>NC_044032.1:595412173-600426688 GCF_901765095.1 Microcaecilia unicolor
GAACGGGCCTGCACCGACAATACACCTAACTTGTAATGAGTGCTTGTATCAACAGTCTAAATGATCCTCAGAAAATAAGATCTAATCTGTCTCAGAAGATGCAACTTAAAACAAAAACAACAACTCTTCTTACTACTGAATTTACCTGATTTTTCTCGTTATGTAACTACATAAGTGTTGCCATACTGGGACAATACAAAGGTTCATCAAGCCCTATCCTGTTTCCAACAGTGGCCAATCCAGGCCACAAGTACCTGCAAGATCCCAAACAGTACAATACATTTTATGCTGCTTATCCCAGAAATAACAAAACAAAAACCTATATTGGCTTGACTTACTCCTAATATAATATAGGCTACTACATTATAGAGAGGAGAAAATCATTCAGAACATTTGCGATTACACAGGTGGAGTCTCATAATTTTTTGCACGAATATTCACATCACTCCCTTGGTGACTCTATTAGCGGCATAGATTTAATCATCGACTGAAACCACCTCCACCCCTAAAGTTGCAATTCATTAACTTAACATGCTGGAAAGTGCAAATATATAAATATATGCAAAAGACGCTTAACTTGCAGAGCATATAAACTCCCTTATTCAGATTGGAGTGTGTAGGGGCTTCTACACACTCCAATCTGAATAAGGGAGTTTATATGCTCCGCAAGTTAAGTGTCTTTTGCATATATTTACATATATTTGCACTTTCCAGCATGTTAAGTTTAATGAATTGCAACTTTAGGGTGGAAGTGGTTTCAGTCGATGATTAAACCTATGCACGCTAATAGAGTCACCAAGGGAGTGATGTGAATATTCGTGCAAAAATATATGAGACTCCACCTTGTTGTTAATCGCAAATGTTCTGAATGATTTCTCCTCTCTATAATTGTAGTATCCCAGAAATAAGCAGTGGACCAAGTCAATTTTAATAATAAATCTTTCTTGGTCGGCCTTCCACATAAAAGTAAAAGGATAGTTGTACTTGAAAGCACCAGATTTACAGCTGGTTAAGTTTCTGGAAATTTACTGAGGCTGCATAGTTTGTTTTATCTTTTTAGTTTTAACAGATTACCACTAATCCATCTTTCACCATGAAGAACTCCTTAGTTTGTATAAAATAAGTGGAATCCAAGTCATAGTAACATAGTAAATAACGGCAGATAAAGATCTGTATGCCCATCCAATCTGCCCAACAAAATAAACTCATTTTACATGGTATGCGATACTTTATATGTATACCCGAGTTTGATTTGTCCTTGCCATTCTCAGGGCACAGACAGTAGAAGTCTGCCAGCACTGTTCTTGTACTAAAATTTCTGAAGCCCCTTAAAATTTACATTCCAGCCCACCCATCTCTATTTAGTCATAGACGTAGAAGTTTACCCTGCACTGGTTTTGCTTCCCAATTACCGTGTTGCCTCCCAATCTCCGATAAGATTCCATGGTCCATTCCTTCTAAACAGGATTCCTTGTGTTCATCCCATGCATGTTTGAATTCCATTACCTTTTTCATCCTTTCCTCCAAGGTAAGTCTCTCCTCATACGTTTTGCAATGCAAATCCCATACCATTTTTGTAGCTTTTCTTTGCACTGCTTCCAGTCTTTTTACACCTTTAGCAGATACGGCATCTAAAACTGAACACAATACTCCAAGTGGGTCCTCATCAATGACTGTAGAGGGAATCAATACCTCCTTTCTTCTGCTGGTTATACCTCTCTCTATGGAGCCTAGCATCCTTCTGGCCATTGCTGCCGCCTTGCCGCATTGTTTCGTAACCTTCAGATCCTCGAACACCAACACCCAGTCGAGCTTACTAATCTCTCTTCTCCTATCTGGCAACTCTTTTTCGGGATTTTGCATCCTATGTGCATCACTCTGCACTTCTTGGCATTAAATTTTAACTTCAATCACAAAAATAGTCCAATGTTTCTTAACACTAACTTTTAATGGGTAATAATGTATACATATATATTATCCACAAACTAATTTGATTACCTAGGAACTCACTCATACAAACCTTTCACACTGTCATCCCTCCGGTGCCTATACTACTACTGTAAATCATTTCTATAGCGCTACCAGTCGTACGCAGCTTCACATGCTATGCATATACATCAGCATTTCAATGGGACCTTGCAGTGTTTGTATAAACGGTTCAAGTTCAGTAAGCATGACAGATTTTCAATGTTTTATAAATGTCCTTTGCTTATGACAAATGTATTATGGTTTGAAAAAGAAGTATAATGTGGCTTAGGTAGGGATCATTGAATTGTTATACATTTTGGGAGTTGTTCCTCCTGATGAAGGACACTACGAAATGTGGTCTCGCATCGAGGAGCTAAAGTGAAGTCATTTTTTGTTTTTCATTGGTTTCCTATGGAAGCTCTCTTCAAGCTGCGCATGCCACAGAAGGAGCCCATTATGACATCTAGCATGTGAAAAATTAACTACATTGCAAGATTTATCATTTATATGGAGGTTTCAAGTTCGTGTGAAATAACGGAAGTTTGGCTCTTTATTAAGAACAATTTTGAGCAAGTCACCTGTTGGCAATATACTGAACTGTTGGGCACTAATCTGATATAAGCAAAGGACATTTTATAAAACATTGAAATCTGTCATGCTTACTGAACTTGAACCGTTTTATACAAACACTGCAAGGTCCCATTGAAATGCTGATGTATATGCATAGCATGCAGTTGGTATAGGCACTGGAGTGGATCACGGTGTGAAGGCTTGAATAAGTGAGTTCCTAGGCAATCAAATTTGTTTGTGGATAATATACAGTGGTGGAAATAAGTATTTGATCCCTTGCTGATTTTGTAAGTTTGCCCACTGACAAAGACATGAGAGCCCATAATTGAAGGGTAGGTTATTGGTAACAGTGAGAGATAGCACATCACAAATTAAAATCCGGAAAATCACATTGTGGGAAAGTATATGAATTTATTTGCACTGCAGAGGAATAAGTATTTAATCCCTCTGGCAAACAAACCTAATACTTGGTGGCAAAACCCTTGTTGGCAAGCACAGCGGTCAGACGTCTTCTGTAGTTGATGATGAGGTTTGCACACATGTCAGGGGAATTTTGGTCCACTCCTTTGCAGATCATCTCTAAATCATTAAGAGTTCTGGGCTGTCGCTTGGCAACTCGCAGCTCAGCTCCCTCCATAAGTTTTCATGGGATTTAAGGTCTGGTGACTGGCTAGGCCACTCCATGACCCTAATGGTGCTTCTTCCTGAGCCACTCCTTTGTTGCCTTGGCTGTATGTTTTGGGTCATTGTCGTGCTGGAAGACCCAGCCACGACCCATTTTTAAGGCCCTGGCGGAGGGAAGGAGGTTGTCACTCAGAATTGTAGCGGTTACATGGCCCCATCCATTCTCCCATTGATGCGGTGAAGTAGTCCTGTGCCCTTAAGCAGATAAACACCCCCAAAACATAACATTTCCCCTCCATGCTTGACAGTGGGGATGGTGTTCTTTGGGTCATAGGCAGCATTTCTCTTCCTCCAAACACGGCGAGTTGAGTTCATGCCAAGAGCTCAATTTTTGTCTCATCTGACCCAGCACCTTCTCCCAATCACTCTCGGCATCATCCAGGTGTTCACTGGCAAACTTCAGACGGGCCGTCACATGTGCCTCCGGAGCAGGGGGACCTGCGGGCACTGCAGGATTGCAATCCGTTATGTCGTAATGTGTTTACCAATGGTTTTCGTGGTGACAGTGCCCAGCTGCCTTGAGATCATTGACAAGTTCCCCCCTTGTAGTTGTAGGCTGATTTCTAACCTTCCTCATGATCAAGGATACCCCACGAGGTGAGATTTTGCGTGGAGCCCCAGATCTTTGTCGATTGACAGTCATTTTGTACTTCTTTCATTTTCTTACTATGGCACCAACAGTTGTCTCCTTCTCGCCCTCGCTTACTGATGGTTTTGTAGCCCATTCCAGCCTGTGCAGGTGTATGATCTTGTCCCTGACATCCTTAGACAGTCTCCTTGCTCTTGGCCATTTTGTAGAGGTTAGAGTCTGACTGATTCACTGAGTCTGTGGACAGGTGGCTTTCATACAGGTGACCATTGCCGACAGCTGTCTGTCATGCAGGTAACGAGTTGATTTGGAGCATCTACCTGGTCTGTAGGGGCCAGATCTCTTACTGGTTGGTGGGGGATCAAATACTTATTTCCCTCTGCAGAATGCAAATAAATTCATATACTTTCCACAATGTGATTTTCCGATTTAATTTGTGATGTGCTATCTCTCACTGTTACCAATACCTACCCTTCAATTAGGGCTGCTCATGTCGTTGTCAGTGGGCAACTTACAAAAATCAGCAAGGGAGCAAATACTTATTTCCACCACTGTATGTGTATACATTATTACCTATTAAAAGTTGTTTAAGAAACATTGGAGTACCTTTGTGATTGAAGTTTGTAAGAATCGTACTCTAATATAAGCAATTTTCCCCTGATGAAATAGATTAAATTTTATCTGCCAGCCTCTTGACCATTCTTCTAACGTTTGGAGATCCCTTCTCATTGTTTCTACTCCCTCCAAAATCCAGTCTGTTGGCTATCACATGTCATCCGAAAAAAGGCAAACCTGTCCTTCCAACCCTTCAGCAATATCTCCCACAAATATTAAACAGAATTGGCCCCAGCACCGACACCTGAGGAACTCCACTGTTCACCCTTCCTTCCTCTGAGCAGATACCATTTACCACCACCACTCTTCCACCTGTCGTTCAACCAGTTTCCTATCGAGTTCACCACTTTTGGTCCTAAGTTCAGCCATTTCAGCTTATTCACAAGTCTTCTGTGGGGGGCTGTATCAAAGACTTTGCTGAAATCCAAGTAGATTACATCTAGTGCACATCCTTCATCCAGTTCTTTAGTCCTCCAGTCAAAGAAGTCAATAAGATTAATTTGCCAGGATTTTCCTTTGGTAATGCCATGTTGCCTTGGGTCCTGTAACCTGTTGGCTTCTAGAAAGTTAACTTTCCTTTCTTTCAGTAGCAACACCATTATTTTTCCTACCACCGACGTGAGACTTACCGGTCTGGTTTCCCACTTCTTCCCTTTTGTGAAGAGGGACAACATCCGCTCATCTCCATCCCGTGGAACCTCTCTCATCTGCATTTCCATTTTTACCATTAATGGCCAGGTGCAATGTAGCTCTGCTAACTGATCAGCACTGGGCATGTCTACTCTCTGCCCCCCAAACATGTCCCCAGTGCTAAAAAATATTTGTAGTGCTGGGGAAGCGTGTGAAGATGTCTGAACTACTGCAGGGTGCCTGAGTGTATCCCGCAGTAGTGCATTTGATGCTTACCGCTGCTTAGCAAAAGGACCCCAAAGTTAGCAGCTTTAACTCTTATCATAGAGCTACAATTAAGTAAGAAAGTTGTTTGCTCCCAAGGGCCAAAGCAATGTATCAACACATCATGAATTGTTTAAATTATGATTATATTTTTTTCTGTTTAATTGATGTTAATAAAATCTTTGCAATTGGAACATTTTCTAGGGGCTTTTCATAAGTAATTATGACAGAACTTGAGAAATCATAATTGAAGTGTTATTCCCGTTGCATCTTCTGCAGAGCTTATGCCAATATTTGTTTATGTCTTCTGCAGAGCTTATGCCAATATTTGTTAAAAATGAGATTAGCAGTGTAATACACCTGTTGTATCTATCCATCTATCTAAACATGTTCCAGGAAACTGAAGATGCCGGGCCAGATATTCAAAATGATTTAACCTGGCAAGAGACTCCTGTCCGATTAAATTGTGCTGACTGGATCAAGAAGGAATATTCAGCAGCATTTAACTAGGCAGTGCCACTAAATATACCTTGTAACTGCCACAACACTATCCAGGCATGCTGAGGTCATCCAGGAACAGACTTTGGGTGGAGCTGGGAGTTATCCCATGATAATGTAAAAGTTGCCAAAAAGTGCATGTGCAAAGTTAGGTGCATTCCCAATATGTGTATGCAATTTAATAGAATAACAAGCCAATTAGTGCCACTAATTGGCTTTTTAACAAGCAATTACTGGCACTAATTAGATTTAATTGGAACTTACCTGTGTAAACTTAGGTGCAAATCTGCGCCTAAAATTTACATGCAGATCAAAAAGGGGACACTAAAATGGGAGGGTCATGGGCATTTTGGGGTGGATCGGGGGCGTGGTTTTGAGTTACACATGTTGCTGTTTAATGAACAAACTGCATGTTTGTTTCACCAGATTCTCTATAGTGTAACTTCTGAACTCCTAATTAATATTGTTTCAGTTCCTCTAAATAGATAAACTTATTCTTTGTTCCCCTTCTTTTAAAAATGTACATTTTTTTTTTAGTATGGTTAAGACCACATTTTCAGTTATGAGTGTGTCTCTATAGAATTCTTTCCCTTGTTACGTTAGGTTGAAACAGAACTATTTGAAATTTAGTTAGGTAGACCGTAGAACCAATGCTGGGTAGATTTCTACAGTCTACGCCTTGGTCACTGATAGATATGGATGGGCTGGAGTGTAAATTTTAAGGGGCTTCGACATTAGCTTCAGAACTTTTAGTACAAGAACAGTGCTGGGCAGACTTCTACGGTCTGTGTCCTGAGAATGGCAAGGACAAATCAAACTCGGCAGAAGACATTTAATGTGAGCAAGTGCAAAGTGATGCACGTGGGAAAGAGGAACCCGATTTATAGCTACATCATGCAAGGTTCCATGTTAGGAGTCACGGACCAAGAAAGGGATCTAGGTGTCGTCGTTGATGATACACTGAAACCTTCCGCTCAGTGTGCTGCTGCAGCTAAGAAAGCAAATAGAATGTTAGGTATTATTAGGAAAGGAATGGAAAACAAAAATGAGGATGTTATAATGCCTTTGTATCGCTCCATGGTGCAACCACACCTTGAATATTGTGTTCAATTCTGGTCGCCGCATCTCAAAAAAGATATAGTGGAATTAGAAATGGTGCAGAGAAGGGCAACGAAAATGATAAAGGAGATGGGACGACTTCCCTATGAGGAAAGGCTAAAGTGGCTAGGGCTCTTCTGCTTGGATAAAAGGTGGCTGAGGGTAGATATGATAGAGGTCTATAAAATAATGAGTGGAGTTGAACGGGTAGATGTGAAGCATCTGTTTATGCTTTCCAAAAATACTAGGACTAGGGGGCATGCGAAAGCACAATGTAGTAAATTTAAATGAATTGGAGAAAATGTTTCTTAATTCAATGTGTAATTAAACTCTGGAATTTGCTGCCAGAGAATGTGGTAAAGGCAGTTAGCCTAGCGGAGTTTAAAAAAGGTTTGGACGGCTTCCTAAAGAAAAAGTCCATAGACCATTATTAAATGGACTTGGGGAAAATCCACTATTTCTGGGATAAGCAGTATAGAATGTTTGTACTTTTTTGGATCTTTCCAGGTATTTCTGACCTGGATTGGCCACTGTTAGAACAGGATGCTGTGCTTGATGGACCTTTGGTCTTTCCTCCAGTATGGCAATACTTATGTACTTATATGCACCATTTAAAAGTGAGTTATCTTGTTGGGCAGACTAGGTGGACCGTTCAGGTCTTTAATCTGCCGTCACTATGTTACTATGTTACTATCACCTTGTACTGAATAGAGACTTTTCCTGGTAACTTTGAAGCGAATTAGTATCATGCCTTTTTACTGATAACACTCTATAGGTACAGTTCATAATTAAAGTGTTAAATAAGTGAAAAAAATGCTTATGGCTGGAGTAGATTCCAAGACAGTAATTATTCATGACTAGCTGTTGAAGGCACCTTCTCGCCATGAAATTAGTCACAACATAAGCAATTAAGCTTCACAGTCATTTATTAACTTTAAGTGCTGTCATAATTCTTTTTTCTCCCCCAGTTCTTAGTATATTTGTCATTGTTCTTTCCATTTGGCAGCATAAAAATGTTACACTTTTGCATGAATATTTGTTCATTTAAATCACCCACATTCTTTAAGTTGAGGCTAGCCATTCATTTTGTGGAGTCACATTTTCTTTAAGACCTGGCTTATATTGCTTAACTCTTAGAGCTATTCATGGGTGACCTTTTAGTGACTTTCTGAAAATTAAAAGTTTGTATTGAGCTCTGTGGGAAGGAAAGAAGCTTGGCTCCTTAATACCAAAAAAGATGACGCTGGCTCTGCCTCCATATCCTCAAAACGCTGACTCATCCAAAGAATACAGGGACATTGGTGTCAGAAGTTTATCCCACTCACATCCTACTTAGATGGCTCAACTGATAAAATGGTACTGTTTGACACTAACTCAGTTCACAGGGTAAAGTGGAGGAATAACCTCTGTATAATCCAACACCATGAAGGACTGGTGGGGGAAAAAGATCTCAGATGACTGTTGGTACCCTTGCAGATGCCAAATAATGTAATGTCACGGCATCCAAACCACAGTTCACAGTTTCTATCAGCGGTCATAAAAACATCCAACCAAACCAATAACAATTTTTTATGAAATAAGTTTTATTTATTTATTAGGATTTTTTCCGCCTTTTTGAAGGAATTCACTCAAGGCGGTGTACAGTAAGAATAGATCAAACATGAGCAACAGGCAATTACAGCAGTAAAATATTCAAGTAACAATACAAAGTATCAACAACACACAAACAAGTGGATCCAAAAGAGTCCTCTCACAAGTGATGTTTTCTTAAACAAGGTCTTTATTTCAAATCAATAAAAGCAACCCGACACGAATCATGTTTTGGCCGTAAAGGCCTGCGTCAGGGGTCTATTGATTTCCAATACAGAAAAGATTTTTGTAGATCAAACTGACAAATAGTTAACTTCCTGATAACTGAGATAATCACATACAGAGTGCTACTGCACACCTTCTCTGCTAACCGGGTATGCCCGAAGTGGATAACCGAAAAGGAAATACTGTATGTTATGAAAGAAGATCACAGCAAAGTGATCTGCAGCATGTGCAGAGCAATTTCATGACCCCACTTTAAACAACCACTTAAAACACAAACATCCATGAGGAATTTAAATCTATGTTGGTGAAGCATTAAAGAAATTTGATTTAAAGAAAAAAACAGTGCAGGATAGATAGCCCAGAGGCCCGAAGATTCACAAAACTATCGGTAAAATGATACCGTAGATGTCCAGCCTTTCTCTATTGTTGAGAACATTAGCTTCCAGAACTTTGTAGAGGCTTTAGAACCTAATTTAAATTGCCATCGAGGAAGTATGTTTCAGAAAAGGTCATCCCGTCATTGAATGAATGAAAATGGTAACGTTCAAGTAGGTATTGTTAAGGCAAACAAAATATCTTTCACGACAGACTGTTGGACCTTGGAAAACACAACTGAATCATTTATTGCCTCACTGGATTAGCAATAATTTTCAGCAATAGTTTGCTGTCTTGCATTGTGAGTATTTTCATGGTAGTCACACTGGAACTTGTCTAGCAGCAACTCTAGTGGAAATGCTCACAAAGTGGAACATTGAGACAAGCCGGAGTTCATGTTGTCTTATGAGACAATGGGGCCAGCATAACGAAAGCTCTGAAAGACGCTGGGGTCCGTGTTTTGCTCATAGGCGCCAATTATGTATTCAAGATTCCTTATTCTCACAGCCTCTGTCACATTGTTAATCCTACTTCCCATAAACTGTTTGGACACTTTAAACATTCTTCTAGTGCCACATCTCATCTACATGCCATTCAGCTTGAATCGGTCTGCCTCAGCATGAGCTACTAGCTAATGTGGTGACTAGATAGAATTCAGCATTTTATACGTTGGAATGTATGCTTGAACAAAAAAGGGCTGTACTACTTTTCACTTCTGGAAGTAGATGATGTCAAAAGTGCAGCAGTGGTCATTGATGAGCAGTGTGAGTTAGCTTTGTTGAAGGCCGTTCCGAACAACCTAACTCACAAAATAAGCAAGTCGTCATCTATGCTTCTATAGTTTTGCCAGCTGTAAGGTCTTTGCTCCTATATCTGAATAACCTGTCTGATGATGGAACTAAGAAATGCTGTTAGAAGCAGTGAATTCTGTGAATGATCACTGTTTATGTTCTTTTTGAAGATTACTTTCTTATTGTTGTTACTTGCATCACCTCAAAGTTTAGTTACAGACAGTAACTAATGACCTAAACTGAACAGAGACAACATTGAAATTTTTCTCATTGTTCATGAACTTGTTTACTGAACATTCTTCCAAATCACTGCATGTGTCAGATAAGCAGGACAACCAGATTGTGACTGAAAACAAAGTTGCTGACCTCCCATGCAGCCCAGTACATTTTGGACTTCTGGGCTGCATGGGAATGCTTTAATTTTCAAGTGTGCTATGATAGCACAAGTTCAATCCCTTCTGAGATTGAAACTGAAATCAACAAATTCATTGCAGAACCCTGCTACTAAGAACTGAAGATCCAATTCTTTGGGAGGTTTACAAGCGGTGTTACTGGCTCTTGGACTAATAGCCTATTTGGGAACATCCAAGTTGTGATTCAACAAGAGGTCCCTGTTATTGGTTTACCAACAGAATTGTTTTATACTTCACAAAGTTCACAGATTTCTTTGGACTGGGCAAAAACACACCCATGTCGGGTCCTCCTTTTTTACAATAAAGACACAATTTTTTAAACTGCACACCATTGTGTGTGTTTTTGTTGTCCTCCGCTGTTTTGGGTGTGTGGAAACAACATGAACACATTTATCCAAACTTAAGCATATGTGCTACAGCTTTTTGGCCATTCCTCTAACCATGAAAGGCTCTTCAGTAATGCTGGGACAACTTTTCTGAAAGAAGAACTTGTTTGACTCATGAGAATTTGAACATTTAGTTTTTATGAAAAGGAAACGGGGCAAATTTTCAATAACTTCCTAATGGGTAAGGCAGACTTCCCTCAGCTGAACCCATGCTGACTGTGTCCTATTAAATCATGTTTGTCTGCGTGTTCTGTAATTTTATTCTTTATAATAGTTTCCACTATTTGCCCCGACACTGACGTCAGGCTTACCGGTCCTACAATTTCCTGGATCACATCCTAGAACCCTTTAAAAAAAT
This sequence comes from Microcaecilia unicolor, assembly GCF_901765095.1. NCBI lineage: Eukaryota > Metazoa > Chordata > Amphibia > Gymnophiona > Siphonopidae > Microcaecilia > Microcaecilia unicolor. The sequence continues at coordinate 595,423,228 of NC_044032.1, forward strand.
TGGTGTCACATTGGCCACCCTCCAATCTTCAGGTACTTGAACCAGGTTCTCTCAGTGGCACTTGATAATATTGCCCCTATGAAACATTGAAACAAAGGTGAAACAATCTCAACCGGGGTATCACCCCGGTTTAAATTATGTAAACAGCAATGCGTAGAGCAGAACGATTATGGTGTAAGGGAAAAACAGAATTAAAGGATAAATGTAAACAATGCCAACGTTATTACATAACGCAGCTAAAGATAGCAAAGACTACTTATTTTTCTAAACAAATACAGGAGGCTTCAATTCATCTAAACTGTTATTTCGCATTATGAAACATTTAACATCAAAACCAGGTATAAATAGAGAGAAATTATATATAGAATCGAAATAGTAGCAAAAATTTCATTTCTAAATTGATAAGATCTCAGTTTGCCAAGGCTATAAATGTAGAGGAGATACCTATTACTACTTCTCCTTATCAGGAGCATGGCATCAATTTGAGATTCCATCATTAATATCTTTTCAAAAATTAATGTCACATATCTCACCTACTTATAGTTTGCTAGATCCGATACCTCAAATGGTAAAAATTTCATCATTAGAACTACAAACTCATTTATATTTAATTATAACAAAATGTCTTCAGAGGGGTTCCAACAGTTCTTAAAGAGGCCTTAGTAAAGCCTAGCTTAAAAAAAAACTTTCCTTCGATCCATATTCTCCAGGTAATTATCGTCCGGTATCTAATCTTTTATCCAAAATATTAGAAACAATTGTGTTTACTCAGTTACATCCTTATATAGAAACTAAGAATATATTACATCCAAGACAATCGGGTTTTAGGAAAGGGACACAGCACAGAGACAGTTATGACTTCTTTTTAAGTGAAATACATACTAGATTGGAGCAGGTTATATTGGCAATTAATTATTTCACTTGATTTATCAGCAGTATTTGATCTAATAGATCATGATCTATTTCTTAATCGTCTGAAGGAAGTTGGGCATCTCAGGTCAATCTATGATTGGTTACTTCTTTCCTTACAAATCGAGTCGTTTAAAGTAGTACAAAATAGTTTCCATTTTGAAAAGGTTATCCTGTTTCTTGTGGGGTACCACAAGGATCGATTTTTATCACCAATTTTGTTTAATATATATATATTAGCCCTCTTGCACTACTTATCCAGTCTTTGGGTACTAGTTTTATTCGTATGCGGATGATATTCCTTTTGATCCATTATGAAACCACTAGACATTGAGTTAACACAAATTCAAAATTGTCTTGATGAGGTGGCTAGCTAGCTTAAAATACATTATTTAATATTAAATCCAGATAAGACTGTTACATCCTGGATTACAGGGTCGTGAAAACAATCCCTTCTGTAATACCTATATAATTTGATAAACAGATACCAAACGGTGCAATCTTTAGGATATTTAGGAGTCATTATTGACTCAGCTTTATCATTTAACGAGCAAATATCTGAGATAGTCTAGAAATCATTTTATCATCTGCGAAAACTGCGTTCAGTTAGAAATTCAATTGATAAGATTCACTATGTACTTTAACATAGGCATATATTATGACACGTCTGGACTACTGTAAGTAATATCATCTATGCAGGCCTTACTAAGATCAATATAAAACTGCTACAAATGATACAGAATACTGCAGCTCGTATTATTTGTAGGGCTTCAAAATATGATAGGGATTCACCTCTCCTATATCACCTTCACTGGCTTCCGTTGAAGCCAGAATAAATTTAGACGTCTTACTTGACACATAAAGCCTTACATTTACTGACTCCATCATATGTAGCCAATCTTACCTTACCATATTCTCGCTACACGAACACTTCGATCGCTTACAGATAATGGATTAGTAATTCCATCACCACAAAAGGCTAGATGGGAATCTACTAGAAACTCAGCTTTCTTCTTTTTAGCTCCTTCTCTTTGGAACTGTCTTCCTAAAACTAGTAGATTGGAAGAGTCCTATGTTCAGTTTTGTAAACTTTGAAAACATATCTGTTTCAGAAAACATTCAATAATAATCTGGGATTAAAGGGGAAAAACAGACAGAACTAATAGGTAGTAACTAAACATATGCTTGATTATATTGTTTGGTTATGAATGGTTGTCCTTGTTGATAGATTCTTTTAGTATGGATTTTTAGTTTGCTGTGCTGCTCTAGCAAAATTAATGGATTTCCTATATGTTTTTTTAATGTAATATTTATGTTAAGATGTAAACCGTTCTGTTTGTGAATGCAATAGAAACGTATAGTAAATTATAAATAAATGAGAAATGATACTACGAACGATTTTAATGACAGGTTGCATATTACTAACAGCAGATCAGCAATTTCATGCTTGAGTTTCTTTGAGGTCTCTTGGATGTATGCAATCTGGTCCGATGATTTACTACTCTTTAATTTGTCAATTTGGCTCAGTACATCTTCCAGGTTCACCGAGATTTCTTTCAGTTCCTCCACATCATCACCCCCAAAAACCACCTCCGGCACAGATCTCCCACATCCTCCTCCGTAAAGACAGAAGCAAAGAATTTGTAAGAGATCTGCCTGTACCGGAAATGATCCCCAAGGATGATGATACAGAGGAACTGGTTAATTGTACTAGAGTCAAAGACAGACCTAGGTCCTTTTTGGATGGCCAGGAGCTTCAATTAATGAAATTCTCCACCTCCAGTAATGTTGAAGGTCTGCTTCTGCATTCTGTTTAATCCAGTTCCTGATTCTTATCAGTGGCAGGCAAGGTGTGGAAGCTGAAGGGCTTATTCCATTCCCCTACGGCACTTCAAACACCACACTGAAGAATCATCTCTGAAAACAGAAAAGTCAGAAGTGTAGGGGAGTGAGAAAAGATAATGAACAACTTTTTCCCAGTGTGTCTCTAATGATAGCGAAAATACACCAGTTGTGAATCTCTAATATAATCTGCTTGATTTCTAATATAATCAAGAAGTTAGATAAATCACTCTCAAGATCTTCATCCTGGGAGAATAGTTCAGTCATGTTCTGGAAAATAAGACATTTTTTTAAATTGATTTACCTGTTTTGTTTTTCTTCAGTATGTGGCACCAAACAGTACTATATTTTTGGTTTTAGCTTCGGTGGGGCATATTATTATGAAAATGTATGGCTAGAGATGTACCTGCTTGTAATGCACAAAGAGCTGGCTCTTAGACAGCCAGCAACAGTCCAGCAGAATCCCTGGCTTACTTGTATAGTACCATAGACCTAATGTCGAATTTGATAGTTCAAATGATTAGAATACTGGCCAATTTGACCATTCATAGACAATTCTCTGAGTTGCCTATGTTTGCGTTTACTTGAGGTAGGAATTGGAGGAGAGGCTCTCCAAGAGAGAGCCGAGAATACCATGTGATGGGGGCTGGTGGGGGCACGGTCAGCACCGGTGCGTGCGAATGGTGGTGGTGTATTGCCAATTATTGCGTTACAAGTCAGAAAAGTCAATGTACTTCACTCGTGTCACGCGAGTGTTTAAATTGCAGACTTACACTGATTGCAATATGGCCCAATGATGTGTACAGCATTCAGTGCCCTTGTGGGTTGTGGTATATTGGGCAAACAACACGAAAAGTTAAGTTCAGACAGCTCAACATCGTAAGTAATTTACATTTAAAACGCATGGAAGCCCCTCTCATGTCTCATTGGTCACAAGTGGTCATCAGGTACAGGACCTGAGATTTGTAGTATTGTGTCAGGTCATAGCCTTTAGAGGAGGTACTATTTCCCTTATGTTATCGAGGAAGGAACAACGGATGATTTTTAGCTGGAATTCGTAGCACCCCACGGCTTAAATAAAGACATTGATTGGTTATCAGTGTAGAGATGGGAGGAATGTAGGTTTAAAAGGACAGACCTGACTGGCTCCATACGCATGCACTGGTGTTTTGGGTGCCTGGACGCCTTGTTATGAGTTCCCCACAGCCCGAAGTGCCAGTAAGGAGTGTTATTCACTATATTTATGTACTAGTGTTATTATAGATATGGGGATATTGTATGTGGGGATGCATGTTTGAGTTGTGTAGATACAAAGACATCTGCTCTGTATTTAGATTACAGACCCCTGATGATGCAATAGTTGCGAAACACGACTCATGTAGGGTCTGGGTGAGATGGGAGCTACATGTTACAGTGGTGGCTTTAATTCAGAGACAGAGCGATACAGGAATATATGGAGCAGTTGAACAGTTGTTCCACACTTTCGGTTATTCCTGGAATTCAAAGTTGTTAGCTGAAAGTGTGGAATTCTTTGGCAAGAATTGGAGCTACTCAAGTATTGAAGTCAAGATTTGGATTTGAACTGGATGATATAACTATCGGAGCATGGACTGTACAGTAGCCTTTGGGACTGTGCCAGCATTTGAGAAGTTCACCCAACTATCTGGCTTTCAGCAAGTAGAGGATTGCTACAAGTATACTGGACATGAAATTGGGGTGGTAATCCAGAGGTGTATGGGACAAACTGTATTATGTAATATTTATGATTTTAGGGATGATAGAGGTATGATGTAGTGATGTGTGGTATGGTATGAGTATGCGTGTGTTGATATAGGTGGGTAGATATATATTATGATTATTATCATTACATATAGATTATGGGTAAAATATAATAAAGATTTTGTATTGGTGGAATTTTGTATTTATTTATGGTTGCGTATATATGATATACATGTGTATACTAGGAGATGATCCCCATATTCGCACATCAGATGTTCATGAAGCAGGTTTAGTAATTAATATAAACATTTATATTCTGCTTTACTGTGAAGTTCAAGGCAGACTCCAAAATGCATAGCAAGAATACATCACTATACATAATAAATTCAGCTACTGGTATTTTATTTATTTATATGGGACATTTATAGCCCACATTATCCTGAAAAAAGCTTTTGTTCAATGTGGTATATAACACAAGCCAAACAAATCCATCCGCTCAAAAGGAATATAGGACCAAAATTTAGTGAAATAACTCATAAATATTATAAAATGAAAGGGGAGGTATCTGGATTGGTGCTGAATATCTGCGTCTAATTGGCTATCTGCTAATTGGGATATTCAGCAAGAGATACCAGCTATCTCCCATTGAATATCTGAAGTTAGATGCTTAAATGCTATTTAACTGGCCAGGAGCTGTTCTGGCTGGTTAAATAGTTTTGAATATCGGGGGGAAAAGCGAAGATACTTACCTGTAGCAGGTATTCTCCGAGGACAGCAGGCTAATTGTTCTCACATGTGGGTCGACGTCCGCGTCGGCCCAGGAATCGGCATTTTGCAAGCAAAATATAAACAAAGTTTTGACCGAGTCTTCTGGCGCGCATGCGGACTGACTTCCTGCCTGCCGCGCGAGCGTGCCTTCTCAGTTTAATCAAAAAGCAAATAAAGAAATAAATAACAACTCCAAAGATGAGTTGGGCGGGTTTGTGAGAACAATCAGCCTGCTGTCCTCAGAGAATATCTGCTACAGGTAAGTATCTTCACTTTCTCCGAGGACAAGCAGGCTACTTGTTCTCACATGTGGGGTATCCCTAGCAACAAGGCTCACTCAAAACAATGAACATTGGTCAACTGGGCCTCGCAACAGTGAGGACATAACATAGATTGACCTGAAACCATAAACAACTGAGAGTGCAGCCTGAAACAGAACAAAAATGGGTCTAGGGGGGTGGAGCTGGATTCTAAACCCACGAACAGATTCTGTAGCACTGACTGCCCAAACCGACTGTTGCGTTGGGTATTCTGCTGATGGCAGTAGTGAGATGTGGACTGATGACCACATTGCAGCCTTGCAAATCTTTTCAATGAAGGCTGACTTTAAGTGAGCCACTGACGCAGCCATGGCTCTAACATTGTGAGCCGTGACATAGCCCTCCAGAGCAGTGGCATAGCCAGAAGGCAATTTTTGGGTGGGCCAACAGTTTGGATGGATGGGCACTAGAGAAACACCTGCCACCTGATATGCCCTGCCCACGCCCCTACTCCTACCGCACACCTACCCCACTCCCAATAACTTCAATGGGAGTAGCAGTGCTGGCCTCAGTAGCTGCAGGCCACATTGAGAGCTAGGGGAAATATAAGAGGGTGCACTCTTCATCCTCCACTGAGCCACGGTCCTCCAACACACATATGCTTTCCCCTAATATGCCCTAAATATTACAGTGGGGCCCTAAAATATCAATACATCTATCAAGAAAACTGAACAAACCAAAGTACTATAGAATACTACATAGAAAATTGATGCTAACAGGATACTTTGGTCACACACACAAAACACAAATGCCAAATATAGAATAAGTGACCACAAACCATAAACAAATTAAATCAAAATCTCAAGAGGCCAGACCTTGCATTTAGCACAGCACAGAGAAATACAAAGAGATGCATTTGCTCCTATACTGTGCAAAATGTGATAGTACATGCAAGAGACAGTGTTAAGGGAGGTACAACTAGGGCAACTGCGTTTGGCCCCCTAGCCAGAGAGAACCCCCAGCTGGAAGCTGAAGAAGGTGCAGCCTGTTAGTAAGCTTTTGTGTCCCCTCCCAAATTTCTGCCTTGGGCCCCAGCTCACTCTCTCCAGCCCATTCCCCGCCTTTCACTCACTCTCTCCACCTCCCCTCACAGGCAGGGGCAAGGACATTGATGCCCAGCCCAACCACCATTAGCTTCTCCTCCTGACCACTGCTGTGGTGGCCTTGAGGAATCGCGAGCTTCCATGCTCTGCTCTTCCCTGCCTCTCTCTCTCCACCACCCCTGCGTCCCCCTTTGCAGCATCTCCCATCTCCCATATTCATCCCCTTCCATCCAGTGTCTCCCTTTCCCTCCAGCATCTTTATGTTCCCTTTTCCTTCCAGTGTCTCCCCTCCCCCTTCCATCCAGCATCTTGTCCTCTCTCCCTCTTTACGGCATCTCCCATCACTCTTGTTCATCCCCTTCCATCCAATGTTTTCCCTTTCCTCCAGCATCTTCCTCTCTTTCTCCCTGCCATTGCCTTCCCTCTCTCTCTCTATCTTCTTCCATTTAATGTCTCTCCCTTCCATCTAGAATCTCCTCTCTCACTCCCCCTTCCTTGCTACAGCCATCCAGGATTTCTTGTACTCCGCCTCGCCTCTCGCTCACTCTCTCCAGCCCATTCCCCGCCTCTCACTCACTCTCTCCACCCCCCCTGACAGGCAGGGGCAAGGACATTGATGCCCAGCCCAACCACCACTAGCTTCTCCTCCTGGCCACTGCTGTGGTGGCCTTGAGGAATCGTGAGCTTCCATGCTGTGCTCTGCCCTGCCCTTCCCTGCCTCTCTCTCTCCACCACCCCTGCGTCCCACCGTGGCTGCAAAAAAAAAATGAAAAATGTGTGCGGGGCTGTGTAACCCTGCATGCTACCCTCGGTCCCTGCAGCATTATTTTCTTCACCCGTCACCGGCAGCGCTGCCATTTATTCACACAGGCAGCTCTGCTCCCCTTTGACACATCCATCCAGCCCGGTTGGGGTGGGTGGCTTAGCGGAGTTTTAAAAAGGTTGGACGGCTTTCTGGAGGAAAAGGACATAGAATGTTATTGAATGGAAGTAGGAATAATCCACTATTTCTGGGATGGGCGGGACAAAATGCTTGTTCTTTTGGCTGCTGTCAGAGACAGGGTGCTGGGCTCGATGGACCCTTGGTCTGTCCCACCATGGCGATGCTTATGTCTTTTGTCTTTTTGGTGGAGGGGAAGGATAAGAGGGAATCCCATAGGACTCATCAGAAGGAAAATACCTGGGATTTTCCTCTTCCTCCCATGAACGCTCATCTTCAGTAACAGACAAGACATCCCTCAGAGCAGTCTGAAACTGAGCCTGCCTCAACGCCGAGGAACAATGTCCTCGATGGTGGTGCCGAGAAGTTGACGCCTGTCTGGACTGTGATGAAGCATCCTCCACCGACGTCGAAGGGGAATCGACCTGGGTGGCAGCTGACACCGATGCCGCAGGCGGCACTGAGGTCAAGAACCTCACCACAGGCGAAGGGCCAGATGCCGCTGCAGCAGACGATACGGAAGGCACAAGCACCCCTGAAACCGAAGCAGACTGGTGCAGCAATCCTTCCAGAAGCTCTGGAAGCAGGTCCCTGATGCGCTCGTCAAGAGCCGCCGTCAGACAAGGCTGCGGGGTTGGTAAAGGAGCTGGTGGCAGAATCTGTCGATGCTCGGGAGCAGGTACCGGGCTGCCAGAAGACTGACGCATCGGCACCTCCTGAATGGAGGGCACCGACGCTTCTCGGGTGCCAATTCCCTCGACGCCCCAGAGCTCCCAGCACCGTGTGTCGAAGGAGAACGATGACAGTGCTTCTTCGCCTTTACTCAACGCCCGTCATCGAGACTCCTCGGTACCGAGGAGGACGTGGAATCCTCATGCGTCCTCAGGGCCTGGTCTGACGAAGGTGGGTCCTGGGGGGCCTGCATAACATGAGGCTTCGAGGCAGGTGGAGACCTACTCGATGCCTCACTGCTCTCAGCGTGAATTGGTATTTCAGCAGCCATTACCTCTGCTCCTGATGTCGATGCTTCCCTCGATTCCGATGTCGACGCCGCTGACCTCGGCACCGATGTTGACGTCGAAGGACCAGACCGAGCCCCAAAAAGCTTTTCTCGTTGGGCTTCTCGATGTGCTTGGGTCCGTTTCTTCATACAAAGACACAGACTACAAGCTGCTAGGCTGTGGTTGGGCCCAAGGCACTGGATACACCAGGCGTGGGTATTGGTACCTGAGATGGTCCGGTTGCACCGAGTACAACGTTTGAAGCCGCTGGGTGTCTTCAATGACATGGAAGGAAAAACGGCTTCGGTGAAATCAAAAGACGCGATTGTGCTGGTTAAAAGAAAAAAAGGGCACAAAAAATAAGGGAATAATCCAACCGTGTAGCCTAAGCTGGCCGCGTCGAAAAAAACAAAGGAAACTTTAAAAAGTGAAAAAAATCTAAAAGACACTACGGATTGAAAACTGCACAAAAGTAAAATAAAGAACAAAATAGCGAAAAATTTGCAAACACTCTTTTCCTGGGCCTGAGAGGAACGGAGATAGAAACCTATCGCACCTCAGCGCGGAAAAAAAGAAAACTGAGGAGGTACGCTCATGCGGCGGGCAGGAAGTCAGTCTGCGCATGTGCGGTGTGTGCTGCACGTGTGCCAGAAGACTCTGGCAAAACTTTGTTTATATTTTGCTTGCAAAATGCTGATTCCTGGGCCGACGCGGATGTCGACCCAAATGTAAGAAAAAGCAGCCTGCTTGTCCTCAGAGAATATATTTATTCCAGACCTCACATGCAGAAAATGGATGTGTTTTTAAAATGTGCAAGGGAACACATATGTAAAAACTAGGCTTCTCTGGATTGTGCCTGCTTTTATTTGATCTTTGTACAGGGGTTTCCAGGAGCACATGTACCTTTTTTAGACATTTAACATTAGTGCCCTGTTATGAAATCACCGTGTATGTGTTTTTGATGGAAAGTTTTCTAAGTTCCAAGTGGACACACATGTTCTCATGACTTAATAGTGTTAGTTTTTGTACTTTTTGGGGGCAAAGCTTTAATCTAGTCCTAAATGTCAGACTACTCCCTAGATAATTTGTAATAACAGTTTGTAGCAGGGCTATAAGAACAAAAACTTTGAAAAAAAACATTGATCCAAGAATTAAATGTTAAATATAATTTATCTCAAGATGTCTGGAAAGATCACGCTGCCAGAACAATTAAAGTACTGCCCTTCCTAACCTTGTTTCTGAAGGGTATGATTTTAATAACTGATTATGTGGATAGTGGAGTAGCATGGCATACTTCAAATGATAGCTCTGCACATCATTTTAAACTGCAGCTGAGTTTTTGTGGAAGGAGAAGTTACATCCACATTATGACAATTAATGATATTTTAAGTTACCCTTAATGACTTTATAATGATTTACTACATTTCTTAAAATAGTGATAATAATCCTGAATTACTGAGTGGTTCTTCTGAAAGTGCATATGGAATGTACGTTTATACCAAATGAATTTGCTAAGAATAATGTAATCAGGCTGGATAGCACCTTAAATTATAATGCTGAGAAACCCAAATACCACAGCTTCATTATTCATAATGGGCTCATATTTCAATAACAGTATTAAAAATTAAATATTACTTTAATTTGCTTTTGTTAAAACAAAAGATCCAGAATAGAATACTCTCAGAAGAATGATCTTCAGCAGTATAGATTAGCTATTTTTTTTTTTTATAATCATCTGAATAGCTTCCCAAACCTTTACTGGGTGGTACCCAGTCAGCATTAGCTTATTGGCATCAACATGGTTGATTCTGGGGAATTGTAACTTACTGATTCCAATCTATATACCTCAAGGACTAGGATGCTTCCTGTCCTCTAGTGCGTGCTAAATGCTAAGAAGCCCATAGTTATATAAGGGGTTTCTTAGCATTTAGTGCACACTTAGCTTTAGTAATAGATCCCCTTCGATTCCACAGTGTATAATAGAATTAGGTGTTATTAGAGTAACCTTATTTTACTCTAAGGGCCCTGTTTACTAAGGTGCATTAGTGTTTTTAGTGAGCCTACACTTAGCACGTGCTAACCATGTAGGCGCCTATAAGGATATTGTAGGCACATACATGGTTAACGCGCGCAAATGGTTAGCCTGTGTTAAAAATGTTAACGCACCTGTAACGATGCTTAGTAAACAGGGTCCTTAATATGTTAGGATACCAAGAGGCATATTTTCAAAGCACATAGACTATCAAAGTTACATGGAGGGACATTTTTGATATGATATCTAAGTCCAACTTTTGATGTTTTGCTAAAAACGTCCAAAATTCAAGTGGGAAATATAGCCAATTTCAAAATAGAAAAAAGTCTATCTTTTTTTTTTTTTTTTTCAAAAATGGCAATTTGCTAGATGTTTTTGTGCCCTGTGTGATTATCTTTTAGGCCTGTTTTTTAAACTAAAAAATGCACAAAATCAATTGGGATGTAGGAGGAGACAGCATTCTTAGTAAACTGGCCACGCAGACATCCCAGGAGAGCAGGGGGCATCCTAGGAGGCACTGCAGTTATTATTATTATTATTTTTATTTATTGCACTTGTATCCCACATTTTCCCACCTCTTTGCAGGCGCAATGTGGCTTACAAAACATCATGGATAATGGAAATGAAAAGAGAATAGGCATTTGGTGTTACATAAGGATGTTGGATTGCATGGTAATGGAATACATGATAGTAATATAATCGAAGACATTATTAACATTTCTGGAATTATATAAGAGTTTCACATGATTTGATCTTTGTGGCATATCTTGCCGAAGAGATGGGTCTTTAGTAGTTGACTTTAAGTAAATGCTTCCAAGTATACATCTCACTGTTGCTCCCATATTTTGTCTGCTGAGTCCCCCAAAACCCACTACTTCCAACTATTCACCACTACAATAGCCCTTATGGGTGAAGGGGACACCTATATGTGAGTAGAATGGGTTTCTGGTAAGTTTTGGAGAGCTCATAGTTTCCACCACAAGTATAACAGGTAGAGGAAGGTATGGGCCTGGGTTCATCTGTCTACTGTGCACTGAATCCACCATTAGACTACTTCAGGGACCTGCATGCTGGTGTAAAGGACCTGAGTATAACATCTGAGGCTGCTAAGTAATGTTTTTAATGGTACCTGGTCAAAATGGCCCTGACAAAAAAAAGCTCCCAACATAATAGTCCTTGACATAACAGCCACTGTCAAAATGGTATGCCCACAATATAACCCTTGAAAAGTTAGCAGCAAGTTCCATTTACCACCACCCTCTATCTCCTACCATTCAATCAATTTTTTACCCAATCAGTTGCTCTAGGTCCCACACCGAGGGCACTCAATTTATTTATCAGTCGCTTGTGCAGAACCGTGTCAAAGGCTTTGCTGAAATCCAAGTATACCACATCAAGCGCCCCTCCCACATCCAACTGTTTGGTCACCCAGTCTAAGAAGACAGTCAGATTCGTCTGACACGACCTGCCACTAGTGAAGCCATGCTGCCTCGGGTCCCGCATTCCATGTAGTTCAAGAAATGTCACAATCCTCCTCTTTAGAAGTGTTTCCATTAGCTTACTCACCACCGAGATCAGATTGACAGGTCTGTAATTCCTTACCTCCTCCTTACTTCCACTGTTGTGCAAAGGAACCACACCCGCCATTCTCCAGTCCACCGGGACCTCTCCAGTTTCTAAGGAAGCATTGAAGAGGTCCGTCAGTGGAGCTGACAGAACTCCGAGTTCCTTAGGCACCCTCGGGTGTATCCCATCAGGCCCCATCGCTCTGTCTACTTTTAGTTTGGCAAGCTCCTCACGAACACAGTCCTCTGTAAACGGGTCTTAGTCTACCATACATCCATCCCCTTTAGCCTTTGTTTCCTGCAGCCCTACCCCCGGTTTTTCATTTGTGAACACAGAGCTAAAATAATCGTTAAGCAGTTCAGCTTTATCCTTATCATCTTCCACATATTTCTCTCCCTCAGCTTTGAGCCTCACAATGCTATTATGGCACTTCCTCTTGTCACTCATTGTCTGGGTATAGATAGCATTACCATGTAATGGGGCTTCCCCCCACCTATAGTTTGCAGTATTCTGTGATTGACTTCTTCTAAGCTTTCCCTATTGGTTGTTAGCTCTGAGCTAGGGCCAGCCCTCCCTCTCTGCCCCTGTAGGCTGTGTGAGAGATCCTAGTTCTCCTTGCAGTTGCATACCATGGTGATCAGCAGCTATTCTGGGGCTGATCCCTCCTTAATCTACTATAAATCCATCAAGATTTTTTACCATCTCCCCAAGTCATTCCCCCTTTATTTCTCCCCCTTATTCTCATTTGAGTGTTATAGCTTTTCCTCTTAGCTGGGCTGAGATTCTGGCTATCTCCTTGTCTCTGGAGCGGTTAGATACAGACTATTGCAGAAGGCAACAATTTTCTTCTAAGCAATTGAACTGTAAATTGGATTTTCTTTGTTTATTTTGAGTACTATATTGAAGAAGATTTGCTTAAGAATTGGGAGTCTTCTGGTAAAGATTTTACTTGGGGGATGGTTTAAACTGGCTGTTTAAGCTACACTATACTTTGCCTAGAACAGTACAATGTCAGTATTAGAAAAAGAAGAATCAATTCACCACTGGATAAAAGATGCAAAAAAGGAAGACCAGAAAGACCTGATTCCTAAGTGAGGATCCTTTTTTTTGCACGTGCAAATTGCAAATAACCCTCCTAAAAGAATCATCATAATGTGTAAAAGTAGGTGTTATGTTTCTCTGAATATATACTACCATGAAGTTTTATAATAGCAATTTTCAATGTATACAACATGCTTTATAGGCAGAAAATGTTTCACACATGTACATGTTACCAGGGCATAATTTTGGTGGAGCAGGAATAGAGTTGTGATGTATATTGTGTGATCCACCAGCTGGAGCAAGACCCCAAGGGTCATGGATGTTAGGAATTAAGCAGTTGCTATACCCAGTTAAAGCTCAAAGTCCCAAAGAATAGCAGAAATAAAGGTTAAATTAAGACCTTACCTGAGAGATGTTCCATCTGCATCCAACAAAAATCCCTTTAGCCAAACATGACAGGAATTTGTGGGAGGGGTAGCTGGAAACAGGATATGAGAAAGAGACTTAGCAGGCAGCCTGGAAGGGACTGCATCTACTGGGAGATGCAATGCAGGAGCTGCTTTCTCCCAGGTGGGAAAGCTACAAATCTAATCTCTATAGTAGCTCCAGGAAAGGGGTGTGGCTAGAAAAATTCTAGCATGGCTAACAGCCACTATAAAGAGGAGCTGCCAGGGAGAAAAGAGAGGAGAGAGAGAACAACTACTACTACTACTTATCATTTCTAAAGCGCTACTAGACGTACACAGCGCTGTACACTTGAACATGAAGAGACAGTCCCTGCTCGACAGAGCTTACAATCTAATTACGACAGAGCTAAAAATCCCTGGGTTATAGATAGTCCCAAAAGGAATAAAAGGCCAGAGGCAGGTAAAAGCCAAGGTTAGCAGACTAAGGAAAAATCTGGAAGCGAAAAAGCCTAGGAAGGATGTACTTAGTAGCCTAAAAGGGATTCGGAACTGTCCTGGATTATAAAGGAGGTTTAGAACTACCCTTGTCTGGGAAATGGCCCTTGATTGTAAAGGGGGGTTGGAATCTGGGAATAGGATTGGTATTGCCCTGGGTGGTGAGTAGGGTTTGGAATTGCCTTGAAGTATAAAAGGGGTTTGAAATTGCTCTGGGTTGTAAAAGGGGTTTGAGAACTGCCCTTGGTTGGAAAAAGGAGGAATGCTGTTTGGGTAACTGTTCTTGGGTGTAAAGTACAACCTAGAGGTAACCCAACTAGAAGCTTGGGAGTAGTAAGTTTAGACAGGAGTAATAGAGGAAGAAAATGTGTTTAAAATAAAATTGTATGTTGTGTAAGGTATGTTCTACAAGCTTGTAACAAGGAGTATGGGTCTAGTTAACTTTCTGTTATATAATTGTGGGAAAACAAGAAATACTTTTGTTGAATTATGTTACTCTCTGAAAGGTGAAAGGAGTAGCATTGTTTAAGTGAATGGAAAGTTGTTATACTCAGAAAAATTGGTATTTTATTTATGTAAACCTTGCGAGGGCTTAATTAGTTGCTAGGCAACCACCTAGGCTAGGGGGAGTGGCAGATACCTGAGAGGTTAAAGTAATGACTGTGGTAGCTCAGCCACAGTAGAAATCAGTTCCCTCAGGGCCAGTCCTCTCTGCTACAGAAAGGCAGACCCCATTCAGGCAGTCCTTGGCTTTGGTGGAAGCATTAGGACCAAGAAAAGGAAACCAGGACGTTCCCTAGTGGTGACAATGAGGGGCATAATCGAACGTTGCCAGCAAAATAGTTCGCCGGCGATCTATTTTGGCGGTGGCACAACAGCTGACCGGAACCGTATTATCGAAAAAAATGGCCGGCCATATTTTTTTCCGATAATACGGTTTAACCCAGCCAAATGCCAGAGTTCGCCGGGTTTGAGATCACCAGTTTTGTTTTTCAGCAATAATGGAAAAAAATGCCGGCCATCTCAAACCCAGCGAAATCCAAGGCATTTGGTCATGGGAGAAGCTAGCATTTTTAGTGCACTGGTCCCCCTGACATGCCAGGACACCAACCAGGTACCTTAGGGGGCACTTCTAAAAATGTTTAAAAAAATACAAAAAAAGCTCCCAGGTGCACAGCTCCCTTACCTTGGGTGCTGAGCCCCCCAAATCCCCCCCAAACCCACTCCCCACAACTCTACACCATTACCATAGCCCTTATGGGTGAAGTGGGGCACCTACATGTGGGTATAGTGGGTTTTGGGGGTTTGGAGGGCTTAACATTTACCACCACAAGTGTAACAGGTAGGGGGGAGATGGACGTGGGTCTGC
Organism: Microcaecilia unicolor; assembly: GCF_901765095.1. Classification (NCBI taxonomy): domain Eukaryota; kingdom Metazoa; phylum Chordata; class Amphibia; order Gymnophiona; family Siphonopidae; genus Microcaecilia; species Microcaecilia unicolor. The sequence continues at coordinate 595,438,680 of NC_044032.1, forward strand.
CTGCCTGAAGTGGACTGCACCCATTAAAAACTGCTCCAGGGACTTGCATACTGCTGTCAGGGAGCTGGGTATGACATTTGAGGCTGGCATACAGGCTGGTAAAAAAAGGTTTTGATTTGAATTTTTTTTTAGTGTGGGAGGGGGTTGGTGACCACTGGGGGAGTGTGGGGTCATCCCCCATTCCATCCGGTGGTCATCTGGTCAGTTGGGGCACTTTTTTGAGGTTTGGTCGTGAAAATAAAAGGACCAAATAAACCCGGCGAAATACTGCTTAACGCCGCTTTTTTTTCCAATTTTCCGCGAAAGCTGGCCATCTGGTAGTCATGCCCATGCCCGCCCATGTCCCGCTTTCACTATGCCGCCGACATGCCCCCTTGAACTTTCACTGGCGAGGCAACGGGAAAGCGGTGATGCTGTCAAAAAAGCCGCTTTCGATTATACCGATTTCACCGCTTTTGAGAGATCGCCGGCCATCTCCTGATTTATGTCGGGAAATGGCCGGCGATCACTTTCAAAAATAAGCCTGAATATGTACTTTCCCCCGATATTCAGCACTATTTAACCGTTCAGAACGGCTGCTGATTGGTTAAATAGCATTTAACCGGCTATCTGCCAATATTCAGCAGGGGATAACCAATTATCCCCTACTGAATATTCCTGGTTAGTGGCTAGCTGGTTAAATCGGCTAATATAACCGGCTATCCGATTTTTAAACAGGATTTTGCAGCCATATTTGGACGCATGAAAACCTGCTATATCTTTGGCCGGTTTAAAGGTAACTGGCAAAGTCTGACTATTGGCTTTGCCAGTTACCTTTAAACCGGATATTCAATGCCGGTCACTGGAAATGGCCCAGAATTGAATATCTGGGCTTAGCGCTGATCGCGGGAGTTAGACGGTCTAACTTGCAGTGGTATGACTATTGTCCCCTTTATAAATAGCAACAAATGTACATACAGTACATATACATATTTACTCTTGCCTTGGAGCAGCTGTAAATTTATGTGAGAAGATTAGTGCCCTACTGGGTAGCTCTGGGAGCTTGTTTTAGAAAGGTGCTACTAGATGTATGCAGTGCTGTACACATTATATGCAGGTATTTTTTCTTTCCCTTGAGGGCTCACAATGTATGCTTTTGTACCTGGGGCAATGGAGGGTTAAGTGACTTGCTCAAGGTCACAAGAAGCTGCAATGGGAATCAATCCCAGGTTGCTAGGATCAAAGCCTGCTGCACTAATCATTAAGCCATGCTCTGCCTTTATAAAATGTATAATCTTAAACTGTATTGATAAGTACATTATACGTATGGCTGACAAAAACAGCTAAATCCATATGTGTATACACAAATATGTTATAGAGGACCTCAGAACAAGGGAGCATCTTACAGCTCTAAACTATGCTGTGATCATGACTCCTTTCCTATAACACTGGACATTATAATTTTAGTTTCCATAACGGGATTGGACATTTTTTTATAGATTTCTGGATGCTGATCACAGAAATGACATAAATAAATGTTCTTTAATGTATGCTTTTCTAGAAATTTGTTAAGACACATGTGCGTCAACAAGACATCACTAGTAAATGAATGCTGTTCAGTTTATTAAATATTTTATTACATCAATTAGCCCTATTTTTGTCACTTCTAGGAGAAGTTGATGAATAGCTAGTTATTGCATGACCTGATGGTTAATTAAACTGAAAATGTTGAGGAAATATATGAATCAGGCTGACACTTTCTGCTATATTTGCAGTGAGATCTGTTTGAAGGCACAAAGAATCGTCATCATGGTGGAAAGTCTTTCAATCTTTTTTTTCTTTTTAGCTTTTTTTTTTTTTGCAAATTTTAGAAATGCAAATAAAACTTGGTACTTTTTAAAAATAAATGCAGATAAGGTTAATACTTATAACTGCGCTATTGGTTTTGCTTTCAATTAATTAATTCCAAAGATATCTCTTCCCCATATGCTTAAGTATGTCCAGTCTTCTTTAATTATGCATGATATAGCTATATTCATTATAAAGTGTTTCCCTCTTGTGATCTCTGAATATGAAATCTATCTATCTATCTATCTATCTATCTATCTATCTATCTATCTATCACTATATCCATTAAAATGATATTCCAATGCAGTGCGAAGATTATAGTGGAAAAACAAGCTTCAGGAATGCTAATGTAATCTGCTTTAAAACACATATCTGGCGGTAAACTGCCCGGTTACCGCCGAGATGGCGCGGGAGCCCTTACTGCCACCTCAATGGGTGGTGGTAAGGGCTCCATCTGAAATGGCCACGGGACAGGCGCTTTACTTGCCACATGGCCATTTCTTACAGGAAAGAGAGACTTCCCTTTTACCCACCTCGAATATTGTGTTCAATTCTGGTCACCGCATCTCAAAAAAGATATAGTGGAATTAGAAAAGGTACAGAGAAGGATGACAAAAATGATAAAGGGGGTGGGACGACTTCCCTATGAGGAAAGGCTGAAGCATCTAGGGCTCTTCAGCTTGGAGAAAAAATGGCTGAGGGGAGATATGATAGAGGTCTATAAAATAATGAGTGGAGTGGAACGGGTAGACGTGAAGCGTTTGTTTAGTCTTTCCAAAAATACTAGGACTAGGGGGCATGCGATGAAGCTACAAAGTAGAACATTTAAAACGAATCAGAGAAATGTTTTCTTCACTCAACGTGTAATTAAATTCTGGAATTCGTTGCCAGAGAATGTGGTAAAGGCGGTTAGCTTAGCGGAGTTTAAAAATGGTTTGGACGGCTTCCTAAAGGAAAAGTCCATAGACCATTAATAAATTGACTTGGGGAAAATCCACTGCTTGTTTCTGGGATAAGCAGTATAAAATGTATTGAGCTTTTTTGGGATCTTGCCAGGTATTTGTGACCTGGATTGGCCACTGTTGGATACAGGATGCTGGGCTTGATGGACCTTTGGTCTGTCCCAGTGTGGCAATATTTATGCACTTCTGTAATGTACAGGAGGTGAGTATCTCTCCAAAGGACTAAGATAGAATGTAAGAGAAGACACTGCAGTTACTAATAAGATATCATTGGCATAACAATAAACTCCAATGCCAAATTCATCTATAAGATAAAACAGAGGGCAGAGAAAAATATTAAAGTGCAAGGTAGACAATGCAGACCCCTGCGGAACCTCACAAGTCAAAAGCATATTGAGGGGATCCAAAAACACCGTCAGCACAGGATAACCCTTATCTAATGAACAATGAATCTCATTCATCTGTTCAGTCTTATTTGTTTCAGTACTATGCCCTATACAAAAACCCAGTTGAAAGGGTAGGAGCCCCAACTTCTCAACACGCTGCCTAAGCTGTACCAGAACTACCTATCACTTTAGAGACACACCCCAAGTTAGAAAATAGCCAATAACTAACAGGGGATAACAAATCCTGCGCCTCTGACTTTAATCCAAAGCTGAGGAACTAAGCCTTCTGAAAGGTTATGGTTCACCATAAACAATAACATAAGGTAAGAGTCCATGCTAAGAAATCTTTAACCACTCTGGAGGAATTGGCTCCAACACACAGTAAGTAACATGCATGGAAGAAAGCAATTTTTCAAGAGAGGTTAAAGTACAAATTTGAAACTCCTGCCAAGTCTCTACCAAACGTGACTCAGGCTTATCCACAATGCCTAAATGCCCAGAGGACAGCAGTTGCCCATACACTCGAGCTAAGGGTTGTATATTAGGTGTTAAAAAGTGGGGAAAAGAAGCCCACAAATCAACCACCTTTTTAACTAACCAATCTCCCAATGCCTCCTTCGATGGAGCTGATGACTTTTCTATTCTATCCAGCTCAGTAAGTTCATGCAACAACACAAAAACAAAAAATGAAAGAAGTTTGAAATGGACCCAATACTCTGACAATGAGAAAAGTTCTGCCAATACTGGGAATATATGATTAGTAAAGTGAACCAATGTGTTCTGTGTCAATTACAGACTGCTTAGTTGATATTTAGGGAGACCACAATAGAGCAGTGGCATAGTTACAGGTGGGCCTGGGTAGGCACATCTGCTGCCTGTGTTGGTCTGTATCCTGCCCTCACTGACATCACTTCCCGTTTCCTCTCTGATCCTCATTAGCAAGAATACTAGAAAGTTTCCTTTAAAAATATATTATTCAGATGAGAGTATTTTTAGAGGAACTTGGACATAAGCACTAAAATGCTTTTAGGTCTCTCACACCCTGCCTTGTCTCTTGGAGGAATTTTAGGGGTGAATAGGGAATGAGCTGGAGAAAATGGTAGGGTGTAACTGGAGAGGAACATTTCAGGGACGATGGAAAGAAAACAGGAGAGAGCACAAGAGTGGAGGCAAGAAAGCAGAAGGATGAGAAGAAGGGTGATAAGCAGGTTAAGGAAGAGGGAACGAACTGGAGAAAAAGAGCGTAAGCTTTCAGAGGAGATGGAAAGGAAACTGGACAGAGCACAAAGCAGAGGGAAAGCAAGCAGAAGGGTGGGAGGAGGGGTGATCATGCACCACAGGAACTGCATCTTATTTTTTAAGTTTGGCAGCTTACTTAAAGAAGGAGAAGCTGAGCTGCCAAGTCCACAATTACTGTCCTCAAGCTTGGTCCACTGACACTGGATAACTTTCTGCCACAGCCCGGCAGGCCCACCCTTGTGGAAGAAGGAAGTTACCTCAGATGGGGGGTGGACCACAAAAGAGACAAGTTCCAGTGTCAGCAGCATTAGCTAGTGTAGCTGTTGGTGCTACCTGCCTGCACGGAGGAAACAGGACGAGGTGTTGCAGAGACTAGAATGGAGTACCAAGCGTGGGAGGGGGATATAGAGATAGGATGACCATCGCAGTCGGGAGAGAGAGGTGCAGGCATGGGGTGTGCCATGTGGGAGGCTAGCAGTGAGCCCCTCATTGCTGTGGACTCTTGGGCACTGCCTGGTTGCCCGAATAGTCAGTCCACCCCTGACACAGCTACTGATTTCCTAAAATGGTGCAATCGAATGAGACATTTGTAAAGATGAGACCTCAGTCACCACCACATTTGCAATTTTAATACTCAACTAGTTAGCTAATTCTCCCAAAGAATATTAATGCATGTTACACTAATACTTCCTCCCCCTTCCCTCCTCCTCCTTCTCCTCCTCTTTCAGCTTGTTCCTCTCACATTCACACTTTGATCCTGTCTGAGCTTTCAAACATATACAGTTTACTTCCATCCACTCGGACACACTGCTCACCTGATCTCTATTCACTTAGACCTCTTTTCCTCCCTAACCACTATTTTCTATCCCTACTCTTAAACCTTTCCCTCACCCTTCTCCTCCTCTGCCTAACAGATGCTACACTGCCTGTGCCTGCTGTCAAGCCTCTTAACACTTGTTAACTGTAAAGTCTCAATATCTTGAAGTATAACCTTGGCACACCAGAACACACCTGAAGTCTCTTTATTTTCTGAAATTTCTTTTATTGAATAAATACAGATAATTTACTTGCAGTCAGATGTTCAGAAATGTGGCCCCAGGGCACAGAGACTCTGTAATTCTGAGAGCTGTATCAGTGGTTGTAGGTAGAAATCTGAAGAGAGACAGTTTTATTGCAGAGGTGAGAAATAGTTGAACAGGTAGAAGTAGCTCAGAGCTGGGTGACTGGAGAGTGCAATATCTCATTAGGAAGATATATTCAAGGTAAAAAAAACCCAAGTTTGTTCCAAGGAGTGAAGCAGGACAAGTGCTGTCTGAAGCAAGATGGAGAATGCCTCATGGTGAGAGAGACGGGGGGGGGGGGGGGGGGGGGTCAAGAAGGCTCACACCAGCCCAGGGAGGAGGAGGAGGTAAAGACCAATGGGGACAGAGCCTGCCACCAGCTGGCAAGGGTGGTCCTAGAGGACGGCCCTCGAATGGAGGGAAAGGTTATTCCTGGCTGACCTTTCAGGACAGAGATAGTAAGGATGACCAGGAAATGATAGCAGGAAGATAAATGAGCCAAGCTTGGCTGAGAAAGAGAAGGTCTGGGCAGCAGCACAAACCAATGGTAACAGTTCTTGTACAGACAGGCAGGTGTGGCTGCATTGCCTGTGAACTACATTACCAACAATGCATTGCTCACGTATCTTTGCAGTGAGAACTGCAGCAATGAAAATCCTTAGAAGTGAGAATAACAGCAAAAGCATTAAACACATTTTAGGATCACATTATAAACTAGTGCGAGGCTGTCAGAGGACAGAACACCTGCAACCCCTTCTTTTGTATAAAGTGCACCAACAGAGGGGAGGAGACAGACCATAGGGACAGGCAGTGCTGAACCTTTTAAAAATTCTGTGGCCAGTGTGCTCCCTGTAAATTTTAATGGACAGGCAGCCAGGGCTAAAACTGAGCTATGGAACTGCAAATTGGGAAGGGAAAGCTCTACATTCCATTTGGCTGCATTAATCAAGGAGGCAGGAAGGGTTGATTCATCTATGGTTGCTGTTGGGAGACTCTGAAGCAGAATTGAGTGAGCTCCGAAAGAGAAGAGCAGCAACCGGCTCCCGTGCCACACGGGGCATTATAGGGGCAGGGAGAGAAATCCTGCACAGTATTTCCTGCAGTGAGAATCCAGGACAGGAGGTTGCCAAACATGCCACAGCTGGACATCTGGTAACTTTACTTTTGGGGGAAAGCCACAGAAACACAAATCTTGGAGAAGCTGTAGCAGCAGATGCAGGGCTTTGTCCAAAAAATGGGGTAGGAGCAGAACAAATGTGCATGACACACAGTTGAAAATACAACTGAGTAGCTTGCAGTCAGCGCCAAACATAAACACTGGTCTGCTACTTGATTAACTGCCTGATGAATTAGTCATTTCCTCTCTGTTCTTGATGCATCAGCTTGCAGATTCCAGCAACTCCTTTTGACACTGCAGCGCACCACTTTTCCTCCTAATGCTGCCTGCGTACTTGTGCCATTCGTAACATAGTAACATAGTAGATGACGGCAGAAAAAGACCTGCACGATCCATCCAGTCTGCCCAACAAGACAACTAATATGTGCTACTTTTTGTGTATACCCTACTTTGATTTGTACCTGACGTCTTCAGGGCACAGACCGTATAAGTCTGCCCAGCACTATCCCCGCCTCCCACCACCGGCTCTGGCACTGACCGTATAAGTCTGCCCAGCACTATCCCCGCCTCCCACCACCGGCTCTGGTACAGACCGTATAAGTCTGCCCAGCATTTTCCCCGCCTCCCACCACCGGCTCTGGCAAAGACCGTATAAGTCTGCCCAGCACTATCCCTGCCTCCCAACCTCCAGTCCCGCCTCCCACCACTGGCTCTGGCATAGACCATAAGTCTGCCCAGCACTATCCCCACCTCCCACCACCGGCTCTGGCACTGACCGTATAAGTCTGCCCCGTACTATCCCCGCCTCCCACCACTGACTCTGGCATAGACCATAAGTCTGCCCAGCACTATCCCCACCTCCCACCACCGGCTCTGGCACTGACCGTATAAGTCTGCCCAGCACTATCCCCGCCTCCCACCACCGGCTCTGGTACAGACCGTATATGTCTGCCCAGCATTATCCCCGCCTCCCACCACCGGCTCTGGCAAAGACCGTATAAGTCTGCCCAGCACTATCCCTGCCTCCCAACCTCCAGCCCCGCCTCCCACTACCGGCTCTGCTATCCAATCTCGGTTAAGCTCCTGAGGATCCATTCCTTCTGAACAGGATTCCTTTATGTTTATCCCACGCATGTTTGAATTCCGTTACCGTTTTCATCTCCACCACCTCCCGCCGGAGAGCATTCCAAGCATCCACCACTCTCTCCGTGAAGAAATACTTCCTGACATTTTTCTTGAGTCTGCCCCCCTTCAATCTCATTTCATGTCCTCTTGTTCTACCGCCTTCGTATCTCCGGAAAAGGTTCGTTTGCGGATTAATACTTTTCAAATATTTGAACGTCTGTATCATATCACCCCTGTTTCTCCTTTCCTCCAGGGTATACATGTTCAGGTCAGCAAGTCTCTCCTCATACGTCTTGTTACGCAAATCCCATACCATTCTCGTAGCTTTTCTTTGCACTGCTTCGATTCTTTTTACATCCTTAGCAAGATACGGCCTCCAAAACTGAACACAATACTCCAGATGGGGCCTCACCAATGACTTATACAGGGGCATCAACACTCCCTTTCTTCTGCTGGTCACACCTCTCTCTATACAGCCCAACAACCTTCTAGATACAGCCACCGCCTTGTCACACTGTTTCGTCGCCTTCAAATCCTCAGATACTATCACCCCAAGATCCCTCTCCCCGTCCGTACCTATTAGACTCTCGCCACCTAACACATACGTATCCTGTGGATTTCTATTCCTTAAGTGCATCACTTTGCATTTCTTGGCATTGAATTTTAATTGCCAGACCTTAGACCATTGTTCTAGCTTCTTCAGATCCTTTTTCATGTTTTCCACTCCCTCCGGGGTGTCCACTCTGTTACAGATCTTAGTATCATCCGCAAATAGGCAAACTTTACCTTCTAACCCTTCGGCAATGTCACTCACAAATATATTGAACAGAATCAGCCCCAGCACCGATCCTTGAGGCAGTCCACTACTCACCTTTCCCTCCTCCGAGCTAACTCCATTCACCACCACCCTCTGGTGTCTGTCCGTCAACCAGTTCCTAATCCAATTCACCACTTTAGGTCCTATCTTCAGCCCATCCAGTTTATTTAAAAGCCTCCTGTGGGGAACTGTGTCAAAAGCTTTGCTGAAATCTAAGTAGATTACGTCCATAGCTCGTCCCTGATTCAATTCTCCTGTCACCCAATCTAAAAACTCAAAAAAACTCAACCAACCCACATAAAAGGAAGAGCAGCCTGTTTAGGGGAAAATGCCCCCTCCCAAGCTGTACCTGCCTCACAGTAGCTGCAGTTGTGAGGTCTTGGAAGTCACATGGCAGGAAATGATGTGCGCATGCCACAGGGGCTGTTCACTGGAGGAATCAGAGCTGCAATGCTTATAGACAAGCAGAAAAAAAATAAGAGCTGCTGAACCCAGCCAACTGCTGAGGCTCACACGATGCCCTCCTCAGCAGTATCAAACTTCATGTTCTGGATGGTAAGGTGCCTACAAATCAGGCCCCTGACTGGCCACTATTGATGGGGGCCTGAGATGGGAATGGCGGGGGGGGGGGGGGGTATCTGGGCCCTCCGAGGTCCTCTGTAGCTAAGCCACTAAATGTGAGTGTCCAACTCTTGACATTTGGGTGCGGGAATGGTGCTATTTCATAACAGTGGGGGAGATTCTATATTTGGTGCCTGGAAAATCTGCATGGAAATTATTTTCACCTAAGTGTATTCTATAAGATTTAGGCATGGTATATAGAATTTTCTTAGTTGATATCCCAGTGCCTAAAACTATGCATATTCATTTACACCAATGAAAACATGGCATAAATCCCTGTGCATAAATTTATGCGGACTGGGCCACATTCTATAACAATGTGTGTAAATTTGAGAATGCACAATGTAAGGTCTCCCCCACCGGGAGACCCTTGGAAAAGTATCCTGCACCGGGAGACTCTTAAGTCCCTCGGCCCTTTAGCTGAGCTGGATGCTGTAATCCACTGCTAAAGAGCACACGGCAATCCACAAGGTCAGATCATTATTTATTTATTTGTTACACTTGTACCCCACATTTTCCCACCTATTTGCAGGCTCAATGTGTTATTGTAATCCCTTTGTCTCAACTGCTCCTCCAAAGGTAGTTCCCACCACAGCATTTCTCAAGAAGCATAGCAGTTCAACAGCATAGTATTCAAAACAAAACAAAAAAAACCCAAAAGGTTCCAAAATCTCAGCAGTTCATATAAAGCAGTTATGCAAAGCAATTCTTCAAACAAAGTAGCTCAAAAAGGCTCAAACTCCCAGCAATTCATGTATAGCAGGTAAGCAAAGTAATACTCCAAACACGGTAGCTCCAGAAAGGGTTCAAACCCTCCCTAGCAGTTCATGTCAGCAGTTAGGCAAAACAATTCGCCAAACACAGCAGTTCAGAAAGGGTTCAAACTCCCAGCAGTTCATGTATAGCAGTTATGCAAAGTAATTCTCCAAACACGGTAGATCAAAAAGGGTTCAAACTCCCCAGCAGTTCATTTAAGCAGTTATGCAAAGCAATTCCCCAAACACAGCAGTTCAGAAAGGGTTCAAACTCCCAGCAGTTCATGTATAGCAGTTATGCCCAAAACCACCACTCTTCCTCTCTCCCTTTCAAAAGAAATCAACCTAGGGAGAGTGGCAAGGGTCCCTCCCCAACATGACCAGCATTATACCCTGACCACCACCCGCATCACCCTTCCATGGTAAACCTGTTCTCTCAGCTCCCTTCGTGGGATAGCCACCTTTTCCCTTCTTTTACCAGGCTCTCCTCCCGAGCATCCCTCTCCTGTTTCACCTCCTTTCCTTCCAGTTTAGTCAGAGCAGCAATCTCCATTGGCCCCTCTTGCTCTAGCTCCTCCTCCTCCTCCCTTGCCAGTCCATAGGTTCCTCCCCACACCCATTGCTCAGCTGCTCTCCATTTGCTTTATTGGGCAGGTTCAGAACTCCTTCCCTCATCCTGGCTCTCTGGGACAGGTTTTTCCAACTCCCTTCTCTTGTCCTTCTCCTGACCTCCTCTGGGGGCTGTTGGGAATTGAAGTCCCTGTTTCTACCATGGGACCTACTCAGGGGCTGCTGGGAATTGTAGTCTTTTCCTTTTCTCCAATCCCCTAGGGGAAAAGACTCCTTCCTTTCTCTACCCAGTCTCCCTCCCTCTCAAGCCTCCACGTTCCTCCATGTGCCTTCATTCTCCCTCTCACCTTCATATTCCTCACAACACAAAACACCTAATTCCCAACCCATAACCATGCCCCCTTTTGGATATGTGCATTAGAATGTAGATGCAGTGAGTTACAGCATACACTTCGTGAGTTATGCGCGTAAATTCAAATTATTGCCAATTAGTGCTCATTATTTCTTGTTATGTTAATAATGCTGATTGGCTTGTTAAGTCAATTAAGTTATGTGCATTGTTATGGAATATGCTTAGATTTAGGCACGGAACGTTAGGTGCGATATATAGAATCCGGCAGAATTTGTACAATTTTTTGGAATGCCCCTGCCTCTGGCCATATCCCCTTTTTAGTTGCATGCTAATGGATTTGAGTTCCTGGAGTTATGGCACACAGGAAGATGCACATGGAGATTCCAACTACTGCCAATTAACTTCAATAATTAATTAACACCAATTTATTGCAAGTTAATGCCTTGTTAGCTAATTAATTTGTGCATGCATCTTCAATCCTTACACAATTTTTGGCGCGTGTTTTTTCTGCAATATATATAAAATCCGGGAATAACTGACTAAAAGCTGACTACCTGACAGAAACCCCAGTGCAGGATTTAAGCTACTGATTGCACCACAAGGTCTCAGTCCTCCTTCCTATAATCTAGTATTTATCAGTGATTGCTTGTCTAAGAATAAGAATATAATTCTGTCAGTTGGAGAAAAAAAAAACCTACTGCATATTGATGATTTGGGAATTTTGTTTCTCTGGCATCAACGCACTTTTTAAAACCTGGGTTATGTAATTATGCCAAACTAACATAAATGACATTAACAAAATAAGCCAGCATGAATTCTACAGCTAAGGCACAATAGGTGTGTGGGATAAGAACATTTGAAATAGTGAAGAATAACCTAATTGCAATGACTTTACAGGCAAGCTAAATATTTGAAGAAGGAGCCTGTGTGGTTCCAAACCTCATGTACTATATTTTTTTATTCAAAAGGCATGCTGTTACCAACAGAGTGTTTTTCCAATTACAATGTTCTAACAGATAGTTAAACCCAGTTTTTCATTATCAGTAAAGACTCCAACTCTTAATCCAATCATTCTTTAATACAGTTCATCATATGATGAGGACATCAAAACATTTACAATTGAGATGTGCTGGAACAAGAATTCTGCCACTACAGATGGAGTCCATTCTGTGACCATCCCCCTTCACAGGGAGGAAAGGCCGGGATATCAGCTACACGCTGACTGGTAATATGTAAATACTATTATGGGTGAAAACACCATGAATTACTGAGGCTTGTGAGCACAATCTGCAGAATTACTGATTCAGCTTGGAGAACTTTTTAAGCTTCTCAGACACACAGTTTTTTTTTTTCTCTTCAAAATTCACAAACACATTCAATGGGAGGATGAATCAGCTCCTCACCTAGTATGGATAGGTGCAGACACAGACAATGTAGGAGAAGTTTGCAAGTGTGTTGTTTAGAAGCCTCTGCATAATCCCCTGGCTTTCAGACTCACAGTTCAGTTCTATCTTAAATGTCCTATATCTGCAGTAATGTTCCCGACTTGGGAGAAAAGTAGGAGTGCCTGGGGATAACCACCCGAGGTAGGAGAAATGGGAGCGGGCATGCCTCACTTCTGGTGGAACTTGCATTACGTTGATGAACAGACACTGTTGCAGGATGAGACAGAGGGTAACTAAGGAGATGATGTGAAGATGATTCAGGATTGAATGTGATCAGTGCGGAGATTATCACGTGCTGATGCCTGGAAGCAAATAGATGTGATAAGTACTTTGTTCTGGTTGCAAATATAGATTTAAGATAGATTGAACTGTGAGTTGAAAGTCCTGATATCATGTGGATACTTTGTTTTGTGCTGTGCTGACCATCTGAAGAAAAACATCCTGAATTATACAGACGTAGTTCACAAGTTCATGAAGTGTTTTCAAATTACTGTTAGTAAAGCAAGTTGAAATTTTTGTAACTGAGACTGCTGACTAATCTTTTGAGTGAAAGTGCCCAAAGAAAGCGTAGCCTTGGCCTACTGGATTTATTCCAGCCCTGGCATATGCCCAGCTTGAGTGATCCAGCAAGTGGGAGCTGTGCTTGTGCAGAAGTATTTTGTTTGTATGGCCCCAGTCCTGGGTGGTGATGGAGTGGATCCCTGGGGATCTGAGCAGGAGGTGTGCCTCGGTGTTATGTAAGAATGATAGTCTTACTCATGAATGATTTTTTTTCTAATAATTAATCTCGTAGAAGAAATGTGATTGGATTTGGTAAAGCCTCATCTAGACAATGGTATCCAACTGGACCCCATATTTTTGAAAGTGTGCAAGCTGGAGAAGGGCTACTAATGGGCTCATTTTCAAAAGAGAAGGACGTCCATCCTTAGACATAAATTGGAAGATGGACGTCCTTCTCCCAGGGATGTCCAAATCAGTGTAATCGAAACCAGATTTAGGACATCTCCAACTGCACTCCGTCACAAGGACGGCCAAAGTTCAAGGGGGAGTGTCAGAGGCGTAGCGAAGTCGGGACTTGGGCGTGCCTAACACTTAGACGTCCTTCACCCATAATCGAAAAAAAACAAGGACATCTCTGACGATCACTTTTTCACCCGGATGTGTTTTTCTTACGACTAAGGCACAAAAAGATGCCCAAAATGACCAGATGACCACCGGAGAGAATCAGGGATGACCTCTCGTTACTCTCCCAGTGGTCACTAACCCCCTCCCACCCTCAAAAAACATCTTTCAAAATATGTTGTGCTAGCCTCAGATGTCATACTTGGGTCAATGACAGTGCATGCAGGTCCCTGGAGCAGTTTTAGTGGGTACTGCAGTGCACTTCAGACAGGCGGACCCAGGCCCATACCCCCCTACCGGTTACATTTGTGGAGGAAACAGCGAGCCCTCCAAAAACCACCACAAACCCACTGTACCCACATCTAGTGCTATGGTAGTGGTGTACACAGTGGCGTTCCTAGGCTGGCTGACACCTGGGGTGGATCACCGATGCGCCCCCCCCCCCGGGTGCAGCGCGGCCTCCCCCCGGCGAAATTACACCCCCCCCGGGTGCAGCGCGACTCCCCCCCGGGTGCATTTTTACCTGCTGGGGGGGGGGGGGCGCGCGCCTGTTGGCCGAGTCCACTCGTTCCCTGCTGCTCCCTCTGCCCCAGAACAGGAAGTACTACCTGTTCTGCGCAGAGGGAGCAGCAGGGAAGGAACGAGCGGACTCGGCCAACAGGCGCGCAGCACCCCCCCAGCAGCGTGTACTCAGGGCGGACCGCCCCCACCGCCCCCCCTTGTACGCCACTGGGTGTACAGTTGTGGGTAGTGGGCTTTGGGGGGCTCAGCACACAAGGTAAGGGAGCTATGTACCTGGGAGCATTTTATGAAGTCCACTACAGTGCCTCCTGGGGTGCCCGGTTGGTGTCCTGGCATGTCAGGGGGACCAGTGCACTACAAATGCTGGCTCCTCGCATGACCAAATGGCTTGCATTTGGTCGTTTCTGACATGGACGTCTTTGGTTTCGAAAATCGCCGAAAGTCAGAAACGTCCATGTCTAGGGACGTCCAAATCTAGGGACGTCCCAATTTAAGGATCTGGACGTCCCTGATGGTATTTTCAAAACAAAAGATGGACGTCCATCTTGTTTCGAAAATATGGGTTTCCCCGCCCCTGAATTTCACCATTTTGCAAGGACATCCAAATCGCAACTTGGACGCCCCTTTCGAAAATGCCCCTTCATGTCACCAAAAACACTATAAAATTTGTGTTAGAGATATCAACCTATATACCTAGAGGAGATAGATGAAACATATGAAAAAGATTTAAAAGTATAAATGGACAGGAAATAAACATTTTTAAATGGAAAGGATGTAGAACTAGGTTGGGTAGACTCTGGAGGATATTAGAAAGGTAGATGCATAGGGGCTCATTTTCTCCGAAAAATGTCCAAGTCACTTAGACAAGTCACTTCACTCTCCAATGTATCAAATACAATTTTACCTCTAGTGAAGGGATCAACAAACTGTTCTTGAATGTATAGCTTGCTTTGAGCCCAGATTTAGAAAGGGGTTTCGAAGCCGCATGTTTTTATTTTGGTTCTAGTTTATTGGGTTTTTACTTTTGCATTGTTTTGATTTTGGTTGTCAAGTGTTGGTTTTTCTTATTTATTGTATAATGTGAATTTTTGAATTTTGTGTGTTTTAATTGTACTGTGTCTAGGACATTAAAATGGTAGTGAATAGGCAGATTATGTATGTCTAAATAAATAATTAAATAAGTATCTAAAGTCAAAACATCACAGATATCATTAATTGCACAGAAATAGAGAAAACCTGAGCCATATGGTATTATACCAGAAAATAAATTGGGCAGACTGCATTGGTCTGGGGATCATTATCTTTATATTACTTTCTGTTAATATATAGATTATCATTTCTAATTGTTATGTGAGTCAGATTGAACCTGTGTTCTACTTGGGCTAATGCGTGATATAAATGTCATAATAAAATATTCTTTGTTTCTGTCAAACGTTTCTATAACCATAGTATTTTTATAATGGTAATTCTTAGAAATATAATTCATGCATTTTTTTTTACTCAGTGCTCCAATGAAGTGTACTTGTACATGCCAAATGACATCTTATACACCTGATCATTGAAAATTTGACATACACAACATCAATAAAATACTGTCTTTTTTACCACTTGAATGATATCTTCTACAAGACCTGAAGACATTTTAGCAGGACTTGACATGTTTTGTATATCTGAGCTAAACTACCGAAAATGAGTTTCAAACCTGTCAAATTCAGTAACATATGTACAAGACACTCTTTTAGTGTCTATGTTCTGAATTTCACTCTTATTCTCCAGAGAGCTGAGTGTAACTGCCAAAAATGATTTTACCTGTCACCTTTAACAACTATCAGCTAACTGGAACTATATCTCAATATGATGGAACTTTGTTTCAAGTTGTAAAGATGCTTTGAAATGATATATATATAGTTACTGAAGTACTGGTTTGCAATTCCACTAAAGCAACAAGATATATGGAGGGTAGCTTAATAACAGGGTACCATGGGTAGGTGCCTACAGAGGCACCTACATAGCTACTATTTTATAAAGGCAAGTAAGTACCTACTTATTTTTATAAAATACTAGAGTATGTGGCAGATAACATGTTTTGAATAAAGGCATGATCATTTACTCTTGCACAAGAGCTAGTTTAAATGAAGGCATCTACTTTATGCGTGTAGATTAAGGTACAAGCTGAAGTAAAAACGCTAGTGTGTGTATATCACAGGTCAAAAACCAGCGCGACCTAACCAACTTTCGGAAATCACTGAAAACCTGCCTCTTCAACAAGGCATACCGCAACGATCCTTCATATGAACTTTATCGCATTACCACTTTATCTATTATTCCGAATATGATCTATTTATACCTGTTTGCTTAATTTTAATTTTGTTATTCATGTTCTTTATGTAATACCACTTACATCTCTCACTCTGGAATGGCGATTGCCATGACGGAACAATGTAAGCCACATTGAGCCTGCAAATAGGTGGGAAAATGTGGGATACAAATGCAACAGGTAAATAAATAAATAAATTACTGTAGGACATGCTGAGGCATTCCGTGGTAAATTTGCAATCTGCGCATGAAAACTGTGTTGTGTGCTAAAAACATTTGCATTTTCTGCAAAGGAAGAGTGTCTGGCGGGGGGGGGGGGGGGGGTGCAGAGAGTGGGTATATCACTGTGAATAAGTTAGTGCAGCTATATTATCATCTGCTAACTGCTTAGTGTAGGATCAGCACATGATCCCTTACCACCTTCCAAAAAAAAGGGAAGTGGAGGAGTAGCCTAGTGGTTAGAGCACCAGTCTTAACATTCAGAAGTGCCTGGTTCAAATCCTACTAGTGTTCTTTGTGACCTTGGGAAGTCACTAAGGTGCCCTTTTTTCTACGGCATGCTGAAAACTGGCCTGTGCTGGTGTAGGTGCAGTGCACCTGGAAAGAAGGCCTTTTTTATGGTCGAAAATGGACATGCGGCAAAATTAAAACTAGCACGCATCCATTTGTAGCCTGAGACCTTACTGCCACCCACTGACGAGCACTTGGGTGAGTTTACTTGGTCCATTTTTTCTTACGACCTAGCCTCAAAAAGGTGCCTGAACTGACCAGATGACCACCGGAGGGAATCAGGGATGACCTCCCCTTACTCCCCCAATGGTCACTAACCCCCTCCCACCGTAAAAAAAAAATTAAAATATTTTTTCCAGCCTCTATGCCAGCTTCAAATATCATACCCAGTTCCATGACAGCAGTATGCAGGTCCCAGGAGCAGTTTTAGGGGGTACCACAGTGCACTTCAGGTAGGCGGACCCAAGCCCATTCCCCCCTTCCTGTTACACTTGTGGTGGTAAATGTGAGACCTCCAAAACCCACCATAAACCTACTGTCCTTACATCTAGGTGCCCCCCTTCATCCCTAAGGGCTACGGTAGTGGTGTATAGTTGTGGGGAGTGGGTTTTGGGGGAGGGGGGTTGGGGGGCACAGCACACAAGATAAGGGAGCTATGCACCTGGGAGCTTTTTCTGAAGTCCACTGCGGTGCCCCCTAGGGTGTCTGGTTGGTGTCCTGGCACATGAGGCCGACCAGTGCACTATGAAAGCTGGCTCAACCCACGACCAATTGGCTTGGATTTGGTCGTTTCTGAGATGGGCGTCCTCGGTTTCCATTATCGCCGAAAACTGGGGATGACCATCTCTAAGGACGACCATTTCTAAGGTCGACCTAAATTTTGAGATTTGGGCGTTCCCAACCGTATTATTGAAACGAAAGATGGACGCCCATCTTGTTTCAATAATATGGGTTTTACCGCCCCTTTGCGGGGACTTCCTGCGAGGACCTCCTCAGGAAAACCTGGGCGCCCCGTTCGATTATGCCCCTCCACGTTATTTAAAGTCATTAAATCGGGATTGTGAAAAATTACAAGAGGACCTTACGAGACTGGAAGACTGGGCATCTAAATGGAAGATAACGTTTAATGTGAGCAAGTGCAAAGGGAATCATGTTGGAAAGAGGAACCCGAATTATAGCTACGTAATGCAAGGTTCCACATTAGGATTCACAGAGCAAGAAAGGGATCTAGGTGTTGTCATTGATGACACGTTGAAACCTTCTGCTCAGTGTGCTACTGCGACTAAGAAAGCAAATAAAATGTTAGGTATTATTAGGAAAGGAATGGAAATCAAAAATGAGAATGTTATAATGCCTTTGTATCACTCCATGGTGTGACCGCACCTCAAATGTTGCGTTCAATTCTGGTCGCCGCATCTCAAAAAAAAGATATAGTGGAATTAGAAAAGGTGCAGAGAAGGGCAACAAAAATGATAAAGGGGATGGGACGACTTCTCTATGAGGAAAGGCTAAAGTGGCTAGGGCTCTTCAGCTTGGAGAAAAGGCGGCTGAGAGGAGATATGATAGACGTCTATAATATAATGAGTGGAGTTGAACGGGTAGATGTGAAGCGTCTGTTTATGCTTTCCAAAAATACTAGGACTAGGGGGCATGTTATGAAGCTACAATGTAGTAAATGTAAAACGAATCGGAGAAAATCTTTCCTCACTCAACGTGTAAATAAACTCTGGAATTTGCTGCCAGAGAATGTGGTAAAAGAGGTTAGATTAGCGGAGTTTTAAAAAAAAAAGGTTTGGACGGCTTCCTAAAGGAAAAGTGTATAGACCATTATTAAATGAACTTGGGGGAAAATCCACTATTTCTGGGATAAGCAGTACAAAATGTTTTGTACTTTTTGGAATCTTGCCAGGTATTTGTGACCTGGATTGGCCACTGTTGGAAACGGGATGCTGGGCTTGATGGACCTTTGGTCTTTCCCAGTATGGCAATACTTATGTACTTACAACCTAAATGTAGCAGGTTTGAGGGAGAAGTTTGGGCACAGATGTGAAGCAAGCAGAATGTGAGGCTTTTTTTCTAAATAGCTCCAAAATAGGTGCCTATTTGAGCTTCTGTCCTATGTGACCTGTTATAAAATGACCCTCTAATAGGGCAATTTTCAAAAATTTTTCTCATGGATAAACAGCTATTTAGTTGTGTAAAAAATTGTGTTTTAATAGATTTTCCACTATGGATACTGCAAGACCTTCTGGCTTTAATATTTGGGTCAGACTTAAAGTGCCATAGAGCTATTAACCTCCTATCCAACATAATGCTTCTTTATTCTCTATTGTACGTGTGCTTTGATCTCTAAATAATGGATGCTTTGCAGATATCTCAGCTTACTTGTGCTGTACTTCTGTTCCACAGGATGGGGTACAGTGTGGCTCTCACCTTTAGCTACCTTTTAATGCAGCAATAAGATCCTCCACACTTGTTTTTGTTACATCTTTTTTAAGTAGCTCTGGACAGAAGAAGGTTTTCCTGTTTTTAATGGCTTAGAATACGAAATTATCTGGAGGAAAGGAAACATGCCAGAACAAATTTCTGTTACTGCAGGTCTACACATCCCATATATCAAACTGAGGTCCCAATTTGTAAACACCATTAAAGTGAAATTAAACTGAGTTTCTATATAATCTGCAATCTGTTCCATACTGTATTCATATAACTTTACAAACCTCAAGTAAATATCATCTAACGTTCTATTTCTCCAAATGAATATGATTAAAGAAAGGGAATGCAATCTGGCTCCTCATTAGATCCCTGGAGGTTATTTTAGAAGTCTTGTATGATATTTGCATGTATAAATAGCATATTTACACATGCTATTAATGTACCTAGCCCCCCTGTTTACTAAGCCATGCTAACGGCTCTCGTGCGGCTATGCTGGCACAGTCCACTCAAAGTGAATGGGCTGTGTCGGCAGCCACTAGTGCGACTTAGTAAGCAGGGAGGTAAGTTTTAAAAGCACGGTTTTGAATGTGTGTTGTAGTAGTGGTTTAAGCAAGACCAAAAAGTATGCTTCTATTTCGTGAATTGGCAACATCAATACACACATTTACTCTAAAACAAAAATCTATTACACACCAGGGAATTTTGCATTTAAAATTTCAAAATTATGAAGAATTATGTAAAAGCAAAAGCTTTTTATTTCTTGCATAAATTGATTAAATAACAGTGTAGAATGAACTTACAGATACAAGTATTTTTGCAACTATAGCATAAAATGAATTATGCTAAAATGAATTAACATTGGCATTTGCAAGCTTCATTCGCCACTTCACAGACAAACCCAAATCCAATGACACACATGAGGCAATTATATTTCTCAAACTGGCAAGAAATTGGCCACAGCTTTATTTACTAAGCATCAACTTTACAAACTAAACCTTTTTCAAACATATTATCATAAACTGTTTTCACCAACCACGTAGCTAGATGATAACATAGTAGCTTCACCATTTAACCTCCTCCTGTCATACCTTCCCCATTACCCACCCCATGACCCGTGGTACTACAGGGTCATGCCCCATCTGGTGGCGGTGACACACATAAGACCAACATTGCTAGGTCTAACTTAGGCTCTATAATTTGAAATTCTGCCCAAATTTACAGAAATAGACTTAATACCACGCAACCAAGCTGCAACCCCCACAACTTCCCCGATTCCAAAACACCTGTGTAAACCTGACTGCCAAGGGCTCCCCCTCCACACCCAACTTCGACATCAATAAACATTATAATGCTGGATCAGGCTCATCTCCATGGATATACTTGTGGGTCTTTGTAGTGCAGCTTATTATTTAAGGCTCAATGAAGCCCACACATGGTTCTGCTCCCTATTACAGGGAGAATTCTCAAAAGCACAAACCTCCCTCAAGCGTCATCAGTATCGGTAAGGCACTCTGAATTGGCGCAGAGGGGTTAGCAGCCTGCTTAGTTTTCCCCTTTCTCATTGCTGAGCACCATACAGCAGACTCTCAAGAGCTGTTCGGAGAGCTCTTATTCATCTGCTTGAGCTGCCTTCTTGGCTCCCAAAACTGCCCCACCTAGCAGTTTTTTCTTATTCGTTTGGGCTTCCACCTCAGGGGGTGGGGTTGGGGGGATAATTATTAAGGTGCATTACAACAGCAATGCATGCTATTTACTCCTATTGAGAAGGAGCTATGTGAACCTGCAAATGTGACAGTTAGTATGCAGAAGTATGCAATCCCTGCCCATTCCCCACCTATGGCCCACTTAGTTCCCACCTCCTCACATATGTAGTTAATGCACACTGTGTATGCTAACCACCATTATCATAGTAACTGTTGGCGTACTTGTGCAGTTAACATATGCTAATTTTCTTACTTTAGTAAAGCACACTTAGTAAAAGGGTCTCTTAGTATAGATAAGAGATTGTGTATTATGAAATCTACATTTCATGTTTAGATACTCTGAGGCAAACCACTATCTACCCAAGTAAAATACTTTGAAAATTGTCCTCTTACAGTAACTTTTTGTCTTATTACACAAGTTTCTGTTGTCCTTTATTAGGAAAGCTGCATTCTTTATATCCCATTTAAACATGATGGGTAGAACACTATAAATTCATTTTTTTCAAAAACCAGGGGTAATAACCACTTTAATCTGATAGAATAATGGGCACCCATAAGGAATACAGCTGGAAGGTCAATTTTTATTTTGTACTTAATCTCAGCTTTATGATTTTTCATAGTTCAACTATCAATCCCAATTTTTAGGGCATGAGATGTTAAACAATATATTGCTTTTCTTTTAATTTTATTATGCATCCGCACATCTGATCATGCTGTTTAAGGAGGTAGTACCATAAGACTTTGTTGCATGTAAAACAGAATCTTAATGCAGAACTAGGACCTGATGAAATTGCCAGCGAGTATACATGCATGGAGGTGGGGGTAATTCTAGAAAGAGAGCACCAAGATTTAGGTGCCAAGAACATGTGCAAATAACCACAATACCGTCATTTTTATGTGTATGTGCACCAATCCACATTTGTGCATCAGCATTGAATTTCCAGGGCCATGCCGGTACGAGCTGGCTGCCAGATCTTACGCGGGTCACAGCTCATATTCCGCTGGGACTTGCATAAGTTACTTATATGGGCCTCTACTGAATATCAGTTGAGATCCGCATAATGGGGAGCAGGCTCTCACTCCCTTTTGAGTCCCCCTCCCTTCCCCCAGAGTCTGTTTCCCCTTCCTTCCTCTCGAAGACAAGAAGAGATTTTGACCATACCCTTCCCACCCCCCCACACCCTATTGGCTTCCTGGGGCCTACCTTTGATAGCCCTGGTAGTAGAGAGGGGTCATAAGGGCTGGATCAATGCCCATTCACTTCTATCTATCATGGCTTTGGCTTCAAAATGGTCACCACAAACCCTAATGACAAGCTTGCAGCACTATTGAATACCATAAGACTGCCATTTGAGGTCGCAGTGGCCATTTTAAGTCTGTAGCCATGGTGGGCAGAAGAAAGTGGACATCGTTCCTGCCCTTAGGACCCACTAGACAGCCAGGACCATCAAAGGTGGGCCTGGGGTCTACAAGAGGTGGGGAGAGTGTCTGGTTAGGGGCTCTTCTTATCTTCAGGGAAAAGGAAGGATGCATCAGAAACTCCTTAGGCTGCTACCTGGAAGTTATCCAGTGCCTGTATAGCTAACCAGGCAAAGATGAGACTGCTTTTTATGCAGTCTTTATCTTCCTGGTTCACTATCCAGCTCATTTTCGAAAGTGATTGCCGGCCATCTTCCGACACAAATCGGGAGATGGCCGGCGATCCCGCAAAAGTGGCCAAATCGGTATAATCGAAAGCCGCTATTTTGACACCATCGCCGCTTTCCTGTCACAGAGCCGGCGAAAGTTCAAGGGGGCGTGTTGGCAGGGACGTGAAGGCGGGACATGGGCGGGCATGGGCGGGGTTACAAAATGGCCGGCTTTAGCCCATAATGGAAAAAAAAACCTGGCGATGAAGAGCATTTGGCCGCTTTTACTTGGTCCCTTTTTTTCAGGTCCAAGCTTCAAAAAGGTGGCCGAACTGACCACATGAGCACCGGAAGGAATCGGGGATGACCTCTCCGTACTCCCCCAGTGGTCACCAACCCCCTCCCAGCATAAAAAACAGATTACAAATACTTTTT
This sequence comes from Microcaecilia unicolor, assembly GCF_901765095.1. Lineage (NCBI taxonomy): Eukaryota > Metazoa > Chordata > Amphibia > Gymnophiona > Siphonopidae > Microcaecilia > Microcaecilia unicolor. Next base: position 595,461,629 of record NC_044032.1, read on the forward strand.
TGCCAGCCTCAAATGCCGTACCCACCTCCATGACAGCAGAATGTGTTCTGTCCTCCGACAGCCTTTGCCTGCTTGTGATGTGGCTCTGGGGTGAATGTGGCACCTTTTCTGTTATTTGCACTGCAAAGTCACATCAGCAATGCATTGTGGTGGGTATAGGTATTGGTAGTTGGTAGGCTCTGCTTTTTCCCCCTGCTTACTGGGTCAGAGTGTGCCCCGTTTTGATTCCTGTTGTAGTCCATGCGGTAGTGGCCATTTTTGTTAGACAGTTTTAGATCCCTTTCCTGTGTTACCCACGTCAGAGAACGTAGTTCTTACCTTGAATGGTGCTGAAAGAGGGCATTGTACACCATTGTGCCAGCTCTGACCTACTGCTAATCTTAGTACCAGGGGGACTCTTTGCCAGTGGGGCACAACCTCTGATCTGCAGTTAACTGTGAGTAAACGTGGTTATTTCAAGAAAGGACTTTTTCAGAGAGATTAGTCTTCAGGTGTGAACTGCTGTGCCAAAGTTATACAGCAGCAATAAGTCCTAGAGGCTGTATGCAGGTCCCTGGAGCAGTTTTAGTGGGTGCAGTACATTTGTGAGTAGTGGGGGGTTTTTTTTGGGAGGGGGGTTGGGGGGCTCAGCTCCCAAAGTAAGGGAGCTATGCACGTGGGAGCTTTTCTGAAGTCCACCGCAGTGACCCCTAGGGAGCCCGGTTGGTGTCCTGGCATGTCAGGGGGGCCAGTGCACTAAAAATGCTGGCTCCTCCCACGGCCCAATGCCTTGAATTTGGCCTGGGTTTGAGATGGCCGACATAACTTTCCATTATCGCTAAAAAACGAAGCTGGCCATCTCAAACCCCGGCCAAATCCAATGCATTTGGCTGGCAGGAACCGTATTATCGAAACAAAAGATGGCCGGCCATATTTTTCGAAAATATGGGTCTGGCCAGCTGTTTGCGGCGCCGCCAAAATACATCGCCGGCCATGTATTTAGCCAGCGCCATTCGATTATTCCCCTCTATGTGGGCATAGGCACTAAGGGGGTCTTTTACTAAAGCTTAGCTTGAGTTATCTGTAGCAGAGCCCATAGGAATAAAATGAGCCCTGCTGCAGATAACTCAAGCTAAAGACCCCCTAAATGTTTCAGGGACTGGTATAAATGCCAGCTTCTCCCCAACTTTGTCTCTTTTTTGCCATCTCTTGCCTGGTTTCAGTTTGGTCAGTTAGTGGCAATATTCAGTGTTACTGCCCAGTTAAGTGCCACTAAATATCAGCTGCCAACCCACTGGCTATGATTTAAGTGGGTAGGAGCCTCTTCTGCCTGCTTAAATCCCTTTGAATTGACCCCATAGATTATAGAATCCTATAATCTATGTGTAGTATAGCAATCTAGGCACGATCATTTACCCTAGCTCCATTATATCAGTGGCATAGCCACAGAGAGGGAGAAGGGAGCCTTGTGGGCCTGGATCTCCCCCACTTTTGACTGAGGCCCCCTCAAAACTGAAGTACCCTTTGACTGGCTGGTGGGGATGCCCAATCTCCACCAAATGAGATCTGCTGGCAGAACTGCCCCAGTGCTGCCTCAGTAGGAAAAGAAGTCTGCAGTCTTCCTTCCTGCCACTGACATTGGGACTCCTTGCACATGCTCACATTATGTGCAAACTGAGTATGCACGAGGAGTGCCAATGTTGGTGGAAGGAAAGAAGGCTGTCGACTTATTTCCTACTGAGGCAGCACTGGGACAGTTCCAGTAGCGGATCTCATTGGCTGGCAGGCACTGAAAATCCCAGCCAGCAAAGGTAAGGAATATGGTGGGGAGGAGGGGAATAAAATATGTTTCCCCCACCACTCTACCCCTTGGCCCCCTAAAAATCCAATGCTGGCTACGCCCCTGTATTACATATCTTTTAATTATCTTTCTCCATGACTGACAGTCTGGGCTGTGCCTAAGGTCTCTGGCGCCCCCCTGCAGACTATCAGTTGGCGCCCCCCCCCCCCCGTGAAAATGATCGCTCACCACTTGCCACACTAACAGGAATTGTCAGCAATATTCTTAGAAACAAATTGCTATACATTGCAAAATAAGATAGGAGATGTAAATTCTCAAAGTGGACATATTCCAAACACTAAAATGAAAATAAAATGATTTTTTTCTACCTTTGTTGTCTGGTAACTTTCTTTTTCTGATCATGCTGGCCCAGTATCTGATTCTGCTGCTATCTGTCCTCTTAACTCCGTTTCCAGGGCTTCCTTTCCATTTATTTCTTTCCTTTCCTCTTCATTTCTGGTCCTCAGCTTCTGCCTATTTTCTTCATCCATGTGCAGTTTTTCTCTTCGCTTCCCTTTCCCTCATTTCATCTCCTTCATCTCTCTTCCCTCCCCTCTATGTCCAGCAATTTCCCCTCTCTCCCTGAGCCCTGTCCTCCCATCCATGCCCATCCATGCTCCTCTGTCCCCTGCCCACCTCCATCCATCCATATTAAGCAATTTCTCCTCTCTCCCTGAGCCCTGCAATCCCATCCATGTCCATCCATGCTCTTCTGTCCCCTGCCCCCTCCATTCATTCCTATCCAGCAATTCCCCTCTCTCCCTGAGCCCTGCCCTCCCATCCATGTCCATCCATCCTCCTCTGTCCCCTGCCCCCTCCATTCATCCCTATCCAGCAATTCTCCTCTCTTCCTGAGCCCTGCCCTCCCATCCATGTTCCTCTGTCCCCTGCCCCCTCCATTCATCCCTATCCAGCAATTCCCCTCTCTCTATTCCATGAACCCTGCTCTTGCATCCATGCTCCTCTCTCCCCTGCAATCCCGCTCCCATGTCCCAACTGTCCGCCCTCTTCTCCCCCCCAACATCCTTTTCCTTTTTCTTTTCTTTTAAATTTACCTCCTTCCGGCAGCACAGGTGCAGCGTCAGTGAAGGAGGCGGCGCTCCCGGCTGTCTAGCCTTCCCTACTCGCTCAGTGTCCCGCCTTCTTCTGACGTCATTTCTTGACATCAGAAGAAGGCAGGACACTGAGCGAAGGGAAGGCTAGACACGTCGGGAGCGCCGCCTCCTTCACTGACTCTGCGCTGCAGGACGGAGGTAAATTTAAGAGAAAAAAAAGGAAAGGGATCTTGCGGGAGAGAAGAGGGTGGGCAGCTGGGCAATGGGAGTGGGAGGGCGAGGTAAGCATGGTGTGTCGGCACCCCCCAGAGGACGGCACCCCCTGCCATGCTTACCCCGCTTACCGTGTTGGCACGGCCCTATGACATAGAACCATGGGAAGGTTCAAAAACCATAGATCGAGACTTCTACTTTCATTTTTAACTGTTTCAACTGCCAGACGACTAAGGTCTTGTCCTTAATTACTTCAGCATTAACTTGTTTAGTTTCTTCCATAAGTTTCTCAACAGTATCAACCCTACTCCTAATACCAGACAAGCTTGCATCTTGGTTTTGGGCCAACCTTATATATTTTGCCACAGTTTCAATATCCTTCACAGAAATATTAATAGAATCTTCAATCTTACCAAAACAGTCCATATCAACTTCAGGGTAATATTAGGCAGCCTAGGAAATGAAGGAAGAGGAGCTGTACCCCGGGTGGGGGGAGGGGAGGGTCACATGTGATAATACCAACTCCACATCTCTCCTATTCAGTTCTGCATCAGTTACATTTTTACAGTGGAAAACCAACAGCAAGAAGTGCTATACTTTTCCACTTTGTAGGAGGACAAATTACATCATCACACACATTGAAATTTAAACTGCTAGGCATAATTTAAATTAATAACAAGGCAATTAAGCAATTTATAACATGGGACTCAAAAGAGCAATAAAAATGTTCAAATAAGCTGCAACCGTCATAAATTTCATTACATTACAAAACAAAATAAAACATGTTTTCCTTTCCTTCACTTTAAATCTCATGGTGGAAAAAAGGGTTTTCAAGATTACATTTCAAAGTCTTTCACTATAGTATATGGTTAAATTGAAACCTTAATCTTGACAGTCACTTTGAATTGAATAAATGACTCTCCTGCTTCTTTAAGGACTCTCTGCTATTTTATGTTTCCATGGTAATGGTTTCCTGTCCTGTAAGAACTGAACATCAAATATATTAGAAATTCAAAACAATCTAGGAATTTAAGATACTTGAAGTTAAAATGAACAGACATTTTGAAACACAGAAAAGAGAACTCAAGAGAGCCCAAAGTTGTTCTTTTAACAATATAGAATCCATACATTTCCAGTGGTTCCTGCAGAGCTGGCTCACGTAACTGTGGCACCTTGAGCCAACTTTTGCATCTGTGCCCCCCACCCATGCATCTGTGCTACTCCATCCACCTTTTCCACCCACCCATGATCCAACAACTTTCCCTCCACTTCTTCTCCTCACCTAGTCCATGATCCAGTATCTCCATTTCTCTTTTGAGTCCCTTCCCACTGGTGATAAAGAGCACCAAAATCACAGTCGGGCATCTTTCCCTCTCTCTTCCCTCCCCACATCTTGTGGATACTTAAATGCAGACAGAGAGGGAGGAGAGAGAAGAGAGGAGAGGGAAGACTCTTTGAGCAGGGACCGTCCCTCTATGTTAAATTGTACACCACTGCGTAACTGTAGTAGCGCTTTAGAAATGTTAAGTAGTAGAGGGGAAGTTATGCCAGATCGGGATTTTGGCACCCTTTAGCATTGGCACCCTGAGCCAGTTCCTCACCTGAGCCAGTCCTTCACCTGCCTGTCACCTTCTGTTCAGTCTAACACAAACTCCCCAGCCCTTTTCCCCTTTCCCCTTCACACTATAATTGGAATGCACTTCAATATTCATTAGGTAAGAAAACAAAAAGGCAGCAGGCCTACGATAAATAAATAAATATCAACCGTGAAACAAAAGACAAAGAGCAGACCTTGATGATATATTACTATGCTAATATGTCTCACGGTAGGCTCTTTTAAGCTGCAGTAAATATACACTAGTGCTTAGTGCAACTTAGTAAAAGGAGTCCAAAACGAGCAATTATAGCAATGCAAGAAAAATGTAAATGAATACTGAAGTGGAATAAAAGACAAAGAGCAGACCTTGATGATGACAATGCAGTCTTTAATAAGTAATATTGATGCTCCCAGGATTCACACCCTGAAATGCCCGACATGGCCATGTTTCGCCTAGAACACTGGCTGCATCAGGGGCATAAAATAGTGTGTATGATCCACTACAATATTCATTTACATTTTTCTTGCAGTGCTATGATTGCTCATTTTGGGCTCCTTTTACTAAGTTGCACTAAGCACTAGTGTATATTTACTGCAGCTTAAAAGAACCTACCGTGCTCGATAAGTAAACCAGCCATAGTGACAATGGAGTCACTCTGGGACTTGACATTCACTCTTCTTTGCAATTTTTGATATCTAAAAATACTTTGGAAATTAAGGTTTTGTCTGAGGCAGTCCTGATCCAGGAACAAATAAATACTCAACAGTTTTCTGAAGTCAAACACATTCAGGAAAATTTGTGTAAATTGGAAAATTTAAGTCAAGTCTTAATTAAGGAAAGGGATTTTTCTTTACGCAGAATAGAATATTTGGGAAATCAATCTAGGAAACTTAATTTGAGACTAACTAATTTTCCAAGATCTCCATTGATTTCACCTGTGGATATGGTTAAAAAATATATGATTGAGGTATTGGGAATGCTGAATGACTCACTGCCTCCCATAGTTCATGTCTATTATCTTCAAAATACAAGATATGGTTCTGGTGCTTATCAACCACATATGGGAGATGGTATGAATTTAACATCTTTTTTGGAATCCTCATTGGAAGTTATTACCCAAAGAAGTACTGCTGTGGATAGAGATGCTGTATTGAAACTTTCCTTCAGCCATTTCGATTCGCTGTTCTTTGGATCTAAAATAAGAATTTACCCAGATTTATCTAGAGAGACGCAGAAAAGGCGTAAAGCCTTTTTGGTATTGAGGCAGTGGACTTTGGTCTTAGGGGCCAATTTCATGCTAAAATTTCCTTGTATATGTCAAATATTATTTCAATCAAAATATTTTCAGTTTTTTGATTCTAGGCAGTTAGAAGAATGTTTGGTTTCTAAAGAAGAAGTGAATGTGAGTGTGAATGTTAACTAACAGATGTACACTGTATGATAGATAGGAGGAAAGAAATAGGTCAGTAGCAATTCCCGTGTTAATTTGTTAAAGTATATATTATTGTAATATTGTTTTAGTTCTTTTCTTGGATCTGTATTACCTACATTATGGACAATGGATTTAAGGGAATTTCAACTAAATGTTATAGAGATTATAATTGGATGAAGGTTATTACAAATTACTATATTCATCTCTGTTTGAATTGTATAAATATAAAACTAATAAAAAAAAAGAGCCTACCGTGGGACATATTAGCATAGTAATATAGTAAGTAAACACAATCCCCCTGATATCTAAAACCATTTAACTGGCCAGGAACAGCTCATGGCCAGTTAAATGGCACTTAAGTGATTATCTGGCAATATTCAATGGGAGATCGCTGGTTATCTCCCGGTTAGTGCTTAGCAGATAACTGCTTATATCGCATTTTATTTATTTATTTATTTTAGCGCATTTATATCCTACATTTTCCCACAAGCGCAGGCACAATGTGGCTTACAACAGTGCATGAAACAATACAATAGGAAAGATAAAGCATAGGACGACAGAATAGACAGAGAAAACATTGAAGGGGTAAAATGTTCGGCAGGAGCCAGTGGATCAGAGTCCCACCACCAACCAACAGCAGGAGAGTCAAATGGCCGGGCTCGGTAGGGAGTAGGCTTTTGAAAATAGGAACGTCTTTAGAAACCTTTTGAAGAGATGATCCCCTTTAATTGCTTTGGCAGGTCATTCCAAGATTTTGCACTGGTAAACGGGAAAGTCGAAGCAAACATACGCTTGTATCTAACTTTCCTACTGCTGGGATAGTGAAGACAGAGGAAGTTGCGCAATGACAACAGAGCATTCCTAGGGGGTAGATCAACCAGGTTGAGCATGTACTCTGCGGCCTCACCAAAAATGATCTTATGCGTTAAGGAACAGAACTTGAACTTGATGCGATCTTTGACAGGGAGCCAGTGCAGAGCGAAACGCAATGGCTGTGCATGGGCAAAGCGCAATTTGCCTAGAATTAGTCTGGCAGCCGTGTTCTGGGCTGTCTGGAGCTTTTTTAGTAAGTAATCATGGCAGCCAGCGTATATCCCACTGCATTAGTCCAAGTGAGAAAGGACGGGCCAGTGAACAAGAGTACGGAAAAGGTCTCTAGACAAGGAAAGTTCTAATGCGCTTTAATCGCCACATAGCAAAAAACATTCTCTTCGCGACAACCTTCACTTGATCGTCCATTATCAGGTGGCTGTCTAGCTCGACCCCAAGGATTTTCAGGCTATTTAGGATGGGAAGCTTAAAGGCATTGACATTGAGAGTGGTGGGAATTACTTTATTGTGCTGGGACGAAAGCAGAAGACAATGTGTTTTTTCTTCATTAATCTTGAATTGAAATACATTTTCCCAAGAGGTTAAGATGGAAAAACTAGCCTTGATCTTCTCATGGATTTCTGTCAAAGCAGAGTTAAAAGAGATGTAGATGGTTACATCGTCTGCATAAATAAATGGGTGAAGATCCTGTTTTGCAAGCGCTTCCGCCAGAGGGGTCAGCATAAGGTTGATATAACTGGCTATCCGCTAATATTCAGTACATTGCTGGCTAAGTTTGGTGGCCAAATTTGGCTGCTAAAATAGCAGGCCTATCTTTGGCCAGTTTCAGCTTAACCGGCTAGCGCTGAAAATCAGCTTGGCCGGTTAAGTTGCAACTGACCAAAAAACACCTGGATATTCAATGCTACACCATTCAAAATGGCACTGAGACAGAAAATCTTCACAAACTTCTGATGAATATATTTACCCAAAGGGGATGCCCAAGTTCATGTATTAATGAAGTCTACCAGAAGACAAAAACTGCATGTAGAGATGTTCTCTTACAGGGCAATAAAAAGGAGAACAACCCTGATATTGTGTGCACATAGAGATTTTCTCACTTGACTTAACAAAATATGAAAGACCATTAGAAAAAAAAATTGGTATATACTAAAAGGACATGAATGCATTAAAAAGAAATTAACTATTGCTTATTCTCAAGATAAGAATTTGAAAGGGAGATTAGTCCCATCTATACTACCAGATTTGCAAGTACTAGATCACAAACCCCAAGGATATTACAGTTGTGGGAACTGTCCAGTATGTCCTGATGCCTTAGTAGTTACAGAATTTGTATATCCTACAACTAAACAGAGGTTTCAGACTGTAATACCTCACATGTTATTTATGTTATACAATGTCCCTGTAGTATGCTTTATGTGGGTAAAACAAAGAGGAAAAATCAAGACAAGGATGATAGAACACAAGAGCTGGAATAATAGAGCTATTGTGACAGCACCATTAGTTGAATATTGTCTCCATAAAAGCCATACTTTTGATGAATTAAGATTCTGTGTTCTTAAAGCACTCAGTATTAACGGGAGAGGATGCAACTCTGACAAATGGTTATTAAGAGAGGAACAACTCTACATATTTGAATTAAATACAATGACCCCGGCAGGTTTAGATTTTAGACCCTTTCTATAGGAATATTGTTTCACGTTTGCTCACTATCACCTCCTAGTACACCCCTGATACACAGTAACACTGTTTCAATACAAAAGTTTTTTTTATAATTTTTATTAATTGTTTTTTATATAAGTTTTACTGATGCTGAAAACACCCCCTGCTTACATCATCCCTCTCCCAGCACAATCTCACCATGCAGCAGAGCTCACACTAGCACTAAGAACAGCTCAACCTTTTTCTGTTCTGACACACCTGGACAATATTCATGTGTGTGACACAAATTCAAATTCACAGTTGAACAAAAAAAAAAAATCCTTCTAAATATTTCATGGTTGACAGTAATGTGAATTTGCTTACCATTGAATTCTATATAAAAATATGTATGTAACACATTAGTCCCATGTTGTCATACAAAACAAATATATATTCAAATTCTAGTGTCACCTCAGCAATAGTAGCACAAAATCCATCTACTGATAGATACTGTGACGCAATAAAAAACCCCACACATACACAAACAGAACCTATGGATAGTAGACCTGCAACATTTCCAGTTATTATTAAGGGTAGTCAGGAAGCAGAAATAAGAACTCTGCTTTTTTTTCCCAGCTTGTAGACATGAATAGTGATTAAGGAAGGAGATTTGCATATCAAGGAGGCAGTGCATGCAAATCTCTCTTATGTATATTCAGTGGCGTACCTAGGGTAGTTGACACCCGGGGCTGGTCATTTTTTAACACCCCCTCCAAAATCCAGTACTAGGCATACCGAGAATACAAAACACTCAGGACCTATAGAGCAATTCTACCATACCATAAGCAGTCATTTCTACAAGTCACACAAGGAAAAGGAAAGCATCTTAAACACTACAGTGAGCACTAGAACATCAATTCACCTATTGTAAAATTAAACCAGACAGAATAGTACAGATCGTCGATCCTGCACAGTCAATTGCAACTGAAAGCCATGTCTTTTTCACAAACAGATACACCCGAATCCACTATAGAATAAGTAATCATAAACTTTCTATTTAGACAAAAATTAAACTGAACCCCCAAGATGCCAGACTCTGTATACAATGCAACACCACAGAAACAGAAAATGTCCCCTAGTACTGTGCAAAATATAGACAGCAGATGTAAATTTGAAAACACTAACAAATACCAATCACCACTTTACAAATTAACAAATAGAAATAAAACAAATATAGAAAATAAAATACCACTTTATTGGACTAATACATTTAGCTTTCAAAGGCCAAAACCTCCTTCCTCAGTATAGTGCTGTTACAGTATCCTACTCTGACCTAAGGAAGGGGGTTTTGTTCTCCAAAAGTTAGTAAAAATGTATTAAAATTAGTTCAATAAAAAGATTACCTTATTTACATGTTCTATTTATAAACATTTATTAACACATCTACAATACTACTTTATCCTAAAGCAAAAAATAAAATATATATTTTATTTACAGTTTGTTGTCTCTAGTTTCTGCTTTCCTCATCTTCTTTTCACTGTCTTCCTTCCATCCAGCATCTGTCTTCGCTCTCTCTCTGCTGTCCCCTCCCTCCAATGTCTGCCCTCTCTCCCTGCCCCTTCTATCCACTGTCTGCCCTCTCTCTCCCTTCCATCCAAATCTGCCCTCTTTCTCTGCCCCTTCCATCCACCATCTGCCCGTCTGCTCTCTCTCTCTCCCCCTTCCAACCACTGTCTGCCCTTCCTTTCCCTTCCATCCACTGTCTGCCCTTTCTCTCTGCCCCTTCAATCCACCATTTGCCTTCCCTCTCCCATCCATCCAGGGTCTGCCCTCCCTCTCGCTCCCCCTTCCATTCAGGGCCTGCCCTCCTTTTTGCTCCCCCTTCCATCCAGGATCTGTCCCCTCTCTCTCTCTGCCCCCACTTTTTGGACCCCAGTTTCAGCCCCACTGTCCCACCAGTCCCGAGCTTCAGCCCCCAGCCACTTCTCCATGTCCCCTTTTCAGCCCCCAGTCTCCAGTTTCAACCCAGCCCTTTTCTCCCACCAGTCCTGAGCTTCAGCCCCCAGTCTCCAGTTGCAACTCAGCCTTTTTTTCCCACTAGTCCCGAGCTTCAGCCCCAGCCACTTCTCCCTGCCATTTTCAGCCCCCAGTTCCAGTACTAGCCCCCTTATCCCACCTACCCTCATTTTCAACCCCCAGTTCCAGTCCCCTTCATCCACATGTCTTGCATTAGGGCCCCCCTTTTCAGCCCCAGACCCATTCTCCCACCTGCCCCAGGCATGGCCCCATTCTCCCTCCTGCCCCCTTCTCAGACCTCAGTTCCAGCTCCAGGCCCCTTCTCCCATCTGAGCTCCCCCTCCCATACCCAGTCCCCTTCTCCCATCTGAGCCCTCCCCCAGACCCAGTCCCAGCCCCCTTCTCCCACCTGAGCCCCCCAGACCCAGTCCCCTTCTCCCATCTGAGCCCCCCCCAGTCCCCGTCTCCTTCTCCCATCTTAGCCTCCCCTCCCCGACCCAGTCCCCACTTGCCCACCAGCTCCGTCGACAGACAACCCTCTTCTCCTGCCACCCGGCACCCATCCTTAAAAAAAAAAAATCTGTGAAGCACCTTGCGTCTGCTCTGCTGTAAATGAAGCAAATCGCCTCATCACGTCGGCCCTTCCCTTACTGTGTCCCACCCTCTGATGCAACTTCCTATTTCCACGAGGGCGGGACACAGTGAGGGAAGGGCCGACGCGATGAGGCGATTTGCTTATTTTACAGCAGAGCAGATGCGAGGCGCTTCACTGATTTTTTTTTAAGACTGGGAGAAGAGAGTTGTCTATCGATTGAGCTGGTGGGCAGGTGGGGACTGTAGCACCAGCGGAGCACCCCCCCACACCTGCTAACACCCGGGGCGGACCACCCCCACCACCCCGCCCTTAGTACACCACTGTGTATATTCATTGTGGATATCCTGAAAACCTTGAGTACCCTGGTCTATACCAGTTTTTTTGTGACTCACCTCCCACCTCTTAGGGACACACTGGTTGAAAATCACTGACTTAGAACAAGCCCTAGTATAGGCTCACTCTGCAGCAGTGCCGTTTGTTACATCTAGTTTTCTTAAACTGTTTTAAGACATACATATTCTATTACAGAGGCACACTGTTTCTGCTGCTGCTTATAATACACCCAAAGAACACTTTCACGATGTAGTTTTTGTTTACATCACTTTTTTTTACATGTATACAATCCCTTCATATACATAATGTTCTAGGCATTGCTCACTGTATTCCCCAGAACATCCTTCCAGCAGTACTATCTGCCTATGCACTTGCATTTCACGCATGCTGGTCCTCTTACTTGTAAACTTAGAAGGGCCCCCATATGTATATACTGTAGCCATTTTTTCTATATATTTTCACTCTAGATATATGGCAAAGATTTAGGATGTGTAAGCACAGCTAGTCTTCTCTTTATCATTTTTACTCTGTTTCAGCAGACCAAAAAGGGTGTGAGCTTATGAAGGTTTTCTGTCTCGATGCTATTTTGAATGGTGTAGCAGTATGTTGTTGGATCCCGGCTAAGGTTTGTGAACACATTTCCCCCAATTTTTAAACCATGTAACTGGTCAGGAATGACTCCTGACCGGTTAAATGGAACTTAACCAGCTCTCTGGAAATATTCAGCAGGAGGTAACTGGTTGTCTCTTTCTGAATACTGATGGTTAGCACTTAGGGTCAGATTCTATATATGGCACCTGAAAATTCCACACAGAATACATTTCTGCCTAAGCGTATTTTGTAAGCAGCATCTCTATATGTAGGCGTAGTAAATAGAATACACTTTGTTGATATCAGAGTGCTTAAAACTAAGCATATCCATTTACACCAATGGAAACATGCAGTACATGCTGGTGTATAGATTTATCCTCTTCTGTCCCAATCATCATAATATCTAGTAAATACACAGTCCAACATCCAACATCCAACAATCTATACTTCATTTACATTTCATTTTTTTCTTAACGGGGATCTTCAGAATATTATCAGCCTCACCATATAGGGGCAGCGTCCCCTATATTAATGGCGTTGAATAGATCTTCATTGATTCACCCGTGGCATACAATGCTTTTATTTAACTAATTTTCTTCTTTTTTTTTCTTCTTTTATCTAAAAATTACTTATTGCTTTTAAGATACATAATAATGCTACTTAGCTTTGGCAGCGATCTTTCAACCAAATCAAACCTCCGCCGACTTGGCCAGGTTTCGTAAGACTTCTTCAGGGAAGAGGTTTGCATCTCCAAACATGCTCCTGCATCTGTCAAAAAATGGCCGCAGATGCAGGAGCATGTTTGGAGATGCAAACCTCTTCCCTGAAGAAGTCTTACGAAACCTGGCCAAGTCGGCGGAGGTTTGATTTGGTTGAAAGATCGCTGCCAAAGCTAAGTAGCATTATTATGTATCTTAAAAGCAATAAGTAATTTTTAGATAAAAGAAGAAAAAAAAAGAAGAAAATTAGTTAAATAAAAGCATTGTATGTCACAGGTGAATCAATGAAGATCTATTCAGCGCCATTAATATAGGGGACGCTGCCTCTGTATGGTGAGGCTGATAATATTCTGAAGATCCCCGTTAAGAAAAAAATGAAATGTAAATGAAGTATAGATTGTTGGATGTTGGATGTTGGACTGTGTATTTACTAGATATTATGATGATTGGGACAGAAGAGGATAATTTGTGAGTAAAGTCCCTACATCAGTAATAATTGGTCTTCTTAATTGGGTGTATAGATTTAAGCACTCAAAGGCATATTCTATAACAGTGCATATAAATTTTGGAATGCTCATGAAATGCCCATTTCCCTGGCCATAACTATACCCCTTTTTGGCTGCATGCATTAGAATTTAGGCACAGTGCATTACAGAATACTCTTAGTGAGTTGCGTACACAAATTTTAATTATTGCTAATTGGTGCTCATTGTTGCATGTTAAGACCTGTTATCGATGCTGATTAGCATGTTAAGCCAATTAAGTTACACATATTGTTATAGAATACGCCTGGATTTCGGTAGTAGGCGTGATATATAGAATTCAGGGTTAATGGATAATCAGTTATATCGCGTAATATAATTGACTATCTGCTGATATTCAGCACGTCATCAGCTAAGTTTGGTGGTCAAATTAGGCTGCCAAAAAGGCTGGAATATCTTTGGCTGGTGTAAACTTAACTGACCACTGCTGAATATTGGCTTGTCTGTTTAAATTTAAACTGGTAAAAAAATACCCGGATATTCAATGTTGGTCACTGGAAATGGCCTGGCATTGAAAATCTCGGCTGACTGCTGACTGTGGGAGTTAGCCAGGCTCCCTCCCGCAGTCTGAATATTGGGCCCATTGTGTTTCAGCAAGTGACTGATGCAGGAACTTGCTGAAACATGGCTGTGTTGAGTCAACAATAAAATTTATAACCAGAGTGTGGCTCCAGTGACATCATTATCCCCCCAACTCTCTCCTCTTTTTGCTGATCCTTGCAGCATTAACATTACTAATACAGTCATCAATAAGGAGATTATAATAGGCTGGGTCATTTTAGTAATCTGGGTCACGTCCAGGGCGTTTTTTGAGCCAGTACATGCTGGTATACCATAACCACACTTTTTTCCCTGCTGCACTTTTTTTTTAAAGCTTCTGCTGGCTTTGTATCGCTCCATAGTGCGACCGCACCTCGAATATTGTGTTCAGTTCTGGTTGCCGTATCTCAAAAAAGATATAGTGGAATTATAAAAGGTGCAGAGAAGGGCGACGAAAATGATAAAGGGGATGGGATGACTTCCCTATGAGGAGAGGCTAAAGCGGCTAGGGCTCTTCAACTTGGAGAAAATGCGGCTGAGGGGAGATATGATAGAAGTCTATAAAATAATGAGTGGAGTTGAATGGGTAGATGTGAAGCATTTGTTCACGCTTTCCAAGAATACTAGGACTAGGGGGCATGCGATGAAGCTACAATGTAGTAAATTTAAAATGAATCAGAGAAAATGTTTCTTCACTCAACATGTAATTAAACTCTGGAATTCGTTGCCAGAGAATGTGGTAAAGATGGTTAGCTTAACGGAGTATAAAAAAGGTTTAGACAGCTTCCTAAAGGAAAAGTCCATAGACCGTTATTAAATGGACTTGGGGAAAATCCACTTCTTATTTCTAGGATAAGCAGCATAAAATGTTTTGTACTGTTTTGGAATCTTGCCAGGTATTTGTGATCTGGATTGGCCACTGTTGGAAAAAGGATGCTGGGCTTGAAGGACCTTTGGTCTTTCCCAGTATGGCAATATTTATGTATTAGATTGTAAGCTCTTTGAGCAGGGACTGTCTTTCTTCTATGTTTGTGCAGCGCTGCGTATGCCTTGTAGCGCTATAGAAATGCTAAATAGTAGTAGTAGTAGTATTTATGAATTAGGTAACTTTGCATCTCTGTAGAACAGCCATTCCCAACCTAGTCCCATCGTGTTCTCAGGATATCTACAATAATTATGCATGAGATAGATTTGCATGCACTACCTCAACTGAATGCAAATCTAACTCATGAATATTCTGTGTGGATATCCTGAAAACCCTGTGGTTCTTGGTGTTTCCTGAGGACTGGGTTGGGGATGGCTGCTATAGATGGACTCGGCTAAATTTTAGTGCCTGCCATAGCTTGAGCACAGATGCCAAGTTACTCAATTCCTGAGAGGAGATTTTTTGGCCAATTGTGGTTTAAACTGACATCCCAAAGCAATTAATGTTTTGTATTGTATTATATTGTACACCTTGAGGGGCATATTTGAAAGGGACGTCCAAGTTTTTCTGAGGACGTCCTCGCAGGACATCTCCGTGAAGGGGAGGGGAAACCCGTATTATCGAAACAAGATGGACATCCATCTTTTGTTTCGATAATACGGTCGGGGACACACAAATCTGGAAATTTAAGTCGACGTTAGAGATGGTCATCCTTAGACTTGGTCATTTCTGATTTTTGGTGATAATGGAAACTGAGGACGCCCATGTCAGAAATGACCAAATCCAAGACCTTTGGTCATGGGAGGAGCCAGCATTCGTAGTGCACTGGTCCCCCTGACATTGCCAGGACACGAACTGGGCACCCTAGGGGGCACTGCATTTGACTTCAGAAATCGCTCCCAGAAATTGCTACCGTGTGTGCTGAGCCCCCCAAACCCCCCAAAACCCACTACCCACAACTGTACACCACTACCATAGCCCTTATGGGTGAAGGAGGACACCTAGATGTGGGTACAGTGGGTTTCTGGGGGGTTTTGGAGGGCTCACATTTATCACCACAAGTGTAACAGGTAGGGGGGGATGGGCCTGGGTCCGCCTGTCTGAAGTGCACTGTATTCACTAAAACTGCTCCAGGGACCTGCATACTGCTGCGATGGACCTGAGTATGACATTTGAGGCTGGCACAAAATATTTTAAAGATATTTTTTGAGGGGGGGGGGGTTAGTGACCACTGGGGGAGTAAGGGGAGGTCATCCCCAATTCCCTCCGATGGTCATCGGTCAGTTTGGGCACCTTTTCATGGCTTGGTCATAACAAAAAAAGGACCAAGTAAAGTCGTCCAAGTGCTCATCAGGGACGCCCTTTTTTTTCGATTATGGGTAGAGGACGCCCATTTGTTAGGCACGCCCAAGTCCCGCCTTTGCTACGCCTCTGACATTCCCCCAGGAACTTTGGTTGTCCCCGTGACGGAAAGCAGTTGGGGACGCCCAAAATCGGCTTTCGATTATGCCGATTTGGGCAACCCTGTGAGAAGGACGCCCATCTTGCGATTTGTGTCAAATGATGGGCGTCCTTCTCTTTCCAAAATAAGCCTGCTTGTATTCCACCTTTAACCTTAAGGATGCAAGGCGGATTACAAATAAAATAGAACTTCATATTCAAAGGAGTTTACTACAATCTTCCTTATTAAAAAGCCAAATAAAATTTACAAATCACTGATTTAAAAATAAGTAAGTTTTGAGTGCCTTTCAAAAAAGAAGATAAGATGATATCTGAAGAATCTGGTAGGGAACATTATTCCAGATTTTGGCACTTTGATAAACAAAAGATCTCTCTCAAATAGACTTTTTGCTTATCTTTTCCATTGATGGTAAATCTAAGTTCATTCTCTGTACACTTCTCAAATTTTACCTATTAATAGGAAATATTAAGAGCTGCACTATATTTTTGGAATTATGTCCATAAAAGCTTTTATAAATCGTACAGACTATTTTTTAATGAGGATGTGACTCCACTTTGAGCCTTTAAGCAGGTTGCTTAATGAAACTTTCCTAAAATAAAAATTAGCCTTGCAGATGTATTTTGCTATAGTTGCAACAGTTGCAATTTCCTACATAATTTTAATGTCATAGAACAGTACAAGGAATTGCAGTAGTCCGAATGAGGGATTAGAATAGCCTGAGCTATAGTTCTAAAACTTGTAGGGTTTAAAGATAATCTTATAACTCTTAAATGGGGTAGATTAAAAAAGAACTTCTTTACAAGCTTATTGATCTGAAATTCAAAAGTCATTTTTGAATCTAGGGTCCCCACCTAGGACTTTAGATTTACTTTCATATTTGAGTAATTCCCCTGAGGACAAAATGATATTACTTGGAGGAATGGTTTAAAAATTTCTGAACCATAGTCATGGCCAAGAGGTCTCCCTCCTGAAATTAGGTAACATGGCAGCTCTGATTTACAGAACTGAGTCTATGTGGGAAATTCACTTTTACTATCAGTAGAGTTGCAAAGTTACTTAGTTTCAGGAGAGATACATTTTGGCTAATCTTGGTTTAAATTTATTTCCCAAATCAGTGTGGTATTTTTAGTCCCTGATTCTACCCACTGAAATCAATGCTATGGGTCCCATAATACACCAGGATGAGGTTGGCAGAAATCCAGGACTGGCCTAAAATCTCTCTCATGGAATTGTGTAACTTGGTACCTCTGGGTTTGAAATACCCCTCACCTTCGCCAAAGATTCCTAAATGCATGGTTTTAAGCTGCATTTCTAAGCTACCTGCTTACAAGACTCCGTCTCCTGGTATTCTGCTCCAAGTTACACCTTCCTTGCTTTAGTGTTTCCTGCTTTCAAGACTATCACCTTTCCATTTATTTGCCATCCTGTGCCCGGTTGGCATCTACTAGAGGTTGTGCCTTCTTTTTCATTGATGTGACAACTTGGAATGTATTACCTCTTGCCCTTCATGCTGAATTATTGCTCCCAAAGTTTGTCCTTGCTGAAGATCCATCTTTTTATTTTGGCATTTTGTGCTTTGCCTTGAGATGGCAGTGTATTGAATCACTGATAGGATCTTCTCTGACAAATTGTATACCTGTTGGGTTCTCCTCATTCTTTTTCATCTTCTGATTTGTTGATTATTTCTACATTGTAAACTAGATTGACCTATTTTGTAAAGGCAATATACTAAATCTTAATAAACTATAAACCATCCAGCTCCTGGTATCCCTATCCAGGGCTATAGTTTTACTTCCCTGCAAAAGGGCTGGGAGCAAAGGAGGATTTCCTCTGCCCTGACACTATACTATTGATATCCCTAGTAAGTTCCAGGGTGATCAGATGCCTCTGTGGTGGGGGATGGGTTGATACACTGTCTAATATCTGTGTTGGGGGGATTGATGGGGCGCTGAGGTATAGGTTTCATTAGGGTTTCAAGTTGTGATTGGAGGGTTGAAATAGTTTACCATAAGCTGATTTTTGTTTGAGACAGCAGTTGCTGTCACCTCTTAATTAAAAAAAAATAACCTTAAGATAAACATTTATAAAAATAAAAAGAAGCAAAAATCATGAAAAATAAATTTAAAAGGCTGCAAAATGAGATAGGAAATTAAAGAAAACAAAAGAGACAGCTGAGGGGAGACATGATAGAGGTATATAAAATATTGAGTGGAGTGGAACAGGTGGATGTGAAGCATCTGTTCTCGCTTTCCAAAAATACTAGGACTGGGGGGCATGCGATGAAACTACAGTTTAGCAAATTTAAAACAAATCAGAGAAATTTTTTCTTCACCCAACGCATAATTAAACTCTGGAATTCGCTGCCAGAGAACGTGGTGAAGGCAGTTAGCTTGGCAGAGTTTAAAAAGGGGTTAGACGGTTTCCTAAAGGACAAGTCCATAAACCACTACTAAATGGACTTGGGAAAAATCCACAATTCCAGGAATAACATGTATAGAATGTTTGTACGTTTGGAAAGCTTGCCAGGTGCCCTTGGCCTGGATTGGCTGCTGTCGTGGACAGGATGCTGGGCTCGATGGACCCTTGTCTTTTCCCAGTGTGGCATTACTTATGTACTTATGTACACCTCTAGTGGTAAGTTACTACAAGGTTTGTTTACAACAATATTCTTAATTAAAAACAAATTTATGATTTATTTGGATTTAGCTCACACTTTTTCAATAGTAGCTCAAGGTGAGTTTCATTCAGATGTAATAGATAACTCACTTTCCCCTGAGGGCTTACAATCTAAATGGCCCTTTTACTGAAGTGCGGTAAAATCTTCTAACTCGAGACTTCCTCGTGCACTAAGGGCCAGATTCTATATATGGCACCTAAAAAATCCATGCCCCCTCTAAAATGTATTAATAAATAAACAAAACACTGTTAGCACAGAGAAAAAGGGAAATTATCGCAACATGCATTAATTCATTTTACAGTAAATTTTTCCTCATATGTTAAGTGTGCATTAGGGCTGACACCCTTTAGTAAAAGGGCCCATACATTTGTACCTCAATTGATGGATGGTTAAATGACTTGCTGAAAATCACAGTTGTGGTTCTTTCCTTTGAAACTAACCTTATTTTGTACAATAACATGCAGTATGCAGTTATAATTAGTTCTAACTAGTTCAGAAAAAATTTGGTCTTTCAGCAACACTGTATTAAAGGACAGAGAAAATACATACTAAGCAATATTTCAGACAGTAAAATACAAATAACATTTTGGGACAGATGGATGGTAGTAAAGTGGCATTCTTAATGGTATTAAATATTGGTCTGCTACAGTACTGCTGACATAGCATTTTCAAAGTTCACTTGGATCTTGTAGCACTCTAAAAAATAGCATATGAGCACAAGACTTTTCCATACTTTTTCAAAATGTAAAAGTTCTTTTAGATAACATTTTTTCTAAACTTGATTTCTATCTTAATCCTGTTGAGATGACATTGTTGCTTCTTTGAGTCAGGAGTGACCCCCACTCACTCCTGCCTATGCTAGTTCCAATCTCAAAATAGCTGCCATGACCAGGGCCGCCGAGAGACTAGGCCAGGCCTGGGGCAAGGCCACCCCACTCCGCCCCCGCCTCTGCCGCCCCCCATTGCTCCCTCTGCCGCTGCCACCCCCTGTCACTCCCACCGCCGCTGCCACCTCTGCAGTCCATGGTCTCACCTGCCTGCCTCCACAGCTCTGGGCCCCCTGCATTCAAGGCGGCAGTCGCAGATTGCCTCTCTTCTGGCCTTCCCTCCCTATGTCCCGCCCTCATCTGATGTAACTTCCGGTTTCCACAAGGGCGGGACACAGGGAGGGAAGGCCCGAAGGGAGGCGATCTGTGGCTGCTGCTTCGAATGCAGGGGGCCCGGAGTCGAGGAGATAGGCAGGTAAGACCAGGGACTGCAGCGCCGGTGGCCTGACCCTGGCGCCGGGCCCCCCTTGTAAGCCCGGGCCCAGGGAATTTTGTCCCCCCCTGCCCCCCCTCTTGGTGGCCCTGGCCATGACCACCTGCAGCAGCTTCATGAGTTGCTGTGGGAAGATGTGGCAGCCATTTTGATTGCAAAACTAGCATGGGCAGGAGCAAGTGAGGGTCACTCCTGCCACACAGAGGACCACCGGAGCTTTTAAGGTAGGTCTGGGGAGGGTCTGTGGGTGGGGGAAGGGGAGGATGTGATTTGGAAGAAGCATCTATTAGCCAGCCAGCATAGGGTTACCATATGGCTCCAGAAAAAGGAGGACGGATTGAGCCAGCCGGGTTTTACTTCCATTGCTTTCAATGGAAGTAATTGAGCCAGCCGGGTTTTACTTCCATTGCTTTCAAAGCAATGGAAGTAAAACCCGGCTGGCTCAATCCATCCTCCTTTTTCTGGAGCCATATGGTAACCCTATGCATATAGAAAGTAAACTCCTTCATCATGTTGGTGCAAATTGGGATAATGCTGACCTTGACTGACTGAGTATACAAATGGGAGGTAATTTATTATTGCTTGTTCTCTACTCCTAGAAAAAGACTCTAATAAAAACTGCACGCAGATATACACATGTAAATTGTACACATACGGCTTTTCCAGGATATATTGAGGGGAGTTGGAGATGCGATGGATGCACTCACATGGCAATCCTATAACAGGAGCCTGGTAGAAGCCTATTCTATAATGAAACATAAATGCCTAGTTTCCATTGTAGAACACTAGTGTAACAGGTGAAATAGCACTAGAGGGGAACCTGTACAAAGTGGCAGTAACCCTAACACGGGCTCAGTGGCGTACCAAGGGGGGGCGGTGGGGGCGGTCCGCCCCGGGTGCACGCCGGTGGGGGGGGGGGGTGCTGCGCGCCTGTCGGCTCTTCGTTTTCATGCTCCCTCTGCCCCGGAACAGGTTACTTTCTGTTCCGGGGCAGAGGAAGCATGAAAATGAAGAGCCGGCAGGCACGCGGCACCCCCCCCCCCCCAGCGGCGTGCACCCGGGGGTTTCACCTGGGGATCGGGTTTTTTTTCGCCGGGGGGGCGTCGTGCTGTTCCGGGGGGGCGCTGTGCATCGGCGATCCGCCCCGGGTGTTAGCCCCCGTAGGAACGCCACTGCACGGGCTTACTGCTTGCTAATCCATAACTACTGCCGGGCTACCACAGAGCCTGGTGATAGTTCCCACCCCCAGCACGTGCCACTTCTAGCACTACAAAAATATTTTTTTAGTGCCGGTGTTTACCCAGTGGTAATCAGGCAGTGCTGCGCACTGCCCGGTTACTGCCGGGTTAGCTCAGGAGCCCTTACCACCACCTCAATGGGAGATGGTAAATAAGTACATAAGTATTGCCACACTAGAACAGACCAAAGGTCCATCAAGCCCGGCATTGTGTTTCCAACAGTGGACAATCCAGGTCACAAATACCTAGCAAGATCCCAAAAAAGTTCAATACATTTTATGCTGCTTATCCCAGAAATAAGCAGTGGATTTTTCCCCAAGTGGAGGAGTGGCCTAGTGGTTAGAGTGGTGGACTTTGGTCTTGGGGAACTGGGTTCAATTCCCACTGCAGGCACAGGCAGCTCCTTGTGACTCTGGGCAAGTCACTTAACCCTCCAATGCCCCAGGTACAAATAAGTATTTAAGCTGCATTGAGCGTGCCAGGGTACAAATAATAATGGTCTATGGACTTTTCCTTTAGGAATCCATCCAGACCTTTTTTAAACCCTTCTAAGCTAACCGCCTTTACCACATTCTCTGGTAACAAATTCCAGAGTTTAATTACACGCTGAGTGAAGAAACCTTTTCTCCAATTTATATTAAATGTACTACTTTGTAGCTTCATTACATGCCCCCTAGTCCTAGTATTTTTTGAAAGAGAAAACAAATGATTCACATCTACCCGTTCCACTGCTCTCATTATTTTATAGACCTCTATCATATCTCCCCTCAGTTGTCTTTTCTCCAAGCTGAAAAACGCTAGCCGCTTCAGCCTTTCCTCATAGTGAAGTAGTCTCATTCCCTTTATCGTTTTCATCGCCCTTCTCTGTACCTTTTCTAATTCCACTGTATTTTTTTTTTTGAGATGCGGTTATCAGAATTGAACACAATATGCTCCTCCCGAAATGGCCATACAGCAAGCGGTTCACTTGCTGCACGGCCATTTCTTTAAAAAGACAGCCTTTTACCTGCTTTGGTAAAAGGGGTCTTCAGTGCACATCAAAGACACGCGCTGAAGCTAGCGCAGGACCCCTATTACCGCAGCTTGGTAAAAGGACCCGTAGAACTGTTATAAGTATTAGTCACCTAAATGTCAGAGATATGTGCGTAATTTACAGTATTCAGTTATATGCATATGTGGAAGTCTTTACACTTGTGTTAGGAAGCTGTGAACTAAGTATTAACGTGTGACTGTAATGCAAGGTTTCTGTGTTGGCCCCAGGACAAGATTGTTTTTTAATATCAGCATCTTTTTTTTTATTTACCGGACTTGATGCTTTGTTAGATCAAGACAATGTTACACTAGTTTTTATTCAGCAAATTCAAAAGTTCTTTCTGCTGATACTTGCTTTGCTTGCACATGCATCCTGCTGTCTCTAGATGAGATGTCAGCAAGGCTTCATTATGGAAAAAACAAACAGCAGTCAAGAAGTAAATAGCAACTTTACCTCATGTAATGAGCCTCGCAGAGACAGATTGTTTTATGTTAGGATATGACTTTTTTCTGACAGCAAGGAAACAAATGTGCTTGTCTGAACACTTTGCCTTACTATTTTCATCTGTTAGCTAACTCTAGATACTCCATTTACTGCACCAGTCACAGACCAAGAAATAACGCCTACATAAACCAGAATATGCTTCATAAATACATACCATTTTTTACTATTCTTTTTCTCACGTTTTCTCCGTTTGTTTTATGTCCCTTTCCTCTTGCTATATACGCCAATCAGTTCAACAAGTTAGAAGACATGATGATCCTTTTGGAAACATGTACCCTGAGCTAGTAGGTCTCGACTGATTTGTGATACCTAGGATTCTTCCTTCACCCTCAAGAGCTGTGATTATCACAGCCTTGGCAATATCTCCATCTCATGTCAGGTCCAAAGTCATAACATTATAATAGTAGGCCCAATATTCAATAGGGCTTAACCAGGCTGGAGAGGCTCCTGCCTGGTTAAACCATGCTGAGCGGGCTAGGAAGGGATACTCAGAGTCACTGAACTGATAAAGCAAAAAGTCTGTCCTAACACTATCTGCTGAGCTACTTGGGCGTCAGCCTGAATATTGGTCTAGGTAACTTTCAGATTTTGGTGCCACCCAGATATTCAGTGTTGATGCCCAGACATGGCCTAGTATTAAATATCCAGGCTGAATTCAACCTGTGGTTGTCAGTACCTTAAAAAAATGTTGACTGCTGTGGGCTATCAGTGGAAATGCACATTTAGGGCTTCTAATTTTAAGTTTTAATCAACAAACACTGATGAAACACCGTAGCGCAAAAACATAATATTGATGCTTATCTTAAAAACAAAACAAAAAAAACATACTTTCCTATTATTCTTTCAGCCCTTCCATTGCCCGGGGAATTTTGTCCTCCCTGCCCCCCACCCTCTCGGCGGCCCTGCATGCATAGCTTAGGAGGAACCAGCTCCACAAATTTGGAAGAAACTATAAAGGGCTTTGCCAACCTAGTGCCCAAGGTCTTTTTGCTATAAGGAGTCCAGGAAATTGGAAGCGGTGTGACTTCATAACAAGGATTCAGCACAGTTTAGGTGTTGCCTTCTTATGTGATCTACCTGGCCACTTGAAAGAGCAGAGCAGTCACTCCAAACCAGCTAGATCTGATAAACTGTAAAAAGGGGGAAGAAAAATACCAAAATGTAATTTGTTTAGTGAATCGCCCAGGGTGGAAATAGTGGGTGGTTGCTTCTGGTGACTTTAGTGCATCGGACCCTCAGTGTACCAAGTGAGATTATGTGTCTATAACTCTGCTGCTGAAAGGGAAAAAGAATACTCAGAATTGTAAGAGAAACCTGCCATTCCAATACATTTCTTGCCCCTAATTATATTTCCACAGTGCAGGTATATCTCTTTTTCTTAGAGGGTCATGAGGAGAATTATATTTTGGCATTCACACCAAATGGAGGGCAATTCTATAAGGAGATGCCTATATTTAGGTGCCTAGAAGGCACCTAATGGGAGCCTATTCTATAAATAAAAGTAGGCACCCACTTTTCTTTATAGAATATAAGTACATAAGTAATGCCACACTGGGAAAAGACCAAGGGTCCATTGAGCCCAGCATCCTGTCCACGACAGCGACCAATCCAGGCCAAGGGCACCTGGCAAGCTTCCCAAACATACAAACATTCTATGCATGTTATTCCTGGAATTGTGGATTTTTCCCAAGTCCATTTAGTAGTGGTTTATGGACTTGTCCTTTAGGAAACCGTCTAACCCCTTTTTAAACTCTGCCAAGCTAACCGCCTTCACCACGTTCTCCGGCAACGAATTCCAGAGTTTAATTATGTGTTGGGTGAAGAAAGATTTTCTCCAATTTGTTTTAAATTTGCTAAACTGTAGTTTCATTGCATGCCCCCTAGTCCTAGTATTTTTGGAAAGCGTGAACAGACGATTCACATCCACCTGCTCCACTCCACTCATTATTTTATATACCTCTATCATGGCTCCCCTCAGCCGTCTCTTCTCCAAGCTGAAAAGCCCTAGCCTCCTTAGTCTTTCTTCATAGGGAAGTCGTCCCATCCCCGCTATCATTTTAGTCGCCCTTCGCTGCACCTTTTCCAATTCTACTATATCTTTCTTGGTGTAATAACTTATGCCAGCCATAGATCTGGTGTAAATGCTACTACTACTACTACTACTACTACTTAACATTTCTAGAGCGCTACTAGGGTTACGCAGCGCTGTACAAATTAACAAATAAGGACAGTCCCTGCTCAGAAGAGCTTACAATCTAAAGGACGAAATGTCAAGTTGGGGTAGTTTAGATTTCCTGAGAAGAGGTGTAGTGATTAGGTGCCGAAGGCAACATTGAAGAGGTGGGCTTTGATCAATGATTTGAAGATGGGTAGGGAGGGGGCCCGGCGTATGGGCTCAGGGAGTTTGTTCCAAGCATGGGGTGAAGCGAGGCAGAAAGGGCGAAGCCTAGAGTTGGCGGTGGTGGAGAAGGGTACTGAAAGGAGGGATTTGTCAAGAGAGCGGAGGTTACGGGTGGGGACATAAGGGGAGATGAGAGTAGAGAGATAAGGAGGGGCTGCAGATCGAGTGCATTTGTAGGTGAGTAGGAGAAGCTTGAACTGTATGCGGTATCTGATCGGAAGCCAGTGAAGTGACTTGAGGAGAGGTGTGATATGAGTATATCGGTTGAGGCGGAAGATAAGACGTGCGGCCGAGTTCTGGATGGACTGAAGGGGGGATAGATGGCTAAGTGGGAGGCCGGTGAGGAGTAGGTTGCAGTAGTCAAGGCGAGAGGTAATGAGAGAGTGGATGAGAGTTCGAGTGGTGTGCTCGGAGAGGAGGGGGCGAATTTTGCTAATGTTATAGAGGAAGAAGCGACAGGTCTTGGCTATCTGCTGGATATGCGCAGAGAAGGAGAGGGAGGAGTCGAAGATGACACCAAGGTTGCGGGCAGATGAGACAGGGACGATGAGGGTGTTATCAATTGAGATAGAGAGTGAAGGGAGAGGAGAAGTGGGTTTGGGTGGGAACACAATAAGTTCCGTCTTGGCCATGTTTAGTTTCAGGTGACGGTTGGACATCCAGGCAGCAATGTCGGATAGGCAGGCCAGTACTTTGGCCTGGGTTTCCGCAGTGATTTCTGATGTGGAGAGATAAAGCTGGGTGTCGTCAGCATAAAGATGATAGTGGAAACCATGAGAAGAGATTAGGGAGCCTAAGGAAGAGGTGTAGATTGAAAAAAGAAGGGGCCCAAGGACAGAACCCTGGGGAACTCCAACAGAGAGCGGGATAGGGGAGGAGGATGAGCCATGAGAGTGCACTCTGAAGGTACGATGGGAGAGATAAGAGGAGAACCAGGACAGAGCCCTGGAACCCAAAGGAGGACAGTGTGTCGAGAAGTAGGTTGTGATTGACAGTGTCAAAAGCGGCGGATAGGTCGAGGAGGATGAGGATTGAATAGTGACCTTTCGATTTGGCGAGGAACAGGTCATTGCAGACTTTAGATAGTGCTGTTTCTGTTGAGTGTAGGGGGCGAAAGCCGGATTGAAGCGGATCGAGGATGGCATGAGAGGAGAGGAAATCAATGCAGCGGCTGTGAATGGCGCGTTCAAGTATCTTGGAGAGGAAGGATAGGAGGGAAATGGGGCGGTAGTTGGAGGGACAGGTAGGGTCAAGTGATGGTTTTTTGAGGAGTGGTGTGACCACGGCATGCTTGAAGGTGTCTGGGACAGTTGCAGTGGAGAGAGAGAGGTTGAGGATATGACAGATGGTGGGGGTGATAGTAGGAGTGACGGTGTTAAGTAAGTTGGTGGGGATGGGGTCTGAGGAACAGGTGGTGGATTTCGAGGAGAAGAGGAGATGGGCGGTTTTCTCTTCGGTGATAGCAGGAAAAGAGGAGAAGGAGGCCTGGGTAGGTTGGTTGAGAGAGTGGGTTATAGGATGAAGAGGAGGAGAAGGTTTAATGGTGAATTCGAGGTTGATCTTCTGGACCTTGTTACGGAAGTAGTCGGCCAGAGATTGCGGAGAGAGTGAGGGGGAAGTGGGAGCGGAGGGCACTTTGAGGAGGGAGTTGAGGATGGCGAAGAGACGACGAGGGTTAGAGCTGAGGGAATTAGTCAATTGGGTGTAATAGTCCTGTTTAGCGAGGAATAGGGAGGATTGGAAGGAGGATAGCATGAATTTGAAGTGAATGAAGTCATTATGGGCACGAGATTTCCTCCATTCAGCCGAACGGGCGCAGGAGCGAAGGTATCGGGTGCAAGGGGTCAGCCAGGGCTGGGGATTGGTACGCCTTGTGGACGGGAGATGGATGGTGCAAGGGTGTCAAGAGCAGAGGAGAGAGTGGCATTGTAAGTGGAGACAGTTTTGTCAACAGATTTGGAGGACAAGATGGAAGGGAGGAGGTCAGAGATACAAGAGGATAAGATGGGGGGGTCAACAGCCTGGAGATTTCTGGACGTAGTAGTTAGTGTGGGGCGAGATTGAGGGGGAGGGTGCTGAAGTGTGAATGTGATTAGGTGATGGTCAGAGAGAGGAAGAGTTGAAACGCAGAAATTGTAGGGAGAGCAAGTGGAAGAGAGGACGAGATCAAGACAGTGGCCAGATTTATGAGTAGGGGTGGTGGGGCTCAGTTGGAGGTTGAAGGAGGAGGTAAGAGTGAGGAACTGAGAAACATATGAGTCGGATGGGTTATCAGTGTGAATATTGAAGTCACCAAGAATGAGGGATGGGGATGAGGGCTCGAGAAAAACGGTGAGCCAGGCATCGAAGTCGGTAAGGAAGGAATGGAGGGATTTATCAGGGGGGGGGGGGGGGCGGTAAATGACTGCAACTCTGAGTGGCAGTGGGTGGAATAGACGGATGGAGTGAACTTCAAAGGATGAGAAGCAGTGAGACTGAGGTAGGGGGAGAGGTTGAAAACTGCAGGAGGGCGAAAGTAGTAGCCCGACGCCGCCACCGTGGCCAGCTGGGCGGGGCGAATGGGAGAAAAGATATCCACCGTGGCATAGGGCTGCGATTGAGGCAGAATTGTCAGGGGTGAGCCAGGTTTCAGTTAGGGCAAGCAGTTGAAGGGAATGGGAGATGAAGAGATCGTGGGTAAAGGGAAGTTTGTTGCAGATTGAGTGGGCGTTCCACAGGGCGCACGAGAAGGGGAGGGAGGAGGGGGGGAGGAGGGGGATAGAGATGAGATTGGAGCTATCACGGGAACATTTGCATAGATGAGGTGAGGGCGAGGACAGGTGTGGGGGACCTGGGTTGGGATTGATGTCTCCCGTGGATACCAGGAGAAGGAGCAAGACAGTGCGGAGAAGGGTGGGAGAGGAAGGTCGACGAAGGCGACGAAGACGGGATGCGCTTAGGAAGAAAGGGGAAGGGTTCATGGCAGGAAGGAGGTGTTGAAGGTTGAGAGCTAGGAAGGAGGAGGAAGACAGTAGGGATGGTGAGGTGGTGGGGGACAGGGGTAGGTAGGGTATTGCAGTAGTGAGGAGGACGGAAGAGGACAGGGATGGGTAGTGAGATCGTGTGGTAGATGGCGGTTGGAGGGGGAAAAGATTGGGGAGGGACAGGGCAAGGACTAGGATGTGGATGGGGGCCATGGGTAGTGACTGAGGTGTTCACAGGGCAGGTCGGTGGGCTGGGAGACAGGCAGGTGGTGAGGGTGATCAGTCGGGGAGGGGAGTGATGAGCTGGTAGGGAGATGGGCTGGGAGGTGGTATTCTGTCAGGTGAGTGGCTAGTAGGCAGGTTGAGTGGCAGGAGCAGGTGGATTGGGTATCAGGCAGGAAGGAGCAGGTGAGTGTGGACAGGTTTCGGGGTGGGTGGTAGTCTATCGGGTGAGTGGCTAGTAGGCAGGTTGAGTGGCAGGAGCAGGTGGATTGGGTAACAGGCGGGCAGGAGCAGGTGAGTGGGGTGGAGAGCACGGCAGTAGTGCTGGAACAAGCTGGAATGGTTTGAAGCAGGAGCAGGCGGACTACACAAGCTGAAGCAGACAGACTGGAACAGGCTAGAACAATCTAGAATAAGCTGATGCAGACGGGCTGGAACAGGCTGAATCAGGCAGTCTGGAGCAGGCTGGATCAGGCAGTCTGGAGCAGGCTAAGTCAGGCAGTCTGGAGCAAGCTGGCTGGAGCAGGAGGTCTGGAGCAAGCAGGGAGGCTGGATCAGGCGGACTGGAACAAGGTGGAGCAGGATGACTGGAGCAAGCAGGGAGAAGCTGGAACAAGCGGGCCGGAACAAGCTGGATCACGCGGGTTGTAACAGGTAGGAGCAGATGGACTGGAGCAAGCAGGGAGAGCAGGATCAGGCGGACTGGAACAAGCTGGAAGAAGCTGGATCAGGCAGACTGGAACAAGTTGGCTGGATCAGGCGAACTGGAGCAAGCAGGGAGAGCTGGATCGGGCGGACTGGGACAAGCTGGATCAGGTGGACTGGGACAAGTTGGATCAGGCAGACTGGAACAGGCAGGAAGAAGCTGGGTCAAGCGGACTGGAGCAAGCAGGAAGAAGCTGGGTCAGGCGGACTGGAGCACGCAGGAAGAAGCTGGATCAGGCGGATTGGAGCAAGCAGGAAGAAGCTGGGTCAGGCGGACTGGAGCAAGCAGGAAGAAGCTGGATCAGGTGGACTGGAGCAAGCAGGGAGAAGCTGGATCATGCAGTCTGGAACAAGCAGGGAGAAGCCGGATCAGGCGGACTGGGGCAAGCAGAGAGCGCAGGACTGGAACAAGCTTGGATGAAGTGGGCTGGAACAAGCAGGAAGAAGCCGGATCAGGCGGACTGGAGCAAGCAGGAAGAAGCTGGAACATGCGGACTGGGGCAGGCAGGAAGAAGCTGGATCAGGCGGGCTGGAACAAGCTGGAAGAGGCTGGATCAGGCGGACTGGAGCAGGCTCACAACTAAGGGTCCTTTTACCCTCTGCGGTAAAAGGGGACCCTTCACTAGCATCAGAGAGTGTTTTGCCACACACTGATGTCCCTTTTGCCGCAGAGGGTAAAAAGCCCAAAACAAGAAATGGCTGTGCGGTAAGTTCACACTTGTCACATGGCCATTTGGGAGGGGGGAAGCAGTAAGGGCTCCCACGCTAACTCAGCAGTAAAAATATGGAAATACATTTCCATAGCACCAGAACTGGCTCATTATCAAGTGGAAATACTGCCGGACTGCTGCGGTAGCCCGGCGGTATTTCCAGATTGGTGTGTGACAAGCCTATTGCTACGTGCAGACCCTTTAGTAAGAGGGCCTCCTAGATTGCTGAAAAACACACACAAATTATGGTATTCACTAATGTATGCACATAAATTATAGCATTCTAGTATTTGTGCACATAATTGTGCGCTTTGTCCATGTCCATGCTCACCTTCAAATTACACACCAGTCCATTTAGGCACCATGTTATAGAATAGTGCATAGTCAGAACATTGGCATTTTTGATCATATGTACACACATAGGCAAGCAAATATAAGTGGGTGAAAATCAGCACCACTTACATGTCTTGATGCAGTGTGGCTACAATGGATTCTATCACCGTGTTGGTGATGGTCTGCAGCACATACATGTGTGATCAGTGTTGTCACCATTTGTAATTGGAAAGTCAACATCTGGCACCTGCCTGAATTAAGATGTGTAAGTGGAGCCGATTTTTTGCAATATACACATGCAAGTGTTAATATGTCCTTTACACATGTTTTCTTGGGGACAGAACTAAATGAATGCCCCTTTCTTGACCTTGATATTCTATCTAAAATGGGGATTATGACCCAACAATTCACAAATTCTAATTTATCTGGATATCTGTGTTTCTAGATAACTTCCTTTTTAACCTGACAAATGTTACATAAGCCTTTGAATATTGACCTCCATGTCTCTTCCTTACTCACTTGTGGTGGTGGATAAGGGAAATGGGACTTTATATACTGCCTTTCTGAGGTTTTTGTAACTACATTCAAAGTGGTTTTACATATATTCAGGTACTTATTTTGTACCAAGGGCAACGGAGAGTTAAGTGACTTGCCCAGAGTCACAAGGAGCTGCAGTGGGAATCAAACTCAGTTCCCCAGGATCAAAGTCCACTGCACTAACCACTAGGCTATTCCTCCATATATCCATACTAAAGAAGTTCTGTTATACCATTCTTAAGCTTACAATCACTCTTTTAAATTCAGAAACCTAGCAAAGTCATCTCGTGCTTTTCAGATGTCTGACTAGTTTTGAAGCTTGGGTTGATGCAGGTAATATCAAGTGTATATTCAGCTTCATTAGAACTTTCATGTTCTGTCAAGGCATTGACAAAGTAATTGATGTAAAGTGACAGCCCATCTCTTTTGCTGTAATTGATCTGGAATGGATAGCATGAATTAGCATCTCTATTCCTAGATGAGATGAAATTGTAGCACTAATACCAGTTGTCAGCAAACATTTTTTTTTCTGTATCATCATTTGGATCACCTTAGAGAGCGTACAAGATGAAAAAGATATTCAAATTAACTTTTACAATAGTGGTTTAACATGTTATGGGAAGACATATTTATCTAAAAATATTTTTAGAAAATTGAAAGCCCCATTTTGCATAGGGCATCTAGGTCAGAAAAGGCAATGGTCTGCCCAGTTGGGAGGTTCACCATTTGCATAGTATTTTACAAAAGGCTCATTGTATGCAGAGCCTTTTGTAAAACATATATGACTTACTGGAGTACACCTGTATTTGTCAGCATATACCGAGAAAAAAGCTATTTTACATGCAAAAACAAAATCCCCAAAACAAAACAAAAAAACATGTGGGGTATTACATGTGCAACTAGAAGTATTTACACACATGTCAAAGTTTGCAAATTACACATTTATGTGCCATATTTGTAAAATTACATGCACTTGAGTCAATTGGGGAACTGAGTTCTAAACCTCAATTTTTGGCTGTTTGATGTGCTTTCTCAGGTCAGAGAGATAAGCACATTTACAACCTCAAACACCTGGTAATAAACACACTTTGGGTGCCCTCTGAGAAATTACAAGCAAAAAAAATGCTCTGTAAGGTACATGTAGCTTCCAGCATGTCATGTTGTATAACTTGTCGGTTTTCTGGTGTTAGTTATAAGGTTTACGATCAACCAAGCAAGCTGCAGCTTTGGACAACTAATTTCCAAATGCATATTGCAATATATTCAATATCTTTTATACTCAAAATGCTAAAACTGCACCATTATCAAATCAGATCTTCTGCTTCCTTGTTAGAGTAGAAGACAGCATTGATCCTGTGGCAGATCCCTACCCACAAGTTTTGTTTTGCGTATGCACTGACGTGCTATCCAGGCTGACCAAAAAGGTTTTTGTGGTGCTTCATTATCTCTTTCATCTCAGCTTACGCAAAACTAACTTTGCTTGTGAAAATGGATTTCCATGATGCCATTCTCTGGTGATTGCAATCCTGGATGTTTATATCGCCTCGATTTTGACATTTTCCCTCCAGGCCCGCCCATCCATCGCGCGCTGTCGCTGCCCTTTTGTCCCGCGGAGGCAGCGTTCAGCGTTTCCTTCCTGCCCTGTCTTCTCCCCAGGCTCCGCTGCATTGGTCCCTGCAAGTGGAATCCTTCTCCTTTTCAGCCATCGCGCTGCGCTGCCATTCACACAGGCAGCTTCGCTCCTCCCTGCTGCGTCCATTCTGGCCATCTATGATGCACTTCCTGTTTAGGGCCGGATGAACGCGGTGGGGGAGAGCGAAGCTGCCTGTGTGAATGGCAGCGCAGTGCGACGGCTGAAAAGGAGAAGGATTCCACTTGCAGGGACCGATGCAGCGGAGCCTGGGGAGATGACAGGGCAGGAAGGAAATGCTGAACACGGGGAAGGGACTTGAGGGAAGGAAGAGAGCTACTGGGACATGGGAGGGAGAGGAGGAAGGGAGAGAGCTACTGGACATGGGAGGGAGAAGAGGAAGGGGCTGGAGGGAAGTGAGAGAGCTTCTGGGACATGGGAGGGAGAGGAAGAAGGGACTGGAGGGAAGGGAGAGAGCTTCTGGGACATGGGAGAGAGAGGAAGAAGGGACTGGTGGGAAGGGAGAGAGCTGCTGGGACATGGGAGGGAGAGGAGGAAGGGAGAGAGCTACTGGACATGGGAGGGAGAGGAGGAAGGGTCTGGAGAGCTGCTTGACAAGGGAGGAAGAGGAAGAAGGGACTAGAGGGAAGGGAGAGAGCTGCTGGACATGGGATGGAGAGGAGGAGGGGACTGGAGGGGAGAGAGCTGCTGGACATGAGAGGATAGGGAGAGAAAGAGGGGAGATGAATGAAAGGATGCAGAGAGAAAGGGGAGAGACTGGAAGGATGTGGACAGAGAGGGGAGACTGAATAGAAAAGGGTAGAGAGATAGAGATGGAGAGACACTGGATATAAAGAGAGGGGAGATAGAGACACTAGATGGAAGGATCAGGAGAGTGTAGATGGGTGGAAGGATGAGGAGAGAAAGAGGGAAGACACTGGATGGAAGGGTAGGGAGAAAAAGGAGACGCTGGATGCAAAAGAAAGAGGGGGGACACTGGAAGGATGGGGATAGAAAGAGGGGAGCTGCTGGATGGAAAAAGGGAGAGGACAGAGTAGGGAAAGACTGGAGAATAAGAGGAAGGGGTATGTGGAGAACAAGGGTGAGGAAAAGATGAAAAGCCATAGGTGATGAATGCACAGGAAACCCTGGCAAGAGAAAGACGAAGGAAAGCAGAATCTAGAGACTGGGAGCAACACAATAAGAAAAAGTAAATGGCCATACAACAAAGGTAAAGAAAATAACTTTATTTTAAATTTAGGATAAAGTAAAATGGTACCTGTGTTAATAAAGTTTCAGAGACCAATACTTCCTTCCTTAGGTCAGGAGAGGATACCATAACAGCATTATACTGACCTGAGGCAGGAGGTTTTGGCCTCTGAAAGCTCATTGAAAAGGGTGTTAGGCTATTAAATTATTTTCTGAAACCTGATGCACTGAAAAGCAGCACTTTACCCCTGTGTAACAAATGCATCTGATTAGTGTGACTAAATTTTGCTGGGGAAGAGGGGTAGAGAGAAAATTTTGTGCCCACCCACTTTAGGTTCAGGCCCATCCAAAATTGGCAGTCTGGCTATGCCACTGTGTTCCACTAATAAAGTCCAGGCAAATCTGTCATCAGTGCTACAATGGGAGGCAAGAAAAGAGTACATTTGGGACCCTGCCCCATATAAAAACTGCCATCAGGGGTGTAAGCAGTGGTGTGCTGGTAAATTTTTAACAACAGGCTCTCTCCATGGTCCACCTCGGCGCCCCCCCATCCACCTCTGCGCCCCCCCGTCCACCACTGCGCCCCCCACCCAGCTCAGCGCTCCCCCCCAAAAAATTGCAGAGCTGGCTATACCCCGGGGGGGGGGGGGGGGGGGGGGGGGGGGCGGCCGGCCAACACATTACTCTCTCCAGGAAAAAAAATTAAATTATCCCAGGTTCCAACCTAATTCATGTTTAATATGGGATAAAATGCCATAAATAAGTAAATAAATATAAACTTTTAACGTTCAGCACCTGATTCTCAAAGTGGACATATTCCAAACACTATAATGAAAATAAATTTTTTTTTCTACCTTTGTTGTCTGGTGACTTTGTTTCTCTGATCATGCTGGTCTAGTATCTGATCCTGCTGCTCTCTATCTGTTCCCTTGACTCCGTTTCCAGGGCTTCCTTTCCATTTATTTCTTTTCTTTCCTCCTTTCTTCTTCATTTCTGGTCCTCTGCAGACTTGACTGTACAGTGGATCCAACTTCTGCCTATTTTCTCCATCCTTGTGCAGTTTCTCTCCTCACTTCCTTTTCCCTCATCTAATCTCCTTCCTCTATCTTCCCTCCATGTCCAGCATTTCTTCTCTCTCCCTTCCCTCCCCTCCCCTCAATCCATGTCCTGAAACTCTCCTCTCTCTCCTGCCCCTCTCTATCCATCCATACCCAGCAATTCTCTTCTCTCCCCTGCCCCCCTCTACCCACCCATGCCCAGCAGGTCTCTCCCCTGCCCCCCTCTACGCACCCATGCCCAGCAAGTCTCTCCCCTGCTGCCCTCTACCCACCCATGCTCAGCAAGTCTCTCCCCTGCCCCCTCTACGCACCCATGCCCAGCAAGCCTCTCCCCTGCCCCCCTCTACCCACCC
This sequence comes from Microcaecilia unicolor, assembly GCF_901765095.1. NCBI lineage: Eukaryota > Metazoa > Chordata > Amphibia > Gymnophiona > Siphonopidae > Microcaecilia > Microcaecilia unicolor. The sequence goes on from NC_044032.1 coordinate 595,496,774, forward strand.
ATGCCCAGCAGGTCTCTCCCCTGCCCCCCTCTACCCACCCATGCCCAGCAAGCCTCTCCCCTGCCCCCCTCTACCCACCCATGCCCAGCAAGTCTCTCCCCTGCCCCCTCTACCCACCCATGCTCAGCAAGTCTCGCCCCTGCCCCCCTCTACGCACCCATGCTCAGCAAGTCTCTCCCCGCCCCCCTCTACCCACCCATGCCCAGCAAGTCTCTCCCCTGCCCCCCTCTACGCACCCATGCCCAGCAAGTCTCTCCCCTGCCCCCCTCTACCCACCCATGCCCAACAAGTCTTTCCCCTGCCCCCCTCTACCCATCCAGTGATTCTCCTCCCTCCCCTGCCGCTCCGAAGCATGTCCAAAGATGTCCTTCGCTCCCACCCTCCCCTTCCGCTCCCCTCCGTCTTTTTTTAATTACCTCCGTCGAAGCGCGCCATTTAAAGCCCTGCTGCGTGCTGGCCATCTCCAGGCTTCCCCTGCTTGATTCGGATGATGTTCGTGCCTTAGTCCCGCCTTCACGAAAAAAGGAAATGATGTCAGAATGAAGGCGGGACTAAGGCACGAACATCATCCGAATCAAGCAGGGGAAGCCTGGAGACGGCCAGCACGCAGCAGGGCTTTAAATGGCGCGCACTTCGATGGAGGTAATTAAAAAAAGACGGAGGGGAGTGGGAGGGGAGGGTGGGAGCGAAGGACATCTTTGGACATGCTTCGGAGCGGCAGGGGAGGTAAGCATGGCCTGTGATGGCGCCCTCCTGCCATGCTTACCTCCCGCAATGGAGCCGGCTCGCCCCCAACAACAACCGGCTCGCAAGAGCTGTCAAAATTTAACAAGCGGCTCTTGCGAGCCGGTGCGAGTCGGCTCCAGCACACCACTGGGTGTAAGTCATTTGTTTAGAAGTTCCAGGTGAAGCTTCTGCATTTCAAACTACTAAGGACATGAACAGATTCCATACATTTGTGACCCCCCTTCAAGATATGTGCCACCCCTGTCAACATAACAGAGTTTGGTGAGGGGGGGGGGGGGGTGTAATGCTAGTTGGATACATATATAGGTAAAATAAAGTTACCTCCAACCCCATAACACATTCTAGGGATCATTTTCAAAAGAGAAAAACATTCAAAATGTGGCATAAATCTGCATTTGGATATTTTTCTCATAAAAGATCCAAATTGGTATGTTTGAAACCAAGTTTTACACATTTTTCTATTAGTCCATCAGAAGTGCATTCAAATCATAGGGGGCATGTCAGGGGCAGGATATGGGCGTTCCTAACATTTGATTGTTTTTCTGCTATAATGGAACAAAACAAAAACATCCAGGGCTATAATTTAGATAAGCCACATAAAAGTGCATTAAATGACACCCCCTTATTCCTTCAGTGGTCACTGACCCCCTCCACCCCACAAAGATGTAAATAAAACAGCACATACCAGCCTCTATGACAGCTTCAGTTGTTATGGCCAATCCTGATAGAGTAGCAAGCAGTTCCTGGAATAGCCTAGTGGTCATGCAGTGCACTGTAAAGAAGGTGACCCAGGCCCATAATCCACTCTATTACACTTGTGGTGGAAAGTGTCAGCCCTACAATCCCCTCTCTAAAAAAACCCCACTGTACCCACATATAGTTGACACCTGCAGCCATAAGAGCTATTATAGTAGTGTATAGTTGGGTAAAGTAGGTTTTTGTGTTTTGAAGGGGGTAATGGTGAGATGTGTACCTAGGACCTTTTATGTGAAGTCCACTGCAGTGCCCCCTAGGGTGCCCTACTGTAGGAGAAAAAGAGGAAAAGAAAGGAAGGGAGGGATGGAGGGAGAAGGTCAATGAACCCCTAAAATCTCATTACCATCAACTGAAGCATCACCAAATGCTTTCTGAAAAAGGTAGGATTTCAAGGCCATACTAAATTTGTGATATGAGGTTTTGAGTTGCACTTGGGAGGGCAAGGGGTTCCAAAGAGAAGAAGCTATGTAGAAAAAAAGCAATTTGAATAAATAATGCATGTATCATTTTATTATAAGACTAGACAGGAGTGAAATATTTGTTTGAGTGCGACTGATGACAAATGTAAGGTGTATGTGTATTTTGAGGGAATGGTGTTTGTAGGTATGCCCATGGTTGAGTGGAGGGCAGGAAGGAGTGGAGGGGTGGCTTAATGGTTAGTGCAGCAGGCTTTGATCTTGGCAACTTGGGTTCAATTCCCATTGCAGTTCTTTGTTGGGCAAGTCACTTAAGCCTTCATTGCCCCAATACAAAAACTTAGATTGTGAGCCCACTAGGGACAGAGAAAGTACCTGCATATGTCTAGTAGCACTATAGAAATGATTAGTAGTAGTATGTCAGATGAAAACATCAATGATGGCACCCCTGTACAAGCTGAGAATCTTTTTTAGGACCATAGCCAGTATCTTCTTTTATGATGAAAATATCCTGAATAGTAACTTTATAACAGTTAATATTCTCTTTTTTTGGCTGTGCTTGATGTCCTGAGGCCAAAAATAATGTGGGTGAGTTGAATCTGAAATTCATTATTTCAATCACCTTAAACTGCATTTGATATAATTTTGAAACTGGCTTCAAATGCAAGGCAAGGGAATTTGAATAAGATTGTGCCAATTAATTATAATATCACATACGAGCGTTGCTATATTAGTAAGTCCATAACTGCAAGCTGTTTGAAACTTGCCAACTTCTCCTCTGCTTCTGCCTCTGGGTTTGCTTGCAATATGCTGGACAGAATTGTCACATGAGAGAGTCAGCTTTAAGACATTATGGGGTACCCAGAATTCTGTAGCACCAATTCAGTCCCAGTTTTTAGCTGCAATTGATGTATGGAAAGGAAATTCACTATCAGCAGCCAGTATACAGGTAAATATTCTAATGGGGCAATTCTATAAGCTGGCACCTAGAGGTATGTGCCACTTAGGCATGTCAAATGTTCCATTGATTGACATTTATGTGCCCACGTGCACCAGCCTCTATTCTATAAGGTAGCGCCTACATGCCATAGCACCAAACTGCAAAGGCATCATACATATGGGTAGAGCATGAGTGTGCCATAGGTGTGTCTCACAGTTTAAAGAATACTATAAATTATGTGCGTATGCTTGTCCTTGACATGGCATTAGATGGCATGCTTAAACATGGGCACACCAATGCCAACATACCCTAGGATTCTATAATGGAATCCTGATGCCAAGATGCTGTTATAGAATTGTCACTGAACGCACAGCATTAGGAGCACCTTAATTATGTTTTTTTCCTCTATCTAAAAGAAAATAATATACAAAAATGTGAAAAACTTTGCAAAGTCTGTTTCATATCCAAAAATGGCAAATAGTGCATGCTATGTTTAATAGCGTTCACTATTTGCAGTATGAGTGCACTATGCAGGGTTTGTGAAATTTTACACGATTAAAAACAGTAAATTTTTGAGCAGAGTTTTATGCTTGCAAAATTTTATTTAAACTTATCGCTAATTTCTATTTCTATTTTAATTCTACCTTTTCAATTCTGAAGAATTGCCCAAAGCGACTTGCATCAGGCAAAAAACAAATCATAAAATATAACACAGTCCTTAAAATTTAAATAGAATGTATAAATTAAAGAGCTGGATATTCAATGTCGAGGCATGCACGGCTCCCAGCATTGAATATCTGGGTATGACCGTCGACCCGGAAGTTAATTGGGCACTGGCTAATATTCAGACCTGCACCCAGATAACATACCACATGAAGGGGGTCTTTTACTAAGGTGCGCTAGAATTTTTAGTGCACGCTACAAATTAACGTGTGCTAAATGCTAAGATGTACCAAGGTATAGGAAAAAAAGGTAGGGAGAAAAACCTCGCTCAGAAACAACCTCAACGGTAATACAAAACAAGCGAGTACAGAATATAACTGTGTCTAACACCACTCAAGCACAATGAAAAAAAGAAAAAAAACAGGGGAAATGACATCATGACCTGCTGTTGCAAGCCTAAAGCAATCCGACCATCATGGTCATATATATTCACTTTATAATCATCGGTCCAAAAAACCCACAACCAATCGCGAAGGTTGTGTAAAATACTCAATACTTTTTAAAAATTTTGTTATGAAATGTTTTTTTGTGTTCATTTTGTCATTCTTTAATGTGAAACAATCGAAAAACAAAAAAGAGATTGTAACTGTAACTGTGTAACCACTGCCAAACAATCAAGAGAAAAATGAAAATCCAGCTTCACTTAACTGGCTGAGCTTGACTCCTGAACGGAATCCGATGCACATTGTATTCCTATGGATGTCTTAGCGTTAGCACACACTAATTTTTAATGCACGCTAAAAATGTTAGTGGACCTTAGTTAAAGGCCTCCAGTGGTGTACCGAGGGTGGGACGATGGGGGTGGTCTGTCCTGGGTGCACACTGCAGGGGGGGGGGGGTGCAAGAGGAACCACCTGGCTGTTGACTCCGCCAGTCTCCTGCTCCCTCTGATGTTACTTCCTGTTTTGGGGCAGAGGGAGCAGGGAACTGGAGGAGCTGAAAGCCACGGGACTGCTCCCAGCACCCCAGGAGGTAAGAGCAATGCACCCGGGGGATGCTTCAAGGTGATGGGTGGCAGCCAACCAAGGAACACCACTGAAGACCTCCAAAGTTAGAACAGCTCTATTGATCAAACATTGGGGTCCTTTTACTAAGCTGTGCTAAAAAATGGCAAGCGCTGCTGTCAGTGCGTGGGTTTACCATGTGTTGTGACCACTTTTAGCATGGCAGTAAAATGGCCGCATTTTTTATATCCCTCATTAATGGCCACGTGCTAATTTCCCAATTAGCGCATATCCATTACTGCAGGAGCCCTTACAAACACTTATTTACTTGGTGGCAAGGGCTCCTGTGCTACTCCCATGGTAATCGTGCAGCACATGGCAATGTAGTCGCACTACCTGATTAGCGCAGGGCAGGCCTACTCTCCACCCATGGGAATGCCTCCCATGCTGAAAAATAAAAAATATTTTTAGTGAAGGATTAATATTTGCTGAGTGGTGCACTATCACGGGATGCCTCCATACATCCCACGGTAGTGCTTTTTAGCACATGGTAGCCATGTGCTACTGCTACCGTGGCTTAGTAAAAGGCACTTTTATGCAGTTAGTTAGCCAGTTAGTGAACTGAAAATCACTGCTAACTGCCGAAACGTTTGCTCTGCCCCTAGACTACTGACAAACTAGCTGATTTTGGTACAGGCAGTTAGTGGGGATATTCAGGAGCACTATCCAGCCAAGTTCTGCTGAATATCCCCAGATAGCCCCTCATAAGTGATTTTAAACAGCCATGAGCCTCTCCTGCCATTTAAGTTGCTTTGAATATCGACCCCTAACATTTTAAAGACATATATATTTTTTATTTGTTACATTTGTATCCCACATGTTCCCACCTATTTGTAGGCTCAATGTGGCTTACATAGTACCGGAGAGGCCTTTGCAGGCTCCAGTGTGAACAAATACAGGGTGATGTTGTGGTAAGATCAAGTTAATGAACCGTATGCATACTAACCAATGCACAGCCTTACTTTCAGGCATCTCTGTCACTTGTAGCGAAAGACCTCCCTAATATCAACAGCCTCATGAGATCCAAAGCTCTTCCTACCTGACCTCAACACTTCTTTACAAGCAAAGATCCACTTCTATCAGCTAGAGACCCAGATGCCACCCCGTGGGAGTGGAGGAGTGGCCTGGTGGTTAGTGTGGTGGAGTTTGGTCCTGGGGAACTGGGTTTGATTCCCACTACAGGCACAGGCAGCTCCTTGTGACTCTGGGCAAGTCACTTAACCCTCCATTGCCCTAGGTAGTACAAATAAGTACCTGTATATAATATGTAAGCCACATTGAACCTGCTATGAGTGGGGAAGCCCAGAGTACAAATGTAACAAAAATAAATTTCTAGCACTAGGGAAGTGGAAGAAGGAGAGCAACTTGCTCAACAGAATGGCACTTTAAACAATAGCTTGTAAGTGAGTCCACTCTCATTGGACCCAAACAGGTAAGTCAGTTAGTAGAGGCAAGTTGCATTCAGTTTCACAGAGCCATTTTAAAGTGGCTATAATATACAGCTCATCAGCTTTCCAAATGCCAAGTTATGTGGTCCTTTTACTAAGCTGTGGTAAAAGGGACCTTAGTGTGTTCTTATGTGGGGTTTTCCCATTTTATTATTTATTTATTTGGATTTTGCTCACACCTTTTTCAGTAGTAGCTCAAGGTGAGCGCTATACAAATGCTAATAATAATAGGTACATTGGATATTTCTCTGTCCCAGGAGGGCTCACAATCTAAACTTGTATCTGAGGCAATGGAGGGTTAAGTGACTTGCCCAAGATCCCAAGAAGCAGCAGTAGGATTTGAACTAGCCACCTTTGAATTGCAAGACCAGTGCTCTAACCACTAGACCACTCCTCGTGTTAAAACCATTTTTACTGCAGCAGTAAACTGGCTAATTTTCTATTTTTTGTATTAATGACCATGTGCTAATGTTAGATAACAGAAAATTTAAACATTTACATTTTCTGTTATCTAGCAATTATTGCTTCCCATGCCCATCAAAATACATCATGTGCTAATGTTGCCATTAGTGCTCAGCCATTAAAAAAAAATACCATGAGAGCACTTACCACCATCCATTTTGAAGGGCTCACACATTATTCCTGCACTAACTAGTTAGTGCGCACTAATGTAGGTGCACTAAGGAGCCCTTTTACCAAGCTGTGGCATAAAGGGCCCTCCAGTAGCAACAGCAACCATTTTTGCGGCATGTTGAGGCCCTTTTTACCGCAGCGGGTAAAAAGGCTGCAAAAATACATGACCATGTGGTAAGATTGCTTTTACCACATGGCCATGCGAGGAGAGCACTTACCGCCACCCATTAAGGTGGCGGTAAGAGCTCCCGTGCTAACCCAACGGTAACTGGGTAGTACGCAGCACTGCCTGATTACTACCAAGTAACCTCTGTGCAAACGAAATTGAGCCCTAATTTCCCCAGCATGGCAAATGGTGCATGCTGGAACAAGAACTACTGCCGGCACCCATGTTGGGCTGGTGGTAGCTCCTAATTGGTGCAGGTAAATCTGCATTGGGCTTACCACCACTCTCTTCCCCCTTAAAAAAAATTAAAAACTATATATATATATTTTTAGCACATGGTTAGTGCACACACATTTGGCAGTTAACATAGGATGTGGCAGGTCATCCCATGGTCCGCCATTTTAGCACCTAACACAGCTTAGTAAAATGGCCCCCTACATCTCTCTATATAAAACGCACCTCCAATGTTCTATTGACGCCTCAAGTTTCCCAACGTTCTAAAAATGAGGTGGTGTAGAATGATGCTCCTTCATGAGTGTATGCCCTGCCCTCACGTCACAACGTGATGACGTGGAGGGCAGAGCACTTACAATCAACGAATCACATCGCCCACCCAATCCGTGACGTCAAACACATCACGAACCTGAACGACCTGCAACAAAGGGAGGACTACCATCGCCCCGCCCTCGCGTCACAATGGAGCACTGACACTTGGGAGGAAGCGAGGGAGCGAGCCAGCCTGAACGTGGGAGGGAGGCAGGCAGGCAGCCTGAACGTTGGAGGGAGGGAGGGAGCCGGCCAGCCAGCCAGTGAGTCAGCCATCGAGCCAGCCTGCCTGAACGTGGGAGGGAGGGAGGGAGGGAGCCAGCTTGAACGTGACAGTGGGAGGGAGGGTCACGACCCTGAAAGGCGGAGGGAGGGGGCCCACGTCCCTGAAGCTGAGATGGGGGAGGGGAGGAAAAAGGGGAGGGGAAGGAAGGGGGGAGGGAAGACAGGGGGGAGGAGGAAAAAGGGCGGGAGACAGAGGGCGGACCCCTGCCGCACACTCTCATTCTTTCTCACATACACACTCTCATTCTCACACACACACACTCTCACACAGACAGCCTCACTCTATGTCACACACACACACACACACACTCGCAGATTCACTCTGTCTCTCTCTCTCACACAGTCACTCTCAACACACTCTCTCAAACATACACACTACGATGAAAACCTTGCTAGCGCCCGTTTCATTGGTCTCAGAAACGGGCCTTGTTTACTAGTAACACAATAACAGCAGACAGCAGATCATTCATGTTACCTGCTGATTTTAATGCAGTTTATTAAATGGACCCCTAGAATTGCCAGTCAATTGACTTTAATTAGCTGGTAAAAAAATGCCCTTATAGCAAGAAGAATAGCACCCTTGATATAAAATCAAGTTATGACTCCGTTTGGACAATATCACTTAGAAAAAGCTGATAAAACATCTATGCTAATATTATTAGAAACTATATAACAAAAAGGAATATAAGAGATGTGTCCTGTTGCTGGATAACCAGAAGGCAGTTTTCCAGTCCATATCTTTATTTCTGGTCCCACCCGATCACTAAATTTTTAATTCTCAGTATTTGTTTATGTACATAACAGAATTTATGTGCACAATAACGAGTTTAGCTTCAGAAAAAAAAAAATAGGACAGTAGCTGTAAATAATTACAAAATTGGGTGATTCTTCTTTTACCTTGAAAAGCACTGCAACCTAGAGATAAGACAAACATTATGGTGTGATCATCTCTTTGAAAGGCTCGTTTATCACCAGAGCATGCTTCATCATCAGGGCCCAGGCAGCTTGGTGTGATTGTCTTAAAAATGTACCATCCTGACAGCACTGTTTGCTATCAAACAAGGGTTGATAGGTCTTTTGTGTTTGCTCTACTTTCACGGAAGGAGGCTCATAACAATTATTTTATGAGGGCATGCTGTCCTTAGGCATATTAATGACAAAAGTAATACAATTTATTACTTCAAGAAGAATGAATCACAGTGAAAAACACTGTAGAACTCAGTGCATCCAGCTCAGCTGTAACAGAGAAAAGACCTTTTTTCTGAGTTGTAAAAGTGAAGCTGTTCTTAAATCTTTGAATTATTTTTTCAGCATCGGTTCAGCTGTTGCTGACAGTTCTGTACCACTTTTTAAGCAAACCTTTAATTCTATCAAACCTGTGCTATGCTAATATTATAAGCACCTAACACCCCAGGGGCCCTTTTACTAAGCTGCTTAAGCGTCTGCGTGCGCCCAAATGGAGTTACCACCCGGCTACCACAGGGCTCTTGTGGTAATTTCATTTTTGGCACGCATCCGATACACGTATTGGATGCGTGCCAACTGCCATTTGATATGCCTAGGTCATTATTTATTTATTTATTAGGATTTATTTACCGCCTTTTTGAAGGAATTCACTCAAGGCGGTGTACAGTAAGAATAGATCAAACATGAGCAGGAGGCAATTACAGCAGTAAAAATATTCGAACAGCAATACAAAGTATGGCATGGTATACTACTTGCAAAGACAACAGAACATTAAAATTGGTAGTGAAGGGTAACACAAAGTTGTAACATACAGATGAGTAAGAAAGTAGGAAAAATTAGAAAGTAAGGTGATAGATTTGAAGAAAGTTGCACGTGAGGTCAGAGAGATGGTTAAATATTATCTTAGCTAGGGTAGGAGTGGATAAACATGTCCCGCTACAGTATGTGCATCCCAAGTCAATCCTTGTGTGTGTGAGTGACACTAACAAGTTAGTTACTTCTTCTGTTAAAGGCTTGGTTGAAGAGCCAAGCTTTCACCTGCTTCCTGAAGTAGAGGTAGTCTTGTGTTAAGTGGAGCCTGTCAGGTAATGCATTCCAGTGTGTGGGGGCTGCTCCGGAGAAGGCTCGCTTGCAGGTATCATATCGTGTAATGTCTTTTGGACAGGGTGTAGTTAGTGAAAGTCCTTGGAAGGACCTTAGTATCCTTGGCAGTGTGTGGAGGATCATCCTATTCTTCAGATACTCAGGGCCATTTCCTTTCAGGGCCTTGAAGATCAGACATAGAGTTTTAAATTTAGCCCTATATTGTACTGGTAGCCAATGAAGTTTTTGCAAAAATGGTGTGATGTGGTCACATCGCTTGCAACCTTCTATGAGTCTTGCTGCTGCATTCTGAATCAACTGGAGCTGGTGCAGGCCCTTTGTAGTCAGACCATTGTATAGTGCAGTGATCCAGTCTTGATGTTACGATGGCATGCACAACTGGGATAAGATTTACCTTCTCGATATAAGGAGAGAGGCAGCGTAGCTGTCACAAATAGTAGAAGCAGCTCTTGAAGGTTGCTTGGATTTGGGGAATCAGAGAAAGTGATGAATCTAACTGTATTCCATGATTCCTTGGTTCCTGACTTGTGATTTGAGGGGGAGTTCATACTTCCCAAAAGGGATTTTGATGTCAGGTTTGTATCTACTTGTGTTAGGGACCCAGAGATGCTCGGTTTTACTTGGGTTCAGGCAAAGTTTGTTGTATTTAGCCCATTCTTGAATTGATGTTAGACAAGTGATCAGTTTCTTCAAGGCTGTAGGTAAGTCAGGTTCAATGGGTATGAGTAGCTGCACATCATCCGCATAGATGTAGAACTGAGTGTCCATTGACCGAATCAGCTCCGCTAGTGGCTTGAGATAGATATTGAACAGAATAGGTGACAGTATTGATCCTTGTGATACCCCGCAGGTGAGTTGCTGCCAATCATTATGGATTGTTGCCTGTCTGATAGATAGGATCTGAACCAGGCAAGTACTGTTCCATTGATACCTGTTTCTGTCAGTCGTGCTAGCAAGATATCATGATCCATAGTGTCAAAAGCTGCTGAGAAATCTAGCAGTACTAAACATCGAGGCAAATCTCTTGTCTCGGTTTCTGTGAAGATCATCTAGCAGGGATACGAGGACTGTTTCTGTTCCATAACCAGGTCTGAATCCAGATTGACATGGATTTAGCCAGTTACTCTTTTCTAGTGTAGAAATATGCTTTCACTTGCTCTCAGTGAAATACAGGCCAAGGGCTCAGGCTAAGAGCTAGGCCTCTAAGAATCAAAAATCATCTCTGACACAGATACATTTCACTGCAGCAAATGCTGAAGAAAGCAACTGAGGGCAGATAGAGGGAGGGGGAATCTGCTCTATAAACAATAGCGAGATTGGCACCAGCAAGAAATCATGAGCAAAAATGTTTTGGCTAGTGGAAGATAGTAGTGGGTCAGGTGCAAGTAGGATGAGAACATCCAAAGGGGGGCTGGAGGAAGGCTTGGGAACATGTGAAGTCATTGTTATCAACCGATAAGGGCCAAAGAGGTCTGGTGAGAAAGTTAGGGTCCATAGGAATGAATTGAGCCAGAAGGGTATAAAAAGGGCAGTCTGCACCTGCTGGGTGTCGTGAAGCGCTGTTCCACCATGTTCCAGATATGAATGCCTAATTGCCTGTACTGCCATTGGTGAGATGCTAATAAACTATCCCTTTGTATCTCAGTGTGTCATTCTAATTGTTGAGGGGGTTTATACTCAGGCTGTGTAAAACCTTATTGCCTCACCTGCCCAAACTATTAATACCACAACCTTATAGCCTCCTTATAAAGTTTTATAAGCCACCAATATATTCATTAGCCATTCATTAAGTTGAACACAGGCTGTTTGTTCTATGAGTTTCCCTAGAAACGGGATGTTGGATACTGGCCTGTAACTTTCAAGTTTGTCCTGGTCAAGGTTGTTTTTCTTCAGCAGAGGGCGAACCACTACTCTTTTTAATGCTGTTGGTAGTTGTCCATTAGAAAGAGAGGTATTCACAATTTTTGTGGTGCCTTCTATAAGGCCCATACTTGCCTGCTGCATTATCTTTGATGGGCATGGATCAAGAGAGCAGATAGTTGGTTGAAGGTCTCTTAGGATTTTATCAAGGCTCTCCTCTGTCATTAGGTTAAAAGTGTTCCATCTGTTTCTGTTAGGAGGGGGTGAGTTTGTGCACCCCTGGTTGACTGGTTGGACACTGGGTGGGATTGCCTGTAAATCCTGGTGGAGACTTTTAATTTTGTTGGCAAAGTATGGAGCAAAATCATTGCAGTTCAGTTTAGACTGGGCAGGCTGGTTCTGTTGTGGGGGTTGCAGTAAGCTGTTTACTATACTGAACAGCTGCTTGGTTGAATTGGCAGCCTGTGCAATGCATTGAGAGAAATACTATTTTTTTGGTTGCTGTTAAGGCTTGGCGGTACTTTACCATGTGCTTCCTGCAGTTTAGCCTGTCTTCATCCAGGTGAGGTTTGAGCCATCTCCTTTCCAGTTTTCGTCCTTCACGTTTAAGGATCCGAAGTTCTGGAGAAAACCAAGGTGAGCGTTTGTGAGTGGGGCATAAGACCTTTCTTAGTGGTGCTGTTTGCTCTAAGGTCTTGGCTAGGTGTGCATTCCAGATGTCAATTTGTTCTGCCACTGTTGTCTTTTCATCTATATGCGGATAGTCCAAGGCCTCTAGGAAATTCTCAGCAGTCAGCTTTTTTTTGTCTCTGATCTCCTTCCAAACTCTGGGAGGTGCCATTTGTTTCAGGTGGTCACTAAGGGAGAATTTAATTAGAAAATGGTCTGACCATGATAAGGGTGTTATTTCAATACTGTTATCCAAGAATTCTGGGATACCCACCCCTTTGTAGAATACCAGGTCTAGTATGTGACCCTTCTCGTGGGTTGGAGAATTGGTCATCAAAATGGACATGCGGCAATTTTGATTTTGCTGCACGTTCATTTTCAGCAAAAATTTAAAAAGACCTTTTTTTTACAGGAGCGCTGAAAAATGGATCGGTGCACGCACAAAACCCATGCCTACACTACCACAAGCCATTTTCAGGCACCTTAATAAAAGGACCCCCTAGTGAATATGTATGAGAGAAATTTGCATACCTACTGCCTCCATTGTTTGTGATCTCTCATATTTAGTAAGGCTATCCTGAAAAGTGAAAACCTGATTTGCTGGCAACCCTCATAGACTGGGACTGAAGACCACTGGCTTAGAGCACAAAACATGCATATTTTAACTAAGACGTCTTTGTTATCGCTCAATCAGCAAACAGGTAGGGAAATCTCAGTTGGTCTACCACTTCTCAGTTGGAAATAGAGTGAACATGCATGTTTTAAGAGGAGACAAAGGGGTCTATTTTCTAAGCTATGCTAGCTATTAATGCAGCAATTATCATGCTGCAGAAGTTAAGGCAGGCACTGTGCTAACACTTAATACAGGGGTCCTTTAACTAAGCTGCTGTAAAAGGGGGCCTGTGCTAGCATCAGTGCGTGTTTTTGATGTGTGCTGAGACCCGCTTTTACTGCAGTGGGTAAAAGGCTGTAATTTATTTATGGAAAAGTCCATGTAGTAAGTGATCCACTTGCCATGTGGCCATTTCGGTGCGGAGCACTTACCGCAACCTATTGAGGTGGCGGTAAGGGCTCCCGCGCTAACCCAGCGGTAACTGGGTGCTGCCTGATTACCGCAGGGTAAGCACTGGTGCTACAAAAATAGAACAAACCACCTTCCTGAATCACCTTTCTCCCACCCACCAGTAGCCCCCCCCCCCTCCAGGGCCTACCATATGCTCCCTGGTGGTCTAGTGGGGTAGACTGGGCAGGAGCGAATCCCACTCACTCCTGCACCTAGCAGCTCCAGCTGTAAAATGGTGCCATGGGTTCTAGCAGTAGTCTCACGGTACTACTGCTAGAGGTCAGCGTTGATTTGCCCTGACAAAACTTACCTGCATAGTGGATAGTGGGAGGAATTTAAACCCTGAGGATTTGACCAGCTAACTCCCAAAGTTGAATATCAACTTCAAATCTTTCAAAGTGGAAGGCTGACATCTAGTGGTAGTACTGTGAGATTACCGTTAGAACTTGCAGTAGCCATTTTAGAGTTGGAGCCATTAGGAGAAGAAGAGAGTGGGATTTGCTCCTGCCCAAGCTATTCCACTAGACCACCCAGGAATATACGGTAGGCCCTGGGGGGAGGGGCTACAGGTGGGCAGATGAGGGGGCATTTGGGAGGGGAGTCTTTTTAGAGGGGGTACTAAATGAGGGGCCTTCAATTGTAGGAATGTTAAGAGGAGAGACTGTTGGGGGTGGGGTTGGGTGTCATGTTGGTGGGGGTCAGGAGGGGTGTCGGACCTTGTTGGGGAGATGGAGGGCAGCTCAACCATATCTTTGGCCGCTACCTGGAAGCTGTGTGGTTGCTGGCTGATATTCTGTCCTGGCACCACACAGCAAAGCAGACATGGGACTGCTTTTTCAGCATTTTCTATCTGCCCGCTTTAGGTATTCAGGTATTGGCACTGAATATTGCTGATATTCACATAACTGTCAGTTCTTCCCTGACTCCATCTCCAGAATGCCCTACTCCTACCCAGATTAGAATTGGCCAGTTATTACCTATATTCAGTGGCACTGCCCAGTAAAATGCTGCTGAATATCTGCAGCCAGTCTGCTGAGTATAATTTAAGTTGGAATCCTGAGGCATCAGGATGAAAGGAAAAAACAGGAATCATATGCACTGCTAGACAAGAAACAAGACTGGAGCAGCAGGGAACAAGCTCAAAGGCAGAGCATAGATACCCAAACTTGCCCAGGGTTGGTCCCCATTGGGCCAATCAGGAGACAGGAACTAAGATTACCAGAAATACAAGACATGATTAGGAATAGGCTCACTACATCTAGGTCCTCAGAAGACAAAATAACTCATCCTGGAAGAAAGATGTTCTTCAAACCAAGGGTCATTGGTCTGAGACTGTTTCCTGCCTAGCAGATATGCTCCCTCAATTCAGCTAAAAATGTGTGCTGGGTTTCCATAGTACATGTACCTTTAAGAGGATGAAAGGAAGGTGTCCCTGAATACACTTTTAGAGTAAGAGGCTAAAAATGAGTATAAAATGTTTTTTCAATATCTACATTATGTCTAGTAAAACTCCATCTGTAGACTAAGCAGATGGTTTGTGGGTCCATTGAACCTATGGGAAATGTTTGGAATTAGGTGCAATGTCTGTGGATACAATTTATGGATTTTGTACATAGGTGAACCATGTGAAAATTTACCAACAGTATACCTTTGCTGTTATATTTGGCCCTGCAGTTTCTCACAGTTTTGGGGTTTCTTGCTTGATTAACATTGGGACTGGAATCTCACACCATGAGCTTTTGTTTTCCACCTATGAAATTTTCTTCTGCTTTATTTCCTCTCCTAACTCATTTAACCCAGTCCTTGTAATCTGGGTCCACACACCAGAACACTTCCAAAAACGTGCAATCATAGATCCAACCACTAGGTGTCACCATTGTGTGATGGCAGGGACTCTCTTCCTCTAGGACTGTGAATGCCACTTCTTTTAGCATCTTCAGTCCACGAAGCAGAGTTGTGGCCCAAGAATTAAACCCATGTCCGAGTGCAGAGCTATCACTGAACCAATTGGCTGGTTCCTAATATTATGAACATTGTTTATCTTTGTACTCTTGAACTGACAAAGCAATTTGTCTCACAGCTGAAATGCTCATCAAAATTTAGTATTTTAATACTGTAGTGTTATATTGCTCACTCATACATATACATATATTGATTTTCTCTCAGAATCTTATGACAAAAACTTTCAATCTGTAGTGAGAATAAGACATTATTTTCTATGAAAATAATATAACACTTACAAAATAACATGTATTAAACATAGCAAGAAATATTATACTTATTATTATATCTTTCATCAAGTGCATAGGAAAATGCATTTCAGTAAAAGTGATTTATGACATTTTATGGCATAACTCCTCAGGAAATACATTGGTTGCATTTTTCTCTTTTCTCAAACCACTCTTGTCTAAATCTAACTTTTAAACACAGGTAATACCAGCAATCAGTTAGCACTAAAAGGTTCCTAGATCTAAGTTAGAGGGCTTGAGAGGATATTTATAAACTTTTATTTCATTCACATTTTTACATCTGAAAAAAATACTATTAGACAGTCACCCTAGGCTCACAGGGAAAATAAGCCCTATGTATATATTCATGCAAAAGTCCTTCCACTGAGGTAGAATAGCATCAAGACACTTTACTGATGCTTCACAAGGCATGACATCCACATTGACATGCTATTCCTCTTCTTTTCACATGACTAAATGTATAATCTCTAGCTGGATCACAGGATGTACCAGAGGCCCTGTCTTCCTTTACCATGGGGTTAGGGAGGGACGAGAAGGAAGACAGGTGCCAAACTAGGAGTTCTTCAGTCTTCCCTGATAGAACTTGAGTAGGAGATAAAGACAAGGGTTTACAAAGGTGAAGATGAGGAATGTCTTTGAGTCAAGACACCATCCAGTAATTTCTTTCACACATTATAAGCCTCCTAGTTCTGATATTAGCTGGAAGACACCAGAAGAAGACAAAGGCAGTACCAACGCTGGCCAGAATGTACAAAATATCTGATGAGGGTGAAAGCAGCAGTAAGATTGGCAGAGAGCCCCACAACACTGTGAAAGGGGGAAAGTGGCAACATCATTGCCCTGAAAACCCCACATCTTCCAGGTGTGAGGCAAATAATAACTGGGAGGGTTAGATCAGGCTCATAGTTTTATGGGAAAATGAGTCCCTTTGAGGGATGCATGAAGTATATTCTAGTGTCTCCACTGACAGTTTTCTCAGAAGATTTTAATAGCAAGAGTCTACTTTCTATTGCATTGCCAGAAAAGATCACATGAAAAGACTTGGGGCCCCTTGTTTAAAACGTTCATCTGTACTGTATGTCACAAAGGGGCTACCTACTATTAACCAGTCTATATCCCGCTTATATCAACATGGTATCCAAACGGGTTACAAAACAAACAATGTATTTACTACACATACTCAAAATATTTGCTAAAAAGATAAGACTTAAGAGCCTTTTGAAAGATCAGTAATTTGATAACCTCCAAATTTGTATTGGGATTGAATTCCAAAGTTTACTTGATTGATAATTAAAAGCACTACTATGAAAGTGTTTATAATGAACATGCCTAAAAGTAAGCAAACCCAGTTTCAATACAGATCCAAAACATGAAGAAGGCCGAGCTGGAACAGTCAATAGTTGAATATGAGCATCGGGACAATGGCCAATGATTATTTTAAACACTAAACATGCCACCTTAAATTCTATATGCACACAAACTGGCAGCCAATGCAAATCACTAAGCAATGAAGTTACATGATCAATTTTTCTACATCCAAATACCAATCTTGCCTCAGTATTCTGCATTAGTTGTAACCTATTAGAAAGTTTTTGGTGCATGCCTACATACAAAGAACTACAACAGTCAGTTTGAGAAATGATTATAGCCTGAACCAACACAGAAAAAAATAAAGGTCTGATTGCCCTTAACTGACATAATTTAAAAAAGATTTTCCTACTTAGATTATTCACCTGACAATCCAGTGTCAGCTGAGTATCCAATATAAATCCTAAAACCCTAGAAGAAGTTTCATATTTAATTTGTTCACCTGTCTTTAATGTAAAACTTAGGGATAGCTGATAAAATATTATTAAAATACAACATCTTAATCTTTGCTCTATTAACCTTCCACAAGTTCTGGGTTGTCCAAAAATGTGTTATTTTCCCACACAGTCCCAAATTAAATTATGTGCATCAACAAAATCTAAACACAATGGAACTAAAATAAAAATATCATCTACTTATGAAGATAAAGAACTCATAAAAATACTAAACAAAATTGGTGATAACGGAGGACCCTGGGGTACTCCATATCTGAACTCTTAACTACTACTCATCACAGTACTGCCTATTTTTAAGAAATCCTCTGAACCACTCCAAAACAATTCAATCTGCCTATCAACAAAGCATGGTCCACTGTATCAAAAGCTCCAGACACATCAAACTGCATTAAAACAGATGGAATCCTCTGACTCAGAAATAATTTTATTTTAGAAACCCCTGACTTAGAAATAATTTATTTTAGAAACCCATTTGAAAAGCAAAGTTTCTGTGCTATGCATTGGCTGAAAACCATATTGAGAACTATATCCTATATAATAAAACGCACCTCCAACATTCTGAAGCTGACTGCATGGCTGAGGCATTCCTGCTCTCTGTATCCAACTCCTGAATTGACATCACGTACTTCCGGGTTCGTCACAAGCAGAAGTGACCAACCACACACTGTCTCTCACACACTCTATGTCTCACACTGTATCACATTCACTCTCTATGTGTCACAGTCACTCACACACTCTCTTGGTCTCATACACTCAGTCTCACAGAGAGTCTGTGTCTCACACTCACTCTCTCTCTCACACACACTGTATCTGTTTGAAACACACTCTCTCTCACACTGTGTCTCACATACGCACTTGCACACACTCTCATTCTCATACACACACTCTCTCTCTCTCACAGACACACTCGCACCCAGACTCATTCTCTCTCTCTCTCACACACACACTCGCACATTCACTCTCTCTCACACACAGTCACTTTCACATACAATCTCTCAAACATACACACTCCGAGGAAAACCTTGCTAGCGCTCATTTCATTTGTGTCAGAAACGGGCCTTTTTTACTAGTAAACAATGAAATGATTCCAAAAAAGTCATAACCTGTGATGCCACTATAGACTCTATTAATTTAGCCATCCAAGTTAAACTGGATAGAAATTAGAAATCTGCCCCTTCCGATTTTGGAATTGGCGTCAAAATAAACTTTCCCAAAACAGAAGGAGTTTTCCTATTTTTTAAAGTTATTCACTAAAACAGTCACCCAACTGACTAGTTCAGACGGAATATCATATAACAAATAAGAAGAACAGCAATGCAATAAAAAAGATTTGTCTGCTAAAGCTTTCTGGGATGATTGGATTGTAAAACATAAACTCAATGGGTCAATATTCAGGATTTTAAGTGGGCAGAAGGTACTTTGGATTTTGGATGCAGGACTATAAGTAGCCACTGGAAATGAGACAGTAGGTCTCACAGCAACAGGACAGGCAGTGACAGAGTTGACAATGGAAACACAGGTGGCAGTGGCAGTGGCTAAAGTCATAGTAGCTAGAATGGTAGTTATAAAAATAGAGCAGAGCAACAAAGAAAATGAGCAGGCTGGGTAACAACAGGGTACACAGTGACACAGAAGATAACAGTAACACAGGAAGTAGCAGCAGAAAAAGGCAAGGGGAAGGAGGATTTTTTTTTTCTTTCCTTGTTTATTTTTTTGAATGCAGGGTTAAAAGTAGTTACTGTAAACTGGACAGCAGGTAATGACTGCTGTGGAAACTGAAAAAAAAAACCCATAACAAGTCTCTAACCCCCTTATTCTATAAATTTAGGCATTATTTGTGCACCCAAAATCAACATCAGTGTGTCTAAAAGCTGGAAACGCTTTCAGCAGTATGGTGTGAACTTTTATATACCCAGAAAGGGAGCATGTTTAGGGTACAGATTAGGCATGCGCTGGGCGGGACTCTGGTGGATCCTCCTTCACTTCTATCCCACTATCGGGGTACCTCAGGGATCTATCTTGGGACCTCTTCTTTTCTCTATCTATACTTCTTCCCTTGGTACTCTGATCTCATCCCATGATTTTCAGTATCACCTTTATACTGATGGCTCCCAGATCTACCTCTCCACACCAGAAATTTCAGCAAGAATCTAGGCCAAAGTATCAGCCTGCCTGTCTGACATTGCTTTCTGGATGTCTCAAAATCAACTGAAACTAAACATGACCAAGACTGAGCTTCTTATCTTTCCCCCTAAACCAACCTCTTCTCTTCCCCCATTCTCTATCTCTGTGGATAACACTCATCCTCCCTGTCTCATCAGCTTGTAACCTTGGGATCATCTTCGACTCCTCTCTCTCCTTCTCTGCACATATTCAACAGACTGCTAAAAACTGTCATTTCTTTCTCTAGAATATAACCAAAACTCGTACTTTCCTTTCTGAGCCCACTACCAGAGCCCTTATCCACACTCTTATCACCTGTCGCTTAGACTATGGCAACTTGCTTCTCATAGGTCTCCCACTAAGCCATCTTTCTCCCTTTCAATCTGTTAAAAAGTCTACTGCACTATTTATATTCCGCCATTGTCGCTATGCTTATATTAGCCCCCTCCTCAAGTCACTTCATTGGCT
Organism: Microcaecilia unicolor; assembly: GCF_901765095.1. Classification (NCBI taxonomy): domain Eukaryota; kingdom Metazoa; phylum Chordata; class Amphibia; order Gymnophiona; family Siphonopidae; genus Microcaecilia; species Microcaecilia unicolor. The sequence goes on from NC_044032.1 coordinate 595,516,803, forward strand.
CCCTATCTGTTTCCGCATCAGTTCAACCTCCTCTTATTGACTTACAAGTGCGTTCACTCTGTAGCTCCTCAGTATCTCTCCACTCTTATCTCTCCCTACACTCCTCCCCGGGAACTCTGTTCACTGGGTAAATCTCTCTTATCTGCACCCTTCTTCTCCACTGCTAATTCCAGACTTCACTATATGCTGCACCATATGCCTGGAATAAACTTCCTGAGCTGGTACGTCAAGCTCCATCTCTGGCCGTCTTCAAATCTAGGCTAAAAGCCCACCTTTTTCTTGCTGCTTTTAACTCCTAACCCTTACTCACTTGTTCAATACCCATGTTTTATCATTTCCACCTTAGTAATTCCCTTATCCTGTATATGTCCCGTTTGTCTGTCCTAATTAGATTGTAAGCTCTGTTGAGCAGGGGCTGTCTCTTCATGTCCAATGTATAGTGCTGCGTACATCTTGTAGCGTTATAGAAATGATAAGTAGTAGTAGTAGTACTGTAAGCTAACTCTTCTGTACATATAGCATACTCTTCCTTCAAGCTACTGTAAATGACCAGATTTTTACAGTTTAAAAGTATTGACAGTATCTACTCATCAGCCAGTGCTGAAATGTCCTGGCTTCCCCGGTTACAGGGTTAGCTGGTGAGAATAGACTCCAAGTCTGCAAGGCAGAGACTCTTGTTCAACACATCTAGCTGTAAATCATATTTCCTTTGTTCGATTTGCATTAAAGAAGATTTGGTTCAAGAGTTCTGAGTCTTCACAGTGATGTTCCATACTCTGGTTAACTGCTTGCTAATCTCCTGAGTAGACGGAGCCTATCAAGAGAGAGAGCAGAACATTACATGTTGTCACAGTCCCAAGGAGGTGCTATTTGAGTGCCTTATGGCCCTGCCTTGACTTGCAGACCTTCACAGAGATGTTATGTGTATATATGGAAATGGGTTTATTACATGTTTTTGTTTGTTGGTTATACCACAAAAGTGTGTGAGGGACTCTCTTACTTGGTGCTGACAACTGGGTGCTGCATTAATGTTACAGGGCTAGTTAACATATATCAATGGGCATAAGCACATTGTGCAAAAACTTTCATCCCATGGGCTTTCAGGGAATAGGCCTGTTGATCTAGAGTTAGTCTACTACTACTACTACTACTACTATTTAGCATTTTTATAGCGCTGCAAAGCGTACGCAGTGCTGCACAAACATAGAAGAAGAAAGACAGTTCCTGCTCAAAAAGCTTACAATCTAATAGACAAAAAAAAATAAAAATAAAGCAAGCAAATCAATTAATGTGTAGAGGAAAGAGGAGAGGAGGGTAGGTGGAGGCGAGTGATTACAAGTCAAAAGCAATGTTAAAGAGGTGGGCTTTCAATCTAGATTTAAAGATGGTCAAGGATGGGGCAAGACGTAGGGGCTCAGGAAGTCTATTCCAGGCTTAGGGTGCAGCAAGACAGAAGGAGCAAAGTCTGGAGTTGGTAGTAGTGGAGAAGGGAACAGATAAGAAGGATTTATCCATGGAACGGAGTGCACGGGCAGGGGTGTAGGGAAGGACAAGTGTGGAGAGATACTGGGGAGCAGCAGAGTGAGTACATTTATAGGTTAGTAGAAGAAGTTTGAACAGGATGCGAAAATGGATAGGGAGCCAGTGAAGCAACCTGAGGAGAGGGGTAGTATGAGTAAAGCGACCCTGGCGGAAGACGAGACGGGCAGCAGAGTTTTGAACAGACTGGAGAGGGGAGAGGTGACTAAGTGGGAGGCCAGCAAGAAGCAGATTGCAGTAGTCTAAACGAGAGGTGACAAGGGTGTGGATGAGGGTTCTGGTAGAGTGCTCGGAAAGAAAGAGGCAGATTTTATGGATGTTGTAAAGAAAGAAACAACAGGTCTTGGCGATCTGCTGTATATGAGTAGAGAAGGAGAGAGAGGAGTCAAAGATGACCCCAAGGTTACGAGCTGAAGAGACAGGGAGAATGAGAGAGCCATCAACAGAAATAGAAAACGGGGGGAGCGGGGAGGTGGGTTTGTGGGGAAAAATGAGAAGCTCGGTTTTGGTCATGTTTAATTTCAGATAACACACAGTAGACAGTACCCAGGTATTTCATGGGTCCCATTGTTAGCCTATTACCTCTCCAATGGATGTGTGCATTCCTGGGGTATGCCCTTTTACAGGTGCACACTGTTATACATGTTCCCTGTATCAAAGGTTTAAAAGATACAAGTTTCTGTACACATTTATATAAAGGGTTTCTTATTGTTTGTTTTACAAACACATATTTCTTTTGTCTTATAGCTATCTGCCCAGTGTATCCCTACTTCTGAAGGACTGGGAACCATTTACTGTGGAACTCCATTCAAACAGCCTAAACACAGCTAACATATCATGGACTGTGATGAATGTAGAGTTGACAATGGTGCAATATACAGAGTTTACCTGTTGTCATAGCTCCACCCTACATCTAGTGAGTGATCTGATTCACTAGTCTATGGACCTGAGTGATACTGTGTACTGCAAGCACTATGGAGGCTACATAGTTTGCCTTTCTTTTTACTCTCCTTATGAATAGGGTTATGTGAAACTGGGCAGAGGTGAGTTCCAGAAAGGAAAGTCATAAGGGGCCTGAGTGAATATTTTGGAGAGGGCAGGCCTACCACACTCTTGATTTGCCTCATGTCCCATGTGTCTCACTCCATCATTAATAGTTTGGAATAGGGGCTGTGTATCAGTGAGAATGCAAGTGGACATTGCAGTGGGAGTTGGAAACCATTAACTACCAGCCAAGACAATTGGCGACTGTGATTCAAATTTTAAAATCTTTCATGAAATATTATTTTTGGGAGGGGATGGGTCTCAGCAGTAGGGAGAGAGGCCACCCCAGGTAGAAAATGAGGACAGACATTAAGAGGTAGATTTGCAAGGGGACATGAGAGAAATGCACGTGCAAGGGTACCTGCCATGTGCCTTAGAGAGTGCTCCATCACTGCACAGCACTCTTCTAAGACCCTTTGCCTTCGATGCAGGGCCTCATAAATAAGCCTACATTTTATAACTTTGGGGTGATGATTAAACATTATTTTTTTCCAAATAAAAGCTATCCTGTAGTGCTGCTTTGTCATTATGGGCTCCTTTTACTAAGCTGCAGTAAGCACTAGCATATGCTTACCAGAGCTTAAAAGGGCTTACTGTGGGATGTGCTGAGGTGTCCCGTGGTAAGTTCCGAATGTGCACAAGCAAACCATTTTTCACATTTTTCTGGGAGCAGATGTGTCTGGGGCAGAGAGGGGGCATTTCTGCACTAATCATTTAACACATATACACTGGTGCATGCTAACTGATTAGCGCGTGAGCTCATACTACCTACATAATAGGTGAAGGTAATGGCTCACATGCTAATTGTTGGTAATGGCCGTGTGCTAATGGCAACATTAGCACATGAATCTTCTATCACAAATAATTCAAGCTAGAGAGGATACCTCTATGTCAATAAACACTATAATCCTCAGCGCTGCGTATGCCTTGTAGCGCTGTAGAAATGAAAAATAGTAGTAGTAGTAGTAGTAGAATGTAAACAGCTATATTTTAATATTTAGCTGCATACTTCATACTCAATTCTTAACAATTAGGAAACAAATGGAGGAAAAAGCCTCACTAGGACTCCTTATGATTACAGCCTATTTTGTCAAGGAGCTTTCGCTGTCATCATTGGCAAAAAAAACCTCCTTCCACCATTTATTTCTCAAATCACAGAAATATATAGCCAAACTTTCTAAACACGATGCCCAGTGTTGTTTGTTCGCCATGGCCGACAATTAAGAATTGAGTATGAAATATGCAGCTAAACATTATAGTCTGAAAGAGGATTATAGTGTTGTATAACATTAGCACATGGCCATTAATTCAGAAAATGTAAAATTGTCCATTTTCCGGCTGCAGCAGAAATGCTTTTAGCATGCAGAAAAGACCCACGTAAGGGTGAACTAAGGACACATTCTACCTTAGCTTTCTAAAAGGACCCCTATATTTTTTTCTAACATGATAGATCATGTCAAAAATACATTTAATTATCAATGGGCTCCTTTTACAAAATGACGCTACTGATTAGCATGTGCTGAATGCACAGAAGCCCATGGGAATTGAATGGGCTTCTTTGCATTCAGTGGATGCTGATCAGTAGTGCTGTTTCAGAAAAGGATCCCAATATTTGTTGCAATCATTAGCACAGAAACCACTAAATAAATTATTGAGCACTTTCCTGTAAACAGTGAGAACATCTACAGTCTCATGAGGCATTATACACTTTAAAGTGTGAGAGCAACCCAAAAAAGGAGACAAACCACCCTACGTGAAGCCAACATCAAGGCCAAGTGCAGAAGGGATGGACTATGGTTGTCCAACAAAGGAGAAAGAGGCACTAGCTAAACAAAGCCCTGACTACTTAAGGACTTAAAAACCAGGCAAGATATTTTATACACACTCCTGGATTTAACCGGCAACCAATGAAACTCAATCAACAATGGCGTAATAATATTTATGATGTCCAAAAATCATCTTAGCAGCAGTATTTTGCAACAGCTGCAATCTTATCAATTGTTTCTTAGGCAATCCCATATAAACCGAATTACAGTAATCTTTATTCAAATATTGCACTTACACATTTACATTGTTATCCATTAAATCATCATAAAAATCCACTTTGTAAACCAATCACTCTTCAAACTCACTCCAACCACTCTAACCTACATACATACCCTCTCAAGTGACACAAAATCTCATAATGTTACTACCTATATATTATTCCATTACTCACAAATCGCCATCAAGGATAGCAATGGCCATATAACCAGACATAACCATACTATAGAGCGGTGTGCTTTTCAGCTACATATATTTAAATGTTTATATCAAAGTTCTTCCAATTAGTGGCCAGATATTAGCCAAAAATGTGCCCAGAACAGTCTAGGAGCTCATGTCAAACCAACGTTCCACTCAATATAGTAAAGACTATATCCTCAAGCAGCTGTAATGGATCCAAATTGCTTCACTCGATAATGATACTTTCTCCTTTTGTGTCCTTAAGCAGGAAAACTTCAATCCATATTTACACTGTCCATAAGAAAATCCTCCGCTGTATATGTATTCCAATCAGCAGGCCATATTAACAAAATGGCACTGTTCTTCTCAACTGAAGACGTTACTGGTTTTAACTTTGTAGCGATGCACTTTCTTCATCAGCAAGACCCTACACGCATGTGTTTCGCTCCTTCGAGTGTCTTCAGGGGTCAAATTCGGCTATCGCAGGCTGTTGGGTACTCGAAAACCAGTCGCTCACAGGGTGGTCACACAAGATGCCCGTCAAATATATATATATATATATATATATATATATATATATATATACAGTATATATATATATATATATATATTTTTTTTTTTTTTTAAGTCTGCAGTTTTGTGTTGGTCTTTGGCTACATGAAGCTTCTGGGTAGTGCTGTTTCAGATGAGTACTAAATTATCCAATGTCCTTTATATTGTAAATGATTAATAAAATCTATAATGATATAAATATGGACAATTTTTGTTTTCTATACAAAACGCAGTATGCACATGAAAATTGGGCAACTGATTGAATCTGTACTGTGAAGTTTGGACTTAATGGTGGGTCTCTTCTTATAGAAAGTTCCATAACTGTCATTCATGCAACTTCGGGAATAACTTGTATAAAATGTTTGTATGTTTGGGTAGCTTGCCAGGTGCCCTTCACCTGGATTGGCCGCTGTTGGGGACAGGATGCTGGGCTCGATGAACCTTTGGTCTTTTCCCAGTATGGCATTACTTATGTACTTAACTTCTGATGCCCTTTAACACACACAATTTTTGTGGTTTGATATAATTAATAACAGACTTACTGTGTCATAACTAATCTCTGTTTGTGGATTTATTGTTTCTACTGTGAGATTAGTTACTAGCTTCCCTTTTTTGTTTTTGGTCTATGAGCCAAAGAGGGAAATTTTCGAAAGGTCGTCCAAGTATGAATTAGGACGCCCTTGTGAAGTCGGAAAAAATCAGGTAGGTATAATCGAAAAATAATATGGACGTCCTTAGACATTCCATTATCGCAGTGTGAAACGCCCAAATCAGGGACTTCCAAATTATAGTAAAAAAGGACTCCCATTTTCCAGAACCACCAAAGGACGCCCCTAACATTCACTCTTGCCAACATTTGTCATATGGTCCTTCGGCTGTTTTACAAGAAAGACGTCCTTATTACTATGGACTTCTCTGATGTATCTGGTTGTTCTGCAAGTACAGTACATGTAATTGCGGACATCCAGGTACGGGAAATATAAAGAATATTAATGTGCAAAATACAATAACAAAGACATGTTTCTTGCAGCATTGCCGAAGGACGGCCATCTTACTAGGTCCGCCGAAGGACGGCGGGCCTGTAAGAGGGATGTCCTTCGGCAGTGTTGCAAGAAACATGTCTTTGTTACCCATTGGTCTGCCTCTGCCTCCTCCACCTCCTCCTCCTCCGCCTCCACCGCCTCAGGTAAGGGAATGAATTATGAACTTGGGGACAGTGAATGGAGAGGGATAGGGAAAGGGGATGGGGGAGATAGAGGAAGGAGTAGTGGTGTCTGGGTTTGGGGGCTAGAAGGGGTAGAGAAAGCTGAAAAGGTAAAACAGAAATGAGGCAGGTGAGGGTGAAAACGTTCCGACTACGGCACACAGACAAAGATAACAGGTACTGAACAAACTCTCAGCTTTCTCTCCCAACAACGCTCTCGCCACTCTCCAACTGCACAAAATTGCTAATGAGTCTAAAGATGACTTCTCCCTTACCCTAGTCGCTTTTATTTCAGGTCTAACTAAGGACACCCATGTTCCGAACCATGCAAAACCATTTTGCTAGCCGTTATACGCTGGGGGCGCCGATCTCGTAACACTGCCCATAACACACCATCTGTGGGGACAACCATAGATGGGCGTCCTCGCACTGAGGACGCCATTACGGCCCTGTTTCAATTATTGGATTTGGGCGACCCTCTTTCATGGGGATACCTATGTACCTTTTGTGTCACTTTTTGGACGCCCTTTTCTTTCGAAAATGAGCCTGATATTGAAACAAATATTGTATACTTAACTGTAAATATTTAAGTGGCTAGATAGCATTTATAACCACCAGCTAGGCATTGCCTCATGTAAGAATATAGAGGCAGAACATAAGACATTTCATCTCTGTGGTTGTCGTAAATTTACTGAGTATGGCTCGTGCTCATAAAATGTCCAGTGGGATCCATAGAAATAAATCTGGATATCAACATTACTGTAAATCTGTCACTTTTAAACAGCTCTATGAAATATAACAGGTTTATTTCAATTCCATTTTGTTTTTTAACAGGCAAATATAGTATATTTAGCCCATTTTAATTTTCTGTTGAGACATGTGTTCATTGAGATTGAAAGTTACAGTTTGAATAGATTTTGTGCAGGTGCACATCTTTTTAAACTTATACATGCACTCTTGTCTGCAGTGCAATTCAATCCTAAATGAAATATCATAATATAATAATTCTTATATACCATATCCAACCAATAGCTCAAAACAGTTTACAAAAAAACTAAAAAAAAATGAAAATGATTACAATAGCTTAATTTAAAAAATTGTCTAAACAGAGAAGTCTCTATAGATTAGAATGCCTTCTAAGTTACCAACACTTAAGTAATAATATACATTTCTGATTAGATAGTTTTTATTTTGTTTAGATAGCCATCTAAGAAGTAAAGTATCTTCTAAAAACACAGCACTTTAGTAATTTGCGAAATCTTAAGTAATTGGCTTCATCGCAAATCAGACAGCAATGAAATCTATAATGAAACAGCTACAGGATTAAAAAGCTTCTTATAAGAGGAAGATAGTTTCAAAGTAGAAATTGAAGGAACAGAAAGCTTATTAACGTCAGACAATCTGCTAGTATGACAGCCCATTTGAAGAGAAATCATGGAAGACATGTATTCTGGACAAGAACTCTACAGAATTAAAAAAAAAAAAAATATATATATATATATATATATATATACAATTTTAAACTCTATTCACCAGAAACTTCAGACAGGTGTCTATATAATTTTCTAATTGTTCATGTATCCATAACATGCATAAAAACCTTCCAACCCCCTACTTTCACAAATATTTTTAATTAATATGTTCCAAAAAAAAACCTTTTATTTAAATTGTGCTTAACTTCTCAGCTTAGTTTCATGGTATTCCCGTCACTGACCACTATCTTGCAGTTAACCTGCTGCTGCATCAGGGGGTTAAGACCATTTTCAAATTCAAACTGCTGAAAAAACAAAACATATTATTAGCAAAACATAGTAAAAACATCAAACTTTCACTAGTGTAGACACTCTTACTGCTCTTGAAGTTCTCCTCTCCGAACTGGCTACGGCATACCTGGTTGGGCATTAAAAAAAACTTTGACAGCCAATCAGATATCACATCCAGAATACAAAAAGGTTTTTTTTTTTAATTGGTTAAACAGCCATCTTTCAAACCTCCATCCCCCAAAAAACATGCTCCAGATTGGCCCGTCTTCCTTCATATATAACTTTTTGGAGTAAGTAAGACTGAACACAGCGTTTATAGTGAAGTATTACTGTTTTGGTGATTGGTTTGCACTTCCCTTCCCTTTTGTTGGAGGTTTGTGAGACACAATTTAATTGAATAATGAACCAATTAGCACCAACAATTGGTCACTAACAATAAATTATTAGTGTTAATTGGTAACAATTTGGGATTTACGCATGCATCTTGCTAACTGCTATTCTATAAACATGCACACATAGATCTTTTAGTACAGAACTGAAAAATGGGCATGGAAATGGAAGGAGCGCAGGTTGGTCAGGGGCATTCACTAATGATGTGCACAATATTATAGAATTTGGGGAATCTGTGCCCAGTTTACCTGTGAGGATTTACACCAGGTTTCAGTTGGTGTAAATCTTGTGCCTAAAGTTGGGTGCAGATCCTGGTGCTACGTGCTTTTCTCTAAATGGCAACTCAGAGTGCAGTTTATAGAATTGTTTTGACGCCCAGTTTACAGAGTCTAGTCCTCAGTGTAGATGATTTTGCAACAGCACTTGAAAAGAAAATAACAGGCTTACAGGTTACTTTATCCCCATTCCTAGTTCTTCATCCCCATTTTACAATGCTATTACCATGAGTGCCCTTTCCAATTTTATGGGTATGTTCACTAAGGTGCGTTAGCGTTTTTAACGTACCTGTAAATTTAAGGTGCGTTAAACGCTAACACGCCTATACATTTCTATGGGCACATTAGCATTTAATGCACGTACACTATTTACACACGCTAAAAATGCTAACGCGCCCATAGCGCTGCTTAGTAAACCTAGCCCTTAGAGTTCCCACAGCTGTTATTTTTCCCACATTTGTAAGATCCCCCACTCTGACTCTTCCAATCCTCTTAACTATCATCCCATTTCCTAGTTTTCCTTTCTTTCTAAGGTCATTTCTAGTCAATTAGTATCTTTTCTTGATCAGGTCAATACTCTTCCACCCCCTTCCTATTCCAACTTTGGGATCAGGGCCCCTCCAAAATTGCAGCACCGGACGAATGACTGGCAGGGGTGCCCAAGCCCTGCCAGCTGAAGAGATTCACAGGCTGAGACCCCGCCCTTGATGCCACAGCAGCAAGGAAGCCGGTAGAGTGTTTCAGCCATAGATGACAGCACTTCTGTGCATCCTCAGTTCTGAGCTTGGTTATCCAGTTACTGTGCCTAATCCTAATGCATTAGCTATTTGATTCAAGGCCACTGTTGGAAACAGGATGCTGGGCTCGATGGACCTTTGGTCTTTCCAGTATGGCAATACTTACGTACTTAAGGCCCTCTTTAACATATAATGCTACGCCTCCACCAATATGATTCACCCTATGGCAGTGATACAATTTGTACCCTGGTGTGACAGTGTCCCATTGTTTATCTTCCTTCCACCAGGTCTCAGAGATGTCTATTATATCTATCTCTTCATTTAATGCAATGCATTCTAACTCCCCCCCCCCCCCCCCCCCATCATATTTCTTAGGCTTATGCCATTTGCATATAGACATTTGAAACAATGTTTATTATTCCTATTTACAACTTGCTCAGCAGTTGATAGTGATAATTTGCAATCTTTAACATCTGTACAGACACCTGTGTCTATTGCAGTCTCTTTTGCAACCTTGCTATCGGGATACCCTACCTTTCCTGTTTTGGTGATATATTTTAAAGATACCTTGTTCCAAACCATGGACTATTCTTACGTGTTGCTATATCTGCAGATTCTGATCTTATTGATCATGCTTTTGTTTTTTAAATCTCAACTAGCTGCATCAGGGGTATCTGGCCTCACTGTGCAGTGGTTCAAATCTTTTTTTGATGGATAGATTATTTAAAGTTATCTCTGACTCCACATTTAGTTCAATTTCACTCTGCTGTGGGGTTCATCAGGGATCCATTCTTTTCCTTCTTTTGTTAAATATTTTATAGTCCTTTAGCAATTATTATCAAAAATCATGGTATTTATTTTCAAATATATGTTGATAAAATTCTGATATTGTATTGCATGGACTCTTAACAATATTTGCTTGTCACCTTTACAGACCTGCTTGGATTCCATTGCTTCGTGACATTTGAACATTGTCCTCAGTCCAGACAAAACAGTAGTCTGCTGGCTTAGTGAATATTTTCCTTGTCCCTCTGTCAAACTGTTGCTATTTAATACCAAGATTACTCTGGTTGAATCTTTTTGTTATTTTGGTGTCATCATTGATTCTCAATTTACTTTTATACCACAGGTGTTTGTTTATTTTATTTATTTATTTATTTGTTACATTTATATCCCACATTTTCCCACCTATTTGTAGGCTCAATGTGGCTTACATATTACCGGAGAGGCGTTACAGACTCCGGTGTAAACAAATACAAAGTGATGTTGTGGTAAGATAAAGTTCATGTGGCACAGCCACACTAGGGAATTGTTGTTAAATCTGTTATTTTTTTTCTTTTGCATCAACTTTGATCAATTTGTAGTTATTTTATATTGATAGATTTTGTTAGCTTTTACGTGCTTTTTTCATCCCATGGCTGTATTACTGAAATATAGTCTATATGGATTTACACAACATAATTTCATGCACTTCCAAATGTTACAAAATTCGGCATGCTGTGTCATGCTCATAAGTTTGACCATGCTACTCCTTTGTTATTTATGTTTCACAGGTTGCCTGTGGAATTTAGAGTGAAATATAAGATCCTGGCCCTCACTTTTCAAACTTTGCGAGTAGGATTTCCACCACGTTTTGCCAATTGTACTATACTTTATTGCCTGCTGTGTTTGCTCCATTCATTAACCCCAGAATTCTGTAAACGGTGCTTTACATTACGTATGCAAATTTGGGCTTGTTCCTAATTTGCACATTCAATTTAATTGAATAATGAGCCAATTTGCACCTATAATTGGAATTTTGACAAGCAATTATTGGTGCTAATTGGCTTTAATTAAAATTTGTGTCTAAATGTAGGTGTGGGATCTGCACATACATTTTACGCACAGGTCCAAAAAGGGGGTATGGCTATAGGAGGGTCATTGGTGGATCAGGGGCATTCCTTTAATTTATGCATGTTGTTATAGAATTCAGGGGATCTGTGCCTAATTTAGGTGTGGGGATTTACACCTTTGGTGTAAATGGCCGCACCTAAAGTAGTCATGGTTTTTGGTGATATTCTATAAACGGAGCCTAAATTTAAAGCACTGTCTATAGAATAGCACTCAATGCTTTTTTCTGGTGCTGATTTATTTTTAGGCACCATTTATAGAATTTAATCCTAAATGGCTACTGTTTAGTTCTTCCTTGACCTGCATTGGCTCATTATGAGTCGACTTCCCATAGTGGCACCTTCTTTGTAGCCCCTGCTAATTGAAATTGTCTTTCTTTGATCCTTTGAACAGAGCTGTCCTTTTCCAAATGTAAAAAAGGCCTTAAAGATTTTTCTTTTCAGTCAGGCATATGGAGAGAAGTTGGTTTGAATTTGTCGTGAGCCTATCCTGTTAAATACAGTTAAATCTGCAGTGTGTTAAAATTTATTAATTTGCTTTACTTTCTTTTATTTGAATGTTGCTATCTGGATGGATGATGCTGTTTAGCTTTCCTACTATTAATGGCATTTCTTTCACATATGTTTATTTTGTATTTTTCTGATTGTCCACTGCTTTGGCCTGTTTGGCAGTAAAGGTGGTATAGAAAGTCTAAATAAACCATTATTTTTTTTAATGTTTATATACATTCATTAGGTTATCTTTTTGAAAAGCAGGGTGTTTGTCTTTACAGTTATGTGGCAGACATAGCAATTGATTTTTCAGTTTTATTACAATCTACTATAATTCATGTACTATTAATACATTGAAAAAATGGATCAAGGTACACAAATTAAAATTAAACATGGAAAAAAAACAAAATTTCTACTTATTAGCAATTCTTCAGGTGAAGAAGAGAAAAGAGTGATGGTAATGTCCTGCCTCTTTTGATGTAATCTGCGTAGAACCATGAGATTAACTGTGGAATATAAGATATATTGTTATGTTATGAACTATGTATGTATACAACTCTGCATACATATAATAGTGCTATTGAAAAGATAAGCAGTAATACCATTAGTAAAAGTTTCACTTCTCTAGATTAAGCCCTGTTGCTGCCTGTAGTACACCTGATTAAACAAGTCTGCTGACACAGTAGGTACTTTCTGGCAAACATTGATTCTTATCTACTGGTCTATAGCTATACACCCAGCTTAATTTGACTTAAACAAAACAAAACATATAACTACAGTAAACAACATAAATTTCATTGCAAACAATTATCTCATAATAAATAGATTATGGTTATCTGATATAATAGTTCCAAAACTGGGGACTAGGACTCATTACTGTATCACAGAAGACTTGGAAGTACTGCAGTGCATCCTAGAAAATTATTTACTTGGTGCCTTTGGGGACTACGGGAAAATATACCATTGACAGCACAGAACCCTAGGGAAGGTCATAAATAAAGAGGACAAAAACCTGATTCATGCCATCCCAAAATACTCTGAGAAAATCAATGTCAACCATTGCCTGTCTAGGACTTCTATCTCCAACTGTGTCAATTGGCACAATAACAGAGCATAGTCCACGGTACTGAGTGCATCACACAAGTCCAGACAAAGATCAGGGATTTTTAAAAGGCATTTGACAAAGTACCTCACAAACGACTCCTGAGGAAATTGAAGAGAGATGGGATAGGAGGTAGTGTCCTATTGTGGATTAAGAACTGGTTAAAAGGCAGAAAACAGAGTAGGGTTCAATGGCCAGTATTCTCAGTCGAGAAGGGTAGATATCGGGGTTCCTCTGGGATCTGTGCTGGCGCCGCTGCTTTTTAACATATTTATAAATGAACTAGTAGGTAATTAAATTTGCTGATGACACAAAGTTTTCCAAAGTTGTTAAACCATATGAAAAATTGCAAGAGGACCTTACAAGACTGGGAGATTGGGCATCCAAATGGCAGATGACATTTAATGTGAGCAAATGCAGAGTGATACAAGTAGGAAAGAGGAACCGAAACTATAGCTACATAATGCAAAGTTCCACATTAGGAGTCACTATCTAGGAAAAGGATCTAGGTGTCATCATTGACACTTTGAAACCCTCTGCTCAGTATACAGCAGTGGCTAAGAAAGCAAATAGAATGTTAGGAGTTATTAGGAAAGGAATGGATAACAAAATGAGAATGTTATAATGCCTTTATATTGCTCCATGGTGTGACCACGCCCTGAATACTGTGTGCAATTCTGGTCACCGCATCTTAGAAAAGGTACAGAGAAGGGCAATAAAATTGATAAAGGGGACTGGACAACTTCCTATGAGGAATGGCTAAAGTGGCTAGGCATCTTCAGCTTGGAGAAGAGATGGCTGAGGGGAGATATGATAGAGGTCTAAAACATATACATAACATAATAAATGATGGTAGATAAAGACCTGTACAGTCCATCCAGTCTGACCAACAAGATAAGCTCATTTTACATGGTATGTGATACTTTATATGTATATGATTTTTCCTTGCTTTTCTCAGGGCACAGACCATAAAAGTCTGTCCAGCACTGTTCTTGAACTTTCCATATCTATTCAGTTTCAGTCAGGGCATAGACCATAGAAGTCTGCCCAGCACCAGTTTTGCTTCCCAATTACAGGCGTTGCCACCCAATCTCCACTAAGATTCTGTAGATCCATTCCTTCTAAACAGGATTCCTTTGTGTTTATCCCATGCATGTTTGAATTCCATTACCGTTTTCATCTCCACCACTTCCCGTGGAAGTGCATTCCACGTATCTACCACCCTTTCCGTGAAAAAATACTTTGTGTACTCTTTCCAAAAATACAAGGATTGGAATTTGTTGCCAGAGAATGTGGTAATAGCAGTTAGCTTAGCAGGGTTTAAAAAAAGATTAACCCTTAAAGAAAAGTCCATAAGTTCATAAGCCATTATCAAGATGGAATTGGGGAAAATCCACTGCGTATTTCTAGAATAAGCAGTATAAAATCTGTTTTACTCTTTTGGGATCTTGTCAGGTACTTGTGACATGGATTGGCCACTGTTGGAAACAGGATTCTCGGCTTGATGGACATTTGGTCTGTCCCAGTATGGAAAGGCTTGTGTTTTTATATAAGAAGATAAGAACATAACTAAATGTTTTTTTGTTCTTGTTACAATTAGCACCCCACTAGTCGAAGAGACCAGCACATTCTCTATTCCATGCTTCTGACAGAAGGCTGACTAATGTAGACTTAATAGTCCATTATCTTTAAAAAAAAAAAATCAATCTACTATCTTTAGACAGATTTTTCAGTAAATTTCCCTACAAAAGAAAGATATAGCATTGGTTGATATGACAGGTAAGCAGTCATTTACATATGCATGAGAAAAAAGTTTAGGTGGGAGGACTGAAAACATCATTAATCAACCCATAACTGGCAGCTGTCAAAGTTTAAAGTCCCTAAACATGTATACCTGCTATTTTACAATCAGCAAATAAATGTTGAGATTAAATATATGTGGTAGTGTTAATATGCCATTATGTTTGGATGTTCTGAGCCTTGACTTTCTTATCTCGGCCAATAGATTCATACCAACAATTGGCTGGGCAAGTTAACACTGTCATCAACATTCGCTAAATCTCTGTGCTGTGCACCCTGACGGCTAACTGTTATTAAGAATCAACTTAATAAGGCAGCCTAGGGGGAGATGTTTTTTTTTTAGTCCAGGTTTTGTTCAGAGATATGGCTTCACTTTCTTTGGGAATAGACATTAAGAGGTATGTACATATGTTTTCTAAGAGGGCAGTATGAAGCATCTGAGCTGCTCACAGCTGTAAGCTGTGATATCTAGGCAGATGTCAGCCATACACTGGGTGTGGTATATGTCAATGATGAGGGCCTTGTGGTTCACAGATGGACCATGCATGTTCATACACTATACCATCCTAAAGCATATATCCTCTAGAACTAGCATTTAATTGTGTGTATATGAGGGGGAGGGAGTAAGCTCTGCATTAAAAGCAATACAACTTACTGCCCCCAAATGTGTAAGACCTTTGCTGAAATCCTAAGCAGAATTAAATGCTGGGCAAAAGTGAGACTTGAACTAGCAACCTTTGGTTTTCTCTGTTTCTTCATGAGCAACTGTTTGCACCATTAAGTTATAGCTCTGCTTAGGGATTAGTAAGGATAAGAACGTAGGAATAGCCATACTGGATCAGTATCCTGCTTCCAACAATGGCCAATCCAGGTCATAAGTACCTGGCAGAATCCCAAAGAGTAGAAAGATTCAGTGCTACAGATCCCAGGGCAAGCAGTTGCTTCCACCATGTCTATGATTAGACCTGAGTATTTAATGCTGCACTGTATCTGGGCACTAGAAATGTACCAGCTGTGGCCCCTGGAAATTGGCAGGTATGGCCAATATTCAGTGCTGTACCCAAATAGCTAACCAGGCAAAGTTAAGACTGTCTTCTGTGCGGTTCTACATGCCTGGCTAACTAGGCAGACCCCAGCATTGGATATCACTGGTGCCCACATACCTACTGGGTTCACCCTGACATTGCCCATATTGTGCCAAAACAGTGAGAGCTGATATTCTACACACTACCGGGTGAAGAGCAGCTGCTTATAAACAAACACAGAGAGCCAAAGGCTGCTGGTTCAAATCTCACTTATGCCTAGTATTTGTGTGTGTGGGGTGGGAGGGGGGAGGGGGTAAACCATGCATTGAAAACAATAAAATTTTCTGCCCCCCAAATGTGTAAGACCTCTGCATGTCCATACTGTGTACCGACCAGAGGCATATATCTCCTGGTACTAACATTTTTGTAGGTTAGACTGCCTATATTTTGACAGATTCCAATAGAGGGACTGTACATATTATATGTGGGGACTTTAAAATGTGTAATAGCATATAATGTCCCAAACAAAAGATATTTCACATCTTATAATTTACACCATCACAAATATCTTATCTAGATTTAACCAGGAGCATTATTATAGTAGAACTGTAAGCAGATTCAACTATACAGTGAAGCATCATTCTCTTTTTCTGGGGATCATCAGATATTACTGCAGCTCACACCATCGGAACTCAGTGTTCCTTGTTCTATTGAACAATGGTTGTGGCGCAAATCTTCATAAGACCACCCTTTGTAGATTTTCTCATCTTGATCTTCAGTGAAAGTAGTATTTCATAATGTGCATAACTTTAACTTATTTCAAAAACATATAAAGTGAAACATAAACACTTATCTTTTTTTTGTTGTTTGTTTTTACAAATCGCAGTAGATGGCAGCAACTTTTAACCAGAAGAGAACCTCTGACATGTCTATTAGATCTCCCTCATAGGGCTGGTTTTGAAGCATAGCATTGAGGTTTATGCTAGATCTTTAATATTTCCCTTTAATTGCTATTTCCTTTCATGGTTCCATATTTACCTTATGATAGCGGACAGAATTTGATTTGATATTTCTATAATTTTCTTTCTTTTTCCTCTGGATTGTCTTTGTTATTATTAATTCTGTCATGTTTCTTGTTGTGACTGAATTTATGAAAATGGAATAAATAAAAAAAGGTAGCACAACAAGAACTAGACTGTGATAAGGTAGGAGAAACGTACTTTTACTAAAGTGCGCTAGCGTTTTCAGCTTGCACTACAAACCAGCTGGTGCTGAATGCTGAGATGTCCATAGAAATGTAATGGGCATCATAGTGTTAGCGCACCTTTGTAAAAGACCCCTTTAGTGGTTACATCAGCAGTTTGAGAACATGGGAAGCCAGAGTTCAGAACAGTGGCGTAGCTACGTGGGGCCTGAGGGGGCCTGGGCCCCCATAGATTAGGCCCTGGCCCCCCTGCTGACGATCCCCTTGAGCCCCCCTCCCGCCACTAACCCTCCCCCGCCATCGCCGCCCTCCCCGCCGCCGCATCAAATACCTTGTTTGCTGGCAGGGGTCCCCGAACCCCGCCAGCCAAAGAGAGTCTTCTTCAGTGCTAGAGTAGCGCCTTCGTTCAACTAAGTTCCTGGTGTGATCAGCTGTTTCTGACGCCTTATGTCTTGCACTGTGCATATAGCCCCGTGCAGGACGTAAGGCGTCAGAAACAGCTGAACACACCACGAACTTAGTTGAATGAAGGCGCTACTCCGGCGCTGAAGAAGACTCTCTTTGGCTGGCGGGTTTCGGGGACCCCCGCCAGCAAACAAGGTATCTGATGCGGCGGCGGAGTGGGCGGCGATGGCGGGGGAGGGTTGGTGGTAGGAGGGGGGTTCAAGGAGATCGCCGGCAGGCCGGCAGGGGGATCCAATGTGGTGGTGGCGGCGGCTCGGGGGGGGCGGTGGGGAGGGCGGCTAAACAGTGTCCCCCACCTCGGGCTCTGGACTCCCCTCCCGGTGAGATCTGGCTACGCCCCTGGTTGAAAATCATATTTTTCCCAATAATAATTCTTGTGATTTAGGTCGGCACTTCCTCATCCATTGCTCTAGTTAGCAGCTTAGCCTGTAAGATCTCTGGGGAAGAGAAATATGTACTCTACTGATATTGTAACCTGTCTTGAATATAGGTTTGAAAAATAGAATAATTAAATCCAAATCCAGATAAAGATCACTGGTCTCTCTAATCTATTCATTTTCCCTGTCTATGATTACCACTGTAAGAGGAAGGGGCAATATGAACACATGGTAGAGGGGAAGTGAAGGAGATATGTTGGACATAGGGGAAAGGAAGGAGAAATGCTAATATGGGAGGATAGGGTAGAGAATGGAAGATGCTGGTCTAAGGGAGGAGGTCTTAGGGGAAATTCTGGTCATGGAAGCCCTTCTTGAGTTGTGGTTTAAACCTTTCTTTCTTTTTTGACTCTAAGGGGCCCTTTTATAGATCAGAAGTAAGCCCAATACGGGCGTACCGTACGCGCTTTTTTTTGGACTGCCACTGGCCCAATGCGGCCGCCTGCGATAGTCCCGTCCCGAACACATGCCATTTCAGGAAAAAAGAGAACCCCTGGAAATGTCTTGTGTAGCAATAACCCAGTGGTAATCAAGTATCACTATGTACTGCCCAGTTACCGCTGGGTTAGTGTGGGAGCCCTTGTCGCCACCTCAATGGGTGGCAGTAAGAGCTCCCCCTTGCATGGCCATGTGGTAAAAGTTTTCCATCTGCATGGCCATGTGTGTTGGGGACTTTTTTACCCACTGTGGTAGCAAGTGCCCTGGCGCACAGGAAAAACGTCCCCCACCGCCAGCGCAGGACCATTTTTTCACAGCTTGGTAAAAGGGTCCCTCCATGCTTTCTTGAATTCCAGTACTACTTTTTAAATCCCCATTATATTCATTGTCAGGTTCCTACATATATTCCCCCACCACCTTTATGTGTAGATTTTCTCATGTTGAACCTGATCCTATCCAGCACAATTAATGTTTTGTTTCAGAAATAATTTGGACGGATCCAATGTGCAGGTTTTTTTTTAATGCATTTTCAGCTGGAATACATCTTACTTGCCTAAAGTATAGCTCAATCATACATTCTTACTTCAGCAATCTCCAACTGATTCTTTCATCCTTTATATCCTGCAGTTTCTCATTAAAACATTATGAGCTGTGAATATAACTAAACTGAGCAGGTTATTCTAGGAACCAGAGAATCAATGATTGTTGACAGCTACATGTTATAGTTATAAATCAGTTCATCAGCATTCTGGACAGTCTGCAAAGAATCATTTATAAATAGAGGAAAAGAAAAATGTTGTAGTAAAACAAATCCTCCAGGTGATATATGATCCAATTAAATTATTAAAATGTTTAAAATAAAATTATCTTGAAAACAATCTGGGACTTTATTTGAATTCAAAAGAGTGCACTCAGGCACATAAAAAGGGAATCCTTTTTGAAAGTAAAGCCATTTGAAATTAATAGTAGAATGCAAAGATTGGTCAACGAAGATTTTGTGATTTATTAATCAAAATACACAATATAGATAGTAGTTGATGAAGTTGTGCACCAGAGGGAAAGTATACATATGAAAGGCAATTCTATAAAAGGGTGCCTAGGATAAGAGAATAAGCAGACTTCTATTTCAAACTAAAAGTGCCTACTTTTTTTTAAAGTGTACTAGTACAAGTGGCAAAAAACACAATTACATTTCTGGTACAATTGCTTATACCATCCCTACAGCTGATGTAAAAGCCCATGCCTAGATGTTAGCCAGAACATGCATAAATTCTAGAATACTATAATTTACGTACAAATCTGCCAAACTGTGCCCATGCGCAAGCCACTGACAAAGAACACAACATCCAAATGTGGCACATATCTTTCCACATGTCGGTATTCTAAAGAGTTAGGGTAGGGAAGTTAAAGTTATTTATGCTTTCCCTTGTTCTATATGGGGCTTCCTTGAAACAGCTCTATGAGCGAAGTATGAATCATGTCGGATTCTGTCCCCACAGTGGTGCAATGCATAGATGAGTATTTAAACATTTCTATTAAAATAACTTATTTATAGAAAACATCTGTGGGAACTTTTGAACCACAATAAAAATGCTGAAATTTAATGTTTAATTTTTTCTGTGGAGCCAATGAGGATGTTGGTGCTATAATTCTCGTAACGCTTGATGTTTCTAGCCATGAGTTGCACCGCTGAGGCATACACAGTACCACTTTCATTGATACAGGGGTTAACGATGTATACTGATATTGGATTCTCTCCAGCATATTTTATCTGTGGTATTCTAAAGAGGTCATTTATAGGGTGAGTAGTCACTTAAGCAAGTAAATGATTAGACACTTTTTAATCACATCAACACAACTTTTATTCAAAACAATACATGTTGTACTTCAGTCCTAAGGAAAACAATCTGGAACTTTAGAGCTGACCCCATCTGTCTCCAA
This sequence comes from Microcaecilia unicolor, assembly GCF_901765095.1. Taxonomy (NCBI): domain Eukaryota; kingdom Metazoa; phylum Chordata; class Amphibia; order Gymnophiona; family Siphonopidae; genus Microcaecilia; species Microcaecilia unicolor. The sequence continues at coordinate 595,537,320 of NC_044032.1, forward strand.
ATAATCAGCTATGAAAGATGAAATCAGCAATCTCAAGAAGAAATTGGGTACAATTAAGGAAGCATCCAGGATTACCTAATACCTAGCTAATTTACCACCATCACTGCCACAGAGAATAAAGCAACAAAGGAATACGATGGGTCACAGTATACTCAGGTAGATTACTACCTGTGACATATAGGCATCCACCCACCCAACCTTTGCACCTAAATAATTCCTTTGCTGCACTGGAGCATTATGATGCTCAGAAAAGAAGTACTGATGTGGAACCAGAGTCAAGGAATATAACACAGTCCAAAAGACTGTCACGATTGTGATTTTTCCATGTCTGTGCTCACTTTGCCCCCTGGTGGTTGGCTGCCATAGACTGTTTTCTTGCTGTTTCCCAAGCATGTTTCAGAAGTCATTTCAGTCCGGTTCGGATCTTTCTGCTTGCCAAAATTGCTTAGGTTGTTTGGAACTAAGCAGCACCCTTACCTGTGACCTCAGTTGTAATTGCCTTTATTATGCACCTGGCCCTTTCAGCTGGGCCTTTGCAACACCAAAGGTCTTCAGGTCAGTTTGTATGCAGTTTGCATTTCTGCCTTGCCTTGTTTCTAGTTGGTGTGCCTGTGGCACTTCTGATTGTTCTTGTCTAGAGTTCTGTTGTGTGTTTGTGTGACCTTGTGGCTACCTGTTAGCCTTTTAGCTTTCTGCCTTAGTTCTGTTGTTTGTCTGTGTGGCCTGCCTTGAGTTCTGCCTCCATCTTTCCCATTACCTTTAGCTTTAGTTCTTGTCCTGTCTGAGCTTAGTCCTGTGTTTGTATTCAGCTTCAGTCCTCCCCTGCTCTTACCCCTTTACCTTAAGCTTTAGTTCCAGCCCTACCTGTGTATCTTAAACCCTGTCTCTGCCAAGCTTGTCTGTATATCCTGAGCCCTGCTTCTGCCAAGCTTGTATGTATACCCTGGCCCTATTTCTGTCTAGCCTGTCTGTGAATCCTTCACCCTGTTTTAGTCAAGCTTGTTTCAGTATCCTATACCCTGTGTGAGAATCCTGAGTCCTGAATCCTGTTTTAGTCAAGCTTGGATTTCAGCAAAGCCTTTGATATGGTCCCTCAAAGAAGAATGATGAATAAGCTGAGAGGGCTGAACTTAGGACCCAAAGTGGTGAACTGGATTGGAAACTGGTTGACTGACAGGCATCAGAGGGTGGTGGTAAATGGAATCCAGTCAGAGGAAAGAAAGGTGAGCAGTGGAGTGCCTTAAGAGTCAGTGCTGGGGCTGATTCTGTTTAATATATTTGTGAGAGTGAACTGTAAATACTGTAGGGGAACAGGTTTCCTCTCTAATACATTCATATAAATCCAGAAACCCAGTAAGCAACAAGGAAAAGTTATTATTTCCAAGGAGGAAAACGCCTCAAGAAGCACCTCTTTCGCTGTTTTGCAGGAGGGGGGCTAGGGCTTCTTCTTCATGGGCTAAAAACCTCCTTGTCTAAATCGCTTAAATATTTGTCACATAGAAAAGCACTCTACGTATCCATCTTCATTTGCCTTAACATTATGAGGATTTACTTAACTTAAAGGTGCGTGCTTTATTTCAGTCTTCAGCTGTTACTCAGACCGTGGTCAACGTTGGCCCCCGTTTCGCCTCTGCTGCTTCAGAACCACCGGTCACAAGTTTGTCCGTTCAATCTGCTGACGGTTGCATGAAGGGGCATGAATATATTTGTGAGAGACATTGCTAAAGGGTTAGAAGGAAATGTTTGCCTTTATGTGGATGACACGAAGATAGCCAATAGAGTGGGTTCCCCAGAGGGAGTAGAAACCATGAGAAGAGATCTCCAAAAATTAGAAGAATGGTCAAAGGTCTGGAAGTTAAAATTTAATGTACCAGACACAAAAGTACCAAGGACCTTCCGGGTTAGGATGTCAACTCAGTAGTTTATTGATCCGACCTGAAATGGTCCATGTTTTTGCACAACTGACTGCATCAGGGGTCTTATAAAGTTGAACTGGTTCTAATTATGCAACCATTCAAAGAAAAATACCAATTCTTAGGTCATAAAAAATGCCCACAAAAAAGGTGTGAAAGCACACAATTTTTACACAATGCACAATCAGTCTGGGAATGCAAAAAAATGCTATGCCAAGAAATGCAGAGTGATGCACTTGGGGTGCAGAAATCCAAAAGAGATGTACCAGATAGGAGGAGAGAGATTGGTAAGCTTGCTTAGGAGAGGGACCTTGGAATGATGGTGTCTGAGGATCTCAAGGTGAGGAAACAATATGACAAGGCAGTGGCCACGGCCAGAAGGATGTTAGGCTGCATAGATAGTGGTATAGCCAGGAGAAGAAAGGAGGTGTTGATGCCCCTGTACAAGTCGTCGGTGAGGCCCTACTTGGAGTATTGTGTTCAGTTTTAGAGGCAGTGTCTTGCTAAGGATGTAAAAAAGCTTGGCGTGGTTCAGAGAAAAGTAACAAAAATGGTATGGGGTTTGCGTAGCAAGACATATGAGGAGAGACTTGATGATCTGAACATGTATACCTTGGAGGAAAAGAGAAACAGGAGTGATATGATACAGATGTTCAAATATTTGAAAGATATTAATCCTCAAACAAACCTTTTCCAGAGATGGGAAGGTGATAGAACCAGAGGACATGAATTGAGGTTGAAGGGGGGTCGACTCAGGAATAATGTCAGAAACCATTTTTTCACTGAGACGGTAGTAGATACCCAGAATACCCTCCAGTGGGAGATGGAGGAGATGAAACAGTAATGGAATTCAAAAATATGTGAGAAAAACACAAAGGAATCCAGTTTAGAAGGAATGGATCCAAAGAAGCTTAGTGGAGATTAGGTGGTAACACCAGTAATTGGGAAGCAAAGTCAGTGCTGGGCAGTCTTCTATGGTCTGTGCCCTGATCATGGCTGAACAGATTTGGATGGGTTGGAGTCAAGCTTTTCAGGGGCTTCAATGACAGCTTCTGAAGTTTTAGAGCAAGGACCGTGCCGGGCAGACTTCTACGGTCTATGCCCTGAAAATGGCAAGGACAAATCAAGATCAAGTATGGAGTATCGCATCATACCTTATGTAATGAGTTTATCTTGTTGGGCAGACTGGATGGACTGTACAGGTCTGTATCTGCCATCAGCTACTGTGTTATTATGAGGCTCATTTTCAAAAGAGAAAAACATCCAAAAAGTGTCACAAAAACCAAATTTGGACATATTTTTCTTCTGAAAATGTCCAAATCAGTATTTTTGAAACCTATTTTACAGATGTTTATCTATGCAATTCATCTGTAGTGCATCCAAATCACAAGGGGTGTGTTGGGGGGCATTTTGAAAGCAGAACTAGGGTGTGCCTAACACTTGGATGTTTTTCAGCCATAATGGAACAAAACAAAACCGTCCAGGACTAAAACTAAAATGTTTTTGGTCTAGACCTGTTTTCAGAATGAATAAGGCACAAAAAGGTGCCCTAAATGACCAGATGGCCACTGGAGGGAATCATGGGTGACCCCCTCAATACCTCCTCAGTGGTCACTGACCCCCCTCTGACCCCCCCAAAATGTGAATAAAAATATGACTTACCAGCCTCTATGACAGCTTTAGATGTTAAAGTCAGGTCTATTTGAGAAGCATGCAGGTCCCTGGAGTAGTGTAGTGGTCAGTGCAGTGCACTATGGAATGGGGGACTCAGGTCCCTATTTCCCTCTACCTGTCACACTTTTGGTGGAAACTATGACCCCTCCCAAAGTTACCAAAACCCTACTGTACTCACATCTAGGTTCCCCCTTCACTTATAAGGGCTCTTGTAGTTGGGGATAGTGGGTTTTGGGTGGGTTTTGGATGGCTTTTGGACAAGATAAGGGAGAAAATGTGAGATGTGCACCTGGGAGCATCTCATTGATGTCTAGGGACCAGTCTACTAAAAATGCGGGCTCGTCCTACATCCCAATGGCATGAATCTCTACGTTTTGCACTTATTTGGGGTTTCTTTTTCGAAAATGGACCAAAAAACAACACATCCAAAGCACAAAACCTTGTTTAAAAACAGCCTTTTTGAGAAAAAATGTAGATGTTTTTCTTTTTTCAAAAATGACCTTCTTTCCTATTTTCTGCAAAACGTCCAAAGTTGGACTTAGATGTCTTATTGAAAATGCCCCTCCACATGTTACTAATATGTAGATTACTGCCTTTAACATGTGTTCCTGCCACTTAAAACTGGGTTACTCCTTATAAATCCCCAGTTTTTATACAGACTTCCGGTTCAGCAGAACTTTGAGGCATAGAAAAGATTATATGTGGAGTAAATCTCAAAAGAGCAGGGATGAATATTCCTCAAAGCGATCTGAATAGCTTTCTGCAATGGGGGAAATAATGCTGTTAGCCAATGTATCTCCAGATATTTTGCTATTTCTGCAGCTTAGGGATTTAAAAGAACAGAGATCATGGAGAGTTAAATAATTAATTGCATTTTTCACTTACTGTATTATTGCTTTACAGAAGTTTGAGGATATACTGCTTATTCCTTGATTTCAAACTTTTTGTTTTCCCTGCTAAGCAATACAATATACAATAACATATTTGAACTGCATTGCATGCTTGCTGTTTTTCTTATTGCTTATCTTACTGATTTTTCTGAGTTGCTACTCACTCCATTGCTCAAGCGGTAATAAGACGAGAAGTGCTGTGTACTAATTAAAACTCGCCAGATTTCTGTTGCATCTTTTTCTGAATACGTTTGAACAAATTCTATTTCTGGTTTTTGAATTCATCAGAGCATGCACACTTTGTAACAAGCAAGGATTGATAATGGGAAGAATACAGTCTAGGATGACAATACTGATACTTGGAGTTGTGGGAATCACTACATAGAAATGGAGGGGTATTTTTGATATGATGTCTAAATCTGATTTTGGATGTTTTGCAAAAGAAACATCCAAAAATCCAGTAGCAAGCAAGGCCATTTTCAAACTAGAAAAATGTCCAGCTTTTCATTTTTGAAAATGGCTATCTTCTAGATTTTTTTCTGTGCTCAGTGCATGTAGGATCATTTTTGGAAAAAAGAAATCAAGGGAAACACACACACAACCATCAGAATGTATAGTAGGGGGGCAACATTCTTAGTAGACTGCCTAAGCAGACATCCCAGAAGAGCAGTGGGGCACCCTAAGGGGCACTGCAGTGGACTTCACATAAAAGATCACAGGTACACACCTCATCATTACCCCATTATAATGTATTGCGAGCCTTCTAAAATCTACCAAATACCTACTACACTCAAAAGTACACCACTATAATAGCCCTTATGCCTCCACATAGGTACATTTGATTTTTGGTTGGTTTTAGATGACTCACACTTTCCACCACAAGTGTATCAGTTAGATTGGAATATGGGCCTAGGTCCCCTTCTCTATAGTCCATTGCACCAACCACTAGGCTACTGCAGGGACTTGCTTGCTGTTCTACTAGGACTGGATATAACATCTAAAGCTGTCATAGAGGCTGGTATGTACTGTTTCTTTCATATCCCTCTAGTGGTCATTTGGTCATTTAGGGCACCTTTTGGTCACTTAATGAAAACATTTTAATTTTGCTTCTAGACTTTTTTGTTTTGTTTCATCATTGCAGAAAAAAGTCTATCTTTTGGTGCCACCCATGTCCCACCCAAAACACACCCCTGACATGCCCCCCTTTAAATTTGTATGAACCGTGGTGCAAAATGTCTAAAATTGGGATGCTGAAAATTGCAACTTGGGTGCTTTTGAGAGAAAATGTCCTTCTTACACCTAAAGGCATTTTTAGATTTTATTTTTGTTTTGAAAATGTGCTCCATGCAGTGGCGTAGCCAAGGGTGGGCCTGGATGGGTCCAGGCCCACCTACTTTGGGCTCAGGCCCACCCAGTAGCAGCACACCTATGATGTGGCTGGCAGGGATCCCTAAGCCTCACCAGCCAAAAACTCCCAACAACTGTCCCTCCTGCATACCTTGTAAATAGCAGATCTTCGCCTGCAGCGAGCAGTGACTGATACATACTATTCGCACCAGCCCCACAGCCTTGCCTCTGATGTATTCCCACCTATGTGGAAACAGGAAGTTGCATCAGAGGGAAGGCTGTGGGGTCAACATGAGCAGTGTATATTCGTTGCTGCATGCGAGGGAGGGAGGGAGGGAGGGAGGGAGGGAGGATGTTTGAGAGACCAATGGCACGCAGGCGAGAGAGGGAGAGACCAAATCACTTGTGGGACTGGGTAAAGTTATTCTACTCACCCATTCTGGGCCCAGGCACACCCAAAATTGGGTGTCTGGCTACGCCACTGGCTCCATGGTGTCCTTGATGTGAGGAATATATAGGCCCATAGACAAGATATGTTGTGATTGATTAGCATAGGTGTCAGCGCTGTGTGTGCTATAGGTGCTTCAGCACCTCCAATATTGAACAAACACATAGTAACATAACATAGTAGATGACGGCAGAAAAAGACCTGCACTGTCCATCCAGTCTGCCCAACAAGACAACTCATGTGTGCTACTTTTGTGTATACCCTACTTTGATTTGTACCTGTGCTCTTCAGGGCACAGACCGTATAAGTCTGCCCAGCAGTAGCCCCGCCTCCCAACCACCAGCCCCGCCTCCCAACCACCACCTTTCCTCTGATTAAAAAGCATTCATGTTTGTGAGTTTAGTACCCCAAAGTATTCTGAAAAGTTGGATCCTATGTTGGAGAAAGTACTAAGCATTCCTCAATTGGTGAAAAGGCTTCTTGTTGTAAGGGACAAGGTATTTCAGGCTTCTTACCTTTTATCAGTTTTCAGGAGTGAGAAAGTGGCTAGCTAATTCTTTGTTAGATTTGATTTGAAGGGAAGAAACCTTGTGTACTGTATGGTATTGGTTTTGGCAACAGATTTTCTTAAAGTGTTCTAGGAATCCATGACCTCTTTGCTACCTCAAATATATTTGTGTAGAAGGAGTTTGGTATTAGCTTTACAATGGTATACTCATACCAACTGGGTAGTATGAAAGGATTGACTGAGTACTGCATAGATACAGAAAAATAGTACTGAAATTCAATCAGATCTGCACATTGGAAATTCATGTGTACTATTGAGAGCAGACATCCTGAGAGACACACCTAAAGGATTTCCTGACACAGTTGTATTCTTCAGACATTTGAAATGGACATGTATGGACTACTCTTTGCTCAACCCTCTTCCAGTATATAAAGAAAGCTGGGAATGCCATGATATTGGCTGTCCTGTAAGACTAATCCAGTGCTTTTGTTTGTAGGAAAAAAAACACTGGATTAAAAAAGCACGGGGTCTTGTGGGAAGGGAGGCCGGCTTGGGCAGACTGCATGGCCTCCTGGCTTCAGCGGTACTTGAGGGATTGGGTGAGGGGAGGTCAAGCAATGCCCCTGCGAGGGAAGGCGGGATACTTGCCACAGTACATCTCACCTCTGTTGAGATTGGTGAAGAGATGGGGTATCACAGTACAGGAAATCCAGAAGGAGGACAGGAGGCAGCTACAACACCGCATTATTCAGACACACTTTTCAACACGTCTAGCCTTGAGGGACTGCCCAGGTCCAATACAGGAGGAAGGTCTGGCTTTCCTCAATTCATCACGCCTCCCCCGGAAGATTGCGGACATGGCCTGGCTGACTTTCCACAGCCGGCTTTATGTTCGAGCTAACATGAAAAATAGAAACAGCAATGATCGTAAGTGCCCGAGGGGGGAGTGCGTGACGGAGGATGAAACAATGGACCACTTCCTCCTCAAGTGCCCGTTCAATCAACAAGTCTGTCAGGCAGTAGCCCGCCAATTAGGGATTCCTTTCTTCCACCAGCTATCTTATGCAGAATGGGCCTATGGAGGGTTTCCAAAAGGAAAGGGGTGGTGTAGGGAGACACTGTATATCATCGCTGCAGCCCTTTGTTACTTCCTGTGGCAGGCACGCTGCCAAGCTTCATTATATCGGAAGTGGCTGTCTGTACAGGAGGTGGCAGGGGATGTGGTACATTTTGTCCAGCAGCTGGCAGTGAGGGAGAAGGAGCATTGTTCTGGACTACAGTGGGCAAGGCATTGGAGGGGTTTTTCATTTCAGCCTCCCTGAGTGGGAGGGTTTGTTGAGGGGCGGGGGTATTGGCCAGTAAGGTTTTATTTATGTATTAGTTAGCGGGTTTTATTGCTTGTTTTATCGCTTGTTTGTATGCTTGGTTTGTCTTGTTGCAAGTTTCAATAAAGACAATATGACACACACTCTCTCTCTCTGAACTCACTCTCACACTCTCTTTCACATAGGCGCACACACACACACACACACACACACACACACCTTCTCTCTCACACACACTCACTGTCTCTCTCTCACACACACACACACACACACACACACACACACACACACACACAAAATAATACAACGGCTTGCATTAACTCATCTTGAAGATTAGCAAAAAATCTTGCCCGTTTTAATGGGCTTAACGGCTTGTACCAGTATAAGAGGCAAAAAAATTGTGATTTTTTTTTCATTGTAAATAACGTCTGTAAGCTGCAACAGCTCCAGTACACCCTAAATGACACAAACCAAATTAGCACACTGACCAGGAATTAGAACAGTCCAGTCAAATCTAAAACACAACTGGCTTCTTTTACTAAGCTGCACAAGTGATTCCCCTGCAGCAAATGCGATGAAACTCATAGGAATTAATCAGGATTTGTCGCATTTGCCATGCGGGAATCGCTAGTATGGCTTAGTAATAGGAGCCCAATGTGTTATCAAAATCTCAGAACCTAACAGAACTGCATTTAGCACAATAATAGGAAAACAGAAACACATTTCCTCCTGCACAGTACAAAATAAGACAGCAGATGTACATTCTCAAACTGGATATATTCCAAACACTGAAATGAAAATAAAATGATTTCTTCTACCTTTGTTATCTGGTGACTTTGTTTTTCTGATCATGTTGGTCCCAGTTCTGGTTCTGCTATTCTCTATCGGTTCTCTTAAATCCACAACACGGGCATTCGGCATTCACTCAGTCACCCCCTTCTATCCAAACACCACACCAGAAGCCAATTTCTTTAACGAATGTGGATTTATTTAGGCCGCAGCCAGGTCCCAAAATTTTATTTACCGTAAACCTTCACATAAACAATCATTGGTAAACATCATTGATAAACATCATTGATAAACATCTCCCTCCGAGTACACAGCCCTTCTTGCTTATATTACTACAGGCTGTGCCGTCCAAGCACCCTGTTCCTCCTCAGTGCTGTCTGCTATAGCACGCTGTCCAATCAAATGCATCCCGTACAAGGATGCATTTACCACTTTAACCAAAGCTATTGGCCCCCTGGCCGTCCAAGCCAGGAGACTAGCCATGTCCATCTTGTTCTGTAATCCTGCCCGCATGCAGGCATAACATTTCGCTCAGTATTGTAACTTTCAATAGGTCATTAACATATACATAGTAACTCACTTTGCCATATTATCCGCTGAGGTGCTGTGTACTCGTCGCTAATGTTACCTAAGTTCCATAGCTTATGCCTTGCTGCGACAACGACCCTTCCCCCGTACCTCATGGGCGGGAGGGCGGGTCAACACTGCTCCCTCTGCTTGCTGAAATCCAAATGGCGCTGTGTTTCCCTTCACAGCCCTTCTTCACCCCTCCTCCCTACCCGCCCCTTTACCCATCACCCTTCAATCTCTTATCCTTCCTATCCACTCCCACTCCTCCCTCCCTCCCACTCCCCCCCCATCCCAGATTCTTCCTGAGCCTTCAGCCCGGTTGTAATCGGCTCCCCTTTAAGGGTGAGCCTTTCCCTCAACACGGGCATTCGGCATTCACTCAGTCACCCCCTTCTATCCAAACACCACACCAGAAGCCAATTTCTTTAACGAATGTGGATTTATTTAGGCCGCAGACAGGTCCCAAAATTTTATTTACCGTAAACCTTCACATAAACAATCATTGGTAAACATCATTGATAAACATCATTGATAAACATCTCCCTCCGAGTACACAGCCCTTCTTGCTTATATTACTACAGGCTGTGCCTTCCAAGCACCCTGTTCCTCCTCAGTGCTGTCTGCTATAGCACGCTGTCCAATCAAATGCATCCCGTACAAGGATGCATTTACCACTTTAACCAAAGCTATTGGCCCCCTGGCCATCCAAGCCAGGAGACTAGCCGAGTCCATCTTGTTCTGTAATCCTGCCCGCATGCAGGCATAACATTTCGCTCAGTATTGTAACTTTCAACAGGTCATTAACATATACATAGTAACTCACTTTGCCATATTATCCGCTGAGGTGCTGTGTACTCGTCGCTAATGTTACCTAAGTTCCATAGCTTATGCCACAGCCCACGGCAACGACTCCTCATTCGCCGCGGGCTCCCCCCAAACCCTGGCTGCGACCTACCACCAACGTAACGGCTTCAATAAAATTCAGCAAATCAAAATTGAATATATCAAGACCCACATCAGACAGGTGGACCCCATCCGATCTATACAAACCCGCACAAGATTCTTTAAGGAACTCATGCACAATCACTTGCCCTTTAACTGACCCCATAAATTTACCCATCCACCTATTAATTTTTTTGCGTGTGCCATCGATCGCTGTATGCGACCTCTCGCCCCTCCAAACTCGTCGTGGAATAATATCCGACCAGACGAGTCTGGTCCGGGGCAGCAAACATGCCAGTTTTAATAAATCATTCTGTATTGTTTTTACTAATAGCACACTGTTGATCCCCGCTAAATCATTGCCCCCTAAATGCAGGATGAGAAACTGTGGCGCCCTGGAAGTCATCAACTCCCACTCTATGGTTGGCAACAATTGAGCCCACCGCATCCCTCTCTTACCCAACCATCGTACAGCCACCTACCCCCTCGGGAAGCCCAAATTCACCCCATCAGGTCGTACCGCTGCCCTCTTATGTGCCCAATGCACATAAGAGTGACCACAGATCCATATCTGGTACTGTTCCACCACGTCACCTGCAAGTCACATGCAATTAACATATTATCAAATATGGTAAGTCACATGCAATTAACATATTATCAATTATGGCAACAACAGGAAAGCCCACCCCAGTAAACCCCCACTGCAAAAGACCACCCACCCTAACAGGGCTAACCCTAACAAGGCTACTAACGTGGAGGCCGAATATATCTTTTGTACGCATTCGATCCCCACCGGCCTAACCGTTTAATTTGCTCGCATGGAACTCCATTCAGAGCAGCCGAAGTCGCCGCCCCAATCCTGAATGAGTGCGAACTAAATGTTGCAGATTCCAAGCCCGCCCGAGTAACACACAACTGCAATACTTTGATGAATTGAAATCGCGTCAGCATGAAGCAGCAGCTAGACACCCCCCATTGGTCTAATCTGTAGGTACTGTTGCAGATTGTATAAAGGACATGTAGTTTCCGGTAAGTGTGGTCTAATCCACATGTGTGAACCTCTAGCCAACTGGTCAGTTTTTGAGCTCCGTATGAGTAAATCAATCCCCGTCTGTGTAATAGTCACATCCCGCATTAACAAACCCTTGTCAGCCCCCGCAGACTTAGACTGGGCCACCAACTCACTCACCCTAAGGGCCCCATGAAAAGCCAATGCGAAGGCACAGCGGAATAGCCGCACCTCAAATGGCGAGTCACACACCTCATCCATAACTGCAAACAAGGCACACAGATCACCATGTAGAATAGGCTGACGCTTATCCACTGAGGAACCCACTACCCTGTGCCACCCTTTCATCATCCTTGACACTACAAAGGCCTTGGTGGGATTCTCCCAGCCAAACAATTTGGAGAAAAAATTAATACTAGCAATCATAATAGCCACCTGTGCCCTACTGCGACCCTCCCTTCGAGCAGCTGATATAAAGCCCACTAATGCATCAGTGGTGAACAACCCTCCATTACCAGACTCCATCATGTGCTGCATATAAAACAGAAAAGCTGAGATATACTTCTTCCTTGTTGCTGGCGACAATGCCTGAAGAGCTAACTCCCACACTTCACGGGGCCATAAGTCCAAACGATGTCTGGCACTGTTGTCGGCCTGTTGTCTGCCATGGGAGCCTTGGATCTGAAATCTGCAAACTTAAAGCGAGAAAGAGCATCTGCTATAATATTCTGCTTCCCAGGAATATGCTTCGCCTTTAAGGATATATTCCAACGCAGACACTGCAAAACTATCGCTCTTATCAAATTAATAACTGGCACTGTATTGGCAGATAATCTATTCAAACTCTCTACCACTGCCATATTATCTGAATTAAAAACAATAGCTTTATTTGCTAAACCCGACCCCCAAATATGTAAAGCCGCCAATATGGGAAATAACTCTAAAAAGGTTATATCCCGTACAATCCCTGCCTGAATCCATGACTCCGGCCACTTTTCCGCACACCACGCTCCTTGAAAATATATACCAAAACCTTCACCCCCTGCCGCATCTGTAAACAGTTCCAATGCATCTGCAGGCTGCGGAAGGTCATGCCAAAAAGTTCTACCATTAAACTGCTCTAAGAATACACCCCAGACCTCTAGATCCTGCCTAATACTTTGTGTCACTCGAATATGATAGTGAGCTTTCAGTACCCCTCTTGTCGCTAAAGCCAGCTTTCTGGCAAAAATGCGGCCCATTGGCATTACCCTGGTAGCAAAACATAACAAACCTAAGAGCTCCTGAAACTGTTTAAGAGTAGCTTTTTTAACTTGTTGCATCGCCCGCACTGCCTCAAGCAAGCGTCTAATTTTATCCGCTGGCAGACGAGAACACTGGGCCGGCACATCCAACTCTATACCTAGGAACGTTATAACATTCACAGGTCCAACGGTCTTATCCTCAGCCAACGGTATCCCAAAATGAGCCGCCACTCGCTTGAAAGTGCTCAACAAAACCGCGCAGTCTCCCGCATCCTTACCCACTAACAAGAAATCATCCAAATAATGGACTACCGCCCCTACTGAAGCGACCTGCTCAACCACCCAATGTACAAAGGAACTAAATTGCTCAAAAAAGGCACAGGAAATAGAGCAGCCCATCGGGACACATTTATCAAAGTAAAAGTGCTCATTGAAACGGAACCCCAGCAGCGGAAAAGAATCTGGATGCACCGGTAACAAGCGAAAAGCCGACTCCACGTCAGCCTTAGCTAAAGAAGCCTGACTCCCATGACCCCTGATTACTTCTATCGCCTTATCCACAGAAGCATAGTGCACCGAACAAGCTATAGGATCGATAAAATCATTAACCGACTGCCCCACGGGATAAGAAAGATTATGTATTAATCGAAACTTCCCGGGCTCCTTTTTTGGAACAATCCCAATTGGCGAAACTATCATGGCTTCAAAAGGTGGCTCACGAAACGGCCCTGCTATTCTACCCTTAAGCAACTCCTTCTGAATTTTCTCTGCTGCAATCTGATGATGAGCATGTATTGAGACAGCATTTCTGGGGTAATGTGTAGAATGCAATAAAGGGCCCTGATAAGGAATAACATAACCCAAAGTAAAACCGGATGTGATGGCCTCCGCACTTACCCTATCATAGTAACGTGCCAGCCATACCTGCATACGCTCTAACTTAATTGGCGAAGGCGCCAGCTGACCCCAACTACTGACCAGTGTATCCCGACGGCATAGTCGAGTACCCTGGCTGCTGCTTCCTGTCTCTTTGTTGCCGACATTGCCCTGCTGAATGTCTCCCCCCACACACTGCACAGACATGCCTGAATTTACAGGGGTGCCACGCGCAATGTCCATTGTTGAATTGTCTACAAATTCGCTTTCCTGCCGGCGCCCCAAATTGCCTTTGAGATGCCGGCCCAGACTGAAAGGGCTGGCTGCCCCGCCACCCTGTACCTTCCATGTAATTAAACCCCCTATCCTGTGTGAAAGGTCTCTGTACGGACATCTCATCCAGCCATAGATCCACCACCCGATGCTTCCAAGAGATATCAGGATTATCGGCCATGCTTTTCCGAAACTTAATATCATAGTTTAGCCAAGCCCATCCCCCATATCTCTTGTGAGCCCGAATGATGGAATCCATGTACCTTATTAAATAAGGACTCATGTCCGGCTCCTTTTCAATAACCACTGTCATAAATATATGAAATGCCGATGTCCAATTGGCAATAGACCGGAATATCTTGGGTTTCTTTTCCCTTTCCAAGAAGAGAGTCATCTTATCTTTCAGAGAAGCAGTCTCATCCTCCTCCTCTCTTAACAAAAGGGAAAAGATATCTATGAATTCTCGTTTCCAAATCTTTTCTTTCAGATTCTTGGAAACACAAGAAGACAACGTATACACCCCACATAGCACATCACTTTTTGGATCCATGACACTTTTTGTCGTCTCTTGACTAAGGCCCAGCTGTACTCCCTTCTCACCTGCCCCCCCTGCTGGAACCCCTAATCCTACCCCTGCCCCCCCACATGCCCTCCCGGCATTCCTAAGGACCTACCCCTTTCATAATCCAACAACGCATTGCGAATGCCTTGTGCTAAGGATAAATCATTATTCATAACATTCGCCTGGGTGGCAACATTAGCACTACTTTGACCCGTAGGCAAAACACCGCCGCACCCAGACTCACCAGCCGACGGCAGCGGAGCCGCACCATCCGGCCTGGACGACGGCCCTGCCTCCGCAAAGTCATCGGCCAATGAGTCAGATGGGCGCACCGGATCACCCATAGTTTGTAATCTCTGTGTAACAGATGACACTCCATACTGTTCTATTTGCTTCCGGAGCTCCGTCATCAATGCATCCAAACCTTCTTTTTCCTTTCCGGAGCTTCCCGCAGCCTGCTTGCTCCTTCCAGCCTCTCTTAGCCACAGCCTTCGTGGGCACGGGAACTGTGGCCTTTTTTGGCGCTGCAGATCTGGATTTACGCTGAGATGGCATATCTGCAACACAGAACTAATATGACAAAATGTAAATAAAGTTTGTACCCCTGCTTTAACACCTGCTCTCTACCCCCAGCCTATAACATCTTTAATCACTATGCCGTCACATATATCGAAACCTAATAATGAACAAATCACATGAATTAGCATAAAGTACACCCATCAATACCAAGTGGGATACAAATGCAACAAATAAATACATAAAATAACCTAAACAAATTATCCCTGAAACCGAAAATCGGATCCTACTATTTCCAACCGCCAGCATCACTAACTGTAACCAATCCGCCCCCCCGAAATGGCCGACGAGACACAAAATGGCCGCTGCAACAAAGAACGCCGCCAACCACGGGAGAAAGGGCGCGAAACGCTCCACGCCGCTCCCAAAGTCCTCATCCGCGCCCCCAGGAAATACACAACTGGCTTTAAACAACTACAAGGACAAGCACCGTCATTTTTCTTTTAATAGCACTACCAACTAACCAACCACCGGGAGACAGGATCGATAGCCCCGTGCCTCTCAGAAACCCTACCAGCTTCCACACATCAGTGATGAAAATGCTGCAGAGACACACGAGAAACCTGAAATTGCACCAGAGACCTGTAAAACGCCGGTAAGATTTTTTCTTCTAAGCACATCAGCAGCGACGCGAATTATCATTGAAAACGCTCCCAAAATCCCCATAGCATAACCCCAATCACTGAGCCTGCTCCCAAAACCACCGAGCATTACCCCCAGCACTCGCACGCCCCCCCTATAACCCTTTCCTACCCTCTATATGTTCCCTCAGACACAATGAATAGGATTTTTTTTTTCTTTCCCCTTTAATTTAAACTTGCTGCCCACACTATACCTGACAGCTTCACACAGCACAAATACAGAAAGCGCTATCCTCACTGTCCCAACTGCCACAAACAGATAATGGACAATAGCTTGCTGATACCACACCAATTTCAACACTGCTCCCTCTGCTTAATGAAATCCAAATGGCGCTGTGTTTCCCTTCACAGCCCTTCTTCACCCCTCCTCCCTACCCGCCCCTTTACTCATCACTCTTCAATCTCTTATCCTTCCTATCCACTCCCACTCCTCCCTCCCTCCCACTCCCCCCCACCCCAGATTCTTCCTGAGCCTTCAGCCCGGTTGTAATCGGCTCCCCTTTAAGGGTGAGCCTTTCCCTTTTCCAGGGCCTCCTTCCATCCATTTATTTCTTTGCTCTCCTCCTTTCTTCTCCACTTCCTGCCCTACCTCCTTCCATCCATTTATTTCTTTGCTCTCCTCCTTTCTTCTCCACTTCCTGCCCTACATCCATAAGTAAAAGTTGGGCCCTCTGTGGACTTGACTGGAGGATGCATAGAGTGAATCCAGCTTTTGCCTATTTTCTCCATCCATGTGCAGTTTTTTTTCCTCTCTTCCCTTTACCTCCTTCCATCCATCCATGTGCATCACCTCCCTCTTTTCTTTCATTTCCCTCCATCCATATGCATCTCTTTCCTCTCTTTTCCCTCCCTTCCATTCATATCCAGCATTTCTCATCTCCCCCTACCCTCCATCCACATCCAGCATTTCTCCTCTCCCTCCTCTCCACCAATGTTCAGCATTTCTCTTCTCCCCTTCCCCTCCATCCATATCCAGTATGTCTCCGTTCCCCCTCTCCTCAATCCATGTCCAATATTTCTCCTCTTTCCTTTCCCTCCACCAATGTCCAGCATGTCTCCTCTTCCCTTTCCCTCCATCCATGTCCAGAATTTCTCCTCTCTCCCCCCTCATGTCCAGTATTTCTCCTTTCTTCCTTCCCTCCTACCTACTCATACAACCTCACCCACTTTATTTCCTCACCTCCCTTGGTCCAACATCACCTCTCCATCCAGTATTTCTCCTCAAACCTTCCTCCCTCGCTGATGAAGTTATTGCTGGTGCTGGGCCTAGAACCAAGTACAGCAACTGAGCTAGAAGGGAGTGTACTCCATCCACATAGGCCTTGCAATGGGGAGTGCTCCAAGGCTGAGTTTTCTCATCTTTATTGCTTAATATTTACAGAATTGTTGTAGTGCCCCTTATCCTTGACCTTCTGGTGGCTTGACATTTCTTTGCTGATGGTCGTTAATTATTTAGATCAGAAAGTGTTTTGGTTGGAATATAACAGATTCAATGCTGATAAAACAGACCTGTTATGTTTTAGTTGACCAAAGGCAAGAGGACAATTCTATACTAGAGCATCTATTTTTGGGCACCAAGAATGCATGTAAATAATGAGAATACTGGAATCTATGTGTGTACATAGGTGTGCAAATGCCAATACTCTGGATACAAACTGTTCTATGAATTGGCACCTAATTGTGATGGTGCAGTTTGAAGGCAGCATCAACATGGATGGAGTCTGAGCAAAGCATGGGCAAGTTGCACAGCTACAAATATAAATTATAGAATGCTATGTTTTATGTGCATGTTTTTTTTGGCAATCTAGGCATGAGCATTTACACCAGCTCTATGGCTGTAAATGGTCGTACCTAAAATATACACGTGTAAACCCTTGCTACACTAATATTCTATAAAGAAAAAACATATGTTAACTGATATGGGATCTGATAATACTATAATAATATAATTTACATACATACTCCACCCATTCACAAACCACTGACAAAGAACACAACATCCAAACATGGGAATTTCTCTAACGGTTAACATAGAGGTTTTCCAGTTTTAACAATTACTGTTTGGTGCTAGAGAATGACACAGGGACAAAGTCTGTCTCCATCCTCACCCGGTCCCCGGAAATTCAAACTCCACCTCCCTAGTTTCATCATTTTTGATAAAAAGACAATTGCTCATTTTTTGTACAAATGAGATTTTGTACTGGTGCGGGGAAGGGGTGGGGATGTAGTTTGAGATTGTGGGAACGGGATAAGGATGGGGACAAACTTTATTACTGTGTCATTCTCTATTTGGTGCCTGAAAAACCTTATGAGAAACTAGTTAGATAGGTCCTTATATGCTTTCCCTGCCTAGTCATCCTATTATATATTGAGGGGGGGAATTTTATAAAATATGTGTTCACATGTATGCTTCTATCATATATATTTAAACAAGCTCATGAGCACTATAAATGTACTTGGCTGTAAGATATCTATGGGTTTTGTGGAGAAATTAAAAAAAAAAATCAAATTATCAATTGGGACCAGTTAACTGGTTGACAGCAAAAGTATAATGAATGCTGGAGACAGAGATAAAAGGTTGATCCAGTAAGAGCAGAGATGGATTTTCAAGCTGTAGAGCATTGAATTGAATGGACTCAACACAAATATTCAATGGAATATATTATTTTAATGAGAAGATTAACTCACAGATTATATTTTTTTAATAAGAAGATTGTCCAACATGATGTGCAGTAGCCATGCGATATGACATACTTAAATCAGATTGGTTAGTTTGAAAGGTTGGCATATAAAAACAAGGATGGCCAGGGCACCAGGGGCATAGCTACCATTGAGTGGAACTGGCAAAATGCCCAGGGCCGCCCAATAGTAGGGACCTCCTGAAGCTGCTTCCATCCGCAGGTCTGGCATCCCTACCTTCCTCCCTCTCTCTTTTCCTCTTCCTCCCTTCCCCTGACTGGCTCAGCATTGGTCCACCTCCTTCATCTCTCTGTCTTCTCCTCAGAGCTGCAGCAGATGGCTGGTAGTGGCAGAAGCAGCACTGAAAATAGTTGTCTCTGGCCAGTAAGGCCTTTCCTCTGCCACATCATGACTACAAGAAATTGCATCTGAGAAATGGGATATGGCAGAGGAACATCCTGCCAGTAGGAGGTAGTCAGTTTTTTGAGCTGCCTTTACCATTGCCAGCCACCCACTGTAGCACCAGGGAGAAGCCAGTGAGATGGGGGGGAGGGGGATGAAGGGTAGGAGAGATGGGGGGATAGCGTATAGGGGAATGGGAAGAGAGAGGGAATAATACATGACCTGGGAGGGGGGGTCAGAGATGAAAGATTAAGTGTGAGACCTGGACCAAAAGGGCCAGAGAAGAAAGGGGGCAGATGCTGGACTGGGGGGTGGAGAACAGATGGAAGGTAGAGATAGAGAAAGAGAGAGAGAGCTGGACCAAAGGGGATGAAGAAGAGCGGGTATATGCTGGACTGAAGGGAGGGAAGAGAGAGAGAAAGAGAGACAGACAGACAGACAGACAGACAGAAAGAGAGAATGGACCAGGGGAGAGAGGAGTAGAGACACTAGACTAATGGAAGGAGGTAGAGAGAGATGCCACACCATGGAGGCTGAGGGTGCAGGAGGAAGGGAAGACAAAGGAGAGAAGCAGGGACACAGAAAAATGCTGGTTGTGGAGGAAGCATAGGGACAGGGGCACAGAGGGGCAATACTGGGCACAAGGGGAGGGATAGGGTTTCAGATGAAAGATGCTGACTATGGGGAGAGGACAGAATCAGGGACAGAGACACAGAGGGGACATGCTGGACAGGATGGATAGGGACACAGGCCTTTTTTTAATGTTATCTGAGATGTCTTTAATGTTGTTTTTGAATGGGATAAAGATGAATGGGTTGAGTCCTTCATTGGCTAGTTTTTTGGCTAGTGGGGTCATCATGATGTTGAATAGGATTGGAGAGATAGATTCCTGTGGAACTCCTGATTGTGCTTTCAAGGGGGAGAAAAGTTCATCTTTCATTTTGACTTGGTATGATCTTTTGGTCAAAATTGTTTTGAACCATTTAAGTACTGCTCTGCTTATGTTGATCTTGTCATGTATTTGAATTAAGATGCAGTGTTCAACTATATTGAAGGCTGATGGCATGCTGAATTGGATTAGTATGCTCCTTCCCTGATTTCTCTTCTGAAGTTGGTGATTAGAGCAGTTAGTGTCGTTTCTGTGCTGTAGCATGATCTGAAGCCTAATTGAGAATCTTAGAGTATTGAGAAGTTGTTCAAGTATTTGGTGAGTTGCTTCTTGACTATACTTTCTAGTAGCTTGGCAATGAGGGGTATGGAAGCTACTGGTCTGCAGTTTTTGACATCACTTTTGCTTGATTTAGGGTTTTTGGGAATAGGGTTAGAATGATGTTGCTTTTTTTCTTAGGGAAGATGCCTGCGGTCAGTAGGTCAGCTATGCAGGTGGTGATGCTTTCTAGGAATTGGGTGGGAGGTTCTTTTAGTACGTAGATGGGGCATGTGTCCAAGGATCAATGGGATTTAGTCATTTTAAGCAGTGGTTGCAAACTAGGACTCTGTTTGGGGGTGAGAATGATGACCGTGATCTGTCAGTATTGTGTATTTCATTGATTCTGGTGAGCTCATCCAAAAACACGTCCAGGTCTGGGTTGTCTATGCAGAAGCAGGCTCTCATTGATGTTATTTTATCTTCAAAATAGTTGACTAGTTCTTGTGCCCCTGGTGGGTTCTGTGTTTCAAATATCTGTTGATCTGTGGATAGGAGACAGTTGATTATGTTGTATAGATTTTTTATGTTTTTGTAGCTGGATCCGATTAGTTGTTTGTAGTAGTGGAATTTGATTTTCTTCAGCATCAATTTGTATAGCTGTATAGTTTGTATAAGTTCAAGAAAAAGATTCCAAGTGGATTACAAACAAGAATACCTTCATTCAGGAGAATTACAATAAAAAACATCTATAGACTTAAACTAAAACACAACCGCCATCATCTCTATAAAACATCCTTCAGTACAGTATAAAGGCTGTTAACAGAATTACAGAAAAATGTAATCCCCACGAGTATAGATAAGGAATTTGCAATTACTAAAACAGTTCCAAAATATTATCCCCTCCCCCTTTTTACAAAGCCACGCTACTTGGCTGAACATGGAACAGTTTGGAAGAAATTGAAAAGAATTCCTACTGTAAAACAAATTAGTGTAAAAACTTTTGAAAAAAGTGAATGAACCCGCTCAATTCCAAATGAAACCAAAAATTTCTCCAACTGTGAAACTTTATAAAGACGTGGTCCAAATGACTGAAAAAGTAATGTAACTCATGTTAAAAACAAAGCATCTATCTCCTCAGTGGATGAAGGTACTTCAGCTGGAAGGCAATAAGAGGTTTTCATCCTTAAGGTCAATTTGCCATTAGTAATCAAACTGCCAACTAGGAGGCGAGAAAATTAATTCATTCTCTGTTCATTATTCCACCTCCTTTACGTATGTCAGGAAAGAAACATCTGCTACTGTTAAGTTCTGATTTGCACATACTTTACAAACACAAATATGTTTGCTTAAAAAAGAAAAGCTTATGAAATGTCAACTCTAACCCCCGTGACATTTGCAGGAACTAAAATACATTGTCACCGAAGTTGATGGCTTTATATCAGGATATTCACAATAACTGATATAATGTGATATATAACCACTGCATTAGTTAAAACAATAATGTTGTTTTATCAGGTAGAAAGCAGATGCTCAAACCTGATCCTATAATTATAACATAAAAGGAATCATACATATGTATAACTTTATCAGGCAATAACAGGAACTGAATATTTATCCTTCAAGGCACAATAGCTACACAGAGCACATTTATAGCTCTTCATTGAATGCTATTCAGGTATGTGTCCAGCCGTTTTGAATGGACACATTTCACTTTTCTCTCCTGGGGCTCAATGAATATTTTCTCCGTGCCTTTAACATGTCAGAAAACTATAATAAAATAAAGAAATACAAAATATATAATATGTTTAAAAAAAAAAGAAAACCACCATGAATTCCTCTGTTTCAAGATAACTCATTTTCAGAAGGCAAGCAATTACACAGTAAGAACCGGATTCAGTAAATGGTGCTTAAAAAATGGCATTAAAAAACCACACAGAACTCTGTTCTATAATTGGCACTCTGAGATGAGTGTCATTTATAGAATAGCGCTAGAGCCGATTTCCATGCCAAACTTTGGGCATGAAGATTTACATCAATTGAAACCTGATGTAAATCTTTGCACATAATTTACGTTTGATCCCTGGTAGTCAGCAATATTGCGTGCATCTTTTATAAATGCCTCTGTTCCACCCATGCCTCTCCCATGGCCACACCCCTTTTGAATTCTGTGCTATAAGATTTGCATATGGATCTTCATAGAGTAGTGCTTAGCAAGATGCACATGCAAATCCAAATTGTTGCCAATTAATGCCAACAGGCCAGTCTTAGCAATTGTGGGGCCCTGTGCAGACCAGTTTGTCGGGCCCCCTAGCCCCTTGCCAAGCCCAGCCCCTTGCCCAACCCTGCCTCGTCCGCTGTGACTCACTTCTGCCCTCTGTACTCACCTTTGATATTTCAAGTTTTTTGAGACAGATGAAGGATTTTAGCCTATGATTGATATAAGAGATACAAATAAACAGCGTATCTGTAGTATATCCTAAGGCTTTTTCCTTCTTGATATGAAAATAGTCATTCTGATGTTTTAAGTTCATGTTTCTGGACACGGTTATAGTGGGGTATAATTGTTTTGTTTGAATGGGTGTTACATAGACTCTACTCCTCTGTTGATTGTGAAACCCTTTACACTTTCTACTTGAATCCCTTCCCTTCAGTCCAGCACCTGTCCCCTGACCCCCAAGCCTTGCACCTGCCCCCGGATCCCTGGTCCCCAAAAACCTGATTTATTTGCTAGTGTTGGTACTGGTGCCAACAGCGGCAACAGGAACAGGCTGTCTGGGCCAACCAGTCCTTCCTTCTGTAGCGTCCCGCCCCTCTGATGTAACTTCCAGTTTATAAGTGTATGGGATGCTGCAGAGGGAAGGACCTAGTAAGTCCAGGCAGCTTGTTCCTGTTACTGTTGCCAGCACTAGCAAAACAAATCAGGTTTTTGTGGACTGGGGTGGGGGGCACTGGACTCACGGGGAGGGAAGGGATCGGTCCTTCAGCAGTTCTGTGAGAAACACATCCTTGTTACTATACTTATCACTATGAATTTTCCTTATATTTCCCGTACCTGGATGTCCACAACTACATGCACTGTACTTGCAGAACATGTAGCTATGGGAAATATAAGGAATGTACATATTTTATTTTGTATATATAAAGAGGTTCGCACACTTGATAATATATAAGGAAGGCTCCGCATGTGTGAACACGTACTCATCCATATAAGGCCCCGCACACGTGATGACGGTCCATGCACTTCATGGACGTCCATGCGTAACGGTCATCCACGTGCGGACCCATTATATATATGGCAGGACGTCCACGTGCTGACCCATCCATATATGGGATGGTCGTCCATATATGGAACTGTGTATGTAAGGACATCCATCACGCATGGACGTCCATATAAGATGATGCACGTTTTCCAATGGTTATTCACTGAGAAAAATGTCTTTGCGCCAAGAGCCGAATTTCAGCATCACTGAAAATCTATGCCTCAACGAGTTGTGCCTGAGGCACCATCACTCACTTTTCATGCACCTCCAACACCTGCCCCCCCCCAGGACTGTCTGTATACAAGCCTGGACTCATATAAGAGACAGGTTGGAAAGGTAACTGTTTGTTCCCCCCCCCCACCCCCGGTCCTGGCTTATCAGGTCCCCCTCCTGTAGCTACACATATAAGAGCTCCCTCAGCAATGTAAGCACTAACTGTAATCTGCATTCAAGGGTAATCAGTATGTGCGCACACACATTCATTAATAGAATCAAAGTACTAGAAAGGAAAAACATTCTCACTTCCCAACAATACTTCACACAAACGGTACTCTCTGCCCTCATGTCCACCTCAATGACATCACTTGTACCAATGTCAATCACTTGTATCAATGTCAATGTACATCACTTGTACCATCACTTGTACCAATGTCATATTCCCCCACCCCCCATCATCAGTGTTGTGTGTCTCTACAATTTGGCTGCCAAATAATTTTATGTTGTGAAGGCAAGAAGGGCCATCCCCTGACTCCTGGTGTACAAACTTGTATCTTACAGACGTTTTGGCATTAGGAGGGACTTCGAGTCCCTGAGGCGAAGGTTCCGCCGCCTACGGTGGGACCACCCCGATATCATAAGGAGCATGCAAAGGCGCCTCAGGGCTCGACGTAAGTATTATAAACAGGGCACCTGTACTCCTTTGAAAATATATTTATTGAATAATGCAAATTTCATGTTCAGTTTCCATGTGGCTAATAGGCAAATAGTAAGTCATAACACCTCTGTCCCAGATCAAGGCCTGAGGTTGCAGCTACCCTCCCATGAGTGTGGCTGCAACTTCCAACTAACCTCCTCTGAGATGAATGAGATGACATGCCTCACTTCTGTATCCCCCTTTCTGGGGTGAATACTGTTTCATGTTATTCTTGCCTGAGATCCTACTCTTAGTGGATGTCATAGCATCATATTAAAGTAATGTAAACAAATAATGCTTCCCCCCCCCCCCCAAAAAAAAAAATCTGATCATCCAACCGTAGTCACAACTCAAAATGCAAACATGCTGCTGAGGAATGAGGGTGCCCTGCCAACACATCCTGTGTACTCTGTGTCAGGCCAGCTTCCAGGGTTCCCTGTCATGTCTTCTCATGCATCTCACACCCCGGGCATACAGCCCAGGGCTCACTACTGACCACACCTTTCTCCATCCCCCACCTGATGCCAGCCAGCTCCTGCACTATGCAAGCCATGTTGGATGAGCTGATCTCAAGGACAATCCTTTTACATATGCAGGGTGGCAGCAGCAGCAGCAGCAGCAGGAGGAGGAGGAGGTGGCCACAGCACCAGAGGCAGAGGAGGAGCAGGAGGAGGCTGTGCAGCAGGAGGAGGAGGAGGTTGGGGAAGGTGGGAATGGGAGCTGGCGCCCAACCAATGGGCTGATATGCCTCCCCTGGAGGGGGAGGAGGAAGAGGAGGAGGTGGAGTAGAAGCAGCACCCACCAGCCCCAGCAACACCACCAACCCCAGCAACACCACCATCAGCACCAGCAACACCAGCACCAGCCCCAGCAACACCAGCACCAGCCCCAGCAACACCAATGGACAACAGTGCCGCAGTACTGCAACTCCTGCAGCAACTGGTTGCTGCAGTAAGCCAGTTGCTGCTGGAGGTGGCAGCACTGCGGCACTCTGTAGAGCAGCATCAAGACATGCACAGCCGTCTTGTGCTGGTGCTGATTGAACTTGTTAGGAGGGTCATGGAGGGCCGCATTGAATTTTTGTACATAGTTTTTTTGGTTAAAATATAATACGATGTTACAGTTTTTTCAACTACCAGGGTCTGTGTCTGTACTTTGTGCACTGCATATGTGGTATTATCAAATGCTGGGGTTGATTTGAGAGGAGGCAGCAATCTGGGTTGCATGACAGGTGACCTGTGACAGAGAAACTTTGGCATATATGTGTGATAAGTGTGGCCATATAGAAGGCCACATGTTTCTTCCAAACTGCATGGCTGGTAAGGGGGGGGGGGGGCTGGGGGGCATTTTTGTTCAGGAACAGAAATGCCCATCCAGCCTCTCCCCCCTTACCATAGAGCCCCACAGCACAGAGTTTGGTAAATAATAGGTATGTTGTCTAGCACTAGTGATCAGCGAAGTACAAACTTGCAGATAACCATAGGTAGCGCCTAGACTGTTTGCTCTGTGATCAGCAGACAACCTTACCCACAACCAAACCACATTGGTTAGGGCCAGGAAGGAGCTAAAAACAGCTGGGTCATCTTTTTACATTCAATATATCAGCAATGGTGTATAGTGCTAAGGAGAAAAAGGAAAACAACAGTAAAAGCATTAGATGGATGTTTACATCATCACAATTGCAATATAATACATCTGGTACAGAAGGGCGCAGGCTAGGGGAATTATATAGGCAACAGACTGTAGCCACCTGCAGGTAATTTAGAAAAGGAGCTGTAACAAGAACCCCTCTCCCTCACCATGACTTAAGGGCTCAAGGCCATGGTAAGCACGCATCTGTGGCCACCTAGAAAATGGTTTGCAGGCTAGAATTTAAAAATGTTTCTGTTCCATAACTATGGAGGCTTGTAGGACTGTGTTCAATAATGCGGAAAAGACATTGAGTGCATATATGCTTTCCCCCATCCCCACCCCCAACAGCCTTGAGAATGGGCGGACTCTTCATAAACAGGTATACAAAATCATACAATGGCAAAAACAAGGTTTACTATACCTGAAGGTGAAATGCTTAGAAATACCACCCCATAATCTAAAGAAAAACCTCTAAAGTGCAAGCACAGAGAAAGCTGTTTTAAAGAGGCACTAATAAAGGGAATGCAAACTTCCAAACTGGAAAAACATCTGGGGACGTTTATCATTTTCACCTATAATTGAATTTAGACGTCCAAAACACAGAGCAGCTGGGGACGTCCAAAGTTCCCACACATAAGCGAAATGAGGACGCCCAAATCGGTAAAGCAGCTGGGGACATTTAGGGATTTTGACCATAATCAAAATTAGGACGTCCATCTTGGGGACGCCCATCCCGCTCTTACATGGGCATCCTTGGGACGTCCTTCTCAATATTTTCAAACTTTTGCATCCCATTGTCAGAATGGCACCAAAACAGTCACCCACCCGCAAAGGTAATTTCACTGTGTCCTCTGCACTCCTTCCACAGTTCTATGTGTACCCACCTGCCTGTGTGGCTCTCTTGCACATCAGTCTCTAAAGTGCACTGTACTTCTCGTCTCCAGCTCTGTACCATCTACAATCAGATCTGTGATTGCCTGCTAATGCCATTCTTTACCATCTGTTTCCTGGGTCTTCACATGTAGGGCTATGTATATGAATGCTGCAAAACAAAACTGGGTTATTTTGACCAACACACTTCCTCCCCTTTTGCTATGCAGGTGATTACTACTACTACTACTATCATTTCTATAGCGCTACAACGCATACGCAGCGCTGTACACCATACACAAAAGACAGTCCCTGCTCAAAGAGCTTACAATCTAGATCCAGTGACTCACCTGTCCCAGCCCCCAACTTAACTTACCCCCCCTATTCAGCCCCCGAGTTTCACCTGTGCCCTCAGTTTTCTACAGCCCTTCTTTCCTTCCAGCCGCCCTGCATCCAAAAAGTCGCAGCAGCGAAAAAGCAGGCTCGCCTCCAGCCCCCAAGCCCTCCCCTCTCTCTCAGCGTGCACCATGCTGCCTTCGTGGAAGCAGGAAATTGCATCAGAGAAAGGCGGCACAGTGATGAGGGGATTTGCTGCTCTATCTGCCCTTCAGTATGCTGGGGCTGGTCTTAGTGGGCACCAGCCCCAGCATACTGAAGGGCTGATAGAGCAGCAAACCATTCACACAGACAAAGGTACCAGGGCACTGAACAACTCACAACTTTCTCTCCCAACAATGATCTCGCCACTCTCCAACTCCACAAAATCGCTAATGGGTCTAAAGACGACTTTCCCCTTACCCTGGTCGCTTTTATTTCAGGTCTAACTAAGGACGCCCATGTTCCCGCCCATGCGAGACCATTTCGCTATCCGTTATACGTTGGAGGTGCCCATCTCGTAACGCCGCCCACAACACGCCCCTAACATGCCCCCTGTGGGGATGTTCATAGATGGGCGTCCTCACGCTGAGGACGTCTTTACGGCCCTGTTTCGATTATTGGATTTGGATGACCTTCTTTCACAGGGACGCTCATGTGCCTTTTGTGTCGCTTTTTGGACGCCCTTCTCTTTCGAAAATGAGTCTGACAGTGCCACTGAAATACTGAGCAGCAAAATTAACATATTAAATTGAAAAATACTTATAGAAAGTAATGAATATTTGTTAAAATTGTGGGGTTAAATAGTGTATGAAAATTGAATATCCAGTGTTAGGTTTGGCTGTACCAACTTAACTGGTAACTGCATATTACTACTAATAACCATTTCTATAGCACTACTAAACCTATACAGCGCTGTACACATTATATGCAGGTACTTTCTCTGTCCTTAGAGGACTCCCAAAACACGCGTCTATACTACCGCAGCCTATTTTTCAGTGCACCTTAGTAAAAGGACCACTAAGTTTTTGTACCTGGGGCTATGGAGGGTTAAGTTACTTGCCCAAGGTCACAAGGAGTTGCAGTGGGAATCAAACCCAGGTTGCTTGGACCAAGGCTCACTGCACTAACCATTAGGCTACTCCTTCACTCCAGTTGTTACTGTTATATGAGACTATTTTCATTCATTCATTTCAGTATTTACATACCACTTAGACCTAAGCATATTCAGTGCTAGCTGGTTAAGTTACTAGTGGTTAAAGATAGACTACTTAAACAGCAGGCCTATCTAACCACTCAACTTAGCCAGTTTAGAGCTGAATATTGGCGCTTAGCCAGCAACGTCATGTGACAGAGCCAGTTAGCGGCTAGCTGCTAAGCGCTAATATTCAGCACACGATCACTAGCTATCTCAAGCTGAATATTAGCGCTTAGTCAGCTAATTGCTATTTAACCGGCCAGCAGCCATTCCTGGCCGGTTAAATAACGCTGAATATCAGCCGGATAGAATACTGCTGAAAATGCGGGTAAACGTTCACTTACACACATGCATTGCAATATAGCACCTAAACTTTCTATAAATATGTGGCAAACTGCCATAATGTATAACTATCATGGGCAGTTGATAGGTGGAATGAATACTTTCACACGTAACTTACAGAATATTGCAAGATATATGTATAATTGCCACATTTAGGTACTAACATTTGTGCCAGCCATAGACCTGATGCTTACATTTAGGCATTCCACTGTCAACTTTCAACGCTATAAGAACACTTATACATGTATGTGCTCTTATAGAATAGGAACCCTGCTCAGGGAAATATGGGGCTAGATTCTATATAAGGCGCCTCAAAAATCTGCGTGGTAAACATTTCCGCCTAAGTGTATTCTATAAGTGGCGCCTAGATTTCGGCAAGGTATATAGAATATGCTTTGTTGATATCCCAGCACCTAAAACTATTTGCCTCCATTTATGCCACCAAAAATGTGTCGTAAATCCCTGCACGTAGATTTATGCACATTGGTCCATGTTCTATAACTATGTATGTAAATTTTGGAACGGCCACAAAATGCCCATTTCCACGCCCATAGCCATGCCCCTTTTGAACTGCACACATTATAATTTAGGTGCAGTTCATTACAGAGTTGTGCACGTAAATTCTAATTATTACCAATTAGTGCTTATTATTGCTTAAGTGCTGTTATCAATGCTGATTAGCTTGTTAAGCCAATTAAGTTGCACACGCTGTTATAAAATATGCCTTGATTTCAGCACGGATCTCTAGGCACACTATATAGAATCTGGGGGATGGTGCCTAAATTGTGATGCCCATTTACAGAATTCATCCTATGTGTCTATACACATATTGGGAACCACTGCCATAGACCATTATTAAAATGGACGTGGGGAAAATCCACTGCTTACTTCTAGGATAAGCAACATAAAATGTATTGTTCTTTATTGGGATCTTGCCAGGTACTTGTAACCTGGTTTGGCCACTGTTGGAAACAGGATGCTGGGTTTGATGGATCTTTGGTCTGTCCCAGTATAGCAATGCTTATGTACTTATGAGTGTACATGACCATGCTTCCCTAGCTTTGTCCTAATTATGGTCTAGGAAATGCTTGTATATAAGTACATAAGCACATAAGTATTGCCATACTGGGACAGACCAAAAGTCCATCAAGCCCAGCATCCTGTTTCCAACAGTGGCCAATCCAGGTCACAAATACCTGGCAAGATCCTAAAAAAGTTCAAAACGTTTTATGCTGCTTATCCCAGAAATAAGCAGTGGATTTTCCCTAAGTCATTTTAATAATGGTCTATGGACTTTTCCTTTAAGAAGCCGTCCAAACCCTTTATAAACCCCACTAAGCTAACCGCCTTTACCACATTCTCTGTCACACATGTATTTGCTCTCACAATTTTATAAGGATAATTTTCTGTGTAAAAAACATACTGTGCATGCAAAATAATACTTTATAAAAATGAGCTCCACAGTATGCAAGCACCTGACAGATCCTTATAGGAAAATCTGTTCTGTGTTGCTAATTCAAAGAAGCAAGAGATAGAGGCACCTATCTGCCAAATATATATATATGATTTTTTTGTACCTGTCCTTTAGGCTTCCAGTTGCAACACAAATTCAGTTTAAAATACTGACTTTAGCATTTAAAGTTCTTCATACTGGCCTTCACATTCAGTTTAATGTACTGACGTTAGCATTTAAAGCTCTTTGTACTGGCCTTCACAATTATTTAGCTACGCTTACCATTCCTTATGTTCCTGCTCATGTTCTTCGATCATTCAGTGATCACAGACTGGTATTACCTTCCCCATCCCAGGCGCATTGGGATTCACTCAGCCCTGTGCTTTTTTTGTTTCTTAGCTCCATTCTATTGGAATAATCTACCTTTGGCACTCCGAATGAAACTATCTTATCAGAAATTTAAATCTAATCTTAAAATCCATTTGTTTCCCTTACTTTTAATAGTTGATTTTTTTTTCAGTGAACAATGCTGGAGGATAGAAAGCATATGCAGACACCATCACCTTAACACTATGCCTTTATTTTGTAGGTTGTGATTGTATCTTTCCTGTTTTAATAGAGTTCTTTCCTACCTTTAAAATAATTTTAATGTATTATTATTATTATTACATTTACTTAGTAACACAGTAACATAGTAGATGACGGCAGAAAAAGACCTGCACGGTCCATCCAGTCTGCCCAAGAAGATAAATTCATATGTGCTACTTTTTTATTTGTACTGTCCTCTTCAGGGCACAGACCATATAAATCTGGCCAGCCCTATCCCCGCCTCCCAACCACCAACCCCGACTCCCACCACCAGCTCTGGCACAGACTGTATAAGTCTGCCCAGCACTATCCTCGCCTCCCAACTACCAGTCCCGCCTCCCACCGCCAGCTCTGGCACAGACCATATAAGTTTGCCCAGCACTATCCCTGCCTCCCACCACCGGCTCTGGCACAGACTGTATAAGTCTGCCCAGCACTATCCCCGCCTCCCAACCACCAGCCCCAGCACAGACCGTATAAGTCTGCCCAGCACTAGCCCCGCCTCCCAACCACCAGCTCTGCCACCCATTCTAGGCTAAGCTCCTGAGGATCCCTTCCTTCTGCACAGGATTCCTTTATGTTTATCCCACGCATGTTTGAATTCCGTTACAGTTTTCATCTCCACCACCTCCCGCGGGAGGGCATTCCAAGCATCCACCACCCTCTCCGTGAAAAAGTCTTTCCCACACAATGCAGGCTCAATGCGGCTTACATAGTAATTTGAAATACAAAGTTAATAGAATTTTAATAAAACAGTAGTAAAACAATGTAAAGTTGGACTTAGTAGTGTATGATAAGTTGAGCTAGATAATATATGACTAGGATAAAAGAGGGTAGACAGGATAGGATAGTGTAATTTGGGAGAAAGGGTAAGGAGGGATAAAATTAAGGAGAGATGGAAAGAGAAGGATGGGAGGTTGGTATTTAAGTCAGAACAGAATTGGGGGTGGAAGTTGGCTAGATTAGGTTGGGGCATTTGGGTAGGCTTGCTTAAAGAGATGAGCTTTCAGCATTTTTCTAAAGGGCAAGAAGTTGTTTATTAATCGGATTGGTCTGGGTATAGCGTTCCAAAGCTGGCTGCCCAAAAAGGAGAAACTGGATGTGTAGTAGGTCTTTTATCTAATTCCTCTACAATTGGGAAGGTGTAGGTTAAGATAAGTTCTTGAAGAAATAGATCTGTTTCTAGCAGGGAGGTCGATCAATTCATTCATGTAGCCAGGGGATTCACCGTGGATGATCTTGTGGGTCATTGTGTTGATCTTAAAATTTATTCTTTCTTTGATAGGGAGCCAGTGAAGCTTTGCTCGAAGAGGTGATGCACTTTCGAATTTCGATTTGCCAAAAATAAGTCTGGCAGCCGTGTTTTGGGTAGTTTGGAGTCACTTCAGTATTTGGGTTTTGCATCCTAAAAAGACACTGTTGCAGTAATTGGCGTGGGTAATAACAGTAGACTGTGTCAGGTTCCAGAAAGTGTTGAGTGGGAGATAAGGCTTCACTTGTTTCAATATCCACATCATATTAAACATTTTCTTCGTGGTGAGTTTAGCGTGGTTATCAAAAGATAAATGGCTGTCTATCGTTACTCCCAGTATCTTTAAGTTGTCAGATATGGGGAGTTTGACATCAGAGGTGTTGAGAGTAGTCACTTAGACTTGTTCCCAAATTAGGCAGTATAGCAAATTAATAATAAACATAAACATCTATTAACTAGGTAGTGTTACCATACCTTACAAATTTAGTACACATAAAATTGATTTAACGCACATCTATATTAATAAATCCCACCTTGAATGTTCTGAAGCTCACTCCAAGGCAGAGAAGCTCACTCCAAGGCAGAGAAGCACAAAACTCCTGTAGTCTTCATAGGCTAGGACCAGTCACCCTCACTCATAGACCCGCCCTCAGCCACGCCCCATCAAACCTATAAATGGCAAGTGACCGACTCACCTGCAAATGCGCAGTAGAGACTTCCCTCTCTGTCCCGCCCCCGCGTCAAGACGTGATGACGGGGGGGGGGAGGGGGGGCGGGACAGAGAGGGAAACTGCGCGGAAGGGGAGGGAGGGAACTGCTGACGTCGCTACCGCTCCCCCCCAAGGTAGCCGCTACCGCCCCCCCCCCCCCGGAGTCGCCACCACCCCCCTTCACCCGGCCCGGGCCCTCTCTTCGTTATTCAACTTACAGCAGCGCCGAAACAGCAGCAAGCAGCAGCTCCCGTTGGCCTTCCTTCACTGCCTGTGCCCCGCCCTCGCCGACGTGACGTCACATGAGGGCGAGGCACAGGCAGTGAAGGAAGGCCAACGGGAGCTGCTGCTTGCTGCTGTTTCGGCGCTGCTGTAAGTTGAATAACGAAGAGAGGGCCCGGGCCGGGTGAAGGGGGGGGGGTGGTGGCGACTCCGGCGTGGGGGGGGGCGGTAGCGGCTACCTTGGGGGGGAAGGGGACATGGGACGTCTCAGAAGGAGGGGGGCCTTGGAGCTGGGAGGGAGGGAGGGAGGGAAGGGGGCCTTGGGAGCTGGGGGGGCCTTGGGAGCTGGGGGGGCCTGGGGCCTTGGAACTGGGAGGGAGGGAGGGCGGGGGGCCTTGCAGCTGGGAAGGGGGGAGGGCCTTGCAGCTGGGAAGGGGGGAGGACTGGAGCCTTGGAGCTGGGAGGGAGGGCAGGGGGGCCCTTACAGTGGTGAGGGAGAGCAGGGGGCCTTGGAACTGGGAGGGAGGGAGGGAAGGGGGCCTTGGGAGCTGGGGGGGCCTGGGGCCTTGGAACTGGGAGGGAGGGAGGGTGGGGGGCCTTGCAGCTGGGAAGGGGAAAGGACTGGGGCCTTGGAGCTGGAGGGCAGGGGGGCTGTTACAGTTGTGAGGGAGAGCAGGGGGCCTTGGAACTGGGAGGGCGGGAGGGAAGGGGGCCTTGGGAGCTGGGGGGAGGGCCTGGGGCCTTGGAACTGGGAGGGAGGGAGGGCGGGCAGGCAGGGGGCCTTGCAGCTGGGAAGGGGGGAGGACTGGAGCCTTGGAGCTGGGAGGGAGGGCAGGGGGCCCCTTACAATTGTGAGGGAATGGGGCCCCTTACAGTTGTGAGGGAGAGCAGGGGGCCTTGGAACTGGGAGGGAGGGAAGGGGGCCTTGGGAGCTGGGGGGGAGGGCCTGGGGCCTTGGAACTGGGAGGGAGGGAGGGCAGGGGGCCTTGCAGCTGGGAAGGGGGGAGGACTGGAGCCTTGGAGCTGGGAGGGAGGGACAGAGGGGGTCTTGGAGCTGGCAGGGAAGGAGGATGGCAGGGGCTTTGCAGCTGCAACGGGAGGGGGGCCTTGGGGAAAAAAACATTCCAATACCCGCCCGTTTTTACGGGCTTAACGGCTAGTCTGTACATAAAACGCTACCTCAACATTCTGAAGACAACCTGCTGAAGCCATCTGCAAAATCCCTAAACAGTTCATGGGTTAATGGTTGTGAAGCCATCCAACTCACCATGTCTTTCTGCCCCGCCCTCGAGGGCGGAACACAGAGAGTAAAGGGATCAATAAAGGCACCCCTACCAACTGGTAACCCCCTCCAACAAACAACAACCCAGGCAGGGGGAGTGTTTCCGTACTCCTCCCCCTGCCTAGGAATTGCTACAGACTGCTGGCAAACTCCCCAACCACACGACCACAAAAGCCACCCGCAAACCCCCCCCCCACAAACACACATACACACACACAAACACACAAACATACACACAAACTCACACACAAACACACACACACACACACAAACACACACAAGCACACACACACACAAACATACACACTCACAAACACACACACACACAAACACACACACACACAAACAAACACACACACACACACAAACACACAAACAGCCTCCACGGTGCACCTCTAAGTGCCCCCCCGCCGCATCGCCACAACAACCCGTGCAATGGGGCATCAGAAAGCCCCTACCCCCTTCCCTCCTCGCCGCATCACCCAACCCCTCCCCCGCCGCTTCACCAAGCCCCTCCCCCCACATCGACCGCCTCGCCACCCGCAACCGCTAATACAAACTCTGTCCGGCAGCTGCTGCTGCTTCTATTCAGCAGCAGCAGCCCGTACATAAAGAAAACAAACAAAAAAACAACCTCCTAAAACGCACCTCCGTGGAGAACCATCTCACATTGGCTGACGTCTCTGCAGCCGCTCCTCCTCTCCCATCAACGTCAGTGCCCCTGCCGGAAGACCCCGGAGAAACGCCGAGACGTCAGAGGGGAGAGGAGGAGCGCATGCTGAGACTTCAGCCAATGTGAGATACTTCTCATCGGAGGTGCATTTTAGGAGGATTTTTTTGTTTGTTTTCTTTATGTACGGGCTGCTGCTGCCTAATAACAGAAGCAGCAGCCACCGGACACAGTTTGTATTAGCGGTTGCGGGTGGCGAGAGGGTTGATGAGGGGGGAGGGGCTTGGTGATGTGCCACGGTGGGGGGGTCAGGTGATGCGCGAAGGGGGGGGGGACAAGGGGCTTTCTTTGGGTGGTGCGCCGGCTGGGGGGGGGAAGGAGGGGTCTCGCTGGACATGGGTGGCTGGAAGGAAGCAGGGGGAGGGGAGGGTCGCTGCACATGGGTGGCTGCAGGGGGGGCAGGGAACAAGGAGATGGGGATGGGGCTCCACACACCACATGGGTGGGTGCCTGCAAGGGGGACAGGGGATACAGGGTGGACAGGGGGACAGAAGGGTTGGTGGTCATCAGGGGGGACAGGTGGGTCGATGGACATGGCTGGCCACAGGGGGGGAACAGGGAAAAAGAGAGGATCGTCCTCAGACATGGGTGGCTGCACAGGAGAGGAGGGTCGCTGGACATGGGTAGCTGCAGGGGGGCAAGGGGACAGAAGGGTCGGTGGACATGCGTGCCTGCAGGGGGACAGGAGGGATGCTGAGGGGGGGAGCCTGAGACCACATGGGTGGCTGCAGGGGGAGCAGTGGAGACAGGAAGGACGCAGCAGGGGGAGAGGAGGGTTGATGGGCATGGGTGGCTGCAGGGGGAACACGGGGAGAGGAGGGTCACTGCACATGCCTGGCTGTAAGGGGCAGGGGAGAGGGAGGGGGTGAGGGGGTTCCTCACACCACACACGCAGTCACTCATTCTCTGTCTTTGTCCCTCTCTCTTACACAGTGTCACACAGAAACACAAACACTGTCTCTCACACACTCTCTCTCTCGCACAAACACATACACTCTGTCTCTCTCTCTCACATTCTCTCTCCGACACACATGCTCCATCTCTCACACACGCTCTTTCTGAAACATACTCTCCAAGGAAAACCTTGCTAGCGCCCGTTTCATTTCTAACAGAAACGGGCCTTTTTTACTAGTTAACCTATAAAGTAACATGCCTACAATCGGTTTATGTATGTTGAAAAGTTCTAATATGTTTTGCAAGTTTTTATTTAAATATGTGAAATGAAGGAAACAGTATATTCCCAAATCAGGAGAAATCTAGGCGATCAGTAAACAAATGGAAACCTTTTGCCCGTGTGTACATTTGTACTACTACTTGTTGCATGGCATGCTTGTGGGTGTAATGGAAGGAATAAATATAACAAATCTGCTGGTACTTTTTCACGCATACTCCAAATAACTTGTACCGGGCTATGGAAAATGTTTTTTTTGGCAGGTACTTCTGTAACTGTTATTTCGTTTTTTCCAGTACACTCCCCTAGAGGCCAAAAAGAGTGTGAGTGACTCAAACCTTATTGAAGATTGCTCACATCTTTATTTGTGGACTAACATTTGAGAAACAAGTTGATGGAAAAACAAAATAAACCAAACCAATACAGTGCTTTCTTTATAAAAGCAAGAGTGAAAGCATGCTGTTGAATTTATTCATTTTAAATTAGAACATCAAATTATCTAAATACTCTGAGGCTTGGTGTTTTTTTTTCCCATTATTAAAAATTCAACTGAATATGGCAATTTAATTATGCCAGCTATAACACTGTGACATTTGCAATGTGCACAGAAAATAATTTAAACAATATATATTCATGAAATAACCTTATTGTTTTGTAAATTATCTGAGGGTAAAATGTAAGCCTATCTTAGTGCTATTTAGAGTTACCCTAAGATGTTAAGGCGAGCAAATGTTACCTTTTAAATAAGACATGACAGATGCAACTCATATTAGGTTCTAACGAAGACTTTTCAAGAAGGCTAATAATAATACTGTTTTCATTAAAGAGTTGAAAATAACCACATAATTACTAATTACCACACATATAAGGCAGGACATGCTGTGGACCATCATAGGCACGCTTTAGAACATTCTGGATTTCCACATTTACCACAGTGGCATTTTGTGAGACTGACATGAGTGCCAACACAAGCGCAAATGATTAGAATTATATCATACGGCCCTCATTCTGCAAGCTTGTTCACAATTGAGATGTGCATAAACCGGCACTTACATGTTTATACAAGATAAGCATCTTAAGTCCCCACTTCATAAAGCTGGGATATACACATCTCAAACCCAAGTGCTTGCAAATGGAGAGGTTCTATGATTGAGAAGCTCAACCACCCCTAGAGACTAACAGTTGAGAGTCTCGTTTGGGTGAGTTATTACTCTGAGAACTCTCCAAAAATAAATAAAAGACCGTCAAATGT
The DNA here is from genome assembly GCF_901765095.1 of Microcaecilia unicolor. Classification (NCBI taxonomy): domain Eukaryota; kingdom Metazoa; phylum Chordata; class Amphibia; order Gymnophiona; family Siphonopidae; genus Microcaecilia; species Microcaecilia unicolor. The sequence goes on from NC_044032.1 coordinate 595,574,388, forward strand.
TTCAGCTTTGTGAGTAAACATCCTTCTACCCCTTGTGTATATCCACCTTTTGGAACCTCTGGTTTATATTTTGTTGTTATTTACTTTTACCAGGGAGTTATTTTGGGATTCATTGTTAATTATGCAAATGGCAAGGGGCATGGTCTAGATGTGTTTTGGACAGGGCAATGACATGACAAGTTAATAGACATTTATTCCCCATTTCAGAAGGGGACTAACTGGCCAATGTTCAGCACTATATAACCATCCAGGAATGGCTCTTGGCCAGTTTAATAGCACTTAACCAGCTATCCATGAATATTCAGCGAGAGATAGCCGGTTATCTCCCGCTGAATATTCACAGTCAGCGCATTCTAAAATGTCTATATTCCAAAAACCACAACCTACATTCCATGTATGTATGTGTGCTGTGATATAGCCTACTGGGGGTGCCCCCTTTTGGCCCTAGGGACAAGGCTTTTACCATCTGCTTTGGGAACCCTCCCACTCCTTTCTGGACTGTCCAAGATGCAGGTTCTTTTAATAAATATAAATTAAACAGCGTGCAACATAAGCTTTGTCATTAAGATACACCACATAATCATAAAACCTCTTACTTAAAGCTTCTGCCTGGCTTTGCTCAGACTCACAATCCAGGCCAGTTTTTCCCACTGGTGTTATACAGCATAACTCTAAGCACAGCTTACTTTACAAACAAGCAATCAATTGAACCTTTTCTTCTTATCATTTGTTACAAGGATTAAATCACATTTCTTTTCAACCATCGAAGTAGCTAAGGGACATTGCTTATTAACTGGCTCTTCTTTATACTTTATAAACCAGGGTTTAAATACCATTTCTTTTCATCCTTCAAAACTGGCTACAGGGATTTGGCTTTCCCACTGCTTAGTATCAACAGCAGGCATTTAGAATCAGACATGCTGTTGACACTAAGCAGTCCCGCCAACCAGGACCCTGAAGCAGCAGAATGAAACGCTGCCCATGGTCGGCCTGGGGCGTGGAGAGAAGAGATTGGGGCAGCACAAGTCTTAGAAGTGCCTTGTGGAGATAAGTGCTTTACGTTTTGCATTTCTTACTGCTTTTTGACAAGTATAAAGATTTGGACTTTGTTAATCTGTGGCTTTGGATCAACAGCATATGTATATTGAGACACTTAGAGTATGCATATAAAAGGAAGGTTTTTTTGCCCATGATGAAAAGAAGATCTTTTTGATATGTTAATAGCTCTGTAAATTGTCATGATTCTTGAGCTGATTGAGGCTTTTTCCTTCCTTTAACTAACCGATATATTTTTGAACATTTTCATAATGTGGATTTTTTGTTTTTGCTTTGGTCTAGCGATTTAGCATATCCACAACCCAAATTTCTTTTGTTATTTTAGTGATTTCATTAACTAAAAACATTTGCTATGATTAATATTTCTTTTTGCAAAGGTAGCAACCATTTTTATTTTTTGTGTCCTGTTGTTGTCGCCACAAATATGGTAACCGTAGTCCTTATAGAATACTGTAAGTTATACATTTGTCTTCCGCATTTATTTGTGAGCACTTACACCAGTTCTATAGCTGATACAAATTCTCATGCCTAAATTATAGAAACATATTTCGCCTATTGTATTACTATTCTATAAAGGAAAGTAGGTGTCTAATAGGTAAATTCTATAAAGAGGTATAGCAAGATTTAGGCTGTGGGAAAGCACTTATTTGAAGTCTACTTTTCTTTTATAGAATGCTAGCATACGTGGTCAAAAATGCATCTATACTAAAGGTGTAAACACATACATCAGCCATCAAACTGGTAGGAATGATCATATCTAGATTGCACAAGACCATCCTGCTTATTTTCGAAAGAAAAAAATGCCTATAGTGCGACCTAAATCGGGAGATAGACGTTTATCTCGCAAAGGCGCCCAAATCGGTATAATCGAAAGCCGATGTAGGGCATTTCCAACTGCACTCCGTCGCGGAAATGAATAAAGTTGACGGGGGCATGTCGGAGGCGTGGTGGAGGCGGAACTGGGGCGTGGTTATCAGCCGAGGAGAGATGGGCGTCTTTAGCTGATAATCGAAAAAAAGGCGTTTTTACCACGATTTTGGGTCACTTTTTTTGGACCCTATTTTTTCACGAACAAATCCCAAAAAAGTGCCCCAACTGCCCAGATGACCACTGGAGGGAATCGGGGTTGACCTCCCCGGACTCCCCCAGTGGTCACTAACCGCCTCCCACCAAAAAAACCCCACTTTACAAACTTTTTTCCAGCCTGTATGCCAGCCTCAAATGCCGTACCTACCTCCATGACAGCAGAATGTGTTCGATCCTGTCACAGCCTTTCCCTGGGTCAAATGTGGCTCTCGGGTGCAGTACAGGGTCACATCAGCATTGCATTGTGGTGGGTGTAGGGTATTGGGCTCCGTGATTTCATTAGCTTGTGTTACAGTCTCACGATGTTGGTAGTTGGTAGGCTCTTCTCCCATGGTGCTTTTCCCCCTGCCTACTGGGTCAGAGTGTGCCCTGTTGTGTTTCCTGTTGTAGTCCATGTGGTAGTGGCCATTTTTGTAAGCCAGTTTTAGTTCCCTTTCCTGTGTTAGCCACGTTAGAGAACTTAGTTCTTCCCTTGAATGTAGCTGAAAGAGGGCATTGTACAGCATTCTGCCAGCTCTGACCTACTGCTAATCTCAGTACCAGGGAGACTCGTTGCCAGTGGGGCACAACCTCTGATCTGCAGTTAACTGTGAGTAAACGCGGTTATTCCAATAAAGGACGTTTTCGGAGAAATTAGTCTTCAGGTGTCAACTGGTGTGCCAATGTTATACAGCAGCAACAAGTCCTAGAGGCCTGCATGTATGCAGGTCCCTGGAGCACTTTTAGTGGGTACCGCAGTGCACTTCAGCCAGGTGGACCCAGGCCCATCCCCCCCCACCTGTAACACTTGTGCTGGTAAATGGGAGGCCTCCAAAACCCACTGTACCCACATGTAGGTGCCCCCTTCACCCCTAAGAGCTATGGTAGTGTTGTACATTTGTGGGTAGTGGGTTTTGGGGGAGGGGGGTTGGGGGCTCAGCACCCATGGTAAGGGAGCTATGCATGTGGGACCGTTGTCTGAAGTCCACCGCACTGACCTCTAGGGTGTCCAGTTGGTGTCCTGGCATGTCAGGGGAGCGAGTGTACTACGAATCGTGGCCTCTCCCACGACGAAATGGCTCGGATTAGGACATTTTTGAGCTGGGTATTTTTAGTTTCCATTATCGCTAAAAAAAACAAACGCCCAGCTCAAAAATGTCCATTTTTTCGAAAATACGGTTCAGCCCACCCCTTCACGGACCCGTTCTCGGAGATAAACGCCCATGGAGATAGGCGTTTCCATTCGAGTATGCCCCTCCATATATAGATTGTAAGATTTTATAATCTTTCTGCCTGATAATCAAAGTGATTTAAGTGGGCAGTAGAGGCTCCTGCATGTTTCAATTGGGCTCTGCTGGCCAGCTGCTGATATTCGGTGGCACTAATTGAGGCATTCTGAAGGCAGAGTAGGGAAGAAGTTGGCAGCTATGTGGGTGCTGTAAATATTCAATGCTGGTACCTACATATCTAACTGACCAAATAGGACCATGTAAACAGCAGTCCTAACTGTGGGCCCTTAGCTATGTGAATGCCAGCAACGAACATTGACTAGTAATTGCATAGCTTCTGGATAATGACCATTATTGGATGTGCTCCCCTCCCAATGTTCAGACCTGCTTCCTGAACCCCTCCACTGATACCTACTCCATTCCTGAACCCTCCCCACTGATTCCAACACCTATCCCGAGACCCCTTCTGATTCCAGCCCCACTTCTGACCCCAACCTGCTGATTTCAAGATGAACCTCCCTGAGACCAGGTCCCCCTTTTGGGGCCTATCTCTGGCATATGTAGAAGGCTGATCTCTACCAGTAATACCGCAAGAAAACCATTAGAGGTTGCATTAGACATTTTAAACACATAGATCTGCTAGAGATAGGAGCAAGTGGGGATCATTCTTGCCTAGGATACTCCCACTGGACAGGTATGTAGACAGACTCTGAAGGGGGGGACTGGTCTCTGGAGGGGGAGGCTGGTCTCCAGGAGTGGCCTGGCTTTAGAGGTCAATCTTGGAGGGGAGAGGTCTGCTATCAGGAGGGTTGATCTCAGAGGGGTGGTTTGGGAGGGGGGTTGGAATTGGGAGAGGTTTTAGAAGGGAGGTCAGAATCAGTGGGGGAGGCAGGGGTGAGAGAGAAACTGATAGAGGCATTTATGTGATCTCAGCAGATATTGAGCCGAGACCCATATAAGTATCTTTCGGAGATCCCAACTGAATATAGATCAGGACCCACATAAGTGCAAGTGGCCAGCGGCAGTTCAAATCAGACCCAGATATTCAGTACCAGTGCCGGCTTGGCATTGTATATCTGGGCCTAACTTAGCTGACGACAGTATTTAAAAACACGCTGACAGCCACTGGCTGAACATTGACTGGTGTATGTATAATTATGTGCCTCACCCATGCTCTACCAAGCTCAGCTCTTGTAAATGTCCAATTGCAAAGTATGCACCATTATATTTAGGCACACATTTATAGAATATTGCTGATCTGAAAACTGCTCATTTACTACATATGTGATCACATTTTTGTATAAATGACTAGAATACTGCTATTTATGCGTGTTCTTGCCTCCTAAAACTAGGCAGCTACTTATGAAATTACACCCTTAGTATAAAAGGGAATACACTAACCCCCAGATTCTATATATGGCAACTACCGTTGTGTGTGCAAATTCGGCAGTGCGGCCAAATTGCAAGCACAAATTAATTGTTTAACAAGCCAATCGGCGCCAATAATTGGCCAATCACAAGCAATTATCGGCACTAATTTAAGCTAATTACAATTTTCACATTCAACTTTCTAAGCATATTCTGTAAAGTGGTGCGCATAATTTCTAATGCGTGGATCTCAGATGGTGGCATGGGCATGGGCGGATGGTGGATGTTCCTAGAAATTATGTGCTTTGTTATAGAATATGCTTAATCTGCACCTGTTAGGTGCCAACATTTACACCAGGTTTTAGTTGGCATAAATGGTCATGCCTAAATTTAGTCACAGGTCCAGGCACTATGTGTATTCTATAAACCATACTTAACATTAGACGCAATTTATAGAATAGCGCTAATCAAATTTTTTCATGCCGATTTTATTGGTGCCATATATAGAATCTAATCCTAAGAGGGCAATTTTATAACTTCTTCTGTGGTCAAAAAGTGGTAGCATACATTTCACTTTGAGGGTGCTGCCAGATTTTGGAAAGTACGTTTGCTTAGCATCCTTGTTAATGTATTGACATTATGCTTTTATATTGTTTTGTTTATTATTGTTATATCTGTCTTGTTGTGAATTGCCTAGAACTTAGATAGTAAGAGATACAAGAAAGAAAGAGAAAGAAAGAAAGAAAGAAAGAAAGAAAGAAAAATAATTTTTAAAGAAAAAAAAGAAGAAAAGCTAAATTATTAGCTTATTTTGACTTTCAGAATTATCCAGGTAAAGTGCTCTCATGCACATATACCTGTAACTTGTCTGAGTTAAATATACATGTCTACTTCTGAAGCTTCTAAAGCATGTACATATTTTCAAGCTTTGCCTCAACCCTGCCTCTTCCCAGCCCCCGGTAATATTTATCCTTATAACGAATAAATGAACATATAAACTTACTGCTAATTACATTTCTAAAGTACTTACCAGGCATATTCAGTGCTGCACGAACATAATAAAGACAATTTCATGCTCCACAGAGCTTACAATCTAGTCAAGATGATGCTACACTCATCTTTTTTAATCAGTGCTTTTTAACATATTTATAAGTGACCTGGAAATGGAAACAATGAGAGAGGTGATCAAATTTGCAGAAGACAAAAAACTAGTCAAAGCTGTAAATCACATGTGGATTGTGAGAAATGACATGAGGACCTTAAGAGACTGGGAGACTGTGCATTCAAACGGCAGATAAAATTGAATGTAGACAAGTACAAAGGGATGCACACTGGGAAGGATAACCTAAGCTACAGCTATACAATGCTAGGTTCACATTAGGAGTCACCATCCAGGAAAAAGATCCAGGTGTCATCATTGCCCATACACTGAAATCATCTGCTCAATGTGTGGCACTGAACAAAAATGCAAATAGAATGTTAGGGATTGCAAGGAAAGGAATATAGCGTGAAACAAAGAACACTATTATGCTTCTTTATTGCTCCATGGTGAGACTTCATCCTGAGTATTGAATGCAATTCTGTTCGCCACATCTGAAAAAAGATATAGTAGATTCAGAAGGTACGAAGAAGGGCAACCAAAATGATTAAGGACATTGAACCGCTATCATATAAGGAAAGGTTAAAAAACGTTACAGCTTTCAGTTTGGAAAAGAGACGGCAGAAGGGAGATTTGATAGAGATCTACAAAATCCTGTGTGGAATGAAACAGATAAATATGAATTGATTATTTACTCTTTCAAAAAGTACAAAAACTAACAGACATGCCATGACGTAACATAGTAATACTATCAAAACAAGCAGGAGAATATATTTTGTCACATAATACATAGTTACTCTCTGGAACTCGTAGCTGTTGCAAACATTACTGCAGAAGTCACTAACCTGCAGTAGCTCAGTACAATAGACTAATGACTCCTGCAAAAAGCTGTGGTAATTTTACTACCATTGTCTAAAGTGATAAATTTTAGTCAAGCCTGCTATCTTTGAAAAGGGCTGGGGCTGGGTCCAATCCCCTTCCCCCATTGTACCCCTAACCCACCAAATGCACCCCCATCCCAACAATGAGACTAACATCTCCCATCTTGATCCCTTGAACAAACCATCTACTCAAACAACCCCATCCCTTATCAGATATCTTTCATCCCCCCCTCCAGAATCTGGTAACAGCTTTTTTTTTCTCTACATGAACTATCTAGGAAGATGCTGGTTATGGTCCCAACAGTTAATGCAGAGGCTTTTTATTTACCACATGTTATTTATTTATTTATTTATTTATTTATTTATTTATTTTTAATGTGAAGCCAAACCCAAAACACACTTCACTAAATTTGTGAACAGTTATTTAGCAAATCAAAAAAATGGGAAGTAAAAAGCCTCAGAAATTGCAGGTTATCACTTCAAATAGTCCTGCTGTATCAATCATTGGCTAAAAAAAACAAACAAACACCTTCCACATAAAACCATGTATTGTTTTTGTATGTTTTTTCTTTTAAAGTTCATAATATTTTAAACAATCACATTCATAACATTTTTTAAACAGCTGCAATAGTCTCCCCGACATTGGTTACAGTTTCAGGGTGCCAAACCATTGCTTCAGGGGGAAACAACTTTCAATAGCTACAAAAATGGAAAAAATAGAAACCAATAGTATATTCAACAAAAACCTTTTCTTTGTAAAACACACAGTACATTTACTTCTCCTTGGTTTATCAATCAGTTAATGAACACTTTCAAAATGGTGGTTTGGTGTCCACAGATGCCATATTTAAACACCCTATTGGCCAATCATTGGTTGGAGAAGCACCCACATACCACAAAATGCTTGTTTGATTAGATGGGACAAATCAGAGGAATCAAAAACATTAGAAATTGATTCCATTCAATTTCTAAATTCAGTCCTTTAGGCTACTGTCAAGTTGAAAAATCCAGCATTTTCTTACAAGTTGCAACCAGCGGTCACCACCTCTCACATTGATGGGCACATGATCTATTGCAAAACAGCTCAAGTCATCAAAAGAATATGTCTGAGCAATGCAAGAGGCACTTTTTAAAACTCCTCTGGATTACACTACGATGTTCAATAAACCTTGTTTTAAGTTTTCTAGATGTTTGTCCAACATAGATTTTTGGAAAAGGCGGTTAGCTTAGCGGAGTTTAAAAAAAGGGTTGGACGGCTTCCTAAAGGAAAAGTCCATAGACCGTTATTAAATGGACTTGGGGAAAATCCACTATTTCTGGGATAAACAGTATAAAATGTTTTCTACATTTTTGGGATCTTGCCGGATATTTGTGACCTGGATTGGCCACTGTTGGAAACAGGATGCTGGGCTTGATGGACCTTTGCTCTTTCCCAGTATGGCAATACTTATGTACTTATGAAGGGAGTTATTCAAAACCTGAACTATCCCAGATTGCTTCCATATTAACAACTACAGGTCTCGGTTTTACTCCCTGCAATTGTCCAGAAGGAACCTCTGCTGCGGTATTTATCTCCAGGGAAGACAAAACTCTCTCCAATGAATTACTTCCTCCAGCCACCAAAGAGGAGGAAGCCATTAGTAGAATCCCCTCTTCAGCTTCAGCTACATTCCAGTTCTCTGACCCTGGTTGCTTGCCGCTACTGCTGGTAAAATCAGTTCTTAATTGCAGGGGTTCAAGTCTAAACAATGCCCCTTCTAAACTCTGCTCTGCAGAGCATATGGGACTTGCCCACAGCCCCAGCTATCTCTCTTTGGTTTGAGGGTAGCCTGAGCCAATCAGGGAGATGCATCACACTGAGGGGGTGAGTCTGGATCTTTCCTTTCCTTTCCCCCATACCAAGGTTCTTTAGCCTTCAAGATGCTGGGATCACACTCGCACACACCTCTTCCAGATGCCATCTTGACCCCTTTCTAGTGTATGATTTTATAATAATCTATTTCCAGATATAAAACATAATTTAGATGTGGAAAATGATTTAAAAATTACCATCTAAATGGGAAGCAGCCACATATGGAAAATGAGAACTGTGAATTTACATTAACAAAGACCTTTTTCTAGTTAAAATTGTATATTTCTAAGACTATGAACATTTAACCATCTTAATCCATTTGCATTCTGTTGAGATAAGTTATCAGGATTTGGTAATTGAATTTCTTTCTAATTTATATAGAGTTTGCCTGCAGGGGACACATTAACATCAGGCCCAAGATTACATAAACTTTAAAATGTTCTACAAAGAAAATCAAATAAAAAGAAAGCTGCAACAAACATTATGTACACGTACATCTGAATGAACAGAATTTTATGTTCTTCTCTTAGGGATTGAAAAGGTCATGCACAGGCCTTAGGTTTGTCATTTTACTAGGTTATGATAAAAAATTAGTTTTATGACAATGTTAAAATGTCTATAGAAAATAGGTGCATATGGTATATTTCATCATTCCTCTAATCATTTAAACTGAAAAAGGATACTCCATTGTGATTACAGTTTTAATTTAAATGTAGATTTTGACTTTTCAACCAAAGTACTGTCAAAAATATTTCCTCATCTAAAAAGTTCAAGCGCTCCAGTTAATGATTTGAATAAAGCGCAAATACCAAATAACTTAAAATGGAAGACAGTCAAAATTCCAGTGAAAGGTACAAACACTTCCTCACATGCATTATTTATAATCACTTGTCCTCCATATATATTTTACAATTTTCAATGTAAAAAAACCTTTTATAAAAGTCCATAAACCTTGAAAGATGAACAAAGTGCCTGTAAGGAGAACAGATGATGAAACTAGCAGAAAAGAAAAATGGGAGTAGTGATTCAATTGAGGGAAGCATATTTGAAAGAAATAGACATCTGGATGATTCTATCTAAAAAATTTACTTTTCTTAAGATTCATAAAACTTTCTGTACTGCGTATAGTTCTGGAGGCCATATGTTCAAAAAGATAAACAGGATTGGATCAGTCCACAAAGCAGCTACTAAAATGGTCTGTGGTCTTCATCATAAAATATACGGGGAACAGACTTAAAGTTCTTATTAAATATACTTTGGAAGAAAGATGGGATAAGGGAGATATGATACAGACATTTAAATGCTTTCATGGCATAAATAATAGGAGGTCGTACTCTTCAAATTAAAGAAGGCTCTGGAACAAGAAGTACATAAGTACATAAGTAGTGCCACACTGGGAAAAGACCAAGGGTCCATCGAGCCCAGCATCCTGTCCCCGACAGCGGCCAATCCAGGCCAAGGGCACCAGGTGAGCTTCCCAAACGTACAAACATTCTATACATGTTATTCCTGGAATTGTGGATTTTTCCCAAGTCCATTTAGTAGTGTTTATGGACTTGTTCTTTAGGAAACCGTCTAACCCCTTTTTAAACTCTGCTAAGCTAACCACCTTCACCACGTTCTCCGGCAATGAATTCCAGAGTTTAATTATGCATTGGGTGAAGAAAAAGTTTCTCCGATTTGTTTAAAATTTATTACACTGTAGTTTCATCGCATGCCCCCTAGTCCTAGTATTTTTGGAAAGCGTGAACAGACGCTTCACATCCACCTGTTCCACTTCACTCATTATTTTATATACCTCTATCATGTCTCCCGTCAGCTGTCTCTTCTCCAAGCTGAAAAGCCCTAGCCTCCTTAGTCTTTCTTCATAGGGAAGTCTTCCCATCCCCGCTATCTTTTTAGGATAAAGGTGAAATGGTATAGCTCAGGCGTAATCTAAGGAAATTCTTCTTTATGGAAAGGATAGTAGATGCATGGAATGGCTTCTCAATAGAGATGGAGAAGGTGAGTACAATGAGGGGCATTTTCAATTTTGGACATATTTCTGAAAAAGTCCAAAAACAAGTAGCGAATATAGCAAATTCCCTACGCAATAAATATAAAACACTAATGTAATTTCACCTAAATTAAAGTTAGTTATTCACCTAATAAAGCAACTTTGAAATGAAATCTGTTTTCAGATAATAGTGGGATACAAGAATGCATAAATAAATAAATACATACATAAATAAATAAATGTCTATCTGTTTATTTCGAAAATGGCCATTTGCTGGATGTTTCTGTGACCAATATGTCTATATTTACGGACCATTTTTGGGAAAAAAACAAGCCAGCATTCTTAGTAGACTGGTCACTCAGATATCGCAGCAGAGTGGTGAGGCACCCCAGGGGGCACTACCGTGGACTTCAAATAAAAGATCCCAGGTACACATCTCACTGTTACTCCTTTATATCGTACGGTGAGCCCTCCAAAACCCACCAAAAACCTACTGCATCCAACTGTACACCACTACAAAAGCCCTTATGGCTGCAAGTGTTACCTATATGTGGGTACAGTCAGTGTTTGGATGGTTCACACTTTCCACTACAAGTGTAACAGTGTGTGGGTCTGGGTTCCCTTCTCTACTGTGCACTGTACTGACCACTAGGCTACTCCAGGAACCTGCTTGCTGCTGTAATAGGCTTAGCTATAACATCTGAAGCTGTCATAGAGACTGATGTATACTGTTTTGTTCACATCTTTGGGGAGGTAGGAGGTGGTTAGTGACCACTGGAGGCGTAAAAGGGGTATGCCTTAATCCCTCCAGTGGTCATTTAGGTCATCTTTTTGTGACTTAGTCATGACTGAAACTGTTGCAGGAATTAATACATGAATTTGTGATGCTTCAGGAGTCAGACAGCACACACCAGAATGAGAGAAAAATCTTCTTTATTTGCCAGCAAACAAAGCAGGACATCAGTTCTAGCTCTCTTCTCTTCTCTTAGCTCTTTGTGTCTTTCTCTCAGCTCTCTGTGTCTTTCTCTCAGCTGCTTCTCTTCTTATGCTGTCTTCTCCTTCTTCTGTCTGTTCCTTCTGTCCTTCTCTTTCTTCTGAGCTCCTTCTGACGTAAACTGCTTCTGCTCCTACTTAAATAGGGTCCTAAGCCCTCCTCCTAGCCTAGCCCCCTTTACTCCCAATTGGTTAAGAAACTGATTGGCTACCTTGCCTCAACCAATCATTACTTTTGAAATATCAGTTACATAGGTTCCAGACATCCTAAACTGACCTCTGACCTGGGGCCCCTTAAGCCAGACATTTGGTCTCCAGTCTCTTACATTTCTCATTATGATTGATGTCTCATCTATAGCTTAAACTGGATTCCCTTAGAGACTAAGAGGCCCCATCTAACATTGGTTATTCTCATATTCCTAATCAGCTTCATACTACCTACTAACTAAACTCTGGCATTCATTAAAGAGGTCAAAAGTCAGTCTTACTTAATAGCATACATATCAGGCTATTACTTCCAGGAGGCCAGTCCTACACTTAGCTATAATTAATCAAGGAGAAGAGAGCTGACTAGTCCTGACCTTTTTCACCTATCAGCTCCATACACAGAACTAGCTAAGACCATAGTTAATTCAAAACACATGTTGATCTCCTCACTGCAGCCTTAAACAGCAGACAAAGGATCATTTTAAAAGTAACACAGAGTTGAACAAACATCCTACACAGAATTATTAATTTACACAGAATACAACATATTCTAAAGTAAGCATTCTTATAAGACATATTCTAAATATCAGGAATATCTAGAATTATTTAGAATCTAACTATTTCCTTATAACAAAATCTACATATCAAGAACTTCTGAAATAGTATTTCAGCCTTTTAAACTTCAGCATGTCTGGCTCATTCCTTTGTTCATTCATAATAGTTTACAGCTGTGCCAGCATTTAGCAATCCATCCCTCACAAGGGTCTTTCTTTTCTGACCCAGCCCGGCAAGACTTTCAAATAATATGAACCATCTGGCATACCTTCACTTCAGTTGCAAAGTAAAAAGTTAGAATTCTAACTTCAAGCTTTTAACAGAATTAACCCTTCATATGATTTCTTATATATATAATTATGCCATGGCTGCCTCATTCCCCCCTTTGAGACTAAAATCAGCTTATGCAGAGATAAGTCTCACAACTCAAACTCTGGAGATTATAGTGATCCTAATTAGGAATAGACTTGTGAATCACCATTACCCTACTTGTTAAGGTCCGACGGCATACTGCCGAAGCACATGAGGCCAGGAAACAAAACAAAAACCCTGCTAAAACTAAGACTATTAGGGAAATGAACAAGGGACGTATCCAGGAGGTCAATGACCACCACCAGGAGGTAAGGTCTAATCCTCCTCGGTAATCTTCCACATTAAGGCTGGCCAACTGTAGGACTTTATCCATGGCATGCCTAACTACATGCGTCCTATTTATGACAATAGTACAGCACTCTGAAGAATTTAACACTGTGCAGAGACCACCCTGGGCTGCAAAGAGATAGTCAAGACCCATACGGTTATATCTAGAAACTATACTTAATTCATTAATTTGATCCTGCAATGCATTGACTACCACGTTCAGCTCATGAACTAAAACATGGAGTAGGGATTGAAGTCTCCGGGTAGCCATACCTAGTTCAGTAATACCCGCTACCGGGCCTCCAATTGGAATCCAGGCCGTGGCAGAAAGGGCTACAAGTCTCTTTTTAGTCAGAGGATAAGTAGAATTAATATACTGGAGGGCTAATTCAATCGCCTCATCCTCTGTGGCAACGGAGGAGGGTAAGGACAAAGCCTCTCGCTTAGAGCGGTGCGGGGATAGTGGCTTAAGAGGAATAACTTTAGGAAAATAATTCAAGGTTACCAATACACAAAAATCATATGTGGAGGGAAGAATCATGTGGAGGACATTATCACAGAGCCAGTAATGACCAAGGAGAGGGCGACGAAAGTTCCCAATAAATGTAGGCACAGGATGGAGATTAGGATGCCCATAATGCGAGCCCCTATCCCAGGGGGAACGAAGAAGAAATGGAGACTTTGTACACCATAGGTGCCAATCCCCAATTGTAACAGACCGCTCATATGATGCAACCCCTTCATACCCCGGGGACTTATGAAAGTAGAAAATAGGATGGGACACTATAGTCTTCTCAGTAGTATAGTTAGGAGCCAGATAATCACCTTGGTCATAATCTACAGGTATGGTAGTAGGGCACATAGGAGTACCTGGAGAAACTACCCACACAGGTTCCTCCTTCTCTGGGAGAACATTAGTATAGTTACAGGGAATGGGAAGAACAGTTGAGATGCTTCTTGTTAAACAAAACACTCCAGAAGCTGGATAGGGAGACGTAAAAACTGGCCTTAGAGAAGAGTCAGAGGGAGAAGTAGCATTATAAAAGGACCACCAAGTATAATCCTGGCTCCAAGGGCCTGAACTCGAAAAGTAGGGAGGTATAAGAGCTGGGAGTTGCACAGGGACAGGAACAGCTGGGACATCTGTAGTATAAGGAGAAAATCGGGAACACACAATACAAGGGGAAGTAATCTTTGCCTGGCTAATTAGTTCCTGGACTGAGTGTAACCAAAGGTTGGAGCGAGTTGGGGTATTAGGAACAAGGAGGCAAGGAGTAGAAAACAACAAAAGCATCCAAACTACTAACATTTTCTTTCTTCCTAATCTAAAACAAATACAGCAAACTAATTAAGCAATAATATTTCAACAGTCTGTGCTAATCACAGATTACTCTAATATAGTGTTCTCAGTCTTTGAGTTCTTATACCAGTTGGGATAGACCCTCAACTGACAAGGATCAAGCTCTCAAATTCCAGGAAAGCCAGAATCCGGCAAGAAAGAGTCTCAGTATGAAGCCGAAGTTCAGCCGCTCCTGCAGTATGCAGTTGACCCTTCTTTTCAGCTAGTAGATTCTTTGGTTCGGGTCAGGCGCAACTTCAATGGCTCCGCTGGATCTCTTTCTGCTCTCCACTGTCTAGGCTCCGTCTGATCCGTGCTGGGCTCAGTCTGGTCAGCAGACTTAATTCGAGACCAATGGACCCATGGAGTTATCCCTGCGACCTTCACAGCTGCAGGGGTAGAAAGCAAAACAGTAAAAGGTCCTTTCCATCGGGGCCCCAAAGGCTGGAGCTTCCAGTCTTTCACCCAAACTCTATCCCCTGGCAGGAAGGAATGTACCTGAGCCTGGAAGGGGACAGGGTTTATTTCTCTCACATAAGACTGAAGCTCAGAAATTATCTTCCCCAAGAGGGCTACCTGCTCCTGCACCTGGGCAGACCCTAAAATCCCTATGTCTCCCTTAATTCCCTGTAAAATGGCTGGGGGCTTCCCATACACAATTTCAAAGGGAGAGAGGGCTGTTCCTTTAGTTGGGGTGCATCGGAGGCGGAAGAGGGCTAGTGGCAATGCCTGTGGCCATTTCAATTGGGTTTCCTGACAAATCTTTGCTAGGCTATTTTTCAAGGTTCTATTTGCTCGCTCAACCTGCCCTGAACTCTGGGGACGATAGGCACAATGCAATTTCCAGGTAATGCGCAATGCGCGGGACAGGGCCTGAAGTGTAGCTTCAACAAAGGCGGGACCATTATCTGAACCTATGGCAAGGGGCAGTCCATACCTGGGGATGACATCCCTAAGGAGAGCTCGAGCTACTTCTGTGGCTTTCTCAGTGACTGTAGGATATGCTTCCACCCACCCAGAAAAGGTACAGACCATGACTAAGAGGTATCGGAACCTACCACTCCTGGGCATTTCTGTGAAGTCTATAACTAGGGACTCAAAGGGTGTTAGTCCTCTAGACTGAACTCCTGGTGGAATACGGGGTCCCTGACGGGCATTATTCTGGGCACAGAGAGTACATCGGGCAGAGGCAGTGGCAACCAGACTATCCAATCCTTCCAGCACCACTACTCGACTGAGTAGGCGGGCTAGTGCTGTTTTCCCTAAGTGTGATAGGTCATGAGCTTGAGACACTACAGGCCAAGCTAGGTGGCGTGGCACCAGAACTCTGGTATCAGGGAGATGTAACCAGCCATCAGGTCTCCTTACTGCACCTTCTTCTTGAGCCCATTTCTCTTCCATTTGGGTATACATAGGTGTCCATTCTTGCAGTCGAATTTGGAACAGGGGGGTCACAGTACTTGCTGGGGGTCCTCGAGCAGCTTCCTTGGCCACCCGATCAGCATGGCGGTTCCCTCGGGCCACTGGAGTATCTATTCTTTGGTGTCCCCTGCAATGAATAACAGCTACCTTCTTAGGGGCCCACACAGCCTCTAGCAGCTGAAGTATTTCAGGTCCATACTTAACAGGTTGGCCTGCAGCATTTATAAGTCCCTTTTCCTTATACAAAGCTCCATGAGCATGTAGGGTTGTGAAAGCATACTTAGAATCAGTATAAATGTTGGTCACCAGTCCTGCTGCTAGCTCCAGAGCTCGTATGAGGGCCACAAGTTCTGCTTTCTGGGCTGAAGTTCCTTGGGGCAGGGCTCTTGCTTCTATCACCTTGTCCTCTGTCACCACAGCATAGCCTGCCAATCGCTTG
Source organism: Microcaecilia unicolor (assembly GCF_901765095.1). NCBI lineage: Eukaryota > Metazoa > Chordata > Amphibia > Gymnophiona > Siphonopidae > Microcaecilia > Microcaecilia unicolor. The sequence goes on from NC_044032.1 coordinate 595,590,528, forward strand.
GAGTTCTCCACATAACTGCTTCCATCTGTGAAATAAATTACATCTGGGTCCCTCCACGGAACATCTTTAAGATCTGGTCGACTGGAGTACACTTCATCCATAGTTTGGATACAGTCATGATCTGGTGGTCCCTCAGATGCTGGCAAAAGAGTGGCGGGATTAAATGTAGCCACTGTTTCCAGGTGTATCCGTGGATTCTCACACAAACTAGCTTGGTACTTAACCATACGGTTATTTGTAAACCAGTGGTTGCCCTTATACTCCATGAGGGTGAGAACTGCGTGGGGGACTTTAACAACCAGTTCTTGCCCCAAGGTCAACTTATCAGCTTCCTGGACCAGTAAGGCTGTTGCTGCAATGGCCCTCATGCAGGCTGGCCATCCTTTAGCCACTCCATCCAGCTGTTTAGACAGGTATGCAACAGGCCTCTGCCAGGATCCCATCATCTGGGTCAGCACACCCAGAGCAACCCCCTGTCGCTCGTGGACATACAATGAGAAAGGTTTCTCCACATCAGGAAGGCCTAACGCAGGGGCTTGGAGTAGGGCTTTCTTTATGGCAATAAAGGATTGTTGAGCAGTAGGTCCCCATTCAAATGGTTCCTTTTCACCCCCCTTTGTGGCTTGGTAAAGGGGTTTCGCCATCAATGCAAAATTTGGAATCCAAATTCTGCAGAATCCGGCTGCTCCCAGAAATTCCCTAACTTCTCTTCTGGACTTGGGTTGGGGAATTGCAGCTACCGCTTGCTTCCTACTAGCATCCAGTCTCCGACTTCCCTGGGAAATGCAAAAACCCAGATACTTCACTTCTGACTGACAGAGTTGGGCCTTTGAGCGTGAGACCTTATAGCCTGCATCCAAGAGTAGCTCCAGCAATTCTCTGGTAGCCTCAAAACACTCTTCCTGGGTCACTGCTGCAATCAGGAGGTCATCTACATACTGGAGTAAAACTCGCCTGGAAGGCTCAGATTTAAAAGTCTTAAGGTCTTGCCCTAGGGCTGTCCCAAAAATAGTGGGGGAATTCTTGAACCCCTGTGGCAGGCGGGTCCATGTATACTGAAGCTTCCTTCCTGTTACTGGGTTTTCCCATTGAAAGGCAAAAAGCAATTGACTGGCGGGGGCCACCCGAATACAAAAGAAGGCATCTTTTAGGTCTAGTGTCGTGAAATGGGTAGCTCCAGAAGGTATCAATCCTAGCAGGACATATGGATTAGGCACTACAGGGTGTAATGAGATAGTGGATTTGTTGACCACTCGTAAGTCTTGGACTGGCCGGTAGTCCTCAGTCCCTGGCTTCTGAACTGGCAATAGTGGCGTATTCCATGGAGACTGGCAAGGTCGAATAATTCCATGGGATAACAGACGATTCAAATGTGCTTGAATCCCTTCCAGAGCCTTTCTGGGAATTGGGTATTGATGAAGATGGATTGGCCGGGCACTTGGAAGTAAATCTACATGTACAGGAGGAATATTTCGGGCCAACCCTGGGGGATTATCTTCTGCCCATACCCCACTGACCTGAAAGCTGTCTGCCAGGGGTAGGTCAACTTGGCCATGTGACTGATGCAGCCGCCATTCTTCTTCAAGAGGGCAGCAGAAACTCAATATACCCTTAGGGCTGGATGTCGGAGGCCGAAAGGAGACTGAAGTCTGGCCATCAGAGTCAAAAGAAATTTGGGCCCTAAGCTTGGACAGCAGGTCTCGACCTAACAAAGGGATTGGACAGTCTGGCATATACAGGAATTCATGAGTGACTATGTGTGAGCCTAATTGGCATCTACGGGTTGTCAGGAAGGGCCTCCGGTTCTGCACCCCCGTGGCTCCCACCACTCGGACAGTTTTTCCAGACACAGGCGCTAATCGCTCCGTCACAACAGAATGTTCAGCTCCTGTATCAATCATGAATGGAATTGAGCGGCTCCCTATAGTTAGCTTGACCATAGGTTCCTGGGAGCCCAGTTTATAGGAACCTGGTCTGTCCTATTCGTCCCATTCTGCCATCTCGGCTATCCCGATGATGTCAGATTCAGGAGGCTCATATCTTCCCTCTCGAACTCGGCCTCGGCTTCCTCGATCTCCTGGTCCCCTTCTCAGTCCCTGGCGCCTCTGGGGGCATTCATCTTTCCAGTGACCTCTTTCCTTACAATAGGCACACTGATCCCTCTCCAATCTTGGTCTGGGATTCTCCCCCCTTGGCCGGGATTGATTGAAGGAATCTCGGGCCCTGGCTGGTGGTCCGGGGTCCCACTTTGGCTTCCCATTAGCTAGAGGTCGACCTCGGTTAAGGGTGGAATTAGTAATGGCTGCCGCTAAAAGGTCGGCCTTCTTCTGCATCTTCCGGTCAGCCTCTCGGCGCACCTCCTGATCCCTATTAATGAAAACCTTGGTTGCGATCTCAATTAGCTGGGTGGTATTCATCCCTGCGAATCCCTCCTGACGCTGCAACTTCTTCCGGATATCTGGCATACTCTGGGCCACCAATGCGCTATTCACCATTCTCTGGTTTTCTTGGGCTTCAGGGTCAAATGGGGTGTATGTTCTGTAGGCTTCAATTAGTCGCTCTAGAAAGGCCCCAGGGGATTCAGTTGCCCCTTGGAGAATTTCAGAGACCTTTGCCAGATTAATGGGCCTCTTTATGCCTTTCCTCATACCTTCCAGTAAGTCCCGGCAATAGCCAGACAACAGTTCATAGTGCTGCCCATCATTTGGATCCCAATCTGGAGCTGCGCGAGGAAACCGAGCTCTAACCCACCCCTCTAGGTCCGGTGTCCTCTCGGGAGCACGCTCTCGCGTGATGGCCTCAGCATTTTGCAAAATCTTCCGCCTCTCCTCAGTTGTGAAGAGGGTCAAGAGAAGTTGTTGACAATCAGTCCAGGTTGGGTTATGGGTGGCCATAATGCTAGTCACTAGGTCCACCACTGCCTGAGGCTTTTCAGTATAAGAGGGGTAATGCGTCTTCCAATTCAGGAGATCGGTGGTTGTGAAGGGTACATACTGGTAGGCCTGTGCCTGTATAACCTGACCCTGATTATTAGGATCCGGTCGAGTGGTAGTTACCTGACGAAGTGGCAGAACTCTCGAGGAAGTGGGAATGGAACCTGAGGTAGAGCTAGGAGCTACCCTCCTATCATGCTCAAAGGTGATTGCAGCAGGTCTAACCCATTCAGTGGAGGTGTGTTGAACCCCTGAGGGATGGGGAGGGGTACTCATAGACTGAGAGGTGGTCACAGGTGAGTCAGTCCATTGAAAGGGATGCCGGGCCCCTAATGAGTGGGTAGGGGTACTAGAGGGAGAGGCTGGGCTGTCAGGAGTTGAGGAGTCAGGGAGTGGAGCCCAAAGTGGGTCTTCGGAGGTTAACAGGGGAGGATGTGGCACAGAAGGGTAGAGGCCAGGTGAAAAGTCCAACCTAGGGTGTGGCAGGTTTGGCACAGGAGGGGAAGAACTATCCGGAGAAGCCTGTGCTGGAGAGGCTTGGGCTGGGCGGCGTGGATCTCTAGGGGTGGCACGGAACCCCAACAATGGGCCATAAGGTGGTGGCTCAAGATCTGAGGGGTCATCAGAGAGTATGGGTTTCTCAGACAGGGTAGGGGCGGAAGCCACCGATTGGGTGGTAGGCTTCCTAGGGCTCTTTCCCTCTTCTAGTTTAGATTTTCTAATCTTTCTTTGAACACGGCCTAACATAAATTTTACTGGGGATCCCATATAAGTTTTCAACCAGGAGGGAGGGTCAGTCACAAGGCTGTCCCAGGAATCTATATAAGGGAGTTGTTCAGAATATTCTGGTTCTCTTACAACTATGCTGTAGACCTTCCGGATTACTTCAATATCTAAGCTGCCACTAGGGGGCCACCCCACTCCCATAGATGGCCACTCAACTTCACACAAGGTTCTTAAAATACCTGAGCTTAAAGTCTGTCCATAGTCATTAATTAAAAAGCCTTTTTTGAAATTTCTAAGCATACAATCTAGGGGGGTAACAATTTGTCTAGATGATGTCCCACCCATAATGCTTACAATTACAACACACAAAAGGGAGGGAGTTTTTTTTGAAAGTGCAGTAAGGGGTCTGCACTCTCGAGACACTAGGTAGACAGACAGCAATCGCTTCCTTCCGTTGCTGACCAATTGAACTCGCGTTAATTGGAAATGCAGCTATAAGAAGTCCGCACTCAGTTAGCATTCACGCATCACACATTCCATACAGAAAATCCCACCCAACAATTTCAGATTTCTCAAATACAGATAAGCTCAAGCGTTTTCGCTTCTAGTCCCCGCGACTAGAAGGTACTAGGGCCTTTGCTGAGAATTGATCAGATTCTCCTTCCTCAATTTTCTTGAGGGGCTGGTTTACAATTTCCTAGCTAGGATTACAATACAAAATACAGAATACATACCCGGCGAATGTTCTCCAGTCAGTTGGGTGCTGGGATTAATGCAGGATTCATCCCACCGCTGCCACCAAGAATTGTTGCAGGAATTAATACATGAATTTGTGATGCTTCAGGAGTCAGACAGCACACACCAGAATGAGAGAAAAATCTTCTTTATTTGCCAGCAAACAAAGCAGGACATCAGTTCTAGCTCTCTTCTCTTCTCTTAGCTCTTTGTGTCTTTCTCTCAGCTCTCTGTGTCTTTCTCTCAGCTGCTTCTCTTCTTATGCTGTCTTCTCCTTCTTCTGTCTGTTCCTTCTGTCCTTCTCTTTCTTCTGAGCTCCTTCTGACGTAAACTGCTTCTGCTCCTACTTAAATAGGGTCCTAAGCCCTCCTCCTAGCCTAGCCCCCTTTACTCCCAATTGGTTAAGAACTGATTGGCTACCTTGCCTCAACCAATCATTACTTTTGAAATATCAGTTACATAGGTTCCAGACATCCTAAACTGACCTCTGACCTGGGGCCCCTTAAGCCAGACATTTGGTCTCCAGTCTCTTACATTTCTCATTATGATTGATGTCTCATCTATAGCTTAAACTGGATTCCCTTAGAGACTAAGAGGCCCCATCTAACATTGGTTATTCTCATATTCCTAATCAGCTTCATACTACCTACTAACTAAACTCTGGCATTCATTAAAGAGGTCAAAAGTCAGTCTTACTTAATAGCATACATATCAGGCTATTACTTCCAGGAGGCCAGTCCTACACTTAGCTATAATTAATCAAGGAGAAGAGAGCTGACTAGTCCTGACCTTTTTCACCTATCAGCTCCATACACAGAACTAGCTAAGACCATAGTTAATTCAAAACACATGTTGATCTCCTCACTGCAGCCTTAAACAGCAGACAAAGGATCATTTTAAAAGTAACACAGAGTTGAACAAACATCCTACACAGAATTATTAATTTACACAGAATACAACATATTCTAAAGTAAGCATTCTTATAAGACATATTCTAAATATCAGGAATATCTAGAATTATTTAGAATCTAACTATTTCCTTATAACAAAATCTACATATCAAGAACTTCTGAAATAGTATTTCAGCCTTTTAAACTTCAGCATGTCTGGCTCATTCCTTTGTTCATTCATAATAGTTTACAGCTGTGCCAGCATTTAGCAATCCATCCCTCACAAGGGTCTTTCTTTTCTGACCCAGCCCGGCAAGACTTTCAAATAATATGAACCATCTGGCATACCTTCACTTCAGTTGCAAAGTAAAAAGTTAGAATTCTAACTTCAAGCTTTTAACAGAATTAACCCTTCATATGATTTCTTATATATATAATTATGCCATGGCTGCCTCAAAACAGGTGTAGACCAAAACATCTAACTTTAAGCCCTGGATGTTTTTGCTTTGTTCTGTTATCGCAGAAAAATGTCCATGTTTTGGGAATGCTGAAATCCCACCACCAACTTTCCCCCTTGTGACTTGGATATGTTGCATGGTCTTCATCTGCCATCATCTCCTATGTTTCTACTCCCTTCAAGCACCCCATAGTGCCAGCCAAGGGATCAGTTTTAGATCCCTTACCTAATCTCATATACCCTTTGTTAAAACCATTTGCAGCTACAGTGACTTCTTGATGCATTGCTACTATCCTGGTTCCCTTGAGGCTTTTGGCCCCAGAAACAAAAACAAAATGATAACAATAAAAACAAAAATAAAACCCAAAAATCAAACAAACACAATTATCCTCTCCCCCCCCCCCCCCCCCCCCCTGAAAAACAAACAACAACCCAACCTCTTTTCTTAACTTGGCTGGTTTGTTCTGCTTTTCCCTTTTTAGTGCACTGGGCTGTTCATCTCAACTTTATGACTGCTTTGCTCTTCAGTTGAGCAGGGGAATTGTGCAAAATGTGGCTGTTCCCATGTTGGAATGAGCAGCACCAAAACTGCTTAGGAGTGGAGGAGTAGCCTAATAGGGCAGTGATCTGAAAATGAGGCAAACTGGGTTCAATTCCCACTACAGCTCCTTTTGACTCTGTGCAAGCTACTTAACCCTCTATTGTCCCAGGTGCAAATTATGTACCTGTATACAATATGTAAAGTGCCTTGATAGTAACTACAGGAAGGCAGTGTATCAAATTTCCTTCTATTTGGGAGTTAAGAGGCCAGGCATGACCCTGCCCATTGGCAGTTCTACTCCATTTCCATGAGGAAGGCAGAACTGATTTACTTGCTAGCTGCACTTCTGTTTCCTTGGGGCCAGAAAAATGATGGTGGAATGATCTGTCAAAAATGTATCCCTAAGTAACAGATCCATAAAGGCTTCAATCAAGTGTGTAGAAATCAAGGCAAGGGCTGAAGCTTGGAAACTGACATTTTTGTTCTCAAGTTGTAAACATGTACTTATTTACCTCCTTTTTATGTCTGTTATTAGCAGACTCCTTACCCTCTTGGTCCCTGAAGATCAGAAAGGAAGGACATAACAGAGCAGGAGCTTTATTAGGGAGTAGAGCAGCTATTTTCTGTTCTAGATGCTTCAGCTCACCACCTTCCCTTCTCTGCCCTGCAGGCTGCCTAGAAAGGAGAGGATGAAGCAGAACACCCTTGCTGCTCTAGCTATGCAGTCAAAAGAAATGGCAGAACTCATGAATAATCAGGGGCATCTTTTTGCCCCTAACTGGTCCTCCCTGTTGGGGAGGTTATAAAGGTCAAGGGTCCCTGCCCACACCTTTGATTCTGCATATCAACCCAAGCTGTGCGGGCCCCTAGGGATTGAATTGCCTCCCTAATCCTGAAACCTCAATAGGTTGTGGGAGTGGACCCTGACATGTTTTGAGATGATGTCAAGCAAGGCCTTACAGTGGGGGAAATAAGTATTTGATCCCTTGCTGATTTTGTAAGTGTGCCCACTGACAAAGACATGAGCAGCCCATAATTGAAGGGTAGGTTATTGGTAACAGTGAGAGATAGCACATCACAAATTAAATCCGGAAAATCACATTGTGGAAAGTATATGAATTTATTTGCATTCTGCAGAGGGAAATAAGTATTTGATCCCTCTGGCAAACAAGACCTAATACTTGGTGGCAAAACCCTTGTTGGCAAGCACAGCGGTCAGACGTCTTCTGTAGTTGATGATGAGGTTTGCACACATGTCAGGAGGAATTTTGGTCCACTCCTCTTTGCAGATTATCTCTAAATCATTAAGAGTTCTGGGCTGTCGCTTGGCAACTCGCAGCTTCAGCTCCCTCCATAAGTTTTCAATGGGATTAAGGTCTGGTGACTGGCTAGGCCACTCCATAACCCTAATGTGCTTCTTCCTGAGCCACTCCTTTGTTGCCTTGGCTGTATGTTTTGGGTCATTGTCGTGCTGGAAGACCCAGCCACGACCCATTTTAAGACCCTGGCGGAGGGAAGGAGGTTGTCACTCAGAATTGTACGGTACATGGCCCCATCCATTCTCCCATTGATGCGGTGAAGTAGTCCTGTGCCCTTAGCAGAGAAACACCCCCAAAACATAACATTTCCACCTCCATGCTTGACAGTGGGGACGGTGTTCTTTGGGTCATAGGCAGCATTTCTCTTCCTCCAAACACGGCGAGTTGAGTTCATGCCAAAGAGCTCAATTTTTGTCTCATCTGACCACAGCACCTTCTCCCAATCACTCTCGGCATCATCCAGGTGTTCACTGGCAAACTTCAGACGGGCCGTCACATGTGCCTTCCGGAGCAGGGGGACCTTGCGGGCACTGCAGGATTGCAATCCGTTATGTCGTAATGTGTTACCAATGGTTTTCGTGGTGACAGTGGTCGCAGCTGCCTTGAGATCATTGACAAGTTCCCCCCTTGTAGTTGTAGGCTGATTTCTAACCTTTCTCATGATCAAGGATACCCCACGAGGTGAGATTTTGCATGGAGCCCCAGATCTTTGTCGATTGACAGTCATTTTGTACTTCTTCCATTTTCTTACTATGGCACCAACAGTTGTCTCCTTCTCGCCCAGCGTCTTACTGATGGTTTTGTAGCCCATTCCAGCCTTGTGCAGGTGTATGATCTTGTCCCTGACATCCTTAGACAGCTCCTTGCTCTTGGCCATTTTGTAGAGGTTAGAGTCTGACTGATTCACTGAGTCTGTGGACAGGTGTCTTTCATACAGGTGACCATTGCCGACAGCTGTCTGTCATGCAGGTAACGAGTTGATTTGGAGCATCTACCTGGTCTGTAGGGGCCAGATCTCTTACTGGTTGGTGGGGGATCAAATACTTATTTCCCTCTGCAGAATGCAAATAAATTCATATACTTTCCACAATGTGATTTTCCGGATTTAATTTGTGATGTGCTATCTCTCACTGTTACCAATAACCTACCCTTCAATTATGGGCTGCTCATGTCTTTGTCAGTGGGCACACTTACAAAATCAGCAAGGGATCAAATACTTATTTCCCCCACTGTATATATGTTGCTGCAGCATATACAGTGCTTTACACATTGACTTGATGTTCTTTGGAGTGAGAGGCAGTCTCTGGTGGAGGGTTATTTATTTGGAGCTAATCCTTAAAGACATTGGAGGCATAAACTTTTGCAATGGCAATGGCAATGGCAATGGCAACAAGGATGATGGTGGTGGGACTGGTAGTTGGGAAGCGGGGATAGTGCTGGGCAAACTTATATGGTCTGTGCCAGAGCCGGTGGTGGGAGGCGGGGCTGGTGGTTGGGAGGCGGAGATAGTGCTGGGCAGACTTATACGGTCCGTGCCAGAGCTGGTGGTGGGAGGTGGGACTGGTAGTTGGGAGGCGGAGATAGTGCTGGGCAGACTTATACGGTCTGTGCCAGAGCTGGTGGTGGGAGGCGGGGCTGGTGGTTGGGAGGCGGGGATAGTGCTGGCCAGACTTATACGGTGTGTGCCCTGAAGAGCACAGGTACAAATAAAAAGTAGCACATATGAATTTATCTTGTTGGGCAGACTGGATGGACCGTGCAGGTCTTTTTCTGCTGTCATCTACTATGTTACTATGTTTTATCTCCCAGTTTTATCTGCCAGTTCAGTTTTACTTTTTGCAAACACAACGGTATTTCTTAGTTGTCATGCAATTACCTGAAGGGTAGCAACAGAATAAATCCATCATAGCATATAATAATGTTGCCAAACCTAACCACAATGTGTCATAGCTGACTGCTAATACTATGCCAACAAAGAGGTGGAGAAAAAAGCCTCAGACTTAAGTGACAGCAGTGTAAAAAAACCAAGTCCAACCGTTGTCGTAAGTGCAATCACAGGCATAAAAAAAACCTCCAACCTTATAATCTCGAATAGTGTAAGCAGAACAACAATTCAGTACACATTGAACATGCAGTTCAAAAGTGGAATTGACAGTCATTTATCTCCAATTGTCTGAAAAGACACTTATCTGACAAAGTCCGCTATTATAGAAGTGATGTTCAAATTCATGCATACTGTTAGAAAGCTGCAATTAGGGGCGTGGCAAGATGGCATCCTAGCTGTTCTCGCAACAATCTTCTGAATGCTGGCGATTCTTCGATGTATTTTTTTCTCTCCTAAAACTACTATGCCACATATTAAAAGAAAAGGGATGTCAAGGGGGCAACCGCCGTTAGCCCTAACCCAGCAAACACTTGATCGGTTTGTGAGAAGCTTACCTCCCGAATTAGGATCGGTGAGCCCCGAGCTGAGTGACGTCAAAGGAGCAACGCCAACTCTGGGGCTGGATACTACTCTTTTGCCGCCTGTGCTGAATCCGCCTCCTTGCCCTGCTGCTACCAGAGTGGAGATAGTGGACCAAACTCAGACCGATGAGTCTGGGAGTTTGTGCTTGCTTGGCGGTGTCTCTCCTGGTTATGCAGAGGAGCATATTCTGATTCGTATGTCTGGAATAAAATATGTCTTTTTTGAGCCAAACCACCTAAGGACATTTCTGGAGTAAAAAAAAACCATCTTGCTGAATGATGAATATTATCAGCATTAAGAAATAGGGATAAAGATCAGGATTAAGCCACTTTTGATTATATTCAATGTTTCTCCATAGTTACAGTCTCCTAAATTGTACTTATATGATACTACCCCCCCTCTCCCCAGTATAGTGGTCTAAGGAAGAGTAAAAAAAAATTATATTTCCTTGTATTGGAAAAGCTTTCTTTTTTTATTCCTTTAAATAATTTCTCTGTATTGCCTTTTTGTATAATTGAAATTAAATATAATAATAAATAAATTAATTAATTAAAAAAAAAGAAAGCTGCAATTAATCCCAACAAAGATCTTCATTTCGCCAGCCCCCACGGCTGCTTCAGGGGAGCAAAATAATCTCCAACAAAATGGCACCCAGACAAAAAGATGTTGAAGACTACACTTCCACTAAAGCATTTCTAGTTTTAAAGGACAACATAATACAATTAGAGATCCAAAATTCAAAGAAACTGCGAACCACTCAATCTCAGAGTTTAATCCTTTTGGCCAAACTGCATCTAAAAAATAAATCCACCTCTGTTCAGTCTGATGTAATTTACTACAAACTCAATCACTGCACATTTCAAATCAAAAAATGCAAGCAGGTACTCCACACAGTGTTTAACAAATTGTTCTTCTCTGTCATGTTCAAGATTATGTTCAATCAACCTTGTCTTCAGTTGCCAAGATATTTGCTCCAATACAACAATTTACAGGGACATATCAACAGATAAATAACATTACGAGAAACATAAGTGGTATAACTCTTAAGGTATACAGCATGCCTATGAGAGATAGGTATACAGTATTGCCTTCCATCATAACCACAAATGCAGCACACTGGCCACACTTCCAATGGCCTATTCCATCTTCTCTATTCTCTGTCCACACATCTGAGCAGCATAGAAGATCTTTCAAATTACATGTTCTGCTATAAGATATTAAGGTCCACTTTTGCCAAACAGCAGTAAAAGGGGACCTGTGGTGGCATCAGTGCAGCAAAAGACTTCTTTTAAATAAGGAAATGGCCGTGCGGAAAGTTAAAAACTTGACAAATGGTAAGTTAAACACTTGCCACACGGCCAGTTCCTGAGGGAGTCCTTACTGCCCAGCGCAGCTCCCAGCTCACAAGGTAGAAGCTGGGAGCTGCGCTGGGCATTTTCAGACTTGGTTTGATTGGTAACTGAGGTTACCTGTGCCCTGCACTTAACATCTCTTAATATCTTCCTGATAAACTATTGACTCCTTTATTCTATTTCACCCCCTTTTTTATTCTATCCTATTAACACAAAAACAAAAAAAAAACTGTCCTTTCACATGCAGAGGGTCTGACCTCTGTACGTTCCTTATCTGTCTCTATCCTATTGCCTATATTGCACTGTGATTTTAAATTTTTATGCTGCTATTGTCTTAAAGGGATTTTAGAGAATTGTGTTTTGAATATCTGTGCTAGTGATTTCATCTTTTTATGCTGGAATTGTCTTAAAGATGTTTTCATTGTAACTGTGTTTTAACCTGTGCCAAGTGTATTCTTCTTTTTTACCATGTATGTCTGCACATGGTATATATATATATATATATATATATATATATACCATGATCTGTTCCATGTATGTTACGTTCCATGTATGTTACCATATATTTATGCACCTTAACGCAATAACATTGTAATTCTGTTACCCGGAAATGGCAACCGCCATTACGGCAAATGTAAGCCACATTGAGCCTGTAAATTGGTGGGAAAATGTGGGATACAAATGCTACAAATAAATAAATAAATATCTGTGCAATTGATTTCATCTTTTTATGCTGGAATTGTCTTAAAGGTATTTTCATTGTAACTGTGTTTTAACCTGTGCCAAGTGTTTTAAACCTAATCTGGTTACATTGAATCTGGTGTCTGTTTTCATTTGAATTGCGTGTTGAATCTACACTGCCAGAGACTTAATTCAATCAATTTTGGTTATATAGCATCTGGTGACTCATAGCTCTGGAGGAGGGGCAATTTTGTTTTGAGCTGGGTAGTAGAACCTAAGTTTACCTTGTGAGCTGGGAGCTGCGCTGGGCATTTTCAGACTTGGTTTGATTGGTAACTGCTGGCTTTGTAACAATTGTCTTGTTTTGAACTATGACAGGACTGTGGCCTCATGGATCACTGGCCACCGTTCTGTTCCTGCCTTGGTGCCTGGGATTGCTAATTATGCTGTAATACTAGTTCCTAGTTTTTAATAGCTTGGGATTATCATTGACCAGGAACTCTCTTTCAAACCTCAGGTAGTCAATTTATTGAAGACATGTTTCTTTTTCCTTTGGTAGTTCTGTGCTGTTCATTTTACCTGGATGTTTTTCCTCAAAAAAACTGTTCTCTATTCTCTAATTACTACCTGCCTAAATTGTTGTAGAACAATTTACTCAAGCCTACCTAATAATCAATCTGAAGGCTCTAAACTTTACAGAAAACAACAATAAGAATCCTTTCCTGTGCAAACTGCTTTAATCGTGTTACCTCGCTTTTTCTCTATATCCAGTTTAAAATTCTGGTCCTGATGCACTGAGTTTTACATTCAGGTGTCCCTTTCTACTTCGCTTCCATTATTGTACCCTATGCTCCATTGAGACTATTAAGATCTCTAAATGATTGCCATTTACAAATATCATCTATTCGTGTGCAAGGTTAGACAACCATGAGGAAATATGCTTTATATTACACCTCACCTTCCTTGTGGAACTCTCTTCCTGTCAATACTTGACTGGAATTATCCTATCTCAACTTTAGAACAACTTGAAGAGGTATTTATTCCTTAAGGCCTATGGTGACCATACCATTATCAATCATGTGACCCCCCATCTGTGTATATTTGTGTTTTTCTTTTGTTAAATACTTTTAGGCTCTTAGTGTGAGAGTCTTCTTTCTTATTTTACTTGGCATTCTCTTCCCATCTTGATTTTAATTTTAAACCAATTTGCAATGCCTGCAGGAAAAGCAGCATATAAAGATAAATAAACCACAAACCATAATGCTTTAGGAGAAGGTCATTGTTCAGATTTTGCCAGAAAACTCCAACAGCTAAAATCTAAAGATGACCACCACCTCATAGATTTATACCTCCCAAATTATGCATTCAAGTCAGTTAAATAAAAAATATCTATATCTATATACAGTGGTGGAAATAAGTATTTGATCCCTTGCTGATTTTGTAAGTTTGCCCACTGACAAAGACATGAGCAGCCCATAATTGAAGGGTAGGTTATTGGTAACAGTGAGAGATAGCACATCACAAATTAAATCCGGAAAATCACATTGTGGAAAGTATATGAATTTATTTGCATTCTGCAGAGGGAAATAAGTATTTAATCCCTCTGGCAAACAAGACCTAATACTTGGTGGCAAAACCCTTGTTGGCAAGCACAGCGGTCAGACGTCTTCTGTAGTTGATGATGAGGTTTGCACACATGTCAGGAGGAATTTTGGTCCACTCCTCTTTGCAGATCATCTCTAAATCATTAAGAGTTCTGGGCTGTCGCTTGGCAACTCGCAGCTTCAGCTCCCTCCATAAGTTTTCAATGGGATTAAGGTCTGGTGACTGGCTAGGCCACTCCATGACCCTAATGTGCTTCTTCCTGAGCCACTCCTTTGTTGCCTTGGCTGTATGTTTTGGGTCATTGTCGTGCTGGAAGACCCAGCCACGACCCATTTTTAAGGCACTGGCGGAGGGAAGGAGGTTGTCACTCAGAATTGTACGGTACATGGCCCCATCCATTCTCCCATTGATGCGGTGAAGTAGTCCTGTGCCCTTAGCAGAGAAACACCCCCAAAACATAACATTTCCACCTCCATGCTTGACAGTGGGGACGGTGTTCTTTGGGTCATAGGCAGCATTTCTCTTCCTCCAAACACGGCGAGTTGAGTTCATGCCAAAGAGCTCAATTTTGTCTCATCTGACCACAGCACCTTCTCCCAATCACTCTCGGCATCATCCAGGTGTTCACTGGCAAACTTCAGACGGGCCGTCACATGTGCCTTCCGGAGCAGGGGGACCTTGCGGGCACTGCAGGATTGCAATCCGTTATGTTGTAATGTGTTACCAATGGTTTTCGTGGTGACAGTGGTCCCAGCTGCCTTGAGATCATTGACAAGTTCCCCCCTTGTAGTTGTAGGCTGATTTCTAACCTTCCTCATGATCAAGGATACCCCACGAGGTGAGATTTTGCGTGGAGCCCCAGATCTTTGTCGATTGACAGTCATTTTGTACTTCTTCCATTTTCTTACTATGGCACCAACAGTTGTCTCCTTCTCGCCCAGCGTCTTACTGATGGTTTTGTAGCCCATTCCAGCCTTGTGCAGGTGTATGATCTTGTCCCTGACATCCTTAGACAGCTCCTTGCTCTTGGCCATTTTGTAGAGGTTAGAGTCTGACTGATTCACTGAGTCTGTGGACAGGTGTCTTTCATACAGGTGACCATTGCCGACAGCTGTCTGTCATGCAGGTAACGAGTTGATTTGGAGCATCTACCTGGTCTGTAGGGGCCAGATCTCTTACTGGTTGGTGGGGGATCAAATACTTATTTCCCTCTGCAGAATGCAAATAAATTCATATACTTTCCACAATGTGATTTTCCGGATTTAATTTGTGATGTGCTATCTCTCACTGTTACCAATAACCTACCCTTCAATTATGGGCTGCTCATGTCTTTGTCAGTGGGCACACTTACAAAATCAGCAAGGGATCAAATACTTATTTCCACCACTGTACCTCTATAGCACTTATTTTCAAACCAAATGGATATCCCATAAGGCTGAAATGGACGTCCATATGCAAGGACTGTCCAAATACCAATTTTTCAACAGCTACACAGGGAACATCCAAGTGAACCAGGCGGCCCAATATGGATGTTCCCAGAATGGGTATTCCAGAGGCGTATCGAAGGTGGTGTTGTGATTTTTTCCTCCGAACATGATAATGTATAACAGGCTGATACCCAGGGGTGGGAATGTGAGAGTCCATATCTATACCTGATGTAAAAAAGACTAAATGACGCTGCAACTTGTCTTTTGTGATCCATCTGTGTTGTTGCTGAGTAAAGGAGTTTGAAAAAGGATGATTGTGGTTTGTTTGCTTTCTCTGTAAGGTACCCACTTCTGGTAGTAGTTCTTCTTTAGGAAAATCAACTGCCTTTAAGGAGGAAATTAATGATGATCGAAGTGGTTTTGACTGATGCAAGCTTATCAATCCCTCCTGCAGGGGAAAAACCTTCATGGGATCAACTCCCACTGGCAGACAAATGGGAATGCCTTTCTCCTTAATTTCAAGAGGCTCCAGAGTCTAATAGTCCTGCTACTAAGTGAGAGGGAGTGTTTTTATTCAAGGAAATCAGATGCCTTTCAATTGGGCCTGTTGCAGTAGGCATGCTTATTACTGGATGATTTAATTTAGCTTCTCACTTCCCCATAGTACTTCACTTAAAACAACAGCACTGAGAAATGAGAGGTGATCCAAAAGTGGCCAGTTGAAGAGTCCTGGGCTGCTGAGGATCCACTGGAGTCCCACTGAGGCCCCTTTGGCTACACCACAGGGGTCTGCAGGAATTTATCTCCCATGCTGGTCCACACAGATGACATTAGCAGGCCAGCAAGATAGTTCCAGGAGTAGACTCCTGCCCTGATAGGCCTTCCAAGTGCCTTCAGCACTCTCTAGGCTTACTTACTCCTCTTTCTGCACCAGCCACAGGTGTCTGCAAGAATTTATCCCCCACACTGTCCCATACAGATAACATCAGCAGGCAGCAAAATAGTCCCAGGGATAGTTTTACAGACAGTCTTAGTGGCACCTCCAACAATCTCCAGGCCCACTTACTTTTCTTTCTCCACCAGCCACAGGGATCTGCAGGAATTTGTCCCGTGCACTAACCTGTAGACATCAGCAGTCCATCAAGATAGCCCGTGGGTAGTCTCACAGCCACTGCTAGGTCTTCTTGAGTCTATCAACACTTTGCAGGCTTACTTGCCCCTCCTTTTCACAGACGTTCATTTTATGATTTTCTGAACTGGACATCCTTTTGAAAATGCCCTTTCATCATCTCTCTCTATCCATCTATCTATATAAATACATTCTTTTGAATGCTGCACTGCTAAATCTGTTGATAAAACATCAGCAAAACCCAATTGACAACAAACCTGACATAGCTATATTTGTTGGATGACTATATTTGACTGCAGTAGTATATAAAAGTTTAGATGTAAGATCTATTACCTTTGATACAGTTACCCAACGAAACATAGCATTGTCAGGTTTGTTGTCAAATGGGTGTTGCTGATGTCTTTAGCTTTGTTTTATTATTAAATGTGTGGTTACAGTTAAATTATAAGCTAGATACAATACGTTCTTTCCTCTGCTGGTTCTTTGTGATTGTTATTTTGATTTTTTTTAGCTAAACCTTTATATAGAATTGCTTTCTATGCTTCCTAATACAAACGAGAAGTTGTTAAGCTATTGTAAAAATGAAGGAAAATCAATTTGCATGGCAGAGATGTTGCAATAGAAACAAAATTGTTTTTGTGCTGCAGATGTGAATGTCTTATTAGTGACTCTAAAGGTACAATTAATCATTTCACAAACTTGAGAATCAGACCTTGGAAAAAAAAGATTATTTTTCTATTTCAGTTGAAAGAATTGTACTGAGCAATGGACCAGAGTTGTGCAGCAAGGTCTTTTAACTATGTGCAGTCTATCATAAATTGAGATAGGTTCATCTAAATGAAATCAATAGATCTGGCATCTGGAACACGCGAGTATATCTATCTTCAAATGTATATAATCATCAGTACATTCTTACATTTTTTTTTACATAATTGTGAGAATAATAAAAAAAACAGAGAAAATGTAGAATACAGAAGCGGGAAAGGACTGTAAGGTCCACCTAGTCCGCCACTTTTTTTTTCCTGGTGCAATGACATATGTTCAGTTGATCTCTGCCTTTCCCTTCACATCTATCTTAGGGATCCTCTGTACTTATCCTAATCTTTTTCTTAAATTCTGTTATGGGGTAAATATTCAACCTGTGGTGGTCAGTGACTTTTTTTTGCCTCCATTGGCTTTATGCCCGGATATTCAATGATGGGTTATATCTAGGCACTGGCATTGAATATCCAGGTATGTGCAGATGGCCAGCACTTATCCAGTTAAGGGCCAGTAAAGGGGGTCATGATTTTGATATACTATCAGTTTCAGCCCTTAACTGGATAAGTTCAACCTGGGCAAAGATAGGACTGTGTTTTGTGCACTACAGTTTGTCCAGTTACCTTATTCAGTTAAATGCTGAATATTTATTTATTTAGATTTTGCTCACACCTTTTTCAGTAGTAGCTCAAGGTGAGTTACATTCAGGTACACTGGATATTTCTCTGTCCCAGGAGGGCTCACAATCTAAGTCTATCTGAGGCAATGGAAGGTTAAGTGACTTGCCCAAGATCACAAGGAGCAGCAGTGGGATTTGAACCGGCCACCTCTGGATTGCAAGACTGGTATTCTAACCACTAGGCCACTCAAGTGCCAACCTGCCCTTATTTCCGCCCCTGGACTGCTAACAACATAGCCAGTTTCAGCATAGGCAGTTAGAGGAGAGAGGTTCAATGGCACTTTTTCATTAAATGTCACTGAATATCCTCAGATAGCCCTATACAAGCAATTTAATCAGGAAGAAACCTCTCTTGCCTGGTTAAATTGCTTTGAATATTGACCCTACTGTGTTGGTCTCTACCACCTCCACTGGAAGGTCATTCCTTCCATCTACCACCCTTTCCTTGAAGACTTTTCTCTAATGTTGCCCCTGAGTCTAAGCTCTTGGAACCTAATACTGTGACCTCTTTGTATTAAAATAAAATTTGCATCATGTGTATTTATATCTTTCAAATATTTTGGGGGCCCTTTTACTAAAGGGTTGCCATGTGGCAACAGGTTTGCCTTGCGGCAACCCGGAACTACCGTCAGCCTATCAGGGGAGCTGGCGGTAGTTACACCCCCATCGTGTACCATTTCCGGCGCTAGTAGAAATATTGGGGAAATAATAGCCTCAGTCTATTTCATACGTCTTTGATGTTGGAGAGTATGCACCAAAAGTGGCACATTTAGATATACATCTATTTTGTAGTTTGTTACTGCATTTGTGATATAGTTAACCTTTGTATTTTGAAGCTGTAGATTAAAATCAGTTTTTAGCAGTATCAGGGCTATAGTCAAATATAGAGGTTAGCATTTCTTCCAAATATCTGCCACAATATTTAAACTGTCCATGTATATTCAGCACCGCTACATGCAGAAATGGTGACATATTCAATAACGACCAGTTCTAGCTATACAGGTGCGAGGGAATTCTATAAGTAGCACCCAAACTTGGAAGCAGATCAAAATTCAGCACTAAGCAATATTCTATAAAGAGCACACGCCTTATATAGAATAGAGCTTAGCGTGGATACTACACCTAACGTTTGGGTGCTGGATTTATGCCTGCTGAAAGCTGGTATAAATGCAGGCACTCAAGTTAGGCACAGTAAGGCAGTATTCTGTATTTCTGCACACAACTTTTTGGAATGCCCCTGACACGCTCATGGCCGTGCCTGTTTCGAGATATACATTATGGGAGTTAGGTGCCGTGCTTTATAGAATTAAAAAAAAACCATACATTGTGGAACACAGAAAAATAATTGAAAAAGCTGAAAAAGCTAAGTATTATGTTTGGAATAAGTTTTGATTTGCACGGAATGGAATGAATTGTGATTAAGAATAAGTTTAAAAGTAAAGTGAATAGGTTTAAAAATATTTAAAAAATATGAATGGGATTAATGAGGATTACGGTTTACCCTCTATGAAAACGCTTGGCTCATGAAGAAAAGTATTAGCCATTTAAGAGGTGGATATGTTGATCTGAAGATCCTGTTATGACCATCTGATTATTTAAACTTGGATACATTAATATTAAATGAACAGAGACGTTGAGCGTTTGTATAATGAGCGCTTTATAGAATAGCACAATAGTTCAATTTTAATGAGTGCCAATTAACATCAATAATTGGTTGTTAGCACCCACTTATTGATGGTTCACAGCTCATTATTCAAAAATATTTGCATGTGTATCTCGGAAGCGCACCCAGTTTTGGAGGCCAGATACAGAATCTAGGGCATAGTGGCTGAATATTATGGATTATCTGTAGAGAAAGGCAGAACACCTATGCTCCTCCCCCCCTGCTCTGCCCTGGTACTAACTGGATAGTGCCAGGGCAATCTGTAAACATTTTCAGCTATACTCTCCATATAGGACTAGTTTCAGTAAATGGAGCTGAAAAACAGTGCCTAAAAATCCATATTCTATAAACTGTGCTCTGAGTTACACATGTTTATAGAATAGAGTTTAGAGCCGATTTCCAGGACAACTTCTTGGTGTGAGGATTTACACCAACTTAAATCTTTATAGAATAATTTTTAGCAAGATGCACACACATCCAGATTGTTGCCAATAATTGTTAATACCTAATTATTGGTGCTAATTGCTCATTAGCCGATTTAGTGGTCCACACATCTCAGGAAAGTGAGCAATTTTGTATGCATAAATTTGCACACCATTTCTAGAACCCAGGGGATAATGCCACTGAAAATTCACAGAAAGGCCTAGATAGGGCACTTATCTGGGTATCGGCTGCCACTATGTGGATAAGTGATTTTGGATGGTGACCCACTTATTTCTTTAGACTTCATTCACACCTTTTCATTAGTAGTTCAAGGTGAATTACATTCAGGTACACTAGGTATTTCCTTATCCCTAGAGGGTTTACAATCTAATTTTGTACCTGAGGCAATGTAGGATGATATTACAGTAGATTTACATCTGTAACTGGTATGCAGTATAATATATATTAATCATATCTGCTGGGTTTGTAATTTATGGCAGTCATGAATGAATGAGAACAAATGTTATACTTTTCAACACAATTTTCTGCTGTTGATTAGGGAGGCATCATACTGATGTCTAGCTTTAAAATGAAGTATCAAGTTTGTTTGATGTCAGTTTTCTGAACTAAAATTTCCTTCATGGTTCAAAATTCAGTAATAAGATGTTGAGATTCATTCTCAAAATTATGCAACTTTTCATAGTGTTTGGGGGGAAAATGTAGCATAAAAAGACTCATAACATTGACATTCGCACATCAGCCAGCCTTAATAAATGCTTAATTATAAATAATACCAAACAACATTTTCTTTTTGGAATAAAATTTGGCTGCAGCTTTATTTCCAAATAATCATAAATAACTCAATTCACTTAACAACCACTTAGTAACATGTCAATCAATATCTCGGTTAAATTCATATAGCGGTTTAATACTGTTAAGCCATTCGGTCACGAAACTGGCTCGGTTAAATTCATATAGCGGTTTAATACTGTTAAGCCATTCGGTCACGAAACTGGCTTACCTTCCCCAACTTACCCCCATCCCCCCATGTGACTTACGGTGCCGTCAAGCCACATCTCACTCATGGCGGTTCCGCCCCTGAGTTCTTTTCCATTTCATAACTTTCCCAATATTCATTTTAACCGCTTCTGGTGCCTGTAGCACCCTTCATCCAGGCACCCCCTTTTATTAAAAGCTGCTACCGATCCTCCCAAATACTACCCCCCACTCCCCCATGCCCCTCCTAAACTTCTCCAAAATTCAACCCCCAAAATCCCCATCTCCCACCAAAAACAGGGTGGGCCGGGACGGGTCCTTCAACTACCTTTCAACCACCCTCCCCCTCTCCTACCTAACTAACTATCCTTTTCAGCGCCAAATTCCTCCTATCCTGTCCTTTCCTTCCTAACCAATCCAATTCCTTTTCCTTCAACCAATCCCCTTTTCTTTCCCTTTGTTGCTGCCCTGCCAGCCTCCAATTAATTCACCCCACTACCCTCTCTTTTCCCTCCCCCCCACCCTTCATCAATCTAACTTGGCTGCTTCTGTCTCAGCCAATGTTATCACCCTCACTGATTAACAGTGAGGGTTTCCTAACATTGACATTCGCACATCAGCCAGCCTTAATAAATGCTTAATTATAAATAATACCAAACAACATTTTCTTTTTGGAATAAAATTTGGCTGCAGCTTTATTTCCAAATAATCATAAATAACTCAATTCACTTAACAACCACTTAGTAACATGTCAATCAATATCTCGGTTAAATTCATATAGCGGTTTAATACTGTTAAGCCATTCGGTCACGAAACTGGCTCGGTTAAATTCATATAGCGGTTTAATACTGTTAAGCCATTCGGTCACGAAACTGGCTTACCTTCCCCAACTTACCCCCATCCCCCCATGTGACTTACGGTGCCGTCAAGCCACATCTCACTCATGGCGGTTCCGCCCCTGAGTTCTTTTCCATTTCATAACTTTCCCAATATTCATTTTAACCGCTTCTGGTGCCTGTAGCACCCTTCATCCAGGCCACAAGCGGTGACAGACTATATCTTGTCACCGCTCCCCACCAAACAAGCTGCAGCCAAATTCTTCACTAAACAATCCTCCAACAAATCTTGGATTGTACTTAAAAAGATATCAATCCCAATATCGGACAGATGAACTCCATCCGACCTATAAAGACCTGCACAATCCGAAGAAATCAACTCATGCCCTAAAACCAAACCCCCTATTCTCCCCATAAATTTAGACACTTCCCCATTCACCCTACGCCTCAAGCGCTCAATACCTTTTGGATTAATTGCCCCTTTCCACACTCTTCTTGGAATAATGTGTGACCACACAATTATAGCCTCTGGAAAATAACCCATCACCTCCAATAATTCTATTTTCATTAAATGGATTAAATCCACTCCTTTAACATGACATAGATCATTACCCCCCAAATGAATACATATCAAAACTGGTGACGAAAATCTCCGAGCTTGTAGTAAGGCCGGTAGAAGTTGCTTCCATGTCATTCCTCGAATGGCCAACCAACGGATTCGAATACCATATTCCACCAGTCCCAGGTTGGCTCCCCACTTGGATTCTCGAGCATGCTTGTGTGCCCAAAAGACAAATGAATGGCCACAAATCCACACACATATGTCCGGAGGCAATAAATCTGCAAAAGAAACTAAAACAATTTAATGTGACATATTCAATTCCTTTCCCGAATATATCCTTTATATCTGTTCGAACGCCATCTCCCCACACGCTGAATTAACTCTACTGAACCCCCTTCCTGGGCTGCATTTGAAGCCGCACCAATTCGAAAAGAATGTGTGCCATAATCCTTAGGCTCCAAACCCATCAACTTTAAGCCTTTTTTCAGCACCGCTGCAAATTGGTACCTAGTCAAAGGCATTCCGTTCTTATGCACCAACCACACTTCCCCACCAGCCGGCCTTACCTCATCATAAACCACTGCACATTGAACTGGACAAAATTCCAAACTCTTAACCGCACGCAGAGTAATCCACGTGCCTTTTCCCTCCTGATCAGTTTTTGATTTGCGCAAATATAAACGCAAAACCCCCTTTTCCACCATCACCTCCCCTCTCTTCAAACCTTCATCCTCCAGCGCTCGCTTCGAGGAAACTACCAATTCCCCAATCCTGCAAGCTGCAAAGAATGCCACCACAAAAGCCACCTGAAATAGCAGTGTCTCATAGGCCGTAAAACAAATCTTTGGTAACACCTGACACAACTGCACAACTTGTGCATAAAATAGAGGCCTTCTCACCTTTTCTATCCGTGATTTTCCTTGATCTCTAGAAAAACCACACAATAACTTACGAATCAAATAAGTGCCAGCTGGATCTGCCCAACCCATCAATTTTGACACAAATGCTATTGCAGCCATCATCTGGGACACCATCCCAAACGACCATTTTTTCTCCACTGCAAAAGCGATAAGTCGGACCACTCTCTCCTCACCAATCGGAAAGACCAAGTCCCAATCTTTATCTTCAAGGAAAGCTAAGAATCGCCGCCATCCAACTCCATAAGCCTTCCAAGTATTCTGAGCTAATGCTCTCATCAACAGCGCCTCACAATCTCCTGAAAATTGACCCACAAATCTTCGGATATCCTTGTAGGCTCCCAATCTGCTGATGGGGCCAAAGCTCTGAAACGATGAAACTGCAAACGAGACAAGGCATCAGCAATCTCATTACAAACTCCAGGCACATGTCTAGCTGTTAGCCATACATTTAACTGCAAACATTTTAGCACAATTAATCGCAACAGCTCTACTAACATTGGACACCGCGAATACTGTTTATTGATTGCCCAAACAACTGACATATTATCAGAATAAAATGCAATCCTCCTATTACACAACCTCCTTTCCCATAGGAACAAAGCCACCCAAATTGGAAATAATTCCAACAAAGCTATGTTCCTACACAAACCCATCTCTTTCCACCATTGAGGCCACTCCTCTGCACACCATGCACCTCCAAAATAAATACCAAAACCAATCTCTCCTGACGCATCGGTGAATAATTGCAAATCCACATTGGACACCAATACCTCCTGCCACACACAAATGCCATTAAACAGTGACAAAAATGTCCTCCAGACCTGCAAATCTGCTCGTACTGCCTCTGTTAAACGCACTCGAAAGTGCCTCCTCCGCAAACCTACCGTTAGCAATGCTAACCGTCTTGAAAAGACTCTTCCCATAGGGATCACCCGCGTTGCAAAATTAAAATGACCCAGCAACGACTGAATTTCTTTCAACGTCACCTTTTTCTTGGTGCACACTCTATCAATCTCCTGACGCAAAGCCTCAATCTTCACTCTAGGCAGTCTAGACTCCATCTTCACAGAATCTAACTCTATCCCCAAAAACACCAATGCTGTAACAGGTCCTTCACTTTTTTCCAAAGCCAAAGGAACACCTAACTCCATTGCCACAGTTCGAAACGCCGACATCAAAGCAGCACACTGTAACGAATTCTCTGGACCTCCAAATAGAAAATCGTCCAAATAATGCACTATAGAATCCCAACCACTAACTTGTTCAACTACCCAATGTAAAAATGTCGCAAATGCTTCAAAATAAGTACAAGAAATAGAACACCCCATCGGCATACATTTATCAAAATAAAATTTTCCTTCAAATTGGAATCCTAACAACCTAAATGCTGAAGGGTGCACCGGTAATAAACGGAATGCTGCCTCAATATCAGCTTTTCCCATTAATGCACCTTTTCCCAATTTCCTCAACAGATCCACAGCCTGCTCAAAACTTGCATATCCCACAGAACACAACTCTGGATCAATAAAACTATTCACACCACCACCTTCCGGGTACGACAAATTATGAATCAACCGATATGTACCCGGTTCTTTTTTCGGTATCACACCCAATGGAGATACAACTAAGTTTTCAATTGGTGGGTCAACAAACGGACCAGCTATCCGCCCAAGCCTCAATTCCTTCCTCAACTTCTTCCTAACCACCTCCTCATGCTGAATCACAGATACAGCATTCTTACACTTATGATCCAACACTGGTCCTTCAAATGGGATCGGAAAACCCTCTGCAAAACCGATCCACAACAAATACGCATCCCCACCACACGGATACCGACCCAACCAATTTTGTAAAGCAGATATGTTAATAGGAGAAGGGGCCTTGCCAGCCCAAACCGGGGCCACTTGAAGTTCCTCCACGCCCCGACCTTCCCCGACTGCCCAACCCTCCTCTTGGGCATTTAAATACCGGATGGAATCCTTGACAGACACTGCAACAGTGCCTGAATCTGCAAGCCGGCCTATTACATCGACCTGCATTAAATTGGAAACACACATTCCCGGGGGAACTTCCTTTTCCCACCAATCCACTTGTCCCCAAAGTTCCTCCTCCTCCCATCCAGACACCTCCTGTTCGACCCATGCCAACCCCCCCGGTATTTCCGATTGAGCCACTACCATACCCGGGCAATCCAGCAGAGGCTCCCACACGAAAGGGGGGGTTAACAGCAGGTGTAAAATTAGCAATCCACAAATCAACATCTCGGACACCCCAATTCTCAGATTTATCCTTTGCCAAACTCCGCCTAAACTGCTCATCATAATTCACCCAGGCCCAACCGCCATACATTTTATACGCTCTCAAAATTAAATCACAATAACTCCATAAGCCCGGGTAAAGAGCAGGTTTTTGAGCTCCCAAAACACTGGCAAGTACATGAAAGCTTAACATCCAATTCATAATTGTCTTTGGTACTCTCCCTCTTTTCTTCTTTCCATCCTCTTTACCCCCATCCTTCCCCGCACTACCCTCCCTATCTCGTGCTAACAGAGCAAATAAATCTATATATTTCCCTTTTAAAATTCTCTGCTTCCACTTTAACGTTATATAACAGTCTAAAGGTGCAATATTACATACTGTATGCCCCAGCCGGGAAGCCATAACTGTACCTACCATAGGATTATCCCCCATCCCCATGACCACATTCCCCCCAACCACTTCTCCTTCATCCGAAGAAGATGACCAAGACCCTGATGAATCCCAAGAATCTGAAGACTCCCAAACCTGCATCGGGTCTCCTTTCTCACCCCTCTTCCGCCTTTTTTCACTATCCAACCTCCTTACAACATGACACAAATTACGCAAAAATTTTTTATTCCTCAACCTCTTCCTCAAACCTTTTCCTGTCATCTCTTTACCACAACTACTCCGCTCTCTCGCCCCCTCCCGCACTTCTCTCCCCTCCCTCACCCTGTTACCTTCCATTACACCCATTCCCATCAACTCACCCGTTGCTCTCCCACAGGAAGGCCCCTCTAATGGATCTTCCACAGCAACATTCTGCACCGGAACATCAACTCGCCTCTGCATGCCACGTGCCATGTCACCAGTTGTAGCACCAACTTCCATCCTCTGACCCCTTTCCTGCTCCATGTGCCATCCCACCTGACACCCCATTTCAACACCATGTCCACTGCTCACACCCTCTGCCCCATACACAGAGCTCCCCATATCTACCACCCCCCTCCCTGTTGTCCCCCCTTCAGACGTACTCATACCATGTTTTTTCTTGGCACTCACTTTTCCCCCACCTTTCCCACTCTTCTTTGGCCCCATCTACACTGTTGTTTTTTTTTTTTTTTTTAATAAATATAATTTCCCACGCCACTCACTCCCCAAACACCCCCAGTCAAAATCACCAACCAAACACCCTCTATAAGTAACTTAATATATCCCCTACTTCCTTTACACAACAACACAACCCACCACTACAACCATTCCTCTGATATCTCCCAAATCACTCCAAGTTTACACTGTTATAACACACTGTAAAAACACCTCAGTGACAGATCAAAAACTCTCCAGCCCCTCCGATATCACAGTCCCCACAAACCCAAACACTCCCACACTTGTCCTCACCCACCCTCTCTATAAAAAACCCGCCACCCCTCCGATATCAAATCCCCCAATTTCCCACCACTTAAACAAACCGCCAACCTAAAAAACTGCTCCTTCCAATTCTTCCGATATCCCCAGCACCTCCCCGAAACCGGAAGTGCCTCTCACCAACCCGCAGCGCTCCTCCGCCTCCCCCCCTAACGGTAACACACTTCCAAGCCGCTTTCCCCCACACAAAATCACCGCCAAATTTCAATTACCCCCCCTTACTATTTTCCGTTTTCCTTCCCCCCTCACCTCCGCGAAACCGGAAGTGACGCGTAGTCGCCACTACACGCTCACGCAGCCGCTCCCCCCCACTTTTAAAACACACTTCTGCCCCCCGTTTCGCCGCCCCCACACACAAAAAACACCACCAACCCAATCTTTTCTACACACCTCCTCCCCAATTCCTCCGTTTACTTCACCTCAGCGAAAACCGGAAGTGGCATCGCAAATCACTCCTCTACTGCAACACCAAGCCCCTCACTTTCCCACCTCAGGTAAGAACCAATTTCTTCCAATTTTCTTTAAAAAACCTTCAAACTTCCTTCAACTACCTTTCAACCACCCTCCCCCTCTCCTACCTAACTAACTATCCTTTTCAGCGCCAAATTCCTCCTATCCTGTCCTTTCCTTCCTAACCAATCCAATTCCTTTTCCTTCAACCAATCCCCTTTTCTTTCCCTTTGTTGCTGCCCTGCCAGCCTCCAATTAATTCACCCCACTACCCTCTCTTTTCCCTCCCCCCCACCCTTCATCAATCTAACTTGGCTGCTTCTGTCTCAGCCAATGTTATCACCCTCACTGATTAACAGTGAGGGTTTCCTTATACAATTTTATTTCCAGTGCAGAAGCCAGCAGGTCACGCTGACATTTCACACCCACACACTAGATTGAATATGATGGGGAGTTCAAGATTCACACTCAGAACCCACTGTGTTGCAAAGTGATATGCTTAACCACTCCTTTACTAAATAGAAAGTGATTTCTTTAATTCTCAGGCACACGAAGGGCAATTCCATAGCAAGACGCCTGAGGTTAGGCACCTCTTTTTGTGTGTATGTGTGCCAAAAATGTGTTTATGCACAAATGTATCCTAAGCACTTTTCTATAAGAGTGTGCAAAAATGCACACTGTATTCTGTCATGGGATTAGCAATCGAGAGAGAGAGAGAGAGAGAGAGAGAGAGAGAGAGAGAACTCCTTATTCAACTACTGATACATATCACTGGCAACCTCTTCCATATTTAAGGGCCTCTTACCAAACCACACTAGCAATTCCTAGCACAGCAATGGGCTTTGTTGGCATTGCTGCGCGGGAATCGCTAGCACAGTTTGCTAAAAGAAACCCTAAATGAACAATTCTAGATTATTATAAGTTTTTATTTATGTAATTTACACTATTTACAATGAAGCAAAAATAATACTTGTACACTAATTTATTTTTGTTACATTTGTACCCCACACTGGCTTGCAATGGAAGGTTAAGTGACTTGCCCAGAGTCACAAGGAGCTGCCTGTGCCTGGAATTGAACTCACTTCCTCAAGACCAAAGTCCACCACCCTAACCACTAGGCCACTCCTCCACTCACGAAATAGAAGAAAATAAAATAGTGATAATCAATTCCTAAATTACTGATTCACTCAAGTCCACAAGTAGAGGTTCCAAGAGTTATAAATTGGAGGATATTAAGGAATAATCAAACGACAAAAGATTTAGGGCCTCTTTTACAAAGCTACGCTACCGATTCTCATTGCAGCAAATGAGAAAAAGCCCATTCAGTTCCTATGGGCTTCTTCCTATTTGCCGTATGGGAATCGTTAGTGCAGTTTTGTAAAAGAAGCCCTAGAAAATAGCGCTAACACTAAAGCACAGAAATTATATTTTCATCTTGCTAGGCTAGATATACTCAGGGGTTCCATCCATTTCTGGGAGGAATTCCACAATAAGTTGTTTAGTGGTTAGAAAAGCAGTAAGGCGAGATGGATCAAAGAAAACTACATTCTTTTTAATCTTACGTGATGAGTTTGGGCGACATACCTTAGCTGTGGGATACTGTTAATACTGTTTAATGTTTTTAATTTGATATGCTCATCTTCCAGTGCATTTTTATCTGTCTCTGTGGTATCCCAGGGATGAATTTTGGCTTCCATATTGCTCAATATTTTCCTTTAACTACTCCTGACTCTTGCATAATCTCTCAACTTCACTATGCACGTATATCCTGATGATATCAAAGTATTATGTAAATTAGACTCCGCTAACTTTCAAGATATCTCTCATATTAATAGGATAGCTCAAATCACAGACTGTATTGGGGAAAATAGACTTATCATAAACCCCAACAAATCTAAGGTTCTTCTTGTTGCCAGTTAAGACAAGCCTTGCAAAACCTATTTTTCTCTGTAATACCTTGGTCCCATTGGTCCCCACTACAAAAATGCTTGGAATGGTTGTGGACAGTGCTCTCATGTTTACATTTCAGGTTTCTCAAGTACTGCAACACTAATTCTATAACTTGCAATTAATTTGCTGTATAAAATCTTTACTTCAATAATCTGCTTTTACAATTTTGATCCATTCATCGGTATTAAGAACATAAGAGTAGCCATACTGTGTCAGACCAATGGTCCATCTAGCTCAGTATCCTGTTTTACAAACAGTGGGCAAGCTAGGTCACAAGTACCTGGCAGAAACCCAATTAGCAGCAACGTTCCATGCTACCAAACCCGGGGCAAGCAGTTGCCCATGTCTGTCTTAATAGCAGACTATGGACTTTTCCTCCAGGAATTTATCCAAACTTATTTTAAACCCAGATATGCTAACCGCTGTTACCACATCCTCCAGCAAAGAGTTCCAGAGCTTAACTATTTGTTGAATGAAAAAATATTTCCTTCTATTTGTTTTAAAAGTATTTCTATATAACTTCCTTGAGTATCCCTTAGTCTTTGTACTTTTGGAATGAGTAAAAAAAATTGATTTACTTCTACTCATTCTACACCATTCAAGATTTTGAAGACCTCAATCATATCTCCCCTCACCCATCTCTTTTCAAAGCTGAAGAACCCTAACCTCTTTAGCCTTTCCTCATACGATAGGAGTTCCATCCCCTTTATCATTTTGGCTGCTCTCTTTTGAACCTTTTCTAGTTCTGCTATATCTTTTGAGATACGGCAAACAGAACTGAGTGCAATACCCAAGGTGTGGTCACACCATGGAGCGATACAAAGGCATTATAGTATTTTTGGCCTTATTCACCATCCCTTTTCTAATAATTCCTAGCATCATGTTTGCTTTTTTGGCCACCACTGCACACTGAGCAGAAAATTTCAGCATATTATCTACAATGACACCTAGAGTTTTTTCTTGAGTGCTGACCCTTAAGGTGGACCCTATCATCTGGTACCTATGATTCGGATTATGCTTTCCAATGTGTATCACCTTGCATTTGTCCACATTAAATTTCACCTACCATTTGGATCCCCAGTCTAAAAATTTCCTAAGTTCTTCCTGCAATATTTCATATTCCACACATGTTTTAACAACCTTGAATAGTTTTGTATCATCTGCAAAGTTAATCACCTCAATCTTTGTTCCGATTTCCATATCATTTATAAATATGTTAAATAGCACCGGTCCCAATACAGATCCCTGTGGCATTTCACTGTTCACCCTCCTCCAATGAGAGAAATGACCATTTAACCCTACTCTCTGTTTTCTGT
Organism: Microcaecilia unicolor; assembly: GCF_901765095.1. Lineage (NCBI taxonomy): Eukaryota > Metazoa > Chordata > Amphibia > Gymnophiona > Siphonopidae > Microcaecilia > Microcaecilia unicolor. Next base: position 595,621,010 of record NC_044032.1, read on the forward strand.
CCAATAACCAATTCCTAATCCACATCAGAACCTTGCCTCTTATCTCATGACATTTTAATTTTCTCAAGAGTCTCTCATGAGGAACTTTATCAAAAGCTTTCTGAAAATCTAGAAATACTACATCAGCTGGCCCATCTTAATCCACATGTTTATTCATGCCTTCAAAAAAAAGAAGCAAATTGGTGAGGAAAGACTTCCCTTGGTTGAACAAATGCTGACTGTGTCCCATGTCCCATTAAACCATGTTTGTCTAAGTGTTCTGTAATTTTACTCTTTATAATAGTTTCAACTATTTTGCCCCGCACTGACACCAGGTTTACCAGTTTGTAATTTGTGGCACCAACATCAGGCTTACTGGTCTGTAATTTCCTGGATCGCCCCTAGAACCATTTTTAAAAATTGCTGTCTCATTCTCCACCCTCCAATCTTCAGGTACTATACAAGATTTTAACGACAGGTTACATATTGCTAACAGCAGATCAGCAATTTCATGCTTGAGTTCTTTGAATACCCTTGGATGTATGCCATCCAAACCAGGTGATTTGCTACTCTTTAATTTGCCAAAATTGGCTCAATACATCTTCCAGGTTTACTAAGATTTCTTTCAGTTCCTCTGCATCATCATCCTTGAAAACCATTTCCGATACAGGCATCTTCTTCGTAAAGACAGAAGCAAATAATTAATTCAGTTTCTCCGCTATGGCCTTGTCCTCCCCAAGTGCCCCTTTTTGCTCCTTCATTATCTAACAGTCCCATGGACCCTTACAGGTTTTATGCTTCTCATGTACCTGAAAAAGTTGTTACTGTGAGTTTTAGCCTCTGCAGCAAGTTTCTCTTCACATTTTCATTAGCCTTCTTTATTAATACTTTACATCTGACTTGCCAGTGCTTATGTTATTTCTTATTTTCTTCATTTGGGTCCTTTTTTTCATTCTTTGAAGGACAATCTTTTGGCTGTAATAGCCTATTTTTCTTCACCTTTTAACCATCCTGAGTAGTGTAGAATGAGTAGACGTATTCAACAAATAGTTAAGCTCTGGAACTCTCTGCCAGAGGATGTGGTAACAGCAGTTAGCGTATTGTGATTTAAAAAAGGTTTGGACAGATTCCTGGAAGAAAAGTCCATAGTCTGCTATTGAGACAGACATGGGAAGCAACTACTTGCCCTGGGATTTATAGTATAGAGTGTTAGCATGATTTGGGTTTCTGCCAGGTACTTGTGACCTAGCTTGGCCACTGTTTGGAAAACAGGATACTGGACCAGATGGATCATTGGTTTGACCCAGTATGGCTACTCTTATGTTCTTATTTAACATCATCTGTGGGTTGGAAGTGCATATGGAGGAGTCTGTAATGGAAGGCTGAGCAGAGTCAGGTTAGGTTGTGCAACAAACACATTTCCTCCACTTTTAATATGCAGGCACTAACAGTGACTCAGAGGCTGAGGCGGGACCCAGCAGCCAACATTCCAGCCATCCACATGCTGAGGAGGAGGTGGATGTGGCAATGGTGGCAGATGGGGAGGCACAGGAGGCTAGTGGTAGCAAAGAGGTAGCACAGGAGAGACCTGTAGGGGAAGAACCAGAGAAGCCATCAGATGGGGACACCCCCCCCCCCCACCACCACCAGCAGAATTTGCAGATGGGGCCAGGAACAGAGAGATTGATGAGGGTGCTGAGGAGCCACAGGCCACCAGGCGAGGGGGAGTTACTACTACTACTTATCATTTCTATAGCGCTACAAGGCATGCTCAGCGCTGTACACCATACACAAAAAGGACAGTCCCTGCTCAAAGAGCTTACAATCTAGATAAGACAGACAGGCAGACAGACAGAATAATTAAGGGTAAGGGAATAAAGAGGTGAGGATAAAAGGACAGGGCAAGTGAGTAGTGGTTAGGAGTCAAAAGCAGTGGTAAAGAGGTGGGCTTTAAGTTTGGACTTGAAAACGGCCAAAGAGGGGGCTAGACGTACATGCTCAGGAAGTCTATTCCAGGCGTGAGGTGCAGCAAGATAAAAGGAACGGAGTCTGGAATTAGCAGTAGAGGAGAAGGGGACAAATAAGAGAGATTTATCAACAGAACGGAGTACCCAAGGGGGGGGGGGGGCGTAGGGAGAGACAAGAGTGGAGAGGTACTGGGGAGTGGCAGAGTGAATGCACTTATAGGTCCATAAGAGAAGTTTGAATTGAATGCGGAAACGGATAGGGAGCCAGTGAAGTGACTTAAGGAGAGGGCTAATGCCAAGTTCACTGCCAAGGTGGCAGATGATACAGCTGACAGCTAGACTTCTTGTCAAGATCCAATGGCGCAGAAAATTGGAGATCATGCATTGGGGGGTCCAGGCACAGGAGGCTGCAACAGAGCAGCTGAGGTGCATGAGGGAGGAGCACCGCCAGGCTCATGAAAACCTATGGTGCCAGCTGCTGGGGATTTGGCAGGATCTGTGAACTTATGCAGCAACTCTTTCTCCAAAACCACTTCTTCTAGCTCTCCACTCTCCAAATCTACAAAATTGTAATTGGATCAAAAGGCAGGTTAGGTCTTAACCTAAACGCTTTTAAGGGAGTTCTAATTCTGTACGTTTTTCTTCCCAGCAGTAGGAAATTGTTTTGCTATCCATTAAGGGCTGGAGACATTCAACGTGACAGACCACCCATGTCACACCCACATCATGCCTACAAAATACCTCTCTGGGAATGTTCAGTTCTAGACGTACTGACATTTTACATCACTTTTCTCTGAATATATGCTTTGGACGTTTATCTTCGAGAAAAATGTCCCTCTGCCTTTTGTGCCATTTTTTGGATTTATTTCTGTTTTGAAAATTAGTCCTATAGCAATCCATGGAATTTTATGAGCCCCATAATCAAGCAGGAAAAACATCTAGCTTTTCTATTTGATTATGGATGTGAGATAGATGTTTTTTACACTGAAAATGTCAAAAATAATTAGCCATTTTGCAAAGTGAAAGATCCACATTTTGAATGACAAAAAAACAACAAAAAAACAAGGACATGAATGTCTGTCTGGCATCATTTTTGAAGAGCTGGACTTACAGACCTTCCTGCAGAACAGAGTGGTAATCTACTGATTAGTACAGTGACCTGTAAACCAAGGTACACAGGTTCAAGCCTCATTATCACTTTTTTTTTTTGTAAATGTGATCCCTCCAGGACCTGAAAAATATCTACTGTACCTGAATGTATACCACTTCAGTAGCCTTTAGGCTTGCAGGTGCTTTATATATTTAGGTATAGTAGGTATGTTTCTGTTTCTGGAAGGCTCAGAATTATTATTATTATTTTATTCAGAACTTTTAGAATAATTACAAAGTAATTACAAGAAAATTGCATCAAGAAAAACAAAACAATACATATTTCAAAGTTTACAAGTCCACATCATGGGGAATTGCAAGTGCCTAATAAAATTAAAATAAAAAAAATAATAACATAACATATCTAACAAAAGACAAACTCAAAGATACTGCAGCAGAGGCAAATATTAATAAAACCCTTTATGTAGAAACCGCCATTAACTACAAGGAACAGTACTAAGATCTTCATTTGAAACTATATAATTTTCCAAGTGCAGTGTGTCCAAAAGTATATAAGAATTGCCACCATGTGTTACCACTGATACTCAGTAAAAACCAGGAAAATGTACTCATGCAGACAAATCTAACAAATATATATATTCTATGTTGCAGTATCAGGCTTATTTTCGAAAGAGAAGGGCACCTATCTTTCGACACAAATCAGGAGATGGGTGTCCTTCTCTCAGGGTCACCCAAATCAGCATAATTGAAAGCCAATTTTGGGTGTCCCCAACTGCTTCCCGTCCCGGGGATGACCAAGGTTCCCGGGGGCGTGTCGGAGGCGTAGTGAAGGCGGTACTGGGGCATGCCTAACAGATGGCCGTCCTCGAGCAATAATGGAAAAAAGAAGAGCGTCCCTGAGGAGCACTTGGGCGACTTTACTTGATCCATTTTTCTTACGACTAAGCCTCAAAGAGGTGCCTGAACTGACCAGATGACCACTGGAGGGAATCGGGGATGACCTCCCCTGACTCCCCCAGTGGTCACTAACCCCCTCCCACCCTGAAAAAAACAACTTTAAAAACTTTTTTTGCCAGCCTGAAATGTCATACTCAGGTCCATTGCAGCAGTATGCAGGTTCCTTGGGGGGGGGGGGGGGGGGGAGGTATGTGTGTGTCAGTGGAGGCATAGCAGAGGCATAGCGAAGGCATGGACATCCTTCTTTCAAACATTTTGGACGTCCTGAACTCCCTCCCCCCCCCCACAGGGATGGCCAAATTTCAAGAGCCTGGAGTGGAGGAGTGCTGGGCAGACTTATATGGTCTGTGCCCTGAAGAGGACAGGTGCAAATCAAGGTAGGGTATACACAAAAAGTAGCACATATGAGTTTCTCTTGTTGGGCAGACTAGATAGACCATGGAGGTATTTTTCTGTCGTCATCTACTATGTATATGTTACTATCTATTCTACTGAAGCCACATCTGCTGGCTCAGAACTAATATCCACTTCTTTGATTGTTCTCTCTCCTTTACTTCTTGTTATACAAACAAGTTTGCCTGAGAGAGTTTTCAGTTCCACCTTCACCTTTGGTTGCCAGAGTAGCTGATGAGATTTCCTGATCACCTACAAAAGGAGGGGACCAAAGACTACATTTCCCAAGAGACTGGAGCCCTCCCATTGTTGCATGTTTTGCCTAGCTTTACCCTTTCTATAGAAACAGAAAAACTAAGACAGATAAAGACCATATGGCTTTCCAGTCTGCCTATCCATGCTACCTACTCTCCTTTTCATACTCTTAGAGATCCTATGTATTTGTCCCAAGCTTTCTTAAATCCAGATATGCCCTGAGGATTAGGTCTGCTCTTCCTATAGGGAATTTCTCACTCACTTGGCTTGGCTGCATGTTCTCTAGATAAGGGTCAACGTCTAAGTTTTCCATGTCTTCTTCTCCTAGGCTCTGGATGCTTCTTGGGGTTTCCTAAAAGTTGGATCCTAGTTCTTGATGAACTATGCTGGTTATAGTAGGAACAGCAAACAAATACGTATGTACGTTACAAAATACTATGATTTATGTGTGTTCTTGCTAACATCTAGGTGCAGGCTAGGGATGGTATAAATGATCACACCTTAAATTAAAGCATGCTTCTGGCCAGTTAAGTCATCGCACCTTAAATTAAAACATGTTTCTGGTAGTTGCCGTGTGCTAACTGATTAGTGCATGATTAGCACGTGGGCCCTTACCGGCTACAAAATGGGTGGCGGTAAGGGCCCACACACTAATGGCAACATTAGTGCGTAGCCATTACTGCTGAAAATAGAAAATTGGCCATTTTCCAACCACAGCAAAAAGTGACTTTAGCACGCAGGAAAGACCTGCATAAGGGTGCATTAAGATCACTTGTAGCCACAGCTTTGTAAAAGAGCCCCTTTGTAAAATAGGCTTAAAATAGGTGTATTTTTAATAGACACCCTATTATAAAATTACCTCCACATGCATAATAAATAGCAGGACAGAAAGTAGTTACATACTTTGTCATTGAAAATTGGTGCAATTTACACATCTACCTGCTGTACATTTTAGGTGGCCTGGTACAAGATTACCCTGTTAAATAATCACTGAGCTAGCTAGATCCTTTACTTTCAGCTTAAAAGGCTGCACAGATGCATGAATGATGCATTATGCTTTCAGCAAGAATGAGTTCAGTGAATCCAGTTTGAGTAAAATAATGTACTTGCAAAAAATCTGCAAGTTACTGAATTTTTGGAATGCTTTCCCAAATAACATCAGCAGCCCATCATGTCTTGATAATGCATCACCAAACAAATGAAGACTATTTAATACACATAAACGTTGACAGTTACAGTAGAAAGAAAAACAGTTTTCTGAAGCAAAATATATTTCTTAAAATTAAATGCATGTTCATTATAAATCTAATTGGCGTTTCAGCTAACTGTTGTAAGTCAATAAGCTTCTGTTGTTAAAAAAGTGGACAAAAATGATTTAAAAAAAAGAGTCCATATACACATTTTAATATTACTACTACTACTACTACTTAACATTTCTAGAGCGCTACTAGGGTTACGCAGCACTGTACAGTTTAACAAAGGACAGCCCCTGCTCAAAGAGCTTACAATCTAAAGGACGAAATGTCAAGTTGTGGCAGTCTAGATTTCCTGAGTAGAAGTATGGTGGTTAGGTGCTGAAGGCGACATTGAAGAGGTGGGCTTTGAGCAAGGATTTGAAGATGGGCAGGGAGGGAGCCTGGCGTATGAGCTCAGGGAATTTATTCCAAGCATGGGGTGAAGCGAGGCAGAAAGGGCGGAGCCTGGAGTTGGCAGTGGAGGAGAAGGGTACTGCAAGGAGGGATTTGTCTTGAGAGCGGAGGTTGCGGGTAGGAACGTAAGGGGAGATGAGGGTAGAGAGGTAGGGAGGGGCTGCAGATCGAGTGCATTTGAAGGTTAGTAGGAGAAGCTTGAACTGTATGCGGTACCTGATTGGAAGCCAATGAAGTGACTTGAATAGAGGAGTAATATGAGTATATCAGTCTAGGCAGAAGATAAGACGCGCAGCAGAGTTCTGAACAGATTGAAGGGGGGATAGATGGGTAAGTGGGAGGCCAGTGAGGAATAGGTTGCAGTAGTCAAGGCGAGAGGTAATGAGAGAGTGGATGAGAGTTCGGATGGTGTGCTCAGAAAGGAAAGGGTGAATTTTGCTAATGTTGTATTTGTGGTTTATTTCCATAGCTTAATCTTTAAGAAAAAATATAAGTAACATTTTATATTAGAGATTAGATTTTAAAAGGGAACATGATTTTTTCTTGACAATTTCAGTTTTGGGTATGGTTTCATTTTATAGAGGACTCCAGTTAAAATCTAAATATTCCATTCTCAAAATTGTATTATATATATATATATATATATATATATATATATAATAAACTAAATGTAATGTCAATCAAGATACCACCATTAGAATATTTGAACAAAAGTTGCCGATTTTTCTTAGCAGTCTCTAAGACGTGGTCCAAATATCAGACATATTGCCATGTTTGCCCTTTGAAACATCCAGGAATCTACTACAAATCATAAATATTTGCACTTTGTAAACATTTTCAATTGCATTCCCTATCCCAGCTAAGGGGTCCTTTTACTAAGTGACAGTAAAAGGACCCCTGCAGTGCCATCAACACATGGGTTTGCAGCGTGCCAAGGCCCCCTTTTACCACTGCCGGTAAAGGGCATTTTTGTTTTAAAGAAGGAAATGGCATGTGATAAGTTTGACACTTGCCGCACAGCCATTTCCAGGAGAAGTCCTTACCGCCTCCTATTTAGGAGGTGGTAGGGGCTCTGGGGTAACCAGGCAGCACCAATTACTGCTGGGCATGCCCCTGGTACTAGAAAATACAAAAATATACTGCAAGTCACTTTATGGCCCTAAAATCATGCTAAAATAAAAGCTGAAATTATTTTACCAGCTGGGAGCATCTGACTGCCAAGCTACAGCCCAATGCTACTGATTGTGACCTCCAGGTTTCCCCCTCTAAAATAGAACCCCCGCTAAGTAGATCCTCTGATCCAGACCCTTCCAGATCCAAACCCCACAAAGTAGAGCACCTGATCTCCCCCCCCCCATAATTAGCGCCCCCCCCCATGATGCCCCTTTTATGGAAAGATGACCCCCTAACATACTACTGCAAGACTATAACTAGGCGCTACTAGTACCATTTTGGATCCCTGCACCAGCAGGACAGGAGCATCTGAGGATTCTACCTGCGTACCCCCTATTCACCGTGGGTATTTGAAACTGTGGGTGACAGGGAGTCATTGGAGTGCAGAGGTGGAGATGGATCTTCTGAACTTAGGGGTGACCCTTCAGGGTGGGGGGGCATATGGGGAATTGTATTAGAAGGCGTGTATAGGAAGCTTGGAAAGGTTAAGAAATAGACATTGTAAGTAATACTGTAATTGCCTATTGCTCATGTTTGATCTATTCTTACTGTACACCATCTTGAGTGAATTCATTAAAAAAGGTGGTAAATAAATCCGAATAAATAAGTCTCCCAGGCAGCAAGCACAACCTCCACATATTTGAAAACCGCCAGCAGCTGCAGCACACAGCAAGGCAAGGCAATAGAGTCCACTGCTAGTCAGTAGTATGTCAGCTTCAGGGCTACTCCAGCTGCTGGTAGCTCTCCTCTCCCTCCCTGCCTCCTGCTCTCCATGACCTGCTGGTGTTGTTAAGATGCCTTGATCTCTATGATTGAAAGGAGCTGCTTTGGGACCTCAGTCTTCCCTCTAACACATCCTGCCCACACAGAACATGAAGTTGCATCAGAGGAAATCAAGGCATCTTAGCAGCTTCAGCAGGCCACAGGGTGTGGAAGGAAGGGAGAGATGCTTGGGGAAGGGAAAAAAGGGGAGAAATGCTGGACATGTGGGTGAGAGGAAGGGAGAGAGAAGTGCTTGACCCAGGAAGGGAGATCTAAGTGCTTCTCTGCTGGAATGGGAGGGGGGAAAGAGACACAGACAGATAGGAAGAGGTGCTGGATGGGAACGGGGAGGGATAGATGCTGGACTAGCTTGGGGGAGGGGAGAGAAAGAGAGAGAGAGAGACTGGAGGAGGGAAAGAGAGGGGAAAAGACACTGGATACCCTGGAAGGAAGCATACAGAACTGTGGGGGGAGGAAGGGAGAGAGGTACTGGCCCCAAGGTGGGGGGTGCACGAAAAAGGGAATAGAGATGGAAGAACAGGGAAACAGAGAAGAGATGCTAGGCATGAAGGAAGCATAGGGACAGGGAGACAGAAACGAGATGCTAGTTAAGGAAAGAGTAAGGATAGGGACACAGAGTCAATGCTGATTACAGGGAGAGATAGAGGGAAACAGAGGGGGAAATAGAAACATAGAAACATGATGGCAGATAAAGGCCAAATGACCCATCCAGTCTGCCCATCCTCTGTAACCCCTAACTCTTCCTTTTCCTAAGCAATCCCACATGCTTATCCCATGCCTTTTTAAATTCTGACACAGTCCTCAACTCCACAACCTCCAACGGGAGGCCATTCCATGCTTCCACTACTCTTTCTGTGAAATTCTTTCTTAGATTACTCCTAAGCCCATTCCCTCTTAACTTCATCGTATGCCCCCTTGTTCCAGAGCTTTCCTTCAGTTGAAAAATGCTCACTTCTTGTACATTAATGCCCTTGAGAAATTTAAACGTCTCTATCATATCTCCTCTCTCCCTCCTCTTCCAGCATATACATGTTGAGATTCATAAGCCTGTCCCTATATTTTTTGTGTTCTAGACCACTTGCTAATTTTGTAGGCGCCCTCTGGATCAACTTCATCCTGTTTAAATCTTTTAGTAGGTGTGATCTCCAGAACTGCACACAGTACTCTAAATGGGGCCTCACCAGAGACATACAATGGCACTATCACCTCCTGTTTCCTGCTGGCCATCCCTCTTTTTATGCACCCAAGCATCCTTCTGGCTTTGACAGTCACTTTTTCTACCTGTTTGGAAGCTTTAAGGTCATCAGACACAATCACCCCTAAGTCCTGCTCTTCCTTCATACACTGAAGCACTTCACGCCTTATACTGTACCGTTCCCTTGGATTCTTGCGACCTAAGTGCATGACCCTGCATTTTTTAGCATTAAATCTTAGTTGCCAAATATCCATACCTTCAGCTTCGCTAGGTCCTTCCTCATGTCATTCACACCCTCCAGGTTGTCCACTGTATTGCAGAGTTTGGTATCATGTGCAAAGAGACAAACTTTACCAGACAACCTTTCCACAATATCGCTCACAAAGACTTTAAAAAGAGCCGTCCTAAGGACCGATCCCTGTGGTACTCCACTGACAACATCCCTTTCTTCAGAGCAAGCTCCATTTACCACTACCCTCTGTCTCCTTCTATTCAACCAATTTTTAACCCATTCAGTTACTCTAGGTCCCATACCGAGGGCACTCAATTTATTTATCAGTCACCTGTGCGGAACCGTGTCAAAGGTATTGCTGAAATCCAAGTATACCACATCAAGCGTCCCTCCCACGTCCAACTGTTTGGTCACCCAGTCAAAGAAGTATTAATACTGTTGTGCAATAAAGCTGAGTGAGATGCAACCAAGGAGATGATAGGAACCATAATTGTTAGACCATCTGTGTAACTATAAAAATAAACCTCCAGCTTCTCTAAATCATAACCTAGTGAATATAAATAGACATTAAAGAGGAGTGGAGATAGTGGGGAGCCTTGGGGACCTCCACTTCTCTGATAGGTTGCCATCCAATTATACTCTGTAATATCAAGATTTCAAAAAACCAGAGAGTCAATTGTAAACTATCCCTGTAATTCCTATACTTTCCAAGATATGAAGAAAAATTTCATGATCCACTAAGTCAAATGCGCTAGATAGGTCAAACTGCAGCAGCAATGGCTTCTTATCTTCACATAAATGTTTGCAAATGGAGGAGTAGCCTAGCCTATCTGTTACGGAACCAATAACGGTCTTGGTGCAGAAGTTTGACCTAAACCTGGATTGTGGAAAATGCAAAGCGGTATGGTGATCTAAATAATCAGATAGTTGATATAGCACCACTCCCTGAACAAAAAAGTGGAATAGAAGCTATTGGCCTGTAGTTTGAAGTTTGATAACTAGGCTCTTTGTTATTCTTCATAATAGGGGTAACAATGATTTCTCCTAAATCTAGGGGGAAATCCACCAATTCTAAAGAGTTTGTAACCAATTCAATAAAGAGGAAAATTCTCTCTACGCTCTGTCAGCAGGAATTATACCAGAACTGGAAGTAACAAATTCCCAGTCTAGATTGTTAAACTTAAAGTGGTCCCTATATTTTAGAACTGAAATATTCAGCCAAATTTGAAGCCGAGGGTCTTTTAATGATCTTTGGGTTGGTACATAATTCTGTGTCAGTAAGTTCAGTAAGGGGTCCTTTTACTAAGCTGTGGTAAAAAGTGGCTTGGAGTAGTGTAGGCACAGTTTTGGGGCGTGCACAGAAATATTTTTCAGCATAAATACCAAAAATGCCTTTTTTTTTCTCCCCAAAATGGATGTGCGGCAAAATCGAAATTGCTGCGCGTCCATTTTGGGTGTCTGACCTTACCGCCAGCCATAGACCTAGTGGTAAGGAATCTGCACAGTAACAACCTACACGCATCAGATGCCACCTGGTGCGCATTCGCTAGATGCGCCAGAAAAGAAAAAATATTTTTCAGACGCGCGTAGTGGATGCGCACCAAAAATAAAATTACCGCAAAAGCCACGTGGTAGTCGGGTGGTAAGTCCATTTTGGCACACGTTGGGCACACATAGATGCTTATGCAGCTTAGTAAAAGGAAGTGTTTTGAACAGTAATTTTATGTCTAGGGAGTTTCCATGAACTAATTTGGAATAATAAGCCTTCCTTATTCAGTTCCAACAGTATCTTATATTCTTTATTCACCGTTCTCCACTTTATTTTGTTCTCACTAGATGATGTTTATACCATAGTCTTTCTGCTGACCTACATTTCTGTTTTAAAGCAAGCAGCTCTGGGTCAAACCATTTGTCTGATGGTGTAACTATTCTAGTTCTAGAATTATAGGGAGCTAAAGTTTCTAAAATCTCTTTACTAAGATTAGAGCAACCATTAATAAAGTCTCAGGACTCCCAAGAAACACTTTTCTTATCAAACTGAGACCAAAAAGCTATATGATCAATTGCTCCTCTGGAAAGATATGAAGTTATTTGAGAGTTCCTTGCTTTCCCTGATTGTCTCCAATCTATATTAAATTGATATAAAAAATGATCAGACCAAGGAACCTCCAACCAATTACCCTCTGGGAAATATATATATCTGGGCACACATCAACTTAGGAATAGGATATTAAAGCCAATTGATGTCCTTTGGTGTGAGTAATTCTAGAGGTTGGAACCTCATAGTTTAAAGCAGTTAAATTGGAGAACAGATTTTATGTATTTGAATGGATATCATCCTTTTCTAAATGCAAGTTTTTATCTCCCAGCAATAGATTACATTTAGAATTTAAGGAGTTCCGAACTGCACCTTATTTGGTGCTTAGCCCCAGCCAGTGCATCCCAGGATGCACCAGGCTGGGCTGGGTGCTGCCATTTTGGAACCAGCAGGGGCCAGGGCCCAAGGAGGAAGGTGGGAGATGTTGCTCCTACTCACCTTCCTACAACCGTTTAAGATGGGGAGGGGGTTGTGAGGGTACGGGAGGGTCATTAGGCCATCAGGGTCATTGATGCTTGGTGCACAGGGGGTCTCTAGGCTAACAGAGCTATTGATGCTTGCTGTGGGGGAGGGTGTGTGTGTGGAGAGGTTACTAGGCTACCAAGGTCCTCTTTGCTCATTGCGAGAGGGGTCATGGAGGAGAGAGGTAATGGAGCACAAGCAGACAGCTGCCTGCTTGTGCTTCCCTCCCCTCGAACAGCTACAGAACAGCCTTAAAATTAGTTCGTTAGAGCTACGTGCTCTGGAGCTGTGCATTGCCTGGAATGCTCATTAAAATACTAAGGAGCTCAGTTGCATGGGGTACTCAGTGGCACACTTTAGAGCAATAGAAAACCCTTTGTGCATTGCTCGCTAAATAATGTTTGCTTTATACTGGCTAGAACCAGTCTAAAGCAAACGTTAACAGCACAGTAAGCTTTGTGCATCAGGCCCTAATAGCAGGCCTGTCTTTGACCACTAAAAAGTTAACCAGTTAGTGCAGAATATCAGCATAGCCGGTTAACTTTTTAGCTGCCAAAATAAACCCAGATATCCAGTGCCAGTCACCGGATGTGGCCCAGCATTTAATATCTTGGTTTAACACTGGCAGCAGACAGCAAGCGCTCTGCCCACCTCCGGCTGAATATTGGGCCCTAAGGGGTCCTTTTACTGTGGCTTAAAATGGCTTACTGCAGGACACACTCTGGCATCCTGTGGTAAGTTTCTAATCTGCGCACTAGAATATACAGTGGGGGAAATAAGTATTTGATCCCTTGCTGATTTTGTAAGTGTGCCCACTGACAAAGACATGAGCAGCCCATAATTGAAGGGTAGGTTATTGGTAACAGTGAGAGATAGCACATCACAAATTAAATCCGGAAAATCACATTGTGGAAAGTATATGAATTTATTTGCATTCTGCAGAGGGAAATAAGTATTTGATCCCCCACCAACCAGTAAGAGATCTGGCCCCTACAGACCAGGTAGATGCTCCAAATCAACTCGTTACCTGCATGACAGACAGCTGTCGGCAATGGTCACCTGTATGAAAGACACCTGTCCACAGACTCAGTGAATCAGTCAGACTCTAACCTCTACAAAATGGCCAAGAGCAAGGAGCTGTCTAAGGATGTCAGGGACAAGATCATACACCTGCACAAGGCTGGAATGGGCTACTAAACCATCAGTAAGACGCTGGGCGAGAAGGAGACAACTGTTGGTGCCATAGTAAGAAAATGGAAGAAGTACAAAATGACTGTCAATCGACAAAGATCTGGGGCTCCACGCAAAATCTCACCTCGTGGGGTATCCTTGATCATGAGGAAGGTTAGAAATCAGCCTACAACTACAAGGGGGGAACTTGTCAATGATCTCAAGGCAGCTGGGACCACTGTCACCACGAAAACCATTGGTAACACATTACGACATAACGGATTGCAATCCTGCAGTGCCCGCAAGGTCCCCCTGCTCCGGAAGGCACATGTGACGGCCCGTCTGAAGTTTGCCAGTGAACACCTGGATGATGCCGAGAGTGATTGGGAGAAGGTGCTGTGGTCAGATGAGACAAAAATTGAGCTCTTTGGCATGAACTCAACTTGCCGTGTTTGGAGGAAGAGAAATGCTGCCTATGACCCAAAGAACACCGTCCCCACTGTCAAGCATGGAGGTGGAAATGTTATGTTTTGGGGGTGTTTCTCTGCTAAGGGCACAGGACTACTTCACCGCATCAATGGGAGAATGGATGGGGCCATGTACCGTACAATTCTGAGTGACAACCTCCTTCCCTCCGCCAGGGCCTTAAAAATGGGTCGTGGCTGGGTCTTCCAGCACGACAATGACCCAAAACATACAGCCAAGGCAACAAAGGAGTGGCTCAGGAAGAAGCACATTAGGGTCATGGAGTGGCCTAGCCAGTCACCAGACCTTAATCCCATTGAAAACTTATGGAGGGAGCTGAAGCTGCGAGTTGCCAAGCGACAGCCCAGAACTCTTAATGATTTAGAGATGATCTGCAAAGAGGAGTGGACCAAAATTCCTCCTGACATGTGTGCAAACCTCATCATCAACTACAGAAGACGTCTGACCGCTGTGCTTGCCAACAAGGGTTTTGCCACCAAGTATTAGGTCTTGTTTGCCAGAGGGATTAAATACTTATTTCCCTCTGCAGAATGCAAATAAATTCATATACTTTCCACAATGTGATTTTCCGGATTTAATTTGTGATGTGCTATCTCTCACTGTTACCAATAACCTACCCTTCAATTATGGGCTGCTCATGTCTTTGTCAGTGGGCACACTTACAAAATCAGCAAGGGATCAAATACTTATTTCCCCCACTGTATATATTTTTTGCATCGAGGGGATGTGTCTGGTGTATAGAGTGGGTATTTATGTACTAATCAGTTAGTGCAGGTACATTACCATTCACTAACTGATTAGGCAGGATTATTGTGTGAGCCGTTACTGCCTACAAAATATGTGTCGGTAAGTGCTAATGTGGTCATTTTTTTGTAATAGCCACTCGCTAATGATGACATTAACATATAGCCATTAATGCAATTCCAAGTAAAGAAGAAGAAGCCATCTTAACACTTCTCCCATGAATAGATTTAATACCAGTCTTACTTTACTATTCTCATTGGTTAATTGTTAAGAATGCATAATAAATTCAGGCAGCTGATCTTAAATACCTAAAGTATAGCTATGCATACTATTTGGTGCAGACTATTCCTGTCCTGCTTTGGCTTGCTTCAGGTCACTAGCTGGTCTAATTGTTAGGACCCCCATCCTGAACTCCCATTGTAACATATTGAAATAATAGTTGACTACAGATAAAGACTGAAATGACCCATTTAGTTAGGGTGGTAACTGCCACTCCATGCAGATTATTGTTCATCTTCTGTTCAATCACATATCAAGGACTTGCTTTGCCCCAATTTGACTGTTCACTATTAGATTGTAAGCAGGGACTGTCTCTCTTTGTTAAATTGTACAGTGCTGCGTAACCCTAGTAGCAATCTAGAAATGTTAAGTAGTAGTAGTATGTATCAAACTTTCACAACTTAGACATATCAGACTGTCACAACGTTTGCTCAGTTCAAGAAGAATAACATCTAGGACTGATGAGAAGTCCTGCTCAAACAGGGCTTTAAACTTAGGAAAGTTAGATTCACATCTAATCCGTAGAGGCAATCTATTCCAGAGTAATAGTGCTAGACAGAAGAAGGATGACCTTTGGGTATCAAGCCTAAACTAAGCAAGATGAGAAAGACAGAAGTAGCTGAGAAGGACTCAGTGGATGTGAATAAACATTAGAAAGGGAAAAGGGTCATTGATTTGACATATCATCTTTTTCTGGCACAACCAAAGTGGTTTACATGTATTATATGTAGGTACTTTCACTGTCCCTAGTGGGCTCATAATCTAAGCTTTTGTACCTGGGGGTAATGGAGAGTTAAGTGACTTGCCTAGGATTACAAGGAACCAAAGTGGAATTGAACCAAGTTACCTTGGTTCTCAGTTGACTGTATTAACCATTAGGTTGCTCAAAGCCGTTGTCATGCACCCACATCCCGACTCACCATTCTTTCCACTGGTTGGGCTCCACGACGTCTATGGACCATCTCCCTGTCATAGTGTCCCTCCTGCACTGATACCTTTGCTATCAGTTTCCCTGTTTGACTATACTCCAAGCCTCATTCCAGAGATTATCCAAGCATCACTCTGATGTTCCAGTATTCTAGCCTCATTCTGGTGCTCCTACTGCCTCTTTCAGTGTGTTCCAAGCCTCATTCTGGGGGCACCAGTTATTATGACATCATTAGTGAGGACCCTTATAAGGAACCATGGGACTCACAGGCTTGGACTTTGCAACACGGGTCTCCTAGTGGTATCTAGTGTGTGTGTTGCACTCCAGGCCTGACTCAATTTTTCCTGTTACCTTCAGTCTTGCCTCAGCCTGCCCCTGCCATGTCTCCAGCCTGTATCTGTTGGCTCCAACCCTGCCTTATCTTGTTCTTACCTTGTCTCCAGTTCTGCTCCTGTCCTGCTTCCTGCCGTGTTCCAGCCCTAACTTCAAGCTCAAAATTTGCCTTCAAGCTCCAGTCCTGCCTTCAAGCTCCAGCCCCGTCTTCAAGCTCTAGTCCTGCCTTCAAACTCCAGTCCAGCGTTCAAGCTCCAGTCCTGCCTTCCAGCTTCAATCCTTTCTTCAGGTTCCTGTGTTACAGCTCCAGCCCTGCCTCCAAGTTCCAATCCTGCCTTCAAGTTCAAGCTCAACTGTACACCACTACGATAGCCCTTACGATATATTTCCTTCCCCTCATTTCTTGATGGGTAAGATTACAATATCTCCTGACCTAGTCAGTGGCAACCCCACTGAGCAGTCCTATAGACAGCTTTGTATCTCAATCCAGCGTGATGACTTCAAGAGCTCAGGATGGATTGCTCGGGGTGCAGCATGTGGAAGGAGGTTCCACAACACCCTCTGACCTGGAAGTTACATTGAGTCCTGAGCAGCGATTTGGCCTGAAACAACCATGGTACAGCCTCCAGGAAGATTGAACTACTCCTGAGGGAGGTAGTTGTAAGTGCTAAATTGCATGCTCTGGCATTACAGGTAGATGAAGCAAAGAACAAAAAACAACAACAGCAGCTAATATAGGCCCCACAGAGAAATAGACCAGAAATGGGACTCATAGAATGCTCTACAAAGGAATTTGCTACATCATTACCTTTGGCAAAGATTTCCCCTGCTGTGTCTATGGAAAGGCCTAAAAATCTTACTTTGGAAGCACTTTTGGAAGGTCTAGTTCATCTGGAACTATCTTTGTCTGGTCAAATAAATGTGTTTGTGGTGAAGTTAGAGGAAGTAAATCAACTTTGATTTGAAACTGCAGACTGAAACTATGGAATTAAAAAAGCAAGTTCAAGAGAATGAGAATGCTATTAAAGAATTTTAAAGAAAAAAATCAGTTGATGACTGACAAATATAATGCATCGAAAAACTGAATCCTCAGAAAATGCTATCAGGAGACATAATTTAAGGCTGTTGGATTTCCCTCATTTGCCTACTATTTCAGCCTTGGAGATGTATAAAAGTTTTGCAATTAATGTTTTAAAAATAGCATCTGAATTTGTTCCTCTGCTCTCTAGAGCTTACTATCTCACCCAGACAGAAAAAAAAAAAAAGAAGAGTCCTGGTGGCCAGATTTCCTCTTTTTTAATCCGCAACAATTGACATCCTTTGTTTGTACTAACACCTTTGCTGCAGGCCTCTGTCTTTCCATTAGTAGAACCTCAAATAGGAACCACTTTTGTGACTATCTCTCCTGTTTAGAATGGCTTCTTGAATTGCTAGTAGTAGAAATTATAAGCGATACATGTATCCTTTATTCAAAATTATTTCCTCCTAATTTGTGCACTATCACCCCCACCCCCAATATTGAGGACTAGTGAATGACCCAAAAATATGGTTTAGAATGTTATTTCTGGTACACAAAGCACTGCTAGCTCTTCATCTCACTATCTCACGTGACACTGTCTTCCATTACTTGGGCCCAAACGGTGGAATGAACTTCCACCTCATATTATGGAGCAACTGATTGTTACTGTTTTCAAACAAGTACTCATACCACAGATTTTCAACACTTTGAGTTAGTTAAGCCCCATTCAACTCTGCACCAGTACATCTGTTTCATTTTTTTTTTTTTGCTGAATTTTTGTCTAGTATTAAGTGTTGCATGGGGCCACATTCCTTCCTTCTTTATTTTATTTTAGTCAGGTCTTCAGCACTTTGAAGTTTTCTTTATTTTCTGTAGCTTCCTAGGCCACATTAAGACTCGAGTTCCCTGTAATTCATTGGCAGGCCGGCTTGAGGGAACAAAAGCCTACCCATTGTTGAGCTTTGTGGGAGGGTGAAGCAGCATTTTGTACCTGAGAAGACAGCAAGGGAGCCTGGTCTCCTGTGCGTGTTTCTCAATAGCTACTGAGCTAATTGGCCCTGCCGATGTCATTTACAGGGGCCAATCTGGATCGAGGGTGCAAAAGCCCACCCATTGATGCGGTGTCTGGCCTCAGGGGTGTGGCCAAAAGGGGTGTGACCAAAGGGGCATGCCCCTTTGACACCATCAGGAGCCTGGGAACTGTCTTGGTTGGATATATTAGCAATTTCAGATACCATTGCTTTTTCAGCTTGGTAAGTTTTTTGTTTCTTGAATTGTTCTATTATTATGGTGAAAAGGAAGGGAAATTGTAAAGGATCCAGAGCTAACTCTCAGAAGACAGTTAGCCCTATGGATAAACATTTGACATCTGTCTCTAAGCTTCCATTAGCAGCTTCCTCTCCTAGCTCTATTTCTGGTGTCTAACTAATGTCATCTGTTGCTATGAGCTTCTCACAGTTCTACTTATTTAACCTTTATCTGTAGTCGTGAATTTAGCTGAGATATCTTAAACTGTATTCAGTTCACAGGAGACAGGTTAGACATAAAAAAATTACCTCATCCAATGGAGACATCACCAAATGAAAATTATTATGAAGTGTGGTATGAAGGTGAAAGAATGTGAAGAGAATCAATTTATGTTACATATACTTAAATAACACACACACACAGGTAAGAATGAATAAACTATTCATTAAAGTGCAGCCAGTGAATTTATTGTACTTAAAAATTTGTTATAACTAGTTAAAAACATTAAAACCATTTAAATATTTTCTTAAAATATTCAATAAATAATTAAAACTCCCTTCTGGATCCAGACTTACATTACTAAGGTTTATCTTTCTTTCACAGGTATTCATACTTTCACAAAGAATATTTAGGTAATTATTGCACATAAATTATATAATCTAACTTTTTAGTTAACAAAACCAATAGGATTTCTCTTAATAATTAGATTTCTCTTTCCCTTATAGGGTGTACTTTAAAGGTAAATATAAAGTGTAAATTTAAAATATAAATTGCACTTTCATTAAAAATTTGAATATTTTAACACTTCTTTTTCTCTTTTTCTAGGTTTCAGGTTCTTCAAGGTAAGAATACCTGTCACAGTGTAAATGTATAATTCTTCTCTCTGTTCTTAAGTCCTGTAGAATTAATTTTTCTTCTTCTTTACTTATCTCTATTTTCCAGCTCTCTTGGTTCTTCAATTTTTCATCTGTCTTGAATGTCTTTGTCTTTATCTTTACCCTAAAGCTTTACTTCAAATAAAAATAACAGGAAATAAACTACCTCCCTTCAGTGTGTGCTTTACTATAAATGTGCCTGCCTGTCACAGGAACCTTAACTGAGAATTCTAATTTAATAAAAATAAAATAAACTTATTTTTCCTGGGTCTGGTTTCCTGACTGATTCTATTAAACGTTTAGTTCTATAACCTAACTACTGAAAGCACTGAAGCAGCTGTGTCATTGAAGTTCTTTTAACATTCACACAACACACACAGCTCTCATTCACTTCACAAACAGAAATTGGAGGTTTGATTTAAATTAAATCATCTCTTTATTTCTCTGAGTTCACATAAACCTAATGTTTGTCAGGTTCCGACTTTTTTTTTCATTTGTATGTATATACAATTATTTCAAGGAGTTACACTTAATTGGAAAGTGTTACTTTTAGAAATAGTCAAAAAAGAAAAAGGAAAGTACAATTAACATCTACAACACTCAAGTTCACAATGTACGAGAGAGATATCCATTATACAGGAGGATTAAAAGGAACATTTTCTTTTAAGGATATTTAACATCTAGAAGAAATTTAAGCAAGGTTAATATTATGTCACTCCTTCAGCTCTTTTAGAGGCCACAAATGTTGTTAACTGAGATGGATCCATGAAAACATATTTATGAGCATTATAGGATACAATGCATTTACAGGTGATAAAATGTTCCGCCTACCCGCAATACTTCTGGTTTCAATATCTTTAATCCCAGAAACAGTTTGTCCTTATGTTTAAAAAACATTTTGAACAGCCATTGCTTGTCTGGGAATAAAGCCACCGTGGAGGTTCTGACTTTTAATACGAAATCTGTTTGGATTCAATAATTTCTTTCTATATAGGCTTAATATCTTTTACACTTCAGGGAATATTTTTTCTTTCAGGAATAGTATCATACCAATTTCTGAAATAATTTCTTCAGACTCACTGGTGCATTTCCAAGTTTCAGTACCTGTGCAGCACTGTTCTGAGGAAAATATTTTCTTATTCTTCTGAATTATATTCCAAATATTTCTCAAATTAAGTACTATCATTTTTTAAGTATTTAATCTATCAACTACAATCTTTCTTTCCTGAGAATAACTAAAAGTAAGCTATTCTTCTCAAACTTTTACAAACCTCCATATAGTTTTTAAATATTCTCACTTATTGTATACCCAGCCACTCTTTTATTATTTCAATCAAATGTTTTCATTTATTCCTTTTTTGCCACCATCTCAGCCAGACAGCTCAGGATATGCCTCCTCTCTTCAGTTGCTCTCTCACCAACTGTTTCTGGTTATGTTCCCTTCTGGAGTAGCACAGCCAATCAGAAAGCTACATTCAAACACACATCTCCATACTAACAGTCTATTCTGTATTTTTAATTAAAAATACTATCTAAAACCTTTGGTTTTGGATTTTAACTATATGACTCAGCTTAGAGTAGTGCCCTAATGTCTATTATGTGAAAATGTTTCATTTAAATTGATCACAAATAACCAAATTAGAACCTTGTAAAAATGGGCTAAATTGCATACAATTAGAACTCAGATAAAAACCCATGGCAAACATGTATAAGCTTCCTACATCCAAATTCTACCACCAAAACCCTTACACACTCTCTTTAATTTTTTTTTAAATTATTTTAGTTTGCAAGTGTCAGTGTAGGTCTCCAGTGATTCCACTACGCCTGCGCCCAAATTCACACCGTTTACAAGGTCACAGGGGTCAGTAAACAGCTCACACAATTCCCCTTCCCTCTTCCAGTAACCTCTGGGGTAAATTTATTTAAAGTGTACCGCATGCATGCAATTCGTGCATGCACAATCATATTCATGCCCCGTTTTCAACCGTGTTCATATTTTTATAATTAAACCCTCTCTGGGTCAAGACCTAGCACCCCCATAAAATTTTTTAATAAAATCATTGGTGCTTCAGCGGTCCCGATGCTTCAGTATACCTCCGGAGCCATCGGACATACTCAGGCTGCTGCGCATGTGCTACTGACACCATCAATGATGTCAGCATGCTCTCTAAAGGCTGCGCCCACATAAACAGTGTTTCCTGGGCTAATGCAGGCCTCAGGAAACTCAAGGCTTTCCCTGCTCAACATGCCCAGCCTTTTTTCCTTCAGCAGCAGCCCAGAAACACCACAGATCATGCCAGAAATGCAAACCCATGGTGGACCCGGCAGCAGTCTCTGACCCAAACCCAGAGCCCATTCCTGAGCTCCCAGAGCTGGGTAGTTAAAATCTATTTATATTTATTTATACTGATTACGCTAAGTTCAGAGAATGGACCCACCCTGCCCCCACAAATGACCTACTTTGAGTCAAATGTGTTTAAAGAATACCCAAGTAAGTTTTTCTACCCCACTGAGGAGAGATCTATTTACTCTTGGCACATTCATAAATCTACATACAAGTGAGACTCCTAATTCTTTTAAGCCAGTTCAATAGACATCTGTAATTCTTTGGCAGAAGGGGTTCCATCTAGGGTGAGGAAGTCTGCCTCAGAGAGCCAAGGTAACCCAACACCTTCTAGATATGCCTGCAGCATTAATGGCTCTGGCATACTTCCCTTCCAATATAAGGTTTCAAAATTATTTGGGCTATGTTTTCACTTTTATTATGAATCATCCCTGTAGGGTTCCTCAAATATGTAATTACTTGTGATTCACCCCAAGTCTTGACTACCTGAGCCAATAACTTTCCAGGTTTATTATCAAAGTTATGAAAGTGAAATTTCCTAAACAACAAATCTATACTGGTCCGCTTGTGTATTGGTGAATTCAAAGTGGTCTGGGTGATGTACAACCTGTCCTTTGTGGCTCAACAGATGAGTGGATATACACCCACTTAGCCTTCTGTAGTTCGGATTTCAGATGTAAAATACCCACCATTAGTTGCTTATTATGGGCGCCCACAAATGCGATAATGTCTCCAAATTGAACCACTAGTGTAAAAGTCAGAATTGTGATACAAATAGGATGGGAAATGCCAGTTTCCCATGGTATGGTAAAACTCCAGCGCACCCAAATCAAGTCAGACCATAGAATGTTTAGACACCTCTTCAGGGCCAATTGTAGCAGAAGCTACAGAGGAAAAGAGTAAATGCTTTACCATAATATAATCCAGCCTAGGATAGGTGCCGTGGATCCTGGAGAGGTGTGTGAAATCTTGCTCATCTGGATGAAGTGAGTGCCATGCTTGCATCAAATCTGTGGTGGCCCCTGCTTCCTCAGACTGCAAGGCCAAATGATCTAACCTAGAGTTGAGTACTAAATTCAGATCTCCCAGTCCTATTAAGATTTGAGACTGATAGGGATGATAGATACACATTAAATGACGGTTAACCATTGTATCCCTATGGGTAGGACCATAGATCCCATCAGAGTTGGCTCTGCATCCAAAGTTTTAAGAAAACATAATGACTGTCTAGGTCTTGCAATATTAATTCTGCAGTATATTGTAGACTTCTCAATTAAAATGGCTACCCCACCTTGTCTTCCCCCAGAAAAGGAGCAGAAGACACCTCCTACCCAATGCCGTTTCAACTTCTGATGCTCAAGATCTGTAGCCTTGTTTCTTGTAAGCACAGCACATAATCACCATGGTGTTTGAGGGCTGTAAAAAAATCTTGCAATGCTTCACTCTAAAACCCTCTTTCCCCTCCCAAAACCTAAATCCCCTCACTGTCCCAACTCTAGCCCACATCATTCTCCTCAGAAAGAAGAGAAGAGAGACCACAATAAAGATGCAGGAAGCCCCACTCCCCATTCCAGTGTAAATGTTGCATGAGGGGACAAATGCTATTATCAAAATAGTACCCACAATGATTACAGCACATTCTTAGTTATTATACTACAGCCCTTTTTAAAAACTGGCATTATTTTGACCACCCTCTGGTCTTCAGGTTACAAATTTATAGTATTTATTTATTGTATATTTCAATTTATGTATATTATATTGGGTATGCCCTTTTGATAACCATCTAAAATTATAGATAGATGATATATAAATCATTTCAATAAATAATTAAGGGGTCCTTTTACTAAGCTGTGGTAAAAAATGGCCCTTAGCATATCCTTAAGCAGGTCTTTTCTATTCACTAAGGCCATTTTTACTGCAGCCCTAAAATGGCTGATTTTCTATTTTTTTTTATTAATGGCCATGTGCTAATGTCGCAGTTAGCATGCAGCCATTTTTAAAAATTACTGATGAGCACCTATTGCTATGCATTTTGTAGGGGTAAGGGCTCATGCAGTATTCCTGCACAAATCAGTTAGCGTGTGCTAATGTAGATGTGCTGTTCAGGGCAAGAACACACATTCTATGGTCCCCTTACACATCTCTTTAAAAAAAATTAGTGTGAGGTTAGTGCATGCATATTTGGCAGTTACTGCAGGAAACTTGAGTGTGTCCCACAGTATACCATTTTAAACTACATTAGATACATGTTAGCACCTCGCACAGGGGTCCTTTTACAAAGGTGCGCTAGCTTTTTTAGTGCGCGCTAATGATTATCATGCGCTAAACACTAGAGATACCCATAGGAATATATGAGCGTCTCTAGCATTTAGCGTGCACTCTTTGTTAAAAACACTAGCACGCCTTCATAAAAGGACCCCACAGCTTTTTTAAAGGGACTCTAAGCAAATAGATAGTAATAGGATAACCATTTAATGACTGAGCTCTTTCAGATCTCTAGGGTGAATGCCTCCTATGCTGTACCCCTTACCTCCCGGCAGTAACTGAATAGTGCCTCAGTGATCACACATAAGTACATAAGTATTGCCATACTGGGAAAGACCAAAGGTCCATCGAGCCCAGCATCCTGTTTCCAACAGTGGCTAATCCAGGTCACAAATACCTGGCAAGATCCAAAAAAAGTACAAAACATTTTATACTGCTTATCCCAGAAATAGTGGATTTTCCCCAAGTCCATTTAATAACGGTCTATGGACTTTTCCTTTAGGAAGCCGTCCAAAACTTTTTTAAACTCCGCTAAGCTAACTGCCTTTACCACATTCTCTGGCACATGATATTCAGCAGCACAACCTAGTTAGGTGTCACTGAATATCATGTCAGGACTCAATCAGCAGAAGTTAACAGGGAGGAAGCTGCTCCTGCCTGGTTAACAGACACTGGATATCAGTTTAGGTAAGAGTACTTACTACTACTACTACTATTTAGCATTTCTATAGCGCTACAAGGCGTACGCAGCGCTGCACAAACATAGAAGAAAGACAGTCCCTGCTCAAAGAGCTTACAATCTAATAGACAAAAAATAAAGTAAGCAAATCAAATCAATTAATGTGTACAGGAAGGAGGAGAGGAGAGGAGAGGAGGGTAGGTGGAGGCGAGTGGTTACAAAAGCAATGTTAAAGAGGTGGGCTTTCAGACTAGATTTAAAGGTGGCCAAGGATGGGGCAAGATGTAGGGGCTCAGGAAGTTTATTCCAGGCGTAGGGTGCAGCGAGACAGAAGGCGTGAAGTCTGGATTTGGCAGTAGTGGAGAAGGGAACAGATAAGAAGGATTTATCCATGGAGCAGAGTGCATGGGAAGGGCTGTAGGGAAGGACGAGTGTGGAGAGATACTGGGGAGCAGCAGAATGAGTACATTTATAAGTTAGTAGAAGAAGTTTGAACAGGATGCAAAAACGGATAGGGAGCCAGTGAAGCAACTTGAGGAGAGGGGTAGTATGAGTAAAGCGACCCTGGCGGAAGACGAGACGGGCAGCAGAGTTTTGAACCAATTGGAGAGGGGAGAGGTGACTAAGTGGGAGGCCAGCAAGAAGCAGATTGCAGTAGTCTAAACGAGAGGTGACCACGGTGTGGATGAGGGTTTTGGTAGAGTACTCGGAAAGAAAGGGGCGGATTTTACGGATGTTGTAAAGAAAGAAACGACAGGTCTTGGCGATCTGCTGGATATGAGCAGAGAAGGAGAGAGAAGAGTCAAAGATGACCCTAAGGTTTCGAGCTGAGGAGACAGGGAGAATGAGAGAGCCATCAACAGAAATAGAAAACAGGGGGAGTGGGGAGGTGGGTTTGGGGGGGAAAAATGAGAAGCTCGATTTTGGTCATGTTTAATTTCAGGTGGCGTTGAGACATCCAGACAGCAATGTCAGACAAGCACACTGAAACTTTGGTTTGGATGCAAGGTGAGATATCTGGGGTAGAAAGGTAGATTTGGGAGTCATCAGCATAGAGATGGTAGGAAAAGCCATGGGATGAGATTAATGAACCAAGGGAAGAAGTGTAGATAGAATAGAGGCGGGGACCAAGAACAGAACCCTGACGAACGCCGACAGGCAGAGGGATAGAAGTAGAAGAGGATCCACCAGAGTGAACACTAAAGGTGCGGAGGGAGAGGTAGGAAGAGAACTAGGAAAGGACAGAGCCCTGGAATCCAATTGAGGGCAGGGTATCAAGAAGTATGCTGTGATCGACAGTATCAAAAGCAGCTGAAAGTTCAAGAAGAATGAGGATGGAATATTGACCTCTGGATTTAGCC
Organism: Microcaecilia unicolor; assembly: GCF_901765095.1. NCBI lineage: Eukaryota > Metazoa > Chordata > Amphibia > Gymnophiona > Siphonopidae > Microcaecilia > Microcaecilia unicolor. The sequence goes on from NC_044032.1 coordinate 595,646,993, forward strand.
AGTAATAGGTCATTGGAGACTTTAGTAAGAGCAGTTTTGGTTGAGTGGAGAGGGCGAAAACCAGATTGTAGTGGGTCAAGAATAGCATGTGAGGAGAGAAAATCAAGGCAGCGGTGGTGAACAGCACGCTCAAGTAATTTGGAGAGAAAGGGGAGGAGGGAGATGGGTCGGTAATTAGAGGGACAAGTAGGGTCGAGTGAAGGCTTCTTAAGGAGAGGTGTGACCACAGCATGTTTAAAGGCAGTAGGGACAGTTGCAGTGGAAAATGAGAGGTTGAGAATGTGACAGATAAAAGGAATAAGAGCAGGTGAGATGGCATTAAGAAGGTGGGTAGGAATGGGATCAGAGGAACAGGTGGTACATTTTGAGGAAGATAGAAGAAGTGTAGTTTCCTCTATAGTAACTTCAGGAAAGGAGTAAAAGGAATGAGGGGAAGGAGAGAGAGGGGAACGGACTAGTGGAGGGAGAGGTGGCGAGGTAGAGAATTCAAGGTTTATCTTTTGAAAGAATTCAGCAAGGGTCTGAGGAGATAATGGGGAGTTGGATGAGGGGGCACCTTGAGGAGAGAGTTCAATGTGGTGAAGAGAAGTCGAGGGATAGAGCCAAGAGAGTTGGTCAGTTGGATATAATAATCCTGTTTGGCGCGTAAAAGAGCAGATTGGAAGGAGGTCAGCATGAACTTAAAGTGTAAGAAATCAGCAAGGGCCCGAGATTTCCGCCAGAGGCGTTCGGCGGAGTGGATACAGGAACGTAGGTAGCAGTTATTAGAAGTCAGCCAAGGTTGGGGTTTTGTACGTCTTATAGGGTGGGTCCTCAAAGGTGCAAGTGTGTCTAAGGCAGAGGATAGAGTATTGCTGTAAGAAGAAACAGCCTCATTGACAGACGTGGATGGTGCCACAGAAGAGAGGAGGTTTGAAACATGGGAGGATAGAGATGAAGGGTCAATATCATGAAGATTCCTAGATAAATTTGATAAGATAGGATGGGACTGGGAGGGAGGAGATTTAAGTGTGAAAGTTATAAAATGGTGATCAGAGAGGGGAAGATCAGAGGCAAGGAAACTAGAGGGTGAACAGTTGGAGGAGAAGATGAGATGAAGACAGTGACCATTTTGATGAGTGGGGGAGGTGGAGCATAGTTGGAGATTAAAGGAGGATGTTAAAGCGAGTAACTTGGAAATATAAGAGTTGGAAGGATCATTAGCAGGAATATTAAAGTCACCAAGGATGAGAGAGGGGGGGGGGGGGGGAAGGATCATAGAAGAAGGCAAGCCAGGCATCAAAGTCACTGAGAAAGGATGAAAGGGACTTGTGCTATTGAGCATGAATGTACTGTTACCTAAAATCTAGAAGGACAATTTTCAGTCTGACTATAATAATAATACTAATAATAATTTCTATAGCTCTACTAGAAGTATACAGCGCTGAACACATTCCTCTGAATTCTATATATCTATGCCCAGCATTCCGCACTGAAATTCAAGTGGATTCTATAAATATGCACATAACTTAATTGGGTTAACAAGCTAATCAGCATTGATGACAGCACTTATCAAGCAATAATGAGCACTAATTGGCAATAATTAGAATTTATGCGCACAACTCGTTAAGCATGTTCTATAACACACTGTGCCTAACTTTTAATGCACACAGGCAAAAAGGGTGTGGTATAGGTAGGGGAAATAGGTGATTTTTGGGTGTTCCAAAATTTACACATGTAGTTATAGAATATGACCCAGTGTGCCTAAAACTATGCTCTGGAATTTATGCCATGTTTTCATTGGCGTAAATGGATATGCATAATTGGAATGTCAACTAAACTTATTCTATATACCACACCTAAATCTAGGCGCTGCTTATAGAATACACTTAGGCGGAAAAGTTTTCCATGTTGATTTTTTAGGCACCAAATATAGAATCCCTCCCTATATGCAGGTATTTTCTCTGTCCCTAGAGGGCTCATAATCTAAGGGGGTCTTTTACTAAAGCTTAGCTTGAGTTACCTGCAGCAGGGCCCATAGGATTAAAATGGGCCCTGCTGCAGGTAACTTGAGCTAAGCTTTAGTAAAAGACCATTTAGGTTTTTAAAGTGGGTTAATGCCTTTGAAAATTACCCTCTCCATGAAAAATGCTCTTATATTATAAAAGGTATAACCTTGAACTATCCTAACTATAAGAACATGCTGTAAGTGAAATCTACAAGCACATCGTTATATGAGAACACCTTAGAGGAAAAGGTTAAAAAAGGAGCAGCAGACTGATTGTTGTCCTCCCTCTCCTGTCTCACTCTCCCTCTCATAATTATTTGGAATTTTATACACCCCTGATCTTATATTAGATCTCCAGGTAGCCATTTCAGAACCAATGTTACATTTTTATAACTCCTTGGAGTTGCTTCATCTATAAATTATGAACACATTTGCAATGCATATCTAACCTACCTGCAGAGCTATTATCTGATCCATGGTACTACTTAATTTTTTTGGCAATCCATAAATTACAGACAGCAAGTACTTCTTTGCTCTTGCTGTTGGCAATGTTTTGCTGCTATAACTTGACCATTAAACCCTAATGAGAGTTAGAGGGTAGATATTCTGTAACCTGTCTTTCCTCTTGGTTAAAACTTTGAATACTGGAAAGGGCCTTTATTAAAAAAATAGATAGATTTTTTAAATAAAGGCCCTTGTTTTAATGGGCTAGAAATATATATTTGCTACTATATTACTTAAACAGCAGATTACTGTTGTGCCCTAGGGGATTTCAACATTGAACTGTTATACAAGTGTACAAAATCCACAGACCTTTTATAGGTTACAAGTAAGAAAAGTGAGTCAGGAAGTAATGTTAACAAGAAAAGCTACACATGCAATGAGGTGCAATTCTATAAGAAGGGCTGAATGCAGGGCCACCGAGAGACTGGGCTGGGCCCGGGGCAAGGCTGCCCCTGGGTTCCCACCCCTGCTGCCCCATCCCATCCCCCCCAGGTCGCCGCCACCGCCGCTCCACCCCCCCCCCCCCCCCCCCGAGGTCGCTGCCGCTGCTCCCCCCCCTCCATCCACCACCAGGCCGGGCCTCTGCATTGAAATGGTAGTCTCACCTCCGTGAAAGCAGCGCTGCAGGCAGCAGAACACCTCCCTTCGGCCTTCCTTCCCTCCTTGTGTCCCTCCCTCGCGGAAGTTATGTCAGACGAGGGCAGGACACAGGGAGGGAAGGAGGCCCAGAGGGAGGCGTTCTGCTGCCTGCAGCACTGCTTTCACAGAGGTGAGACTGAGATTTCAATGCAGGGGGCAGACGGTCGACGACGGAGGGCAGGTGGGACTGCAGCGCCGGGCCCCCCTTGGAGGCCTGGGCCTGGGGAATTTTGTCCACCCTGCCCCCCCCCCCTCTCGGCGGCTATGGCTGAAAGCAACTGGATAAATCAATAGAAGAACATGCAGCAAGTTTCAAGGAAAAAAAAAAAGGTCCAGTATCAACTGTGATCCTCAGCTAGTAGGAATACAGAGGGGAATTTTCGAAAAGATGGCCAAATCAGAATAGGGACTTCCAGGTCATAAAGTCCAAAACAAATGTCCATCTCACAAGTATTTTCAAACAGGAAATGTGTCAAGATTTCCTATTTGAAAATACATGTATGTTTGAGACATCCAGTATGAACAGCCATTTTACAAACTGGAATGTCTAAATTATGAACCAAGAGAAACAAAGGACATATAATTTGGTTTGGCAGCATTCTTAGTAAATGGTCACAAAGACATCTGTACAGAGCAGCAGCCTAGTGGTTAGCGCAGTGGCCCATGAACCAAGGGATCCAGGTTCAAATGCCACTTCAATTCTTTTATTTTGTAATTGTGAATGGTGAACCCTCCAGGGTTCTCAGATAAAGTATCCTTCTGTATCACTTCAGTAGCCTTCAGGCTTGAAGGTGGCTTATACATTCAGGTGCTGTAAGTATTTTCCTGTCCCTGGAGGGCTCATTATTAAAAAAAAGAGAAGTTATAGCAGGATTTGAACTTGGATCCCTTGGTTTACAGTCCACTGCATTAACCTTTACTAGGCTACTCCTCAGACTTATTTCCTGCTTTGTTGACCACTGGGGGAGTACGGGGAGGTCATCCCTGATTCTTTCCGGTGGTTATCTGGTCAGTTTGGACACTTTTTTGAAGCTTGGTCCTGAAAATAAATGGACCAAATGAAGCCGGCGAAGTGCTCATCAGAGCCGGCCTTCTTTTTTCCATTATCGGCCGAAGCCGGCCATCTCGTAACCACACCCCCATCCCACCTTCTCTACCCTGCTGAAACGCCCCCTTGAAGTTTGGCTGGCCCTGCGATGGAAAGCAGTTGAAGCCGGCGAAAATCGGATTTCGATTATACCGATTTTGCCGGCTTAAGGAGTTCTAGTACTGACTGCAATATTTACAGTGCTGTCTTTTCCTAGATAGACCCTTGTTGTGTGATTCCTGAAAATGTAGTGCTATTATGGTATGCTAGAGTTGCTCTATAGGTCCTGAGTAACTTTTGTAGGGTCTTGTATTCACAATATACCTGGTACTGGACTTTGGATTTGTATTTAGCTCATACCTCTCATCGTAGTAGCTGGAGGTGAGTTACATTTAGCTACAACAGGTATTTTCCTGCCTCTGGAGGCTTACAGTCTAAGTTTGTACAGGAGGTAATGGAGCAGCAGTGGAATTTGAACCCTGGCTTCTCTGGTTCTCAGCTCACTTCTCTAACCATTAGATTCATCTAATATAGATAATGCCTATTCCAAACATGTTTTGTAACTGCAGTAAAGCTGGTGCCATTTGGCAACTTATCAAAAATGTGATAGCCAAATCATCTTATGGTTGCCAGTAACCATAGGATTTCTGTTACAGTGCTGCTGAACATCATTGTTCACATGGCCAACAGGAAGATGCTGGACTAGAGAGCTAGGACTGATTGGCAGCCAAGTTTTAAAAGTACCTGCATATATTTACAAAATACTGTAAATACTATTCTGTTTAATAATTAGTATTATTGTGGTACAGTATATGGATGTTTTTTCGCACATAATTCCCTGGAGTGTATTCAGTGTAAATACCTTCAGTAATAGAGATACTAGGGGGAAATGACTAGTGCAGGTGCACCAGAGACACAGTGAAGGGGTCCTTCACTGCTGTGTTCAAAAGTGCCCTCACTGTCCCTTTGCTGCTGACATAGGTGTTGCCTTCACCCTAAGGATTTGACCTAGCCCTGCCCTGCCCCAACCCCACAATAGGCCCACCTCACTCCACCTTAGCCTCCCCAAACAACTGAGTCACTGACCACACATATATGCCTATGAAGATTTTAACCCTTTCCTCTCTCCCGGCCCTTCAGCCTCGCACTGGCGCCTATTTTACAAAAGTCTGCTCCCCTGATGTCAAAACCTGGCTACACTTCTGGGCTGTATATGGAACAATAAGAGTAAGTGTATGCATGCAAAAAGCCTCATAAAATTACCCACATTTAAAAGTATACACAACGACAAGAAGATGTGAGCTTTTACTGTATGTGACCTTAGGGTAGGCATGTTTGGAAGACGAGTTTGTGTGGAGTGCAGATCGAGTCATGAACTATGTGATTGGTTATATAATGCTCACTGGTCTGCGTACTTCAGCCACCTACATTTACAAATAGCTCATGAGTGCTGTCAGAGTTCAGAGTCACATTTTAGCCACGTTTTGGCTGCTTTAATGATGCTGTTTTGTAAAATCACAAGTGGTCTATGTGCTTTATAAGCAGCCTCATGCGTCTACTTGGCCTACCAACCTGAAGTGATTTGTTATAAAATTACCCTCTAGGGGTAAAGTTAAGGGGCCCTTGTATGAAGCGGCGGTAAGCCCAATGCAGGCTTATCACTCGCTAAAAGGGAAGTACCACTGGGCTACTGCAGCAGCCTGGTGGTAGTTCCCTCCCCCTGCGCATGCCATTTCTGGAGTTGCAAAAATATTTCAATTTTTGTAGTGCCCGTGTGTACCTGGCAGTAATCAGGCAGTGCCACATACTGCTGGTTGCGCGCAAGTGCTTTAACTTGCCGCACGGCCATTTCTTGAAAAAAAAAACAGACTTGCCTTTTTTTCCCCTGTGGTAAAAGGGGGGGGGGGCCTCAGCCTGCATCAAAAACACATGCTGATGCCAGTGCAGGCCCCCTTTTGCTGCAGTTTCGTTACAGAACCCCTCAGGAATTGTCTTTATTGCAACTGAGGGCATTGTTACATCTTTCTGAGTAGCACCCAGGAAGAAATGTTATATAACTGAAATTATTGCAAATAGCACATAGAAAATCTGCAGTCACAGAATTAACTCTGAAATCCTGCTAACCAGTAGTTCTCATTTTTCCTACCAAATGAGTGCCATTTACTGCTAGTGTTTTGAGAGGTGGGCTACATAAAGCAAAAGCTCCCCTAGAATTATTTTCTCTTGCAAACAAGATATATTCACAATATAGGAGTCAGTTATTAAGTTGTATTATGGCCATACTGTGTCATGGTCGGTCACACTGGTCCCGGTGACGGCCACCGGTAGTAAGCCCTTGTGCTGTTCCAAGAGCAAGGGTATCAGGTCAGAAGCCTGTGGATTCTGTTCCTGGAGTAGCGGTTAGAAAGCACAGAGCTTCACCTGCGATGGCCACCGTTCCCCAACGGTTGTGCCCCTGAGTTCTGGTGGCCAACAGGACTTAGGAGGGACTGGGCAGAAACAGAACTAGGTAGGCAGAAAGGAGATTCAGGTCCAGGTTAACAGGTCAGGTAGGCAGAATTCAGAAGAAAGGTCAGGTTCAGGCTTTAGGTCAAGCAGGCAGCATTCAGAAGAATAGTCAGGTCCAGGCTTCTGGTCAGGCAGGCAGAATTCTGAAGAATGCTCAGGTCCAGGGTTCAGGTCACGCAGGCAGTGATCAGAAGAATAAAAGAGAAATGCACCGGTGCTACTTCCAGAAAAGTAAATGAGGACCTGAACCATTAGCCGGCTCTCCCCAAAAGGTGAGGGTGTCTGATATCACAGAAGATGCGCCCTTAACAGGGGGAGGAGCCAGGAAGGAGGAAGCTTGCCAAGGGACGCCTGAGCCGTGCACATGCCATGCATACAGACGCGGCCCGGTTAAGAAGGAAGCACCAGAGGGAGAGCCCTGCCAAAGCCGCTCCATCCCCAGAGCGTGCCAGTCATGTATGTCACCAGTGGACCCCAGGACCGAGCTGGAGCCAGGTCATGTTAAAGGAAATTAGTGACGCTAATAAAATAGGCAATGCAATAATAATGGGTGATTTTAATTACCCACATATAGACCGGATTAATGTAACATCAGGGAACACTAGGGAGGTAAACTTCCTTGATGAAATCAAGGACAGCTTTATGGAGCTTCTGGCAAAGGAGCCGATGAGAGAATGAAAAATTCTAGACTTAGTCATTTGTGGAGCGCATGATCTGGTATGGGAGGTTACAGTCCGGGGGCTGCTTGACAACAGTGATCATAACATAATCGGCTTTGAAATTTGCTTTCACAGAGGTAAACATAGGAAGGCAAATATGTTAGTGTTTAAGTTTAAAAAAGGAAGCTATGATAAAATGAGAAGAACGGTTAAAAAAAAAACTTAGAGGAGCGACTGAGAGGGTAAGAAACCTACAACAGGCGTGGATGCTGTTCAAAAACACCATCCTGGAGGCCCAGGCCAAACATATTCAACGTATCAGAAAAGGAGGACGGAAGACAAAATGACAGCCGGCATGGTTAAAAAGTGAGGTAAAGGAGGCTATTGGAGCTAAAAAGAAATCCTTCAGAAAATGGAAGAAGGAACCGACTGAAGAAAATAAGAAGCAGCATAAGGAATGTCAAGTCAGATGCAAAGTGCTGATAAGAAAGGCAAAGAGGGATTTTGAAAGAAAGATAGCGTTAGAGGCAAAAACTGATATTAAAATTTTTTTTTAGATACATTAAAAGCAGGAAGCTGGCAAAAGAATTGGTTGGCCCGCTGGATGACCGGAGTGTAAAAGGGACAATGAGGGAAGACAAAGAAATAGCAGAAAAATTAAATGTGTTCTTTGCTTCGGTCTTCACCGAGGAAGATTTGGATGGGATACCGGTGCCAGATAGGGTATTTGAGGCTGATGAGTCGGAGAAATTAAATGAAATATCTGTAAACCTGGAAGACGTAATGGAGCAGTTCAGCAAACTGAAGAGTAGCAAATCTCCTGGACCGGATGGTATTCATCCCAGACTACTGATAGAACTAAAAAAATGAGCTGGTGGAGCTACTGTTAGAGATATGTTTTTTAATTTTTAAAATCAAGCATGGTACAGAGGAGATCAGGGAAATTATAGACCGGTGAGTCTGACGTCGGTGCCAGGCAAAACGGTAGAGACTATTATAAAGAACAAAATTACAGAGCACATTCAAAGGCATGGACTAATGGGACAAAGTCAACATGGATTTAGTGAAGGGAAGTCTTGCCTCACCAATCTACTACATTTCTTTGAAGGGTTGAACAAACATGTGGATAAAGGTGAGCCGGTTGATATTGTGTATCTGCTTTTTCAGATGGCGTTTGTCAAAGTACCTCATGAAAGACTCCAAAGGAAATTGGAGAGTCATGGGATAGGAGGTAGGGTTTTATTGTGGATTAAAAATTGGTTAATAGATAGAAAACAGAGAATAGGGTTAAATGGTCAGAATTCTCAATGGAGAAGGGTAATTAGTGGGGTTCCCCATGGGTCTGTGCTGGGACCGCTGCTTTTTAACATATTTATAAATGACCTAGAGATGGGAGTAGCTAGTGAGGTAATTAAATTTGCTGCTGACACAAAGTTATTCAAAGTTGTTAAATCAAGGGAGGATTGTGAAAAATTACAAGAGGACCTTATGAGACTGGGAGACTGGGTGTCTAGATGGCAGATGATGTTTAATGTGAGCAAGTGCAAAGTGATGCATGTGGGAAAGAGGAACCCAAACTATAACTACGTCATGCAAGGTTCCGCGTTAGCAGTCACGGACCGAGAAAGGGACATAGGTGTCATCGTTGATGATACATTGAAATCTTCTGCTCAATGTGCTACTGCAGCTAGGAAAGCAAATAGAATGTTGTGTATTATTAGGAAAGGGATGGAAAACAAAAATGAGGATATTATTATGCCATTGTATTGCTCCATGGTGCAACCGCACCTCGAATATTGTGTTCAATTCTGGTTGCCGCACCTCAAAAAAGATATAGTGGAATAGGAAAAGGTGCAGAGAAGGGCGACAAAGATGATGCAGGGGATGGGATGACTTCTCTATGAGGAAAGGCTGAAGAGACTGGCTCTCTTCAGCTTGGAGAAAAGGCGGCTGAGGGGAGATATGATAGAGGTCTATAAGATAATGAGTGGAATGGAATGGGTTGATGTGGAACATCTGTTTACGCTTTCCAAAAATACTAGGACAAGGGGGCATGCGATGAAGCTACAGTGAATGAATCGGAGAAAGTTTTTCTTCACTCAACTCAACGCATGGTTAGACTCTGGAATTCGTTGCCAGAGAAGGTGGTTGGGGTGGTTGGCTTAGCGGAGTTTAAAAAAAGGTTGGACGGCTTCCTGGAGTAAAATGATATACAATGTTATTGAATGGGCGTAGGATAATCCACTATTTCTGGGATGGGCGAGACAAAATGCTTGTTCTTTTGGCTGCTGTCGGAGACAGGGTGCTGGGCTCGATGGACCCTTGGTCTGTCCCAGCATGGTGATGCTTATGTCTTATTTTCATCAACATGAGTCAAAGGGCAATAACATACATTATGTGTTAGATTCTATATATGGCACCTAAAAAATTGGCAATGAAAAAGTGCTATTTTATAATCTGCATTTAAAGTTAAGCACAGTTTGGAGCGGCCATTTGTAGCACCTGAAACATGGTGCAAATGTATGTGTATATATTGGAGAAATATTCCTATAACAATATGTGTAAATGCTAGGGATTTCCCAATTCTGCCCATGACCCCTCCATTCCGCACCCCATTTTTTTTTACTCACATGTAAAATTTAGATGCAGATCCCGTGCCTAAATTTACATGCATAAGTTCCAATTAAATCTAATTAGTGCCAATAATATCTTGATAAAATGCCAATTATTGGCACTAATTGGCTCATTATTCAATTAAATTGAGTGTGAAATTGGGCACATGCCCAAATTTGCATCCACAATTTTTGTTGACTTTTATAGAATTAGGGGGTATACTACAGTAATGCTCATTAATTTAAAGTATCTTGAAATATACAGTAATGAGATGTAGAGCATGCAAATGCAAGCAGAAAACCTCAGTACTGTATAAATTGAATAACGCACCCTGCATTGAACAGTGCAAACTGTGATAGTTTGGAAAAATAATGCCAGCGGTAAGCTGGTGTTATATTTTCTTGGCTGGGAGGATTGACCAACTCAGCCATTACCTGTTGCTCCCTGGCTGCTTCTTAAAGGGGGCTGGTAAATCTAATTTATAGGTCCCTTTCCTGCTGTTATCCTCCTTATCACAGCCTCCTCTCCCAATGCCCTCACATCACATATATCCTACCATGAGTACAGGGCAGGAGCAGTCCCCAGTTGTTCATGCCCCTGCTAATACCATGTTCAAAATGGCACCTGTGACCCTTAGCGATAGTACTGCAAGACTACCATTAGGGAGGTCAAGCTGCCATATAAGGGCATCTTAGTACTCTCATGTTGAAGTTTGGTACCTTAATAACTACCACCCTCTCTTCATATTTTTTGTTTGTTTCTATTTAGGGAGTAAAAAAAAAAAAAGAAATGCAGCTCTACATGGAAAAGAGGGTGAGAAGCTGTATTGCAGGTGTTGAGAATGAAAACATTTTAGAAAAGAAGCTGCAACATCTTACCCTATCCCAAACCAGGAATTATACAATGAAAACAAATAGAACATATTTTCTCAGAAACCACTAAGCATTTTCCTTTTTTTCTCTTATTTGAAGCAGACCATGTAAATAATAATAATAATAATAATGTATTTATAAACTGTATTACCTCACAATTCTAAGTGGAGTGCACTTTTACATACATATTTAAATTACAAAAAACAAAGAAACAAAAAATAAGCATGGCAGTGTTAAAGAAATACTTCATTAGCATGTTATCAATGAGCAAAATCTGTTGTAAACAATGGAGACAGCAGAAAAATTGCCTCAACAGCACAATTTAAAATAAATCACTGATAATTCCTTCTACAGAAGGAAGACATAAATACCTCTTTTCTTAGGCACAGTTTAGAATTCTGTAACTCAGAAAGGAAACCAAGCGTCAATTTACCACCTTCCATACATAACCCAGAACAATCATATTACAAAACAGACATGTACATTGTAAACCTTGAAGTATAAATTTTAACCAAAACAAGTTGTTCCAATGAGCTATATAGCATACATGTTATTATCCAGTGATTTATTTATAGTTATAAGAACTACCAAATTTGGGTTTGATCAAAGTTCCATCTTAACTGAAAATCCTGACTTCAACAGAAGCAAGCAGCAGCCCTCAGATTCTGCATAGCACACCCAAACCTGGGCACTGATCCAAGATGTGCACCCAATTAAGGGCCCCTTTAACAAGCTGTGGCAAAAGGGGGCCTGCGGTGGCATTGGCATGTGTTTTTTACGTATGCCAAGGCCCCCTTTGACCACAGGAGGTAAAAGGGAAGTCTCTCTTTCCTGCAGAAAATGGCAGTGGGGCAAGTAAAGCACTTGCTGCATGGCCATTTCAGGGAGGAGCCCTTACCGCCACCCATTGAGGTGGCGGTAAGAGCTCCAGCGCTAACCCGGCGGCAACTGGGCAGCACGTGACACTGCCTGATTACTGCCAGGTGCACTTCGGTGCTACAAAAATAAATATATTTTTGTAGCGCCGGATATGACAGCATACTAGAGGTGGAAAGTTCTACTGGGCTCCTGCGGTAGCCTGGCGGTACTTCCTGTCTAGCGAGTGGTAAACCTGTATTAGGCTTATCACTGCTTAGTAAAATGGGCCCTAAATTGGTTAAGGAGCCAATTAGTGCCAATAATTGGGTGCTAATTGGCACAAATCTGAAATTGGGTGCACATTTTCCTATGCATTATTCTATAACAATATATGCCCAAATAAAAGTGTGGAACCCAAAAGGGGGCGTGGCCATGGGAAGTGCATTGGCAGTTCAAGTGCTTTCCTAAAATGTGTATGCTATAGAATACAGGGGATGTGCCCCCAAATTGGGCATCAGGAATTACACCTGGCACCCAAATTTGAGCACCGAATTTGGTGCTCAGTCCTATTCTCCAATGGGCACTCATCTTTGAGTAGAGGAGCAACATTTACTGCATCTAGCCCCAGGTGCTTAGAAAAAAAGACATTTTGCTGTTAGGTTTAATAGACCATCATTGATGTCTGTTCTCTTTTTCAACCCTATTATACTATCCTCTTTTACAAAATACAGTGGCAATAAGTTCCCCGTGTCAACCATGCACTAAATGTTTGATTGACCCAAGTTCATTGCTGGCAAATAAAAGTGATTCTCATCATGGAGGCAATTCTATAATGGGGCACTTACATTTATGCTTGCATTACTTGTGTTCTGTAGGGCCATGCCTAAGTGACATGGCACCTAAATACTATGGGGGGGGGGGGGGGTAAGCAGGGGTAAAGCATGGGCAGGGCTGCCACTTAGGTGTGAAATATATAGAACGCTTCAAGTTACATACCCACTTGCTGCTTTTGGGTGCCAGCAGTTGCACCAGGTCTATTGGTGGTGTAACTGTGGGTGCCTAGATTTTAGATTTCCCAATGCCATCTTACGCTAGTATACTATAATGGCATCTGGGCACCAAAAATGGAATTTCACTCCACACCATCTATGCACCTAAACAAAGGTGCTGCCTTATAGAATTTCCTGCCATAGTTTTAATCCCCTGCATCCCTACCTCTGCCAACACTGGAAGAGTTAGCCACTGATATTCAGTGCCTGTTCTGGCACATGGCCCAACACTGAATTTAGCCAGCCACGGTCAGAGTTTAAAATATGCTGACTGCTGCTGGCTGAATAAAAAACATATGCATATTCCACAGTCTTTAGTGAGATGAATTTCCTTGGACATAGGATTCCAAATAAGAAAAACATGAAAAAACAAACAAACAAAAAAAACCTCTCTTCCATTTTTTGGCAAGCTTCACCTCCCTTGCAGAGGGAATTGATGGAACAGCATAATTAGTGGATGTTAATAAACGAGAAGGCCAATAAAACAACAAGCAATCCCTAAGACTTCCTCTCCTGAAGCCATTTAATACTCTTAAAAGCCAACAATGAATTCTTAAACTTACTTCTAAAAGCAATAGGCAGCTAGAAGAGTTTTTAGAGTATTTTGTTTCCTAATTCTAAACCCAGGTACATCAGATATTATAGCAATATTGAATAAATTTTAGTCTTTTGAAAGACTAGTCATAAAGGTCCATGCCAAGAGCACTACAGTAGTTCAATCTCATAATAATCTAAGCATATCTAAGGTGTCCTTTTAATAAAGGGGCCCTTTTACAAAGCAGTGGTAAGCCCACCGTGGGCTTACCGCATGACAATCTGGATCTACCGCTGGCCCAATATAGTAACATAGTAACATAGTAAATGACGGCAGAAAAAGACCTGCATGGTCCATCCAGTCTGCCCAACAAGATAAACTCATATGTGCTACGTTTTGTGTATACCCTACTTTGATTTGTACCTGTCCTCTTCAGGGCACATACCGTATAAGTCTGCCCAGCACTATTCCCGCCTTCCAACCACCAGCCCCGCCTCCCACCACCGGCTCTGGCACAGACCGTATAAGTCTGCCCAGCACTATCCCCGCCTCCCGCCACTGGCTCTGCCACTGAATCTTGGCTAAGCTCCTTAGGATCCATTCCTTCTGAAATGAACAGGATTCCTTTATGTTTATTCAGCAGTAGTTCCACCCCCAGTGCATGGCACTTCTGGCACTAGTTGAAATATTTAAAAAATATTATTGCAGGCTCTAACTCGGTGGTAATGGGGCAGCGCCATGCTACCCTGTTACCGTCGGGTTAGCGCAGGAGCTCTTACCGCCACCTCAGTGGGTGACGGTAAGAGTTCCCCTCCTGAATGGCCTGGCAGTAAGGGAAATCTTACCACATGGCCATTTCTTTGTTCAGCCTTTTTATCCGCTACGGTAAAAAGGGCCTCAGCGTACGGCAAAAACAGTCCCTGCTGCTAGCGCAGGGCCCCTTTTATCGCAATTTGGTAAAAGGACCCCAAAATTTGGTAAGATTTTGCACGTACTATGCATAAACAGCATCTGCCCTGCAATTTTTGTACAGGTGCATACACTTAATGATGGGCACAACATTACTTGCCTGGACTGATAGCACAGGCTCTTTGTTCTATCGGCTAAGTCATGCAATGCATTCCTGGCTCTAAACCTGTAAAAAACATAGGCAGGCACAGCAGTGCTACCAGCTCCACAACCACAGTCCCGCCTCCCATGATCCAGTTCCCTATGTCAGCACCCCCACCACATTATCCCCTGAGCTACTCCTTCCCCATTCAATCCTCAATGTCATCATCGCCTTCTAAGATCACCCTGATCTGCCCCGTCCCCTGATCTGACCTCCATAGTCAAGGTAGTCCCCATCTGATGACCCTCCTGAAAGACCTTTCCTACCTGATCCGGTTCCTCAAAGCCCTTTTCCTGAAAAGGAAGTGTAACAGTAGCCCCACCCCCTTCTCACACCCCTTTCTCTAAAAGACAATCCACACTGCATCCTCCAAGATCCCCTAAGATTTACCTGGGGGCTGTCCCTGGTGGACTAATGACTCAGGGCAGGAGCAGTCCTCCTTTGCTCCTATCCTGTCGAGCACTAGCAAAAACAAATGGCAGCAATTGAATTCTGTATTTGGGAAGTAGGGTTTTTGTTTTTAAAATTAGATTATCTTCTAATTTATAGCTAATCTATAGCTGGTCTGGAAGATCTTTTCTTTGAAATGATTCTTTTTACATTTTTTGATCTTAGTACTTTATTTTTTTAAATGTATTATTTAAAAAAACACTTACTCTATATGTAATAGAGACTGGTTCTAGTTCTTTTCTATTTTCTTTCCTTGCTATTTTAGGTTCATTCCATTTAAGGATATCTCGTGAGTACTCGCTTCGGAAGACTGTTGTCCTTTGTAATTTTAACAACTGATGAATGATGGAGTAACTCATAGAAACAGAGAAAAATGATAGCAGATAAAAACTGTATGCCCTCCAGTCTGTTCACCCATGCCAGCTGCTAAAGCTCGACTGTCCTTTCCTTGCTCTCAGAAATTCTCTGTGTTTTATCCCCCGCTTTCCTGAACTTCGATATTGTTCTCGTCTTCACCACTTCCACTGTGAGCCTGTTACACCTATCCAGCATCTTTTGGTAATGGAATTTTTATTTAGATGAAAAAGCCTGCAAATGACACAGGAAACTAAATGAGATGATTTTTTTGACTGCACATCTCTAGAAATAATATAGATAAAGAAACGTGCAAAAAAAAACCTGTCTCTCTAGCAAGGTAGGTCTCTGAAAAACATGAGAAAAATCAAGTTTAGAATCTAAGAATACTTGTGGGATCTCAAACATCATTCTGATATGATGGCAGAAGGGACTTGGGGGCCTTTATACTAAGCTGTTGTAAAAGGGGGCACTTCGTTAGTGGCAGTGGCTGTTTATGCTGCATGCTGAAGCCTTTTTTACTGCAACAGGTAAAAAGACTGAAAAAAAGAAATGGCCATGCAATAAGATTACACTTAAGTTGTGGCCATGTGGGGGGGGGGGGGGGGGAAGAACTTACCGCTGCGCACTGAGGTGATGCTAAGGGCTCCCGTGCTAACCCGGAAGTAAAAAATAGGGACCTATATTCCCTAGCACTGGAAATGCCGCACGTTGAGGGTGGAACTATCGCCGGTGTCCATATTCTATAACGTGATGCACGTAAATTATAAGTCACATAGTTGGAAAGGGGGTGTGGCCATGGGTAGGGAATGGACGAGTCATGGGCATTTCTAAAATCTCTATGCGTTGTTAGAGAATACACCCGGTCCATGCCTAATTTAGGTGTCAGCATTTACGCCAAGCTTTACATGGCATAACTGTACACGACAAAATTTAGTTGCTCAGATGGACGCACAGCATATTCCATAAACTGTGTGGAAATGTAGGCGTATTCTATAAAGTATGCCTAAATATATGCTTACTTTACAGAATAGTCCTAGGTATATTTAGTTTCAGCACTGATGTTTTTAGCTGTGATATATGTGATAGTCCTAAATGGTTAATATGCTATAGAAAAAGGGCCCCTTAATTAACAACTCACCAATAGTAAGATGCAGGCAGCAGTCCAGCAGTGTGATAGGGATTATCAAGTCTTTTGCATTGTGTCACATATTTAATTATTTCCCAGTTGGTGATAGGTCATATATGTGCAATCAGTGCAAAAAGCTCCTAACATTTAGGGAATGAGTCTGATCCTTGGAAGTTCGAGTAGTAGACTTGGAGGAACTGAGGCAGACAGAGATATATAAAAGAAACCTTCAGGCACATGGTAGAGAAGTCCCATCTCCAGTCTGGCATCTCTTTACAGTCATGGAAAAGAAAGGTCATCTGAAAGGAGAGCATCACCATGATGTGGCAGGAAGTGATTCTGTAGCTAGGCCCTTCCTTTTGCACCGAGGAAGTGTCTCCAGGGCTTTCTGCCCAGGAGAGAAGGGTTGGGATGGCTGTTTTATTTAGATTTGATATGTTTGAAGATTAAATTATTAGGCATATAGATAGCTAAGTGGCTGTTGGACGTGAGGATTACTTCGTCACTTGCCTGCCTGGTGCAAAGATGGCAGACCTCACTCATCACCCAGATAGGATTTCAGATAATGCTGGAGAGAAGCCAGTTGCCTTGGGCACCAACCGCATAGAAAAATGTGAGAAGGGTGTTCGAGAATCTAAATTTAGGGCTTCTTTTACCAAGCTGTGGTAGCGTGGCAAATGTGAAGAAGCCCATTCAATTCCTATTTGCTTCATTACATTTGCAGAGCAGGAATCACTACCGTGGCTTTGTAAAAGGAGCCCTTAGGTTCTTAAGTAGAAAGTTGAAATTTAGAACCTCCAGGGTAGCATTTTCAGAAATTCTCCCTGTTCCACGTGAAGGATTCAATTGAGGCAGATAGAGCTCAGGACTATCAATGCATGGATGAGGCAATGGTGCCGTGAAGAGAGATTTAGATTTGTTAGGAAATGGGCAACATTCTGGGGAAGGGAAAGCCTATTCTGGGCAAAAAATGGGCTCCACCTTAACCTGGATGGAACCAGGCTGCTAGTGATAACATTTAAAAAAAGAGACAGATCAGCTTTTAAACTGGAATTTGGGGAAAAATCAACAGTCGTTCAGGAGTGCATGGTTCAGAGTCAGGTATCTTTGAAGGATACTAACAAAATAAGGAATGTGAGCATCCTACAACTACTGACTATCACTGTTCCCTCTAAGCTGAGCATGAGTGTTCCAACTGCATTGCTGCCAGTAGGGGGTAGTGCTTCAATATTGTGTTGTGAATGGAGAGGGACAGACAGGTTCCTTGGATTCCTTCAGAGCTTTCCTGTTCCTCACTATTGAAAGTATGATAGTGAAACAGCCCCCCCCCCCCCCCCACCACTAGCAAGACTTTAGGCAGAGGACTCCCGATCAGCTTAGAGGGAACAGTGCTATCTGCTATATAATGCATCAAATAAAGTACAGTGTAAGAAAAATACTACCTAAATATTATTGTTTTAGGCAGAGAAATGAACACTTGCAATCTAAATGTTAATGGTTGCAGGATTTGTTATTGAACAGCCTCTTCTCCTTCACTTTAATGAACTTTGTTGAATATTGACAACTATAAAAATAGAACTAAAATTTAAAACAACATTTAAATTAACATGATTGTGCAGCTGTGTTTTTTTAAAAGTAGAGCATATTCAATAAAGTGCAAAAACATGTTCTTTGTTGAATACAAATTAGTGTTTTTTTTTCTGTTAGTTAAAAGAAATGCAGTTCAGCATCAAACAAGTAGTAATTTTAACAGGTCAATCTCAGTGGATATTCTCTGAAACTGCTTCCTCATTATTACTGCATAATTAAAAAAAAAAAAAAAAAAGAGAGGTCCACGAAGCTCGTCAAAGGTTTTTAGGGGCCTTTTTACAAAGCCACGGTAGGGCTACCGTGGCAATGGTGGACGGCAAATTGGCCCTACCGCCAAGTTACTGCAGGAGCCTGGCGGTAGTTCTGCTGTGTGCTGTGCTCCATTTCCGGTGCTCAAAAAAAAAAAAATTACCACCTTGGGTTTACGCGCTGGTAATCAGGCAGTGCCACTTGCTGCCCAGTTACCGCTGGGTTAGTGCAGGAGATGGTAAGGGCTTCTCCAGGAAATGGCCAGAAAGTGCTTAACTTTTCTCATGGCCATTTTTTAAAACTCCTTTTTCCTGTTGTGGAAAAAGGGGGTCTCGGTGAGTGGCAAACTTGTGTGCCGACATCACTGCAGGAATCGTTTACCATAGCTTAGTGTTTTAAATCATTTTGGGGGTTGATTTAACCAGCCAGAAATAGCTCTTGGCCAGTTAAATTACCTTTTTGGGGCTAACCGCTAATTTTCAGTGGCATTTAACTGGTTAGCACTGATGAAGATATCTGGTTAATGCCGAACTGATAAAACGGCTATTTTGGGAGCATTCGGGGGGCAGAGTTGGCATTTGGTAGTCAAGTGCCAATATTCATCACTTAACCAGCAAAGTTAACAATATAACATAAATTGGACCTCATAAAAGTCAGCGCTGTCTTTATGCAGTAACCCAAAGGATTCCTGCGACAGTGTTGGTGTGTGGTTTTTCCTCACAGTGAGCCCCCCCTTGTACAACAGTGGGTAAAAGGCTTTAAAAAAATGAAATAGCCATGCATTAAGTTAAACACTTGCCCTGAGGCCATTTCCTGAGGAAGCATGTGGTGGGGGCAGGAACTACTGTAAAAAGGGCTCTGAGTTAGCTGGGGGGGGGGGGACCTTTTTGCCATGTGCTGCGGTCCTTTATACCGCAGTGGAAAAAAGGACCAAAAAATGGCATGGCCCTGTGGTAAGATTTCACTTATTGTGTGGCCATGTGGGGGGAGCACTTAATGCTATCCTTTGAGGTGGTGTGAAGAGCTCCCATGCTAATCCAGCAGTTATTGGGTAGCGCTGCCCGATTACCGCCATGCTGGAAAATATTTAGCTATTTTCCACAGCGAAGCAATTGGTATGCGTAAGGGTGAAACTACCACCGGCACCGGCATTCAGCCAGCGGTAGTTACAGATTAGCGTGCGGTAAACCTGCATTGGGCTTACCTCAGCTTTGTAAATGGGCACCTAAGTGCAATACTGCTCACTTGCCTTCTTAAAGTTTGCTATGCATGATTCTTCTTAATCCCTAGGGCAATGTCACTGTATACAGTAACAGAAACAAACATTTAAAGCAATGTTACTTTCTTCCTTCTCTCCCTGTGCTCTCTATTGGCCAGATACCCTCATTTCAGTGTAAGAATGTATAGATCTTACATGGCCATACGTGCCATTATTTACAACTAATCCAATGCTTCATGAAACAAAACTACCAACCACCATCAAATATGGATCTCCTGGATGTTTGTACCTTAAATTGATGATTACATAGTGTTTTGCATGGAATCTTAACTACTAGGAGGTACATATTGAAAGCACTGGTTTAGCTACAGGGACCACGTTGGACTGGGCCCCCAAATTGGCTCAGGGGCCCTTATTTTGACTGGCAGGGTTGGGGACCTCCACCAGCTGAAACATTTGTCCAGCACTGGTCTCTGCTGCATTGTCTGCCCTGCTCTTCCCCTTACATTGTGTGCATTCTCGTTTTAATGAAATTGAGAACAGGGGGAGATGGCGGGGAGGCAGGCCAAAATGTATCTCCTCACTTTGGGCTCTGGACCCCCTCCATGTCAAGGTCTGGCTATGCCACTGATTGAAAGAGGTTTAAATGGGCAGGTGGCTTGCAAGCAGCATTATTCTCTTGGCCCAAGATTCATATTTATGAGTAGAACAGACACTGGCTTTTTCTCCAGTCTTAGCCCTGGAGAAGAGAGAGAAAGATCTCTTTGCTCAAGCCCTGTGATCAGTTAGGGATACAAATATTTGATAACCTGTGTGTAGCATTTTTCCTGATCTCCCCAGGTACTTTTTAGAAAGTAAACAAATGTTTAGATAGTGTTATAATTGATCAATATTTCACTTACCCATTATTGTTTGCTGATTGCATTTTTTTCTGTTCATTGTTCAATATTTTGAAGACAATAAACAATTTTCAGTTTATTGCCTCTGCTCTCTATACTGATAAAGAATCCTGGTGGTTTATGTGTTGAGTCTGTGAGTGCTTTCTGGGAACAATGGGACCACTAGGAATGTGGCATTCAGTAACCTAGAAGTCACTGGGCAGGAGACTTGCCCAGAGGTGGTTGAGACCCAGTTGGTGGGAGGAGGATGCTAGTATAGAGTACAAGTGACAGGTGCAGGCAGACCTGAGCTGTGCCAGGGATAGACCTTCTAAGTGGCCATGGTGTAACCCCAGATAGCTGGCTAGACATTTCGTGACAATCTCCTAATGTATCTCAAAGCTTTTTTGAGCTTTACAAGTTTCTCACTATAGATTTCTGTTTGTCCTTTCCCCTTTGGGTTCATGTCTATGCTTTTTGGGCTTGGATTGCTGGAACTTAGCCAACAACTGGGAGTAATTTAAAGATTTTACCAACTAACAATAAAGCATTCTTATGCCTATAGGTAACATTTTTAATTGCAATTTTTTTTGCTTCATATCCCAGTCTCTCACTTAGGGGTCCTTTTACTAAGGTGAACTAACAGATGGTGCACACATTAAATGATAAGATGCTCATAGGAATATAAGGGGCATCTTATTCACTGTTCCCCTCTAAGCTGAGTAGGAGTCATCCACTTACAGTCCTGCCAGTTAGGGGTGATGTTTCACCATCACATTTTCAATAGTGGGGACAGGCAAATTCTGCAGGACTCCAAGGAACTTGGCTGTCCCTAGTAATAGAAAACACAATATTGAAACTGCCCCCCACTGGCAGCAATGCAGTTGGAGGACTCTCACTCAGCTTAGAGGAAACAGTAGTCTTATCCAGGGGCGTAACCAGACTTCGGCGGGAGGAGGGTTCAGAGCCTGAGGTGAGGGGGCACATTTTACCCCCCCTGGCGCCGCCAACCCCCCGCTGCCATTGGCGACACCCCTCCACCATTGTCAACACTCCCCGCCACTGCCAGCACCACCAACAACAACTTTGACCCTCCACCCGCCGACAACCCTCTCGACCCCCCCCCCCCCGTCCACCCACCCACCATTGCCATCGCCTACCTTTGCTGGTGGGGGACAGAAACAGAACGAAGCCTTGCGATCTGCAGGGCTTCATTCTGTTTTTGTGAGTCTGACATCCTGCACGTTGTACGTGCAGGATGTCAGACTCAGAAACCAAGCGAAGGAAGAAGACTTCGGCTGGAGGGGTTTGGGGTCCCCTGCCAGCAAAGGTAGCAGATGGTGATGGTGGGAGGCGGCGGGAGGGGGGGGGTTGAGAGGGTTGTTGGCAGAGGGGTCCAGGGCCAAATCTACAGGGGCCCAGGCCCCCATTGCCCCATAGTAGCTATGCCCCTGGTCTTATCATTTAGCGCACTCTTGGGGCCTTTTACAAAGGCACACAAAAAAGTAGCCTATGGTAGTGTGGGCATGTGTTTTGGACACACGCTGGACCATTTCTCCACCGCATCTGGAAAAAAGTTTTTTTTTTGGGGGGGGGCTGGGAAATGGATGTATGGCAAATTAAAACCAGCGTGCGTCTATTTACGGCTTGAGCCCTTAACGCCACCCATTGACTTAGCAGTAAGGTCTCACATGTTAATCATGTGGTAACTGTCCAGCGTGTGCCAACTGCTGATTACCGCCGGGAACACCCCTGTGAGAAAATAGAAAATTATTTTCTACCGGGGGTTTTCAGCGTGCACCAAACACAGAATTACCGCCAGGCACACGTGCTAGCTGAATGTTAATGCCGATTTGATGCATGCTGTTTGTGTGTGTAGGCCCTTACACACCTATGTAAAAGGGCACTTCTAATTATTAGTGCATGCTAAATCCTTTAGCATACCTTAGTGATTGGACCCCTTAATTAGGCCAGAGTGACTACTAAATTTTCAGGTTGCCACTTACAAGGAGCATTACACAACGTGAAAACAGTAGAATCAACATGTGCTCACCTTTTCTACTGGACATTTTGCATACATCTTCGTATAAGTAGGGTAAGGTGCAATAGCAATTTCTTGCCTGTCTTAATATTTTGATTTAATCTATTACTCATGCACAGGGTCTTTTACAAAGGTGTGCTAGTGTTTTTAGCATACACTGACCATGTAGACTACTACTACTACTATAAATCATTTCTATAGCACTACCAGTCGTACGCGGCGCTTCACAATTGAACATGAAGAAAGAAAAGACAGTCCCTGCTCCAAAGAGCTTACAATCTAAATCAGAACAGACAGACAGACAGACAGACAGGACCAATAAGGATAAAGGGTAGGACAGACAGAAGGACACATAGGGAAAGGGACTATTGAAGAGTGGAGGAGTGGCCTAGTGGTTAGTAGGGTGGTGGACTTTGGTCCTGGGGAACTGAGGAACTGAGTTCGATTCCCACTTCAGGCACAGGCAGCTCCTTGTGACTCTGGGCAAGCCACTTAACCCTCTGCTGCCCCATGTAAGCCGCATTGAGCCTGCCATGAGTGGGAAAGCGCGGGGTACAAATGTAATAAAAATAAAATAAAAATAAAAAAAGACAAGATAAAGGTTACGAGCAAGTGACAAGTTAGGAGTCAAAAGCAGCATCAAACAGGTAGGCCTTTAGCCCGGATGTGAAGGCGGCCAGGGATGGAGCTAGATGTAACGGCTCAGGAAGCTAATTCTAGGCATAAGGTACGGCGAGATAAAAGGATCAGAGTCTGGAGTTAGTGAGGAGAAGGAGAGATTTGCCTAGTGAACGGAGTTTCTGGGAAGGAGTGTAGGGAGAGATGAGGGTTGAGAGGTAGTGAGGGTCTGCAGAGTGAATGCACTTATAAGTCAATAAGAGGAGCTTGAATTTTATATGGAAACGGATAGGGAGCCAGTGAAGTGACTTCAGGAGAGGGCTGATATGGGCATAACGACTTTAGTCGTGCAGCAGAATTTTGAACAGATTGAAGAGGAGTCAAAAGCAGCATCAAACAGGTAGGCTTTTAGCCTACCTGTAGATGTCCATAATATTCCTATGGGCATCTATACAGTTAGCGCACTAATTTTTAGCACGCGCTAAAAATGCTAGCACAGCTTTGTAAAAGGGGCCCACAGTGAATGGAGGAGTGGCCTAGTGGTTAGGGTGGTGGCCTTTGGTCCTGAGGAACTGAGTTCAATTCCCACTTCAGGCACAGGCAGCTCCTTGTGACTCTGGGCAAGTCACTTAACCCTCTGCTGCCCCATGTAAGCCACATTGAGCCTGCCATGAGTGGGAAAGCATGGGGTACAAATGTAACAAAAAAAAACAACCAAAAAAAACACACTTCTGGCTACAAAGTTAACTGCTGCTCTGTGTATCTAAGAAACAGATTGAACAGCTTTAGCAATTCAGCAGAACAATGAGAAAAGTTTGCCTAATATTAGTTCCATCTTTTTAAATGTCTCCACCCTGAATTAGATATGCAGCGATTACAATGGATGCAAACCCAAGCAAATAACATTTTAATTGTAGCACTCCTTTAAACCATATTAATAGGCATTTGAAATCCAACTGTCAGAAAGTCTTTTTTAGCCAGAGAGTAGACACGAGGCAATTATTTTGTTGATATTGCTCTTATCCCTGGTGTGTGTACAAAACTCCCATTGAGAGAGCAAGGTTTAATGTGCAAAGCTGAAGAGGCAGACTGAAGCACCGCTTGACAGAACATTGCAAATCATACTTCTGCCCCCAGCATTAGACATTTTATGTATCTCAATTTTAATGGCAAACGTTCTCAGTTTTTTTCCTTTGAAAATATGCACAAATTGTTCACTGAAATCAAGAAATCACACTTTACTTGGCCCTCAAGGAAAGAGCAGAATGGGGATTGGTAAATTACACCTGCTCAACTTTGCAGGTTTTTTGAATATAGAGTCAAATATTTGTTTTTTTTACTACAGACCACAAACATCTCTAATCATTTTAGAAGCAAAATAAATCACACAACATATCTGTCATAAAACATGTTGTTCTAAAATCGGCTATGTTATTTTTTCTTAAATTCTCTATAAAATGCATTTAATTTATTTTGAAGGCTTGAGACACAGACCATTGGGGTACAATGTAACCTAGAAAAAAATTAATTTAAACAAGTTTTCTTAATGTAAATATGGTTTAGGGCATATTGTTTAACTCACAGGGGCCCTTTTATTAAGGTGTGCTAAGACCTAATGTGGGCCTCTGGAAATTTCCCTGTTTGTGCATAATATTTTTTCCTGTTTATTTATGGGAAGGGGCTTGGCATGGACAGGGAATGGGCATGGACGCATTATCCATCTAGTATGCTCATATTACTGCGGGCATTTAGGGGTCCTTTTACTAAGGTGTGCTGAAAAATGGCATGTGGTAGTGTAGGCATGGGCTTTGGGTATGCGCCAATCCATTTTTCAGTGCGCCTGTAAAAAAAGCTCTTTTTAAAATTTTTGCTGAAAATGGATATGCGGCAAAATCAAAATTACCATGCATTCATTTTGAGTTTGAGATCTTACCGCTAGCCATTGACCTAGTGGTAAAGTCTCAAGTACTAAATGGGTGGTAATGACTTACGTGCACCAGCTTCCACTTGGCGTGCGTAGCTGATGCGCGCCAGAAGAGAAAAAATATTTTTGGGGCTTGCATAGTGGACACACGCCAAAAATGAAATTACTACTAGGGCCATGTGATAGCTGTGCGGTAACTCCATTTTGGTGCATGTTGGGCACATGTAGTCACTTACGTGGCTTAGTAAAAGGGTCCCTCACTGCCTCCTATTTGAGACAGTAAGTTTTCCCACCTTAATAAATAGAAAAATTAACATGGAACTGGTGAACATGAAAAAAAAAAGAAAGTGCCGTATTTTATAGCTATGATAAAAATTATTTTAGCTTACGGGAAAGTCCCACATTGGGACATGCTAAGCCCATTTCATACTGCAGCTTAGTAAAAGGGCCCCTATGTACATATATAGATAGTATCTAGAGTGGTCTATAAAGTCATAGTAGACAACTGGATTGGAAAATGTGGGGTACAAATGCAGAAAAACTGCAGAAATGCAGAATACAATGAAACGTGACCATCTCTGAGAAAGGTGACAAAAGTCACTAGAAACAAAAAATGAGGGTTTAATGAATTCTATTAAAGAGAACAATTTGTAATACAGCTATCTAAACCCCATCCTTTTATGTGGAAAAAAAAAAGTTACAGCGGTTCAAACGTGTAACATTTGCAGACTGCTAATGGACCTATGACATGAAAAAACTGGTCATTCTGAACATTTTGGATCTGCTACTTTAGTCACCTTTTCCCAGAAATGATCACAAATCTGAAACAGTACTTAGTCAAGATAATTGATACACCTAGTTATGAAATGGGGGTCAATATGGAAATGCTAAGCTGAGGAGGGAAATCTTTGCATGGACACAAAGAAAAAGAGTGAAAAGGTACTGTGATGTTTAGAGGCAGTTTGTTCCAGATGGAGAGGTGAATAAGAAGAAAGGCTTGAAAGGAGAAAAAGATGCTTTTATAGTGCATGAAGTGTTATGGAGAGTGCAATTCCTAGATCAAAGCAAAAAGAACAGAGCTATAGGAAAGGCATAGTCCTGGATATACTGTATTTATAGGTGAGTAGAAAGTTTTGAGCTGATAGCAGAAATAAGCCACTATCTCCTCTGGTGCTAAGGTTGCTAAATGGGAAGGGACAAAGGTCTGAATATTGAGTTGTTAACACCTACCCTGCAGTGCTTGTGTACTGTCAGGTTGGGTAGTATGAGTAGGTCTACTGAAAGGTATTTGTGTTAGAGCTGATACTGCAAGGGGAAAAAGGGGAGGTAAGAAGTATTACATATAGACTTAAGGCTGGCCAGAGATATAGAGAGAGGAACTAGGATCTCATAGCAACATATGGCTGCTGTGATTGCAGACTTATAGGCTTCACTATGATAGAATCATTATTATTATTAGCATTTGTATAGCGCTACCAGACACACGCAGCGCTGAACACCTGACATCATCCTTTTACCATGGCTGCCTCGTCCTGGCAATGCAAACAAGAGGGGGTAGACTTCTGAATATTTGCATAAAGTGGTGTAGTAGTTATATTAAAGGTAACAAATAAAAGAAAATAAGATGATACATTTTTTTGATTGGCATTGAAAGGCAATGAGTATTTGCAGAAATGATAAAAACCAGAGTTAATAATAGCCATAGATCTACCTTATTTATAAACTTGTCCAGAATGAGGTGTATGGAAAGGCTGGTATAGAGCAAAAGAGACTAGAAATCAAGTGCTTCATAAAGAGGAGGAAGAGAGATCCAGTTGGAGTTTAGAAGAAAAGTAAGCAGCCCCTAGCCAGACCTTGAGAGGACAGCTTCAAATGAGAGGACAGTATGACAAGATTACTGTGGACCCTCAGAGGAAGAAGCAAGAGGATCTGGTTACATGATGATCCCTACAAGCCCTTTCCAAAGGAGTGTGTCATTTGATGAGTTGGTCCTAAACGTATTTATTCTCTCTGTGAGGAAAGAAACATCTTGTTGTAATAGCTGAAAAGTAGTGGGGGGAGAGAATAAACGAAAGAAAGAAAGAAAGAAAGAAAGAAAGAAAGAAAGAAAGAAAGAAAGAAAGAAAGAAAGAAAGAAAGAAAGAAAGATAAGGGTCTGCTGCCAGCCTGCATGAAGCCATCAGAGGAGAGGGCCCATTCAAGATTCACCTACAGCAAAAAGGAGTCATCTTTAGTGTTGGTACGAGTATGATATTTCCTGAAAATTATCAATAGGGAATTCAACACCCACAAATGGTCTTAAAAGAAGCCTCACCACTAATTCAGAAGACTGTGTGGTGGCCCCAAAAAACATGACTGAAGGGACAAAATAGACTTTCTCAATTCAGTATTCTCTCTCTCTCTCTTCTTTTTGCTTGCATTATCTGTTCTATTTTTTTTCTGCTCAGCTGACGTTTATGGCAGATCTCTATTCGCTAAAGGCACTGGTCTAATCAGCTCTCAGACTCTGTCCCAAATAATGTAATCATGGAAGGAGGTTCTTGTTCAATGTTTATGCAGGGTTGGGTTGGTGGGAGGACTTGTCACTCTTTTTGCTCCTAGTCTATGACAAAGAGAAGACTAAGTCAAAGGCTAAATATTTCAGTCATCTGCCATTATTTTCAGACAGCTGAAGATATTCTTGGATAATCACAAGTGCTGCAGCTGGGGGTGTTGCTCAATCTTCAGGCAAATACTGTATGATATTAGCACTATTTGAATGATTTCATAAAAGCACTCAAATATATAAAAAGTCTATAATTGGTAATAAACATGCATTAATGTGAAGATGACAATATATCAAATATTAAAAAAACAATCTTTATTTTTTAAAAATATATAACAAAATAACCCTATCATCCCAAATACTGTTGGAACTCTACAAATATTTTGATTCCCCTCGCTCACTGTTCACATGAGTGGCTTTGTCATTCATTAGAAATAATATACAGTGCACTCCATTTAAGTGCATGTCAGATAAGTGCATGCTCTGTTTCACTGCATGCCGTACTTCGGTCCCATTTTTGGTGCCATAAATTTCTATGGGGACAAACTTCGGTTTAGCGCACCACTGATAAGTGCAAGATTCACTTATATGCATAGTTTAAGACCGCTCCTCTGCAGGAATGACTCCGCATAAGCATGTGCATGGAATATGGAAGCTGATTGGTGCATGACAACCAGCAAGATTTCAAATTTACCGCCCCATTAACTGCCACAGGCAGAATAAGCGAAAGAATGTTGTTAGAGTGTACACTGGAGTTGTCGTTGTTGTGCAACTATAAGACTAACACTGGCTGAACGAATAGAAGTTCTTAAAAAAATTAGAAAACAAAGTCAAGCATCTATTGCTAAAGCATATGGTGTCAATCCCAATCAAATTTCATGTATCTTGAAGCAGAAAGACCAGCTTCTGGAAGACTGGAAAAACAATACAAATCCAGAACGGAAACGAAAACGGGCGGGAAAAGTTGAGGAGGTAGAAGATATTCTTCTTTGGTGGTTTTCTCAAGTCAGGAGCAGACAGTTTCCTGTCAGTGGTCCACTGCTTATGGAGAAAGCTAATCAGCTAGCTGAAAGTCTTGGACTAATTGAATTCAAAGCCACTGTTGGATGGTTGTTAAGATGGAAAGAGATGAACAACATAAAATTCAAGAAACAGCATGGTGAAAAACAAGACGCTGATGACTTTGGTGCTGAAAATTGGGTTGTTTCAGTTCTTCCTACCATCTTGAACGAGTTTGCACCTCATGACATTTTCAATGCTGAAGAAAATGGTCTCTACTGGCGAGCGATTCCTGATGGAACACTTGCATTCAAACAAGCCGAAACTAGAGGAGGTAAAACGTTGAAGGACCAACTGACGATCCTCCTTTGCTGCAATATGGATGGAAGTGAGATGTTGGAACCACTCGTCATTGGAAAGAGCAAACAGCCCATTGCTTCAAGAATGTTAAGTGACTTCCTGTGTCATACAAGGTTAACGTAAATTCATGGATGACTGGGGAAATTTGAAAGCAGTGGCTAAAGAAGTTAGACACTAGAATGCCGGCACAAAAGCATCAGATTTTGTTGCTTTGTGATAATTGTGCTGCACACAGTGATGATGTCAGGCTATCCAATGTCAAGGTGATCTTCCTGCCACCAAACACTACCTCTCTGATCCAACCTATGGATCAGGGCATAATAGCCAATTTCAAACAACATTATTGGGCTCTTGTGCTACATTGTCTGATGAGCATTATGGATGACCAGACTGGCAAGGGTAAATGTGCTGTTGAACTGGCTCATACTCTATCACTGTTGGATTCCCTACATATGCAGAAAGAAGCCTGGAATCATGTTACACAGGCAACCATTGTGAACTACTACAAGCGGGAAAGCTTTGTTAGGGATGTGGAGAGGACAAAACAGATGCAGCTGTTGCAAACGCGTCAGATGCACAGGCTATTGACATCCCAGCCTGTGTTACTGAAGAGGAGTTTCATCACTATGTAGCTGTTGATTATGATCTGCAAACAGCTGACGACAGCACTGATGTCCAGATATGTGCCTACACACAGGCAACGGCTGATGATGAAACAGATGATGAAATGAACAGCGAGGCACATGCTGATGAAATTCAACAACCTCCTGTAACTTTTGCAAGAGCGCTGGAGAATCTCAACACTGTGCGAGCCTATCTGGAGGCCACTGGATATCAGTGCTATGACAGTTTTTACCGTCTGGCAGACGATAGTCTATGGAACTCACAGACACAAGAGTGTACAGAGGACTATGACTGATTACTTCAAGTAAGCCTAACGTCAGTTAACTGAGACTGTATAACGTCAGTTAACGAAGACTGTATACTGTACATATAATAAACAGTACTGTACATATGGTTATCAGATGTCAAGCTTCTTTGAGTCACAATGGTTAAGTGCACTCTCTGGTTAACTGCATGTATTTCTTTGGTCCCAGACCCTTGCACTAAAGCGGATTGCACTGTATTAACACCATATAATGTCTAATATGTTTGTTAAAAATCATTCACCACCCTCAAAACATCAAATACCTAACTTGTCAGTGATATTTATGAAAGTCCCAAATGCCTTTCACGTGCTCTTGAGTCTTTCAGAATGCAATCAAGGAAGGCAGAGTTCATCAGTTGAAACTACTCAAACATAGAAATGGCCCAATCGATCATGTCCCAAATACAGAGCAACAAGGATAATCGTATGATGAAGTTTGATCTTCTCATTTCTCAATACTGTATTTATTCTCATCCAGAAACTCTCTGATTGATCTTACAGCTTTATTCTATTCAGAATCTCTTATTGTTCACAGAATCTCTACATGGATACCATGTTTCGCAAAAAAAGCATCATCAGGAGATTCTAAAAGGCAATGTAATTAGCACTACTTGCCCATCACTGAAAGAGCAAAATTCGTACCTACTGTTGACATTGCTGTTGTTAAGTATTGTCTGGGATGTGTCCTGTACCACTTCTAGTTAGAAGGGGGAAAAAAACCCTGCATCAGTGAAATCAATGCCTTTCTGCTGTTCTTGTGTATAGTCTCACCTCTTTTTTTGGCTGTGTCTCTGAAGCAAAACAGGCAGTTTCTTTGGTGTTATTTGATCATCTATAACACCAGCACTAAGACCCAAGACATGTGAAAAAAATGGCTCCATATGCACTGTGCAGCCATTTCATAGAGTGATTAAAAATGCTGCATATTAAGAACAAACGGTTGCATATCATACATAGCCAACACATTATAGCTTTGTAACATTAAAGATCTAAAGTACTTATATTCCATCCTAAAGCTTTAGCCCCATTGCTGCCTTAAGGAACATACAGTTCATCTGAAGCTATTACTATCCAGGAAAGAAGAGAGACACAAAAGTCCTATCCTGAAGGAACACCTATCGATCCGGAGTGTTGGGTATCAGACATTTGGAGCGAGCATTGTATCTGGAGGTTTACATTATCTGTGCTTTTTTTAACAGATACATTACATTACAGTAACTTTGCCAGTGCTGAGCATTACATTAGGCGAGGCATTTGTGGTGCAATTTAGAGCAAAGGAAGAGCGATTCTTCAGCTATTCAGATTTAGTTGTTTAAATGTATTTAAAAATAACTATGTGCTTCAAATCTAAAATGCTAAGCAGCTTACAGTAAAAAAAAAAACTTAATAACTGTTTTAGCATGTGTTTGATTTGCACTTATTAATAAGTGTAAATAAAACATAAGATAAAACAATTAAACCATCATCACTGCAACAAGGTTCTATTATGTGCATCTGGGTAAGGGACTGAAAAAAATGTTAGGTATTTGTTTATAGCACAATTATTTTTTTCTTACATTTGTACCCCATGCTTTCCCACTCATAGCAAGTTCAATGCTGCTTACATATTGTATACAAGTACCTATTTGTACCTGGGGCAATGAAGGGTTAAGTGACTTGCCCAGACTCACAAGGAGCTGCCTGTGCCTGAAGTGGGAATTGACCCCAGTTCCCCAGGACCAAAGTCCACCCCTCTCACCACTAGGCCACTCCTCCACTGACCAATATGTTTTAGCTCAAAGTGGCAAACAGAGTTATTATCATGCAGTTTACAAATGGGACAGTTGGTGTATTGATATAGGTTGATTTACAGAGCAAAGATTGTTACAATGTGAAAAAACAGGAGGTTCAAATAGTACATTTTTACACTTTGTACATTGTTTCAAATTGTTTCAAATGGTTCATTGTTTCATTTGTTAATTGGTTTAATGTTATACCTGGTGCTTTTTTTATACAGTGGATCACAGAGTTTGTAGATTGGGTGGCATGAGTTCATTCAACATGTACACTGTCATGAGTTGGGTATGGGTTCAATATGGTTAGCAGGATTTGTGTGGTTCACATCATTGGTTCATTTCTTGAAGGCATTTATTTAGCCCAGTTGCCACTTTTATTTTGTGATAAGAGTGACAGCAGTATGCATATATAGAAATAGTGAGTATGAATACAGTAGATTCTAGATAATCAGGACACCAGTTAATCGGGTCGGCTGGATATTCGGTCCAAAACTGGGAGAACAAAAACAAAGCACATTTATCAGGGGAAAAAGTTTTGGTTATTTGGGACACCACACCATTTAATTGGACCAGAAGCAGCCACAGAATGTCATTGATGCGTCACTTTCCCCATCAAGTATAAATGGACAGCTGCGTTTGTGTACATATGCTACTGTGAGGTGTGTCATGTTACACCTGGGGTGTGTACATGAAAAATGCCTAGGAAAGACCTAACACTCATAGACAAAATTGGCTTGCTTGAACAACTAGAAAAGCAACTGCCAAACACCAGTCAGCGCCAACTGGCAGAGATTACTGGAATGCCAAAATCTACAAAAGCATGCATTGTACAACAAGAGTTGAGAAATGAATGGACATTACATGAGAGACAGGGGGTTTCCCCAAAAAGGAAGCGTGAAGGTAAGGATCCTGATGTAGAAGAGGCACTGAATCAACGATTCTCAATTGTAGCAGGACAAGATGTCCATCCAGCTCATTTTTGAAAGTGATTGCCGGCCATCTTCCGACATAAATCGGGAGATGGCCAGCGATCTCCTGAACCCGGCCAAACCGGTATAATCGAAAGCCGATTTTGGCCGGGTTCAACTGCTTTCCGTCGCAGAGCCGGCAAAACATCAAGGGGGCGTGTCGGTAGGGTACGGAAGGCAGGATGGGGGCGGGACTGGGGCGTGCTAACAAGATGGCCGGCTTCGCCTGATAATGGAAAAAAAAGCCAGGCTTGACGAGCATTTCGCCGGCTTTACTTGGTCTCCTTTTTTTCACAACTAAGCTTCAAAAAGGAGCCCCAAATGACCACAGGAGGAAATCGGGGATGACCTCCTCTTATTCCCCCAGTGGTCACCAACCCCCTCCCACCCAAAAAAACCCCCAAAAACCCCCTTTTTGCCAGCCTCTATGCCAGCCTCAAATGTCAAACCCAGCTCCCTGATAGCAGTATGCAAGTCCCTGGAGCAGTTTTTAGTGG
This sequence comes from Microcaecilia unicolor, assembly GCF_901765095.1. Taxonomy (NCBI): domain Eukaryota; kingdom Metazoa; phylum Chordata; class Amphibia; order Gymnophiona; family Siphonopidae; genus Microcaecilia; species Microcaecilia unicolor. The sequence goes on from NC_044032.1 coordinate 595,679,939, forward strand.
GTGCAGTGCGCTTCAGACAGGTGGACCCAGGCCCATCCCCCCCACCTGTTACACTTTTGGTGGTAAATACAGTGGCGTAGCAGGGGGGGCTGCCACCTGGGGCAGAGTGGTTCACCGTTGCACCCCCCTGGGTGCAGCACTATGACACCCCCCTCCCCCCCGACCAGCTCCCGCACCCTACCTTTAAAAAGAATATCGGGAGGCGAGGCGCAGTGCCTCGCACCTGCCATGCCCTGATTGATAGAGAGAGAGAGAGAGAGAGAGGAGAGGCTGTTTAAACAGCATTGCATTCAATTGAGACTCAAAAGTTACATTTTACACTGCTGAAACTGCTATAATTATTGGGAATATTTAGATTTATATCACCAAGAGGAAAGTTATATTATTCTAAGACAATTTTAAAAGTTAAATCAATTGAAAATTATTTGATCAGACTACCATTTCTGGTCCCCATATAGAGAATTGCCTTGATAATAACAGTAGTTAGCTGACACTTTGGGAGGACTTCACTGCACAGCAGGAGATAGGTTTGGCCTCTGAAGGGGGAGACAAACCCACTTGTGTTTGTAACTTTCCAGGTATTGGACCCCTGAATCCAAACTCCTGCACAGTAAAGTAAATTCTGACCTTTAAATTCCAAACTTCTCAACTTTCTGGCTATAGGTGAGATACCTGATATTCTCTTTCATTTAATGCTTATTGCTTAATTAATTAATTTGCCCTGTGAAACCTTTTCTTTCTTTCTTTCTTTTCCTGCCAAGCTCTGATTGATAGAGAGAGAGGAGAGGCTGTTTAAACAGCATTGCATTCAATTGAGACTCAAAAGTTACATTTTACACTGCTGAAACTGCTATAATTATTGGGAATATTTAGATTTATATCACCAAGAAGAAAGTTATATTATTCTAAGACAATTTTAAAAGTTAAATCAATTGAAAATTATTTGATCAGACTACCATTTCTGGTCCCCATATAGAGAATTGCCTTGATAACAACAGTAGTTAGCTGACATGTTGGGACTTATAATCCCACCCACCCCAGGGTTTTCCCACTCATATATAGACAAACCAAACCTCATTACCATTACTCCTCAATCATACACAGGCAGTCTTGCAGACTGTTAATCCAACATAGTACACCTATTCATACCCATTTCAACCAATCAGGATGACTTTTATTCTCTGTAATAATTGTGGTGCTTTAGTTTCAAGGCCAATCATCTGGAGACTTAAAGCTTGTCCTATCTGTCTTCAGCTATCTAGTTTACAACAAGAGCTCAGTAAAGTAATGCAAGAACTGTATGCAATTAAAGCAGCTTCCAGAACTACACAGAAAAATAACTTCTCACCACTGCCTCAAAGAATAAAACCACATAAGAACAGATGGCTCACAGTAGGCTCAGGCAGACTTCGTCAGGTGACACAGAAGCATCCACCCGCACAAGTGTTGCCACTAAAGAATTCTTTTGCTCCATTACAATACTGTGATGCTCCTGAAAATAGAACTGAGGCAGAGGAAAAGCAATAAAGTTGGAACAAAAAGACACGAAGGTACCCAAAGTAAAAACGCACCCCCAAATCACTAATGTTGGAACACATAACAAGAAATATAGATGGAAAGCGATGGCCACAAATGCTCGTAGTCTAAGCAATAAAGTTCACGACCTTCAAGCCCTGATGTTGGAAGCAGACTTAGATGTTGTTGCAATCACAGGGACGTGGCTCAACGGTTCCCACGAATGGGATGCAAGCATACCAGGCTATAATCTATTTAGGAAGGATAGAGAGGGTCGTAAAGGTGGAAGAGTAATTCTGTATGTGAGGAATGATATCACGGCAACTGAAATGACAGGGACCTGGGGAAAGGAAGAAGCGATATGGATCACCTTAAAAAGAGATGATAGAACCTCTGTCCACGTGGGTGTTGTCTACAGACCCCCGACATAATTAGAGGAACTAGATAAAGATATGATCACAGATATTCAAAAATTAGGAAAGAAAAAAGAGGTTCTGTTGATGGGAGATTTCAATCTGCCGGATGTAGATTGGAAGGTTCCGTCTGCCAAATCGGAAAGAAGTAGAGAGATCGTGGATGCTTTCCAAAGTGCTCTGCTCAGACAGATGTTGATGGAACCCACGAGGGAGGGAGCGATGCTGGATCTGGTGCTCACAAATGGGGATAGTGTGTCAAATGTCCGAGTGGGTGCGCACCTGGGAAGCAGTGACCATCAAACGGTTTGGTTTGATATAACGGCTGAAGTGGAGGGCGGCCACTCTAAACTCAAAGTCCTGGATTTCAAGAGTGCTGACTTTAGTAAAATGGGGGAATACCTGAGGAAGGAGATGATGGGCTGGGGGGACATACATGAAGTGGAAGGGCAGTGGTCCAGGCTGAAAGAAGTAATAATTAGGACCACAGACCTTTATGTAAGGAGAGTAAATAAAAGCAAGAGAAAAAGGAAACCGATATGGTTCTCCAAGCAAGTGGCTGAGAAAATAAAGGCTAAAGAGTTGGCGTTCCAGAAATATAGAAAATCTCAAGAAGAAGAACACGGGGAGGAATACCGGATGAAACTGAAAGAAGCCAAGAGAGAGGTACGTCTGGCGAAGGCGCAAGCGGAAGAACAAATGGCTAGAAATGTAAAGAGGGGCGACAAAATTTTCTTCACGTATATTAGTGAAAGGAGAATGACTAAAAAGGGAATTGTGAGACTAAAAGATAAAGCGAACCGCTATGTAGATAATGATGAAGAAAAAGCCAATTTGCTAAATAGATACTTTTGTTCTGTTTTCACTGAAGAAAATCCTGGAGAAGGACCGCGAGGGACTGGCAAAAGTACACCTCAGAATGGAATGGATATAGCACTGTTCACGGAAGAGAGTGTGTATCAACAACTTGGAAAGCTAAAGGTGGACAAAGCCATGGGACCGGACGGGATCCACCCCAGAATATTGAGGGAGCTCAGAGAGGTTCTGGCGGGTCCTCTTAAAGATTTGTTTAATAAATCCTTGGAGACAGGAGAGGTTCCGAGGGACTGGAGAACTGCGAAGGTGGTCCCTCTTCACAAAAGTGGTGATAGGGAAGAAGCTGGAAACTACAGGCAGGTAAGCCTCACTTCGGTTATTGGAAAAGTAATGGAAGCGATGCTGAAGGAAAGGATAGTGAATTTCCTGGAAGCCAATAAGTTGCAAGATCCGAGACAACATGGTTTTACCAGAGGGAAATCGTGCCAAATGAATCTCATTGAATTCTTTGATTGGGTAACTGGAGAATTGAATCATCAACTTGCTATAGACGTAATCTACTTAGATTTTAGCAAAGCTTTTGACACGGTTCCCCACAGGAGGCTCTTAAATAAACTAGATGGGCTGAAGATAGGTCCCGAAGTGGTGAACTGGATTAGGAACTGGTTGATGGACAGACGACGAGGGTGGTGGCAAATGGAGTTCGCTCGGAGGAGGGAAAGGTGAGTAGTGGAGTGCCTCAGGGATCGGTGCTGGGGCCGATTCTGTTCAATATATTTGTGAGTGACATTGCCGAAGGGTTAGAAGGTAAAGTTTGCCTATTTGCGGATGATACTAAGATTTGCAACAGAGTGGACACCCGGGAGAGAGTGGAAAGCATGAAAAGGGATCTGAGGAAACTAGAAGAATGGTCTAAGATTTGGCAATCAAAATTCAATGCGAAGAAATGCAAAGTGATGCATTTAGGGAGTAGAAACCCACGAGAGACTTATGTGTTAGGCGGTGAGAGTCTGATGGGTACTGAGGGGGAGAGGGATCTTGGGGTGATAGTATCCGAGGATCTGAAGGCGACGAAACAGTGTGACAAGGCGGTGGCTGTAGCGAGAAGGTTGCTAGGCTGTATAGAGAGAGGTGTGATCAGCAGAAGAAAGGAAGTGTTGATGCCCCTGTACTAGTCGTTGGTGAGGCCCTACCTGGAATATTGTGTTCAGTTTTGGAGGCCGTACCTTGCGAAGGATGTTAAAAAAATGGAAGCGGTGCAAAGAAAAGCTATGAGAATGGTATGGGATTTGCGTTCCAAGACGTATGAGCAGAGACTTGCTGACCTGAACATGTATACCCTGGAGGAAAGGAGGAATAGGGGTGATATGATACAGACGTTCAAATACTTGAAAGGTATTAATCCGCAAAAAAATCTTTTCCGGAGATGGGAAGGCGGTAGAACGAGAGGACATGAAATGAGATTGAAGGGGGGCAGACTCAAAAAAGATGTCAGAAAGTATTTTTTCACGGAGAGGGTGGTGGATGCATGGAATGCCCTCCTGCGGGAGGTGGTGGAGATGAAAACGGTAACGGAATTCAAACATGGGTGGGATATGCATAAAGGAATCCTATGCAGTAGGAATGTATCCTTAGAATCTTAGCCAAAATTGGGTGGTGGAGCAGGTGGGGGAAGAGAGGTTGGTGGTTGGGAGGCGAGGATAGTGGAGGGCAGACTTATAAGGTCTGTGCCAAAGACGGTGATGGGAGATGGGACTGGTGGTTGGGAGGTAGAAAATACTGCTGGGCAGACTTGAACGGTCTGTGCCCTGAAAAAGGCAGGTACAAATCAAGGTAAGGTATACACATATGAGTTTATCTTGTTGGGCAGACTGGATGGACCATGCAGGTCTTTTTCTGCTGTCATCTACTATGTTACTATGTTACTATGTAAAAGAAATGTGGACCGTCGGGCCTTCTCTCGCTCTGTCTGTCCCGCCCTTGCGGAAATAGGAAGTGGCGTCAGTGGAGGGCGGGACAGATAGAGTGAGGGAAGACCCGACGGTCCACATTTCTTTTACGTGCAGGGCAGGCGCGAGGCGCTGCGCCTCGCTTCCCGATATTCTTTTTAAAGGTAGGGTGCGGGAGCTGGTCGGGGGGGGGGTGTCGATTCGCCGAGGGGGGGAGCTGGCAGGGAGCACCCCCCCCTGATCTGACACTCGGGGCGGTCCGCCCCTCCCGCCCCCCTTGCTATGCCACTGTGTAAATAGGAGCCCTCCAAAACCCACCCAAAACCCACTGTACCCACATGTAGGTGCCCCCCTTCACCCCTTAGGGCTATGGTAATGGTGTAAAGTTGTGGAGTGTGGGTTTTGGGGGGATTTGGGGAGCTAAACAACTAAGGGAAGGGTGCTATGCACCTGGGAGCTATTTTTATTCTTATTTTTTTAATTTCTAGAAGTGCCCCCTAGGGTGCCCGGTTGGTGTCCTGGCATGTGAGGGGGGCCAGTGCACTACAAATGCTGGCTCCTCTTACGACCAAATGCCTTGGATTTCGCCAGGTTTGAGATCACCGGCATTATTTTCCATTATGGCCGAAAACCGATGCCAGCCATCTCAAACCCGGCGAACTCTTATATTTGGTGAGGCCCAACCGTATTAGCGAAGAAAAAGATGGCCAGCCATCTTTTTTGAAAATACGGTTGGTTGCGCCCACTTATGGCGCCGGCCCCGAAGATGGCCGGTAGCTATTTAGCCGACGCTGTTCAATTATGCCCCTCCATATGAGTGGACCAATGTTAAAAAGCAAGTCAGAGGAGTTAGCAAGAAAACTTGATCACAACGATTTTAAAGCAACAGATGGCTGATTGTCACGGTGGAAATGCAGGTTCAGGATAAAGTTTAAGGGAGCACATGGTGAGAAAGACAGTGCTGATGCTATAAGTGCTAAACAATAGAAAGCCACAAAACTTTGCTTTGTACATTTTGTGCGGATGACATCTACAACAATGATGAAACAGGGTTATTCTACTGTGCTATACCATTCTGGTTCCCTGACCTAAAAACACATAACACTGGCAGTGGATCGTGTCACAGTGCTGTGCTGTTCCAACATGTTGGGAACTGATAAACGCAAGCTACTGGTCTTTGGAAAAAGTGCAAAGCCTCTGTGTTTTAAAGAGATCACAGTATGGGACGTGTATCTGTTTTGTATCATGCTAACAAAAATGCATGGATGACACTGGTTAATGTGTATACACAGTTTAGTTTATTTTTTCATGTCTGCAGAAATTGAATACATTTTGCTGTTTTTAGAGTTATCAAAAGTCCTATGATTTTCCCTGTTGCAGCTCTGAATAGACAACAAAATGCTGGCCAGTGTTGAAGGGGACAAATACGCTAAATATAAGACCATCTATGGCTCTTCTTTCCCTTATCTCAGCACTCAACTATGCCTAAGCGTGATTCTATAAAGGATGCATATTCTTTATAGAATTATGCTAAGTGCATTAAATTTTTGGTGCTGGAGTTTAGGTGATACTTATAGAATATACCCCTTTAAAGATAATTTTTTAAAAATATATTTTAGTATTCCCAGAAGAAATTGTATTTTCACTACTGACAATATTGGGAATGTTTTTTATGCCAATGATTGCAAGTGTTAACATGCCAAAAGAGATTTGAGTGTTTTTATTTATTTATTTGTAGCATGTATATCCCACATTTTCCCACCCACGGGCAGGCTCAACGTGGCTTACATCAAGTTGAAAAGGTATACTTTACTTTCAATTTACTCCTAGCATATGTCGTAGGGGTTCTTTTACAAAAATGCATTTGGTGCTAACACATAACACAGCAAAAATGACCTAACATGGGACATGCTAAAGCATCCCATATTAGTTTTTGCATGTGTGAGGGCTAAACAAGAGGTTAAAAAAATATTGTAATTTTTTTAGGGTGCATGCCAGGGGTGGAGGGTTGTAATTCCTGCACTAACCAGTTCTCTCATCTGAATTACCACACTCTGATTAGTACATGGATAATGTGGAAACCCTTACTGTTTGTTGGGGGACATTCTGGAAAGAGGGGATGCTGAATGTCATAGCCTTGGGAAGGGGGAAGGAAGGAGGGGCTTCTAGGGCTCCAGGCATCTTTTGCATACTTATGTGAGTGCTGTCCGATATTCATTGTTCTATTTTTGGCTGCTTAGCTATGCAGGTCCTGGTCCTGGCACTGAATACTGTTGACACCCATGAAACTGCACCACCCTGTACCGCCCTTGACCTGCTCACTTTTTTGGAGCCAGTCAGAGCTGATATTCAGTGGTACTGCCTGGTTAAGTGCCACTGAATATTAGCAGCTGGTCAGCCCCAGGCGATTTAAGTGGGCAGGAACATATTCTGCCCGCTTAAATTGCTTTGAATATTGGACAAAGAACTTCCAAAATAAGTGTCATAGAGCGGCATTTTCAATAGAATGTCTAAATTTCTTACCTTTGCAATTACTTCTTGACCAATATCTTTTTTTTTTTTAATTTAATTTTCTTTATTAAGCTTTTAACAAACATAACTTCTCATTTATGAATGATAATACACAATTTAGAAATTATATAACCAAATTATACATCCTTATTCCTAATTTTAAACATTTTACCAACCACAAGTTACAGAAATTGATCCAAGATGAAAGATTTTTCAAATAATCTAAAAGAAATAAATCAGAAAAAAGTACATAAACGAAGCCCTAGTCTTGGGTTATTCTACCAAATCCGGTTAATCAGTGTTCATATGGGATTATACCTTAACATTTATTTCCTCCCTACTTATTATAAACTCCTCCAACTGTTTAGGTTCAAAAAATTGATATTGTTTAGATTGAAATACAATTCTGCAAACACAAGGAAATTTCAACAGGAAGCTAGCTCCTGTTGCCAAAGTTCTTGTGCGCAAAGCCAAAAAGGCCTTGCGCCGCTTTTGGGTCTCTCTTGATAAATCGGGATAGATCCTTATTTTAGAACCCAGAAATTTTGAATCCAAATGTCTTAGTGAAAGTCTCAGAACTGCATCCCTATCAATCTCCAAAGCAAAAGTAACCAACAAAGTAGCTCTCCTTGTAACGACCTCCAGAGATGATTCCAAAAAAGTAGTTAAATTCATCTCTCCACCCTCTTGAGGAAATTTTCTTACTCCCCTTGGGTCGGTTTGTAAATAAAACGCACAAATAATGGGTGGAAGTGATGTATCAGACATACCCAAAATTTCTACAAAATATTTTTTAACCATTTGTACTGGAGAGACTAAAGGAGAGCTAGGGAAATTTATTAACCTTAAATTAAGTCTTCTAGACTGGTTCTCCAGATATTCCAGCCTTCGGGAAGTGAAATTCTTTTCTTTAAGAACAGTTTGACCCACAAGTTCCATCTTTAAGGTTCTTTCAGTAAGTTTTTCCACTTCCGCGGCTTGAGAGCCAGTCTTTTTCATTTGAGTTAATGCAGTTTCTGACAAAATTTTTATAGTCTCCGCATTTTTAACCACCATAGTTTGTAGGGAAGAGTATGCTGTAAAGGTTAAATCCCATAGTGACTCTAATGTCACTACGGCTGGCTTTTCCATTCTCCCAACAGTTAATTTAGGAAGTGGTGCATTTACAGCAAGCTCCAGGGTACTCACTGTCTGTGAAGACAGCCCAAAAGATGAAATCGGTACTGGGGCTTCTATGCTGACAGCATTCTGATTTCCACCGGCTTCCACCAGGCTCCCTCCCTGTGCACCCGACTCTCCATTCCGGGTTGGGGCATCAGGGCTCTGTAGGAAACGCTCACTTCCTGGTTGCAGGGGCGCCGCACGCTCGACGGGGCTCAGGGAAGCCCCGTCTACACTGACAGCCAGCATTGAAACGCCGGCTTCTTCAGAGGGGGTAGAAATTTTCCCAGGACCCAGCGCTACAGCGAATTCTTCCAATTTCGCCTGGTGAAGCTGGTCTGACCCGCCAGGGAGAGAGGGAGTCTCCCTGACTTTGCCTCTCCTTTTCCCCATTCTGAGAATCAGGTATGGGACCGCTAAACACCGCTTGCTCAGAAAGAATTTGTGCGCGTCTGGCAGGGCGACTCAGACCGTCGCCATCTTGGCTTCTTGACCAATATCTTTTTGAGATTTGTATACACTACTCAGATTTATCACAACTAGGTCAAATAATTCATCAGTAGTACTGAGATGTTTAACTAATTCTGTAATAAGGACTCTATTCTTTATGGTACAGGGTGGTTTTGCAATTACAATGTGCATGGTAATAGACAAAAATAATGCATATTAACTGCAAAACCTCCCAGTCAAATCCAGGAGTAGGAGTGAACCAAGAAAACACTTGCAGTCAAATGGATAGAGTACAAATCTTTATTAGGCACCACTCATGTATGACCCAACACGGGGCCGTGTTTCGACGGAAACACCCGTCTGCCTCAGGGGTCACTCACTCAAGGAGGATATTTTATATGAGTTGGTACTAAGTCAAAACTGTAGAATACTGGAACTATTTAAAGCTGCAATCTGTGTTAAGATGTCGACAGAACCGCCAACATCAAATAATGCATGGCAACTGGAAAACCACTGCATTTATTGGGAATGGTATCAACAGTTTGGGGAAAAATGTGTTTACCTCTTTGGGTTAAAAGATGCTGCCACCATCTTAATTTTGTCTATTAAGAGAAGAGTGAGGATGAGAGAGCAAGCATTACCAGTATGGCTGGCCACAGGAATTGTAGTTGATATTTACATGGATCTGCTACCTTCTGTGCATACTTCTGTTGTTTTATGCTTTAGGTGACCTTTTGAAGATCCCCAGAAGATGCAATGGGAAATGGCTGCCTGTTGGTGTCTGAGTTGAGATGTGTCACCTTTATTGCAGTACTTGCATAGACAGAGCTGCTGCACAGTTGAAAGTTGTACCAATGAAAGAAAATATAGATTTAAAAAACATTTGTACCCTGCGCTTTCCCACTCATGGCAGGTTCAATGTGGCTTACATGGGGCAATGGAGGGTTAAGTGACTTGCTCAGAGTAACAGGGAGCTGCCAGTACCTACAGTGGGAATAGAACCCAGTTCCCCAGGACCAAAGTCCACCACACTAACCACTAGGCCACTCCTCCACTAGCAACATTCTATGTAGAAACCTGCCCTTCTGTTTCTGTGAGTCTGACGTCAGACTCACAGAAGCCTGTACTTCTACATGGAATGTTGCTAGTGGAATAGCAACATTAACATTCCATGTAGAATCTCCAATAGTAGCAACATTCCATTCCATATATATAGAATCTGAAATAGGGAAAGGGAACTGGGACTTGATATGCTGCCTTTCTGTGGGGTTTACAGAATATATACAGGTACTTATTTGTACCTGGGGCAATGGAGGGTTAAGTGACTTGCCCAGAGTCACAAGGAGCTGCCTGTGCCTGAAGTGGGAATCAAACTCAGTTCCTCAGGACCAAAGTCCACCACCCTAACCACTAGGCCACTCCTCCACTCCAAAAAGACTTTGGTTGAGGGAGGAGGTTTTTGACCAATGATTATAGTAGTCGCTGAAAGTTAATTACCTGGACCTGTCATTGGCAGAGCTAGTAGGAATTCTTTGTGATGTCTGAGTTTTTTTCCCCTCCTTTTCTAAATGAGTTAATGAATCATTTGTAGTTCACCTTTGGGTACCTTTTTTTAGATATAAGTGTGAACGCTATTTGCCATTTCTTTGTGTGGAACATTAAAATGTCTCCATAGCATAAATGCATACGAGGCAAATGAAAGGAAGCTCTAGAATAAGAGGGCATAGGATGAAGGTGAAAGGGGATGGGGCAGAGCCAAGATGGCATTGACAGCAAGCTAATTGCAGGGACCGTGGCACACGTTTCTAAGGTAGTTTATTACCTTACAGTGGGGAAAAAGAGGAAAGGTTTTTCCTGCCCTCCTTCAGTCCATTTTATGGACTCTTCATTTGGGGGCCTGATAGACTCCTTTGTGAGCCATGGACAAGTTCCAGGGCTCTTCAATTCAGCTGCTGCTGGAGGAATCACCATCATCAATTACATTAATATACTAACTTAGCTATTTACACATCTCCTTTAAAGTGAGGGATGTCATTCAAGCCTTTTCATTAGATTTTCATATGTATTTTCTGTCCTCTGAGAGGCTCGTTTCAAGTTTTCTGAATTTTGAAAGAATAGCATTTTATTTATGCGATGCACTATTTTTTTTTAACAAAAAAGGAGCTAACAGTGGTTGAACTGGATGGGAAAATGGGGAAAACGAGCACACTAAAGGCTTACAAGAAACCATCAGCATCACTTGTGCTATGACTGGCTAAATCCAGAGGTCAATATTCCATCCTCATTCTTCTTGATCTTTCCGCTGCTTTTGACACTGTCAATCACAGCATACTTCTCGATACCCTGTCCTCACTTGGATTCCAGGGCTCTGTCCTTTCCTGGTTCTCTTCCTACCTCTCCCTCCGCACCTTTAGTGTTCACTCTGGTGGATCCTCTTCTACTTCTATCCCTCTGCCTGTCGGCGTACCTCAGGGTTCTGTTCTTGGTCCCCTCCTCTTTTCTATCTACACTTCTTCCCTTGGTTCATTAATCTCATCCCATGGCTTTTCCTACCATCTCTATGCTGATGACTCCCAAATCTACCTTTCTACCCCTGATATCTCACCTTGCATCCAAACCAAAGTTTCAGCGTGCTTATCTGACATTGCTGTCTGGATGTCTCAACGCCACCTGAAATTAAATATGACCAAAACCGAGCTTCTCATTTTCCCCCCAAAACCCACCTTCCCGCTCCCCCTGTTTTCTATTTCTGTTGATGGCTCTCTCATTCTCCCTGTCTCCTCACCTCGAAACCTTGGGGTCATCTTTGACTCTTCTCTCTCCTTCTCTGCTCATATCCAGCAGACCGCCAAGACCTGTCATTTCTTTCTTTACAACATCCGTAAAATCCGCCCCTTTCTTTACGAGCACTCTACCAAAACCCTCATCCACACCCTTGTCACCTCTCGTTTAGACTACTGCAATCTGCTTCTTGCTGGCCTCCCACTTAGTCACCTCTCCCCTCTCCAGTCGGTTCAAAACTCTGCTGCCCGTCTCATCTTCCGCCAGGGTCGCTTTACTCATACTACCCCTCTCCTCAAGACCCTTCACTGGCTCCCTATCCGTTTTCGCATCCTGTTCAAACTTCTTCTACTAACCTATAAATGTATTCACTCTGCTGCTCCCCAGTATCTCTCCACACTCGTCCTTCCCTACACCCCTTCCCGTGCACTCCGCTCCATGGATAAATCCTTCTTATCTGTTCCCTTCTCCACTACTGCCAACTCCAGACTTCGCGCCTTCTGTCTCGCTGCACCCTACGCCTGGAATAAACTTCCTGAGCCCCTACATCTTGCCCCATCCTTGGCCACCTTTAAATCTAGACTGAAAGCCCACCTCTTTAACATTGTTTTTGACTCGTAACCACTTGTAACCACTCGCCTCCACCTACCCTCCTCTCTTCCTTCCCGTTCACATTAATTGATTTGATTTGCTTACTTTATTTATTTTTTGTGTATTAGATTGTAAGCTCTTTGAGCAGGGACTGTCTTTCTTCTATGTTTGTGCAGCGCTGCGTATGCCTTGTAGCGCTATAGAAATGCTAAATAGTAGTAGTAGTAGTACTATGATGGGGTTCAAATGCACAAAAGTGACTACAGAACATGATGAGCTCATGTCATTCAATTTATCGTCATCTTTCTGTTACGGAAACTGGATGCTGTTGAAGTACTATAGGAGATGAAGAACCTTTGTAGTGGTTTGTGCACTGTAAAATACGGTCTTCTTGTATAGTGCGGTACCATAATTTCTTTACCATTCAGACAGCTGAGGCAAGATGAGTTACTCAGTCCTCCTGGAGTCTCTTACCTAGAAGCATCAGTTCTCTGACAAGAAAAAGAAATTAGCCACACAAGTGGGTGACATCATCTAACATTGTTAACAATAGTTAACACACTCAGAGAACACAGAAAATAAGAAGCAGATAGATTTTCAAAGGGCTTAATCAGACAGGAGAGGCTGCTGTCCACTTAAAACCCAATCAGCAGACCATTCCTGGATATTCAGCAGCATTCTGCACAGTGCTGCTGAATATTCCTGCTGACCATTGTGGAATTGTATGGTTAGTGCCATGGCCATCCACAGGTGGAGTCGGGAAGGAGCTAGCTGTTATGTGGGCACTGGCAATATTCAGTGCCAGTGCCCATATAACTAACTGGGCAAGAAAGACCACACAAAAGGCAGACCTAACTTTGTTTGGTTAGCTGCGTGTGTGCTGGTGCTTAGTGTTAGCTGGCATATGCAAGGTGATGCACATTGGAAAGAATAATCCAAATCACAGTTGCCTGATGCTAGGGTCCACCTTGGGGGTCAGCACTCAAGAAAAAGATCTGGGTGTCATTGTAGATAATATGCTGAAATCTTCTGCTCAGTGTGCGGTGGCGGCCAAAAAAGCAAACAGGATGCTAGGAATTATTAGGAAAGGGATGGTGAATAAGACTGAAAATAATAATGCCTTTGTATCGCTCCATGGTGCGTCCACACCTTGAGTACTGCGTTCAGTTCTGGTCGCCGTATCTCTAAAAAGATAAAGTGGAATTAGAAAAGGTTCAAAGAAGAGCGACTAAATTGATAAAGGGGATGGAACACCTCTCATATGAGGAAAGGCTAAAGATGTTAGGGCTCTTCAGCTTGGAAAATAGACGGCTGAAAGGAGATATGATTGAGGTCTACAAAATCCTGAGTGGTGTACAAAGAGTGGAAATAAATTGATTTTTTATTCATTCTAAAAGTACATAGACTAGGGGACGCTCAAGGAAGTTACAAGGAAATACTTTTAAAACAAATAGGCGAAAATATTTTTTTCACTCAACGAATAGTTAAGCTCTGGAACTCTTTCCTGGAGGAGGTGGTAACAGCAGTTAGTGTATCTCGGTTTAAAAAAGGTTTGGACAAATTCCTGGAGGAAAAGTCCATAGTCTGCTATTGAGTCAGACATAGGAAGCAACTGTTTGCCCTGGGATTTGTAGTTTGGGTTTCTGCCAGGTACTTGTTACCTGGCTTGGCCACTGTTTGGAAAAGAGAATACTGGGCTAGTTGGGCCATTGGTCTGACCCAGTATGGCTACTGTTACGTTCTTAGATGGTCTCCCCCTTGGTGTTGGAGACGTCTTTAACCCCCTAGGGCCACAGCCCTCCCGAGCAGCCCAATGTTTATACTCTGGACTAAGCTGGGAGTGGAAAAGGAGTGAGGCACTTTGGAGTCAGTTTGGCAGGACCCTCCTTGACGAGAAATGATATATGCAGGCAACAACCAATTTACAAATAATATTAAAACATACAATATCCTTTACAGTAAATTCCAAATGGCCACTTGATTTTCGCCACACTCTTGTTTCTGTAGCCAATCTATGTTTGCTATTCATCCCAATCTGCTAATTCTTTATACAATAAATTTATTGTCATTAAATCTGACAGATGATTTACTGTCATACTATTTCTCACTCTATACCAATTACCCACTGTTGGGAAACTGCAACAGGCTGGACAGTTACACATTCCTACATGGACCCACATGGCAGCAGAATCCTTTACCTCAGCCACACATGCAGAACATGGACAGACTCTCAACGTATACAAAATAAACAAAATAGGGGACCACGAAGAAACATGCAGAGAAAAACTGGAGACCTCCTAAGAAAGCCAGATTATATATGCAGTGAAAATACTGGTTAAAATATCGGATAATAATCTATTTACATACATTGTTCATAAAATACGTGATCTACTAAATACTAAATTAGAAAAGATATATATTTCCAAAAAAGTATATATCCATGAGCAATATATTTCCATAAAAAAATCAAACAACCATGAACAGCATATCCCCCTCTCCTTTCCCTCCCATCCATGAGCAGCATGCATGTTGAAGAGTGTAGGCAAGCAAGGGGCAGGTTTCTAGAATTGGGACTGTGTTTAAGAAACTTTATTGGAAGTAGCAAATCTGTGAGGAAACAGGGTTGGTTATTCCTCTTGTATGTACATAAATAAGGGTATTTTGACTTCATACCTGCAGCCTGTGTGTGTTTGTGTCACATTTGTGTGAAGTCCTGCAGCCAGCTGTGAGCCACACTACTACAGGCCCCTATGTGGCATGTGGCTTCCTCTAACCTAAACCACCTGTAAGCCAAAGTGTGTGTGTGTGTGTGTGTGTATATCTATCTATCTATCTATCTATCTATCTATCTATCTATCTATCTATCTATCTATATATATACTAGCCGTTAAGCCCGTAAAAACGGGCGAGATTTCCAGCTACCCTCCTCACCGCCGCTCCCTCCCCACTCCATGCCAGGCCTCCTGCACTGACCTGACAGGCCTCTCACCTCCGTTTGAAAGCAATACAGGCAGCAGCAGATCGCTCTGCTGCTGCCTGCAGCGCTTCCACACGGAGGCGAGAGGTGCTGTCAGGTCAGTGCAGGGGGCCTGATACGGAGGGGGGCGGGAGCGCGCCGGGGTTGGGGGGGAGGGTGGAGGTTGGTGCATGCAATGTTCATTTCCAGGCTCCAGTGGCAGCGGCAGTGGCTGACAGTTCGACTCCGTTTCCCTCTCTGTTCCGCCCTCTGACGTCATCACATCTCAATGCGAGGGCGGGACAGAGAGGGAAGTCTCTACTGCGCATTTGCAGGTGAGTCGGTCACTTGCCATTTATATGTTTGATACACACACACACTTTTTTTTCTGTGCATACTTTTGCTAGGGAAGTGTGGGCAAATTTACTTGGGTAAATGTTTTTTTTTTTTTTGAAAACTGGCCTTGAAATTGTGAAGTCTTATTTGATCAACAGTCTCAAAAGAGTTTCCCTTCTCCATGAAGAACTGAAGAAAATGTGAAAGTATGTTTTAAAAAAATTCTCCTTTTCTACCTGTCAGCTCATGATGTTTCTTTGTAATCCATCACTTTTGCATTTGTTTGCTCTCAAAAGATACTGTATTATTGATTTCTCGTACCTCATGATACACAAGCTGTTATTCTACAACAGAATACTCTTTCTTTTTTTACTCAAATATATATTTTGATGTTTTTTAATACTTTTGGGTTCTCTAATCTAGTTTCATGTCAGCAGACATAGCATTAAATATTCCTTCTCTCTCACATGCAACAAAATATCCATGGATGAAATTATTGTAATCCACTTTAAGCTTCTTAATTCTTCCAAGCATCAAGAGCCATAATGTACGTAACTGATACATTTATATTTATTTATTTGCCAAAATGTATATTCTGTTTGATCTACTCAAGAATAATCTACCTGTAAACTATGGTCTATATAATATGCCTGCACATTTACAGAATAGTGTTTAGGAAGAATTTTGGCATATATGTATACATGTGCCCACATATGTGCATATATGCCATTATTCTAATGACTTGCATAGAAATGTAGAAAAATGAAAACAATAAAGACCATGTGGTATGTCCAGCCTGCTCATCCATTCTATCTACTATCCATTCCTCTCCCCTATCCCTTGGATGTCCCTTGGCACCCTCATCCTCCCCGTTTCATCTGCCCGCAACCTCGGAGTCATCTTCGACTCCTCCCTCTCCTTCTCTGCGCATATCCAGCAGATAGTCAAGACCTGTCGCTTCTTTCTCTTTAACATCAGCAAAATTCGCCCTTTCCTCTCTGAGCACACCACCCGTACTCTCGTCCACGCTCTCATTACCTCTCGCCTTGACTACTGCAACCTACTCCTTACTGGTCTCCCACTTAGCCATCTATCCCCCCTTCAATCTGTTCAGAACTCTGCTGCACGTCTTATATTCTGCCTGAACCGATATACTCATATCACCCCTCTTCTCAGGTCACTTCACTGGCTTCCAATCAGATACCGCATACAGTTCAAGCTTCTCCTTCTTACCTACAAATGCACTCAGTCTGCAGCCCCTCATTACCTCTCTACCCTCATTTCCCCTTACGTTCCCGCCCGTAACCTCCGCTCACAGGACAAATCCCTCCTCTCAGTACCCTTCTCCACCACCGCCAACTCCAGGCTCCGCTCATTCTGCCTCGCCTCACCCTATGCTTGGAATAAACTTCCTGAGCCCTTACGCCAAGCCCCCTCCCTACCCATCTTCAAATCCTTGCTCAAAGCCCAACTCTTCAATGTTGCTTTCAGCACCTAACCTTTATACCTTTCAGGAAATCTAGACTGCCCCTATTTGACTGACTGTACATTTGTCCTTTAGATTGTAAGCTCCTTTGAGAAGGGACTGTCCTTCTATGTTAAATTGTACAGCGCTGCGTAACCCTAGTAGCGCTTTAGAAATGTCAAGTAGTAGTAGTAGTGATTCATCTATCCCAAACTTTCTTTAATTCAGATACAGTCTTCATCTCCACCACCACCACTGGGAGGCTATTCTATAAATTCAACACCCTTTCTGTGAAGAAGTATTTCCTTAGGTTACTCCTGAATTTAACACAGAATCTGTCATATCGAGCTCACTCAGTTTCTGGAAGCAGTAAATGATCAACTGCATCAAATGCTGCAGAGATATCAAACTGAAGAATTATCTGTTGCCTAAATAGACAATTAGAGGTTAAAACAATATTTGATATAGAACTGGGATATGAGCATTTTTTAAAGTTTTATTGATGGCATTGGTCAGCCAGAAGAGAATATCTTTTGGTATAATATTTGATAACAAAGAAGAATAGATATCTAGAGGATAAAATTTGTTGGAAAATTTGCCTAAAGTCAAAGACATCCAAGTGGATGATATATTAGTGAAATTATTCCAACATCTGTCTGCAGGGATAAGTTCTTCTATTTGCTTTATAGATAGATCAATAGGGGAGGTAATTTGTTTAATAAAAAAATTTGTCTCATTTTATTAACCTTTATTAATGTGTTTTGGGCGCGCGCAGAATCATTTTTCAGCACACTCGCAAAAGTGCCTTTTTTTTATTTTTGCCTAAAATAGATGTGCGGCAATATGAAAATTGCCATGCGTCCATTTTGGGTCTGAGACCTTATCGCCAGCCATTGACCTAGTAGTAGAGTCTCAAGCGGCAACTGGGTGGTAATGACCTACGTGTGCCAAATGCCACTTGGCATACATAGCTGATGCGCTCCAGAAAATAAAAAATATGTTTCAGGCGCGCAGAGCGGACATGCGCCAAAAATAAAATTACCACAAGGGACACATGGTATACGTGCGGTAACTCCATTTTGGCACACGTTGGGTGTACATAGACGCTTATGCACCTTAGTAAATAAACTGTATAAGCGCCTACGTGCGCCCAATGCGTGCCAATTCTGACTTACCACCCAGCTACCACGTGGCCCTTGCGGTAATTTCATTTTTGGTGCATATCCGCTACGTGCATCTGAAAAATATTTTCTGGTGTGCGTCAGCTATGCGCGTCAAGTGTCATTTGACATGCATTACTGCGTGAGACTTTACCGCTAGGTCAATGGCTGGCGGTAAGGGCTCAGACCCAAAATGGACATGCGGCAATTTTCATTTTGCCGCATGTCCATGTTCGGCAAAAATATTTAAAAGGAATTTTTTACAGGTGCGCTTTAAATGATTCTGTTTGTGTCCACAACACGCATCTGCACTACTGTAGGCCATTTTTCAGCACACCTTAGTAAAAGGACCCCATAATAACCTGTGGAACTTTATAAGACTAAGGGCCCTTTTTGGCTAAGCTGCACTGTAGGTACGCTAGCATTTTTTGTGTGTCTCTGTAGCATGATATTAGCACATGCTAAAAACACTAGGGCACCTTAGTAAACAGGGCCCCAAGTGCTTTGAAAATGAGCTTCCACGTAACTTTGTAAGTCTATGTGCTTTGAAGATGAGTAAAATGAGATAATTTCAAGGAATAGGCTAAACAGTCCAATGCATGTCCCTTGTTGTGTGTAGGCTCACTTGAACTCAGAGTTATATGTAGAGGGCCTATCTCCAATTTATGCATGTTTGCTAAGATTTTTGAGAAGTTGGTCTTTTCACAATTAATGATATATTTAAATAAGTTTGAATTTTTGAGCCCTTATCAACCAAGATGGCTGTGCAGTAAGTGGTTCACTTACCACAAGGCCATTTCTTTAAAAAAAAAAAAAAGACAGCCTTTTACCAGCTGCAGTAAAAGGGGGCTTCATCGCCCATCAAAAACACATGCTGATGTTCGCGCATGCCCCTTTTTACCACAGCTTAGTAAAGGACCCCTAAGTTTTGCATGTAACTGACCTTATTCTAGTTGCATGTGCAAATTTGGGTGCTAGTCAAAAATTTGTGCACCCAACTTTCTACTATTAGGGGGTAAGAACATATCTATCATCTTTATCAAAACCATGCTGATGATGTAAAATATCCGCATGACCCAGAAAGTCCAACAGCTGGTGCAGCACCTTGCATAAAATGGCAGAGAAAAAATATAGGTCTAAAGTTTGTGGGGTCAAAATCTCTCTTTTTGGAACAGGATGAACCAGAGCTTTATTCAGCTGCGCTGGAACATTACTTGTTCCAAGAGAAGTATTTATCAGTTGTTACAAAAATGGTGCACTATCTCCCTTCATTGATTTCAAAATGGTAGGGGAAAAAGTATCCAAAGGACAGAATTTTACTTTCATCAAAAAAACACAACAGAAATTTCTGAAAGGGTTATCAATGAAAATTCAATTCAGGAAGCTATCATTCCCAGACATAAAGGTATCAGCTGTTAATGGGATAGCTGCAACTCATGATGCAAGTTGGTACTTCCTATATGACATGTATTAGAGTCATAGCTTGCAACTGCTAAGCAGTCTTGCCACAATATACTGAATGCCAGTCGGTCTATGCACACTCTGTGATCCTATCTCACAAAGGATGGTAACATATCTGGGTCACTCCCACTGCAGGCTCTTTCTAAGCCTGTCAAGGGCAGACTAGCCTTTTTCCTTTTTGCTATTTCACTAGTAGCCCCCCCCCCCCTTTCCCCCCAGCAAGTACTCTTCAGATTTTGTTTTCCAATCTCTCTTCACTGGTTCTTTATATTCCTTTCTGTTGTTTATTTTTGTATTTCTTTCTTTATTTTACTCTTAATTTTGTTCACAGCTTTACCATTATCTGTGCATCTGTCTCCTTGTTCCTAATTTCTCGGCTCAAAAAAGTTGCTAATCAACCCCTCAACCACCATGCAGACAGACACACACACCTCCAATCTTCTGCTGAAATAAAAGTGGAATTTGAGACAGATGTGTATTTAAATGAGTATTGGAATGGTGATTCTCATTTTATTTTATCATCTTTAAATTATGCAAAAAACAAAAACAGAGATAAGAACTAGATGTGGAAGTGTGAATTAAGGATATATGCAAGCAAGAAAATTGCAGGGGTCCTTTTACTAAGGTGCACTGAAAAATGGCCTGCAGTAGTGCAGACACGTGTTTTGGGTGCACACAGAATTACTTTTCAGTGCACCTACAAAAAATGCCTTTAAAATTTTTTTTTGCCAAAAAAGGACGTGTGGCAAAATGAAAATTGTTGCGTGTCCATTTTGAGTCTGAGACCTTACCGCAAGCCGTTGACTTAGCGGTAAGGTCTCACATGGTAATGAAGCAGTAATGGTGTACGCATGTCAAATGCCACTTGACGCACATAGCTGCAGAAAATTAAAAAATATTTTTTGGGTGCGCGTAGCGGATATGCGCCAAAATTGAAATTACTGCAAGAGCCACGTGGTAACTGGGCGGTAACTCCAAGTTAGCATGCATTGGGCACACGTAAGTACCTACACAGCTTAGTAAAAGGGCCCCTCAGTTAGTTGTTGTTTGTTTCTATGCAAAAGTTTCCCTGAGGGTTCCTTTTACAGAGCCACAAGCAATAGACCCGCCCTGAGCATCCGCCATTCCAGGGGAAAAAGAAAACCCCTGGAAATGGCTTGTGCAGTAATAACCTGGTGGTAATCCAGCATTACCTGGTGGTAATCCAGCATTGCCATGAGTTGCCTGGTTACCACCAGGTTAGTGCAGAATACTTTTATTGCCAACTCAGTGGGTGGTGGTAAGGACTCCTTGCCATGTGGCCAGGCCATGTGTGCTGGAGCCTTTTTTACCCCCTGCGGTAAAAATTGCCCTGGCATGTGGGAAAAATGGCCCCTGCTGCAAGCACATGGCCTTTTTCTCCACAGCTTGGTAAAAGGATCCCTGAATTTGGGATGAATTTTATTTTTCATTTAAAAAAAAAAAATCATTACTTTAATGAGAGGCTAATAGAATGCACTATAAGTAATTCTATACAATAGGTGCTATCATTTTGCCACATATTATACACACATGATTAGAATAATGGCATATATGCCTGTTATCCCCAAAAATCTATAAATGGCACTTTAAATTGCCTAATTTGCATGCACAATTTAATTGATTAATGATTCAATTAGTGCTGATAACTAGGACGTTACAATCAACTTTCAGTGCTAATTGTCATTGATTTAACTTTACACGTGCCTATTTGCACGCCCGGATTCATGTATAAAAATTGCAGGTGGCTCTAAAAAGGTGGTGTGGCCATAGGGGGGTCACGGGCAGATCAGGGGTGTTCCTGCAATTTATGCATGCTGTTATATAATAAGGGGAAAATCTGTGTCTAATTTAGATGTGAGAATTTACACCAGGGTATTGTTGGTGTAAATACTCACACCTAAAAATAGTTGTGGATCCCAGCCCTAAGAGCTATTCTATAAATGGTGCCTAATTTTGAGCATTGTTTATAGAACATCGCTAAGCACTATTTATTTTGGTGCTGATGTTTTGGCCCCTTTTTAAAAATTTGTTCCTATGCATGCTGATGTGTACATAACTTCCAAAAACCCACCTGTTATTCTGTAAATTCATACATATATCATACTGCATATTTTACAGGTAGGTGTACACATAGGTGGACTCTGGGCAGACTATGGGTGGGGTGCACATTTATGCACATAACTTATAGAATTCTATAAGTTATGCTCATATTACTTGCACTTAGGCACACACAAGCCAGTTCTATGGCTGGTGTCAGTGCTTGCACAGAAAGGCTTACATGGATATATTTGGTTACATCAGTATTCTAGAAAGCAAATAGACAAGTGGTCTACAAGGACCAGATGGCAGGAAAAGGTGACCAGAACAAAAAAGAAAACTAAATTGTCCAAAATACAGCTAAAAAAAAGAGCAATTTATTGAACAACAGCAGTGGAGGAGTGAAAACTGTGCCCAACTTAGCTAAGTTTCGCCCTTCTGGGCTGCATCAGGGGCCTAAAATACCAGGTGGTAAAACATAAAGACTTGTACCAGAACTAATAAAGAAATGTCTCTCTCCCTTTAGACCATTTAGTCTTCTTTTTGGTCTATATCAATGTTCTATATAGGAAAGTAGGCACCCCACATACAGCTTCATGGATAATTATCTCCTGAAATAGACAAAGTTTCTGATTACGTGGTATCTGGTTCTTAAAAGCTCATGCCTCAATAAATTGATTAGTCTATGAACTGTTGCATGTTCCTGTCATTTTTGCTATTCCAAACTAAGATGGCTACACCTGTAAAAGTTTTTGTTATCATCTTTTCAGTTTAACATCTTTCTTGCTTTGCCAGCAACTTGTCATACTGTTGACCTTGAGAATATTAGACACAATGACCCCAAGGGCTGCCTCCTGGTCCGTAAACATCAGCCCCCTCCCCTTCCTAGAAAGTAGTTATATCACTTATAGCTACTTTGGATTTCAATATCCTCAAAACATCTT
This sequence comes from Microcaecilia unicolor, assembly GCF_901765095.1. Lineage (NCBI taxonomy): Eukaryota > Metazoa > Chordata > Amphibia > Gymnophiona > Siphonopidae > Microcaecilia > Microcaecilia unicolor. The sequence continues at coordinate 595,702,506 of NC_044032.1, forward strand.
TCTTTATTTATTTTTATTAAAAGCCCATTTTACTGAAGTGGTTTAAGATTTTGCAGTTATCAGAAATGCTTAGACAGTATTTTCTTATGATTTTGTTTATTGACCTAAACTTACTTTATAATTAGAGTATACGTAGAGGGGTATAATCGAAAGGGGCGCCCAAGTTTTCCTGAGGACGTCCTCGCAGGATGTCCCCGCGAAGGGGTGGGGAAACCTGTATTATCAAAACAAGATGGACGTCCATCTTTCGTTTTGATAATACAGTCGGGGATGCCCAAATCTTGACATTTAGGTCATCCCTAGAGATGGTCATCCTTAGACTTGGTCGTTTCTGATTTTCGGCGATAATGGAAACTAAGGACGCTCATCTCAGAAACGACCAAATGCAAGCCCTTTGGTCGTGGGAGGAGCCAGAATTCCTGACATGCCAGGACACCAACCGGGCACCCTAGTGGGCACTGCAGTGAATTTCATAAATTGGTCCCAGGTTTATAGCTCCCTTACCTTGTGTGCTGAGCCCCCAAAACCCACTCCCCACAATTGTACACCACTACCATAGCCCTTATGGGTGAAGGGAGGCACCTAGATGTGGGTACAGTGGGTTTCTGGTGGGTTTGAGGGGCTCACATTTACCACTTTTACGGGCAGACTTGTACGGTCTGTGCCCTGAAAAAGGCAGGTACAAATCAAGGTAAGGTATACACATATGAGTTTATCTTGTTGGGCAGACTGGATGGACCATGCAGGTCTTTTTCTGCCGTCATTATCATCATCACCACAAGTGCTGATTTAGATTGCAAGCTCTTTTGAGCAGGGACTGTCTTTTCTTCATGTTCAATTGTGAAGCGCTGCGTACGACTGGTAGCGCTATAGAAATGATTTGTAGTAGTAGTAGTAGTAGTAGGGGTGGATGTACCTGGGTCTGCCTGCCTGAAGTGCACTGCACCCACTAAAACTGGTCCAGGGACCTGCATACTGCTGTCAGGGAGCTGGGTATGATATTTGAGGCTGGTATAGAGGCTGGCAAAAAATATTTTTGAGGGTGGGAGGGGGTTAGTGACCACTGGGGGAGTAAGGGGAGGTCATTCCTGATTCCCTCCAGTTGTCATCTGGTCAGTTCGGGCACCTTTTGGTGGCTTGGTCATAAGAAAAAAAGGTAAAACAAATCCAAGAAGACAGGAGGAGCCTCCACGGAAAGTCAAAGCAAAACAGCAAAAGTAGAGGCTGACAAATGCGCAAACCAATAGGGAGATATCAAAAACCAGTTTATTCAGAATATTCATATCAATATCAAGGACCCGACACGGTCTGTGTTGCGGCGCCAAAGCGCCTGCCTCAGGGGTCACAATCAACTTTCTCTGAGAAGAAGCTGATAGGCTTGAATTCCTTTATGTATGCAAGTTAATCCACAGAGAGAACAAAAGAACAGCCAACCGATCAGCAAACACCATGTGACAAAAAAGTTGATTGTGACCCCTGAGGCAGGTGCTTTGGCGCCGCAACACGGACCATGTCGGGTCCTTGATATTGATATGAATATTCTGAATAAACTGTTTTTTGAGATTATCTCCCTATTGGTTTGCGCATTTGTCAGCCTCTACTTTTGCTGTTTTGCATAAGAAAAAAAGGACCAGGTAAAGTCGCCCAAGTGTTCGTCAGGGACACCCTTTTTTTCCATTATGGGTCGAGGACACCCATGTGTTAGGCATGCCCAAGTCCCACCTTCGCTATGCCTCCAAGACGCCCTGGGAACTTTGGTTGTCCCCGTGACGGAAAGCAGTTGGGGACCCCCAAAATCAGCTTTCGATTATACCGATTTGGGCGACCCTGTGAGAAGGACGCCCATCTTGCGATTTGTGTCGAAAGATGGGCGTCCCTCTCTTTCGAAAATAAGCCTGTATGGGGCCTATATAGCAACCTGTGACAGTATTTCAAGGTAGTGCCCAGTTCTGAGAAATATAGATAGGAGATGCAAATGAACACTTGGCTCTTGGCTAAGTTTTGCATGGAATATTTCACGCATTGATAAAGTCAGGAACATTGCACATTCCAGGGTGTAATAGCACATAGAAAAAAGGGAAAAGAAAATGCCCCTTCATGTAGCTATGCAACCTAAATTTAAAGGGCCCTTCAGTCCTTGAAATTGAAGGTCCTCCTGGCCCCTTTCTAGGGGGACCACTACTCACTAGTGATTCATGGACACAATGTATCAACCCCTCACAACCCTGCCCGTTCCTGAGACCCTGATCCTAAAGTCCTGCCCTTTCCTGAGACAACAACCCTACTCAAATCAGAGCCCAACCTGCTCTCCTAGGTTTCCCATCTCCTGGGAATCTGACTCATCTCAAAGAATCTAGGGGAATGATAGAGCCAGGAGCAATTCCTACTTGCCATTGCCTTGCACAAAATGGTGCCCCTTCACCAAAATATATAGTGGTTTCATTGGTTGCTGAGTTATTCTTTCAGTGGTGGTGCATGGATATTGTGGTCTGTTTTTCAAATTGTTTTATGTATTCTGTTCATTGGAATTCAGTTTTCATATAGGTTTCACATTGCCAAGTCAGTAGTATTGCCCGAAAAGAATGCTATGGTTAATAAATCGTGGGAGCCTTTTACAAAAATGCATTAGTGTTTTTAGTGCATGCTAATAATTAGTGCAATCTAAATGCTAGAGACACCCATATGAATATATAGGGATCTCTAGCATTTAGCGCATGCTTATTTTTAGCGCACACTAAAAACGCTAGTGCACCTTTGTAAAAGGACCCCTGTGTAAAAAACTGAAGTTAAGTCAAATTGTGGATTCTTTCTAAGCCCACCTTTTGAGAATTGTGTAATTTCTCCATTTGGTATTGTGTCCAAGAAGGAACTGGGGGAGTCTTTTACTGAGCCGCAGTAGTGTTTTTAGTGTGTGCTAATGATTAGCAGGCGCTAAATGCTAGAGACGCTCATTAGAATATATGGGCATTTCTAGTGTTTATCATGTGCTAATCATTAGCATATGCTAAAAACGCTACTGCAGCTTAGTAAAAGACTTCCTTAGTTAATTTTGCCTTATTATAAGCGGCATTTTAGAAAGGACGTCTGACTCAAAAAATGGATGTCCACCTCACATGTAGTTTAGAACAGGATGCAACCTTATTCCAGCACATGGACATCCATGTGCTGGAAACTGAAAGTCCAAATTATGACCGGGGGGGGGGGGGGGGGGGAGGGGACAAGGGACATGGACATCAGCATAGAAATGTCCATCTTATAACATGCACAAAACTCCAATTAAAGTTCCCCTATATAGACTATTATTACCATAGGTCCCAGCAGTCCAGCTCAACAACCTTAGCAATCTTATGTTGGCAAACCTCATGCACCCACCTCCTCATCAGCCAGGGTGGGTACAATTGATATTTAAATGTCCTAAATTTTCTAACAATTTCTTATAAAAGTAGTTCTATGTTAACAAAAACTGTAATTATCTTTTCCCATGCAAATTTTGATTTTATGTAACTACTCAATTTTTTAGATGAATCATGCTGTAATCAATCAGGGGGTAGATTCTTGCTGATTTCATCTTATAAAATGGCCACACAGACTTTCAAGCAGAGTGAAGTGGTAGCTTAAAGCAGTGGCATAGCTACGTGGGGCCACGGGGGCCTGGGCCCCTGTAGATTTGGCCCTGGATCCCCCTGCCGACATCCCTCTTGACCCCCCTCTCTTGACACCAACCCACCGTTGCCTACCTTTGCTGGCGGGCGACCCCAACCTCCGCCAGCCGAGGTCCTTTTCTTCCGGCGCAAGGCTTTGTTCTGTTTCTGTGAGTCTGATGTCCTGCAGGACGTCAGACTCACAGAAACACAAGTGAAGCCTTGCGCCGGAAGAAGAGGACCTTGGCGGGGCAGGGGTTGGGGGTCCCCCACCAGCAAAGGTAGGCGGTGGTGGGTTGGCGGTGGGAGGGGTTCGAGAGGGTCATCGGCAGGGGGGGGGGTCAAACAGAACAAAGCCTTGCGCCGGAAGAAGAGGACCTCGGCAGGGCAGGGGTTGTGGTCCCCCGCCAGCAAAGGTAGGCGATGATGGTGATGGGGGAGGGTTGGCGGAGTGAGGGGGGTCAAGAGAGTCATCAGCAGGGGGGGGTCAAAGTTGTTGTTGGTGGTGGTGGTGGCGGCAGTGGGGGGGGGGTCAGCAATGGCAGGGGGCGGTGCCACCAGGGGGGGGGGGCTAAAATGTGCCCTCTCACCTTGGGCTCTGGACCCCCCTCCCACTGAAGTCTGGCTACGCCCCTGGCCTAAAGGTTACAGCAGTGGGTTGAGACCCAGGTTCAAATCCTCCTTTATGATTTTGTTTTAAATTGTGAGCCCTCTAGGAACAGAAAAATACCTACTGTATCTGAATTTACACCAGTTTAATAGCCTTCAGGTTTGCAGGTGTGTTCAGATATGTATGTATTTTTCTGTCCCTGGAGAGCTCACAAAAATAAAAAGAGCTGAATTGGGATTTGAACCTGGGTCACTTGCTTTTCAGTTCACTGTACTAACCATTAGGGTACTTCTCAGACTTTCATGCTGTTTTATTAAGAACGTTCATAATACCTGAAGCTGGCATATAGCCTGGAGTCCCTTGCTGGTTTTATATTCAGGGGACAGAAAGGGGGACAGAAACCACTGGGGGATTGAGGATGTGTTGTGTCTTAATCCCTCTAGTGGACAGCTGTTCAATCAGAGCTCCTTGCTATAACTTAGACATGCCAAGTGTCAGGTCTAAATATCCCTTCCACTTCTGTGATAGGATTTGGATGTCTATATTTTAAGCCCTCCCTAATCCCACATAAAATATAGCCAGACAGTGGATGTACTGCAGTGTTAGACATCCATATCCTGCCGTTGTAAAATGCAAGTTTTCAGATGTAAAAAAACAAGAATAGAACACCTAAAATAACCACCTATTTATCATATTCAATAAAGGGAAATATATTTGATTTGGTTTGTCATTCTTCCTTGAAGACTATGGGATGTACTTGGAATGTAAAAATGGAGGAGTGCCTGAGGGTACATTTTGAAATGGCAACGTTTATGATTCTGTTGGAGAGATTAGTGTTGGTCTAGGACTTGATCATAACTGACTGGGTCTTCACTGGCCTGATGAAGTCCATATTTCTGATATTGGTTTGGACATATTGAGTTTTCTTCAAGATATTTTGGAAGTTGGTTGAAAAGGGTTCAAAACTGCAGCTGTTGGTGGGGAGCATAAGACAAGCAAGTTGCTTTCTTTACTGGTGGACCCTTCATGTCTTAACATAGGACAATTTCACCTGCTGGAAGTTGACTGTGAGGGTCACAAGGCTTTCTATAGGTACAGCTGGGTAGCTGTATGAGCTTCCATGGTCAAGAACTTTGAGTCCTCCCTACCTGGAACCTGGAATCACTTCAGGTGTTTGGAGAGTAAGGTGCACTGTTAGTTATACATTGCCTCATTGCAGCTAGGATGACACTGTCTAGTCCAATGGCCAAGTTTGGTGGTAGTTATTAAAGCAAATGCCCTTAGGTGCTGCAGTAGAAAACTGAGATGTTTATGCTAATGTTGGGGCTGGAGTATCTTATGATTAATTGTGTTGATTTATGAATCTGTAAGTTGTACTATGTTATTAATATTTATATAAGGAATGTTAATAAAGCTGCAGCCCTGAATTGCCACAAGTTTTGGTATTGTGATTTGTACTCGCCAGGAGTAAGGGAGTCTATTTGATTGCTCACATTATAAAATGAAACTTTAGGTTCTAATGATTAACTCACAGCTTAAGGCATAAATCCTCATTAAACTGTCTCAGGATGGGGTGGTAATAGCAAGTAAATAGGGATGAATATTTATTTTCAACAAACGGGAAATGTCAATGACATATCCCATGTTGTTTCATGTCTTTATCACATGAAAATGAGCAGAAAATATGAAAATTCATAGTTTATCATTTATTGCTAGTGGTGCTCATGGGCACCATTAGCAATAAATGATAAAGTGTTTGCAAAGGGGTCACCCATTGCGCATGTAAGAAATATCATGCATGCACAAACCACTGAAAAGGACAGAAGAAGGAATCAAACCCAGAGGTCAATATAAATGAAATCCGATTTTATTTTCCAAGGTCGATCAGATGCAAACAGACTCTGTAAGACTCGACATGAAATCGTGTTTCGGCAATTCAATATCTGCTTCTGGAGTCAATATATATGATGGGTAAATGCAATGAAATTGTGCAATGAATACTGGGGCTCCACAATATACAAATAAGGAGCTGACAAAAGATATATTAAAAGTGGCATGAGCATTACCTCCAAAAGGAACGAAGTCTTTCGAAACTTGTGATGCTGTAGTGTGCAATGTGAAAACCAAACTACAGCACATGCATGCAATTCTGTAAATGGTGTCCAAAGATAGGCACCAAAATGATGTGCACTAAACTAGTAATCTGTAAATTATGCTCTGTGTGGAAGGACCTTTATAGAATACTAACATTGTGTAAAAGCATTTACTTCTGCCAAAGGCTGGAGTATATGCTCATGCCCAACTGATGGCAGTTAGGCGCTCTAATGCAGGTATTCTATAACATTGCACCTAATTTCCGGGAATATTTCTGACCCACCCATGCCCCTCCCATGGTCATGCCCCTTTGGACTCACATGCTATGACATTTAGGTGTGCATGTTATATAACAGGGTGTAGGACAGATCCACACAGACCAACAGATTCTATATATTATGCCTAGCATTCTGCACCAAAATAGAAACATATTCTATGCAAGGACCCAGCATTTTTGTAGTGCACTAGTCTCCCTGACATGCCAAGACACCAACCGGGCACCTAGGGGGCACTTCTAAAAAAAAAAAAAAATTAAAATAGCTCCCAGGTGCATATCTCCCTTACCTTGGGTGGTGAGCCCCCCAAATCCCACTCCCCACAACTCTACACCACTACCATAGCCTTAAGGGGTGAAGGGGGGCACCTACATGTGGGTACAGTGGGTTTGGGGGGGGGGTTGGAGGGCTCCCATTTACCACCACAAGTGTAACAGGTAGGGGGGATGGGCCTGGGTCCACCTGCCTGAAGTGCACTGCACCCACAAAAAACTGCTCCAGGTACCTGCATACTGCTGTCAGGGAGCTGGGTATGACATTTGAGGCTGACATAGAGGCTGGCAAAACAATGTTTTTAATTTTTTTTTTTGGGTGGAAGGGGGTTGGTGACCACTGGGGGAGTAAGGGGAGGTGATCCCAGATTCCGTCCGGTGGTCATCTGGTCAATTGGGGCACTTTTGTGAGGCTTGGTCATAAAAATAAATGGACCAAGTGAAGCTTGCGAAATGCTCGTCAAAGCCGGCCATCTTTTTTCCATTGTTGGGTGAAGCCGGCCATATCATAACCACGCCCCTGTCTCGCCCCCGTCCTGCCTTCTGTACCCTGCTGACACGCCCCCTTGAAGTTTTGCCTGCTCCGCAATGGAAAGCAGTTGGCGCCGGCCAAAATTGGCTTTCGTTTATACCGATTTGACCAGGTTCAGGAGATGGCTGACCATCTCCCGATTTGTGTCAGAAGATGGCCGGCGATCTCTTTTGAAAATAAGCTGGTTTGTAGTTGGGATAGCGATGTTTATGGATGTTAAAAGGGATAGTTTAAGTCACAGGTACAGTAATTTAAATGAGAATTTTTCAAGCAGCCTTCATTTAAAGGACAATGAATTTACTGGCTATATGGATTTTACAGTATAATCTGCTTGTGTGCGAAACCGCCAGAAGCAAAAGTGAGGCCTTGACATCACAGCAGGTCTCACTTTACAAGGTGGTTCATGGAATATTAATACATTTGATGGAATAAATATGTGCAGCTAGGTCGGTACATAAGTACATAAGCACTGCCACGCTGAGAAAAGACCAAAGGTCCATCAAACCCAGCACTCCGTCTCCGACAGCGGCCAATCCAGGCCCCAAGAACCTGGCAAAATCCCAAAATTTAATAACGATCAATGGACTTTTCCTTCAGGAATCTGTCCAGACCCCCTTTAAACTCAGCAAGGCCAGCTGCCGTCACTACCTTCTCCGGCAATGAGTCTAACCACACACCGAGTAAAGAAAAACTTTCTCCAATTTGTTTTAAACCTACCACATTCTAATTTCATCTTGTGTCCCCTGGTTCTATTATTGTTAGAAAGCGTAAACAAACGCTTCACATCTGTCCACTCTACCCCACTACCCCACTCAAAATTTTGTAGACCTCTATCATATCACCCCTCAGACGCCTTTTCTCCAGGCTAAAGAGTCCTAGCCTTCTTAACCTCTCCTCATAAGGTAGTCGTCCCATCCCTTTTATAATTTTTGTCGCCCTTCTCTGCACCTTATCCAATTCCTTTATATCTTTTTTGAGATGAGGCGACCAGAACTGAACACAATACTCCAGGTGCGGTCGCACCATGGAGCGATATAATGGCATTATAACATCCTCATGCTTGTTTTCTATCCCTTTTCTAATAATACTCAACATTCTGTTCGCCTTCTTGGCCGCCGCAGCACATTGAGCCGAAGATTTCAACGTCCTATTCACGATGACTCCCAGATCCTTTTCTTGGTCTGTAACTCCTAAAGCGGAACCTTGCATGACATAGCCGTAATTTGGGTTCCTCCTTCCCATGTGCATCACTTTGCACTTGTCAACGCTGAACTTCATCTGCCATTTGGACGCCCAATCCCCCAGTCTCATGAGGTCCTCTTGTAATCTTTCACATGACGAGACGACCCTGGATAACCACGTGTACTTAGCTTTATAAAAGGTAATAAGAAAAGTTAAGGTTTCATTGAAATATTGATAATAACATTTTTATGTGTGTTGGTTATGAATTTTTGATTGGTTAATACTACTACTACTACTACTACTATTTAGCATTTCTATAGAGCTACAAGGCGTACGCATATATAATAAAGCTGTGGCCAAAATTATTTTTCCAATTTATAAAGTTGTCTTGGTATTCTTTGTTCATGTGTGTGTCAGGAACGGATATGATGCAAGTGCCAATATTATGACACTAATATGCTGAACAGTCCAGTTCACTGCCATAAATATGTTTAAATGCATTCTATTTGAATCATAAGCATTTCTGAGTATCTTTGGAGCTCATGGAGGAACACCATTGAAGCTTATTTGAGGGAAACTTACATGAACACCGGATTCTAGTCCATTAGTTTGGCTCCACAACAATTATCTAGTATGGAGCACATGATGATAAAAAAATAATGCAGTGTTACAATTTCACTGTAAATGTTTTTCTACCTCCCAGATTCATTTCAGTGATTGACTGTTACAGTGTTTAATTCACTAACTGCTGACTGCATTATTATACAATGTTTTCAGCTGACAACATTAATTAAATGGGTCTCCTGTTTCTTATTTGAAAGCAGTACTGATGTTAATCTCTCAGTAGCATACAGAACCTGAAGAACAATTACAAAAGAGCTTCTGCTCAGTATTTGCTATAAACCTCGTTTCTTGCTATGTATTCTTTAAAAAGAAAAAAAAAGAGGAAGACGAGGAAGAAGTCAGCCATTTAGAATAGACTAGTGCTCATTACAATCCCTTTCCTTAGTACCACCAGGGGAATTCCCTTTCAAAATAGGAAATGAGGATTTCTTTACAATTAAATCTGCAATACAAATATTGCTGGAAAGAGTAGCTTGTTGATAACATTATCCATTATTTGTTTTTTAAAAACTTTTAATGGTCCTGGATGTGTATTATGACTTTATAGCACACTTTGGGGCCGTTTACAATAAACAGTAACCTTAGTGCATGCGTATGCATGTCATTCCTGCATGCTAAGGCCAATTTTACTATGTGGGTAAAATGGCCAATTTTTCTACTTCCAACACTAATGGCCATGCACTAATATTCCTATTAGCAAGTGGCCATTATTATTTACTAAGTTGCGCTAGTGGGGCATTCGCATTTTTTGTGTGCACTAAGCATTAGTGCATCCTAACCATATAGATGCCCATAATATAATATAATATTCCTATAGGTGTCTACATGGTTAATGCGTGCTAAGTTTTATCACGTGCTAAAAATGCTAGCACACCTTAGTAAACAGGGTCCCTAGTTTATAGGCGGTAAGGGCTTATGTGCTAACCATGCACTAATCAGTTAACACACACCAACGTAGCTGTGCTGATTAACGCAGAACATGCCTACTCTTTGCCCACAACTCGCCCCCACCACTAAAAAATATATTTAGCAAGTGAGTAGCATGCACACATGCAAAACTTACCACGGGATGCCTGAGCACGCTCCGTGGTAAGCCATTTTTTGTTGCAGTAAGCACATGTTAGTTCATACCGCAAATGAGTAAAACGGACCCTGTTTGAGCGGTCCTGTTCTAAAGAACAACTGTATCTGAAAATGAGTAAATACTACAATGTATACTTTTTTTTACTTTCTTTATGAAATTTGTACTATGTTATTAAATACTAGTAAAAAAGGCCCGTTTCTGACACAAATGAAACGGGCGCTAGCAAGGTTTTCCTTGGAGTGTGTATGTTTGGGAGAGTGTATGTGAGAGTGACTGTTTGAGAGTCAGAGTGAAAGTGTGAGTGTGTGAGAGAGAGAGTGAGTCTGGGTGTGAGTGTGTTTGTGAGAGAGTGTGTGTGTGAGAATGAGAGTGTGTGCAAGTGTGTATGTGAGACACAGTGTGAGAGAGAGTGTGTGTATGAGACCAAGCGAGTGTGTGAGTGACTGTGTGGCACATAGAGAGTGAATGTGATACAGTGTGAGACAGAGTGTGTGAGAGTGAGAGTCAGAAAGACATTGTATATGAGAGAGAGAGTGTGAGCCGTGCCCTCCCAATCCATGGCCATCTGTCCCCTGCCCCCTCCATTCATCCTTTTCCAGCAATTCCCCTCTCTCCCTGAGCCCTGCCCTCCCAATCCATGGCCATCCATGTTTCTCTGTCACCTGCCCCCTCCATTCATCCCTATCCAGCATTTCCCCTCTCTGCCTGAGGCCTGCCCTACAATCCATATCCATCCATGCCCATCTGTCCCCTCCATTCATCCCTATCCAGCAATTCCCCTCTCCCTGAGTCCTGCTCTTCCAATCCATGCCCATCCATGCTCCTCTGTCACCTGGCCCCTCCATTTTTCCCTATCCAGCATTTCCCCTCTCTGCCTGAGGCCTGCCCTGCAATCCATATCCATCCATGGCCATCTGTCCCCTCCATTCATCCCTATCCAGCAATTCCCCTCTCCCTGAGTCCTGCCCTTCCAATCCATGCCCATCCATGCTCCTCTGTCACCTGGCCCCTCCATTTTTCCCTATCCAGCATTTCCCCTCTCTGCCTGAGGCCTGCCCTGCAATCCATATCCATCCATGGCCATCTGTCCCCTCCATTCATCCCTATCCAGCAATTCCCCTCTCCCTGAGTCCTGCTCTTCCAATCCATGCCCATCCATGCTCCTCTGTCACCTGGCCCCTCCATTCATCCCTATCCAGCATTTCCCCTCTCTGCCTGAGGCCTGCCCTACAATCCATATCCATCCATGCCCATCTGTCCCCTCCATTCATCCCTATCCAGCAATTCCCCTCTCCCTGAGTCCTGCTCTTCCAATCCATGCCCATCCATGCTCCTCTGTCACCTGGCCCCTCCATTTTTCCCTATCCAGCATTTCCCCTCTCTGCCTGAGGCCTGCCCTGCAATCCATATACATCCATGCCCATCTGTCCCTCCATTCATCCCTATCCAGCAATTCCCCTCTCCCTGAGTCCTGCCCTTCCAATCCATGCCCATCCATGCTCCTCTGTCACCTGGCCCCTTCATTTTTCTCTATCCAGCATTTTCCCTCTCTGCCTGAGGCCTGCCCTGCAATCCATATCCATCCATGCCCATCTGTCCCCTCCATTCATCCCTATCCAGCAATTTCCCTCTCCCTGAGTCCTGCCCTTCCAATCCATGCTCATCTGTCACCTGGCCCCTCCATTTTTCCCTATCCAGCAATTGCCCTCTCTACCTGAGGCCTGCCCTGCAATCCATATCCATCCATGCCCATCTGTCCCCTCTATTCATCCCTATCCAGCAATTTCCCTCTCTCCCTTAGTCCTGCCCTCCCAATCCATGCCCATCCATGCTCCTCTGTCCCCTGGCCCCTTCATTCATCCATTTCCAGTAATTCCTCTCTCTCCCTGAGCCCTGCCTTCCCATTCCATGCCCATCCATGCTCCTCTGTCCCCTGCCGCCTCCATTCATCCTTTTCCAGCAAGTCCCCTCTCTCCCTTTCATGACCCCCCCCCCTCGCATCCATGCTCCTCTCTCTCCCATGTCCCAGCCTGGCCCGCCCTCTTCTTCCCCCCCCCCTTCGCATCCATGTCCCCCCCTTCGCATCCATGCATCCCCCCCCTTCGCATCCATGCCCCCCCCTTCGCATCCATGCATCCCTTTTTTTTTTCTTCTTCGTTTTAACTTTACCTCCGTGGCGGTTCGTGCAGCGAAACGTCAGGGAAGGAGGCGGCGCTCCCGACGTTTTGCTTTCCCTTCGCTGTCTCCCGCCTTCTTTTGAAGGCGGAACACAGCGAAGGGAAGGCTAGACGTCGGGAGCGCCGCCTTCTTCCCTGACACTTCGCTTCCGGATTTGTTTGGTTTGAGGCGAGGGCGGGGCAAAGACGGCTGGCTGGCTTGAAGGCTTCACACCACGAATCCACGAACCCTTCAGCCTGGGAGTGACGTCAGATGGCTTCATGGCTTCAAGGCTTCAAGGCTTCAAGGCTTCAAGGCTTCACAGAACGTTGTCCTCAGAACGTTGAGGGTGCGTTTTATTATATTAGATAAGCTATGATTTATACTGTATAATTTGTTTCATTTTTATTTAGGCTATCAGGATATTAATGATCTTAAATACATTTTCAAACATGGATGCTTTAAATATTTGATTAAAAAAAAGTGTGTTCTCAAATATCTAAATCATAGGAGCTCCATATAGCAATCACAATCATAAAAAGGTTCCCTTTCATTCAGTACTTAGTATAATAGTAACATTTAGAGTCCAACTATTTGTTGTATCAATACTCTTTTTCATTCTGCATCTTCATCAGTCCATTATTTAATGTATATATAAAATCTTTTATTAAATATGTGCTCATGAATAATTTTTTTTACAAATTCAAGTTTTCTGTCAAAATCAAAGTTTCACTTAACTTAGGGTTCTTCTGATCAGTTTCTATTTCCATTTACTTTGCAGAAACCCATTGCGACATAGTGCTATGTTTCGCTAGTCCAGCTGCATCAGGGAATACGGGTCTGCAAAAGAGCAAAATGATATTAACAAACACCCCTTAGTCCAAAATTCCACTCTCCTATTCATATAACTCAGTTTGTTCAGTACAACGTCAGGCGTAAACTTCTTGCATCACAGGCCGCCGCCTCTGTGAAAATGACAGCGGCATTTTTTCTTCTTTAAACATAAAGACATGATGACATGCACCAATCATATCACACGAGTGAAAAACAATCCAATTCTTCATTCAGCCCCAAAGGTGCTACTGTTTTCAAATCATATATCCAACATTGTTCTTTTTTTTATTTAAGAGTCTTTCCAAATTACCACCCTCACTCCCGACTTCCGACGTTAGACCATGGAGAAAGAAAAGGGGGATAAAGGGGAGATACTGGATTGCAAGGAAATGCTAGACCATGGAAGTGAAGGGGAAGAGAGTTGGGATGATGAGTTGCTAGACTGTGTAAATGAGTGTACAGAAAGAATGGAGATACTGGACTGTAGAGGGAGGAACAGAAGAGAGGAAAGGACAAGGAAATGCTGGATCATGGAAGTGAAGGGGTAGGAAGTGGGGACAGAGATATTCTGGCCTGCTGGAAAATGAAAGGGAAGAAAGAGGTATGAAATGTTGGGCAGAAGGAACATGGAAATTCTGGAATATATGGGTGGAAGGGTTGGTATGATACTGCACTGGAGAGAGGGAGAGGGAGGGAGAGAGGGAGAGAGAGAGAGAGAGAGAGAGAGAGAGAGAGAGAGAGAGAGAGAGAGAGAGAGAGAGAGACTGAGGAAACCAAGAGGGCATGGGTGATTGGCAATGAAATGAATGAAAGGAGGATAGATGGAATAGAGCCTGAGAGGTAACAACAGTAGCTAATCAGAGACCAAGTGGGGATATAAGACAGAAGAAGGAGAATGGAGGAAGGGAAAATGTGAGCTAAAGCTAGTGAGCAGATGAAAGACAGTAAAAAGTAGATTAGGGCTAAAGTGCGGTGAATACAGAGGGTGGAAATGGGGTAATATGGAGAAGGTAAAGGACAAAAAGGAATAAGAAGTTGGAGAAGAAATGATATAAGGGAAATAATATAGCTAGGGTGAGTTGGCAGGAGGTGAGAGGAGGATATGGAAAGTTAATATGTATGTGAAATGTAAAAAGAGGGAGATTGAGAACTAGAGGCTGAGAAGTGGGGTAAAATGTAAGTGGATAAAGTGGCAGAAAAGGAACAGAGGAAAGAGCAAAAAAAAAGGTGAAATTAAATATGTCAAATTTAGATATGGGGAAGGGATGGAAGAAGACAGAAGATAAATGGAAAAATGACAACAGACATTGAAAAGAGAGTTACACAGACAGAGGAAAGTAGATGAGAAAGATTAGGACCAACAAGATTTGAAAAATAAATGTCCAGAGAACAAAGGTAGAAAAATGTGTTTTATTTTGAATTTATTGATTGAAATATATTAGCTTTGGGAAATGTTCATCTCTGTTGTCTTTGTATTCTGTTCAATATAAAAGAAAATATGTTTCTATTTCTCAGAGCATTATGGAGTCTGACTTCTTTGATTTCCAAGTTCAGTTTTTAACTTTATATTTCTATTTTATTTATCTATGTGGATTTTGCTCACACCTTTTTCAGTAGTAGCTCAAGGTGAGTTACATGCAGGTACACTGGGTATTTCTTTGTCTAATTTTGTACCTGAGGCAATGGAGGGTTAAGTGATTTGTCCAAGACCACAAGGAGCAGCAGTGGGATTTGAACTGGCCACTTTTGGATGCCAAGACTGGTTCTCTAACCATTAGGCCATTCCTTTGCTCTGGATTTGGTGAGGGGCTGTCTGTTTTGTGTGTAAGTGATTAAGGTGAGTAGTAATCTATAGCAGTCCCTCTTGTTCAGTTTTCCAGTAATATTCATACTGGTGTTCATGGGCATGGTGTAATATTTGAAGTGCTGCCTTTTCATAGTTAAGGTTAGTGCTGTGTGTGTCTTATTAATTGAACCAGATGGTTGGCAGTGCAGAGAAGTCATATAGAAATCTGGTGTCCTTACTCTAACCCCATTTTACTGTAAATTGAGTTAAGCCACTCATATTAAGCGCATAGTTAAGTTATTGTTTGGACAGGGCTCCACTTGAATCTACAAGGGTGGAGGGGGGATGATAACAACAGAGTACTCATTCACACAGGGCAGCAAAAAAAGTAGCACTGGCCTTGGTAAGATTAATACTGCTATGAAAAATGGCATTGTTCTTTGTATTAAATTTCCTGATAATACAAAATTGGCAGTGTTAGTAGCTGCGTCTAGTGACCTTGCAAACATTGCTTCAAATGAAGGGCCCAGCTAGTCAAAAAGGACTTTTTGCCAGCATCCATTTCTTATCACTTTGGCTATGTCATGCACTTGATAGGTTATGAAAAGACATCTTCAGAATGCCCTTTAATAGACAATCCTAAGGCCCTGTTTACTAAGCAGCGCTAAGGGCGTGTTAGCGTTTTTAGCATGCGCTAAATGCTAAGGGCCCTGTTTTACTAAGGTGCGCTAATATTTTTAGTATGCGCTAAATGCTAGAGACATCTATAGGAATATATGGGTATCTTTAGCATTTAGCACATGCTAAAAATGCTAGCACACTCTTAGCGCTGCTTGGCAAACAGGCCCTATATTGCCATAGGACCATATGGGAGACTCTAGCATTTAGCATGTGCTAATTTTAGAGTGTGCTAAACATGTTAGTGCAACTTAGTAAATAGGGACCATAGTGTCTACTTCTGGAATCTATGTATTTGCATGAAGAAACTGAAAAGCCTGGAGAAATGTCTTAAGAGTTGCTAAAAAGCAAAGAAAGGGACACCTATCTCTATATCCCCCCTTTGCACAGCATCCATCTGAGTCTTAAGCATAGAATCAGCCCACTCACTGTCTCAGGAATGAGAAAATGCAGCTAGAGCCTCAGCTTCTTAAATATTCTATTCAATGGGCACCTGTCTCCCTGAAGAATGATGGAGAACTTGTCACCCTCTCACTTCCATGAGGGATAAACTCCTAACAGACTGTGTAAACCAGAGGTTTATTTCATTTTTGTGCCTGCTGGGTTACCTAGATCATGCAATAAGATGCTGAGGTGTAAGCTGGGTTAGACAGACATAATGACCTGTGTATTCTTTCCCACATAAGTCTCTCTAATACAAAGTAAACTGTTTACTTGAAATTGAAAGCAAACATAAGCTGACTGTGAATTATACATTGCAACAAGTCACAATAAAATGCCTATAAATAGAGTTCAGACTGATCTTGCTATCTGATAACTCATGCTGATGATTCATGAAGGATCTATATGCCGCACAGATTTATGGAGGTTTGTACTGTGATTTTGAAATAAGAAGAATTTTTCCTTTTGCCCTTAGTTAAAAGTAAAATTTATGACAATGTGTATTAGTCAAGATGCAGACTTGACTAAGGCCCAGCAAGCTTTAAAAGCTTTTAAATTGTCAAATGACCTTTCACATGGTTATGGTTCATTCAAAAAAACTCAATGATAACTTTAAGCATTCGCAGTCACAATTAGAGGCTGGGAAAAATAAGAACATGCTCTTGAAGTGGTAAAAAGGCCATTATCAAATATAAACAGTTTGTGATACAATAATCTACATTCACAAGTGACTGAGCAGAAGAAAAATGGTCCATGTGTCATTAAAGATTTGCCTATATGAGGCTTCACCAATGATTTTTTTTTTTTTTTTTAGATAACTGGACAACATGATCAGGAATTTAATTAAGAACAAATTCCTATTACTCAGTTTCCCCAAAAATCATTTCTGAAGACTTTGGTAACATTACACGAAAACATTGAGTCTCCCCAGATTCGTATCATTTCACACAGGGTAAATGCTATTCCACTATGGTGGAAAGTCCATAAAAGTTAGGCGCCATTTGCATATGCAAAAATCACTAAATGAATGGGCATGGGAACCCCGCCCCCACCTAACACCTCTCCCCCCCCCCCCAAGGTAATCTGGCATCTCTTAACTTCCTCCCCCAACCCCTCACCAAGTACCTTTTAAATCCTTTAGTGCTGGGCCAGCAGCGAGCAGTGACTCATCCTGGCTTCTTGTGCTGACTCTGAACCTTCCGTCTAATGCAACTTCTTGGTCCCATGAACAGGAAGTTGCATCAGAAGGAAGGCTCAGGGCCAGTAGGAGCAGCTGGTATGAGTAGCAGCTCACTGCCAGCCCAATACTGAAGAATTTAAAGATAACCTGGGAAGGGTTGGGAGAGGAAGTTAAGAGATGCCAGATCACCAGTCTTCAGCTAGCGGGGCAGGGGGATCCCGCCAGTCACAAACCGGCTGTGCCGCCGCTGGGTGGGCCTGAGCTCCAAGTGAGTAGACCTGTGCCTACATGGGCCCACCTGTGGCTATGCCACCGGGTTGTCTAAAAGCCGTAAACAATATAAGCAGTATTCTATAAAGCGCAACTGAGTGTACACATGTGCAGCATGTTGCATACATGAATGCGTCCTGAAAGGGGTGCATTTGGGGTGAAAACTGCAACAAGTGAACAGGATGTAGTCTATAAAAAACAGGTGCAAAGATCAAAGACATGCCCAAATGGACACCTCCTATAAACAGTGACTAAATGGCAGTAAAGATGCTTTTGACTTGGAGTGCTGTTTGTTGCATTGTGCTTCTAGTTGGCATCTTAGTGTATAGGTAGACCTTCACTCATCCTCAAAGTAGCTAACACACCTAACTCTCGACAGCTACTTTTAACATCCATCCTGCTCCCTTTTTTGCTGCTTTCCACCAAACAGCCTCCCCAATCCTCTACACACCTGTCCCACCTTTCTTTCTGCTCTGTATCATTGTTGGTAGTGCTCACTGGGTGCTACTGGTTACAACTGATAGTAGTCACTGGATGTTACTGGTGATGGATACTGGGGGTGAGTATAAACATGCATGATATATGATAGGGAAGCATTGGCTGCCAGTGGTCTATCAAAAAAGGAGATACATGGTCAAGTTTGTGAGGTACTGTAATGAGCCTAACAGTAATGTTTTGAGTAATTTGTAATCACCGAATATCTTGTTGTCACAGACCCTAAAAAAAGGCATTTCAATAGTCCAGACGACTGAGTAATAAAGGTAGGTATTGCTCCTGTAGGTCATTGCTTACAGGAGAGAGAGGTAACAAAGAAGAAGAAGGAGGGCCCCAGTGCATATGGTATACAGACCCCAAATGCAGTTCATGGATATGACTGAGGAGGGGTGTATGCCCAGGTTCAGGTTTGATAAGGAGACTATAGTGTGCCTGTACAATCAGCTAGAGGAAGACCTAGATGGAGGGGACAAACATTTTCTAGAGTAGGGAGAGTGTAAGAACTAGAGGACATGAATTTATATTGCAAGGGGGCTGACTCAGGAATATGCAGTGCTTTTTTTGTTCCAGTACACGCCGGTATGGTGTACCGGCACCTTTTTTGTGAGGTCCAGCTCACCTGCCTGCTCCCTTCCGTTCGTGCACCCGTGCTCCCTGCTTTGAAATCTTTAAGTTGCGGCGAACCAGCAGTAAAAACAGCTGGCAAGCAGGCAGGCTTGCCTCCTCGTCGCTTCCCTTCCCTCTCAGCATGTCCTGCCTTCCTCTGATGTAATACTGGAGCTGTAACAGCTTACAGAAATTATTTATAATGAAAAAAAAATCACGTTATTTTTTTCTCCTATACTAGTATAATATTTTCAATGATGTCTGTTTATATGCGCCATGGCTGGTATAAGCGGTGTGGCTAATGTGGGTGTGGCTATAATAGTGGTGGAGCCATATGTGGTTACTTTACCCATAATGAGTACTGGCACATTTTTGTCTACAAAAAAAGCACTGGGAATATGTCAGGAAGTACTTTGTCACAGCGAGGGTGGTAGATGGCTAGAATGTCCTCCAGTGGAAGATGATGGAGATGAAAACTGTAATGGAAATCTATAATGTGTGGGATGAACACAAAGGAATCCTATATTGCAAGGTCTCCACCACCAGGAGACTCTTGGAAAAGTCTCCTGCACCGGGAGAGTCTTGAGTCCCTCTGCCCTTTAGCTGAGCTGTGTGCAGTAATCCACTGCTAAAGAGCACAAGGCAATCCACAAGGTCAGATCATTATACTTTATTGTAATCTCTTTGTGTCAACTGCTCCTTCAAAGGTAGTTCCCACCACAGCATTTCTCAAGAGGCATAGCAGTTCAACAGCATGGTGAACTGGATTAGGAACTGGCTAACAGACAGCCGCCAGAGGGTGGTGGTTAATGGAATTCGCTCGAATGAGGGAAAGGTGAGTAGTGGAGTGCCTCAGGGATAGGTGCTGGGGCCGATTCTGTTCAATATATTTGTGAGTGACATTGCCGAAGGGTTAGAGGGTAAAGTTTGCCTTTTTGCGGATGATACTAAGATTTGTAACAGAGTGGACACCCGGGAGGGAGTGGAAAACATGAAAAAGGATCTGCGGAAGCTAGAAGAATGGTCTAAGGTTTGGCAATTAAAATTCAATGCAAAGTAATGCAAAGTGATGCACTTAGGGAATAGAAATCCATGGGAAACGTATGTGTTAGGCGGTGAGAGTCTGATATGTAAAGACGGGGAGAGGGATCTTCGGGTGATAGTTTCTGAGGATCTGAAGGCGACGAAACAGTGTGACAAGGCGGTGGTCGTAGCTAGAAGGTTGCTAGACTATATAGAGAGAGGTGTGGCTAGCAGAAGAAAAGAGGTTTTAATGCCCCTGTATAAGTCATTGGTGAGGCCCCACCTGGAGTATTTTGTTCAGTTTTGGAGGCCTTATCTTGCTAAGGATGTAAAAAGAATTGAAGCGGTGCAAAGAAAAGCTACGAGAATGGTATGGGATTTGCGTTACAAGACGTATGAGGAGAGACTTGCTGACCTGAACATGTATACCCTGGAGGAAAGGAGAGACAGGGGTGATATGATACAGAAGTTCAAATATTTGAAAGGTATTAATCCGCAAACCTTTTCCGTAGATGGGAAGGCGGTAGAACTAGAGGACATGTAATGAGATTGAAGGGGGGCAGACTCAAGAAAAATGTCAGTAAGTATTTTTTCACGGAGAGAGTGGTGGATACTTGGAATGCCCTCCCGCAGGAGGTGGTGAAGATGAAAATGGTAACGGAATTCAAACATGTGTGGGATAAACATAAAGGAATCCTGTTCAGGAGGAATGGATCCTCAGAAGCTTAGCTGAGATTGGGTGGCAGAGCTGGTGGTGGGAGGTGGGGCTGGTGGTTGGGAGGCGGAGCTAGTGCTGGGTAGACTTCTACGGTCTATGCCCTGAAAATGGCAGATACAAATCAAGGTAAGGTAAGGTATACACAAAAAAGTAGCACATATGAGTTTATCTTGTTGGGCAGACTGGATGGACCATGCAGGTCTTTTTCTGCAATCATCTACTATTTTATTATGTAAAGGTGATCATTCAGAGGAGCTGAAACAAATCTTGATGAACCTGGATGATGTAATAGACCAAACTGACAAATTAAAGAGCAGCAAATCACATGGACTAGATGGTATACACCTAGAGTACTAAAAAAAATAAAAAAGAACTTACAGATTACAAATAGTAGATCTGCAATCTATCATTAAAATCCTCTATCCAGCTCATTTTCTAAAGAGATCCCCGGCCATCTTCCGACACAAATCGGGAGGTGGCCGGCAATCTGAAACCGGCTAAATCGTATAATCGAAAGCCAATTTTGGCTGGGTTCAACAGCTTTCCGTCGCGGAGCCGGCAAAACTTCAAGGGGGAGTGTGGTAGGGTAGTGAAGGCAGGATGGGGGCGGGATGGGGGCGTGCTCACGAGATGCCCGGCTTCGCCCGATAATGGAAAAAAAAAGCCTGGCTTGACGAGCATTTTGCCGGCTTTACTTGGTTCCTTTTTTTTCACGAACAAATTTTAAGTAGGAGCCCCAACTGGCCAAATGACCACTGGAGGGAATCGGGGATCACCTCCCCTTACTCCCCCAGTGGTCACCAACCCCCTCCCACCCAAAAAAAAAACCTTTTTTTGCCAGCCTGAAATGTCATACCCAGCTTCCTGACAGCAGTATGCAGGTCCCTGGAGCAGTTTTTAGTGGGTGCAGTGCACTTCAGGCAGGTGGACCCAGGCCCATCCCCCCTACCTGTTCCACTTGTGGTGGTAAATGGGAGCCCTCCAACCCCCCCCCCCCCAAACCCACTGTATCCACAAGTAGGTGCCCCCCTTCATCCCTAAGGGCTATAGTAGTGGTGTACAGTTGTGGGGAGTAGGTTTTGGGTGGAGATTTGGGGGGCTCAGTACCCAAGGTGAGGGAGCTATGCACCTGGGAGCTACTTTTATTTATTTATTTATTTCTAGAAGTGCCCCCTAGGGTGCCCGGTTGGTGTCCTGGCATGTGAGGGGGGCCAGTGCACTACAAATGCTGGCTCCTCCCACGACCAAATGACTTGCATTTCCCCGGGTTTGAGATGGCTGGGCCCGGTTTCCATTATGGCTGAAAAATGAAGCCGGCCATCTCCTCTACACCTGGTGATCGATTTAGCCGGCCCCAACCAAATTTTGAAAATACGGTTGGCTCCGCCCCCTTGCGGAGCCGGCCCCGAAGATGGCCAGCCATCTATTTGGCTGGCGCCATTCGATTATGCCCCTCTGAGTCACCTGAAGACTGGAGAGTGGCCAACATAACATGATTTTTAAAGAGTTCTGGGTGATCTGGGAAACTACATGCCAGTGAGTCTGATGTCAGTGCCAGGCAAAAAGGTAGAAACTATTATGGAGAACAAAATTACTGAACACATAGACATGTTTTAATAGGACAGAGACACCAATTTGCTACTCTTTTTTTCTTTGAAAGCATGAATACACATGTGGATAAAGGTCAGGCAGATGATGTAAGGGACAATTCTATATCTGGTCATCTTCATTCATGCATCCTGAGGGTGCACAGTAGAATTCTATTCTATAAATGAACCTAGGTACCTAGATTTTTTTATAGAATGCTAGTAAAAAAGGCCCATTTCTGACACAAATGAAACGGGCACTAGCAAGGTTTTCCTCGGCTCCCCTGCAGCTACCTGTGTCCAGTGACCCTCCTCTCTCCCCTGCCCCCCCTGCAGCCACCCCTGTCCAGCGACCCTCCTCTCTCCCCTGCCCCCCTGCAGCCACCCATGTCCAGCGACCCTCCTCTCTCCCCTACCTCCCCTGCAGCCACCCATGTCCAGCGACCCTCCTCTCTCCCCTGCCCCCCTCCAGCCACCCATGTCCAGCGACCCTCCTCTCTCCCCTGCCCCCCCCTCCAGCCACCCATGTCCAACGACCATCCTCTGGACATGGATCAGCTGTGAGGCATGTTTTTTTTTCTTTTTCCCCCGGGTTCTGAAGCTGACATCATAATGGCTACGGTGATATCAGCCTGATCTACGGAGCCGTCCTGACCAACTCAGAATGAGCCACAGTCCCAGGCAGCAAGTCAGAACATTGGAGGTGAGAATTATTATATAGGATTAGTATAACCCTGTATATTTGCACCTAACATTTAGTTGCTCGCACTTAACCCCAACCATCAAGCTGATTAGACTTCTTTTTTAAAAAAAAGTTCATCTTATTTATCCAACATTCACTTTAGCAGTTCAGAATTATTCTCTCCTCCTAGCCTGTTATCAATCTCTCATAAAGACTGTTCTCTTTCTCCCTAAACTCATTTATCAATCTGCTTACAGTTCTTTGCTGCCTTCACTAGCAGCTTTTCCTAACTTTGTGAGCTCATCTGTCACATTTTATTGATTTATTTTATTTTAATTTCATATATTTCACCGGAAAGCCTGAAAGCTATTGAAGCAGTGTACACACAGGTACAGTAGGTATTTTTATGTCCCTGGAGGGCTCACAATTTAGGTTTGTACCTAAGGCAATGTGACTTGTTCAAGATCACAAGGAGCTGCCTCGTCTGATCCCAACTCATGGATCTCCTCTAAATATCTCACTTTCTACCCAATGTGAAATTTGAAATCTCAGCCTGCCTTCCTGTAAAGATCCCACCCACAGAGATCTTTTATACCAGTTTTCCAGGGAGTTCTAGTGAATATAGTCCTGCCCTGTTTCTTCCACTGCTGTGATGTTAAACATATGGCAAAAGTCCAACCTGTTCTCAGAAATATCAGACAATAATAAAAAAGTGTCATCAGGATCAAAAATCACAATCGCAAAAGGAATCAGGCAGAATATGTTATGGGGTCATCAATTAGCCCACTATAATGGTATATTATTCAACCATTTATCCAACTTTAACTTAGGGGACATCACTAGATCCCAATTTCCTGTATTTTGTGACCAAAAACGTTCCAAAATTAATGGGTCAATATTCAGCTGGTGGCGCTCAATCTTTTGCTGATCACCACCAGTGTTATGCCCAGAAGCTCAATGTCAGGCCATGTCTTGGTTTATTTACGAGTTTGTGGAGCCAGTTAAGCATAGTCAGTTAAGTGCAATATTCAGCACTTAAGTGGCTATGGCGCACCATTTAAAGATTAGGACTGACTTTAGCAGTCCTGCTTATGTGGTTATCTTAGTGATTAAGGGGTCCTTTTACAAAGGCGTGCTGAAAAGCGGTTTGCGGTAGTGTAGGGTGCGGGGTTTTGGGCTTGCACAGAATCATTTTTCAGGCATCTGTAAAAAAGTCCTTTTTTCCCCGGAAAATGGATGTGCGGCAAAATCAACATTGCCGCGTGTCCATTTTGGGTCCCTGACCTTACCACGGCCATAGACCTAGCAGTAAAGAATTTGGGCAGTAAAGACCTATGGCATCAGATGCCACTTGGAGCGTGTCTGCTACGCGTGTCCGACAATAAAAATTATTTTTCAGATGCACGTAGCGGGCGCGTGCCAAAAATGAAATTACCATAAGAGCCATGCGATAGTTGAGTGGTAAGTCCATTTTGGCACGCGTTGGGTACACGTAGGCACCTACTTGGCTTTCTTAAAACGGGACCTAAGTGTTTTTTGGGGGGTTTTTTGTTTTTTTTTTACAAAAGAATTTCAATTACAAACGTAAAGGAAAACAAGCAGATATGGCAAAAAAAAAAAAAAACAAAAGAAAGAGGTAATATTAATCAGGAATTAATTAACATTCCTACTTGACATTAAACCTCACTAGGGAGAAAACAAGGTCAATATACCAAAGGAAGATGGTCTAAGTACAAGAAATAACCAACAAAGTATCATGAGTAGTCCCAGCTGAAAATTATATTAAAGGTCCAGTTAAATTAAGACTTTGATATTTCAACAGCATCAGCTCCCTTGCCCTCCAAAAAGAAAAGAAGTTGTGAAGGATCATAAAATACATATTTAGCATATCTAAAGAAAACAAATCATTTACAGGGATAATGTAATTGAAAGTTTGCTCCTCAAGAAAGGACTTGGGAGCAATAGGACAAACATCTTGCTCTCCTAGTCTGAATCCATTAAGATATCTGGAAAATGAAATTTTCCCACCCATAAGGCACATCCCTTAATAGAAAAGGATAATCAAAGTAGTGCTTTCTTTATCTTGCTTAAAAACAAAGGAAACAATCAAGTAGATCTCTCAACAGGTTCTTCAACTGAACTCTCCAATACAGCAGAATATCAAGACTATCTGATGAAACATTCTCCAATTCACGTGCCACTCCTTAGTGTTTCACAGGAATAAAATAGATCTTACGGAGAGGTAGATAGGCAGATTCAGAATATTTCACAACAATCCGTTGAGGAACTGATAAAACAGTTCCTTAAGAGAAGTTGTCAACACTATAGGAAAGTTCAAATTCTCACATTTGATTGATGAGTATAATTATCAAGTTTCCTCTGAAACATCATTCTGTCTTGTTGAACAGATGATTGAGATTGTTGAGTTTATTCATTTGAAAGAAATATCTTCAGTCTTAGCCTTTGTTTAATTAAAGAACACTCCAAGTTTAAAATATTCTCTGTGTTGTTTTGTACCGAAGGACTTAAACCAGCACATACCTTATGTATAGAATCGAATGCTGTCTATATCACATCCAAAGTTACATGAGCAGGTCTTTCCAATGAGATTAGGGAGAATGTCTCATTCCCCCGGCTTAATAGCTCCTTCACCGCCTGATGCAAAACTTTCTGTAAAGGCAGAGAGTCAAATGCCATTGACCTTCCCGACTCATGCTCCAGAGGTTGGGCCCCACCCGCAGGGGTAGGCAACACACTTTGGTTATGTTTCTGCATTGCATCTCAACTCCTCTGCTGCTTGGCACAGGAGGCAGAACTGGACTGCTGGGCTGAGCTGAGCGAGGCATTGCTCCCAAGGTCAAGGACTCTTCCCAGTGCCCTGACCTGCCAGTTTCACCCATCACAGCTGAGAGAAAGCTAGTAATCTCCACCTGGCGAAGTGGACTCACAGTCTTGCGAACACGGTGAGAGTCCGTTTCTGCTTATCTCTCTTCCTAGGCATCGAAGAAAACAGGCAAGAAGATAAGTAAAGGAAAATTTCCCTAGAGTTTCCAGGAGAGAGATAATGGTGAACCTACTCAGTGGCCATCTTGATTCCCCCTGATTAAGTGTGGAATATGGGCACTTGACTGGCCAAGTGCTGGCTCCGTCTTCAGATTGCCTCCAAAATAGCTAGTTTTGAGATGGGTGATAATTGATATTTTCAGTGACACTAACTAGTTAAGTGCCACTGAAATGATGGTTAGCTCAGACAGGAGATTTAACCATTCAGGAGCCATTTCTGGTTCAATTAAATTGCTTTGAATATCAATCTGAACATCTCTATCTATCTTATATCAATGTGAAAAAGACCACTTTTCTTAAAGATGAAATGTCCATCCACTGCATTTAGAGGACAAATGCCAGCTTCCCAGTTCATCAAATTTTTTTCATGGATGCCAGAGTTTAGCATTGCCATATGGGGGACAGAATGAAGGTCTAACAAGCCAAGTATCCTGTTTCCAACAGTGGCCAATCCAGGTCACAAGTACCTAGCAAGATCCCAGAACAGTAAGACAGATATTTATGCTGCTTATCCTAGAAATAAGCAAGTGGATACCCAATAACAACCACGGGGGATTAAGGGATGACTGCTGCAATTCTCCAGTGGACAGCTGCTCAATCAGAGCACATTTCTGTAGCCTAGATGCGCCAAGTACCAGGTTTAAATAACATGGGCCATCTTTTTAGACATAGATGTTTCTTCCCCTTCTGAAATCAGAGTTGGATGGCCATATCTTGGCCCCTCCCTAGTCCTACCCAAATATGCACAGACCATGCCCCCTCACTATATGGATGTACTGCAGTTTAGATGTCCATATCCTAGTGTTCTAGAATCTGACCAGTTTATAACATCGATGTCCTATGCTGCCACAAAGATGTCCATGTCTCTTGTTTTCCCTGTTCATATTTCGACATTTCCGTTTCTAAAAGGGTGTTTATGCTGGATGTCACCAACACATGGATGTCTATTTCTCGCATAGTTTAGAATAGGCTGTATGCTTCCAGCTCCTGTTCTACAATACAGAGAAATGAACATCCATATAGACATACTAACTTAAACATTCATACTCTGAGTTGGATATATTTCAAAATGCTATTTCTAGTTACTAATAACTGGGGATAACAGTAAAATGACCTATTAACAGTAGCCCACATTGATAATTATATTATCGCTAGAAGTCAGGTTACCATATTATGGGCAGCCATTTTGTATCCTTGTAGCCATGAGGTGGGAGTGAGTGGGTATTAATCTCATTCCACTAGACACCAGGGCCCCAGTAATCTCAAGGATGGGAGGGTAGGGGAGCTTGTGGCCCAGGCCTATCGTGGGTACCTGAATCCTGTGTTGGATGGCTGCTATATGGTGAACTTGGGAGCCTCCATGAAGGGGGGGGGGGGGTAGGTTCTATCATGAAGGAGGGTTGATACTGTAAGGAAGGTGGCTGACGGAGCTGGAACAACTGTACTGCTGCAAAAGTGAACTCCTCAGGAAGTCTGAAAAAACACGCAGAAAATAAAATTGCTTGTAGCTTAGAGTTCAATCATTGTCTTATGACAGACATTATTAAAATTCCAGTAGTTGGAACGTAAGGACAATGCCAGACAGCCTTCATATGAAATGGCCAGGATCAAGTATTTTTATACCACAATCATTGCTGGTTTAATTACAGAATTGATAATGATTGGGGACTGCGGGATCTTTCAGGTCTTTAGCTGCTATCATCTACTATATTATTTATGTACTATGCATTTAAATCAATTAAAATCTTACAACTTCCAGAGCAAATCAATCAATTTCCAAGTTTTCATCGAGTAAGGAAGGAAAAAATGGGCAAGTCACAAAATTGAGTACCAATTCTTACACAGAGTTCAGCTTAATCTAGCCCAACATCAACAAGAATGAGGTCACACCAGTGGCATAGCCAGACTTGACATTTTGGGTGGGCTCAGAGTTAATATGGCGTGGGCACTATGTATATAGGTATGAGTAGTGTTTCTTGGTATACTATAAAATAAGGCCTTAGAATGCACTTGATGAGGATTTCTAAGTAGTCTGCCTAACAGCTGCATCAGCGTAAACCACCTAACATAACAGAAAAAACCAATATTTTTTAATATAATACATTTTCCCATATCTTAAAATTGAACCAGACATAAGTCTACTACAGTGGCAAACCTCTCAACACACGACAGGATCTGCAATATAAATACACAGGGAAAGATGTATTCAAATTCTGGTAGCACCTCAATAATAGCAATACAAAATCCTTAACTGTCTGGTACTTTGTGAAGTAACACTAAATCCTGCAAAGAAACTTCTTTGAGCTATGTTGCAAATCTCAACACCAATTTCTGAACACGAATACCAATAACAGTACTTTTATAAATGCAGCAGAAAAAACTAAGAAGTTTTTGATTTAACAACATATTTTCATCGGTTGTACAATATTATACTGCAACATCTGAGACTTGATCAAGACCCCTGAGGCAGGCCTTAGGGCCGAACACGGCCGTGTCGGGT
This sequence comes from Microcaecilia unicolor, assembly GCF_901765095.1. Classification (NCBI taxonomy): domain Eukaryota; kingdom Metazoa; phylum Chordata; class Amphibia; order Gymnophiona; family Siphonopidae; genus Microcaecilia; species Microcaecilia unicolor. The sequence goes on from NC_044032.1 coordinate 595,730,839, forward strand.
CGTTTTTTAAATACCTAATAAAGTTTTTTTTTTGGTATCCTCCTTGGTTCTCCTCACTTTTCTTGTTTCACAGCTACAACATTGTGCACCAAACTCTGCACAGGACTCAGCAAGTCCAACTCGACACAGTAGGCAAAACACAGCAAGCAAATGATTAGAGAATAAGATCTTGCCTTTCATACTTTTGAATTTATTATGTGAAACTGGTCCTGCGTCTTCAGTCAATTTAGTTTGTGAGTCAGTTCCAAAACATCAGCTGCTATTTTTTTAGGTTATATATTTTCAATTTTGCAATTGTTTTCAAGAAGTCCTATATTTGTCAAAAACGAAAATGTGTAGTCCCATAAATGTTCACATATTTGTGTATATTGTGGTCATGTTTGGGCACCTCTGATTACTGTCTCTCTATTTCTTACTTAGCATTGACAATTGCATATTAACAAGCAACCATTAATGTACACGAACTTACAACTTCTACAAATAAAAATTACTCTCACTCTTTATCTAGTTGGCAATAAATTTGGCCACAGCTTTATTACACAGAAAAACTAATTTACAACCACAAAAGCTGCAATCTCCCCCCATACCCCACAACAAACCAAAACTAACCCTCACCTCAAAACACAGAACAATACTATCCCACCAAAACAGCCCACAGGACAGCAAAACCACAAACTACAAAAGGGGTGGGAAGGGACCAGCACAAAAATTCCCTAGACTACGTCAACTACCCTCACCTACTCCTACTCCCACTCAGTGGCGTAGGAAGGGGGGCGGTGGGGCGGTCCGCCCGGGTGCACGCCGCTGGGGGGTGTCCAGCACCGCTAGTTCCCTGCTCTCTCTGCCCTGGAACAGGTTACTTCCTGTTCCGGGGGCAGAGAGAGCAGGGGCAACCAACGGAGCCGACGCAGCTCCCAGCGACGACGTGCACTCGGCGGGGCGGAGCGCCAGTGGGTAATAATGCACTCCGGGGGGGTGCACGCGCAGAGGGAGGTGCGCCGTGCTGCACCTGGGTGGGTGTGCAGCGGCGACCCACCCGGGTGTCAGCCGCCCTCGCTACGCCACTGCTCCCACTCTCCCACTAATGATCCCAAAGCCCACCAAAAAGACTCACTTAAGTTACACAAACTCTTACCTGCACTCAACCAATCAGATCACTCCTCCTTCTTCCAATCTATAACTCCTATGCCTTGTTGCTACTCTTTCAGCTATCCACCTTTTACCCTTTCTTGAAATCACTCACCTTTTCTCACACACACGTCCCCTTTCCCAATTACACCTCACATTCCTCTACCCCACCATACTCCTATAACTTTAACTCTAAACTTTGTCCTCCTGTCTCAGTCAATATTATTAAACCCCCCCCCCCAGTCTATCCTGGGGGGGTCTCCATACGTGTATAACCCTGCAGCTAACCATATATAATTAATATGACATCTGGTTTTTGTTCCTAGCAATGGAAGATTTTCTGCAACAAACAAACAAAATAAAAAAAAAAATCATCCACACGAGGGACAATTCTCTCTTTTATTTGCTTCAGTAACTGCTACTTTAGGAATGGATGCCTGAATTCACAGAATAAATGAAAAAACACTTCTCCATTTCAGGACTTGGAGCATTCCTGGTGACCTTGTGCACAATCATTAAATCTTAGTACCAAGCCAGCTATGAAATGAGCTTTGACTACTAGTGACAGCCAAATGATCCTCAGAACCTGTCTGTTTACATTACTTTGCTGAAGAAGAAAAGCAACATTGAACGGGAAGATGAATGTACTGATATTGTGTCTATGTATATACTCATCTCCTAAAATTGAAACTGACATTTTCTATTGCAGAATGTTACATTAAAGCCATTATTGTGTATATTTAGTACGCATTGAGAACAAAAGCGCATCATCGAGTTTTGTTTCTAAAATGAAAAAAAGAACCATCAATATAATGCATAAGTCAGGAAGTAGGGGTTAGTTTTTTACTGATCACATGGTAGAAACTACACAGGCATTTTTTCACTTCCTGAACTTTGACAGATTTTCAAAATGGTCAGCACATGTGCATTTTCACTTACCCCAGAAAATTATCCAGGAAAAGCATCCTTAACATATTTACATTATATAACTTTTTGTGCATTAAAATATGAGCATACCTTTGAGAACATATCAGTATATGGATAATCACAAACCCCATTCCAAGAATTCCTCCCCTATGGTGGCTAAAGTATTGGTGAAACGGCAATAAGCAAGTAACCTTTACCTTTATGTAGAGTTGGTATTTTATTGAAGTTTAGTTTCACAGATAATGAATGCCCTTTACAAGTTTTTAAAATGGGCCCTCTATTGAGATAACTGCGTTAACCATGAGAATGGTATAAAATACTAGTAAAAAAGGCCCTTTTCTGGAGCCAATGAAACGGGCGCTAGCAAGGCTTCCTGTGGGCCCCCCCACCGGAACGCACCTTGGTTGGTTAGTGGACTGGCATTGCGCCACCGTGGCTGCCGTTGATGTGTGACTGTGGCCCCCCCACCCAATGCAACTTCGTCGCAGTGGTGGCCCATTGCGGCGCCCTGGCCGTCGTCGATGTGAGAGAATTGCTCCGCCTCCGCCCTCAACGTCATAACGTTTGACGCGAGGGCGGAGCCCGAGGCTGTGATTTTCTTGGCTTCAGAGCTTCGAACTTACGAACCTTGGCTTCAGTGATGTCATCAGACAATAGAACGTGAGGGTGAGTTTTATATATATAGATGCATATCTTTCGTTGCACATATTTAAGTAAATTTTCAGAGCAAATTCATGCAATAATTCTGCTTTGAAAATTACCTATGGGAAATTATTCTCACATATTTTATACCTTCTTTTTGGCACAGAACATTTTCTAGATTAATTTATATGCATGCACATGCTTTTCAAAATATGAATATAAATGCTAACCTCTCCCCAAATCCCTTGGGGCTTTTGCTCAGTCTGAGTAAAGTTCAACAGTACAGGCTGGATGTACACTGCAATTTTGCAAACATTTGGACATGCAATTTTATAAAAGCCTGTATCTGTAAAACATTATTTTTTTTAATACTTTTATTTATATATTTTTTTTACATTCACATTCCCAACATAAATGTAATGGTAATATTCTAAAAGACAATATAATAATCACAGATCCAGATACTAAGCAAAAAGAATAACTAAGAGAAGAAAATTATGGAACATGAAGAGCACTACTAATCCTGCTAATTGACTTACTAGCATATTAACATTGGGGTGCAGCCAAAGGCACATTAACACTTTCTTTATAATTAATGAATTGTAGCAATTTGGGGGGGTCAAAGAAAACATAATTGTTCGTGTGTTAGGGATACAAGGCACCTACAGAGAAATTTCAATTTAAACGATGCTCCTAAGTTGAGAACGCTGTGTTTATGTACCAAGAATTCTCTTCTTCTCTTCCGTGTATCCTTTGCAAGACAGGAAAACCCCAAAAAAACAGCATTAGCATGTTGAAAATAAGTCCAAAAATATTATTCCTGTCCATCTCTAAAGCAAAGGTAAACCAATAGTGTGGTCCGTTCTGTCACCATCTCAATGAACTTTCTAAAAATTCAGTCAGATTTAATTCCGGAACAGTTGAAGTTCTCCATTAGATATTTTTAAGTTTCTGTTATGTACTGGGCTCTAGCAATAGGTGGAAAGCCTTCTGCTGGTATTCCCAGTACTTCCCCAAAGTATTTTTTTAACATCTCTAAAGCTGGAATTAATGTTGATTTAGGAAATTTATAAACCTCAGATTGTTCCTGCGACTCTGGTTTCAAAGTATTCAAGCTTACGTGCTTGAATATCCTTCTCCTAATTAATATAGATGTAACATTTTGAAGTTTTGGGTAACCTCCCTTCCAGCCCCTGCTACTTTATTTGATTGTTCTTGAAGATTTTCAGATAGAGTCCAAGAAGATTGTTTACGTTCCATTACTTCTCCCCGAAAGGAGTTAGAAATAGTTAGAAAAGTAGTGTTTAAACCTTGGATTGCATCCCAAAGCAATTCCAGCATTACCACAGCCGACCTTACCACTCGTCCGTTTCTTTTGGGAGTATCACTTCAGGCTAAAGACAAGGGATACTGCTCCTCTGTTGTTATTTTGCTCGGAGTTAAGGTGCTAATGGGTCCCCTCCTCTCAAACACACAAGGGTTTGCATTCCACCAATCACCTCCGTCTGTTGCTTCTTCCGTCAGCGCCAGACACTTCCAGGTCGCAGGGGGGCTGTGTTGGAGGGAGGACTCAATGACACTCCCTCTATGCTATGGTCTGTGTCGAAAGACACGGATCTTGTCGGAGCAGGTGTCTGCTCTCCGAGCGCTCCCACCCTGAAAGTCTCTAAGGTAGTCTGGCGCACAACGTGACCTGTAGCTAGGTTTTGAGGAGGTAAGAACCTTTGCTTTCCCCTTCCTTTTCCTCATGCTGATTTTCAGGGGAACTCCTGGTGTCTTTCTCTCTCAGATTCTCAGGGGCAACAGGTTTTGGGGGGCTCAGCACACAAGGTAAGGGAGCTATGCACCTGGGAGCAATTTGTGAAGTCCATTGCAGTGCCCCCTAGGGTGCCCGGTTGGTGTACTGGCATGTGAGGGGGACCAGTGAACAACAAATGCTGGCTCCTTCCATGACCAAATGGCTTGGAATTGGCCGGTTTTGAGATGGCCGCCATTAGTTTCTATTATTGGCGAAAAACCAATGTCGGCCATCTCTAAGGGCAGCCCAAATGTTGAGATTTAGCCGTCCTCAACTGTATTATCGAAACGAAAGATGGCTGCCTATCTTGTTTCGGTTGGTACACTTGGGTACGCTTCTTTACGGGCTGTCCCATAGAGACGGGCGCCCTTATAGATGGGCGCCCCCGTTCGATTATGCCCCTCCATGTTATCCAAGCCAGTCAATGAGGCTGTCTCTTTCATGTAATACTATTTGCTCTAGATACTCTTTCCTCCCATTCCCCGTTCTGTAAGGTGTACCAAACCCCAGCCTGGCTGACCTCTAGAATGCACTACCTACATTTCTGTGCCCGATTTGCTGAGCACCTTTGGTTGAAAACCATGCCCATACTGACTTCATACATTTCAAATTCTTGCTGACCTTCGTCCAGTCTGCTCTTTCACTTGCTAAAGAGGACTACTACATCCAATTGACAAACTCTCTTGGCTGAAACCCTTGATGTCTGTTTGCCAAATTAAACTCCCTCCTCAAAGTGTCTTCACCTCCAACCCCCCCCCCCCCTCACTTTCTATGACTATGGCTGAGTACTTTCATGATAATGTTCACAAGATTAACCTTGAGTTCTCAACCAAGTCTCCTTCACCTTCCCTTTCTCCAGTCCATTGTCTTAATCCTCCTTCAACCATTGCCTCATTTTGTTCCTTTTCTGAAATAACTGAAGAGGAAACTGCACATTTTCTTTCTTCCTGCAAACTGACTATCTGTTTCCTCTGATCCTATTCCCACCCATCTACTTAGCACTATCTCTCCTACTATCATCCCTTTTATCTGTCATATCCCCAATATTTCACTTTTCACTGTAACTGTTCCTGATGCCTTCAAAATGCCAGTTACACCATTTCTCAAAAAAACCTTCATTAAACCCTACTTGTCCTTCCAATTATCAACCCATCTTCTTCGTCCCTTACTATCCAATCTACTTGAACGTGCTGTTCACCGCCATTGTCTTGACTTTCTTTTATCTCAAGCTATTCTTGATCCACTTCAATCTGACTTCACCTTCTACTTTCAACTGAAACAGCTCTTGCTAAAGACTACAATAACCAGTTCCTGGCCAGATCCAAAGGTTTCTATTCTATCTTCATGCTTCTCGATCAATCTGCAGCTTTTCACACTGTTGATCACAGCCTATTTCTGATATGCTTTCCACACTTTGATTTCAGGTCTCTGTTCATCCTTGGTATTTTTCTTATCTCCCGTCACACTTTTAGTGTATACTCTGGTGGATCCTCCTCAACTTCTATCCCACTATCAGTTGGTGTACCTCAGGGCTGTGTCTTGATACCTTTTCCTTTCTCCATCTATACTTCCTCCCTTGGTGCTCTGATCTCATCTCCTGGTTTTCAGTAACACCATTATGCTGATAAACTCCCAGATCTACCTCTCCACACCAGAAGTTTCAGCAGGAATCCAGGCCCAAGTATTAGCCTGCCTGTCTGACATTGCTGCCTGGATGCTTCACCGCCATCTGAAACTAAACATGAACAAGACAAGATGTTTTCTTCCCCCTACACCCACTTCTCCTCTTCCCCATTCTCTGTCTGTGGATACACTCTCATCCTCCATGTCTCATCAACTTGTAACCTTGGGTCATATTTGACTCCTCTCTCTCTTTCTGTGTACAGATCCAACAGACTGCTAAAACCTGTCATTTCTTTTCTCTACAATATCATCAAAATCTTCTTCCTTTCTGAACACAATACCAAAACCTTATCAACACTCTTATCACCTCTCACTTAGACTACTGCAACTTGCTTTTACAGGTCTCCCACTAAGCCATCTCTCTCCCGTTCAATCTGTTCAAAATTCTGCTGCACGACTATATTCTGCCAGTGTAGTGATGCTCATATCAGCCCTCTCCTCAAGTCATTTCATTGGCTCCCTATCCATTCTGCTCACAGTTCAAACGCCTCTTATTCACTTACAAGTGCACTTACTCTGCAGCTCCTCAGTACCTCTCCAATCCTTTCCGGAACTCTCTTCATTGGGTAAATATCTTTAATCTGTATCCTTCTACTCTACTGCCAACTCCAGACTCCGTTCCTTTTATCTGCTGCACCATTCACCTGGAATAGACTTTCTGAGCTAGTATGTCAAGCTCCATCTCCGACTTTCTTCAACTCTAGGCTAAAAGCCCACCTTTTTGAGGCTGCTTTTAACTCCTAACCTAATTCACTAAAGGGGTCTTTTACAAAGGTGTGCTGCCGTTTTTAGTGCGCGCTAAAATAGGCATGCACTAAATGGTCTTATTTAGACGTGCTGTCATTTTTAACGTGTGTTAAAAATAGGAGCGCACTATCCGCTAAAGACATAGATGTCTTTAGTGGCTAGCGCACGCCTATTTTTAACTTGCGCTAAAAATGACAGTGCACCTAAATAAAGACCATTTAGTGCATGCCTATTTTCAGCACGTTCTAAAAATGGCAGCGCACCTTTGTAAAATACCCCTTTATTCAGTACCTATGTCTTTCATTCACAACTTAAGTATTTCCCTTATCCCTTATTTGCCCTGTTTGTCTATCTTGATTAGATTGTAAGCTCTGTTGAGCAGGGACTGTCTCTTCATGTTCAAGTGTACAGCACTGCTTATATCTAGTAGTGCTATAGAAATGATAAGCAGTAGTAGTAGTAATAAAAATATGAATCACCATTTCTTCCAAATTAATATTATAAAAAAGAAAAAGTTAAAAGAAAATGCAAGATGATGTATATCAGTTCATTTCAATTCCATTTTAATAAGCATTGGCCATATTAAAGTACAATCATAGAGGATATCTAAATATAAAGACATATTCCTTGTTAATGTATTTCTCACTTGTTATATTTCCTACTGTTCAGCAGATACTGTCAGGTTGAGGGCAGTAACAATAATAAATATGTATCATCTATCTGCATCATTCCTTCTCAGTGAAGAACAGATGGTCTGCTCAGTCAGACAGCTTTAAAAACTTTCCTCACAAAATAATGATCTTCATGGGCACTCACTGAAACTTTTGTTTGGTGTTAGAATTTTGCTTTATAATGGATATATAGCGATACAGAGAACATCTTTGAACCAACCTTATGTGACATTCAGATATGTTGCCCATTTCTGTATGAAAACTGTTCTGAAACTGCTTTAACAATCTCATCAAATGAAAGAGATATAGTTGCAATGTGATATATGTACCTCGATTCTAGCTTGTACCTATTTTATTTGAAGGTTAAGAACTATTTCGTAGTCACACTCCTTGATAATAATTGCCTACATGAAAAAAAGGCTTTATAATTGTCACTTTTACTTGAAATGAACACAATAGAGAGACCAGCATGAAATGAATTGTTTTACTGTTAGAGTCAAGGTTGCAAAAAATCATATTCTATGACATTGCAAAAAAAAAAAAAAGAATTCTTTTATATAAAAAGCATATTAATCATGCTAAGTTTATGAAGATGAATCATAGGCAACAAGACAATAAACTGATATGATATGATGCCTAGAAATGATTAAATTTTACCAACATATAAGCTATTATTTGGAGAATGAGAATATCAGGATTTTAAGTGTGTAGGATAGACGGATCATCTGTATAGAAGCAGTGAACAAATATAGCCAGTAGCATATTACTACAAAACCAGGAGCAGTGGTTCAGGGACAAGTTGTAAGTACTACGATAAATAAATGATCAAAAAAAATACCAGTTTCCTAGTACTGTATGTCTGACAATTTGTAGACCGAAAGCTAATTAACACATGATGCCCACAGCAAAATAAATCTATTGGATAATGCCAGTCCCTAGAAATAAAAGAGTAGGTATGCAAATACATATGTGCTAGAGGTTCCAAGATGGTGGATCTGAGCTAAAATGCAGTGGTTCTGTTTTCTTCTCTCGGCAATTTTTTGTGCTTTTCCTTCATTATGGATAATTTACAGGACAGAATTGTCTTTAACTTTGATGTATCAAGCAGCAAAATGGTGGAATACGCTGCCAATGAATATAGTTATGAGTCCAACTATTCAAATTTTCAAAATTTGTTAAAACTTGGCTATTTCATACATTTTTATTATGCTGAATTGTGATAATTTTTAAATTTCAAAACCATGTAGGTTCTAGGGTTTGCCCTATTTTCTATTTGTAAGCCAAAGACCTATGTTATTAGTCCATTTGTACAATCTTTGAAAGCTGTTAAAAATGTAGTTATTTTAGAAAATTGTATCATATACTATGTACAGTTCTAGGGTTTGCCCTACTCTTTGTTTGTAAGCTGCACTGAACTAAATTTTTGGGTATGTGCAGCCTATAAGTGCTAATTGTAATATAAAACCTCAGGTATCTGTTCTGCCTCTTACTAGATCCATATACTTTTTTGTGTCCCACATCACTCAGCAGAAGACTGATCTTGGGTGGTGCCTTCAAGAATCAGACTAATAAAGATAGCATTCTGTATGCTTTTAAGGGCTGGATGTCTCCCTGGGCCAAGATGCAAGGCTCCCTCCCTTGCAGCAACCTCAATCTAATATCCTGTAGTAGAGCTCAAATAGGGAGAACAATCAAGCACTGGTGGATGCAGTGATATACTCAGCACAGGAAGTGCCACTGTAAAACAACTTGGAGCTACAAGTTTGTTGGCCCTCCAGGTGCTGTGGAGGTTTTGCAGTCTATCTGCATATTCCTCCCAGCATTCTCCGGGGTGATTCCAAGGTCCAACCTGACCTGCTTCAGGTGCCCAATGCTCCCTCCGGCTGCCTACCAGTGTTGTGGAGGTCATACAGCACTTCTGCATATTCCTCCCAGCATTCTCCAGGGTAACTCCCAGTTCTACCCTGATCCACTCAAGGCCTCCACTCCAGGTGACCAGTGCTCCCTCTGACTACCTACCAGGTGCTGTGGAGGTCTTGCAGCCCATCTGCATATTCTTCCCAGCATTCTCTGTGTTGACTCCCAGGTCCACCCCAATCTACTCCAGGTACCCAGTGTTCCCTATGACCATGGGCACCTACCAAGTGCTGTGGAGGTTTTGCAGCCCATCTGTACATTCCTCCCAGCATTCTCTGGGATAATTCCTAGCTCCACCCCAATCTGCTTCAGGTGCCCAGCACTCCATCTGGCTGCTTACCAGGTGCTGTGGAGGTCTTGTAGCCCAACTGCATACTACTCCCAGCATTCTCTGGGTTGAATCCCAGGTTCACCCCAATCCACTCCAGGTACCCAGTGCTCCCTCTGGCCATGGCCACCTACCAAGTGCTGTGGAGGTTTTGCAGCCCATCTGAATATTCCTCCCAGCATTCTCTGGGATAATTCCTAGGTCCATCTCAATTTTCTCCAGGTACCCAGCACTCCCTCCAGCTATTTATCTGGTGCTGTGGAGGTCTTGCAGTCTATCTGCATACTCTTCCCAGCATTCTCTGGTGTGACTCTCAAGTCCACCCTATTTTGCTCCAGGTGCCCAGCGCTCCATCTGGTCATCTACCAGATGATCTGTATGTCTTACAGCCCAAATTCATATTACTCCCAGCATTCTCTGGGTTGACTCCCAGCCCCACCCCAATCCACTCCAGGTGCCAAGTGCTACAATCTAGCCATGGCCACCTACCAAGTGCTGTGGAGTTCCTACAGTTCATCTGCATTTTCCTCTCAGCATTCTCTGGGCTGATTCCCAGGTCCACTCCAATCTGCTCCATGTGCTCAGTGGTCTCTCCAGCCAGCTATCTGGTGCTGTGGAGGTTTTGCAGTCCATCTGCATATTCCTCCCAGCGTTCTCTGGGGTGATTCTCAGGTCCACCCCAATCTGCTCCAGGTACCCAGCACTCCCTCCAGATGCCTATCTGGTGCTGTGGAGGTCTTGTAGCCCATCTGAATATTCGCATGCACAGAAACTTGATCAGACCATTCAGCAAGCAACGCCAGCACAGATGAGAAGAGGACTTCAGCTGTCAGGGGTTGGTGTCCCCCGTCAGCACAGGTATGCGACAGCGGTGGGGGAGGGTTTTCGGTGGAAAGGGGGGTCAAGAGGGTCACAGCAGGGGGGTTCAGGGGTCAGTAATGCGGAGGGGGGTGTTGAAATCGGAGGGATGGGGAGTCTGTAACTCGGTGGGAGGGGCGTGAGGGGGCCTTGAACTGGAAGGGAGGGAGGGGATCTGGAACTCGGAAGGAAGGAAGGGAGGGAGGGAGGGAGGCGTGGGTCTCGGAGGGGACAGAGCAAGACAGCAAGGGAGGGTGGGGGATTACCTTGCTAGCGCCCATTTCATTGCCTACCGAAACGGGCCTTTTTTACTAGTAAATAAATAAAACAATCTAAGTCAGGATTAACCATAGTTATCACACTTATTACTGGCTTAGATCAATACTAGAATGCAAGTGTGTCCCATTCCAGAGGTGGGAATAATTCATATGGTTCTCAGCACAGGCCTGAAATTTCCTGGGATGTGAGGCCAGTGAAACTAAGGGCAGTACAGGAAGTAGAGGGGCTGGAGTCAAAGAACTGAGCAAAGAAAGAATTGAAGAATTGCTCTTGAACATGCAAGAATAATTGTCAATGGAAGCAAGCAAGAACACAAAAAATTAATTTCATATTGTTTCCTAGTAAATGACGGCAGATAAAGACCTGTACAGTCCATCCAGTCTGTCCAACAAGATAAACTCATTTTACATGGTGTGTGATTCTTTATATGTATACCCGAGTTTGATTTGTCCTTGCCTTTCTCAGGGCACAGACTGTAGAAGTCTGCCCAGTACTGATCTTGTACTAAGTTTTGAAGCTAACGTCGAAGCCCCTTAAAATTTACACTCTAGCCATTCCTATCCAGTCATGATCAGGGCGTAGACCGTAGAAATCTGCCCAGCTCCCGTTTTGTTTCCCAATTACCGGCATCGCTACCTAATATCCGCTAAGATTCCACGGAACCATTTCTTCTAAACAGAATTCCTTTGTGTTTATCCCATGCATGTTTGAATTCCATTACCGTTTTCATCTCCACCATCTCCCACAGGAGGGCATTCCACATATCCACCACCCTCGCCATGAAAAAATACTTCCTGACATTAGTCCTGAGTCTGTCCCCCTTCAACCTCAATTTAAGTCCTCTAGTTCTACCGCCTTCCCATCTCCGGAAAAGGTTCCTGTATAATTTATGGGAATTTTCATTTTGTTTGTTTTTTCCCCTATTTTTTGTTATTGGAGCAGTATCATAAAGCACGCACACCAATCCACAACATTGCACACTATTTGCAAAGATCACACAGTTTTGGAAAGATTACACATTCTTTCCAAAAGAAAGAGTGTTCCCTATTTGCAGAGAGCACACTCTTTTGTAAGAGTGGACACTGTTAACAGCATGTAACACCCCTTTACTGGGCGCACCTGGATTCCAGGTCTGACCTGGCTGGAGCTTCCCTGATCTCACAGATTCCCTTGCAGGCTTCCTGCTTCTGATATACCTGAAAAAAGTGTTTCTATGAGTTCTGAAGTTGGCAGAAATCCAGAACTGGCTTAAAATCTCCCTCCTAGATCCAGGTAACTTGGAAGCTGTGCTGTGGAGCCATAGGATGGGCAGACTAGAGATATGCAGGTAAAACAATTTCACTTTGTTTAATTTCCTATGTCATTTGCAAGCGTTTGCTTTTGCTTCATTTTGCTTTTTTTTTTTTTTTTTTTAGCAGCCTTGTAACAGGCAGAATAACTCCTCCTGTAAAATCTTCTAATCTGAAGGTCATTGGTTCAAGGCTAGCTTGTGCATGACAACTATTAATACTTGAAAAGAAATACTGAAATGTAATGGCACTGGAAAGACAACTGTCATTTTTCTTCATGTCCTTTCTGGTTAGACTCAAATTTAGCTGAGCTCTCTCAGCTTATTTATTTAGGAATTGAGTCAATCATTCAGTATCTTACTTTGGTTGGTTTATTCTGTCACAGAGTCCCTAGCATGGATTTCTGAGGGTTTAATACTAGACTAGAAAAAAACAAGAATGAGGTTTGCTCGAGGTAATCGAGTTGTTGTTTTATTCTAGTCTAACATTCAAGCTTCAGGAGAACAACACTGAAGCAACAAGAAACAAGCCTAGAGATGGGGCAAAAATGCCCAAACTTGCCCTGAGCTGGTTCCTGCTAGGCTGATCAGGATATAGGAACTAAGATCACCAGGAATACATGACATAGCTAGGCATGGCCGTCTTTAGCTTAAATATCAAAGGCAGAATATCTCTTCCTGGAAGGCAGATGCCTTCCAACATATAGGTTCCGCGTTAGGAGTTACGGATCAAGAAAGGGATCTGGGTGTCGTCGTCGATGAAACGCTGAAACCTTCTGCTCAGTGTGCTGCTGCGGCTAGGAAAGCGAATAGAATGTTGGGTGTTATTAGGAAGGGTATGGAGTCCAGGTGTGCGGATGTTATAATGCCGTTGTATCGCTCCATGGTGCGACCGCACCTGGAGTATTGTGTTCAGTACTGGTCTCCGTATCTCAAAAAGATATAGTAGAATTGGAAAAGGTACAGCGAAGGGCGACGAAAATGATAGTGGGGATGGGACGACTTTCCTATGAAGAGAGGCTGAGAAGGCTAGGGCTTTTCAGCTTGGAGAAGAGACGGCTGAGGGGAGATATGATAGAAGTGTATAAAATAATGAGTGGAATGGATCGGGTGGATGTGAAGCGACTGTTCACGCTATCCAAAAATACTAGGACTAGAGGGCATGAGTTGAAGCTACAGTGTGGTAAATTTAAAACGAATCGGAGAAAATTTTTCTTCACCCAACGTGTAATTAGACTCTGGAATTCGTTGCCGGAGAACGTGGTACGGGCGGTTAGCTTGACGGAGTTTAAAAAGGGGTTAGATAGATTCCTAAAGGACAAGTCCATAGACCACTATTAATGGACTTGGAAAAATTCCGCATTTTTAGGTATAACTTGTCTGGAATGTTTTACGTTTGGGGAGCGTGCCAGGTGCCCTTGACCTGGATTGGCCACTGTCGGTGACAGGATGCTGGGCTAGATGGACCTTTGGTCTTTCCCAGTATGGCACTACTTATGTACTTATGTAGGTTACAGATTCAAGGACGGCTGGTAGCTGATAGCTAATAATATTGGGGGGGAAATGCTGACAGTGAATGACAGGTTTCAGGTTAGAAATGATATGGAACAAATGAAAAATGTACACAAATGCACATCCCTAGGGCAGACATCAAAGCACAACCAGAAGTAATCAGGCAGGAGGGAGGAAATACACTAATGCCTTGATGAGTGTCTAATAGAGGTTACTTTATTATTGAGATAGAAGGCAGAAGAGGAAAAGTTGCAGGAGCAGTGGTGGAGATCCAAGATGAAGACCCCCTGAGTAATAATATGCCAGGGGGTATCTATAAATTAGTTTGTTCCCAAGTAGAGCTTGAAAATGCTTTGTATGAGACAGCCTTCCATTGTAATATCAGGAGGTGCTATGAGAGGACTTCCAGAGAGGGAGAGAACTTCATCAGTATGAATTTGTTGGGATGTTGCTTTTAAACTAGAGGAAAAGGTAGACTTATAGGTAAATAAGTAACCTCAGCGACTTTATTTTAAGTTACTTTGCTCACGTAGCAAAGGAGTGTAAGGTATAGGTTTTTTTTGCATATATGGAGAGGCATTTTCGATATGACGTCTTAAGTCCAACTTTGGACATTTTGCAAAAACGTTCAAAATCTGAATATGAAAGAAGGTAATTTTCATGAAAGAAAATTTTTTTTTCAAGAATACTGTTTTCGAACAAGGTTTTGTGCTTTGGACGTTTTGCTTTTTGGTCCATTTAAGAAAAAAAGAAGAAGTACAAAACAGTGAAAATCAAGCCATTGGGAAGTAGAAGGAGCCAGCATTTTTAGCAGACTAGTCTTCCAGACATAGGAGCCAACTTTTCAAAATGATTGGGGGCGCTGAAATGTTTTCTTTTACAGGTGGTGCAGTCCACCTCCCCCTCTCCCCTCCCCCTCTCCCTCTCCCTGTCCCCCTCCTTCAACCCCCCTCCACCTCCCTTCGAGTTCCAGGCCCCCTCCCTTCCTCCCTTTATTCGAGTTCTAGGCCCCCTCCCTCCCCTCTCTCTCTCCTTTTCCTCCCCCTCCCTCTGAGTTCCAGAGTCCCCCAGGGTCCCCCCTCCCTCCCTCCGAGTTCCAGGGTCCCTCTCCCTCCCTCCCTCTGAGTGCCATAGTGCCCCCCCTCCATCCCTCTGAGTTCCAGGGTCTCACCTCCCTCTGAGTTCCAGGGTCCTCCCTTCCTCTGAGTTCCAGGGTCCCCCTCCCTCCCTCCCTCTGAGTTCCAGGGTCCTCCCTTCCTCTGAGTTCCAGGGTCCCCATCCCTCCCTCCCAGTTCCAGGGTCCCCTCCCTCCAAGTTCCACAGGGTCCCCCCCCGAGTTCCACAGGGGGTCCCCCCTCCCTCCCTGTGAGTTCCAGGGTCGTCGTCCTCCCCTCCGAGTTCCAGGGTTGTTGTCCCTCCCTCCCTCCCTCCCTTCAAGTTCCAGGCCCCTCCCTCCGAATTTTAAGTCATCTTGACTTACCTCATCGAGGAAGGATGTTAGGGAGATAGGCTTTGTAAATATGGTGTAATTACTATCTGCCATAGCTACTGCCTTTGCAACTGATAATGTCCCAATGTATATACTGAAGACACTTTACATAAATACATTGGCTCAGAACATGAATCCTGGAGAAGTCTACCTCATTGTGTGGTGACTGCCTAGGGCATCTCAGCAATTTGAATGTGCTATGTCAGCATTATCACAGCAGCAGCCACTAATATGGCTTTGTAAAAGAGGGGGTTAAATTGTTAAAAAATCCACCCTGAGTGACCATGAGGGTAGGAATGAGTGGGTCATGGGCATTTCTAAAATCTATATGTACTGTTATAGAATATACCTGGTCTCTACCTAATTTAGACATAGGGATTTACACCAAGTTTTACTTGGCTCAACTGCCCGTGATTAAACTTATTTGTGCAGATGGGCGCTCAGCATATTCTATAATCCATACAAAAATGTAGGCTTGTTCTATACAGTACAACTAGATTTAGTCATACTTTATATACACCTAGTTGTATTTTTTATCCACGTGGATCTTTCAGGTGCCATATATAGAATTTTGTCCTTAGCGCACATATTTTTCATGCCTAATTTTTTGGTGCAGTTTGTTAAATCTACCCCACTAACAGGCTTATTTTCAAAAGAGAAGGATGCCCATCTTCAGACACAAATCGGGAGATAGGCGTCCTTCTCTCAGGGTCACCCAAATCAACATAATGGAAAGCTGATTTTGGGGCTCCTCAACTGCTTTCCGTCGCAGGGACGACCAAAATTCACAGGGGCGTTTCAGCACTGTACCGGAGGCGGGACTGGGGCGTGATTTAGAGATGGGTGTCCTTGGCCGATAATGGAAAAAAGAAGGGTGTCCCTGACGAGCATTTGGACGACTTTACTTGGTCCATTTTTTTCACGACCAAGCCTCAAAAAGGTGCCCGAACTGACCAGATGACCACCAGAGGGAATTGGGCATGACCTCCCCTTACTCCCTCAGTGGTCACCAACCCCCTCCCACCCAAAAAAAAAAATTAAAAACATTTTTTGCCAGCTTCTATGCCAGCCTCAAATGTCATACCCAGCTCCATCACAGCACTATGCAGGTACCTGGAACAGTTTTTAGTGGGTACTGCAGTGCACTTCAGGCAGGCAGACCCAGGCCCACCCCCCCTACCTGTTACAGTTGTGGTGGTAAATGTTGAGCCCTCCAAACCCCCTCAAAACCCACTGTACCCACATGTAGGTGACCCCCTTCACCCCTTAGGGCTATGATAGTGGTGTACAGTGGGGAGTGGGGAGTGGGGTTTTTTGGGGGGGGGGTTGGGGGGGCTCAGCACACAAGGTAAGGGAGCTATGTACCTGGGAGTAATTTCTGAAGTCCACTGCAGTGCCCCCTATGGTGCCCGGTTGGTGTCCTGACATGTGAGGGGGACCAGTGCATTACGAATGCTAGCTCCTCCCATGACCAAATAGCTTGGATTTGGTCATTTTATAGATGGGCGCCCTCGATTTCCATTATCGCCGAAAACTGGGGATGACCATCTCTAAGGTCAACCTAAATTTCATGATTTGGGCATCCCTGACCGTATTATCGAAACGAAAGATGGACACCCATCTTATTTCGATAATACGGGTTGCCCCGCCCCTTTACGGGGCCGTCCTGCGAGGACGCCCTCGTGACAACTTGGGCGCCCCGTTCGATTATGCCCCTCTATGTGTACTCCTAGCATCCCTAAAAGGGGCGTTCCTTTTGGAATGTTTGGGTCTGAGGAATAAAACATTTCATGTAATCAATAATTTCAAATGCACACAAGTTATTTTACCTCCTTCAAGTCACCTCTCAATTAGAAGGTAAAATGTACATGCACACTTTTGACATCTCTACTGTACACTGACTTCTTTTTCAAACTAAGGGGTTTGTTTACTAAGGCGTGTTAGCATTTTTAACGTGCCTATAAAGTTAAGGTGTGTTAAACGCTAACACGACAATACATTCCTATAGGCGCATTAGCATTTTATGCACAATAGCGTTTAATGTGTGTTAAAAATGCTAATGCGCCTATAGCATGCTTTTGTAAATAGAGGTGTAAGATACACATTATGCACAGTAAAAGTATCCACATACTTTTAAAATATGCAGATTTCACAAAATTGGCCCTTACATGAAGAAAGTATAGCAGAAGCACTGATTAGTATGCAGTGAGTACAATTGTCTTTTAATGATTGATTAAATTGTTATTACGGTGCCAAATGTAAGGAATTGCACCATTTCATAAATATATTTACTTTTGAAAGGAATGGTAGAACTTCTCATTTGTTAGCTGACACAGGAACAGTTGATTATATTTGCTCAGAAAAAAAAATGCTGCAAATATGGCATTTACCAATTCAGACATGCAGTGTAATCTGAGTACAGATTGATGACACTCGTAGGTTGTTTCATTATTGTCAGTTTTCTGTGTATTAAAATGATATTTCTTTCTGTCAAACAAATATTGGAAGTTCAGAAATGAAAAGTATGTCCTGTATATAAAATCCAACTGTTGTCTTTAAAAAATATACCATATTCAATTACAGCTACATATCCTTGATGAATAGATGACAGAACAGCATATTGTTAGTATCAGCAATCCAAAACTATCCAAATGTATTTACCACATTAAAGCAAATAAATTCATAAATAATTACAAGTCCAACACAACAATGTTTGCCCTTTCAAGAGATGTCAGGAGCTATTAAAAAGCTGTCAATAAAATGATGTATAAATAAGTTAAATCTTATCTAGGGCAATTAACAGGCAAATGTTTAAAATATTGGGATAATTAAAATCAGGAATCCATGTTTCGCTATGAAGATCAGCCCTAGCTAAGAGTCTCTGATCAAATCCTTAATTACTTTTGACTTATTACACACAGATTTTGCATTAAAATAAAGACATTCAATGGTAATACAATCATGTGGTTTCTGGCTGTGAATCTCTTTTATCCTGTGGGAATGACGTTTTACCAGTTACAACTGCAGGAACTTGTAGAAAGGACTCAAGACAATCTATTATTAATTTGGTAGTGTTTCTTAAGTTTCTGGAGTGAGGCTTATATCAACGTGGTCGTGAAGGAACTGTAGAAATGAAAGATATAGCCATATGGTTTAAATCATTCAATATAGTTCCTCCCAGTAGTTCAAAGTCCAAACAGGATAGAAAACATAACATTGACCAATGCATCTTGACCTACCTTCAAAACGTAAATAAAATAAATCAAGATAAAAACTCAAAATAATACAGCACTGTGTTGAGGATGGCCTCAGTAGTCCACACAAGGCTGCACAAAGGCTATATAGGTCTTGGTCTCTGTAAGAGGTTAGATTGTAGTGACCTTAGAACATGGAGCACATATACAACAATGGAGGATGAAAACCGTACCAAAATGATGGCAAGCAATTCAGGAAAATAAAAATGAAAAAGACTTTACTGGGCACTGAACTTTCTTAATTATTCCTCTGTATGCCACTGTGCCCTTGAGGTTCACACATATGGCTCACCATCTAGGAGATTGGATTGTCTACAAGAATAAATGCAGCAACTTGGCAGCAGTGGCCATCCTGGAACAGATCAGCAGACAGTATCTTGTGTACCTGAATGTAATTCACCTTGATCTACTCCTAAAAAAAAGTGTGAGCAAAAATCCAAACAATTAAATCTTATCTGCCAAAAGAGGTTGTATGGCTGTTTATTACATTCTTTTTAGTGTTTGATGTCAGTTAGAGAAATTTACCTTACCTGGGTTTTGGAAATTGTAAGTCAGGCTATTTGATATTTTGGTCTTTTTTTTTCATTAGGAAGAATTTACTAGTTGTTCTAAGACAAAAAATGTGGAACAAAACTACTGCTAAGAAAAATATCCCTAGTATGTTTATTCACTTGTTGAGCTGTCCTAAATTAAGCTGTTTAGCTATATGGATGTCACCACTGAATATTCTTGACACCCATATAACCCTAGGCTCCTCCTCAGTGTCACTCCCAGCGCTGCTCCTAACCTGCCCACTTTTTGGTTGGGCAGTCTGTGGGAATATTCAGCGACACTCTCCAGTAAAGTGCTGCTGAATATTCCCACTTAGGTAGTGGGAAGTGATTTAAATGGACAAGAGAGGCTCCTGCCTGCTTAAATCATTTTGAAAATTGGCAGAGCAGACTTTAAAAATGGTTACATTTCATAAAAGGGCTGATCTATTAAAATTACAGGTTGCATTTGAAGAAAGAAACTGCAAACTTGTAAATGATATTAACCAATTGCAAGAGAGAGAAGCCGCTTTAGGTATGCAAATTCAGAGTTTATAAACAACTCTGCAAATGTTGATAACTTGAGAACTAAATTTATTACTTTACAAGAGAAAGGCATGAGACAGATCTGGAATCATAGTGTGCTCAGCTGACAAAGGAGTATGATTCATGGAATGGTAAAGCTGTTCAATGTATGGCTGAATTAGACATCTTAAAGCAAGACTTACAGGAATTAAGACCATGCCAACAAATAGGAAATGAGGGTGACAAATCAGAATGTGCTGCCTCTGGAGTAGAAGCTATGGGGCCCTTTTACTAAGCCACGTAGGCGCTTACGCATGTCCTATGCGCATCAATTTTGAACTACCATCTGGCTACTGCGTGGTAAAAGGGCCCCTTTATGCCTAAATTCAAAGTTCCAACAACTAATTAGAAAAGTAAATGAAAATGACTAATCATTCCTTCTTTTTTTCTGTTTCATAGCTATCTGATAAGAATTTTCTCTGTCTTAAACTAGAATAGCTTAACTCTGCTGTCAGGAAGACATTCCTACTAGAATACATATAGAAATCTGTAAAGAGAATAAGCATTCCTGGGGTCACAAAAAAGTTTTGTTTTGGTTTCTATAGAAAAAAAATGACAAGAATTCTACTTGTGGTAAAGTTTGAATAGAGCTGAATTCAAAAGTACTCTTAACACAGAGTCATTCTAGCTTTAGCTACTTATGTTGAAGTCAAGTGTTTAGGGAGAGAACAAAGGAAACCAAGGTTCTCATCAGTAGTGATCGGTGAAGATGAAATGAGGTCAAAGACTCCTTGTGACTGATAAATTAATAGATGTGACTTTTATACTTTTCCACTCTTTGACTTTTGTCTTTGACTTCATGAAGTCAAGTGAGTAATTACTTGATAATTTAAGTAAGGTGAGTAAATGCTGAAAGATTGATAAGAGATTCTGGTTCTATGGAAGACAGGGGCTCTTTTGAAAAGATTTTTCTAAGTTCAGCTACATTTCTCTGATATTTTAAAGGAAAACAACTTCCAACTACTAGATGATAGAAGGGTATGTGTTGTTTGTAAGTATTGCAAACAAAAAAAAACAGCACCACGGGCCTTTAAAAATGGAACACAGTTCTTTAATGAATGAGCCTTTTTGTCAAGGCTCATTCATTAAAGAACTGTGTTCCATTTTTAAAGGCCCGTGGTGCTGTTTTTTTTGTTTGGACTTTAGTTTGTACTTTGTTCCCTCTCTTTTGTTATATGTTTGTAAGTATTGCACAATACATAGAAACCTGGTGGGGAATTTAAGAATATGGATGACCAAGTCAGAACATAACAAATGGATGTCCATCTCAGATGTAATTTAGAACAGGATACAGCCTATTCTAAAATACATGTGAGATGGACGTCCACGTGCTAGAAATAAGCAGCAATTTTACAAACTAAAACATCTAAATTATGAACAAGGAAATCAAGGGGCTGTGGATTTGCAAAATTTAGGGTTAACATTTTTAATCTGAAAAATGTTTGAAAATTGCGAGAGAGGAATGTGCAGCTCTTAGCTTTTCCACTGACCTTAGGAAAAGACCAAATCAATGTGAACCGAATTGTTTGTTTGAAGTTGATAGGACCTATGGAGAAGAATAAACTTCTCGAGGCAAGATACCTATTTTTTAAATAAGCCCTACTAATGACAATTGTTTTCTTTTCCAGTTCACATGCTGCATAAAGAATGTTTTAAGATGGCATCAATAAATGTTCTCTTTTCTTATCAGTGGTTGAGAAAACATTATTTTAGACATGTTTTTCTGTCCTGAAAACCATCTGTTTTTAACTAGAGGTCCAAGTCCCTTTTCTTTTGTATTTCTACTGACCTATTGACTTCTTTGAATAGAACTGATTGTTTAGCTGACCCTCTGATGTAAACTGTTTTATGCCTATATAATCTTGTATAATCTCTGAATAAAAGAAACTTAACTAACCAATTTATGTATTGTACCCCACATTTTCCACCCTAGTGGAAGGATCAATGTGACTTACAATTGACTTAGAAGAAAACAGATTATATAGCTGTATGGTGCGACTATGCCAAGTTCAGAATAGTTCAAGTTAAGATCAGTTCAAGCGTGTGGCTAAGGAGTTGACCTGTTAACTGTTAGAAACACCTATCTCCTCAAAACTAGCGAACCTAGGATCAGTTATTAAATGTATCTACACGCAGTACCTAGGTATTCCTCTGTTATGTTCCTGTGTGTTCTTCTACAGGAGGAAAAAGCCTCGACAGACTCCCGAAACTTAGCTCTAAGGCTATTTAATTCATAGGAGTTCACTCTGTCATCACTGGCTTAAAAAAACTTCCTATCCTTTATTGTTTATATCAATTTGGAGTCACTTATCTTTGCTTGGACTCCTTGTTGCTCATTCCAGCGCTCAGTCTCTATTAGGCCGTGGCCCCTCCACATATGAGTACTATTTGGTCATGGATGAAGGAAAATCGATTGGTTCTTCTAAATGCAGCTAAAACTCTAATTTTGTGGTTATCTTCAAAGGCAGAAAAATTGTGTACTGCAGTTGAAACTGATAGATGGCTCTCTCTTCCACTACTTTATTATTTAAACCTCAATTGAGAAAATTGGTTAAGAAGAAAATAGCATATTGCCTAATAATGAGCAAAATACGAGGACATCAAAGATATACAAAGAGGCATATTTTCAAAGCACTTTGGGAGGCTAAGTTCCATATGTTTCTATGGAACTTTGGGAGGCTAAGTGCTTTGAAAATAAGCCTCTAAGTCTGCTTGATCCCTTTGTTCAAATGGGGTTAAAAAACACATTCAGTCTCTGTGCTAATATTGAGACCAGTAAAGTGGAGGGGAATTTTCGATATGAAGTCTAAATCCAACTTAGGACGTTTTGCTGAAAACATTCAAAAATTAAGTGGTGAACATGGCCATTTTCAAACCTGAAAAATATCTATCTTTTCATTTTGAAAACAGACATTTCCTAGATGCTTTGGGAAGTTATGAGCTAGATTTACATTTGGAACTTGAAAATTCTACGCAGAAAAAAATACGCCTAGGCATATTCTATAAAGTACGTCTATATTTTATAGAATAGGCTTAAATGTCTGTACAGTATATGGAATAAGCCAATCGCCTTTCCATGTGACCAAATTTAGTTGCAACCATTTATGCCATGTTTTACTTGGTGTAAATCCCAATGCCTAAATTAGGTGCAGAGCAGGTGTATTCTATAAACTCCCATCGATTTTAGAAATGCCCATCCCCTGCCCATGGCCATGCCCCCTTTTCAACTATGCAACTTAGAATTTAAGCACACGTTACAGAATACTCTTAGCGAGGTGTGCACGTAAATCTTAATTAATGCAAATTAGTGCTAATTGCTTGTTAAACATCCAATTAACAGTGCTGATTAGCTGGTTTACCAAATTAGGGGCCCTGTTTGCTAAGGTGCGTTAGTATTTTAGCACGCCTACACTTAGCGAACACACTAACCATGTAGGCACCTATAGGGAGATTATAGGCACGTACATGGTTAACGTGCATACATGGTTAAAGCATGTTAAAAATGTTAACGTGCCTATAATGCTGCTTAGTAAACAGGGCCCTAAGTTATGTGCATTATTATAGAATACGCTTCAATTTCATGGTGGAAATTAAGGCACCATAAGTAGAATCCCTGGGTATTTACTTAGTGTGTTTTTCTTTTGTGACCATTTTTGAAAAAAGAACAGTCCAAGGGAAAAATACACAAAAACAAGCCATTGGGCTATATGAGGGATCAGCATTATTAGAAGATTGGCACCACAGACATCCCAGCAGTGGGGCAGTAGACTTCACATAAAATCTTCCATAAAATCTTATGTCTGCAGGTGTCACCTTTATGTGGATAAAGTAGGTTTTTGGTGGGTTTTAGAGGGCTCACACTTTCCACCACAAATGTAACAATTAGAGTGGGATATAGGCCTGGGTCCCCTTCTCTACTGTGTACTGCACCGACCACTAGGTTACTCCAGGGACCGCTTGCTGCTCTAATAGGACCGGCAATAACATTTGAAGCTGTGATAGAGGTTGGTATGTACTGCTTCTTTCATATCTTTGGGGGGGGGGGGGGGGTGAGAGGGGATCAGTTACCACTGGAAAATAAAGGGGGGTCATGCCTTAATTCCTCCAGTGGTCATCTGGTTATTTAGGGCACATTTTAATAACTTAGTTGTTATTAAAACAAGTCCAAACCAAAACATCCAACTTTTAGCCCTGGACGTTTTTGCTTTGTTTCATTATGGCAGAAAAACTTCCAAGTTGTGTGAATGCCCAAATCCTGCCCCCAACATGCTCCCTTTTGATTTGGGTACACTGCATAGAAAAACATCTAAAAAAATGTGTTTTGAAAATAGCGATTTAGACGTTTTTGCAAGTAAAACATCCATTTGCCATTTTGTGCACTTTTTTTTTTTTTTTTACATTTTTCTGTTTTGAAAATGAGCCCCTTAACATTCTAATTGAGCAATGTTCTAGGCCTATATGATCCTAAAAGCTCCATGTCCCTTCCCGGCTTTGAAAACACCACAATATAAGTATTATTTCCCATGATCCCCAGTGAGTGTTTCTGGTGCACTGCCTTGCATTTCTCCCCAAATGATCTTCCTATTAAATCTCCTATGATCTTGTAAAATTCAGGGCCCAGTCCATTTAGGACGTGGTGTGTTTGACAATTGCATGTATTTTATATTTTTTCTAAATCTCTAACTCTATTATAGACCAATTTAAATATCATAGTGATATGACACTTTAGCCCATGAAAAAGCATCTCCTTTTGTGATACTTCACATAGGCCTTTTGCATATAGATTTTCTTATAAATTGGCAAATTATTTCAATATTGGTATACAATTGATTCTGCTGCCCTCTCTAATCCTCAATAGCATACTGTTTAACTGTACAGTGTTTAACTAAACTACCCAACAGCTTTCCTGTCTTATGAACTTCCCCAAAACAACAAAAAAAATGTTTTGTTTCTTTAATTAAAAAAAATAATGTTATCAAAGTTGTCAAGTGTCTTTATTGCTAGCAAATAGTTCCCTACTCCCTCTTCCATGACTTTATTTACTCACACTGGTACACAGCTCCTATACCAAAGCATTAACGAAAGAGCAAGACTATGTGTATTGTAGGCCTTCCTTCTCCAACGGATTCACTCAGACACCTTATTCCATTCCTTTCTGGAGCTCACCTCTGCCCAGTTTCACGTGACCCTTTGCATAGGAAGAGTAACAAGAAAGGCAATCTCTGTACTCTTTATGATGCTTGCAGTGCATAGCTAATATCCAGATTCATAGACTGATGTTTCACGCGATGCATAACTCAAGAGCTGGTATACTACAGATCAACCCCAAATGCAAGATGGGATCATGATATATCAAAGCAGTAGCCATATCACATGGCACAGGACATAAGCAGATATATCTGTCTGGCTTTTCGTAAAGTCTGACATTACATCATTTGTCATCTCTGCACTGACCACAGTCCTTTATAGGCTACATGAATGGGGCCCTGTAGTAACCTCAACTAAACTGTAGCCCTTTAGTAACCTCCTCTAAACACACATGGCCGGTTTTAGCAATTGAGGAGCCCTGTGCAGACCAATTCAGTGGGGCCCCCCACCCACGCCCGCCACCACAAGCCATAATTTATCAGTTTAAAAGGAGGTTTAGAGCTCTCAGAACCCCACCTTACCCCGTACCTTCATATGCATCCACCACGTTTCAGTAGAGAGCGGCAGACAGCGGCTGCAATTTTCATATCCCATCAGCTGCCAAGCCCAGAGCCTCCTTGCTTCTGCATCCCGTCCTTGCGAAAGCAAGAAGTGACATCAAAAGGGGGCGGGATGCAGCAGCTAGGAGGTTCTGGGCTGACAGGATATGAAAAATCGCTGCCACTGCCTGATGCTTTCTACTGAAATGTGGATGCACATTAAGGTATGGAGCAGGGAGTTGTTCCAAGACAGGAGGACACACATGACAGATGCGGGGCCCCTAGGAGTGTGGGGCCCTGTGCGACTGCCCCTGTTGCTTCTGCCTAAGACACACCTTGTAAACACATTCCTCCCCATCCTTCCAGACCTATAGACACACTGGCCACACTGTTGTTAGCAAAAAGAGATATTTATTTGCAAAGAAAGACTAAAGAATGATAACATAGTCCTGCTTATAATCGAATGAGAAAAACGCCCAAGTTCCGACCTAAATCGGGAGATGGATGTTTATCTCACAAAAACGAATAAAGCGGTATAATCGAAAGCCGATTTTTGGACGTTTTCAACTGCAATCCGTCGCGGATGCGGACAAAGTTGATGGGGGCGTGTCAGAGGTGTGGCGAAGGCGGAACTGGGGCGTGGTTATCTGCCAAACAGAGATGGGCGCATTTCACCGATAATGGGAAAAAAGTATGCGTTTTTAGCTAGAATTTAGGACACTTTTCCTGGACCCTGTTTTTTCACGAATAAGGCCCCAAAAAGTGCCCTAAATGACCAGATGACCACTGGAGGGAATCGGGGATGACCTCTCCTGACTCCCCCAGTGGTCACTAATCCCCTCCCACCACAAAAAATGAAGTTTCTCAACTTTTTATTTTCACCCTCAAATGTCATACCCAGCTCCCTGACAGCAGTATGCAGGTCACTGGAGGAGTTGTTAGGGGGTGCAGTGGACTTCAGGCAGGTGAACCCAGGCCCATCCCCCCTACCTGTTACAATTGTGCTGCTTAATGCTTATTAGTCGTCCAACCCCCCCAAACCCACTGTACCCACATGTAGGTGCCCCCCTTCACCCCTTAGGGCTATAGTAATGGTGTAGACTTGTGGGCAGTGGGTTTTGAGGAGGATTTGGGGGTCTCAACACACAAGGGAAGGGTGCTATGCACCTGGGAGCTCTTTTACCTTTTTTTTTGTTTTTGTAAAAGTGCCCCCTAGGGTGCCCGGTTGGTGTCCTGGCATGTGAGGGGGACCAGTGCACTACGAATCCTGGCCCCTCCCACGAACAAATGCCTTGGATTTATTCGTTTTTTGAGCTGGGCGCTTTCATTTTCCATTATCACTGAAAAACAAAAACGCCCAGCTCACACATTGTTGAATAAAACATGGGCGTCTATTTTTTCCCAAAATACGGTTCGGTCCGCCCCTTCACGGACCCGTTCTTGGAGATAAACGCCCATGGAGATAGGCGTTTTCGTTCAATTATGCCCCTCCACGAGTACAAAGATTCACAAAGCTCAGCTCTCCCAATAGTCACTGCCCTATTTCACAGTAGGGCAGACCATATATCTATATGTGCAGGCCTTTGGAAGAAGCATGGGAGACATGCTTTGCGATTTTTGTGCACACCATGACCGATGGACACCTACAGTAATGCACAACATGTTTAGCAGCCCACTGATTTTTCAAAGTTCTCAAATTAATATTATGTCTCTCTGAAAAGAGTTTCTCAAAAACTTGAAGGAATGGCTATGGACATTGTGGAAAATGATAGTGACTTTTACATTAATAATTTCTTAGAAACTTCTCGAGATGATTCCCAAAATCGTGCCACTCTATTGGTGACATTTATTAGTGAGAGTGATAAATGTTTAGTTTTAAGTGCCTATTTTAAGAATAAAGATGCTTTGTATTATGGCCAGAAACTTAGGGCTCCTTATACTAAGGTGCATTAATGGATTTAGCATGCGCTAATGATTACCATGTGCTAAATACTAAGTAGCCCATTTTATTCTTATGGGCTTAGCACTTGCTAGTTTTTTTTTTATTTCCATTTTGCTCATACCTTTTTCAGTAGTAGATCAAGGTGAGTTACATTCAAATACACTGGATATTTCTCTCCAGGAGGGCTCACAATCTAAGTTTATATCTGAGACAATGGAGGATTAAGTGACTTGCCCAAGATCACAAGGAGCAGCAGTGGGATTTGAACCAGCCACCTCTGGAGTGCAAGACTGGTGCTCTAGCCACTAGGTCACTCCTCCACATGCTAAATCTATTAGCACATATTATCGAAAGGAACCCTTAGAGTCATAAGAACATAAGCTTTGCCATACTGGGACAGACCAAAGGTCCATGAAGCCCAGCATCCTGTTTCCAACAGTGGCCGCTCCAGGTTACAAGTACCTGGCAAGATCTCAAAACATTACAATACATTTTATGCTACTTAACCTAGACATAAGCAGTGCATTTTCCCCAAGTCCATCTTAATAATGGTTTATGAACTTTCTTTCAGGAAGTTATCCAAATCTTTTTTTAAACCCCACTAAGCAGTCTTCCATGATGTGGCAAAGTCCACAAAGTTGAAAGGTAAACGGTTCCTTGATTTGAATCTACATCTACTTGTGGTAGGAGCCACTTTTTTAAAATGTTGCCCTGGAAGTGTTTATCTACATTTCAAGGTAATAATTATACTTTTTTACCATGGTAAATTGGAGAATTTCCTATTACATAAAGAATCAGCTACTGTAAATCATAGACACAGTTTGGTATACTTAAGGATATGTAAGGATACAGCAATATTTTTGTTAATTAACCAGTGCTTCCATAAATGTGGGCTAGAAAATTGTCAATTTTTTTTGTCACTATATTTCATGTTTAATTAATAAATAAAGAATTACAAAACAAAATAAAACATGTAGAGCTGTAGGAAGCAATCGGTTGTAGGATTTCTGATTGCCATGAAAAGGATCCAGACAGTAAAATTTTTGGGATAGCTATATTGCATTTACTCTTCCATACCCAGTGCTTTTTTTCTAGGGGGGGGGGGAGAGATGCCAGCACACATACAGGGCCAACCTTAGGGGGCAGGGTGATTATCCATAGCCCCACCCCTACAGTAAAAACCACAAAACAAAATAATTCTCTACATAACAAGCCTGGAGCAATAAGTACATTTATTCAAAAATAAGGAGGAAAAAGCCTCAAGAAGCTCTCAGCAAAAAAGCCACAGGAGCAAAACTGTTTCATCATCAGCAAAACAAATGCCTTAATAAGCATTTAAATCCTAACAAATCTTTAAACAGCTAGCAATACTTAGCTGTGGAGTCTCTTCTTCCTCCAACAAATCGAGCATGACCAACGGTAGCCAGCGTTTTGTCAAGCTGCATCAGGGTCAAACAGCCGAAAAAAGGTTTGCAGGTGATATTCCGCTATTGGTGCATCTGGGATCAAATCAGATCAGATAAAGACCTTGGGCCAATAGGAGGCTGTTTAGCTGCTATGGCATAGCAGTTAGAATAAATTCAAATTAAACCTCTACAAATCAGCATTTTTATGGATTCTGTGTGACAGCAAACACTAAGCTGTGGTTCTTAAAGAAGATCAGAGTATTAGAATTTTGGAGGTATTTTTAGACTGAGATTTATCTTTGTGGGAGTTAGTTTCTACAGTGATTCAGTCTTACAGGATGAGTTTGTGTTCTTTATGGCAAATTACAGCAAGATGTTTTGACAATTGACTTCACACATCAACTATTGTAATAGTCTATAAAATCAAGTCCAAAACTGTAAAACACTCAGCACTCATCAGAACCATTCTTTTACATGATACTACTACTACTATTTAACATTTCTAAAGCGCTACTAGGGTTACGCAGCGCTGTACAATTTAACATAGAGAGACAGTCCCTGCTCAATGAGCTTACAATCTAAAGGACAAATATACAGTTAGTTAAGTAGGGGTCATTAAATTGGGGTAGTCTAGGTTACTTGAAGGTATAGAGGTTAGGTGTCGAAAGCAACATTGAAGAGGTGGGCTTTGAGTAAGGCTTTGAAGATGGATAGGGAGGGGGCTTGGTGCAGGGGCTCAGGAAGTCTATTCCAGGCATAGGGTGAGGTGAGGCAGAATGGGCGGAGTCTGGAATTGGCGGTGGTGGAGAAGGGTACTGAGAGGAGGGATTTGTCCTGTGAGCGGAGGTTACGGGTGGGAACGTAAGGGGAGATGAGGGTAGAGAGGTAGTGAGGGGCTGCAGACCGAGTGCATTTGTAGGTAAGAAGTAGAAGCTTGAACTGAATGTGGTATCTGATCGGAAGCCAGTGAAGTGACCTGAGGAGAGGGGTGATATGAGTATACCGGTTTTGGCAGTATATAAGACGTGCAGCAGAGTTCTGAACGGATTGAAGGGGGGATAGGTGGTTAAGTGGGAGGCCAGTGAGGAGTAGGTTGCAGTAGTCAAGGCGAGAGGTAATGAGAGCGTGGATGAGAGTTCGGGTGGTGTGCTCAGAGAGGAAGGGGCGAATTTTGTTGATGTTAAAGAGGAAGAAGTGACAGGTCTTGGCTGTTTGCTGGATGTGCGCCGAGAAGGAGAGGGAGGAGTCAAAGATGACTCCGAGGTTGCGGGCGGATGAGATGGGGAGGACGAGAGTGTTATCAACTGAGATTGAAAGCGGGGGAAGAGGAGAAGTGGATTTTGGTGGAAAGACGATAAGCTCGGTCTTGGCCATGTTCAGTTTCAGGTGGCGGTTGGACATCCAAGCAGCAATGTCAGATAAGCAGGCCGATACCTTGGCCTGGGTCTCCGCGGTGATGTCTGGTGTGGAGAGATACAGCTGGGTGTCGTCAGCATAAAGATGATACTGGAAACCATGAGATGAGATCAGTGAGCCCAGGGAAGAGGTGTAGATTGAGAAAAGAAGGGGTCCAAGGACAGATCCCTGGGGAACTCCAACAGAGAGCGGGATGGGGGTGGAGGAAGATCCATGAGAGTGTACTCTGAAGGTACGATGGGAGAGATAGGAGGAGAACCAGGAGAGGACAGAGCCCTGGAACCCAACTGAGGACAGTGTGGCAAGAAGTAAGTCATGGTTGACAGTGTCAAAAGCGGCGGATAGATCGAGGAGGATGAGGACGGAGTAGTGGCCTCTGGATTTGGCAAGGAACAGGTCATTGCAGACTTTAGAGAGTGCTGTTTCTGTTGAGTGGAGAGGGCGAAAACCGGATTGAAGCGGATCGAGGATGGCCTGAGAGGAGAGAAAATCAAGGCAGCGGCTGTGAACAGCGCGTTCAAGTATTTTGGAGAGGAAGGGTAGGAGGGAGATGGGGCGGTAGTTGGAGGGACAGGTAGGGTCAAGTGATGGTTTCTTGAGGAGAGGTGTGACTACGGCGTGCTTGAAGGTGTCGGGGACCATTGCAGTGGAGAGAGAGAGGTTGAGGATATGGCAGATGGAGGGGATGACAGTATGAGAGATGGTGTTAAGTAAGTTGGTGGGGATGGGATCAGAGAAGCAAGTGGTGCATTTTGAGGAGGAAAAAAGGCGGGCGGTTTCCTCCTTGATGATATCAGGGAAGGAGGAGAAAGAGGCCAGGGCTGGTTGGTTGAGGGGGAGGGTTGGAGGGTGAAGGGGAGGAGGTGGCTTGGTAGTGAACTCAAGGTTGATCTTTTGCACCTTGTCGCGGAAGTAGTCGGCTAGTGTTTGAGGGGAAAGTGAGGGGGGGGGTGGGAGCAGAGGGAACTTTGAGGAGGGAGTTAAGGGTGGCAAAGAGACGACGAGGGCTGGAGCTGAGAGAGTTGGTCAATTGGGTGTAGTAGTCCTGTTTGGCAAGGAATAGGGAGGACTGGAAGGAGGATAGCATGAATTTGTAGTGAAGGAAATCTGAATGGGTGCGAGATTTCCTCCAGAGGCGTTCAGTAGATCGGGTGCAGGAGCGAGGGTGACGGATGCAAGGGGTCAGCCAAGGCTGGGGATTGGTACGCCTTGTGGGACGAGAGGTGGGTGGTGCGAGGATGTCCAGAGCGGAAGAGAGAGTGGCATTATAAGCGGAGACAGCTTTATCGACAGACTCGGATGACATGATGGAGGGGAGGAGATTAGAAATACTAGAGGAAAAGGTGGGAGGGTCAATAGCCTGGAGATTCCTGGTAGTAGTGGTTAACGTTGGGCGGGGCTGAGGAGGGGGGTGAAGAAGCGTGAAGGTGATCAGGTGATGATCAGAGAGAGGGAGAGCTGAGGTGTGGAGATTGGAGGGTGAGCCGGAAGAGGAGAGGACGAGGTCGAGACAATGGCCATCTTTGTGAGTAGGGGTGGTGGAGCAGAGCTTGAGGTTGAAGGAGGATGTTAGCGTGAGGAACCGAGAAGCGTGAGAGTCGGATGGGTTATCAACGTGTATGTTAAAGTCTCCGAGGATGAGGGACTGAGATGAAGGATCAAGAAAGACAGAGAGCCAGGCATCGAAGTCGGTGAGGAAGGAAGAGAGAGATTTATCAGGGGGACGGTAAATGACTGCCACTCTGAGTGGCAACGGGTGGAATAGGCGGATGGCGTGGGCTTCAAAGGATGAGAAGCAGCGAGATTGCGGTAGGAGGAGGGGTTGGAAACTACAGGAGGGCAAGAGTAGTAGCCCGACTCCTCCACCATGGCCAACTGTGCGGGGAGTGTGGGAGAAGAGATAACCTCCATGGCATAGGGCTGCGACTGAGGCAGAGTCATCAGGGGAGAGCCAGGTTTCAGTTAGGGCGAGCAGTTGAAGGGAATGGGAAATGAAGAGGTCATGGGTGAAGGAAAGTTTGTTGCAGACTGAGTGTGAGTTCCACAAGGCACACGAGAAGGGGAGGGAGGAAGGGGGAGGAGGGGAATAGAGATGAGATTGATGATGATGATACAGACTGGTAACATAGAGGGGCATAATTGAATGGTGCCAGCCATCTTTTTCTTCGCTAATACGGTTGGGCCCGGCCAAATGTCAGAGTTCGCCGGTTTTGAGATGGCCGTCATTGGTTTTCGGCCATAATGGAAAATAATGCCAGCGATCTCAAACCTGGCAAAATCCAAGGCATTTGGTCGTGGGAGGAGCCAGCATTTGTAGTGCACTGTCCCCCCTCATGTGCCAGGACACCAACCAGGCACCCTAGGGGGCACTTCTAAAAATTAAAAAAGAAAAAGAAAAATAGCTCCAAGGTGCATAGCTCCCTTCCCTTGGCTGTTTAGCTCCCCAAAACCCACTCCCCACTCCCCACAACTCTACATAGCCCTA
Source organism: Microcaecilia unicolor (assembly GCF_901765095.1). NCBI lineage: Eukaryota > Metazoa > Chordata > Amphibia > Gymnophiona > Siphonopidae > Microcaecilia > Microcaecilia unicolor. Next base: position 595,763,411 of record NC_044032.1, read on the forward strand.
AGGGGTGAAGAGGGGCACCTACATGTGGGTACAGTGGGTTTTGGAGGGTTCCCATTTACCACCACAAGTGTAACAGGTAGGGGGGATGGACCTGGGTCCACCTGTCTGAAGTGCACTGCATCCATTAAAAGCTGCTCCAGGGACCTCCATACTGCTGTCATGGAGCTGGGTATGACATTTGAGGCTGGCAAAGAGGCTGGCAAAAAAAATGTTTTTTATTTTTTGGGTGGGAGGGGGTTGGTGACCACTGGGGGAGTAAGGGAAGGCCATCCCCGATTCCCTCCGGTGGTCATTTGGTCAGTTGGGGCTCCCTTTTTGAAGCTTGGTCGTGAAAAAAAGGGACCAAGTAAAGCCGGCGAAATGCTTGTCAAGCCTGACTTTTTTTCCATTATCAGGCGAAGCCGGCCATCTCGTGAGCACGCCCCTGTCCCGCCCCCAACCTGCCTTCACTACCCTACCGACACGCCCCCTTGATGTTTCGCCAGCTCCACAACAGAAAGCAGTTGAACCCGGCCAAAATCGGCTTTCGATTATACCGATTTGGCCAGATTCAGGAGATCGCCGGCCATCTCCTGATCTGTGTTGGAAGATGGCCGGTGATCACTTTCGAAAATGAGCTACCATAGTAGATGGTAGATAAAAACCTGTATGATCCATCCAGTCTGCCCAACAAGATAAACTCATAGCATAAGGTATGATGCGATACCTCATATGCATACTTGATCTTGATTTGTCCTTGCCATTTTCATGACACAGACTGTAGAAGCTGTTATCAAAGCTGTCATCAAAGCCCCACTCTAGTTCATCCAAATCTGTCCTGCCATGATCAGGGCACAGACCATAGAAGTCTGCTCGGCACTGGCTTCGCTTCACAATAACTTCCCATCTAAGAGGGGAAACAATAATCCAATAATAGCAGACACCTACAAAACAATTGTAGTAGACCTAGCATTAACCCCCAATTCTATCCAGACATTTGTTCCTGCCTCAGTCCCTTCATTTACCTTCCTTTCCTCCCTCATTCCTTCGCTCAAAGGCATTTTCTCTCTCCTTTCCTTTTCTCTTTTGTTTTTCTTTCATCCTTCCCTCCCCTGCAACATCATTTCTATCTTCATTCCCCTCCCTCTGCCCCCCCAAGGCATTCTTTCCTTTTCTTCACTTGCCCCCCCCCCCCCCCAGTGCACCCTCTCTCTGGTTTCTCCCATCTCTAGGACTGTCTCTTTTCCCTTTCCTCTGTAATTTATAAAAATATTAGCTAAAATGACTTCCTTTCCCCTGACTCCTGTGGTTTTCTTGCTATCACAGCTTTATGGCTCCTACAAACCACACAGTCATCCTATCCTCTAATTGTTCAGAGGCTGCTGTGACAATTCAATTCCTGTGGTGCTGTTTTCTCCCTATTTAGTTTTTATAAGAACATAAGAATAGCTATACTGGGTCAGACAAATGGTCCATCTAGTCTAGTATCCTGTTCCAACAGTGGCCAATTCAGATCAAAAGTACCTGATAGAATCCTACATAGTAGCAAGATTAATGTTACTGATTCCAGAGACAAGCAGTGGCTTTCCCCATGTCCATCTCAATAGCAGACTATAGACTTTTCCTCCAGGAACCTGTCCAAACCTTTTTTTAAACCCAGATACACTAACCACTGTTACCACATCTTCTGGCAATGAGTTCCAGAGCTTAACTATTCATTGAGTGAAAAAAATATTTCCTCCTGTTTGTTTTTAAAAGTAGTACCATGTTACTTGCTTGAGAGTTCTCTAGTCTTTGTCTATGCTAGAATTCATATGTCTTACTCATAAAGTAATTTATGGGCTAGCTCCATTGTATTTGTTAGGTCATTTTGTTTTTTCTCATCAGTTTTGTTTACTTTTCCTCCTTTAAAAACTATGAAAAGATTTAGACTATTAGACTCTCATCTTTCTTTTCAAGCTGCTCGCCTCAGTACAGATGTTCAGGCTTCTACTCCAAGTTATTTTCAAATTTGGAAGCTTATAGTAACTTATTTATTTCCACAATTTGCTTTGCAAGATTTTTTTTGTACTGAGAATTTAAAATTACTGACTTTTATTTGAAATTTTCTGGAAATGCCCAGCTTCTTGTATTCTGGGATCTGTTTTGAACCACGAGATATTAGCAGAATAGAAGTTATACTGTTAACGTTAATGCTACTTTTTGAAAGAGTAAAAGGTTGATTTATGTTTACCCATCCTACTAAGGATTTTGTAGACCTCTATCCAGGGCTTTTTTTGAGGGGGTACTTGGGGGGTACTGGGTACCGTCACCTTTTCCATTGTCTGCTAAAATTGACCCATGGGCCCCAAGTTTTAATGAAAGAGCTCCAGGCTCTACACTCCAATTCTGTCTTGTCATAGATTCTGTGACTGGTTGCAGGGGGCCTGAGGGTGGCACCTTTTTTTGCTAGAAAAAACTCACTGCCTCTATCATATCCCCCCTCATCTGTCTCTTTTCCAAGCTGAAAAGTCCTATCCTCTTAAGCCTTTCTTCATATGAGAGGAGTTCTATCCCTCTGGTCGCCTTTCTTTGAACCTTTTCTAATTGTGCTGTATCTATTTTAAGATATGGAAACCAGAATTGCACACAATACTGAAGGTGTGGTCGCACCATGGAGTGATGCAGAGGCTTTATAATATTCTTTGTCTTGTTTTCTATCCCTTTCCTAATAATTCCTAGCATCCTGCTTGCTTTTTTGGCTGCCTCCACAGACAAAGCAGAATATTTCAGTGTATTATCTACGATGACACCTAGACGTTTTTCTTGGTGTTGACTCCTAAGTTGGATCGTAGCATCAAGTAACTATGATTTGGATTATTCTTCCCAATGTGCATCATTTGTCCACATTAAATTTGGCTTCTGATTTCCCTGATTTATTTCCCATCTAAACAATTTGGGTGCCATATTGGTTCCAGACACATAAATATTTTTATGCCTTCCGCTGCCAATTAAACCCTTGTCTCTACCTTTTTCTAAAAGTCCCTCCTTAGGCTTCCCTTTCAATTTTCCCAACCTACCCTTAACTGATGTCATTTTGAAATATGGCACTGGTGAGGCAGGTATTAGAACCCTAGGAATTGTATGTGATTTTTGGAGAAGAGGTTTAGGTGGGATAGAAGAAAAGGCAGGGACCTTTTTTTAAAAGTGTTCAGTGTAGATCGAGGGGTGTGGGGCTGACTGTCAGTATGGCTTATAACAGGCAAAGAAGTAGATGCCATGGGCTGGTACCACAGTTTTTAAATATTAATAGAATACTGAGAACTTTTCAATAGCTAAAGCACTCCTTTCATTCATATCACAAAGAATTCTATGCCTACCTTGTTAGATATTATCCCAATGAATTATTAAGGCAAGACAGAGCAGAGTTTTCTATTGAATCTTTTGAGAGTGTTTCATTAACAAAAGAAAGTGAGGACATTTTTATCTTCTCTGTCTATCTAGCATTAATGAACATAAATAAAAGAAGATACACATTTTTAGTGAAAAAAGACAAACAGAAATAGCTATAAGGTAGATTTAAACATTTTGTTCAATTAGGAAAACAGCTTAAAATATTAGATTGTGATACTGTAGATACAGTATATATTTCTGAAAAAGAATGTCTATTCATCAAAATAGAGCTTGTAAAGCAAAGATAGCAGTTAAAGAGATTTGTATTAAATGTAATAAAGAGACAAATACTTTAATACTTTTTTTTTCTAATCCAGTGGGCATATAATAAGCTTAAGATTTGCAATAGTGTGGACACCCCAGAAGATGTAGACACCATGAAAAGTGATTTGCAAAAGTTAGAATGATCTAATGTTTGGTAGTTAAAGAAATGCAGTGTGATGTACTTGAGGAATAGAAATCCTAGGGAGCTGTATGTGCTAGGAGTTGAAATGCTGATTGTGATACTGTGAGCAAGGGTTGAGGGAAGGCCTTCAAAATAACATAGCCAGACAAGGTTGTAAAATAAGGCAAGAACTTTATTCACTTAGTCCTGAAGCCTGTTACTTCACAGGGACAGGTAAAATCTCTTTAATTCTATGAGAAGTCTCAACATGGGGCTGTGGCTGACATGACCTAAACCAGCCAGACCTCAGAACAAGGCTTGCAAGTCTTCAAACCAAAAGGTTGACTTACCTCAGACAGGTCACAGTAGCTAAATGTATGTCGTAAAGGCGTATGCCGGGGCTTCAGTTCTTCCTTTCCTGGGCCTCCTTTACTTCACTCTGGCCCTGTATTTTATACTTCCTGGTTCCAGATCTTTTGACTCCACTCAGACTACCTGAGGGACTCTTCCTAAGGGTGAGGATTTGTGTTCTATAAACCCAATCACACTGATATACACAGACAAGGAGAGGGACTTTCAGGCTCATTTTCTAAAGAGAAGGACGCCCATCTTTCGACACAAATTGGGAGATGGACGTCCTTCTTCCAGGGTTGTCCAAATCGGCATAATCAAAAGCCAATTTTGGGCGTCCTCAACTGCTTTCCGTCAAAGGGCTGACCAAAGTTCATGGGGGTGTGTCGGAAGCATAACGAAGGTGGGACTGGGGCGTGCTTAACACATGGGCGTCCTCGGCCGATAATGGAAAAAAGAAGGGCGCCCCTGATGAGCACTTGGACGACTTTACTTGCCAGCCTCTGTGCCAGCCTCAAATGTCATACTCAGCTCCCTGACAGGTCCCTGGAGCAGCTTTAGTGGGTACTGCAGTGCACTTCAGGCAGGCAGACCCAGGCCCATTCCCCCTACCTGTTACATTTGTGGAGGAAACAGCAAGCCCTCCAAAACCCACCAGAAACCCACTGTACCCACATGTAGGTCCCCCCTTCACCCCTTAGGGCTATGGTAGTGTTGTACAGTTGTGGGGAGTGGGTTTGGGGGGGCTCAGCACACAAGGTAAGCGAGCTATGCACCTGAGAGCAATTTATGAAGTCCACTGCCCAGTTGGTGTCCTGGCATGTGAGGGGGACCAGTGCAGTATGAATTCTGGCTCCTCCCACGACCAAAGGGCTTGAATTTGGTCATTTCTGAGATGGGCGTCCTCGGTTTCCATTATCGCCGAAAACCGGGGACGACCATCTCTAAGGTCAACCTAAATTTTGAGATGTGGGCATCCTCGATCGTATTATCAAAACAAAAGATGGACGCCCATCTTGTTTCAATAATACGGGTTTCCCCGCCCCTTTGCCAGGACGTCCTATGAGGACATCCTCAGGAAAACCTGGGCGCCCCGTTCGATTATGCCCCTCCACATGACTTTGCTGCCAGCCACATAAGTGCTCTTTTGCCTTCCCCTTCCAATTAAACTCTTGTCAAGATGACAAAACAGTGTGACAAGGTGGTGGCTGTAGTCAGAAAAATGTTAGGCTGCATAGAGAGAAGTATAACCTGTAAGTCATTGTTGAGGACCCACTTGGACTATTATATTCAGTTTTGGAGGCTGTATCTTGCTAAGGACATAAATAGACTTGAAGCAGTTCAGAGGAAGGTGACAAAAATGGTATTGGATTTGCATCAAAATTCATATCAGAAGAGACTAGAAGTCCTGAATATGTATATTCTTTAGAAAATGGGGGTGGGGTGGGGATAGGGGAGATATGATGTACCAGAGCCGGTGGTTGGGAGGCAGGGATAGTGCTGGGCAGACTTATACGGTCTGTGCCAGAGCCGGTGGTGGGAGGCGGGGCTGGGGGTTGGGAGGCGGGGACAGTGCTGAGCAGACTTATACGGTTTGTGCCCTGAAAAGGACAGGTACAAATCAAGGTAAGGTATACACAAAAAGTAGCACATATGAGTTTACCGTGTTGGGTAGACTGGATGGACCGTGCAGGTTTTTATCTACCATCTACTATGGTAGCTCATTTTCGAAAGTGATCACCGGCCATCTTCCAACTTGGGCTTACCGCTTGCTAAACAGAAATTACCGCTGGGCTACCACAGCAGCCCATTGGTACTTCACACCCCTACTGCACCATCATATCAAGGTGTACCCGGTGGTAATCGGGCAATGTCGCTTGCTGCCTGGTTACCACCGGGTTACCACAGGAGCCCTCCTCCCCCCCCCCCCCAAATGGCTGCGTGGCAAGTGCTTTACTTGCCGTGAGACCATTTCCTGTTTGAAAGACAGACTTCCTTTTTACTCGGTGCGGTAAAAGGGGGCCTTGGCGTGCGTGAAAAACACACGCCAATGCCAGCGCAGGCCCCCTTTTGCCACAGCTTAGTAAAAGTGGCCCTTGATTTATTTTCAGCATCAAACTAAACCTGTGAAGTAGGAGGATGGCTAAACAAACCAGATCCACTTTAGGAAAAAGAGAAGGCAGAAGCATGAAGCACTTCATGAATTATACTGAAACTTTAATATAAAGAATCAAACAAGAGTACAGTATCCTTGTTATCATTCCCCCAAACTCCATGACTCATCAGTAACTGACTAGGAAACTGAAATAAATCTGCAGTAGAACACTATTTTCTGCCCTACATTCAAAAAGAGAGGACAAAAAAAAAAAGGTACTATATAGGAAAAAAAATGCTTGCTGAGATCCTAACTAAAAGAGAGTGAGATAAACCTTCATAATAGAACATACAGAGCATCAGAGAAAGAGAAAGAGAGAGAGAGAGAGAGAGAGAGGCAGTAGATCACTGGGTTTCTTCCAGTGTCACAGCAAAGTGACAATCGCATAAATCTCTAAAGATGTCTGGATGTGGGTGTACTCTATAGCCACATCCTGAACAGTGAGTATTGAAGACTGAGACAAATACATCTATACAGGACATAGCAGAAGGGAACATTCATGCTGGCTCTCTGTCAAGGTCACAGCAAAGTGACTCTTATGAAAATTGGGCATGGGTTTTGCGGAGCAGACCAGAGAGACTTCCTTTGGGTTGCAGAAACCCTCAACCTGGACCCTGTACTTTGCTGGAGTGACAGTGTGACAGCATACATCAGAGCAGTTTACAGTACTAAATGAAAAAGTAACTTTTTCAAAAACAGAAAAGAAAAAAAAATAAGTAAGCAGACTTTGTAGTGTACTCTGGCCCCTCCCCCCCACCCCCCCACCCCCCCACCCCACCACTACCACACACACAGCTCCAGGAGCCATAACCCAGGTTAAACACCAAAGGAAAATAATGTACATTAAAGCCTGCTTTCTAAATGGAAAACAAACAAACAAACAACAACAACAACAATAATAATAAACCTAACGGAGTGCACTCCACAATAAGGGGACCAGGGTATAGAAAGTCAAGACATTAGTACAGTTAAGTCTTGCATGGGACAGAGGAGGATAATGAGTAATTTGTCTCCCTGGGAAAAATGAGCAGGTACAAAAGGTGTAAGCATATCAGATAGTGCTAAGGATAGACTAGTACTCAGAATATAAAAGTGTCAAGCTAAAGATCTTACACGAGAACCCTTAACTAGCTATAATACAACACCTATCCAACTATAATACAACACCTTTCCAACCTTACTCAGAATGTACTTTCCTACAAAGGCTTGAACAAATCCTTTTGTCTTCTTTAACTTCTTTGTAACACCAATTGTATGATGTAACCTGACATGGCTATGCCATGACAGTTCTCTGTAAGCCACTTTGAGCCTGCAAATAGGTGGGAAAATGTGGGATACAAGTGCAATAAATACATAAATAAATTCAATATAATTCAATATACAACAGGAAACCAGTGACTTGCCAAGAACAATGGTCAGACTGTTTTTATTCAGGAGACATCATCCAGAATGATATCAGGCTTGTTGGTGCTTCACTGACTAAGAATAGGACAAGTAATATTCCAGCCAGTAGCCTGCTCATCAAGCAACAGTCAAAGTTAGACAAGAGCTTAACACTTGACCATGAGTGAGTTAAAGTTAAAATTCTTAAGATAATTTGTGAAAACAGTGATTGAAGCTTTACAGACAGACACTAAGGGTAATCCCAGGCATCAAGTCAATAAGGAATGGTGTAACAAGGATAACAGAGAATGAGCCTGAAAAAAAAAAGATTAGTCTAGAATGTGCTCCATAGGAGCCAACATTTGAAGATGATTGGGGGTTGCTGAACTCATAATTTATAACAAATTTCCCCTCACCCAGCAAAAGAAAAAAAAAAGTACATCTGGTACTGAGTGACCAGCTAAAGAGCAGGGCAGATATTATGGACATGGGGAAAATTAATGTGGCCAAATTTAAAGCTAGGGTCCTGCCAGTCTCTCCTTCCTCCCACCTTGTGCAGCTAGTCAGCATCATAATCACTCCCCCCACCAACCCCTCCATTCAGGACCTTCATTGCCTTTTTCCCCCAACTAGTCCCTCTCGCCCCTCACTCTATCTACACCACACTCTCTTTTCTACTACTACTACTTCTACTATTACTACTATTTAACATTTCTAAAGTGCTACTAGGGTTACACAGCGCTGTACAATTTAACATAGAAGGACAGTCCCTGCTCAAAGAGTTTACAATCTAATGGACAAATGGACAGACAGTCAAGTAGGGGCAGTCAAATTGGGGCAGTCTAGATTTCCTGAAAGGTATAAAGGTTAGGTGCCAAACGCAACATTGAAGAGGTGGGCTTTGAGCAGGGATTTGAAGATGGGTAGGGAGGGGGCTTGGCATAGGGGCTCAGGAAGTTTATTCCAAGCATAGGGTGAGGCTAGGCAGAATGGGCGGAGCCTAGAGTTGGCGGTGGTGGAGAAGGGTACTGAGAGGAGGGATTTGTCCTGTGAGCGGAGGTTTTGGGCGGGAACGTAAGGGGAGATGAGGGTAGAGAGGTAATGAGGGGCTGCAGACTGAGTGCATTTGTAGGTAAGAAGGAGAAGCTTGAACTGTATGTGGTATCTGATCAGAAGCCAGTGAAGTGACCTGAGGTGAGGGGTGATATGAGTATATCGGTTCAGGCGGAATATAAGACGTGCAGCAGAGTTCTGAACGGATTGAAGGGGGGATAGATGGTTAAGTGGGAGGCCAGTGAGGAGTAGGTTGCAGTAGTCAAGGCGAGAGGTAATGAGAGCGTGGATGAGAGTTCGGGTGGTGTGCTCAGAGAGGAAGGGGCGAATTTTGCTGATGTTAAGGAGGAAGAAGCAACAGGTCTTGGCTGTCCGCTGGATATGGGCAGAGAAGGAAAGGGTGGAGTCGAACATGACTCCGAGGTTGCGGGCAGATGAGACGGGGAGGATGAGGGTGTTTCACTTTCCTCTAATTTCTTCTTCCTCCTCTCTTCCACTTGTCTTCTCTCCCCCTTCCTCATACTCCCTCTGCACTTTTTTTAATGTTTCTCCTCATGAACATTCATAATTTTATGTTTTATATTTGGGGGCAGGGAGTTTAATAGCTCTCTGCCTTTTCCACTCATTACATCTTTTTAGTCTGCTCTTCTTTTCATTTCACCTTGAGCCAGCCTTCTAGTTCCATCTGCTCCCCATCAAGTTCCAAAGCACTTTTCCCCAGCCAGTTACCATTCCATGCAGGTTTAGCTCACCCATCCTTCCACTGCTTCTCACTTCTCATTCTTCTCTACAGGTGAGACTTCCTTTCATTGGTAGCTTTAACTCATCTGCAATTTGTGATTCCCCATCACCCACAGGCTTGGATCATTTCTCTGCTCTGCTCTCCCTGGCTTCAGGCACATATCTGTTTTTGGGACTGGTTCCCCATACCCTTTTGCACTGCAGCACTTCTCTTGGTACTCACTGATTCCAGGCCAATGGCTACCTGTAAAGTCCATATGAGATTCTTTGCCAAATGCCCACCCTGAGCCCTGGAAAACCCAGCAAGGATCACAACTTGAAACGTCAGAGATTGCATGTAGAGTGGGAGAATCTGTTTCAGCATCCCAGGACATGGGAGCATATACTCATATTGTGTTCTGGCCAGCCTGCATGATATTGCTATATTGGCCAGTGTAACCTTGTTGTCCGTACACCTAGGTAACTGCCCAGTATAAGCCTAGGAGGCTGGGTGGAAGGGGCACACATCAAATTTGTTGGTTTGGGACTAGGAGTGGGCCTAGGATTTATCCTGAGAGGCCGCAGCAAGCTGCATCAGACTTTGATTCAATAATCCACACCACACGGTCTTTTCTGTCTGAACCAAAACTTTACTGCCCTTCAATGATTGTCAGAGTACACTTTCCTCTTTGTTGAACAGAGATCAATGCTCTCCTCTTTCAACTAAATATATGTGGATATCTTTAAAGATGACTTTAGTTCCATTAAAATCTTCAAATCCACTCACCAGATGATGAGGGTCCCACTAGTATACAGGCAAATGTATCTGCTGTTTTCAGTGACAGATGCTGCAAGTATTCAGAGCTGAACTTAGATGGTAACACTTGCAGGTTTCTCCAGCATATGAATGGTATAACTTGGCTCTTGTGTTAGATGGTCAAATTAATAGCAGCCCTACAGAGGTGGAAAAGGGCACTTGGCTGTTATAGCAGAAACTCACACTGACCTCCTTTACCTTGCAGGGGTGGACGGGTTCCCCCTTCCCTCCAATAAAACAAGGCAGCAACTGGCTTAGTTCTGTTACTTGTCCCTGGATCCTTCTTCAATCCTCCTTCCCTTAGCAGCCAACCCATCCCAAGGGGTATGAACTGGCTGATTCCCCAGATGAGCTGCTACTTCAGGTATAAATGATGGGATCTCCCTGTAGATGCAGGTCAAAAGTGGAAGATGGACTTGAGAGAAAGTGGTAAAGCAGGGAGTGGGTTTAAATACTCAGAGGGAGTGCTCTACTGCCACTAGAACCTTCTCTCTGAATATGGCAAGGCCCTCCCAGGCTTTTACCAGCTTTCAGCATCTTCTAAACTATAAGCGCCAGAGCTTTCCTATACTGGAGCTTTCTATAGACTAGATGGAGCCTTTCCTGACAGGTGCAGGATGTAAAGAATTCAGCAAGAGGCTACAGCTAAAATGGGCCTCAGGAATAGTGTTACAATAAAATGCAGGAACCTCTCTCCTGTTAGTTGGCTGACTTCTCCCTACTGAAGAAACAAATGGGGTTCGCAGTTTCCACAAAAAAATTCAACAACACCAAAGGAAGTGGAAAAAACAACTTCAAGAGATCAATCCGAGACACCAGGGTGAGATACTCCAGAAACAAACTTTATTTGGACCCTACACGGTCCGTGTTTCAGCTTTTAAAAAAGCCTTCATCAGGGGTCGATCAGTGAGTGCACAGATATGTACTGATTGACAGTGGAGCACATAAAATGTCGTCTTGGTTCCACAGCTCTCTCCAAAACTCCATGCAGGGTTCAGCCTCCACCCCACCTGTCTCCAGCCCTTGAAGCTGCCTCAGGCCATATCTCAAAAAATATATAGCAGACTTAGAAAAGGTTCAAAGAAGAGCAACCAAAACGCTAACGGGGATGGAACTCTTCTCATATGAGAAAAGGCTAAAGAGGTTAGGGATCTTCAGCTTGAAAAAAAGACGGATGAATGGAGTTATGATTGAGGTCTACAAAATCCTGAGTGTTATAGAACGAGTAGAAGTTAGTCCATTTTTTACTTTTCCAAAAGTACAAAGACTAGGGGACACTCAAGGAAGTTACATGGAGATACATTTAAAACAAATAGAAGGAAATATTTTTTCACTCAACGAATAGTTTAAGCTCTGGAACTCTTTGCCGGAGGATGTAATATCAGTGGTTAGCATATCTGGGTTAAAAAAAAGGTTTGGACAAGTTCCTGGAGGAAACGTCCATAGTCTGCTATCGAGACAGACATGTGGAAGCTACTCTTGCCCTGGGGTTGGTAGCATGGAATGTTGCCACTATTTGGGTTTCTGCCAGGTACTTGTGACCTGGCATGACCACTGTTGGAAACAGAATACTGGACTAGATGGACTATTGGTCTGACCCTGTATGGATATTCTTATGTTCTTAGGGGTGGTCTGCACAGAACTACCTTGATAGAATACTAGTTTAGTGCACATTTTGTACCTAACTTTGGGCACAAGCATGTACGCCTGCCAAAGATTGGTGTAAATGTTCATGCTCAACCGATGGCAGTTAGGTTCATAAATGCAGGTATTCTGTAACATCACGCTTAATTTCTGGAAAACCCCTGATCCTCCTTTGCCCCTCCTGTGGCCTCTCCCCCTTTGAAGTTGCATGCTATGACATTTAGGCACACGTTATAGAATAGGACATAGGATGGATCCATTCATAACTCCTAATTACTCCCAAATAAGGGGCCCTTTTACTAAGCCGCATAGGCACCTATGTGTGCCCAACGCATGCTAAATTGGAGTTACCGCCCGGTCACCGTGTGGTGCTTGTGGTAATTTCAATTTTGGAGCGTGTCCGCATCTGAAAAATATATTTTTATTTTCTGGCGAGTGGCAGCTATGTGCGTCAAGTGGCATTTGACACGTGTAGACCATTACCGCCTGGTTACCGTGTGAGACCTTACCACTAGGTCAATGGCTTGCAGTAAGGTCTCTGACCCAAAATGGGCACGTGGCAATTTTCATTTTGGCGCACGTCCGTTTTTGGCAAAAAAAGGCATTTTTTGTAGGTGCGCTATAAAATATGCGTGCAGCCAAAACACGCATTTACACTACTGCAGGCCATTTTCAGCACACCTTAGTAAAAGGACCGCTAAGTGGTTAACACCAATAATTGATTATCACCTAATTATCTAATTAGATTACACACAGATCTGTGATCCATGCCCAAAGTTGCACACCCAATTTTGGGTGACCTATACAGAATCCAGCTGAAAGTGTATAATCTTATTGGTATGAGATGCTGTAGTGACTGCCCCGCCTCCCCCCCCCCCCCCCCCCCCCCCCACCACCACCACCAATGCAGATAGCACTGTCAGTAATGTTTTTTACTGGAGTGATTATCTATGGTTTAATATCTGGTTATAAGAATTCCTGTACAATAATTGTCTCGGTGATAAAAAGTATGGACGCAGATATATTTATTTCATGAAAATGTATAAATACTGATATATATGAAATATATCACGTATATGATATTGTTATGAGAACTTTGTGGTTGGTTTTGCCTCCTGTCCCATACTGGACATGGAACCATTGAGAGGGCCCATCTCAGAGACAGGAAACAAACCTTGTCCATTCCAATGCCATTTTTCCCACACATGTTTTGGTATATTGTTTTCTAGTATAAATAGGTGCAACATTGTATGGGAGCATTCAGGGAGTCGATTTCGGAATAGCACAGGGCCAAATACTGTATGTTGCCATAACAGCTTAGATGTCTTGTTACAACATTATTCTCTCTATGGAAAAAATAGAAAACAGTTTTTTTAATAGAATTTGCTTGCTTTTAGAAATTGAAAATTATCCTAAGATTATGTTAGTACAATAGATTATGAATTTAGCGAGGAGGCAGCAGTGGAGCTATTAATAATGAAAGGATTTATGATAATGTTTTTACATCAGTAGATAATGTTTGAGTTCATTATTTTATGCTATAAAAAGCCCCACAATTCTCAAATGTGCAGAAAAACTAGTGGATCCAATTTAAATATATTACTAGGAGAGAGAATATCAAACTTAGCAAGTGAGATATGGACCTTTGCTGTGACAAAACAACTGTGTGTGTGTGTTTAGCTTTTGGTGATATTTCCAGCATGAAGCTAAAATAAGCCTTTTGTTTGTGAAGAATAATCGAGCTGTCTCCTGCATAGGAACAGTAGATGTAAGGGTCACCAACTGAGAGCAATACATTGTACATAGCATTCATGCATATCTAGTGACAAAAATATATTTAGGAATGCTGCCACCTATTATAAACGTTAACAAAGAGAGTCATACTAATTCCCTGCTGATACTGATACACCTGCAGAGGAAGATTCCGTGAAAGGTTCTTTCTCTAGTTGATCCAGTCCATGCCAGCTGTGGCCTCAAAATGGCTGCCACAATCTTGAGTGGCAATCTTACAGTATTGTAGTAGTACTGCAGCAGTCATTTTAAGGCCACAGCCTGTATGGGTAGGTGCAATTGGGGATTACTCATACCCGGAAAGTGATTTGCCCAGAGTCACAAGGAGCTGCATTATTGAACCCAATTACCCAGGATCAAAGCCTACTGCACTAAGACTAGGCTACTCCTCTACTAAGCCACCAGCATATATTAAGGTACATATGGGGTCTAGTGGGGGGCAAAGGGTGTTTTGGGAGGGGTGAATCATTTGGAGGAGGTCCTGGAGGGGGCAGTGTACTTGGGAGGGCGGTTGGGATGCAGGAAGGGGGTGGATCTTCTCCCACAGAGGAGAAGGAGAGGAGAACTGAGCAATATTCTGGTCACAACTCAGAAGCTATGTAGAAATCAGACAATATTCAGTGCCAGCACCTGCATAGCTAAATAACCAAAGCTGTGAAAGCCATTTGTGTGGTCTCATTTTGGGGTCCTTTTACTAAGGTGTGCTGAAAAATGACCCGTGCTAGTGTAGGCATGTGTTTTGGACGCACACAGATCCATTTTTCAGCACACCTGTAAAAAATGCCTTTTGGGGGGGGGGGGGGGCGAAAATGGATGTGCTGCAAAATGAAAATTGCCGCGTGTCCATTTTGGGTCTGAGACCTTACCACCGCACATTCACTTAGCGGTAAGGTCTCACACGTTAACCAGGCGGTAATGGTCAATGCATGTACTGTGCCTTTTACCGCCTGGTTAGCGCTGCATACCAGAAAATAAAAATTTAAAAATTATTTTCTGGTGCGCGTAGTGGACGTGCAAAAAAAAAAAAAAGAAATTACTGCCCAGGCCACATGGTAATTCGAAATTGACGCATGTTGGCTACACGGCTTAGTGAAAGGGTCCCTCAGTCACTTAGCTATGTGTGGCACCAGCTTTGAATATGGTCAGTGCCTCATACCCCCTAGCTCTTCCCCAACTCTGTCCCTGGAATGTCTCTCCATTACTCACTTTTTGTTTAGTGGTTAAAGATAATATTCAGTGGCACTGCCTAGTTAAGTGCTACTGAATATCAGTGACTGGTCCACTGACCATGATTTAAGTGGCCAGGAGTCTTTCCTGTCCATTTAAATTGCTTTATGTTCAAGCTAACATCTAGATGTGGGCTTTTACACCAGTTATAGGACTGGCATAAGTGATGTAAGCACATATTCTGCCACTTGTGCTAGTATTCTATAAAGAAAAGTAGGTGCTTACTTTCTTTATAGAATAGGCTTGAAATAGGTGCATGTTTATCCTCGTCTTAGATGCCCAATTATAAAACTACACTGAAGTGCTCATAGACCGGCAGAACCTGAATAATAGATCACTTTCACATGAAATAAGTTAAATTCTTTTTCCCTGCATAGTAATAAATAGAAGTAAAACAAAAACATAGAAAAGAAAATAAGATGATACCTTTTTTGTTGGATTAACAAAACATGTTTTGATTAGCTTTCAAAGGTAACCCTTATTCCTCAGATGAGAAAGCAGTAAACAGGCTTTTCTCTTTTATATCAAAATTTTCTTAAAAAAAGATTTGATCTACATATTTTGACAACAGGACTCCTATTTAGTGTGTATTATCCCCCCCCCCTCGCCCTTTTACAAAGCTGTGCAGTAATGCCGATACAACCCATTCAGTTTGAATGGGCCATGTCCGCATTACCACACAGGCAGCTGGTAGCATGGCTTTGTAAAAGGGGGGGGGGGATTAATGATTGGTACACACTATATTTTAAGAAGAGCATTGATTGTGGCATAGTAAAATGCCAGAGCATGTTAAAAAAATAGCATTTCAGTTTCATGTGTTTCATAACCTGCCAATATATTTTTGCAAGTGGATCCAGAAACATGAGTTCAAGTTTTTTCTTTTTTCCTGAAGGATTGCATGTGCAGCATTATTCTCAAGGATGTATATGATATAATCTTCTTATTCTTAGAAGTTCTCTTATACTTTAAAGTGGAAGAAGCCAACTTATATTCCTGGTAGGTCCAGGGAGCAAGACTTTAGGATAGAGTGTGGGGCTATAGTGTCTTCTCGCCTCAGCTACATGCAGTGAAGTGCAAG
Source organism: Microcaecilia unicolor (assembly GCF_901765095.1). Taxonomy (NCBI): domain Eukaryota; kingdom Metazoa; phylum Chordata; class Amphibia; order Gymnophiona; family Siphonopidae; genus Microcaecilia; species Microcaecilia unicolor. The sequence continues at coordinate 595,779,426 of NC_044032.1, forward strand.
TTGTTAACGAATACAGAGGCTTAAAAGACAATGACACTGATGTACTGTGGGTTAATGGCCATGAAATTGACCTGGGTAGCAAAACTGGATGTAAATATTTGGTACCAGGACAATTGAAAATGAATAACTACATCTTGTTGAAGTATAATATCTTTTGGGGGGGGGGGGGGGGGGGGAGGGGGGTGGGAGGGAGGGATGTACCCTGAAAGACTTTACTTTTACGTTCGTTTTGTAAAATTCTCATGAGACTTCCACTGAAGATCATTGCAGCTATTTTGGCAGTGGAGATGGCCGGGGTGAAAGCAACTTTGAATCACATTTGCCCCGGTTAGGCCACTGGACCACCAGGGCGCCTGAGGTAGGCCTGGAGGGCAGCTGGTTGATGGGTAGGTCTGCAATGGGGGGAAGAGAGGCTGTGTGCGATGGCAGAGGGAGGAGGAAGGCTGGCTGGCTGTGTGTGGTGGCAGTAGTAGCTGGGGGTGGGGCTTGGCCGGTTTTGTTTTAACAACGAGCAGCTAATTTTGGTCATGGATTCAGTTTCGACAGAAACCGAAGATCCTGTGATTGGTTGGGCTGTACCCTAACACATATTTAGCACAAGGGAAAACGCTTAAAACACATTGAAGTATTTTGCGGTAATTTTACATTTTCCACTCACTAAGCGCGTTTTAGTTAATTTAAAAAATATATATCTTTTTTGGAAGGGTGCATGCAGCTAGTGCGTTCCAATTAGAGTGCACTAACTGGTTAATGCAGAGTTAATGTGGGAGCACTTAGCATTTCCTATCCTCAGTAGGAAGTGGTAAGTGCTCCCACATTAATTTTTTTGCACATCACGTGCACTAATAGAAACATTAGCATGGGACCCGCAAAATGAAAAAAAAAGCACCTTATTTTATGACAACATTAAAAATGGGCGTAGCCCATGGAAAAGTCCCATGTTAAAACATGCCAAGCCCATTTTCTAATACATTCTAGTAAAAGGGACCCTCTATTTGGTATTGATTTATATTTACTGTTACTGGACAACTGAGCTGCACTGATTGGTATAAAGAGGCAGCATATAAATTCCAATAAATAAGGGCCCTGTTTATTAAGGTGCACCGGCATTTTTAGTGTGCGCTAAACACTGGAGACTCCCATATATTCCAATGAGCATCTCTAGTGTTTAGCGTGCACTAAAAAATGCTAGCGTGGCTTAGTAAACAGGGCCCTAAATAAATAAATCATGAATTAAATCCAGGATAAATGATGTTTTGTAGGGATGACACCCCCTACATAGCACTTCATAACACTAGCACTACTATAGTATTACATGGCACCACAACACAGAGTTTGACTAATTCAAGCTTCCTTCCAAGAAACTATTGCACTACAAATTATAGACATGGTGTAAGGTCACAATGACATGGCAAGATTTTGCCAAGATCTGAAGGAAATTCCCCTGCCAACTTGGCTGATGCAATATATGGGCAATTGTGACAAAATTGCACATTGTTTATTGGAACAATGATTCTTGCTCAAGTTGACCCTCCAGAATGACATAAAAAGGTTGTGGTTCTTCAATTCATAACATCTGAAACAAACATGACTGCTGTGATAACCTTTGGAGTCACTTTCTCACCCCAAAACTATAACTATAAGAAGCCTCTTAGGAAGCAAGAGGTTATCTGGAGAAGTTATCTGAAGATCTGCTGATCTAGTGACCAGATGACAACTGGACTCCCAGATCCCAGCTGCCCATGCGTCAGACATCTACCGAGCTTGTAAAACTGTGGCACTGTCCTGCATCTTCCCCGAGAAGGACCTTTCACAGCATGCCAGCAGACCTGCACCTGCTGCATGTCCATATCCTGAGAGAAAGTCGCACTGCAAAGGTCCTGTCAGCTCCTCCATCATCTCCTCTGAGGGAAGACCATGCTCCACTGGACAGGTTGTAACTGTTCATATTTTGTAGTGCTGAGCCTAGGGTGTAAGCTGTGTGTTCTCTTTTGGCTATCTGATAGATACTCATGGCTTTCCCTTAGGTAATTTAGCAACTACTACTACTACTATTTAGCATTTCTATAGCACTACAAGGCATACGCAGCGCTGCACAAACATAGAAGAAAGACAGTCCCTGCTCAAAGAGCTTACAATCTAATAGACAAAAAATAAATAAAGTAAGCAAATCAAATCAATTAATGTGGACGGGAAGGAAGAGAGGAGGGTAGGTGGAGGCGAGTGGTTACAAGTGGTTACGAGTCAAAAGCAATGTTAAAGAGGTGGGCTTTCAGTCTAGATTTAAAGGTGGCCAAGGATGGGGCAAGACGTTGGGGCTCAGGAAGTTTATTCCAGGCGTAGGGTGCAGCGAGACAGAAGGTGCGAAGTCTGGAGTTGGCAGTAGTGGAGAAGGGAACAGATAAGAAGGATTTATCCATGGAGTGGAGTGCACGGGAAGGGGTGTAGGGAAGGACGAGTGTGGAGAGATACTGGGGAGCAGCAGAGTGAGTACATTTATAGGTTAGTAGAAGAAGTTTGAACAGGATGCGAAAACGGATAGGGAGCCAGTGAAGGGTCTTGAGGAGAGGGGTAGTATGAGTAAAGCGACTCTGACGGAAGATGAGACGGGCAGCAGAGTTTTGAACCGACTGGAGAGGGGAGAGGTGACTAAGTGGGAGGCCAGAAAAAAGCAGATTGCAGTAGTCTAAACGAGAGGTGACAAGGGTGTGGATGAGGGTTTTGGTAGAGTGCTCGGAAAGAAAGGGGCGGATTTTACGGATGTTGTAAAGAAAGAAACGACAGGTCTTGGCAATCTGCTGGATATGGGCAGAGAAGGAGAGAGAAGAGTCAAAGATGACCCCAAGGTTTCGAGCTGAGGAGACAGGGAGAATGAGAGAGCCATCAACAGAAATAGAAAACGGGGGGAGCGGGGAGGTGGGTTTGGGGGGGGGGGGGAAACGAGAAGCTCGGTTTTGGTCATATTTAATTTCAGGTGGCGTTGAGACATCCAGACAGCAATGTCAGACAAGCACGCTGAAACTTTGGTTTGGATGCAAGGTGAGATATCAGGGGTAGAAAGGTAGATTTGGGAGTCATCAGTATAGAGATGGTAGGAAAAGCCATGGGATGAGATTAATGAACCAAGGGAAGAAGTGTAGATAGAAAAGAGGAGGGGACCAAGAACAGAACCCTGAGGTACACCGACAGGCAGAGGGATAGAAGTAGAAGAGGATCCACCAGAATGAACACTAAAGGTGCAGAGGGAGAGGTAGAAAGAGAACCAGGAAAGGACAGAGCCCTGGAATCCATGTGAGGATAGGGTATCGAGAAGTATGCTGTGATCGACAGTGTCAAAAGCAGCGGAAAGATCAAGAAGAATGAGGATGGAATATTGACCTCTGGATTTAGCCAGTAATAGGTCATTGGAGACTTTAGTAAGCGCAGTTTCGGTTGAGTGGAGAGGGCGAAAACCAGATTGTAGTGGGTCAAGAATAGCATGTGAGGAGAGAAAATCAAGGCAGCGGCGGTGAACAGCATGCTCAAGTAATTTGGAGAGAAAAGGAAGGAGGGAGATGGGTCGGTAATTAGAGGGACAAGTAGGGTCGAGTGAAGGCTTCTTAAGGAGAGGTGTGACCACAGCATGTTTAAAGGCAGCAGGGACAGTCGCAGTGGAAAGTGAGAGGTTCAGAATGTGACAGATAAAAGGAATAAGAGCAGGAGAGATGGCATTAAGAAGGTGGGTGGGAATGAGATCAGAGGAACAGGTGGTACATTTTGAGGAAGAAAGGAGAAGTTTAGTTTCCTCAATAGTAACTTCAGGAAAGGAGGAAAGGGAATGCACTATTCTCACTTTTATATTATTGTACCTGTTGTTAATTAAACAAGTTATCTATTTTTAAAAAAATAATATTTGATCCTTGTGTCCATTACTTGTTAGTGTAATTGGGGCTGTGGACTTGGATCCATAGATAAAGAAACGTATAATTGTTTTTTCTAAATCCCAGATACTAATTTACACTAAGAGTTCACGCTCTTGATTGCACTATCTCCTGGTGCGATCTGTGTTGCCCCCACAGTTTCTTCCTCAAATTTTTGACATAATATTTCTCTTCCAATGGGTCTCTATTTCTGTTTCTGTTCCTTGATTAGGCTTATATACTGCCTTTCTCTCTGAAAAGAAGACACAGTTTAGAAACAAGGTACATACATCTTTCTGTATACAATTTAGAAACAAGATGCATCACTGAACACCATATATAACAATAAAACGTAAGAAATATTAAACCAGTAAAATACATCAAAATATAAATAATCAGTCCCTAATCACAACCCCTACTCTCATTGGGAGGGTGAAAGGCAGTAACAAATATCCAAAATGTTACACTTACTTCAGTTAAACAATTTACGTTATCTCTATTACATAGTAACTAATCTCCATTAGAAAATATACACTTATAGCCAACAATCAAAAAAGTAAAAAATAACCTCCTCCACCACTAACCTATAAAGCAACCAACTAGTCAGAGTCTAACACCTGGTACTTATGTTTGCTCCAGCTGAGATACTTGAGAGTAATTTTATAAAATTTGTTTTTATTTATTAATTTTGTAGCATGTACAGTCCTTTTTAATGCATAAAGAGGTATTTTATAAAGTCACTACAGGGGTTACAGGTATAAAAATATAGGCAGTGCCAAGAAGGTGAGTAATTTTATGTCAACAATATGTAAGGTATGTTCAGGGCTGCAGTTATGCAGAGTATGGGTACGGTAGCTATTTGCATGCATTGTTTTTAAAATACACAAACATTTTATGCTTACTCTTGAACAAGGGTAAATATTTGCAGATTCAGACCAGGCTTATAGGCACCTATGTGTATTTATAAAATAGACGTGAAATCATATATAAAAAACTAGGAACAGAAAAGCAGACTGAAAAGAAAGGAAAATACAAAATACAAAATGAGGGCCCCTTTTACTAAGCCTTGTAGGCACCTATACACACCCAACGTGTGCCAAATTGGAGTTACTGCCCAGTTACCATGTGGCCCTTGAGGTAATTTCAATTTTGGCATGCATCCGCTGCATGCGTCTGATGCACGCCAAGTGGAATCTGATGCATATAGGTCATTAGCACCCAAATTCTTTACTGCTAGGTCTGTGGCTGGCAGTAAGATCTCAGACCCCAAATGCATGCATGACAATTTTGATTTTGCTGCACGTCCATTTTCGGCAAAACGAAGAGACATTTTTTTGCAGGCGCGCTGAAAAATGGATCTGCATGTGCCCAAAACCTGCGCCTACACTACTGCAAGCCATTTTTCAGCATGCCTTTGTAAAAGGACCCCTGAGAGCGTTAACAGGCATAATACCAAAGCAGACCTAGCTAGCAGGCTTCAGAATTATCTTAAAAGTCTGTGTTAACAGCCAGGCTTTCAGTGTCCTTCAAGATAGGCAATAGAGAATAATACTTCTAAGTTCAGATGGATGGAATAGAGTTCCAAAGGAAAGATGCATGATAGCTGAAAGTCAATTTATGTGGATGGGTAAGAAGGAACATAAGAACATAAGAAATGCCATACGGATCAAACCAATGATCCATCAGGCTCATCATTCTGTCCCTGAGAGTGATTTATCCAGGTTGCTTGGAAGAGGTACTCCACAGATTAGAATAGAAAGATTCATTCCCTGTTGTTCATTTTCTTCTCCTGTAATGCAGGTTCAGATTTATGATATATTTTTGTTGTTTTATTCTCTATTCCTTTTGTAAAAATTACCAACTTTTTGTTTGCTTTTTTTTTGTTTTTGTTTTAGCCACGGCAGCACACTGAACAGATTTCAACATAATGTACATGGTGACACCTAGATCCTTTTCCTGGGTGGTGTCTTCTAATGTGGAACTTAGCATCATGGAGTTATACTTTGGTTTATTCTTCCCTGTCTGCATCACTTTGTACTTGTCTACATTGAATTTCATCTGCCATTTGGAAGCCTAGAGGGGCATAATCAAACGCCCTGCCCAAGTTTTCATGAGGGCGTCCTCGCAGGAAGGCCCCATAAGGGGGCGGGCCAACCCATATTATCGAAACAAGATGGACCTCCATCTTTCATTTCGATAATACAGTCGAGGACGCCCAAATCATGAAATTTAGGTCGACCTTAGAGATGGTCGTCCTTAGGTCGTTTTTGAGATGGCCGTCCCCGGTTTTCAGTGATAATGGAAACTGAGGATGCCCATCTCAAAAATGACCAAATCCAAGGCATTTGGTCATGGGAGGAGCCAGCATTCGTAATGCACTGGTCCCCCTGACATGCCAGGACACCAACCGGGCACCCTAGGGGGCATTGCAATGGACTTCAGAAAAAGGTCCCAGGTGCATAGCTCCCTTACCTTGGGTGCTGAGCCCCCAACCCCCCCCCCCAAAAAAAACCCAAACCCACAACTGTACACCACTACCATAGCCCTTAGGGATGAAGGGGGCACCTACATGTGGGTACAGTGGGTTTCTGGTGGGTTTTGGAGGGCTCACATTTACCACCACAAGTGTAACAGGTAGGGGGGGCCTGGGTCTGCCTGCCTGAAGTACACTGCACCCACTACAACTGCTCCAGGTACCTGCATACTGCTGTGATGGACCTGAGTATGGCATTTGAGGCTGGCATAGAGGCTGGCAAAAAGTATTTTTAAAGATTTTTTTGAGGGTGGGAGGGTTTAGTGACCACTGGGGGAGTAAGGGGAGGTGATCCCTGATTCACTCCAGTGGTCATCTGGTCAGTTCGGGCACCTTTTTGATGCTTGGTTGTGAAAAAAAATGGACCAAGTAAAGTCGGCCAAGTGCTCGTCAGGGATGCCCTTCTTTTTTCCATTATCGGCCGAGGACGCCCATCTCCTAATCACGCTCCAGTCCCGCCTTTGCTACACTGCCCCCGTGAACTTTGGTCATCCCCGTGCCGGAAAGCAGTTGAAGGCGCCAAAAATCGGCTTTCAATAATGCCAATTTGGGCGACCTTGCGAGGACGCCCATCTTCCGATTTAATGAACTTTGTTCGAAACAGCATTTTCAGGAACAAAAAAAGATGGATGTTTTTCTTTTTCGAAAATGACCTTTCTTTTTCAGATTTTGGATGTTTTTTGCAAAACATCGAAAATCAGACTTAGATGTCATATCGAAAATGCCCCCCGTGTGTTTTTATTATCATTTTTTTCCCAGAATAGAAAATCCTTGACTGAACTACTGGGTAAATATGTTCTTTTAAAATAATCCTCATTAGATCACCGGTAGTTTTTTTTACAACAAATATTTTTCTTTATTCACAAAAAACCCTTACTTTGTTCACATAAAACACTTACTAAGATAAGTGCTATGTTGCAATGCATGTTTTTTTGTGAATAAGGAAAAAGAAATTGTTGTAAAAAAAAAAAAACTACTGGTGATCTAATGAGGATTTGCACTACTACCATTTTCCTCTAAATGAAGAATGAACAATATGTTCCTATGGAGTGAGTTGCATTAAGGTTCTGATGATCCCCCCCAAAAATGTTTAAAGAGATTGCTTTTTGATAATAATCTGTAGTATAACTTTAGTTGTGAGCACTTTTGCTAGCTGAATGGCTGGTGTAAATGCTTATGCCTACCTAGGAAACATGACCCCTATCAATAGTCACACAAGATTACTGCTAAGACTGAGTACCATTTTACTGAAGGCACCAGACTGGGAAGGAATTACTGGCCCTCATTCCTGCCCAAAGACCTCCCCCCCTCCAGACCACTAATACATTCAAAGGTAGCTCATGTAGGGGGGGGTGGACTTCAAAAGACTGGAGGGCCTGGAATCTTGGGGGATAGTGAGGCCTCAGCAGGGGAGTCTTGTGCCTTGGAGGTTTCTACTCTGCCAGCCCAGGAGTATTGAAAAGGTTTTACCCCCAGATGCTTCCAGGCAGTGAGATAACCACAGCAAAAAGTTAGGGTTATCTTAACATGATTTTAGGGCTCTAATGTGACTAATGGTATATTAGTGCAAGTTGCATTAGGGTTTATTTGCATAATAATGAGACGTGATTTGTCTGTCTTTCATCTTATTACTGTGTAACCCACGGTGACTTAAATGTACTGCTGCGGTATTTTTAGTTAAGTGGTATTAGGGTCATTTAAGTCACATTAAGGGCCAAATAACAGGGCATATGGCTCTAATGCAGCTTGATGAATTCCCCCTTAATGAAACATACATGTGTATTTTATAAAATGTGTGCATCAATTGTGATTCCTCCCATGACATGCCTAAACTCTACCTCTGAGCTTTTGCCTACTCAACAAATAAGCACCAGTTTGCATTTGTGAGTACTTTTAGACACAACTTAATTTTACAAGAGGTTTTTTTTTTTTTTTTAATGTGTGTAAAATAGTGTTCTATGCTTGAAATAGACATACTCTTATCCTCTTTGGATTGAAAAGTAGCCTATTACCTTCCTATGGACAGAATGATAACTTTGGTTGCATTTGCTTGTATGTTTTCTGTAGAACAAATTTACAGTAATATATACAGATGAGCATAGGTGTGTGAGCAATATTGTTTATGGTAATTATGTTGTCCTCTTTTAGACATCTTACTACTAAAACTTTCTACTGCAGCTGATGCAAACATTTATCTGAATATTAGGCCTATGTTACAAATGATATTATATTTTCTACAAGAATGCAAAAAAGGTAATTGGATAACATACAGTGATTGGCAGAGGATTGACAATGTGATGATGTATGTGACCTTAGAGGAGTCACTTTGAGTAGGTTGTATTTTATCATTATTATTATTATTATTATTATTATTATTATTATGGGTTATATCGTACATAGATGTAGAACTGTTTATGTGCTCGAATATTTATGGGATTTTGGGGTTTTTATTTATTTTTTGCTTATTGCATTTTTTCATTTAGTTAAATTTTGTAATTTTATTTATTTGCAAACAGTGTTGAATGTATATGTAGGAATGTGGTGTACTTTCTCAATAAGCAAATAAATAAGGGTGATAATATCTTTTTACCACATGATGAGCTTCACTACAAATGCAAAATATTTCAGCTCAATTTAATGAAAAACTTACAAGGTTCACAGGTATAAAAGCATCACATAGCTTTATAATAATGCAGGCTAGCTAACATGCCCCCTAAATGTGTATGCAAGACCCCAATTGCATGTTCCTCTCAACACATACATGTGCTAGTCCCAAAACATGAGGGAACAGAATATTTAGATTTCTTCTTCATGAAAAACAGGAGTTCATTAAGGGGTCCTTTTTCCAAGCTGCGGTACAAAAGGCCCTGTGATAACAGCGAGGGCCGTTTATGGCACACACCAGGGCCCTTTTTACCACAGTGGGTAAAAAGCCCCTAAAAAAGACATGACCATGCAGTGGTTATTCTTTAACCATGTGGCCATGCCGGGGGGAGCACTGAAGTGGCGGCAAGGGCTCCCGCATTAATCCGGCAGTAGCAGGGCAGCGATTATCTCCGGGTGAGCACCACACTAGAAATTACAGAATCATTTTCCATAGTGCAGGAAATGGAATTCGCTTGAGGCAGAACTACCACTGGCAGCTGCATTGAGCCAACAGTAGTTCCAGATTGCCACGCGGCAACCCTTTAGTAAAAGGGCCCCTCAGATAGGCTTACAGGAAAATACAGTCCTCCCAGGTCTAAATCTTGAATGTGTTACTTTAACTGTATTTTAAGTAACACTTTACAGATGCTGTTTGTTTTCTACAAAATAAATAGTTTCATGATTTACACCCCTAATTACAAAGCCATGCTAGTGCACATGATTAAAATCTAATAGATTCGATTATAAGGTCTTTCATGATATATTACTCCTTTTTATTAACCCTCGTTATCTTGCAGTGACATCACAAGAACTGTTTCCGGTTCCAAGCATAGATGGGCGCCTTTTAAGCAGCTGAGGAGTGCTAATGGATGCCGCATTCAATCTGAGAAAGTAGGAGGCTTCACGTTAAGTCTTGGTTCGGCTTTAACCCAAGTCCCTGATGAAAGACTCATTGAAACCCGCGGAGTCGGGCGTTTCCAGGGGAAGCCAAATTTAGTCCGCAGATAGAAGTGGTTAAGAGTGAAGCAGCAAGTTTTTATCACAGCGCATTTTGGAGAGAACGTTAAGAGATAAGTTCACGTTTTGAGTTATTTAGATTAAGCACTATATTATAGGCTATAGCACATAAAAAAAACCAAGAGTGACCCGATGAAAGAAGTGCTATGTCCACGTGGCATTAAAAAATATATTGCCTTAAACAGTGGTTGTTGCTGAGGGCATTCTATAATCTAAGCAAGAAAAAATAAAATAGAAAAAAGAAATAACTGATATATACATTTAAATGCTAGTAGCCTTATTTGTATTTCAGTATATTCAGTCTTGGTTTTGGTAGTTAGTGGCTGCTGTGAGGCATTGCCGACATAGCCCATTCAAAGTGAATGAGCTGTTTCAGCAGTACTGCACAGCCAGCCGCTAGCTTTATAAACAAGAGCCTAAAGGCCTTGTTTACTAAGGCACGCTAGTGTTTTTAGTGCGTGCTAAAATTAGTGCACGCTAAATGCTAGAGACACCCATTGTTCTCACCGGAGCGCCAAACGCCTTCCGGTACTATGTAAGCCACATTCAGCCTACAAATATGCGGGAAAATGTGAGATACAAATGCAACAAACAAACAAATAAATAAATAGGAATATATGGGTGTTTTTATTATCGCGCTCCAAAAACACTAACTCGCCCTTAGTGTAGCTTAGTAAACAGGGCCCTAAGTTTTTTGAATTTAAAAAAAAAAAAAGGTTTCTACCAGTTTGTCTTTATTCTGTGTGTGCTTTATTTCATCTATATGCGCCCTAAGCTTTGAAATCTGCTGTTCAGCTAATGATGGCATTGACTCTTTTGTTAGAAGTGGCTGTATATTAAATTTCTTATTTAATAAACATAAACATAATAAATGGTTAAGGTACTGGTAGAAGGGTTAATATGAACTGAGAATGGATTTATTTAGAGGTCTATGTATTAAGATGTGTTAGATGTTTGACATGAGTTGTAATGCAGCTTAAGTGTTTAATGCATGTTAAACAGCTAATACATGGGTCAAATAACTAAAGCACATTAAAAAAAAAACATTCTATAACAGGGCACCACTATTTAGACACCATTATAGACTCACTACCTGTGTTGTTTTTACAAGGGCACTTATTCACGTGAGCATCCTTACGGATCTGCATGGCTCCAGGGAACCTGCCTGTCCCTACTGATTGAAAACACAATATTGAAGCCCCCACTCCCTCTCCCCAGCTATAATGCAGTTGGAAAACTCCCATACAGCTTAGAGGGAACAGGGCCCTCAGGCGCTAGCATTTAAGTGAACCACAGACCTGTCACAAATATGCAAGCCTACATTTTGTCTCCTTGCCTGACATGCCCCTTCCATGTGTACACCACCTTTGAAGTTTCGCACTTTGGAATTTGAGCTCACAACTTACAGAATAATAACTAAGGATAGTTAAGTGTGTAACTGTGAAATGGTGCCAATTAACACCAGTTAAAGCCAATTATAGCCAATTGGCTGTTAACTCCAGTTAACCAATTATTGAATTTAATTGTGCAACGCAACTGACCTTATTCTATAAATTGCATTCACAACTTTGCACACTAGAGACAGGAGAAAGTAGAGGCTAGCCAAAGGATGATCCACCACAGGAAATGTTGCTTAAACATACTTTATTCACATGATGCGGTCTGTGTTTCAGTGGAACAAACCACCTGCCTCAGGGGTCGTATTTAAACTCTCTAAAAGCAGATAAGTGTATACAATTCTGTGCACAAATGCTTGTAAATGATGAGTTAGCTGCTTCTAGGCTACTCTTTTTACCAATGCGGTTTGATTTCTTTGCTTTCCTGTGTTTTAAAGTATTTGTGCAGCAGAATTGTATACACCTTTCATTGCTTTTACAGAGTTCGATTGTGACCCTTGAGGGGTTTGTTCCACTGAAACATGGACTATGTCAGTTCCTTCTACTGGTGCTGTGAATAAAGTATGTTTAAACAATATTTCCTGTGATGGATCATCCTTTGGTCAGCCTCTATTTTCTCCTGTCTCGAGGTAATCGAGGTTCTTCCTGTTTGCTGTGCCAACTTTGCACACTGAGCATAAAACTGGGTGCCCGATTTTGTCAAATTAGGAGAAAACTGTAGAGAAGATAACAGGAGTTACAGGTTCCCTTAGTTCCCCAAATTATTTGTTGGCACTTACAGATCAGTTGCAAATTACTGAAGGCACTGATAGATTGATCTCCTATCTTTTTTCTGGCATCCAGGCTGGAGTAGCTATAAGATGGAGAAAGGAATTGGCACCCTCCCAGTTGGAATAGTTTCTTAAAGTCGGGGAGCTAATATGTTATAACAAAAAACTGACTTGGTCCTTGCATGGATGATTTTTAGAAGTATAGAGACTCTTCTTCCATATGCTATTAAATTGTTGAAGGGTTTTTTAAAATCGCACATTTGAAATATGTGTAAAGCTGCATATGGACATAAGTACATAAGTAATGCCATACTGGGAAAAGACCAAGGGTCCATCGAGCCCAGCATCTTGTCCACGACAGCGGCCAATCCAGGCCAAGGGCACCTGGCAAGCTTCCCAAACGTACAAACATTCTATACATGTTATTCCTGGGATTTGGGATTTTTCCAAGTCCGTTTAGTAGCGGTTTATGGACTTGTCCTTTAGGAAACCGTCCAACCCCTTTTTAAACGCTGCAAAGCTAACCGCCTTCACCACATTTTCCGGCAATGAATTCCAGAGTTTAATTACATGTTGGGTGAAGAAAGACTTTCTCCGATTTGTTTTAAATTTACTACACTGTAGTTTAATCTCATGTCCCCTAGTCCTAGTATTTTTGGAAAGCGTGAACAGATGCTTCACATCCACCTGTTCCACTCCACTCATTATTTTATATACCTCTATCATGTCTCCCCTCAGCCGTCTCTTCTCCAAGCTGAATAGCCCTAGCCTCCTTAGTCTTTCTTCATAGGGAAGTCGTCCCATCCCCGCTGTCATTTTAGTCGCCCTTCGCTGCACCTTTTCCAATTCTACTATATCTTTCTTGAGATGCGGCAACCAGAATTGAACACAATACTCAAGGTGCGGTTGCACCATGGAGTGATACAACGGCATTATAACATCCTCACACCTGTTTTCCATACCTTTCCTAATAATACCCAACATTCTATTCGCTTTCCTAGCCGCAGCAGCACACTGAGCAGAAGGTTTCAGCGTGTTATCGACGACGACACCCAGATCCCTTTCTTGGTCCATAACTCCTAACGTGGAACCTTGCATGACGTAGCTATAATTCGGGTTCTTTTTTCCCACATGCATCACCTTGCACTTGCTCACATTAAACGTCATCTGCCATTTAGCCGCATATGCATATCTTTACCAAAGTGAGTGAAGCCATCGTTGAGGTGATTGTAGGGGTTTGCATATATGTGTATTCTTTTGAAAATATATTCATATGCAAGTATATTGTTCCAGAAAATGTGTGCATGACAAAGAACAGATATAACTTTCATTTACTTTGTTAATTTTCAAAGTAGGAGTAATTTTGTTTCGAAAAATGCACCAGTACCTACACAGGGAAAAATGTATGCATACTATTTATATATGCAATAAGTTATAAAATGAAGACCTACAGGGGAAACTTTACAACATTATTTTATTTTAGTTACATTTGTACCCCGTGCTTTCCCACTCATGGCAGGCTCAATGCGGCTTACATGGGGCAATGGAGGGTTAAGTGACTTGTCCAGAGTCACAAGGAGCTGCCTGTGCTAGGAATTGAACTCAGTTCCCCAGGACCAAAGTCCACCACCATAACCACTAGGCCACTCCTCCACTAATATGCCTATTTTATAAAATAGGCTCCTAAATTCATCCCCAGCAGCACAGAAATGCTGTAGCTCAAATTTGTACTTGCACAACAATACATTGCAATACATCCAAGTCTCTTTATAACTATTGTTTTGAATTAGAGGACTTAGCTGTTGTTAGTAACTTCAGTTGGGTCATCCAATGGCCAGCATTTTGAGGGAATATTCATCTGCTTCATGGACTTTAAACTGAACCATTTGATAGAATTTAAGCAACACAGCTTTCCCTCAAGTTTCCGGTTCCCCTTAACAACATTCCTTCACAGAACTACCTTAAAATGCTGGGCCTTGGATTGATTAGTAGTGAGGCTCATGATATACTCAGGACAGTTAAAACCACAGAAATAAGATAAGCCAGAGCCGACCAGGGGAGAAAGGAATAGACCTGGGTAAAGTACTACAAGACTGCTCAAGCTAGGCCAATATTGTTGTTTGAACACTAGAACTCTAGATATTGATTGATGGCTTGGCAGAAATCAAACCTTTCATCTGTTTGTTACAACCCCATTTAACTGTTTTTTCCTGTGCACCCTATAAATCCATTTGAAACCTGTTCTGTATTGAAAAGTAGGCAGCCACATTTCTTTATAGAATACTAGTGTAAGGGACTGAAAACTTACCTATATTTAAGGCATGAATACTCACAATCTTATAATTTATGCACCCTACTCAAACTCTGCCCACCTCCAGAGTACACAGCATTGCAACTTGCTGTATATTTCAGGTCATTTATGTTATCTGTCACTTATTGTCACACTAGTAAGCAGATCACAAAATATACATACATAATAGAACACAAACATTAAACAATAGAATATCAATAAAAATAATTAACTGGAGACTTCTCATTTATATGTAAATGACTAGAATACTGGCATTTATATGTGTTCTTGTCATTTATCTCTAAGTGCCCCATAATAGAATTACCCTCCAAACGCTTAGATCTGAAATGCCTCATATTGGTTCTAGAAATGTATTTTATTAATCAACTTTCTGCATTACTTATAAGGTCAGCTGTACCACTAGATAGACAAGGGGGCTCATTTTCAAAAGAGGAAAATGTTTAAAAAGTAGCATGAAGTAGCATTTGGATGGATGTTTGCCAAAATATTCAAATCACTATTTTCAAAACCTATTTTGCAGATGTTTATCTATGTGTTTCATCTATGGTGCATCCAAACCAGAAATGGGTGTTTTGGGAACGTATTAAGGATAGGATTAGGCATTCCTAACACTTGGATGCTTTTATGCCATAATAGAACAAAACAAACACATCCAGGACTAAAACTAAAAAGTTTTGAGCTTGTCCTGTTTGTCTGTCCTAATTAGATTGTAAGCTCTGTCGAGCAGGGACTGTCTCTTCATGATCAAGTGTACAGCGCTGCGTACGTCTAGTAGCGCTTTAGAAATTATAAGTAGTAGTAGATCTGTTTTAATGAATAAGGCGCAAAAAGTGCCCTAAAAGACCAGGTGACCACTGGAGGGATTATGGAATGACCTCCTTACTCCCCCAGTGGTCACTGAACCCCTCCCATCTCCCAAAGGTATGAAAGAAAAAGTACATACCAGCCTCTATGCTTCTGATATTATGGCCAGTCCTATTAGAGCAGCAAGCAGGTCCATAGAGTAGCCTAGTGGTTGACGCAGTGCACTGTGGAGAAGGGGACCCAGGCCCATAATCCAATGTAACTGTTATACTTGTGATGGAATGTGGCAGCCCCACAACCCCCCCCCCCCCCCACAAACCTACTGTACCCACATATAAGTGACACCTGCAACCATAGGGGCTATTGTAGTGGTGTACCGTTAGGTACCGTAGGTTTTTGGTGGGTTTTGGAAGGCTCTTCATATAATATAAGGGGGTAATGGTGAGATGTGTGCCTGGGAACTTTTATGTAAAGTTCACTACAGTGTCCCCTATGGTGCCTCACTGCTCTACTGGGATGTCTGTGTGGCCAGTCTATTAATAATGCTGGCACCTTCTACATCCCAGTGGCTTGATTTTGTGTGTTTTTCAATTGGACATTTTTTTTCAAGAAATGGACCAAAAAGGTAAATACACAGAGCACAAAAACATATAGCAAGTGGCCATTTTGGGAAAAAATACATTTTGCTGTTCCAAAAATTGCTATATTTGCTATTCAGGTTCTGAAAGTAGACATCATATCGAAACGATCCCGATAGGTGTCTACCTAAGATGACACAATTTTGGGGGCAACACAAGTGCGACTGAACAGCAACACTAAAAATCAGTCAGTGTAGTGTGGGATCTTTCAACATATCTTTGAGCTCAAGGCCTGCCAAAGTCCTGCATTTTGGTAGGGAGAAGGAAAGGACAGACCTTTAGTGCACACTTGTGTTCGAGTCCCTTTGCCATGCTGACTGTCCTTTAGTGCTGCAGACCTGGGCAGAGGTAGGTTGATCAGTACAACACTGATCAATGGTGGGATAGTACTGGCCAGGAGATGGGAAGAGGGGTAGATGCTGGACATAGCAGAGGGATAGAGGGGGATTACTGGACGCAGGAGGATAGGTTAGGGAAGAGCATATACTAGACACAGGGATGAGGGAAGAAATAGGGCAATACTGCACACTGGAGGGTAGAGAATGGAAGGAGAGATGCTGGACATGGGAGTGGGGAGGATAAAGAGAGATACTGATTTGGGATGAGGAAATGTAGAAATTCAGGACACAGGGATTATGAAAGGGATGGGGCAATATTATATACAGGATGGTATGGAAGAGTAGATGCTGGAAATGAGTAGGTGGGGAAGAGAAAGGAAGATGGACATGGTATGGGGAAGAGAAAGCTAGATGCTGGAGATTGGGGGTGGTGACAATAAGGGGAAATGCTGGAGACAAAGGGTTAATGGAGGGAAGGAGAAATGCTGGTAATACAGATAGAAAAGGAGAAATGCTGGACATGGAAACTTATTAAAAAAAAGAGAGAGATGCTGGACATGAGAAGGGAGGGAAGGGGAGATCCTGGACATGAGAAGAAAGGGAAGGAAAGGGGAGATGCTGAACATGAGGATTGGTAGAGAAGGGAAAATGTTGGACTGTGGGATAATGTCTGGAAGAAAATAGACCATTCTTGCCACAGAGGAGGAAGGGAAGATGAGATACTAGACACGGGGAATGTAAGAAAGGAAGAAATAAGAGATATTAGACCTGGGGTAGGGGTAAGGGAAAGCTGGAAATGGAGAGAAGAAAAGGCTGGGGAGAGAGAGAGAGAGAGAGAGAGAGAAATGGGAGAGCTAGAATGATGGAGATTGAAAACTGTAGGTAGACATAGTAAAGAAAAAGACATTGGGGGACCAAATGGTAAAGAGTGTAGGAATCCTGAATGGATACAGAAAAAGAAAAACGAAATGGAAAATAATCTAAAATCTAAAAGTGGAAGATCAATGTAATGAGATGGATGTAAAGTAGGAGGTTCATATAAAATGAGAAAAAAGAAATGGAAAATGGACAGGAGACCCTGGGGAAAGATTTAATAGAAGACAAACAGAAGAAAGAAGAAACCAGAGACTGGAAATAAAAATGATCATTTTAGAAGGGCTATTCATATTTGAAACATGCATAGACCAACACTTAAATCTAGCTTAAATGTCTAATTTCCCATCTTACAAAGTCAGAATAGGCATGTCTCAAACACAAGTGCATGCAAATGGCAAGGGGGTATAGTTTGGGCATCTTTTGGGTGAGACTAGGGTGCCCATATGATATTTATTTATTCCCTATTTCAGAAGGGGAATTAATGTCTATGCCTCTCCACCTCCACATCATGATTTACACTTGCTCTGACCCACGAACAAGTTTTATGGTAAGATGTTAGTTTGAGCAGGAGAAAAGTTTGTTCATACCTTCTGCCCATACTGTTAACTTGTTCATAGGTGCAACGCTCACCTGCATCACAATACCCCCTGCTTTACCAGAACCCCCAATTAGCTTTTCCCCAAACCATACATAAAAGCATTTCTGTTTGATTCAAACCCAGTTCTGGAGGGTTAGGCTAAATGAAGGAACTTTCCCTGGGAAGATCTTAAGAACTGAGAAGGTATATAATGGATGGATAAGAAGAGTTGAAAGATAGACAGCAAAACCAGAAAACAGAACACAAAACATAATTGCAAACAGTTTAAATTTGATTTGTACCACAATAGGAAGACAGTGCTGTTATCTGAAGAGAGAGCTTGCCCGGTGAATTTTTTTTTTAGTATGATAAAGTGCTTTCACAATTGTATTGTTGAGAAATAGTGTCATTTATTCAAGTTGAATCTGCATAAACTTGCCTGTCTCCAAGTTTGCTTCATTAATTGTATTTATCATTATATTTAGTTGTTTTAGCATTGTTATGCTATGAACAAAACCGTATGTTTTACGTCAACCAATAAAAATACAGGAGTGGCCACTCAATACGTTCCAAGAAAATATAGCCATTATAAAGAAAGCATATGGATATACCAATTAACACTTAAAAGGAAGCCAAGGTTGAAAGCTCAAAATATGTTATCCGATTACTAATTACCACTACAATCTCTCAATACCATAACACCATCAGATTTTCTTATCTAGCAAATTCATTTCCATATGCCCAGCCATTTATATAATTACTACTCATGAGAGCTAGGAATGCACCTGTAAGGGAACTATAGGTGAAAAAAGTGGCTCCAACAACAAAACCCTGCTTCTTCAATTCATAAAATTATTTCCTTAGCAACTGAGTAGCTCTAACAACATCAGAAAACATTTGAATCTTCAATCCAGAAAGTTAAAGGTTTTTATAAAGCTTGATTTTAAAATCATTATTTTATATTTTTCAGCTGCAGATGTCATAAAGAGGGTGGCTCTCTCAGAAAAATTGTCATGTGATGTCTCAAAGTATGGTTTAACAGGCTATCCAGAGATCATTATATCAAATTTGCCCCTTCACTCATTAGCAACACATATATTTTTTTTAATATGTAGTAATGCTTAGATAAGGCAACAAATGCAACGCTGGTGATATTCAATACCTTCTTACAATATCTCACAATATTTCAATGGACTACAATCTAACATAGAGAAAACTAAAAAAAAAAAGAATATTCTTTGTTCCAAATTAATTTTCCATGTCCCACCATCTTATGGTGAATCAAAAAGTTATTTTACTAAGGCACACTGAAAAATGGCCTGTGCTGCTGTAGGTGTGTGTTTTGGATGTGTGCAGATCCATATTTCAGCATGCCTGCAATAAAGGCCCATTTTGTTTTGGCCAAAAATGGACATGAGGCAAAATAAAAATTGGCGCACATCCATTTTGGGCCTGAGACCTTACCACCACCCACTGACTTAGTGGTAAGGTCTCGTGCATTAACTGAGCGGTAATCATCAGTGTGTGTACACTGCCTATTACCACCCAGTTAGTGTCACGCGGTTGGAAATAGAAATTATTTTCTGCCCCGCATTTCGGATGCGCGTCAAAATTAGAATTACCGCCCGGGGCACACAGTAGCCAGGCGGTAGTTGTAATTTGATGCATGTTGCATGCACCTAGGTGCCTACACGCTTTAGTAAAAGAGTCCCTTAATTCCCAAGACACTAGTAGCTTGAATAATCAGTGCCTGGCTTTGACAGTAAACTAATAATAAAAGCTAATCAATGAAACTACCATAAGCCCAAATTAAAAATCCTATATAGAACAGCAGTAAGCAAGCTTATGTGCAAACGTATTTATTTTTAAAGGACTTCAGTGAAAGGATTAGATGAAAATATTGGCTTTTTTTCTATCACAATTTGCTCTTCCAAATTGTCACTGGTCCTCATTTTTAAACCTTTTTTTTTTTGCATAGGAGTGGCCTAGTTGTTAGGGTGGTGGACTTTGGTCCTGAGGAACTGAGTTCAATTCCCACTTCAGGCACAAGCAGCTCCTTGTGACTCTGGGCAAGTCACTTAACCCTCCATTGCCCCATGTAAGCCACATTGAGCCTACCATGAGTGGGAAAGCGTGGGGTACAAATGTAAAAAAAAAAAAAAAAAATCACAAATAATGTCTTCAAAGTATACTGAAAATTGAAAACTTATCTTAGAGGTGTTGGCTCCAAGGGCTCTTAAGATCCATCGTGAATAATGTTTTGCCTGCTGGCTATATCAATGATA
The DNA here is from genome assembly GCF_901765095.1 of Microcaecilia unicolor. Lineage (NCBI taxonomy): Eukaryota > Metazoa > Chordata > Amphibia > Gymnophiona > Siphonopidae > Microcaecilia > Microcaecilia unicolor. The sequence continues at coordinate 595,799,517 of NC_044032.1, forward strand.
AACCCACTATACAAAACATGATTATGTTAGATTAAATATTCAGTTCTTAAGTCAAGATGGTGGCAGTGCCATTCACATAGTAATTTATAGAACACCTGATCTATAAATTACTATCCAGCTTATTTTCGAAAGAGAAAAACGGCTATAGTATGACCTAAATCGGGAGATAGATGTTTGTCTCGCAAAGGCGCCCAAATCGGTATAATCGAAAGCCGATTTTGGGCGCTTCCAACTGCACTCCGTCGCGGAAATGAATAAAGTTGACGGGGCGTGTCGGAGGCGGAACTGGGGCGTGGTTAGCAGCCGAGAAGAGATGGGTGTCTTTAGCTGATAATCGAAAATAAAAGGCGTTTTTACCGCGATTTTGGGGTCACTTTTTTTGGACCCTTTTTTTCACGAACAAGTTCCCAAAAAGTGCTCCAACTGCCCAGATGACCACTGGAGGGAATTGGGGATGACCTCCCCGGACTCCCCCAGTGGTCACTAACCCCCTCCCACCAAAAAACCCCCACTTTAAAAACTTTTTTCCAGTCTCTATGCCAGCCTCAAATGCCATACCCACCTCCATGACAGCAGAATGTGTTCGATCCTGCCACAGCCTTTCCCTGGGTCAGATGTGGCTCTCGGGTGCACTACAGGGTCACATCAGCATTGCATTGTGGTGAGTGTAGGGTATTGGGCTCCGTGATTTCATTAGCTTGTGTTACAGTCTCACAATGTTGGTAGTTGGTAGGCTCTTCTCCCATGGTGCTTTTCCCCCTGCCTACTGGGTCAGAGTGTGCCCTGTTGTGTTTCCTGTTGTAGTCCATGCGGTAGTGGCCATTTTTGTAAGCCAGTTTTAGTTCCCTTTCCTGTGTTAGCCACGTTAGACAACTTAGTTCTTCCCTTGAATGTGGCTGAAAGAGGGCATTGTACATCATTCTGCCAGCTCTGACCTACTGCTCATCTCAGTACCAGGGAGACTCATTGCCAGTGGGGCACAACCTCTGATCTGCAGTTAACTGTGAGTAAACGCGGTTATTCCAATAAAGGACATTTTTGGAGAGATTAGTCTTCAGGTGTCAACTGGTGTGCCAATGTTATATAGCAGCAACCAGTCCTAGAGGCCTGCGTGTATGCAGGTCCCTGGAGCACTTTTAGTGGGTACAGTAGTGCACTTCAGCCAAGTGGCCCCAGGCCCATCCCCCCTCCCACCTGTAACACTTGTGCTGGTAAATGGGAGGCCTCCAAAACCCACTGTACCCACATGTAGGTGCCCCCTTCACCCCTAAGAGCTATGGTAGTGTTGTACATTTGTGGGTAGTGGGTTTTGGGGGAGGGGGGTTGGGAGCTCAGCACCCGTGGTAAGGGAGCTATGCATGTGGGAGCTTTTTCTGAAGTCCACCGCACTGACCTAGGGTGCCCAGTTGGTGTCCTGGCATATCAGAGGGGCCAGTGTACTACAAACCCTGGCCCCTCCCACGACCAAATGGCTCGGATTAGGACGTTTTTGAGCTGGGCCCGTTCTCGGAGATAAACTCCCATGGAGATAGGCGTTTCCGTTCGATTATGCCCCTCCACGTGAATGGCACTGCCACCATCTTGACTTAAGAACTGAATATTTAATCTAACATAATCATTTTTTGTATAGGGGGTTGATCCTTGATATAGCCAGCAGCAAAACATTATTCACCTGATTCGCAAGTCCACGAATCACGGACACTGGATTCAAATCAATGTGCTCCATTCTAGCTCTGCATTCAGTCCCTTTGGAATCATCGTTTTCAATAAAAAATCCAGAACTGTTCTTTGCAATTTAATATTTGTTCAAGATGACCACCCTCTTACCCTTCTTGGATATTATCTATCGCTTGCCATTTTAAATCTTGCCATGTATGTTAATCATACCAGTGAGCTATGCCATGGCACTTGCAAGTTTTCTGTAATAATCCAAGACTTATGCTCATTGAGTTGGATTTTAATACTCTGCCCAATATACACTAATTTACATGGACATTCAATCATATATACAGCATTAAAACTATTGCAGGAAGTGTTATATTTCAATTTTATAACATGACCAATCATGGTGTATACCCGGATAGGTCCTGCTATGGTTAAAGCACACCACTGGCATCTTTCACACAGCTCATGGTAGCCCTTAAATCTCACTGATGACAATTCAGCATACTGTGATTTGATAACAGTTCACCAATAGTATTTTCTTGTTTATAAGCTATAACTAGAGATTCTTTAAAACCGGATATAGCTGAAGTAACTGCCAATGAGTCTTCAAAGACTGAACTATCAAATTAGCAATTTTAGAAAAAGGTAAAACACAAGTCATTCTTCCTGGTAAATACATCTACAATTCTGCAACAGTAACTCCCGTTGTATGAATCACACTCTCAAATAGGCATGTTTCAGAGATTTTTGGAAATCCTTGTTCTTCAAATCTTTTGGTTAGAAACTTTGCAAAAATTGGCTGATTGGTAAATTACATTTCAATCTATTTAGGGAGTAGCTGTTGAACCTCAGAAAAATATTACGTTCCACAGGCTTCCTGGTATATAACCTCTGATAATCTTTTATAACCCACATATTGAAAAATTCCATTTTAATTCAACTGTATTTCAGTGAAAAGTTTAAATTACAATCCAATTAATTGATCTACTGTTCAAAGTTTTTCAACATTTCTTCTTCACCATTCCAAATAAAGAAGATGTCATTTAGGAATCATTTTCCGAAGTGCCACTGATTGAAACTGAGGTGCGAAATATAGATTTGATTGTTCAAACCTTGCCACATATAAGGCTGCTATAGATGGGCCAATGTGGCACCCATGGCCACACCCCTTGTTTGTTGGTAACTGTCCACACCAAAAAGAAATTTCTGTAATAACCAATGTGGCCAATGCCATCAAAAAAGTAGTTGATATGTTTTGACAGAGATTAGGAAAGCTGGCAAATTGGGCAATGCTATAATAATGGGTAATTTCAATTACACCAATATTGACTGGATAAATGTTACATCAGAGAGTGCCATGGAGATAAAATTTCCAGGTGTAATATATGACTGCTTCTTGGAGCAGCTGGTCCAGGAACTGATGAGAGGGGGAGTCATATTGGACCTGCTCCTTGGTGGCATGCAGTGCAGGGTATAGTGCAAAGGGTGGCAATGTTGGGTCACCTGGAAAACAGTGATCATAACATGATCAAGTTTCAGCTACTATCTGGGATGAACCCACAAAGAAAATCTACTGTAGCTGCATTTAATTTTCAAAAGGCCGACTATAATAAAATGAGGAAAATGATTAAAAACAAACTGAAAGGATTGGCTGCAAAGGTTAGGACATTAATGGGCTCATTTTTGAAAGAGAAGGATGCCCATCTTTCGACATAAATCGGAAGATGTCCTTCTCCCAGGGTCGTCCGAATCGGTATAATTGAAAGCCGATTTTGGACATCCCCAACTGCTTTCCATCGCAGGGATGGCCAAAGTTCAAGGGGGCGTGTCGGAGGCATAGGCGAGACTTGGGCGTGCCTAACATTTGGACGTCCTTGACCCATAATCGAAAGAAACAAGGACGTCCATAACGAACACTTGGACGACTTTACCAGGTCTTGTTTTTCTTACAACTAAGGCACAAAAAGGTTTTTCTGGTATTGTGCTGCATGCAGAGTCTAACTTCTTAGGATTTCAGGTTAATTTTTGAAGAATTTGAATAGGGGCTATCTCTGTTCTCCATTGCCCCATGTAAGCCGCATTGAGCCTGCCATGAGTGGGAAAGCGCGGGGTTTCAAATGTAACAAAAATAAATGTATGACTGCAAGGTCAAGTGTCTGAATAGGGATCTGTTTGTTAGGTTCTGAGATTATGATAATACATTGTTTTTCAGAATTGGCAAGGCTGTTCTCCTAATTCCTGGTCTGTATGCTAATTTGGTTTGTGTCATTTTGGGTATACTACAGAGATTTTTTTTTTCCTGGTAAAGGGCTTCTAAAACAGACATCATGTTATGAGAATCAGGTTCTCAACATTAAAAGTTTATATTTATTTACTTATTTATTTATGGCATTTTATCCCACATTAAACATGAATTAGATTGGAACCTGGGAGCATTTAATTTTTTTTTCCTGGAGAGAGTAATGCATTGCCCCCCCCCAGGCTCTCTCCCCGGCTATAGCCAGCTCTGCAATTTGGGGGGGGGGGGGGGCGCAGGGGTGGACCGGGGGAGAGCCTGTTGTTAAACATTTACCAGCACACCACTGCACACATTTGACCTGTTATACTAGAATTCTGTAAAGGAAAAGAGGCCTACTTTTCCTTATAGAACAGGTGCCTATGTATAGAGGCCCTGCTGTTGAATTACTCCTATGCATAAAGAGCTCCTGGCTCTCAGAGAATGAATCTGATCTTTGGAGGCTGGAGTAATAGGAGTGGAGGAATGGCCCAATGGTTAGTGCAGTGGGTTGCAGATCTGGGGGGACCAGATTTAACTCTCATTGCTGCCTAATCATTGGCAGTGGGTTGAGGACCTGGGTTCAATTCCCTCTGCAGTTCCATATGACCCTGGGCAAGTCACATAGCCCTCCATTGCCCCAGGTACAATATATTGCTTAGATTGTAAACCTATTAGGGACAGTGTATGTACCTATGTAACCCTATGTAAACCACCTCAATTTGTACTCAAAAGAGGCAGCATACCAAATTAATAAACAATAGTCTTGGTGAATTGAAGCAGACAATCACATTTATGAGTTATTGGATCTAATATACCACTTTTTGCAGGTAGTGTCAAAACAGAGTACAACAGTTACAAAAAAATCATACATAAAAATAGGAAAGGAACTACAATATGGTATAGGAAAGATTGCACCACAATGCTGTTGTTCCAAGGAGAGGAATAGTATACTGTGGGGAGTGATTAATGTTGAGATGAAAGTAATCAACAACATTTGGGTCTTCATGGAGGAGAAAGGAACACTGAAGAGCAGACCTACCTCCAGTCTGGCAACCTGTTTGCTGCCTTGGAGGATGGAAGGTCACCTGGAATGAAGAAGTACATTGGTGTGGCAAAACAAAAATGATTATGTAGCCAGAATCTGTCCTCCAGGTGATGCAAGATTCTCTAATACGGATCGTGTGTCTCCAAAGGCATGTACCAAGAGGGAAGGGTGGGACAATTGTTGTAGCAAGTTGCAAAGGTGGTAAGATCATGGACCTCAGTCATCATCTCAATAGTCTAGGATAGCCAATTGCATAGTCAATGATTATTGTCCCTCATCTCAGGACCATAGTGTGGATAGAAGTGGGCCAACTCTCTTCTATAGAATAATACATATTCATGGAGAACCTGGTGCTAAATTATTTGTTATTCCTGGAGAACCTGGTGCTAAATTATTTGTTATTCCTGGAGAACCTGGTGCTAAATCATTTGTAGGTGACCTGAGTTTGAGTCAGGATTTCATATGTGGCAGAGTGGCTATCTCACAACAACCTATTGAAAGTCATCTCTTGAGCCAAATTTTTCTATAAAAAAGAACACTACTTATATTTCCATGCTACTAGAAAAGAAAACTTTGCTAACATTGGTGATATTCAACAAAAATTGTTAAATTATGCAACCTGGAATTCTAATAAAAAAAAATAATGACTCCTGATCCTGCACTTTCACAATGTTAAATGCAAACATATATTCTGAATCCACACAACAATGGGTGCAGAGCAGAACTGGAGCATGTACCCATAGAATTCACCACACACACACACACAAAATCTGATTCAGGTTTTAGGCCAGTAGCATTAACTTAATCCATTTCCAGTAGGGCTGGGCAGCTGAAAAATGTTCATTTTGTATTGTTTCCCATGTCATTTATGGCAATTTTTGTTTTGCTCATTTTTGGTTGGCATTTTGTTGTTTTGTCAGTTGCTGATAATAGTGTGCACTCTTTGAACATAGTGTGCACTATAAGGTAAGAGGACACACTATTTAGAAAGGGGGCATATTCTTTTTCCCGACAAGATGTGTACTATTGCACAAGTTTGTGTATGTACAATAGTTCCCGTATACGTGGTGGTTCTACTCTCAGGAAATAGTGTCCCCTCTTTCTGAAATAGTGCCTCTTTCCACATAGGACTACATTCAGTAAATGGAGCCCAGATTTGGGCACCAAAAAAATATGCCCTGAGTGCTATTCTGTAAATGGCACTCTGAGTTGGGTGCTTTTACAGAATAGAACGTTGCACCAAGATCAACGCCCAACTTTGAGTGTGAGAATTTATACCGACTGAAACCTAAATCCTTTTGCATAAATTAAGTTCAGATCCTCTGAATTCTATAATACTGTGCACATCTTTAGTAAATGCTCCTGACCTGCCCATGCCCCTCCCATAGCTATGCCTCCTTTTCAGTTGCACACTAAAAAATTTGCACATGCATCTTTATAGAATAGCAAGATGCACGCAAAATCCAAATTGCTGCCATTTAATGCCAATAATTATTAGTATCCAATTATTGGCACTAATTGGCTTATTACTCAGTTAAATTGCATATGCAAATTGGGCATATGACCAAATTTGCACGCGCAACTGTGGGTGCCATATATGGAATCCGAGGGAACGTGTTTCTAAACAGTAGATGCTATTATAGACAAACACCAAACCCCCAAAATATAATTTTCTTATCATTTTGCACGTCATCTTTGGTAATGAAATGCAAAAACATAAGATTTGTCATTGCCATCTCCTAGACATTGCAAATGACAGTCCATCCCTACTTTCCAATAGCAGGCATATTGTGAATTAATACAAACCCTACAAATGTTACTCAGACCCTGTAGAATAAATCTGCCATTCCAAAACAGCACCAACAAGAACTTTCCTAGGAAAAAGCAGCATTGTAAGCATTGCAGTGAGCTCAGAACATCAATATACCTAATTGGAAAAATTGAACATGCCAGATTACTACAGATCCCTACAGACACTCAATGATAACACAATACCTGGCCTCGATAACACATGCAGAAAACAAATAGAATCTCTCCCAATATAGAATAAGTGAACACAAACTAAAAATTGAAATATGTAGACAAAAATGATTCGAAACCCCCTAAGAAGCCAGAGTCTGCATACAGCACAATACCGGAAAAATAGAAAAAGATGCATTTCCTCCTGAACTGTGCAAAATATAAAAACAGCAGATGCCAATTCCCCAAACTGGCATATTTCAATCACTAAATGGAAAATAAAATTATTTGTTTTTTGTTTAAACTTTGCAGCCTGCTGATTTATTTTTTCTAATCATACTGGTCACAGTCTCTGGTTCTGCTTTCCACTATCCACTTTCCAGGCTGTCCTGTCCCTTTCGGCATTTTTTAAATTATTGTTCTCCCTTTGTTTTCTTCACTTCCTACCCTACATTCATCTCCAACATTGATATTTCATGTTCAGAATTCTTTCAGTCTCTCAATTCACTCATTTCATCTTTCTCTTATCATCAAATTTCAGAAACATAGAAACTTTGAAAAATGAAGACAAATAAAGATCATATGGTCTATCAAACTCCCTCTTTTTATTTCTTCTATCTATAACTTCCAATCTCTTCCTTCTCCCTGTGTCCACAAACTCCCATCTCTCCTTTGATCTTCCATCTCCCCCTGGATTCAGTATCTCCCCTTCACCTTCTGCGGATCCAGCATCCCCCCATATCTCCCACATCCCCATGGGTGCAGCATCTCCTGAATCTCCCCATCTTCCTCTCACAGCCCTCTATGTCAACCTCTCCCCTGATCTCCCCTTTCACCTTCTCTATGTCCAGCATCTCCCCCATCTCCTCTTCCATCTATCCCATGTTCTACATCTGCCCTGATCTCTTCCCTTTCCACCTATCTTGAGTTCTGTATCTGCTCTGATCTCTCCAATTCTACCTTCTCCATATCATGCATCTGCCTCAATGTCTTCCCTTCCACCTCTCACATGTCCAGCACATGCACTTACCTTCCTTTCCACACTGCCACCACTGCCAGCAAGAAAACAGAAAATGGGCATGTGAGGCCTTGAATCCTGAGCACATGTTCAGCATCTTCTTGTCCTGCTGCCTCTGATATGATTTCTTAGGTCATAGGAGGAGGGGCTGGCAGATGCTAAGTAGCACATGGAATCCAAGCCTTCTCACTGCTATTTTAATACTGCCTCCTCTCTGACCCTCTTAGGTTGATGGATTGGTGCAAGTCTCATGGCACACCGGTAAGCATTTGGTGGCACACTAGTTGAGAAGAATTGTTCTATAGATTTATGCATGCAAAGGGTATGTAAATTCACCTTTTGTGGGTAAATATATGTAAAGGTTACTGTGCCGGTATGATAGGATGTGATATTTTACACATTAACCACATGTCATGTTACAGGGTAGGATATGAGTGGGATATGGACAAAAAATTGTAGTGCATAATTAAATTGTGGAATCTGTTGTTGAAGGATGTGGTCAAGGTGACTGACAAAACTGGATTCGAAAGGGGCCTGGAACAGATCCTGGAGAAAAAGGTAATTAAAAATGAATAGCTAAATAGGCTTATCTATGGAAATAAGCTATAAAAAATAGATCTACCTTTTTGGGATCTGTCAAGTACTTCTGACCTGGAATGGACTTTGTTAAGGACAGGCTCCTGGCCTTGATGGCTCTTGATGTGCATAAATACTGATAGGTTGTTCATATATTATTTTTTTAGTCTAATACCCTTTAAATCTATTTTGTGCATTCTAAAAATGTGAGTGCATACTTAGAATGAAATGCATGTAATGAATTCACATCTGTATAACCATATCTAATATAATAATTTGCCCCTGCAATGTTCCAATGTCTCTCACTGCGTTCGTAACCATCTCCTGACGTCACTCTCCCGCAGTAGAAGCCTGCTTGCCTGATGTCAGGAGATGTTACTACTCTCTGTCTCTGTGGCCTCCGAGTGCAAGGAGGACGTGTGCGAGTGCCCCAGCCCTTCGTACCTGGCAGCTGCTGTTTAAAAAGTTTTACCTCCTGTTCGGCCGGCAACACTCAAGTCCACCAAGTACAGATGCCGCTTCAGACAGGCTGTGGTTCGCTGTTCCTGTGGTCCCACCCTTCCGCAAACAGGAAATGAGGGCGGGACCAGAGGAACAGAGAACCACAGCCTGTCTGAAGCAGCGTCTGTACTTGGTGGATTGGAGTGTTGCCAGCCGAGCAGGAGGTAAAACGTTTTAAACAGCAGCTGCCACGTACGATGGGCTGGGGCACTCGCACACATCCTCCTTGCACTTGGAGGCCATAGACAGACGCTGGGCGGTGGAAATTGGAGAGGGGGGTCCTGAGACGAAGGGGGGTCCTGAGATGAGAGAGAGGGTGGAGGGGGGAGATGAGAGGGGGAGGGGGTCCTCAGATGAGAGGGGGAGGGGAGGGGGTCCTCAGATGAGAGAGGGTGGGGTCCTGAGGGAGGGGGAGGAGGGGGTGATGAGGAGGGGTGATGAGGAGGGGGGAAGGGGGGAGGAGGAGGAGGGGGAGGGGCCCTAGAACCTTGCTCGCACCCGTTTCCTTTCTGCTGGAAATGGGCCTTTTTTTTACTAGTACTCTATATTTGAGTTAGCTTTCTTTTGTGTAAGGGTTTTTTTTCACTTATTAACAAACTAGAAGTTCTTAAATACATTACATTTGCTAAGGTTTTTTTTTTCTTCATAATGTTGTAGTGATTCTTTTGGTTCTCTGTAGGAAATTGCATTATATCTTCCACTGTTTAATCAGTGTTCTGTAGTAGTTTTACATCATGAACATGTTGAACTGGTTTTCTATTGCTGGATATTCAAAGATTGATTGATATTTATCTGAAAAGTGACAGAGGCAGGTGGTACCTTATAGACTAACCAATTTACTGAGGCATGAGCTCTAGAAGACCAAAGTTCACTTTGGGTCCCTTTTACTAAACTGTGCTAATGGTTTCCGGTGCAGCAAATGGGTTTCATTGCATTTTCCGTGCAGGAATCACAAGCATGGTTTAGTAAAAGGGGCCCTTTGTCACATGAATGAGTCAGACATTTTTTGCTACTCAAGGCTATCAAAGCTACTGCAGTTTTTAAAATTGCTACTTATCTTTGTTTAGCACTTTGCTATTTTGATGGCCATTTGTGAAGAGTTCAGAGTTAAACATTGGGTCATATTTGCTCTGATCTACTGAAATAAAAATGTGGCCTTACAAATAAATGTATATATCTCTTTGATGTTTTGGTTATTGATGGCCCAGTCAGTGACATTCTGTGGCCCTATACTTAGTACAAGTAAAACTGTCCAGGGAATCACCTCAAGCCTGGGCATTGGCATAGATTTATGAGGTCGTCCCCCCCCCCCCCCCCCCATTTCCTTTAGTTATACTATAATGGCTGCTCCTTTTGAGACAGAGACCTTCATGTATTTCTCCACATTCTACTTGCGTACATTTCTTGGTGTTTTTTTTTTTGGTATGTGATGATTATGATATTAATATTCAGTCTGCAAAAAAATCGTGCAGTATTGTTTATAGTTTATGAACATACCTTTTTCCACCATTAAACTTTTTCCGGCTGGTAATCAGCCTGCTATGATCAATTTTTTTAAAACACTGACTACTTTGAATATTTTATACCCAAATAATTAGTGCCAGGCCATACCCAGATATTGGCACTGGATAGTTGGTGACTGGGCCACAGCTGGTACTTATCCAAGTACCACCTGCATTTGTGCCAGCTGCTTATGTAAAGAGATGACCTCATACCAACACACTGGTAAAGTTTGTGTTCATTCTGGGTGCATTAGGTGGCCTTTGCCTTTAGGGATTGTGTGCCATTTCATCTGGCTTCTGTTCATTTATCATTCTACATATTTGTATCAGGAACTTTATAAAATCCTGCTGTTTACTTCTGTTTACACTTTTAGTTTGCACTATGTCTTTGTAAATAAACCCTTGCTATGTGTACTTCTTTTGACAGACTAGTATAATAAGAGGGAATTCTGTATTAGAAGAATTACTATTAGATATGTCTGTTGCCCTAGACTTAGTGCCATTATTTACACATTTAAGGTACACTTCTCAGTTGTCAGTTATTATCCTCATATCCCTCGTTGGCTCTTGATCTAAGTAAAAGTCAAGGCTTCAGTATCCAAAAGCACTTATGTGGACAGCAGCACTATTATTACTGACAACCAGAACACTATCCAGGTATTGTGAGATGAAGCAAGCATTTTTTATTTATTTTTTAATACAGATGTAAATGATTTTCAGTCTGCTATTCAGGTAGATATTCAAGTGATTTGAACTGCCAGGAGAGGATCCTGGTCATTTAAATTGCTTGTGTGAGAGAAATCACAGATATTCAGTGGTACTTGACTGGTTAGTGCTGCTGAATATCCCTGCTAAACAGCCATCCCACAACCATGGGCATAGTGTGGGAAGACTGTAAACTTATCTTTTAGCAGCGATATTCTGTCCACTAACTGGCAGTAACCACATAGTAAGTATCAACTAAAGCACTACTACTACTACTACTACTTATCACTTCTATAGTGCTACAAGGCATACGCAGCGCTGTACACCAAACATGAAAAGACAGTCCCTGCTCAAAGAGCTTACAATCTAAATAGTAAGTAACAGTAAAACAGCTGTCCTAACTTTCTGCAGCAAGTTAACCAGGCACCTATCTGAATATTGACCGGTGCCATACCCAGATATTCAGTGCCGGGAGTTGCACATGCCACAGCATTGAATATCTGAGGTCAGTTCAGTCTGTGGCTGTCAGAAGCTTGCTAGCCAGTTACCACCATAGGCAGAATATCAACCCCTATCCAGACAAATTCAGGACAGCAGAAAGGCTGTTACAGGGGTATCTGAACAGCCAACTGATATCTTCATTATCAAGATAGTGACTACACTAACCACTCTACATTCATATTCAGGGCTGCTTGCAATCTGGATAGCAACTCTGGATTTACTTAAATAATTCAAACACTGTAGTCAGTGTTTAAAACAAGCATCAACCATGGAATGAAAATATAAGGCTGCAAAATCTTTTAACATTGCATATGAAAAACAAGTTCTCAAATCTAAATTCACCTGTACTAGTGCTAAAACAAGGTATTGTAACCCTTCCAGGAATTATCAGTCTTTGTAGCATTCATTATCAATGTATTCTAATAATTCAGGATGTAGTGTTGAATAATATCCGCTCTAACATTCAGAGTAATGTCTCTTGATTTTACTCTGCAGCTAAATAAAATAGCACAGTTGCCATGTTAATCCACTTGCAAGTGTAGAAATAAAGGTTAATGAAAAACTGTAGGTAATACTTTATATTGGCCTAAATGCATTGTGAATAGTTTTCAGGAATTATATTCCCTTTATCGGGTCAAGCAAAAGAAGCAGATTATAACTCGCTGTTATCTGAGACATTACCCTGATATCAAGGTTTAGTTTGTCTCTCTAAAGAAGTCTTTGTTAAGAAATATTCCAAAATGCAATTGGGTAAGGATAAGGGATTTTCAAACTAGTTCATGCCTTTTTAGTAGTAACTCAAGATGAGTTAATTTCAAGACAGTTGGTACTTTCTTTATACCATAGGGTTTATAATCTAAGTGGGCAATTCTTTGAAGTGGTGCCTCTTTTTTTTGGGTGCCCCAATGTCTCACAGGGAGTGCAAAATTCTATGATGGAATCAGGGTGCCCTGATTCTGTTATAGAATACTAGTACAAACCTGCATCAGCATGCCAAAGGGAAGGCATGCCCATTTATGGCAGGCGTGAGTAGGTGTGCCTTAATGCGCTACTCAATATGTGCATCTGATAGTTTTCTGAGTGAATTGATGGTGGACATACCCATGGCCTGCCCATGCCCCACCTACATATACATGTTTAGGCACTTATGTGCTATCTTAAAGAATAGCCTATACTGAACTAGCATGCATACTACAACTACTAATCATTTCTATAGTGCTACTAGACATATACATCACTGTACACATTATACACATGTACTTTTCTGTCAATCGAAAAAGGGTAAGAGAGTACACCAAAGAGTAAATGCAAAAACAAAAGCACATGATGACCTCCAGAAACAGGACAATGAAGATGTCTTTATTGGAAAGACCCAACACGGGCCATCAGGGGTCACTGAAATTGCAGAACTCATAAATAAATAAATGTATGCTTTTGTATCCCACATTTCCCAATTAGGTAGTCGGTTCAATGTGGCTTACAGATTACATCATGTAGATATGTAACAATAGCCATCAGAAGTTAGATCTGTCCTTGAATCATGTGCTGTTAATGCTCTGGTATCATGGTGTGACAGTTGGTGATCAGTTTGATTATGTGTGGTTGTCAGAGAAGAGTTTTCTAAAGAAGTGGGTTTTCAGATGTTTTCAGAATGTCAAGTAGTTGTCCATACTTTTGAGGGCTTTTGGTAGTGTGTTCCATGTCTTGGGACAGTTGTATGTGAAGTTGATTGAGTATGAAGATTTGTATATCAGGCCTTGACATTTGGGAAAGTGGAAGTTGAGATAGGTTCTTGCTCCTCTGATTGTTTTGCATATAGGTAGTTCTTTTAGTTTTATCATATACTCCAGTGCAAGTCCAAATATTCTGTAGGTGAGGGAGCATATCTTGAAGGATAACCATGCTTTAACTGGTAGCCAGTGTAGATTTTGGAGTAGTGATTTGGCACATTTGAATTAGTTTTTACCATAGATAAGTCTTGCTGCTATGTTTTGTGCTGTTTGTAGTCTCTTTAGTGATTGTTCCTTACATTCGGTGTAGATTCTGTTGTAGTAGTCAGCATGGGCGAGGGCCATGGATTGGACCAGTGTGCGGAACATGTTTCTTGGAAAGTAGATTTTAATGTATTTCAGTTTCCATATGGATTGGAACATTTTCTTCATGAGATTTGAGATTTGCTTGTCAAGGGTCAAGATTCGGTCATGGTGACTCCAAGGATTTTTAGATTATCAGATATTGGGAGGGGTGTAGCCATGGCGGAGATGTTTGGGAATCTGTCAGTGTTATATGGTGATGTGATTATCAGGCATTGTGTTTTGTCTTTGTTTAGTGTGAGCTTGAATGCTAATGCTCAGGATTCCATTATGTTTATGCCGTCCATAATCCCAGTCATGATTTTGCATAGGTTCTTATTAAAAGGTATGTAGATCGATACATCATCGGCATATATAAGGGGTTTGAATCTTTGTTTGGATAGTGTTTGGGCCAGAGGGGCCATCATTAAGTTGAACAGTATTGCTGAGAGCGGTGAGCCTTGGGGGACCCCACATTCAGCTTTCCATGGAGGGGAGAGAGAAGAATTTATTTGCACTTGGTAGGATCTGGTGGTTAGGAATCCTAGCATCCATATGAGAACTTTCCCTCCTTTGACAATTTTGTCGAGTGTTCTTATGAGGATTTGATGGTTGACCATGTTGAATGCACTTGACATGTCAAATTGTAGTAGAAGAATTTTTTTTTTCCGTAGGTGATTTTCTTTTTGAGGTTGGCCAGTAGTATGATCAGTATTGTTTCTGTTCTGTGATGGGGTCTGAAGCCTGATTGAGATTCGTGGAATATAGAGAATTTGCTGATGTAGTTGGTTAGCTGGTTGGCTACTATCAGGCTTGCTTTCAAAAGAGAAGGGCGCCCATCTTCCAACACAAATTGGGAGATGGGCGTCCTTCTCTCAGGGTCGCCCAAATCGGCATTACAGATGAATGGAGCAGCATGTGCTTAATGCTGCCGTGTGTACAAGGCAAGTTCATAGAACTGTGCGTGGCGAGGGGGAGGGGGAATGAGATGCCAGATGGCGGGGTGGCAGAAGAGAAGTGACAGTGGCAAGGGGAATAGGAGAGAACAAGCTTCAGAAGCATAGGGAAGGGAGGGGGCAGTGGTTGGAGAGAAAAAACATGCCGAAGGGAAGAAGAGTTTGGGAGAGGAGGAAAGAGAGAAAGATAGGTAGTGGAACCAGGAGCAAGCAGCTCAATGCAATTAATGCATTAAAATTATTAACGCAAGTTAAAAATTTTAACATGTTAATTGTGTTAAATGTACAGCCCTAGTAAATAGCATGTATTTTACAGGTAGATATACATATAGGTGGAGTTTAGGTGTACATTTACATTATATAGAGAATACTATATCCTATTCATGTATCACTGATATTTAGGCACAAACTAGCTATATGGCTGGTGTAGGTACCTGCTAATATTCTATAAAGGAAAGTATTTTTCTTTAGAATTTGCACCTAGTGAGCACCCTCTTTGTGCCTGTATAAGGCACACAGTAACAATATTGTGTTCATTGAGATGTAAGCTCTTGTGTGAACGGCAGTAACTTGACTGACTGCTATGATTTAGGGAATGGAAGATAATAAGCCTTAGCAACAGGCTGAATTCCATCCCTTATAATTAATTTAAAAAGACATTAATCCTTGATTCACCGCTCATTTCTCTTAACAGATATCCATGTAAACATATCTCTTCAAGTGGTCCTCTTTGCCACAATCCTATTCCTTCTCACTTTATAGCAGAATAGAAAAAATAATTCCAGATTTCCTCTTCTGCTTCACAGTCCAGTCTTCCACTTTTTAAGCACCTGATATATTTCAGATACAGTTCTGCCATACCTGCAGTTTGATTCTCTTTCTGGCTCCTGAGAAACTCAAAGAAGGGATGGACAATGCTCTTCTGATACTTCTTTCTTCTACCCATATTTAAAAGATCTCTCTCACCCTATCGATTCTAGCTATGCCTATAGCCATCCCTCAATACTCACAAACTCACCCAGAGGTAGTCAACAGGGAGATTTAATTTTCTATTCCATCTTGGCTTCTCTCATTGCTTTGATAAGCATTATTGTTAGAAGCAGATTCCAAGCCAGAATTCAATAAAACTTGTTTTTAGCACAGAAGATTCATAGTTGAGGTGGAAATGAAAGTAAAGTCGCAGATCAGGTAGACTCTGAAGGATTGCAACAGCAAAGGATAATGAGCAGGCTAAAAGTCTAATTTAGTAAGCTTTTTCCCCCATAGATACAAAACGGAAGAAGGAAGCCCAAAGTTAAATTGTTGCTCTTTATCTGTTCTCGTATTTTATACTTATACATTATATAAAAAGGTACAGTATGTATTATCTGTGAATTGAATGTCCTTCCTTCATTTTCCATCATTATTACAGTTTGTTCTTTGTATAAGTCATTATTGTTCTATAGGGAGGATAGAGATAGTACACTGCACAGAATTTCAAAGGCATAAATTGGTATCTGAAAAGAAGCCAATATAGCTAAGGTTTCATCAACATCATATGCTGACAATCAAGATGACTCTTGGGACAGATCTGACAATATAATACTGCCTGGTATACCATGAAGCCTCCCATAATCAATTTGGTGCAGTCTCTGTATGTTTACAAGGAAAGAAAAAGAGACCAAGAGTTTTGCTACAGCATAGATATGCTGATGAATGAATGCTCAAATTTCAATGTATTTCTTTCTACTTATCAAATGATATTTATGGAATAAGATTTTTAGTTCTGTTCACAGGAGAAACACAGCTGTAACAAGAAAAGAATAATGCAAGATTTTGATTTGATTTGATTTGACTTTTAAATGTCCAGCTTAATCAGCATGAGTCTGGCTAGTAGATGTTATCAAGAATGTATGTGATGTGTGTATGGTTGTCCCCCTTGTAATCACTCCTGAGTGATGACCAGAATAATTCCCTCCTTCCCCCTACTGGGGTTTGGAAGGGGGCCAGGAGGGAAAGCCTATGAATGCTCCCTTCACAGCATTCCCAACTCCAGCCAGCCTGGAGAATGGAAGATCTAACTTGGGATTTGAGCTAAGGACCACTGTGGCTGGAATGATCTGTGTATAGTCACACCTGCTTGAGAGTAGATGTAGCACTCAAATGGATTGATGGGTGGTATAGCTACTTTTTAATAAAGATGTGAAGATTTAATAAAAATGTAAATCTATGTACGTATTTTATAACCTATGCGCGTACTTTGTGATTCTGCCCATACTACTCCCCTGAACATAACCACATGTGGCATAATGGTACTTCCGGGTGACATAATGGTACCTGCCTTCTTGTCACCATAAGGCAATTTTATAAGAGGTCTTTCATGTGCATTAAACAAGATTTTTGTACAAAGATATTATGGTTATGGCTTGTGGTTATAGTTTATTAGGTTTAATATATTGTCTTTCAAGGCAACTTGCAATAGCCTGGAATCCCCTCCTGTGAGATGGCATTCCGGACATCTACTGCCCGCCCTGTGTGTGTGTGTGGGGGGGGGGGGTGCTTCCTGGTGTTGTTCCTGAGTCAGCCCCCCTGCAGTCTGGGTTTGTGTCTTCTGGTTCTATCACCTTCCCTTCTCTGGTAAACATTAGAAGACATGGATTTGGACTGCAGGGGGCTGACTCAGGAGTGGCATCGGTGGTGCTTTTTCACAGAGGGAGTGGTGGATACCTGAAGTGCCCTTCCCTGGAAGGTGGTAGAGATAAAAACAGTAACAGAATTCAAAAATATGTGGGATAAACACATAGGCATCCTATATGGGAGGCATGGAACCAAACAAGCTTAGCTGTGATTACATGGCAACACCAGTAACTGAGAAGCAAAACCATGGTTGGACAGATTCAGCTTCAGTAGTTGGAGAACCAGGACAGTGCTGGGCGGACTTCTACTGTCTGTGCCTTGAAAATCAAGATCAAGTATGCACATGTAATATTGCATCATACCTTATGCTAAGCCGAAGTCATTTGATATGAATTTGCATTGTACCCATTAGGACTTAATTATAATAATCATGCCTATTACTAATAAAACCGTGAATTAAGATTTGAACAGATGTCTTATCAAGGAAAGACCTTAGTGTGTGAATTATTATTTATTTTTTTTATGAGAACAGAAATCTGTGGGGGTGAATGTCACCTAACTGTCATCCAAAACGGAAACAGTGCTGTGCAGTTGTACTCATGTACCAGCAATAATTGTATGGAAAGGTGCAGGAACTTATTTTTTCCCATGAAAACAGTATAGCCTCAGAATTGGCAGGGTTAAGCTTAAGGTAGTGGGACTTCAGCTAGGAAGAAATAGCCTTCAAATCTCACTCCAGGTTACAAAGGTACAAAATCTGTGATGGATCATATGGGAACAAAAACTAAATATCGCCATTATATGTGTACACTTAGTCCAGAACTTTAGGCTACAGTTGGGGAAAAAGATGTCAAAACAGCATTAGGATCATTGATATTATTATTAATATTGAGCCTTCAGTGGTTAGTATTCTTTTTAAATGCCAATATCAAGGGTATTTTATACGTAGATATTATTCAGCACCAGTTATTAAGTAACGGCCAGCGTTGAATATCTGGATATAAGTTGACCGGTGCTATTTATCCAGGTACCAGTGGTATTCATTCAGTCTTTTTTATGCCCTAACTTTATTTGGGAAGTTAGCGGACTTAATATTGCCACTTACCTGGTAAGTCCCGACTCCACCCAAGCTCTACCTTAGCATAACCCAGATAGTGCCAATGTGATCTGACCAAATATTCAGCAGCATAATTGGTGCTTAACTGTTTATGCATATTTTACATAATTGCTCTGTTAATGCCTACTCTTGAGGTGGTGTTAAAATTCTTGTGCTATCTGTAGCAAAGGAAATTAGCGTGTTCTAACATCCCAGCAAAGAGGGGGTACAAAGTACAGAACAAAGTCCAAATGGCAAAAGAAAGCACCAGGAGCCTTCAGAATCAGGACAAAGTTCCTTTAATCACAAAACTTGGAAAACAATCTTCAAGAAATAACCGGACACGGGCTGTATTTCGGCGCACAGTGCCTGTGTCAGAGGTCATGACCCCTGTGACTTGTGACCCATGATGCAGGCACTGTGCACCAAAACATGGCCCATGCCAGGTCATTTCTTTAAGATTGTTTTCCAAGTTGTATGATTAAAGGAACCTTACCCAGATTCTGAAGGCTCCTGGTGCTTTCTTTTGCCATTTGGACCATGTTCTAACATCAAACATGTTACTTGTAAAGGTGCTGTCTCCACCAATGTTCTATCCATTCCAAACCCCCTTTTGCATGCTACACTGGAAATTGTACTTTAGTAAACTCTAGTTTTTCTAGCTCATGATAGCACTTACTACGCATTAAAATGCATGTTAACTGCTTAACGCACATACTCTTCGGTGACTTAAAGCTTGGTAGAAAAGAGAGATTGAGGGTTTATTGTTTTAATTTCATTAAAAAAAAACAAAGTTACTTATTAGCTTGCTTAAGTGACTTAAGACAGGCAGAGATTTGATATCTTAATGAGTGGATCAAGCAATAGTGAAGGGAAGAAGACTTTAGAGTAATTATGGACTGTCAACATGGTAAGGGGGAGCCAGTTCCAAAGGAATGGGCTCCACCTTAACCATGGTGGAACCTAGCTGCTAGCACAAACTTTTAAAAATACATAGGGCAGCTTTTAAATTAGAACATGGGGGATATTCAACAGTTAATTCAGAGCATGGTTTAGAGAACAGAATAGAGAAAGATAGAGGTGTTGTGATAAAGGCAAAAGTAGCTCAGGTGCCTACAAGTAAAAGCAAGCAGTTTTGAAAGATTACAAATTACTCTGTTAACTTCTTAGCAGGTAGTAAATATAAACAAAATCATACTATTATAGATACGTTAAAAACCTGATAATGTTGGTCTCTGTGTTGAATGATTTTGCTATCCAATATTTTAAATGGTGTTCTTTTTCTTATTTCTGGCTGATAAATTTTATTGTACATCAATAAGATCCACTAGTTTGGTGTGGGCAGTATATCAAGAATTAATAAACTATAAAACATTTAAATTGCATTACATATATTTTATCTGGCATTCTGTAGGGCTTGTAATCCTGAGTACAGTGGTGACAGATTGACCAAGAGATCGGGTCAAGGTCGAGTACTATATAAGCTTTGTTGAAATGTAAGTGCCCCTAGTAAGAATGATTTATCATTCCAGAATTGTAGCTGATTGCATTATTTCTTGTTGTTTTTATTCTTACTCATGTTATAATGGTCTTTGGCATTTTTATGGTTTTTCATCATTTGCTAACAATAAAAGATTTCAACTAAAAAAAAAAAAAAGCTTCCTTCCTCTGCTCTGAGCCCATAACTGAGTCTTTTGCCATCATCTGTGCTGGCTGAATGATGCAGCAGCAGGTCACACAGAGAGGTGGAAGTGGCAGCAGGCCTCATCAGCAGATAAGTACAGAAGGTAGAAGAGATGGTAGGTGCAGATGAAAGCAACATTCCAGCTTTTGTGGAGTTGTTGGAAGATCATGTTAGCTTTTCAGCACGCAGTTTACTGCACTTTTATAACAAAATGTAAATTTTGTTCTAGTTGCTGTGAACCCACATTTCCTATAAAGAGATGTCTGCTTTATTCTATCCTGACACTTAATTTTTTGAACTAAGTACGTATCTAAAAATGTAAAGAAGCAAAGTTGTTTTATAGCCTAAGAACTCAATAAGTGTTCAGATAATGTGAGCAGTGACAAATATGCAAACATTTGCACTGCAAGAAGTTTTCAAGTTGCATATTTGTGATATGAAAATATGCAATATCCCTGTCACTGAGCAATTTTAATCATAGAGGATAGAATGTATTGTTTAACACCAAGGACGTGCTAAAATCCACTGTTATGTAAATTCTTCTCAAATTAAAACCTGTGAGGCTTTTTGAATTGTCTTCTTGTTATTCATTGTATTGTACTGCCTTCATTGCATTGTGAGACCTCATTTTTTCAGACTACCTGATCTGTTCAATTATACATCTAATATCAAATGCTTTCAATGCTGCAAAACTATGATGACAGCATTGCCATTCACTGAAATCATACATCATTTGCTTCTAACTTGTCTGTACATGAAACTTATTCTTAGCTTTCTTTAAACTTTCAATGGAAATACTATCCTGTCTCCTAGGGAACCTTTCAAAAATGAAGTGCTCCTCGTTTCTAGAATAAAAATATTCATGGCCAATATTCAAAGTGATTTAACTGGGCATTCACACTCAGCGGGCCAGCTGCTGATATTCAGCAACACTTAGGGGGTCCTTTTACCAATGTGGTAAAAAGGTCCCTGCTGTAGCGGTGGGGGTGGTTTTTCCCACACGACTGGGCCCTTTTTCCCGCAGCAGCTAAGAAGCCCCTAAAAAATGTCTACAACACGGGCATTCGGCATTCACTCAGTCACCCCCTTCTATCCAAACACCACACCAGAAGCCAATTTCTTTAACAAATGTGGATTTATTTAGGCCGCAGCCAGGTCCGCAAAAATTTATTTATTGTAAACCTTCACATAAACAATCATTGGTAAACATCATTGATAAACATCTCCCTCCGAGTACACAGCCCTTCTTGCTTATATTACTACAGGCTGTGCCGTCCAAGCACCCTGTTCCTCCTCAGTGCTGTCTGCTATAGCACGCTGTCCAATCAAATGCATCCCGTACAAGGATGCATTTACCACTTTAACCAAAGCTATTGGCCCCCTGGCCGTCCAAGCCAGGAGACTAGCCGTGTCCATCTTGTTCTGTAATCCTGCCCGCATGCAGGCATAACATTTTGCTCAGTATTGTAACTTGCAACAGGTCATTAACATATACATAGTAACTCAGTTTGCCATATTATCCGCTGAGGTGCTGTGTACTCGTCGCTAATGTTACCTAAGTTCCATAGCTTATGCCTTGCTGCGACAACGACCCTTTCCCTGTACCTCATGGGCGGGAGGGCGGGTCAACACTGCTCCCTCTGCTTGCTGCAATCCAAATGGCGCTGTGTTTCCCTTCACAGCCCTTCTTCACCCCTCCTCCCTACCCGCCCCTTTTCCCATCACCCTTCAATCTCTTAATCTCCCTATCCACTCCCACTCCTCCCTCCCTCTCCTCCCCACCCCAGATTCTTCCTGAGCCTTCAGCCCGGTTGTAATCGGCTCCCCTTTAAGGGTGAGCCTTTCCATCAACACGGGCATTCGGCATTCACTCAGTCACCCCCTTCTATCCAAACACCACACCAGAAGCCAATTTCTTTAACAAATGTGGATTTATTTAGGCCGCAGCCAGGTCCGCAAAAATTTATTTATTGTAAACCTTCACATAAACAATCATTGGTAAACATCATTGATAAACATCTCCCTCCGAGTACACAGCCCTTCTTGCTTATATTACTACAGGCTGTGCCGTCCAAGCACCCTGTTCCTCCTCAGTGCTGTCTGCTATAGCACGCTGTCCAATCAAATGCATCCCGTACAAGGATGCATTTACCACTTTAACCAAAGCTATTGGCCCCCTGGCCGTCCAAGCCAGGAGACTAGCCGTGTCCATCTTGTTCTGTAATCCTGCCCGCATGCAGGCATAACATTTTGCTCAGTATTGTAACTTGCAACAGGTCATTAACATATACATAGTAACTCAGTTTGCCATATTATCCGCTGAGGTGCTGTGTACTCGTCGCTAATGTTACCTAAGTTCCATAGCTTATGCCATAGCCCACGGCAATGACTCCTCGTTCGCCGCGGGCTCCCCCCAAACCCTGGCTGCGACCTACCACCAGCGTAATGGCTTCAATAAAATTCCGTAAATCAAAGTTGAATATATCCAGGCCCACATCCGACAGGTGGACCCCATCTGATCTATATAAACCCGCACAAGATTCTTTAAGGAACTCATGCACAATCACTTGCCCTTTAACTGACCCCATAAATTTACCCATCCACCTATTAATTTTTTTGCGTGTGCCATCGATCGCTGTATGCGACCTCTCGCCCCTCCAAACTCGTCGTGGAATAATAGCCTGGTCCGGGGCAGCAAACATGCCAGTTTTAATAAATCATTCTGTATTGTTTTCACTAATAGCACACTGTTCATCCCCGCTAAATCATTGCCCCCTAAATGCAGGATGAGAAACTGTGGCGCACTGGAAGACATCAACTCCCACTCTATGGTTGGCAACAATTGAGCCCACAGCATCCCTCTCTTACCCAACCATCGTACAGCCACCTTCCCCCTCGGAAAGCCCAAATTCACCCCATCAGGTCGTACAGCTGCCCTCTTATGTGCCCAATGCACATAAGAGTGACCACAGATCCATATCTGGTACTGTTCCACCACGTCACCTGCAAGTCACATGCAATTAACATATTATCAAATATGGCAAGTCACATGCAATTAACATATCAATTATGGCAACAACAGGAAAGCCAACCCATGCAATTAACATATTATCAATTATGGCAACAACAGGAAGCCAACCCAAGTAAACCCCGCTGCAAAGGACCACCCACCCTAACAGGGCTAACCCTAACAGGGCTACTAACGTGGAGGCCAAATGTATCTTTTGTACGCATTCGATCCCCACCGGCCTAACCGTTTAATTTGTTCACATGGAACTCCATGCAGAGCAGCCGAAGTCGCCGCCCCAATCCGGAATGAGTGCGAACTAAATGTTGCAGATTCCAAGCCCGCCCGAGTAACACACAACTGCAATACTTTGATGAATTGAAATCGAGTCAATGGGGACTCATTAGCATGAAGCAGCAGCCAGACACCCCCCATTGGTCTAATCTGCAGGTACTGTTGCAGATTGTATAAAGGACATGTAGTTTCCGGTAAGTGTGGTCTAATCCACATGTGTGAACCTCTGGCCAACTGGTCAGTTTTTGAGCTCCGTATGAGTAAATCAATCCCCGTCTGTGTAATAGTCACATCCCGCATTAACAAACCCTTGTCAGCCTCCGCAGACTTAGACTGGGCCACCAACTCACTCACCCTAAGGGCCCCATGAAAAGCCAATGCGAAGGCACAGCAGAATAGCCGTACCTCAAATGGCGAATCACACACCTCATCCATAACTGCAAACAAGGCACACAAATCACCATGAAAAATAGGTTGACGCTTATCCACTGAGGAACCTACTACCCTGTGCCACCCTTTCATCATCCTTGACACTACAAAGGCCTTGGTGGGATTCTCCCAGCCAAACAATTTGGAGAAAAAATTAATACTAGCAATTGTAATAGCCACCTGTGCCCTACTGCGACCCTCCCTTCGAGCAGCTGATATAAAGCCCACTAATGCATCAGTGGTGAACAACCCTCCATTACCAGACTCCATCATGTGCTGCATATAAAACAGAAATGCTGAGATATACTTCTTCCTTGTTGCCGGCGACAATGCCTGAAGAGCTAACTCCCACACTTCACGGGGCCATAAGTCCAAACGATGTCTGGCACTGTTGTCGGCCTGTTGTCTGCCATGGGAGCCCAACACTGCTCCCTCTGCTTGCTGCAATCCAAATGGCGCTGTGTTTCCCTTCACAGCCCTTCTTCACCCCTCCTCCCTACCCGCCCCTTTTCCCATCACCCTTCAATCTCTTAATCTCCCTATCCACTCCCACTCCTCCCTCCCTCTCCTCCCCACCCCAGATTCTTCCTGAGCCTTCAGCCCGGTTGTAATCGGCTCCCCTTTAAGGGTGAGCCTTTCCATTTACTCTTACCGCATGGCCATGCAGCGGGGAGCACTTACCGCCACCTTAGAAGTCAGCACTCAAGAAAAAGATCTAGGTGCCATTGCAGACAATACAGTGAAATCTTCTGCCCAATGTGTGGCGGCAGCAGCCAAGAAAGCAAACAGGATGATAGGAATTATTAAGAAAGGCGTGCAAAATAAGACCAAGAATATTATAGTGCCTCTGTACCACTCCATGGTGTGACCTCACCTTGAGTATTGCATTCAATTCTGGTCACCTTATCTCAAAAAAGATATAGTGGAATTAGAAAAGGTCCAAAGAAGAGCAATCAAAATGATAAAGGGGATGAAACTGCTCCCATATGAGGAAAGGCTAAAGAGTTAGGGCTCTTCAGTTTGGAAAAGAGTCAGCTAAGGGGGGATATGATTGAGATCTATAAAATCCTAAGTGGTGTAGAATGGGTAG
This sequence comes from Microcaecilia unicolor, assembly GCF_901765095.1. NCBI lineage: Eukaryota > Metazoa > Chordata > Amphibia > Gymnophiona > Siphonopidae > Microcaecilia > Microcaecilia unicolor. Next base: position 595,824,511 of record NC_044032.1, read on the forward strand.
AAGTGAGTCGATTTTTCACTCTTTCAAAAAGTACAAAGACCAGGATACACTCAATAAAATTACATGGAAATACTTTTTAAAAATTGGAGGAAATATTTTTTCACTCAACAAATAGTTCATCTCTGAAACTCTTTGCTAGAGGATATGGTAACAATGGTTAGCATACCTGGGTTTAAAAAAGGTTCGGACAAGTTCCTGGAGGAAATGTCTACAGTCTGTTATTGAGATGGACATGGGGGAAGCCACTGCTTGCCCCAGAATTGTTAACAGGGAATGTTGCTACCAACTGAATTTCAGCCAGTTATTTGTGACCTGGATTGGCCACTGTTGGAAGCAGGATATTGGGCTAGAAGGATCACTGGTCTGACCCAGTATCAGAAGCGTAGCTAGGTGGGGCACAAGGGGAGCGGTTGCTTCCCTAAACAGCTGATTTGAAAAAATTGTGCCTATGCGCTTCGTGTCAATATTTTTTTCGGCTTCCTCCCTCCCTGAAACCGCGCTTTGCAAGGATGAAAGCCTCCTCCTCTCTCTCTCTGCCGCCAGCCTTAGTCCCACCCCCTCCAGCACGAAGAGTGTGTGTCACGTCAGAGAGAGGACCAGCATGCAGCGGCAGGGCTTAACCTACAACGTGGCTCTGCCTCCAGCCGCCCCATCCCGCCTCCCCAATGGCAAAAATGACCTCCATCTACTGCCTCCCTCCAGCTCCCCGCGGTCCGACGGTGCTTGCTAACCTACCTCATTCGCTGCTGGAGAGGCACCGGAGCGATTGAAAGGAGCTGCTTCGGTGCCTCGATCTTCCTTGTGACATGTCCTGCCCACACGGAACAGGAAATTGCATAAAAGAAGACAGAACACATCACACAGAAAATCGAGGCACCCAGGCAGCAGCGATTGAGGCAGCTTAGCAAGCACCATCGGACCAAGGGGAGTAGGAGGGTCAGAGGGAGAGACTCTGGAACCACGGGGGGGGGGGGGGGTGGTGGAGAGATAAAGGGAGAAAATGCAGGCGAAAGGGAGGAAGAACTAAGTGCTTCTCTGCTGGAAGGGGAGAGGGAGAGACAGACAGGAAGAGGTGCTGGAGAGAGAGGGAGAGGCAGAGGGATACATAAATGCTGGATCAACTTGGAGGGTGGGGGCAAGGGAAAGACTGATTGGCTGGCTGACTGACTAGGTAAAGAAAGGGGAAAAAAGACCCTGGAGACTTAGGAGTGAGACATACTGAACTGTGGGGGGGGGGGGGAGTGGGATGAAAGAGGGAGATATCTGGCCCCAGGGTGGGGGAAGAAGGGAAGAGAGAGAGGAGATTGACAGGGAAACAAGATATGTGAGATATGGAGGGAAAGGGATAAGGACACAAAGGGGCACTACTGGATGGGGAGGGGGCTTAGTGACACAGAGGGGCAATACTGATCACAGCAGGGGATAGGGAAAAAAGAGAGGGAAATGCAGGCCAAGGCAAGACAAAGACACAGATGGGAAACTGCTGAATTTAAGGGCTGGATCGGAACATTTTGAGGGCAGATGCTGAAACTGGAGGAAGGATAGAGACATGGCTGTAGGTGGTAGAAAGGACGTATAAGGACACAGGAGGATGGTGGACATGGTGAGAGAAAAAATATCAAATGAAAAGAAGACACTGCATAAAACAGAAGACACTGGGACCAAAGCAAATAGAATAACTAAATGCTCGGACAACAAAGGTAGAAAAGTAGTTTATTCAGAATTTATTAATTGGAATATGTCAGCTTTTGGAAATGTGTATCCATGATATTTTGCATTTAAGTTTCAATTCCAGTTCCTTGTGTCATATCTGTTGTGTTATGTTTTTTTTTCATGTGTGATCAAGGTGCAGTATTCTGCTAGCATGTAGTATTTGCAGTCCTTTTTGTTTTGTTTTGTTTTTACTAGGTAGTGTATTGGTGTATTAGTGCCCGGTATAATATTTACAATGCTGCCGTTTCACGCATAAGGTTATAGCTCATCCTGTCCTTGGAGTTTGGCAAGGTTCTCAGTGTGTTTTTGCACAAGTTTGTGTATAGTGTTTTAGAGTGGAGAGATTGTGAGATAGCCTTACTGAGGTGGCACCAAAACATCACAAAGGGTTTTAGAGCCTAAATCATGAGACACTACCTCTTGAAGGATCTTTAAATAGTTTAATTGTTCCATAGGCGTGTTGGCTGAGGGCAAGTAGGATGTGTAAAAGAGAGGTAGACAGACTGACTGCAGGCCTTTATGGATGTGTAGGCATCATTTACAAAATCAGAATTTGAATACATTTGTATGATTTGTTGTCATCTCCGCTTCACTCTATTTTTTTTTTTTTGGGGGGGGGGGGGGGGATATGGAGTTTGTAATACATAATAGAATGTGCAGAGTTTTGCTGAGATTATATTTGATCCTGTTGAGAATCCAGATTTCACTCCGGAGTCCCACACAAAAGAATTTGTTGAATGATGCTATCAGTTATAATGTTGGTTTTACCTGATAGCTGAAACTATCTGAAAGGGGATAATTTCTTTATGCATAGAAGGCCCTTCTGTCTTACATTGCTAATTTAAAACTGAGTAGGTTGAACTCTGAGTCCTATCCTTTCACCATCCTTATCCCATCTGTGTAGGAATGTGTAACAGTGCAGCTTGTTCCAATTTCCCAATAGTAGATATATTGGTGCTCCAGAGCCCAGTGTACTATATATAGCACTGTCGTCTGATAGGTGGATTAGGGCTGTTATGGTGTTGTAAGTTTTGTGTTCTAAGGTAGTTCTGGAGTACCCCCTTGTCAATCAGGTTTTCAGGATATCCACAATAAATATGCATGACATTGATTTGCATATACTGCCTCCGTTACATGCAAATGTTTTTCATGCAGATTCATTGTGGATAGCCTGAAAACCTGAATGGCAAGGGGGTACTCCAGGACCACCTATGGAAACACTTCTCTAGGTCCCACTGTAATATTTATAGCACTGCCTTTTCATAGGTGGGTTAGGGCTGTTATGGTGTGGTAAGTTTTCAGTATAGGCTTTGGGTGTCTTTTTGCAGGGGTTTGTGTTATTTCACAAAGTGTCTAGCCCTATTTGAAAGTAGGCTCTGGGGCAAGGGCCATCTTTGTTGGCCCTTGTCACCCAAAATAAAAATGCTCCAGACTAGTGTTCTTCACATCCTATAGAGTCACCACACAAACAAAAGACCATCTTGATTTAAACAAGGAGTCTAGCAGTGGAAGGACTGAGTGTGCTATTCCTGAGGTGATGGTCTCGATTTTAATATTTTTATTTGAAGTTAAGACAGGTTGCCTGCTCTGGCCAGTCCAGGGACCTCTTCTGCATTCTGCCTCCTGATGTAACTTACTGTTTCCTTGTAGGCAGGACGCAACAGAGACAGCCTGTATTAATCATTGCCCGCCACAGCCCTTGAGCAACAACACAAACACTTCTGTCTAGCTGACACCAACCGGCGCCTATTTTATAAAAGTCTGCTCCCCCTGAGATCAAAACCTGGCTACGCCTCTGTGGGTATTCTTATGTTCTTATCTTCTTAAACATTCATTGTGACATATATGCAATAATAGAGGAAATCAGGTCAGAGGGAACTTTTTCACATCACTGTAGCTGGATTGAAACAGCTTGGGGAAGTAGAAATGCAGTGGAAAAAAACTGAAAGGAACTATTTTAAGGGCAACACATTTTTTTGTTAGGAAAGTAAATAAAAATAAGAGGGAAAGAATGGTAACCGAAAAGAAGTTAGCCTTCATAAATTGCAAATCATGTAGAAAAAGGAAGACAGGCAATGATACCTTGAAAAGCTAAGAGAAGGTGGTAAAGTAATTCTGAAAGCAAAGGAGCAAGTTTAACAAAGGATAGCAAGTACTGTAAAATTAGGGGACAAGATATTTTTTTTAGATATGCAATTGAATACAGGAAAATACAATATATATCATCAAACATATAAATGGCAAGTGACCGACTCACCTGCAAATGCGCAGTAGAGACTTTCCTATCTGTCCCGCCCTCGCGTCAAGACGTGATGACGTCAGAGGGCGGAACAGAGAGGGAAACGGAGTCGGACTGTCGGACGCTGCCGCTGGAGCCTGGAAACGAACATTGCGCGCACCAACCTCCACCCTCCCCCCTATCCCCGCCGCCCCTCCCGCCCCCCTCCGTATCAGGCCCCCTGCACTGACCTGACAGCGCCTCTCACCTTCGTGTGGAAGCGCTGTCAGGTCAGTGCAGGGGACCCGGCACGGAGGGGGGAGGGAGCAGCGGTGAGGAGGGTAGCTGGAAATCTCGCCCGTTTTAACGGGCTTAACGGCTAGTATAATAATAAATCCCTCCTTAGACCACAAAAAGAAAATAGGTGAAGGAGACAATCAAAATATATAGGTCATTAAACAGAAAATAACAATTGCTTTAACACAAGGCTTAATTGGTACTACCTCAAGATCATATTCTAATATGCAGAGTTAGTTGTTACATCCACTATAACTTCTTCAAATCCAAACAGGAGTGTAACTGCTCTGGAACAAAAAAATATATAGTTATGATTGAGCATATCTGATCCTATATTTGCAGGGAAAAGCCAATTGGAACGTACCCCTCAGATCTTGACCTCTTGTCTCATTCTAAGGAAAGATCTTGAGTAATTTTAGCAACATCCCAGTAGATCCTTATCTTCTGACCGTAGAAAGGATCTTGAGAGTGTCTAAAATATTGCTTTATTATAGCATTAACATCTTGTTCAAAAAACCATAGACACTAATAAAGTGGTCCGTTCTGTGGATTCATTGATAGGCTCGTCTAAAGTAGCAGAGATATTTTTCAAATCAATTGATGGTTCATCTTGGACATCATTTTTTTTCTTAGAAACCGAAAGATAATAGATCTTATTTACCAGAGACAAAACATCAGGGAAAAACTTCAATATCTCAACTAAATACTTTTTGAAGATATCCAAGGGAAAAGTGGCCAGAGCTTTTAGAAAGTTCAAAATTCGTAAATTGAGCCTCCTATTATAGTTTTCCAAAAACTCAATCTGCCTACTATGAACAGCCAGTCTATCTACAGTCACAGCATTCTTGCAGACTTTTAACTTCCGAACGAATTTGTTCAACTTGACCTAAAAAATCAGTTTTCAATATTTCCACTGTCTTAAGGAATCAAGGGGCCCGTTTACCAAGCTGCAGGAAAAAGGGCCCTGCGCTGGCGGCAGGGGCCATTTTTCCTGTGTGCCAGGGCCATTTTTACCGCAGTGGGTAAAAAGACCCCAGGCGCACATGGCCATGTGGTAAGAGAAGTCTTACCGCATGGCTATGCAACGGGGAGCCCTTACCTCCACCCATTGAGTTGGCAATAAGAGCTCCCTAACTAACCCTGTGGCAACTGGGCAGCTATGCCCGATTATCACTGGGTTAGTGCCATGCAAGTCATTTTCGTGGGTTTTCTTTTTCCCCCATAAATGGTGGTCACTCAGGGTGGGACTACTGCCGGCGGCTGCATTGGGCCAGCGTTAGTACTAAAAAAGTGAGTTATAAGCCTACATTAGACTTACTGCTGCTCTGTGAAAGGGCCCCTAAATTTTCAAACCAAGGTTGTTACCTCTGTTGATGTTTTCACCACAGTAATTTCACAGCTTTGCAGAGCACTCCAAATGGACTCCAGAGTTACCACCGCACGGGGCCTCCAAATGGCCTCCAGTTGATCCATTCACCAGCAGCTCCCAAGCTGGAGCTTCAACCCCACCTCGTACAACCAATGCTACTACTTCTCCAGTGCTCATTGCACTCTGGGCTTCTGTTCCAGCTGCTGGGCACTGCAGGGAACCCGCTGATGGAGGGGAGAAAGAGATGTTTCATGTTCCATTAGGGAAGGCAATCCTCTGCCTTCATCCAACGTGAATCTCACGCTCTCAGCTTCCGCCCTTGAGGACCCAACAGCAAACTGGTTGATCCAAGGCTGAAATGAGAGTGTAGTTGGACCTGGTGGGGGTAACGTCCTAACTATCCCTTTCCTTTTAGTGTATGGCATAATTTCCCAAAGAAGAAGAGAAAGTTTCATAGGAAAACGGAGGCCAGTAAGGAGTGACCAGAACAAAGTTTCAGGGACCTGCCACCATCTTGACTCCTCCCCTCTTCTGGAATAGTCCCGGAGGACTGGAGAAGGGCAGATGTGGTTCCTCTGCATAAAAGCAGAAGTAAGGTGTTAGTTGGGAACTAGAGGCCAGTTAGTTTGACCTCTGTGGTGAGTAAATTAAAAGAAAATTCTAAAACAGAGGATAGTGAGGTTACGGAGTCAAATGGATTGCAGTACCCATGGAAGCATGGTTTTACTAGAGGTAGGTCTTGTCAGATAAATCTGATTCATTTTTTGACTGGGTGGGAGAGCTAGATATAGCATACTTAGATTTTAGCAACAGCCTTGGCATGGGCCCTAAAGTGACTGATTGGGTTATGAACTGGTTGAGTGGAAAACAACAAAGGGTAATGATAAATGGAGTTCATAGTGAGGAAAGGGATGTACCCAAGGATCAGTTCTTGGTCCAGTTCTTTTTAACATTTATGTAAGCTATATTGTCGAAGGACGGTCTGAAACAGTTTGCCTCTTTGCGGATGATACCCAAATCTGCAATAGGCTAGATACCTCTGATGATGTAGATAACATGAGGAGGGACCTAGTGTAGCTGTAAGAATGGTCCAGAGCTTGGCAGCTAAGAATTAATGCAAACAAACAAACAAAAGAACATGAGGAAGTAGTACAGTTTAGAGATTGGAGTATTTCAGTACATGAAAGAGGAGTGTGACTTGGGAGTAGTTATATCTGACGAACTTAAGGTAACCAAATGAGGAAAAACCACAAGGATTCTTGGGTGCATAGGGAGAAGAATGGCCAGCAGGAAAAAGGAAGTGCAGTGCTTCTCTATAAATGTCTGGTGAGGCCAGATTTACAGCAATATGTACAATTCTGTAGATTGCACCTTCAAAAAGATATGAACAGGATGGAGTCAGTCTAGAGGTTAGGTACTAAAATGGTCAATGGTCTCCATCATAAACTTTATGGGACAAACTTATAGACTTCAATATGCATACTTTGGACGAAAAGTCAGAGATAGGAGATATGATAGAGAGATTTAATATCTCAATGGCATAAATGCACAAAAGGTGAGTCTCTTTCAACTGAAAGGAAACTCTGGAATGAGAGGGTGTAGGATTAATTTACAAGGGTATAGACTCAGAAGAAAGTTAAGGAAATATACTTGAATGGAAAGGGTGGTGGGCACATAGAAAGGCCTCCCAGTAGAGGTGGTGGAGACAAAGACTATATCTGAATTCAAGAAAGCGTGAGACAAGCAAATGGGATCTCTGAGATGGAGAAAGAGATAGTTGATGGTATGAATGGGCAGACTAGATAGGCCATGTGACTTTTTTCTGCTGCCATTTATTCTCTGTTTTTAGCAAAAATTACTTAGCAGCTTTGGAGGAATGTGCTGAATTACTGCAGCCTAGTAGATTAGCCCTGTATTGACTATTATTTCAATAAGCTAAAATTCATTGTTTTAGTGGAAAACGTTGCTTCAGTTTTGCATAAGTTCAGAAGTCAAAAGAAATTTTCTAACACTGGGTGCAGCTGAACCCTGGAGACTGAATTTGTTCTGAAAATCAGGAAGTTCTGTGCAGGTACAGTTTAAGAGCTGAATTAACATTGCAATTGGCAAAATTGCAAGCATGAATTGTGCAGTATTAAGACTTAATATTTTGGTAAAAATATTTTCACTGAACAGCTCCTACTGTATATTTTAAAAGATTTATTGTCAATATTAACACAAGTACACAGTGGTGACTTTTGGAATCATTACTAAATGCATTCAAATGTTCACAGTGAGTTCTTTTAGGGAACAAGTGCTTTAATTTTCTGCCTTTAGTTCAATCAGATTTCATGAATGCAGTAATTCTTGATCCCTGGAGATATCAAGAATGGGGAGAGAGACATTAACAATTGCTTTCCAAATTATTTTTCTAGAAATAAGACTTTTAATTTCCTCTAATATGTTTTAGGACAGCTAGGGCTCCCCAACTGTGGCAAAGTATGTTTTTATTTATTTATTTATTTTATTTTTTTGCACTTTAATTTGCTCTGTGGCTCTCGATTTTACACTGAACATGATATTTTGTTTATAGGTATATTGAGTTATGCTTACAGGACTTTCTCACAGCTAGAGCTCATTAATCAATGTCTATTGAGTTGAAACTACTTTTCACATGAGATTTAGGTTAAACAGGGCTCAATTAAATTTAGCATTGTAGAAAAAAAGTGTAGGGCTCTCTGACAGTGCCTAAATATTTTGGCATATTTAAAGTACAGTATGTTTGGCAGTTTTAATTGGTTCCATTGTTATTCTGAATTTGCTCTGAACTTGGCTAAATTCATATCAATGGTGTCCAACATATGGTCTCTGGGCTGTTTTTTGCTCCTATCCCTGGTCCCCCATTTTCAACTGCCTACACAAAGATGAAATACAGCAAGCACTGTGTTTTCCTTCTAGAATGAGGAGCTGAGTGAAAGCCTACAGTTAACTGTGCAAGAGAAGGGGGAATGCCATAGCATCACAGCCTATACTGTGCTCCGAGAGATCAGTTTCTGCACGGGTAACCTAGTGGAAAGCCCAGACCGAGGAAAGCTGCATCAGGCTCTGGCCACATGAGGTGAAAGTCACAGTAGGCGTGGGCTGAGAGGAGCTGCCTTAGCTGAAGCCAACCACAAATAAAAAATCTGTGGTGGCGCAGGCCTGAAGGAGGTGTTTGTATTTTGGCTGCCTGAAGTGAACAGCTGCCACATTTGCTGAAGGCCTAGATTGGAATAAAATGTTTCTGGTTCATGCCCAAGGAAAGCAGCCATTGCTGCTGATGCTGCAACACTATCCAGGGGTAATGAAGTGATGAGTAAAGTGGGATGAGAAAAATAAGGTACTGTATTTGAAATTGTTTTTGTTTTTCTTATTGAAACATTTTACGCAATTACACAGCAGCAAATTCTACAGTCAGAAATGTGCCAAATAATATCAACTCTACCAAGCAATACAATTATAAGCAAAAGAAAGAATTCTTCCCAAATTCTTTGGTAAACAAAACAAGAAAGAAAAATCTGAAAGGAAAGATATAAAAAGAGTTAAAAACCTCATGTAATAAGACAACAGAAGTCAAAAGCAGCCTATTTTATTAGATATACCTCATATAACCATCTTCTTCAGTAAGAATATACATACATCGTAAACCTTTAATTACACCTATGGGCCTGTTTACTAAAAATTAGCACGCGCTAATGCTAAAGACACCCATAGGAATGTAATGGGTGTCTCTATCATTAGCGTGCACTAAAAACTTAGTGCACCTACAGCACAGCTTAGTAAACAGGGTTCTATACTAATTATGTTGCACAGATTCTTGAGATCTTATCAATTATTCCAGTTGTGAAGGTTCTAGAAAATTATAATCCTTACCCTGAAACTTTACAATGCTTTGTCTAGGAAATTTCAGCAACAATGTCATACTCAAAGTGAGGTTCCAGGGATGATCTGGGAAATTACCTGACATCAGTGCGAGGTAAAATAGTGGAAACTATTATAAAGAATAAAATGATGGAACACATAGATAAATATGGTTTAATGGGATAGAGTCAACATGATTTCAACAAGGGAAGACTTGCCTCACCAATTTGCTTCACTTTTCTAAAGGCATAAATAAACATGTTGCTAAAGGTGAGCCGGTTGATGTAGTGTATCTAGATTTTCGGAAAGCTTTTGACAAAGCTTCTTGTGAGAGACTCCTGAGAAAATTAAAGAGCCATGGGCTAGGAAGCAATGTTCTGTTGTGGAGTAAGAACTGGTTAATGGACAGAAAACAGAGGGTAAGGTTAAATGGCTATCCCTCTCAATGGAGGAGGGTGAATAGTGGAGTGCCACAGGGCACTGTACTGGGACCTGTTTGACATATTTATAAATGATCTGGAAATCAGAATGACAAGTGAGGAGATAAAATTTGCAGATGACACAAAACTATTCAAGGTTGTTAAAACACTTGTGGACAGTGAAAAATTGCAGGAAGACCTTAGGAAATTGGAAGACTGCGCATCCAAATGACAGATGAAATTTAATGTGGACAAATTCAAAGTGATGGACATTGGGAAGAACAATCCAAATCATAGTTACCTGATGCTAGGGTCCACCCAAGAAAAATATCTAGGCATCATAGTAGACAATATGCTGAAATTTTCTACCCAGTGTGAGGCGGCCAAAAAAGTACACAGGACGCTAGGAATTATTAGGAAAGGCTAGTGAATAAGACCAAAAGTACTATAATCACTCTATATTGCTCCATGGTGTGACTTCACCTTGAGTATTGAGTTCAGGTATGGTTGCCATGTCTAACCATACCTGAACTCAATACTCAAGGTGTCTAAAAAAAGAAATAGCAGAATTAGAAAATGTTCAAAGAAGAGCGACCAAAAAGCAATAGAGAGAGAGTCCAAAGTACAAAATAAAGTCCAAAATACAGCAAAAAGCACCAAGAACCCTCAGAAATGGGACACAGTTCTTTATTGGTAAACATCAAAGCAGAGCGACCAAAATGATAAAGGGGATGTAACTCCTCTCATATGATGAAAGGTAAAAGATGTTAGGCTCTTCAGCTTGGGAAAGAGATGGCTGAGAGGAGATATGACTGAGGTCTACAAAATATTGAATGGTGTAGAATAAGTAGAAGTGAATCGATTTTTTACTCTTTCAAAATGGATAAAGACAAGGGAACACTCAATGAATTTACATGGAAATACTTTCAAAACAAATAGGGGAGAATATTTTTTCACTTAATGAATAGTTAATCTCTAGAACTCATTGCCAGAGGATGTGGTAACAGCGGTTAGTGTATCTAGGTTTAAAAAAGGTTTGTATAAATTCCTGGAGGAAAAGTCCATAGTCTGCTATTGAGACAGACATAGGGAAGCCATTGCTTGCCCTGGGATTGGTAGCATGGAATGTTGCTACTATTTGGTTTTCTGCCAGCTACTTGTGACCTGGATTGGCTACTGTTGGAAACAGAATACTGAGCTAGATGGACCATTGGCCTGACCCGGTATGGCTATGTTCTGATGAGAAAGATCAGGAAAAAAACATTTATTGGTAAAGAAATTAACCAAAATCAAATCTCTCTCAGAGCTGCTAGAAAAGGTAGCTATCATCTTACCTGTAAGATCTGTCTCTGGAACTGATGTCTCCAATAATACAATCAAATCCACACCTAACTCAACTTTTGTCTCCCCACCCGGTTAAGTGTCATTTAACTGGCCAGATGTCGCTTCTAGCTGGATAAATGGTTTTGAATATTGGGGGGGATTGTGAAAATTTACCGTTTAGATTGCAATGACACTCAAAATTAACTGGCTAAGTGACACATAGAGGGACATTTTCGAAAGGTCGTCCAAGTCTGAATTAGGACGTCACAAAGTCGTCCAAAATCAGGTAGGTATAATCGAAAAAATAGTATGGACACCCTTAAACATTTCATTATCCCAGTGCAAAACGTCCAAATCAAGGTCGCCCAAAGTATAGTAAAAAAGGACGCCCATCTTCCAGAACCGCCCAAGGATGTCCCCCAAAACAAATGTTAACAATAAGGGAAATATAAAGAGAAATTCATAACTGTACAGTACAGTAACAAGAATGTGTTTCTCGCAGAACTGCTGTAGGATGTCCATCTTACTAGGCCCGCTGAAGGACGGCGGGCCTGTAAGAGGAACGTCTTTCGGCAGTTCTGTGAGAAACAAGTCCTTGTTACTGTACTTTTCAGTTATGAATTTTTCTTTATATTTCCCCTACCTGGATGTCCGCAACTACATGCACTGTACTTGCGGAACATGCAGCTATGGGAAATGTAAGGAACATACATGTTTTATTGTGTATATATGAAGAGGTTCGCACACTTGATAATGATTCATATAAGAAAGGCTCCGCAGATATGAACACGTACTCATCCATATAAGGCCCTGCACGTGTGACGAGAGTCCATGAACGTCATGGATGTCCATGCGTGATGGTCATCCACGTGCTGACCCGGACGTCCATGTGATGACCCTTCCATATATGGAATGGTCGTCCATATATGGAACTGTGCATGTAAGGACGTCCATCACGCATGGGCATCCATATAAGGCGATGCACGTTTTCCAACGGTTTTTCACTGAGAAACATGGTGCTCCGACGAGAGCCAAATTTCAGCGAGGAGGAAACCATGTGCCTAGTGCACCTATGCCTCATGCACAGAAGGTGCCTGTTTATAAATCACTACAACCTGCCCTAGAGGACCATATCAATTATAGCATGGACTCTAATTAGGAATACCCTGGAAAGGTAACTGTTTGGGAATGCCCCCTCCCCAGCACTGGGTATGGGCTATCAGGTCCCGTCCTGTAGCACTAACTGTAGTCTGCATTCAAGTGTAATCAGTCATATGTGCACATGCACATTCATTAATAGAATCAATGTACTAAAAAGGGAAACCATTCCCACATCCCTGCAATACTGCACAGAAACAGTACTCTCTGTCCTCATGTCCACCTCTATGACATCACCTGTACCAATGTAATGTCATTGTCCCCCCTCCCAATCAGTGTTGTGTGTCTCTCCAATTTTGCTTCTAAATGAATTTGTATGCTGAAGACAAGGAGGGCCTCCCCTGACTCCTGGTGTACAAACTTGTATCTTGCAAAAGATTTGGCATTCGGAGAGACCTCGAGTCCCTGAGGCACAGATTCTGCAGGATAAAGTGGGAGATCCCTGTCATAATCATAAAAGTGAGACGGCGCCTCAGGGCTCGATGTAAGTATTATAATCAGGGCACCTGTAGTCATTTGTAAATGTATTTATTTAATAATGCAAATGTTGTGTACAATATCAGTTTCCATGTGGCTAATAGGCAAATAAGTAAGTCATAACACCTCTGTCCCCGATCAAGGCCTGAGGTTGCAGCAGTGGCTTACCAAGGTGGGGGCGGTGGGGGTGGTCCGCCCCAGGTGCACACCACTGGGGGGGGGGGTGCCGCATGCCTGTCGGCTCTTCGTTTTAATGCTCCCTTTGCCCCGGAACAGGTTACTTCTTGTTCCGGGGCAGAGGGAGCATGAAAACGAAGAGCCGGCAGGCGCACGGCACCCCCCCCCCCCAGCGGCGTGCACCGGGGGGGGGGGTTCTTTCGCCGGGGGGGAGGCGTCGCGCTGTTCCAGGGGGACACTGCACCCGGTGGGCAGGGCGCATCAGAGATCCGCCCTGGGTGTCAGCCCCCCTAGGAACGCCACTGGGTTGCAGTTACCTTCTCATGAGTGTGGCTGCAACTTCCAACTAACTGTCCCGTTCCGGGCCCTTACCTGGCGGTCCGCGGACAGGAGCGGGAGCCAGGGTGCCCATGGGACCCGGGAGGGCGGTGATAGTCTGCCTGGGGGATCGGGCGCTGCCGCCGGCCGCTCCGAGGCCGGCGATCCACAGAGGCAAGCGCCGGTCTCGAAGAAGGAGAACCGCCGGCCAAGATGGCGGCGCCGGCGTTTTCGTTCTCCTCGCTGGAGCGGGGCCGGCGAGGTAGCTCCGCCTACTTGCGCCGGATTGGCGCACCCCCCTGAGAGACTCCGCCCGCTGGGCGGGAGAGCCAATCCAGGCCCTTAGGTCTGCCTGGGCGAAGGGGATTGGTCCCAGCTGGCATTAGCGAAGGAACGAGCGGGGGATTTAAACGGAGCCATGGAAGGAGTCCAGTGCTTCCGTTTCGTGTTTCAGAAGCCTATCTCCTTTGAAGACTGTGTTTGTTCCTCGTGGCAGCTAGCCGTCCCGCTAGCTATCTCCTTTGAAGACTGTGTTTGTTCCTCGTGGCAGCTAGCCGTCCCGCTAGCTATCTCCTTTGAAGACTGTGTTTGTTCCTCGTGGCAGCTAGCCGTCCCGCTAGCTATCTCCTTTGAAGACTGTGTTTGTTCCTCGTGGCAGCTAGCCGTCCCGCTAGCTATCTCCTTTGAAGACTGTGTTTGTTCCTCGTGGCAGCTAACCATCCTGCTAGCTATCTCCTTTGAAGACTGTGTTTGTTCCTCGTGGCAGCTAGCCGTCCTGCTAGCTATCTCCTTTGAAGACTGTGTTTGTTCCGCGTGGCAGCTAGCCGTCCTGCTAGCTATCTCCTTTGAAGACTGTGTTTGTTCCTCGTATCAGCTAGCCGTCCTGCTAGCTACCTCCTGTGAGGACTGTGTTGGTTCCTAGTGCTCAGCTGGCCGTGGCTAAGCCACCTCCCTCAGACTGTGTTTGTTCCCAGTGCTCAGCCAGCCGCCCGGCTAAGCCCTTCCCCAAGAACTGTGTACTCACATCCAGACAGGCCAGCCGTCACCCCGCGGTTCCAGCAGTCCTGCTGGCCGCCCGCAGCTGAGGGCTCAACCCTCGGTGAACGGCGGTCGCCGCGGGTGAAGATTCGGGGTGCTCGGCTGTTTCCTGGGGCCTTGTGGGGCTCGGGGAGACTTGAGAGCTCACCGACACCAGAGCGACAATAGAGGCGCGACACTAACCTCCTCTGAGATGAATGAGATGACATGCCTCACTTCTGTATCCCCCTTTCTGGGGTGGATACTGTTTCATGGTATTCCTGACTGAGGTCCTACTCTTAATGGATGTCATAGCATCATATTAAAGTAATGTAAAGAAATAGTGCTTCCCCCCTCCCCACCCAAAAAAAAACCTGGTAATCTAACCATAGTCACAACTCAAAATGCAAACATGCTGCTGAGGAATGAGTGTGCCCTGCCAACATATCTTGTGTACTCCTTTTTCAGACCAGCTTCCTGGGTTCCCTGTCATGTCATCTCATGCATCTCATACCCTGGGCATATAGCCCAGGGCTCACCACTGACCACACGTTTCCCCATCCCCCACCTCATGCCAGCCAGCTCCTGCACTATGCAAGCCATGTTGGACGTGCTGATCTCAAGGGCAATCCTTTTACATACACATGGCGGTAGCAGCAGCAGGAGGAGGGGGAGGTGGCAGCCACAGCACCAGAGGCAGAGGAGGAGCAGGAGGAGGCTGTGCAGCAGCAGCAGGAGGAGGAGGAGGTTGGGGAAGGTGGGGAATGGGAGGTGGCACCTGACCAATGGGCTGATATGCCTCCTATGGAGGGGGAGGAGGAGGAGCAGGAGCAGCACCCACCAACCCCAGCAACACCACCATGTTGAGGAACAGAAATGCCTATACAGCCTCTCCCCCCTTACCATAGAGCCCCACATCACAGAGTTGTGTAAATAATAGATATGTTGTCTAGCACTAGTGATCTGCGAAGTACAAACTTGCAGATAACCATAGGTAGCGCCTAGACTATGTTTGCTGCAGGGGCGTATCTGAACTGCGGCGGTAGGGGGGGCCAGGGCCAGAGAGGGGGGGCACATTATAGCCCCCCCCCCGCCGCCGCCGCCGCCATTGCCGATCCCCCTCCCCCCAGCCGCTGCCATTGCTAACCCTCCCCCTCCGTTGCTCGCCTACCTTCGCTGGCGGGGGACCCCAACCCCCGCCAGCCGAGGTCCGCGTCCTCCTGCCGCTGCCGGCTGCCTTTGGTCCTTTCATTCTTCCATTGAAGCTGGCGCCGACGAAAAAGTTTCTTTTGAATCTGACGTCGCTGCACGTTGCACGTTGTACGTGCAGGACGTCAGACTCAGAAACAATTTCTGAGTCTGACGTCCTGCACGTACAACGTGCAGCGACGTCAGACTCAAAAGAAACTTTCGTCGGCGCCAGCTTCAATGGAAGAATTAAAGGACCAAAGGCAGCCGGCAGCGGCAGGAGGACGCGGACCTCGGCTGGCGGGGGTTGGGGTCCCCCGCCAGCGAAGGTAGGCGAGCAACGGAGGGGGAGGGTTGGCAGCGGTAGGGGGGTCCAGGGCGAAATCTGCGGGGGCCCAGGCCCCTGAGGCCCCACGCAGATACGCCCCTGGTTTGCTGTATGATCAGCAGACACCCTTACCCACAACCAAACCACATTGGTGAGGGCCAGGAAGGAGCTACAAACAGCTGGGTTATCTTTTCACATTCAATGTATCAGCAATGGTATATAGTGCTGAGGAGAAAAGGGAAAACAACAGTAAAACCATTAGATGGATGTTTACTTCATCACAATTGCAATATAATACATCTGATACAGAAAGGCACAGGCGATGGGAATTATATAGGCACCAGGCTGTAGCCACCTGCAGGTAATTTAGAATAGGAACTGTATCGAGAACCCCTCTCCCTCACCATGACTTAAAGGCTCAAGGCCGTGGTAAGCATGCACCTGTGGCCACCTAGAAAATGGTTTGCAGGATAGAATTTTAAAATGTTGTTGTCCCATAACTATGGAAGATTATAGAACTGTGTTCAATAATGTGGAAAATTCATTGAGTACATATGTGATCCCCCCCCCCCCCCGCCACCCCCAACAACCTTGAGAATGGGTAGGCACTTCATAAAAGGGGACTGGGGTTCACCACATAAAGAAGGATAGAACCTACCAGGGAGCGGTACAGGCCCAATGGGAAGCGGTACAGCAGCTCCAACGGCTGGAGCACAGCATTGAGGGCCTACGGCGTGACCTGCAAGCACACAGAACAGCCCTGATGCAGCAACAAGTGGCATCTCCTTCCACCATCCTCATCCTCCTTGACCTATCCGCCGCTTTTGACACTGTCAATCACAACTTACTTCTTGACACACTGTCCTCTTTTGGGTTCCAGGGCTCTGTCCTCTCCTGGTTCTCCTCTTATCTCTCCCACCGTGCCTTCAGAGTACATTCTCATGGTTCTTCCTCCACCCCCATCCCGCTCTCTGTTGGAGTTCCTCAGGGATCTGTCCTTAGACCCCTTCTTTTTTCAATCTACATCTCTTCCCTGGGCTCCCTGATCTCATCTCATGGTTTCCACTATCAGCTTTATACTGATGACACCCAGCTTTATCTCTCCACACCAGACATCACTGCGGAAACCCAGGCCAAAGTATCGGCCTGCTTATCTGACATTGCTGCCTGGATGTCCAACCGCCACCTGAAACTGAACATGGCCAAGACCGAACTTATTGTCTTCCCACCCAAGCCCACTTCTCCTCTCCCTTCACTCTCTATCTCAGTTGATAACACCATCATCGTCCCCGTCTCATCTGCCCGCAACCGCGGTGTCATCTTCGACTCCTCCCTCTCCTTCTCTGCGAATATCCAGCAGATAGTCAAGACCTGTCGCTTCTTCCTCTATAACATTAGCAAAATTCGCCCCTTCCTCTCTGAGCACACCACTCAAACTCTCATCCACTCTCTCATTACCTCTCGCCTTGACTACTGCAACCTACTCCTCACTGGCCTTCCACTTAGCCATCTATCCCCCCTTCAGTCCGTTCAGAACTCTGCTGCACGTCTTATCTTCTGCCTTGACCGATATACTCATATCACCCCTCTCCTCAAGTCACTTCACTGGCTTCCGATCAGGTACCGCATACAGTTCAAGCTTCTCCTACTAACCTACAAATGCACTCGATCTGCAGCCCCTCCTTACCCCTCTACTCTCATCTCCCCTTACGTTCCTACCCGAAACCTCCGCTCTCAAGACAAATCCCTCCTTTCAGGACCCTTCTCCACCACCGCCAACTCCAGGCTCCGCCCTTTCTGCCTCGCCTCACCCCATGCTTGGAACAAACTCCCTGAGCCCATACACCAGGCCCCCTCCCTGCCCATCTTCAAATCATTGCTCAAAGCCCACCTCTTCAATGTTGCCTTCGGCACCTAACCACTACAACTCTACTCAGGAAATCTAGACTGCCCCAACTTGACATTTCGTCCTTTAGATTGTAAGCTCCTGGAGCAGGGACTGTCCTTCTTTGTTAATTTGTACAGTGCTGCATAACCCTAGTAGCGCTCTAGAAATGTTAAGTAATAGTAGTAGTGGTAGTAGTAGTACAGTGCACTATGGAGTGAGGTACTCAGATCTCTATGTTCCTCTACCTGTCACACTTGTAGTGGAAACTATGACCCCTCCCAAAGTCACCAAAACCCTACTATACCCACATATAGGTGCCCCTTTCACCCATAAGGGTTATTGTAGTGGGTTAGTGGGTTTTGGATGGATTTTGGAGGGCTCAGGGGACAAGATAATGGGAGCAAAGGTGAGATGTATACCTGGGTGCATTTTTATGAAGTGCACAGTAGTGCTCTCTAAGGTGCCCCATTGGTCTCCTGGGATGCCTGGGGGACCAGTCTACTAAAAATGCTGGCTCCTTCAACATCCCAATGGCAAGATTCTCTACATTTTGCACTTATTCATTTTTTTGTCAAAAAGGACCAAAAAAAGAAAACAATGACCAGCACTCTCCTGTTTCTCCAGCTGATGCTGACAGCAATGCTACACACTGAGCTGAACTGCTGGGCCTTGAGCCTGCACACCAGCTCTAGGCCTGGCTTTTCGGCCAAGCACATAGCATTGCTGTCAGTGTCAGCTGAAGAAACAGGTAAGAAGAATGCTGGTCATCACAGGGGGGAGAAAGCAGACATTAAAATTCCTCTCATTAGGTAGTAGTACCATTAATCTCTGCAGACGTGATGTATATTGACAAGTGCTGGTCTTGGGGTGGGGGGGGGGGGGGGAGAAGAACTGTAGGTCTCTTTTTTCCACCCTTGCAACTGTAGTGCACTTTATTACACACAGTTAACAATCACATCAACAAGTCAGTGAAACCTGTGCAGAGAGGAGTTTAATGTGCTACAGATACCTAGTATTTCACCACAGCAGGGAATGTACAGTATATGTTTGCATGGTAATATATCATGCTTGGCAGCAGACTGAATGTCTGTACTTGGTTCTAGGGCTGCAATTCATATTTTTAAGATGCCATGAAAAGTTTATTAAAGGTTATATGTCTAGATGTAGGTTGAGAGAAAAACAATTATAAAAACGTTTCATCCCTTTTGTCCAAATTCAGAAGTCCCATCTGCAGGTCATATATTATATTATATTATATTTATTACACAAATGGAGTATTGGAGTTGCTGTTATTCACTTGAATTTTGATACATAGAAATAAAGATCAACCTGAAGCTTGTTTCTTTTTGTGTTCATATCCTGAGCAAGGTTTGCCACTGTGAATGCTCCATTGCCTCCAGTGAATACTGTATATCAGTTTTATTGATGCAGGAAAGCTGAAGTGTAACCAGCTCTGTTAGCTTAGATATTTTTGGATATATTGATAGTCTGTGTGTTTCAGTAGTAGCACTAGGTGAATTACAGGTACATTCAAGTACAGTAGGTACCAGTATTTCCCTGTTCCCCTACAGCTAGTATTTTAAATTATTTATTAATGACTAAAAGCTACATTGTGAAGTTAATAAATGTATTAAAACTTACAGCAAGGGTGTCTAGTCTTTGTAGATTGGCTCATCATAATCACCCAAATTTCTGTGTTCAGTTTATATTTGGGTCAACTGTTTTCCTTTTTTATTTTTTTATTGTAATGGTTAGTACACTAGGCATACCTATAATAAAAGAGAGCATAGTCAGTACAAAGAAAGCGTACAAGTTATAAGGTGGTGATAGGACTGTAGATCTGAAGAAAAGAGGTAAATGCAGGAAAAAAAATAACATGCTTGGAGACAAGAAATAAAATGGGTGCTAGAGTAGGAGTGAGCAAACTACTTTCATCATGAACCAAACCATGTAACAACCTCCACACATTTATACTCTCTCCTGTCAAACATTTATTCCGTCCCTCTCTTCCCCAACCACACCAGCATGTTTCTTCTCTCTTGAAAGGGCATGATTGATGTGCCTGCTCTAGCGGGAGATAATCATAGGTAAATGTAGGGGCTAGAGACCACTAGTGCCCGCATTCACCTGTACAGAATGGTCAGAGGGCTTTAGCGTGGCAAACAACAAGTGCGCCAGGGAATACTGCAGAGCTAATTTAAATGACATTTAAATTAGCTCGTTGGTATTCCCCTCTCATGATCAGAGAACTGCGCTCTGATGTTCCCATGCTTCTACCTAGAAACTTACCTAGGGGAGGTGCAGGTGAAGCGGTCGCTCTTCCAAATAGATTTAAAAAAAATAAAAATAGCGCCTATGCACTATAACTTAGGCTTCTCCAGCCCCTCAAGGAACTGCAATCTTAGCTTCCCTTCCCTACCCTGTCTTTTACTTACTGGTTCACCCTGCTGCCAGCCTGGTGCCTTGGCTGAGAACAAAATGAAGACGCTTGCGGGGTCATCATAGCTCTATACTTGCCGTTGCCGGTTTCCCTCTTCCTGCATCCTTCATGAAACAGAAAGTTACATCATGGGAGGGTGGAAGAGGAGGGAAACCAGCAGCGGGCGGCACACATAGAGCTATGATGATTCCACATGCGGCTTCATTTTGTTCTCAGACAAGGTGACAAGCAGGCAGCGGGGTGAACCAAGGACAGAGCAGGGAAGCTAAGCTAAGCTTGCAGTTCTTTCTTCCATGCTTCTGTGGATCTGTCAGTGAGTGACCAGGAGGAGGTAGAAAGCAAGAAAGCGAGAGTGATGGGGCCAATTAAGGAGGTAAGATTGAGAACAGGAAATGGCATGTATTGTTGGTAGCATTTTTATTTAATTTCACTTATATTTTCAAACATGCCATCTTGTGCAGCATACGGATGTATACAGAGGAAGTATAATAATGGAATAACTTTTCATAGGTAGGCTTGCTGACCTGAACATGTACACCCTGGAGGAAAGGAGGAACAGGGGTGATATGATACAGACGTTCAAATATTTGAAAGGTATTAATCCGCAAACAAATCTTTTCCGGAGATGAGAAGGTGGTAGAACGAGAGGACATGAAATGAGATTGAAGGGGGGCAGACTCAGGAAAGATATCAGGAAGTATTTTTTCACTGAGAGGGTGGTGGACGCTTGGAATGCCCTCCCGCGGGAGGTGGTGGAGATGAAAACGGTAACGGAGTTCAAACATGCGTGGGATATGCATAGAGGAATCCTGTGCTGAAGAAATGGATCCTCAGAAGCTTAGCTCAAATTGGGTGGCGGAGCAGTTGGGGGGAAGAGGGGGTGGTGGTTGTGAGGCGAGGATAGGGGAGGGCAGACTTATACGGTCTGTACCAGAGCCGGTGATGGGAGGCGGGACTGGTGGTTGGGAGGCGGGAAATACTACTGGGCAGACTTATATGGTCTGTGCCCTGAAAAGGACAGGTACAAATTCAAGGTAAGGTATACACATATGAGTTTGTCTTGGGCAGTCTGGATGGACCATGCAGGTCTTTTTCTGCCGTCATCTACTATGTTACTATGTTACTATGTTATAAATCGTAATCAGTGTGTCATTTCGAAGGGTCTGATTATAGGGACACCCTAGCATGTGTTATAGTCGTAAACAGAATTTTTTTTCCTGGTGAAGGGCCACTAAAACAGGCATTATGTTATGAGAATCATGTGCTCAACATTCAGATTTTCTATTTATTTACTTATTTATTACATTTATAATCCCACTTTAAACATGAATTATGTTGAAATCTAGGAGCATTTATAATCTTTTTTTTTTCCTATGCCTGGATCAAAAGAGAAAGATGGTTTGTGGGAATTTACTCCTTTTGTTTTGTGGAATGTAGTGGTATACTATAAAAATGCACTTAATAATGTTTATTACTATTATTTAAAAGAGAGATATTGAATAATGAAGGCAGAGCTACCTTCATGCAGAAGTCCAGAGTCAGTCTAAATATGCCAACTTTTTCCAGTTTTGTGGTATATATTTATTTCTTCTTCAAGTCTGGTTATAAAAGGCATGTTTTTTTGAGGGGGCTGTTAATCTTTGTCTCCAGGCTCTGTGTTTATATATAGATGAGCCCCGGGAATAATGATGGCTAAGGGAAAGCAGCAATAGAAGAGTTGGAGCTGAATGACATTTGTGTTTTCCAAGTGGTGATGCATAGCTTAACGGGATGTCCTATAAGACCAGAGCAAATAATTTCTTACCTTTTTGTTTAATAATTAACCAAGGAGAAACAAATCTATTATGCTGTCTCACTGTATTCCCAATTTGGCACAGTATAAATCATCATAATGACAAAATATAAGAAAACCAATAGACTGCAATAGGGGCTAATAGCCCATTTAGTTATGTTTAAACAAATGATTGCTCTGCATGAAAGAAAACATTTATTTTATTGACTTATGAAAACTACTTGTTCCTGAAACATGCTCAAGACAGAATAATCCATTTGTACAAAAGCGATGAGGTGAAGATGTGATTTCATGTGCTCCAATTAAAGGAGAATTTAATTTTAATTCAATTTAATTTCAGAATATTCCTTCTTTATAACTCCAGGCTTCACAAGGCAGATTACATCAACAGTTAAGATGAACCCATTAGTAAACAGGATATCCTCACTGAAATTTGGCCATGTATTATAGTATTGTATAGAACAGAGTATAAAAATGAGCACAAAATATAGACTTTATAAGTGCTGTTTCTACCAGCTACAACAATTTTTAAGCAGTTTTAGTGATATTCAATTTTTATTTAACGATATTTACATCTACATATAGGAAGCTTTCAAATAAATTAAAAACCTGTCAAATAAATTAAAAAAACAAAAACAAAACGTCTGTCCTCTACCTTTTAAGGCACTGCCTATCCAACTAGAACAGCTTTTGACTTTTTACAAATGGACCACAGACAGTCCGTTATTTCTAATAATCTTTGGAAATTGTTTTCAATAGCATTTGCTATTGTTTTGGGTGACGGAAAATGGCGGCAAGCTCCACCTACTGGCTTCAACCCAGATCATGGGATAGATAGGCTCATACCCTCTCCTGTTCTCAATTTAACCTCCTTGGGGCCAATATTGGAGATTATTCCCCACTAGAAATAGAAATGCATGATGAATAGGGAAAAAAAGAAAGAGACAGGAGAATTGGGGGAAAGACAGGCAAAAGGGTGGAGGAGAGAAGGACAGGGTAAAACTGGATGCAGAGGGATGAGATATAGAAGGGAGATATGATGAGGAACAGAAAATGATATTGGATGGAGAGGGGGTGAAAGTGACAGTGGGTGATGTTGGATGAGGGAATGAGAGAGATACAGAAGAGATCCTGGATGGCTGAGGGGAAAGGGGGAGGGGGAGGGTAGTGCTGCATAGGCAGAGCTGCCAAGGGGGTCTCGATTTTTGAGACAGAGATTTTAGTGCACACCCACAGCCCCACCCCACTCTGCCTTGGCTCTACCTACTCTACCTCATGGCTCCGCCCCTCCACACATCTCAATTCCACAACCATTCCAGAAAATATTTTATTTACAACAGTGACTGCAGGGATGGTAAGAGGGAATGTTTCAGTTTATTCTATTACACTTACACCCTCTATTCAGCATCTATTCCCCCCAGGGATATAAGTGCGAGGGGGAATTGGCCCCTCCCACTTTGAGCACAAACCTATCCCAAAACTATGGCACTGGTTGAATTGCTGGTGGAGCTGCCCAAGCCCCGCTAGAGGAAAAGGTCCACTGCATGAGCCCCCATACCATGCTATTTGAGCAGTGCAGCAGTTGGCAGCATGCTTCAGCTGCCGATGCCGGCCCTCTCATATTTGCTCAGTTCAGGCACTTGAAAATGGAAAATAAGATGATAACTTTTTATTGGACTAGCCTAATATAATTCTCAATTAGCTTTCACAGGCCAAAACCTCCTGCTTCATGTCAGGTCAGTAAACTGCTGTTATGGTATCCTCTTCTGACCTGAGGAAGGAATTGTTGGTCTCTGAAAACTAATTTAAAATGTATTAAAATCATTCCAATATAAAGTTATCACCTTATTTTCTATTTTGTGTTTTATTTGCATTTATTAACCTTTATTAATACAGCTACCATTAGGGGGTGGGGCTGAATGCCTCCTTGTGCAGTGCTGCTGTATATCAGGAGGCAACACATTGAAAGGAAAGGAAATGAACCTTCAGTGAGATGAAAGTGAAGGACAGATGCCACCTCCTTGGGCTAAGGACCCAGACAAAAGTGAAAGGATGAACTCCAATGGAAAGTTTGCAGGGAGAGAGCTGAGGTGCTTCCTGAACCAGAATCAGGTTTAGCAGCTGCAATGGGGTTACTGGATTTCTCTTCTTAAAGAAATACAACAGAAGGTCAGTCTCTTGGAAAGTGGTATAGCTACAAGAAGGAAGGGACAGACCTAGAAGGTATCGGGAGTTCAGCTGATGGTCCCAGGATAAGGAGAGACTGGGATAAGAAGGAATTCTCTGAGCTAGAAGTAAGTTCCAGAGAAACAGTGGAAAAGGTAAGGGAAAGTTCCTTGGTGAAAGGGTTGTCTTAAGCAGAAAACAATGAAATCAAGCCCAGGTGAATGTCTTTTCTTGCTGAAACAAGCCTAGAAGGTAAACTGTGAGGAAAAGGTTTTAGCTAGAGTTTGGTTTGCTAGTTCAGAAGAGTAATTGCCTTTTGAAAATTAAGAAAGAAGAGATTTTGTTAGGTTGTGGTAAATGGTTTATTTTTTGGCTGAAATGAACTCAGAAATAATTGGGGAAAAATATTAAGGCAAAGTTTATTAAATGCAGGTTGTTGCCTTCTTTGGAATGCTGCAGTTGTTCTGTCTTCTGCCCTCTTACAGGTATGATTGACATGCAGCTTAAACCAGAGTATAGAACATCACTATGAGAACACTCAAAACTCTTGAACCAAAATCTTCTTTAATGCAGTAATCAAACAAGGAAAAAATAACTTATAGTTCAGATGTGCTGTACAACAGTTTTTGCCTTGCAAACTAGGAGTCTGTTCTCAACCAGCTCTCTCTCTGTCTCAAGCAAAAGAGGCTGGGAGAATTGAACAACACTCTGACTAGAGATGCTATTTATACTTTTACACTGGTAAAATCTTGATAGTCACAGTAGCTTAAAAATATCATACAACAGAATACAGCATAGGCAATTTCAGTTCACAGAGGAGATCTGCTGCAAACTCTTACAGACCCAATGGAGAGAGAAGGCGCGGCAACTAGTCCAGCATGCACAGAGAACAAGGCAAGCCAATAGAAAGACACAGGGAGATGCTCCATTACAGCCTATTACAGGTTGAAACCTGCATGGGAACGGGGTTTGTGGGAATCCCGCAGAGTCTGTGGGACTCCCCTCTGGGACTGCCATGAGAATGATTTCCATGGCCATGGGAGTGCCATGGGAATCCCTTCTGGATTCATGGGACTTCTGTGGGGATGGAGGCAGTCCCTGCTGGGTTCCCATGGAAGTGCAGCCAGTCTCACTCTCACCTTAGTGCTGCCTCTGCCTCTGCCTCCCTCCACCACCACCTCCTTCGTCAGGGCCAGATTAAAGGATAGGCCAAATAGGCACATGACT
Organism: Microcaecilia unicolor; assembly: GCF_901765095.1. Classification (NCBI taxonomy): domain Eukaryota; kingdom Metazoa; phylum Chordata; class Amphibia; order Gymnophiona; family Siphonopidae; genus Microcaecilia; species Microcaecilia unicolor. The sequence goes on from NC_044032.1 coordinate 595,849,905, forward strand.
CAGTCCCAAAGAGTTCGGGGGGGGGGGCCCAGTGTACTGATCCGATGGTGGCACATGTCATAACAATGCCGATATCTCACTCTTGCAGCAATGTGTTGGGACATCAGCTTCGCTACAACATGAAGTGAGCCATTTGCGTGGTGGTAGGAGCTAAAAAGCCCAAAGGAAGAAGTTGGACTGACTCAAGTGTTTTGAGTTTTGTCTGTGCCAGAGCAGTAGAACAGAGGGGTGCTGTGCTGCACAGCTGAGCTGCATATTTAGCCCATGTTATCTCAGGAAAAACAAGAAGTGACAGGAGTCACTGCCTTGGATCTGCCCATGTGGCTGAGCCGAAGCAGAAAACAGTTACTGACCATAGTAGCCAGGAGGAGGTAGCAGATATGAAATAGGAGGGGTTAACTTGGGGCAAATAAAATTGAGCTGGAAGGGTAGGTTGAGTCTGGGTAGAGGGGGATGAATCTTGGAAGGAAAAGGAATTTGAGCTGGTGGGGCTGGCTGGAATTATCTGGAGAGGGGTACTAAGCCTGGGGTGGAGGCAGGCAACAATGACCTGGAGGGAGTATTAAGCCTTGGGAGGGACAAGAATGATCTTGAGGGGGAGGGGGTATTAAGCTGAGGGGAGTCTATGGATCTTCTACTGTCTCAATGTTGCTGCCTTGCCTTGGAAGACAGGATTTTTTTTTCTTTACATTAAAATTGGATTTTGATTGGAGTTCTCCTCTGGATCCAACTTTTTTTGTTAAGAATCAATCTGCCTGAGACTGTTCAGAGACAGGCCAAGACAGAATAAGGAGGAGATCTCCAGATCCAACTTTGAAGAAAGAATATCTCAACATTGCTGGGCAGGGTAAATCTGGCTGGGGCAGAATAGGACCCAGCTGAGGCAGTGGAGAATCCATAGAGGTGACCAACCGGGAAAAGGCCAGAGCCTTCAGATTAAAAGTGGTATACGCTGGATTTGGTGAATACAGAAGATCCAGAGAATCTGTTTTTTCCCCAGTCCCAGAGTCAAATGCAAGTAACTGGTGTTGTAGTGAGCGCACTCTCCCGTAACACTCACTGCTCCCAGCCCAGGTATATACAAGCCAGCCTAGCATCAGAGGTCAGGTCATATCACCTGGTGTGTGCATGTGGCAACCTAAGTTAGCAACAGTGCCAGTGATTCAAAGACAGACAGATAGTGTTGTCTAATTTGCTGGCACTGTTACTAATGATTGCCACCACATGCATGCTCCAGTAAGGGAGGAACTCTTCTAGTAAGTGAGTAACGCTACTAGTAGTCTTCCCCATTGAACATCCATGTGTGAAGTTGTGAAATGGAAACCACTGCTGAAATCATCAGAAATTTGGCTTTAAATGAAGGTAGAAGCTTCAAATTCAAGCACGGATGGCCTGTTATTTAATTATGGATTAACAGGTCACTTTGAGATTGAGAAACAAAAATTACTTCTGAAGGTTATGAATGAGATTACTTGTGGGAATGGGTGGGGACAGGTTAAATTTCCAGCAGGGATGATTGGTGATGGGTTAGATTCCAGTGGGAATGGGCTAGATTCAAGCAGGGATGGATGTCCCATGCAACTGTCTAATTACCGCGAAACAAAATTAACAAAATTGACTCACTGCCCACATATACAACAGAAAAAACCTCCAAACCCAAAGTGGATAATATGGCTGATACCAAACAGCCTATTGCACTGGTTCTATGAAGAAATTCTCTAGAAAAAGAAAGGGAAAAGGCCTCAGAAGTCCATGGTAATACAGCACCCTAACGGACCGGTCTGTGGAGTGCTCTGTTAGTGCTCAATTAGGTCTCATTCAAAGCTTTCAACATATTATTTTTAATTTTACATATAACTTTATATATAAAAAAGAAGAAGAAGATACTCATGAAGTATTCATCCCTGAGGAAGCCCTGTTGGGAATAGATATGTGTGCTGCATGCCTTAGAAGGGTAATTCTATACCCTACATACTCAAAATTACATGTTCTTTACATGCATAAATGTTTAGAATACTAGCTTTTACATGCATATGTGTGCACTTACAAGTGTAAATTCTAGCGTGATGCTTTAGCAATATTCTCCAAATACCCTCTTAACTTACATAGTTTATATTTGTAAAGGGGGTATTCAGAGGGACAGAGCATGGATGGGATACAGGTGGGGCTCCCACTTATGTGTATAAGTTACAGAAAACTATTAGTTGCATGTGTCCCTGCTGCACTTAGGTGCCATTATGACTGGTGTAAATGTGAGTGCTTAAATTTTAGGTATGTTAATAGTTAGTTATACTAGTATTCTATAAAGAGTGATCGAGTTGGTAAGTGGAACAATTGCATCAGTAAGGTTGAAATTAGGAGGTAAAAGGCTGAAGCACTGCCTGGTCTCTCCAATGTGTTCATCTTGATCTGTGCCAGAATAGGAGCACATGTTGTGTCTCAGGAAGAGAACAGATAGGAAGCAACCCAGCTATGCGGTCATCCAGAAGCCTGGGGGGGGGGGGGGGGGGGGTTGAGGAGAGCATGAAGAGGAGAAGAAAAAAGGAAAGGAAGATTCATGTCAGGAATGTGGCTCTAGAAGTGACCTTTCCCCAACTCAATCAACCAATGCTCCTTAAGCCAGCAGAATGCATGGAAACTATGTTAGACATGGAATTCATGCACCAGGCATGATGCTATGGTTTTACTCTTGCTTAAATAAACTATTAACTGATAATGCTTCACATATGTTTCAGTTTGCAATATATATCTTAGGAAATAATAATATTTTCTTAACTTTGAACTACATTGTATATGGACATATCTTGTCCAAGTGCATAAGAAAAAAAAAGTTCAGCACTTAATCTAATTTACAAACTTGTCTAAAGGATCCATGAAGCTTTCAGTTTGTTGTTTTGGGTAATTGCAACTTTTTCATGAAATGTTGAGGCAGCCAGATTAACATCTTACTCAACAACATTTTCTTACCAAAAGTGTGCATTTATGGTAATTATATTGCAAGAGTATTCCATATTTTTCTATTTGTCGACGGTCATTTTCTCATAATGAGGCTGCATTTATTAAAAGAAACCATTCAGCTTTTATTAAAAGTATTTGTAAAGCTAATTTTCATTTTAAAACATGGCATATGCATTTCTCATTGTTGAGCTCTTCCCTTGCTATCCCAAACAACTGAAATTAGACACATTATACATCTGCCATCTTTTATAATCTAAAGTGCCTCAAGTAGGAGCAACACATTTATTTTTTATAATGAAAAGAAAGTCTCTGAATGCCAACTAGTAGACAAAAAAGATTATCATCTGATTTGCCAGGCTTGAGTTGTCAGACATTAAATTTTTTATCAGTCATTCCTGATGAATTATTGATGCTTTTGCTATTTAGAAAATAGATCACATCATTGCAGTAATTAGCACCCTGCCACTTCTGTCTATCATATTTAATATGTCATGAAAGTATTCATTCTTGTGTCTAAAAAAGACTCACTTTAGCATTTATTTGTAAGTTTATATAGCAGTCTACTGTAGTTCTTTGGCAATCATTATAACACCCTTTGCAGAAAGAAAAAAAAAGACAAACTCATTAACTATTATTCCAAAATGATACAGCCTTATACCACATTTTTACATAGAAGTGTTAGACAACATAAAAGCTCTAAGTGCAAGAAAACCAAAATGTAAGCAAAGCAGACCCTGTAAACATAATAAGATTATAGCTTCTACACCACAGAAGATATCGTTTATGATGATAGAGTGTCTCTTCAATTAATGGAATAGGTAAGAATTACATCAAAATCCTTCTGACCGTGTGCTTGGATAAGGGGTAGATCCCAATAGATTGCTTCTGGTTTAACTGCTAGAACAGGATGTTAATGATGGCACAATTGTCTTCAATGTATTTGGATGAAAACAAGACTTTATTTTAGCAGACCTTGACACATGACTGACCTAGCACTCTGGTCCATGAGACTGAGTTATGGCTAGCTCTGAAACTGAAGTTACGTGAGTATCAATTTCTCATTACAAGGGACATCCTTTATAACCCTATCCAGTTGTTCAGAGAAGGCATCCCTGATATGATCAGCATGAGTCATAGTAGTCATAGTCTTTGATAACGTTCCTTTATGGATGGTAAATCCTAAGATAGAGATGGTTGGCTGCACATTGGGAGGTAAATTCTCTAAATGGTACTGAAAGATCAGTGCCAAAAAAATAGTGCTTAGTACTATTTTATAAACAGCGCTCACAGTTAAACACTATTTATAGAAAGGGGGATTTGCGATTACTTTTAGGTGTGACCATTTACACCAACTGAACCCTGGTGTATATCATTGCAGCTAAATTAGGTGTGGATCCCCCTTATTCTATAACAACCACATAAATTGCTAGAATAACCCTGATCCACCCATGACCCTCCATGGCCTTACCCCCTTTTTGATCTTTGTGCAAAATTTATGCACAGATCCAGGTGCATAAATTTACACTTGTAGATTTTAATTAACACCAATTTGCACCAGTAGGGTCCTATTGTCGGCACTAATTGGCTTATTCAATTAAATTGCATGTGCAAATTGGGTGTGTGCCTAAATTCGCGTGTGCAATTTGAATCTGGGAGTAAGTGAAGATTTACCTTAAACTCAAGCAGGACTTGTTTTATGCTTGGTAGCTCTTTGAAGCACTACAAAGTACATGGAAAAGCAATACATGACCCCAACTCATGAAAGACTAAATTCTCCATCACACAGGCCTATAGCTGCCACTATGATTATAAAACTGACCAAATATTTTCTATAGAAACTTAACTTTTATAGTGCCTGAAGCATGCAAATGCCAAACTGGAGTGGAGAAGTAGCCTAATGGCTAATGCAGTGGCCTGAGAAGTAGGGGAATCGGGTTTGATTCCCATTGCAGCTCCTTGTGAGTATGGGCAAGTCACTTAACCCTGCACTGCCCCAAGTACAAAATAAGTACCGGCATAAATATGTAAAACTGATTTGATTGTAAACACAAAAAAGGAGGTATATCAAATCTCATACCCATCCCCTTTCCCTTTCCAAAGCAGAGATTCTAGCTGAAATTTCAAAGGAATCATAAACAGTCAGGATCAGATACATACAGTATTCATCAGCCTCTGTTGGTTAGAAAATTGCTGCTCTTGAGCTTGGCTAGAAAGAGCTGTCAAGAATGCATGCATGCATGCATCTTGTGAAAGATGATGTGCATATATTGTACCATAGAGAGCATAGCTCCTCAGATGGAGGAAGGGAATGAACCACTTCATGAAATGTACCAGAGAGGACCATACGGAGAAATTGGATCTGAGCAGGATGCCCTTTGTGTAACAGTGAAATTGGAAGAGTATGATGGCTTTTTATATTGTGGTAGAGAAGGAACATCAGATTCATCTTTGAGATATCCCTTGATAAAGTCTGCAAACATCTTTTCAATTATAGAATAAGAATGTTTAGCAGCTGAAAAGATATCAATAAGAAGGACTCATTCACTAATGTGACCAGTGCCAGTATCAGAAGCAAAACATTGCATAGATGATTGTGTAGTGGTAGGACATTTGTACTGAAGAAATCCTTCACAGTGACGGGTGGTTTCATCAAAGAGGGACTGGCACTGAGCTGCTGTTTTTTGTACGGGGAGTGAATCTAAGTGCTACTTCTTGATAGAAGGAGAATCTGCAATGGTCTTCATCAGTGCTTTGGCTGGAGTTGCTGCAAGCAGCATCTGTTGAAAAGTACCTGCAGCTGCCTCAATAGTGGATGAGCCTGGATATCTCAAAGGCATCAGATCTTTAGGAGACAGATACAAAAAGGCTTGCAGGAGAGCCAGATCAACATGCTGGTTCTATTGCATAATCAAAGTAAAAATATTCTGCCATATGCAATGAGCATGCAAATTAAGACTGCGTTAAAAAAAGGTCTGCAGCTCACCCTTCCAGCCGGTGTGTGAGTGGTGATCAGCTCACGCACTGACAATAATGGTGACATTAAACAACAAAAAATAAAAACAAACTGCTGGCACATTGACCCAGCTTTATGTACCAGATCCTATCCCTGGTAGTCTAGCTACCATCCTCCCTCCTTCCCTTCCTCTCCCTGACCCAACCTAACTAGATTCTAACAACCCCTCAATTCCCTAACATTAAAACACAAAGGGGCCGATATTCAGACTGCAAGAGTTAAACTGGCTAACTCCTGCTGTCGGTGCTAAGCCTGGATATTCAATGCCTGGCTGTTGACTGGCATTGAATATCTGGTTTATTTTTAGCCGGTTTAAAGATAACCAACTAAGCTGACATTCAGTGCTAGCTGGTTATCTTTAAACTGGCCAAAGATATCCTACATTTTTATGCAGCCAAATATAGCCACTAAACCAGCTTTAAAAATAGGCGGATAACCGGTTATATCGGGTGATATAGTCGGCTAGCTGCTAGCTGCAAACCAGCAATATTTAGCAGGAGATAGCCAGTGATCCCCTGGCTGGTTAAAATGTTTTGAAAATTGGGGGGGGGGGGGCAGTTATCTGGTATTCTATGGCACCCCACCCCCTATATGCCCCCCTGACCGAAACATTATAACACAATAATCCTTGATGGACTAGTGGGCCTCATCCTTTCCTCCAACCCAACTCACCTACACCGACTCTATAAAATATTCCCTGGTGTCTAGTGGCACCCCCTCCCACCTCCTAACATGAATTAAAAAAAAACTCTCTATAGTGCCACCCTGTAACTTCTCAAACCCTTTTCCAAGCCCCCTGAACCCCCCCCCCCCCAAAAAAAAAAAACACCTGAATGAGGCAGGAGCAATGCCCCTTCGTTTCTGTGTCTGGCACCATCATCTTCAAAATGGCGGCACCCTGCCCCATGCAATGCATCCTGGAATGCACCAGGCGGGCCCAGTTTGCCATATAAGGGAATTTTTGGATTAGGCATCACTCCTACCTCATTCAGACATGAGGGGTTGCCTCTAGACATCAGGGATGTTTTAGTTTGGGAGGCAGGGGGAGTCAGTCTTTTCAGGGTTGAAGGAAGGAATGGCGACAGTCATGTCAGAGAGAGGTGGGAGGGTGCCAGAGAGACTTTATTTTAAATTTTGGTCAGGCAAAAAGGGTAGGAAATGGTGTTGATACAGACTTCAGAGACTCTATGCCGTCTCAGACTTGGTGATAGGGTTCTGGCTTTGTGCAGCCATGGTAGACATCAGCACATAGCCCTGCATCCCTGCAGGGTAACTGATAGGCTCTTTATCTTATATTTAATATGCTGTGGGCTGATGTCCACCACAGGTATAAACTTCAGAGAAGAAACCCTTTTTATATACAGCAGCTATTAACAAGCAGGCAAACTGCTTATTAACTGCCCACTGCAGCCTATAGTAGTCTCGGGTGTCTTCCATACATTGTGGAAGTTAAAAAGGTTGCACCCTTTCTTCTATGCTCCATTTTTACTACCATTACCCAATCTTTGGAACTATCCAAATTTGATTATTGTAATACCACATATGCGGGAATTAGGATTTACAGCACAAAATGTCACTGCTTGTCTTGTATGCATTTTTTTATCACTTTGCAAAGGCTTCCCCTCTTTCATTAAATCTGTACTGGCTTCCCATAGATGCCAGGATCACCTTCAAAATATGTGTGACTGTATACCAAATTCTCTGTGGTCTATCACCCTCTTACATCCAGCATCTAATTGATTTACCTTCATGTAATGCAACAGCAACCTCTAGAGAATACCTCATGCTCCATTATCCAAAAGTGCAAAAGATTACCTTACAAATCAATTCTTGTTGCAGGCTTAAGATATCAGAGTACTAAACTTTGGAATTCTGTACCTAAGCAGTTAAGATGTATAGATGATTATTTGAGATTTCATAAATTATTAAAAGTATTCTGCTAAGTACCCATCTTATTAATATACTAATGTATTCGTATCTATTTCAACCAGTACTCTAGTCTCAGCTTCATAGTAAACATATAATTATTCCTGAAAAATTAAAACGTTACAATTTATATGAATATATTCTAATTTTATATTTTTCTTGTAGGCCACTTTGAACCCGATACTGTTTGGGATGATGTGGGATACAAATATCACAAACAAACAAACAAACAAACCTTTAGGATCATGGTGCCTAGAGGCTAAAGCGTCTTCATGAAAGATTTTAGAGTGAACTACATAGGGGTAGATAGAAAATGAAGAGGTTATAATCCCTGGCACATCCCTATCCCAACTGATAAAAAGCTGGATGCCAGAAAACCAGATATAATAATAAAAGAGAAAAACACCAGAATGGCATTGAATGTTACCACTTTTAATTCCTAACCCCTATTCACTTGTACAGTACCCAGGTATGTTTTATCATTCCCACTTTCCTAGTTTCCTTATCCCTTATTGCCCTGTTTGTCTGTCCTGATTAGATTGTAAGCTCTTTCGAGCAAGGACTGTCTGTTCTTGTTCAAGTGTATAGCACTGTCTACCTCTAGTAGCACTATAGAAATGATAAGTAGTAGTAGTAGTAGTAGATTATAGAGGTGTTCATCCCAAGTGATTACTCGGTGAATCATATATAGAGAGGGAATATCCTCCAGTACCAAGAAATGCAGTTTGAGACTAAGAAAACGCAGCAGAAAGATATAGAAATATTTCCCATCATTTTGGGTGCCACAGGCTTTATCAAAAAGAACTTCCACATACACCTTGATAAGTTACCATATGTTATATCTTATGAACTCCAGAAAAAATCTCTCTTTGGCACAATGCAAGTACTATGGAAACCATTAGCAGTAAATTTGAGAGACTGAGATCATAGTCCACATACCCTGGATTAGGAGTGAGGTTCATTCCTGTCAAGATATGTGCAAAGCTAATCAATTGGGATCCATTGTATCTGGTGACTCACAGTCTGTGTGCCATTAAGGGAATGTCTGTAGAGCTTTGGTATATCCTGAGCAAGAGAGCACTTGGATTTGTGCCTGCCAGAGAGCTAAGCAGAGAAATTTCACATTGCCTGGTTTGGTTTGAGTCAAATTCGAATCTGTCATTACCTGTGGTTCCTTCTCTTAGTATCTCCTATCTGCTAAATGTATCTCTGTCTGAAAAAGACAAAAAACAAATACCCCAATCCTTTATTTTCACTTGTAGGAATTCTGGCCTTTAAGTTACTATCTGACTTCATCCTGACTAACTCCTTATAACATAATAACTGCATAAAACTTATAATAGCTGTTTTGCATCTTATGCTGAAATTGTTTTCAAGGTGCTATATTTTTTATCATTTGAACTGTTTTATTTATTTATTTTCTGAACTGTTTTGTAACTGCAATCCACTGCAGAGCCATCTGTGATTTTTAGCTAATCAAGTGCCTTCCATTGTATCTGGTGACTCATAGTCTGGTTGCCATTAAGGGTCTTGTTGTAGAGCCTTGGTATCTTTAGCTGAAAAAGACAAAAAAAAATACAAAATAACTTTACTTTCACTTGCAGGGATTCTTGCCTTTAAGTTACTATATCTGACTTCATCCTTACTTTATAGTCCCACCCTGCCCACCGCTCTCCCACCCACCCCTAGATTAACTCTATCTATATAGGAACATCCAGAGACAAATATCTTCAATAAACCCTATGTTGGTCAACATACGACCACCTAAACTTCTGAAAACTCCTAAAGACTAGCCTGTTCGAAAAGGCATACCCTAACGATCCAACCTAAATGCCTTAACCCCACAACACAACAATATAAAAGTTCGTACTGCACATAACCCAATGAAAGAGATCAGACCACGGACACCAGAATATAGATAACAGGTCTTGTTGGTCAGACCTTGGTTAATACCTTGGTTTCTGAGGGTAATCTTCATGCTTTTAAGTATTGCATGCCTTTTTATGACCTTTTGAGATTGAATTTGGCTGTTGTTCGGTTTGTTTTGTATTAGTTTACGCAATTTAGATCAACAGCTCATATTGTTACCTATCTATTAGTCCAGATGGGATATGTCCCAGGATACTGAGGGAGCTCAGAGAAGTCCTGATGGGACCTCTTAAGGATTTATTTAATAGATCTTTAGAGACAGGAGAGGTTCCGCAGATTGGAGATGAGCTGATGTGGTCCCTCTTCACAAAAGCGGAGATAGGAAAGAAATGGGAAACTACAGGTTGATAAGCCTCACATCGGTGGTAGGAAAAATAATGGAATCACTGCTGAAGGAAAGGATAGTTGACTTTCTAGAAGCCAATGGGTTACAAGATGCAAGGCAACATTGCTTTACCAAAGGAAAATCCTGCCAAATGAAAATGATTGATTTCTTCGACTGGGTGGAGTAGGGTATTACACTTTTAAAAAAATGATGTAAAAATATATCACAGCGGTTTCCCCAATAATCTCAATGCCAAACCAGGAAATTTAACATTAAATATGTGTTTTTATTAAATTTAACAGAGATAGGATGTTGAATATATAATTAGTTAAGCAAAAGAGTTGTTACCAGTTTACATAATAATAATGATAAAATGTTACAATTAGAACATTTCACTCTTGTAGAAAAACTACGTGGCTTCTGCCAATTTGGATTCAATACTCAGATCATATAACTATTAACACAAAGCATTTTCACCTTTTAATTTAATTATTCAAGTAAACTAACTCAGTTAAATGCTCAACACTTTAAATTTCTTTTTCTTCCCTTTCTGGTTTTACAGCACAGATATCCTGGAAGATTCCACATCAGGTAAGTTTTGCCAGGATTGTGCCTGAGCATGGTGTGAAGCCCTGCCCAATGCATCCCAGGATACACTGGGCAGAGCTGGGCACTGCCATTTTGCAGGCGGCGCAAAAGGAAGAGGAGGGAGGCCGCCTCCCTCTTCCAACTTAAGGTAGGGGGTGGGGACATTGACCGCTGCCCACTGGGCCACCAGGGACTTATTAGGAATGCTGGGGGGGGGGGAGTTATGGGGGGCTGGAGACCCACCAGATCTCCAGTTTTCCCTGAACCTGTGTCAGGGGAAGTTGGGGGGTCCAGAGGTCTGCTGGACCTCCAGCCCCCTGTTGCTGGGGGAGGGGGTGTCGTCGGTTTCTTGGGGGGTGTTGGCTGTCGGGTCGGTGCTTAAGAGCCCTGTTTTGCATGCATTTGCATGCTAGTTGGGTTCAGAGCCCGCGACCATTTTGTTTCACGCACTTGGGGGCTCTGATCATGGGGCAGTAGCAAATGCAGGCACTAGTATGGTGCTAAAAGCCTCTAGCGCCTGTGTTTGCTTCTGATCATTGGCCCATTAGTTATAGAGATCACTCTCAGACATCTTTATTATCTCTACCCACAGCATATCATCAGCAGTCTTAGCCTTCCTTATAGGCAATCTTTTAATCTCACAAAAAACTTCTTAATTAACCACCAACATTTCACCCAGGCAAATATTTTCTATCTCTTTCAACCACTTCCAGTCACTTTCCCAGACTCTCAAACCATTCTTTTAAATCCATTTGCGGAGACACAGCTAAATAGGTCTATTCCCCATCTGTTCTTCAGCTCCTCTCCCAAATGACAAGAACAGGTAGCAGCAGCAAGAACGTTTACCTTGGTTACCAGGAAGACTCAGCAAGCATGTGCATTCCTTCACTGACATCCAGAACATTCCACAGCCCCTGTACTATATTTACTTAAATCATCACCCTACCTTGTCAGAATTCCCCTGGATGCTTCCATCCCTCACTGGCTGCTAACTAGTATTCTACCTGCTGCACAGATCTGCACAAGTGCCAATCTGCCCCTGTTTCTCCCGAAGCCCCAGCATTGTCAGCCTGCATGGAGAAGGGCAAGGAGAGAGACCTGATATGTTTTGTTTTTTTAATGCTGGCTACTTTACTCCCAACAAACTTAAATGTTATCCCCGACATTTCCCTACACAACTCCACACTCATTCAAACACTTCACCAGCATTCCACTACTTTCACAACCCCATTAATAAATAACTCTGTTCCACGTCCATTTGTTTTATCACATTCCATACACATTTTTATTATGAACTTTAACACTAGTCTTTAACCTTTTTTTTCATTAAACACTACTCATACATATTTATCTTTCTTTCACTCCCAAACTCTATTTTCCACACATTAAAGTTCTTACACATTCATCACACTCAGATCTCTTGTATTCTATACATTTTATTTATCATTTTGTCCTTAACATTTTGTCAGTACCATCATACTCTATTAGGTATACTGTAAACCTGCTTTACACATATTCACTTTAAAACCCCAAATATTACACATATAAATATTAACCATATAAATATTTTTCTCCTTGTGATTAACTATGTAGCAATTAATCCCCTCATGAGATGAGAGCCCTCTCAGTCCCAGAAAAATCAATGTTCTATCTTTTACAGTTTTCCACTTTCCCCAGAAAAGAGAGTTTTTCAGTTTTCATTTTGTGTATAAAAAGAACTCTTCTCCTGAGCAACATATGTTCCATGAAACCCATTTTGCCTTCACAAACGCTTCTTTTTCTTTTCTTATAGTCAAACTCCTTACATTCAGCATTCCTTTTTAAAACTTGTCTCTTAAGTTCATTTTTCTTAACAATTTTCTTTTGCCTGATCAGTTCTTTGGAAAAAACATATACTTTTGGTTCCTTCTTTTGAAAACACCAAGCCTACAAATCATATTCAGGCAAAAGATTAGCATCAGCTGTTTGAAAAGTTGTTACCAACTAAAACTCCCTTGTTTTAGAAGTCTTCTATTTAGTGGAGAAAACTTTAAATTTGGTATTTTCATTGGAATAACAGCAACCTCCAACTTCTCCCCAGTTTCCTTCACTTTAAGGGTTGCTTCTGTCCATTCTTCTGTTCTATCTTCTCTAGCAACAGGAAGTCTTTCTTATCCATACTTTCTTTAACTTCTGAACTGCTGCAGACGTTACGACATATTGAATTCTATTACACTTTCTCCTTTTCCACTCCTTTGCTGTTACTTGCCTCTCTTAACTTCATTGATTTTGATTGTTAGCTACATTGATGTATGTTTTTTGCAGAGTGATGTAAGCCACATTGAGCCTGCCCATGGGTGGGAAAATGTATGATATAAATGCTATAAATAAATAAATAAATAAATAAATAAATAACTTGATACTTTTTCTTTTTCTTCATTTTCAGCAGGTTGTTCTTGGCTTTCCATGTTCACAAAGTCATTTTCTTCATTACTTATCTTTATATTCTATTCTTCCACTGACTTCTGCACATTTCCTAGGTTGTTAGAATATTCTTCTTCTATAAAAAGACTAGCCGTTAAGCCCGTTAAAATGGGCGAGTATTGGTATGTTTTATTTTGATGTGTAACTTCCTCCCTCCCAGCTCCAAGGCCCTATTCCCTCCCCCCTCCCCTCCTAGCTGCAAGGTCCCCCGCCCTCCTTCCCTGCCAGCTCCAAGGCCCTCTGTCCCTCCCTCCCAGCTCCAAGGCCCCCCTCCTCCCAGCTCCAATGCCCCCCTCCGTCCCTCCCTCCCAGTTCCAAGGGCCCCATCCTTCTGACCTCCCATGTCCAGCATCCTCCCTGCTTCCCTCCCAGCTCCAAGGCCCCCTCCCCTCCCACCCACCCCCTCCCCCGAGGTTGCCGCTACTGCTACCCCCCCTGGGGTCGCCGCCGCCCCCCCTCCACCCGGGCCGGTCCTCTCTTCTCCATTGAACTTACAGCGCCGAAACCACAGCAGGCAGATCGCCGCCCATTGGCCTTCCTTCCCTGCCTGTGTCCCGCCCTTGTGTGACGTAACATCGGCGAGGGCGGGACACAGGCAGGGAAGGAAGGCCGATGGGAGCTGATCTGCCTGCTTTGGTTTTGGCGCTGTAAGTTCAATGGAGAAGAGATGGCCTGGCCTGGGTGAAGGGGGTCCGGCGGCGACCCCGGGGGGGGAGTGGTAACGGTGACCTCGGGGGGTGAGCGGTAGCGACCTTGGCGGTTCCCTCCTCAGCGCAGTTTCCCTCTCTTTTCCGTCATCACGTCTTGAAGCGCGGGTGGGACAGAGAGGGAAGTCTCTACTGCGCATTTGCAAGTGAGACGGTCACTTGCCATTTATATGTTTGATTTTTTTGTCCTCCTGTTGATTCTCCTCCAGACCCAATGAACCTTGTTGGAATTTCTCAACAGGAGTGTATTTTCCCTGCAATGTAGTTGTACAGGGCAGATCTACATGTGGTATATCACCTACCAGAGAGTTTTCCTTCCCCTTTTCCACCTCTTGAACTCTGTTTATTTTTTCCAAATTTAATTCTAGACTTAGATCTTCCAGCTCCAGGGAAGCTTGCATTGAGGCCACTAGTTTTTCTTTCAACTTCTGAAGTTCAAGAGTATGAGATACTCCAGCTGGAAAGTCTTTATCTCCAGCCTCCACATCTGGCAATTGTTTTTCACTAACTTCTTTCATCAATGGTTCAGGGGGGTCTTTTACTAAAGCTTAGCTCGAGTTATCTGTCTGCAGCAGGGCCCATAGGAATAAAATGGGTCCTGCGGCAGGTAACTCGAGCTTGTGGGATTATTTGTAGTAAATAATTAGCAGATTTTAGTACACACAGCTTCAGCTTTAGAAATGTTAATTTCTTTCTTCATCTCTCTCTCATTCACCCCTGAATAATTCACTGCTGAGTCACTTTAAAGTTGAAGTAACAAAACATCTGTTTACTCACAGTTTGCAGTTAGATTATAATCAGACAGGCTTATATATACATATTACTATACATTTGTATTATCAGCTCCTTCCATGTGCTTAGATGGTAATGGATGCTCACACCACCATAGATCCTCTCAGGTTAGGAGAGATCATGAGCTCCATGTGCTCCATGTGCTGCATGTGCTGTGTCTAACCCCCACAGGAAGTTGCATAGCTGTGTGACCTCTCTAAGTAATTCACATCAGAGGTCACAGAGTAATCACAGAGAAATAATAGGTGACAGGCAATGCATGTAAAATACAATTACATTCCAACAAACCCCTTCTCATGCATAACTGTCATGCAATTATTTATTCATACAAAGTCCAAGCTTTATACGCAGATTCACAAAATGTTCTCTGGGTAACGGTTTGGTCATGATGTCAGCTGTCATCTCACTGGTGTGACAATAGTGTAGACTGATGACCCCTTCTTTTGCCAACTCTCGCACGTTGTGGTATTTCGTTGCGATGTGCTTGGTGCGTGACTGAACCTTGTCATTCTGTGACAGTCGGATGCAGCTCTGATTATCTTCCATTATCTGGATTGGCCTCTTTTCAGCTATTCCAAAATCCAGCAAAAGTTTTTCAATCCACATCAGTTCTCTGCACGCTTCCGATGCTGCCACATATTCAGCTTCTGTAGAAGACAGACTCACAATACTTTGTTTATGACTGGCCCATGAAATTTGTACATTTCCATACATAAACACATATCCACTTGTGGATTTATAATCAGAATGATCCCCTGCCCAATCTGAATCACAGTAACATATTAGTTTTGGATTACTATTGGCTGAAATCTTTAATTTACAATCAATGGTACCCTTTAAATACCTTACCATCCTTTTAACTGCAGTCCAATCTGATTTGGTAGGTGAGCTGACCCTTCTGCTCAAAATTCCTACTGCATTTGCTATATCAGCCCTGTATGTGGTAGCTAGATATATAAAAGCTTACCTATGGCTGATCTATATTGGATGTTATCTGGTAAAGGTTCTCTTACTGTTTCATCCTTCAGAAAATCAGTGATCATGGGAGTGCTTACAACTTGGGCATCTTGCATACCTAAACTTTCAATAAGCTCATTTATTTTCTGCTTCTGGCTTAGAAGATAAGAACCATCATTTTGTTTCTCAATTTCTATACCAAGATAGTATGACACATTACCAAGTTCTTTTATCTCAACATTGTGGTTTAAACACTTTACAATGTCCTTGTACTCTTGCTCACTTTCGCTTGCAATGAGCAGATCATCAACAAAAGCCAAAATGTATGCATATTGTCCATTTGTGCACCTAGTGTACAAACATTTATCTGCTTCACCTTGCTTAAATCCTAAATTTGTCAATATTTCATGCAATTTTTCATTCCAACATTTTGCACTTTGCTTTAATCCATAAAGACCTTTGTTTAATTTACACACTAGCTGTCTTTGTTTTGTATTTATGAAACCTGTTGGCTGTTCCATGTACAAGTCTTCAGTTATATCTCCGTGAAGAAATGCTGTTTTCACATCAATGTGGTTGACTTGCATGCCTTTTGAGACTGCAATGCTCAGAAGTGTTCTGATTGTCGTGTGTTTCACTACAGGTGCAAACACTTCATCAAAATCTTCTCCATATTTTTGAAGATATCCCTTTGCGACTAATCTGGCTTTATACCTTTCCACTTTTCCTTGTGCATTCCTTTTTAACTTGAATACCCATTTGCATCCTATAGCTTTCTTGCCAGGAGGTAATTTTGTAAGAATCCAAGTATTATTTTTATCCAATGCATCAATTTCTTCTTGTGCAGCTTTATGCCATTCAGCAGCTTCTTCTGCTGGCATTTTCTCAATCTCATCCCATGTTAAGGGCTCTTGAGCTTCTGCTGACTTTGTTAGGTAAGACAGTCTTGGGGGTGGAACACCTTTGTTTTCCCTGGATGAGCGTCTGACTACAGGTTGGTCTGACCTTTCCGCATCCTCTAAATCTGAGAGTCCTTCTCCAATTGATTCCCCTTCTCCAACTGTACTGTCTTCTTCAATGATCCTTTCTGTGTCTGCTTCCTCTGCCTGTTCCTCGTTAGATACAGGTGAGTTGCTTTCAGACATCTGCCTTGGTATGGCATTTATATACACTGGCATGTCTATTATGGTTCTAGTTTCATATTCTGGATGATAAGGCTCATCTGGGATAATCCAGCCTTTATCAACCCTTTTGTTTTCATCAAAATATGTAACATGTCTTATGCCAACAATGCCAGTTTTCAGATTCAAAATTCTATATCCTTTGTGTCCTGGAGCATAGCCAACTAAAATGCCCCTTTCTGTTGTGGAATCCAGCTTATGCCTTCTTTGCTTTGGTACATGAGCATATGCTGTACTTCCAAATGTTCTTATGTGTGACAGGTTTGGCTTCCTACCATGCCATGTCTCATGTGGTGTGCGCTCAGCGCCTTTAGTTGGCATTCTGTTTTGTAGGTACACTGCTGTGAGAATGGCTTCCCCCCATAGTCTTTTAGGGAGATTGCTATCTGACAGCATACATCTGGTCATTTCCACAAGTGACCTAAATTTTCTCTCTGCAACAGAATTTTGCTCTGGTGTATAAGCTACTGTTGTGATATGCTGAATGCCTTCTTGTTCTAGAAATGTGCGCATGCTTTGTGAAGTGAACTCACCACCATTGTCGGTCTGAAGAACCTTTGGTTTTCTTTCAAATTTATTGCTCACCATGGCTACGTATTTCTTCAGCATGTCTGTGACTTGACTTTTTTCTTTCAGCAAATAGGCCACACAATATCTAGAGAAATCATCCAAGAATATTAGCACAAATCTGTTATTTCCCAATGATGGGATATTAAACGGTCCACATAAGTCACTGTGTATTAAGTCCAGCACTTTATTACTCCTATTTCCTGTGTATGCAGGAAATGAGGGTCTCACACCTTTTTGAGTAACACAGTCTATGCATTTCTCCATTTTACCAGCATCTGCACTTATCTGAATGCCAGTGGCTAGTTGCTTACTGTAAAGATCCTGGATCACCTTAGAATCACGATGTCCCAGGCGGCGGTGCCAGATTTCCAGACTACATTTACCATCATTCTTCCTTACTTGCGCCATATGTGAGGCTTCACCTGAAATGTTCAGCTTATAAACATCATTATGCATAAAAGCTTCAGCATACACTTCATCATTTTTAGAGATTGTGCACTTACTGTTTTCAAAATGAATCACAAATCCCTTCTTATCTAATGTAGATACACTAAGCATATTGCAAACTGCTTGGGGAATATACAAGACATCACTTACAGGAATTTCTTTAACTTCATTAGACACTTTGCATTTTAAGAATCCAATACCTTTTGCTTGGATCTTAGCAGTCCCTGCGTTTGCAGTTTTAAGAATACCTTCCTCTGGACACATTTCCTGAAAGAAATCCTTACAATTGGTTAAATGGCATGTGCTCCCCGAATCCAAAATCCAAGTACTTTCATTTGAATTATTATTTACCATAGTCAAAGATTTTTCTGCCATTAGAAAGCCCTTGTGTTTATCTTTGTCCTTCATACATTTCCTGGTTTGAAAATTCTTTAGTTCCATTGGCTTAGGTGAGCTAGAGGGAGTGTTTTGTGTTTCCTTACACCATTTAGATACATGTCCCTCCTTTCCACATGAGTAGCAAATCAGCTTGCCCTTGGGTGGAGTTTTCCCATAGCTCCGCCTTCCTCTGTTCTTTGCCAAGAAATTTGTTTCATTTCTCTCTGACTTGCTTTGAGAACACATCTCCTCAGAATCATTTATTATGCATTCCTGCCTTAGTTTTGATGTTGTCTGTTCAAAAGATTGCCCTTCAATGGCCTCATTTACAGACCTAAAAACATCAAACTTCTTTGATAGTGAGGTAAAAAGAAATGCTCTTTTCAATGCATCACACATGGGAATTCCAGAAAGTTCTAGCTTTTGAAATGAAGACATAAGATACATAATGTGATCATTACATTTACTTTTATCCCTTAATTTGGTTTCATTCAACTCTGCCAACCAAATTGGTTGCTGCTTTGCATATGTAGTTGCATACATAGTTCTCAGTTTATATAAAATGTCCTTTGGTGTATCTTTTCCCTCCACTAATATGGCTTGTTTCTCTGAGAGAGCTTCCAAAAGCATGCACTTCACATAATAGTTTGCATTGTCCCATTCAGCCATATTTTCAGCTGTTCTGTCTTGGTCTAAGCATATATCTAATCTTTTTGCTCGAAGGAAACATATGAATCTTAATTCCCACTGCTGATAATTAAACTCAGTTAATCTAGGCACCTTGAGAGAATAGAACAATGGTGAATTTCTTCCCTCAGCCATTTTCTTAGCCTTCTGTCTGCTGTGTGGGGGGAGAGAGAGACAGACTGAATCTTTCCTTTAAAACTTAAGAGAAAAATGTGGCCTTTTTTTCTGCCTGGTAATATTTCTCTTCTTTTTCAATTCCTGGACCCTGGGCCCATAACCCTTTTGTGGGATTATTTGTAGTAAATAATTAGCAGATTTTAGTACACACAGCTTCAGCTTTAGAAATGTTAATTTCTTTCTTCATCTCTCTCTCATTCACCCCTGAATAATTCACTGCTGAGTCACTTTAAAGTTGAAGTAACAAAACATCTGTTTACTCACAGTTTGCAGTTAGATTATAATCAGACAGGCTTATATATACATATTACTATACATTTGTATTATCAGCTCCTTCCATGTGCTTAGATGGTAATGGATGCTCACACCACCATAGATCCTCTCAGGTTAGGAGAGATCATGAGCTCCATGTGCTCCATGTGCTGCATGTGCTGTGTCTAACCCCCACAGGAAGTTGCATAGCTGTGTGACCTCTCTAAGTAATTCACATCAGAGGTCACAGAGTAATCACAGAGAAATAATAGGTGACAGGCAATGCATGTAAAATACAATTACATTCCAACAGAGCTAAGCTTTAGTAAAAGACTCCCTGTCAGTGTAACGATCTTCCAAAGAGTTCTGCATAACAGCCCACCAGTTCCATCCTTGAATGTACATTTTTGAACCCATTGACATCAAAATCTCTTCTGGTGATACCTTAGCTGACTCCACTGACTCCCAGTTTATTCTTGTGCTTATATAAGTAACCTCTTGGTGATCTGTTTTCAGCATTGTCAACAGTTACATCAGAACTTTCAAAGAAATCACCTCTCTTCCTTTCTTCCATATTGTTCCCCCAGTCTTTTCCCTCTTTGGCGGGAGGTACCACAAATATCTCTCAGGACTGATGTAATCAGGATCAGATCTGCACCCAAATTTCTTTCCATGTGCACTCTAACAGGCTTTAAGTAAGTTCTATCATATTGTTATCAGTGCTAGTACATTCTTCCAGACCCAGGCTGGGGTCCCGTCCTCTTTCTGGACTTGGACTTTGCTCTCGCAACTTCTCATTGCAGAAGTTTTCTGAAGCTTTTAACTTGGCTCCACAGAATCAGCTAAATGTGCCCTGGCTGTTCACACCAAAAGAAAATGATGATTTTCTTTTCTCACTGATCATCCCTGGTCACAAATGTTTTTCCATCCTTTATAATTTTGATAGTAGAAATGTTCTCTACTGTTCTAAAGCCAGGACTCCTCAGTATTTTCCTCTGTGGCATCCCTTTCTTTATACCTCATTTCCAATCTTCTGTTCCATCTTCCTGCATGGAAGAAGGATGTCCTCTTATGGAATCTGCATCCACTCTCCCTTTCTGAAACTAAGAGAAGCTATGGTTCCCAGAGGAAACCAAGTGCTACCTTGGTATAAAGGTTATTTCCCACACAAAAAGACTTTAGATATTTTTGTACAAATTTTAATCAGGTAGGATTCTCTCCTTAGATGGTGGAATAGGTAAAATATCCTGTCTGTGGTGCTTCATTTAACCCCCCCTGGTGGCAGAGAAAGATATTACAGGGATGTTAAAGATATGTCATGATATTTCCCCTAAATAAACTCAATGCAAAACAAGGGAATTTAACAGTTTCCACAATAATAATGATAAAATGTTACAATTAGAATGTTTATCTCAGAAAAACTGCATCACTTCTGACAACTTGGATTCAACTTGAAAGGTAAATACTCAGATAAATATTAACACAAAGCACCCTTTCATTTAACTATTCAAGTAAACTTAGTCAGTTAAATGCTCAACACTTGAAATTTATTTTGCTTTCCTTTCAGGTTTTACACTACGGATATCCCGGAGGATTCCGCATCAGGTAAGTTTCTGTCAACTCTCTATGTACCTCTCCCTCTTTTATCTCTATGTCTATTACTTTAAGTTTTCCTTTCTCTGTGCACACTTTTGTATAATTGTTCAGTCACTTAGCTTTTTTCCTCTTCCCAGGACTTTCTTGTATCCTTGGGTGCTTGCACTCTTCTCCAACCATGCGATCTTCTGGCAGCAGACCTATTAACCTAACTGCACAAAATCAAATATAGGAAAACCCTAGTTTCTTAAACTTTTTAATCAAGGTCCCTGTCTGGGAATTTTTTGAAGGAACTGTAGTGGCCTTGCTAATTAAATTTTAATTTAGTTCCCTGTCTACAATCCTCCTAAGCTTTTAAACTTTCCCTTAAGCTAATGAAGAGCATGGGTTTACTCCTGACAGTGCAGTCTTCTCACTAGTGCCGCCTTTCCAACTCTGACACTGAGGATTACCTTGCAGCTTACACTCACTCATTGAGCCAGCACTCTCCCTGCTACACAGCTCTGCACAATCGCCAAAATGACCTTTGTTTCTCCGGAAGCCCCAGCACTGCCAGCCTGCATATATAAGAACAAGGAGAGAAACCTCCAACGCTCTGAATTATTAAAATCTTCTCTTTCTTGTGCAGGCCAGCATTGGCACCAGATTATCACAGGGTTCTCTTCACCCTATTATCCTTTCTTTTATAAAAATCAATAAAGAAATATATCTCCCTGGTGAGTGTTCCCTTCTAAATGTGTCTTGCCTCCGCATATAACTTTTTGTGTTCATTAGTTTTTATTTCAGAAAAAGCAAATAATTTTAAATCCCTACTCTTCCCAGCCCACAGCATTATTCCATTACCACTTCCACTCTCTATATCACCAATGTTATCTTTATAGTCCCTGTTTTTCATAGCCAAACTTCCACTCACTTATTTTTTCATAAACATGTACATTAAGGGCTCTGTTTACTAAGCTGTGCTATAGACACACTAACTTTTTAGTGCACGCTAATGATAGAGCAGTGGCGTAGCTACGTGGGGCCAGGGGGGCCAGGGCCCCCATTGATTTGGCCCTGGACCCCACCTACTGACGACCCGCCTGACCCCCCCTTCCGCCGCCAACCCGCCGTTGCCTGCCTTTGCTGGCGGGGGACCCCAACCCCCGCCAGCCGAGGTCCTTTTCTGCTTGCAAAAGGCTTCCTTCTGTCAGAAACAGAAGGAAGCCTTTTGCAAGCAGAAGAGGACCTCGGCTGGCAGGGGTTGGGGTCCCCCACTAGCAAAGGTAGGCGACAGCGAGTTGGCGGCGGGAGGAGGGTTCGTGAGGGTCGGCGGTGGGGGGCAAAGTCGGCAATGGTGGGGCGGGGTGGGGCAGGGCAGGGGGTGGGTGGGTGTCGGCAATGGTGGAGGGGGTGTCGGCAATGGCGGAGGGGGGTGTTGGCAATGGCGGGGGGAGGGTGTCGGTGGCGCCGGGGGGGGGGCTAAAATGTGCCCCTCACCGTGGGATCTAGACTCCCCTCCCGCCGAAGTCTGGCTATGCCCCTGTGATAGAGACATCCATTATTTTCCTATGGGTGTCTCTGTTGTTAGCACACGCTAAAACGTTAGTACGCCTACAGCACAGCTTAGTAAACAGAGCCCTAAAACGTTTAGGAGCCCTTTTACAGAGCGGTGGTAAGCCCAATGCGGGTTTACTGCTTGCTATTCCGGGACTACTGCTAGCTCAATGTGGCTACCAGCAGTAGTTCCGGATCGAGCACACACCATTTCCGGAGGTGGGGGGGGGGGGGGGAGGAACCCCGCAAATGGTTAGCACAGTTGTAACCTGGCAGTATATGTTATAGAAAAACAACTTTCCCTGAGAGGCTATGCCATGTTTCCACTACCTTGTCTGTGAATCAATGTGTGCTATTCCTAAGCCTTCTTTCAACAGTATATCATGACCTTTTTTTTTCCAGAACATTTTTTCTACTTAATTAGGAAAACAATACTTTACCTAATTAAGTAGAAAAAATGTTCTGGAAAAAAAAAGGTCATGATATACTTCCAGTTTGGGCAAAATAACTCAGTAGATGACTATTTTTAGTTTAATGACCTCTGCTCAGTGTTAATAGTCAGCAAATGGGATCCTTTAAAAGCAACATTAAGAGGTGTAATTATAAATTTTAATGCTGCAATAAACAAGTTCAGAAAATGTGAAGCAAATGATCTGGAAAAAGAAATTAAGCAAACAGAATCTTTGCACATAGAAAAGGCTGAGGGGAGAAGTTATCAATGAGGGCTATCTTTAAGATGTGTTATTTTACCACTAAGTAGTGCTATTTTAGGCCTAGTCCCGTGCAATGAGAACAAGGGGCCCTTTTCCTAAGCTGCAGCATGCTAACGCAGAACTTTCCAGTGCACTAAGCCCAGATTAACCAAGGCAGTATATTAATGATTTTCCCAATTTGTTTTTTTTTTTTGCAGGTCCCTCTCCAATATTTCAATTTTGGAGGTGGTAAGTGCTCCCTCATTAACCCTGCATTGTCCAGTTTGTGCATGCTAATATGAATGCTCTATCTGGATAGCACTTCCATCTCCTTTCCCTATCCTTGACATGCCCCTCCCAAAAAAATTATAAAAAATTAAACAGCACATGATTAGCATATATTGACATGCAATTACCCCAAAACGCTATAACATTTGACTATGTATTGTATCTCCATGGTGTGTCCCCTAGTTTTTTTTTGTTTGTTTGTTTTTTTTTACTTTTGAAGGATTGTTTGTTTGTTTTTTACTTTTGAAGGAGTAATCAATTTACCAATCAGGATTTTGTAGACCTCTATCATATCCCCTCTCAACTGTCTCATCTCCAAACAGAAGAACCCTGACCTCTTTAGCTTAATTAGATTGTAAGCTCTGTCGAGCAGGGACTGTCTCTTCTTGTTCAAGTGTACAGCGCTGCGTACGTCTAGTAGCGCTTTAGAAATGATAAATAGTAGTAGTAGTAGTTTTCCTAATATGAGAGGAGTTCCATCCTCTTAATCATTTTGGTGGACCTCCTTTGTACCTTTTCTAATTTGGTATATCTTTTTTGAGATGTTGCAACCAGAATTACACACACACTACTCAAGGTGATGTCGCACCATGAAGAGAAACAGAAGCATTATAATATTTTTATTTTATATTTTTTTCCTAATAATGCCTAACATCCTGAGGGATTTTTTTTTTTACCACCACTGCACATTGAATAGAAGATTTCAATGTATTGTGCACAATTACACTTAGATTTTTCTTTTGGGTGGTAAATTCTAATGTGGAACCTAGAATCACATGGCTATAATTTGGGGCATTCTTCCCAGTATGCATCACATTGCACTTTTCCACATTAAATTTCACCTGCCATTTGGATGCCTAGTCTTCCAGTCTCATAAGATCCTCCTACACATTCTCACATCTGCATGTGATTTAACAACTTGTAATAGTTTTGTGTAATCTGCAAATTTAAATATCTCACTTGTTCCCATTTCCAGGTCATTTATAAATGTTAAAATACACTGGTCCCAGTACAGATTCATGTGGTACTCTAGCATTCACCTTCATCCATTCAGAGAATAAGCCATTTACCCTGGGGTTCTATATATGGCACCTTAATTTCTGCATGCAAATTGAAGCGTATTCTACAATGATGTGTGCAAGTTAATTGCTTAACTAGCTAAACAGCGCTGTCAATTGGATGTTAAGCAATAATCAGCACTAATTGGCATTAATTAAGATTTATGCACACAACTTGCTAAGTATATTCTATAACATAGTGCACTTAAATCCTAAGTTGCATTGTTGAAAAGGGGACATGGCAATGGGCAGGGCATGGGCAGTGGAGGAATGGCCTAGTGGTTAGGGTGGTGGACTTTGGGCCTGAGGAACTGAGTTCAATTCCCACTTCAGGCACAGGCAGCTCCTTGTGACTCTGGGCAAGTCACTTAACCCTCCATTGCCCCATGTAAGCCGCATTGAGCCCGCCATGAGTGGGAAAGTGTGGGGTACCAATATAATAAAAAATTTCTAAAATCTATGCACATTGTTATAGAATACACCCACTCTGTGCCTAATTTAAGCATTGGAATTTACGCCAAGTAAAACATGACATAAGTGGCCATGACTAAATTTGAATATCAGCCTTACTGGCTTCTTCTCAATAAGTAATTTCTGGAACCTCTATAATTTCTCTCTATATCACCCTTGGCTCCCAGACTCAAGAACTTAAAACACTTTAGTATCTTCACTTACTACAAAAGTGTTTTATCTACTTCGTAGTGCCTCACTAATTTGGTCACGTGGAGAGGCACTCGGCGTATTCTATATATTGTGCGGAAATTTAAGCCTATTCTATAAAATATAGGTGTGCTTGAGAGAATACACCTAGGTGTAGTATTTTTTTCCATGTGGAATTTTCAGGCACCATATATAGAATCTAGCCTTAACAGTACTCTCTGTTTTCTATCTTTTAAATAGTTCCCAGTCTACTGCTGAGCATTGCCTCCTATCTCATTGCTTTTTAATTTTTTTTTCAGAAGTCTCTCATTAGAGACTTAGACTAAATCAACTGGCTCACCTTTGTCCACATGTTTAATCAAACCTTCCAAAAAATGTAGCTAATTGGTAAGGTAAGATTCTATCTTATTAAGCTGTGTGTCTGTGTGTTCACTGTTCAGTAATTTTATTCTTTATAACAGTTTCTATCATTTTCCTTTGCATTGACATCAGGCTTAACGGTCTGTTAATAAAGTCTACTTACTATTTAGCATTTCTATAGCGCTACAAAGCATACGCAGTGCTGCACAAACATAGAGTGGTTTTCTGCTTGGAGGAGGGGAGTACCCTGAAGGTTTCAATAGCCAAAGACATCATGCCACTGTATTTTAGTGGGAAGATCTCATGCTATAAGGTGCTTAGATGCCACTCCCATTGGTGGCATATGCCTGCTATATAGGTACCTAACAGTTCTTTGTGTAGTTACATCCTCCAAATTGATTTCTAGCCCTTCTGGTTTGTAGCATGATATTGCTTAGGTCACCTGGGTGGAAGGAAACAGTAGAGAACTCCAGGCACATCAGGAGGTCCCCCCTCTGCCTCAGAGAAGTTTATCTCCCTCATGTTGGTACTCTCTAATTAAGGCCCAGTAGAGACCACTGCATAATGTGGATTGGAAACACTTCATTGCAGTTCCATGAGGCTAGATGTGCCATTGTGCATAGGACATGCAGGAAGGCATATGCAAGTGGTGGGCACGCCAGTACTTATATATGTAACCTAATGAAGGAACTGGTTTAAAATGATGCTATTTGCATTTGGATACCACCATAAAAGTCCTCACTAATTTCTATGTACCGTACATGCCGGCTCTGTGCCAATATCTTTGTGTATATTGATCTTCTGACAGATTGCACATGCTGATGCCTTTTTAGATATGGGCACCATACATAGTAACATAGTAGATGACAGCAGAAAAAGACCTGCACGGTCCATGTAGTCTGCCCAACAAGATAAACTCATATGTGCTACTTCTTGTGTATACCTTACCTTGATTTATATCTGCCATTTTCAGGGCACAGAACGTAGAAGTCTTGCCCAACACTAGCCCCGCCTCCCAAACACCAGCCCCACCTCCCAATCTCGGCTAAGCTTCTGAGGATCCATTCCTTCTGAACAGGATTCCTTTATGTTTATCCCACGCATACTTGAATTCCGCTACCGTTTTCATCTCCACCACCTCCCGCGGGAGGGCATTCCAAGTATCTACTTCTCTGTCCGTGAAAAAATACTTCCTGACATTTTTCTTGAGTCTGCCCCCCTTCAATCTCATATCATGTCCTCTAGTTCTACTGCCTTCCCATCTACAGAAAAGGTTCGTTTGCGGATTAATACCTTTCAAATATTTGAATGTCTGTATCATATCACCCCTGTTCCTCCTTTCCTCCAGGGTATACATGTTCAGGTCAGCAAGTCTCTCCTCATACATCTTGTAATGCAAATCCCATACCATTCTTGTAGCTTTTCTTTGCACCGCTTCAATTCTTTTTACATCCTTAGTAAGGTATGGCCTCCAAAACTGAACACAATACTCCAGGTAGGGTCTCACCAACAACTTATACAAGGGCATTAAAACCTCTTTTCTTCTGCTGGTCACACCTCTCTCTATACAGCCTAGCAACCTTCTCGCTACGGCCACCGCCTTGTCACACTGTTTCGTCGCCTTCAGATCCTCAGATACTATCACCCCAAGATCCCTCTCCTCGTCCGTACCTATCAGACTCTCCCCGCCTAACACATATGTTTCTCATGGATTTCTACTCCCTACACATCCATATGAACATTTGCACACGGAACCAAGCTTTTCATTTACATATAATTTTAGATTGACTTCCACATTCACTGCTGCTGTTGTAAAATGCTGCCCCAGCCTCCATATGCAAACATAGATACAGTGGAACTCCAATAGAATGCTATGATTAGGATCTATAGAATATCATCAGGTTAAATGCAGGGTTACATTATTAACGGGGACAAGAGAACATGAACACAATTGAACCAAAAGTCAATCTGTTGTAAAAGGAGCTGTATGTGAAAAAAGGGGAGCCAAGTCTTGATCATGTTATATGTGGATTCATGTTATTGCAGGGCATGTTATATCGGGATTCCACTGTATCTTTTTCCACACAAATATGTTCCACTTAAGTGGGGCTCCAAATGTCTGGTGTTTTCAGTTGTTTCTATTATTCGGTATGCTTTGTTCTTCATTGCTACTGAATTCTAACAAAAATAACTAAGTGAGTAGAATAGATCAAAACATGAGTTAAATGAAATTAAACAGGAGAAAGATAAAGGCATACAATTCCAGCATATAAAAGCATATGGCTATTCATGCCTCACTGGCACATCTTTTGCAGCCTGCCACAAGAAATTTGCACTTATGCTATTCATTGCAGTGCTGTTGCCTGTAGGTTTCCTAGTTTTAGATTGTCTCTATAACACAGAAAAGTAGGTTAAAGATGGAAGGAATAGGAGAAAATCAAGAAAACATAGGAAAGAGTAAGGACTAGAGAATAAAAAGCAGCAAAGCAGAAGTCCTGCAGTAGGCAGAAAGGGAAGAGTAATCAGACTAAAACAGTGAACGTGGGCTTCAATCATATCTTAAAAGTCCAATGTAATTATTCTATGACAGTAAAATTATATAAACAGGAATCCTTTGTAAGTTTTCATTGCACATATGATCTATTTTAAACACTTAAATATACATATACATGCAGTTTAGTGAGTATACAATAGCTAGTTATTGTTTTTTGGCACATGAGAGAAAATGTGTGGTTAAAAAAGGTCTCCAAATATCTTATTAAAAGAATTGACAGAACAAGATGAAAGGAAAATGGTAGCACTCATTGAAGTGGGAACACTTTTCTATTTTCTTAGCCTTGTAATTATCTTGGAAACCTTTCAAGGAATAATTATGTTCTACACCCTTTTTTTCTTGTAGGTAAAACCAAGAAGAAAATCACAAATAAGGTACTCATTTAAACCTGTTATGCTTCCTTATAAATAGCATAAGTTGAACCAACTTTACAAGTGTAAAAATTAAGGTAAATTATGTACTACCTACTGGTTTAACTATTTTAATTTAGGATAATTATTTCAATCTACTTAAATGTTAGGAATTATGTAATATATTTTTATCTATCTGGATTCTTCTTATACCCATGTATTTAAATAATATTAGATTTCACATACCCAAAAGAGAGGATAGGGAATAGTCAAAATAAAATAAAAAGATGACCCATTTAACTAACAAGTGAAAGTGAAGTTGCTTACCTGTAACAGGGGTTCTCTATGGACAGCAGTATGAATAAGTGACACCTTTGATTCTGTGGCGCTGAATCATGCTAGTGAAACCAACTGTGGCACTACTTGTAGTGCTCTGCTATTTTCACTAGCAGGGGTATCTGATAGCCCTCAACCAAATGGTCCTCACCTACACCTCTGATTATATTACCTTCTCCACTGCCACCCAGGCACTCCAGAACAACATGGCTCAGTTCTATACCACAGACAGCTTCTCCTCTGTTATAGGCACCATTGACTGCACACATATCTCACTTAGACCCTCTCCCCCCCCCCCCCCAGCATACAAGGAGATCTGTAGAAAGAGAAAATCATTTCACTCTATGAACACGCAGATTGTGTGTGATGCCAAGAGGGAGATTGTGAATGTATGTGCCCGCTACCTAGGCTCTACCCATGATGCCTACATCTTTCCAATTTCAGGAATTTACCGCAGTAGTGACTGAGGGGAGATCATCAGCGACAGGCTCCTAGGTAAGCAATACAGGGATTCTCAAATTCCATGCTCCCCTCCCCTCCCCCTCTTATCTTTCAACACACACCCTCTTTCTAGATACTCCCACAACCCACAGCCACTAACCCACCTCCACAAGGTCACCATACCAGCCAATACACACCCATGTATGTGATTCTGCTTCCCCCCCCACACATACACACAGATGATAGAGGCTACCCCCAGTGAACCTGGCTCATGACTCCCATATTCCACCCCAAAAATGAGTACAACAAGAGGTGTAAGAGCACCCATACCATCACTGAACGCATCTTTGGCAAGCTCAAGAATAGATTCAGATATCAGGACTATTCCGGAGGGGAGCTCCTCTACAGCCCTGAAATGATGGTCAAAATAGTCATGGCTTGTGTTGCAAGCTGCACAACCTGGCTCTCCAAAGAAGACAGGCCCTGCTAGAGGAGGTACAGCAAGCACAGCAGCAGCTGCCAGACCCAGAGGATGAAGAACTCCCCTGCTCACAGATCTGACCAGGGTGCACACCAGCTGGGGGTCTGTACCAGACAAAGACTCATTCTAATTTTCAGTGAAGGTAAGTGAACAATTTATTTGTACGCCATACCTCTGACATTCCCTCACCATCTTTCCCCAATAGATACACCCCTCCCCCTCCCCAAGCATGCCCTCAGCACACCCCTATCCCCTATCCAGCACACACACCCTATCCCCTCCCCCACCACCACTAATTGCTCATGCTCTTCATCTCCTGCAGGCAGATCCTGGCTGGTATCCTCTGGGTGCTCTTCTTCTCCTACCGTGCCCTCCTGTGAGGCCTCAGGTGCCACCGATTCACCCTTCTCTTCCTTATGTGGCTTCCCTGCCTGCTGGCCACTGGTTCCAGGCTCTTCATCTGACTCTGTGTCCTCATTTGCATAGGGAAAGTACAGGAAATGTGTCTGTTGCACTAGCTAACCTGAAAGTCTGCTGCAGCCTTCCTGTACATACCTCTCCGTGTGCACTTCTAGAACACAGCTGATGAGGAATGGCATTGCCAAGCAACCCAAAGATATATGCCTCTACATCCAGCACTGCAGGAGCCAAGAGATATGATGCTCTGTGAACCACAGATGACAGGGTGCCACACAGTCAGGTGAGCACAGAAGGAAAGATTGTTGAAGGGGTATGGAGGGCACAGGGAGAGAAACACAGAGGTGCGGAAAGCAGAAATAGAGATGGGTTGGTGATGGGCCTAGGAGGAGTGGGGGAGGGGGGAAGAAGACACCTAAACATGATAAATACAGGGGTTCTCCATTCAGCAAGCTGAGTGGGCCCAGACCTGCCCATTAACCAACACTCCCTGTAAAAGCGTTGGGATATGGCCTCTGATAACCAGCCTTTCAGCCTGTACTCTGGTGTGCCTTCTTATCCCCTCCTCCACCTACCTGAGAACTTGTAATACACATGGGAGTGGTATCAATTAGGACCCCCACACTGTCCCTGGTGGAGGACAAAAGGGTGACACAGAGAGAACAGCCAGTACAGCCTGATTTGCACAAACTTACCTGACTCCCCAGCCTGTGCTGAGGTGTTCTTCCTTCCCAGGCCACAGATGACCTCCTGGAGTAGGAGTCTGTGCACCATGCTCTCCATTGGGGTGAGGTTCATGGTGTCCACACCCAGCAGGTTGGACCCAGCCTTGTGCCTCACCAACCTCTTCAGCTGCCTCCATTTTCTTTTGATGTCCTATGTGTATGGTAGATTGTATTAAGCTTGTCACATATAGTGATCCATTCTTTTTCCTTTAAAAATGCACATATAGTTTGTCCCTTGGGAACAAAGAGATTGTGATGGTGTGCTATGATCTCCTTGACAAAGAGCTCAATCTCACCATCACTAAAATTGCACTTCCTGCTCGATACCTTCTTTTTGGGTACCTTCATAATAATAGGATGTGGAAGGTTGAAAATCTGGAGGTGGACATTTTCATAGAGCATTGGAGATGTCTCAGCTGTGGCCACTTAAACTTTTGGGAGATGGCCATTTTTTTTTTGTTTTTTGTTTTTATGGTTTAAGCATGAAAACATTCTTTTTGATTATCGTACACACATGAAAATGTTTTGGGAAGGATGACATTTATATCCTGTGATATTAACATTCCTAAGGGGGAAGTGGCTTTTCATCTGCCTGAAATTTCCCACAACTGGAAAACTGACTCATTTGCTTCCCATTCTGTCTCTGGAGGATCAGGCAGCTGAACCCTGGAAGTCATGAGCCAGCTCTAGTCCCCTTTGGCCACTATTTGCAGGTAAGTAGAAGCACCTGATCCTACACTTCCCCTTTTCGAAGGGAGCTGATCTGAGACCTGGTCTGCCCTATGCTAACAAAGAACTCCTTGCTTTTTGCAAGACCTGACTGCAGGACACAATAGAGCACAGTCACTGGTCAGCATGAACACAAGGGACAGCAGTGAACTGTGATACAAACTGTTTTCATGCTCTTTACCTAACATACTATGGACTGTGGGGATATATACAGCTGTGAATGTCACGAAGACACCCATTTGTGACTGCCTGCCTGATCTACGTTGCAGGGCAGGGTGGGGGAGATGCCCTGGGAATGGGTATGTGCACTAAACCACAGGCCTGAGGTTTACATGGTCCACATCTGGTGCCTTTTTTCCAGCTTTGCACTTCACATCTCTCTTCAGCTGGCTCCTATTGTTTAGTGGTTGTCCTCCACGTCTCCATTTTTGTGGTAAACCACATTCAACTTTGCCCATGTGCCTGCCCATTTCCAGGGTTGAAGGAGGACCATTTGATGTATTGATTGTCAATTCCAAAATGTGAACTCACACCCATAATCATTTGAATTCCAGCATCTTTTAAACTCATCCCTGTCATGCCCCTCATGTTCAGTGGGCCCAGAGGTAGGGCCCCTCACCCTCTAAAGGGCCATTTACATAATCCATATGGTGGGGTGTGGGCGCTTCCAGTAACAATTCCTGCTCTTCATCCACTGCAGGCAGCTCCTGCCTGGTGGCTACACTATTCTCCTGCCCTCTGGCCTGCTGAATACAGGTTAAATTTTAACCTCTCCTATGGGCAAGCTCATCTGCTGGTTAAGAACATAATAGTTATACTGGATTAGACCAATGGTCCATCCAGGGGCGTAGCCAGACAACAGATTTTGGGCGGGCCTAGGCAAGAAGTAGGTGGGCACTAAGTGTTCTCTCCCCTTCCCCTCAACCACCACACAAAAAATATCTCAGCTGGTGAGAAAACGCTTCTTTCCATCTTGGCAGTCTGCAGCAGGCATGCACTGAAGACCGAGCATGCGCAGGTGCCGTTATTGTGGTGAGTAGCGTTTTCGTTACCATCAGGGGGAAGTCTTCAGCTGGCGGAGCTCGGGATCCCCACCAGCTACCACTAAATGTGTGCTACTATTGGGTGGGCCTGAGCCCTAAGTGGGTGGGCCCTGGCCCACCCAGGCCCACCTGTGGCTACGCCACTGGGTCCATCTAGCCCAGTATCCTGCTTCCAACAGTGACCAATTCAGGTCACAATTACCTAGCAGAAACCCAAATAGTAGCAACATTCCAGATTTCTTAGCTTAAGGGGCTCATTTTCAAAAGAAAACAAAATCCAAAAAATGTCATAACGTGGCAGAAAAACATTTTTCTCTCAAACACCCAAATTGTGATTTTCAACACTCCAATTTTAGACGTTTTGCTCCACAATTCATCCAAATTTTAAGGGAGTTGGTTTTGAGTGAGACATGGGTGGCACCAAAAGATAGCCTTTTTTTCTTCAATAATGGAACAAAATGAAACGTCTAGACTCAAAATTAAGACTTTTTGGCTAGACCTGTTTCAATGGCCAATTGATCACTGGAGGGATTAATGCATAACCCCTTACTCCCCCAGTGGTCACTGGTCCTCTCCTAGTCCCCTAAGATGTGAAAGTGACAGTACTGAAACTGCACTCACAAAAGTTTCCAACGACCTGTTCCTGGCCAAATCCAAAGGCCTCTATTCTATCCTCGTCCATCTCGACCTATCCGCCGCTTTTGACACTGTTGATCACAACCTACTCCTTGATGCGCTGTCTTTATTTGGATTCTAGGGCTCTATTCTTTCCTGGTTCTCCTCCTACCTCTCACTTCGCACCTTTAGTGTACACTCTTGTGCAGGGGTGTAGCCAGACTTCGGTGGGAGGGGGGTCCAGAGCCCGAGGTGAGGGGGCACATTTTAGCCTCCCACCTGCCATTGCCACCACCAACAACAACTTTGACCCCCCCCCCCCCGCCGACGACCCTCTCGACCCCCCCTCCCGCCTCCAACCCTCCCCTGCCGTCGTACAACGTGCAGGACGTCAGACTCAGAAACAGAACAAAGGAAGAAGAGGACCTCGGCTGGCGGGGGTTGGGGTCCTCCGCCAGCAAAGTTAGGCGACGGCGGGTTGGTGGCGGGAGGGGGGGTCGAGAGGGTCATTGACAAGGGTGTCCAGGGCCAAATCTACGGGGGCCCAGGCCCCCATGGCCCCAAGTAGCTACGCCCCTGCTCTGGTGGATCCTCTTCCACTTCTATCCTTCTACCAATCGGTGTACCTCAGGGTTCTGTTCTCGGTCTTCTCCTATTCTCCATCTACACCTCTTCCCTTGGCTCTCTGATATCATCCCATTGCTTTCAATACCATCTCTATGCTGATGACTCCCAAATCTACCTCTCTACCCCTGAAATCTCAACCACCATCCAGACCAATGTCTCAGCCTGCTTCTGATATTGCTGCCTGGATGTCTCGGCGTCACCTGAAGCTCAACATGGCCAAAACCGAGCTTCTCATCTTTCCCCCTAAACCTACCTCCCCTCTCCCCCCCTTTCTCTATTTCGGTGGATGGCACTCTCATTTTCCCTGTCTCATCTGCTCGTAACCTTGGGGTCATCTTTGACTCCTCTCTCTCCTTCTCTGCTCACATTCAGCAGATTGCCAAAACCTGTCATTCCTTTCTCTACAACATTAGCAAAATCCATCCCTTCATCTCTGAGCACTCCACCAGAACCCTTATCCACACTCTTATCACCTCTCGTCTTGATTATTGTAACCTACTTTTCGCCGGCCTCCCTCTTAGCCATCTCTCTCCTCTTCAATCAATCCAAATCTCTGCTGCGCAACTCATCTTCCGCGAAAGTCGCTATGCCCACATTAGCCTTCTCCTTAAGTCATTTCACTGGCTCCCTATCCGTTTCCGTATTCAATTCAAACTTCTCCTATTGACCTATAGGTGCATTCACTGTGCCGCTCCCCAGTACCTCTCCACTCTTGTCTCTCCCTACATCCCCCCCCCCCTCGAGTACTCCATTCTGTAGATAAATCTCTCTTATCTGTCCCTTTCTCCTCTACTGCTAATTCAAGACTCCGTTTCTTTTATCTCGCTGCACCTCATGCCTGGAATAGACTTCCCGAGCATGTACATCTAGCCCCGTCTTTAGCCGTTTTCAAGTCCAAACTCAAAACCCACCTCTTTACCACTGCATTTGACTCCTAACTCACTTACCCTGTCCTTTATCCTCACCTCTTCATTCCCTTACCCTTAATTGTTCTGTCTGTTTACCTGTCTTATCTAGATTGTAAGCTCTTTGAGCAGGGACTGTCTTTTGTGTATGGTGTACA
The DNA here is from genome assembly GCF_901765095.1 of Microcaecilia unicolor. Lineage (NCBI taxonomy): Eukaryota > Metazoa > Chordata > Amphibia > Gymnophiona > Siphonopidae > Microcaecilia > Microcaecilia unicolor. The sequence continues at coordinate 595,884,826 of NC_044032.1, forward strand.
GCGCTGCATATGCCTTGTAGCGCTATAGAATGATAAGTAGTAGTAGTAGTAAATACCAGGATCTATGGCAGTTTCAGATATGATGGTCATTCCTATTACAGCATTAAGCAGGTTCCAGGAGTCACTTAATGGTCAATGTAGTGGACTGTAGAGAAGGGGACCACTCTAACTGGTACACTTATGGTGGAACATGCGAGCCCTTCAAAAAAAAAAAACCCAAAACTAAAATACCTACTATACCTATATAGAGGTGACACCTGAAGGCATAAGGGCTATTGTACTGGTGTACAGTTGGTAAAGTAGGTTTTTGATGGGTTTTGGGGGTGGGCTCACCATACAATATTAAAGGGGATAAAAGTGAGATGTGTACCTGGGATCTTTTATGGGAAATCCACTGCAGTGTCCTGCCATTCTGCTGGGATGTCTGTGCAGCTAATCTACTACGGATGCTGGCTCCCCATACATCCCAACAACTTGTTTTTGTGTGTTTTTCCCTTGAACTTTTTTTTTTTTTTTAATGATCTTTAAAGGTAGATGCACAGAGCACAAAAACATCTAGCAAATGGCCATTGGACGTTTTCCTGGTTTGAAAATGGCCATGTTCGCAACTGGATTTTGGGATGTTTTTTGCAAATGTCTAAAATCAGGTTTAGATTTATTTATTTGGCTTTTGCTCACACCTTTTTCAGTAGTAGCTCAAGGTGAGTTACATTCAGGTATACTGTGTATTTTTCTGTCCCAGGAGAGCTCATAATCTAAGTTTGTACCTGAGGAAATGGAGGGTTAAGTGACTTGCCCAAAATCACAAGGAGCAGCAGCGCCATTTGAACCCACCACCTCTGGATTGCAAGACCAGTGCTCTAACCACTAGGCCACTCCTCCACCTCTGGATTACAAGACCGGTTTTCTAACCACTAGGCCACTCCTCCATGTCATATAAAAACTACTAATCTTAGCATGCATTGAGTGAAAAATAAAATACTCTTTCTGATTTATTTTTAAGTGTGCTACCTATCTTTCTGAAGGGGAAAATTCAACAAATAGTTCCAAATTTAGGCACCGGGATGATACACGTTGAGCACAAATTCTAGACTGGTGTAAATGCTCATGCTCAGCTGTAGACAGTTATGCATGTAAATGATAGCATTCTTTAATATGCAAGTCTAACTGACTGACATGCCCCTGACTCATCCGTGTCCCTTCCATGTCCACATCCCCTTGGAGCTGCATGCTCTGGGATTTAAGGGGTCATGCTAACAAAGTGGCCTGCATTACTTTTAGCAGGTGATTTTTCTGGCATGTTCAGGCCACCTCTTAGCAAGTCTGCTTAATAGCCAAATTTCTATTTATGGCAATAATGGCCAGGTGCTAAGTCCAAAATTGACACCAAGTCTTTTACTGTATGAGCTTTTACCACCTCCTATTTTAAGTAAGTTCCTCAACTTGAACTTCCCCAGCTGTAAAGGAACCGCTACTACCTTTGCGTACAAAAGCACACAGCTATGGAACGCACTACCCAAGACCCTGAAAACCACGGACAACTTAACTAACTTTCGCAAAACTTTGAAGACATTTCTCTTCAACAAAGCCTACAAAAATAATCCTTGATGAATCAAACTACAAACCTTTGAAGACATTTCCCTTCAACATAGCCTACAAAAACAATCCTGATGAATCATACTACTCCGTACATCACCCAAATGCTCTAAAACACTTCGACACGACCTTACCCATTACCTTCTAATCAATTCCTCTCTTACTCCAATTCATTACCGACTGTATCCAACTCTATGTAACGATAATACCAAATTACACCCTGTAAGCCACATTGAGCCTGCAAAAAGGTGGGATAATGTGGGATACAAATGCAATAAAAAAATAAAATAAAATAAATAAATACTTGGCAGTAGGGGCTCATGCGCACAGCAATGTGGCCACATTGCCAACTACCACCGGGAACAACCCCATCCCATGGTAGAAAATAGAAAATTATTTTCTACTTTGGGAAACTGCAAGCGCCAACTTCAGAACTACCACCAAGCTCCCTCACTACCCTGATGGTAGGGCCAATTTGGCATGCACTACCCTTGCAATAGTGCTACCATACAATAATTAAAAGGCCCCTAAGTGCGCAACTTATAGAACAGCAAGTAAGAGAAGTTATGCATGTAATTTGCAATTGTTGCCAATTAAAGTCACTAATTGGCTGGAACTCCAATTAATATTTAATTATTGTATTCAGATGCACATGTAACTGATCTTATTCAATAAATTACATGTACAACTTTGCGTGCTAAGCTTAAAGTTGGGCCCACAACTTTATGGAATTTGGGGAAAAGTGTCTCCTAGTCCTGGTACTATATAGAAGCCTAATAACTATTTCCTGTTTAACTATTCCAACAAACTCACAGTTTTATAGAGCTTTATGATATCCATTGTCTGCTGTCTCTTCTCCAAGCCTTTATTCACAGGAGAGACTTCCTATCCCCTTTACAATTTTAATTGTCTTCACTGCACCTTTTCTAGTTTCACCATATCTTTTTTGAGATAGGGTGGCAACAACTGCATTCAATTCTTAAGATATAGTCACAGTATGGATCGATAGTAGGTGTTAATGTATTTATTTTCAAGTTAATTAGGAGTTCTTGGGGGACACTAAAATGCAGAGTTTATCAGTGTGTTTGGAAAAGATGTATAGCTTTGTTTTCCAGTTAATTAAATGTAATGTTAATGCCATGACATTTCTGTTAAGATAAAATAGACTTCCATTTCTTTTAAATTAGAAATTTCTAGAGTAGCTTTCATTCTATTCCCTCATCCTCATTTCCAGTCCAAAGAGTCCCTCTCATTTCTTCAAATCCCCTTTCTCATTTCCTTAAGTTCCCATATTATCTCTCCTTTTATACAAACCCTGTATTCTTGTGTCCTCTTTCCCAGCCCATCTAGCCTATTCTCTCCCTCCCCCCAACAAACATTTATCCTATTCAGCACTAGCTTTTATATATTTCTTTTAAAAAAAAAAAACTGCCCCAGACCCACTCACATTTGTCCCTTCCCTTACAAAGGGAGAGTGATTGCAGCTATTGAGTAGGAACTTGTTTCATTTTAGACCTCCCTTCAGTCCTAATAATGGTGAGAAGGAAGGGCTCAGCTATGATGGAAAAAGGTAGTAGCAGAGACCATTCCAATCTGCAATAAATAGAATCCTCCCCTTTTTTTTGTTCTTCTGTGATATAAAGAACTATTTTGAGACTGATCTGCAGGAGTGAGTTGCAATCAACTAATGAAGCTATCAAAGTGAAGCACATTCAGGTACAATGGGTATTTTTCTGTCTGTGGAGGGCTCACAATCTAAGTGAGGCACTGGAGGGTTAAATGACTTTGACCACACACATGTTTTTGAAGTGGGATTTGACTGGACTCCACTGGCTCTCAGGCCACAATTCTAAAAATTAGGCTAAACATTAACTAACTAGATTAAGGCGGGTGCTCTAGCCATTAGGCTAATCCTCCATTCCTACTTGTTGCAAAGCATGCATCTTAATATGATGGCATGCACTTTGCCAGGTGGCGTGCACAGGTATGGAATTAGGGCAGACTGTGAGCAGATATAAATATTGCACTAAGAGAAAATTTGGGCAGAGCGTGTGTGGAGACAAATATTCCATGAAGACATTTATGTGTCATTTACACTAGTATTTTAAAAAGAAAAGTAGGTGCCTGCTTTTCTTTTTATTAGTAGCACCTAAATTGGTGGCCTTTTGCCCTTGATGCCCTAGTATAAAATTGCAGTCCACATGTGCTGGTTCAGTCTGAGAAGAAAGGGGTCCAAAGGCGTAGTGACAGTGAAGTACAGTCTGGCCTAAGACAGTAATGTGCAGCTGCATTGGTCCCACTGAGTTCTTTATGCACCCTCGGATAATTCTGTACAGATTGTCCAAAATTATGTGCCAGGATGATACATGCTAAACACAGGCTCTATAATTGCAATCATGCATGCAATTGTCATGGGAAGGTTCAATTTGGGACATTGTGTAAAGAGAAGCTCACTGCATAAGGATGGGGGAGGGTTCTGAATGCCAAAGGGATAGGGTGGAGCCTTCCTTTCTGCTCCCATTGAGGCCCTGTAGGAGTAGAGGTTTGCATGGTGCGTGGCAGCCATTCGAAGAGGAAAAACCCAGAGATGAGAATCTGTTTGCTAGTATGTTGAGTTTGATGCCCCCATAGAAAAGGGGGCCTGTTGTTGTTTAAATGGAGGGGGGGGGGGGGGGGTTATACCTGCCCTGGTAGCATGAGGGTGCCATAAAAAGACCTGCAGGAACCTAGTAATGCAGCCCTGACTAGGATACAACAGAGTTAACTCAGCTGACCAAGATAAGACTGTGTTCTGTTTGCAAACTTATAATAAATATTGTGTTGCACACTGAGAAAGGATTGTTTCATTGAATATGTGTTGGGAACACTGAGAGCACCAACAACTGAGACATCCTACCCTCCCCCCTACCTACAGTGGACAGACTACATAGCCATATGGTCTTTATCTGCCTCCATATTTCTGTTTTGATTTCCTCTGGCTATTTTAAATCCATGGAAAATAGAGTAGAGTGCTTTTTGACACATGCTAAGTAAAGCCTGATTCACATATGATGGTCCCTTATTTGCATTCAGGAAAGCATTACTTTTTGCATTTACAAGTTAATGTGTTGAGGGACTGTCTTAATGTTTACTTTCAGGTTTTACTGCACCGTAGGCTATTTTTAGTATTTATAAAATAAAAGGTACTTCATATATACATTATATTTTTTTTGCAAAGAGCATGGAAATATTTGAAGTCGTTCTTAAAAATTATTTAGAGGGCGAAGCAAGACAGTCGCTGAAAAGGTTATGCTGCTAGTCTGCTCCTGATGACTCTGTTTTATCCTTGTGTTTTTGATGCCTAAGAGGAGTGCTAGGCAGTCAAGCACTCCTGCAGGTCCTCAGCTTGCTGGTCCATTACACCTGGTGGAGATTATTGGTTTCTTCTCAGCTTAATGGGTGAACCAGCATGTCAGGTGGTGAGGAAGAACCCTAACCATGGGAACAAGGTATCGCGTAGTTCTGCCGGTCCAGTACCACCACCTGCACAGAGTACCAGAGGATTTGCGGTGCAGTTAAGAGACACTACTGAGGTGTCGCTATCTATTCCTGTAGGTGGGACCCAATCTCTGGATCTTACGACGGAAGTGCACAGGTGTTTGATACGCAACAGGTGACAGGAAACTTATGGAGCCTTGGGGGTTAGGGCTTGTCCCTACCCTCACTGGTAAGACCTGCTCATATAACTTTGGAGACCATCTGGACAGCATTAGATTCTATTTACAAAGTTTGTGCTGGTTTGAGTTCATCGGTCCAGCCTTAAAAGAAAACATATTTTGAGATTGGAGTGTTCCTTAAATCAATGTAATTATAAGATTGAAGATTTTCAACTCAAGTAAAACAACTTAAGCAGTTTTAGTTAGTAACTCATCAAGGTAGAATGATGTTTCAAAGGAGGTTAGAAAACTTTGACAAGCATACTCATCAACTGAATGTGAGAATTTTGAATTTTCCTAGTGTCCTGATAAGTTCTTCTAAAGATTTGTTCTATCAATTTCTTAAAGACTATTTGAAATACTCTGACACTGCATATCCACCACTTCATAAGGTTTAGGGCCCTGTTTACTAAGCCGCACTGGAGGTGCACTAGCGTTGTTATTGCGCAGTAAACAATAGTGTTCATTAACTGTGTAGATGCCCATAATATTCCTAGGGGCGTCTAAATGGTTATCTCATGCTGAATTTTTGCATTCACTAAAAATGCTAGCGCACCTTAATAAACAATGTCACGAACGCCATGGGTCTTTAACACTGGGTACGGGGGCACCACAGGAATCCGGCATTGTGGGTGCAGGGGCGCAGTGGGAATCCGATGTCGGAACGTGCTTGCTGAAACATGCACGCCCGCTTTAGAGCGGCATGTACATCTTCCTTCGGACGACGGTAGGATCCCCTGATATCAGCCGCTGTTCCTTTTTAGGGCTGAGTAGCTGGTGTTCCTGTGCTTCAGCTACTCTTTGCTGCAGCTCTCTGGTATATCTCTGGACTTGCCTGCCATCTGACAAATCAAGATCAAGTATGCATATTTAGTATTGCATCATACCTTATGCTATGAGTTTATGTTGTTTGGGCAGACTGGATGGACTCTGCATGTCTTTATCTGCCGTCATCTACTGGTCTGCCCCCAGTACATGTGGAAGTTTGTGCTGTCTGTGTATATCAGATTACCTGTCTGTATATTATTAAGTTGTATATATGGACTAGGTCCCTGCATTCTGCAGTCCTCTGTGATTATCCTTAGCCAACATCTGTGTCCCACACTCGGGGTTGATATTCAGACTGCAGGAGGTAGCCGGGCTGCCTCCCGTCGATGTTGAGCTTGGATATTCAATGTTGGGCTGTTTCCAGTGACCACTGACTAGCATTAAATATCCAAGTGTTTTTTTGGCCAGTTTAAATTAACTGACCAAGCCGATAGCACTGCCTGGTAAACTTTAAACTGGCCAAAGATATTCCAGCTATTTTGGTGGCCTAATTTGGCTGCCAAACTTAGCCGGCGATGCGCTGAATATCGGCGGATAGCTGGTTATATTGTGCGATATAACCAGCTATCCACTAAATGCTAACCAACTATATTCAGTGGGAGATAACTGTGTACTCGTTGTGGTAGATTTCAAGCAAGGTTTTGAAATGCCCCTTGGAAAGTCGATGTGACTAAAGGTATATTCATTGTGATAAGAAGCCCACTTTTAGGAGACTGCAGCTTCACTTTACAGATTCAGCCGGACTACCCATGAAAAACCTTATAACAGAAAACCATTGGTGAAGTAAGTATGTAAATAAGTACATAAGTATTGCCATACTGGGACAGACCAAAGGTCCATCAAGCCCAGCATCCTGTTTCCAACACTGGCCAATCCAGGTCACAAATAAAGAGGATGGGATGACCTCCCTATCGGAAAGGCTAAAGCAGCTAGGGCTCTTCAGCTTGGAGAAAAGATGGCTGAGGGGAGATATGATTGAGGTCTATAAACTACTGAGTGGATTGCAAAGGGTAGACGTGAAGCGTCTGTTTACTCTTTCCAAAAATACTAGTACTAGGGGGCATTCGATGAAGCTACAAAGTAGTAAATTTAAAATGAATTGGAGAAAATGTTTCTTCACTCAATGTGTAATTAAACCCTGGAATTCGTTGCCAGAGAATGTGGTAAAGGTGGTTAGCTTAGTGGGGTTTAAAAAAGGTTTGTATGGCTTCCTAAAGGAAAAGTCCATAGACCATTATTAAAATGGACTTGGGGAAACTTCACTGCTTATTTCTGGGAGACTCTTTTCCAGTTCTGAGTTCCCTTCAGCTCTTCAGTCCAGGAACCACACGGTACTCCGAAGGGTTTAATAACAAAATTAATTTTTATTGCAACTTCTGCAACATGCAAACTTTAACCTTAAACTGTTTCGCAGTCACTTAATAAACTCCAGCACAACTCAATCCCAGACTTCTGTTATTCCCAGTGGGAACACCTTTTCCACTATTCTACTACTACTACTACTACTACTACTACTACTACTTAGCATTTCTATAGCGCTGCCAGGGTTACGCAGCGCTGTACTCCTCAGATGGTATATTTACAGAGGCACATTCAGGGACCATATACATATTTACAAGACTCCTGTCCCAGAAAATATTGTCCCAGAGGGAAAGGAAAATAGGACTTGATATACCACCTTTCTGTGTGTGGATTTTTTTTTTTTTTTTTTTGCAACTACATTCAAAGCAGTTTACATAGTATATACAGATACTTATTTGTACCTGGGGCAATAGAGGGTTAAGTACACTTGACCAGAGTCACAAGGAGCTGTAGTGGTAATTGAAGCCAGTTCCCCAGGATCAAAGTCTGCTGTACTAACCACTAGACTACTCTTCCACTACACTCCAAAGGCTGTACTCCTCATTTTTTTTCAGGTTTAGACCCTCCTGGCCTGATTTCCTTCCAAGGTGATCTTTGCGTTGGCTCACCCAACCCCTAGGATGGGCATTCCCTGTCCTCCTATCCCACGTTCCCGGCTGGTTCTCTCCTCTGCCCACCAGTAGCTGTCTGTCACAGCTGTGGTTTTGCTGAGCCACAACTCATCTTTACAGCCCAGGGCCGTGCCAACACGGTAAGCGAGGTAAGCAATGCAGGGGGGCGCAAACCTCTGGAGGGTGCCTACCGTTTCCTGAGGTCAGCTCACTTGCAAAATGTTTTACCTGAAGCTGTGATTCTCCTCTCTCCCCTGCCCTCCCCTTTTTGATGGCAGTGCTCACTGAGGCAGGCAGGCTCTGCTGAAGTTGTTTGAAAGAATACAACCAGTGCTATTTATGTCTTTGGTGTGGGACGAACTCCTCATTCAGGGTGAGCTTGAACAACATTCAAATTAAAGAGAACAGCCAGGTTTGGAGGGAGGTGTGCAAGTGAGACTGGGGAAAAATAAAAACTAAATAGTGTAATTGTTAAAATCTGTAAGTGGTTCAAAGTTTTCTTTTTCTCTGAGCTTGTACACCGAGAGGAGAGCATGACTGCAATGATGTTTGCATAATTATCAGGTAACCGGATATCTACAGCTAAAAGCCATTTCATTGGCTGATGGTTCCAACAGTAGTTTCAGAGGAAGTTTAGCTGACGTAGTGTAGAAGAGCTGGTAAGTGAAAATCTGATTGTTTTTTTTTTTTTGGTGTTTGTTTTTATATAAAAGATTCTCCTTGGATAGGAAGAGTCTGTGATATGTGAAAATATATTTTGCTTTAATGAAATTGCTAAACTTTAGAGTCAGAGACTTATCAATGATCAGAAAAAGAAAGTCACCAGACAACAAAGGTAGAGGAAAATCATTTTATTTTCATTTTAGTGTTTGGAATATGTCCACTTTGAGAATTTACATCTGCTATCTTATTTTGCAATGTATAGCAATTTGTTTCTGAGAATATTGCTGACAATTCCTGTCAGTGTGGCAAATGGCGAGCGATCATTTTCACGGTTAAAAATCATAAAAAACTAGTAAAAAATGCCCGTTTCAAAAGGGAAGGAAATGGGCGCTAGCAAGGCCTTCCCCCACCCTCCCTCCCTCGCTGTTCCAGACTCTGCCGTCCCTCAGTTTTCACCCTCCCCCTTTCCGCGATCCAGTCGACCCCCCCTTCTCGGTGAAAACCATCCCCCGCCATCGTCCAGTACCTGTGCTGATGGGGGACCCCAACCCCTGTCAGCAGAAGTCCTGTGCTGGCCTTTGAGGCGTTGCTTCTTCAATGATTTTGTGTCCAAGTTGCTCTGCGTGCATCTGACATCAGACGCACGCAGAGGAACTTGAACCGAAGATCATTGAAGAAGCAACGGCGCGAAGGCCAGCACAGGACTTCGGCTGATGGGGGTTGGGGTCCCCTGTCAGCACAGGTACTGGACGGCGGCGGGGGACGGTTTTCACTGAGAAGGGGGGTCGACTGGGTCACGGAAGGGGGGTGCAGTGGTCTGTAACACCCCTTGCTTTGGTATCAGCTGTCACTGACGTCACTGACATCAGTGCGTGCGTGCCTAGCAGACCACTTCCAAGGGAGGCATGGTCCCAGGCACATCCTGTTGGAGGTGAGAATTATTATATAGGATTATTTGCGATCAAGTATTTCGCAAGAAAGGCTTGTAAGTCTCGCCATGATTGCTATTGAGAATGATATATGTGCCCAGTTAGATATCAAAGACTTAATTACTAATTTCGTGAACATGAAAGCACGGAAAGCTAAGTGGTTGTAAACCCTCTATTTGTTCAGCAATCCCACAAAGATGCACTCCATCTTTCAGCTCCTATTTCCTTTGCATCTTGTGCCACACGGGGGGGGGGGGGGGGGGGCACCAGAGACCCTAGGCACGGGGGGGGGGGGGGGGCACCAGAGACCCTAGGCACGGCCCTGCAGCCAATGGTCTGCTTCTCTTAAATTGGGATTCCCCTTTACTCCTCCGGGTCAGTGGCAGGGAACTATCAGGCAACCAAAGACTCCTTTAAAGGGCAAACACTTCTCTTTATCTCCTTCTAACACATCTCCCTTGTCACACTTCCTTTCAGTGCATTTTCTCTCTACATTTTATTTCAGAGCTACTCCCACTGGGCTGGGCTTTCTTCCACCTGGGGACCTCCCAGTCACTCTCCTTAATGACTCTTTCTCTTTGCAGGGACTTACTCGCCTTTTTACAAAGCCACGATGTAGGAATGCTAACATTTTTAGCGCATGCTAAAAATGTTAGCACGCCTTAGTAAACAGGGCCCTTAGTTATCCCAACCTATTTTTTTATTTATTTATTTATACAGACCACTCACACCAAGCATGGACATTAGTAAAATATCTGATCAAGTAGTTACAACTGGAGATTATAATAAACAACTGCATTGTAATTATATACAAATGGCTAGTGCTGATTCTCATAAAGCATTTAATCTTTAACTTTGGTAAATCTATTTTACAGTATGAGAAGTAAGAAACTGGCAATTCAAAGTTGCATGGATTTTGCCACACATTGCTGTGATACACTGCTGAGGCTCACTCAGCTTCAATGAAGTCATTCAAAGGTTGCCCTGACAACTGATAGAAATTCCTCACATTGCCAGCAGGCCTAAATGGCTATCACTGTATCAGCTCTAAAATTAAGGGATTAGTTCATAGATCCTCACAAAGTAGTTTAATATGTTTGTAGTCATTTGACTTTTTTGGTTGTGTTCTTTGAATAATTAAAAAAAAAAGCCTTTGCCAAAGATTATTTATGTTGAAAGAGTGAAAATGCTAAAAAAAAAAAAAGTATGCACATGGCTTTAAAAGACAGGCACATCTTTTTTCCCAGGACCGACCCATTTGACCTGATACATTTACAGTTGCACAGAGAATAATTTTATTACGATTCAAGCTACCATATTAAGATGTGGATTTTAGAAGCCTTAGGCCCAATCTGCATATATAAATAATAGGAGCTCGATATTCAAAGCAGCACAACTAGGAAGGTAAAGCTCCTTGCTCAGTTACATCCCATGAGCTGGCTGGCTGCCAATATTTAGCAGCACTTGACTGCTAACAGGACATTACATGGCTAGGTTAACTGATGGTGGGGAGGTAGTGTAGGTGAAACCACAACTTAGTCAATGAGCAGCAATATTCGGTCCACTAACCAGCTAAGTAAGTGCAGCAAAAAGGCTATCCTAACTGTATGTGCCGAGGTAACTGGATTTCGGTCTGAATATTGGCCAGTGACTGGTTAACATCTGGGTCAGCACATATACCCAGATATTCAATGCCGGGAGATGTGCATGCCCTAGTTTTGAATATCCAGTTACCGTATTTTTGCATATATAATCCGCACCCATGTATATCCCACAGAAAAGAAGGAAACAAGTAAAAAAGATTTTGTATAGCCCACACCCCTGTATTCCCCGCGCATGCTCAGTTCTTTGAGCCGATATGAGCATGCACAGAAGTATGGGCGTGGGTGGCCGAAGCATGCCAACAATGCTGGGTTGGAGGAAAAACAAGACCAGCCAACATGAAGGAAAGGTTTACTGTAAAATTAACAGTTGTCCATTTACAGTGCCAAAAAGAAAGTCATATACGGCTGAGTAAGTAGTCATACGTGAAAGAAAACGGAAATCATGAACCTGGGCTCATGTTTTCCATTGATGAAAAGTCTATCTATGAGTGGTGCAAAGCTGAGGAAACACTGCAAGAAATCCATCCTAGAAAGTGTGCATGGCATGGAAAATCTGCTAAATGGCTCAATTTGGAGGAAAATCTGAAACAATGGGTACTTATGCAACGAGATTGCTGCAGGATTGTTTCCACTATCAGTATAAAACAGAAGGCTAAAGTATTAGCCATTGACATGAACATCCATGTAGTAGTGAACTGGGCGTATAAGTTTATACATATGAATGACTTATGGATTCGAGCTAGAACACCAATGGGTAAAAGCTACCAGGTGACTGGGAAGACAAAGTGGGTAAATTAGTTAATTTTGTGCAAGAAGAACACAAGAAAAATAACCTGCAAATGGGAGACAGGATCAATGTGGACGAGGCACCGATGAGGGCACACACTCATTTACTCATTCGGGGAAACAGAAATGTACTACCTATGCAGAAGTCTGCTGCTGGATTAACACCACATGGCAGGCAGTGAAACCACATTCGATTATCAATGGATCTCAGAAAGCAGGTTTACTTGGAGAACATACATTGTGCAATTGACAGAGCCGGTCCCTGCTATGGTTACTCAGCTGCAAATGATCTTGTATGAATTGAATCATTGGATATTTGAGAATCGATTAATTCTCAATATGTCTAAAACTGAGATTTTGTTGGTGACCAATGTTTGTCCTATTCATTTCCATTCTGAGATTGTAGTATCTGATACCACAATTAAGATCTCATATGTGGTAAAGGCTTCGAGGGTACTTTTGATACTACATTGTCCTTTTCAGCTCAGATCCGATCTGTGGTGAATAAGTCATTTTTTAAGTTGTGTTGCTTAGCACATTACATCCAGTCTTTCCTCAATGTAATTGGCCCATATCCCACTCTAACTGTTACACTTTTGGAGAAAAGAGTAAGTCATTCAAAACCCTCCAAATCTTACTGCTCCCACATATACAGTAGGTGATACCTGCAGCCATAAGGGCTATTGTAGTGGTGTACAGTTGGGTACAGTAGGTTTTTGATGGGTTTTGGAAGGCTCACCATACTATGGAAGAGGATAATGGAAAGTTGTGTAACTGTGAGATTTTATATAAAATCTACTGCAGTGCAAGCTGGGGTTCTCCACTGCTCTTCTGGGATCTCTGTGTGGCCAATCTACTAAGAATGCTGCCCCCCCCCCATACATCCCTATAGTTTGATTTTGTACTTTTTCCCCTTGGACTATCTTTTTGAAATTGGTCCAAAAATATAGATGCACTGAGCATACAAACATCTAGCAAATGACCATTTTTTGAAACAAAAAGATAGACATTTTTCTAGTTTGAAAATCGCTATGTTCGCTACTTGATTTTTAGACATTTTAAGCAAAACGTCCAAAATCAGATTTATTTATTTATTGCATTTGTATCCCACATTTTCCTACCTCTTTGCAGGCTCAATGTGGCTTACAATACATGATATCAAAAATACCTTTCCATGTATATTGTTTTTATTTTTTTGGATCAAATATGATGGAAGGGGGTTGGCTCATGATGATGAACAGTTCACTGAGGCTAGTGTTATCTCAAAGCCTAATGAGGACACAGGATTAAAGTTTAAGACAAAATTCTTTTGAATGGAGAGAGGTGCATTCTAAACAATTTTCAAATATTTTTCAAGGATGAACAGTTCATCATTAACAACGTGCATGTCTTGAAGAGGGGGTATGGGCATGGGAGGAGCGTGGGCATGATAGGGGTGTCAATCACATTTATGCACTTTGATATAGGACTCAGGGAAAAGTGTGTAAATGGCTGTGCCTAAATGTAAATAGCGTAAATAGCACAAAAAGCACCCTTCTGAAATGGAGACCAAACATCTATGAACTTGTCACGCCCTTGTTCCACCCAAAACATACTGACACAATGCCCCCTTGTCATTTGCATGCACTTGTGTTTGAGGAGTACATAGCAGGAGAGAGGCCACACCAAGTGTGGAGGTGCACTTTTTTTTTGTTACATTTGTACCCCATGCTTTCCCACTCATGGCAGGCTCAATGTGGCAGGCAATGGAGGGTTAAGTGACTTGCCCAAAATCACAAGGAGCTGCCTGTGCCAGGAATCGACCTCAGTTCCTCAGGACCAAAGTCCACCACCCTAACCACTAGGCCACTCCTCCACTCCACTTGATCCCCACGAGAAAAGTCCAGTACAAAGTAAAGAAGGAGTAGGAAAGGTAGGCTCTTTCCAAACAGAGAGAAAGACGTATGATTTTTAAAAGTTTATTGGTAACATCAAAAAAAGTATGACTCAACACAGCCGTGTTTCGGCGTCGGAGCACTTTCTTCAGGAGTCTTATGATGTAATATGATGTTGAATTCCAACTAAATATGATACGTTTCTGAGACTGCATTTCTTGTTCACAGAAACCGTTTGATCTCGATAGTGAGGTCTGTGGTCCCACTGTATCATATATTTAGTTGGAATTCAACATCATATTACATCATAAGACTCCTGAAGAAGGTGCTCTGGTGCTGAAACACGGCTTTGTTGAGTCATACTTTTTTTGAGGAGTACATAGCCCAGCTTTATAAAATTGGAACATAGATGTTTATACAATATAAATGTTTAAGTGCTAGTTTATACATGTCTCAAATGTGAATAGGGCTTGTAAAGTATGTGCCATAATTTATAAATGGTTGATGACTCTGATAAGAATATAAGAACTTAAGAATTGCCATACTGGGTCAGACCAAGGGTCCATCTAGGTCAGTATCCTGTTTGCAACAGTAGCCAGTCCAGGTTGCAAGCACCTTGCAGAGGCCCAAAAAGTGTCAAGATTTCATGCTACTTAATTCCAAGAATAAGCAATGGTTTTCCCCGGGTCTACCTTAATAATGGTTTATGGAGTTGTCCCTCTGGAATTTGTCCAAATAACTGTTTTTACCACTTGTTCCACAAATGGGTTCCAGAGCTTAAAAATATATATAATTTTACATTTTTACATTTTCTTTTTTTATCTTTATTTTTATTGGTATATTTTTTGATTTTGGTAACATATCCAGGAAAGAGAGTACAGTTTACATTTTCTTAAATTTACACAACTGAGTTAACAGAAAGAGTACAATAATGGAATAGCTGAAACATTAAAGAAATAACAAAATCATTTCCTTCATAACCATCTAGTCCACATCAAGGGCAGAGAGAATTACATTAGCAAAAAAGAAAATGACATAAAAAACAATTAAGCTCTAACATCTATTTACTTTATGATGTTACAATATAGCATTTACTCCACTAACAGAGTAATTATATGAAGAGTGCTTTAAATGTGTCACTATGTAACTTCATGGAGTGTCCCCTAGTCTTTGTACTTTTTGGAAGAGTAAACAATTGATTCACATTTACCTATTCCTCTCAATTTAGGATTTTATAGACCTCCATCATATCTCCCCTCAGCTATCTCTTCAAGCTAAAGATCCCTAACCTCTTTAGCATTTCCTCAAAGTAGAGTCTTTCCTCCCCTTAATTATTTTGGTCACCCTTCTGTGTGCCTTTTCCACTTCCACTGTAGCTTTTTTGAAATGCAGTGACCGGCATTGCACAAAATGATGCGATACAGGTGCATTATGTCATTCCTTGATTTATTCTCTATTTCTTTCTTAATAAATCCTATCCTGTTTGATTTTTTTTGGCCATCACTGCACACTGTGTAGGAGATTTTGACATATTGCCCATGGTGACACCTGAATCCTTTTCCTCAATGGTGACTACTAATGTTGAACCTAGAATCATCTAGCTATAAATGGGGTTATTCTTCCCAATCTACATCAGATTGATGCATAATCACCCACACTGTAGAACCTACTAGCTGGTCCCATGTACATCCCACCTATGTCAGGTGCTGCAGTGGTGGCAAAATATGCTAATGCTACTGTTGGCCTCTATGCTTCAGCATCCATTCCCAGACACTATGATTTAGTATTGGAGGCATAACCTAATAGTTTGGGCACTGACCTGGGAACCTGAGGAAGGCAGGTTCACTTCCCCCTTTAACTCCCTATGAATCTGGATACTGTGACACAGGTGAAGGGCCAAGCAGATCTAGGAACCGAAACTCCAGACCTGGACGCAGGAGAGGCAGACATGGGTAGAAACTATGGAGGGACCACCAATCCCAGTATCCCCGGGGAGGATTACCTGATTCTTCTAGAAGGGCTAACCAGCACAGCAATGCCCCAGATTTCCAGAGGAGGCCACTAGACTCCCTTAGAGAAGGTAAACCAGACTACAACTCCCACATTCCCTGGAGAGAGGAACAGGAAGCCTTTGAGCTAGCTCATGATAAAGATTTGGAGCAGCTGGGGAGGCAAGGAGGACAAATAGAACCAATGGAGTGGTTGCCAGGAGAGGTGATTCCAGAGACCAAAAGGGGCAGGTAAAAAAGGGGCAATCTAAGGGCCTGCTAGCAACCTTGATGAACAATTTAATTCAATACATTGTGAGGAAAACCATGGAAATATCTGAGGAGGTTTCCTGGAAAGGTAGCTACCGCCTGGCCCTAGGCTCAAGCGTGACCCTTGGAGAGGATACCAGGAGTTATTGGCTGGTATGAAAAGGAGGGGGTCCTCTTTCCTCAGGTTGTTCTCTGAGGGGAGGGTATGGATGACTTGAGCTGAGAGGGAAAGAGAACCTTATGCTGAAAGAACTTTGGGGGGCACATTTTGCTGAATGAACTTTGGGAACCTTTTTGCTTGGTAAAGTGTTGGAACTTTTGCCCAAGGGTTTGTGGACTTGATGAATTCAGGGAGAGAAGAACTTGGACTTTGGGGCTGAGGGCTGCATTAATACCTGTTGGAAAAGAGTTTGTTTTTCTTTTTCTTTTCTGTTGTTAATGTAACCCCTAAGGGGTTAAAAACAGAAAAGTTACCTGGAGCGGCGCTGCAGTGGTGGTTTGGGGAGGAGAGGGAGGCGTTATGGCAGTGGCTTGGGTCCTTGGCCATACGGGCGCTGAGTGGCGATTCTGGTACCGTTGGGGATAGCAGCAGGAGCAGCGGTGTTTGATTGCCGCTGCTGTGAAGGGGAAGCGGTGATAGCTGTCTGGGTGAAGGTCCAGCATGTGCAGTCGGCATTTCTATGTGGGCCAGATCACTGCAAGCCTTGGTGGCATTTGGAAGCTGCTTTGTGAGAGGAGTGGCAGTCCGGAGCGGCAAGGACAGCAGCAGCGGTGAGGCAGCAGAGTCGGGGAGGTTTTGGGAATTCAGGGCCGGAGCAGAGCCATGGTGAAGGGGAAGCCTGGGAAAGCACGCCTCTGATTGGCTGTGCGTTAGCGTCTGACGTCATTAAGGATGTCAGACAGTCGCACAGCACTTTGGGAGTGGGGATCCAGTTCTTTAAAGGAACCGGCTCATTTTAAAGGGCAGAGCCGGTTCCTGAAGAGGAAAGAGCTCGGCGTGGGACAGAGTTAAGAGGGAGAAGGGCTCCGTGCACTCCCTTGGCGTTTTTAAATTTTATATAGTACGGTGGGTGTGCGGTTGGCTGGCACGCACTACAGAAGTGCCACGAACAGAGAGAGAAGCAGAGACAGCATGAGCCAGATACCGGCTCATGACAGAGCTGAGCAGCAGGCGCGTGCCAAGAATAAAAGAAGATATTTGGGGACACAAGAGATTTAAAGTTACAAATTATTTATTCTTTCAAATGCTGTTAAGAAATATTTATGTGTAAATTGTTTTTTGTGTTTTGAAATTGCATTTTTGAAATGATTTTAGAATATATTGAGACAGGAGCTCGTGACTTAGGGCTCAAGCTCAGGAATGTTTCTGTACATTCTAAACTGTTGATTCAGTTAGTTGGGTGGTGAGTACAGTACTGAACAGACCTGTATTGTGAACGTCTGTTCTGTAAAGTGTAAAAATCTGTTTTTAAAGAGAGTAAATTGTTCCTAGTAATTCAGGAATGAGTAAAAGTGTGTTTGAGCGTGATTAGTTAATTGGAGAAGCCTCGCACGGTTTATTTTGGCTTCAGCTGAATTGATTGAGAACTGTTGTGAGGAGCATTAGTACAAATCTCCTACAATAATTAATTTAAAATATCAGATAATAGAATCTGAAGTCTAATTAAAATAAAATTGGTGGTGACTTTAAAATTTTTATATCTCACCACAGAAAAAAAGTTTTAACTAAGGAATTATATGTTGTCAGCCTACACTGTTATTAAAAATAAGTGCTGGCTAAGATAAATAATAATATTCCTTATAAAGAGAAAATGGACAAATAATAAAAATTATTTGTGAGTGTTTAAAGGTGAGGTATGTTTTGCATGGCTGATGCCTTTACAGACTTTAGGTTGTTTTTTGTAAGGTCTGAGACTGAACACTAACAGAGGGGGGAAGGGACCCCAGAGACAGTTAGCACGGGTAATCTCTTACCAGAGACTTTTTTACGGTTACTACCACAAGTCCAGGAAGCGACCCATGTGGCCAAAACAAACAAGAGAGTAGCGAGAGGTGGCAAGACCAAGAAGTAGATACAGTCATCAATTTATCTAAATATAATCTTTCTCAATATCAAATAGAAGCATTAAATAAGGGACTGTCGTTTGTTCCTTATTCAAAATACGATGCGTTTGCTACCAGACAAGGGCTATATAAGTTTTTTAGAGAATTGAAATTGCGGTTATTTTTTGGCAAATCTCCAGAGGATAAGGAGGAGAATAAAGGCTTACCCCGTACAGGGGTTAAATCCCGGTGGTCCCCTCCAGGAAATCCTGATCCCTCTATTTTGGCCTTTCAAAAATTAGTACTTAATGAATTAGAACGCATGGAAACAATTAGGATGCCTCATAGATATAACTTTACGTTAGACCAACAACTTTGCATTCAACAACTTGCTAATAATGATCAAATAGTCATAGTACGTGCTGATAAGGGAGGTTCCACAGTGGTTTTAGATAAACAGAAATATATAGATGAAGGCTTACGTCAGCTAACACAGAAAGAGTTTTATGATTGTTTGAGTTATGACCCTACGGAACAGCTAAAGGATTTGATAACTCAATATGTGGGGAGGGGTGTGATGGATGGTATTTTTTCAGTGCAAGAACAACGGTTTCTCTGTCACCCTAACCCAAAAATTCCTTACATATATTTCGTTCCGAAAGTTCATAAATCCACAGTGGACCCTCCAGGTCGCCCGATAGTGTGTACTAGGGATTCAGTATTAGAGCCTCTTTCTAAATTAATAGATGTATTCCTTCAACCATGGGTTATTAAAGCGGAGTCTTATGTTAGGGACTCCACAGATTTCATACACACTTTAGAAGTGATTAAAGATCAAGGCTTGGTGGAGGAATCCACCTTATTGGTAGGCTTGGACGTAATAGCCCTATATACAAATTTGCCCCAGGAAGGGGTCATTGAAGTAGCAGGTTCTGTTCTGGAACGATGTAATATCTCCAAAGAAAAGAAAATGGCTTTATGTCAACTGTTAATGTGGGTAGTTAAGTTTAATTATTTTCAATTTGAACAACAGTACTATCTTCAAAAAAGAGGCATAGCCATGGGGGCTTCAGTAGCCCCCTCATTGGCCTGCCTTTATATGACAGAATTTGAAGAGAAATTTGTTTATCCGTCACCATGGCGTACTAACATTATGCTATGGCGCCGTTACATAGATGACGTGGTAATGTTCTGGAGAGGATCCGAGGAAGATCTAGCAATATTCATAAGAGAATTAAATGAAGCTGACCCATGTGTTAAATTTACTGCTAGGATTGCACGAGATACATTGGAATTTTTAGACATAAAAATTAATAAAATGGATTTCAATAACTTATCTACCTCGATCTATAGGAAAAATACCGATAGGAATACTCTGTTACATTATTCGAGTTTCCATCATATAGCCCTTAAGAGGGGAGTCCCTATTGGACAGTATTTAAGATTGCGCAGATTATGCTCCTCTTTGGAGGAATTTAAAATTCAGGCATATGACATGACGGAGAGATTTCTCCAACGTGGGTACCCCTTATCAGTCTTAAAACGGGCATATAAACGTGCCCGGTATGCCCAAAGGGATTGGCTGTTTATACCAAAAAAGAAGAAGATAATAAAGCCCATAGCATGTGTTTTACCTTTTTCGCAAAGGGCACCGTTAATTGGCCATATAATTCATAAATTCTGGCATGTTTTGGGTGTTCACTCTGTTTTTAAAGAGCATCCTAAAATGGCCTATAGCCGGAAATCCAATTTGGGAGAACTCCTTAAACGCCCCAAGGCAGCGAAATATGGGGGACATCACTCCGCTTGTGGTAATTGTGTTTATTGTAAATACGCCTTGGTAACGAACAAAGTAAAAATTCCAGGTATCCAAAAATACTTTTATCTTCACTCGATTACGAATTGTGATAGTGAGCAGATTATATATTGCATAATATGTCCATGTAATAAATATTATATAGGCCATACTAAGAGGAAATTGAAAATCAGATTAGCTGAGCACATTAGCAATATTAGAAATTTGAGGAGTGATGCCCCCCTGGTTGCCCATTGGAGCGAATGCCAACATGCAATAGAAGATATCAGATGCATGGCATTGTTACAGATTCCTGTGTTGAATCGAGGAGGAAATATAAGTGAAATCCTTTTTAATATAGAACAACGTTTTATTTTTCAATGGAGAACAGTAACACCTCTGGGATTAAACTTGGAGGTAGAATGGATTTGAGACACATACGTCAGAGAGAGGAGTGGCTTGCTGTTAGTACTTATATCCGGTTCAGCTAGCCATAGAGATGTTTGTATCATCATTTCCTGCCAGCCTAGAGGCGGAAAATAGCCCGATGGGTAAGTTGCCGAAAAAATTTTTAATGTAAGAAAAGATGAATTAAATGTGGATTTAATATTTGTATATATGAAAATTTGGATATGTAATGTTAATTGGGAATGACAGAGGAAGTGTATATATATTTTTCATGTAGGAGGTTGATCGCGGTTCTCCTGAAGAAGCTAAGTGCGAAATGCGGTCTCGCATAGAGAACCGAGAGAACTGAGGCTACAGAGAGAGTTGACTGGGAGAAAACGGTTAAACTAAAGAATTATAATTGCTTGCAATCGTTGGGAATCCTTATTTTCAATGACATAATGAAGGAAGATGAAAGATTACGTTGAAAGGTTCTTTTGCTGGTATTACATATTTTTCGTCGCTATACTTTTCAACGTTCAACGTTGATGAACTGAATTATTATTACAGTCAAGGAGACAACTGACTATTTGAAGAATTTTGAAACATTAATGAAAGGACGCTGAAAAACAATATAGCATGAGTGTTTCAATCAGCTGTATATGATAAAGAGAGTATAGGCACACACGTGACTGTTTTTGCAATAGGAAGAACCAACGTTGCTAGTAACACTGGGGTGTATTTATTTATTTAATTGTTGTACGTGGGTAATACATGTCTGTTTGTTTATATTAAAAAGCATTTATAATAAGAGATATTGCGATATTGGAATATCATTTAACAGGGAGTACAAATCAAAATAATTTCTTTTAGTATTTTTTTTAAAATAAGGCATTAAATGAAAACGTTTACATTTAGTTTTTTTTTAAAACAAGAAAAGCTGAACGTGGGTGGTTTTAGATCAGGTTAACCGAATTATTAATTTATTTTCTGTGGGTAGCTAGTCAGGGAGTAAATAAAGCTTACAATAAAGCTCTTTAAAGAAATAGTTAGGGAAAAGGTTTTATTCCCCTTTAAGTTTTTTGTTTTTTTTTAAGTTAGAGTAGAAGGATACTTCTGGACCAGAGTTCTACTTCAAACAAACTGAAGACGGTACCCAATGTAAAAAAAAAAGGAGAACTGAAGATTTTCAAGAGAGCCTGAAATTTCTACGGAAGATCGAAGATCAGCTAAGTTCTACAAAAGATAAAGAAAAAGGAAAAAGAGTTTAGGAAATTAAAATAATACTTACCTGTTTAATAGTGAGCAACCTGTAAGAGAAAGAGAAAGAAAAGTGCACACAAACAGGCATATTTTCAAAGCACTTTGGGAGGCTAAGTTCTATAGGTTTCTATGGAACTTTGAGAGGCTAAGTGCTTTGAAAATGAGCTTGAAAGTATCAATTTCTTTAGAATTGAATCAATTTGGGGTTCGTATAAACACATTAAAAATGCTTTAAACAAAATCTACTACTACTATTTAGCATTTCTATAGCGCTACAAGGCGTACGCAGCGCTGCACAAACATAAAAGAAAGACAGTCCCTGCTCAAAGAGCTTACAATCTAATAGACAAAAAATAAAGTAATCAAATCAATTTATGTGTACA
Organism: Microcaecilia unicolor; assembly: GCF_901765095.1. Taxonomy (NCBI): domain Eukaryota; kingdom Metazoa; phylum Chordata; class Amphibia; order Gymnophiona; family Siphonopidae; genus Microcaecilia; species Microcaecilia unicolor. Next base: position 595,906,903 of record NC_044032.1, read on the forward strand.
GGAAGGAGGAGAGGAGAGTAGGTGGAGGCAGGGCGTAGCAAGGGCGGGGCGGTGGGGGTGGTCCGCCCTGGGTGTCTGCAGGTGGGGGGTGCTCCGTCACGTCTCTTCTCCTGCCACCGCCCGCCTCCCTCTTCCCTTTCCTCTTCTGATTATAATATAAGGATAAGTACTTATCTGATTAGAATCTGTTGAAGGAATTCATTAGAATGATAAGAAAATGAACTGTTAAATAAAAACACAAAAATCTTGATTAATTAATTTCAAAGTTAATATAATTGAATTTAAAAAATAAACTTTATTGATTTTCATTAATTTTACTCATTTGTGATCCTGAGTTATTTTTTTAGACTTTATTTCCCCTTCTATTTTAGAAATAGTACAATTATTGAAACTAACAGATGGGTTAGTTTCAATAATTGTACTTCATCTCCGTATTGATGAGAGTTTACCTGAGGTATCAATTTGGGTATTGTAAGGTAGACAATCGTTCTTGAAGGTGAGGTCACACTAAGTGACGTGGAGTGGCATAATCGAAAGGGACGTCCAAGTTTTGATGAGGACGTCCTCGCAAAACGTCCCCATCCAGGGGCGGGGAAACCCAAATTTTCGAAACAAGATAGACGTCCATCTTTTGTTTAGATAATATGGTCAGTGATGCCCAAATCCTGAAATTTGGTCGTATTTAGAGATGGTCGCCCCTAGACTTGGTTGTTTCTGGTTTTCGGCGATAATGGAAACCAAGGACATCCATCTCAGAAACGACCAAATGCAAGCCATTTGGTCGTGGGAGGAGCCAGCATTTGTAGTGCACTGGTTGCCCTCACATTCCAGGACACCAACTGGGTACCCTAGGGGGCACTGCAGTGGACTTCATAAATTGCTTCCAGGTACATAGCTCCCTTACCTTGTGTGCTGAGCCCCCCCAAACCCCACTACCCACAACTGTACACCATTACCATAGCCCTTATGGGTGAAGGGAGGCACCTAGATGTAGGTACAGTGGGTTTGTGGTGGGTTTTGGAGGGCTCACTGTTTCCTCCACAAATGTAGTAGGTAGGGGGGGGTATGGGCCTGGACCCACCTGCCTGAAGTGCACTGCACCCACTAAAACCGTTCCAGGTACCTGCATACTGCTGTGATGGAGCTGAGTATGACATCTGAGGCTGGCATAGATGCTGGCACAAAATATTTTTAAAGATGTTTTTTGAGGGTGGGAGGGGGTTAGTGACCACTGGGGGAGTAAGGGGAGGTCATCCCCGATTTTCTCCGGTGGTCATCTGGTCAGTTCGGACACCTTTTTGTGCCTTGGTCGTAAGAAAAACACGAGCAGGTAAAGTCATCCAAGTGTTCATCAGGGACATCCTTGTTTCTTTAGATCATGGGTCGAGGACGTCCTAGTGTTAGGCACGCCCATGTCCCGCCTTCGTCACGCCTCCAATATGCCCCCTTGAACTTTGGTCATCCCTGTGACGGAAAGCAGTTGGGGACGTCCAAAATCAGCTTTCGATTATACCAATTTGGATGACCCTGTGAGAAGGACGTCCATCTTCCGATTTATGTCGAAAGATGGGTGTCCTTCTCTTTCGATAATGAGCCCATAAGCGTACTTCAGACCCCTGCACTTCACATTTGATGCGCGATGCCTCCACCTGAGAAAAGGAAGTGGTTAGTGGGTTCGGAGACATCTTCCCATGAACTCAGTCTTGGGCTTGAGCCCCTTGTGGAATGTAAGCTGGCCATTAGAATGGACTCTGAGAGCCCTTGGTTCCCACGGCACTCTCTAAGATAAAATCACTCCACAGTCCAGTGATTTATATGAAAACAACTGGAAGTTTTATTAACTTCTGCAACCAGAAGCTCAGATAATTCAAACCAGTGAAAATAGATAACAGTCCAATATAAACGACTTAATTTTAGCAGAGTATTTTTTCATTTCCAAAAGGCAGCAGTGGCAGCATAGGTTGCCCTGCTGCTGGCACCGGCCTCTTCTCCCTACTGAGGCCCGCCTCTTGATGTAACTTCCTGTTTCCTCAGAGGTGAGATGCAACACAGAGAAATGGCCAGTGCCGGTGGCACCACAACAGGGCAGCCTTTGGGAATCACTGCAGCTGCCTTTTGGAAAAGAAAAAATAAGGTAAACATGGGGAGGAGAGTTGAGGAGGGAAGGGGGCAGAGGCCAGAATGGGCATGGATGCAGACGGGGGTGGCATCTCCTCCCTGTCTCCAGTGACAGATTGCCTTGGGCCACCTCTTTTCTAGATGTACCTTAGGCAATGGAGGGTAAAGTATTTGAATCCTGGTTTCTCACTAATTTAACTAACCACTAAGACACTGGGAATAGTTTTGGTTTCCCCCCCCCCCCCCCCTTTTATTGTTGGTGTTGGAATGTACTCTAAAGTTCTCAGATTCATTGCCTGCAGGGGAAAATGTCTAGTGTTGCCTGTGGCAGCAGGACAAAAAGTATAATGCATGCAAACCTTTAGCACTACCCTGATGTGCAAAATGTTTAGCACAGCAAAACATTTATTTTTTTTGGATTATGCTCACACCTTTTCATTAGTAGCTCAAGATGAGTTACATTCAAGTACATTAGATATTTCCCTGTCCCTGGAGGACTCGCAATCTAATCTTGCACTTGAGGCAATGGAGAGTTAAGTGAAACGCACAAGGTCACAAGGAGCAGTAGTGGGATTTGAAGCAGGCACTCCTGAATGTCAAGCCTGCTGCTCTATGCTTGATATGCTTGAGATCCAGCATTGCCCAGGTCAAATCCTCCTCAGAGCAGTGCAAAACATTTAGCAGCTGGTTTTATTATTTTAAACCTTTATTTAATCAGCACCTCACAGAGATAGATCAAGGTACATACACCATTAAGAAAAATATAAAGAGCATCAAATGAGAAAAAGATATTGGCATAAAAAGAATATTGTACCATCCAAATCTTCAATAAACAACTCTAGATCACGTTTCAATCATTAGTCTTCCCAGTGGTAGAAAACAATATTGTGCCAGATAAACAGTCGGCTTTGTAAAATGGCATAGACATTTTGCAGCCCTAAATGTTTAGAGCTGCCTGCAGTTTCAGATACGTGGATGTACCAAATAGCAAAGTTTACAGTCCTCTCACCTAGTCATTTTTGTAAGGCCTATGTAAACGTCATATGTGCTATTTTACAATCACTGGCAGAAACTGCATGGGAAGGTTTGTACTGGCTTCAAAGCAACAGTTCTTCTCCCGCAAGGAAAACCTTACCATATAGGAGGTGGATGTGGACAGGTAGTGGAGGTGGGTACAGAAAGTGTTGAGACAGTGCAAACATCTTTTTATTGTGGCAGGGCAAAGACTCAATGTCTGTATTACTACTACTACTACTACTACTATTTAGCATTTCTATAGCGCTACAAAGCATACGTAGTAGTAGTAGTAGTGCAAACATCTTTTTATTGTGGCAGGGCAAAGACTCAATGTCTGTATTACTACTACTACTACTACTACTACTACTACTATTTAGCATTTCTATAGCGCTACAAAGCATACGTAGTAGTAGTAGTAGTAGTAGTAGTGCAAACATCTTTTTATTGTGGCAGGGCAAAGACTCAATGTCTGTATTACTACTACTACTACTACTACTACTACTACTACTATTTAGCATTTCTATAGCGCTACAAAGCATACGTAGTAGTAGTAGTAGTAGTAGTAGTGCAAACATCTTTTTATTGTGGCAGGGCAAAGACTCAATGTCTGTATTACACAAAAGGCACAGGTTGGGATCTGCCATAGTGACAGAGGACTGTTCCATTGCATCAGGCAGTTCAAGGAGATATGGGCAGAACGATCAACATGCTGAAAACCAGACAGGATCACAGAAGGGATCTGCTGAACCCCAGAGGGGGGAGGAGGAGGAGAAGGGGATAGATGAGGGGAAAGAAGTATTTGGTATGGTATTGGAAGGAGGAGGAGGTAGCAGGTGTGGATACAGAGGGGTTTCAGATGACAGACCTGGGTAGACAGAATTGACAATCAGTATCAAAGACTCACTCTCTGCTCTCTCACAGCACCAATGCAAACAGTTACAGGAACATGCCATGGCAGCACTTATTCTTGATTTAAAGGTGGTCTAAGTCCCAACATTCATCTGGCATTGGATGTACATGAGTGTGATAGCCAAAATCAGGGATAAGTACATAAAAACACAAGTACATAAGTATTGCCACACTGGGACAGACCAAAGATCCATCAAACCTAGCATCCTGTTTCCAACAGTGGCCAATCCAGGTCACAAACACCTGGCATGATCCCAAAAAGTTCATACATTTTATGCTGCTTATCCCAGAAATAGCAGTGGATTTTCCCCAAGTCAATTTATTAATGGTCTATGGAAGTCGCCCAGACCTTTTCTAAATGCCACTAATCTAACCACCTTTATCACATTCTCTGGCAACAAATTTCAGAGTTTAATTACACATTGTATGAAGAAAACTTTTCTCCGATTTGTATTAAATTTATTACTTTGTAGCTTTATCACATGCCCCCTAGTCCTAGTATTTTTGGAAAGACTAACAAATGATTCACATCTACCCGTTCCACTCCACTCATTATTTTATAGATCTCTATCATATCTCCCCTCAGCCATCTTTTCTCTAAGCTGAAGAGCCCTAGTCGCTTTAGCCTTTCCTCATAGAGAAGTCGTCCCATCCCCTTTATCATTTTAGTTGCTATTCTCTGTACCTTTTCTAATTCCACTGTATCTTTTTTGAGATGCAACGACCAGAATTGAACACAATATTCGAGGTGCAGTCACACCATGAACTGATACAAAGGCATTATAATGTCCTCACTTTTGCTTTCCATTCCTTTCCTAATAATACCTAACATTCTATTTGCTTTTTTAGCCACCGCAGCACACTGAGCAGAGGGTTTCAACATATCATCAACAACGACGCTGAGATCCCTTTCTTGGTCAGTGACTCCTAACGTGGAACCTTCCATTACGTAGCTATAGTTCGAGTTCCTCTTTCCCACATGCATCACTTTGGACTTGTTCACATTAAACGTCATCTGCCATTTAGATGCCCAATCCCCCAGTCTCGTAAGGTCCTCTTGTAATTTTTCACAATCCTCTCGTGATTTAACAACTTTGAATAACTTTGTGTTATTAGCAAATTTAATTACCTCACTAGTTACTCCCATCTGTAGATAATTTATAAATATGTTAAAAAGCAGCGGTCCCAGCATAGACCCCTGGGGAACCCCACTATCTACCCTTCTCCATTGAGAATACTGACCATTTAACCCTACTGTCTGTTTTCTATCCTTTAACTGGTTTTTAATCCACAATAGGACACCACCCCTATCCCATGACTATCCAATTTCTTCTGGAGTCTTTCATGAGGTACTTTGTAAAACGCTTTTTGGAAATACAGATACACAATATCAACTGGTTCGCCTTTATCCACGTTTGTTCACCCCTTCAAAGAAATGTAATAGATTGGTGAGGCAAGATTTCCCTTCACTAAATCCATGTTGGTTTTGTCTCATTGATCCATGCTTTTGAATATGCTCTGTAATTTTGTTCTTTATAATAGTCTCTACCATTTTGCTCAGCACCAACGTCAGGCTCACTGGTCTATAATTTCCCGGATCCCCTCTGGAACCTTTTTTAAATATTGGCATTACATGGGCTACCCTCCAGTCTTCCGGTGCCACATATGATTTTAAAGATAAATTAAATATTACTAACAATAGTTCCAAAAGTTAATTTTTCAATTCTATCAGTACTCTGGGATGAATACCATCCAGTCCAGGAGATTTGCTGCTCTTCAAATTTTTCAAATTGCCCCATTACATCCTCTAGGTTTATAGAGATTTCATTCAGTTTCTCCAACTCGTCAGCTTTGAATACAATTTCTGGCATTGGTATCTCTCCCAAATCTTCCTCGGTGAAGACCAAAGCAAAGAATTCATTTAATCTCTCTGCTATGGCTTTCTCTTCCCTGATTGCCCCTTTTACCCCTTGGAGGGGCATAATCAAACGTCACCGGAGAAATGTTTTGGCGGCGGCGCAACAGCTGGCCGGAACCATATTATTGAAAAAAATGTCCGGCCATCTTTTTTTTCGATAATACGGTATAGCCTGGCCAAATGCCAGAGTTCGCCGGGTTTGAGATCGCCGGTTTTGTTTTTCAGCGATAATGGAAAAAAATGCCGGCCATGCCCACCCATGTCCCGCCTTCGCTACGCCGCTGACACACCCCCTTGAACTTTCGCAGGCGCGGTGACGGGAAAGCGGTGATGCTGTCAAAAAAGCCACCTTCGATTATACCGATTTATGTCAGAAGATGGCCGGCGATCACTTTTGAAAATAAGCCTGTTGTCATCTAGTGGTCCAAGCGATTCTTTTGCCAGCTTCTTGTTTTTAATATACCTTAAAAAAAAGTTACTATGTGTTTTTGCCTCCAACGCAATCTTTTTTTCAAAGTCCCTCTTTACCCCTCTTATCAGTGCTTTGCATTTGACTTGGCATTCCTTATGCTGCTTCTTATTATTTTCAGTCAGTTCCTTCTTCCATTTTCTGAAAGATTTTCTTTTAGCTCTAATAGCTTCCTTCACTTCACTTTTTAAACATGCTGGCTATTGTTTGGTCTTCCTCCCTCCCTTTTTAATACACGTAATATATTTTGCCTGGGTTTCCAGGATGGTATTTTTAAACAATATCCTCGCCCGATGTAAATTTTTGACGCTTGCAGCTGCTCCTCTAAGTTTTTTTTCCCACTGGCCTTCTCATTTTAACATAGTCTCCTTTTTGAAAGTAAATGCTAACGTATTGGATTTCCTGTTATACTTACTCCAAAGCTAATATCAAATCTGATCATATTATGATCACTGTTATCAAGCGGCAGATAGACGTCCCTGACATAGTGTTGACATTCCCCCCTACTGTCCCAACATGCGTTAGCCAGCCATATATGTTTTTAAGGCTTATATATTTTGTCCTGCCCTTTTTTAAAATACTGAATTATATATTTTGGCTGCTAATACATGTAGGGGTCCTTTTTACCAAACAGTGGTAAAATGTGGACCGCAGTGACATTGACGTGCAGGATTGCAATGTGTCAAGGCCACCTTTTACCGCCGTGGGTAATTTTCTTTAAAGGTCCAGTAAATTGCCATGCACTAATGAAACACATTGAAGCACAGTCATTTAGGAGGCATGAGGGCTCTGTCGCTAAACCAGTGGTAACTGGGCAGCATGCGGCACTACCCGATTACTGCCGGGCTTGCCCCCAGTGCTGGAACTACCACTGGGCCAATTTCCTGAGTACAAACCTGGTGGTAGCCCTTCTGCCAGGTAGTAAACGGTCCCAATAATGTGCTGGGATTGAGATATTTAAAACTTCAAAAATATACCCAATGCCATTCCTCAAAATCAACCAATACTTTTTTTTTTTTAACGTCTGATTTTAACGTGATCCAGTTATCTTATTCCAAACAAATGCAACTCTATCCAAATAATCTTCAATGATGATAATAGCTAGAAAAGAAGGCCAACAGGTTGATCCCAGGAACTAGATTTTGGTCACCTTCAATGCAATATATTTTATTGCTGTGTCTTAGTGTATTTTTGATTAGTTGTATTCATATTTGTACTGCAAATAAATGATATTTCTTCACCTTGTGTTTGGTCCAGCATTATATTTCTGAAACTCAGTTCTCCTTATTAGAGGAGCTACACATCAGATAGCAGCATGGGTGGGTTTAGAAATGTAGACTACAATTTGGTTACATCATCTATAATTGTATGTGTCAAAAATGAACAGATAATCTAATACTGCAAGTTGTCAGTCAGAATTAAGCCATGATGTAGTAGATGCAATGATTCACAGGGGAAATACTGTTTTACATTTTCTTTCATGTTATCTGATTGTACCAGTACAGTACTATAAAAAAAAGTTATGAAAAATTCACACTGTTTAGCCAAAATATGAGAACAGCTTGGAATGACAATTATATGTAAATTTTTAAAATCTACATGCTGTCTCCTGCTGACTAAAATGGATCTGCAGATTCTACAAACAGCAGTAATTTATTAAAGACAGTAATAAAACTGATTATCCTTGAATATTATATAAACACATGAGCAATTAGATTTCTTTGGGTGATATAGTCAAAATCTTTCATGGATGTTCATTAATAAATGGTTAAATGCATGGCAATAATACGTAAACCTCCTTGCTTGTATTACAAAAAGGTGGTATATCAGAATTATTACCCCCTTACCCCCTACCCTTACTCCTACTCAAATTGTCTACATACAGCAATAGTTGTATTAAGCGGTATATCAAATTAATAAATCAAATGAAGCAGTAGTGACAAAAAAAGTAAACCTATAAAGTGGATACTGACATTTACGTACTCAGAGCCAAATTCTATTAATGGTGCCTTAAAAATCAGTGCCAAAATGTTTGATTTATTTTTATTGTACACCGCCTTGAGTGAATTCCTTCAAAAAAGCGGTAAAGAAATCCTAATAAATAAATAAATAAATAAATGTGCTTAGCATGATTCTATAAACTATGCCTAAAGTTAGGCATAAAACCAGGCCTAGATATCTGCGTCTAATTTAGGTGCAGATCAGGTGTATTTCATAATAGTGTGCATAGTTTGTTGAAATGCCCATGACCTGCCTATTCCATGCCCATGGCCAAGCCCCCTTTTTGGCTATGCACATTAGAATTTGCACGCACCGTATTATAGAATACACCTCGAATGTTGTGCATATAAATTCTAATTAAAGCTAATTAGTGCTGCTAATTGGTTGTTAAGTACCAATTAACAGCACTGATCAGCTTGTTAAGTTGTGCATACAATTTAGCGGAATTCTCGCGAGGCTGCCAATTGAAGTCTTGGTAGCCATTTTCAAGAAGCAGTGGCAGCAGGCAGGAAAGAATGGGGTTCTTTTCTGCCCTGAAGAGGCCACTAGGCAACCAGGACACATTATAGAAGATTCAGGAGGGGAGAGAGAAGGCCTGCCAGCCTGCCCACCTGCCCAGAAACCCGTACAAGTGGACAGGTTGGAAAGAACTGCCTTGACCCCCCCCCCCCGACAGTCCCTGAAAAGTAGGACATGTCTGGGGGAATCCAGACGTATGGTAACCCTAGTGATAGTACCGTAAGACTGCTGCAAGATGTCATGACAGTCATTTTCCTGAGGCAGCTGCTAGGGGCAGTAGTGAGTGGGGTTCAATCCTGCCCCCACTGGACCACCAGGGACTTTCAGTAGGCCCAGGGAGGGTCTATCATCAAGAGGGTAGGGGGAAATAGGTATGGGCATAGGGGGACTGGGGGGATCCTGCCTTGTCAGGAGGTGGAGGGAGGGAGGGAGGGGGGGGGGGGGTCGGAAGGGGTCTATGTGCCTCCAGGAGCGTAGAATGGAAAGGCATTGAAACTGGTGGGAGAGAAGATGTTCTTTATTGGGGAGGGTGCAAGGGAGGGAGAGAAGATTGGAAGGGGCTTTGGGATGTTCCGGGGGGTAGGAGGCACCTGCATCCCTTATGTGGGTCCCAGTTGATATTCAGCTGTGATCCACATAAGTGACTTATTTGGGTCCCAGCTGAATATTGGCTGGGCCCGCATAAGCTCTGGTGACCAGCACAGAAGAAATTAGCCCCATATATTCAGTGACAGTGCCTGATGAATATTGATCAGAGAGTGATCATTATTCAAAAGAGTTCTACCCTAGCCTTATTCACTCTTTGCCTAAGTTCCACCAATCCCGTGGGCACTGTTTGGGGGGGCAAGGGGGACAATGCCCCCCCCCCCCAAATGCAGGGCCAGTGCAATGTTGCAGGCAGCTCTCGGACGGTCCCTCCTTCCCGCCCTCAGCTCTCCTCCTCTCTGTTCCTTCCCCCCACCCAGCCACGTTTAACCCTTTTATTTTCAGTCACAGCGATGGCAGTGAAGAAGATAGCAAAGCAGGCTCACCTCCAGATTCTCCCTTCCATCACACAGTGTCCCGCCCTCACAGAAACAGGAAATTCATCATCGCAGAAGGTGGGACACTAAGTGAGAGAAGGGAGAAGCTGGAGGGGAGGACAGGGGGGAGAGAGGAGAATTGCTGGACATGGATGGATGGGGGGGCAGGGGAGAGAGGAAATTTGCTGGGTTTGGATGGATGGATGGAGGAGAGGGTAGGGGAGAATGGAGAGTTGCTGGACATGGATGGAGGGGAGAGCAGGGGAGAGAGGAGAATTGCTGGACATGGATGAATGGGGGCAGGGGAGAGAGGAATTTTGCTGGATATGGGTGGATGGAGGAGAGGGCAGGGGAAAATGGAGAGTTGCTGGACATGGATGGATGGATGGAGGGGCAGGGGAAGAGCAAATTTGCTGGGTATGGATGGATGGAGGAGAGGGCAGGGGAGAATGGAGAGCTGCTGGACATGGATGGATGGAGGGGAGGGGCAGGGAAGAGAGGAGAAATGTTGGACAAGGATGAAGGGAAGGAAAGACAAAGGAAGGAAATGCACACGGATGGAGGGGAAGGGAAAGAGGAGAAATGCTGGACATGGATGGAGGGCAAACTGGTGAATTTAAGGGCTGGATCGGAACACTTTGAGGTCAGGTGCTGAAACTGGAGGAAGGATAGGGACAGGGCTACAGATAGTAGACAGGACGCATAAGGACACAGGAAGGATGGTGGACATAGTGAGAGATAAAATATCAAATGGAAAGAAGACACTGCATAAAACAAAAGACACTGGGACCAAAACGAATAGAAAAACTACACCAACATGTACAGTTAGGTTCCTTGTATTTTTTCCCCTCCTTAAACTGTGTTTTTGTTGTTTTGTTATTTTTTTCTGAGTGAATGACTCAGCCACCCTGTCTGAAAACTTCACAGTTTGTTCTCTCTAGGAATAAAAAGGCATTTCAGCCTTCAGACTACTTGTTTCTGTTTTTTTCTACTTTTTCAATAACAGACAGGCATTACTGTTTTATGAGTTTACTAGATCTGCAGGCCTCACACTGCCTTTTTTACATTTTGTACCATCAAACAGATGTTTGCAAAAGTCTGTGTTTAGCCTGGCTTTTGTTTTCACAAATGCCAAGCCCTTCTCTTGGTACAGAGTTTGGGGAGAATTTATGACATCATTTCCAGTGACATCATCAAAAGGGGTGGGGTGGACGGCAGGCAGGGCTTGGGCAGATGCTTGATTCCAATTGGCTGGTGTAATTGCAAGCAGGCATGGCCACATGTCAACAATATGCAAATTAGGTTTGAAGAAAGCTATGTAACTTTACTACTTGCATATTCACGCCTGGACATTTACATCAACTAGGGAGCTATAATTTAGCTGTAATTTCTGCAACGTTTATGCTAGCATTTTATAAAGACAGATAGGCTCTTTAGTGTGTTCAAAAAAAAAATGGCCCAAATTGGGTGCCTACTTGTACTTGCAACATAAATGACCCATTATAAAATTACCCTCTATAGTCGCTGAAAATCTACAGATGTGGAAATTATGGGTTTATTGTTCGGCCCAGGATGGTCAGCCGGTTTTGAGTCACTTAACAGCTGAAAACTGAACTGAGCCCAGGTATTCAATTCCAGGCCAAGTCCAGGTACTGGTTTTGAATATCTGAGTTACAGGATCACCTGAAAGCTAACTGCATACTGGCTGATATTCAGACTGGTGTTAGGACAGCCATTTTTACTATCCTAACTTTATCCACTTACTTCCAGTTGTTTTTTAGGCAGGGCATACATTTTTTTAAATAAATAAATAAATCACACTTAACATAGTAACATAGTAGATGACGGCAGAAAAAGACCTGCACGGTCCATCCAGTCTGCCCAAAAGACAAACGTATGTGTAAACCTTACCTTGATTTGTACCTGCCTTATTCAGGGCACAGACCGTACAAGTCTGCGCAGCAGTACTTCCCGCCTCCCAACCACCAGTCCCGCCTCCCATCACCGGCTCTGGCACAGACTGTATAAGTCTGCCCTCCACTATCCTCGCCTCCCAACCTCCAACCCCTCTTCCCCCCACCTGCTTCGCCACCCAATTTCGGCTAAGCTTCTGAGGATCCATTCCTTCTGCACAGGATTCCTTTATGCATATCCCACGCATGTTTGAATTCCGTTACCGTTTTCATCTCCACCACCTCCCGCGGGAGGGCATTCCAAGCATCCATCACCCTCTCTGTGAAAAAATACTTCCTGACTTTCCTGAGGCTGCCCCCCTTCAACCTCATTTCATGTCCTCTCGTTCTACCGCCTTCCCATCTCCGGAAAACATTTGTTTGCGGATTAATACCTTTCAAATATTTGAATGTCTGTATCATATCACCCCTGTTCCTCCTTTCCTCCTGGGTATACATGTTCAGGTCAGCAAGTCTCTCCTCATACATCTTGGAACGCAAATCCCGTACCATTCTCGTAGCTTTTCTTTGCACCGCTTTCATTTTTTTAACATCCTTCGCAAGGTACGGCCTCCAAAACTGAACACAATACTCCAGGTGGGGCCTCACCAACTACTTGTACAGGGGCATCAACACTTCCTTTCTTCTGCTGATCACACCTCTCTCTATACAGCCTAGCAACCTTCTCGCTACAGCCACCGCCTTGTCACACTGTTTCATCGCCTTCAGATCCTCGGATACTATCACACCAAGATCCCTCTCCCCCTCAGTACCTATCAGACTCTCACCGCCTAACACATAAGTCTTTCTTGGGTTTCTACTCCCTAAGTGCATCACTTTGCATTTCTTCGCATTGAATTTTAATTGCCAAACCTTAGACCATTCTTCTAGCTTCCTCAGATCCTTTTTCATGCTTTCCACTCCCTCTCGGGTGTCCACTCTGTTGCAAATCTTAGTATCATCCGCAAATAGGCAAACTTTACCTTCTAACCCTACAGCAATGTCACTCACAAATATGACTATAGCCATATATCACCCAGTTGAGGTGGTGAAGTAGCTGCAGTAAACTAGAAGAACTCCTCACTGGATCATTGAGCTAATGCTACCTAACACCTAAAGTGAGCGCAAAGATTTATTAACTACATACTCAAAAACAATAGCAATAGCAGTTCTGGCTTACTGCAGTTTGATCACAACAGTCTGTCTCAAGGAGCATGTATGTGTTCTAAAAATGTAACATAAAACTATGGAATTAATGCACTCTAACAACTGCTGGACAGCCTGCTGTGCTTGAAACATGGACAATAAATCTCCTTTATATCCACATCAGAACCGAAACAATGTTTGTTATAGAAGCCATCGAGCTTTAGGGCTAACTTCAGTAGCTGAGATCACTGTGTCTTCTAGCTATCTTCTGTATGTTTTGTTGCTATACTGTACCTATAAATTCATATTATAACAGAAAAAAAATCAGACTGGCAAGGCATTCGCACAGCATTCTTTTTCCTAAATAAACTGAAGGACTGTTTCACTAAAATGGGGCAAGTTTTTACACTTACTGTGTATTAGCAGCAAAAAAAAAAAAAAAAACAAGTGGTTAGTGGAATGGTTCTGCACTTAGACTTGGTAGGTGCTTCCAAGCTAACTGCACAAGTGTCACTTCCCAGAACCCACCCAGTTCCTAACCCCTTACACAGCGTGAATTAGTGTTTGTGCTGTCATGCCACTCATTCAGTAACCAAATATCAAATGGTGAAATCAATCCCTCTGTATATATGATAACAATAAGATGGAACTAATTAACAGCTAAATTTAAGGACAAAAGTATACTGGAGGATTCAATATAGGCTGTATATAAATCAGCCAAGCTAGAATTTAGTGAGAAATGCTGAAACATATAAGTACATAAGTGTTGCCATACTGGGACAGACCGAAGGTCCATCAAGCCCAGTATCCTGTTTCCAACAGTGGCCAATCCAGGTCACAAGTACCTGGCAAGATCCCAGAACAGTACAATCAGTTGTGTGCTGGTAAATATTTAACAACAGGCTCTCTCCCCGGTCCACCTCTGCGCCCCACCCCCGGCCACCTCTGCACCTTCCCCCCGTCCACCTATGCGCCCCCATTCTCCTCTCTTCCTTTTCCTTCATCTCATCTCCTTCCTCACTCTTCCCTCCCCTCCATCAATGTCCAGCATTTCTTCTCTCTCCCTTCCCTCTCCTCCATCCATGTCCAGCAACCCTCCTCTCCCCTGCCCTCCATCCATCCATGTTCAGCTACGCTCCTCTCCCCTGCCCTCCCCTCCATCCTTCCATGTCTAGCAACCCTTCTCTCCCCCACCCTTCCCTCCATCCACCCATGTTCAGCAACTCTCTTCACCCCTCCCCTCCATCCACCCATGTCCAGCAACCCTCCTCTCCCCCCTGCCCTCCTCTCCATTCACCCATGTCCAGCAACTCTCCTCTCCCCTCCCCTCCATCCACCCATGTTCAGTAATTCTCCTCTCCCCTGCCCTCCATCCATCCATCCACATCCATCAATTCTCTCCCCTGCTCCCTCCGTCCATCCATACCCAGCAATTCTCTTCTCTCCCCTAACCCCCTCTAGCCATCCATACTCAGCGATTCTCTTCTCTCTTTTCTGCTCCCCTATCCATCCATACCCAGCGAGTCTCTTCTCTCCCCTGCCCCCCTCTATCCATCCATACCCAGTGATTCTCCTCTCCCCTGCCCTCCTCTCCAGCCAACCATACCCAGCGATTCTGTTCTCTCCTCTGCCCCCTCCAGCCATCCATACCCAGCGATTCTCTTCTCTCCCCTGCCCCCCTCCAGCCATCCATACCAGCGATTCTCTTCTCTCCCCTGCCCCCCCTCCAGCCATCCATACCCAGCGATTCTCTTCTCTCCCCTGCCCCCCTCCAACCATCCATACCCAGCGATTCTCTTCTCTCCCCTGCCCCCCTCCAGCCATCCATACCCAGTGATTCTCTTCTCTCCCCTGCCCCCCCCCCCCAGACATCTATACCCAGCTATTTAATTTATGCTATGCTAATTTACGCATTCAGGGGTAGATTCAGTAAATGGAGCCCAGTGTTAGGGCAAGGGAAGGTCCATGTTAAGCCAGTATTCTGCAAAAGGTGCTATATGTGAAACAACTGTTACAGAATACTAGGCTAGTGTGAGTAGTAGTGTAGTAGTAGTAGTAGTAGTAGTAGTAGTACTAGTACTTGCACCTGTCAAAAGCTGGTGCCTAACTAGTGGCAGTTGGGTTTATAAATGTCATTATTCTATAACATCCCACCTAGTTCCTAAGAATGCCCTGACCCGCTCATGGCCATCTCCCTTTTGGAGTTGCATGTGAGAAAAGTTAAGTGCTCAGTTTACAGAATAGGGGCATAAGTCTGTTATATGTGCTCCTGCTGATTAGTGGCTATTAATGCTTGTTAAAACCAATTATTGGTACTTTTCTCCAATTAGACACCAATTTAGTGCCAATCTGATAATTTTGTTATGCACGTAACTGCACCAATGGTTCTTGCGTACTAAGTCACACTAATGCAGCTCAGTTAAAGGGCTCCTTTGTTTATTATTATAATTTGTTATGTTTGAACATCAGAATATGATTCTTGACCACTGATGTTCTTTTTCATTTCAAGTTCTTTTAGAAACATAACATGTAAGTATGCTTTTCTGTTCAGTTCTATGTAAGTACTGAGCTCAGTTTTTTTAAAAAAATTCTATTGTGAAAACCAATGTCCCTATACACTCTATGTTCTTCAACTTATCTGTTTCCTGCTTTCTTGAATAATTTCTCTC
This sequence comes from Microcaecilia unicolor, assembly GCF_901765095.1. Taxonomy (NCBI): domain Eukaryota; kingdom Metazoa; phylum Chordata; class Amphibia; order Gymnophiona; family Siphonopidae; genus Microcaecilia; species Microcaecilia unicolor. The sequence goes on from NC_044032.1 coordinate 595,922,643, forward strand.
GCTAAATTCTTTTCTTCAGACTTTTTCTTCCTTTACCTGTTTCTAGCTTTAATTATAAATCAATAAAAGAATATGTTCCTTCAATGTGTGTGATGGTGGTTTCTGGTGTTCTTGCTTACTAAGATCTACTACACTGAAAGTACTTGATAATGAAAATAAAGGATGACTTTAAATCCTTCACTACTGAAGCCTGTCTATCTGTGTACTTTATCCATAGCTAACTACCAGGGAGAGTCAACTGTGATATTCAGACATCCACATTCATACAAATTCTCAGCTGCAAAGAGTTTTAACTTTTCTTTTCCTTTCTCTTTTCTAAACTGAAATTTCTACAAAGAGCTGTGCTGTTCCTTAAGTTCTCATAACACTAATTTTTGTTCTTAGCTATTTAGCTGTTTAATACACTAAAACAAACAGTGTACAGAGAATATATATATTTTTTCATAAAAAGTATCTCTGACATATGTTGTTCAAAATAATTTTAATTTTATTAGCATCTTTTAATAAATCTGTCTGGCATCTGTATATGAATTTAGCACAGACAAATTTCACTGTAAAATTCTTGATTTTCACAATTTGTACTTCAAATATTTATCTCATTTAAAATGGGTTGGAGGGGCATTTTCATTATGATGTCTAAGTCAGACTTTGGACGTTTTCAAAATGTCATTTTCAAAAAAGAGAAACGTCTATCTTTTGTTTTCGAAAATACAAGGTTTTATGATTTGGACGTTTCGTTTTTTCGGTCCACTTTCAAACAAAAAATGTCCAAATGCAAAACGCACAAAATCAAGCCATTGGGATGTAGGAGGGGCCAGCAGTTTTAGTAGACTGGCCCCCCTGACATCCCAGGAAAGCAATAGGGCACCCTAGGGGGCACTACAGTGAACTTCATAAAATGCACCCAGGTACACATCTCACCATTGCTGCCTTATCTTGTCTGCTGAGCCCCCGCAAAATCCACTACCCACAACTGCACACCACTACCATAGCCCTTATGGGTGAAGGGCACACCTATATATGAGTTTTGAAGGGCTCACAGTTTTCTCCACAAGTGTAATAGATAGGGAGAGGTATGGGACTGGGTCCACCTGCCTGCAGTGCTCTGCACTCACCACTAGACTACTCCAGTGACCTGAATGCTGTTCTAACATTTGAAATTTGGCATAGAGGCTCAGTGTTTTTCATGACTCCACAGAGCTATCAGGCTTTTTTTCTTATGCATATGCATGAATGATGTGACTGCTGTTGTCATCGGACTGCCGCATCATCGCACATGCACACGATTGACATTAGAGACCCTGCAAGGTCACATTTTGAACTGGTGCCTTTCCTGCTTTCTACTCTGGGCTCTTCTTCACATCATAGCAGCCTGGAATTACCATGATTATGCCGAATATGCAACTTCTGTGGCAGGAAGCCACCACCACAGGATTCAGATTTAAAAGGCTCCAGGGATCTGTCCCAAGCCCTGGGAGCACCCAGGCATGTTTTTGTTTTTAATTTAACCTTCATTTTTTAAATTTATTATCATTTATATTACGCATTTATCCAGAGTGGAGCACAATATAAAAACAAAAGAAAAAGTGACATCAGACACAAATATATACATAAAAATACAGTTGATTACATTCACAAAAGCATTCAGGAAAAGGGGATGGGATTTGATACACTGCCAGGTTACAATCAAAGTGGTTTACATATTATATATAAGTAGTTATTTTTTGTACCAGGGGCAATGGAGGGTTAAGGGGTCCTTTTACCAAACTGCGGGAAAAAGGGCCTTGTGCTGGCGTTGGAGGCCATTTTTCTTGTGTACCAGGGCCCTTTTTACTGTAGTGGGTAAAAAAGCCCCCAGCACACATGGCCATGTGGTAAGAGAACTCTTACCACATGGCCATGCAGCCATTGAGGTGACGATAAGGGCTCCTTCGCTAATGCTCAATTACGGCTGGGTTATCGCTGTGCAAGCCATTTCCAGGTGTTGTGCTTTTCCCACAGAAATGGCGCACACTCAAGGCAGGACTACCGCCGGCGGTAGTCCCGGATGAGCGAGTGGTAAGCCCACCTTGGGCTTACCGCTGCTCTGTAAAAGGGCCCCTAAGTGACTTGGCCAGAGTCACAGGGAGCTGCAATGGGAATTGAACCTGGTTCTCAGGCCACTGCAGTAGCCATTAGGCTTTTACTACAGTTCAATATTTTTTCAATAAAAAAGCATGCATGTCAATTTAATGTCCATTACATCAAAATGAAAACAAAATACATCGAAAAAAAGAAGAAAAAACTGTGTGCTCAAACAGTATCCACTTTTAAAAACTACAGTAAGTGGAATATCATTTTCATTGTCTCATGGAAGAAACCCTCTTTGCTGTGTGTATATAAACTGGGACTGCTCAAGCATGCGCGAGAAGTCCCAGCATGCTGCTCAGAGCCAGAAACAAGCAGCAGGGAGTGGTGGCAGTCCATTTATTGGCTGATGAGGCTCAGCATCTCTGCCAGCAAAGGTATGCCTAGCGTGCCTGCATGAGGTGGGGAGGTTGGGGGAAGAGAGGCATGCCCCCCCCACCCCAGTAAATCCCTGGCCCCTCCAAATTGTAGGGCTGGCTATACCCCGATAGAGAGCTCATTGTTAAATATTTACTAGCACACCCCTGTGTGGAGTCAGCATGGGCCATGCTTCAGTGCAGTGTCCTTCATCAGGAGTCCAATAATCAACCAATGAAGGTGATATAGTCAAAAATGTTGTGAAAGCATTCTTCTGTATGGCAACAGACTGAGTAATGAATCTCTGCAGCAACTGTGAAAATGATCCTCAAGGACCTTGTCTTGCAGTGCTGCAGCTACCCTGGAAACATAAGTACCTTCTCATCACCTCATGTACTTTTATGTATGGGATAATTTTACAAGAAGTCCTCTTATGGATATGCAACAGAGTTTGAATGTGAATAAACCTTTATGAAATTACCCATAATGCTTTTTGACTGATATGATAAAAATGAGATTCGTACTTAGTTTGTACAGGAAGGTCTTTAAATATCTAATGTGTAACCTTCTATCAAAGGGCTTTAAGAAGTACTTATTTCAAAAATGAAAAAGAACCTGATACTTGTCTTCTGAGATTCTGGTGACATGATTAATATCCCTCCTGTGTTAAATGCAAAACAGTGATTTTTAATAACTTGTGGATATTGAGTCTCTGTACTTAAAAATTCCTCAGACTGAGGCTATTAATATTGTGTGCATTACTCTGATGAAAAGAGATTGGTTCAGATGCCAAGAGAATTTTTATATGAATAGACCACATGGAGGGGCATTTTTGAAAGGTCGTCCAAGTCAGAATTTGGACGTCCTCATGAAGTTGTCCAAAATCAGGTAGGTATAATCGAAAAATAGTATGGGCGTCCTTAGACATTCCAAAATTGCAGTGCAAAATGACCAAATCAAGGACGTCCAAAGTGTGGTAAAAAAGGAAGTGTTTCTCGCAGAACTGTATAAAGACGTCCATATTATAGAACCGCCATGCTTCGGCAGTTCTCCAAGAAACACATCCTTTTTACTGTACTTTCAATATGAATGTAAATTTATATTTCACGTACCTGGATGTTCCGTAACTACATTCACTGTACTTGCGGAACATCAATAAATATTCATATTTTTTTTTATTGTATATATGAAGAGGTTCGCACACATGATAATGATCCAGATAAGGAAGGCTCCGCACATATGAACACATACTCATTCATATAAGTACATAAGTATTGCCATACTGGGAAAGACCAAAGGTCCATCGAGCCCAGCATCCTGTTTCCAACAGTGGCCAATCCACGTCACAAATACCCGGCAAGATCCCAAAATGTACAAAACATTTTATACTGCTTATCCCAGAAATAGTGGATTTTCCCCAAGTTCATTTAATAACGGTCTATGGACTTTTCCTTTCCATCAGCAAGCGTGATGATGGTCCATGCACGTCATGGACATCCATGCGTGTTGTCCACGTGTGGACCCATCATATATGAGCCAGGACGTCCACGTGCATACCCATCCATATCCATATATGGGACAGTCATCCAAATATGGAACTGTGCATGTAAGGACGTCCATCACGCATGGGCGTCCATATAAGGCGATGCACGTTTTCCAACAGTTATTCACCATGAAACAAGTCTCTCCGATGTGAGTCAAACTTCAGCATCACTGAGAGTCTGCTCCTGGTGCAGCTGTTCCTGAGGCACTGTCGCAGGCTATTTATGTACCACCACCATCTGCCCCCCAGGACTGTATCTATTCGAGCATGAACACATATAAGAGAGAGGTTGGAAAGGTAATTGCTTTTTTTCACACACACATACACACCCTGGTCCTGGGCTATCAGGTCCCCCTCCTGTAGCACCACATTTAAGAGCTCCCTCAGCAATGTAAGCACTAACTGTAGTCTGCACTCAAAGGTAATCAGTGATATGCACACATGCACATTCATTAATAGAATCTATGTACTAGAAAAGAAAACCATTCCCACATCCTTACAATACTGCACACAAACGGTACTCTCGATCCTCATGTCCACCTCAATGCCATCACCTGTATCAATGTAATGTCCCCCCCCCCCCCCCCCCCCAATCATCAGTGTTGTGTGTCTCTACAATTTGGCTACCAAATGAATTTGTGTTATGAAGGCAAGAAGGGCCATCCCCTGACTCCTGGTGTACAAAATTTTATCTTGCAGAAGTTTTGGTATACGAAGGGATTTACAGTCCCTGAGGCGGAGGTACCACCAGATACTGAGGGCCTAGTAGCCTAGTGGTTAGAGCACTGGTCTTGTAATCCGGAGGTGGCTGATTCAAATCCCACTGCTGCTCCTTGTGATCTTGGGCAAATCACTTAACCCTCCATTGACTCAGGTACAAACTTAGATTGTGAAACCTCCTGGGACAGAGAAATATCCAGTGTACCTGAATTTAACTCACCTTGAGCTACTACTGAAAAAGGTGTGAGCAAAATCTAAAATAAATAAATAAAATATCCAGACCTCAGGGCTCGACATAAGTATTATAAACAGAGCACCTGTAGTCATTTGTAACTGTATTTATTTAATAATGCAAATGTTATGTGCAATATCAGTTTCCATGTGGCTTATAGGCAACTAGTAAGTCATAACACCTCTGTCCCAGATCAAGGCCTGAGATTGCAGCTACCCTCCCATGAGTGTGGCTGCAACTTCCAACTAACCTCCTCCGAGATGAATGAGATGACATTCCTCACTTCTGTATCCCCCTTTCTGAGGTGGATACTGTTTCATGGTATTCTTGCTTGAGGTCCTCCTCTTAGTGGATGTCACAGCATGATTTTAAAGTAATGTAAAGCAATAGTGCTTACACCCCTCCCCCCCCCAAAAAAAAAAAACACTGGTCATCCTACCATAGTCACAACTCAAAATGTTAACATGCTGCTGAGGAATTAGTGTGCCCTGCCAACACATCCTATGTACTCCTTTTTCAGACCAGCTTCCAGGGTTCCCTGTCATGTCATCTCATGCATCTCACACCCCATGTGTATAGCCCAGGGCTCACCACTGACCCCACCTTTCCCCATTCCTGCCTCATGCCAGCCAGCCAACTCCTGCACTATTCAAGCAATGTTGAATGTGCTGTTCTCAAGGACAATCCTTTTACATACACAGGGCGGCAGCAGGAGGAGGAGGCAGGACTGGCTGCACCAGTGGTGGTGGAGGAAGAGGAGGAAAATGAGGCGGCGGCAACAGCAGAAGGGCTGACACCTCCTGCAGCAACTGGTGCATAACCAAAACCAGTTGCTGCAGGAGGTGTCAATGATGCAGCAGGCTAACGAGCAGCACTTACCTCTCACTTCGCACCTTTAGTGTACACTCTGGTGGATCCTCTTCCACTTCTATCCCACTACCACTACCTCAGGGTTCTGTTCTCGGTCATCTCCTGTTCTCCATCTACATTTCTTCCCTTGGTTCTCTGATATCATCCTATTGCTTTCAATACCATCTCTACGCTGATGACTCCCAGATCTACCTCTCTACCCCCAAAATCTCAACCAGCATCCAGACCAATGTACCAGCCTGCCTATCTGATATCGCTGCCTAGATGTCTCAATGTCATCTGAAACTTAACATGGCCAAAACCGAGTTTCTCATCTTTCCCCCTAAACCCATCTCTCCTCTCCCCCCTTTCTCTATTTCTGTGGATGGCACTCTCATTCTCCCTGTCTCATCAGCTCGTAACCTTGGGGTCATCTTCGACTCCTCTCTCTCCTTCTCTGCTCACATTCAGCAGATTGCCAAAACCTTCGTTTCTTTCTCTATAACATCAGCAAAATCCGTCCCTTCCTCTCTGAGCACTCTACCAGATCCCTTATCCACACTCATATCACCTGTCGCCTATATTATTGCAACCTGCTTCTCACCGGCCTCCCACTTAGCCATATCTCTCCTCTTCAATCAGTCCAAAACTCTGCTGTGTGACTCATTTTCCGCCAGAGTCGCTATGCTCACATTAGCCCTCTCCTCAAGTCACTTCACTGGCTCCCTATCCGATTCTGCATTCAATTCAAACTTCTTTTACTGACCTATAAGTACATTCACTCTACCGCTCCCCAGTACCTCTCCACTCTTGTCTCTCCCTACGCCCCCCCTCGGGTACTCCATTCTGTGGATAAATCTCTCTTGTCTGTCCCCTTCTCCTCTACTGCTAATTCCAGACTCCGTTCCTTTTATCTCGCTGCACCTCATGGCTGGAATAGACTTCCCGAGCTTGTACGTCTAGCCCTGTCTTTGGCCGTTTTCAAATCCAGGCTAAAGGCCCACCTCTTTAACACTGCTTTTGACTCCTAACCACTACTCACTTGCCCTGTACCCAGTGGTGTGCTGGAGCCGGCTTGCACCGGCTCGCAAGAGCCGCTTGTTAACTTTGCTCAGCTCTTGCGAGCCGGTTGTTGAAACCCGCGAGCCGGCTCTCCTCCCTCCCTCTTCCCTCACATCACCGACCTGATGAATTCTTCGGGGCAGGCAGTCTTGCCTGCCTGCTGCAAGTGCTGACTCTCCCCTGCTGGCGCTGCAGGTTCGCGCTTTAAAAATGGCTGCCAAGACTTCCAGAGGTGGCCTCGCGAGACTTCGCCCTTGTCAATCTCGGCGGCCATTTTGAAGCGCGAACCGGCAGCGCCAGCGGGGGACTGAGTCAGTGCTTGCAGCGGGCAGGCAAGACTGCCTGCCCCAAAGAATTAAAGGAGTCAGATCGGTGACGGGAGGGAGGGAGGAGAATTCTATTAACAACTCGGGAGGGGGTGGCAGGGGAGAGAACTAGGGAGTCGCTGGGCATGGGTGGATCATGAAGGGGAGAGAAGGGTCGTCGCTGGGCATGGGTGGATCATGGAGGGGAGAGAAGGGTCGTCGCTGGGTATGGGTGGATGGAGGGCAGGGGAGAGGAGGGTCACTGCTGGATTGGGTGGATGGAGGGCAGGGGAAAGGAGGGTCACTGGGTATATAGGTGCATGCAGGGCAGGGGAGAGGAGGGTCACCAGACATGGGTGGATGGAGGGCAGGGGAGAGGAGGGTCACTGGGTATGGGTGCATGGAGGGCAGGGGAGAGGAGGGGAGAGAGAAGAAATGCTGGACATGGATGGAGGGGAGGTAAGAGTGAGGAAGGAGATGAGATGAGGGAAAAGGAAGAGAGGAGAAAAACTGCATTTGGATGAAGAAAATAGGCAGAAGTTGAGGACCAGAAATGAAGAAGAAAGGAAAGAAATAAATGGAAAGGAAGCCCTGGAAACAGAGTTAAGAGGACAGATAGCAGCAGAATCGGATACTGGGCCAGCATGATCAGAAAAACAGTCACCAGACAACAAAGGTAGAACAAAAAGCATTTTATTTTCATTATAGTGTTTGGAATATGTTCACTTTGAGAATCGGGTGCTCAACATTAAAAGTTTATATTTATTTATTTACTTATTTATGGCATTTTATCCCACATTAAACATGAATTAGATTGGAACCTGGGATCATTTAATTTTTTTTTCCTGGAGAGAGCAATGCATTGCCGCCCCCCCCCCCCCCCCAGCTATAGCCAGCTCTGCAATTTTGGGGCAGTGCAGAGGTGGACGGGGGGGGGGGGTGCAGAGGTGGATGGGGGGGCGTAAGGGTGGACAGGGGGGGGCGTAAGAGTGAACGGGGGGGGGGGGGCGCAGAGGTGGACCGGGGAGAGAGCCTGTTGTTAAAAATTTACCAGCACACCACTGCCTGTACCCTTTTATCCCCACCTCTTTAATTCCCATACTTCTTAGTTCTTCTGTCTGTTTGTCTGTCCTGTTTAGATTGTGAGCTCTTTGAGCAGGGACTGTGTTTTCATGTATGGTGTACAGCGCTGCGTATGCCTTGTAGTGCTTGTCTGACATTGCTGTCTGGATGTCTCAATGCCACCTGAAATTAAATATGACCAAAACCAAGCTTCTCATTTTCCCCCCCAAACCCACCTCCCCGCTCCCCCCGTTTTCTATTTCTGTTGATGGCTCTCTCATTCTCCCTGTCTCCTCAGCTCGAAACCTTGGGGTCATCTTTGACTTTTCTCTCTCCTTCTCTGCTCATATCCAGCAGATTGCCAAGACCTGTCGTTTCTTTCTTTACAACATCCGTAAAATCCGCCCCTTTCTTTCTGAGCACTCTACCAAAACCCTCATCCACACCCTTGTCACCTCTCGTTTAGACTACTGCAATATGCTTCTTGCTGGCCTCCCACTTAGTCACCTCTCCCCTCTCCAATCGGTTCAAAACTCTGCTGCCCGTCTCGTCTTCCGCCAGGGTCGCTTTACTCATACTACCCCTGTCCTCAAGTCTCTTCACTGGCTCCCTATCCGTTTTCGCATCCTGTTCAAACTTCTTCTACTAACCTATAAATGTACTCACTCTGCTGCTCCCCAGTATCTCTCCACACTCGTCCTTCCCTACACCCCTTCCCGTGCACTCCGCTGCATGGATAAATCTTTCTTATCTGTTCCCTTCTCCACTACTGCCAACTCCAGACTTCGCGCCTTCTGTCTCACTGCACCCTACGCCTGGAATAAACTTCCTGAGCCCCTACGTCTTGCCCCATCCTTGGCCACCTTTAAATCTAGACTGAAAGCCCACCTCTTTAACATTGCTTTTGACTCGTAACCACTAGTAACCACTCGCCTCCACCTACCCTCCTCTCTTCCTTCCCGTTCACATTAATTGATTTGATTTGCTTACTTTATTTATTTTTTTGTCTATTAGATTGTAAGCTCTTTGAGCAGGGACTGTCTTTCTTCTATGTTTGTGCAGCGCTGTGTACGCCTTGTAGCGCTATAGAAATGCTAAGTAGTGGTAGTAGTAGTAGTAGTAGTAGTAGTAGTAGTAGTGCTATAGAAGTGATAAGTAGTAGTAGCACTTCAGGGCACAGAGGCAGATCCTGGTGCTGCTCGTTAGCCTGCTGCAAAGGGCCATGCAGCAGCAAGAAGGACTTGAACCTTGGGGATTGGAGGGTCAGGGACATGGTTCTTGTGGATCAGGAGTTTTGGGGACTTTTGGAGACAATTTAATGTATGGTTGTAAATAGGTTTTTTTCTTTAAATACACGTTTCATACTTTTGACATAACAGGGTGTGTGTCTCTACTTTGTGCACTACATATTATCAAATACTGGGGTTGATGTGAGAGGAGTCAGGAATCTGGGTTGCATGACAAGTGAACTGTGACAGAGAAACTTTGGTACATATGTGTCATAAGTGTGGCCATACAGAAGGCCACCTGTTCCAACTGCATGGCTGTATGGTAAGGGGGGGTGAGGCTGGGGGGGCATTTCTGTTGAGGAACGGAAATGCCCATCCAGCCTCTCCCCCCTTAAAATAGAGCCCCACAGCACAGAGTTGTGTAAATAATAGATATGTTGTCTAGCACTAGTGATCTGCGAAGTACAAACCTGCAGATAACCGTAGGTAGCACCTAGACGATGTTTGCTCTCTGATCAGCAGACACCCTTACCCACAACCAAACCACACTGGTGAGGGCCAGGAAGGAGCTAAAATCAGCTGGGTCATCATTTCACATTGAATGTATCAGCAATGATATATAGGGCTGAGGAGAAAAGGCACAACAACAGTAAAAGCATTAGATGGATGTTTACTTCATCACAATTGCAATATAATACATATGGTACAGAAGGGCACAGGCTAGGGGAATTATATAGGCACCGGGCTGTAGCCACCTGAAGGTAATTTAGAATAGGAACTGTTTGTTCCATAACTATGGAGGATTGTAAGACTTTGTTGAATAATGTGTAAAAGCATATATGCTTCCCCCCCCCCCCCCACCCTCAGCAACCTTGAGAAAGGGTGGGCACTTTATAAAACGGGACTGGGGTTCACCATATAAAGAAGGATGGAACCTACCGGGGAGCAGTACAGGCCCAACGGGAAGCGGTACAGCAGCTCCAACAGCTGGAGCACAGCATCGAGGGCCTACGGCGTGACCTGCAAGCACACAGTACAGCCCTGATGCAGCAACAAGAGGCATCTCCTTCCACCACTGCACAGCAACCACCAGCAAACCTGGTGAAAATAGAGGTAAGGTTTGAATGCATAGAACATACAGAGAATGGGGAGCCCTTGACCATGAGGGATGACCACATCCATTCTCAGGGTCTCTTCCCTCCCCCCCCAGGCAGCCACAATTGAGTATGTCCAATAAAGAACAAGACATCTGTACAATGAATTGGGTAGAAACAATCATGGCTCTCAGAGTCCAGTGTATTAAAGTCCACTGCTGTCCTGGTCAGCTGAAGCCTGTTACCCTCTCTCTGTCTGTGCTAGTAGCACACCGTGCTTTCTTGGGAGTTGTTTACTTCTCTCATTGCTCGTAGTTTCTCTGTGTGCTGGTTGTTCCCAGCATATGCTTGTTTGTTTCCCTAGCTAAACTGCTTTCCATGATTACCTTGCTTCCCTGTACCTGTGGGTGCTCTGCCTGCTCTGTCTCTGTGTGCTGCTGAGTTCTGGTAGGAACATTGTTTGTGTTTTTCCTTTATTAGCTTTATACATTTGACTACAGTGTAAGCCCTGCATCTTCCTGACGCGAGTGTTGTTAGCAGCCCTTCCCTTTAGCCTGCTTTAACTCTTTGTCTGCTGTGGTTGTCTCCTGAGTCCTGTAAGCATTGCTCCTTATCTGTCAGGTGTAGGTAAAGGCAGCTTTCCCTGTTTGCTTGCTTTTCCCTTTGTCTCTAGTGTCTGTTATTTGACTCTGTGTGTGTGGTTTCCCTTGACCCATGAGTGCTGAGTGGCACAGTCCTGTGTATTCCTATAAGTGGTTTCCCTTAATCCTTGAGTGCTGTGTAGCACAGCCTTGAGTATTCCTACAGGTGGCTTCCCTTTTCCCTTGGGTGTTGTGTGGCACAGCCTAGTGTATTTGTGTGCTATATGGTACAGCCTAGAGTGTTCCTATGGAGCTTCGCTCCTTTAGAGTCTGTGTCCCATTCTGTCCTTGGCTTTCTCTTCCCCTGGTTGTAGCCTGTGCCTGCCAGCTTCTTGTCTGTCACCCTTCCCTTTGTTTCTAGCTAGCGCTGTGTGCGTTGCATGTGCTCCAGTCCCTCCTGGGACCCCTCGTTGTTCTTATTACCTTCCCTAGTGTGTGACTCAGTTCCAGATCGGCGGTGAGGCCCGTACACTTGGACTCTGTAAGGGTGGGTTCCCGTTCGGCCATGAGGCCCGCCTGAGTGGTCTATCTAACTTTTCTGCTGGTGCTAGTTGAGTGTCCTGAGTGTGCGGGGCTTTCTAGCTGTGGCTTTACGTAGCACCTGTTTGGTCCACCCTAGGCCTTGGCCAAAATCCTTCCTAAGCCTCGGCGTAGGCTCAAGGGCTCACAAATGGATTAACAGTTCTAACTTCTTTTGTAAAGGAGCAATTATGGTTCATCAGGATCTTGTACTAAAACACATACTTTACTCTCTAACATTTCTGATCCCAAGCAGGTATAAATATCAGAGCCCAAAATCTAGACACTAGTTTTACAGAATTTGTGAATTTGTGCTAGTGTTTTATAATGACATTTAGAGGGGCATTTTCAATATGATGTCTAAGTCGGACTTTGTCTTAGAAGCTGAAGAATTATTGGCATGAGGGAGTCAGTAAGTGCCATCTTTGAAGCCTGGCACCGGCTTTAAATAAGCCTACTTGATTGATTTTTCCACTTAGTCCCCTGAGGAAGCTTATTTATAAGTGAAATGGAGAGCCCCATTGGCAAAAGAATGAAGAGCTAAGTGCTTTAATATTTAATTTTGTATATCTAAATAGAATATGATAAAAATATATTGCAAGAAGACTGTAAGAAGATTGAGTGCATGATATATAATAGAAAATTTAAAAATCACACAAAAAATTAATAAGAAATTCTGCAAGGAAGGTTTTTTTTAGACCACTGACATGATTGAAATCCAAAATATGCTGGCATAAAGATTTTATAGTTGCTGCCATGCTGGGAAATTTGAGCTCTTTTTTCCTAATTTTGTAATTTTATGGATGAGAGATACAACAACAATAATATATAAAAATACAAGATATACAAACATTGTTAAATCTTCAGCTTCTAAGACTGTTTACATGTTTTTATTTTTGCTGAAGTGTTTTGCCTAGATATTTGTTTAAGTGTGACTTTGGACATTTTGTACTAGACGTCTCAAATCCGAATAGAAAACATGACCATTTTAAAAAACGCAAAACGTCTTTTTTTTTTGTTTTTCAAAAATACCATTTGTAACAAGGTTTTATACTCTGTGCATTTTTTTCAAGCCATTTTGGATTGTTTATATCACCATCTGATTCATTTCACTATTTAGGGATAGTCTTACTCTCAGCTAACCTTTGCTCCACAAATTTCTGTTCTTTGTAAAATTTAGCTTTTTTTTTTAAATCCTGAGGCAATTATGAGCAGTTAGAAGATATTTCAATCATGTTACATTTCACACACCTGGGGGCTCATTTTCAAAAAAACAACCAAAAAGTGACATGTCTGCATTTGGACGTTTATCTCACAAAAACGTCCAAATTAGTATTTTCAAAACCTCTTTTTAGACGTTTTTCTCTGAAGTCAGTCAGAAGGATTTCTAAATTTCAAGGGGGCATGCCAGGGGTGTGTACAAGGCGGGACTTGGGTGTTCCTTACACTTAGACGTTTTTCAGCCATAATGGAACACAGCAAAAACATCCAAGACTAAAACTTAGACCTTTTGAGCTAGACCTGTTTTTATAACGAATAAGGCACAAAAAGGTGCCCAAAATTACCAGATGACCACTGGAGGGAATCAGGCATGACCTCCCCTTACTCCCCCAGTGGTCACTAACCCCTTCCCAACCCCCCAAAATTGTGATTAAGAACATTGCTTGCCAGCCTCTATGTCAGCATCAGATGTCATACTCAGGCCCGTTTTTAGTTTCTAGAATTGATTATTGTAGTCGATTTAGGATCCTCTTGTTATAATTTACCACGATTACAATCCCTTCAAAAACTGCAATTAGATTATTATGTCATGCCAAATGCTCAGATCATGTCTCTCATTTGCTTCAGGAGCATCACTGGCTCCCTATCGAACAAAGAATAATGCATAATCTTTTGACCCTCGCTTTCAAGGCTTGGGATCCCTACAATACCTTGCCATCCCATACTCTCCAACTCGCTTACTCTGATCAACCAATGATTATTGTTTAGTTCTCCAAAATCCTAAGCAAGCAGTTCTAGAATGCAAAAGACATCTTGCATTCTTTTTCCAGCCCATTTCTACTGGAACTCACTTCCCCGTGATGATTGTGCAGAATAATCACTGAAAAAAGTTAAGGCAGCCTTAAAGACCTGGTTATTCTCCCAAGCATACAATTTACAGTAAGTATTTGCTACTGAGCTCGCTGATCCCTGACTTACTTTTCTCCTATGACCCCACTTCCACCTTTTTGTTTTCCTTTTCTCAATTCCCTAGTTGTGATTGTTTTTATTATTTTGAATGCATACTCTTTCCTATCATTATTGTAGTTCTTGTCTAAAAACTGATTTTAGTATTGTAAACTGCCTAGATTTGTGACTGTCAACAGATGAGGTAGTGAGTTTACATTATGCTTACACAAGGGCTTATGCATTTGTTTCAGTGAGAATTTCATTATGGAACACTCTCCCTGGACAATTTTGGCTTTGTGATACTTTTGTGCAGGTAAACAAATTGTTGAAGACTAATTGTGCCTGCATTGTTTTGACTATTTTTCTGATATTGTGGGAACTGTGTTGTATGTTGTAGTATGTTCTGCTATCTAGTGTTTTGTGCTTTAATGTGTAATGGATTATGAATGTGGGTCTCCAGCCCTCCATGAACCTGGGGGGAGGACCTCCAGCCCCCTGTCACTGGGGGGTCCAGGTTTGCTTTGTTGGGGGGAATGGGGGCCTGTCAGAAAAGGAGGACGGAAAACCAAACGACAGCCGGCGTGGTTAAAAAGTGAGGTAAAGGAGGTTATTGGAGCTAAAAAGGAATCCTTCAGAAAATGGAAGATAGAACCGAATAAAGAAAATAAGAAGCGGCATAAGGAATGTCAAGTCAGATGCAAAGCGCTGATAAGAAAGGCAAAGAGGGATTTTGAAAGAAAGATAGTGTTAGAGGCAAAAACTGATAGTAACATTTTTTTTAGATACATTAAAAGCATGAAACCGGCAAAAGAATCAGTTGGCCCGTTGGATGACCAGGGTGTAAAAGGGGCAATCAAGGAAGACAAAGAAATAGCAGAAAAACTAAATGAGTTCTTTGCTGCGGTCTTCACTGAGGAAGATTTCGGTGGGATACCAGTGCTGGACAGGGTATTCGAAGCTGAAGAGTCTGAAAAACTTAATGAAATATCTGTAAACCTGGAAGACGTAATAGAGCAAACTGAAGAGTAGCAAATCGCCTGGACCAGATGGTATTCACCCCAGGGTACTGATAGAACTAAAAAATGAGCTGGCAGAGCTATTGTTATTGATTTGTAATTTGTCGTTCAAATTGAGCGTAGTACCAGAAGATTGGAGGGTGGCCAATGTAACTCCGATATTTAAAAAAAGGTTCCAGAGGAGACCCGGGAAATTATAGACAGGTGAGTCTGACATTGGTGCCGGGCAAAATGGTAGAGACTATTATCAAGAACAAAATTACAGAGCACGTTCAAAAGTATGGACTAATGGGACAAAGTCAACATGGATTTAGTGAAGGGAAGTCTTGCCTCACCAATCTGCTGCATTTCTTTGAAGGAGTAAACCAACATGTGGACAAAGGTGAGCCGGTTGATATTGTGTATCTGGATTTTCAGAAGGCGTTTGATAAAATCCCTCATGAAAGACTACAGAGGAAATTAGAGGGACATGGGATCGGAGGTAGTATCTTACTGTGGATTAAAAACTGGTTGAAAGATAGGAAACAGAGAGTAGGATTAAGGTCAGTATTCGCAATGGAGAAGGGTAGTTAGTGGGGTCCCTCAGGGATCGGTGCTAGGACCTCTGCTTTTTAACATATTCATAAATGACCTAGAGATGGGGGGTTACTAGTGAGGTAATCAAATTTGCCGATGACACAAAGTTATTCAAAGTCGTCAAATCGTGGGATGATTGTGAAAAAACTACAAGAGGACCTTACGAGACTGGGAGACTGGGCGTCTAAATGGCAGATGTCGTTTAATGTGAACAAGTGCAAAGAGATGCATGTGGGAAAGAGGAACCCAAACTATAACTATGTCATGCAAGGTTTAGCATTGGGAGTCACGGACCGAGAAAGGGATCTAGGTGTCATAGTTGATGGTACGTTGAAAACTTCTGCTCAATGTGCTGCTGCGGCTAGGAAAGCAAATACAATGTTGGGTATCATTAGGAAAGGGATTGAAAACAAAAATAAGGATATTATTCTGCCATTGTATCGCTCCATGGTGCGACCGCACCTCGAGTATTGTGTTCAATTCTGGTTGCCGCACCTCAAAAAAGATATAGTGGAATAGGAAAAGGTGCAGAGAAGGGCGACAAAGATGATACAGGGGATGGGACGACTTCCCTATGAGGAAAGGCTGAAGAGGCTGTGGCTCTTCAGCTTGGAGAAAAGGCGGCTGAGGGGAGATATGATAGAGGTCTATAAGATAATGAGTGGAATGGAATGGGTAGATGTGGAGCGTCTGTTTACGCTTTCCAAAAACACTAGGACAAGGGGGCATGCGATGAAGCTGCAATGTGGTAAATTTAAAACGAATCGGAGGAAATTTTTCTTCACTCAATGCGTAGTTAAACTCTGGAATTCACTGCTAGAAAAAGTGGTTAAGGCGGTTAACTTAGCGGACTTCAAAAAAAGGTTGGTTCCTGGAGGAAAAGGCCATAAAATGTTACTGAATGGATGAGGGAATAATACACTATTTCTAGGATGGGCGGGACAAATTGCTTGTTCTTTTGGCCACTGTCGGTGACAGGGTGCTGGGCTCGATGGACCCTTGGTCTGTTCCAGCATAGCGATGCTTATGTACTTATTTGCTTCTGATCATACCCCTGATAAAGCTTTGCCAAATAAAATAAATCACACGTTTTAAGTCACTATAGCTAGCCTCACTACTAATAAGATTCAGGTAAACCTTTTGCCTTTTCAATCAAGCCTTAACAAGTGGAAAGAAACCCTCCCCTATCTTCAGCTTTTCAATGCCTTCTTGATTTAGCACTCATCCTCTGCCTCTCCCCCCCCCCCCCCCCATCCATCTCCTCTGACCCTTTCCCAGGTTTCTATCCCTTCCAGAGTGTGAAGTGAAACCAAACCAAACCCATAACAGATATGTCTCCTGAAAATATCTGTTATGGGTTTGGTTTGGTTTCACTTCACACTCTACTACTACTACTACTACTATTTAGCATTTCTATAGCGCTACAAGGCATACGCAGCGCTGCACAAACATAGAAGAAAGACAGTCCCTGCTCAAAGAGCTTACAATCTAATAGACAAAAAATAAATAAAGTAAGCAAATCAAATCAATTAATGTGAACGGGAAGGAAGAGAGGAGGGTAGGTGGAGGCGAGTGGTTACAAGTGGTTACGAGTCAAAAGCAATGTTAAAGAGGTGGGCTTTCAGTCTAGATTTAAAGGTGGCCAAGGATGGGGCAAGACGTAGGGGCTCAGGAAGTTTATTCCAGGCGTAGGGTGCAGCGAGACAGAAGGCGCGAAGTCTGGAGTTGGCAGTAGTGGAGAAGGGAACAGATAAGGATTTATCCATGGAGCGGAGTGCACGGGAAGGGGTGTAGGGAAGGATGAGTGTGGAGAGATACTGGGGAGCAGCAGAGTGAATACATTTATAGGTTAGTAGAAGAAGTTTGAACAGGATGCGAAAACGGATAGGGAGCCAGTGAAGGGTCATGAGGAGAGGGGTAGTATGAGTAAAGCGACCCTGGCGGAAGACGAGACGGGCAGCAGAGTTTTGAACCGACTGGAGAGGTGACTAAGTGGGAGGCCAGCAAGAAGCAGATTGCAGTAGTCTAAACGAGAGGTGACAAGGGTGTGGATGAGGGTTTTGGTAGAGTGCTCGGAAAGAAAGGGGCGGATTTTACGAATGTTGTAAAGAAAGAAACGACAGGTCTTGGCGGTCTGCTGGATATGAGCAGAGAAGGAGAGAGAAGAGTCAAAGATGACCCCAAGGTTTCGAGCTGAGGAGACAGGGAGAATGAGAGAGCCATCAACAGAAATAGAAAACGGGGGGAGCGGGAAGGTCGGTTTGGGGGGGAAAATGAGAAGCTCGGTTTTGGTCATATTTAATTTCAGGTGGCGTTGAGACATCCAGGCAGCAATGTCAGACAAGCACGCTGAAACTTTGGTTTGGATGCAAGGTGAGATATCAGGGGTAGAAAGGTAGATTTGGGAGTCATCAGCATAGAGATGGTAGGAAAAGCCATGGGATGAGATTAATGAACCAAGGGAAGAAGTGTAGATAGAAAAGAGGAGGGGACCAAGAACAGAACCCTGAGGTACGCCGACAGGCAGAGGGATAGAAGTAGAAGAGGATCCACCAGAGTGAACACTAAAGGTGCGGAGGGAGAGGTAGGAAGAGAACCAGGAAAGGACAGAGCCCTGGAATCCAAGTGAGGACAGGGTATCGAGAAGTATGCTGTGATCGACAGTGTCAAAAGCAGCGGAAAGATCAAGAAGAATGAGGATGGAATATTGACCTCTGGATTTAGCCAGTAATAGGT
Source organism: Microcaecilia unicolor (assembly GCF_901765095.1). NCBI lineage: Eukaryota > Metazoa > Chordata > Amphibia > Gymnophiona > Siphonopidae > Microcaecilia > Microcaecilia unicolor. The sequence goes on from NC_044032.1 coordinate 595,940,880, forward strand.
CATTGGAGACTTTAGTAAGCGCAGTTTCGGTTGAGTGGAGAGGGCGAAAACCAGATTGTAATGGGTCAAGAATAGCATGTGAGGAGAGAAAATCAAGGCAGCGACGGTGAACAGCACGCTTAAGTAATTTGGAGAGAAAAGGAAGGAGGGAGATGGGTCGGTAATTAGAGGGACAAGTAGGGTCAAGTGAAGGCTTCTTAAGGAGAGGTGTGACCACAGCATGTTTAAAGGCAGCAGGGACAGTCGCAGTGGAAAGTGAGAGGTTGAGAATGTGACAGATAAAAGGAATAAGAGTAGGAGAGATGGCATTAAGAAGGTGGGTGGGAATGGGATCAGAGGAACAGGTGGTACATTTTGAGGAAGAAAGGAGAAGTGTAGTTTCCTCAATAGTAACTTCAGGAAAGGAGGCAAGGGAATGAGGGGAAGGAGAGAGAGGGGAACGGACTAGTGGAGGGAGAGCTGGTGAGGTAGAGAAAGCAAGGTTTATCTTTTGAACCTTGTTGTGAAAGAATTCAGCAAGGGTCTGAGGAGATAATGAAGGGGGAGTTGGGGGAGGGGGCACCTTGAGGAGAGAGTTCAATGTGGTGAAGAGAAGTCGAGGATTAGATCCAAGAGAGTTGGTCAGTTGGATATAATAATCCTGTTTGGCACGTAAAAGAGCAGATTGGAAGGAGGTCAGCATGAACTTAAAGTGTAAGAAATCAGCAAGGGCCCGAGATTTCCGCCAGAGGCGTTCGGCGGAGCGGGTACAGGAACGTAGGTAGCGGATATTAGAAGTCAGCCAAGGTTGGGGTTTTGTACGCCTTACAGGGCGGGTCATCAAAGGTGCAAGAGTGTCTAAGGCAGAGGATAGAGTATTGTTGTAAGAAGAAACAGCCTCGTTGACAGACGTGGATGGTGCCACAGTAGAGAGGAGGTTTGAAACATGGGAGGATAGAGATGAAGGGTCAATATCGTGAAGATTCCTAGATAAATTAGATAGGATAGGACGGGACTGGGAGGGAGGAGATTTAAGTGTGAAAGTTATAAGATGGTGATCAGAGGAGGGATGATCAGAGGCAAGGAAACTAGAAGGTGAACAGTTGGAGGAGAAGATGAGATCAAGACAGTGACCATTTTGATGAGTGGGGGAGGTGGAGCATAGTTGGAGATTAAAGGACGACGTTAAAGCGAGTAACTTGGAAATATAAGAGTTGGAAGGATCATTAGCAGGAATATTAAAGTCACCAAGGATGAGAGAGGGGGAGGAAGGATCATGGAAGAAGGCAAGCCAGGCGTCAAAGTCACTGAGAAAGGATGAAAGGGACTTATCAGGGGGACGATAAATGACCGCTATTCGAAGAGGCAGAGGAGAGAAAAGGCGGATAGAGTGGACTTCAAAGGAGGAAAAACAGTGAGATTGAGGTGGAAGAAGGGGTTGAAATCTGGAGGAGGGAGAGAGAAGTAGTCCAACACCGCCCCCACGGCCAGCAGGGCGAGGAGTATGTGAAAATAGATAACCGCCATGGCACAGGGCTGCGACTGAAGCAGAGTCATCAGGGCAGAGCCAGGTTTCTGTTATGGCGAACAGATGGAGGTGACGCGAGATAAAGAGGTCCTGGATATAGGGGAGTTTGTTACAGATAGAGCGGGCATTCCATAGGGCGCAAGAGAAGGGCAGAGAAGAGGAGGGGAGTAGAGGAATAGAGATGAGGTTAGAGAGGTCACGGTGAGATCTGTAGAGTTTGGATAATAGTTGGTGAAGAGGGCCAGGATTGGGATTGATGTCACCAGCTGAGAGTAAGAGAAGGAGTAAAAGAGAGCGGAGGAGAGTAGGAGAGGTGTGGCCACGAAGGCGTCGAAGGCGAGAGGTATTTAGGTGGAATGGGGAAGGCAAAATGGACGGAAGAAAGAGACGGAGATTAAAAGCCAAGAGGGAGGAAGAGGGTAGGAGAGAAGGTGAGGTGATGAAATCAATGGATGGGAAGTGAGTTCCTGTAGCGGAGAGAGGTAGGGGGTGAGGGAAAAGATTAGGAAGGGACAGAGCTAGGAAGAGAATGTGAATAGGGGCCATAAATGATTAAGGTACTTTAGCAACTGGAAAAAGATTAGATACAAAGAGAAAAATGCCCCGCGCGCCATTAGGCGCGCGGCACCTAGAGCGGAGGCCCTGAGTGGATCGGGGTGGACCTGGGTTTCACCCCGGAGAAGGCTGTAAGGATATGCAGATGAGCTGCAAGTCCTCCACAGCACCTGAAAGGCAGCCGGTGGTAGAGGTGGGCACCTCTCAGCTGAGGAAAGGCTTACCAGGGGTTAGGCCGAAGCCAGCATTCCTCCCCCTGAGGGTCGCCTGATCCTAGCCAAAAAGCACCTGGAAACTCTGTGCACTTGGAGAGAAGGCCCTGGGAAGATCGGGGTGGAACTGAAGTCACCCTGGATACAGCTGTGAGGAAATGCAGAAGGGCTGCAAGTCCTCCACAGCACCTGGTGGGAGCACTGGGCACCTAGAGCGGAGGCCCTGAGTGGATCGGGGTGGACCTGGGTGTCACCCCGGAGAAGGCTGTAAGGATATGCAGATGAGCTGCAAGTCCTCCACAGCACCTGAAAGGCAGCCGGTGGTAGAGGTGGGCACCTCTCAGCTGAGGAAAGGCTTACCAGGGGTTAGGCCGAAGCCAGCATTCCTCCCACTGAGGGTCGCCTGATCCTAGCCAAAAAGCACCTGGAAACTCTGTGCACTTGGAGAGAAGGCCCTGGGAAGATCGGGGTGGAACTGGAGTCACCCTGGATACAGCTGTGAGGAAATGCAGAAGGGCTGCAAGTCCTCCACAGCACCTGGTGGGAGTGCTGGGCACCTAGAGCGGAGGCCCTGAGTGGATCGGGGTGGACCTGGGTGTCACCCCGGAGAAGGCTGTAAGGATATGCAGATGAGCTGCAAGTCCTCCACAGCACCTGAAAGGCAGCCGGTGGTAGAGGTGGGCACCTCTCAGCTGAGGAAAGGCTTACCAGGGGTTAGGCTGAAGCCAGCATTCCTCCCCCTGCCGATGCTTCTCCTTAAGGATAATCCTTTTTCATTCCAGGTGTCTGTTATGGGCTTGGATTCCATCCACACTCTGCTGAATCTACTCTCCAATGTTTTGTGTGTGTGTGTGTTTTTTTCTTTGCCTACATGTTTTAGTGCACGTTAATCAGAAAGTGATCTGTAATTCCACTTGTATTTTAAATCTGTGCCCTACTACGGTGTTGAAGACTTTGAAATCTGAAGTTTCGGACTTCATGGCTTATTTTTTCGATTGAATGTTGACTGAAGCCATTGTTCCTGAGCCACTGAAAAGGGCAGTTGTTTGCTCCTTGTTAAACCCCCATTGTGTGTGTGGTGTAGGTTGATAGTTTTCGTCCTATTTCTAACTTGGTCTTTATTGCAAAGGTACTTGAGAAATTAGTGTTGTTCCAGTTGACTGAATTTTGTGAATCAATAGTCTTTGTTGGATCCATGTTTGGTTTCCATTCTAGACATAACACAGAGACTCTTTTGCTTACGATGCTTGATGAGATTTGCCTTGGTTTTGGACAGGGCAAACAATACTTGTTGAACTCATTAGATGTAGTGGCTGCATTTGATATGCTTCTGTTTTCCAATGGGTACCCATTGTGTCTTGTGTGCCTCAGGGTTCTTGTTTGTCTTCATTGCTGTTTAATCTATTCATGGGTCCTGTGTGTCAGGTGTTAGCTGACTTAGGAGTCAGCTATTATCTTCAGGTAGTTGATTTGCAATTTTATTTTGCTGTTCCTCCTACAGTGGAGGTCACAGCTGAATCAGAGGAGAATTATTTTTGGGTGGTGCAATCGTGGATGCTTGTGAATGGGTTATCTTTAAATGTGGCAAAGCTGCAAATTTTGTAGCTCTCCTAACTTGTTGAGACATGTACAGTTGTTGGGTTCACTTTGGATTCTATTTTTGTTCCAGTGTTTTCTTCGCTTCAAAGCCTGGGAGTACTTTTGGACACAAGATTGTCTTTTAAACAACAAGTGGCTTTGATGGTTAAGACTGTTTTTTTTCAAATTGCGATTAGTATCTCGTCTTCGGAACTTTTTCTCTTCGGAGAAGTTTCATACTGTGCTGCAGACTGATGTGCTACCTCATTTTGATAATTGTAATGCTCTGTTGTGTGGTCTCCCCTGTTCAACGTTATGACTTTTGCAGGTGGCAGAACTCTGTAGCACAGCTTCTTATGGGTTTGAGTCTAGAGGTACACATTATATCTCAGTTTCAGCTGTTGCATTGGTTACCTATAGTGCAGCATATTGAGTTCAAGCTCCTGCTGTTGGTATTTCAGGCATGTCAGGGTGCTTTGATGCAGAGTTTGCAGACATATTGTCCTGCAAGGACTTTGCAGTCTCAGTTTGAATTTGCTGATTGTTCCTTCATTTTATCAAGTGTGTTTGGGGGAAAGTCAAAATCGAGTTTTTGTTGTTGCTGGCCCCAGTTGTGGAATTCTCTTCCTTTGGCTGTGCATCAGCTTTCTTCTGTGTATCAGTTTAAAAAGCATTTGAAAACTTGCCTGTTTTGTAAAGCATTTTTCTGATGGGAGGGTTTACAGAATTCTTGGGGGCATTGGATGTTTATATGTTTTATTTTAATGTTTCATGTGTTATTTTATGAGTGTTATACTGTAGTCTGCCTAGATGTTTGGATAGGTGGGTTATAAATGTACTAAATAAATCAATAAATAAGTTCTGGCATTGGCCACCTTATTTGGATGTTCAATGTTGCCCGCTATCCAGAAAGTGGCACTTAAAATTTGGATTTTTTTTTACTGCTGCAGCCACTATTTTTAAAAATTACTGACCAGCTGAATGACCCATGCTTTTCCCAGATTTAACCTCAAAATTGTCAGAAAGATTTAAAGACATCTAAAAGCCACTGAGGATGAAGTCAGTGAAAGCAGAGTGGTTAAAGACTCTGACCATCAATATACATTTGAGGAGTTTAATGAACTGAGGTGGCAGTTGGAGTTGGAAAGGGGAGGAGGAAACAGTTAAATATGCATTAAAAATAAGATAAATGTATGGAAATAGAATTGCCACAAGTTCTTGTTACCAAAGAAGATGAAGAACAGATGGAAGACTTAAGAGGATACATTCTTCAGGTTAGTTCTAAGACATGGGAATTAATTAAGAACCAATGGTTTAAAAGAATTATGCAGTGCCTAAACAATTTGCCTGTGGGAGGTTTGTAGCAACTTTTTATCTGTTGTACTGTGGAGGCTGGAAGACTATAACAGCTAGCTGCTTCAAAGAAACACCACTGAGGGTGAAGGCAAATAGCAGATTGCTGTTTCAAATAATTTGGGGGGCTTTGCTGATTAGCCATGTTGAGATTTTGCTGATTACTGATTTAATATAATAGCTTGCTGTGAGAACTATGGCAGTCCTATGACTGTGAAACGGCTACAAGCAGCTGTTTGTTTAAAGAGAAATTTTGTGATTTTGCTGTTCTAGAAAGAAAATTTAATATAACTGTCTACTATGAGGCTGAACCAAGTAGCAGATTTTCGTAAGATTTTTGTGATTCTACTGTTATAACACTAATGGAATGCTATAGTTTGCTGGAAGAAATACTGCAGTTCTGAAACTGAGAAGATTGCAAAGATGGTAATTTGCTTGAAAATGACACTGAGGTTAATTCTATAAGGGGGCACCTAGATTTAAGTGCTGGGAGTGTACCTATTTGACGCTTATTTTATATTAAAAGTAGGCTTCTACTTTTCATTATAGAATACTAGCACAAGCCACTTTATGTGTGTCTACTTTATAGGCTGCTGTATATGTTCGTGCCTAGATTGCAAAACAATGTAGGTTATAAAGGGTAACTATTCAGCCAGTAGCTGTGAGCATTTTTATAACCACCATCGGCTTTTTGCCATGATATTCAATGACAGGCTAGGTCTGGACATTGGAATAGAATATCCAGGTATTCTCAGCCAGCACTTTATCTAATTAAAACCAATATTCAGCTCTTAACTGAATAGATAAAACCAGACATATGAAGTCTGATATGACCAGTTGGGGCAGCCCTATAATGAGTCCAACTGAGGCAGTGGCTTCAGGCAGCTCTGTACAGGGAATGGCACTCTATAGGGAGCAGCATTTTACTGCCTGCCAGCCTACCTGCTAGTTAGCTATCTATGCTGTACTTCTCCCATGGCATCTTTCCTTACACTCTGCATCCCCTCAGGCTGACATCCCCCCCCCCCCCTCTTTGTTCCTCAACCACTTTTCCCTGAGTCTACTTTTAATTTGTTCCACAAGTTGCCCAGCAGTGGCAGCGATTCACACATGCTGCCCTGCCATTGGCCCAACATCTTCTCTCTACTGTGGCCCACCCCAGTGGAAACAGGAAGATCAGAGAGGGTGGGCTGCAGTAGAGAGAAGATATCAGGCCAGCAGCAGGGCAGGGTGTGTGAATCGTTGTCACTGCCCGGCAATTTGTGGAACAAATTAAAGGTAGACTCAACTAAAAGGGATTAAGAAAAGAAGGGAGGAGATGTCAGCCTACTGGGTAGGGAGAGAGAGAGTATGGGTGCTGGGGTGAAAAAAAAGAGGTTGGGCTCAGGGGACTGAGTGGGGAAAGGGACAGATGTTGGGACTCAGGGAGGGAAGGATAGAGAGATGGACTCAAGGGGGGAGAGAGGGAGAGATGAAAGACTCAGGGATGGGGTAAAGGAAGTGAGGGAGGGATGTAAGATTTGTGGGAGGGGGTTGGAGAAGAGCAGAAGGATGGGGAGAGTGAAGCAGGAGAGGGAAAGATGGACTTGGGGGAGGACAGAGAGGGCTAGAAGGAGATAGGGAGAGATGAGGAGGATGGAAGAAAGGGAGAGAAAAAGAGATGGACTTGGGAGATGGTAGAGGGGTTGAAGGAGGAAAGGAAGAAATGGACTTGGGGAGGGTGAAGAGGCAAAATGGGGAGAGGGAGAAATAGACTCAGGGAAGGGTAAAGGGGCAAAAAAGGGAGAGGAAGAAATGGACTCAGGGCAGGAGGCAAAATGGGGAGAGGAGGAGATGGTCTTGAGGCAGGACACAAAATGGGGAGAAGAAGAGACAGACTTAAGGTACTGGCCAAAATGGGGAGAGGGATAGATGGACTCAGGATGGGGCAAAATGGAGAGAGGGAGAGATGGATTTGGGACATGATTCAAAATGGGAAGGGAAAGATAGATTCAGAGGAAGGACAGAGGGAAAGATGGATTCAGAGAGAGAAGAGAAAGGGAAAAAGAGATGGACAGGGGATGGCAGAGGGGAGATAAACGGGAACAGAAGGGGGAGAGAGAGATGTCAGATAGGGGGCATAAGGGAGGGAAAGAGATGTCAGGGGTGGAAGAAATGGAAAGAGAGATGTCAACAGGGTGGAAGAGAAGGAGGTTGAGATGTCAGACTCAGAAGGAGGGGATGGAATGGTGATAAGGAAAGATCTTGAACTTTGAAGAGGGGAGGGGAGGCAGGTGTGAGATAGGGAACAAGGAGGTTTGATGAACAGAAGACAACAGGAGCATGCTTGGCCCAATAACTGGCCTGAAACCAGTAGGCAGAATTTGATGCCCTAAGAATTATATTGTTTTGGATTTACCAAGATGGCAGTGGCTGCATTGGGAAGAATGAAAACCTTCTTGGATGGACAAACTTGAGCTTTGTGATGTCACACTGTCTCATGTTTATCAAACCCCCTTGGGAGGGAGGAGTTGCTAGGAATATGGATCCATGTGGGAGAGGCCATGGGAGAGTTGTCAAGGAGATGAGTGACAGGAGGATAGTGAGCACAGAGAGTAGAAATTTGGTAATGGAGAGCAGATGAAAGATAAAAGAGAATATGTGAATTGGAAATGTGAGAGCTAGGGTATGAGAGAAGGAGATAGAAAGTTGATAAGTACATGAAAAGTAAAAAGGAATAGAGCAAAAAGGTAGAATTTGAGTAGACAGAGGCAGCAAAGAAAACAAATGGAGGAGATAACTTAGAGAAATATCAATATGTCAGAGACAGGTGTAGTGAGGGAATGTAACAAGACAGGAGGAGAAATAACAAATGGACAGCAACCACTAGAAACAGATTTAGCAGAAGACAGGAAAGCAGAAAAGAGAAACTGGTACCAACATGATGGAAAAATAAAAGACCCAGACACACAAAGGTAGAAAAAATTGTTTTATTTTGAATTTATTAATTGGAATATACTAGCTTTGGAAAATATGCATTGCAGATGTTTATATATTATGTTCAGTGCAAAAGGAAATGTTTTTGTTTCTTCAGTGTTGCAGTATATGCTGAGCTTATCTTCTTGGGCCTCCCAGTTCAATTTTTGTCTTCATATTTCTATCTCTAATTTGGAATCACTTGGTCTGTATTTGGTGAGGGTCTATCTGTGTTTTGTATGTGACTAAGGTATGATACTTGTTTGCATATACTTTCTGTGTTGAGGTCTGTAGCAGTCCCACTTGTTCTGTTTCTTTTATAGGTGTTTTAGGGTTCAGTGTAATATTGCAGTGTTGCCTGTTCATAACTTACTCCTGGGGGAATTCTGCTTCATTTCACAATGCAGAATTTGTGCAGGATTTTGTAATTGTCTTGCAGAATTCTGCACAGGGAACAGAAAGGAATAAAACATTTCTCAGGTTTCTAATCCCCCTCCCCTTATGGCACACACACACAGACTGTGCATACAAATCCCACCTTCCCCTCATGGATAATGTGGCATAAGGAAGAAACAAGCAGCTGTGCATCAGACCACTCCCTCCTTCTCCTCCTTTGCTGGCCTGGGCTCAACAGCTGTACAGAGTCTGACATAGTTCAAATAAGCAGTGGGCCAGGCCAGCAAAGGAGGAGGAAATGGTTTAATATGCAGCCACTTATGCCTTCCTTATGCCATATTATCTAGGAAGAAAACACAGGAATGTAGAGGCAAGGACAGAAAGAATACAGAGAGTTAGGGGTTGGGGGCTGAGAGGAGAAAAAGAAGGAGACAGAGAAAGCTGATGGGAGGGAAGAGAAAGGGTTCAAGCTAAATCAAGGTGTGGAAGGAGGAACCAGAGGCAAAGTTGGCATAGGAGAGAACTGGGCAGGATGGAACCAGGAGAGTGATGTTACTGGGAAAGGAAGAAGCTGGGGGAGTGGCTAGGCCTTATGATTGAAGAAATTCTGTACAAAAAATATTACAAATAAAGATGCAGAATTTTAAAATATTGTGCATAGAATTTACAACATTTTTGTGTGAAATTTTTCATTTTGTGTCAAATTTCTCCAGGAGTAATAGGTAGAATTATCATTGTTTGAGTCATAGCATTAGTGCTACTATTGAATGACATGTTTAATAAATGTAGTTGAGTAGATTTTCTTTAGGTTTTGCATTTCACAATGTGCCTGTTAGAGAGATTTATGCTGTTTTTGCTGTGATGACATGAGAATCAGAATTGCATTGTGACTTCCATGGAGAAATATCCTAGTATGATAGGCACTTGTTTGGGGGAGGTTGGACTTTTATAGATGCAGAACATATTATCATTTAACGCATAAGAACTGCTATACTGTGTCAGATCAAAGGTCCCTGAGGGTTATATATGCTGTGTGTCACATGTACAAGAATCACCCATCTGGTTGAGAATCATTGTTCTAGAGTCTCTGTAGCATTTAGAATGCAAAACATGTAGATTTTTTTCAAATATATACTCCAGTTGCACCACTTGAAAATTTCAATCATTGTGGTAGTGAATGTCACTCTTTGGGATGGGCCACCCTTCTCTTATTGCTGTTATGCACCAGCCCCTTGGCTCCACCAAAACTTGTGCCATCTGCTCCTTTCTACTATATGCCAGGTCCGTTCTCTACTTTCAACTCCTGTGTGGTGCTGGTGGCTCGAATGGATTGAGCAAAGAAAGGAGCTCTCTTCTCTGCAGTGGATTTAGTGGTGCTGGGCAGATAGAAGGGGGTTGATGAGACCAATTTGCTACGGGGGATGGGTAAAGGGGGCTGGGGGCAGGTGGGAGATGAAAGCTGGGGCTTGGTGATGAGCCTGATACAGGGGATGGGAGAAGGACAGATATTGCTGGGGGGGGGCAGGGGAGAAATGGGCATATGAAGGAGAAGGTAAAGATGGAGGGGCAGAGAGATGGATGCTGGGTTAAGGTTTAAGAATAAAATGGTAGTGGATGCTAGGGATGTGAAGAAGGAACTATGGGAGAAGAGGTAGGGACAGTGGCTGCTGGGGAGAGGGGAAAAAGAAGGCTACAAAGTGCTTGAGGATGGAAGAAGGTGGCATAGGTGAGAGGGTAGAAATAGGGGAGGAAAAAGGGGGAAATGGAAACTTGAATAAGGGGGTAAGACATAAGAAAGAGACTGGAGGTGGAGAGGAGATGAACAATAGAGAAAAGATGAGAGAGAGAGAGACTGATGAGGCCTGGAAAGTGATGAATACAGAGGCTGGAAATGGGGGACTGGAAAGTGAGTGAAATTCAGGGAAGAGGAGGCTGGGAAAGGAATGAGAGAGGGGTGGAGAAGGGAGGAAAGTGTAGGGAGTAGAAAGCTGATAGCCAGGTTAAAGAGGAGACTGAGGATTGTGGGGAGAAGGAGGGATGAAATCTAGTTACTGGTTCATAAAAAGGCAAATGAGAAAAATGGAGACAACAATAAAACAGAAGGATCAGTGTCAGAGTCCGGCATTAGGAACATAAGAACATAAGTGTTGCCATACTGAGACAGATCAAAGGTCCATCAAGCCCAGCATCCTGTTTCCAACAGTGACAATCCAGGTTATAAGTACATGGCATGATCCCAAAACAGTACAATCCATTTTATGTTATTTATCCTAGGAAAAAGACAGGAGAGTGAAGAAACAGAAAATGGAAATAAGATCCTGGAAAGGGATTTTGAGAAAAGCAATAAAAAGGAAGTAGTGACGAAGGACCAGGACCAACCCAACTGGAAAACTAAAAAGACCACAAAACAAGGATATAAATTAATTTGTTATATTTAGAGAAATATAATTTCAGTTTGAAAATGTACATGTCTTATGTTTTGTTCCACATTTGAGGAAATGCATCTCTGTTTCTGTAGGATTTCACTGTTCACATGTCTGATTTCTTTGGATTTTGTTTTCATTTGTTTTATCCACATTATGTTTCTAGTTTGTAATTTCTCTCTCTCTCTCTTTCTCTCTTTTTTTTTAATTTTTGCTAAGTGATGGCATGTGTTTTCTTTGAGTAACAGAGATGAGGGATTCAATTGATATGTAGGTTCTGTATAGAAATCTGTAGCGGCCATCTTTTCCAGCTGGAAAATAACTCTTCACTCCCTATGCTTAATAATAGGTCCATACCCCTGATTCCTGGAGGTGTGCTCATGCTTTAGAACATTTGCAATGCTAACTTTTTATAGGTAGGATTGGTGCAGTTTGAGTTTTTAACTTGATGCTGATATGGTAAGCTTCTGAAGGTCTATTTATATGGTTTTGTCTTATCACATAGTGTTTAGTAGTGCAGAGAATTTGTGTTGCTATCAATGATTTGACTCCAGAGATTCTATGTTGAGTTGTAAACTGAAACATTCTACTTTTGCTCTGTACCTCTTGTTAGGAGAGTTTTATTCGTTGATCTGGGAATACCCATATTACTGAATAATAATACCCATGTGAATTAATAATTACATACAATTGACTTCTCTGTGAGTACTTGTACTCTTCACCCCAGGCCTCGTAGGTGTGCAGCTAGGTCCTGGCGGTCACCAGCACCAGAGGGCTCAACCCCGGTGGAATGAACTGGATATTTTTCTTTTGTGTGTGGCTTGACTCCATTAGGTTATTTGACTTTGGTTTTATGTGTATATAATATATAATAGTGGTTAGGGTGGTGGACTCTGGTCCTGGGGAACTAGGGAACTGAGTTTGATTCCCACTTCAGGCACAGGCAGCTCCTTGTGACTCTGGGCAAGTCACTTAACCCTCCATTGCCCCAGGTACAAATAAGTACCTGTATATGTAAGCCGCATTGAGCCTGCCATGAGTGGGAAAGCGCGGGGTACAAATGTAACAATATATATATATATATATATATAAGGACATATCCTCCCTACCTCGAACAGTTTGAAAATACTCGGTGTCACACTCAATCGCAACCTTACACTCGAGAACCAAGTAAACTCTGTAACAAAGAAAATGTTCTATTCAATGTGGAAGCTCAAATGATTAAAACCTTTCTTCCCAAGAGCAACTTTTCGATACCTAATACAATCAATGGTCCTAAGCCATGCAGATTATTGCAACAGAATCTACGCGGGCTGCAAAGAACAACTCATAAAAAAATCCAGACTGGCCAAAATACAGCAGCCAGGCTGATATTCAGCAAAACATGCTTCAAAAGTGCCAAATCCCTCCGAGAAAAGTTGCATTGGCTCCCAATCAAAGAACGGATCATCTTCAAAATCTGCACCTTAGTCCACAAAATCATGTACGGCGTAGTCCCAGGATACATGACAGACCTTATAGACTTACCAATAAGAAACAAAGTCAGATCGTCAAGATCCTACCTACACCTACACTACCCAAATTGCAAAGGACTGAAATACAAAACAACTTACACAGCCGGCTTCTCCTATATAAGCACACAACTATGGAATGGGCTCCCAAAAGCTGTGAAAACAATCCACGGCCACTTGAACTTCAGAAAATTACTAAAAACCTATCTCTTCAAAAAGGCCTACCCCAATGACCCCACGTAACCCTCTTCACCTACCAACACAGCATGACTATGATCGAACAGGACATCACGCAATCTTCATCCATTCCGACCCTCCACTTATACCTCATACGATCAATATACAACTTTGTATTTGTTATCCACCAACTGGGGGGCAAACGCCTTTGACGGTACTATGTAAGCCACATTGAGCCTGCAAATAGGTGGGAAAATGTGGGGTTCAAATGCAACAAATAAATAAATAAAATACATATGGTTTATGTATTTTCATGATTTTGTAATAAACTTAATTACTTGACTCTTGTTAGTTTGCTGTTCTCTATCACTCCCAAACACTTTACTCCCTGATTGTAGCTCTGAGGAGTGTGTGTGTGTGGGGGGGGGGGGGGGGCAGCACTCTGGTGGGTGCCTTCTCATCCTTCACCTCAGTTAGCAGATTGGCTTGAGCCACCTTTGTGACCATTTACTTTATGCAGTTAAGTGCTGATTTTCAGACCTTAATTGCATAAGTGCCAATTCCACTCCAACTCTGCCTCCAGACCAGCCACAATGTAGCTCATTTTGGCTTAGGCGGTTAGAGGGGATACTCAGCAGCACTATCTGATTAAGTGCCGCCAAATATCATCAGATATCCCTGCATAGTTTAACTAGGCAGGAGTGCCGGCACCCGCATAGCTAAGCGGCTTCAATTAGGACAGATGTAGAGCTGCCCTAAATAAGACCACTTAGCTATGCGTGTGCAAGTACTGAATATTGGTCTGGCACCCGCATAATTTTTGTTCAGAGTAAAAAAAATAATAAAAGCCCCCGAGCCCCCTACCATCCCAATCTCCCTCTTTCCTTGCTTTCCTCCCCCTGCACATTAAGGCCCTCTCCCAGAAAAACCCTCTACCTCACGTCTCCCTCCAATGGTGAAGGTAAGCCCCATTGGGCTTCCCTACATCCCTGGTGGTCCAGTGGGGTTGTTGGGGGTAGGAGTGCAACTCCCTCACTCCTGCCCCTTGCAGCACCTAGGGAAAATGGCTGCTGCAACCTTTCATGGTAGCTTGCAGTACTTTGTGTAGTTCCATGGGCTGCTGCGATAGGTTGCGGCATTGGAGGGAGGCGGGGAAGAGGGTTTTTCTGGGGGAGGGCTTTAATCTGCAAAGGGATGGGGAGATGAGAATAATGGCAGAATCTGTGGATATGGGGGCATAGTTAGCATCTAGACTTCTGATATCTAGCCACTTTAACCTTTAGGGAAGTTGTCCCATCCCTTTTATCATTTGGATCACCCTTTTCTAATTCCGCTATATCGTTTTTGAGATGAGGTGACCAGAATTGCACTCAGTATTCAAGGTGCACCATGGAGCAATACAAAGACATTATAAAGTTCTAATTTTTGTTTTCCATTCCTTTCCTAATAATTCTTAACATTCAATTTGCTTTCTTAGATGCCACTGCACACTGAGCAGAGGGTTTCAACGTAGTGTCAATGATGACACCTAGATCCTTCTCCTGGGCGATGACTCCTAATGTGGAACCTTGCATCACATAGCTATAGTTTCGGTTCCTCTTTCTCACATTCATCAGTTTGCAGTTGCTTACATTTAAATTCATCTGCCATTTGGATGCCCAGTCTCCCAGTCTTCTAAGTTCCTCTTGCAATTTTTCATAATTGTCCTATGATTTATCAACTATGAATAACTTTGTGTCATCAGCAAATTTAGCTACCTCACTAATTATTCTCATCTCTAGATCAATTATACATTAATAAAAGGCAGTGGTCCCAGCACAAACCCCTGCAGAACCCCATTATCTAATCTATCTAATCTTCTCCATTGAGAATGCTCAGCATTTAACCCTACTCTCTGTTTTCTATCTTTTATCCAGTTTTTAATCCAAAACAGGACATTACTTCCTATCCCATGACTTTCTAATTTCCTCAGGAGTCTTTCATGAGGTACTTTGTCAAATGCCTTTTGAAAATCCAGATACACAATATCGACCGGTTTACCTTTATCCACATGTTTATTCACCCCTTCAAAGAAATGTAACAGATTGGTGAGGAGGCAAGATTTCTCTTCACTAAATCCATGTTGGTTTTATCTCATTAATCCATGCTTATGTATATTCTCTGTAATTTTGTTCTTTATAATAGTCTCTACCATTTTTCCAAGCACCGACGTCAGGGTCACTGGTCTGTAATTTCTTGGATCACCTCTGGAACCTTTTTGAACATCAGCATTACATTGACCACTCTCCAATCTTCTGATACCTTGCTTAATTTTAAAGATAAATTACATATTACTAACAATAGTTCTGCAAGTTCATTTTTCAATTCTATCAATACTCTGGGATGTATACCATCCGGTCCAAGTGATTTGCTACTCTTCAGTTTGTCAAATTGCCTCATTATATCTTCCAGGTTTACAGTGATTTGATTCAGTTTCTCTGACTCATCAACATTGAATACCATTTCTGGCACCAGTATCTCTTCCTCATCTTCCTCGGTGTAGACCAAAGCAAAGAATTAATTTAATCTCTCCACTATGGCCTTGTCTTCCCTTAATGTCCCTGAAGAAAATCCTGGAGAAGGACCACGAGGGACTGGCAAAAGTACACCTGAGAGTGGAATGGATATAGCACCGTTCATGGAAGAGAGTGTGTATCAACAACTTGGAAAGCTAAAGGTGGACAAAGCCATGGGACCGGACGGGATCCACCCTAGAATATTGAGGGAGCTCAGAGAGGTTCTGGCGGGTCCTCTTAAAGATTTGTTTAATAAATCCTTGAAGACGGGAGAGGTTCCGAGGGACTGGAGAACGGCGGAGGTGGTACCTCTTCACAAAAGTGGTGATAGGGAAGAAGCTGGAAACTACAGGCCGGTAAGCCTCACTTCAGTTATTGGAAAAGTAATGGAAGCGATGCTGAAGGAAAGGATAGTGAATTTCCTAGAAGCCAACAAGTTTCAAGATCCGAGACAACATGGTTTTACCAGAGGGAAATCGTGCCAAACGAATCTCATTGAATTCTTTGATTGAGTAACTGGAGAATTGAATCATCGACGTGCTATAGACGTAATCTACTTAGATTTTAGCAAAGCTTTTGACACGGTTCCCCACAGGAGGCTCTTAAATAAACTAGATGGGCTGAAGATAGGTCCCGAAGTGGTGAACTGGATTAGGAACTGGTTGACAGACAGACGACAGAGGGTGGTGGTAAATGGAGTTCGCTCGGAGGAAGGAAAGGTGAGTAGTGGAGTGCCTCAGAGATCGGTGCTGGGGCCGATTCTGTTCAATATATTTGTGAGTAACATTGCCGAAGGGTTAGAAGGTAAAGTTTGCCTATTTGCGGATGATACTAAGATTTGCAACAGAGTGGACACCCGGGAGGGAGTGGAAAGCATGAAAAGGGATCTGAGGAAGCTAGAAGAATGGTCTAAGGTTTGGCAATTAAAATTCAATGCGAAGAAATGCAAAGTGATGCATTTAGGGAGTAGAAATCCATGAGAAACTTATTTGTTAGGCGGTGAGAGTCTGATTGGCACGGACGGGGAGAGGGATCTTGGGGTGATAGTATCCGAGGATCTGAAGGTGACGAAACAGTGTGACAAGGCAGTGGCCGTAGCGAGAAGGTTGCTAGGCTGTATAGAGAGAGGTGTGATCAGCAGAAGAAAGGAAGTATTGATGCCCCTGTACAAGTCGTTGGTGAGGCCCCACCTGGAGTATTGTGTTCAGTTTTGGAGGCCGTACCTTGCGAAGGATGTTAAAAAAATGGAAGCGGTGCAAAGAAAAGCTACGAGAATGGTATGGGATTTGCGTTCCAAGACGTATGAGCAAAGACTTGTTGACCTGAACATGTATACCCTGGAGGAAAGGAGGAACAGGGGTGATATGATACAGACGTTCAAATACTTGAAAGGTATTAATCCGCAAAAAAATCTTTTCCGGAGATGGGAAGGCGGTAGAACGAGAGGACATGAAATGAGATTGAAGGGGGGCAGACTCAAAAAAGATGTCAGGAAGTATTTTTTCACGGAGAGGGTGGTGGATGCTTGGAATGCCCTCCCGCGGGAGGTGGTGGAGATGAAAATGGTAACAGAATTCAAACATGCGTGGGATATGCATAAAGGAATCCTGTGCAGTAGGAATGGATCCTCAGAAGCTTAGCTGAAATTGGGTGGCGGAGCAAGTGGGGGAAGAGAGGTTGGTGGTTGGGAGGCGAGGATAGAGGAGGGCAGACTTATACGGTCTGTGCCAGAGCCGGTGATGGGAGGCGGGACTGGTGGTTGGGAGGCGGGAAATACTGCTGGGCAGACTTGTACGGTCTGTGCCCTGAAAAAGGCAGGTACAAATCAAGGTAAGGTATACACATATGAGTTTATCTTGTTGGGCAGACTGGATGGACCATGCAGGTCTTTTTCTGCCGTCATCTACTATGTTACTATGTTACTATGTTTACCCCTCGATCATCTAGCAGGCCAACCGATTCTTTTTCCGGCTTCTTGCTTGTAATGTACCTAGAAAAGATTTTACTATGCGTTTTTGTCTCCAACGCAATCTTCTTTTCAAAGTCTCCCTTTGCCTTCCTTATCAGCACTTTGCATTTGACTTGCCATTTCTTATGCAGTTTTCTGTTATTTTCCATCAGATCCTTCTTCCATATTGTGAAAGATTTTCTTTTAGCTCTAATAGCTTCCTTCATCTCACTTTTTAACCATGCCGGCTGTCGTTTATTCTTTCTTCCTCCGTGTTTAATACATGAAATATATTTGTCCTGGGCTTGCAGGATGGTATTTTTGAACAGCATCCATGCCTGGTGTAAATATTTGAACTTTGCAGCTGCTCATCTAACTTCTTTTTTTTTTTTCACAATTCTTCTCATTTTATCATAGTCTCCTTTTTGAAAGTTAAATGCTAATATATTGGATTTTCTGTGTGTACTTACTCCAAAACTTATATCAGATCTGATCATTTTATGATCACTTGTTATCAAGCGACCCCAGCACCATTACCTCCTGCACCAGATCATGCGTTCCACTAAGAACTAGGTCTAGAATTGTTCCTCCTCTTGTTGGTTCCTGTACGAACTGCTCCATAAAGCAGCCCTTGATTTAATCAAGGAATTTTACTTCTCTAGCATTCTTTAATGTTACATTTACCCAGTCAATATCAGGGTAATTGAAATCACTCATTATTATTGTGTCCCCCAGTTTGTTAGCCTCCCTAATTTCTGATAACATTTCTACATCTGTCTGTTCATCCTGGCCAGATGGACGGTAGTACACTCCTAACACTATCCTTTTTCCCCTTTACAGAAGAAATTTCAATCCATAGGGATTCCAAGATGTGTTTTGTGTCTTGCAGAATTTTTAGTCTATTCAATTCAAGACCTTCCTTAACATACAGTGCTAACCCTCCACCAATTCAATCCATCCTATCACTGCGATATAATTTGTATCCTGGTATGACAGTGTCCCACTGGTTATCCTCCTTCCACCAGGTCTCAGAGATGCTTATTATATCTATTTTTATTTTCATTTAGTGCAATATATTTTAACTCTCCCATCTTATTTCTTAGGCTTCTGGCATTTGCATATAGACATTTCAAACCATGTTTGTTGTTCCTATTTACATCTTGCTCAACAGTTGATATTGATAATGTGCAATCTTGAAAATCTGTCTGCTTTTTTATTTAAAGAAACCTGATCCTCACAGTAAATTATCATTACAGAACAATTTCCTCAGCTACATTCATTTTAAATGTGGGAACAATCCTTACTTTTACTTGAGAAAAGGCTATAGAGGTTAGGACTCTTCAGCTGAAGGGGGGATATAATGAAAGTCTATGAAATCCTGAATGTACTGGAATAGGTAAACGTGAATTGGTAGTTTACTTTTTAAAAACAAGTATAAAGACTAGGGGACACTACATGAAGTTATATCATAGCACATTTAAAATAAACAGGAGAAAATATTTTGTCACAACGTATAGTTAAGCTGTGCAACTTATTGCTAGAGCAAATGGTAAAAGCAATTAATGTGTCTATACCTTTTTTTAAATAGAGCTAGATTCCTAGAAGTAAAGTCCATAAACCATTGTTAATGTGGACCTGGGGAAAGCCATTGCTTATCCTTGGGAGTATGTAGCATGAAATCTTAGTACTTTTTGAGACTCTGCCAGGTACTTGTAGCCTGGGTTGACCACTGTTGGATATAGGATACTAGGCTAGATGGACCTTTGGTCTGACCATGTAAGGCAACTCTTATGTTCTTATTTTCTAACTTTTTCCAAGCTTTGTGTTTCCCAATTGAAACAGTGCAGCCAGCCGGCAGAGGTGGTACTCAGGAAGAGATGCCAAAGACCGAATTACCAAGGTGGCATTAGACTTGAAGCTGTTGTCCGAATTCTTCCATACCAAGAAGAACCGTGCTGTCCGAATTCTTCCATACCAAGAAGAACCGTGCTGCTCTATTCACAGTGCCACAAAATATTTTAAGTGTTTATTTATTTGTTCACTATGATTTATCTGTCAAAAACTTTAACCAAAAATCCTGAGGTGATATTCAACAAATACAAATAAAATTTCACAACATCAGAATATTAGTAAAATGTAAATAGCATCTATAACAATAATAATAAAACACAAGTCCCAAAAAAAAACAAAAAAAAAACATATAGAACATCAATAAAAATGCAAATTAAAATGTTCAGCACAAACCAAACAACTATCTGACAGAAACAGGACCGGCCCATTGTCAGATAAGTAAAATGTCGTATAATACAGAAAACAATGGGACCCCCTCAAACAGTGCACAGAAAACATACACTATGCATGAAGAACAGGCTTAGGTTATCCTTAATTAAAATATGATTTATTAACACTAATCAGCAACGTGAAAAATGAAAAAAAAATGTACAGCTGTCATTTTGAGCATAAATACAGAGCAGTATACACAGCACAGTAATTGTATAGCAGGCAATGTGAGCACAAATACAGCTTAAAAATATTGCAACAGTTCCCTAGTTGTACAAGTGGGATAGCAGATCCAAAAATTACTGCCATGCTGTAATGTTATAAAAGCAAGGTCTCAGCTTAAAACATTTTCAATGGTTCCCTTGCTACACAAATGGGATCCCAGATCCAAAAATTATGGTTCCCTTAGATAGAACCATGGTCTCAAAAATAATAATAATAATAATGCATGAAAGCATGGTCTCAAAAAAAAAAAAAAAAACAGTTCCATCGCTGCAAAAGCAGGATCCCAGATCCAAAAATTCATGCATAGAAGGATGAACTCAAATCAAAAACAAACAGAGAAGCCACACGCTTCTTAACTCGGATGAGTAGTGCATGAAGTAGTATCAGCTGCAAAGCATGGTTCCCTTGCAGAGAAGCATGGTCTCAGCTCAAACATGGCTGAAAGATAGTTTCCTTGCAATGTCTGAAGCCAGAAAACAGGAAGAGAAGACACATGATTCTTAACGGCAGTGCGATGATGTTACTGGGGGGGGGGGGGGGGGGGGCTATCTGTTGGATATGCTGGAAGGTCAGAATACTGAAGGTCAGTAATTGAGACTGTACTGTACACATATATCATAGATAGAGTATAGCTTGAAGGTGCACATATAGGCAGAGTCTGGGAGGAGCATGAGCAGGGGCACACATTTATGTACACAATCCTCATCCACCCCATGATACCAGCATATTCCCCTCCCCCCCCCTCAAAAAACCCTCTTTCTACAGAAACCCCATAGCAAGATCAGTGTGGGCCTTGGGTTTTCAGACAATGTGTGGGCACTGCCCTTCCTCATGGCCTGCCTTCTCCCTTGATCATGATGCTTCCTGTTCAGAGGTAAACTATGAGAAGGTACAGCGTTGTGCATAGTTAGAGACTCCATAGCTGACCTCTGAACAGGAAGCTCTAGGATAAAGATGGTGGGCTATGGTGAGAGAAAACCCATCACATTGTCAGAGGCTCTTGTGTTTAGTGCAACTGCTGCTTAACATCAGGAAAGTGCAGGGTGATAGAGGAAAAGGTAGGGAGATAAGGAGGAGGAAGGGATGAGGAAAGAAGGTAGAGGTAGGAAAGACAACGGAGGAAAGGGAAGAGGAGAGAAATGATGAGGATAGAGATAACAGAGGAAAGGAAGAATTTAAGAAGGGAAACATGGGAAAGGGATCAAAAAAGGTTAAGAAGGAGAACAGAGATGATAGATGTTGGAGATAAAAGGTGAGGCAAGGTAGAGGAATGCATTCATTTTGAAAGAAAGAAGTAGGTGAGGATGTGTGAAACTTGAAGAGGGATGTGTTAGCAAGAGAAGCATGGAATCTGTGTGAGGAAAAGGGGTGCATGTGTGAGAGGAGGAGGAGGGAGGAGAAGCATGGTAGATCTTTAAGTAGGATAAAACAAAAATGAAAAATAAAGCAAAATAAATGATAGAAAAGAAAATGGAATGTGAAAATGAGATCAGCAAGAAGCAGCAGACTAAAAACATTTAGAAGAAATTCTGACAGAGTATGGAAGAGAGGAATAAAATATAAAAATCTGAGGGGAGAGAAGATTTATAAAATTGGAAATGGATAAAAATGATAAAATATAAATTAAATCATAAAGAAATCAGATGAAAGTAATTTGTTGTGGAATCAGAAGAAAAGAGCAATAAAGGATGACGATGAGAATAAAAGATCAGAAAATATAAGGGTCTGGAAATATTTCATTAAAAAAATGCTATATTAAAAGGTAAACTGACAGACGAAAAGTGACAGGCAGTGGTGTCCTTAGGGCTGTTCAGGCTCTGTGCAAGAGAGTCATTTGGGACCACTTAGAAGCTTAAATTAGATAACCTTTAAGAAAGCTGGATATTTTTTACTTCAGTTTCTGTGTGCCTTACCCATAAAACTGCAATGAAAGCTGTGTCATGAATCTTAATATTGTTTGGAGGATTTAGGTACATAGCTGAGTATTAAAAAAGCATATAAAGTGACCACTTTGCAAAATCTCAACTTAAGATATGAAGCCCCAGGCAATTGCCTGGTTTGTCACCCCTTAATATCATCGCTGGTACTGGAGTTTTAAACATTGGATAGGATGAAGAGTGTTCTGCTTTCAGGGCTCTCTAGGATGTGCTGCTTTTATTCTGATTTTCTAGTTGTACAATAATATTTCACATGCGACATGATTTGTGGTAAAAAAAAACATGATATCCTTATTAGATCAGATTACACTATTGCAAGCTGCAATGGACCTGGATAAAACTAAAGTCTTTGTAATTTGTAAGAATGGAGTTTTCCGTAAGGGTCGAAAATGTCCAAATAAAAGAGAGGAAAAATCTTTTTATGTTTGGTTTAGGAATTTTGGTGTCAGCTTTGGGAATTTGAATGCACAGCATCATTTTTTCAAAGTGCAAGGGGAAATGCATTTCTGTTTCTATCTTCCCAGTACTGCACTGCAGGTAGAGTCTGATTTGGGGGAGTTTAGTGACTACATGTTTCTATTTCTGATTTGTGGTTCTGTTATTCTATATTTGGTGGTGATCTTTCTGTGTTCGTGTGTGTGTGACTATAGTAAGGGATTCTCCTAGAATTTTTGTTTCTGTTTCTCTCTGCTGTCTCTTGGGGGAGTTTCAATGTATTCTGGATTTGTAGGTTTATGTTGAGGTTCAGTCCCATTCTAAGAACATAACATAAGAATAGTCATACTGGAACAGATCAATTGTCCATTTAGCCCAATATCTATTTTCCAACAGTGGTCAACCCAGGTCACAAGAACCTGGTAGAAACCCAGATAACAAGATTCCATGCTACCAATCCCACGGCAAGCAATGTCTTCCCCATGTCTGTCTCAATAGAAGACTATGGACTTTTTGTCCAGGAACTTGTCCAAGCCTTTTTTTAAACCCAGATATGCTAAATGATGGTAATACAACCTCTGGCAATGAGTTCCAGAGCTTAACTATTTGTTAAGTGAAAAAATATTTCCTTCTATTTGTTTTAAAAGTACTTCCATATAACTTCATTGAGTGTCCCCTAATCCTTGTACTTTTTGAAATAGTAAATAATCAATTCACTTCTACTTCCTCTACACCACTCATGATTTTGTAGACCTTGATCATATCTCCCCTCAGTTGTTTCTTTTCCAAGCTGAAGATCCCTAACCTCTTTATCCATTCTTCATATGGGAAGAGTTCCATCCCCTTTATCATTTTGGTCACTCTTCTTTGAACCTTTTCTAATTTCACTATATTTGTTCGGAGATACGACAACCAGAACTGAACACAATACTCAAGGGGATATGTTTACTAAGGTGTGTTAGTGTTTTTAACGTGACTGTAAATTTAAGTTGTGTTAAATGCTAAAGCGCCTATACATTTCTATTGGTACATTAGCGTTTAATGTGCGTAAACCATTTGCTTGAGTTAAAAATGCTAACGTGTCCGTAGCACCACTTAGTGAACATAGGGAAAGGTGAGGTCACACCATGTAGTGATACAGAGGCATTATAGTATTCTCGGTCTTACTTACTATCTCTTTCCTAATAATTCCTAGGATCCTGTTTGATTTTTTTGGCCACCACCACACACTGGGCAGAACATTTCAGCATATTTTCTACAACACCTAGATCTTTTTCTTGTGTGCTGACCCCCAAGGTGGACAATTTTTCACAGGCTACATATGTTTAGCAAGCTTGAATAGTTTTATGTCATCTACAAATATAATCACCTCACTTGTTCCAATTTCCAGATTATTTATAAATATGTTAAATAGCACTGGTCCCAGTACAGATCCCTGTGGCACTCCACTATTCACCCTCATTCAAAAACATCCAAATCAGCATTTTTGAAACCTATTCTTAGAAGTCCGTCAGAAGTGCGTCAAAATCTCAAGGGGGGGGGGGCGTATCAGGGGCATGTTCAGGGCAGGACATGGGCATTACTGAGATATACATTTTTCAGCCATAATGGAAGAAATGGAAGAAATGTCCAGGACTAAAACTAACACATTTTGAGTTAGACCTGTTTTTATAACGAATAAGGCACAAATAGGTGTCCTAAATAACCGGATGACCACTGGAGGGACTCAGAGATGACCTCCCCTTATTCCCCTAGTGGTCACTAACCTCCTCCCACCCAGCCTCAGAAGTTATAATCAAGTCCATTTGAATAGCGTTCAGGTCCCTGGAGGAAACTGTGAGCCCTCCAAAATTCACCAGAAACCCACTGTACCCACATATAGGTGCCCCCTTCACCCTTAAGGGCTATGGTAGTGGTGTACATTTGGGGGTAGTGGGTTTTGGGGGGCTCAGCAGACAAGGTAAGGAAACAATGGTCAGATGTGTACCTGGGAGCATTTTATGAAGTCTACTAGGGTGCCCTATTGCTTTCCTGAGATGTCAGGGGGACCAGTGTACTAAAAATGCTGGCTCCTTCTACATCCGAATGGCTTGATCTTGTGCGTTTTGTACATGCACGTTTTGTTTTTTGTTTTTTAAATGGACCAAAAAATAAAACATCCAAATCACAAAACCTTCTATTTTTGAAAAGAAAAGATAGATGTTTGAAAATTACCTTCTTTGCTATTCAGATTTTAGATTTTTTCCAAAACGTCAAACGTCAGACTTAGAAGTCATATCGAAAATGCCCCTCTATGTGTACTGTTTTTTTTTTTCTGCATACATTTTTTAACACAGCAGTAACTTGCATGCCATTAGTTGACTGTATTGGCATTAAAATGTTTATTTTTCATTGTGTGCGTTAGGAAAGTGTGCTGAAACTCAGTGCCCATTTCTAACATGGAATATTACATCATACCGTTGATAAGTTCTGTATGTTTCTGCATCTCTTTCTTTAAAACTCCAGGAGCAGAACAAATAAACAAGAAGTCCACTTTGATGGAAAAGAAAAGGGTTCACAACCTCATTACCAAGGTAGAGGGAATCCCACTGAGGGAGAGACAAATGATGTATTATGGCAATACCTCCTCCTCCTCCTCCTTTAACTGTTCCTAGATTGATATATAATACACTTGATCATTTTAAAAATAGCTGTATCTCCTGCCTTTAGCCAACATTCTGCAGGGAACAACATTCATTCACTTTCAATAATATAATTATAAATGATGTCTCAATTGTTTCCAATAGATCTAGCATTTACTGAATGTATATTTAAATTAGCAAATTGACTAAGAGCCTATTTACTAAGCTGCACACATTTGTCACATGTTAAACCAATTTAGTATTGATAAACTGGAAAGGACACACAGGAACTGCAATTAACATAACAGGTCACTCATTATCTCAGAGTTCACAAATGCATATAAAACAACTCATTAGTATCCAAAATGTATAATGAACCTTGTGCCAAATTTCAAGCCAAATTGTTCTCAAAGGGTGTAGTTTGCTTTCTTCCAGGAGCTAATGTACAAATAGTTGTTCCTGGGGTAGAAGATAAAAGGCTGTCATGTTCCAAAAAGTTGCCCCATACCATCATTTCCCCCAAATTTTGGTTGTCCTTGGAACCTCCTTCACCACACACCTGCACCACTACACAGCCCCTTTATAATTTTTGAAAATATAAACTCTCTGAAGTCCTATCTCATACAGAAGGCTCGTCTGCCCCTAGTGCCAAGTACACTTATTCCCAACCCAGTCACAACTTTACTTGAAATCCCCAGGCTTTTGTTGGGGAAGGAACAATCCCCCACTCACTCATGCCCTGCCAACACCATTTACAAAAGTGGCACATAAATAAGGGTTCTGATGTTATATCCATCAAACCACCTAACAACTCTAATGTTTCCAGGCTATTACATAAGTATATTAATATTGCCATACTGGAACAGACCATAGGTCTGTCAAGTCCAGTATTCTGTTTCCAACAGTAGCCAATGCAGGTCACAAGTACCTGGCAAGATCCTAAAACAGTACAATACATTTTATGCTGCTTATCCTAGGATTAACAAAACAAACAATTGTGCCTGTGCTCTGTCGAGCATCAAAATATAACAAAATGTTTAAACACACATGAATACAAGTGTATTGCTTCTTCAGCTTATTAAGAGTGGAGTAGTCTCATATGTAACACACGATAAAGATTATTTGATTTTTCACCCAATGACTGGGTGTATTATCTGTGTGTATTGTCTAATCATTGACAGAACCTCCACCACCATTTGCTAATCTTATATATAAAGATATATTTCTGTTTGTCAATATGCTAACATCTAATTTTATGTAGCACTTAGCTTGAACAAGTTGGTGCTCTTAAAACCCCGACAGGTCCTCGTTTCGTGGTTACTTTCTCAAGGGGGAGTCACCAGTTCTAAAACCAAAAACAAGATGCAGCACAAAGTTACTTACAAAATAGTTCTAAAGGCATATTAGTTGTATAATTACTTGTATTCTAAATAAAATTGCTGTTAGCTTTTTCCTAGGATTAAGCAGTGAATTTTCCCAAATCCATCTTAATAATAGTTTATGGTATTTTTTCCAGCAACTTGTACAAAGTTTTTTTTAAACACTGTTAAGCTAACTGCTTTTTACTACATTCCCTGCAAACAATTCTAGAGCTTAGTTATATGTTGAGTGAACAATTATTTTCTCTGATTTGTTTTAAATGTACTACTTAGTAGTTTCATTGCATGCCCTAATCCTTGTATTTTTGGAAAGAGTAAACAAGCAATTCACTTCCACCCATTCCATTCCACTCAGTATTTTATTTCTTTCTCTGTCATTTCTTCCCCAAGCTGAAGAAACCTAGCCTCTAGCATTTCCTTATAAGGGGCTCATTTTACTAAGCGGCGGTAAGTCCAACGTGGGCTTACCACTCGCTATACAGGAAGTACTGCTGGGCTATCGTAGGAGCCCGGCAGTACTTCCCACTGCTAGCGTGCCATCATTTCCAGCACTATAAAAAATGTTTTTGTAGTGCCAGAGTGTACCCAGTTAGCACGGGATCTCTTACCGTCACCTCAATGGGTGGTGGTAAGTGCTCCCACCCCACACGAAGTGGCCATGCGGCAAGTAAATGTTGGAATGTAATTGTATTTTGCATGCATTGCCTGTCACCTATTATTTCTCTGTGATTACTCTGTGACCTCTGATGTGAATTACTTAGAGAGGTCACACTGCTATGCAACTTCCTGTGGGGATTAGATGCAGCACACACAGCACATGGAGCACATGGAGCTCATGTTCTCTCCTAACCTGAGAGGATCTATGGTGGTGTGAGCATCCATTACCATCTAAGCACATGGAAGGAGCTGATAATACAAATGTATAGTAATATGTATATATAAGCCTGTCTGATTATAATCTAACTACAAACTGTGAGTAAACAGATGTTTTGTTACTTCAACTTTAAAGTGACTCAGCAGTGAATTATTCAGGGGTGAATGAGAGAGAGATGAAGAAAGAAATTAACATTTCTAAAGCTGAAGCTGTGTGTACTAAAATCTGCTAATTATTTACTACAAATAATCCAACAAAAGGGTTATGGGCCCAGGGCTCAGGAATTGAAAAAGAAAAGAAATATTACCAGGCAGAAAAAAAAAGGCCACATTTTTCTCTTAAGTTTTAAAGGAAAGATTCAGTCTGTCTCTCTCTCCCCCCACACAGCAGACAGAAGGCTAAGAAAATGGTTGAGGGAAGAAATTCACCATTTTTCTATTCTCTCAAGGTGCCTAAATTAACTGAGTTTAATTATCAGCAGTGGGAACTAAGATTCATATGTCTCCTTCGAGCAAAAAGATTAAATATATGCTTAGACCAAGACAGAACAGCTGAAAATATGGCTGAATGGGACAATGCAAACTATTATGTGAAGTGCATGCTTTTGGAAGCTCTCTCAGAGAAACAAGCCATATTAGTGGAGGGAAAAGATACACCAAAGGACATTTTATATAAACTGAGAACTATGTATGCAACTACATATGCAAAGCAGCAACCAATTTGGTTAGCAGAGTTGAATGAAACCAAATTAAGGGATAAAAGTAAATGTAATGATCACATTATGCATCTTATGTCTTCATTTCAAAAGTTAGAACTTTCTGGAATTCCCATGTGTGATGCATTGAAAAGAGCATTTCTTTTTACCTCACTATCAAAGAAGTTTGATGTTTTTAGGTCTGTAAATGAGGCCATTGAAGGGCAATCTTTTGAACAGACAACATCAAAACTAAGGCAGGAATGCATAATAAATGATTCTGAGGAGATCTGTTCTCAAAGCAAGTCAGAGAGAAATGAAACAAATTTCTTGGCAAAGAACAGAGGAAGGCGGAGCTATGGGAAAACTCCACCCAAGGGCAAGCTGATTTGCTACTCATGTGGAAAGGAGGGACATGTATCTAAATGGTGTAAGGAAACACAAAACACTCCCTCTAGCTCACCTAAGCCAATGGAACTAAAGAATTTTCAAACCAGGAAATGTATGAAGGACAAAGATAAACACAAGGGCTTTCTAATGGCAGAAAAATCTTTGACTATGGTAAATAATAATTCAAATGAAAGTACTTGGATTTTGGATTCGGGGAGCACATGCCATTTAACCAATTGTAAAGATTTCTTTCAGGAAATGTGTCCAGAGGAAGGTATTCTTAAAACTGCAAACGCAGGGACTGCTAAGATCCAAGCAAAAGGTATTGGATTCTTAAAATGCAAAGTGTCTAATGAAGTTAAAGAAATTCCTGTAAGTGATGTCTTGTATATTCCCCAAGCAGTTTGTAATATGCTTAGTGTATCTACATTAGATAAGAAGGGATTTGTGATTCATTTTGAAAACAGTAAGTGCACAATCTCTAAAAATGATGAAGTGTATGCTGAAGCTTTTATGCATAATGATGTTTATAAGCTGAACATTTCAGGTGAAGCCTCACATATGGCGCAAGTAAGGAAGAATGATGGTAAATGTAGTCTGGAAATCTGGCACCGCCGCCTGGGACATCGTGATTCTAAGGTGATCCAGGATCTTTACAGTAAGCAACTGGCCACCGGCATTCAGATAAGTGCAGATGCTGGTAAAATGGAGAAATGCATAGACTGTGTTACTCAAAAGGGTGTGAGACCCTCATTTCCTGCATACACAGGAAATAGGAGTAATAAAGTGCTGGACTTAATACACAGTGACTTATGTGGACCGTTTAATATCCCATCATTGGGAAATAACAGATTTGTGCTAATATTCTTGGATGATTTCTCTAGATATTGTGTGGCCTATTTGCTGAAAGAAAAAAGTCAAGTCACAGACATGCTGAAGAAATACGTAGCCATGGTGAGCAATAAATTTGAAAGAAAACCAAAGGTTCTTCAGACCGACAATGGTGGTGAGTTCACTTCACAAAGCATGCGCACATTTCTAGAACAAGAAGGCATTCAACATATCACAACAGTAGCTTATACACCAGAGCAAAATTCTGTTGCAGAGAGAAAATTTAGGTCACTTGTGGAAATGACCAGATGTATGCTGTCAGATAGCAATCTCCCTAAAAGACTATGGGGGGAAGCCATTCTCACAGCAGTGTACCTACAAAACAGAATGCCAACTAAAGGCGCTGAGCGCACACCACATGAGACATGGCATGGTAGGAAGCCAAACCTGTCACACATAAGAACATTTGGAAGTACAGCATATGCTCATATACCAAAGCAAAGAAGGCATAAGCTGGATTCCACAACAGAAAGGGGCATTTTAGTTGGCTATGCTCCAGGACACAAAGGATATAGAATTTTGAATCTGAAAACTGGCATTGTTGGCATAAGACATGTTACATATTTTGATGAAAACAAAAGGGTTGATAAAGGCTGGATTATCCCAGATGAGCCTTATCATCCAGAATATGAAACTAGAACCATAATAGACATGCCAGTGTATATAAATGCCATACCAAGGCAGATGTCTGAAAGCAACTCATCTGTATCTAACGAGGAACAGGCAGAGGAAGCAGACACAGAAAGGATCATTGAAGAAGACAGTACAGTTGGAGAAGGGGAATCAATTGGAGAAGAACTCTCAGATTTAGAGGATGCGGAAAGGTCAGACCAACCTATTGTCAGACGCTCATCCAGGGAAAACAAAGGTGTTCCACCCCCAAGACTGTCTTACCTAACAAAGTCAGCAGAAGCTCAAGAGCCCTTAACATGGGATGAGATTGAGAAAATGCCAGCAGAAGAAGCTGCTGAATGGCATAAAGCTGCACAAGAAGAAATTGATGCATTGGATAAAAATAATACTTGGATTCTTACAAAATTACCTCCTGGCAAGAAAGCTATAGGATGCAAATGGGTATTCAAGTTAAAAAGGAATGCACAAGGAAAAGTGGAAAGGTATAAAGCCAGATTAGTGGCAAAGGGATATCTTCAAAAATATGGAGAAGATTTTGATGAAGTGTTTGCACCTGTAGTGAAACACACGACAATCAGAACACTTCTGAGCATTGCAGTCTCAAAAGGCATGCAAGTCAACCACATTGATGTGAAAACAGCGTTTCTTCACGGAGATATAACTGAAGACTTGTACATGGAACAACCAACAGGTTTCATAAATACAAAACAAAGACAGCTAGTGTGTAAATTAAACAAAGGTTTTTATGGATTAAAGCAAAGTGCAAAATGTTGGAATGAAAAATTGCATGAAATATTGACAAATTTAGGATTTAAGCAAGGTGAAGCAGATAAATGTTTGTACACTAGGTGCACAAATGGACAATATGCATACATTTTAGCTTTTGTTGATGATCTGCTCATTGCAAGCGAAAGTGAGCAAGAGTACAAGGACATTGTAAAGTGTTTAAACCACAATGTTGAGATAAAAGAACTTGGAAATGTGTCATACTATCTTGGTATAGAAATTGAGAAACAAAATGATGGTTCTTATCTTCTAAGCCAGAAGCAGAAAATAAATGAGCTTATTGAAAGTTTAGGTATGCAAGATGCCCAAGTTGTAAGCACTCCCATGATCACTGATTTTCTGAAGGATGAAACAGTAAGAGAACCTTTACCAGATAACATCCAATATAGATCAGCCATAGGTAAGCTTTTATATCTAGCTACCACATACAGGGCTGATATAGCAAATGCAGTAGGAATTTTGAGCAGAAGGGTCAGCTCACCTACCAAATCAGATTGGACTGCAGTTAAAAGGATGGTAAGGTATTTAAAGGGTACCATTGATTGTAAATTAAAGATTTCAGCCAATAGTAATCCAAAACTAATATGTTACTGTGATTCAGATTGGGCAGGGGATCATTCTAATTATAAATCCACAAGTGGATATGTGTTTATGTATGGAAATGTACAAATTTCATGGGCCAGGCATAAACAAAGTATTGTGAGTTTGTCTTCTACAGAAGCTGAATATGTGGCTGTATCGGAAGCGTGCAGAGAACTGATGTGGATTGAAAAACTGTTGCTGGATTTCGGAATAGCTGAAAAGAGACCAATCCAGATAATGGAAGATAATCAGAGCTGCATCCGACTGTCACAGAATGACAAGGTTCAGTCACGCACCAAGCACATCGCAACGAAATACCACAACGTGCGAGAGTTAGCGAAAGAAGGGGTCATCAGTCTACACTATTGTCACACCAGTGAGATGACAGCTGACATCATGACCAAACCGTTACCCAGAGAACATTTTGTGAATCTGCGTATAAAGCTTGGACTTTGTATGAATAAATAATTGCATGACAGTTATGCATGAGAAGGGGTTTGTTGGAATGTAATTGTATTTTGCATGCATTGCCTGTCACCTATTATTTCTCTGTGATTACTCTGTGACCTCTGATGTGAATTACTTAGAGAGGTCACACTGCTATGCAACTTCCTGTGGGGATTAGATGCAGCACACACAGCACATGGAGCACATGGAGCTCATGTTCTCTCCTAACCTGAGAGGATCTATGGTGGTGTGAGCATCCATTACCATCTAAGCACATGGAAGGAGCTGATAATACAAATGTATAGTAATATGTATATATAAGCCTGTCTGATTATAATCTAACTACAAACTGTGAGTAAACAGATGTTTTGTTACTTCAACTTTAAAGTGACTCAGCAGTGAATTATTCAGGGGTGAATGAGAGAGAGATGAAGAAAGAAATTAACATTTCTAAAGCTGAAGCTGTGTGTACTAAAATCTGCTAATTATTTACTACAAATAATCCAACAGTAAAGACAACTTCTCATTTACCAGCAGCAGTAAAAGGGGACCTTGGTGTGCGTGAAAAACATGTGCGGATCCCTGCGCAGGCCCCCTTTCGCCACAGCTTTGTAAAAGAGGCCTAAGGAAATCGTGCCATCCTTTTTATCATTTTCGTCACCCTTCTCTGGGCCTTCTATTCCGCTTTTTTGAGATGTGGTGACTAGAATCTATCAACAGCATATGTTCTGCTTGTGACAGTATCAATAGAAGCTGATGATTCAAGTGGGATTGGTTTGGACAGCGTGCTTCCAGGTTGAATGGTGGCACCTGCTGATGACATCGGTGTCCCTCATGTTATTAGGTCTCTAAGACACCTGTGACCAGAAAGAATACTACAGCATTTCAGAATCCATCACAAGCATCAGTGGAAATCAATGATTGAGCAGGACAGGTGTAGACAGTGTGCTTCTAGGTCACATGGTAGCGCTTGCTGATGATATCAGCATTCCCTATATCATTATGATGCTAAGATACTGGCAGTAGCTTGTGGAAGGTGCAACCAAGGGCGCAACTCTTAGTGAATCCATTGTGGAACCACAGGATTTTGTTGTTTGATAAGATGTTTTTCAGGGTTATAGAGTGCTGTCCTAACTTTATGAGGTAACTTAATTGAGCACCAGTCTGAATATCGGCTGGTGTCAGGTTAATTTTGGGGTCAGCAGCCACACCCAAATATTCAATACCAGCAGCTGCACATGCCCTAACATTAAATATCTGGGGTTAGTTCAGCCTGTGACCGGAAGTAGCTTTATAGCTACAGTACATTGAAGGTACTGTGTGGTCAAAAATGGTGTATTTTCCAGTTAACCAAAGTAAGTTGCACGAACAATTCAAACCCAACACAAGCTGTATTTCAGTTATAGGCCTTCCTCAGGGGTCTTAACTATTCAATAAAAAAAGCTTAGTGACATGCACCTGGGGCGGACCACCCCCACTTTCCCGCCCTCTGGAGCTCTTTGGGGATTTTTCCTTCTTCATGGTGTAACGTGCTGGACTTCCACATACTTTATATTACACTTGTGGGTCACTGTTTTTGATTTATTTTCTAACTCAGTGGTAACCAGGCAGTGCACAGCACTTCCTGATTACCACCGGGTAAGCACCAGCACTACAAAAGTAGAAAATATTTTTGTAACCCCAGAAATGATACGCGCTGAGGGTGGGAACTACTGCTGGACTTCTGCGGTAGTTCCAGATTGGCATGTGGCAAGCCCATTGCAGCGCACAAACCCTTTAGTAAAATAGAGCAATACAGAGAAAATGGTGGTCTCACCAATCTCTGTATTGCTGTTGAGCTGTGTCTTCCAAATCAAGCTGATTACTCTTCAGACTTGGTTAAATTTGTTTTGCTGTTTGGCAGAGTTACAAAATAATTGGCTAAAGTGTTATCATCCTTCCGGCTTGTCCCAACACCGCCTTCCCCTCCCAGAGTGGCTCCAGCATATTTGTGGTGCATGCATATCCATGTGACAGATGGTGGCTCATGATAAACCATAGGCTCTCAGATTTGGCTGTTATTCAGCAGGTTTTGTTTTTTTTCCCCCCATTCTTAAAATTAATGCCCACCCCTAGTGCTCACCTGGCCTTCATACATATGCAAACTGTCATAAAATTACCCATTCTGTGGTTTTTGAAAATTAATCCTTTATAATTCCTTGTTCTTACTTGTTTCCCATTCCTTTGCTATGAGTTGTGATATACATGGCACCCTTCCATTTTAACTTTTCTTCAAGGTCCTGAAACTCCAAAAATGTGCAAAATCTATATTTATAGTTGTCTTCATATAGAACTCAATACACAAAAGATTTGAAATACGCAGAGTGTTGATGGTGGCTCACTGAAACTATACTGTAATTACTTTAAATTCCTTTATATATATGTCACTGGGCACTGGTCAAAGGGTACTAATCACATCATTGGAAAAACAAAAACCAGAAAGTTTCAAAGAACATCTGTCATAGGCTAATTTCTTATACTACAACTCATATTGCTAATAGTAAATAATAGAAAAATCTCATCAACACAAAATTAAGTTTTCTATGAATCACAGAATGTTTTCCTTTTTCTATATAAACTTTTCACATGCTTGTTAAAAGGATACGATAGGAACCTTTTCGGAAATGGAAATGATAGGGGCTTCTTTGAAGTACTATTGATTCCCAAACCTGGTCCTGGAGGCACCCCAGTCAGTCAGGTTTTTAGGATATCCACAATGAATATCCATGAGAGATATTTGCATGCACTGTCTTCACTGCATGCAAACCCCTCTCATGAATATGTATTGTGGATATCCTGAAAACTTGACTGGCTGGGGTGCCTCCAGGACCAGGTTTGGGAACCACTAGTTTAGTATGTACTGTATGTGGGGAGTAGAGGAGAGCTAAAGCTAAGCTGTTTTCAGACCCGATAGACCTACCACCCAGGAATGCCAAAAGATCATCCCGTACATTCCTTGATCTGCACTTCCCTAACTGCAAAAGTCTAAAATACAAACTAATGCACGCGTCAAACTTTACTTACTTGAGCACACAGTTATGGAACGCATTATCGCGCAACTTAAAAGCGATTGCCGAACTAATGAACTTCCGCAAACTGCTGAAGACCCATCTCTTTTAACAAGGCATACCACAAAAATCAACCAATGTGAACATACACAACTCCTCCACATATATTCAGAACAGTCCTACAATATCTGCTGTTATACTACTATCATGTTTCATCATTATCATGTTGCCCAAGATCCTTCTGTAAAACTAAATGTCTATTTTCTAGTATATTTCCACTATTCATGATGTATTGTTAACCACATTGAGCCTGCAAAGAGGTGGAAAAATGTGAGATACAAATGCAATAAATAAATAAATAAATAAATAATGTAGGATTCCTATAATGACTAGTACTTCATCTTTTGTAAAATCTGGTCTGATTATGGTATCTGGTCAATTACTGATGTATGTAATCTCACTACTAAAATGTTATTGTCGTTTGCATCTATACTATCTAAATTTTCTTTACCTCCTTATTGTCATTATCAGTGGTTACAATTGAATCACTTTTTTTTCTTACTTCTAAGTTGCCTTCTTCTCTTTGTAATTCTAAACCTTCAATTCTCACATCAGCACAAATGCTGTTTGACAAAGGACAGCTTCCTCTATTTGTAAAATACTACTGGAACCTCTATTCAAAGTTAATAATTCTATCATTTAATTCTGGGAATTGGAGACTGATCTTCATCTGAATAAGACTGTTCAAAATCATTTTTCCCATACGGTCTTGAGGCCACTATCCTCAGCAAATATTCTTCAATCAATGTTATTTTTTAATCATAAAACCAACTGGACAACTTGGAAACTTCATGCTTCTGGTCTGTTACCCTCTAATGTCTGCTGGCGCTGTAAACTAGAGACAGGAACTTTACTTCATATGATTTAGAAATGTCCTTTGATCCAACCCTTCTGGCATTCAATATGGAACATTGTTAAAAATATTTTTCATTTCGATTTTTCTATTTCAGCTAGTATCATAATCTTCAAGTCAGCTGCCATCCAAATACAACTTTCTGATCACCAAATGAAGTGAGAGAGTGGTGGATACTTGGAATGCCCTCCCACGGGAGGTGGTGGAGATGAAAATGGTAACGGAATTCAAACATGCGTGGGATAAACATAAAGGAATCCTGTTCAGAAGGAAGGGATCCTCAGAAGCTTAGCCGAGATTGGGTGGCAGTATAGCACTGAGTGAGTCTGGTAGCGCTTTGGAAATGTTAAGTAGTAGTAGTAGAGCTGGTGGGGGGAGGCGGGGCTGGTGGTTGGGAGGCGGGGCTAGTGCTGGGCAGACTTATAAGGTCTGTGCCCTGACAATGGCAGATACAAATCAAGGTAAGGTATACACAAAACGTAGCACATACAAGTTTATCTTGTTGGGCAGACTGGATGGACCGTGCAGGTCTTTTTCTGCCGTCATCTACTATGTTAAGTTAATATATTACTTACCATTGCTCAGAGACTAATATTTGCAAACTGGAAAGATGTAACTTTGTTGAGCTACGCTTTTGGTGGCACTCAGTGCTTTAATACCACAAACCGGAAATGACTGCTGGAGTTACTGGAACAAAGCTGATGACTTGGTCCTCTTTTGATGTATACTTACAAATCTATTTGACGTAATTAAAATGCTTTTTCCCCTTTTTCCTTTTTTTGCTAATACACCTATTTTGTGTGGTAAGCTTTCTCCACATTGCTTCTTCTCTACTTTCCTTTTCCCATTCATTTTTCTCATCTTTCTCCCCTCTGCCTTTGAGTAGCTCTGCTATGGTTGGTTTTTGCTTTGTTTTCTCCCTCTATGATTTGTATTTTTCCCTACCTACATTACAGTGTTGATTGACTTTTCTTTTTGTGCATCAATGTTTGGACTTGTTACTCTTGTTGCCATTTAACCTTTGATATTTGTTATCTCTTTTGAAAACTAATAAAACTTCATGAAAAAATAGTACTTCATTTTTTGTACAACAACTTTATTATGTGTGTAGGTGTTGAAGAAAACCACCAGCACTTTAGTAATAATCATAGTTAAGGACGTCTTCTCCATGTATAAATACAAGGCTTTACAAAAATAAATGAATAAAAATAAAACCTTTATGGGCTAACATTCGGCCAGTTGTGGTGAACATTTTTGACAGTGCAGGCCAATGCAGATGGAATTAGGTGCAGATATTAAGTGCTGGCTTTTACTGGGCGCTGAATATCCGACTCTGTGGTGGTGCTCAGATGTTATGTGGGTACAGTCGATGTTCAGTGCTGTACTCTCATTGCTAATCAGGGATACCTAAATGCTAGGAATTCCCCCATTCTATTACTTCTACTACTACTACTACTACTAATCATTTCTATAGCACTACTAGACATATGCAGCACTGTACACATTATACGCAGGTACTTTCTCTGTCCTTAGAGGGCTCACAACCTAAGTTTTGGTACCTAGTGCAATGGGGGTTAAGTGACTTACACAAGGACACCCATGACCCTCCCATTTCCGTGCCCCCTTTTTTCACTCATGCGTAAAATTGTCTCTATTTTTGTGAAGAGGGACCACATTCGCTCGTCTCCAATCTCGCGGAACCTCTCCCGTCTCTAAAGATCTATTAAATAAAACTTTAAGAGGTCCCAACAGGACCTGTCTGAGCTACCTCATTATCTTGGAATGTATCCCATCTGGCCCCATAGTTTTGTCCACCTTCAGATTCTCAAGCTGTTTATAAAATCTTTCTTCCGTAAACAGCGCAGTATCCACTCCATTCCCAGATGTTCCCTGAGCAGCCGACCGTGGTCTTTCTCCAGGATTTTCCTCCATGAGCACCAAAGATAAATATTTGTTTAGCATGTTCACTTTATCTTCATCACTCTCCACATAGCCATTCTCATTATCTTTCAGTCTCGCAATTCCATTCCTATCTTTTCTCCTTTCTCCAATATATCTGAAAAAGGTCTTGTCACCTCTCTTTACATCTTTACCCATTTTTCTTCCACTCGCACTTTCGCTAGCCGTATTTCCCTGTTCGCTTCTTTGAGTTTAATCTGATAATCTTTTCCGTGATCCTCTCAATGTGTTCTCTTGTATATCTTGAACAAAGCCTCTTTTGCTCTTATTTTTTCAGCTACTTGTTTGGAGAACCATATAGGCTTCCTGCTTCTCTTGTGTTTGTTTACTTTCCTCGCATAAAGATCAGTCGCCATATTTATAGCAGCCTTTACTTGGACCTTGTTTTTCCACATCTCCTATGCCTTCCCATGCCAACAACTCCTTCTTCAGGTATTCCCCCATTTTATCAAAATCAGTACATCTGAAATCCAGTACTTTGTTTTTTGTGCGTCCGCACTCCACCTTTGCCCTAAATCAAACCATATGGTGTGATGATCACTATTACATGGGTGGGCACCCACCCGGATATTGGAAACACTTCCTCCATTCATGAGCACTAGATCCAGCATCGACCCTTCCCTCGTGGGTTCCGTCACCATTTGTCTGAGCAAAGCACTTTGACAGGCATCCACAATCTCCCTACTTCTTTCTGATTCTACAGACGGGACGTTCCAATCCACATCAGACAAATTGAAATCTCCCAACAGTAGCATCTCCCCTTTCATACCAATCTTTTGAATATTTTCTATCAGATCCTTGTCTAACTTCTCCATTTGTGCAGGAGGTCTGTAGATAACCCCCGTGTGGATACAGGTTCCGTCTTCTCTTTCCAGGATGATCCATAAAGCTTCTACCTTTCCCCAGGTTCCCCACATTTCAGTCACTCTGATATTGTCTCTCACCACTCCTCTACCTCTTCGACCCTCTCTATCCTTCCTAAAAAGATTATAGCCCGGTATGGTCACATCCCATTCATGGGAATCATTGAACCACATCTCTGTAATAGCAACAATATCCAAATTTTCTTCAAACATCAGGGCTTGCAAGTCTTGAACCTTTTTTTACTTAGACTATGAGCATTTGTGCTCATTGCTTTCCATGTGCTTAGTGAGTTTAGGTGGTTTTCTATATTTACATGACCTTTCCCTCTGCCATCATGTATATTCTGGGGGTGGCTTTCCAAAGTCCCTTATTTCCTTTTGTCACCCTCACCCTCTAGTTTAAATGTCTAGAAACTGTTTATTTATTGTAGAGTCTATAAGGAGGCTGTCAGGCCGTGGTATTAATAGTTTGGGCAAGTGAAGCAATATTCTTAATCTGCTTTACACAGCCTGAGTACAAACACCCTCAACAATTAGAAAGACACACTGGTCTAGCATCTCACCAAAGGCAGTACAGGCAATTAGGCATTCATATCTGGAACATGATGGAACAGCGCTTCACGACACACAGCAGGTGTATTCTGTCTTCTCTCTTCAGCCTTCTGCTCCGATACCCTTGCAGACTGCCCTTTTTATATCTTTCTTGTACCATTCATTCCTATGGACCCTAACTTTCTCACCAGAACTCTTTGGCCATTATCGGTTGACAACAATGACTTCACATGTTCCCAAGCCTTCCACCAGCCCCCCCCCCCCCCCCCCCGGATGTTCTCATCCTACTTGCATCTGACCCACTACTCTCTTCCACTAGCCATAACATTCATCCCTGTGAGTTTCTTGCTAGCGCCAATCCAGCTATTATTTACAGAGCAGATTCCCCCCTCCCTCTATCTGCTCTCAATTATCTCATTCCAGCATTTGCTGCAGTGAAATTTATCTGTGTCAGAGGTGATCTTTGATTCTTAGAGGCCTAGCTCTTAGCCTGAGCCCTTGGCCTGTATTTCACTGAAAGCAAGTGACAGCATATTTCTACAAAGCATACTGTCTGAATTTCTCCCCAAGGATCCTTTTTCCCATCACAGAAAGATGTAGCCCATCATTACAGTACAGCCTGTTATTTTTCCACGTATTACCCCATGCTCCTATGTATCTAAAACCTTCTTCTTTACACCAAGACTCAAGCCACTTATTGAATTCCACTGTTTTGCATAGTCATTCCTCTCCCTTCCCCCATGCAGGAATTACTTCAGAAAAAGCCACAGTCCGAACCAAAGATTTCAGTCCCTCCCCAAGCTTCTGGAACACTCTCTGTGCTGTAAACTTGTTATTGTTGGCCAGGTCATTTGTCATTGTTGGCCAAGTCATCTATGGAGACGCTCCTGCTTACATGGACACTCTCATTAACTTGCCGCCCAGGAACTCCCGCAAGTCAGCTCGCACGTATCTCATTCTCCACTATCCAGCTCTCAGTGGCCTCAAATATAAGACTGTCTATGCTTCCTCTTTTTCTTATCTTAGCACTCAATCCTGGAACGGACTGCCCCAAGTGGTCAAATTCACCCCAGATCACCCGACCTTTAAGAAGCGGCTCAAGACCTTCCTTTTCGGTAGAGCATATGCTGTGGGCCCTCCTGGTGTTACATCCCTCTGAGCCACGACAGCCACATCGACAAATTGTCACCTTCCCCTCTCTCTCTCTCCCTCCTGTTGTTCCTCTTTCCCTTCTCTGACGTTATCAATAGAAATCAAACAAAATAAAACATTGAAAAGAAAATAAGATGATACCTTTTTTATTGGACATAACTTAATACATTTCTTGATTAGCTTTCGAAGGTTGCCCTTCTTCGTCAGATCGGAAATAAGCAAATGTGCTAGCTGACAGTGTATATAAGTGAAAACATTCAAGCATTACTATGACAGTCTGATAGGGTGGGAGGATGGGGGTGGGTAGGAGGTATGCATGGGGGCAGCTTATTTCCGATCTGACGAAGAAGGGCAACCTTCGAAAGCTAATCAAGAAATGTATTAAGTTATGTCCAATAAAAAAGGTATTATCTTATTTTCTTTTCCATGTTTTATTTTGTTTGATTTCTACTGATAACCTTAAGAGTGGACTAACACGGCTACCACACTCCTTCTCTGACGCCAATTCCTGTATTTTGTATTAATGTTGCTTAATAGACTATTGTACGCCACATTGAGCCTGTCCATGGGTGGGAATAATGTGGGATATAAATGCCATAAATAAATAAATAAATAAATAAATAAATAAATTACAACATCAGTGTTTGAAGCTTTGCTCTCTTCTCAGCTCACTTTCAGTATCTGGTCTGTACATCTTGTAGTTGAGGCTCCTAGAAGACATTTCACTAGGTTGGAACCCCTGCATTGTGTTCCTTAGTTAATGCCTCTCATAATGGAGTCTCCGAGCAGTAAGACTTTTCTGCTTTTCACCAATCTGTCATTATTTGGGGGATGTTTCTTGGGTTGTGCTACTATCATTGCCTCTGGTTCCATCACACTACTTCTTTTTTCAGCATCATAATGATACAACGCTGCAAAAGAATTTGACAGGGCCAAAGCTTGGAAGTGTGAGTATTTCTGTGTTACAGATTTTAGTTTACCAGAGCCTATTGTGACCTATCTATTCCTCTGTTGTTTCATTCTCTGAGGCAATGGTGGTGGTAAATTGACTGGGAAATGAGTAATCCTGGATGCTTCCTTAATTATAGCTAATTCCTTCTTGAGTTTGTTGATCTCATCTTTCAAAGCTGATATTTGGGGGCATATTGGACAAGCTATAAAGTTCCAGACACCTTAGGATTATAGCAGAACATGTATTGCACTGAATGAAGGTCATATTGATGTGATTCACAAGTGTGAAAAGGTGAACTATGATAGGGAATAACAAGAATTAGGATTGACCAATTAAGTGTAATGAAGATACTTGTCCCTTGATTGCCCTATATAAAGGAAGTTTACCTAGGGGTAGGTGGGTGGGACTAGGACATAGGTAACCTCAGTTTACAATCAGACCAAGTCTGAAAATGCCCAATTTAGCCCAGGCACCTCTCAAGGTAAACTCAAGTTCTGTTTTTTTTCCCTTTAACCACACAGCTGTATACAATTGCCCTTCCTCCAGTCTGAGTCACCAGATGCTATGTTACCAAATTGATTGAATTAAGTCTCTGGCAGTATAGACACAAACCACAATTCTTATGAATGTACCTTTAAAACAAGCATGTTACATCTTATGAACTCCAGAAAGAAGCTCTCTTTAGCACAATGCAAGCACTACAGCGAGCATTAGCAGTAAATTTGAGAGACTGAGATCATATTCCACATACCCTGGCTTAGTAGTAAGGTTCATTCCTGTCATGGTATACATAGAACTAACACACTTGGAGAAATTGTCCCTGACACAAACATGTACACACAAACATGCATGCACACATTCACGTATACATACATTTACACAGTGCATTTTGTCTAGCAAAAAAGGTGCCGGTACTCAAATGCCAGGCCACCCTTCAGGGTGGAGTGATCATTGAGGGACCCACCCTACAATAGCCAGGACCCCTGCAACCAGTCATAGAATCTATGACAAGGCAGAATTTGTATGTAGAACCTGAGCTCTTTCATTAAAATACAAGAACCATGGGTCAAATTTAGCAAACAGTGGAAAAGGTGCCGGTACTCAGTACCCCCAAGTACCCCCTCAAAAAAAGCCCTGCATTTACATGCAGAGGGGTTGGAAAGAATGCCAGGGGCCATAGTGTGCATGCTTTCCCCACTTGCTATACATTTTAAATGGCATCTAACCCTACTGAAATGATTTCCTAACTTTATTATTGTCTTCTTTTAACCCCTGTAGGTTCCTCTTTTTAAACTATGTTGCTCATTTTCTATGGTTTTATAATACCTGCACTGTTTGACACAGTGGTCTGGTGTTCATATAGATGGTTCTCATTTTAAAATGTTTATCATTGCCACAAAAAGTTCAGTTCATATCAGCTCAAGACCTAGAAGAATTTACAGCCAACAATAATATGTTACATTGGGGGAATACAAATAGTATGCATTCTATGTTTTAAATAGGCAGCCAAAAAGGGTCTACACATCTGGATTTTAGCTCAGCTCCTGCTGTCTAGCATATAACACATTATAAAAATGATTACAATATTCATAAGGTTTATTCTTCCTTTTCAGGCATGAAAAATTGCTAAGCTCATGGACAACATCTGGGATGTCAACTCTTAAGTATTGTAAAGAAAATAAAAACACATAGAGCCATTTCAATTGCTATTTAGAAGCCTATTCAATAAAGCTGTGTAAGTACACGTGGTAACCTTTCTTTATGAAATTCTATTGTGCAGGCTTAAAAAGCAAACATTACATGGTAATCACTAAAATGTCACAAAAATGTATATAGGTATGGAAGAGATGTGTGCATATGCAGAACATTCTCTGTTTGCCAGGCCTATACAGGCCAAAAACATTTATTTTGTTTTGTTTCCTGTGTCTCAAGCGTGCTTGTTTATTCTCTTATGCTGATATTTTTATTTGGATCCCCGTCTCTGACAATCTAAGCTCAATTTATGTCATTATGTATTAATGATCTAAAGTAACTACTAAGCACATGCTGATGTTAAATGCAGGAAAAAAAAAACCCTAAATTGTTTGGTTTAATAATACACTATCTACAATTCCAACTGAGATCTCTTTAGATTCTTGTCAGTTAGTACCAGTGGATCCAACTCTCTCGTTGGATCCACAAAGTAATAGTTTGATGAAAAAAGTATTTTTCAAATTAAAACAACTGAGAACCATTCAAGATTTCTTGATAAAAAGCACTTTGCTATTGTAGTTCAATCATATATACTGCCACAATTTGATTACTGTAATTTGTTATATCTTTTTCTTCCAAAAAAACAACGAAATCAATTGCAGATCTTGCAGATTACAGTGGCTAAGATGATCTTTTCTCACAGCAAATTTGATAGAGTTATACCCCGTTGTTGTTGGATCTCCACTGGCTGCCTATAAATGACAGGATTATTTTTAATACTGATGAAAAATCCCACAAGCCTTTATGATAAATCTTGAAAAGTAATA
This sequence comes from Microcaecilia unicolor, assembly GCF_901765095.1. Taxonomy (NCBI): domain Eukaryota; kingdom Metazoa; phylum Chordata; class Amphibia; order Gymnophiona; family Siphonopidae; genus Microcaecilia; species Microcaecilia unicolor. Next base: position 595,984,181 of record NC_044032.1, read on the forward strand.
CAATTTAGATTTTGAAAATAAGTCTATGCTTATAAAGAAAGTAAGGGAAGATTCAGTATAGGCTGGATGATTCCAGCCGAGCTTAATCTCAGTGAGAAACACCGACCAATTTGGCTCACTTAAGTGGCTCTATATATCATTAAACTTCCCAGAACTCTCATTTTCTAATTTTTATAATTTTTGTACCATTTTTCACAGTTTCAATATCAGATAGCGGCATAGAAATATTGGGCCTAGATAAAACAATAGAGAATTGGTCTGAGACTTTCTATGTTAAATTTTAAAGGACTCTGAAAATGTGGCACGTTTCAAAAAGCATTTACCCCACCTTGAAACTGTTCTTCCTTCTCTGGATCAAGGACAGTGTTTCTGGATCTTTGGTAGCTTTCTAGTTACTATTAAGTCCAGCATTTTATTACCCTCCTTTGTGGGTCTTATAATGTAATGCCAGTTTTATCTTTTACATTTATTTCTATTACTTTCCATTGATTTGAACATGAGACAAATTAGATCTCCTTACCGTGTCTTCCCAGTTATGTATGTCTTGGACTTTTGTTTCTGATTTGTCTTATTTAATTTTTTGTTTTATTCTCTAGTATTTTAAATTACTTAGATATTTTTTGATAGGTGGTACATCAAATAAAATGAACCATGAACACAGACAACTAATAAAAATAAACACATCAAACCCTCCCTTAGAACCATATCACTCAATCCAACTAGGATACATCAATGCAAGGTCAGCAGTAAGCAACTCAGTAGACATACTAGACTGGATCATCGCAGACAAACTTGACCTCCTATTCATCACAGAAACCTGGTTCCATAGTCCCACAGATCCCGCCATCTTAGAAACGTGCCCACCAGATTACAAAATCACCCACTGGACAAGAAAGGGAGGAAAAAGAGGAGGCGGAATAGCTATAATTCACAAACCCGAATTCACCATCACAATCACGGGCAAATCTACCTCCCCGCAACTCGAAATTGCATCGACAAGAATTAACCATCCAAACTTAACAGGACACCTTAACACAGTCCTATTCTACAGGCCACCAGGAAAATGGCAAGACTCCCAAACACAACTCATGGATTTCATCTCGAACTCCTGCGTATCTGCCTCAAACATCCTGATACTAGGAGACATCAACCTACACCTAGAAGATGACACCTTACTAAGCACACGAGAGTTCAAAGAATTCCTAAAACTCTGGGATCTGCAATCACCCAACATGCAACCAACTCACGAAAAAGGACACACACTAGATATCATAACGAACAAATTCGAATCGGACTCGACAATCATACTCACTGACACAAGATGGACACCTACATTATGGTCAGACCACCATAAAGCAAATGTCACTCTTTGCTGGCGAAAAACACATCTAAACACGACCAACAAACACGAGCGAACAACATACACAACAAGAGGAAAAATAGACCCCACAACATTCTGGCAACAGGTCTACCAGAACGAATGGACAACAAACGCTGACACCATCCAATTCCTCCAAGAATGGGACAATATATGCACAACAACGTTAGACAAAATCGCCCCAATCCAAACCAGAACATCACACAGGAAAAGAGCAAACCCATGGTTCACCGAAGAGCTGAAAAAACTTAAAACACAAGTCAGGCAACTAGAACGAGCCTGGAACAAAAAGAAAGATGAACAAATACTAAACGACTGGAAGTCACTTCGGAGAAAATACAAATACACCATAAAACAGACAAAAAGACTACATTACAAAACAATAATAGGACCAAACTACAAAGACACACATAAACTCTTCAACCTCGTGAACAAACTGCTAGACACCACACCAGTTACAAACAACGGCAAAGATATACCAGACGTCGACAACCTTGCGAAATACTTCAAGGAGAAAATCATACTACTACGAAACAAAATACCCGCTAGTCCTATAGAATATGCCACTCTTCTAGACTGCCTAGATCCAGAAGAAGGAACACACCCAGCAGACAGAACCTGGACTGAATTTGAAATAATATCAGAAGACCTCATCTCTAAAACTCTCAAAAGATATGCCAAATCCAATTGCAAACTTGACACATGCCCAAATAACCTCATGAAATCTTCTCCTCAGCAATTCATAATAGACCTAACGAACCATATAAACTACATGCTACAAAACAGACTCTTCCCAAAAGAAAAAGGAAAAATCTTACTCACCCCAATTCCTAAAGATACTAAGAAAAACACAAGCGAAATAACCAAATACAGGCCAGTAGCATCCATCCCACTAATAACCAAGATAACCAAAGGAATGGTAACTAAACAACTCACAAACTATCTAAACAAACACTCAATACTGCATGATGCCCAATCAGGATTCCGGTCGAACCATAGCACAGAAACAGTATTAGTCACCCTTATGACTAAATTTAAACAAATAATAGCAACTGGCAATAATATACTCCTCCTACAATTTGACATGTCAAGCGCCTTCGACATGGTTGACCACGGAATCCTACTACACATACTTGAATACTTTGGCATTGGAGGAAATGTCCTGAACTGCTTCAAGGGGTTCCTAACCCTGCGTTCGTATCAAGTCACATCAAATTCAACCACGTCCAAGGCATGGACACCTGAATGTGGAGTTCCACAAGGATCACCTCTCTCACCTACTATTTTCAACCTAATGATGATCCCTTTAGCAAAACTCCTATCAAACCATAACCTCAACCCATATATATACGCCGATGATGTGACAATATACATCCCTTTCAAACAAGACATCAAAGAGATATCCAAAGAAATCAATCAAAGTCTATACATCATGAACACATGGGCAGATACATTTCATCTGAAATTAAATGCAGAAAAAACTCAATGCCTGATACTCACCTCCCAATACAACACAAATGAATTCAATGCAATAAACACACCAAACCTAAACCTTCCGATCTCAGAAACGCTCAAAATCCTTGGAGTCACTATCGACCGCCGCTTGACACTCGAAACCCACGCAAATAACACAACTAAGAAGATGTTCTACTGCATGTGGAAATTGAAAAGGATAAGACCATTCTTCCCAAGATTCGTCTATCGCAACCTAGTGCAATCCCTCGTGCTCAGCCATCTGGATTATTGCAACTCACTATATGCAGGCTGCAACGAGCAAATATTGAGGAAACTTCAAACAGCCCAGAACACAGCAGCCAGACTGATCTTCGGAAAACCAAAATATGAAAGGGCAACACCACTACGAGAGAAACTACACTGGCTTCCACTTAGGGAACGCGTCACTTTTAAGGTATGCACATTAGTCCACAAGATCATTAACGGTGAAGCCCCAGCCTACATGTCCGAGCTGATAGACCTACCACCCAGAAATGCTAAAAGATCAACCCGAACATACCTCAACCTCCACTTCCCTAATTGCAAGGGCGTGAAATACAAGACGCTACACGCGTCAACCTTTTCTCACTTGAGCACACAGCTTTGGAATACACTGCCGCGCAACCTAAGAACGATTTACGAACAAGCTTCCTTCCGCAAATCATTGAAGACCCACCGGTTTGAAACAATCTACGGAAAGAGCCAAAACACATAGAGTCCACACTCACTATTCATCAATGCATCACCCCCCTTAATTCCACATCACCCATACATGTACTCACAGAAATATGTACACCATATATCTTTGTGCTTTACTACTGCCCTTAAGCTTCCCATTGTCTCCTTCCAATGTTTCAATGTTGATGTCCCATTGTAATATTCCTAACGATACTTTGATGGTCTCGCATAACCTGTACAATGTAACCCATAACCAAGCTGTACAATTGTATTTCCACTATTCATATCTTATTGTAAGCCACACTGAACCCGCAAAGAGGTGGGAAAATGTGGGATACAAATGCAATAAATAAATAAATAAATGCACCTATGTGCCTTTTCTGCCTCAGTGAGTATTTTTATCCCCAGTGAAGGGTCAATATTCAGAGGGACTTTCCCATGTGTAAACAGCTATTTATCCTTGGAAAAATATTTAAAAATTACCCTTCCAATATTTTGCCATATTATTTATAAAATGGATGTTGTAAACATAATTTTTTTTTATCTAAGGGAAATAATTTTTTCCTTTACGTATTCAATATGTTCTTGATTCCAGAAAAAATTATGAAGATGTCAGCAAATATGCTCATTAATCTCATGTTATTTTTGCTTTTCATGACTTGATTTACATTCTAGATTAAGAGTGGAGTTAAATGTTTCCCCTGATTTTGTTATCCTGAACAAATTTTTGAAAAATTACTTAACATGTGATCATAGCATAGAAAAAAGTTTCCACATCTTTGAAAACAATTTAGGGGCCCTTTTACTAAGCCACGCAAGCGCCTACATACTACTACTACTTGACACTTCTAAAGCGCTACTAGGGTTACACAGCGCTGTACAATTTAACATAGAAGGACAGTCCCTGCTCAAAGGAGCTTACAATCTAAAGGACAACATGTGCTCAATACACGCCAATTTGGAGTTACCACCCAGCTACCGTGTGGCCCTTGTGGTAATTTCATTCTTAAAGCACATCCGCTACGCATGTCCGAAAAATCATTTTTATTATCTGGCGTGTGTCAGCTACATGCATCAAGTGGCATTTGAAGCAAATAGGTCATTACCACCCAGTTAATGCATGAGACCTTACTGTTCTCAGACCCAAAATGGAAGCGCGCCAGTTTTTATTTTGCCGCATGTCCATTTTCAGCAAAAAGTTTAAAAAAGGCCTTTTTTACAGGCGCGCTGAAAAATGGATCTGTGCACACCCAAAACCTGAACCTGCACTACCGCAGGCCACTTTTCAGTGCACCTTAGTAAAAGGATCCCCTAGAATCTCATGGCTTTACCCTTTTTTTAACTAAACATTTGCAACTCAGATTTGCTACTGTGGCCAGATATTCAAAATTGCATTTTCTGTCATGATGATTAGTCATTTGGTTGAGCTGTGAGATGGAATTATTCTAATTATGATGCTAAAGGAAAATAAAAACTGTAATTTATGAATTACATACACAATACAAGTGAAGCTGTTTCAACCAACACACCAAAAGTAATCCAGTATCAGGAGCCAAAACTAGACACCCACTTAAATATAGATAAATATCCTTATTTATAGAGAAAACAATTCCAGATTTAGGAGCTCTTTTACTAAGCTGCATTAGCTGCTAATACACACCAAACACATCTTAAAATGGTGCTCCGGTATCCTGCAGTAACTGCCAAATTAGTATGCACTAATCCAGGTGCTAAAAAATATTTTGGAGAGCAGGAGGCTTGTGAGGAGGTGGAGAGTGGACTTTCCTGCACTAAACAGCACATCCACATTAGCATACGCTGATTATCGCAGCTTTAACACACAAGCCCACCTACAAAATGGGTGGAGGTAAGTGTTGTGAAAGATCCCTCCGCTCCTTTAAGGGAAACTCTGGCCCAAGTTTTATATATGATAATCCACTGTGATACAACACCCTGTAAGCTCCAGATGTGCCCTCTGACCTGGGGTACGTCAACAGCACTATTTCAGCACAGCTCCCGAAATATACAGTCAGAAGAATAACTCCAGCAGTTTCAAGAAAGTAGTTCCAAAAACAAACAGTTCAAAAAAACCCCAGTAGTTTTTAATAATGCAGTTCCAAAAGCAAAACAGTTCAGGAATCTCAACAGCTTCCAAAAACGCAGTTCATAAACACCCAGCTCAGAAATCCTCCATCAGCTTCAATACTGCAGTTCAACACAAACAGGGCATGAATCTCAGCAGTCACAATGATGCAATTCAAAATGAGCAATTGCAAAAACAAGCAGTTCAAATAAAACAAGCACTTCTAAACAGGCAGTTTAAAAACAAGCAGTTTAAAAATCCCACCAGCAGTTCAGAGGGAGAGAGCCTCCAGGGGTCCCACCCTTCTCTGGTCAGCTCTATCTCCTGGCTTCCTCCCACTTGACCCCGTCACTTCCTGGGTCCTCCATGATAGCCACTGCCTTCCTTTTTATAACAAGACCCCACACCAAGCGGTTACCTGCTGTTTGAACTTTCCACCTTTGGATCTTGCCAGAGCTACAATATCCATAGGCTCCTCTTGCCTCACTTCCTCCTCCTTTTTTTCCCCCTTCCATTCCATGGGCTCCTCGCCCCACCCATTCTCCAGCTGATCCTCCTCCCCCTGATTAGTTCTGCTTAGAGGCTCCCCCTCCATTCCTGGCCTCCCGACCGTGTCTTGGGTTTCACCTTTACCTGCCTTTCCATTGGGCTCCTCTGGGGGCTGCTGGGACAGGAAGTCTTTGATTCTGTTGTAAGACCACCTCAAGGGCTGCTGGGAATCAGTTTTTACCCTGCCTCCAGCTCTCTGGGGAAAATGATCTATGCCTTTTCCTGACACGTGGAACTCCTTGAGCTAAGAATCTGGGTTGTCCCCTCCTCTGGGCCTTCTCTTCCGCCAGTACCCCCTCTCTGTTCCCTTATCCCCTTCTTCACAGTGTCTACTTGATAATTTATTTTAATGGCCACAACTAATGGCAACATTAACACATGGTCAAAAAATGCCCAAATTAATTTCATTTTTTTTTATATACAGCAAGTATTAACAACTGAAGCACACAATAAAGATCTACTGCTTTTACAATAAATCAGGAAACCATTCACACAAGAAGGTTTCTTTGGACCATCAGAGGCAGTACTCCTCAGCTTATTTAATGGTGCAGCAGTAATTTCCACCTTTTCTTGTCATTGCTCCATTTTTTAAATATAAATATATTTGAAAACACTTTATTTATTTATTTATTTATTTATTTATTTATTGTATTTGTATCCCACATTTTTCCACCTATTTGCAGGCTCAATGTGGCTTACATAGTTTGGTTATGATGCTGTCATTCCAGGATATCAGATACAATTAGTGATGTGTAAAGATTAAGTAAGGGGAGGAAGAAGGAAGTGATAGGGTGGGTAAGTTTAGAAGGTAGATTGTCATAGCTGGAAGGATTGGTGAGGTGGTTTGTTAGGGTTATGGGTTCTCTTTGTAAGCCTTGTTGAAGAAATATGTCTTCAGAGATTTGCGAAAGTTAGTTATTTCTTCAATTGTTTTCAGGTTTGTGGGTAATGCATTCCATAACTGCGTACTCCTGTAAGAGAAGGTAGTGGCATACATCAGCTTGTATTTTAGTCCTTTACAGCTGGGGAAGTGTAGATTGAGAAATTTATGGGCCAATTTTGTGGCGTTTCTGGGAGGTAGATCCACAAGGTTTAGCATGTAGATTGGGGCGTCTGCGTGAATGTACACAAAATCAATCGTGCAGATCTGGAACGCAATGCGTTCCTTAAGTGGGAGCCAGTGAAGTTTCTCTCTTAGGGGTTTTGCACTTTCATATTTAGTTTTTCCAAATATGAGTCTGGCGGCAGTGTTCTGGGCTGTTTGGAGTTTTTTTTATAGTCTGTTCTTTGCAGCCAGCATACAGTGCATTGCAGTAGTCCAGGTGGCTTATTACCATTGACTGTACCAGGGTCTTGAACTTGCGAGATATATGTACTTATCTTAATCAGTGGTTTCAGGGTACTTAAAATCCAACACAGCATACAGATCTCAAGGGGCAATAGAATGACACATTTCGCTTCTGCTTTTTCAAGGCAAGCCCCGTTTAGTCTCAAAACTGATTACTAAGGGCTCCTTTTACAAAGCCGCGGTACTGATTTCCAGTGTGGTAAATGCAACAAAGCCTATTCAATTCCTATGGGCTTCGTTGCATTTGCTGAGCGGGAATCAGTATCGCAGCTTCGTAAAAGAAGCCCTTAGTTCTTCATCCCTTACACCAACTAGCAAAAGTGAAACACGTGTCAGTGTATTGCCCCTTGAGATCTGTATAAAGTGTTTTCAAGTATATTTATATTTAAAAAATGGACCGATGACTAGAAAAATTGTGAAATACTACTGCACCACTCAATAAGCTGTGGAGTACTGCCTCTGATGGTCCGAAGATATCTACTTGGGTGAATGTTTTTCTGATTTATTGTAACAGCAGTAGATCTTTATTGTGAATATTAGAAAAAAATAGAAAATTGGCCATTTTGGGCCAGATTCTATATAAGGCACCTAAAAACTCCATGCTGTAAACATTTCTGCATAAGTGTATTCTGTAAGCATTGCCTAGATTTAGGCATAGTACATAAAATATACTTAGTTGATATCCTAGCGCCTAAAACTATGCATGTCCATTTACACCAACGAAAATGTAGTATAAATCCATGTATATAAATTTACGTGCACTAGGCCATATTCTATAACTATGTGCATAAATTTTGGAATGCCCACGAAATGCCCATTTCCCCACCCCTTGTGAACTGCAGACATTAGAATTTAGGCATAGTTCATTACAGAATATGCTTAGTGATTTGTGTGCGTAAATTTGAATTATTGCCAACTAGTGCTCATTATTGCTTGTTAAGTGCTGTTATCAGCACTGATCAGCTTGTTAAGCCAATTAAGTTACAAGCATTGTTATAGAATATGCCTGGATTTCGACGCGGATATCTAAGCACACTATCCTGCTTATAATCGAACGAGAATAACGCCCAAGTTCCGACCTAAATCGGGAGATGGGCGTTCTTCTCACAAAACCGAGTAAATCCATATAATCGAAAGCAATGTTTCAGTGCGTCCGTGTCGCTCGTACGTGGACGTAAAAACGCCCAAATAAGAGGCGTGTCGGGGGCGTGTTAGGGGCGGTGATACGACGTGGACGGGTACAACGTATAACGAATAGCGAAATGGCTCTGGTTGAGCGGGAAGATGGGCGTAATCTGATGGACCCGAAATAAAAGCGACCAGAGCAAGGGGGAAAGCGTCTTTAGACTCATTAGCGATTGTGTGTAGTTGGAGAGTGGCGATATTGTTGGTGGAAGAGCTGAAGTGGTGGTTGCAGAGAGAAAGCCGAGCGTGTTGAGTACCTGTGACGGTCGTCTGTGTGCCCTGCCTCTTTTTGTGTCTTACCCTTTCACCGTTCCTTACTCCTACTCCTTTGCTCCATCGCCCCCTTCCCCCTCCCCCTATCCTTCCCCATTCACTCTTCCCACGTGTGTACTCTATTCCCTGACCTCCGTTTGTCTCTGTGTGCCTGTACTGTTTGGCGAGTGAGTGGCCAGAGGGCGTGGTGGCTGGAAGTGACAGATCTGTGTGTGTTGCTGTTTGACTACTAATCCTAATACTTGCACTGGTGGTGGGGATATGGATGCACTTAATGCACTTGTGGCATTCATGCTACACGAAGAGGCCACCCACCGCAGGAGGTATTCACGGCCCCGAGTGTTTAGGCCCCGCACCACCTTCCTACAACTCACTGACCAGCAGTGTCTAACAAGGTTCAGGTTTGATAGGGCCACCATTCGTCAGCTGTGTGAGCAGCTGAAACCCCTCCTTCAGCCCCAGACACGTAGGAATAACCCCATCCCTGCCCACCTCAAAATCACTTCCGCTCTCTCTGTCCTGGCCACTGGCAGTTTTCAATCCGTATTAGCTGCTAACACAGGCCTCACCCAGGCTTCTATTTCACACTGTCTCACCCAGTTCCTGGATGCCTTCATAACTCACACCTCACACTACATCACTTTCCCCACCACCCCCCAGGCTCTGCACAACAACATGGCCGCCTTCTATGCTGTTGCTAGATTCCCCTCGGTCATCGGTGTGATAGACTGCACACACGTAGCCCTCAGACCCCCCCGGGCACACGAAGCCACCTACAGAAATAGGAAGGCATTTCATTCTATGAACATGCAAGTTGTATGTGATGCCCAGGGGGAGATATTAGACGTGTGTGCCAGGTACCCCGGCTCCAGCCACGATGCCTACATCCTACAGCACTCGGGCATCTTCCGCAGGTTCGAGCAAGGGGAGTTCACTGGTGGATGGCTACTAGGTAAGTGCAACATGCATGTACCACCCATACTAGACCTCCTCCACTGGGCAACCCTCCGCCCTGGCTTCCTCCACCACAACCCACTATCCAAATCCCCCCGCCCCCCCTGTACCTGCTCCAAGCGATACACACTCATCTATCTCATTCTGCTTTTCTGCAAAGGTGACCGAGGCTACCCGCAGAGGACATGGCTTATGACCCCCCTGATCCACCCACAACCAGGGCCAGAAGAAACCTACAACAGGAAACATCGCAGCACCCGGGGGATCATTGAGCGCACCTTTGGTTTATTGAAAAACCGCTTCCGCTGTCTGGACCGGTCTGGAGGAGAGCTGCTCTACAGTCCAGAAAAGGTGGCCAAGATCTTTGTGGCGTGCTGTATGTTACACAATTTGGCCCAGCGCAGAGGACAGCCTCTCCCAGAGGAGCCACAGCCACCACCAGAAGAGGCCCCAGATGAGCTGGAAGAGGAGCCCCCTCCACCCCCAGCCCACAGAGCAGAGCTCAATGCCTACCAGCTTGGTGTAAGAGCAAGACAAAGACTCATTGAAACAAGTTTTAGGTGAATGTAAGTGAGCATTTATTATTTACATACAGTGCATATGTGTTTGGTCAACCCCACCACCACCACCACCACCCCCTCCCTCCCACACCCACCCCCCTCCCACCAACCCTCACCCTACAGCATGTCCCATCATTTTCCCCTTCCCTTCCCCCGTCCCCTCCTACCCCTCCCACGCCCTTCCTTTGCAGCTGGTGCTGCACGGGAAGTCTCTTCCCCCTCTTCGGAGCTGCTGCTCCCAGTGTCCTCCTCCCTATCCCCACGGCAGCCTGCGGCTTCGGCTGCACCGTGGAAATTGGGCCACCTTCTTGGTTGTAGTGGTCTGGCCACAGGACCCAGAATGGGAGCAGCAGGAGTGGGTGCAGAGGCTGAGGAGCGCAATGCCCACCTCTTAGCTGGTGGTGGTTGCTGGTGGTCAGTGGAGGAGGAGGTTGATGGCAGGGGCTGCTCCAGCAGCACGGGGGCTGGAGTAGGCGCGGTGCCCTGAGGGTGCAGGTGTTGGATGCTCTGCTCCAGCCATCTCAGTTGCTGGAGCACCTCCTGGTGGCCTTCACGTTGCGCCTGGAGGAGTTCTTGGTGTGCTCGCTGCTGTGCCTCCAGTGCTTGGCGCTGCAGCTCCAGTTTCTGCTGCCGGTACTCCTCCAAGCGCACGTTGTGGCGGAGTAGTTCCGTGGCCAGCCGCAGGAGTTGCCTCCTTTGGGCGGATGGCCTCTGGCGGGGAGCTGGGCCCTCCTCCTCCTCACCAAAGTCCTCCGGTGCTGGAGGTGCGGCCTCTGCTGGTGCAGGTGGTGGTGGTGGTGGCAGAGCCTGGACAGCTGGTGCAGGTGGTGGTGGTGGTGGTGGTGGCAGAGGCTGGACAGCCGGTGCAGGTGGTGGTGGTGGTGCTGGCAGAGGCTGGACAGCCGGTGCAGGTGGTGGTGGTGGTGCTGGCAGAGGCTGGACAGCTGGTGGTGGTAGAGGCTGGACAGCTGGTGCAGGTGGTGGTGGACGCGGAGGATGCACAGCTGGTGCAGGTGGTGGCGGCTGGACTGCTGGTGCTGCAGGCTGTGGAGGTTGAGGCTGGACAGATGGTGTAGGGTGTTGGCCTTGCAGGCCACTAGGGCCAGCCTCCTCTGAGTCTTCACCTGTATAGCACAAGAGTGAGGAATAGTGTTGGTGCAAATAACCCACTTTTGTCTTTCAGCATTCATATACATTGGTATGTCCCCCAACCTGATGACCCAGCAAAGAGATGGTGAGGAGAAATGGAATTGACACGGGTACGAAAGAGAGAGGCCCGCAGGCAGCTGGGTAGAGGTGGTGGATGAGCAGCCAAGAGAAGGACACCACTCACAACGTTGTGCACAAGCTGTTAGTTGTATAATTGTTAAATTGAACAACATTGCAGCATGTGTTGTGTTACTACTGACTTGCTAAACTGCATAGAACTGCTTTATGACCCCCATTACAGGCTCCTTCAGTTGAATGCATGTGGCCCACACTCAGTAGAGCACAGAGGTCACAGGAGGAACTAGGCACAGTTTGGTAATGGGAAAATAGGAGGGAGTAGTAGGGAAGGACGGCCCCCAGAGTTCTGCCACAGTAGTAACCTACACACACCCATAGGAGCCAACTGGAAAGTAGTATTGGGGGTGCTAAGCCCAGTGACCAACACTCCTCCCTGCACAGCTACATGATCTTTCCTCAATATTGGGGGTGCTCTCACACACACACAGCACCCACCCTGTCTGCTTGCTCCTATAACACACATGACCACTACCACTACTCAAATAGAGCTTACAATTAATTCTATAAATATGGGCACACAGGACAAGTAAGAGGAAACCCAATGACAACGGTAGGGATAGGGAGTAAGGGTAGAGAGCTAGTGAGTAGGGGTTACCAGGTCACAACAGCATCATAAAGGTGGCCTGTTAATATACAGAAAGACAGCCAGAGATACTCCCCCCCCACCCCCACCCACACCCACACCCACCTCCCTCCTCCTGCCCCCCACTCCTCACCTCCCTCCCCCTGACCCCAACTTCTATAACACAAGTGTACTGCAGCACAACAGATACCCCAACTGCATAATGAAACACCTACCTGAGTCCTCAGCCTGGCCCGAGGTGTCCATGGAGCCAATCCCGTGGATGCCCTCCTGGGGTAGGAGGGAGTACACCATCAGCTCCATTGGTGTAAGGTTGGCAGTGTCATTGCCTGGGGGATTGGCCCCTGCCTTCCTCCGAACATCCCTCCTCAGCTTCCGCCACTTCCTCTTGCAGTCCTCCACGTCTCTCCCAGCATGGAAGACAGCATTCAGGCTGTCCCGTACTGCCTCCCATTCCCGCTGCTTTACTGTTGCTGCCAGCCTCTGCCCTGTGGGAGCAAACAGACTCCGGTGCCGCTGTACAATTTCTTGTACCAGGAGCTCCACCTCTGCCTCGAGAAAATTACCCTTCCGGGTCGGCGGCATGCGTGGTGGCATTGTACCAATGGTGTTTTCGAAAATACGGAGTGGGCGTTTATATAGGCGCCAAGAACGCCCATTGAGACGGGGGAATAGGCGTTTCTGATTTGGGCGCTACTTTTTCAATTATACACATAATTCCTAAGCGTGCCCAGCTCAGATAGCGATTAGGAACACATGGTTTTGATTATGAGTAGATAAGTATGGGCGTCTCCACCTGCCTTCCCTTTCTTCATTGCCATTTTACCTGCCATTTCCTGCACTGAGACCTTGCCGGTTGTTCGTAATAATCATTTACAGGGTTTTACCCTCACTTAGCATGCTTGGGTACACCTGTGTATTTAGGGGGTGGGGGGGAAATAATTGTTGGCCCTCAGCCACCACGCCTTCCGTTTCCTGTCTTCCACATCGCCTGATGCTCCCTTCCTTTCTCCCATTCTCTCTGCCTGGTTGTAGCAGGCAGTGTGTGGGGGCCACGAATTTGCTACACTCACCCCAAATCAAGCACCCCTCGGTAAGGGTCATTTCAATCAGGGAGATGTGCAGCTAATGTTCCAGAAGATAAAAGGCGCACTACACAGTCTTGAAACAGACGTTCATGGTAAGCTCTCGTTTGTCTGCCACCTCTTCTCTTTGTGCTCATAGTCAAGGAGTGTGCATTCACTGTATGTATGTAGTCTGGAGTCAGATGTTAGGTAGCTCTGTTTTCACCAGGTTCCTGTGCACTGTACTGTGGGGTTGGCAGGTCCTCAGTGGTGTGGGCCAGCTGTTGGAGGTGCTGTATTGGTTCCCGGTAGCTTCCATCTTCCTTGTTTATGTGGTGTACCCCAGTCCCCATTTATGAAGTGGCCACCCATTCTCAAGGTCCATAGGCGGGGGAGGGGAGAATGATTAATGCAATGGATGTGTATAGCACTTTATGCAACACCTTCCTAAATTGCTCCATAGGTAGTAGGGTAGGGAACATGCACATTACATTGTTTTTAATCGGTAGCCTGGACAAAATGATCGAGGTGGCTACAGGTAGTGCCACTGAGGCCTATGACGTGGTGGTGAGGGAAAGGGGTGTGTGTACAGGTACCAACCCAAAGTAACTGGTGGTGGATAAAGCCTGGTGGCTGCTGTGGCCTAGTGGTTAGAGCACCAGCCTTATAATCATAAGGTTGCTGGTTCAAATCCCACCTAAGGCAAGTCACTTCAGAGACAAAGTTGGACACAAACCCAGAATACTTGAATGTAACACACCTTGGTTCACTACTGGAGAAAGTGTGATCACACCTGCAAATAATGAGCACCATTGTTATTTGTGCCCTTCCCTAACACAAGTATTACATTGCAACTGTGATGAAGTAACCATCCATCTATTGGGTTTCCCATTGTTTCCCTTTTGCTCCTCAGCATTATATACCATAGCTGATGTATTCAATGTGAAAATATGAGCCAGCTGTTTGTAGGTCCTTCTTGGGCCCCCCCCCCCCCCCCACCCCACCAATGTGGCTTGTGGGTAAAGATATGTGTCCATCAGACAGCAAACACTGTGTATGTGGTACCTGGAGTTATGTGGAAGGGTGTACCTGGCAGATCACACGTGGTACAATATTCATCTCTTATTGATGGCACTCTGTATTGTGGGTCAGTATGGTGGAGGGGAGGGAGGAAGGGAGAGAGAGATGCTGGCTGGCCATTTTTATTCATGAACACAAATATTCAGCCAGCCTCCCCGGCCCAACCCCCCTGCACATATATAGCCATGCAGGTTGGAATGAACAGGTGGCGTTCTGTCTGGCCAACATTCTCAGACATACATCACCTTCTCATTCACACAGCACATTTAATGCTATGCATATTGCTGCCTCCTTCCTCTCAACTCAACAGCACCATTTGGTGATATGTAATGCACAAGGGAGACAAACACACACACACACACCCTGATAGTTATATTATAACAAACATTTATTTGCCCCCCACCCCCACCCCCACCCCCACCCCTACAAAATAACCCCAACAATGCCCTCCTCCCCCCCACAACTCCCCACACACCCCAACAATTCCCTCCCCCACCCCCCACAGAACCCCCAACATTTCCCTCCCCCCACACACACAACCCCAACATTTCCCTCCCCCCACACACACAACCCCAACAATTCCCTCCCTCCCCCCACACACACAACCTCAACATTTCCCTCCCCCCACACACAACCCCAACATTTCCCTCCCTCCCTCCCTCCCTCCCCCCACACACACATCACCAACAGGCCCCCCTATTTAAATTAAGGGTGGCCACGCCCTCTTAGTAAGGCCCTCTGTAGCAGGGCAATGAGCAGCCCCAGCAGTACCCTTAGTGGGCCCTGGAGCTGCTCATTGCCCTGCCGTAGGGCTCTCACCTCCTGCAGCAGCTGGTGCTGGCCAACTATAATCTGCTGCTGGCCATCTACCAGCTGCTGCAGGAGGCGCACTACAGTCACCGGCCCAAAGGCTGGAGGTGGCCCAGGGGACACGGACGATGGCCCAGGGGATGGAGGTGGGCCAGGGGACATTGAAGATGATGGCCCAGGAGATGGAGGTGGGCCAGGCGATGGCGCTGGCTGAGGCGATGGAGGTGCCTCAGGGGATGGAGATGGCTGAGGGGAGGGAGATGCCTCATATGGAGGTGCAGGTGGGGAGGGGTCCTGATGTATGTCCTCATCCTCATCAATGATGAGGACCCCCTCCTCCGAGTCCTCCTCCTCCTCCTCCTCCTGGTGGCCCGCCTCCTGGCCTGGCTGCTCCTCCTCCTCCTCATCCAGGTGCCCCTCCTCTTGCTGTTCCTCCTCCTCCTGCTCCTGCTCCTCCTCCTCCTCCTCCTCCTGGAGGTGGTGGCCCTCCTCATCTTGGCGCTCGGCTTCCTGCTGGTGGAGCCCTGTGTATGTAAAAGGAGTGTGATTGAGATCAGTGCATACAACATGGCTTGCATAGTGCAGTAGCTGGGTGGCGTGAGGCAGGGGATGGGGCAGGGTGTGGTAAGGCGTAGCCTATGCCCATGGGGAATGAGCTGCATCAGATGACATGACACAGAACCCTGGACCCTCCTCTGATACACACCACGCAGGACATGTTGCCATACCAAATTCATTGCTGACCAGCATGTTTGCATTGTGAGATGCAACGAGGGGTTGATGGGCAGTTGTTGTAGGAGTTATTGGGGGGGGGGGGGCAGTGGGAAGGGTGTTGAGCACAATTCTTTTATGTGAGTTAGGCCATAACATGCAGTAAAAGTAGGGCCTCAGGCAACTGTACCAGGACACACTAATCAGCCACCACAGTAAGGGGAATAGTAAAGTGTGGCATATCATCTCATTCATCTCGGGGGGATGGTGGGACGTTGCAAGCACGCTCATGGGAGAACCCCTGCAACCTGCATCCTTGATCTGGGACAGATATGGTATTACTAGGTGGCTATTAGGCACATGGGAAGTGATATTGTACAACACATTTGCTTTATTCATGAAATGTATGTAGTAATCTGTACAGGTGTCCTGTTTTTGAATACTTACGGCGAGCCCTGAGGTGCCTTCGCACCGCCCGGATGAGGTCGGGCCTCTCCCGCCTCACCCTGCGGAACCGCCTCCGCAGGGACTCCAGGTCCCGGTGGACTCCAAAGCGTCTGTAAGATATAAGTTTGGAGAGCAGGGGTCAGGGGTGTTGGTCCTTTTTGTCCTCTGCACACATTCATTTGCTATTCACATACCAGAGAGAGAGGGTCTACAGTGTTGGGGGGGGGGGGGCACCTCCATTGGTAGTGAATCATAGGAGCCACCTTTTTTCCATTTTGGGGGGTGGAACCCCCAGTGGAGATGACCCCTCCCTCCATACATATTTGATATTGGGGGTGGGGTGGTGAAGCACCCACAGCAGCCACCGAGTTGGTTCCTATGCAGATGATGCCAGAGAGGTGGCCATGAGGCCAGACAGTACCGTTTGTATACATTATAATGTATGCTTGTTAAACTACTTTATATGTGTTATCATGACCATGTTATAAAGTATGGTATAGGTTTCATTGGTCTCATGCTTCCACTATTCGGAGGCTCCAAAGAGGGGTTGGAAAATGTGGCCTTCACATAACTAACGAAATTGTCACATAACACTAATATAATAGTCACATACCTAACCTAACGAAATACATTCTTGTAGGGATGTGGGAATGGTGGTCGTTTCAATAACATACAAATTATTGGTGATTGTGCATGTTCCTATATTACTCATGATCCTTGCATGGACACTCCAGTTACTGCTGGTAACATTGATGACGGAGCTGTTATATGTGTAGGTACAGGAGGGGAGGGGGGTTGGGCCATAACCTTACCTCTCTAACCGTTCCCGGATGCGGGACCAGGCTCGCATGGCCTGCAGCCTGGGGGGCAGATGGTGGTGCTGGATAAATAGGCGATGTCGGTGCCTTAGGCACAGCCGGACGAGCATCAAGCTCTCCTCCTGGCCAAAATTGGGCTCTCGCCGTTGTGCCATTTTTCCACGTGTTGGAAAAGAAGTGCCTTATATAGACGACCTTGCGTGAGGGACGTCGTTTCATGCACAGCTCCATATATGGATGACCATTCCATATATGGCCCCTATCAGCACGTGGACGCCCTCGTAAGCATAGACGTCTTTGACGTGCACATGCCTGCAGGAGTGTGAAACGTGCCTTCTATAGATGTGTATGACGCACCCCACCCGACCCTTTTCACATATACACAATATACATTTACTGCATGTTCAGTAGGTGTACAGTGCATGCAGATCCGCACATTCAGATGGGCACATATGATGAATGTATGGGTGGAGCAGCATGATATGTCTGTAGTTGACACATATATGCGTTCGTCATATATTTCCGTACCTGGATGGCCTGAACAACATGTACTGTACTTGCGATACACCTATGTACATTATTTTACACACCACGTGATTTGGTCGTTTGCACCTGCAATAGTCGACCGTGTTAGGGCGCCCAATTTAGTCACGCTTATGCGCTCGTCATTTGATTGTTTTCTTACAGGGATAATCGATTGTCGAAAAACGCCCACACTATTTTTCCATTATACAGGTCTATTTTTGGACGTTATCGTAAGAACGCCCTAATTCGTACTTGGACGATCTTTCCATTTTGCCCCTCCAAATAGAATCCGGGGGAAAAAAAACATGCAAAGCAATGCTAAGGCCACTTTTTGCTGCAGCTTAGTAAAACAACCCCTTAAAGAGTTATCACATTTCTCAAGTAGTAACTGTCGATGCACAGAGACATGTTTGCAACTTGACCTTTTCCACTGTTGTATAACCATATACTTCAAAGTTCAGATTTTTCAGTATTTTTCAAGACCATATAAAAAAGTATTTAAGAAAAGCCACTTTCACTCAACAAGCCCCAAATGTTCAAAGTAATCAATATGCAAATGCAAAGAAGACTAACCTTAGACACATACCACCTTATTCTATAACATTAATGCCAAAATGTATGCACAGTTTACTTGCTCAGATTATTTGAGGGTTAAATGAAAAGTAATGCCTCCACCTCCATAATTTTTGTTTAAATGAAGGTATTGTAATGAATAAAAACATGAAAATAAGGCTTGAAACTTCTTCTTTTATTACATGTATTTACTTTTCTATATAGTCACCACCATTCACCACACATTTCTGCTAATGACAGGAAAGTTTTTGAAACCCATTGTGAAAGAACTGCACATCTTGTCTCTTCAACCTTTTGCTTACAGTCCTTTCTGCATCTTCATTCAAGTCAAAGAAATGCCTCTGAAGGTATTCTGAATTTTGGAAAATGATGGAGGCCAATCTTTGCAATTGCTTCAATGGTGTCTCATGCTATTTGAGGCCTGGCATTGTCATGTTGCAACCAAATTTCCTACTTTTCTTCCAAACTCTTTTTAATCATTCTTTCAAAGTTCTCAGGGTTGCAATGTTATGATTTCACAGGCCGATGATCAGATGCCCCACACTGTTCCAGTGTTCTAGAATTAGGAACAGCATGGGACTATAACGTCCCTATGATCAAAGCTAATAGCATGCAAATTTATGCGCACTATTAGCTCTGATCATAGGGGCACTTCTGTGGAAGGGCTGTGCTTGGGCATGCGCCCAAGGCACAATGTTCCTGCAAAAGTTGTTTGATAGGTGTGGGCTGTCAAAATCCAAGACCTATCAAACAGCAGAAGAGGTTTGACAGGTATGGGATTTTCTCCTGGACTGTAAAACCTAAGCCCGCCCTCCAAACATGAGGCCAGGAGGTCTGGTGGACCTTCATGCTCCCCCACCCCACAAACACGAAAGAACCCTGGTTGTCCAGTGGGACTGCTACTTCCCCCTTCTCGACATTGAAATAAATGGCCTGGTGGTCTAGTAGGAACACTAACCCTTCCTCCCTTCCTCCATCTCACCTGGCACCCCCCCCCCCCCCAGCACTCCTTCCCTCCTCATTAGGTGCCTCCTCAAAATGGCCAGCACCCTGCCCTGCTCAGTGCATCCTGGGATGTGCTGGGTGGGGCTTAACTTCCATATAAGGGTTAAGCTACACCCAGTGCAGCTCAGAATGCACCAGGCAGGGCACCACCATTTTGAGAAGGCGCCTGAAGAGGAGGGAAGTGCCTCCCTCCTCCAACTATGGGGAGGGGGAGTGGTATGGAGGAAGGGAGGGAGGGATAGCGGTCCCACTAGACCACAACACTATTTTATTCAATGTTGGGAGGGGGGAAGTAGCAGTCCCACTGGACCAGCTGGCCATTTTTTTCAATGTCTGGAGGGGAGTAGCGGTCCCACTGGACCACTAGGGTCTCCTTAGTGTTGGGTTGGAGTGGGGCTGGAGGTCCAGTAGGACCACTATTTCCCCAGCAAATCTGGTTCTCTCTTCTTCTGGAGTTATCCTCTGAAGAACCATGGAGACTGGAGTGTTTTCCGACTCTCATCACCCAGAACGAGGGATCTCTTCTGCATCCAATCCTCTGGTCTCTGGCTCTCACAGCCTGGATGTTGAGAGCTTAGAATTTGCTTTGTTGCATCTTTCTGAGGGTGTCTACAGGGTCTTGCTGGCTTCCAGAAAAGATTCCACTAAGAGGTGTTACTATTTCAAATGGAGGAGGTTTGCCATCTGGTGTGAGGGCAAGGCCTTAGATCTTATTCCTGCCCTATACAGACCCTGCTTGAATACCTTTTGCACCTCTCTGAGTTTGGTCTCAAGACCAACTCTGTAATGGTTCACCTTAGTGCTATTAGTGCTTATCATCAACTTATAAGCCAATCTATGGACAGCCTCTAGTTGTTTGCTTCATAAGAGGTTTGCTGTTGGCAAAGCTCCCTGTCAAACCTCCATTTGTGTCATGGGACCTCAATTTTCTTTCTCACCAAGCTGATGAAAACTCCTTTTGAGCTACTTGATTCCTGTCATTGAAGTTCTTGACATGGAAGGTCATATTTTTGGTGGGTCAGTGAACTTCAGTCTTTAGTGGCGAATTCACCTTATACCAAATTTCATCATAACAGAGTAGAACTCTGCATGCACCCTAAGCTCCTACCTAAGGTTGTGTTGGAGTTCCGTCTGAACCAGTTGATTGCCAACATTATTCCCCCAACCTCATACCTATCCTGCAAAAGTGCACTGCACACCTTGGACTGCAAGTGTGCATTGGCCTTTTACTTGGAGTGGACTAGGCCCTACAGACAGTCCACCTAACTTTTTGTTTCTTTTGATCCCAACCATTTCCAATTGGCTGGAAGATTGCATTTTTTTCACTTATGCCCTTGATGGTCATGTCAGGGCTCACAGTGTCAGAGCCATGGCAGCATCGGTAGCCCATCTGAGGTCAGTCTCCATTAAAGAAATTTGCAAGGCTGTGACTTGGTCTTCAGTCCACACATTGACATCTTATTGGTGTCTTGAAAATGATACCTGACAAGACAATAAGTTTGGGCAGACAGTTCTGCAGAATTTGTTTGGAATCCACAGTCCAACTCCACCTTCCTAGGCCCATTGTGTTTTCTTCCAGGCTGCACTCTCCCTCAGATTATATATACTTTCAGGTTAATTACTTTTTTGCCCTCGCCATTGCAAAGTACAGTTGACCACTGGTTGTTGTTTTTGCTGAGCCTGGTAGCTAGGGATTCCCATCATTGAGAATTATAGGTTTGCTTGTTGTAATGGAAGTGAATTTTAAAGATTGTTTTTCAACTCTGTCTTTTACCAAAAGTAACTTTTCTTGTGAATACAAAAATAAGTTGGAATGCAGAAGATAAGATGCAGCTCTAATTTGGTATGCAAAGGGGAGGATGGTTCTTGTTTCCAGGTCCAGCCTGGCCACCTGGAGTTGGAACTCATGTGACCACATTTCCACAGTATGGCTTGTTTACCTAAACAGAGAAGCATTCTGTAATTTTCCTTAGCTCTGAGCATGAGCTCAGAGCCTAATAAAAAGGGAGGGCTTGTCACAACAGAGTGGGAACTCATCTGTGAATAACGTACGTACTGTGCAGAGGATCTGTTCCTGGTTCAAGAAGCTCCTGGCTCTCTTTGTGAACCACTCCCCCCCCCCCAGCTGATGATGAGCCTGGATGTAAGGACCAGTGATGATTGTATGTATAGTGTATTATTGCTTCCTTAAGTAGTAGTAGTAGTAGTAGTCCTTTCCTGGTCTAAGAACTCTTAGCATTGCTTAGATGTAGAGACCAGTGATGTAATGATTGTTTAGCTAATCATTGTGTGTATAGAGGTAATCATTGTATATGTGCTAACCATTGTATATATCTTAATCATTGTGGAATTTAGCTCCTCTAATAAAGGTCTCATTTACTTGATACGAATCCAAAAGAATCCACGGTAATTATTGGGTAGTCTATGTCAGTGAGGCAGGCTGTAAATCCATAGCAGTTCACTTGTCTTCAGAGAAAGCAAAGATATTTACCTGTAGCAGGTATTCTCCAAGGACAGTAGGTCTTATATTTGCGCATCCCTCCCACTTCCCCTTGGAGTTGTCTCCTTTTTATTATTTTACTGCTGGTCCTGCTCTCTTGCGGCAGGCAGCAAGTAACTTGCATATGCATGGAGGAGCATGTCTCATGCTCAAAGACCTATTTTTAAGCTTATTACAAGCTCCAAACTGGCAAAGCAGACCCGCAATACCCAACTGTGAGAATATAAGGCCTGCTGTCCTCAGAGAATACCTGCTACAGGTAAGTATATTCGCTCTTCTCGCAGAAACATGTCTAAAGCGCATAAACAAAGAAAAAAGTTCAAGCCCACTACTGGCTGAAAAGATGTTCCCAGAGGAGGTCATGCCATTGGTGTAACATGGGTGTTATTACACAATGAACATTTTTTGCCAATAACAGATAGCAAAATGACTTCTGGGGGCTGGAAAGAAAAACATCCACAATTAGACCAGCTTTTCATTGTTTTAAAAGTGTCTAGGGTAAGGCTATACCTGTCTTTGGACCCATTTGTAAATTTGCTGATTTGGAGATTTGAGAGGTGGAAGTGGTTGTTTGTGAGAAATAGTGAAGAGTTGCTGAGTGCTTTGTTACCTTTGTCTGTTTGCCCCAGTCTTAACCTTTTGATCTTCACATTTCCTGCCTTGCCTCCTCTGTGTCTCACCTCCTCAAGTCCTTGCCCAATCCTGCTAGCCCCCCAGCCACACCCATCCCTTCCTCTGCATCTCATTCCCTTCCCTCACCAAACCCTCACTGTCCCTAAACCCCAGCACCTCTCATTCTACCTGATTGCCTATCATTGTTCCTCTGTCTCCTCCTAATTTGTCACTGTGCTCTGTGCTACGGCTGTGTGTGTGCTGTTTGCTGTTGGTGGAAGAGTGAGTTAGGCTTAGTGTTGCAGTTGTGTGTGTCTGGAATGTTTGGTGGTGGTGTGAGAGTGAGTGTTTTGGGCAGCTGGTGTGTGTCTCATGACTGTGTGCTGGTGCTGGGTCTTATAAGATACAGTAGTTGGAGGTTTCTGGGGTCAGTGGATTGCACCTGTGGTGGTGAGACACCTGCCCACCAATCAAGGATGCACTGCATGCTTTGGTGGCACACGTCTTGCTGGAGGTGGATGAGAGTTTGGAGGGGAGTCCCCAGAGAAGATTTCCCAATCAGAGAATCTTCAGGCCAGGCACTCATTTCCTAAACCTCACTGACCAGGAATGTCATACAGAACCTCTGTGATAAGCTACAACCCTTCATCCAGCACAAAATATGCAGGAATAATCCTGTGCTAGTTTACCTGAAGGTCACTGCCTCCCTCTCCTTTTTGGCCACCAGCACTTTCCAGTCTATGTTAGCAGTCAGTGCAGGTCTCACTCAACCCACCATCTCCAACTGTCTTACCCAGCTCCTCGATGCCTTCCTCACCCACCATTGCTGGAAATATGTATATATGTAGATATGAAGCAGCTGTTTGCACATCTTCCCAAATCCTCAGCCTTGTTGGTTGTGGGCAAGGAAGTATGCAGGACAGAGAGTAAAGTACAGTCTAGATACTCCCTATGCATACCTGCTGGTTGGTACCAGATTGGTGGCTAGTGTGAGACAGCACACCTTTACTTTGAGGAGTTCTATTGCAGTCTACTAAAAGAGATGTTGGGCTGTAGGATGAAGGGGGTTTAGGAGGCTGGTCTCCTGCTGCAAGTTGTCAGGAACAGACAGGGAAATGCTTAGAGTAGGTGAATTGTGGTCCACCTCAGTACATATGGCCCCTTATCTGGGGCCAGAAGTGCAAATGTCTGCCTAGGATCTTTGGCAAGGGGCACCTATGATGGGAACTTGATTCCAGCCTCCAGCATGGAGGTGGACTGGGGGACCAGCATGCCTGCTTTCCACCAATGTGCAAAAATTAGCACGCAGCAAGTGCAAAGCCTTAGTGGTAAATGTAGAGGGTGTGCAAAACATATGTCCTTCATTTACTCTAAACTGTGCATGGACACCAAGCTACATGCAGTAGAAAACAGCACACATCCCTCATCTGATATCTCCTTCCTGAAGATCCCCCACCTGATCCAATCTCCCCTTTGACCCTGCAACCCCCCCCCCCCCCCCCCCCCGCCAAGATGCAGTCCACCTATTCATGCTAGTTTGCCTGCCTCAGTGTCTTCGGGTGCTTTAAGCCACTGCTGAGATATT
Source organism: Microcaecilia unicolor (assembly GCF_901765095.1). NCBI lineage: Eukaryota > Metazoa > Chordata > Amphibia > Gymnophiona > Siphonopidae > Microcaecilia > Microcaecilia unicolor. The sequence continues at coordinate 596,008,283 of NC_044032.1, forward strand.
TCCCCCCTCTTGTTGCACTGTGGGGTAGGCTTCACAGTGTTTAGCCACTTAGCCCCTATCACTGCATCATGGGCTGTACATGCTACTTTTTGTGCAGCTTTGACCCTTTCTTGCTGCGTCAGGGTGCTGATGCCTCTGCTGCTGTGATACCTGCCCAGCATAAAACGTATATGGGAAAGTGAAATAAATGACAGAATAAATAGATGAAATACTTGGAAAATGACATGATAGAAAAGGGTAAATGAAACAAAATAATGAAACAAAATGAGCATTTTTCTGTGCACATTCCTACTGCTTTCTTTGTAGGTAATTTTCTCTGGCACTGCCCAATTACCGCCGGGTAACACCTGCGCTAGAAAATCAGGTCTGATTTTCTGTAGCGTTGAAAATGTCATGCATTGGGGCTGGAACTACTGCAGGGACCCTCATTGGGCCAACGGTAGCTCCAAATTGGCGCACAGCTTACTGTGGCTTATTAAAAGGGCCCCTTTGAATGGGCTGTGTTGGCATTGTCCCACAACTTTTTAAACAGGGGGAAGAGGCTTTTGAGGACTTGATTAACCAGTCAGTGGAAAATTGATTTGTAGATTTTTGTTTCAAGTTGATCAATCTCTGCGTCTAATTCCTGGAAAAATTCTCAGGAACATTAAAAAAAATACACATAGATGAGAAGGCAGTATTTATTGGTTCTTTAGACAGTGCACACACAACATTCTTATCCTACATGATATTTCAAAAGATCCAACAAGCATGTGGATTTAGAGAGGATTTACTTTATTTAAAATCAGGAAGGAAGACAGCATTAATCAAAAAGAGAAGAAGGCAGATAAACAGCTACACCAATGAACTTTTCACTGTTTTTGTGGCATCTACTAACATGTGGACTCAAATAATTCTGGCCAGAATTAAACACATTCACAGCATCACACGCAGTAACAGAACTGACACATAAGTGTTTGAGTTATCTATTCTTGATATGCATACTAATTACTTGGATTGTTTCAGTGGTTGCACATCTAGGGAATATATAAATAGTGGCAGAATCTCTTGTTTTGCTGCCTGCACCTCAAGTGTTTCTTCCTCTTTAGAAGCACATCATCATGGCAGAAGTTCTTACTTCTCTCCTGCTGCCACATTTGTTCTTTGTTCCTTCCATCCTGAAAATGCGTCCTGACAAAGAACACAAAGGACTCCTGCCTCTGCACTTACAACTGCTTTTCTTACTCCTCTTCCATTCCTAGAATTGTGTCATCATAGCTCCCACCACTGCACTCATTGCCCAGTACAGCCCACACAGTTCCTGCATTCATCAGCCTGTTCTAGCTCTTCCACAGACAAGAGATAATGTGCAGGAGAGCTGTCCGTGCCTGTACTAAGCTAATATCTCCGTCTGATGCATCCTGCAATCTCAGCATCTCCTTGGCTCAATACTTGGGCTTCTATTATAGTTGCTGCCATCTTCACCTGTCCATGCTGGCCCTGAACTAAACTTGAAAGAGAATGCAATGGACCCAGCCTGAGAGGATTTATCTCAGGACAGGAAAACTGTATGCCTGTGACTGGCTTGGTGGTTTCTCTGAAACTATTTGGGCTCTGGCTATGGTCAGTAGCACAGCTGAGGAGCTGGAGGACTAAGGGAAACTCACAGATGGTTACTGGCTAAGGATGGGGTGGGGAAATATAGGAATCTGGACAGTGCTTTCCGGCAAAAAGGTGTCAATACTCAAATGCAAAGCCATCCTTAAAAGGTGGAGTAACTGATTAAAAAAAAAAAAAGTGACCTCATCAACCAGCCACAGAATCTATGAGACGGAAGCATTGCAAATACTATGCCAGTCTTTCAGAATGCACTGCTTGTTGGAAAAAAAATAACAAGTCAGACTGTTACAAATCTCATAGACCTACCTTTTTTCCCCACCTAAAAAAGGTGAAGTATTTTTTGGTGTATTGTAGTTTCTGCATAGGGCCTATACAGAAACAACAATACACAAAACAATACTTCACTTTGTTTAGGTGGAAAATAAGGTAGATCTATATGAAATACAGAATAAAAAAACACCGTATTAGAAATAGAAATGTGCAGGCAAAAACTCAACTGGAAACCCCAAGAAGCTGGACTCTTACCTGCAATATAACACTAGACAAATAGACACAGAAATGTATTTCCTCCTTTACTGTGTGAAATGCAAAGATAACAGAGAAATTGCACATTCAGATTCCCACAGATCCTGGGATCTTTCATTAATACTTGAGTGCCATAGGTCAAATTTAGCAGGCAATGGAAAAGGTTCCAGTACTTAGTACCACCAAGTACTTCCTGCAAAATAGCACTGGATTTAGATATTTTAATATTACATTAAGGTTTTTTGTTCAATGATTTCATAGGGGTACCTGTGTCATTCAGCTCAGAGGGGGAACTTTCCCAAGAAACATATAATATGGACCCCTGAGGGGTTAAGAGAAAAGCTTTGCCACCAGTGAAAGGATATATTCATAGCATTATATTAAACATCTCCCTCTTGGCTCCTCTTCACAAACTCTAGGAGGTACGTCCTTTTAAATTTACACCTAAAGGGAGAAGATTGAAGGGAGGTAAGCCCCTCTTTTATATCATCTTTTAAGGTAATTATTTCAATAAAACTAGGTTTACAAGCTGACCAAAAGTGGTACTACTGTAACTATATAAATTACTTCAGCCACCTATGCATTATATTCATAATTAAGTTGCAATCCTTTATTTTATTAATAGAAATCAAACAAAATAAAACATGGAAAAGAAAATAAGATGATACCTTTTTTTATTGGACATAACTTAATACATTTCTTGATTAAGTTATGTCCAATAAAAAAGGTATCATCTTATTTTCTTTGCCATGTTTTATTTTGTTTGATTTCTATTGATAACCTTAAGAGTGGACTAACACGGCTACCACACTCCTCTACTTAATCCTTTATTTGAACTTCAAAATTAAAAGCACAATAAATTATACAATATAATGAGCAAATCCTAGCTAGAATACTAGTTGGTCCTATCAACTATATATTTATTTATTTTATTTATTTGTTACATTTGTATCCCACATTTTCCCACCGATTTGCAGGCTCAATGTGGCTTACATAGTACCGTAAAGGTGTTCGCCAATTCCAGTATGAACAAATACAGTAATGTTGTGGTAGAATAAGGTTCGTGTGTACAGATACATTAGGGAATCATAGAGAGGAAGAGAATCATACAGAAGAAGAGTTATTATATGTCCATTACGAGCTTTGGTTTCGTTGTGTTGCAGGGTACAGGCATTTAAGTTGGGTCGGTAGGGTATGCCTTTTTGAACAGATTAGTTGTTTTTTTTTTTAATTCTTTATTTCTAAGTTTCATATGTACATTTACATAACATAAATGATTAGAAAAATGGAAAAAAAGTAATAAGAAATTAAAATAAACTGGAGAATTAATCTGAAAAATTTGTCCACAATATTTATAGACAAGATACTAGGAAATAATATTTAAAAAGGCAATAAATTAATATAACTAAATTAAGAGGGAGGATGCAAAACGTCTGCCAGCGATTTCCAACATTCAAACTGTTGGTGCATCCAGACTACGAACATCTCCTCGTTCATGAGATATTATAAATTCCTGCAATTTCATTGGTTCAAAAAAAAACGTAGTTAATCGAGTTTAAGGATACTAAACACCTGCAGGCAAATTTTAAAAGAAAAGTTCCATCCAAAGCGAGAATTCTTGATTTCAAATCCTTGAATTGTCGTCTTCTTTTCTGGGTTTCCTTATTCAAATCAGGAAATATTTGTATTTTAGTACCAAGAAACTGTGCAGAAATACTGTATGTCTAAAGCATAAACGCAATATATTATTTCTGTTTCAAAAGCAAAAGTAACAATGAGAGTTGTTTGATCAGGTATTACCTCAAGGGAACTTTCCAAAAATTCTGTTAGATTTAATTGCTGCTGAGGGTCATCAGAAAGCATTGTAGATCGAGTAATATAATATGCTTTAACAATTGGTGGCAGTGCTTCCTTCGGAATTGCTAATACATCTATAAAATATTTCTTCAGCATTTCAGTTGGGGCAATCAATGGTGATTTTGGAAATTTAAGGAATCTCAGGTTGTTCTTCCTCATCTGGTTATCGTGGTATTCTATCTTCTTAGTCATGAAATTTCTATCCTGAATAAGTGTTCCAACAGGGCTTTGTAGTTTTTTTAATTCACCATCATGCGAATCAGTTCTTTGTTCATATGATTGAACTCTCTCAGTCATAGAGTGTTGAGATTGTTTCAAAGCAGATAAGTACATAAGCACATAAGTACATAAGTAATGCCATACTGGGAAAGACCAAGGGTCCATCAAGCCCAGCATCCTGTCCACGACAGCGGCCAATCCAGGCCAAGGGCACCTGGCAAGCTTCCCAAACGTACAAACATTCTATACATATTATTCCTGGAATTGTGGATTTTTCCCAAGTTCATTTAATAGCGGTTTATGGACTTATCCTTTAGGAAACCGTCCAACCCCTTTTTAAACTCTGCTAAGCTAACCGCCTTCACCACTTTCTCCGGCAACGAATTCCAGAGTTTAATTACACGTTGGGTGAAGAAAAATTTTCTCCGATTTGTTTTAACTTTACTACACTGTAGTTTCATCGCATGCCCCCTAGTCCTAGTATTTTTGGAAAGCGTGAACAGACGCTTCACATCCACCTGTTCCACTCCACTCATTATTTTATATACCTCTATCATGTCTCCCCTCAGTCGTCTCTTCTCCAAGCTGAATAGCCCTAGCCTCCTTAATCTTTCTTCATAGGGAAGTTGCCCCATCCCCGCTATCATTTTAGTCACCCTTCGCTGCACCTTTTCCAATTCTACTATATCTTTCTTGAGATGCGGCGACCAGAATTGAACACAATACTCAAGGTGCGGTCGCACCATGGAGTGATACAACGGCATTATAACATCCTCACATCTGTTTTCCATACCTTTCCTAATAATACCCAACATTCTATTCGCTTTCCTAGCCGCAGCAGCACACTGAGCAGAAGGTTTCTGTGTATTATCGACGACGACACCCAGATCCCTTTCTTGGTCCGTAACTCCTAACGTGGAACCTTGCATCACGTAGCTATAATTCAGGTTCTTTTTTCCCACATGCATCACCTTGCACTTGCTCACATTAAACGTCATCTGCCATTTAGCTGCCCAATCTCCCAGTCTCGTAAGGTCCTCTTGTAATTTTTCACAATCCTGTCATGATTTAACAACTTTGAATAACTTTGTGTCATCAGCAAATTTGATTACCTCACTAGTTACTCCCATCTCTAAATCATTTATAAATATATTAAAAAGCAGTGGTCCTAGCACAGACCCCTGAGGAACCCCACTAACTACCCTTCTCCATTGCGAATACCTCCCATTTAACCCCACTCTCTGTTTCCTATCCTTCAACCAGTTTTTAATCCACAATAGGACATTTTCTCCTATCCCATGACCCTCCAATTTTCTCTGTAGCCTTTCATGAGGTACCTTGTCAAACGCCTTTTGAAAATCCAGATACACAATATCAACCAGTTCCCCTTTGTTCACATGTTTGTTTACTCCTTCAAAGAATTGAAGTAAATTGGTCAGGCAAGATTTCCCCACACAAAAGCCGTGCTGACTTGGTCTCAGTAATCCATGTCCTCGGATGTGCTCTGTAATTTTGTTTTTAATAATAGCCTCTACCATTTTCCCCGGCACTGACGTCAGACTCACCGGTCTATAATTTCCCAGATCTCCCCGGGAGCCTTTTTTAAAAATCGGCATTACATTGGCCACCCTCCATTCTTCCGGTACCACACTTGATTTTAAGGATAAGTTGCACATCACTAGCAGTAGCTCCGCAAGATCATTTTTCAGTTCTATCAGTACTCTAGGATGAATACAATCCGGTCCAGGAGATTTGCTACTCTTCAGTTTGCTGAACTGCCCCATTACGTCCTCCAGGTTTACCGTGAAGTCAGTAAGTTTCTCCGACTCGTCCGCTTGAAATACCATTTCCGACACCGGTATCCCACCCAAATATTCCTTGGTGAAGACCGAAGCAAAGAATTCATTCAGTCTCTCCGCTACGTCTTTGTCTTCCTTGATTGCCCCTTTTACCCCTCGGTCATCCAGCGGCCCAACCGATAATTCTTGTTTAAATGAATTATTTACCTAGACGAGTGATATATTCAAAGTCTGGATAGCGTCCCACAGCACTTCAAGAGTTACTACTGCTGGTCTTTGTTTCACCTCGAGACCCACAGGAGCAGTTCCCAGAGTTGGAGAGAGCAAAGGGTTGCACCAAGTGTTGTTAAATCCACCGGGACAGAAAAATTGGCAGGGCCTCTCCCAGCCAGCGGCGTGGACATACCTACTTCGGAAAAGTCACTCCGTGGTTCCACTGCTGGCGTCGCTCTGCTTCCTGGTCTCGGGGGTGGTAGTTGGAGAGGCAGACTTAACAAAGCCACTTCAATGCTGAGGTCCTCCGGTCGCAGGGAGGAACCAGTCAAGGTAGGCGTCTGCATTCCCGGTGTTTGAACTCTGAATGCCTCGAGCATTGTCTGCCTAAGAGAGGAATTTCCCCTGAGGTTAGGAGAGGCTTTCACCCCGGTTTTTCCCTTTGCTCGTCCCCATTCAGAAGGGGGAAAAGGTATTACTCTGAAGATTATGCTGGAGGTTTCAAGAGCACTTAACACACGTCTCCTCTCATAGATGCCATCTTGTCTGAACAGGTTAGTTTTTAATGATTTCCGGAAGTTTAGGTGATCATAAGTTGTTTTCACAGCTTTTGGTAATGCGTTCCATAGTTGTGTGCTTATGTAGGAAAAGCTGGATGCATAGGTTGATTTGTATTTGAGTCCTTTGCAGCTTGGGTAGTGGAGATTTAGGTATGTTCATGTTGATCCTGTTGTGTTTCTGGTTGGTGGGTCTATGAGGTCTGTCATGTATCCCGGGGCTTCGCCGTAGATAAGTTTATGAACCAGAGTGCAGATTTTGAAAGCAATACGTTCTTTGATTGGGAGCCAGTGCAGTTTTTCTCGGAGGGGTTTGGCGCTTTCAAATCGTGTTTTTCCAAATATAAGCCTGGCTGCCGTGTTTTGAGCGGTCTGAAGTTTCTTTATAATTTGTTCTTTGCATCCCACATAAATTCCATTTCAGTAGTCTACATGGCTTAGTACCATTGATTGTATCAAGTTGCAAAATGTTTCCCTTGGGAAAATGGTTTCACGCGTTTGAGTTTCCACATTGAGTGGAACATTTTCTTTGTTGTAGATTTCACTTGGTTCTCTAGTGTGAGGTTACGGTCGATTGTAACACCGAGAATTTTCAGGCTGACTGAGATAGGGAGGGTATAATTTGAGGTGTTTATGATTGTGGGTTTGTTCATATTGTATTGGGTTGAGAGGATGAGACAGTGTGTTTTTTCTGTGTTGAGTTTTAGTTGAAACGCGTTTGCCCATGAGTCCATGATATTCAAGCTGAGCTTGATTTCGTTGGTGATTTCTGTCAGATCACGTTTGTAAGGAATGTATATTGTGACATCGTCTGCATAGATGAAAGGGTTAAGGCCTTGGTTGTATAAGGATTTGGCTAGTGGGGTCATCATTAGGTTGAAAAGGATCAGTGATAGTGGTGATCCTTGAGGTACTCTGCATTCTGCTTTCCATGGTGGTGATATGTTTGAGCTTGATTTCACTTGATATGTTCTAGTGGTTAGGAAACCCTTGATCCAACTAAGTATGTATCCACCAATCCCGAAGTAATCTAGGAGTCTTAGTAGTATTTTATGGTTTTACCATGTCGAATGCACTGGACATGTCGAATTGGAGGAGAAGTATGCTTTTGCCTGTTGCTATTTCCTGCTTGAATTTGGCTAGGAGGGTAATTAGTACTGTTTCAGTGCTGTGGAGGGGGTGAAATCCTGATTGTGATTCATGTAATATTGTGAATTTGTTTATACAATCAGTAAGTTGTTTGGTTACCATGCTTTCCATCAGTTTGACCACCAGTGGGATTGATGCTACTGGGCGGTAGTTAGTGATTTCGTTTGATTTTTTCTTGTGATCTTTTGGTATTGGGGTGAGTAGGATGTTGCCATTTTCCTTAGGAAAAAGACCTTGTTGAAGCATGTAGCTTAAGTGGGATGTAAGGTCTGCTATGAAGCAATGTTCCAATATCTTCTTAAAACAGACATCCAAAATTAGCAAACTTTAAAGTCCAGAAGGAGGGAAAGGGAAGGGGAAAGGGAAATGGGACTTGATATACCGCCTTTCTGAGGTTTTTTTGCAACTACATTCAAAGCGGTTTACATATATTCAGGTACTTATTTTGCACCAGGTGCAACTGAGGGTTAAGTGACTTGCCCAGAGTCTCAAGGAGCTGCAGTGGGAATTTAACTCAGTTCCTGAGGATCAAAGTCCACTGCACTAACCACTAGGCTCCTCCACACCAGAGGAAGAATTTTAATAAATGTTTAATCCTCATAAACCATGTCCTCAATGGAGTCATTCATTTCAATACGCTCGCCCATTGGAATCTGTGCTGTTCCACATCGATCATCAAAAGTCCAGTCAAAGCCACAAATGGCCACAGATGAACAGGACACTTACAGTATATGCTTGTTTTCCACAAGTAATGTCTGAATTCAATAGTCAAGGAAAGGAAAACCTCATCTGCTTTTGTTGTCCAAATTGGTGTCTAAACAATATCATATTTTGTCAAATCAGTGTCTTCAGGAGCTAGAGCTGAAAATAAAATCATTAGAACATAAGCATTACCATACTGGGACAGACCACAGATCCATCACGGCCAGTACTGTTTCCAACAGTGATCAATCCAGGTCACAAGTACCTCGCAAGATCCCAGAACAGTAAAACAGATTTTATACTGCTTATCCTAGAATATACATTGGATTTTCCCAAGTCCATCTTAATAATGACTTATGGACTTTTCTTTTAGGAAATTATCCAAACCTTTTTTAAACCCTTCTAATGTAACTGTTTTTACTACATTCCAGAGTTTAATTACTCGTTGATTGAGGAAATATTTTCTCTGATTCATTTTCAATTTACTACTTCGTAGCTTCTTTGCATGCCCCCTAGTCCTAGTATATTTGGAAAGCGTAAACAAGCGTTTCACATCTACCTGTTCCACCCCTCACAGTATTTTATATACCTTTATCATATCTCCCCTCATCTGTCTCTTCTCCAAACTGAAGAGCTCTAGCCACTTTAGCCTTTCCTCATAGGGAAGTCATCCCATCCCCTGTAGCACTTTTGTCGCCCTTCTCTGTACCTTTATTAATTCCACTATGAGGCTTATTTTCAAAGCACTTAGCCTCCCAAAGTTCCATAGAAACCTATGGAACTTAGCCTCCCAAAGTGCTTTGAAAATATGCCTCTTCAAATCACTTTTGAGATGCTGTGACCAGACCTGCACACAGTATTCGAGGTCCAGTCATACCATGCAACAATACAAAGTCATTATAACATTCTCAGTTTTGTTTTACATTCCTTTCCTACTAATTCCTAACATTCTATTTGCTTTCTTAGCCACTGCTACAAACTTAGCAAATAGTTTCAATGTATCATCAATGATGACACTTAGATAATTTTCCTGGTCAGTGACTCCTAATGTGGAACCTTGCATCACATAGCTATGGTTTGGGTTCCTCTTTCCTACATGCATCACTTTGCACTTGCTCACATTAAAAGTCATCTGCCATCTGGATTCTCAGTCTCCCAGTCTCGTAAAGTTCTCTTGCAATATTTCACAATCCTTTCACAATTTAACAACTTTGAATAACTTTGTATCATCAGCAAATGTATTTACCTCACTAGTTATTCCCATTTCAAGATCATTTATAAATATGTTAAAAAGCAGCAGTCCCAGCACAGACCTCTGGGAGACCACACTATCTACCCTTCTCAATTGAGAATACTGACCATTTAACACTACTGTCTGTTTTCTATATTTTAACCAGTTTTTAATCCACAATAGGACATTGCCTCCTATTTCATGATTTTCTAATTTCCACAGGAGTGTTTCATGAGGTACTTTGTCAAATGCTTTTTGAAAATCCGGATACACAATATCGACTGGCTCACCTTTATCCACATGCTTATTCACCCCTTCAAAGAAATGTAGTAGATTGATGAGGCAAGATTTCCCTTCACTAAATCCACGTTGACTTGGCCTCATTAATCCATGCTTTTGAATATGCTCTGTACTTTTGTTCTTTATAATAGTCTCTATCATTCTGTCCAGCACCGACATCAGACTCACCGGTCTATAATTTCCTGGATCTCCTCTGGAAACTTTTTTAAAAATTAGCGTTACATTGGCCACCCTCCAATCTTCCGGATCCATGCTTGATTTTAAGGATAAAGTACATATTACTAACAAAAGCTCCGCAAGTTCATTATTTAATTCTATCAGTACTCTTGGATGTATACCATCCAGTCCAGATGATTTTCTACTCTTAAATTTGTCAAATTGCTCCATTACATCTTCCATGTTTGCATAGATTTGTTTCAGTTTCTCTATGATTTGTTAGCATTGAATACCATTTCTGGCACTGGTATCTCTCCCACATCTTCCTCGGTGAAGACCAAAGGAAAGAATTAATTTACCCCCTGTTTACTAAGCTGTTAAGATATGATATAAACTGATTTAATGTCTCATTATTGCCCCACCAAACAAGTAGCACAGTGTCAGTAAAATGCTTCCATAATATTATGTTACTATCCAGCTTATAATCGAAAGTGCTCGCCGGCTATCTTCCAACACAAATCGGGAGATGGCCGGCGATTTCTTGAAATCGGTATAATCGAAAGTGGCATTTTAGACAGCATTGCCGCTTTCCCGTCGCTTCGCCGGCAAAAGTTCAAGGGGGCGTGTTGTTAGATTAGCGAAGGCAGTACATGGGCGGGCATGGGCGTGGCTACCAGATGGCCGGCTTTCGCTGATAATGAAAAAAGAAAGTGGCGTTAAGCAGTATTTCGCCGGGTTTACTTGGTCCTTTTATTTTCACAACCAAGCCTCAAAAAGGTGCGCCAACTGACCAGATGACCACTGAAGAGAATGTGGGATGACCTCCCCATACTCCCCCAGTGGTCACCAACCCCCTTCCATACTAAAAAAATAAAACTAAAAACTTTTTTTGCCAGCCTGTATGCCAGCCTCAAATGCCGTACCCACCTCCATGACAGCAGAATGTGTGCTATCCTCCGACAGCCTTTCCCTGGTTGCGATGTGGCTCTCGGGTGAGTGTGACACCTTTTCTGTTAGGTGCCCTGCAGAGTCACATTAGCAATACATTGTGGTGGGTATAGGGTACTGGGCTCTACTCCCATGGTGCTTTTCCCCCCTGCTAACTGGGTCAGAGTGTGCACTGTTTTGTTTCCTGTTGTAGTCCATGCAGTAGTGGCCATTTTTGTAAGCCAGTTTTAGTTCCCTTTCCTGTGTAACCCATGTTAGAGAACGTAGTTCTTACCTTGAATGGTGCTGTAAGAGGGCATTGTACACCATTGTGCCAGCTCTGACCTACTGCTAATCTTAGTACCAGGGGACTCTGATCTGCAGTTAACTGTGAGTAAACGTGGTTATTTCAAGAAAGGACTTTTTCAGAGAGATTAGTCTTCAGGTGTGAACTGGTGTGCCAAAGTTATACAGCAGCAATAAGTCCTAGAGGCTGTATGCAGGTCCCTGGAGCAATTTTAGTGGGTGCAGTACATTTGTGGGTAGTGGGTTGGGGGGGGTTGGGGGGCTCAGCTCCAAAAGTAAGGGAGCTATGCACGTGGGAGCTTTTCTGAAGTCCACCGCAGTGACCCCTAGGGTGGCTGGTTGGTGTCCTGGCATGTCAGGGGGCCAGTGCACTAAAAATGCTGGCTCCTCCCAAGGCCAAATGCCTTGAATTTGGCCGGGGTTTGAGATGGCCGACATAACTTTCCATTATCGCTGAAAAACAAACCCGACCATCTCAAACCCGGTGAACTCCAAGGCATTTGGCCGGGCTAAACCGTATTATCGAAAAAAAGATGGCCGGCCATCTTTTTCAATAATACGGTTCCAGCCAGCTGTAGCGCCGCCGCCAACATAGATCACCGGCAATCTATTTGGTCGGCGACGTTCGATTATGCCCCTCCACAGTACCTAGTATTGTCAACAAATGTCCACTCAAACTCCACCATAAATTGGCAGGCTACCATGGGGGCAACTTTGGCTCCTATGGCAACCTCCTTAATTTGCAAAATATACTTCCATTGAAATTCCAAATAATTCTTTGTTATAATCAACTTAGAAATATGATTTAAAAATCTTATATGTTGTTCTGATGATGACAAAGTTTGCAAATGATGGTCAATCATTTGAGGAACTGCTTTTTGAGGGATATTTGTGTATAATGTTTTTACACCTAGTGTTACTAATATTAAATCTCGATTTGTGGGGCTCTGTGTTTGTTCTAATAATTGCAGCATATATACAAAATCCTGTACAAAAGATACAATCTTACCAACCAAAGGTATTAGGAAAAGGGTTCAAACACAGACCCCCTACCCAACACTATTGGGCTCCCTGGTGTATCTATTAATGTTTTATGTATTTTGGGAATAAAGTAAATGAATGGAATCATAAGATGTAACCTCAATAAATACTTATATTCTTTGGGTGTAATGATTCCTTGTTGATGTGCTTGAACTAAAATGTTTTGAACCAAAGAAACATAATCATTAGTAGGATCAGCAAGCAGCTATACATAAAAGTGACCATCACTTAATTGCCGATTTGCTTACTTCAAGTACTGAGCTTTGTCTTGGACTTCTACTCCCCCCCCCCCCCCCCCCCCCACACACACACACTTGTCAGCTTTCATGATAATTAAGTCCTTGTCTACCTGCAACTGACAAAGCACTTCCTTCTGCTTTTAAGTTAAACTGTGTTTATGATGCCCTAACATATCCTGCATTCTCCGAACAGCCCTTAGCACTAATTTCTGAAAGGTATCAACTGCTGAATCTACTGGTCCTGGAGGGACCCAAGTCAACAGCAAGTGATATCTGTCCAAAAAAGATTGTTCCCATGCTGTTTGTACATTTTGAGCTGCTGAATGACCAAAATGCACTTGCAGCTGTAATTTCCTGAAGAATTTATTTAAATACATTTGAACACAGAAAGCATCTTACATTTGAGAGGGCACAAAATATAAACCCAATTGTAACTCCTGAATCTGAGAATCAGTCAATACTTTGGAAGACAGGTTAAAAACGTGTTTGTTTTTAGACATTGTGTCAGGGCCTGGGTATTTTGACTGCCTGTTCTTGCACTGGCCTGGTTGATGATATAAAAGAGACAGACCCCATATCCTGTCTTGAGCCATGGCCAGACCACTTCTCAAGCACCTGGTAGATTTCAAACAGGCAGTTCTATTTCTCATTTCCAGGGATGAGCAATACCTCTCCCAGGTCTGCTTAACTAATTAATTTTATGAACTTTTCTTCCAGGAATTTGTCCATCCCTGTTTGGAACTTAATTCAAGGGGTGCACCAGGTGTGTGATATGCCAATCCTTGAGCTGCAACAGATAGCTTGAACCACATGATGACTGGATAAATTCAGGATAGGCAGGGAAACCCCAGCTAGTAATATGTCAGACCTTGTGCAGTACCTAGGGAGGCATAGATTACCTGATTGACTTACAGGTTACTTAGATAGTAACATGGCAAACAGCTACTTCACTGGGCTTGATGGGCCATATTTGGCTCTGGTGCAGTTTGTATGCTCTTTATGATATGTTAATAAACCTAAAGTCTATATTTGCCATTGAGTTGTGCTTATGTGATCATTGGGAAATGCAGAGATGGTGCAGACAAAGGGAAATCAATTTCAGTTGCTAGGGTTACATACCCTTGTTTCAACTTTAAGTGAACATAAATGTTCCAGTTTTGAATTATTACTCTTAATTGTGGGGCTTAATAAGCTTCTTTTCAAGTAAAAAAAAAATCATATACACTGGTGAGAAGATAGTCTCATTAAATAGTAACAAGTAATTAGTTCATTTCTATGAATCTAAACAGCAACTTAGAAAACAAGGTGTTATTTTAGGATGCAAAATCACACGGTACTAATGCCATTTCGTACCTCAAGCCATTTTGTACTTAAATTGTATTTTAGAACAATTATATATCAACATATCTTGAAAGAAAAACAAGACATATAATCAATAAATTGTAAACAAGGCAAAAATAAGCCAGAAGAAAATAAACTATTAAGGTCATTTTAGAAGATTTACACATAGAAATAGTGCATTTGCCTTTCTAGTTGGCATCTACATTTATATTGTAATTTAAGAAAGCCATTATTTCCATGTGTATATGCTCTGGTGGTTTGGACATACTTTTGGTGGGCTTGCAACCATAAGTTTGAGTTGTTTGTTAATCAGCTTTTTACTTTCTTGTTGTAGAGGGTACAGACAGTAGATTTTCTTGACTACATGGCCCAGGATGTTCTTTGTTGGGATCAATAATTTTCCTCATCACTGGATGTGTTCCTTCTTCAGTCAGTGACAGCCTTTTGAGGGGATGATTGAGTGGTCATATTCACATCTATTTGTACATACTGACCTTGGGTATGCTATCTCATGGATGGCTGTGGATTAGAAACTGGTCAGTTGATATCACCTCTAAAGCATACCTTAGAAATTATTCTTCTCTCTGGTGATAATCAGGATTGTTAAGGATCTGGAGGATGCCAGGCCTCAGCAACTTTTGGAGGATAGGGCATAGTCTTCTAGGGCATCTGCAGAGAGGATTTGGCCTATAAACTTGGGCCAACCCCATTCCAGTAGGAAGAGTTCTTTTCATGCCTCATCAGGTTCACAGAAAGGCCAGTTCTTTTGAGGGTAAGAAGGTAGAATAGATCAGGATCCTTCCCTTCTGTAAACCCTGACAGAGGAGACAAGGAGGGGCATAATCGAAAGGGACACCCAAGTTTTGTTGAAGATGTCCTCACAAAATGTCCCGATGGAGGGGCGGGGAAGCCCGTATTATTGAAACAAGATAGATGTCCATCTTTTGTTTTGATAATACGGTCGGGGACACCCAAATCTTGAAATTTAGATCGTCCTTAGAGATGGTCATCCCTAGACTTGGTCGTGCAATAATGGAAACCAAGGACGTCCATTTCAGAAATGACCAAATGCAAACCCTTTGGTCATGGGAGGAGCCAGAATTTCTAGTGCACTGGTCCCCCTGACATGCCAGGACACCAACTGGGCATCCTAGGGGGCACTGCAGTGGACTTCATAAAATGCTCCCAGGAACATAGCTCCCTTACCTTGTGTGCTGAGTCCCCCAAAAACCCACTACCCACAACTGTGCACCACTACCATAGCCCTTAAAGGTGAAAGGGGGCACCTAGATGTGGGTACAGTGGGTTTCTGGTGGGTTTTGGAGGGCTCGCTGTTTCCTTCACAAATGTAACAGGTAGTAAGGGGGATGGGCCTGGGTCCGCCTGCCTGAAGTGCACTGCACCCACTAAAACTGCTCCAGGGACCTGCATACTGCTGTGATAGACCTGAGTATGACATCTGAGGCTGGCATAGAGGCTGGTAGGACATATAACTGTCACCCTGCAATGACAATGTTAACAAAAACTATGTAAGCCACATTGAGCCTGCAAATAGGTGGGATAATGTGGGATACAAATGCAATAAATAAATATTTTTAAAGATAGTTTGTGAGGCTGGGAGGGGGTTAGTGAGCACTGGGGGAGTAAGGGGAGGTCATCCCCGATTCTTTCCAGTTGTCATCTGGTCATTTCGGGTACCTTTTTGTGCCTTGGTCGTAAGAAAAACAGGACCAGGTAAAGTCATCCAAGTGCTTGTCAGGGACGCCCTTTTTTTTCCATTATGGGTCAAGGACATCCGTGTGTTAGGCACGTCCAAGTCCTGCCTTCGCTATGCCTCCGATACGCCCCCTTGAACTTTGGCCGTCCCTGCGATGGAAAGCAGTTGGGGACGTCCAAAATCGGCTTTCGATTATACCGATTTGAATGATCCTGTGAGAAGGATGCCCATCTTCCGATTTGTGTCGAAAGATGGGCGTCCTTCTCTTTGGAAAATGAGCCTGAAGAGATCCCAGTGAGATTCATAGTGTCCGCTCCATGGTGGAACTGGTGGGAGGATCTTGTAAGTAGTTTGGTTAGGCTATGCACTCAAGTTCACTCAAGGTGCACTCATAAAGCACCTTTCTGGTGTACCCCTTTAGGGCAGGGCAGAGCACAAGCAATTCATGGTATGGGAGACCTCTGTGGTCTGCTTGCACTGAGAGCTATCAAGTCAGTGCTGCTATAGAAATGTGGATGGAACCATTATTCAGTTTATTTTGCTGTCCCCAAGAAGGAGGGAGGGGTGAATTTTCAGCTATTTTTGGTTCTCAAAGGAGTCAATGCTTCCTTGAGGGTCCTGCATTTCTGGATGGAGATGCTATGATTGTTGATCTTGGTGATACATCCCAGGTTGTATATGGCCTCTCTCAATCTTTCAGAAGTGTATTTCCACATTGTCATTCAAGATCACTTGTGTTTTGAGGGAGTACTTTCAATTCAGAGTCCTCATATTTGGCCTCACCACAGCACCCTGGACCTTTACCAAGGTAGTGGTTATGGCTGAGGTGTTCCTTCACAAAAAAAGAATCAGAGTACATCCCTACCTCAGCGACTGGCTGATTCAGGCTAATATACTGTAGGAGGCCTAGAAAGTGATAGCTTGGGTGGTCGCTTTCCTATAGATCCTTGGCTGGGTGGTAAACTTTAACAAGAATTGCTTGGAACCAGTTTTGGACCTTGAGTAGCTGGAGATATGATTAAGTACCAGTTTGAGATCAGTCTTCTTCCACACTCCAAGCGAGCAATCTTTAATAACTTGTGATTTCCTGCAGTTGCTCAGTCTATGACAGTGACCTTGGTTCTATGGGCAAGGACCAACATGTGGGCTCTGCATGAATAACTATTGTCTCTTTGGTCCCTGCAATCTCACTGGTTCAAGGTTCAGCTCCTTCTGCCAGCATTAATTTGGAGTCCGAGTCAACTAGATTGGTTATCAGTCCACCACCACCTTGATGGGGGGGGGGGGGGGGGGGGTTTCTTTAGACCTGCAGGATTTAATTGCAACAACAAATATGATTCTCAGGGGGAATTCACTATTTTGACAGCGTGGCTCAGAGGCACTGGCCATCCCAGGATACTAAATGGTAGAAAAATCACTTGGGGGTGAGAGCTATTTATCTAGGCTTGCTTCACTTTTTCTCTGTGTTTCACATAAAGTGATACTTTTTATTGGACTAACAATATAGTTATTGATCAGGGCAATATCTGTTACAAATATTGGTATGAGGACCTCAAATTATTAGAGTACTAGGCAGGAAAGCACCAACATTGTTAAGTTAGGACTGGAATATTGTTTGGAAATGCCCATTACAAGGGTGCCTGAAAGATTATTTGAGTTTCTCCATAGACAAGTTTACCCAGGAGAATTTTACAGCAAGAGCCTACTTTCTGTGACACTGCCAGACAGATCACATGAAAAGATTAAGGCCCCTATTTTGAAAGGGATATTGGAATGCAGCCTAAAGGTTCATCTGTACTATTCTCCTGTCACAAAGAAGCTAGCATTGATCAGTCTCAAATGCAGCACCTGGAACAATGGGATAGTAACATGTGAAATCAATCAACTGTGGCACCAGGAAAGCTGAGGAGCAGCACCAGTAAAGAATTCTATCTGCTTATTAGTATTATTATTATTAATTTGTATAAATGTTCCAAATTAATATACAAATTGAAATAAAACACATTTTGGGACCGTTTACAAAGGTGTGCTAAAAGATTTCTTATGTGGCCCTGCCTGATTACTGCTGCATACACACCGGCGCTACAAAAATTGAAATATTTTTGCAGCACTGTAAATGGTGCGCACTGGAGGAAGGAAAGGGAAAGGGAAATGGGACTTGATATACCGCCTTTCTGAGGTTTTTGCAACTACATTCAAAGCGGTTTACATATATTCAGGTACTTATTTTTTACCAGGGGCAATGGAGGGTTAAGGAACTACCGCTGGGCCCACATTGGGATTACCACCACTTTGTAAAAGGGCCCCTAAGTTAGCACCTAAGTGCTCTAGTCATAACTGCAATGGGGGCATGCAAATGAGTGGGTCATAGGTGGAGCAGCGCAAAACAACAGCATCAACAAACAGGCCCCTATGTATAGTCCTTTTTATATTTATTTACTTGGATTTTACTCACACCTTTTTCAGAAGTAGCTCAAGGTGAGTTATATTCAGGTATGCTGGCCCTTTCTCTGTCCCAGTGAAACAGGTGGGAAATCAGGAGACGAAAGGCAAATTTTGGTTCCAAACAAGGCAACTTTATTGCTAGCAAGTGAACAGCACCGAGTAGCCTCGGGACACTGTGTGTCATAAATCATCTGACACTTACATTTATACTTCCCTACTGGGCCTGCGCATTTGGCCCCTTACACGTCACAACCGACATGCGCAGTAAACATTTGTAGTTCTTACAGTACAAAATTGTAGTCCCAGTACGTACACATGTCATAACACTGAAATGATACTGGCAAGAAAAACGAAACTTAGCAGCTTATTCTTCACACACACACAATGCTCCTTTCTAGCACAGGAGATAAGGTTCGGCTCAGGAATGCAGGGGGGTGTCAGCACCCTCCAAGGTCGTCTATTCAGATGGCGTTGCTACAGGCAAGCTGGTCTTGTATAGGCCTTGCTAACTACTGTTACAAGCTATATGTCTAATAGCCCTGCATTCTGTGTTTTCATTAGTAAACAGCAACTTCTTTCATTAGTAAACAGTAAAACTGGATAAGGCACAAATGTCCAGTGCAGTAATAAGGTGTGGCTAAACAGCCAAAAGCAGAGGTAGAGTCCATAAGTATAAGTCCATCAGTAGGAACAAAACATGAGGTTGTCCTGTTGCTCAGTAGTATGCATAGTATTCGAACAGTATCCGGCGGCCCACTCCTTCATTCCCCCCTTTTGATACTTGAACATCCATTCTGGTGGAGAGTATCACCTCCATGAACCCTGAAAAGGAAAGAAAGGACAAGGATAGTTAGCGAGGGAGGCAACAAGCGAGCCCTAAGCCCTTGCGCAGCCGTTGGTTGCTTCGCCGGGTTTGAGACGGAGGGCCCCTAGTGGATTCCCCCCCCCTTTGTAGCCGGTCTTATGCTGCACAAGGGTAATGGCCCATTAAGTGACTTAGGGGGTTCAAAGTGCACATCAGCCACAAGGTGCTTCGTCGTAAGCTTCATCAGACTGGGGAATGGGGGAGTACATCTGGAGAGCCATAAGCTGGGCAGCAGCACGGCGATCAGCGATGCTTTCCATGGTGGAGCGGAGACACCTGAAAACTAAGGGGAGAGACAAAGGTATTAATAGGCAGGACAGCAAAAACAGGCCACCCATGACGAGGAGGCCTTGCAGGCTCCCGGAGGTTGGGAGCCAGCTGGTGAGGGAGGAAGTCCAATCCCACGCACTGTTCCAGGTCTGGACGGGAACGTGGGCTAGTTTGACCATCCGGTCAGTTATTTCTCTGATGACATGGCTCTGGTCATCAATCTGTAAGCAGCAATTACTAAGGTTAAACTTGCCACACACCCCGCCCTCCTGGGCTAAGAGGTAGTCAAGAGCCAAGCGATTTTGGTAAACGGCGGTAATGAGTTTAGTGTTCTGTCGAGCTAGGATATTGAGGGCAAGGGCCGAATCGTTGGTAAGGATTTCGAGTACGGCCTGTAGGCGAATAATGCGATTCAGCATGTAGATAGGGGTGCGGTACCCGTATGTACCATCTTCAGCCCATGTGGCCGGTCCATAGTAATGAATGATACGTTCAGGCGGCCACTCGTTGTCCTTCCAGTCTCCAATTTGGACTTTGGGCTTGATGATTGGGAAAGACCGTTTTCGTCGGGCAGGGTTATCAGGCCCCTTTTCCACGTATAGGGGGATACCCAAAGTTTCGCCGACTTGTATGGGCAGAAGGAAAAAACTAGGTCGGACCGTGCCCAAGAGACAGGTACCGTACCAGCGGGTTGGGAGTTGTTCATAGGCCCTGCGTCCGCAGATATAGTAGTAGCCCGCCGGGGCTACCCACTTGAGGGAGGCGTTCCCTCCGTATGTCCATGTCGTGTTCAAGGTAGGTTCTGTCCAGATAGGCTCCGGGGCGGGCAGGTTGTCCGTTTGCCACCAGGTCGTCCGGCTGCCATTATACTGAAGAACCCCCGTACAAGCAGAGTCTCCCACTGGTACAGAGTAACGCTTCGATGGCGCTCGACTAGCGCAGAGGGTACCTATGATATTTGTTCTCAGGGCCCATTCATACGGCTTCGGCCGCTGGGGAAAGGTAATGTTGGTGGTGTTGAGTGCATCCCATGTTTGCTGTCGGATCTCTCTCGCTTCCCAAGGCCATTGTTCACCCATGTCGGTGCCTCCACAGACGAAACAGTTGGCAATTCCCAGGGAGAGGGCAATGTTTTCCGCCAAGTTGAGAAACATATTCCGGGCTTCTGGGGAAATGGGGAATTTAGTCTCAGTGTGTTCAGCACGGGCGATCTCATCGAATACGTCTTGGTAGCCAACGACAGTAGTCTGATAGTGCGTAGGAGGCTTAGTTTCGAGGCTCTGATATATGGTAATATATGTCAACGGATCCATTCCTCCGCCGTCAATGCCGAGGCCCCACGTCCCTCTCCATGGCACGTCGTGTCCTCGAATGGGCCAGTCTAGGGAGACATAGTTACCAGAACCTCGACGAAACTCGCCCAGGCCGGTGCATCCGGCATATCCTCCTCCCGTATAAGCACATACTCGGTCCCAACCCGAGGCTCGAGTGTCGCCGGCGCATGGGAGCCAAACCCACGGGGAGCAGCATCTCATGTCTGGACTGAAGGGGCAGACATACTTGTGGTCATTAACGTATGCCTCTCGCCAACTCTGGCTGCCACACTTGCGAGACCAAGGGTGTTTGTCCATGGCGGCACAGACGTCGAAGGTGAGGGTTGCTACAGTTTGGATGCCACCAACAAGGATGCGAGTGGAATTTATGTAATACAGAATGCCATCTCCCTCTACTCCCGGAGGTCCGGCCACATACGCAGGGAGTCCAACGCTGAGGGTGATATTGTAGTATCTCGGCTTGGTAGGGCTATGGCAGATAGTGAGATTTCCTTGGAGGCATCTGTGGAACTGTTGGAGGCCATTCGGAGTGATGAGGGCACAAGTCGGGAGAAGCCGGCAATCGCCTTCCGGGGGCTGCGTCTGGTGAATGAGGGTAGTGACTAGGTGATATCCTCCCTCTATACGGTGACGCACAAGACGCAAACATTCAGTGCAATTCAGGCTCAGGGTGGCAGGATAGCTCGGCACTGCACACAGGAGAAGGAAGATGGTTAGCATTATATATGTGGTGGAAGGTATCCGAGCTTTTGCAGCAAGAAGATAATGAGGCCCACGATGAAGGCTGCGATAAAGAGAGAGCCAAAAACGCAGTGGGTCCAGAAACTGAGTTCCTGTTGCTGGGCAGGCATGAATCTGGTGGTTCACGTCTTTCTTAGAGTCAGCCGTAATGGAGCGTCAGGATGTTGGTGCGCAGTCCAACGCTTCAGGGTGCTGCTAGTGGGAGCAGCAGGTTTCAGTCGGGTCCAATGTATCCACACTGGGCTTCCTGCAATTTTAACAGCGGTTGAGGTCGTTAGGAGAACAAGGGAGGGCCCCTTCCATTTGGGCTTTAGGCAGTCAGATTCATCCCACTCTTTTACCCAGACCTCGTCTCCCACCCTGAACCTGTGCGTAGGACTGGTGAGGACCAAGGGAGCTACTCTTTCAGTGTACTGCTGTATGTCTTGCACTACCTGGTGTAAGGCTCTCATCTGTTTCACTAAGGAACTCTCACCCTGTATCTGCAAGGAGTCGGGAAAGGAGGGTAGTGGTGGTGGCCTAGCATACATCATCTCGTAAGGAGTAAGGCCGGTAGCCTTGGGGGTACACCTAAGATGCAGCAAGGCCAGTGGAAGCAGGTCGGGCCATTTGGCTTTTGCTTCTTGGCATAGCTTGGCTAGCTGGTTCTTCAGGGATCGGTTAGCCCTCTCCACTACTCCACTGCTTTGGGGTCTCCAGGCACAATGCAACTTCCAATCGAGGCCCAGTCTGGTACTGAGCTGTTGTGTTACTTCGCTAGCGAAGGCGGGACCGTTGTCAGAGTTTATTTGCTTGGGGAGGCCGTATCTGGGTAGGATTTGATGAAGCAGTAGGGAGGTGACTTCTTTAGCCATCTCCGTTCTAGTGGGCTGGGCTTCAATCCATCCGGTGTAGGTACACACGGCGACGAGGATAGCTTTATATCCCCGTGCTGGGGGCATATGCGTGAAATCAATCTGGCACACGTGGAAAGGGCTGATGCCTCGGAGAACATGTCCTGGCATAGGGCCGGGCCCCGTTCGAGGGTTGTTCCGGGCACAAGTCGCGCATCGGCTGGAAGCGTTTTTGGTCCACAGGGATAGTTTGTTGATGTAGTAGGTCTTCTCAAGTAAGCGCCCCAGGGCGTCCCTTCCCAGGTGGGTGCGGTCGTGAGCCTCCTTGGCCACCGTCCAGGCCAAGGCTTCGGGTATCCATATGCGCCCATCCTGTAGTATCCACCAGCCATTGCGTGACTGTAGACCCTCTTGTTGGGCCCATTCCGTTTCTTGGGGGGTGTAGATAGGGGTCTCCGTAGGGAGCTGGACGACGAGTACGGGGTCAGGAGGGTGAGAGGAGTAGGGGAGCTGACTTGCCCTTTTTGCAGCGTCGTCTGCCCGCTGATTTCCCCGGGCGATAGGGTCCGTTCTTCCAGTGTGGGCCCTGCAGTGCATCACAGCCACCTTCTTCGGCTTCCATACTGACTCGAGTAATTGGCAGATCTCAGCGGCATTTGCAAGTCCTTTCCCTTCAGCTGTCAGAAATCCCCTCTCCTTGTACAAGGCTCCGTGCACCTGGAGGGTGAGGAAAGCGTATTTGGAGTCGGTGTAAATGTTGACAACTTTTCCTTCAGCCCACATAAGGGCTTTGGTGAGGGCAATCAGTTCCGCTTTTTGGGCTGACGTCCCGGGCGGCAGAGCCATAGCTTCAATCACATGGTCCTCCGACACGACGGCATAGCCAGCTCTTCGGATTCCCTCTATCACCTGGCTGCTTCCATCGGTGAACAGGGTGATGCCTCCTTGCCAGGGTTGATCCTTGAGGTCAGGTCTACTGGAATGCACAGTGGCCATTACTTCTTCACAGTCGTGGAGTGGCGATTCGGGGGCTGGAAGGAGAGTGGCCGGGTTGAGGTTGGTCGTGTCCAAGATCCGCACCTCCGGATTCTCGCACAAGAGGGCTTGGTATTTAACCAACCGGGAGTTGGTCATCCATCTGGGTCCGTGACTCTCGAGTAGGCCGCGGATGGCGTGGGGTGTGGTCACAAAAAGTGTTTGGCCGAACGTGAGTTTATTGGCCTCGTGTATCAGGAGACAGGCCGCTGCAATGCTTCGGAGACAGCCCGGCCATCCTCGTGCCACGTTGTCCATGCTCTTGGAGAGGTATGCTACAGGGCGTTGCCAGGTGCCGACCAATTGGGTGAGGACTCCAAGTGCCAATCCCTTCTTTTCGTCGATGAACAAGTGGAACGGCTTAGTCACATCTGGCAGTCCGAGCGCTGGTGGGGCCGCAAGGGCATCCTTAAGGTCCTGAAGGGCTTTCAGTTCGCTTTTCTCCCACCGGAGATCTTGGCCCTCGAGTTCAGGCCCCTTCAGTTTGGCATACAGACTGTGGGTCAGGATAGCAAAATTGATGATCCAAATCCGGCAATATCCAGCGGCTCCGAGGAGTGCCCGTAATTCCTTCTTATTTGCAGGAGTGGGTTGGTTGCGGATAGCTTGGGTGCGGGGGGTACCGAGCCTGCGGGTTCCTTCTCGGAGGCGGAAACCCAGGTATTCGACTTCGATCTCGCATATCTGGGCCTTCTTGCGACTGGCCCGGTACCCCTGGGCTTCCAGGGTTTTCAAGAGGTAAAGGGTAGCTTCTGCACAGTCCGTGTACGTTTCACGGGCCACCAACAGGTCATCCACGTATTGGACGACCGGCCCATACTCGTCCTGATACGTCTTCAGGTCCTGAGCGAGTTGGTCGCCGAAGAGGGTGGGGGAATTCTTGAACCCCTGGGGAAGCCGGGTCCACGTATATTGCTGCTTGGTTCCCGTCTGTAAGTCTTCCCACGTGAAGGCAAACAACTTCTGGCTGTCGGCAGCAAGAGGGATGGAGAAGAAGGCGTCCTTCAGATCAATGACACTGTACCACTTGGTCTGAGATGGCACTTGGGCTAGGATGGAGTAGGGGTTTGGTACGAGGGCAACTATATCGGCTACCTGGTTGTTGACTTTCCTCAGGTCCTGGACGGGTCTGTATTCGGATGTTCCTGGCTTCTTAACGGGCAACAATGGGGTATTCCATGCGGATCTAATTGGTTTAAGGACCCCTTGTTGGAGGAGTTTCTGTAGGTGAGTTTGCATACTATGCCGAGCTGCATAGGGGATGTGGTATTGTCCTTGGTTAACCACTTGAGCATTCGGTTTGAGCTCAATCCAGATGGGGATAGCGTTAACGGCCAGTCCTCCTGGGTTCGCTTCTGCCCATACATCAGGCACCGCATCCATTATGGCTCGCCTCTGCTGGGCGAAAGGGGTGTTCTGGTTGTAATGGCAGTCGCCAGGTCCTACAGTTGGGGGAACGTGTAGTCTCCATTCTTCTCTCACTGGGCAGATAAGTGTTACTGGCCGATCTTCGAACTGAGCTTCCACTTCACCCGTGGTCTTGAACTTCAAGGTGGCCTGGAGCTTACAGAGTAGGTCTCGACCGGGAGGTTCTTAGGGTCTTCGGGATTTATCGGGCTGTGCCTTCTGAATGCTTCCATAAGTCGTTCAAGGAAGTCCCCTGGACTCTCGTCCTTTTGTTGGACTACACTGTGGATTTTTCCCATGTTGGTAACCTTCTGCTTCCCCTTCTTTAAGGCGGCCAGGTACGCCTGCTGGTATCGGCGGATAAAGGTTTGGCCTTCGGCGGTTCGGTAGTCCCACGTGGGAGCAGCGATGGGCGCCTCCGTTTCTATTAGGTTCTGTAAGTTGGCATGGGCCGGATTCGCATCCCGGACGGCTTGTTCCATATTTTGTTGTAGAAGGCGGCGTTCTTCAGTGGTCAGGATGTGGGCGCTCAACTGCCTAAGGTCTGCCCAAGTCGGATTATAACTGTATATAATGCCTTCCACCAGCTCTATCAACTGCTCGGGTTTCTGGTCGTAGGACGGCCCATGGAATTTCCAGTTATACAAATCGGCACTTGAGAAGGGAACGTGGCTGTAAACTGTTGATTCAATGGGCTGACCCCCCCCTTCCGCCGGGTTAGGGGTATAGGTGGTGGACTGTCGAACTGGGAATAAGTTGGCGGCCTCCCCTTTCTTACTCGCAGGGAGGGCATTTCGCGGACTCGATTGGGGGAACCGAGTAATGTTCTTCACAACCCGTTTACTCTTCCGTGTGGTTGCGAGGCCAGGTGACTCAGGTGAGGCTGGGTGGGACGTCTCCCCAGCATCCGACTCTGACCCGGAAGTCTCGGCGTCAGCGGGGCCTTCTGCTAGGCCCGTAAGGTCAGGGTATATAGGAGCATATGGCGGCGGCGCAATGTCGTCTTCGTATGCTTCCGCCGTAGCAAGTATCGGGGCTTTTGGAGGCTTCTTTTCGGCCGAACCCTGAACTTTCCCTGCGGTTTTCTTTGGGGGTCTCGTTCTAGAAAGTGTGTTGGTAGTACTAGGCGTAGTTCCTGTCTTGACAATGGTAGCAGGGGGCGTGGTCTCAGTGGTTTCTACGCTAGGGGCGGTCGGCCGTATGGGGGCGGTCCCTGCGGCCTTCTGAACGGCAGCGGTTGCCGGGCTTTGGAGAGCGAAGGCATGGGTCGGCAGGGCTTTAAGTTTGGTTTTCCGTCCCTTTCTCTGCTTTACCACCATGAGGGCGGCTTTTTCTACCTTCCGTTGGGCCCAAGCCGGCGGATCCCGGACTACATCCAACCATGCTTGGATGTACGGAATGTCTTCGGGACAGCCTGGGTTTCCCTCGACTATAACGATATTCATGACCGCCGCCACTTTTTCATACTCGAATGACCCTCCCGGGGGCCATTCAGCAATTCCTAGCCCTGGCCACATAAATTGACATCTCTGTATCATCCCGGCCCTGCTACATTTATCCTGGTCGAACACTTCGCTAAAGTGTTCTGTCATTAAATCTAACGGTGAAGACCCACCCCCGCCCATCCTAACCTGAGTGCCAAAGGACAGGTGACGGACAAAGGGGGAAAGGGGCGGTGGAGGAGTAAGGGGTCTCGTTCCACCAGATACAAAAGGGTCAACACTCGGCCTGACCAGGACGCGGTCGCCCGGCCTGGAACTGCAAGCCCATCCACACACTTTCATACACCACAAGAAACCCCCCCCGTTCGTTCGCCGCTCGGTTTCGTCGCCAGAGCCTAGTGAGTTTCGGGACCTAGTCGTATACCAATAGTCCGTATTAGTCACTGGCTAAAAGAGGGTGATCACGCCTCTTCTTCGGTCCTTACTGGGCCGGTCACTACGTAGAGTATACTCGCCTGTCCGCCGTGTTCGCAGGCCGCGCCGTCGTACGCGCCTCTCCAGAGAGGAAAAAAGAAAAAGGAAAAGGTGCCTTGCCAGAACCACACAGCCCCCCTACAGTCAGGCAGAGTTGATCGACCCTCCTCCGGGAGATGGACGCTGAAATCAGCGGTGGCCACTCACCACCTTCTCAGGTGGGGGTCGATGACCCGATCCGACCGCAGTGGGGGAGGGGAAGAATATAATCCGATTCCCCTTTCTACTTCTGTCCCATCTGGGTCGCCAATGAAACAGGTGGGAAATCAGGAGACGAAAGGCAAATTTTGGTTCCAAACAAGGCAACTTTATTGCTAGCAAGTGAACAGCACCGAGTAGCCTCGGGACACTGTGTGTCATAAATCATCTGACACTTACATTTATACTTCCCTACTGGGCCTGCGCATTTGGCCCCTTACACGTCACAACCGACATGCGCAGTAAACATTTGTAGTTCTTACAGTACAAAATTGTAGTCCCAGTACGTACACATGTCATAACACTGAAATGATACTGGCAAGAAAAACGAAACTTAGCAGCTTATTCTTCACACACACACAATGCTCCTTTCTAGCACAGGAGATAAGGTTCGGCTCAGGAATGCAGGGGGGTGTCAGCACCCTCCAAGGTCGTCTATTCAGATGGCGTTGCTACAGGCAAGCTGGTCTTGTATAGGCCTTGCTAACTACTGTTACAAGCTATATGTCTAATAGCCCTGCATTCTGTGTTTTCATTAGTAAACAGCAACTTCTTTCATTAGTAAACAGTAAAACTGGATAAGGCACAAATGTCCAGTGCAGTAATAAGGTGTGGCTAAACAGCCAAAAGCAGAGGTAGAGTCCATAAGTATAAGTCCATCAGTAGGAACAAAACATGAGGTTGTCCTGTTGCTCAGTAGTATGCATAGTATTCGAACAGTATCCGGCGGCCCACTCCTTCACCAGGAGGGCTCACAATATAAGTTTCTACCTGAAGCAATAGAGGGTCAAGTGACTCGCCCAAGATCACAAGGAACAGCAGTGGGATTTGAGCCACTTACCTTTGGATTTCAAAACTGGTGCTCTAACCACTAGGCCACTGGAAATTGTTTGGGCCACCCCTACTCTGGCTTTTTTTTTTCACTGGGTCATGGGTGGGCCATGGACGGGTTGCATACTTATGTGCAAAACTTATAGAATGCTGTAAATTGCCTGCTTAAGGGCCAACATTTACACCCACCTTTTTAGATTGTCTAAGTAATAGTGCTCTGTTCTATAATGGAATCTGGGCACCCAGTTGCTGTTATAGAAAACTATCTTAGCACACAGATTTTTGATGGCTAGCTTTTAGCACCCTTTGTAGAATTGTCACCTGTGTTCAAGAAAGGCAATAGACAGGAGTAACATAACAGAGCATCTGGCACTTGCTCAGGATTGAAAATGAATCGCTATTGCTCCTCGTAGCTATTTAGTTTTCTGTATAGGTTGGGAATGTGATGAGCCTTAAGTACTCAGCAGAAGAAAAATTTGAAGCCATTATGACTTTGTCACTAGCAAAGCATATAAATATCAGTATCAGCTATGTTTTAAACGGCTTTGCTTCAGCTAGGGCTATTCTCACAACAGGAAGTCTTTTTTTTTTTAATTCTTCAAAAAAGGCTGAAACAGTATCAAAATCTTAGGAGCTAATTCAGATTTAAACTTCAGGGTGTCTTCCTTCTCATTCTCCTTCCTTGCATTCAGCTGCCTGTAGTTTCTTCATACCTTTGCAAATCTATTAAGAACCATAGCTGTTCTCTTCCTCCCCATTTAATTACTGTTATTTGGGATTTCCATGTTTCCTGTTGCATAAACTGCTTTAGTAGTGTCTTTCATGCAGCACATTGCAATTCAAATATTAAGGAAGCAATTATCAAAAACACTTTCACTCATACTACAGAGATTTGCAGAAATTGGCTTTTGAAGAATTGCCTACCCACATTCAAAAGGATCCAGTCCATATTCAAAAGGAAAAAATATTACCTTCTTAGATGTTAGCCATTTTCAATGTACTTTACATCTAAAAAGATACAATTTTTTATGCTTCAGCTACTGCACATATGGAGTATGCCTATTACTGCACATATGGAGTGCCTATTACTATTGTAAAAACTGAAGTAGGGGCCATGGCAAAAAGTGACCTGCAGCAGTGCGAGTGCCTTTTGGGCATGCGCTGGGCCAGTTTTTACTGCATCCTGGAAAAAGGGCCTTTTATTAAGGGGCCTGAAAATGGACATGCGGCAAAATAAAAACCAGTGCAGGTCCATTTTCGGCCTGATACCTTATCACCACCCATTGACTTAGAGGTAAGGTCTCACGCGCTACCTGAGCAGTAGGTATACTGTGCGTGCCCACTGCCATTTACCACCGGGTAAGCGCCACAAGGTAGAAAATAGAAAATATTTTCTACCACGTGTTTTTGGCGAGCACCAAATTCAGAATTACCACCCGGAGTATGCAGTAGTCGGGCAGTAATGCCGATTTAATGCATGCTGGACGCAAATAGGCCCTTATGCGCCTTTGTAAAAGGGCATTTTAGATACAGTGGTGGAAATAAGTATTTGATCCCTTGCTGATTTTGTAAGTTTGCCCACTGACAAAGACATGAGCAGCCCATAATTGAAGGGTAGGTTATTGGTAACAGTGAGAGATAGCACATCACAAATTAAATCCGGAAAATCACATTGTGGAAAGTATATGAATTTATTTGCATTCTGCAGAGGGAAATAAGTATTTAATCCCTCTGGCAAACAAGACCTAATACTTGGTGGCAAAACCCTTGTTAGCAAGCACAGCGGTCAGACGTCTTCTGTAGTTGATGATGAGGTTTGCACACATGTCAGGAGGAATTTTGGTCCACTCCTCTTTGCAGATCATCTCTAAATCATTAAGAGTTCTGGGCTGTCGCTTGGCAACTCGCAGCTTCAGCTCCCTCCATAAGTTTTCAATGGGATTAAGGTCTGGTGACTGGCTAGGCCACTCCATGACCCTAATGTGCTTCTTCCTGAGCCACTCCTTTGTTGCCTTGGCTGTATGTTTTGGGTCATTGTCGTGCTGGAAGACCCAGCCACGACCCATTTTTAAGGCCCTGGCGGAGGGAAGGAGGTTGTCACTCAGAATTGTACGGTACATGGCCCCATCCATTCTCCCATTGATGCGGTGAAGTAGTCCTGTGCCCTTAGCAGAGAAACACCCCCAAAACATAACATTTCCACCTCCATGCTTGACAGTGGGGACGGTGTTCTTTGGGTCATAGGCAGCATTTCTCTTCCTCCAAACACGACGAGTTGAGTTCATGCCAAAGAGCTCAATTTTTGTCTCATCTGACCACAGCACCTTCTCCCAATCACTCTCGGCATCATCCAGGTGTTCACTGGCAAACTTCAGACGGGCCGTCACATGTGCCTTCCGGAGCAGGGGGACCTTGTGGGCACTGCAGGATTGCAATCCGTTATGTCGTAATGTGTTACCAATGGTTTTCGTGGTGACAGTGGTCCCAGCTGCCTTGAGATCATTGACAAGTTCCCCCCTTGTAGTTGTAGGCTGATTTCTAACCTTCCTCATGATCAAGGATACCCCACGAGGTGAGATTTTGCGTGGAGCCCCAGATCTTTGTCGATTGACAGTCATTTTGTACTTCTTCCATTTTCTTACTATGGCACCAACAGTTGTCTCCTTCTCGCCCAGCGTCTTACTGATGGTTTTGTAGCCCATTCCAGCCTTGTGCAGGTGTATGATCTTGTCCCTGACATCCTTAGACAGCTCCTTGCTCTTGGCCATTTTGTAGAGGTTAGAGTCTGACTGATTCACTGAGTCTGTGGACAGGTGTCTTTCATACAGGTGACCATTGCCGACAGCTGTCTGTCATGCAGGTAACGAGTTGATTTGGAGCATCTACCTGGTCTGTAGGGGCCAGATCTCTTACTGGTTGGTGGGGGATCAAATACTTATTTCCCTCTGCAGAATGCAAATAAATTCATATACTTTCCACAATGTGATTTTCTGGATTTAATTTGTGATGTGCTATCTCTCACTGTTACCAATAACCTACCCTTCAATTATGGGCTGCTCATGTCTTTGTCAGTGGGCAAACTTACAAAATCAGCAAGGGATCAAATACTTATTTCCACCACTGTAAGTAAAATATTTTTCTTGATAAAATAGTTATAAGACCAGTGCTGGGCAGCCACATACTTCATTGGGAGTATAGGTGTTGCATTATGAGCACTTTCACTTAAATTTTACTTAAATGTAATTTAACTTTTGAATATTAAAAAGCAAATATGTACATATATCATGTCCTTTAATTATAGTTTGAAGTGTTTATAGAATACTAGCTTAAGTTATTTTTGTGCCTAACATTAGATATGAGTATTTACATCTGCTAAAGGCTGGTGTAAATGCTCACTCCTAACTATTGTCAGGCACAGAAATAGAAGTATTCTATAACTCCATACATACATCTTTGGATTGCTCATGACCTTCCCATGCCCTGTCCATGTGCTTCCCTTGCCCATGCCTCCTTTGGAGTTGCACATAAAAGAAGTTAGGTGCTCAGTTTATAGAATATGGGCATAAGTCTGTTGCACGCACAACTGCTAATTAGTACCAATTAGTGTTTGTTGAAATCATAATGTAATGGACAGCAACATGGGGGAAGAGAAAGACAGGCCAGTTGATATTCAGCTGGCAGCAGTCAGCATTTTTTAAAACACTGACCATCGCCGGTTAGATTAGCCCCCCCAATATTCAGTGTTAGCCCATGTCCGTGTAACAGCTCTGATTATGAGGGCTAAATTTGGTAGGGATGGCCACTGGAGCCTATGCAGGTCTTGGCCGGTATTCAGTTCACGACCTGCATTACTATATTTGAACTTTAAAGAAGCCCTGATCCCCAACCTCCTCCCCCTGAGATTTAGGAAGGCCCCCCTGGGCCTACTTGTATTATCCCCGATGTTCCTAGAGGGGGTGTTGAGGCCAGAAGCGAATCACCCCTTACTCCTGCCCCTTGCAGCTGGCCTCTGTAAATGGCTGCCACAAATTCTTGTGGTATTATTATTATTATTATTATTATTATTATTATTATTAGCATTTGTATAGCGCTACCAGATGCACGCAGTGCTGAACACCTGATTCAAAGAGACATTACTATTGAAACATTTATAGCAAACTGTCCTCTGATCCCTGACAATTTCAATACCCTACCTCTGGAACAACAGGTGTCTACACTCCATTCTTCTCTCCAACTTGGATTTGTAAATTACCCTCTTGGCACTCTTGTCATGTTATCACCCTCTTCTTCATCTCATGAAAAGACAACAGAGTCAATTAGAACATTAAATAGTGCTCCTAACACACTAAGGAACACCTACAAGCCTTTAAGGATTTTGCTTGTATATAACATAAATCTATCTATACAGCTAAAAAAATAATACTAAAGCACAAGGCTTCAGAAAGATCATACCTCTAGTAGGATTTATGCATTTCTGTGAAACCATACTTCATCTTCACATTTAGCTATGAACTCCACTGGTCCTTCAGCTGATGACCTTTCATTTTGGGTTTATTGACAAAATGTCCACTCTTTGTGCTTCTCTGCACAACAGCTCTTCAGTATCCCCTTTAGCTCCACTACACACCATTGCCCCTGAACCTACTCTAACTGAAACTCAAATTGACATCTCTTTCTTGGTGCACACCCTCTGCTATAGCAACAACCATTGTTCTCAGCAATCTTTAATCTTTTGTGCTTCTATCACAGCTGGAAGTCTCCAGAATGACTGCTGCTTTACAATACTCTACTTCACCTACCGACCCTTTGTCTACCCAGGTCTGCAAGCAATAACCAGGACCCTCTCTTCCTTTCCTGCATGCCATACAATCTAGTCTTCAAGCTGGAATCTTTCCTGCCTAATGGAAATGAGTTATGGTGATTACACGACTAAAGATTGCAAAACTGACATTTCCCTCCTGTCTATCATCCAATCTCCAATCTTCTTTCTTTCTTAAACTGGTTGAATAAATTGTCTCTACCCAACTGGCTTCATTCCTTGATAAGAGCAATGCTTTTCACCCTAAACAAACTGGCTTTTGCTAACACCATAGTGCAGAGCATTCTTTACTGGCACTCACTGACTGTCCATTTCACTCAACACTGGTAGGTAAGTTCTTCTGTTTTCACATGATCTTTCCACTGCTTTCAACTTGGTTGATCACATCATTCTTTTTCAGCGCTTATCAGATTCAACATTATCCCAGGGATTCTATATATGGACCCTGAATTTCCGCACTGAAATTGAAGCATATTCTATAACAATGCGCATAACTTAATTGGTTAACTAGCTAATCAGTGATGTTAACTGGATGCTAATAAGCATTAATTGGCATTAATTGAGATTTATGCAAATAACTTGCTAAGAGGGGTATAATCAAACAGGGTGCCCAAATTTTTCTGAGGCCGTCCACGCAGGACGGCTCTGTGAAGGGGCGGGGAAACATGTATTATCGAAACAAGATGGGTGTCCATCTTTTGTTTCTATAATACGGTCAGGGATGCCCAAATCTCAACAATTAGGTCGACCTTAGAGATGGTCATCCTTAGAGATGGTCGTCTCCGATTTTCGGCGATAATAGAAACAGAGGACACCCATCTCAGAAACTACCAAATCCAAGCCATTTGGTCATGGAAGGAGCCAGCATTCATAGTGCACTGGTCCCCCTGACATGCCAGGACACTAACCGGGCACCCTAGGGGGTACTGCAGTGGATTTCATAAATTGCTCCCAGGTGCATAACTCCCTTACCTTGTGTGCTGAGCCCCCCCAACCCCCCCCCAAAAAAAACCCCACTCCCCACAACTGTACACCACTACCATAGCCCTAAGGGGTGAAGGGGGGACCTACATGTGGGTACAGTGGGTTTGTGGTGGTTTTGAAGGGCTCACATTTACCACCACAAGTGTAACAGGTAGGGGGGGTGGGCCTGGGTCCACCTGCCTGAAGTGCACTGCACCCACTAAAACTGCTCCAGGGACCTGCATACTGCTGTCATGGAACTGGGTATGCCATTTGAGGCTGGCATAGAGACTGGCAAACAAAATTTTTAAAGATTTTTTTAGGGTGGGAGGGGGTTGGTGACCACTGGGGTAGTAAGGGGAGGTCATCCCCGATTCCCTCTGGTGGTCATCTGGTCAGTTCGGGCACCTTTTTGAGGCTTGGTCGAAAGAAAGATGGACCAAGTAAAGTCGCCCAAGTGCTTGACAGGGACACCCTTCCTTTTTCCATTATTGGCCGAGGATGCCCATCTCTTAAGCACGCCCCAGTCCCGCTTTTGCTATGTTGCCAACACGCCCCCATGAACTTTGGTCATCTCCGCGATGGAAAGCAGTTGAGGTTGCCCAAAATCGGCTTTCGATTATGCCAATTTGGGCGACCCTGAGAGAAGGATGCCCATCTCCCAATTTGTGTCAGAAGATGGGCGCCCTTCTCTTTTGAAAATAAGCCTTTAAGTGTATTCTATAACGTAGTGCGCCTAAATTCTAAGTCGCATAGTTGAACAGGGGGCGTGGGCATGGGTGGGGTGTGGGCGTTTCCAAAATCTATGCTCATTATTATAGAATACACCCGATCTGTGCCTAATTTAGGCATTGGGTTTACACCAAATAAAATGTGGCATAAATGGACACCAATAAAAAGGCCCCTTCATTTTTTAAATTGTCCATCACTTTTCTCCATCATTTAACCTTGTGAATAATTGATATCTAATGCTTTGTAGTTAGGAATCTTTAGAACACTTTTTTTAGGGTAACTCATGTGCCATTTGATAAGAAACTGAATCTAATCTAATCTATAGATACTATACTCCAGTGACATTAAAACAAAAAGAGAGCATTAATACAGCATATTTGTTGAAAAGCTTGTATTGGAAGGAGAACTAGCTGGAGGCACTGTACTGGATCAAGAAATTAACAGAACTGTCAGAAGACCCAACAGTAATCTTGCTAGAATTTCCTGAAGTTATGATTCATTTAAAAACTTTGAAAGGGTGTTACTTTACTGAATTACATACTGGCAGCAATAAATACTAGTGAGCAGATAGAATAACCACTGCACACCATGTCTGAGGGATTTGATTCAATTGTTATTGCCTATATAGGGCAGGCCCTCTGTTAGATAGGGCTGAAAGTGACTCATGAGGCCGTACAAACAATTAATTTATAGATGTCTGTGGTTAAAACTCAAATACTTATATCCCTTTCTCTTCCCCAATCTTCATCACAAAGATAAAGGATCTCTGCTGGAATGCAGACAACCCTCTCACTCTTCTTTTGGCCATGCAGTCTTATGGAGTACAAGATCCAAAGCTGTGGAATAACCTACTTTCATCAGATTCAATACTATGAAAATTTAAAAAAATGTTTAAAAGCATGGTTTATAGATGTGTTTTATAAGGAAAGAATTAAGAAAGATTACCTTTTAGTCTAGAAATTTTATTAAGCATTAATCTATGTGTACATTTTTAAATTGTTAAACTGTAATGTGCTTTGGGTTGTTTTGGTGAGGTGAATAATCAAATAGTGTAACATACACTAAAGCTGCAGTTCAGCAGCAGTTTATGTAACATTAGGAGGTGATAATGCCTCTTTATAAGTCTCTGGTGAGGCCCCATTTAGACTACTGTGTACAATTTTGGAGAACCTACCTTCAAAAAGATGTTAACAGGATGGAGTCAGTCCAGAGGGCCTTTGGTCTTTGTCATAAAATGTACGGGAGAGATAGACTTAAAAATCTTATTATGTATATTTTCAATGAAAGTAGCAGAGGAAAAAAGAGACATTTAAATATATCTGGGTCATAAATGCACAGGAGGCAAGTATCTTTTAACTGAAAGAAACTCTGGAATGAGAGACATAGGACGAAGTTAAAAGGAAATACACTAAGAAGTAATCTAAGGAAATACTTCTTTATGGAAAGGGTAGTGGGTGTGATGGAATGGAATTCCAATAGAAGTGGTAGAGATGAAAACTGCACCTGAATTCAGGAAAGTGTGGGACAAGCATGTAGGATCTCTTAGCAATAGGAAGAGATGGTAGGTAGTATGGATAGGCCGGCTGGATAGGCGGTATGACCTTTATTTGCTGTCAATTTCTATGTTTCTATTCATTTATTGGTCTCATGTGGAGGAGGACTATGAGTCACTCCTATTATTGTCTCTTCACTTCAAATTTAAGGAACACCTATTGCCAGGGATTACCAGACTGGCCTACCCTTCATTATATTTGTGTAGCACTACTGTGGATTGTGGACCCAGAATGTTCCTCCTGTCTGTGCAAGGTAGATACATTTTTGTATCCTGGTACACATATTGACTACAGGATGGAAATCATTCTTAGTACAGGGAGATTGAAAACTGAAAAATAGATCCTTACCATACATGATGCTTTCCAGTAAGACAATTTACAAGGAATGTGTGGGTTGGAAGACTTAAGAAATTAAATCTATCTCTTTGTAGTACTTTTTCATTATTTTCAGAAGGCTATATTATTCATCCACACAATGGGGAATAAAAAGTGCAAGCCAGGCATTAGGCTGTCTGTACTGAGTTATTTCCCGTTTTTTTAATGTTGTATATACAGTGGTTATTTCTTTATTTTAAAAGTATTATTGTATTCTCTTTATTTTCCATTTTTTATGTAAAAAAATGAAGAAAGCACTTTAGTCAGCTCTCCATCTATCAAAGTTCAGATTCTTCACTTTTCTGTTTTCCTAAGTACAATGTAGTTCTTTCACAGCTTTCAGTATAATATTCCAGTGTGTTATCAATCGAGCTTTTACTCTCATCTTTCACTGAACACCACTCCTCTATCAGTTATGCCTTTCACTTTGTCTTTTTCCCTTTATCTTTATTTTGCCTGAGCTTTCCTCTATTTTTGACAAGGTAAACCATCACATTTCTCTCTCTTCTGTCATCCTGTATTTTAGACACTTCTGACTGTTCTCTTTTTCCTTTCTTTTTTTTTTTTACTGTTCAATTACATTTTTCAAGATTCCTTGCATAACTTCCTACTTTGCTCTAATCTGGGGGTCCCCAAACTTGGGCCTCAAGGGTCACAGTCCTTACAAGATTTTCAAGATTTCCACAATGAATACGCATGAGAGTTATTTGCATACAATGAAGGCAGTCAACGCAAATAGATTTCATACATATTCATTGTGGAAATCCTGAAAATCAGACTGGGTTGCAACCCTTGTGCACCTGGCTTGTGGACCCCTGTGCTAAGCTCTGTCAGAGTGCCCCAGTGCTATGTGCATATATCCAATTTTAACTCTTTCTATAGTTACTATCTTGGCAATATCTCCCTGGTTTTAGCATCATATTTACACAGATGACACACAATTACTCTTTGTTTTCACTCACACTCAATATTCATGTTTTAATCTGTCTTAGTACAGTCCTTGCTGCCCTGTACTATTCCTCATCTTCATCTTCCTTCCTTGTCACCATTTTCTGACATACTCCAATTGCTATCTTTTTCTTTAATAATCTTTTTGATTCATCTCTAAAATTATTTTCTCATGCTTCTACTGTTACCAGTGTAAGGGGTCCTTTTACTAAGGTACGCTACCAGATTTAGTGCATGCTAATGATTAGTGTGCACTAAATGCCATGCAGCCCATAGCAATATAATGGGCTCTATGGCATTTAGCTTGCATTAAATCTGTTAGCATGCCTTTATTAAATGGAGCCCTAATTTACTTATCGTCTCCACATCCATCCTATCACTTTTTTATTAATCTATAGTCCTCAATAAAATCAGCTTCTGTAGTTCTCTACTAATTAACCTTTATGATCTATCCCTCATTACCTTAACCATTGTTTAGAACTCAACCACTAGATTCATTTATCAACAATTTAGATTTGGTAACCTGATCCATGTAATTCATCAGCTTCACCAGCATCAGCTTCTAGTTTGTACCTTCTGTCCTCTCCATTTTTAGCTTACACTTATTTTTATTGTCCTATTTGCTTGCATAGTTATATTTCACTTTATTTTTATTTGACCCTGTTTAGTTATTGTGGGCCACTTTTATCAAGCTGTGGCAAAAGGGGGCCGGCACTGGTGTCTGCGTGTGTTTTACAGGTGTGCCGAGGCCCCCAGGGGCCTCAGCACACATGTAAAACACACGTGAAATCTTGCTTTCCTGCAGGAAATAACCATGCAATAAGTAAAGCACTTGCCACGCGACAGGGAGCTCTTATCGCCACCCATTGAGGTGGTGGTAAGGGCTCCCTCTTTAACCTGGCAGTAACCGTGCAGTGCGCAGCACTGCCCAATTACCGCCGGATACACTCTGGCAATACAAAAATAAATAAATGTTTGTAGCGCAGGAAATGATGGCACACTAGGGGTGGGAAGTACTGCCGGGCTGCTGCAGTAGCCCGGCGGTACTTCCTGTATAGCAAGCAGTAAGCCTGCGTTGGGCTTACCACCGCTTAGTAAAAGGAGCCCTATTAATTTTATTTTCAATTTATTGTGCATTTGCAAGAAGCATACCTGCAAGCCCTCTTGTAATTGAAAATATGCTTTCACATCAGCAAAATCCAAGGGAAAAAAAAGAATGGCAATAACCAAAAATCATGTAAAACTAAGATCTCCCTGCAAGTAAATAGGGAGATTCAAGAGCAGAAATAAAGAAAAATAAAAGCAACAAATAATAGAAAAGGAAAAAAAAAAGACAGTAATTGAAACATGATACGTGGATGGGCATAATCGAACGGAAACGCCTATCTCCATGGGCGTTTATCTCCGAGAACGGGTCCGTGAAGGGGCAGGCCGAGCCGAACCGAATTTTGAAAAAATGGACATTTTTGAGCTGGGCGTTTGTTTTTTTTAGCGATAATGGAAACTAAAAACGCCCAGCTCAAAAACGTCCTAATCCGAGCCATTTGGTCATGGGAGGGGCTAGGATTCGTAGTACACTGGCTCCCCTGATATGCCAGGACACCAACTGGGCACCCTAGGTCAGTGCGGTGGACTTCAAAAAAAGCTCCCACATGCATAGCTCCCTTACCACGGGTGCTGAGCTCCCAAACCCCCTCCCCCAAAACACACTACCTACAAATGTACAACACTACCATAGCTCTTAGAGGTGAAGGGGGCACCTACATGTGGGTACAGTGGGTTTTGGAGGCCTCCCATTTACCAGCAGAAGTGTTACAGGTGGGGGGGGGGATGGGCCTAGGGTCACCTGGCTGAAGTGTACTGCGGTACCCACTAAAAGTGCTCCAGGGACCTGCATACATGCAGGCCTCTAGGACTGGTTGCTGCTATATAACATTGGCACACCAGTTGACACCTGAAGACTAATCTCTCTGAAAACGTCCTTTATTAGAATAACCGCCTTTACTCACAGTTAACTGCAGAGCAGAGGTTGTGCCCCACTGGCAACGAGTCTCCCTGGTACTGAGATGAGCAGTAGGTCAGAGCTGGCAGAATGTTGTACAATGCCCTCTTTCAGCCACATTCAAGGTAAGAACTAAGTTGTCTAACGTGGCTACCACAGGAAAGGGAACTAAAACTGGCTTACAAAAATGGCCACTACCACATGGACTACAAAAGGAAACACAACAGGGCACACTCTGACCCAGTAGCCAGGGGGAAAAGCACCATGGGAGAAGAGCCTACCAACTACCAACATCATGAGACTGTAACACGGAGCCCAATACCCTACACCCACCACAATGCAATGCTGATGTGACCCTGTACTGCACCCGAGAGCCACATCTGACCCAGGGAAAGGCTGTGAGAGGATCGAACACATTCTGTTGTCATGGAGGTGGGTACGGCATTTGAGGCTGGCATACAGGCTGGAAAAAAAGTTTTTAAAGTGGGTTTTTTTTTGGTGGGAGGGGGTTAGTGACCACTGGGGGAGTCCAGGGAGGTCATCCCCGATTCCCTCCAGTGGTCATCTGGGCAGTTGGAGCACTTTTTTGGGACTTGTTCATGAAAAAAAAGGGTCCAAAAAGTGACCCAAAATCGCGGTCAAAACGCCTTTTTTTTTTCGATTATCAGCTAAAGACGCCCATCTCTCCTCGGCTGATAACCACGCCCCAGTTCCGCCTCCACCACGCCTCTGACACGCCCCCATCAACTTTATTTGTTTCCACGATGGAGTGCAGTTGGAAACGCCCAAAATCGGCTTTCGCTTATACCGATTTGGGCGCCTTTGCGAGACAAACGCCTATCTCCCGATTTAGGTCGCACTATAGGCGTTTTTCTCTTTTGAAAATAAGCTGGATAGTTAACCCTCAGATGGAATCAGCCTGTAAAATCATAGCTCCAGGTTGGGACATAGAATCAAGAAACATTTAAACTGCTTAAGTTCAAAAAAATAAATAGAAATTATTCTGATAGGAAGATGTATTTACAAAGAGAAGATTTATTTTATTAAGGTGCAACAGTAACGGGGCTAAGTGTGCCCTATTACAGGACTTTCCCATGTGCTAAGGGCCTTATTCTATAAAGGTTATGCTCATAAATCTATGCTCATAAATTTAGGAGTGTAATTTATGCTCCTAAATGTATGCTAAATCTATGAACGTAGTAGGCCCTAAAGTAGGAGCATAAATTTAAGAGCATAGATTACACTTGTTATTTAGGAGCATAAATTTAGGAGCATATATTTAAGAGCGCAAATTTAGGAGCAAAACCTTTATTTATTTATATATTTGGATTTATTTACCGCCTTTTTGAAAGAATTCACTCAAGGTGGTATACAGTAAGAATAAGCATTGAGACAATTACAGCAGTAAAAATATTCAAATAACAATACAAAGTATGGCATGGTATACTACTTATAATGTCAACACAATATGTAATAGAATATTTTAATAGTCAGCATATGGAATAAGGCCCTAAGCCTATTTTTAGTGTGTCCACAAAATAGATATTTTTCTATTATTTGAGCTTCTGGCTATGTGCTAATGTTCAGTGAAACTGTCAAGCTGCTGCGACACTAATCGACTTAGGACTAAAACATGTACAATACAGAGTGGTAGATGTTTATTTCAGGAGTAGACATCTTTTATGTTTTAAGGGGAAAGTCTCATATAGTCACTAGGGTCTCTTGTGTTATTTCATTCACCAATTAGGTGAAACCCTTCAGGTGACAATTGTAATCATACACAAAACCCCCTTCCTTCCTATGTGTGCTTCCAACTCGTGTAGTGTCCTTAATGTAGAATGGACTTTTAAACACAAAATCTGTCAGAAACGTATCAACATAGACCGATAAGGGTTCTAATAGAGACCTCCTCGAGGACATAATCGGTCTCCCAGGAGGAGCCCTAGTTAGTGTGAGAGTGATTAAACAATAAGTACAAAGAAATATAGTAGTAAAATAGAAAAAAAGATTTAAAAAAATAAAAATTCAATTGCCACGCGAGTTGGAAGCACACATAGGAAGAAAGGGGTTTTGTCTATGATTAAAATTGTCACCTGAAGGGTTTCACCTAATTGGTGAGTGAAATAACACAAGAGACCCTAGTGGCTATATGAGACTTTCCCCTTAAAACATCAATAGAAATAAAATATGGAAAAGAAAATAAGATGATACCTTTTTTATTGGACATAACTTAATACTTTTCTTGATTAGCTTATTTTTTCCATGTTTTATTTCTATTGATTACCTTTAAAAGTGGACAAACACGGCTACCACACCTCTCTACCCTTAATACATAAAAGTTGAAATAAACATCTATCACTCTATATTGTACAGGTATGTGCTAATGTTAGCATTAGTGCATGGCCATTGAAAAAATTAAGGCAGAAGAACTTAGGAGGCGCTAAGGGCTCCTGTGTTATGGGCACACTAAATAATAAGCATGCTATGCCTCTATGTCCATTCACCACCCTTGACATGCCCCCCTTCAATAATTACTGTGTGCTTACAGTAGGCAAATGGCAAAACTTAAGGGGTCTAACACATGCTTAATGTGGGAAAATGGTCAAATGCAGGATGTGTTAAAGCTTTCTGCATTAAGGGGGACTTTTACTAAGGTGCATTAGTGTTTTTAGCTCACGCTAAAAATCATCTGGCACTAAATGCTGAGATTACATAGGAGTATAATGGGCATCTCAGTGTTTAGCACCAGCTGATTTCTAGCATGAGCTATAAACACTAACAC
The DNA here is from genome assembly GCF_901765095.1 of Microcaecilia unicolor. Taxonomy (NCBI): domain Eukaryota; kingdom Metazoa; phylum Chordata; class Amphibia; order Gymnophiona; family Siphonopidae; genus Microcaecilia; species Microcaecilia unicolor. Next base: position 596,050,270 of record NC_044032.1, read on the forward strand.
ACCTTAGTAAAAGACCCCTTTAATGCACAATGCTTTAGCACATCCTGCATTAGGCCATTTTCCCACATTAAGCATGAGTTAGTGCTTAATGCGGTTTAGTAAAGGGGCCCCAAAGTTAATGCTGAAGTCATTAGCCCCCAGATTCTATAAATGGTGCCCAAATTTGGCCACCCAAATTTGTGTGTGATTCTGAGATATATGTGCAAATAAATTAGATAATGAACTGGTAACACTCAATCACTGGCTGTTAGGCAATTGTTGATACTAATTGACACTAACTTGGATTTGCACATGGATCTATCTGCACGTCATTGTACAAAGATCCATGCCCAAATCTTCTAGTGCATAACCCAAAAGGGGACATGGCTATGGGAGGAGCATGAGTGGGTCATGGGCATTAGCAAAATATTCGCTTACTGTTATAGAATTCCGGAGATCCACTCCCTACTTGTGCACCAGGAGTTATACCAGTTTTTAGTCGGTGTAAGTCCTCGCACTCAAAGTTGGGTATGTGAATCTCTGCTAGGCATTATTCTATAAAGGATGCTCATCCCAGAACGCCATCTAGAGAACAGCACAGATTTTTCCTCGTGCCCATTTTTGGGTTGCATTTACTGAATCCAGCCCTAGCTTTCTGTCCTTTAAGAACACAAACTCTGTATTGCTTTTGTGTAACTTCACATAAATCAGGAAGTACAATAATCTTTTTACCCAAAAAGGGAACCTCACAAAAATGAAAATGCAGTTTGATGATCAAGTCAATAGTATTTGCAGTTTGAAGATCAAGTCAGTAGTATTCAGGAGCAAAGGTAGAGTTTTCTTAGCCTCCCATACCCTTAACCTAACAAGTCTGTAATATTCAAACTATTCAATGACAAAGGTTAACCATCTTAACCACATACTCTATATCCCTTGCTTCTATACTCCTCACTTCTTTAAGATGGTTATGTTGAAACAATAGGAGGCATCTGTTCTGCAGGAACTTTCAGTACTTCAGTTAGATATTTATGTAACATAACATCATGTGATATCAAGTGAATCATAGGAAAACTGAGAAACTGGAGTTGAGAATCTATACTAATTTCTAATGCCTTCAACTTCCTATGCATCATTCTCTGATCTTTAATCAAAACCACTGAACATTTCTGAACCTTGGAGATTTTCCTGTTTAAATTTTCCACTTTATAGAGATAGCTATATAGCTGAATTAGGGCACTAATCCATGTTACTTTCCCCTTTACACATCTTAAAGGGCTCTAGCATTGGTTACACTGCATTATTTAGGTTACCCTGTGTTATATAATAATGAGATGCAAAACATATAATTCAGCTAAACGTTGAGCTTATTTTATTGCCACCAAGCCATGTCCCGATGCTCCTGGGCCACATGATATAGGGACTGGCACCGAGAAGAAAGTGTAGTGGCCAGAGCAGCCCCCTCCAAGATGATAACCCCTCAGCATCCCCCAAATCAAGGTCCCCATAATTCTATCCAGATCCCCAACTCTATGGGCCACCCTATTGGCCAACCCCCCACCTAGCATTTCCCCTCCCCCACTGGCAGACCCTCCCAGGCCCATGACAGACCCCGCTGGATTCCTACTGGTCTTACAGTACTACCACTAGGGGTCACATTTCTTTATAAAATCCATTCCTGACACTAGGCCCAGGGAATTCAAATATTTCCCTCCTGTACTTTCCTACTCAAGCCTCCCTTCACAAATTTTAGGTTCCTACACATGACTGAACACAAAGAAAGATAGACCATAGTACATAGGTAATGATTTACCACCATAGTATTGTAACACATAAAAAAAAATCCATGAATCAGGAATCACTGCATACTCACAGGTCATTTGCTGATTCTTTCTTCTTTAACTGTGCCTAAGTGAAGACTAAGCATTATCAACAAGAAAATATGTTAAAGTTTGTCAGTTGATTTTTGTACCATATACTGTTTCCTTCTTTGTTTTATCAGCCATCTAGGAGACTTAACTGCCATGATCAAGGTCTGCTTGCATTACCGTTTCTTTGTGTGATTTTTAGGATCAAGACCCACAGGTACACAATTTTGTACGCCAGCTCCAGCTTTTGGAATTCTTTGTCACTACTGTTGGATTGGAAGCCAATGTGTTTAGCTTTTGAAAAAAGTTGGACTTTCTTTTTTACTCAGGGATCCTTTTACTAAGCTGCAGGAAAAATGGTCCTGCAATAGCAGCAGGGGTCATTTTTCCCACGTGCCAGGGCCCTTTTTACTGCAGCAGGTAAAATGTCCCCCTAAAAATTGGTCATGTGTAAGATAACTCTTACAGTGTGGCCATGCATTGGGGAGCACTTATCGCCACCCACTGAGGTGGCAGTAAGGGCTCCCGTAGTAATCCAGTGGTAACCAGGCAGCGCACGGTGATGCCTGATTACCACCAGGTTAAAACCATGCTATAAAAAAACATTTATTTTCCAGTGCACTGAAAATGGTGGGTGCTGGAGCCGGAACTACCACTGACGCCCAGTGTTGGGCTTACCACCGCTTTGTAAAAGAGTCCCTTAGGTTTTTAAGTAAGATACTGTTTTATGATGTTGGTGTGGTCTTTCATAAATGTTGCATTGTCTGTTTCTTTGTCTTTTATTCTATTTTTATAATGGCTCATGTTATTATGAAATCCACTAGGACTATTAGAATGTAATCATTTAGAATAAAATAGATAAAAGACAACATCAATAAATAATGTTGTTAATATTTTTCATAATATATCAGTATAAAGTTCAACAGTTTAAATGGTGAGAGCATAATTCAATAACAGCTATATATAGACATATAAAAAGGAGAGTAGGCACTTACTTTCCTTTATATATATATATATATATATATATATATATATATATATATATATATATAATTAAATAACATTATATATATATATATATATATATATATATATATATATATATACACACACACACACTTAGGCATATGCGCTTACACCAGCATAGAGCAATTGTAAATGCTCATGCCTAGCTTTGAGAGATACACATGCTACTTTATTCTAAAAAGGTTCCAGAGGAGATCCGGGAAATTATAGACCGGTGAGTCTGACGTCGATGCCAGACAAAATGGTAGAGACTATTATAAAGAACAAAATTACAGAGCATATTCAAAAGCATGGATTAATGAGACAAAGCCAACATGGATTCAGTGAAGGGAAGCCCTTGCCTCATGAATCTACTACATTTCTTTGAAGGGGTGAACAAACATGTGGATAAAGGTGAGCCTGTTGATATTCATATTTTCAAAGCACTTTGGGAGGCTAAGTGCCATAGGTTTCTATGGAACTTTGGGAGGCTAACCAGCTTATAATCGAACGAGAATAACGCCCAAGTTCCGACCTAAATCGGGAGATGGGCGTTTATCTCACAAAAACGAATAACGCGGTATAATCAAAAGCCGAATTTGGGTCGCTTTCAACTGCACTCCGTCGCGGATGCGGACAAAGTGGACGGGGGCGTGTCGAAGGCGTGTCGAAGGAGGAACTGGGGCGTGGTTATCGGGCGAACAGAGATGGGCGCCCTTCGCCGATAATGGAACAGTTTTGAGCTAGAATTTAGGACACTTTTCCTGGACCCTGTTTTTTTACGAATAAGGCCCCCAAAAGTGCCCTAAATTACCAGATGACCCCCAGAGGGAGTCGGGGATGACCTCCCCTGACTCCCCCAGTGGTCACTAACCCCCTCCCACCACAACAAATGATGTTTCACAACTTTTTACTTTCACCCTCAAATGTCATACCCTCCTCCCAAGCAGCAGTATGCAGGTCCCTGGAGCAGTTGTTAGGGGGTGCAGTGGACGTCAGGCAGGTGGACCCAGGCCCATCCCCCCCCCTACCTGTTACAATTGTGCTGCTTAATGCTATTAGTCGTCCAACCCCCCCCAAACCCACTGTACCCACATGTAGGTGCCCCCCTTCACCTCTTAGGGCTATAGTAATGATGTAGACTTGTGGGCAGTGGGTTTTGAGGGGGATTTGGGGGGCTCAACACCCAAGGGAAGGGTGCTATGCACCTGGGAGCTCTTTTACCTTTTATTTGTTTTTTGTAAAAGTGCCCCCTAGGGTGCCCGGTTGGTGTCCTGCCATGTGAGGGGGACCAGTGCACTATGAATCCTGGCCCCTCCCACGAACAAATGCCTTGGATTTATTCGTTTTTGAGCTGGGCGATTTCATTTTCCATTATCGCTGAAAAGCAAAATCGCCCAGCTCACACCTTGACGAATAAAACATGGGCGTCTTTTTCTTTTAAAAAATACGATCCGCCCCGCCCCTTCACGGACCCGTTCTCGGAGATTAACGCCCATGGAGATAGGCGTTTCTGTTCCATTATGCCCCTCTAAGTGCTTTGAAAATGAGCCTGATTGTGTATCTGGATTTTTAGAAGGCATTTGACAAAGTACCTCGTGAAAGACTCCAGAGGAAATTGGAGAGTCATGGGATAGGAGGTAGTGTTCTATTGTGGATTAAAAACTGGTTAAAAGATAGAAAACAGAGAATAGGGTTGAATGGTCAGTATTCTCAATGGAGAAGGTTAGTTAGTGGAGTTCCCCAGGGGTCTGTGCTGGGACCGCTGCTTTTTAACATATTTATAAATGACCTAGAGATGGGAGTAACCAGGGAGGTAATTAAATTTGCTGATGACACAAAGTTATTCAAAGTCGTTTGAATAACTTTGTGTCATCAGCAAATTTAATTACCTCACTAATCCCGTTAAATCGTGGGAGGATTGTGAAAAATTACAAGAGGACCTTATGAGACTGGGAGACTGGGCATCTAAATGGCAGATGACATTTAATGTGAGCAAGTTCAAAGTGATGCATGTGGGAAAGAGGAACCCGATCTACAGCTACGTCATGCAAGGTTATTTATTTATTGTGCATTTATATCCCACATTTTCCCACTCATGCAGGCACAATGTGGCTTACAAAAATTAGGTAGATATACAAACAAGCTGAAAGACAGTGCAGAGGAGACAAAGGATAGACGGTGGGAAAAAATAACTAGCAACAGAAGGCAGAGCAGGGTGGGGATCAGGAGGGGGTTATCATATTGCGGAGTAACTAGGGGTGTAGCTTTCAGTAAAGAAGTGAGTTTTCTTGAAAAGGCCATGGTCCATTTATGCTTTAAGGTGCTGCGGGAGGGCGTTCCAGGATTTAGGGCCCCAGTAGCAGAAGGAAGAGGTGAAAATCCTTTTGTACTTGACTCATGCATTAGGAGTCACAGACCAAGAAAGGGATCTAGGTGTCTTCTTTGATGATAGGTTAAAACATTCTGCTCAGTGTGCTGCTGCAGCTATGAAAGCAAATAGAATGTTAGGTATTATTAGGAAAGGAATGGAAAACAAAAATGAGGACGTTATAATGCCTCAAAATTGTGTTCGATTCTGGTCGCCGCATCTCAAAAAAGATATAGTGGAATTAGAAAAGATACAGAGAAGAGCGATGAAAATTATTATTATTATTATTTGTTACATTTCTATCCCACATTTTCCCACCTTTTACAGGCTCAATGTGTCTTACATATAACCGTTAATGGCGTTAGCCGATTACGGTTTGAACAAATACAAAGTATGAATGAATACAAAGTGATATTGTGGTATAATGATAAAGGGGATGGGACGACTTCCCTATCGGGAAAGGCTAAAGCAGCTAGGGCTCTTCAGCTTGGAGAAAAGACGGCTGAGGGGATATATGTTAGAGGTCTATAAAATAATAAGTGGAGTTGAACGGGTAGATGTGAAGCGTCTATTTACACTTTCCAAAAATACTAGGAGTAGGGGGCATGTGATGAAGCTACAATGTAGTAAATTTAAAATGAATCAGAGAAACTTTTTCTTCACTCAACGTATAATTAAACTCTGGAATTCATTGCCAGAGAATGTGGAAAAGGCAGTTAGCTTAGTGGAGTTTTAAAAAAATTTGGACAGCTTCCTAAAGGAAAAGTCCATAGACCATTATTAAATGGACTTGAAGAAAATCCACTATTAAGCAGTATAAAATGTTTTGCACTTTTTTGGGATCTTGCCAGGTATTTGTGACCTGGATTGGCCACTGTTGGAAACAGGATGCTGGGCTTGATGGACCTTTGGTCTGTCCCAGTATGGCAATACTTATGTACTTATGTAATTTACCAGTATTGTTATCGAGAATGTACATGTTGCCCCCTGTAGTTCAAATAATAAACATATTTATTGCACAAAATGTATTAAAATGATAAATTATCACAGCTCTTAAATGTGTCCTTGGAATAATAAAGTGCAGGAAGCAATTTAAAAGTTCTTTAAAAAAAACATTTACAATTTTTGTATTTAAAACCCACACCTGTGTGTAAACTTCTTAGTAAAAGTGCTAGATGAAAATAACTACTGTGTGCAGGATTTTATTGCAAGGCTTCTTCTTACAAAACCTGACATATTAACAAGGCTTTACAGCTTCCCTCATCAAGCACTATCATAAAAGTACTGATCAAAATTATTCACATTTTTATTTCTCTTTTCATATCCAGAATGAGTTACTTTATGGTAAAATATATTTTTCTTTGTTTCTGCTGTATCCTCAGTGTGAATTGATTTGAGTCAGACCAGATAAGTAATTATTAAAATTAGCTTGAGTACTCAAAGCTTTGGTCAAAAATGTTGTTTTTAAAATAATGTGTGCACATTTTTATCTCCTCTTCCTAGCTCTTTCTTGGGTTGGCATGTCCCTTCACCAGATCAGAACAGGGACCAGGAACTCTACCACCAGAATACCACTTAAGTGGGTATTGTTTGGCACCAATTGTTTAGGCACCATATACAGAATCTAGCCTGTATGTGTAGGAGTGGATGGGCATGGCACGTAGGGGAGTGGAAAGAGAGAGGTAAGGAGGAATGTGTTGAATTAGTCTGAGTGAAGCCAGAGAAAGAAAGAGTGCATGAAGAGTCACATGTGGACAAGGATGAATAGAAGATAAAAGAGGGGCAGAAAAGAGGATGAGATCTGGCAGTAACATGAGTGCTCTACACAACCAACAGGGAGGAAAATGGAGAACGCTATTTGTAAACACAACCACAACCTCAGTTCTCCACAACAGACAGGCACTCAAACTTTTAGACACATACTTAAACACCATCAGACAGAACTAGAAGAAAAAAGTCTGAAAGAGCTCTGACACAAGAGTCTGATTGGGTCTTCACAGTGGCGTTCCTAGCGTGGATGGCAACCGGGGCGGATCGCCGATGCACTCCCCCCCCCCCCCCCCCCGCCTGCGAAATTACACCTCCCCCCCCCCCGCCCTGGTGAAATGACACCCCCCCAAGGGTGCATGCCGCTGGGGGGGGGGTGCCGCAGCGCACACCTGTGGGCTCCGACTTCGCGAACTTCACTCGTTCGCTGCAGCTCCCTTTGCCCCGGAACAGGAAGTAACCTGTCCCGGGGCAGAGGGAGCTGCAGCGAACGAGTGAAGTTCGCAAAGTCGGAGCCCACAGGCGCGTGCTTCAGCACCCCCCCCCCCCCCCCGCGGTGTACACCCGGGGCGGACCACCCCTACCACCCCCCCCTTGGTACACCACTGGGTCTTCATCACCAGCAGAAAAAAAAACCGCAAAACCTTCCAATATTTTGTGCAATCAAATAATTTTCAAGTAATTTTTAGATAAAGATGGAGCACTTTTCTTTTAAAATTAAGCTCTACTTTTCTTTAAACTTAAGCCCATGACATGAGTGCTCATTTAGTAATGTTGAGCAGATGAGACCAGTGGTCAGCAGATGAAGTGTGACACAGAGGAGAAGGGCCTGCTGATCTTTGCTGCTAGACATATGGAGCACTGTACACATATGCAGGTACTTTCTCTGCCCCTAGTGATCTCACAATCTAGGTTTTGTTTTTTACTTGGGGCAATGGAGGATTAAGTGATTTGTCCAAGTTTACAAGCAGCTGCAGTGGGAATTGAACCCAGGTTGTCAAGATCAAAGCCTACAGATTTAACCATTAGGCTACTCCTTCACTACCACAAATTGTGATATATTGTGATTTACTACCTTTTTGTATGAACTCAGATTGTTGCATAAAAATGTCAACGATCACACAGATATCTTTTGAGGCAGAAATATTTTGAATAGGGATGTGCCTTTGTTTAAACAATATAGGAGATATCAACAATATTTCTCATGTCATTTTTAGCCTGAAATGATAGGAGAAAACCTAATTTTTTGCACACGCTGTTCAAAACAAAGAGTTTACACTATTTGAAAATAGTGAGTACTGTTGAAAAATAGTGAATTCATTCACATATTATTGAAACATTGTACACACTGTTCATGAATAGTGCACACTGCGCAAATAATGCATACTATTAATAATCGTTCCCTGAAATGGAAAACACAAAACGTTCTAAAAATGACATGGGAAACTAAACAAAATGAAAAGGTTTGTCTTATATCCCCCTAGTTTTCAAAAGGCCTTTACCTTTGTAACTCAGCTTCACTCCTACTAGAAAGATTAGTCAAGCGCATAAATACATTTGCCAACAGCTACTGAGCTCGGAGATGCTTTCGTGGGCATTGTTTCAATTGACTGTGATTTTTACCAGGTCATTTTTTTTTTCTGATCCTTGAGTAAATTCTACTTGAATAGCAAGATCTGGACACAATATGCAACTGACTTTGGGACACCACAACCAGTCATATTTTTAGGCTATTCACAATTAATATGCACAATATAAATTTATATGAATTGAGTCTCTAATGCATGTTGATTTATCTCCTACATATCGATACAGATCTGTCCATCTAGGTCAGCTCTCTGAATTAAAAACTCAGCAAGAAAGCTCCCTAATTATAGATGTTGTGACTCTCCGTGGACAGACAATAGCCTATGGACTTGAATGTGCCTTCAAATTTTCTCTGTGGGCTTATCAGTTGCTGACTGCAACTCTTGCCTTGTCTGCCTCTACGTTGCACAGACCTCAGCTTCTCAACATTAATCTAGTAGGAGGTTATTTCACCCTTGGCCCTGGTCTGTATAGTCATCTTGCACAACTTTAACCCAGAGTATGTTATTAAATAGCATAGAAGTTACCTCTTTCAGTTTACCTCTACTGTCCCCAACACTTTTCATCAAGCTTTGACTTCCCTGCAGATTATGAGAACTAAACCCAATGTATTCCTTACACTTAGGTGCATTCAGTGCATTAAACATTTTCTTGATTTTTCTGCTTTACATATTCTGCTTCACTCCATTGTTATTTGTTTGGTTAAATTAATGTAACTTTTTTATTGTGATATGACAGTCTTCTGAACTCAAATGGCTTTGGAATATTCAAAATATATCAATCAAATTACTTTGTAATGCACACGTTTGATCATGTTTCACTGTTATCCATTGAGAAACACTTGATTCTATTTCCATGTCAAGTTAGAATAAAAAAAGTATATCGTCAGCAGATGTTGGAAAGGTGGCTTATCAAAATAATAAGCATAACCATATGCATTCCTCCTGTCCAACCTGCTGCCCACCATACCTTTCTGCAGTCTGGACTTTTTGTTTAATTCACCAACATACTACTAATTTACAGGTTCTCAATTATCTTCACCTGTGTTCTGAACCTAACGGCTGCTTCACTACATCTCGCAGACTGCCTGTCCCCAATAGGGTCAACACTTCCAGTCAGTGTAAGAAACAGTAGGGATGACCAAAGAAAAGTATTAAATGAAGAGATGTGGTGGCTAACACTGAAATTCTTCCTCTACAAAAAGAAAGTCAAAAGCTTCTTCATAAATGTTGAATCTTTATTTTATACCCAACAAATCAATTCCTTTGCTCTATGTCCAACAGATAAGGTTACACAGATTCAACATTGGCCATGTTTCTGCAGAACTGCCTGCATCAGAAGTCACAAAGTCTGATGGTGTATGTAAAGCAAAAATAAGGAATGCAAATACAATTAAATAAAAATGTATTTTACTACTTCTTATCTAAACTGGATGTATGACTCGTTTCTGCTTGCCTGACACTTCCCTGTCACTGGAATTTCAGCTTGGGCAATGGATTTCCTCTTTTCTTTAGTCTTTCTGTTACTGTGGCCTTCTCACAATACATGCCTTCTGCATTACACAAATCCTCAAGCACTTTAAAAACACCTCAGAGCTCTTTTACAAGACTTTCTCTGCTTTTTAAAGATTGCTGGTACTATGATAGAAGCAGAAAAAAAAGTCCAACATGTAAAACTTCATTGAAGGACAAAACACACAACATGGCCACATTTCACCTAAAAGGATACATCAAGAATTAAAAATGGTGTTTTAACCTGATGTCAGATTAGTGTTTTCTCCCTGATGAGCAAAATATTTTCAGTGTTATTATAAAGAGGTGTAGAAAACTGATATGTTGCCTCTTCGCAGGCTTACCTGGGCTCTAGGGGGCAGTAGTTGGCTGTTCTGGCTTTGCCCCAATGTTTTAGGGGTCTGCTGGAGGCTCTGGCAGTCTTTGAGCCATATGCCTTTTTTTTTTGTCCATTCTCCATTTTTCTTTACTTTTAAAACTGGTGTCCAGTGGGTATGGGGCCGGATCTGGGCATTCAAGTATTGCCCCAGGCCAGCTCCCATCTCGTTGAGACCTGCTTAGGGTCCGCTTCAGGTCCCGGGGTGTGGAGCAGTAAAATCACCGCAGGCACAACTGGGCATGATGCCGTGAGTGAGGAGAGATGCAGGGCAGCCCAACAGGAAAATTCCTGGCTTCGGGCCTGTCCTGCAGGAGTTTCTGTATATGTGCAATAGATCCACCAGATCCAGCGCATGCACAGAAGAGGCTTCGGGAGCTCCAATAGGCCACATTTGAAGCCAGGGCCTACGTTTTTGATGCTGCTTGTCGGATTCATGCAGGAAAATGTGTTTCTGTCTGTAGCTTTGGAGGTCCATCTGGATCATGACAGAGGTTGAGGACCACCAGATGGACAGCTAAAGAATAAGGTAGGAAGTCTTTGGGCCCTGGTCTAATTTTATTTTATTCATTTTTGGAGGGTTATTTTTTGGGCCTTCTAGAAATGTTTTTAATTTGTTCTTTTCTTGGTCAGGGGGTCCTGAGGTTCCCTTTAGGTGGGTTCAACTGTTTAAAAATTTTAGAATTTGTTTTTAGTGGCTATTTTGGTCAATTGTGGTGCAGAGCGCCTTACATCACCTGGGATGTGGAGTTTCAGAATCCGACCATGGCATCAGCAAGCATTTATTTTTTTTTTTTAGCCCATGTGGAAAGTGTGCTGAATTTTCATAGTGTTGATTTTGGGGTGAAATTATGCACTTTGGTACTGGAAAATGGATTTTCAATTTTAAAATATGGACTTGAATGTGTGTGAAGTGACATAGATAATGATATTGTTTTTATTAAAATTCTGTGTAATTTAGACTTTGTTTTGTGAGGAAATCCATTTTCCCATTAAAATCAATGGGGAAAATGAGTTTCAAAATGAAGATTTCCATCAGATTCCAAAGAGTAAAAAAAAATTGAACATTCCATATATATGTGCCTGATTGGTTACAGAGGGTCAAGTGACCCAAGCCAAAGCCTAGTCACCTGGGCAATGACAGTTGTTGTTGTCAGAGGCCCCTGGATGTCAGCGTGGTTGGAAGCATGTGCTTGTGTGTCTGTGACCAAAGTGAGGGAGAAAGACAGAATTTGTTGGAAAAAAATATCCATGGTTTTCTGTGACTTCTGGCTACTAGCTAGAAAGGGAATTTTCTTTTAGAGAATTGCTGGTTAGTTTACAGGGGTTTATTACTACTACTACTACTACTTAACATTTCTAGAGCTTGTAAGGAGGTCATTTGTACCTAAGCCTGTGATAATTTGTGAGCAGGGCTCAGGCTTGGCAGTAGTCTGTCAGTGTGGGATTGTGCAGAGCTGCCAAGGGGGGTCAGCCTCCCGAGTGGGAGATTTAGGGCCCGCAGATAGCTCTGCCCCAACCCATAGCTCTGTCCCAACTCGCCCACAGCTCCTCCTATCCCTTCCATAGCTCCACCCAGAACCACCCATAGCTCCACCCACAACCACCACAGTTCTGCCCTGATACAGGTTCCCTTTCCAGCGACAGCAGGAGACACCTTGTAAAACATCATTTCCTGTTGCTGCAAGACCAGTGGCAGCAGGAGATAACATTTAATGAAGGCATTTCCTGCTGTTCCTGGAAAGTGGAAATGGAGCTGTTCAGGAGGAGATGCTGGCACTCTGGCGGGAGATGACTCGCAAAAGCAGGAGATTTGGCAGGTCTGACTGTGTGGAGTCTACAGTCTGGGGTTGCACATGTGTTTTTAGGCCTGGTCTTTGATGAATGGAGGCTGGGAAGCTGAGTTGAGATTTAAAATGACAGAAAAGGAAGGATAATTTCTCTGAGAGAATGTGAGAGATCTCAGTGAAATTCTCCTTCCTTTTCTGTGACGGATGGTCTGCTCTGGAAATACATGAACTGAAAGGTCAGTTTGGTAGATTCTGTATAGACAAACTGCTGGTCTGAAAGTGGGAGTAAGAGTTGATGGTGAGACTGCATTGGAAGCTGAAGCAATCTGGCTCTTTTAGATTAGGGAACAATGTCAAAGAACAGTAAACTTTGTAGGGAAATTAATTAATTTTATTTTAATATTAGCTAAATGCCCACAGTAGTCCCATATCCCATAACCAGGGAAAAAAATTGTGTACAAGAGTGAGGGAGATATGTCCCCCCCCCCCCCCCCCCTTTTAGTTCATTGTAAAGGCAGGTTGCAAGCTACTGGGAGCAGCACATCTTCAAGGACAGTGTCATTGGTCCCCAAGCAAGCAAGGCTAAAGTTCTTTCAAGACAGAGCCCAAATAAGTGACAACCACACCTACACACCTAAGGGGAGCTACATTCAACGTGGAGACTTGGATAGTGCTGGGGAGGAGGGTTTTTTTTTTCCACTTACCTGAGAGGGTTTGAAGCATCCAAATTGGGGAACCTGAAAACAAAATAATGTCATAAAGGATCAGTACTTTAAAGGAGAATTTGGAGTTAATAAAAGAAAAAAAGGGTTAAAGTAAAAGAAAGATTAATAAAAGGAATACTTATCTGATTGATATTTCAGGTGGTATTCAGACTGACTTGTAGAATTGTTTGAAGTAAATTTTGGTATTCACATTCCAAAAAGGAAGAAAATTAGTTGAAACTGTTAAACAAACAGTTATTTGTGTCAGTATTGTTGTGTAATTATTTATCTATGCACTTTAAAGACATCACACTTTGTACCAAAGTGTGCATTTCAACACCTTTGCATTTTACAGGGTTTTAATACAGCTGCATATTTTTAAACTGAAGTTTTAAAGTTAAATCATATTCATATTTTTAACAATTTTAACATTTTAAAAGTATTTATTGAAAACATCCTTGTACAATAAAATATTTTTAAAACATCACATTATTGTCTTTTTCTTGTAAATTCCCTAGGTGGTATTGATTCACAGGGAAACCCAAAGGTTGTGACAAAAATTCCAGTAAAAGAGCTGTAATACCATTTCACAGCACTAGGGTGTCCACATTATTGCCATAACACAAGTTACATAGCTTTTAAATGTGAACCATTTATAATCCCTGTTGTAATCTGTTTAGGTAAAATGTGTGCTCACATGGGAGGGAGGTAAGGAAATCAACTCCTCGCAGGGGAGGGGGAAGAAGAACGAAACTGTATACCATGGGGGAGGGGAAGGAAGGAGAGAAATGCCGGACACCATGGGGGGGGGGGGGGGGGTGAGAGGTAGGGAAAGATAGAAATACTGGATACCAGGTGGGAGAGGGTGAAAGAGAAGGAGAGAAATGCTGGACACCATAGGGAAAAGACAGAAATGCTGAATATGGGGGAGGGGAGATTTGAGAGGTAGGAATGGAGGAAAATGTTAGACATCAGGATGTTGAGAGGCAGGGAAGGAGAAAAATGTTGGACACCATAGGGGAGAGGGTTGAGAAGTAGAAAAGGAGATAGATAGTTGATACCATAGGGATGGGGACTATGGGATGATAAATAAGGGAAGAGGAGATAGGGGAGATGCTAGGTTTGAGAAAAGAGCTGGGGTAGAGATGGAGATGTAGATTGGGTCCCCCCCCCCCCCCCCACCCAACCAAAAAGGTATTCCTGTGGCCCTGATCCAGAAGGCAGCTTTGATGGCCACTCATTTCTTCTTCCCTCCCTTTCTCCCCTACCCCTACCAAATGTGAAAATTAAATATCTTGGTTGGTGAGGATCCACAAGCCCTACCAGCTGAAGACATCTGTGGCTCACTGAATGCTGAACACTGATTTCCCCAGTGCACTGGAGTCTTCCAATCAATACTGATGCCTTCTACCCTTCTCCCACTGCTTTGGGATATTCATACACATGTTGATGCTGCATTGCATATTCTCATGCCTTAGGATCTTCCTTCCATTCTTTGTTCAGCTTTGACTCTCTGCACGGTCTTTATGCCACACTTGATGTTTTGATGTGCTGATACCTCTGTGCCAGATGGCTGCCAGAAAGTTTTATGCAAGTTTGATTTAAAATGGATGGAAAAGTGAGACAGGGTAGGAAAAAAATATATGGCCACATGCAAGAGGGATGTGCTACAAAAGCCCTTGTGTTAGTATGCAAAATGTATTGCCTTACTGATTTCAGTAGGTCCAAATGAGCCAAAAATGTTTGATATGCATATCCATACTTTGTAGGTATAAAAACTGGGTCACAGAGAAGAGGTTACAGATATTCAAACTGTTGTGGATATGAATCATATTTATATAATTTGAATCCCAAATTTCTTTATCTAAAGCAATTTGTATTACTTTTTTTGAAAACTTTGATTATTGGAACCTCTTCATTTGGCATCATTTAATCTCAACTCATGTATCCTGTTCCTAATTTTAAGGTGTTAGTTTGTGATTATTGTAATAATCAATTATGCAAAAAAAATGCTATTTTAATATGAAAAAATGGAAAATATATGTGATTAATTTGAACTTGCTATTATGGCCAGAGTGAAGAGTTATAAAATGAAATATGCATCAATGATATATTTTTTTGTGTGACCCAATGAGATCTTAATTTCCTTGTGCTTTCTATTTTCTACTGTATAAAAGCTGCATTTCTTTTCTTAACAGTTTCACTTGGCCTTAAAGATTTCTGCAGTTTATTGTTGGCTTGTAAAGCACTTCTGAATACCAATTGCATGAATAGCAGTTTCTAAAGTGAAATCCTATGCATGTGTTCATACGCTGATTAATAATCAGATACCTGCTGGTTATTATCATTTAGATATCTTTTTTTTTCTATGATAGTTATTGTTCCAGGAACAAAAACCTATGGAATGTGAATGCATTCAAGTGACAAGACTTCAGCAGGAATTTAAATTGTACCTTGCTAATCCATTTTTATGATGCAGCAATAATGGGAAATGGAACAAACATAACCCATGCCAGTTATAGTTCAAGTATATTGTGCACATTTTTCTTTGACAGACTTAACAAAAAAAATCTTAATACTTTCCATTATCAAAAGAGCCAGGTTTAGCTGCAGAAGCATCACAATTTGTCTTTCTTTTTGATAGATGCACAGACATTTATATAGCCGTATGTTGGACATATGGTAAATTCACACTTTGATTAAACTGGAGATGAATCAGATGTAATGCAGAGTAGAGAAATCATTCCCCAAATTTCTGCATTAGTCGAAGATCCATGTTAGTGTGCCTGACTTCACTTTGGATAAGTCAACCACTTACACATCGTTGACAGCTATTTTGTACAGCTGGCTTAATTCAGCAATCTAGGTGGTTGTTGGGTGGGAATGCAATAGAGAAGGAGGTAGATAGGCAGAGACTGCACCTGATACAAGATTAAGAGGCCCTTCTACTAAG
This sequence comes from Microcaecilia unicolor, assembly GCF_901765095.1. Classification (NCBI taxonomy): domain Eukaryota; kingdom Metazoa; phylum Chordata; class Amphibia; order Gymnophiona; family Siphonopidae; genus Microcaecilia; species Microcaecilia unicolor. Next base: position 596,066,178 of record NC_044032.1, read on the forward strand.
CTGTAGTAAGTAATAATGCGTGCTGACTGCAGGTTAAAAACCACTATTATTATTATTAGCATTTATATAGCGCTACCAGACGCATGCAGCGCTGAACACCTGACACAGAGAGACAGTCCCTGCTCAATAAAGCTTACAATCTAAAATAATACAGACAGACAAGACAATTAAGGATGAGGGAAGTTCTGGGTGAGAAGGAACAAGGGGGAGGCAAATGAGTAGGGGCTAGGAGACAAAAGCAGCAGTGAAAAGGTGGGTTTTCAGCATAGATTTGAAAACAGGTAGAGATGGAGGTAGACGTACAGGCTCAGGAAGTTTATTCCAGGCATAAGGTGCTGTGAGAGAAAAGGAATGAAGCCTGGAGTTAGCAGTGGAGGAGAAGGGGGATGACAAGAGAGATTTGTCCAGTGAGCGGAGGTCACGGGGAGGAATGTAGGAAGGGATGAGAGTGGAGAGGTAATGGGGGGCTGCAGAATAGATGCATTTAAAGGTCAGTAAGAGAAGTTTGAACTGTATACGGAAGCGGACAGGGAGCCAGTGAAGTGACTTGAGGAGTGGGCTAGTGTGGGTATAACGATTTTGGCGGAAAATAAGCCGTGCTGCAGAATTTTGGACAGACTGGAGAGGAGAGAGATGACTGAGCTGAAGACCGGTGAGATATGCTCAGGTACCCCATGGTAGTTTTGACACACTTCCCACGTACTACAAAGAATTTATTTTTTATCGCTGTGGGTGTGTTTGGGGGGGGGGGGGAAGTAGGCGTGTCCAGAGCTAATCGGTTAGCACAGCTACATCGTGCACTAACCAATTAGCATGTGAGCCCCTAATGCCTACAAAATAGGTGTAGTTAAGGGCTCATGCACTAATGGCTATGTGCTAATGAGAAAATTAGCATGTGGCCATTATTGCTAAAAGGAAAATATGGTCATTTTACAGCCACACTAAAAGTGGCCATAATACATGGAAAACCCTCGTGCTAATCATAGTGCAGGCTTCCTTGTAGTGCAGCTTAGTAAAAGGGCCCCTAAATCATTTACAAACATTAACCCTAAGCACATTATTGAGTTTTCCCTTACAATATTGGCAACCATATTTGCAAAAGTAATTAAGCAGATACATTTTATTATGTTGTGAAAATGCTATTTTTTCTCTTATTTAATTTTTATTCTCAATTTCAGGCAGCAAAACTCATACAGTAAATACATCTACTAATAGAAAATTGAGGTTAGTCACCCCAATAAAAACATTGAAGAAAAGTTAAATATAAAAAGAAAAAAAAGGGAATCTAAAACTCCGTTAGAGTTCAGTAAGAAAGGGAGAAGAATACTGTACTAGATCCATTTGAATCCCAATAAGAAAAAGCAAGAAAACACACATATAGACAAAGGAAATAAATAAATACAGACATTTATTAGAAGAATATTAAAGATACATCACTAAACATATCAGCATCATCTCGGTGCTTCTTGTAATGGACCCCTTGGCCGTGTCACCACAATGGAACCTTCTTAGGACCTTCTCGCTTCTTTTGGAAGCTGAGACGCAGAAAAAAGCAAATAAAAACACCACAATCCAGATCCCTATCCAGTATAGGATTATTTTGCTTCTTATCAGAGTATTTCCCCAAGTAAAAATAAAAATAAAAATAAAAATAAAGTTCAAGTAAAGCCAGTGTTAATTACAGTTCTACCCACTTGGCTGTAATGTCCTTAAGCAGGCAACCCTCACCATTAACTCTTGGTATAAGCAGTTCTTTTGTAATCCATAACAGTTGTCCACTGCACAGTTCACAAAACCCTCCAAAGAAATGGGGAAGAGTGCACTTCACCCCTTCCCCATCAGGTAAAGTTCTCTTAGTAATCAGTTCCAATCCTTGCCATTTAGCAAAGCAGGAAACTAAGGAGGAGTTTAAGTTCCTTCTCTCTGAAAAGCCCAGCTCTGTCCAGCACAGGAGATGAAGCAAAAAAAAAAAAAAACCCCACAAAGAAAAAAAAAAACAGACAAAAACTGCCATTTTAAAGTTCACTTGGAATCTTCAAATTACTTAGTAACTGTCATACACTTTCAGACAGACCCAGCATCTCTGTAGATGAGCTTCGCCCCTCCACCGTCCTACCAGCAACTGGCAAACACCCGGTATCACTCACCGGGATAGTGTGAGTTAACAATATCTTCCAAGTAAACTGACCTGTTTGTTTACTTCATTCTGTAGCAACCTCAATTTCTTCCTCTCCTCCAGAGAAGGGTAACTCTGAGGCTCTCCCTGTTCCAACCAGTCCATCTCAGCTCTCTCACGTCCTGTCTCTTTCTTCGTCTTATCAGCTCATGTGGGCCCCTCCTCCTTCCAGCCTCGATGTGAATCCATATTATATTGGTTAGTGAGGTAGGAATACTGGGCTAATTCTGCATCCTGGCCTGCCCCCATGGACTGACTCCCTTTCCAGGACCATTCCAGGTTTTCAACCTCCTTTGGGGTTCTGTACCTGAGCTGTGGAGAAAAGGAGTCAGATCTCCTAGTTTTGCTTATCTTGTTGGGGCTGAGTCTCTGATCCATTACACTCTACAGATGGGAAAGCCCCTCTTTAGCTACACCTGAGAGTAGTTTGGGATACCTATATCACACTCATCAGTGGAGGGCTTCGGCTGATAAGGGGTCTCTCCAGTGCCTTTTTGTGCTGGTACGCACCGGCATGGCATACTGGCACCTTTTTTCTGAGGGCCGGCTCACCTGCCAGCCCTCAGCTCCACGACTTTCCATTCTGCTCCCTGCAAATCTTCTATTTACCCGAAGTTGCAGCGGAGAACCGGCGGCAGTGAAAACAGCAAGCAGGCAGGCTCACCTCCTCGTCGCTTCCCTGTCCTCTCAGCGTCCTGCCTTCCTCTGATGTAATTTCCTTTCCACGAGGGCGGGATTTTGAGAGGACAGGGAAGTGACAAGGAGGTGAGCCTGCCTGCTTGCTGCTTTCACTGCCGCCGGTTCACTGCTACGACTTCAGGTAAATGGAAGATTTCAACGCAGGGGGCAGAACAAAAAGTTGGGGAGGGGAGAGAGGAGAGTTGTTGGACATGGATGGATGGATGGAGGGGAAGGCAGGAGAAATGTTGGGCATGGATGGAGGAGAGAGAAGAAATGCTGGACATGGATGGGATGGGATGGGAGGGCAGGGGAGAGAGGAGAATTGCTGGACATGGATGGGAGGGAAGAATAGGGGCAAAGAAGAATAACTGGATATGGATGGGAGGGGAGGACAGAGGAGAATCACTGGACATGGATGGGAGGGAAGAGCAGGGAAGAGAGGAGAATCACTGGACACGGATAGGAGGGAAGGTTAGGGGCAAAGGAGAATTGCTAGACATGGAAGGGAGGGGAGGCTAGAGGAGAATCACTGGACATGGATGGGAAGGGAGGGAAGGGAAGAATCACTGGACATGGATGAGAGGGAAGGATAGGGGCAAAGGAGAATTGCTGGGCATGAATGGGAGGGAAGGATAGGGGCAAAGGAGAATCGCTGGACATGGATGGGAGGGGAGAGTGGAGAGTTGCTGGACATGGGTGGATGGAGGGGAGGGCAGGAGAACTGCTGGACATGGGTGGAGGAAAGGGAAGACAGGAAGGAGATGCACATGGCTGGAGGGGAGAGAGGAGAATTGCCGGACATGGATGGAGTGGAGGGCAGGGAGTGGCCTAGTGGAGTGGCCTAGTGGTTAGGGTGGTGGACTTTGGTCCTGGGGAACTGAGGAACTGAGTTCGATTCCCAGCACAGGCAGCTCCTTGTGACTCTGGGCAAGTCACTTAACCCTCCATTGCCTACCGCATTGAGCCTGCCATGAGTGGGAAAGCGCGGGGTACAAATGTAACAAAAATAAAATAAAAAATAAAAATGTTGGAGGGAAGGAAAGACAGAGGAAGGAGATGCATACAGATGGAGGGGGAAAGAAGACAGGAAGGAGATGCACATGGCTGGAGGGGAGAGAGGAGAATTGCCGGACATGGATGGAGTGGAGGGCAGGGAGTGGCCTAGTGGAGTGGCCTAGTGGTTAGGGTGGTGGACTTTGGTCCTGGGGAACTGAGGAACTGAGTTTGATTCCCAGCACAGGCAGCTCCTTGTGACTCTGGGCAAGTCACTTAACCCTCCATTGCCTACCGCATTGAGCCTGCCATGAGTGGGAAAGCGCGGGGTACAAATGTAACAAAAATAAAATAAAAAATAAAAATGTTGGAGGGAAGGAAAGACAGAGGAAGGAGATGCATACAGATGGAGGGGGAAAGAAGAGAGGAGAAATGCTGGACATGGATGAAGGAGAGGGAAGACAGAGGAAGGAGATGCACATGGATGGTGAGGAGGGGAGAGAGTTGAAATGCTGAACATGGATGTAGAGGAGAAAAGAGGGAGGAAGTGAGATGAACATGGATGGAGGGGAGGGGATGGGGAGAAGAGAAATACTGTACATGGATGGAGGGGAGGGAAGACAGGGGAGGAGATGCACATGGATTAAGGGGAGATGAGAAATTCTGGACATGGATGGAGAGGAGAGAGTTGAAGAGCTGGACATGGATGGAGGGAAGGGAAGAGAGAAGAAGTGAGATGAACATGGATGGAGGGGAGGAGAGAGGAGAAATGCTGGACAGGAATGGATGAGAGGGAAGAGAGAGGAAAGACAGGGGATGCATATGGGTGGAGGGGAGGGAAGAATAGGAAGGAGATGCATACTGACGGAGATGAGGGAAAGGGAAAAGAGGAGAAAAACTGCACATGGATGGAGAAAATATGGAAAAACTGGATCCACGCTATATCTCCTCCAGTCAAGTCTGCGGAAGACCCAGCTTTTACCTATGGATGTAGAGCAAGAAATGAAGAAAGGAGGAAAGTAAAGAAATAAATGGAAAGGAATCCCTGAAAACGGAGTTAAGGGAACAGATAGAGAGCAGTGGACTCAGAGACTGGGACCGAAATGATCAGAAAAACAAAGTCACCAGACAACAAAGGTAGAAAAAAATCATTTTATTTTCATTTTAGTGTTTGGAATATGTCCAATTTGAGAATTTGAGAATTTACATCTGCTATCTTATTTTGCACTGGGTATACTGGAGGACACACTCAAGAGAAGGACACAAGAGCGACGCATTCCCAATCATTTTATACTCGCTTTGGCTACCATTGCCCTTACTAAGAACTATTTCGGCTTTGATGGAAGATTTTTCCAACAGATTAAAGGGACAGCTATGGGCTCAGCCATGGCTCCGGACATTGCCAACCTATATGTTGCCCAGTTTGAAGAGAGATTTCTCAGAATACACCCATACAAAAAAGAGATTAGAATGTATAAACGCTATATAGACGACATTTTTTTGCTATGGAAAGGTAACACAGATAGTCTAACTTCTTTCTTTACTTGGTTAAATACCAGGGACCCCAATTTACGTTTTCAAATGCACCATCATCATAGTGAGATTCCATTTCTGGACATTTTGATACAAAAAACTACATATGCCTTCAAAACTACAATTTATAGGAAACCTACAGATAAAAATAACTATTTACATTTCAGTAGTTTCCATAATAGATCATTGAAAGAAAACTTACCATATTCACAGTTTTTGAGACTACGAAGGCTTTGTACAGATTTTGATGATTTCCAAGCGAAATCTGCAGATATGTCTGACAGATTTAGTTCTAGAGGATATCCCCATGCATGTGTAAATAAATGTCTTAAGAGAGCCATTGATAAGAATAGGAATGATCTCCTGAATGCTAAGCCAGATAAAGTCAGCCCAGACTTGGTTTGTACATTAAAATATTCACATCTATCTGGCGGCATCAGAAAGATTATTAGGAAACATTGGCATATCCTAGAAACACACACTTGTTTTACAAAACAAGTTCCAGTTATCGCACACTCACGCAATCGTAATATTAGAGAATTTTTGGTCCCTTCTACTCTCCCAGAGCCCAGACTCATAAGAGAAGATGGTTTGGGCCATATACCATGTGGGAGATGCTCAGTTTGCAAACCATTACCTCGTTCCATAGCAAGCATAATAATAAAAATTATATTCTCAGACAATTTTCAGATTGCAATACCACGGGAGTTATTTACATTATAGTGTGTCCTTGTGATTTACTCTACGTAGGGAAGACTAAGAGAGCAATAAAAACAAGAATCATAGAACATAGGAGTTGCCTAACAAGGCAGGTGCTGAGCGCCCCTCTGGTGACACATTGGATTGAAAAAAACCATACAATTGAAGATTTGAGATTTTTCATGTTTAAAAAAATATATATGTCTTGGAGAAGTGGTAAATATAGATGTTAAACTGCTGAGGGAGGAACAAAAAACTATATATACACTGGGTACATGCATGGACTCAACATGGACACGGATTTCAGTTCTTTATGATTTTTCTATGATTACAATTCTTTTTTATGATTAATTTTTTTGCTCTTGCATGCCGATGTATGAAATGCGACCTGTATATCATTCATTTTTTCATTCTTTTTATTTTTATTTTTCATTAATTATCATCCATTCTATTTATATTTTATTATTCATTCATCACTTTTTTTATTTTCAATTTTATTTATATTGATTTTTATTATTTTGTTTATTCATCACGGTTTCTTTATGCTTTTTATTATACTTTTACGCCCTTACACAGTTTATTTATTTGATTATGGTTAATCATTTTCACATTTCATTTTTATTTTCATTTTATTTTTATCTTTAATAACAAGTGATAATATCAAAATGGTCTATATTCGGTGTACATACATTCAGGCTTAGTTGTGAATTTAGAGTCCTTTTTCTACTTTTTTGTAAGGGCTCAGTAGCTGCTTCCATCACCGTAAACCAGTAGGTGTCAGCCCTATTTGAACGGTATACATTACCTTAGCAACAGTGTTGTTTGATTACATGGGTAAGTGACGTCACTTTTACTTCCGGTATTTATTTCGCCACCGCGGGCCTTTTGAAATTTTGCTTTTCAGTTACGTATGACAGAGCAGCACAGCGCAGCTTCATACCTGGTGAGTTTTTTCATTTCTTTTTTCTTTCAGTTAGTCTCATGACGATATAATTTCGCATCGAGTTTTTTATATATATACGTGCGGTCCTCCATAACCCAGCGGTTTTGATTTGCCTTTTCTTAAATTTGATTATTTCATAGTTCTGACAGTCATGAGGCCCGCTGGTTACTTTTTTAATTTTATTTTTCTCAGTAGCGCGCATATTATTTTCCATCATATTTTCTATATATATTTCCGACCTAGTTCTGTGTTTAATCTATGTCTCGATGTGGCACGCTATCATCACTTCCGGCATAGTGCTTTTGCTTTTGTTTTCAGAGGGCGTGTTCGCCATCTTGTTTTCTTTCGCGATTCCGGGACAGTGCTATGTTTTAGACGGTGAGCCTGCCTCTTCTTAACTCATATATACATTTTGTTGTGACTACACTTTTTGGGGCAATTTGTTGTGCTTGTATAGCTTCCGTGCATGTCGTTTTTGGAGATTATGCATCAATACTCATACAGTATGTAGATGTAGTTTCAGTTTTTCAGTTTTTTAAGGGCAAATAGCTGCCGGTTTATTACCGGTCTAATATCATATGGGCAGTTTTTCTGATCTATCTTTTTTGATCTTTTTTTTTTAATCTATATATACTGTATATATATTTTTTGATCTGATATATATATATATATATATATATATATTTTTTTTTTTTTTTGATCTGATCTTTTTTTGATCTATCTTGTTCTGATTTTCTGTTTTTTTCAAGGCTATGATATTAGCTGGTTTAATTATTTATTTTTACATCGGTGGCATTTAGCAAGAGTAAGTTTGTATACCATTTGCATATATATGTTTTATATTTTTATATTTTGATGTATATTAACTTGGAGATCCCTGTTCATGTTTGTGTCTTAGTCTTTCATTTTGTTTAGTTTTTTGATACATATAAATGTATGGGTAGCATGTATTTATTCATCTCTTAATTTACACATTAATTTTAAATACCTTTTTTAGCAGTTTCAGTGTTGGTTTTTCATCTAATCCACAAGGCTATTTGACTTCAGACAACACTTGGTATGTTCCTTATTTTGGAATTATATATTTTAGTGTATCCTATTATATGTCTTGTCCTCATTCATCTCTATGTAATAATTTTCGATATTGATCTATATTCATATTATTTATGTCCATAATAATTTTAGTTATTATCATTTGAGATATATGTATTTATATATAATTTTTCATCATTTGAGATATATACATATTTGTATTTTTATTTTCTTTTAATTAAGTTGTCCTAATGGTTTAAATACGTTCAAAATGCCATTTTGAGTTTTTATGGTCTGATATGTTCAAAATGTCATTTGGAGTTTTTATGGTGTGATTATGTTTTTAATTATATTTGTGTTTTCATGTACATTATTTTATAGACCCCTGACGCAGGCCTCACGGCCGAAACACGTCACGTGTCGGGTCAGTTGTGCCATTATGAATAAAGACCTTGTTCAGGAAGACACTCATTGTGAGAGGACTTTTTGTTGGATCCACTGTTTGTTTTACCCTATTGGTTTTCCTGTGGAGAGCTCACCTTCTGTGGGTGTTTGCTATACTGGAGCTGTAACATCTTACAGAAATTATTTATAATGAAAAAAATTCAAGTTATTTTTTTCTCCTATACTAGTATAATATTTTCAATGATGCCTGCTTATATGTGCCATGGTTGGTGTAAGAGGTGTGGCAAACAAGTGTGTGGCTATAATGGGGACAGAGCCATAGGTGGTGGCCCCGCCCATAATGAGTACTGGTACCTTTTTTCCTACAAAAAAAACACTGGGTCTCTCACTTACTTTAAAACAAGTACACATCCTCTTTTAGCAAGCAGTTCCAGCTCTTTGTGCAGGCTGCTCAGGCCTGCACCATAAATCATGCATGAGAAGTCAGCTAAAGTGCAGACTCCCCCCCTGAGCCCCATTCAGGCCCAGCACACTCCACCCGTGGATCAGTGAGGAGATGATACATCAAAACTGACCTGATAGACTGGGCAGCATGCTTAAATATACAATATTGTGAAAAATGATGAGGCTACTGTGACGATGAAGCTCCCACCTCAGGATCCCAGGTCCCTCTTTCACTCAGGGTGAGCTGGCTCTCAGTATGCAGATTTATGCAAATTAATCTACCACCCTTTTCTGCTCAGGGTGACCTGCTTCTCAAAAAGCAAACACAGTCAGGTTTCACCACTCAGGCTATTTTCATACACAACTTTATTCCAGCCTCTGGGGCACACTTCTTTTAGCTTAAAACACTTTCACAAGCTTAAACCGTTCTTCCAGCTTAACCATTTCTTCTTTTAACTTGAAACACTTTCCCAAGCTTAAACAGCTCTTCCAGCTTAAACATTTCATTTCTTTCTACTCAGTGCAATCTTCCCTTTCAAACATTTCTTCTTGCACAGTTCAATATCCCTGGATTTCTTCCCCCCGAGCCCTCTCACACAGCCATTTGGGCTCAGTACCAACTCAGTCCCCGGACACAGAGTCCCTGGACCCACAGTCCCCGGACACACAGTCCCTCTTCACTGTTCTAGACACACAGGCTTTTCAGCTGGGACACACAGTACTTCTTCACTGTTCTAGACACAGTCCTTTCATCTGACACACACAGTACCTCTTCACTGTTCTAGACACAGTCTTTTCATCACCAGGCCATAGGGCTCAGCCAGCACTTCTCATGGGAATCCCTCTGCTTCAGTTACCAGCCCCTTCTTCAGCTGCCAGCTCTCCTTCCTCCCTTCACAACTCAGGAGGAGTATAAGTAGTTAATAGCCAAACAGGACCCAGCCCATAACCTGCTGCACCTGTTTCCATCCCCAGGACTCTCCCCGGTCCTAACGACCTCCATCTATCCTCCAGGACTCGCCCCGGTCCTAGCGACCTCCAGCTATCCTCCAGGACTCGCCCCGGTCCTAGCGACCTCCAGCTATACCTCCCCTTTCTGGCTCCCTTCAGCAACTCACCCAGCCCTTTTCCCTGGACATTTTAGGGGAACTACGCCCTCTAGGGGCCTAACCAGGGTAGGACAGCCTCTTCCTTCTTACATACCCCCACCCTTAAGATATTTGCTGCTCAACCTCAGCCACTCTGTAAGCCTTTTCCACTGAGGAGCAGCAATTCTTCCAAGAGGGCATACACTTTTCCAGGCTCATCCCTGTTCTATCCCTGGGTCTCACCAACCCCCATCTAGGCTCCTCATCCCCCTCTTAGCACATCCCATGGCCCCGGGCCCCTCCCATTCACCAGGCCCGAGGGGTTTCCGCTGCAGCGGGCCCTTCCTGACTCTCTTCTCCTGCAGCCCCCTCCCGCCTCTTGGGCCACCCGACGCTACCATGAGCCCTCCGAGGGAGGGGTCACCTAGCCCGCCTAGGTCCCTTATCTTTCTCTTAGCACCTCACATGGCTTGGCCCATCCCCCCGTTCCCGGGGTCCTGAGGTGCCTAACCGCAGCAGGTCCTGTCTGACCCTCCAACTGCAGCCACCTCCTACCGCCTGGGGCTTCCGACCTCACCACGATCCCTCCGAGAAAGGGGTCACCTGACGACTCTTCTCTTAGCCCCACACATGGCTTGGGCCCTTCCCTCTCACTAGGGTGCCCTCCACTACCATGCTCCCCCAGGCTGGGCCCCTGCAGTAGGTCCCTTTTGACCCTCCCCTTGCAAGTCCCAAAACCTGGTTCTTAATGTTCCTCTTTAATAGATCCTCTCCAGCGGTAGTTGACTCCGGTGAGTGCTCTGGCCTTCTCTCCGGCTTGAACTTTTCTCCGGCTTTTCAGGCCTCCATCCTTCCTGGCCGTCCGATGGGGTGCAGCCTGCAATCACACAAAACAAAATCCAAGTGTGGCCTGTTTTCTCTCCTGGCCCCCTCACTTGTGCTGCACCTCCCTGTGTGTCCGCCCCCCCCCCCTTGGAAAGGGGTCTGTGGCCTCCTCCATCCCCTACAGCCACTCCCAAACCTCCAGTTCTCACTTACGTATCCATTCTCACCTCCCCCCTAGATACCCTTTACCGGGAGTAGGTGAGCAAAGCGCTTTTGCTAGTGTTGGCCCCCTCAACGGGCTTCTAGAACCACAGCCTCTGGAACCTCCAGGGACACCTCCATCTCACGCCGACCCCTCATCTGGTCTGCTCTGGAATCCAACTGCTCCCACGTGGATGTTCAGTGCAAATCCCACCACTGACACCAATTGTGAAAAATGATGAGGCTACTGTGACGATGAAGCTCCCACCTCAGGATCCCAGGTCCCTCTTTCACTCAGGGTGAGCTGGCTCTCAGTATGCAGATTTATGCAAATTAATCTACCACCCTTTTCTGCTCAGGGTGACCTGCTTCTCCCTTCACAACTCAGGAGGAGTATAAGTAGTTAATAGCCAAACAGGACCCAGCCCATAACCTGCTGCACCTGTTTCCATCCCCAGGACTCTCCCCGGTCCTAACGACCTCCAGTTATCCTCCAGGACTCGCCCCGGTCCTAGCGACCTCCAGCTATCCTCCAGGACTCGCCCCGGTCCTAGCGACCTCCAGCTATACCTCCCCTTTCTGGCTCCCTTCAGCAACTCACCCAGCCCTTTTCCCTGGACATTTTAGGGGAACTATGCCCTCTAGGGGCCTAACCAGGGTAGGACAGCCTCTTCCTTCTTACAATATATAAGGACATATAGTAAGAAGGATTAGTACCAAAATTACAATTAACAAAAGTATTCAAAACAGCAGTAGCAGAGAGGGACCATCCAGAAAAGATGTCATATCAATGATGTTTAGTGAGCCTCCTGGATGATTCTCCTACTGCTCTGTGTTAGTCAGACATGATTAACGTATTTAGCTCATGCTGCAATATTGATTGTGAGGATACCATGCAAAAAGTGTGTGAGGCTCTCTGTATTACTTCAGTATAACTGACTAAATATATAGCCTTCCAAGCATATATAGTGACAGTATGTAGACTACACCCCAAATCATCAAATGTCTTATTAGTATTCCATTGGATCATATCACCATTTAACTAAGGTTGCAAAAACATATTTCATACAATTATGGTTATAGTATAATATACAAAGTATGCAACACATTCTGCAGGGCGAGCCGGCTCCAGTAAATGAGGTAAGCATTGCAGGAGGGCACCACAGGCCATGCTTACCCCATTTATCTCTCCTCCCACCACTGCCTTCGTTTGCCTGCGCCACCCAGCAATTCTCCTCGCTCCCCTGCCCCCCCTCCAGCCACCCATACCCAGCGATTCTCCTCGCTCCCCTGCCCCCCTCCAGCCACCCATACCCAGCGATTCTCCTCGCTCCCCTGATTACTTCCGTCGAAGCGGCCACATTATTGAAAGCCCTGCTCATCTCTAGCTTTCCCTTTGAGTTCGTTCCCTCAGAGTCCCGCCCTCGCGGAAAGAGGAAATGACATCAGAAGGCAAGACTCTGAGGGAACGAACTTGAAGGGAAGGCTAGAGATGGGCAGGGCTTTCAATGACATGGCCGCTTCGATGGAGGGAATCAGGGGAGCGAGGAGAATCGCTGGGTATGGGTGGCTGGAGGGTTGGCAGGGGAGCGAGGAGAATCGCTGGGTATGGGTGGCTGGAGGGGGGCAGGGGAGAGAAGAGAATCGCTGGACATGGATGGGAGGGGAGGACAGGGAAGAGAGAATGCTGGACATGGATAGGAGGAGAGGGCAGGGGAGCAAGGAGAATCGCTGGACATGGATGGGAGGGCAGAGGAGAGGAGACATGCTGGACATTAATGGGAGGGAGGGCAAAGGAGAGAGGAGACATGCTGGACATGGAGGGGAGGGCAGGGAATAGAGAATCATTGGACATGGATTTGAGGGGAAGGCAGGATAGAGAGAATTGCTGGATATGGATAGGAGGGGAGGGCAGAGGAGAGAGGAGACATTCTGGACATGGAAGGGAGGGGAGGGCAGAGGAGAGAAGAGAATCGCTGGACATGGATGGGAGAGGAGGGGAGAGGAGAATCGCTGGACATGAATGGCAGGGGAGGACAGGGGGCAGAGGAGAATTGCTGTACATGGATGAGAGGGGAGGGCAGGGGATAGATGAGACATACTGGACATGGATGGGAGGGGAGGTCAGTGAAGAGAGATTCGCTGGACATGGGAGGAAGGGGAGGGCAGGGGAGAGAGGAGAATCGTTGGACATGGATGAGAGGGGAGGGAAGGGGAGAGAGGAGAATCGCTGGACATGGATGGCAGGGGAGGAAAGAAAAAAGAAGAAGATGCACATGGATGGAGATGAGGGAAAGGGAAGAGAGGAGAAAAACTGCACATGGATGGAGAAAATAGGCAAAAGCTGGATCCACGTTATACCTCCTCCAGTCAACTCCACGGAGGAAGACACAGCTTTTACTTATGGATGTAGGGCAAGAAATGAAGAAGAAAGGAGGAAAGTAATGAAATAAATGGAAACGAAGCCCTGAAAATGGAGTTAAGAGAACAGATAGCAGCAGAATCAGAGACTGGGACTAATATGGATAGAAAAACAAAGTCACCAGACAACAAAGATAGAAAAAATCATTTATTTTCATTTTAGTGTTTGTAATATGTCCAATTTAAGAATTTACATCTGCTATCTTATTTTGCACTGGGTATACTGGAGCTGCAACATCTTACAGAAATTATTTATAATGAAAAAATTCAAGTTATTTTTTTTCTCCTATAGTAGTATAATATTTTCAATGATGTCTGTTTATATGCGCCATGGCTGGTATAAGGGGTGTGGCTAATGTGGGTGTGACTAAAATAGGGGTGGGGCCATATGTGGTGACCCCACCCATAATGAGTACCGGCACCTTTTTTTCTACAAAAAAGCACTGGTTAGAGTGCTCAGATAGTGTGGGAATTACAAACTGGTTTTTGCAGGCTATCTAATACAGTATAGAAATAGGACCAGTGAACTTTATCAAATGCTTTTTCTGCATCTAAACTAACCCCATAGCTGACAACTGCTCTGCTTGACAATCAGGCTCATTTTCGAAAGAGAAAAACATCCAAAAAGTAGCATGACTGCATTTTTCTTATAAAACCATCCAAAACTGCATTTTTCTTATAAAAACATCCAAATCAGTATTTTCAAAACCTATTTTTAGACTTTTTTCTCTGAAGTTCGCCAGAAGCACGTCCAAATCTCAAGGGAGAATGCCAGGGGCATGTTCAGGGCAGAACTTGGACATTCCTAAGACTTAGACATTTTTCAAGAAAACAGCAAGGCAGATGATCTGCAAACTCCTAGTTGGAAAAACAACACAGCAGATCAGTAGAAATTAAACACAAATTTATTGAATGAAAACCAAATGTTCTAAACAGCTGTTTAGAACATTTGGTTTTCATTCAATAAATTTGTGTTTAATTTCTACTGATCTGCTTAGACATTTTTCAGCTATAATGGAACAAAATAAAAATGTCCAGGACTAAAACTTAGACGTTTTGAGCTAGACCTGGTTTTATTACAAATAAGACACAAAAAGGTGCCCTAAATAGAAGACCACTGGAGGGAATTAAGAATGACCTCCCCTTATTTCCAAAGTGGTCACTAAACCCCCCCCCCCCCCAACCTCCCAAAATGTGATGAAAAACATTACTTACCAACCTCTATGCCAGCCTCCAGGTCCATTAGAACAGCAAGCAGGTCCATTAGAACAGCAAGCAGGTCCCTGGAGTAATCTAGTGTTGGGTGCACTGCACACAGGTGAACACAGGCTCCTACCTTCCTCTACCTATTACACTTGTGGAGGAAACTGTGAGCCCTCCAAAACTCACCAGAAACCCACTGTACCCACATATAGGTGTCCCCTTCATCTGTAAAAGCTATGGTAGTGGTGTACAGTTGGGGGTAGTGGGTTTTGGGAGGCTAAGCACACATGGTAAGAGAGCAATGGAGAGATGTGTACCTGGGAGCATTTTATGAAGTCTACTGCAGTGCCCCCTAGGGTGCCCTTTTGCTGTCCTGGGATGTCAGGGGAACCAGTCTACTAAAAATGCTGGCTCCTCCTACATCCCAATGGCTTAATTTTGTGTGTTTTGCACTTGGAAGTTTTCTTTTTTTTTTGAAAATGGACCAAAAAAACCCCAAAAGGTCCAAAAAAAGAAAACGTCCAAGTATTTTCGAAAAAAAAGATAGACATTTTTCCTTTTTGAAAATGACCTTTATTCCTATTCGGATTTTGGACATTTTTTGCAAAACGTCCAAAGCTGGACTTAGACATATCAAAAATGCCCCTCAATGGAACATACATAGAAGGACCTTGCGAACATGAATCACTGATTAGCGTGATTGAACAAAAGCAACTTGTGAATCACTCACCAAAGTAAATAGATGGGTTGCTAATCTATTAGCCAATAACTTAGCCAACAGTTTAATATCAATATTTAACAGGGAGATCAGCCTATATCAATTGGCATCTTCCCTCGATTTATTAGGTTTGGGAATTAAAGTAATCAATGCCATGCTATCATGTAGGGGAAACCTCCCATCCTCCACCACCACTGCTAAATGATAAGCTAAGCGAGGGCCTATATTTTGGGGTTGAAGGATCTTATAAAATTCCCCAGAAAACCCATCTACCCCAGGGGCAGAATAATGTTTCAATGTTTTAATTGCATCTTGTAATTCTTTGGCTTGAATTGGTGCATTAAGAGATTGCAGCACATCTGCTGATAATGTGGGAAGTTGGGCCTTATCTAAAAAGATCTGCATGGTTATGGAATCTCCACTGGAAACAGAACCATACAGTGTTTGGAAATATGTAAAAGAATTTGTGAGAATAGAACCTGGAGATTCATGGAGAGAGGGTATTACTCGAGCCACTCCAAGTTTTAACAACCTGTACTAAAAGGCGGCCAGGTTTATTTCCAAATTTATTAAATTTATATTTCCTATATATTATGCTATGAGTAATATGTTCATGTAGCAAAGTGTTTAAAACCACCTGAGTAGACAAACATACATCTTTGGTAGTTTTTGAAGGTGTGATGAGGAAGGATCAGTGGGCCTTTTGTAATTGGGCTTTCAAATTACAAATACTAATCACCATGTTATTTTTACACAGACTAGTATAAGCTATTATATCTTCTCGAAGCACAGCCTTGGCTGCATTCCAAAACAACTGTGGCTGTTCTATGTGTTGAGATTTAGTGGATAAAAAAAACATTTTCATCTTTCCTGGAGATACTGTTTGAAATCTGGATGATGTGCTAAATAGGCAGGAAAACACCATCATGGGGCCTTATGATAATAGGATGGGGCCTCCAGGTCCAGGCTCACCATAGAATGATCCAATTTGATTTCTAAATCCATGCTCACTGCCATAACATTAGGAAAAAAACAGTACAGCTGACCAAAACATAATCTAGCCGCGACCATATTCCATGAGCCCAGGATCTGTGATTATTATCTCGGACCACTGTGTGAAGTAGCCTCCAAGTATCAACTACATCAGAGCACTGGGTGCAATACTATGAGGATTCAGAAGAAAACTTGAACAAATTACAACAGCCCAATTAGAGACAACAGCACTGCTGAGCACCTAATACATTCAGGTGCTACCTTCATGATTTCTAAGCCCTTGAGTAGGGTTTGAATTATGAAGAAGAAAACCAGCCAACATTGGTGGTGATATACTATTTGAGAACTATGGATAATAATCTATTCCTGAAGCACAACCGCAATGAAAGCACTCCTCACGAACCCACACCCTGGCAGCAGCCCTCTCCTGGACCTTCCATGTTGTTCTTCAGCAGTGTCACAGCCGCGGCCATGCATCATGCCCTCACTCACTTCCCGTTCTCAGGGGGCATCAGGGTCAGGATCCCCAGCTTTCCCCAGGACCCCCAACTGTCTCTCTGATGCGGCAGGCTACTGATGCTTCTGCTTCCGGTGCTTCAGGGTGCCTCGCCAATTGTGCAGACCTCTCCTGCCTGGGTGACTCTGGTTCTCCTAGGCACGTGCACATGCTGAGGGTCAAAGAATTAAAGTGCCAGCAATGGGAAAATCACCTGGACATCTGATGATTACATCACCTGCTGGGGCTCTTATAAGAGATCTTGGAACTTTCCTGCACTGCCTTTGCAACAGGTCTTCTAGCTTTGCTTGGTGTGTGTTGCAGCCTACTCTTTTTCCAGTCCATCCCTCCAGCCTGCCTGCCCTTGTTGCAGTCTGTGTCTCCTACCAGCCTATCCTTGACCGTGCTCCCTTTCTCAGATTGACTTCTCGGCTCAGTCCCTGGCTTGTCTCCTACCAGCCTGCCCTGATTCCTGCTTGCCTGACCATGCCTTGATCTCAGCCTTCTCTGAACTCCAGGATTATTTGGATTTTCTGGAGCCTCTTCAGTACCATTGTTGGTATCTGGACCAGCTTGCCTGCTGTTGGTTTCTGTTACAGTACTACCAGGTGAACCTCAAGACTTGGCCAGCCCTGATCCTACCCTGGGCATGACTCGCCTACCACCAGTCAGGGCCTACCTAGTCTCTGGGATAGTTAGGTAGTGTAAACTCAGCTGCGGCCCAGGGGCTCACCCTCCCTGGCCTATGACAGGTAGTGGGCACAAGAGTGATCCCCACTCACTCCTCCCTGTGGCACTTCTAATCTCAAAATGGCTGCCACGATCTCCAGACATCTTGAATCATGAGCCAGCCATGCGCAAGAGCGAGTGGGGATCACATACCACTGCCACAACTACTTCAGCATGCTGAGGAAAGCTTGGCATACACTGAAAGAATGGGGCTAGGTCACTCATTGAGTTATGTTTTTTAAAGAAAAATTCTTTGAATTGATGAAAAATAGCTGGAAAAAAATAATAAAATACTATGATTTGTAAAATATGATTTTTAAAAAATACCATGATTTGGAGAAAAAGATTGATAGTAATGTCAATTGTGATCAGAGCTCTTAGAGCAATTAGACTCCCAAAATATTTGGAAATTTTTAATTAAAAAAACATAACTATATAAATTTTGCAAGAACCTACTTGGAACAGCATACATTTTATATCATCAATATCTCTATAATTCTCAGATTCTTGGTAGGACTTGAGTTAATAGAATTAAAACCAGTCAACATTGGCTATGATGTGACACCCATGATGACATTAATAATAATAATAATAATATCCAGCAAAAAGGGGAGCGCCAAACAAATGCAGACCAATAGCCTCTCTACCAACAATGTTCAAACTGCTGACAGGAGTAATAGGAGACACAGCCCAAGACTACTTGGAAAGAAACAATTTGCTTTCAGTGAAACAAAAAGCAAACCAGTGAAACACTAGGGGCACAAAAGATCAGCTTCTGATTTAATAATATTATCCTGCAAAACTGCAAATGTTGAAAATTAACTTGAATGTAGCTTGGATTGAATACAAGAAAGATCTTTGACTAATTGCAACAGAGTTGGATTTTGAAATGCCTGGAAATAACAGGAGTGAGTGAAAATATCAAAAACTATGTATAAAGCAATGAATCAGTGGAACACAGAACTGACAGTTGGCAGTGAACAAGTGTGTCAGGGGAACATCAGGAGAGAAATATTTCATGGAGACTCACTCTCACCTTTGTTATTTGTGATAGCTGTGATTTCATTGTGTTATTCCGAGGAAGACTACCAGACTGAAAAGATATCTCTCAGAAGTGTGCATCTACTCAACCAGTTGCATAGCCACAGGGGGGGGGAGGGCTTGGGGGAGGGGCCCTAGCCTCCCTCCCCCACTTGGGGCTCAGACCCTCCCCAGAATGCAGCACTCCTTTATCATTGCTGGTGGGAATGTTGAAGCCCCACAAGCCAAATAAATACAGTGCCTCCACTCCCCCTCCTTGGCTGCTTCCTTCCTGTAGATGTCAGTGGCATGCCTTCATCTGCCAATGCCAGGACTTCTTGCACATGCTCTGAGCATGCGCGAGAAGTCCTGGTGCCACTGACATCTGCAGGAAGGAAGCGACCGAGAAGGAGGGGAGAAGAGTTGGAAGAGGACTGCTACAGTAGTAGAAACAGTGGAAAAGAAGAAGTGAGACCTGGATGTCTACTTTAATAATAGTGTAGAGGAATGGGATACACTAAAATTAGTAAACCAGCAAGGCTTACTTAAGACCAAAGAAAGTATTCAGTTCTACATGCAAGAACAAGTAAAAAAATCAAAGAGAAAAGTGGCTAATTAAACCAGTCCATTGGGTGTACAGAAAGACACTGAAAGAAAAGTTGGCAAATTCAAAATGTGACAATGGCTTACCAAAAGAACACTGAAGAATGAAAAAGTGGATGATTTATCATGGCAGCACAGGAACAAGTGCTTCAAACAAATGTAATAATGTCTAAAATTGGTAACACATCCAATGACAATGCAAAGAAGCCAAAGAGATTGTGGACTACCTAGTCACTGTCTACAAAAAAATCACCCAGATTGACCATTTATTTATTTTATTTTATTTATTGCATTTGTATCCCACATTTTCCCACCTTTTTGCGGGCTCAAAGTGGCTTACAATACATTATGAATGATGGAAATTACATTTTGTTACAATTTGGTTATGAATTACATTGTGAAGAGTTATACGAGACAAATCAAAGTATCGTTAAGGAATATATCAATGGAAAAGAACATTGAAACATTGGAAGGAAAACAACGAGAAACTAGAGGGTCTGAGGACAATATATAGCATATATTTCCATAAGGAAAGACATATCAAAGTAATGGCCATGATACCCTGGAATATCTGCAAAAGAATCATCTACCCTTAACCACAAATTGGTAAGATCACAAAATAGAAACCATGGTAGAAACTTAACAAGCCAAAATTGAATTCTTTGGGACCTCAGGATACAGACTGACAAAACACTTACCACACAATACACCTGGTATCACTGTGGTTGAAAAGGAGAGGTGTGGACCATAGATGTGGCAATACCAGGAGACATCTGTGTTATAGGTAAACAGTTAGTGCATAAGTACATAAGTACATAGGTATTGCCATACTGGGACAGACCAAAGGTCCATCAAGCCCAGCATTCTGTTTCCAACAGTGGCCAATCATATAGTAACATAGTAGATTATGGCAGAAAAAGACCTGTACGGTCATCTAGTCTGCCCAACAAGATAAACTCATATGTGCTACTTTTTGTGTATACCCTACCTTGATTTGTACCTGTCCTCTGCAGGGTACAGACTGTATAAGTCTGCCCAGCACTATCCCCGCCTCCCATTCACCAGCCCCGCCTCCCACCACCGGCTCTGGCACAGACCGTATAAGTCTGCCCAGCACTATCCCCGCCTCCAAACCACCAGTCCTGCCTCCCACCATCGGCTCTGGCACAGACCGTATAAGTCTGTCTAGCACTATCCCCGCCTCCCAACCACCAGCCCCGCCTCCCCCCACCAGCTCTGCCACCCAATCTCAGCTAAGATCACATATACCTGGCAAGATCCCAAAAAAGTACTAAACATTTTATTCTGCTTATCCCAGAAACAGTGGATTTTCCCCAAGTACAAGTCCAATTTAATAATGGTCTATGGACTTTACCTTTAGGAAGTCATCCAAACCTTTTTTAAACTCTGCTAAGCTAAGAAGATCACAAAAAAAGGAGGGATTTGTCCTGTGAGCGGAGGTTACGGGCGGGAACATAGGGGGAGATGAGGGTAGAGAGGTAGTGAGGAGCCGCAGACCGGGTGCTTTTGTAGGTAAGGAGGAGAATCTTGAATTGTATGCGGTATCTGATCGGAAGCCAGTGAAGTGACTTGAGGAGAGGGGTGATGTGAGTATATCGGTTCTGGCGGAATATAAGACATGCGGCAGCGTTCTGAATGGATTGAAGGGGGGATAGATGGCTAAGTGGGAGGCCGGTGAGAAGTAAGTTGCAGTAGTCAAGGCGAGAGGTAATGAGAGCGTGGACGAGAGTTCGTGTGGTGTGCTCAGATAGGAAAGGGCAAATTTTGCTGATGTTGAAGAGGAAGAAGCGACAGGTCTTGGCAGTCTGTTGGATATGCGCAGAGAAGGAGAGGGAGGAATCAAAGATGACTCCGAGGTTGCGGCAAATGTGATGGGGTGGATGAGGGTGTTATCAACTGAGATAGAGAGTGGAGGAAGAGGAGAGGTGGGTTTAGGTGGAAAGACGAGGAGCTCGGTTTTGGACATGTTCAGCTTCAGGTGGCGGTTGGACATCCAGGCAGCAATGTCGGATAAGCAGGCGGAAACCTTGGCCTGGGTCTCTGCGGTCATGTCTGGTGTGGAGAGATATAGCTGGGTGTCATCAGCATAAAGATGATACTGAAAACCATGAGATGAGATCAGTGAGCCTAGGGAAGAGGTGTAGATTGAGAAGAGAAGGGGTCCAAGGACAGATCCCTGGGGAACTCCAACAGATAGTGGGATGGGAGTGGAGGAAGATCCATGAGAGTGTACTCTGAAGGTGCGGTGGGAGAGATAAGAGGAGAACCAGGAAAGGACAGAGCCTTGGAACCCAAAAGAGGACAGTGTGGCAAGAAGTAAATCATGATTGACAGTGTCAAACGCAGCGGATAGATCGAGGAGGATGAGGATAGAATAGTGGCGAGGAGCAGGTCATTGCAGACTTTAGAGAGTGCTGTTTCTGTCGAGTGTAGAGGGCGAAAACCAGATTGAAGTGGATCTAGGATGGCATGAGAGGAGAGAAAATCAAGGCAGCGACTGTGAATGGCGCGCTCAAGTATTTTGGAGAGGAAGGGGAGGAGAGAGATGGGGCGGTAGTTGGAGGGGCAGGTAGGGTCAAGTGATGGTTTTTTTAGGAGAGGTGTGACTACGGCATGCTTGAAGGTGTCAGGGACAGGTGCAGTGGAGAGGGAAAGGTTAAGGATGCGACAGATGGAAGGGGTAACAGTATGGGAGATGGTGTTAAGTAGGTTGGTGGGGATGGGATCGGAGGAACAGGTGGTGCATTTCGAGGAGGAAAGAAGGCGGGAGGTTTCATCCTCGGTGATCTCAGGAAAGGACGAGAATGAGGCCATGGTTGGTTGGTTATTGGATAGGGCTACAGGCTGAAGAGGAGGTGGTAACTTGGTAGTGAACTCATTTGAGCTGCGCGTTTTTAGTTTCCATTATCGCTAAAAAAAACAAACGCCCAGCTCGGAAACGACTAAATCCATGGCATTTTGGTCCATACAAACCGTATTTTCGAAACGAAAGATGGACGCCCATTTTTTTTTTCCGAAAATACGGTCTGTCCCACCCCTTCACGTACCTGTTCTTGGACATAGACGCCCATGGAGATGGGCGTTCACGTTCGATTATGCCCCTCCACATATGATAAAAGAGATATGAAATTCAATTCATTATCTAAATCATACTATAATGTGTTTGAAAAAATATACTCAAACATATATGCATGTGTTTATAAACTTCAACATACGTAGATATAGATTTTTATGGGTTCCTTGTTATTAGGATCTAGGCATTTTGCCTATTGTGCCCAATGGATAATCCATCCCTGCCCACAGTCTTCCATTTTTGCTTTCCCTCACCCTCAGAACTGCACTTATAAGGAGACGAGATATAAATGTGTCCGTGGTTACTATATTTTCACACAACACTCGCAGCATCTACTAAAGAAGGTTTTTGAGACTTGTACCTCAGTGACATCAGTGAGCAAGTGAACAGAGGCTTCCTATGAAACTTCAGTTTTATGATACAGTTGAATCCTGGCTCTGTCAGAACACCATGGCTCATGTCTACAGGGCTAAAACAAACTAGGAAATGATGAGGATCACATCCTTAGAATATTTATTAAAAGCAAAAACAATCTGCACTGACAGGACAGTTTGCCAGGTTATAAATTGTAACCTTATTCAAATATTTGCAACTGTCAAGCTCTGAGCAGAACATAAAGCACCTAAAATGAAAATGGGCTACATTCAATGGAAATAATTAAATAAATGGACAATTCTTGCTGTATATAAAACAGAATTTTAGTAGTCTTATTAGTCTGAGAGAGAACTCAATTATTTGTAGCTTGAGATACATATTATTGAACTAATATAAAATTTAACCAGTAAGAAAACAATGCAAATAAATCTACAAGTGAAAATAAATCTGTATTTCATTGTTTATTATATATGTATTGAATTTTCTTTCAAACATTACAGAAGAAAATCAATGTGATACATAAAGGTAATGTAAAAAAAAGAAAGAACAAAGAGAATCAGATAAGAAAATAACAACTATAATAATCTTCAAGTCCCTCCCCCTTTTTTATCTAGAAGGAATCAAAGCAGTATCAGGAGGTAAAGGAGAAACTTAGGGGGCCTTTTACTAAGCCATGTGTCTACGCAAGCCAATTCGGAACTACTGCCCGGCTATCGAGTGGCCCGGGCGGTAATTTCATTTTTTACGGGAGCCCACTATGCATGCCAGAAAATATATTTTATTTTCTGGCATGCAGTACTAACTGGGCAGTAATCAGCACTGTATGTGTGCTGATGATTACCACCCAGTTAATGCGTAAGACCTTACTGCTAAGTGAATGGGTGGTAGTAAGATCTCAGACCCAAAATGGATGTGCACCAATTTTCATTTTGCAGCATGTCCATTTTCGGCCCAAAAAAGAGGCCTTTTTTGCAGGTGTGCTGAAAAATGGACATGCACACATCCAATACACGTGTCTACACCAGCGCATGCCACTTTTCAGTGCACCTTAGTCAAAGGACCCCTTAGTTGCATGGAATAAACACAAATGAATCCTATATGGAAAGAGAATGGGACCAAACAAATTTAGCAGTGCTTAATTGGCAAATTATTAGCTCAGAACTGATTTTCCTATCTTTCAATCTTATTTTCCTGCAAGGTATTTCCCTTAATTAAAAAAGCACTAATTGCTTCCAAAGAATTGCTTACTATGATCCTGCAAGGTTTGATCTTTCTGTCTCAGATAATTCTCCAATAGAAACAATTCAGAAGCAATTCCCATGAAAATCTCACACATCTAGAGAGAGCCGCTTCCATTTTGGAAAGAACCCTCCAGATTCCAAATTCATTACTTCCTTGGGAAGATGAGTTAGAAGTGGTCCCCCAAGGTACCAGTTTCAAAAGATATTGATATAGATCAGTAGTTCTCAACTGGTGTGCCACAACACAGTAGGATATCACGAGCACCCAAGAGGTGTGTCATTGGGTCGGCACACAAAGCAGTGTTTTTTGTGCTTGTTTTTTGTAAAGGCTGCAGCTTATCTAACTCTTCCCTTCCCTTCCCTCTCCATCTACTGCAGATCCAGCACCTTGCTTTCATCCTCGTTTAGCACTACTCCCTGCTATCCATAACCTCACCTCTTCGTTGGCAGCGGCAGCTATAACAGGCTGCCTTGGCTGACCCGGAGCCTTTCCTCTACCACATCCCTGCCCTCTGCTGCTACTTCCTGTGTATGCGACGGTGGGTAAGTGACAGAAGAAAGGCTTTGGATTAGCCCAAACAGCCTGTTATGGCTGTCACTGCCATCAAAGAAGTGAGGTTTTATGGACGGGGGGGGGGGGGGGGGATAAGGGAAGAACAGACGGAGGTACTGCACCCATAGTGGGGGAAAAGATAAGTGCTGAACTCCAGGGGAGCTGCGGGAAGAAGGAGTGCTGGACTCCCAGAGGTCTGAGGGAAGATGAATGGGAAGTGATGGACTCACAAGGGAGTGAGAGAAGAAGAGGGAGATGTGCTGCAATCTCAAAGGAAGGCTGAGTGAAGAAGAGGGAAGATGCTGGACTTGTTGGGGGGAAATTGTGAAAGGAAAAGGAAGTAAGCTAATAAATGCTGATAACAGCACTTAACAAGCAATAATGAGCACTAATTGGCACTGATTAGAATTTTGGCGCACAACTCACTAAGCGTATTCTATAACAATATGCACCAAACTTCTAATGCATGCAGGCAAAAAGGGGAAATGGGTGTTTCTTTACGTTTTCAGCTTGTGCATCATTTTACGGATTGGACACTGTTTGAAACAGGATGCTGGGCTTGATGGACTTTTGGTCTATCCCAGTATTGAAATCCTTATGTTCTTATTTTCTTAATGGATACCAACAATTTACTTAGGGACCCTTTTACTAAGCTGCAATAGGCACTAGTGCATGCCTAACGTTCACCACATAGCACTACTGTGGGATGCATTGAGGCTCCCCATGGTAGTGTTGCAATCTGACTGCAATAATCACGAGCTAAAAAAAAATGTTTTTATTTTCTAGCACAGGAGGCATGTCAGTGGACAGAGAGTAGGTGTGCCCTGCGCTGCCCAATTAGCAAGGTTTGCACAGGAGGGGGGGAAGGCCGACAGTCGCTCAGAAGCGCATGGTTTGGGATAAGGTATCTTTCAAAACAGGGAAGATAGGGTATCCCGATAGTGAGGTTGCAAAATAGACCATAGTAGATCAGGTGTCCTTAAATAAAAATAAAAAACAGACAAAAGACTGCAAATTAATACTGTCAATTATTGAGCATGATGTAAATAGGAACAACAAACATAGTTTGAAATATCTATATGCGAATGCCAGGAGCCTAAGAAATAAGATGGGAGAATTAGAATATATTGCACTAAATGAAAAGTTAGATATAATAGGCATCTCTGAGACCTAGTGGAAGGAGTATAACCAGTGGGACACTGTCATACCGGGGTACAAATTATATCGTAGTGATAGGGTGGATCGAATTGGTGGAGGGGTAGCATTGTATATTAACAAGAGCCTTGAATCAAATAGATTGAAAATTCTGAAGGGAAAAAAAACCACTTCTTAGAATTGAAATTCCATGTGTAAAGGGGAAAAAGATAGTGATAGGAGTGAACTACTGTCCGCCTGGCCAGGATGAACAGAAGGATGCAGAAATGTTAAAGGAAATTAGGGATGCAAACAAACTGGGCAACACAATAATAATGGGCGATTTCAATTACCAACCAAAAACGTATCTTTCTACCTTATTTACAATGTGTTTGCAAGCCACTATGGCATCCCCTGGGTAAAAAACAAAAACAAAAAATGTGGAGAAAAAAAGACATCAGATCTTACAGAAACACCTCTTTGTCAAAGGACAAGCCTTTTGTATAATGAAGGAACCATATCAGTCATGTGTCTTCAAAAGAAACTCCACAAAACTATTTTACCACTGGCTTTACCCCAATATTGACTGAGTAAATGTAACATCAGGGCATGCTAGGGAGGTAAAATTCCTTGATGAAATAAAAAACTCCTTTATGGAACAGCTAATAAAGGAGCCGACGAGAGAAAGAAAAATTCTAGACCTAGTCCTTGGTAGAGCGCATGATCTGGTGCGGGAGGTAATGGTGCTGGGGCCGCTTGATAACAGTGATCATAATATGATTGGATTTGATATTAGCTTTGAAGTAAGTATAATTAGGAAATCAAATACATTAGCGTTTAACTTTAAAAAAGGAGACTATGATAAAATGAGAACGGTGAAAAACAATTTAGAGGAGCGGCTGCGAGAGTCAAAAATTTACATCAGGCGTGGATGCTGTTCAAAAACACCATCCTGGAAGCCCAGGCCAAATATATTCCACGTATTAAAAAAGGAGGACGGAAGACCAGCATGGTTAAAAAGTGAGGTGAAGGAAGCTATTAGAGCTAAAAAAAAAATCCTTCAGAAAATGGAAGAAGGAACCGACTGAAAATAATAAGAAACAGCATATGGAATGTCAAGTCAAATGCAAAGCACTGATAAGGAAGGCTAAGAGGGACTTTGAAAAAAAAGACTGGAGGCAAAAACATATAGTAAAATTTTTTTTTAGGTATATTAAAAGCAGGAAGCCGGCAAAAGAATCAGTTGGACAGCTAGATGACCGAGGAGTAAAAGGGGCGATCAGGGAAGACAAAGCCATAGCGGAGAGATTAAATGAATTCTTTGCTTCGGTCTTCACCAAGGAAGATTTGGGTGGAATACCGATGCCAGAAATGGTATTTGAAGCTGACGAGTCGGAGAAACTTAATAAATTCTCTGTATACCTGGAGGATGTAATGGGGCAGTTCTACAAACTGAAGAGTAGCAAGTCTCCTGGACCGGATGGTATTCATCCCAGAGTACTGATAGAACTGAAAAATGAACTTGCGGAGCTATTGTTAGTAATATGTAATTTATTCTTAAAATCGAGCATGGTACCTGAAGATTGGAGGATGGCCAATGTAACACCGATTTTTAAAAAAGGTTCCAGAGGAGATCCGGGAAAGTATAGACCGGTGAGTCTGATGTTGGTGCTGGGCAAAATGGTAGAGACTATTATTAAGAACAAAATTACAGAGCATATTCAAAAGCATGAATTAATGAGAAAAAGTCAACATGGATGTAGTGAAGAGAAATCTTGCCTCACCAATTTATTTCATTTCTTTGAAGGGGTGAACAAACATGTGGATAAAAGTGAGCCTTGTGTATCTGGATTTTCAGAAGGCGTTTGACAAAGTACCTCATGAAAGACTCCAGAGGAAATTGGAGAGTCATGGAATAGGAGGTAGTGTTCTATTGTGGATTAAAAACTAGTTAAAAGATAGAAAACAGAGAGTAGGGTTAAATGGTCAGTATTCTCAATGGAGAAGGGTAGTTAGTGGGGTTCCCCAGGGGTCTGTGCTGGGTCCGCTGCTTTTTAACATATTTATAAATGACCTAGAGATGGGAGTAACTAGTGAGGTAATTAAATTTGCTGATGACACAAAGTTATTCAAAGTCGTTAAATCGCGGGAGGATTCCGAAAAATTACAAGAGGACCTTACAAGACTGGGAGAGTGGGCATCTAAATGGCAGATGACATTTTAATATGAGCAAGTGCAAAGTGATGCATGTGGGAAAGAAGAACCAGAATTATAACTACGTCATGCACGGTTCCACGATAGGAGTAACAGACCAAGAAAGAGATCTAGGTGTAGTCGTTGATGATACATTGAAACCTTCTGCTGAGTGTGCTGCTGAGGCTAAGAAAGCAAATAGAATGTTAGGTATTATTAGGAAAGGAATGGAAAACAAAAATGAGGTCGTTATAATGCCTTTGTATCACTCCATGGTGCTACCGCACCTCGAATATTGTGTTCAATTCTGGTTGCCGTATCTCAAAAAAGGTATAGTGGAATTAGTAAAGGCACAGAGAAGGGCGACGAAAATGATAAAGGGGATGGGACAACTTCTCTATGAGGTAAGGCTAAAGTGGCTAGGGCTCTTCAGCTTGGAGAAAAGGGGGCTGAGGGAAGATATGATAGAGGTCTATAAAATAATGAGTGAAGTGGAACAGGTAGATGTGAAGCGTCTGTATACGCTTTCCAAAAATACTAGGACTAGGGGGCATGCAATGAAGCAACAATGTAGTACATTTAAAACGAATCAGAGAAAACTTTTCTTCACTCAACGTGTAATTAAACTCTGGAATTCGTTGCCAGAAAATGTGGTAAAGGCGGTTAGCTTAGCAGAGTTTTAAAAAGTTTTGGACGACTTGCTAAAGAAAAAGTCCATAGACCATTATTAAATGGACTTGAGGAAAATCCACTATTTCTGGGATAAGCAGTATAGAATGATTTGTACTTTTTTGGGATCTTGCCGGGTATATGTGACCTGGATTGGCCACTGTTGGAAACAGATGCTGGTCTTGATGGACCTTTGGTCTTTCCCAGTATGGCAATACCTATGTACTTATGTAGGAGTACTTAGCATCTACAAAATAGGTGACAGTAAGGGCTCCCATGGTAATGATCATACATTAATTGAAAAATTAGTGGATGGTCATTACAGAAAAATATACAGATGTGCCCATCTTACCACCACGATATAAGTGGCCACAACACACAGAATACCCACGTGCTAACAACAGAACTGGTCACTTTTTAAGAACAGCTTAGTAAAAAGGCCCCATAGTAATTTTGGAGAAACACCACCTACTGCTACGGGAAAACATTTGTGTTCAATTTGTCACGATAGCTGAGGAATTCAGTGATCAACTATAGAATAGAGAAGGTGATGCTGTTCCAGCTGATAGAGTTTGGAATGACTTTAACACTGTTCAATGGTCAGAAATGAATAAGTTAATAATGACATTTACAAGGTCTCACTGTTTGTTGAACAGCTGCCCTATACAGTTTGTGAACGAAGCTCCGATAAGTTTTAAAACCATAATTTTCGATTAGCTGAGCGCTTCTATTTCACTAGGAAGATTTCCAAATTGTTTTGAAACAGTTCTTAATCTAATAATTAAGAACACAAAAGATTTGTGTAATGTAACAAATGGTCCAAGGAAACAACAGGGCAAGCGATCTACAAGATCCAAAGCAGTGGTATGAAAGGAACAAATCACACACGAAAAGGGCCTTTGAGAAGTACTTTATTCATGCGAGGTCTATACAAAAGCCGACACTGGCCGTGTTTTGCCCACGCAAAGGCTGAAATGCTGTGTGAGACTGCCATCTTTTGGCACACACTGCTTTTTATCAAGGAGGTGAAGTGGCTTGTGAACACTGCTTGGTTACTTTAACCCCTGACACAGCCCTTGCATGGGCAAAATACGGCCAGTGTCTGGCTTTTTTATAGACCTCACATGAATAAAGTACTTCTCAAAGGACCTGTGTAATCTGTTCCTTTCATATCGCTATAATGTAACAAAATACAGATCAGTAGCATCAATTTCTTTCTTTACCAAACTTATGGAAGGTTTGGTTGCAATACAATTAATAGATTATCTAGACCAATTTAACATCTTACACAATTCACAATCTGGTTTCCATACCAATTTTAGTACAGAGACAGTATTGGGTATGCTGATAGCCAAGATCAAATTGTTGGGTGCAGGAAAACAAGCATTCATCATGCAGTTTGATCTCTCAAACCTTTTTGATTTAGTGGCTCATAATTTGCTATTATACTCTTTGAGTAATAGTGGAATAGTTGGAAAGGTATTCAACTGGTTTGAAGGCTTTCTAAGAATTAGATCTTACAGGATGGAATTTTCTTGGAAAAGTGGAATGTGGTCTATGGGGTTCCACAGAGTTCTCCACTGTCTTCCATCTTCTTTTATATCCTGATGTTTTCACTAGGAGCTAAGTTAGAGAAAGCAGACTTTCATCTATATATATAAAAGGCAACCCCAACGTTCTGAAGCCTCCACGGAAGTTGAGGCACCCGAGATATCCGGTGTGCCCTGGAGTGTCTGCACCGCCCTCGCGTCAAAACGTCATGACGCGTCAAAACGTCATGACGTCGAGGGCAGAGCTATTGACACTCGAGGGCTGAAACGGCCCACAGCGAACAAGGCAAGTAGCTTCAAGGGACGGAGGGAGGGCGAACAAGGCAAGTAGCTTCGAGGGACGGAGGGAAGGGGCCCCTTGCTAGCGCCCGTTTCATTCCGCTCAGAAACGGGCATTTTTTCCTAGTATTTTCATATATGCTGATGATATTACCATGTTCAACCCAGTGCTTTCCAGCATGAATGAGATTAAGTCCAGAATA
Source organism: Microcaecilia unicolor (assembly GCF_901765095.1). Classification (NCBI taxonomy): domain Eukaryota; kingdom Metazoa; phylum Chordata; class Amphibia; order Gymnophiona; family Siphonopidae; genus Microcaecilia; species Microcaecilia unicolor. The sequence goes on from NC_044032.1 coordinate 596,096,672, forward strand.
CAAAATTGTATTCCTTTGGTGAATGGATGATTAATAGCTATTTAATATTAAATGAAGACCAAATTCTTACTAAGAAGGGCAAAAAGAAAGATGGATTTGAATGATTTTCATAATAGATAACATAACATAAATTAGAATCTACTTTGAAAATTTTGACGGTAAAACTTGATTATAACTTAACAATGGAGCCTTTGATGAATTTGTTGATTTAAAAAAAACTGTTTTGGGCTTTTATGTCAATTGAAAAGGATTCAAAATTATTTACAGCAAAATAAGTTTAGATTAGCTGTGTAAGCATCATTCTATTTTAAACTGGATTACAGTACAGTCTCGGTTGTCAGACCTTCACTAATCCCGTGATGTCATCGTGTTTCTTTCCGTTTTCTGGCATAGCACAGAAGGAAGTTTTGCACCTGAGACAGACCCGAGACCCTGCTTTTACAGCCTTTGTTTATGCATTGTTTGAGGGGTTACCATTGTTTCCCATATTATCCACATGTTCACTTATCCGACAATAGGTCTCAACGCCACCTGAAATTAAATATGACCAAAACCGAGCTTCTCATTTTCCCCCCCAAACCCACCTCCCCACTCCCCCAGTTTTCTATTTCTGTTGATGGCTCTCTCATTCTCCCTGTCTCCTCAGCTCGAAACCTTGGGGTCATCTTTGACTCTTCTCTCTCCTTCTCTGCTCATATCCAGCAGATTGCCAAGACCTGTCATTTCTTCTTTACAACATCCGTAAAATCCGCCCCTTTCTTTCTGAGCACTCTACCAAAACCCTCATCCACACCCTTGTCACCTCTCGTTTAGACTACTGCAATCTGCTTCTTGCTGGCCTCCCACTTAGTCACCTCTCCCCCCTCCAGTCGGTTCAAAAATCTGCTGCCCGTCTCGTCTTCCGCCAGGGTCGCTATACTCATACTACCCCTCTCCTCAAGACCCTTCACTGGCTCCCTATCCGTTTTTGCATCCTGTTCAAACTTCTTCTACTAACCTATAAATGTACTCACTCTGCTGCTCCCCAGTATCTCTCCACATTCGTCCTTCCCTACACCCCTTCCCGTGCACTCCGCTCCATGGATAAATCCTTCTTATCTGTTCCCTTCTCCACTACTGCCAACTCCAGACTTCGCGCCTTCTGTCTCGCTGCACCCTACGCCTGGAATAAACTTCCTGAGCCCCTACGTCTTGCCCCATCCTTGGCCACCTTTAAATCTAGACTGAAAGCCCACCTCTTTAACATTGCTTTTGACTCGTAACCACTTGTAACCATTCGCCTCCACCTACCCTCCTCTCTTCCTTCCCGTTCACATTAATTGATTTGATTTGCTTACTTTATTTATTTTTTGTCTATTAGATTGTAAGCTCTTTGAGCAGGGACTGTCTTTCTTCTATGTTTGTGCAGCGCTGCGTACGCCTTGTAGCGCTATAGAAATGCTAAATAGTAGTAGTAGTAGTAGTAGGTCGGTCCCACTTACTTTGGATAATCGAGACTTTACTGTATTGCAATATGCTCTAAAAATAGCGCTGGAACAGTGTGGGGCTTTACCAGACCTATGATCAGAGATAATTGCATGCAAATTTAAGCACGCAATTCTCTCTGATCATGGGGTAGAAGTGGGGGAGGATTTGCCTGATCCTCTCACACGTGACAATCCTCCCACACTTGTTTTACAGGTCTGGGCTATCAAAAGCCCAGACCTGTCAAACATAGGAGCTAGAGGTCCATGGGACCACCAGACCCCAACTATCCCCACCCGAGCCAAGCAAAACGGGACTGGAGGTCTGGCGGACCTCCGGTCCCCCAATCCCCCCTGCATTCCTTCGATGTCCCTGGTGGCCCAGTGGGCCGCAGGTAAGTCCCCCCCCAACTGGTGGTCTAGCAGCCCTTCCCCACCCCCCTACCTGTAGCTGGAGGAGAGAGGTGGCCTCCCTCCTCTTCCATTGGCACTGTCTGGAAAATGGCGGAGTCCAGCCCTACCCAATGCATCCTGGGAGGTGGTGGGCGGGGCTTCACATCATATAAGGGAGTTTCTACCTTATACGGTGTGAAGCCCAGGGCTCACCATTCCTCTCCAATGGTCTGCAAACCCTAACGCCAGCTCCGAGCTGGCATGGGGTTTGCCGTGGCCAGCGAGCCAATGTTTAGCACACTGGTCATTGATCATTGGGGATGATTAGGTTTAGCGTTTATTTGTGCTAAGATATTTCAGGGAACAACATCACATTATATCTATGGATTAATTTCTGTTTTGAGCTCCTCTAAAAAATATGTAACACACAATAAAATGAAACTGACTTTTCTTGACCCAGAGCTGTTCAGTTAAATGTTTCTCCTCATCATTCCCATATATAGCAGCAAAATCCTAGAATTCACTTCATTTAGATGCAAGTTCTTTGACTAGTTATACTTCTTTTAGATAATCCATAAACACTATTTTGTTACAGGAATATGTTTTACCTAAAAAATGTTAGGGGCCCTTTTACTAAGCTGCAGTAAGCACTTACGCACAATTACCATGCAGGAAAATGCACTACTGTGGGCCACATTCAGACATCCCATGGTAGTTTTGGGATCTTTTTGTGCTTCCCACGCGCTAAAAAGTACTTTTTATATTTTAGTGTTGGAGGAACGTTTGGTGACAGAGAGTAGGTGTGCCTAGAACTAATTGGCTAGCGCAGCTACATTGCCGCACACCAACCAATTAGTGCATGGTTATTGTGGGAGCCCTTAGCGCCTGCTAATTAGGTGTTGGTAAGGGCTCCCACACTAACTGGGAAATTAGCATATGACCATTAATTGAAGAATTGGAAAATGCAGCCATTTTACAGCCATGATAAAGTGGCCTTAGTGCATGGAGAAACCCACGTGCTATTTGTAGGCCACTGTTTAATGCAGCTTAGTAAAAGGACACCTTTGTTTGTTATATATGATTATAGGTTTTCAGATTTTTAAAAATAACATATTTTCATTGTATTTTCCCAGATAATTCTAGTACTCTGTAATCTGCGTTGAACTTCATGGTACAAGTAGAATATAAGAGATGGGAATGTAATGTAATGTAATGTAAAGGAAAAAAAAGTCTGTGGGAATCTGAGGTTGGTAAGAAAACAGTCATTAATATCATGGGGATGGCTCCAAGGTGAACGGGGATGGGAGGAGATGGATTGGAAGTGAATGAGGATATGAGGGGATGGGGACCAGATTATGTTCCCATGCATACCTCAATTTAGAAACTTAAAACAGCATACCTCAACTAGAAAGGTAAAATCAAAATCAAAAGAGGAGTCGATGTTAATAATAGGAATCTGTTTTTCTTGCATATTTAGCAAAATAATGCCTGTTTTATGCTATTAACAAGTTATAGGACACAGTTGCCAAAATTTGTGCATGCAAATTTAGACACACTCCTGATTTGAATGTGCAATTTAATAGAATAACGAGACAATTATCGCCAATAATTGGCTTTTTAACAAGCAATTATTGACACAAATTAGATTTAATTGGGACTTATGTGTGAAAATTTAGGTGCAAGATCTGCACCTAATATTTACATGTGGCCTGAAAAAGGGGGCATGGAAATGAAAGGGTGATGGACATTTTGAGGTGGATCAGGGGTGTGGTTTTGAGTTACACATGTAGTTATACTGTGCGTAAATTTGGAAAATTAACCTACTTCCAAGTTTGTGCCCATAGGAAAAGATAAATGAATCAGCTTATATCTAATAAAATAGCAGTTGAAATAATGTTACCTCTGACTTCTAAGACTGCATGTTTTCATTGGTGCAAATGGTAGTGCCTAAACGTACATATGATCTCTCTGTTAAAGCACTTTTCTATAAACCGTGTTGAACTTTAGGATGCCACATAAGCAGTTCTTTTGTGCCAATTTTTTAGACACCATATATAGAATCTAGCCCATTGTGTTTAGTTTGAATTGTAGGTTGGGTGTGGGGTTGGTAAGGAGATGATAGTAATATGGTGGGTATGGGGTGGAGATGAAAAAAGAACTGACTGGGGATGAGACAGGGATAGCGACCAGATTATGTCCCCTGTGCACACCTCTAGTCTATAGCAAAGTTTCTGGTAAAAGATTGCCACAGAGCTCCTTTGCATATATTGGCAATTGTGCCAGAAATGGGTCTCCAACCCATGGAAAATTCTCCAGGTTGGTACCTAGGCTCCAGTGAAAGCTGAGATAATAACATCTGCCACTCATAACAGAAGTCTTAGAAGTTAGAGAGAAAATTATTCCAATTGCTATTTTATTAGATATAAGCTGATTTATTTATCTTTTCCTATGGGCATAAACTTGGAAGTAAGTTAAGGTTCTTAATTTCAGTCAAGGCAATGTTTCACCCATTGTCTGCCTACAAGGAGAATCTTTAATAAACAGGCTGTTGAAGCTGTCTTTTTAAATTGATACTGGCAAATCTCTTAAGAGCAGTTGCTACCAAGTGAATAAAACTGAAATTAAGAGAAAAACAAACTAATCTAGCAGTTCTAAATGTTGGAGCAGTGTTTCTTCCCTGTCAGCTGGCTGGGAATTAGCAGATTTAAGCTAAAATTAGTCAAAGATAACCAATAGGGCAGACGGAAAGCAATGATATATTTATTAGCCTGATTCCTCTACAGACAAGGAAGAGGCGATTAGCTCCAAATCCTAAAGCATCTAGAGACTGAAAGAAGGGGAATGAGAAATCAACAGGAGTGGCCCAACCATTAGGCAAACTAAGCAACTGCCTAAAGCAGCAGCAGCTTCAGGGAGGGGAGAGGAAAGAGCAGCTGAGTCAATGGAAAAAAATCAGTCCTGATAACCTCAACTCAAATAGCCATCAGCATTTACTTTTACCTACAAGCAAGTGGGCAATTTTCATGTATTTAATATGTTGGGGGAGGGGGGGCTAGAGGTCTGAAAGATAATTGAGGGGGGCATAGGGCTAAAGGCCCTGGAACACAAGGAAGGACGACCCTAATGGTTAGCTCAGTGACCCGAGAACTGGGAGAACAAGGTTCAGTTCCTACTGTGGCTCTTTGTTCCCTGGACAAGTCATTTAACCCTTTATTACCCCAGGTACAAAAACCTAGCTTGTGAACCCACTGTGGACAAAGAGAGTACATGTATGTGATATGTAAACTGCTTTGGTTATACTTCAGAAAGTCAGTATATCAAGAATCTTATAAATAAATAAATGTAGTCCTTCAATCTTTTCCTAAATATTCTGCAGTTATAACTAGCTAAGCTTTAAAGCCTCACAGTTAATTTTTGCTCTTCCCAATTTGTCTTCCTAAATATTAGGTAGTCCATTACATTGCTGTAGACAAGGTATGAGGAGGGGGTGCAGTGTTTTTGCTATTAATATGTGGAGGAAGGGGTAATTTTATAAAGCATTTCCATTTCTTATGCATGTTTACAGTACAAATAACTGTTATGAAATTGTGCAGGTATATATGCATGTATAGTATAAGTAAGCCTGCCAACAAAAGCATGCGTTCTTTTATATGGACCATGCAAGGGTATGCCAAGGCTATTGTTTGGGTGGATCAGGGATGGAGCTGTGAATTACATGCATTTTTAATAAATATTTGTACATCCATCCTGGAAGCATTGGTGTGCTATGGGGGTTATTATATGAGGTTATTTTATAAGTGCATACAAAAACTTTGATTCTGTTAATTTATTTGGACATTGAAATTAATTATTAAAGAGAGATTTTTTTCTTCTGCATGCTTTTGGATGAGTTTGTTGTGCATAATTTTGGGAAGTGTTCTTTCCAATACATCATGATTACATTTAAGAGCTGGCCATTGTCTGTATGAATGCACCTTTTTCACATTTTATTTGTTTCAAGAGTTACTGAAGTTTGGAACATTCTTTTTGAGCTATCTTCATAACAGATCTAATTTGATTATCATTTATATAACAGGTGCATAATTCAAATTTTTAATAGGGACTCTGTTATAAAAATACTCATGTAGTGTGGTTGCTTACTTAAGTATATAAGTACATAAGAGTTGCCATACTGGGACAGACTGTGAAGGCTCATCACACCCAGTATCCTGTTTCCAACAGTGGCCAATCCAGGTTACAACTACCTGGTGAGATCTCAAAACAGTAAAACAGATTTTATGCTGCTTATCCTAGAAATAAGCAGTGGGTTTTTCCCAAGTCCATCTTCATAATGGCTGGACTTTTCTTTTAGCACGTTATCCAAATCTTTTTCAAACCCTGCTAAACTAACTGATTGGCTCTAACCCTCGATTTCTCTTCACCACATTGAACTCTCTCCTCAAGGTGCCCCCTCCCCCAACTCCCCCTTCATTATCTCCTCAGACCCTTGCTGAATTCTTTCACGACAAGGTTCAAAAGATAAACCTTGCATTCTCTACCTCGCCACCTATCCCTCCACTAGTCCGTTCCCCTCTCTCTCCTTCCCCTCATTCCCTTTCCTCCTTTCCTGAAGTTACTATTGAGGAAACTACATTTCTCCTTTCTTCCTCAAAATGTACCACCTGTTCCTCTGATCCCATTCCCACCCACCTTCTTAATACCATCTCTCCTGCTCTTATTCCTTTTATCTGTCACATTCTCAACCTCTCACTTTCCACTGCGACTGTCCCTGCTGCCTTTAAACATGCTGTGGTCACACCTCTCTTTAAGAAGCCTTCACTCGACCCTACTTGTCCCTCTAATTACCGACCCATCTCCCTCCTTCCCTTTCTCTCCAAATTACTTGAGCGTGCTGTTCACCGCCGCTGCCTTGATTTTCTGTCCTCACATGCTATTCTTGACCCACTACAATCTGGTTTTTGCCCTCTCCACTCAACCGAAACTGCGTTTACTAAAGTCTCCAATGACCTATTACTGGCTAAATCCAGAGGTCTCTATTCCATCCTCATTCTTCTTGATCTTTCCGCTGCTTTTGACACTGTCGATCACAGCATACTCCTCGATACCCTGTCCTCACTTGGATTCCAGGGCTCTGTCCTTTCCTGGTTCTCTTCCTACCTCTCCCTCCGCACCTTCAGTGTTCACTCTGGTGGATCCTCTTCTACTTCTATCCTTCTGCCTGTCGGCATACCTCAGGGTTCTGTTCTTGGTCCCCTCCTCTTTTCTATCTACACTTTTTCCCTTGGTTCATTAATCTCATCCCATGGCTTTTCCTACCATCTCTATGCTGATGACTCCCAAATCTACCTTTCTACCCCTGATATCTCACCTTGCATCCAAACCAAAGTTTCAGCGTGCTTGTCTGACATTGCTGTCTGGATGTCTCAACGCCACCTGAAATTAAACATGACCAAAACCGAGCTTCTCATTTTTCCCCCCAAACCCACCTCCCCACTCCCCCCGTTTTCTATTTCTGTTGATGGCTCTCTCATTCTCCCTGTCTCCTCAGCTCGAAACCTTGGGGTCATCTTAGACTCTTCTCTCTCCTTCTCTGATCATATCCAGCAGATCGCCAAGACCTGTCGTTTCTTTCTTTACAACATCTGTAAAATCCGCCCCTTTCTTTCCAAGCACTCTACCAAAACCCTCATCCACACCCTTGTCACCTCTTGTTTAGACTACTGCAATCTGCTTCTTGCTGGCCTCCCACTTAGTCACCTCTCCCCTCTCCAGTCGGTTCAAAACTCTGCTGCCCGTCTCGTCTTCCGCCAGGGTCGCTTTACTCATACTACCCCTCTCCTCAAGTCGCTTCACTGGCTCCCTATCCGTTTTCGTATCCTGTTCAAACTTCTTCTACTAACCTATAAATGTACTCACTCTGCTGCTCCCCAGTATCTCTCCACACTCGTCCTTCCCTACACCCCTTCCCGTGCACTCCGCTCCATGGATAAATCCTTCTTATCTGTTCCCTTCTCCACTACTGCCAACTCCAGACTTCGCGCCTTCTGTCTCGCTGCACCCTACGCCTGGAATAAACTTCCTGAGCCCCTACGTCTTGCCCCATTCTTGGCCACCTTTAAATCTCGACTGAAAGCCCACCTCTTTAACATTGCTTTTGACTCGTAACCACTTGTAACCACTCGCCTCCACCTACCCTCCTCTCCTCCTTCCTGTACACATTAATTGATTTGATTTGCTTACTTTTTTTTTGATTTGCTTACTTTATTTTTTGTCTATTAGATTGTAAGCTCTTTGAGCAGGGACTGTCTTTCTTCTATGTTTGTGCAGCGCTGCGTACGCCTTGTAGCGCTATAGAAATGCTAAATAGAAGTAGTAGTAATTTTACCACATTCTCTGCAAACAAATTCCAGAGTTTAATTACACATTGAGTGAATAAAATTTTTTACCTGATTAGTTTTAAATTTACTACTTAATAGCTTCATCGCATGCCCTCTAGTCCTAATATTCTTGGAAAGTGTAAATAAGCAATTCACATACACCCATTCCATTCCACTCATTACTTTATAGACCTCTACCATACCTCCCCTAAGCCATCTCTTCTCCAAGCTGAAGAGCCATAGCTGCTTTATCCTTTTCTTATAGGGAAGTTGCCCCATTCTTTTTATCATTTTTGTCACCCTTCTCTGTATCTTTTCTAATTTTTCTATATCTTTTTTTTAACATGCAGTGACCAGAATTGCACACAGTATTTGAGGTGCAGTTGCACCATGGAGGGATACAAAGGCCTTATCACATTCTCATTTTTGCTTTCCATTCCTTTTCTAATAATACCTAACATTCTATTTGCTTTCTTAGCCTTCGCTGCACACTGAGCATAGGGTTTCAAAATATCATCAATGATGACACCTAGATCCTTTTCCTGGTTGGTGACTCCTAATATGGAACCTTGCTTCATGTAGCTATAGTTTGGGTTCCTCTTGTAATTTTTCACAACTTGTGATTTAACAACTTTGAATACCTTTGTGTGGTGAGCAACTTGAATTACCTTACTAGTTATTCACATCTCTAGATCATTTCTAAATATGTTAAAAAGCAGCGGTCCCAGCACAGACACCTGCAGAACTTCACTATCTACCCTTCCCCACTGAGAAAGCTGACCATTTAACCAGTTTTTAATCCACAATAGGACATTACCTCATATCCCACCACTCTCTAATGTCCTCAGGAGTCTTTCATGAGGTACATTGTTAAATGCCTTTTGAAAATCCAGATACACAATATCAACCTGCTCACATTTATCCACGTTTGTTCACCCCTTTTAAGAAATGCAGTACTTTGGCGAGACAAGAGATCCCTTCACTAAATCCATGTTGGCTTTACTTGAATGTATGTAAAAGAAAAGTCATTAAATAAATAAAGTAATACATTTTTAAAGAATTGACTTATCCAAGTATCATTATTGGATTAACTTGATAGATTTTGGACTCGCTTTCGGGAGCGTAACGCTATCCTACGTAGAAGAATTAGTTCTTTAGGGCAATGAGCATTAGGAATGATACTGGAGACACCTGTACTTGTCTCGCTTTCCTGAATGGGGTGGGGGCTCTGTGCAGACGGCCACGTCCCGCACCTTTGATACCAGCCTGAGTAGCAGTGGCGCGCTGTTCTCGTGAGCGGGAAGGGCGGAGGGAGCGCGCGCCTGGCACAAGGAAAGCAGGTGGTGAGCGCGAGACGACGGCGGTTGCTGCGGAGCGCGCGGCGGTAATAGAGGCAGCAGCAGCGGCTCCGGAAAGAGAGTTGGCGGCGTCGAGCTGCTTTTCCAGCAGCCGAAGGGGGAGCGCGCAGTGCAGGCTTGCGGCAAGGTGATGTTTCGGTTCCCCTTAAAGCTAACCTGATAATTTATTGAGGGGGAAGGGGGATGCTCCCGCGCTTGCGTTTAGTCTCCGTGCTTGGCTTCTGACGGTGCTCTTGTCCCCTTTCTCTCTCTCCCGCAGATGATGAAGGTGGAGGCTTTACTGTGTGCCTGTGCCGTAGCCTGCAGTCAGGCTCTGGCGGCAGCCACGGGCAGGTCGGATAGCGGGAATTTTCTGGACGACAAGCAGTGGCTCACCACTATATCTCAGTACGACAAGGAAGTCGGTCATTGGAACAAATTCCGAGACGTAAGTCCCCCAGAATTTATTTGCTAGAGATTCTTTCGTTCTCTCAGGTAAAAGTTGGAGGCATCATCCCCTTTCTGCTCGCTCTACCCCACTGCCTCTGCTGCTAAGTCTCCTTGTTTGTTCGGCTTTTGATGCATTTTGTACGGTGTGTTGTAGGTGCTAGATGGACGTTTCTTGCTTCGTGGGCACTTTTTTTTTTCAGCAAATGCACTTTCAGATCAGCCACGGAGGCTTCTTTGCATTCTCAACTTTTAAATTCCGGTCTGCACCATATTGGCAAGGTGCTAGTAAGCTGCAAATGCATTTCCAGCCTATTACTATGAAGTAATAAAGATCGATCTCCTCTAATGGATCACTGAGAAAAGCTACTCAAAAAGGGAGATCCGGAGATATAAGACTGTAAATTGATTCTTTCATGATTATGAAATGGCTGAACTGAAAATGTTGCCAGCTGCCGAATGATCTGAAAGTAAGCTTAACTTAAACCAGCTTATTTTGTATGTGTGTTTTTTGATCCTCCTGTTCATATATTGCCTTCGGTGTATAATGGAAACAAGTGCTAGCCAATAAGTCTGTGTTGCAGTCTTGTAGGGGGTTACATTGGACTTTGTTAGAAGAGCTTTATTTAAGTTATTACAGTGTTAGAATAGGTTTCCTGATGCAAAAGGACTTATAGGTAAAGATTCATTTAGGTGAACTTGGGTCATCTCATTGTTTCTCTAGTATGCTCCCAGTTGTAAGAGCTCAATAGGTCCTGAAGAAAACTGCTCCCTCCATAGCTTGTATTACCATTTTAAAGGACCCCAAAAAAGATATATTAGTCCATGAGTCTTTGAAACCGTATATGCCCCTTATTCAGAAGTCCTGCAATGTGTGTTGGGATTATTTCATTTCTCAGTCTTAAAATTCATAAGGGTTCCCTAATCTTAAACACATTTAAGCATGTTTCTACAATTGCACAAGTGTAGTTGCTATAGTTCACACTCAGGGACTGGAGGGATAGGGGAGAAACACATCCTGTTTTGTGCAGCTGTGCACTAATTTGCGACCTGTACTCAGGTTTACTTGATTCACAGAAAGGTACAAGGAACTTATAGTGGTGGGAAATAGAAACAAAGCAGTCTGAACTTCACATATTAGGTCAAGTGCATTCAAATTGCTGAAGAATCGTGACTTGAACAAATAGCAGGAAGGTTGTTTTCCCTAAAACTAGGTAAACACATTCTTTAATGGAATGGCAGCAGTCATGGTAGAGTGGCTTTAAAAAATATATCATTGATTGCTGCAGAAAAACAGACACTCGGTTCCAGGTTTAGGAATGTGCTGCCCTAGTTCTATTACTGTGCAGAAGTCAAGAATTATGTTTCATTGTATACATGTTACATGTAGCTGCTGTAAAGAAAGAGAAGCCGTGGCAGCAAATAATGTACAAGGTCTTGCATTTTGCTTTTCTTGAATATGTTATCAGTGATATTTGATTTAATGTTGTTATGGCTTTGTAATCCGATTAGGTTAAGAATGTGAAGGGTTTCTTTGTCCCAGGAGAACAGCAAAAGCAGAGCTAAAATTAGACAAAATTAAACAGTGAGTTTGCTGAGCTAATCAAATACTGGCAACACGACTTCTTTGCACAAAATGAAAAAGTGCTTTTGATCTGCTACACTGTGGCCTCAGAAATGACTTGGAAAATGAATTCTGATATTGAGGTCCTTTGTTTGAAACACTATCCCCTCATCTTGACTATTGTAATGTGTTGTACTTAGGTCTGTCTAAAAGACTCTTGAATAAGCTTCAGCAAATTCAAAATACCTCTGCTTATTATTTGATATATAAAATTTAAAAAATTGACAAGAGTTACACCTTTTGTGGCAAAGCTGCATTGGTTTCCCATACGAAAGCAAATTTTGTTTAAAAGTCAGTTTGTCTCTTGTTCCTCTCATTTTATGGTCTTACTTCGGAATTGGTTATTAAGAGCTCCTTTGCTAAAGCATTTCTTTCGTCATCAAGCTCAACTGACACTTTCTTCCTGAACTTTCAGGGGTGTGCATTTTTTTAGAATTTTTAATACCTTATTCTCAGGTACTTTGATTCCTTTCTGGAATCTTTTGCCTAATATGATCAGATTAGAGTCTAACTACTTACTTTTCCATAGGAAATTGAAGTCTTTCTTAATTGATAGTCCTTAATCTGGTTATTTTGCTAATTTTGATATTAAGTTTTGTATTGATATGAGTATTTTTGCCATATATTTCTATTGTATCTTATGCTTATTTTATTTTTGTAAACCGTACTTGACCAAGTTTTGGGATTTAGCGGTATTTAAGTATCATATTGCTATTGCCAATTTATAAAGGCGTCATCTAGTATAGTATGTGGAAAGATTTTGCAGGTACCAAGGGTTAAAGGCCAAAAGTAGCATACAATAACTACAAAGCCTGTGTTAAAGATTGATGGCATTTCTATCGTGTTGTTCTTCAGTTAACAAAGAGCGAAGTTTGTTATCATATGTTAACTGAATAACTGATAACACAGTGCAGATAGCTGCATATTTTCAGGTGGCATGTTACCTGTCACATTACTAGATGACACGATTCATGTGCATTTGTAAGACACTGTCCCCACCCTTTATATGCCCCATTTTGCATTAGCTATTAATACATAAATTATCATGCATTAACTAATTTTTACTAAAGATTAGCACATTTTATCTGCCAGAGGACCCATTTTATTCCTGTGGGCTTGCTGCAGATAACATGCACTAATTGTTATTAAAATAAATAAATAACCTTCTAAGACACCACATTAGCTGTTAGTACACATTAATTGATATGACAGCCAATGCAATTTAGTAACTAAGCCCAAAAGAAGCAATTGTGACGCAGAAGTCACGTGCCTTCCTCCTTTTACTTGGTTTATGGCCCTTATCAGATTTAATGGTAAAGACTTGTGCAGGTTACGTTTCTCACTGCCTATATCAAACTAGAGGCAATGCATATAGCCAGCGTGATTGACCGGTATAGTGAAAAACAATGCCTTCTAATAGAAACATTCCTTTATTTTTGTGAATTCCGATAATATGAAAAGTCAGCACTCTTTTCTGCATATTTGAGTTCCTGATTAGTGTATGAAAGCTTAGCAGGAGGGATCAGATAACATAGTAATGTTAGAGTCACGTTGAAGCTGAATCAAGGTGTACACAAATATGAGCAAAAATCTTTTCAGTTATCATTATTTTTCAAGAGATAGAACCGTTCTAACTGCAGATAGTGGCTGTGAGTTCCATCTAGTTTGTCCATTTTTATTTCTCACAGTGGTTCTGCTGATCCTACAGATGCCTGGCCCATGTTTTCTTGGATTTTGATAGACTTTTTGCCTCCACTTTATATTGATATTCAGTTAGTTATTCACATGTTTGTTTAGTGTTATTAATGCTAGCTGGGATTGCTTCTCATAGTTAGCCTTGGTTGTATTATTGATCAGTTTGAATTTACAGATGTAGATGCTTTTCACGTCTGATTTCCTATTGCTGTAGCAGCATTCAGCCTTACTATGCATAACTTAGATGAAATGAATCAACATAAATATTCTAAATAATGGATTTAAAGCTTTGACCTATTCATTTTCCCATAAATTCGTGTTGCCAATTGTTTGTGATCTCCAGAATCAACTGTCATAAAACTACAACATGCAATAGAATGTTTTGGAGGTCATCAAAATCTAAGTCCCCTTTTACTAACGTGTGTTAAAATTTGCTCATAACATGCTGTAACACAAAATGTTATGATGCGGTAAGTGCACAACTAACACAGCTACAAGTGTGTGTGGGGGGGGGGGGGAGGGGGCATTCCCAGCATATCAGTTGCAGGTGCCACATTAAAATACCCATTACCACGCACTACTCTAGTTGAAATTAATGTGGAGGCACTAAGGTCCTGATGATCAAAACTCCAGAGTTTGCTGTCCCAATAATGCCCTAAAACAACTCCTTCATGATCGAAGCTAATAGTATGCAAATGATATATGTGCTATTAGCTTCGACTATGAGGGAACAAATCTGGCAGATAGTGCCTAGCGCATGTGCTGAAGAGTTGTATGTTAAGCGCTGCTCTCCTGCATATGTGTTGGAATGCCTGGGCGGGGGGGGGGGGGGGGGGGGGGGAGGAAGAAGAGGGAATTCAGTTGACCAATAAGGCTCCAATGCTGTCAGGTTAATTTATAGTCTCCCCCACCTCCGAACCCATGAGGGTCGACTGCACCAAGTCATTCACAGAAAAGTGGCCGAAAAGTTGGGCAACAAGCAGCCAACAGAGCCTGAGCCCTGGAGAAGAAGGTGAGTGGCTAGTTTGGAGCTCATCTCTTGAAGGCTCAGCACTGCTTCTCCCTTGTTAACCCTAACACCAGCTCCAAGCTGGTGAAGGGTTAATGGGTAGGAGTGCCTGAGTTCAGAGCACAGTTCTCTGAGCATGAGGAGGAATACAAATGGAACTAATTTAAATATCATTTAAATGAGCTCTGTGGTATCCCTTGATGCACTCATTGTCAGCTGTGCTAGAGCCTGTTGAGCATTCTGCACAGGTAAATGTGGGTGTTAGTGACCTCTAGCGCCCGCATCTACCTTTGATCATCTGCACCTATGTAGGTGCCGCTGCATTAATGACATATTTGTTAGTTAACATATAATATGTGCAGTGCATTAACCACAGTGTGCTGGCAGCATCCCTTTCCTGCCTAGTTACATCTCTTAACAGAAAATGCTATTAATATGAGACTTACTATGTGCTAATGAACATTTTACTGCAAACCCATTGCAGTTGGGTGTTAACTGTTCCCATGCATGTGTTAACAGCTCAATGAGGATTAGTAAAAGGGCCCTTTAGTTTTTGATTCTACTGCAAATGTTGTGTGATCTCCACATAAACAGGTATCTAGCAAGTCTGGTAAAAGGAAGTCCTATTTCATGTCAATCTCTTGACTATCCATTGACGTGTAATACTTGGCTATTGGCGCCGCTAGATCAATGGTTCCCAAACCTGGTCCTGGCAGCACCTAAGCCAGTAAGGTTTTCAGGATACTCACAATGAATATTCATGAGAGATTTGCATTCACTTATCCACTACATGCAAATCTCTCTCATTAATGTTTATTGTAGATAGCCTGAAAACCTGATTGGCTGGGGTGCCTCCAGGACCATGTTTGGGAACCACTGAGCTAGATAATTTTATTCTGTGCAGATTAGTACAGATTATTGCCTTGAGAATGGATTCCAAAAGCAAATATTGTGACTGAGAAACACTTAAGCCTTTTAGATGACACATATAGTCCAATATATATGACAAATCAATAGATACATATTGCTTTTCTCCTGCTTTAGATATTTGAAAGAGGAGCTCTGATAAATTACTTTTATATTCACGACCCTAATGGGCTCCTCTGCCTGAGGGCATTGAAGGATAAATGCATGTAATATTTTATTTATTTATTTATATTTTGCTTGCACCTTTTTCAGTAGTAGCTCAAGGTGAGTTATATTCAGGTACTCTGGATATTTCTCTGTCCCAGGAGGGCTCACAATCTAAGTTTGTACCTGTGGCAATGGAGGGTTAAGTGACTGCCCAAGATCACAAGGAGGAGTAGTGGGACTTGAATTGGTCACCTCTGGATTGCAAGACTGGTGCTCTAACCACTAGGCCACTCCTCCACTCCACTTCAATATATTGAACAGATTATTTTAAGCTACCAAAATATGTGAGAGAGAATGACCAAAGTTGTGTTCTATACTAAGGTAATGAAATGGAGATATACTAATGTGCAGTACCATACTTACCACATATGAAGTAAAAACATGCAGTATATTATTTTTATCAGTGGCGTTCCTAGGGGGGCTGACACCCGGGGCAGATCGCTGATGTGCAGCGCCCCCCCCCCCCCCGGAACAGCGCGACGCCCCCCCCCACCCGGTGAAAGACCCCCCCCCCCCCCCCCGGGTGCACGCCGCTGGGGGGGTAGGGTGCCGCGCGCCTGCCGGCTCTTCGTTTTCATGCTCCCTCTGCTCCGGAACAGGAAGTAACCTGTTCCAGGGCAAAGGGAGCATGAAAACGAAGAGCCGACAGGTGCGCGGCGCCCCCCCCCCCTTAGTACGCCACTGATTTTTATCTAGTCAATATCCATAGTGTATCTCAGGAAACAGTACAACATCAAGACAAGTATATAGGTGTGGCTGTCTGAGCCACTGACAGCTAGCTCTGTTAGCAGGTTGCAGAGTGAGTGCTATTTGAGTTTAAAACACATTTTAGAAAGCATTTAGACAGTTAATTTATAATTAAACAATAGAATTTGCTGCCAGAAAATTTGTTCAAGGCTGACTTAAAAAAAAAAGTATGGATAAGTTTATAGAGGGCAGTTCAGAGATGGCTTAAGCATCAGTGAAACTATGTGGTTGTCTAGGGTGCCAGCTTCTGAGGCAGCAAAGAACAGCGGCAATGAATGCAAAACAGTAGCGACAGACACTCACAGAAACTCACAACGATCAGTACCATGAAAAAAGTGAACAGGTCAGGGGCAGTATGGAGGGGGAGGCATTGGGGAGGAGCCAGCAGTTATGCAATTGCCAACAATGTTCAATGCTTGAACCTGCATACTGTAGTTAAGCGGGCAAATTTAGGACATCTCAAAGGCTGTCCTAAATTTGATCGCTTAGCTATGCAAGTCCCAGCACTGAATATTGTCTGAGACCCATGTAACTATAGAATACCTGACTGGAGCCCTCCAAGCCCCCTCCTGCATCCTTCCTCCCATTCACCCTTCCCTCAGTCCATAAAAGTAAGAACCCCCTTAACCCTGCCACTGGAACATCCCTCAACTCTCCCTCCAGTCTAGATAGGCCCTCCATGGCCTACCTCTTTCCATAATGTTTCAGTGGGAGCAATGGGGGCAGGAGTGAAGCCCACTTTTGCCTCTTGCAGCTGTCAAAACAAAATGGCTGCTGTGACCTCTCATGGTACTACGCAAGTGCTGTGAGCTGCCTCAAGAGGTTGCAGCAGTCATTTTCTTTTGGCAGCCCCCAATGAGGGGGGTGTTGGGGGAATGTTCCAAGGGAGAAGGGAAAGGAGGGTTCTTATTTTCATGGGCTGGGTGGAGGGTGAATGGGAAGAGGGGGACTGTTTCAAGTGGGCTTCAAGGGCTCCAGACAGCTATTCTATAGTTATGTGGGTCCTGGCTGATAGTCAGCCGGGACCTGTGTAACTGTCTTATGCGGGCCTCGGTTGAATATTGACCAGGACCTGCATAAGCTCTGACTGCTAACCCCACTGACTAGCATTGAATATTCGGTGCCAGTGCCTGCACACACCTGGCACTGAATATCCGGGGCAAATTTAGCCAGCTACAGTCAGCATTTATAAAAATACTGATTGCCACTGGCTGAATGTTACCTCCTTTTGTTTTCACATATTTCATATGCATGAATATACAGTCACACCAAATACTGCATTTCCCTATGGGCTTGTTTACTTTTATGGTTCAGCTATGGTTCAATATTTATCTTACTTCTGACAGTCTCTCAGCATTGTCCTAGGCTGTAGTGCATGGAACAGAAGTGGAGGAGCTGAAGCCGGATCAGAGAACAGCTACTTGCTCCCAGATCCACCTCTCTATTATTGTATTATATGATTCTTTTGTGTATGGCCTGTTGATGTTCCTCTTGAAAAGGTGAAGTATTGTGCTACCATACTGTTTCTGCATAGGGACCTGAAGCCATCCAGTTTGTTCTGTTTACCTAATAGATAGTGTACCACATATATCCTGAGTATTATACTGTAGGGTTTTGTGTTACTTCACAGAACCAGTCTTCAATTAAACTGCATTTGATAGCCCAGTTTGAGTCTTTTTTTCTCTCATCCTCCTCATTGTCACTCTTGATTACCTCATAAGTTCTATTGAGCAGGGACTGACAGTGTATATCTGTACAGTGCTGTGTACACTTTGTATTACTGTATAAATGTTTAATAGTAGTATTGGTGTTCTAGGGGCTGATGTAATATTTTCATATGTGGGGTTCTTGTTTGACTTCTAGGTTAGTTCTGCAGGTTCTAAATGACTTTTGTTTGCAGGGTTTTGTGTTACTTCAAAGTTGCCAAAAATGGCACATGCAAATTTAGGTGCGGTTCCGACTTGTGCAAATAATATAATTGAATAACAAGCCAATTAGTGCCAATGATTGGATTTCTAACAAGCAATTATTGGCACTAATTGGAACAGAGGCATGGTTTTGTGTTATGCACATAATTACAGAATAAGGGTGCTTCAGGTGTACAGGCATTTGCACCACGCTTTCATTGGTGCAAATGATCGTACCTAAATTTACTTGCAACTGTAACGCTTAAGCACTTATTCCATAAACTGTGCCAAACTTTAGGTACAGCTTATAGAATACCGCTTCAGCGGGGGAGGGGGGGTGTCAAGGTTTTAAGCACCATTTACTGAATCTAGCCCTAAACGTCATGTGCCATTTGGATGCCCATTCTCATAAGATCTTCCTGCAATTTTTCGCAATCATCTTCCAATTTAACAACTTTGAATAGCTTTGTATCATTAGCTAGTCCCTCACTAGTTATTCCCATCTCTAGATCATTTAAAGTGGAGGAGTATTTTCAATATGACATCTAAGTCTGACTTTGGATATTTTGCACAAAACATCCAAAATCTGAGTAGGAAAAGACATCATTTTTGAAAAAGAAATACATCTTTTTATTTTTTTTTAAATACTGTTTTGAACAAGATTTTGTGCTTGGTACGTTTTGGTTTTTGGCACATAAAAAAAAAACCTGAATAAGGGCAAAACTTAGAGATTCATACCATTAGGATGTAGGAGGAGCCAACATTTTTAGCAGATTGGTCCCCCAGACATCCCAGGAGGGCAATGGGGCACCCTAGAGGACACTTCAGTGCACGTCATGAAAATGTTCCCAGGTGCAGATCTCACCTCTGCTCCTTTATCTTGTCACTGAGCCATCCAAAACCCACCCATACCCCACTGTCCCCCACTGTACACCACTACAATAGCACTTATGCATGAAGGGGGGACCCATATGTGGGTATAGTAGGCTTTTGGTGACTTTGGGAGGGGTCACAGTTTCTACCACAAGTGTGACAGGTAGTGGGAGATAGGGACCTGGGTCCCCCACTCCATAGTGCACTGCACTGACAACTACATTACTCCATGGACCTGCATGCTATTCTAATAGACCTGACTTTAACATCTGAGGCTGTCATAGAGGCTGGTAAGTCATATTTTTATTCACATTTTTGTGATTTGGAAGGGGGTCAGTAACCACTGGGGATGGGTATTGGGGGGGGTCATCCTTGATTTTTCTCCAGTGGCCATCTGGTCATTTAAGGCATCTGTTTGTGCCTTATTCATTCTGAAAACAAGTCTAGACCATTATGGCTGTAAAATGTGTTAGGCATGTCGTAATCCCATCTTCAAAACACCCCTGACATCACTCCTTGTGATTTGGACGCACTGCAGATGAATTGCATAGATGTCTACAATATAAGTTTTGAAAGTCCAAATGGTGCTTTATGACACTTTTTGGACATTTTTCTCTTTTGAATATAACCTAAACATGAATTACAATATAGGGTAGGAAGGGAATCCTAGAAGAAAAAAAGGTAGAACTATTAATAGTACTTAATCCCTATCATAGGCAAATAATACAGCTGGCCCACAATCATTTTTTAGGGGCCACTCGGGGGAAGAGAAAACCTGAGAGGACTCAGTTTTTCTAGCCATGGTTGTATAATCAGGTACAACTGTACTTTCACAAAATCATTCACGCAGATGCCCACTCTACATGTTAAACCTAGTGGACTTGCCACCCAGAAACGCCAAAAGATCGGCCCGCAAATTCCTCAACCTGAACTACCCCAGCTGTAAAGGAATTAAACACAAACAGTCATATGCTACTACCTTTGCGTACAAAAGCACACAGATATGGAACACACTACCCATGGCCTTGAAAACCATGGACAATCTAACCAGCTTTCGGAAATCTTTGAAGACACATCTCTTCAACAAAGCCTACAAAAGAGATCCCAATGAAACAAATCACTCCTAAACTACTCAGGTGCATCAAAAAACACCTCTCACACGACCTTACCTAACATCTCCCATCTAAATCCTCACCTACCTTCAGCTAATAATCAATTGTATCGAATATCATGTAATGATTATATCATAACACTACTCTGTAAGCCACATTGAGCCTGCAAATAGGTGGGAAAATGTGGGGTACAAATGCAATAAATAATAATAAAATAATAATTCCTGACCCCCTGGGTGGACAGTCCTGCAAGGGTTCCACTTGCCACTCTTGTGCCCATGCCCATTGTTGAGAAAAGAGTGGCAATGGATTTCTTGGGGCTACTGAGCGAACCACATGAGTCAACATGTAGATCTTGGTTCTGCTGGTTTATGCCACCCGTTATCCAGAAGCCATTGCATTACACATTATGAAAACTACCACAGTAGTGATTGCTCTATGGGAGATTTTTCCGAATCAGAATACCCACAGAGATCCTGACAAGAACAATGGATGCTCTTTGTGTCACGTGTCATGAAACAAGTATGCACCTTATTTTGCTACCTACCCAAATGCACATATCTTTCTAGTTAGGGCTACTTTGTGTCTCTTTCCATGTTTGTGACCTAGGTTAGGTTACAATGTATATTACAGGTGTCCTATAAGAGCATATTTGTTATCTGGTTCATTGCATTATGGTTGAATATGATGATAAAACATCTTGTTTAAAATGTACTTTTATTCTTTAGGCAAGTTGAATATTATGTTACTGTGATATATTTTAAGATTAGTTTACAGCATCCTGAAAATTAAGCTGGAACTCTTCACATGGTTAATAGAGTAGTTGGCAATAAATTTACTGTTATAAGCTTTTCTTTAGATTGGCCTTATAATCTTTATCCAACCATTTTTTTTTATTTTACTTACTGAATGGTTATCTAGTGCATATGGTTATTTGCTTACATTACTTCCTTAATTTTATTGGATTTGACTCCAGCCATCTGTGCTTATAATATTATATAAATAGTGTCATGATAGAGTAGCAGCATATGAAGCTGGAAGAATTACATTAGTCTTTTAGTATAGTATTTTAAATATGATAGATTTCAGAGCCTCTACAATATATTGTGAAATAAAATTATATACATTGGGGTTGATATTCAAAGCAATTTAACCAGCCAGAAATGGCTCCTGGCTAGTCAAATCACTTGTTTGGGGCTAACTCCTCAAAGTGCCCTCCGCTCCCCCCCCTCACTCGCTCCTCAATCACTGGCTGACTACTTCTGTGACAGGGTGCAGAAGATCAACCTCGAATTCCCTACCAAGCCACCTCTTCCTCTTCACCCTTTAACCCACTCCCTCAACCAACCCAGGCCTCCTTCTCCTCTTTTCCTGATATCACTAAGGAGGAAACCACCCACCTTCTTTCCTCCTCGAAATGCACCACCTGTTCCTCTGATCCCATCCCCACTAACTTACTAAACACCATCTCTCCTACTGTCACCCCCCCCCCCCATCTGTCATATCCTCAACCTCTCTTTCTCCACTGCAACTGTCTCTGACTCCTTCAAGCATGCTGTAGTCACACCACTCCTCAAAAAACCATCACTGGCAGACTCACTGCCAGCTGAAAATCAGGCCCATTATGTATGATATTATGACATTTACAGTCCAGTTCCATAAAAAAAAATTGGAACATTTGCATCTCTGATTTTAACATACATCAACTGTTAAAACATCTTAATCTAACCTGGAGTTCAAATACTTATCCAGTCCATCAAAGGTCCACCCAATATGATTTACTAACCAAGCATAATATACCTAGAGAAATATATAATACTACTAAATAAAGGCCCGTTTCAGTTTTTAAGGAAACGGGCACTAGCAAGGTTTTCCTCGTAGTGTGTATGTTTGAGAGAGTGTGTGTGTGTGAGAGTGACTGTGAGAGAGAGAGAGAGAGAGAGTGACTGTGCGAGTGTGTGTGTGTCAGAGAGAGAGTGAGATTGGGTGCGATTGTGTTTATGAGAGAGAGTGTGTGTGTGTCAGAATGACAGTGTGTGCGAGTGCATATGTGAGAGAGCGAGACCGAGAGTTTGCTGAACCCCCTTCCTCTCCCCCTTCCACCTCTGTCTGAGTTCCTGAAACCCCTCCCACTTCTTCACATGTGAGTTCCAGGACCCCCCCTCCCCTTCCAGTTCCAGGACCTGCCCCTACCCTTCCAGTTGATTTCCAGGAATCCCCTCCCCCTGTGTCGTTTCAGGACCCACCTCCTGCACGTTTTTACCTCCCGCACGCTTCACACAGCCTCTTCTTTCGCTTCTGTTTCAGCTGTTCCTGTGGTCCCGCCCACAAGGGCGGAACCACAAGAACAGCCGAAACAGAAGTGAAAGAAGGACCCCCCTTCCCCCCCCCATGTCGTTCATGACCCCCCCTTCCCTCCCCTGTCGTTTCAGGATCCCCCTCCCCACCTCCTGCACGATTTTACCTCTTGCACTGTAGGGACGCCGCT
The DNA here is from genome assembly GCF_901765095.1 of Microcaecilia unicolor. Lineage (NCBI taxonomy): Eukaryota > Metazoa > Chordata > Amphibia > Gymnophiona > Siphonopidae > Microcaecilia > Microcaecilia unicolor. Next base: position 596,119,278 of record NC_044032.1, read on the forward strand.
TCACGCAGCCTCTTCTTTCTCTTCTGTTTCAGCTGTTCATGTGGTCCCGCCCTCAAGGGCGAGACCACACAAACAGCAGAAACAGAAGTGATAGAAGAGGCTATGTGATGCGGATGACGTCACTGATCTACTGCCGGAATCAGACCACAGAGCCATTTGTTTCTTTGTTACTGGAAGCCTTTGATCTCACAGGCCTGGTCTGAATTTACAACTTTAAAAAGGTCTGTTCTTTTAGATTATTTAAAGTCTTAACCCTGCATTGCCAACTAGTAAGATTGCTGGTCCACAGGGTGAACTCCACACGGTGGACTGCAATGTCAACCAGTGAAATTTTGCATAACTGGCTTCTGACACAAAAAATGTGCATTGGTCCCAAAGATCATGTGAGCATTCCAGTGGTGTGTGGGAGAGGAAACTATAATTCCCACCAACTAAAGAGAAGGCAAACGTGCAAGAGGTCGAACACCTACATAATAGTACTGTTCAGAAGGAATGGATCCTAAGGAGCTTAGCCGAGATTGGGTGGCAGAGCCGGTGGCAGGAGGCGGGGATGGTGCTGGGCAGACTTATACGGTCTGTGCCGGGACTGGTGGTTGGGAGGCGGGGATAGTGCTGGGCCAGCTTATACGGTCTGTGCCAGAACCAGTGGTGGGAGGCGGGGCTGGTGGTTGGGAGGCGGGGATAGTGCTGGGTAGACTTATACGGTCTGTGCCCTGAAAAGGACAGGTACAAATCAAGGTAAGGTATACACAAAAAAAGTAGCACCTCATTGCCACACAAGAACTACCCCCTTACCACCCTTGGGAACTATAGGACTGGTGAATGCAAGATCAGCTGGAAAGAAACAGCATCTTGACATCCTAGGTCTGTGATGGCGAACCTTTCAGAGACCGAGTGCCCAAACAGCAACCCAAAATCGAATTATTTATCGCAAAGTGCTGGTACTCATTATGGGCGGGGTCACCACATATGACTCCACCCCTATGATAGCCACACCCTTTACACCAGCCATGGCGCATATAAACAGACGTCATTGAAAATATTATACTAGTATAGGAGAAAAAAATAACATGATTTTCTTCCATTATGAATCATTTCTGTAAGCTGTTACAGCTCCAGTATACCCAGTGCAAAATAAGACAGCAGATGTAAATTCTCAAATTCGACATATTCCAAACACTAAAATGAAAATAAAATGATTTTTCCTACCTTTGTTGTCTGGTGATTTTGTTTTTCTATCCATATTGGTTCTAGTCACTGATTCTGCTGTTCTCTATCTGTTCTCTTAACTCCGTTTCCAGGGCTTCCTTTCCATTTATTTCTTTACTTTCCTCCTTTCTTCTTCATTTTTTGCCCTCCATCCATGTCCAGCAACCATCCTCTCCCCTCCAGCCACAAATGTCCAGCAACCCTCCTCTCCCCCCTGCCCTCCCTCCCAGCATCCGGCAGCACCCAACACCAGGCCTCCCTCCCACCCAGCACCCACCATCAGGCCTCCCTCCCACCCAGCACCCACCATCAGGCTTCCCTCCCTCCCAGCACCCACCATCAGGCCTCCCACCCAGCTCCCAACATCAGGCCCCCCTCCCACCCAGCAGCACCCAGCACCAGGCCTGCCTCCTGCCTTCCCTCCAACCAAACAAGCAACCATCAACCCGCCCGTCCTCTCTCCCAGCACCAGGAACCCCCCTTCTCCTCTTAAATTTTAAAAGCGTACCTCCTCAGAGTTCATTCAGTCGGCATGCAGCAGCAGCGAAGCCTGTGTTCTTCGCTTGGTGTGCCTTCCTTTCTGTATCTCAAGCTCTGGTCCTGCCTATGGGCGGGACCAGAGCTTGAGGGACAGAGGGGAAGGCGTGCCGAGCGAAGAACACGCGCTTTGCTGCCGCTGCCAAGGCACGCCGCCTGCCGCCTGAATGAACTCCGAGGAGGTACGCTTTTAAAATTTAAGAGGAGAAGGGGGGGGGGGGAGGGTTCCTGGTGCTGGGAGGGAGGGAGGATGGTCGGGTTGATGATTGCTTGTTTGGTTGCAGGGAGGGCGGGAAGCAGGCCTGGTGCTGGGAGGGAGAATGGGCGGACCAGCGATGGCACTCGTGCCAAGGGAGAGGGCTCTGCGTGCCCTCTCTGGCACACGTGCCATAGGTTCGCCATCACTGTCCTAGGTATAAATGAAACCTAGCTAGATGAAAGTCGGGGTTTACCACTGGCTGAACTATGTTAGATTTCAACATCCAACATCAACCAAGACCAGGAAGACGGGGTGGAGGGGTAGCAGTCTTGATTTGAGATACAATCAAACTGCACAGAATCTCTATTCCCCAGCTATACCAATCAGAATCTCTTTTAATCCAACTTGAAGAGGAAAAAACAATCTGGCTGCTCATGGTATACCAAGCACCTCGTAACAACACATTATCTGTGCAAGAACGCCTAGACCTAATTACTCACATGACCCTGAATTACCCTAGGCTGGTAATCATGGGAGTCTTCAATCTACATATCGAAACCCATGATACCACCACAGCTGCTTTTGTGGACACGACGACAGCACTAGGATTTACACAGGTGATCAATCCTCCAACCCACAAAAAGGGTCACATAATAGACCTGGTATTCTACAAAGGAGTTGACATTCCAGAATTGTGGGATAACAGTAGAGAGAGATACGTCTGGCGAATGCAAAAGCGGAAGAACAGATGGCTAGAAATTAGTGAAAGGAGGAAGACTAAAAAGGGAATTGTAAGACTGAAAGATGCTGTGAACTGCTATGTAGATAATGATGAAGAAAAAGCAAATTTGCTAAATAGATACTTTTGTTCTGTCGTCACAGAAGAAAATTCTGGAGAAGGACCGCCATTGACTGGCAAAAGTACATACAAGATTGGAGTGGATATAGCACCGTTCATGAAAGAGAGTGTGTATGAACAACTTGAAAATCTAAAGGTGGACAAAGCCATGGGACCAGAAGGGATCCACTCCAGGATATTGAGGGAGCTCAGAGAGGTTCTGGCGGGTCCTCTTAAAGATTTGTTTAATAAATCATTGGAGACAGGAGAGGTTCCTTGGGATTGGAGAACAGTGGACGTGGTCCCTCTTCACAAAAGTGGTGATAGGGAAGAAGCTGGAAACTACAGGCTGGTATGCCTCACTTCTGTTATTGGAAAAGTAATGGAAGAGATGCTGAAGGCAAGGATAGTGAATTTCCTTGAAGCCAATAAGTTACAAGATCCGAGACAACATGGTTTTACCAAAGGCAAATCGTGCCAAATGAATCTCATTGAATTCTTTGACTGGGTGACCGGAGAATTGAATGACAGAGTGGAGAAGTGGCCTAGTGGTTAGGGTGGTGGACTTTGGTCCTGACGAACTGATTTCGATTCTTGGCACAGGCAGCTCCTTGTGACTCTGGGCAAGTCACTTAACCCTCCATTGCCTGCCGCATTGAGCCTGCCATGAGTGGGAAAAGTGCGGGGTACAAATGTAACAAAAAAACAAACAAACCATGAGCGTGCTATACACGTAATCTACTTAGATTTCAGCAAAGCTTTTGACACGGTTCCCCACAGGAGGCTCTTGAATAAACTTGTCAGGCTGAAAATAGGACCCGACGTGGTGAACTGGATTAGGAACTGGTTGACGGACAGACGCCAGAGGGTGGTGGTTAATGGAATTCACTCGGATGAGGGAAAGGTGAGTAGTGGAGAGCCTCAGGGATCGGTGCTGGGACCGATTCTGTTCAATATATTTGTGAGTGACATTGCCGAAGGGTTAGAAGGTGAAGTTTGCCTTTTTGCGGAAGACACTAAGATTTGTAACAGTGGACACCCAGGAGGGAGTGGAAAACATGAAAAAGGATCTGCGGAAGCTAGAAGAATGGTCTAAGGTTTGGCAATTAAAATTCAATGAGAAGAAATGCAAAGTGATGCACTTAGGGAGTAGAAATCCACGGGAGACGTATGTGTTAGGCGGTGAGAGTCTGATATCTACAGATGGGGAGAGGGATCTTGGGGTGATAGTATCTGAGGATCTGAAGGCGACAAAACAGTGTGACAAGGCGGTGGCCGTAGCTAGAAGGTTGCTAGGTTGTATAGAGAGAGGTGTGACCAGCAGAAGAAAGGAGGTGTTGATGCCCCTGTATAAGTCGTTGGTGAGGCCCCACCTGGAGTATTATGTTCAGTTTTGGAGGTCGTATCTTGCTAAAGATCTAAAAAGAATTGAAGTGGTATAAAAAAAAGCTACAAGAATGGTATGGGATTTGCATTACAAGACCTATGAGGAGAGACTTGCCGACCTGAACATGTATACCCTGGAGGAAAAGAAGAAACAGGGGTGATATGATACAGACGTTCAAATATTTGAAAGGTATTAATCTGCAAATGAACCTTTTCCACAGATGGAAAGGCGGTAGACTAGAGGACATAAAATGAGATTGAAGGGGGGCAGACTCTAGAAAAATGTCAGGAAGTATTTTTTCACGGAGAGAGTGGTGGATACTTGGAATGCCCTCCCACGGGAGGTGGTGGAGATGAAAACGGTAACGGAATTAAAAAATGCGTGGGATAAACATAAAGGAATCCTGTTCAGAAGGAAGGGATCCTCAGAAGCTTAGTGGAGATTGGGTGGCAGAGTTGGTGGTGGGAGGCAGGGCTAGTGGTTGGGAGGCGGGGCTAGTTCTGGGCAGACTTCTACAGTCTGTGCCCTGAAAATGACAGATACAAATCAAGGTTAGGTATACACATAAAGTAGCACATATGAGTTTATCTTGTTGGGCAGACTGGATGGACTGCGGGTCTTTTTCTGTCATCATCTGCTATGTTACTATAAGACCTCTATTATGGTCGACCATTTTCTAATTACATTTTCCCTAAGTGACCACCTGAAACAAATGGTACCTCCCAGAGTTTGGATAGAGATCAGAGACAAAAAAAAGCTGACCATTGAGAATTTCCTAGAGGCCTTGGACTATCCACATGTAGCTAAAAAGACAACTACAGTGTCAGAACAGGTTGACTTTGGAATACACACTTAGCCAAGACCTTAGAGAAAATGGCAACACTAAAAACGATCTTATACCTCAGTCACAGATGCTCACCTTGGTCTTCTTCAGAACTTTGGATCCTTAAATGCGAAGAATGGAAACTGGAAAGGAGATGGTGTAAATCGTGCCTGGATGAAGATAGGCTAAACTGTAGGAAGCACATGACAAAGTACCACCAAGGCTTAACAGCAACCAAAAAACAATATTTCTCTCAATGCATTGTACAGGCTGCCAGTTCAACCAAGCAGTTGTTCAATATAGTAAGCAGCCTACTGCAACCCCCACAACAGAACCAACCTGCCCAGTCTAAACTGAACTGCAATGCAATGATTTTGCTGCATACTTTGCCAACAAAATTAAAAGTCTGTACCAGGATTTAAAGTCAATCCCACCCAGTCTCCAATCACCTAACCAGAAGTGCACAAACTTGCCCCCTCCTGACAGAGACAGATGAGATACCTTTAACCCAATGACAGAGGAGAGCCTTGACAAAATCCTAAGAGACCTTTGACCAGCTACCTGCTCCTTTGACCCTTGCCCATCAAAGATAGTGCATTAGGCTAGTATGGGCCTTATAGAAGGCACCACAAAAATTGTGACTGCCTCTCTTTCTAAAGGGCAACTACCAAAGAGCATTAAAAAGGGCAATGGTTCACCCTTTGGTAAAGAAAAACAACCTTAACCAGGAGAAACGTGAAAGTTGCCAGCCATTATCCAACAGCCCATTTCTAAGGAACTTTTTAGAACAAACAGTCTGTGTTCAACTTAATGACTGGCTAGATTCATGTCAATCTGGATTCAGACCTTGTTATGGAACAGAAAAGGTTCTTGTTTCCCTACTAGATGATCTTCACAGAAACTGAGACAGGGGATTCACTTCAGTGCTAGTACTGCTAGATTTCTCAGCAGCTTTTGACACTGTAGATCATGATATCATGCTAACACAACTAACAGAAACAGGTATCAGTGGATCTGTACTTGCCTGGTTCAGATCCTATCAGATAGGCAGCATAAGTACATACATAAGTATTGCCATACTGGGTCAGACCAAAGGTCCATCAAACCCAGCATCCTGTTTCGAACAGTGGCCAATCCAGGTCACAAATACCTGGCAAGATCCCAAAAAAGTACAAAAACATTTTATACTGTGTTTAAATGCCCCCTCTTGTAGACCTCCTTCTGACTCTTTCACACGGGGGACTAAAGGTACTTATTTCATATAACAGGTTCTGTATAGTTTCTCTGACCTCCATTGTCACCCAATCACAAGGGGGTCTGTTCTGGGGTGGCATTAGGAGCCGTAATTGAAAACTAATTCCCATAACTACTGCTTTCTGTCTTTCTGGATCTAGGTATACTCTGGGCCATTTATGTTCCCATATAAGACCTATTAAAAATCTGTCTAAGTTTCTCCAAAGACTGAGTGTCACTTGTATGTGATCTGCCTTGTAGGCTAAATAAATGTAAGGTAAAGAGAAGATAGAATTAATAAAAATAGAGGCAGAGATAGGTTTAGATAGATAGATAGGTACATTTTATTTCTTACCCAAAGACAAGTCTTCAAGTTGGTACAAATACAGACATCAAACAGATTCTGGGTTCATCTGCACAGGGCCCTGCCGTCTGAGAGAAGCGCTGGGGAAGACTCCGACACTAAGGCAAAATCTCCCCTCTTTTATACACAAACCTCTCCATAGAAGTAAATGGTGAGATACCTTGCTCTCAATTTCTGAGATGATACTTTCCCACGCGGTCTTATCAGCATGTTTTGGGAACAAGTTCTTTTTCTCATCTCACGGTCGAGATGCCAGTTTCACATCTCCCTGTCGCAATACTTTTCACACCATCTTATGAACTCTGTATGACCTCTGTATCATTTTATACAAAAATTATAAGCTCCATTTTATTCATCTGATCCATCATTCTTTCATTACAAGTGCTGTATTTGATTTAAAAATTGTACCAATTTGTGGCAGGACTCATTGTTCAGACCTGCTTTTTTCAGATTCTCAAATATTAAATCATTTACTTGTTGTTTGGCCTAGTCAGTACTTTTTCAGTTGTTTTAGGCTTCATAGCTTTGGCCATCACTATTCCAATGGTAGCCTTAAAGCCAGGCCATATATCCCAGAAATAGTGGATTTTCCCCAGTCCAACTTCATTATAGTCTTTGGACATTTCCTTTAGGAAGCCATCCGGACCTTTTTAAAACTATGCTAAGCTAACCGCCTTTACCACATTCTCTGGCAACGAATTCCAGAGTTTAATTACCCATTGCGTGAATGAATATTTTCTCTGATTCGTTTTAATTTACTACTTTTAGCTTCATCGCATGCCCCCTAGTCCTAGTATTTTTGGAAAGCGTAAACAGACGCTTCACGTCTACCCGTTCAACTCCACTCATTATTTTATAGACCTCTATCATATCTCCCCTCAGCTGCCTTTTCTCTAAGCTGAAGAGCCCTAACCGCTTTTATCTTTCCTTATAGGGAAGTCGTTCCATCCCCTTTATCATTTTCGGCACCCTTCTCTGCACCTTTTCTAATTCCACTATATCTTTTTTGAGATGTGGCGACCAGAATTGAACACAGTATTCGAGGTGCAGTCTCACCATGGAGCGATACAAAGGCATTATAACATCCTCATTTTTGCTTTCCATTCCTTTCCTAATAATACCTAACATTCTATTTGCTTTCTTAGCCGCAGCAACACACTGAGCAGAAGGTTTCAACGTATCATCAACGACGACACCTAGAAACCTTTCTTGATCTGTGACTCCTAACGTGGAACCTTGCATGACGTAGCTATAGTTTGGGTTCCTCTTTGTCACATGCATCTCTTTGCACTTGCTCACATTAAATGTCATCTGCCATTTAGACGCCCAGTCTCCCAGTCTTGTAAGGTCCTCTTGTAATTTTTCAGAATCATCGCGCGATTTAATGACTTTGAATAACTTTGTGTTGTCAGCAAATTTAATTACCTCAGTAGTTACTCCCATCTCTAGGTCATTTATAAATATATTAAAAAGCAGCAGTCCCAGCACAAACCCCTGGGGAACCCCACTAACTACCATTCTCCATTGAGAATACTGACCATTTAACCCTACTCTCTGTTTTCTATCTTTTAACCGTTTTTAGTCCACAATAGAACACTACTTCCTATCCAATAACTCTCCAATTTTCTCTGGAGTCTTTCATGAAGTACTTTGTCAAACACCTTCTGAAAATCGAGATACACAATATCAATCAGCTCACTTTTATCCACATGTTTGTTCACCCATTCAAAGAAATGTAATATATTGGTGAGGCAAGATTTCCCTTCACTAAATCCATGGTGACTTTGTCTCATTAATCCATGCTTTTGAATATGCTCTGTAATTTTGTTCTTTATAATAGTCTCTACCATTTTGCCCGGCACCAACGTCAAACTCACCGGTCTATAATTTCCTGGATCTCCTCTGGAACCTTTTTAAAAAATCGGTGTTACATTGGACACCCTCCAATCTTCTGGTATCACGCTCGATTTTAAGGATAAATTACATATTAAGAATAGCTCTGCAAGTTCATTTCTCAGTTTTATCAGTACTCTGGGATGAATACCATCCGGTCCAGAAGATTTGCTACTCTTCTGTTTGTAGAACTGGCCCATTACATCCTCCAGGTTTACAGAGATTTCATTAAGTTTCTCCGACTCGTCAGCTTCGAATACCGTTTCTGGCACCGGTATCTCTCCCAAATCTTCCTCGATGAGGACCAAAGCAAAGAATTAATTTAATCTCTCCGCTACGGCTTTGTCTTTTCTGATCGCCCCTTTTACCCCTCGGTCATCTAGCGGTCCAACCGATTCTTTTGCCGGCTTACTGCTTTTAATAAAACTAAAAAAATTTTTACTTTATGTTTTTGCCTCCAACGCAAATTTTTTTTCAAAGTCCCTCTTAGCCTTCCTTATCAGCGCTTTGCATTTGACTTGACATTCCTTATTCTGTTTCTTATTATTTTCAGTTGGTTCGTTCTTCCATTTTCTGAAGGATTTTCTTTTAGCTCTAATAGCTTCCTTCACCTCACCTTTTAACCATGCCGACATGTTGTTTGATCTTCCGTACTCCTTTTTTTAATCATTTATAATTTTTCATTTCCTTGTCATCAAGCAGATGAAGCCATTATGTATGGGTTGTGTCTATCAACCAGCAGGGGGAGATAGAGAGCACTCAACTTTTCTCAGTGCCTCATGGCCAGCTAGCTCCACTGCCTCTTCAGTATTCTCTATCTCCCCAAGCAGGGTGGCTGCAGCTTCTTCGAGCTCCATCAAAATCTGCCTGGGGGTGGCTCCTGGCTTGCCAGTTGTTAGCCGGGGTGTTAGAGGCTATAGCAGCTTCACTTTGAAGGCACATAGGTCAGCCCTTTCCCTGCCTTACCCATGCCCCCGTGGATGTGGACATATTAGCTTGCTTTTCCCTGTCCTTTCCCACTCAGTGGATGCAGGCACATCGGTTCGCCTTTCCCTGCCTTTCCCACTTATCTGAGCCTCCGGAGTGTTTTTATTTACCTCTTTTGCCTCTGCTTTCCTCACAGCGTTAAAAAAAATAAATAAATAAATAAAGTCGCGCCGCGCTTTAGTGCAGCGATCTTGGAAAAGAGGTTTTTTTCTTGAGATTCTTCTGCAGGACCGGAGCTGTGATACTTGGTCCAGTGAGGTAAGAGTGTTTTCTGACTCCTCCAGGGTGGGCCCGCGATCGGGACATTTTTGGCGTGAACTGCCATTTTTGAATTTTACCACCGTTTTCGGAGATGGCTGCAGGGACTGTAAAGCGCTGTTCTAAATATGGCAAGCGCAAATCAGCAGCGGGGCTCTGTAATTCGTGCTGTACAGACGGTAGAGCCAGCCCGAGCGTGGCGAGGGGCGATCTTTCGCGCTCTGAACTGGCAGCGGACGCCATTTTGGATTTTCCACATGGTGCTGCCTCCGTTGCGATGGAAAGCCCTGAATCCGGGGGGGGGGGGGGGGGGTCCTCTGAGTGAGGCTAATAATAGAGCTGATAGCCCTGGGCAGGATCCAGGTGGTCAGGGAGTGGTTTTCTCCCCTGATTTTGTTTTAATGCTGCATAGGGCATACATGCTTAAAAGAGCTCTTCCACAGGGATCTTTGGACCCTCTGCCTGCCTCCCCCCCCCCCCCCCCCGGTGGATCCTGGCCTTTTGGAGTTGGCTTTGCCTGTTTCTTATCCTCCTGAGAAACGCGGAAGGGCTAATTCCCCTTCTGAGTGTGGCGCACCCCCTCTTCCCCCCCCTCGTGGTCGGGCTATGAGGATTCTGAGGGGTCTGCCAGAACTTCTTGGGCTGAGGAGCCAGAGTTGGGTGCAGAATTGCCACAGGAGCTTGATGATCCATCTGCGGTGAGGATTTTCCACTGCGAGGAGCTGCCAGCACTTATTTCAGATGCCTTACAAGCCCTTTCGATTGAAGATCCTGGGAGTGGCACAACCTCCTCGGTTAATCCAAGGATGGCTAGTACCAGAAAGCCTGCTCGAGCCTTTCCTTTGCATGACTCCATCCAAGAGCTTATTTTGGCTCAATGGGCTGACCCAGAGGGACCTTTGAAGGTTGCCAGGGCTATGGGGCAATTATACCCTCTGAGTGAGGAACATCTGGCTCGCTTTGCAATGCCTAAAGTGGATGCCCTGGTCACGGCTGTGACAAAGAGAACTACCCTCCCTGTTGAAGGAGGTGTTGCTCTGAAGGATATTCAAGACCGCAGGCTTGATTCAGCTCTGAAGCGGTCCTTTGGTTTGGCAGGTCTCACTGTTCGGGCGTCTGCATGCAGTTGTTATGCTGCTAGAGCCTGCCTGGCTTGGTTACAGCAGGCAGTGGAACAGCCCGGTGATGGAGCGGAGACCTTATCTGAAGTGGCTCCGCGGATGGAGTCGGCCTTGTCCTTTTTGGCTGACGCCCTTTATGATATGGTCAGAGCTTCGGCTAAGCAAATGACTGTAGCAGTGGTGGCTCGCCGCACTCTTTGGCTACGACATTGGGCGGCGGACATGGCTTCTAAGCAAAGGTGGGTGAAGTTGCCCTTTCAAGGCCTTCTCCTGTTTGGTGAGGAGCTGGAAAACATTGTTAAAGGCCTGGGAGATTCCTAACCTCAGCGCTTGCCCGAAGATAGGCCGAAGCCTTCCTCTAAGGGTCAGGCGGTCCGCTCCTTTTACAGACCTAGCTTCCGTGAAGTTAGAAGGTAACGCCCGGGGCGTGCTGCTGGGTTCACTTTGCGTGCCCGCTTTCAGCAGAGAAACTCCTTTTGCTTGGACAAACGTTCTGCAGCTGCCGGTTCAAGGCCTGGAGTTCAGGGGTGACCCTCTCAATGATGGTGCGCCGGCCCTCTCCTCGTTTCCTGTCATCGGAGGAAGACTTTCCCTCTTTTTCGAGGAGTGGGCCAAAATCTCCGCAGATCAGTGGGTCTTGGACCTGATCAGAGACGGATACCGAATAGAATTCGATGCCCCGATGAGAGACGTGTTTGTGGAGTCCCGATACGGTTCTGCCGCCAAACGGGTGGCGGTAGAGGAGACTCTGCACAGTCTGTGGCAGATAGGGGCTGTGACCCCGGTGCCTCCCGCCGAACAAGGTCTAGGTCACTACTCCATTTACTTTGTGGTGCCATGAAAAGGCGGGTCTTTTCGCCCGATCCTGGACTTAAAAGAGCTAAACAAGTCCTTAAGAGTGCGGCATTTTCACATGCGCTCCGTCATTGCAGCGGTACAGCCAGGAGAGTTTCTCACGTCTCTGGACCTGAAAGAAGCTTACTTGCACATACCAATTTGGCCCCCGCACCAGAAGTTTCTGCAGTTTGCGGTGTTGGGAAAACATTTCCAGTTTTGGACCTTGCCTTTTGGCCTCGCCACAGCTCCCCGAACCTTCTCCAAGGTAATGGTGGTAGTAGCTGACCCCCTCGCAATCTCTAGAATATTTGGGGGCATGGTTCGACACAGACTCGGGATATGTATTCCTGCCCGAGCAAAGGTGGTGCAAGCTTCAGAATCAGGTCCGTCTGCTCCTGAGGATGCCCCGCCCGCGAGCTTGGGACATTGTCCAGCTGTTGGGATCGATGAAGGCCTCCATGGAAGTGGTGCCATGGGCGAGAGCGCACCTGAGACCTCTACAGTATTCTCTACTTCAACGATGGTCTCCAGTATCTCAGGATTATCAGTGCAGACTTTCTTGGCTCCCTGCGGCCCACCTCAGTATGGAGTGGTGGCTCTCCGACAGCATGTTGCGGCGGGGAATGCCGCTGGCGCTCCCCGATTGGTGTCTAGTGGTGACAGATGCCAGCCTGAAGGGCTGGGGCGCATATTGCCAGGGGAAGCATGCCCAGGGTCTGTGGACGCCCGACGAGTCGGAGTGGTCTATCAACCGCCTGGAGTTGAAAGCGGTGTTTCTGGCTCTTCTGGCCTTTCAAGTGACCCTGGAAGGATTGGCTGTCCGAGTGATGTCGGACAACACGACAGCAGTGGCCTACATAAATCAACAAGGCGGCACTCAGTGCAGAGCTCTAGCCACGCAGGCCGAACAAATTTGCCACTGGGCCGAGCTGCATCTACAGTCCCTGTCAGCAGCTCACATTGCAGGTCAGAGCAACGTGCAAGCCGACTATCTAAGCAGGCATCAGATCGATCCAGCGGAGTGGGAACTAGCAGACGATGTATTCCTGCAGATATGTGCTAAATGGGGCAAGCCAGTGATGGATCTTATGGCGACCAGTTCCAATGCCAAAGTCCCGTGCTACCTTCAGCAGACGGAGGGATCCTCGCGCTGCCGGGTTGGATGCCTTGGCTCAACCCTGGCCCCTGGGCTTGCTGTATGTCTTCCCTTCGTGGCCCTTGATAGGGCGAGTGCTCCTGCGGATTCGACTGCATCCAGGAGAAGTGGTGCTCATTGCCCTGGATTGGCCCAGGAGGCCTTGGTATGCGGACCTCCAACAGATGCTGTTGGAGGCTCCCTTTCCGTTACCTCTGGTTCCGCACCTGTTGTCACAGGGTCCGGTGGCCATGGAGGACGCCTGCCGCTTTGGTCTTATGGCATGGTGATTGAGAGGGCGCAATTGAGAGATAAAGGCTACTCAAATAAGGTAATTTCCACTCTCCTGCAGGCCCGTTAGCGCTCCACTTCCGTGGCTTATGCCAGGATTTGGCGCCAGTTTGAAGTCAGTTGTGTTTCAAGAGCGCTTTCTCCGTTGCGGGCTCCTGTCCCGCCGATTCTGGACTTTTTGCAGGGTGGTGTACACAAAGGCTTGGCCTATAATTCCCTGCAGGTGCAAGTGGCAGCATTGGCCTCCCTGCGTGGCAAGGTTGAAGGCGTGTCCTTAGCTGGTCATCCAGATGTGGCACGGTTTCTTAGAGGGGTGCTTCGGCTCCGTCCTCCCGTGCGGGCACCTTGTCCAGCTTGGAACCTGGGGTTAGTATTGAAGGCCCTTCAGGGGGCTCCCTTTGAACCGCTTCAGCGTGCTTCAGAGAAAGATTTGACACTGAAGGCCGTCTTTTTAGTGGCCACTACCTCGGCGAGACGGGTGTCAGAGCTCCAGGCATTGTCCTGTACAGACCCTTTTCTGCAATTCTGAGTCAGGGGTCACGGTTCGGACCGTGCCTTCCTTCATGCCTAAGGTGGTTTCAGCGTTTCACCTAAACCAGCCTGTTTTTCTTCCCTCCTTTGTTGAGGAGGAGTTTCCAGGTTCATTTGGGCAGTTGCACCTTTTGCATGTGCGCAGGACTCTGTTGCAGTATCTGCGAATTACAAATTCTTTCAGGACCTCTGATCATCTTTTTGTGCTGTTTGCAGGTCCTCGCAGAGGGTCTTCAGCGTCTAAAGCCACTATTGCCCGTTGGCTCAAAGAAGCTATCTTTTCAGCATATCTGCTGTCTGGCCGGGCTCCGCCTGAAGCCTTTAAGGCACATTCCACAAGAACGATTTCCTCTTCCTGGGCGGAAACTGGAGCACTATCTCTTCATGAAATTTGCAGTGCTGCAACATGGGCTTCTAAGCTCTCTTTCGCCCGACATTACAGGCTGAATGTGGCTGCCAGGAGGGATGCGTGTTTTGGAGCACAGGTGCTAGCGCGTGGTGTGGCTTGTTCCCACCCTATTTAGGGATTGCTTTGTTACATCCCATCTGTAATGGCTTCATCTGCTTTATGACAAGGAAGGGAAAATTAGGTTCTTACCATGATAATTTTCTTTCCTTTAGTCATAGCAGATGAAGCCATGAGCCCTCCCTGTATGATTGTCTGTGTTGCAATGATTCTGATTTTAGATGCTGTTCTTGTTTCCTGAAGTTATATTCCTTCCTTGGGGAGTCGGAAAACAGTCTTTAGGATTCTTGTTACAGTTATAGGAGGATGAGTTCATTCCCTCCAGTTCATGTTTTGGGAGGATGAGTTTATTCCCTCCAGGAGGATGCAAGTATTCCCTCCGTTTATACGAAGTGGAGGATGAGTTTATTCCCTCCAGGAGGATGAGTTCATTCCCTCCTTTTTTGAGTTCATGCCCTTGTTAAGGGGCCATCGTTCATTGTGAGGAAAGTTCATGTTATTCCCATTGCGGTTTGACATACTGCTTTGGAAGCTTCAGATACTGAAGAGGCAGTGGAGCTAGCTGACCATGAGGCACTGAGAAAAGTTGAGTGCTCTCTATCTCTCCCTGCTGGTTGATGGACACAACCCATACGTAATGGCTTCATCTGCTATGACTAAAGGAAAGAAAATTATCATGGTAAGAACCTAATTTTCCCTTTACAAGGGTCACTTGCAAACAGTAATACAGAGATGACTGTACATTAATATAATATTAGAGGAAAACAATCTCAACTAGATAAATGGATTATATACAATCTTTCTCTTTCTTAGACCACAAAATAAATAGGGAGAGTGAAACAAGACAAGGCGATCAATTAAACAACAGTAAACAAAGAAAACATGGTATTAACCTGATTATCCCCAGTTATTATTTATCTGAATCATTATTCCACATTGATCGTCTGGTTGGCTTCTTCAAACCGAAGACGGTGTATAGTCAATTAATTTTGTTGGAAACATACTTATTGTCCAATATTAGTGGAAATAATACACCTGATTTCATTTTTTTCTCTTTTAAAACCAGAAATTATTTAACAATACAAACACTTGAATCTCTAATCCAATTCCCACTGATTAAGGTAATCCCAGTTTCACAGGCTTCACTCCTTTTGAATTAATATACTAAGAGGAATCATTTCAGAGGAAAAAACTTTAGGAGTCATACTCGGAACTCTGGGAAAACAACAATCACAATATTAATCATCTGTAATAATATTCATTTTGTTCAAATTTTTCTGGTCTAACCGTTTCCTACTCCTGTAGAACTTCATTTGCTGTATCAATTTTTCATTCTCAAAGAATTTGATTCGATTATCCATGTGGCTCTCTAATAAGATTATATCTGAAGCAAAATTATTTACTACCACTGTTAGGTCCTGGAGCGCCTTCCAGATGATATTCAATGTTCTGTACTCCTTTTAATATGTGGAATATATTTGGCCTGGGCTTCCAGGATGGTGCTTTTGAACAGCATCCACGCCTGATGTAAATTTTTGATCCTCGCAGTCGCTCCTCTTAAGTTTTTTTTTCACCCTTCTTCTCATTTTATCGTAGTCTCCTTTTTTAAAGTTAAAGCTAACGTATTTGATTTCCTATGTATATTTAATTCAAAGCTAATATCCAATCCGATCATATTATGATCACCGTTATCAAGCAGCCCCAGCACCATTTACATTTGTACCCCGCGCTTTCCCACTCATGGCAGGCTCAATGCGGCTTACATGGGGCAATGGAGGGTTAAGTGACTGGCCCCAGAGTTACAAGGAGCTGCCTGTGCCTGAAGTGGGAATTGAACTCAGTTCCTCAGTTCCCCAGGACCAAAGTCCACCACCCTAACCACTAGGCCACTCCTCCACTAGGCCATTACCTCCCACACCAGATCATGCGCTCCACTAAGGACTAGGTCTAGAATTTTTCCTTCTCCCATCGTCTCCTCTACCAGCTGCTCCATAAAGCAGTCCTTGATTTCATCAAGGAATTTTACCTCCCTAGCGTACCCAGTCAATATCGGGGTAAATGAAATCACCCATTATTATTGTGTTGCCCAGTTTGTCCGCGTCCCTAATATCCTTTAACATTTCTGCATCTGTCTGTTCATCCTGGCCAGGCAGACAGTAGTACACTCCTATCACTATCCTTTTCCCCTTTACACATGGAATTTCAATCCACAGTGATTCCAAGAAGTGTTTTGTTTTCTGCAGAATTTTCAATCTGTTTGATTCAAGGCTCTCTTTAATATACAATGCTACCCCTCCACCAATTCGATCCACCCTATCACTTCGATATAATTTGTACCCTAGTGTGACAGTGTCCCACTGGTTATCCTCCTTCCACCAGATCTCAGAGATGCTTATTATATCTAATTTTTCATTTACATAGTAACATAGTAGATGACGGCAGAAAAAGACCTGCACGGTCCATCTAGTCTGCCCACGATAAACTCATATGTGTATACCTTACCTTGATTTGTACCTGTCTTTTTCAGGGCACAGACCGTATAAGTCTGTCCAGCAGTATTTCCCGCCTCCCAACCACCAGTCCCGCCTCCCATCACCGGCTCTGGCACAGACCCTGTATAAGTCTGCCTTCCCCTATCCTAGCCTCTCAACCACCAACCCCTCTTCCCCCCGCCACCCAATTTCAGCTAAGCTTCTGTGGATCCATTCCTTCTGCACAGGATTCCTTTATGCTTATCCCACGCATGTTTGAATTCCGTTACCGTTTTCATGTCCACCACCTCCCGTGGGAGGGCATTCCAAGCGTTCACCACCCTCTCCGTGAAGAAATACTTCCTGACATCTTTCCTGAGTCTGCCCCCCTTCAATCTCATTTCATGTCCTCTCGTTCTATCGCCTTCCCATCTCCAGAAAAGATTCGTTTGCGGATTAATACCTTTCAAATATTTGAACGTCTGTATCATATCACCCCTGTTCCTCCTTTCCTCTAGAGTATACATGTTCAGGTCAGCAAGTCTCTCTTCATACGTCTTGGAACGCAACTCCCATACCATCCTCGTAGCTTTTCTTTGTACCGCTTCCATTTTTTTAACATCCTTCGCAAGGTATGGCCTCCAAAACTGAACACAATACTCCAGGTGGGGCCTCACCAACGTCTTATACAGGGGCATTCAAACCTCCTTTCTTCTGCTGGTCACACCTCTCTCTATACAGCCTAGCAACCTTCTCGCTACGGCCACTGCCTTGTCGCACTGTTTCATCGCCTTCAGGTCCTCAGATACTATCACCCCAAGATCCCTCTCCCCGTCCGTGTCTATTAGGCTCTCCCCACCTAACACATAGAATATAGTGCAATATATTCTAACTCCCATCTTATTTCTTAGGCTCCTGGCATTCGTATATAGACATTTCAAAGTCTGTTTGTTGGGTGGCTGGTGGACGTGAGGATCGCTATTGTCTGATTTTTTATTTTTATTTAAGGACACCTGATCTACTATGGTCTCTTTTGCAACTTTACTATCAGGATACCCTATCTTCCCTGTTTTGGTGATATCTTAGAAATATACCTTATCCCGAACCATGCGCTTTTGAGCGACTGTCGGACTTCCCCCCCGTTTCTAGTTTAAAAGCTGCTCTAACTCCTTTTTAAATGCCGATGCCAGCAGCCTGGTCCCACCCTGGTTAGGTTGGAGCCCATACTTTCAGAATAGGCTCCCCTTTTCCCCAGAATGTTGCCCAGATCTTAACAAATCTAAAAGGCTCCTCCCTGCACCATCGTCTCATCCACACATTGAGACTCTGGAGCTCTGCCTATCTCTTGGGCCCTGCGCGTGGAACGGGTAGCATTTCAGAAAATGCTACCCTAGAGAATCTGGATTTGAGCTTTCTACCTAAGAGCCTAAATTTGGCTTCCAGAACCTCTCTCCCACATTTTCCTATGTCATTGTTACCCACATGTACCAAGAGAGTCGGCTCCTCCCCAGCACTTATTAAAATCCTATCTAGGTGACACGTGAGGTCCGCCACCTTCGCACCAGGCAGGCAAGTCACCAGGTCTTCCGCATGTCCACCAGCCACCCAGCTATCTATATGCCTAATGATCAATCATTCAATTAATTCAGTTCAACTTTGAAGTCTAAGCTCACTAGGAGTGATGTGACCCCATAGAAAGTAAGCTGTCTGGTGACGAGGCACTTTGTACCAATAGGTAAACCTTGTTTAAGGCCCTATGTGTAGGGTTTAAGGGGCCCTTTTACTAAGCTGCATAAGTGTCTACATGCACCCAATGTCGCCAAAATGGAATTACCGCATGGCTACCCCATGACCCTTGCAGTAATTTCATTTTTGGCATGTGTCCGCTACATGCTCAAAAAATAATTGTCTGGCGCATGTCAGCTATGCGCACCAAGTGGCATTTGGTGCTCATAGGTCATTACCGCCCGGTTACCGCATGAGACTTTACAACTAGGTCAATGGCTGGCAGTAAGGTCTCAAACCCAAAATGGACGCATGGCAATTTTCATTTTTTCTGCACAGCCATTTGTGGCAAAAATAAAAAAGGCATTTTTTGCAAGTGCTCTGAAAAATGATCTGCACACGCCTAAAACATACGTCTACACTACTGCATGCCATTTTTCAACACATCTTAGTAAAAGGACCCCCCTTTTTTTTCCAGGACTTACCCTAAGCTCTCTAACTCTCATCATCTATTTCGTGAAGGTGTAGCCTAATAGTTCAGGGGACCTTTTACTATGCCACGTAAGAGTCTACTCGCACCAAAATGGAGTTACTGCATGGCTACCATGTGACTCTTGTGGATTTCATTTTTGCCATGCATCCGGTACATATGGCCGAAAAATTGTATTTTCTGCTGCGCATATCGGATGCACACCAAGTGACATTTGGTGCATGTAGGTCATTACCGCCCGGTTACCATGTGAGACTTTACTGCTAGGTCAATAGCTGGCAGTAAGGTCTCAGATCAAAAATGGACAGGCGGCAATTTTGATTTTGACGCACATCAATTTTCGGCAAAGATTTTTAAAAGACCTTTTTTACTGGTGTGCTGAAAAATGATTCTGCATACACCCAAAACCCATACCTACACTACCGCAGGCCATTTTTCAATGCAACTTAGTAAAAGGAACCCTCAGTGTCCTGAGAACCAGGGGAACTGAGTTTGATTCCTACTGTTGCTCCTTGTGACTCTGAGCAAGTCACCCTCCATTGCCTAACATACAGAATAAGTACCTGTATATAATACGTAAAATCAGGGTCATTCTCTTTTTGTTTGGAGGGGCCAAATCAAACAATATCCAGCCCAAGCTCTCTAGTTGCTGTTGTGGTGTAGGACAAAATATTGGTAGGGCCATGGCCCCTGTGGCTCATCCCATTCTGCTGCCTATGTGTAAACCACTTTGATTGTAACCACTAAAAGACAATGTATCAAACCCCTTCCCCTTTGTACCTCACCTATTGCCTGCTATATTCCTCTATTTGTGTACTCATGCATTAATCAAGATAATATATTCATTCTCCCTTGGGACCTTGAGAAGATGCCATCTTACCCAAATGGAAAAATCTACTTGCCCCAGTTGAGCAGATTTTAGAAACCATGGCTATATAAAAGCCTAGAACTTCATAAAATAAATAAGGTAAATATCAGTCAATATTATCATTCAAATCAACCTGAAACTGAATTCTAGAGAAATAGAACTGCTTATATATTCTTGGTAATGTATTGTTTTTAGTTTTCTAGAGATTTTCTGATTCCTTTTTTAAATTGAAAGTTGCCTAATGGAAATGTCTTGTGGTTAAGATCAACACAAACTGAAAAGGAACTATGCAACCATCATAACTGATTCTGACAAAATCCAAAGTAAACATTTGACAGATAAAAATGAAACAATTGTTTTATGATCAAAGCTGTGTGCTGCAGCATAATTATATTTCAGTGTTTATTGCTCTGTGAAGGCATTGTGTGAATATCTCTTGTTCAAGGCATAATACCATACTGAGACTTGGTTGCAGTAGTACTCTATCACAGTGAGAAAGCAGTACTGAACCATGTCAGAACTGAAATGAAAATGTTTATTGTCATTAAAGAACAAATAGTGCCAGACTTTTATTGCACAGCAGAATCTTCATGCAGGGAGCTACAGTGGGGGAAATAAGTATTTGATCCCTTGCTGATTTTGTAAGTTTGCCCACTGACAAAGACATGAGCAGCCCATAATTGAAGGGTAGGTTATTGGTAACTGTGAGAGATAGCACATCACAAATTAAATCCGGAAAATCACATTGTGGAAAGTATATGAATTTATTTGCATTCTGCAGAGGGAAATAAGTATTTGATCCCCCACCAACCAGTAAGAGATCTGGCCCCTACAGACCAGGTAGATGCTCCAAATCAACTCGTTACCTGCATGACAGACAGCTGTCGGCAATGGTCACCTGTATGAAAGACACCTGTCCACAGACTCAGTGAATCAGTCAGACTCTAACCTCTACAAAATGGCCAAGAGCAAGGAGCTGTCTAAGGATGTCAGGGACAAGATCATACACCTGCACAAGGCTGGAATGGGCTACAAAACCATCAGTAAGACGCTGGGCGAGAAGGAGATAACTGTTGGTGCCATAGTAAGAAATGGAAGAAGTACAAAATGACTGTCAATCGACAAAGATCTGGGGCTCCACGCAAAATCTCACCTCGTGGGGTATCCTTGATCATGAGGAAGGTTAGAAATCAGCCTACAACTACAAGGGGGGAACTTGTCAATGATCTCAAGGCAGCTGGGACCACTGTCACCACGAAAACCATTGGTAACACATTACGACATAACGGATTGCAATCCTGCAGTGCCCGCAAGGTCCCCCTGCTCCGGAAGGCACATGTGACGGCCCGTCTGAAGTTTGCCAGTGAACACCTGGATGATGCCGAGAGTGATTGGGAGAAGGTGCTGTGGTCAGATGAGACAAAAATTGAGCTCTTTGGCATGAACTCAACTCGCCGTGTTTGGAGGAAGAGAAATGCTGCCTATGACCCAAAGAACACCGTCCCCACTGTCAAGCATGGAGGTGGAAATGTTATGTTTTGGGGGTGTTTCTCTGCTAAGGGCACAGGACTACTTCACCGCATCAATGGGAGAATGGATGGGGCCATGTACCGTACAATTCTGAGTGACAACCTCCTTCCCTCCGCCAGGGCCTTAAAAATGGGTCGTGGCTGGGTCTTCCAGCACGACAATGACCCAAAACATACAGCCAAGGCAACAAAGGAGTGGCTCAGGAAGAAGCACATTAGGGTCATGGAGTGGCCTAGCCAGTCACCAGACCTTAATCCCATTGAAAACTTATGGAGGGAGCTGAAGCTGCGAGTTGCCAAGCGACAGCCCAGAACTCTTAATGATTTAGAGATGATCTGCAAAGAGGAGTGGACCAAAATTCCTCCTGACATGTGTGCAAACCTCATCATCAACTACAGAAGACGTCTGACCGCTGTGCTTGCCAACAAGGGTTTTGCCACCAAGTATTAGGTCTTGTTTGCCAGAGGGATCAAATACTTATTTCCCTCTGCAGAATGCAAATAAATTCATATACTTTCCACAATGTGATTTTCCGGATTTAATTTGTGATGTGCTATCTCTCACTGTTACCAATAACCTACCCTTCAATTATGGGCTGCTCATGTCTTTGTCAGTGGGCAAACTTACAAAATCAGCAAGGGATCAAATACTTATTTCCCCCACTGTATATCTAGCTATTTATATAAAAGTGTATCAATTTAAGATGGAACTCTAGGACAATTTGTGTTGATACTACCCCCTAAGCCTTACTGCAGGGCCGGCAGGAACAAAAAAGGGGAGAAGAGGGCGGGCAGGTGGGACTGAGGTTGGAACCGGAACTCGGGGGCAGGCAGGGACTGGGGTAAGTCACTGGACATGGATGGGAGGGCAGGGGAGAGAGGAGAAATTGCTGTACATGAATGGGATGGGAGGGGAGGGCAGAGGATAATCACTTGACATGAATGGGAGGGGAGGGTAGAAGAGAATCGCTGGACATGGAGGGGAGGGCAGGGGCGAGAGGAAAAATCTCTGGACATGGATGGGATGGGAGGGGAGGGTAGAGTAGAATGCCTGGACATGGAAGGCAGGGCCCAGGGAGAGGAGAAATCACTGGACATGGAGGGAAGGGCAGGGGAGAGAGGAGAATTGCTGGGCATGGATGGATGGAGGGCGGCAGGGGAGAGATAAGAATTGTTTGATATGGATGGATGGAGGATAGGACAGGGGAGAGAGGAGAGTTGCTGGATATGAGTGGATAGATGGATGGAGGGGAGGGCAGGGGAGAGGAGAGTTGCTGGACATGGGTGGATGGAGGGGAGGACAGGGGAGAGAGGAAAATTGCTGGACATGGATGGATGGAGTGGAGGGCAGGGGAGAAAAGAGTTGCTGGACATGGATGGAGGGGAGGAAAGACAGGAAGGAGATACACATGGAGGGGAGGGGAGAGAGGAGAAATGCTGAACATGAATGGAGTGGAGGAAAGAGAAGATAGGAGAAATGCTGGACATGGATGGAGGGTAGGGAAGACAGAGGAGGAGATGCACATGGATGGAGGGGAGAGAAGAAATTCCAGACATCAATGGAGGGAAAGAAAGAGAGGAAGTGAGATGAACGGCTTACAGAAATTATTTATAATGAAAACAAAAAAACCCCACAAGTTATTTTTCTTCTCCTATACTGGTGTATTATTTTCAATGATGTCTGTTTATATGTGCCATGGCTGGTAAAAGGGGTGTGGCTACTATGGGTGTGACTACTGTAGGGGTGGAGCCATAGCAATCCCACCCCTTGAATGGGTAGGGACGGCGACTAAGAGGCAGCAGGAGGGTGCCAGAAGCCCTAGAGGAGGGAGAGAGGAGACATGATAGAGACATTTAAATATCTCAAGGGCATTTATGTACAGGAAGAGAGCCTTTTTCAAATGGAGAGCTCTGGAATGAGGGGGCATATGACAAAGATAAGAGGGAATAGGCTTAGGAGTAACCTAAGGAAGTATTATTTCACAGAAAGGGTGATGGAGGTGTAGAATGGCCTCCCGGTGGAGGTGGTGGAGTCGAGGTCTTCCAGAATTTAAAAAGGCATGGGATAAGCATGTGGGATCGCTTAGGAACAGGAAGAATTAGGGGTTACAGAGGATGGGCAGACTGGATGGGTCATATGGCCTTTCTCTGCCGTCATGTTTCTGTGTTTTTTCTCCAACTATCCCGCATAATCAAACTGACCATCAACTATCACACCAGGAAACCAGAGCGCTAGCAGAACATGAATCAAGGACAGATCTAACTTCTAACAACTATTGTAACATGTCTACCTGAAGTAACTTGTAAGTCACATTGAACTGACCACCTGAATGGCAAATGTGGGGTACAAATTCATAAATAAAATAAATATAATACCTGGATTTAAAATATTTAATCATCAGGTGGGCATTTTTGAGCAGCAGAGAAGATGGCAGCTTAACTTTTCAGTTCCTTCTCACTTCAACTTCTTGCCAGAAATAGTTTATTTGAATATGGGCATACAATAAGTAGTAAGGGAAATAAAGTAAAGTAATAATACCCTTTCCATTGCATTGGACACATCTGCAATATTTTATGAATAACTTGATTTATTATTCTTATTGTGTTTTGCATCAAGCATTAGTGCCTATTGTCAAGGGTCAGTTCATTTATCTGCCCATCTGTTCATACATAGATGGAATGCAGCACACTGACTGAAGAGGTGACAGAAGTTCCCAACCAGAAGAACACAGCATGACCCATGCTGCCATTTTATGAAGAACCTGCAGAAGTTCCCACACTCCTGCCAGAAGACTTACTCGGCTGATTGAGAAGGTAGCGGAGGCTCAAGCTTACCTGCAAACTATGGAAAGCATGCTATATTGAAAATGCAATTGGACTGAAAGAACACTGTTTCTGCTGACTGACTTGATGGTGAAGTTGATAGCATTGGAAATTTAAATCAGCCTGCAGGACTAAGCAGTACACCCATGTCTTCTTGATGTACCCAGAGCCTTTGTTGTAGATAGCTTTGGGGGATACACCTTGCTCATTAGAAGGATTATGACTACCATTTGGCACATTTTTGTTTTGACCTGCTTGAGGAGTGTATCCTGCAAGGTTGGATCTGACTGTATCATACTTCGAGATGTCAGATCATGGCTCATGGAAGGATAGTACATATTTCCAGGGAACAGGAGAGGAGAGTCTGTAGATACATGGGCTACGAGGATATGTGATTACATTTACTGTGATGTGTAGATATATGTTTGATACTGAGATCTGGGTGGGGGTTGTCAGCAGAGTGTGACATGCCTACCTGCTTTTGGGGGTAAACTTTGTGGGATTGGGGGAGGAGATTGGGAAGGGGTGGGGTTGGAATGGGGGAGGGGTGATAGTGAAATTGGAGGGAGGCTGGGTAGATACACTGAACTACGATGCTTTTATAACTATTTGATTCAGAACATAGGGAATAGGTTCCATATTTTACTACATATTCAGGAGATGTTGGGACTGGGGCAGCATCTCTGGTACATGATGAGATATTTGTACTATCAGATCAGGAATTCTGCTGGGATTACATAATGGGTTTGAAAATATACTCATGGAATAACCCCCCCCCCCCCCCCCCCGATTAAAAGAGAGAAAATATTGCATAGTTTAAGAAGGAGGGGTGCATCTATCACTATGCTCCAACAGACACACTTAAACCTCATTGAAACTTAAAAAAATTGAATACTTGGTGGGTAGGGGATATGTTGGAGGCCCCGTCACTGGGGAAAAAAACAGGGGTAGTAATATCATTCCACAAATAGTTACAGGTGGCGAAGCAAAGAGTCCACATAGACCCAGAGGGTCTTTTTATCATTGCTTAAGTCTTGGTAGATAGGTCCCCATACCTGTTCTATAACATCTATGCCCCCAATGTATATAGTAAAACTTTTTTTAGAAATATCATCAATAGGATCCAGCTTAGTAACCACTATATGATTACCAGAGGGGATGATTTTAATGTGATGGCTGATCTAGATAAGACGAACAACCCACACAAATCTAGAATCAATAATACCAAGGGGTTTCCATTACTGTGTGAAGCACTAGGGGTGGTGGATGCATGGAGGGTACTTCATCGGGAGGTTCGAGATTATACCCATTTTTCATGGGCACACCAAACACAATCACGCATAAATTATATTTTGGTAGATAGAGAGAGCTTCTCTAAAGTTCAAACTGCTGAGATAGACCCAACAGCAATATTGGATGCAGCCATATGTGTGGAACTGATGGGGCAGAGTCCTCAGCCATCACATAGAAGGTGGATATTTTCATTAGACCTATATTATGATCAGTTCTTTTTGACCTTTATACGGGAGAAATGGGTGGATTATAAATTCCATAATCTGCTGCATTGCCAGGACCCTATCTTGTACTGAGAAATGCCCAAAGCTGTTCTGAGAGGAAACATAGTTGCGTACAGCAGTGCAAAGAAAAAACGTAGAGATAACGACATCCTTCGCTTAGAATGGCAATTAGTATATTTATGTAGAGCGTATGGGGTGACTCCCACAGTCCAGCTTAAAGAACAATGCCTGGATAGCCAGGCAGCCCTTAACGAATTGCTGCATCAGTGGGCCAAGAAGTCGGCCATGTACTATAAAAAGCAGGGTATGAGGAGGGTTCTCTTGCTCCATCAGTCATCAGGTAGGGTGGTGCATAAAGATAATGATACTCAGCAAATCTTTCACAACTACTATGCCCAACTGTTGGAATGTCAGCTTAAAAAGGCTATAAAAGTTTATATACAGAGACCTTGTCAAACTACTAGAGATCAATTAAAATCAATGCAAGCCACTTCAAACTCTTTTTTGCATGAGACAGCATTTGTCTATGCTGTTTTGTAAATATCATTTTCACAGGTTTGGGAATAAACTGGGAAGGCTCCTGGCATGCCTTGTCAAATCCTGGGGAGGGACATGGATGATTTCCTCGTGAGATTCACTGGGAATTGATGTAATAAGAGTGCACTCATAGCCTCTTACTCAATATTTCTCACATTTATACACTGTGGATGATACCCACCCCCCGATTCTGCGGCCTTAATAGACTACCTGGAAGGGGCTGGACTTCCCCATTTAACTGTTCAGGAGCCCCAATTGATTAATGCGCATATTTCAGCTCGGGGGATTCAAGCTGTCATATAGGGTTTGAAGTTGCATTCAGCCCCAGATCTGGACAGATTTTCAGGGGAGTTCTTTAAACTTTTACCATCACAGGTCATAGGACCTCTTGAGGCTTACTTTGATTGTCATGTCAGGGTTTTTTACCACCACATGCTAGTTTTGCTCTAACAACTTTACTTCCAAAACCTGGCAGACCTGTAGACTTGGCGGACTCATATCGGAGAATTTACCCTCCCTGGTAGTGTGTTTAGACACTGAAAAGTCTTTCGATCAGGTGGGGTGGGACTACCTTTTTCTGGTGTTACACCATATGGGATTTGAAGGGTGGTACTATCAGGCAATACAGGCTCTCTATGCTCAACCAACAGCCTGTGTCTTGGTGAATGGGGTGAGGGCTACTCCCTTTCCTGTGCTTTGGGGCGTGTGGCAGGGTTGTCCACTTTCACCACTTTTATTTGTTCTAGCTTAGGAGCACCGTGTCTTGAGGTCTGCAGAGGGAGTGTCGGGAGTACACTTTCTGGATCATTGCATCAAGTCCCTTGCCTATGCTGATGATCTTTTGGTAGTTCTAACTGATCCACACAGGTCGCTCTCACAACTCTTACAATTACTTCACCAATTTGGACATATCTCTGGTTTTACATTAAATTTGCAGAAGTCTCAGGCAGTTTCCATTTTACCCCATACTCAGCAGAGTTGGACAGGGGCATTTCCATTATTTTGGATGGATGGACCTCTTAAATATCTGGGTGTCTACAAACCTGCAGACTTGACAAAGTTATATTCTGCTAACATAGATAAGCTGATGGTTAGCACCTATACCAGGTTACAAGCTTGTCAGGCCTTCCCACTGTCATTGTTTGGGAGAATAGCATTGCATAATATGTTTATTATTCCATGATGGCTTTATGTTTTTCAGGTTCTCCCTTTATATCTCCAGAGAGAGGATGAACAACATGTAAATAAACACTTGCAGAGGTTTTTATGAAAAGTGAAAAAGGCATGCTTATCTTTTTCAACTCTCCACATACCAGTGGAGTATGGTGGCCTTGGACTGTTGAGTTTGTCACATGACAGTCACTTGAATGAGGCATATTAATGACTGGTTCCGCTGTCACCACAAATTTTTGAGCAACAGCATTAGAGACTGAACCGTCATCCAAGATTCACTTCAGTTGTCTCCTCCATGCAGGAGGTGGACCTATTCCTCCAGTGCTTCAGAGCTTCCAAATTCTTACCACAGCAAAGGCAGTTTGGCAATGGATCTGTAGACATCATCATTTTTCGTATAAGGTGACTCCCTTTCAGGCTATCTGCAGCAACTCAGCTTTTCTGACTGGCTCATTTTCAAAAGTGGACGCCCATCTTTCAACATAAATCTGAAGATGGACGTCCTTCTCACAGGATCGCCCAAATCGGTATAATCGAAAGCTGATTTTGGGCATCCCCAACTGCTTTCTGTCGCAGGGAAGACCAAAGATCACAGGGGCATGTCGGAGGCGTAGCGAAGTCGGGACTTGGGCGTGCCTAACACATGGGCATCCTCAACCCATAATGGAAAAAAAAGGGCGTCCCTGACGAGCACTTGGACAACTTTACCTGGTCCTGTTTTTCTTACGACCAAGCCACAAAAGGTGCCCAAACTGACCAGATGACCACAGGAGAGAATCGAGGATCACCACCCCTTACTCCCCCAGTGGTCACTAACCCCTTCCCACCCTTAAGAAACATCTTTAAAAATATTTTGTGCCAGTCTCTATGCCAGCCTCAAATGTCATACTCAGGTCCATCACATCAGTATGCAGGTCCCTGGAGCAGTTTTAGTGGGTACAGTGCACTTCAGGCAGGCGGACCCAGGCCCATCCCACCCTATCTGTTACACTTGTGGTGGTAAATGTGAGCCCTCCAAAACCCATCTGAAACCCACTGTATCCACATCTACATAAGTACATAAGTATTGCCATCGAGCCCAGCATCCTGTTTCCAACAGTGGCCAATCCAGGTCACAAATACTTGGCAAGATTCCAAAAATGTACAAAACATTTTGTACTGCTTATCCCAGAAATAGTGGATTTTCCCCAGTCCATTTAATAACGGTCTATGGACTTTTCCTTTAGGAAGCCGTCCAAACATTTTATAACTCCACTAAGCTAACCGCCTTTACCACATTCTCTCTCTGGCAACGAACTCCAGAGTCTAACTACGCGTTGAGTGAAGAAACATTTCCTCCGATTCGTTTTAAATTTACTACACTGCAGCTTCAGCGCATGCCCCCTTGTCCTAGTATTTTTGGAAAGCGTGAACAGACGCGTCACATCTACCCGTTCAACTCCACTCATTATTTTATAGACCTCTATCATATCTCCCCTCATCCACCTTTTCTCCAAGCTGAAGAGCCCTAGCCGCTTTAGCCTTTCCTCATAGGGAAGTCGTCCCATCCCCTTTATCATTTTCATCGTCCTTCTCTGCACCTTTTCTAATTCCACTATATCTTTTTTGAGATGTGGCGACCAGAATTAAACACAATATTCAAGGTGCGGTCGCACCATGGAGCGATACAAAGGCATTATAACATCCTCATTTTTGCTTTTTACCTAACATTCTATTTGCTTTCTTAGCCGCAGCAGCAGCACACTGAGCAGAAGGTTTCAACGTATCATCAACGACGACACCTAGATCCCTTTCTTGGTCCGTGACTCCTAACGTGGAACCTTGCATGACGTAGCTATAATTCAGGTTCCTCTTTCCCACATGCATTACTTTGCACTTGCTCACATTAAACGTCATCTGCCATTTAGACACCCACAGTCTTCCAGTCTCGTAAGGTCCTCTTGTAATTTTTCACAATCCTCCCGCAATTTAACGACTTTGAATAACTTTGTGTCATCAGCAAATTTAATTACCTCACTAGTTACTCCCATCTCTAGGTCATTTATAAATATGTTAAAAAGTAGCAGTCTGAGCACAGACCCCTGGGGAACCCCACTAACTACCCTTCTCCATTGAGAATACTGACCATTTAACCCTACTCTCTGTTTTCTATCTTTTAACCAGTTTTTAATCCACAGTAGAACACTACCTCCTATCCCATGACTCTCCAATTTCCTCTGGAGTCTTTCATGAGGTACTTTGTCAAACACCTTCTGAAAATCCAGATACACAATATCAACCAGCTCACCTTTATCCACATGTTTGTTCACCCCTTCAAAGAAATGTAGTAGATTGGTGAGGCAAGATTTCCCTTCACTAAATCCATGTTGACTTTGTCTCATTAATCCATTCTTTTGAATATGCTCTGTAATTTTGTTCTTAATAATAGTCTCTACCATTTTGCCCGGCACCGACGTCAGACTCACCGGTCTATAATTTCCCGGATCTCCTCGGGACCCTTTAAAAAAATCGGCGTTACATTGGACACCCTCCAATCTTCTGGTACCACGCTCGATTTTAAGGATAAATTACATATTTCTAACAATAGCTCCGCAAGCTCATTTTTCAGTTCTATCAGTACTATCAGTGCCCCCTTCACCCGTAAGGGCTATGGTAGTGGTGTAAAGTTGTGGGTAGTGGGTTTTTTTTTTGGGGGGGGAGGGGTGGGGGCTCAGCACACAAGGTAAGGGAGCTATGTAACTGTGAGCAATTTCTGAAGTTCATTGCAGTGCCCCCTAGGGTGCCCAGTTGGTGTCCTGGCATGTCAGGGGGACCAGTGCACTACGAATGCTGGCTCCTCCTAAAACCAAAGGGCTTGCATTTGGTTGTTCTGAAAAGGGCGTCCTTGGTTTCCATTATCGCCGAAAATCAGAAATGACCAAGTCTAGGGTCGACCATCTCTAAGGACGACCTAAATGTCAAGATTTGGGCGTCCCTGACCGTATTATCAAAACGAAAGATGGACGTCCATCTTGTTTCGTTAATACGGGTTTCCCCGCCCCTCCACCGGGACGTTTTGCGAGGACATCCTCAGCAAAATGTGGATGTCCCTTTTGATTATGCTCCTCTCTGCTTTCTATAGATGGCAGACCCTGGGAGTAG
Organism: Microcaecilia unicolor; assembly: GCF_901765095.1. Lineage (NCBI taxonomy): Eukaryota > Metazoa > Chordata > Amphibia > Gymnophiona > Siphonopidae > Microcaecilia > Microcaecilia unicolor. Next base: position 596,149,661 of record NC_044032.1, read on the forward strand.
TATATTTGTTCCATGTGGTCACCTCAGAGGGACATATGAAACCATTTCTGGATCTTCAGCAGGAGTTTTCCATCCCAGAGACAGATTTATATTACTATTTGCAGTTGCGACATGTTAATAGTCTAAATTGTGAGGATTTGTCTGAAGATGTCCTGGAGGTTCTTTCAACAGCTTTCACTTTGGGGGCACCACAGCTGGTGCCTCTCTCCTTTTACCATAGGCACATCAAGGACACAGCACCTGAACTTAATTATGCTCACTTAACTATCCAGTGGAAGTCTGGCTTACGTATTTCATTAACTGTAGGACTATCCAGTGGAAGTCTGGCTTACATATTTCATTAACTGTGGGACAATTTCAATCTGAAGTTTTATAATTGCGAAGGAATATGTCATCTTATTCACACTTGGAGCTACAATATAAATTTGCCCTTTGGTTGTACATGGCTCCAAGGTGTGCTTTCCATATGGGTCTCTCTTCAACAGGTTCATGTCAGAAATTTAATGCACCTAGAGCTACCTTGGGTCGTATGTTTTGGATTTGCCTATGGATTGTAGCCTTTTGGAAGGCCATGATGAAAATGATTTCCCTCATGTGGACATCTGGTTGGCATTATGATCCACAGCTGCTTTTCGTGCTTCCTCATCTAAGTCATCCACCTCCAAAGGAATATATACAGTTTGTGTCTTACTTCATCATTATTGCCAAGTGGTCAATCTTGCAGGATAAAGGGGATGTTCGGGCTCTTCAGCTTGGAAAGGAGACGGATGAAGGTAGACATAAGTGAGTTCTGCAAAATCCTGAGATGTGTAGAATGAGTAGAAGTAAATTTTTTACTTGTTCGAAAAGTACAAAGATTAGGGGACACTTGAGGAATTTATATGGAAATACTTTTAAAACAAGTAGGAGGAAATATTTTTTCACTCAACGAATAGTTAAGCTCTGGAACTCTTTGCCGGAGGATGTGGCATGTCACTGCTGTGGCCATGCCCATATGTCCAGACCTATTTTTTCTCAGTAATTTGGCTCTGTGACATCTCCAGACTGCCTTTTACCTGCATGGTGGCTTCTCCTGTTAGTGTTCTGCAGCCAAGCCTCGCTTTTTATCCCTGCAGCCAAGCCTCATTCCTAGTTGTGACATCATCAGCCAACTCCTTTGTTAAGGATCTTGGAACTTTCATGCCTTGCATATGCAACAGGTCTATTTTCCCTTTTCTTGTTGTAGTGTTGTTTGATTCCCAGTGAACTGGTGTTCTTGCTAACTGTGCCTCAGGGCACAGCCCTGAGCTGTGTATGTGGTTCTTTTTGAACCTGAATGGATTACTTTTCTGTTACCTATGCTTTCAAGCACAGCCCTGTACTGTTTCTGTGTGTGTGTGGTTTTTGTTTGAATCTGAATGGATTACTCTTCTGTTAGCTGTGCTGCCTGGCACAGCCCTGTACTGTTTCTGAGTGGTGTGGTTCTTGCTAGAACCTGTGTATATTACTTGTTCAAAACTCTGCTGCCCATCTCGTCTTCCGCCAGGGTCGCTTTACTCATACTACCCCTCTCCTCAAGACCCTTCACTGGCTCCCTATCCGTTTTTGCATCCTATTTAAACTTCTTCTACTAACCTATAAATGTACTCACTCTGCTGCTCCCCAGTATCTCTCCACACTCATCTTTCCCTACACCCCTTACCGTGCACTCCGCTCCATGGATAAATCCTTCTTATCTGTTCCCTTCTCCACTACTGCCAACTCCAGACTTCGCGTCTTCTGTCTCGCTGCACCCTACGCCTGGAATAAACTTCCTGAGCCCCTACGTCTTGCCCCATCCTTGGCCACCTTTAAATCTAGACTGATAGCCCACCTCTTTAACATTGCTTTTGACTCGTAATCACTTGTAACCACTCGCCTCCACCTACCCTCCTCTTCTCCTTCCTGTACACATTAATTGATTTGATTTGCTTACTTTATTTTTTGTCTATTAGATTGTAAGCTCTTTGAGCAGGGACTGTATTTCTTCTATGTTTGTGCAGCGCTGCGTACGCCTTGAAGCGCTATAGAAATGCTAAATAGTAGTAGTAGTAGTGTAGCTGTTTAGCACAGCCTTGCTTCTTTTGTGTGGTCCACCTTATCCTTTGCTTGCTGTATTTGATGTTTGAATCTGAGTGTCTGTGTGGCACAGCCTTGCTTCTGAACCTGAATGAATTACCTTTCTGTTAGCTGTGCTTCCTGGAACAGCCCTGTAAGTACATAAGTAATGCCACACTGGGAAAAGACCAAGGGTCCATCGAGCCCAGCATCCTGTCCACGACAGCGGCCAATCCAGGCCAAGGGCACCTGGCAAGCTGTGTTGTTTCTTGGTGTGGTTCTTGTTTGTACCTGTGAATTACTTTTCTATATTTGAATCTGAGTGCCTGCGTGGCACAGCCCTAAGTGTTCCTATGACTGGCTTCCCTTTATCCTTGAGTGTTCCTATGAGTGGTTTCCCGTTATCCTTGAGTGCTTCTATGAGTGGCTTCTCTTTACCCTTTGAGTGGACGTGTGGCATAGTCTTGAGTTGCTTCTTTGTATGTTTTTCATTTACCTTAGAAGGGCCTAGTAGCCCTGCCGTGAGTTGCTTCTTTATGTGATTTCCCTTTTCCTTAGAATAGCCGAGTGGCCCTGCCTTGAGTTCTTTCTCTGTGTGCTTTCTGTTTGAGTTCTCTCTTTGAGGTTTCTGTTTGAGTCTGAGTGGGTTGCTATTCCATTTAGCTGTGGCTACTTTCACAGCCCTGAGTGGCCTGTGTGTGTGGCATGAGTGGGCTGTTCTTCCAGTTAGCTGGGACTACTAGCACAGCCCTGACCTACCTCTGTGTATGCTTTCTGTTTGAGTTAGGACTGTTCTTCCATATAGCTGTGGTTCTAAGCACAGCTCTGAGCTGCCTCCCTGTGTGGATTCCCTTTAACCTTTTACTTGTTGATTCTACTATGTTAGCCTGTGTGGGGTTGTGTTTTCCTCTTCAGTTACTTTGTGCCTGTGTGTAGGGTCTTTTTGACAGCTTGTTTGTGGCTCTGTTTTGCGCCGCGTGTGTGCACTACTTGGTTAGTATTTGCTTAGGGGATTCCGTTCTGGTTCTTTCCCCTTTCTTTCTGTTTGTTTGGGTTTCAGTTCGGCCTTGCGGCCCGTATGAGTGTCTTTCCTTTTGTTCCTGGTTCCTGCTATAGTCAAGTTCTGTCCCTTCTACAACCAGGCTTTGTTTCTACCTTGCCTTGAGTGTGCACTGCTTTGCCATGTCTTTTGTCTTATCTTGAGTTATTCCTTTGGTGTCTGGATCCAGTTCTTAGTCTGTCTTGTCTTGTCTGGATTCAGCATCTGGCTCACCTCTGCTTGTGTCTGTGCCATCCAAGAGGACTTGTCTGCGCTATCCAAGATGACTTGTCTGCTGCAGCCCTGGATGCAGTCCAAGGGTTCACCATCCCTGAATACATGACATGATAACAGCGGTTACTGTATCTGGGTTTAAAAAAAGATTTGGACAAATTCTTAGAGGAAAAGTCCATAGTCTGCTATTGAGACAGACATGGGGAGCAACTGCTTGCCCTGGAATTTCTAGTATAGAGTGTTGCCAAGATTTGGGTTTCTGCCAGGTACTAGTGACCTGGCTTAGCCACTGTTTGGAAAACAGGATACTGGGCTAGATGGACCATTGGTCTGACCCAGTATGACTACTCTTATGTTCTGCAAATGACCTGTCCCTACAAGTGTGGCATTCTGAAATGATTGGTTTACTACACGTGGAGTGAAAGGCAAACTGAGATATTTCTTTTCTTTCTGGATTACAACTTCAGGCTTGCTGGTCTCCTTTTTGGAATGAAATGTCTCTGCGAGTGAAAAGTTGATTACTCAACTTATGAACATTCATGCTTAATTCTGATTAAGGAGTGGGTGGGTTGGAAAGGATGGGTTATGACATAAAACTGTATTTTACTTCTTGTTTAGTGTTGTGATTTAATAACAATAATTGATTCAAAACAAAGTAATCCATTCCAAAATATAAATTATATCAAAAAAGAAAGGAAAAGCCTCAAAGAGCTCCAAATCCTAAGATTTTATAGAGCTAATGTGATCAAACGATCTGATTTTCATCATTAGCAAAAACCTTCCAAAAGGACATATGTTTCTTTCTATAATTTATGTTATGTATTTTTTTTTCAGTATCGGTATCCATTTTTGAAAACAAAAAGTGTGCAGCAATCAAGAAAACATTTTTTATATCGCTGAAAAGATCCACTGCAAACAGTAAGTGGAACTTAAGAGTTGCTTAATCAAACATCAAATGTACTTAACTTGAGAAGCAAATGTAGATCCAACTTTTTCAGTCTTCAATCTTTCCTCTAGCCCGCGGACCTTTTGGAAGGTTTTTGCCAATGATGAAGATCAGATCGTTTGATCCCATTAGTTCTATAAAATCATAGGATTTGGAACCTTTTGAGGCTTTTCCTTCCTTTTTTTGGTATAATTTGTATTTTGGAGTGGATTACTTTGTTTTGAGTTTGTCTTCACTGATTTTTGTGATTCCACACCCCATTCTTTTGTGCTTTAATGAAAATGATTGAAACATATGTGTGACATGATAGATCTCCCAACTCGAAACTCAACTTTAACTGCAAGGGATTATCTCATTTTACACTTCCCTAATTAGAAAAATATCAAATACAAATCCACTCTAACTCAAGGGAAATAAGAAAACTCAGTAACTTCTGACCTTTTGCAAATTCTTGAAGGCTTTTCTTTTCAATGCATTCCTTCACTAGAAATCGGTTATAGCCAAGATCTTTTTCCTCGCCGTTACTTTTTCAAGAATACTTCTTTGTCTTACAGTTTTATTAACATGTATTATACATTAACTTGTACTGTTTATTACTTATGTAAACTACATAGAGCTGAATAATTGTATTCGGATAATGGATACAAGACAGCTCCAGCCCCTTTAAGAACCTCCCTGATGCAAGATTGATTGCAGTTTCTGTTATTCATTTACCACAGGAGTCACTAAACTGCAGTGCTGTATTAGTGAGTCCTGTGGAGGGATATTTTCGAAAAAGAAACATCCAAGTTGCGATTTGGACTTCCTTGTAAAATGTCCAAATCCAGGGGTGGGGAAAAACATATTTTCGAAAAAAGATGGACGTCCATCTTTTGTTTCGAAAATACCAAGGACTCCTTGGATTTGGACATCCTTAGACATGGACGTATTTGACTTTCGGCGATTTTTGAAACCAAAGACGTCCATGTCTAAAATGTCTAATGCAAGCCATTTGGAAGTGGGAGGAGCCAATATTTGTAGTGCACTGGTCCTCCTGACATGCCAGGACACCAACTGGGCATCCTAGGGGGCACTGCAGTGTACTTTATAAATTGCTCCCAGGTACATAGCTCCCTTACCGTGTGTGCTGAGCCTCCCCACACCTCCCCAAACCCCACTACCCCCAAATGTACACCACTACCATAGTCCTTACGGGTGAAGGGGGCACCTAGATGTGGGTACAGTGGGTTTGTGTTAGGTTTTTGGAGGGCTCGCTGTTTCCTCCACAAACGTAACAAGTAGGGGGTATGGGCCTGGGTCCGCCTGTCTAAAGTGTACTGCACCCTCTAAAACTGCTCGAGGGACTTGCATGCGCTGTTGTGGATCTGAGTATATCATCTGAGGCTGACATAGAGGCTGGCACGAAATATTTTTAAAGATGTTTTTTTAAATAATTTATTTAGAATTTTTCATTTTACAGGGGTCACTTGCAAACAGTAATACAGAGATGACTGTACAATAATACAATATTAGAAGAAAACCATCTCAACTAGATAAATGGATTATATACAATCTTTCTCTTTCTTAGACCGCAAAGTAAGTAGGGAGAGTGAAACAAGACAAGGAGATCAGTTAAACAACAGTAAACAAAGAAAACGTGATATTAACCTGATTATCCCCAGTTATTACTTATCTAAATCATTATTCCACATTGATCATCATCTGGTTGGCTTCTTCAAACCCAAGACAGTGTAAAGTCAATTAATTTCGTTGGAAACATACTTATTGTCCAATATTAGTGGAAATAATACACCTGATTTCATTTTTTTCTCTTTTAAAACCAGAAATCATTTAACAATACAAACACTTGAATCTCTAAACCAATTCCCACTGATTAAGGTAATCCCAGTTTCACAGGCTTCACTCCTTTTGAATTAATATACTAAGAGGATTCATTTCAGAGGAAAAAAACTTTAGGAGTCATACCCGGAACTCTGGGAAAAAAACAATCTCGATATTAATCATCTGTAATATTATTCATTTTGTTCAAAATTTTCTGGTCTATTAACATTTTCAAAATCTTAACCATTTCCTATTCCTGTAGAACTTCATTTGCTGTATCAATTTTTCATTCTCCAAGGATTCAATTAGATTATCCATGTGACTCACTAATAAGATTATATCTGAAGCAAAATTATTTACTACCACTGTTAGGTCCTGGCGCGCCTTCCAGATGATATTCAATGTAACCTCCACAGGAGCCCAAAACTCCAAGCTGATAGCTCTTACGGGTTTAGGAGTGGCACTGCCGACACGGGTTCAGCTGTAAACAACTTCCGTTTCAGCATACACTCCTAACTCACTCCACCACTCCTTTGGGCATGGTGGTTAAATGATTTGAGAGCGATGAAGTTGTTTCCAGGTCCAAGAGCATTGACGCTCCTTCGCTGGTGCTAATCAAAGGACTCATCAACTCAGTCATCTGTGGGCAGCTCGTCACGCAGTAGTCCCACACTTGCTGCACAGGGGACAAAATGCTGGCCATCGGCGGCTGACCTCCCATTGTCCCTTTCCTCTCAGTTAAGGCAGCTGCAAATGCAAACAGGAAACTTCAAGTAAACAAAGACAGAACTTCAGAGGACAGCTGGGCCGTTGAGCGTATGAGCCTCAGGTCACCATCTTTCCACTCTCCCTAGTTTGGGACACTCTTTGTCTGGTTTCTCCTCAGAGGCCTGTCTGATATGGGTAACCCTTCAGCATAGCCCCCTGAGTCATTGAAACACGGAAGCCACTCCACCACTACAAGGTGGTGTCCCTTCGGAGGGGTTTAAAGATGTTTTTTGAGGGTGGGAGGGGGTTAGTGACACTGGAGGAGTAATGGGAGGTGATCTCCAATTCCCTCTGGTGGTCATCTGGTCATTTTGGGCACCTTTTTGTGCTTTATTCGTTAAAAAAAAAACATGGCTGGGTGAAAATGTCCAAGTTTTACTTTAGGACGTCCCTGCTTTTTTCGATTATGGCCCAAAGACGTTCAAGTATTAGGCATGCCCAAGTCTCACCATCACCACGCCTCCGACATGCCCCCTTGAAATTTGGACGTCCTTGCGACGGTCTTCATTTAGAGACGTCCAAAATCAAGTTTCGAACATACCGATATGGACGTCTCTGGGAGATGGACGTCCATGTTCCAATTCTTGTCCATCTCTTTCGAAAATGAGCTTGACCGTGAACTAAGTTACAGCAAAAAGCCATATTTTACTGCAGCTTGGTAACTTACCCTCTCCCTTAAATGTTTGACCTATTAAATAAGTTGTTAATTGCTGACAATAAAATTATCAAATGGAAATGAGTCAATAACCCTTATGCTCCTTTGAACAAAACCAACAATAAAAAAATCATGAAACCTAAATGAAGTATTTAAATTGCCCCTTATTTATTTCTTTGTCTGACTAAGCTCATTTTATGTACTGCATGATCAAAGATGTTTTACTTTTAGGACCATTAGAATAAAATTATAACATTCACATTTAATAGCTTCATTTTTGTCATTTTCTATTTCAAAATCAGTGAACAACAGTATAAACTGATCTTGCCCCCCCCCCCCCCACCCACCCATAAGTGTCTCAGTTGATGATGCAGCACCTGCAGCTGTGGCATGAAGATGATATTCAGAAATGTAAAACAGCCTGCAGCACTTATCATTTCTTCCTTAGGCACATTATTCCTAAGGTGTGATCACTATCTACAATTAAAACATTTATATAAAAGGGAGAATGTCCTGTACTATCCACACAGAAGCACAAGGTCTAAGTGGTCATAGAAAATTTGAGACACTTACCTGGAGACAGGAAGACTGAAAGTTATTAAAGCTAGTTTATTCTGATAAGCTAAATATAGAATATAACAAGTCTCTGTAGCATGATGCACTATTTGCAATTACATAGGGGCAATTTAAACGTTTCTACAGGTAAGATAGGGGTTCTTTTACAAAGGCTTGCTGAAAAATGGCTTGCGGTAGTGTAGGTGTGGGTTTTGGGCACGTGCTAATTCATTTTTCAGTGCACCTATAAAAGAGGCCTTTTAAAAATTTTTGCCGAAAATGGTCGTGTGCAAAAATCAAAATTGATGCGCGTCCATTTTGAGTATGAGACCTTACCGCCACCCATTGACCTACCGGTAAAGTTTCACACTGTAACCCGGCAGTAATGACCTACACACGTCAAATGCCACTTGGCGCGTGTCCAATACGTTCAGCCAAAAATAAAAATTATTTTTCAGACATAAGTATTGGACACACACCAAAAATGAAATGACTGCAAGAGCCACACGGTAGCCGGGCAGTAACTCCATTTTGGTGCACGTTGGGCGTGCGTCAACACTTACACGGCTTAGTAGAAGGGCCCCATAGGGTTTTGCCCAAGGAAATTTTTTTTTTAATTATGTGTTATGTGCACGGGCATAGTTCTGCACAATAGAACTATCACATACGTAATTTTACCCATAGTGAGAAAAAGCAATCCCAGTAACAGTGCTGGTGGAGGGGCTTGCACTTCTATGCATATTTTTTTTATATTTTCAAAACACCCAATAATTTTCAAAATTGTGCAATTATGTTTTTTTTTCCTCAGGAAAATTGCTTGCAACTTAGTAGATCCAGATGTATGTGGGTAGTTTCTGTTTTGTTTTGGTAAGTTTTAAAGTGAAATTACACACGTTTTTTCCCTTGAAAATTGGTGCAAAGTCTATGGATAAAAACTACCCCTGGACTTTGAACTGATGCAAGCAATTAGTAGAATGGAATGTGTTTCATTAAAAATTCAGACATGTTGCTTAATTAATATGCAAAAACTAATTACAGAACAATTGACATCAAATCTATATCGTAAAATGAAAAATATTTGCCATAATAATAAAGCAAATCAATAAGGGGCCGTTTTACAAAGCAGCACTAAAAAGTAGCCTTAAAACTCTATTAGGTGGGTCTTTCTCACACTCTATGGCCATTTTTAGTGCAGCAGTAAAATGGCCGATTTTCAGATTGTTGTATTAATGGGCACATGCTAATGTTGCCATTATCATGCCATTGAAAAAGATTAGTGTGTGAGCCCTTACAGCCACCCGTTTTGTAGGAAATAATGGCTCACCCGTTAATCATGCACTAATCAGTAGTCATATGGCGGTGTAGCTGCTCTAACTGATTACTGCAGAAATTCCAACTCTCCATCCCCAGACATGCCCCCTCCATGGTAAAAATAAACATAATTTTTTAGCATGTGCTAACCCGTAACTTACTGCAAGATGCCTGAGCATGCCCAGTGGTAAGTCATTTTAAACTGCAATAAGTACACAATAGTGCTTAACACAACTTGGTAAATGGGTCCCTAAATATTAAAACATGACCTACTTGCAATCCAAAGGCCTCTTTTAGTAACGGTTTCACATAGGAGTTATGTGTACTAAAGGGCATTAAAGGGGGAAGTTATCAAAGTGCAGTAAAAAGTGATCTTTTACTGCACCTTGATTTCCCGTGGGATTCAGCAACCTGCGGTAACTCAATACATGGGTTGCTGACTCCTCTTATAGGAATAATACTGCTTGTGAACTACCTCACAAGTAATGTTAGTTGCACCGCCCAGGTGTATTGGGTTGCAAAGCTGTGGCCTGATGCTCCTGTGCTGGCAGAGTAAAGCCCCCCCCCCCCCCCGGCTGAAGTCCCATCCACCCCAGGTCCCCAAGATGCCAGGACCTAGCTCCCACTTCTAAGCCCCTTCAAGCCTATTCATTGCACCACCCTCCAGTGCCCTGAAAATACCAGCACCCACCTCCCTACCCCTCACATATGCAAGACCCCTAAAGGGGTTACCTGTAAAGTCATTGGGGTCTAGGAGATCCTTGGGGGCTGGGTGGGTGGGTGCTGGTATCTTGGGAGGACTAGGGGTGGGTGCTTGCATCATGAGGGCAGGCGTGACTTCAGCTGGGGGGCCTTGCTCTGCCAGCCCAGGAGCATTCATGGCCAAATGCTTCCAGGGCTGTGAAATGCTGAAATAACCCCAGCAAAAAGCTAGTTTATTTTACCATGATTTTATGGCCCTAATGCAACTTGCAGTGTTGCAAGTCATGTAGGGGTATTTGCATAGTAATGAGATAGAAAACATGCATTTGCATGTTTTGCATCATATTACTATGTAACCTGCGGTGACTCGTGGAAGGCCATATTAGGGCCATTTAAGTCATGTTAAGGAGCTTATAGTGTAACTTAAAGCCCTAATGCAGCTTGATAACTCTCTCTCCCCACCCCCCCCACACCCCTAAGCCTTAACGTGTTTAGCACACATGAAAATGCTTACTGTAAAGCATGTTAAAGGGTTTATTAGTACGTGACCTTTTTGCTGTGGAGGTGACACACTCAGGCCTAGGAAGAGAGAAATGGTTACTGCTATAAAGGTTTCCCCTATAATGCTCTGGATATGCCTCAGAATGGGCACCCTTTAAGCCCTAAGGTATGCAAGGATAATCTGAGCTACCCTTACAGGACTATTGGGAATAACTTTGAGGGCATTAAGAAAAAGGGATGGGGGAAAATGAATGAAATAACCCAACTGACAAGCAGTGAAACAAATGGAACATTTGTTTGTTAAGATTTAACCTCAGTAAAGGTTTAGGACATTTCTAGCACTTTTTGAAAGTGTTTGGAATTATTTTTTAGTGTAGATGAAAATGCTGTAATGACTATTGTGACAAGTTTATCACCTACTGGAGCTCAGTGAGATCCGTGCTCTTCTGCATTGTTTAAGTTGATTCCAGATTTGATAGCATCTTCTTTGAAGAAAATTGTTAATACATCTTTGCAGGATGGGTTTCTATCGGAGTCTTTAAAATGTGCTACAGTTAAGCCACTATTTAAAAAGACATCTCTTGATGTTCTAGTTTTGAATAGCTACAGACCGATTTCTGTTTTACTGTTTTAAGTACAGAAGTATTGCCACACTGGGAAAGACCAAAGGTCCATCAAGCCCAGTATCCTGTTTCCAACAGTGGCCAATCCAGGTCACAAATACTTGGCAAGATCCAAGAAAAACTCAATACATTTTATGATGCTTATCCCACAAATAAGCAGTGGATTTTTCCAAGTCAATTTAATAACTGTCTATAGACTTTTCCTTTAGGAAGCCGGCCAGACCCTTTTTAAACTCTGCTAAGCTAACCGCCTTACCACATTCTTTGGAAATGCATTACAGAGTTTAATTACACATTAAGTGAAGAAAACATTTCTCCGCTTCGTATTAAATTTACTACTTTTAGCTTCCTCGCATGCCCCCTAGTCCTAGTATTTTTGGAAAGAGTAAACCAACGATTCACGTCTACGCGTTCCACTCCACTCATTATTTTATAGACCTCTATCATATCTCCCCTCAGCCATCTCTTCTCCAAGCTGAAGAGCCCTAGATGCTTCAGCCTTTCTTCATAGGAAAGTTGTTCCATCCCCTTTATCATTTTGGCAAAAGTAATTGAGAAAGTAGTATTGGAACAACTCATGGATTTTGTGGAAGAAAGACATATATTGAATGATCACCATTATGGTTTTAGAACACATCATAGCGTAAAATTCCTATGATTGATGAGTTAAGAATTGGTATGGATTGGAACCCTTGTTTCTGCATTGCCACATTAGATATTGCATCTGCGTTTGACACTATCAATCCTCAGCTTTTGTTAAACATCTTGTTTGATCTAGGTACTCAAGGTCATGTACTTTCATGGTTTAAATCTTATTTCCATAGGGTCCCACAGATCAATCCAGAAACTTGTGGGTTGTGTCCCTCTACCAGCAGGTGGAGATAGAACCTCCGAGTTTTGCTATATGAGGACCTGTGCAGCCAAGGAAACCTCAGTATTCTCTCTATCTAGAAGGTGGAGGGACATCTCTGTGCAGCTCTGGTTTGATCTGGCTACTGGTGTCCTTTGGGCCTAGTTTAGCACAGTCAGGGGTTGCTATATGAGGACCTGTGCAGCCAAGGAAACCTCAGTATTCTCTCTATCTAGAAGGTGGAGGGACATCTCTGTGCAGCTCTGGTTTGATCTGGCTACTGGTGTCCTTTGGGCCTAGTTTAGCACAGTCAGGGGTTGAGTGGCTGTTTGTAGCTTCTGGTGTACATGTGGTGGTGCCATGTCCCTCCTGGTCTCCGCCTACCTTTCCTCCGTCGCCCGGGGCTGTGGGCCTGATTGGGTGTTGACTTTCTCTCCTGAGGAAAAAAAAAGTAAGCTTCTCTTTAAGAGACTTTGTTTTTGTTTAATCATACAAAGAAGCTAGACGGGCTGCTGAGTCTGTTTGAGGGGCAGGCATTTGTGGAGCATGTTAGTGCCTTCTGAGGTGGCTAAGCGCTGCTCCCAGTGTGGAGTCCAGAGAGCAGCATCGGGGGAGTGTGAGTCATGCTGCCGTCAGCCCACAGCGGGTGTTCAGCGCAATGGGGGTTCCCCTCAGGTGTCTGGTGAGTTGGAAGCGAAGGGGATAGTTTTGGTGGTTTCCTTGGGGCAGTTAGCGTAGCGGTGGGCGCCATGTGGCAGTTGACAGACAGGAAGCACATCGCGCTTCTGTGGCACAGGCTCCGATGGAGGAAAGCAATTTAGAGGGAGCAGGGGAGTCCCTTTCAGTTCCTTTTTTCCTGGATTTTGTTTTATTAATGCACAATGCCTTTCTTCTGAAGAAGTCAGGAGCTTCTCTTTAGGCAGCCCCGTCTCTTCCTCAGCAAACTTCGGTTGCTGTAGCCTCTGTCTTTCCTGCCAAAACGTCCCCGGGTGGAGATTTTGGATCCCGAGGAGCTATCTGACACAGATGGCCTGGTTTTGTCTCCGGGCTCTCCCTCAGAATCATTGGATTTGGAAGATGAGGTCACCCTGCCTTCTGAGGAGGGGGATGACCCGAAGGCTGCCCACCTTTTTCACAGGGAACAGCTTCCCTCCCTGATTATTAGGGCTTTTGAGGTTTTGGCCATTTCACCCCCTGAATCGTCAGGGGGAACAGGTCCGGTGCCCTCTATTATGTCTGGCACCAAATGCCCACCTCATTCCTTTCATGTGCATGAGGCCATGAAAATCCTTATTTCGGCACAGTGGGATATGCCGGACAGTGGGCTTAAGGCAGTGGTGTGCTGGAGCTGGCTCGCACCGGCTCGCGAGAGCCGGTTGTTATTTTTTTCAGAATTTGATTACAACCAGGTACACTCAGGACTGAGAGCGTTTTCAGACACTAACGGAGGGGAAAATGATACTGCTCATTCAATTACGATTCGGTAGCTGGGGCAGTGGAACAGCTGTTTGGTTTCTGATGTGGGTTAGGAAAGTAGTGGTGGGGAGCAGTTGCCTATCCTATATTGGTAACCATGATCATAATGAAAACAAAAGGAAGCAGAGAGCACACAACATGAAGCCTTTTATTAGTAAATCGACCAGTTTTCGTTACTGATCTCGTCTCTAGCAAAACACTGTCATTTTATATAATATAATTTAATATGAAAGTACTGTATGCATATTGCCGCTCTTCTTTTGCTTCGCGCGCCGCGCTTAATTTTTTTTTTAAGCAATGTTAACACGTCAGTAGGAACAGGTTGCTTCAGCCAATCCCAGGGGCCTTCCTTCAGCCCTTGGGGGCGGAACACGCTGAAGGAAGGCCCCTGGGATTGGCTGAAGCAGCCTGTTCCTGCTGCCGTGTTAACACTGCTTAAAAAAAATTAAACGCAGAAGACGGGCAAGAGGCAAGGAAGTGCGAGGGGAGAGAGCAGAGAGGTGCTGCTTTTTTTTGGGGGGGGGGGGGGGCGCGACAACAAGGGAGACAACCAGCTAGGTACTGCATGTGGAAGGGGAGGGAGAGAGAGAGAATCTGCAGGGGTAGGGTCGAGAATCAGGACACAGGTGCTGCTTGGGAGAAGGGCAATGAGGGAGACAAATACTGCATCATGGGGGGGGGGGGAAACAAGAAAGACAGCCAGCCAGGTACTGCATGGGGGGAGGTTGGAGGGAGGGAGGGAGAGAGTTGCTGCATGGGGAGTCAAAGAAGGAGAAAGGTGCTGCATTGGAGGGAGCAATGAGAAAGACAGGCACTGCATGGGCGGGGGGGGGGGGGGAAGGAGAGAGTGAAGTGCTGCATCAGGAGGGGTAGAGAGGGACAGAGTTGCTGAATAAGGGGTGGGTCAATGAGGGACAGAGGTGCTGCATCAAGATGGGTGCAAAGAAGCAGAGAAGTGCTGGATAGGGAGGTTAGGTACCAAAGAAAGAGATTCGGTGAGGGGAAGAGAAGGGCCACAGAGACGGAAAGAGGTGCTGGACTTTGTGGATGGGGATTGGAAGAACAAGAAAGAGAGAGAGGTGCCAGGATATGCGGGGAAAGAAGGAAGAGGGAGAAGTGCTGACCCTGCAAAGAGGAGAGACAACAGAAGTGAGGGAATGAAGAATACTTGCTGGACCCCTGGGGGGAGAGAGAGGGGGAGATGCTAGCATGTGGCTGGGGGCATAGGGACACAGAAGAGATATGTTGGATAGGGCAAGAATAGGAACACAGAGATGGGAGATGCTCAACATGGTAGGAAGATAGGGGGTGATGCTGGGTCAGACAGATAGAGATGCAGAGAAAAGATGGATGGTGGACATGAAGAGAGAGTAAGTGCCAAATGGACAAGTAGACTCTGGCAAAACAGTTAAGGCAGAAAGACGAAAGCAGAAATCAGAGACTGGGACCAACACAATAAGAACAATAAAATGACCAGACATTGAAGGTAGAAAATGACATTTATTTTCTATTTATTTAGAATATGTCAGTTTTTGGAATGTGCATCTGCCAGAACTGGTTTTAGACATGGCTGGGGGCCTGGGGCTCACAAGAAAAACCTTACTCATTGGTCTTCAATGAGCAGAATAGCAGTGGTAAATCTTCAGCATTGAGATGGGCCACCTTTGCTAGCAAGGATATCAAGTCCCACCAGCCAAATTAAATGGAGTGCTGCTGCTCCCCGCTGCTTGTTTCTGGCTCTGAGCAGCATGCCAGGACTTCTTGCACAAGTATGCATGAGAATTCCTGGCATGCTGCTCAGAGCCATAAGCAGCAGGGAGTGGCGGTGGTCCATTTATTTGGCTGGTGGGGCTCGGCCTCCTTGACAGCAAAGGTATGTCTAGCATGCCCGCATGGGGAGGGAGGGGGAGAGAGAGAAATGCATTGCCCCCCTAGTCTACCTAGGGCCCCCCCAAATTGCAGGGCTGTCTATGCCGAGAGAGAGTGCCTGTTGTTAAAAATTTTCCAGCACACCACTGGCTTAAGGTTGCTAGAGCTATGTCGCGTCTTTACGCGCTGCCTGCTTCTAACTTAGACTTGCTGAAGGTTCCTACAGTAGATTCATTAATCACAGCGGTCACTAAGAAAACCACTCTCCCTGTGGAGGCTGGCACGGCGCTCAAGGACCCTCAAGATTGTAAGTTGGAGACTTGCTTGAAGCTGTCCTTTGAAGTAGCGGCCCTTTCCCTGCAAGCTTCAGTTTGTGGCTCCTGTGCGCCGTGGGCATGCTTATTGTGGGTACAGAAAGCCTCCTCTCCGGAGGACCTCGTGGCTGTTTTGCCAGCCTTAGAGTCGGGTTTAGCTTTCCTTGCAGATCTTCTTTATGATCTTTTGACGGCTTCAGTGAAGGAGGTTTCCCTAGCGGTCACCGTGCATTGCTGGCTGTGGTTGCGACATTGGGCTGCCAAAGAGGCCTCTAACTCCCGGCTGGCAAGGCTTCGTTTTAGGGGAAAGCTTTTGTTTGGGACAGACCTAGAACAGATTGTGAAGGACCTTGGTGACTAAGGGCCAGTGCCTCCCGGAGGACAGGTCCAAATTTGTATGACCAGCGGGTCCTAGACCTAAGTTTAGGGATACACGCCATTACCGTCCAGGTCACGGGGCCTATTTTCAGAGAGCAAGGTCTTCTCAGAGACCTCAGCCCTTTCGAGGTGACAGGCGGTCCTTCCTTTCCGGTGACAGAAACCAGCCCGCAGCCAGGTCCACTCAATGATGGGGCCCTGGTCCATCTCCAGCCAGTTATTGGGGGCAGGCTTTATTCCTGGTGAAGTGGACCAGGGTAACATCCGACGGATGGGTCTTGGAGGTTATCAGAGACGGCTAAAAGTTGGACTTGGCTCGTCCAATAGTAGACTTGTTTCTGGAATCTTCTTGCAAATCTCCCGCCATGGTGCAGGCAGTTTGTCACACCCTCCTCAACTTACAACAACTGGGAGCCGTCCAGCCTGTACCTCCAGCAGAAAGAGGGTGCGGTCGATACTCCATTTATTTTGTGGTGCCAAAAAAGGGTGGTTCTTAGCGACCCGTCCTAGATCTCAAGTGTGTCAACAGGTCTTTATGGGTTCGGCATTTCTGCATGGAAACCCTCCGCTCGGTGATCGCAGCGATACAGCCAGGGGAGTTTTTGACGTCTCTCGATCTCAGAGGCCCATTTACACATTCCAATTTGACCTCCCCAAAGGCTTTTTCTTCACTTTGCAGTGCACGGTCGTCATTTTCAATTCAAAGCGATGCCCTTCGGCCTACCCACAGCACCTCAGACTTTTTCCAAGGTCCTTGTTGTAGTGGCGGCCTATCTCAGAAAGGAAGGGATTCAAATCCATCCTTATCTAGACGACTGGCTTGTCCGAGCGGCTTCTTTCGAGGAGTGTCGATGGGCAACCGACAGAGTGGTCGGGTTGCTTCAATTGCTTGGTTGGGTGATCAACTTCACAAAGTGCAGCCTTATGCCCTCCCAGACACTGGAATACTTGGGAGTGTGCTTTGATACCCGAACAGGGATAGTTTTTCTTCCTTCAGCTCGAGCACAGCAGTTGCAGGATCAGTTGCGAGCTCTGTTCCAAACTCCGAACCCGCGGGTTTGGGACTATTTACAAGTTCTGGGTTCCATGGCCTCCACCTTGGATGTCGTAAAGTGGGCCAGAGCTCACATGCGCCCCCTCCAGTGGCACCTTCTGAGCCATTGGTCTCCTCTCTCGGAGGATTACGAGGTTTGGGTGCCATGTTCGACCCGTCTGCAAACAATCATGCACTGCTGGTTCATTCAAAAGAATCTGGTGTCGAGCATTCCTCTGCAAACCCCGGAATGGAAGATCGTGACCACTGATGTGTCACTGTCTGGTTGGGGAGCTCATTGCCTCCAACAGATTGCCCAGGGCATTTGGACCTCGACGGAGGCATCTTGGTCCATCAACCGCTTGGAGTTGCGGGTGATTCGTCTGGCCCTTTGGGAGTTTGTCTCTTTTCCGTGGTTGCTCAGTTCGAGTTCTCTCAGACAATGCGATGGTGGTTGCCTACATGAACCATCAGGGGGGGGCAGCAAGAGTGCACCACTAGCGTGCGAGGCGGCCCTGATCTGCCATTGGGCAGAGACTAATCTCTCTCTCTTGACGGCAGCTCATATAGCGGGGTCACAGAATGTGCAAGGGGACTTTCTCAGTCACCACCAGTTGGAGCCGGGGGAGTGGACACTCTCCCCTCTGGCCTTCGATCAGATAGCTGTCCATTGGGGGATGCCAGTGATGGACTCAATGGCCACCACATTCAATGTGAAGGTTCCCCGTTTCTTCATCAGGGGAAGAGAGCTGGGCTCGGAAGGCATCGATGCTCTTCTACAACCTTGGCCCAGGGGCCTGCTCTATGCCTTTCCCCCGTGGCCTATGGTGGGCAGGTTACTGACTCGCATTGCCAGTCATCCCGGTTGAGTGATCCTAGTGGCTCCCAGATTGGCCCAGACGTCCCTGGTATGCAGATATGGTCAGGCTCCTGTTCGATCGTCCTCTCCGGCTCCAGGTGCAGGACGGTCTCTTGCTGCGGGGAACAGTCATAATGGAGGATCCCTCCCCCTTTGGTCTTATGGCCTGGCCCTTGAAAGGGCGAAGTTGAGAAGGAAAGGGTGTCCGGATGCAGTTATCACTACGATGCTTCAGGCTCGGAAAAGATCCACTTCGATAGCTTATGCTAGGGTTTGGCGTACCTTTGATTTGTGGTGTGCAAGTTTGGGATTGTCAATGGCTTCGATATCGGTTATCCTTGCGTTTCTTTAGGAGGGAGTACAGAATCACTCTCGTTGAGTTCTTTTAAGGTGCAGGTGGCACCTCTGGCATGCTTTAGAGGCCGGCTTCAGGGGGTGTCGATCGCCTCCCACCCGGGTGTGGTTCATTTTTTGAGGGGCGTAAATCGGTTGCGTCCTCTGCACGTGCCATTTCTGCCATCCTGGAACCTTAATCTAGTTCTCAAAGCGCTTCAGCGTCCTCCTTTCGAACCCTTATCGGGGATTATGGTTAAGGATCTTACCTTGAAGGCGTTTTTCCTATTAGCCATTACTTCGGCTCGAAGAATTTCAGAGTTGCAGGCTCTTTCTTGCAGAGACCCCTTCCTGCGTTTTACAGAAACGTTGGTATCTATTAGGACAGTTCCTTTGTTTTTGCCCAAGGTGGTTTCTTGTTTCCATTTGGGGCAGTCTCTGCATTTGCCGACTTTTTGCTGGGAAGATTACCCCGAGCAATTCCAGGCTCTTCGCTGCCTCGATGTGAGACGGGCTCTTCTCAGGTATTTGGAGGTGACGAATGAATTTCGTCTTTCTGACTCTCTCTTCATCCTTTTTGGAGGCAGTATGAAGGGTCATATGGCTTCCAAGGCCACCATAGCCCGTTGGGTGCGGGAGGCCATCACTTCGGCCTACATGGCATTGGGCAAGCAAGCCCCTGTGCAAATTCATGCTTATTCTACGCGAGCTCAGGCTTCTTCCTATGCAGTCCTGTTTGGTTTCTCTGGAAGATATCTGCAGAGCCGCTACATGGGCTTCAGTCCATACGTTCACTCGTAATTATTGGGTGGATGTGGCAGCTCAGCAGGATGCGGTGTTTGACTCGTCGGTGATTTCTGCCAAGTCGGACCTATCCCGCCCTACTTGAGGACTGCTTGGGTACATCCCACAAGTCTCTGGATTGATCTGTAGAATGCTATAGAAGGAAAAATTAATTCTTACCTGATAATTTTCTTTCCATTAGTCCCAACAGATCAATCCAGAGGCCCCCCTGGATTTACTGTCTGCGGTTTTGTTGCGTTTGGTTAGTTTTTTGGGGTTTCGTTGTTCTGAGTGTTCCTTCGTTTGATTAAATAATAAAAGCAAATACATTTGGAAGTGGTGGAAGTATGTTGGGCATTTGGTCTGACAATGTTAGGAGAGTTTTCTATTGTTTCCATTCCACTGCTTTGGTATCGTTCATACTGAGGTTTACTTGGCTGCACAGGTCCACATATAGCAAACTTAGGAGGTTCTCTCTATCTCCACCTGCTGGTAGAGGGACACAACCCACACGTCTCTGGATTGATCTGTTGGGACTAATGGAAAGAAAATTATCAGGTAAGAATTAATTTTTCCTTTCAGGATCATTCATTTCATGTTCAAATACAGGATACTGTTTCAGCAAATTTATCTATTACTCGGGGTGTGCTGTCAGCAGTACTCTTCAACTTGTTCATGGTTTCTCTTGGTACTGTGCTTCAGGAACTACATGTTTCCTACAGAATGTATACAAATGATGTACAGCTCTTTTTCCCTTTTGTAAAAAATATGTTTGATACTGGGACTAAGTTGTTGGAATGTTTGGATAAGATCATAGAATGGATGTTGGAACATATATTATCACTGAATGTGTCAAAAACTGAGTTTATGTTTGTTAGTAGAACTTTAGATCCAGGTTTACCCATAAGTTTTGTATATTGTGGGGTGAACCTTATAGTTAAACCATTTATTTGAAGCCTTGATTTTATGCTAGAGGCAAACTTAATCATGCAAAAGCAAGCAGATCAAGTCATTTCTGCAGCATTTTTCAGTTACAAGGCAAGTTGAAGGGGATGACGCTGCCATCAGATTTCCGAACGATTGTGCAGAGCGTGGTTCTGACAAAAATTGATTACTGTAACTCTTTATATTTGGGTATGTCATCATCCAGATTCCAGGCTCTGCAGATTGTCCAGAATGTGGCAGCACAATTCATTTCTGAAGTATCAAGATCAGCACATATCACTCCGATGCTAAAAAACAAGTTCCACTGGTTGCCTGTTAAGTATCAAGTTATGTTTAAAGTTCTTGTTTTGATACATCAACATGTATATGGCAAGGTACCTCTATGTTTTAAGGCGATCATTGAGGTCAAAGACTTTGTGTTTACCTTCTCCTCTGACATATCATTATGCTGAAAGAAGAGCATGTGCTTTCTCTTTTGCTGGACCCTAGCTTTGGAATAATCTTCCTGGTCATCTAAGATTTTGCAAGTTCCAGTGACTCTTAAAAGACTCATGTTTTTAAAAGGCCTTTCTAGAGGAATGAAGGATACTGACGTGTCTGTGACGTGAGTCTTTACACTGTCTTTGGAGGGCCTTATATCATTTAGATTTTGTTTTGATTGTACTTTTAAGATGAGTGTTGGTTCATTTTTTGTTTATTGATTATGTATGTTTTATTGTTACCCACTTTGGGTTAAGGCAGGGTACAAATGTAAAATAAATAAATAATGAAATACAGTTTAATAGTGCAGTGTTTGTTTTTGGAACATTAAATTGCTGTTACTAAGGGCACTTCTTTTTGAGCCACATCCACCAGCCTTTTGACTGACACTGCAAAGTTATAAAAGGGAAAGAGAAATGGGATTTGATATACCGCCTTTCTGAGGTTTTTTGCAACTGCATTCAAAGCGGTTTACATATATTCAGGTACTTATTTTTGTACCAGGAGCAATGGAGTTTTAAGTGACTTGCCCAGAGTCACAAGGAGCTGAAAAACGGATAGAGAGGGTAAAATTGTATCGTTATGGAAAATTAACACACACTGAAGCATTTATATAGGTGTTTTAAAAGAAGTAGTTATGAATTTTCTAGCTGAAATAAATGGAAAAATAAATAATAGCTCAGAACACAAGTTTGAGGGAAGTTGAAAAAAAATCATTGTTTATTTAAAATAATGTATTAGTCATCCACTCTTCTAAGAAAATTCATTTTGACATACTAAATAAAACGTATGGATTGATAAATAGTGATTTACTGGAGTAAACTGGCTTGACTGAAAACTGCATTCTTGAACTAAATATACATGTGGGCATTCACAAAGCATGTACTATTAGGCAGTAAAAAAGGAGGCATTCCTATGATCATGCTTCGGTCATGGATGACTGCAAGTGTTAGAGGAGTTGGGTTTCACTGAAATGTGTGAAAAGAAATGAGAATTGTGTTTGAATAATGCAGGATTTTTATCCATTTAGGGGCCCCTTTTAAAAGCTGTGGTAAAATGGGCCCTGCGCTAGCAGCAGCAGCATGTGTTTTTGCTAGATGCTGAGGCCCCTTTTACCATAGACCATTCCAAACAATCCAAGTGGGCTACATCAACACCAAATCCGCAGTAAACAAAACAGCAGTACTAACAGACTGGATCATGGCAGAAGATCTTGACCTACTCTTCATCAATGAAAGCTGGTTCGATGACCAAAAGGACCCCATAATCCTAGACCTATGCCCTCCAGGATACAAAATCACACACTGGACCAGAAAGGAAAAGAGAGGCGGAGGCATAGCACTAATCTATCGATCCCACTTTACCACCGAAATCATTGCCAAGTCCATGACACCTCAAATTGAAATGGCCTCAATCAGAATTCACAACAAAACACTTCGCGATCATTTGACTTGTGTCCTGTTTTACAGACCTCCAGGTAATTGGAACGAAGGCCAGACTAACTTCATGGACTTCATTTCAAACACATGTGTAACCAATTCCAATGTACTAGTAATAGGAGACATCAACCTTCACTTAGAATACCCGAACACAATCAATGTTACGTCTGTGGCCGTATTTCTGGCGGTCAGCTTCTGAGCTGGCTCCTGTCTGTTCTTCCTGTGTTAGTTCTGTCTCTGTCTCTGTGTGCTGGCAGCATTGGATTGTCTGTGTGCTGTTTCCCGTTCCAGACTTCAGCCTAGTCCAGTCCGGATCTTCCGGCCTGCCAGACTTGCTTGTTTTGTTTGAACCTACACAGCACCTGTAGTTGCCTGGTGATTGCTGCAGCTGAGCCTCAGCTGCTGCTGGGCTTATTAGCCATTTTGAAACTCTCTGCTTTGCCTTTGCATCGCCTAAGGCCCTGGTTTGTTGGTGCTTGCTGCACTTCTGCCTAGTCCAGTTTTATAGTCTGTATTCTTGCCTGATTCTAGTTTAGTCTTTGTTTAGCTTTATGTTCTGTATTGCTTGTTTACTGTATTGCTTGTTTCCCAGTCTTGTTTCTTGTTTATATGTCTTTATCTAGTTCTAGGTTGTCTGTGTTTCTTGTTCAGTGGCTGCCTGGCAGCTTTCAGTTCTGTCTCTTGTCTATCTGTGTTTGTTCCCTGTTTCAGTGGCTGCTTGCAGCTTTCAGTTCTGTCCCTTGTCTGTCTGAGAGTCCTAGTCTAGTATTCTGCCTAGCCTCCCTGTGTATTCTAGACCCTGTGTGTACCCTACTGGTTTCCAGTTCCTGCCCTGTCCAGTAAGTCCTGCCGGCCACCTGCACCCAGGGGCTCAACTCCTGAGGAACAGTGGTCAACTGCAGGTGAAGTCTAGCTGGCCCTGTCTGAGTTCTGCCTTATCCCTGTGTGGGGTGGTTTTGCCTGCCACTGCCGCTCCTCGGCAGTGGCCCAAGGGCTCACAATCCTAGTTCCTGCTTTGGAAAACGTGACAGTCAACGCACGAGAATGTAAGGAATTCCTCCAATTATGGGATCTCAAGTGGCTACAAATGCAAGCAACTCACGTCAAAGGGCACACACTTGATCTCATCTCACACAAACTTTCAACAGACCAGAACTTAATAATAACAGATATTAAATGGACAGAAACACCCTGGACTGATCACTACAATCTAAACTTATCCCTACACTGGCGGAAGAAGGGAGTACACCAAATACAAGAACACGCATCCTACAGAACAAGAGGTCAAGTAGACACGAAAACATTCTGGCAACAGATATATAACAATGAATGGACAGCACAAACAGACTCCATACACTACCTCATGGAATAGGATAAAATATGCAAATGCATACTAGATGACATAGCACCCTTAAGAACAAGATCTTCACGTAAGCATAACTCGATACCATGGTTCAAAGATGAACTAAAAAAGCTAAAAACACAATCCAGAAAACTCGAACGAGCATGGAAAAAAAACAAAAGATGAACACACACTCAACACATGGAAACAATCACAAAGAAAGTACAAATATGCTATAAGATAGACAAAGGATCATACTATAAAACTAAAATAGGGACAGATTACAAAGACATGAAGAAATTATACCAACTCATGAACAAACTCCTAGACACCAACCTGGTCACTACATCGAATACAGACATCCCATCTGCAGATGAACTTGCTAAGTATTTCAATGAAAAAATTGTAAACCTATGCAACACACTACCTCAGGACAACACTGACATCGAAAACTTCCTTAACGAGTTGGACCCAACCACTGGAGAATACCCGGCTGACCCAACTGGTTAAATTTTGCCCTCCTCATCGTCGATACAGTTGAACGGGCTTTCAGCAGGTTCTCCAACACTCACTGTAAACTAGATACCTGCCCCAACTACCTAATGAAATCCACCCCTGACCGCTTCGTAGTAGACCTCACATCCCATCTAAATTACATGCTACAGCAAGGTCTCTTCCCTAAGGAAAATGGCAATATCCTACTCACCCCGATTCCAAAAGACACCAAGAGAAAAACAAATGAAATCACTAACTACCGTTCAATAGCATCAATCCCGTTGTCAGTCAAACTGCTGGAAAGCATGGTAGCCAAACAACTTACATAATATATAAACAAATTCTCAATATTACACGAATCACATGTTTTCGCACCCTCCACAGCACAGAAACAAAACTACTCACTCTCATAGCCAAATTCAAGCAGGAAATAGCAATAGGCAAAAATATCCTCCTCCTCCAATTCGACATGTCTAGTGCATTCGACGTGGTAAACCACAATATATTAATAAGAGTACTAGATCAAGTTCGGTATTGGTGGAAACATACTTAGCTGGATCAAGGGTTTCCTAACCTCAAGAACATACCAAGTAAAATCAAACTCAAACATATCATCACCATGGAAAGCAGACTGCGGAGTACCACAAGGATCACCGCTATCACCGATCCTCTTCAACCTAATGATGACCCCACTAACCAAGTCCTTATCCAACCAAGGCCTTAACCTCTTCATCTATGCAGACAATGTCACAAAATACATTCCTTACAAATCTAAACTGACAGAAATCACTAATGAAATCAAGATCAGCTTGAACATCATGGACTCTTGGGCAAATGCATTTCAACTAAAACTCAACAAAGAAAAAACACATTGTCTTATCCTCTCATCCCAACATAGAGCAGACAACCCCCTCAATTATCAATACCCCAGATTACACCCTCCCTATCTCAGACAGCCTGAAGATCCTCATTGTTACATTGGACCGCAACCTAACACTAGACAGCCAAGTGACATCCACAACAAAGAAAATGTTCCACTCAATGTGGAAACTCAAACGCATGAAACAATTCTTCCCAATGGAAACATTTTGCAACCTGATACAATCAATGATACTAAGCCATTTAGACTACTGCAATGGAATTTATGCGGGATGCAAGGAACAAACATTAAAGAAACTTCAGACCGCTCAAAACATGGCAGCTAGACTTATCTTTGGAAAAATGCAATTTGAAAATGTAAAACCCTTCTGCGAAAAGCTACACTGGCTCCCAATCAAAGAACGCATTGTTTTCAAAATCTGCACTCTGGTTCACAAAATTATCTACGTTGAAGCCCCCGGATACATGACAGACCTGATCGACCTACCAACTAGAAACACATCCGAATCAACATGAACGTACCTAAATCTGCACTACCCAAGCTCCAAAGGACTCAAATACAAATCAACACGCATCCAGTTTCTCCTACATAAGCACACAACTGTGGAACGCATTACCAAAAGCTTTGAAAACTACGTACGACCACCTAAACTGGAAAAAACTAAAAACTAACCTGTTTAAAAAGGCATACCCTACCAATCCAACATAAATGCCTGATCTCTGCAACACAACAAAACTAAAGTACGTAATGGACATAACACAACTCTTCTGTTGTACGATTCCCTAATGTGGCTGTGCCACGTGTACTTTTATCTTACCGCAATATCACTTTGTATTTGTTTACTCCAGAGTCTGCAAACACCTCTCAGGTACTATGTAAGCCACATTGAGCCTACAAATAGGTGGGAAAATGTGGGATACAAACGTAACAAACAAATGCAACAAATAAAAAGGCCGATAAAAGAAATGGCTGTGCGGTAAGTTCGCACTTGCTGTGTGCCTATTTCAGAAGGAGCACTTACTGCCACCCATTGAGGTGGCGGTAAGGACTCCTGCACTAACCTGGTGGCAACTGGGCAGCACATGGCACTGCCCGAATGCCGTCGGTAACCCCAGCAGTAAAAATATGGAAATAAATTTATTTAACTATGGAAATGGCATGCCTTGGGGGCAGAATGTGGATGTGGTAGCCCGGCGGTAGTTCCAGATTGGCGTGTTGAAAGCCTATTGCAATGCATCAGCCTTTTAGTAAAAGAGCCCCTTAGACTGAGAGTTTTGTGGACATAATATTTTAAACGTCTGTTATATTAAATTTTAATGCAGTGTGAGGGAGTGAGTGACATAGCGGCAGGCTTTCCTGGGAACACTCCCTCCCTGAGGTTATAGTTCAGCCTTACAGCAGGTGGCGCTAGACCTCCTGTGTCAGAGAAGCAGGCCTCAGGCAAGGAGGAGGTTAAATTCCCTGAGCCAGAACAGCTAAGAGAGTCCCCTAATGCAGAGGACCCAAGGGTGGCAAGCAGGGCTGCAGTACCTGGGAAGAGCCTGGGGCAGAAGAGTGGTCTTAGCAGGGAGTGCTATCCCGTAAGTGACAGAGCAGAAGAGTATTGAGGTAGGGCATGTTTGTCTTACAACCTTCTAGACCATGTGACTTGGGAAGTCAGTGAAAGTGGAATGGTGGGAATTCCAGGAAGAAATAAGGAAGCTGAGTTGCCTGTAGGAGGAGTGACTGTGCTGTGGGCATAAAGAAGCAGGCCATGGGAGAAAAAGCTTGTGACTATAAGAAGTGACTTTGTATGCTTATTTACCTCTGACCTGCAGAGAGAACAGTTACACCGTTGCAGCCGTGCTCGGCATTTGACGCATGCCAACCAGCAGGGCCGTGCCTAGGGTCTCTGGCGCCCCCCTGCAGAGTATCAGTTGGCGCCCCCCCCCCCCCGGACTTTTAAATTTACCTCCGTCCGACGTCTGCGCAGCTTCAGTGAAAGCACTGCCTGTCTGACGTCTCTCCACCAGCCCAGCCTTCCCTTCGCTCGTTCGTTCCCTCTGTGTCCCGCCTTCTTCTGACGTCATTTCCTTGAGGGCGGGACACAGAGGGAATGAATGAGCGAAGGGAAGGCTGGTGGAGAGACGCCAGACAGGCAGCGCTTTCACTGACGCTGTGCAGACGTAGGAGGCGGAGCGAGGTAAATTTAAAGCGCCGGGGAATCGGAGATGGAGGGGAGCGGAGGAGTAAGGTTTTTTTTTTTTTTAAATACAACGCGACGGCGCGGCGCCCTTGAAGGCAGGTGCCCCCCTGCAGCACTTACCATGCTTACCGTGTTGGCAGGGCCCTGCCAACCAGTCATTGCGCATGTAGCATGTGAGCCCTTACCGCTAGATCAATGAAGGGTGTTAAGGGCTCACTTAGGTGCACATTGGTTTCAGTTTTGCTACATGCCCTTTTCCTGTCCCAGATGAGGTAAAAACTGGCCCGGCGCACACCCAAAACACACGCCTATACTTCCACAGGCCACTTTTTGCTGCAACTTAGTAAAAGGGCCCCACAGTCAGTTAGCTTCCCATCAAATAAGGATTTATCACAATTTTTCCAACAAAGATCCAAACTGAATAGATGGGTCAGAATAAGAAAGAGTAGGGTAGAGAGTCCACATAGTTACTGAAATTTCTTCATTAGTCTGAAACTCAGCCCATGCTTCAAATGCTGTATCTGATATAGTCTCCACCCATCAATGCCATGCTTGCCTGAACCTCATCTGAATACAATTTTTTACAAAGCCAATCACCATAGATATGAGAAAACAGACACTGATCACACTGATCATCATTACCATTAATCAAAAAGTTTACAGTTTGAAATAGCTCCTTTGGCCGATTTATGGCCATTTGAATTTTTTCCTGATAATTTAAATTTCTTGTCTGCTCACAAAAAGCTTTATAGTCCCAATTTATATAGCCCCAATTTGACTGCCCCTATCGAATTGACTACTCACTTGTCCTTTAGATTGTAAGCTCTTTGAGCAGGGCCTGTCCTTTTATGTTAAATTGTACAGCGCTGCGTAACCCTAGTAGCGCTTTAGAAATGTTAAATAGTAGTAGTAGTAGTATATTCCATTGATTTCAACAACTGTGTGTCATGATCATCAGTAT
Organism: Microcaecilia unicolor; assembly: GCF_901765095.1. Taxonomy (NCBI): domain Eukaryota; kingdom Metazoa; phylum Chordata; class Amphibia; order Gymnophiona; family Siphonopidae; genus Microcaecilia; species Microcaecilia unicolor. The sequence continues at coordinate 596,177,514 of NC_044032.1, forward strand.
CCTTGCATTTTTTCCATACTTGCTCAGCTACTCTTATTTCTTTATGCACCTCTTTTAAAGCAGGAGTATACCATCAATCTCTCTCATTACTTTTTTAAATGTTACACAGTTCTCTCAGGTGCTATTACATCTAAAGACTCTAATAATGAACTTGACCATGCATTTACCATCTCATCTAAACTCATGTCATCAATAATAACTAGTCTCTGCCTCTAAAAATCTTTTAAAACATTCATATCAAATTTAGGGCCCTGTTTACTAAGATGCGCTAGCGTTTTTAGCGCATACTTAAATTAGCACACGTTAAACACTAGAGACACTCATATATTATTTATTTATTTATTAGAATTTATTTACTGCCTTTTTGAAGGAATTCACTCAAGGTAGTGTACAATAAGAGAAATTCAAACATGAGCAATAGGCAATTATTATTATAATAGGCAAATATTAGCGTGTCTTTAGCATTTAGCACATGCTAATGTTTAGCATGCACTAAAAACGCTAGTGCATCTTTGTAAACAGAGTCCTTAGTCTCCAAAAAGATATAGTGGAATTAGAAAAGGTACAGTGAAGGGTGACAAAAATTATAAAGGAGATAGGATGACTTCCCTATGAGGAAAGGCTGAAGCAGCTAGGGCTCTTCAGCTTGGAGAAACGATGGCTGAGGAGAGATATGAAAGAGTTTTATATAAAATAATGAGTGAAGTGGAATAGGTAGGCATGAACTGCTTATTTACTCTTTCCAAAAATAGTAGGACTAGGGGCTATGCAATGAAACTACAAAGTAGTAAATTTAAAACAAATGGTAGAAAATATTTCTTCACTCAACCTGTAATTAAACTCTGGAATTCGTTGCCAGAGAATGTGGTAAAAGCAGTTAGCATAACGGGATTTAAAAAAGGGTTGGATATCTTCCTAAAAGAAAAGTCCATGAGCATTATTAAGATGGACTTGGGGAAAATCCACTGCTTATTTCTAGGATAACTGCCAAAGAATGCAGCTCTAACTCTACTTTTTATCACTGATAACAATGTTCAATACTAGTAGAGTGCTACGGGAGAGACACCTGGGTGGAGGTTAAAGGCAAGGTCTCATATTCAGATCGCAGTTAATTCAAATCGTTGAACTGCTCACATTTTAATCATAGACTCATGCCTGCCTTCCTACCCTTAATGTCGACTAGTATCACTCTGGATATCTTCACTTTAATTTTATCTTTTTTTTTAGTTATTATCTTTTATTTTATCATTCAACCGTGTTGCTAGCTGACAAAAAACAATTTTGCTAGAATTTTAAATAACTTATCTGAATGCCTTCAAGACGAGCACACCCCAACAGGAGCCTGTTTCGCCCTCCTGGCTTTTTCAAGGGGAATTCAACGTGCAGTCTCTATAAAAAATGCAAGCAGATAAATCAACTCAATCATACTTCACTTCTACTCCCATATAAGATATATGTCATGTGTCAGGACTCACCAGGCTATCAGGCACTCGTGTGTTTACTATCCATCAATATTCAAATATGGCGATGGCGTCTTTTTCACTCTTTCAAACTGGAAACAGCTGATATTCCCTCCTGTGTCTCATAGAAAACAGTTCCACTGGATATGCGTATTTAGACCACTTGGTTCTAATACATTAAGACAATATATCGAGCGGGCCTCCCTTTGTAGTAATTTTTTATTATAATCCCCTCCTCTAGGTGTAGGGTCGATATAATCGATGACCATAACTTTCAAGGCGTCAACTTGATGATTCAATCTCATACAATGTTGCACTAGGGGAGGACCTTGCGTCTGTGCTAGAATTCGCGAATGGTGCTCAGTTACTCGTTCATGTAGAGATCTACTTGTCTTACCTATGTAAACTTTGTTGCAGGGACATACTATGTAGTAAATCACACCTCGTGTCCTGCACGTTGTATGGTACCTCAAATCGTATCGCTTGCCTTCATGTACAAAAAATTGTGCTTCTATTGTAATGTCACATGTTTTACAGTTTTTGTTATTACATTTGTAGTGTCCAACTGGCTCCGTTAGACTCGTGTTATCTTGTTCAGTTAATTCCGCTGGGCTTAAAAGCTCTTTAAGGTTTCTACCGTGCGAGAATGCAGTACGCAAATCACATTGGGCAAATACAGGATGGGCTTTGATAATCTCCCAGTGCTGTCTAATTATTTTTGCCACCTCTTCTCCTCCAGGTACATATCTCATAATGTAAGTCGTTACATCATCTTCTTTATCTCAGATTCTAGCTTGTAGCAATAGGTCCCTATTATTGAACCTTGCTTGGCGGAATGCTCGTCTAAGAATTTTATCCGGATAATGCCTTTGCTTCATTTTATTAAAAAATAACCCTGAAGCACGTTCAAACTCTTCATCATTTGAACATATCCTCCGAAACCGAAGGAATTGGGAAAAGGGTAAACTGTCCCGCAACCTTCGGTATCAAAGACAAAAAGCAAGGTTCTTATTTTCAAAAACCAAAATCTCAGCAACATCAGATGCTTCAGAAAAAAAAAACCTAATTTGAAATCCAACAACTTCTTATACAAAATGCAACTTTACCCCCTCTGTTATAAGACTTATAGGTGCACTCATGACCATAATACTTTGGGCAACACTGTCTCACATTAATCAAATCTGACTTTAAAAGCCTTGATTCCATAAGTATATCATACATACCTTCTACAATCAAATCATCAATAAGGATTGTTTTGTTCCCCACAGAACGGGCATTTATTAAACTTATCCTTATATTAGTGACTGTAGTTGGAGTTAATTGTCACTAAATGGCATCAATTTGCAGTTGAACTGCAAAGAAGCTCAGCACCTCAATCAATTTGAGAACAGGGAAATATTGATTAATAAGACCTCAGCAGTTACTCTTTTCACACTGGGTCACAAGCCTAATGACTCACTGATATCATTATTGGTTAAATATCAAACTTTAATCACCTATTCAAAAAGCGTCTTGACTTTTTAAAATCATTTTTAGAACCATTTTATATAAAGATATAATAAAAGCTACTTAGCTTGAATTATTAAAGGATCTGTCACCAACATGATCCATGTTTCAGAAACCTGCGTCAGGGCATAGGCCATAAAAAGGTCATAAAATATAAACATTAGAACAATATCAAAAAGTCATCCTGTATCAACAATCTTACCTCACTGTACCTCAGTTTTACTCTAATCTGAAATTTTCAAAATGGCATCTGAAAGCCAAGACACTGACTACTTAAAGACACATCATCAAAAAAAACCCTCAAATCCAACCAATCTAACCCTCCACCGTCTTGGCTATAATTGTTCTACGCCACTCAGAATTTTGTAGACCTCAATCATGTTCCCCCTCATCCATCTCTTTTCCAAGCTGAAGAGCCCTAACTTCTTTAGCCTTTCCTCATATGAGAGGAGCTCTGCCCCCTTTATCATTTTGGTCACTCTTCTATGAACCTTTTCTAATTCCACTATATCTTTTTTGAAATATGGCAACCAGAAGTGAACACAAGGCTCAAGATGCGGTCACACCACGGAGCAATACAGAGGCATTTTAGTATTTTCGGTCTTATTCACCATCCCTTTCCTAATAATTCCTAGCATCCTGTTTGCTTTTTTGGCTGCCACCGCACATTGCCCAGAAGATTTCAGCATATTATCTACAACGACACCTAGATCTTTTTTTTTTTAATGCTTTTCCACAGCAAGCCTTACAGGCTGCTCATTTTAAAGATTTTTCTCCAACTTTCTAATGTGCCTGGTACCGTGGCTCCCTCGGAGGTGGTCTGCTAGGCAGTTTAGAATGCACTGACGTCAGTGATGTCACTGACAGCTGATTCCAAGGCAAGGGGAGGAGTAGGGAAACACCCTGCCTGGGAAACAGCTGTCAGTGCCCCCCCCCCTCGGCGCAACACCCAAGCCCCTGCCCTGCAAAACCGCGAGCGTGTTTCCCTACTCCTCCCCCTGCCTACCAATTAGCTCTCAGTGCCCCCCCTCGGAGCAGCACCCAAGCCCCTACCCCCCCTCGACGCATCACCCAAAACCCTCCCCCCGGTGCATCACCAAAGCCCCTACCCCCCCCTCTCGGGCACATCAACTCCTTCGCCACCCACAGCTGCCAATACTAACGCTGTCCAGCTGCTGCTGCATCTCCTGTTGAGCAGCAGCGGCCGGTACAAAAAGAAAAAAGCCCAAAAAAGATTTTTAACCTGAAACACGGCTCCGTAGACAGCCATCTGGCATTGGCTGTCGTCACTGCAGCCGCTCCTCCTCTCCCCTCCACATCACTGCCCCTGCAGGAAGACCCCGGAGGAGCACAGCAACGTCAGAGGGGAGAGGAGGAGCGGCTGCAAAGATGACAGCCAATGCCAGATGGCTGTCTACGGAGCCGTGTTTCTGGTTTAAAATCTTTTTTGGGCTTTTTTCTTTTTGTACCGGCCGCTGCTGCTCAACAGGAGACACAGCAGCGTCTGGACAGCGTTAGTATTAGCGGCTGCGGGTGGCGAGGGGGTTGATGTGCCCGAGGGGGGGGGGGTAGGGGCTTGGGTGATGCGCTGGGGGGGGTAGGGGTTTGGGTGATGCGCCGAGGGGGGAGGGGAGGGTCGCTGGACATGGGTGGCTGGAGGGGGGCAGGGGAGGGGAGGGTCGCTGGACATGGATGGCTGCAGGGGGGGGCAGGGAAGAGGGAGGTGGGGAGGGGGTCCTGAGACCAGATGGGTGGCTGCAGGGGAGGGCAGGGGAGACAGAAGGGATGCTGCAGGGGGGGCAGGGGGAGAGGAGGGTCACTGGACATGGGTGGCTGCAGGGGGGGCAAGGGAGAGAGGTGGGTCGCTGGACATGGGTGGCTACAGGGGGGCAAGGGAAAAGGAGAGGAGGGTTGCTGGACATGGGTGGCTGCAGGGGGGGCAGGGGGAGAGGAGAGTCGCTGGACATGGGTGGCTGCAGGGGGAGCAGGGGAGAGAGGAGGGCCGCTGCACATGCGTGGCTGCAGGGGCAGAGGAGGGTTGGTGGGGAGGGGGTCCTGAGACCAGATGGGTGGCTGCAGGGGGGCAGGGGAGACAGGAATGACGCTGCAGGGGGTGGATTACCTTGCTAGCGCCCGTTTCATTGCCTACCGAAACGGGCCTTTTATACTAGTATAGTATAAGTATGACTGGCAGAGAAAAGGGAAAGAGTAAACAGAAGAATTCTTTATTACTGTGTTCTAACATACAAAAAAGCCTATTGCATCGTAGCTTAGTGCAGTGCTATCAGTGTTCTTGTCAAACCCTAAGGAAGCAGTCTTACTAGGGCTGGCTTCTTGCCACACCCCAAATACAATGTTACTGTTCCAAACAAACACAGTTCAACACAGGCTTGCTCTCAGCCTGTACACACAACATATGAGTCTTCAAGATAATTGCAGAAGTTTCCTACCTTGATTTTCTTTCCTATGTAGACTCCGGACATATTAGCTTAAAGGGCCATTCTGCTTCCCTGACCCTCCCCCAGATATTATATCCCAGCCAACTTCTTGGCAGGATTCCTTCTTTCACAGTATTCCTCCAGGAGATCTCTTGCCTCTGGACCTCCTCTCTCTCACTGACTCAGAGCAATTAACCTTCCTTCCCTCAGAGCCCCGCCCTTCTGAATCAGGACCTGCTTTGGCAGCTTATTGCCACCTGCTTTACATAAGTACATAAGTACATAAGTAGTGCCATACTGGGAAAGACCAAAGGTCCATCTAGCCCAGCATCCTGTCACCGACAGTGGCCAATCCAGGTCAAGGGCACCTGGCACGCTCCCCAAACGTAAAAACATTCCAGACAAGTTATACCTAAAAATGAGGAATTTTTCCAGTCCATTTAATAGCGGTCTATGGACTTGTCCTTTAGGAATCTATCTAACCCCTTTTTAAACTCCGTCAAGCTAACCGCCCGTACCACGTTCTCCGGCAATGAATTCCAGAGTCTAATTACACGTTGGGTGAAGAAAAATTTTCTCCGATTCGTTTTAAATTTACCACACTGTAGCTTCAACTCATGCCCTCTAGTCCTAGTATTTTTGGATAGCGTGAACAGTCGCTTCACATCCACCCGATCCATTCCACTCATTATTTTATACACTTCTATCATATCTCCCCTCAGCCGTCTCTTCTCCAAGCTGAAAAGCCCTAGCCTTCTCAGCCTCTCTTCATAGGAAAGTCGTCCCATCCCCACTATCATTTTCGTCGCCCTTCGCTGTACCTTTTCCAATTCTACTATATCTTTTTTGAGATACGGAGACCAGTACTGAACACAATACTCCAGGTGCGGTCGCACCATGGAGCGATACAACGGCATTATAACATCCGCACACCTGGACTCCATACCCTTCTTAATAACACCCAACATTCTATTCGCTTTCCTAGCCGCAGCAGCACACTGAGCAGAAGGTTTCAGCGTATCATCGACGACGACACCCAGATCCCTTTCTTGATCCGTAACTCCTAACGCGGAACCTTGCAAGACGTAGCTATAATTCGGGTTCCTCTTACCCACATGCATCACTTTGCACTTGTCAACATTGAACTTCATCTGCCACTTGCACGCCCATTCTCCCAGTCTCGCAAGGTCCTCCTGTAATCGTTCACATTCCTCCTGCGACTTGACGACCCTGAATAATTTTGTGTCATCGGCGAATTTAATTACCTCACTAGTTATTCCCATCTCTAGGTCATTTATAAATACATTAAAAAGCAACGGACCCAGCACAGACCCCTGCGGGACCCCACTAACTACCCTCCTCCACTGAGAATACTGGCCACGCAATCCTACTCTCTGCTTCCTATCTTTCAACCAGTTCTTAATCCATAATAATACCCTACCACCTTACAGCACCTGCAGTGAGAGAGTGTTCCTAGGGACATCTGCCGCTTTACCACTCATTCCCTCACATATGGTTTTTGACATCTTTCTCATTTCTAATCTACCATCATATATAAGATCCTCCATTTAACTCATTTTCCTCCAACAAACAAAATGTAATAGACACAAAATTGGGTGACCTCATTGGATGGCATCAGGAAGGAACAGCTCTCCTGGAGCCCAGACACTAATTTAGTTTTGAGTATGTACAGTCCTTCCTATATGAAGTGATCTCCTGAGTCGCTGTAGGGTTTTTTTTTCTGCTCTGCCAAAAGGACACACAATTAAAGCTCTCATATATATTTTCAAGGGTTTTCTTTTGCTTACTTTTCAAACATTTTTTTCTTTTTCACAAACAGTGTTATTTTATTTTATTATTCTATTTTCAGCTTTCCTATGGATCATTGGTGCGGACCAAGTTGGTGTTCCAGTCATGTCATGTCCTCAATATAAAAGAAGCATTCATACCTTCAATATCCATTCCAGATATTTCATTTGTTGGGGCTCAGTTTATTACCTAGCAGAATACAAGCACTATGGGGAAATGTTTCTGTGAGCCTGAAAGGATCATCCCAATTTTGCTTGACAATATTTCAAAGCAGAAAAGAGGCTCCTGCTTGTGCAGAAAGAAGAGCAAAGATTTCCATTGAGACAAACAACCACCAAAGTAGTTGCCACTGTCCAACTCAAGCAACCTTTTCCCCCCCATTTGAGTATATTTTCTGAACACTACCAGTTCCTTTCACCAATACTGATTCCTCCCTATATGCAGGGCTAGTCTTAGCAATTGCGGGGCCCTGTGCAGACCAGTCCAATGGGGCAAGTCTAAGTGCTTTGAAAATGAGCCCAATAGAATCTGTTCGAGTCCAGGAATAGAATCAGGGGTTCTATTCCAATATTTCCTCATTCCCTAAAAGACAAGAAGACTATATTCTATCTTGGACATAACAAACCTCAACTGGATCCTTTACAAGGAGATATTCAAAATGAACACTCTTTCTTTTGCCCCCCCCCCCCCCCCCCCCCCATCATGGCTGTGTTCACTGACCATCAAGGATGATTACATATATATTCCAGTCCATCCTAATTGCAGGAAGTATCGTTATTTCATTCTGCAAACCAGCCATTACCAATACCAATGTTTTTTTTTTCTCCCATTTGCACTCTCCTCAGCCCCTAGTGGCTGGTGGTTGTAGCACACAAACAAGAACATCTGTTTTTATCCTTACCTCAGTATTTTGCTGCTGAGTTTCCTCCAAAGATCCAGGTAAGAGTTCAGCTCCCTTAAAACCTTGATTCTGCCATCAGCTTTGAAAAGTCAACCCTACAGCCTGCAAAAACGATTTCATTAATAGGAGATCTGGGCACAAAGGGAGTAATTCTTAAAGATCACCAAAGTTAGGTGTTGATGCATGCTAAGCATGAATTCTATAACTGCAATTGTGCACATAGTGGTTGGCATAAATGCTCAACAGCTAATTTAAATGCTCATGCTTAACTGTAGGCAATTAGGTACGTAAATGCTAGTATTCTGTAACCCCCCTGATCCGTCCATGCCCCCCTAAAGTTGTGTGCTCTGGAATTTGGATTTGCAACTTGTAGAATACTGACTAAGGACCTTTACATTTTTAACTGTTAAGTGATACCAGTTAGCACCAATCATAACCTATTATTGCTCAATAACATCAATTATTGGCTCCTTATTAATTAAGTTATGTGTGCAACTGACTGTATTCTATAACTTGTGCATGCAGTTTTCTAGAATTGGGGGAGTGTGAGCCAACACTTTCCTTCTGAAAGACAAAAGTGAGAAGCTAATGCACTATGTTCAAAAAAATCCAAAACACCCATGCATCATGCATAGAACCTACTTGCAGGTGTTAGGCCAACATGGCTGCAGCAGTGCAGTTTGATGTAAACTTCTCAAATACAGTACTATTTTATGCAAGGCGGCATATAAAGTAAGTAATTCAAATGAGTACCTTTCACTCATTTAACAGTGAATAAGTCACAATAGGCCTCAAATTCCAATGGAATCAGTGTACTCAACCTCTGTCTACTATAGTTTTCCTCTCTTTTGTACTTGAGACCAGGTTACAATTGTGGACATCCAAAATTAGCCTGGTGAAAGGTGTCTCTTTTGCACTGTCAGATGCTTCCAGCAACAGCTGGTTAGCCTATTTTTGCTTGTGTGTATTTCCCTCCTTATTTGTTAGCTTGGTACTCCTAGTGGCAAAGACTGCATATCCTGGTTGTCTTCTGAGAAAGCAAAGTTGATTTCCTGGATCCAGTATTCTCTAATGACAGCAGGATGTCAGTCCTCATAAACCCCTCCTATCTAACCAAGTATTGGACTTCTCCTTGTTATAATAAAATGTGAACTGTGATGGCCCAGGAGTCTGGGCCATACAACTGAACAGGGAATGCCCTGCATGGTAATATGTAATACTCCATTGGGCCTTCAGGCTAGCCCTTTGAGAACGTATTTAAATGAGGTAGGATTGCAGCTGAAACATTTTAGTCTTCTTGCTTTTTCAATTATGCTGACATGACGCTAGGCAGGCTTCCTGCACTTCCCTCTACCCAATTCTAACTGTTGTTGATATCATTAGTGGCACTTTGCATGTCCAGAAAGACATAATGAGCCATATGGATATTTAGTGAAGCAGATAATGCATTCTCTCCAGCAGAGAGAGGCATAAGTTTCATAATTACACAGATTACTTGCCACTATTTTTGCTCCAGAGGTGCCAAATAAAATATTTGACTGGCACTTACCCTCAACATCGTTGTGGTCCTTGAAATGGGTGTGCTGATCTTTCTGTATTAATTGCACATGTACATATCAATTGCTCATGTATTCCAAGAAAAGCTTTCAAGATGTTTATTATTCTATCACTAAATGAATGTGAAAGATCCAGAATTACTTTGCCTAGTATTTTTCTTAATGTATTCCACTATTCATTTTTATAAGACTGATGCCTAAGACTAGGGGAAAGCACAACATTTATTTACTTTGAGCAGAAAGCAAATTCCTATATATTAATGGGATATTTAGGGCAAGTTCAAGTTTTAGACTAAACTAGGACAAAAATAGTAAATGAGGGGTCCTGGATTTGATATGTTGTCTTTCTGTGGTACAACCAAAGCAGTTTACATTTTTATTATATGCAGGTACCTTCTCTATCCCTAGTGGGCTCATAATTTAAGTGTTACACTTTGGGTGATGGAGTGTTATCTAATTTGCAGAGTCACAAGAAACTGCAGTGGGAATTGAACTCAGTACCCTCTGTTCTTATTCCGCTGCACTAACTATTAGGCAATTCCTCTACATAAAGCTCGTAAATCTTGTGGAAGTAGAAATAATGAGGACCTAAGAAAGCTTGAGAAGTAGTTAAGTGTTTGACAGCTAAATGTCAGTGTAAAGTGCACAACCATGTGGTTATGGTGTAGAAATCCAAGGGAAAACAGTAAAGAAAGAGATAGTGTAGCCACTTTTCATGCTATAAGCTTTGGTCCCTGTATCTGCCTGGAAAGGGGCTCCAAAGTCACTTTCAGGTATGAGGGAATAAGCCGTGAGACAGAAAGTTTCCCTCTGCTTGGAAAACAAGGTTCAAGATACTGTGTGAACTTTATGGTGTATTGTGTGATATAGGGGTTCTTTTACTAAGCCATGGTAAAAAGTGGCCTGCGGCAGTATGAGCACATCTTTTGAGCACGCACTGGGCCAGTTTTTGCCAAATTCTGGAGAAAGGGCATTTTTTTAAAGGGACAGAAAATGGACATGTGGCAAAATAAAAACCAGTGCGCGTCCATTTTCAGCCTGAGACCTTACTGCCACCCATTGACTTAGCAGTAAGGTCTCATGTTCTACCCGGGTGGTAGGCATGCAGCATGCGTCCACTCTGCCATTTACTGCTGGGTAAGCACCACATGGTAGGAAATAAAAAATATTTTATACCACATGTTTTCGGCACATGCCAAATTCAGAATTACCGCTCGGGGCACGCAGTAGCCAGACAGTAATGCCGATTTGGTGTGTGCTGGATGCACATAGGCCATTATGCACCTTTTTAAAAGGTCCCCATAGTGCAGAGTAGCCCCCACACTCTGGAATGAACTCCTGAAAGGTTTAGCACAAGACAAAAGTATCTCTACTTCAGCAAGCAGGTGAAAACATGTCTCTTCTCCCAAGCCTTTAATAGAAGAAGCAACTAACTAGCTAGTCACAGTCACAAGGACTAACTCTGGCTGTGAATACAGTGCTCTAGCAGAACTTGTTTATCCACTCATACACTAACTGAGATCATATTCATGCACCTTTTTGGCTCCACATTAAACTTTCTTAATTTAGTCCCCTTGTTCTCTATCTAACTTCCGTTAATCTATCTTAGTTGTCTATTATATGTACTACCTTTGCTTACACCTTATGCTTATTTTGTATTGTGTTAACATTGTATGTAGCATACTATGCCATAATACAGTGGTCTCCAACACACTGCCCCTGAGCCATATGCAGCCACCACAGTCCATTTTTGCAGCCCTCATATGTAGTGACCCCCGCCGCTTCTGTGGGTAGAGAAAAGGCCCCATGAAGCTCCACTGGCCACATTGACGTGCACAAAAATGCCGGTTGACTTGCTTCTCCCTGTGTGTGTACTTATGCGTCAGTGTGACCATGCAGTTACACATGACCCAGTGGAACTTCACAGGGCCTTTTCTCTATCAGCAATAGCAGCAAAACCTTCCAACGGTGCACCTCTGCTCCAGTTCAGCTTTGAACGGCCACATCCATCAGGTAAGCAAACATTGCTTTCTGTCTTGGTGTGTGAAGTATTAAGCATGAAGATTTGTAAATGCCACCATCATTAGCAAACATAAATGTGCCCCTGGGAGCACCTCCTATCCACTTGACTACAAGTTTTCATGTTGTAGTGGCCAACTTTCAGACATTTACCAACATAATTCACTTTGAAAACATTGGTCTCCTGAAGGATTGATTGATTCTCACCCTATCTGCTCTGCTATACTAACCTCTAGTTCTCTACCACTGAGCACTCTGAGGAAACCCAGTATAAATATGAACCCCTGGTATATTCTTTTCATTTTATATCCAGAGGGCTATTAAGGATTTAAAAAATGTCTTTCTTTTGGTCTCATTTGGGATGGTAAGGATTAATAGTAACACAGAAACAGAGAAAATTATGGTAGGTGAAAGACCACACAGCCACATCTATCAGGTGAAGAAGCATTGCTTTCTGTTTTTGTGTGTGAATGTAACCAGAGTCTCACCTGGGTTAGATCTGGACCAGGCCATAGAGGAACACTTTCACGCTACTTCAGCTCCACAGGTTCTGCGCACCCCAGTCAAACTGGGATGAGTGATGATCCAGAATAACAGTTGGGGTCTTTGGGAGACACTTATCTGATTCTGACTCAACTCATCAGTCCAGGAAACATGCAACACTCCAGGAGACTCAATAAAAACGAACTTTATTTGCAGCTTCAGCAAAAAGCAACCTTTGCTTCAGTGAATTTTCAACACAGTCAATAACGTAAATGCTCCTATAAATCTGGGTCAGACCTCAGTAATCTGTGGACAAATCTTTCCTTACATCCACTGGGAGTTTTACAAGGATCAATTCCTTTAGAAGGCTAAACACATATGCACAATCTTGCTATGTCTATCCTGCAACCAGATGTAACCCCAGGGCTGATTTCTACTCCTGGTAATCTCTGTTACCACCTGGTCTCAACCTCTTTATAGCTATCTTTTCCTTCTTTGGTATCCCTTTGTGGCTAACACCCGGCCATGGGTAGACCGCATCCTATTCTGAGCCCCGTTTATGAGCCAGACTCCCCAATCGATCCAAAGTTCTGGCTCCTTCACTGGCTGCTATCAGTTTGACAGGAACAGTCCCTTGAAGTTAGCCACACTGGAGTTGGCACTTCATGACCTCCCTTAATCTTCTATGGGTCATTGGGCAGGGGCTCATAGGCAACCAAGGACAGTTTCCCACTATAATTCTGTCCTTTTGTTTCCTTCGCAAACTCCTCCCAAGCTGTAACTCTACAAATCAGGGCATTATTCTACTGTAACTCTACAAATCAGGGCATTATTCTACTGCATTTCTCTTCATACACCCTCCCTTGGGCTGGTTCTGTCTCTCACCCAGGGATCTCCCAGTCACTCCCTTAGTGACTCTACACCTTTCAATATTTATCATTCTAACCAGGGGTTACGTGAAGTATTAAGTCTATATTTCATTCTTATTTAATAGTTTCAAGTTCTTGTCCTTACATAAGAACAGCCATACTGGATTAGACCAATGGTCCATCTATCCCAGAACCCAGCTTCCAACAGTGGCCAATCCAGGTCACAAGTACCTGGCAGAAACCCAATTATTAGCAACATTCCATGCTACTAATCCAGGGGCAAGCAGTGGATTCCCCCATATCCATCTCAATAACAGACTATGGATTTTTCCTCCAAAAACTTGTCCAAACATTTTTTAAACTAACGACTATTACCATATCATCTGGCAGTGAGTTCCAGAGCTTAACTATATGTTGAGTGAAAAAATATGTCCTCCTATTTGTTTTAAAAGTATTTCCATGTAGTTTCGAGTGTCCCCTAGTCTTTGTACTTTTTGAAAGAGTGAAAAATCAATTCACTTCTACCCATTCTACACCACTCAGGATTTTATAGAGCTCAATCATATTCCCCCTCAGCTGTCTCTTTTCCAAGCTGAAGAGCCCTAAGCTCTTTAGCCTTCCTTCATTTGGGAGGAGTTCCTTCCCCTTTATCATTTTGGTCACTCTTCTTTCAACCTTTTCTAATTCCACTATATCTTTTTTGAGATATGGTGACCAGAATTGAAAGCAATACTATTGAGTTTTCGACCCAAAATGCAAGATATTACATTTGTAGCACTCCCCCCCCCCCCCCCCCAAGGTATATTCTGTTCATTTTTTCGTTTTATATCCAGAGGATTATTAAGCATAAAAATAATTTTTTTACTTTGGGCTCATGTGGGATAGGGAGATTAGTTGTAACACAGAATCAGTCTCATTTGTTTGTTTGTTTTTAACTGTTAATGAGCAAAAAGAAAGTGATTAAAAAAATATATATATACTTGTAGCATCAAAATTATTATTTAAAATTACATTTATTAGGACATAAGAACATAAGTTGCCATACTGGGACAGACCAGTGTAATTAAACTCTGGCATTCATTGCCAGAGAATGTGGTAAAGGCGGTTAGCTTAGCGGGGTTTAAAAATGGTCTAGACTTCTTCCTAAAGGAAAAGTCCATAGATCGTTATTAAATTGACTTGGGGAAAAATCCACTACTTATTTCTGGGATAAGCAACATAAAATATCGATTTTTCTGGGATCTTGCCAGGTATTTGTGACCTGGATTGGCCACTGTTGGAAACAGGATGCTGGGTTTGATGGGCCTTTGTCTGTCCTAGTGTGGCAATACTTATGTAGACCAAAGGTCCATCAAGTTCAGCATCCTGTTTCCAACAGTGGCCAATCCAGGTTACAAGTTCCCAGCAAGATCCCAAAACAGTACAACACATTTCTTTGCTGCTTATCCTAGAAATAAGCTGTGGATTTTCTCCAAGCTGAAGAGCCCAAGCCACTTTAGCCATTTCTCATAGTGAAGTCATCCTATCCCCTTTATCATTTTTGTCGCCCTTCTCTGTAGCTTTTCTATTTCCACTATATTTTTTTGAGATGCAGTCACCAGAATTGCACATAATATTCAAGGTGCCATCGCACCATGGAACAAAACTAAGGCATTATAACAACCTCATTTTTGTTTACCATTCTTTTCCTAATAATACCTAAATTCTATTTGCTTTTTTAGCCACTGCCGCACACTGAGCAGAGGGTTTCAACATGTCATCAACCATGACACCTAGATCCCTTTCCTGGTCAGTGACTCCTAATGTGGAACCTTGCATCACATAACTATAGTTTGGGTTCCTCATTCCCACCTGCATCACTTTGCACTTGCTCACATTAAACGTCATCTGCCATTTGGATGCCCAGTCTTCTGTTTCACTGGGAGCTAAAATATTTTAGTGGCCCCCCAGAGGTTTCTCTTGTCCACTTTGCAGCCCTTTATGTGGAAAAGCTTGGATACCACTGCCATATGCACTATTATTTGAGTATTTTTCTATTGATATTGATCTTCTTGTACACCATCTCAGGTAAATTTCTTCAAAAAGGTAGTAAATATATACTAATGTATATTCAAGAACCTCATTAATAGTGAATAAGACCTCATACACTTTAAAATATTCAACACAAAATAAATCAAACACATAATGTTTAATTTGGTGTTTTTCTTTCCAACCAAAATGCAAACTGATATAACAGAACTTATTGACACAATGCTCACAGAGATACAAAACATTGAGTGGGTTGAGAAATGTTCTTGAAGATTTTAACCCAGGCAGCAACTGCTGGCAGGATAGCTGGCACATTAGAGTTTTTTTTATCAAAGTGTTCCCTGAGACACATGGAGGAGCATTTTCGACTGGAGATGCCCATCTCTAAGGGTGCCCATCTCCGAGGACAGCGCCGCGAAGAGGCGGGGACAACCATATTTTCGAATGAGATGGGCGTCCATCTTTCATTTTGATAATACGGTTGGGGGTGCCCAAATGTCAACGTTAAAGATGGTCAACCTAAATGCTGAGATTGCCGGATTTAGAGATGGGCGCCCTCGGTTTTCGCCGATAATGGAAACCGATGGCGCCCATCTGAAAAATGAACAAATCCAAGGCATATGGTCATGGGAGGGGCCAGGATTCGTTGTGCACTGGTCCCCCTCACATGCCAGGGCAACAACCGGGCACCCTAGGGGGCACTACAGTGGACTTTGCAAATTGGTCCCAGGTGCATAGCTCCCTTACCTTGGGTTCTAAGCCCCCCAACCCCCCCAACCCCCCCCAAAACCCACTCCCCACAACTATACACCACTACCATAGCCCTAAGGGGTGAAGGGGGGCACCTACATGTGGGTACAGTGGGTTTTGGGTGGGTTTTGAAGGGCTCCCATTTTCCACCACAAGTGTAACAGGTAGGGGGGGGATGGGCCTGGGTCCGCCTGCCTGAAGTCCACTGCACCCACTAAAACTGCTCCAGGGACCTGTATACTGCTGCGATGGACCTGAGTATAACATTTGAGGCTGGCATTGAGGCTGGCAAGAAACATTTTTAAAGTTGTTTTTTTGAGGGTGGGGGGGGGGGTTAGTGACCACTGGGGGAGTCAGGGAGGTGATCCCCGATTCCCTCCGGTGGTCATCTGGTCAGTTCGGGCACTTTTTTGGGACTTGGACCTGAAAAAAAAGGGACCAAATAAAGTGGACCAAATTCTCGCCAGGGATGCCCTTCTTTTTCCCATTATCGGCTGAGGGCGCCCAACTCTTGAGCACACCCCGGCACGCCCCTGACCCGCCTTCGCTACCCTTCCGACATGCCCCCGGGAACTTTGGCCGTCCCGGCGACGGAAAGCAGTTGGAGCCAGCCAAAATCTGCTTTTGATTATACCGATTTCGCTGGCTTCAGGAGATGGCTGGCCATCTCCCGATTTGTGTCGAAAGATGGCCGGCGATCTACTTTGAAAATAAGCTGGATAGTAGTGACATACTCCTTTACCTGATAGAGAAAACTGAAATCTGTAGGGGTCTGAAAGACAAAAATTGGACACAAAGAGTTATTTCTTATAAATAAAATATTTTCTTTAGAGAATGTTAGCAGTAAAACAGAAATTAATTGAATAGTAATACTTATATGATATTCAGGTACTCTACCCATTTTTTACAGGACTGTGTAGTTGCACCTGCAAAAGGGAAAGTGTTATATAAGGTAACATTGAAAGTAAAATTGCTCAAAGTAATTAACAATTTGTTTACTTAAAAATTCCTATACCTGTTAATAATAAATACCATTTGTTGCTGTAACATCGGTCTGGTTCTTGACTTAAAATCCATTTAGTTTCTTTCCTTCTCTTGGTTTCTGAACTAAGAGAACAAGATTAGTCTAAAGTACCGTTATTCATAACTGTTTGGTAATTTGAGGTAAGCAGCCAGTTGAGTATGACTAATGGTATTTGGTAAAGTCACCTAAACAGGACTGAAGCAACAGGGGCTTAGAACTCTATCCCCAAATCACCGAAGGGATTAAGCCTGTGAGAGAGGTATGTAAAGTGAATGGGCTGTGTCTGCATTAGCGCATGGCAGCTGCTAGCATGGTTTGGTGAACAGGGTGGTAAGCCATATAGGTAAAGTGAAACAATTACTGTGGGATGTGAAAAAATCAAATAGAAAAAAATCCTTAATATAATGCCATGATAAATGTAGGATTATCATGTGGGAAAGTCCCGTGTTGGCACGTAGTAGTGCCAGATTTCTACCGGGGCTTAGTGAAAAGACCCTTAAGATTTTTGTCTTTTTTTCTTTATTTTATATTTTATGGAATTTACAATTTCCACAAGTGCATAAATTGTTAAAAGAAAGCACAACCAAAATAAATACAAAACATAACAATCAAGAAGTAACAATAATGAGGACATAAACCTAGGAAAATATATAAGAAAAAGGAAATAAGACTTACAGGAGTGAAGAACAGTCTACCAAAATAAACAAAAATAAAGACAAAGAAAAGAAACACATATTTTTCAGTCACATCTGTGGATGTCTTGGCAAGCATTTTCTTAGTATCTCAGAAATACCTTAATAGGAGGGCTAAAAGAATACATATTTAACATCATTTAATCTAAGCAGTCATATAGAGAAGCAATGCAAAATAAAGTTAGCCCTTAATGTTAACACCTAAAGACTTTTGACAGAAACTTCTTTCTGTAATCTTGAGTAATTTGCACAGGTCTGGATAAATTTAGACCTTGCCTCCCATACAATGAACATCTTTATGTTTGAAAAACAAGTGTAGGACATGATCTTGATCTTACAGGAAAATATGTCACTAGCAAAGCTCTCTTCTGTAGATGTACCTCTGATCTTTCCAAAAAAATGCATATAAATCCATACAGTCGATAAAATTATTTCCGCCAACCCCATTTGTTCCTTCTTCACCCCATCATTCCTTGATAATTAATAGTTCACTTTACCAAATGGTGGAGTACATAAAGAACATATTTATATACCTTTGGAGCATAGTAATAGGGGACAGTAAATGTATCTCCAGAAAGTTCCACATTATTAAATATAGGGACCTTGAATGATTCTCCAAATGTTTTATTTTCTTTGCTGTGACTCCTGTTTCCTGCTCAAAAAGAGTTTGCGTGAACTCCAAGCTCACAGTACTTTATTCAAAAGCATTAACATAATGTAACAGTTCTTGATAATCACCTCTCTTAGCTTGCATTCTGGCTTTATTATCCAAGGTAATTACTACCACAGAAGAAATTAAATTATCCAGTGATCCTAATGCTTCGGTATAGAATCAATAGAGACATTAGGAGGTCTCCCCAGTGTGGGTTTACAGGTAATGCTGAACCCATTGAACATGTTTCTGAGAAGTATCTTGCTTAGGATGTAAAAAGACTTGGGCGAGGGCGGGACACAGGGAGGGAAAGCCCGAAGAGAGGCAATCTGCAGACTGCCGCTGCTGCGCTTCTTTCACACGGAGCGAGGTCGAGGTGAAGCTATGATTTGAATTCAGGGGGGCCCGGTGGTGGACGGAGGGGGGTGGAGGGGACTGCGGCGCCGGGCCCCCCTTGGAGGCCCGGGCCTGGGGAATTTTGTCCCCCCTGCCCCCCTCCTCTCGGCGGCCCTGCTGGAGATGCATATTTGAGTCTTGCAAGTCCAGGTGTAATGATCCTATGCAGTACTGGTTATGGGCTATGCGGCCATGCTGGTTGAGCAGTGCCTCTCTCTAGAACAATGCACATTTGTCTCTATTGTCCTCTTTATGGCAAAAAGAGGGATAATGCATATGTGGATGGATGAATCTCTGCCAGAACTGAAAGTGTAGAAAGTCAGTATGAAAGAAATGGGGAATGCCAAGATCTGGAAAATTAATTACAGGAAGCTTTGGCATAGCTGTCTCTGTCTTTAAAGATGCTACTACTACTTATCATTTCTATAGCTGTTTTCTAACGTAAATTGGATAGGGCTTTCATCAGGAGGGAGGGGAGGCTGGGTGGAGGGGGGAGGGACCTTGTACAATATAAAAACACCTTTAGAAACAGTTGATGTGGTATGGCCTATTGGTGACACAGTAAACATCCTCCCCTCACAGGCAGTGGCACCAAAGAAACTGCCTGGGAGGATTGGGGGGCTCACAAAAAAAAGCATAGTATATCTGTGGCCCAGATATAGAAATACAATCTTTGTAAATATGCTGTATCATGAAGCAGAGGACTGTTGTACTGCTAATTTGTTTGTTGCTGTTTACTGTAGATTGTTTCTGAAGCTACCAATAAAAATCAAATATATATAGAAAAAATCATGGCCAGAAAAAAAATGGAAAAAATGCCTATTATATAGGCCATAGTAGAAATGGGCTTAGCATGCTGGAAAGTTCCATGTTAGCTTAGTCAAAGAGCCCCTAGGATCTTTAAAAGAAGGAATATCAAATAGGGATTTATTAGCTGACCATAATGCCATGAGTGGATAAAAGTTCTCAGTGTCGCATAAAGGAGCATTGTTGTTGTTTAAAGCCCGATGAACTACAGTTCAAATATTAAATTGGACTGTCTATTATATTGGAAAACAATGTAATGATTTTAGAATAGGTATTGTTTGTTTAAATCAGGATGTGCTTGCAGTTAGTCTGGTTACTGACTTTTGAACCACTTGTATTGCATAAAGGACTAGATTCTATATATGAAGCCTGAAAAATTGCCACTGAAAATATTTCTGCCCAGGCATATTCTATAAAACATGCCTAGTTTTAGGCGCAGTTTATAGAATACGCCTAGCTGGTTTATAGAATATGCCTAGGGGCCATGACTGCGCCTAACTCTAGATGTGTCACTTTATACCAAGAAAAACTCAGTGTAAATATGGGTGCCTGTGTTAGGCACAGAGCATATGCACATAGATTTTCAGAATGCCCATGCCCATAGCCACACCCTGTTTTCGGCAGCTTGCATTAGAATTTACATGCACTACTTTACCGTATACACCTAGCAAGTTGTGCGCACAAATTATAATTAATGCCAATTAGTATCAATATTTGCTTGTTAAGTGGCAATTATTGGTGCTGATCGGCTTATTCAGTAATTAAATTGTGTGCGCAGAATCCAAAATATGACCAGATTTAGGCACAGTTATGCTACATAGAATCCAGGGGGAATTGCATAATTTGGTATAAAGCATTACAGTAGTCAAATTGTGGATTCATAATACTCTGGATCATTTTTCTAAAGCTAGCATCTGGCAAGTAATCATGTAAACAATGTAACAGTCTAAAAGTTTAAAGAATAAGTCCTTTACAACATGCCTTTACTGATTTTTTTTATATATCAAGGGGCATAGTTATCAATGTGGGCTACTGTTAAGACAGGTTATTTTACCACAAGTCATAAATTTTATCACAGGATCCTATTTTATGCAAAAAAATAAACCTGTCTTAGTAGCCCACATTGATAACTTCCTCTGTCAAAATAAAGATAAATCCCTAAATGCTTAGGGGATCTTTTACTAAGGATTAGTGCATATTATCTGCCACATGGCCCATTTCATTCCTATGGGCCTTGCTGTAGATACCATTCACTAATTGTTTGAAAAGATCCCCATGATATATTTCTGAATAAGAATTTATAATTCCTTGTCACAAACAGCAGATGAATCCAGGAACTGGTGAGTTGTGTCCATCTACCAGCAGGTGGAGATAGAGATAACAGAACTCTTCAGAGTAAAGGAGACGGCCAGCCCCTCTATCAGTTAGTATATCTCTATCTCCAGCAGGTGAATGGACGGCTTCTCTCCAGCTCCTGGATTTAAGGCCACTGAGAGTGCTCCTGGGCCGTTGGCCAGTTGAGCTTTGAGGGGGTGTCTGACTGAAGGTGTCAGCTTTGGAGACATACAGGTCCCTGCCTCACCCCGTGCTTTCCACCGTCAGGCCTTATTCTCTGTACTTTGCTCTCTCTCTCTCCCTCCCTCCTCATTTTAAAAAGAAGGAATGAGAACCATAAAATTTATTTAAAAAAAAAAAGGATTTTGAGAGCGAAGGAGAATAGTATTCTATCTGCCTGATTTCTGGTGCTAGGGGAGTCAGAGTGTGTTTTCCTTGACTCAGGCTGTCGGTTCGTCGCTGCAGGGCAATCAGCTGGTGAGTGCCAACTTCGGCTTTCTCTTCTGTCAGCAAGGTGGCATGGCAGAGGAAACTGTTAAACGCTGTTCCCGGTGTGGGAAATGGCATTCAGCAGTGGGAATTTGTAGCGCTGAGTGCGCTGAGGTACCCGGGGGCGAAGGTTCTTCTGCCTTCGGAGAATTGGGTTTTTCCCGCACTGCCTGGAGCGGCTGAGGCAGTTAGTGCTGCTCTCCCGCCTTCTCCTTTCCGCGGGGCAATTTTGGGGGGTCAGAAATGCAGGCAGCTGCCGGGTCTGTGGTCCCCATTGCCCCAGGAGAGGTTTTTTCACCAGACTTCGTGCTTTTAATGCACCAGGCATTTCTTTTGAAGCAGGCTCTTCCCTTTCTGTCCTCAGGGATTTCTGCGGATCCCTTGTCCCTTCAAGGATCCCAAAACTGTTGGAATGTAATTGTATTTTACATGCATTGCCTGTCACCTATTATTTCTCTGTGATTACTCTGTGACCTCTGATGTGAATTACTTAGAGAGGTCACACTGCTATGCAACTTCCTGTGGGGGTTAGACACAGCACATGCAGCACATGGAGCACATGGAGCTCATGATCTCTCCTAACCTGAGAGGATCTATGGTGGTGTGAGCATCCATTACCATCTAAGCACATGGAAGGAGCTGATAATACAAATGTATAGTAATATGTATATATAAGCCTGTCTGATTATAATCTAACTACAAACTGTGAGTAAACAGATGTTTTGTTACTTCAACTTTAAAGTGACTCAGCAGTGAATTATTCAGGGGTGAATGAGAGAGAGATGAAGAAAGAAATTAACATTTCTAAAGCTGAAGCTGTGTGTACTAAAATCTGCTAATTATTTACTACAAATAATCCAACAAAAGGGTTATGGGCCCAGGGTCAGGAATTGAAAAAGAAGAGAAATATTACCAGGCAGAAAAAAAGGCCACATTTTTCTCTTAAGTTTTAAAGGAAAGATTCAGTCTGTCTCTCTCTCCCCCCACACAGCAGACAGAAGGCTAAGAAAATGGCTGAGGGAAGAAATTCACCATTGTTCTATTCTCTCAAGGTGCCTAAATTAACTGAGTTTAATTATCAGCAGTGGGAACTAAGATTCATATGTCTCCTTCGAGCAAAAGGATTATATATATGCTTAGATCAAGACAGAACAGCTGAAAATATGGCTGAATGGGACAATGCAAACTATTATGTGAAGTGCATGCTTTTGGAAGCTCTCTCAGAGAAACAAGCCATATTAGTGGAGGGAAAAGATACACCAAAGGACATTTTATATAAACTGAGAACTATGTATGCAACTACATATGCAAAGCAGCAACCAATTTGGCTGGCAGAGTTGAATGAAACCAAATTAAGGGATAAAAGTAAATGTAATGATCACATTATGCATCTTATGTCTTCATTTCAAAAGCTAGAACTTTCTGGAATTCCCATGTGTGATGCATTGAAAAGAGCATTTCTTTTTACCTCACTATCAAAGAAGTTTGATGTTTTTAGGTCTGTAAATGAGGCCATTGAAGGGCAATCTTTTGAACAGACAACATCAAAACTAAGGCAGGAATGCATAATAAATGATTCTGAGGAGATGTGTTCTCAAAGTCAGTCAGAGAGAAATGAAACAAATTTCTTGG
Organism: Microcaecilia unicolor; assembly: GCF_901765095.1. Lineage (NCBI taxonomy): Eukaryota > Metazoa > Chordata > Amphibia > Gymnophiona > Siphonopidae > Microcaecilia > Microcaecilia unicolor. The sequence goes on from NC_044032.1 coordinate 596,200,360, forward strand.
CAAAGAACAGAGGAAGGCGGAGCTATGGGAAAACTCCACCCAAGGGCAAGCTGATTTGCTACTCATGTGGAAAGGAGGGACATGTATCTAAATGGTGTAAGGAAACACAAAACACTCCCTCTAGCTCACCTAAGCCAATGGAACTAAAGAATTTTCAAACCAGGAAATGTATGAAGGACAAAGATAAACACAAGGGCTTTCTAATGGCAGAAAAATCTTTGACTATGGTAAATAATAATTCAAATGAAAGTACTTGGATTTTGGATTCAGGGAGCACATGCCATTTAACCAATTGTAAGGATTTCTTTCAGGAAATGTGTCCAGAGGAAGGTATTCTTAAAACTGCAAACGCAGGGACTGCTAAGATCCAAGCAAAAGGTATTGGATTCTTAAAATGCAAAGTGTCTAATGAAGTTAAAGAAATTCCTGTAAGTGATGTCTTGTATATTCCCCAAGCAGTTTGCAATATGCTTAGTGTATCTACATTAGATAAGAAGGGATTTGTGATTCATTTTGAAAACAGTAAGTGCACAATCTCTAAAATGATGAAGTGTATGCTGAAGCTTTTATGCATAATGATGTTTATAAGCTGAACATTTCAGGTGAAGCCTCACATATGGCGCAAGTAAGGAAGAATGATGGTAAATGTAGTCTGGAAATCTGGCACCGCCGCCTGGGACATCGTGATTTTAAGGTGATCCAGGATCTTCACAGTAAGCAACTGGCCACCGGCATTCAGATAAGTGCAGATGCTGGTAAAATGGAGAAATGCATAGACTGTGTTACTCAAAAAGGTGTAAGACCCTCATTTCCTGCATACACAGGAAATAGGAGTAATAAAGTACTGGACTTAATACACAGTGACTTATGTGGACCGTTTAATATCCCATCATTGGGAAATAACAGATTTGTGCTAATATTCTTGGATGATTTCTCTAGATACTGTGTGGCCTATTTGCTGAAAGAAAAAAGTCAAGTCACAGACATGCTGAAGAAATACGTAGCCATGGTGAGCAATAAATTTGAAAGAAAACCAAAGGTTCTTCAGACCGACAATGGTGGTGAGTTCACTTCACAAAGCATGCGCACATTTCTAGAACAAGAAGGCATTCAGCATATCACAACAGTAGCTTATACACCAGAGCAAAATTCTGTTGCAGAGAGAAAATTTAGGTCACTTGTGGAAATGACCAGATGTATGCTGTCAGATAGCAATCTCCCTAAAAGACTATGGGGGGAAGCCATTCTCACAGCAGTGTACCTACAAAACAGAATGCCAACTAAAGGCGCTGAGCGCACACCACATGAGACATGGCATGGTAGGAAGCCAAACCTGTCACACATAAGAACATTTGGAAGTACAGCATATGCTCATGTACCAAAGCAAAGAAGGCATAAGCTGGATTCCACAACAGAAAGGGGCATTTTAGTTGGCTATACTCCAGGACACAAAGGATATAGAATTTTGAATCTGAAAACTGGCATTGTTGGCATAAGACATGTTACATATTTTGATGAAAACAAAAGGGTTGATAAAGGCTGGATTATCCCAGATGAGCCTTATCATCCAGAATATGAAACTAGAACCATAATAGACATGCCAGTGTATATAAATGCCATACCAAGGCAGATGTCTGAAAGCAACTCACCTGTATCTAACGAGGAACAGGCAGAGGAAACAGACACAGAAAGGATCATCGCAGGAGACAGTACAGTTGGAGAAGGGGAATCAATTGGAGAAGTACTCTCAGATTTAGAGGATGCGGAAAGGTCGGACCAACCTGTTGTCAGACGCTCATCCAGGGAAAACAAAGGTGTTCCACCCCCAAGACTGTCTTACCTAACAAAGTCAGCAGAAGCTCAAGAGCCCTTAACATGGGATGAGATTGAGAAAATGCCAGCAGAAGAAGCTGCTGAATGGCATAAAGCTGCACAAGAAGAAATTGATGCATTGGATAAAAATAATACTTGGATTCTTACAAAATTACCTCCTGGCAAGAAAGCTATAGGATGCAAATGGGTATTCAAGTTAAAAAGGAATGCACAAGGAAAAGTGGAAAGGTATAAAGCCAGATTAGTGGCAAAGGGATATCTTCAAAAATATGGAGAAGATTTTGATGAAGTGTTTGCACCTGTAGTGAAACACACGACAATCAGAACACTTCTGAGCATTGCAGTCTCAAAAGGCATGCAAGTCAACCACATTGATGTGAAAACAGCATTTCTTCACGGAGATATAACTGAAGACTTGTACATGGAACAGCCAACAGGTTTCATAAATACAAAACAAAGACAGCTAGTGTGTAAATTAAACAAAGGTCTTTATGGATTAAAGCAAAGTGAAAAATGTTGGAATGAAAAATTGCATGAAATATTGACAAATTTAGGATTTAAGCAAGGTGAAGCAGATAAATGCTTGTACACTAGGTGCACAAATGGACAATATGCATACATTTTAGCTTTTGTTGATGATCTGCTCATTGCAAGCAAAAGTGAGCAAGAGTACAAGGACATTGTAAAATGTTTAAACCTCAATGTTGAGATAAAAGAACTTGGTAATGTGTCATACTATCTTGGTATAGAAATTGAGAAACAAAATGATGGTTCTTATCTTCTAAGCCAGAAGCAGAAAATAAATGAGCTTATTGAAAGTTTAGGTATGCAAGATGCCCAAGTTGTAAGCACTCCCATGATCACTGATTTTCTGAAGGATGAAACAGTAAGAGAACCTTTACCAGATAACATCCAATATAGATCAGCCATAGGTAAGCTTTTATATCTAGCTACCACATACAGGGCTGATATAGCAAATGCAGTAGGAATTTTGAGCAGAAGGGTCAGCTCACCTACCAAATCAGATTGGACTGCAGTTAAAGGATGGTAAGGTATTTAAAGGGTACCATTGATTGTAAATTAAAGGTTTCAGCCAATAGTAATCCAAAACTAATATGTTACTGTGATTCAGATTGGGCAGGGGATCATTCTGATTATAAATCCACAAGTGGATATGTGTTTATGTATGGAAATGTACAAATTTCATGGGCCAGTCATAAACAAAGTATTGTGAGTCTGTCTTCTACAGAAGCTGAATATGTGGCTGTATCGGAAGCGTGCAGAGAACTGATGTGGATTGAAAAACTTTTGCTGGATTTCGGAATAGCTGAAAAGAGACCAATCCAGTTAATGGAAGATAATCAGAGCTGCATCCGACTGTCACAGAATGACAAGGTTCAGTCACGCACCAAGCACATCGCAACGAAATACCACAACGTGCGAGAGTTGGCGAAAGAAGGGGTCATCAGTCTACACTATTGTCACACCAGTGAGATGACAGCTGACATCATGACCAAACCGTTACCCAGAGAACATTTTGTGAATCTGCGTATAAAGCTTGGACTTTGTATGAATAAATAATTGCATGACAGTTATGCATGAGAAGGGGTTTGTTGGAATGTAATTGTATTTTACATGCATTGCCTGTCACCTATTATTTCTCTGTGATTACTCTGTGACCTCTGATGTGAATTACTTAGAGAGGTCACACTGCTATGCAACTTCCTGTGGGGGTTAGACACAGCACATGCAGCACATGGAGCACATGGAGCTCATGATCTCTCCTAACCTGAGAGGATCTATGGTGGTGTGAGCATCCATTACCATCTAAGCACATGGAAGGAGCTGATAATACAAATGTATAGTAATATGTATATATAAGCCTGTCTGATTATAATCTAACTACAAACTGTGAGTAAACAGATGTTTTGTTACTTCAACTTTAAAGTGACTCAGCAGTGAATTATTCAGGGGTGAATGAGAGAGAGATGAAGAAAGAAATTAACATTTCTAAAGCTGAAGCTGTGTGTACTAAAATCTGCTAATTATTTACTACAAATAATCCAACAAAAACGAGGTGGGGGAACCTCCGGGGAATGATGGGGCTGCTGGTAAGAGAAGACGGACCTCACTGGGGTCTCAGGAAGGATCCTTGATTTTGGGATCTGCAGCTCTGTCTGTTGTGGGCCCCTCTGAGGGGTCCTGGAGGCAGATACTGGGGGAAGACATGGACAACATTGACATTTCTCAGGACCAGGCTGAGGATTCCTATTCCGTGCGCCTGTTCTAAAAGGAGGAATTGTCAGATTTCATTTCTCAGGCTTTGGAGGCTTTGAATATTGAGGATCCAGGCAAGGCAGGGGTGCAGCCTGTGAATCCTAAGATGGCCAGCACTAGACACCTGGCTAGGGCCTTTGTGGTTCATGAAGCCATTGATGAGCTTATTTTGGCTCAGTGAGCGGATCTGGATAGTGTTTTGAGGGTGTCTAAAGCCATGTCTTGCCTTTATCCGGTCACCTCAGAACGATTGGAACAGTTTGCACTCCCGAAGGTGGATGCCTTAGTGACGGCGGTCATTAAAAAGACTACTCTCCCCATTGAGGGTGGAGTAGCACTTAAGGACATGCAAGACAGGCGTATGGAAGCGTCTTTGAAGAGGTCCTTTGAGGTGGCTTCATTGACTCTACAGGCTTCTGTTTGTAGCTCTTATGTGGCTAGAGCTTGTCTCAGCTGGCTCCATTTGGGTCAGGAGTCTCTTCAGGGTCAAGAGAGTGTCGGGATTCCGGACTTCCTTCACATGGAAGTTGGGCTAGCTTATCTGGCGGATGCCCTTTATGACCTCGTCCGTTCTTCGGCCAAAATGATGGCTTTGGCTGTCTCATCGCGGAGGATGTTATGGCTACGGCATTGGTCAGCGGATATGGCATCCAAACAGCGGCTCATTTGATGACTTTTTGGGGTAAGCTGTTATTTGGAGAAGACTTGGAAAAATTTGTTAAGGATTTGGGAGAGTCCAAATCCAAGTGTTTCCCGGAAGATAAGCCCCGGTTAGCTTCTTGACAGGGAGCGTCTAAATCCCGCTTTCGGGATACACGCTGGTTTCACCCGACTAAAACTTCTGGTTCTTTTCAACGTTCCCGGTTTCAGCAAAGGTCTTCCTTTTGGAATGAGAAGCGAGTGGCTGGAGTTGCCGGGCGACAAGGAGCCGCTCTTCATGCCTCACAATGATGGGGCGCTGGCCCAGTCTGGACAGTTGCAGATAGGAGGACGACTTTCGCTGTTGCTTCCAGGGTGGGTCAAGATAACGTCAGACTAGTGGGTGCTGGAAGTGGTTCGCGATGGATACCAACTAGAATTCAGTTCACCCGTCACAGAATTTTTTCTGGAGTCTCGCTGTGGGACTCGTTCAAAGAGGGCAGCAGTTCTGGCCACCTTGGAAGAACTGTTAAAACTAGGAGCCATAGTGCCAGTCTCACCTCCTGAATTGCGCAAAGGCCGCTATTCCATTTACTTTGTGGTACCAAAGAAAGGAGGAACCTTTCTTCCGATTCTGGACTTAAGGGTCATCAACAAGTTTCTGCGAGTTCGTCACTTTCGCATGGAGACTTTGTGAGCCGTTATTGCAGCAGTTCAACCGGGAGAATCTTTGATGGCACTGGACCTCAAAGAGGCATATCTGCACATTCCAATTTGGCAACCGCATCAAAAGTTCTTAAGGTTTCTGGTTCTAGGGCATCATTTTCAGTTTCGAGCACTTCCATTTGGCCTAGCCACGGCGCCAAGGACCTTTTTCAAAGGTCATGGTGGTGGTAGCGGCTTTCTTGCGGAAGGAGGGAATCGGAGTTCATCCTTAACTCGACGACTGGTTGATTCGCACCTCTTCTCTGCAGGAGAGTCGAGCGGTCCCTGCCAGAGTAATTTCGATCCAGCAGTCCTTGGGATGGGTCATCAATCTGGACAAGATTCAACTTTGTCCCTCTCAGAGCTTGGAGTACCTGGGAGTCCTTTTCGATACCAAGGAAGGGAACGTTTTTCTTCACAATGGTCGGAAAGTGAAACTGGTGGCTCAGGTGCGTCTCTTGTTGCCCATGCCTCGCCCCCGGATTTGGGACTTTGTTCAAGTTCTCGGGTCGATGGCGGCTACGTTGGGGTTGGTACCATGGGCGAGAGCTCACATGCGGCCTCTACAGTTTTTTCTTCTGAGCAGATGGTCTCCGACGTCCCTAGACTATCAACGTCGGCTGCCCTGGACAGATTCGGCCAGGAACAGCATGTGTTGATGGCTTTGTCCGGCCAGCTTGAGGAGAGGCATGCCCTTAGCCTCCCTGGATTGGGTAGTAGTAGTGACGGATGCTAGTCTGACCGGTTGGGGAGCTCATTGTCTACACCATGTGGCTCAGGGGACTTGGTCCCCTCTTGAGGCGGCATGGTCCATAAATCGTTTGGAGTTGAGAGCGGTGGTGAACGCGTTGGCTGAGTTTCAATCTCTTCTGCAAGGGAAACCTGTTCGCATGTTGTCGGACAATTCGACCACAGTAGCTTATATCAATCGGCAGGGGGGGACTTGAAGCTCGTCCCTGGCAATGGAGGCTTTTCGTCTCATGAATTGGGTGGAGGCACAAGTTCCTTGTCTGTCAGCAGCTCACATTGAGGGCCAGTCCAATGTCCAGGCAGATTTCCTCAGCCGGACTCTCTTGGATGCTGCAGAATGGACTCTCTCGGCAGCGGCGTTCAGACTGATTTCTCGTCATTGGGGAATGCTGGTGATGGATCTTATGGCCACAATTCAGAATGCCAAAGTGCCCAGATTCTTTTCCCGGAAAAGACAGCCCGAGTCTGCAGGGATCAATGCCCTCCTACAGCCGTGGCCTCTGGAGGGAGTTCTCTATGTGTTTCCTCCTTGGCCTTCGTTGCTTAAGTCGTCATTGAGGCCTTGCGATCCTGGTGGCTCCAGATTGGGCCCGAAGACCGTGGTACGTGGATCTGGTTCACTTGCTGCAAGACACACTGCTACGGCTTCCGGTGACTCCAGATCTTCTGTGCCAGGGGCCTGTGCAGATGGAAAATCCCTCCTGCTTTGGTCTTGCGGCCTGGCTATTGAAAGGAACCGGTTGAGGAAGAGGGGATTTTCGGAGCCTGTGATTACGACTCTTCTGCAGGCGCGGAAGCGATCCACTTTTCACACTTATGCTCGAGTCTGGAAATTATTTTCATCATGGTGTGAGTGGAAGATCGATTCTCCCTTTCTCGCTTCTATTCCGGTCATTTTGGAATTCCTGCAGAGTGGTCTGTCTAAAGGTCTCGCATATAACTCGCTGCAAGTACAAATAGCAGCGTAGCATGCTTTTGGGGTCGAGTAGCAGGTTTTTCCTTAGCAGCTCATCTGGATGTCACTCGTTTTTTTACGAGGGGCTCTTCATTTACGTCCGCCTCTTTGGAGGCCTTGTCCTTCGTGGCGACAACCTGGTGCTTCATGCATTACAGGAGTCTCCGTTTGAGCCTTTGCAAAAGGCATCGGATAAAGATCTTACGCGTAAGGCTGTGTTTTTGGTGGCGATTTCCTTGGCTCAACACATTTCGAAACTGCAGGCTTTGTCTTGTAGAGATCCTTTTTTGTAGTTCTCAGATTCGGGAGTTTCGATACGGACAGTTCCTTCTTTTCTGCCAAAGGCAGTCTCAGAGTTCCATCTTAATCAGACTCTGTTTCTCCCTTCGTTTAGGAAGGAGGATTTTCCAGTTCAGTTTGCATCACTTCGGCTGTTGGATGTGCGAAGGATGTTGTGTTACCTTCGGGTCACCAATGAGTTTCGGAGATCGGACCACCTTTTTGTTCTGCTGTCGGGGCCGCAAAAGGGTGAGGTGGCCTCCAAAGCTTCGATAGCGTGTTGGATTAAGGAAACTATTGCATCTGCATATTTGTCTCTAGGTCGAGAGCCACCTATGGCTATACAGACTTATTCTACTGGAACGCAGACTGTGTCCTGGGCGGAGACTTCTTCTCTGCATGTACATGAAATTTGACGAGCAGCTACTTGGGCATCTCGGCATACTTTTGTGAAACACTACCAGTTGTATGTTGCCTCCGTGGAAGATGCACGATTTGGGGCTCAAGTATTGGCGCGGGGCGTGTTGGCTTCCCGCCCTTCTTAGGGTAGGCTTTGATACATCCCACCAGTTCCTGGATTCATCTGCTGTTTGTGACGAGGAAGGTAAAATTAGGTCTTACTTGATAATTTTCTTTCCTTTAGCAACAGCAGATGAATCCAGGATCCCTCCCAGTAGCCGACTATTTGTTTGTTGGACGCTACTCTGGTCTCTTCCTCTTAGACAGATTCAGTCAGATTAAAAAAAAAAAGAAGAAGAAAAAAATACACAGTTTGGAGGAAGAAATTCTGCTTCGGCAGGCATTGTTGCAACTGCATTTTATAGTTGCAGTTTTTATCATTGATTCTCTTTTGTTATAGTGAGGATGGGAGTTCTGTTAAAATTACTGAGTTGATTGGCCTAGTTCTACTGCTTTTGAAAGATATATACTAACTGATAGAGGGGCTGGCCGTCTCCTTTCTTCTCAAGAGTTCTGTTATCTCTATCTCTACCTGCTGGTAGATGGACACAACCCACCAGTTCCTAAAGGAAAGAAAATTATCAGGTAAGACCTAATTTTACCGCTAGAGATGTCAAAATGGTCTAGTATCTCCGGAAAACTTGTTCTTGATAATAACAAAAGCACTGTCTTTACTACATAAGAGGCATACTTTATCAATGGAGGTTACTATTAAGACATATTATTTTACCACTAGCTTGTGCAGTTTTAGCACAAGTCCCATTTTATGCAGTGAGACATGGGGGTCCATTTACTAAGGTGTGCTGCGGTGGTGTAGGCATGTGTTTTGGGTGCACGCAGATCCAATTTTCTGCATGCCTGCAAAAATGCTTTTTTTAAATTTTTGCCAAAAATGGACATGCAGCAAAATCAAAATTGGCGTATGTCCATTTTTGGTCTGAGACCTTACCGCCTGCCATTGACCTAGTGTTAAAGTCTCATGCAGTAACCAGGCGGTAATGACCTATGCGTGTCAAATGCCACTTGGCGCACATCTAATATGTGCCTCTGAAAAAAGTTTAAGACGCGCGCCAAAAATGAAATTACCGCAAGAGCCACGTGGTAGCCATGAGAACTGCATTTTGGCGCATGTTGGGTGTGCGTAGACGCTTATGCGGCTTAGTAAAATGGCCCATAGCTAGTTACTAATAACTGAGGTTAACACTAGAATAACACATCTTAACATAGCCCACATTGATAACTTTCCCTCAAGTGAAAAATGATGTTCTCCGAGGACAAGCAGGCTGCTTGTTCTCACGACTGGGTGACGTCCGCGGCAGCCCCCACCAACCGGAAAAAAGCTTCGCGGGACGGTCGGCACGCAGGGCACGCCCACCGCGCATGCGCGGCCGTCTTCCCGCCCGTGCGCGACCGCTCCCGCCAGTTCCTTTTTTTCCGCGTCTGGAGAGAGTCGTGCCCCGCCGCTCTCTCTGATTCAGCCGCCGGATTTTCGATCCCGTTTACGCCGATCGTGCTTTTTCTTTGTTTATTTCGGTTTAGTTACCGTCCGGTTTCTTTTTGAAAAAAAAAAAAAAGAAACCCTGCGCGTGTGGAGCACGCGCTCCCTTTTTTCCCTTGCTTCCAGCGGGGACGCTGCGTTGCGGCCTAGTGGCCGCACGGTCGTTTTCCTTTTCGTGGTGTGATTTCAGCCACCATTGACGACTTTGACTTCGCCGACGCGATTTTTCCGTCGATGTCCTCGAAGGTCCCGAGTGGATTTAAAAAGTGTGGTCGCTGCGGCCGGACGATCTCGCAGACCGACACCCACGCTTGGTGCCTCCAGTGCCTCGGGCCGGAGCACAATATCAAGTCGTGTTCTCTGTGTCTCGGTCTCCGGAAACGGACTCAGGTTGCGAGGCAAGTTCTGCGGGACCGTCTTTTTGGAACTTGCGCCGGCCCCTCGACGTCGACCTCGAAGGCATCGGTATCGACGCCCGGCCCTTCGGTACCGGTATCGATGCCCGAGACATCGGCACCGATGGCAGCGACCCCAGGAGAACAGGTCCCGTCGGCCAGCCGGTCCTCCGGTGAGAGTGGGGGTGAGAGGCCGCGTGGGCAGTCGGCCCCGGTCACTCCCTCAACTCGTGGGCCACGGGACCGAACCCTGTCTGACCCGGTACCTCGAGACCGAGGGGGATCGACCTCCTCCTCCTCCATGCCTTCCGGCGCCGGTGACGGGCATCGTAAGGAAGATAAGAAGCGTCGTCACCGGTCGCCCTCGGTGCATCCGGATATCGGAGAGGAGGCGACGCCGAAGCGTCATCGTTGAGAGGAGAGGTCTCCGTCGGTTGTGGAGGTACCGACGCGTCGGGGTTCCGGCACCTCGGTGCCGTCTCCTGGCCCCCAGCAGCTTCTGGCGCCGACACCCCTACCGGCCCCACCGCCTTTCCCGGCAGCGGGCCTGGACGAGTGCCTCAGAGCCATCCTTCCGGGGATCCTGGAAGGGCTGATGCGCCAGGCTGTGCCGGCGCCGGGGGTGCTTGCGCCCTCGGCGCCGATGACTGTGGCGCCGGCGAGCTCTAGCCCGGCGCCGGGGCCGTCGACACCGCCGCCGCTTGCGGTGCCGGTCTCGACCGCCACGCAGGTGGAGTCCCCGTCGACGTCGATGGAGGGAGCTCCGTCCCCGCCGGCGCGGGAGTCCACCGCTCGACGACACCGAGACCTTGGTGCCTCGACGTAGAGCCGGGCCCGGTTCAGGACTCAGCTACATGAGCTTATGTCCGACACCGAGGATGAGGACTCGTGGGGGGAAGAGGAGGACCCTAGATATTTCTCCTCAGAGGAGTCTACGGGCCTTCCCTCGGACCCCACGCCTTCACCGGAGAGGAAACTTTCACCTCCTGAGAGTCTCTCCTTTGCCTCCTTTGTGCGGGATATGTCTATTAGCATTCCCTTCCCCGTGGTCTCTGTGGAAGAGCCGAGGGCCGAGATGCTCGAGGTCCTCGACTATCCATCACCACCTAGAGAGTCCTCCACGGTGCCGCTGCACAATGTCCTTAAGGAGACGCTGCTTCGGAACTGGGTGCGACCATTAACTAACCCCACCATTCCCAAGAAAGCAGAGTCCCAGTATAGGATCCACTCCGACCCAGAGCTAATGCGGCCACAATTGCCCCATGACTCAGCGGTCGTGGATTCTGCTCTCAAGAGGGCACGGAGTTCGAGGGATACCGCCTCGGCGCCCCCGGGGCGGGAGTCTCGCACTCTGGACTCGTTTGGGAGGAAGGCCTACCAATCCTCCATGCTCGTGACCCGCATCCAATCATACCTGCTCTATATGAGCATTCACATGCGGACCTATGTGCAGCAACTGGCGGACCTGGTCGAGAAGCTCCCGCCGGAGCAGTCCAGGCCTTATCAGGAGGTGGTCAGGCAGCTGAAGGCGTGCAGAAAGTTCCTGTCCAGGGGTATCTATGACACCTGTGACGTGGCATCTCGTGCTGCGGCCCAAGGTATAGTGATGCGCAGGCTCTCATGGCTGCGTGCCTCTGACCTGGACAACCGCACCCAGCAGAGACTGGCCGACGTCCCTTGCCGGGGGGATAACATTTTTGGTGAGAAGGTCGAGCAGATGGTGGCCCAACTGCATCAGCGGGAAACCGCTCTCGACAAGCTCTCCCACCGGGCGCCTTCAGCATCCACCTCCACAGGTGGACGTTTTTCCCGGGCCCGGCAGGCTGCACCCTATTCTTTTGCGAAGCGTAGGTACAACCAGCCGGCCCGAAGGCCTCGTCAGGCACAGGGACAGCCCAGCGCGCTCGTTCTCGTCAACAGCGTGCGCCTAAGCAGCCCCCTGCGCCTCCACAGCAAAAGCCGGGGACGGGCTTTTGACTGGATCCACGGGAACATAGCCGCCCTACAAGTGTCCGTACCGGACGATCTGCCGGTCGGAGGGAGGTTAAAATTTTTTCACCAAAGGTGGCCTCTCATAACCTCCGACCAGTGGCCTCCAAATTGTCCTCTGGGAGCTCAGTCTTTCAGCTCCCATCACAAGCAGGTACTTGCAGAGGAACTCTCCGCCCTTCTCAGCGCCAATGCGGTCGAGCCCGTACCACCCGGGCAGGAAGGGCAGGGATTCTATTCCAGGTACTTCCTTGTGGAAAAGAAAACAGGGGGGATGCGTCCCATCCTAGACCTGAGAGGCCTGAACAAATTCCTGGTCAAAGAAAAGTTCAGGATGCTTTCCTTGGGCACCCTTCTGCCAATGATTCAGAAAAACGATTGGCTATGTTCCCTGGATTTAAAGGACGCATATACTCACATACCAATACTGCCAGCTCACAGACAGTATCTCAGATTCCGCCTGGGCGCACGGCACTTTCAGTATTGTGTGCTGCCCTTTGGGCTCGCCTCTGCCCCACGAGTGTTTACCAAGTGCCTCGTGGTGGTAGCGGCCTACCTACGCAAGCTGGGAGTGCACGTGTTCCCATATCTCGACGATTGGCTGGTCAAGAACACCTCAGAGGCAGGAGCCCTCCGGTCCATGCAGTGCACTATTCAACTTCTGGAGCTGCTGGGGTTTGTGATAAATTACCCAAAGTCCCATCTCCAGCCATCCCAGTCTCTGGAATTCATAGGAGCGCTGCTGAATACCCAGACGGCTCAGGCCTACCTTCCCGAAGCGCGGGCCACCAATCTCCTGGCCCTGGCTTCGCAGACCAGAGCGTCTCAGCAGGTCACAGCTCGGCAGATGTTGAGACTTCTGGGTCATATGGCCTCCACAGTTCATGTGACTCCCATGGCTCGTCTTCACATGAGATCTGCTCAATGGACCCTAGCTTCCCAGTGGTTCCAAGCCACCGGGAATCTAGAAGATGTCATCCGCCTCTCCATCAGTTGCTGCACTTCACTGCTCTGGTGGACCATCCGGACCAATTTGACACTGGGACGTCCATTTCAAATTCCACAGCCCACGAAAGTGTTGACGACGGATGCATCTCGCCTGGGGTGGGGAGCTCATGTCGATGGGCTTCACACCCAGGGTCTGTGGTCCCTCCAGGAAAAGGATCTGCAGATCAACCTCCTGGAGCTCCGAGCGATCTGGAACGCACTGAAGGCTTTCAGAGATCGGCTGTCCTGCCAAATTATCCAAATTTGGACAGACAATCAGGTTGCAATGTATTACGTCAACAAGCAGGGGGGCACCGGATCTCGCCCCCTGTGTCAGGAGGCCGTCGGGATGTGGCGTTGGGCGTGTCGGTTCGGCATGCTCCTCCAAGCCACGTACCTGGCAGGCGTAAACAACAGTCTGGCCGACAGACTGAGCAGAGTCATGCAACCGCACGAGTGGTCGCTCCATTCCAGAGTGGTACGCAAGATCTTCCGAGAGTGGGGCACTCCCTCAGTGGATCTTTTCGCCTCTCAGACCAACCACAAGCTGCCTCTGTTCTGTTCCAGACTTCAGGCACACGGCAGGCTAGCGTCGGACGCTTTTCTCCTCCATTGGGGGACCGGCCTCCTGTATGCTTATCCTCCTATACCTTTGGTGGGGAAGACCTTACTGAAGCTCAAGCAAGACCGCGGCACCATGATTCTGATAGCGCCCTTTTGGCCCCGTCAGATCTGGTTCCCTCTTCTTCTGGAGTTGTCCTCCGGGGAACCGTGGAGATTGGAGTGTTTTCCGACTCTCATCTCGCAGAACGACGGAGCGTTGCTGCACCCCAACCTTCAGTCCCTGGCTCTCACGGCCTGGATGTTGAGGGCGTAGACTTCACTGCGTTGGGTCTGTCTGAGGGTGTCTCCCGGGTCTTGCTTGCCTCTAGGAAGGATTCCACTAAAAAGAGTTACTTTTTCAAGTGGAGGAGGTTTGTCGTGTGGTGTGAGAGCAAGGCCCTAGAACCTCGTTCTTGCCCTGCACAGCACCTGCTTGAATACCTTCTGCACTTATCAGAGTCTGGCCTCAAGACCAACTCAGTAAGGAATCACCTTAGTGCGATTAGTGCTTACCATTATCGTGTGGAAGGTAAAGCCATCTCTGGAGAGCCTTTAGTCGTTCGATTCATGAGAGGCTTGCTTTTGTCAAAGCCCCCTATCAAGCCTCCTACTGTGTCATGGGATCTCAACGTCGTCCTCACCCAGCTGATGAAACCTCCTTTTGAGCCACTGAATACCTGCCATCTGAAGTACTTGACCTGGAAGGTCATTTTCTTGGTGGCAGTTACTTCCGCTCGTAGGGTCAGTGAGCTTCAAGCCCTAGTAGCTCATGCTCCATATACCAAATTTCATCACAACAGAGTAGTGCTCCGTACCCACCCAAAGTTCCTGCCGAAGGTGGTGTCGGAGTTCCATCTTAACCAGTCAATTGTCTTGCCAACATTCTTTCCCAGGCCGCATACCCGCCCTGCTGAACGTCAGTTGCACACATTGGACTGCAAGAGAGCATTGGCCTTCTACTTGGAGCGGACACAGCCCAACAGACAGTCCGCCCAATTGTTTATTTCTTTCGACCCTAACAGGCTAGGGGTCGCTGTCGGGAAACGCACCATCTCCAATTGGCTAGCAGATTGCATTTCCTTCACTTACGCCCAGGCTGGGCTGACTCTTGAGGGTCATGTCACGGCTCATAGTGTCAGAGCCATGGCAGCGTCGGTGGCCCACTTGAAGTCAGCCACTATTGAAGAGATCTGCAAGGCTGCGACGTGGTCATCTGTCCACACATTCACATCTCATTACTGCCTCCAGCAGGATACCCGACGCGACAGTCGGTTCGGGCAGTCGGTGCTGCAGAATCTGTTTGGGGTGTAAATCCAACTCCACCCTCCAGGACCCGAATTTATTCTGGTCAGGCTGCACTCTCAGTTAGTTGTTCTTCGTAGGTCAATTTCTGTTGTACCCTCGCCGTTGCGAGGTTCAATTGACCTGGGTTCTTGTTTTGAGTGAGCCTGAGAGCTAGGGATACCCCAGTCGTGAGAACAAGCAGCCTGCTTGTCCTCGGAGAAAGTGAATGATACATACCTGTAGCAGGTGTTCTCCGAGGACAGCAGGCTGATTGTTCTCACCTACCCTCCCTCCTCCCCTTTGGAGTTGTGTGTTTCATCTTTTGCTAGACATTCAACTGGCGGGAGCGGTCGCGCACGGACGGGAAGACGGCCGCGCATGCGCGGTGGGCGTGCCCTGCGTGCCGACCGTCCCGCGAAGCTTTTTTCCGGTTGGTGGGGGCTGCCGCGGACGTCACCCAGTCGTGAGAACAATCAGCCTGCTGTCCTCGGAGAACACCTGCTACAGGTATGTATCATTCACTATATCCAACCTAAGATTTAATAGAAAAAATATGTTTCAAAATTTTAAATGTGTTAGATAAAGATTTCTCAGTAGGAATAATAAACTGAAAATCATCTACATATATACAGTGGGGGAAATAAGTATTTGATCCCTTGCTGATTTTGTAAGTTTGCCCACTGACAAAGACATGAGCAGCCCATAATTGAAGGGTAGGTTATTGGTAACAGTGAGAGATAGCACATCACAAATTAAATCCGGAAAATCACATTGTGGAAAGTATATGAATTTATTTGCATTCTGCAGAGGGAAATAAGTATTTGATCCCCCACCAACCAGTAAGAGATCTGGCCCCTACAGACCAGGTAGATGCTCCAAATCAACTCGTTACCTGCATGCCAGACAGCTGTCGGCAATGGTCACCTGTATGAAAGACACCTGTCCACAGACTCAGTGAATCAGTCAGACTCTAACCTCTACAAAATGGCCAAGAGCAAGGAGCTGTCTAAGGATGTCAGGGACAAGATCATACACCTGCACAAGGCTGGAATGGGCTACAAAACCATCAGTAAGACGCTGGGCGAGAAGGAGACAACTGTTGGTGCCATAGTAAGAAAATGGAAGAAGTACAAAATGACTGTCAATCGACAAAGATCTGGGGCTCCACGCAAAATCTCACCTCGTGGGGTATCCTTGATCATGAGGAAGGTTAGAAATCAGCCTACAACTACAAGGGGGGAACTTGTCAATGATCTCAAGGCAGCTGGGACCACTGTCACCACGAAAACCATTGGTAACACATTACGACATAACGGATTGCAATCCTGCAGTGCCCGCAAGGTCCCCCTGCTCCGGAAGGCACATGTGACGGCCCGTCTGAAGTTTGCCAGTGAACACCTGGATGATGCCGAGAGTGATTGGGAGAAGGTGCTGTGGTCAGATGAGACAAAAATTGAGCTCTTTGGCATGAACTCAACTCGCCGTGTTTGGAGGAAGAGAAATGCTGCCTATGACCCAAAGAACACCGTCCCCACTGTCAAGCATGGAGGTGGAAATGTTATGTTTTGGGGGTGTTTCTCTGCTAAGGGCACAGGACTACTTCACCGCATCAATGGGAGAATGGATGGGGCCATGTACCGTACAATTCTGAGTGACAACCTCCTTCCCTCTGCCAGGGCCTTAAAAATGGGCCGTGGCTGGGTCTTCCAGCACGACAATGACCCAAAACATACAGCCAAGGCAACAAAGGAGTGGCTCAGGAAGAAGCACATTAGGGTCATGGAGTGGCCTAGCCAGTCACCAGACCTTAATCCCATTGAAAACTTATGGAGGGAGCTGAAGCTGCGAGTTGCCAAGCGACAGCCCAGAACTCTTAATGATTTAGAGATGATCTGCAAAGAGGAGTGGACCAAAATTCCTCCTGACATGTGTGCAAACCTCATCATCAACTACAGAAGACGTCTGACCGCTGTGCTTGCCAACAAGGGTTTTGCCACCAAGTATTAGGTCTTGTTTGCCAGAGGGATCAAATACTTATTTCCCTCTGCAGAATGCAAATAAATTCATATACTTTCCACAATGTGATTTTCCGGATTTAATTTGTGATGTGCTATCTCTCACTGTTACCAATAACCTACCCTTCAATTATGGGCTGCTCATGTCTTTGTCAGTGGGCAAACTTACAAAATCAGCAAGGGATTAAATACTTATTTCCCCCACTGTATGATAACTGACCCTAAGACATGTTAACAATTTGTAGATGGGAGTAAGATAAATGTTGAAAAGCAGATTCGCAAAGCTGATCCTAGGTACACCAGAGATCATCTTTGTCCAACTGTCTAACTTGATTGACTTGATCAGTTAACAAAGAAGAGAGCCATCTCAAAACAGATCCCTTAATACCTAGAACCTGCAATCTATTAATCAAAATTGCATGATCCACTGTAATGAAAGTTGCAGAAATATCCAACACATCAAAAATTATTTACCATGATTAAATCCAACCCAAATAGAATAAAATACAAACAACAATAATGCTTTTGTTCTAAATTTTGTTCCAGATCCAAACTGAAAATGATCAAGAATCTTTTTTTTCCTATACAATTAGAAAGCTGTTCCAAACCAGTTTTTTTCCACATAATCTTTGTTAAAGGATGGCAAAGAAAATATTTAGTGGTAATTTTCTGTAAATCCCCCTTACAATTTTTAACCAATGGTTAAACAGTTGCTTGCTTCAAAGTATTATTATCACTCAATATTTAAGACATTCATTGAGGGTCTCTTTTACAAAGTGGCGGTAAACCCAACGTGGGCTTACCACATGTTAATCTGGAGTTACTACCAGCCCAACTTAGGTGCCGGCAGTAGTTCCATCATCAGCATGTGCCATTTCCAGCACTAGGGCAAATTGGCCCTTATTTGTTAGCATGGTATTAACCCAGTTACTGCCGGGTCAGCGCAGGCCCTTTACCGCCACCTCAGTGAGTGGTGGTTAGTGCTTTCCCCTGCATTGCTATGTGGTAAGAATAACCTTACCACATGGCCATGGGCTGGAGGAGTGGCCTAGTGGTTAGAGCATCGGTCTTACCATCCAGAGGTGGCTGGTTCAAATCCCACTGCTGCTTCTTGTAATCTTGGGCAAGTCACTTAACTCTCCATTGCCTCAGGTACAAACTTAGATTGTGAGCAGTCTTGGGACAGAGAAATAGCCAGAGTACCTGAATGTAACTCACCTTGAGCTAGTACTGAAAAAGGTATGACCAAAATCTAAATAAATAGTAATGTACATAAGTAATGCCTCACTGGGAAAAGACCAAGGGTCCATCGAGCCCAGCATCCTGTCCACGACAGCAGCCAATCCAGGCCAAGGGCACCTGGTGAGCTTCCCAAACGTACAGACATTCTACACATGTTATTCCTGGAATTGTGGATTTTTCCCAAGTCTATTTAGTAGTGGTTTATGGACTTGTTCTTTAGGAAACCGTCTAACCCCTTTTTAAACTCTGCTAAGCTAACCACCTTCACCACGTTCTCCGGCAACAAATTCCACAGTTTAATTATGTGTTGGGTGAAGAAGTTTTTCTCAGACTTGTTTTAAATTTACTACACTGTAGTTTCATCGCATGCCCCCTAGTCCTAGTATTTTTGGAAAGCATGAACAGATGCTTTACATCCACCTGTTCCACTCCACTCGTTATTTTATATACCTCTATCATGTCTCCCCTCAGCCGTCTCTTCTCCAAGCTGAAAAGCCCTAGCCTCCTTAGTCTTTCTTCATAGGGAAGTCGTCCCATCCCCGCTATCATTTTAGTCGCCCTTCGCTGCACCTTTTCCAATTCTACTATATCTTTTTTGAGATGCGGCGACCAGAATTGAACACAATACTCGAGGTGCGGTCGCACCATGGAGCAATACAATTGCATTATAACATCCTCACACCTGTTTTCCATACCTTTCCTAATAATACCCAATGTTTTCAGCCTTTTTACCTGTTGCAGTAAAAAGGGCCACAGGGTGCAGCAAAAACAGCCCCCGCCAGCAGCACAGGGCCCTTTTTACCACAGCTTAGTAAAAGGACCCCTGATTTAGTCACTGCATTTGTGAAGAGGACATCGACAAAAAGTGTTTCCTTAGTGCAGATTCATCAGAAGCAACCACAGATTCCTTAGGGACTTCTAATAAATTAAGATGCTCTTCAAGATGTTTTACCTTATCTTGAAAAGTGTCTGCAAACTGCTGATTTGATATATATGATTTCATGTCATGCCTACAATTAGTAAATTTTCCTACTTTGGAAAATATTTCTCTAGATTTAGAGGGGGCTGATGAGATAGCTCCTTTTGTTATCTGTCTAGTAAGATCTGGAATTTATCTTTGCAGGTTCAGCTTTTATCCAATTATTTTCAATTTTGAAAAGTTTTTAAAATGTTTTTGTAGTACATTTTATATTAATGAATTTATCATTTTATGTATGCTAGTTTGGTCTTAATGATAAGCCAACTGTTTTCAGGGAGATAGCTTTTGTTACCTGCTTTGATTCCACAGTTGACATAGATGGGATACAAGCGCCAGAATAGTAAAGTATAGTATAGTATAGTATCATATCCTATCCTATGCTGACAACATTCTGCTTCTCCTACCATTAACCTCTTCATGTCAAGACCCAATACAGTCTGTAATAACTGAGAAGAATGCTGTTCAATCGTGGGCCTTGGCAAATAAACTAAAACTGAATGTGCAAAAAACTAAGATCCCGTGGTTCCAGAATCAAGGAATTATGGTCCCAACTTCAATAACACTGGTAATGATAAAACCTTTGTAGTCAAATCTGAAACCAGGGTGCTTGGGGTCTTGATGATTCCTCCCTAACATATTCCTCCCATATTAATCAACTATGGAATAAAACTCTGTTTAAAATAAAACAGCTATATCTAGTCAGGTCATTTTTTACCAAAAAGCCTTTGTACAGTTGGTCAAAATTCTGGTCCCAACGGCACCTGGATTATTGTAATAACTTATTTTTTGGTATTAAGTGTCAATATCAGAAAAAAAACTGCAAATTATGCAGAATACAGCTGCTTGTCTGATTTTCAAACTGAATAGATACACTAGTGTTTCATTATATCTTGTCAAACTGCATTGGCTTCTCGTAGCCTAAAGAATCAGGTTTAAAGCTGCTTGTCTAGTTTTCCAAATTTTACATGACTTCACATCTGAATTGTTGATTAATGTCTCGTCATTATGTTTGGTTCAATCTAACAGACTGAAAGAACAATTGATGTTAGTGCAACTGTTTTACAAGGGAATCTAGTATCAGAAAAATTTTAACTCTCTCTTCCCTGTATTAGGAGTCTCACCAGTGGCGTAGCTACGTGGGGCCTGAGGGGGCCGGGGCCCCCGCAGATTCACCCCAGGACCCCCCTCCCGGCGAACCCGCCCCCACCGCCGCCTACCTTTACTTTTGCTGGCGGGGGATCCCACTCCCCGCCAGCCAACGTCTTCTCAGTCCTTCCTGCTCTTCAATTTGTTTGCTGACGTCCTGCACGTAATTGTACGTGCAGGACGTCAGCAAACAAATTGAAGAGCAGGAAGCGACTAAGAAGAAGACGTCGGCTGGCGGGGAGTGGGATCCCCCGCCAGCAAAAGTAAAGGTAGGCTGCAGCGGCGGCGGGTTCGCGGCGGGAAGGGGGGGCGGCAATGTCGGCGGTGGGGGGGCGGCGCTGGGGGGAGGGCTAAAATGTGCCCCCTCCCCCCGGGCTCTAGACCCCTCTCCCACGGAATGCTGGCTACGCCCCTGAGTCTCACTATGAAATTCTTTACCTATTGCTATTAGATCAGATAATATTTACTTCAGCTTCCAGAAGAGGTTAAAATCTTTTCTCTTTCCAAAAACTGTTATATAACAAACCATTACTACTGTTGTATCCTTTTCCATCTATAAGACTATTCTTGATGTACCTTTATTACTTTTATAAACTCTAATCAATCTATATCAAGTCCACTTAGAATATCCATAATGACTAGAACACAACCCTTACACTCTCTGTAACAGATCTCTGTAAGCCACATTGAGCCTGCAAATAGGTGGAATAATGTGGGATACAAGTGCAATAAATAAATAAATAAATATAGAATGCTCTGAACCCTGAAAAGGGGATTTTAGCAGTATATAAGATTTGATTTGATTTGAATAGTTCTTCTTCCTCAATATTTCTTTTTAAGTATTTATTCACACATCATAACAATAAAAATTAAAATCTAAATTACTATTTTTTAACAAAGTTGCTGCGTTTTGAGCTTTAATGATGCTTGTCTAGTCTTTTTTTTTTCCTTGATAGCACAATATAAGTGCTGGTACAAACTGTCATGTGTCCTTGTATCTGAGAAAGGACAGGGAAGAAAATCTGCAATAGAAGAGATCTACAGAACAACATGTTCCTAACAGCATGGGCATGATTGTATAACATAGCAAAATGGTAAAAGAATGGCCCAGTGAACTTATTGTTCATTGTGAAGATAACTTTGAAGAAGCCTGAGTAGTTGGAAAGCCTTTTGCCATTTTGTATCCTTGCATTTTATAATTAATTTTTAAAGAAAAATAAGGCAGCGGAGGGGTAAAATAGCATAAGTAAATGTGAAAATGCCAGATGCATATGCTATTTTCCTCCTCCTGTCTCCACACACCCAGAAACATGATTGTAAATTGTCCTCAGTAAAGGACTATGCCTTATAGTGCTGCCCACAGACAATGCGCTATCATCTTCTGCTCTTATATATCTATGAACAGGGCCTTTGAGAGAGGAAAAGTAAAGTAAGTAAGTAATGACAATCACTCTTTAACCTCTATCTATCTATCTATCTATCTATCTATCTATCTATCTATCTATCTATCTATCTATCTATCTATCTATCTATCTATCTATCTATCTATCATAGGGCAATGTCAGTGGGTTAGCTTTGTGTATATCATGACAGTAATGAACCTCAACCAGGGTACATGGAGTATGATCACAATCTTTCAAATTTACTACTGACACTTTCCATAGTGTCAGCTGCAAGTGTCCGGAATCAAATGGCATAGAGGGGCATAATCGAACGAAAACGTCTATCTCCATGGGCGTTTATCTCCGAGAACGGGTCCGTGAAGGGGCGGAGTGAACCGTATTTTCAAAAAAAATAGACGCCCATGTGTTATTCGCCAAGGTGTGAGCTGGGCGTTTTTGCTTTTCAGCGATAATGGAAAATGAAATCGCCCAGCTCAAAAACGAATAAATCCAAGGCATTTGTTCGTGGGAGGGGCCAGGATTCATAGTGCACTGGTCCCCCTCACATGCCAGGACACCAACCGGGCACCCTAGGGGGCACTTTTACAAAAACAAAAAAAAAGGTAAAAGAGCTCCCAGGTGCATAGCACCCTTCCCTTGGGTGTTGAGCCCCCCAAATCCCCCTCAAAACCTACTGCCCACAAGTCTACACCATTACTATAGCCCTAAGAGGTGAAGGGGGGCACCTACATGTGGGTACAGTGAGTTTGGGGGGGTTGGACGACTAAGCATTAAGCAGCACAATTGTAACAGGTAGGGGGGGGATGGGCCTGGGTCCACCTGCCTGACGTCCACTGCACCCCCTAACAACTGCTCCAGGGTCCTGCATACTGCTGCTTGGGAGGAGGGTATGACATTTGAGGGTGAAAGTAAAAAGTTGTGAAACATCATTTTTTTGTGGTGGGAGGGGGTTAGTGACCACTGGGGGAGTCAGGGGAGGTCATCCCCGACTCCCTCTGGGGGTCATCTGGTCATTAGGGCACTTTTTGGGGCCTTATTCGTGAAAAAACAGGGTCCAGGAAAAGTGCCCTAAATTCTAGCTACAAACGTATCCATTATCGGCGAAAGGCGCCCATCTCTGTTCGGGTGATAACCACGCCCCAGTTCCGCCTTCACCACGCCTCCGACACGCCCCCGTCAACTTTGTCCGCATCCTCGACGGAGTGCAGTTGAAAGCGTCCAAAGTTCGGCTTTCGATTATACCGCTTTATTTGTTTTTGTGAGAAAAACGCCCATCTCCCGATTTAGGTCGGAACTTGGGCGTTTTTCTCGTTCGATTATAAGCAGGATAGTCACCTAAGGTTGATGACCCCTACTGCAGGTTCAAAAGGTTTGAGACCAGTGAGGTAGCTGTCCTGGTTCTTCGAAAATCCTGTGGAATTGAACCAGAAACTCGGACAAGTTGTTCAATATTGGATCATTTCTCTCCTTGATAGGAGAGGCCCAGGTGAGTGCAGAACCAGTGAGCAATGAGATTACATAAGCCACTTTGGCTCTATTGCAAGTAAAGTCTCTAGCTTGTAGTTCAAACACAATCTGGCATTGATTCAAAAATCCCCAGCAGTCCTTAGGGTTCACATTGAATCAAGGAGGTGGGGTGAGGTGGATTCCTGTACCACTGAGAGGGTGGCAGCTGGTGCCAGGACTCCAAGGAGCAGGACTACTTGAAGAGCTCCCAGGTTCTGGATAATCTTCATGCATTGGGTCAAGTCTGTACTGCCCAGACATCTGTTTTTGGAGGGTGAATTGCTGCAGCAACTGCAGGGATGGAGACTTCATCAAGCTCAGGGCCTCTGCAAGCTGTTAGAATTGTGAGTGTTTAACCAAATAGTAAGCCCTTAGGTCATGGAACTCTGAACCAAGGAGAACTGATCCAAGATGGCCGCAACCTGAAGGTCATAGGAACAGATAGCTCCGGCGACCCGAGCTGCAAATCAGCTAAAAACAGATCGCGCAAACTACAGGTAACCACAGTGGTCATCAGATGGGCACTTGGGTCTTACCTGTGAGGCAGAACAGTAGGCCGAAGGTCGCTGCTGAGCTGAGCCTACTCATGGACATTCACCGGGGATGGGTAACCGATAGCACAACGCTGCCCTGCTGGACCCGGCGCCTATCCACACCTCCGAAGTCGCTAGTTGAACAGCGACGCCCCCACCTCCATCACATACCGAGGTAAGTGCCGACCAGCCGGACACTCACCCAGGACGGTAGGAGAGGAGAGAGTGACGAGCGCGGCACTCACCCTCACCCTCGTGGTCAACAATAACGTAGCACTGCCCTGCTGGGCCCGGCGTCTATCCGCACCTCCGGAGTCGCCAGTTGAACAGCGGTGCCCCCACCTCCAGATACGTGTGTAGGTCTGCTGAAATGAATTGTTTACACAAACTCAACTTAGCAATGAGCTTCCTTACATCTTATGCCTATTAATACCTTATCTTCCGTCAAGGTCATTATGATCTCCTACAAATCAGTTGATAGTGCCATCATTCTGAAAACTTTTTCATGAGCATACAAGAAACACGATTTTCTCAGTTCAGGGCCTTCTGCACTGGAAGAAATGACCACTTTCCCTTCATCAACAGACCTCATTGGAAACTTTCAAAGCAGAATTTAAACATTTTTTCATTCGAGATGCATACAGCTCTGGTACCTAAGCATTTTATCGATGTCGTGGTGAGCCTGAGGGAGAAATTTGCCATCTCATTTTTGTACTGTTCCTTTCTTTACTATCTGAATTGTATTTCACCCGAACCTACCCTATTTATCGTGTCATATCTATTCCCCTACCTACCATAATAAACTTGAAACCTGAAGATTTACAGCTGCACCTGGGGATGTCTAAATTTTAGAAAGCTGCTCATTTTGTATAGTGCTCTACTGGAGGGACTAGGGGTGGGGTCCCCTTAATCTCCCCAGTGTATTTCTTCCCACTGAAAGAAATACTGGCGAAGGATATTGGGCTCTGTGGAAACTTTGAAAAACATAGATGTGTATGTTTCTAAATTGGAAAACATACGTGTGTACGTTCTGTCACTACTGTAACATAATGTTACCCCCAGGGCAGTCTCACCTTCGATTCCGCTCCACCCCGGGGGCCCACAAGCAGATCTGTCTCTTCATTCTTCTTAACACCGCCACACTCATAGCTAAATCAGGCAGGGACACACAAGCTGGGCAGAATACTCTGGTAGGCCATGGGGTACTCTTTCTTTGGACACTCATTCCTGAAGGAAAGCCAGCAGTTTTGTTGCTGCAAAAACAGTAACTTGATTTACTAACAGGAACTCAAACACAGTTCATAACAGTCAGCTTGGTCTTAACACTTCAGGGATCCTTTTAATGTATCAGCACAGCTATCACCTAGTCTCTTATGATATTAGGGCACTTTTCTACGTTCACGTTTCAGTCTATCCAAGCAGTGATTATCTTTCCACCAAACAAACAAAAAATGGATGTTGCATAGGGTGATTTTTCTTGTTAAACTTCAGTCCACATACAGTGGGGGAAATAAGTATTTGATCCCTTGCTGATTTTGTAAGTTTGCCCACTGACAAAGACATGAGCAGCCCATAATTGAAGGGTAGGTTATTGGTAACAGTGAGAGATAGCACATCACAAATTAAATCCGGAAAATCACATTGTGGAAAGTATATGAATTTATTTGCATTCTGCAGAGGGAAATAAGTATTTGATCCCCCACCAACCAGTAAGAGATCTGGCCCCTACAGACCAGGTAGATGCTCCAAATCAACTCGTTACCTGCATGCCAGACAGCTGTCGGCAATGGTCACCTGTATGAAAGACACCTGTCCACAGACTCAGTGAATCAGTCAGACTCTAACCTCTACAAAATGGCCAAGAGCAAGGAGCTGTCTAAGGATGTCAGGGACAAGATCATACACCTGCACAAGGCTGGAATGGGCTACAAAACCATCAGTAAGACGCTGGGCGAGAAGGAGACAACTGTTGGTGCCATAGTAAGAAATGGAAGAAGTACAAAATGACTGTCAATCGACAAAGATCTGGGGCTCCACGCAAAATCTCACCTCGTGGGGTATCCTTGATCATGAGGAAGGTTAGAAATCAGCCTACAACTACAAGGGGGGAACTTGTCAATGATCTCAAGGCAGCTGGGACCACTGTCACCACGAAAACCATTGGTAACACATTACGACATAACGGATTGCAATCCTGCAGTGCCCGCAAGGTCCCCCTGCTCCGGAAGGCACATGTGACGGCCCGTCTGAAGTTTGCCAGTGAACACCTGGATGATGCCGAGAGTGATTGGGAGAAGGTGCTGTGGTCAGATGAGACAAAAATTGAGCTCTTTGGCATGAACTCAACTCGCCGTGTTTGGAGGAAGAGAAATGCTGCCTATGACCCAAAGAACACCGTCCCCACTGTCAAGCATGGAGGTGGAAATGTTATGTTTTGGGGGTGTTTCTCTGCTAAGGGCACAGGACTACTTCACCGCATCAATGGGAGAATGGATGGGGCCATGTACCGTACAATTCTGAGTGACAACCTCCTTCCCTCCGCCAGGGCCTTAAAAATGGGTCGTGGCTGGGTCTTCCAGCACGACAATGACCCAAAACATACAGCCAAGGCAACAAAGGAGTGGCTCAGGAAGAAGCACATTAGGGTCATGGAGTGGCCTAGCCAGTCACCAGACCTTAATCCCATTGAAAACTTATGGAGGGAGCTGAAGCTGCGAGTTGCCAAGCGACAGCCCAGAACTCTTAATGATTTAGAGATGATCTGCAAAGAGGAGTGGACCAAAATTTCTCCTGACATGTGTGCAAACCTCATCATCAACTACAGAAGACGTCTGACCGCTGTGCTTGCCAACAAGGGTTTTGCCACCAAGTATTAGGTCTTGTTTGCCAGAGGGATTAAATACTTATTTCCCTCTGCAGAATGCAAATAAATTCATATACTTTCCACAATGTGATTTTCCGGATTTAATTTGTGATGTGCTATCTCTCACTGTTACCAATAACCTACCCTTCAATTATGGGCTGCTCATGTCTTTGTCAGTGGGCAAACTTACAAAATCAGCAAGGGATCAAATACTTATTTCCCCCACTGTACATAGGTACACACAGAACCATTCGTCTCATATTCCTCTTCATTGCAATTGAAACAAGGTACTTGACATTGTCTTCAGAGTCAATTTTTCATTCTCAAATTTAAGTCTAGGGATTAGATACTTAGTAATCTATCTCTGCACTAAATCACCCTTGTGGTATTTTCTCTGTGCTGGGTACAACAACAGTGAGAGCTCCACTGTATTCCCTCTCGGTTTATGATCCTTTGACTCGAGCCATCACTGCATGGAGGGTATTGCAGGGTTCCCAGTCAAATGAACCATCTATAACCAATGTTATTTGCTGACTTTTATTCTCTGACCCATCCTATAGCAGGATTCCCCTTTGATACTGTGAGTCATCAGCCAGGGGTGGGCTACCAAAGACCCAGAACCCCTGCATTCAGGGCTATTAACAACTCTCTGACCCAACCTCCATGGGCTAGTCCTTCTATGATTTTACCATGGGGCTATCAGTTGCAACTCCCTAACCTCTTAAGCATTTTCAGGTGTGTGTGTGTGTGGGGGGGGGGGGGGGGGGGGGGGGGGGGTTCACAGTAGTAAACTGGAGCAGATGGAAACCAGTACAATCTATCCACTCTGCCCAGCAATTCTTAAATGCCTACATATACATGTAAGTGCTAGCACATACAAGTTTAAGTTGCTGTGTTGATCCTGTTGAAACTCTAGATGTTGATGCTTGTAAAATGGACCCCACCACATGTACCTGACACATACAAGTCCATTCCTGCAGGCACTTTAGAACAGGCTATATGTCAGTAGATCCTGTTCTGAAATACTAGCGGAACTTGACATGTCCCATCCGGTACATCTCAATTGCAGTTTGGACGTTATATCTAAAATGTGCCTCAGAATAGTTGTATAATTAGAACTTAAGTCAGGGAAGGTCAGATATTCACCTATAATATCTCCAAATTCTTGCTTCTCACCTACATGGCAGTAGCAGAGATCCCGGTCCACAAATAAATTAAGCAGATAACCTACATCCCTAATTTTGCCTGGTGTCCTCTTTTACTTTGCTGTTGAAAAGCAGGTTGCTTTAATAGGATGGATTCTTTTGTTCCCCAACAGATGTCATGCTTTTGTTTGGAATGGCATCCTGAGGAAAGCAGTGTTTTTCCTCTAGCCTCCTTAATCAATAATGGTTATGGCATTTTCCTCCAGGGACTTCTTTAATTTTTTTTTTAAACCATCAACACAAATTATTTTTACCGTATCCTCTAGGAATGAATTCCACAATGCACTGAGTGAAAAATATTTTATCCTACTTGTTTTAGCATTTTAAGTGCAGGAATGGGGTTATAAAAAATGCCCAACATGCATGAGTGTACAGCCACTGCACTGAACATGTGTATTGGAGAACCATTCCCAGAGGCGGGTTTGGGGCAGAAGGTGCATGCATGTGCATATTTTTGCATTTATTTATTTTTACATTTTAAGGGCCACCACCCTACTTACATGTTCCTTCCAATGTTGTACCATCTATACATTTTCTAATAAGTTTTCATGCTGATAAAGTATTTGCACAAATAGCAGGTGGAAATCTCCAAGTGATGCACCACAAAATTCTCTATGTTAATTAGCCCAAAATAAAAGGAATGACAGCATTTTATCACTCCCCAACCACTTTGGTTGATTCCGAAGCATCAGGAAGGCAGTCTATAAATGCCTCAGATAAATAAATATAGAATATAAATTCAGGTAAGAAAAATAGACTCATCTTGTCTACCCAAGTTCATTCCCAATACATTGTCACAGACCCCGGCTAATCCTTGGCTTTCTTCCACTTCATTTCAGTGCTTGAAGAACTCGTATGTGGTTCCTTTGGGATGGAATCAAACAATGTGGATGGGAGCCTTTTCAATTTATGCCCCTTTTATGTGGAATGTATTACCTGATGAGTTATGAACTGTCAGAAATCTTAGGGCCCCTTTTACCATGCTGCGGTAAACGGGGACCCATGGTAGCAGCACACGGGTTTGCCGCTAGCCGAAGCCTCCTTTTACTGCAGCAGGTAAAATGAAATTTTTTTAAAGGAAATGACCATGCAGTAAGTTAGATGGACGTATAGAAGAACCAACCCTCTCAGTCCAAGCAGGCAAGCAAACACAGCAAAGGAGACAAGCAAATCAAAAGATGACGCTCAAGCAAATTCAAAATATTTATTATCATCCAAGACTTGACACAGGCCATGTTTCGGCCAACAGGCCTGCATCAGTAGTCTTTATAAACAGTGTAGTCGGTATGGTTAAGTGCTGCTGCATATCAGCAGTTAGGCGGACATAAGTGATTTAATCTGGCAGGAGCCTCTCCTGTCCAGTTAAATCACTTTCAATATTGGGCAGCTTTTTCTAAGCTATATCCATGTTTATGTACATTTTACCAAGTTTCAAAGTTTATTAAAAATTTGATATATAGTTATTGTATGTCAGCACATGTACATAATTGATGTTTCTCCTTCAGTTTGTTAGCGTAAGAATTTAGTGTAGATTTATAATCTACACAGTATTCCACTGATGTTCATATTAGAAAGTTCTTTATTGAAGCCTTTTCTTTTTTTTATTCAATTGTTTTCAGTGGCTTTTGTCACAACTCTGATTTGTACTAGTTTAGTAACAATTTTTTTTTTCATGTAATGTATTGTTATTCTGAAATGAATGCCAGCTGGAAGGCAAGGTTTACACATTTAAATAAGTATAATAGGCTTAGTACAATCATATATTGTTCTTGCATCCAATGCTACGTAGAAGTAACTGTCAATTGCTAATGAAATTTTTATGCAAATCACTACAATAAACAATTATTAAAATGAATGTGAACCATTTTAAATAAGTCTTTGCTTATTCAATTTAATTAAAACATTAAGACAAACTAGTAATTAAAATCATAACTATTTCCTAAACCATAAAGCAGAACATTTAAAAAAATTTCAAAAATTGCCCTAAATGAAATAAGGGCACGGCAGAAATAAAGGAATGACACACCCTTACTCCTTCAGTGGTCAATGACCCCCTCCCACTCCACAAAGATGTAAATGAAACAGTACATACCAGCCTCTATGACAGCTTCAGATGTTACGGCCAGTTCTATTTGAGCAGCAAGCAGGTTCCTGGAATAGCCTAGTGGTTGGTGCTGTACACTGTGGAGAAGGTGACTCAGACTCATTATCCACTCTATTACACTTGTGGTGAAAAATATCAATACCCCAAACCCCCCAAAGCCTACTCTTCCCACATATAGGTGATACCTGCAGCCATAAGGTCTATTGTAGTGGTGTATAGTTGAGTACAGTAGGTTTTTTTTGGGTTTTGAAGGACTCACCATACAATATAAGGATACAAGGAGGTAATGGTGAGATGTGTACTTGGACCTTTTATGTGACGTCCACTGCAGTGCCTCCTAGGCTGTCCCACTGCTCTGCTGGTATGCCTGTGTGGTCAGTCTACTAAGAAAGCTGGCTCCTCCTATGTTCCTATGGCTTGATTTTGTGCATTTTTCACTTAGACGGTTTTTTTTTTTTTTAATAATCCAAAAAAGGTAGATGTACTAAGCAGAACAACATATAGGAAATGGACATTTTCAAAGAAAAAAGATAGATGTTTTCCTGGTTTGAAAATGGTGATTTTCACTACTTGATTTTTGGACGTTTTCAGCAAAACATTCAAGTCAGATTTAGATGTCATATTGAAAATGCCCCTCTATATAGCTAGAAAAACTGCTATACTGAGGCTTATGAATAAGCAGTACCAGACATGACAGCTACTCCTATATAACCTACAGCACTCAACAATCGCCAAGTGACCAGTAAAACTGCTCTTAATTCAAGTAAATAACTAAACAATACTCTATTTATTTATTTATTTGCTGCATTTGTATCCCACATTTTCCCACCTATTTGCAGGCTCAATGCGGTTTACATTATGCCGCAAATGGTGATCACCATTAACGGAGTAATAATACAGAGAGGTGCTACAATAACGATAAATGGAAATATCATAAAAATGAGTTGCAAACATTAAGTAACGAATGAATAGGAGAAATAGATGAGTAATTCCTAACAGATGTATTAGAATAGAACAAAATAAAACGTTCAATAAAATTGATTTGAATTAAGTAATCAGATTGATGAAAACATGTTAGTTTGTTCTAATGTAGTTTAGATATCAAGTCTTTTGTGATGGATTTTTGTTATAAGTCTCTTTGAATAGATTAGTCTTCAGTAGCTTCCGGAAGGTTAACAGGTCGTGCGTTCTCTTTATGGTATTCGGTAGTGCATTCCACAGTTGCATGCAGATGTAAGAAAAGCTGGACGCATATATCGATTTGAACTTAAGTCCTCTGCAGTTGGGATAATGGAGGTTCAAGAAAGTTCGTGATGAGCTTTTTGTATTTCTTGCTGGAAGGTCTAGGAGGTCAGACATATATGATGGGACATCACCATGTATGATTTTATGAGCTAGAGTGCAGATCTTGAATGCAATGCGTTCTTTTAGTGGAAGCCAATGTAATCTTTCTCTGAGGGGTTGGGCACTTTCATATTTTGCTTTTCCGAATATGAGTCTAGCAGCAGTGTTTTGGGCTGTCTGGAGTCTCTTAATAATTTGTGCTTTGCAACCGGCATAGATGGAATTACAATAATCCAGATGGCTTAGTACAAATGATTGCACCAAATTGCAGAAAACCTCCCTAGGGAAAAAAGACTTCACTTTTTTAAGTTTCCTCATTGCGTATTACAGCATATTACAGTACAGTCTCTATTATACAATGTAAATGGGATCGATCCATTGTCAGATAAATGAAATGTCAGATAAAACAGAAAACAATGGTATCCCCCTTAAAAATACTTGGGGTACAAATGCAACAAATAAATAAATAAATGAACATTTTAGGTTAACCAGCAAGATTAAAGTTTAAATAGCTGGTGGTAAGGAGGTTTTCTGACCTGTGATTGATTTATTGCTAAACATAGTTATGTTGGGCAACGTTTGAGTGTGTGGCAGACACTCACCGCCTTATTTTCGAAAGAGAAAGACGCCCATATTTCGACCCAAAATCTTAGGATTTGCTTCCAACAAAAAACGAGCTTCCCTCGATGTCAGCATTGAATTCTCAGTTGCCTCCGATATTAACTCCTTTATCACACTTTTCAAATCATTGGTAGGGTCTGATGATGATTTTTTATACGTTCTCTCATCCCCAAGTCGTCTCCAACCTTCATCCAAATATTCTTGCTTGCCCCAAACTGTAACAGCACCTCCTTTATCAGCCCTCATAATAAGTACTTCCGTTTGATTCTGTAGAGAAATCAATGCTTCTGAAAGTTCTCTAGATAAATTTTGAGGTTTAAATTCAGGCTCCAATACACATTCTATTTTTTCTAACTTGTACAGTACATATTTCTGGAAGGCTAAAATAGATGGATCAAGATTATCAGCAGGCATCCAAGTGGATCTTGGTTTCACAATTGAAATATCAGGGTAACTCGGATGATCTTGAAAAAAATTTTTTTAATGCAATTTCCTGAAAACTTTATACAGTCCTATTCTGTCAAATACTCTAAGCTAAGTAATATCTATAAATTAAAGGATTCAATATTTATTTGACTTAAGATTTGAAAAGCTGATTGAATAGAAGTGCTTTTTAAGATTAAAAAAAGAGAAAAAAAAGAATAAAAGTGTTTCACGGGTTGATCTATGAGGATGTAAAGAACACCATTTACAGTTTGGGGCGTAATTCCCATATGGTGGAAACTTTTGAAAGATCTGAAGATCCCCGGGTAATAAAAACTATGCTTATATGTCTATCATCAGGAGTTATGTTGTGAAAATAGAGTTTGATAAATTTATTTGAATAAGCATGTGTTTGTTTGGGTGAGTGATAGTATTGAAAATGTTCCTGGGGTATGGTTAAACTACATTCAGTCAGCATTAATTCTGCACTGGCTGCCTAAAGTTACCTAGTTAACTTTTGTCAGTCAAATTGTAGGCTTTTACTTTCCTGTTCCTTGCATGTTCCTTATAATCCCCTTTTGACTTCATGTTTTTCTCACTCCACTCAGTTCAACCCCACCCCCCAGTCCTGTCCAATCTCTACCACTACATTTAGGAATCATCAAGCTATTGACTCTTCCACTCTATCCTCCAGTTATTACTACTACTACTACTATTTAGCATTTCTATAGCGCTACAAGGCATACGCAGCGCTGTACAAACATAGAAGAAAGACAGTCCCTGCTCAAAGAGCTTACAATCTAATAGACAAAAAATAAATAAAGTAAGCAAATCAAATCAATTAATGTGAACGGGAAGGAAGAGAGGAGGGTAGGTGGAGGCGAGTGGTTACAAGTGGTTACGAGTCTTTTCAACCACTAAGTTATCCAAGTCAGTCAGGTGAGGCTGTCTCTTCCTATAATACTATTCAGTCCTCTGCTGTCGATACCTTCGCTCTTCCCATTCCCTGTTCTGTAATGTGTACCAAACCCCAGCCTTGGTTGACATCTAGAATCCACTACCTACATTCCTGTGCTGAACTCCTTTGGCTGAAATCCCATGCCCATGCTGACTTCATACATACAAAATTCTTCCTGACCTCTTTCCAGTCTGCTATTTTACTCGACAAACAGGACTAATACATCCAGTTAACAAACTCTTTTTGCTACACTGAACTCTCCCCTCAAAGTGCCCTTCACCTCCAACTCCCCCCCTTCACTTTCTCACAGACTCTGGCTGAATACTTTCATGATAAGGTTCACAGGATTAACCTTGCCTGCCTCCTTTTCTGAAATCACTGAAGAGGAAACTGCACATTTTCATTCCTCCTCCTAACTGTCTACCTGTTCCTCTGATCCTATTCCCACCCATGTAGTTAACACTCTCACTCCTACTGTCATCCCTTCTATCTGTCATATCCTCAGTCTTTCACTTTCCACTGTGACTGTTTCTGATGCCTTCAAAAATGCCATAGTTACACCACTTCTTAAAAATCCTTCTTTAGACCCTACCTATCCTTCTAACTATCACCCCCATCTCCCTCCTCCCTTTCCTGTCCAAGCTACTTGAACATGCTGTTCACTGCCATTGTCTTGACTCATCTCAAGCTATTCTTGATCCACTTCAATCTAGCATTCGCCTTCTTCACTCTACTGAAACAGCCCTTGCTAAAGTCTCCAATGACCTGTTCCTGGCTATATTCAAAGGTCTGTATTCTATTCTCATCCTTCTTGATCAATCTGCTGCATTTGACACTGTTGATCAATGCCTACTCCTTGATACGCTTTCCTCACTTGGATATAAGGGCTCTGTTCTTTCCTGGTTTTCTTTTTATCTCTCCCATTGCACTTTTAGTGTATAATCTGTGGGTCCTTCTTCACTTCTATCCCACTAGCAGTTGGTGTACCTCAGGGCTCTGTCTTGGGACCTCTTCTTTTTTCCATCTATGATTCTTCCCTTGGTGCTCTGATCTCATCCCATGGTTTTCAGTATCGCCTTTATGCTGATGACTTGCAGATCTACCTCGCCACACCAAAAATTTCAGCAGGAATCCAGGCCCAAGTATCAGTCTGCTTGTCTGGCATTGCCACCTAGATGTCTCACCACCATCTGAAACTAAACATGACCAAGACTGTGCTTCTTATCTTTCTCCTTAAACCCACCTCTCCTCTTCCACCATTCTCTATCTCTGTGGATAGCACTCTCATCCTGCCTGTATCATCAGCTTGTAACCTTTGGGTCATCTTTGACTCCTCTCTCCCTTTCTCTGCATATATCCAACAGACTGCTGAAACCTGCCATTTCTTTCTCTACAATATCACCAAAATTTGTCTCTTCCATTCTGAGCAGACTACCAAAACTCTTATCCACACTCTTATCACCTCTCCCTTAGACTACTGCAACTTGATTCTCATAGGTTTCCCACTAAGCCACCTCTCTCCCCTTCAATCTGTTAAGAATTCTGCTGCATGGCTTACATACCACCAGTTTGGCTATGCTCATATTAGCCCTCTCCTCAAGTCACTTCATTGGCTCCCTGTCCATTTCCACATACAGTTCAAACTCCTCTTATTAATGCATTCACTCTGTATCTCCCATTTTGCTGGACCATAACATCTCTAGATACAAGGCCTTCATTCAGCTTCTTTAGATATTAATACATGGTACTAATACCTAAAAGTGACTATTTTACTATGCTTTTGTTGTATTCAGAGGGGTTGCATAGTGGTTAAAGCAGTAGCCTGAGAACCAGTGGACCCAGGTTCAAATCCCTCTTAAGCTGTTTGTCGCCTTCAAGCAGGTATAAACAGAATGGAGTTACACCAGTGGGTGGCTACCAAAATAGTCAGTGTGGTCTTCATCATATATCATATGGAGACAGACTTAAAGATCTCAATATGTATACTGTGGGGGGAGATGATAGAGACATTTAAATATCTCATTGGCAAAAATGAACAGGAGGTAAGTCTCTTTTAATTGAAAGGAAGCTCTGGAATGAGGGGATATAAGATGAAGGTGAAAGGAATAACCTAAGAAAATACTTCTTCACAGAAAGGGTTGTGAATTCATGGAGTGGCTTAAGGTGGAGACAAAAACTGTATCTGATTTCAAGAAAGCTTGGTACAAGTACATAGGATGTCTAAGGGAGAAAAAAGAATGGGAGATATTATGGATGGGCAGACTGGATAGGCCATATTTATTTATTTATTGCATTTGTATCCCACATTTTCCCACCTCTTTGCAGGTTCAAAGTGGAGGGGGATAATCAAACAGGGGTGCCCATCTCTAAGGACGGTCCCGTAAAGGGGCGGGGCAACCCGTATTATCGAAACAAGATGGACGTCCATCTTTTGTTTCGATAATATGGTTGGGGATGCCCAAATCATGAAATTTAGGTTGACCTTAGAGATGGTCGTCCCCGGTTTTCGGAGATAATGGAAAGCAAGGACGCCCATCTCAGAAACAACCAAATCCAAGCCATTTGGTTGTGGGAGGAGCCAGCATTTGTAGTGCACTGGTCCCACTAACTGAATGGAAAAAGCCCTTCCCTTACCGATCCTGAAAGGAACGGGCATGCATGAAGGAAATTGCATGCAAATGAGCTGCTCGCTGTTAGCTCATTTGCACACGATATCCTTCCTAAAGAGGGGAAGCGACAGCAGTTGAGGACATCCAAAATGTGGATGTTTCTGTGAGAAGGATGTTCATGTCTTTGCTATGCCTCCAACACCCTCTTTATTTATTTATTTGGGTCACAAGTAGCAGCAGTAGGATTTGAACTGGCCAGCTCTAGATTGCAAGACCAGTGCTCTAACCACTAGGCCACTTCTCCACTCTACTCCACTCCCTTGAAATTTGGCCATTCCTCTGGAGGGCAGTTGAGGTTGTCCAAAATGTTTGAAAGAAGGACGTCCATGCTTTCGTTATGCCTCCGCTGACACACACATACCTCCCCCCCCAGGGACCTGCATACTGCCCCCCTACAGGGATGGCCACATTTCAAGGAGTGGAGTGGCAGAGTGGCCTAGTGGTTAGAGTACTTGTCTTGCAACCCAGAGGTGGCTGGTTCAAATCCCACTACTGCTACTTGTAACCCAAAATCCAAATAAATAAATAAAGAGGGTGTCAGAGGCATAACAAAGGCATGGATGTCCTTCTTACAGAATCAAAACAAAAAAAACAGCACCACGGGCCTTTAAAATGGAACAAAGTTCTTTAATGAATGAGCCTTGACCCCGACACGGGCCGTGTTTCGGTTGACTAAGCACCTGCGTCAGGGGTCTACATAGAATACAAAACATAGAAATAATATATTTTTAAAAATTGTTAACATATAATGAATAAAACCAAGAATAAAAATAATATCTAGACTCATCAAGCATACATATATAAGCCTATATAAACACCTAAAGCATTTAATATTTAACATTGCATTTAATAATTTAACATTCTCATATATTATATAGTAATTTGAAAATAAATGGATAATTAATCAAACAAAAATAGTAATGGTAACTCACCACAGTGATGACGTGGAAAACTTGGGGAATAACTCGAATATTTTCATCTACAATATTCCTTACTTTTGGACAAAAATTTTCATATATTAATATATGTTTAAAATGCTTATTTAATTATAATAATATATTTTATAGAAAGGCCATATTATATAATACTGGCTATAACTGAATTTAAAAATAATTTTTTAAAAACATTTTAAAATATACAACAAATTTCAAAACTTACACTGATAATATCATGAGCCTTTAAAAACATTCAAATCAGCACAGAATAAATAAATATATACATCTTCAAATATAAAAGCCAAAAATATAATATCTAGTGGCATTACTTGATCTTAATTTTGAAAAAAACAGCATTTTGTACTATATGTGCATATATATATACATATACCCATATGCACACATACATATATATGTATCTGTGCATATGTATACATATACACATTATAGCATTAACAGGGCTTCTATATCTTTTGGAGCTCTGGGTATATTTATTTGATTATCTGCCAATTGCAATTAATTATGTAAACTTTATTTGTAACTGCTATAATGGTATTTTAGCTAATGACAAAATACCTTAAAAATTTGCATTTATTTTGTTATCTGCCAGTCACAATTAATTATACAAATGGCATCTTGAATAGTGGCAAAGGATTAACAGGGCTTTAATTCACATATATATGTTTCTCACATCAGCATTCATCTAATAAAATGTCTTCAATATATCTTTTAAACATAGCAAAGATGATTTTCGTAAACAATAAAATACTGACTTTCATTTTAACTCAAGTGTCAAAAGAAAAAAAATCTGTATACCTCAAACTGTATTGCCAAACAGAAGGGTTTCAATGAGTATAACAAACCATAATGCCACAGACATTACCAAAAAGATTGTGCAATTGATAAAAGTTGTTAAATCATGAGGCAGCAAATACTATAGTGCCTAACTTAGAAACTTCCTACAATTTATTGTCATGACAAAAAAACTTACCCCCACGTCTCACGTAGCAAAAGTTATAAAGCACCAAGGCACCTTCACTTTCTGTATCCAAATGGATGAAAAGCTGTGCTCTCAAAAGGCTCTGCTTTTAATACCACGTCACACAGGGTGGAGACATTTTTTGATTAACTTAAGTGAAAACACCTAATCTTCACAAAGCATTAACCTTTATCCTATCAAATGAATTTAGGTGGTTACTGGGTCTAAAAGCCTGCCAGATATGCAGGAATCATTTACTGGGTCCTAAAGCCCACATTATTAAATGGCCATTTGTTTAATATATATATAAATAACAGGATATTGAGTAATTATCAAAACAATTAACTAACTATATTGCAATTTTAATCTATTTAGCAAATCTATAAATTGTATCTTCAATTAACTCTTCATATTCCAAGTTGTTATCTACTCTTAAAATGAATATTTATCAAATATTAAATGACCAAATTTAAAAAGATTTTCTGAACAAATATGAACTTACCATACCCCAATTTTAATTTACTAAGTCTATTAATTATATTTTAAATTTAGCTGTTCATATACTATTTTATTATGTCATTGAAAAAGCTTATAAATGCTAAAATTGAGTTTAAACAGCACTTCATTCTTATAATTGTATGTTTATATTGTGCCATTATTATCTACCTTATGAGTCTATAAATTACATTTATAATTAATTATTAAATTCTAAATATAAACTCAAATAATATTACAAACATATGGTTTTATCATTAAATGTACCAATATATTCTAATATATTTACTATATAAAATGGTTATTAAAAAATGAATTAAAATTAATTAAAAAATTAATGAAAAACATTTTTTGAAACCTTAAAAACTAGAATGAAACGTGAGTGGCATTACAATGCTGTTTTTTCAAAATTAAGATCAAGTAATGCCACTAGATATTATATTTTTGGCTTTTATATTTGAAGATGTATATATTTATTTATTCTGTGCTGATTTGAATGTTTTTAAAGGCTCATGATATTATCAGTGTAATGTTTTGAAATTTGTTGTATATTTTAAAATGTTTTTAAAAAATTATTTTTAAATTCAGTTATAGCCAGTATTATATAATATGGCCTTTCTATAAAATATATTATTAATAATTAAAATAAGCATTTAAACATATATTAATATATGAAAAATTTTTGTCCAAAAGTAAGGAATATTGTAGATGAAAATATTCGAGTTATTCCCCAAGTTTTCCACGTCATCACTGTGGTGAGTTACCATTACTATTTTTGTTTTGATTAATTATCCATTTATTTTCAAATTACTATATAATAATATATGAGAATGTTAAATTATTAAATGCAATGTTAAAATATTAAATGCTTTAGGTGTTTATATAGGCTTATATATGTATGCTTGATGAGTCTAATTAATAGACTTAGTAAATTAAAATTGGGGTATGGTAAGTTCATATTTGTTCAGAAAATCTTTTTAAATTTGGTCATTTAATATTTGATAAATATTCATTTTAAGAGTAGATAACAAATTGGAATATGAAGAGTTAATTGAAGATACAATTTATAGATTTGCTAAATAGATTAAAATTGCAATATAGTTAGTTAATTGTTTTGATAATTACTCAATATCCTGTTATTTATATATATATTAAACAAATGGCCATTTTAATAATGTGGGCTTTAGGACCCAGTAAATGATTCCTGCATATCTGGCAGGCTTTTAGACCCAGTAACCACCTAAATTCATTTGATAGGATAAAGGTTAATGCTTTGTGAAGATTAGGTGTTTTCACTTAAGTTAATCAAAAAATGTCTCCACCCTGTGTGACGTGGTATTAAAAGCAGAGCCTTTTGAGAGCACAGCTTTTCATCCATTTGGATACAGAAAGTGAAGGTGCCTTGGTGCTTTATAACTTTTGCTACGTGAGACGTGGGGGTAAGTTTTTTTGTCATGACAATAAATTGTAGGAAGTTTCTAAGTTAGGCACTATAGTATTTGCTGCCTCATGATTTAACAACTTTTATCAATTGCACAATCTTTTTGGTAATGTCTGTGGCATTATGGTTTGTTTTACTCATTGAAACCCTTCTGTTTGGCAATACAGTTTGAGGTATACAGATTTTTTTCTTTTGACACTTGAGTTAAAATGAAAGTCAGTATTTTATTGTTTACGAAAATCATCTTTGCTATGTTTTAAAAGATATATTGAAGACATTTTATTAGATGAATGCTGATGTGAGAAACATATATATGTGAATTAAAGCCCTGTTAATCCTTTGCCACTATTCAAGATGCCATTTGTATAATTAATTGTGACTGGCAGATAACAAAATAAATGCAAATTTTTAAGGTATTTTGTCATTAGCTAAAATACCATTATAGCAGTTACAAATAAAGTTTACATAATTAATTGCAATTGGCAGATAATCAAATAAATATACCCAGAGCTCCAAAAGATAATAGAAGCCCTGTTAATGCTATAATGTGTATATGTATACATATGCACGGATACATATATATGTATGTGTGCATATGTGTATATGTATATATATATGCACATATAGTACAAAATGCTGTTTTTTCAAAATTAAGATCAAGTAATGCCACTAGATATTATATTTTTGGCTTTTATATTTGAAGATGTATATATTTATTTATTCTGTGCTGATTTGAATGTTTTTAAAGGCTCATGATATTATCAGTGTAATGTTTTGAAATTTGTTGTATATTTTAAAATGTTTTTAAAAAATTATTTTTAAATTCAGTTATAGCCAGTATTATATAATATGGCCTTTCTATAAAATATATTATTAATAATTAAAATAAGCATTTTAAACATATATTAATATATGAAAAATTTTTGTCCAAAAGTAAGGAATATTGTAGATGAAAATATTCGAGTTATTCCCCAAGTTTTCCACGTCATCACTGTGGTGAGTTACCATTACTATTTTTGTTTTGATTAATTATCCATTTATTTTCAAATTACTATATAATAATATATGAGAATGTTAAATTATTAAATGCAATGTTAAAATATTAAATGCTTTAGGTGTTTATATAGGCTTATATATGTATGCTTGATGAGTCTAGATATTATTTTTAATTCTTGGTTTTATTCATTATATGTTAACAATTTTTAAAAATATATTATTTCTATGTTTTGTATTCTATGTAGACCCCTGACGCAGGTGCTAGTCACCGAAACACGGCCCGTGTCGGGTCAAGGCTCATTCATTAAAGAACCTTGTTCCATTTTAAAGGCCCGTGGTGCTGTTTTTTTGTTTGGACTTTAGTTTGTACTTTGTTCCCTCTCTTTTGTTATACCCTTCTTACAGAATCATCCACATTTTGGACATCTTCTCGTCGCAGAGAAGGACATCCTCAACTGCCGTCGCAGGGACGGAGGCATAGCAAAGGACATACTTAAAAAAAAAAAGACTAAAGATTTTGAAGTTGTTTTTTTCGGGGTGGGAGGTGGTTAGTGACCACTGGGGAAGTCAAAGGAGGTCATCCCCGATTCCCTCCGGTGGTCATCTTGTCAGTTCGGAAACATTTTTGATGCTTGGTCGTGAAAAAAAATGGACCAAGTAAAGTCAGCCAAATGCTCGTCATGGACGCCCTTCTTTTTTCCATTATCGGCTGAGGACGCCCATCTGTTAACCACGCCCTGTCCCGCCTTTGGTACACTGTCAACACGCCCCCTTGAACTTTGGTCGTACCCATGACGGAAAGCAGTTGAGGACACCCAAAATCGGCTTTCGATTATGCCGATTTGGGCGACCTTAGGAGAAGGACACCCATCTCCCGATTTGTGTCGGAAGATGGGCGCCCTTTCTCTTTCGAAA
Organism: Microcaecilia unicolor; assembly: GCF_901765095.1. Taxonomy (NCBI): domain Eukaryota; kingdom Metazoa; phylum Chordata; class Amphibia; order Gymnophiona; family Siphonopidae; genus Microcaecilia; species Microcaecilia unicolor. The sequence goes on from NC_044032.1 coordinate 596,241,785, forward strand.
ATAAGCAGGATGGTCTTTATCTGCCTTCAGTTTTCTCTGTTTATGTTTGCATGTACAGTAGCACTACCACTGGAAACTCTATTGGTTATGCTAAAACATATACAAATTACCAGTGTCACTGGCTAATTAGCGAATACAGGTACTGATGCCAATGTCTGTTTGCATATAGATCTCTAAACATTTATATTTTGATAATTAAATATGAAATAGAAAACATATGATTGTCTTACTAATATATTAGTAGAGACATGCTGTAGATGAGATGGGAAATTAGTTTGCTGCATGCCTGAAATCAGTTTTACAAAAATACACCCTAATAAGAGTAGCTAACATTTTTATGCATTGTTTTGTTATTTTGATTGAAAATATGAGCTATAGAAATAGAAGCTAATGGCACTGTAACATGTATTTTTTAATTATGAATTTGATTCTTTAGACCACAGAAAATCAGTAGGGGGTAATTCTCTACAGGTTACATAAAGTTAGGTGTCAGGATGCTACATGTTAAGAGCAAATTCTATATCAGCTATTATGTGTGTAATTGCTGTTAAAAATATTAGCATAAGTCCACAGTTATGCGCCTAATGTGAGCATTTATGCTAGCTCAGTAGCTTGTAGAAATGCTCACATCTAACTGCTGTCAGTAAGATGCATAACTGAGAGTATTCTCTAATGTATGTGTAAGCGCTGGGCATGCCCCTAACATACCCAAGCCCCTCCAAGGTACTCATGCCCTTGCAGTTGTGCACTATGGATTTTGTGTGGTCAATTTTTAGAATCCTGACTATGAGGGGTTGCATGCATAACAACTAATTAGTGCAAATTAACACCAAGTTACAGATGTAACTGGCACTAATCTATAACTTACATATGCAGCTTTGCATGCTGAAAGTAAACGTGTGCATGCATGTTTATAGAATTTGGGAATAGATGTCCACTGTCTGTTGATTTCTTTACTGGTACTACCAGGGCTAGTATAATGGTATTAGGTGTTCTAGGTGAACTTTTATCATCGCACCCCATCCCCAATTAACTTTAAGGAACCCAGGTCCCCTTCTGAGTTACTGATAATTAAACTCAAGAATCATGATTACCCCATCATCACTCTATGCAGAACAATCCTGAAAAAATTCATAATTGTCATTATACTTTTAAAGATTAGGCAATTTCCAAAAGCCATTTATCCAGATAAATGGTCAATTTGAAAACTACCTACTCTCCTTGCAAGTAAAAGTATGCCTTTTTGGTTCTTGAGTTGGGAACTATTCTTTTATTTTGACTGCAGTTGCTTTTTGGTGCCACTGGTACACTAAGGGCCCTGTTTACTAAGCCACACTAACCTTTTAGGAATATATGGGTATCTTCCTATGGGTATCTCTATCGTTAGCATGTGCTAAAAAGGTAATGTGCCTACAGCATATCTTATTAAACAGGGCCATTAGTGATCACTAGGTTGCCTACTTGTAAGAAAGTAGTTTATAAATTTATATATTCAGCTACATTTTTATACCAAGGTACTAAATGGATAAGATCCCAAAATAACTTGTTTTTTTTTGTAAGTTTTTGAAATCTTTCCTTTTCAAAAAATTTCTATCAATTGATCCTGGTGCCTAATCTACCCACTTTCATTCTCCCCAGCATGCTTTATTATTAAATTATTTATATATTTATGATCCTTTCCTTATTGATACATGTGGGTTTATGTACTTTGATTCATATTCTGTAATGACTACATTTTAGCTTGTTTGCCACATTGAACTCGAAATTGTGCAGAAAAATGTGGGGTATAAATGTTGTTTTCTCTAAAGTGTTGATAGCTTGTTTCAGTTCGAATGTTCTGAGGGCATGTATTGTCAGTGCTTTTTTTGTAGAAAAAAAGGTGCTGGTACTCATTTTGGGCGGGGTCACCACTTATGACCACACCCATATTATAACCACACCCACATTGGCCACACCCATTATACCAGCCATGGCGCATATAAACAGACATCATTGAAAATATTATACTAGTATAGGAGAAAAAAAATAATGTGATTTTTATTTATTATAAATTTCTGTAAGCTGTTACAGGTCCAGTATCCCCAGTGCAAAATAAGACAGCAGATGTAAAGTCTCAAATTGGACATTTTTCCAGACACTAAAATGAAAATAAAATGATTTTTTTTACCTTTGTTGTCTGGTGACTGTTTTTCTGATCATGCTGGCTCAGTATCCAATTCTGCTGCTATCTGTCCTCTTAACTCCGTTTCCAGGGCTTCCTTTCCATTTATTTCTTTACTTTCCGCCTTTCTTCTTCATTTCTTGCCCTACATCCGTAAGTAAAAGCTGGGTCCTCCACAGACTTGACTGTCCAGTGGATCCAGCTTCTGCCTATTTTCTTCATCCATGTGCAGTTTTTCTCCTCCTTTTCCTTCATCTCATCTCCTTCCTCACTCTTCCCTCCCCTCCCCTCCATCCATGTCCAGCATTTCTTCTCTCCTCCTGCCCTCTCCTCCATCCACCCATGTCCAGCAACCCTCCTCTCCCCCTGCCCCCCTCCAGCCACCCATGTCTAGCAGTTCTCCTCTCTCCCCTGCCCTCCCCTGTCCATGTCCAGCATGTCTCCTCTCCCTTCCCTCCCCTTCATGTCCAGCAATTCTTTCTCCCTTCCCCTGCCCTCCATGCCCAGCAGGTCACCTCCCTCCCCTGCCCTCCCCTCATTCCCCTGCCCTCCCCTCATCCGTGCCAAGCAATTCTCCTCTCTCCCCTGCCCATGACCAGCATGTCTCCTCTCCCCCTGCCCTCCCCTTCATGTCCAGCATTTCTTCTCTCTCCCTGCCCTCTCCTCCATTCACCCATGTCCAGCAACCCTTCTCTCCCTGCCCTCTCCTCCATTCACCCATGTCCAGCAACCCTCCTCTCCCTTTGCCCCCCTCCAGCCACCCATGCCCAGTGATTCTCCTCTCTTCCCTGCCCTGCCCTCCCCTGCCCATGTCCAGCATGTCTCCTCTCCCCCCTGCCCTCCACTCCATGTCCAGTGATTCTCCTCTCTCCCTGCCCTCCCCTCCATGTTCAGCAATTCTCTCTCTCCTCCCCTCCATGCCCAGCATGTCACCTCCCTCCCCTGCCCTCCCCTCATCCATGCCCAGCAATTCTCCTCTCTCCCCTGCCCATGTGCAGCATGTCTCCTCTCCCTCCTGCTTTCCCCTGCCCATGTCCAGCGATTCTGCTCTCCCCTCCCCTGCCCTCCAAGCCCAGCACGTTGCCTCCCTCCCCTGCCCTCCCCTCATCCATGCCCAGCAATTCTCCTCGCTCCCCTGCCCTCCTCTGCCCATGTGCAGCATGTATCCTCTCCCTCCTGCCCTCCCCTGCCCATGTCTAGCGATTCTGTTCTCTCCCCTGCCCATGTTCAGCAATTCTCTCTCCCCTCTCCTGCCCTCTATGCCCAGCACATCGCCTCCCTCCCCTGCCCTCCCCTCATCCATGCCCAGCAATTCTCCTCTCTCCCCTGCCCATGGCCAGCACGTCCCCTCTTCCCCCTGCCCATGTCCAGCGATTCTGCTCTCTCCCCTGCCCATGCCCAGCAACTCTCCTCTCCCCCTGCCCTCTCCTCCATGTCCAGCGATTTTTTTCTCACCTGCCCTGCCCTCCATGCTAGCAATTCTCTCACCCCTGCCCTGCCCTGCCCTGCATACCCAGCATGTCCTCTCTCTCTCCCCTGCTCGCCCCTCTCCAAGTCGCGGCGATTCTGGCGAACCGTCTGATCTGGAAATGAAAGCAGCAGCGCTGCGAGCCAGTGAGCAGCGCTGCTGCTTTCACTTCTGGACCGGACGGTTCACCGGAATCGCCGCGACTTGGAGAGGGGCAAGCAGGGGAGAGAGAGAGGACATGCTGGGTATGCAGGGCAGGGCAGGGGTGAGAGAATTGCTGGCTTGGAGGGCAGGGCAGGTGAGAGGAGAATCGCGAGCAGGACCTCAGGAAAAAAGGTGCCGTACACTGTACCGGCACAAAAAAAGCACTGTGTATTGTACTAATGCCAATAAAGAGAATTGAAAAAAAAATGTCATAAATAAATAAGCAATTGTTAAATGAGCCCTGGGAACTACAACTGTACTTAAGCAGCCTCAGAAAGTTTTCTAAGATGGCCTGGGAATTAAGTACACTGAGAGCTAGACTATTCCAGTTTGCAATTTTGCATTGTGTACGAGTGACAGCACATTTCTAAATGTATTGCTATGTCACCCTTCTCTGGAAGAGTGATACAAACTTAAAGAATTGTAATTATTTCAGTTGTATAATCAATGTCAAAGAGCCTGACAAGCTACATATTTGCCTTGATATTTTAACAAACTACTAGTACATTGTGAAGCATAAAGCCAGAGGTTAATTTTATATTTCAAAATCAATTACAGCTTTTTAGACCACAATAACTGCTTGTGTCATTTGTATTTACTATACTCCAAAAGTGATTGCTATGGTTTGAAAAGTGTACAACAAACTGCTCTGCAAATATATCAAGCTTTCCAAGATCTTTTGATGAAGTGATCTTAAACATTTGGAGGCACATTATCAAGCAATGAACATTCCTGTTCACATTTCATACTCATTCATATACTTCATAAACTTCTCACACAATGATATTTGGGGCAGTCTAGCCATGACCTCCCTGGATTTCAGACCCAGAATCCATCTTTCTCTGATATATAGAAATTCTGTCTAGGATCTTTCTCTCCTGGCATTTTGGCTCAGAAAGGAGGATTCTCCAATATTGGGGAAACCCTGGAGCTGCAGGCCCATGCTCTAAAGAGCAAGGAAATGTGAACCTGGCATGGAAGGGACCCTTGAAGACAGCAGCATAGCAACCTTGGGAACAGGCAAAGGCAGGGAGGCCCTTGGGAGCATGCTCAGGGTGGAATAAAGGCCATTGAGGGCATAATTGGTGCCTGAGGGCAAGAAGCGGAGCAGCCCTTTCAGGCAGGCTCTGGGCAGGGAAGCCCTTGGGAGCATACTCAAGACAAAATGGAAAGCGTCTGGGACACAATTGGAATCCAAGGCCCAGCAGCAGAGTGACCCTTGGGAGCAGTCTTGAGGCAGAGTGGCTCTTGGGTTATCAAGCAGTACAGTTTTGGCTCTCACTACCTGTAGATCTGTGTGTAGTTTCTTATAGATCTTTTTATGGAGATCTGAAAACATATCTATTTAGAAAATGTTATGCTTAATCTGTTTTTGATAAAGTTTTAGAATTTCTGTTACCCGTTTTGAACCATCAGTTGGTGGGAGTTGGTGTAATACAAATGCCATATCATATCATATCATATTACATCACACAGCACAGGTGGTACCCAAGGCCAAGTTGCAGAAAGGCACCTGAGAGCACAGTTGGTGATAGGAGCCCTAATGGATGCTTCTGGGAGTATAGTTTTTACTCAGAGCCCAGAGGAGGCAGAGGCTTCTGTAAGTGCAATTGGCATTCAGAGCCTGGAGGAGGCAGGGTCTTCTGGGAGTGCAATTGGCACTTAGAGCCTGGAGGAAGCAGGGACTTCTGGGAGCAGAATCAGCACTCAAAGCCTACCACAGGCTCTTGAAAATGTAGTCAACACTCAGAGCCCAGCAGCATCTACTGGCTAGCCCCTCACTGGATGTCCAGCATCCACCGATCTAGATTTTGATCTGGGGAACCTGGTGGGGATGGACAAGGGGAAAGAGTCAGTGAGGGAGCAAAGGGGACATAAGTAATACTGCCATTCCAATAAAAAGACTAATAAAGGACCAGGGAAATGTGTTTAAAGCAGCCAGGTTGGCAAGGAGATTAATTGGGTTCAAAAGTACTGTTTAAAGGTTGTTTATTGAACCCCATTTACACAGAAAGCTTAGTTCTAATTCATAAATATCTTAGTACTTTCATATAGTGTAAGTTGTAAATAGTTTAATAACGTGTTCAGCCAGCCTTGTTCACAGAGGTCATTTTGAATTTCCTGGGAGGAAAGGAGGGAAATCCCACCCAGTTACACCTTTTTCCCCAGGTAGAGGCACCAGGTGCCAACTATTTCATGGTCCGATGGAGCCTGCCTGAGGGAGGTTTCGACCAGGCCAGCCTTGGATCCAGGGAAGCCCAAAAGAGGGCATTATATATAGATTTGAAGTGTCAGCCTATGAAAGATTATTAGGAAAAGGCAGTTGCTAGGGTAATGAGCACCTATTACAATGTACCTAATTTGGTTTGAATAATAGGTGTGAGTATAGCAAAAACAATAATCTGTGTAAACAATTTCTTCCCATTTTGGGTTCTTTTTTTCTGTTTGTTTTACCTATTTGTTCTTTTAGGCATACATTGTATCTAGGCAAGTACTTCTTTAAAATATGCAATCTATTGTATGTATATTAATTTCTAGATAAGTTCTATACAAGTGATTTGCATGCACTTTAAAATTTTAGATGCCAAAATGAACCAAAAGCATACTCATAATTACAATTCCCTGTTAAATAATTTGTAATGTACTGCTACATATGGTACATGTTTGACAATTTAATCCTTTGTTCCTTGTCATCAAGCAGATTTTACGTATGGGTTGTGTCCATCAACCAGCAGGGGGAGATAGAGAACACTCAAATTTCACAGTGCCACATGGTCAGCTAGCTCCACTGCCTCTTCAGTATTCTCTATCTCCCCAAGCAGGGTGGTTGCAGCTTGATCAAGCTCCTTAAAAAATCTGCCTGGGGGTGGCTCCTGGCTTGCCAGTTGTTAGCCGGGGTGTTAGAGGCTATAGCAGCTTCACTTTAAAGGCACATAGGTTAGCCCTTTCCCTGCCTTACCCATCCCCCCAGTGGATGTGAGCACATTAGTTTCCATTTCCCTGCTCTTTCCCACTCTATACTTGGTGGATGCAGGCACATTGGTTCACCTTTCCCTGCCTTTCCCACTGTTCTGTACCTCCGGAGTTGATTTGATTGCCTCTTTTGCTGTTTTCTCTGCTTTCCTCACAGCGTTAAAAAAAAAAAAAAGCAAGAGGTTTTCTTCAGTTTCTACAGCGTGACCGGAGCTTGTATACTCGGTCCAGTGAGGTAAGAGTGTTTTCTGACTCCTCCGGGGAGGGCCCGCGATCGGGACGTTTTTGGCGCGAAGCCGCCATTTTGAATTTTCCGCCGTTTTTCCGCGATGGCTGCAGAGAGTGTTAAGCGCTGTTCCAAGTGTGGCAAGCGCAGATCATCAGCGGGGCTCTGTAAAACGTGCTGTTCAGGCGTAAGAGCCGGCCCGAGCATGGCGAGCGATGATTCTTCCCGCTCGGTGGAGATGGCAGCGGGCGCCATTTTGAAAGCACCACATGGCGCAACCCCCGCTGAGGCGGAGGGTCTGGAGACCGGAGGGGGCCCTCGAATTGAGGCTGACCAAAGAGCTACTAGCCCCGGACTGGAACCAGGTGTCCAGGGCGAGTTTTTCTCCCCTGACTTTGTATTATTGCTTCATAATGCATATACGCTTAAAAGAACTCAGCCACAGGGGTTTTCTACGCCCCCCCCCCCTTACTACCCCTCCGGTGGATGCAGGCCTGGGATTGCCCTCTGAGGCGTTTTTCCCTGATAGCTGGCTGCAAGAGAAGCGCAGAAGGGTAAATTCCCCTTCAGAGAGTGGCGCACCCCCCTTTTCCCCCTGTGGTCGGGATGTGGTGACTCTGAGGGGTCTGGCAGGCCCTCGTGGCCAGAGGAACCAGAGGAAGGTGCAGAAGGGCCACTGGATCCAGATGATCCGTCCACGGTGAGGATTTTCCACCGCGAGGAGCTGCCAGTGCTTATTTCAGATTGTCTTACAGGTCCTCTCTATTGAAGATCCTGGGAGTGGCGTGGCCTCCTCTGGAAATCCGAGGATGGCAAGTACCAAAAAACCTGCTCGAGCCTTTCCTTTGCATGACTCCATCCAAGAGCTTATTTCAGCTCAATGGACTGACCCCGAAGGACCTTTGAAAGTTTCCAGGGCTATGGGGCAATTATACCCTCTGAGTGAGGAGCATTTGGCTTGCTTTGCAATGCCTAAGGTGGATGCCCTAGTCACAGCTGTGACAAAGAGAACTACCCTCCTGGTTGAAGGAGGTGTTGCCCTGAAGGACATGCAAGACCGTAGACTGGAATCAGCACTTAAACGGTCCTTTGAAATTGCTGGTCTTACTATTCGGGCGTCTGCATGCAGTTGTTATGCTGCTGGAGCCTGCCTGGCATGGTTGCAACAGGCAGTGGAACAGCCCGGTGATGGAGCGGAGCCCTTGTCTGAAGTGGCTCCGTGAATGGAATCGGCCTTGTCCTTTTTGGCTGACGCCCTTTATGATATCGTCAGAGCTTCGGCTAAACAGATGGCTGTAGCAGTGGCGGCGGACATGGCCTCTATGCAAAGGTTGGTGAAGTTGCCCTTTCAAGGCCTTCTGTTGGGTGAGGAGTTGGAGAAAATTGTGAAAGGCCTGAGAGATGCTAAACCCCAGCGCTTACCCGAGGATAGGCCGCGGCCTCCCTCCAAGGGTCAGGCGGTTCACTCCTCTTATAGACCTCGCTTCCGTGAAGCTAGAAGGTACCACCCGGGGCATTCTGCTGGGTCCACTTCTTGTGGCCGGTTTTCAGCAGAGGAACTCCTTTTGCTCGGACAAACGTTCCGCAGCAGCAGGCTCAAGACCTGGAGTTCAAGAGCGACCCTTTCAATGAGGGTGCGCCGGCCCCCTCCTCGATTCTTGTTATAGGAGGACGTCTTTCCCTCTTTCTCGAGGAGTGGGCCAAGATTACCTCAGATCAGTGGGTCTTGGACCTGATCAGAGAAGGATACCGAATAGAATTCGATGCCCCGATAAGAGACGTGTTTGTGGAGTCCCGATGCGGTTCTGCCGCCAAACGGGCGGCGGTAGAGGAGACCTTACAAGACTTGATTCACATTGGGGCGGTTTCCCCCCGGTGCCTCCCGCCGATTTCGGCGCCGTGAAAAGGTGGGTCTTTTCGCTCTATTCTGGACTTAAAAGAATTAAACAAGTCCCTAAGAGTGCAGCATTTTCACATGGAAACCCTGCGCTCCGTCAGTGCGGCGGTACAGCCAGGAGAGTTTCTCACGTCTCTGGACCTGAATGAAGCTTACTTGCACATTCCAATTTGGCCCCCGCACCAGACGTTTCTGTGGTTTGCAGTGATGGGAAAACATTTCCAGTTTCGGGCCTTGCCTTTTGGCCTCGCCACAGCTCCCTGAACCTTTTCCAAGGTAATGGTGGTAGTAGCTGCTTTTCTCAGGCGAGAAGGTATCCGGGTTCACCCGTACCTGGACGACTGGCTTATCAGAGCGGACTCCGCAACAGAGAGCCATCAAGCTACAGCCAGAGTGGTCTCAGTACTGCAATCTCTGGGCTGGGTCGTCAATGTAGCCAAAAGTCACCTGACCCCCTCGCAATCTCTAGAATATTTGGGGGCATGGTTCGACACAGACTCGGGATATGTATTCCTACCCGAGCAAAGGCGGTGCAAGCTTCAGAATCAGGTCCGTCTGCTCCTGAGGATGCCCTGCCCGCGAGCTTGGGACATTGTACAGCTGTTGGGATCGATGACGGCCACCTTTGATTTGGTGCCCTGGGCGAGAGCGCACCTGAGACCTCTGCAGTATTCCCTGCTTCAACGATGGTCTCCAGTATCTCAGAAATCAATGCAGACTCTCTTGGCTCCCTGCGGCCCGACTCAACATGGAGTGGTGGCTCTCAGACAGCATGCTGCAGCAAGGAATGCCGCTGGCGCTCCCCGATTGGTGCCTAGTGGTGACAGATGCCAGCCTGAAGGGCTGGGGCGCACATTGCAAGGGGAAGCATGCCCAGGGTCTTTGGACACCCGACGAGTCGGAGTGGTCCATCAATCGCCTAGAATTGAAAGCGGTTTCTCAGGCGCTTATTGCCTTTCAAGTGACCTTGGAAGAATTGGCTGTCAGAGTGATGTCGGACAACATGACAACAGTGGCCTACATAAACCGACAAGGCAGCACTCAGTGCAGAGCGCTGGCTGCGCAGGCCGAACAGATTTGCCACTGGGCCGAGCTGCACCTACAGTTTCTTTCGGCAGCTCACATTGCAAGTCAGAGCAACGTGCAAGCCGATTATCTAAGCAGGCATCAAATCAATCCAATGGAATGGGAACTGGCAGACAAAGTATTCCTGCAGATATGTGCCAAATGGGGCAAGCCCGTAATGGATCTTATGGCGACAAGCTCAAATGCCAAAGTCCCGTGCTTTTCAGCAGACGGAGAGATCCTCGCTCAGCCGGGTTGGATGCCTTGGCTCAACCCTGGCCTCTGGGCCTCTGGTATGTGTTCCTTCCGTGGCCCTTGATAGGGCGTGTGCTCCTGCGGATTCGGCTTCACCCAGGAGAAGAGGTTCTCATTGCCCCGGATTGGCCCAGGGGGCCTTGGTATGCGGACCTCTAACAGATGCTAGTGGAGGCTCCCCTACCTTTACCTCTGGTACTGAACCTGTTGTCGCAGGGACCGGTGGCCATGGAGGACGCTGCCGTTTTGGTCTTACGGCATGGCTATTGAGAGGGCGCAATTGAGAGGCAAAGGCTATTCCAATAATGTTATTTCCACTCTCCTGCAGGCCCGCAAGCGGTCCACTTCCGTGGCTTATGCCAGGATCTGGCGCGAGTTTGAGGCTTGGTGTGTTTCAAAAGCGATCACACCCATGCGGGCTCCTGTCTCGCTGATTCTGGACTTTTTGCAGGATGGTGTACAAAAAGGCTTGGCCTATAATTCCCTGCGGGTGCAAGTGGCAGCATTGGCCTCCCTTCATGGTAAGGTTGCAGGCGTATCTTTAGCTGCTCATCCAGATGTGGCACGGTTTCTTAGAGGGGTGCTTCGGCTCCGTCCTCCCGTGCGGGCACCTTGTCCAGCTTGGAACCTGGGTCTAGTTTTGAAGGCTCTGTAGGGTTCTCCTTTTGAGCTGCTACGGCGAGCTTCAGAGAAAGATTTGACACTAAAGGCCGTTTTTCTGGTGGCCATTACTTCGGCGAGACGGGTGTCAGAACTCCAGGCGCTGTCCTGTTGAGACCCATTTCTGCAATTTTCAGAGTCCGGGGTCATGGTTCGTACCGTGCCTTCCTTTATGCCTAAGGTGGTTTCAGCGTTTCACCTAAACCAGCCTACTTTTCTACCCTCTTTTGTTAAGGAGGAGTTTCCAGAATCCTTTGGGCAGTTGCACCTGTTGGATATGCGCAGGACTCTGTTGCAGTATCTGCGAGTTACTAATTCTTTCAGGACCTCTGATCATTTGTTTGTTTTACTATCAGGTTCTCGCAGAGGGTCTCCAGCGTCTAAAGCCACTATTGCCTGATGGCTCAAAGAAGCTATCTTTTCAGCTTATCTGCTTGCCAACCGGCCTCCGCCTGTAGCCTTTAAGGCACATTCTACAAGAGCGATTTCTTCCTCTTGGGCTGAAACTGGAGCACTCTCTCTTCATGAGATTTGCAGTGCAGCAACATGGGCTTCGAAGCTCTCATTTGCCCGACATTACAGGCTGGATGTGGCTGCTTGGAGGGATGCGCGTTTTGGAGCACAAGTGCTAGCGCGTGGTGTGACTTGTTCCCACCCTATATAGGGATTGCTTTGATACATCCCATATGTAATGGCTTCATCTGCTTGATGACAAGGAAGGGAAAATTAGGTTCTTACCTTGGTAATTTTCTTTCCTTTAGTCATAGCAGATGAAGCCATGAGCCCTCCCTGTATGATTGTCTGTATGATGTGAATCTGTTTCAGGTTCTGTTCTTGTTTCCTGAAGTTCTAATCCTTCCTTGGGAGAAAGTTGGAAAACAGTCTTCAGGATTCTTGTTCACTTATAGGAGGATGAGTTCATTCCCTCCAGTTCATGTGTAGGAGGTTGCGTTCATTCCCTCCAGGAGGATGTGTGTATTCCCTCCATAAATACAAAGAGGAGGACGAGTTTATTCCCTCCAGGAGGATGTGTTCATTCCCTCCTTTTGAGTTCATGCCCTTGTTATGGGGCCATTGTTCGCTGTGAGGAAAGTTCATGTTATTCCCATTGCGGTTTGTTATACTGCTTTGGAAGCTTCAAATACTGAAGAGGCAGTGGAGCTAGCTGACCATGTGGCACTGTGAAATTTGAGTGCTCTCTATCTCCCCTTGCTGGTTGATGGACACAACCCATACGTAATGGCTGCATCTGCTATGACTAAAGGAAAGAAAATTACCAAGGTAAGAACCTAATTTTCCCTTATTTAAAATTGTTAAGGATCATATTATTTACGCATTGCAAAGTGAAAAAAAAGTTTTGAATTAAAAAATGTGTCATATTAAATATACCCCAGTCAAGATAAATGTTAAAATTGTAACTACTAAGCCCCACTTCCTTGCTAAGTTGTTTAAATGTTTAGGAGACAATTAAACAGATGCTCCCAATTAATATGGGTACATATCAACAGTTAACATGTGCTTTATAAGTTAATACATGTTGTCTGTTTCTGCATTCTCCATCCTGTTGTGTTAGCAGCTAACACAACAGGATGGAGAATGAACAGATAGGAAACAATTCCATAAATGTGCAAGTGTAGTTACACGTGCCTTGCATGTGTAAGTGCCACCCTAATTGACAGATACAGTACATGCATGTTATTTTATAAAGAAGCATGTAAGTGCTATGACACAACTGCAGGAGGTGTACACCTGGGTGGGACTTGGGCATGGTGAAAAGCGACATGCACAAGTTATGGAATGCTAACAGTTGTGTGCATAGCATTGTGCACGTAGGTGCTTCCTCTTAAGCAGGCCAGGTATAAGTGATCACACCTAACTTTTGGTGCACCAAAGTGGGTTTATGCTTGTATTCAATAATGCCTTAGGTGTGCTTAAGTGCTGTTATAGAATTGATGCTCACTGTGCCTAATTGCAGGCACCAAGCTGTAGAATTAACCTCCATAATGGACAGGGCTGCACCTTAACAGTAACATGAAGGTAGTTACCACATGTTAAACAGATAACATGATGTAATCAATGCCACCTCACCAATGTTGGCACTACCATTAGGGCAACTGAGGCGGCACTCTCCAGTAGCAGCACTCTCTTCTTCCTTCCTCAACCCTTTTCCCCACGTTTACCTTATTTTTTCATTTCCAAAATGCAGCAGTGGCAGCATCAGCGGCAGTGATTCCCATAAGGCTTCCCTGACACTGGCACAGGCATCTTCTCCCTGCTGCGGCCCATCTCTTGACGTAAGCTCTTGTTTCCTCAGAGGTGGGATGCAGTAGAGCGAAGAGGCCGGTGCTAGTGGCACCGCAGCAGGGCAGCCTATGGCAATTGCTGCCATTGTTGCTGCCATCTTTTCAAAAAGAAAAAAATAAGGTAAACGCAGGGAAGAGGGTTGAGGAGGGAAAGGGGGAGATGCCAAACTGGGTGTAGGTGGGGGCAGCATCTCATCCCTGCCTTGGGTGGGGAATTGTCTTGTGTCATCCTTGCACCTCACCACCTATAGTTAAATGTACCATATTATTTGCAATGCAGTTAACCAACATTAATGACATTTCTCTGTGTTAGCTAAATAGAAAACTGCTAGGGACACCTCCAAACGTCAACACATAGGTTTCATGGTTACTATATGTTAATTTTGCCAACTAACACATAGGAGCCCTTTTATTAAGCTGCTAACGTGTCTTACCTCATGTCAAAACATTAGCATGGAATGATGCTAACAATTAACATGTGTTAACATGGACTGAATGGTGAAAATGATGCACTAGCTAAACACAGCAATGAGTGGGGATAGGGCAGAACTGGGGCAGAGTAAGAGATGACCTGCCTTGACAGTTAGTGCGCAGGTTATTACCACATGCTATCTGTCATGACTGCTGATAGCATGACTGCAATTACTACCACCTCCAGAAGAGGAGGGAAGTGCAGTTTTGATACCGGCAGTCCAGTAGTGCATTATGTTTGAGTCAAATGCCACAGCCAGCACCTTTACTGACAAGCCCCTCTCCCTTCCCCCTCCCCATGACCTCTTCCAATCCTCCTGTACAACAGACTCCTCCTTCTAATCCTCCCATACAAGATTCCTACCTCCCGATCCCCCGTACAACAGACTCCCCTTCCCAGTTCCCCTGGACATCCATGGTGTGCCCTGATGTTCAAGCCTTGCCCATCTCCTATGACAACCTTGTTTCCCTGATTCCTACTCTCCTCTAACGCCCCGGAACCACCTCCCAAAACTCACCTGGGGTGGGTCTTTCAATGGTGACTCAGGGCATCCAGTTGGCAGCAGTGTCTCTCTGCTGTCACCCAGGTCACCATAGGGGAAGGGGGTTGGCAGGCCATGGATATCTGTACATGAAAAGGAAGGTGGAATCGGTTGTAGAGGGGGATGCAGAGGGGGAGTCTTGTATGTGGTGATCAAGAGGAGGTAATCTTGTATGGGGAGATCAAGAGAGGGGAGTCTTATAGAGGGGATCGAGAGGTGGGAATCTTGCACAGGGTGATTAGAAGCAGGGAGTCATATGGGGGGATCTTATACAGGCATATCGGGAGCACACATAGGAAAGAATGGAATCAGTGCAATGGTCACTACCAAGTAGAGAGATTTGGGGTTCCTGGCAAATTTGCACTGCTGCAGCTATGCCTGCATTATTTATTTATTTTCCTTGGTCTGGGCCCTCACCTGCATTATATGCAGTGGCAGTTAGTGTGGGCACTCAAGTGAGACCTGTGCTACATGCAGGGCAAATGCTGGGCACACTCCTTGCATTTACTTCACTGGCTTTGCACTTTCTGCTCTAAGGTTGGGGCTGCTACCATGTGAAATTTACAAAACCTCACCACAGTTTAGCAAAAAGACCCTACAGTAACTGTAAAATATTATTACACTTTAATACACATGGCTCTAAATCTTAGGAAATGTACGTACAAGAGAGATTGATACCTGTTTAAGATGCTGTTTCACTACATGATCTAGTTATGCTTACGTTCTCATACATACATGCATGCTTTTGAAGAAATCTGTATGGGGCCTTCTTTAAAAGTTTACATGTAGGATCAAAATAATTTAGTGAATAGAAAAAACGTAGAATTCTGTGTGTTGCATTAAATTCTTTGATTTTAGCACATCTCCATCTTCCTTATTTTTCTATACTTTAGCTCAGCAAGAAATTCAAGATCTTTTATAACAGTGCAGTGCTCTACTTCCCCTCCCTCTCCCCCTTCACAAATTCACACAACACTTAATACCAGAGCTAAGGCCCACCATATTTTTCAAACCCTGCCATAGATTTTCTAATGGAAAAATGTTCCCTTCTGGCCCCAGTGTTTAGCTATAAATAGTTCCAAGAAGACATTTCACACAGCATTTGGTGTTCTAAAGAAATGCTTTATTAGGAAACATCTCAGAGTTTGTATTGTTTTGTGTGGAACAGATTTTGTAGCTTTCATAAGATACAGAGCAGAGATTGGCGGGCAGTCTCCTGAGGCAGCCTTTCTTTCCTCCTGAACTTTAGGTTTCCTTTGAACTCATGTTGGGCTCTAAGTCTTATCTCTGTCACTTATATCTTTCTTCTTTACTTTTCTCTGGACTTCTTACACTGTTCTCTTCTGTTTTCTTTTCAAATTTCAAGCCTACTGGGTATGTTTTGGTTGGTAGGCACCTAACACACACTTCTTGCTGTTCCTTCATAGATATTTAATTGGTGCTGGAACTCAGACCAGGGTCCTCTTTCTACATGAGAAAGAGTCTCAGAGTAAGAGGTGTGCTATCCACTCCAGAGCTGAATCTCCCAGGAATACCTACTTAAAGTAAAATGCCAGAGGCACCACAGCAGAAACTTTATAGCATGGCCCTCTCTACCTATTGCAGGAAGGTAGAGACAAAAAACCCAACTTGCTTATCCCTTTTCAGCTCCCTTCTCAGTCTGGTGCACTTAAAGCAGGACAGCTGCATGCTGTCTTAAATCATCTTGGATTTTATCAACCATCAGCCTGGATTGTACCATTGCTGCCACTCTTTGAGAGAAGTACCATAACAAAAGGTTCAATACACTTTGCATATTGACAACCACAATTTCTCTCCTCTGTTGGGAGGAATACAGACTGTAGCAAAAGGATCTGTATGCCCCTTTACACTTGTAGGTGAATACTTTTATTCAGCCACCTTGATAATATTAATTTATAGCTGTGAGACTAAGAAAGTTCTTTTTGAGAAGCATCTCCACATGTAAATAGTGGCATTTACACTTGTACATTGCATACATTTCTAAACTGCTATTGCACAACTGCAAGGTGGGGCATACATTTGGACAGAGCATGGGTGGGTCATGGGCATGGATCTCAGTAATGCAAAAAAACTTACAGAGTAATGTAAGTTATACACTTCCTTAATTGACTGTGCTAATGAGATAAAGAATCATGTACATACATTTTTTGCACATATTTATTTAGACAATGTGTTGAACATGGACGCTAATATCACATGGAAGCTCTATGATAATATACCTAGAGGGGCATAATCAAAAGGGACGCCCAAGTTTTGTTGAGGACGTCCTCGTGAAATGTCCCGATGGAGTGGCGGGGAAACCTGTATTATCAAAACAAGATGGACGTCCATCTTTTGTTTTGATAATATGGTCGGGGATGCCCAAACCTTGAAATTTTGGTCGTTTTTAGAGATGGTTGTCCCTAGACTTGATCGTTTCTGATTTTTGGCAATAATGGAAACCAAGGACGTCCATCTCAGAAATGACCAAATACAAGCCCTTTGGTCATGGGAGGAGCCAGCATTCGTAGTGCACTGGTCCCCCTCACATGCCAGGACACCAACCGGGCACCCTAGCGGGCACTGCAGTGGACTTCATAAAATGCTCCCAGGAACATAGCTCCCTTACCTTGTCTGCTGAACTCCCCCCCCCTAAAACCCACTACCCACAACTGTACACCACTATCATAGCCCTTACGGGTGAAGGGGGGCACCTAGATGTGGGTACAGTGGGTTTCTGGTGGGTTTTGGAGGGCTCACATTTACCACCACAAGTGTAACAGGTAGGGGGGATGGGCCTGGGTCCGCCTTCCTGAAGTGCACTGCACCCACTAAAACTGCTCCAGGTAGCTGCATACTGCTGTGATGGACCTGAGTATGACACCTGAGGCTGGCAAAAAATATTTTGAAAGATGTTTTTTGAGGGTGGGAGGAAGTTGGTGACCACTGGGAGAGTAAAGGGAGGTGATCCCTGATTCTCTCCGGTGGTCATTTGGTCATTTTGGCAACCTTTTTGTGCCTTGCTCGTAAGAAAAACAGAACCAGGTAAAGTCATCCAAGTGCTCGTCAGGGACACCCTTTTTTTCCATTATGGGTCGAGGACATCCATGTGTTAGGCACACCCAAGTCCCGCATTCGCTACTCCTACGATACGCCCCCTTGAACTTTGGCCATCCCTGCAATGGAAAGCAGTTGGGGATGTCCAAAATTGGCTTTCGATTATACCAATTTGGACGACCCTGTGAGAAGGATGCCCATCTTCCGATTTGTATCGAAAGATGGGCGTCCTTCTCTTTCAAGAATGAGCCTGATAGAGGTATGAGAATTTATAAGCTGGGCTATTTGAAAATGAAGCCTAATGAGTTAGAGGTATGCCATATGATTGCTACCGCTCATTGATGTGGGTGGCAGGCTATATTGAGAGCTCCATCAGAATTATATCATTATTAATTTTTTTTGACCATTCACAATAGTGCTATTATATTTTTTTGTTAATTGTTTGATGGTTCTTGTCTCATTTGAGATTTATATAAGTAAAGAAAATCTTGTAATATACTTGGATTTCAAGTTTCCTTCATGGGTTTTCTATTATATTTAGAATATTTTAGAATTAGTCCCCACACTTGTCATCAGGGCGCCTAATACGTGGCACCCATTTCTAGAATTGTCCGCATAGACTGGTGTACCTATCAAGCAAATAGCCAGATATTTGTTCAACATTCGTATTTGGCTGGAATTATAGAATTTTTTAAGGGTGTCTTTAAGGCTACAATTACAAAAACTAGGAAGCCAATATTTAAAGCTGCTGCATAAAGATAGGTTTATTCAGAAACCTTGTTCTTTTAGGAAGGACTGTCAACTAGGTAGTGCTAAACTCAAATGGATAGTTTAATCATTTAAATTAGGACTGTATGCAGTCTTACTAAATGGATAATATTATCTGGACCGTGGCTGAATATTACCATTATCTGGATAAGCCTTGGTCGTGACCCTGGGATGCCAGGGCCCCTCCCTCATCTAGACATTGGCTGTATGTTGAGTTGTCCAGCTGAAAGTCATCTATTCAGTGGACCAGAATTTTTAAACTAAAGCACTTAAGCAACTAACATTGAGAGCTGCTAACCGTATACATACTTTTGAATTTTGAACCTTAAGAGTCCTAAAAGAAACATAGGTATTCATATAGATGAATGTCTTGCCCACTGTGCAGGGGACGTAGGAGGCTGAACATTTTGAGCAGTAGCTATGTTAGTATTGATAGCTATTGAGAGCATTACAAAGATTTGTGATCAGCCCATATTTGGCAATTTGACCCCTAGTGATATTTCATGACACTACTGCTAAGGATCAACCAGTGACATTTTGAACCTTGGCATCCATGAGACAGGAACATCAAGGAATCACCACTGCTCCAACATTAGTCATGCTTGGGTGAATTTGGGGTTTGTCGGGAGGGTATTAAGATAGGGTTTGCCTGGTGGGGAGATTGGGGCTCAAGGGTGGGGTTCTCCACATAGAAATTTCAGCAGGAATCCAGGCCCAAGTTTCAGCCTGCCTGTCTGACATTGGTGCTTGGATGCCTCACCGCCATCTGAAACTAAACATGACCAAGACTGAGCTTATTTTTCCTCCTAAATCCACCTCTCCTCTTCCCCCATTCTCTATCTCTGTGGATAACACTCTCATCCTCCCTGTCTCATCAGCTCGTAGCCTTGGGGGTCATTTTTAACTCATCTCTTTCTCTGTACAGATTCAACAGACTGCTAAAACCTGTCGTTTCTTTCTCTATAATATCACCAAAATCTGCCCCTTCTTTCTGGAGCACACTACCAAAATCCTTATCCACACTCTTATCACCTCTCGCTTAGACTACTGCAACTTGCTTCTTACAGATCTCCCACTAAGCCACCTTTCTCCTCTTCAATCTGTTCAAAATTCTGCTGCACGGCTTATTTTCCTCCAGTCTCGTTATGCTCATAATAGCCCTCTCAAGTCACCTCTTTGGCTCCCTATCCATTTCCACATACAGTTCAAACTCCTCTTATAGTAGAATGAAGGAGTTATTGAATTTTGTGAAAACCTGTTTTAAAAAGCTGCAGACATGCTCATGGGGATGGAGGGGGAGAATGATACACTCTTTTCTCACTGTAGCAGTTATGAAATCATTGCTCCCACTGAATATGCTGGAAAGTACACTGGTGTTTTCCAAAATCTTTCTAGGTGTTGGACAGAGCCTTTTGTAAAATACCAGGGGAACTGTGCAGACCCCAGACTGGATGCTTCAATTCTCATCTTAGTGTTCTATGTAAATTGGGCCTTTAAATATATTTTCTTCATACCATAATGGTAGGATGTTAGTGAATTGCTCATTTTTTTGACCTATCTCACTCAGAGCTAGGTTGAAATCTGGTGCCATTAGCCTTCTTTTACATTACCCAGGCACAGAGTCCATATCTAGCCACATCAGAGGCAAGGAGATGGCCAGAACCTCGGCCCAGTTGAGAGGTAAAGCTATATACTCAAAAGGGGAAAATGTGGGAATATTGACCTGGGAAAATGACTTGAGAAAATGGCCTCGGAAATGGTGCAGAATTTTGATGAAATCGCAGTAGATTAAAGGATGGCTCAGACATCAGAACATCTGCTGATCAGAAAGGCATGCTAGGAAGACTGGGACTCACTCACACTTCCCCAGGGGCAGAGAGGGAGGGCTGTCCCTAGCTCAGAATTAACAGCTAATAAGGAGAACTCAAAAGGAGGCAATTATAGGATACTGTAAACTATAGGGATAGCAGCTCCAATACACAGTGCTATCTATACACAGACAATGCAATTGAATACAAATAATACTCATAGTAAATATACATAACAATGCATCCTGCCTCCATGAACATGGGGGCAGAAAAGAAAAAGCGATATGGATCACCTTGAAGTGAGAAAACAAAACTACTACCCACATGTGTGCTGTCTACAGACCTACAACACAATCAGATCAGCTTGATAAAGATCTGGTTGCTGATGTCCAAAAGTTGGGAAAGAAAGGGGAAGTGTTGTTACTTGGAGATTTCAACCTGCCAAATGCGTACTGGAAAGTTCCATCTGCAGGCTCAGAAAGAAGTAGGGAGATCATGGATACCTTTCAAAATGCTCTGCTCATACAAAGGGTGACAAACCCATGACGGAAGAAGAGACAATGGATCTGGGGCTCACAAATGGGGATAGTGTGTCTAATGACAGAGTGGGTGCCCACCTGGGCAATAGTGATCATCAAGTGGTTTGGTTTGATATAACAGCTAGAGCGGAGGGCAGCCACTCAAAACTCAAAGTCCTGGAGTTCAAAAATGCCGACTTTAGAAAAATGGGGGCACACCTGAAGAAAGAGCTGATGGGATGGGAAAACATACAAGAAAGACTGTGGTTCAGGCTGAAAGGAGATATTAAAATGGCTACTGAATTTTATGTGAGTAGAGTAAATAAAAGCAAGAAAAAAAGTAAACCAATATGGTTCTCCAAATAGGTGGCTGAGAAAATAAAGGCAAAATAGTTGGTATTCATGAAATACAGGAAAACTCAAGAAGAGGAACACAAAAAAAAGAATAACAGATGAAACTGAAAAAAGCCAAGAGGGAGATATGTCTGGTGAAAGAAGATTGAACAAATTGCTAGAAATGTAAGGAAAGGAGACAAGAAGTTTTTCAGGTATGTTAATGAAAGGAGGAAAGCTAAAAATGGAATTGTGAGAATGAAAGATTCTATGGACCACTATTTGGAGAGTGATGAAGAAAAAGCGAATGTGCTGAACAAGTACTTCTGTGTTCATGGAAGAAAATCCTGGAGAAGGATCATGATCAGCTGTTAAAGGTACATATGAGAATGGAGTGGATATCACACTGTTTACGGAAGAACATGGTTTTGAACAATTTGAAAAATTGAAGATGGACAAAGCCATGGCATCCATCGCAGGATATTGAGGGAGCTTAGAAAAGTTCTGGCAGATCCTCTTAAAGATTTGTTTAATCCTTGGAGTTGGGAGAGGTTCCACAGGATTGGAGAAGAGCAGATGTGGTCCCTTTTCAACAAAAGTGGGAAACTACAGGTCAGTAAGCCTCACTTAGGTTATTATAAAAGTAATGGATGCATTGCTGAAGGAAAGGATAGTGAATTTTCTGGAATCCAATGACTTACAAGATCAGAGGCAACTTGGTTTTACCAAACATAAATCATGTCAAATGAATTTGATTGAATTTTCTTTGATTGGGTGACCAGAGAATTGGATCAAGGATGTGTACTAGATATAATCTACATTTTTATTTTATTTGTAGCATTTGTATCCCACATTTTCCCACCTATTGGCAGGCTCAATGTGGCTTACATTATGCAGTGATGGCGATCACCATTTCCGGGTACAGGATTTCAAACGGTATTACATTTAGGTGCATACATACTTGGTAAAGAAGAGTACATTGTGGTATTGCATACAAATGGTTTTGCATTAAGGTGCATACATACATGGTACAGAGGAATGCATTATGGCATTGCATAGAGGTTTCTAAGTGATAAAGTGAGTTTTAACATAAGTTAGGTCATCGACGATAGAGATGTCATTTTCAACTTAGGAAATAGATTGGTAGTGCGTATTGTGTAGCTTTCTTTAATAGCAATGAGGTTAAACAGTCAAGCGGCAAGAGTTCGGTTTTGTCTAGTTCGCATAAAGTCTAATTATTTTGTATATAGGATGGAACGTTGTGGTAAACCTTCTTGAACAGGTCCGTTTTCAGTAGTCTATGGAAGATTGTTAGGTCTTGTGTTGATTTTATGGCCTTCGGTAATGCGTTCCATAATTGCGTGCATACGTAGGAGAAGCTGGATGCGTATGTGGATTTATATTTTAGTCCTTTACAACTGGGGTAGTGGAGATTGAGGAATGTTCATGATGATCTTTTTGCATTCCTAGTAGGCAAGTCTATGAGGTCTGGATTTCAGCAAAGCCTTTGACACAATTCTTTATAGGAGGCTCTTAATTAAAATTGACAGACTCAAGTTAGGACTCAAAGTTGTGAACTGGTTTAGAAACTGGTTGACAGACAGACAGACACCAGAGTGTGGTGGTCAATGGAATTCACTTGGAGGAAGGAAAGGTGAATAGTGGAGTGCCTCAAGGACTAGTGCTGAGGTGGATTCTGTTCAATATATTTGTGAGCAACATTGCCGGAAGGTGAAAAGGTAAGGCAAAGAAGTGCAAGTGATGCATTTGGGGAGTAGAAATCCAAGGGAGTCATATGTCTGAGGAGTTGAGAGGCTGATATGCACAGACAGGGAGAGGGACCTTAGAATGATTGTGTTTGAGGACCTAAAAACAACAAAACGGTATGACAGGGTGGTGGCCATAGCCAGAAGGATGCTAGGCTGCATCGAGAGAGGTGTACCCAGCAGAGAAAAGAGGTGTTGATATTCTTGTACATGTTGCTGGTGAGGCCCCACTTGAAGTATCATGTTCAGTTTTGGAGGCCATATCTTGGTAAGGATGTAAGTAAAAAGACTAGAAGCAGTCCAGAGGTAGGTGACAAAAATGATATGGGGCATACCATAAGACGTATGAGAAGAGATTGTAAGACCTGAATATGTACAGCCTAGAGGAAAGAAGGGAGAGGGGAGATATGATAGAGACATATAAATACTTGAAAGGTATTAATATAGAAACAAATATTTTCCAGAGAAGGAGAAATGGTAAAACTAGAGGACATTAGCTGAGATTGTAGGGTGGTACATTTGGGAGTAATGTCAGGGAATTATTTTTCATGGAGAAGGTGGTTGATGCCTGGAATGTCCTACTGAAGGAGGTGATAGAGACAAAAACAGTGATGGAATTCAAAAGGTGAGGGATGAACACAGAGGATCTCTAAGTAGAAAATGGATAGTACAGTGCAATCCGCTTAAGTGCAAGGGTCTGGGACCAAATAAATACATGCAGTTAACCGGAGCATGCACTTAACCGTTGTGCCCCGAAGAAGCTTGACATCTGATAAACATATGTACAGTACTGTTTATTATTATACGTACAGTATACAGTCGCCGTTAACTGACGTTAGGCTTACTTGAAGTAATCAGTTATAGTCCTCTGTACACTAGTGGGTCTGTGAGTTCCATAGACTACGTCTGCCAGACGGTAAAAACTGTCATAGCACTGATATCCAGTGGCCTCCAGATAGGCCCGCACAGTGTTGAAACTCTCCAGCGCTCTTGCAAAAGTGACAGGAGGAGGTTGTTGAATTTCGTCAGCATGTGCCTCACTGCTCATTTCATCATCTGTTCCATCATCAGCCATTGTTGCCTGCGTGTAGGCGCATATCTCGACATCAGTGCTGTCTTCAGCTGTTTGTAGATCATAATCAACAGCTATGTAGCAATGGAGCTCCTCTTCAGTAACACCGGCTAGGATGTCAATAACCTGTTCAGACACGTTTACAACAGCTGCATCTGTTTCATCCCTCTCCACATCCTTAACAAAGCTTGCCCACTTGTAGCAGTTCACAATGGTTGCCTGTGTAACATGATTCCAGACTTCTTTCTGCATATGTAAGGAATCCAACAGTGATAGATTATGAGCCAGTTCAACAGCACGTTTATCCTTGCCAGTCTGGTCATCCATAACGCTCATCAGACGATGTAGCACAAGAGCCCGATAATGTTGTTTGAGATTGGCTATTATGCCCTGATCCATAGGTTGGATCAGAGAGGTAGTGTTTGGTGGCAGGAAGACCACCTTGACATTAGACAGCCTGACATCATCCCTGTGTGCAGCACAATTATCACAAAGCAACAAAATCTGATGCTTTTGTGCCCGCATTCTAGTGTCTAACTTCTTTAGCCACTGCTTCCAAATTTCCCCAGTCATCCATGAATTTGCATTAGCCTCGTATGACACAGGAAGTCACTTAACTTTCTTGAAGCAATGGGGCTGTTTGCTCTTTCCAATGACAAGGGGTTCTAACTTCTCACTCCCATCCATATTGCAGCAAAGGAGGATCGTCTGTCAGTCCTTCAACGTTTTACCTCCAGTAGTTTCGGCATGTTTGAATGCAAGTGTTCCATCAGGAATCGCTCGCCAGTAGAGACCGTTTTCGTCAGCATTGAGAATGTCACGAGGTGCAAACTCGTTCAAGATGGTAGGAAGGACTGAAACACCCCAATTTTCAGCACCAAAGTCATCAGCGTCTTGTTTCTCACCATGCTGTTTCTTGAATTTTATGTTGTTCCTCTCCTTCCATCTTTCCAACCATCCAACAGTGGCTTTGAATTCAGTTAGTCCAAGACTTTCAGCTAGCTGGTTAGCTTTCTCCATAAGCAGTGGACCACTGATAGGAAACTGTCTGCTCCTGACTCAAGAAAACCACCTAAGAAGAGCATCTTCTACCTCCTTAACTTTTCCCGTCCGTTATCGTTTCCGTTGTGAATTTGTATTGTTTTGCCAGTCTTCCAGAAGCTGGTCTTTCTGCTTCAAGACACGTGAAATTTGACTGGGATTGACACCATATTATTTGGCAATAGATGTTTGACTTTGTTTGTTTTCTAATTTTTTAAGAACCTCTATTCGTTCAGCCAGTGTTAACGTCTTACAGTTCCGCCGCGATGACGACAACCCCAGTGTACACTCTAACAATATTCTTTCACTACTTCTGCCTGTGGCAGCTAAAGTGGCGGTAAATTTGAAATCTCGTTGGTTGTCATGCACCAATCGACTTCCATATTCCATGCGCAGGCTTATGCGGCGTCTTCCCTGCAGAACAGCGGTCTTAAATCCATGCATGTAAGCGAATCTTGCACTTATCAGTGGTGCGCTAAACCAAAGTTTGTCCCCATAGAAACTGATGGCACCAAAAATGGGACCGAAGTACAGCATGCAGTTAAATAGAGCATGCGCTTATCCAACGTGCACTTAAATGGAGTGCACTGTATTTAAAAGAAAGAAAACTTAAATGGCTGCATGTGTGTGGATGCATGAGTGACACTTGGGTGGCAACTCTGGCTGCGAAGAAATAAGCTCAGCACATTTTGTTTGTCTGTGTTCTGTATATGGCAATCCAGTTTAGGATGGGCTAGAAAGGGCTTCATCAGCAACTTCAGTAGCCAGAACCGAGGACAGTGCTGGGCAGACTTTTACGGTCTGGGTTCCATAATGATAAGACAGATTTGGATAGACTGAAGTGGGCTTTAATGGCAGCTCCATTAGTTGGAACATAAGGACAGAGCTAGGCGTACTTCTATGGTCTATGTCCCAGTAACACCAAAGACCATGATCAAGCACATAATATCACATCCATTGTTAATTTAATCATGAATTGATGAGGGTGACTGTTGGGCAGACTGGATGGACCATTCAGCTCTTTATCTGCCATCACTTGCTGTGTTGCTATGGGGCTCATTTTCAAAAGCGAAAAATGTTCAAAAGTGGTATAAATCTGCATTTGGACATTTTTCTCACAAAAAATGTCCAAATTGGTATTTTCAAAACCAAATTTAGACATTTTTCTATGAAGTCTGTCAGAAGTGCATTCAAGTCACAAGGGTGCATGTCAGGGATGTGTTAGTGGCGGGATATGGGCGTTCCTAACACTTGGACATTTTCAGCCATAATGGAACAAAACAAAACCATCCAGAACTAACACTAAGACATTTTGAGCTAGACCTGTATTTATAACAAATAAGACACAAAAAGGTGCTCTAAATGACCAGATGACCACTGAAGGAAGTCAGGAATGACTTTCCCTTACTCCCCCAGTGGTCACTGACCCCCTACCACCCCACAAAAATGTGATTAAAAACATTCGTTATCAGTCTCTGTGCCAGATGTAAAACTGAGGTCCATTAGAGCATCATACAGGTCCCTAGAGTAGTCTAGTAGTGGGTGCAGTGCACTGCAAACAGGTGGACCCAGGCCCACTCCTAACTGTACCTGCTACACTTGTGGTGGAAACTGTGAACCCTCCAAAGCTCACCCCAAACCTACTGTACCCACATACTGTTTCACCCTTCGCCCTTAAGGGCTATTGTAGTGGTGTACAGGTGGGGGTAGTGGGTTTTGTGGGGGGCTCAGCAGACAAGATAAGGGAGCAACAGTGAGATGTGTATCTGGGAGCATTTCTATGAAGTCCACAGCAGTGCCCCCTAGGGTGCCCCATTGCTTTCCTGGGATGTCTGTAGGACCAGTCTACTAAGAATACTGGCTCCTCCTACATCCCAATGGCTTGATTTTGTGCGTTTTTCACTTGTATGTGCTTTTTTTTTTCGAAAATGGACCAAAAAGATAAACACACAAAATACAAAAACATCTAGCAACTAGCCATTTTTGAAAACAAAAGATACTGTAGATGTTTTTCTGTTTTGAAAATGGCTATATTCTCCACTTGAATTTTGGATGTTCTTAGCAAAACATCCAGAGTTGGACTTAGAAGTCATATTGAAAATACCACTCCACGTAAATTTGTAAGTCTAAGTGTTTTGAAAATACACCTCCATGTTAACTAGATTAAATTATTGTAATGCTTTGTATTTAGGGCTGGCTAAAACAAGTGTCAAATCATTCAAATGCATAGTAAAAACCTTTCTAGGTATATTAAAAGCAAGAAGCTGGCAAAAGAATTGGTTGGAACGCTAGATGACCGAGCAGTAAAAGGGGTACTCTGTGAAGACAAGGCCATAGCAGAGAGATTGAATTAATCTTTGCTTTGGTCTTCACTGAGGAAGATGTGGGAGACATATCGGTGCCAGATATGATAATTAATGCTGACGAGTCAGAAAAACTGAATCAAATCTCTTTAAATCTGGAAGATGTAATAGGGCAATCTGACAAATTGAAGAGTAGAAAATCTCCTGTACTGGATGTAGAATTGAAAAATGAACTTGCGGAACTATTGTTAGTAATATGTAATTTATCTTTAAAATCAAGTATGGTACTGGAAGACAGGAGGGTGGCCAATATAACGCCAATTTTTAAAAAGGGTTCTATAGGTGATCCATGAAATTACAGACCAGTGAGCCTGACGTCGGTGCTGGGCAAAATGGTAGAGACTATTATAAAGAACAAAATTACAGAGCATATTCAAAAGCACGGATTAATGAGACAAAGCCAACATGGATTTACTGAAGGGAAATCTTGCCTCACCAATCTACTACGTTTCTTTGAAGGGGTGAACGAACATGTGGATAAAGATGAGCCGGTTGATATTGAGTATCTGGATTTTCAAAAGGTGTTTAACAAAGTACCTCATGAAAGACTCCAGAAGAAATTGGAAAGTCATGGTATAGGAGGCAGTGTTCTATTGTGGATTAAAAATTGGTTAAAGGATAGAAAACAGAGAGTACGGTTAAATGGTCAGTATTCTCAGTGGAGAAGGGTATATAGTGGGGTTCTGCAGGGATCTGTGTTGAGACCCGCTGCTTTTCAACATATTTATAAATGATATACATACGGAAATAACTAGTGAGGTAATTAAATTTGCTGATGACACAGTTATTCAAAGAGGATTGTGAAAAATTCAGGATGACCTTATGAAACTGGGAGACCAGGTATCCAAATGACAGATGATGTTTAATGTGAGCAAGTGATGAATGTGGGAAAGAGGAACCTGAAATATAGCTATGTGATGCAAGATTCCATGATAGGAGTCACCGACCAAGAAAGGGATCTAGCATTGTTGATGATACTTTGAAACCATCTGCTCAGTGTGCTGTGGTGGCAAAGAAAGCATATAGATTGTTAGGTGTTATTAGGAAAGGAATGGAAAATAAAAATGAGAATGTTATAATGCCTTTGTATCGCTCCATGGTGCGACTGCACCTTGAATACTGTGTGCAATTCTGGTCACCGCATCTCAAAAAAGATATAGTGGAATTAGAAAAGGTACAGATAAGGACAACGAAAATGATAAAGGGGGTGGGACAACTTTTCTATGAGGAAAGACTGAAATGGCTTAGGCTCTTCAGCTTGGAGAAAAGACAGCCGAGGGGAGATATGATAGAGATTTAAAATACTGAGTGGATTTGAATGGGTAGACGTAAATCACTTGTTTACTCTTTCCAAAAATACTAGGACTAGGGAGCATACAGTGAAGCTACAAAGTAGTAAATTTAAAACAAATCAGAGAAAATATTTCTTCACTCAACGTGTAATTAAACTCTGGAATTCATTGCCAGGAATGTGGTAAAAGCAGTTAACCTAGCCGGGTTTAAAAAAGGTTTGGATAACTTCCTAATAGAAAAGTCCATAGACCATTATTAAAATGGACTTGGGAAAATCACTGCTTATTTCTGGGATACAAAAATACAAAAGAATGGCTACACTTAATCTCAAAAAGACTTTGTATAACTACACAACATTAATCAGATTAAGATCTATTGCAGTAGAAAACTAGTTGGCTGCAGAGGTTGTCTCATAGTATCTCAAACGTCCATATATACCATTTATTGGTCTGGTTCTAAGGACTGTGTATGTTTCTAATCATTGATAGCCTCCAGCCAACCAGTAGTACAAAAAAGTACTCATGTACATATACAAACTTACATCGAAATATGTACTACTGGTCAAATATTTCAAAAATTCAACATTATTGCAAAAAACGCAAATAATGCACTAAAGGTACTTAGCTTGCGGGCTCCAGGCTCTATCCTATTGTTTTCTGAAGCTGGAGCTTCCCGAGTTCCATCATAACTTAGTAAAGTTTAACTGGCAACTCCGATGCCGTTGTGCGCCCGACAGGACCCTGTTTCGCGGTCTCTGGCTTTGTCAAGGGCATAAATCAAGTATTATCAGCTGAGATCGAAATGTTGATCTCAGCTGATAATACTTGATTTATGCCCTTGACAAAGCCAGAGACCGCGAAACAGGGTCCTGTCGGGCGCACAACGGCATCGGAGTTGCCAGTTAAACTTTACTAAGTTATGATGGAACTCGGGAAGCTCCAGCTTCAGAAAACAATAGGATAGAGCCTGGAGCCCGCAAGCTAAGTACCTTTAGTGCATTATTTGCGTTTTTTGCAATAATGTTGAATTTTTGAAATATTTGACCAGTAGTACATATTTCGATGTAAGTTTGTATATGTACATGAGTACTTTTTTGTACTACTGGTTGGCTGGAGGCTATCAATGATTAGAAACATACACAGTCCTTAGAACCAGACCAATAAATGGTATATATGGACGTTTGAGATACTATGAGACAACCTCTGCAGCCAACTAGTTTTCTACTGCAATAGATCTATTTCTGGGATAAGCAGAATAAAATTATTGTACTGTTTTGGGATCTTGCTAGGTACTTGTGACCTGGATTGGCCACTGTTGGAAACAGGATACTGAGCTTGATGGACCTTCGGTCTGCCCCAGTGTGGCAATACGTATCTACTTACAGTATGTACAGAAGTGCTTCAGCATGATTGATTTTTGGAGGGATCAGCTATGAACATGCAACACCAATTTTGAAACAATTACATTGGCTTCCAGTACAATACCAGATTCAATATAATGTTTAAATCTTGATTTATTAGAGTTTATATCAGCCCATGTCATGATATTTAAAGGAAGTTGTACAAATGTATAAGCTGCAGTGAAATTTAAGGTCTGAATTTGATAAGCGTATGTCCTTGCCAGATCTGAATAAGATTCACTATGTTGAGACATCTTCATGTGCATTCTCCATAGTGGGAGCGTTACTGTGGAGAAATCTTCTAAAGTATGTCTGGTTTTGTACATCTTCTCTTCAGTTTAAAAAAGTTCTGAAAAGGTTTGCTTTCGCAAGCATTCTCTTAAAGTGTGATTTTTTTTTTTCAGTGTAATCTGGGTAGGTTTTATTGTTAGGACTTTTTTGTTATGTATCGTCTTCAATTGTGAATGTTTGAATATTAAGCCGCTTAGTTTTTTTGTTTGTAGGCAAGGTATATTTTTTAAAAATAAATAATAAATTCCAGTTCAGAAAACTAAAGGCTCTACTTACTAAGGTTCACTAGCATTTTTAGTGTGCGCTAAACACTAGAGATGCCCAGGATATATTCCTATGGGTGTCTCTAGCATTAACATATGCTAAAAACACTAGCGTACCTATAATGCAGCTTAGTAAACAGGGCCCTAAGGTATTGCATGTTTGTTTCTCCTGAAGTAACCTATGAGCGAAATGTGGCCATGTCAGACTGTCAACTCTCTAAAATGTTTACTTGATTATTTACTACATCTTGCTTTTTTTGGTCTATGCTATGTATAAGAACAAAAAACTAGCCATCCTTCTTCCTTCTCAATTTCTGCATTCTATTAAAAATTTGAAATTGATATAAATACTTTTTAAATAATTGAAATAACAGTGTTATTACATTTTATGTTTCTGTGAAAGTGTATTTCTATCATGAACTGTAACCTATTTTCTTTTATTTCCGCTGCCTATCCATGCAGGAAGTGGAGGTTTGTAGCAGTCTTTCATATTTTGCCTTCATTTCAGTTGATGTACATTCATTTGGGATCACTGGTGGATCCTCTTGTCACATTAAAATTCCTATTGTTTTGCCCCTAGGATGATTACTTCCGCACAGGGAGCATTGGTAAATCCTTAAATCAAGGTAAGATGTTGTCTATTCCAAAATAATGTTTGTTTTTGGGAAAGATTAATTATGGAGCCCTTCTGCTAAAGGGCATTAAGCCCTATCATACACTTACCTCCCTATTTACAAAGCCGTGCTAGCGGCTGCTGTGCGGCATTGCCAACACAGCCCATTTACTTGGCAGATTTATGCCGCTTTTGAAAATGAGCCCCATAGTAACACAGCAAGTGACGGCAGAGAAAGACCTGAACGGTGCATCCAGTCTGCCCAATAGCTCACAGCACAACAAAAATTTTTTTTCGTGTGCTATTGGGCAAAACCCACACTAAATTCAGTGTGCGTATTCCAAATCCGAAGTCAGAATTGTTGTAACACCTCAGGAAATTTTGTTATGCATAAGTTTGTCCAAATGAATTAAGCACTTGGAAAGCATTGAATAATTTTTTACAGACGAGTTTTACTCCAACAATTACCTGATCTACCTCAAATTTTTCATAGTAAACAGTATATGAAAATGTAATGGAATAACAAAATTTCAAAAAAGTCTCGTATTCCAATTTAAAAGTCTTACTTCAGCAAGGCCCAGTACTGTTAAAAGTGCTTCAGGCATCTACTTTTGCGTTTGTGACTGGTCATATTTTCCCCTTGCAAAAACCAGCAGTAGTCCCCCATCATGTTGGGATTCCAGCGGCCTTGATATCTGTTCTCCATTGTAGAAATGTCTTTATGGAACCTCTCTCCATGTTCGTCACTTACGTGTCCCAAATTGGGTGAGAAAAGTCAAGATGGGAATGTAAGAAATGCATTTTCAATTACATTCGGCAGCCAAATTGTTCATATGCTTTAAGCATGTTGTCTACTAGTTCAGCATAGTTTTCAGCTCGTCTGTTCCCAAGGAAGTTCTGCACTACTAGCACAAATGCATCCCAAGCTGCAAGTTCCAGAGGGTTGAGTTTTGTTCTGAATGCATTAGTTTGTTGATTTCGGGGCCAATAAAAATTCCGGCCTTTATTTTAGCCTCAGTTTTCAGTGTGCTAAACATCTCCTTCAAATACTGGAAACCATTTCCATCACGATCAAGTGCAATTACAAAATTTTTGACTAAACCAAGTTTAATGTGAAGTGGTGCAAGATAAACTTGAAGTGGATCGACCAGTGATTTGTGTTGTACTGACCAACTGTGTGCTCGACTCTGAGAGGCCACTGTCTCATTTTGTAATGATTTTTGTCATCACGACTGTTCCATAGGCACAAGAAACACATATGATTTGTGTACCCTAACTGTAGGCCAAGCAGCAGTGCTACCACTTTCAGGTCAGCACAAATATTCCATTTATGTTCAGAGTATTTGATCATTTTCAAAATTAACTCCATAGAAGCATGGGTCTCTTTTATTCCAACCCCATGAGCCAATGGAACAGATGGTTTTTCGTTACCATTGTGCAACAAGACAGCTTTCAAACTCGTTTTGCTAGAGTCTATGAATAGCCTCCATTCATTGGGAACATGTGTACTATCTAACTCCATCATAAGACCATTTACATCAGTACAGAAACAGACATCGCTTTCCATTGCATAGTATGCAGCTAACTTGGTGTGTCAATGATGAAAGTGTGAAGTTGTGGTGCTTCGTTCTACCAAATTCCATTCCCGGAGTCTAGAAACTAGCAGTTCTGACTTTTCTCTTACCAGATCATCTAAATCTGATTGGCTCAGCAAGTGCGGCTGACCCTCCAGTTGTTCTGGATCAGGAAATACATCATGCCAATCAACATCTTCTTCTTCATCAGGATCAGAAGCGTCAGTTTCAATTGCCGTTCCTGCTGCGGGAGAGGCAGGCACTGGATTCTCTGCATCTGTGGTACTGGATTAAGAGCAGACTCACAGTCAGGATACGCAATTTGTGACTTGTTTCTCTTTGAATATCCAGCGATTTTAGTCATGCAAAAATAACAGTCTGAATGGTGATTTTTCTGCTCATGCCAAACCATCAGACATTCAATTCTGTCCCAAACAACCCGACTTTTATAACATACACAGTCCAAAAATCACTTATTATTCAGAACTTCATCTTAATTATACTAACCATCAGCACTGCAAAAGCCATTCCTTTCCTTTTACCATTCAACCATTGCGTTAGCCCAGAGTAACACACAGTGCAACAAACATGAGGTGCCCAGCTTTTATCTTGATCTCCAATTTGACAGAAATTGTCCGGATTGTTAACACATTTGCGTCTATCCATCTTGCCTTATATACTTACTGCTGACATCAGCCAATAGACCTGTCTGAGCGAGTCCGGACAGGTCCGGGCATGTCCGTTGGAATATTTCCAATATATAATGCATTAATATTATAAATGAATAGGCTTTGCATATATGTCTTAAAATCTAGACTTGTCAGGCAAATTCGGAGTTCATATTTGGAATCGGTGGGTTCAATTTAGTATAAATCACATGTTTTTCTCTCAGTAGCAAAATCATTGCATGAATGGGCTGTGTCAGCAGTACCGCATCACCAGCCTGTAAACAGGGGCCTTAGTATATGAGAAAATGTTTTCCACAAAATGTGTTAAAGCTTTGTTATGGTTAATTCCCTGCTCTCACATGCTAAATGCATGTTAATTATTTTTTTATATATATTTTTTGTGGAGGGAGCATGTCATGGGTGGAGAGTGATTATTCCTGCGTTATCAAACTAGTGAGTTTTGATTAGCATGCGCTAACCTTATAACATAAGAGTAAATATGGGAGCACTCATCACCTCCTAAATAGGTATAGTTATAAATATTAAATTTAATAGTCAACTTTCCCTCTCAAGATATCAGGCAGTAAGTGTTTCTGCATTAACCCTAGTAGGTGATGCATGCCCTAATGGCTGCATAAAAAAATATATTTTTTCAAGTAAAAAAAACATGCTGTGTTAAATCAGAGCTTAGCACATGGAAAACGTCTGCATTAAAACATGCTAAGGCAAGATTTCATACAGTTTAGTCAAAGGGCCCCTATGATAGTTAAAACATTTTCAGTCTAACAATTAGAACATATTTTATCAAAACAGTAGAAAAGTTTTTTATTTCAACATTTCTCAACCCTCTCTAGAGGCACAACTGTCTTCTCAGGTTATCCAAAATAAATATACATGAAAATGACTTGCATATATTAAACATCTAGGAGAAAATTCTATAATAGTGCATCTATGTTTAGGTGCCTATCCAGCTTATTTTCGAAAGAGAAGGCCGGCCATCTTCCAACACAAATCGGGAGATGGCTGGCCATCTCTCAAGGCCGGCGAAATTGGCATAATCGAAAGCCGATTTTGGCCGGCCTCAACTGCAGTCCGTCGCGGAGCCGGCCAAACTTCAAGGGGGCGTGTTGGAAGGGTAGCAAAGGCGGGACAGGGGCGTGCCGGGGCGTGCATAAGAGATTGGCACCCTCTGCCGATAATGGGAAAAAGAAGGGCGTCCCTGGCGAGAATTTGGTCCACTTTATTTGGTCCCTTTTTTTTCAGGTCCAAGTCCCCCAAAAGTGCCCCAACTGACCATATGACCGCTGGAGGGAATCGGGGATCACCTCCCCTTACTCCCCCAGTGGTCACCAACCCCCTCCCACCCAAAAAAAACACACATTTTTTTTGCCAGCCTCAAATGTCATACCCAGTTCCCTGACAGCAGTGTTCAGGTCCCTGGAGCAGTTTTTAGTGGTTGCAGTGCATTTCAGGCAGGTGGACACAGGCCTATCCCCCCTACTTATTACACTTGTGGTGGCAAATGGGAGCCCTCCAACCCCCCCCCCCAAACCCACTGTACCCACATGTAGGTGCCCCCCTTCACCCATAAGGGTTGTGGGGAGTGGGTTTTGGGGGGGGGATATGGGGGGCTCAGTACCCAAGGTAAGGGAGCTATGCACCTGGGAGCTATTTTAATTTTTTTTTTTTTTTTTATAAGTGCCCCCTAGGGTGCCCGGTTGGTGTCCTGGCATGTCAGGGGGACCAGTGCACTACAAATGCTGGCTCCTCCCATGACCAAATGCCTTAGATTTGGCTGGGTTTGAGATGGCCGGCCTCGGTTTCCATTATCGGCGAAAACCGAGGCCAGCCATCTCAAACCCGGCCATCTCTGACATTTGGTTGGCCCCAACCATATTATCGAAATGAAAGATGGCTGGCCATCTCGTTCGAAAATACGGTCAGCCCCGCACCTTCGCGGCGCCGTCCTCGGAGATGGGCATCCCTGGTCGAAAATGCCCCTCCACGTGGCATCTAATCTGGAAAGGAAAGTAGGCACTAGTGATCAGCAGGATGAGTTGTCGGCAGTAAGTCCTACTGGTAGTGTAAATTTGACTGCCTTTTTGGATATCTTGACTAGATCTACCCTGTTATTTACATTCTTGAATGAAGCAGATAAAACAGCAATTCTGAGATCATATTTGAAGAAGAAATCAGTATTATTTTGTGGGAAGACGATTCAAGTCTTTCCCGATGTGTCATGGTCTACCAAGTTGCAAAGGACAGCCCTTTTGGCTCTTAAAAATCGTGTGGTTGCCAAAGAAGCTACACTTTTTTTTTGCTTCCCCTGTGTTTGTTCACATACCAGAGGAAGCACTATATTTTCTTTGATTCTTTGCCACTAAAGAGATTTTTTGCAAAAAAGTTCTTGAAATAGGCAGGTGATATGCTAGTTCTTAGCTTTATATAGCCTTTAGTTCTTAGCTATATGTAGCCTTTATTGTGCAAGATATTTATCTCGTTTATTTTCCTTGATCATTTTTTTATGTTCCCCTCTTTCCTTAATGTAGGCTAGATTATTTATTATATTTTGTATTTCTTTTTACCTTAGGTAAAAACGTTGTATGTGTATAATATCGTGTTTTTTTAAAATATTTTTTTCTAATGATTATGGGAAATTGTAATTTTCAAAAGCTTAAAGCCTGGTTGTCAGCATCTATGTTACAGCTAAACACAAGTAAAAACAAGGTTCTCTGGTTCATTACCCAAGTGGGCTGTTTACCTGAATCAATGTATGTTGGGCAAAATGAGAAGCAGACAGTAGAGAAATTTTCCAGCATATTGGGAGTAATTTTGGATTCATCTTTGTCTTTTGAAGTACAGATTAATAAACTATTTAGGAATGTATTTCTGAAACTAAGACAAGTACAATTTATTCAATTTTATTTTCATGAATATAATTTTAGGCTGCTGGTTGAAAGTCTCAGTTGGATTATTGTAATGTGTTATATTCAAGTGTATTAGCAAAATTGAGGAACTGCCTATAATTGCTACTAAACATGGCAACTTGCATGACTTTTAGAAGGAACAAATTTGCTCCCCTTTTTACTAAGCCACGCGAGCGGCTGCCATGTGGCAATGCCAACACAGCCCATTCAAAGTAAATGGGCTGTGTCAGCATTAGCTCACAGCAGCCTCTAGCATGGTTTAGTAAATACGGGATTTGATATCTGAACAAGTCATTCACTTGGTATCCTATTCACCTAGGTTGAGTCTTGCATCATATGAACTTAGTAAGTCTTACTTTTAAGGGAGTTAGTTTTCAAAATTCTTTTTCTTATCAGGCTGATCAAGTATGGAATAATTTAGGGGCCCTTTTACAAAGGCGCGCTAAAAAATGGCCTGTGGTAGTGTAGGTGCATGTTTTGGTCACACACAGAGTCATTTTTCAGCACAACTGTAAAAAAATGCCTTTTAAAATTTTTTGCTGAATATGGATGTGCGGCAAAATGAAAATTGCCATGTGTCTATTTTGAGTCTAAGACCTTACCGCCAGCCATTGATCTAGTGGTATGGTCTCATGCGGTAACTGGGCGGTAATGGTCTACGTGTGTAAAATGCTGATTGCCGCTTGATTACTGCCTGCGTGCCAGAAAATAATATTTTCTGGCGCACATAGCGGATGCACATCAAAAATGAAATTACTGCAAGGGCCATGTGGTAGCCAGGCAGTAACTCGTAGGTGCCTATCCTGCTTATTTTCAAAGGATAAGGCCGGCCATCTTCCTACACAAATCGGGAGATGGCCTGCCTTCTCCTAAAGCCAGCCAAATCGGTATAATCGAAAGCCGGTTTTGTACGTCTTCAACTGCTTTCCGTCGCAGGGCCGGCCAAAGTTCAAGGGGGCGTGTCAGCAGTGTACTGAAGGCAGAACGGGGGCGGGGTTAAGAGATGGCCGGCCTCAGCCGATAATGGAAAAAAGAAGGCCGGCCCTGACGAGCATTTGACCGGCTTTACTTGGTCCCTTTTTGTTCACGACCAAACCTTGAAAAGGTGCCCAAACTGACCAGATGACCACGGGAGGGAATCGGGGATCACCTCCACTTACTCCTCCAGTGGTCACCAACCCCTTCCCAACCAAAAAAAAATGTACTTTTTTTGCCAGCCTCTATGCCAGCCTCAAATGTCATACCCAGATCCATGACAGCAGTATGCAGGTCCCTGGAGCAGTTTTTAGTGGGTGCAGTGCACTTCAGGCAGGCGGACCCAGGTTCACCCCCCCTACCTGTTACACTTGTGGTGGTAAATGGGAGCCCTCCAAAACCCACCCGAAATGCACTGTACCCACATCCAAGTGCCCCCCTTCATCCCTAAGGGCTATGGTAGTGTTGTACAGTTGTGGGGAGTGTTTTTTTTTTGGGGGGGTGGGGGGGTTTGGGGGGGCACACTACCCAAGGTAAGGGAGCTATGCACCGGGGATCATTTTGTGAAGTCCACTGCAGTGCCCCCTAGGGTGCCCGGTTGGTGTCCTGGCATGTGAAAGAGACCAGTGCACTACAAATGCTGGCTCCTCCCATGACCAAATTATCAGTGGAAACCAATGGCGGCCATCCCTAACGCCGGCGATCTCTAAGGGCAGCCCAAAATGTTGAGATTTGGCCGGCCCCAACCGTATTATCGAAACGAAAGTTGGCCGGGTATGCTGCTTTACGGGGCCATCATTAAAGATGGCCGCCTTTATAGATGGCCGGCCCCGTTCGATTATGCCGCTCCATGTGACTTAGTAAAAGGGCCCCTTACTCCGTAGTATAAAATATCAATCTTTTATTCACTATTCCAGAAGGATTTAAAAGCTTTTCTTTTAAAACATTTAGAGGGGCATAATCGAACAGGGCGCCCAAGTTTTCCTGAGGGCGTCCTGCAGGACGTCCCCGCAAAGGGGCGGGGAAACCCGTATTATCGAAACAAGATGGGCGGCCATCTTTTGTTTCGATAATACGGTCAGGGACAACAAAATCTCCTTAGAGATGGTCGACCCTAGAGATGGTTGTCCCTGGTTTTCGGCGATAATGGAAACCGAGGACGCCCATCTCAGAAATGACCAAATCCAAGCCATTTGGTCATGGGAGGAGCCAGCATTCATAGTGCACTGTTCCCCCTGACATGCCAGGACACCAACCGGGCACCCTAGGGGACACTGCAGTGGACTTCACAAAATGCTCCCAGGTGCATAGCTCCCTTACCTTGTGTGCTGAGCCCCCGAAACCCCACTCTCCACAACTGTACATCACTACCATAGTCCTAAGGGATGAAGGGGGGCACCTATATGTGGATGCAGTGGGTTTTGGGGGGCTTGCTGTTTCCTCCACAAATGTAACAGGTAGGGGGGGTATGGGCCTGGGTTCGCCTGCCTGAAGTGCACTGCAGTACCCACTAAAATTGATCCAGGGACTTGCATACTGCTGTCATGGAGCTGGGTATGATATTTGAGGCTGGCATAGAGGCTGGAAAAATATGTAAAAGATTTTTTTGAGGGTGGGAGGGGGTTAGTGACCACTGGGGGAGCAGGGGAAGGTCATCCACGATTCCCTCCGGTGGTCATCTGGTCATTTAGGGCACATTTTTGTGGCTTGGTCATAAACGAAAAAGGACCAAGTAAAGTCAGCCAAGTGTTTGTCAGGGACGCCCTTCTTTTTTCCATTATCGGCCGAGGACACCCATGTGTTAAGCACGCCCCAGTCCCGCCTTCGCTATGCTTCTGACACCCCCCCGGGAACTTTGGTCCTCCCCGCGACGGAAAGCAGTTGAGGGCGCCCAAAATCGGCTTTCGATTATGCCGATTTGGGTGACCCTGGGAGAAGGACGCCCTTCTCCCGATTTGCGGTGAAAGATGGGCGCCCTTCTCTTTCGAAAATGAGCCCAACAGTTATTTAAAACAGTTATGATTTACTTTTTTTTTAATTCTGTCAAGTGTATGTAACGTAGAAACGTTTTCTCTTTAAATTGTAAGGCGATTCAATCCTTTTTAGGGAATAAGCGAATTAAAAGTATAATTTTAGATTAGATTAGATTCTAGGTGGGTGAAAGAAGCCAAGTTTTCTGATAGCATCGGATGTCCGTATAGGATCACTTTGTACTATTCCAGTTTTTTTAGTTTACAGTGCTGCCTTTACCTGGGTAGATCCTGTTGTGTGACACCTGGAAGTTAATGCTATTATGGTGTTGTAGAATTCCTCTGTAGGTCTCGAGTAAAATTTGTAGTGTTTTATGTTATTTCACACAAATGCCCAGTATTGGATTTTGGATTTGGATTTAGGTTGCAGCTGTTTTAGTAGTAGTTCAAGGTGAGTTACATTCAGGTACAGTAGGTTTTTTCTAGTTCCTGGTAGGCTTACAGTCTGTACTGGAGGCAGTGAAGGGTTAAGTGATGTGTCCAAGATGTCAAGAATCAGCAGCCCATTCTGCATTACCGTTCAGCATCCGCTACAGTGACTTTGTAAAAGGTGTGTGTGTGGGCAGGGGGGGGGGGGGGTGGTAAACCCACTATTTAAGGTGACCTGTTATAAAATTAATTTTTAAATGTAAGGAAATGAATAGCAGGCCCAAATTTAGGTTAATGTTTAGTAGGGATGTGCATTTGTTTGAAAATACGTAGGAAGTATCAATAATATTTTCTCTGTCATTTCATATTCATTTTTCCAGAAAATGAAACAATATAAAAACTTCAGAATGTTGTGTTTTGTGACGAGTCATCATCAGTATGCAGTGTTCTTTTATAGTAGATTTAGGGTGTGCTACTGAAGATTGCACTATTGAAGGATGAAATTGGGGACAGAACAACCCAAGACAAAAAAAACACAAAAAACAAATGAGAGAACATGGAAGCAACATGACAAATGAAATGAAATGAAGAAATTTCCAATGGATGCCCCTAATTTGTAGCTGAGAATGTAGGCACTTAAGTTTGGCTGAAAACAGATGCCTAACCTGGGCATCGAACTTCAGTTCATAAATTTAGGCTCACAGCTTTTTGAACATTGGCCTCCATATTGCATTTTACTATCACATCACAGACAAATTGAGTGCACTGGTGTAATACAATTTAACATATTTAAGTACAATTTAATGTATTTAAGAATGATATATTATAGCTGTAATACACTAACAGTTTCTAACTGCTTATTGGCACGGTGAGTGGACCATTGCAGAACAGAAACATTTCAAATTGCTCTGCTGTTATTTATTCTTATTAGAGAGAACAAGTGGCAGTGTTCCAAGACTGGTTTGTGGTTCTGCATCTTCTGTAAGATTCCTTGAAAACAATTCTTGATGTGCTTTAGCTCAACAAGCTACAGACATGCTACATAATTTAAAAATCAATATTATTAAGAAAGTGTAGAGCATGATACCATTTATAGAACAAGGTTTATTTGTCACTTCTCTGCATCTGATGTCACCGATGAAAAAGAAGATGTAACATGTATTATCAGGAATGTCAATCATATACATGAAAATATATACAGTAAGCAGTCAAGAGAAACATTGGATTAACTATTCATTGAAACTTTGTAAAACATTTAACAGTAGTAAATCATTATTGAAAATTAAATAAAGGATAATAGGTGAGATTGACTTTAAGGAGGAATAAAAATTGCTCTAGAAAGAAACATATGGCTTTACTGGACTATGCTCATTAACATATTGGCCATTTAATGAGAATTAAGATTTTGTTACCTTCCAATAAGGAGGGTAATATGCAAAAGCATTTCCATAGGTAAAACAGTTCATTACCTGTAGAAATGGGCTTTTATAAAATTATCTGTCCAATGTATGGATAAAATACAGGCGCTCAGCCTACACACATACTTCTGCCCACATTAAGTGGAGGAATTCCTAGGACTAGGATCAGGGCATTTTGAAAATCCCTTTGTTGGCATCTAAATTAACCCAGAACATTTTGTATCTAAAGAAACATGGGGACAGGAAATGAAAGCAAAAATAAAATAAAAAAACCATACAGTCTTTCCAGTCTACCCATTCAAATCAACATTTCAGTTTCTACAACCCTTTAGAGATCCTTGTCCCGTGCCTTCTTTAATTCTAATGCTATCCTCATTTTTACTTCCTCCATTGGGAGGCTTTGACACACATGCATTATCCTTTCTGTAAATCTTTTTTTTTTTGGTTACTCATGGTTTTTCCCCCCTTTCACTTTTATCCTATGACCCTTTATTTTAGAGCAGGAGTTCTTACCCAGTCCTTGGAACACACCTAACCAGCCAAGTTTTCTAAAGAATAAGTATGAGATAGAATTTCAGACAATGGATGTGCATGTAAATTTATCTCATACATATTCAGGAGTAATGTCAGGAAGTATTTTTTCACGGAGAGGGTGGTGGATATGTGGAATGCCCTTCCACGGGAGGTGGTGGAGATGAAAATAGTAATGGAATTCAAACATGCGTGGGATAAACCCAAAGCAATCCTGTTTAGAAGGAATGGATCTATGGAATCTTAGCGGACATTGGGTGGCGATGCCAGTATTTGGAGAATAAAACCGGTGCAGGGCGGACTTCTACAGTCTGTGCCCTGAGAAAGGCAGGGACAAATCAAACTCGGATATACATATAAAGTATTACATACCATGTAAAATGAGTTTATGTTGTTGGGCAGACTGGAAGGACCGTTCAGGTCTTTATCTGTCATCATTTCATTTACTATGTTGATGTTTAGAAAACCTGACTGGCTAGGTGTGTCCCAAGAACTATGTTGAGAATTCCTGTTGTAGGGCATATGTATCATTGAAAAGTCATGACTACTATGTCCTTATACCTTGATGTTATTTAAATATCTCTATCATATTTCTCCTTTCCCACCTGTCCTACAGGCAAACATGTTTAGATCTTTCTCTTTTCCAATGTTCTTCTTAGCAAAGATCATTGACCATTTAATAGTCAACCTATAGACTGGTTTATATCTTAATGAAGATCTCCAGAATTGCACAGGGTATTCAACTGAAGTCTCAGATTTATAGAAATCACTTTCTTTTCCTTTTATTTGCTGATTATTGTTTCCCTGACGAACCTAAGCATTTTTTGGCATTTCCCATTTCATTACCATCTAAGAAGGAAACAGTAACAGGCTCATTTTCGAAAGAGAAGGACGTCCATCTTTCGACACAAATCGGAAGATGGGCGTCCTTCTCACAGGGTCACCCAAATTGGCATAATCAAAAGCCGATTTTGGGCGTCCCCAACTGCTTTCTGTCACAGGGATGACCAAAGTTCAAGGGGGCGTATCGGAGGCGGGACTTGGGCATGCCTAACACATGGACGTCCTCGACCCATAATGGAAAAAAAAGGGCGTCCCTGACAAGCACTTGGCCGACTTTACCTGGTCCTGTTTTTCTTACAACCAAGCCATAAAAAGGTGCCCAAACTGACCAGATGACCACTGGAGAGAATCGGGGATGACCTTCCCTTACTCCCCCAGTGGTCACTAACCCCCTCCCACCCTCAAAAAATATCTTTCAAAATATTTTTTGCCAGCCTCAGATGTCATACTCAGCTCCATCACAGCAGTATGCAGGTCCCTAGAGCAGTTTTAGTGGGTGCAGCGCACTTCAGGTAGGCGGACCCAGGCCCATCTCCCCCCTACCTGTTACATTTGTGGAGGAAATAGTGAGCCCTCCAAAACCCACCACAAACCCACTATACCCACATATAGGTGCCCCCTTCACCTGTAAGGGCTATGGTAGTGGTATACAGTTATGGGTAGTGGGTTTTCGGGGGCGGGGGGTTGGGGGGCTCAGCACACAAGGTAATGGAGCTATGTTCCTGGGAGCAATTTAAGAAGTCTACTGCAGTGCCCCCTAGAGTGCCCGGCTGGTGTCCTGGCATGTCAGAGGGACCAGTGCACTACAAATGCTGGCTAATTCCACAACCAAAGGGCTTGCATTTGGTCGTTTCTGAGATGGGAATCCTTAGTTTCCATTATCGCCGAAAATCAGAAACGACCAAGTCTAGAGACGACCATCACTAAGGACGACCAAAATTTCAAGATTTGGGCGTCCCCGACTGTATTATCGAAACGAAAGATGGACGTCCATCTTTTTCGATAATACGGGTTTCCCCGCCCCTCCATTAGGACATTTTGCGAGGACGTCCTCAACAAAACTTGGGCATCTCTTTCGATTATGCCCCTCCACATAAATCACACAATATACCATATAAAATAAAAGACATTTATATATTAGGCTATTATCCTTAATACTTTAGCAAATTTTAAATTATTGAAAAATTCAAAAATACTAAGATAGAGTCAGCAGTCCAGCAGTGAGAGGGGTGCTATCTAGTCTTTTGCATTGAGTGTCACATGTATGATTATCTCCCAGATGGTGAGCAGTTAGATGTGTGTGCCCAATGCAAAGAGCTCCTAGCTCTCAGAGATTGGGTCCATTTTCTTGAGGCTAGAGTAGCAGATTTGGTAGAGCTGAGGGAGACAGACAGGTACATAGAGGAGACCTACAGGGATGTTTCAGAGAAGTCCCATCTCCAGTCTGGTAGCCCATGTACTACCTTGGAGGAGGGAGATTCCTAGAAGGAGAGCATCACACTGGTGAAGTAGGAAGTACTCCTGTAGCCAGGAACTGCCCACCAGGGGATGTACTATCCTCTCGCACATCCAGGACGTCTCCAAGTGCTGCCCAGGAGGGAAAGGTTAGGACAGCTGTTGTAGTTGGTGATTCGATCATTAGAGATATAGATTTCTGGGTGGCTGGTGGATGTGAGGATCACCTGGTGACTTGCCTGCCTGGTGCGAAGGTGGCGGACCTCACAAGTCACCTAGATAGGGGAGGAGCCGGCTGTCTTGGTACATGTGGGTACCGATGGCATAGGAAAATGTGGAAGAGAGTTCTGGAAGCCAAATTTAGGCTCTAAGGTCGAAAGCTCAAATCCAGAACCTCGAGGGTAGCATTTTCTGAAGTGCTCCCGTTCCACGCGCAGGGCCCAAGAGATAGGTAGAGCTCTGGAGTCTCAATGCGTGGATGAGGCGATGCTGCAGGGAGGAGGGTTTTAGATTTGTTAGGAACTGGGCAACATTCTGGGGAAGGGGGAGCCT
The DNA here is from genome assembly GCF_901765095.1 of Microcaecilia unicolor. NCBI lineage: Eukaryota > Metazoa > Chordata > Amphibia > Gymnophiona > Siphonopidae > Microcaecilia > Microcaecilia unicolor. The sequence goes on from NC_044032.1 coordinate 596,285,937, forward strand.
ATTCTGAAACGATGGGATTCACCTTAACCAGGGCGGGACCAGGCTGCTGGCATTGGCATTTTAAAAGGAGATAGAGCAGCTTTTAAACTATAAACTGGGTGAAGGTCGACAGTTGCTCAAAAGCGCATGGTTCGGGAAACCGTATCTTTCAAAGGTATCACCAAAACAGGGAAATGGTATCCTGATAGTGAGGTTACGTGGAGGGGCATAATCGAACAGAAACGCCTATCTCCATGGGCGTTAATCTCCGAGAACGGGTCCGTGAAGGGGCGGAGTGAACCGTATTTTCAAAATAAAATAGACGCCCATGTTTTATTCGCCAAGGTGTGAGCTGGGCGTTTTTGCTTTTCAGCGATAATGGAAAATGAAATCGCCCAGCTCAAAAACGAATAAATCCAAGGCATTTGTTCGTGGGAGGGGCCAGGATTCATAGTGCACTGGTCCCCCTCACATGCCAGGACACCAACCGGGCACCCTAGGGGGCACTTTTACAAAAACAAAAAAAAAGGTAAAAGAGCTCCCAGGTGCATAGCACCCTTCCCTTGGGTGTTGAGCCCCCCAAATCCCCCTCAAAACCCACTGCCCACAAGTCTACACCATTACTATAGCCCTAAGAGGTGAAGGGGGGCACCTACATGTGGGTACAGTGGGTTTGGGGGGGTTGGACGACTATGCATTAAGCAGCACAATTGTAACAGGTAGGGGGGGGATGGGCCTGGGTCCACCTGCCTGAAGTCCACTGCACCCCCTAACAACTGCTCCAGGGACCTGCATACTGCTGCCAGGGAGGTGGGTATGACATTTGAGGGTGAAAGTAAAAAGTTGTGAAACATCATTTTTTTGTGGTGGGAGGGGGTTAGTGACCACTGGGGGAGTCAGGGGAGGTCATCCCCGACTCCCTCTGGGGGTCATCTGGTCATTTAGGGCACTTTTTGGGGCCTTATTCGTGAAAAAACAGGGTCCAGGAAAAGTGCCCTAAATTCTAGCTACAAACGCATCCATTATCGGCGAAAGGCGCCCATCTCTGTTCGGGTGATAACCACGCCCCAGTTCCGCCTTCACCACGCCTCCGACACGCCCCCGTCAACTTTGTCCGCATCCGCGACGGAGTGCAGTTGAAAGAGTCCAAGGTTCGGCTTTCGATTATACCGCTTTATTTGTTTTTGTGAGAAAAACGCCCATCTCCCGATTTAGGTCGGAACTTGGGCGTTTTTCTCGTTCGATTATAAGCTGGATAGTAACATAGTAGATGACGGCAGAAAAAGACCTGCACGGTCCATCCAGTCTGCCCAACAAGACAAACTCATATGTGTATACCTTACCTTGATTTGTACCTGCCTTATTCAGGGCACAGACCGTACAAGTCTGCCCAGCAGTATTTTCCGCCTCCCAACCACCAGTCCCGCCTACCATCACCGGTTCTGGCACAGACCGTATAAGTCTGCCCTCCACTATCCTCGCCTCCCAACCACCAACCCCTCTTCCCCCCACCCGCTCCACCACCCAATTTCGGCTAAGCTTCTGAGGATCCATTCCTTCCGCACAGGATTCCTTTATGCATATCCCACACATGTTTGAATTCCGTTACCATTTTCATCTCCACCACCTCCCGCGGGAGGGCATTCCAAGCATCCACCACCCTCTCTGTGAAAAAATACTTCCTGACATCTTTCCTGAGTCTGCCCCCCTTCAATCTCATTTCATGTCTTCTGTTCTACTGCCTTCCCATCTCCGGAAAAGATTTTTTTGCGGATTAATACCTTTCAAATATTTGAACGTCTGTATCATATCACCCCTGTTCCTCCTTTCCTCCAAGGTATACATGTTCAGGTCAGCAAGTCTTTGGTCATACATCTTGGAATGCAAATCCCATACCATTCTCGTAGCTTTTCTTTGCACCGCTTCCATTTTTTTAACATCCTTCGCAAGGTACGGCCTCCAAAACTGAACACAATACTCCAGGTGGGGCCTCACCAACGACTTGTACAGGGGCATCAACACTTCCTTTCTTCTGCTGATCACACCTCTCTCTATGCAGCCTAGCAACCTTCTCGCTACGGCCACCGCCTTGTCACACTGTTTCGTCGCCTTCAGATCCTCTGATACTATCACTCCAAGATCCCTCTCCCCCTCAGTACCTATCAGACTCTCACCGCCTAACACTTAAGTCTCTCGTGGGTTTCTACTTCCTAAGTGCATCACTTTGCATTTCTTCGCATTGAATTTTAATTGCCAAACCTTAGACCATTCTTCTAGATTCCTCAGATCCTTTTTCATGCTTTCCACTCCCTCCCGGGTGTCCACTCTGTTGCAAATCTTAGTATCATCCGCAAATAGGCAAACTTTACTTTCTAACCCTTCTGCAATGTCACTCACAAATATATTGAACAGAATCAGCCCCAGCACCGATCCCTGAGGCACTCCACTACTCACCTTTCCCTCCTCCAACCGAACTCCATTTACCACCACCCTCTGTCGTCTGTCCGTCAACCAGTTCCTAATTCAGTTCACCACTTTGGGACCTATCTTCAGCCCATCGAGTTTATTTAAGAGCCTCCTGTGGGGAACCGTGTCAAAAGCTTTGCTAAAATCTAAGTAGATTACGTCTATAGCACGTCGATGATTCAATTCTCCAGTTACCCAATCAAAAAATTCAATGAGATTTGTTTGGCACGATTTCCCTCTGGTAAAACCATGTTGTCTCGGACCTTGCAACTTATTGGCTTCCAGGAAATTCACTATCCTTTCCATCAGCATCACTTCCATTACTTTTCCAATAACCGAAGTGAGGCTTACCGGCCTGTAGTTTCCAGCTTCTTCCCTATCACCACCACCTCCGCCGTTCTCCAATCCCTCAGAACCTCTCCTGTCTCCAAGGATTTATTAAACAAATCTTTAAGAGGACCCGCCAGAACCTCTCTGAGCTCCCTCAATATTCTGGGGTGGATCCCATCCGGTCACATGGCTTTGTCCACCTTTAGCTTTCCAAGTTGTTGATACACACTCCCTTCCGTGAACGGTGCTCTATCCACTCCATTCTCAGGTGTACTTTTGCCAGTCCCTTGCGGTCCTTCTCCAGGATTTTCTTCAGTGAAAACAGAACAAAAGTATCTATTTAGCAAATTGGCTTTTTCTTCATCATTATCTACATAGCAGTTTGCTGTATCTTTTAGTCTCAAATTCCCTTTTTAGTCATTTTCCTTTCACTAATATACCTGAAGAAATTTTTGTCTTCCCTCCTTACATTTCTAGACATTTGTTCTTCTGCTTGCGCCTTCGCCAGACGTACCTCTCTCTTGGCTTCTTTCAGTTTCATCCGGTATTCCTCCCCGTGTTCCTCTTCTTGAGATTTTCTATATTTCTGGAACTCTAACTCTTTAGCCTTTATTTTCTCAGCCACTTGCTTGGAGAACCATATCGGTTTCCTTTTTCTCTTGCTTTTATTTACTCTCCTTATATAAAGGTCTGTGGCCCTATTTATTACTTCTTTCAGCCTGGACCACTGTCCTTCCACTTGTAGGTCCTCCCAGCCCATCAGCTCCTTCCTCAGGTATTCCCCCATTTTACTAAAGTCAGCACGCTTGAAATCCAGGACTTTGAGTTTAGAGTGGCCGCCTTCCACTTCAGCCGTCATATCAAACCAAACCGTTTGATGGTCACTGCTTCCCAGGTGTGCACCCACTCGGACATTTGACACTCTATCCCCATTTGTGAGCACCAGATCCAGCGTCGCTCCCTCCATAGTCCAAAGAGACCATAGCAGATCAGGTGTACTTAAATAAAAATAAAAATCAGACAAAAGATTGCAAATTAATACTGTCAAGTACTCAGCATGATGTAAATAGGAACAACAAACATAGTTTGAAATGTTTATATGCGAATGCCAGGAGCCTAAGAAATAAGATAGGAGAGTTAGAATATATTGAACTAAATGAAAAATTAGATATAATAGGCATCTCTGAGACCTGGTGGAAGGAGGATAACCAGTGGGACACTGTCATACTGGGGTACAAATTATATCGTAGTGATAAGGTGGATCGAATTGGTGGAAGGTTTAGCATTGTATATTAAGGAGAGCCTTGAATCAAATAGATTGAAAATTCTGCAGGAAACAAAACACATCTTGGAATCACTATCCAGCTTATTTTCAAAGGAGATCGCCGACCATCTTCCGATATAAATTGGGAGATGGCCGGCGATCTCCTGAAACCGGCCAAATCGGTATAATCGAAAGCAGATTTTGGCCGGTGCCAACTGCTTTCCGTCGCTGAGCCGGCCAAACTTCAAGGGGGTGTTTCGGTAAGCTAGCAAAGGTGGGACCTGGGCGTGCTTTGAGATGGCCGGCTTCGCCCGATAATGGAAAAAAGAAAGCCGGCCTTGACAAGGATTTCGCCAGCTTCACTTGGTCCCTTTTTTTTCAAGACCAAGCTTCAAAAAGGTGCCCAAACTGACCAATTGACCACCGGAGAGAATCAGGGATGACCTCCCCTTACTCCCCCAGTGGTCACCAACTCCCTCCCACCAAAAAAAAAATTAAAAACAAATATTTTTTGCCAGCCTCTATGCCAGCCTGAAATGTCATACCCAGCTCCCTGACAGCAGTATGCAGGTCCCTGGAGCAGTATTTAGTGGGTGCAGTGCACTTCAGGCAGGTAGACACAGGCCCATCCCCCCCTACCTGTTACACTTGTGGTGGTAAATGTTAAGCCCTCCAAAACCCCCCAAAACCCACTGTACCCACATGTAGGTGCCCCCTTCACCCCTAAGGGCTATGGTAATGGTGTACAATTGTGGTGAGTGGGTTTGGGGGGATTTTGGGGGCTCAGCAACCAAGGTAAGGGAGGTATGCATCTGGGAGCAATTTTTTGAAGTAAAGTGCAGTGCCCCCTAGGATGCCCGGTTGGTGTCCTGGCATGTGAGGGTAACCAGTGCACTACAAATGCTGGCCCCTCCCACGACCAATTCCTTGGATTTGGCCGGGTTTGAGATTGCCGGCCTCGGTTTCCATTATCGTCAAAAACCGAGGCCGGCCATCTCAAACCCGGCCATCTCTGACATTTGGCTGGCCCCAACTGTATTATCGAAACGAAAGATGGCTGGCCATCTTTTTCGATAATATGGTTCAGGACCACTGTTTGCGGTGTCGGCCAAATAGATGGCCGGCCATCTATTTGGCCAGTGCCGTTCGATTATGCCCCTCCACAGATTGAAATTCCATTTGTAAAGGGGAAAAAGATAGTGATAGGAGTGTACTACCGTCCGCCTGGCCAGTATGAACAGACGGATGCAGAAATGTTAAAGGAAATTAGGGAGGCTAACAAACTGGGCAACAAAATAATAATGAGTGATTTAAATTACCCCGATATTGACTGGGTAAATGTAACATCAGGGCATGCTAGGGAGGTAAAATTGCTTGACAAAAATCAAGGACTGCTTTATGGAGCAGCTGGTACAGGAGCCGACGAGACAAGGAAAAATTCTAGACCTAGTCCTTCGTGGAGCACATGATGTGGTGCGGGAGGTAATGGTACTGGGGCCACTATATAACAGTGATCATAATATGATCGGATTTGTTATTAGCTTTGAAGTAAGTATACATAGGAAATCAAATACATTAGTGTTTAACTTTAAAAAAAAGAGACTATGATAAAATAAGAAGAATGATGAAAAAAAACTTAGAGGAGCGGCTTTGAGGGTCAAAAATTTACATCATGCATGGATGCTGTTCAAAAACACCATCTTGGAAGCCCAAGCCAAATATATTCTGTACATTAAAAAAGGAGGATGGAAGACCAAACGACTGCTGGCATGGTTAAAAAGTGAGGTGAAGGAAGCTATTACAGCTAAAAGAAAATCCTTCAGAAAATGGAAGAAGGAACTGACTGAAAATAACAAGAAACAGGATAAGGAATATCAAGTCAAATGCAAATTGCTGATAAAGAAGGCTAAGAGGGGCTTCGAAAAAAAGATTGCGTTAGAGGCAAAAACACATTAAAAATGTTTTAGGTATGTTAAAAGCAGGAACCCAGCAAAAGAATTGGTTGAACCGCTAGATGACCAAGGGGTAAAAGGGGCGATCCGGGAAGACAAAGCCGTAGCAGAGAGATTAAATTAATTCTTTGCTGCAGTCTTCACCGAGGAAGATTTGGGAAAGATACCGGTGCCAGAAATGGTATTCAAAGCTGAAAATTCAGAGAAACTGAATGAACTGAATGAATTCTCTATACTCCCGAACATCCTAGATTACTTCGGGATTGGAGGAAACATACTAAGATGGTTTAAAGGCTTCTTAACAGCAAGAACTTATCAAGTGATTTCAAACATCAACACCATGGAAACCTGAATGTGGAGTACCACAAGGATCACCGCTCTCACCAACCCTTTTCAACTTAATGATGACACCTTTAGCCAAATTGCTATCCAACCAAGGATTTAACCCGTACATCTATGCAGACGATGTCACGATTTACATCCCGTTCAAACAAGAAATAACCGAAATCACAAATGAAATCACACACAGTCTCCAAATAATGAACTCTTGGGCAGACGCATTCCAACTAAAGCTAAACGCAGAAAAAACACAATTTCTCATCCTGTCCTCACCATACAATACAAACAAGCCCAATACCATAAACACCCCAGATTACACACTTCCGGTCTCAGACAGTCTGAAAATTCTGGGAGTCACAATTTACCGAAATCTCACACTCGAAGACCATGCGAAAAATACAGCAAAAAAAATGTTGTACTCAATGTGGAAACTTAAAAGAATCAAACCTTTTTTCCCAAGAGAAGTATTCTGCAGCCTAGTACAATCAATGGTGCTAAGTCATCTAGACTACTGCAATGCCATTTATGCCGGATGCAAAGAACACATCATTAAGAAGCTTCAAACCACTCAAAATACAGCAGCTAGACTCATATTTGGGAAAGCAAAATATGAAAGCGCCAAACCACTAAGAGAAACACTACACTGGCTCCCATTAAAAGAACGAATTGCGTTCAAAGTTTGCACCCTGGTCCACAAAATTGTCCATGGGGAAGCCCCGACCTACATGTCAGACCTTATAGACTTGCCTGTAGGAACACAAAAAGATCATCACACACATTCCTCAATCTCCACTATCCTAACTGTAAAGGGCTAAAATATAAATCCACATACGCGACCAGCTTCTCATACATCTGCACGCAGAAATGGAACGCACTACCGAAGGCCATAAAACAACAAAAGACCTAACCATCTTCTGAAGGCTACTGAAAACAGATCTTTTCAAGAAGGCATACAATAAACATCCATCTTAAATACCAAATAACAACATTATACACGATCTCTACAAAACTGAACTTTTATCGAGTAACTCTTAACCTCTTTACTTTCAATGATCAAGCACTACCACTTTAAACCTTATGTCGAATAGGATCTCTCTATAGTCGATGATCTAATGTATGTTACAGTCCAATGTATTACTCAGGAACCTTCATGCAATACCATAATGTATTTTTCTTCACCATGTATATATGCACATGGTATATATATATATATATATATATATATATATATATATATATATCTAATATAATAAAACGCACCCTCAACGTTCTGAGGACAACGTTCTGTGAAGCCTTGAAGCCTTGAAGCCTGAAGCCTTGAAGCCTTGAAGCCTTGAAGCCTTGAAGCCATGAAGCCATCTGACGTCACTCCCAGTGCCTACTTTCCTTATCAAATATGCACCAATCTGGGCACCCCTATGCAGTTGCATTTATAGACTTATCCTCCGACACCCATCTAATATAATAAAACGCACCCTCAACGTTCTGAGGACAACGTTCTGTGAAGCCTTGAAGCCTTGAAGCCTGAAGCCTGAAGCCTGAAGCCTTGAAGCCTTGAAGCCTTGAAGCCATGAAGCCATCTGACGTCACTCCCAGGCTGAAGGGTTCGCGCCGGATTTGTGGTGTGAAGCCTTCAAGCCAGCCAGCCGTCTTTGCCCCGCCCTCGCCTCAAACCAAACAAATCCGGAAGCGAAGCGTCAGGGAAGGAGGCGGCGCTCCCGACGTCTAGCCTTCCCTTCGCTGTGTTCCGCCTTCAAAAGAAGGCGGGAGACAGCGAAGGGAAAGCAAGACGTCAGGAGCGCCGCCTCCTTCCCTGACGTTTCGCTGCACGAACCGCCACGGAGGTAAAGTTAAAACGAAGAAGAAAAAAAAAAAGGGATGCATGGATGCGAAGGGGGGGACATGGATGCGAAGGGGGGGGGAGAAGAGGGCGGGCCAGGCTGCGACATGGGAGAGAGAGGAGCATGGATGCGAGGGGGGGGGGGGGTCATGGAAGGGAGAGAGGGGACTTGCTGGAAAAGGATGAATGGAGGCGGCAGAGGACAGAGGAGCATGGATGGGCATGGAATGGGAGGGCAGGGCTCAGGGAGAGAGGGGAATTACTGGAAATGGATGAATGAAGGGGCCAGGGGACAGAGGAGCATGGATGGGCATGGATTGGGAGGGCAGGACTAAGGGAGAGAGGGAAATTGCTGGATAGGGATGAATAGAGGGGACAGATGGGCATGGATGGATATGGATTGCAGGGCAGGCCTCAGGTAGAGAGGGCAATTGCTGGATAGGGAAAAATGGAGGGGCCAGGTGACAGATGAGCATGGATTGGAAGGGCAGGACTCAGGGAGAGGGAAATTGCTGGATAGGGATGAATGGAGGGGACAGATGGCCATGGATGGATATGGATTGCAGGGCAGGCCTCAGGCACAGAGAGGGAAAATGCTGGATAGAGAAAAATGGAGGGGCCAGGTGATAGAGGAGCATGGATGGGCATGGATTGGAAGGGCAGGACTCAGGGAGAGGGGAATTGCTGGATAGGGATGAATGGAGGGGACAGATGGGCATGGATGGATATGGATTGCAGGGCAGGCCTCAGGCAGAGAGGGGAAATGCTGGATAGGGAAAAATGGAGGGGCCAGGTGACAGAGGAGCATGGTTGGGCATGGATTGGAAGAGCAGGACTCAGGGAGAGGGGAATTGCTGGATAGGGATGAATGGAGGGGACAGATGGGCATGGATGGATATGGATTGCAGGGCAGGCCTCAGGCAGAGAGGGGAAATGCTGGATAGGGATGAATGGAGGGGCCAGGTGACAGAGGAGCATGGATGGGCATGGATTGGAAGGGCAGGACTCAGGGAGAGGGGAATTGCTGGATAGGGATGAATGGAGGGGACAGATGGGCATGGATGGATATGGATTGCAGGGCAGGCCTCAGGCAGAGAGGGGAAATGCTGGATAGGGATGAATGGAGGGGCCAGGTGACAGAGGAGCATGGATGGGCATGGATTGGAAGGGCAGGACTCAGGGAGAGGGGAATTGCTGGATAGGGATGAATGGAGGGGACAGATGGGCATGGATGGATATGGATTGCAGGGCAGGCCTCAGGCAGAGAGGGGAAATGCTGGATAGGGAAAAATGGAGGGGCCAGGTGACAGAGGAGCATGGATGGGCATGGATTGGAAGAGCAGGACTCAGGGAGAGGGGAATTGCTGGATAGGGATGAATGGAGGGGTCAGATGGGCATGGATGGATATGGATTGCAGGGCAGGCCTCAGGCAGAGAGGGGAAATGCTGGATAGGGATGAATGGAGGGGGCAGGTGACAGAGAAACATGGATGGCCATGGATTGGGAGGGCAGGGCTCAGGGAGAGAGGGGAATTGCTGGAAAAGGATGAATGGAGGGGGCAGGGGACAGATGGCCATGGATTGGGAGGGCACGGCTCACACTCTCTCTCTCATATACAATGTCTTTCTGACTCTCACTCTCACACACTCTGTCTCACACTGTATCACATTCACTCTCTATGTGCCACACAGTCACTCACACACTCGCTTGGTCTCATACACACACTCTCTCTCACACTGTGTCTCACATACACACTTGCACACACTCTCATTCTCACACACACACTCTCTCACAAACACACTCACACCCAGACTCACTCTCTCTCTCACACACTCACACTTTCACTCTGACTCTCAAACAGTCACTCTCACATACACTCTCCCAAACATACACACTCCAACGAAAACCTTGCTAGCGCCCGTTTCATTTGTGTCAGAAACGGGCCTTTTTTACTAGTATATATATATACCATGACCTGTTCCATTTATATTTTGTTCCATGTATGGATGCACCTTAACGCAATACCATTTGTAATTCTGTTACCTGGAAATGGCAACCGCCATTACGGCAAATGTAAGCCACATTGAGCCTGCAAATTGGTGGGAAAATGTGGGATACAAATGCTAAAGTAACAAAACAAATAGGGATGACTCCGCTGGATCATAAGTCATGACAAACCAAAAAACAGCGGGCATTATATATCAGTTGTGAATAAATGACTGAGGAGGAGAGAACCTCAGACCGGTGACACTTTTTTAATCAATAAGATTATATCAGTGTGGCCACAAAAATGTAATCACTGGTCCTCTGCCAACCTCCTACCTCAATATTCATTTGCGTGCTTCCAATAACCGTTAGTGCTAAATAACAGAACCATATTCAAAGAATATCAAACATCACAGCTACTTAGCTTGTTGCTGCTCCAACCAGGGGCTCCCCAATGGTCCCGTTTCACCACTTGGGCTTCATCAGGAGAAGAGCACCCTGCAACGCCAAGCTGTGGTAAGTATACCTAAAAAAAACAAGCACACAACATACATTCAATGTCTCACATAACTCACAACCACCTACAAAAATCTAAAAGTAATATTAATAGCGCCAATATAACTCACCCGGCGGATCAATAAAACTGCAGACAAAATGTGCACCAGAGTTGCCCACAATCCCCTGAGAATTTAAGCTCCGCTTTGAAAAACAGCTGATGGGGCGTAACTGGAAATCAAAACTGGCATAAAATTTCTAAACAAACAGGGCAATCTTGTTTAAACAATGAAAATATTACACTGCTTTAACAATATATAAATATATAACAATATATAAACAAGCCCATAGAATACAAACTGAAAACTACGCCAGGGTTACCCACAATCCCCTGCGAATTTAAACCCCCCGAAGAGAAACAGCTGAACTAAACGTAAACCAGATATCTAATCTGATGCATGTATACTAAACAAACAGGGCAACCTTGCTTAACTCATAAATGAATTGCTCTGCTTCATCGTTCGAATGTATCACAAACGAAGCATCATTTCTCAGCGGTGCAGAGCATCAAACACACAAGCAGGCAGCCTCATGCTCATATATAAGAATGGGTATGAACATCACACAACAATTACAGCCTTCCTATCGAACAAACTACACCACAGTCAAATGACCCTAATCTGTGCAATTATAGATATGTACGTACCCCATTTGACCAGATCAGGGCATTTTCCAGACATTTCCCTAGGACAGTGCCCTCTGGTGGAGTCCGCAGGCCAGGGCAGTCCTTGTGCTTATCACAGCCTACATTAGGCGTTTACCCCCATTATTATAAAGCAATGCATGTTAATTTTAGAAAAAACCCCATTATCCCAAGTCTGCTTTCCCTCTTTTCAGATTTGTGTAAATCTAATTAGTGCTAATTTTTGTCAGAATTGCTGAGATGTCAGGATTGCTGGACATACTTAGATTAATATGAAACCAGCTTTTGATACCCCCCTCTCGCTCAGGAAGCCCTGAGGATGGCAGATGGACCAAATGTTGCCCAGCTATGTGCTAGCCCTTTGTTTCTCAAGTACCCCTAATTAACACACCTTTGTCCTCTCTGGGCATCTGGGACCAGGGCTGTCTGAGAACAATGAAAGCCAGACAGAGAGGCTCAAAAACTAAGGACTTCAAAGATTAAAGCCTGTGAAAATGCTCATCTTCCTTACATCAGGAAATTAAACTGGAGTTTGCAAAGGAAATAGCTGATAACAAAGTTTGGGAAGAAAATAAGTTATTTGATCCCTCTCTGGTCCTGTTAGGTATATAAAAGTCAGAGCACATGGCTCTGCTCTCTTCTTTTCTTTCTCTACACACCCCCATCTTTAGCCACCAGAGCACATCGGTCTGCGCTTCTCTTTCTTTCTCTGCACACCCCCATCTTTAGCCCCCAGAGCACCTGGCTCTTGTCCCTTCTTCTCCTTCAGCCCTACTCCAAGGCTCTCTCTCTTTTTCCTCTGAACACCCCCATCCTTACTTTTCTCTCATTGATACAATATACTTTCTATATATATCCAAACCCGTGTGGATTGTGTATTCTTGGGAATGCACTGCCTCTAAGGACTAGACCCAGGACCATACCTAGGCAACGAATGCTGACATTTTGGGGGCTCCATCTCGGTTTCCAAGAGGATCTCCAGCTGGGTAAGTAAGGACATTTCCTTTTCACTTTTTGCATGTTTTGATATGTACGTCTAGGCTTGGTAGAGTGGATTGAAAGTTGAATTAATTTAATGCTCAGAAAAGACTGATGGATCTTCCAACTTTGCATTGGAAGGGGTACAAAGTGTAACGGTCCCACATTTAATACACTACATACAGTGGCGTTCCTAGGGTGGCTGACACCCGGGGCGGATCGCCGATGCGCCACCCCCAGGTGCAGCACGACCCCCCCACCCCCTGCGAAAGGACACCCCCCCCGGGTGCATTTTTAGCTGCTGGGGGGTGCCGCGTGGTGTCGGCTTCACTCGTTCCATGCTCCCTCTGCCCCGGCAGAGGAAGCACGGAACGAGTGGAGCCGACACCACACGGCACCCCCACAGCGGCATATATATATATATATATATATATATATATATATAAGAAACTAGCCAAGCCCCGGTACCAATAACAAGTATTTTTGGCAGCCTCAAACATGGATGCTTTTGATCTTAAAGAACTAAAGGTAATTGTACTGTACAGACATATTGTAATAAGAAGGGAGGCAAACTTTGAACACAATTTGTTCTTTTAGTGGGAGCCAGTGTAGTTTTTCTCTTAGGGGTTTGGCACTTTCGTATTTTGCTTTCCCAAATATGAGTCTAGCTGCTGTATTTTGAGCGGTTTGAAGCTTCTTAATGATTTGTTCTTTGCATCCGGCATAAATGGCATTGCAGTAGTCTAGATAACTTAGCACCATTGATTGTACTAGGCTGCGGAATACTTCTCTTGGGAAGAAAGGTTTGATTCTTTAAAAAAAAAAAGAAGGGAGGCCCATATGACGGGGAATTCCCAGAGGATTCCTGGTATAACATCCAAAAACAAATGGTACACTATTCCCAAGAGTTCAAAAAGAAAGCAAATAAAAGGATATGTCTTTTTATACAAGGCCTGTGTAGGGGGCTCATTAGTCTGAAACAGGAAAATGCAGAACTGACCACTCAGCGCACTAAGTTAACCAGGGACCTAGAGAAAGCACACATTTGCATCTCTATGCAACGTACACAAGTTGTACAAGCCACAAACTCCTTCTTATATGTAAATGAACAATTGGATGAGGCTAAAACAGAATTAAAATATTTAAAAAGTAAATGTGCCTCACAGGACCAGATTGACTCTGTGCACTGACAGGCCCCGAGTATTTCTCCCTCAGCACATCCCGCCTATGAAACACCCTATAAGCCAGGTTTTCAGTTCATAGAACCACAAAAGAACACAGAAGTGTGTGTAGTGGACTTGAGAAGTGGGGGAAATCTAAGACTGAAAACACTGACTTAAGCACTCAGACATGCACAGATGAGGAAACCCCAGGCTCAAGCACTAACCTGCGGGACAGGGAGGATTCTGCAGACACAGAGACTGAGTCCAGTACGGACCCCTGAACACCAGTAAACCTGGTACTGTATGACTCATTAAAGGATAGTGATATTGAAAGGATAATACAGAAGATCGGCCCTATGCCTTTTAATATGAATGAATGGCACAAATGAGCCACTGATATTCTGATTCACTGGGGCCTAGGAAAGTATAAGAAGAAAACGTCTGACTTTGACAGACTTATGCACATGGCATTAGGACCACACTATTTTAAACTAGGATCTCTCACCCACCCATACCAGTTGGTGAAAAAGGGTGTTGAGCAATTATTTTGCTGTACTCAAATGCAAGCATTTAGAACTCTTGCACCCCTGCCAAATGACACAGTAGAACAATTTGCATACAGATTGTGGGTGCTGGAAGCAGCCTTTCAAGACCAGAAGGGTTGGCCCAAAACAGAAGATTATGGTCAGGAACAGCATAAGGAATTTCTATTGGAAATCCTATTCCCTGAGATTACTAAACATCTCTGATTGTTTGCTGAAGATCCCAAAGAAGCTCCTTTTGACACTTTAATGCTCAGGATTGGATCTGTGTGGAAAACTCAGCCATCCCAGGTAATTACTGTGTCAGAAGCAAAGAAATGGCAAGCAGAAGGGCCATCCTACAACAACAATAGTTCAGGAAACATAGGACAGGTCCCCTGGAGAGGGCAAGGCAGAGGTAATTTTAGAAATTCCTCAGGCTACATCCCTTTTCATGAGCTCAAAGCACAGAGAGACCAGTTAACACAGCAGAAAATTAAGTGGGAGCAAGATAAAAATTTCATGCAGCTAGAATTAGACAGAATAAAAAGTGAATTGATAGCTGCCCAGGATAAGCAAGAAAAAAAGGACTAGGGATGTCCTGATCCCCAGTGTCCAAATATCAAACAATCCCAAGCCTTTTGGGCCCAGCCTGACTCCTTTCACCGCCTCCCTAAGAACACTTTGCTGTACAGTTCAAACTATGTATAGAACAATACTTGCAGTCATACACCCCTGGTTTCCATCACCATTAATGAGACAACATATACTGCACCTCTGGTTACCAATGACTCTCTTGACATTCCAGATTTTATTTCATGCACTGTACATCCACTCCCTCTGGGCATGGGAGAAGAGACTTTACACAAACTACTGAACTTTACTGAACTCCATGCCTATATGGACCATCTGAAAACAACCTCCACAGAAGTGAATCATACCATCACCTATGAGAATGGACAAATTAGACAAACTGTTCAAAATTTGCTACATGACTCCCATGTTTCAGCATTGGAAATATTCTTTGGATATTCACCTCCAGCTGATCATGTCTTTAATGTTGTAATTCACCTTATCATTATTTTAACTGGTGTACAAGTATTGCTATGCATTGTTATGATTTTCATGTGCTATAAACTTAGACATATGTACAACTCTTTGCAAAGTTTAATCTATAAAATACCCTCACCCCTGTAAGGCAGCCATACACACAAATACACACACTACTTTCTTCCCAGCATTTACATTTTAATCTGGCATGTAATTGGGTTTTTTTTTTAACAGTCCCATCATCTACCTTGGAACCATTCTAGTCTAGCAGGTTAATTTGGGCTTTTTATACCAGGCATCCTGGTACCTGTAGGCCTTAACCTCCAAAGTGCTGCCTCCCTTATATACGGTCCATTCTGCTCCAAGACGGGTAAGAGGTGGCATATTGGGTTATCCCTGCCGACTAGTGACTGCCCAACCTAAGGCATGAAGCTTGGACTCATAATGGGACTTAAACATCTCACTACTGTGGAGATATGAATGAGCAAGAGAGGAGACCTGGTAGAAGTAGCAGGAGCAATTAAACTGGAGGTATGGGAACATGAACAGTCGTCACTACAGTGACAGATCAGATATCTAGGTTTGCTTCCATCTTGCCTCCATGCACAAAAAAAAAAAAAGAAGTGGTGGAGATGTCAGGATTGCTGAGATGTCAGGATTGCTGGACATACTTAGATTAATATGAAACCAGCTTCTGATAACCCCTCTCCCTCAGGAAGTCCTGAGGATGGCAGATGGACCAAATATTGCCCGGCTGCCTGCTTGCCCTTTGTTTCTCAAGTACCCCTAATTAACACACCTTTGTCCTCTCTGGGCATCTGGGACCAGGGCTCTCTGAGAACAATGAAAGCCAGAGAGCGAGGCTCTAAAACTAGGGACGTCAAAGATTAAAACCTGTGAAAATGCTTACCTTCCTTACATCAGGAAATTAAACTAGAGTTTGCAAAGGAAATAGCTGATAACAAAGGCTGGGAAGAAAAGACGTTATTTGATCCCTCTCTGGTCCTGTTAGGTATATAAAAGTCAGAGCACATGGCTCTGCTCTCTTCTTCCTCTTTCTCTACACACCCCCATCTTTAGCCACCAGAGCATATGGGTCTGCGCTTCTCTTTCTTTTTCTGCACACCCTCTTTCTTTGCACACCCCCATCTTTAGCCCCCAGAGCCCCTGACTCTACTCTCCTCTTCTCCTTCAGCCCTACTCCAAGGCTCTCTCTCTTTTTCCTCTGAACACCCCCATCCTTACTTTTCTATCATTGATTCCCATCTAAACACACACACAGTTACAGCGTTGCAATATTTATCTGTACTAAGTGCTGTGAGCCTATATATGTAAATACAATATACTTTATATATATATCCAAACCCATGTGGATTGTTGGGAACCCACTGTCTCTACGGACTGGACCCGGGACAATACCTAGACAACGAATGCTGACATTTATCACTTGTTAAAAAGGCAAATATTGGTGCTAATTGGCTCAATATTCAATTAAATTGCATGCATAAATTGAGCATGCATCCAAATTTTGCTTGCACAATTTTTGTTGACTTTTATAGAATTAGGGGGTAAGTGTGATTCTATAAAGGACTTGCTCCCTTTATAGAATTGCACTTAGCGCCAATTCCCACACCCCAACTTTGGGTGCCCGAGTTATGTCTGCTGAAAAGTGGTGTAAATGCTGATGCCAAAATTGGAAGTGCTTACCCATTATTCTGTAACAACGTGCACAACTTTTCAAAATGCCTTTGACATGCCCATGCCCCTCTCATGGCCACACCCCCTTTTGAGTTGCATGCTTTGGGATTTGGATATCAATTTTTTATAGAATAGCATGCAGCCACATGCACATGCAAATCCTAATTGGTGCCAATTAATGTCAATAACTGGTTGTTAGCAGCCAATTCTTGCTTCTTAATAATTCGTTAAACAATTAATTTGTATACCCATCAAGGGATCATGCCAAGATTTAGGTGCCCCAATTTGGGCTCATATATAGAATCTGAGGGAAAATATTCAAATATATTTTACCCAAATGCACAGTTATACAATGAGGGGCATAATCGAATGGGAACGACCATCTGTAAGGACGTCCATCTCTGAGGTCGTCCCCGTGAACGGGCAGGACACCCCGTATTATCGAAACAAGATGGGCGTCCATCTTTTGTTTCGATAATACGGTCGGGGACGCCCAAATCTCAACATGTAGGTCGACCTTAGACATGGTCGACTTAAATGTTGAGATGGTCAACCTTAGAGATGGACGACCTCGGTTTTCACCAATAATGGAAACCGAGGACGCCCATCTCAAAAATGACCAAAGCCAAGGCATTTGGTCGTGGGAGGAGCCAGCATTCATAGTGCACTGGTCCCACTGACATGCCAGGACACCAACCGGGCACCCTAGGGGTACTACAGTGGACTTCACAAATTGCTCCCAGGTGCCTAGCTCCCTTACCTTCGTTGCTGAGCCCCCCCCAAAACCCACTCCCCACAACTGTACACCACTACTGTAGCCCTTATGGATGGGGGCACCTACATGTGGGTACAGTGTGTTTCGGGTGGGTTTTGGAGGGCTCACATTTACCACCACAAATGTAGCAGGTGGGGGGATGGGCTTGGGTCCCCCTGCCTGAAGTGCACTTCATCCACTGAAAACTGCTCCAGGGACCTGCATACTGCTGTGATGGAGCTGGGTATGACATTCGAGGCTGGTAAAAAATGTATTTTAATTAATTTTTTTTTTTGGTGGGAGGGGGGTTGGTGACCACTGGGGGAGCAAGGGGAGGTCATCCCTAATTCCCTCCGGTGGTCATCTGGTCAGTTCGGGCACCTTTTCAAGGCTTGGTCATGAAAAAAAAGTGACCAAGTAAAGTTGGCCGAATGCTCGTCAGGGACACCCTTCTTTTTTCCATTATCGGCCAAGGATGCCCATCTCTTAACCACACCCCCGTCCCACCTTCGCTATGGTACTGACATGCCCCCATGAACTTTGGTCGTCCCCGCGATGGAAAGCAGTTGGGGACACCCAAAATCAGCTTTCGATTATGCCGATTTGGGCAACCCTGAGAGAAGGACGCCCATCTCCTGATTTGTGTCGAAAGATGGGTGCCCTTCTTTTTCGATTATGCCCCTGAATATGATAAAGGTCTATAAAATCATGGGTGGAGTGGAATTAGTAAATACAGCTCAGTTGTTTACTCTCAAAAACAAGGGGACACACCATGAAGTTACTAAGTGGTACATTTTGAAACTAAAATGGAGAAAATATTTTTTCACTTTATAGCTATTTAAGCTCTGCACTTTGTTGCCAGATGATTTGGGAAAAGATTTGAAAATGTTTTAGACTAGTTGTTGGAGGAAAAGTCAAGAGACTGTTATTAAGGGAGACTTGGGGAAATCCATTCGTTATCCCTGGTCATGAAGGAGTATGGAATGTCACTCATTTTTGAGAACTTGTCAGGTTTTTGTGACCTGGATTGGCCACTGTTAGAAACAGAATGCTAAGGGGTCCTTTTACTAAGGTGTACTGAAAAATGGTCTGCGCTAGTGTAGGCAAATACTTTGGACACATGCAGATCCATTTTTCAGCACGACTTTAAAAAGGCCTTTTTTTAAATTTTTGCCGGAAATGGACGTGCGGAAAAATAATAATTGGTGCTTGTCCATTTTGGGTCTGAGACCTTACCGCCAGCCATTGACTTAGTGGTAAGGTCTCATGCTTTAATCGTGCAGTAATTGTCTACGCGCGTAGAATGATGATTACTGCCTGGTTTCTGCCACGCGCCAGAAAAAAATTATTTTCCAGCTTGCATAGCGGACACGCATCAAAAATGAAATTACCGCAAGAGCCACTCGGTAGCCAGATAGTAACTCCAAATTGACGCACCTTGGGCATGAGTAGAGTAGGCACCTACACAACTTAGTAAAAGGGCTCTTAAGTTTTGTAGATGATCTCTCTGATCCAGTATTGTGGTGGTTTCCAAACCTGGTCCTTGGGGCACCCCTGCCCCAGTCAGCTTTTCAGAATATCCACAATGAATATTTATGAGAGGGATTTCTGTGCAGTGGATGCAGTGCATGCAAATCTCTCTCATGAATATTCATTGTGGATATCCTAAAAACCTGACTGGCTGGGGAGCCTCCAGGATCAGGTTTGGGAATTACTGCAATATTGCATTTCTTATGCTTTTAGTGTAGAAAAGACAAAGGAATGTTGATGTTGTTTAGTTGAATGTCACTGTTTCTTATTGTAGTAGCAAAAAGACCACAAAAAGTGGAAAGAGCACAAAATTCCCTTGGAATAGACAGAGACAAAAACAAGGAGTGGGAACTGGATCAGGCTCTTCAAAACAAACCACGGACCCACAATGGAGAATTAAAAACGTTTATTTAAGATGACTCAACATGGTACCATGTTAAAATATGCTATGCAAAATTGATTTGTTTAAATCAATTTTCTGATATCTTTGTTTTCTTTCAGGAAAACAAACATGGCTAAAATAAATATCAGGCATGTTTTCTCACTTTTGGAATACAATTTTAAAGAAAAGAGAAAAGATTGAACTTGTCTGTTGCTAGTTTATAATACTACTAGTAAAAAAGGCCCGTTTCTGACACAAATGAAACGGGCGCTAGCAAGGTTTTCCTCGGAGTGTGTATGTTTGAGAGAGTGTGTGTGAGAGTGACTGTGTGAGAGAGTGAATGTGCGAGTGTGTGTGTGTGACAGAGAGAAAGAGTGAGTCTGGGTGCGAGTGTGTCTGTGAGAGTGTGTGTGTGAGCATGAGAGTGTGTGAGTGAGAATGAGAGTGTGTGCCAGTGCTTATGTGAGACACAGTGAGTGTGAGATAGATAAAGTGAGACTGGGTGCGAGTGTGTCTGTGAGAAAGAGTGTGTGACTGAGAATGAGAGTGTGTGCCATGGGCCCCCCTCCCTCCCTCCCAGTTCCAGGGTCGTCCCTTCGAGTTTCAAGGTCGTCCTCCTCCCTCCCTCCCGAGTACCAGGGTCGTCTCCCCTCCCTCCAAGTTCCAGGGTCGTTCCCTCCCTCCTTCTGAGTTCCAGGGTTGTCCCCTCCCTCCGAGTTCCAGGGGACTGAGTTTCAGGGTCCCCCTCCCTCTCTTAGAATTTCAGGATCCCCCCTCCAAGTTCCAGGATCACCCCTCTCTCCCAGTTCCAGGGTCATCATCCCTCCCTTCCTTCCCTTCCCCCTTCCAGTTCCAGCACCCCTCCCTCCGAATTTTCGAAATCATCTTCACTTACCAAGTTGGGGTTTACGGCGGCCGTCAGCAGCTGTAAAAGGTGTGCAGGCTTGGCCCTTCTCTCTCTCTCTTAGCTCTGGTCCCACCCTCATTTCCTGTTTCCGCAAGGGCGGGACCAGAGATGAGAGAGAGAGAAGGGCCGAGCCTGCACGCCTTTTACCGCTGCTGCCGGCCGCCGTAAACCCAACTTGGTAAGTGAAGATGACTTTTAAAATTCGGCGGGAGGGGGCCTGGAACTGGAAGGGAGGAAGGGAGGGATGACGATACCCTCATGCCTGGCAACTCTGCAGCGTTCCCTTCCAGTGATTGGTTACTGCTGCTTGTGACGAACCAGGAAGCACGCAAACGTCAGGACAGGAGATGGATACAGCAGGCAGCACGAACACTTCACTGCCATGGAGTCAGCTTCAGAGCGTTGGAGGTGCTTTTTATTATAGTAGATTATGGTGGTGCATTTGAATCTTTGATAGGTTATCAATAGAAATCAAACAAAATAAAACATGGAAAAGAAAATAAGATGATACCTTTTTTATTGGACATAACTTAATACATTTCTTGATTAGCTTTCGAAGGTTGCCCTTCTTCGTCAGATCGGAAATAAGCAAATGTGCTAGCTGACAGTGTATATAAGTGAAAACATTCAAGCATTACTATGACAGTCTGACAGGGTGGGAGGATGGGGGTGGGTCGGAGGTATGCATGGGGACATCCAAGCATATCATTGATATTCTAACAGGATGGGTGTGGATAGGTGAGGGGTGGGGTGATCAACAGAGACATACAGCTTTATGGTTTATAATGGGCTAGGAACCCCAGGTCCTTGTTAAGTCCTTTCTGTTGGGTGTTAAAATATTCAATCATTCTGACTTCAAAGGTCTTACATTCTTGTATTGTTTTAAAGTTACCTTTCAGTATTCTCACTGTGAAATCACTGGTACAGTGTCCTGGTTCTGTGAAGTGCTGTCCCACCGTGGTGGGGGCCCTAATGGCAGTATTGTTCATGTGATCTCTATGTAAATTGAATCTTGTCTTAAGCATCTGGCCTGTTTCTCCAATATAGCATCCTTCGTTACATTTTTTACACTGAATGATATATACCACATTGGAAGATGAGCACGTGAAAGATCCCTTTATGTTGAATATCTTTCCTTTGTGGGTAACTGTGGGGTCCTGTGAAATATTTTGGCATAGTTTGCAACTGGATAAATTACAGGGACGTGTGCCCTTCTGTTCCTTTTCAGTCTGTGATGGAAGTTTACTTCTGATTAGCTTGTGTTTTAAGTTGGGTGGTTGTCGGAAGGCCCGTACTGGTGGGGATGGGAATATATCTTTCAGTAATTCATCCTCCTGGAGTATAGGTTGTAGATCTGTTATGATTTTCCTCAGTTTTTCCAGCTCTGGATTGTATGTCACTACAAGGGGAATTCTGTCTGTGGATTTTTTCTCCTTATACTGTAGCAGATTCTCCCTGGGTGTTTTGAGGGAGGAGGCAGTATTCTTGGAGATTATTTTGGGGTTGTAGCCTTTCTGTTTGAAGGATGCACTCAGGCTTTTAAGGTGTCTGTCTCTGTCCCCTGGGTCAGAGCAGATACGGTGGTATCTTGTGGCTTGGCTGTAAATGAATCTTTGATAGTAATTTATCTGAATTTTTATGGCAGTTGTAGGTTTCCATTGTATTGCTGTTATTAATTGCTGCATTTTCTCTATTGAAATACTATCCAGCTTATAATTGAAAAAGAAAAACGCCTATATTGCGACCCAAATCGGGAGATAGACGTTTATCTCACAAAAACGAATAAAGCGGTATAATCGAAAGCCGAATTTGGATGTTTTCAACTGCACTCCGTCGCGGATGCGGACAAAGTTGATGGGGGCGTGTCGAAGGCGTGGTGAAGGCGGAACTGGGGCGTGGTTATCGGGCGATCAGAGATGGGCACCTTTCGCCGATAATGGAAGAAAAATATGCGTTTTTAGCGAGAATTTAGGGCACTTTCCTGGACCCTGTTTTTCCACGAATAAGGCCCCAAAAAGTGCCCTAAATGACCAGATGACCACTGGAGGGAATCGGGGATGACCTCCCCTGACTCCCCCAGTGGTCACAAACCCCCTCCCACCACAAAATATGCCGTTTCACAACTTTTTATTTTCACCCTCAAATGTCATACCCACCTCCCTGGCAGCAGTATGCAGGTCACTGGAGCAGTTATTAGGGGGTGCAGTGGACTTCAGGCAGGTGGACCCAGGACCATCCCCCCCCCCACCTGTTACACTTGTGCTGGTAAATGGGAGCCCTCCAAACCGCCCCCCAAACTCACTGTACCCACATGTAGGTGCCCCCCTTCACCCCTTAGGGCTATAGTAATGGTGTAGACTTGTGGGCGGTGGGTTTTGAGGGGGATTTGGGGGGCTCAACACCCAAGGGAAGGGTGCTATGCACCTGGGAGCTCTTTTACTTTTTTTTTGTTTTTGTAAAAGTGCCCCCTAGGATGCCCGGTTGGTGTCCTGGCATGTGAGGGGGACCAGTGCACTACGACTCCTGGCCCCACCCACAATCAAATGCCTTGGATTTATTCGTTTTTGAGCTGGGCACTTTCATTTTCCATTATCACTGAAAAACAAAAACGCCCAGCTCACAAATTGTCGAATAAAACATGGATGTCTATTTTTTTTCCAAAATACGGTTCGGTCCGCCCCTTCACGGACCCATTCTCGGAGATAAACGCCCATGGAAATAGACGTTTTTGTTCAATTATGCCCCTCCATGTCATTATCAAGGCTTCAAATTACCATAACCATCCATCCAAATACAAAAGTCCAGAACATTTCTCTGTTCTTTTTGCCACTTTTTTTCTGAAAGCCTATGACTTTTCTCAGATGTTCAGCAATGAATAGATGTGCACTGATTTGATTTATGTCTTCATTATAATGTGTTAATAGGTAGGGTTATAGGTTTATGCATTGGGCATGGGAGAGGTGCTGCAAAAATTAGGAGTGGGTCCAGATTTTAGGGATAGGAGGAGAAAAACTTGGGAACATGGAACTAGAGCAAAGAACACTGAAAGTTAAAATCAGGATATTCTGGGATGCACTAAGCATGGCTAAACACCATATAAGGAGATTTTCCATTACATCGTGATTAGCCTTGCCCAGTGCATCCCAGAATGCACTGGGCAGGGTCTGGGCACCGCCATTTTGTTCTAGGCAGACCCGAGGCAGGAGGGACAGGCGGTTGCTCCTGCCCTCCCGCCTCCACCTTGTTGTAAAGGTACAGGGAGGGGTGAGGGTGTGGGTCGATATGGGAAGGAGGGATGTGTGCCTTTGCAGGGGAAGGGGTTTGGTCCACTGGTCCACCAGGAAATTTTTTTTAAAAGGTTCCGGAGTCACCCGGGGTGGGGGAGTGGTTGTGGTCCACTGCACCACCAGGGAAAGTTTAATAAAAAAAGATTGGAGGATCAGGGTCCACTTGACCACCATGGAAATAAAGAAAACAAGATGCAGGGGTCCATTGGACCACCAGGGAATTAAAAAAAAATTGGGGGGGTGGGGGTGACGCTGGGAGGTGAGATGTAGGAAGCACAAACAGGCAGCCTCTATTGCTTCCTGCTTGTTCTTCACTCCTCTCTGACAGCTCCAGAGCAGCCATAAAATTTACTCATTAAATTACGGCTGCCCTGGAGCTGTTCATCCCCTGGAATACACATTAGACTATGAATGAGCTCATTAGAATACTAATGAGCTCATTGAAATATGTTTGCATAGGGTTCTCGGTGGCTGCAAACAGTGCACTTTAGAACCACAGAAAACCCATTTGTGCATTACTAGCTATGTAAACATTTGCTTTAGACTGGCTAGAATTAGTCTAAAGCAAACATTAATAGCACGGTAAGCTTTGTGCATCTGGCACTTAGTGTTTACATTTGGATTGATAATGGGATACTTCTGCATATTGTAAAACATTTTATAATGTTTCTCAATAAGGTGCATCATGCTTCTGTAGTCTTTGCTCCTTGAATTATGCCATATTCTGTTTATCTTCACATGTTGTTGCCTTTTTTGCAATTATAAATTTTCTTGCAAACATTTTGAATAATTTTTGCATCCAATATATTCTTTTTGCCCAACTTGCCTGATGTCTTCATGTTTATATTTTATATTTTTTGGTTTTTATGCTTTTTTATTACAATGTTTTTAATTTTTACATTTGTATTCATTATCTTAGAACCAATTATGCATTTTGTAATTTGTTAAAGGTCTCAACAGTTTGGTTAACACAATTGTACATGACATCCAGTTGCTGTAATATTTGCTGCTTTCTCTCAAATCCTTTTTTAACATTCACTGGTAAAGAAATATTTAGGGCCCTGTTTACTAAGCCGCACTAGTTAGTGTTTTTAGCTTGTACTAACTATGTAGATGCCCACAATATTCTTATGGGCGTCTAAAACGGTTAGTGCATACTAAAAATTACCACGTGCTATAACGCTAGTACATCTTAGTAAACAGGGCCCTTAATAAGGTTAGCTCTCATTCAATGCAATTTCATTTATAGTATTGTGTATTTAATTTACTTGTTTACATTCAATAAGTAAGAAACTTAGAGGGGCATTTTCGATATGATGCCTAAATCCAACTTTTGATGTTTTACTGAAAATATCGAAAAATCCAGTAGTGAACATAGCCATTTTTGAACCTGAATTTTTTTTTTTTTTGAAAATGGCCATTTGCTAGACATTGCTGTGCTCAGTGCATCTATCTTTTTGGACCATTTTCAAAAAAAAAAAAAAAAGGCCAAGTGAAAAATGCACAAAATCAAGCCATCGGAATGCAGGAGGAGCCAGCATTGTTAGTAGACTGGCCACAGAAACATCCCAGCAGAGCAGTAGGGCAGCCTAGGGGCACTGCAGTTGATGTCACAAGAAAGGTCCCAGGTACACATTGAAATGTTACCCCATTATTTTGTATGGTGAGCCCTCCAAAAACCTACTGTACCCATGTATATTTAATTATTTATTAAAAAAAAATATTCCATACAATCCTACAACTCTTTGCGGATCATAATTTTACATAATAAAAAGAATAATAAAAAACATAAGCCATTTAGTTTGACAAATAAGCTCTTATTCAAAACATGAACATATTCAATACGGCAAATGGACTCTTACATGTTACAAAAAGTCCATCAGTAGCCTTCAACATATTAAAACAATCATCACTAACCATCAGAAAAAGCTTGAATAGAAAGGAATGTTTTCAACTGTTTATGAAATTGAAGAAGTGAAGTCATACTACATAACTTAATACGTAATAAGTTCCACTGTTTAGCACCTTCAACATAAAAAATATAGATGACCGATATTCAGACAATCTAATTTGAAGAAATAAGGGGACATCAAGTAAAATTTTGTCAGATGAACACAAGGTTTGAGCAGGTCAATAGATGTTCAAAGAAGTAGTAACAGAGACTGGAACATCATTGCTCAAAGCCTTAAAGATCAACAACAGAACTTTAAACTTAACCCTCCAATGGGAAGCCCTTATGCCTGCAGGTGTCACCTAAATGTAGATGCAGTAGATTTTTTTGTAGGTTTTGGAGGGCTCAAATTTTCCACCACAACAGTTATAGTGGGTTATGGGCTTGGGACTCCTTCTCTACAGTCCACTGTATGGACCATTAGGCTACTCCAAGGACCTGCTTATTTCTCTAATAGGACTGGCTATAACATCTGAAGCTGTCATAGAGCCTTGTATGTACTATTTCTTTTACATCTTAGGGGGGTGGGAAGGGGTCAGTAATCACTGCGTAAGTAAGGGGGAGTCATGCCTTAATCCCTCCAGTGGTCATTTGGGGCACCATTTTGTGACTTAGTCGTTATTAAAATAGGTCTAGCCCAAAATGTCTAGGTTTTAGCCCTGGGCATTTTTGCTTTGTTCCATTATGGCAAAAAAAAAAAAAAAATATATATATATATATATAGATACAGTTGTTAGGAATGCCCACATCCCATTTCCAACATCTCCCCTTGTAATTTGGATTCACTGCATAGAAAATCGTTTTAAAAATGTGGTTCAAAAATAGTAATTAAATTTGTTTTGCCAAATAAAACATCCAAATGCCACTTTGTACTGCTTTTTGGATGTTTTTCTGTTTTTAAAATGAGCAAATCCATTGACATGCTGCACAGAAATGGAATTTTTATCTGCAGTGAATCTATGGTTAGATTCAATAAATGGTGCCCAAAGTTATGCACCGGGATGATCTGTGCTAAGCTAGTATCCTGTAAAGGATGCTCTGTGCAGAGAAGCCTTTATAGATTATTAGCTTAGCACACATTTTCAGGGGAACTCTATAAATGACAAAGTTAAGTGCTAATTAGGCATCCACCTTTCAGCATGGAAATGCATTCTAATGGATGCAAGGTGCTGAAATGGGACTGAAATGGCAGGTCGGCATGCAAATACACTTAAATGCCCAGTTGTAGGATAGTACCTAAGTGTTTTCAAACATTACTGCAAAGGAAGTGTGACCATGAGATGTGAGGGGCATTGGTGGATCAGGGGCATTCCAGAAAATTGCATGCAGTTTTATAGAATATCATGAATGCACACCCAACTTATGCACCAGGACTTACACCTGGTTCCAGCTAGTGTAAGTCCTCACATGCAAAGTTGGATGTTGAATTTGGTGTCCAATGGTATTCTATAAAGAGCACTCATCTCAGAGCATCCTTTTCAGAATAGCCCTGGGCACAAAAATGTTTTCTGGCACCCAAATATGGGCACCAATTTTTTTTCTGGCACCCAAATGTGGACACTATTTACTGAATCTAGCCCTTTGTGCCTAATTTTGGGTGTGAACATTTACGCCTGCCAAAGGCATTCTGTAACATCATGCCTAAGTTCTGGAAATGCCCCTTACCCATCCATGCCCCTCCCATGCCATGCCCCCTTTGGTGTTGCACGCAATGAAATTTAGACGCACATGTTATAGAATAGGGTATAGGGCAGATCAATACATAACATTACTGCCAATTAAGTGCTTGCTAACACCAAAAATTATTTGTTAGCACCTAATTGACTAATTAGTTTATATGTGGACCTGGGATCCACACCAATATCTGGGCAATCTATACAGATTCTGGGGCTATTTATTGAATGCAAAATTATATAAATCTTTAAAATCCAACATATGAATTCCTTTTTTTTCCACTTTAATTGTTATTTAAGCACTTTTGAACAGATACATACTACACAACCCAAACCAAACCATTGGACAACTGTGAGTTGCAAGTTATTTAATTGATCTGATCAGTGCTTTTTTTGTGCCGGTACGCAACGGTACGGCGTACCGGCACCTTTTTTTTTTGCTCCCCCCGTCCCGTGACGGACGCAGTGCCAGCCCCCATTTCCGGCCACTGCTGCTTCTCCTGTTGAGCAGCAGCGGCCGCTACACAAAGAAAAAGATTTAAAAAAAACTTCAAACCTGGCTGAAAAACGCGGCACCCCGGCACTGTAGACAGCCATTAGGCATTGGCTGTTGCCCCGCAGCCGCTCCTCCTCTTGCCTCTACGTCACTGCGCTCCTCCGGGGTCTTCCTCCAGGGGCAGTGATGTAGAGGCAAGAGGAGGAGCGGCTGCGGGGCAACAGCCAATGCCTAATGGCTGTCTACACTGCAGTGCCGGGGTGCCGCGTTTCAGCCAGGTTTCAAATTTTTTTTTTAAATCTTCTTTTTCTTTGTGTAGCGGCCGCTGCTGCTCAACAGGAGAAGCAGCAGCGTCCGGAAATAGGGGCTGGTGCCACATGCGTCGCGACTTCGCGCCGTTCGCGGGAAACTTGGCAGGGAGAGGGAAACCAACAGAGGGAAGGATTGGGGAGAGAGGGAAACCAACAGAGGGAAGGATTGGGGAGAGAGAGAGGGAAAACAACAGAGGGAAGGATTGGGGAGAGAGAGAAAGAGGGAAAACAACAGAGGGAAGGATTGGGGAGAGAGGGAAAACAGGAAAACAGAGGGAAGGATTGGGGAGAGAGGGAAAATAACAGAGGGAAGGATTGGGGAGAGAGGGAAACCAACAGAGGGAAGGTTTGGGGAGAGAGAGAAAGAGGGAAAACAACAGAGGGAAGGATTGGGGAGAGAGAGAAAGAGGGAAAACAACAGAGGGAAGGATTGGGGAGAGAGAGAAAGAGGGAAAACAACAGAGGGAAGGATTGGGGAGAGAGAGAAAGAGGGAAAACAACAGAGGGAAGGATTGGGGAGAGAGGGAAAACAACAGAGGGTAGGATTGGGGAGAGAGGGAAACCAACAGAGGGAAGGTTTGGGGAGAGAGAGAAAGAGGGAAAACAACAGCGGGAAGGATTGGGGAGAGAGAGAAAGAGGGAAAACAACAGAGGGAAGGATTGGAGAGAGAGAGAAAGAGGGAAAACAACAGAAGGAAGGATTGGGGAGAGAGAGAAAGAGGGAAAACAACAGAGGGAAGGATTGGGGAGAGAGAGAAAGAGGGAAAACAACAGAGGGAAGGATTGAGGAGAGAGAGGGGAAAACAGATAGAAGGATGGGGAGAGAGGGAAAAACAGATGGAAGGATTGGGGAGAGGGGAAAAACAGATGGAAGGATGGGGAGAGAGAGGGAAAAACAGATGGAAGGATGGGGAAAGAGAGAGGGAAAACAGATGGAAGGATGGGGAGAGAGAGGGGGAAAACAGATGGAAGGATAGGGAGAGAGAGAGAGAGGGAAAAACAGATGGAAGGATGGGGAGAGAGAGAGGGAAAACGGAAGGATAGGGAGAGAAAGAGGGAAGACGCTGGATGGAAGAATGCAGAAAGAAATAGGGGAGACACTGGAAGGATGGGGAGAGAAAGCAGAGCTGCTGGATGGAAAAGGGGAATAGAGAAAGACTGGAGAATAAGAGGAAGGGGCATGGGGAGAATAAGGGTGAGGAAAAGATGAAAAGCCACAGGTAGATGAAGGAAATTAAAGAATGGATAGTAAGAATGAATTAAATCTGGACAGAGAGAGAGCCTGAAAAATATTGAAGAAAGCAAAGAAAAGGAGACAAAAAATGACAAATGGCACAGAAGAGTTAAGCGAAAACAAAGGAAAGGAGAATCACAGACTGGGACCAATATGGAAAGAAAAACAGTCACCAGACAACAAAGGTAGAAAAAAATCATTTTATTTTCATTTTAGTGTTTGTAATATGTCCAATTTGAGAATTTACATTGACTGTCTTATTTTGCACTGGGTATACTACTATACTACTTAGCAAATCACGTTATTTTTTTCTCCTATAGTACTGTAATATTTTCAATGATGTCTGTTTATATGCGCCATGGCTGGTATAGGGGGTGTGGTTAATGTGGGTGTGGCTATTATAGGGGTGGAGCCATATGTGGTGACCCCGCCCATAATGAGTACCGGCACCTTTTTTTCTACAAAAAAAGCACTGGATCTGATGCTACATTAGAACTCTGTTTTCTAATGCTTACATCAGAAAACAGACTAATAGAAAATCTCACATCCTGAATACAATTATAAAGTATGTACATTGTTCCATAACACACATACTTTTACCCTCATTGAAAGGAGTATACCAGAGGCAGATCTAGAGAAGAGATTTTCGCAATGAACATAATTTTATATTTTTAATACTAAATAGAAAAATTGAAAATATGGCCTATTTTCTATGCCCATCCATACCATCTACTGTTCCTTCTTCTCCCTTGGCGATCCTATGTACTTGTCCTAAGCTTTCTTGAATTCAGATGTAATCTCCGTCTTCCCCACCTCCACCGGGAGGCTATTCTAAACATTCTTTCTAATTTGTACTTTGTTGAGTCCAAGCATCTTAATATTTTATCACTAATAGGAAACCGTAACATATTAGACACCAAGTGCATTTCGTAAAGGTCAGCTAAACACCACCTCACATCCAACAAAAGACTCCTGAAGAAGGCCTTTTCAGGCCAAAACACAGCTTGTGTTGAGTCTTGGATGTCATAATAAAGCTAACTGTTTCTTTGACATCATTTACTCCTTCTTTTGTCACTCTCGCTATGATTGAATTGTTTACTGCGACTGCAAAGGTTTCTGTTCTTCTGTTTGTTTGTTGCATTCTAAATATTCACCATCATTTCAATGAAGAATATTTTTTTAGGTTACTAATGAATCTGTCTGCTTTCACTTTTATCCTATGGTCCCTTATATGGCACTCAATTTTGGGCACGAGGATTTATGCCAGCTGAAACCTTGTGCAAATCCTGGTGCGCAAATTGGGTGCAGATTCCTGCTATTCTGTAACACAGTGCACATTTTTTGTGAATGCCCATGACCTGCCCATAACCCCCCCCCCCCCCCCCATGACCACACTCCCTTTTGAGATCTACATGATCCAATTTAGGCACCCATTGTTACTGACTGTTGCATAGCCAAATCAGCACCTAAATCATAAATAGTGCCAATTTAGTGATTGTTAGATCCATTAATTAAGTCATTGGAGGCCAGTAACTAATTGTTTTGGGTGCTGATCTGGGATCTGCACCCAATTTTGGGCGCCCAAATTTGGACAACCTTATAGAATCTGGTGTTTTATGACAAAGACCACTGATCATTTTAATAGCTGATTTTTAGACCTGCTCCATCCTGTTCATATCTTTTTGAAGATGTGCTCTCTAGAATTGTACACAATACTCTTAGATATCTTTTACTAAGAATTAATGCATCTTATCTGCTACAGAACCCATTTTATTCCTATGGGCCCTGCTATGTATAACATGCTATTTTTTTAGTAAAAGACCCACTAAATAAGGTCTCACCAGGGCCTTATGCAGAAGCATAATCACCTACTTTTTCCTGCTGGCCATTCTTCTCCCTATGCATCCAATCATCCTTCTTGCTTTTGCTCTTTCTACCTGTTTGTCAACCTTAAGTTCATCACATATGATCACACCCTTTCCTTTTTCATGCACATAAGAACTTCACTCATACAATACCACTTCCTTTTTTTTAATGCCAAATATATGACCCATCATGAGCATCAACCCTATTGCAGATTTTGGTATGCATTGTTTTAGCTGGAAAAAGAATCAACAGAAAAAGTTGTTGCAAGTCTCTTTCAGGTCATTTATTCCTAAGTAATTTTCAAAGTGAAAATACTTGTGGCCTTACCAACAATGTGAACAGTTTGAAAATTTCCCTCTTTAAGGATTGCAATAAAGTTGGAATCACGTTCTGCTTTATTTGCAGTGAGGCCTTTTCACTAAAGTGCGAAAAGGATTTTGTTTGTTTTTTAAACTGGATATTAACAGCCAGAATTAATGTGTGGCAAGTACAAAGGTTGTGCGGTAACTACTATTACCACTACTAATCATTTCTATAGCACTACTAGATGTATGTAGTGCTGTACACATTATACGCAGGTACTATTTCTGTCCCTAGATGGCTCACAGTCTGTTTTTGTACCTAGGGCAACAGAGGGTTAAGGGGTCCTTTTACCAAGCTGCAGGAAGAAGGACCCTGTGGTAGTGGCAGACATCATGGCCCTTTTTACTGCAGCGGTTAACCCCCCCCCCCCCCCCCCCCCCCCACACACACACACAAAATGACCATACGGTAAGATAACTGTTACTGCATGACCATGCTGTGGGGAGCTCTTACCACCACCTATTGAGGTGGCGGTATGGGCTTCAGCAGTAACCCAGCAGAAACTGGGCAGCACATGGCAATGCCTGATTACCACCTGGTTACTGCTGCACTAACCATTTCTGGAGTTTTAATTTTTTCCCTGGAAATGGCACGCGCTCAACCTGGAACTGCTGGTGGCCACATTGGGCCGGCAGTAGTCTCAGAATAGTGTGCAAGCCTGCATTGGGCTTACCGCCATTTTGTGAAAGGGCCCCTAAGTGACTTGCCCAAAGTCACAAGGAACTGCAGTAGGAATTGAACCCAGGTTGCCAGGATCAAAGCCTTGCACTAACTGTTGGGCTACTTAGGGGGGAGTGGGTCCAGCATGTCCTCTGCAGTTTCCACAGACACGTTCCCTACCACACCTTAATGTCAGTTCACAAGCAATCTCCACATATGTCCTGCTAAGTCCCCCACCCACCCATCCCATGCTAAGCAGTTAGTGCAGGATTTATACAACACTGACAGTTTTAGTGTACTGTAGCTATTAGCATAGGCCTGTACTTATAGGTGGTGCATGCTAAAACGTATGCTAACCGCTTAGCACACGGTAGTAAAAGGGTCCCAATGTATCAAGTGATTGTTTTCTAAAAATCAAAAGTTATTGTCTTTAAACGTTATCTAGATTTGTTATAAGTAGATTAGATTTCAAATTATATATAATATATAAACATTAAATCTTTGTGCATATTTTTTATTGGTTCTCAATTAAATATTACAGTCTTTATTTAGTGAATATACTAGACTGTTTTACAAGTTCCCCACCCCACCCCTCAAAGAGAAAAGCAAGTGAAAAAGAATAGTCAGTGCAATTGTTTATGGGACATTTATGAAACCTGACCGTTACTTTAACACAAGCAGGAGGACTCTTGCTGCTTCATTTCTACTCATCATTTAGATTTAGAGGCAGATTTTAGAATGAACAGGATATGTCAAGTTCTGCTATTTTAGAACAAGATTTGCCAACTTAGAGCCTGTTCTTAAATACATCAAGAAATGGACATGTACACACCACTTAAGTACGATAGGAGCATCCATTTTACAAACATCAACTTTTATGATCAACAGGGTCAAAACAGCAACATGTGTGTGCCATCACACACATGTACAAAATGTTTGTATAGAGTCAATTGAGTCAATTGTACACACATCTAAATGCTGGTTTATGCACATCCAAAATATGAATAGCACTTTTAAAATTACCATCTTAAGGTATTATCTCTTCTGGAGAGTTTAGAAGAAAACTGAGACTTGTGAACAACATTAAACATAGTTTTAGTCAGGTTATTAATAATTTAATTTAAAATGTTTGTATTCTCAGTGGAATTGTAACTTTATTATTATTATTTTTAGGCCTGGATCCAACTAGAGATCCCTGTTTAAAGATGAAATGCAGTCGTCATAAAATATGTGTTGCTCAAGATCAACAGACAACGGTTTGCATTAGTCATCGAAAGCTTACACACCGGTAAATGATTTAATTTCACATTGATGTATGAATGGTCAGCTGCTTTTGAAATACTGTAATCACACTGTGAGTTATAAGTGCTCATTTTCAAAGCACTTACGGGGTCTTTTACTAAGGTGAGCTAGCGTTTTTAGCTCATGCTAAAAATCAGCTGGCTCTAAATACTGAGATGCCCATAGGAATATAATGGTTGTTTCAGCATTTAGTGCCAGCTGATTTGTAGCGTGAGCTAAAAACACAAACACACCTTAGTAAAAGGCTCCCTTAGACCTATGAAACTTTGTAAGTCTACATGCTTCGAAAATTAGCCTCATAGTATTATTACACACAGAGTAAATAGGCTTTAGAAGCATTGATTTTAACTACTAGTTAAAGTAGATTGGATTTGGATAGTGATATCTCTTATTTAGGTGCTTAGAGAAATAAACAATACATACTTAATGGGCTTACTAAAACCTGTCATTCCAGTTAGGTCTGCCCTTCAAAAATGTCACTCTATGTATCCTTTCTTAAACTCAATTATGTAAAAAAAAACAAAAGAGTTGCTTCTCATGACAAAGATCTTTTGGGGATCCACTGTAAACCTGCTTGTGCTATATTGTTACCTTGCATTCTTACGTCATCTTCCATTCTCAATAAACCATTTTTTTTTCATATTACATGAGGGCATTTTGCTACAGTGCCTTGCAGTAAGTGCATTGCAACTTACCACATGCTAACTACCACTGCCAGTGTAAGTGGGTTAAAAATGAATAAATAAAAAAATGGCTTACCTGAGCCATGGGTGGGGGGGGGATGGTCTTGCTCTGGCCCACTTTGGTGGGACCCATTTGGGGGGGGTCACCAGGTTTGGGGGGTCCTTTTGTGGGCCATGCCATTTTTGGGCCACTTCAGGGCTGACCGGGATCAGCCACACTGCTTTGTGACCCATTTGGGGTCTGAGGTTACTCTGGGGGATCCTGATTTTCTATGGGTCTTCACAGGGCCATTTCCCATTTACATTAGTGGCCAAATATTGGGCTGGGGGAGGCTCCAGGGCTCTTTGGGGTCCAGCGGCACTCAGGTGCATCTAACTGTGTTGCCGCAGGACCACGGAATGAGCTCCGGAGGTAGCAGGCCAGCAGGAAAATCCCCTGCTTGGGCCTGATTCAGAGCTGGGAGTGTTCTGAGCATGTACAAACTTTTGTGTAAGCTCAGAATTGCTCTGGGGCCTGCGATTAGCCTGAGGTAAAGCCGGGGCCTCAATTTTCAGGCTGCCCAGCCAGGGAGCAAGACCATTTGTAGTTTTCTACCGCTGGCACCTGGAGGTCATTGGGGGTCCACCAGGACCCCAAAGAAGGACATGGGTTGCCTGGAGGACATTAGGAGGCCAACATAAGAGGTCTCCTGACCTTTGTTTTGTTTTATTTTATTTAGCTCGCTTTTGGTGGTTTTGTTTCAGGCTCTGTACAATTGTTAAAAAAATTCTTTTTAATTGTTGGGGTCTGTGGATCCATAAGGGATGGGTTTGAGAGATAAATTATTTTAAAGAAATATTAGAGCATTTATTTTGGTCAGCGTAGGTCATGTGGATCTATTATTGAAAAGGTTAATATTTTGTGTAAACATTTTGTAATTATGGGTTCCTGAGAACCTCTTTAGGTAAACTAGGGAGTAGTTTTGGAAAGAACATGCATTTAATTGGGGAAATCCCAGGGTTGTGCTTTGGGCTATTTAGAAGGTCTAAAAATTATTTTCTTGAAGTGTCCTCAATGGAGGAGGAAACTGGGACTTAGTTTTAATTGTTTAAAAGGCAAAATGAGGAATTTGTATAATTTTGATATGATTTATTCAAGAAAAATGTGTGAAGTCTCTAAACTATTATGGTTTTAAAATCTGAAATCATAGGATTATGGAGATAGATGTGCTTCAGTGGCATGAAAGATTTGGGTACATTTAGTGCTTGTTTAACTATTAAAATTCAGACATTGATTATTTCCTTATTATTTCCAATGGGTCCAAGATGGAGTCACTGTCACCCTTGGCAACAGCTGCCATGACAGTTGGCAGAGGGGCTGAAGACACAGAGAACAGACTGGTGTGACGGGCTCTGTGTGTGTAAAGAGGAAAAAGAGAAAAGTTAAGATTGAAACAATAGAGAGAGCCTGATTATAACACAGCTATGCTATGAGAGAGTGAGTGTAGAAAGGTAAGGTTTTAATAATAAAATTCAAAAGGTGTGAAACCCAGTGGAGGTGGCCGAGACTGACTGGGTTCCTGTCTGAAACAGTGAATGCTGAATGAAAGAGAAATGGTCACAGAAATTGTTGAAGACTAAACTGTGCTTAATCAGAGGATTTGGTCCTGCTTTGATCAGGCCCACTATTAAAGTGTGCTGAAGCAAGCTTGTCTGATTGCTGTGCATGGCCCACTGTGTTTGAGCTGGGGTGATTTGCCTGAATCTGGAGCCTGATTCACCACAGCTAAGCGCTCCTCTACTAGTTAGGAAAAATCAGTACAGTTAGGCCCACAATGTTGATTACATTGTTTAAATCACTTTAAAAAAATCTTAACATCAGAGTAGGGAGTTAGGGTTTTATTCCTTTGAGTTAATGTAAAGTAAAAGGTAACAGAAAGGTTCCTGAACCCTTGAGGAGATGGCGCTGGAGCAACAGGTGCACCAACCCCAAGAAAGACCAAAGTCCCCACTCAAGGAAGGCCTTCAGCTAAGTAACCACTACACTACAACACCTGACATCAGAGACTGTGATTTGAATTAGGGGGTTGGGGTTACAGAGATTACATCACTTATCTGAATCTACATTCTGGGGTCACGTACACCTGAAAGATAAAAAATAGGCACAAAGAGTCAATTCTTTAGAAAAGATTAAAGAATAAAAAGCTATGTTTAGGAAACAAAAGGGGTAACAAAGTAAAAATACTTATCTGATAGTTTTGGTATTCTGAAGTTTCTGGAGAAGTAAAACTTGTTTGAAGTGGTTAGGCTAAGAAAACAAGTTGTTAAGAGAACATTCCATTGTGAATAGCACTTTACACTTAGGAGTCCTTTTACTAAGCCACCATAAAAAGTGGCCTGCGGTAATGTAGGAACGTATACAAACATGCGATGACCACTCTGTGCATGCCAACTGCCGATTACCACTGGATAGGCTGCGCATGGGAGGAAATAAATGAATCATCCAAGCATTATGGGCACAAGGCAAATCTGAAATTAACACCAGGGGGGCGCAGTAGCCTGGAAGTAGTCTAATTTTGGCACACGCTGCATGCATGTAGAGCCTAGCACGCCTTTGTAAAAGGGCTCCTTATAGTGCAATAGAAAGATCATTTACACTTTAATAAGTTTTAATACAGCTGTGTTTTAAACCTAGTTTTATATATATATATATATATATATATATATATATATATATATATATATATATATATATAGCTTTAATTGTATTAATAAATTTTAATTGTAGTTATTAGAACATTTAAAGAATTTTAACAAATTTTGTGCAATAAACCAACTTAATTTACAGTTTTATGGGACCTTTTATAAAGATGTGCCAAAATCTGGTCTGTGGCAGTGTGGGTGCATGTTTTTGGTGTGCACTGGACCCTTATTGTACCGTGTTTGGAAAAAAGGGATTATTTTAATGGGCTGTAAAATAGATGTGCAGCAAAATAAAAACCAGTGTGTGTCCATTTTTGGCCTGAGACCTTAACCGCCACCTACTGACGTAGTGGTAAGGTCTCACGTGCTACCGAGTGTTTTCGGAACGTGCCAAATTCAGAATTACTATCCAGAGCACGCGATAGCCAGGTGCTAATGCTGATTTGGCATGTGCTGGATTCTCATAGGCCCTTATGCACCTTTGTAAAAAGACCCCATAGTAGCCCTGTTTACTAAACCACGCTGTAAGCATGCTATCATTTTTAGCATGTGCTAAAAATTAGCACACGTTAATGCTAGAGACACTCATAGGAATATATGGGTGTCTCTAGCGATAGTGCACGCTAAATTTTAGCGTGTGCTAAAAACGCTAGCATGCCTTACTAAACAGGGCCCTTAGTCCCTTAGTCTGTAAAGACTTTATTGCTCTTTGAAATGTGAACATCTGAGGAAACAAATTGACAGCCCTTAATTGCACAATATATGATACTAGCAATCTACTGTTTCCTCAGATTTTCTCTGTAAATTCCCTAAGTGGTGTATGTTTGGTGTGGGAACCCATATACCGTGATCTGTTCCATCTTACCACTTTAAAAACCTGATCATCAGGGAATCTACAATAGCGTAGATGCAAGCATTGCCTTCTAAATAGGAGATGATAAATGAATTTGCACTAACTGTCATTGCTCATAATGCATGGCAAAGGTTTCTCTTCTGTGATAATTACATGGGTGGATGGTAGGAATGTCCCCTACAGTTACCGCAGAGACTTTGCAGTTAACATGCAGTAATTTGCCTACTTACTACATGGTAATTGCAAATGTTTTACACACTTTAATAAAAGAGCCCTATTTTTTGTTTTTCTTTTTAAATCCCATTACTTTTAATGGTTGTGCACACTCAAAAATAGTCTTGATTGATTGTCACTTGATTGTGATGGAGATTTGCTGGCCAAATCTCATTTGGTTAATTGTTTGTGAAGTATTGCAATGACAACTTCTCTCCTGTGGCAACTCTCTCTTCTCAGCTGCCAAAGTGCTTTGTAGCATGGGCAGCAAGCTCCAGTCTGAAGTCTGCACACAGGACAGGTTTTCAGAACAATGAAAAATTCAGGCTCCTATCCCAAATATATAATGATAGTGCTTATTTTATAGTGCTACTTCTGATGTGGTTATATTTTTAAATTCAATTTGTACTGCACACCATAGGGCTTGTTGTTTAAAAGTTGCAAGTTGAAAGATCTTGTATTCTTCTGCCCTAAGGAACTTAGTGGATAGCTGAGGTAGGAGGATAGGGTAACTTGTTCAAGGTCACAAGGGATTTCAGTTATAGAAATGGATTTGAACCTTGGCTTCCCTGATTCTCAGTCTTTTATATAACCACTGGGCCATTTCCTTCCCCTGAAATATGTGTAAATTTATTTCATGAATATTCATTGCGCATATTCTGAAAATCTGTCTTCTGTGAAGCCCTTGTGGATTGGAATTTACTGTTTTGCTCCATGGGCATTGTGGTTGGAAAATATCTCATGGTCTACAAAACCAAAATCTCATAGGCATTTGAAAATAGAGCTCATGAAAATCTAATTTATGCCTACATTTTTAGAATTGTTAGTAGCAGATTAGATCTGTATTCATGATTTTTTAAATTATTGTTTTAAAAGACTAAGGGGGTCCTTTTTAAAAAACTCTGTTAAGTAGCTAGTGCAGGTTGTACCATGCATAAGAAATTAGTGCAGATTCGTCTGTTAATGCACATCAAAACTAGGCCTGCAAGATAATTGCAGTTAACTCAGGGCTTCTGTTACAAAGCCACGCTAGTGATTCCTCTCAGCAAAAGAGAGGAAACCCATAGGAATTGAATGGGCTTCCTCTCATTTGCTGCACCGAGAATCGGCAGCGCAGCTTTAGAAAAGAGGCCCTCTGTCATTAATGCATTAATTATTAATCATGATTTAAAAAATAAATCATGTTGCAGTGCCTCCTGTCTCCTCCTGACATCTCGTCTGCTCTCTTACACTCCCAACCCTTGTTCTTGGTGTGATCTGGCATCTTTCCCCTCACCCACAATTCAACATCAACTTCCCCTCCCCCTGGATCACCATCCTTCCTTAAAGATTGTCTTCTGTTGGTCCCCAGCATTGGCAGCATTGCATATATGCTGCCTTCAGCCTAGTCTGAAGCTTTCTCTCTGACGCATCCTGCCCATGCAGAAATCCCAACTTTAAGGTAGACCAACAAGGTGAAGGGAGGATAAAGAGGCGGGGGCAAATGCCAAACTCCAAGAAGGGGGAGGGGATTGTCCTACAGATCC
The DNA here is from genome assembly GCF_901765095.1 of Microcaecilia unicolor. Taxonomy (NCBI): domain Eukaryota; kingdom Metazoa; phylum Chordata; class Amphibia; order Gymnophiona; family Siphonopidae; genus Microcaecilia; species Microcaecilia unicolor. Next base: position 596,325,375 of record NC_044032.1, read on the forward strand.
ACGAGTAGAACTGAAGGGGCCACCAGTGGAAGCTCTGGCCGAGGTGGTGAGCTCCAGCAACCGAAAAAAGAGCTTGGTGCTGCTTACCACCAAATTTGTGTTGCTGCTCATGGACATGGAGGGGAGGGATGGATAGGTGCTGGACAACAGGAGGGAGAGAGGGAAGAGAGATAGACCCCAGGAAAGAAATGAAATAATGGACCTGGGGGGAGAGAGAGGAAAAGAAAGGGAGGGATGTTGGATCTGAGGTTGGAGGGAGGGAGATACAGTCCTATTGGGAAGGAAAGTGGAATGGTATATGATATACCACATTTCTGTAGTTACAAACAAAGCAGTTTACATATTATATAGAAGTAATTGTTTTGTACCTGGGACAATGGAGGGCCATGTGACTTAGCCAGAGTCACAAATAGCTGCAGTGGTAAAATAAATAAATAAAATAGCTTTCATTATGTGATTATTAACAATTAAATGTTTTAATAGAAATTTAGCCCTAGTTAAATCAGCCAGCATGTGAAAACCCCATACCAGTCACTTAATGCAGATAGGGGCAGTACAACTAGCACACAGATTACTACTGCACACTAGCTGTCATGAATGCTGTTAGTACAGCTGCACTTAACACCAACTCAAGAGGTGGCATTAAGTGTAGCCCTACTATCAGAGGTCTGGTAGCATGGCTGCAGTTACAAGTGCCACTGCAGCATACCTCCTCCTGATATACATTCATTTTGACTACCCTGTAGTTTTGAAATTTCCATCATCATCACCCTCTCTGTTCTGATCACCCCCTATAAGGTCAATCCTCATATCTTATCCCCTTTCTCCAAGTCAAAACCCAGGGTCCCCAAGTATAACCACTGCCCACATGGGGATTGATCTCTGGGGGAGCGGGGTGATCATTCCAAAGTGTGACAGTTTGGTAAGGTGATTTGAATGTGGAGATGTTGGGGGAAATTTAGAATGGAGACTGTAGGGGGACTTGGAATGGGGGATGCTAGGGTTGATGATTTGTTACAGAGAGGTAAAATTAAGTGTCAGGAACAAATGGGGGGGGGGGATGTCGAGATAGGGGGTCCCACCACAGTGGCAGTACTTTATATATTTATTTATGATTTGTATCTATATTGCATTACAAGCTGGGTGCTCCCACTCTATCTGTCACTATCTGAAATACAGTGTCTGTGCAGTAGGTGCACTAAATACAGGGCAGATTCTGGTCATGCCTCCTGCATTTACCACATAGTCTTTGCATTTATCACACACTAGTTCTTTAGCATCCTATCAGACCAATCCAGACAAATATGCTATCTACCAATGGATGGAGACAGAGAATGAAAATAGATCTCAACTGATTTGCCCCTTAAGGGAATCGTGCAACATACAATGTTCAATATTTCTCTGTCTCCCAAAAGAATATATGATGGGCTAACAGCCCTGCTCCTGATCTGGTTTCTAACTAGTTTCAGTTTAGCTTTAACTATCCCATTTGGGGTTCATGCTTGTTCTCCTGACCCAATTTAATAACTGGTTTTCAGTTGAGTTGGGGGTACCTTCTTTGGCATAAGCTCCCTTTGAAGAAAAAAAATTCTGAATTGTTCAACTATGCATAGTGCTGTCCCAATCAGCTTTTTTTAAAGGTAAATATATTTGTGTTTCTTCATTCTGTTTACATTTTGTATCTGGTTAAAGCTGTACAGTTCAGCTGTTGGCTGTGTTCTACAAAATTAGATGGGCATAATCTGCTTCAGCATGAGCTACTTATGCTGCTTACTAGATTCAGCATGATAGCACTATTTAGTTATGGAAATAATACAGCCAAAGAAGTTTGGTAGCCAATGATGATTCATAGCTGGCTCAGTTGTCCAATTGCACAGTTCTTCCATTCAACTGTAGTTGACTTACACAGATAGTACACAACTCTTACTGTATCTTCCTGTGCTTCATGCCCCTATGTAGCACAGTCAACCACTTGGGTTGCATGGTGGCACTTGCTACCTGGATTGCTCAATGGCACCCACCACCTGGGTTGCAATCTTTCTGCACCCACTTGTATTTCACAGAATTCCAGCCTCCTAGGTTGTATAGTTGCAGCATCCACCTGGGGCACAATGGCACAGGCCACCTATGTGGCCCATTTGCAACAACCATCTTGGTTGAACAGTGGCACAGGCAACTTATATTGCACAATTGCATCACTCCTTTGGGTTTCTTCCCAGTAGCAGCAACCACCTGTTTTACTCTCCTAAGCGGCTGCTGATTTAGCTGTTCTGCAACATTCACTTATGCAGCTCCTATCACCATCTTTTTTGTGAAGTTGCAACAGTCACCTGCTTTGCATAGCTGCAGCAATTGGGTCATTTCCATAGTAAATAAATGCTCAGTTTAAGCAGCTGCCTATTTTCTGTCCTTGCAACAACCACCTGGATTGCATAATACCAGTATTTCATAGATGTGGCAACCATCTGTCTTTATACAGTTGCACAATCAGCTGCATTGTGTAGATGAAATAGTCAAATTTCTTCAGAGTTGCCTACATGTCATAGCATTCCAAGTCAGCTGCATAGCACTGTTCTAGTAGCTAGCTGTGTAGCATGGCTACTCTATCACTCTGTATATTTGTTGGCTGTCTGTATAGCATAGTTCCAGCAGTTGTCTGAGTCAGTTATGGAAACTGTGTATATGGTACAGTTGCAAAGCTCCCTATGTGTTGAGTTCTCGAGGGCCTTGGCATTCTGTCAGGTCCTCGAGGCAGGACTGGAGTTCGTGAGCCCTTGGGCCACTGCCGAGGAGCAGCAGCGGCAGGCAAGACCACCTCGGGACTGGAAACACAGAAGAGCAGTACTGGAACTCTGGACTGGAGTAGTACAAGGCAGGCAACTAGAACAGATGAGACAGGAACAGCTTCACCTGCACCTAGCCACTGTTCCTCCGGAGTTGAGCTCCGAAGTGCAGGCGGCCGGCAGGACTTGCAGGATAAGGCAGGAACTGAAGATCCAGAGGACCCACCCTGGGTCTGGGATACACGAGGGCGACAGGGCACGGAACTAGACTCAGACAGTGTGCTGCTGCACAGCCACTAGCAAGACCCAGAAGACAGACCAAGGAACACAAGGCATACAGAAGCTAGCAGGAGCAAGGACTAGGGCAGCAACACACTAGATTAAACGGGGATCCGGGAATACCCACAGGGTAAACCCTTTAGCTAGGAGGAGACAGGATACAGGAATAATCACCCAGGAAAACACACTAGCCAGACAGATACAGGATTCAGGATATACCCTCAGGATATACAAGCAGGGTAGGCACACAGGCTAGGCAAGGCTGGGTTCAGGCTACAGAGAGCAAACCAGGAATAACAGGCCAAGGGTCTTGGGCAGGCAGCACAGCAAACAGAGTAACCAGGAAGAACAGGCCAAGGGTCTGAAGCCACAGCCGTTCCACACACTGACTGGGGAACTCACAAAGGCTGAGACTTCACATACAGACAGAGAACCAACCCGGACAAGGGCTTCACCCCAACCCAGGGTAAGCCAGGGACAGTGGCTTCACCCCAAACACAGGGTAAGCCAGGAACAGAGGCTTCACCCCAACACAGGGTAAGCCTGGAGCAGAGGCTTCACCCCAAACACAGGGTAAGCCAGTCCACAGACAGATAGTGGCAGGGAAGACCCCCCAAGGAAAGGACAACAGACACAAACACACAGACACAGAAAGAAGCTGGGCAGTAACCCAGAGAGAGGCTAAGCAGTAGTGCAGCAGACACTTACTAACCTGACCTGGCCTAAGAGCATAACACTTATGCAAAGGCCCTGACTGCAAGCACAGCACTTCCTTATGAAGGCTCTCACTGATGAGTCACCAGCAGCAGGACAGAAGCAGGAAGTACACTGACACCAAAGAGAGGCTTGACACACATAGGAAGTGAGCCCACAGGAAAGACAGAGAGGGGCCATCTTGGAAACTGGAGCAGAACAGATGGAAGCCATCTTGGAAACTGGCCAGGCAGGGAGGCATAGCCCACACAGGTGAGGTCTAGTGAGATAATCAGCGCAGAGACTAGAGACAAGACTAACACAAACACAGACAGAAGCCAGCAGAGCTGCTGACCCCCAGAAAGAAGGTAAGGCTGAGGGTGGTCACGGCCACAGATGTGACACTATGTGACATCAGATATTCTAGTTGTCTGTGGGACATTGGGTGCACATTTGTGTGGCTTTTCAGGAAGCAGCTGACCACATAAATAGGGTATTAGATGCAGCATGTACTTGCCATAGCTATTATATTACATGCAGCATCTGTAGATATGGCTTCAACTGCAGCATGAAAACATGTGGCTTCATATGCAGTGGCCTCTTGTATAATGACAGTTACCATAGCAACCTCTATTACTCTGCCACTGCAGCATCTGTATAACATCAGCCACTGCAGCTAATAGTGTTACACCAGCCACTGCACTCACCAGTATTATACTAGCCACCACAGTGCTTCTATAACACCAGACACCATGGCCGCCTGTATGGCATTTGCAAAAGCTGACTATATGGCACCAGCTACTGCAGTTGCCTGTATGGATACAACTGTACTCTTACTTCTATAACTCCTGCTACAGTGGTGGCCTGGATGCCTCCATATTTTTTATATCCACATCTATAGCTCCAGCTACCACAGCTACATGTATAACATCTCTTGATGCATTTGCTTATGGTGCTTGGTGGCATCATTAGACAGTCCTTTCTGGTTTTGGTGGCTATCCTGCTTATTTTCGAACAAGAAGGCCGGGCAAAAAGCGACACAAAAGGCACATGGCCAGTCCCGTGAAAGAAGGTCAGCTAAATCCAATAATCGAATCTGGGCCGTAAGAGCGGCGTCAACGCGAGGACAGCCATCTATGGCTGGCCCCACAGGGGGCGTGTTAGGGGCGGCTTTACGAGATGGGAACCTCCAACGTATAACGGCTAGCAAAATGGTTTCGCATGGGCGGGAAAATGGCCATCATTAGTTAGACTTGAAATAAAAGCAACCAGATTAAGGGGGAAATCGTCTTTAGTCCCATTAGCGACTTTGGGGAGTTGGAGTGTGGCGAGATCGTTGTTGGGAGAGAAAGCTGAATTGTTGTTTGCAGAGAAAGCTGAGAGTTTGTTGAGTACCTGTTACCTTTGTGTGCTGTGGTCGGAACGTTTTCAGCCTCACCTGCCTCATTTGTGTTTTACCTTTTCACCTTTCCCTACCTACCCCTTCTAGCCCCCAAACCCAGGCACCACTACTGATTCCTCTATCTCCCCATCCCCTCCCCCTATCCCTCTCCATTCACTGTCCCCAAGTTCATAGTTCATTCCCTTACCTGTTTGTAGTCTCTGTTTGTCTCATTGTATCAGGGTTGTGCCCATGTTCCTTGCTCTCAGTCACCTGCCCCCCCCCCCCCCCGGTGGTTAGACCTAGTGGCTGCTATGGACTGATTGCTTGCTGTTTCCCATGTTCCAGAAGATATTCCGGTCCGGTCCGGATCTTCCAACCTTCCAGATTATTTTGGGAGTTTTTTGGAGCTAAGCAGTACCCGTACCTGGTGAACTCCCTTGTATGTTGCCTTTATTAATCACCTCCTCAGAGGAGTTTCCTTTGGTGAGAGTTAGTTGCAGTGCTTCTGTGCTATTCCCAGTAGCGGCTTTGACCCTGCTTGTTTCCTGGTTTATTCTACTGTCTGCTGCCTGCCTAGACCCGGCTTGTTTACTGGTTTATTCTACTGTCTGCTGCCTGCCTTTGACCCTGTCTGGTTCCTGGAATATTTCTCTGCTTGCTGCTGTCTGGGACCCCGGTGTGGTTAAATCTGCTGTTTGCTGGCCGGCTGCTGATCCCTGCAGTTCTGACTTCCTGCCCTATCCGGTAAGTCCTGCCGGCCACCTTTACCCAGGGGCTCAACTCCTGAGGAACAGCGGTCAAGTTGCACGTGAAGTTTGGCTGATTTCCTGTCCTGCTTGCTCCAGCTTGCGTTGCCTCGCCTGCAGTTTCCGTCTGGTAGTTCCAGTCCTGGGTTTGCCGGTACATCTGTTCTGCGTTGTCTTATGTTTGGGTGATTCTCCTGTCGTTGCCGCTCCTCAGCAGTGGTCCAAGGGCTCACTAACCCAGTGGTTCCACGAGAATCCTGACACATTGTCCTGTGTACTGCTGTACCGTGTTTGTGAAGACTGTTTGGAGAGTGATTGGCTAGAGGGTGTGGCAGGAGTGCATGCAGTGTGGCTCTGCTGTGTGTGACTGCATTGTTTGTCTGTGGTGGGAGAGTGAGTGTTAGCTTCTGTTTGTTCCTGCTGTGTTTTACCAAGTTGGTAGGGAGAGGTGAGCACTGGTGGCACATTGCACCTGTAGTGTGGGGAAATGGAGGCACTAAATGCACGGGTGGCTTACATGTTGGAGGAAGAGGGGAGGCACCACAGGAGGAACGCATGCCCCAGAGTTTTCAGGCTCCATAGCAGTTTCTTAGACCTCACTGACCTGCAGTGTCTCACTAGGTACCACTTTGATATGGCTGCCATTCAGCACCTTTGTGACCAGCTCAAACCTCTCCTGCAGCCCAGCACCAGTAGGAACAACCCCATCCCTGTGCACCTAAAGATCACTGCTTCTCTCTCTTTTCTGGCCACTGGGAGTTTCCAGTCTGTCCTAGCTGTGAACACGGGTCTCACCCAGCCTTCCATTTCTAACTGCCTCACTCAGTTCCTTGATGCCTTCCTTACCCACACCTCTGAGTACATCACCTTCTCCCCACCCCCCAGACCCTGCAGAACAACATGGCTGACTTCTACGCCAGAGCTCGCTTCCCCTCGATCATAGGCACCATTGACTGCATACATGTTGCACTCAGACCCCCCCCCCCCCCAGGCACGACAGGCCACTTATAGGAACAGGAAAGCATTCCACTCCATGAATATGCAAGTTGTGTGTGACGCCCAGGGGGAGATTCTAGACGTGTGTACCCGATACCCAGGTTCCACCCATGACACCTATATATTTCAGCATTCAGGAATCTTCCGCAAGTTTGAGCGAGGGGATATCACCGGCGATGGCTCCTAGGTAAGTGCAGCATGGATCTGCACAAACTATACCTCCTTCAACAGGTAGCCCTCAGCACTGTCTCTCTCCAGCTCACTCCACAACCCACTATTCCCCCCCACCTCCACAAGGTACCCACTCCAAAAATACACACTCATCTTTCTCATCCTGCTTCTCTCCAAAGGTGACAGAGGCTACCCACAGCGGAGGTGGCTCATGACCCCCACAGTGCACCCACTAAGTAGGTCAGAGGAGAACTACAACAGTAGACATCGCACCACCCGTGTCATCATTGAGCGCACCTTCGAACTACTTAAGAACAGGTTCCAATGTCTGGACCGTTCTGAAGGGGAGTTCCTGTACAGCCCCCAAAAGATAGCAAAGATATTCCTGGCCTGCTGCATTCTACATAATTTGGCAATGCGCTGAGGACAGGCCCTCCCAGAAGAGCCACAGCCACCGGAGCAGCAGGCCTCAGAGGAACAGGATGAGGAGCCCCCTCCACCTCCCACCCACAGAGCAGAGCAGAGTGCACACCAGCTGGGGGTCAGAACCAGGCAAAGACTGATCGAGACAAGTTTTCTGTGAGAGTAAGTTGACATTTATTTATGTCACACACAGTATTTACACACCAACACCACCACCACCCCCTCCCACCACCATCACCCGCTCTGTGCATATTCCCCTCCCTCCAACCCTCACCCTCCAGCATGTCCTATCACTTTCCCCGCCCCCAACCCTGGCCCCGTCCCCTCCAACCCCTCCCACCGTGTTCCTTTGCAGCTAGTGCTGCAGAGGAACTCTTTTGAGAGTCCTCTGATGAGCTCCCACTCTCCTCCTCTGTGTCCACAAGGCAGCCTGCTGCCTGGGCTGCCCTGTGGAAGTTTGGCCACCTTGTGCTCTGTGGCTTGCCCTGCAACCTGGGCACAGGACCCAGAAGGGGAGCTGGTGTGGTGGCTGCTGGACCAGTGGCTGGGGAGGCTGAGGATCTCAAGCTCCACTTCTTAGCAGGTGGTTGCTGTTAAGTGGTGGAAGTCTACACCAGTTGTTGGTGTTGCAGGGCTGTATTAGGTGCTCTTAGGTCACAGCGTAGGCCCTCAATGCTGTGCTCCAGCCATTGGAGCTGCTGTATCACATCACATTGGGCCTGTACCGCTTCCCGTTGGGCCTGGGGCACTTCCCTTTGCAGCTCCATTTTCTGGCGCCGGTAGTCTTCCATCTGCACATTCTGGCCCAGCAATTGTGTGGTGAGGCGCAGTAGCTGCCTCCTCTGGCTGGATGGCCTCTGCTGAGGAGGTGCCTCCCCTTCTGCATCTTCAGCTTCTTCTTCAGTGCCACCATCAGCAAAGGCTGTGGGTGGTGGAGGGAGAGCCTCTGCTGCTGCTGCTGCTGCTGCTGGGTCCTGTGGTTCCACCCCATGGTCCTGTGTGGTGTCTTGTGCAGGCCCGCTGGTTTGCTGCTCTGTGTGCTGGGGCTGGTGGCCACTAAGGCCAGCTTCTTCCTCCGACTGGCTGTCATCACCTGCATAGCAAAAGGGGAGGAAGTGTGTTGGTCAAAATAACCCGCTTTTGTTTTTCAGCATTCATATACATAGCCCCACAGGCAAAGACCCAGCAAAGAGATGGTGAGGAATAGGATTGTCAGGCAAGTCACAGATGTCATTGTATATGGTACAGAGCTGGATACAAAGAGCACAGTGTACTACAGAGACTGATGTGCAAGAGAGCCACACAGGCAGGTGGGTAGACATAGAACTGTGGAAGGAGTGCAGGGGACACAGTGGCTACAGCACAGAGGTGTGGGAAGGAGATATGCAGAGTTTGGTGATGGGGAAGGCCCACAAAGCTGTGAAACAGTGCTAACCTACACGCAGTTTAATTATTTTATTTAGATTGTATATTTTATATGATAAATATATTATTTACATATATTATATACATTGCTGGAAACCCTCCCCCTCCACTCTCCCCCTTCCCCCTCCCCCCCCCGCTACTACCTGTGTCATGGTCTGTAATGAATAGTGATTTGCATTGCATGTGGTGTTCTCCCCCCTTTCCCTACTGAGGAGCATCACACTGTCCCCCACTTGTGTAAAACAGAGTGTAGTCAAGCACAACAGATACCCAGCTTCCTATTGGTGAACCTACCTGAGCCCTCAGGCTGTGCTGATGTGTCAAGGGACCCAATGCCATGGATCCCTTCCTGGGGCAAGAGCCCATGAGTGATCCGCTCAATGGGGGTGAAGTTAGCGGTGTCATCTTCTCGGGGGGTTGGCACCAGCCTTCCTCCTAACATCTTGCCTCAGCCGGCGCCACTTTCGTTTGCAGTCTTCCATATCCCTGCCACAGTGGAAGACCGCATTGAGCCTGTCTCTTACTGCTTCCCATTCTCGCTGCTTTGTTGTAGCAGCTAGCCTCTGGCCCATGGGAGCAAACAGATGCATGTGCCTCCTCTGTATTTCTTGAACCAGCAGTTCAATCTCAGGGTTGGTGAAATTACCCTTGCGGGTGGGTGCTTGCTTTGGTGCCATTGTACCAATGCGATGCAAAGAATTGAAAATACAGAGAAGGGCGCTTAAATACGCTCTCAGGGACGGCCATGTGAGAATGAGATGGGCGTATCTGAGATGGCCGGCCTAATTTTGATTATTGAGAAAATCCCTGGCCAGCCCCAGCTGCTTCGCCGAGATGGCCGGCCTAATTTTGATTATAGGTTGGGAACTATGGGCAAAAACACATAGTAAACATTTTTTAGGTATATTAAAAGTAAGAAGCCTGCAAAAGAATCAGTTGAACCACTAGATGACCAAGGGGTAAAAGGGGCAATAAAGGAAGACAAAGCCATAGTGGAGAGATTAAATTCTTTGCTTTGGTCTTCACCGAGGAAGATTTGAGAGAGCTATCGGTACCAGAAGTGGTATTCAAAACTGATAAGTTGGAGAAACTGAATGAAATTTCTATAAATCTGGAGGATGTAATGGCTCAATTTGACAAACTGAAGAGTAGCAAATCACCCTAACTAGATGGTATTCATCCCAGCATACTGATAGAATTGAAAAATGAACTTGCTGAACTATTGTTAATAATATGTAATTTATTAAAGTCAAGCATGGTACTGAAAGATTGAAGGGTGGCCAATGTAATGCCAATTTTTAAAAAAGGTTCCAGAGGAGATCCGGGAAATTATAGACTGGTGAGCCTGACATCAGTGCCTGACAAAATGATAGAGACTATTATAAAGAACAATATTACAGAGCATATTCAAAGCATGGATTAATGAGACAAAGCCAACATGTATTTAGTGAAGGGAAATCTTGCCTCACCAATCTATTTGAAGGGGTGAACAAACATGTGGGTAAAGGTGAGCCAGTTGATATTGTGTATCTGGATTTTCAAAAGGCATTTGACAAAGTACCTCGTGAAAGACTCTAGGGGAAACTGGAGAGTCATGGGATAGGAGGTAGTGTCCTTCTTTGGATTAACAACTGGTTAAAAGATAGAAAACAGAGAGTAGGGTTAAATGGCCAGTAGTCTCAATGGAGAAGAGTAAATAGTGGGGTTCCCCAAGGACCTGTGCAGGTACTGATGCTTTTTAACATATTTATAAATGATCTAAAGATGGGAGTAACTAGGGAGGTAATAAAATTTGCTGATGACACAAAGTTATTCAAAGTTGTTAAATTGCAAGAGAATTGCAAAAAATTACTGGAGGAATTTACGAGACTGGGAGAGTGGAGCGTCTAAATGGCAGATAACCTTTAATGTGAACAAGTGCAAAGCGATGCATGTAGAAAAGAGGAAACCTAATTATAGCTATGTAATGCAATGTTCCTCATTAGGAGTCATCGACCAGGAAAGGGATCTAGGCATCATCGTTGATCATACGTTGAAACCCTCTGCTCAGTGTGCGGCGGCAGCTAAGAAAGCAAATAAAATGTTAGGTATTATTTGGAAAGGAATGAAAAACAGAAATGAGGACATTATAATGCCTTTGTTTCGCTCCATAGTGCTACCGTACCTTGAATATTGTGTTCAATTCTGGTCATCACATCATAACAAAGATATAGAGGAAATAGAAAAGGTACAGAGAAGGGCGACAAAAATGATAAAAGGGATGGGACAACTTCCCTATGAGGAAAGGCTAAAGCAGCTAGGGCTCTTTAGCTTTGAGAAAATATGGCTGAGGGAAGATATGATAGAGGTCTATAAAATAACGAGTGGAGTAGAACGCGTAGACATGAATCGCTTGTTTACGCTTTCCACAAATACTAGGACTAGGGGGCACGCAATGAAGATACAAAGTAGTAAATTTAAAATGAATTGGAGAAAATTTTTCTTTACTCAATGTTTAATTAAACTCTGGAATTCATTGCCAGAAAATTTAGTAAAAGCAGTTAACGGGGTTTTAAAAAGATTTTGATAGCTTTCTAAAGGAAAAGTCCATAGACCATTATTAAAATAGACTTGGGGAAAATCCATTTCTTATTTCTAGGATAAGCAGCATAAAATGTATTGTACTTTTTTAGGATCTTGCCAGGTACCTGTGATCTGGATTGGCCACTGTTGGAACAGGATGCTGGGCTTGATGGACCTTTGGTCTGTCTCTGTATGGCAATATTTATGTACTTATTGTAAATAATTGCAACAGTAAGTTTCATAAAAAGCCAAAAAGAGACAGTGAAATGAGTTTCTCTAGAGAATGAGGTAATGTGCTGCTTGGAGATTCTTTGTAGATCTCATCTTCTGTTTATAGTTCTTCTTATAAGCTACTCGGTAGCAGTGAAAGACTGCACAGTAGGAGTTTTCAGAAGCAGTTACAGAACCTCTCTGTGTCTGATCAACAGATGGGCTGTGCACTGAACCAACAGTGCCTGTTATTGATCATGCTTGTGAGAAATCTTATCTTCACTTTTCTATCAGAGCATTGTATGACCCTATATAATAAACAAGCTGTGAGAATTTTCACAGAAAGCCTGTTTTGTATGCTCTCAATCTGTCAAGGTTATAAGGTTCATTATTTTTATTTTCAGTTTGAATATTCAGCTGTTTGCTTGGAAACTGCCACAATACCTATTGCAAATGTAGCTGAAACTCATAAAAAAATTCTAGAATGAAGTTATATGTTTTGTGTTACAATCAGGCTTATTTTCGAAAGTGGACGCCCATCTTTCGACACAAATTGCAAGATGGGTGTCCTTTTCACAGGGTCGCCCAAATCGGCATAATTGAAAGCCGATTTTGGCGTCCCCAACTGCTTTCCATTGCGGGGACAACCAAAGTTCATATGGGCGTGTCAGAGACGTGGCGAAGGCAGGACTGGAGTATGCCTAACACATGGGCATCCTCGACCGATAATGGAAAAAGAAGGGCGTCCCTGACGAACAGTTGGACAACTTTATCTGGTCCTTTTTTTCTTTCAACGAAGCCACAAAAATGTGCCCTAAATGACCAGATGACCACTGGAGGGAATCGGGGATGACCTCCCCTTACTCCCCCAGTGGTCACTAACCCCCTCCCACCCTCAAAATTTGTAAAAATATTTTTTCCAGCCTCTATGCCAGCCTCAAATATCATACCCGGCTCTATGACAGCAGTATGCAGGTCCGTGGAGTAGTTTTAGTGGGTGCAGTGCACTCCAGGCAGGTGGAGCCATGCCCACCCCCCCTACCTGTTACACTTGTGGTGGTAAATGTGAGCCCTTCAAAACCCACCAGAAACCCACTGTACCCACATGTAGGTGCCCCCTTCACCACTTAGGGCTATGGTAGTGGTGTACAGTTGTGGGGAGTGGGTTTGTGGGGGGGCGTTGGAGGGCTCAGCACACAAGGTAAGGGAGCTATGCAGCTGGGAGCAATTTCTGAAGTCCACTGCAGTGCCCCCTAGGGTGCCCGGTTGGTGTCTTGACTTGTCAGGAGGACCAGTGCACTACGAATGCTGGCTCATCCCATGACCAAATGGCTTGGATTTGGTCATTTCTGAGATGGGTGTCCTATGTTTCCATTATCGCCAAAAATCGGGGACAATCATCTCTAAGGACGACCTAAATTTCGCGATTTGGGCGTCCCCGACCGTATTGTCGAAACGAAAGATGGACGCCCATCTTGTTTCGATAATATGGATTTCCCCACCCCTTCGCCGGGAAGTCCTGTGAGGATGACCTCAGGAAAACTTGGGTGTCCCTTTCAATTATGCCCCTCCACATCCTTGTACTGTACAATTTTAAAACACAGAGTACTGATATACTGAGCAATTTTATAAACTTTGTTAGACTGTTATTTTCAACATTAGTATACATGCATACAGTGCAGGGCTTCACAAATCTGTCTTGGGGACCCTGTAGCCAGTAGGTTCCCAGGATATCCACAATACATTTACTGAGTCATAAATGCATGCATTTTAATCTCATGCATTATTCATTGTGGATAGCCTGAAAGTCTGACTGGACAAGTTTGAGAAGCTCCGATATAGTGTTATGTGGAGGGGCATTTTAAATATGACATCTAAGTCCAACTTTGGAAATATAGAGGTGCATTTTACAAAATCGTCCAAATTCTGAACATGAATGAAGGTCATTTTCAAAAAAGATAGACATCTATCTTTTGTGTTAAAAAATACTATAGACGTTTTGTGATTTGGATGGGGTTTTTTGGGTACATTTTAGAGCAAAAAACGTCGAAATGCAAAACATCCAAAACGGAGGAGGAGTAGCTTAATGGTTAGTGCAGCGGGCTTTGATCCTGGCAACATGGGCTCAATTCCCACTGCTGCTCCTTGTGACTTTGGGCAAGTCAAATGCACAAGGGGCATTTTTGGATTTGACGTCTAAGTCTGAATTTGGATGTTTTTTGTAAAATGTCCAAAATCAGAACAGGAAAGGTCATTTTCTACAAAAAAAAGTCTATCTTTTCCTTTTGAAATGCCCTAATTTCCTGTTTCCATGAGAGCGGGACCAGAGCTGAGACAGGGAAGGCTCCTGACGTGCCTAGCAGCTTGCACACTTTTCACTCTTGCCGCTGCCTGTAACCCGATGAGGTAACTTTTAAAATTCAGAGGGAGGGGGATTGGAACTTGGGCGGTCGGGGGTGGGGTGGAGGCGCGCCGCGTGGGTCCCCCTTGTCCGTGAGGCCCTATGCGGTCGCCTCGCCCTAAGACCGGCCCTGGTGGTGCCCTTTATAGAATTGCCTTTCACAAGTTACATGCTAAAGTGCTATCCTTTAAGTATGCACATTTACATCTGCCATAGGACCTGTCGTAAGTGCTCATTCTTAAATGTAGCTATGCAAATACTGATTTATGCTCTATTTTATAATAGCAACTGGGTGTCCTGATGCCATTATAGAGCAGCATTTATTACTCAGCATTTTGCACACATATCTTTTGGCACACTATACTAAATTACCTCTGCTATGTACATTTCAAGAGCACTCCTTAGAATTTGCATATCTAAAAAAATGGCCATCTTCTCTACAGATTCTATAAAGTGACAATCTCTACCATTTAGACTGTCATCATTTCGTATTACAGCATTAGCGTCTTAGGAAGCCCAGCTGTTGTTGATAAGTTTCGTATTTAAAATTTTGCTCATTCATTATTGTGATTCATAGTTGTGTACAAAAACACTTAATCATTCTTATGCTGCAAGCTTGATTGAATCTACTGAAGGCTTTCTGTTTCAAGGCATAATTTGTAATGTCATTCTACCAGCATGTCTGGAACATTTTCAAGACTTGTATCAACATGGCTTGTTTGCACAGGAAATGATGTTGTTTTTAGACTAATTTTACAACAATCCTTTTGTGCCAAGCCAATGAGCAATATTATTTTTTTTCTTTTTTTGCAGAATGACAATATATTGCTTTGATTGTTTAAGTGATTATATCCTTGTGGATCACAATGAACTACTAAGCTATATCCAGTCTTATTTCAAGATTATAATTCCTGTCAAATTTACAAAAAAGGGGTAGGAAATGTTATATTATCTAAAAGTATTTACTACTTTTACCTATACAGAACTTTATTCAAAATAAGATACCTATTTACTACCGCAAGGTAAAATAGCCCTTTGTTGCTGTGTTAGACTGCATGTAAATCTATTGCAGAATTCACAAACCTTTAGTTCCTCAGTTATAGCAACTCAAAGACAGCAGATCCTAAGTAGAGCTTTGTGCAAAAAAATGAGCTGATGCTTAGTCAAAATTACCACCCCCCCCCCACCAATCCAATGGTGCCTTTTTCAAGAGCCACCCAAACCTTCCCCTTGCCCTGTCCCTCAAAGTACCCCCTCAGATTCACCCAAATGTTCAATCCTCCCCCCATCATCACCTTTCGAAATAAAGCACCTGATCCCCTTTAAAAATACCCTCCAGACTTTCCCTTACACTGGCACCTACAAGGGATTTCCTCAATGGGGATCACTCAAGCACCCACACCACCCAAGCATGCCTGCCCTGGCAGCTCCCTGACTCCAAATGGTGGTTTCAGCTCCCTAGATGTAGTCTTATAATACTGTGACTAAGGCATCTGGCTGCCTGTATCTTATTTGGCAACCTGAACTCCAATTGCTAATATCACAAGACTACCACTAATGAGGTGAGGCTGTCATTTTGATTCACTTATAGGCTTATTTTCCAAAGAGAAGGGTGCCCATCTTTCGACAAATCGGGAGATGGGCATCCTTCTCACAGGGTTGCCCAAATCGGCATAATCAAAAGCTGATTTTGGGCGTCCCCAATTGCTTCCCATCGCAGGGACAACCAAAGTTCCCAGAGGCGTGTCAGAGGTGTAGTGAAGGCAGGACTGGGGTGTGCCTAACAGATGGGCATCCTCGAGCGATAATGGAAAAAAGAAGGTAGTCTCTGACGAGCACTTGGGCGACTTTACTTGGTCCATTTTTTCTTACGACCAAGCCTCAAAAAGGTGCCCGAACTGACCAGATGACCACCGGAGGAAATCGGGGATGACCTCCCCTGACTCCCCCAGTGGTCACTAACCCCCTCCCACCCTGAAAAAAACAACTTTAAAAACTTTTTTTGCCAGCCTGAAATGACATACTCAGGTCCATCGCAGCAGTATGCAGGTCCCTGGGGGGGGGGGGGGGGGGAGGAGGTATGTGTGTGTCAGCGGAGGCATAGCGAAGGCATGGACATCCTTCCTTCAAACATTTTGGACATCCTGAACTGCCCCCCCCCCAATAGGAAGGCCAAATTTCAAGGGAGTGGAGGAGTCACCTAGTAGTTTGAGCACTGGTCTTGCAATCCAGGGGTGGCTAGTTCAAATCCCACTGCTGCTACTTGTGATCCAAAATCCAAATAATTAAAGAGGATGTCAGAGGCATAGCAAAGGCATGGATGTCCTTCTCACAGAAACATCCACATTTTGGACATTCTCAACTGTTGTCACAGGGATGAAGGCATAGCAAAGGACATCCTTCACCCATACTCTTAAAAAAAAAAAAAAAAAGACGTCCCTGACAAGCACTTGGACGTTTTCACATGGACTTGGTGTTTTTCTAAGTTTCTAGATGGCAATTTATTTAAGGTTGTAGACGGCTATTATAAACGCAGCTTGTCTGCATGTATGAAGCCGTCTTTGGCATGCGCAGAGCAGCCACACATAATGCTTGGCTGCTCTGCACTGGCTTCCCCTCAGGAAGGAAATCGTGTGCAAATGAGCTAACAGCGAGCAGCTTATTTGCATGCGATTTCCTTCATGCATGCCCGTTCCTTTCCGAATCGCTAAGGGATCGGTAAGGGAAGGGCTTTTTCCGTTCAGTTAGTGCATCTGGCTGAAGGTAAGGGAGCTATGTACCTGGGAGCAATTTGTGAAGTCCACTGCAGTGCCCCCTAGGGTGCCCGGTTGGTGTCCTGGCATGTCAGGGGGACCAGTGCACTACAAATGCTGGCTCCTCCCATGAACAAATGACTTAGATTTGGTCGTTTCTGAGATGGGCGTCTTCGATTTCCATTATCACTGAAAATCAGAAATGACCAAGTCCTGGGGACGACCATCTCTGTTGGGGACGACCATCTCTAAGGTCAACCTAAATGTGCTGATTTGGGTGTCCCCGATCATATTATCGAAATGAATGATGGTTTCCCCGCCCCTTGCTGGAGCCGTCCTGCGGGGACGTCCCCAGGAAAACTTGGGTGTCCCTTTCGATTATGCCTCTTCACGTC
Organism: Microcaecilia unicolor; assembly: GCF_901765095.1. NCBI lineage: Eukaryota > Metazoa > Chordata > Amphibia > Gymnophiona > Siphonopidae > Microcaecilia > Microcaecilia unicolor. Next base: position 596,342,596 of record NC_044032.1, read on the forward strand.
AGTGGTGCAGGAGTGCCTGTGGATTCCCACTTATCCCCACACTACCCACCATGGAGACCCCCAGTAGGTGCCAAGGGGGAGTAGGGAGTAGGGTTGGTTAGGTATTTTGAAAAGGGATAAGGAGTTGAGGGTCTGGGGGATTATTTTACAAGGAATCAGTGAATGGGTAAGGAGGTCAGAATTTTGAGGTCTGATAGGGAGCATTTTTTTCATAAGCACTGGCTATTTTAATCTGCACTTTGAGCTCATGCTCTTGGGGAGGAAAGATAATACCTCTTGAGATAAAATTATCTTTCCATGAACAACCTAGTGTGTGAGTTTAATGCAAATTGTGTTATGCATTTTGCCTAATAATGAGCTGATTTGCATGAATTTATGTGCTTCATAGCCCATTAGTATTTAACACATATTGTGGTAAAATAATTTTAAGTTAAGCTGCATTATTGGTAAATTATACACGTTATTGCAATAACAAAGCTTAGTAAATAGATCTAAATGTAGCTGCTAGAATGTAAATATCTAGTGCAAAAGAAAATATTTAACTAAAATAACATGTAACCCATGAATCAGCAAGACATCCTAATTACTGTTTGTTATTTTTTAAGAATGATCAATCAGATATTATAATTCACCTGTGGATAAATTCACCCTCAAATTAAGGGTCATAAGTCCTCTCAGCTAAGTAGGATATTCTGTGCTAAGACCCCAGAATACGTTCATCCGAAGCTGTGGCTCTGTATTTATACAAAAATATATTTAAAAGTTCCTGTTCTAGCACTTGCATGGCTTGAATCTACTCACCGTTGTGTGCTGTGTTTTGTAGCACCCATTAACTGAAACAGGTTTCTTCATTCCGTCAGAGCTGATTTAACTTACAGAAACTTCAAAACCTTAGTGAAGACATTTCTTTTTAAATAGTCTCTTGGGGAGTCAACTGGTTGAAAGGCTATTTGGCTGTTCCCATGTCGTTGTTTTGAATGATTGCTGTGATAATTTTAGTATAATATTTTTCTGTTTTACTAGAATGTTTTTCTGTTTGGTTGAGGTGCCATCCTGGTACAATATCAGGCTTATTTTTGAAAGAGAAGGATGTCCATCTTTCAACACAAATCGCAAGAAGGGCGTCCTTCTCACAGGGTCACCCAAATTGGTATAATGGAAAGCCGATTTTGGGCATCCCCAACTGCTTTCTAACTTCCCGGGGGCATGTCGGAGGCATAGCGAAGGCGGGACTTAGGCATGCCTAACACATGAGCATCCTTAACCCATAGTGGAAAAAAAGGGCGTCCCTGATGAACACTTGGACGACTTTACCTTTTACTTTTTTTCTTAAGACCAAGCCACAAAAAGGTGCCCAAACTGACCAGATGACCACCGGAGGGAATCAGGGATGACCTCCCCTTATTCCCCCAGTGGTCACCAACCCCCTCCCACCCTCAAAAAAAATTTAAAAATAATTTTTGCCAGCCTCTATGCCAGCCTCAAATATCATACCCAGCTCCATGACAGCAGTATGCAGGTCCCTGGAGCAGTTTTAGTGGGTGCAGTGCACTTCAGGCAGGAGGACCCAGGCCCATCCCTCCCTACCTGTTACACTTGTGGTGGTAAATGTGAGCCCTTCAAACCCACCAGAAACCCACTGAACTCACATCTAGGTGCTCCCCTTCACCCATAAGGGCTATGGTAATGGTGTACAGTTGTGTGGGGGGGGGGAGTGAGTTTTGGGGGGCTGAGCACACAAGGTAAGGGAGCTATGTACCTGGGAGCTTATTCTGAAGTCCACTGCAGTGCCCCCTAGGGTGCCCGGTTGGTGTCCTGGCATGTCAGGGGGACCAGTGCACTACGAATGCTGGCTCCTCCCATGACCAAAGGGCTTGGATTTTGTCGTTTCTGAGATGGGCGTCCTTAGTTTCCATTATCGCCGAAAATCAGAAATGACCAAGTCTAAGGACGACTATCTTTAGGGACGACCTAAATGTCAAGATTTGGACTTCCCCAACTGTATTATCGAAACGAAAGATGGACACCCATCTTGTTTCGATAATACCGGTTTTCCCGCCCCTTCACCGGGACATCCTGCGAGGATATCCTCAGGAAAACCTGGGCGCCCCTTTCAATTATGCCCCTCCATGTCTGCATTCCTTTCTTGTGGTATGAGTTTATTCTTGTATGAGTGCCCTGACCTATTTTAATATGTAGTTCTTTTCTTTGCTTTATTGTAGACCGTTTGTCACCTTGACCTGCTTTATCAGTAAAGGTGGTCATTGCAGTCACCCAGAGTTTAACTGAGCACCTGGTTAGCTCACTGGGTAAAGTCAGGACAGTCTTTTTGCTGTCCTAGCTTTATACACTTACTTAATTGGTTAGTGAACTGAATATCGCTACTAACCAGTTAAGTGCTGGCTCTACCCAAGCTCTGTCCACGGCCCACCCTGGTAATAACCAGACAGTGCTGCAGTGGTCAGAGATGATATTCATCAGCAGTGCCCAGTTAAGTGACATTGAAAATTGATGGCCAGTTTGGTCAGTATGGTTTAAAGGGGCAACATCCTCTCCTGCCTGCTTACCACATTGAATATTAACCCCATTATTTCTTGTAATTAAAAGGAAGCCTATTTCAGAACCATAGCTGATGGAGTTCCCTAGACTCATTCCAAGGTCTTATCATACCAACTGAAGTATCAGAGCTGATTTCCCTGAATTTATTTCAAGTCTATATTACAGATGTACATTAATTTGAATCAACATGCTAGAAGCCTAAAACAATAAGATGGGAGAGTTGTAGTATATAGCACTAAATGAAGAGGTAGACATAATAGGCATCTCAGAGACCTGGTGGAATGAGTACAACCAATGGGACACTATTTTAACTGGGTATGAATTATATCGCAATGATAGAGTGGATCAAATTGGAGGGGAGGTTGTGCTATATGTTAAAGAGGGAATTGAGTCAAATAAAATACGTATTCTATATGAAGCAGATAACAACGTGGAATCCTTGTGGATAGAAATTATATATGTGAAGGGAAAGAGTATACTGGTAGGGCTGTACTACCATCCACCGGGACAGAATGAATAGACAGATGAACAAATGTTTACAGAAATTAGGAAAGCTAGCAAATTGGGCAACATTACAATAATGGGTGATTTCAATTACCTGTATCCAAGAAAGTTATAAGGACAGAGCATTAAAAAATCAAAATAATACATCAAATCTACTCTCCTTCACTTTAATCATGGGAATGGTTAACCTCAAACACTAAAATAAATGGAGAAAAAAGACCTCAGAACACAAAGCTCCAAACACACAACTTCAATAAGTCAGATGCTCACAATAATCATAGGTCATAAATAAAACTCCACTTCTCATAATTAAGGCAAAACAAACCAGTCTCAAGCTCAGAATTAGGCAAATAGTGCTTCTTCCAGCCAACGATAAAGTTCAACAACAGCAATTGAAAAAAAAATTACAGTACTTATCTTCATACACTGCCAAGTTCATGATATGTTGCAAAGTACATAAACCCAGGGAAAAACAGATGCTGACTGGAAACATCCAAATCCAAACTTAGAATGGCAGTGGAGGGAAACAGTCATCCACTAAAAAAACAAGATGCAGATAATATGATGTCAGCACATAATCCACTTCAGCAAATGAGCACCAGCAGATGAAAAAATATTAACCAGTCACAAAAAAGCCTTCCATTCAAGTGTGAAATTTAAACCTCTCGAGGAGACTGTCTGCAAAAGAAATATCAAATGCTGTTCTTTCTGTCGCAAATGCTGACAGACATCACCATGGTGATCACCCACAGAAATCTCATTCAGTACTCTGCAGCAAAACAATTCCAGACATAATCTCCAGGGATATCAATCAACTTGTTAGCTATCTCACAAACTCCCAAAGTATTTAAGTTCAATTGTGCATGAATCATTGTAACTTTTTCTCTAAACTAGACTGAAGTGTATCAGCTGTAGATGTATTAATTCCAATGGCCAACTGTAAATCTTCAGTATTTAAAAGATTATCCACTAAATAAAACAATTTATGAGTATTTAGAAGATTATCACCAATCAATTGAAATAGAATTCTTTTTTTACAGTAATTAAACATTTATATGAAGATGCTTTGAGTACCAGATAAATTGTGCTCCTCAGAAAGAGATTTTCTCCAAACCCTTTCACATGTCATAAAATCTCGAGAGATTACATCAATGGTTAGTTTCTTGTGAGGGGTAGAGAATATCATGTGATGCTGAATAAAGTTTTGCAGAGCTTTTTAATTTCAGGTACAGAGCTCCTCAGGGGTCTAGTTTGTCTCCTTTGTTGTTTAACGTTTTGGTTTTTTTTGTGCTTAATTAATAATTTTTCTTTACTTTTTTTTGTATGCAGATGATATGCAGATAATTTTCCTTTGAGGCATGACCCTATTAAAGCTTTGAATAAGTTGAATTCAGTACTACATGCATTTGCAGACTGGGGGGGTCTTTTACTAAGGCACACTCACGTTTTTAGTGCCGTGCTAAAATTGTGGGCACACCAATGCATTCCTACGGTCGTCTCTAATGTTTAGTGCACCCCCAATTTTAGCACATGCTAAAAATGTGAGTGCACCTTAGTAAAAGACGCCCTCATTTTGTACCAATTTCCTTGTTCTTAAAATACAGAAGACAGAATTTCTTCATATAGGTTAGCCTAATCCCATTCTTCCACCAGCAGTTTTGTGCTTGAATCTGGGAAATTTCCAGCCGTCTCAATGTGTGACAATTTTATGGTTTCATATGTATGGAGTTTGGAACCCTAAATATCATGAGTATTGATTGCCAAGTATTAGAAACTGAAACTTTTGTGAAGACTACAATCGTTTTTGAAACTCAGCATGTTTTGAATATTGGTGCAATCTTTAATTTTGCACAATCTTGATTATTGCAGTAGTGTCAATGTAAGTTTGGAAGAAAGCATCTACAACATCTGCAAGCGGCACAATTTGTGCTGCATGAGTAATTTTGGATGTTGGAAAGTAGTGTTCCTTTAGGCCGATACTAGCCCAGTTACTCTCATTGCCCATACCAGCTTGAATACAATTTAAATTGGTAACAGTGATCTTTCATATTTTATAGGAGAAGGGACCTGAATGTTTATGACAGAGAATTGATTGGTATGTTCCCAGGATGTGTTTGAGATTTGGTCAGGATGCATTATTAAATGAGTATTTGATGAGAGTGATGGAGTACAGAATCGTAGTAGAGCTTTTTCAGTGGCAGCCCCATTTGTGTGAAATAGCTTGCCATCATCATTGCATCATGAAAAGAAGTACATGACATTTTAGAACCATCTTAAAATCTTCCTGTTCCCAGAAAGAGTTTAATTCCTTAGTGACTCTGCTATTAAGATTACTGAGTGATGGAAGGGGTAAACTTCTGTGTCTGCTGTACCATTTTTTTTTGTTTTGTTTTTTTGGTTTATTTTGTGCAAGTTACTGCTTAGGTGTTTTTATTAGATGTTGCTTTACAGTGATGTTATTTTATAGTATACGTTTAAATTGTATATCTTCTTGGATGAGCAATTCTGTTAAAACGTGCTAACATTTATGTATCTGAATACATATCTAGATTATTAGAATTCCAGCATATACATGTATATGTGTACACATATGTGCACAAGTGCCAAAATTCTGCTTATGCACTATTTTATAAATATGCACATATTTTACACAGTATATATTTGACAACGGTTTCCTCTCTTAGCCTCTTTACCTTTTTGGTTGACTAATTGCTTTAGGTTCTATTCACTACCCATGGAATTTCAGTCTGTGGAACACCTTTCTTTTGGGTCCTACTCACTGCCCTAAGGTGTTTCATCCTATGTGTTCCTCTCCTTGTGCTCTATTCCTCTCCTTGTGCTCTATCTCTAGCTCCTTCAAATACTGCCTGCAGAATGTGCTTCCAGCCACACCCTCTTACTTCTGCCAAGGGAGCTAATGAGCTATCTGCCCCACCTGAGGAGACAGAGACTAGATCCTGGATTATCTGTTTCAAGATGCTCTGCCTCCAGCTGGCTGCTAGAGGTACCTTACCTTGTCTCCATCCTGCTACTACCCCTTCCCCATGCATTCTGCTTTACCTTGTTACAGGGAGTTCCTTAGAAGTAGACAAAGATGCAAGTATGTACTACATGTGTACCAGCCTAGATGATCATTGAAATCTGGAGAGCAATGCTTGTTTGATGTGGCTTTATACTAAGTCATTAGGTTGGAGGAATATAGAAATAAGATCTTCTTTACAGTTGGTCCAATGTTTTGGAATATAATCCCAAAACAGTTAAGAGAGCTTCAGATTTTGAATTTAAGAAAGAAATTAAAACTTTACTATTTATTGAGGCCTATGATGGATCATAATTTGTTCAATATTAGAAGCACAACATGTTGATACATATCAGTACTGGACCATTGAGAATGATGTATATTAAAGAGAGAATTATATTTTTTCCAGTCTGTTAATAATGTTGAAAATGTGTATGAGCTGTATTTTTGTGAATGTAATTTTATAATCCACCTAGAACTTTGGCAATAGTGCAGAATACAATTTTTTTAATAAATACATAAACACAGGTAAGGACATATTACTGAAACTTTTACATTTAACTTTCCTGGGAATAGAGGGTCTATTCCTGGGAATAGATTTAATTCTATTCTATTCTATTCTCACTGCCTCCAGGGGTTTTGACCCAGCTTGCTATTCACAATATTGATAAAAGCATAAATAAAAAATTGTGTTTTAAGGATATCAGGCAAAATTTCTCGTCTACATTACTAATTTAAAATCTACTAAATAGCAGTTATATCCGTTTGATTTAGTTTTCTATTATGCTTCTGACCAGGAATTTCTCTCTTCAAAAATTATTTAAATAAATTCATTTATTAAAATTAATTTGAAATATACCATTTTCAATAAGACTTGACAGCTATAACTACTATAAGATTGTAATAAATTAAAGGAATGATATGTAGGTTGTATCCAAAAGCCTACATTTTTCTATCCATTAATTTTGTGAAATGAATGAAAATAAGATCTCACTATGATTGTACAGTGTGAATAAACTCTTAAGTACTATGCATAAAGCATAATTATAATATCTGTATTCATAATTATAGGCTTAATGTTAAAGCACAAAATATAATGTATATACATGCTTATCACATTTACATGAGGTTTCATGGGGCATTTTCCTCTTAACACTGAGAAAAAAACATGGTCATGTAGGGGGACTTCAGCTAATAATATTATTTAAAATAATATTTTATATCCATCAAAACTTATACAAAGACAATCAAGGAGAAACTAGGGGCCTTTTTACTAAGGTGCATAGATGCCTACGTGCGTCCAACATGCATCAAATTGCTACTAACACCCGGCTACCGCAAGCCCCAGGTGGTAATTCCATTTTTGGCACATGCCCAAAACACATCATAGAAAATATTTTCTATTTTCTACCACATGGCGCTTACCTATTGGTAATCGGCAGTTTACACGCATTGCATCCTTAATGCCCAGTTAGCACTTGAGACCTTACCTCTAAGTCAATGGGTGGCGGTAATATCTCAGGCTGAAAATGGACGTGCACTGGTTTTAATTTTGCTGCATGTCCATTTTCCTGCTCAAAAAAATGCCTTTTTTCCAGGTGCACTGAGGAAATGGACCAGTGCGCATCTAAAACATCTGCCTACACTACGCAGGCCACTTTTAGGTGTGCCTTAGTAAAAGGGCTATATATATATATTTTTTAATCAGCTTATCATATACCCACATTAGCCCACAATAGTAAAGGTGGATCTTTCACTTCTAATAGAGCAATGAAAAAGACACAGTAATTCCAAATGAATAAAGCAACTGGACAGTATTACATCTCCTATTTTTAATCTATTTATTTATTTATTGTATTTATATCCCACTTTATTCAGGCATTCATAATCTTCCTTCCTGGAAAAGCCCTAACCTTCAGGAAACTAAGGACCCCTTTTACAAAGCTGTAGTAATAGGGGTCCTGTGGTAGTGTCGGCATATGAATTTGCCATGCACTGAGGCCCCTTTTACCACAGCAGGTAAAAGACAGAAAAAGTACACATTTGCCACATGGCCATTTCCTAGGGGAGCCCTTACCACCTCCAATTTAGGAGGCAGTAAGGTCTCCCATACGAACCTGGTGGTAACCAGACTGTATATGGCACAGCCTGATTACTGCAGGATAAGCCCCCAGCACTAAAAATAAAACCAATTTCTCATTGTGATGAAAATGGCACCCAGTGGGAGTGGCACTACTGCCGGATCTCATGGTAGGCTGGCATGTGCTAACGCTGCAGTACCTCTACCAAGGTGTTATAAAAAGAGCCCCTGTGCTCTCGTCGGCACCAACCACGCAGCCACACATTTATCTCCAAGATGCGAGCTTCTCTCATTCGACCTTTACCTTCAACAGGGAGGATCGATGAGAACACCGCCTCCGCACCTAGATGCTTCACCCTCTGACCCAAAGCCATGAAGTCTCGTATGATATGTTCAGTAGGATACTTAGCTGTATCATTTGTGCCAACATGGATGAGTAGCATAGGAGTGTGGTCCGTAGGCTTGATGAGTCTAGGCACAATATCGCAAATCTTGGCACCAGGCAGACAGCACACCTCTCTGGACAACATATCTGGCCGGCAGATGGGTACTTCGGTACCCCTGAAAAATGATTCTCCAACCACCACTACCTTTCGCTTTCTTTGGGCCAATTGTCCGATTGTGATGGCATTTTTGGTCATTGTTTTCTCCTGTTTTTTAGATGTTTCTAGCTCTTTTACCTCCAGGGCTGTGAACCGATTCTTTAGCTGAATAGAAGGTGGAGTTGGAGGATTGATCTTGTGGGACTTAGAGGGGCGCATAATCGAACGACAACGTCTATCTCCATGGGCGTTTATCTCCGAGAACGGGTCCGTGAAGGGGCGGACCGAACCATATTTTCGAAAAAAATAGACATCCATGTTTTATTCGACAATTTGTGAGCTGGGCGTTTTTGTTTTTCAGCGATAATGGAAAATGAAAGCGCCTAGCTCAAAAACGAATACATCCAAGGCATTTGTTCGTGGGAGGGGCCAGGATTTGTAGTGCACTGGTCCCCCTCACATGGCAGGACACCAACCGGGCACTCTAGGGGGCACTTTGACAAAAACAAAAAAAAAGGTAAAAGAGCTCCCAGGTGCATAGCACCCTTCCCTTGTGTGTTGAGCCCCCCAAATCCCCCTCAAAACCCACTGCCCACAAGTCTACACCATTACTATAGCCCTAAGGGGTGAAGGGGGGCACCTACATGTGGGTACAGTGGGTTTGGGGGGGTTGGAAGACTAAGCATTAAGCAGCACAATTGTAACAGGTAGGGGGGGGGATGGTCCTGGGTCCACCTGCCTGAAGTCCATTGCACCCCCTAACAACTGTTCCAGGGACCTGCATACTGCTGCCAGGGAGGTGGGTATGACATTTGAGGGTGAAAATAAAAAGTTGTGAAACATCATTTTTTGTGGTGGGAGGGGGTCAGGGGAGGTCATCCCCGATTCCCTCTGGTGGTAATCTGGTCATTTAGGGCACTTTTTGGGGCCTTATTCGTGAAAACACAGGGTCCAGGAAAAGTGCCCTAAATTCTAGCTACAAACGCATACTTTTTTTCCATTATCGGCAAAAGGCGCCCATCTCTGTTCGGGTGATAACCATGCCCCAGTCCTGCCTTCACCACGCCTTCGACACGCCCCCGTCAACTTTGTACGCTTCCGCGATGGAGTGCAGTTGAAAACGTCCAAGTTCGGCTTTCGATTATACCGCGTTATTCGTTTTTGTGAGATAAACGTCCATCTCCTGATTTAGGTCGGAACTTGGGCGTTTTTCTCGTTCGATTATAAGCTGGATAGTGACCTGCTTTGTCTGGATCAAATGTCTGGTTGACCCAGATGTTTCTTAGTCTTAGCACTTCTTCTCTTAGTCTGTACTGTTTCAGTGTGTTACTGATAACTCTGCTCTTTGCTTCTTGACCGACTGGTCTTTCCTCCCTCCCCTTCCTATTTATAATTTGTAGTTCCTTTCTGCTTCGATTATTTCTCTTTTTTTTTTTGTATATTGTACATCACTATCAGGCTCATTTTCAAAAGAGAAAAACGTCCAAAAAGTAACATGGCTGCATTTGGATGTTTTTCTCACAAAATCATCCAAATCAGTATTTTTGAAACCTAGTTTTAGATGTCCAAATCTCAAGGGGGCATTTCAGGGGTGTGTTGAGGGTAGGACTTGGGCGTTCCTAAGACTTAGATGTTTTTCATCCATAATGGAGCAAAACAAAAACATCCAGTACTAAAACATAGACGTTTTCAACTAGACCTGTTTTTATTAGGAATAAGGCTCAAAAAGGTGCCCTAAATGACCAGATGACCACTGCAGGAAATCAGGAATGACCTCCTGTTATTCCCCCTCCCACCCTCTAAAAATATGATGAAAAACATTACTTGCCAGTGTCTGTGCCACCCTCAGATGTTAACATGCAGGTCCCTGGAGTAGTCTAGTGGTGGGTGCAGTGCACTGCAGACAGGTGGACCCAGTTTCCTAACTCTCCCTACCTGTTACAATTGTGGAGGAAACTGAAGCCCTCCAAAACTCACCAGAAACCCACTATACCCACATATAGGTGCCCCCTTCACCCGTAAGGGCTACGGTAGTGGTGTACAGTTGGGGTAGTGGGTTTTGGGTGGGTTGTAGGAGGCTCAGCAGACAAAGTAAGGGAGCAATGGTGAGATGTGTACCTGGGAGCATTTTATGAAGTCCACTGCATTGCCCCCTATGGTGCCATACTGCTGTGCTGGGATGTCAGGGGGACCACTCTACTAAAAATGCTGGCTCCTCCTTCATCCCAATGGCTTGATTTTGTATGTTTTGCACTTGGATGTTTTTTTTTTCCAAAATGGACCAACCCCCCCCCCCCCCCCCCCCCCCATTCAAATCACAAAATATCCAAAATACAAAATGTCCATAGTATTTTTGAAACAAAAGATAGACGTTTTTCTTTTTCGAAAACGACCCTTTGTGTTTTGTGTAAAACGTCTAAATTCAGATTTAGACGTCATATCGAAAATGCCCCGCCACACTATATTATGTGAATAGTGGTATATCAAATAAAGTATAACCACAACCATAACCATAGATTCTTGGCTTCTCAGCATTATAGAGATACATACTTCAGATGCTAAGATTCATTCAGGAGAAACTTTGAGAAGTCATCAAAGAAGATTTAATTTAAAAAGACCATTCTAAAGATAGCTCAAGCAAGAGCCTTTCTGTTATTGTAGATTACAAATTATAATTCTCCACATTCATGTACAGTTTTCTTTCACTGTCACAGACAACATTTAGTTACAAATGTTAGCCATGTGTCCACTGTGATGCATGTTGTGCCCCGTGCCTGCCTCAAGATAGGAAAAAAAAACCCTCAATACGATTTGAAATTTCAATGGAACCAGTTTACACTTCATCCATCAGTGTTACTACAAACTATGCTGCAGTAGTGGATGTCCAAATGCAACTTCACTAGTGTTGTCATTGGAATAAAATTCTTACTTAGCAAAATAGATGCCTCCAGCCTGATGTAAATGCCAATGCCTAAATTACAAACAGAACAGGTATATTCTTTAAATGTGTGTAAATTCTTGGAATGCCCATGACTCACCCATGGTCACGCCCCCTTTTCAGTTCAGTTTCATAGACATTTGTGTGCATAAATTTTAATTTTTGCCAATTAGTGTCAATACTTGCTTGTTAAGTTCAATTATCAGCACTGATTGGCTTGTTATGCTAATTAAGTTATGCATACAAATCCAGAATATGACCAGATTTGCATGTGCACCTCAAATCACACTATATTAAATTCAGGGATATGCGTGCATCTGCCCCACAACCTAATCTATAACATGAGCACCTAAATGTTATAGTTCACAACTTAAAAGGGAGATAGCTATGAGAGGAGAATGGATCGGTCAGAGTGTTCCCAGGAATTAGGTGCTATGTTATAGTATACTTTGATTTCCATGCCCATTTGCCATCAGTTGGGTGCCATGGTTCATACCAGCTTTTTGCAGGTTTAAGTCTTCACACCCAAAGTTAAGCAGGGTAAACACTACACTAGTATTCTATAAAGATTGTTCTGCACAGACTGCCTTTTACAAAATATTAGCTTAGCATGGATCTTGACAGTACCTAACTTTGGGGGCTATTTACTAAATCTGACCCTAGCCCTATATAAGTCGACAAAATGTTGGCACCCAAATTTGGGTGTGGATCCCAGATACACATGGAAAATAATTATAATAAACTGAAAGTGTTCAACATTAATACTGGCTTAGATACAACTTTCAATGCAGGCAACATAGATAATGTATAGTTCTTAATACACTTCCATATCAACCTTTAAACAATCTGTTAGCAGACTTCAGTGATAACTCGTTTCACAAGCGATACTGAAGGAAAGGATAGTGAATTTTCTGGAAGCCAATAAGTTGCAAGATCCGAGACAACATGGTTTTACCAAAGGTAAATCATGCCAAACAAATCTCTTAGAATTCTTTGACTGGGTGACCAGAGAATTGAATCATGGACATGCTATAGATGTAATCTACTTAGATTTCAGCAAAGCTTTTGACACGGTTCCCAACAGGAGGCTCTTGAATAAACTTGACAGGCTGAAGACAGGACCCGACGTGGTGAACTGGATTAGGAACTGGTTGACGGACAGACGCCAGAGGGAGGTGGTTAATGGAATTCTCTCAGATGAGGGAAAGGTGAGCAGTGGAGTGCTTCAGGGATCGGTGCTGGGGCCGATTCTGTTCAATATATTTGTGAGTGACATTGCCGAAGGGTTAGAAGGTAAAGTTTGCCTTTTTGCAGAAGATACTAAGATTTGTAACAGAGTTGACACCAAGGAGGGAGTGGAAAACGTGAAAAAGGATCTGCAGAAGCTAGAAGAATGGTCTAAGGTTTGGCAATTAAAATTCAATGCAAAGAAATACAAACTGATGCACTTAGGGAGTAGAAATCCACGGGAGACATATGTGTTAGGTGGTGAGAGTCTGATATGTACAGACGGGGAGAGGGATCTTGTGGTGATAGTATCTGAGGATCTGAAGGCGACGAAACAGTGTGACAAGGCGGTGGTCATAGTAGAAGGTTGCTAGGCTGTATAGAGAGAGGTGTGACCAGCAGAAGAAAGGAGGTGCTGATGCCCCTGTATAAGTCATTGGTGAGGCCCCACCTGGAGTATTGTGTTCAGTTTTGGAGGCCGTATCTTGCTAAGGGTGTATAAAGAATTGAAGCGGTGCAAAGAAAAGCTACGAGAATGGTATGGGATTTGCGTTACATAGTAACATAACATAGTAGATGACGGCAGAAAAAGACCTGCACGGTCCATCCAGTCTGGCCAACAAGACAACTCATATGTGCTACTTTTTGTGTATACCCTACTTTGATTTGTACCTGTGCTCTTCAGGGCACAGACCGTATAAGTCTGCCTAGCACTATCCACGCCTCCCAACCACCAGCCCCGCCTCCCAACCACCAGCTCCGGCACAGACCGTATAAGTATGCCCAGCACTATCCCTGCCTCCCACCACCGGCTCTGGCACAGACCGTATAAGTCTGCCCAGCACTATCCCTGCCTCCCAACCAACAGTCCTGCCTCCCACCACTGGCTCTGGCACAGACCGTATAAATCTGCCCAGCACTATCCTCGCCTCCCAACAACCAGCCCCGCCTCCCAATCTCGACTAAGCTCCTGAGGAACCATTCCTTCTGCACAGGATTCATTTATGCTTATCCCACGCATGTTTGAATTCCGTTACTGTTTTCATTTCCACCACCTCCTGCGGGAGGGCATTCCAAGCATCCACTACTCTCTCCATGAAAAAATACTTCCTGACATTTTTCTTGAGTCTGCCCCCCTTCAATCTCATTTCATGTCCTCTCGTTCTACCGCCTTCGCATCTCCTCAAAAGGTTCATTTGTGGATTAATGTTACAAGACGTATGAGGATTAATGTTACAAGACTTGCTGACCTAAACATGTATACTCTGGAGGAAAGGAGAAACAGGGGTGATATGATACAGACGTTCAAATATTTGAAAGGTATTAATCCGCAAACGAACCCGTTCCGGAGAGGCGAAGGCGGTAGAACGAGAGGACAGGAAATGAGATTGAAGGGGGGGCAGACACAAGAAAAATGTCAGGAAGTATTTTTTCACGGAGAGAGTAGTGAATGGTTGGAATGCCCTCCCGCGGGAGGTGGTGGAAAAGAAAACGGTAACGGAATTCAAACATGCGTGGGATAAACATAAAGGAATCCTGTTCAGAAGGAATGGATCCTCAGGATCTTAGCCGAGATTGGGTGGCAGAGCCAGTGGGGGGAGGAGGGGCTGGTGGTTGGGAGGCGGGAATAGTGCTGGGCAGATTTATACGGTCTGTGCCCTGAAGAGGACAGGTACAAATCAAGGTAGGGTATACACAGAAAGTAGCACATATGAGTTTATCTTGTTGGGCAGACTGGATGGACCGTGCAGGTCTTTTTCTGCCATCATCTACTATGTTACTATGTTATATTAATACAATATTAGAGGAAAACAATCTCAACTAGATAAATGGATTATATACAATCTTTCTCTTTCTTAGACCACAAAATAAATAGAGAGAGTGAAACAAGACAAGGAGATCAATTAAACAACAGTAAACAAAGAAAACATGGTATTAACCTGATTATCCCCAGTTATTATTTATCTGAATCATTATTCCACATTGATCGTTTGGTTGGCTTCTTCAAACCCAAGACGGTGTATAGTCAATTAATTTTGTTGGAAACATACTTATTGTCCAATATTAGTGAAAATATTACACCTGATTTCATTTTTTTCTCTTTTAAAACCAGAAATTATTTAACAATACAAACACTTGAATCTCTAATCCAATTCCCACTGATTAAGGTAATCTCAGTTTCACAGGCTTCACTCCTTTTGAATTAATATACTAAGAGGAATCATTTCAGAGGAAAAAAACTTTAGGAGTCATACCTGGAACTCTGGGAAAACAACAATCTCGATATTAATCATCTGTAATAATATTCATTTTGTTCAAATTTTTCTGGTCTATTATCATTTTCAAAATCTTAACCGTTTCCTACTCCTGTAGAACTTCATTTGCTGTATCAATTTTTCATTCTCAAAGGATTCGATTTGATTATCCATGTGGCTCACTAATAAGTTTATATCTGAAGCAAATTTATTTACTACCACCGTTAGGTCCTGAAGCGCCTTCCAGATAATATTCAATGTAACCTCCACAGGAGCCAAAAACTCCAAGCTGATAGCTCTTACGGGTTTAGGAGTGGCACCGCCGACACGGGTTCAGCTGTAAATGACTTCCGTTTCAGCATACACTCCTAACTCACTCCTCCACTCCTTTGGACATGGTGGTTAAATGACTTGGGAGCAATGAAGTTGTTTCCAGGTCCAAGAGCATCGACGCTCCGCTGGCGCTAATCAAAGGACTCATCAACCCAGTCATCTGTGGGCAGCTCGTCATGCAGCGGTCCCACACTTGCTCCACAGGGGACAAAACGCTGGTCATCGGCGGCTGACCCCCCATTGTCCCCTTCCTCTCACTTAAGGTAACTGCAAATGCAGAGAGGAAATTTCAAGTAAACAAAGACAGAACTTCAGAGAACAGCTGGGCCGTTGAGCATACGAGCTTCAGGTCACCATCTTTCCACTCTCCCTAGTTTGGGACACTCTTTGTCTGGTTTCTCCTCAGAGGCCTGTCTGATATGGGTAACCCTTCAGCATAGCCCTTTGATTCATTGAAACACAGAAGCCCCTCCACCACTACATGGATAGTGAATTTCCTGGAAGCAAATAAATTGCAAGATCCGAAACAACATGGTTTTACCAAAGGGAAATCGTGCCAAACGAATCTCATTGAATTCTTTGACTGGGTGACTGGAGAATTAAATCATGGATGTGCTATAGACGTAATCTACCTAAATTTCAGCAAAGCTTTTGACCCGGTTCCCCACAGGAGGCTCTTAAATAAACTTGACGGGCTGAAGATAGGACCCAAAGTGGTGAACTGGATAAGGAACTGGTTGACGGACAGACGCCAGAAGGTGGTGGTGAATGGAATTCGCTCGGAGGAGAGAAAGGTGACTAGTGGAGTGCCTCAGGGATCAGTGCTGGGGCTGATTATGTTCAATATATTTGTGAGTGACATTGCAGAAGGGTTAGAAGGTAAAGTTTGCCTTTTTGCGGATGATACTAAGATTTGTAACAGAGTGGACACCCGGGAGGCAGTAGGAAACATGAAAAAGGATCTGCGAAAGCTAGAAGATTGGTCTAAGCCTTGGCAATTAACATTCAATGTGAAGAAATGCAAAGTGATGCACTTAGGGAGTAGAAATCCACAGGAGACGTATGTGTTAGGTGGTGAGAGTCTGATAGGTACCGACGGGGAGAGGGATCTTGGGGTGATAGTATCTGAGGATCTGAAGGTGACGAAACAGTGTGACAAGGCGGTGGCTGTAAGTAGAAGGTTGCTAGGCTATATAGAGAGGGGAGTGACCAGCAGAAGAAAAGAGGTGTTAATGCCCCTGTACAAATCATTGGTGAGGCCCCACCTGGAGTATTGTGTTCAGTTTTGGAGGCCGTATCTTGCTAAGGATGTAAAAAGAATTGAAGCGGTGCAAAGAAAAGCTACGAGGATTGTATGGGATTTGCATTACAAGACCTATGAGGAGAGACTTGCTGACCTGAACATGTATACCCTGGAGGAAAGGAGAAACAGGGGTGATATGATACAGACGTTCAAATATTTGAAAGATATTAATCCGCAAACGAACCTTTTCCGGAGATGAGAAGGCAGCAGAACTAGAGGGCATGAAATGAGATTGAAGGGGGGCAGACTCAAAAAAAATATCAGGAAGTATTTTTTCACGGAGAGAGTGGTGGATGCTTGGAATGCCCTCCCGTGGGAGGTGGTGGAGAGGAAAACGGTAACGGAATTCAAACATGCGTGGGATAAACATAAAGGAATCCTGTTCAGAAGGAATGGATCCTCAGGAGCTTAGCCGAGATTGGGTGGCAGAGCTGGTGGTGGGAGGCGGGGCTGGTAGTTGGGAGGCGGGGATAGTGCTGGGCAGACTTATACGGTCTGTGCCAGAGCCGGTGGTGGGAGGCGGGGCTGGTGGTTGGGAGGCGGGGATAGTGCTGGGGAAACTTGTACGGTCTGTGCCCTGAAAATGACAGTTACAAATCAAGGTAAGATATACACAAAAACTAGCACATATGAGTTTGTCTTGTTGGGCAGACTGGATGGACCGTGCAGGTCTTTTTCTGTCGTCATCTACTATGTTACAAGGTGGTGTCCCTTCAGAGGGCATAGTTGAAAGGTATTAATTTCGGAATCAAACCTTTTCTGTAAATGGGAAGGTGGTAGAACTAGAGGACATGAAATGAGATTGAAGGGGGGCAGACTCAAGAAAAATGTCAGGAAGTATTTTTTCATGGAAAGAGTGGTGGATACTTGGAATGCCGTCCCACGGGAGATGGTGGAGATGAAAACAGTAATTTTATTGATTTATTTATTTTGTTACATTTATAGCCCGCATTTTCCCACCTATTTGTAGGCTCAATGTGGCTTACATAGTACCGGAGAGGAGTTACAGACTCCGGTGTAAACAAATACAAAGTGATGTTGTGATAAAATAAACTTCATGTGGCACAGCCACACTAGGGAATCGTACAATGGAAGAGTTGTGTTTTGTCAGGTATACACATAAAGTAGCACATATGAGTTTATCTTGTTGGGCAGAATGGATGGACCATACAGGTCTTTCTCTGCCGTCATCTACTATGTTACTATCCAGCTCATTTTTGAAAGAGAAGGGCGCCCATCTTCCAACACAAATCGGGAAATGGGCGGCCTTCTCTCAGGGCCGGCCATATCGGCATAATCGAAAGCCGATTTTGGCCACCCTCAACTGCTTTCCGTTGCGGGGGCGACCAAAGTTCAAGGGGGGCGTGTTGGCATTGTACTGAAGGCGGGACGGGGATGTGGTTAAGAGATAGCCGTCCTCGGTCGATAATGGAAAAAAGAAGAGCATCCCTGACGAGCATTTGGCCGACTTTACTTGGTCCCTTGTTTTTCACGACCAAGCCTCGAAAAGGTGCCTGAACTGACCAGATGACCACCGGAGGGAATCGGGGATCACCTCCCCTTTCTCCCCCAGTGGTCACCAACCCCCTCCCACCCCCCAAAAAAAATTAGAACACATTTTTTCCAGCCTCTATGCCAGCCTGAAATGTCATACCCAGCTCCATGACAGCAGTATGCAGGTCCCTGGAGCAGTTTTTAGTGAAGTGCAGTGCACTTCAGCCAGACGGACCCAGGCCCATCCCTCCCCTACCTGTTACACTTGTGGTGGTAAATGGGAGCCCTCCAAAACCCTCCCGAAACCCACTGTACCCACATGTAGGTGCCCCCCTTCACCCCTAAGGGTTATGGTAGTGGTGTAGAGTTGTGGGTAGTGGGTTTTGGGGGGCTCAGCACACAAGGTAAGGGAGCTATGCAGCTGGGAGCAATTTGTGATGTCCACTGCAGTGCTCCCTAGGGTGCTCGGTTGGTGTCCTGGCATGTGAGGGGGACCAGTGCACTACGAATGCTGGCTACTCCCACGACCAAATGCCTTGGATTTGGTTGTTTTTGAGATGGCCGTCCTCATTTCCCATTATAGGTGAAAACCGAGGTCAGCCATCTCTGAGGTCAGCCTAAATGTTGGGATTTGGGCGGTCCCGGACCGTATTATCGAAACGAAAGATGGCCGCCCATCTTGTTTGATAATATGGTCAGCTCCGCCCCTTCCTGGTTCCGTCCCCTGAGATGGGCACCCTTAGAGATTGGCGCCCCCGTTCGATTATGCCCCTCCATGTTACATAGGATCACAGTCCTATGGCTTACCAGCTTCTTCATTGGTCTTAACATTAACTTAAGTTTAATTTTAAATCAAGTTTTTACTACATAGCTTCACAGAGAGACCTGCAACCTACATGAAACAGAGTGGAGGATTAGCCTAGTGGTTAGTGTAGCAGACCTTGATCCTGGGGAACTGGGTTCAATTCCCACTGCAGCTCTTTGTGACCCTGGGCAAGTTACTTAACCCTCCATTGTCCCAGGTACAAATAAGTTCCTGTATATAATATGTAAACCGCTTTGAATGTAGTTGGAAAAAACATAGAAAGGTGGTATATTAAGTCCCATTCCCCTTTCACCAGTTAGGCAGCATCAAGGTATGGCCCTCTGTCTCTGACTAACAGTCCTCCATATTTTCAAAATGGTGTCTGCTAAACTTGTTCCTTCCTCTAAACTCTATAGTAAGGACCTTGCACAAGTTCTGTATTGATAAATACACATAAGCACCTATGGATCTTTATAAAATAACTCCTAAGTACTGTATGAGCCCACTTATAACATTACCCTTATAGGGGGTGATTGTACAAGTGGGCACCTTCATTCTGATGCCCTGATGCTGCGCAGTAAGATTGTATTCTGTAACAAAATCATGGCACCCAGATTATATTATAGAATCATATAATCCCTCCTCTCAGTACCCTTCGCCACCACCGCCAACTCCAGACTCTGCCCTTTCTGCCTCGCCTCACCCCAAGCTTGGAATAAACTCCCTGAGCCCATACGCCAGGCCCCCTCCCTGCCCATCTTCAAATCCTTGCTCAAAGCTCACCTCTTCAATGTCGCCTTTGGTACCTAACCACTACACCTCTATTCAGGAAATCTTGACTGCCCCAACTTGACATTTCGTCCTTTAGATTGTAAGCTCCTTCGAGCAGGGACTGTCCTTCTTTGTTAAACTGTACAGCGTTGCGTAACCCTAGTAGCGCTCTAGAAATGTTAAGTTGTAGTAATAGTAGTAATCATTGTGTAACCCAGTATGGCCATGCCTTACATTTACACATCCTCAGTTATACTAGGGCTCGTTCTGTGCATGGGGAGGGTGGGGTCTCATCGTATAGACTGGTTGGGGGGGAGAACAAGCAGAGCCGCTCTATAGTTTTGTTCCACTCAAATATGCACTGGCACTTTTGATCCAAAATCAAAGGCCAAACATGAATTTCAGGCCGGTTTCAGTGCCAAAACCAAAAGTGAAATTTGGTCAGCCTCTAAATATATAAAATTATAGACCATGAAAATTTGATAGAAAGATAAAAATTATCCTGGTTGTATTGAGTGCCACTAGCATGAGAAAAATAAATTTTGAGCATATAGAGCTAGGTTTACTAAGCTGCGCTATGGGTGTGTTAGTGTTACTAATGCACGTAAATGGTGTACACATGTTAAACGCTAACGTGCCCATAGAAACATATAGTTGCGTTAGCGTTTAATGTGCCTTAAATTTACAGGCGTGTTAAAAACGCTAACGCACCTTAGTAAACATACCCCATAGTCAACCTTTAATTCAATGGACTAAGAGGAGGGAGAGTGTATCCATAATTCCCAATTGTTTGTGGTTTCCGGGGGACATCTAGATAATAACAATAACAAATATAAAAATCATAAGTAAACTCCATAAATTAATATATAAATGATACCATTACTGTGTGTATGTGATATAAACATTAAAAATGAATATAAAATAAATGGTATAATGCTATAATTTTAAAAAGTGGCAGGAGACTTGTAACTGACAATATTCTGTAATTTTTGTGGATAAGTGGAAGCTCTAGTCATGCTTCTCCCATGTATATGCTGTGTTGCATTTACACACTATCCCCCTAATTCCATGTATTTTAATTACATAAGTCTGAATATTTTAGATTCCTTAAAACTAAAGGAAACCTATGCACTGTCTCCAAGAATTTCACATAGAACTGCTAAGTGCAGCCATTTGTTTCTCTATTTGATGGAAGACTTTAATCTCACAGGCCTGGTCCGAATTTACAACTTTAAAAGGTGTGTTCTTTCAGCTATTAAAGCCTTAACCCTGCATTGCTAACTAGGAAGACTGCTGATCTACAGGGTGTACTCCAAAGAGTGGATTGCAGCGCCACCCAGTGATATTTTGCCTAACTAGCTTCTGACACAAAAATGTGTCATGCAAGCATCCCAGTGGTGTGTGGGAGAGGAAACCATAACCCCCATGAAACAAAGAGAAGGCAAAAGTGCAAGAGGTCAAACACCCACATAACATTACTTAAAAGATCACCGCATTGTCACATCAAAGCTACCCACAGCACCCCCAGACCACCCTTGGGAACTATAGGACTGGTGAATGCCAGATCAGCTGCAAAGAAATCCTCAGTGAGCCATGACGCCATAAATGAGCAGCATCTTGACATCCTAGGAATAAGTAAAACCTGGCTAGATGAAAGTGGGGGTTTACCATTGGCTGAACTATGCCCAACAGGTTTCAACATCCAACATCAACCAAGACCAGGAAGACAGGGTGGAGGGGTAGCAGTATTGATTCAGGGCACAATCAAACTGCGCAGAATATCCATCCCCCGGCTACATGGATCAGAATCTCTTTTAATCCAACTTGAAGAGGAGAAGCCAATCTGGCTGCTCATGATTTACAGAGCACCTCGTAACAACACATTATCTGTGCAAGAACTCCTAGGCTGGTGATCATGGGAGACTTCAGTATACACATCAAAACCCCAGATACCACCACAGCTGCCTTTCTGGACACGATGACAGCACTAGGATTTACACAGGTGATCAATTCTCCAACGCACGAAAAGGGTCACATACTAGAGCTGGTATTCTACAAAGGGGTTGATATCCCAGAATTCTGGGATAACAGTATTGAAATAACCCCCTTATCATGGTCAGACCATTTTCTAATTAAATTCTCCCTAAGTGACCACCTGAAACAAATGGCACCTCCCAGAGTTTGGAAGGAGATCAGAGACAAAAAAAAAAGCTGACCGCTGAGAATTTCCTAGAGGCCTTGGACTATCTGCATGTAGATGAAAAGACAACAGTGTCAGTACAAGTTGACATCTGGAATACACAACTAGCCAAGACCTTAGAGAAACAACACCACTAATAAAGGTCTTATGCCCCACTAACAAATGCTCACCTTGGTTTTCTCCAGAACTTCAGATCCTTAAACGCAAAGGACGAAAACAGGAAAGGAGATGGTGCAAATCTCAGGCTAAACTGCAGGAAGCACATGGCAAAGTACCGCCAAGCCTTAACAGCAACCAAAAAACAGTATTTCTCTCAATGCATTGCACAGGCTGACAATTCAACCAAGCAGCTGTTCAGTATAGTAAACAGCCTACTTCATCCCCCACAACAGAACCAACCTGCCCAGTCTAAACTGAGCTGCAATGCTCATTGAGCTAAAAAGCAGTGTGTGTGTTGGTTCCCATGCTCCAAGCCTCTGATCATTGTGCACTTGCACATGCGGGTGCTAGTCTGGCGCTGATGGTCTCTAGCACCTGCATTTGCTTCTGAGCATCAGGGCCATAGAGGGGGAGAGACAGGCACAAGCATATGAGAGAGTTATACAAAGATAGATAGGGAGACAGACACAACATACAGAGATGAAGGTAGAAGGATGAAGGAGGAATGAATAACACAAAGGTTAATTCTATAACAGGGCACCTACTAACCAGTTGTTTATGGCATCTTTTTTAAGCTTATTCTACAAAGAAAAGTAGACACCTGCTTTTTCTTTGTAGTATACTTGCACAAGTGGCTGAAAACATGCTTGCGTCTAAAGTGTGAGTACTTACACCGCCCTCGCCCTATAGCAGGTGTAAACATCCTGCCTATTTGTGAGCTGCAATGTGTGTAAATTATAGTATTCTATCATTTATGTGCATACTTGTTTGGATGGAGTGTAGGTAGACTGCATACAACACATGCACACACACACCTGCATGGTACATACTTTTTTGCTATTCAGTATTAAATAAGATGTTACTTGTCGCTTGTTTACTCTTTCCAAAATTACTAGGAATAGGGGGCACGCAGTGAAGCTACAGAGTAGTAAATTTAAAATGAACCAGAGAAAATATTTCTTCACTTAACATGTAATTAAACTCTGGAATTCATTGCCAAAGAATGTGGTAAAAACAGCTTAGCAGGGTTTAAAAAAGGTTTGGCTATCTTCCTAAAAGAAAAGTTCTTAAGCCATTATTAAAATGGACTTAGGAAAATCCACTGCTTATTTCTAGGATAAGCAGCATAAAATGTATGATACTGTTTTGGGATCTTACCAGGTACTTGTGACCTGGATTGGCCACTGTTGGAAATAAGATACTGGGCTTGATGGACCTTCGGTTTGTTCCAGTATGGCAACATTTATATACTTATATGCATATATGTATATAAATATCTAAAGTACTGTAATATATGTGCCTTCTTGCCACATACAAATTCATGGTCTCTTATATCATTTCCCTCACAGTCTTCTCTTATTTCTCTCAGCAAAGACAAACCAGTAAAAATCTTTCAGCAGGACCTCTCAGCTGTTTTCCTACAGTTCTTTAAATTAGCCAACAAGGTCTGTTCTATCCATCCCAGTCGATATTCAGAGCAGCTTAACCAGGCAGGAGAGACTCTGCCTGGCCCAGACTCTAATATTCAGTGGCACTTAATCAGAGAGTACTACTGAATATTACCTCTAAGTGCTGCAGCAGTATGTGCTTCATAACAGGGCAGTCCGGGGTTGTAGCCAGGGTAGAACCGGAAATTATCTGAGCACCACCAGTATTCAGTGACAAATCCTGTATAATTATCTGGGCAAATAGGACCACACAAATAGCAGTCTTACCTAGCCCAAGGAACGGCCCAAGGCAAGATGCCGCCTGAGGCGGAGCTTGCATGCCATCCCCCGGGCCAAGATACCGCCCCCTCCCAGGTGTTTTACCTGGTCATGGTGACTTTCCAAACCAAGCAGTGGCAGCGATTCCCATACGCTGCCCTGTCACTGCTGGCACCCGCTTCTTCTCTTTACTACGGCTCCCTGAGTGAAACAGGAAGTTACTTCAGGTGGCCTCAGTAAAGGGAAGAAGCGGGTGCTGGCGACAGCAGGGTAGCGTATGGGAATCACTGCCGACTTTGAAAAGTCACTGTGACCGGGTAAAACACTGCGAAGCCGCCCTCTGAGATGTCGCTCCTAAACAGTGCTGCCTAAGGCCCCCACCTCAGGTGAATATCAGCTTGCAACTGGAAAAATTCAGGTGGCAGAGCAAGACACGAATTGTACACTGAATACCTAGATCTAACTCAGGCCACAGTGGTCAGTCTTGGAAGAGGGGGAAGGAGGACTGTATGTGACTTTCAGGGAGGAAATGCTGGGGGGGGTGGGGGTGCTGCTGCAGAGTTATTCCTACATTAGCCATACTATTAGATGGCTGATAGCATAGCTGCAATTAATACCACCTCTGCAGTTAACACCACCACCACTGATCCACACACTAGTTTTCGCCACCGGCTGCTGTCCTGCTCTGCCCCGATACATCCATATATTGCCTCTTCCTTTGTTAAACAGCTAATGTGGGGTTTTCATCATTCAGGCTAGTTTAACGCACATTACTGATTGCCATAAAAACAACACACGACTTGACAACCTTCCGAAAATTACTGAAGACTTATTGTTCAAAAAGACGTACAAAAAGGATCCCCCATAACGACCTGACTCCTAAATTATACCAGATGCAACTATTATGGAACTCTTCTAACTTGTTTATTTTACTTACATCCCCATCACTGAACATTATATCTTGTCCTGATATCATTATGTTATTTTTTATATATTTATACACTTTCAATCCTACATGATATTCTTATGCATCTTATTTGGAACAATTCTGAAACTCTTATTCCGTTAATATGATTGTCATGATATTCCAATGCACCTTATCTGTATCTATATTCTGAAATTCTTATTCCATTAATGTGATTGTCGTAACATACTGTAAGCCACATTGAGCCTGCAAACAGGTGGGAAAATGTGGGATACAAATGCAGCAAATAAATAAATAAATTAGCCATTAGCATGGGTTTGCGCTAACATCTAGCATGAGTTAAGACCTTCACTAGCTGCTTAACA
The DNA here is from genome assembly GCF_901765095.1 of Microcaecilia unicolor. Taxonomy (NCBI): domain Eukaryota; kingdom Metazoa; phylum Chordata; class Amphibia; order Gymnophiona; family Siphonopidae; genus Microcaecilia; species Microcaecilia unicolor. The sequence continues at coordinate 596,367,781 of NC_044032.1, forward strand.
CAGCTTAGTAGAAGCACCACTTATTTTTTTCAATTTTTATATGAGAATCTTATTTACAAGATATTGGAGTGTTTATTTACAAATGTGCTCAAGTTTGGGAAGTGTTTGATGAGAGAGGTTGGTCTTATGCGTACAGTCAAAAATAGTCATTTTCAGTGTGAGTTGTGAGAAAGATGAATACAAGAAAATAAAGCAGCAGTTTCCATATTTTAGAAATAAAGCTCACAGAGATTTTCTGTATTAATGATTCATGCATTTAACAGACTGAATGTGGTTTTGGTTCAAATACTGTATAACAGTTACAAGAACTAGTGCATTTTTTCCACATAATTAGTTTTGTTATTACCAACATAGTCACTGTAAACCTTTTTTGTTTAAATTTATATTTTTCAGTATAAAAGAGGCAGGTTTAAACTATAAACGATGGAGGAATGGGCCTGTTTTATCCAACTGTAAGCAGTGCTCAGTTGTTTACCCCAATCCTGTCTGTGGATCTGACAGTCACACATATTCATCTCAGGTAAGGAAAAAGATAAAGGAACATGAAAGGAAATCATGTTCTAATATTTAGTTAAGGTAAAATAGATGTCCTTTTAGAGTTTTGGCAGTTCCAAATGTCTAACACATACATTTTGCATTTAAAAGTGTCTCTGTATTGTAAAGTGCATTCCATGTGCCTATGTGTAGTAATTTCTTTGTCAGATTTATCTGATTATTTAAATAAATTACTGTTACCTTCCTAGTTAGAGTACACTGATAATGAATTGATCAACTAAAGTATCTTTTTGTTTTACTTTTATAATAATGGAGGTAAATCTATAGCTATGCACCTATAAATAAGTGCCCAGAGAGTGACTACTTTGAGCCTGGTCTATAAAGGGGGGGGGGGGGGGGGGGGTGGTAAGGGTAATAAATTTCTACCACCTTTCTGTAGGTGCCTACTTTCCACTTTAGAATACTAGTATAATAGCAAAAATATTCTTTAAGAGCAAACACCAGCCTGGCAAAAGTAGTATTGTCTTAATGCTGGAGATATGCATGTAAAATCTAGCATTCTATGTTATGCATGTAAATGTGAGTCCCACCCTGGCTCTGTCTAGACTCTGCCTGTGTACTCCTACCTGTAAAATATACTCTGTATAAGATATGTTTATATTTATAGAATCCAATTAAAGGTCAACACTTAAATAATTTCATTCTGTTGATGGCCGTCTTTCTTCCTGAACGGGGAAATCAAAACTGTTTTTGCTCATAGCATTTTTTTAGTAGTAACAGTGGAATTTGAACCAGCCACCTCTGCTTTACAAGACCAGTGATATAACTACTTGGCCACAGCTTCACTTAGTTAAATGCCCCTCTGTGATTGGCTGAGAGAGACCTGATGGGGTATAATCAAAAGGAAGGGACACCCAACTAAGTGGAGCTGTGGCCAAGTGGTTACATCACTGGTCTTGTACTGCAGGGATGGCCAGTTCAAATCCCACTGTTACTACTAAAAAGGCTATGAGCAAAAACAGTTTTGATTTCCCGTTCTGGAAGAAAGATGGCCATTAAGGGAAGTGCACATCAGGGACAGCCATCAAGGGAAAATTCACGGCAGGGAATTTTTTAAAATTTGTATGAAGTCTTTATTGAACATTTCTGAAGACAGTATCACAAAATACAGCACTCCAGAACAAGTAAGTGATAACATAACTGATCAGCAAGATCCTTTTTTTTTTTTTCACGAGCTGGCCGACTGGCTTCCCCTCCTAGGGAAGGAAATTTGCTGCAAATGAGCAGCTCATTTGCATGCAATTTCCTTCATGCATGCCCTTCCCTTACCGATTTGCTAAGGGATCGGTAAGGGAAGGACTCTTCCGTGCAGTTTAGTGCACCTGGTTTTAAATCTGCTCCAGGGACCTGCATACTGCTGTCATGGAGCTGGCTGGCATAGAGGCTGGCAAAAAAATGTTTTAAAGTTTTTTTTGGGTGGGAGGGGGTTGGTGACCACTGGGGGAGTATGGGGAGGTCATCCCCGATTCCCTCCGGTGGTCATCTGGTCAGTTTGGGCACCTTTTTGAGACTTGGTCATGAAAATGAATAGACAAGTAAAACCGGCCAAATGCTCGTCATCGCCGGTTTTCTTTTTTTCCATTATCAGCTGAAGCCGGCCATCTCGTAAGCACGCCCATGTCCCGCCTTCACTACCCAGCCAACACGCCCCCTTGAAGTTTGGCCGCCTCCGCGACGGAATGCCGGCGAGTGTGTCCAAAAATCGGCTTTCTATTATACCGATTTGGCCAGTTTTAGGAGATGGCCGTCCATCTCCTGATTTGTGTCGGAACATCGCTGGCGACCTCTTTCGAAAATAAGCCTGATTATCTACTAATGCTTTTCCTTAGCTTTCTTACACAGATATTCCTTCAGTGGATGACAGAAGAGCCTTCTGGTGGCTGTATCTCAAAAAAAGATATAACGGAATTAGGTTCAAAGTTCAGTGACTACAATGATAAAGAGGATGGAACTCCTCTCGTATGGGAAAAGGCTAAAGAGGTTAGGACTCTTCAGCTTTGAAAGAGTCAGATGAAGGGAGATAGGATTGAGGTCTACAAATCCGGAATGGTTTAGAACAAGTACAAGTTAATGAATTTTTTACATGTTCCAAAAGTACAAAGACTAGGGGACACTCGAAGAAGTTACATGGAAATAATTTTGCACTCAAGCTCTGGAGCTCTTTGCCTGAGGAGGTGGTAACAGTGGTTGTCATATCTGGCTTTAATGCTTGTTTTAATGCTTGCCCTGGGATGTGTAGCATGGAATGTTGCCACTCTTTGAGATTCTGCATGAAATCTTGCTACTCTTTAGAATTCCAGAATCTTGCTATTCCTTGGGGTTCTACATGGAATGTTGCCACGATTTGGGGTTCGGCCAGGTACTAGTGACCGGGTTTGGCCACTTTTTGGAAAACAGGATACTGGGCTGGATGGACCATTGGACTGACTCAGTATGGCTACACTTAGGTTATTAGGGAGCATGAGGATGCATTATGGATGTTTCCACTCCAGTATAGCCAGGTCCCCTTTCTGAGGAGCAGGTAACAGAAGTTGAGTTGCAATCATCCTCAGGTCAGTATTTTCATCAGGATAACATTAGTGCACATATCACCCATTTGCTATGGAATGATTGTAGGCATATATGGGAATGGAGTGCAACACTGAAGCATTACAGGGGATACTGAGGGTACTTAAGGGGTGAAGCTGTAAATCGCTCTCACATAAGGGGAACTGGGTGGATACATCCCTTTTGGCACAGGTCTTTCATCTGCACGTGTGTGCCATAAGTAGAACATGGCTGTTAGTATTTATTTATTTATTTATTAGGATTTATTTACCGCCTTTTGAAGGAATTCACTTAAGGTGGTTAGTAAGCATGCTATGCCTGGCAGGTTCATCCCGTTCTGTATGAGTCTTTCGCCTGCACGTGGGTCCCATAAGCAGGACACGGCAGTTAGCACAGGACCTTCTCGAGAGCAACATGGCAGAGTATCACATTTAAAAATTTGTGTTTATACAATTAAAAAATATATATGGCACTGCATAGAGGATGAGGCAGTACATCAACTTTGTTCTCGTAGCAATCATATTTCTTTTCTGTATTCATTGTACTGTCTATTTAGATGCACCACGGCATTCAGGATATAAAACTTTCCCCCAGTCCAATTTCATGTGCATCCCACTACACTAGCATTGACCTGGCCCTGCCTCATTGCTGATGTTTTCTATTGCAGCTAATTAGGGCAGAAGGAGAAGAAAAAAAATTAATTTGAGGTTTTCAATAACAGCTATACCTACAGCATTCTACACCAGCTTTATTGCAGCCCTCATGGCAAGTACAGCATAAATTGTATGACAAATGGGCGGTGGGCATGCTATGAAATATGGCTTAGACTAACACTGTTACTACATGTTGTTGCTGTTATGGCAACATAAGCATCTACTTTTCTAGCTCTCCATTTAGCAGATTATTGAAACATCAATTACCCCGTTCTTAGGTTCTACACTAATTATAATCTGTTGGGCATTCCAGTATCATTCCTGCAACTTTCTACTTCATTTTACGACACGTTGAGGCATATTTTCAAAGCACTTAGCCTCCCAAAGTTCCATAGAAACCTATGGAACTTAGCCTCCCAAAGTGCTTTGAAAATATGCCTCTATGTGCAGCTACTTTCCACGCTAAATTCATCATGTAATTATCATTCTTTCCCCATTGGGGAATCACAAGTACATAAGGCAACTGTTTGGCAATCAGGGTATCATTTTTTCCCATTTGGTAAGGAGAGCACCCATACATCCTTCCCAGACATACTTCCTCTGTAGCAACATCGAATCCACACAACTGCAGCATCGGTTCAACATAACTTCCCCTGTGGGATCTGGTTTGCAAATCTCACACCTTGTTATTCAGAATTCCGGTGCTATTTTTCCTGGCATACATTCACTTACTATAAGAGATTTTGTGCTCTAGGATATGGAGGTATATATAATTGCTCTCATGCAATAATTTAGTCCTATTATACCCACTCTAGCAAAATAATGGAACCCCTAATGGAACCCTTTGTAATAATCTATATAATTGTCTTGACAATTGGCTTATAAATCGTTACACAGACTTTGTCACGCATAGGATCCTGTCCATTCAGCATGCCAGTTAGTGCCAACAGGTACAATCATGGCCCAATATTTGGTAACATGCCTTCCTCATTGGTAACATGCCTTCCTATGACCTGGTCTCATACCATTTAGCCTAGCCTGGAGTGTGCACCTCTCCTAAATAGGTAGCCAACACGACTTGATAAACTTCACTGGAGGTGAAAAAACAGTGGTCTAGCGGCCTCAACGGAGGATATGGGCATCATTAACCAGGTGATTATAGGCTGCACCACCAGAATTCCTGCACAGTTAACATACACAGGATGTTTTTTGGTGGTCAGAGAGTGGCCTGTTCCACCAGGATCCTCTATAATAAGGGGTAGCAAGCTTTGGAAGGCTACATGCCACCCAAAGAAGAACCTGAGTGCACGTCACAGATCGTAAGCCTAGCTCCCATTGGTGGTGATGGGATGTCACTGGGCAAAAAGCTAGGATATATGATGAGCCCCCTCTGCCTTCTTCAGGTTCTAATGAAATCTTGCATCCCAATGACCTTGTTCCTTTATGCATACATATATGCACAATACATTTTCTTCCATTTATATATGTGCATAATTAGTTTCAACATGAATAATTGACTTCATGAATATATGCAAATACATTTCCTCCACTTCTGCTTGCAAATATATTTTTTCCTATGGTTTATAGATTAGCACAATTCAAAATATATGCAAATACATTTTCCTCCATGTATGCATGCAAATACACTTCCCTACATTTATGTATACAAATACATTTTTTTTCCAATTGCTGATAGTTCCAACAGGTGGACTGCATCTTTTGAGCATTGCATGTTCTTCACCTTGGAACATTTATGTGCAAATATTTTCAACCTGCTAGGTAACTAGGGAATAATCAGCCTGAGATATGCAAATGCATATTATATGCGCTGATAGATTCTGCATATGGACTTCACCTAGGTTTATTCATTCTGGAATGTCACGGGTTGTAGCCACAGGCCAGAATGGTCACATGTTGCTAGGGGTGGCTCGATGGGCGTAGCTAAGAATGGCTCCTTGGTGGTGGTGTATACTGCAGGGGTGAATCCGATTGCTAAGGTTGGATTCTTGGTGATGCTGGGTAATGCACAGCAATTTCTGATTTTGGGTGATGCTGGGTAATGCAGCAGCGAATTCTGATATTATTTTCATTAAGACACCAGGCAGTACAACGTAGCCAACCTATAGACAAATTGCAGCCTTGAGCTACAAACGTCGTGTTTGCCTATGTTGCCGCAGCTAGGAGTAAGGAAGATGAGGAGACCGTGACAAGCGAGGTGTCGCTGGTGTGGTCTGTGGGGGTGGATCCTAGCCTAATAGAGCACACAGCAGAATGAATTAAGCTTGAGTAGTGGTCAAATGTGAAGGGTTTTTGTCCAAACTGCCCAAAACACCGCAGCCAGACTGATATTTGGAAAAACGAGATATGAAAGTGCCAAACCCTTATGCGAAAAACTACACTGGCTCCCAATCAAAGAACGAATTGTGTTCAAAATATGCACCCTGGCTCATAAAATTATTCATGGCGAAGCCCCGGCCTACATGACAGATCTCATAGATTTACCAACCAGGAACACAAATAGGTCAGCACGCACATACCTAAATCTCCACTACCCAAGCTGCAAAGGACTAAAATATAAATCAACATATGTATCCAGCTTCTCCTACATAAGCACACAACTATGGAATGCGCTACCAAACGTCATGAAAACAATGCAAGACCTAACAAACTTCCGGAAATCATTAAAAACCAATTTGTGCGAAAAGGCATACCATAACGATCCAACCTAAACTACCTGAACCCTACAACACAACGAAACTTATACCAGATCTGGCCAAACTCTCCCTCCTTGACTATCTAATTCACTCTGTCACGAATGTAACTTTAATGCAATACCACTCTGTATTTCTCAAACCGGATTTGGCGATCGCCAACACGGTACTATGTAAGCCACATTGAGCATGCAAATAGGTGGGAAAATGTGGGATACAAATACAACAAATAAATATATGCTAACAGTGGCATGGATGATGTCAACCATGGGCAGTCTCCCTCTTGAACTGAGGCGGGGGCCAGTGCCAGAGTAGCAGTGGTGTCTACCTCAGACTTGGACAGAATGGGGAGGCTGAAGGCATCAAGAAAGAGTGTCAATGGTTAAGTAAGGGGATGTGCTTGTATGGAAACCCCCCATCAAGAAAGTGATGGTAGTCCTTCAGCATTTCTAGGTATATGCCATAGGCGGGGCAGGAAATGTGCTCCGTGGGCATGATGGAAGTAGTGGGTTCTGTGTGACTCAAGAGGCTAGGCACCCTGCCCTAAAATGCTCTAGTTAGATCAATTAATGTATTGATTTGTTTGATGTTGTAAACTGTATGCATGAATGTAATTGTATGATATTGTAAATATCTTTACATATGTAAATAGCAGAATGCTGCGGCCATAATAAATTCCATTTTTCTTCTCGGATAAAGTGGCATGTGTTGATATTGAAGTATCTGGCCTGGGATGAAAGGAGAGTGCCAAAGTGCTGCCTGCCCTGTTTATGTTAAAGAATGCAAACTTAGGCTTTTACACTACACAGTTCTTCTGCAAAATTATTTAATTCTCATTTGAGATTACACATTAGAAGCTTTTAAGCAATGCACTTGTAACTCTTTTTCATACTGAAGCATGCTTATAATTACTCTGTATGCAAATATCCACTAAAATCTTTGTCAGCAGAATCCACTGAGTGATCAGGATTTTTCACTCCCCTGAGATTTTTACTGTAGTGTCCAGGATTTTTCATTGTAGTATTCTAGGCAAAGTGTACTGTAGCTAAACAGCAAGCTTAAACCATCCCCAAGCAGAAGCTTTACTAATAGACCCTCAATCCTTAAGCAAATCTTCTTTATTGCAATACACATAAAAAGCAAAGAAAATCCAACTAACAGTTCAGTTGCTTAGAAGAGAATTTTTGCCTTCTGCACATAGAGTCTGAATCTAGCCACCCCAGAAGTAAGGAGATGGAAATAACCTCAGCTCAGCTGACAGGAAAAGCTATAACACTCAAAGGAAAATAAGGGGAAGAAACTCAGTGAAAATAAATGGGGGACAAATTGGGGAAATGATGACAAATCTTGATGGAATTACAGTAGATTAAAGAGGGATCAGCCTCCCCTAGAACAGCTGCTGATCTCCAAGGCATGCAAGGAAAACTAGGCTCTCTCACACAGCTGGCAGGGGCAGAAAGGGAAAGCTGGCCTTAGTTCAGACCTAACAGCCAATAGGGAGAGCTAACAGCCAATAGGGAGAGCTAACAAAGAGTCAATCACAGGATACTACAAACTATAGGAAAAACAGTTTTAATACACAGTGCTATCTATTACACAGAAAATGCAATTGAGTACAAATAATACTCATTAATTATACATAACAATACACCCTGCCTCCATGAATATAGGGGCAGAAGAGCTGTCTCTGAGGGAATCTGTGGGATCATTAGATCATAAAGGGGCACTCAGGGAGGACAAGGATGTAGCAAAGAGATTGAATGAATTCTTAGCTTCAGTCTTAATGAAAAAAATGTAAGAGATCTACCTGTACCAAAAATGGATTTCAAGGGTGGCGATGCGGCAGATCTGAAAGAAATCTCACTGAGCCTGAAAATCGTACTGAGCCAAATTGACAAGTTAAAGAGTGACAAATCACCTGGACCCCAGGGTACTGAAAGAACTCAAACATGAAATTGCTGATCTGCAGATAGTGATCTGTAGCCTGTCATTAATAGCATCCATAGCACCTGAAAATTAGAGGGTGGCCAATCTAAAGCCAATTTTTAAAACAGGTTCCAATGGTGAACTGGGAAATTAGAGACCAGTAAGCCTGATCTCAGTACCGCGGAAACAGTGGAAACTATTATAAAGAATAAAATTACAGAACACATAGACAAAAATGGTTTAATTGGACAGAGTGAACATAGGTTCAGCCAAGGGAAGTCTTGCCTTACCAATTTGCTTTATTTCTTTGAAGGTGTAAACAAACATGTGGATAAAGGTGAGCTGGTTAAGTACATAAGTATTGCCACACTGGGGCAGACCAAAGGTCCATCAAGCCCAGCATCCTGTTTCCAACAGTGGCCAATCCAGGTCACAAATACCTGGCAAGAACCCAAAAAAGCCTAATGCATGTTATGCTTCTTATCCCAGAAATAAGCAGTGGATTTTCCCCAAGTCAGTTTAATAATGGCTACGGACTTTTCCTTTAGGAAGCCATCCAGACTCTTTTTAAATCCCGCTAAGCTTAACACATTTACCACATTCTCTGACAATGAATTCCAGAGTTTAATTACATGTTGAGTGAAGAAAAAATTTCTCTGATTTGTATTAAATTTACTACTTTGTAGTTTCATCGCATGCTCCCTAGTCCTAGTATTTTGGGAAAAAGTAAACAAACGATTCACACCCTTTCCACTCCATTCATTATTTTATAGACCTCTATATATCTCCACTCAGCCATCTCTTCTCCAAGCTGAAGAGCCCTAGATGCTTCAGCCTTTTCTCATAGGGAAGTCATTCCAGCCCCTTTATCATTTTCATCATCCTTCTCTGTACCTTTTCTAATTCCACTATATGTTTTTTGAGATGCGTTGATCAGAACTGAACACAATATTTGAGGTGCGGTCGCACCATGGACCAATACAAAGGCATTATAACATCCTCACTTTTGTTTTCCAATCCTTTCATAATAATACCTAGCATTCTATTTGCTTTCTTAGCCACGTCAGCACACTGAGCAGATAATTTCAACGTATCATCAACAATGACGCCAAAATCCCTTTCTTGGTTGGTGACTCCTAACACGGATCCATGCATTACATACCTACAGTATGGGTTCATCTTTCCCACATACACACTTTGCACTTGCTCACATTAAACAGCATCTGCAATTTAGATGCCCAGTCTCCCAGTCTCGTAAGGTCCTCTTGTAATTTTTCACAATCCGCTCACGATTTAACAACTTTGAATAACTTTGTGTCGTCAGCAAATTTAATTACCTTACTATTTACCATCTCTAGATCATTTATAAATATGTTTAAAAGCTGCGGTCCCAGCACAGACCTCTGAGGAACCCCACTATCTGCCCTTCTCCATTAAGAATACTGTTTATTTAACCCATCTCTCTGTTTTCTAGCCTTTAACCATTTTTTAATCCACAATAGGACACTCCTGCTTATAATCGAACGAGAAAAACGGCCAAGTTCTGACCTAAATCGGGAGATGGACGTTTATCTCACAAAAACAAATAACGCGGTATAATCGAAAGCCAAACTTGGACGTTTTCAACTGCACTCCATCGCGGAAGCGTAGAAAGTTGACAGGGGCGTGTCGGAGGCGTGGTGAAGGCGGGACTGGGGCATGGTTATCACCCGAACAGAGATGGGCGCCTTTCGCCGATAATGGAAAAAAAGTATGCGTTTGTAGCTAGAATTTAGGGCACTTTTCCTGGACCCTGTTTTTTCACGAATAAGGCCCCATAAAGTGCCCTAAATGACCAGATTACCACCAGAGGGAATCGGGGATGACCTCCCCTGACTCCCCCAGTGGTCTCTAACCCCCTCCCACCACAAAAAAATGATGTTTCACAACTTTTTATTTTCACCCTCAAATGTCATACCCACCTCCCTGGCAGCAGTATGCAGGTCCCTGGAGCAGTTGTTAGGGGGTGCAGTGGACCCAGGCCCATCCCCCCCTACCTGTTACAATTGTGCTGCTTAATGCTTAGTCGTCCAACCCCCCCAAACCCACTGTACCCACATGTAGGTGCCCCCCTTCATCCCTTAGGGCTATAGTAATGGTGTAGTGGGCAGTGGGTAGTGGTGTAGTGGGTGTAGTAATGGTGTAGACTTGTGGGCAGTGGGTTTTGAGGGGGATTTGGGGGGCTCAACACACAAGGGAAGGGTGCTATGCACCTGGGAGCTCTTTTACCTTTTTTTTGTTTTGTAAAAGTGCCCCCTAGGGTGCCCGGTTGGTGTCCTGGCATGTGAGGGGGACCAGTGCACTACGAATCCTGGCCCCTCCCACAAACAAATGCCTTGGATTTATTTGTTTTTGAGCTAGGCGCTTTCATTTTCCATTATCTCTGAAAAACAAAAACGCCCAGCTCACAAATTGTCGAATAAAACATGGACGTCTATTTTTTTCGAAAATACGGTTCGGTCCGCCCCTTCACGGACCCGTTCTCGGAGATAAACGCCCATGGAGATAGACGTTTTCGTTCGATTATGCCCCTCCACATCTCCTATCCCATGACTCTCCAATTTCTTCTGGAGTCTTTCATGAGGTACTTTGAGCCAGTATGGGTTTTACATCCATTGCTTTCAATGGAAGCAAAACCCGGACTGGATCAATGTTTCCTCCTTTTTCTGGAGCCATATGGTAACCCTACAAAATATCAACCGGTTGACCTTTTTCCACTTGTTTGTTCACCCCTTCAAAGAAATGTAATAGATTGGTGAGGCAAGATTTCCCTACACTAAATCCATGTTGGCTTTTTTCTCATTAATCCATGCTTTTGAATATGCTCTGTAATTTTGTTTTTTATAATAGTCTCTACAGTTTTGCCCAACACCGACGTCAGACTCACTGGTCTATAATTTCCCGGATCCCCTATGGAACCTTTTTTAAATATCAGCGTTACATATGCTACCTTCCAACCTTCTGGTACCACACTCAATTTTAAATATAAATTACATATTACTAACAATAGTTCCACCAATTCATTTTTCAATTCTATCAGTACTCTGGGATGAATACCATCCGGTCCAAAAGATTTGTTACTCTTGAATTTGTCAAATTGCCCCATTAGGTCCTCTAGGCTCATAGAGATTTCATTCAGTTTCTCCAACTCATCAGCTTCGTATACCATTTCTGGCACCTGTATCTCTCTCAAATCTTCCTCGGTCCTTTTAACCCTCGGTCATCTAGCGGTCCAACTGATTCTTTTCCCTGCTTTTTGCTTTTAATATACCTAAACATTTTTTTTACTATGCGTTTTTGCCTCCAACACAATCTTTTTTTCAAAGTCCCTCTTTGCTTTGCTTATCAGAGCTTTGCATTTGACTTGACATTCCTTATGCTGTTTCTTATTATTTTCAGTTGGTTCATTCTTCCATTTTCTGAAGGATTTTCTTTTAGCTCTAATAGCTTCCTTCACCTCATTTTTTAACCATGCTGGCTGTCGTTTGGTCTTCCTCCGTCCTTTTTTAATACATGGAAAATATTTGGCCTGGGCTTCCAGGATGGTATCTTTGAACAGCATCCACGCCTGATGTAAATTTTTGACGCTCGTAGCTGCTCCTCTAAGTTTTTTTTTCACCATTCTTCTCATTTTATCATAGTCTCCTTTATGAAAGTTAAAAGCTAACGTATTGGATTTCCTGATTATTCTTACTCCAAAGCTAATATCAAATCTGATCATATTATGATCACTGTTATCAAGAAGCGCCAACACCTTTACCTCTTGTACCAGATCATGTGCTCTACTATGGACTAGGTCTAGAATTTTTCCTTCTCTTTTTGGCTCCTGTACCAGCTGCTCCGTAAAGGAATTCTTGGTTTCATCAAGGAATTTTACCTCCCTAGCATGCCCTGATGTTACATTTACCCAGTCAATATTGAGGTAATTGAAATCACCTATTATTATCATGTTGCCCAGTTTGTTAGCCTCCCTAATTTCCAATAACATTTCTACATCCATCTGTTTAACCTGGCTAGGTGGACAGTAATACACTCATATCACTATCTTTTTCCCCTTTACACACGGAATTTCAATCCACAGGGATTCCAAGATGTGTTTTGTTTCTTGCAGAATTTTCAATCTATTTGTTTCTAGGCCCTCATTAACTTACAGTGCTACCCCTCCACCAATTAGATCCACCCTATCACTATGATATAATTTGTATCCTGGTATGATAGTGTCCCACTGATTATCCTCCTTCCCCCAGGTCTCAGAGATGCATATTGTATCTAATTTTTCATTTAGTGCAATATATTTCCAACTCTCCCATCTTATTTCTTAGGCTTCTGAAATTCGCATATAGACAGTTTTTTGTTCCAATATACATATCATGCTCAGTACTTGACAGTATTAATTTGCAATCTTTTGTCTGATTTTTATTTTTATTTATGGACACCTGATCTACTATGGTCTCTTTTGCAACCTCACTAACGAGATACCCTATCTTCCCTGTTTTGGTGATATCTTTAAAAGATACCTTATTCCGAACCATGTGCTTTTGAGTGACTGTCGGCCTTTCCCCAGTCACTAGTTTAAAAGTTGCTCTATCTCCTTTTTAAATGTTGATGCCAGCAGCCTGGTGCCACCCTGGTTGATGAAGTATATCTGGATTTTCAGAAAGCTTTTTGTTAAAGTTCCTCGTGAGAGACTCCTGAGAAAATTAAAAAAGTCATGGGGTAAGAGGCAATGTCCTTCTGCAGATTAGAAATTGGTTATTACACAGAAAACGGAGGGTAGGGTTAAATGGCCATTTTTCTCAATGGAGGAGGGTGAATAATGGAATGCCACAGGTATATGTATTTGGACTGGTGCTATTTAACATATATATAAATGAGCTGGAAAACGGAAGTGGGGTGATTAAATTTGCAGATGATATAAAACTATTCAAAGTTGTCAAAACAGATGCACATTGTGAAAAATTGCAGGAAGACCTCAGGAAATTGGAAGACTGGGCATCCAAATTGCAGAATAAATTTCATGTGGACAAATGCAAAGTCATGCACATTGGGAAGAATAAACTGAAATATAGTTACCTGATGATAGGGTCCATCTTGGGAGTCAGCACCTAGGTATCATTGGTGACAATAAACTGAAATCTTCTGTCCAGTGTGCAGTGGTGGCCAAGAAAGCAAACAAAATGCTAGGAATTATTAGGAAAGGGATGCAAAATAAGACCAAAAATAATATAATGCCTCTGTATCGCTCCATGGTACTCAGCAAGTACTGTTACTGTAAATTTTGCAGTTTCAAGAGTCATACTGTTAATTGATGACAAACTTGTGTATTTTGTACAGGGCTGTAGCGAATATTTGTATTTGATTTGGCCCCAAATAGTGCCCCAAATACATTATTCGTATTTGGCCAAATTGTGATTTAAATTCAAATATGAATAATCCAGTGCTCTACTGTGCTAAATCCTAGTGAAATAATGCTTATTTTATTATTTATTATATTCAAATTTAATGCCCATCATTCGTATTCAGTATTCATATTTGGCCAAATAATATTTTTTATTATTTGTATTTGGCCAAATAGTAAAATATGCTATTAGGCACAGCTCTAATTCTATATAGAATTACCAGAATGTATTTGACCAGTAAAAAGGATCATACTGTCCACACAAGTTAAACCACTAAGTACTTATTGCAAGTATTATAGTGCATAGTGGTTACAATTATATAATGCTCATTGTTAAAAATATGCACCATTAAATACATTAATATACCCCCTCTTAAATAAAGATTGTGCCATGCTTACTTTAAACTCTGCAATAGTGACTTAAAAAAAGGTTTGCATGTATATTTTCTGAATTCTGTTATTGGGTATGAAAGTGAAGGACAAGTCAAGGTTACTGAGAAACAGACATTCCTACAATTGACATAAAGGATGAATGTATTTGTTTCTTTCCTCCAGGCAAAATTAAATTTGATTGCATTGTCAAGCTCCAGTGAAAGCTTGGGTTTGTTCTGAGCAGAATGTGCCTCTTAGTGGGAATATATTTAGCAATGGGTGAGCACTGGAAAATGTATAAAATGCTTGAAGAACATAGGTCAATAAACAGTGCCCATGTTATAGAACAAAATAGAGCTGAAAGGTAATTTTTCAGTGGTCATTGTTTTGGGAATATTATAGACTTCTTTCTAACAAACTGAAACTCGAGCGTGCTTATTTAAACTAGATAATCACATAGCCCATAACATTGCTTATTGGAAGAGAAGACAAAAGAGTGATTAGAATTAACAAATTCTGCTATAAACTGTGCACTTTGTAGACACTGTACACATTTTCAATATGTTGAACATTCATGATACAGTCATACATGAAATTCACCTTGCTCTCTAGGAAAGACAAACTATCCAATAAATATACATTGATTTCTTAGGGCTACATTTACTAAAGTGCACTTCCACATTAGCACACGCTGACATGCATTAGCGTTTTATTTACTGCAGGTCTCTTTTTTGTTCAAGGGGACCTATCCTATATAATAATTCTCACCTCCAGTGTTCTATCTTGCTGCCTGTGTCCGTGGCTTTCTTCAGATTTGGTCTGCTAGGCTCCGTAGATCAGGCTGACGTCACAGGTAGCACTGACCAACCGCACGACAGCAGCACGAGGCCCCGCCCCATCCGCCCTCGCTGCCACACCCCTCCCCCAAGGTAGCTGCCACCACCGCTCACCCCTGGGCATAATCAGGGGAAGCTGATGGGGCAGTCGCACATCGAGTGACTGGGAAGTAAGCTGGACAAGCAAGCCGTATATTATATGAGCAAGTGGAGTATTTCTTCAAAAAAATTCGAAAAAAACGTTGAAAGATAAGTGCACGTTTTTCATTTTTGAACACTATATAATTTGTGAGCAATTTTTGATTCAGGCAATAGCACTTACACTCGTGATTAAGAGTTAGCCCTATGAAAGATGTACTATGCCACCGGGCAAAACTAATGATATTGCCTTAAAATAGGTGGACTTTTCTGAGGGTACTCTTTCAAAAAAATTGTATAAAAGCATTAAGAGATTAAAAATCTATATCATGAGTGTTGCGGTATAAGTTTTTAAAAAAAGATTGGGATTTCTGCTGTTAGCCTGTTCCATACAGCGTTGATCTTTGTTTTTTTGTATTAGATAAAGATATTTCAGTGCATAAACACGTTAAGTACTGATACTGCTATGCTAACTGCTTTTACCACATTCTCTGACAAAGAATTCTAGAATTTAATTACATATTGAGTGAAGAAATATTTTCTCAGGTTTCTTTCAAATTTACTACTTAGTAGTTTCATTGTGTGCCCTCTAGTCAGTGGTGTGCTGGTAAATGTTTAACAACAGTTTCTCTCCCCCACCAAAAAAACAAACAAACCTGGTGCACCTAGAACATCAATGCCCTTCCCCTTATAGTGCTTAGCTGGAAGGAAACTCTGGGAACCCCCTCACTCCATGGCACATTCAACCTTTAACTCTGTCCCCAATCCCATCCACTCTCCCTACCCCATTATACATTCACCTTTTCACTCTGCTCCCAACCCCCCCCCCCCCATCCTATGGCACACTCACCTCTTTTGTCCGCCCCCAAACCCCCTCCCCATGGCATACTCACCCTTTTACTCTGCCCCCAAACCCATCCCCACCCTATGGCACATTCAGTGGCGTAGCTAGGTGGGGTGCAAGGGGAGCGGCTGCTCCTCCAATCAGATTTCAAACGAAAACAGCGCCTACCTCGTCTGCTGCTGAGCCGCCACAAAGCAGCATGGATTTTATTTTAAAGTTTGCTGCACTTCTTCTCTCCTTTCTCTCATCCTACCAAAAGGATAGTCCCTATTCTTTCCTCTCCTCAAACACTCCCCCCGCCCAAGCCTAGCAGACTAACACCAGTGCTTTTGCTTTCTCTTCCCCCCTCCCCCTCAGTTCCTCAGGTAACCTGTTATCACTGCAGGAAAACAGCAGCAGGGAGAGGCTGCTAGAGAAAGCAGGTTTGAGGGATGGAAGGGGAGGAGAAGGTTAGATTGAGAACAGAAGACGATATCAGCCAAGGAAGTTGGATAAAAATAGAAGACAGCCAGGGTGAGTGAGCCTATCTAGCTACTACTACTACTACTTAACATTTCTAAAGCGCTACTAGGGTTATGCAGCGCTGTACAATTTAACATGGAAGGACAGTCCCTGCTCAAGGAGCTTACAATCTAAAAGACAAATGTACAGTCAATCTGATACAGTGGGGGAAATAAGTATTTGATCCCTTGCTGATTTTGTAAGTTTGCCCACTGACAAAGACATGAGCAGCCCATAATTGAAGGGTAGGTTATTGGTAACAGTGAGAGATAGCACATCACAAATTAAATCCGGAAAATCACATTGTGGAAAGTATATGAATTTATTTGCATTCTGCAGAGGGAAATAAGTATTTGATCCCTCTGGCAAACAAGACCTAATACTTGGTGGCAAAACCCTTGTTGGCAAGCACAGCGGTCAGACGTCTTCTGTAGTTGATGATGAGGTTTGCACACATGTCAGGAGGAATTTTGGTCCACTCCTCTTTGCAGATCATCTCTAAATCATTAAGAGTTCTGGGCTGTCGCTTGGCAACTCGCAGCTTCAGCTCCCTCCATAAGTTTTCAATGGGATTAAGGTCTGGTGACTGGCTAGGCCACTCCATGACCCTAATGTGCTTCTTCCTGAGCCACTCCTTTGTTGCCTTGGCTGTATGTTTTGGGTCATTGTCGTGCTGGAAGACCCAGCCACGACCCATTTTTAAGGCCCTGGCGGAGGGAAGGAGGTTGTCACTCAGAATTGTACGGTACATGGCCCCATCCATTCTCCCATTGATGCGGTGAAGTAGTCCTGTGCCCTTAGCAGAGAAACACCCCCAAAACATAACATTTCCACCTCCATGCTTGACAGTGGGGACGGTGTTCTTTGGGTCATAGGCAGCATTTCTCTTCCTCCAAACACGGCGAGTTGAGTTCATGCCAAAGAGCTCAATTTTTGTCTCATCTGACCACAGCACCTTCTCCCAATCACTCTCGGCATCATCCAGGTGTTCACTGGCAAACTTCAGACGGGCCGTCACATGTGCCTTCCGGAGCAGGGGGACCTTGCGGGCACTGCAGGATTGCAATCCGTTATGTCGTAATGTGTTACCAATGGTTTTCGTGGTGACAGTGGTCCCAGCTGCCTTGAGATCATTGACAAGTTCCCCCCTTGTAGTTGTAGGCTGATTTCTAACCTTCCTCATGATCAAGGATACCCCACGAGGTGAGATTTTGCGTGGAGCCCCAGATCTTTGTCGATTGACAGTCATTTTGTACTTCTTCCATTTTCTTACTATGGCACCAACAGTTGTCTCCTTCTCGCCCAGCGTCTTACTGATGGTTTTGTAGCCCATTCCAGCCTTGTGCAGGTGTATGATCTTGTCCCTGACATCCTTAGACAGCTCCTTGCTCTTGGCCATTTTGTAGAGGTTAGAGTCTGACTGATTCACTGAGTCTGTGGACAGGTGTCTTTCATACAGGTGACCATTGCCGACAGCTGTCTGTCATGCAGGTAACGAGTTGATTTGGAGCATCTACCTGGTCTGTAGGGGCCAGATCTCTTACTGGTTGGTGGGGGATCAAATACTTATTTCCCTCTGCAGAATGCAAATAAATTCATATACTTTCCACAATGTGATTTTCCGGATTTAATTTGTGATGTGCTATCTCTCACTGTTACCAATAACCTACCCTTCAATTATGGGCTGCTCATGTCTTTGTCAGTGGGCAAACTTACAAAATCAGCAAGGGATCAAATACTTATTTCCCCCACTGTAGGTCAGACAAATTGGGGCAGCCTATATGTTCGAAAGGTTAGGTTCTGAAAGCAGCATTGAAGAGGTGAGCTTTAAGCAAGGATTTGAAGATGGGTAGGGAGGGGGCTTGGCGTAGGGATTCAGGAAGATTGTTCCAGGCATAGGGTGAGGCAAGGCAAAATGAGCGGAGCCTGGAGTTGGCAGTGGTGGAGAAGGGTACTGAGAGGAGGGATTTGTCATGTGAGCGAGGTTACGGGCAGGAACATAGGGGGAGATGAGGGTAGAGAGGTAGTGAGGAGCAGCAGACTGAGTGCTTTTGTAAGTAAGGAGGAGAAGCTTGAATTGTATGCGGTATCTGATCGGAAGCCAGTGAAGTGACCTGAGGAGAGGGGTGATATGAGAATAACGGTTTTGGCAGAATATAAGACATGCGGCAGAGTTCTGAATGGATTGAAGGGGGGATAGATGGCTGAGTGGGAGGCCAGTGAGGAGTAAGTTGCAGTAGTCGAGGCGAGAGGTAATGAGAGCGTGGACGAGAATTCGGGTGGTGTGCTCAGTGAGGAAAGGGCGAATTTTGTTGATGTTGAAGAGGAAGAAGCGACAGGTTTTGGCAGTCTGCTGGATATGCGCAGAGAAGGAGAGGGAGGAGTCGAAGATGACTCCGAGGTTGCAGGCAGATGAGACGGGGAGGATGAGGGTGTTATCAACTGAGATAGAGAAGTGGAGGAAGAGGAGAAGTGGGTTTTGGTGGAAAGACGAGGAGCTCGGTCTTGGACATGTTCAGCTTCAGGTGGCGGTTGGACATCCAGGCAGCAATGTTGGATAGGCAGGCCGATACCTTGGCCTGGGTCTCTGCGGTGATGTCTGGTGTGGAGAGATAGAGCTGGGTGTCATCAGCATAAAGATGATACTGGAAGCCATGAGATGAGATCAGTGAGCCTAGGGAAGAGGTGTAGATAGAGAAGAGAAGGGGTCCAAGGACAGATCCCTGGGGAACTCCAACAGATAGCGGGATGGGAGTGGAGGAAGATCCATGAGATTGTACCCTGAAGGTGCGGTGGGAGAGATAGGAGGAGAACCAGGAGAGGACAGAGCCCTGGAACCCAAATGAGGCCAGTGCGGCGAGAAGTAAATCGTGATTGACAGTGTCAAAAGCAGCGGAAAGATCGAGGAGGATGAGGATGGAGTAGTGGCCTCTGGATTTGGCCAGGAGCAGGTCATTGCAGACTTTAGAGAGTGCTGTTTCTGTCGAGTGGAGAGGGTGAAAACCGGATTGGAGTGGATCGAGGATGGCATGAGAGGAGAGAAAATCGAGGCAGCGGCTGTGAACGGCGCGCTCAAGTACTTTGGAGAGGAAGGATAGGAGAGAGATGGGGCGATAGTTGGAGGGGCAGGTAGGGTCAAGTGATGGATTTTTAAGGAGAGGTGTGACTACGGCGTGCTTGAAGGTGTCAGGGACAGTTGCAGTGGAGAGAGAGAGGTTAAGGATGCGACGGAGGGGTTGACAGTATGGGCGATGGTGTTAAGTAGGTTGGTGGGGATGGGATCAGAGGAACAGGTGGTGCATTTTGAGGAGGAAAGAAGGCGGGAGGTTTCATCCTCGGTGATGTCAGGAAAGGAGGAGAAGGAGGCCTGGGTTGGTTGGTTGAGGGAGAGGGTTAATGGGTGAAGAGGAGGTGATGGCTTGGTAGTGAACTCAAGGTTGATCTTTTGCACCTTGTCGTGGAAGTAATCAGCCAGTGATTGAGGAGAGAGTGAGGGGGGAGTGGGAGCGGGGGGCACCTTGAGGAGAGAATTAAGGGTGGCGAAGAGAGGACGAGGGTTGGAGCTGAGAGAGTTGGTCAATTGGGTGTAATAGTCCTGTTTTGCAAGGAATAGGGAGGAGTGGAAGGAGGATAGCATGAATTTATAGTGAAGGAAGTCTGAATGAGTACGAGATTTCCTCCAGAGGCGTTCAGCAGATCGTGCGCAGGAGCGAAGGTAATGGATGCAAGGGGTCAGCCAAGGCTGGGGATTAGTATGCTTTGTGGGACGGGAGGTGGATGGTGCGAGGGTGTCCAGAGCAGAGGAGAGAGCGGCATTGTAAGCGGACACCGCTTTGTTGACAGTCTCGGAGGACATGATGGATGGGAGGAGATTGGAGATACTAGAGGATAAGGTGGGGGGGGTCAATGGCCTGGAGATTCCTGGAGGTGGTGGTTAAAGTTGGGGGGGACAGGGGGGGTGAAGAAGTGTGAATGTGATCAGGTGTTGATCGGAGAGAGGAAGAGCTGAAGCTTGGAAATTGGAGGGTGAGCCGGAGGAGGAGAGGACGAGGTCAAGACAATGGCCGTCACGGTGAGTAGGGGTGGTAGAGCACAGCTGGAGGTTGAAGGAGGATGTTAGGGTGAGGAACTTAGAAGCATGAGGGTCGGATGGGTCATCAGCATGTATGTTAAAGTCTCCGAGAATGAGGGACGGAGATGAGGGTTCAAGAAAAACATAGAGCCAAGCATCGAAGTCGGTGAGGAAGGAAGAGAAGGATTTATCAGGGGGGCGGTAGATGACTGCCATTCTGAGTGGGAGCGGGTAGAATAGCCGGATGGAGTGGGCTTCAAAGGATGAGAAGCAGTGAGACTGCGGTAGGAGGAGGGGTTGGAAACTACAGGAGGGCGAGAGTAGTAACCCAACGCCTCCACCGCGGCCAACTGGGCGGGGAGTGTGTGTGAGAAGAGATAACCACCATGGCAAAGGGCTGCGACTGAGGCAGAGTCATCCGGGGAGATCAAGGTTTCGGTTAGGGCGAGCAGTTGAAGGGAGTGGGAGATGAAGAGATCGTGGGTGAAGGGCAGTTTGTTGCAGACTGAGTGGGCATTCCACAAGGCGCATGAGAAGGGGAGGGAAGAGTGGGGGAGGAGGGGAATAGAGACGAGATTGGAGACGTCCCGGGATCGTTCGCGTGGATAGGACGGGGGCAGATGAGGGGGACCTGGATTAGGGTTAATGTCTCCCGCGAATAGCAGGAGGAGGAGCAAGAGAGTGCGGAGGAGGGTGGGGGAGGTCGGGCGACGAAGACGGGGTGCACTTAGGAGGAATGGGGATGGGTTAATAGCAGGAAGGAAGTGTTGAAGGTTGAGAGCTAGGATGGAGGAGGGGGACAAAAGGGATGGTGAGGTGGTGAGGGATGGGGGTGAAAAGGGTATTGCCGTGGCGGGAGGGCAGTGAGTTCCAGTGGTAGACAGTGGGGGGGGGGGGGAAGAGATTAGGAAGGGACAGGGCAAGGAAGAGAATGTGGATAGGAGCCATACGTAGTGACTGAGGTGTAGCAGGTGACTATGTGGTGACTGAGGTGTTAGATAGATAGAATGGAGAGCTGGGTTGGAGGCTTGGAATTGATGGACTGGTAAGTTAATGGTTGACAAGCTAGCAGCAGGCAGGCAGGTAAGTCAATGGCTGAGAGGCTCGCAAGCAGGCAGGCAGGTTACTCGATGGGTTAACAGGCAGGTAGGCAGCAGCTGGGACAGATGGACAGGAACAAGCTGGGATGGATGGACAGGAGCAACAGGATATGCTGAGATGGATGATTGGAACAAGCTGGAACAGGCGGACTGGAACAAGCTGGGGCAGGCAGGAACGGATCTACTGGAACAAGTTGGAACAGACGGGCTGGGAAGGAATAAGCTGGAACAGGTTGGAACAGGCTGGAACAAGCTGGAACAGCTGGACTGGAGCAAGCTGGAACAGGCAGTCCGGCACAGGCTGGAGCGGAAGGACTGGGACAAGCAGGAATAGGTGGACTGGAACAAGGTGGAACAGATGGACTGGAACAAGTTGGAGCAGGTGGGCTGGAACAAGCTGGAGTAGACTGGAGCAAATTGGAGCAGAAGACAGCGGTATACCAGGACTGGAGCAAACTGGAGCAGAAGACAGCAGTATAGCAGGACTGGAACACACAGGGTCAGACGGACTGGAACAGGCTGGAGTCGACGGACTGGGACAAGCTGGAACAGATGGACTAGAACTGGCTGGAGCAGACGATGATGGAACAGGACTGGAACAGGCTGGACCGGAACAGGCTGGACAGACGGTCAGGAACAGACTGGAACAGGTTGGAGCAGATGGACTGGGACTAGGTGGAGCAGAAGGTAGTGGAGCACTGGGACCGGAGCAAGCTGGGACAGACAGACAAGGACAAGCAGGAGCGGAGGCAGAAGAGCAGGGCAGCGGACCAGAACAAGCCGGACTGGAGCGTGCTGGAGCTGAGGGATAAGAGCGGACAGGTAGGGCAGCAGGGCAGAGGCATGAACCAGAACTAGTAGGGATCGCCGGGACAAGAGAAGTGGGTCAGAGAGAGGATCCACACGAGGGCCTAGGGATCGGATGCCACAGGTCACCTGGCTCCCCACTCACTCTCGTCAGAGAGATGTACGCAGGGCCCATGGAGTACCTGCCCCAAGTCACCTCGCTCCCCACTCTCCCGTGCCAGAGGATCGACAGGAGGGCCGAGGGAGTAGCCGCCCAGGACCCCTGGCTCACCACGCTCGGAAGGACCAGCACTACAGGCAGGGAGATGACTCGCAGCACTCCCAAGTGCCGACGAGCTGCTACCCGCTGCCTCGCCGCCCCACTCAAATCTCCCGACTCACGCTGCACCGGCCACCAGGCAGCGGAACGAGGGAGGGACGGCAGCCACGTGGACGCTCAGTCCCGCGGCACCCTGCCTCCCGACAATCACGTTGCTCTTGCTAATCTGATCCGTTGCTGATCCGATCCTCCTGTCCCACACCGCCGGCCTCCCGCCTCTGCGCCCGACCAGGCCAGCGATCAGGCCAGCGATCGAAGCGAGGCAGAGGGCGCAGAAACCAGGCTCCGATCCTACCACAGCACAGCACTGCAGCGATCTGCTCCCCTCCGTTCGCCGCCACCATATCCGCCGCGCCGTCGGCCGTAGCCCGGCCGCTGACCCCGCTGGGACCAAGCCGAGCCTCGGGCCGCGTGGGTCGCGCAGTGCAGTGCAGGGCAGTGTAGGGCAAGCTGGGCCGCACACGCATGCACCTCCGGTTGGACCACAGCTCTCTTGTTCACCGTCCACGCTAGGTATGTAGCTGCCAATTGGAGCTAATTGGAGCTGTTAAATGGAGCCTTATAGTGGAGGAATCCGATTGTCCGGAGGAGCTCCTCTCAGCACATCCGTTCAGTCGGCCATCTTGTGATGCACCTTATAGCTCATTATATGAAATAAAAATTGAGTATCACTATAACAGCTTTAAAAATTTTGTGTAGCTGGTAGAAACAGCAGTTAAAACTCTGTATTATTTTTGCTCATTTTTCTACACTGTTCTATACAATACAGATGAAATTTCAGTGAGGGTATCCTGTTTCTTGATGGGTTCATCTTAACTGTTGTAATCTGCTTTGGAAAGCCAGGTATTATAAAGTTGAAGGAATATATTGAAATTAAATGGAAGTAAAATTAAACTCTCCTTTCATTGGGGCTCATGGAATCACATCTTCACTTAATGTTTTGTAGAAGGTTACATTTTAGATACACAAATACACAAAGAGGTGCTGGAATTGGGAAGGTAAGAGGGGGGGTGGGATTGAGGGAAGAAGAAGGTGCTGGACTCAGGATAGGGATTGAGGGAAATGGAGCAGTGCTGGTCTCAACAGAGAGGGCTAGAAAAAAGTGAGAGATAAAGAGAAAGTGGTGCTGGACTCACGGGGGGGGGGGGGGGGGGAGGCTGAGGGATAAAGAGAAAGTTGCTGGATTCAGGAGAGGCTGAGGGATGGAGAAGAAGAGTTGCTGGACTTATGGAGGGCTGAGGGAACAAGAGGAAGAGTTGCTGGACTCATGGGGGGGGGGGGCTGAGGGCAGAAGGAGAGGTTCTGGACTCCAGGGGGCCTTAGGAAAGAAGAGGGAAAGGTCTTGGACTCATTGGGGAGAAGGGAGATGTGCTGAACCCATGGGGGGGAGAGGGAGGGAAGGGGACAGGTGCTAGATCTGCAGGGGTAGGGGGATAGGAGAGATGCCAGACTACAGGTGAGGGGACCAGGGAGAGAGGAAGAAGATGGCCATAGGCATATGGAGAGAGTAAGTAGGAAAAGGGAAGAGATGCTGGACTCACAGGAGATGCAGGTACACAAACCTTGATGCGGTGCTCCTTCCTGGGTTGTGTAGGGGCTAAACCATGCTTAGCAGGCTATTATTTTTACTGTGCAGTTTGCCACTTACACAACCTGGAAAGGTGCTTGGCACTGGGATATGTGTAGCCACTTCTCTTGGCACCAGGCTCTCCCTGCTGAACACTGAAGCTTCGCTTTGAGGTGTGGGAAAGGGAGAGAAGGGGGGACAGGGAGCTGCTGGACCATAAGGGGGGGGGGAGAGAGAGAGAGGACATGGAGTTGCTGCAGCATAGGAGTGGAGGGAAAGGAAGAGAGGACAGAGAATTGCTGGACCATAAAGGTGGAGGGGCAGAGAGAGGACAGAAAGTTGTTCGACCTTAGGTGTAGAGGGGATAGGGAGTTACTGGACCATAGGGGTGGAGGGAAAGGAAGAAGGGATAGGGAGTTGCTGAACCATAGGGAGGAGGGGGGGAGAAAGGGAATTGCTGGACCATAGGGGTGGAAGAGAAGGGACAGGGGACAGGGAAATGCTGGACCATATTGGTGGAGGAGAGGAGAGGGACAGAGAGATGCTGGGCTTACAAGGATGTAAGAATGGAGAGGGAGGGGGAGATACTTGGCATGGTGGAACCATGTAGGTGAGACCATGAGGGATCTCAAAGAGAGGAGTGTGAGAGGAGGATAGTAAGTATAGAGGGAAGAATTGTAGTAATGAGGAGGAGTAGGTGAAAGAGAAGGGAATGAGGCCAGGGATGGAGTGACACAGGAGATGTAGGGGGAGAGGAGGACATGGAAAGTTAATAGGTACTGGCAAGTGAAATATAGGTGGAGGACTGAAGAGCAAGAAGGTGAAATTTGAGGGGAGACACAGAAAATAGAGAGAGAGAGAGGAAATATATCAGAGAGATAATAGTGAGAGAATAGGAAATGATAAGTGTAACGTGGAGAAAGGACAAATGGACTGCACTTACTGGAAATAGAGCAGAAGACATACAGTAAAACAGAAAAGAAGAAACTGGAAACAATATGCTTGGAAAAATAAATTACCCAGGCAACAAAGGTAGAAAAAAAAGTGTTTTATCTGAATTTATTTGGTGGAATACGTTAGCTTTGGGAAATGTGCAACATGGATGTCTTTGTATTTTTTTTCAGTACAAAAGGAAACGCATTTCTGTTTTTATTTTTCCTACGTTGTGATACATACCGAGTTTGACTTCTTCGGTTTCTCAGTTCAGTTTTTGTCTTTATATTTCTAATTTGTGATCCCTTGTTCTGTATTTGGTGTGTGACCGATGTGTAGTATTCTGTTGGCAAATAGTTTCTGTGTAGAATTCTGTAGCAGTCCCACTTGTTCTGTTGTACCAGTGGTAGGTGTATTGGTATTCTAGTGCCCTGTGTATTGTTTGTTGTGCTGCCTGTTCTTACATAGGGTTCTTGTTGTTTAAATCATAGGAATCAGTGCTACTGTTCTATGGTAGATTTTCTACATGTATGTTGAGCTGGAGATGAGTTACATTTAGCTACAACAGGTATTTTCTTGCCTCTGGAGGCTTACACTCTGTTTGTACAGGAGGTAATGGAGCAGCAGTGGAATTTGAACCCTAGCTTCTCTGGTCCTCAGCTCACTTCTCTATTAGATTCATCTAATATAGATAATGCCTATTCCAAACATGTTTTGTAACTCTGCAGTAAACCTCGTGGCCATTTGGCAAACTATCATAAATGTGATATCCAAATCATCTAATGGTTGCCAGTAACCACAGGATTTCTGTTACAGTGCTGCTGAACATCACTGTTCACATGGCCAATGGGAAGATGCTGGACTAGAGAGCTAGGACTGACTGGAAGCCAAGTTTTAAAAGTACCTGCATAAATACTAATCTGGTTAATAATTGGTATTATTGTGGTACAGTATATGGATGTTTTGGCACATATTTCCCTGAAGTGTATTCAGGCTAAATACCTTCAGTAATAGAGATACTAGGGGGAAATGAGTAGTGCAGGTACACCAGAGACACAGTGAAGGGGTCCTTCACTAATGTGTTCAAAAGTGCCCTCACTGTCCCTTTGCTGCTGATATAGGTGCTGCCTTCACCCTAAGGATTTTACCTAGCCCTGCTCTAACCCCACTCTAGGCCCACCTCACTCCATCTTAGCCCCCCCAAACAACTGAATCACTGACCACACATATATGCTGTTAATTTATTAGGTCTGCCACCTCTGTTTGGCCAGCAGAAGCCATGGGCTTTCCAGTATCCTGGAAAGGATTGTATGTTCCCTCTGAATACTTAATTACCCTAACTTTGTATCTGTCCATGACATATCTACCCTGTCCGGTCAGTGGCAGGCTATGCAATCAGAAAGAAACCCAGTATTTAGTAAATAAAGTAAGATAGTTTATTAGCATAAGCATCTTACCTAAGGCAGTACAGGCAATCAGGTAGAACAGCACTTCACGACAGATGACATGTGCCTTCAAAGGTTACTGGCTTCTTCTCTCTTGCTTCTTCTCTCTCTGAGGCACTGCTTAGGTAGCAGACCTTTTATACTTTTTTGGTCCCATAGATTCCTATGAACATTTCACTTTTCCACCTGCACTTTTGTCATATTTGGCACATACATCCAATTATGACCAAGTCCTCAACTTCAGAGAGTTTGCTTATCTCTTATCCAATTAGGACCAAGTTTCAACCTTAGTAAGTTTTCTTATCTCCAAGCTTCGCTCATCCTTAAATTTAACTTTTCTGCACTTGGCCCAATTATTTTTTATAGTTTTTCCACATGCCTATGTCCAGCTGTACACAACCCTTGCCAACTTTGTAACTCTGCCAAGATTAATCAGGCTGTCACATTTCTTCAGTGAAGTATCAGGACTGAGAGATGCTATGATTTTAGAGGCCTAGTTTGCTTTAGGAAGCCTGAACCTGTTTTTCACTGCATTCAATTTGTGACAATTATTTACAATGCCTATGAGGATTTTAACCCTTTCCTCTTTCCCGGCCCTTCAGCCTCACACTGGCGCCTATTTTACAAAAGTCTGCTCCCCCTGATGTCAAAACCTGGCTACACCTCTGGGCACATTCACCCCTATTGTCTGCCCCAAACCCCCATGGCACACTCACCATTTATTGTTCTCCCAAGCCTGTGTATCATGTCGTTTCATGTGGTTGACCTTAGCCCTTCTCCTGAGGAGCCTGATGCACCTGTGTGCTATTCCTACCATCCCCCATCCTGCAAGTCAGCATTTTCCTCCTCCCGTGTTTACCTGTAAAGACATCTTTTTCCCCACCAGAGGTTGCCACTAGCGATAGCATTTCACACAACGCTGCCAGCACCAGTCCTGAAGCCTTCCCGTTGCTGCAGTCAGTTCCTATGACATACAGTAACTTCCTGTTACTACAGGGGTTGAACGCAGTGGTGGATAGGGAGCGACGCCGGCAGCAGTGTGTGAAACGCTGGAGGGGAGAAAGATACATTTACAACAAGTAAACATGGGGGGAGGGCTTAGCTGCCAGACCACAAGAGATTGTGAGAGTGATACACTCTCTCTTCCCCTCCCCCACTGGCTATGACAAGAAGGAAGTGACCCGCTGCACAAAAGGTCACTAATCACTTCCTGCTCCTGTGCCGACTTAGTCTCAACTGTTTATGTGAACTGCGGGATCACAGCTCATATAAACAGTTGGGTCTAAGCTGGCATAGGAGGAAGAAGTAACCTGCTGTAACCTCTTCTTGCTCCATGAGCAGTGTTGGAGGGCTCAACAACTGGCTCACAAAATTCATTAAAAATTAATAACCGGCTCTTGCGAGCCACTGCAAGCCGGCTCCAGCACACCACTTCCCCAAGTCCTAATATCTTTGGAAAAAGTAAACACGTGATTCATGTCTAGCCCTTCCACACCATTCAGTATTTTATAGATTTCTATATTTTCTCCCCTCAGCCATTTCTTCTTCAAGCTGAAGAGCCCTAGCAGCTTTAGCCTTTCCTCAAAGGGAAGGCACTCCATCCCTTTTATAATTTTCGTTGCCCTTCTCTGTACCTTTTCTAATTCCACTATATATTTTTGGAGGAGTGGAGTAGCTTAGTGGTTAGTGCAGTGGACCTTGATCCTGGGGAACTGAGTTCAATTCCCACTGCAGCTCCTTGTGATTCTGGGCAAGTCACTTAACCTTCCATTGCTCCTCATACAAAATAAGTACCTGAATATATGTAAACCACTTTGAATGTAGTTGCAAAAACCTCAGAAAGGCAGTATATCAAGTCCCATTTCCCTTTTTTGAGATGCGGTGACCAGAATTGCACATAGTATTTGAGATGCAGTTGCACCATAGAGTAATAAAAATACATTATAACATTATCATTTGTGTTTTCCATTCCTTTCCTGTACTTCTATGATGGATTTAGTTATTAAGGTGATTATGGCCATAATGTACATTTTTTTCCCTTAACATACACCAATGATCAGTAACATTTATATTATGATGCATACTAATTTAAGTTACTGCAGGTAGAGACGTATTTTCAAAGCACTTAGACTTACAAAGTTACGTGGAGGGTCATTTTCGATAGGATGTCTAAATCCAGCTGTGGATGTTTTGCTGAAAACGTCCAAAACTCAAGTAGTGAAAATGATTATTTTCAAACCAGAAAAACCTCTATCTTTTTTCTTTGAAAATGAGTATTTCCTAGATGTTGTTCTGCTTAATACATTTAACCTTTTGGACCATTTTCCCAAAAAACCGTCCAAGTGAAAAATGCACAAAATCAAGCCATTGGGAGGAGCCAGCTTTCCTAGTAGACTGGCAACATAGGCATCCCAGAAGAGCAGTAGTGCACCCCAGGGCAGTGGCGTAGCAAGGGGGGGGCGGGAGGGGCGGTCCGCCCCGGGTGTCAGCTCAGGGGGGGGGGTGCTTCCTGCCAGCTCCCCCCCCCCGGGTGCAGCACGATGACACCCCCCCGACCCAGTGCCTACCCTCCTCAGCTCCCTCCAACCAGCTGAGCACCCTACCTTTAAAGACATTTCGGAAGCCGTGGAGAGACGAGGCGCAGCGCCTCGCGCCTGCAAGTAAAAGAAGCAAGGATCATCATCGGGCCTTCCCTCATGCTGTCTGTCCCGCCCTCCGCTGACGCAACTTCCTATTTCCACAAGGGCGGGACAGACAGTGTGAGGGAAGGCCCGATGACGATCCTTGCTTCTTTTACTTGCAGGCGCGAGGCGCTGCGCCTCACCTCTCCATGGCTTCCGAATTTTCTTTAAAGGTAGGGTGCTCAGCTGGTTGGAGGGAGCTGAGGAGGGTAGGCACTGGGTCGGGGGGGTGTTGATGCGCTGAGGGGGGGTGTCATCGTGCTGCACCTGGGGGGGGGGGGTGCAATGGCGAACCGCCCCAGGTGGCAGCCCTCCTTGCTACGCCACTGCCCCAGGGGGCACTGCAATGGACTTCACATAATAGGTCCTAGGTTTACATCTCACCAGTACCTCTTTATATTGTATGGTGAGCACCTTCAAACCCCATGAAAAACATACTGTACCCACCTATACACCACTACAATAGCCCTTATGGCAGCAGGTGTCAAAGCATTCCATATGCTAGACCTGAACCATAATACTTAATTCTTAATTTCTCAACTTTCTGGCTACAGGTTCAGCTACCTGATATATCTATTCTCTAGACTTTATTGCTTATTGTTTTATTAATTTGTCCTATGAATATGTATTGTGGTGTACTTCTCTGTCTTCTAACCCAGACCCCCCAAAAAGACAAAAAATATATATTTATCTCCCTTTCTGCCTTGCTCTGATTAGTAGGGAGGATAGGCTTTAGTGCAGCGGATTTTGATCCTGGGGAACTGGGTTCAATTTCCACTATAGCTCCTTGTGACTCAGGGCAAGTCACTGAACCCTCCATTGCCCCAGGTACAAATAAGTACCTGTATATTGTGATAAAGTCACCTCCAGGATAGTTGGGTTAAGGCAGTTTCAGTCTGAAACTGCAGGCAAGGAGCCAGAGGGTGAGATGAAGAACCCGGACTGGACTCCTAGCTGCAATCAGGGAAGACATGGGTGTAAGCTGGCAGGTTGTATGGAGTGGCTGCCACTAGGCGGAAAGAGAGTTGTGAAACCCTGTGTGCAGGAGCTCATCATTGGTCTCATTAGTCTAATGCTTAACTCAGCTGGTTTGGGTGTGAGGAAGCTAATGGAAGGAGAATGATTGGTGGTGGTAGCTGAAGCCAGGGATTGATTAGGCAGGTGGGAAGGAGTCCCAGCAGTGGAGTTGAGTTCAGTTCAGTTCAGGAGAGAGAAGCAGAAGGAGAGAAGGAGTTGCAGGCTGAAAACCCTTGGGCAAGGAGGTCCCTAAAGTACTGGCAGTTACAGGCTGAAAATCCTTGGGCAGGGAGGTCCCTAAAGTACTGAAGCAGGCTGAGATTCCTTGGGTGAGAGGAAGTCCCAAAAGTATTGAATTCACTGTGAAGCTGATGCAGGGGAAAACCCTTGGGTAGAAGGAGTCCCTAAAATATTGAACTCTCCTGAAGGTAAAGAGGATAGAAGGTAGAAACTGCTGCTTGGTGACTGAACTGTGATGATGAACTGAAAGAACTGTTTGTCTTGGGAATTGAATTACTGTTTATTGTGCACTGGATAAAGAGCCCAGACTGGAGCCTGTAAGCCTGTATTAAATCCTGGTATGTGCTATGCTGCTGTTGGAACTGTGTACTAGAAACCTGCATGGAATAAAAGTCCTTAAGATTGAAGTTACTGGTGGACATCTATTTCTTCATTGTACCAGGAGCCTGTGGCTGGAGGAGATTGTTCTATCCTTGGCTGCACAAGAGAGGCGCTTGGTTACAATATACCATGTAAACTGCTTTGAGTGTAGTTGTAAAAACCACAGAAAAGTGGTATATCAAGTCCCTTTCCCTTCCCTATAGTATTCTAACTTTGGCTACGATATTGTGGATTAGCACTAAAAGGTTTATTTTCCATTGTCAGTCCTAGCTAAAAAAGAAAAAAAAGTAGCTTTAGTCTTACAATTTGTTCATTTACCTTGAAGAAACTACTGTAACTCTTGGGAATATTTAGATTTAAAGGAGAAAAGTGAGTTTCTAGCGGAATTTGGTAGTTGTATCAAACTGAATTTGATTGTTTTATCAAACTGTCATTCCCCCCCCCCCAATAACTTTTTCATTTAGAATTTGGCTGACTCACTGGAACTTGTATTTCAACCCACCTTCCACACACCCCACCCTCCCCAGGGTTTTCTACTTATAGACAACTCCCAAAAATCATTAACATTTCTCCTCAGACATACACAGACAATCTTGCAGACTGTTAAGGCTATTATAGTAACACCTGTTCATAACCATTCCAACCAATCAAGATGACTTCTATTCTATACAATAATTATGGTGCATTAGTTCCAAGGCATACCATCTGGAGGCTTAAGGCTTGAACTATCTGTCTTCAGCTTACTACTACAGGGGCATCCTTCCTACTCTCCATTATCTGCTCAACCTGTAGAATGCCCTTGTTCGAGGTTACATCACTTCCTACCTCCTCACCACTTAGCACAATATCTTCCATTCCCTTTCAATTATGAAACTTTTGAGATCGGATGCTTCTGAAATATCTCAGCTTGCTTCTTTAACGTTTAGATACACCTAATATATATAATCTGTGGTGTTCTTTTACAAAGGCATGGTAGGACTAACACATGGGTAGTGGGGGCCCAATCAACACTACTGCCAAGGTAGTATGTGCACCCAGTGGTAATTCCTAGTTTGGGGCATGCCGAATCCCACAGAAGAAAATAATTTTCTATTTTTCTACCATGGGGGGTGTTCCCAACGGTAACTGGCAGCACGCCTATGTTGGCATGCACTGCATAGTTACCATGTAGGTTGGACGTGAGCCCTTACCACTAGGTCAATGGGTGGCAGTAAGGGCTCAGGCTGTAAACAGGCATGCACTAATTTTAATATTAGCCAGGCCCATTTCCCAGCCCATTAAAAAATAGCCTTTTTCCTAGACACAGTAAAAAATGGCCCAAAGCGCCTAAAAGACACGCCACACTACCATAGGCTAGGGCTATTCAGCTTGGAGAAGAGACGGCTGAGGGGAGACATGATAGAGGTATATAAAATAATGAGTGGAGTGGAACAGGTGGATGTGAAGCATCTGTTCACGCTTTCCAAAAATACTAGGACTAGGGGGCATGCGATGAAACTACAGTGTAGTAAATTTAAAACAAATCGGAGAAAATGTTTCTTCACCCAACTTATAATTAAACTCTGGAATTCGTTGCCGGAGAAAGTGGTGAAGGCGGTTAGCTTAGCAGAGTTTAAAAAGGGGTTGGATGGTTTCCTAAAGGACAAGTCCATAAACTGCTACTAAATAGACTTGGGAAAAATCCACAATTCCAGGAATAACATGTATAGAATGTTTGTACGTTTGGGAAGCTTGCCACGTGCCCTTGGCCTGGATTGGCCGCTGTCGTGGACAGGATGCTGGGCTCGATGGACCCTTGGTCTTTTCCCAGTATGGCATTACTTATGTACTTATAGGCCATTTTTTACCATGGCTTTGGTAAGTCAACGGTGAATTGAAGGCTAGGAGAGCTGAAGCCCAGTGGTTATTTGATAACCGGTCACAAGCATTGATGGGGGGTTGTTAAAAAATGATCCTGGGTGTGAAATATGCTAGGTATCCTACTGGGGGGGAAAGGGAAGGAGAGATATGTTGAAAAGAGGAGGATTGGGGGAGGAGAGACGCTGGAGACCATGGCAGGGGAGAAGAGAATAGGGAAGGAGTGAAATGTTTGACACCATGGCGGGGTTATTGAGTAAAAGAGGAGAACGGGTGCTCCTGGACTGAGAGAAGCAGTACCCCCAAAGTTCTCTTTAGTACGCCCAAATCACTGGATATCTATTCTGCAACATGGACCCACTCCCAAGCTCGAACGGTGGAACCTGTGACTGACTGACTGACTGAATGAATGATAAGCTGAGTGGAGAAAAGAATAAAGCATTTGAGAGAGTAAGTTTTCCCTGTGACCTTTTTCTTAGGAGAAGTTCATATTGCTGATCTGCTGTTGGTACTATGTAACCTGTAGATAAAATTGTCCATAGCACCTGAAGATTGGAGGGTGGCCAATGTGACGCCGATATTTAAAAAGGGTTCTAGGGGTGATCTTGGAAATTATAGATCGGTAACCCTGACGTCGGTGCAGGGCAAAATAGTGGAAACAATTTTACAAAGACAAAAATTGCAGAGCACATAGACAAACATTGTTTAATGGGGCAGAGAAGCTTAGTGGAGATGAGATTGCAGCACCAGTAATTGGGAAGCAAAACCAGTGCTGTGCAGACTTTTTTACGGTTTGTGCCCTCATCGTGGCTGAATAGGTTTGGATGGGTTGGAGTGGAGCTCTCCAGGAGCTTTAACCCATTAGTGCCCAATGTTCCTACATATGGGAACATTGGGCACTAATGAATTAAAGACAACTTTTTTTTTTTTTTTGAAACTTGGACATTTTTATTTATTGCAAAGCAAAAAGAACACAGACAATAATAGCCTTATATAAAAGTTCTTAGGATGCATTATGCTGAAACTTTTAACAACCTCAACACTTCCAAGCTTGGCAATTCTACACAAAATAATTGCTCTTTTCAAAACAGCGCCAACGCTATCACTGGAGCTATATATTCTCTTATCATTGGTCCTTTATCTTATATTAGAACGGGTATAAAGTATCACATGCCATGTAAAATGAGTTTATCTTGTTGGGCAGACTGGATGGACCATTCAGGTCTTTATTTGTCGTCATTTACTAGGTTACTATGCTACTCTTTGGGGTTCTACATGGAATGTTGCTACTAATTGGGATTCGAGAATCTTGTAACTCTTTAGGATTCAAGAATCTTCAGAACTTTTAGTACAAGAACAGTGCTGGGCAGACTTCTATGGTCCTTGCCCTGAGAATGGCAAGGACAAATCAAACTCGGGTATACATATAAAGTATTGTATACCATGTAAAATGAGTTTATCTTGTTGGGCAGACTGAATGGACCGTACAGGTCTTTATCTGCCATCATTTACTATGTTATTATATGTTACTGTATTACTCTTTGGGGTTCTACATGAAATGTTGCTACTAATTGGGATTCGAGAATCTTGTAACTCTTTAGGATTCCAGAATCTTCAGAACTTTTAGTACAAGAACAGTAATGGGGAGACTTCTACTGTCTGTGCCCTGAGAATGGCAAAGACAAATCAAACTAGGGTATAAAGTATCACATACCATGTAAAATGAGTTTATCGTTGGGCAGACTGGATGGACCGTTCAGGTCTTTATCTGCCGTCATTTACTATGTTACTAGTTACCTGGGTCCAGGTTGTTGCGGACCTGAGCTAGTAAGGGGTGAGGCCCAGGTTACATAAAACTTGTCTCCGAACGTGGGGCTTGATGGAGTAAATCTGTTGGAGAGAAAGGGAACATAAAACTGGCACCCAACATGGAGCATGATGGAGTAAATCTGTTGGACAGAAGGGCTACATAAAACTTGTAGCCAACGTAGATCTTTGGGAGCGGAAAATGGAAAGAGCTGCTATCGAGGATTTCAAGGTGAACCGCGGTGAGAACAAAGTTAAAAAAACTTTTGTCTGAGGATTACAAATTGCGATTGCTCTGTGGATTACAAATTTTGCTGGTTTGTGACTGGAAAAGATATTGAGTGGCATAAAGATAGCCTTGAGAGACTGTGAATACTGATATGGATTTTAAAATATTGCTAAAACCTGGAGAGAGACTTGCTACAGACCTAGTAAAATTTTCCCACCTTGAAAAGATCACACAAACAGACCTGTGATAATATCAGACTGTGAGTACCTGGGAAATGGAAGAAAGGGAGTGTAGAGTCATCATAGCCACTGTTCCCATGCTGGTGGAGAGGGGGAGGAAGAAAATGCTCTAGCTTGCTGCATGTTGTGTGGAGTTCTGGGAGCAAGTTTCTATTGGATGTTTGTCTGATGTAGCACGTAGTGTGAGAGAGTGGTGGCTGAACATGAGCACAGAGGAGAGCTCAGGAGATGGAAGGGCATGGTGTGAAAAAGTTAAATGCAGAGCTGCTCATGGAGAAACATATGGTGATGAGCTAAGCAATTGATGGGCCTTTTTGGGGAGCCCAACTGAAGGTAACGATAATGAATGAAACTACTGTTGGGCAGTTTGTATGCTATAACTGTGCAGCTCAGGTAGATCCCATGCCCTTGGCATGGCTGTGTGAGGAATGTAAGCTCCAGGCAGCTAGCTGCCTGGGAGTGATCCAAGGGATATCAGCAGGAGTGCTTGAGTGAGTCAGTGGCACCTGAGAAGTGACCCGGTCCCTGGATGCTGAACCCAGAATAACCCTTAAGGACTCTGAAGGGGAACTTGTTCGGGGGATGCAAAGAATAGAAAATACCTGAACTGAGCTAGCTGAGCTTCAGGAGAGCCCAAAGAAAGCTGAAGAACCCCAAGACCAGATCTAGAGTGTGGTCAGAAATGAAACAGCCTTGCAGCTGATGGCAGTACTGCCTTGTATGGATGTAGGGCCACATGAGTGGCAAATGGCCTGGTGAAACATGCGAAAAGGAGATCTAGACCAGGCTGAGGGCCAGAGTCAGGGGGAGTCACACTTGGCACCTTGAGTGTGGCCCCTTGACTGTGGCCCTATCTCAAATGATGTTGTGGAGAATGGAGTTCTCATCAGGAGCGACTTGGAGAGTGTACAAGACAGAAGCATGCTGGGAAGTTCTTCAGAGCCTCGCACATCCGACTGGATGGGATTTGGAAGGATAAAACTGTTCGCAGATGAGATGATTGGGAGGACCTAGTCAATATAAATACAAGGGAGACATATGTGCTAGGTAGTTAGAGGCAGATATGCACAGACAAGGAGAGAGATCTTGGGGTGATAGTATCTGAGGATCTGAAGGTGACAAAACAGTATGACAAGGCAGCAGCCATGGCCAAAAGGATGCTAGACTGTATAGAGAGAGGTGTAACCAGCAGAAGAAAGGAGGTGTTGCTGCCCCTGTGCTGTCACAGAACCCGGGATGGTGAGCCCTTGGGCTGCAGCCAGGCTGCAGCAGACAAGTCCTCTGGGGAGGTGCAGGTGAACCAGGCACTGAATACAAACAAGATACCAGACATGGCAAATAGACAGAGCACACTCAAGACAACAAGCACCACCAGAAAAGGGAGATAGAATACTCAGGCGGGCCGCAAGGCCTATCCGGATCCCACTTGTACAGAGTCCAAACGTACGGGCCTCACGGCCGAACTGGAACCGAATCATACCAGAGGGAAGGGAAAAGAAACGGAACAGAATCTCTTCAGCAAGTACTACTCAAGCAGTGCACACACACTGCACTAAACAGAGCCACAAACAAAGGGTCAAAAGACCCTACACACAGGCACAAAGAAACTGAAGGGGAAAAGACAAACCCACTTAGACTCACATGGTAGAGACCACAAGTAAAAGATAAAACCACACAGGAAGGCAGCACAGGACTGGGCTTAGAACCCCAGCTATAAAGGAATAGTCCTAACCAAGTCAAACAGACATCACACAGAGAGGTAGCTCAAGTCTGAGCTAGTAGTCCCAGCTAAATGGAAGAACTGTCCACTCGTACCACAGCAGCTCAAGGCTGAGCTAGTAGTCACTGCAAACAGAAGAACCACCCACTCAAACAGAATCAAACAGAGAGGATGCACAGGACTGTGCTAGTAGACACAGCTAAACGGAAGAATGGCCCACTCGTGCCACAAAAAGGAACATTCACAGCTATGCCACACAGCACTCAAGGATAAGGGAAGCCACTCATTAAGGAACTCTCTAAGGTGTACCATACAGCACTCAGGGAAGAGGGAAGTCACTCAAAGAAATACTCAAGGGTATGCCACCAGGCACTCAAGGAAAAAGGGAAGCCACTCATATGAATACACTAGGCTGTGCCACACAGCACTCAAGGGAAGAGGTTAGCCACTAATAGGAACACTCTAGGCTGTACCATACAGCACTCATGGGTAAAGGGAATCCAATCATAAGAATACACAAGGATGGCCACACAGGACTCAAGGATAAAGGGAAACCACGTTTAAGAATACACAAGGTTGTGCCACACAGCGCTCAAGGATAAAGGGAAACCACGTATAAGAATACACAAGGTTGTGCCACACAGCGCTCAAGGATAAAGGGAATCCACTCATAAGAATACACAAGGCTGTGCCACAGAGTCAAATAACAGACACTAGAGACAAAGGGAAAAGCAAGTAAACAGGGAAAGCTGCCTTTACATACACAAATCGGGGAAGGAGGAATGCTCACAAGAAACAGGAGACAGACACAGCAGACAAAGAGTTAAAGCAGTCTAAAGGGAAGGGCTGCTTCTAAAACACATCAGAAAGAAGCAGGGCTTACACTGCAGTTAAAGGTTTAAAGCAAACAAAGGGAAAAACAATGTTCTTACCAGAACTCAGCCAGCACACACAGCCAGGTAGGGAAAGGAAAGGCAGGCAGAGAGAGCATACCCAGCTGCACAGGAGCAAGGTAATCAAGAAAGACAGCTAGGCTGGGAAAGCAAAGTAATCAAGGTAAGCAGCTGGGCTGACAACAACCAGCTCTCTGAACAGTGAAAGGTAACAAGTGAAACCACAAAAGGAAACAGAACAGGCTTAAGCTGAAGAGCCTAGATAACAACAAATACTAGGACTAGGTCTAGGGGGCATGCGATGAAACTACAGTGTAGTAAATTTAAAACAAACAGGAGAAAATTGTTCTTCACCCAATGCATAATTCAACTTTGGCATTTGTTGTCGGAGAACGTAGTGAAGGCGGTTAGCTTGGCAGAGTTTAAAAAGGGTTGGATGGTTTCCTAAAGGACAAGTCCATAGACCACTACTAAATGGACTTGGGAAAAATCCACAATTTCAGGAATAACTTGTATAAAATGTTTGTGCGTTTGGGTAGGTTGCCAGGTGCCCTTGACCTGGATTGGCCGCTGTTGGGGACAGGATGCTGGGCTCGATGGACCTTTGGTCTTTTCTCAGTATGGCATTACTTATGTACTTACTAGTAAAAAAGTCCCGTTTCTGTTTTAAAGGAAACGGGCGCTAGCAAGGTTTTTCTCGGAGTGTGTATGTTTGAGTGAGTGTGTGTGAGAGTGACTGTGTGAGAGAGAGTGAATGTGTGACAGAGAGAGAGAGAGTGAGACTGGGTACGAGTGTGTGTGTAAGAATGAGAGTATATGCCAGGGTCCCCCCTCCCTCCCAGTTCCAGGGTCATCATCCCCCCAGTCTGTCTCCCAGTTGCAGGGTCCCCCCTCCATCCCTCCCTCCCTCCCTTCCTTCCTTCCTCCCTTTTTCCAAGTTGCAGGGTCCTCCCTCCCTCCCTTTTTCCCAGTTGCAGGGTCCCCCCTCCCTCCCTCCCTTTCTTCCTCCCTTTTCCCAGTTGCAGGGTCCTCTCTCCCAGTTGCAGGGTCTGTCTGTCTCCCCCCTTCTTTTGTCCTTGACGTTTTAAGGCACTGTCTGTCAACAATTTAAAAATGACAATGTGCAGCAGCAGCTCCTAGGGGCTGCGTAGGGGAGTGGAAACAGAGATTAACCAATGGGCTTCCTTGCTTACCATAGACTTGCTGTGCTCTCTTCCACTCCTGTCTATTAAACGTCCTGCAGCATCTCATAGGTTTGCTTGCTTTGTTGTGAGTGAACGGGGATGACGTATGCGCTGGAGTCGGACCCGCTGGTCTTTCCCTCCCCCCTCTTCTGAGTCGCCATTGGACCGCGGCCCTCACCCGCCTCCTCTACATTGGACAGTCGCCGCAGCTGCTCGCTTGCTGTCTCGCCGCCCTCCCTCTTCGTCCTCTCCGACAGTCCGAATCCAGACTTGGAGAGGGAGGGCGGCAGTGGTTTTTTGAGGGCGGTTAGTGTGGGCGGGTGGTTCAGGAGGTTGGCAGCCAGTCTGGAGCGATTCCTACTCCTCCCCCTGCCTGGATCGCTGTTTGCTGCTGACGTCAGTTTGATCTACTCCATGAAGCAGACCACCTCCGGCAGAAGCCACGGTCCCAGGCAGCCTCAGAACGTTGGAGGTGAGAATTATTATATAGGATGTACTTATGAATCTATTCAGGTTCAAACCAGAACCACACACAGAAAAACAGAACAAGGCTTTGCTTGGAAGCAAAGTTAACAGGCTAGTAATTCATACAGGTTTAAAGCAGAACAACACACACAGAGAAACAGAAGAGGGTTTTAAGCAGAACAACACACACAGAGAAACATAGGAGGGCTTTGCTTGAGAGCAAACCTAACAGGGAAGTAATCCATAAAGATTCAAACCAAAACAACTCACACAGGGCTCAAGGCTCTGTCCAAAGGCACAGTATAACAAGAAAACCAGTTCCCTCAGAATCACACAACAGTTCAACGAGAAAAGGGAAAATAGACCTGTTGCAAAGGCCATGCAGGAAAGCTCCCTGGGTCCTTATAAAAGGAGAAGGTTGATCAGTGCTTTTTTGCGCCTATACGGCGTACCGGCACCTTTTTTGTGAGGACCGGCTCAGTGCCCGTTCCCTTCTGTTCGTGCACCCGTGCTCCCTGCTTTGAAATCTTTAATTTACCCGAAGTCGTGGCGAACCGGCAGTACAAAAAGCTGGCAGACAGGCTTGCCTCCTCGTCGCTTCCCTTCCCTTCCCTCTCAGCACATCCCGCCTTCCTCTGATGTAATTTCCTTTCCCCGAGGGCGGGACGCGCTGAGAGGGAAAGGAATCAACGAGGAGGCAAGCCTGCCTGCCTGCCAGCTGTTTTTACTGCCGGTTCACCGCAACTTCGGGTAAATTAAAGATTTCAAGGCAGGGAGCATGGGTACACAAACGGAAAGTTGGGAAGCTGAGGGAGGGTGGGGGGCTGGGGTTTGAATGAGTCGCTGGACTTGGAGGATACGGAGGGCAGGGGAGAGAGGAAAATTGCTGGACATGGAGGGGAGGGCAGGGGAGAAAGGAGAATCGCTGGACATGGATTTGAGGGGAAGGCAGGGCAGGGGGAGGAGAATCGCTGTACATGAATGGAAGGAGAGGGCAGGGGAGAGAAGAATCACTGTACATGGATGGGAGGGTAGGGGACAGAGGATAATTACTGCACATGGATGAGAGGGGAGGGCAGGGGAGAGGAGACATACTGGACATGGATGGGAGGGGAGGGAAGACAGGAAGGAGATGCACATAGATGGGAGGGGAGAGAGGAGAATTGCTGGACATGAATGGATGGAGGAGTTGGCGGGGAAAGAAGAGAAATGCTGGACTTGGATGGAGGAGAGGGGAGTGAGAATTATTGCCTTTATATGGATACAGGGGAGGGAACAGAGAGGAAAAGTGCTGGATATGGATGGACGGGAGGTAAGAAAAAAGAAGATGCACATGGATGGAAATGAGGGAAAGGGAAGAGAGGAGAAAAACTGCACATGGATGGAGAAAATAGACAAAAGCTGGATCCACATTATACCTCCTCCAGTCAATTCCACGGAGGAGGACCCAGCTTTTACTTACGGATGTAGGGCAAGAAATGAAGAAAAAAGGAGGAAAGTAAAGAAATAAATGGAAAGGAAGCCCTGGAAACGGAGTTCAGAGAACAGATAGAGAGCAGCAAAATCAGAGACTGGGACCAATATGGATATAAAAACGAGTCACCAAATAACAAAGGTAGAAAAAATCATTTTATTTTCATTTTAGTGTTTGGAATATGTGCAATTTGAGAATTGACATCTGCTGTCTTATTTTGCACTGGATATACTGGAGCTATAACAGCTTACATAAATTATTTATAATGAAAAAAATCACGTTATTGTTTTATCCTATACTAGTATAATATTTTCAATGATGTCTGTTTATATGTGCCGTGGCTGGTATAAGGGGTTTGGCTATAATAGGGATGGAGCCATATGTGGTGACCCCGCCCATAATAAGTACTGGCACAAGTAGGAAATGAAGCAGAAGCAGGGAGACCAAAGCGAGGCTTGGCTACCAGGAAGAACAAAACAGGAAAAAAGGCAGACTGGAGAGGTCACAGAGCTAGATACAGAGAAACAGTAAGTCTGGACATAAGGGCACGGCCACAACCATGACATGTACAAGTAGAGGCACCACCTGGAATATTGTGTTGAGTTTTAGAGGTCATATCTTATATCTTGCAAAAGATATAAGAAGACTTGAAGCAGTCCAGAGGAAGGTGACAAGAATGATATGGGGCTTCTGCCAAAGGACATATGAGAAGAGACTGGATGACCTGAATATGTATACCCTAGAGTAGAGCAGAGACAGGGGAGATATGATACAAACATTTAAATAATTGAAAAGTATTAATATAGAAACAAGTATTTTCCAGAGAAGTGAAAGTAGTAAAACTAGAGGACATGAATTGAGGTTGCATGGTGGTAGACTTAGGAGTAATGTCAGAAAATTCTTTTTTCACGGAGAGGGTGGTTGATGCCTGGAATGCCCACCCAAGAGAAGTGGTGGGAAAAAAAACTGTGGTGGAATTCAAAAAGGCGTGCGATGAACACAGAGGTTCTCTAATTAGAAAATGAATAATATAAAAAACAAAACTCAAAGGGTTGCATGTATGCTTGCATGTCAAGTGATGCTTAGATAGTGATTCTAGCTACATTAACTAAGGCCAGTGCTGGGCTGGCTTATACTGTCTGAGTCCCGTATAAAGCAATCAAGTTTAGGATGGGCAGGAGAGAGCTTCGACGGAAACTCCAGTAATTTAGAATATGAGGACAGTGCCGGGCAGACTGTTATGGTCTTTGTCCCAACAATGTCAAAATGGATTTGGATAGGCTTGAGTGAACTTTGACGTTAACGCCAGCAGTTGGAATATAAGGACAGAGCTGGGCAGACCTCTATGGTCAGTGTCCCAGAAACACCAAAGAAAGACCATGATCAAGTATATAATATCACATTCATTGTTCATTTAAATCTGTTGGGCAGACTAGATGGACCATTCAGGTCTTTATCTGCTGTCACTTACTATATTACTATCAGGTGAATTTTTGAAAGAGAAGGGCGCCCATCTTCCAACACAAATCAAGAGATGGGTGTCCTTCTCGCAAGATCGCCCAAATCGGCATAATCAAAAGCCGATTTCTGTTGTGGGGATGACCAAAGTTCACGGGGGCGTGTCGACACTGTAGCAAAGGCGAGACTGGGGCGTGCTTAGGAGATGGGCGTCCTATTAGATTGTAAGCTCTTTGAGCAGGGACTGTCTTTCTTCTATGTTTGTGCAGCGCTGCGTACACCTTGTAGCGCTATAGAAATGCTAAATAGTAGTAAAATAGTAGTAGTAGGCCGATAATGGAAAAAAGAAGGGTGTCCCTGATGAACACTTGGTCAACTTTACTTGGTCCATTTTTTTCACGACCAAGCATCAAAAAGGTGCACGAACTGACCAGATGACCACTGAAGGGAATCGGGGATGACCTCCCCTTACTCCCCCAGTGGTCACTAACCCCCTCCCACCCTCAAAAAAAATCTTTAAAAATACTTTTTTGCCAGCCTCAAATGCCATACTCAGGTCCATCGCAGCAGTATGCAGGTACCTGGAGCAGTTGTAGTTGGTGCAGTGTATTTCAGGCAGGCGGACCCAGGCCTATCCCCCCCCCCCCACCTGTTACACTTGTGGTAGTAAATGTGAGCCCTCCAAAATCCACCAGAAACCCACTGTACCCACATGTAGGTGCCCCCCTTCATTACTAAGGTCTATGGCAGTGGTGTACAGTTGTGGGTTTTGGGGGCGGGGTGTTGGGGGGCTCAGCACACAAGATAAGGGAGCTATGCACCTGGGAGCAATTTCTGAAGTGCACTACAGTGCCCCCTAGGGTGGCCGATTGGTGTCCTGGCATGTCAGGGGGACCAGTGCACTACGAATGCTGGCTCCTCCCACGACCAAATGGCTTGGATTTGGTCGTTTTTGAGATGGGCGTCCTTGGTTTACATTATCGCCGAAAACCGGGGACGACCATCTCTAAGGTCGACCTAAATTTCATGATTTGGGCGTCCCCGACCATATTATCGAAATGAAAGATGGACGCCCATCTTGTTTCGATAATAGGGTTGCCCCACCCCTTTATGGGGCCGTCCTGTGAGGATACCCTCATGAAAACTTGGGTGTCCCGTTCGATTATGCCCATCTATGTAAGGTGAAAGGGCCTGATCCCATTTAATGTTCTGTTTTTGGTATGATGGTTCAAAAGCCTGATCCAAAGTAAGGGAATACAGATGCCCATTTAGGTAACGTGGAGAGATGGGAAGTAAGTAATACTGAGTATTATAGTTAACAGAAAGGGGTTGCATTGTGAAATGTTGGTTTGGGGGGAAAAAAACTTCCTTAGGAACCTAAAGCTCTTGCAGATAACAAGATAAATGATCTAATGATCTGCATGAAAAAGGTTACTGAGGTTCATTTCCTCAATTTGCAATGG
The DNA here is from genome assembly GCF_901765095.1 of Microcaecilia unicolor. NCBI lineage: Eukaryota > Metazoa > Chordata > Amphibia > Gymnophiona > Siphonopidae > Microcaecilia > Microcaecilia unicolor. The sequence continues at coordinate 596,411,651 of NC_044032.1, forward strand.
TGGGTTGATAAAATTACCAAAGAACAGCATGTTTATTGCATAAATGAGGAGAGCAGGTGCTCCCAAGAAGCAGTACCCAAAAGTTCTCTTTGGTACTCCCAAATCCCCGGATCTCTATTCTGGATCATGGACCAACTCCTAAGCTTGAATGGTGGAACCTTTGACTAAATGAATTTTATTTATTTATTGCATTTGTACCCCACATTTCCCACCTATTTGCAGGCTCAATGTGGCTTACATAGTACCGTCAAAGGCGTTTGCCCAGTTGGTGGATAACAAATACAAAGTTGTATAGTGATCGTATGATGTATAAGTGGAGGGTCAAAATCGATGAAGATTGCTTGTTGTCCTGTGCGATCATAGTCATGCTGTGTTGGTAGGGGACGAGGGTTACATGGGATTGTTGGGGTAGGCCTTTTTGAAGAGGTTGGTTTTTAATGATTTCCTAAAGTTCAAGTGGTCGTGGATTGTTTTCACAGCTTTTGGGAGCCCATTCCATAGTTGTGTGCTTATGTAAGAGAAGCCGGCTGCATAAGTTGTTTTATATTTCAGTCCTTTGCAACTTGGGTAGTGTAGGTTTAGGAAGGATCTTGATGATCTGACTTTGTTTCTTATTGATAAGTCTATGAGGTCTGTCATGTATTCTGGGACTACGCCATATATGATTTTGTGGACTAAGGTGCAGATTTTGAAGATAATCCGTTCTTTGATTGGGAGCCAATGGGTGGTCTGGAGTTTTTTTATGAGTTGAGCAGAGTGGAAAATAGAATAAAGCATTTGAGAGAAATAAGTTTTCCCTATGACCTGCGTCCGGGTTTTTTTTGCAGACCTGACCTAGTAAGGGGCGAAACCCGGGTTACACTTTTATACTAGTTGATAATAACATATAACATTGGATTACCTAGGTTGCTCACTTTGTCGTTCCTACTGTCGTTGCTTCTGCTTCTAAAATAAGCACCATAGTGTATCTGGATTTCCAAAAGGTTTACAATTCCCCTTTTATGAGACTCCTGAGGAAATCGTGGTTAAATGAAAAATGGTCTTTTTTGTAATGAAGAAAATTTAATATTGTAATGCAGTTACGCAATGATCTGTACTGGGGCTGGTGTGTGTTTTTTAAACATATTTAGGAATGATTTATAACTGATAACAATGAGTAATGCGGTCAAATTTGCTGATGCCACAAAATTATTCAAAGCCACTAAATCACAAGTGGATTGTGAGGAATGTAATGTGGACCAGTGTAAAGGGATAAACATAGAGAAGAATAGCTATATAGGGAAAGCTACTGCTGTTCACTTATGGGCTCATTTTCGAAAGAGAAGGACGCCCATCTTTCGACATAAATTGGAAGATGGACATCCTTCTCCCAGGGTTGTCCAAATCAGTATAAACGACAGCCGATTTTGGACGTCCCCAACTGCTTTCCGTCGCAGGGACGGCCAAAGTTCAAGGGGGCATATCGGATGCATACCAAAGGTGGGACTTGGGCGTGCCTAAAACTTGGACATCCTCGACCCATAATCGAAAGAAACAAGGACGTCCCTGACGAACACTTGGATGACTTTACCTTTACCTGATCGTGTTTTTTCTTACGGCCAAGGCACAAAAAGGTGCCCGAAATAACCAGATGACCACCGGAGAGAATCGGGGATGACCTCCATTTACTCCCCCAGTGGTCACTAACCCCCTCCTACTCTCAAAAAATATCTTTCAAAATATTGGTTGCCGGGCCTCTATGCCAGCTTCACATGTCATACTCAGGTCCATCACAGCAGTATGCAGGTCCCTGGAGCAGTTTTAGTGGGTGCAGTGCACTTCAGGCAGGCGGACCCAGGCCCATCCCCCCCTACATGTTACGTTTGAGGAGGAAACAGCGAGCCATCCAAAACCCACCAGAAATCCACTGTACCCACATCTAGGTTCTCCCCTTCACCCATAAGGGCTATGGTAGTGGTGTACAGTTGTGGGTAGTGGGTTTTGGGGGGCTCTGCACACAAGGTAAGGGAGCTGTGTACCTGGGAGCAATTTATGAAGTCCACTGCAGTGCCCCCTAGGGTGGCCAGTTGGTGTCCTGGCATGTCAGGGGGACCAGTGCACTAGAAATTTTGGCTCCTCCCATGACCAAATGGCTTGCATTTGGTAGTTTCTAACATGGACGTCCTTGGTTTCGATTTTCGCCGAAAATCAGAAACGACCAAGTCTAGGGACGACCAAATTTCAGGATTTGGATGTCCCTCACTGTATTATCGAAACGAAAGATGAACGTCCATCTTGTTTCGAAAATACGGGTTTCCCCGCCCTTGGATCGGGACGTTCATGCATATATCTTTTAATATAAATCGTGGCATCTGTATATTTCTTATAAATTACATATAAGTGTGATCCCATTCCTGACCACTTGTTTTCCACCGTCAAGAATGCCTGCATGTATATTGTATAAAGTAGAGAGCTGCACGGGAATGGGGACAGTGGGAATCCCACGGTTACCACAGTTATCCTGTGGGGATCTCCTCCAGGTCTACGTGGATCCTGTGGGGATGGACCCAGATCCTGCAGGGTTCCCACAGAATGTAGACTGGAGTTACCTCCCCTCCACCAAGTCTCAGGATACCCTCCCCACATGTACCTTTATACACTCTGGTGGTCCAGTGGCTTCTTCAGGGCAGGAAAGATCCCCATTCTTTCCTGCCCCACTGGTGCTGACCCATTCACTGCCACCGATTCATTGAAATAACTGCTGAGACATCAAATGGCAGCCTCACAAGACTTCCACAGAAGTCTTTTGAGGCTGCCATTTGAAGTCTCAGCAGCCATTCTAAAGAAGCAGTGGCAGCAAGCAGTTCAGTGGCAGCGGGGCAAGAAAGAAAGGGGATCTTTCCTGGCCCCAAGAGACCACTAGACCACCAGGGTGTATAGAGGTATGTGTGGGGAGGGGAAAAACAGTGAATGTTTGGTTTTTCATTAGGGTGATTGCCTTCATAAATGAAGAGTAAGAGATGGAGACCAGCATATGTGTGGTGGGTGATTGGATGGTTGAATGAAGTCATTCGTGGGTGGATGGTTGTAAAAAAGGTGGAAAGAGGGAGGGAATTGGAGAAAAGATTGGAAAAGTAGGTGGGAGAGGGCTGTAAAAAGTGGGTGGATGAATGGAGGAGGGCTGGAAAAAAGATTGAGAAGATAGATGGGATGGGCTGTAAAAAAGATGGATGGAATGTGGGTGCAGGGAGGGAGGCAGGAAAAAAGAGTGGTAAGGGGACATACATGGAGGGGGGAAGGGAAAAAAAGGAAATATAGTACATAGGATAGAAGTGGATGGGAGGAAAAAAGTAAAGGGGGACATACTTCTTATGGATCTTTGCTTTTTAAAAAATGTACATCTTTTAAAATTTTGTATTTAGCAGAGTACGGAAGAAAATGCATTTGTTGCTTTTATCAGTATTTTCACCACATATAGAATCTAGATTTCGTGGGGGAGGTCAAAGTGACTGAGTGGCAGGATGTGATGCGTTGTGGCGGGGCTGGGTGGGTCGAGGATGGAGGAGATTACTTGTGGTGGGGATGGGCGGGATGGGTTAGATTTCTGTCCTTGTGCAACTCTCTAGTATAAAAGTATGCATTATGGAGGCAATTATACTGTATAAAGAACATTATAATAGCAAATTTGTGTGTCTAATCCATTATAGGATACAAGCCTAAGTCAGCAATTAGGCACCTAACTTTAGGAATGAACGCTTACTCTGAGGCAGGTGTAAATGGGTGTGCCTAAATACAGCAGTTAGATGCCTGACAGTATTCAATAAAGTGTGTACTTATATAGATAGAATGCCCATGACCCACCCATGCCCTTCTTTGCAGTTGTGTGCTAGAACACTAAGGGGCCCTTTCACTAAAGTCTCGTAGGTATGCCCAGTGTGTGTCAATTTGAAGTTACCACCCGGCTACTGCATGGTTCATGCGGTAATTTCATTTTTTATGCGCAGCCGCTACGCATACCAGAAAATATATAGCTGTTTTCTAATTTCACTATAACTTTCATGAGATCCTAAGAACTGCACACAATACTCAAAGTGCAGTCACACAATAGAGCAATGCAGATTCATTGATACCTTTTTTCTATTCTCCATTCACTTACTAAAGAGTGCTAACATTCTGTTTGTTTTTATAGCCACCACAACACACTGAGCAGAGTATTTTAATTCTGTCTATAGTGACAATTAGATCCTTTTCCTAGATTGTGACTTCTAATAGGAACCTAGCATTGTACAGCTATTTATTTTCTGGCGTGTAGTGAAAATTGGGCGATAAAACTCCGACTTGACACTCGTAGGCGATTACCGCACAGCTAACACTAAAGACCTTACCACTAAGTCAATGGCTGGAAGGAAGGTCTCAGACCCAAAATGGATGTGTGCCAATTTTTATTTTGCTGGATGTCCATTTTCGGCAAAAAATGTTAAAAAGGCCTTTTTTACAGGCACACTGAAAAATGGATCTGCATGCACCCAAAACATGTACCTAAACTAGTGCAGCCCATTTTTCAGTGCACTTTAGTAAAAGGACCCCTTAGGCACCAAGTTATAAAATAGTGCCTAGATGCATTTAGGTGCTTAATTGCTTTATCACCCCTGTTTTGGTGCCTAACTACCATTTTTTCACCTAAACTTGGGTGCCTCATTGGAGCCTAACATTTGGTGCACTACATAGAATTAGGCCGAGGAGTATGAGGTCAATTCTATAACCTAGATGCTAATATTTATGTGTGTATTACTTACGTAAATATTTAGAATAGTAGCATAGATGTGCATATGTGTGCATTTGTTTATTTATTTGTTACATTAGTATCCCACATTTTCCCACCTATTTGCAGGCTCAATGTGGCTTACATAGTACCGTAGAGGTGATCGCCAATACCGGTTTGAACAAATACATAGTGAGGTTGTGATAAAGTGAAGTTAATGTGTGACAGACACATTGGGAATCATAAGAAGGAAGGGTTAAGTTATGTCCAGTACGAGCTTTGGTTTTGTTGTGTTGCTGGGTTGAGGCATTTAAGTTGGATCATTAGAGTATGCCTTTTTGAACAAGTTAGTTTTTACTAGTTTCCGGAAGTTCAGGTGGTCATATGTTGTTTTCACTACATTTGGTATTGTGTTCCATAGTTGTGTGCTTATGTAGGAGAAGCTGGATGCATAGGTTGATTTGTATTTGAGTCCTTTGCAGCTTGGGTGATAGAGACTTAGGTATGTTCGTGTTGACCTTAATGTGTTTCTGGTTGGTTGGTCTATGAGGTCTGTCATGTATCCCGGGGCTTCTCCATAGATGATTTTGTGAACCAGGGTGCAGATTTTGAACACGATGCGTTCTTTGATTGGGAGCCAGTGCAGTTTTTCTCGTAGGGGTTTTGCATTTTCGAATCTCATTTTTCCAAATGTAAGCATGGCTGCTGTGTTTTGAGCAGTTTGGAGTTTCTTTATGATTTGTTCTTTGCATCCCGCATAGATTCTGTTACAGTAGTCTAAATGGCTTAGTACCATAGATTGTACCAAATTGCAAAATTCACTCATTCGAGCTTCCACATTGAGTGGAACATTTTTTTCATTGTAGTTTTCACTTGGCTCTCTAGTGTGAGGTTTCGGTCAATTGTAACTCCTATAATTTTTAGGCTGTCTTAGATAGGGAGGGTGTGGTCTGAGGTGGTTATGTTGATGGGTTTGTTCGTGTTGTATTGAAATGAGAGGATGAGACTGTGTTTTTTTTTCTGTGTAAAGTTTTTTAGTTGAAATGCGTTTGCCCACGAGTTCATGATGTTCGGGCTGAGTTTGATTTTTTTGGTGATTTCTGTTAGGTCATGTATGTATGGAATGTATATTGTGATATTGTCTGTGTATATGAAAGGGTTAAGGCCTTGATTAGATAAGGACTTGGCTAGTGGGGTCATCATTAGGTTGAAAAGGAGTTGTGATAGTGGTGATCCTTGCGGTACTCCACAGTCTTTTTTCCATGGTGATGATATGTTCGAGTTTGATTTCACTTCATATGTTCTATTAGTTAGGAAACCCTTGATCCAGTTAAGTACACTTCCACCAATCCCGAAGTATTCTAAGATGCTTAGTAGTATGTTGTGATTTACCATGTCAAATGCACTAGACATGTTGAATTGCAGGAGAAGTATGCTTTTGCTTGTTGCAATTTCTTGTTTGAATTTGGCTAAGAAAGTAATTAGTACTGTTTCGGTGCTGTGGTTCGAACGCATTACCAAAAGCCATAAAGACAACGCAGGATCACCTCAACTTCTGGAAATCACTAAAGACCGATCTGTTCGAAAAGGCATACCCTACTGATCCAAGTTAAGTGCCTGAACTCAGCAACACAACGAAACCAAAACTTGCAATGAACAATATATTACTCTTCTTCTCTTGATTCTCTAATGTGACTGTAACAACATCACTCTGCATTTGTTTCATCACTGGAGGTGGCTAACACCTCACGGTACTATGTAAGCCACATTGAGCCTGCAAATAGGTGGGAAAATGTGGGGTACAAATGCAACAAATAAATAAATAAAATAAATAATAGGTAACTAGAGCAGATGTCCAGTTTACAGTGAGTCTTGGAGAACCTATTGATCACTTGATTGACTGCTTCAGCGGTGAGTGGAAGGAATCTTCTCCAGAATCTGTCCGCTGGATATTCGCTGTAGGCTGGGTCCATGCAGTCGATGAAATTTCCGATGTCAGTGATGTTCTGAGGTATCGTGTTGCATAGGTTTACAATTTTTTCTTTGAAGTATTTGGCAAGTTTATCTGCAGGTGGGATGTCTGTTGGTTACTGTGACCACGGTGGTGTCTAGTAGTTTGCCCACAATTTGGTATAATTTCTTCGTATCTTTATAGTCAGGCCAAATTTTGGTTTTGTAGTATTGCCTTTTGGCTTGTCTTATTGCGTATTTGTATTTTCTTTGATTGTGTTTCCATGCAGTGAGTGATTGTGCATCTTTTATTTTTTTCCATGCTCGTTCGAGCCTCATATATGCTAGCATGCCTCCCAAGCTATTCTACCACTATCTGCTTAACTTCTATAGGGTGTATTTGTAACAGGGGCAGGATTAAGGGTCCCCCTGCTTATGCATGTAACATAGAATACTGTAAATTGCATGTGTTCCTGCCGCGCTTAGGGCCCCTTTTACCAAGCTGCAGCAAAAGGGTGCCTCTGCTGGCATTAGCACATGCTTTGATGTGCACCGAGGCCCCCTTTTACTGCAGCTGGTATAAGGATAGTCTTTCTTTTCTTCAGGAAATGGCCGTGTAGCAAGCAAAGCACTTGTAGTGCAGCCATTCCAGGGGAAGGAGCCCTTACTGCCACCCTTTGATTACTGCCGGGTACACCCTGGTGCTACAAAAATTAATATATATTTGTAATGCTGGGTATGATGGTGCACTGGGGGTAGGAAGTACTGTCGGGCTGCTACGGTGGCCTGGCGGTACTTCCTGTTTAGTGAGTGGTAAACCCGCATTGGGCTTACTGCTGCTTTGTGAAAGGGGCCCTTAGGTACTTGAATATACACAAGCTTAAGTTTGGCGTAATTATGAGCACCTAAATGTTAGGCACATTGATACCCAACTATGCTAGTAACATGTTTGATGCAAATCAATTCAGAAATTAAAGAATAGAACTGCATCTTGACTCTACAATATGAAATCAAGCAATCAAGATACCTTTGTACTGGAAAGAGAATTGATGGTGCACTAACAAAATATATGGTTTATTGGCAGAGGATGTGGTCAAGGCAGCTAGCATGGCAGTGTTTAAAAGAGGTGTAGACAAGTTCCTGCAAGAAAATGCCATAAACCATAATTAGCCATGTAGATATGGGAAGGCTATTGCTTATCTTTAGGAGGGAGCAACAAGGGATGGATCTAATATCTGAGATGCTGCTAGGTAGTTATGACTTTGTTTGACTACTGTTGGAGCCTTGACAGTGGGCTCAGTGGACCTTTGGTCTGATGCAGTATGGCATAGCTTATGCTCTTATGTCCTTATGTTTATATATCTGGAAAACAGAGAGAGAAATTTACAAGGTGTAACAGATTGTATGGACATCCTCAGGGTTCTCATTACTTTGATAGTTCTTTTTACCTTTTTCTATGCAGATATAAATTAAAATAGTTTTAACTGTAATTATATGCCAATCTATTTTCTAAATTAAATGTGCACAATAAAAACTCTTTCATCATATTATTGGAGATTAAAATTAACATAGGATTAAGAAGGTTATTTTAAATCTTTTTGAAGAATGTTTGCATATGAAAATGTTAAAGAAGTAAAAAATCTACATATTTACAAATGTTCAGAATTAGCAATGAATGGTCTTCTCTTCCCAAGAGGGTAATCACACTAATACAGCTTCATGCAATCAGTCAGTCAGTGGAAACCTATTTACCTGCACAGAAGTATTGCTCATATAAGAATGGAAGTTTTATTAAATAATTTAGAAAAAAATGTAAATGAGTTAAAAATCCAATTTTGATGCACTGTAATCATTATGCTACATGCATTGATTGCATTACTGATTACTCAGGTTCAATTTTTGTAATTATTACACATTTGAAATATTTATAAAGTGTCTGTGAAATAAAATATCATATAAAGGGCAAGCTTGTTACCTTTTAATTATAAAAAATGATTTGCTCTCAGACATACAGTAGATATTTTTGCTTGATTACTAAAATGCTAAAATGTATGATAATAATATAAAGCAAACTCATCTCTGAACATCAATTGTTTTGCCAACAAAAACAAAATATGGCACTGTATACTTCAAGGTACTGATATTGGAAGGGACTTAGCCATGTAGGAGTGGCTCCTACTTAAAGAAGTGATGGTGAGAGGGACAGTCAGCAGCACAAACCAAATCATGCTGCCAAATATTTCCTCTTTCCGTCTTGGCACTATAAAGGAAATTCTATAACTCTACATGCATAGAAAAGTAGCACTTTTGTGCATAAGTGCAATTCATGCTGTACTATAAGGAACTTAAGGACTGGATTCTATAAATGGTGGAAAAAAATAGTGCTTAGCGCTATTCTATAAACCATGCTTATATTTAGGCGTGATTTATAGAATAGTACTTAGTGCCAGGATCTGCAACTACATTTAGGCATAACCATTTACACCAATGCAAACCTGATATAAATCCCAACATGCAAATTAGGTGTGAATCCGGCTAATTCAATAAAAAATATGTATAAATTTTAGGAATGCCCCTGACCCACCCATGCTTCTCTCATGGCCATGCCCCCTTTTTTGGATCCACAGACTAGAATTTACATGCACCTCTTTATAGAATACACTTAAAAAGATGTGCACATGGGACTTCCAGTTTGCACTCAATTGAGATGGCTGCCGCTCAGATTTTAAGATTCTCAACTATATACTCACCGTAAGTAGATTGAACTCTGCTGCTCCTTATCGATTACCCAGTACTTTCAGAATGAAGAAAAATATGTTGGATGGTAATTTCAATGTTAATTCCAATCTCAAGCTGTTCAAATCAAACCCAACCTCTCCAGATAGGTTGAGAGGGCCTAGCTATGATTCCATGATGGCTGAACCAGTGGCATAGCCAGAAGGCAATTTTTGGGTGGGTCAACAGGTTGGATGGGTGGGCACTACAACTTTTTTGAAAGAGAAAAAACAGCAACTCTGATGCACCCATGCTCTGTCCCTACCCTGTTCCATGCTCGACCTCCACTTCACTCCCCATAACTTCAATGAGGGTTACAGTGCAGGCTTCAGTGGTTGCCCAATTGAGAGCTAAGGGAAGTACACTAGACTGCACTTCAGCCCCATTGAGCCATTGTCCTCCAACACACATAAGGTATTGAAGCCAAACACATTCTGTGTCCAGAGAACCTCTTGGCCCTCCACCAACAATGGATACAGAGCATAGCGAGTACATTTCCCCATAAAACTCATCATACAAAAATTTTGGTTTCTAGTGTAATCTCAATAAGACATAAATTAATAAAAATCTATAAAACAAAAGTCACTCAGAACCCACAGCAAATCTACCATGCCAACACTAACTTCCAAAAACAAGGATCCTACCTATGAAAAGGAAGTGCCTTAAATATTATAGTGGGGCCCTAAATTACAAATACATTTATCAGGAAAACTGAACAAGCCAAATTACTACAGAATGCTACATAGAAACTTCATGCTAACAGAATACCTCACACACAGAGAACACAAATGCCAAATACAGAATCAGTGACCACAAACTCTAGAAATATAAATTAAACAGAAACCCCAAGAAACCAAACCTTGCATGTAGTAAAACACCAGAGAAACAAGAAAGAAAGGCATTTCCTCCTGTGCAAAATATAAAGACATCACATGCCAGGGTTGGTGTTAGGGGTTGCAACTAGGGCATTTGTGCTTGGTTCCCTGGCCAGAGAAAGTCCGCCTGCTGGAAGCTGAAGGCACAGCCTGGTAATGGACTTTGGGGTCCTTTCCTAGATTTCTGTTCTGGACCCAAGCCATGTTTAAAATCAACTCTGGCAAGATCTATATTCCAAATCCAACATATTATATTCACAACTTTGAAAATAAAATAATGTTTGTACCTTTTTGTTGTCTGGTCATTTTATTTTTCAAATCATATTGGTCCCAGTCTCTGGTTTCTGCTTCCCTCTGTCTTCTCTTAACTCACTTGCCAGGGTCTCCTGTCTATTTGACATTTCTTCTTTACCCATGTCCATCATCCATCTCCCATGTCTGTTTTCCTATATTTCCTTGTCCAGTATCTCCCCTGTGTTCATATCCCCTCATCCATCATCATTCCTCTGTGCACCTATGCACCCCATGCCCAGCATATCCCTTCTGTGTTCCTATTCTCCCCCTTGCCTGGTATCTCTCCCCCCTCTCTGTGTCCATATACCCCCTTCTCCAGTGCCCAGCATTGTATCTCTATTCCATATCCCCCTCCCCCCCTTGCCAGGCATGCCCATCTGTGCCCATATGCCATCCCCAAACAGCATCTCACATTTGTGTCCCTGTCCCCATGCTCCCACCTAATGCCCATCATCTCCCTTCTGTATCTGTACACCTCCCCATGTCCCCTTTCTCCCTCCTCCACACCAATGTGTCCCTCTCCTCTCTAATTCCACCCCAACCAGCTTCTCTTCCTCTCTCTTTCCTTCCCCAGACTGAGGGAAGACCCGAAGAATCTGGTTAATCGCAGCCGGAGGAACAACATATGAATCCTCAGCTTACCCAAAGGTGCTTTTTATGAGATATGGATATATAGAAGTAAAGTAAGAAAAAAATAAAAAGATTTAAAAATATTTTTTGGTGTTTAAGGAGGGCAGAGATTTTTTTTTTTTTTGGTCAGTGATAGAAAGATTATCAGTAGGGTACTGTATGAAGTATTGAATACCTCTGAGGCCTTTTCCTCTCTCTTTTTTTACATATATTCACTTTTTATCTGGATGTCTGCTTTGGTTTAGGTATAACAGTATCAGTTTTTTGTGAATTGGCTTTTGTCTGTAAGAGTGCTTTTGTCTGTAAGAGTTCTATTCATACATTTATGCAATCTAGACATATAAATGCGGGGGACAGGAGTGATCTTGTTGCCATTTACCTGTCTAAGGGGTCCTTTTACAAAGGTGTACTGAAAAAATGGCCTGCAGTAGTGTAAGCGTGGGTTTTGGGTGCGCGCAGATCCATGTTTCTGCTTGCATGTAAAAAATGCCTTTTTAAAATTGAAAATGGATGTGCGGCAAAATTAAAATTGGCACGTGTCCATTTTGGGTCTGAGACCATACTGCCAGCCATTGACTTAGCGGTATGGTATCTTGCGTTAAGCATGTGGGCAGTAATTACCTACGTGCATCAGGTCAGAGTTACCGTCCAATTTTTTAAATATTTTCTGGCACGCATAGCGAATGCATTTAAAAAATGAAATTACCACAAGGGCCACACGGTAGCCGGGTGGTAACTCAAAATTGGTGCATGTTGTGCGCACGTAGGCGACTATGTGGCTTAGTAACAGGATCCCTATCCTGCTTATTTTCGAAAGGAGAAAAACGCCCATGTTCGGGAGATGGGCGTCCGTTTCCCGTGGGCGGCCAAATCTGTATAATCGAAAGCCGATTTTGGTCGTCTTCAACTGCACACCGTCGCAGGAATGAATAAAGTTGACGGGGGCGTGTTGGAGGCGTGGTGAAGGCGGGACTGGGGTCCGAGCAGAGATGGGCGCGCTCGGCCGATAATGGAAAAATGAAAGGCGGTTTTAGCGAGAATTTAGGACACTTTTTTGGACCCTTTTTTCTCACGAACAGGTCCCAAAAATTGCCCTAAATGACCAGATGACCACCGGAGGGAATCGAGAATCACCTCCCCTGATTCCCCAGTGGTCACTAACCCCCTCCCACCAAAAAAAACACTTGCAAAAACCTTATTTCCCAGCCTCTATGCCACCTTCAAATTCCGTACCCACCTCCATGACAGCAGAATGTGTTTGATCCTCTCACAGCCTTTCCCTGGGTCAGATGTGGCTCTCGGGTGCACTGCAGGGTCACATCAGCATTGCATTGTGGTGGCTGTAGGGTATTGGGCTCCGTGATTTCACTAGCTTGTGTTATAGTCTCACGATGTTGGTAGTTGGTAGGCTCTTCTCCCATGGTGCTTTCCCCTCTGCCTACTGGGTCAGAGTGTGCCCTGTTTTGTTTCCGGTAGTCCACGAGGTAGTGGCCATTTTTGTAAGTCCATTTTAGATCCCTTTCGTGTGTTAGCCACGTTACAGAACTTAGTTCTTACCTTGAATGTTGCTGAAAGAGGGCATTGTACACCATTCTGCAAGCTCTGAGCTACTGCTAATCTTAGTACCAGGGAGACTCGTTGCCAGTGGGGCACAACCTCTGATCTGCAGTTAACTGTGAGTTAACGCGGTTATTGAAATAAAGGACATTTTCCGCGAGATTAGTTTTACGGTGTGAACTGCTGTGCCAAGGTTATACAGCAGCAACAAGTCCTGTCCCTGGAGCAGTTTTAGTGGGTAATGCAGTGCACTTCAGGCAGGCAGACCCAGGCCCACCCCCCCCCCCTACCTGTACCACTTGTGGTGGGAAATGGGAGCCCTCTAACCCCCCCCCCCAAAAAAAAACCCCCACTGTACCCACATGTAGGTGCCCCCTTCACCATTAAGTGCTATGGTAATGGTGTTGAGTTGTGGGGAGTGGGTTTTAGTGGGGATTTGGGGGTCTCAGCACCCAAGGTAAAGGAGCTATGCACCTGGGAGGTAACTTAATGTTTTTTCCTATTTTTTAAAAGTGCCCCCTAGGGTGCCCGGTTGGTGTCCTGGCATGTGAGGGGGACCAGTGCACTACAAATCCTGGCCCCTCCCACGACCCAAAGCCTTGGATTTGGTCGTTTTTTAGCTGGGACGCTTCGGTTTCGATTATCGCTGAAAAACGAAAATGCCCAGCTCAAACAAACGCCCACATCCAATGTATTTGCCTGGCACAAACTGTATTTTCGAAACTAAAGTTAAACGTCCATCTTTTTCGAAAATACGATTTGGCCCACCCTTTCACGGACCCTGTTTTCGGAGATGGACGTTCTTACACATGGGCATTTGCGTTCGATTATGCCCCTCTATATGTTCCTAAAATAATCTCCTAAGTATGAATGGCGTGTGACTGATGTAACACAGTTTTGCAAATAGGCCCTTAGGTAGGTATTCATTTACAATGTGAACCTAGAAAGTGCACCTGAATATCTCTGTAGATAGGAAAATTGAATAATGTAGCTTTTATTTAGCCTCTTATACAGAGAAGTTATTAACAAGAGCTACCTTTACAACATGTTATTTTTTTTTTCATTTATAAAATTTTATTGATCAAACAGGTTTACAACATTCAAGAACCTCAGGTTCCTTCAACAATTCAACTTATAAATATATGAACATTTTTCCACACGTCTCTTTCCCCCCCCCCCCTTCTCTTATTTCTTTGGTTTATCCCACCCTCCTCATTAAATTTCACTTCAACCAGAAAGAAAAAACTTTTCCAAATGTACCCATTCCTCTGCATTAGGATTATAGCGCCCCTTGCGTCTATCTGTCAACTTTTCCATAGCAGCCACCAATCTAAGTTTCTCTACCCACTCTGTCTTTGTGGGTTCCCTAGTTTGTTTCCATTTTAGTGCCACCATTGTTTTTGCAGCGGCCAGACCCATACGCAATATTCTGTTTTGCCATTTCTTCCGCCCTCTGTTTCCCCAACCTAGAAGACACCATTTTGGATCACGGGGGAACACTATACCCACCATCTTAGTTAATGAATTTATCACTTCTTTCCAGAACACCTGTAAAACTGGGCATTCCCACCAAATATGAAAATAGGTGCCCTTCTCTTTCTCACATCTCCTAACATGTGTCTGAGGCATTGGGAAACATTGCCTTTATTTTATCTGGCGTGTAATACCATCTACTCAATATTTTGTAAGCATTTTCTTTGATAAGAACACAAATGGATGCTCTCTTAACTTCCATACATATTTTCTGCCATTCTGCTTCTGTAAATTCGGTCTCGAGATCTCGCTCCCATGCATACATAAATGGCAACTTTACAAAATCCCTTCCCCTGATATATTCGTAAAGTTTAGTGATCCCTTTCCCTCTCAGGTCTATGTCCCCCCACAAATTTTCAAACTTTTCACTTTTAATTGGGCCCTCTTTCATCCCCTTCTCTTTTATAATATAATCTTTCACTTGAAGGTATGCATACATGTCCGTCTCAGGCAAGTCATATTCCCTTCTAAGGTCCGTAAAATTTTTAATTGAACCATTGTCTAGGAAATCCCGGAATCTAATCAAGCCCTTTTGGAACCATGTGGAAAATATCCTACCGTCCCTCCCTCCTGGAAATCCAGGTTCCTGGGTAATCCAAGCATAAGTAGATCTGTGCTGTGTTCCCCGTAACCTTTTCTTGAGCATTCCCCACAGCGTAAGTAGGTGTGAAACAAAAGGGTTTAATGCCATCTTCCTATAATTAACTTCTGGGGTAGAACCCCATAGAAGGGCATCAAGCCGCCCCCCCTGAACAAAAATCTGTTCCAACCTTGTGATAGGCGACAGATCCACTTTGCTCCAAACACCAATTTGTTTCAGTTGAGCCGCCCAGTAATACCAAAAGATATTTGGCATACCTCTCCCGCCTTGCTCCACTGCCCTCCATAGGGTCCTCCGGGAAAGTCTAGCTCGCTGCCCTCCCCACACAAACCCACCCAACTCTGTTTGTATCTTTTGAAGCTCCCCCTTTGGGACTGGGATTGGTAGGGTTTGGAACAAGAACAGCAATCTAGGTAAAATGTTCATCTTTATGGCTGCTATCCTGCCCCACCATGACAGCCAGCTCATCTTCCATCTATTTAGGTCCTTTCGTATTTCTCTGATCAGGGGAACATAGTTCAACACAAATAAGCTATCTAAGTCACATGGAATCCAAATACCCAAGTATTTAAAACTAGTGGTTACTACCCGGAATGCAAAATGTCTTCCCATTTGTTCTTTTTCATGTTCTGATATTGTTATTCCCATTATTTCAGATTTGTCGAAATTTACTTTGAATCCCGACAATGCTCCAAATGCATCTAATTCCCTCACAATTATAGGTAATGTCAGCAATGGTGCTCCCACATAAAATAAGATGTCATCTGCAAATAATGCTATTTTATGATCCCTCCCCCCCCATCCTAACCCCTTTAACATCCCTTAATTCTCTAATTCTTTGGGCCAGCGGCTCTATCGAGATCGCAAATAGTAGTGGGGACAAAGGGCACCCCTGCCTAGTTCCCCTTTGAATAGCAAATTGACTTGACCAGCCCCCGTTTACTTTAATCTTCGCCACCGGAGTGGAGTATAGGCCTTTTACCCATCCCACGAAAACACTTCCCAATCCCATCTCCAGCATTACTTCCCATAAATACTCCCATTCAACCCGATCAAACACTTTCTCAGTGTCGACCGTGAGGAGTGTGAGGGAGTCCCCCCTTTTCTGTGCCCCCCAGGTGAGATTTAGGGTGCGTCTAATGTTGTCTGCTACCTGTCGTCGTGCTATGAAGCCTGATTGGTCCTCATGTATCAGGGTGGGAAGTATCTCCTTCAACCTCTCACCCATAATTTTAGCTAGGATCTTAACATCTATATTAATAAGGGAGATTGGTCTGTAGGACCCGCACACTGTTGGGTCTCGGCCAGGTTTTAACAATACTGAGATCCCTGCTTCTCGCATACTAAGTGGTGGATTGCCCTCTACAAAGCAAGCATTCCCAATCCTCACCAATAACGGCCCTAACTCCTGCTGGAAAACCTTATAAAATTTTGCCATGTACCCATCTAAACCAGGTGATTTCCCTCCCTTTAGGCCTTTTATGACAGACAGTACTTCTTGTAAGTCAATCGGTGCTTCCAGTGCCTCCCTTTGCTCTGGTGTAATCCTCTGCAATTCTAAATCCTGCAAGTATTCTTGTAGTACCTCTTTCTGGTGCTCTTTTCCTTTAGTATACAATTTTGTATAGTATTTCACAAATTGCTCTCTAATGTCGTCATCCCTATAAAACATTGCATCTTTTGCTCCTTTTATTTTAACAATTGTGTTTTTCACCCTTTTCTCACGCAGCCTCCTAGCGAGCATGCTTCCCGCCCTGTTGCTAAATTCAAAAAATCGCTGTTGTATCAAGCGTCTCTGAAATTCCATCTTTTTCATCTGTATAGTTTGCAACTCTGATCTCCACTTAAGGAGTTCCTGTAACTGTTGTGTGCCCCCTTCCCGTTGGTGCCTGGCTTCGTGCCTCACCAATTCTCTACGCACCTCCATTTCATGCTGTTCCCGTGTCCTTTTCTGATATGCTCCCTTTCGAATAAGGTGTCCCCTGATCACCGCCTTTAAGGCATCCCATAAGGTCCCCTCCCTCACCTCCCCGTTGTCATTGATTTCTAAATATTCTTTAATCGCTGTTCGAATCTCCTGACAATCCCCTTCCTGATCCAATAAGGTCTCATTAAGCCGCCAGAACTGTCCACCAACTCGGTGACCCATACCCCCCAATGAGATCCATACTGGGCCGTGGTCAGATGCATGTATACTTTCAATTTCTGCATTATTCACCACTTCCCATAGCTCCCTACTACACCAAATCGCATCAATCCTTGAGTAAGAGCTTTGGGCATGTGAATAGTGAGTGAATGTTTTTTGGGCTGGATGGTGGAGTCGCCACACATCAATTAGATCTAGTTCCCTCATCAATTTTAGTAGTAGGCGTCTACTATTCCCTCCCCCTCCCATCCGTCCTTTGGAATGATCCATTTCATCAACCGGGAAATTAAAGTCCCCCCCCCCCCCCCAAATGACCCTGCCTTCTACAAAGTTCGTCAATTCTGCTCTGATATGTTCATAAAACTTTCCTTGACCTACATTAGGGGCATAAACATTTATTAATGTGAGCGGACCACTATTAGTCTTCCCCTTAATTGCAATACATCTTCCTTCTCCATCTTTATAGATGGCCTCTTTAACAAATTGCAAGTGTTCTTTCACGTAAATGACCACACCTCCTGTTTTACTCCCTCTGGGATCAGCCAATGTAAAGCCTTCTCCTATACCCTTATTCAAAATTAATGGTGTGTCCTGTGTCCTAACATGGGTTTCTTGCAACATAGCAATGTCCCATTTCATTCTGCGCAGTTCTCTAAAGATAATACTTCTCTTTTTTGGGCAGTTTAAACCATTTATATTCCACGATCCCACCTTTAACCCCCCTCCCGCCCCTCCCCCCTTCCCCCAATGGGCCTGTCCCGTAACTGGCTGCCACCCTCTCCAGCCAGTTTGCCCTTAAGGAAGTGAATCCCCCCCCAGATCCGGGCCAAGCAGCCTTTAAAGTGAAAACAATCTCTAATCAGCACTCCCCCTCACTTTTCCACTCTAAACATTTTCCCCTCATACCAGTGTCACAATTGCTCCCCCCTTCCTTCCCCTTCCAGCTTTCCCTCTAACCAAAATTATGTCCTGAAAGTCCGCACTCTATACTGTTCAGGTTCCATCTTCAGTCTCAAGGTCCTGTCTCTCCGCACTCTGCGAAAGGCGCTCCCGCCGTCCCTGCACCTTCTGCCAGCCATTCTGCTCCTTTCTGACTGGACTTCGTTGCTGCTGCTGCTGTGTCCCAGCCGCCTCTTTCGGGAGGTCTGTACATCCCATTTCACTCAGTACTTTCCAGGCCCCCACATGCGAGTGTAGCCTCCGGGTGATATTGCCAGCTGTTATTTGTATTCCAAACGGGTGCAACCACCGGTACCGCAGCCCTGCTTTCTGTAAATAGGTCGTGACTTCTTTAAAATCTCTGCGCCTTTGCAATGTTTTTCGCACCAAATCCTGAAATACTGTAATTTTCCCTGATTTCCACTCGACTACTCCCATGGATCTCGCTTTCCGCCATATTGCCTCTTTAATTGGGAATTTGTGGAAACAAGCTATTATGTCTCTCGGTGTTCCACCTCTCTGCGGGCCTAAACTTCTATGTGCCCTTTCTATTTCCACAGTCTCCATTTCCACGGCCTCGCTAGAGCTACTGTCTTGCTGGAACAGGAATGTGCAGAAATCTTTAACTGTTTGTACTGCGTCTTTAAATTGGTCTTCCTCTGGTATTCCCTTAAAGCGCAGGTTGCATCGTCGTGTGCGATTTTCTAGATCTTCCAATATTGCCTCCATCTCTTTTGTTGTTTGCTTCTCTGCTTTTAGGGACTTCTGTAGCTCTCTCACCTCTTCTGTTAAGGCCTCCGCCTTTTCCTCCGTCTCTGCCAGCCTGTTCCCGATCTCCCGCATCTCTTCTCGCAGCTCCGATACTGCAGTGTGGATACTGCGTCTCGTCGTTACCAGCTCCGTTTTGAGTTCTTTGAACCAGCGTACAAAATCTTGCTTACTGATCTCAGTATTGCTAGTCGCGTTCTCCTCGAGGTCTGGCTCCGAGTCATAGTCCTCAGCCGCCATCTTGGTCCCTCGTGTTACCGCCCGGGAACCTGCTGCTTTGCTTGCATTCGGGGCCTCAGACGCGAATTTAAATTTGGCCAGTTTTTTCTTCGCTGCCATCGCTTCCGCGATTGATGTGTTTGAGGGGTTTTTCACTTCGTTTTATCGGGGAAGCGCTGAGAATCGTCCCGGAGTGGACGGAGCTCTGCAATTAGGCAGCCATCTCCAGGGGCTGACGTCACTTCCTCCTACAACATGTTATTTTATTGTTAAAAATATTAGACAATTGGGCACAATAAAAATAAGACTACTATAATAATATAGTTATTTTTTTTATAAAGCGTGGGCTTAGTAAAAAAGTGCCTTCAATAAACATATGCAACTAGAAGTACCATCACTGTACCACTTATCCATCTGCCAAAGTCCTTGCTGTTCATTCAAAAAATATTTTGATATATAAACAAGTATAGCTTATTATTCAGTGAAGGTGCTTATATCCGAATAAATGAGAAGTTTACCAGGTGCAGTAGACATTGCCAGTCCACAAAAATATCTTGTGTCTAAAAATAGTGAATACACAACTATTTTAAAGCTTCTTGAAACTTCCTCAAATCTCCCTCTACACAGGACTGTGTTTCAAAATAATGTCTTCTTCTGGAGGAAGCTAAAAGTAACTACAATTGTAAAAGTATAAATCAATATACAATGAAAAGTGAACATCCTAAATTCAAAGTAAATCAACATTAGTGAAGTATATGAATAAGATGAGAAATCTGTCATTTTTGGTCATCTACCATCATGGGCTCCCAAATGGGACTCACAAAGGTCTTAATTGGCAGAGGATGCCAACATTGGTTCAAAACTTCTTTATGTCAATGATGTCATGGTGGTGCTGTAAATCCTCATTAGCTGAGAAATCTATACTGATGGCCACTCAATCTCCCTATTCTAATTAGACCTCATTGCATAAAATGAGACCTGTGATAAAATAGGACAGTTTATTAGTAAAGTAGCATATCTTAATGGTAGCCCACATTGATTGCTTTCCCCCTAAGTTGTGTTATTTATGGAAGGATAAAAAGGGCAGCTTTGAGCTGGGGTTATCATTCCTCCCCAGTAGCATCAGACTCCAAATATAGGGATATATAAGGGAAAAATCTGGCATCATCCATGCCTCCCTCCCCCGATACCCCAAGCATACATCCTTTCCCATGCTCAATCCTTTCTTATTTGGCAGCTTGACCCCTAGCAGTATTACTATGAGGCTACCACTAGGGGTTGACCATCACCATTTTGATCCAGGTGCTTGATGAGGCAGGAGCGACTGAGTATTACACCTACCCACCCAGTAGTCTTCATAAAAAGTCCCAGTAGGTGTTGGAATGGAGATTGGGGGAAAGGCATCATTGGGTGAGAAAAGATCTATGGTTGGGAGAGAGGATGCATGCTTTGATCGAGTGGGATCAGATGGTGCCATGATTTCTTTCTCCATAGCCCCTTTAAGACGTGAAGGGGCATAATCGAACGGAAACGTCTATCTCCATGGGCGTTTATCTCCGAGAACGGGTCCGTGAAGGGGCGGACCGAAGCGTATTTTCAAAAAACATGGACGTTTATCTTTTTTTGAGCTGGGCGTTTTTGTTTTTCAGCGATAATGGAAACCGAAAGCACCCAGCTCAAAAATGAATAACTCCAAGACATTTATTCATGGGAGGGGCCAGGATTCGTAGTGCACTGGTCCCCCTCACATGCCAGGACACCAACTTGGCAACCTAGGGGGCACTTTTACAAAAAAAAAAAAACAAGGTAAAACAGCTCCCAGGTGCATAGCACCCTTCCCTTGGGTGTTGAGCCCCCCAAATCCCCCTCAAAACCCACTGCCCACAAGTCTACACCATTGCTATAGCCCTAAGGGGTGAATGGGGGCACCTACATGTGGGTACAGTGGGTTTGGAGGGCTCCCATTTACCAGCACAAGTGCAACAGGTGGGGGGGGGGATGGGCCTGGGTCCACCTGCCTGAAGTCCACTGCAACCCGTAATAACTGCTCCAGTGACCTGCATACTGCTGCCAGGGAGGTGGGTATGACATTTGAGGGTGAAAATAAAAAGTTGTGAAACGGCATATTTTGTGGTGGGAGGGGGTTTGTGACCACTGGGGGAGTCAGGGGAGGTCATCCCCGATTCCCTCCAGTGGTCATCTGGTCATTTAGGGCACTTTTTGGGGCCTTATTCGTGGAAAAAAAGGGGCCAGGAAAAGTGCCCTAAATTCTCGCTAAAAACGCATATTTTTTTTCCATTATCGGCGAAAGGCGCCCATCTCTGCCCGATAACCATGCCCCAGTTCCGCCTTCGACACGCCCTTATCAACTTTGGCCGCATCCGCGACGGAGTGCAGTTGAAAACGTCCAAATTCGGCTTTCGATTATACCGCTTTATTCGTTTTTGTGAGATAAACGTCTATCTCCCGATTTGGGTCACAATATAGGCGTTTTTCTATTTCGATTATAAGCAGGATAGTAGGCTAGATTCTATATATGGTGCCTGAAAATTCCACATGGAACAAAAAAATACACCTAGCCGTACGTAGTCTATAAAGTATGGCTAAATTTTTTAGAATAGTCTTAAATTTCCGTGCTTTAATAGAATAATGCCAAACACATCTCCATGTGACTTGAGACAGATTTAAATTTATTATTTATATTCCACCATTATCCAGGGCGGAGAACAATAAAACATAACATGCACATAAATAAAACAAAACAATCCATCATACACAACATCTACAAATTTAGCTTACATAATTCAGTTTTCAAAAGGCAGCCAGGCAAAATCAAAGCAAACACCCTTATTCAGCAGGTACATAATAGGCCAGACATAACAGATGGTCCTTGTATTGCTGCTTAAATGTGACCAGTTGATGCTCTTTCTGTAGCCTAAGAGGCATTTTGTTCCATTCAAGTGGTCTAGAGAGAGAAAAAAAACCTTTCTTGTCAGTTCCAAATGCAAGTGTTGCAAAGGCAGTACAATAAGATCACATCTTGTTGCTGATCGCAATGGTCACGATGGTACATACCACTTAACAGTATTTTAAAATAAAAAGAGCATTCCTGATAAAGTGCACAATGAGCCAATAACAGCAGTTTAAACTTTACATAATAAACAGGCAGCCAGCGTAATCGCTTCAAATACTCATAGAGGGGCATAATCAAATTCAAACGCCCATCTCCATGGGCGTCTATGTCCGAGAACAGGTATGTGAAGAGGCGGGACAGACCGTATTTTCGAAAAAGATGGGTGGGGTTTTTTTAGCGATAATGGAAACTAAAAACGCCCAGCTCAGAAACGTCCCAATCCAAGCCATTTGGTCGTGGGAGGGACAAATGTACAACACTACCATAGCTCTTAAGGGTAAAGGGGGCAACTACATGTGGGTACAGTGGGTTTTAGAGGCCTCCCATTTACCACCACAAGTGTTACGGGTGGGGGGGGGGGAAGGGCCTGGGCCTGCCTGCAGTGCACTGCAGTACCCACTAAAAGTGCTCCAGAGACAGGACTTGTTGCTGCAGTATAACCTTGGCACAGCAGTTCACACCTGAAGACTAATCTCACTGAAAACGTCCTTTATTTGAATAAGCACCTTTACTCACAGTTAACTGCAGATCAGAGGTTGTGCCCCACTGGCAACAAGTGTCGCTGGTACTGAGATTAGCAGTAGGTCCGAGCTGACAGAATGGTGTACAATGCCCTCTTTCAGCAACATTCAAGGTAAGAACTAAGTGCTGTAACGTGGCTAACACATGAAAGGGATCTAAAAGTGTCTTACACAAATGGCCACTACCTCATGGACTACCAGAAACAAAACAGGGCACACTCTGACCCAGTAAGCAGAGGGAAAAGCACCATGGGAGTATAGCCTACCAACTACCAACATCGTGAGCATTTAACACAAGCTAGTGGAATCACGGAGTCCACTACCCTACACCCACCACAATGCATTGCTGATGTGACTCTGCAGTGCCCTTAACAGAAAAGGTGTCACACTCACCCGAGACCCACATCAGAACCAGGGAAAGGCTGTCAGAGGATAGAACACATTCTGCTGTCTTGCAGGTTGGTACGGCATTTGAGGCTGGCATACAGGCTGGCAAAAAAAAAGTTTGTAAAGTGGGGTTTTTGTTGGTGGGAGGGGGTTAGTGACCACTAGGGGAGTCAGGGGAGGTGATCCCCGATTCCCTCCGGTGGTCATCTGGTCAGTTGGGGCCCTTTTTGGGACTTGGACCTGAAAAAAAAGGGTCCAAATAAAGCGGACCAAATTCTCATCATAAACGCCCTTCTTGTTTCGATTATCAGCTAAAGACGCCCATCTCTCCTCGGCCGATAACCAAGCCCCAGTCCTGCCTTCGCCACGCCTCCGACATGCCCCCGTGATCTTTGTTCGTCTCCTTGACGGACTGCAGTTGAGGACGCCAAAAATTGGGTTTCGATTATAACGATTTGGGCATCCATGGGAAATGGACGCCCATCTCCCAATTTGGGTCGAAATATGGGCGTCTTTAACTTTCGATTATGAGGCGGATAGTATGCTTAGACTGTGGTAGGCCAAATCACAGCCACACCATTGACTTCTGAACAGTTTGAAGTGACTGGATTATGTAGTACGAAGGAAAATATTATTTACTGGTGTATTATTCATAATATGCTGGAAGTCTATACCTTTTGTAACTTCATACATAAGTACAATAAAATATGACAACATTATTCTTCTTTGTTAAACCTAATTGTTAAAGTAGTTAAGCTTGAATGATGAAAATTACTACGGTCTCACAGGCTGGTGATAATTCATACCAAAGAAGTATAGGCCTACTCATTTTAGTGTGTGCTAAAAATTAGAATGCACTAACCGTGTAGACACCCATAGGAATATTATGGGCATCTACATGGTTAGCGCATGCTAAAAATGCTAGCGCCTCTAGTGCAGCTTAGTAAACAGGACCCTTAGTAAATTACATCAAATGATAATCATAATTATTGCCTATAAGCATAGTAAATATGCTGTGTAGAAAGTTAATGATATACAAAAATACAGCATAGTATATTGGCACAGTACTGCAGAATACTATCATACCACACAGTAAATAATTACCTTGTGGTAAAAATAGATATCAAACTGGATCTGACAATCTATTATGGGAAACAGGCTTTAACAACCAGTTGCTGTCAGTGCTGCAAGGAGGATATAGGGAGCTGCTTAACCCGAACATGGATAATATGTTTGGCTTAAAGATTTTGATGAGAGTTTGATTGTAAGTGTACTGTTTATTGGTTGACTTTTCCTTTTCTATTTTTCATTATGGCTTGTCTCTCTCACATGGTCTGCTTGATTGTGTGAAAGTCT
This sequence comes from Microcaecilia unicolor, assembly GCF_901765095.1. NCBI lineage: Eukaryota > Metazoa > Chordata > Amphibia > Gymnophiona > Siphonopidae > Microcaecilia > Microcaecilia unicolor. Next base: position 596,436,076 of record NC_044032.1, read on the forward strand.
CTGTTTTGTCTTTAGGAAGAGAGGAGAAGAAAGGAGAAAAAGAGGTAGGAGATTTGTCTTACAAGTGATCTAAATTCTCCCTGGCCATGATGGGAGTGATCAGGTTGTGGCTTTTGAGCTGAGAGAATAGTCACAAAGAGGCAGCAGTAAATGTTATTGGATTTGATGCCACAGGTATTTAAGTTTGTCTATGATATTTTAAGGATTTTTTTAACATATACTCTGTTTTGTATTTGTATGTTTTATACTGTATTTTGGATGACTGTTGCTTTTGTATTTCATTTTACTCTTTTCTACATCACTTTATTGTGTCTTTTAACAGCAATTAGGAAATATATTGAGCAGGAATGCTCCATGGTAAATTCTGCAAAGGTTTTGTTTTAGATCTCAGGGATCCAAGAGGGTCTGTCTTTTTTGGGGGTACAAATGGATGCAGACCCTGCATTACACTTGTAAACTAAAAGTGGACAAAAGGCCATGCAGACAGATTAGATACATCCCAGAACAGTGAAAGAGCTCAAAACCATTCCGGTGTTTGTCATAAAGGATATGTTTAACAGATCCTTGGAAATGGGGGGGGGGGGGGGGGGTTATCCCTCTTAACAAAAGTGGTAACAGAGAAGAGTTAGAAAATTATAGGCTGGTAAGCCTTACCTCGACGGTGGGAAAATTAATACAGATGATATTGAAGGAAAGGATAGTGAACTTTCTAGAATCCAATGGGTTGCAAAATATGAGGCAACATAGGTTATCAAAAGAAGATTATGGCAAACAAATTTGATTTTTCTTTGACTGGTTGTCCACAGAACTAGATCAAGAGCATGGATTGGATGTGCTCTACTTAGATTTCAGCAAAGCCTTTTATACTGTACCTCACAGGAGACTTATGAATAAACTGAATGACCTGGAGATGGGTCCTTACGGGGTAAACTGGATCAGAAATTGGTTGACTGGCAGATAAGTACATAAGCACTGCCACGCTGGGAAAAGACCAAAGGTCCATCAAGCCCAGCACTCTGTCTCTGACAGCGGCCAATTCAGGCCCCAAGAACCTGGCAAAAACCCAGAATTTAATAATGATCATGGACTTTTCCTTCAGGAATCTGTCTAGACCCCCTTTAAAGGCCAGCTGCCATCACTACCTTCTCTGGCAATGAGTTCCAGAGTCTAACCACATGCTGAGTAAAGAAAAACTTTCTCCAATTTGTTTTAAACCTACCACATTCTAATTTCATCTTGTGTCCCCTAGTTCTATTATTGTTAGAAAGCGTAAACAAACGCTTCACATCTGTCCGCTCTACCCCACTCATTTTGTAGACCTCTATCATAGCACCCCTCAGCCGCCTTTTCTCCAGGCTAAAGAGTCCTAGCCGTCTTAACCTCTCCTCATAAGGTAGTCGTCCCATCCCTTTTATCATTGTCGTCGCCCTTCTCTGCACCTTCTCCAATTTCTTTATATCTTTTTTGAGATGAGGCGACCAGAACTGAACACAATACTCCAGGTGCGGTCGCACCATGGAGCGATATAACGGCATTATAACATCCTCATGCTTGTTTTCCATCCCTTTTCTAATAATACTCAACATTCTGTTCACCTTCTTAGCTGCCGCAGCACATTGAGCGGAAGATTTCAACGTTCTAGCCACGATGACTCCCAGATCCCTTTCTCGGTCTGTAACTCCTAAAGCAGAACCTTGCATGACATAGCAGTAATTCGGGGTCCTCCTTCACACGTGCATCACTTTGCACTTGTCAACGTTGAACTTCATCTGTCATTTGGACGCCCAATCCCCAGTCTCACGAGGTCCTCTTGTAATCTTTCATACTCCTCCCGCGACGAGACGACCCTGGATAACTTTGTGTCATCTGCGAATTTAATTACCTCACTAGTTACTCCCATCTCAAGGTCATGTATAAATATGTTAAAGCAGTGGTCCCAGCACAGACCCCTGAAGGACCCCACTAACTACCCTTCTCCATCAAGAATACTGACCATTCAACCCTACTCTTTGCTTCCTGTCTTTTAACCAGCTCTTAATCCATAATAATACACTGCCTCCGATCCCATGACTCTCCAGTTTCCTTTGGAGTCTTTCATGAGGCACTTTGTCAAACGCCTTCTGAAAATCTAGATATACAATATCCACCGGCTCCTCTCTGTCCACATGCTTGTTCACCCCCTTGAAAAAATGCAGTAGATTTGTGAGGCAAGACTTCCCTTCACTAAATCCGTGCTAACTTTGTCTCAGTAGCCCATGCTTTTGTACGTGCTCTGTAATTTTATTCTTAATAATAGCCTCCACCATTTTTTCCCGGCACCGACGTCAGACTCACTGGTCTATAATTTCCCGGATCTCCTCTGGAACCCTTTTTAAAAATCGGCGTTACATTGGCCACCCTCCAATCTTATGGTACCACACCTAATTTTAGGGATAAATTGCATATTACTAACAGCAGCTCCACAAGTTCATTTTTCAGCTCTATTAATATTCTGGAATGAATACCATACAGACCCGGCGATTTACTACTTTTTAGTTTGCAGAACTGCCCCATTACATCCTCCAAGTTTACAGAGAAATCATTTAGTCTTTCCGACTCGTCTGCGTCAAATACCTTTTCCGGCACTGGTATCCCTCCCAAATCCTCCTCGGTGAAGACCGAAGCAAAGAATCCATTTAATTTCTCTGCTACAGCTTTGTCTTCCCTGATCGCCCCTTTAACACCACCGTTGTCCAGCGGCCCTACCGATTCTTTAGCCAGCTTTCTGCTTTTAATATACCTAAAAAACATTTTGCTATGTGTTTTCGCTTCTATCGCTAACTTTTTTTCAAAGTCCTCCTTAGCCCTCCTTATCTCCTTTTTGCATTTGGCTTGACATTCCTTATACTTTATCTTATTGTCTTCCGTCGGTTCCCTTCTCCATTTTCTGAAGGATTGTTTTTTGGCTCTAATAGCTTCCTTTACCTTACCGTTTAGCCACGCCGGCTGACGTTTGGTCTTTTTTCCTCTTTTTCTAATACGCGGAATATATTTGTCCTGTACTTCTAGGATGGTGTTTTTGAACAGCATCCACGCCTGATTCAAGTTTTTTACCCTTTCAGCCGCTCCCCTCAGTCTTTTTTTCACCGTTCTCCTCATTTTATCATAGTCTCCTTTTTTTTAAAGTTAAACGCTAGTGTATTTGATTTCCTGAGTTCACTTACTTCGTAGCCAATATCAAAACGATCATATTATGATCACTGTTATCAAGCAGCCCTCGCACCGTTACCCCCCGGACCAGATCATGAGCCCCACTAATGATTAAGTCTAGTATTTTCCCTTCTCTCGTCGGCTCCTGAACCAGCTGTTCCATGAAGCCGTCCTTGATTTCATCAAGAAATTTCACCTCCCTTGCGTGTACCGATGTTTCATTCACCCAGTCTATATCCAGATAATTGAAGTCACCCATTAATATTACATTGTCCTTTTTATTTGCTTCCCTAATTTCCCTTGTCATTGCCGCGTCCGTCTGCTCGTCTTGGCCAGGCGTAGTACACTCCTATCACCATCCCTTTTCCCTTTTCACGTGGAATTTTAATCCACAAGGATTCCAGTTGGGGGTTTGTCTCCTGCAATATTTGCAGCCTATCTGAGTCAAGGTTCTCATTTACATACAGCGCTACCCCTCCTCCAATCCTATCCACCCTATCGCTGCGATATAATTTGTAGTCCTGTATGACTGTGTCCCATTGGTTATCTTCCTTCCACCAGGTCTCAGAGATGCCTATGATCAGTTTTTCATTGTGCGCAATGACAGAGGGTGGTGGTAAATGGTTCCAAGACTACTTCCTGCTGTACTTCATTACTCACTTTCCTTTTTTCCAAGTAAATTCCAAACTGTTCAATGTCTTGTAAGCAATATTGTTGAAAGTTAGAAGGAAAAGTTTGCCTTCTTTGCAGATGCCACAAAGATTTTTATCAGCGTAGACACCCCAAAAGGAGTAGGTAATATGAAAAGTGATCTACAACAAATAGAATTGTGGGTTAATGCTTGGTAGTTAAGCTTTAATGTGAAGACAAGTAGAAATGCATTTTGGGTGGAGAAATTCAAAAAATCAGTATGTGATAGAAGAAGAGAAGCTGATGGGCATGGACAAGGAGAGAGTACATAAGTACTGCCACACTGGGACAGACCAAAGGTCCATCAAGCCCAGCATCCTGCTTCCAACAGTGATCAATCCAGTTCACAAATACCTGGCAAGATATCGAAAAAGTTCAATACATTTTCTGATGCTTATCCTAGAAATAGCAGTGGATTTTCCCCAAGTCAATTTAATAATGGTCTATGGACTTTTCCTTTAGGAAGCCATCCAGACCTTTTTAATCCCTGCTAAGCTAACCACCTTTACAACATTCTCTGGCAACGAATTCCAGAGTTTAATTATACATTGAGTGAAGAAAAATTTTCTCTGATTCATATTAAATTTACTACTTTGTAGCTTCATCGCGTGCCCCCTAGTCCTAGTATTTTTGGAAAGAGTAAACAAATGATTCACGTCTACCTGTTCCACTCCACTCATTATTTTATAGACTTCTAGATTCTTCAGCCTTTCCTCATAGGGAAGTCGTCCCATCCCCTTTATCATTTTTGTTGCCCTTCTCTGTACTTTTCCTAATTCCACTATATCTTTTTTGAGATTCGATGACCAGAATTGAACACAATATTCGAGATGCAGTCGCACCATGTACCGATACAAAGGCATTATAATGTCCTCACTTTTGTTTTCTATTCCTTGCCTAATAATACCTAACATTCTATTTGCTTTCTTAGCCACCGCAGCACACTGAGCAGAGGGTTTCAGTGTATCATCAACAACGACACCGAGATCCCTTTCTTGGTTGGTGACTCCTAATGTGGAACTTTGCATTCCGTAGCTATAGTTCGGGCTCCTCTTTCCCAAATGCCCAGTCTCCCAGTCTCCCAGTCTCGTAACGTCCTCTTATAATTTTTCACAATCCTTTCGTGATTTAACAACTTTGAATAACTTTGTGTCATCAGCAAATGTAATTACCTCACTAGTTACTCCCATCTCTAGATCATTTATAAATATGGTAAAAAGCAGTGGACCCAGCACAGACCCCTGTGGAACAACACTATCTACCCTTCTTCATTGTGAATACTGATCATTTAACCATACTCTGTTTTCTATCCTTTAACCAGTTTTAATCCACAATAGGACGTTACCTCCTATCCCATGACTCTTCAGTTTCTTCTGGAGTCTTTCATGAGGTACTTTGTCAAACGTCTTTTGAAAATCCGGATACACAATATCAACCGGCTCGCCTTTATCCACATGTTTGTTTACTCCTTCAAAGAAATGTAATAGATTGGTGAGGCTAGATTTCCCTTCACTAAATCCATGTTGGCTTTGTCTCATTAATCCATGCTTTTGAATATGCTCTGTAATGTTGTTCTTTATAGTAGTCTCTACCATTTTGCCCAGCACCGACCTCTATAGTTTCCCGGATCCCCTCTGGAACCATTTTTAAATATCGGCATTACATGGGCTACCCTCCAATCTTCCGGTACCACACTCGATTTTAAAGATAAATCTCATATTACTAACAATAGTCCCACCAGTTGTATGGTGTCTGCATTAGAAAACTTATGAGCAGAGACATACAGATCTGAATATATGTACCCTAAAGTAGAGGAGAGATAGGGAAATATGATACTTGAAAATTATTAATTAATGAATAAATAAATATTTATCAAAGATGAAGAAGCTATAGAAAAAGAGAGATGAAATGATATTACAAGGAGGTAAATGTAAAAGCAACATGAAAAAGTACTTTTTCACAGGAACAGTCGTGGATACCTGGAACACTCTCCCAGTGAATGTGTGAGATGAAAAAGAGTGACAAAATTCAAAAATTTGTGGGATAAAAAAAAGAGGATTCGGAGGATAGAATCAAAGTATGACTTGACTTTTATACTTCAGAACAGGCATAGAGCAGCAGCTACAACTGTAAACAAAGTCAGAGAGAGTAATAACCTGCACATTCTGCATGGAACAGCAGGTATAACTTTAGCCACCTTACTGGGCAAAAAAAATGGATTATATTGATCTTTTATTTGCCATCTGTTGCTAAGGGGGTCTTTTACTAAAACTTAATTTGAGTTATCTACAGTAGGGCACATATGAATACAATGGGCCAGTGGCGATCCTAGGTTTGCTGCCACCCGGGACGGATCGCCGCAGCGCACCCCTCCCCTCCCGGGTGCAGTGGCGTCCGTCCCCCCAGGGTGTAGCATGACACCCCCTCCCCGGCGCATCAAGCCCCCCCCCTCCCGGGTGCATTCTTGGCTGCTGGAGGGTGCAGAGCAGCAGCGCGCCTGTCGGCTCCACTGACTCCCTGCTCCCTCTGCCCAGGAACAGGAAGTAACCTGTTCCGGGGTAGAGGGAGCAGGGAACCAGCGGAGCTGACAGGCGAGCGGCTGCTCTCTGCTCCCTCCAGCAGCGTGCAACCAGGGCGGACCGCCCCCACTGCCCCGCCCTTCCTATGCCACTGAAATGGGCCCTTCTTCAGATAACCAGCCTACATGTCAGACCTGATAGACTTACCACCCAGGAATGCTAAAAGATCATCTCGCACATTCCTTAATCTGCACTTCCCCAACTGCAAAGGTCTAGAATACAAACTAATGCATGCATCAAACTTTACCTACCTGAGCACACAGTTATGGAACGCACTGCTGCGCAACTTAAAAATGATTTACGAACTAACCAACTTCCGCAAACTACTAAAGACCCATCTCTTTAATAAGGCATACCACAAAGATCAACAAATGTGAACATACACCACTCCTCCACATATACTCAGAACTGTCCTTTAATATCTGCTTGTTATATTACTATCATGTTTTATCATTATCATGTTACACAAGATTCTTCTGTAATACTAAATGTCTATTTTCTAATTTACTTCCACCATTCATGATGTATTGTAAGCCACATTAAGCCTGCAAAGAGGTGGGAAAATGTGGGATACAAATGCAATAAATAAATACTCAAGCTAAGCTTTAGTAAAAGACCCCCTAAGTTACTATGAATTTCAGGAAGCAGCAGGCTAGCTTTATCCCTTATCCTGACAGGAAGGGAGGGACTTTAAAGAGCAGAATGTGCTCTTTCTACTCCAGCTTTACTCCCTTCCTTCCTGTACTCTTCAGGCTGCCTGGTGAGTTGGAGGTGCTTAATCAAGATGGAGAGAATGGCTGTGCAGTCCAAAAATGTTAATTTCATATAATTTATCTTGCCGTTTATAGGAATTCTCATTGAGATCTTTATTTTTGTTATATTTTTTATATATAAGCAGTATCACTGGTAGTGTGCACACTTTCTGAAAGAGTGCACACTCTTCCAAAAAGAGTGCATTGTTCATAAATAGCACACACTGTGAAAAGTATGCATGCTTTTGAAAGGCAGCATAGTGTTAAAGACACACAAAAAATGAAATTTTGGATTTTGTCTTATTCCAAGCAGAAAATGATTCAAAAAATGAATTTCATATTTCATACATAAGCACATCCCAATAGCAGAGCAGCCTTTCACTGCTGAGGATTCCTTGGAGAATTGGCCAAAACAGTTCATGCAGGAGACTTGTGTGTCAGTGCCTAGGGATGCTCTCATTGGTTCTGGCTTCACCCTCACCATGCTCCTCCCCAAACTAGCTAAGTTGATACAATAATAATAATAATAATATCCACACAGCCCTGATAATTGAAATAGAAGTTGTTCTGTAGCAAAATGAAATGACATAATGGCTTTTCTTTCTGTGTTATTTTGGTAGAGAGGAGGATAGCCTAGTGGTTTAGTATAAGTGCACTAAAACCCAGGGAACTATAGAATACAATATCAGTTGCTCATAGATTCTCTTAAAAACAAAAGGAGGAAAAGACCCAGGTGCTCAAATGTTTGCCAAGGGCAAAATGGGTCCCCCGTCAGGAGTTTTGCAGTTGGATTAAATGATAAGGTAAGTCACTCTATATATACATTTTTTTTCTTATAAGTTTGCATCATTTTATTGTTTATATGTATGGATGAGCACAATATGATTTTTTTTAACACAAAAAAAGAACAAAACTATATTTTGGGAGGTTTTTGACCAATGATGATATAATGGCCCGTTGAGTACTGAAAGTACGTCAGTGACAAGTTCACTTGAGCACCTGGGTCTTTTGAGGTCTTTTCCTCCTTTTGTTTATAAGAGAATCTATGAGCAACTTGTATTGTATTCTACAGTTTTCTGGTTGAAGTGATTCTTATATTCTGTAGAAAAGTTTATATGTTTTGAAGTAAAACCCAGGGAAGCCAGGTTCGAATCCCATAGACAGTTTTTTTTTTTTTTGATTGGACAAGTCCCTTAACCCTCCACTACCTCTGGTGCAAATTTAGGGGTCCTTTTACTAAGCTTTGAACGCACACCTTATTCAGCAAAAATAGAGTACCACAGGATACACTCAGGTGTCCTGCAGTAATTCTGAAATGTGTGTGAACTAACAGCACGCTAAATAATTTTTCAAAAAAATTTTAAGGAGGTATTCTTATGCTAACCAGTTAGCGCATCAACGTTGCTGTTCACTAACTAACTGGAGTCAGAAATTATTTTTTTCAGATGATATAAGACAAGATGATATGAGTGATCAATAGACTGATTCACTGATTGAGTTATTAGACTCTAGTCCCACAGAAAGCTGTGATTTTTAAGAAATTGGCTGAAATATGTCCTTGAAGAACAACTATATTGAGGAATCTCAGGATGTTGATGATTATTACTCTTATCAGTTGAAGTTAACTGAGTACAAAATGGTATATGAGAATGCTAAGAACTCATATTGTTGAGAGAAAATTAAAACTATGAATATATTGACAGAATTGTTTCAAACAGTGCATTTTTTGATTAATGGTATAAACGATGATGTAGGTCAGAGATAGTCTCCTCAAAACTATTGTAAATGGATACATAAGAAATTGAATGTAGATGAACTGCAGTCTGATTACGTTAGTTTGGATACAGTGATTCTTAGAGAGATGTCTTCTGATAAACTGTGGAGTAATTTTCAAGTGATGAGTGAAGACTATTTTATAACAATAATAAAGAGCCTATCTCCAACAAGAACTTATTCTGACCCATATTCTTAGATATTGTTTTGAAGACCAAAGTGTCTTTGCCTTTGATGATGCTTGTGAATAAATAGTTACATGATGGTTTGTTACTAGTTCTTTAAAGAAAACTACAGTGAAACATCTGCTTAAAAAAACATCATCTGATGTAATGGTATAGGTAGCTAGAGACTAATCTTGGTGTTTCATTTTCTATCACTTTTGTCAAAAAAAGGTGGTTTTAAATCAGTTGGAATTTGTAGATAGAAATCTATTGCATGACTGTCAATATGATTTTAAGGAAGATCAGAGTAGAATTTTTGTTCTCTATGATAGATGAGCTGAGAATTGGAATGGATCAAAATATTTGTTTTTGTTTGGTTACTTTAGATATTACATCTGCTTTTGATATGATTGATCATGCTCTTTTATTGAATATGCTATGGGGTCCTTTTACTAAGCCACTGTAAAAAGTGGCCTGTGGTTCTGTGGGTGCATGATTTTGGTGCAGGCTGGGCCATTTTTTACCACAGCTGGGAAAAAGGCTTTTTTTCAATGGGAGCAGTACATGGCCGTATGTGGCTAATTGCTGCCTGAGCCATTACTGCCACCCATTGACCTAGCAGTAAGGGCTCATGCACTACACATGCAGTATTCATGCAATATGCGCCAATGTGACCATGCTGCCGATTAACACTGGGAATGCCCCCTATGATAGAAAATAGCAAAATATTTTCTTCCATGAGAAACAGCGCATGACAACTTTGACATTATTGCCGGGTGAGCGTGCTAACTGGGCAGTAGTGTCAATTTAGCTTGCTCTACACATATTGTAGCCATACCACCGCTTTGTAAAAGGGCCCCTATATGAATTGGGCTTTCGAGGACATGTACTTCAATGGTTTGTTTCATATTTATAGGGACGATCCCTTCAGGTTAAGAAAAACAATTTTTCTGATGAATTCTTGATAAATCGAGGCGTATCTCTGGGCTCGGCTTTATCTGCCCTACTCTTTGACTTATTTATGACATCATTAAGTTTAGTATTTCAGGAGTTGTATGTGTCATTTAAAATGTATGCCAAAGATTTACTGTCCTTTTTTCCACTGGAGAGAGAGTCACAGGATCCAAGCTCTAAACTAACAAGACGCTTTGGTAACAGCTCTTCTATACACAGCTTCCATCATAGATCATGTGTGCTTCTCCAAGCACCTTGCTAATTATAGTTGTCACTTATCTAACAGATCTTTTATGACTGAATGGAAGGGTGATCTGTAAAATGAGTTGCATATGAGATGTTTGCTGCCCTAGGGATTCCCTCTTTCACTCTTCCTATTTAATATTTTTCTTAGTAGACTGGGGACACTTATGCAACTGGGATATCACATGTCTCTCCTAAGCAGATGGTGATCTAATAATTCTACCATTCAGAAATACCCTGGATCTTAAGTATGCATCACTGGCTATCTGTTAAGCACATATAAGAGGGCAAATGATAACTGTCTTAAAATTAGTCCTGATAAAACAAAAGTGTTATGGATAGGAGGCCCTGATTCCTGTACAGGGATCCAGTATGGGAGGTTATATATTTACTTGTGTTCAACAATATCGGCTCATGGCATTGAGAATCAGATAGCCCTGGCCAATAGGAAAATATTATATAAGCTTAGAACGGTGACCAAATTGGTTGTATATCTATAATACTCAATTGCAAAGCAGAATAAAACCATTCTTTCAGAGGGTAGCTTTTAACAGGTGTTGCTAGCTGTGGCTCTCTCCTACTTGGATTACTGTAACATTGTGGATTTGGGCTTATCAAATAGGCTTATTAGCACAGTTTCAGTTATACACAATATTGCAGCAATGTTGGTTCTAATAGGTTCCAGGAAGAAAAGAGTAACCCTCTTTCTGCTGGTAGTGGACTTGGTTTCAGATCATGCTAGAATACAATTTAAACTACTAAACTCTCCATGGACTAGCCTCACCTTGAGTAGCTTAGTTGATGCCAAATCATGTTTTATGACCTGTCTATTATTATTACAGCTATGAGCTTTGATTCAAGGCCTAAGACTTTGGGTCAGGATCTAAAATGAGAGAAAACCTTATAGGCCCACCATGACTTTAACCTGAACTTCAGTGTGATTGCAGAACTCATGATCTGTTGTGCAGCAGATTCAGGAACGGGTGTAGGTGGAAAAACAGAGTAACATCATTTAGCAACCTGGTGGTCACAGATGTCTTAGTGAAAAATATAACAAGATAACTCCTCAGGAAGATGACTTGCTGGCTCATTTTTGAAAGAAAAGAGCGTCCAAAAAGTGACACAAAAGGCACATGGGCATAGAAGGTCGCCCAAATGCAATAATCAAAACCGGGCTGTAAGAGTATCCTCAATGGAAAGATGCCCATCTATGGTCGTCCCCACAGGGGGCATGCTATGGGCGGTGTTATATGATGTGCGCCCCCAGCGTATAACAGCTTGCAAAATGGTTTTGCATGGGTCGGAACATGAACTTTCTTAATTAGAACTCACCTACCCACACCCATCCTGTTAGAATATCAATGAAATGCTTTGATGTCCCCATGCATACCTCCTACCCACCTCAACCGTCCTACCCTGTCAGACTGTCAAAGTAATGCTTGGATGTCTCACTCATATATACTATCTGCTACCACATTTGCTTATTTCCGATCTGACGAAGAAGGGCAACCTTCGAAAGCTAATCAAGAAATGTATTAAGTTATGTCCAATAAAAAAAGGTATCATCTTATTTTCTTTTCCATGTTTTATTTTGTTTGATTTCTGTTGATAACCTTAATGTCACCCGTCTGTGGTAAAACTTCACACAGTATCAAAATACCTCTAATATGTAGTCGCGCCAGCCGAGGGAACTAACTGTGCTCAGGTCACCAGAGACAGAGTGAACATAGAATAAAAAATCATCCTTAAAAGATAATACCGGATGAATGCATAAAGATGAACATAAATTCTTGTGAATGGAATCAATTTGATTTACAATAAATTCAGATACTACTCCCTTATGTTGTATAATTATTTGGAAGCCCAGGCCTGAGACTTAGGTTCAGGCTCTAAAAATGACAAGAAAAGTACAGGCCTTTAGCCGAAATTTGAACTCTGAAGTTCCAGCAAGCTCCTGAGCTAAATGAGGAAGGACCATGCAGCAGAATGAGGAAAAAGTTAGGGTGCAGAAACCTCATAAACAGGATACAGATGGCTCCTCAAACTAGGTGTAAGGTCGTGCTTAAGTTTGTGGTTAAGCAAGCTAAAGATGAGCACATGTTCATGAGATGAAGCTACTCATTAGCATAAGCCAATCAGTGACAACCATGACATAAATTAGATCCAATCAGATGGGCTTACTGTCATATTACTGATATCCTGTATGAACATATAAAAGTTAGTGTATTTCCTGGTTTAAGCTAGAGAGAAGGGTTGCCACTCTCTCTCTCCAGGGGAAACCAATGTGACCAGCAGAATTGACAAATTACCTAATTGCTTTCCCATGTAAAACCTTTTGGTAAAAAATTATAAAAGACTAAGATTCAGATAGCACCTGTTTGCAGCTGGATTATTATATTCCTATAACTAATTGATTGTACATGCCTGTTGGTAAGTAAATAAATTGATAACTCTTGGAACTAAAATATCTCTCCTACTGTTATTTGTATAATCTGTGAGATCTCTGATATCACAGTTAATCACTGATTTGACTTGTATCTTGGCAAATAAACTCCTCATCCCAAATGATGTTCTGTGGGCTTCACTTAATGATCAAAGGCTGTAAGTATAAATGCTTCTGCTCTATCAGGCTTTCTTTTGCTGCACTGTATAACCTGTAGCCTAAATCCAGTTTGTCATAAGGCTGGTATCTTTTCCTTGCCAGTGCGGGTCCCTTAGACCTGATGTCTCTCTCAGTGGCAATTCCTTTTAGAACTTCACAGCTTCTTGATTACCTCAGTACTAGTGAATTATTCTATTTAGAAATGGAGTTAGAATTGAGGTCAATCCAGCGTTCTGGGAGGTTCTCTCTGCCACTGGACAGCTGAACTCTAGTACCAGACAGAACCTAGGGGTCTCTGAACCCCAAAACAAAACAATATATACAGTGGGGGAAATAAGTATTTGATCCCTTGCTGATTTTGTAAGTGTGCCCACTGACAAAGACATGAGCAGCCCATAATTGAAGGGTAGGTTATTGGTAACAGTGAGAGATAGCACATCACAAATTAAATCCGGAAAATCACATTGTGGAAAGTATATGAATTTATTTGCATTCTGCAGAGGGAAATACAGTGGTGGAAATAAGTATTTGATCCCTTGCTGATTTTGTAAGTGTGCCCACTGACAAAGACATGAGCAGCCCATAATTGAAGGGTAGGTTATTGGTAACAGTGAGAGATAGCACATCACAAATTAAATCCGGAAAATCACATTGTGGAAAGTATATGAATTTATTTGCATTCTGCAGAGGGAAATAAGTATTTGATCCCCCACCAACCAGTAAGAGATCTGGCCCCTACAGACCAGGTAGATGCTCCAAATCAACTCGTTACCTGCATGACAGACAGCTGTCGGCAATGGTCACCTGTATGAAAGACACCTGTCCACAGACTCAGTGAATCAGTCAGACTCTAACCTCTACAAAATGGCCAAGAGCAAGGAGCTGTCTAAGGATGTCAGGGACAAGATCATACACCTGCACAAGGCTGGAATGGGCTACAAAACCATCAGTAAGACGCTGGGCGAGAAGGAGACAACTGTTGGTGCCATAGTAAGAAAATGGAAGAAGTACAAAATGACTGTCAATCGACAAAGATCTGGGGCTCCACGCAAAATCTCACCTCGTGGGGTATCCTTGATCATGAGGAAGGTTAGAAATCAGCCTACAACTACAAGGGGGGAACTTGTCAATGATCTCAAGGCAGCTGGGACCACTGTCACCACGAAAACCATTGGTAACACATTACGACATAACGGATTGCAATCCTGCAGTGCCCGCAAGGTCCCCCTGCTCCGGAAGGCACATGTGACGGCCCGTCTGAAGTTTGCCAGTGAACACCTGGATGATGCCGAGAGTGATTGGAAGAAGGTGCTGTGGTCAGATGAGACAAAAATTGAGCTCTTTGGCATGAACTCAACTCGCCGTGTTTGGAGGAAGAGAAATGCTGCCTATGACCCAAAGAACACCGTCCCCACTGTCAAGCATGGAGGTGGAAATGTTATGTTTTGGGGGTGTTTCTCTGCTAAGGGCACAGGACTACTTCACCGCATCAATGGGAGAATGGATGGGGCCATGTACCGTACAATTCTGAGTGACAACCTCCTTCCCTCCGCCAGGGCCTTAAAAATGGGTCGTGGCTGGGTCTTCCAGCACGACAATGACCCAAAACATACAGCCAAGGCAACAAAGGAGTGGCTCAGGAAGAAGCACATTAGGGTCATGGAGTGGCCTAGCCAGTCACCAGACCTTAATCCCATTGAAAACTTATGGAGGGAGCTGAAGCTGCGAGTTGCCAAGCGACAGCCCAGAACTCTTAATGATTTAGAGATGATCTGCAAAGAGGAGTGGACCAAAATTCCTCCTGACATGTGTGCAAACCTCATCATCAACTACAGAAGACATCTGACCGCTGTGCTTGCCAACAAGGGTTTTGCCACCAAGTATTAGGTCTTGTTTGCCAGAGGGATTAAATACTTATTTCCCTCTGCAGAATGCAAATAAATTCATATACTTTCCACAATGTGATTTTTCCGGATTTAATTTGTGATGTGCTATCTCTCACTGTTACCAATAACCTACCCTTCAATTATGGGCTGCTCATGTCTTTGTCAGTGGGCAAACTTACAAAATCAGCAAGGGATCAAATACTTATTTCCACCACTGTAAGTATTTGATCCCCCACCAACCAGTAAGAGATCTGGCCCCTACAGACCAGGTAGATGCTCCAAATCAACTCGTTACCTGCATGACAGACAGCTGTCGGCAATGGTCACCTGTATGAAAGACACCTGTCCACAGACTCAGTGAATCAGTCAGACTCTAACCTCTACAAAATGGCCAAGAGCAAGGAGCTGTCTAAGGATGTCAGGGACAAGATCATACACCTGCACAAGGCTGGAATGGGCTACAAAACCATCAGTAAGACGCTGGGCGAGAAGGAGACAACTGTTGGTGCCATAGTAAGAAAATGGAAGAAGTACAAAATGACTGTCAATCGACAAAGATCTGGGGCTCCACGCAAAATCTCACCTCGTGGGGTATCCTTGATCATGAGGAAGGTTAGAAATCAGCCTACAACTACAAGGGGGGAACTTGTCAATGATCTCAAGGCAGCTGGGACCACTGTCACCACGAAAACCATTGGTAACACATTACGACATAACGGATTGCAATCCTGCAGTGCCCGCAAGGTCCCCCTGCTCCGGAAGGCACATGTGACGGCCCGTCTGAAGTTTGCCAGTGAACACCTGGATGATGCCGAGAGTGATTGGGAGAAGGTGCTGTGGTCAGATGAGACAAAAATTGAGCTCTTTGGCATGAACTCAACTCGCCGTGTTTGGAGGAAGAGAAATGCTGCCTATGACCCAAAGAACACCGTCCCCACTGTCAAGCATGGAGGTGGAAATGTTATGTTTTGGGGGTGTTTCTCTGCTAAGGGCACAGGACTACTTCACCGCATCAATGGGAGAATGGATGGGGCCATGTACCGTACAATTCTGAGTGACAACCTCCTTCCCTCCGCCAGGGCCTTAAAAATGGGTCGTGGCTGGGTCTTCCAGCACGACAATGACCCAAAACATACAGCCAAGGCAACAAAGGAGTGGCTCAGGAAGAAGCACATTAGGGTCATGGAGTGGCCTAGCCAGTCACCAGACCTTAATCCCATTGAAAACTTATGGAGGGAGCTGAAGCTGCGAGTTGCCAAGCGACAGCCCAGAACTCTTAATGATTTAGAGATGATCTGCAAAGAGGAGTGGACCAAAATTCCTCCTGACATGTGTGCAAACCTCATCATCAACTACAGAAGACGTCTGACCGCTGTGCTTGCCAACAAGGGTTTTGCCACCAAGTATTAGGTCTTGTTTGCCAGAGGGATTAAATACTTATTTCCCTCTGCAGAATGCAAATAAATTCATATACTTTCCACAATGTGATTTTCCGGATTTAATTTGTGATGTGCTATCTCTCACTGTTACCAAAAACCTACCCTTCTATTATGGGCTGCTCATGTCTTTGTCAGTGGGCACACTTACAAAATCAGCAAGGGATCAAATACTTATTTCCCCCACTGTATAACAAAAAATTATTTATTAAAGCGGAATGAAATTATTTAACTGTACTGGCAAACAGAAAGAAATACTCTTCAGTTTGTTCAGGATTAGACCAGTAAAACTGCTGATTCCCTACTGGATCCAGTATACACTCTACTTTCTTTACTGATCAAACATTTAGAGGGGCATAATTGAACAAAAACGTCTATCTCCATGGGCGTTTATCTCCGAGAACGGGTCCATGAAGGGGCGGACCGAACCGTATTTTCGAAAAAAATAGACGTCCATGTTTTATTCGACAATTTGTGAGCTGGGCGTTTTTGTTTTTCAGTGATAATGGAAAATGAAAGCGCCCAGCTCAAAAACGAATAAATCCAAGGCATTTGTTCGTGGGAGGGGCCAGGATTCGTAGTGCACTTGCCAGGACACCAACCGGGCACCCTAGGGGGCACTTTTACAAAAAAAAAAAAAAAAAAAGGTAAAAGAGCTCCCAGGTGCATAGCACCCTTCCCTTGGGTGTTGAGCCCCCCAAATCCCCCTCAAACCCAATGCCCACAAGTCTACACCATTACTATAGCCCTAAGGGGTGAAGGGGGGCACCTACATGTGGGTACAGTGGGTTTGGGGTGCGGTGTGGAGGGCTCCCATTTATCAGCACAAGTGTAACAGATTGGGGGGGGTGGGCCTGGGTCTACCTGCCTGACGTCCACTGCACTCCCTAATAACTGCTCCAGTGACCTGCATACTGCTGCCAGGGAGGTGGGTATGACATTTGAGGGTGAACATAAAAAGTTGTGAAACGGCATATTTTTGTGGTGGGAGGGGGTTTGTGACCACTGGGGGGAGTCAAGGGAGGTCATCCCCGACTCCCTCCAGTGGTCATCTGGTCATTTAGGGCACTTTTTGGGGCCCTATTCGTGGAAAAACAGGGTCCAGGAAAAGTGCCCTAAATTCTCGCTAAAAACGCATATTTTTTTCCATTATTGGCAAAAGGCGCCTATCTCTGGCCGATAACCACGCCCCAGTTCCGCCTTCACCACGCCTTTGACACGCCCCCATCAACTTTGTCCACATCCGTGACGGAGTGCAGTTGAAAACGTCCAAATTCGGCTTTCGATTATACCGCTTTATTCGTTTTTGAGAGATAAACGTCTATCTCCCGATTTGGGTCGCAATATAGGCGTTTTTCTTTTTCAATTATAAGCTGGTTAGTCTCCTAACCAAATTACAAGTCAGTATAACACTTCAAAGATTTCCAACTCAAAGTAGGAATGTTCCTTAGGTGTATTTCATGTAATATCTCAGTTCACTTGTGTGGTAAACAGGAGTTTCAATGTGAATTGTCTTTCTCTGTACTTAACTGAAGGAAACTTCAAGTTGCAGACTCAGTCTTCAAGAGATCTCTCCTTTAAAAGTTGTCTTCTTCCTAAACTTATTCTAAAAATACAATAAAAGGAGAAATACTGCCTCCCTGCAGTGTGTGTGTCTTTTAGATCAGCCTGCCTGAAACTGGAACCTGGACTGAGTGCTAAACTATGAAAAAATAAAATAAATTGAATTTCCTCAGTTCTAATTTCCTAAGTAGCTTTATTATAACTTTACCCTGACTATCTAAAGAACAACTCTTTTGTTTCTTCCAAGCTGCTGAGATCTTGAAGCCCGCTGCTGGATCTCATCCACACACACACATTCATAGATCCACTCCTCTCTCAGCAGAGAAACCTCAAACTTGTAAATCTCAACCAATCTCTTTCAGAAATAAATCTTTTTCTTTAAATGTTTAACGCTTTCTGATCCTTACTATTAGGACCAAATCAACTTGGAAACTCACAATCCTTTCCTCAGGAGAGAGAACTAAAACTTTCAAATCTAGTACAAACCTCTCCTCAATTTCCTGCTTTACTTCAACCAAGTCATTCACTCTTTTAATATATCAATCAACTCTTATCAATTCTTTCTTTCAACTCTTAAACACAGAGCTCACAGAATGCAGGTCCTGGCTCAGTCAAATCTTCAGTTGCTCTCTCCTGCTCCAGGGTTGCCAGGTGGAAAATTTTTTTCCAGCCCACTGGAGCCCAAAAAACAGCCCAAAAACCGCCCAAACACAAACCCCGCCCCTGACACCCCCACCCCCGCGTCATCACCCCCGCCCCCGCCGTCATCAACCCCGCCCCCGCCGTCACCGGCCCCGCCTCCCACGTCACCGGCCCCGCCTCCCCGTCATCGGCCCCGCCTCCCACGTCATCGGCCCGCCTCCCACGTCACTAACCCCGCCCAAAACGTCATTAACCCCACCCAAAAACGTCATTAACCCCGCCCCCCCCGCGGCCGAAAAAACCGCCCGAAGCACAAAAACCAGCCCAAAAAACCGCAACCCGCCGCGGGCAAAAATTTCCCGCGGCGGGTCGCGGAAAACCGCCCAATTGGGCGGTAAAACCGCCCACCTGGCAACACTGTCCTGCTCTATTCCTGGGCAGAATTTTAACAAGAGCTGCTCAGCCAATCAGAGAGCTCTATTTGAATGTGGATTAACATAGACACTCTAATGGGAATCTTTAGTCAAAACCACTAGATAAACCCTTCGTTTTTGGATCAAACTCCACATTTTTGATCAGAGTCATGTCCTAGCATTAAGGCTGTAAACATTTCTAACAATTTTTATCCATAAATATGCAAATGAGAACCTCCCAAAAACGGACTAATTTGCATATGATTTAAACAAATTTGGGTACATAGCATATCAATCCCATCTCCTAACACCTAAATTCTGCAATTAGATTTAATGCAAATACTTTTAAAACTTATTTTTAGCACTTTTAAAATCTTAGGTGTCAGTGCAAATCTCTATGGTATGTTCTGCTCATGTGCAGGAGTCTCTATGGTATCAACTGCTCATGTGCAGGAAGTCCTCCTGGCTGAATATTTCCATAGCAACTCAGGACACCTCTAGCAACCCCCCCTTCTGTCTCAGCATTAAACCAATTTCTACAACTGGTTACATTAAGAGTGGACTAACACGGCTAGCACACCTCTCCACTTAATTAGAACTGAAATAAAAGTGACCAGAGTAAGGGGGAAGTTGTCTTTAGACCCATTAGCGATTTTGTGCAGTTGGAGACTGGCGAGAGTGTTGTTGGGAGAGAAAGCTGAATCGTTGTTTGCAGAGAAAGCTGAGAGCTTGTTGAATACCTGTTACCTTTGTCTGTGCGCCCTAGTCGGAACGTTTTCACCCTCACCTGCCTCATTTGTATTTTACCTTTTCAGCTTTTCCTACCCCTTCTAGCCCCCAAACCCAGACACCACTACTCCTTCCTCTATCTCTCCCATCCCCTTCCCCAATCCCTCTCCATTCACTGTTCCCAAGTTCATATTTCATTCCCTTACCTGTTTGTAGTCTCTGTTTGTCTCTTGTCCTGTGTAATGCTGCATCGTGTTTGTGAAGACTGTCATTTGCTGCTTGGGAGTGGCTAGAGGGTGTGGCAGGAGTGCTTGCAGTGTGGCTTTGCTGTGTGAGACCGCATTATTTGTCGGTGGTGGGAGAGTGAGTGTCAGCTTCTGTTTGTTCCTGCTGTGTTTCACCAAGTTGGTAGGGAGAGATGAGCACTGGTGGCACTGCATTGCACCTGTAGTGTGGGGAAATGGAGGCACAAAATGCACAGGTGGTTTACATGTTGGACAAAGAGGGGAGGCACCGCAGGAGGTACGCTCGCCTCAGAGTTTTCAGGCCCCGTAGCAGTTTCCTAGATCTCACTGACCTGCAGTGTCTCACTAGGTACCGCTTTGATAGGGCTGCCATTCAGCACCTTTGTGACCAGCTCAAACCCCTCCTGCAGCCCAGCACCCGTAGGAACAACCCCATCCCTGTGCATCTAAAGATCACTGCTTCTCTCTCTTTTCTGGCCACTGGGAGTTTCCAGTCTGTCCTAGCTGTGAACACAGGTCTCACCCAGCCTTCCATTTCTAACTGCCTCACCCAGTTTCTTGATGCCTTCCTTACCCACACCTCTGAGTACATCACCTTCCCCACCCCCCCCCCCCCCCAGGCCCTGCAGAACAACATGGCTGACTTCTATGCCATAGCTTGCTTCCCCTCGGTCATAGGCGCCATTGACTGCATACATGTCGCACTCAGACCCCCCCCCCCCCCCCCCCCCCCGGGCACGAGAGGCCACTTATTGAAACAGGAAAGCATTCCACTTCATGAATATGCAAGTTGTGTGTGACTCCCAGGGGGAGATTCTGAACGTGTGTGCCCGATACCCAGGTTCCACCCATGACGCCTATATATTGCAGCACTCAGGAATCTTTTGCAGGTTTGACCGAGGGGAGATCACCAGCGGATAGCTCCTAGGTAAATGCAGCATGGATCTGCCCAAACTATACCTCCTCCAACAGGCAGCCCTCAGCACTGTCTCCCTCCAGCTCACTCCACAACCCACTATTCCCCCCCCCCCCCCCACCTCCACAAGGTACCCGCTCCAAACAATACACACTCATCTTTCTCATCCTGCTTCTCTCCAAAGGTGACCGAGGCTACCCACAGTGGAGTTGGCTCATCACCCCCACAGTGCACCCACAAACAGGGTCAGATGAGAACTACAACAGTAGACATCGGACCACCCGTGGCGTAATCGAGTGCGCCTTTGGACAACTGAAGAACAGGTTCCGATGTCTGGACCGTTCTGGAGGGGAGCTCCTGTACAGCCCCCAAAAGATGGCAAAGATATTCCTGGCCTGCTGCATGCTACCTAATTTGGCAATGCGCAGAGGGCAGGCCCTCCCAGAAGCGCCACAGCCACCACAGCAGCAGGCCCCAGAGGAACAGGATGAGGAGCCCCCTCCACCTCTCGCCCACAGAGCAGAGCAGAGTGCACACCAGCTGGGGGTCAGAGCCAGGCAAAGACTGATCGAGACAAGTTTTCTGTGAGAGTAAGTTGATATTTATTTATATCACACACAGTATTTACACACCAACACCACCCCCTCCCACTACCTTCACCCTCTCTGTGCATATTCCCCTCTCTAACCCTCACCCCCAGCATGTCCCATCACTTTCCCCACCCCCTCCCCTGGCCCTATCCCCGTCCCCTCCTACCCCTCCCACCGTGTTCCTTTGCAGCTGGTGCTGCAGGGGAACTCTGTTGAGAGTCCTCTGATGAGCTCCCACTCTCCTCCTCTGTGTCCACAAGGCAGCCTGCTGCCTTGACTGCCCTGTGGAAGTCCGGCCACCTTGCGCTCTGTAGCTTGCCCTGCAACCTGGGCACAGGACCCAGAAGGGGAGCTGGTGTGGTGGCTGCTGGACCAATGGCTGGGGAGGCTGAGGATCTTCTTAGCAGGTGGTTGCTGAGCAGTGGTGGAAGTCGACGCCAGTTGTCTCAGGTCAGGGTGTAGGCCCTCGATGCTGTGCTCTAGCCATTGGAGCTGCTGTACCGCTTCCTGTTGGGCCTGTACCGCTTCCTGTTGGGCCTGTACTGCTTCCCGTTGGGCCTGAACCACTTCCTGTTGGGCCTGGATGCTTCCCAGTGCAGCTCCAATTTCTGGCGACGGTAGTCTTCCATGTGCACATTCTGGGCCAGCAATTGTGTGGTGAGATGCAGTAGCTGCCTCCTCTGGCTGGATGGCTTCTGCTGAGGAGGTGCCCCACCTTCTGTATCTTCTGCTTCTTTTTCAGTGCCACCATCAGCAAAGGCTGTGGGTGGTGGAGGGAGAGCCTCTGGTGCGGGTGGTGGAGGGAGAGTTTCTAGTGCAAGCCCACTGGTTTGCTGCTCTGTGTGCTGGGGCTGGTGGCCACTAGGGCCAGCTTCTTCCTCCGACTGGCTGTCATCACCTGCATAGCAAAAGGGAAGGAAATATGTTGGTCAAAATAACCCACTTTTATTTTTCAGTATTCATATACGTGGCCCCACAGGCAAAGACCCAGCAAAGAGATGGTGAGAAATGGGATTGGTAGGCAAGCCACAGATGTCATTGTACATGGTACAGAGCTGGAGACAAAGAGCGCAATGTACTACAGAGACTGATGTGGAAGAGAGCCACACAGGCAGGTGGGTAGACATAGAACTGTGGAAGGAGTGCAGAGGACACAGTGGCTACAGCACAGAGGTGTGGGAAGGAGATATGCAGAGTTTGGTGATGGGGAAGCCCCCAAAGCTGTGAAACAGTGCTAACCTACACACTGTTTGTTCATTTTATTTATATTTTAAATTTTAAATATATTATTTACATATATTATATACATTGCTGGAAACCCTCCTCCTCCACTCTCCCCCTCCCCCCCTTGCTACTCCCTATGTAATGGTCTGTAATGAAAAGTTATTTGCATTGCATGTGGTGTTCTCCCCCCTTTCCCTACTTAGGAGCACCACACTGTCCCCCACTTGTGTAAAACAGAGTGTAGTACAGCACAACAGATACCCCAGCTTCCTAATGGTGAACCTACCTGAGCTCTCAGGCTGTGCTGATATGTCAAGGGACCCTATGTCATGGATCCCCTCCTGGGGCAAGAGCCCATGAATGATATGCTCAATGGGGGTGAAGCGATGGGGGTGAATTTAGTAGTGTTATCTGCTGGGGGGTTGGCACCAGCCTTCCTCCTGACATCACGCCTCAGCCGGCGCCACTTTCATTTGCAGACTTCCACATCCCTGCCACAGTGGAAGACCGCATTGAGCCCGTCCCTTACTGCTTCCCATTCTCGCTGCTTTGTTGTAGCAGCTAGCCTCTGGCCCATGGGAGCAAACAGATGCATGTGCCTCCTCTGTATTTCTTGAACCAGCAGTTCAACATCTGCGTCGGTGAAATTACCCCTGCGGGTGGGTGGTTGCTTTGGTGCCATTGTACCATTGGGATGCAAAAAATCGAAAATACAGAGAAGGGCGCTTAAATACAATCTCAGGGACGCCCACGTGAGAATGAGATGGGCGTCCCTGTGATGGGTGCCCTAATTTTGATTATCGACAAAGTCCCTGAACGTCCCCAGCTGCTTCGCCAATTTGGGCGTCCTAATTTCTATTATAGGTAAGGAACTATCAGCGTCCCCAGCTGCACTGAGTTTTGGGTGTCCTCATTTTGATTAAGGGGTGATAATGATAAATGTCCGCAGCTGCTCTTCCCATTTGGAAGTTTGCATTCCCTTTATTGGTGCCTCTTTACAACGGCTTTCGCTGTGCTTACACTTTAGAGGTTTTTTTTTTAAATGGGGTGATATTTCAAAGCGTTTTTGCTCCAGTTATAGTAACCCTTGTTTTTGCCACTATATGCTTTTGTACACCTGTTTGTGTGTGTGTTGGGGGGGGGGGACTTTTTTGCCAATTTTTGAAAGATAACTGGTGTGTGGGCTTTGTTTCAGAATGGGTGTTAGCTGATAGCTTAGCATATACTCTGCATTTTCTACATGTGATCAACTCTCAATTCTCTACCCTCTAGGAGCTCCTTGCTGTGTGTGATGTGCTCCCTCACTGCCCCCCATTCTCTCTATCTCTCCTTTGTTGAAGCAGGCAGCCTCTGGTCCCTTGGAGCCAACAGATTCTTGCACCACAAGTTCAAGGTAAGCTCATACCTCTCAGCCACCTCTTCCCTTTCTGCTATGTAGGTGCTAAACAAACACTTCTTGCATCTTGCAGGACAGCTGGTCAAGAGGATTGCAAGAGACAGCAGTGGACTGTAATACACTGGACTCAGAGAGCCCTGGTTGTTTCTACCCAATTCATTGTACAGATGTCTTGTTCTCTATTGGACACACTCAGTTGTGGCTGCCTGTGGGGTGGGGGAGGGGAAGAGGCCCTGAGAATGGATGTGTGCATCCCTCATGGTCAAGGGCTCCCCATTCTCTCTCTCTCTCTGTTCTTTGCATTCAAATCTTACCTCTATTTTCACCAGGTTCGCAGGTAGTTTTTCTCCCGTTTTCCACCTCATGTGTCTCCCAACTAGGTTCCATCCTTCTTTATATGGTGAACCCCAGTCCTCTTTTATAAAGTGCCTGCCCATTCTCACGGTTGTGGGAGTGGGCAGGGGGGAAGCATATATGCACTGAATGTCTTTTCCACATTATTCAAAACAGTCCTATAATCCTAACCTCTACTCACTTGCCCTGTCCTTTTATCCCCACCTCTTTAATTCCCTTACCTCTTTGTTGTTCTGTCTGTTTACCTGTCTTATTTAGATTGTAAGCTCTTTGAGCAGGGACTGTCTTTTCGTGTATGGTGTACAGCGCTGCATATGCATTGTAGTGCTATAGAAGTGATAAGTAGTAGTAGTAGTAGTAATCCTCCATAGTTATGGAACAACATTTCTAAATTCTATCCTGCAAACTATTTTCAAGGTGGCCACAGATGCATGCCTACCACGGTTGTTGGGGGTGGGCAGGGGGGGAAGCATATATGCACTGAATGTCTTTTCCACATTATTTAATACAGTCCTAAAATTCTCCTTAGTTATGGAACAACATTTCTAAATTCTATCATGCAAACTATTTTCAAGGTGGCCACAGATGCGTGCCTACCACGGCCTTGAGCCCTTAAGTCATAGGCGCCCCGTATAAGAGGCTTTGGGAGGCTAAGCCTCCCCAGCCCAACCATGACCTTTTTCCCCTGCTGCCTCCCAGTGGCGTAGCTATGGGGGCACAAGGGGAGCGGCCGCTCCCCCAATCAGATTTCACATGAAAACGGCGCCTACCTCTGCTGGTGCTGGGCCACCACCACACAACAGCATGGACTAACACACCACTTTGGAGCTTTCACTTTCACTACCCACTCCCCTTCGATCCCTCAAACCTGCTTTCTTTAGCGGCGCCCTTCCCTGTTGCCCTGTAGCAATCACAGGCTGCCTGAATTGGCACCGAATGCTTCCTCTGGGACACGGCAAAGGGAAACATTCGGCACTGGCTCAAGCAGCTTGTTATCGCTGCAGGCGCTCCCTGCTAAAGAAAAGCAGGTTTGAGGGATGGATGGGGAGGAACAAGGAGGTTAGATTGAGAACAGGAGCTGGGCTGCTGGGCTGTGCCTGAAGAGTTCCAAGCCCTGAAAATCTGGCCACAGGACCTCATGAGCCTGCTAGGTTGGGCTGAGCATGGAGCCCACTGAGGCGTTTTCCCCTTGAGCCAGCACTGGAATAGCTCATCCTCCTGTCCGTTACCTTCCTCGGAGCCCAGAACCTAGACATGGGCATTTTGGGGAGTTCCAGAAGGATCAATTGGCATCTCTATTCATCTATCAATTTCATCCTGGGAGCGTTTTTTTATAGAGGTAAGTACCAGAATCTCAAACTTCTTCATCGCTATGAAAAAAGAAAGAGTGGATACGTTTTACAAACTATATGTACGAAAGGAAAACCGTATTTCATGTAAACGGTAGCTGTACTGTAGGATTAAGTATAATATCTGATTGGATATACAGGCTAGTGGAAACAGCTGCATATACAAGCATGTTACTATGTTTTGATGTCTATACAATACATATGACCAAGATTTAAGTGAGGATATCCTGTTTCCTGATGAGTTTATCTTAACTGTTGTACTCTGCCTTGGGAAGCTGGTGTTATAAAGATGAAAGAATATATTGAAATTAAATGGAAGTAGAATTAAACTCACCTTTCATTGGGGCACATGGAATCACATTTTAACGTCATCTCATTTGTAGGAATTTACATTTTAGATACACAACTGGATTATTCTGTTTTTAGGCATGTTTCAGGGACAAGTGGTTTTATAGGTCAAAATAAAAATAAATATATTTAATGCAGATCTCTTTTGTTTAAACATAACTAAATGGGCTATAAGCCCCTAATGGTGTATTAGGTTCTGCCCAGTGTAATATTTATGGTACAGTAAGGTTCTGAGTGTGTTTTTGCACAAAGTTGTGCATAGTGTTTTGCAGTTGAGCGATTGTGGTTAGTATATGCTTTGAGCAACCACTTTATTCTTTGATATATGATACATATCTAATATCTAAATTTAATAAAAGGTATTAATTGTGACTTTTATTTATTTTTTTTTTTTTATGTGTGTTATCAGACCATTATGGATTTAAGCTCCACCCCCAACCCACCCCCTTTAGCCTCCCCAAACATTTGGGCCACCGACCGCCTATGCCTTAAGTCATGGTGAGGGAAAGGGGTTCTGGTTACAGTTCTTATTCTAAATTACCTGCAGGTGGCTACAGCCTGGTGCCTATATAATTCCCCTAGCCTGTGCCCTTCTGTACCTGATGTATTATATTGCAATTATGATGAAGTAAACATCCATATAAAAGCTTTTACCCTTGTTTTGCCTTTTCTCCTCAGCACTATATACCATTGCTGATACATTATGTGAAAAGATGACCCAGCTGTTTGTAGCGCCTTCCTGGCCCTCACCAATGAGGTTTGGTTGTGGGTAAGGGTGTCTGGCGATCAGAGAGCAAACATCTTCTATGCGCTACCTATGGTTATCTGCAAGTTTCTACTTGGCAGATCACTAGTGCTAGACAACATACCTATTATTTACACAACCCTGTTCTGTGGGGCTCTATGGTAAGGGGGGAGAGGCTGGATGGGCAATTGTGTTCCTCAACAGAAATGCCCACCCAGCTTCCCCCCCCTTACCATACAGCCATGCAGTTTGGAAGGAACAGGTGGCCTTCTGTATGGCCACACTTATCACACATGTACCAAAGTTTCTCTGTCACTGTTCATCTGTCATTCAACCCAGATTGCAGCCTCCTCTCACATCAACCCCAGCATTTGATAATAACACATATGTAGTGCACAAAGTACACACACAGACCCTGGTCAGTGCCAAAAGTGTCAAATTGTATTGAAACTATATACAATAAAAAAAACATTTACAATTCCCCCCCCAAAAAATCATTCTCCTTTCCCCTATCCCTCCCTCTCCAAATGGTGTAGCAGCTTAATAACCAGCAGCAGGAGCCTGCTGTGTCTCCTGCCGCTCCCCCACAGAGTGCTGCAGTGCTGCCACCTCCTGCAGCGACTGGTTGACTACAGTAACCAGTTGCTGCAGGAGTTGCAGTACTGCGGCACTGTTGTCTGGAGATGCTGGTGTGGGTGGAGCTGGTGGTGTGGGTGGAGCTGATGATGTTGCTGGGGCTAGTGGGTGCTCCTCCCCCTCCAGAGGAGGCATATCTTCCCATGCCTCGGCCTCCTCCTCCTCTTTGGCCTCCTCCTGCCTCCCTTCCACCCTGTCTTTGAGATCAGCACATCCAACATGGCTTGCATAGTGCAGGAGCAGGCTGGGCTAAGGCGGCGGATGGGGAAAGGTGTGGTGAGCCCTGAGCTATACCCATGGGGTGTGAGATGCATGAGATGACATGACAGGGAACCCTGGATGCTGGTCTGACACAGAGTACACAGGCGTACCACACTCATTGCTCAGCAGCATGTTTGCATTATAATTTGTGACTATGGTTGGCTGACCATTTTGGGTTTTTGTTTTTTTTGGGGGGGAAGCACATAACTTTAATATGAAGCAATGACATCCACTAAGAATAGGACCTCAGGCAGGAATACCATGAAACAGTATCCACCCGAGAAAGGGGGATACAGAAGTGAGGCATGTCATCTCATTCATCTCAGAGGAGGTTAGTTGGAAGTTGCAGCCACACTCATGGGAGGGTAGCTACAACCTCAGTCCTTGATCTGGGACAGAGGTGTTATAATTTACTAGTTGCCTATTAGCCACATGGAAACTGATATTGTACAGGACATTTGCATTATTAAATAAATACATTTACAAATGAGTACAGGTGCCCTGTTTATAATACTTACGTCGAGCCCTGAGGCGCTGTCTCACTGCCCTGATTATGTCAGGGCTCTCCCTCTTGGTTCTTCGGAACCTCCGCTGGAGGGACTTGAGGTCCCTCTGAATGCCAAATCTTCTGTAAGATATAGGTTTGTACACCAGGAGTCAGGGGGTGGCCCTTGCCTTCAGCACACAAATTCATTTGTAAATAGACTCACAACACTGATTGGGGGGGGGGGGGGGACATTACATTGGTACAGATGATGTCATTGAGGTGGACATGAGGACAGACAGTACCGTTTGTGTGCAGTATTGTAGGGATGTGGGAATGTTTTTGCTTTCTAGTACATAGATTCTGTTAATGAATGTGCATGTGCACATATCACTGATTACCCTTGAATGCAGACTACAGTTTGTGCTTACATTGCTGAGGGAGCTCTTATATGTGTAGCTACAGGAGGGGGCACTGATAGCCCATGAGGGGGGCGTGACCAAACACTTACCTGTCCAACCTGCCCCTTATCTCAACCCAGACTTCAATGGAGAGACTCCTGGGAAGCAGGTGGTGATGGTGGTGAAAGAGAATGCGCCTGTGCTTCAAGAACAGGTGCAGTAGATACATGGTTTCAGCTTGGCTGAAATTAGGCTCTCTACGCAGCGCCATGTTTCTCAGTGAACAAGCATTGGAAAGTGTGCATCGCCTTATATGGACACCCATGCACAGCTCCATATATGGACAGGTCAGTACATGCATGTCTTGGCATCTATAATGGCTCCACACATGGATGGCTGTAATGCATGAATTTTCATGGCCTGTCTTCATGTGTGCGGGGCCTACGTGCGGAGTCTTCCTTATATGGATCATTATGAAGTGTGCGAACTTCATATACACACAATAAAATATGTATGTTCCTTATATTTCCCATAGCTGCATGTTCTGGAAGTACAGTGCACGTAGTTACGGATATACAGGTACAGGGAAAATATAAGGAACATTGAGAAGTGTGAAGTACAGTAACAAGGATGTGTTTCTCACAGAACTGCCGAAGGACATCCCTGTTACAGGGCCGCCGTCCTTAGTTTGGCCTAGTAAGATGGATGTCGTTCAGCAGTTCTGTGACAAATGTGTCATTGTTACTGTACTAAGGACGTTTTTTAAAGTATTTTTCCTATACTTTGTCGCCATCCCTGATTTAGGCGTTTTCAACTGCGATAATGGAATGTCTAAGGGTGTTCTTTTTTCCATACGTTGGGCGTCCCTGATTTGGGCAATTTCAACTGCGATAATGGAATGTCTAAGGACGTCCATGCTATTTTCCATTATACCTACCTGATTTTGGATGACTTCGTGAAGGCGTCCTCATTCAGACTTGGATGACCTTTCGAAAATGCCCCTCTTAGTCTTCCAGTAAGAGCTGGTCTATTAATAGCTGTTCCAGTAAATACTAACCACATCATTATAATAACTATTAGCATTTCCAAGAAGAACTAACCCACTCATTACCATAGTCAATCAGTGTTAACCATTATATTAGCATAGATCCAATCACTGTTAGATTACCTATATCCTGAGAGGGCATATAAAAATTAGTGTACTTCCTGCTTCAATAGAGAGAGAAAGTCACAGCCAGTACCTTTGTGCAAGCAGGGCTGCTCTCTCTCATGAGAAACCAATCAATTGTATCTGAATTGGCAAGTAATCCTATTGCTTTCTCATAAGTAGCCTTGAGTCTTTTATATTTACTAATTGGCTTTGGCTGGTAAATAAAACATTAGAGACTCAGACACAGAGATCACCTATGTGTAGCTGTGGTACTGTATTCCCATAAGCAATTGATTGTACATGTTGCTTGTATATTCTTTGGAGTCTCAGATATAGAGGTAATTTTGTGTAGCAATGTTCTGTACTCCCAGTGAGATATCACTGATCTGCTAATTGTACAAATACTTGATAAGAAATAAGGTATCTAAATCAATTCCTAAAGAGATGCAGCCTTGGGTGATTTATTTCTTCCTAGGTATTGGTGGGTAAACCACCATATTGGGAAGGATAAATATACCCTAAAAATTCAGACCTTCTATATCTTACAAATTAAGGGTACTTTTATTAAGCTGTGGTAAGTACTAGTTCACACTTACCACAGCTACCATGGGACACACTCGGGTATCTTGCCATTAATTCCTGATCTGCGCGCACGACCATGTGCTAAAATATATATTTTTATTTTATCACCAATAGGTGTTTCTGTGCTAATCAGTTAATGCATCTACATTACCGCATGTTAATCAGTTAGCATGAAGTAATATGGTTTGGTATGGTTTGATATAAGGGCATATAGGATATAGGCTGATATAAGGGCAAAGGCAGAGTGTGGATGCACAAAACTCAAAGTACTGGATTTCAGACGTACTGATTTTGGTAAGATGGAGGAATACCTGAAGAAGGAGGTGTTGGAGTGGGAAGGTGTAGGAGAAGTGGAAAATCAGTGGTCAAAGCTAAAGGCTGCAATAAATATGGCAACTCATCTTTACACAAGTAAATTAAACAAAACCAAGAGAAACAGGAAGCCTAAATGGTTCTCCAAACAAGTAGCAAATAAGTAACAAAATAAGAGCAAAAGAGGCTTTGCTCAAGAAATACAATACAATATAACATAATGAGAGGATCACGGAAAAGATTATTAGATTAAACTCAAAGGTGAAGAGGGAAATACGGCTAGCGAAAGTGCGAGCGGAAGAAAAAATGGCTAAAGATGGAGACTGAAAGATAATGAAAATAGTTATGTGGAGAGTGAAGAGGATAAAGCGAATGTGCTAAACAATTACTTCTCTTCAGTATTCACAGAGGAAAATCCTGGAGAAGGACTGTGGTTGGTTGCCGAGGGAATATCTGGGAATGGAGTGGATACTGTGCCATTTATGGAAGAAAGAGTTTATAAATATCTGGAGAATCTGAAGGTGGACAAAGCTGTGGGGCCGGATGGGATACACATCCCAGGATACTGAGGGAGCACAGTGAGGTCCTGGTGGGACCTCTTAATGATTTATTTAATAGATCTTTAGAGACGGGAGAGGTTCCGCAAGATTGGAGATGAGTGGATGTGGTCCCTCTTCACAAAAATGGAGACAGGGAAGAAGTGATAAACTATAGACCGGTAAGTCTCACGTTTAGTGGTAGGAAAAATAATGGAGTCGCTGCTGAAAGAAAGGATAGTTAACTTTCTAGAAGCCAACAGGTTACAGGACCCGAGCCAACATGGCTTTACCAAAGATAAATCATGCCAAACAAATCTCATTGACTTCTTTGACTGAGTGACCAAAGAACTAGATGAAGGACGTGCGCTAGATGTAATCTACTTGGATTTCAGGAAAGCCTTTGATACAGTCCCCCACAGAAGACTCATGAATAAGCTGAAAGGGTTGAACTTAGGACCAAAAGTGGTGAACTGGATAGGAAACTGGTTGACCGACAGGTGGCAGAGGGTGGTGGTAAATGGAATCCGCTCAGAGGAAAGGAAGGTGAGCAGTGGAGTTCCTCAGGGGTCGGTGCTGGGGCCTATTTTGTTTAATATACTTGGGAGACCCTCAGCCAGTCAGGTTATCGGGATGTCCACAATGAATATTCATACGATTCTCATGCACCTATCCCACTGCATGCAAATCTCACTCATGAATATTCATTGTGGATATCTTGAAAACCTGCCTGGATGGTGGTTCCCCAAGGTTCCATCCTATTGCCTGCCCTTTTTAATATTTTCCTAGCACCACTTTTGACAGTCATTCAGGAACATGGGTGCCTTCCATCCTGCTTTGCTGATGACATTCAAATTCTTCACTATATATCTAACCCCCTCGCCCCCTTCACTACACTTAATTCCTCTCTGAGCTCTGTTTCTTCCTGGCTGAAAGAGAATGGGCTCTTTGTAATTTCTACAAAATGTGAGGCCATTATCTTTGCCAACCCACTCTCCCTTTACCCTCTCCTCCCCTACTGCACAACACACCCCTTATCTTCCATGACTCCATTAAATTTTGACTGTGATCTTTGACTCCAAAATCACGTTCAAAGACCAGATTGACTCAGTAATTTGTTTCTCTTTTTTCGCTCTCCATCAAATTTGGACTTTCCGTGCCTTCTTCTCTTCTCAATCCATCTGCTCTCTTATCTATGCTTTAGTTATCACTTGTCTTAAATATTGCAACTCTCTGTACACTGGACTCCCTCTTCACTTCTTGAAATGCCTTCAGCTGATCCAATCTACATCTTTTAAACTCATTCATTGTGCATGCCATTTTGATCACATTTCCCCCTACTCTACCTTGAAGACTGGCTCTCTGTGTCATCCCGTATTCATTTCAAACTGCTCATGATAGTCTTTAAATGCCACTCCCCTTCTGCCCCTGCATAATTACTACAACAGACTCCTGGTTCCCTACTCCCCCTCCCATCTTATGTGTTCCTCGTCTGATAATCTTTTCTGCATTACCTTCTCCTCATTGTTCCTCTTTTCTCTCTCATGTGATATTGCCTTTACCTACCTTGGTCCTCGACTCTGGAATTCCCTTCCTCCCTTTCTCAGATCTGCTACATCCCTTCAAGGCTTTAAGGTTCTTCTCAAGACTTTCCTCTTCTCTGCTGCTTTTAACTCCTCTTCCAGTTAGTCTGCTCTGACATACCTCAACTTTTTTCAAGTTTTCTCTCAGCTTTCTTACCCCTTTTTTCTTTATTCTTCCTACTTCCTTTCTTCACTAGCATCATGGCATTTTGATTGTTTGTACACTGCTCAGTTGCCAGTATTGGATTTATTTGTGGTATACCAAATGCTTGAATAAATAAGTTTGGGAACCACTACTCTAGAATAGGATGTTACATTGTCATACTTCTTATCTCCTTTTATCATCCTTATTGCATTGTTCTCTAAAAGCTGTATTCTGCAGAATTCTGTGCAGTGTATCCCTTCTAAGAGTGAATTGCAGTAGTCAATGTTGGTGACTAACAGAGAAAGAATCATTATTCTCAAAGCTTAAAAAGAGGATAAAGATCTCAATGAACAAACCATATGCATCATATAAAACATTTGTTTAGAGATATAAGAGGTATGTGTCTTGAATGAAAGTTCATCTTCTAGGGTTACCTCTAATATCTTCATGGATATTATTAAATGCACCAATTTATTGTTGCATTTGCCATCTTAAAAGTGGAGAGTAACATCTTTATTAAAATTATTATTAAAAAGAATATTTTTTGTTTTCTCTAGGTTTTCAAGTTTTTTGTTTAGCAAGTTAATTTACAAGATAGTAAGACTACTAAGGTATACACAAAAAGTAGCACATATGAGTTTATCTTGTTGGGCAGACTGGATGGACCATGCAGGTCTTTTTCTGCCGCCATCTACTATGTTACTATATGTAAGATTGTAAGACTATTAAATGTTGTCAGTATCTGAAAGTCATCCATGTAAGCAAATGCTATTAGAACAAGTGATGAATGAACTCCAGCAATGATGCCATGTATATGTTGAAGAGAATTGTAGTGAAAAGAGAACCTTGTAGAACCCCCACAGGTGAAAGTGTGAGGAGCTAAGTATAAAGATGCCCCTAGTATTCACAGTTAAGTATGAGTCGAACCATGATAAAATAGTACCAGAGATTTGTACAGAAGAAAATCTGGAAAGTAATATATCAAAGGGTGCAGAAAGGTTTAAAGATAGTAGTATAATTATTTTATATGTTATTCTTATCCTTGTGGGTTTATATGTAGGTGAGTAATCCAAGTAGTGTTGTTTCTGTGCAAGGGCCCTTCTGGAATCCAGATTATGATGGACCACATTTGTACATAAGTAACGCCACACTAGGAAAAGACCAAGGGTCCATCGAGCCCAGCATCCTGTCCACGACAGCGGCCAATCCAGGCCAAGGGCACCTGGCGAGCTTCCCAAACGTACAAATATTCTATACATGTTATTCCTGGAATTGTCTTTTTGCTATGCTTGTGGATATTCAATTTATTTTATTTATTGACTTGTTGTTAACTC
Source organism: Microcaecilia unicolor (assembly GCF_901765095.1). Taxonomy (NCBI): domain Eukaryota; kingdom Metazoa; phylum Chordata; class Amphibia; order Gymnophiona; family Siphonopidae; genus Microcaecilia; species Microcaecilia unicolor. Next base: position 596,470,282 of record NC_044032.1, read on the forward strand.
CTATTTCTATATATAGTGCTCAAGTTTGCACACACAATTTAATTGCCAACAAGCCAATTAGTGCCAATACCTGAAGCAATAGAGGGTTAAGTGGCTTGCCCAAGGTCACAAGGAACAGCAATGGGATTTTAACCTGACTTCCTTAGTTCATAGCCCATTGCTCTAACCATTAGCCTACTCTTGGACTTAGCAATGAAAGTATCTATGTACTTAGCTCCTTCTTCTTGTGCATGTACCAAAATACTGTGCGGACATTAGAAAATGGAATGTGTGTAAATAGATTTCCTCCTCTGATAGACGTACCTGAGTACAACAAAAGCCGCACATACCTTTAGCCACATTTGAGGAAGGCAACTTTCAGTCAGGCCATTTTTCCCAGTAGACATTTTTATGTTTCTTTATTTAGGGCGTCTTTTACTAAGGCGTGCTCACATTTTTAGCGCATGCTAAAATTGTGGGTGCACTAAACATTAGAGATGCCCATAGGAATGCATTGGCGTCAAATGTTTAGCGCGCCCACAATTTTAGCATGCGCTAAAAACATGAGCACGCCTTAGTAAAAGACCTTCCTAGGTTCTTCTTGTACTGCCCTTCAATGGGTACAATCAGAGTGGTTTACAGGCTAATTTTATAGGTAGAAAGAACTACAATCAGCAAATAGGAAAGGAAGATGACAGAGGTGAGAAGCAGTAAATGCTTGTTTTTTTTTTTTGCCAAACCATTGTGTTTGGCATAAAAACCTTAAATTGTTTGCCCTAAATCAAGTTTGAAAGCCATGAGCTTTAGTCAAGGTAACAAGAAATAGCTAGCTTGCCTTGCATAACGAATATAGATACATTCAATGTGTGCTACAACAATTATAGAAGCTCATTTTCAAAGCACATAGACTTACAAAGTTATATAGGTTACATACTATGTATGTCTATGTGCTTTGAAAATGAGCACCATAGAATATCATTATGAACATTCATATCAAAGTCCATATCTTAAATATTGATCTCCATGGTGATAGGAGAAACTGCATACCGATCTCCATAGTGATAGCATCCCTGAATGTATCACTACAGTACATAAACATATTGATGTCTTTCAGTGTTGTAACATATTTACCCTTTTCTTTAATGAGCAAGCAGCTTAAAAAATCATTTTAAAAAACTTATGTTTGGTACCAAAAAATATCAAGAAATAGCCCTAAGGGGCTCTTCTAAAAGATACTGAAAATTAACTGTGGTTCCGAACTGGAAAAGGGCTGCAGAATTCTTCAAATGGTTTTAGGTTGAATATTTTAAAACATATTAACTGTTTTATTTCAAACTACTTATCCAGATTTTAAAACATTTAACAGGTGGAGGGGCATAATCGAATGGGGCACCCAAGTTTTCCTGGGGCCGTCCTCGCAGGACGTCCCCATGAAGGTGCGGGGAAACCCATATTATCGAAACAAGATGGGCGGCCATCTTTCGTTTCGATAATACTGTCGGGGACACCCAAATCTCAACATTTAAGTCGACCTTAGAGATGGTCATCCCTAGAGATGAAAAGTAAAGAATCAACTGGCAATTCATCTGACCATACACTAAATTTATAGGTACGAGAGGTGACGCCTCAAAAAGCCCCCGGCTAAATAATTTGAAAGCTCGCAGGGGCTGGGCTGCTTCATCATCGGCAACCACCTCTACAAATTTTTCTCTTATTGCTTTTTCCTTTACTTAGAAATTTCACTATACAAAACACTTAGCTTTTATTCCATCTGGGCTCTCAGGACGCTGAACATGACCATGACCAACGGTGGCCAGCGTTTCGTCACCTGCCTCAGGGTCAAATGGTCTGCGTCAATCATGGTCATGTTCAGCGTCCTGAGAGCCCAGATGGAATAAAAGCTAAGTGTTTTGTATAGTAAAATTTCTAAGTAAAGGAAAAAGCAATAAGAGAAAAATTTGTAGAGGTGGTTGCCGATGATGAAGCAGCCCAGCCCCTGCGAGCTTTCAAATTATTTAGCCGGGGGCTTTTTGAGGCGTCACCTCTCGTACCTATAAATTTAGTGTATGGTCAGATGAATTGCCAGTTGATTCTTTACTTTTCTTCTCCATTATTGTACATGGTTGTTCAGACAGAAGTATTTGGAGGGGACTGCCTTCACAATTTGCTTTAATTGTTGCATCCCTAGAGATGGTCATCCCCAGAGATGGTCGTCCCCAATTTTCGGCTATAATGGAAACCGAGGACATCTATCTCAGAAACAACCAAATTGAAGCCATTTGGTAGTGAGAGGAGCCAGCATTTGTAGTGCACTGGTCCCCTCATGTGCCAGGACACCAACCGGGCATCCTAGGAGGCACTGCAGTGGACTTCAAAAATAGCTCCCAGGTGCATACCTCCCTTACCTTGTGTGCTGAGCCCCCCAAATCCCACCCAAAAACCCACTACCCACAACTGTACACCACTACCATAGCCCTTAGTGATGAAAGTGGGCACCTACATGTGGGTACAGTTGGTTTGGGAGGGGGGGGGGGTTGGAGAGCTCCCATTTACCACCACAAGTGTAACAGGTAGGGGGGGTATGGGCCTAGGTCCACCTGCCTGAAGTGCACTGCACCCACTAAAACTGCTCGAGGGCCTGGATACTGCTGTCATGGAGCTGGGTATAACATTTGAGGCTGGCATACAGGCTGGCAAAAATTTTTTTAAGTTTTTTTTTTTTTTGAGGGTGGGAGGGGGTTGGTGACCACTGGGGGAGTAAGGGGAGGTCATCCCCGATTCCCTCTGGTGGTCATCTGGTTAGTTCATGCAGCTTTTTGAGGCTTGGTCACAAGAAAAATGGACCAAGTAAAGTCAGCCAAGTGCTCGTCAGGGACGCCCTTCTTTTTTCCATTATCGGCCGAGGACGCCCATGTGTTAGGCACGCCCCAGTCCTGCCTTCGCTAAGCTGCCAACATGCCCCCATTAACTTTGGTCATCCCCGCGATGGAAAGCAGTTGAGGACGCCCAAAATTGGCTTTCGATTATGCTGATTTGGGCACCCCTGAGAGAAGGACGCCCATCTCCCGATTTCTGTCGGAAGATGGGCGCCCTTCTCTTTCGAAAATAAGCCTGATAGAGGCCTATGTGTTAATGTTTGCAGAATTTTGGTACAGCTGCTTTGCAATTTAAAAGAGAAATTGCAACTATAAAAGTGGAAATATTATGAAGAATTTTTCACATGTAAAATATTTTTTACATGCAGAAAATTTGTATTTTAATATTGTGTCTGAGTATAATATACATGCATAAAAATAGAAACACCAAAAGCTAGAAGACATGATTTGTGCATTGGATTTCCCAGGGCTATACTTTAGGGGAAACAAGTTGCAACATATACATGTTCTTTAAAAATACATACACATGCATATTAATTAATGTGGAAATTTGCTTTGGGTATTAACGTATGGCTGTGCTAACAATTAATACAATGCTTGACACTTAGGGCCCTGTTTACTAAGATGTATTAGTGTTTTTAGCATGCCTATAGTTAGCACACGCACTACCCATGTAGGCGCCTAAAGGGATATTGTAGGCACGTACATGGTTAGTGTGCGTACCTGGTTAATGCGCATTAAAAACATTAACACGCCTACAATGCTGCTTAGTAAACAAGGCACTTAGAGAGTAATTCTATAAAAAAGCCAAAAATGCTAGTATGTAACTCATATGCATGTGTATGTTGATATGTATGAACATAAATGACCTTTTCCTGGCTAAATGCTTACCAATATTCAATGGCATAGCCTTTTCAGTTAGGCATTCACATGGGTGGGGCATATACATTATAAAATGTTATGATGTGCACATGTTCTTTAACAATCTATAGGCCCTGTTTACTAAGGTGCACTAGCGTTTTTAGCACACAACAAAATTAGCACATGCTAAATGCAAGAGACACCCATATATTCTAATGTGTGTAGCTGAAAAGGGGGCATAGCCATAGGAGGAATGTGGGCATGTTCATGGAATTCCTCAAATTTATGTGCATGGTTATAGAATTTAGGTGCAGGTATTTACACCAGGTTTTCAGTGGCCTACATGGCCATGTTTAAATGTAGGTACTTTCCCTCGCCCTATGCACTATTCTATAAACCTCGCCCAACTTTAGATGCAGTTTATAGAATAAGACTAAGTGCTATTTTGGGATACGCCTAAATACCATTTACAGAATCTGGCCCTAAGAGCTTTTCGAGTCAGTATGTGTTGGATGGGTGGAGAGTGGACATGGAAGGTGTTTGGAAGTTTAGTTGCTGCACTTAGGGGTCCTTTTGCAAAGCTGTAGAAAAAGGAACCTGCACTAGTGGCAGGGGCCATTTTTTCCACACGCCAGGGCCCTTTTTACCACAGCGGGTAAAAAGACCCCAGGCACATATGACTATGCAGTAATAGAACTCTTACCACATGGCCATGCAATAGGGAGCCCTTACTGCTACCCACTGAGGTGACAATAAAGGCTCCTGCACTAACCTGGCAGTTACTGGGCAGCACGTCGTGGTCTGATTCCCGCCGGGTTATCGCTGTGCAAGCCATTTCCGGAGGTTTTCTTTTTCCCCTTGAAATGGCAATCACTCAGGGTGGGATTATTGCTGGCAGTCGCGTTGGACCGGCGGTAGTCCGGGAAGAGCGAGCAGTAAGCCCGCGTTGGACTTACCACCACTCTGTAAAGGGACCCCTAACTGCATACTAACTGCAACTTGCTGCCTTCCCAAGCTCCAAAAGAAATCCTGTCAGAATCCTTTGAGGTCTTTCTGATCCATTACATATCAAATGATCCATCTTGAGTAATATGTGCATATAAAGAAATAACATCCCAAGCACGAACCACAATGAATCAATGACAGTGTCTGTTTCTCGTAGTATCTGAAGCATATGAAATCTGTCTTGAACAAAAGATTAACTTGCATTGCTGCTGGTTTCAAAAAACAAATCTATAAATTTTAAAAGGTGCTCCAGAACTGATTTTCTTGTTGAGATGATTAGGTGGCCTGGGGGCGATAATAAAGTTTTATGAACTCTAGCAAGCATGTAAATCCAAGGAATGTGTGGATGTAGTTCAAGTAAAAAATCAGCATAGTTGAAATTAGAGACTTACAATTAGCATATTTTTGATATTTTTAGGCAATTTTAAAAGATTTTTCCATTTGGTAACGTGAGAGGCAATTCTATAAGTGTACACATATACATGCATTGTCTATGTAACTGTAAGAGCAAAGGAAAGTAACACTTACACGTTAACCAGCTTATAATCGAAAGTGATCGCCGGCCATCTTCCGACACAAATCAGGAGATGGCCGGCGATTTCTTAAAAGCGGCAAAATCGGTATAATCAAAAGCGACTTTTTTGACAGTATCGCCGCTTTCCCGTCGCTTCACCGGCGAAAGTTCAAGGGGGCGTGTTGGTAGATTAGCGAAGGTGGGACATGGGCGCGCATGGGCGTGGCTACCAGATGGCCGGCTTTCGCCGATAATGGAAAAAACAAAGCGGCGTTAAGCAGTATTTCACCGGCTTTACTTGGTCCTTTTATTTTCACGACCAAGTCTCAAAAAGGTGCCCCAACTGACCAGATGACCACTGGAGGGAATGGAGTATGACCTCCCCATACTCCCCCAGTGGTCACCAATCCCTTTCCAAACTAAAAAAATAAAACTAAAAACCTTTTTTGCCAGCCTGTATGCCAGCCTCAAATGCCGTACCCACCTCCATGACAGCAGAATGTGTTGTATCCTCCAACAGCCTTTCCCTGGTTGCAATGTGGCTCTCAGGTGAGTTTGACACCTTTTCTGTTAGGTGCCCTGCAGAGTCACATTAGCAATGCATTGTGGTGGGTGTAGGGTACTGGGCTCTACTCCCATGGTGCTTTTCCCCGCTGCTAACCAGGTCAGAGTGTGCCCTGTTTTGTTTCCTGTTGTAGTCCATGTGGTAGTGGCCATTTTTGTAAGCCAGTTTTAGTTCCCTTTCCTGTGTTACCCATGTTAGAGAACGTAGTTCTTACCTTGATTGGTGCTGAAAGAGGGCATTTTACACCATTGTGCCAGCTCTGACCTACTGCTAATCTTAGTACCAGGGGACTCTTTGCCAGTGGGGCACAACCTCTGATCTGCAGTTAACTGTGAGTAAACGTGCTTATTTCAAGAAAGGACTTTTTCAGAGAGATTAGTCTTCAGGTGTGAACTGGTGTGCCAAAGTTATACAGCAGCAATAAGTCCTAGAGGCTGTATGCAGGTCCCTGGAGCAATTTTAGTGGGTTTAGTACATTTGTGGGTAGTTGGTTTGGGGGGGGGGGGTTGGGGGGCTCAGCTCCCCAAGTAAGGGCACTATGCACGTGGGAGCTTTTCTGAAGTCCACCGCAGTGACCCCTAGGGTGGCTGGTTGGTGTCCTGGCATGTCAGGGGGGCCAGTGCACTAAAAATGCTGGCTCCTCCCATGGCCAAATGCCTTGAATTTGGCCGGGGTTTGAGATGGCCGACATAACTTTCCATTATCGCTGAAAAACAAACCCGGCCATCTCAAACCCGGCAAATTCCACGGCATTTGGCCGGGCTAAACCCTATTATCGAAAAAAAAGATGGGCGGCCATCTTTTTCGATAATATGGTTCCGGCCAGCTGTAGCGCCGCCGCCAACATAGATCGCCAGCGATCTATTTGGCCGGCGACGTTCGATTATGCCCCTCCACGTCTACTACATACTATTCTATAAGGGTGTGCATAAGTGCATTAGCTCATAAGTTCATGGGCACGGACACATGAGTGGAGCATGGGTGTGTTCCATCTTAGACATGTAAAGTTATGCCTGTCATTGACCTGGCGTAAGTTGGTGTGCCTAATTTTCGGTGTGCTAATGCTGATTTGTACTAGTATCTATAATTTATTCTGGGCACTCATATGCTGATATAGAAGAGACACTTTCCTCATAGGACTGGGACATCATACAATGGGGCATATATTTATAGAACTGTCCCCTTTTCCCCTAATTCTAGAAACTTAGAATCTAAATGTAAGTGCTATTTGCACAGTACAGGGAAAATACCATAAATGGCATCCAAAGTTAGGTGGCGGGATGATCCACGGTAAACTAGTATTCTGTAAAGGGCACTCTGCACGGGGCATCCTTTGTAGAATAATAACTTAGCAAGCATTTTGTGCCTAACATTGGGCATAAGTATGTCTACCAAAGTTTGATGTATCTGCTTACCTCCAACAGGTGGCAGTTAAGTGTGCATATACAGGTGTTCTATAACATCACACCTAATTTCTGTGAATGCCCAGGTCCACCCATGCCCCTCCCATGGTCACATCCCCTTTAGAGTTGTGCACTATGAAATTTAGGTGCACACCATGCATAACTCCTAATTACTGCTAATTAAGTGCTTGTTAACACCAATAATTAGTTAATTTACACATGGATCTGTGATCGACACCCAAAATTGCATGCCCAACTTTGGGTGACAAATACAGAATCTGATGATAAGATTCTAGAACACTAGCCATTACATGAACGAATGTAACATTCATGCATGTAACTGCTAAGCACATACAGTAGTATTTTGTAATATGAGCCTGCAAGTCACATAGGACTAGACTTTATATATCACGCCTAAAAAAATCGGCACCGAAAACAAATACACCTAGGCCTATTCTATAAAGTACACCTAAATGTAGGGTTACTTTATAAAATAAACCTAAATCTCCACACTGTTTTTAGAATACCTCTAGCGTCTGTCCGCACAACTAAATTTAGTCACAGGCAGTTACACCAAGTCCAAAAAGAGTCACAAATCGGCAGATGGACATTTGTTTTCCATTTCTGTGCAGTTCATATGCAGTGCATCCAGATCTCAAGGGGTGTGTTGGGGGCAGGATTTGGGCGTTCCAAAAACTTGAACCTTTTTTTTTTTTGCCATAGTGAAACAAAACAAAAATGTCTGGGGCTAAAACATGGTTTGGTCTAAACCTGTTTCAATCACAACTAAGTCACAAAAAGATACCCTAGATGACCAAATGACCACTGGAGGCATTAAAGCATGTCCCCCTTACTCCCCCAGTGGTCACTGACACCCTACCTCCCCTCTCCCCAAAGGTGTGAATGAAACAGTATATACCAGTCTCTGACAGCTTCAGATGTTATGGCCAGTCCTATTAGAGCAGCAAGTAGGTCACTGGAGTAGCTTAGTGGTTGGTGCAGTGCATTGTAGAGAAGGGGACCCAAGTCCGTATCCCACTCCTTTACATTTGTTTTGGACATAGGCGTAGACTGGGGGGGGCGAGGGGGGGCAATGCCCCCCCAAACGAAGATGACGTGGACTGGCGCTAGAAGTGAAAAAAAAAAAAAACAAGCAGGCGCGCGCTCGTCTCCGTCCGCTTCGCTGCTTCCCTGCCCTCTCTGTCTGCGTCCCGCCCGAAAGGAAATGACATCAGAGGAAGGCGGGACGCAGACAGAGAGGGCAGGGAAAGCAGCGAAGCGGACGGAGACGAGCGTGTCTATCTACCCCCTCTCTTCCTACCCTCCGGCGCAGGCAGCACCAATCTTCTCTAAGTCTTTCTTGTTCCTGGCAGCGGTAGCGACGTACACGCTGCCTTCAGCTCTGCCCCGAAGCCTTCTCTTCAAGTTCCTGTTCCTGCATAGGTGGGAACAGGAACTTGAAGAGAAGGCTTCCGGGGCAGACCGAAGGCAGCGTGTACGTCGCTACCGCTGCCAGGAACACAGAAAGGCTGAAGAAGACTGCTGCCTGCACCGGAGGGAGGGAGGAAGAGAGGGGGTAAACAGAGTCACGATCCTGGACCTCGCGGGGGGGGTGGGGGGCAGCAGAGGGAAGATGAATGGGACTGGGAGGGTGGAGAGCAGAGGGAAGGAGTAAGAGATGGATGGGACTGGGAGGGGTGGGTGGGGAGCAGAGGGAAGGACCAGGAATTGGATTGGATTGGACTGGACTGGGAAAGGAGGTCAGAGGGAAGGAGCAGGAGATGGATGGGACTGGGAGGGGTGGGGAGCAGAAGGAAGGAGCAAGAGATGGATGGGACTGGGAGGGGTGGGGAGCAGAAGGAAGGAGCAAGAGATGGATGGGACTGCGAGGGGTGAGGAGCAGAGGGAAGGAGCAGGAGATGGATGGGACTGGGAGGGTGGGAAGCAAAGGGAAGGAGCAGGAGATGGATGGTACTGGGAGGGGTGGGAAGCAGAGGGAAGGAGCAAGAGATGGATGGGACTGGGAGGGGTGGGTGGGGAGCAGAGGGAAGGACCAGGAATTGGATTGGACTGGGAAATGAGGTGAGCAGAGGGAAGGAGCAGGAGATGGATGGGACTGGGAGGGTGGGAAGCAGAGGGAAGGAGCAGGAGATGGATGGTACTGGGAGGGGTGGGGAGCAGAGGGAAGGAGCAGGAGATGAATGGGACTGGGAGGGGTGGGAAGCAGAGGGAAGGAGCAGGAGATGGATGGGACTGGGAGGGGTGGGAAGCAGAGGGAAGGAGCAAGAGATGGATGGGACTGGGAGGGGTGGGTGGGGAGCAGAGGGAAGGACCAGGAATTGGATGGGACTGGGAGGGTGGGAAGCAGAGGGAAGGAGCAAGAGATGGATGGGACTGGGAGGGGTGGGTGGGGAGCAGAGGGAAGGACCAGGAATTGGATTGGACTGGGAAATGAGGTGAGCAGAGGGAAGGAGCAGGAGATGGATGGGACTGGGAGGGGTGGGGAGCAGAGGGAAGCCTACTGGAAAGAAGACACTGCATAAAACAGAAGACACTGGGACCAAAGCGAATAGAAAAACTAAATGATCAACAAAGGTAAAAAAGTATTTTATTCAGAATATATTAATTGAAATATGTCAGCTTTTTGAAATGTGCATCTGTGATATTTTGCCTGTAAATTTCAATTCCTTCCTCCATATTAGCATATTCATTTGCATATGTATATATGCAAATTAATATGCTCTGCCCCATCCTTTGCCCCCCCAAATGAAACAGTCAAACTACGCCTATGGTTTTGGAAAGTGTGAGCCCTCCAAAACCCACCAAAAACCTACTGTACCACATACAGGTAACACCTGCAGACATAAGGGCTGTTGTAGTGGTGTGCAGTTGGATACAGTAGCTTTTGGTAGGTTTTGGGAGTACACCATACAATTTAAGGGATCAATGGTGAGATGTATACCTGGGTGAAGTCCACTGCAGTGCCCCTTAGGGTGCCCCACTGCTCTGCTGGGAAACAAGCATTGAAACAAGAACACAATTATTTACTTTTTAGGGTTACTTGACAATGGGGCTCATTTTTGAAAGAGAAAAATCTATGAAAATTGTCATAAAGCAGCATTTGGATGTTTTGCTTGCCAAAACGTTCAGATAGCTATTTTCAAAATCTATTTTGCAGACATTTATCTATGCAGTTCATCTGTGGTACATCAAAATCACAAGAAGGCATGTTGGGGTGGACTTTTTTCTGCCATAATGGAAAAAAAAAACAAAAAGACCAGGACTAAAACTAAGATTTTTTGAGCTAGACCTTTCTTGATAACTAGTAAAAAAGGCACGTGTCTGTTTTAAAGGAAATGGGCGCTAGCAAGGTTTTCCTCAGAGTGTGTATGTTTGAGAGAGTGTGAATGTGCGAGTATGTGTGTGTGTGACAGAGAGAGAGTGAGACTGGGTGCGAGTGTGTGTGTGAGAATGAGAGTATGTGCCAGGGTCCCCCCTCTCTCCCAGTTCCAGGGTCGTCGTCCCCCCGGGTATGTCTCCCATTTGCAGGGGTCTCCCTCCCTCCCTTCCTTCCTTCCTCCCAGTTGCAGGGTCCCCCCTCCATCCCTTCCTCCTTTTTTCCCAGTTGCAGGGTCCCCCCTCCCTTTTTCCCAGTTGCAGGGTCCCCCCTCCCCCCTCCCAGTTGCAGGGTCTGTGTGTCTCCCCCCTTCTTTTGTCCAGTGGAAACAGCTGTAAAAACGACAATGAGAAGCAGCTCCTAGGTTTCCTTTTTTTTTTTTGAGTGTACAGGAATGACTGCTGCTTTGGGGAGTGGAATCAGAGATTAACCAATGGGCTTCCTTGCTTACCATAGACTTGCTTTGTTCACTTCCACTCCTGTCTATTGAACATCCTGCAGCATGTCATAGGTTTGCTTGCTTTCTTTTGAGTGAACGGGGATGACGGCCGCGCTGGAATCGGACCCACTGTGCTTTCCCTCCCTCCTCCTCTGACTCGCCACTACTGGACCCCGCCCCCCGCCCTGAGCCCTCACCCACCTCCTCCGCTCGCCGCCTCGCCACCCTTCCTCTTCATCCTCTCCGATGCTCGCTCTGCGTGTTTCCCTACTCCTCCCTCTGCCTGGGTCGCTGTTTGCTGCTGGCTGGGTCGCCGCTTGCTTGGATCACTGTTTTGTGCTGGCTGGGTCACATTTTGTTGCTCGGCGTCAGGCTGGAGGCGCAGCCAATCAGTGGCACTTCAGGAATGACGTCACTTTTATCTACTCCACTTTCCTGAGCAGCTCTGGCCGGAAACCACGGTTCCAGGCAGCCTCAGAACGTTGGAGGTGAGAATTATTATATAGGACAACTAATCACACAAAAAAAGGAAAAATATATACCCTAAGATCAAACAACAACAACAAATAAGGCAAATGAAAGAACACTGCTAAGCTACTGAACCAATTAAAAAATATGGAGGAACAAAGAGAGAGACCTCTGAAAAAACCTGGGCTGAAACCAGTCTCGTACAAAAATAACCATCACAAAGCTCTCTAAAAAATACTGCACTAGCAACAATAGCATAGAAGAAAGTCAAAATTATATGATACAACAGCAATGCTCTCAACATCCTATAATATGGAGCTTGCTATTCACATCAATAAAAAAAAAAACTCTTAAAACATATCCACAAATGTACTTATTCAAAAATGTAGACAGTGTCCATCCATAAGTTAGCAATATCTCCAGCTCCAAGCTACAAATGTAAAGGCAATCCAGCATACACCTGACAGGGGTTCCCTGTTTTGCAAGACACTGCTTTAGATAAGAATGCTCCAAATAGCATCTCAAAGCAAATGTATAACAACTAAGCCACAAAAAGTGCCCTAAATGACCAAATAACCACAGGAGGAATAAAGGAATGCCACCCTTATTCCTCCAGTGGTCACTGACCCCCTCCCACCCCCATACCCCAAGGGTCTAAGAAACAGTACATACCAGCCTCTATGACAGCCTCAGATGTTCTGGCCAGTCCCATTAGAGCTGCAAGCAAGTCCCTGGAGTAGCCTAGTGGTTGGTGCAGTGCACTGTAGAGAAAGGGGCCCAGGCCCATATCCCATTCTAACTGTTACACTTGTGGTGGACTGTGTCAGTCCCCCAAAACCCACCAAAAACCTACTGTACCCATGTATAGGTGAAACCTGTAGATATAAGGTCTATTGTGGTGATGTACAATTAGGTACAGTAGGTTTTTTTGTGGGTGTGGTGGGGGCTCCTCAAACAATATAAGGGGGTAATAATGAGTTGTTTTCCTGGAGTTTCATATGTAGTGCCCCCTAGGGTGCCCCTCTGCTCTACTGGGATGTCTGTGTGGCCAGTCTACTAAGAATGTTGGCTCCTTCTACATCTCAATGGCTTAATTTTGTACATTTTTCACTTGGATATTTTTTTTTCAAAAGTGGTCCAAACAGATAAATGCATAGAGCACAAAAACATCCAGCAAGTGGTTATTTAAAATAAAATAAAAAGAAAATATATTTTGCTGTTTCAAAAATCACTATATTTGCTATTTGGATCCTGCACATTTTGAGCAAAACATCCAAAGTTGGATTTAGACATCATATCGAAAATGCCCCTCCACATTGTTGTTTTCCCAAACATCAGCTGATTATAGTGCAGAAATAAGGGTTTGTTATTGAAATGTGAAAGCCAGATTTGCAAAGGTTTCCCCCCCCCCCCCCCCCCCCCCCATTCATTTTGCTTATCTCTGACAACAGAATCAAAACTGTGTATACTAATGTATTGAACCTTTACAATTATCTGGAATAAATGGCCATGCACTGGATTTATTGGCAAGTTGTAAATATTTGCAGAGTTTGTAATTAAATTACATGTAGAAGTTTGCTTCATGTATAAATAGATATAGAGATAGAAACAGAGGCATTTTTCAGCTATGGTATTGAATGGCTGGATATACATATTTTCTATTTTCCGCAGAGACAACTGGTTGCTACGCTTTGCAGCGCATATTGCCCTAGCTCTTCAATAGTTTTTCCCCATTTACACTCTCTATGAAGCTGTTTTTATCTGAATTGCTATGACCCCTGAGGAAGGCATTGTGCTGAAATACAGCCCGTGTAGGGTCTTTGGGTCAGCTTATTTTGGCAGATAAACTTTTGGATGCTCTTACTTCTTGTTTGCCTTGGTCATTTGGAACTTCCCTCAATTTCACTTGCATTGTTTTTGCTTGTCTTTTTGTGATATTTGTGAGGACCCCCTTTTTTTTTTCTTGCTTGGATATACATATTGCCTGTTGACCACTGCTGACTCTGCCTGTTTAATTTGTCTGGTATTCAGCAGACCTAAACTGGTATAGATTATCTGGATAGCAGAAGCAGATGAAAGCTGCTATGTGGAAAATATTGCTTTTCTGTCCTTATTTCAACCTTCCTCTATCCCTTCTCAGATTAGTTAGAGAGATCTTCAAGCTGACACATGGGGGACAGTTCTAAACTAGGCGCCTACATCTAGGCATTCCAGAGGCATGTGGTAATTTTTCTATTAAGGAACTTAGACATCTAGGTTCTGTAATAGTATACTATTGAAACCCAATGTTAATATGCTGAACATTTAGGGCCACTTTTACTAAGCGGCAGTAAGCTCAACGCGGGCTTACCACTCGCTAAACAGGAAGTACCGCCGGGCTACCGCAGCAGCCTGGCAGTACATCCCACCTCTAGCGCAGCATCATATCTGGCGTTACAAAAATATATTAGTGCCCGGGTGCCGCAGGCTGCCTGGTTACCACCGGGTTAGCACAGGAGCCCCTGAAATGGCCATGCAGCAAGTGCTATACTTGCCACACAGCCGTTTCCTGCAGGAAAGAAAGACTTCCCTTTTACATGCTGCAGTAAAAGGGGGCCCTGGTGCACGTGAAAAACATGCACTGATTCCAGTGCAAGCCCCCTTTTGCTGCAGTTTGGAAAAAGGGGCCCTTAGGCACTTGCATTTATGACAACCATAGAGCTGGTGTGAGTGTCTAAGTGTGGTAGGGACGCTAAAAGTGTACAGTATTCTATAAGTTAGGCACATATTTTGAAGACCCAGTTGTATCCTGCCCATTGTCTGCCCTGTGTTTGCCTTCTAGGAAATATTTGCAGAATAGCTCTTAGGTGGTATGCCAGCATATACATGTGTAAGTGTGTACATTTGCACATATATGCTAGCATTCTAAATGTATAAGCATACAATGTGCATGTAAAGGTAAAGGGTCATAATTTGATATATTGCTTTTCTGAGGTACAACCAAAGTAGTTTATGTATATATTATATGCAGGTGCTTTCTCTGTCCCTTGTGACCTCATAATCTAAGTTTTTGTAGCTGGGTCACGAGAAGCTGCAGTGAGAATTGAACCTGGTTCTCCAGGTTCTCAGGTTGCTGCACTAACCATTAGGCTACTAGGTTATAGAATTGCCCCATGGAGAGCAAATCTATAACTGAGTGCCCATATTTAAGTGCCTAGTTGGTACCTATATGATGCCTATTCTATAAAGGAAAGTAAGCACTCAAGTGAAATGTGGGCCTATAATTTAGGTGTGAGTATTTATGTCATCCATAGAGCCAGTGGAAATGCTTGCAACCACCTTCTGAAGATATGCATGCAATTTATATTATTCTGTAATTTACATATGTAGCCGTGTGCCTTGCCCCAAATGTCACCCAACTCTATGATATTGCAATTAAGCACATGTTTTTAGTATGGCACTTAGGCAACATTTTGGCATCTGCCTATGTACGTGCACACATACACAAGTATATGCCACTTTTCTACTCATTTATGTATGTATTTGATATGTAAATATTGCCATTCACTTTATAGAATTACCCCTAAATACATATCATTTCAGAATACATAGATAGTAAAGTTATACATTTTTAAGCTGCCAGTAAGAATGTAATGTTCTTTGAATATTAACCTCATAGTTATCTCTCTTTACAGTGCAAACTAGATTATCAAGCATGCATCTCTGGAAAACAGGTCTCAGTGAAGTGTGAAGGACGCTGTCCTTGCTCTTCTGATTTATCTACAAACACAGGGAAGAATGAAAATAGAAGTAAGTGATATTATGTCTTAACTTTGGCTTCATAAACCTATGTAATTCACAAATAAAAATGTGAACTTTTGTTACTGTCTGATATTTAATTGGCTTCTATAGAATTTCTCAGTGTAAATATTACAAACAAATTACTTCAAAAGGGTGAGTCCACCCTGGCCGTTTATGCCTCCAGAAAGAGCCAGACTGGGATTTGCTGAATATCCAGCATCATTCTTGGAGGTATTCAGGCACTATTTAATGCATATATAAATACAGATTATTCCGAAAGGACTAGGTCGTGCAGGAAAGGAGCCATCATATATGCAACATTATCAGGTGCTATACCACATTGTTCATCCGCTAATGACTATTCAGATGCCTACTTTATATTTATCCATCTCCCTGAGGATTCTAATAGAAATATGACTCCAGAGTGGAAATCCAGGGTCATTACTGGTTCCTACACTTAATGACAAGGATCCTCAACCCAGTCCTGGGGAGATGCAAGGCCAGTCAAGTTTTCAGGATATTGACAATGAATATGCTTGAGATACCTTTGCATTCATTTAAGGCAATGAATGCAGATTTATCACGTTCATATTCATTGTAGATATCCTGACTGGCTGGGTGTGTCCCCAGGGCTGAATTGAGAACCACATGCTTTACACTATACATATGCATCCAGGGTTATACCTGCCACTCTAAGGATGGGCTATTGTTTGTGATGAAATGTCATTTGCCAATATTGTGCAAAGAGGGCATACTCATTAAAACCTTGTTTTGTTTTGGATCTTTGCTGGTGCAATTTTATCTCACAGGGAGACAGCTAATGGTCCCTTTTTGTTCATTATCATCCACATTATATAGTAACATAGTAGATGATGGCAGAAAAAGACCTGTCCGGTCCATCCAGTCTGCCCAACAAGATAAACTCACATGTGCTACTTTTTGTGTATACCTTACCTTGATTTGTACCTGTCTTTTTCCGGGCACAGACCATATAAGTCTGCCCAGCACTATCCCCGCTTCCCAACCACCAGCCCCGCCTCCCACCACCGGTTCTGGCACAGACCGTATAAGTCTGTCCAGCACTATCCCCGCCTCCAAACCACCAGTCCCGCCTCCCACCATCGGCTCTGGCACAGACCGTATAAGTCTGCCCAGCACCATCTCCGTCTCCCGCCACCGGCTTTGCCACCCAATCTCGTCTAAGCTCCTTAGGATCCATTTCTTCTGAGCAGAATTCCTTTATGTTTATCCCACGCATGATTGATTTCCGTTACCGTTTCCACCACCTCCCGCGGGAGGGCATTACAAGCATCCACTACTCTCTCCATGAAAAAATACTTCCTGACATTTTTCTTGAGTCTGCCCCCCTTCAATCTCATTTCATGTCCTTGAAGGGGGGCAGACTCAAGAAAAATGTCAGGAAGTATTTTTTCACGGAGAGAGTAGTGGATGCTTGGAATGCCCTCCCGCGGTAGGTGGTGGAAACGAAAACGGTAACGGAATTCAAACATGCGTGGGATAAACATAAAGGAATTCTGGGTGTGTAAGCCTTATCTGTTATGTAGTAGGCCTATTAAGGAAGATTTTGAGGGGCATTTTCATATGACATCTAAGTCCGACTTTGGACGTTTTGTGAAAATGTCCAAAATCTGAATAGGAGAGAAGGTCATTCTCAAAAGAGAAAAATGTCTATCTTTTGTTTTCGAAAATACGGTTATGAACAGTGTTTTGTGATTTGGACGTTTTGTTTTTTGGTCCATTAAAAAAAACAAAAGAAGGTCCAAGTGCAAATCGTTCAAAATCAAGCCAGTGGAATGTAGCAGGAGCCAGCATTTTTAGTAGACTGGTCCCCCTGACATCCCAGGACAGCAGTTGTGCACCCTAGGGGGCACTGCAGTGGACTTCATAAACTGCTCCCAGGTACACATCTCACCATTGCTACCTTACCTTGTGTGATGACCCCCCCCCCAAAAAAAAAAAAAAAAAAATCAACCCAAAACCCACTAACCCCAACTGTACACCACTACCATACCCTTACAAGTGAAGGGGGCACCTATATGTGGGTACAGTGGGTTTCTGGTGAGTTTTGGAGGGCTCACACTTTTCAACACAAGTGTAACAGGTAAGGAGAGGTAGGAGCCTGGGTCCACCTGTGTAAACTACTCCAGGGACCTGCATGCTCTTCTAATGGACCTGAGTATAACATCTGAGTCTGGCATAGAGGTTGGTAAGTAATGTTTTTCATCACATGTTTGGGGGGATGGAGGGGGTTAGTGACCATTGGGGGAATAAGGGGAGGTCATTCCTGATTCCCTCCAGTGGTCATCTGGTTATTTAGAGCAACGTTTTGTACCTTATCGTAATAAAAAGAGGTCTAGCTTAAAATATCTACGTTTTAGTCCTGGAAGGTTTTGTTTTGTTCCATTATGTCTGAAAAACGTCTTAGGAACACCCAAGTCCTGCCCTGTACATGCCCCTGGCACTCCCTCTTGAGATTTGGATGCACTTCTGGCAGACTTCAGAGAAAAACGTCTAAAAATAGGTTTCAAAAATGCTGATTTGGAAATTTTTGTGAGAAAAGCATCCAAATGCAGACTTGTGCCACTTTTTGGACGTTTTTCTCTTTTGAAAAAGAGCCCATTTGTAGCTGAGACATAGCCTGGCTGCTGTGTTTTGGGCGGTCTGGAGTTTTTTTGTGAGTTGTTCTTTACATCCCGCATAGATTCCATTGCAGTAATCTGCATGGTTTAGGACCATTGATTGTATTAGGTTTCGAAAAATTTCCCGTGGGAAGAAAGGTTTTACTCGTTTAAGTTTCCACATTGAATAGAACATTTTTTTCGGCTTTCCAGAGTAAGCTTGTGGTCGATTGTGACGCCGAGTATTTTTAGGCTGTCTGAGGTAGGGAGGGTGTTCCTGGGGTGTTTATGGTTGTGGGTTTGTACTTGTTATGTTGAGATGAGAGGATGAGAGGATGAGGTGTTTTTTCAGTGTTCAGTTTCAGTTGGAACGAATTTGCCCAAGAGTCCATGATGTTCAGGCCATCGTTGATTTCATTGGTTATTTCTGTCAAATCATGTCGGAAGGGAATGTAGATTGTAACATCATCTGCATAGATGAATGGGTTGAGGCCTCGATTGGATAAGGACTTTGCCAGTGGGATCATCATCATGTTGAAGAGTATTGGTGATAATGGTGATCCTTGAGGTACTCTGCAGGCCACTTTCCACGGTGGTGATATGTTTGAGTTTGATTTTACTCGGTATGTTCTGGTGCTTAGAAGACCCTTGATCCAATTAAGTACATTTCCATCAATCCCGAAATGGCCAAGGAGTCTTAGTATATTGTGGTTTGCCATGTCGAATGCGCTCTACATGTAGAATTGGAGGAGAAGTATGCTTTTGCCTGTGGTTATTTCCTGCTTGAATTTGGCCAGGAGAGTGACTAGGACAGTTTCAGTACTGTGGTGGGGGTGGAATCCTGATTGTGAGTCATGTAATATTGAGAACTTGTCCATGTATTCCATAAGCTGTTTGGTCACCAAGCTCTCCATCAGTTTGACTACTAGTGGGATAGACGCAACTGGGCGGTAATTGGTGAGATCATTTGTGTTTTTCTTAGTGTCTTTTGGTATTGGGGTGAGTAGGATGTTACCATATTCCTTGGGGAAGAGATCTTGTTGTAGCATGAAGTTTAGGTGGGATGTGAGGTCTGCCGTGAAGCGGTCGGGGGCGGATTCAAGTAGGTGACTGGGGCATATATCCAGTTTGCAGTGTGTGTTGGCGAACCTATGAGTCACTTGTGTGACTGATTCAGTGGTGAGGAGAGTAAATATTGACCAGATACGGTCAGCTGGGTATCCACCAGGGATTAGGTCCAGGTCGTTTAAGAAATTTTCGATGTTGGTGTTGTGATGAGGAAGTGTGTTGTGTAATTTTATTATTTTTTTCGTTAAAGTAATTAGCAAGTTTGTGTGGGGGATGTCTGTGTTGGTTATGGTAATAGGGGTGGTGTCTAGTAACTTATTTACGATTTGAAATAGTTTCTTCAGATCTTTGTAATCCGGTCCTATTTTAGCATTTTGCCACCTAACTTTTGTTGCAATTTGTAGAATTGCCCTTATAAAGTAAGTGTGGAGAATGTCTGGGGGGGTAGACGGTTTCCTAAAGGACAAGTCCATAAACCGCTACTAAATGGACTTGGGAAAAATCCACAATTCCGGGAATAACATGTATAGAATGTTTGTACGTTTGGGAAGCTTGCCAGGTGCCCTTGGCCTGGATTGGCCGCTGTTGTGGACAGGATGCTGGGCTCGATGGACCCTTGGTCTTTTCCCAGTGTGGCATTACTTTTGTACTTATGTACTTTGAAGCAACCTGATTAGTCATGTAGTCAAAAAAAACCACAATGAAATCCATAACCAACTTAACAGCATTATACTTTCTAAAGAAAATGCTTTTAAAATACGAGTACAGTATACTTCTTTCATGTTTAGATCCTAAAAACTAATTACAAAATGTATGAGGGATTTCCATCACATTTAAACTTTTTTCATTTTCAGCTATGCCTTAACAAAATAATCCTCTCCAGAGTTATATTACAGTTTAAAAAATTGAAATATCTTCTGTAAATATTATATAGATACTGATTGAAATTTTAATTGGATTTTATGGTGTGTTTCATCCTTCTTGTACAAGGAAAGAACACCAAAATGTGTTTATATGTTTTAATTTGAATGCATATTCTAGTACTTACTGCAAAAATAGTGTATGCCTTAACGCAGACAGAAAGTAGCAGCATACAAAAATAATAAATGAGAGCATAGTTGCTCAGATTTCAAGAACAGTACATTCTCTGTACTTTGGACTTTATTATTAACTTCATTAGAGTATGTATAACACTTTTTTTTGTTCCCAGCATACTCTTTAGACATCTCCATCATCTGGAACTGAATGAATTATGTGATATCAGCTAAGTTAAACTGTGATGTTACTGTAGGTTTGATATTGCACAAGAAGCTTAAAAGCATTCATTCACCCATCCACTGCAACAATCATAGCCCTCCTTGTATGAACCAATGATGGTGCAAGGATTAATAAATAAGGGAAAGAAAGGATGCATATAACATATATACTGTATGCTAAATCAGGGCTAGTGGAAGAGAGGCATGTGAACTTAAGGGCATGGAGTTAAACTTTGCGCTGATGGTCCGTTTTCTCTTTTGTATTACCCTTTGACATTTGTATTATGATCTATTTTATACACTGCTTAGAGTGAAAAGGCAGAAGATAAATCCAAAATTAAAATTTTAAAAACAGAGACTCGGCAGCTGGAAATTTTTATTTAATTTTTTTGTTGTTTCCTGTGTCATTTACTGAAATTCTCATTTTATTTGGGTCTTTCTGGCCACATTGTCATTTTGTTATTTATTTTAATAATAGTGTGCACTCTTTGAAAATAGTTGCATTATGTGGAAAGAGGGTGCACTCTTTTACTAATCTTGCACATGTGAACTAGTATGTAAGTACACAATGGTTCACATATGTAAGGTGGTTTCACAGTTGGGAAAGAGTTTGCACTATGTACACATAGGGCTAGATTCTATATATGGTGCCTAACAACTGGCCATCAAAAATACCCATGTAAACGGTATTCTATAAGTCATCCCTAAAGTTTGGCATGGTTTATAGCATTAACTCTTCAGCGAAGAGTCGCATGTAAATTTAGGTGTGGCCATTTGCAGCAATGAAAACATGATGCAAATGCCTGAACCTAAATTTATGTGTGGAACGCCCATGTTCTATACTTATGATCTGCCCTGAAAAACCCATGACCCTCCCATTTCTATGCCCCTTTTTGCTTGTTAAAAGGACAATTATTGGAACTTATTGGTTCATTATTCTATTAAATTTTGTGTGTAAATCAGAAACATGCCTAAATTTGTGCTCATAAATTTTGGTGACTTTTATAGAATCAAGTGGATAGTATGCACTATTATTGGCAAACAATAAAACATGAAAGTGCTTTATTCTATAAAGGTTATGCTCCTAAATTTATGTTCCTAAATTTATGAGCTCATAATTTAGAAGCACAAATTTAGGAGTATCAATTATGCTCATAAATTTAGGAGCATAAACCTTTTCTACTCATTTTCTTTTCGTAATGCCATAGGATATTTTGTTGACATGATCTTCTAAAAACACACAAGAATTAATATATCACTTGCAATAGTCATGTTAAACATCATTAGTATTGTAATATATTCTTTCATACCTACTCAACTTATTCCTTCTCAAGGATTCTAACCATGCATGCCATATAGAGGCCTCTACTTTAGTGGATAGATATTTGATTAGATTCATTATGTTCCACCTTTCACAGTATCATAACTATCCAGGAAACTAAGGGGTCCTTTTACCAAGATGTGCTGAAAAGTGGCCTGCATAGGTGTAAGATGCGTATCTTGGATGTGTGCAGGTCCATTTTTCACCACACCTACAAAAAAAGGCCTTTTTTGGTGGAGGGGGGCGAAAATGGACGTGCAAAAAAATAAAAATTGGTGTGCGTCCATTTTGGGCCTGAGACCTTACCGCCAGTAAAGTCTCATGCGTTAACTGGGTGGTAATGGTCTAAGCGTACAATGCTGATTACTGCTTGGTTAGCGCCGCACGCTGGAAAATTTCCAGCATGCTTAGTGGATGCACGTAAAAAATGAAATTATTGCCCGGGCCACTCAGTAGCTGAGCAGCAGTTCAAAATTCACACATGTAGGACACACAGCTATTGTCAGGTGTTGTACAGTGTCAAGAAAGACTACAGGGGAAAGTTATCAAAGTGGGTTACCATAAAGTCAGGTTATTTTACTGCACATTGTGCTATTTTAGCAAAGAATCCCATTTTATGCAATGAGAACATAAGAGTAGCCATACTGGGTCAGACCAATGGTCCATATAGCCCAGTATTCTGTTTTCCAAACATTGGCCAAGCCAGGTCAGAAGTACCTGGCAGAAAACCAATTAGTATCAACATTCCATGCTACCAATCCTGGGGCAAGCAGTTGCTTCCCTATGCTTGTCTAAATAGCAGATTATGGACTTTTCCTCCAGGAATTTGTCCAAACCTTTTAAAACCAAGATACACTAACCACTGTTACTACATCCTCCGGCAAAGAGTTCCAGAGCTTAACTATTTATTGGGTGAAAACATATTTCCTCCTGTTTGTTTTAAAAGTATTTCCATGTAACTTCCTTGAGTGTCCCCTAGTCTTTGTACTTTTGGAATGAGTAAAAACATCGATTTACTTCTACTCGTTCTACACCACTCAAGAATTTGAAGACCTCAATATCTCCCCTCATCCATCTCTTTTTCAAGCTGAAAAGCTCTAACCTCTTTAGTTCCATACCCTTTATCATTTTGGTTGCTCTTCGTTGAATCTAATTCTGCTATATCTTTTTTGAGATATAGCAACTAGAACTGAACACAATGCTCAAGGTGCTGTTGCATCAAGGAGCGATACAAAGGCATTATAGTATTTTTGGTCTTATTCACCATCCCTTTCCTAATAATTCCTAGCATCCTGTTTGCTTTTTCGGTTGCCGCCTCACACTGACCAGAAGATTTCAGTGTATTAACTATAACAACACCTAGATCTTTTTCTTGAGTGCTGACCCCCAAGGTGGACCCTAGCATCAGGTAACTATGATTTGAATTATTCTTTCCAATGTTCATCTTGTGGCCTTGGGTATTGAGTTCCATCATTTCGAGCCCAGGTAGCTAAATCCAGTCATGTAGATGGTTTTGTAGATTGTGTTTCTGCAGTTGGATAAGTGGAGAAGTAGGTATCCTCTGTAGATTGTGTTTCTGCAGTTGGATAAGTGGAGAAGTAGGTATTCTCTGGTTTCTGGGCTTGCATTTCTTGGAGATAATTCTATCAGATCTAGCATATATTCAGGAGACATTCCAAACAGTATTTTGTAGAAGAGGGTACTAATTTTGAAGAATAATCTTGCCTTTATTGGTAGCCAGTGTAACATTTTAAGCAGTGGGGTTGCTTTCTTGTATTTTGACATTTTAAGTATCAGTCTTGCTGCCATGTTTTGGACAGTTCGCAACAATTTTAGTGTGTTTTCTTTGTATCCTCCATATGCTGCATTGCAGTAGTCTACTTTAGACAATATCAGTGATTGTAAATTTGCCGGAATGATTGTCTAGGAAAATAGTCTCTTATTCTTCTCAATTTTCATAGTGTTCTGAAGCATTGTGATGTAACTACTGATACAAGATGTCCAGTGTTAGGGGGTTGTCAAGGGTGATTCCCAGTATTTTTGTTTCTGTTTCGATTTAGTAGGTTTGGTGGTTGATTATAAATTTTGGGGCAGAAGTGATGTTGGGAGAGCTTGATATAACCAGAAATTTGGTTTTGTTTCTCTTGAACTTGAGTTTGAAGATTGTGGCCCAGTTTTCCATAAGGTCTAGGACTTTTCGAACCTTGTCTAGTGTTTCTGCGATGCTATGGTTGAAAGGTATGTAGATGGTGACATCATCCGCGTATATAAATGGGTTGAAGACCATTGATTCCAGTTTTTTGCTGAGTGGTGCCATCATAAGGTTGAAAACTATAGGTTATAGTGGAAAGCCCTGTGGTACCCCACATTTAGAGGTCCAAGAGGCTGAAAGTTGGTTGGACATCTTTACAGTGCATGTATGCTCATACTTAAGAACTCATTGAACCATGTTGCCACTGCTCCATTGATTCCTATGTTGTCAAGCAGGGCCATTAATATTGTGTGTTCTACTAGGTTGAACACACTTAACATATTGAATTGTAGTAATAGGATTTTCTGTCCTTGGCATATTAAGCTTCTGAACTTTGTTATCAGATGCTGAGAGTAGACACAAGAAGGAGAGAGACTGAACAAGAGAGGAGAGACACTGGATGAAAGGGTAGGGAGACAAAAAGGGAAGATGCTGGATGGATGGGGAGAAAGAAAGAGGGGAGACCCTGGATGGAAGGATGACAAACAAAGGGGAGGCACTGGATGGAAGGAGAGAGAAAGAGGAGATGCTGTATGGAAGGATGGGAAGAGGAAGAGGAGAAAAACTGGATGGAAGAATGGGGAGAATAATTTAATTTTGGCATTTATAATTTTTTTTGTTACATTTGTACCCTGTGCTTTCCCACTCATGGCAGGCTCAATGCGGCAGGCAATGGAGGGTTAAGTGACTTGCCCAGAGTCACAAGGAGCTGCCTGTGCCAGGAATTGAACTCAGTTCCTTAGTTCCCCACGACCAAAGTCCACCACCCTAACCACTAGGCCACTCCTCCACATAACCATCAAGTTCTAGGCAGAGAACAGACCTCTTAAGTAGAGCAACAGTTACAATTAGAATGGTATGTGAACATTACAAGGAACAAAGAGCATTACAGCTGCAGTTGGAACAGTATGTGTGCATACCTCATATGGAACAGTGCTAAGTCATAGAAACTAAATCTATGTAAATTCTCCTAACATAACTAAACCAAGACAGTGCATCTGCTATTGGCATAACCTCAGAGTGACTGTTCTTTTGTGAGTTCTAGAAATCCCAATCCCCGAGTGATCTGCTATCTTGCCTCTTTTTATTGCTTCCTCCCCTGTGAGTATACATTGCATCAGTTAGGTTCATTCCCATTCTGTTTTCCCCTTCCCACCCGAGATTATTGAGAATGTGTGTTACATCACATGGCTTCATTTACTTGGATCATATTGTATTCCATAGTGATTTTGAAATAGCCAAGTTTTCAGCAAGTGATGGATGCACATGTAGTCCAACGTTGTTCTAATTTCTAGCAGAGGGAGTTCCATAGTACCGATCCTCTTCCCAATAAGGTTGAAATGAAGATCTTTTTCAAGGAACAGTTTTTGCAGGAAGGTGTGAGCAATTTGATGTCATTTAGCAGCCTGAGGGTTCTTTTAGGTTGATAGAATTGTACAAATTTTTCTAGGTAGTCTAGGAATACGCAATATATTCCTTTGAAAATTAGTGTCATCAGTTTGAGTTCCACTGTGAATTTGCAGGGTGGCCACTGTAGTTTTATTAGGAATGGGGAAGAATGTTCACATCATCATCCCCCTCCTATTAACTTGGCCATCATATTTTCTATGATTTGAAGTTGCCTTGTTGATTTATCTGGAAGGCCTAGATATACGGTAATGTAGGACTGACATCTCAAGGGCCTGTACCACAATCTGGAAGTGTTTTGTAAAGTATTTTGGTTTTGTATGGGTTAATCTTCAGGTCTAGATCAAAACCAGCTGAACGGCGAATAAAAGACCTCATTCAACAAGGAATATGCTGAGGATAGATCATGCCATGGAAATGAGGATGATGTCATCTTCATAGGAGAAATATTTAATGCCAAATGGTTTCAGTATTTGCCCCATGCCTTTAAGATAGAAGTTAAAGAGAACAAGAATAAGAGGAGGGAAGCTGGATGGAAGGATGAGGAAAGACGGGAGAACCTGACAAGAAGGGAGAATGATGGGAGATGTTGACTGGAATAGGGAGAGGAAGGGGAGATGCTGAATGGAAGAGAGGAGAGAGAGAGGGAAGATGCTGGAGGGAAGGATGAGGAGAGGAAGAGGAGAGATTTTGGATGGAAGGTGCAAAAAAGGGGAGTTGCTGATTGGAAGGGAGGGAAATAGGAGATGCTGGATGGAAGAACGGGGGAGAAAGGAGGAAAGATACTTGATGGAAATGGGTGGAAAAGAGGGGAAATGTTGGATGGAAGGTGGGAAGAGGATAGAGTTAGGGGAATACTGTGGAATAAGAGGAAGGGTTATAGGAGAGTTGAGGAGGGAAAAACATAGAAAGTTGTAGGTAGATGCTCTATGCCTTGACTAATTCTCCCTTTGAGCCAGCCCCTCAGAAGGTCTTTTCCATGAAGACAATTTCTTATGGCAATCTTCTCAGCCAAGCGAGTCTTTGAATTGCAGGTTTTTTCGTGCAGAGATAAATATTTATTTATTAGGATTTATTTACTGCCTTTTGAAGGAATTCACTCAAGATGGTGTTCGCTCACCTCTTATCTATCCTTTGCAGCCAACTCTGTATCTATTAGGGTGATGCCTTCTTTTATTCCTAAGCCACTTTTTCCCTTCCATGTAAATCAGATGATTTCTCTTCCTATTTTCTCAAAGAGAACAATGCTCCTTAAGCTAGATGCTCAATAAGCTGGATGGTCACAGAATACTCTTGCACTGTTTAGAGGTGACAAACTCCTTCTAGAAGTCAGATTGGCTCCTTGTCATATTTAGTGGAGCAAGCAGAGAGGTGACTTCCAAGCCTTCTTTCAATTCCTTAATTAAGGCAATAATAGAGACAGCATATATTCTCATCAGGAAGGTGGTAGAGGAAGGCATTCAGGCTCATTTAACAAGATACTCCACAAGATATTTGTGGAACAGTGACATATTGATCTCTGCATTCCTTTGTGAGATACTATAAGATTGATTTTTGGGTCAGACATGATAGTGTCTTTGATAGAGAATTGCTGAAGGCAGCCTTGTCTTCCTCCTGCCCTGAGGGGTAGAGTTTTTGTACATCTGGTCTGGACTGGTCTAGCAGGATGAAAAGGAAGGTAGAATTTGGTCTTACCTAATATTTTTCCTTCCTTGATTCTTGCTTACCCATCCAGAAAGACTGTGGTGTCAGGGGATTGCTTGCAGCATTTGCCTAGGTTTATGATCTTGGTGAACTGTGTCTCTGTGTTGTAATTGCCAATTCTGCAGAGAATTCCCTTAGGAAGTGTGTGAACTTTGTATAAAGTTTCATCTTTGTTTGCAATGTAAGCAAATGGTCCTTTTATGGGGCAATATGGATGGATGATATAGCATGAATAAACAGAGTAGGATTACACGGGGAGTTAGCCATCAGAGTTTTTAGGCCTGGCTATTTTGATTGTGTCCACAAGCAGCCAGGCCAGTAGTAGTGTTTGGAATGGTTATTGACACAATATTGGCATGATGTGACTCTGGAGAGACAACAGAATCCATGTTGGCAGTTGGGGGGGGTGGGGGATATGCAGAATGTATCAATGATGTTGCAGCTCTATAAGGTGAATGGTCATAACATGGAAGTGTTTTTGTGGAATGGCTACTATTGCACTGTGGAACCAGTGGTGTAGCAGTGGGCAAACATCATGATCTGCAGCCGTGGTCACTTGCTGCAATGGCTATGGAGTGAGGAACTTTCCATGGTTCCCTCAGGATGCACAGTGAGGGACTATTGGATTCCTTCCAGATGTGAGATATGCACCTGATTGGCGGCTACCATGGATAGGTACTCAACATTACTAGCTTCATGAATGGTGGCATGTGACATTGAACAGTCATTTCTAATTAATAATAGTGTGAAACCAGTGAATTGGGGAGTAGAGTGATACCACTTTGAATGCATGTCATCAATCATTTTGTTGGCAGAATGGGCTTACAATGGCAGATCCCATTTCCATGGCAGTGTGGGCAAAGGTAATGGTAGCATATATACCTTGTTGGGGGTATATGGTGCAGATGTGGCTGCTATATGCCTTATTCAGCTGCCACTGCTGGTGTGTATTATTATTATTATTATTAATTAGATTTGTACCCCGAGCTTTCCCACACATAGTGTAGGGCTGGGAACTCCAGATGGTCCTGTTGTGTATTTTGAAGGCCTCTAGGTCCCTAGGGATCTTAAAAATGTAAAGCAGGAGAGACAGAAGCACACATTCAGTGAATGTTCACCTCTCAATCGCTGCTCCTTGCCACCCTCAGATCAGGTTTAGGGTAATAACCTGCAGAATCAATGCAGTTTCCAGGACAGGTGTTTGTATAGTTGGTAAAGTGAGAGTAGTGGCATGTTGGTAGGCAAAGTTCAATTCCTGATCTTGTCTCTAACATCCCACAGATATATTTGGTGGGGTAAAGATGTGCAGTATTCCTGACCCTTGTATGATCAGCAATTTGTGTGTGTTATATATATTTTTGTGACCATATGGTTTTTATGAAGAGCATAGGTAGCCAGCTGTACTCGATGACAAGAGACACCATGTCACGATATTTTTGGTGAGAGGATCTGATGGTGGATGTTAGAGCATTTCTGACAGTTTGGTGCCTATGAGCCATCCACTCCTCTATATGGGTATTTAGTAGGTCTGGGTGTGGGTGCATGTGGACACATGTTAGTGTTTATCTGATCAAGATTATCCAGATATCTTCCTTCCTGCAGTGTGGTCTGGCCTGTGTCCCCCAGTCCTAGAGTGTGGCTTCATTCAGAAGCACAAGGCATGCCAGGAGATTGTTCTCTGAATCAGAAACTGTGCTCCCTTTCTGGCAGCTATATTGGTGTTCAATGAGGTAAGTCCACTAGTGGCTGCTGTGTTAAATGGGACTAGAAACATACCTGGGCAGTGCAAGAAGGCATTTCAAACAAATGATTTCAGATTTTAAAGCTTGCCTCACAAATTTTTACCATTACCCTTAGTCCCACTCACTTTTAATAGCACACCAATTGCTTTGTTTCTATAATTTATTATGGGGATGATAAATAGATGAATTCATCAGGTGCTAAATTTATTGTACTGTTGTTGCGTGGCAATATTTAGAGTTAGCATCAAACATGAGTAACACTGACTTGATAAATGAACCCCATTCTGTTTTACATATCTTATAGATCTGTATCTATCTTTTATCTATACCTGTGCATTTGCTGTACGATTCGGGCTGTTCCTGCTAATCCTGAAAGATGAATTCCAATTAGGTGGCACAGTTGTTCAAGATTTTTTTTTCTGATTACTTCAC
This sequence comes from Microcaecilia unicolor, assembly GCF_901765095.1. Lineage (NCBI taxonomy): Eukaryota > Metazoa > Chordata > Amphibia > Gymnophiona > Siphonopidae > Microcaecilia > Microcaecilia unicolor. Next base: position 596,499,389 of record NC_044032.1, read on the forward strand.
TATCAGAAGAAAAAATATTTAGTTCTTGCTAAAAGGATTGAATCAAAGGGGACGGGGATGGGGGGGGGGAGCAGGCAATCATATATTTTAAGAACATTTTAACAAGCTAAGACAACTATTTTTAATGCAATTAAGCACAAACTTTTCAATATTTAATACAAACAATGCTTATTGAAAAACATTCTCCAGTGCTTTCAACATAAACTCATTTAAAATAACCTCAGCCTGATGATGCTGAGATCATTTTTAACAAGGTTCATTCTAGACCCAGTTTTTGCTTGACCCTATATAATCCATATTATGCCTTCAGTGGAAAGTTAGAAAATACTTCTTAATAAGGATATGCACAGGCAAAATATTTTTTGTTCATACTCAGATGTTTTTGACTATTCCTAAATTTTCAGGTGCTTTTAGGGTCATTTATTTAAAAAATTTCTAAACGCAAATTATAAGTACATAAGTAATGCCACACTGGGAAAAGACCAAGGGTCAATTGAGCTCAGCATCCTATCCATGACAGCGGCCAATGCAGGCCAAGGGCAACTGGCAAGCTTCCCAAACATTCTATACATGTTATTCCCGGAATTGTGGATTTTTCCCAAGTCCATTTAGTTGCGGTTTATGGACTTGTCCTTAGGAAACCGTCTAACCCCTTTTTAAACTCTGCCAAGCTAACTGCCTTCACCACGTTCTACGGCAACGAATTCCAGAGTTTAATTACGCGTTGGGTGAAGAAACATTTTCTCCGATTTGTTTTAAATTTACTACACTGTAGTTTCATTGCATGCCCCCTAGTCCTAGTATTTTTGGAAAGCATGAACAGACGTTTCACATCCACCTGTTCCACTCCACTCATTATTTTATATACCTCTATCATGTCTCCCCTCAGCCGTCTCTTCTCCAACCTGAAAAGCCCTAGCCTCCTTAGTCTTTCTTCATAGGGAAGTCGTCCCATCCCCGCTATCATTTTAGTCGCCCTTCGCTGCACCTTTTCCAGTTCCACTATATTCATAGGTTAATGGGTGTCAAATGTGTGTCAAATAAATTTTCATGCAGCAAATTGTATAACGCATGCTAACAAATCAAATGCATGAAAAAATAATCCTGTTCCTTGGGTTTTACCATCCCAACTCAGCATTGAAAAGGTCAAAGCAGCCAGTACTTTCCTAAGTTCCTTCAGTATCATCAGATGTATCCCATTTGGCCCCTTTGCTTTCTCTAACTGTAGTTTAGCTAGCTCCTTAAAAACCCAGTTTTCTCAAAATCATTCATGGTCTACCTAACAAGTCGGGCAGGTGGCACGTCAGCACTCTCCTTTCAGTCCAGACCATACACAGTATATATTCACACTTGACCAGTTATCCGATAAAGAGTGGAATTTATTGTGGCCGCAGCATTCTACAATTTATATCTATGAATTATTCACAATAGCAACCAATTTCCAATCATGTATACTTTTTACAATAATAAACAATCAAATATATGACTCGATTTCTATCTAGAGCATTTGAGGTAAGTGACTTAGTCTTTTTGATTTACACAGTTCTCTCTCTTTCTGCAATAATCACGCTATAGGTTTTTGCTCCACCAGGGGCATATACCGCCAACATGCCCAGGCGCTAACATCACAGCTTTACTCAAGGGATTGCCGTAAAAACATCTTCCCTCTCGTACCCGTTGACGCTCAGTCTTGAAGCCTTCAGCCTCCCCATTCCCTCCAAGTCTGAAGTAGGCTCCGCTGATCATCTGCTAATCTGACACTGCCCCCTCCATACAAGAGGGGAACTGCCCTTGCTCTTAGACATCATCCATGCCACTGCTAGCATGGGATAACAACCACATGACCTTTGACCTTGCTTTGGTCTGAAACATAGTGCTGTGTACTCTTTCAGGCTAGGACCCACCACCACAGATCGGGACAGTGAAACCTCGCTTCTCGCAGTCCCCCACCATATTTCATCCTTTCTGAGGCCGCATCCACTCTGACACTTATGTCTTGGCTGCAAATAATTCCCTGTTAGAGCCTCACTAGATCTTGCACTGATCTGTCCAACTATGTGCACTACTGCATCCAACTAACTCCTCACCCCCTGTTAGGCTATTGCCATGTGAGTCTCTTGCAGCTCATCATGACTGCCGACACAGGTAACGTCACAACTGACAAACAATTGGTACCACACCACACCTGTGGGCATTGCTGCACCCCAAACCAATCAGTGGTAATAATCGGTGTGCATTTCTGTGGTCCAAACCCAACAGTTTTAATAACAGACTATTTCACTGTTCATGCATTCTCACTTGCCTCCATCCCTCTCGTGTCTCTCTCCTACTTGTGACATCACATGTTCTACTCAGGCTTGCCAGAACCTTCCGGCATGATAAGGCGCGCATTCCCTCTAGCAGGAACTTATGCATGGACCAGCATCCCATATGTACGCACCTGTCATCTTATGACCTGTATATATCTTCTACAGCCAAAGCTGGCATCTATAATTCCCTCATTTAAATCATTTCTAATATGTGAAGAGTATCTGACAGTTGTAGTTGATTATATCGTAAAAATAAGCAATCCTTTAATTGACCTCTATAATGTATCTTAAACATGAGCAGCATTTGATTTGACATCTGTAATGCATCTTAAACCTGAGCAGTGCTGTCCTGTCATGCAGAGCACTTCTGCATTCCATAATGTTAATGGGCCATGCTCATCTGATATGGGCGCCTCGTCTCATACCGGTGCGGTGGGCAGTTAAATCTATAATGGCAGCCCGACAATACATAGGATGCGATTGGAACCCAACTTGCACTGTACAGAACAATAGGATAGTAGCTTTGCTACCCACGTCTTATTCTGTACTCACCCAACCAAGAATACGTGGATGAAATTACTATAGCCATTATTGCCTGAAGATGGAATGCTGTAGTAAATTCTGTGTGTAATACCTCCACATGTACCCTAAACTTGCCCCACTGATAGCCTATGATAAAAGGAAGGCACAATGCAAAAAACGCTATAGCCTAATGGGACCATAAACTGAGCTGTCACAGCCATATTGACTCATGAGAAACAAGAAAAGGGGTCACGCCACTACTTATCCTATGACCTTCGATTGGCACACCGAAGCACATCTAAATAAGTGGCTTGGCTCTATGGAGAGTGCAATATCAACTGCACATGCAAGCGAACCTTTTGTCTTAATGCTATATGGTGCATAGTGAAACATCGCGAGTCAACTGTGATAGAGGACTTGAATGCGCAGTCCTTCAATAATTAACCAGCCTGATCGTAGGTTATGTCTAATCTGCTGTATTGGTATAATAACCTTACGTAGCATCAATTATGTGCCTAATGACGACCTCCTGTGCTGGTGACAGTACTCGCTATAGAAGCAATGTATATTTTTAGTATAAGGAACCAAACTGAAAAGTGAGAATATTGCCATGACTTATGTTCATAAAGCCCTTTGTCTACCCTGAGCAAAATGTGACCAAATGCACTTAAAACATCTTCTTTCATTGTTGGCCATTGCTTTTCTCTTCCCCCCAGATTGTTTCCATCCAGCATAACAACTCCTTGGGGCATTCCTCTATCTTGACAAAGCTTGCTTATTTGAAGGATATTGTGGTTTTGAATTTTACCTGCTGTGCAGTGCATGCTACATTCCCCATGGGCGTGTGGTTGGTGGGGTTGTACCTGCTGCAATGTCATATTGCAGTAATAAAGCTTACTTACACGAATACAAGCAATAATATTTAAAGATCCTTACTAGCTTATTTTCGAAAGGGAAGGATGCCCATCTTCCGACACAAATCGGAAGATGGGCATCCTTCTCCCGATGTCGCCCAAATCGGCATAATCGAAAGCCAATTTTTTGTGTCCTCAACTGCTTTCCGTCGCGGGGATGACCAAAGTTCAGGGGGGCGTGTTGGCAGTGTACCGAAGGCAGGACGAGGGCATGGTTAAGAGATGGGCGTCCTCGGCCGATAATGGAAAAAAGGGCGCCCCTCACGAGCATTTGGTCGACTTTACTTGGTCCCTTTGTTTTCACGACCAAGCCTCGAAAAGGTGCTCGAACTGACCAGATGACCACCGGAGGGAATCGGTGATGACCTCCCCTTACTCCCCCAGTGGTCACCAACCCCCTCCCACCCTAAAAAAAATGTAAAAACTTTTTTTCCAGCCTCTATGCCAGCCTCAAATACCCAGCTCCATCACAGAAGTATGCAGGTCCCTGGAGCAGTTTTTAGTGGGTGCAGTGCACTTCAGGCAGGTGGACCGAGGCCCATCCCCTCCACCTGTTACACTTGTGGTAAATGTGAGCCCATCAAAACCCACCAGAAACCCTCTGTACCCACATGTAGGTGCCCCCTTCACCCCTTAGGGCTATGGTAGTGGTGTACAGTTGTGGGGAGTGGGGTTTAGGGAGGGTTTGGGGGGCTCAGCACCCAAGGTAAGGGAGCTATGCACCTGGGAGCAATTTGTAAAGTCCTCTGCAGTGCCCCCTAGGGTGCCCGGTTGGTGTCCTGGCATGTGAAGAGGACCAGTGCACTACGAATGCTGGCTCCTCCCATAACCAAAGGACTTGGATTTGGTAGTTTTTGAGATGGGCATCCTCGGTTTCCATTCTGGCCGAAAACCGGGGACGACCATCTCTAAGGTCGACCTAAATGTTGAGATTTGGGCGTCCCCGACCGTATTATTGAAACGAAAGATGGACGTCCATCTTGTTTCGATAATACGGGTTTCCCCGCCCCTTTGCGGAACGACTTTAGAGATGGACGCCCTTAGAGATGGTCATCCCCGTTCGATTATGCCCCTCTTAATCAAAATAGCTGAGTGCTCTAGTTTTACACAATGAAAAACAAACAAATAAAAAAAGCAAAAACAATGATTTAGTAATTTCGGCCTCAAAAGTGAAAATAGGTCTAATCACACTCCTAAGGTGACCAGGTTCCCCAGAGTATGAATGAGAATAGGTCCATTCCTGTAAAATAGATTGCCTCTAACTTTTGTAGGGTTCATTTTTTCTTATGATCTGCAAGCCAAGCTTGCACCAAAGATAAACAGAGGTATGAAGCTGAGAATTCTGTGCAGTTCTGGTCACCCCATCTCCAAAAGGAAATAGTGATACTAGAAAAGGTTCAGAGGAGAGTGACAAAAATGAGTCACTAAGGATTCCTCTTTTTGCTGGCCTGACCTTCCATAATACAGATTTCAACCTATGAGCTAATTAGTGTTCCCAGAATCAAAATGGCCATTTTAGCCTCCTAGAGGTAATCTTGCAGAGCTACTACTAGGGACCTAGACTACCAACTATGGAAGTGCATTGTATCTCATTTATTAGGTAACATGAGCTGCACCAAAAATAAATAAATAGATAAATCACACTTTATGGGCAAATAGCACATGTTATTTGGCAACTAATGTGTGTTATTCCCCACACATTAGTAAATTTCCCTATTAAAATGTCTCTTGTCAATGAACATTAGAAATGATGCAGTTATTATGGGCAATATTGAAACTGTAAGATGCAATAGGAATATTAGCCATAAGCACAGAACTGATTACATTAGACAGTTCTTCTCATCTGAAGGCAATGGAGTTGATAATCAACATATCCAATTAGTTTAAAACAGCTTTCATGTTTGTGATTAACAAGCAAATATATGACTATCCACATTATATCTTGACGCATTTTACTGTCTACTTTTTCCTTTAAAACACATTTAACTGAGAGCTGAAGATGTAGTCAATGCATAATTTATACAGTTCACTAGATTTATTTGGAATAAAGCACAATATTATATAATGCTGCCATACCGTATCCAAAGCTAATAGGGTAATGAATTAAATAAACATGATTCAAATGTAACTGGTTGTTTAGCACTTACCAAATAAATTTCACCAGGTAGCCTGGCAATGCAAAAGGTAGGCCTAAATTTAGTTGGATATTCAGACTTCCAGATAACTAGCTGAATGCCACTGAATAGACATAGAATGATAACTTCCCTCCTAGATGTACCTAATTATCAAGGTATGGTAAAAGAGCTTGGTAAATGAATAACACTGCTTGTGAGCCACCTTGCAAGCAGCATTATTCCAGTGACCCAAAGCATCGAGCCTAATAGCCACAACCTGATTCTCCTGGGTGGGAAAAAAGCTGGTGCCATCCCTCCTTCCTGATCACAGCCCCCCCTATCACACCACCTAACTTCTGAACACATTCTTCCACACTCCCAAATGGCTCCCATCTGGCTCCCATCATCCCTGTGGATGCTGCCGTCATTTTCTTTGGTAGTCCAGTGGTCTTTGGACAGGAGCCTGAAACATAACACTGAGCACTAGTAGCAAGACACTACCACTAGGGGTGCCAGTTTGAAGATGGCACTGGCAGGAAACATGACTACTAACAGTTGTAGTGTGAGACTACTGCTAGACTGCCGTTTTGGAATGGTGCTGGCAGGACAGGAATGACTGGGGATTGCTTCTGCCAGAAGACCACTGGACCACCAGGGAAAATGCTGGCAGCATCCACATGGAGGTGGAGACAGTTGGGAGGGTGGAAGAGTATATCAGAAGGTAAGGGGTGTGATGTGGGGTGGGAGGTTTGTGATCGGGGAGGGGATTTTATATAGCAATGAACTACTTTACATGTATTTGCATCTTTTGCATCTTTTTACTATGTTGCCCGTGGTATGTAGCTGCATTAAAGACTTTTATATCATGTTAACAGGAAAATAATGTAATTTAAGGCCCTGACGCAGCTTGATTCCTTAGCCCTTATCTGTTTCTTTTTTTTACATGCTGAGTGGGTTTCTGAATATTGATCTAAAAAAGATTTTCATTCAAAACCTAGGATTACGGTTTTTTCTTTGACAGCAATGAAAGGCAAAATTAAGAAAAGAATGCTTGGAATGCCCTCCCACGGGAGGTGGTGGAAATGAAAACGGTAACGGAATTCAAACATGCGTGGGATAAGCATAAAGGAATCCTGTGCCGAAGGAATGGATCCTCAGGAGCTTAGTCAGGATCGGGAGGCGGGGCTGGTGGTTGGGAGGCGGGGATAGTGCTGGACAGACTTGTACGGTCTGTGCCAGGGCCGGTGGTGGGCAGCGGGACTGGTGGTTGGGAGGCGGGGATAGTGCTGGACAGACTTGTACGGTCTGTGCATAGTGCTGGGCAGACTTATACGGTCTGTGCCCTGAAGAGCCCAGGTACAAATCAAAGTAGGGTATACACAAAAAGCAGCAAATATGAGTTATCTTGTTGGGCAGACTGGATGGACCGTGCAGGTCTTTTTCTGCCGTCATCTACTATGTTACTATGTTACTATATTCTCATCTGAAGGCAATGGAGTTGATAATCAACATATCCAGTTAGTTTAAAACAGCTTTCATGCTTTGTGATTAACAAGCAAATATATGACTATCCACATTATATCTTGACGCATTTTACTGTCTACTTTTTCCTTTAAAACACATTTAACTGAGAGCTGAAGATGTAGTCAATGCATAATTTATACAGTTCACTAGATTTATTTGGAATAAAGCACAGTATTATATAATGCTGCCATAACAGCATGTTTAGTGTTTTTTGATGAAATGATTTGGGTGGTAGATCACAGGGATGCAGTAGTAATAGTATCAGGATCTCAGTAAAGCATTTTATGTTCCATGTGGTCAAGTGATGAAACTAGCCAGTCTGGAAGCCAGAAGAAATACTAAATTGCATGAAACGTATTTGAGCAAACGTGCTCAATTTGTTTTACTCTTAGGGGTCATTTTATTAAGCTTTGTTAAAAAGGTATAACATTAGCTGTCATGACTGCTGATAGCGCAGCTGCATGTAACACCATTACAAAAGGCAGCATTATGCAGCTACACTATCAGCAATTCAGTAGCATGGCTGCTGTCTTAAGAAGTGATGTGATGGTGCATCCGCCGACATCTCTCCTCTCCAACAGCCTCCTTAATCCAAACTTGCCCAGAAGTTAGACCTTTCCAACAACTCACCCCCCCCCCCCACCACCACAGACACAGTTTGATCCCCCTTGAAATCAGAAACCCCTGACATTCTCCTGGTCCAAACCCCCTCTCTGACATCCCTCCAAGACCTATCCTCTCTCTTCAAGTAAAACAAAACAAACCAAAAACAGCCTTTCATGAACATAAGCCCTACTCATCACAGAGCCTACCCCACCCCCACCTTGCTCCCAACAACCCCAAGACTTAACCAGAAATTTACCATGTGATCTAGAGGCCCAGGGTGGGTGTGGTCCTCTTCACTCCTGATCCAGGACTATGCTGGGTTCAAAATGGCACTAATGACCCCTAGCAGTATGCAATCTATACATGCAAATACTATAGTTTCATCACATAAATGGTTATAAAATGACCTGTTATTTTAAAGCCCAGTCATAAGATTACTTATAAAGTCCTAAAAGCAGTGACGTAGCTGGGGGGGCGCAGGGGGAGCAGTTGCTCCCCCTCACAAGTTTTTCAAAAAAATGGCGCCTATGAGCATGCGCCGCCACCTTCCCGCTTGCATGCGGTGGCAGAACTATCGGATCGTCGCTGTAACAACAAACATAGTTTGAAATGTCTATATGCGAAAGCCAGAAGCCTAAGAAATAAGATGGGAGAGTTAGAATATATTGCACTAAATGAAAAATTAGATATATAAGGCATCTCTGAGACCTGGTGGAAGGAGGATAACCAGTGGGACACTGTCACACCAGGGTACAAATTGTATCGTAGTGATAGGGTAAATTGAATTGGTGAAGGGGTAGCATTGTATGTTAAGGAGAGCCTTGAATCAAATAGAAAATTCTACAAGAAGCAAAACACATCGTGGACTCCCTGAGGATTGAAATTCCATGTGTAAAGGGGAAAAGGATAGTGATAGGAAAGTACTACCGTCCACTTGGCCAGGATGAACAGACGGATGTAGAAATGTTAATGGAAATTAGGGAGACTAACAAACTGTGCAACACGATAATAATGGGAGATTTCAATGACCCCAATATTAACTGGGTAAATGTAACATCGGAGCACGCTAGGGAGGTAAAATTCCTTGACGAAATCAAGGATTGCTTTAGGGAGCAGCTGGTACAGGAGCCGACGAGAGAAGGAATAATTATAGACCTAGTCATTAGTGGATCACATGATCTGGTGCCCGAGGTAATTGTGATGGAGCTGGTTGATAACAGTGATCATATTATGATCAGATTTGATATTAGCTTTGGAGTAAGTAGAAACAGGATATCCAACACGTTAGCATTTAACTTTCAAAAAGGAGACTATCCTGCTTATTTTCAAAAGGAGAAAAACGCCCATGTTTGGGAGATGGGCGTCCGTTTCCCGTGGGCGGCCAAATCAGTATAATCGAAAGCCGATTTTGGTCGTCTTCAACTGCACTCCGTCGCAGGAACGAATAAAGTTGACGGGCGTGTTGGAGGCGTGGTGAAGGCGGGACTGGGGCGTGGTTATCGGCAGAGCAGAGATGGGCGCGCTCCGCCGATAATGGAAAAAAGAAAGACGTTTTTAGTGAGAATTTAGGACACTTTTTTGGACCCTTTTTTCTCACGAACAGGTCCCAAAAAAGTGCCCTAAATGACCAGATGACCACCGGAGGGAATCGGGAATCACCTCCCCTGACTCCCCCAGTGGTCACTAACCTCCTCCCACCAAAAAAAAATACTTGCAGAAACCTTATTTCCCAGCCTCACGCCACCCTCAAATTCCGTACCCACCTCCATGACAGCAGAATGTGTTCGATCCTCTCACAGCCTTTCCCTGGGTCAGATGTGGCTCTCGGGTGCACTGCAGGGTCACATCAGCATTGCATTGTGGTGGGTGTAGGGTAATGGGCTCCGTGATTTCACTAGCTTGTGTTACAGTCTCACGATGTTGGTAGTTGGTAGGCTCTTCTCCCATGGTGCTTTTCCCCCTGCCTACTGGGTCAAAGTGTGCCCTGTTTTGTTTCCGGTAGTCCACGAGGTAGTGGCCATTTTTGTAAGTCCGTTTTAGATCCCTTTCATGTGTTAGCCACGTTACAGAACTTAGTTCTTACCTTAAATGTTGCTGAAAGAGGGCATTGTACACCATTCTGCCAGCTCTGAGCTACTGCTAATCTTAGTACCAGGGAGACTCGTTGCCAGTGGGGCACAACGTCTGATCTGCAGTTAACTGTGAGTAAACGCGGTTATTGAAATAAAGGACGTTTTCAGCGAGATTTGTCTTACAGTGTGAACTACTGTGCCAAGGTTATACAGCAGCAACAAGTCCTGTCCATGGAGCAGTTTTATATTATAATTTGTTTATTGAATTTTTATAACAAGCAAAAACAAAAATCTTTCCTTGTAAAGTAACACAGAGCTGCATTTGTACAGGTATTAATACAACAATTAGATATTCTCTCTTCCTTAGACCACAACAAGATTGAAGGGGGCGATAGGAAACAAAGGAGAATTTATAAGTATCTAATACAACAGAAACTCGGCTTAACCTGGTAACCGTATATTTAATAAACTGAAAATAAAAGTTATTATTTCTCTAGCGGACTGCTTAGTTTTTCCTGGTCCAAGAACAGCTGTAGCTGCAATGGTTCTAGGAAAACATACTTATTTCCCAAATATGTGATCTTACATTTGCAAGGATATGCTAACATAAATGTAGCTCCCAAATTTCTTAACTCATTACGCATGCTCAAAAACATTTTCCTTCTTTCTTGGGTAGACCTGGAAACATCGGGATATACCCAAACTTTTTGCCCATGAAATAGTTTAGAAATATTTTTAAAGTATAAATTCAATACATGATTCAAGTCTTGCTCAAAAACAAATTGAACTATCAAAGTTCCTCGATCTTTAATCTCGCAAGTAGAATTTTCCAAAAGTTCAGTCAAGTTTTGTTCTGTTTCCATTTGACCTTTAAAATCTTGATTCTTAGCAGGAATATAAAAAACTTTATTACATGGAGGAATACTAGTAGCAGGAATCTGTAATATTTCATGCAAGAAACTTTTAAATAGGTCAGTTGGATTCAATAATGAAGAACGTGGAAAATTCAATAATCTTAAATTCAATCTTCTAGTATGATTTTCCATTTGTTCAATCTTTCGTTGTATCTTAACCTTTTCTTCAATCAAGGCTCCTACTGAAACCTTGATTTCTTTCATTTCTGTATTGAACTGGTTTACTTGGCTTGCGCAATCCATTTTTACCTGTTCCAGTGAGGCATCTACTTTCTCAATCTTACTCACTATTTGGTGAATTTCAATTGTAGAATTCTTTACAGCCACAGTCAAATCTTGAACTGCTCTCCAAACAGCCGTTAGGGTTACCTCCTCCTGAGCTCTCTCGGGCCTCTCGGCCTCCCCAGCCTTCACCGCAGACAACTTGCCGGCAAGTAGCGCCGCTGCAGCGCCTTCCGCGTCAGCCGCGCTCCCATCATCCACTGCACCGGCCGGGCAAGGAGGAGGATTCAGCTCCGGTGGTGTGAGCGATATCTCTAGTCCAGAAGACCCAGGTGCTCCTTCACCTAGGTTTCTCAACGGACTCACCAATCCGGTATCAAATGGTAATTGATGTAGAAAGTTATCCAGCGTTTGCTGCGAGGGGGAAGATGTTCTAGCCAACGGCAATTGGCTTCTTGTCACCCCTTTTCGTTTCGTATGAGGCATTATTTCAGGAATGTAGTAGCAGCGTTTCTGAGCAAAACTCTCCACACCGTCAGGTCGCCATCTTGACACGCCCGAAGATGTCCCTGGAGCAGTTTTAGTGGGTAATGCAGTGCACTTCAGGCAGGCGGACCCAGGCCCATCCCCCCCTACCTGTACCACTTGTGGTGGTAAATGGGAGCCCTCTAACCCCCCCCCCGCCAAAACCCACTGTACCCACATGTAGGTGCCCCCCTTCACCATTAAGTGCTATGGTAATGGTGTAGAGTTGTGGGGAGTGGGTTTGGGGGGATTTGGGGGTCTCAACACCCAAGGTAAAGGAGCTATGCACCTGGGAGGTAATTTAATGTTTTTCCTATTTTTTTAAAAGTGCCCCCTAGGGTGCCCGGTTGGTGTCCTGGCATGTGAGGGGGACCAGTGCACTACAAATCCTGGCCCCTACCACGACCCAAAGCCTTGGATTTGGTCGTTTTTGAGCTGGGACGCTTCGGTTTCGATTATCGCTGAAAAACAAAAACGCCCAGCTCAAACAAATGCCCACATCTCAAAAATGCCGACATTCAATGCACTTGCCTGGCACAAACCGTATTTGCAAAACTAAAGATAAACGTCCATCTTTTTCGAAATTATGATTCGGCCCACCCCTTCACGGACCCGATCTCGGAGATGGACGTTCTTACACATGGGCGTTTGCGTTCGATTATGCCCCTCCACGTATGCTGCGTTGCAGTAGTCTAGTTGTGATAGTATTGTCGATTGGACCATTATCCTGAAGGATTGTCTTGGAAAATAGTCTCTTATCCTTCTCAGTTTCAATAATTTGTTGAAGCAATTTGATGTTACAGCTGATATTTGACTGTCCAGTGATAGATACTTGTCAAGAATAATTCCTAATATTTTTAGTTTTGTTTCAATTTGGTATTTTTGATGATTGATTGTGAAGTTTTGATAAGATGTGGGGTTGTATGGGCTGGATAGTACCAGGATTTTGGTTTTGTCTCTGTTTAGTTTGAGTTTGAAAGTTGTTGCCCAGTTTTCCATGAGGTTCAGGTCTTTTTTTAAAATTTCTCTATTATTTCTGTGATACTGTTGTGAAAAGGTATGTAGATGGTGACGTGGTCTGCATATATGAATGGGTGGAAGCCTGTGAATTCTAGTTATTTTCTGAGTGGCACCATCATTACATTAAACAGTACTAGTGAGATTGGAGATCCCTGTGATACCACACACTCAGGGATCCATGAGGTTGATATCTGGTTAGACATTTTTACAATGTAAGATCTGGTCTTTAGGAAACCAGTGAACCATGCTGCTACTGGTACGCTGATTCCCATATTGTTGAGCAGGGTACTGTGTGATCTACTAGGTCAAATGCACTTGACATGTCAAATTGTAATAGTAATATGTTTTATCTTTGACATATTAAGCTTCTGAACTTCAATATCAGGGTAGTTATGACCATCTCAGTGCTGTGTTCTGGTATGAAGCCTAATTGAGAGTTGTGAAGGATTGAAAATTGTGTCAGGTATTCCATTTGTTATTGTGCTACAAGGCCCTCCATTGTTTTGGTCAATAGCAGTATGGAGGCCATTGGTTTGTAGTTTGTGATGTCGCTGATTTTCCTTTTTGTGTTTTTGGAGATTGGTGTTACTACTACGTCACATTTGTCTGTTGGGAATTGTCCTTTTGCAAACATGAATGCAATGTGCTTTGTGAAGCACTCTGTGAAGCACTCGATAAACCAGTCCAGTGGGTCTTTCATCATGTAGTTAGGGCAGTTGTCTAGCATGCAGTATGCATATACATATTTAGTCAATAGTTTATTTACTGTGTTTAGTTTGAGTGATTTAAATGTAGACCAGGATCTGTCTGCTATGGTGTGGATGTTGTTTGTTTCACAGTCTTGTAGGAAGTCAGTGATGGATGTTTGTGATTTAGCTAAATCTGATCCTGTGTTTGCTATTTTGTTTTTGAAATATTGTACAAGCTCATCTGCAGCTGGTGGTGTCTTGGGTTTTCAATAGTTTGTTCATGAGTTGAAATAATTTTTTCATATTGATCTGTTCAAGGTTTGCATATCAGCAGTAGTGTTCCGCTTTAGCTTTCTTTGTTATTTGTGTATTTTCTTATAGCTATTCTCCATAATTTTGTTTGTCTGTTTTGTTTCTGGCCCATGTTCTTTCAAGTTTCCTGCATAGATTTTCACGTGTAGTAGTTCATCATTAAACCAGGGACATGGTTATTTTTTTCTCTTGTTTTCATTGTGAGTGATGCTGTTTTGTATAGTGTCTTTTCGCTGGCTTCGTCCCAGTTTCTCATGAATTACGTCCTTTGGTGTTATGTTGCTCTGTTTATTCATTGTTGTTGTTCAGAAGGTGTGTGTGTGTGTTTACTTTCCCTCTGGTTGTGAATATGTGTGGCATTCTTGGTTCTCTTTTCTTTCCATTTTCCTTCCATTATAGTGTGAAAGTTAATTTGTTGTGGTCTGACTATATTACCTCTTCCCATTTGTGGTTTTCTAATATGTGATTGTTGTTTGCTGAGAAGCTGTGAATAGATCCTATTTTAGATAGACATCCATGTTTGAAATCACACACAGTGTTGCCATCTTTGAAGCACCTTCTAGAGGAAGTGGGATTGGTGGATATATGGCGTATCCTTAATCCAGCTGGTAATGATTACACTTTTATACCCCAAGTCCACCAGTCTCACTCACTGACTTTTTTTGACTTCTAAAAGTTTAGTGCCTCAAGTGCTTGATACTACTATTGACGCTGTGCTGATATCAGATCATATAGGCATATCCCTTATGCTGGAAGGATTAGAGGTTCCTTTTAACAAACCTTTGTGGTGTTTTAATAGCACTTTATTACAGAAGGCTGACTCTGTGAAACATATGCATCATCAGATTGAGGAATACTTTGAGTTTAATAAGTCTGAGGATACTTCTACTGTTAGCTGGTGGGATGTGTGCAAGGCAACACTTAGAGGTGCTATCTTAAGCTATTCTGCTCAGATTAATGAAAAGCAGCATCTAGAACTCCAAGTTCTTGAAACATCTATTAATACATTAGAGAAACAGCTTCTTACACAATGGACCTAGGAGATGATAACTGCACTATAGGGCCCTTTTACTAAGCCGTGTAAGGCTATACAGGTGCCCAATGCACGTCAAAATGGAGTTACTGCCTGGCTACAGCATGACTCTTGCGGTAATTTCATTTTTGGCGGATGTCCAATACACGCGGCCGAAAAATAATTTTTATTTTCAGCTGCACGTATTATTATTATTAGCATTTGTATAGCACTACCAGACGCACGCAGAGCTGAACACCTGACATAGAGAGACAGTCCCTGCTCAATAGAGCTTACAATCTAAAAATAATACAAACAGACAAGACAATAAGAGGAGGGAAGTACTGGGTGACAAGGAACAAGGGGGAGGCAAATGAGTAATGGCTAGGAGCCAAAAGCAGTAGTGAAAAGGTGGGTTTTCAGCATAGATTTGAAAACAGGTAGAGATGGAGCTAGACGTACAGGCTCAGGAAGTTTATTGGACACGCGCCAAGTGGCGTTTGGCGCTCGTAGGTAATTACCGCCCGGTTACCGTGTGAGACTTTACCACTAGGTCAATGGCTGGCAGTAAGGTCGCAGACCCAAAATGGACATGCAGCAATTTTGATTTTGCTACACGTCCATTTTGGCAAACATTTTAAAAAGGGCTTTTTTACAGGCGCGTTAAAATGGATTGGCGCATGCCCAAAACTCGCACTGGCACTATGGCTGAAGTACTGCTTATTGTGTTACCAAAACTGGGTAGAGATCCTCTAGATGTAGCTAACTACCAGACCCTTTCTCTTATAAATGTAGATGGGAAGATATTTGCAGAAGTGTTGGCATTAAGGTTGTCTATATGCTGATCTAAATTAATACATATGGATCAATCAGGTTTTGTGGCTGCAAGGCATCCAGCAAATAATACTAAGCTTTGTATGCACCTTATGCAAGTAGCAAACTCCTTGGTTGAACCGGCCTTTTCGGTATCCTTGGATGCCGAGAAGTCCTTGGACCAGGTAGAATGGAAATATACGATGTGCATATTGGAGTGGTCCGGTATTGGATCTACTTTTTGTGGTATGGTGCAGGCTCTCTATTACAATCCTAGGGCACATTTATATGTTAATAATTCTTTGGCTGCTCCTTTTAGCCTGCAGAGGGGCACTCATCAAAGCTTCCCCTGTCACCTCTATTATTTGACCTTGCTCTTGAGCCATTCTTGTTGGCTATTTGACAGCACCCTAGGATTGCAAGCATACAAGTGGGTGATGCTGAATATAAGCTGTCTGCTTATGCAGATGATGTATTGCTATATTTAACTAAACTCACTCAAACTATACCAGCTCTTTGGAACTCATTTATTTGTCTGGCTCTTTTTCTGGCTTCAAAATTAATTGGTGGGATTCTGGAGGAGTATCCTTTCAACTGGCAATCGGATGGTATTAAATACCTTGGGGTACAAATGCGTAATACATTGGATGCAACTATAGATGCTAATGTTGCTGCCATATTGGCCAAAGTAAAATCTTTATTTGAAGGGTGGGCCCCTAAATGGTTATCTTGGTGGGGCCTTGTAGAGAACGTCAAGATGTCTGTTGCTCTGGTTATTTTCTGCTATTAAGTATGATTCCTGTGCTCTTTGCTCCTTCAATATACAAATCATTAGAGCGGAATATTGCTCATTTCATGTGGAGAGATAAACAACCTAGAATTGCCATGAAGAAACTTCAACTTCCTATGGATCAAGGAGGGGTGAACATGCTTCATTTTTATAATGCTGCACATTCATCCATTTGATGACCCTGCAGTCAAGCTGTGGGTATACTAGACCATCTCCTATTTGATTGTCCATTGGTACACCAATTTTGGACTGATGTGTAGCAGATGATTAGCTCTATTTTACAGTTTTTATTGCCTTTAACATATGCAGGAGTTCTTCTTCAACTTTTTGTTGATCTTTTAGAAGAGCATATTTTACTCATTTCTAGTTTAACAGCTATAGCATATACTCCAGAATTGAAAAACTCCGGACCAACTTAATATATATAATGGCTCATTTTCAAAAGAGAAGGACACCCATCTTTCTACACAAATCGGAAGATGGGCATCCTTCTCACAGGGTCACCCAAATTGGTATAATCGAAAGCCGATTTTTGTCATCCCCAACTGCTTTCCATCGCAGGGATGACCAAAGTTCACAGGGACATGTCAGCGGCATAGTGAAGGTGTGGCATGGGCGTGCCTAACATCCTCGACCCATAATGGAAAAAAAGGGCGCCCCTGACGAGCACTTGTATGACTTTACTTGGTCGGGTTTTTCTTACGACCAAGGCACAAAAAGGTGCCCAAAAGTCTCTTGAATGAAATGAAAAAATAAATGTAATGGGCTGATAGAATCTAAATTTTCATAAAAGTTTTAGCAAATAACATTCCACCAATGAACTCATAATTCTTCCTGCTGAGCAGTTTTGCTACAACTTTGTATATCGGTAAAGAAATATATTTTCATATTGCATTTTTTTGGTGCCATGCTCTGTTTTTCCATTTGCATGATATTGTTATGCATTTTAAAATATTTTGATAGATTATGTTTACTTATGAAGAACAATTGTATGCTTATATTTTCCAGATTGCAGTGACCTAGAGTTCAGAGAGATTGCAAACAGACTGAGGGACTGGTTTAAGGTACTCCATGAAGGTGGAAGTCGAAACAAGAAGACTAAATTGTTATCAAGACCTGAAAGAAGTAGGAAGAAACCTTTACATTTGATATTAATGTAGTCAAACACCTTGCAATTAAAATTCAAACATAAAAGTATACAGTCCTGCACTTGGGGGCACATAATCTCAAGAAGCTGTATACATTGGGAGGTGAAGGCCCGATGAGTGTCATGGTATATAGTGATCTCAAGGTAGTGAAACAGTATAAGGTCATTACCAGTAGAAAAGAGTAAGGATTAATTCTTCTTTGCACATCATTAGGAAGGCCTTACATGGAATATTATGTTCTATTGTGGAGGCCCTATCTCAGAAACTAGAGAGAGAAGACAGAGTTCAGAAAAAGGACAAACAAAAGCAAGAGGCATTTGGACCAAATGTCATATGGGATAAGACTGTGTTATTCCATTAATGTTAAGCGCTCTTAAGTAACTTTGGCACTTATATTCTTCAATGTGGCACATATTCAAAGCATATAGATTTACTAAATTACATGTAACTTTGTAAGACTATGTGCTTTGAGTGGAGGAGTGGCCTAGTGGTTAGAGTGGTGGACTTTGGTCCTGAGGAACTGAGTTCAATTCCCACTTCAGGCACAGGCAGCTCCTTGTGACTCTGGGCAAGTCACTTAACCCTCCATTGCCCCATGTAAGCCACATTGAGCCTGCCATGAGTGGGAAAGCACAGGGTACAAATATAACAAAAATAAAAAAATGAACACCCTTATGAAATAAATTCTTTAAATGGCATCAAAAAACTCAATGCTGAAAAAAGGGTTTAGTACTATTCTATAAACGGCACTTAAAATTAGACACCATTTATAGAATAGTGCTTAACCACGACTACATTTAGGTACAACCATTTATACCAATGAATCCTTGGTGTAAATCCCCATGCCTAAATCAGGTGCAGATCCCCATTATTCTATAGCAACATGTATAAATTGTGGAAATGCCCTCAATCTGCCATGAACCTCCCATGGCCGCGCCCCCTTTTTGAACCTACGCATAACATTTATGTGTGGATCCCATGCCTAAATTTGTGCATGTAAATTTTAATTAAATCCAATAAGCACCAATAATTGTTTGTTAAGATGCCAATTATCAGTGATAATTTCTTGTTATTCAATTACATTATTGGGCTCATTTACGAAAGAGAAGCACGCCCATCTTTCAACATAAATCGGACATTAAAATCGATATAATCGAAAAGCCAATTTTGGACATCCTGAACTGCTTTCCGTTGCAGGGACGGCCAAAGTTCACAGGGGTGTGTCGGAGGTGTAGCGAAGGCGGGACTTGGGCATGCCTAACGCTTGGATATCCTTGACCCATAATCGAAAGAAACAAGGACATCCCTGACGAACACTTGGACGACTTTACCTGGTCCTGTATTTCTTACGACCAAGGCACAAAAAGGTGCCCGAAATGACCAGATGACATCCAGAGAGAATCGGGGATGACCTCCTGTTACTCCCCCAGTTGTCACTAACCTCCTCCCACCCTCAAAAAATATCTTTCAAAATATTGATTCCAGCCTCTATGCCAGCCTCAGATGTCATACTCAGCTCCATGACAGCAGTATGCAGGTCCCTGGAGCAGTTTTAGTGGGTGCAGTGCACTTCAGGCAGGCGGACCCAGGCCCATCCCCCCTACCTGCTACATTTATGGAGGAAACAGCGAGCCCTCCAAAACCCACCAGAAACCCACTGTACCCACATGTAGGTGCCCCCCTTCACCCGTAAGGGCTATGGTAGTGGTGTACAGTTGGGGGTAGTGGGTTGTTTTTTTTGGGGGGGGGGGGGTCAGCACACAAGGTAAGAGAGCTATGTACCTGGGAGCAATTTATGAAGTCCACTGCAGTGCCCCCTAGGGTGCCCGGTTGGTGTCCTAGCATGTCAGGAGGCCAGTACACTAGAAAATTCTGGCTCCTCCCACGACCAAATGGCTTGCATTTGGTCGTTTCTGACATGGACATCCTTGGTTTCAATTATCACCGAAAATCAGAAATGACCAAGTCTAGGGACGACCAAATCTAGGGACGACCAAATTTCAGGATTTGGACGTCCCTGACCGTATTATCGAAAAAGATGGATGTCCATCTTGTTTCGAAAATACGGGTTTCCCCGCCCCTGGATCAGGACTTTTGCAAGGACGTCCTCATCGAAACTTGGACGTCCCTTTTGAAAATGCGCCTCTATGTGTACAAATTGGTCATGTGCACAATTTTTAGTATTCTTTATAGCTTTTGGGGGTATTAGCCAAATAAAGAGGCTCTTTTACAAAGAGACATTAAGCGCTAATGCATGCTTACTGCATGATAAAATTGCATTACCACAGGACATGCTCATGTATCCTGCAGAAGTTCTGGGATCAGTTTAAACCAATCCCTTTTATATTTTTTAGCAAGGGGACGTGTTAGGAGGAGGAGAGTAGGTATCCCCTGTGCTAATAGGGCAGCTCAGGTAAATCATTGTGTGCTACCCGGTTATCATGAGCTTAACATGGGAGCCATTACCGCCTAGTAAATTGAAAAGTAAATTGTGGCCATTTTACAGTCATGCTAGAAGTGGCCTCAGTGCACGTGAAACCCATTCACTAGAAATAACAAAGGCAGTGGTATGCTGGAGCCAGCTCGCAAGAGCCGTTTGTTAGATTTTTAAGAATTTGGAGAGCTGGTTGTTAAAGTAGCTACTTTAACAATTGGCTTCCAAAATTTGGGCTCGGATACCCTCCTGGCGTCAACGTCTGCGTCCTCTTCCCCTGTGTGGCTTAGGCAGGAATCTTCTGTCTCCACTGCCCTCCCCCTAGCACCTCACTGCGCTCACTTTTTGTCCTCCCCCACCCCGCACCTCCTATCCTCTTCTTGTTCTGCCAGCCCCAGCACAATTAATTTTTTAAGCAGTGCTGCAGGAACAGGCTGCTTCAGCCAATCCCAGGGCCTACTTTCAGCTCTCAGGGGTGGGACAAGCTGAAGGAAGACCCCCGGAATTGGCTGAAGCAGCATGTTTCTGCCAACGTATACCAGCATTGCTGAAAATAAATTAATTGTGCCGCATGCTGCTGGCAAAACAAGAAGAGGCAAGGAGGTGCTGGAAAGTTGTTCTACTGTAGTACAGGGATGTTTTCAACTAATAGAGGGCTACGAAAAATGTTATGAGAATCCGTTGCTTAACATTCAGATCTACTTACTAATAAAAACAAAAAAGCATTAATTAGGTTGAAACCTGGGAGCATTTAACATCTTTTTTCCCTCTGCCTACATTAAAAAAAAAGATGGCATATGGGAACTTGCTCCTTTTGTTTTGTGGATTGCAGTGGTATATTATAAAAATGCACATGACTTTTTTTATTGCTACCATTTCACAGAGAGGTATTGAATATTGAAAGAAGGGCTTCTTTCATGCAGAAGGTTTGTACAGAGTCAATCTAAATGTGCCAAAATTGTCCAGTTCAGCACACTATTAAGCCGCCAAGTTCATACAAAATTAATTATGTTCAATGGAAAATCCGTTGGCTATTTGAATATTCTATCACTGTCATTATTGCTACCAATAATTACATATTAAGGACATTTGCACATGGTTTTGCTTTTTGAAACCAAAAGTGAATCCTAAGGATGGTTGAATAATTAGGTATAAACTGTGTTTCTGATATTACTTGTTTTGGACAGCTTTGAGTTCTGATGATCTGTACATCTGCTGTCTGGAATTTTGGAAGATGGAAATGAGAAAATAATGTTAAGTTTTGGATATATTCTGTAGAAGCTGTTGTTTACTTTTGCAATGTATGTATGAATGCCCACAAGAAAAACCTCAGTCGTTGGCCTTCAATCTCCAGAATAGCGGTGGTAAATCTCCGGCTTTGAGATGAGCCACCCTTGACGTCTCTGAACTCCTTTACCTTTGCTAGCAGAGATATCAAGCCCCGCCAGCCAAATAAATTGACTGCTGCTGCTTCTTCCTACATGTTTTTGGCTCAGAGTAGCATGCCAGGACTTCTCAAGCAAGAGTGTGTGGCATGCTGCTCAGACAGAAAAAAGCAGTGGGTAGCGGTGGTAGTCCATTTTTTTGGCTGGTGGGGCTCGGCATTGCTGCCAACAAAAAGGTATACCTAATGTGTCTGCATGGGGATAGGGAGGAGAGAAAGGAATGTTTTGCCCCCTAGTCCACCTCAGGACACCTCCAAATTGAAGGGCTGGCTGTGCACGGAGAGAGAACCTGTTGTTAAAAATTTCCCAGCACACCACTGAACACAGCTCACTATTTAGCGCAGCTTAGTAAAAGGACCCCAAAGTGCATTAATTTTTTAAAAAGTGTGTTATTTGCCCTTTCAGTGCATATTGACTAATAATGAGATGCAAAGCATGCACATGCATTCAAAACAGTTCATTATTATGGAAACTGAAAGTGCAGTTTGTGCGAAACCTCAAGGGTTGCATTATTCATGGGAAAATATCTTTCTTCTCTAAGAATATTGGGCTGCTAACACATTGTTAATGCTTCCAGTGAGTAACCTAAAGGAGTTGGTGTATTACAAAAGATCCCACCCACATCCCAAATCACCAGACCACCGACCTCAACCCCCAATGCCCCTTTGCAAAGCTTAGGGGCCCTTTTACAAAGTGGCGGTAAGCAGGCTTAGTGCTCGCTAAAAGGGAAGTACCGCCAGGCTACCACAGCAGCCTGGCGGCAGTTCCCACCCCCCAGCGCACACCATTTCCAGTGCTACAAATCTATTTCTATTTTTGTAGCGCTGGTGTGTACCCGGATGTAATCTGGCAGTGCCACACGCTGCCCAGTTACTGCTAGGATAGCACAGGAGCCCTTACTGCTACCTTCACTTGCCATACGTCCATTTCTTTAAAAAAAAAACCCTGTCTTTTACCCACTGCAGTGAAAGGGGGCCTCAGCATGCATCAAAAACACACGCCAATGCCAGCGCAGGCCCCCTTTTGCCACAGCTTCATAAAAGGACCCCTTAGTAACTGGGGTCCTAAACATGTATATCCTAGAGGAGAAATGTGGGTGATGTGTTAGGGATATTTACCTGAAAGCCACTAATGCACAAGAAACAAACCTATTTCAATGGACAGGAAGTAGTAAAGATTGAAAAGAGAAGATCTAAGAGGGAAGGGTTTTGGATGCTTGAAATGACCTTTTAGAGGAGGGAGTAGAGAAAACAACAGTAATGGATTTCAAAAAAGTATAGAATAAACACAAGGGATCCATATGAGTGAGAAGATGGAAAACAGGCAAATTAAGGGTAACCTGAAAATAATAAATTTAACATCCTGCTGAACCAGGTTACCCTCCAGCCTGATTACCTCTTCTGCTTGCTTAAATCACTGTCAGGCTTATTTTCGAAAGAGAAGGGCGCCCATCTTTCGACACAACGGGAGATGGGCGTCCTTCTCCCAGGGTTGCCCAAATCGGCATAATCGAAAGCCGATTTTGGGCGTCCTCGACTGCTTTCCGTCGTGGGGACGACCAAAGTTCACGGGGGGGTGTCAGAAGCGTAGCGAAGGCGGGACTGGGGCGTGCCTAACACATGGGACTATCTCTGGCCCAACGCAGCTGCCAGCGGTAGTTGCAGGTCGAGCACATGCCATTTCCGGGGGGGGGGGGGGGAAGCCCTGTAAATGATTAGCGTGGCGGTAACCCAGCAGTAATCAGGCATCACCACTTGCTGCCCGGTTACCACCAGGTTACTATGGGAGTCCTTACCACCACCCCAGTGGCCCTTTTACTAAATTGTGCTAGCGATTCCCACATGGCAGATGTGACCAAGCCCATTCAAATTGAATGGGTTGCATTTGCTGCGCCGGGTATCACTACCACAGTTTAGTAAAAGAGGCCAATAATGTTTTATTGATTTATTAAGATTTATTGATAGCCTTTTTAAAAAAAAAAATCACCCTGTATTCTTTAATGGAATTATTCTTGAAAAGTTTTCCTGATTGTAGTTTCCACTATTTCTTTACAAGTGTGTTGCTTAGCCATTGTTTTGATATAATTTTCAATTAAAAAAAGCTCCAAACAAAGAATAGTGACTCTACCCATACCCTGCCCTAAATCTTGTGCTTTGTACCATGGATTACATTCTATAAATAGTCTCTAAAAGAATTGGTGCTGAAAAATATAGCGCTTAGTACTATTCTATAAATGGTGCTTAAAGTTAGCCAAGGTAATTAAACGGCATTGGGGAACCTTGGGTATTGAAGTGTTTTGCGATTCCAGATATATGTGATATTATGGAAGAAGGCGAGGAATTTTGGTGGTCTAAAGGCCAGAAAATTATTCAAATTCACAGTATTACATTTTGTAACACCAGTAGAGTTATCTGTATCATTTGTTGCCCTTGTAATCTCTTATATGTGGGTCAAACTAAAAGACAATTATGAGTGAGACTGATTGATCGTAAGATCCGCTTGAAAGTTAAAAAATTGGAAGTCCCTATAGTCAGACATTGTGTGGAAACCGGGCATCAATTTTTTGACTTGAAATATATGAGCATTGATTGTATGCCTGATAACATCCATAGAGGTGACATTTCCAAAGCTTTAAGACAGCGTGAGCAATGGTGGATATATCATTTGGATATGGTGACCCCTCGAATCCTGAATGGACCAATTGAATGGGATGCATTTTACTAATTAGTTGGCCTAGTCCTTTACATTTTTCTGTTTTTTTCTGATTGGAGCAGTTTTTCTCAGCATTTTGTATATAACTCATTGCTATCTTGAACCAAGTTAATACATTGAAGGCTCCTCCTCCTGACACAGCTCTGTGAAACAAGGGGGCCCTTGTTGAGGTTTTGGGACACGAGCAGATGGCAGTATGTAGTTTGCTATACTCCAATTTAGGATCTTTCAAAAGTAAAATGTGACATGGACACTAAGATATATAAAGATAAGTGGTACCAAATTAGTGATATGCTACGCTCTATCCCATTGAACTGTTTTCTAGAATTATTAAGGAAAGTTATGTAAGAACATAAAAGTAGCCATACTGGGTCAGACCAATGGTCCATCTAGCCCAGTATCCTGTTTTCCAAACAGTGGCCAAGCCAGGTCACAAGTACCTGGCAGAAACCCAATTAGATGCAACTTTCCATGTCACCAATCCTTGGGCAAACTGTTGCTTCCCCATATCTGTCTCAATAGCAGACTATGGACTTTTCCCACAGGAAGTTGTCCAAACCTTTTTTAAACCCAGATACACTAACCACTGTTACCACATCTACGTATTGCTGAATATACATAAGTCTGCCACTAATCCACCCAAAAGACCCATTATTTCTGGAAATGGCTCAATTTTAGAACCATTGTCTATTTTTGTAGACTTTTTTAAGTGGCCATATGTTCCACTTATTACATCTTACACCAGAGACTCCTTGCACATGATTACCTTACAACAAAACTTTGATGAGGATCTTACAAGCACACTTATGGTCACCATGGATATCGATACTCTGTATACTAATATACCCCAACTAGAAGCTTTAAACATTGTGGAAGAGACACTTAGAGAATGTACCACCCACAGATGCATTCCTAACTGTCTCATCCTTATTTTAGCCAGTATTGCTTTCACCAACAATTATTTCTGCTTCCAGCACAATTTTTACCCACAAGTGAAAGTAATGGCCATGGGGGCCTCCATGGCTCCTAATTTGGCAAATTTATATGTTGCTAATTTTGAAAATATATTGTTACAAGATCAACCTTTTCAGGAATATGTCATTTTTTTTTACAAGAAATACATTGACAAAATCTTTTTTAACATGGACTTTGTGAAGAAGGGGATAAGGGAACAGAGGGTGGGGGGGGGGGGGGGGGGGGTACCGGCGGAGGAGAAGATAAGGCCCAGAGGAGGGGACAACCCAGATTCTTAGCTCAAGGAGTTCCACATGTCAGGAGAAGGCATAGATCATTTTCTCCAGAGGGCTGGAGGCAGGGTAAAAACTATGATTCCCAGCAGCACTTCAGGAGGTCTTACAACAGAATCAAAGACTTCCTATCTCAGCAGCCCCCAGTGTAGCCCAAGGGAAAGGCAGGTAAAGGTGAAACTCAAGACACGGTCGGGAGGCCAGGAATGGAGGGGGAGCCTCTAAGCAGAACTAATCAGGGGGGAGGATCAGCTGGAGAATGGGTGGGGCGAAGGGGGAATGGAAGGGGGAAGAAACGGAGGAGGAAGTGACGCAAGAGTAACCGATGGATATTGCAGCTCTGGCAAGATCCAAAGGTGGAAAGTTCAAACAGCAGGTAACCGCTTGGTGTGGGGTCTTGGTAAAAAAAAAGGAAGGCAGTGGCTATCATGGAGGAGCCAGTAAGTGACGGGGTCAGGTGGGAGGAAGCCAGGAGATAGAGCTGGCCAGAGAAGGGTGGGACTAGGTTTACCATATGGCTCCAGAAAAAGGAGGACAAATTGAACCAGTCTGGGTTTTACTTCCATTGCTTTCAATGGAAACAAAACCCGGACTGGATTAATATGTCCTCCTTTTTCTGGAGCCATATGGTAACCCTAGGTGGGATCCCTGGAGGTTCTCTCCCTCTGAATAGCTGGTGGGATTTTTTAAACTGCTTGTTTTTGAACAGCCTGTTTGGAAGTGCTTGTTTTCTTTGAACTGCTTGTTTTTTTGGAACGGTTTTGTTTTTGGAATTGCTTATTTTGAATTGCATCATTGTGACTGCTGAGATTCGTGAGCTGTTTGTTTTTGAACTGCTTATTTTGAATTGCATCATTGTGACCTCATGCCCTGTTTGTGTTGGACTGCAGTATTGAAGCTGATGGGGGGATTTCTGAGCTGGGTGTTTATGAACTGCATTTTTGAAGCTGTTGAGATTCCTGAACTGTTTTGCTTTTGGAACTGCATTATTAAAAACTACTGGGTTTTTTTTTTTACTGTTTGTTTTTGGAACTACATTCTTGAAACTGCTGGAGTTATTTTCCTGACTGTATATTTCGGGAGCTGTGCTGAAATAGTACTGCTGACGGACCCCAGGTTGGAGGGCACATCTGCGGATTACAGGGTGTTGTATCCTGGTGGATTATCATATATAAAACTTGGGCCAGAGGCCAGAATTTCCCTTAAAGGAGCAGAGGGATCCTTCACAAGTGGTGGCAGTGGTGGGATCCGGTCAGCGAATTTCCATGTGGAAAGGGGCAGGGAGCCCGTCTGAAGGAGCAGCAGCCAAGAGACCTCGGCACGGTGGGGAGAGCCAACGCAGAGACAGGCGCAGACCCGTCTCTGGTTCTGGTAAGCAGAATCAGGGGCAGGGGCAAGGGAGGCGGTGTGTGTGGGTCCTGGGGGAGGGACCTGGAGAAGTGGTGCCATACTTGGAGGTCTCTGTGTTTTCCTTTCCCACAGGTGTTGGCCTGAGAGAGGTATGGATCCCAAGGAAATTTTTACGTGGATGACGCTACAATTCCAAAAACAGCAGGAATGTTATGTTTCTGCTATGTTTTGCTAAGCAGGCTGAGGAGAGGCTGGAACCCACTCTGCTAGGGCTAGGGAGGGTCTAGGGATCTCTCTGCTAGGATAGTTGGGTGGGACTTGCTTCTATTGGTCAGCTGGGTAGTAGCTGAAGTCTGCAGTTACTGACATCAGTAACCAGGAGCTATTTTTACCTGCAGTTTCAGGTAAGCGCTGCTTTAGGGTTTAGGACTTTCCTGCTTTAGCTTCTTATCTATCTTTTTCCCTGAGAGCTTGCTTTGGTTATGGGAGGGATCTGTTCCCTCCCTTTTTGTGTTCTTAAGTGCTGGCATTTATTCTGTGTTCTGTTGTGTGTGTTTGTCTCAGCGTGGGGCTTTCGAATCACGATTTTCCAAATATAAGTCTGGCTGCCATGTTTTGAGCGGTCTGTAGCTTCTTAATGAGTTGTTCTTTGCATCCCGCATAAATTCTGTTGCAGTAGTCGGCATGGCTTAGAGCCATTGATTGTATCAGGTTGCGAAATGTTGCCCTCGGGAAGAATGGTTTCATGTGTTTAAGTTTCCACATAGAGTGGAACATTTTCTTGATTGTAGAGTTAACTTGGCTCTCGAGTGTGAGGTGTCTGTCGATTGTGACACCGAGGACTTTCAGGTTATCTGAAATAGGGAGGGCATAGTCTGGGGTGAATAAGTTTGGGGGTATTATTATTATTATTTGTTACATTTGTATCCCACATTTTCCCACCTTTTGCAGGCTCAATGTGGCTTACATATAACCGTTAACGGCATTATCTGATTACGGTCTGAACAAATAAATGGTATGAATGAATAAAAAGTGATATTGTGGTATGTTCATATTGTATTGGGATGACAGGATGAGGCATTGTGTTTTCTCTGTATTGAGTTTTAGTTGGAATGCATTTGCCCATGCATTTGTTCATGGTATGCAAGCCAAGGTTGATTTCGTTGGAGATTTCTCTCAAATCATGTTTGAAAGGGATGGATATAGTGACATCATCTGCATAGATAAATGGGTTGAGGCCCTGAGTGGATAAGGATTTGGCTAATGGGGTCATCATTAGGTTGAAAAGGATCGGTGATAGTGGTGATCCCTGAGGTACTCCACAGTCTGCTTTCCACGGCAATGATATATTTGAATTTGATTTCACTTGGTGTTTTCTGGTGGTTAGGAAACCCTTGATCCAACTGAGTACATTTTCACCAATCCCGAAGTAGTCTAGGAGTTTTAATAGTATGTTATGGTTTACCATGTCGAATGCACTAGACATGTCGCATTGGAGGAGAAGTATGCTATTGCCTGTTGCTAATTCCTGCTTGAATTTGGCCAGGAGGGTGGTTAACACTGTTTTGGTGCTGTGGCGGGGGCGGAATCCTGATTGTGATTCATGAAGTAGAGAGAATTTGTGTATGTAATCAGTAAGCTTGGTTACCATACTTTCCATCAGCTTGACTGCTAGTGGAATAGATGCTACTGGGCGGTAATTGGTGAGATCATTCATTTGTTTCTTGGTATCTGTTGGTATGGGGATGAGTAGGATGTTGCCATTTTCCTTGGGGAAAAGACCTTGTTGGAGCATGAAGTTTAAGTGGGAAGTGAGATCTGTTGTGAAGCGACTGGGTGCGGATTTTATTAGATAGCTGGGACAGGTGTTCAATTTGCAGAGAGTGTTGGAGGCTCTTTTAATCGCATGGGTAATTGTTTCGGTGGTGAGGAGAGCGAATTTTGACCAGATTCGATCCACTGGGTATTCTCCTGAGGTTGGGTCCAGGCCATTGATGAAGCTTTCCATATCGGTGGTGTTCTGAGGAAGGTTGTTTTGTAGTTTTACAATTTTTTCATTGAAGTATTTGGCAAGTTCATCTGCCGATGGGATGTCTGAATTGGTTATGGTGACCGAGGTAGTGTCCAGTAGTTTATGAACGAGTTGATATAGTTTCTTCGTGTCTTTGTGATCTGGCCCTGTTTTGGTTTTACAGTATGACCTTTTGGCTTGACTTATTGCGTATTTATATTTCCTATGTATTTGCTTCCAAGCGTTAAGTGTGTGATCGTCTTTTATTTTTATCTATGCTCGTTCAAACTTCCTAGTTTGTGTTTTTAGTTTTTTCAGTTCGTCGTTGAACCATGGTACTGGACTATGTCTATGTGAAGTTCTTGTACGCAAGGGTGCTGTTCCATCTAGTATGTTTCTGCATCTTTTATCCAATTCAGAAAGGAAGTTTATGGAGTCCGTCTGTGCTGACCACTCATTATTATATATCTGTTGCCAGAATAATCGGATCTATTTGGCCCCTTTTGGTGTAGGTAGTTTGTTCTTGTGTACAGTATGAGCTTTTTTTTACGCCGTTTTAGGGATAGGTTTAGTTTGTAGTGGTCAGTCCAAGGTGTTTCTGACCAGTTAATATTTGTTATTATCAGGTTCTGGTCATCTGGTTATCTTTTACTACAGCAATATAAGCGTTCCAGTGTTAACTGTCCTGTCAGCTCAGCGTATTCATAGCAAGACACGTTCACCATCACTAAACTGACCCAATGTAGTATACTGATTGTGGAATTTTTACTTTGAAATGTGTGCTTTTATGTTTTGTCCCTTTTCCCCGGTCCTATCTACTTAGTAATGGCCATGGGGGCCTCCATGGCTCCTAATTTGGCAAATTTATATGTTGCTAATTTTGAAAATATATTGTTACAAGATCAACCTTTTCAGGAATATGTCATTTTTTTTTACAAGAAATACATTGACAAAATCTTTTTTAACATGGACTTTGTGAAGAAGGGGATAAGGGAACAGAGGGTGGGTGGGGGGGGGGGGGGTACCGGCGGAGGAGAAGATAAGGCCCAGAGGAGGGGACAACCCAGATTCTTAGCTCAAGGAGTTCCACATGTCAGGAGAAGGCATAGATCATTTTCTCCAGAGGGCTGGAGGCAGGGTAAAAACTACGATTCCCAGCAGCACTTCAGGAGGTCTTACAACAGAATCAAAGACTTCCTATCTCAGCAGCCCCCAGTGGAGCCCAAGGGAAAGGCAGGTAAAGGTGAAACTCAAGACACGGTCGGGAGGCCAGGAATGGAGGGGGAGCCTCTAAGCAGAACTAATCAGGGGGGAGGATCAGCTGGAGAATGGGTGGGGCGAAGGGGGAATGGAAGGGGGAAGAAACGGAGGAGGAAGTGACGCAAGAGTAACCGATGGATATTGCAGCTCTGGCAAGATCCAAAGGTGGAAAGTTCAAACAGCAAGTTTATGGAGTCCGTCTGTGCTGACCACTCATTATTATATATCTGTTGCCAGAATAATCGGATCTATTTGGCCCCTTTTGGTGTAGGTAGTTTGTTCTTGTGTACAGTATGAGCTTTTTTTTACGCCGTTTTAGGGATAGGTTTAGTTTGTAGTGGTCAGTCCAAGGTGTTTCTGACCAGTTAATATTTGTTATTATCAGGTTCTGGTCATCTGGTTATCTTTTACTACAGCAATATAAGCGTTCCAGTGTTAACTGTCCTGTCAGCTCAGCGTATTCATAGCAAGACACATTCACCATCACTAAACTGACCCAATGTAGTATACTGATTGTGGAATTTTTACTTTGAAATGTGTGCTTTTATGTTTTGTCCCTTTTCCCCGGTCCTATCTACTTATCCACATACTGGTACATGTCTTTTCGTTTATGCACTCTCGGTTTCAATTTTAATTTTAGTAGCATTCTTTTTCACTCAGATTTTTTTGACTTTCGCAGACAATAAGTTACATTGTTGCTCATGATATAAATCTAATTTGCAGATGAGTTTTAAGAATGTACCAAGCATCTATTTATAGCAAATCTTTATACTTTTAGCTAACGTGACAGAATCTAAAAGCCCATATTGCTTTTCACTGATGTTTCAAAAGATGATGATTCTTATGATCATGCGTCTGTGGTATACTTTCATATGTATATTTGAAGTTTTTGTTTTTGAATAATTGAATTTCCATAAAATGTATGTATTTCAAACCACACTTTACTATATATAGCCATATTTTTAAACACTAACCTGTAGATTTTGAAGGCACATAATTTTGTAAGTGTTTATCTATTGATTATTCTCATACTAGAAAAAAGGCCCGTTTCTGAGAGAAATGAAACGGGCGCTAGCAAGGTTTTCCTCGGTGTGTGTATGTTTGAGAGAGTGTGTGTGAGAGAGAGTGAATGTGCGAGTGTCTGTGTGTTAGAGAGAGAGAGAGTGTGGGTGCGAGTGTGTCTGTGAGAGAGTGTGTGTGTGTGTGAGTGTGCGAATGTGACAGAGTGTGTGGTGGAGAGTGTGTGAGAGTGAGAGAGACACTGTGTGTATGTGAGAGAAACCTCCCCTCCCCCCCTCTGTGTGTTCGCAGGACCCCTCCCCCCCTTCTGGTGCCCCTGCTCTCAGGTGACAGGCCCCCCCTTTCCCCCCGTATGCATAATAGGTAAAATAAAAAAAAAACAAAGAAAAAGAAAGCTTTGCATCTCTGTGGGAAAAAAGATGTGCTTGAAAAGTGTTGCTAATTGTAGCTGTTTCCCCAGAGAGAGCACAGCGTTGTTGTTGTAGGAGAAGAGGTTTTTTTTTTTTGTCCAATACGCAAGCACAGAAACAGAGACCTGGAGGGCATTGTTTTTGTTTCACAGGTCAGCGTTTCTGTCGCTTCCCTTCCTTCAGTTTTGAAGCCTCAGCTGTGGGCCGGTTGTTGGCTTTGGGAATTGCTGTGTTTACGGGAGGGAGTGAACGTTTGACAAAGAGAGTGAGAGGCAGGCTTGCTTCTGGAGAGAGGCGGTGTTGCAGTGCTTGTTGCCTGGTTTGTAAGGTTTTGTGGACGCACACAGAGCTGCCAAGGAAGAAGACAGAGGTCGGTCCCGGGAGGGAGGTAGGGCTATGAGCGGCGATACGATTGGTTGAGTGTGATTGCTCCGCCCTCGACGTCATCGCGTTTGACGTGGGGGCGGAGCAAACAGGCATGGGCAAATTTGGGGTTCGCCACCATGCAGCTCTTGTGGAGGCTTCATAGAACGTTGGAGGTAAGAATTATATATATAGATAATATGATTGTATATAAATTATACAATGATGTATTACCAGATACCTGTGTTCCCAGATTCTTTTAGGTTCATGTTGCACATAACTGCTGTCTAAGAGATAATTTTTCACTTTTTGGCTCGATAGGAGAATGGCCTGTATGCTAAACTGAGGAAGTGTTCCTTTGAACAGACAACACTTCCCTTCTTGTGATACATAGTTTCATCCTTGGGCATCTAGATGGACCTGGCTATATCTGCTGTTATCCAAAACTGAATGCAACCCATGGGTCTCAAGGTCCTCCAGAGAGTTTTGGGCTTTGCAAATTATTATTGACAATTAATCCAGAATTACTCTAGTCTTACAGCCCCTCTTACCACTCTCACTTGAAAGGTGGCGGACACATGCAACTGGTTGACCAAGGCCCAGCTGGCCTTTTTGAAGCTTAAAGAAGCCTTTCTATCAGCCCTCATGCTACAACACCCTAATACCTCACACCCCTTTTTTGTGCAAGTGCATGCCTCCTCTGTAGGGGCTGGGGCCATTCTTTCTCAGACCTCCACCAGCGGAAAACTGTTATCTTGCTCCTTCTTTTTGAAAAAATTCTCCACAGATGAACAGAATTGCACCACTGACGACCACAAACTCCTGGCCATTACATTGGCCCTGGAAGTGTGGAGACATCTACTGGGGGGAGCTGTGCATCTTTTCATCATAACTACTGAACCTATGTTTACAGGGAGGCCAAAAGGCTGAACCCTTGTCAGATCAGGTGATCTCTATTTTTCTCTTGCTTTGATTTCTAGCTGACCCAGTGGCGAAACATGCTCAAGCAGACACCCTCTCCAGGACTTTTGATACCATTGGAAGTGGTCCTGGTTGAACATCACCATGGATTTAATTGCTGACCTTCCATCATCTCAAGGTAGTGGTGGATCATTTTTCCAAGATGGCACACTTCATCCCCATGAGCTCCTTACCGTCTGCTGCCACCTTGGCTCAGTCCTTTTTTAAAGCGTGGAGTGGCCTAGTGGTTAGAACACCTGTCTTGACATCCAGAGATGGCCAGTTCAAATCCCACTGCTGCTCCCTGTGATCTTGGGCAAGTCACTTAACCCTCCATTTCCTCAGGTACAAAATTAGATTGTGAGACCTCCAGGGACAGAAAAATACCCAGTGTATCTGAATGCAACCCACCTTGAGCTACTACTGAAAAAGGTATGAGCAAAATCCAAATAAATAATAATAAAAAGAAATTGTCCATCTCCACAGAACACTAGAACACATTGGGGCTCATTTTCAAAGCACTTAGCCTCCCAAAGTTCCATAGAAACCTATGGAACTTAGCCTCCCAAAGTGCTTTGAAAATATGCCTCATTGTCAGCTACCAGGGCTTCAGTTCACCTCTCAATTTTGGTGGAAGTTATGTGAGTATTTCAGCATCCAGTTGGACATCTCCTCAGCATATCATCCCCAGTCTAACAGCCAGACATAAACAGTAAATCAGATCCTAAAATGTTTCCTCAGGGCCTAGTTTAGTGAAAGCCAGGATGACTGGGTGCTTCTACTCCCCTGGGCTGAGTTATCTTATAATAATCATATCAGTGAATCAACAAGGTCTTCTCCCTTTAATGTGATGTATAGACAACACAGGTTTGCCTTTCTTCTACTCCTGCATTTTTTGCAGGCAGTTGGAAATATCCGGAGAATTTGGGACCAGACTTGGCACCTGCTCACTAAGGCTTCAGTATCCTACAAGAAACAGGTCAATCGCAAACAACAACTGGCTCTAAAATGTTGCACTGGGAAGAAGGTGTGGTATAGCACCCAATATCTCAGGCTGAAGGTGCCAATCCCAGAAGTTCTTACCCAGGGTCATTGGACCTTTTGCCGTACAATGTCATTTGGGCCCAGTCACTTATCGATTACGATTTCCCCCCTCTATGCGCATCCATAATGCCTTCCATGTATCCCTATTAACACTTGTTGTTTTGTTGAGAAATGCAGCAAAGGAACCTCCACCACCCACACCAGTGGTGACAGACGATCCAGAATTTGAGGAGCAAGATATACTGGATTCTAAGAGGATTAAGGGGAACTACATTATATTCTTGCATGGAAGTGTTTGAACCTTAGAATAATATATGGGAACCTGCCGATAATGTTCATGCCCCTGCTTTTATCAAATGCTTTCATCACCTCTATCCCATTAAGCCCAAGCCTAAGGGGCCGAGAGGAGGTGCTGTCTGCCCCTCACCTGTTTCCAGAAGTCTTCTAGGGTCCAGGAGCCTCCTGTACCTGATGAATCTTTTTTACTTCTTGGAACTCTGCACTGCCTTTTTATAGCCATGCAAGATGACGATGACTAATAACATCACATCCTGCCTAGGTATGAAAGAAAATTCCCTACACTGAACCAGTGCCTCAGCAACAGGCTTCCTGGTGTCCTGCAGGCTTCAGTGTGCATTACCTTGTTCCAGTGTTCCTGCCTTGCCTTGTTCCTGTCCTGCCATGCTCCAGAATTCCTGCCTACCTGTTCTTGACTCTGCCTGCTTGCAGTCTTGGACTTGGCCCTAGCCACTTCTAGTTTGGGTTCTCTGCATCACTAACTATAGTCCTGGGCTTTGTCAAACGTCTGTGTCAAGGAGGACTCATGCTGCATGTGTACCGCACAGGTGGAGCCAACCTCGCTATGGCCCAAGGGCTCACTTTCCTCGAATCATGACATCTGGTCTGCAGATGGACGTCTCTGTATCCCTGAGAAGAGAATTGCCAACCACCACTGCCTTTCACCTCTTAATGGTAACTGATCCAGCAACTTTGGGGATTTCGAGCTCCAATTCTTCCTTTCTCTGGGATGCACTCACCTCCTCCATTTCCAGGGCTGCATACCTGTTCTTCACTTCGAGGGCTGATGGAGTCATAGTATCAGTCCTGTAGGGTAATGTTTCCCAAGTGCAGTCCTGGAGTATCCCTTGCCAGTCAGGTTTTCAGGATATCCACAGTGAATATGTATTAACTTGATTTGCATGCCCTGCTTCCATTATATGCAAATCTTTTTCATACATACTCATTGTGGATATCCTGAAAACCTGACTAGCAAGGGGTACTTCAGGACCAGATTTGAGAAACACTGCTGTAGGATCTCATGATCTAAGTCCAGTTGATCTCCTTTCAGCCCAGCTCCCCCCCCCCCCCCACTGTGTCACGGGTACAGGGATGGTGAGCCCTTGGACTGCAGCCAGGCTGCAGCAGACAAGTCCTCTGAGAAGGTACAAAGCAGAGGCGAGCCAGACACTGAATCCAGACAAGACACAAGACATAGCAATAGACAGTGCACGCTCAAGGCAGGGAAGAAACATAGCCTGGCTAAAGCAAAATTAGGAATGGAGCTTGACAAAAGCAGGAACCAGGAACAAATGAAGGACACTCATACGGGCCGCAAGGCCAAACTGGAACCCATACATACCAGAGGGAAGGGAAAAGAAACAGAACAGAATTCCCTGAGAAGATACTACCCAAGCAGGGCACACATACTGCGCAAAACAGAGCCACAAACAGGAGGTCAAAAGACCCTACACACAAGCACAAAGAGACTGAAGGGGAAACCACACAGGAATACAGCTCAGGGCTGTGCTTAGAACCTTAGCTATATGGACGAATAGTCCTAAGTAAATCAAACAGTAATCACACAGAGAGGTAGCTCAGGGCTGAGCTAGTAGTCCCTCCAAATCAGAAGAGCAGACCACTCATGCCACACAGAGAGGCAGCTCAAGGCTGAGCTAGTAGACATAGCTAAACAGAAGAACCACCCACTCATACTCAAATAGAAACCAAACAGAAAGGACACTCAGGGCTGTGCTAGTAGCCACAGCTAAATGGAAGAACAACCCACTCATGCCACACAGAAAGGCCGATCAGGGCTGTGCTAGTAGTCACAGCTAAACAGAAGAGCAACTCAAACAGAAACCTCACAGAGAGGACTCAAACAGAAAGCATACAGAGAAGTAACTCAAGGCAGGGCCACACGGCCATTCTAAGGTAAAGGGAAAACACACAAAAACAACTCAAGGCAAGGCCACAGAATCAAATACAGACACTAGAGACAAAGGGGAAAAATAAAGCAAAAGGGAATGGCTGCTTTTACATACACAAGACAGCAAAGGAGCAGTGCTCACAAGCCTGGTAACAGACACTGCAGACAAAGGGTAAAAGCAGACTAAAGGAAACGACTGCTTCTAAATACATAAGTGAAAAGGAAGCACAGCTCACAAGA
Organism: Microcaecilia unicolor; assembly: GCF_901765095.1. NCBI lineage: Eukaryota > Metazoa > Chordata > Amphibia > Gymnophiona > Siphonopidae > Microcaecilia > Microcaecilia unicolor. The sequence continues at coordinate 596,535,597 of NC_044032.1, forward strand.
GCCAAAAAACAAACACTGCAGACAAAGGGTTAAATCAGGCTACAGAGAAGAGTAAACAAACAAAGAAGAAACGTGCTTACCTCAGACTAGCCAGCACCCACAGCCGGGAAGGGAAAGGCAAGGCAGACGGAGAGGCAGCAGACACATTTGCACAGCAGTGAAGTAATCAGGGACGAGGCTGGCTTCTACAGACTCTCAGAACAAACAGACAAGAACTACACATGCCTAGAAACAGTACAGGCAGAGCTAGAAAACAAGCTAACTGAAAAGTAGTCCATTCGGGTACAAACAAGAACCACACACACACAGGGAAACAGAACAGAGCCTTCTGAGAGCGTAGCTAATATGAAAATAATCCATTCAGGTTCAAACCAGAAGCACACACACAGGGAAACAGAACAGGGCTTGCTAGAGAGCTTAGCTAACAGGAAAGTAATACATTCAGGTTCAAACCAGAAGCACACAAACAAGGAAACAGAACAGGCTTTGCTAGAGAGCATAGGTAACAGGAAAGTAATATATTCAGGTTCAAATCAGAGCCACACACAGAGCTCAAGGCACAGCTAACAAGACAACCAGTTCCCTCAGAATCAAACACAGTAGCAAGTATAATAAGAAAAGGGAAATAGACCTGTTGCAAAGGCAACCCAGGAAAGTTTCCCAGGTCCTTATAAGGGAGAAGGCTGATGATGTTTCACTGGGCAATGAAGCTTAGAAGCAGAGACCAAACAAGGCTTGGGTTCAGAGACACCAAAGTCAGGCTTGGCTAGCAGGAACATCATCGGCAGGGAAAGAGTCTGGAGGGGTCACAGAGCCAGATACAGAGAATCAGAAGGTCTGGACATAAAGGCACGGCCACAGCCGTGAGACACTGCTGGAAATCTTTGATGCTTCATGAAGCATTTCATTGATATATTTCTCATTTTTGCAGTTGCTTCTCAACCTTGCCACCTCCTCTTAGTTCTTTCATGAAGGATTCAAGCTGAAGACATCTTGCTCGTGTAACAAGCCCTTCTCCTGGGATCACAGCAACAGAAGCTGTAACTGGGGCAACAGTTTTGGTGACCAGTTGTTTCCCAGACATACTGCAGTTACAGAAGTATTTGTACCTGTAGAAAGATAACAGAAAAAGCCCTAGTAAAGACCCTAACATTTCCTCAGCTGTCCTGTAGACTAAAAGTAGCAGCTGTCGTCTTTTGTGTAAAGTCTAACCCTCAGAAGTGCGGAGACTTCATAAGACATTATTTAGGTCATTTCTCCTTTTGAAATGGTGGTAAAAAAAGCTCCTTAAAAATAAAATTAAACTAAGTCCTCTCAACTAAGATAAGAAAAAAAAACCATCAGTTTTCCCAGCAATATAAAATTAGAATTTAAATAAACCCTTTCCTAAAATAAATAAATCAGGCACAGCAGTTGTTGCAAAAAAAAAAGCCAAAAAAACATTCTGACTTCAATCTACAATGTCTTCCTCCTAATTGACTGCACAGCCTATAAATCAAAGATCAGGCTTTGGGTGGGTGGTTGATGGGGAGGAGGGAATTAAACACTAAATATAAAATTGGTGCAGAAAACATATTAGGCTCATTTTACTAATTCAGCAGGATTTAAATCTGTAATATTTGTCTAGCTAACTCTCAGAGTTAACTGACAAAGTTTTGAATATCAACCTCTTAATGAGCTCTGTTAAACAACAGTTTGTGAGTCCATGCTAAAAAAAAAAAATAAGAGACGTGGAGGGGCATAATGGAACAGAAACGCCTATCTCCATGGGCGTTAATCTCCGAGAACGGGTCCGTGAAGGGGCGGAGTGAACCGTATGTTCCAAAAAAAATAGACGCCCATGTTTTATTCGCCAAGGTGTGAGCTGGGCGTTTTTGCTTTTCAGCGATAATGGAAAATGAAATCGCCCAGCTCAAAAACGAATACATCCAAGGCATTTGTTCGTGGGAGGGGCCAGGATTCATAGTGCACTGGTCCCCCTCACATGCCAGGACACCAACCGGGCACCCTTTTACAAAAACAAAAAAAAGGTAAAGGAGCTCCCAGGTACATAGCACCCTTCCCTTGTGTGTTGAGCCCCCCAAATCCCCCTCAAAACCCACTGCCCACATGTCGACACCATTATTATAGCCCTAAGGGGTGAAGGGGGGCACCTACATGTGGGTACAGTGGGTTTGGGGGGGTTGGACGACTAAGCATTAAGCAGCACAATTGTAACAGGTAGGGGGGGGGATGGGCCTGGGTCCACCTGCCTGACGTCCACTGCACCCCCTAACAACTGCTCCAGGGACCTGCATACTGCTGCTTGGGAGGAGGGTATGACATTTGAGGGTGAAAGTAAAAAGTTGTGAAACATCATTTTTTGTGGTGGGAGGGGGTTAGTGACCACTGGGGGAGTCAGGGGAGGTCATCCCCGACTCCCTCTGGGGGTCATCTGGTCATTTAGGGCACTTTTTGGGGCCTTATTCGTGAAAAAACAGGGTCCAGGAAAAGTGCCCTAAATTCTAGCTACAAACGCATCCATTATCGGCGAAAGGCGCCCATCTCTGTTCGGGTGATAACCACGCCCCAGTTCCGCCTTCACCACGCCTCCGACACGCCCCCGTCCACTTTGTCCGCATCCGCGACGGAGTCCAGTTGAAAGCGTCCAAAGTTCGGCTTTCGATTATACCGCTTTATTTGTTTTTGTGAGAAAGACGCCCATCTCCCGATTTAGGTCGGAACTTGGGCGTTTTTCTCGTTCGATTATAAGCTGGATAGCATTCCTACAGTAGAAGCATGAATGTTATTGCAAAAAACAGAATATGTATGCATTCATGTATATTGCTTTATTGTATTTTAATAAATTGAACTATTGTACCACTATTTTTTCACTAAGCAAACAAGGTTCTCATTGGTAAGCATTTTTCAGAAATAACATAATAGAACTCCTCCAACTTTAGTATATGTTCAATATATAAAACCAGATTTCATTGCTACAGCTTAAAATGGATTCCATACTGTGTCTGTTACTATTCATGTTGAGCAAACCTTCAAGGGCATGACGTTATTGTATTCCCTAATGCACATTAATTGATATGTAGACATATTTCAGATGTTCTAGAAATTTGGGTCTGTTCAGTTGCACCTAAACTATTGATCAAATTACTGACAATTGTTGTTTTTGAATAGCAGCATGTCTTCCTGCTATTATATGCTATAGATGATTGCATCACTAAGAGCAGCTGAGACGTAGGGGCCTGTTTACTAATGTGTGCTAAGCAGCTGGTGCATGAATTAGCACATATTGGAATCCTTTTAATAAGCTGCTGTAAGCACTAATACAGGTTTACCACAGGTTAAAATGCACTACTGCATGGCATGCTCAGGCATCCCATGGTAGTTTTTCATATGTGCACACTACCCTTATGCTAAAAAATTAAATTTATTTTTTAGCACTGGAGGCATGTTTGGGGGGAGTGGGTGTGGCTATGCTAATCGGTTAGCATGTGGGCATTGTCGTACGCTGGTTAGCGCATGATTAATGTGTGAGCACTGAACACCTACAAAATAGGTGTCGGTAAGTGTTCATGCGCTAATTGTAAAATTAGCATGTGGCCATTATTACAGAAATAGGAAAATCTATTTACCGGCAACACTGAAAGTGGCCTTAGCATGCAGGAAAGACCCACGCTGGGGATAGCACAGGCCACCTTTTAGCACTGCTTAGTAAAAGGACCCCATTATCTGTGAGTATACAAGTAAGGTAACTCATAATACACAGACATGCAGCCCTTAGTAATTTATGTACTGATTGCATGCCCTGTTGTGGGGTGAGAAGGGGGTCATGGCAGCCATTTTGCAAAGGTATGTCGCAAGGGGCAGGAGTGAGGGGGCTCTTCTCCTGCCCCCAATGACCACCACTGGACCAATAGGGATTAAGGTAGGCCCTTGGGGGGGGGTCTACATGAGTTACAGAGGGGGTGGAGGGGTTGGGGTAGGAATGGGTGGCATTTGTGGAGGAGAGTGGCTTGTGACCACGGGTTGGGAGGGGGAGAGGATGGGGATGTGATGTGTCGGGGGCTGGGGGGGGTCTTTATTTTTTTTAAAGAAGCTTATGCAGGTCCAGGACTGGCCCTTTATTCAGCCGGGGCCCGCATAAGCTTAAGCCTTTGAGCTGTCCTAAATTCACCCACTTAAGCTGAATATCGCCGGCACCCTCATAAGCCCCAGCTTCTCCCCAACACATACCCCCCCATGGACCGTCCCTGAACAGCCCACTTTTGGGGGGGGCTGATCACTCTGAATATTGCCTTGACTATGTTATCACTAGTGATCAAGTTGCCAATAAGTGTAAAAATCTCTTCTTTTTCCACCTTTACTATTACTACTACTTATGATTTCTATAGCACTACTAGATGCATGCAGCGCTGTACAATAAACATGTATTAGACAGTCTCTGCTCTATAGAGCTTACAATCTATTCAAGACAAACAGGACAAATAAGGGATTAGGCAGTTTATCGTTTGTGGAGATATGTTGTGTGTGTGTGTGTGTGTGAGAGTGATTGAGTCTTTACTATATTCATTGGTGCTCTTTTCTATTAATATTATTTTGTAAACCACTCTGGCCTTTTTGAAGAGTGGTATATTAAATGATGTAAACTATTAAACTTTTAATTACTTATTGTGGGACTGATTAAAACAGACATGAGTATTGAACAGATGAATAAGAATTAGGAGTTAAAAGCAGCCTCCAAAAGCTGGGCTTTTAGCCTAGATTTGAATACGGCCAGAGATGGAGCTTGACACACTGACTCATGAAGTCTATTCCAGGCATAAGGTGCAACAATAAAAAAGGAACTGAGTCTGGAGTTGGTAGTGGAGGAAAAGGGTACAGATAAGTGAGACTTACCCAATGAACAAAGTATCTGGAGATAGGGATAGGGAGAGATAAGAGTGGAGAGTTACTGAGGAGCTGCACAATGAATGTGGTTGTAAATCAGTATGAGGAGTTTAACAAGGTGACAACAGTTCTTTCACACTATTTTATTCAGACCCCTTCAAGGCGCTTGCATGAATTGTGTATCAATGATATTTTGCTGCTTTACTGTGCTTTATTCTGTTGTTTTTCTCTCTTTTCAGGTACTATAAACCATACTGCTGTTACCTTCTGCCCTTTGCGATCCTCCCGCTGCTACCACACAAGGTGATGTCAGTTCCTCCACACTATTTAATTAAGACTCCTTCAAGGTGCTTGCGCCACAGGCGCATACCAAAGGAGCGTACACAAGGAGCAGGTCCTGCTCCTTGGATGCTCCTTGGTGCACCTTCTTGAGCCCGACTGGGCCCAGCCCATATCCTTTTTGCTTCTGGCCACCATCCCTAGGTCTTTTGTATTATCAGTTTCTCTCATTTCCCTCGTTTTGATTTATTTTTCTTGCACAACAATGCCCTCTATCTCTGCTATCTGTGGCCAGCGTCCTCCATAATTGCCTCGTCCTCCACCTCTTCACCGTACCCCCATTCTTATTCCGTATTTAACTATCACATCATCTTCATCACCCTCCTCTCCTTCCTTCCTGATCCAAAGTCTCTTAAACATCCATTCTCTTCATTATAAGGGTTCTCTTGTGGCTGACCTTATTCGCTCTCATTCTTTGGATATACTATATCTCACTGAAACTTGACTTTGCCCCGGTAACACGTTGACTCTCCAGGATGTTTCCCCTCTGGGATTTTCCTTCCTTCAATTCCCCCGTCAAGCACGACAAGGTGGGTGCATGGATTTCATCTATTCAAATTCCCTTCAAGTCCCTCCTTGTAGATTTTCCACCTTTGCTCTTTCTGACATAGGATTTCTACGTTTCTTCACCTATGATGCATCCTTTTACCTTGCTACCATCTGCCACCCTCCTCCCCTGACCTCAGACTTCTTAGAGATCTATGCTTTTCTCTCTGAAGCTAGAACCCTCTTTGATCCACTGCTCATCATAGGTGATTTTAACATTCCTACATCTGGTTCTCATTCCACATTTTTCTCCCTCTTGGAACAACTAGATCTCACCCAGCATAATTCCATACCCACCCACACAGCTAGTAATACTTTGGATCTGATACTTGCATGCTCTTTCTCCTCTTTCAAGCCCTTGCATTTGGACTTAACATAGTATCCCTGGACCAATCATGCTCTTCTCCACTTTTCTGTCCTTATCGTCTCCTTTCTTCTCCTCCCACCCCACCCTCCTGACGGATTCTTACTGATGATACTCTTGCCTCTTTACTGCTTCTTCTTCCTTCCTTGCCACATTTAGCAGCACCAACCCCTCTCCCACTTTCACCCTTGATTCATAGACTGAACAGTTCCCTCTGCCAGGCTCTGGACACTGTTGCCCCTATTCATCCACCTTCACTTAGACGTAAGATTACTGCTCCTTGGTTTTCTTCTTTCCAGTATTGCCAAAACTGTTGGGGATATTGAGAGAGGTCTAATGGACATATAATGACCTTATAGAATATCAAAGTATATGCCATGAATTAATGGTACACCTTTTGCAGGTAGACGTGTTCATGGATGGAGTGCACAGGTATTCATGTAAGGCATTTACACCAACTAGAGGACTGGTGTAATGATTACATCTTAATATATACACACACACTCAGCCATTTGAGCTAGTATTCTATAAAGAAAAGTAGATACCAACTATTCTTTATAGAATAGGTTTAAAATAGGCACCATAACCAGCATTTAATTTGGGTTCTCTGTTATAAAATTGCCATATTGGCATTAAAAATGCTGGTTTCAATTAAAAACACATATATAATTGGTAAGAACGTATAATTATCATTATCATATGGTTCAGAAACTTTTTTCACAGTACTATATATAGAGGACTCAATTAAAAAAAACAAACAATTTAAGCAGACAAAAGAGGTTCCTGCCCTCTTAAATTGCACTCAGTGGGTCAGTAGAAGATATTCAGCAGCACTTACTGGGGAAATGTTGCTGATTATCACCTCTGACTGCCTTTGGCATTCCCTGGTTAATGGCTTAAAAAAACTCCATTCATAGTCTTATGTTTTAAACTAATCCCCATACAGGGGTCTACTTTTGCTGTACTTATCAGCTGTCCAATCTTTGTGTCTCCACTATTTCTAAATTATTCAGACAATCTTGATACAAAATTCAGTTCTGTTCAATGAGATCAAACAAGGGACACCATTTAGAAATGGTAGTGTTCTACTCATTCCGGTGCTCTCAACCCGTCAGGGAGCCCCCGGTTTCGCGATTGCTGCATCAGGGGTTTAAATTGTATCTCTTATTATAGAATCGTTGATACAATAAGAGATACAATTTAAACCCCTTGGTGCAGCAATCGCGAAACTGGGGGCTCCCTGTCAGGTTGAGGAGTGGAGAACACCGGAATGAGTAGAACACTACAGTGTTTGGCTAAGCTAAGTGATTTCTAAATGGTGTCCCTTGTTTGATCTCATTGAACAGAACTGAATTTTGTATCAAGATTGTCTGAATAATTTAGAAATAGTGGAGACACAAAGATTGGACAGCTGATAAGTACAGTGAAAGTAGACCCCTGTATGGGGATTAGTTTAAAACATAAGACTATGAATGGAGTTTTTTAAAGCTATATGATGGCACGCCGAGCCTATGCCTTATAGCCGACTACGTCGGGCTGGCTGGGTGGCGACACTGAAGCTTTTTTCTCCATTTAATTAGATTAATTTGTCTACTTAAGAGTGTGAGTGTCCTACACTAGTATTACACAGCTGGTGTGACATTGTGTTGTGATTTTCAAATTCGATCTTAAGCTTGAGTGGATTATTATTCCCTGGTTAATGCCAGGACACTCCAGGGGCAAAGTCTGGGCCGAGCCAGGAATTGTGTAAACACTGGGCATATTCAGTGCTGATGCCCACATAGCTAACTGGGGAAGTAGGACCATTTAAGTTTCAATTTTATTACACACTTAATGTACTGCTCAGGAGAAAAGCTATCTGAGCCATTTACATTTTCAAATAATAATGAAAAAGGAAAAGAACTACAATAATAAAGGACAGGAAGGTTAAATAGCAGTTCCAACTTCTCTCAGTTAGTTTTGTGTGTACAACACTAAATATTGGCTGTACCTGCATAACTTCTTGATGCCACCAAAGATCTGGAGATTCTGTGCCAGAGCCAGGATATGGCCCTGCTCTGAATATACAGGTCTATTTTAGTTGTCAGTGGTCATTTAAAAAAATGCTGACCACTGCCAACTGAATATTGACCCGAGAATTTTCAGATATGTATGAACAGATTCCCCTGCCTAAACTCTGCCACAAATCTGGCAGGTGTGAAGTACATAAGGTACTTTTATATTTGTTGAAAACTCAAAAATCAAAAAACTGCAGAGCAACCAAAAAATTATAATAATATCCAATATTGCTCATGAAAGCCTAATAGAGGGGCATAATCAAAAGGGACACCCACGTTTTCCTGAGGACGTCCTCACAAAACTTCCCAGTGGAGGGGTGGGGAAACCCATATTATCGAAACAAGATGGATGTCCATCTTTCGTTTCGATAATACGGTCGGGGACACCCAAATCTTGACATTTAGGTCATCCTTAGAGTTGGTTATCCCTAGACTTGGTTGTTTCTGATTTTCGGCGATAATGGAAACCAAGGATGCCCATCTCAGAAATGATCAAATGCAAGCCCTTTGGTCATGGGAGGAGCCAGCATTCATAGTGCACTGGTCCCCCTGACATGGCAGGACACAAACCGGGCACCCTAGGGGGCAGTGCAGTGGACTTCACAAGTTGCTCCCTTACCTTATGCGTTGAGCCCCCCAACCCCCCCCCCCCCAAATTACTACTACTACTACTACTTATCATTTCTATAGCGCTACTAGACGTATGCAGCACTGTACACTTGAACATGAAGAGACAGTCCCTGCCCGACAGAGCTTACAATCTAATTAAAAAAACCACTCCCCACAACTGTACACCACTACCATAGCCCTTACGGGTGAAGGGGGCACCGTTTGTGGTGGGTTTTGGAGGGCTCACATTTACCACCACAAGTGTAACAGGTGGGGGGGGGGGATGTCACAGGGTTCGCCTGCCTGAAGTGCACTGCACCCACTAAAACTGCTCCAGGGACCTGCATACTGCTGTGATGGACCTGAGTATGACATTTGAGGCTGGCATAGAGGCTGGTACAAAATATTTTTAAAGATGTTTTTTTGAGGGTGGGAGGGGGTTAGTGACCACTGGGGGGAGTAAGGGGAAGTGATCCCCAATTCTCTCTGGTGGTCATCTGGTCAGTTCGGTCACCTTTTTGTGACTGGTCATAAGAAAAACAGGACCAGGTAAAGTCATCCAAGTGCTCGTCAGGGTCGCCCTTTTTTTTGCATTATGGGTCTAGGACGCCCATGTGTTAGGCACGCCCAAGAATTGCCTTTGCTACGCCTCTGACACGCCCCCGTGAACTTTGGTCGTCCCTGCGACAGAAAGCAGTTGGGGACGCCCAAAATCAGGCTTTCGATTATGCCAATTTGGTCGACCCTGTGAGAAGGATGCCCATCTTCCGATTTGTGTTGAAAGATGGGCGTCCTTCTCTTTCGAAAATGAGCCTCATAATAATCCAAGGGATCGCAGATACAAATATGTTAAAGGAAAATGGAAACGTCAAACCGATGCAAGACGGAAAGAAAGAAAAATGTTTTTGGTCTTGATCGCAAGTCCCTCCTGAGGCAGAGGTGAAACAAGGGGGGCTCCTTGTTGGAGGAGCTACACTGACTTTAAGGATTTCTACTATGCACTGGGACCCAATGTGAAGATTTTCGGCTGATATGGTGAAAGCGTTATTACCACCCGGGTGGAGAAACTAAGTAATATTCACTCCTTTTTCTCTTGTTGGTTTTTTGCAATAGAATTGAATAGTTTAGTAGGTCTTTGTAGTCACCAATACTAACCGTTGCGGAGATTTTGCAGTTGATTTTGCTCTCTCTGTCTTTGTGCTTCAGCGAGTTTTTCTCCCTAAGTGAAGTTGTTTATCGCTGAAGTTGGTTTTCAGAGAGTAGTTTGAAAATGGTGATAAGTGCCCTGTTAGGGGTGGGCCATCTATGTAGGCGCCCTGGGCTATTGAGGTTTCCTTTTTCCTTTAACATATTTGTATCTGCGATCCCTTAGGTTATTATTAGGCTTTCATGAGCAATATTGGATGTTATTATAACTTTTATATTTGTGTAATATTTAATGTTTTTTTTAGATAAGCTACTCAGATGGTTTATTTTTGGAAATTTGCTAGTGTTATGTGGGGGAAAAACGTATTAGTATATCTTGCCATTAAATATCATAGAAAAGTTCCCCCCTGTAAGACTATAAGGATCCTATTTAGTAACGTGCACTAAGGTTTTGCAGTTATGGTGCATTAGATGCAAAACAACTTCAGGAACTATGGCAGATAACGTGGCAGGTCACACTACTCTTTTGTTTGGACTCTCATATGTAGTAGACCACAGTCTTCCACTTCTGCAGTCTTCTTTCTCCTCTAGATAATGTAGCTCTGTAATCACTGTTAGTGTAAGTTAATTCCCATGTTAAACAGCTAGAGCATTTTAGTAAATAGGCCCCTAAATGATTATGTACAAACCTGCTTTTTATCACTGTTCTCTCTTCTTGACTAGTTCATGCTTGATAAAGAGGGAGAGACTAACGTGTGTGCAACCTTTTATAATCACTTTCTGCCATGTAGCCCCAATTAGCTCCCCTTCCAGACTGTTTATCAGAATAGAAATATTTCTTTTACCTGTGTCTACAACTCCCTAGACTCATCTACCACCAATACTCTCTATTATTTGCAGAATAGAGCTGAAACACCAAAGTGTTGGCCTTTATGATGTAGCTGTAGTCTAGTAAAGCACTGCACCTGGGATCTAAACTTAGTCTCATGTTCTTTTTATCTGCTGCCATAACTAAGGTTTTCATCTACTAATGGGCATTAACCTATTAACATGTGTTAATATACCTAATAATGCTTTGGTACTTAGAAATGTTACTTTTCTAAGGGGGTCTTTTACTAATGTGCACTAGCACTTCTAGCTGGCACTAAACACCTGAGACACCCATTATATTCCTATAGGTGCCTCAGGGGTCCTTTTACAAATAAGCACGTGCTAAATGTTAAAGGTGCCCATATATTTCTATGGATGTTTCTAGCCTTTAGCTCATGCTAATCAGTGTATACTAAAAATGTTAGTACACATTTGTGAAAGGACCCCTCAGTGTTTAGCACAGCTTAGTAATACTGTCAGTTTAGGAGTGGTCTTGGGTCCTATGTTATCTTTTGAAAATCTATTAGGGGTCGTTTTACAAAGCTGTGCTGAAAAATGGCCTGCGCTGGTGTAGACACGTGTATTGGAAGTATGCAGGTCCATTTTTCAGCGTACCTGCAAAAAAGGCCTTTTTTGCTGAAAATGGACATGCGGCAAAATAAAAATTGGTGTGTGTCCATTTTGGACCTGAGACCTTACTGCCACCCATTGACCTAGTGGTAAAGTCTCACACGTTAGCCAGATAGTAATGGTCTATGCAAGTACAATGTCGATTACCGTCTGGTTAGCTTCGCATGCCAGAAAATTTCTGGTGTGCTTAGTGGACGTGCGTAAAAATGAAATTACCACCCAGGCCACATAGCAGCCGGGCGGCAGTTCAAAATTAATGCATGTAGGACATGCATACGCGCCTACATGGCTTAGTAAAAGGACCCTTTAGTTTAAGTTAAAAAAAAAATTGGAAGCTGAGACAGCTCTGTAGGATTAGAAATTATTTATCTTCTCTTGTGATTAGCCAGTTAGATTATTGTAACCTGCTTTGTGGGGTGCTCTGTCAGGTTCAGACATTGGCAAGATTAGTATGTCAGGCAAAGAGATGGGATAGAACATCTACTTTATTGAGAAGCCTACACTGGCTACCTGTAGAAGCTTGTGTGTTGTTTAAATTATGTGCTCTAATATGTGTTATTGCTCATGGCATAGCCCCTTCTTTACCTTTCTTATCTAAGATTGCCTTCTTATCAACAGATAGGAATTTCTGCTTAGAAATTGTTTTGTTTTTTTTAATCTCACACAATTTTATTAAAGTTATATATATAGAACAGGGGTGTCCAACCTTGACCCTCACCAGGTCAGGTTTTCAGGTTATTCCAAATGAATATGCATTAGATCTATTTGCATACAATGGTGGTAGTACATATAAACAGATCTTATGCATATTCATTGGGGAAATACTGAAAACCTGACTGGATTGTAGCCCTCGAGGACCGAGATTGGACAACCCTAGTATAGAAAAACAAAAACAAGAGAAAACAGTAACCGTCGAAAATATGAAAGAATCTTATAATCCAGGGAGTTAACTGAAGATAACAACTGTTATGGAGGATACATTATACAATAACAATTGTAAACAGCAATACTAGAGACAAAAGTTACTGCACCCTCATAGAGATACAGGACTAATAAAGAACAAGCAAAAATATTAGATTGCATAATTCCAGTGAGAGTGATATCTAGTATAAAACCTAGAATATTAATGCATTATGGAGCATATTTTCTCAATAGTTTTATAACGCACAGTGAACTCAGCAGCCTTACATTCATATTTATGTATCATAAGAACATTCATCCACCAAAAGGTGACATTTAAGGAAGAAGAGGATTTCCAATTTTGTAAAATCATCTGTATAGAAAATGCAACCAAGATATCAAGCAATTTGTTCTGCCAGATATTTAAATGGTCATCAATTGCTAGAGAACAAAAAATAATTATATCACTAGATAGAGAGAAAGTAATTGGAAGTATGTCCCCAATTAATGACCATACAGCAGACCAAAAACCTTGGATGCAAAGACTGGAGAACAACATATGCACCAAATCCCCTAGCTGAGTGTTACAATGGCAGCACAAATTACTAGGATGGACATTAGCACGATGTAATTTAATAGGTGTCCAAATAGCTTTGTGAAAAAGGAAATACAATGATTGCATTAAATTGGTGGAAGCTGTGGGATGTAAGATAGATGTAAAACATTTTTCCAAATGTCATCACCCTTCCAAGTGGTATCAGCAGCTACCAAAGCAGTGACACTTTTTTTAGAACAACTTTCTTAGACCTTAGAGTTTTATAGAATAGAGATGTAGTACATCCCTGAAGTGCTTCAATAAGACATAATTTAATGAAGTTTGTGAGAGGAAGAGAGTGGTTGAAAAGCAGATAATAAAGTGTCGGAGTTGGCATCAGTGATAGAATTCTGAACAAGGCAGATGATACGGTTGCATTAATTGAGAGAAAGATAAGAGAGTAAAGTTGTCTGTAATATGATCCAAGTTCAGGATTCCTCTACAAGACTATTTGGACCAGTTAATGGTTTGGTGTCTAATTAAAATGTTTATGTTGTCCCAAATACGAGCAGACAAAAAAAATCATTTTTTTGAAAAAACAAAACAAAAAACCAAGTCTAGAATATTTAGAGCCTGAGGAATAGAAGCAACAACAGCAGATTTGGAAGAATCAGAGATTTGGGAGCATAAGGGATCCAAGCAAGAAGTATAGGTTGTACCAGATCAGATTCTATCTTAAATCATGCCGGACAGTCTAGAGAATTGAATGGGTGAGTCAACCATAGGGCCTCTTATCTGAGAATTGCAGCAACATGATATAGGAAGAAATCTGGAAAGCAAACTCCACCATCTACACTGGCAGCCTTCAATGTTTGTAAGGAAATCCTGGCAGGTTTATTATGCCATAAGTATTTGGTAATTTTAGTCTCTATGGGTTAGATTCTATATATGGTGCCTGAAAATTCTGCGTAGCAAAAAATAAGCCTAGGAATATTCTGTAAAGTGTGCTTAAATTTTATAGAATAGGCTTCAATTTCCACACAGTATATAGAATAATGCTACGTGCCTCTCCACATAACCAAATATAGTCATGGCCATTTATGCCATGCTTTACTTTGCGTAAATCCTGACACCTAAATTAGGCACAGAGTGGGTGTATTCTATAACAGTGCACATAGATTGTAGAAACACCCATATCCTGCCCATGGCCATGCCCCCTTTTCAACTATGTGACTTAGAATTTAGATGCACCACATGAAAGAATGTGCATAGCGAGTTGTGTGCGTAAATCTTAATTAATGCCTATTTGCTTAACATCCAATTAACAGCACTGATTAGCTAGTTAACCAATTAAGTTACATGAATTGTTATAGAATACGCTTCGATTTCCGCATGGAAATTAAGGCACTATATATAGAATCCCGGGGCAAATTTTTATAAAAGGGAGGAGGAGCAAGTTTAGGCAGCATAGTAGTTAACAATAGACATAATGGACATTTTTAATGCTCTCTAAGCGACCCCACCATGAAAGAGGCATTGGTGTTCCATTGATTATTTTGTCATTCTTCACTATATTGCAGCAGATTAATGTTCATGAGGTGTTCACAATCTTTATGGAAAAGAACCATTACGTATTTAAAATTAGCAGAAGACCATTTCAAGTCAGATGGGCCAATATCTGATTGTGTGGTGATATCATTCAAGGGCATGCCTTCCAATTTGTTCCAATTGATGAAGTATCCCACAAATGTTGAAAAGTGACAGGCTAATTGTTGTAAACTTGGAATTGAGGAGGAAGGTTGAGTAAGAAAAATAAGGAGGTCATCTGGATAGGCCAAAGTCTTATATTGCGAGTTACCAGATGTCAAGTCCATGAATAGAAGGGGAAGAGCAAATGGCAATTCATCCCAATTATGTCATTCTAGAATAACTAAAAGGTTTTTTTTTGGAGGGGGGGTTGGGTTTTTTTTTTTAACAGTTAAGTAAATGACATAACTGTAATGATTCCAATTGATTCCCTGGTTTCTTCTAGTTCCTTTTTAAAACATAATTAATAGTTTAGAGCATTGGATGAAAATGTATAAACTACAATTAAATACAGAGAAGACCACATTTATGCTTATTAGTAATTCATTAGATGAAAAGGAACGTGCTGTAACTATAAATCAAATAACTTACTATTTCTCCTTTACTATTAAAATTGTAGAAGTACTTGTAGATTCC
The DNA here is from genome assembly GCF_901765095.1 of Microcaecilia unicolor. Taxonomy (NCBI): domain Eukaryota; kingdom Metazoa; phylum Chordata; class Amphibia; order Gymnophiona; family Siphonopidae; genus Microcaecilia; species Microcaecilia unicolor. The sequence continues at coordinate 596,550,700 of NC_044032.1, forward strand.
AAATTGACATTAAAGCAGCAGTTTAATGCTTTAATCCAGAAATATTTTATTATGAGAAATCTTCATTGGATTCAAAAATGTTTTGACCAGGATCATTTTGTTTAATTGTGCAATCTCTTGTGCTCAACCTTTTAGATTATTGTAACATTATCTATCTGGGAAGTTCTAAACAAACATTTAAAAGATTACATTCTATCCAAAATACGGAAATATGCCTAATTTATTTATTGAAGAAACATTATAGTGTGTTAGCCTTTTATTTGAAAACTCACTGGCTTCATGTTTATGCAAGAATTTCCTTTACCTGTATTTGCTTTATAAAGTTTTGTTTGACTTAGCTGCCTTGTATTTATTGAATCACTTTGCATTTTAAGTATCCCTTAAAAATACAAGCAGCATCAAGCTCTTTACTTATCACTCTTTGAAAAATAAGAAGAGATTTAAGTTGGTTGATAACTTGCTCTCTTTTCAAGCTGCCAGATTAGATAAATATGTTACTTCTTTATTATTATCTGCTGCTAACTACATGGATCTTAGAAGTAAAACCAAGATTTATTTATTTATTTAGAAAATATGTGTTTGAATTAAAAGGCTAATAGTAATAGTGTTGGGGTACTGTGTATAATTGGATTTTAATTTCTATTGCAGACGCAGGAAGACACCTACTATGGAAATCCAAACCCAGAAGCCAAAGCACGAGTAGAGGATGACACAATGACCAAATCCACCAGGGAGATGCAGTTCAAAGCGGATTTATTAAAGTACAAAAGAAATGGAAAAGAAATTGACACAGGCCATACCTTGGCGGATGCAGCCACCCATCTCAGGGGTCACCATGCGCAATTTCAAACTCATACCTGAGGTCATCCACCTTTGGCCCCACTGATTTCCAGTAGTGGATGACCTCAGGTATTAGTTTGAAGTCGTGCATGGTGACCCCTAAGGCGGGCAGCTGTGTCCGCCAAAGCACAGCCTATATTGAGTCCTCTTGTTTTGGTTATTTAATAAATCTGCTTTGAACTACATTTCTCTGGTGGACTTGCGTTGTATCATCCTCTACTCCAGCATTGGCTTCTGTGTTTTAATTTCTATTGTCATATATTAGCATTTAGGTTAATGTTCTTGTGATGGGTCCTAAGATATTAATCAGGTTTTACACCTTAAAATTTTAGGTTAGTAGAAGTTTTTAATTGTTATTTCCTAGTGTATGACCAGCTTATTAGTTTTTATAATCCACATAGAACTGCAAAGTCAACTGTGGAATACAAATTATATTATATATTATTGATGAGAAGGCTTGTTTTACTTTTTTCATAATATGGGATCTGTGTTAAAATAGCACGAGTTACTGGTAAAAACAGCATGTCATAATGGTAGCCCAAATTGATAACATCTCCTCTAAATCACATTAACAGGTAAACTCACTTTAATAAATGAGGCCCAACGTTTGTTTCTTTTTTATATAATGGAATTCACTGTAGTTGGTTTAATTGGATACAATTTACAAATAATATTTAATTGTATCTGCCCTGAAACTAATATTAGCATCCATGTAACATATAAGGTTTTATTTTCATTTTTCTGAATAATTTTTGCGAGTATCAAACTTATATATGGCCTGCACGTTAATTTTTTTTTAATTGACCTACGAAGCATTAAGAGTAATCTCTTCTTTCACCAGTTTTATCACCATTTTGTAACTGCATTCTGATTTTTCCCCCTTAGGATTTGATACAAGCATTTTACCAATTTGCAAAGACTCTCTGGGCTGGATGTTTAATAGGCTTGATACAAACTATGACCTACTGCTGGATCAGTCAGAGCTTGGAAGTATTTACCTTGACAAGAATGAACAGTGTACCAAGATCTTTCTGAACTCTTGTGACACATACAAGGACCGTTTGATATCCAACAATGAATGGTGCTACTGCTTCCAAAGACAACAAGGTAAAATATGAGGATAATTTGCAGATAGGTTTTCAGAATATCCACAATGAATATGCGTGAGATAGATTTGCATACCAAGGAGGTTTGGGAATCACTGATCTACTATACAGATAGAATCTATATATTTCTATTTAAGGGGTCCTTTTACAAAGGCGTGCTGAAAAACTTTGCCAAAAATGGACGTGCGGCAAAATGAAAATTGCCACGTGTCCATTTTGGATCTGAGACCTTACCGCCAGCCATTGACCCAGCAGTAAAGTCTCACACGGTAACCAGGCAGTAATGAGCTACGTGCGCAAAATGCCACTTGGCACACGTCCTTTATGTGCACCCGGAAATAACAAATATTTTTCAGACGCATGTATTGGACGCGACCCAAAAATGAAATTACCATAAGAGCCACATGGTAGTCAGGCAGCAACTCCATTTTGGTGCGTGTAGATGCTTAAGCAGCTTAGTAAACGTGCCCCTAAATCTATATCGATATATACATGCATACATATAACTGTTGTAACCAGGTTGTATGGTATAGGAGTGTGAGGAAGTGGGTGCTAAAAGACAAGGTTTCCTTAGGAACATTCCCTCACTAAAGTGGAGCCACCTTAAGAATAGGTGTGGTAACCTGTCTGGCCAGGAAAGCCAGGCTCAAGGGGAGAGTCAGTCAAAAGCCCTCTGGCAGAACAGGATGGTGGGGGACTGAGTGAAGGAATCCTCATTAGCTACAATACCTGAGGGGAGCTCAGGGAAGAAGTGGCACCACAACAGACATTGCTATCTTGAATTTATTTGAGGTAGCCCAACTTTATCTTGGAACCTGGTTGACAATGTAACTGTGGAAATCAGAGCCAAACTGGGCTCCATTGTGCTGAATATTGAAAGATAGCACTTGAACTCTGGGGACTCTAGGACAGAGCCATGCTCTTTGTGCTGCCTTTTGGAGAGATAAATTAGTACACACTGTGGGCCAACGGGAGCAGGCCACAGAAGAGAACTTATGAATGTAAAGAGTGACTTTACTTGTTTATTTTCTCCTGATCTGTGGAGAGAACAGTTCATCTATTCCCCTATATGAAAATGAATTATTTTGATTTCCACTTATTTTATTTAGACTTAACCTTCTGTGTAGCAGTATTTATTAAGAGCCCAGGCCTGTCTGCTATCCATGCTGCCGCAAGAAGTAATAATTGAAAAAGAAAAAATTTCAAAATATCCTGTATATCTGGAGCTATCTTTTTACCCTCTACACAAGAAAATACCTTAACAATAATGTAGTTATTTTAGAAGTCCTATTCATGTTTACCAAGGATGCCCATCTCAAAAACGACCAAATCCAAGGCATTTGGTCATGGGAGGAGCCAGCATTCATAGTGCACTGGTCCCCCTGACATGCCAGGACACCAATCGGGCACCCTAGTGGGCACTGCAGTGGACTTCACAAATTGCTTCCAGGTGCATAGCTCCCTTACCTTCGGTGCTGAGCCCCCCAAAACCCACTCCCCACAACTGTACACCACTACCATAGCCCTAAGAAGTGAAGGGGGTCACCCACATGTGGGTACAGTGGGTTTCGGGTGGATTTTGAAGGGCTCACATTTACCAGCACAAGTGTAACAGGTGAGGGGGGCCTGGGTCCACCTGCTCAGAGTGCACTGCACCCACTAAAACTGTTCCAGGGACCTGCATACTGCTGTCATGGAGCTGGGTATGACATTTGAGGCTGGCAAAAAAATGTTTAATTTTTTTTTTAGGGTGGGAGGGGGTTGCTGACCACTGGGGAGGAAGGGGAGGTCATCCCCGATTCCCTCCAGTGGTCATCTGGTCAGTTTGGGCACCTTTTTGAGGCTTGGTCGTGAAAAAAAATGGACCAAGTAAAGTCAACCAAATGCTCGTCAGGGACGCCCTTCTTTTTTCCATTATTGGCCGAGGATGCCCATCTGTTAAGCACGCCCCAGTCCTGCCTTCGCTACACCTCCAACATGCCCCCATGAACTTTGGTCGTCCCCGCGACAGACTGCAGTTGAAGGCGCCCAAAATCGGCTTTCGATTATGCCGATTTGTACGACCCTGAGAGAAGGATGCCCATCTCCCGATTTGTGTCGGAAGATGGACGCCCTTCTCTTTCGAAAATGCCCCTGACAGTTTCCTAACCAACAAGGCAGCGGATTAAACTTTCAGTAAGTATGAGTCTCATATGATACCTGGAATGGGGGAAATCACAAATTATAGAGACAATTTGCTTTTCTTCTTTTAAATTAGGGTATACTTTACTATATTATGGGGTCATACATCATAGTGTAGCCATTGGTTTTTTTTTTTCAATTTTCTAACATGCTATGATCTTTAAATATACCAATGTCATAAAACTCTCATCGAACATACCTAAGACTTGACATAAGGGCTCTTTTACAAAGCAGTGGTAAGAACTAACGTGCTTACTGCACGCTAAAAAGGCACTACCATGGAACGCACTCAGGCCTCCTGTGGTAGTTCTGGGATCAGTGCATAAGAATCCCATGCTAAAAATTATTAATTATTTTTTAGTGCAGGAGGTGTGTTTGGAGATGGAGAGTAGGTATGCCCTGCCCTAATTGGGTAGCACGAGTAAATCGCCATGTTCTGTCCGATTAGTGCAGGGTTAGCACAGGAGCCCTTTCCTCTTAGTAAACAGGTTGTGGTAAGGGCTCACGCGCTAATGGCCACACATTAATTAGGTAATTAGAGTATTGCCATTAAGGGGAAAATAGAAATTGTGGCCATTTTACTGCCATGCTAAAAGTTTCCTCAGCGCGTGGGAAACTGACGTGCTAAAAATAGTGCAGGCCACTTTTTAACAATGTTTAGTAAAAGGGCCCTATAGATAGGCGTTAAAGTGTTGCTTTAATGTAGTAGACTTTTTTAAAAATATGTAATCATTCAAATGCAAATGAAGGGGCCTTTTTACTAAAGGGTTTTAGAATCTGGGCTTAGCCCATCTTAACACAGTGCTTTCCCACATGCTAAAAACAGATTCAATGCGGTAATATCAAGAGCACTTACCAAGGTGCTAATCTTTGTTATAGATGTCATGCCAACTCCTTGTTAGCTCAGATCCTCCAGAATGATTGCATATTCCTGTAGCTGAGAGCTTCTCTCCCCCCCCCCCCCCCCCCCCCCCCCAACGTTCCCAGGACATAACGGTGCTAACTGGCAATACAGAGAATATGTCCTTGGATGAAGTAATCAGGCAATGCTAAGCAGTAATTTTCCTTTCTGTAACCAAACTGGTTTCTGATAGCTACAGATGTATTCAGTTCACAGGTTGCAGAATCCATATTGTTCTAAGAATGGTTCAGGCTTGTATAGGCCAAGACCAGCAAAGGTGAGATCTCAGGTAAATACCCTTACAGTTCTAGCCAGTTTAACGTGCAAGTAATACACCGGGACATGCACAAAAGGGCATTTTCCTGTCACGGTAGCAGCTAACGAAAACAGAATGCAGATGAGCAAATTAGTATTATAATGTGTAGAATTCGTTGTCTAATGAGATGCACTACCATTTTCTGATTGCCCTACCGTGGAAAACCTAACGGGAGGTCTGCACCTCTCGTTGGGGCTGCTGTGAGGTAATCGGAAGAAAAAAAAGAGAAGACTTATAAATTTAACAAAAAAAAAAATCGGGGAAAAAACGTCCAAGTGCTCATCAGGGACGTCCTTTATGGACGTCCTTCACTCAAAACAACAACAAAAAAAAGGACGTCGTACTTCTTAATTTTTACTTGACCCTGCCACATCGGGCACACTAGGTGGCTTTAAGAGGAAGAGTTGCAGCTCAGGAGAGCGAGACGGCTGACACTGCAGCAATCTGCAGCAACCTCAGCGTGTATCGAGAGAAGCAACTCCTTTGCTCTGATCTGAAATCCGCCCTCACCCGTCTCCTCCGGTACCAGCTGCTCGAAGATGTGGTCCGTACGTTGGGGAGGTGGGCCGAGGCCCTACGGAGCCGCAGCCGCCAGTACATCTGCAGCCCCTGCACCGAGAGCCGCTGTTGCACGGCTGGGGACACCATGATCGGGCTGGGGCAGCCCAGCTGGGGATGCCATGATCGGGACGGGGCAGCCCAGCTTCAGCGCCCGCCCCACCCCCAAAGGGCCCACCTTTGCTTCCATCTCTCCCGGCTGCTAACACCCTGCGCAGAGCAGCCAGCATAACGCTTGGCTGCTCTGTGCATACTCAGCTGGCCGACTGGCTTGGAAGGAATACCCATGCAAATGAGCTAGCAGCGATCAGCTCATTTGCATGCAATTTCCTTGATGCATTCCCGTTGCTTACCGATTCGCTAAGGAGTCGGTACGGGAAGGGTTCTTCCCTGGAGTTTAGTGCACCTCCCCCTTAAATCCTTTTTATTATTTTCCAACTCCACCCCTGCCAGCACTCACTACAGGGAATCACTTTTATCTCTGCAACTGCTCTGCCATCCCCTCCCCTGGGCAGGCCTCCCAAACGCCCCTTGGAAAAACCTCCCAAACTGTTTCTACAGCCCATTGGCAGGGACCTCCTTCCCCCCAGGGCCTCTGGAAAAACATCTATCACTGCTGTCTTAGTAATACCCAAATCATGAGGGTATTACAATAAGCAAAAACCAAAAAAAGGAGGTGAAAACCCTCACGAAACCGTGGAGTATAAAACAAAAAGTGAGGAGAGTGGATGAGGATACCAAAAAATTTTTTATTCACATGAAAATTAAAAATTTAAAAACCTGATGTACATAAGAATGACCCGACACGGCCGTGTTTCGGCCCTAAGGCCTGCCTCAGGGGTCTTTATAACCTAAGTTGAACAATGAAACAAATGGAAAATATTGTTACAAATATATCATGAACATGAATATGGTGAGTAAAACAACAGACATTAAGTAAAAATGTATAACGTAAATAAATGAACAAACAAACCACCAGATAATTATCTGTGACTCATTCTGATAGTATAACATTGAATAATAAAAGTAAACCATATATATGAATATTTAAAAAGTTTTTAAAAAAAATTTTTTTAAAGAGTTAATAAGAATTAAAGATTATTAACACACATGGATAATGGTTTGAACAATGTATCAAAAAAATTTTATATATATATATATATATATATATATATATATATATAACACTGTATATTGTATCCAAATAATGAAAGTTATAATTGCGATTGTATATAAATAGATAATTAAAAATTATAAATTGTTAAGACACATGAATAATACTTTAAACAATACGTCAATTTGTAAAAATGAACAATGTGTATATGTGCAAATAATAAAAATTATAATTAAGGTAGTGTTGAATAATATATGATTATATGTATTTGAAAAAATGTTTATACATTAATATTTATACATTTATAATGAACATGTGTTGATCTTAAAAAAAGAAAGAAAATTTTTTTTGAATGAATTGTAAAATACCTCAGAGAATGTAGCTCAAAACGTGTACTCCAAGAGAAATAACGAGACAAAACTCTCTTAGATCTGTGTGTCCAAGAATAAAAAATGTAGAAATAATTAGTATAATGCAGGGAGAATAAAATACTGTGTAAATTAAAGCATATAAGATGATGTTAGATAAAGCAGTAGAAGAAGTATGTATTATGATAACATGTGCCTGAAAAAACTTAATTATAAAACAACATCAGTATGAAACGGAACGTTAAGGTAGAGAGGATAAGCACTGAACAGCAAGATATTGAATGGATAGCGAATGGATAACGATAGATGTAATAAACTTTATATTGAAAACTAAATATGATAGAATCTTTATATGCGAACAGAAAATTCAATATATGAGCATACTAATATTGTGATTAATCAAATATGTAGAGGTAGGACGAACTTACCTCCTCTCTTCTAAAGAATATATATAAAATATAAAAATTAATATTCGCTTTTTAATATATATTTTATATATATTCTTTAGAAGAGAGGAGGTAAGTTCGTCCTACCTCTACATATTTGATAGTGCACACAAACAGGCAAAATACCATAAAACACAATGCATTTTGTGGTAGCCTATTTTTCATATGCTAAGTGTGCATAGGACTTAATGCCTTTTTGTAAAAAATTAGGCTCAGTCTTGATGCATTTGTCTTCTTGATAATAAACAATAGCAAACATATATTTGGGAAACCTGGGAAAGAGTGTGTGTGTTGGGGGGGGAGGAGTTAAAGTTTTTTTTTATTGTAATACTTAATGTGATTTCAGATCCACCCTGCCAAACTGAGCTGAACATTATCCAGAAGCAGCAAGGAGGAAAGAAGCTCTTGGGTGAGTTGTAGATCATTCCTTTGAAGGTTTTATTGCTTGTATAAATAATTTCAAAGAAACAGCAACATAAAATCAATAACATAGATTTGCTGTGCTAGATTTTCTAGTAAAATTTATGAAGTTTTTTAAAAAGCTATTAAACTTAACTTTTTGCTACTTCATATAAAGAAAGATATTGCATTAATTTTGTCACTTTAATAAAATGTGCATTATTACAGCTATTTGAGAAAATAGTAAGACTTGGGTAATGCTGACAAGGCATCAGCAAAAGAACATAAGAATAGCCATACAGAGTCAAACCAATGACCATCTAGCCCAGTATCCTGCTTCTAATAGTGGCCAATACAGATCACAAGTACCTGGCAGAAACCCAAATAGTAACAACATTCAATCAAAAGTTTAAGGAAACAATCTTCCTTTTGTTTAATAATACTGTATAAGTTCTTATTCTGTTCTTTAAAACAAACCTTAATGTCTCTTATCTAGCTAATCATTCTATTTTATACCATCTATTTCCATTTATGTGCCCTGAAAAGTGTAACAGTATATGAATATAGTATTTATTCTCGTAGCACACAATTGGAATTCTGATTTATACATACTACAATGATGTGGAGAAAAATGTAAAACTGAGAGAAATGGGTTCAACGGATCACCAGTCAGGAAGTGGTAGGGCCCAATCAGTTTGCACTTAAGAAAACATCATGACAGTAGAAGAACCAGGTAGTGAAGTGACATTGTTTTGGTGAGGTGGCTGCAGTGACGTAGGAGACGGGAGGAGCCTGCGAGCCAGCAGCCAATGCCTCAAGGCTGCCTAGACAGTGCCTGCCGGTGCCGCGCTTTTTTTTTTTTTTTTTTAAACATTTTTCATCCTTAGCGCCGTTAGCGCTTCTTCTTTTTGTAGCGCCGGCCCTGCTGCTCAACAGGAAAAGCAGCAGTGGCCGACGATGGGTGCTGGGGCTGGCGCTGGGCGGGCCTGGGCTGAAATTGGGTGGGCCTGGGCCCAGCCAGGCCCACCCGTAGCTACGCCCCCTACTCCAGGGCCCCTCCCTCCTTCCCAGCTCCAAGGCCCTCCTTCCCAGCTCCAAGGCCCCCCTCCCTCCCAGCTCCAAGGCCTCTCTCCCTCTGAATTTTAAAAGTTACCTCATTGGGTTACAGGCAGCGGCAGGTAGCAGCCAGGGCCAGTGTTAGGGCGAGGCGACCGCATAGGGCCTCGCGCTCAAGGGGGCCCCGCACGGCATGCCTCCACCCCGACCACCCGAGTTCCAGTCCCCCTCCCTCTGAATTTTAAAAGTTACCTCGTCAGGTTAGAGGCAGCAGCAGGCGGCAGCAGTGAAAAGCGTGCGAGCTGCTCGGTGTTTCAGGAGCCTTCCCTTCCCTCTCTCAGCTCTGGTCCCACCCTCATGGAAACAGGAAATGAGGGCGGGACCAGAGCTGAGAGAATGGAAGGCTCCTGAAGCGCCGAGCTCGCACACTTTTCACTGCTGCTACCTGCCGCTGCCTGTAACCCGACAAGGTAACTTTTAAAATTCAGAGGGAGGGAGGCCTCGGAAGGAGGGGGCCCTTGGAGATGGGAGGGAAGAAGGGGGGCCTTGGATCTGGGAGGGAGGGATGCCTTGGAGCTGGGAGGGAGGGAGGGAGGGGGGCCTTGGAGCTGGGAAGGAGGGAGGGCCTTGGAGCTGGGAAGGAGGGAGGGGCCCTGGAGCTCGGAGGGGGGCCGGGCCCTGGAGCTGGGAGGGAGGGAGGCTCAAAGGGAGGGGGGATGGTCCAGGAGCTCGGAGGGGATGGCCCGGGAGCTCGGAGGGAGAGGTGGCCACCCTGGAGCTAGGGTGGGGGTGGGGTTAGGATTGGGTGGGGCTAGGATGGGGTCCCATCAAATTGGTCTGCACAGGGCCCCGCACTTGCTAAGACCGGCCCTGGTAGCAGCAGTGAAAAGCGTGCGAGCTCGGTGCTTCAGGAGCCTTCCTTTCTCTCTTTCAGCTCTGGTCCCGCCCTCATTTCCTGTTTCCACGAGGGCAGGACCATAGCTGAGAGAGGGAAGGGAAGGCTCCTGAAGCGCCGAGCAGCTCGCACGCTTTTCACTGCTGCCGCCTGCTGCTGTAACCCGACGAGGTAACTTTTAAAATTCAGAGGGAGGGGGACTGGAACTCGGGCGGTCGGGGCAGAGGCACGCCGCGTGGGACCCCCTTGAGTGCGAGGCTCTATGTGGTTGCCTCGCCCTAAGACCGGTCCTGTGTGATTCACCAGCTCGGGAGCCTTCAAGCTATGCTATGAACATCCTGCTTTAATTTGAATGAAAATTGCAGAATAACATGCTTCTTTTATCTCAATTGGTAAAAAAAAGATTTGCTTGAGAGACCGGACCAACAACCTGTGCTAAACTAATTCTGACCTACACCTTTGCAGTGCTATTCTTTTGAACTTTCCAACATTGCAAACCTCATCTTTTGATTATTTTCCTTATTGGCACGAACCCCATTCTGCTTCTAAGACTTGAGTTTTCTCCTGCTGGAAATGGATATTGACTCATACTACTAAATTGTTCCATACAACTGCAGAGACTTTAATCAAACTTGGTTTTGCTCCTTAATTTCACTTCATTTATTCTTTTATAATTTATTTCTGATCTCTCAATATGTACTCGGGATATTTTGCGCGTAATAACTTCTCCTGTTTGCTAACCACATTTTCTTCTAGTCAATTTTACTGCTATTTCTCTGATGCTACATGTGTGCAGGCGTATGTGAGGGTACATGCAGATGTGGATGAATGAGTGCGCTGGCACATGTGCACTTATGTGTATCTTTCTATGTATGGATATATATGTGAGTTGCTGATACATGTTATTTCTTTTTTTATATACTTTTATTTATATATTTTTTTACATTTATATTCCCAACATAAATGTAATGGTAATATTTGAAAAAGACAATATAATAATCACAAATTTTAACCAAGGTAATCCATTCCCCTTTAACTTTGTCCACAATTCACAGATCGAGATACTAAGCAAAAAGAAATAACTAAGAGAAAGAAAATTATGTTACATCATTGGAACATGAAGAGCACTACTAATCCCACTAATCGACCTACTAGCATATTAACATTGAGGTGCAGCCAAAGGCACATTAACACTTTCTTTAGAATTAATGAATTCTAGCAATTTTGGGGGGTCAAAGAAAACATAGTTGTTCGTGTGTAGGAATACAAGGCACCTACAGGGAAATTTCAACTTAAACAATGCTCTTAAGCTGAGAACTCTTGTTTTATATACCAAGAATTCTATTCTTCTCTTCTGTGTATCCCTTGCCAAGTCAGGAAAAATCTGAATCTTACACCCCAAAAAACCTGCATTAGCATGATGAAAATAAGTCAGAAAAATATTATTCCTGTCCATCTCTAAAGCAAAAGTAACCAATAGTGGTCTGTTCTGTCACCATCTCCAATGAACTTTCTAAAAATTCAGTCAGATTTAATTCTGGAACAGTTTGAGGTTGTCCATTAGATATTTTTGAAGTTCCTGTTATGTACTGGGCTCTAGCAATAGATGGAAAGCCTTCTGCTGGTATTCCCAGTACTTCCCCAGAGTATTTTTTTAACATCTCTAAAGCTGGAATTAACGGTGATTTAGGAAAATTTATAAACCTCAGATTGTTCCTGCGACTCTGGTTTTCAAGGTATTCAAGCATGCATGCTTGAATATCCTTCTCCTTAATTAATATAGATGTATCTTTTTGAAGTTTGGTAACCTCACTTTCCAGCAGTGCTACCTTATTTGATTGTTCTTGAAGATTTTTGGATAGATTTGGAGAAGATTGTTGTAAGTTCCATTACTTCTCCCCGAAAGAAGTTAGAAATAATTTTAAAAAAGTAGTGTTTAAACCTTGGATTGCATCCCAAAGCGATTCCAGCGTTACTACAGCCGGCCTTACCACTCCTCCGCTCCGTTTCCTTTGAAAGTATCAGTTTGGGCTAAAGATGAGGGATACTGCTCCTCCATTGTTATTTTGCTCAGAGTTGAGGTGCTAACTGGTCCCCCCCCCCCCCTCAACAAACGAGGGTTGCATTCCACTAATCACCTCCATCTGTTGCTTCTCTGTCTGCACCAAGACACTTCCAGGTCATGGGGGGGCTGTGTTGGAGAGAAGACTCAACGACACACCCTCTATGCTATGGTCCGTGTCGAAAGACACGGATCCCGTCAGAGCGGGCGTCTGCTCTCCGAGCGCTCTCACCCTGAAAGTCTCTAAGGTAGTCTGGCGCACAGCGGGACCTGTAGCTAGGTTCGGGGAGGTAAGAACCTTAGCTTTCCCCTTCCTTTTCCCCATGCTGTTAATCAGGGGTAACTCCTGGCGGCTTTCTCTCTCAGATTCTCGGGAGCAACGAGAAGCTCACACAGCTCCAGTCGCCATCTTGGATCCTCCGGCCAATCCACATGTTATTTCTTTATACAATCTTTAGTATATCCTCCTTAAACTTTATTATAACTCCGGTTGCACTGTAGGGGTTCCTCCTTACATATTAAAACATTTTTTTATTATTGGTGCAGCTATTATACTATGTGCTAGACTTTATTTATTGTAAATTGTCAGATTTCTACTCTGACATTTTCAGTTCTGCTACCTTAACTGTTATTTTAGGGCAGTTTTTTTAGCTACTGACATTATGATGTGAGTTAACAACTTTTTCCTAAATTCTGGCTGCCTATCAACTTGCCTCCTACTGTATAATCACTGTGAACTTTGAATTACTACCTGCTGCTGTATACTCCACATAAATTGTTCAAGATTCTAAAGAGCTGCAGCTCTTTCTTGCAGTGTTGTATATCACAGGATATATATAATACAGTTTTAAAACTCACAGCTCTCATTTCATTACATACATCTGGCAAACCTTTCACTGTAACTCTGGTGGTAGTAATGACTTCTTAGGTTCACTGGAACATGTACAAGAGGGTGCAGTATTTAAGAGCAGGACTTATATCACATATATTATTGTTCCTATACAATTTGTTATTGTGACTCATAGCCGACATTATGTTTTATAATTGGTTATTGAACTGCAATGTTAATTTAGTTGTTCCTTATACCCGAGACAGCAACTGTACCTAAATTACTTTTGAACAGCATGTACCAGTCCGCTTCAGTTATTACGCTAATGTGATAAGATTTTATATGTTTGTTTACTTGTTTTGGTAATACCACCCAGTTGCAGTGCTCTCTATTAGCTCTACCTACACGTCTTTTTTCCTTTCTCAAGGTTAGATGACAAGAATTGCTCTGACGAGCTGCAAAGATTGACTCTAAAGGGTCTGTCTACATTACAATTTGAATTCTAGCAGTGTTAACTGCTTCATAAGGTACCCCACTTTTGCATTATTTTTGCAAAACAGATGTTTCCTACATTTCAATTCTCTTTTTTTTCTCTATCATTATGGCTCGCAAGTCTTCATATGCTACTGCTGTTACTAAGCTTTCTCGCAGTCAAAAATTGGTGGATTCTGCTTTTCTGGATTCCTCTCCACTGGATCCTTCTACTTCACAATCTTCACCTTCTTCCGATGATTCTTCCATTACCAAAATGGATTTCTTGGATGAGGGAGTGACACAGAAAGGAAAATGGGACTTGGTATACTGCCTTTCTGTGGTATTTTGCAACTACATTCAAAATGGTTTACATATATACAGGTACTTATTTTGTACCTGGGGCAATGGAGGGTTAAATGATTTTGCCTTCAGTCACAAGGAGCTGCAGTGGGAATTGAACCCAGTTCCCCAGAATCAAAGTCTGCTGCACTAACCACTAGGCTACTCTTCCACTCCAAATATTGATGAACAGATTGATACAGTTGCAGTTTTTCAAACTAAACTGCAACCTTGAAACACTCAGCAGAGAAATCAAAGAAAAGCAGGATGACTTGGAGAACAGACAAAGATGCTATAATATATGCATTTTGGGAGTTCCTGAGAAAGATAATGAAAACCTCTACCAGTTTCTTATTGATCTTTACTCATTTTGTGTTCCTAACTCTAATGCTGTAACAATAAATATTGAGTGAATCCACAGTATAGAGTCATTTTCTTCAAAACATGGCAATTCCCCTAGAGCGATAATTGCTTGCTTTCATAGCTTTCCAGATAAATAGACCATCATGATGAGTATCCAAAACAAAGACTCCATCAATTTCCAAGTAGTGGGTATAAAGATTTTTTTCTGATCTGTCATAATTCATGCTTCAGTGCCGTAGAGACTTCCACTCTCTAACCCAGCTACTTAGAGAAAAGGGCATCAAATACATGTAGAAATTCTCATTTGCTTTGGCTTTTGAGTGGCAAGGATGTAGACATTATCTTCATACTACTAAGGAACATACATTATGGGTTGATATAGTCTCTGGAAAAGAGAAATCACCGTCATCTGCTAATTCTAAATCAGATGCATACCACTGGCAATTAAACATCCCCAAACGTCAGAGAATTCCAAAGGATCGGTGTTTCAACTTGACTGACCTATCGAATGACACTAGTACAACAATGGGCATCAGTGCACCGCCATGAAGTACATCACTCAGCATTTGGTTTCATTATAACTTACCTCTTACCCTCTTTAAGTATTGGAGATTCAAAGCTAACTCATATCTTTTTGATAACTTTTGATGGTTGCCATATTTTTTTTGATGTGTGCTTCTACCTTACTCTGGCTATGTAGAATCATTGTTCCAATTGTTGATCTTGTGTGCCCCCTAATCGTGTGCACCTCAGCAATATTTTTGTTTTCGGAGGCTGGAGTTGGGGCTTTCTGAACTGTTCATACCACCTCTCCCTTTGCTAAGGCATTTGGTACCATAGTGTACTCTTTTTAAAATTTCACTTTAATTCTGGTTTTGGATTCTGTATATATTGAAATTTCAAAGTTCTCTAGTTGTAATGTTATCTTATTCTAAGGCTTCTTTTTTCTCTGACGGAGAAGATTCCTATCTTTCTTTCTACTATTCTCTATCGGGAACTTTTCAATATCCACATAATACTGTACCTTTTTATTTCACTAGGATGACTAGGTTTGTTTCTTGGAACATTAATGGGTTAAATCACCCCATTAAGCGGAAAAGGGTGTTATTGGCTCTTAAGAAATCACGAGCTACAAATGCTTTTCTCCAAGAAACTCATCTGACTGATGCAGAGCTTGAAAAATTGCAAACTGCTTGGGTTGCTAAGGTATTTAATTCTTCTTTCTCTAAATCAAAAAGAGGAGTGGCTATTTTAAATGCAAATGAATGCCCCGTTGTATTGGAATCTGCCACACAAGACCCTGAAGGTTGGTATATTATTGTGATTGGGAAATTGGATGGTAACTATATGATCTTAGATAATATATATGCTCCTAATAATAACTCCTTTTCTTTTTTTAAGAATTTCTTTCATGTGTTAAATCTCTCATTAAAAGGAACTGTGTGTTCGGGTGGAGACTTTAATTGTGCCTTGTCATCTTTGGACAAATCTGAAAATAATTTTAAGACTAATATCACTAATAAGCTTATTTTGCAAAATATAAAGGATTTATCTTCCTTAGATATCTGGCACATACTGCATGCAGTTCATGATTCCTTCTCTAGAATCGATTACTGGTTCATCTCTTCTTCACTTCACTCTTCAGTTCCAGACTGCTCCATTGGCACCAGATATCTCTCAGACCACGCACTGGTCAGTTTTCACTTAGTCAATCTAAGGGATGCTTTTTTTTGCCTTGACAGTGGTCTTTTAATAGGCAATTTCTTCAAAATCCTGAGTTTATACTAAATTTAACCTTGGCCTGGGAGGAATACGTTCATTTTAATTATACTGATGAAATACATTTGTTTACTTTCTGGGATGCTTGGAAGGCAGTCCTTTGAGACCATATTTACAAACTATCCTCAGACATCAAAAGACGAGCAAAGACACAATTAGATGACCTTCATGCCTCACTGGCTACTCTTGATTCTGATAAATGCACTAACAATAAGAGAACTTTTCAGGAACAGCTACGAGTTAAACAGCAGATAGCATCACTTGAGATAGAATGAACAATGTATTGAATGAATACGACTAAAAGCACCATTTTTGAGTGTGCTAATAAATCCACAAAACTACTTTCTTGGCAGTTGTTCCGTGTTAAACGATGCATTGAGAAAATTCAATCCTTTGATAGCACTATGGCATTCTGTACCCGTAACGTTCTGAATATCTTTTTTCTTTTTCTTCAAGGAGTTATACACCTCTCATTCACACTCCACAATAGAAGCTTTTAAATTCTGGCTAGATAAATTATAGCTTTCTCAACTGAAATCTGTCTTGACAGACATTTTACGCGATTGCAAAATTGAAAAGAAATAAGGCAGTGGGCCCTGATAAACTTCCAGCAGAACTGTATCAATAGCTCTCTACTTTGTTCCTTATTTAATAGAGGTTTTCAATAAGATAACGGAGGCCCAGTGCTTACCTGAATCCTTTTACTCTGTTATTCCTAAAGATCAGAAAGATCCCACTCTCTGCTCTAACTATAGACCTATTTCCCTACTGAACACTGATTACAAATATTTACTAAGATCCTCAGCCAAAGACTGGAGTATGCCATTACCGAGTGCATTCACCCTGATCAAACAGGATTCATCTGAAATCAATATGGCTTAGATAATATTAGGTGCCTCATTAATATAATTTATCACACCTCTAAGAACACTGAAGACCTAACGATCCTCTCTTTGGATGCTGAAAAGGTATTTGATAATGTAGATAATGTGGCCTTATCTATTTTGTGTTCTCCAGAGCTTTGGTTTTGGTCCACACTTTTTGCCTTGATACAAGCGATATACCTAAAACCCTCCACATCTGTTACCATTAATGGTGCTCTCAACCAGTCTTTTCGCTTACACAAAGGAACTCATCAAGGATGCCCTCTTTCATCACTTCTGTTTGCCTTAGTACTTGAACCTTTAGCTATCTTCATACTATCAACCCATATGATTCAGGGTATTACTATTAATGGTGAGATCCACAAAATCTCTTCATATTCTGATGACACGTTACTTTACCTGAGTGACCTTCCAAACTCTATTCCTAATTTTTTTTCTATTACAGCTGAATTTGAATCTGTGTCTGATCTTGCCAACAACTTCAATAAATCTGTTATTATGCCTTGTTACCCACACTCCAGATTGCATATACCTTTCCTTTACCTTATGAATTGAAATGGACCTCCAACTTTTGAAACCTAGGCATAACCGTTTCTAATCGCCTAGATCTTTTATATGATCTTAATTATCTGTCACTCTTGTGTTCCTTACAACTAAAATATCTCTCCACCCAGAATCCTGATTACTTCTTTTCATGGTTGGGAAGAATTAATATTTTTAAAATTTTCATATTTCCCCAAATTTGTTTTTTTATTTATGAGCTTACCGATTTCTTTGTGAAATTAAGATCAAGCATTATACATTATGTATAGTATATGGAAAGGCCCCCTGTCAAATCTCATCTACTTTTTACACCCAATCAACTAGACAGTTTTGGCCTACCAAATTTGCAATGGTATTGTTGGTCTGCCTGTTTAAAAGTGCTTCATTGTTAGATAAATACCTTTGCTCAGTTACATTGGGTCCAATTGGAGGAGTCTCTCACCTCCCCTTATATACCCTTTTAGCTTATTTTTTTGCCAACACACATAATTGCTCTCCATTGTTATGCCATAACCATTTAATTCCTTCTGTTCTTAGATGGAGGAAGGTTTGCTCTCTGAAATCTATTTCACTTGCCTTTTTCCCCCTTATATCTCTTCTGGCTAATTCTCTCATAAAGACTCTGGGCTTACCTACTAATCTAGCTAATTTTCCTTTGGTCAAGTTATTCCTGCAATTCAATCTGCAGACTATATCTGATATTTTCTGTACATTCCAAGTGAAACTCTTGCTCTTTCAGTATTTCCAAATTTGTCACTTCATTTCCACTACTGTTCCTACTGAATGCATTTCTCATTCATTGTCATTATTTGAAGAGGTCCTCTTTCAACGTCTCTCTCTTAAAAACTTGATATCACACTTTTTAAAAGCATCTTTCCGACTCTTCCACCATTCTGTTTTCACTACATGGACCTTATGGAAAAGCTGATAGGAAAACAGTCTATTGAGAACTTTTGGATTTTAATATGGTCTTATTCTTTCCACTCATCTATCTCACTGCCACTTACTAACACTTATCCCACTCCATATTGCATACATAAGTGGCAGGTGTAATCCTCTCCCATATGTTGGAAGGGATGCCCTACCAAGGGAGATATGGTACATATGTGGTGAATATGTTTGTATGTTCAGTCTTTTTAGAAAATGACAGTTACTTACATTTCCAATTTACTTCAGACTGACATCCCACTGAACCCAGCTTTTATCCTCCTTGGAAAGCCTCCACTGCATTTAGCTTTTCATAAGCATTTAGATTTAATCAGACAGTTGTTGCTTATTGCCAAAGTTTGCATTGCACTGAAATGGAAATCTTCACTATTGCCCTCCAAACATTTCTAGTTGGATAAAGTTTGGAGAATTGCCGGATTGGAAAGACTAGTCTGGCTACAGAAATGCAAACCCTGGAGATACTCTCTCTTTTGGGCTCCTACACTCCCTTTACTTAGCTCATTGATGTCATCAGCTGATATGATTTGTGCAGAGTTTTCTTTTACTACCTGTTATATATTTTATAACATATGTCTGTACTATTTTGTGGACTATGCTTCCCCTCCTGACCGCCTAGTTCTCTTACTTGGAGTATATTTCTTCTATCTGCTCTTTCTTTTCTGTGTGTTACTATTGGTTCCTATGTATACAGAATTGGTTATTGATTATATTTTGCAGCCTTCTGAAAATGATTGTACAATTTATAATGTTTGTTATTTGACGTATTTTTGATCTCCTGCACTGTTATTGTTTTGGTTATTATGATAATAAATCAAATTATTTGAAATTGAAAAAAAGTTTATCAAGAGACTTTTTTGGCTATACACCGGTCCTTGATTATCTCCGCTGATTGTTTGCTTTGATATTTAGGTATTGACATGATGGATTTAAGATTACATTATAGTCACCACAGGAAGAAAAAAATATAGATCTAAAAATTGGTGAACAGAAAGAATAACATATTTTGTATATTTCCAGGATATTATATCCCAGTATGTGATGAAGATGGCTATTATAAACCAATTCAGTGCCACGGAAGTACAGGACAGTGCTGGTGTGTTGACAGATATGGAAATGAAGTGACAGGATCCAGACAAAATGGTGCTGTAGAGTGTGGTAAGTAAATTAAAGCTTCCTATTTAAGGACAGATGTTTCTTATACACCAATTGTTTCCTTGTTAGCCTGACTGGTTTGGTACCAT
This sequence comes from Microcaecilia unicolor, assembly GCF_901765095.1. NCBI lineage: Eukaryota > Metazoa > Chordata > Amphibia > Gymnophiona > Siphonopidae > Microcaecilia > Microcaecilia unicolor. The sequence goes on from NC_044032.1 coordinate 596,570,342, forward strand.
TAACAAGTGCAGCAGGAACATGTAATGAACCACTCTCCCTTACTGCCATAATATACACACCAACCCTCTTAAAATGAACACTTAAACTGCATTATGGATTACAAGTAAGCTGCGGTTTTATTTCCACCTAAGTACATACTGTAATTATTGCTATACTGGGTTTATCAATCCCAGTATGTGGTTTCGAACAGCAGTCAATCTGGGTCACAAATAACTGACAGGATCCCAATAAGTCCAAAAAAATCACAAAAGGAGAACAAATACCCTAGGCCAAAGGTCCAATGCAGTGGCGTACCAAGGGGCGGGGGGGAGTCCACCCGGGTGCACGCCGCTGAGGGGGTGCCATGCGCCTGTCGGCTCTTCGTTTTCATGCTCCCTTTGCCCCAGAACAGGTTACTTCCTGTTCCGGAGCAGAGGGAGCATGAAAACGAAGAGCCGGCAGGCGCACGGAACTCCACCCCCAGCGGCGTGCACCTGGGGGGGGGGTTCTTTCGCCGGGGGGGCGTCATGCTGTTCCAGGGGGGTGCTGCACCTGGAGGGCGGGGCGCATCGGAGATCCGCCCCGGGTGTCAGCCCCCCCTAGGAACGCCACTGGTTTAATGGCAAACTGCAAAGTAGGATGGACCAAAAGAATTCCAACAAAAGAGTAAGCTAGAGGTAGCCAATCATAAAAACTCCCCAAGGTACAACAATGATGCTTAAAGGAAGTTAATAATATAATCTCTACCAGAGGATCTCAGAGAAAGTCTAATAACACAATGAGGGGCATAATCGAACGCGAACGCCTATCTCCATGGGCGTCTATGTCCGAAAACGGGTAATTGAAGAGGAGGGACAGACCGTATTTTCGAAAAAAAATGGACGTATTTTTTTTGTTTCGAAAATACGGTTTGTACGGACCAAATGCCATGGATTTGTTCATTTCTGAGCTGGGCGTTTTGTTTTTTTAGCGATAATGAAAACTAAAACCGGCCAGCTCAAAAACGTCCTATTCCGAGCTATTTGGTCGTGGGAGGGGCCAGGATTCGTAATACACTGCCCCCCCTGACATGCCAGGATACCAACTGGGCACCCTAGAGGTCAGTGCGGTGGACTTCAGAAACAGCTCCCACATGCATAGCTCCCTTACCACGGGTGCTGAGCCCCCAACCCCCTCCATCAAAACCCACTACCCACAAATGTACAACACTACCATAGCTCTTAGGGGTGAAGGGGGCACCTACATGTGGGTACAGTGGGTTTTGGAGGCCTCCCATTTACCAGCACAAGTGTTACAGGTAGGGGGGATGGGCCTGGGTCCGCCTGCCTTAAGTGCACTGCGGTACCCACTAAAAGTGCTCCAGGCCTCTAGGACTTGTTGCTGCTGTAGAACCTTGGCACACCAGTTGACACCTGAAGACTAATGTCTCCGAAAACGTCCTTTATTGGAATAAGCACGTTTACTCACAGTTAACTGCAGATCAGAGGTTGTGCCCCACTGGCAAAGAGTCTCCCTGGTACTGAGATTAGCAGTAGGTCAGAGCTGGCAGAATGCTATACAATGCCCACTTTCAGTAACGTGGGTAACACATGAAAGGGAGCTAAAACTGGCTTACAAAAATGGCCACTACCTCATGGACTACCAGAAACAAAACAGGGCACACTCTGACCCAGTAAGCAGAGGGAAAAGCACCATGGGAGTAGAGCCTACCAACTACCAATATCGTGAGCATTTAACACAAGCTAGTGGAATCACGGAGCCCAATACCCTACACCCACCACAATGCATTGCTGATGTGACTCTGCAGTGCACATAACAGAAAAGGTGTCACACTCACCCGAGAGCCACATCAGAACCAGGGAAAGGCTGTCAGAGGATAGGTGGGTACGGCATTTGAGGCTGGCATACAGGCTGGGAAAAAAAAGTTTATAAAGTGGTTTTTTTTGGTGGGAGGGGGTTAGTGACCACTGGGGGAGTCAGGGGAGGTGATCCCCGATTCCCTCCGGTGGTCATCTAGTCAGTTGGGGCACTTTTTTGGGACTTGGACCTGAAAAAAAAGGGTCCAAATAAAGCGGACCAAATTCTCGTCAAAAACGCCCTTCTTGTTTCGATTATCAGCTAAAGACGCCCATCTCTCCTCAGCCGATAACAAAGCCCCAGTCCCACCTTCACCACGCCTCCGATACGACCCCGTCCACTTTGTTCGTTCCTGCAACGGAGTACAGTTGAAGACGACCAAAATCGGCTTTCAATTATACTGATTTGTTCGCCCACGGGAAAAAGATGCCCATCTCCCGATTTGGGTCGAAATATGGGCGTCTTTCTCTTTTGAAAATAAGCTGGAATGTCTACCAGAGGATATCTCAGAGGATGTCAGTATCCTCTGGTGGACATTATGTTATTGACTTCTTCCAAGCACCATTGTTGGACTTTTAGATTTTTTTTAATTATGATTTTTATTACATTTTTTATGATTGGCTACCTCTAGCTTCCTCTTTTGTTGGAATTCTTTTGGGCCACCCCTACTTTGCAGTTTGCTGTAGGATTCCACTAAGTAGCAAGATTCCATGCTTTTTACCCCCCAGGGATAATACGGCTTGGGGTTTCCCCATGTCTGTCTTGTCTAAACATTGTTTTAAACTGAACAACACTATCTCCTGGATTCTATATAGGTTGCCCGAATTTTGGGCACCCAGGGCAGATGTGCACACTAATTAGTTAATGAGGCATCAACAATCAATAATTGAAGTTAAGTGGCAACAATTTTCATTTGTGCATGAATTTGCTCTTCTTACTATTCCATAGCATCCATGCCTAAATTTAATAGTGCAGTACTCAAGAGGTGCACCTATGGGATGAGTATGGGTGGATCAAGGGGCATTCCCCAAAATTAGGTGGGATGTTATAGAATAATGTCATTTCTGCACCTAAGTAGGGTGCCGGTTTTACACCAGGTTTCAGCTGGTGTAAATCCAGCACCCAATGTTAGACACAAGATCCATACTGAGCTAGTATTCTGCAAAAGGCAGAACACTAGCTCTTAACCCTTTTTCAACTCAAACACTTTATTAAATGAATTTAAATTTCAACATGCATATATCAATATATGTCACAACACCTGTCTCTATATATTTTCTATTTTTCTATGTTTTAAATGTACTGCTTAGTAACTTCATGGTGTGCCATTTCAAGCATATGTCAGTCAGCTCAATGAAAAAAGGGCAAAAACTGGTACTGAAATTTTAAAAGCTGCATGGACTCTATAAGGAGCATGTGGGATAAAAATGAGTAGCAGAGGAAGACAGAACAGGGCATCATACAATTTCTTAATCCTTTTTTTCAACTCAAACACTTTATTACATGAATTTAAATTTCAACGTGCATATATCAATTATATGTCACAACACTATTAAACAACCACAGTGAACATTAGAACGAGGGGGATCAACTACAGACACAACTGAGGGTCAGCATTCTTGTCCACGTAATGCACGACTTGAATGTCAGTATACTTCTACTGGTTCCCAAAGCTGGAGAATACTCAAATGTCCATTTGTCTTCTCTGCTGCCTTCCACTCATATCTGCATATTAGAAAAACTGTAAACCACCAAACATTTTTCTTAAGCATATCAGCTCTTTTCTAGTTAGCAAGTATCATTTGTAAGGTCAGAGCTATCAGTATATCAAATAATTTGCTATGGGACTAAATTAACACCTTCTTCAAATAGAAAGATCTAAGCATTACTTCCCCAAGGGACAGGTCATATTTAGATTACAACATGTACTGAATACATTTCTATATAAAAAAAAAATCATATGCGATAAAGTACCTGGTTCTTTAGTGCCAACAGTTTTTAGAACTAAGTAGATCAGTTCTTCAGAATCTCCATGGTGACCAGATGACACCGTATACAAGAAAAAACAGTATTCCAAACCAATCTCCTCAACACATTTTCTTCTACATCACCAGTGTCTTTTTCTCATGCTTTACTCAAACCAGAGTTTGATTGAAAATATGTCTCTCACCTTTTTCTAAAAAGTAGAGATGGAATGCCCCTCTAATATAATTGGGCTGAAGTGCCTTATGATCTATAGGATCTTCAATTGTACGATGCATCAACTGGGACCATTTCAATAGTTGCAAGTGAGGGATTCTGAATCATACAGTTAATTCTAGTAAGGAAAACATTTCATTGTTTTCCACCAGCTGCCACAGCATCCATATTCCATATTTTTGCCACACTGACCATATTATCATTTTATTATTGTTGTTGAATTTAGCATTATACCAAATAGGGGTTTCAGCATATTTCCAACAAAGAACCTCTGATCCTCTATCTAGCCCAAATAAGACCATGTTTGTTCCATGGACTGGCACTATTTCACCTAGAAGCTCTTTCAGTATAACATTAGGAAGGCCCTTTAGAGGAATGGGAGCCATTAGCTTTTCTTCTGACTTTTAGCCATGAGGGAATGTAGTAAGAGCCTAGTGCTGAACTTAGCCGGTGGGCACCATATCATAAAAAGAATGTCGCATGATAGAAATAAAAATCTGTGAACCCAATTCCACCTGCTTCTTTGGGCCTCTAAGTGTTTTCAAGGAGATTCAAGGATTTTTACCTCACCCAACAAAATTAGGAGCCCTTTTACTAAAGGGTATTAAGCCCTAATGCTCGCTTAACAAATGAGAAAATGCTTACTGCAAAACATGTTAAAGCATTTTGCAGTAATTTCCCCCTCTCTATGCATGTTATTTTTCTTTTAAACATTTTTGGAGGGGAGGATCATGGGCAAGGAATGGTCATAGAAACATTAATCAGCTAGTGTGTTCTAATTAATATGTGCTAACTGAATAATGCAGACTTAATGTGGGAGCACTTAGCACCTCCTAAATATAAGGCACCAAGTGCTCCCATATTTACTTTTGCAGGTGCTACATGCAAATAACAAAACTAAGCACTAAGCCTGTATTCTATAACAGCCAAATTACACGCCAAAGGCCATTACAGAATACTAGTTTGCCAGCAAAAATGCACCTAAAGATAGGCATGACCCCTTATCCCTGCTTTATGGCAGGTATAACTGGTTGTGCCTAAATGTGGCAGTTGTGAACGTAACATAGTAACGTGGAGGGGCATAATCGAACGGCGCCGGCCATCTATATGGCTGGCGCGGGAAAGCAGCGGCTGAACCATATTATCGAAAAAGATATCTTTTGTTTCGATAATATGGTTGGAGCTGGCCAAATGTCAGCATTTGGGCCGGCTTTATAGATGGCCGGCATCGGTTTCCGGCGATAATGGAAACTAATGCCGGCGATCTCAAACCCGGCCAAATGCAAGGCATTTGGTCTTGGGAGGAGCCAACATTTGTAGTGCACTGGCCCCCCTGACATGCCAGGACACCAGCCGGGCATCCTAGGGGGCACTGCAGTGGACTTCAAAAATTGCTCCCAGGTGCATACCTCCCTTACCTTGTGTGCTGAGCGCCCCCAAATCCCCCCCAAAACCCACTCCCCACAACTCTACACCACTACCATAGCCCTTAGGGATGAAGGGAGGCACCTACATGTGGGTACAGTGGGTTTTGGGGGGTTTTGGAGGGCTCAACATTTACCACCACAAGTTTAACAGGTAGCAGGGGGATGAGCCTGGGTCCACCTACCTAAAGTGCACTGCACCCACTAAATACTGCTCCAGGGACCTGCATACTGCTGTCAGGGAGCTGGGTATGACATTAGAGGCTGGCAACATTTTTTTTTGGGTGGGAGGGGGTTGGTGATCACTGGGGGAGTAAGGGGAGGTGATACCCGATTCCCTCCAGTGGTCATCTGGTCAATTGGGGCACTTTTTTGGGACTTGGTCCTGAAAATAAATGGACCAAGTGAAGCCGGCAAAATGCTCGTCAGGGCCGGCTTTATTTTTTCCATTATCGGATGAAGCCGGCCACCTCGTAACCACGCCCCCATCCCGCCCCATCCTGCCTTCGCTATCCTACCGAAACGCCCCCTTGAAGTTTGGTCGCCTCCGCGACGGAAAGCAGTTGGCACCAGCTAACATTGGCTTTCGATTATACCGATTTGGTCGGGTTCAGGAGATCGCCGGCCATCTCCCGATTTGTGTCGGAAGATGGCCAGCGATCTCCTTCGAAAATAAGCTGGATAGTAACATAGTAGATGACGGCAGAGAAAGATCTGTACGGTCCATCCAGTCTGCCCAACAAGATAAACTCGTATGTGCTACTTTATGTGTATACCTGACCTTGATTTGTATCTGCCATTTTCAGGGCACAGACCGTAGAAGTCTGCCCAGCACTAGCCCCGCCTCCCACCACCGTCTCTGCCACCCATTCTCCGCTAAGCTTCTGAGGATCCATTCCTTCTGAACAGAATTCCTTTATGTTTATCCCACACATTTTTTAATTCTGTTACTGTTTTCATTTCCACCACCTCCCGCGGGAGGGCATTCTAAGTATCCACTACTCTCTCCATGAAAAAATACTTCCTGATATTTTTCTTCAGTCTGCCCCCCTTCAATCTCATTTCATGTCCTCTAGTTCTACCGCCTTCCCATCTACGGAAAAGGTTTGTTTGCGGATTAATACCTTTCAAATATGTGAACGTCTGTATCATATCACCCCTGTTTCTCCTGTTCAGGTCAGCAAGTCTCTCATATGTCTTCTAATTCAAATCCCATACCATTCTATAACTTTTCTTTGCACTGCTTCAATTCTTTTTACATCCTTAGCAAGATACGGCCTCCAAAACTGAACACAATACTCCAAGTGGGGCCTCACCAACGACTTATATAGGGGCATTAAAATCTCCTTTCTTCTGCTGGTCACACCTCTCTCTATACAGCCTAGCAACCTTCTAGCTACGGCCACCGCCTTGTCACACTGTTTTGTCACCTTCAGATCCTCAGATACTATCACCCCAAGATCCCTCTCCCTGTCTGTACATATCAGACTCTCACCGCCTAACACATACGTCTCCCGTGGATTTCTACTCCCTAAGTGCATCAGTTTGCATTTCTTCACATTGAATTTTAATTGCCAAACCTTAGACCATTCTTCTAGCTTCTGCAGATCCTTTTTCATGTTTTCCACTCCCGGATGTCCACTCTGTTACAAATCTTAGTATCATCCGCAAAAAGGCAAACATTACCTTCTAACCCTTCGGCAATGTCACTCACAAATATATTGAACAGAATCGGCCCCAGCACCGATCCCTGAGGCACTCCACTACTCACCTTCCCCTCATCCTAGCGAATTCTATTAACCACCACCCTCTGGTGTCTGTCTGTCAACCAGTTCCTAATCCAGTTCACCACCTCGGGTCCTATCTTCAGCCTGTCAAGTTTATTCAAGAGCCTCCTGTGGGGAACCATGTCAAAAGCTTTGCTGAAATCTAAGTAGATTACGTGTATAGCACGTCCATGATTCAATTCTCCGGTCACCCAGTCAAAGAATTCAATGAGATTCGTTTGGCATGATTTACTTTTGGTAAAACCATGTTGTCTCTGATCTTGCAATTTATTGTCTTCCAGGAAATTCACTATCCTTTCCTTTAGCATCGCTTCCATTACTTTTCCAATTACTGAAGTGAGGCTTACCGGCCTGTAGTTTCCAGCTTCTTCCCTATCACCACTTTTGTGAAGAGGGACCACATCCGCTGGTCTCCAATCCCACGGAACCTCTCATGTCTCCAAAGATTTATTAAACAAATCTTTAAGAGGACCCGCCAGAACCTATCTGAGCTCCCTCAATATCCTGGGGTGGATCCCGTCCGGTCCCATGGCTTTGTCCACCTTTATATTTTCAAGTTGTTCATACACACTCTCTTTCGTGAACGGTGCTATATCTACTACTACTACTACTTAACATTTCTAAAGCGCTACTAGGGTTACGCAGCGCTGTACAATTTAACATAGAAGGACAGACCCTGCTCAAAGAGCTTACAATCTAAAGGACACGTGAACAGTCAGTCTGATAGGGGCATTCAAATTGGGGCAGTCCGGATTTCCTGAAAGAGTTAGGTGCCGAACGCAGCATTGGGCTTTAAGCAAAGACTTGAAGATGGGCAGGGAGGGGGCTTGGCGTAAGGGCTCGGGAAGGTTGTTCCAAGCATAGGGTGAGGCGAGGCAGAATGAGCGGAGCCTGGAGTTGGCGGTGGTGGAGAAGGGTAATGAGAGGAGGGATTTGTCCTGTGAATGGAGGTTTCGGGCGGGAATGTAAGGGGAGATGAGGGTAGAGAGGTAGTGAGGGGCAGCAGACTGAGTGCATTTGTAGGTAAGAAGGAGAAGCTTGAACTGAATGCGGTATCTGATTGGAAGCCAGTGAAGTGACCTGAGGAGAGGGGTGATATGAATATATCGGTTCTGGCGGAATATAAGATGTGCAACAGAGTTCTGAGCAGATTGAAGGGGGGATAGGTGGCTAAGTGGGAGGCCGGTGAGGAGTAAGTTGCAGTAGTCAAGGCGAGAGGTAATGAGAGCATGGACGAGAGTTCGGGTGGTGTGTTCAGAGAGGAAAGGGCAAATTTTGCTGATGTTAAAGAGGAAGAAGTGACAGGTCTTGGCTATCTGCTGGATATGCGCAGAGGAGAGGGAGAAGTCAAAGATGACTCCGAGGTTGCGGGCAGATGAGACGGGGAGGATGAGGGTGTTATCAACTGAGATAGAAAGTGGAGGAAGAGGAGAAGTGGGTTTTGGTGGAAAGACGATGAGCTCGGTCTTGGACATGTTCAGTTTCAGGTGGCGGTTGGACATCCAGGCAGCAATGTCGGATAAGCAGGCTGATACCTTTGGCCTGGGTCTCTGCGGTGATGTCTGGTGTGGAGAGATACAGCTAGGTGTCATCAGCATAGAGATGATACTGGAAACCATGAGATGAGATCAGGGAGCCCAGGGAAAAAGTGTAGATTGAGAAGAGAAGGGGTCCAATGACAGATCCCTGGGGAACACCAACAGATTGCGGGATGGGGGTGGAGAAGGATCCATGAGAGTGAACTCTGAAGGTGCGGTGGGAGAGATAGGAGGAGAACCAGGAGAGGACAGAGCCCTGGAACCCAAATGAGGACAGTGTGGCAAGAAGTAAATCATGATTGACAGTGTCAAAAGCAGCGGATAGATCGAGGAGGATGAGGATGGAGTTTGTGGCCTCTGGATTTGGCAAGGAACAGGTCATTACAGACTTTAGAGAGTGCTGTTTCTGTCGAGTGTAGAGGGCGAAAACCGGATTGAAGTGGATCGAGGATAGCATGAGAGGAGAGAAAATCAAGGCAGTGGCTGTGAATGGCGCGCTCAAGTATTTTGGAGAGGAAGGGTAGAAGGGAGATGGGGCAGTAGTTGGAGGGACAGGTAGGGTCAAGTGATGGTTTTTTGAGGAGAGGTGTGACTACGGCGTGCTTGAAGGTGTCAGGGACAGTTGCAGTGGAGAGAGAGAGGTTGAGGATATGACAGATGGCGGGGGTGACATTATGAGAGATGATGTTAAGTAGGTTGGTGGGGATGGGATCAGAAGAGCAGGTGGTGCATTTCGAGGAGAAAAGAAGGCGAGCGGTTTCCTCCTCGGTGATGTCGGGAAAGGAGGAGAAGGAGGCCAGGGTTGATTGGTTGAGGGAGAGGGTTGAAGGGTGAAGAGGAGGAGATGGGTTGGTAGTGAACTCAAGGTTGATCTTTTGCACCTTGTCGGGGAAGTAATTGGCCAGTGATTGAGGAGAGAGCGAGGGGGGGTAGGAGCGGAGGGCACTTTAAGGAGGGAGTTAAGGGTGGCGAAGAGACGGCGGGGGTTGGAGCTGAGAGAATTGGTTAATTGGGTGTAATAATCCTGTTTGGCAAGGAATAGGGAGGAGTGGAAGGAGGATAGCATGAATTTGTAGTGAAGGAAGTCTGAATGGGTGCGAGATTTCCTCCAGAGGCGTTCAGCAGATCGGGCGCAGGAGCGAAGGTAGCGGATGCAAGGGGTCAGCCAGGGCTGGGGATTAGCACGCTTTGTGGGATGGGAGGTGGATGGTGCGAGAGTGTCCAGAGCAGAGGAGAGAGTGGCATTGTAAGCGGAGACAGCCTTGTCAACAGACACGGAGGACATGATGGAGGGGAGGAGATTAGAAATACTAGAGGATAGGGTGGGAGGGTCAATAGCCTGGAGATTCCTGGAGGTAGTGGTTAAAGTTGGACGGGGCTGAGGGGGGGGGGGGTGAAGAAGTGTGAAGGTGATCAGGTGATGATTGGAGAGAGGGAGAGCTGAAGCGTGGAAATTGGAGGGAGAGCCGGAAGAGGAGAGGACGAGGTCAAGACAATGGCCGTCTTGATGAGTAGGGGTGGTGGAGCATAGCTGGAGGTTGAAGGAGGATGTTAGAGTGAGGAACTGAGAAGCGTGAGGGTCGGATTGGTCATCAACGTGTATGTTAAAGTCTCCGAGAATGAGGGACGGAAATGAGGGTTTGAGAAAAACGGAAAGCCAGGCATCAAAGTCGGTGAGGAAGGAAGAGAGGGATTTATTAGTGGGGGGTGGTAAATGACTGCCACTCTGAGTGGCAATGGGTAGAATAGCCGGATGGAGTGTGCTTCAAAGGATGAGAAGCAGTGAGACTGTGGTAGGAGGAGGAGTTGGAAACTACAGGAGGGCGAGAGTAGAAGCCCGACGCCTCCACTGCGGCCAGCTGGGTGGGGAGTGTGGGAGAAGAGATAACCTCCATGGCAGAGGGCCGCGACTGAGGCAGAGTCCACTCCATTCTCATATGTACTTTTGCCAGTCAATCGTGGTCCTCCTCCAGAATTTTCTTCTGTGAAAACAGAACAAAAGTATCTATTTAGCAAATTTGCTTTTTCTTCATCATTATCTACATAGCGGTTTGCAGAATCTTTCAGTCTCACAATTCCCGTTTTAGTCTTCCTCCTTTCACTAATATACCTGAAGAAATTTTTGTCACCCCTCCTTACATTTCTAGCCATTTGTTCTTCCGCTTGCGCTTTCGCCAAACGTATCTCTCTCTTGACTTCTTTCAGTTTCATCCGGTATTCCTCTCCGTGTTCCTCTTCTACAGTTTTTTTGTATTTCAGGAATGCCAACTCTTTAGCCTTTATTTTCTCAGCCACTTGCTTGGAGAACCTTATCGGTTTCCTTTTTCTCTTGCTTTTATTTACTCTCCTTACATTAAGGTTTGTGGCCATATTTATAGCTTCTTTCAACCTGGACCACTGTCCTTCCACTTCTCGTACGTCCTCCCAGCCCATCAGCTCCTTCCTCAGGTATTCCCCCATTTTACTAAAGTCAGCATGCTTGAAATCCAGGACTTCGAGTTTTGAGTAGCCACCCTTCACTTCAGCCGTCATATCAAACCAAACTGTTTGGTGGTCACAGCTGCCCAGGTGGGCACCCACTCGGACATTTGACACACTATCCCCATTTGTGAGCACCAGATCCAGCGTCACTCCCTCCCTCGTGGGTTCTGTCACCATTTGTCTGAGAAGAGCACTTTGAAAAGCATCCACAATCTCTCGACTTCTTTCCGATTCCGCAGATGGAACCTTCCAATCTACATCCTGCAATTGAAATCTCCCAGCAACAGTACCTCTCTCTTCTTTCCCAACTTTTGAATATCTGTGATCAGATCTTTATCTAGTTCCTCCAATTGTGTCAGAGGTCTGTAGACAATACCCACATGGACAGAGATTTTATCATCGCTTAGGTGATCCATATCGCTTCTTCCTTTCCCCAGCTCCTTATCATTTCAGTCGCTGGGATATCATTTCTCACATACAGAGCTACTCCTCCACCTTTACGACCATCTCTATTCTCCCTAAATAGATTATAGCCTGGTATGTTTGCATCCCATTCATGGGAACCATTGAGCCATGTCTCCATGATTGCAGCAATGTCTAAGTCTGCCTCCAACATCAGGGCTTGAAGGTCATGAACTTTATTGCTTAGACTGCGAGCATTTGTGGTCATCGCTTTCCATCTACATTTCAGTGGAATTTTTATCTTCTGTTTAGTTTCTTGTTTAGTCTCACTTTCTGCTGTGTTGGTAAGAAGTGATTTGCTAAGATTGTTGTTTTCATTGCTTTCTTTTCTACTGATGCATCATGTCTTTATAGCTTTAGGTGGGGGTGACCACTTGAAGTGAACTGCCTCCATATGCCACCCCCACCTTCTAGTTTAAATGCCTAGAAATATATTGTCTGATTTTCTCCCCAAGGATTTTTTTTCCTGCCACCGTGAGATACAGCCCATCGTTACAGTATAGTCATTTGTTTTTCCATGTATTGCCTCATCCTCCTATGCACCTAAATCCTTCTTGGTGACACCAGGCTTTGAGCCAGCTATTGAAACTCTCAGTTCTTTGCAATCTTTTCTCTCCCTTTCCAAAGGTAGGTAGTACTTCAGAGAAAGCTATTGTTTATATCAAAAGTTTTAACCCTTCTCCCAGCTACTGAAAAGCTCTCTGCGTGGCAAGTAGGGTATTACTGGACAAGTCATTTCTTCCTAGGTGGATATCAACATCAGTGTTTGACTCCTTAGTTTCTTCTCTGATTACAGAGATTATTTGCTTGGTACTCCTGGTTGCTGAAGAGCCTGGAAGACATTTCATTTTGCCAGTATTGTGTAAAATGTACATTAGGTAAAATAATTGGCATGCCTCTGACCCACTTATACCTCACCCAATATATGACTCCATTGCAGTTGTGTGCTATATGATTTAGGTGCCAACTGTATAGAATAGGGGCATACCTCTCTATTGCTTATAACTGCTATTTATTTATTTATTTATTATTTACTGCCTTTTTGAAGAAATTCACTCAGGCAATGTACAGCAAAAATAAATCAAGCATACGCAATAGACAATTACAGCAGTAAAAATATTCAAATACAATGTATGGCACAATATACTACTTACAATGTCAACACAATATGTAATAAAACACTATAATAGATAGCGTAGGGTATATATAAAGATGGAACATATGAGTACTCCTACTACTTATTATTTCTATAGCTCTTCTAGACGTATGCAGTTCTGTACGAGCATTTAGAAAATAAGGGGACTAATTTAAAGAAAGTTGCACATGAGGTCAGGGAGGTGATTAAATATTGCCTCAGCTAGGATAGGAGTGGATAAACATGCCCTGCAATAGTATGTGCAGCTGTTGCCAATCCTTATGTATACGTGTGAGACCTTGCAAGTTAGTTAATTCTTCCATTAAAGGTCTGGTTGAAGAACCAAGCTTTCAACTGCTTCCTGAAGTAGAGATAGTCTTCTGTTAAGCAGAGCCTTTCAGGGAGTGCATTCCAGAGTGTGGGAGTTACTCCAGAGAAGGCTCACTTGTGGGTTTCACATTGTGTAATATCCTTTGGAGAGAGTGTGGTTAGGGGTGCTCATTGGGGAGGACCTTAATGTCTTTGGAGCTGTGTAGAGGGTGATCGGGGCCATGTCCTTTAAGGATCTTGAAGATCAGACACAGTGTTTTAAATTTAGCCCTGTATTGTACTGGTAGCCAGAAGGTATTCTCTGCAGCCTATCTGTGAGATGGAAAATGCTCTCTGAAGCTGCTGCTGCTGCTGCTATAAGTTGTTAGTTTTCTCTCCCTGAAAGAGATCCAAGCCACACCCATGAAGTTCAAACTGTCATGTACTGCCCCATTTTCCTATATATCTGAAACCTTCTTCTTCACACCAAACTTTGAGCCACTTGTTGAATTCCTCTGTTTTACGTAGTCTCTCTTCTCCCTTCCCACATGCAGGAATAAATTCAGAAAAAGTTACAATTGGAGCCAAAGATTTCAGTCCCTCCCCAAGCTTCTTGAATGCTCTCTCTGCTCTAAACTAGTTATTGTTGGCCAGGTCATTTGTCCCCAGGTGGATTACAGGTAGCTGAGAATCTTGTAAGGCATTTCACTAGGTTGGGTCCTTTGAACTGTGTTCCTAAGTTAATGCCTCTGATAATGAGGTCTCCTAGCAGTAAGAATTTCCTACTTTGCACCGATCTTACATTGTTTTGGGGATGTCTCTTGGATTGTGTTACATTCTTTGTCTCTGGTTCCATATCAGCACTTGTTTTTCGAGGATCATAATGGTCCAATGCAGCAAAGGAATTATATAAGGGCAATGGTTGGTAGGGTGAATGCCTTTGTGTCACAGGTCATAATCTACCAGCGCCTACCGTGACCCATATATTCCTCTGTTGCTTTAATCTCTGTGGCAGTGCTGGTGGTAAATTGGCTGGGAATTGAGTAATTCTGCATGCTTCTTTAATTGTAGCCAATACTCTATCGAGGTTGTGCCCAAATGTGTTAGGGACCCAGAGAATTAGTGGCAATTAGTTCTAGTTAGTGCCAATTATTGACAATTAGTGGTACTTAAGTGTCAATTTCAGTCCAAACACATAAGTTACACACATGAGTGATATTTCTATAAAGCGTTCACACATTTTCATGCACAACTGTATGCACCAATTATAGATTTATGGGGTTAGGCTTTAACAGTGCCCATTTAAACCTGAAATCTCCAGTGTCTCTCCGAACGGTCGTCTCATTCATTGACATAATTTCTAAAATGGTGCACTTGACCTTTGGGCTCATCTTCAAAAGAGAAAAACATCCAAAAAAATGGCTTGAAAGGTGGATGATGTATTTCTTGGATAAAAACGTCCAAAGTGTATAATCAAAGAAAAGAAAAAAAAAACCAGTCTAAATCAGGATGTCTCCAGAGGGTGCTTTTTGAAGGTATGACATGGGTGGTGCTACAGAATGAACATCTCCAACCCTAAATGGATAGCAAAACGATTTCCCAGTGGTGGGGAAAGATGTATGGAATTAGACCTGATATAAAAGCATCTAGGGTAAGAGGAAAGCTGTCTTTAGACCCATTTGCAAATTTGTGGAGTTGGAGAGTGGAGAAAGTGCCACATATAAGTGTAGAAAAGTCTTCCACTCTATGAACATGCAGGTGTGATGCCCAGGGGCAGATTGTGGATATGTATTCCCAATACCCAGGTTCCACTCATGATGTCTATGTACTACAGCATTCTGGAATCTACCACAGGTTTGACTGAGGGGAGATCACCAGCAGCTGGCTCCTAGGTAGGTGCAACATGGATCCACCAACCCCATACCCCCCTCTCCCATAAACCATCAGCACTCTTTCCCTCCAGATATCTCCACAACCCACAATCCACGCCCCATCTCCACAAGGTACCTAGACCAGCCAAACTTGTCTCTCATTCTGCTTCCCCCCACAAGTGATAGAGTGCACCTTTAGTTAGCTACTACTACTTATAATTTCTAAAGCGCTACTAAACGTACACAGCGCTGTACACTTGAACATGAAGAGACAGTCCCTGCTCGACAAAGCTTAAAATCTAATTAGGACAGACAAACAGGACAAACAAGAGATAAGGGAATATTAAAGTGAGGATGATAAAATAAGGGTTCTGAACAAGTAAATAAGGGTTAGGAGTTAAAAGCACATCAAAAAGCTTAGATTTGAAGACGGCCAGAGATGGAGCTCGACGTACCGGCTCAGGAAGTCTATTCCAGGCATATGGTGCAGCAAGATAAAAGGAATGGAGTCTGGAGTTAGCAGTGGAGGAGAAGGGTGCAGATAAGAGAGATTTACCCAGTGAACGGAGATCCCAGGGAGCAATGTAGGGAGAGATGAGAGTGGAGAGGTACTGAGGAGCTGCAGAGTGAATGCACTTATAGGTCAATAAGAGGAGTTTGAACTGTATGCGGAAACGGATAGGAAGCCAGTGAAGTGACTTGAGGAGAGGGCTAATATGAGCATAATGACACTGGCAGAATATTAGTTGTGCAGCAGAATTTTGAACAGATTGAAGAGGAGAGAGATGGCTAAGTGGGAAACCTGTGAGAAGCAAGTTGCAATAGTCTAAGCGAGAGGTGATAAGAGTGTGGATGAGGGTTCTGGTAGTGTGCTCAGAAAGGAAAGGGCAAATTTTGATGATATTATAGAGAAAGAAATGACAGGTTTTAGCAGTCTGCTGAATATGTGCAGAGAAGGAGAGGGAGGAGTCGAAGATGACCCCAAGGTTGCGAGCTGATGAGACAGGAAGGATGAGAGTGTTATCCACAGAAATAGAGAATGGGGGAGGAGGAGAGGTTGGTTTAGGGGGAAAGATAAGAAGCTCTGTCTTGGTCATGTTTAGTTCAGACGGTGCTGAGACTTCCAGGCAGCAATGTCAGACAGGCAGACTGATACTTTGGCCTGGATTTCGGCTGAGATTTCTGGTGTGGAGAGGTAGATCAGGGAGTCATCAGCGTAACGATGATACTGAAAACCATGGGATGAGATCAGAGTACCAAGGGAAGAAGTATAGATGGAGAAAAGAAGATTTCCTAGGACAGATCCCTGAGGTACACCAACTGACAGTGGGATAGAAGTTAGCTAGCTAAAGAATATGTTCCAAGTCTGGATAAGTCTGGAGGGGAGCTCCTCTATAGCCCAGAAAAATTTGCCAAGATCGTCATGGCCTGCTGCATGCTTCATAACCTGGCCCATCACAGAGGACAGGCCCTTCCAGAGGAGTCATAGCCACAGCAACCACAGCAGCAGACCCAAGACCAAGATGATGAGAAGCACCCCCTGCCCACAGTGGACAACAGCTGGGGGTCCAAGATAGGGAAAGACTCATCCAGACCAATATTTAGTGAATGTAATGAGCATTTATTTTGTTAACATACCACCGCCACACCACCCAGTACCACTCCCTCTACCTCCCCCAGCACACTCCATCACACCCCTACTCCCTACCCCCAGCACATGCCCCTCAATCACACCCCTCTCTCTATCTCCCTTCCTCAGCACCCCCCAATCACACCCCTCTCCCGTTTTCTCCCAGCACTTCTCCCCAATCACAACCCTATCCCCTCCCCAACACACACACCACAGTAAAGTACCAATGTGCAACCAAGGCCTATTTCCCCTTCCTCTTCCCCCTCCCTCTACCCCTCCCCCTTCCCTATCCTTGTAGGGCTGCACCCCTCCCACCCTGCTGCTCCCTGGGCCTTATACCCTGCTGCTCCCTGGGCCTTACTGCATGAGACTCAATGTTAAATTCTTCTCCAATGGTGCTCTCAGGCCCCTCTGATTCCACATTTATGCCTGCTGCCTTCCAGAAATCCAGCCAAGTGGGCTGAGTGCCCTGCGGTCCTCTGGGCACAGGACCCAGGATGGAGGTCTGGCCTTGTCTGCCTGTAGCCTTACTCTTTGATGGCCCACTGGACAGGGGTTCAGAAGTTCCCACCCTTGGTTGCTTAGGTGCTTGGTGTTGGCTGGGGTCAATGGTGGTGGAGAAGGCCTGGTGTTGTACATACTGCTAGGTAGGGCTGCAGATGCCTGCTGTGTGCTTGCAGCAGATGTGATGGCTGCTTGGCACTCATGGAATTCCTTACATAGGCCCTCTATTTTGTGGCCTATCCCAGCCACCATCTCCTGCAGACTCCGGAGCAGCTGGACAGATTTTTGCTGTACCTCCATCCCCTCACTGAGCAGCTGCAGCTTCTGGCATCAATAGTCTATAAACTCCACATTGCGGGCCATAAGCTTCTTGGTCAGATTGAGCAGCTGTCTTTGGTGGCTTCTAGGTTTCTGGAACTAGTCTGACTGTCGAACACCCGGTGCCGAAACTCCAAACTCCCGACAGGAATCCGTTTCGCCCTCTGGCTTTCTCAAGGGCAATTATACTCTCTTATATAAGAGAGTATAATTGCCAGAACACCTGTGACTCTTTCCTTGAGAAAACTGGAGGGCAAACCGGGTCCCTGTTGGGAGTTGGGAGTTTCTGCACCAGGTGTTCGACAGCCAGACTAGTTCCAGAAACCTAGAAGCTTAGAAACTAAGTCACTTAATTCATTTTGTGATTCTTTTTTTGATTTTATATGAGCAGTTTTGAATTGAAAGCTTTGAATTACTGGAAGCAAATGAATAAAAAACAAGAAAGGAAAATATGAGTAAAAGTTATAAGGAGGTTTTTGGTCAATGATGAGTAAAAGCCCGATGAGTGCTTCGAATATATTGGTGATAAAGTTTACCCTGGCACCCGGGCAGTTTGAGACCTTTTCCTCCTTTTGTGATTTTTAATATTATCTTTCAACGAATAAGTGTTGAGTATCCACAGTCCATTGTTGGAATTATTTTCTGAGATTCTGTAGAAGAGTTTTTGTATCTGTGGAAGGGGTATAAAAGACTACAGCAGGCCCCTAGATCCTTTAGGGGTTGATGCAAGACTAAGAGTGCCTTCTTTTTTTGTGCTGAGGTTGTAGCTAAATCCAGGACTACTAGCATATTTTAGACTTGAAACAATATCTCACAGAAACGTCCAAATCAGTATTATCGAACCTCTTTTTATTTATTTATTTATTTATTTATTACATTTGTACCCCGCGCTTTCCTGCTCATCGCAGGCTCAATGCGGCTTACATAGTAACAAGAGAATACAATCTGTAGTATCAAAATCAACAAAGGAGGTATGTGATAGGACAAATGAACAAGGAGTACAGTGGGGGAAATAAGTATTTGATCCCTTGCTGATTTTGTAA
Source organism: Microcaecilia unicolor (assembly GCF_901765095.1). NCBI lineage: Eukaryota > Metazoa > Chordata > Amphibia > Gymnophiona > Siphonopidae > Microcaecilia > Microcaecilia unicolor. Next base: position 596,588,880 of record NC_044032.1, read on the forward strand.
GTTTGCCCACTGACAAAGACATGAGCAGCCCATAATTGAAGGGTAGGTTATTGGTAACAGTGAGAGATAGCACATCACAAATTAAATCCGGAAAATCACATTGTGGAAAGTATATGAATTTATTTGCATTCTGCAGAGGGAAATAAGTATTTAATCCCTCTGGCAAACAAGACCTAATACTTGGTGGCAAAACCCTTGTTGGCAAGCACAGCGGTCAGACGTCTTCTGTAGTTGATGATGAGGTTTGCACACATGTCAGGAGGAATTTTGGTCCACTCCTCTTTGCAGATCATCTCTAAATCATTAAGAGTTCCGGGCTGTCGCTTGGCAACTCGCAGCTTCAGCTCCCTCCATAAGTTTTCAATGGGATTAAGGTCTGGTGACTGGCTAGGCCACTCCATGACCCTAATGTGCTTCTTCCTGAGCCACTCCTTTGTTGCCTTGGCTGTATGTTTTGGGTCATTGTCGTGCTGGAAGACCCAGCCACGACCCATTTTTAAGGCCCTGGCGGAGGGAAGGAGGTTGTCACTCAATTGTACGGTACATGGCCCCATCCATTCTCCCATTGATGCGGTGAAGTAGTCCTGTGCCCTTAGCAGAGAAACACCCCCAAAACATAACATTTCCACCTCCATGCTTGACAGTGGGGACGGTGTTCTTTGGGTCATAGGCAGCATTTCTCTTCCTCCAAACACGGCGAGTTGAGTTCATGCCAAAGAGCTCAATTTTTGTCTCATCTGACCACAGCACCTTCTCCCAATCACTCTCGGCATCATCCAGGTGTTCACTGGCAAACTTCAGACGGGCCGTCACATGTGCCTTCCGGAGCAGGGGGACCTTGCGGGCACTGCAGGATTGCAATCCGTTATGTCGTAATGTGTTACCAATGGTTTTCGTGGTGACAGTGGTCCCAGCTGCCTTGAGATCATTGACAAGTTCCCCCCTTGTAGTTGTAGGCTGATTTCTAACCTTCCTCATGATCAAGGATACCCCACGAGGTGAGATTTTGCGTGGAGCCCCAGATCTTTGTCGATTGACAGTCATTTTGTACTTCTTCCATTTTCTTACTATGGCACCAACAGTTGTCTCCTTCTCGCCCAGCGTCTTACTGATGGTTTTGTAGCCCATTCCAGCCTTGTGCAGGTGTATGATCTTGTCCCTGACATCCTTAGACAGCTCCTTGCTCTTGGCCATTTTGTAGAGGTTAGAGTCTGACTGATTCACTGAGTCTGTGGACAGGTGTCTTTCATACAGGTGACCATTGCCGACAGCTGTCTGTCATGCAGGTAACGAGTTGATTTGGAGCATCTACCTGGTCTGTAGGGGCCAGATCTCTTACTGGTTGGTGGGGGATCAAATACTTATTTCCCTCTGCAGAATGCAAATAAATTCATATACTTTCCACAATGTGATTTTCCGGATTTAATTTGTGATGTGCTATCTCTCACTGTTACCAATAACCTACCCTTCAATTATGGGCTGCTCATGTCTTTGTCAGTGGGCAAACTTACAAAATCAGCAAGGGATCAAATACTTATTTCCCCCACTGTAAATGGGATAAAAGTGGTATGAGAGAAAGGATATGGAAAGGTAAGGAGGTGGAACGATAAAGGAGAAGTTGAGGAAGAGCATGGAGTGTAAGAAGGTTGGTAGGAGATATTATCTGAGTCATTGTTGTTAATGATTAGATGAACCGGTAAATAGATGGATTGCTTATGTTTGCTTCTGGTAGGTCAAGTCGTTCGGGTAAACCTGTTCTTTCTCTGAAGTCCGTCAGAAGGACGTCCAAATCTTAAGGGGGCATGCTCAAGGCGGGACTTGGACATTTTTCAGCCATAATGGAACACAGCAATAACATCCAGGACTAAAACGTAGATGTTTTGAGCTAGACCTGCTTTTATAACGAATAAGGCACAAAAAGGTGCCCTAAATGACCAAATGACCACTGGAGGGAATCAGGGATGACCTCCCTTTACTCCCCCAGTGGTTACTAACCCCCTCCCACCCCCCCCAAAATGTGATGAAAAACATTACTTGCGAGCCTCTGTGCCACCCTCATGTTATACTCAGGTCCATCAGAATAGCATGCAGGTCCCTGGAGTAGTCTAGTAGTGGGTGCAGTAGACAGATGGACCCAGCCTCCTACTTCTCCCTACCTGTTACAATTGTGAAGTAAACTGCGAACCCTCCAAAACTCACCAGAAACCCACTATACCCATATATAGGTGCCCCCTTCACCTGTAAGGGCTATGGTAGTGGTGTACAGTCGAGGGTAGTGGGTTTTGGGGGGCTCAGAACACAAAGTCAGGGAGCAATGGTGAGATGTATACCTGGGAGCATTTTATCAAGTCCACTGTAGTGCCCCCTAGGGTGCCCTATTGCTGTCCTGGGATGTCAGGGGTACCAGTCTACTAAAAATGCTGGCTCCTCCTATGTCCCAATGGCTTGATTTTCGACATTTTAAACTTGGACTTTTTTTTTTTTTTTTTTAAATGGGCAAAAAACAAAGACGTCTAAATCACAAAACATCCAAATCACAGGACATCCATAGTATTTTCGAACGCAAAAGATAGACGTCCATCTTTTTTCGAAAATGACCTTCTTTCCTGTTCGGAATTTGGACGGCTTTGTAAAATGTCCAAATTCTGATTTAGATGTTTCTTTCAAAAATACGCCTCCACGTAAAGTATCTCTTTTATGGAATGGCCTCCCGGTGGAGGTTGTGGAGTCGAAGACTGTTTAGAGGCTGTGGAATGTTGTGGATGTCAGTGAAGGAATGCATGTGCTTGCTGATCCTGCTGGTTGCCAGGGTAACCAGGAAAAACATTCTTGCTACTGCTGTTACCTGTTGTCAGTTGGGAGGTAGCTGCTTGCTTCAGAGGATGTGATGCTGGGTTTGAGAAGTAAAACTGATTCAGGGGCCCTTTTACTAAGGCGCATAGGCGCTTATGCATGTCCAACATGCGTCAAATTTGAACTACTGCCTGGCTACCGTGTGCCTCGGGTGTTAATTCCATTTTTGATGCATGTCCATAACACGTGCTAGAAAATATTTTCTATGTTCTACCGCGTGGCGCTTACTCAGCGGTAATCGGCAGTTAATACGTGCTGATGCTTACTGCCCAGTTAGCACGTGAAACCTTACCCACAAAGTTAGTGGGTGGCGGTAAGGTCTCAGGCCGAAAATGGACGCAGGCTGGTTTTAATTTTGCCTCATGTCCATTTTCGGCCACAAAAAAGGCCTTTTTTCTGGGCAAGCTGAAAAATGGATCCGTGCGCATCCAAAACACGTGCCTACACCAGTGCAGACCACTTTTCAGTGTGCCTTCGTAAAAGGGCCCCTAAAATTGTTATCATGAGCAAAAGAATGGCAGGGATGGCTCTGTGTGTTGTGAGCCCAGGCAGTACTAAGTGTCTCATAGTTGGGAGGTAGTTGTATTAATGTAAAGACATGTCTGGGGGTGTGAGCAATGATTTAAGAGGAACAACTGTTTAAGGGGTTAAAGACTGGTGGTTTGTGGAGGCATGATTAGCAAAGATTTTAATGTCTATATTTATGAAGAAGTGGGTGAGTTGAGTTTTAGCTGAGATCACCTTCAAAGGAGAAGGGAAGGGAAATGGGACTTGATATACTGCCTTTCTGTGGTATTTTACAACTACTTTCAAAGCAGTTTTCATATTTACAGGTACTTATTTTGTACCTGGGACAGTGGAGGGTTAAGTGACTTGCCCACAGTCACAAGGAGCTACAGTGGGAATTGAACCCAGTTCCCCAGGATCAGATCAAAGTCCACTGCACTAACCACTAGGCTACTGCTCCACTTGGGTCTGTAAGGGTAACATTTGATGTGATAGTGAATTGGGAATTTATGTGTGATGATTTGGGGTTGATGTTGTGGGTTGGGTAGATTAGGCACCAATGCTTTATCTATTTATTTTGGAAAGAAAAGTTAGTAAAACACAAATAGTAAAATATTAAGGTAGGACACATTTGGAAAGGGCACACACAAGGGAGACAGGATTCTTTATTTAGTTTTTAAAGAAAGGACATTAGGGAGAAGATGTCCTGAGATTGATGCTGGCCACTTTCAAGAAAGTGAAGACTTCAAAGAAACTGGACCATGGGCCAAGCTAAGTGATTCCTACATTAGAAACTGAGACATGGAGAGAAACAAAAGGTAGAAAGAGGGCAAAAAAAGTTAGACTTACCCGATTCTGGGCTTGTTCTTGAGGGTGGTTCTGAAAAACAAAATTGTAATACAAAGAAAAATTTTCAGTGGAAAAAAGTTAACTTTAAAAGTTCACTTATTTTAGTAATCTGCAAGAAATAAGAAAGAGGTACTTATCTGATATTTTGGCAATATCTGAGCATGATATGTTGTTGATATGCTAGAAAGAAGTCTGGGTGAATACTGCTGTTAGCTTGTTTAAATGCTTGCAAATAAAACTTATATTTATTGTTGAACTCCCTGGTTGGAGTATAGTTCATTTGGAGAAACACAGTGACAATTTTAATAAACATTGTAATAACTTGCTCTGCCACCAGGGGGATTACAATAGCAGCCAATTGTTGTGCTGATTGGCTCATTAATCAATTAATTTGCATGCACAAATTGGCAATGTATGTTGATTTGTGCACGCAAATTTAATTGTCATATATAGAATTCAGGGGCAAGTGCAAGCTCTGCTCAAGCTCCACCTAAAGTCCATCCCAGCACTAACCAGATAGTGACGCAGTGGTCAGAGCTAATATTCATCAGCATTACCCAATTAAATCTCACTGAATATCAGCAGTCAGGCTGCTCAGTCGGTTTAAGGTGGCATGAGTTTCTCCTGCTCGCTTAAACCACACTGGATAACATGAGGAAAGACTTACAGGCTCATTTTCGAAAGACGACGCCCATCTTTCGACACAAATCGGAAGATGGGCGTCCTTCTCACAGGGTCGCCCAAATCGGCATAATCGAAAGCCGATTTTGGGCATTCCCAACTGCTTTCCTTCGCAGGGACGACCAAAGTTCGCGGGGGCGTGTCGGAGGCGTAGCAAAGACGGGACATGGGCGTCCTCGACCCATAATCGAAAAAAAAGGGCGTCCCTGACGAGCACTTGGACGACTTTACCTGGTCCTGTTTTTCTTATGACCAAGCCACAAAAAGCTGCCCGAACTGACCAGATAACCACCGGAGAAAATTGGGGATCACTTCCCCTTACTCCTCCAGTGGTCACTAACCCCCTCCCTCCCTCAAAAAATATCTTTAAAATATTTTGTGCCAGCCTCAAATGTCATACTCAGATCCATCACAGCAGTATGCAGGTCCCTAGAGCAGTTTTAGTGGGTGCAGTGCACTTCAGGCAGGTGGACCCAGGCCCATCCTCCCCTACCTGTTACACTTCTGGTGGTACATGTGAACCCTCCAAAACCCACCAGAAACACAATGTACCCACATCTAGGTGCCCCCCTTCACCCGTAAGGGCTATGGTAATGGTGTACTGTTGTAGGTAGTGGATTTTTTTGGGGGGGGTTGGGGGGCTCAGCACATAAGGTAAGGGAGCTATGTACTTGGGAGCAATCTATGAAGTCCACTGCAGTGTCTCCTAGGGTGCCCGGTTGGTGTCCTGACATGTCAGAGTGACCAGTGCACTACGAATGCTGGCTGCTTTCATGACCAAAGGGCTTGCATTTGGTCGTTTCTGAGATGGGCATCCTTGGTTTTCATTATCGCCGAAAATCAGAAATGACCAAGTCTAGGGTTGACCATCTCTAAGGATGACCTAAATGTCAAGATTTGGGCGTCCCTGACCATATTATCGAAACAAAAGATGGACGTCCATCTTGTTTATCTGTAACAAACTCCCCTATATCCAGGACCTCTTTATCTCGCGTCACCTCCATCTGCTCGCCATAACAGAAACCTGGCTCTGCCCTGATGACTCTGCTTCAGTCGCAGCCCTCTGCCATGGCGGTTATCTTTTTTCACATACTCCTCGCCCTGCTGGTCACGGGGGGTCGGTTTGGACTACTTCTCTCTCCCTCCTCCAGATTTCAACCCCTTCTTCCACCTCAATCTCACTGTTTTTCCTCCTTTGAAGTCCACTCTATCCGCCTTTTCTCTCCCCTGCCTCTTCGAATAGCGGTCATTTATCGTCCCCCTGATAAGTCCCTTTCATCCTTTCTCAGTGACTTTGATGCCTGGCTTGCCTTCTTCCATGATCCTTCCTCCCCCTCTCTCATCCTTGGTGACTTTAATATTCCTGCTAATGATCCTTCCAACTCTTATATTTCCAAGTTACTCGCTTTAACATTCTCCTTTAATCTCCAACTATGCTCCACCTCCCCCACTCATCAAAATGGTCACTGTCTTGATCTCTTCTTCTGCAACTGTTCACCCTCTAGTTTCCTTGCCTCTGATCTTCCCCTCTCTGATCACCATCTTATAACTTTCACACTTAAATCTCCTCCCTCCCAGTCCTGTCCTATCTTATCTAATTTATCTAGGAATCTTCAGGATATTGACCCTTCATCTCTATCCTCCCATGTTTCAAACCTCCTCTCTACTGTGGCACCATCCACGTCTGTCAACGAGGCTGTTTCTTCTTACAACAATACTCTATCCTCTGCCTTAGACACACTTGCACATTTGATGACCCGCCCTATAAGGCGTACAAAACCCCAACCTTGGCTGACTTCTAATATCCGCTACCTACGTTCCTGTACCCGCTCTGCCGAACGCCTCTGGCGGAAATCTCGGGCCCTTGCTGATTTCTTACACTTTAAGTTCATGCTGACCTCCTTCCAATCTGCTCTTTTACGCGCCAAACAGGATTATTATATCCAACTGACCAACTCTCTTGGCTTTAACCCTCGACTTCTCTTCACCACATTGAACTCTCTCCTCAAGGTGCCCCCTCCCCCAACTCCCCCTTCATTATTTCCTCAGACCCTTGCTGAATTCTTTCACGACAAGGTTCAAAAGATAAACCTTGAATTCTCTACCTCGCCACCTCTCCCTCCACTAGTCTGTTCCCCTCTCTCTCCTTCCTCTCATTCCTTTTCCTCCTTTCCTGAAGTTACTATAGAGAAAACTACACTTCTCCTTTCTTCCTCAAAATGTACCACCTGTTCCTCTGATCCCATTCCCACCCACCTTCTTAATGCCATCTCACCTGCTCTTATTCCTTTTATTTGTCACATTCTCAACCTCTCACTTTCCACTGCAACTGCCCCTACTGCCTTTAAACATGCCGTAGTCACACCTCTCCTTAAGAAGCCTTCACTCGACCCTACTTGTCCCTCTAATTACCGACCCATCTCCCTCCTCCCTTTTCTCTCCAAACTACTTGAGCGTGCTGTTCACCACCGCTGCCTTGATTTTCTCTCCTCACATGCTATTCTTGACCCACTGCAATCTGGTTTTCGCCCTCTCCACTCAACTGAAACTGCGCTTACTAAAGTCTCCCATGACCTATTACTGGCTAAATCCAGAGGTCAATATTCCATCCTCATTCTTCTTGATCTTTCCGCTGCTTTTGACACTGTCGATCACAGCATACTTCTCGATACCCTGTCCTCACTTGGATTCCAGGGCTCTGTCCTTTCCTGGTTTTCTTCCTACCTCTCCCTCTGCACCTTTAGTGTTCACTCTGGTGGATCCTCTTCTACTTCTATCCCTCTGCCTGTCGGCGTACCTCAGGGTTCTGTTCTTGGTCCCCTCCTCTTTTCTATCTACACTTCTTCCCTTGGTTCATTAATCTCATCCCATGGCTTTTCCTACCATCTCTATGCTGATGACTCCCATTTTCCCCCCAAACCCACCTCCCCACTCCCCCCATTTTCTATTTCTGTTGATGGCTCTCTCATTCTCCCTGTCTCCTCAGCTCGAAACCTTGGGGTCATCTTTGACTCTTCTCTCTCCTTCTCTGCTCATATCCAGCAGATCGCCAAGACCTGTCGTTTTTTTCTTTACAACATCCGTAAAATCCGCCCCTTTCTTTCTGAGCACTCTACCAAAACCCTCATCTACACTCTTGTCACCTCTCGTTTAGACTACTGCAATCTGCTTCTTGCTGGCCTCCCACTTAGTCACCTCTCCCCTTTCCAAGTGGTTCAAAACTCTGCTGCCCGTCTCGTCTGTCGCCAGGGTCCCCCTCTCCTCAAGTCGCTTCACTGGCTCCCTATCCGTTTTCGCATCCTGTTCAAACTTCTTCTACTAACCTATAAATGTACTCACTCTGCTGCTCCCCAGTATCTCTGCACACTCATCCTTCCCTACACCCCTTTCCATGCACTCTGCTCCATGGATAAATCTTTCTTATCTGTTCCCTTCTCCACTACTGCCAACTCCAGACTTCGCGCCTTCTGTCTCGCTGCACCCTATGCCTGGAATAAACTTCCTGAGCCTCTACGTCTTGCCCCATCCTTGGCCACCTTTAAATCTAGACTGAAAGCCCACCTCTTTAACATTGCTTTTGACTCGTAACCACTTGTAACCACTCGCCTCCACCTACCCTCCTCTTCTCCTTCCTGTATACATTAATTGATTTGATTTGCTTACTTTATTTTTTGTCTATTAGATTGTAAGCTCTTTGAGCAGGGACTGTCTTTCTTCTATGTTTGTGCAGCGCTGCGTATGCCTTGTAGCACTATAGAAATGCTAAATAGTAGTAGTAGTAGTAGTTTCAATAATATGGGTTTCCCCGCCCCGCCACCGGGACATTTTGCGAGGATGTCCTCATCAAAACTTGGCCATCCCTTTCGATTATGCCCCTCTTAGTGAAGCTAGAGAAATGGTCTTGGAATTTGGCAGCTAAGATTTAATGCTGAAAAATGCAGGGTCATGCATTTGGGTTGCAAAAACCCACGGAAATGGTACAGTTTAGGGGGTGAAGAACATTTGTGCATGAAAGAGGAGCAGGACTTATGTGATGATCATAAGGCAGCCAAACAAGTAGAAATGTTGTCAGTAAATGCTAGAAAGATGCCTTGGTGCATAGGGAGAAGAATGACCAGTGTACAATTCTAGAGACCATACTTTTAAAAAGAAACAGGATTGAGTCAGCGGCTACTAAAATAGTCAGTGGTCTTCGTCATAAAGCGAATGGGGACAGACTTAAAGATCTCAATATGTATACTTTAGAAGAAAGGCAGGAGAGGGGAGATATGATAGAGACATTTAAATACCTATGTGGCATAAATGCACAAGAAGCAAGGCTCTTTCAATTGAAAGGAAGCTCTGGAACAAGGGGGTAGACTCAGAAGTAACCTGAGGAAATACTTTGTCATGGAAAGGGTGGTGAATTCATGGAACAGCTGCCCAGTGGAAGTGGTGGAGACAAAAATAGTATCTGAATTCAAGAAAGCTTGAAACAAGTGCATAGGATCTCTAAGAGAGTGATGGGGAGACTAGGTGGCATGGATGGGCAGACTGGATAGGCCATATGGTCTTTATCTGCCTACACTTTTATATGTTCCTGTGGTGCCAATTACAACCCAATTATTGGCACAGATTTGCTCATTAGCCAGCTTAGTTGAACGCACATCTTTGATCAACACCCAGATATCAATACTGGGGGTATGGGCCTGGATATACTGGCTTTAGCCAGAGGGCACAATGAGACATGATGCACCCTCGACCTCCAGATGTTTACTAAAGATAATACTGATTTTCTGTATGTTTATGCGTATGTTTATTAGTATTTGATGAATCACCTTTTTAAACATGTAAATCAAGGTGATGTACAGTAAAACGTAACTTAGCAGAAAAGGAACTCCATTGAATACAGGACGGAGAAACAGTCACACAAGAAAACATTCATATCCATCTAAACAAGAGCAGTGAAGCCAAACATATTCATACCTTCAGTACCCTCTGTTACTGCCAAAATATGGCTGTTTCCTCCTGTTCCACTTAGATAGGTCTTCTATATCTAGCCAGAGGTTATGGACCAGTGGTACTTCTTTCTATTTCTATTATTGTCTGAATTATTGATAAGTTGTGATTGCATCATTTCTTTTAGTACTTGAAGGACCCGCATCATCTGGTCTATAACAGTCTATTCCCTTGCAGCCATCTTATTTGGAGTCAGTGGGTTGGTCTTATGTGTTACACCCCAGAATCCACAGCAAACTGGGTGTCAGATTTTGCAGACTTGTTTCTTGACATCTTGGTGAACAGGAGCTAGGCAATGTGTAATGTCCATGGTATACAATTATCGTTACACAGTCGTGATTAGCAGAACTCTTAGCCCATGTGACCACTCAGTGCGAGCTCCAGAGTCCCCTTCAATCCTGTGTTTTTGGATTTTAAAATTGCTGCAGCCATATCTTTTGTAATAACTTGAGAATAAGCATTTTGTTCAAAATTAGTAATAGTGGTAGAAGATATATTAGAAATTAGCTAGAACCTGAAAGGATAAAGCTGACAATCTATCATAATTATGTATGTATTTTCAGACACTGATATGGAATCATCAGGAGACTTTGCAAGTGGGGATTTTCATGGATGGTCAGATGATGAGGGTGATGATGATATGATGAATGATGAAGATGAAGTTGAAGATGATGATGATGAAGATGAAGGAGATGATGAGGATGATGATATAGAGGAGGAGGATGGATTAATTTGATAGTACTGACGTGCAACGAAATCTACCTTTTTAATGTTGACAGTGACATCTCATAGAAATTACTTTGCACACTATATTACCAAGATCAAAAGGATTCTAAACAACATGTATATTTTGTATAATTATTTCAGATATTACAGCTGAAATCAGACTTTCCTTGTTTAAATAAGAGTCATTTATGTGTTTTGAGCTTTTATATGCCTTTAGGAACACAGTGAAGGAAGAAGATAGAGGTGCTATTATCACGTGCAAACCTGTTTAAGGACAACCAAACTTTTATTAATGTAATGATAAAGATAGTGGCCACTATTTAGAATTATAGGTTTTTTTAATTACACGACAAAGTTGAATTTCTAAAAGTTTGTATGATCAGAATGATCAGCTCCTAAAGTTGCAGTGTACATCATTAATGCCTCAGAAGCTGTAGGAAATGAGCTCTGGGGAAAATGAAATTCTGCCACATAATTAAAAAATCAACAGCCAATAGAGACAGATCATTTCTGTGCTTTCATTTGTAATAATTTTGGGTATGAAACATTAACCTGACAGGTTTTTATTTTTCAAAAATTAATGCATGAACAGATATTGATCCTAAAAGATTAAAGTTTTGTTGTCCTTTTTTTAAATTTAAAATCTAAGAAATAATATTTATTTTGTATTTATCTGACATATATTAGTCATTGACAATGCAAGTTTACTTTGGTAGTGTTCCTGTATATTAAAGAAATAGAATCTCAAGGGAGCTATCTACTAATCCACATTACGGCTTTGCATTTAACACTGGTTAACTGCAAAAATTATCCTTAGGTAGCTGCGAAACCTCTGTAATAACTGTGGATATGGGGGGAGTGAAAGCAGTTCTGACAGAGGAGAAGGTAGCCATGATGCTAACTTGAGGCAGAGGTCTCTACCATTCATTAACGTTAGGTCTGACTTTGAACATAAGGGTTCTTTTTCTACATTGTGGCAAAAAGTAACCTTATGCTGGTCTTTCTTGTGCGCTAAGGCCACTTTTACTGCAGCTGTAAAATAGATGATTTTCTATTTCTTGTATTAATGGCCATTTTAAAAAAATTACTAAATACAATAAACCGGGTAGAGGACCAGCTACTGTCAACAACACACTATTCATATAAGGGTTCGCAGAAATAGAAGAGAGAGTATCACAAATATACAAATAAGTGTGGGGAGGAAAAACCCTCATGAAGTTCCTGGCTGGACTGCTTGATAATTAGCTGAAAAAAACCTCCCCCACAAATAAAGTTTGCAGTGAAATCACTTAGAAACAAAACATATCAATTTGCTGCACTATTCTCTCTTTCTCCCAGAATGTGCAAAAACACAGACTGTGACCAACAGTGGCAAGCGTTTTGTTTGCTGTGTCAGGGTCAGCAGGTCTAACTCTGTTGGAAGAAAAATAGCAGAAAATGCAGCAAATGACATCACAATAAACGCTAAAACAAAAATTGCGTACTTCATACTATACGCCATCAAAACATGGCTGAATGTGGAAGGCAGACAACAGTCATACGGAAGAGCTCTTCTTTATATCAAATTAGTGACGTCAAACGCCAACACAAAAATGGACCAATCCCTAGAAAATGACAATCAGCAGGGACCAATCCAAAATGTTGTGCCCCAAAAAACCATTAAGGGCCACTTTTACCAAGCTGCAGCAAAAGGGGGCTAGCACTGGCATTGGCGCGTGTTTTAATGTGCTCTGAGGCCCCCTTTTACCACAGCTGGTAAAAGAGAAGTCTCACTTTCCTACAGGAAATGGCTGGGCAGCAAATAAAGCACTTGCCGCATGGCCATTTTGGGGGGAGCTCTTACCGCCACCCATTGAGGTGGCGGTAAGGGCTCCCTCATTAGCCCGGCGGTAACTGGGCAGCGTGCGGCAGTGCCCGCTTACCGCTGAGTACATTCCGGCACTACAGAAATAAATACATTGTTGTAGTTCCGGACATTACGGCACTCTAGGGGTGGGAAGTACCGCCGGGCTGCTGCGGTAGCCCGGCGGTACTTCCTGTACAGTGAGCGGTAAGCCCGCATTGGGTTTACCGTCACTTAGTAAAAGGAGCCCTAAAAGAATTGGCACCATGTGAGCGCTTACCACCACCTATTTTGTAGGCAGTAAGGCTTACGCGGTGTTCCTGTGCGGTAATGTAGCTGTGCTGTTTAGTGTAGGATTGTCCATGCTCTACCTCCTAACACATGCCCTCAGAAAAAAATACAAATATTTTTTAAAGCGCAGTTACTGCAGGAAGCCTGAGCACGTCCTGAGATGCACCATTTTAAGCTGCTTTAGGCATGCAGTAACACCTAATGCAGCTTAGTAAAAGAGCCCCATAATTAGCTACAATTCCGAAGGTGTAGCTCATTGTCCCAAATTATTTTCTATACTATCAGTTAATACACTAACGACTCACGTGTTAATTACAAGGTGCAGTCCCTGCCAGTAAGGCACATAATAGTAGTAATTTTCATGTTAGGTTTTTATTGTATAGTTAGTGTGTGCTAACAGTTAATGAGCATTAAAAGCCACTTTAAATACCTAATACAGTTCAAAATGTTTATTTATGCTAACAACATGAGACCACACTTACAAATAATGCAATAAAGGAGCACCTTAACAGCACGTGGTACTTCTCATGTTAATCAGCTAATGTGGAAGGGGTGTGGGATGGGCAAGGAGTGTGCCTTACAGTTAACACGGCAGATGATATGGAACAGGTAATGCCACTTTAAGAGATATAGCTAACTACATTGTTTTATCTGCCATGCAATAACAATGTTTTCTCTGCATTAAGGGATTTATCTAACATATTTTCAGTTGAATCTCCAAGGGGAGTCACATTCAGGTACAGTACATATTTTCCAGTCCCTGGAGAGCTTACATTCTATGATTATACCTGAGACAATGGAGACTTAAGTGACTTGCCAAGGATCATGTGGCAGAGGAAGAGCAGGGTGGAATTTGAACCAGTCTTCCTGGTTCTCAGTTTGCTGCTCAACCCATTAGGCTATTCCACTGCACCGCAAAATGCTAGGAATTCCCCTAATATTAACAGCAGAAGTTTTGCAATTACTGCACAGTAAATGTAAACCTTTAGCACAGCTTAATAAATGAGTCCTTAGCAAATAGAAAATAAGTCAAATAAACACCTGTACCTTTCTGAGCAGAAATATTGCTTGGCCCAAATAAACATTAAAATATAATTCTTATTACTTGCGATTCAAAAGTTTTTTTCTACATGTTGATTAAAAGTTTTCTTTTTTCAGTTCTCAAATTAGAAAATATATTGTAAGGTGCCTTGCAAAATAGAATTAGGAAGGCTTTAGCATGCATACTGATATAGATTTTAGGAAATAGCTATATCCAGTAACCAAATTAATACCAGTAAACGTAGCTCTACTGGAATGAAATAAATTGGTTCATTTTTCTTGTTTTCTTTCTTCTGTTGTTATGTACTTACTATATGAATTGGGTTATGATTATTGTGTAGAACAGCATTTAAGATTTATCTGCAGAGGAAATTACTTTAATCTATTTATATAGCATGCTAATTGTATAGAAATCTGGAATTTTCACATCCTTCCTATGGCTTTATGCCACAACTAAATTAGCTGAACACATGCAACTTTATATAGTTGTATGATTCTAATAATGAATCACTGGTTGTTCTGATTTTTTTTTCCTGCAAATTATTAGAAGGAAATTTGGTTTATTCTTTTGATTTAATATTTATCTTATGTAATTTCCAAAGTGCAATGTATTTTTTTTTACTGTTTATGTATAGTTTGCAAAATAAAGACTCTTCTATCCAACGTTTAGTTGTATATTAGAATTTTATTTAGCTGGGTGGTTATGTGTGTTCAGTATGATGCATGATTTTTATCCTCAAATGCACATTAAAAGGCATAATTATGTGTAACTGTATTGTTATGCATGTTCGTTTCAGGTACCACAGGCCTCATAATGAGGAGATACAATGTATACAGATCCATACAAAACATCAAGGGGCCCTTTTACTAAGGAGTGGTAGGGCTAACACACGGGTAGCACATGCCAAATCGACCCTACCACAGGAGTAACTTGGGCATCCTGCGGTAGTTTTGAAGCTGATGTGCACAGTTTCCCACAGTAGAAGATATTTTTCTATTTTTTACTGCAGGCGGCATTCCCAGCGGTAATTGACAGCACGGCCAAATTAGGGCGCGCTGCCTGATTACCGCATGAGTAGCACGTGAGACCTTACCACTAGGTCAATGGGTGACAGTAAGTGCTCAAGCAGTAAATAGCCGTGTGCTACTTTTAATTTTAGCGCATGGCCATTTAATTACCCCATTGAAAAAAAAAACATTTTTCCTAGCCACATTAAAACCTACCGCAGATCACTTTGTACTGATGCTTAGTAAAAGAGTCCCCTAATCAGTGTATAAAATATTACATTGGGTATATGGTTTCTAGGAATAGGTGTGGTGGAACATGAAAAGGGAGAACCACATTAGGTTTTATTTTTCTGTTGTGGACTGTACTTTGTATATAGGGGGAGTTATTAAAATGTGTAAGCGTGGCAGAACCACCGCAGGCTTGCCATGCAGAGATCTGGCACTATTGCCAGGCTACCACAGAAGCCTGGTGGTAGTGCCTGCCCCCACTGTATGCCATTTTTTCGTGTGTCAGAATATTTTTTAGTGGGGGTTACTTCCAGGTTAGCCTGGGAGTCCTTACCGCTTCCTAAATAGGTGGTGATAATGGCTTCCACGGGAAATGGCCACACAGCAAATGGTTAGCTTACTCCACAGCTATTTCCTTTTTTAAAGCCTTTTACCTGCTGCAGTAAAAGCGGTCCTGCATGCTAATGCCACCGCAAGCCCCCTTTTACCGCAGCATGGTAAAAGGGGCCCTAAGTGGGTTTTTAGGGCATAAATGCATATGAGACAATCACCCACGATCTCTTTATCTCTCGCTCCCTTCAACTGCTCGCCCTAACCGAAACCTGGATCTCCCCGGAAGACTCTGCCTCAGTTGCAGCCCTCTGCCATGGAGGCTATCTCTTCTCCCACACGCCCCGCCCAATCGGCCGCGGCGGAGGCGTTGGGCTACTACTATCACCCTCCTGTAGTTTCCAACCCCTCCACCTACCACAATCTCACTGCTTCCCATCCTTTGAAGTCCATTCCATCCGGCTATTCTACCCGCTACCACTCAGAGTGGCAGTCATTTACCGCCCCCCAGATAAATCCTTCCCTTCCTTCCTTACCGACTTTGATGCTTGGCTCTCTGTCTTTCTTGACCCCTCATCTCCGTCCCTCATTCTCGGAGACTTTAACGTACATGCTGATGACCTATCCGACCCCCATACTTCTAAGTTCCTCACCCTAACATCCTCCTTCAACCTCCAGCTGTGCTCCACCACCCCTACTCACCGTGACGGACATTGTCTTGACCTCGTCCTCTCCTCCTCCGGCTCACCCTCCAATTTCCACGTCTCAGCTCTTCCTCTCTCCGACCATCACCTGATCACATTCACACTTCTTCACCCCCCCCCCTCCACCCCGTCCAACTTTAACCACCACCTCCAGGAACCTCCAGGCTATTGACCCCTCCACCCTATCATCTACTATCTCTAATCTCCTCCCCTCCATCACGTCCCTCGTAACTGTCGACATAGCGGTCTCCGCTTACAATACCGCTCTCTCCTCTGCTTTGGACACCCTCGCGCCATCCATCTCCCGTCCCACAAAGCGCACCAATCCCCAGCCCTGGCTGACTCCTTGCATCCGTTACCTTCGCTCCTGCACCCGATCCGCTGAGCGCCTCTGGAGGAAATCTCGTACCCTTTCAGACTTCCTCCACTACAAATTCATGCTATCCTCCCTCCACTCCTCCCTATTCCGTGCAAAACAGGACTACTACACCCAATTGACCAATTCTCTCAGCTCCAACCCTCGTCGTCTCTTCACCACCCTTAACTCCCTCCTAAAAGTGCCCCCCGCTCCTACTCCCCCTTCTCTCTCTCCTCAATCACTGGCCGACTACTTCCGCGACAAAGTGCAAAAGATCAACTTTGAGTTCACGACCAAACCTCCACCTCCCCTTCACCCTTTAACCCTCTCCCTCAACCAACCTACCCAGGTCTCCTTCTCCTCCTTTCCTGAGATCACCGAGGATGAAACTTCCCGCCTTCTTTCCTCCTCGAAATGCACCACCTGTTCCTCTGATCCCATCCCCACCAACCTACTCAACACTATCTCCCATACTGTCACCCCCGCCATCTGTCGCATCCTCAACCTCTCTCTCTCCACGGCAACTGTCCCTGACACCTTCAAACACGCTGTTGTCACACCTCTCCTAAAAAAAACCTTCACTTGACCCTACCTGCCCCTCTAACTACCGCCCCATCTCTCTTTTACCCTTCCTTTCCAAATTACTTGAGCGCGCCGTTCACAGCCGCTGCCTTGATTTTCTCTCCTCTCATGACATCCTCGATCCACTTTAATCCGGTTTTCGCCCTCTGCACTCGACAGAAACAGCACTCTCTAAAGTTTGCAATGACCTGCTCCTGGCCAAATCCAGAGGTCATTACTCCATCCTCATCCTCCTCGATCTTTCCGCCGCGTTTGACACTGTCAACCATGATTTACTTCTTGCCACGCTATCCTCTTTTGGATTCCAAGGCCCTGTCCTCTCCTGGTTCTCCTCTTATCTCTCCCACCGCACCTTCAGGGTACACTCCCATGGATCTTCCTCCACTCCCATCCCACTATCTGTTGGAGTTCCCCAGGGATCTGTCCTTGGACCCCTTCTCTTCTCAATCTACACCTCTTCCCTGGGCTCGCTGATCTCGTCTCATGGTTTCCAGTATCATCTTTATGCTGATGACACTCAGCTATACCTCTCCACACCTGACATCACCGCGGTGACCCAGGCCAAGATATCGGCCTGTTTATCCGACATCGCGGCATGGATGTCCAACCGCCACCTGAAGCTGAACATGTCCAAGACCGAGCTCCTCATCTTTCCTCCCAAACCCACTTCTCCTCTTCCTCCACTCTCTATCTCTGTTGATAACACCCTCATCCTCCCCGTCCCATCTGCCCGCAACCTCGGAGTCATCTTCGACTCCTCCCTCTCCTTCTCTGCGCATATCCAACAGACTGCCAAGACCTGTCGCTTCTTCCTCTTCAACATCAGTAAAATTCGCCCTTTCCTCTCTGAGCACACCACCAGAACTCTCGTCCACGCTCTCATTACCTCTCGCCTTGATTACTGCAACTTACTCCTCACCGGCCTCCCACTCAGCCATCTATTCCCCCTTCAATCAGTTCAGTACGCTGCTGCACGTCTTATATTCCGCCAAAACCGATATACTCATATCACCCCTCTCCTCAAATCACTTCATTGACTTCCAATCAGATATCGCATACAATTCAAGCTCCTCCTCCTTACCTACAAGTGCACTCAGTCTGCGGCTCCTCACTATCTCTCCACCCTCATCTCCCCCTATGTTCCCGCCCGTAACCTCCGCTCACAGGACAAAGCCCTTCTCTCAGTACCCTTCTCCACCACTGCCAACTCCAGGCTCCGCTCATTCTGCCTTGCTTCACCCTATGCCTGGAACAATCTTCCTTTACCCATACGCCATGCCCCCTCCCTACCCATCTTCAAATCTCTGCTTAAAACTCACCTCTTCTATGCTGCCTTCGGCGCCTAACCGCTCGAGATAGATAGAATGCCCCAATCTATCCACTCTATCAGATTAACTGTTCACTCATCCTCTAGATTGTTCACTTGTCTTTAGATTGTTCTCTTGTCTTTTAGATTGTAAGCTCTTTGAGCAGGGACCGTCCTTCTATGTTTAAATTGTACAGCGCTGCGTAACCCTAGTAGCGCTTTAGAAATGCTAGTTAGTAGTAGTAATATATGGGGGCATATTTATCCCTGTTTGATGATGGCAGTGACAAACCTAGCATATTTGACACCCGGATCCAATCATTTTTTAACAGTCCCTTCTATATGAAAAAAATTATTTTTAGTTATCATGAAATTGGACAAATGGTCAGAAAAGAAACACTGACAGTGAACATTTTCTTTTATTGAACCTTTTATATATGATCATCATACCAGTAAAAATATAAAATAAATATTACAGTACAAAAAAGGGAAAAGTAATGGATTAATACTTTAATTACATTAATGTACAGTGGGGGAAATAAGTATTTGATCCCTTGCTGATTTTGTAAGTTTGCCCACTGACAAAGACATGAGCAGCCCATAATTGAAGGGTAGGTTATTGGTAACAGTGAGAGATAGCACATCACAAATTAAATCCGGAAAATCACATTGTGGAAAGTATATGAATTTATTTGCATTCTGCAGAGGGAAATAAGTATTTGATCCCCCACCAACCAGTAAGAGATCTGGCCCCTACAGACCAGGTAGATGCTCCAAATCAACTCGTTACCTGCATGACAGACAGCTGTCGGCAATGGTCACCTGTATGAAAGACACCTGTCCACAGACTCAGTGAATCAGTCAGACTCTAACCTCTACAAAATGGCCAAGAGCAAGGAGCTGTCTAAGGATGTCAGGGACAAGATCATACACCTGCACAAGGCTGGAATGGGCTACAAAACCATCAGTAAGACGCTGGGCGAGAAGGAGACAACTGTTGGTGCCATAGTAAGAAAATGGAAGAAGTACAAAATGACTGTCAATCGACAAAGATCTGGGGCTCCACGCAAAATCTCACCTCGTGGGGTATCCTTGATCATGAGGAAGGTTAGAAATCAGCCTACAACTACAAGGGGGGAACTTGTCAATGATCTCAAGGCAGCTGGGACCACTGTCACCACGAAAACCATTGGTAACACATTACGACATAACGGATTGCAATCCTGCAGTGCCCGCAAGGTCCCCCTGCTCCGGAAGGCACATGTGACGGCCCGTCTGAAGTTTGCCAGTGAACACCTGGATGATGCCGAGAGTGATTGGGAGAAGGTGCTGTGGTCAGATGAGACAAAAATTGAGCTCTTTGGCATGAACTCAACTCGCCGTGTTTGGAGGAAGAGAAATGCTGCCTATGACCCAAAGAACACCGTCCCCACTGTCAAGCATGGAGGTGGAAATGTTATGTTTTGGGGGTGTTTCTCTGCTAAGGGCACAGGACTACTTCACCGCATCAATGGGAGAATGGATGGGGCCATGTACCGTACAATTCTGAGTGACAACCTCCTTCCCTCCGCCAGGGCCTTAAAAATGGGTCGTGGCTGGGTCTTCCAGCACGACAATGACCCAAAACATACAGCCAAGGCAACAAAGGAGTGGCTCAGGAAGAAGCACATTAGGGTCATGGAGTGGCCTAGCCAGTCACCAGACCTTAATCCCATTGAAAACTTGTGGAGGGAGCTGAAGCTGCGAGTTGCCAAGCGACAGCCCAGAACTCTTAATGATTTAGTGATGATCTGCAAAGAGGAGTGGACCAAAATTCCTCCTGACATGTGTGCAAACCTCATCATCAACTACAGAAGACGTCTGACCGCTGTGCTTGCCAACAAGGGTTTTGCCACCAAGTATTAGGTCTTGTTTGCCAGAGGGATTAAATACTTATTTCCCTCTGCAGAATGCAAATAAATTCATATACTTTCCACAATGTGATTTTCCGGATTTAATTTGTGATGTGCTATCTCTCACTGTTACCAATAACCTACCCTTCAATTATGGGCTGCTCATGTCTTTGTCAGTGGGCAAACTTACAAAATCAGCAAGGGATCAAATACTTATTTCCCCCACTGTATTTTTTTGAAAAAGGGGGGCAAAACCCATACCTACATATTGGTCTGTCACAGTAATGAATAAAAACATTACAGTTTCTGTGTTCGAACCTTAGCTTCTGGGAATTTGTCAATGACTTCATCAAAATTGATTTTCTTTGCATATTCATGTTCAATGGACAGTATAAAAAAATTTTAGACACTACTTCAGCAAATATCTTTGTATCAGCAACATCCAGAGCTGAACAGTAAAATTAATACAACTATCAATTCAATGTGAATGATAAATTCCAAAAAACATTCATTTAATTAATGGAAGAAAAAGACTTCAAAAGTCTCAGCTCGGTAGCAAATATCAAATCTTAGTGTCAACACATCATAGACTCCGATATTATCATTGGTCAAAAAACCTCCATATTTTTAATTTAATCAATCTTCTATCCTCACTCAATACCTTCTTCAATTTTTATGTTTTCTAGCATTATGCATATTTTCAAAGGCTGCACCATGATATACAACAATTAAATGTATATGAAGTCACTAAGCTGATGCTATACCCAGTGGGGCTCTCTGTTTCACTCTTCACAAGACTTCATTAGGGGACTAAGTGCTTCTTTTGGTGCTGAATTCAAAAATGGTGCCAATGGACAGTATAGCCAGATTTGTGAATCTTTACTCATAGTTGATTGAAGAATACTTCTTATTAATTTTCATTTTGAAAAGTTTATTTCACATGAAGCAAAAAATATACAAATAGGAAAAGTCTTAAACATAAGGAAACATTTGGCACAGATTCATAAAAATCCCATATCACAATTAATTCTAGAAATTGCAGTACTTAGGGGCCCTTTCTCTAAGGTGCGTAGGCACTTATGTGCATCCAACATGTACTACTGCCAGGCTACCGCATGCCCCGGGCGGTATTTCCATTTTTGATGTGCCTCCAAAACACGCGGTAGAAATTTTCTACGATATGACGCTTACCCGGTGGTAAACAGCAGTGTACGCACACTGACGATTACTGCCTGGTTAATGCATCAGACCTTACCACAAAGTGGTGGTAAGGTCTCAGGCCAAAATGAGCACACGCTGGTTTTAATTTTGCTGCATATCCATTTTTGACCATTCCCCCCCCCCCCCCCCCCCCAAAAAAAAGGTCTTTTTTTTTTGCAGGTGCACTGAAAAATGAACCTCTGCGCATCCAAAACACATGCCTACACCAGTGCAGGCCATTTTTTGGCATGCTTTAGTAAAAGAGCCCTTTACAGGAGCTTTTACTAAAGCTTAGCTCAAGTTATCTGCAGCAGGTCCCATTTTATTCCTATGGGCCCTGCTGCAGATAACTCGAGCTAAGCTTTGGTAAAAGACCCCCTTAGTTTCTTTGGGATTGATTCCAGCACCTTTTAAATATCTCCATAGTTTAAAAAATTCCACTAAAATAACTTCATCAGAAAAAGCATCATACATTTCAACTATATTTGATAAAAACTTCAGAAGTTTTTCTTCTGCCAAAAATCAGTGAGAATGAAACACTGACATTAGTTGATCCATTGCTTTAGAACGAGTCTCCAGTTCTTGGTGAAAATGATCAAGGCATTCAAACATAGTGCTTTTGATTTCTTCTGGCAATGTAAGACCATCATCTTTTGTTGCATTCTTCTTTGAAATTTGATTCTTTGTTCTATGGCAATGTCCATTTCCTTACATTTTGTTGCATTGTTATGGCCTTCTCCACAATTTCTGTGTGCTGATCTTCAAGGAACAATTTTATGTTTCAATATTTTTTATTAGAAACAGACAACAGTATAAAATATGTCAATAATGCTTCTTAGAAACCACTACAATACATCATTCCCAGTCTTCCCATTTGTACACCCAAAACAGTCCAACATTAGTGAGATAGACCTCATATGAATAAAGAATCTACCAAAGAAGACAAAAAACAAATCCTAACAGTTCAGGATCTTACTATGTGCAGAGTGTGGTAATATCATTCAAAAAGACTCCCACATTGCTATAAAGTTTTGCCCTTTCACACTATTATTATCATGCATTCCAAGCCAGTCCATATGCAGTTCTTCTATTATATAGGTTTGCCAGCATTGCAGGGAAGGCGGATAAGGTTGCAACCAAGCATGCAAAATGGTTTTTATCCCAAAGTGAATAGAGAATTATAGAAAGGGCTCAAAACCTACTGGATCAGGGTCACTCAGTTCATATTTATCAAATAAAAGCAGTGGATGTATTGAAATTGTCCAGGACCACCACCCAGGCTGGAAGGAGGCTGGGAAAAAAGATTAGGGAGGGGATATGCATGTGGAAAGATAAAGGGAATCTGTCTTTCTTGGGGGTCAAGGTGACAAGGGGCAGGGTGATATTTTGTGTCCTCTTTTTATCTAAAAAAAATGGTAACCCTAGCTACCACCACTGCCACCACCACCATCATCACCACCAACCAGAGCGAGCCAGGCCCAACCACCACCCAAGGATAGACAGCTGCCACCAATACCCCCACCCAGAGCAAGGCAGCTGAGAAGGAGGGTGACCTTGAGGCAGCTGAAGTGGAGGCTGATGAGGAGCTAGCCAGACACCTGCCTTCCCCCCAGATGGACTTTCCCCTTTCCCCCCCTTGCTATTCCCTCCCATCCCTATTTTCACCATTCCCCCTAGCTCAGCAGCTATTTCTCCTCAGGACCCTCTGCTCATCCCACTTGTCCCCCTACATCCCTGCCTTCAACACCTCCAAGCTCTCCACATTTTGCCTGCCAACCTCTTCAGAGTCAGGTCCCAGTGGTGCACCATCTCAGACTGCCCTAGAAGAGGTCACTTTGGTTTCCCTGCTGGAGAAAATTTGAAGTTTATGGCAGGGACAGAGGGTGCTGACTGAGCAGCAAACCAAGATGCAGCTGACACTAGGGAAAATGACAGTTACCTTGGCCAACCTGACATTTGCCCTTGTGTACAGTCTGATGGGCCTTGCCAGAGCCCTCACAGGGTGGGCTAGCTCCACTGGGGAAGGCTATTCTATCCCTCCACCTTCCCCATCTGCTCCTCCTCTGTCATCCCCCCCACCACCACCATGAGTTTTTAGTTTGTAAATAGTTGCACTTTTTATATTTTGGGTATTGTGTTATGCTTAAATTACATTTTGATAAGTGTTTTGGAATCCAGGTTTTTCTTCCACACAATGTCCATCTTCACCATACATGCTGCCAGGCTTACAATCCTTCTCTCACATAAACCAGGAAAACTATTGCCAACAAGTGGTCTGTTTCTTCATAAATTATTTTGTTGATTTTCTCTTTAAGGAGCACCCTCAGATATTCCCACTATGAATAACGCCAAGACAATCTCTGTGGCTTAGTGGTGTAGCACTTCATTCATCGGATTGCTCCTATTTATCTTTTGAAAACATTATATCCCAGAACAAGTGCTAGCAGACTGGTGCAACAAATTTCTATTTTTTTTTCTTTTGTTTTTTATATATGTATATGTGTGCCCAACCAGTCTTAAATTCCTTATTTCATTAATGTCTCAACATACTTAAACATGCAAAGTAACTGCTACTAAATATAACTAATCACTTATCTGGGTCATGTATCTGAGTTGTGCCCGACTGCATTATTAAGGTAAATCATCCGCTTTTCTCTTCATGACTAAAAGTCGCATTTAATCCAATGCCTTCCCCTGAAGATGCCCGACGCTGCGGGTTTCACTCTTCTTTCCTCAGGGACTAGGGTTAAGGCAGGTTCGTTCTCATCAAGTAATCAAGACACCAACTGCAGTCATTCAAATATTCCACTCGTATGGCTTTTAAAGGCGCCTGTTCAATGGCTACATTCTGGGTCCTCCCTTCTGTGATGTCACTGAGGAAAACCTTCCCGCCTCGGGTAGTTCTTCAGCTTCGGGTGTGTGTGACAAAGAAAAAGAGATCTTCACCCTCGCCGTGCTCTCTTTTTCTTTGTCACACACACCCAAAGCTGAAGAACTACCTGAGGCGGGAAGGTTTTCCTCAGTGATGTCACAGAAGGGAGGTTTAAGCATGTTTAAGTATGTTAAGATATTAAGTATGTTGAAATATTAGTGAAATAAGGAATTTAAGACTGGTTGGGCACACATATACATATTTAAAAAAACAAACAAAAGAAAAAAAAATAGAAATTTGTTGCACCAGTCTGCTAGCACTTGTTCTGGGATATAATGTTTTCAAAAGATAAATAGGAGCAATCCGATGAATGAAGTGCTACACCACTAAGCCACAGAGATTGTCTGGGCGTTATTTATAGTGGGAATATCTGAGGGTGCTCCTTAAAGAGAAAATCAACAAAATAATTTATGAAGAAACAGACCACTTGTTGGCAATAGTTTTCCTGGTTTATGTGAGAGAAGTTTGTATCTATTTACCAGAGATTAAAGGATACACAATTTTGTTTTTTCTGTTGGTAGGCTTACAATCCTTAACATAGACAGTTATTATGATATACACAGACAGGAATGTAGCTGCACATTGACCTATATCCTATCCCCTTCACTGCGGTCCTATACCATACCCAGGTTAGGGACTCTTCTTTAAGCTCATTCCCAACTTCACTGCTAAAACCCTATTGGCTAAAAATACCTGTATATCTGTTCCCAAAGGTACCAAATGATTTATCATATACTGAGTCAGGGCTATTTGCCTGAGCCCTAACCACAATGAGCCACACTGTTAGTTATCCTAGAGGTTAAGACCAAGAACATACTTAAAGGCCCTACTCAGTGGGAGATAGCAAAGATTGTAAATAAGCTGACCACATCCACACATGTGAAAGGCCATTTTACCTGGCATATGAAAGGACAAATCAGTAAAAGTGACCTGGCAAAGCCTATAGGGCAAACACTAAGCCCAGCACTTCTAACAGAAGTACCTATAAAGCCCGAGGCCAGAAGTTCTCAACTCTGGCCTAGGGACACATCGAGGAGGTCATTTTTTATTGATACCTGCAATGAATATGTCTGAGAGAATCGCATGCCTTATCTTCATGGTCACCAAATACATCTGAGTTCTGACCACCTCTTCAAAATCCTTCAAAGATGGCTACTGGGATTTGTGTTTCTCAACCAGCAGAGATCTCTATCTTCTCTCTGGCCAGATCATTGAAATTTACACAAATTAAAACTTTAACAAATGCACAACAATTTCCCCTAACTGGAAATTAATGATATTCTACTAGACCCAAGGTTCCCCAACCTGCCCTAGGAAATACTCAGTCTGTTGGGTTGTCAGGATTTCCAACATGAATAGTCATCAGTTACATTTGCATTCCATGGAGCCACTGCATACAAATCTAACTTATAAGTCTTCCATATCCGGAAATCATGACTAACTGGAGATGCACCAGGGCAAGATTAGGGTCCACTGTACTTGATATTTGCTAATGGAAAAGTGCACTTCCAATGAAGTAGAGCACAGAGGTGAACTACAGAAGGCAACAGCAGCAGAAGGAGGTGTGCCAGCATACCACACCCATAGGTTCAAGAAGTTACCTAGTGCATATATGCTACTTGAAGCAAAGGAAGCCAGCAGAAAAAGCAGTCAGGTACTGTGACCCAGCATAGTTGATCCCCTCCTACCATGAAACTCTCAGCCTGCTAGACAAATTCATAAACAAGCAAGTGAGAACAAGCAAACAGTGGCTGCAATAAGTCAGGAGTCTTTCCTGCCTGATTCTATTCCCTCTTTGTGTACAACTTAAAATCCATGTTAACTGATGTTGGCTTGGTGATACAAGGGGTACCTATTAGCTGGAGTAGAGACTTAGGTAGCCAGACCAGTAATTCCTAATTGAACCAACTCATTCTGTCCTACAAGGTGTGGCTTATTAGCATTCTTTGCCAACAAAGGCTATAGAGGTCATTGTTAGGGTGCTGTGTAGTGTTTCTGGGCACCTTGAACAAAGGGGAGCAACTATTCACTTTGGAGTTCACATATTCCATTCTCATTAAATGGAAAAAAGGCCTTGAAAAGTACGGCCTAACCATATAGCTAAATCTTCTAAACTACTATCTATTGTGACTGTAGATGCTGAAGTGCCTCAAACACCTGCTAAGGGCACTACTCTGCTCTCTCCAAAGGGCACCTGATCATTTTTACCACTAAGGGGTTTGAAACAAGCTGCTAGCTGGGAGCCATGCTTTCTAAGTAGTTGGGTCTGGTGCTCATTTGTCAAGAAGGAGACACTGGCACAGAGCAGGATAGCAAAGAGCACAGAGGTGAACCAGCCTCCAGTGTGAGATCAATTACAACTGCTCCTACATAACAGGATGTTATAGTTGACCTGTGCATACCTACCATCTGTCCTCAACTGCAAACTGCCCCAACACTGTCTTCATGCTGATCTGGAATGAGCAGTTTCTAGGTGACCTGTTTAGTATAACAATGAATGTTGCTATAAGGTGAAGCCCCTTATATCCCAGTAACCTCAACCTAGAAAGCCAAGATTACTATACTGATATGTCTAACCATATTCAGGGGGATGACAGAAAAAGATAACAGAGATTAGACACACATATACACTCTATAAACCCAGGAGGCCTGAGATATACACAATGCAACCCCTTATAGTATATAGCACGCTAGCAGACCACTCCCATTGTAACCAAAGAACACTGGTGAAGTAAGATGATCTATTCTGCACCCTAAATCTCCAGCTTGTTTTGTACCAGTGGACAGGTAGTACAAGCCACACCAGACAACCAGAACATGACTCACTTCAAGATAGCAGTGTGATGTTTCTCACCCATGAAAATCCTTAGCAGCCCTCGGACACATCTACATCAATGCAGACACATACATCTCTACAACAGAGTAGAAACTTATGAACAGGTGTACCATTTTATGGGCCCAGGCACCTATCTAGTTGTACTTTACAGTTAAATCTCAAGCGTTTCAAAGCATTCATTCCACTATTAGAAAACCTAACATAGTTTACAAAACTGGTTGGGAAATTTGGGGCAGCAACCCACACCAACACTTATTTAGAAGCACAGAAAATCACAACTTGCACAGAAACTTTCCAAGGCAGGTGGGCTAAGACACTGCCTATGGCTTATCAGTACTTAAACATTCCTAATTAACCAGAATACACCCCATAACCCTCAGCTGCATGGTAGAAATCACTTCATTAGCAGAGAAACTACCTCTCTGTCGAGACTAGACAGGTACAACAGCACACTTGATGGATCTCAAATTAAGCTTTTCACCTTTGTGGCACACATCAGCAAACATCACAACTTATCTTCGTGGACATGTTCTTTGGCGGTGTATACATACCTTGGAAGTGTGGAACGCGGCTATTTCAGCTTTCTACACACAGGACCAATAGGAACTGTAAGAGTACAGAAAAGAATCAAGTTTAATACATATATATATACAGAGTTAACACCTCCATAGAGTGATCTTCAGAAGAATACATTCCCAAAAGTATAGACAACCCATTAGCTTGCCCAGAATAAGCTAGTGTCTAGCAGCCTAAATATCTACCTAGCATCTCATTGGAGCAATACAGTACTATTACACCGTTAATCTGTGACATAGAAGAAACACAGGATATTTCTGGAACACATCTACCTTTACCTAGGAACTTGCAACAGCAGACCAACAGAGATCCACACAATCCACATATTGGGACAATCTAGGCAAGAATACACCAAGCACTGTGCCAGCTTAAATAGTATTTTGTTGGCGCTCAGAGATTATGTAGGTATGCATCTACGTCATTTTCACATGCTATTCAATAACTCATGCCTGACGTCAGGGCGTCTATTTTACATGGTGTGTTTTTTTGGACACTTGTGTACCACAAAACCATACACAACCTTTACCCTACAGTGACTACACACTACACAGACACACTAGAATTTAGAATTTTCAGGTTTACTAGTTATTAGTATTCTACTACTGTTGTTAGGATAGTACCGCCGAGCTTTTACATTGTTGGGATTGAATTTTTGTTGATTCATTTGTTTTGTCTCTCCCTTAGGGTTTTTGTATTGTTAGTGCTAAAATATAGAGCAACTTATTACATCGACCCCTAGATGTTTTGAGGGAAGGAAAATAAAATAAAGGAAAAATATCCTTGGATAGTTGCTAATGAAAGCTTATAGTAGCAGATCTCAGCTTTGTTTCTGATTCAGCTGAAAGTATCAAAGAGCAAAAGGAAACTGCTAGGTCTAAAAAGGAGAAGTTAATGGGTTGAAATAAAAAAATGAATATTGAAACTGCAGGCTGTGAAAAGAGAAGACAAAAGCCTCAGAGGAATAATTTGGCAGGAGTGATAACCATGCCTTACTTATATCAACAGAAAGGTTATGTATGAAACCACAATTTTGTGACCTATGAATCTATACAGAATGAAAAAGACATAGTTGAGTAGTTTCTGCTGGTACTCTAGTGAATTATTTGTTCTGAATGTCAATATGTAATCATAAATGTAACTATGACATTCTCTTAAATTTTAAATAATAAGAAACATCTATTTGTTTGTAAGTATCTGAATGAATGACCTTAAAATAATATATATGTCACAAAATATGCACTATAAGTATGCTTTCTGGCATTTGAAAAGTGCTAGTCCCTGCTTATAAACTGTAGGCTAATGAAAAGAGAAAAAAGGAGCCTGTAGACTGTTGCTGGGATCAGAGCATTGTTCATTCAACTATGCACTGATCCTTCAATTTTTCCACAATCTTTGCTACTTTATTCCAGCAGAAAGGTTCACATCGCCAGGATAAGGAATCTCTATCCATCCCTGTAGATCTCACTTGAGGCTGAAAACTCTAGAGTGGCAAAGTATTAAACAGATGTCTTTGTGTATTAAGCAGATATCTTTGTTCACCAAAAGTGGTGAACTGAATAGAAAATTGGTTGACTGACAGGTGGCAGAGGGTGGTAATAAATGGAATCCTGCCGGAGGAAAGGATGGTTAGCAGGGGGGTTCCTCAGGGGTCGGTGTTGGGGCCCATTTTGTTTAATATATTTGTGAGAGATATTGCTGAAGGGTTGGAAGGAAATGTTTGCCTTTTTGCGGCTGACACGAAGAAAGCCAATAGAGTAGATACCCTGGAGGGAGTAGAAATTATGAGAAGGGATCTCCAAAAGATAGAAGAATGGTCGAGGGCCTGGCAGTTAAAATGTAATATGAATATCCAAACACGTAGCCTCCATGGCTGCAATTATACCACTATTTTGCCAATGCACCCGATGCCACGTAGACACACAAACACTCCCACCCACACCTCAAAGTGTAGGAAAAAGGTTTAAGTAATACCTTCCAGCCAGCCTGCATACACAGCTATAAGGCATGGGTTAGGTGTACCATCATTTTGCCTAAAAATACTCCACAAATTAGAGGTATTTGAGTGTATATTAAAGAGTCCCAGTGACAAACTGTGCATATAAAGCGGACACAGAATGCCAAAATTCAATCATATAGCTCAGGTGTCGCAGCCCCTCAACACTTATCTGACACTCCACTCATCCTTGTCAATGTCTCCAGCGCTGTGCTGCCCAATTCACCACCGAGTTGACTCCATCTTCTATATGACGTCTAAATCAAAATTTGGACATTTTGCTGAAAATGTCTAAAAATCAAGTGGTGAACATGGTCATTGGTCATTTTTGAAACTGAAAAATGTTTATCTTTTCATTATATTTTTCGATGTTTTGTGCTCACATCTTTGTGGGGTGGGAGGAGGTCTTTGTCATGATTGAAACACGTCCAGACCAAAACATTCAATTTTTAGCCCTGGACATTTTTACTTTGTTTGATTATGGCAGAAAATGTCCAAGTTGTGGAAATGCCCAAATCCCACCCCCAATACTCCCTTGACATGTCCCCTTGTGATTTGGATGCACTGTAGATGAACTGCATAGAAAAACGTCTTAAAAATGGGCTTCAAAAATTGTGATTTAGATGTTTTTGCAAGGAAAACATCAATCTGCCACTTTGTGCCACTTTTGGATGGTTTCCTGTTTGAAAAATGAGACCCATGGACTGCTTTCAGTATTCTTATCCCCCCCCCCCCCCCCCCCGCCATTGTTATGACTTATGGCTTATTTTTGTTGAATTTCCATTTTCACTTGACAAATGTGTACAAACATTCAAAACAGCCCATTGCTAAGGAACCTAATAAATTTGATATAAAGGTATTATGCCAGCCTCTCCTGGCCTATACTCAACTAATACATGGAATTCATGAACTGTCACACCACTGCAAATGAACTGAACAAGTAGCATTCATAGATAAATCAGTAACCTTTTTGTTTAAATAATGTAATAATCTGGAGATAAAGACTAAATACGACATGCCAAGTCTAGTAGAAAGGTGAATCACAGTCATATCTTCCTACCTCTAGAGTATCAGTAATCTTAGTTGTTAGGAGACACATTTTGAAATTATATGTAGGTTCTCTCTCATTGTTGCAGTGTCAGAGTCAGACATGAAGGCGAACACAGTTCCATAACTAATGAGGAGAGGAACAGTGCACATATGAGAGTTTCATGTCAAATCTTTCCATAAAGATAAAGGCCTGTAGAAATTGGACAAAATCTTCATGCTAAATCATTTAATGTGAGTATTGTTGACTTTATAAGGCATCTCTGTGCTTGAAAACTTATTAACTAGCATATCACAATTCTGTCTCTATATTCAACTTTCATAGTACTTTCAGGCAGCAGTCTAACAGACTGAGAAGTGAGGCTAACCTTTATTAAGGGTCCTTTTACTAAGGTGCGCTGAAAAATGGCTTGCGGTAGTATAGGCGCGGGGTTTGAGCATGCACCAATCCGTTTTTCAGCATGCCTGTAAAAAAGCCCTTCTTTTATTTTTGCCAAAAATGGGCGTGCGGCAAAATCAAAATTGCCGCGCGTTCATTTTATTTATTTATTTATTTGTTGCATTTGTATCTCACGTTATCCCACCTCATTGCAGACTCAATGTGGCTTACAATACATCATGAGTAGTGACAATGCATGAGAAAGTATACATCTACAGTATATATATAAAACTCACCCTCAACGTTCTGAAGACAGTGACGTCAGTGAAGCCAAGCCCTGACTTCCTTCAAAAAGGTTCGAAGGTTCGTGGTGGTGAAGCCACCAAAATCGCTCCGGGCCCCGCCCTCAAGGGCGGAGCAATGGCAGAACAATGAAGGGGTTGGCAGGCAGGGAGGGAGGGAGGCAGGGAGGGTGTTGCTGACAAAAACCTTGATGGCAGAACAACGAAGGGGTTCACAGGGAGGGAGGCGGGGAGGGGTTGCGAAATCGCTCCAGGCCCCGCCCTCGCGTCAAACGTCATGACGTTGAGGGCGGAGCAATGGCAGAACAAGAAAGGGGTTGGGCAGGGAGGGGGGGTGTTGGCGACAAAAACCTTGCTAGCGCCCATTTCATTTGCTCAGAAACGAGCCTCTTTTACTAGTTTAGTAATAACAGAAGGATTTGGGGTAACATGATAATGATAGAACATGATAGTATTTTTCAGCAAACATAGTAATAGAAATATAAGAAATATATAAGAATTATATAAGAAAATATATATTTAGTAATAGCAAGATGATCTTGGGTAGCGTGATGATGAGAAAACATGTCAATATTTTGGCAGGTAGATATAGTGGAGGTAGTTCTGGATATGTGTACAGGAGTTCATATTTGTTGATCATTGTTGTATGCCTTGTTGAAGAGATGAGTCTTCAGCAGAATTCGGAAGTTAGCTAGTTCATAGATCGTTTTTAAATTGCGCGGCAGCACATTCCAGAATTGTGTGCTCAGGTAGGAAAAGGTTGACGCATGCGTTAGTTTGTATTTAAGACTTTTACAGTTTGGGAAGTGAAGACTAAGGAATGTGCGGGATGATTTTTTAGCATTCCTAGGTGGTCTGACACCTTACCACCAGCTATTGACCTAGCGGTAAAGTCTCACGTGGTAACCAGGCGCGCGTAGCTGATGTGCGCCAGAAAATAAAAAATATTTTGGGGGGCACATGTAGTGGATGAGCACCAAAAATGAAATTACTTCAAGGGCCACATGGTAGCCGTGCGGTAACTCCATTTTGGCTCACATTGGGCACACATAGAGGGGCATAATCGAACGGCGCTGGCCAAATCGATAGCCGGCCATCTTTGGGGCTGGCGCCAAGCGTATTTTCGAAATACGCTTGGCGCCAGCCAAATCGCTCACCAGGTTTACAACATAATCGCCGGCGGATTGCCGGGTTTATATGAGATGGCCGGCTTCGGTTTTCAGGCATAATGGAAACCGGTCCTGGCCATCTCAAACCCGGTGAAATGCAAGGCATTTGGGCGTGGGAGGAGCCAGCATTTGTAGTGCACTGGTCCCCCGACATGCCAGGATACTAACCGGGCACCCTAGGGGGCACTTACAAAAATTTTAAAAAATAGCTTCCAGGTGCATAGCACCCTTACTTTGTGTGCTTAGCCCCCAACCCCCCCCCCCCCCCAAAACCCACTCGCCACAACTCTACACCATTACCATAGCCCTAAGGGGTGAAAGGAGGCACCTACATGTGGGTACAGTGGGTTTTGGGGGTTTTTGGAGGGCTTTACATTAACCACCACAAGTGTAACAGGTAGGGGGGGTTGGGCCTGGGTCCATCTGCCTGAAGTGCACTGCACCCACTAAAAACTGCTCCAGGGACCTGCATACTGCTGTCAAGGAGCTGGGTATGACATTTCAGGCTGGCATACAGGCTGGCAAAAAAAAGTTTTTTTTTTTGTTTGTTTTTTGGTGGGAGGGGGTTGGTGACCACTGGGGGAGTAAGAGGAGGTGATCCCCGCTTCCCTCCGGTGGTCATCTGGTCAGTTGGGGCACTTTTTCCAGACTTGATCCTAAAAATAAATGGACCAAGTCCGGCCGGCGAAATGCTCATTCCAGCCGGCCTCTTTTTTTCCATTATAAGGCGAAGCCGGCCATCTCATACCCACGCCCCCATCCCGCCCCATCCCGCCTTCGCTACCCTACCAACACGCCCCCTTGAAGGTTGGCCTGCACTGCAACAAAACAACAGTTGAAGCCGGCCAAAATCAGCTTTCGATAATACCGATTTGGCCGGGATCAGGAGATCGCTGGTGAGCTCCCGATTTGTGTCGGAAGATCGCCGGCAATCCCTTTCGAAAATAAGCCTGATAGATGCTCATGTGGTGTAGTAAAAGGGTCCCTTAATTTGTAATCTTAATCCTGTAACTTCTGAATAACAAAAGCATAAAGATGAATTTCAAAGTAAATAGCTTTTTAGAACACCACATTTAGAAGCACTTTTACTAAGATGTGCTAAGAAATGGGCTTAGCACATTTTAAAGCTGGGCTTTCTCATGCACAAAATGCATTTCTAGTGTGTCCCTAAAATAGAATATTTTCTTTTTGTAGGTACTGCACTAATTTCTCCATTAGTATGCAAGACCTGCAAAAATATTAACATGGAAGCACTCACCATCTTCTATTTAGGAAGTGCTAAGTACTCCCATGTTAAATCAGTATTATCTGCTTAGGAGGGAATTCAATAAATGGTGTCAAAACTCAGGTACTGGAAAAATTCACTAAGCACTATTCTCTAAAAGGTGTGCACCTATACAGAAGATGCTTGATGTTGATCCTGTGCCTAATGTTTCATCACTGAACTTATGCCTGCTAAAACCTGGTGTAAATGTCATTACCCAAATTAAATGCGGTTAGTCTGTAATTCCAACTTTTTGGAATGCCCCCAACATACACATGGCCATGACCCCTTTTCAGATGCATGCCATGGAAGTGAGATGCCATGCTTTATAGAATAGTGTGCATCCAGATGCGCATGTGGATTTTAATGAATGCCAGTTAACATCAAAATTTGTTTTTTAGCACTCAGTTATTGATGGTTTAGAGATCACTATCCAATTTATTTGTGAGCACATATTTATTTTATTTATTTTTATTTATTACATTTGTATCCCATATTTTCCCGCATAGCAGTAGGCTCAATGTGGCTTACAGGTTCTGGAGAGGAGAGTACCAACTCCGGAAATATATACAGAGTGGAATATAGAGTAAAAGTAGGTGCAAGGAGGCTGATAAGGTTCCGGAAAAGAGAATACGACTCTGGGATGAATATATAGTAGCATATAGAGAGAAGCAATCCCAGTGAGGCTGATAAGTCTCCGGGGATGGGACTACAGCTTCTAGTGAGCAATATAGAGTAGAATACAGAGTAGAAGTACATTTAATTATAACTGGAGTGGTATGATTCTTGCAGTTTGAAGTAATAGGATTATGTGGATAGGAGTGAGTATTGTTCATTTCTTAGTTTGATAGATGTGATACATTATTCATGAATTAGTTCGGGTCTGCTGGGTAGGCTTTCCAGAAGAGGTGAGTCTTGAAGTCTTTATGTAATTTTAGATGGGTGTTCACAGTTCTAATTTTTCTAGGTAATGCATTCCAGAGCTGGGTGCAAATGTAGGGAAAGCTGGATGCATATGTTGATTTGTATTTCAGTCCTTTACAGTTTGGGTAGTGCAGATTTAGAAACGTTCTCATTGATTCGATGGTGTTTCTAGTCAATAAGTTTGGTCATGTAGGTTGGGGCCATGGATTATTTTGTGGACCAGAGTGCAAAGTTTGACGGCTATTCATTCCTTGATTGGTAGGTATTTCGCGTAGGGGTTTAGCGCTTTCGAATCTTGTTTTTCTGAAAATAAGCCTAGCTGCCGTGTTCTACGTGGTCTGGAGTTTCCTTAAGATCTGTTCTTTGCATCCCGCATATACAGCGTTGCAGTAGTCAACATGTGATAATACCATTGTTTGAATTATGTTACAGAAAGTTTCCCTTGGGAAGAACTGTTTGATCCGTTTGAGTTTCCACATTGCATGGAACATTTTCTTTGTGGTGGCAGCAGCTTGGTTCTCCAGGGTTAAGTTGGTGTCAATGGTAATTCCAAGGATCTTCAGTTTGTCCAATATTGGGAGAGTATGTTCCGTTATTATGGTTGTAGGGAGGTTTGTTTTGTGGTGGGATGACAGAATAAGGCAGTGAGTTTTTTCCTTGTTGAGTTTGAGTTTGAATGTCTTTGCCCAGGCATCCATTATGCTTTAACTAGTCTTTATTGCAACAGTGATTTCTGTTGGGTTAGAGTTGAAAGGTATGTAAATTGTGACATCATCCACATATAGAAAAGGATTAAGGACTGAGATTTTGCTTGTGTATGGCATGAGCAAGGGGGATCATCATTAGATAAAATAATATGGGTGAGAGAGGTGAATTCTGGGAAACATATTGGAAACATTCCCAAAGTTGAGCATTCAACATTGGGTGCCATATATAGAATCCAGGGGTTAGTGTGTGCTAATATGAACATGATACTTGGATAATGCTTTCACACCCATTCTCCACTCATATCATGCCCCCTCCTGAATTTTCTTTTTAAATAGTGCATGATTAGCACATGCTGACAAGCAGATTACCACAAAACACTTTAACATGTTTTGTGGTAACCCTGTTTCCCCATGTTAAGCACATATTAGCATTTAACATGGTTTAGTAAAAGGGATCCTTAGCTTTTTTTATTTATACATAGGGTTGTATTAGATCATTTATAAGAAATGACAATAAGACTGCAAGTAGATGACACTCTATTGTCAATTTTTGAAATGTTATAGCTAATGCAATATAAATTTCAGACACTAGAATTATTACCATTTAATAAAGTATGCTCAGTTTAAAGCCCTAAACATTTTTAGTATCTCCAGTGTCAGGCTGTAAAATTTTACTGCCAGCTAGTTTCATTTTTGTTAATAAACATTACTTGCATGAATTTCTTACAGCACTAATAAATGCAAACATATATACTACTCACATACGTCCTTTTCTGGGTGGTAATTTTATAACAGGTCACCAAGGTTGGGAGGCAAATGTGTGCCTAATTTGTGGCTATTTTATAAATACAAACATATCAGCGTGAAAAACCTTCTTGCAAAACCAATATACTGATTAAAAACTCTGGAGGAAAAGACCTCAGCAGACTGTGGCAACCTTTATCTGTCTTCACTGAACCTTCTTATTATAGCCACCAGACAACAAACTAATTGGCCAAAAAAAAACCTTAATACTCAGTGCAAAAACATTTTCAAATGTGTATCCTCATAATCTGGGCAATCAAAAAATATTTTATTTTGAAACAATGTTTATACATGATCTTGAAACCATGACCCCAACGGGACCCATTTCACTGGAGGTTTCTTCAATGGATCAAATAATGCTCAGTCTTTCTAAGTGCTTTCGTCATACCAGGGGTGTAGCCAGACCTCACGGTGGGAGGGGGCCAGAGCCTGAGGTGGGGGGGCACATTTTGGTCTGCTGCACTACTGCCGCCCCCGCTACCTCGCCACTCTTCCACTCCCCACCCACTGCCGCAACAAATACCTTGGCTGGCAGGGGTCCCCAACCCCCACCAACTGAAACATTCTCCAGCGCTGGTCTCTGGCACTGCCGCATTGCCTGCCGTGCTCTGTCTTCCCCTCATGTCTGGCATGCTCCTTTTAGTGAAACTGAGCATGCTCAATTTCACTAAAAGGAGCATACAGGATGTGAGGGGAAGACAGAACATGGCAGGCAATGTGGTGGCGTCGGAGACCGGTGCTGGACAAGCCCATAAGGAAACAGAACAGTGGATTACCTGGTTCTGTGCAGTTCAGTTTCTTTCTTTTTTTAATTTTATTTATCATTTTACTTAATTACATTGACATTTATCACATAAATGTAAGGAAATACAGAAATATATATTTACATAATTGTCCACAATTGGAAGATCCAAGATCAGGAAAACAATCTTAAAGAAAATAAGAAAAACTCAAAATGGTTAATCTTACACTTCACATTTTCTGAGGGAGGAAGGTTAATCAGTTATTGCAGCCGGTACAGTGGTAACTGAAGGAAGTTGCTGCAGAGGATTCTTCATCTGTTTCCACAAACTCTATAATTTCTTAGGTTCAAACAAATAAGTAATAAGGAAAATAAAACACTTACAAGAGAATCGTGCTAGGAAGGTCCCACCTGGGGCAATGATTACTGGCTGAAAAGCCAAGACTTCACACCTCCCAGTCTGCGATTCCCTTGATGGGTCAGGAAATATATTCATCTTTGAACCCAAAAAACTGTCAACCATGTATCAGAAATACCATTTCAAAACGTTGTTCCTATCTAATCAAAGACGAAATTCACTAATAATATAACTCTATCTATAACTTCTGAATTTTCCAAAATGTCAGTTAAACACATCTCTTTTCTCTGAAAGAAGATTTTAAAGGAAATATAATTTTAGTCACCAAAAGGTGGCTATCAGAAGGTATTAGCAAAGTATCAGATAAATATTTCTTCAAGAATTCAGTAGCTGATATATAGGATATTATAGGTAAATTTATCATTATCAAGTTATTTCCCTTAATTGGTTCTCCAGAAATTCCAATTTTTACAAGAAAAATAACTATTTTTCATTACCAAATTATCTAATTTTCATAGAGAAGCCATTTCCGTAATCAAAGTCTCTTTTTATATCTTGGACTTCCACTTTGTTAGATAAGTATTAATGTAAATTCTTTAACTCACGTGGAGGGGCATAATCGAACGCGAACGCCCATCTCCATGGGCTTCTATCTCTGAGAACGGGCACGTGAAGGGGCGGGACAAACCGTATTTTCGAAAAAAATGGCGGCCCATCTTTTTTCTGATAATACGGTTTGTGCCAGCCAAATGCATCGGATTTGTGCGAGTTTGAGCTGGACAGGTTCGTTTTTCAGCGATAATGGAAAATGAAGGCGCCCAGCTCAAAAACGAACAACTCCAAGGCATTGGGTCGTGGGAGGGGCCAGGATTCATAGTGCACTGGTCCCTCTCATATGCCAGGACACCAACCGGGCACCCTAGGGGGCACATTTACAAATTAACAAAAAACAGTGAAAGAGCTCCCAGGTGCATAGCACCCTTCCCTTGTGTGCTGAGCCCCCCATATCCCCCCAAAACCCACTGCCCACAAGTCTACACCATTACCATAGCCCTAAGGAGTGAATGGGGGGCACATACATGTGGGTACAGTGGGTTTGGTGGGGTTTGGAGGGCTCAGCATTAACCAGCACAAGTGTAACAGGTAGGGGGGATGGGCCTGGGTCCGCCTGTTAGAAGTCCACTGCACCCAGTCCTCTGCACCCACTAACAACTGCTCCAGGGACCTGCATACTGCTGTAATGGAGCTGGGTATGACATTTGAGGCAGGTTGGGAAAAAAAAGTTTTTAAAGTTGTTTTTTTTTGGTGGGAGGGGGTTAGTGACCACTGGGGGAGTCAGGGGAGGTCATCCCCAATTCCCTCCGGTGGTCATCTGGCCATTTAGGGCAATTTTATGGGACTTGTTCGTGAAAAAAAGGGTAAAAAAAAAAGTGACCTAAATTCTCGCTAAAAACGGCTATTTTTTTCCCATTATCGGTGAAAGCCGCCCATTTCTGTTTGGCCGATAACCACACCCAAGCCCCGCCTTCACCACGCCTCCGACATGCCCCCATCAACTTTGGCCGTTTCCGCGATGGAGTGCAGTTGAAGATGCCCAAAATCGGCTTTCGATTATACCGATTTGGGTGCCCACGGGAGAAAGACGCCCATCTCCCGATTTGGGTCGAAATATGGGCGTCTTTCTCTTTCAAAAATAAGCTGGATAGTGAAAAATTTTAAACATCTGAAGAAGACAGTTATTCACATTCTGCTGCAGTTCCTATAGTATGTCCTTTATGACATTATTGGCTTCACCAAGTCCAATTTCTCCACAGAAACCGCTCCAGATATCTTCGGGGGGAAGAGCTCACTCTCCAATCCCCCAGTTGGTTTATTATCCGGAGTCGATGCTGCGCCAGGACCTCCTCGGGTCACATGAAAATTCTAACCCACTTCGGGCGTTTCCATTATTGACCTCCATATCGAAGCATTACTATTTCCGGGTCTTGGAGGGGTCGTGCCAACAGGGGGACTCAAAGTCATTCCCTCCACTGAGATTCGGCAATAAAGCCTTGCTGTTCCCCGAAGCAAGAACCGATATCCCCGACGTTATGACCCCGAATCTCTCCAAAATAGACTGAGAAGTGGTGGGAACCCCAGCCGTGTTTGAGGAGGACAGCACCACGGCTTTGCCTTTTCTCTTCCCCATTCTCTGGGGAGCGCGCCTTCTTCTTCAGGCATTCTGGTGTAAAACGGGAACTCAACTAGCGTACGTCCTCCCTCAACGCCATCTTGGATCTTCCAGATTGGGACACTCTTTGTCTGGTTTCTCCTCAGAGGCCTGTCTGATATGGGTAACCCTACAGCATAGCCCTCTGAGTCATTGAAACACGGAAGCCCCTCCACCACTTGCAAGGTGGTGTCCCTTCGGAGGGGAGTTCAGTTTCCTCTGCTGGAACTCAAGTTGTGGAAGCTTCTGGGCCCTGTGGGAATGCCCAGGAGGCCACTATTAAAAACCCCATGCCTAAGTTGAATGCAACCTTGGGGGAAAGTGTCTTTAGCTTGAATTCATCTCTTTCAGCTCCTTCATTCTGCTTCCTAAAGTGTTGATGAATTCCTGGGACTTGGTCTCAGGTCGAAAGAGAAGAAGAAAGTTTATCTTGAATATCGTGGTGATTGTGTACACAATTGAAGTAATTCTTCAAAATTATATTCTATGATTCAACATTCAAAACATACTGTTATAAAGTTAGAAGATCAAGATAAGAAGATAGAAGCTGTGGATCAGCGTCTGAGCATGCTGGAGAAACAGACAACATCTGTTCAGATCACTAGTATTGCTTTTGTAAAGGATAGTTTATCTATACATATGAAATTAAAAGCTTTAGAGAATGCTTCTCAGAGTAAGTAACTTAGGCTGCTTAATTTTCCTAAAACAAGATTGTTATCAGCAAAGATTTTGTGGAATATGTATTTAAAAGATGCCTTAAAGTTAGGACCTATGGAGAAAATTGAAGTGTCCATATTATATTATTTGCCATCTGGAAAGAAACATAAGGTTGATGAAGGTGGAATGGATTTTATCTCAGCAGATAGCTTGTATTTAACAGATTTTTTTAGAATGATCTCAAGATGTAATATCTACTAGGGCAATACATGTGGTTGTTTTGAGATCAGAATGGGAAAAATCATTACTATTACTATTTAAGAATCATTTCAAGTTTAAAGTGGTTTTCTTTTGCGGACAAAGCGTGACTATATTTTCAGATGTGGCCAGAGTGACACAGGCAAGACAGAAGCTTAAGCCAGTTGTTCTCAAACCTGGTCCTGGAGTCACCCCAGCCAGTTAGTTTTTCAGGATAGACACAATAAATATTCATGAGAGAGATTTTCATGCACTGCTTCCACTGCATGCAAATCTCTCTCATGAATGTTCATTGTGGATATCCTGAAAACTGACTGGCTGGGGTGACTCCAAGACCAGGTTTGGGAGCCACTGGCTTAAGTTGAGACTGTTGGCTATAGGGGCAACCTTTTTTCTGCATTTCCCATGTAGATGCCTGGTTAAATATCATGGTAATAGTTATACCTTTTTTGACCCAAATAATTTAAAATCTTTTCTTCTTAGATTTCATTTCTGGATCCACAGTTTAAAATTGGGGAGATTGTTATGTTAATAACAACACTTGATATGATGTAAACAAATTTCCAATAGAGTTAATCGTTTCCTTTTATCTTTTTCTTTTTCCTCTCCTATTAATATGGACTACAGGTAGCTTTTTTTTTGTTGATTATGTTATGGTCAATTACATTATGATTGTTTCTCTAGAAATTGTATCCTCTTTTATTATTGGATTGTATAATTTTGAAAGTTCTAAATTATATAGGAGAAAATAAACTCAAAACATAAAATATCTACCTTTCTAAAGGAGTTTACTTGTTAAATCATGTACAAAGATGGTGTGAAGGTGTCCCTTTGGATTGATAAATAATATTAACAAAATGAACCTCAAACCTCCTAACAGGGGATCATACAAAGTTATTGCTAAACCCCTGTTTCAATAGGAGTAGAGTACTATCATAGGTTCTATTTAAGAGAGTCAAAAGAGAAAAAATCCCAACATAAAAACTCACTAAACATGAGAAAACTGCTGGGATAAAAAACTCAATTCCTCTCTCAAAAATTCTATATCAATCTTACAAATGAACACCAATCATCTAACCACCTAGAAAGACTGACAATAGCCAGTAAAGGACTGTCTGAAGAGAACCCTCAGAGAAAGGGAACACCCTGAGATATCCTAAGGTACTATTTGTTGTATAGTAAAGAAAAACAGTGGTAAGTTTAAATAACTTTCTAACATTTTAAACCATCTTGAACCTTTACTAATGCACTATGCAACAACAATTAGGAACCCACTCAGGCTTAACCCCAGATATAACAAATGTGGAATACTTAGCTTCAAAACTATGCCCAAATATCCCACACTAAGGGACTCCGGAGTCCTATAGAGTTACTGCAGCGGCGAAAAAACGCCAGCCCCTCGACAAAAGCACCTTGTTTCGCCAACCTCGTGGCTGCCTCAGGAAGAGCGCTACAAAACCATCTAGATAAACCAAATTAAAACTGAAAACTAAATCGTCAGCTATATGGAACCTCAAAGATGGTGCAGGAACGAGAACTCTGAGAAATTTGAAGCTTTTAATACAACCCAAGAGTGAAAACGTGGTGACGTCACAGCGTGACGTATCAAAACGTGATAACGTCACAGCGTACATACATAGAAAACGTCATGACGTCACGACGTATCCAATCGTAATACTCAAGTAACGAAGAAAACCACACCCCCCTTAAACATACACTCAATATCAATAAAAGGCATTCCATTCAATGTTTCTATTTAGCCCACGAGGGGCTACTGTGTCAAGTGTATAAATCCAGTGTTGTTCTCTACGCCACATCTCTTTAGATGCCCATGCAACCTACTTTATGTGGGTCACACTACTCGTCAATTTAAAACCAGGGTTATTGAGCATAGACATTGTATCACCAATTTTAAAATGGAAGCTCCCATGACTAGACACTGTGAGCAAGCTCAACATCAGTTTAATCAACTTCAATGTATGATCATTGATCAAATAATTATGGGTAAGAGAGGGGGGGATTTAAAAACAATTCTGTGGCGTAGAGAACAACACTGGATTTATACACTTGACACAGTAGCCCCTCGTGGGCTAAATAGAAACATTGAATGGAATGCCTTTTATTGATATTGAGTGTATGTTTAAGGGGGGTGTGGTTTTCTTCGTTACTTGAGTATTACGATTGGATACGTCGTGACGTCATGACGTTTTCTATGTATGTACGCTGTGACGTTATCACGTTTTGATACGTCACGCTGTGACGTCACCACGTTTTCACTCTTGGGTTGTATTAAAAGCTTCAAATTTCTCAGAGTTCTCGTTCCTGCACCATCTTTGAGGTTCCATATAGCTGACGATTTAGTTTTCAGTTTTAATTTGGTTTATCTAGATGGTTTTGTAGCGCTCTTCCTGAGGCAGCCACGAGGTTGGCGAAACAAGGCGCTTTTGTCGAGGGGCTGGTGTTTTTTCGCCGCTGCAGTAACTCTATAGGACTCCGGAGTCCCTTAGTGTGGGATATTTGGGCATAGTTTTGAAGCTAAGTATTCCACATTTGTTATATCTGGGGTTAAGCCTGAGTGGGTTCCTAATTGTTGTTGCATAGTGCATTAGTAAAGGTTCAAGATGGTTTAAAATGTTAGAAAGTTATT
This sequence comes from Microcaecilia unicolor, assembly GCF_901765095.1. Lineage (NCBI taxonomy): Eukaryota > Metazoa > Chordata > Amphibia > Gymnophiona > Siphonopidae > Microcaecilia > Microcaecilia unicolor. Next base: position 596,632,081 of record NC_044032.1, read on the forward strand.
TAAACTTACCACTGTTTTTCTTTACTATACAACAAATAGTACCTTAGGATATCTCAGGGTGTTCCCTTTCTCTGAGGGTTCTCTTCAGACAGTCCTTTACTGGCTATTGTCAGTCTTTCTAGGTGGTTAGATGATTGGTGTTCATTTGTAAGATTGATATAGAATTTTTGAGAGAGGAATTGAGTTTTTTATCCCAGCAGTTTTCTCATGTTTAGTGAGTTTTTATGTTGGGATTTTTTCTCTTTTGACTCTCTTAAATAGAACCTATGATAGTACTCTACTCCTATTGAAACAGGGGTTTAGCAATAACTTTGTATGATCCCCTGTTAGGAGGTTTGAGGTTCATTTTGTTAATATTATTTATCAATCCAAAGGGACACCTTCACACCATCTTTGTACATGATTTAACAAGTAAACTCCTTTAGAAAGGTAGATAATTTTGAAAGTGCAATAAAAATGCATCATGGTTTATGGTTTATTAGGCAAAGCGATTTACAAATTAAAAAGAAACAGTCAATAAAATAAGGAAAGGAACTACAATTTCAATAGGACAGTGAGACACAAAAGAATAAAAACAATATCCAAATCATAATAACAAAGAGGTTTCCTGTTGAGTCCAAAGGGTGATAAATCATCCTCATACATGGTCCCTAGATAAAACTTTTATTTTTTTTTAACTGAGGTTTTGCAATATAAATAAAGAAAAACAACAAGGAAATTAGCTGAACTTCATCAATATTACAAAAGGAAAAACTAACCAAAGACAAACAAACAACATCCACTGAACTGTACCTGATGGTGCAAAACAGATAGCACTGTTTTGGAGGTGTTACTGGGATAACTGACACTTACCTGTTTATTTTCAAAACAGAAAAACGTCTATAGTGCGACCTAAATCGGGAGATAGACGTTTATCTCGCAAAGGCGCCCAAATCGGTATAATCGAAAGCCGATTTTGGGCGTTTCCAACTGCATTCCGTCACGGAAACGAATAAAGTTGACAGGGGCGTGTCGGAGGTGTGGTGGAGGCGGAACTGGAGTGTGGTTATCAGCCGAGGAGAGATGGACGTCTTTAGCTGATAATTTTTAAAAAAAGGTGTTTTGACTGCGATTTTGGGTCACTTTTTTTGGACCCTTTTTTTTCACGAACAAGTCCCAAAAAAGTGCTCCAACTGCCCAGATGACCACTGGAGGGAATCGGGGATGACCTCCCTGGACTCCCCCAGTGGTCACTAACCCCCCTCCCACCAAAAAAAAACCCACTTTACAAACTTTTTTCCAGCCTGTATGCCAGCCTCAAATGCCGTACCCACCTCCATAACAGCAGAATGTGTTCAATCCTGTCACAGCCTTTCCCTGGTTCAGATGTGGCTCTCGGGTGCACTACAGGGTCACATCAGCATTGGATTGTGGTGGGTGTAGGGTATTGGGCTTTGTGATTTCATTAGCTTGTGTTACAGTCTCACGATGGTGGTAGTTGGTAGGCTCTTCTCCCATGGTGCTTTTCCCCCTGCCTACTGGGTCAGAGTGTGCCCTGTTGTATTTCCTGTTGTAGTCCATGCAGTAGTGGCCATTTTTGTAAGCCGGTTTTAATTCCCTTTCCTGTGTTAGCCACGTTACAGAACTTAGTTCTTCCCTTGAATGTGGCTGAAAGAGGGCATTGTACAGCATTCTGCCAGCTCTGACCTACTGCTCATCTCAGTACCAGGGAGACTCGTTGCCAGTGGGGCACAACCTCTGATCTGCAGTTAACTGTGAGTAAACACGGTTATTCCAATAAAGGACGTTTTCAGAGAGATTAGTCTTCAGGTGTCAACTGGTGTGCCAATGTTATACAGCAACAACAAGTCCTAGAGGCCTGCTTGTATACAGGTCCCTGGAGCACTTTTAGTGGGTACCGCAGTGCACTTCAGCCAGGTGGCCCCAGGCCCATCCCCCCCCCCACCTGTAACACTTGTGCTGGTAAATGGGAGGCCTCCAAAACCCACTGTACCCACATGTAGGTGCCCCTTCACCCCTAAGAGCTATGGTAGTGTTGTACATTTGTGGGTAGTGGGTTTTGGGGGAGGGGGGTTGGGAGCTCAGCACCCGTGGTAAGGGAGCTGTGCATGTGGGAGCTTTTTCTGAAGTCCACCGCACTGACCTAGGGTGCCCAGTTGGTGTCCTGGCATATCAGGGGGGCCAGTGTACTACCAATCCTGGCCCCTCCCATGACCAAATGGCTCGGATTAGGACGTTTTTGAGGTGGGCGTTTTTAGTTTCCATTATCCAAAAAAAAACAAATGCCCACCTCAAAAACGTCCATTTTTTCGAAAATATGGTTCGGCCCGCCCTTTCACGCACCCGTTCTCGGAGATAAACGCTCATGGAGATAGGCGTTTCCGTTCGATTATGCCCCTCTTAGTGTAAGTTATTACAGAAATGGGTCCCAAACAAAAACTAACATTAGTAGGTACACTGTCAGGAATAAATATGTCACATTTTATCCTTAGATCTAAGATCACTGTGTCAAAATAATAAAATGAAGTAACTCCACACCCAAATATTTTAAAAATAGACTATTATTTTATTTACAATAGCAACAAATTATATATGGAAGACAGGAATAAAGACAAAGACAATCCTATTATAGAAATAGCTTGGAGTAAATGCATGTAAATCAATAGCTAGACTCTAAGTACAAAGAGTCACTATAAACTCAAGAGCACCGATACAAGGATGCATGGCACATATGCAACCTGATGTAGTCCTTCAAATGTCAGCATGTCCCTCAGATGGTCAGGTGAGTCCAATGAAGGCTTCTCCTCAGGGATGATGTTGGCACAGCAGCCTCTAACTCTAACAAGAGCTCTCATTATATAGAGAAATCAGGAGCCTTATCTGTACTCCTGACATACTTTATGTCCTTGGAGAACATAAACAAGTACATGTTGACTAGACATTGTGCTCCATAAGTCCTGATGTCAATTCTGATGACAGTTGCAGGCATTGATGCTAATTCTGATAAGAACCTGTGTCAATGCTGATAACACTGTGTCCTTTATCAGCAGCTTCTGTATAGTAAACAGGAGTTGTTGTGCTTCTGTTAGACTTGATGTCTCTGCATTGTTCCAGAGGCTGTATAGATGAAATATCTGAGTTTGCATCTTGTAATCAGGGACCATATATTTTTTCATATAGGTACACGGATGGCTGGTTATAGTGTTCATAATAGTGCTTCAGTAGTACTTGCTTCGCTCCTCCAGTCACCGTCAAGGATGAGATTCTTGATTATACAGAAATTCCTATAAGGTAATCAACTTATTATTGTCACGTCTGTGGCCGTGACCACCCTCATACTTACCCTGTTTCTGGGAGTCAGTGGCTGTGCTGGCTTCTGCTTGTCTCTGTCTTAGTTTCTCTCTGGCTCTGTGTGCTGATTGCCCTACTGAATCTCACCTGTGTGGGCTTTGCCTCTTCCAAGATGGCTGCCGCTTCCTCCTCCTTGCCAGTATCCAAGATGGCTCCCGCTGTTCCTTCCTATGGGATGACTGCTCTGTGTGTCAAGCCTCTGTTTGGTTGCAAGGTGATTGCTGCACCTGTGGCTCTGGTGTTGAAGGGCTTTATTAGTGACTTGGAAACTACAGTCCTGGCTTTTGCATTGCCATTCCCTCCGCAGTGCCTTAGGTCCCGAGGTTAGTGTGCTGTTAGCACCGTTTTGCTTTCCTTGTTATTTGTTCTGTGGGTCTCCTACCCTTCTGTGGGTTTTCAGCCCTTCTGTGTTTATCGCTTTGTGGGTTTCCAGCCCTTCTGTATTTATTTGTTCTGTGGGTCTCCTACCCTTCTGTGGGTTTTCAGCCCTTCTGTGTTTATCGCTTTGTGGGTTTCCAGCCCTTCTGTAGTTATTGCGCTGTGGGTTTTCTGCCCTTCTGTGTTTATCGCTTGTGGGTTTCCAGCCCTTCTGTGTTTAGTGCTCTGTACACAGTTTCAGTGTTTGCTCTGTGTGAGTTTCTTTGTTTGACTAGCCAGCTTAGGCACCGTCTGGCTTGTTGCCTGTGCTTAGCTCTGCTAGTTCTCTGTGTTTGTTCCTAGTGTTAGACTAGCCAGCTTAGCACCGTGTGGTTTGTAGCCTGTGGTTAGCTCTGCTAGTTCTCTGTGTTTGTTCCTAGTGTTAGACTAGCCAGCTTAGGCTCCGTCTGTTTGTTAGCTTGTGCACAGCTTTCCTAGTTCTCCTGAGTTTGCTCTGTGTTTGTTCCTAGTGTATGACTTGGTAGCTTGGGCACAGCTTTGCATTGTCAGCCTGTGTACAGCTTTCCTGTGTTTTGCTTTATGTATGTTTCGTGTGTATGACTGGTTTGCTTGGGCATAGCTTTCCTACTAGCTTGTACAGTTGACTAGTCTTCTTGTGTTTAGCCTGCTGTTTTTCCGTGTGTGTTTCTTTTGCTTCTGGAGCTTCTGCCCTTGTTCTATCTGTTGCCAGTACTCCTTGATACTGAGGCTCCAGCCGTAGTCTTGTTCCTTGTCCTGACCATTGCTTTGAATCTGCCTGCTGCCGGAACCCAGACATTCTCTGCCTTGCCTTCGCCTAGGTGCCAGGGGGCACTCCTGGACCTTCATTCCTGCTGTTCCTGTAAGTCCTACCGGCTGCCAGAACCTGAGGGCTCAACCCGAGGGGGAAGGCAGTCAAGTGTAGGTGAAGCCTAGGTCCAGGGTGTTCCAGTTCCGCGGGTTCCGCTCCAGTGTGTTCCAGTCCAGCGGGTTTCACTCCTGTATGTTCCAGTCCTGTGGGGCCACTCCAGTGTGTCCAGTCCAGCGGGCCCCACTCCAGTGCGCACCCGTCCGGTGCGTTCCAGTTCTGAGTATTCCTGTGTAGAACTCCAGTCCGGGGTTCCAGTCCAGTCTTGTCTCATCTCTACCTTGTAGGTGATCTTGCCTGCCACTGCCGCTCCACGGTAGTGGCCCAAGGACTCACGAAACCAGTGCTCCCGAGGAAGAAGCCTGACAGTGTGCCAAGGTCCTCGTGCACGCGACAATTATTCATGCACAAGTACTGTCTGAATAAACCAAATTATGGACTTTCTTTACTTCTACAGTAATTTTCTAATTGTAAAGATCCCATGAAGACATTTGTTTCCACCATGCTAAACCAGGCATGGTGGAACATAAAGGGGAAAAAAGTTACTTCCATTACAAGAACCCTGGCATTTTCTGGTCCCAAAACAAAGAATACCTAGGATATTTCCATTAAACCAATCAGTTCCAGGTTATCTATGAAATGCCTCAAATTGATATTTCACCAGTAAAGAGAATATAGAGCTTCCATTCTTCCTTGCCTCCAGATCCAGATGTTCTGGCACTGATTAGAATTTAGATGTATAACTTGCTAAGCATATTCTGTAAAATGTGTGCTGAACTTCCAACGTGTACAGGCAAAAAGAGCATGGTTATGGGCAGGGAAATGGGCATTTTGTGGGCGTTACAAAATGTAGGTGCCTACTTATAAAATACATCCCAGTGTGCCTCTATCTACGCACCAGGATTTTGGCGCCTAAATCTATGTACCGATTATAGAATATGCTTAGTTGGCACTGATTTCAGCGCTGATTTTTAGGCACCATGTGTAGAATCTCCTCCTTAATGCAAAATGTCCAAAGTCTGACTTAGATGTCATGTCAAAAATGCCCCTCCACAGTTTCAATTTCTTCCAAGTCACTCGGCTGGATGATTTTTGAGGCAGAAAGTAATAGATTTGACAAATAATAAGCTTTACCATGAAGGATTAAAAAAAAAATAACATACAGAGTTTAAGTGTGATTCTGAGCTCTGGGTTGTCCTAGCACTGTCAAGATGATGTCACTCACTTGTGTACCTTATTAGTTCTGCTGTCTACAGAGAACACCTGTTACAACAGGTGAGCAACATTGCTCTTTAGACAGCGGGGTGTCTTTGATTATAGATATATTGACAGCTAGAGGAAACTAGCTCATGCAATGGGGTGCATTTCTATCCAGGCATTCCTCCCTGCATCCCTGCATATAGTTGCAAATTCTGGCCTGCATTTTACACATATGGCAATTTTGTACTATTGTGTAGTTCAGGTTTCCACTCTGTTGCTACATAATATAGGTTTTTTTTTCTTTTGCCCGTTAATTTTGATAATTGTCATTTCATGTTTTAATATACACCACAGTGTCAGTTCCAAACCTATTAAATGCAGTTCACAATCACAAAAACACTATATTCAATTAAAACCCCACAAAATAAAACTTTTTGCCATAAATCCACTAAAATTCATATTCAGCAGTAATAGTGGAATCGGTAAGAAAGCAATGCTGTGGTTGCCAATAAAATAGTCATCAAATAGGTTGGAAAATGCATCTACATTTCAATCTATTGAAAAAAAACAAACAGATAATCAAGCTTCTGTATAATTTTTATATGCTTGGGATTCTATTATAATAAAGATGACACATACTTCATTATACAGAATCATCATTCATTGTGTAGGATAATATTTATGTCTAATGAAATCATTTTTCAAATGAGCCAAACTTTTAAAGTGCTGTGGTTGAATGCAGAAAAACTCTTTAACTATGTGATAAATTACACTCATTCAAGGACTGTGTTAAATCTAAAACGGGCTCTCTTCTACTTTGCGTAATGTGAAATGAAATTATAGGCTGTTCCTTTACAATGAACTTCAAGCCACTTTAAAGGTCAGGAACAATCATAGTTTTAAACAGAAGGAAATGGGATGGCATTTCATCTCTTCAAGAGCATTCCATATTTCTCATTTCAAACCATGCATATGCATCTGTAACAACTAATTGTTTGAAACTAGCATTAGGTTTTTCTTAAATAAGGGGTCCTTTTACTAAGATGCGCTGAAAAATGGCCTGCAGTAGTGTAGCTGTGTGTTTTGGGCGCACACAGATATATTTTTCAGGATGCCTGCAAAAAAATTTTTTTAATTTTTGCCAAAAATGGATGTGCGGCAAAATCAAAATTGGCACACAGCCATTTTGGATCTGAGACCTTACCACCAGCCATTGACCTAGTGGTAAAGTCTCATGCAGTAACTATGCAGTAATGACCTACATGCATCAAATGCCACTTGGCGCGTGAGGTGGACGTGCGCAAGAAAATAAAAATTATTTTTGGGATGCATTTATTGGATGCACGCTAAAAATGAAATTACTGCAAGAGCCACACTGTAGCCGGGTGGTAACTCCATTTTGGCACGCGTTGGGCGCACGTAGATGCTTATGCAGCTTAGTAAATGGGCCCCTAAATTTAAAAAATGAGAATATTGTGAGAATCAGAGAAGCCACAGAGTCCAGAATGCAGGGGGGGAGAGAGAAAAGCCAGAGTGGAAAAACTACAGATCCCAGAATGCATTGCAGGAGGAGGCAGGAGCGTAGAGAACACAGATTTCAGACTGCCTGGAAGAATAAGAGGGATGAGGACAAATGAGTACCTGAGCCGCAGGAGAGGAAAGGAGGGGGGGCTGATTGGGAGATGGAATCAGCTGAGGAGAGGGTGGAACACCTGAGGGAGGGTGTGGAGAATGAGGGGATGGAATGGGAGGAGTTTGAGCAGGTAGGAGGAGAAGGTGTGGAAGAGGAAATGGAGGTGGGAGAGGAAGTGGCTGGAGAAGAAGAGTGACTTCTAGAGGAGTCCAAAAGTATGAAGAAAGGAATGATAGTCAGGAGAGATCCGGCGGGTGGTTGTCAAGAGGTAAAGTGTTGACAAATGAGGGTGGTGGATCTTTAAAAGCCTGGCTAAGCTGTGCTGTGTAAAAAGCCTAGCTAAGCTGAATGGTTTTGAGGCCTTGCTGAAGAGGGCGGTTTGGGAAAGCCTGGCTAGCCGAACTGTGTTTAAAGCCTGACTAGCTGAACTTTGTTGGAAGGCCAGGCTAGCCGAACTGTGTTTGAAGCCTGGCTAGCAGAACTGTGTTTAAAGTCTGACTCGCTGAACTTTGTTAAAAAGACTGGCAAGCTGAACTGTGTTGCACCGCCTTGCTAGCGGAACTGTGTGGCAGTGAGAGCAAACTGCACGGACGAGTGTGGAGTCGGAAGTGGACAGCACGGATAAGAAAGAGAGACAATTACGCGGCCGAGAGGAGCGGCTGACAATATATTATATTAAAGTAGCTAGCTTTTATTAAAATACAAAATCCTTTGTGTTATTGTTTTACTAAGGCGTAGTAGGCCTAGTGTGCATTAAAATGGCACTACCATGAGTTGCACTGAGTCATCCTGCAGTAACGTAGTGTGTACGCTACTCCTGTGGTAGAAAAATATTTTTTAAATTTTTGGATACGGGAGGCATGTCTGGGGGCAAAGTGTAGGTGTGCCTGTGCTAATCGGGTAGCAAGGGCTCATTACTGCAAGCTACCCAATTAGCACAGGAGTAGTGCGGGAGCTCTTATCACCACTTAAATTATCTAATGGGAAAATTATTGCGTGGCTATTTTAAAAAAAGTCGACTGCAGACATTTTTCAGCAGTTCTGGAAAGTGGCCAGAGTGTGCAGCAAATCCATGTACTAATTGCAGCACCAACCACTTTCTATCATGTCTTAGTAAAAGGACCCGTTAATTTTAAGACAAGAACTCCTACTCAAACTGTGAAGAAAGGGATCCTTAGACTTGGAGCAAGGGCTGCAAATTCAGCCCTTACTACTACTGATGCTTATTGTCAATCATAGGATCATCGTTGCCCTCACTTCTAACATCCAAAAATATTTGTGACACCATTTATAAGCAAACCATAAGTACTTCTTCTCATCTGTAAATGATACGTATAAAACTTCCCTCTCATATCAGTGTCCTTTGGGCAAAAAAGCATAGACACAATTCAGCAGCTTAGCAATAATTCAAACCGAGGATCTGGTTTATGGCAGCTTCATTCTCAGACTGATTAACAGATGGGCATCCTCAAGCAATAATGGAAAAAAGAAGGGCGTCCCTGACGAGCACTTGGGCGACTTTACTTGGTCCATTTTTTTCTTACGAGCAAGCCAGATGACTACCGGAGAGAATCGGGGATGACCTCCCCTTCCTCCTATCAGTGGTGACTAACCCCCTCCCACCCTGAAAAAAAAACGTTAAAAACTTTTTTTGCCAGCCTGAAATGTCATACTGAGGTCCATCGCAGCAGTATGCAGGTCCCACTGCTGCTACTTGTAATCCAAATAAATAAAGGGGGTGTCAGAGGCATCCACATTTTGGACATCCTCAACTGCCGTTGCAGGGACGGAGGCATAGCGAAGGACGTCCTTCATCCATACTCTAAAAAAAAAAAGATGTCCCTGACGAGCACTTGAACATTTTCACCTGGACTTGTATTTTTCTAAGTATTAGATGGCAATTTATTTACGGTTGTAGATGGCTATTATACACGCAGCATGTCTGTATGTATGAAGCCGTCTTTGGCATGCGCAGAGCAGACTTGCATAATGCTTGGCTGCTCTGCAATGGCTTCCCCTCCTTAGGAAGGAAATCGTGTGCAAATGAGCTAACAGTGAGCAGCTCATTTACTTGCGATTTACTTTATGCATGCCCGTTCCTTTCCAAATTGGTAAGGGAAGGGCTTTTTCCATTCAGTTAGTCCATCAGTTAGTCCACTGCAGTGCCCCCTAGGGTGCCCGGTTGGTGTCCTGGCATGTCAGGGGGACCAGTGCACTACGAATGCTGGCTCCTCCAATGACCAAATGAGTTGGATTTGGTTGTTTTTGAGATTGGCATCCTCGGTTTCCATTATCGCCGAAAACCGGGGACAACCATCTCTAAGGTCGACCATCTCAACATTTATGTCAACCATCTCTAGAGTTGACCTAAATGTTGAGATTTGGGTGTCCCTGACCATATTATCGAAACGAAAGATGGACGCCCATCTTGTTTCGATAATACGGGTTTCCCGCCCCTTCGCAGGGACATCCTGCGAGGACGCCTTCATGAAAACCTGGGTGCCCCATTCAATTATGCCCCTCCACATGTCACTTATTGTCCCCCACAACCCACTCGGTGTGATATAACCAGGCAGGAGCTCTCTTGCCCAGACAAATCATTTTCAATATTGGGTCCCTCTCTTTTTACTTAATAATACCAAGCTTCACATCGAGAATTACAGCATTGTAAAAACCTAGTACAGACCCCTCACAAATTTGAAATTATTCTAATTTTTGTATGAATATAGATTGCAAGGGTTTATGTGAAACATAGTAACATAGTAGATGACGGCAGAAAAAAGACCTGCACGGTCCATCCAGTCTGCCCAACAAGACAACTCATGTGTGCTACTTTTTGTGTATACCCTACTTTGATTTGTACCTGTGCTCTTCAGGGCACAGACCGTAAATCTGCCCAGCACTATCCCCGCCTCCCAACCACCGGCTCTGGCACAGACCGTATAAGTCTGCCCAGCACTATCCTCACCTCCCAACCACCAGCCCTGCCTCCCAACCACCAGCTCTGGCACAGACCGTATAAGTCTGCCCAGCACTATCCCCTCCTCCCAACCACCAGCCCCGCCTCCCAACCACCAGCTCTGGCACAGACCGTATAAGTCTGTCCAGCATGTTGATTAAAAAAAGTAATTTGCTTTGATATTTATATTGACCAAAATGGTTCAACGAAGGACAAAACTGTTACACACAATTGCAAGATTATTATGCAACAGTATTCTTCTTGTGAAGACCCCTATTGTAGCCTTTTAATTAGATTCACAGATGAACTATTTGCTATTGATTTTGCGCTAGTTTGTCTTTGACTCTATGTGCATTTAAATCATATCCAACACCCCCCCCCCCCCCCCAAACAAGGCTATTGAATTGATATTATTAACGAGAGAGACACATCACAGGAGTTCTTTTATTTTATTTTATTTTTTTACTTTTTCCTGCTTTTATTTAATGATGCATGAAAAACTTTACCTTTTCTTTTGGCATTCATCAAGAAAAAGAAATAAGGGGGATGTATTAAAAGTTGGTAGAATGAAAGCTTAATATTTTTTCAGATGGTATAATGGCATGCATTACAGTGGATTCTCTATCTAAATTATTACAACCTATTCAGTCCATTTCTAAAGTCTCAAGCTACAAAGTTAATTGAGATAAACCCAAAGTAAGCCCTTTAAATCAGTGCATTTAAAATGAAGATTTATTATCTTACCCTTTTAATGATCTGTGGAGGCAATAAAATATGTGGCTACTTCATTTGGACAGAGTCTGGAAGATATAATGTTAAGAAACATTGGAAGAATCGTTAGTATAATAGCAGATTTCACAAATCTTTGTATTATACATGATGGAGCAAAATGAAGACACGGAAAATGGTGATTACTCCTAATATAAATTATATATTGAATGTGGTCCCTTTATTGTTTTTGATGGGGATGTGTAAAAAAAACCCTGAAGATTTTTCCAATTTCTTTAGGATTGAGTTGAATAAATTTCAGTTTTAATAGAGGAGCTGGGAGGATACATTTTTCTGGTCTTCAGTCATTTCATTATGCATTTCTCTTTTATCAAAGAAGCTTATAGTATCCAGGTCTAATTACAAACGTAAACCCATGCAGTTATCGTTGGAAAAGCACGTGATTACGCCTATTTCTTCACACCTGCTGACTTCTCTATATGTATGTTTCTAAAAAGTTCATTTAGTAACCTGTAAACTGAAGGCATTTAGTGGACTTCAACCTAGGTTACAATTTCTGACCAGTCCTTCAAACACATGCTTATTTGGTATAGTACTACATTCAAAAGACAAACACCACCTGTAAACTGGCTAATATGACAGCTAAAAGTTAAGTGCTTCTCTTATGAATGCTGTGTGATGTTATATGACAGGCAAAAGAAAAGACTAGGAACAGTTACAGAATTCATTGTGCAAATCATGATGTGATAGAAGATATTCTCACCGCTTTAAATATGTTGAAATTGTTTAAGTGAAATAAATGAAATTGAATAAGCAAAATTGAATTGATAATTTTTGGAGGTTTATAGCCGAAGATTGGTCTTAGTCAGAAGGAGCATTGACTTTTCAAAAATACGTGGGTTGTACCCAGCCAATGGCAATTACTTTTGACTGCTGAGGCATTTTCCTCCTTTTAAATGAAAAATTGCATATTTAAAATTCTTTTAAAAATTTGATTTTTTCTGAATGAGGAACAGTACTTATTATCAGTAATTCTTCGGGTGTGTTTGGTTTCCACTATTTTTGATTTTTACCCCAAACAATGGGAAATATTTCTGTATCTCTTTTCCACATTTTCTTGTTTTCAGACTGCATTTATTGGTACTTGAGGATTTTCCCTCTCCCCATGTGAGACTGTTTTATAAACTATTCAAAAATAAAGACCTTCTTGGAATTTTGATACCTGTGTTCTGTTAGCTCTCTAACACAGATTAACATGTATTAAGGAGGATATTCTATATATGGCGCTTAAAAAATCTGCGCAGAAAACATTGCTGACTAAGCATATTCTATAAGCGATGCCTGGATTTAGGCACGGTATATAGAATACACTTGCTTGATATCCCAGCGCCTAAATCTTTGCACCTCTATTTACACCAATGAAAATGTGGCATAAATCCTGGTGTGTAGATTTACGTGCAGTGGACCATATTCTATAACTACATGTATAAATTTCAGAATGCCCACAAAATGCCCATTTCACTGCCTATAACCATGCCCCTTTTTGCCTGTGCATGTTAAAAGTTATGCGCACTGTGTTACAGAATATGCTTTGTGAGTGGCAAATAATCTCCAAGAATATTGCCTCCTCCCTCAAAACACCCAGGGAGAATCTGCTACAGTACAAGGAGAAAAAAATCCACAGACAGAATCCCCCTTGTAGTGACATATACCGTATTTTTCGGACTATAAGACGCACTTTTTCCCCCCAAATTTGGGAGGAAAATGGGGGGTGCGTCTTATAGTCCGAAGGTAGCGATTTCCCTCCCTCCCGCCCTCCCCCCGAGTTCGGGATCGCCCGCCCGCCCTCCCCCCGAGTTCGGGATCGCCCTCCCCCCGGCCCTGTCACCACTTCTCCCCTACTCACGTCACGCGATCTTCCCTGGTGGTCTAGTGACGTCGGGGCAGGAAAGAGCCCCCTCTTTCCTGCCCAGCGCGTTGCTCTCCGTCCTCCTGTATGCAGCCTGATGGTCTCGGCGAGATTCAAAATGGCCGCTGAGACTTCAATTCTCGGCGGCCATTTTGAATCTTGCCACACATGTTTTATTTTGAGTGGCACATGTAAATTATAATTATTACCAATTAGTGCTCATTATTGTTTAAGTTCTGTAATCAATGCTGATTAGCTTGTTAAGCCAATTAAGTTAAACACACTGTTATAGAATATGCCAGGATTTTGGCATGGAATGCTGTACGTGCTATATAGAATCCGTGGAGAACAGTTTAAAGTATGTTAATAAAAGAGGCCCTAAATTTGTACCTGAGGAAATGGGTGGTGAAATTACTTGCTGAAGATCTCAGAAAAAACATCAGTAGGGCAAGTGGGATCTGGACACTGGTTTCCATTTCTCAGCTCACTGTTCTAACCACTGGGCCACTCTTCTACTCCATGGAGAGCTTCCTTTTGAAAAACAGCTTGCAGGCCTGCTAGAACAAAATATCCATGAGCCTGCAAGTACTAAGGACTTGCCCTCTTGGGAGAGTTACTTTAATTCCTTCTAGAATCTGTATGCAGAAAGAGTGAATCATGCCACTAGGGGCACTATTTACTAAGACGCGTTAGCATTTTTAACATGCCTACAATTAGTGCATGCGCTAACTGTGTCGGAACCTAAAATAATATTGTAGGCACATACACTGTTAATTCGCGTACATGGTTAATGTGTGTTAAAAATGCTAGCACACCTATAATGCGGCTTAGTAAACAGGGCCCTAGGTCTCATAAAAGTTAATGGATAAGACTTTCTCCTTTCAGAGACTTTGAACACAAATGCGTTCATTCATTTCCTTTCAGCCTTTTATTTGCTACAGATTTAGCAAAAGGAGATGTTGTTTTGATTATATTTAATTCGTAATTACTGTTTGCTCTATTTGTCTCTGTCACGGCATTGGCATGTTACATTTCTTCCCTGAGGTGTTTGAAGTCACATTATTTTTATTTATCTCCCTTCATTTAGGAAAAGTGGTGTTTGCACTTCCACATACAGCTTGAATAAATTTCTGGATTATGACAGGCAATTTCTTCTCCACATAGCACCAAGCTATATTGGTCTTATTCTTTTGTCAGATACACAGAGGTACAAATAATTATGATTTCAAGAATAATTTCTAAATGCCATTTGCTATATTATATGCATTTTTATTTTTTATTGTACAATTAACTTATTGAAACATTTAGGACTTGATCCTATAAATGGTGCTACAAATTCAAAGGTGCGGTTTTTAGAATAGCGCTTAGCGCTGGGAACTGCAACTAAATTTAGGTGCGACTATTTTCACCAATAAAAGCCTGATGTAAATCCCCATGTGTAAATTCAGTGTGGATCCTCCTACTTCTATAACAATATGCATAAATTTTAGGAACGCCCCTGACTCATCCATGTTCCTTCCATGGCCATGCCCCCTTTTTTGGATCTGCACACTAGAATTTATACATACCTCTGTATAGGAAATACCAAAAAAGATGGTCATGTAAATTCTAATTAGCACCGATAATTGCTTGTTATTGCCCAATTATTGGTGCTGATTGACTCGTTATTCAATTAAGTTGCATGTGGAAATTAGAGGTGCATCGAAATTTGTGCACACTACTCAAAGTGGCATATATAGAATCTGGGGGTTAGGGGCCATTTTACTAAGCAGCATTAGAACATGAGTTCAGCGCATTTTAATGCAGGACTTTCCCAAGCACTAAGCCCATTTCTAACATGGCAGCATTTTAAGCATTTTTCAATTATATTTTTTATCAGATCATGCACTAATGTTCACATTACCATGCATTACCTGAAAAAAGTGAATGTGGGAGCACTTACCGCTTCCTCTTGTATTATCTTACTCTCCTATAGTTTCCCACCTCTTCTGTGTTAGCGCTTTGTGAAGAGGAACCACAAAATTCTTCATTATCTGCAATTTTGTTCAATTTATATTTTGTTCCACTTTGTTGGAAGTTAAACGATTTGAATGTCTATTATAGAATATAGGCTGATGACATCCATCAGCAAAAACATATTTTATTTTATTTGTTTATTAGGATTTATTTATTGCTTTTTTGAAGGAATTCACTCAAGCCAGTGTACAGCAAGAATAAGTCAAACACAATCAATAGACAATTACAGCAGCAAAAATATTCAAACAACAATACAAAGAATGGCGTAGAGGGGCATAATCAAATGCGAACGCCCATCTCCATGGGCGTCTATGTCCAAAAACGGGTACGTGAAGAAGTGGGACAGACCGTATTTTCAAAAAAAATGGGCGCCCATCTTTTGTTTTGAAAATACGGTTTGGACGGACCAAATGCCATGGATTTGGTCCTTTCTGAGCTGGGCATTTTTTTTTTTTTTTGCGATAATGGAAAATAAAAATGTCCAGCTCAGAAACGTCCTAATCCAAGCCATTTGGTCGTGGGAGGGACAAATGTAAAACACTGCCATAGCTCTTAGGGGTGAAGAGGGCAACTACATGTGGGTACAGTGGGTTTCAGAGGCCTCCCATTTACCACCACAAGTGTTACAGGTGGGGGGATGGGCCTGGGTCTGCCTGCCTGAAGTGCACTGCAATACCCTCTAAAAGTGCTCCAGGGACAGGGCTTGTTGCTGGTGTATAACCTTGGCACACCAGTTGACACCTGAAGACTAATCTTGCTGAAAACGTCCTTTATTTGAATAAGCACGTTTACTCACATTTAACTGCAGATCAGAGGTTGTGCCCCACTGGCAACGAGTCTCGCAGTAGGTCCGAGCTGGCAGAATGGTGTACAATGCCCTCTTTCAGCAACATTCAAGGTAAGAACTAAGTGCTATAACGTGGCTAACACATGAACAGGATCTAAAACTGGCTTACAAAAATGGCCACTACCTCATGGACTACCGGAAACAAAACAGGGCACACTCTGACCCAGTAAGCAGAGGGAAAAGCACCATGGAAATATAGCCTACCAACTACCAACATCATGAGCATTTAACACAAGCTAGTGGAATCACGGAGCCCAATACCCTACACCCACCACAATGCATTGCTGATGTGACTCTGCAGTGCCCTTAACAGAAAAGGTGTCACACTCACCCGAGACCCACATCAGAACCAGGGAAAGGCTGTCAGAGGATAGAACACATTCTGCTGTCATGGAGGTGGGTACGGAATTTGAGGCTGGCATACAGGCTGGCAAAAAAAGTTTGTAAAGTGGGGTTTTTTTGTGGGAGGGGGTTAGTGACCATTGGGGGAGTCAGGGCAGGTGATCCCCGATTCCCTCCGGTGGTCATCTTGTCAGTTGGGGCACTTTTTTGGGACTTGTTTGTGAAAAAAAAGGGTCCAAAAAAAGTGACCCAAAATCGCAGTAAAAACGCCTTTTTTTCCGACTATCAGCAAAAGACGCCATTTTCTCTCCTCGGCCGATAACCACGCCCCAGTTCCGCCTTCGCCACGCCTCCGACATGCCCCCGTCAACTTTATTCGTTCCTGCGACGGAGTGCAGTTGAAGACGCCCAAAATCGGCTTTCGATTATACCGATTTGGGCGCCCGCGAGAGAAAGACGTCCATCTCCCGATTTAGGTCGGAATATGGGCATTTTTCTCTTTCAATTATAAGGTGGATAGTATGCTACATTACAATGTCAACACAATACACAATAAAACATTTTAATAGGCAGCATAGGGTATAAGCAAAGATGGGACATATAGATAGATTATACTCAAACAGGGATTTTCAAATTTAATCAATATATAATCCAAATACTCATGGAAGTTTGAAAAATTAGTTTGTGGGTGTCTCCCCTTAGTATAGAAAAGATTCCTATAGAGAAATCCATAAAATCAAGTTACACAAAAAGGAACCTCAAAGCTCCAGATAGGGAAAATACATATAGTATTGCAGAAACCACTATCGAATTAGGTGTAAGTTAATATCATTGGTCCCAATAAGGAGAAAAAGAGAAAAAAGAATCATACACAAAAACTCACATATAAATGAGAAAAATCGGATGATTTAAAAAACTTTTTTCCTCCTGAACTTTAACAAAGTGAGAAACACCTTACAATAAACCAATTAAATGGGATAAACCCGATAAGGACTGTACACGACTCTAAATGAATAATTCAATATATAGGAACATCTCCCCGTGTACAAACACTCATACAAGCCTAAACTCTCTATATATCCCAGAACCACCTACTATCAGCCAATCACACCACCTACACTTCGGGATTATGTGTTTGTTCAAATATTAGTTTGGCTGTGCAACCTATAAATTTAAAGAACCAAAAGTACTTAACTAAAGGCTGGACCCCGGGAAATTAGGCTGTCCACAGCTTGACCAGAGAGGTGTTCCAGCAATCCAGCATAAACTCATGACACCCTTGAAATGTCACCCTTCAACAAGTGTGCCTTGTTTCGCCAAACTTCTGGCTGCCTCAGGAAGGGTGCCTCAATGAATCCATAAACAAAACTTAAAAAAAACAGGAAAGCTTTTAGTCGTAGTCGCTGATTTCAAAAAGATGGCTAAAATAGAGTAAGAGGAGTATGAAAATAAGGGACTAATTTAAAAAAGGTTAGAGAAAGTAGTGTTAAGGCAGCTCGATGATTTTCTGGAGCGAATGTATGGCCTGGATTCATTTCAATATGGATTTAGAAGGGCGCACAATGTTGAAACTTTGATGATTTCTACTATAGATTTTCTTAAGAGAAATATGGAGAATAGTACCCGCTTCTGTTTGGTATCTCTTGATGTGTAGGGAGCGTTTAATTCAGTAGATTTGGATTTATTACTTGATACATTGCGAAAATTAGGAGTCGGCAGACAGGCTATTTATTGGTTCACTTCGTATTTGAGGGGGAGGTCAATGATTGTTCGAAATTGAGTGCAGATCTCAGATGTGGCAGAGGTTGACTGTGGAGTAGAACAGGGGTCAGCATTGTCAGCCTTATTGATTATTATATTCTTGGCACCACTGGGTAATGTATTTCGCTCTTTAGGTGTTTCATACCGATTCTATGTGGATGATGTACAACTTTTTTTTCCCAATAGCATTTCATTTTTGGCGCTCGTCCAATACGCACGTCTGGAAAATATTTATTATCAGGCACACGCATAACGGTTACCACGTGAGTCTTTACTGCTGGGTCAATGGCTGGGGGTAAGGTCTCAGACCAACAATGGAGGTGCAGCAATTTTCAATTCGTCGCACGTCCATTTTTGGCAAACATTTTAAAAAATGCCTTTTTCACAGGTGCACTGAAAGATGGATCGGCGCATGCCCAAAACCCACGCCTACACTACCACAAGCTTTGTAAAAGGACCCCCTAATTTCTTATACCTTATAGCTACCAAACCTACCCCTAAACTAACCATAATACTCCCTTATGTTTTTGTCAGTGTCCACATATATGAAAGTTAAAATCAGTTCATCATTTCTGAATTAGTTTGTATAGTTTCACCACAAATAGTACAGCATAAAACCACAAAAACAAAATCTTAAATGTGGTTTAAGGAAAAGTGACATTTATCAGTCTCTGATTTCAGGAAATGCTTTCTGTTTTTGAGTTTTCACTTGTTTAATTATTAAATCACTTTGTGGCCCTTTTACTAAGCTGTGGTAAAAAGGTCACTGCGCTAGCGACTGGGGCTGTTTTTGCCATGACCTGAGGCCCTTTTTACCGCAGCAGGTAAAAAGACCAAAAGAAACCCACATACCATGTAGTAAGATTGCTCTTACCGTGTGGCAATGTGGGGAGATGCACTTACCGCCACCCATTGAGGTAAAGGCTCCCACACTAACCTGGGTAGCGCACAGCGCTACACGATTACTGCCGGATAATCCCCTGTGAAAATATTTTTTGAACATTTCTGCTAGCAATTGAGATGCTGCATATTGGGGGTGGAACTACTGCCGGTGCCTGCATTGGTCTGGCGATAGTTTCGAAATGGCAAACAGTAAGCCCACGAAGGGGTTGTCACCGCTTAGTAAAAGGGACCCTAAAGTGTGGGTATGTGTGAATGAGTGTGGATCCAGAGGACATTAGTAGAAACATCTCACTGCTTTTTCTTCAGCTGGTTTTATGCTATTCATAGACAACCAGATAATATATATGATGGATGTAGTCTTTAATTAAACTGCAGTAAAAGCCATAATTACAACATTAACTGCACTTTTATGTCTGCAGACACAAGCACTTTCAAATGTGTCATTTAACCTGCAAAAGGAAGGAACTCTGTTTTCAGAATCTATTTATGTGTTCATATTTCTACTATGAATACCATATTAATCATTTCCAATGCATTTTGTCTAGCAAAAAAGATGCTGGTACTCAAATACCAGGCCACCCTTCAGGGGTGGAGTGATCATTGAGGGACCCACCCTACAACAGCCAGGACCCCTGCAACCAGTCATAGAATCTATGACAAGGCAGAATTTGTATGTAGAACCTGAGCTGTTTCATTAAAATACGAGAACTATGGGTCAAGTTTAGCAGACAGTGGAAAAGGTGCCAGTACTCAGAACCCCCTCAAAAAAGCCCTGATCATTTCTATAACATTATTAGATATATGCAGTTCCGTACATACACATAGAGAATGCTTGCTAATCTATTGAGCCTACAATATAGTCAAGGCACAACAGAAAAGATATACATGAGAATCTGGCTTAGAATCAACACACAAATATTCAGAAGGAACTAACCCCCTCTTTTAGAAAGCCGTGCTAGCAGATGCCGCATGGCAATGCCAACACAGCCCATTCATCTATGGTAACATTCATCTTTACTGCCTTTTCTGGTTGCTCTTTTGGATATATTTTAGCTATACATATCTTGGTGACTGGCCTTCCACTGTGGCCTCCTTGTGTACAATTTGTAGTAGCATTTGCTGGTGACACTTGCCCTGCCTTCTTCTCACCACCATAGCTTGACTGAGGCCGGGCTGTATTTTATACCTTTGCAATTGGAGTAGTGAAGGATTTTGGTAGGTTCTTGCTGTTCTAGTCACATGTCTTATTGGTAGATCGATAAGTTCCGTCATGTAATCTGGTGTGAGTCCATAGATGATTCTGTGGACTCTTGTGCATATGTGGAAAGTTATGTGAGTGTTAATAGAAAGCCAATATAAGCTTCTTTAGGAGGGGTTTCACGCTTTCAAAGCATGCTTTTCTGAAGATGAGTCTGGCAGCCGTGTTTTGTGCTCTCTGTAGTTTTCTTATAATTTGATCTTTGCAGCCTATGTAAATACTATTGCAGTAGTCTACATGGGTGTCAACTACCCTAGCTACGCCACTGCATATGTGCTACTTTTTGTGTATACCTGACCTTGATTTATATCTGCCATTTTCAGGGCACAGACCGTATAAGTCTGCCCAGCACTAGTCCCACCTACCAACCACTAGTCCCGCCTCCCCCCACCGGCTCTGCCAACCAATCTCCGCTAAGCTTCTGAGGATCCCTTCCTTTTGAACAGGATTCCTTTATGTTTATCCCACGCATTTTTGAATCCTGTTACCGTTTTCATCTCCACCACCTCCCGTGGGAGGGCATTCCAAGTATCCACCAATCTCTCCGTGAAAAAATACTTCCTGACATTTTTCTTGAATCTGCCCCCCTTCAATCTCATTTCATGCCCTTTCATTCTACCGCCTTCTCATCTATGGAAAAGGTTCATTTGCGGATTAATACCTTTCAAATATCTTTACACCGCTTCAATTCTTTTTACATCCTTAGCAAGATACGGCCTCCAAAACTGAACACAATACTCCAGGTGGGGCCTCACCAACGACTTATACAAGGGTATCAACACCTCCTTTCTTCTGCTGGTCACATCTCTCTTTATACAGCCTAGCAAACCTTCTAGCTACGGCCACTGCCTTGTCACACTGTTTCGTCGTCTTCAGATCCTCAGATACTATCACCTCAAGATCCCTCCCCCCGTCTGTACATACCAGACTCTCCCTGCCTAACATGTATGTCTCTCATGGATTTGTACTCCCTAAGTGCATCACTTTGCATTTATTCGCATTGAATTTTAATTGCCAAACCTTAGACCATTCTTCTAGCTTCCGCAGATCCTTTTTCATGTTTTCCACTCCCTCCCGGGTGTCCACTCTTTTACAAATCTTAGTATCGTCCGCAAAAAGGCAAACTTTACCTTCTAACCCTTTGGCAATGTCACTCACAAATACATTGAACAGAATTGGCCCCAGCACCAATCCCTGAGGCACTCCACTACTCACCTTTCCCTCATCCGAGTGAATTTCATTAACCACCAGCCTCTGGCATCTGTCCGTCAACCAGTTCCTAATCCAGTTCACCACGTCAGGTCCTATCTTCAGCCTGTCCAGTTTATTTAAGAGCCTCCTGTGGGGAGCCATGTCAAAAGCTTTGCTGAAATCTAAGTAGATTACATTTATAGCACGTCCTTGATTCAATTCTCTGGTCACCCAGTCAAAGAATTCAATGAGATTCGTTTGACACGATTTCCCTTTGGATCCCTCTGGAATCTGATGTGCTGAATTATTTCTTGCGTGGGGGCCCGAGGAATCTTCAGGGATTAGTTATCCACTGTTCCTTTCTTCTATTCCCAATTTTCTTCCTAAACCTAAGCTTATTTTAAATAAATTTGGCAGCAAAACCCTAACTTCCTATCACTTTTAGTTATCTTCTGTTGGGTGACATTAAATAATTCACAAAATATTGTGGCCAAGTAATCTAATTAAAATTAATTAATTAAATATTTTCTCACTTCTGGCCTGTACTATACTTTTATTTCCCTAACCTAAGAAGAGCTATTAAAAGAACACACACTGTCTTACTGGAGCTCTGACAGCATGCCATCCAACATACTATCACACAGAATACAATTAGATTCATACCTTGGCATTTCCCTTTGATGTTATAAGAAGTAAACCTCTTATTCTCAGGAAACTGAATAAAATCAAGTTTACTCACTACTTTCACTTTCACAAGGGCCAGGGCCTTTCCCCTTTAGAAATTTGATTAGCACTACTGTCTTACAACTGTGTTGATTCTATTTTACTTATTTACCTGTGACAAGCCTGAGTTCATTCAGCACAGAGTATCACAGTCAGTACAGTGACACAATTTCACTTCCCAATATTCAAGTTTATTTCAAAACTATTTTAGATAAACCTTTTCTCTCACTGTGGTACACACAGCACACACTACAGCACACCCTCTCACAAGAGTTATAGATACTCTGCTGTACAGAGGAGTAAAAGGAGCGATCAGGGAAGACAAAGCCGTAGCGGAGAGATTAACTGAATTCTTCGTTTAGGTCTTCACCGAGGAAGATTTGGGTGGGATACCGGTGACGGAAATGGTATTCGAAGCTGACGAGTCAGAGAAACTTAATGAATTCTCTGTAAACCTGGAGGATGTAATGGGCCAGTTCTACAAACTGAAGAATGGCAAATCTCCTGGACCGGATGGTATTCATCCCAGAGTACTGATAGAAATGAAAAATGAGCTTGCGAAGCTATTGTTAGTAATATGTAATTTTTCCTCAAAATTGAGCATGGTACCGGAAGACAGGAGGGTGGCCAATGTAACACCAATTTTTAAAAAAGGTTCCAGAGAAGATCAGGGAAATTATAGACCGATGAGTCTGACGTCGGTGCCGGGCAAAATGGTAGAGACTATTATTAAGAACAAAATTACAGAGCATATACAAAAGCATGGATAAATGAGAGAAAGTCAACATGGATTTAGTGAAGGGAAATCTTGCCTCACCAATCTACTACATTTCTTTGAAGGGGTGAGCAAACATGTGGATAAAGGTGAGCCGGTTGATAATGTGTATCTGGATTTTCAGAAGGTGTTTGACAAAGTACCTCAAGAAAGACTCCAGAGGAAATTGGAGAGTCATGGGATAGGAAGTAGTGTCCTATTGTGAATTAAAAACTAGTTAAAAGATAGAAAACAGAGAGTAGGGTTAAATGGTCAGTATTCTCAATGGATAAGGGTAGTTAGTGGGGGTTCGCCAGGGGTCTGTGCTAGAGATGGGAGTAACTAGTGAGGTAATTAAATTTGCTGATGACACAAAGTTATTCAAAGTCGTTAAATCACGGGAGGATTGTGAAAAATTACAAAAGGACCTTACGAGACTGGGAGACTGGGCGTCTAAATGGCAGAAGACGTTTAATGTGAGCAAGTGCAAAGTGATGCATGTGGGAAAGAGGAACCCAAATTATAGCTACGTCATGCAAAGTTCCACGTTAGGAATTACAGACGAAGAAAGGGATCTAGGTGTCATTGTTGATACGTTGAAACCTTCTGCTCAGTGTGCTGCTGCGGCTAAGAAAGCAATAGAATGTTAGGTATTATTAGGAAAGGAATGGAAAACAAAAATGAGGATGTTATAATGCCTTTCTATCGCTCCATGTGTAGCATGATATGAGTTATTGATTTTGCTGGATCAGATACCAATATAAAAATTCAGCTTTAAAGACTTATTGAGACAGAAGCAAAACAACTGGCCTGGCTTTCACTTTCCCCCTCCCCCTGGAAAACTACTGAGACCCTTAACAAAAGACTATTCAGAAACAAATAAGTTAGACTGCTTCAAAGAAATCCCAAGTTCCTCTCCCCCCTCCCCCACCTGAAAGACTGATCAAAAGATCCTGGCTGAGTGAATATCAGCATAATAAAGCTTGAAGATGGAACAGCAGACAGAGAGACTGGATTTGTGACACTCCACCTATTAAAGACAAAGGCTGAAGCCATCAAGCTATAAAAAGCCATTTGCCAGCAGATATCCAGAAAACATGTGACCATGCTCTGCAAACTACATTACCCAGAATTCAGTAGCCCCTAAGTTTTCCATAGGAACATTATAAAAAGCCTGGAAACAGCCCAGCTCGCCCTCTTCTTGGGATCTGCTGCTCCTGGGACCTGCTTCTCTCTGCTGAACTACACACACACACACACACACACACCCTGACAAGAATTCTCCAGGCAACAACCACAGCTTTACAAGAAAAGACATCCTCAGCAGAGAGGATTCCTTCTTCACTCTCTAACAGACACTTCAACAATTCTGAAGCAAAGACTTGTAAGTTAATTTATGATTCAAACCTGTTATCTTGTTGTAGCAAATTTCTGCTGTAAAGATTCTTAAGCTACCTCTCCCTGGTAACATGATTACATTACCTGTATTGTAAATAAACCCCTTTTGAAGCTAAATATATGGTCTTTTCTGTTCTGAGCACATGCTTTTAAGCCTGGCAGTGCATGTTAATGTAATTCAATAAATAAAACATTTAATTCCTCCTTATTCTTGCAATTGTAAAACGTATTACCTTATAGGTAATTGATGGAGAATAAAATATAGAATCAAAAATATAATTTTCCCATATTTATTAAATACAGCACATGCTGTGACCACATGCTCTGAGTAATTCCCCCTAACTGTAACATTAATTGTAACACATGATGCGACCGCACCTCGAATATTGTGTTCAATTCTGGTCTCCGCATCTCAAAAAAGATATAGTGGAATTAGAAAAGGTGCAGAGAAGGGCGACAAAAATGATAAAGGGGATGGGACGACTTACCTATGAGGAAAGGCTAAAGTGGCTGGGGCTCTTCAGCTTGGAGGTCTATAAAATAATGAGTGGAGTGGAATGGGTAGATGTGAAGTGTCTGTTTATGCTTTCCAAAAAATACTAGGACTAGGGGGCATGCCATGAAACTACAATGTAGTAAATTTAAAACAAATCAGAGAAAGTTTTTCTTCACTCAACTTGTAATTAAACTCTGGAATTCGTTGCCAGAGAATGTGGTAAAGGCGGTTAGCTTAGTGGAGTTTAAAAAAGGTTTGGACAGCTTCCTAAAGGAAAAGTCCATAGACCATTATTAAATGGACTTGGGGAAAATCCACTATTTCTGGGATAAACAGTATAAAATGTTTTATACTTTTTTGGGACCTTGCCAGGTATTTGTGACCTGGATTGGCCACTGTTGGAAACAGGATGCTGGGCTTGATGGACCTTTGGTCTTTCCCAGTGTGGCAATACTTACGTACTTATGTACTTATGCACAGTGTCACTGCTTCACTTCCTGACACTAAAAGTTCTTTTAAAACACTTTTACCCTTCCTTTTTCTCTCCCTGACACAGACACAAAGCAAAACACGTCCTCACTCATCAGCTGCTTCTGCCCTTCTCAGCAACTGCCAGGTGAGCTGTTGCCAAGGCAGCAGAGATTCGAGTTGGACACTTGATGTCCCTCGGCCAATAAAAATGACTATTTAGAACCCTATTTTTTTTTCACTGACACTTAGAATCCTATCTAATTAAACTGAATTTCCATTTTGTTTTAACCTTTTTCCATAGGGAATATTGTAAAAAATGCAATTTACCAAAATTTTAAAATGAAATATATATCACATTGTACCAAAATCACTAAAATAATCATGCACTACCATACCCACAGAATTATGGTTTCATTTTTCAAAAATAATTATTATTTTAATAGACGTCCCACATTTTTCACCAATAAAACCCCCTTTAAAAATCCCAAAATAAATTAAAATACCTATCAAAAATTGAATTAACCCCTTGTACACCTGCTCCATCAAAGGTTTGATTCCAAACCCCGGCGGAGACCCCTTTTAAGCCCCCCTGTGGAAAACACTACTTAAATCCTCTTTTACCAAAATTTACCCCCCCCCCAGTAAATGTCAAGAGGTTCTCCAGAACTCATAACTACAAAAAAAATATTTAAATCAATTTAACCCCTTCATTTCCATAAACCTAAGTCCCCAAACTCACAAATAAAAAAAAACAATTAAACAAAGTTTTGGGTCACCAGACCCCTTACCTGACTCCCAGGAGTCCCCTAACCTGGCGACCACCGTCGGATCCGGTCCCGAGGTCCACTTTAAAAATCGGGTCAAAAACAAAAAGTCCCAGGGAAACCGCAAAAATCTCTGCCACTCCGGCTGAGCAGCTCAAAAATGAAGCCCCCAGCTTCAATGAGGACTAACCGGAGCTCCAGAGACTGACTGAGCATGTGCAAACTCTGCACAAGCTCTGTCCGTCCCCCTCCCAGCATGCTAGGCCTAAAGCAGGCCATTTTCCTGCCAGGTCCCTGCCTGATGCTGCTCCTGGCACAGGAGTGCTCCAGATGCCCCTGGCCACCAATGCCCACCTGGATTTGGTCCAAAATGGACCCGAAGATGCCCAGACAGTCCAGGCAACGCCGGAATGCCCCAGACCACAAAAACAGCAGCCCTGCCTCCTGCAGTAACCACTGGCCAGCAAAAATATTGTGATGGCCAGTACTGGCCACAACAGCCACTGGGGACCTCCCGGCAGGCCCAAAGACCACCTCCCCAGGTAAAAAAAAATATTTAAAAAAAAAAAAATATATATATATATATATATATATATATTTAAAAATATATATAAAAATGTTTAATAACATTTTGAAAATATTTCCCTACCCATATATTACAGGACCATTGTCCACTCTAGAGACTCAGAGACTTTTTATCTATTTTATATTTTGAGTTGACAGTTTTCATTTCAGCTCCTGTGAGACTGCAAGATATAAGTCACCTGAATGACCGAGAACTTGAGACAAGCAAGAAGTAGTCAACCTTCAAGGTCCAGCTCTATTAATGGGCTTTGCATAATCATAATGGTTTATATTTTGAGGAATTAAATAGTGGTATCTACTGATACTAGGCAGAGAGTATTCTTACCCCATTTGCATGGAGACAGGCTGTTAGTTATGCAAGTGACATCTCCCCCCACAATGACAATGCCTAGGCTTAAAGGGTGAGAGGAAGGATTTTCAGGGTGGTCACTAAGAAGACAGATCTACTATTGTCAGCAAAATGGTGTAATCATTCTAAGGGCTAGCCCATGGTGGCAGGGTCAGAGAAATAATAAGTTATGGCTTGAGGAAAAGTCTGGTCTTTAGTAGCCCACCCCTGTTGAGACCCATACTACCAATGGAGAAGACCTGGGTGCGAAGACAGGAGAAATTTATGAGTGGTGTTGGAAGCCTCTATACAAGGCAGAAGGTACCTGCAGCTATGGTTCCTGACTTGGGAAACAGAGAGGAATGCTTGAGGATAATAGCCTCAGGTTGGAGAAGTAGGAGCAGGAGTGCCTCACTTCTGGCACTACCTAATCAGATAGACCCTGATTTAAGATGGGGCAGAGGACAATGAGAATCATGTGAGTGGATTATATGTTGAGTAAGACTAGTGTGGCTCACCCACGTACTACTTTTGCTGCTTATAATTCCACAAGACAAAGTGACCTGGAGAAAAGAAGGGAAAGAAAGAAAACTAGAGCTTGAGGAGACATGATGTGGCTGGTTACCCCACTTCATCTTCCCAAGGCATGATCAGAGGAGTGTAAAAAGGAACTGAGAGACTATTTAGAATAACAACAGTTGTGAGAGTGGATACGTATGTGGACTGAGTTTAATCAAGAGAGGAAAATCACCTAGTATTGTTCTGATTGGTTTAGATAGAGGAGAGCCCTAAATGTCCTGATACCATTAACTATTATTTGTGCTGTGCTGACCTTTTGAAGAAAAACACCCAGTATTGTACAGACCAAGTTGACAAGTGTATAGACTGTTTTCCAAGTTTGTTAGTAAAGCAAGTTAAAGTTTTTTGCAACTGAGGTTGCTGAATAATTCTGGGAGAGAGTGT
This sequence comes from Microcaecilia unicolor, assembly GCF_901765095.1. Taxonomy (NCBI): domain Eukaryota; kingdom Metazoa; phylum Chordata; class Amphibia; order Gymnophiona; family Siphonopidae; genus Microcaecilia; species Microcaecilia unicolor. The sequence goes on from NC_044032.1 coordinate 596,659,926, forward strand.
GCTCAGAGAAAGAGTACCATCAGCCTAGCAGATTTATTCCAGACCCAGCCCATGCCCAGCTCATGTGAGAATGCCAGAGGGAAGAAGAATACATTTTATTTGAACCCCCGGCCCCTGGGGAGTGTGTGTTAATGAGAGAGCACATGTCCAGCTTCCTGTGTCTTATGGGACCCTTTTTATTGGCTTGCCTTGTTCTCTGTGCATGCAGGGCTAGTTGCCCCCACTTTTTATCTCCTTTGTGTCTGAAGAGTTAGTCTGCAGCATTTTCCCCTGTGAACTGAAACTGCCTATGCTGTGTAAATCCCTTGAAGCTACCGTGATGCTATCAAGATTTCATTAGTGTAAAAGTATAAACAGCATCTCTACTCAGCGTGTTGTTGAAGTACTCCCAGCCTCTCCTACATGGAGAGCTGGTGGAGAACATACTCTCAGTTTGCAAGGCAAAAACTCTTGTCCAGCACATCTGAACTGTAAGTTATTTTTACTTGCTTAATTACTGCATTAAAGAAGATTTTGGTTCAAGAGTTCTGAGTCTTCTCATAGTAACATAGTAGATGACAGCAGATAAAGACCTGTATGGTCCATCCAGTCTGCCCAACAAGATAAACTCATTTTATAAGGTATGATACCTATACCTGATCTTGATTTTTCCTTCCCATTTTCAGGGCACAAACCATAGGACTCTGCCCAGCACTGGCCTTGTTCTCCAGTTATTGAAGCTGAATCTTTCCAGTCACAATCAGGTCACAGACCATAGAAGTCTGCCCAGCACTGGCTTTGTGTTCCTATTACTGGCGTTACCATCTAATCACCGCTAAGCTTGTTTGGCTCCAAGCCTTCAATACAGGATTCCTTTGTTTTATCCAACACATTTTTGAATTAAGTTACCATTTTCATCTCCACCATCCCAGGTATCTACTACGTCTCCATGAAAAAGTATTTCCTGACATTATTCCTGAGTCACCCCCTACCACCTACCACCTTCCTGTCTCTGGAACAGGTTTGCTATTAATACCTTTCAAATATTTAACAATCAAATCATGGGTTCCTAAACCTGGTCCTGGAGGCACCCTAGCCTGTTAGGTTTTCAGGATATCCAGAGAGATTTGCATGAAGTAGAAGCAGTGCATGCAAATCTCTTTCATGAATATTCGCTGTGGATATCCTGAAAACAAGACTGAGCAGGGTGCCTCCAGGACCAGGTTTAGGAACCAGTGGTCTATATCACCCCGGTCTCTCCTTTCCTACAGGGTATACATGTTCAGGTCCTCAAGTCTCTCCTCATGTGTCTTGCAACGCAAACCCCATACCGTTGTGGTCACTTTTCTTTGAACCACTTTGTCTTTTTACATCCTTAGCAAGATATGGCCTCTAAAACTGAATTCAGGATGCAATTTTAATAATGACTAGTGTTTGCATATAATTTCTTGAATTTTATTAACTTGCTGTGAGTATAGTAGTATTGTTTGTTCATCCTTATGAGCTGACCTTTCCCTTTTATGTAATAACCATTGTTGTTGTGCATATGTGGCTCCCTTTTTAGCAGTTCTTACAACTCTTAGAGGATACCCTCTCTGTCTAAACCTATAATAAAGTTCCTCAGACTGTTGTTATTATTTTGGAGGTGCTGCATAACTTTTTCACTCGCACGAATTGTTCCATAAAAATACTGTCTTTAAGGTATTCAGAATGAAAACTTCTATAATGTAATACCAAATTCCTATCTGTGGGTTTCCTAGTACTGATGTTTCAAACCATTTCCTTTCTGCACTAAATGTATATCCAAAAAATATATACTTAAACCCCCCACTTTCATGAAAATATGTGAAAAAAGAGTGACTGGCAATTGGCAAAAATCATCAATTTAAAGTGACACTTATCATGTAACCCACTAAATCAAAAAATTGAAAAATCATTTATTTAAACAAATCAGCTCTTACTCAGCAACTTTCATTTTTAAAGGTTTTAAGTGTTTACACTCTGTGTTCGGAATTGGTGATGTCATCGTGTGATGATTGCTGAATTTTCTTGACGGCATCTATTTTTTGTGGTGCCATTTTGAATTTTTGTAAGCAGTAATTTGTGTCAGCAGCATTTCTTCAGTGATGCTCTTTCTGTATGGTAAGTTACCTTGAGCTTTTTAAAGTTTTTTTTTTTATTTAATTGGCAGTGTTGCCGTGATTTGGATTTCTGCAAAGTACTTGTGACCTGGCTTGGAAAACAGGATACTAGGCTAGATGGACCATTGGTCTGACCCAGTATGGCTACTCTTATGTTATGTTCTTATGAGTAGACTGATGTTTAGTGCTGTGGGCTGAGAATCAGGGGAACTGGGTTTGATTCCCATTGCAGCTTCTTATACACTTAGCAGCTGCTGCTAAATAGAAAAAATGCTTTTGAATATTCATCTGCAAATTCTTAGCAACTTCCGTATTATTTTTTTTTTTTTTTTTTTTGCCAAATGTTTTACTGTGTGGGACAAAAGTGCAGGATTCCCTGCCCATTCAAGTTAGAATATTATAGAGAAAACCAAACAAATTTGGGATGCTAATTATATGTGATCCCTAATGTGCAACAGAAGGAGTAATATGCAGCTCAATTTGGATGATCATGCATTATAATTTTCAGGGATTTAGCTCATCTAGAAATCACAGAGGGCATGACATAAACAGTATACTCACCAGCAATCTGAAACATGGTAGATCATTAATTAATACAGTGCCTTTCCATATGGTACGAATTAGGATGCTGATTAGAGTCCTTTCTTTAAGGGGATTGTAATGCTTTGATGCAGTTAAATTTTTTTATTGATTTAGAATTCTGAATTCATTTACTGCTTAACTTAATGGGGTTTTACTGCATCTCCCTTTGCTATCTGATAAACCATTTTTATGCAATGTTGGTAGATAATGTTTCTTTCTTTTTTTATGATTGATTAGTGTAGCACTGTGATGACTACATAGGACTTATTTTTAATGATGAGAAAATATGGGGTGTAGTTTCATATTATTCTATTTGCTTAAAGGGGCATTTTCAATATTATGTCTTAAGTCCCCCCCAAAAAAGCTATCGGAAGATGTCCCCAAAAATGATGCTATAATGGATTTCAGAAAAAAACATCTATCAGAGTTCAAAAGTATGCCTTCAAAACATCCAATATGAAGATGTATTGCAGACTGAGATATACTTAGTGAATCAGTCTGCTCAGAAATGTTTCTAAGGAGAGAACCTAATTTCTCCCCAGAGGAATCAGAGCACCTGCTCCTTCTGTACATGAGGCACAGGAGGAAGATTTTCAAATAACACCACCACCACCTCCCACTCCACATTGTCTCCCTGAAGGCACAGAGAAATATAAGGAGATCCCTGAATAGGTCAGTTGCAAGCAGTGTCCCAAGGAGCTCTGCGTGAGGCATGTGTAAGCACCATACATAGACACGAGAAACCAAGAAGCACAAGGAGCCTTCAATAGTGGGGGTGTCAACTCAATATTTTATTGAACAGACCTGACACAGTCTGCGTTTCGGTGAAGCCATGTGCATCAGAGGTCTAGATAAAATTTAAAAAAACACATGCTACAATTGTCACATAAAAAGTAATAAAAAGGAGGATGAATTATAAATCATAATCGTGTAAATCATAAATAAAATTGGTAAATGGAAGCTGCATGCTACTCATACCTATCAATATTGATGATGTTCAAATATGTTAATTGAATCAAAAAACCTGTATATCAGAGGTAGTAGTCTGGAAAAGACAGTAAACAATTACAAAAGTGGTATAATATAGTGAAAAATGGTGCATTACCACAGTGTGATTAAAGTGCTCTATTGTTTTTGTTATTATTATTACTTGTGAACACATACTTAAAATTGCTGTTGCAAGTGAAGCAAAATGATAACAATGCTGAACATACTGGAAGTAGATGGTGAGTCTAACAAAATGAAAAGTAACACTGTGCTCAACGCAAGGAAGGTCTTGTGCTGTTAGTGTGCTGGGCACATTAGAAGACGAATGGTAATAACTGAAGTGCTGGGTTCCATTTAAAACTACTAGTTTATCAACATAAAACAAGCATCATGCAATAAAGAGACAAATGAGCTAAAAATGAATGGAATGCAAGAAGAGGATAAATGATGACTGCAAATCGCGGGTATTGGAAAGGTAGAAAGATAAACACTTTGTAAAAAATGATAGTTTGCTGAATAGCCATGCTTTGAACAGGAGATTAAAAAAAAAAAAAAGAAAAGTGCTTACCAACGTGGAGCTTTGTGAGCATAAACCCGCACAGATTAAAGCAGCGGTTAACCGGCAGAATAGCGTTTCTAAAAATGAAACCAATGGTGCACTTGGTATGTTGAAAGGCATGTGCATGTGACATCAGATAAACTGTAACCATGTTTGGAAAGAAGTCTGCTATCTGAATATATACAAGGAATATATTGTGTGAAAAGATAATAAATGTGTTAAACCAAAACAGTATCAGGATATCAGCACTGTCCAAAGTCCATCACCGCCACTGCTGCATCCATCGCATCCCCTAAATCATACATTGCCCACACCCCTCAGGAACCACAGCACCACCTGTGAAGACAGCCTCCCTTCCCTTGGTCCCAGAAAGAGCATGCACATGAATTGGGAGGAGGGAGGTAGAGGCACTGGCAGCTGTTTGACATGCCATCTGGTTAGCATTATTACAGCACAACTACAACCCCCTCCAAATATATGTCATCCCACCTAACAGGTAGTACAATGATTGTGGCATAGATGCTGCGGGAAGGTGGTCAGAAGGCAGGTAGGGATAAACAGGGTGTCCTGCCAAATACCAATCAGATGGTTGCCCCTTAGGCATGGGAACCTACACACCTCTCAGAAGGAAGAACTGGAAGCACTCCTGGGATCTGGGGTTCCCTGCCATGTCACTGCCATGTCACTACACAGGGCCGGTCTTATGCCGAGGCGACCGAGGCGGCCACATAGGGCCTCGCGCTTAAGGGGGCCCCGCGCGGCACACTTCAGCCAGCCTCCTTCGCTCCCAATTCCCGGCGCTCCGGCGGTATTTAAATTTACCTCCGTTGCAGGCAGCTTGGCAGCGTCAGTGAAAACGCTGTCTGACGTCCCACCAGCCTTCCCTTCGCTCGTTCGTTCCCTCTCAGTGTCCCGCCCCCAAGGAAATGATGTCAGAAGAAGGTGGGGCACTGAGGGAACGAACGAGCGAAGGGAAGGCTGGTGGGACGTCAGACAGCGTTTTCACTGACGCTGCCAAGCTGTCTGCAACGGAGGTAAATTTAAATACTTGAAGATTTGAAGAGAAGAGGGCGGGCAGGTGGACATGGGAGTGGGAGGAATGGGGAGAGAGGAGAGCATTGATCGATGGACATGGATGGGAGGTCAGGGCCCAGGGAGAGAGGATTAATTGCTGTACATGGAGGGGAGGGAGGAAAATTGCTGGATTTGGATAGATGGAGGAGGGAAGGGGAGATAGGAGCATTGATGGACATGGATGGGATGGGAGGGCAGGGCCCAGGGAGAGAGGAAAATTGCTGGACATGGATGGGAGGGCAGGGCCCAGGGAGAGGAGGGGAGGGCAGGGGAGAGAGGAGAATTGCTGGATATGGAATGGAGGGAAGGAAAAACAAAGGAAGAAGATGCAGATGGATGGAGGGGAAGGGAGAGAGGAGAAATGCTGGACATGGATGTAGGGAAGGGGAGGAAAGTAGATGCACATGGATGGAGGGGAAATTGCTGAATTTAAGGGCTGGATCGGAACACTTTGAAGGCAGATGGTGAAACTGGAGAAAGGATAGGGACAGGGCTACAGATGGTAGACAGGACACAGGAGGATGGTGGACATGGTGAGAGAAAAAATATCAAATGGAAAGAAGACACAGCATAAAACAGAAGACACTGGGAGCAAAGCAAATAGAAAAACTAAATGATCAGACAACAAAGGTAGAAAAAAGTATTTTATTCAGAATGTATTAATTGGAATATGTCAGCTTTTGGAAATGTGCATCTGTGATATTTTGCATGTAAGTTTCAATTTTTCTAGTATTGCTGCATGCTGAGTCTGACTTCTTGAGGTAACTTTCCAGTTCAGTATTTTGCCTTCATATCTGTTGTGTCATGTGTTTTTCATGTGTGATCAAGGTGCAGTATCCTGCTAGCGTGTAGTGTTTGCAGCCGTTTTTGTTTTGTTTTTTTTCACGCGGTAGTGTAATGGTGTTTTAGAGCCTGGTGTAATTACAGTTCTGCTTTCCACGCATAAGGTTGTAGCTCGTCCAGTCCTTGGAATTAGTGCTGTTATGGTTTGGTAAGGTTATGAGTGTGTTTTTGCACAAGTTTGTGTATAGTGTTTTGCAGTGGAGAGATTGTGTGTCCGCACTTCTGACCCCCCGGGGTTATGAGAATTGGAACTACTAATTGTAGTGGACTTGAACTGAATAATTTCTGGGGGGGGGGGGGGGGGTTCATGATAGCATTGTGCTTATTATTTCAATCAGTTTTTCCTGTACAAATTTAGCTTCATTTGTCTTTATTTGAAATTTCATAAATAAAAAATGTTCTAAAAATTTAATAATCAATGGGGTGGGGCGGGGGCGGGGCTAGGATGGGGCCCCACCAAATTGGTCTGCACAGGGCCCCGCACTTGCTAAGACCGGCCCTGTCACTACATTTGTCATAGTGATTATAGCTGTCACCCAGGTGACAACACACAACCCTCACCTGTCCCAGGATCCACTTTGCTAGCAAATTAGGATTCAGTTCACAGTTCAGTTCATTATCTTCACACACAGGCCACCCTAAAGCAGCAGCCCAGGTACTAGCAGAACCACCACCAGCAATAGTGCCAGCAGCAGCAGCAGAACAGATGGCTACATACACAGACTAGCTGAGGTAGAGATGGCAGAGTTTGTGGAGGTGGACCCATATATCAGGGACTTGTCACTCCCCTCAGCACTGGGTTCCACCTAGATTGGGTTGGAGGAGGAGGAGAATCCCTATGCTGACCTGACCCTACATGGAAGGATGATGAGGTTGGGGTTGTAAGGATCACAAGGAAGCTTTCTCAGAGATTGTGGACAGTGTAGAGAAAGGAATGGAAACTGATGGGGGTGGGGAATCAATGTTTGTTCAATGAAGAATGCAGAGGAGAAAATGTCTGTTGGAGCATCTTAAGATTCATGATAAAAGACTGGGCAAGAGACTTGTCCGACAGGGGCTAGGATTATTTTTTTTTTCTTTCTTGCTAGAGGAGGTTAATTTGGATAAGACATAAAAAAAGTTTAATTGATTTCCTTGCTGCATTAGGAATGTGAGATGAGTAATATGATCTGTTGGCCTGTTTGATTTTGAGCGGTAATCGTTATAAGAAACTTTGTAAGCCATTAAAGAATCTGATGTTCTTTTTCTGCAGCATGTCCTTTCAGCATGACACATTTGGTGCTTTAGGAAGCACAGTCCAAAGATTTCTGGCGTGGAATAGCAGTATCAAGCTGAGAAGTTAAACCTGATTGGAAAGAGAGCAGTTAGCAGTAGCTTTCTGTTGTGCCATCATACTGAGTATGACCCAAGCTGCCAATTGATCCACTAATCCAGTGCATGACATTTGCATATGTCTTTGGCCCACCGCTTCAACCGCTGAAAAACTGCCGCTGACATGTGTGGCCCACCTTTCCTCCATCGTCGTATTCCTGCAACAAATTCTCTCCCACCTTTTGAAGCCAATGAAAGCATTCAGGAGATAACATGCCTATGTTATATTTATTATAGTAAGTTAAGGTAGAGATTCAGAACATTTGTCCAAAAATAAAATCACTTCATTTGTCCTTTCCTTTTCACTTTGCTGCTCTTGTGGAAAAAGTGCATGTTGGCAGTATATGAATATAATTAACCCAGATTGTTGTTCTCAGTGTCACAAGATTTATAGAAGGTATTCTGCAAGAGATTTTATTTTGAAGTGAGCAGATGGCTGTCTCTGAAAGGTTGATTTAATGCTTCAACGAATGGAGCATTCCTTAGTTACATTGCCCCTTCATAAAGCACGTTATTTCCATCTCATTTATCTGCTGTGCCTCTGCTTGTCAAAAATTAAACCATAATTTCAGTTATTTTTCAGTGTGCACCACTCCCACTGTAAAGGATTGCAGGGAGATCCTAAGAATTCTCCTGCTTATTAATAAAGCCGAGTTCTTTTTTTATTTTACACATTCCCTTTTCAATGATGTTGGCTAGCTGTTCTCCTTGTCATGAACTTGCAGGCCGCTACATGCATTGAAGCGCAGTAAGAGGTCCTTTTACCAAGCTGTGGGAAAAAGGGCCCTTTGCTAGTGACATGGGCCGTTTTTCTCACGTGCCAGGGCCCTTTTTACCACTGCAGGTTAAAAAAAAAACCCAGCACACATGGCCATGTGGTAAGATAGCTCTTACCGCATGGCCATGTGACAGGGAGCCCTTACTGCCACCAATTGAGGTGGCGATAAGGGCTCCTGCGCTAACCCAGTGGTAATTGGGAAGTGTGTGGCCATGCCTGATTACCGCTGGGATATCGCCATGCAAACCATTTCCAGGGGTTTCTTTTCCCCTGGAAATGGTGTGAACAACAAACATACTCTGAAATGTCTATATGCAAATGCTAGGAGTCTAAGAAATAAGATGGGAGAGTTGGAATATATTGCACTAAATGAAAAATTGGATATAATAGGCATTACTGAGACCTGGTGGAAGGAGGATAACCAGTGGGACACTGTCATACCGGGGTACAAAGTATATCGTAATGATAGGGTGGACCGGACTGGTGGAGGGGTAGCATTGTATATTAACGAGAGCCTTGACTCAGATAGATTACAAATTCAGCAGGACACAAATCACACCTTTGAATCACTGTGGGTTGAAATTCCATGTATAAAAGGGAAAAAAATGGTGATAGGAGTGTACTACCGTCCGCCTCGCCAGGATGAGCAGGTAGACACAGAAATGATAAAAGAAATCAGAGACGCGAACAAAATGGGCAATGTGATAATAATGGGTGACTTCAATTATCCAAATATAGACTGGGTAAATGTAACATCGGGACACGCTACAGAGATACAATTCCTTGATGAAATCAAGGACAGCTTTATGGAGCAACTGGTGCAGGAACCGACGAGAGAAGGAAAAATTCTAGACTTGGTCCTTAGTGGAGCGCATGATCTGGTGAGGGACGTTATGGTGCTGGGGCCGCTTGATAACAGTGACCATAATATGATCAGTTTTGACATCGACCTTGAAGTAACTGTACACAGAAAGTCAAATACGTTAGCGTTTAACTTTAAAAAAGGAGACTATGATAAAATGAGAAGAACGGTAAAAATAAAACTTAGGGGGGCAACTGAGAGAGTAAAAACTGTACAACAGGCGTGGATGCTGTTCAAAAATACCATCCTGGAGGCCCAGGCCATACATATTCAGCGAATTAGAAAAGAAAGACGGAAGTCCAAAAGACACCCGGCCTGGTTGAAAAGTGAGGTGAAGGAAGCTATTAGGGCTAAAAGAAACGCCTTCAGAAAATGGAAGAAGGAACCGTCTGAAAATAACAAGAAACAGCATAAGGAGTGTCAAAGCAAATGCAAGGCGCAGATTAAGAAGGCCAAGAGGGAGTATGAAAAAAAGATAGCATTAGAGTCAAAAAAACATAGTAAAATTTTTTTTCGGTATATTAAAAGCAGGAAGCCGGCAAAAGAATCGGTTGGGCCGCTGGATGACCGAGGGGTAAAAGGGGCGATCAAGGAAGACAAAGACGTAGCGGAGAGACTGAATGAATTCTTTGCTTCGGTCTTCACCGAGGAAGATTTGAGTGGGATACCGGTGTCGGAAATGGTATTTCAAGCGGACGAGTCGGAGAAACTTACTGACTTCACAGTAAACCTGTAGGACGTAATGGGGCAGTTCGGCAAACTGAAGAGTAGCAAATCTCCTGGACCGGATGGTATTCATCCTAGAGTACTGATAGAACTGAAAAACGAGCTTGCGGAGCTACTGCTCGTGATATGCAACTTATCCTTAAAATCGAGCGTGGTACCGGAAGATTGGAAGGTGGCCAATGTAACGCCCATTTTTAAAAAAGGCTCCAGGGGAGATCCGGGAAATTATAGACCGGTGAGTCTGACATCGGTGCCGGGGAAAATGGTAGAGGCTATTATTAAAAACAAAATTACAGAGCACATCCGAGGACATGGATTACTGAGACCAAGTCAGCATGGCTTTTGTGTGGGGAAATCTTGCCTGACCAATTTACTTCAATTCTTTGAAGGAGTGAACAAACATGTGGACAAAGGGGAGTCGGTTGATATTGTGTATCTGGATTTTCAAAAGGCGTTTGACAAGGTACCTCATGAAAGGCTACAGAGGAAATTGGAGGGTCATGGGATAGGAGGAAATGTCCTATTGTGGATTAAAAACTGGTTGAAGGATAGGAAACAGAGAGTGGGGTTAAATGGGCAGTATTCACAATGGAGAAGGGTAGTTAGTGGGGTTCCTCAGGGGTCCGTGCTAGGACCGCTGCTTTTTAATATATTTATAAATGATTTAGAGATGGGAGTAACTAGCGAGGTAATTAAATTTGCTGATGACACAAAGTTATTCAAAGTCGTTAAATCGCGACAGGATTGTGAAAAATTACAAGAGGACCTTACGAGACTGGGAGACTGGGCGGCTAAATGGCAGATGATGTTTAATGTGAGCAAGTGCAAGGTGATGCATGTGGGAAAAAAGAACCCGAATTATAGCTACGTCATGCAAGGTTCCACGTTAGGAGTTACGGACCAAGAAAGGGATCTGGGTGTCGTCGTCGATAACACACTGAAACCTTCTGCTCAGTGTGCTGCTGTGGCTAAGAAAGCAAATAGAATGTTGGGTATTATTAGGAAAGGTATGGAAAACAGGTGTGAGGATGTTATAATGCCGTTGTATCGCTCCATGGTGCGACCGCACCTTGAGTATTGTGTTCAATTCTGGTCGCCGCATCTCAAGAAAGATATAGTAGAATTGGAAAAGGTGCAGCGAAGGGCGACTAAAATGATAGCGGGGATGGGACGACTTCCCTATGAAGAAAGACTAAGGAGGCTAGGGCTATACAGCTTGGAGAAGAGACGGCTGAGGGGAGACATGATAGAGGTATATAAAATAATGAGTGGAGTGGAACAGGTGGATCTGAAGCGTCTGTTCACGCTTTCCAAAAATACTAGGACTAGGGGGTATGCGATGAAACTACAGTATAGTAAATTTAAAACAAATCGGAGAAAATTTTTCTTCACCCAATGTGTAATTAAACTCTGGAATTCGTTGCCGGAGAAAGTGGTGAAGGCGGTTAGCTTAGCAGAGTTTAAAAAGGGGTTGGACGGATTCCTAAAGGACAAGTCCATAAACTGCTACTAAACGGACTTGGAAAAATCCAAAATTCCAGGAATAACATGTATAGAATGTTTGTACGTTTGGGAAGCTTGCCAGGTGCCCTTGGCCTGGATTGGCCGCTGTCGTGGACAGGATGCTGGGCTCGATGGACCCTTGGTCTTTCCCCAGTATGGCATTACTTATGTACTTATGTACTTATGCACTCAGGGCAGGACTACCGCCAGGGCTGCATTGGGCTTACCGCCACTCTGAAAAGGGGCCCCCTAAGTTTTTGCACTTACCATGATTTAACAGCAAATATTAATACATGGGAAGTGCAAAGGTTGTACGATGACTATTGTGGCTGTGCCCAGTATATCCTTTGCAGTTATCAAAGTTCCTTATTACACATTAATGCAAGTGCACTTACACCTTCTCTACTGGAGGCACAAGTACACCCCATGCTATCCACCAAGTGACAGTGTGTGGTATCTACTGTGTGCTAATCCCCAAATTCTATAAATGGTGTCCAAAGTTAGGTGGGCAATTGAGCGTGCATTTATAGAATAGGCTTGGATACACACATAATTAATTATTTGGTGCTATATGGGGGCGGAGCTGGTGGTTGGGAGGTGGGGCTAGTGCTGGGCAGACTTCTATGGTCTGTGCCGTGAAAATGGCAGATACTAATCAAGGTCAGGTATACACAAAAAGTAGCACATATGAGTTATCATCTTCAGCAGACTGGATGGACCATGCAGGTCTTTCTCTGCCATCATCTACTATGTTACTATCCTGCTTATTTTCGAAGGAGAAGGTCGGCCATCCTCCGACACAAATCGGGAGATGGCCGACCATCTCCTAAACCCGGCCAAATCGGTATAATTGAAAGCCGATTTTGGCCGGTTTCAACTGCTTTTCGTCGCAGGGCCGGCCAAAGTTCAAGGGGGCGTGTCGGCAGTTTACCGAAGGTGGGACGGGGGCATGGTTAAGAGACGGCCGGCTTCAGCTGATAATGGAAAAAAGAAAGCCGGCCCTGACGAGCATTTGGCCGACTTCACTTGGTCCCTTTTCGTTCACGACCAAGCCTCAAAAAGGTGCCCCAACTGAACAGATGACCACTGGAGGGAATCGGGGATGACCTCCCCATACTCCCCCAGTCGTCACCAACCCCCTCCCACCCCCCCCACCCCCAAAAAATTAAAACACATTTTTTTGCCAGCCTCTACGCCAGCCTCAGATGTCATACCCAGCTCCATCACAGCAGTATGCAGGTCCCTGGAGCGGTTTTTAGTGGGTGCAGTGCACTTCAGGCAGGCGGACCCATGCCCATCCCCCCCTACCTGTTACACTTGTGGTGTTTTAAGCCTCCAGTCTGGCTTTCCTGCCCTACATGTTGCGTAACAACTCAATCACTACACATGCACCTGTAAACATCTCAGTCACTACTTCTCTTCCTTGCCCTGTCCCTCCCTAACCTTTTCCCCCTCCCACCAACGCTGTATACCGCACGATCTCACTGCCCATCCATTTCCTCTCCCGTCCTGCTCACTACTGCAACACCCACCACCTCACCATCTCTACTGCCTTCCTTCTCCTTCCTAGCTCTCAACCTTCAACACCTCCTTCCTGCCATGAACCCTTCCCCATTACTCCTAAGCGCACCCCGTCTTCGTCGCCTTCATCGCCCTACCTCCCCCACCCTCCTCCGCACTCACTTGCTCCTTCTCCTGCTATCCGCGGGAGACATCAATCCCAACCCAGGTCCCCCACATCTGTCCTCGTCTCATCCAAGCAAACGTTTCCGCGATGCCTCCAATCTCATCTCTATTCCCCTCCTCCCCCCCTCCTCCCTCCCCTTCTCGTGTGCCCTGTGGAATGCCCGCTCGGTCTGCAACAAACTTTCCTTCACCCATGATCTCTTCATCTCCCGCTTCCTTCAACTGCTCGCCCTAACTGAAACCTGGCTCACCCCTGATGACTCTGCCTCAGTCACGGCAATATGCCATGGAGGTTATCTTTTCTTCCATTCTCCCCACCCAGCTGGCCGCGGTGGCGGCGTCGGGTTACTACTTTCGCCCTCCTGCAGTTTTCAACCTCTCCTCCTACTGCAGTCTCACTGCTTCTCATCCTTTGAAATTCACTCCATCCGTCTATTCTACCCACTGCCCCTCAGAGTTGCAGTCATTTACCACCCCCCTGACAAGTCCCTCTCATCCTTCCTTACCGACTTCGATGCCTGTCCCTCCGTTTTTCTTGAGCCCTCATCCCCATCCTTCATTCTTGGAGACTTTAACATACACACTGATAACCCATCCGACTCATACGCTTCTCAGTTCCTCACTCTAACCTCCTCCTTCAACCTCCAACTGAGCTCCACCACCCCCACTCACCAATCTGGCCACTGTCTTGATCTCATCCTCTCCTCTACCTGCTCACCCTCCAATTTCTGCGCCTCAGCTCTTCCTCTCTCTGACCATCACCTGATCACCTTCACACTTCATCACCCTCCCCCTCAGTCCCACCCAGCACTAACCACTACTTCCAGGAACCTCCATGCTGTTGACCCTCCCACCTTATCCTCCTGTATCAACAATCTCCTTCCATCCATCATGTCCTCCGAGTCTGTCGACAAGGCTGTCTCCACTTACAATGCCACTCTCTCCTCTGCTCCGGACACCCTTGCACCATCTATCTCCCATCCCACAAGGCGTATTAATCCCAGCACTGTCTGACCCCTTGCACCCGATACCTTCGCTCCTGCGCCCAATCGGCTGAACGCCTCTGGAGGAAATCTCACCCCCATACTGATTTCATTCATTACAAATTCATGCTATCCTCCTTCCAGTCCTCCCTATTCCTCACCAAACAGGACTACTATACCCAATTGACTAATTCCCTCACCTCTAACCCTCGTCGTCTCTTCGCCACCCCGAACTCCCTCCTCAAAATGCCCTCCGCTCCCACCCCCCCTCATTCTCTCCTCAATCACTGGCTGACTACTTCCGCGACAAGGTGCAGAAGATCAACCTAGAATTCACCACCAAACCTTCTCCTCCTTTTCAACCTATAACCCACTCCCTCAACCAACCAACCCAGGCCTCCTTCTCCTCTTTTCCCGACATCACCGAAGAGGAAACCGCCCATCTTCTTTCCTCCTCGAAATGCACCACCTGTTCCTCTGACCTCATCCCCACCAACTTACTTAACACCATCTCTCCTACTGTCACCCCCTCCATCTGTCATATCCTCAACCTCTCTCTCTCTCCACTGCAACTGTCCCTGACACCTTCAAGCATGCTGTTGTCACACCACTCCTTAAAAAACCATCACTTGACCCTACTTGTCCCTCCAACTACCGCCCCATTTCCCTCCTACCCTTCCTCTCCAAGATACTTGAATGTGCCGTTCACAGCTGTTGCCTTGACTTTCTCTCCTCTCATGCCATCCTCGATCCGCTTCAATCCGGCTTTCGCCCCCTACACTCGACAGAAACGGCACTATCTAAAGTCTGCAATGACCTGTTCCTTGCCAAATCCAAAGGTCACTACTCCATCCTCATCCTCCTCGACCTATCCGCCGCTTTTGACACTGTCAATCACAATTTACTTCTTGCCACACTGTCCTCATTTGGGTTCCAGGGCTCTGTCCTCTCCTGGTTCTCCTCTTATCTCTCTCACCGTACCTTCAGAGTACATTCTCATGGTTCTTCCTCCACCCCCAACCCGCTCCCTGTTGGAGTTCCTTAGGGATCTGTCCTTGGACCCCTTCTCTTTTCAATCTATACCTCTTTCCTGGGCTCCCTTATATCATCTCATGGTTTCCAATATCATCTTTATGCTGACGACACCCAGCTTTATCTCTCCACACCAGACATCACTGCAGAAACCCAGGTCAAAGTATCAGCCTGCTTATCTGACATTGCTGCCTGGATGTCCAACCGCCACCGGAAACTGAACATGGCCAAGACCGAGCTTATTGTATTCCCACCCAAACCCTCTCCCTCCACTCTCTATCTCAGTTGATAACACCATCATCATCCCCATCTCATCTGCCCGCAACCTCGGAGTCATCTTCGACTCCTCCCTCTCCTTCTCTGCGCATATCCAGCAGATAGCCAAGACCTGTCGCTTCTTCCTCTATAACATTAGCAAGATTTGCCCTTTCCTCTCTGAGCACACCACCCAAACTCTCATCCACTCTCTCATTACCTCTCGCCTTGACTACTGCAACCTACTCCTCACTGGCCTCCCACTTAGCCATCTATCCCTCCTTCAGTCCATTCAGAACTCTGCTGCACGTCTTATCTTCAACCTGGACCAATATACTCATATCACCACTCTCCTCAAGTCACTTCACTGGCTTCCGATCAGGTACCGCATACAGTTCAAGCTTCTCCTACTAACCTACAAATGCACTCGATCTACAGCCCCTCCTTACCTCTCTACCCTCATCTCCCCTTACGTTCCTACCCGTAACCTCCACTCTCAAGACAAATCCCTCCTTTCAGTACCCTTCTCCACCATCGCCAACTCTAGGCTCCGCCCTTTCTGCCTCGCCTCACCCCATGCTTGGAATAAACTCCCTGAGCCCATACGCCAGGCCCCCTCCTTTCCCATCTTCAAATCTTTACTCAAAGCCCACCTCTTCAATGTTGCCTTCGGCACCTAACCACTATACCTCTCTTCAGGAAATCTAGACTGCCCCAACTTGACATTTCATCCGTTAGATTGTAAGCACCTTTGAGCAGGGACTGTCCTTCTTTGTTAAACTGTACAGCGCTGCGTAACCCTAGTAGCGCTCTAGAAATGTTAAGTAGTAGTAGTAGTAGTAGTAGTAAATGTGAGCCCTCCAACCCCCCCAAAACCCACTGCACCCACATGTAGGTGCCCCCCTTCATCCCTAAGGGCTATGGTAGTGGTGTACAGTTGTGGGCAGTGGGTTTTGGGGGGGGGGGGGGCTCAGCACCCAAGGTAAGGGAGCTATGCACCTGGGAGCAATTTTGAAGTCCACTGCAGTGCCCCCTAGGGTGCCCGGTTGGTGTCCTGGCATGTGAGGGGGACCCGTGCACTACAAATGCTGGCTTCTCCCATGACCAAGTGCCTTGGATTTGGCCGGGTTTGAGATGGCCGCCATGAGTTTCCATTATCGGGGAAAACCAATGGCATCCATCTCTAATGCCGGTGATCTCTAAAGCTTGCCCAAATGTTGAGATTTGGCCGGCCCCGACCGTATTATCGAAACGAAAGATGACCGGCCATCTTTTTTAGATAATACAGTGGAGAACGCCACTTTATGGAGCCGTCCCCGGTTATGGCCGCCCTTAGAGATGGCCGGCCCGTTCGATTATGCCCCTCGGCATGTATGTTACTATATACAGGTAGGCACATAATACTCAAACTCAAAAATGCAGATATATAATCATGCCAACAGCTTGTTCTGTATGACACACAACTTTACCTTAGTGGTTTGTACATCAGTGCTCTTGGTGTTATTATATATCAGCATTTTTGATGCTGTATTAGTGGATGTATTTTTGTCATACTATTCTGCAGTTATCAACTTTGACTGAGACTATGTAATTGACTCCTGAGGCAGGCACATGTGGCGCCAAAACGCAGCTCTGCATCGTGTCATTTTTAGCCAATAAACCACTTCCTTTGGAACAACATTGGTCTAACCCCTTATTATTTTTGTTGTTGTTTGTTCAACTACAAAGGACACGTGGACCTGGTAAAGGCATGGACGGGTTAGAGCATGCTAAGGAATTAGATGCAATGTTGGGGCCACATGATAACAGTGATTATAAAATGATCAAACTTGATATTGGCTTTGGAGTAAGTACACACAGGAAATCCAATATATTAGCATTTAACTTTCAAAAGGCAGTAACTGCTTGAGATGAGTGCTCTAGGCAGGCAAGGGGAGCCCAGCTCGCAATCAGGAACAGGGAAGAGAGTCTGTTCAAGGCCAGAGGGTACAGCTCATTGAAGTGCAACTCTGGAGGAGAGGGAAACAACAAGGCAGGTGAATTGCCAAATCTAACGTGAAAGATAAAACCAAGAGGCAGATCATGTAATTTACATGCTCATGTACCTGGAGCTGGAGGCATTTAGTAAGAGGTAAAACAAACTTTCTTCGACACCCTAGCTTTTGAACCTAAGGATGTCATGTATGCATAATTATTGTAAAAAAAAACTTATTAAAACATATCTTAAAGCAATTAATGGAAAATATACAAATAAAAAACAATGTAAATGTTGTCAAAAAGGGCTTTCAGAAAGTGCTTGTGTCTTTAAAAAAGTCTGTGGTGAATTAAAAAAAAACTGTATTGGCAAAGGTATTGCAATGCTAAAATAGGTATTACAGACATTTAGGGGACCTTTTGCTAAGTCACGTAAGGCTCTATGCGCGCCCAGTGCATGCTAAATGGAGTTACTGCCTGGTGACTGTGTGGCTGTTGCGGTAATTTCATTTTTGGTGCGTGTCCAATACACGTAGCCAAAAAATAATTTTTAGTTTTGGATGCGCGTATCAGACACGCGCCAAGTGGCATTTGGTCATTACCCCCGGTTACCATGTGAGACTTTGCCACTAGGTCAATGGCTGGCAGTAAGGTCGCAGATCCAAAATGGACGCGCGGCAATTTTCATTTTGCCGCATGTCCATTTTCGTCAAAAGTGTTAAAAAGGCCTTTTTTTACAGGCGCGCTGAAAAATGGATCGGCACACGCCCAAAACCCGTGCCTACACTACCACAAGCCATTTTTCAGCACACCTTAGTAAAAGGACCCCTTAAAAAAACTATTTAAATGTCCTGAGTGTGTCCCCCAGCAGCCACTGAGCAAGAAAGGACGCTCACACCAGATTTCTCAAGTAAACAAAGTTATTTTTATTGCACAGAAAGGTAATAAGTTGGAATTATTAAAACCAGCTGACAGCTTGACTGCAGGTGTACAGTGCATTGATATTAAAATGTTTAAAACCAGTTAAAATATTTAAATATGGCTAAAACCAATGAACAATTAGAATCAGTGAAAAACAACTAAATATTTAGGTTCTTAGCTAAACATTAGTGCTCCCAAAACGGATCCCAGAGCTAACAAGTTGAACTTTGTCACAACTAATACATCAGATAAGTGCACTTACATATTATTATTTCAACACTTTGCAAGTTTTATTCTAAGAATTTGCTGTTTTGTGTAAAATTATTTATGTTTATCTCCGCAGACTTTCTAGAGAAGAAGACAACACTGTTCTCAGACAAATAGCCCCTCTTGTGATTCAACACCACAACAACAGGTAACTATGAACCCTCACATGAACAAAATAGGTCCCAACAGTGCCCCATGGCATTGAAAAGCTCCCTGTAGTCCTCTCAAAGCCCCAGAGACTTGCAGATAAAAAGAACCTTATTTTAAAATTTAAAAGTAAACCCCCTTTTTACATTAGATTATCTGGCCTTTCCAAGATACCCCCCTCTCATATAAGGGTCCTGGCAAGGGTGAAGACAACCAAAGACCTCATGTACTCCCCAACCATAACGTTTATTAACTCTAACTTCTCCCGCATTGTCACTCAACAACAAGAAATATTTTCCTCTGTAACTTATTCCAGGAATCCACCCCCTTGGGCTGAATCCTTTACTACCCACAAATGTAGAACCCTCCCCTCAGACAGTCTGTAGAGTTCTCTCAGATGACTCTAGTAATCCCTATTATAATGGGGGGATTACATGATCCTACCTCTTCCCTGCTCACACTCAATGCCTGTGTCTCCATTGTTTCTGCTAGGCTGAAATCTAGCTTGCTCTTCTTGAATGTCAGCAAATGCAAATCAATCTTATTCTCTAACCCTTGGACCCCGTCTCCTTCTTGTCCTCTTCTGGATAACCATATGTTCCCTTTTGTTGCTTCAATGAAACTCCTTAGATTAATTTTTGATAGTTATCTCACTTTCAAGCCTCACATTGACTCAGTAGTCTGTTTGGCCTTTTACGCACTTCACTGTATTCTCTCAGTTCAGACTTTCTTCTCTTCTCAACCAGTCTGTTCTCTTCTGCTGGCTATGGTCATTACACATATTGACTATTGCAACTCACTTTATGTGGGTCTTCCTCTCCATGCCATCAAACTGCTCCAACTCATACAGAAAACTACTGTCAATCCTCATTGAGCCAGCCTCTTTGACCACGTCACCACTGTTCTACTATCTGAACATTTGATTGTGTATCAGATTCAAAATCCTTGCTCTAGTCTTCAAGGGCTGTCTACCATCTGCTTCTACCTATATTTCCAATCTCCTTATTCCTTATGTCTCTACTCGGATGCTCTACTCTTAGAATGACAACCTCCTTGTGGTTCCTTCACTTTTTGCCCTTCACCTTACGATCTTCTAAGAAACCACCTTCAGCCACCTGTGCCCAAAACTGTGGAATTCCCTCCCTCCACCAAAAACCCTCTCTTGTGCGGTTTAAACCTCTACGCAAAGCCTTCCTCTTCCATGAGCCCTTCAGTCTTCCTTCTTGCTAATTTCTCTGCCCCTTCTTCCCCTTTTCCTACTTTCCCTTCTTCACCTATGTTGTAAACCACATAGTTGTCATGGATGGACATTTTGTGGTATAGCAAGCACTGGGGAAATAAAGAAATTAATTACTTAAAAAAAACAAATACAGAAAAAAGTGAATACTTTATTGTGAAGAGTTTAATGGATAGTTTTTATTTCTAACTTGAAGACAGACAAAAGTAATTTATAGTTCACAATCTCATTCTCATAATAAGTCTGTCTGGACTTCGTTATGTTTCCCAATTCCTTCTTCATTCTTTCTCCTTGGCATCATCACTCACCAAGTGGAGCAGTTTACAAAATCTGAAATAATGGAGGGAAAAAATTGCTGTGAACAGTAAGGTAAAATCTATCAAATTCCTGCCAACCTGCAGTCTGCAGCTTCTATTCAAACTTCTGTCTGTCTGATCTCAGAGTTAGATAACATTTAATTTCCCCAAATAGATTACATTCATTTTAATTTTGTTAAGATGGAGGCTTACCAACTTCCAAAAGCTTGTGTAGACCAAATCAATTACCTATGCCCTTTTTATAGTGAAGAATTGCATACACAAGGTTTCTGAGGTACTACATGTCATGTAAACACAAAGCACTGAGGTCAACTGAATATTAATGGCTGCTAAATTAAGTGCTTAACAACAGCTTTTCTTGAGAAAGGGTAACAAAGGAATCATCTGGAAAAGGTTGTTTATCACAGCCTGTACATTGTCATCTGCTCATTCATCCAGCCAGCCGGCTCTCATGGAGAAACAATACATTTTTTATCCAGCTGCTTTTTCCTATAGTGCAAATTAATTTTGCATAGCTAGTTTGAACGGCCTTTTAAACTGAAGGACCTATACAGGCCAGGTTAGCATGAATGCTAAGTGTGTTTAGCATACACTAAAATGGCATAGAGTAAAGCTTCATTGTGTATGCTTAATTAGTTTGAAAATACTTTACTGTCAGGCTTATTTTCAAAAGAGAAGGGCACCCATCTTTTGACACAAATCGAGAGATGGGCTTCCTTCTCTCAGGGTCACCCAAATCAGCATAATCGAAAGCCGATTTTGGGCATCCTCAACTGCTTTCCGTCGCAGGGACAACCAAGTTCACGGGGGCGTGTCGGAAGCATAGCAAAGGCGGGACTGGGGCGGGCTTAACTCATGAGCGTCCTCGGCCGATAATGGAAAACAGAAGGGCGTCCCTGATGAACACTTGGCCGACTTTACTTGGTCCTTTTTTTTATGACCAAGCCACAAAAATGTGCTCTAAATGACAAGATGACCACTGGAGGGAATCGGGGATGACCTCCTCTTACTCCCCCAGTGGTCACTAACCCCCTCCCACCCTAAACAAAATGTTAAAATATTTTTTCCAGCCTCTATGCCAGTCTCAAATATCATATCCAGCTCCATGACAGCAGTATGCAGGTCCCTGGAGCAGTTTTAGTGGGTACTGCAGTGCACTTCAGGCAGGCAGACCCAGGCCCATCCCCCCCTACCTGTTATACTTGTGGTGGTAAATGTGAACCTCCAAAACCCACCACAAACCCACTGTACCCACATCTAAGTGACCCCCTTCATCTCTAAGGGCTATGGTAGTGGTGTACAGTGGTGGGGGTGGGTTTTGGGGGGCTCAGCACACAAGGTAAAGAAGCTATGCACCTGGGAGCTTTTTCTGAAGTCCACTGCAGTGCCCCCTAGGGTGCCCGGTTGGTGTCCTGGCTTGTTAGGGGGACCAGTGCACTATGAATGCTGGCTCCTCCCACAACCAAATGGCTTGGATTTGGTCATTTCTGAGATGGGCATCCTCAGTTTCCATTATCGCCAAAAATCGGGGATGACCATCTCTAAGGATGACCATCTCTAAAGTCGACCTAAATGTTGAGATTTGGGCATCCCCAACCGTATTATCGAAACGAAAGATGGCCGCCCATCTTGTTTCGATAATACGGGTTTCCCCGCCCCTTTGCGGGGACGTTCTGCGAGGACATCCTCAGGAAAACTTGGCGCCCTGTTCGATTATGCCCCTCCACGTGATCTAAAATTAGCATTTATGTTAATTCAAATGAAGAAATGTCACATGCAAATGAATTTACAATGATGGTCCCGGCTGAATATCTGCTGGTACCTATGTTAGAGTTGGCCACACATCCCCTTGATTGGTATTGGCAGCCCCTCCTGCCATGCTGATAAGCATCACCCCCCCCTCCTGTCTTCTCAGTCAGTATGAGCATATCTTGCTGCCCCTGAATAGTATTGTCACCCCTCCTGCCTGCTTAAATTGCTTTGAATATTGACCATAAAACATATGTTTATCATCCCATATCAATTACCCATATGTTCCTTCATTTTTGCATTGGATTCTTATGCATGATATTTAAAGTAGGGACCAGTATTCATTTGTGCACAGTAGGTTAAATAGTGCTCCTTTAAAAAAATTGGATGCTATAACAAATTAACATATGCTACAGTGTAATATTTATTTATTTATTAGGATTTATTTATCGCCTTTTTGAAGGAATTCATTCAAGGTGGTGTACAGTAAGAATAAATCATACATGATCAATAGGCAATTACAGCAATAAAAATATTCAAATAACAGTACAAAGTATGGCCTAATACACTACTTACAATGTCAACACAATACGTAATAGAAGATTTTAATTGACAGTGAAGGGTATAAGCAAAGATGGAACATATAGATAGGTAAGAGAGTAAGAAGAGTTAGAAAGTAAGGCAACTAATTTAAAGAAAGTTGCACATGAGGTCAGAGAGATGGGTAAACATGTCCTGCTGCAGTACGTGCAGCCCGTGTCTCTCCTTGTGTGTATGAGTGAGACTAACAAGTTAGTTACTTCTTCCATTAAAGACCTGATTGAAGACCCAAGCTTTCACCTGCTTTCTGAAGTAGAGATAGTTTTGTGTTAAGTTGAGCCTTTCAGGGAGTGCGTTCCAGAGTATGGGGGTTACTCCGAAGAAAGCTCACTTGCGGGTATCACATCATTAGTGATAGTCCTTGAGAGGACCTTAATGTCCTTGGCAGTGTGTAGAGGGTCATCCTGTTCTTCAAGTACTCAGGGGCCATTTCCTTTAAGGGCTTTGAAGATCAGACATATGAGGTTCTACCACCAGTTTCCGGGGAGCTCAGCTTCTGGCAGGATTTTGTTAATATGAACTTCTGAACTCCTACCAATTGGTGTCAATGTGCCCCATCAGTCAGGCTGACCATGTTTGTTTACTCCACGGCTGCTATTTTGTGCCAGAAGCTATCTTGTTCCTTTCTGGACTTCTTTGTGAATCTAGTTGCTGTTTGGTTTCTTTGCCAGAGCTTTGGTTTCCTTCCACTACTTGGTGCTGTCTTGAGTTTGGCCTACTAGTTTATCACTGTATCCTACTCATCTCATTAAAGGCTTCTTCATTCTATTCAAGGTGCTGCTAAAGCTGAATCAAGAAGCTTTTTACTCTTGGCTTGCTTCCCATTGATGAGTACCCTATGCTTGTGTCTCAGTTGGCATTCCTCTGCTTTCTGATTCATTCCTCAGGTGTGGTTCCAGGCAGTGAATACCTAGTGGCCACTAGCACTAAAGCCACAGCTCAACCCAAAATGAAGGTGCACAGATAACCCTCCCCTATCTTCCTCTGTACCTGGGGTGTCATTCTCTCCTGGGTATCTGTCTTTAGACCTAGCCTGCTCACCACTCTAGGGTCTTCTTCATGGTTAGCACAGTGGGCTAAGAACTTGGAAACTGGAGTTGATTCCCACTATGGGTAAGTCATAAAACCTTCCAATGCCCCAGATACAAAACTTAGATTGTGAGCCTACTAGGGACAAAGTACCTGCATATAATAAAAGTAAACTATTTTGGTTGTACCACAGAAAGGTGGTATATCAAATCCATGACCATTTACCCATTGTTGACAAGAACAATCACAGTTAAGACAAGTAATGTACTTTAAAAAGTTTCAGTTGGACTGATCTCTGCAAAAATAGCTTCCAAAATGTGTCCACTGAAAATGATTCTCAGTCAAATGCATCTCTATGTAAACATGTAGTCATGTCTAGATTCTACCAACAAATAATACATTAAAAAGTTTTCTTAAATACAATCTATGGCAGTTGTAGTTAAAAAACAAAATATCTAGGGTCCATCAAGTCCATACTAGCATCAATTCCTTTTACTCTTATTTTAGCGTACTATTGTTTCTATGTTGCCTACACATTCTACCAGAATGATTGCAAGAGAAAGTGGAAAATTGCTTATTCTATCAGTTATTTTGTCTTTCCCAGTGGAGTAGAGCACTATTTATTTAATCTTAGCAAAACCCTCAGAGTAGGATATTAATCACAAAGTATTGATCACATAATCCATGAAGAGGGCAGTCTTATTAACCTGTAATTACTCTGTATTAAACATCTTCAATTTTAGGTCTTCAAAAAATATAGCTTAAGGTGATATAATATATAAACCAATGTCTTTCAAGCAAGCATGCAGAGGAACATTTTAGTAATAAACCAGGCATTTACGTTTCATGTGATCATCATGGATTCATTGCCTTCCCTAAACAAAAAAAAAAATGCAAACAATATTAATGCAGAGTATCTTGAATATTAGTTTTTCTGCTTTCCATAGTCCTGATCCTTGCTTTTTCTTTAACAATTTTCATTCTCATATCCATCTGGCAACATCCAGCTGTGGTCAAATGTAACTAGAGCTTCCTTTTCATGTTTTTGGATGCTCACTTTAATACTAGGAAGCACATTTCACTTCGGGATCTTGAGTCTCATCCAGGAATGAACTTCATAAATCCTTAATTATTGGATTGAACTCTCATTGGCAGTATTTAGCAAGTCTAGTTTACCCACCATTTATTAACATTCCCTTGTTAAACAACCCCTTTCCTCAGTCTGTTTTCAATAGATATGCATTAAGGTGTAATAGAAGTGGTTGCTATAATGACTGTCAGTAGTTTTCCTAAGTTTTCATTTTGAAATTGTTTTGATTGTGTATCAGATTTAGCAAATGATACTCATAGCCAAGACAAATATACAAAATGTCCATTATTGTTACTCTCAAGCTATTAAGCTAATACGAATATCATATAAAGTATGATTATATCAACATTTAATATTCAGAATGATTCCCTAATCCTTGATAAATAAACCTGACTAAATCTGATGCAAATAATATTTAGGGACTTTTTTTCTGGAGAGTGCAAAGCCTGAGTAGTACGCCCAGCATCTGCCCTGCATTTAACACATAGTACAGACACTTACTACATCGGCACTGCATTACATGTATTGACAGCTCAGGATCACCTACACTATCTATCAAGGCATGTATCCCTTTGCTGGCTGAGCACAGCTCTTCTGAGGTGCCACATGTAACATGGAGTAAAGGGGGAATGAGGAAAAAAAAAAACTTACCTGGGGGGGGGGGTAAACATCGTTGTTTTGGGCTTCCAATTAAGTTTGGGGCCAGTTGGGGCCGGGTGCAGGGTGGTGGCGCTTAAGGAGCGCTGCAGGGGGGTTCGGCAGGCTCTGGGGGGCTCGGCAGGATGGCAGGGGCTGGCGGCGCCATTTTGAGAGCTCGGGGACCGGTTTGGGACCGGTTGAGATGGCGCCACGGTGTTGGGCTTCCGGGGACGTTTGAGCACGTCCCCGGGAGTGAAGAGCGGTGTGGGACGTTTTGGGCCCTGTTTGGGCCAGCAAATATCGGGGGTGACGGTTCGGGGGCACATCCCCGGAACCGGAGCGGGGGGGAGCGCTCTAGGTGTGAGAGGCGCCGGGTCTTCGAGTCCTTCGCGAAAAGAAGATGGCCGGCGAGGGGAAGACGTCGGCGCGCATGTGCATGAGGCGGCGCGCCTCATGCACGAACCGGCAACGCGCATTTCCGTGACTAGGCCGAAGCCGGGGCCTAAATTTTGGGCCGGCTTCGGAGGTTTTTTGTTTTTGCCTCCGATTTTGGCTGAGGACGTCCGGGACCGGATACAACGGGAGTGGTCGTGTGTGAGGAAAATCGGGAAAGCAGGTAAGGGGTTTTTAACCCAGAATTTAAATTAGTTTATTTTTAAATTGTATTTATGCGGTTTTTGATTTTTAGAAATTAAACAGTTAATGATTTTTAAATTCTGTTTTTGGATTTGGGGTCGGGGAATTTTTTGGGATTTTTCTGGTATGTTAATTTTTGAATTTGAATATTTTAAGGGGGTCATTTGGGAGGGTCTGGTTTTAAGGGGTTAAGAAAGGGTTAACTGGTTAAATTCGACGGAGTAGGTTCAGAGGGGAATATTAAAATTGTTGAAATAGGTTTTAAATTTTTTTGGAATTTTTTCAGGGATTTTTAGAAGACTGTTGATTGGCGGGGGTTAAATGTTGGGATATTTAAATTTTAAAAACACCATTTAATAGAGGATGGGAGGTTTAATTGGCATGGGAAATTTGGGGTAATTTGATGAAAATTTATAGGTGTTTTATATTAATTGAAGAATTTCCCATTGATTTCTATGGGGATTTTTCAATTAAAATGGGGATTGAGCAGTGCTGCTCAACATTCCGCTTGTCAGCAGGGAGAGTTGGAATGTTGAGCAGGACTAGGGATTGGCTGGCTGAGGGCGGAATCCCAAGCCAAGCAGCCGTCTCCTAGGAAACGGTCATTGGGACAGTTGGCAGAGCGCTGGTGACTGTGGAGGTGGAAGGAAGTGTGTTTGGTGGTGTGTCTGATGTGGTGAGTTTGGAGTGATCTTGAGAAGGTTGGAAGTGGGATTTTGACTGAGCTTGGTGATAGGAGGGCAGTGTGTGAGGGGAAAGTGGTGAGTTGGAAGTATTTTGTAATTTTTTCTGGTGGAATGTGGAAGGTGTAAGGAGGTGTATATATGTTTGTGCTCATTAGTTTAGGGAAAAATAAGTAAGGTTAGGGGGTTTAGCGAGGGTATAGTTATTTTAATTTTCTTAGTTAAGTGTTGCCCAGTGTTTTAAATTGTATATATTTAAGTCATTTAGTGTGGGAAGGGGTTGGTTAGGGTTTTCCTTCCATTTATTTTTATTAAGAGCGAGGTGTAGGGTGACGGTGGCAAAGAATTCTGGAAAACCTGAGCTCCTATGCAAGAAAGACCGCGGAGGATTCTGCATCAGAATAAAGCGCAGCTAAGTGACAACACAGTGACAGGACAGAGAAATAATTTTTACTTACCTGAGTTGGGTCACTGGGGTTGTCTTACGAGGTCCTGTGAGAAAAGGGAAAAGAAAAAGGACACATGGAGGCTTATTTTCAAAGCACTTAGCCTCCCAAAGTTCCATAGAAACATATGGAACTTAGCCTCCCAAAGTGCTTTGAAAATATGCCTCAAAGTATCAATTCTTTAAAGTTGAGATACAAGGCAGAGTTAAGAAAGAAATTAGTCAGAAAGAAAAATTTACACTTAATACTTATCTGATAAGAATCTTGGTATCGATACCAGAGGGGGAAATTCTGAAAAAGAGAAAAAAAGTTATACAATTGTAAAATACATTTGGTTTTGCACTAGAATATAAATGTTGATATATTATTGTAATTGAGGGAAATTGGGGTATTGGAAAAGAAAACATACTGTTGTAATCAAATTCTATAAGGTTAGTGGTTAAAGTCTGTTAGTTAATAATTTATCCTTATAGTATTTGAATTGAATTAAAATATTGTTGTTTTTGGTTAATCACTTTTTCCGTTTGGTTATTTCAAAAGCAGGACAAATCCAAATTTAGCTTATTTTTCCCCTCATTTTCTTTGAGATTTTGAGGCGTGGTTAGTGAACTGTCGGCCTCTCCGTCCTTGGTGAGGTGATTCTGGGTACTAATAGTAATTTTAAGTACTCAGGGACACTTTACACTGAGGAACGAGGGGGGTACAATGACACCACAACTTCATCATTACAATCTGATTTTCTACACATGTCACTCTCCAATCTGATCTTCCACCGAGAGCAGACCTCTCCTAATCCAGTCTGCCCCCCAGAGCAGAACCCCAATCTGATCTGCCCCCAGAGGATATCTCTCCCTTATATGGCCTCCCCAGAGTAGACTTTCTCAATACACTAGCCCTCTCCACCCCGCCCTCCCCCCCTCCAAAAGCTACCATTTTGTTGCTCTGGTAATCTAATATTTCAGGAGAGATTGATCCCTTTCCATTCCATTCCTGGCACTGCTTTGTGTTCAAAATGATGTCTATACCCCCTAGTAAGTATGGTACATTTTAATCATCAGCTTGGAAAAGAGACGGATGAGAGGAGATATGATTGAGGTCTACAAAATCCTGAGTGGTGTAGAACAAGTAGAAGTAAATCGATTTTTTACCTGTTCCAAAAGTATAAAGACTAGGGGGCACTTGAGTTACATGGAAATACTTTTAAAACAAATAGGAGGAAGTATTTTTTTACTCAACAAATAGTTAAGCTCTAGAACTGCTTGTTGGAGGATGTGATAACAGCAGTTAGCGTATCTGGGTTTAAAAAAGGTTTGAACAAATTCCTGGAGGAAAAGTCCATAGTCTGCTATTGAGGCAGACATGGAAAGCAACTGCTTGCACTGGGATTTGTAGTATGGAGTGTTGCCATGATTTGAGTTTCTGCCAGGTACTTGTGACCTGGCTTGGCCTCTGTTCGGAAAACAGGATACTGGGCTAGATGGACCATTGGTCTGACCCAGTATGGCTACTCATATGTTCTTATGTTCTTTATTTGTTTAACAAAAAGCCCAATTTTTTTGATCAATGATAGAAATTTACCATACTCAAAAGTGTGAAGTTAAATTGGTAATTGTTTCTAAAGTCTTTTGATTGTGTGATTAGAAATTTTGATTGAGGGAGAGTGCTAGACTTGTTGTACATATATTTCAGCAAAGCTTTTGAAACAGTTCTACATAGGAGATTTATAAATAAACTGAGCATCTTCAATATGGGCCTTAAACCCCTGGGTCTAAATGGCAACTAAAGTTGCATATACAAATCAGTGCGTATAATCAGTGCTGATAATTGGCCACTAACAAGCAATTAGCACTAATTGGCACTAATTAGAATATATGCACATAACTTTCTAATTGTATTCTGTAAAGTGCTGCACGTAAATTCTAATGTGCAGATCACAAAAGGGGTGTGTCCATCGGAGAGGCATGGGTGGGTCATGGGCATTTCCTGAAAATTACTCACACTGTTACAGAATACACCTGATCTGCGCCTCAATTAGGCACAGGCTTTTACACCAGGTTTTATTTGGTGTAAAATTTCATGCCTAAATTTTAGTCACAGGGATAGGTGCTACAGGTATTCTATAAACTGCACCTAACTTTAGGTGAGGTTTATAGAATAGCACTAAGCACATTTTCTTCAGCACTGATTTATAGAATTTGGTCCAAAGTGACTAACTGGATGAGTTAAAGATGACCAAAAACTAATGATAAATGTAGTTCTCTTTGATGAAAAGTATATTACCAGCAGTATGCCACAGAGATCAGCTATTGGTTTGGTTCTTGTTTTTCATTTGTGTAACTGATATTGTAGAAAGACTATCTAGAAATGTTTCCCTTGTGCAAATGACACCAAAATCAGCAATAGGGTAGACTCTCTGGATGGGGTGGATAACATGAGGAAGGATCTTGCAAAGCTTGAATAATAATCTAGAATTTAGCAGCTAAGATGTAATACTAAAAAAATAAAATGAAGGGTCATGCATGTAGGCTGCAAAACCCCACAAGAGCTATACAGTATAGTGAGTGAAGCATTTCTGTACATGAAAGAGTAGGACTTGAGCATGATTATATTGGATAAGCTTAAGGAGGCCAAACAGTTAGAAAAAGTGATGGCAAAAGTGAGAAGGATGTTTGGATACATAGGGGGAGGAATGACCAGCAGGAAAAAGGAGGCAATATTTCCTCTGCATTAGTCTCTAGTGAGACTTAATATAAAGTACTGTGTACAGTTCTGGAGACTACGCCTTTAAAAATATATAAACAGAATGCAGTCAGTCCAGAGGGTGGCTACAAAACTGGCCAGTGGGCTTCATTCTAGGCCTGGTGCTTACAAATGGGGAAAATGTTTCTGATGTTACAGTGGGAGATCATTTGGCATCTAGTGATCACTGTATGGACACAGGAGGAGAGGGCTTATTCAAGATTGAAGGTCCTAGATATCAAAAGAACTAACTTTGTGAAGATGGGAGAATTTCTCAAGTAAGAGTTAGTAGGTTGGGAAGAGCTGAAGGAAGTAGAACATCAGTGGGCAAAAATGAAAGGAGCTATTTTAATGGCAACAAATCTTTATGTTAGAAAATTACATAAAAGTAAGAGGAAAAGAAGGTTGCTCTGGTTCTCAAATGTAGTAGCTGAAAAGGTAATGGAAAAAAGGTTAGCTTTCATACATTATAAGATGACTCAGAAAGAGGAAGACAGGCAAAAATACCTGAAAAATCTAAGAAAAGGTGAAAAAGCTGTCAGGAAAGCAAAGATGCAAATGGAAGAAAATTTAGCTGATATGGTAAAATTAGAGAACAAGACATGTTTTTGATATGTAAGTGACAGGAAGAAGTGTCATAATAGTATTGTGAGGCTCAAATCTGAGGGGGAGGAATATGTAGAAGCTGATAAGGATAAATCTGAACTGCTTAACGATTATTTGTGAGTGGCCTAGTGGTTAGAGTGGTGGACTTTGGTCCTGGGGAACTGGGTTTGATTCCCATTGCAGGCATAGGCAGCTCCTTGCAACTCTGAGCAAGTCACTTAACCCTCCATTGCCCCAGGTACAAATAAGTACCTGTATATAATATGTAAGCCGCATTGCATCTGCTATGAGTGGGAAAGCGCGGGGTACAAATGTAAGAAAAATGAAAATGAATGAAAGGCTGGGGTAGGACTGCAGTAAACAAATGTTAATGGATGTATGGTGGCTCAGAAGACTGTTTGTGAGGAGCTAGCAAAACTAAAAGTAGTTAAAGCGATGGGGCCTGATAGGATACATCTGAGGGTACTCAAGGAACTCGGAGAAATTCTGGAGGTTCCACTGTCTGAGCTCTTGAATGCTTCCTCAGAGTCTGGAGTGGTCCCTGAGGACTGGAGAAGGGCAAATTTTGTCCCTCTGCACAAGAGCAGAAGTAAGGAAGTGGTTGGGAATTTCAGACCTGTCAATCTGACCTCAGTGTTGAGTAAATTATTCGAGCAAAAAGCCACAAGCTGTGGAGGTGCAATGATTCCTACGAAAGTAGCCAGGTCAGGGAGAGAGGGTTAGGACAGGTTGGCTCTATCCAAAACCACCATATATGTATCAAAATGATTTGTGGCAATTGAGAAAACTGGGATACTGAGCCACACTACAAGGCAGGGAGATGGTTTGGTACGGAGTGCTTGCCAACATTCCACTGCCTCTAATAAGCACCATTATCTTACTTAAGGTCTCATACACAGGCACCAACACACTGATGGAATGTTTTCACTATTCTGAAACACTTCTAGCTCCTCTTTTCCAGCAGATATTTATTTTTTCTTTGCAATCACAACACACATGTTTGCATTCTTTGTGAAATGTAGAATACCCAGGTACTCAATTTATAATGTAAGATCCTCACCATTCCCTTCTAAAATCTAAACTGGAAAGTATTTCCAAAGTTTTATACTTGCATGCTTCTGTATGTGTTCTAGACATTGCTTCTTAATAGGTTTTTTTTCCTAGTATATCAGTTACAGGGAAGTGCTTTGTTCATGTGTGGCTGCCCTAGGGATCTCATCAACCAGAAGTGTTTGTTTGTGTGGAGAAAAGGAGAAGGGAATCAAGAAAGGAATACATTGAGAGCTGCTTATATACTGCTTATATTCCCTCTTTCAATTTCTGATTGCTAAAATGATTATTGCCTTTCATGTCTTGTATCTGCTCTATATTTAAGTAATCTTTCAAAATAATTCTAACACCCTTTTGTACCTGCCTTCAGTGTAAGGAAGGTCAGAAGATGGATGAAAGCTTTTTATATGCATGTATATACTGAGATTATAGCAGATATTCCTAAATAGACAAATAACCTGTTATCTCCTTTTGTCAAGGTATTTGCAGAATTACAACTTTTATTTCCTTAAAAGATGACTTAAATTTTTTTTCTTCTTTATAGGATACATGTCTGTAAGAATGTGCATTATCATAGAACCTTGTATACTTTGTCAGTTTCACATTTTGGGGAGACGAAGGGGGACAGCAACCATTGAGGGATTAAGGATGTGTTGTGCCTTAATCCCTACAATGGACAGCTGCTCAATCAGAACAACCTTTTGGAATCTGGATATGCTAACTACCAGGTCTAAATAACAGTGTCTATCTTTATAAATATGGATGTCCCTTCTCCTTATGATCAGAGTTGGACATTCATATTTTGGTTCCTTCCTAGTCCCGTCCAAAACATGCCCCCTTGCTGGTAGCCGGTCAAATGAGTCCCGTCTAAATAGTTTCGTCATTAAAGCCCCGTCAAAATAGCCAAGAGACAATATTGCCCAGAAAAGAATAACTCGTTTCAAAAAAGACTGTGAATTGAGTTCCTGGCAATATCGTCATGTGTCAAAAATGCCCTCCCACATAAAGGCTCCAGTCATTATAGTTTCCGACAAAACAGCAAATTTAGTTCATTTTTTTAGAGAGTATCTTCTTTTTTAAGGTGTAAGGTGGCTTCCGGTCACATACCTCAAGGTGTGGTGGTGGTCTAATGTTTGTTTCGGGGTGGAAAGGTTCCACTCTTTTTTTATGTTGTCGGGGTATTGTTTGTCTTGTTTGCAATTTTTTAATGCTGGTTTCCAGAGTTATAGTGGAAGTCTCGCGAGACTGCTATTGAAGTCTTGTGATGCTGTAGCTGATTTCTTGCGAGGCTGGCTGTGAAAGTCTTGGCAGTCTAGTTGAAAAAGTGCTGTAGAGAGGATTGGCGTCGTGGTTCCGGCCAAGAGACGCTGCAGCGCCACTACAAATTCGTAGAACGAGTAAGTTGACTTACCTTTAAACTTTATGTGTCACATTAGTAACTCTTTCCACTGGGAGCTTGGTACTCTAAATTCAGAAACCAGTAACAAAAGATAAAAGATATGTACATCGTTTTCCAACTCCTCCCCCATCTTTCCCTTTCTCACTCAATAAGTTTCAGTATCACTCATCTGCTCGGATGTATAATAATTTCTACATCAACTAACATAAGGCCATATATATTTTCTATTAGATACAAGGATTGATGCATAAGATCGTAAAAGGTAACAATGTGCTGTTTCCTATTGCTAGCCCATGACGATAGCATTATAAATTTAAATATATTTATCTAGTTGACATTTTCTTAATATATTTTAAATAATTGTTTTATTACCAGTCCATACATGAATCTAATTTTTGATGTTTAAACCATAGAATTTATATAGATTAGAAGCAATTTGTAAAAATTGAGATGCAGCTTGCATAAATAGAAATTAAGTTGCAATGTTACAAAAAGCTTGGCTTCTTTAAATACTTACTGCAATAAACATCTCTTTTATGCCAGCATTGTGACTTTCATATCAATGAAATAATTTGTTTTCATCAATTATGATTTTTACTTGTGTCATTATTTTTTCATGTATTATGTTGGCAATGATTATGAATTTTAATTATGTTATTATTATTTTTTATGGATTATGTTGCCATTGATTATGATTTCTAATTATTTTTTCATGCATTATGTCTTTGTCTCTTTTGTTTTTAACTTTCACAAGATAAATATTGATGCTCTTTTTGATAAATCTTAATAGATGGTTTTCCTCTGCAAACAAATTGTAATAGATGGTTTTCCTATACAAGTATTCTAAAGTGTCCATTATGTTCTCATCTCATTGGAACAAAAATTAAAAAAAAAATGTTTTTGTTTCTTTAATTTTCAATTCAATGTTTCATATTTTTTGTGATTTAAATTTTTTTTATGTTATACAATGGTGTTATATGGATGATTGCTTTTATTGTGGCATTATTCATTTTTATATTTGATATTTTATTTTTTTAAGTTCTGAAATCTTAATGATCAATAAACAGTTTTATTTGGATTTTTATCTGAAGCGTCATCATCCTCATTTTTTTGTCTTCTTCGCTGTTTTGTTTTTCATTAGTAAACAGGGCCCATAATATTAATTATTTTGAGTAGACAATGATTTTCTTGTTTGAGGCTGGTTGGTATGTAAATATTGCATCATGTATTACTTATTATGTTCCTTTGGTCTTTTACTGGTTATAGTATTTGGATTTTTTTTGGGGGGGGATTGTGGTGTAGTTTGATTGTATATATATTATATATTCTAAAAATGTAAATGTGTTTTTCATTATTAGTTTTGTATAGAAAGTTATCGCTTATTTTTAGAAGGGTTTTTTTTTCAGAAGTTTTGTGCTTTATTAGGTCCATGTGGTAATATTGGTAAGTTGAGATCATTATTTGTTGTTAATTTTATATTATGGTAATTGTTTTGAGTAGTTTATAAATCTTTTGTCTGAGTCTGCTTGCTATGTGAACATTTTATTCTGTAACTGAGAGGGGCATAATCGAACGGGGTGCCCACGATGTCATGAGGGCACCCTCACAGGATGCCCCCGTAAAGGGGCGGGGCGACCCATATTATCGAAACAAGGTGGGCGTCCATCTTTCGGTTCGATAATATGGTCGGGGACGCTGAAATCATGAAATATAGGTCAACCTTAGGACGTTTTTGAGATGGTCATCCCCGGTTTTCGCCGATAATGGAAATCGAGGATGCCCATCTCAAAAACAACCAAATCCAAGCTATTTGGTTGTGGGAGGAGCAAGCATTCGTAGTGCACTGGTCCCCCTCACATGCCAGGACACCAACCGGACACCCTAGGGGGCACTGCAATGGACTTCACAAATTGCTCCCAGCTGCATAGCTCCCTTACCTTCGGTGCTGAGCCCTCCAACCCCCCCCCCAAACCCACTCCCCACAACTGTACACCACTACCATAGCCCTAAGGGGTAAAGGGGGCACCTACATGTGGGTACAG
The DNA here is from genome assembly GCF_901765095.1 of Microcaecilia unicolor. Classification (NCBI taxonomy): domain Eukaryota; kingdom Metazoa; phylum Chordata; class Amphibia; order Gymnophiona; family Siphonopidae; genus Microcaecilia; species Microcaecilia unicolor. The sequence continues at coordinate 596,694,858 of NC_044032.1, forward strand.
TGGGTTTTGGGGGGGTTTGGAGGGCTCAACATTTACCACCAGAAGTGTAAGAGGTAGGGGGGGATGGGCCTGGTTCCGCCTGCCTGAAGTGCACTGCACCCACTAAAAACTGCTCCAGGGACCTGCATACTGGTGTGATGGAGCTGGGTATGACATTTGAGGCTGAGTGTGATGGAGCTGGGTAAGACGTTTGAGGCTGGCATAGAGGCTGGCAAAAAATGTTTAAAAATTTTGGGGGGGAGTGGGAGGAGGTTGGTGACCACTGAGGGAGTAAGAGGAGGTCATCCCCGATTCCCTTCGGTAGTCATCTGGTCAGTTCGGGCACCTTTCCGAGGCTTGGTTGTAAAATAAATTGGACCAAGCACTTGTCTTGATCTTGATTTGTCCCTGCTATTTTCATGGCATAGGCTGTAGAAGTCTACCCATTACCAGCTTCGCCTCCCAACCACCAGTGATGCCACTCAATCTCTGCTAAGCTTCTGAATAGGATTCCTTTATGTTTATTCCACATAATCCTGCTTCTGATGTTCCGAAGAATGAAGCATTTCGTAGTGTTGTTCAGATGAGGAGACATGCTGAACAGGGAAAGGAGAAGCCTAGGCAGATTATACAACAGTGTACTAATGGGATTTCTCTGGAGTCTGCTGTTCATCTTCCAGCATATGTTGCTTCGCAACCGGCCATACAGCGTAGATGGAAATGTGTTCATCATCCTTATGTTGATCCCCGAAGTGTTGGTGAGATTGATATTCCCAGTGGACTTTGCTCTACATTTAGAAATTCAAACTTTCTGTTATGGGATTTAGGTGCTGGCGATGAGAATCGAATATTGATATTCGGAACAAGTGAAAATTTGCAAATTCTTGAGAAAAATAATCATTGGTTCATTGATGGTACATTTAAAGTAAGTCCTGAACTGTTTTTTCAAATGTTTTCCATTCATCCATTGGTTGATAGAAGTGCTTTGCCGTTGGTTTATGTTCTTTTGAGGGATAAAAAGGAAGAAATATATATTTGTGTGTTCAGAAAACTTATGGAGTTAAATGTGAATTTGAATCCTGTAAGTGTATTAACTGATTTTGAAAATGCAAGTCAAAATGTGGTCACTAAAGTTTTTCCAGGTTCCTGTTTAAGTGCTTGTTTATTTTATCTTGGTCAGTGTCTTTGGAGAAAAGTGCAGGATTCTGGGTTGTCTGAGTTATATAGATTGAATGAGGATGTTAGGATTAGTCTAAAGATGTTGCTTGCATTAAGCTTTCTACCAATAGAGGATGTTTCAGTTGGGTTTGAGAATATTGTTGACAATTGCTCTCCTCAGTTAACACCAGTGACTGAATATTGGGAGGATACTTTTATTGGACATCAGCGTCGAAAGCGCAGAGCAGAGCTGCGTTATTCAATTTCTATTTGGAATATACGTAACCGTGTTATGGATGGTTTACCACGTACTAATAATTCTGTGGAAGCTTGGCATAGATCATTTCAACAAACTATTGATTGTCATCATCCTTTGATAGTTATTTATTTATTTGTTGCATTTGTATCCCACCTTATCCCACCTCTTTGCAGGCTCAAAGTGGCTTACAATACATCATGAGTAGTGGAAGAGTGTTAGTAATATAAACATTTAGTATTGCATGATTTTGGTTAGTATGATGATAAAAACAAAGTAGTAGTATACAAGCAGATTTTAAGAAACAGTTCCGAAATTGAATAGGCGAGTTTAAACTTGTTTAAACTTGTTGATCGTTTTAGGAGGGAACAAGGTCGTACTGAGATAGAAATTGCTCGCTATCTTGCAGGTTTTCTTCATCCACAGTGTTCTAAGTCAAACTATATACAGTTAGAGAAATGTTTGAGAGCCCTTGTTCCAACCTATAATGTAGATGATATTATTATGTTTCTTAAAAGTGTAGCTCTTAATCTGACTATTTAGAGGATGTTGTATTTTTGCAAGATGTCATGTTTTATTGAGGGTTAAAAAGGAAGAAACATATATTTGTGTTATTTGAAAGGTTTTGGACTTAAATTTGAATTTGAATCTTGTAAGTGTGTTATCTGATTTTGAAAAAGGGAGTTAGTATGCGGTGACTAAAGTTTTAGCAGTTTGCTTTGTAAGTGCTTTTGTATTTCATCATTTTTCAATATTCTAACTTGTTGATCATTTTAGGAGGGAAAAAGAGTGTGTTGAGATAGGAATTTGTTGCTATTGTGTAGGTTTTTGATATTGCTAGTGTTCTAAGGTAAAGTATTTACAATTATAGAAATGTTTATGAGCACTTGTTTTTTAAAAGTGTAGCTTATAATCTGAGTATTATAAACTAAAATTTAAAAAAGTTTTTCTGGTTTCTGTGTAAGTGGTTGTGTATTTTATCATCTTTCAATATTCTGAATTGTTTATCTTTTTAGGAGTGAAGAAGATTGTACTGTGATAGGAAGTTTTTGCTATTGTGTAGGTTTTCAACATTAACAGCGTTCTAAGTGAAAGTGATGGGCTCTGTGCTGGGACCGCTGCTTTTTAACATATTTATAAATGACCTAGAGATGAGAGTAACTATCCTATATAATAAAAACCAACCTCAACGTTCTGAAGCTGACTCTGTGGCTTCAGTGAAGAGTTTGTAACCTCTGAAGCTCACGCTCCATCTCTGCAAGCTCCGCCCTCACATCCAAATGTCATGATGTCGAGGGCGGGTCAATCGCCATAAAAGAATTGTGCTTCAAAAAACAGAAACAAACAGAGGTCTAAACTCCCGACGGAGGAGTACCGGCGAGGCAACAACAACAAAAAAAAAGAAAGGGAAATGTAGCTCCGCCATCGCGTCACAACGCGATGACGTCGAGGGCAGGGCGGTACACACAGCTGCGACGACAAAGGACTTGGAGGAGATCCCGGAACCCCCCTCGGTATTTCGGAATGGAAAGCCTGCCCGATCTCTTGCAATAACGCAAGCATGGAGGAGGAGGAAGTCAGGGAAGGAAGGCAGAAACGCTTAACAGAGGGAAAAGGAGGCGGGGAGGGGGTCCTCACAACAGAGAGATGGGGGTGGGGACCCTGCCAGAGGGGAGGGGCTCACACTCACTCACTCAGTAGAGGGAGGGAGGAAAAGGAGGGGGGAGGCCAACGGAAGGGAAAGGTAGGATGGGGAGGGAAGGGAGAAGGGGGAAAACCAGACTCTCTCTCAAACAAACTGTATCTCTGAGAAAACTTTGTCTCTCTCACTCACTCGCACACAGTCATTCTGAAAAACACACACTCACTCACAGATACACAAGCACCCCGTCTCAATCTCTATGTAACACACAATAGCACAGTCACTCTCTCTCACACACTCACTCTCACACACACACACACTCACTCAAACATACACACTACGAGGAAAACCTGCCTAGCGCCCATTTCATTTCTTTCCGAAATGGGCCTTTTATACTAGTAACTAGTATATACTGTATATAATTAGAGAAATCTTAAAAGTGTAGCTTATAATCTATTTAGAAAATGTAATAGTTTTGCTAGAATGAATTGGTATGTACTGTATGAAATGCCCTTTGGATATTTTAATGTAGTTATTTTATTTTGGAAATGCTATTTTTCATGGGTTTAATAAAGAATGCATGTCATTTTTTTGTGATGTGGTGTTTTGTTGTAGTGGGCTATTTTGTGAAGGGGCTGTTTTGTTGAGGCAGCTGTTTTGTGTATGGTTTGTTTTGTTAAGGGTTAATTTGTGGGAGGGACTATTTTGTCTAGGGCTGTTTTGTTCTGGGCTATTTTGTCAAGGGTTATTTTGGTAGGGGTTGTTTTGCCAAGGTCTGTTTTGTTATTAGCTTGTTTTGGTGGGGCCTTTTTGTCGGGTCTCTTTTGTCAGGGCTAGTATGTAGGGGTGCCCCCTTGCCATATGGATGTACTGCAGTATTAGATGTTCATATCCTGGCTTAATATAATCGGTATTTGTACATCCATGCTTTATGGACATCTAAATGCAAGTTTTCAGACATCCAAAACAAGAATTGAGCTTCTTAAATAACCACCTATGCTTCCTTATAAAATACTAGCAAAAATCTCAGCTTGAAAGTGCCTACATTTATGTCTGATTAGGAGGCTCCTGCACTCTGTTCTAATTTCTCCTTTAAATATACCTACCATAAAGTCACTTGCAAGCATGTGCATAATTGGATTGAACATACCTTTATGTATGTGGCACATTTATAAGAAACCTTTGATATGTGAAATTTAGCATTTTATGTGTGAAAAACAGTTATAATATGACCTCATTTGTGACATTGAACAAGTTGCTTTATCTCCCACTGCTTCGGTTTACAATGTGTGAGAAATAATAATAATGAGGAAAAGAACAATAGAGAAAATTTCAAGAAGGCTGTTATTGTTATTCAGCCTTAAGAAAATATCTTGTATCAAAAATTACTCAGCTTCTTCAGATATTTGACTATAGTTAAGACAATAGCTTTGCTCAAAATGAGGAGTTATTCTGAATTAAAATTGTTCATTTCTGTTTTGACACTCACACTGAGACAGCCCTTAATTGTTCAAGAGCAGGGAGAGTGCTGAATCTTCATGCAGAAATCTCTTCTTGTCCTTATTCTTCAGTCCTCATTCTTTATCCTTTGTTTTTCTATCTTCAATGACCCAATGCTTTATATATATAAATACTCTCTCTCTCTCTCTCTCTCTCTCTCTATATATATATATATATTGAAGATACATACCTGTAGCAGGTATTCTCCAAGGACAGCAGGCTGATTGTTCTCATGATTGGGTCGTCATCCGCGACGGTCCAAGAGACCGGCAAATCTCTAAGCAAACAAAAACTTTCTAGAATGCACCGGCGCATGGGCAGAGCAAACCATGCATGCGCGAATGGCTTCCTGCCCGCGGCGCGAGCGTGCCCTCCTCAGTTTAATAAAAAGCAAAACAGAGAACTAGAACAACTCCAAAGGGGAGGAGGGTGGGTATGTGAGAACAATCAGCCTGCTGTCCTCGAAGAATACCTGCTACAGGTATGTATCTTCACTTTCTCCGAGGACAAGCAGGCTGTTTGTTCTCACAATTGGGGTATCCCTAGCACCCAGGCTCACTCAAAACAATGAACATTGGTTAATTGGGCCTCGCAATGGCGAGGACATATCAGAGATTGACCTGAAAAGAAACACAACTAAGTGAGAGTGTTGCCTGGAACAGAACAAAAATGGGCCTAGGATGGTGGAGTTGGATTCTAAACCCTGAACAGATTCTGCAGCACCGACTGCCCAAACCAACTGTCGTGTCAGGTATCCTGCTGAAGGCAGTAGTGAGATGTGAATGTGTGGACTGATGATCATGTTGCAGCCTTGCAAATCTCTTCAATAGAGGCTGACTTCAAGTGAGTCACTGACGCAGCCATGGCTCTGATATTATGAGCCGTGACATGGCCCTCTAGAGTCAGCCCAGCTTGGGCATAAGTAAAGGAAATGCAATCCGCTAGCCAATTAGAAATTGTGCATTTTCCAATGGGCTCTGTGCTGGGACCGCAGCTTTTTAGCATATTTTAAATGACCTAGAGATGGGAGTAACTAGTGAGGTAATTAAATTTGCTGATGACTCCTCGGTACCGAAGAGGAGGACGTGGAATCCTCACACCTCCATGGGGCTGGGTCTGACGAAGGTCGATCCTGGGGGCCCTGCATAGCAGTAGGCCTCGAGACAGGTGGAGACCCACTCGATGCCTCGCTGCTCCCAGCGTGATATGGTCGTTCGGCAGCCATTACCTGCGCTCTCGGAGTTGATGCTTCCCTTGACGTCGATGCCGCCGACCTCGGTACCGATGTTGATGCCGACGCCGAAGGACCGGACCGATCCACAAAATGTTTTACACATTGAGGCTCCTGAGACACTTGGGTCTGTTTTTTCATTAAATAACACAGCTTACAAGCAGCTGGCAAACGATCGGGCCCAAGGCACTGGGGACACCATGCGTGGGGGTCGGTACCCGAGATGGTCCGGTTGCACCGAGTACAACGCTTGAAGCCACTGGGTGTCCTCAATGACATGGATGGAAAAACAGCAGCTGAAAAATTAAAGGACGTGATTGTGCCAATTAAAAAGGCACAAAAAAGGAAAATAAATCCCGGCCGTGATGAAAAAAGAAGGAAACTTAAACTTTAGTGGAAAAAACTAAAGAAATAAAGGGAAAATTATATTGTTTTTTTTTTTTTTTTTAATTCTGTGAAAACACAAAAACAAAGACGAAGAAAAAGGGAAGCAGTAACGCTAGAAGAAGTCTCCTGGGCCAAAAATGAACACAGCGGAATAGCGTGTCACACCGGACGCAGATGAAAAAGAACTGAGGAGGGCACACTCACGCCGCGGGTGGGAAGCCGTTAGCACATGCGCGGTTCGCTCTGCCCGCGCGCAGGTGCGTTCTAGAAAGTTTTTGTTTGATTAGAGATTTGCCAGTCTCCTGGGCCATCGTGGACGACGACCCAATCGTGAGAACAAGCAGCCTGCTTGTCCTCAGAGAAATATAGATATATAGATATAGATAGATAGATAGATAATATTGTATAAATATATTATATAATACTTTATATATACTGTATTATAACTCCTCGTTTTGAGCAAAGCTATTGTCTTAACTGTAGTCAAGTAACTGAAGAAGCTGAGTAATTCTTGTTACAAGATATTTTCTTGAGGCTGAATAACAATAACAGCCTTGTCTAAATTTTCTTTATTGTTCTTTTCCTCATGATTATAATTTCTCCCACATTGTAAACCGAAGCAGTGAGAGAGAAAGCTACTTGCCCAATGTCACAAATGAGGTCATTTTATAAATGTTTTTCACACATAAAATGCTAAATTTCACATATCAAAGGCTTCTTATAAACGTACCACATACATAAAGGTATGTGCAATCCAATTAAGCACCTGCTTGCAAGTGACTTTAGGGTAGGTATGTTTAAAGGAGAAATTTGGGCAGAGTGCAGGAACCTCCTGATCAGGCATAAATGTAGGCACCTTCAAGCTGAGATGTTTGCTAGTATTTTATAAGGAAGCATAAGTGCCTATGGTGGTTATTTTAGAAGCTCTATTCTTGTTTAGAATGTCTGAAATATATATACTTTTCTGAAATGCCTTGAGGATACAGTTAAGAATACTTGGCATTCACTAGTTGGATCTTAGACTTTCAAGATCCTACAAAAGGACTCCATAAATAATGTAACATAAGAAGTGTGATCTTATATAGTCATGTCTATAGATCATCATGTTACCAAACAACAGATAGTCAGTTGTGTCTAAAGTGAAACCAGCCCATTACCTGACATCCAAATTATCTTTGTTCAGTCTGTTTTCAGCCTTTGCCTTTCTATTGTCCATGTTTAGAAACTGTATTTTATACTTCAGCCTTTTTATGAATCAGTGTCAAATAAATGCAGTAAAAAAGAAAGAAAGAAAAAGAAGAACTAAAATAATCATCTCTCCACCACACTGCAAGTTATTGTAAGCTTTTGGGGGCATGATCATATTGTACCTGAATACTTATCTCTGTTATATGTCCAGTAGTGCTATAAAATAATATTGATATTCAGCAGGACTTGTCCATCTAGGAGCAGTTCCTACCTGGATAAATGCCGTTCACCAAACTGAAAATCATCTCTGACTGCTTTGGCACTATTCGAGTGGTGTCGTGGCAATCTGGAGGGGAAGTCAGAAGTTATATGGATGTTGATGATTTTCAGCATTGGTGCATTATCCAGGCAAATTAGGACAGAAACATAACAGTCATAATTTACCCGGAGAGTTATCTGGGTGCTATTGTTAAATATTTTCCAGCAGTCACTCTTTAGCTGACTATTCAGTGTAGATATTCAGGTAACAGCCAGCACTAAATATCCTTACAGTTTACAGTTTATTGGAGTTTGATATATTGTTATTTGGAATACTGTCATGGCTATTTACAAATAATAAGGAAATACAATTTCACATAGAACAGGTAAAACAAAAAATAACTGCTGAATGTCCCAGACCTATCATATCATGGCTGCCCCACCCCACCTAAATTTGGATGTCTGGAAAGATATGAAGAATATCTTTACAATTTAATCAGTACCAAAGGCATCTAGGAATAAAAAAGCCTTGAGGCCCTTCTTAAAAGCCTGATAAGAGGGCTCCAGTCATTAAAAAAATAGGCAATTTATTCCATAATGAGGAGCCAACAAAGCTGAGAATAGACTGGTGGATTGTATGTAAGCGAATAAAGATGGGACCACAAAAAGCTGGCGTATTGTATCTACTGTAAGGGGTCCTTTTACTAAAGTGTGCTGAAAAATGGCCTGCACAGATCTATTTATCAGAGTACCTGTAAAAAAATGTCTTGTTTTTGGCCAAAAATGGACATGCGGCAAAATGAAAATTGGCGTGCATCCATTTTGGGTCTGAGACCTTATCACCACCCATTCATTTAGCAGTAACGTCTCAAGTGTTAACCGGGCAGTAATCATCAATGCCCATACATTGCCGATTACTGCCCGGTTACCGTCGCACGCCCGAAAGTAAAATATATTTTAAGATGCATGTAATGGATGCACGTAAAAAATGAGATTACTGCCCAGGCCATGCAGTAGCCAAGCGGTAGTTCAAAATTGACATATGTGGCTTAGTAAAAAGGTCCCTAAGTGAATATGGATGGTATCACAAAAAGATTCTGATGGGCTGATCCAAGTGATCTGGATGAATCATAGGGTGTTAACAGACAAGATAGGAAGACTGGAAGTCCTGACTGATGAATCTTACAGATAAGTATTAGCATTTTGAAATTGATCCTTAGATAGGTTTGATATACAGTATATCAAATTTAATAAAACTTTAATAAAATATGAAGAATTGGGAGCCAATGCTCATCTTTCAATAGTGGATATAGATGGTCCCACTTTTGGACCCTTTAATGAGCTCTGTTTTGGATTATTTGAAGATGCTGAATGTCAATCAATTGATGACAAAGCAAAGAGTTGCAGTAATCAATGTTGCTTATTACTATTGAAAGTGCAAGTGTTTCTGGGAGAACAATGACAGAACATATTGAAGAAACATTTTTGGTATAAATCCAATATTGACCATGGAATTTAAATATCTGGGTGGGGGTGAGGAGATATACATAAGTATTAAATAGACAGATACCCAAGTGTGATGGTTTATAGAATTCACTCAAAGGAAGGAAAGGTTAGTAGTATAGTAGTCTCTTTGTATCAGGTGTTCAGCGCTGCGTGCGTCTGGTAGCCCTATACAAATGCTAATAATAATAATAATAGTGCTATTGCTGATTCTATTCAATTTATTTTAAGTGACATTGCTGCAGGTTTAGAAGGTAAGGTTTGCTTTTTTGCACATGATACAAAGATTTGCAACAGAGTGAATCCCCTGGAGAGAGTGGACAACATGAAAAAGGATCTGCAAAAGTTAGAAAAATTGTCTAATGTTTGGCAGCTAATATTTAATGCAAAGAAGTGCAGAGTGATGCACTTGGGGAGTTAAAATCCAAGGGAGCCATACATGCTAGAAGGTGAGAGGCTGATATGCAGAGACAGGTAGAGGAACTTTGGGATGATAGTGTCTGAAGATCTAAAGATAAGGAAACAGTATGATAAGAAGATGATGAGTGAGACCAGAAGGATGCTAGGGTGCATAAAGAGGGGCATAACCACAGAAGAAGTGAGGTGCCGATGCCCCTATACAAATCATTGGTGAGGCCCCACTTGGAATATTATGTTCACTTTTGGAGGCCATAACTTGTTAAGGATGTACAAAAGACTTGAATCTGATCAGAAGAAGATGAATGTTATGGAGCTTGCACCAAAAGACTTATGAAAAGAGACTAGAAGAAAGGGGATAGAGGAAAGGAGGGATAAGGAAGATATGATACAGATGTTTAAATACTTTTTTAAAATGTACTTTTTAAGTACATTTTTCCACATAAAGGGAAATGGTAAAACTAGGGGCATGAATTGAGGTTGCTGGGTGATAGACTTAGGAGTAATGTCAGGAAATTCTTTTTCACGGAGAGGGTGATCAATGTCTGGAATGCCCTCCTGAGGGTGGAGGTGAAGACAAAAATGTTGGTGGAACTCAACAATGTTGCGGATGAACACAGAAGATATATAATTAGAAAAAAGATGGTATAGAAAACAGAACTTAAATGACTGTATGTGTGTTGATATGGAGAAGGGTAGTTAGTGGGGTTCCTCAGGGGTCCGTGCTAGGACCGCTGCTTTTTAATATATTTATAAATGATTTAGAGATGGGAGTAACTAGCGGGGTAATTAAATTTGCTGATGACACAAAGTTATTCAAAGTCGTTAAATCGCGACAGGATTGTGAAAAATTACAAGAGGACCTTACGAGACTGGGAGACTGGGCGGCTAAATGGCAGATGATGCTTAATGTGAGCAAGTGCAAGGTGATGCATGTGGGAAAAAAGAACCCAAAATTATAGCTACGTCATGCAAGGTTCCACGTTAGGAGTTACGGACCAAGAAAGGGATCTGGGTGTCGTCGTCGATAACACACTGAAACCTTCTGCTCAGTGTGCTGCTGCGGCTAAGAAAGCGAATAGAATGTTGGGTATTATCAGGAAAGGTATGGAAAACAGGTGTGAGGATGTTATAATGCCGTTGTATCGCTCCATGGTGCGACCGCACCTTGAGTATTGTGTTCAATTCTGGTCGCCGCATCTCAAGAAAGATATAGTAGAATTGGAAAAGGTGCAGCGAAGGGCGACTAAAATGATAGCGGGGATGGGACGACTTCCCTATGAAGAAAGACTAAGGAGGCTAGGGCTATACAGCTTGGAGAAGAGACGGCTAAGGGGAGACATGATAGAGGTATATAAAATAATGAGTGGAGTGGAAGAGGTGGATGTGAAGCGTCTGTTCACGCTTTCCAAAAATACTAGGACTAGGGGGCATGCGATGAAACTACTGTGTAGTAAATTTAAAACAAATCGGAGAAAATTTTTCTTCACCCAACGTGTAATTAAACTCTGGAATTCGTTGCCGGAGAAAGTGGTGAAGGCGGTTAGCTTAGCAGAGTTTAAAAAGGGGTTGGACGGTTTCCTAAAGGACAAGTCCATAAACCGCTACTAAACGGACTTGGAAAACTCCACAATTCCAGGAATAACATGTATAGAATGTTTGTACGTTTGGGAAGCTTGCCAGGTGCCCTTGGCCTGGATTGGCCGCTGTCGTGGACAGGATGCTGGGCTCGATGGACCCTTGGTCTTTTCCTAGTATGGCATTACTTATGTACTTATGTACTTAGATGGTGACTCTAGCTATGCAGACCTAAGGCCAGTGCCATGCAGACTTCTATGGTCTGTGTCCCATATATAGCAAGACAGTTTAGGATGGGGTGGAGAGGACTTCAATAGCAATTCCAGTAGTTGAAACGTGAGGACAGTGCCATGTGGATTTCTATGGTTTGTGTCCTAGAAGTGGCAAAGAAAGACCAGGATCAGGTACTTTATAACACATTAATTGTTGGTTTAATCATGAATTGATAATGAAAGTGACTGTTGGGCAGACTGGATGGACCGTTCAGGTCTTTATCTGTCGTTATCTACTATGTTACCACGTTATCATGCTAGCAAGCCTCTAGACAGACCTCTTGACTTCAGCACCTGTATTTTTTACTAGGACTCCTAGTTATTACAGAACATGCAGTATGCCAAGCAGACCTAACAGCTTTTTGCTTCTGCTATCTCAGCCTTTCAGAAAATTTAGCCTCATGGTTACTTGTGCAACATTTTTTTTATTACCTTCTTGTCACACATTCTGACAGCCCCAACTCCAAATGCCTTACCAAGTGGGAGTACACAATTATAAATGTTAAAACATGTCACCAGGTTGTGCTGCTATCTCCACTACTAGAAAATAAGGATCATCTTGATTTAGCCTCATGGCTTAGAAAAAGCCTAAGGCTTGATGGAACTTCGGTCTGTCCCAGTATGGCAATACTTGTGTGCTTATTTCATGCCCTCTAAACTCGGTTTCTATGTTAGCTGCTATCAGCTATCCTGGAAGGATACCCCATATATCAGCTGTCATTGAATAAATTTTATGCATTTCTTTTCTGAACAAATACAGGAGGTTAAATCAACTTTTCTTCAAAGAAACTCACTCCTACTTTTGTGAAATGGTATAGAGACACTGTTAATTCTATCCAGTGCTTTTGCTAACTTTCCATATCCTTGTATGTTACAGAACTCTACCAGTCATTCCCATAGCAACAGTTTTGAGTACTAACAGTGCAAACATTTTAAATCTTTTTCTAGCTCATTGAAGTGCTCTGGGCAATGCTCATCAGTTTTAAAACTAGTTCTCAATTTTTCTATTCATAGTATGTCAATGGACTGTAAAATGTTCATGTCAGTCTGGCTCACGGCTTAATTCATCTTTCTGTTATATTGTTCCTGGAGGTACCATGATAAAAAGTGAAGGTATAAGCTGTCTTTAAATTTTTGCTTCTATAACTTATAGTACTCTGTATATTCATATTGAACGTAATCCATATTTTGTTAAAAAATATCTATATCTATATTTATAGATATAGATATATAGTTCACTGCAAATGTGGTACAGAATAAAGACAGCAAAAAAGCCTTAAAAGTTTGTGTCAGTGAAAGAATTTCTCAAAACTGCTTTCAGCAATGCCAAGGGTGATAACTATTGGAAAGACAGCAGCCAGCAATATTCCCCTGTTCAGCTCTGTCTACTACTTTTTCTTTCTCAGTTTTATTTACAACTTTTCAGTAGGTATTATATCACCCTCGACCTAATCCAGAAGCATGTTACATTTTTAAAAAAGCTTCTAATTATTTTTTTATAGGCTTATGCTCTCTGGTGAGTATGAAATGTTCTTTCTGAAAATCAAGCAATTTAGACAGAAATGTTGTCTGAATGATGGATAAAAAACTATCCTCCTAATTCTATAGTAACGTGAGTAGTAACATAGTAAATGACAGCAGATAAAGAGATATTCGGTCCATCCAGTCTGCCCAACAAGATAAACTCATTTTACATGGTACGTGTTACTTTATATGTATACCAGAGTTTGATTTGTCCTTACCTTTCTCAGGGCACAGACCGTAGAAGTCTGCCCAGTACTGTTCTTGTACTAAGTTCTGAAGCTAACATCAAAGCCCCTTAAAATTTACACTCTAGCCCATCCCTATCTATTCAGTCAAGATCAGGGCGTATAAAAGTCACCAAAATGTTTGTGTGCACACAGGTCACCAAGAGAGGGGGGGGGGGGCAAAGTTCCCAAAGGCCCGGGCCTCCGGGGGGGGGGGGAGGGCTGCGACCTCTCTCCATCTCCTGCTCCCAGGCCGCCAGTGCCGTAGTCCCCAGTCTCCACCTGCCAATTACCACCCGTTTAGTGTCACATGCAAGAAAGTTTCCAGTGCACTTAGTGGACGCGCGTAAAAAATGAAATTACCACCTGGGCCACGTGGTAGCTGGGTGGTAGTTCAAAACTGATGCGTGTGGGATGTGCGTACGCGCCTACGTGGCTTACTACAAGGGCCCCTCAGTTATAAGCCAACTTTGGTGCTCATTCAGTCATAATTACATATGGCACTTGGTCCTCCTGACATAAATCACATGGGCACAAGATAATATATGTTACATATTCCAATTTACGGTTAGTAACATATTTAGCTACTAACAATTTTTAGTATTTGGATGGAAGCAGGAAGTACTTGCTATATTGTATGCATGGCATTGGCAATGACAACAGGGAGAGTGGCCAAAATGATCTAATTCTTCTTTCCCAACCTCATCCTATATAATAAAACACACCTCCTACATTCTGAAGCTGACTGCATGGCTGAGGCATTCCTGCTCTCTGTATCCATCTCCTGAATTGACATCATGTACTTCCGGGTTCGTCACAAGCAGAAGTGACCAACCACACAAGGTTTCTCGGCTTCAGAATGTTGGAGGTGCATTCTATTAAATAGGATTGGTCAGTTCCTTGAAGCACAACCAGAGCTCAGCGTCCTGCACAGTAACGCTCAGACACCAGAAAGGGGGGGGGGGGGGGCTGACACCAGAGAGAGGGAGGGAGGGGGGCCTGACACCAGAGAGGGGGGGAGGTATCTCTGTCACACACACACACTCTCTCACACACACTCTCTCTCTCTCATACACACACTCTTTCTCACAGTCAGTGTCTTTCTCTCACTCTCACACACCGTTTCTCACACACTCTATGTCTCACACTGTATCACATTCACTCTCTATGTGTCACACAGTCACTCACACACTCTCTTGGTTTCATACACTCAGTCTCACAGAGAGTCTGTGTCTCACACACACTCTCTCTCTCTCGCACACACTGTATCTGTGTGAAACACACTCTCTCTCTCACACTGTGTCTCACATACGCACTTGCACACACTCTCATTCTCATACACACACTCTCTCACAGACACACTCGCACCCAGACTCACTCTCTCTCTCTCACACACACACACACACACACACTCGCACATTCACTCTCTCTCTCTCACACACAGTCACTCTCACATACACTCTCTCAAACATACACACTCCGAGGAAAACCTTGCTAGCTTCTGTTTCATTTGTGTCAGAAATGGGCCTTTTTTACTAGTATTTATAAAAAAGATGTTCTCCAATATCTTTAGTGCATTGATAAGCAATAACCAGATACTCTACAAATTCACCATGCATGTCATATATACCTACTGGATATCATTGTAAAAGTCTTTATAAAATAGGCTTTTACAATGATATCCAGTAGAACATAAATTCTCTCAAACAAAATTTGCTTCAGTTCCAAAGAAGATGCAAATGTGTTCTTGTACTCCATGTGTTCAGGTGTATTTTATAAAATACATGTGCACATTGCAACTCCACCCCAGCTGAACTGAAACTACTCCCCTAAAGGTGAGTGTATTTTTGTGGTGTGACATCTATGTGCAAAATATGCACAAAGGCATAGGTTAATCTTATACTAAACTATGTTAACACATGAAAATGGTCATAGTCCCTGTGAGAATCCGCAAAACACATATTGTCCCTGCTTTATGATGATTCTCTCTTTTCTACCTCACATGTACCACTGACAATCTACATCATATACACATCTGCTCTCACCCTTACCAGACTGAACTTAGTAAATATTACTAATAGAAAATTAATGTCATACTGCCCATTAATCATGAACCAAATAACGTTATATTTTACCTTCATTAATCATGTACTCTACTTAAGTTATATGTAATTATCCAATGTATCTTTTCTTTTTTATATTGTAAGCCACATTGACCCAAATGTTTCTTTGGATAATGTGAACACAAGAACTAAATGCATGCACACATTTTTTGTTTGGCGCCATTGTGAAACCGCCAACATGCAGCATGATGTGTTTAAGAGATTTGGTTTCCAACCAATCGGGTTGAAGTATTTCGTTCTGAATTTTTATAGTTCTGCTTTTGATCAAGTCCTAATGCAGGTGTTCTGATGCCGAAACATGGCCTGCGTCGGGTCTCATAATAAAGGATCTTTTATCCCACTCTTGATGGCTCTTTGTGCTGTTTTTCTGCAGTTTGTGCCATGTTCTCTGACCCTATTTCTGCTGTGTTGCCACACACAATTTTATAACGGCTATTTTTCACGTGTAAATCATGCTTTTCATGAAGAAATGCTTTATAGAACGACCTCCATTTGTGCTTTTTCCAATTGTTTTTACTTTTTTCCTGGTCTAGCCAGTGGCATACCAAAGGTGGGGTGATGAGTGCATTCCACCTCAGATACAGGCAGTAAGGGGGGTGCATCAAATAGACACAGAGCCACAGCCTACAAGCCGTGGCCAGCTGTAAGTTTGCGACTTCTTAATGAACCCCCCCTTACTGCTTGGAGGAGGGGAGGAGTTAATACGCTTGAAGAAGGGGGTGCTTTGCTGTGGGTGGCAGCCAAGCTAGGTACACCACCGGGTCCAGCTCTTTAAAGAGCATTTATTCTTGTTTTGCACATTTTGTTGCTTTTTCCTCTATATATGCTGATTGATTCTCAAACATTCTTTCTATTCATTGGAGTGCCTGTTCAGGTTTAAGGTGGAGAACATTTTGTGGTTGATTTTGTGAGAATTGGGCCCTTGCTTCCTAGACTCACAATCTGCTTTCCCAATGACTATGCTACTCCTCCACTCCACATTGCACATGTCCTATCCCAAGGACACTTGCTTCCCAAGTATAGGACAATCATGTACCTTGTTATACTAATGGCTCTTTTTGTCTATTAAAACTTGATGGGCAGGAGCTGGCTCCTTAGCTTATCATTCTGTACTGCAGGATGAAAGCCCTGGTCTAGTCCATGATTAATCAGTGCCATTCAGGAGTGAGTACACCTCAGAGATAATGTGTTAGGTCCAGTGAGATAAGGGAGACCCATACTTCTATCATGGTGGCCCTGTGATAACCTTGTGAGGGCCTTCTTGGTTATCACAGCATATTGTTTGAGGGAAAGTGCATGTCAGAAACTGCTGGACAAGAAGAAAGGGAAAAGGCACTGATTTTTTGATATCGTAAAACTGTTTGACATTCTGGCTTCCCTTCACTTCAAGATAAAAATACAACTTCAGCCTTGCCTTTGAATCTCTGTTTTATAGATAATTGATGTGGTTTGTCCTCAGAATGGTCAGTATGAATGGTATGTCAGATGGGGTCTATTGGAGCAAGTATTCTATCCAATGAAGGAGTGTACAAACTGAAAGCTGAAATGATCAATTCTTTATGGAATGAAAGCCTCTGCTCAAAAAAAGACTCAATAAACCCTTTCTCTCATTCTATCTTCTTTGTACTTCATTTTTCATTACCTGTGCCCATGCTGAGTTTGTCTTCACTCCCTTTGGATTTTCAGCAGCACAAAAGCTATTTCTAATTGAGAACAGATAGGAGGAAAGATTCCTGCCTGCCACATTGCTTATTTATTTATTTCATTTATATATTACTTTCCCTTTAAAAAAGCTCAGAGTAATCTGTAATGGAATAGCATTCAGTCATAACAAATAGCACCACAGGGCTCTCATGAAACTACTATGACAACAGGAAAGGGACAATGTACATTCCTGTTAGAGTGCTCTTATGAGTGTAGCACCCCCCCCCCCCCCAGGTTATCCTGTATGACATTTGCCAGAGGAAGGGAGAACTCATCAAAGAAAGACAACCCCCCCCCCCCACCAGGTATCACCATATAGGAACTTGGAAGGCTGCAGATTGTAAATGGTTCAGAGAAAGATGAATCCCCCTGTTCTGCCTTTGCACATCCTGAGTACTTTCCTGTCCCCAATAACCAGGGGTGCCACATCTTCAAATACAAAGCAACTTTTTAATCAAATAATTGTATTCAGCAGGGGTTATTGGAAAAGTAATGGAAGCGATGCTGAATGAAAGGATAGCGAATTTCCTGGAAGCCAATAAGTTGCAAGATCAGAGACAACATGGTTTTACCAAAGGTAAATCGTGCCAAACGAATCTCATTGAATTCTTTGATTGGGTGACCGGAGAATTGAATCATGTACATGCTATAGACGTAATCTACTTAGATTTCAGCAAAGCTTTTGACATGGTTCTCCACAGGAGGCTCTTGAATAAACTTGACAGGCTGAAGATAGGACCCGATGTAGTGAACTGGATTAGGAACTGGTTGACGGACAGATGCCAGAGGGTGGTGGTTAATGGAATTCGATCGGATGAGGGAAAGTTGAGTAATGGAGTGCCTCAGGGATCGGTGCTGGGGCCGATTCTGTTTAATATATTTATGAGTGACATTGCTGAAGGGTTAGAAGGTAAAGTTTGCCTTTTTGCGGATGATACTAAGATTTGTAACAGAGTGGACACCCGGGAGGGAGTGGAAAACATGAAAAAGGATCTGCAGAAGCTAGAAAAATGGTCTAAGGTTTGGCAATTAAAATTCAATGTGAAGAAATGCAAAGTACTTAGGGAGTACTTAGGGAGTAGAAATCCACGGGAGAGGTATGTGTTAGGCGGCGAGAGTCTGATATGTACAGACGGGGAGAGGGATCTTGGGGTGATAGTATCTGAGGATCTGAAGGCAACGAAACAGTGTGACAAGCCGGTGGCCGTAGCTAGAAGGTTGCTAGGCTATATAGAGAGAGGTGTGACCAGCAGAAGAAAAGAGGTGTTAATGCCCCTATATAAGTCGTTGGTGAGGCCCCACCTGGAATATTGTGTTCAGTTTTGGAGGTCGTATCTTGTTAAGGATGTAAAATGAATTGAAGTGGTGCAAAGAAAAGCTACAAGAATGGTACGGGATTTGCATTACAAGACGTATGAGGAGAGACTTGCTGACCTGAACCAGTGGTGTAGCTACGTGGGGCCACGGGGGCCTGGGCCCCCATAG
Source organism: Microcaecilia unicolor (assembly GCF_901765095.1). NCBI lineage: Eukaryota > Metazoa > Chordata > Amphibia > Gymnophiona > Siphonopidae > Microcaecilia > Microcaecilia unicolor. Next base: position 596,713,287 of record NC_044032.1, read on the forward strand.
ATTTGGCCCTGGACCCCCCTGCCGACGACCCTCTTGACCCCTCCTCCCGCTGCCAACCCTCCCCTTCCACCGCCGTCGGCTACCTTTGCTGGCAGGGGACCCCAACCACTGCCAGCCAAGGTCCTCTTCTTCCGGCGCAAGGCTTCGTTCTGTTTCTGTGAGTCTGACGTCCTGCGGTAGGGGAGGGTTGGTGGCGGGAGGGGGGGGGGTCAAAGTTGTTGGTGGTGGTGGTGGTGGCAGCGGCAGCGGGGGGGGGGTCGGTGGTGCTGGGGGGGGGGGGCTAAAATGTGCCCCCTCACCTCGGGCTCTGGACCCCCCTCCCGCTGGTCTGGCTATGCCCCTGACCTGAACATGTATACCCTGAAGGAAAGGAGAAACAGGAGTGATAGTAAAGGATCACTCATACAATAGCCAACATTAAAGAAAGAGAAAGAAAAACACACGCAGTCAAAATTAAAATTTATCCAATCAAGTCAGTGAATCTACAATGCACAGTAGCCATTTGCCACTACATCTCTGAATGCTTTCTGAAACAAATGTGTCTTCAATGCAAAATCTGGAATGTGAAAGTTCAAGCTGGACTTTAGAAGGAAGGACATTCCATAATGATGATGAAGTGTAATAAAATGCACATCACCCAGGGATCCATTCTCTTCCCTCTTTTATTTAACTTATTCCTTAGACCCCTGGCTACCCTCATTCAACCTCTTGGCATCTTGGCATACTACTGTGCTGATGACATTCTTTTGGTCTTCCCTGTTTCACCTTCATCCTGCCAATCTATTGCTCCATTGAAAGCATGTCTTAACGAAGTGACCAACTGTTTACTTAAACACTGACTTGTACTAAATAAAGAAAAAACAGTTGCTTGCTGGCTTACTGGTTCTTGTTCACCTCCTATAATTCCTATTTCACTTTTTGGTTCAGCATTTATCCCAGTATCCAACTTTTACTATTTAGGAATTACCCGGGACTGGTCACTTTCATTTATTCCACAGATCTCACATCTGTCTAAAAGTTCATTTTTTTCTATTTCGTCAATTACACACCGTTCACTATCTTTTTGACTCTCATCATTTTCATGCCTTTATTCTTTCATTGTTCACCAGTCGACTCGATTATTGTAATATCATATATGTAGACCTACCTCAATTTGTGATAAAAAGACTACAATCCCTCCAGAACATTGCGATCAAATTACTTTGCCATGCCAGATGCCCTGATCATGTAATTCAACTACTCAAACATTATCACTGGTTACCGGTTGATAAATGTAAAATGTACAAGATAGCTCTCCTCATTTTCAAAGTCCTAAGACATAGCCTCTTAGATTATCTTTCACCCCTGACCATCCTCAATGCCCCAACCAGGCTTCTCCGCTCCATCAACAACCATCGTCTTGTTCTTCCCAGCCCAAAAAACTCACACTACAAATCCACAAGAAACACTGAATTCTTTTTCCTTTCCCCTTTCATCTGGAACTCTTTTCTCATTCACCTGCACAGTGAATTCTCATTGAACTCTTTTAAGGCTAATTTAAAAACTTATAATTTTGAACAGGCCTTCAGGGACATGGGGTGATGGACACACCGGCATGGGATTTTTAATGGGGGGAGGGTTCTTAACATCTCTTGACCTTACCTTTTAAATATGAATGAATGGCTTTTCTATTATTAGATTAGTGTTCTTTTTTTCTTTTCACTAACTCTATATTTGTTATAATTTTATGTAAACCTCTCTGCTCTGCCTTGGTTGTTAGAGTGGTATAACAAGTTTTAATAAATATAAACAGTAGCTTCTAGCATAGTAACCCTAGAAGCACTTTTGCAAATAAAAATCATTGAGAGAACGAAGGATCTGAAAAGGCACATAGGGTACAGACAAAGCAGTAAAATATGAGGGTGTACCATGATGCAGAGCTTTAAATATATGGATTAACATCTTAAATTGCACTTAGTAGATCATAGGAAGCCAATGAAAGGCAATACAGAGAGGAGTTACATGCTCAGAATGTTTTGTACGGGCAAGTGCTTAAATGGCCGTATTCTGTACTGTTTGAAGTATATGTAAGGAAGACAAAGGTAATCCAAAATAAATGGAATTGCAATAATCTAAGTGAGATGTTATGAGCCAAATTGTATAAATGGTGCCTTAAAAGTGGCCCAAAAATACATGCGCTTAGCGTGATTCTACAAACTACACCTAAAGTTAGGCGTAGATTATAGAATATACTTAGTGGCTATTTTTGAGACTAAAATTTAGGTGCACCCATTTAAGCCACCTAAAACCAGGCCTAAATACCTGAACCTAATTTAGACTCAGGTGTATTCTATAATAGTGTGCATAGTTTTTTGAAACACCCACGACCACCCATTCCATGCCCATGGCCATGCCCCCTTTTCAGCTGCACACATTAGAATTTACACATATCATGTAATAGAACGTGCCTAGAAAGATGTGCACATAAATTCAAATTAAAGTCAATTAGTGCCACTAATTTGTTGTTAAGTACCAATTATTGGCACTGATTGGCTTATTAATCGATTATGTTGTGCTCATAATTTGATGGTGTGGCAAAATTCACATAAACAACTTAAGGCACCATTTATAGAATTTGGGGGTATGAGCGTATGAAGAAAGGTCGTCTGAGAAGAAAGATCAAGAGAAGGCTGAGCAATATGGAATTGGCAAAGGAAGTTAAAAAAAGTCTTAATAAGGTTCGTAATTGGTTCTTTGAAACAAAATATGAAAGTGCAAAACCACTAAGAAAGAAACTACATTGGCTTCCACTTAAAGAATGCAACACATTCAAGATCTGCACGATTGTTCATAAAATCATATACGGAGATGCCCCATTGTACATGATGGACCTCGTTGACCTGCCACCCAGAAATGCTAAAAATTCTGCCTGAACATTTCTTAATCTACACTTCCCCAGCTGCAAAGGAGTAAAATACAAACTGACACACGCGACCAGCTTTTCCTACATGAGTACGCAGTTGTGGAACACACTCCCAACTCAATTGAAACTAATCAACGAATTAACTTCCGCAAATCTCTGAAAACCTACCTCTTTAACAAGGCTTACCAAGAGATCCCATAACTAACTACGACACAATTCCTATCTACCTTAACATTGACATTCACACTTCAGGCAGCCCTTAACACATACCGTATTTTTCGGACTATAAGACGCACTTTTTTCCCCCAAAATTTGGGAGGAAAATGGGGGGTGCGTCTTATAGTCCGAAGGTAGCGTTTTTGGACCTCCGTTTCGTACTTACATGATTCCATGTTCCCTGGTGGTCTAGTGACGTCGGGGCAGGAAAGAGCCCCCTCTTTCCTGCCCATCGCGCTGCTCTCCGTGCTTCTCAATGCTTTCTGATGGTCTCGGCGAGATTCAAAATGGCCGCCGAGAATCTCGGCGGCCATTTTGAATCTCGCCGAGACCATCAGAAAGCATTGAGAAGCACGGAGAGCAGCGCGATGGGCAGCAAAGAGGGGGCTCTTTCCTGCCCCGACGTCACTAGACCACCAGGGAACATGGAATCATGTAAGTACGAAACGGAGGTCCAAAACCCGGACAAGACGCACCGGAGCACCTAGGTTTTAGAGGAGGGAAAGAGGAAAATTTTTTTTTTCCTATTTCCCTCCTCTAAAACCTAGGTGCGTCTTATGGTCCGGTGCGTCTTATAGTCCGAAAAATACGGTACTTAAAATTTTTTAAATAATTCAAACAACAATTTCTTTTTTGGAATAAAATTTGGCTGCAGCTTTATTTTCAAATATTAATAAATTCATTTACTTAACATCAACTTAGTAACATATAATTTTCCACCAGGTTAACTTCAGAATGTGGTTAATAATGTTAAGCCCTTCGGTAACGAACTGGCTCACTTTCTCCCCACTTCACAGTGTGATTAATAATAATGTTAAGCCCTTCGGTAACGAACTGGCTCACTTTCTTCCCCCCTTACCCCCTTCCCCCCAGGTGACTTACGGTACCGTCAAGCCACCTCTTACTCATGGCGGTTCCGCCCACGAGTTCATTTCCATTTCATATATTTCATACAATTCCTTTAACCGCTTCTGGTGCCTCTTAAACCCCTCATCCAGGCACCCCTTTCCATTTAAAAGCTGCTACCATTTACCCCCAAATCCTCCACTTTCCTTAACCATCTCAAAATTTTGTCCCCACCACACACCCCCCCACCAAGGGCGGGCTGGGATGGGTCTTTCACTCCCTCCTATTCACCCTAACCCTCTCCTACCTAACTAAAAACTAATTCTGAGCGCCCAAATCTTCCCTATCCTAGCACTTCCCTTCCAGCCAATCCTATCCCTTAATTCCTACCCAATCCCCTTTCTCCCTTTCCTGTTGCTAACCTAAACACTAACTACTTCCAAACTAACTCCCTCCTGCAACTCCCCCCCCCCCTTTCCTTTCTTCTTCTGGCTGCCTGGCTTCAGTCAATGTTAACACCCTCACAGCTTAACTGTGAGGGCTTCCTAACATTGACATTCACACTTCAGGCAGCCCTTAACACATACTTAAAATTTTTTAAATAATTCAAACAACAATTTCTTTTTTGGAATAAAATTTGGCTGCAGCTTTATTTTCAAATATTAATAAATTCATTTACTTAACATCAACTTAGTAACATATAATTTTCCACCAGGTTAACTTCAGAATGCGGTTAATAATGTTAAGCCCTTCGGTAACGAACTGGCTCACTTTCTCCCCACTTCACAGTGTGATTAATAATAATGTTAAGCCCTTCGGTAACGAACTGGCTCACTTTCTTCCCCCCTTACCCCCTTCCCCCCAGGTGACTTACGGTACCGTCAAGCCACCTCTTACTCATGGCGGTTCCGCCCACGAGTTCATTTCCATTTCATATATTTCATACAATTCCTTTAACCGCTTCTGGTGCCTCTTAAACCCCTCATCCAGGCACCCCTTTCCATTTAAAAGCTGCTACCATTTACCCCCAAATCCTCCACTTTCCTTAACCATCTCAAAATTTTGTCCCCACCACACACCCCCCCACCAAGGGCGGGCTGGGATGGGTCTTTCACTCCCTCCTATTCACCCTAACCCTCTCCTACCTAACTAAAAACTAATTCTGAGCGCCCAAATCTTCCCTATCCTAGCACTTCCTTCCAGCCAATCCTATCCCTTAATTCCTACCCAATCCCCTTTCTCCCTTTCCTGTTGCTAACCTAAACACTAACTACTTCCAAACTAACTCCCTCCTGCAACTCCCCCCCCCCTTTCCTTTCTTCTTCTGGCTGCCTGGCTTCAGTCAATGTTAACACCCTCACAGCTTAACTGTGAGGGCTTCCTAACATTGACATTCACACTTCAGGCAGCCCTTAACACATACTTAAAATTTTTTAAATAATTCAAACAACAATTTCTTTTTTGGAATAAAATTTGGCTGCAGCTTTATTTTCAAATATTAATAAATTCATTTACTTAACATCAACTTAGTAACATATAATTTTCCACCAGGTTAACTTCAGAATGCGGTTAATAATGTTAAGCCCTTCGGTAACGAACTGGCTCACTTTCTCCCCACTTCACAGTGTGATTAATAATAATGTTAAGCCCTTCGGTAACGAACTGGCTCACTTTCTTCCCCCCTTACCCCCTTCCCCCCAGGTGACTTACGGTACCGTCAAGCCACCTCTTACTCATGGCGGTTCCGCCCACGAGTTCATTTCCATTTCATATATTTCATACAATTCCTTTAACCGCTTCTGGTGCCTCTTAAACCCCTCATCCAGGCCACAAGCGGTGACAGACTCCATCTTGTCACCGCTCCCCCATAACCAAAGCTGCCGCCAAATCCTTCTTTAAGCAATCCTCCAACAAATCTTGGAGTGCACTCAAAAAGATATCAGTTCCAATATCGGACAGATGAACTCCATCCTGCCTATACAAACCTGCACAATCTGACGAGATCAAATCATGTGCTAACACCAAACCCCCCATTCTCCCCATAAATTTTGACACTTCCCAATTCACCCTGCGCCTCAACCGCTCAATACCTTTTGGATTAACTGCCCCCCTCCACATTCTTCTGGGAATAATCTGTGACCATACAATCACTGCTCCTGGAAAATAACTCATCACCTCCAATAATTCTGCTTTCATTAAACGAATTAACTGAACTCCTTTTACAGCACATAAATCATTTCCCCCCAAATGAATACAACTTAGAACTGGAGAAGAAAATCGCCGAGCTTGCAGTAATGCTGGCAACAACTGCTTCCAAGTCATTCCTCGTATGGCCAACCAGCGGATTCGAATACCGAATTCCACCAATCCCAGGTTGGATCCCCACTTTGATTCCAGAGCATGCTTGTGTGCCCAAAAGACATATGAATGTCCGCAGATCCATACACATATGTCCAGAGGCAATACATCTGTAAAAGAAACTAGAACAATTAGCATAAACCTAATCACTTCTCATCCTGAACATACCCTTTATATCTATTAGACCTCCATCTTCCCACCCGCTGAATTAAAGCCACTGAACCCCCTTCTTGGGCTACATTGGAAGCAGCACCAATTCGAAAGGAATGTGTCCCATACTCCTTCGGCTCCAAACCCATATATCTCAAACCTTTATTAAGCCCTGCTGCAAATTGATACCTCGTTAAAGGCATACCATTGCTATGCACCAACCAAACCTCACCACCCACCGGTCTTACACCATTGAACTCCACTGCACATTGCACTGGACAAAATTCCAAAGTCTTAGCCGCTCGCAGACTAATCCAAATGCCTTTTCCATCTTGGTCCGTTTTAGACTTCCTTAAATATATACGCAACACCCCCTTTTCCACCACCACATCCCTTCTTCTCAAACCTTCATCATCCATAGCTCGCGTTGATGAAGCTACCAACTCCCCAACCCTGCAAGCTGAAAAGAAGGCTACCACAAAAGCCACCTGAAATAACAATATTTCATATTTTGAAAAACAAATATTGGTTAATACCTTGCACAATTGCACTACCTGTGCATAAAATAGCGGCCTCCTCACCCTCTCCATTCGTGATTTCCCATGTTCTCTGGAAAAACCACACAATAACTTACGAATCAAATATTTCCCAGCTGGATCTCCCCAACCCAGCAATTTAGACACAAATGCTATTGCAGCCATCGTCTGAGATACCATCCCAAACGACCATTTATTATCCACTGCAAAAGCAATAAGTCGGACCACTCTCTCTTCACAAATTGGGAAAACCAAATCCCAACCTCTGTCAGCCAGAAATGATAGGAATCGCCTCCATCCAACTCCATAAGCCTTCCCAATATTAGGAGCTAATGCTCTCATCAACAGCGCCTCACAACCTCCTGAAAATTGTGCCACAAATCTTCGGACATCCGTGTAGGCTCCCAATCTGCTGACGGAGCCAAAGCTCTGAAGCGATGTAACTGTAAACGAGATAACGCATCAGCAATCTCATTACAAACACCAGGCACATGTCTCGCTGTTAGCCATAAATTTAATTGCAAACATTTTAACACAATCAATCTCAACAGCTCCACTAACAGCGGACAACGCGAATACTGCTTATTGATTGCCCATACTACTGACATGTTATCAGAATACAAGGCAATCCTCCTGTTACACAACCTCCGTTCCCATAGCCACAAAGCCACCCAAATTGGAAATAATTCCAACAAAGCTATATTCTTGCACAAACCCATCTCTCTCCACCATTGAGGCCACTCTTCTGCACACCATGCCCCTCCAAAATAAATCCCAAATCCAATTTCTCCCGACGCATCCATGAATAATTGTAAATCCACACTTGAAACCAATACATCTTGCCAAACACAAGTTCCATTAAACACCGACAAAAATTCTCTCCAGATTTGCAAATCCGCTCGCACTGCCTGTGTCACACGCACTCTAAAATGCGCCTTCCGCAAACCAACTGTTAACAATGCTAAACGTCTCGAAAAAACTCGTCCCATAGGAATCACTCTCGTTGCAAAATTAAAATGCCCCAACAACGACTGAATCTCCTTCAACGTCACCTTTTTCTTGATGCATACCCTATCAATCTCCTGACGCAAAACCACAATCTTTTCTTTAGGCAGACGAGACTCCATTCTCACTGAATCCAACTCTATCCCCAAAAACACCAATTTGGTAACCGGGCCCTCACTTTTTTCTTTAGCCAAAGGCACACCCAACTCCTTTGCCACCGTTCTAAATGCTGACATCAAGGAAGCACACTGCAATGAATTTTCTGGACCCTCAACAAAAAATCATCCAAATAATGAACAATAGAATCCCAACCACTAACCTGTTCCACTACCCAATGTAAAAATGTAGCAAATGCTTCAAAATAATTACAAGAAATAGAACAACCCATAGGCATACATTTATCAAAATAAAATTTACCTTCAAACTTAAATCCAAGCAACCTAAAAGCTGTAGGGTGCACTGGCAATAAATGGAAAGCTGCTTCAATGTCCGCTTTTCCCATCAATGCACCTTTTCCCAAATTCCTCAACAAATCCACCGCTTGTTCAAAACTAGCATATTGCACTGTACACAAATCTGGATCAATAAAACTATTTACACCAAAACCTTCAGGATAGGACAAATTATGAATCAACCTGTATGTACCCGGCTCTTTTTTCGGTATCACACCCAATGGAGACACTACCAAATTTTTAAGCGGCGGGTCAGCAAACGGTCCTGCTATCCGCCCAAGACTCAACTCCTTCATCAACTTCTTCTGAACCACCTCCGCATGCTGAATCACAGATACTGAATTCTTACACTTATGATCCAACACCGGTCCCTCAAACGGGATCGGGAAACCTTCTGAAAAACCTACCCACAGCAAATATGCATCACCACCACACGGATACAGACCCAACCAATTTTGTAACGCCACTACCTTAATAGGAGAAGGGGCCTTGCCAGCCCACACCTGGGCCGCCCATAGCTCCTCCCCTCCCCGACCTTCCCCGACCTCCCAATCCCCCTCTTGGACATTTAAACACAGGGTGGAATCCCTGACAGACACTGCAACAGTGTCTGAATCTGCAGGCAGGCCTATTACATCGTCCTGCATTAAATTGGAAACAAGCATTACCGGGGCTACTCCCCTTTCCCCCCAATCCGCTTGTCCCCACACTTCCTCCTCCTGCCATTCCGAAACTCCCTGTTCGACCAACGCCCATTCCCCCGGTATTTCCAACTGAGCCACTACCATACCCGGGAAATCCAGCAGAGGCTCCCGAACGAAAGGGAGGATTAACCGAAGGAGTAAAATTAGCAATCCACAAATCCACATCTCTCACACCCCAATTCTCAGATTTGTCCTTCGCCAAACTCCGCCTAAACTGCTCATCATAATTTACCCAAGCCCAAACTCCATACATTTTATAAGCTCTCAAAATTAAATCACAGTAATTCCATAAACCCGGATAAAGAGCAGGTTTCTGACCTCCCAACACACTCGCAAAAACATGAAAACTTAACAACCAATTCATGATTGTCTTTGGTACCCTCCCTCTTTTCTTCTTTCCTTCTTCCTTACCCCCATCCTTCCCCCCATTAACATCCCTATCACGGACTAACAAGGCAAATAAATCTATATATTTTCCTTTTAAAATTCTCTGCTTCCATTTTAACGTTATATAACAATCCAGAGGGGCAATATTACATAATGTATGACCCATCCTCGAACCCATAAATATACCTGCCCTTTGATTCTCCCGCATCCCACTTACAACATTCCCCCTTTCCACCTCTACTTCATCCGAAGAAGATGAAGAAGACCCTGATGAATCCCAGGAGTCTGAAGATTCCCATACGTGCATAGGATCACCTGTTCCACCCCTCCTCTGCCTTTTTTCACTATCCAACCGCCTTACCACATGACACAAATTCCGCATAAATTTTTTATTCCGCAGCTTCTTTCTCAAACCTTTTCCCGACACCCCTTTTTCCCAACTACCCCGATCTCTAACCCCCTCCCGTACTTCCCCTCCCCCCCCGCCCCCTTCTATATCCAGTTACACACAATTCCTCCAACTCACCCATTGCTCTCCCAGCAGAAGGCCCCTCCAACGGATCCTCCGCCGCAGCATCCTGCAAAGGAACATCACCACGGGTCCGCATACCACCTGCCATCGCACTGGTTGCCATCCCACATTGCATCCTGCTACCCCTCTCCTGCTCGATATTCAATCCCACCTGACACCCCATTTCCACACCTTGTCCACCATTCACCCCTTCTGCAACATCAGCATCTCTCCCTATATTCCCCATACCCCCTTTAGCACTCCCCCCTCCAGACACATTCATCCCATGTTTCTTTTTTCCACTCACTTTACCCCCACTTTTCACAATCTTCTTTGGCCCCATTAAACAGTATTTTTATTTATTTATTATTTATTATTATTATATATATATATAATTATTTATTTATTTAATATAATCAATTACCCACAATCACTCACTCTCCCTGCTCCCAAGCAAACACCCCTTCAATTTTGAGTCCCTTAATCTCTCCTTTTAAAAGGTTACACTGCTGATTTAGGTCCCCTAATTTACCCATCCAGTTCCTGACCAGGGTTGCACCTGCTTAGCTTCCTGCTTTTGCCATGTGACATACACCTTCACCATGTGGGTGGCCCCCAATAAAAACTCTACCCCTAACACCTCACAAACCGGAAGTGCCTTCCCAACACACTTTAACTCACCCACCCCCCCACCCCCAACGTAACACACACTTCAAAAAACCCCGTTTGTCCGCCCAGCAATCAAAAAACCAACCCAAATTCCCCTCACCTCCGCGAAACCGGAAGTGCTATCGCGATGTTTTCTACCACGCCACTGCCAAACACCAGCCTCCCCCACCTCAGGTAATTTTTAAAGGGGAATTGAACCAGCAACCTTCTGATTACAAGCTCAGTGCTCTAGCCAGTGCTCCACTGATTAGACATAAGAATTTGTTTTGTTTTTTCCACTTTAAACCCCCCCCCAACTTCTCTTTCACTCCCTTCTATTCACCCTAACCCTCTCCTACCTAACTAAAAACTAATTCTGAGTGCCCAAATCTTCCCTATCCTAGCACTTCCCTTCCAGCCAATCCTATCCCTTAATTCCTACCCAATCCCCTTTCTCCCTTTCCTGTTGCTAACCTAAACACTAACTACTTCCAAACTAACTCCCTCCTGCAACTCCCCCCCCCCCTTCCTTTCTTCTTCTGGCTGCCTGGCTTCACTCAATGTTAACACCCTCACAGCTTAACTGTGAGGGCTTCCTTATTCAGATAGCATCCTTCTATAAATGCTTGACCAGTTCTTCTTGTTTTCCTTGACTTCTGTATAACATCAATTGTATTCTGTACCCTGGGATGGCGATGCCATAACAGGTCTTTGTAAGCCACATTGAGCCTGCAAATTGGTGGGAAAATGTGGGATACAAGTGCAATAAATTAAATAAATTAAATAAATAAATAAATAAGTTCTTGATCTATTATGATCCCCAAATACCTAAAGGAAAGGACTACTTTAATTAACTATCCATTTTGGGTGCCAAAGAAGGAGCAAAACATTTACCAATAACCCAAGTATGACTGTTTTTTTTCCTTTATATTAAGGATATGATGCCTCTCATTTAGCCAGGCAGAAAATAGTGACAAAGCAGGAATTAAGTTTGGTAAGATCCAAACACAAGGAATCAGTACAAAAAAACAATTAGAATGTTTTCTGCATAATAAAATGTATGAAGACCCTGTTCTTGTATATTAGTAGCAAGAGGACTAAGAAACAGCTTAAATAATAAAAGGAGCCTTGTGAGACCCAAGTATTTAAAGGATAGAACTTAGATTCAGAATTAATTAGGGAAACAGAAAATGTATGAGGCGATAGAAAAAAAGAAAACCAACAGAATCACCTTCCCGGCGACACCCATCTGTGGTAACCATGTGAGAAGCAACCCATGGTGAATTGTGTCAAAAGCAGATGTTAAATCCAAAGAAACTAAAATAGAAAAGTCACTTTTATTGATTGTTGAGTGAAGTTCGCTATTTAAGGCAGTTAAAATGCTCTCAACTATGGCCTACACAAAATCCAGATTGACAAGAATGTAATAAATTATTGCTCTCTACAAAAGTTGTGAGTTACTAAAAGACCACTCTTTCAGTAAGTTTTGAAATATAGCACAGATTTGAAATGGGTGAACATGAAGGCAGAGTTCAGAAAAGATGAACTGTTAGAAACAGAAAGTACATTTTGACTTATTTGAGACACTTCTACTTTAGAAACAAAATTTCTTTGATGCAAGGATATCTTGGAATGAAACTATTGAGCTAACTCTTCAACACTAGGGTGATTAGAGGAATTTGTTGAGCCTGCTGTATGTAGTAAGTTCCTTCAGAATAGAGAATAGTTTTTTTTATGTTTTTTTGGTTTGTTATTTTTTCAAGGTTGGTGTTTTAACTCATAAGACATTGTATGGTGATTTACCGGAATACTTGCAACCCTATTTTCAATGTTTAACTGGAAGTGGAGTTTACAATCTTAGGAACAAATTACTTTTAATTTTTCCATCAGTCAAGTCATCTGAAGTCTAAAAAACAGTTCAGTGCAATGTTTTCCTATCAGGCTGTGTTATTATGGTCTCTTAGATCAGTTAGGAATTACAATCAGTTTAGAAAACAGCTGAAGAAATTTTTTATTCACTGAGGGGTCTGTTTACAAAGCAGTGCTAACAGCTGTCCATGTGCTAGTGCCAACACAGCCCATTCAAAGTGAATAAACATAACAATGGCAGACCAAGTACATTTTCCTCCAGGAATTTGTCCGAACCTTTTTTAAACCCAGATATGCTAACTTCTTTTACCACATCGTCCGGCAAAGAGTTCCAGAGCTTAACTATTCGTTGAGTGAAAAAAATATTTCCTCCTATTTATTTTAAAAGTATTTTCATGTAACTTCCTCGAGTGTCCTCTAGTCTTTGTACTTTTGGAACGAGTAAAAAAATATATATTTACTTCTACTTATTCTACACCACTCAGGATTTTGTAGACCGCAATCATATCTCCCCTCATCTGTCTCTTTTCCAAGCTGAAGAGCCCTGCGGTAGTCCAGTGGTAGTTCCGTGTTGGCGCCCAGTAAGTCCACAGTGGACTTACCACTGCTTAGTAAAAGGGCAGTTTAATATGCTAGAAGGAGGAGAAGCTTTCTTTTTTGAAACTTTGAATACCAAGAGTTCGTGTAACAGCTGGTAGGTTAGGTAACTTCAGTATTGGTATTTATTAGTATTCATTTTGAACACGAATTTTGCTTAGTTATGATAGTAATTTTATGTGCTCTTCTGTTTTTTAGAGAGTTATTCAGTGTTGCTAGATGTTAACCATTGCTAGGTGTATGTGCCAATTGGGACCCTAGTAGGTATATGCGCCTTTTAAGGCTGTCCATTAAAAAGAAAAAAATCTGTTTGAAAGTTATTTTTAAGATTGATTACATTTATAAGTTGTACTAATACCAGTATGTTGTATTTATTATCTGGATATTAAAATGATATGTATGTTTTAATAGTAACTAATTTGTGATATAAATATGAGAGATTTTTTTAATGATTTGTAATAATTATATTTTATTTTATGTGTGTATTTCAGTGTAAAGTAAATACCTTGACACAGCCTCTTGGGAGGTGAAACGTGGCCACAATGGTTTTTTTAATAAACGTTTTGTGTTTTTTGAACATTGACTGAGATCCGTTCTGTTCTTTGATTGCTGTGATCTACGGACTTCTATTGCCTCTCTTTTTCTGGATTCTTATTTTATAAACCATTCAGCCCTTTCTGCACAGTTCTTAAAGTACAGGTGCATATTAAAGTGTCCCTTTTTTCAGACACATACATCCTCCATATATAAAATAAGCTTCCCCTCCTCCCATGTCTTTGCAAATCTTTTGTTTGTACAATCTCTAAGCAATTTTATAAGAGATGAATTGAGCACATAAAACATTATTAATATGGTTAAAAGTCTTTTTAGAATTGCACTCATAAAGCACTACTTTGCTATCACAGAATCTTTTTAGAATATCTACCCTGTGTGTTAAAGACTGTAAAACATAGTTTCTGTCACTATCTAGGATCTGTTGAATGGTGTAATGTTTTTCTGTTATGAAAATGGTTAAGAACAATATACTTTATTTTTAGATTTTTCAGTTGGGGGAGGGGATTTGTATTTAATGATTCAAGAGAGTTAAATGAAAAATCATCATCTAAATTTTTGTATTACTACTTAGTAAACTATATCTAATTATCCTGACAGTTACCAATTATTTTGGTAATTATGTTTTCCTAATCCAGTCTTGTGCATTGAAATGGAACATCAAATACCATGGTCTAAATATATGTTTACTTTATATGCAAACTCCGTTATGAAGAATGACTGAAAAGATGGTAAGAATTTCTGCTAAATTCCTATGCAGTGTACAAGCAAATTAGCTAGATCGTAGCACTTAAGCAATCAATCAATGAACTTACTGCTACTGCCCCCTATGCAATCAATCCTAGTACATTAAAGAAGATAAATTTAAAACTGTGTAAATTATATGGGCAAACGTTTTTATGGACTTTGCACCAAACCTGAGATGGCTATCTGCACTAATAACAACATGCAATAATTAATCACATGCTAACTGCAATGCACTGTTCACACTCATTCTCCACCCATTAGTTGCTCATTTTCCAACTCATAACAAGGTATAGCGCTCATTTACATAGCAGATGGATATCTCAAAATGGCCAAAATACAGGTCCATCTGCTGAAAATATCCAAATTGTGATTTTAGAAAGGCAGAAGTTGGATGTTTTACACTGCAGCTCATTCAAATAGCAAGGGGCGTATTTTGGGCAGACCTAGAGCAGGCCCATAATCAGGACATCTTTCAGTATGAACTCCCCCTCAAATCACAAGTCAGGAACCTTGGAATACAGTTAGATTCAACATTTACTCTGATTCCCCAAATCCAAGCAACCTTCAAGAGCTGCTTCTACTATTTGCGACAGCTACGCTGCCTCTCTCCTTACGTCGAGAAGGTAAATCTTATCCCAGTTGTGCATTCCATGGTAACATCAATACTGGATTACTGCAATGCACCATACAATGGTCTGACTACAAAGGGCCTGCACCAGCTCCAGTTGATTCAGAATGCAGCAGCAATACTCATAGAAGGTTACAAGTGACGTGACCATATCACACCATTTATGCAAAAACTTCATTGGCTACCAGTACAATACAGGGCTAAATTTTAAACTCTATGTCTGATCTTCAAGGCCCTGAAAGGAAATGGCCTTGAGTACCTGAAAAATAGGATGATCCTCCACACACCACCAAGGACACTAAGGTCCTCCCAAGGACTTTCACTAACAACACCCTCTCCAAAAGACACTACACGATGTGATACCTGCAAGTGAGCCTTCTCCGGAGTAGCCCCCACACTCTGGAATGCACTGCCTGAAAGGCTGCGCTTAACACAAGTCTATCTCTACTTCAGGAAGCAGGTGAAAGCTTGGCTCTTCAACCAGGCCTTTACTGGAAGAAGTAACTAACTCGTTAGTCTCCCTCACACACACAAGTACTCAGGCTGCATATACTGCAGCAGAACATGTTTATCCACTCCTACTCTAGCTGAGATAACATTTAACCATTTCTCCGACCTCATGTGCAACTTTCTTTAAATCAATCACCTTACTTTCTAATTCTTCCTACTTTCTTACCCTTCTATATGTTACATCTTTGCTTTATTTATTTATTTCTTGCATTTGTATCCCACTTTTTCTTACCTTTTTGCATGCTCAATGTGGCTTACAATATGCCGTAGTGGCGATCGCCATTTCTGGAATGAGAAATACAAAGTGGTATTGCATTAAGTGCATAAATGGTAGAGTAGATTACAGATTAAATTAGATAATCAGTTCATTTCGGTGTGAGAAATAAGGTGGTAGTGTATTAACATTCGATAGTGACAGAGTTATAATGTTCTATTACGTATTGTGTTGACATTGTAATTAGTATACCATGAGGCATATTTTCAAAGCACTTTGGGAGGCTAAGTTCCATAGGTTTCTATGGAACTTTGGGAGGCTAAGTGCTTTGAAAATGAGCTTGTTTGCCATACTTTGTATTGTTTTTGAATATTTTTACTGCTGTTACTGCCTATTGCTTATGCTAGATCTATTCTTACTGTACACTGCCTTGGGTGAATTCCTTCAAAAAGGCGGTAAATAAATCCTAATAGTCAGTATGGCTATTCTTATATTCTTATGTTCTCAATACTCACCCCTGTCTTTCCTTCTGCTTCCCTCCAGAGGTGAAAGAGGCTACCCATGGCAAACCTGGCTCATGACAATGTTCCCTTTACATGGTTGCTCACAAAAATGTTTTTTGTGCTATATACAGAAACACATTGTTAACACTGATGCTCAAAAATTGTTGCTTTTTAAAACTTGTTGTTTACAGAAAATAAAATTGCATACACCAGGCCACTCCTTGGAGAAAACAATGCTCATGACCCCCAAACTGTGGTGGAGGAGGACTACAATAGCAGGCATGAGACCACATGCTGCATCATAGAACGCACCTTTCTTCAGCTCAAGAATCAGTTCCAGTGTCCCAATTGGTCCAGAGAGGAGCTCATCTATAGCCGTGAAAAGGTTGCAAAGATATTCTCGGTGTGCTGCACGCTGCATAACCTGGCTCTCTGAAGACAATAGCCCCTGCCAGAAGAGACACCACAACCACAGCAGAAGGCCCAAGACCCAGAGGAGGAGGATTCCCTGCTTCTGTCCCCCACCCACAGAGCTGAACTGGGTGCACACCAGCTGGGGGAGCGAGGCAGGGAAAGACTCATACAGACCAATATTTCACAAATGTATATAATATTTATTTAGTGTAACATACCAACCCCAAACCTCCCCCACCACCACCCACTTCATACACACCCTCTTCCCTACAGTACACCCCTCCCTCACTACATCACATACTCTCCCCTACTCTCACCCCGACAAACACCTCCACCCCCTCCCCTTCCCCAGCACACACCCCTTCCCCCAACCCATCAAACACACCCTCACTACTTCACCCTCCCCCTTCCCCCAGTGCACACCACCACAGAAAGGCATGTAGCTGGCTAGCCAACCTACTTCTCCTCCCCCTCCCTCACCCCTCCCACTCCCCATCCTCTCTGGGCTGCACCTCACTACCCCACCCCCGAGCAACTAGCAATTAGCTGCCCCTCCAGCTGCAGATGGATTGTCCGTGCCTTTCACTGTGGGGCTTGCACTGTCCTCGCTTTCAGTGGAGGTTATAGCCGCCTCTGCTGCTGCATAAAAGTCAAGTCACCTGGCTGTTGGGCTTCTCTTCAGCCACATTTTGCTGGAGTTTGTCCTGCAGCAGCTGACACAGCACTGGTTGAGGTTGTTTGTGGTGGCTCTGTGGCCTCTAGACTTGATACGGCAGCAGTACCCATGGAGATCCCTGCGGATCCCTAGGTTCTGGTGCCAGATGTTCTCATTTGTCTGCTGGTTCTTCTCCTGCATGAGTTGCTGCTGCTCAGTGCAGTCCTGCAGCGCCTGCACCGCCTGCCACAGTAATTTTCTGGTGCCGGTAATGTGAATGAGAATAGTACTCTCAAGCCTCTATGACAGTCTCAGATGTTATAGCCAGATCCATTAGAGCAGAATGCAGGTCCCCAGAGTAGTGTAGTGGTGGGTGCAGTGCACTGTAGACAGGTAGACTCATGAACCCTCCAAAACTCACCATAACCCCACTGTACCCACATATAGGTGCCCCCTTCACCCATAAGGACTATTGTAGTGGTGTACAGTTGGGGGTAGTGGGGTTTGGGTGGGTTTTGGAGGACTCAGCAGACAAGTGAGCAATTATAAGATTGTATCTAGGAGCATTCATATGAAGTTCACAGCAGTAACCCCTAGGGTGTCCCATTGCTCTTCTGGGGTGTCTGGGGGACCAGTCTCCTAAAATGTTGGCCCCTCCTACATCCCAATGGTTTTATTTTCTATGTTTTTCACATGTGCATTTTTTTAATGACCTGAAAAGCTAAATGCACAGGGCACAAATCCCTGTTACAAACGGTAATTTTGACCAAAAAAAAAAAGTTTTGCTTTTTTGAAACTGGTTACATGTGCTATTCAGATTTGGGACATGTTAGCGCAACACACCCAAAGTCCAACTTCGATGTCATATCAAAAATGCCCCTCAATGTATTTTATCTTTATTCTCCTCTCCACCTTGGGGCTATTCTTCCTATTATCTTACTCAAATTCTATCGGTCACTCCATCAAGATTCCTTTATGTCACCAACCCTTTAGCAAGCAGTTCCTACCATCCTCTGCTATGAAAGATTATCGGTGCCAGGCCAGAATGAACAGACAGATGATGAAATTTAAACAGAAATGTAAAAAGCTAGCAAATTTGACAACACTATAATAATGTGTGATTTAAATTACCTCAGTATTGACTGGATAAGTGAATGTAAAGGTGATGAAGTTTTTTTTTTTTTGTTACATTTATACCCTGTACTTTCCCACTCATGGCAGGCTCAATGTGGCTTAGATATTGTATACAGGTACTTATTCGTACCTGGGGCAATGGAGGGTTAAGTGACTTGCCCAGAGTCACAAGGAGCTGCCTGTGCCTGAAGTGGGAAGTGAACTCAGTTCCCCAACACCAAAGTCCACCACCCTAACCACTAGGCCATTCCTTCCTAGATGAAATAAGTAAGGGGCCCTTTTACTAAGCCATGTAGGCGCTTATGTGTGCCCAACAAACGCAAATTTGAAACTACCGCCTGGCTACTGCGTGGCCTGCATAGTAATTTCATTTTTTACATGTATCCAGTACGTGTGCGGGAAAATTTCCAGTATGCGGTGCTAACCAGGCGATAATCGGCAGTGTACGCACGCTGGCAATTACTACCCGGTTAACGCATGAGACCTTATTGATGTCAGTGGATGGTGGTAAGGTCTCAGGTCCAAAATGAATGCATGCCAATTTTTATTTTGCCGCACATCCAATTTCAGGCCCAATAAAGGACTTTTTTGCAGGGGCGCTGAAAAATGAATCTACACGCATCCAATACACGTGTCTACACCAGCACAGGCCATTTTTCAGCAGCTAGTTCAGAAATCAACAAGAGGGAGAGCAATTTTAGATCTAGGCGTAAGTGGAATGCAAGACTTGGCACGGGAGGCAATGGTGTTGGAGAGGATTGCCAAAAGTGATGGAGTCGATAGAACACCGTTCACTGAAGACAGTGTGTATGAACAACTTGAAAGTCTAAAGGTGGACAAAGCCGTGGGACTGGACGGGATCCACCCCAGGATATTGAGGGAGCTCAGAGAGGTTCTGGCGGGTCCTCTTAAAGATTTGTTTAATAAATCCTTGGAGACGGGAGAGGTTCCGTGGGATTGGAGAATGGCAGACGTAGTCCCTCTTCACAAAAGTGGTGATAGGGAAGAAGCTGGAAACTACAGGCCGGTAAGCCTCACTTCGGTTATTGGAAAAGTAATGGAAGTGATCCTGAAGGAAAGGATAGTGAATTTCCTGGAAGCCAATAAGTTGCAAGATCCGAGACAACATGGTTTTAACAAAGGTAAATCATGCCAAACGAATCTCATTGAATTCTTTGACTGGGTGACTGGAGAATTGAATCAGGGACGTGCTATAGACGTAATCTACTTAGATTTCAGCAAAGCTTTTGAAATGGTTCCCAACAGCAGGCTCTTGAATAAACTTGACAGGCTGAAGATAGGACTCGACATGGTGAACTGGATTAGGAACTGGTTGATGGACAGACGCCAGAGGGTGGTGGTTAATGGAATTCGCTTGGATGAGGGAAAGGTGAGTAGTGAAGTGCCTCAGGAATTGGTGCTGGGGCCGATTCTGTACAATATATTTGTGAGTGACATTGCCGAAGAGTTAGAAGGTAAAGTTTGCCTTTTTGCGGATGATACTAAGATTTGTAACAGAGTGGACACCCAGGAGGCAGTGGAAAACATGAAAAAGGATCTGCAGAAGCTAGAAGAATGGTCTAAGGTTTGGCAATTAAAATTCAATGCGAAGAAATGCAAAGTGATGCAGTTAAGGAGTAGAAATCCTCGGGAGACGTATGTGTTAGGCGGTGAGAGTCTGATATGTACAGATGGGGAGAGGGATCTTGGGGTGACAGTATCTGAGGATCTGAAGGCGACGAAACAGTGTGACAAGGCGGTGGCCATAGCTAAAAGGTTGCTAGGCTGTATAGAGAGAGGTGTGACCAGCAGAAGAAAAGAGGTTTTAATGCCCCTGTATAAGTCGTTGATGAGGCCCCACCTGGAGTATTGTGTTCAGTTTTGGAAGCCGTATCTTGCTAAGGATGTAAAAAGAATTGAAGCAGTGCAAAGAAAAGCTACGAGAATGGCATGGGATTTGTGTTACAAGATGTATGAGGAGAGACTTGTTGACCTGAACATGTATACCCTGGAGGAAAGGAGAAACAGGGGTGATATGATACAGACATTCAAATATTTGAAAGGTATTAATCCGCAAATGAACCTTTTCTGTAGATGGGAAGGCGGTAGAACTAGAGGACATGAAATGAGATTGAAGGGGGGCAGACTCAAGAAAAATGTCAGGAAGTATTTTTTCACGGAGAGAGTGATGGACACTTGGAATGCCCTCCCGCGGGAGGTGGTGGAGATGAAAACGGTAACGGAATTCAAACATGCGTGGGATAAACATAAAGGAATCCTGTTCAGAAGGAATGGATCCTCAGAAGCTTAGCGAAGATTGCGTGGCAGAGCCGGTGGTGGGAGGCGGGGCTGGTGGTTGGAAGGCGGGGCTAGTGCTGGGCAGACTTTTACGGTCTGTGCCCTGAAAATGGCAGATACAAATCAAGGTAAGGTATACACAAAAAGTAGCACATATGAGTTTATCTTGTTGGGCAGACTGGATGGACCGTGCAGGTCTTTTTCTGCCATCATCTACTATAACATAATCAAATTTGAGCTAATAACTGGAATGAAGACACTAAGAGAGTATATTACGAATGAGTAGCATTCTTACCAGAACCAAATGTTATCACAATCAGACAACTTGCCTTATCTTCTATAGATATAATTACTTGCTTTTTTCAAGCTCAAGGCAAGTTACAACCAGGTGCACAACTTAATTCCCTGCCCACACGGGTTTACAATCTAAGAAATGTCTGAGGTAATGGAGAGCAAATAAACTTTCCCAAAGCCACAAATGCTAAGTTCCCAGTTTAACAGCCTGTTTCTCTAACAACCAAGCTACACTTACACATAAATAAAATGACACCTAAATATATATATATATATATATATATATATATATATATATATATATATATATATATATATATATTTATTTATTTGTTGCATTTGTATCCCACATTTTCCCACCTATTTGCAGGCTCAATGTGGCTTACAGAGTTTGGTTATGACATAATCATTCCATGATATCAGATACAATTAGTAACGTACAAAGATTAGGTGAGGGAAGAGAAAAGGAAGGTGTTAGGCAAGATATAAGGTGGACTGTAATGATTGGGTGAGTTGGTGAGGTAATTTTGTAAGGCTATGGGTACTCTTTGTAGGCCTTGTTGAATAGATGTGTCTTCAGAGATTTACGGAAGTTAGTTATTTCATCAATAGCTTTCAGGGCTGTAGGTAATGCATTCCACAATTGCATGCTCATGTAAGAGAAGGTGGTGGCGTGTATCAGCTTGTATTTTAATCCTTTACAGCTGGGGAAGTGTCATTTTATTTATGTGTAAGTGTAGCTTGGTTGTTAGAGAACCAACATAGAAAATCAAGCCATTGGGATGTAGGAGGAGCCAGCATTTTAGGAGACTGGTCCCCCAGACATCCCAGGAGAGCAATGGGGCACCCTAGGTGTTACTGCTGTGAACTTCATATAAATTCTCCTAGATATGTGTCTCACAATTGCTCCCTTATCTTGTCTGCTGATCCCTTCAAAGCCCACCCAAATCCCACTACCCCCAACAGTATACCACTACAATAGCCCTTTAGGGTTTAGTTAAAATCTTTAAATAAGAAATGTTGTCCTAAATTAGCTGGCTGTCAGACACTAACACTTTCCATATTTCAGGTAGAAATACTTTGTGGTTATAAGTAAACAGTAGATACTACAGTATTAAAACATCTTTCCCTCCAGCAAGTGAAGTGCTTCCCATATTGGTGCCCACATTCCTTAACATAATTCCATGATAATACATATTGCACGGCAGCTTTTTGAGTGGTATTAAATCCTTTTCAAAAGAAGTTATCATTAGGTACTGAGGAAAGCAGACCATTCACATGAGAAGGCAAGGCATTTTAAAATAGTCTGGTGGGCTTGGAGAAATGATTTCCAAATGTTTGTTCTCTCGAGCATAACAGTTTATGTGTTAAACTCTAATTTTCCACAGATGGCAAAACTGAAAGTTTGCTTGTCAGAAGTGTTTAAAGATTTAGGACAACCTAACATTTTTACTCTACAGCTGCTGAGCAAAGTAATGTACTGAGTAAATGTGTCCTCTTAACCCTGCCTTTCATCTCTGTTATAAAGCTATTACAGGTAATGAAAAAAGGCTTCACATGCACTTCGTTGTTTCTTGCTCAAGTGCTCACTGCATAGTTCTGTTTTTAGAGATTAAAGATTTTTTTCTTTGTTTTATCCCCCATATAGGTATCCTTTATTCATTAAATTCCCATCTTTCACAAAAACTATCAGAGCAGAACCATTGTGTGCCTTCAAAAAATAGCAAGAATGATAAAAGGCACTGCTTTTTCTTACCACAGCTGTGCTTTTAATGTCTAGTTAAAATAATATCAGTCCATTAGTGCAGCTAGAGTGCATGTTCACTACCCTATAAAAGCAAGCCTGTTTACCTCACGGCTTTATTTAGCAAGGCAAAGCTTGAAGAAGATGTTAGTGTACTGGAAAAGGGGATTGCAATCTCAGTTTTAAAGGATAGAAAGTCAGATATGGCATCTAAATATGTTATTCAGAAAATTTAGGCATACATTTTTTTAACTTTTAATAAACAGAAGAAAAAAAAAAGCAAAATTATGAAGTTCATCCACTTAAAAAGGTAACAATATATGTTTTGGCTAGTTTGCAAAGGCTAAAACCTTTTTTTCTCAGTTCAAGACAGTATGAACAAAAGATGACAATGTTTGAATGTTTCAGTGACACACAAGAGCATTTCTATGACATAACTCTGGCACTTGCACCCATTTCCATAACATGCATCCTTACATCATCACTGTAATTGTAACATCAAATTTGAGCTACTATCTAGGGTGAACCCGCAAAGGAAATCTACTGTAGCTGCATTTAATTTTAGAAAGGGTGACTATAATAAAATGAGGAAAATAGATAAAAGGAAGCTAAAAGGGTCAGCTGCTAAAGTTAGGACACTAAGGCGTGGACGTTATTCAAAAATCTCATCTTGGAAGCCCAGACCAGATGCATTCTACTTTTTTGCAAAGGTAGAAAGAAGAGAAAAATGCTAGCCAGCATAGTTAAAAGGTGAAATAAAAGAGGCTATTATAGCCAAAAGATTGTCCATCAAAGAATGGAAAAAGGACCCAAATGAAGAAAATAAGAAGCAATATAAGCACTTGCAAGTCAGATGCAAAGCATTAATAAAGAAGTCTAAAAGAGAATATGAAGAGAAACTTGCCGCAGAGGCTAAAACTCACAGTAACAAAATTTTCAGGTATATTAGAAGCAGAAAGCCTGCTAGGGAATCCATGGGACTATTAGATCATGAAGGGGCAAAAGGGGCACTCAGAGAGGACAAAGCCATAGTGGAGAAATTGAAATGAATTCTTTGCTTCGATCTTTACGGAAGAAGATGTATTGGAAATGGTTTTCAAGGGTGTTGATGCAGAGGAACTGAAAGAAATTTCAGTGAACTTGGAAGATGTACTGAGCCAAATAGACAAATTAAAGAGTAGTAAATCACCTGGCCTGGGTGGCATACATTCAAGGGTACTCAAAGAACTCAAGCATGAAATTGCTGATCTGCTGTTAGTAATATGTAACCTGTCATTAAAATTGTCTGTAGTACATGAAGATTGGAGGGTGGCCAATATGACAATGATTTTCAAAAAGGGTTCCAGGGGTCACCCGTGAAATAATAGACTGGTAAGCCTGACGTCAGTGCCAGGCAACAGAGTGGAAACTGTTATAAAGAATAAAATTACAGAAAAAATAAGCAAACATGGTTTAATGGGACAGTGTCAGCATGGGTTCAACCAAGGGAAGTCTTTACTCACCAATTTGCTTCATTTCTATGAAAGCATGAATAAACATGTGGATAAAGGTGAGCTGGTTGATGTAATGTCTCTAGATTTTCTGAAAGCTTTTAAAGATCCTCAAGAGAGACTCCTAAGAAAATTAAAGAGTCATGGGATATGAGAAAAAATCTGGTATGGATTAGAAATTGGTTATTGGACAGAAAACAGAGCGTAAGTTAAATGGTCATTTCTCTTAATGGAGGAGGATGAACAGTGGAGTGCAACAAGGATCAGTACTGAACCCGGTGTTATTTAACACATTTATAAATGATATGCAAAACAGAATGACAAGTGAAGTGATTAATTTTTCAGATGACTGTGAAATATTGCAGGAAGACCTTAGTAAATTGGAAGACTGGGTATCCAATGACAGATGAAATTTAATATGGACAAATGTAAGGTGATGCACAATGGAAAGAATAACCCAAATCATAATTACCTGATGATGGAGAACCATGATTGAAATATAGTTATACCAGGCTCTAATCTATTCAGGAATGACAGGGTAGGAAGAAAAAGAGGAGTGGTGTTATATTGTATGGAGTATAATCCCCAGCCACAACATAACTAGTGCATTACAGAGCTTGATTATACCAGATCACAGAATATACAATGCTCTATGCTAAAATAAAAAAAAAAGACTTTTGTTCAGACATGCCCAGATGTGCCTTTCAGAAGGAAGGAACCTGTGACCCAGTTAGAATGGTCGAGATGGCAATCTGACTGATACAAGCAAAAAGGAAGTGGGAAATGTGCATTTTGGAAGCACCTCAGAGACTTTCTCCTGTTCAAGACTTTTCATTGTTTAGAATAAGTGATGTATCTGTGATTTGACCTGATTTTTCTGCTTTTTGTAATTTGTTTATTGTATATTTTATAGATGTTTTTTATTGTAATCTGCCTTGCATAAGGGCAGAAAACAAATAAAAAACCTAATTTAATAAGGGCCCTTAGTCACATTGACCACAGCCTTCTGGAGCCTGGAATTCAAGGAAAATCATCCAGAGTGACATCAAAAAACATTCCTGTGGTTTGACAAGCCATAACAAAAGGGCACAAGCCAGTCACCTCCTGTGATGTTATAAAGCAACAGAGATATTGCTGCTATCAAAATGATATAAAAGGGCATTTACTGTGCAAGAAATTATAACTGTACCATCGTACCCGCCATCAACTTCTACAACATCAGAACACTTCAGTAGAAGGTCAAATGCGAGCACTGCCTGTGACAATGCAAACACCTGCTGTTCCAGTCATCCCTGAAAAGGAAGGAAAAGACTTATATCACATACTCAGGTTGTATACTGTAAGTCAAGATCTGTAATCACTATTCTATTGTGGGACAAACAGGTGGCATTTTACCATAGAAAATGTACATTTATTCCAATTGATACCTGACTAGTATTCATTCTACCATTTACACATCTTTTATTCTAATCTTTTGGCATTCTTGTCTATATTCTATCTTTGTAAATAAATTCTGTTATTGTTAATAGTTAAGTGTGTTTTTGTTGTTTATCACTAAATATCTAGAGAGAGTTTGAGCTCATCAGCCATACAGGAGATGTGATTTTATTATTCTAGTGTGCTAAGCAGTAATTTTATACATGTCTTTATCCTACCACACCTAGTAGTGATTAGGGGTGGTACTACCATCACAGTAATTTAGAGTTGGTTCCACTGAGAGAGAGAAAATATGATAGATATTTACTGATAAACTGCCTTTTTTTACTGAGCTGCATTTAAAATAAGATTTGTTCACTTTGAGTTCCTAGTACTAATTCAGCTTTTTCACTACTTACACTAGTGCTACAATGACAAGAACAGGCTTGATTCATAGCCAAGACAATTATCATAATGACCTTGGCTGACAGAGAGAAGTTTTTCTTTTATTTTGTACACAGTCTTTATAGGCAGTCAGCCCAGAGAGACATCTTTGTTTTCTGTGCACTGTAAGAAGTGAAAGAAAAAAAAAATACTGCATTGCTATTTAAATACTTTTGCCCACTCTAGCTGTAATAATTGATAAAGCCACCTTATTTCTTTGATGTGTGCTATATATTGCAATTAACTCTATCTTTATATAGCCTCAAACTAGTCATCATTGCACTAGCCTAGATCTTCAAGATTCCTTGTCTGCTGGAAGGGTTAAAGTCACCAGAAAACATTGCATACAAGAGATCAGTGTGTTATTAACTTGTAGTCATAGTACTGTGGGTGGATTATATTCGCTCCCTGAACACAAGCATTCATCATTGGTTTGATCTTACTGAGCTTTACTTTAAGTATTGGGGGAAAAAGTATTTTTTATATCGAATGTAGGAAGGTATGTTGGGGTTCTACAGAACCTGTGATTGTATCTGATCCTTCTGCTAAGTTTATAGCCTCTATATCAGATGTGAAGAGGAATATGAATCAGACAGGGAGTAGCATGAAATCTTGCCTTTCTGCCAGAATGTGATGCATCTGAAGCAGCCTCTCCCATGACAGTAGATAGGGAGGAAAGATCCTTGTGCTTAATCATGGACCCACTTCAGACCTTGACAGTAGAAATAGGGGTGGGGGGAGTGTATCCTCTTGGTTCTGTATCTGTATAGCAAACTGACAGCTGTTGGATCAGGGAAGTATCTATGTAATGTTAACATAAAGGAGTTTATCTATCTGCCAGATATCTCTAGTTCTGAAAGGGAGCAGGAAAAAAAAACAAAAACAGTTTTGCTCTTAGATGTTATAAGCACAGTTATTGAATCCCCTGCACCTAATCGCATAGAGGTAGATAAGTAGGTAAGGAAATATATCATTTGCCTAAGAAGTTAGAGGTTACAGAAGAAACCCCTGTCTGTATAATGTTTAATCAACAGAGCCCAGTAATAGAAGCAGTATAGAAGCTAGTGGTTGGATGCCCTCTACATACACATGCCGAAACAAGAAGTTGGTGTGGTGCATCTCCTAAGGGGGTAATAAAGTATCTACTCTGTGTATGGTTTTGACAGCTAGGGAAGATAGTGACAATGCTAGCAAAGTGGGACCAAACACAGTTACCAGGTTACCACATGATCTAAAAATCACACCTGTTGCTATATGCCCTAGTTGTAAGCTACCTAAGATCAGAAGGCTGCAGGAGTCCTTTGATAAAAGGGGGAAGCAAACAATTCTTTGACTAAATATGTATGCTTCCCCATTTCCTTTAACTCTGTTACACAAGTCAGAAGGAAGAAACGAAAGCCTTAAGGCACTAGATATCATCACAGAGGGGCCCTTTACTAAGCTGCGTAAGTGTCTACATGTGCCTAATGCACGCCAAAATGGAGTTACTGCACGGCTACCATGTGGCTCTTGCAGTAATTTCATTTTTGCCACGCATCCAATATATCGAATGTAGGAAGGTATGTTGGGGTTCTACAGAACCTGTGATTGTATCTGATCCTTCTGCTAAGTTTATAGCCTCTATATCAGATGTGAAGAGGAATATGAATCAGACAGGGAGTAGCATGAAATCTTGCCTTTCTGCCAGAATGTGATGCATCTGAAGCAGCCTCTCCCATGACAGTAGATAGGGAGGAAAGATCCTTGTGCTTAATCATGGACCCACTTCAGACCTTGACAGTAGAAATAGGGGTGGGGGGAGTGTATCCTCTTGGTTCTGTATCTGTATAGCAAACTGACAGCTGTTGGATCAGGGAAGTATCTATGTAATGTTAACATAAAGGAGTTTATCTATCTGCCAGATATCTCTAGTTCTGAAAGGGAGGCAGGAAAAAAAAAACAAAAACAGTTTTGCTCTTAGATGTTATAAGCACAGTTATTGAATCCCCTGCACCTAATCGCATAGAGGTAGATAAGTAGGTAAGGAAATATATCATTTGCCTAAGAAGTTAGAGGTTACAGAAGAAACCCCTGTCTGTATAATGTTTAATCAACAGAGCCCAGTAATAGAAGCAGTATAGAAGCTAGTGGTTGGATGCCCTCTACATACACATGCCGAAACAAGAAGTTGGTGTGGTGCATCTCCTAAGGGGGTAATAAAGTATCTACTCTGTGTATGGTTTTGACAGCTAGGGAAGATAGTGACAATGCTAGCAAAGTGGGACCAAACACAGTTACCAGGTTACCACATGATCTAAAAATCACACCTGTTGCTATATGCCCTAGTTGTAAGCTACCTAAGAT
The DNA here is from genome assembly GCF_901765095.1 of Microcaecilia unicolor. Classification (NCBI taxonomy): domain Eukaryota; kingdom Metazoa; phylum Chordata; class Amphibia; order Gymnophiona; family Siphonopidae; genus Microcaecilia; species Microcaecilia unicolor. Next base: position 596,741,854 of record NC_044032.1, read on the forward strand.
CAGAAGGCTGCAGGAGTCCTTTGATAAAAGGGGGAAGCAAACAATTCTTTGACTAAATATGTATGCTTCCCCATTTCCTTTAACTCTGTTACACAAGTCAGAAGGAAGAAACGAAAGCCTTAAGGCACTAGATATCATCACAGAGGGGCCCTTTACTAAGCTGCGTAAGTGTCTACATGTGCCTAATGCACGCCAAAATGGAGTTACTGCACGGCTACCATGTGGCTCTTGCAGTAATTTCATTTTTGCCACGCATCCAATATGCACGGCAAAAAAATTATTTTTATTTTCTGCCACGCATATTGGATGCACGCCAAATGGCATTTGGCACGCATAGGTCATTACCGCCCGGTTACTGCATGAGACTTTACTGCTAGGTCAATGGCTGACAGTAAGGTCTCAGACCCAAAATGGACGTGCAGCAATTTTCATTTTGCCGCACGTCCATTTTCAGCAAAAAATTTTTAAAAGGCCTTTTTTACAGGTGCGCAGAAAAATGATTCTGCATGCACCCAAAACCCACACCTACACTATCGCAGGCCATTTTTCAGCACACCTTAGTAAAAGGACCCCAGAATTTGCAGGAAACCCAGATGTGTCAGATCCAGGCAACACACAGCTCAACACACAACTCAGAAGCAGGAGTGCCTCAGACTAATCTTGAAGGAAAACAGAGCACTAACAAAGCATTTTAACCAGGGGTCTGTCAATGACTTCTGTCTACATCTAGTAAATAAAAGGTTGGTAAGTCTAAGCGGTGAACATCAGTAGCATCCTGAACGGCGTGTTTACCTGCAGATCAATGAACTTCAAATGTAGGAGGTCAGATGATTTGGTAAGTCTCTTTGCTGGGATATGAAAGAAAGATAAATATTCAATAGAGTGAGAAGAAAGAGAAATTTCACAAAAGAGTTAAGTAAAAGCAAAAGTGCTGTTTGATGTAAAAACTCCTTTCTTGTCGCGGGGACGACCGAAGTTCACGGGGGCATGTCGGAAGCATAGCGAAGGCGGGACTGGGGTGTGCTTAACACATGGGTGTCCACAGCCGATAATGAAAAAAAGAAGGGCGTCCCTGACGAACACTTGGACGACTTTACTTGGTCCTTTATTTTTACGACCAAGCCACAAAAATGTGCCCTAAATGACCAGATGACCACTGGAGGGAATTGAGGATGACCGCCCCTTACTCCTCCAGTGGTCACTAACCCCCTCCCACCCTAAAAAAATAAATTAAAATATTTTTCCAGCCTCTATGCCAGCCTCAAATATCATACACAGCTCCATGACAGCAGTATGCAGGTCCCAGGAGCAGGTTTAGGGGGTACTGCAGTGCACTTCAGGCAGGCGGACCGAGGCCCATTCCCCCTACCTGTTACACTTGTGGTGGTAAATGTGAGCCTTCCAAAACCCACCACAAACCCACTGTACCCACATCTAGGTGCCCCCCTTCACCCATAAGGGCTAAGGTAGTGGTGTACAGTTGTAGGGAGTGGGTTTGGGGGGGGGCACAGAACACAAGGTAAGGGAGCTATGCACCTGGGAGCTTTTTCTGAAGTCCACTGCAGTGCCCACTAGGGTGTCCGGTTGGTGTCCTGGCATGTCAGGGGGACCAGTGCACTACGAATGCTGGCTCCTCCCATGACCAAATGGCTTGGATTTGGTCATTTCTGAGATGGGCGTCCTCGGTTTCCATTATTGCCGAAAATCGGGGACGACCATCTCTAAGGGCGACCATCTCTAAGGGCGACCTAAATGTTGAGATTTGGGCGTCCCCGACCGTATTATCGAAACGAAAGATGGACGCCCATCTTGTTTTGATAATATGGGTTTCCCTGCCCCTTCGCGGAGACGTCCTGCGAGGATGTCCTCAGGAAAACTTGGGCACTTTGTTTGATTATGCCCCTCCACTTGTACCCATCGTAGGTAACCAAACAGAAGATATGAGTTGCCTAACCCATTGCCTGTCATATCTTAGACAGGGATGTTTCCAATGCATAAGTGTGGATGAAAGTTTGTAATTATATCTGATCCTTCTTCTCAGTCCATAATCTCTATATCAGACAGTGAAAAGGAACATGAATCAGACAGGGGGGTAGCGCAAAACAAGTACTCAGCCAAATTGACAAGTTAAAGAGTGTTAAATCACCTGGACCAGATGGTTAACACCCAAAGGTACTGGAAGAACTCAAAAATGAAATTTCTGTTCTGATGTTAGCGATCTGCAAACTGTCATTAAAATCATCTATAGTACCTGAAAACTGGAGGGTGGCCAATGTAATGTTGATTTTTAAAAGGGGTTCTAGGGGTGATCAGTGAAATTACAGACTGATAAGATTGACTTCAGTACCAGGCAAAATAATGGAAACTATTACAAAGAATACAATTATGGAACACATAGACAAACATGGGAAAGAGTCAGCATGGGTTCAGCCAAGGGAAAGTATTGCCTCACCAATTTGCTTAATTTCTTTGAAGGTGTGAATAAGCATGTTGATAAAGGTGAGCCAGTTGATATAGTATATCTAGATTTTTGTAAAGCATTTGACAAAGTTCCTCATGAGAGAATCCTGAGAAAATTAAATAGTCATGGGATAGGAGGCAATGTATTTTTGTGGATTAAGAATTGATTATTGGACAGAAAACAGAGGGTAGGGTTAAATCACCATTTTTCTCAATGGAGGAGGGTGAATAGTGGAATGCCACAGGGATCTGAACTGGGGCTGGTGCTATTTAACATATTTATAAATTATCTAGAAATTGAAATGACAAGTGAGGTGATTACATATGCAGATGACACAAAACTATTCAAAGTTGTCAAAACACATAGACTGTGAAAATTTGCAGGAAGACCATAGGAAACTGGAAGATTGGACATCTAAATAGCAGGTGAATTTTAATGTGGACAAATGCAAGGTAATGCACGAAATTTAATGTGGACAAATGCAAACTGATGCACATTGTGAAGAATAATCCAAATTATAGTTATTTGATGCTAGGGTAGATAATACGCTGAAATCTTCTTCCCAGTGTGTAGCAGTGACCAAAAAAAGCAAAAAGGATCTTAGGAGTTATTAGGAAGGGGATGATAAATAAGTTCAAGAATATTTTAATGCCTCTGCATCACTCCATGGTGCGACCTCACCTTGAGTATTGTGTTCAATTCTGGTTGCCATATCTCAAAAAAGACATAACGGGATTAGAAAAGATTCAAAAAAGAACAACCAAAATGATAAAGGGAATTCCACTAGACATGGACAAAATTGTTCTTACACATTTGCTGCAAGGCTCAGGTCTAGACATAACCTTGGCTGCAAACTACTGCTGAGTGGCCATCATACCTCTCTTCACAAAAACGTTGGAAACCTATGTCAGTAGGCAATTTCCTATATACTTGGAACGATTCTCCATTTTACACCAATCACAATTTGGTTTCAGACCTGCGCACAGTACAGAATCCTTATTGATCGCCCTAACATAAGAGCATAAGAACATAAGAGTATACATACTGGATCAGACCAATGGTCCATCTAGCCCAGTATCCTGTTTCCAATAGTGGCCAAGCTAGGTCACAAGTACCTGGCAGAAACCTAAATTGTGGCAATATTCCATGCTACAAATCCCAGAGCAAGAGTTGCTTCCCCATGTCTGTCTCAATAGCAGATTATGGACTTTTTCTCCAGGAACTTGTCCAAACCTTTTTTAAACCCAAATATGCTAATCACTGTTACTACATCCTCCATCAATGAGTTCCAGAGCTTAACTATCGTTGAGTGAAAAACTATTTCCTCCTATTTGTTCTAAAAGTATTCCATGTAACTTTCCTGAGTGTCCCTAGTGTGTATTCTTGGAATGAGTAAAAAATAGATTTATGTCTACTCATTCAACACCACTCAGGATTTTGTAGACCTCAATCATATCTCCCCTCATCCATCTCTTTTCCAAGCTGAAGAGCCCTTACCTCTTTAACCTTTCCTCATACGAGAGGACCTCCATCCCCTTGATCATTTTGGTCACTCTTTGAATCTTTCCTAATTCCAAATACGTTAAACCAGTAGCGTAGCCAAGGGTGGGCCTGAGTGGGCCCAGACCCACCCACTTTAGGCTCAGGGCCACCCAGTAGCAGCACACCTATGATGTGGCTGGCAGGGATTCCCAAGCCCCACCAGCCGAAAACTCCCAATAACTGTCCCTCCCGCATACCTTGTAAATAGCAGATCTTTGCCTGCAGTGAGCAGCAACAGATACATGCTGTGGGGCCAACATGAGCAGTGTGTATTGGTTGCTGCTGGTGAAAATCTGCTATTTAAAAGGTATGTGGGGGGAGGGGGCGGGGGTTGTTTGAGAGATCATATGGTATGCAGGCGAGAGAGAGGGAGAGCCCAAATTGTAGGACAAGACAGAGTTCTGCCCACCCATCTTGGGCCCAGGCCCACCCAAAACTGGGCGTCTAGCTACGCCCCTGCGTTAAACAACATCTTTGCAAGAGTGATCAGGTGATATTACTCCAGTTCGATCATTTTTTTGTACCAGAAAACATTCACATTACTAGTCCAAATGCTGATCTTGCCACATTTTGACTACTTCAATATCCTATTGTTTGACATTAAGTCTCAATATCTAAAGAAACTGCAAATAATGCAGAATACTGCAGCAAGAATAATTTTTAAATTAAATAGATACAACAGTTTTTCATACTCTATATGGCCTGATCCAGTAGACTCAGGGCCCTGTTTACTAAGCCGCGCTGTAGGCGCGCTAACTTTTTATCGTGTGGTAAAAATTAGTGCATGCTAATGATAGAGACACCAATGTCTCTATTATTAGCATGTGCTACTTTTTAGCACACACTAAAATGTTTGCGTGCTTACAGCATGGCTTAGTAAACAGGGCCCTCAAAGAACAATTGTTCTTATCTGCTCCGTCTTAGAAGGGAATTAGATCTCAGAAGACTTTTAGCTCATTCTTGTCGGGAACTTCTCTATGGAACTCCCTTCCCATTGATATCAGGATAGATAGCAACTACCTCACCTTTAGGAAGACCTTAAAAACCTTTTTATTCCCAAGACAGCCATGTGATAAACCATCATCTTAACTGTTTACAGAACTTTTTTTTAATGTCTCTGAATCTTCTCACTGTTTATAGGTTTGATTTCTCTTGTGCTGTGCTAAACAATGTAACTGAAATAAACTGGCCTGAACCCTGGAAAGGGGATTTTAGCAGTATATAAGATCTAATTTGAATTTGAATTGAAAGGCTAAAGAAGTTAGGGCTGTTCAGCATGGAAAAGAGATGGTTGAAAAGGGGATATGATTGAGGTAAACAAGATCCTGAGTGGTGCAGAACGGGTAAATGTGAATCGATTTTTCACTCTTTCCAAAAGTACAAAGACCAGGGGACATTCGATGAAATTAAATGGAAATACTTTTAAAACAAATAGGAGGGAATATTTTTTTTTTCACTCAAAGAATAGTTAAGCTCTGGAACTCATCGCTTGAGGATGTGCTCACAGTGGTTAGCATATCTGGGTTTTAAAACGGTTTGGACAAGTTCCTGGAGGAAACGTCCATAGTCTGCTATTGAGATGTACATGGGGAAGCCACTGCTTGCCCAGGGGTTGGTAGCATGGAATTTTGCTACTATTTGGGTTTCTGCCAGGTACTTGTGACCTGGATTGGCCACTATTGGAAACAAGATGCTAGGCTAGGTGGACCATTGGTTAGATCCAGTATGGCTATTCTTATACTCTTATCACAGCTTTTGTTCTAGTAAAGATAATATTTAGAAAAGGTGGAGGAGTTCACAGAGGTACCTGTTTCTATCAGTTGCTTCACTGGGATTTGTTATAGAAATGAGCTGATCTGGAAGCAAATATAAAAGGTGCTATAGAAGACTCACAAGCTGATATAAAATGAATCTGAACATAAATGCAATTAGTCTTTCAAACTAAAACCATGGAGGTCCTTTTACTAAGGTGCGCTGAAAATGGCCTGTTCTTGTATAGGTGCGTGTTTTGGACACACGCAGAATCATTTTTCAGTGGGGGGAGGGATAGGTGGGGGGTGGTAGGGGGAGGGGGGGTGGTGGGGGGGGGGGGAACACTTGTGGAACTTGATTGAATTTTGACTTGTTGGAAAGTTGTGGGAGTCATGGGCTCCAGACTGTTATATTGATTGATGTTCAATAAAAATTTATAAATTACAAAAAAAAAAAAAATGCCTTTTTTTAGGGGGGAGAAAATGGGCGTGCTGAAAAATGAAAATTGGCAGGCGTTCAATTTGGGTCTGAGATCTTACCACCAGCCATTGACTTAGCGGTAAGGTCTCACGCGTTAACCAGCCGGTAATGGTCAATGCGTGTCCAAATGCCAGGCAGTAACTCGAAACTGGCATGTGTTGAGCGTGCATAGGCGCTTAGGCGGCTTAGTAAAAGGGGCCTCTTTATGTTCTATCACTATAGTCAGTTTACATGCATGTTAAAGTACTTTGAATTAATTAATTATGCTTAATATCCTATTAATTATGTATTCAAAATTATATAAGAAATACTTAATAATTTGTTCTGAGAATAAGTAGTGTTAATAAGTTTGACATGTCAATTCCAACTTTTGTGTCCCAGATATCGTTGAAGTATTGCACCCTAGAATTCTGTTAACTTTAACTCATTTCTCATCTTGGTCCTGCTATTCCTTCTCTATGAATGTAAACATATGGAACTAATTTAATTCAGGTTCAAGCATAAATTTCTTTTCATTTAAGGTTTGTCTATTACACCTTTATATGAGGATATGTAACAAGCATTTTTTATTTATTTTTATTACCTGATAAATGCTACCAGTTCAGACAAGTACTAACAAATTCCTCGGTATCCCACCCTCAAGTAATACAATCTGTTTCTCCCCAGATTTAAAACTAGTTTCTAGATCACAAAGAGTTCCATATGTAAGAAGCAACTTCAAAAGAATATTTTTCCGGACCCGCATAAGCATTGTGGTGTCACATTAGAGATTTCAAACATCTAATCCTGTTGTGCTTTTATTCCCACAGGACCTGAGACAGTGCATCGCCACTGCAGGAAGTTAAAGTTTCAGTCTAACATTTAAGTTAACCTTAATCATTTCTTTTATTCATAGCAGACCTGCTTTCATCTGTGTCTACACCGTCATGCTTACGATTTATAGCAGAGCTGACTTTACATATGTCGGCTGTGAATGCATAACTCATTGTGCTTTCTTCCCTAATGGAGGTTATAAGAAGATCTTCATGTCATTGGGGGGGGGGGGGGGGGGGGGGGGGGGGGGGAGGAAAGAGGCATTGTTTAATACACTAATAACCTAAAATCCTACAATTCCAGCCTGAGAGTGACCCTGTGATACTAGGATACGTATTGTTTTATGTGTGAAGTTAACAGGACATCTCTAATCATAAATTAATAACTCACAGCAATTACCACCTATGCTATTTTTCATGTTTCATGTGATCTTTCTGCCTTTGTGTTCCTGACGGAACCACATAAAGTTGTTTTCCTGCTTTGTCTTGTCTCCTTTATTCCCAAACCATACACTACTACTACTACTACTATTTAGCATTTCTTTAGCACTACAAGGCATACGCAGCGCTGCACAAACATAGAAGAAAGACAGTCCCTGCTCAAAGAGCTTACAATCTAATAGACAAAAAAATAAATAAAGTAAGCAAATCAAATCAATTAATGTGAATGGGAAGGAAGAGAGGAGGGTAGGTGGAGGCGAGTGGTTACAAGTGGTTACGAGTCAAAAGCAATGTTAAAGAGGTGGGCTTTCAGTCTAGATTTAAAGGTGGCCAAGGATGGGGCAAGACATAGGGGCTCAGGAAGTTATTCAGGCATAGGGTGCAGCGAGACAGAAGGCGCGAAGTCTGGAGTTGGCAGTAGTGGAGAAGGGAACAGATAAGAAGGATTTATCCATGGAGCGGAGTGCACGGGAAGGGGTGTAGGGAAAGACGAGTGTGGAGAGATACTGGGGAGCAGCAGAGTGAGTACATTTATAGGTTAGTAGAAGAAGTTTGAACAGGATGCGAAAACGGATAGGGAGCCAGTGAAGGGTCTTGAGGAGGGGGTAGTATGAGTAAAGCGACCCTACATATATTCACACTTGACAAGCTGTCCGAGATGAAAAATGAAGTTTAGTATGGCTGCAGCATTCTACAACTTACATATGCAAAGACATTCACAATAGTAAGCAATTACATACATGGATACAGTTTATAGGAACAAGAATTGAATACCTGACCCAATCCTCTATCTAGAGGCATTTTTGGGCAAGGGGTCTAGCCTTTGAGTCACACAGCTCCCTCTACTTCCACCTTACTCACGAAATAGATTCTCTGCTCCACTTGGGACATATACCGTAGACATTACTAGGCATTAAAATCATAGCTTGGCCGGGGGGGGGGGGGGGGGAGGTTGCCATAAAATCATCATTCCCTTCTCAACTGTTGACTCTCAACCATTACACTCTTTCTTCAAGCGTTTCAGCCTCCTCATTCCATCAAAGTCTGAGGTAAGCACCACCGTTCCTATGTCACTCGAGCACTAACTCCCTCCATACAAGAGGGGGACATCATCCATGCCACTGCTAGCATGGGACAAAACCACATCACATTTGACATTGAATTGGTCTAATACATACTGCTGTGTACTCTATTGGGCTAGGACCCACTGCTTGCCAATTGCTGTGACAAGATCCTATCCTCCCTGACATGGGGCAAGGTGGGATGGGTGATCCATTGGAGCAGCCTGCAAAATGGTGAGTTCACCTTGGCAAACGCCGTTTTTACTGCCTCCAATGGCCATCCCCTTTTTCCACCTCCAGGACTTCCCCTCATGTCACCTGACTCTAGCCCCCTACTCCTTCCTATTTCCCCTCCCTTTCTAATCCTGATCTAATTTACCCTCACCTGCCTACAAACCCTTCTCCGACTGCACAGCCCCCCTTCCCTCCCCAGACCACATTACTGGCTGTGCTGGGCCACTGCCCATTTGTGCATTTGACCGCCTATATGTCTGGGTCATCGTTCTTTTATGTACCTGGTAAAGTACTTTCATATTATACTGCATATGCCTATTGCGTTCCCATGTTGGTAGCAATCTATGTAGATTATCTTAATACACTGTGATCATTATTTTATCTGATACTGTTTGCTCAGTGATTCCACCAAGGCAGGCTACTCTCCCAGCTCTTTCCCATCCCTGAGGGAGGTCAAGGGAAAGAAAATACACACACACTCTCACACCACACCACTGTTTGTTAGATAACAAAACCCTTTGCAGACTAGACACGGAGTCCATTTAACAGCAGTAGTATTGTCCCAGACTAGCTTAACTCCGCAAGCACCTTTGCCTTTTTATTAGAGAGTTGTCAGGTCATGGGTTAACAGGTCATCAATTTACATCATTAGTCATAAAGGTGCAAATATTGACCATCAAAGGGTAAGTGCAGCTCCAATCAGCAGGCTATTAGTAATTCAGGACAAAGTTCAACAACGGTCAACAATTTAGTTCATTATCAGTGGTAATGGATCAATAACAGGAACTTAATATGGTTGGCACATGTACGCTGTTTTCGGCTTGCATATGCAATGTGCTCAGGGTCAAGGGTATGCAGGTTAACGATGTATAATCACCCTTAGTTCTCTGTTCTGGCTTACATAAGATATGCATATCACTTCAGACAATTTCTAACATCTGCACAGGACATTAGTTGTATGGTGAAATTCAAACTGCTTGTTTAGCAAGAAAGTGCTTTTACTATTGTGTATCTTATTCTTCCATCCCAATGTTTAACCCTTGATATTCTTCTTTGGACAGGGGGATCCTATTCTCATAAATGTTTTCAGGGTCATCAATACTAGGATAAACTGAAAATGTTTTAACATTTTCTTATGTGCCTTATGCTTAGCTATTGCATTATTGTTGTTATATCAGATTATTCTGTTCAATATCCTCCATATTATTGCTAACAAATTATTCCATTATTGATGTAGTGTACCAGACATGTTATACTAACAACCACAACCCTGCATGGAATCATGCGCTGCATATACCAGAACTGCTATCCTGTACCAGGCCTGAAACAATATACAAACTGCAGCTATAGTGTGAATTGACTATTAAAACATTTTTTTCTTACATTTGTACCCCGCGCTTTCCCACTCATAGTAGGTTCAATGTGGCTTACATATATATACAGGTACTTATTTGTACCTGGGGCAATGGAGGGTTAAGTGACTTGCCCAGAGTCACAAGGAGCTGCCTGTGCCTGCAGTGGGAATCAAACCCAGTTCCCCAGGACCAAAGTCCACCACTAGGCCACTCCCCTCCTTAATTGACTATTAAAACATTTTGGGAGAAATTCTATAAATGGTGCTTAAAATCATCACACAAAAAAATTATCACTGAACGGTATTCTATAATAGGTGTTCCACTATCAATGCCCTTTATATAATAGCACATAGTGCCAGAATTCACACTTTTCTTTACTTTTTCAGACATCATCTCAAAGCCCTTGGAAAATCCTCTGCTTACTTCAGTGACCAGTTGTCATTTCCCACTGCCAGCTTCAGAACTCTACCTCACTCTCAATTCAAGTTCTCCCCTCTTATTAGCTTCTGCCCCCAGTACAAGCTTTATAAGAGGGGACCATTTTATCAGTCAGACCAGAGGATGCCATTTGCTCAAAGTCCTTTACAACAGCACACCCTCTCTTCAGCAGCACCCCACTGTCTTGGGACTGTTAATAGTGTATACCTATCCCCCACTGACACCATCCCATGGTTAACACTCGGATCTGGGACCTGTTCGGCAGGACACCTACCAAACCCCCCCCCCTTTTCCCATCTCCCCCATCTACCTTCCCCTTACAATACCTTAATCAATAAAACTCACATACACTTCAACTTGGGATAACAGTAGGCCGCAGCTTAATTTATTAACAACTTTCAAACATATCCCAACAGACAGTACATACCCCCCCCCCCCCGAGCTACAGCTGGCAACATGGTAACAACATACATAACCCCGCTCCCCCAATCCACCGCTCGCCATGTCAGCAAAGCAGCACATCCGCTTCCGGTGGTTGCCGCCAATCTTCCTGTTCCATCTCCGCCATGACAGCAAGAGACCCAGTCTGTGTGGACCTCCACACCTTTAATCAGGGTCACCCAACCCGTCTTTGAATGACCTGGTTCATCCCCCATGAGCCCTTGCTCCTATAGCTCGGGTTTTTCCCCCCGCTGCAACACCTTAACATTTAAAAGAAAGGTCCAAATCTCCTTAACACTTGCCATCTGAAAAAAGAAGACTGCAACGCATGCCATTTCATCCACAGAGGAACAAATCATGGGCAGGCCGGAGGGAGGGAAAGCTGCCTCCGAGGAACAGGAACACCCTGATCTTCAGAGGGGGGCAACCTAATAATGAACATCCTTGTCCCACCTCTATCCACCTCTCCCAGCCATCCTTCTGCCCAATGGGCTCAGAGGCAAGCCCCTGCCATTACCCTGTCCAATCATAGATGAGAAAAAGCCCGCCGGACCTACAGGGCCTGCCCCCTGCCAGAATTCTCTCCTGCCCGTGCCTGCTCGAACGGTCCAGCCCTCGTTTAATCGGGCCCATCGAGACAGGCTCTCGGGCTTGTCTTTTCAGCTTCCTCTAAGGCTCTGTGTCTCTTCTTTGGTTCCTTTTCCATATGTGCAGGGTGAAGGCCTAATGTTACTCAGCATTGGCATGCATTGTCAGCTGTGGATGAGTTCTCCTCACTTAATCACTGTGAAATGGAGCAACTAAAATTGCCTCAGGTTGCATGGCTTTGACCCCCATGGCATCAGAGTCTGACACTTCTGGGTTTGTGTGTGTGTCACAGGACTCGCAATCATTTCCCTTGGATTGACTACTCTCACTCCTTCACCCTTGCAAGTCCTTTCTATAGTGACAAACAAGAAGAACAAGAGAGGCACACCACCATAAAATGAAAATCAGTCACAACAATGGAAGGGAACACCAGAGGGGAATACAAGTCTTATTGAAATAGTTAAAACAAAGAATTCACAAGTCTGACTTGTTCAAGTTTCAGCAATGAGCTTGTAACAAAAGTGAGCTCATATAAATTCTGTAAAACACACACATTTTTATACAAATGAAAACACATACAATACCTCCCTCCCATACATAGTAACCAGGTCACCCTTCTGGCTGGGACGGAGGCCATTCCTGCTTAGCTTCCTTTGCCACCTGTGAGCTGAGCCAGCCGGCAACCTCTCCTTCTTGCTGACTCCTCTCCTGTTGCTTTTAGAAACTCTTGCACACTCCACATCATTCTAAAATAATCAAAGGTTTTTATTATTTCAACGCTCTTAACATCAGATTTTTCTTGCTGGAGAACACCTTTCAGTCCTTATAGCTTATCTTATTATTAACAGTCCTCCTTTCTTTACATAGTGCAGACTCATTTCCCACATGACAGTTGCACGTTTCTGCTTCAAAATCCCACCAAACCTCCAGCAGCACTATCTCTTAACAGCAGACAGTTTTGGTGGTTAGGTGTTTCCACATCATCTCTTACAGAGTACAGTCTGAGTTTTCACCTGCACAATCCCATTCAGCAACACAATCCAACTTTTAGCAGCACTACCTTTTATTTATTTTATTTATTTATTGCATTTGTATCCCACATTTTTCCACCTGTTTGCGGGTTCAGTGTGGCTTACAATACATTGTGTTGATGGAAATACAATTTGTTACAACTCGATTATGGATACATGTGAGGAGTTAGGTTAAAACAAAGTCTACGTATCGCTAAGGGGAATAAAACAATGGAGTAGAACGATGGAACAATGGAAGAGCAACAGACATTGATAGGATTACATAATAATAGCGTTCGGGTCTAACCTTATTACCTGTAGATTAAGGTGTAAGTGTGTTAAGATTAGGGGGATGAGAGTACAGATGGGAAAGTATAGATGCATTACTGACATCGTGAGTGGACTTCGTGTTTTGATCCTTTCGATAGATTTTTTCGAAAAGATAAGTCTTCAATAATTTGTGGAAGTCGGTCAGCTCGTAGGTCACCTTCAGGTTACATGGCAGTTTATTCCAGAATTGAGTGCTCATATAGGAAAAGGTGGATGCGTGCAGCACTTTGTATTTATGCCTTTGCAATTGGGGAAGTGGAGGTTGAGGAAGTTCGGGATGATCTTTTAGTGTTTCTGGGTGGTAGGTCTATCAAGTCAGACATGTAGGCTGGGGCTTCACCATGAATGATTTTGTGGACTAGTGTGCATACTTTGAAAGTGATGCGTTCCTTGAGTGGGAGCCAGTGTAGCTTCTCTCGTAAGGGTTCCACACTTTCGTATTTTGGTTTCCCAAAGATTAGTCTGGCTGCTGTGTTCTGGGCTGTTTGAAGTTTTCTCAGTATTTGCTCTTTACAACCTGTGTATAGTGAGTTGCAGTAATCCAGATGGCTGAGTACGAGTGATTGCACTAGGCTGCGGAAGATGGATCTTGGGAAGAATGGTCTTATTTTTCAGTTTCCACATGCTGTAAAACATCTTTTTGGTTGTGTTGTTTGCGTGAGTTTCGAGTGTTAGGTGGCGGTCAATAGTGACTCCAAGGATTTTTAAAGTTTCTGAAATAGGGAGATTTAGTTTTGGTGTGTTTATAGCGGTGAATTCATTTGTGTTGTATTGGGAGGTAAGTATCAGGCATTGAGTTTTTTCTGCATTCAGTTTCAATCAGAATGCATCTGCCCAGGTGTTCATGATGTGTAAGCTTTGGTTGATTTCATTAAGGATTTCTTTAATGTCTTGTTTGAAAGGAATATATATTGTTACGTCGTCGGCGTATATATATGGGTTAAGGATATGGCTCGAAAGAAGTTTTGCCAAGGGTATCATCATTATGTTAAAAACGGTTGGTGAGAGGGGTGATCCTTGCGGTACTCCACATTCTGGTGTCCATGCTGCGGATGTAGATGAATTTGATGTGTCCTGGTATGAGCGTAAGGTTAGGAACCCCTTGAACCAGTTTAGGACATTGCCTCTGATGCCAAAATATTCAAGTATGTGTAGTAGGATTCCGTGGTCGACCATATCAAAGGCACTTCACATGTCAAATTGTAGGAGGAGTATATTGTTGCCGGTTGCAATCATTTGTTTAAGTTTAGTCATTAGTGTAGTTAGTACTGTTTCAGTGCTGTGATTCGATCGGAATCCTGATTGGGCGTCATGCAGTATCGAGAACTTGTCTAGATATTGTGAGCACTCTGGAGGGCTGGTGCGAGGGAAAGGGGATAGTGGGTCTTTCAGCCGGCATCATCCCCGTTCATTCAGCCCAGTAGGAGAACAGGGCGCCCTCTAGGGATCAAACTGCCAGGGAAAGCTGTAATGCAGGAGAAAAACTACACTTCCCAGAAGCCAGTGCAGGGTCAGCTGAACTCCCAGGAGGGGGAGGGTGGAGTGACTGATTGGGAGATGAGGTCTGATCCTGGAGATGGGGAACAGCTGGTGGAGCTTGGGGAGGAGGAGATGGAGTGGAATAAAGAGGAGTAGAAGGAGAAGGTAAGGAGTGCATGGAGGTTGGAAGGTTTGCTCAAACTTCCTCAGGAAAGGTAAAGGCTTTGGTGGCGGGAGTGTGGCCCAAGCTGTGCATACTTGGAGAGGATAAAATAATCCAGTGGGGAAGCCACTGGTGGAAGAAGCTAACCCATAAACTATCTAAGGGTAGAAGATAGTGCTGATGAGGGGAGGCTACAATTGGGAGCAAGACAAAGGTTTATATTCTGAGTTACAATGGGAGCAAGGGTATATTCTGAGTTAAGATTGGACTGTGTTAATAAGCTGAATGTGGAAAAACTGAACTGACTCTTGCATTCTTGAGGAAGTAACTGCTTGAAGATTAAAGCTGTATTAAAAGATGCTGAGAGAATAAAGACCTGTGGTTTTCAAGAACTATAAGACTGCTGGAGTTTGTGTGTCCCAGTGTGAGCTGATCCTGGGCGCAGGTCAGCTGGGCAGCAGTTAAACTAGGCCAGAAGCAGTGCAGCAAGGCGGTGGTTGCAGCTCGTACCGGGGAAAAGCTAGCCAAGCTAAGCAGGGTCGACCCCGGCTCTCACCTGGAAGGTGACCTGGTTACAGAATGGTGGCAGTGGTGGGATTGTCTGAACAACCCGCCGGCAAAAGAAGCGTGTATTTCCGAGTTCTGGTAAGCATATACGGGACTCGGGTAACCAGGAGGAGGGGGATATAGAGGGCCGGAGCTGTGTAATACCGCACTTGGAGAGTGTTCTTTGTTGTTCCCTTTCTCTCAGGTACCGGTGGCTAAGGCGACATGGAGTCGAAGGAGCTGCTGTCTTTTATGGCCCACCAGTTCCAAAAGCAGCAGGAAATGGCTCAGAGACTTCTAGAGGATTCCTTGGCTGCTTCTCGAGCACAGATACAACCGGTGCTGGAGGTGGTGCAGGAATTGTTACGGGCAGTACCCCTACCGAGGAAAGAGAGCCCTCATTGGAGGCTATAGCCACTGGAGCTGTGCCTGGAAGCCTGGAGCCTGGACGGGTTAATTGGCTGCCTTGGGGCAAGTTAACAGAGCAGGACGACATTGAGGATTATCTGGGGACTTTTGAGCGGGTAGCATTGGCGGCTGCCTGGCCTCAAGAACAATGGACCATCAGACTGGCTCCCGCCCTGTCCGGGGAAGCCCTGGCAGCTTTTCGGAGCCTGTTGCCAGGGGACGTGGTGGATTATCAAAAGCTGAAAATGGCTATTTTGGACCGGTATGGGGTAAGCAGACAAACTT
This sequence comes from Microcaecilia unicolor, assembly GCF_901765095.1. Lineage (NCBI taxonomy): Eukaryota > Metazoa > Chordata > Amphibia > Gymnophiona > Siphonopidae > Microcaecilia > Microcaecilia unicolor. The sequence continues at coordinate 596,757,680 of NC_044032.1, forward strand.
ATCGCAGGCGCTTTCGGAGTGGAGGTGGGGGGGGGGAGACTCCGAAGGCCTTGGCCCAGAAGCTGATGGACTTGGCTATCAAATGGTTAGAGCCTGATAAGCGGGCAGTGACTCAGTTAATGCAGGATCTGGTGCTGGAGCAGTTTTTAGAGGCTCTGCCGGAGAGTATCAGGGTTAATTTGATCAGGAAGGGATGTGAGACTCTGGAAGAAGCTATCAAAGGCTTTGAATACTTTCTGGAGTCACAATACTCTGAGGGGGGAGAGGGTGTCTGGCGGGGTGGTCGGGGTAAAATGTTCAAAGGATCTGGGAGGGGGAGGAAGGTCCTAAGGAGGATGATAGAGTGTGCTACCGATGTGGGAAGTCGGGACATCTGAGGAGGGACTGTCGGGCCAAGTTGGGGCTCATATCTCAGGTAACCCCCTCTAAGGAACCCCAGTTTACGCATTGGGTTAAGATAGGAGGGGGGACTTTTGGACTCAGGAGCGGACCAGACAATGTGCTCCCAGAAGTTGTGGGGGCAGATTGCCCGGAAAGGGGGTCAGCAGGGTAGGAAGAGAGACCGGTCTGTGGCTATTCAGTGCATACACGGGGCCTCCTCAAGGTATCCAGTCCGGCTAGTAGACATACAGGACCAGGAGGGCCTTCAGTGGGTGTGGGTGGCTGTACTTCCTAGGCTTCCTCAGGATCTCATTTTAGGAGGGATTGGGCTCCATTCACATACTGCCTTGGTGGTACGCAAGCCTTGGTATCTACCCGGGCCCAGGAGAGGCAGGAGAAGGAGCAGGAACTGTCCCTGGCGCAAGTATTTCCATTCCAGGGAGAGGTTATGGGGGGCCGGGGAAGACAAGGAAAGGCTCTCAGCAAAAGAAACGAGGTCAGGAGCAAAGGCGGCAGCATTGTCAAGAGCTCCTTCATCAGGGGAGGTTCCCAGGGGATACGGAACAGGTGTTAGAGAGATTCCCTGATTTTTCCAAAGAGCAAAAAGATGACCAGACATTGCAATATGCGTGGGAGCGGGTAGATCAAGAGGGAGAAACCAGCTTCCCTCGGTTTGTTAGTGACAAGGGGTTGCTATATCGGCTGTCCTGTTTAGCAGGGGGGAAGGAACCTCAGAAACAGTTAGTAGTACCGAGGGGGTTTAGGAACCTGGTGTTACGGGTATCTCATGATCATATCTTAGGGGGTCACAAGGGGGCTCAGAATACTCTCCGGCAGGTATTAAACAGATTTTACTGGCCCGGGGTGTATAAAGAGGTGGAACAATTTTGCAGCTCCTGTAGTCAGTGTCAGAGGGTATCAGAGCAAATACCGAACAGAGTGCCCCTACGACCCCTTCCCCGTATAGGGACTATTACCCGTATGGCAATGGATATGATCGGGCCCATTGATAAGTCCCGAAGGGGGTATTCCTATATTCTAGTGATCATGGATATGGCCACAAGTACCCTGGGCCGTGCCGCTTCGTACCACCTCAGCGAAAGTTATTGCGGCCCAGCTAATTCGGATCTTTTGTGAGTGGGGTTTCCAGGGAAATGATTACCGACCGGGGGACCAATTTCATGTCACGAACCCTGGCCCAGGTGTGGGAGGCTTTCGGATACAGCATATTCGGACCGCAGCTTACCATCCTCAGACTAATGGCCTGGTGGAGAGATTCAATAAAACCTTGAAAATGTTGTTGAGGAAAGGGTTAGGTTCCTCCCATGAGGAATGGGATCTATTGTTACCATTTGTTTTGTATGTGTGTAGGGAGAATGTTCAGGCCTCTCTGGGCGTATCACCATTTGAATTGATGTATGGGAGATCACCCCGGGGAGTGTTGGATGTGTTAAGGGAGCAGTGGGTTCCTCCGGAAGAGGAGGATCGGGATGTAGTGAACTATCTAGTGAAGCTGAAGGAACGGTTGCATAAATTGAGCCGCGGGGCTCAGCAACACTGGGAGAGGAGTCAGGATTACCAGAAAGCCTATTATGACCGGAAAGGGGTGGAGAGGGCATTGAGGTGGGGGACAAAGTCTTGATCATGTTTCAGACTCACCTCATAAGTTCGTGGGACGCTGGAGGGGTCCTGCGGTCATAGAAAAGAAGTTAGGTCCAGTCACCTACTTAGTAAGGAATGAGCAGGGCCGGGAGCAGACCTATCATATAATGTACTTAAACCTTGGCAAGAGCGAAGGGGACTATTTGGTCAGGCTAGGGGGAAGCTGAGGAAGAATTAGGACCACAGATCACGGAGATATAAGGCAGGAGAACCGCAGATTGCTACATTGCCAGGGAGTCAGCAGAAAGAGGTTCAGGCACTTGTGGAGGAGTTTCGGGATGTCCTGACTCCTTGCCCAGGGGAAACTCACCATATCATGCATGATATCATCTCGGAGCCGGGCCGGGTGGTCAGACAGAGACCTTACCGTCTCTCACCCCCAAAGAAACAAGAGGTGGTCCGACAGGTACAGGAGATGCTGGATTTTGGGGTCATTGAGGAATCTGTCAGTCCATGGTCGAGTCCTGTGGTGTTAGTGCCCAATCCGATGGTACGTGGCGGTTTTGCATCGACTTTAGGCAAGTTAATGCGCTCTCGGATGCCGACGCCTATCCGATGCCACGTATTGATGAGCTGGATCGCTTGGGTACTGCACGATATCTGTCCACCCTGGACTTGACAAAGGGTATTGGCAGATCCCTCTGACTCAGGAGGCCAAGCCTAAGACAGCCTTCTCTACACCCATGGGGCTCTATCAATTTAAACGCATGCCGTTTGGCTTAATTCAGCGGCAGCTTCCTGCCAGCGGTTGTTAGATCAGGTGTTAAGACCGCATCAGCAATATGCAGCGGCTTACCTGGACGATGTTATCATTCAGAGTGAGGATTGGCCCTCGCATATTATAAGGGTGAGGGCGGTATTAGAGGCTTTCGTCAAGCAGGTTTGACTTTGAACCCGCAAAAGTGTTGTTTTGGGCAGGAGAAGGTTAAATATTGGGATACTGGGTGGGGAATGGTCAAATAACTCCGCTCTGGGATAAGGTAGCGAGTATCCAGGACTTTCCATACCCCAAAAATAAGAAGCAGTTAAGGAGCTTTTTGGGCCTAGTGGGGTACTATAGGAGGTTCATACCCCACTTTGCCTCCATTGCTACACCCCTCACTAATAAACTTCAGAAGGGGTCCCCCAACAGTCTACGATGGGAGGAGGAAGGGCTGCGGGTGTTCAATGAGTTGAGAGTGGCCCTGTGTCAGGAACCCCTGCTGAGAGCCGTGGATTTTGATAAGCCCTTTGTACTGCAAGCTGATGCCTCGGGGGTAGGTTTGGGGGCCGTGTTGTCTCAGGTACACGAGGGGCAGGAACATCCCCTGATGTACCTGAGCCGGAAACTGCCCCCATGAGGTCAGGTACTCAACCATAGAGAGAGAATGTTTAGCGATAAAATGGGCAGTGCAGATGTGCCATTACTTTAGATGGTCGGAAATTTACTCTGATTACGGATCATGCGCCTTTGAGGTGGTTGGGCCAGATGAAAAATAGTAATGGTCGTCTCACAAGGTGGTATCTGGCTTTACAGCCCTATCAATTCAAGGTGGAGCATAGATCAGGCAAATTTCTGACAAATGCCGATGTTCTTTCGCGAATTGCCAGTGCAGGCCAGGAGAAGACTGGCAATCGTTTGAGCAGGGGGGTGTGTGAGCACTCTGGAGGGCTGGTGCGAGGGAAAGGGGATAGTGGGTCTTTCAGCCGGCATCATCCCCGTTCATTCAGCCCAGCTAGGAGAACAGGGCGCCCTCTAGGGATCAAACTGCCAGGGAAAGCTGTAATGCAGGAGAAAAACTACACTTCCCAGAAGCCAGTGCAGGGTCAGCTGAACTCCCAGGAGGGGGAGGGTGGAGTGACTGATTGGGAGATGAGGTCTGATCCTGGAGATGGGGAACAGCTGGTGGAGCTTGGGGAGGAGGAGATGGAGTGGAATAAAGAGGAGGTAGAAGGAGAAGGTAAGGAGGAGTGCATGGAGGTTGGAAGGTTTGCTCAAACTTCCTCAGGAAAGGTAAAGGCTTTGGTGGCGGGAGTGTGGCCCAAGCTGTGCATACTTGGAGAGGACAAATAATCCAGTGGGGAAGCCACTGGTGGAAGAAGCTAACCCATAAACTATCTAAGGGTAGAAGATAGTGCTGATGGGGAGGCTACAATTGGGAGCAAGACAAAGGTTATATTCTGAGTTACAATTGGGAGCAAGACAAAGGTTTATATCTGAGTTAAGATTGGACTGTGTTAATAAGCTGAATGTGGAAAAACTGAACTGACTCTTGCATTCTTGAGGAAGTAACTGCTTGAAGATTAAAGCTGTATTAAAAGATGCTGAGAGAATAAAGACCTGTGGTTTTCAAGAACTATAAGACTGCTGGAGTTTGTGTGTCCCAGTTGTGAGCTGATCCTGGGCGCAGGTCAGCTGGGCAGCAGTTAAACTAGGCCAGAAGCAGTGCAGCAAGGCGGTGGTTGCAGCTCGTACCGGGAAAAGCTAGCCAAGCTAAGCAGGGTCGACCCCGGCTCTCACCTGGAAGAGTGACCTGGTTACAATATTTGTGAGTTGTTTTGTTACCATCCCTTCGGTTATTTTGGTTATTAGTGGTATGGATGCTATTGGTCTGTAATTAGTTATTTCACTTGCGTTTTTCTTTGCGTCTTTGGGTATTGAGGTAAGTAAAATTTTTCCTTTTTCTTTTGGGAAGAGTCCATTTTGCAGCATGGAGTTTATATGGTTCGTTAGGTCTGTTATGAATTGTTGAGGGGCTGATTTCATGAGGTTGTTTGGGCATAGTATCTTTGCAGTAGGATTTGGCGAATCTTTTGAGTGTTTCAGATGAGGTCTTCTGATAGTAGTTCGAATTCCGTCCAGGTTCTGTCTGCTGGGTATATTTCGTCTACTGGGTCTAGACAGTCTAGTAAGAGCAGACAGTTCTGCAGCAAGGCTTTTCGCCCAGCCTCCTCTCCACTGCCTTACTCTCGACTTCCCCAAACTCCACAGTTGGGGCAACACAGAGGCCACAAAAGCTCTCATGTTGTCTGCATGAGATAGAGCCAAACCACCCACCATACACTCCTCCTCCCCTTCTCTCTCCCCCTCTTTATTACAATCCATCTCTTCCTCCTCCCCAAGCTCCACCAGCTGTTCCTTATCTCCAGGATCAGACCTCATCTCCCAATCAGTCATTCCTCCCTCCCCCTCCTGGGAGTTCAGCTGACCCTGCACTGGCTTCTGGGGAGAGTAGTTTTCTCCTGAACTAAAGCTTTCTCTGGCCGGCTCCAGAGTGTTCACAACATACAAATACACATGGCAAAGGACTACACTTACTAGAAAATTCTGACTTACCTTTCACCTATCAGGTCAGATCATACAAAACTAGGTGTAAAGATTTATAAACTGTTTGATTGAAGAGATTATATATATTAGCCCCCAAATCCCCCCCAAAACCCACTAGCCACAATTCTACATTACCATAGCCCTAAGGGGTGAAGGGGGCACCTACATGTGGGTACAGTGGGCTTTGGGGTTTTTTGGAGGGCTCTACATTAACCACCACAAGTGTAACAGGTGGGGGGGGGGGATGGGCCTGGGTCCACCTGCCTGAAGTCCACTGCACCCACTAAAAACTGCTCCAGGGACCTGCATACTGCTGTGATGGAGCTGGGTATGACATTTGAGGCTGGCAAAAAATGTTTTTAAAGTTGTTGTTTTTTTTGGTGGAGGAGGTTGGTGACCACTGGGTGAGTCAGGGGAGGTCATCCCCGATTCCCTCCGGTGGTCATCTGGGCAGTTCGGGCACTTTTTTGGGACTTGGTTGTGAAAAAAAAAGGGTCCAAAAAAGCGGACCAAATTTTTCCTACAGCCGCCCTTCTTTTTTCGATTATCTGCCGAGGGCGGCCATCTCTTAAGCACGCCCCGGCACGCTCCTGTCCCGCCTTCACTACCCTTCCAACACGCCCCTGGGAACTTTGTTCGTCTCCACAACAGACTGCAGTTGGGGGCACCCAAAATCGGCTTTCGATTATACCGATTTGGGCACCCACGGGAGAAGGGCGGCCATCTTCTGATTTGGGTCAGAATATGGCCATCCTTCTCTTTTGAAAATAAGCCTGTTAGACACATAAATGGTTATGAAGAAACTTACTGAAACCTAAGGATGACAGACTGAAAGCTGTAGCCTGGAGCAGTGGGTTACAGATGAAATTATTCACAACAAGCATAGAGAAAAATGATAAGAAGGACATATGCAGATTCTGGAGGAAAGAGCTGGAAACAATTCTTCATCTTAATTACTCGTAACCATAGTTCAGCAACCAAGGGATTCTGAGCCTATCTTGGCAGTCTTCTCAATTACAAACATTCAATCTTGGAATTCCTTCACACATAAGCTTCAGATTTCTTCTCATTCAACATACAAGGTCTGGGCTAGGGCCAACCTTCTTCCCTGGAACTCCACCGGGTACTATAGCCTAAGCCAGTTCACCTTGTGAGGATCCTTGCCCTCAGGACGTCTCCTGGAGACCTTTTGCCTCAGGGCCTCTCTGATGCATTATGCTCTAGGGCATTTAATCACCTTCCAGCCCGAGTCTCGCCCCTCTGACTCAGTCACTGACATGGCAGGTTTAGTGCCATTTGCCATAAGGAGGCTAAACTGCAACCTCAATGAGGGAGTATTCCTAGGGACAACTTCTGCTATACCACTCACTCTCTCACAGCAGCCATTAACAAAAATTACCATGTGAGCCCTTACTGCTACCTATTTTGTATACAGTAAGGGCTCACATGCTAATCCTACACTATTCAGTACACAGCAATGCTGACACACTAACTGAATTGCACAGAAACACCCATTCTCCACCCTCCAGACATGCCCCCTTGGGCTAAAAAAATTATATATATAATTATGCACATTTGAAATTTACTGCGGGACACCTCGGTGTGTGTCCCACAGTAAACCCGTTTAAGCTGCGGTAAGTACATGTTAGTTCTTACTGCAGCTTAGTAAAAGGACCCCTAAGAGAGTTATGGAGAAGGAAAGGTTTGTGATCGCTATCATCCCAGCTTTCAGAGCACACCCAACCAATCTTTTTAGGATATCCACAATGCACATGTATGAGATAAATTAGCATGCATTCCCTCCATAGTATGCAAATCAATCGCATGCATATTCATGTGGGCTATCCTGAAAACCTGACTGGTTACGTGTGACCTGAGGACTGGGTTGAGAACCAGTAACTAGAATAGTCCCATTCCGAACAATAAAAAACCAAACATAATGGTAAAGGAGAAAACCATGAGAACTGCATTGATAACAGAAGTGTCAGTGTCAAGCGAGTCATATGGAGAGGGAGAAGATCCTCAAATACCAAGAAATATAGTCAGGCCACAAAAATGTGGCAGAAAGATACAAAAATATTTTCTACTGTACTGAATGCTACAAGCCCAGTTAAAACTGACTTCATGCACACCTGGATAGGCTGTCTGTACTACTCCAGAAGGAAGCTCTCTTTGACACAATTCAAATAATGGTGAGATTGAGATCAATCCTGCCTTAGACATGAGATTCATAACTGATATGGTAGACATAAACCTAGTTCATTTGGAGACATTGTTCCTCAGAAAGCAAACCAAAATGAAAGCTCTGTGGGAGAATCCTTTACAGACCCAAAGCATTGTGGGGATCCTTTTACTAAGCTGCGTAGGCGCCTACGCGCACCCAGCACACATCAATTTGGAGTTACTGCCTGGCTACCGTGAGGCCCCAGCGGTACTTTGATTTTTACATGTCTGCTACATGCGCCAGAAAATAATAGTTATTTCCTGCATGTGGCGGAAACCGGGCAGTAATCATTATTCTGTGTGTGTAGATGATTACCGCACGGTTAACGCGTGAGACCTTACTGCTAAGTCAATGGCTGGCAGTAAGGTCTCAGACCCAAAATGGACACACGCCAATCTTTATTTTGCCGCACGTCCATTTAAGGTCCTTTTACAGGCAAGCTGAAAAATGGGCTGTGCTAGTGTAGTGTAGTGTATGATGAAGATTCTAAGAGGATCCAGGATCATAAGACTTTTGAAGTTACATGATAAGCAAGAAAAGATCATCAAAATCTTGGTTTCTTTCACATTGTAAACCACAACATTCTATTGCTTTGTCCGCTTTTCAATTACCATCATCTTGTCTTTCTCTTCCCCTCTCCCTTTCTCCCCTTGATATTATCATGGAATGTCTTATGAGTCACTTATATATCCTACTATATTTTTATCATACTGTCTTGACCTGAGGAAGGAGGTTTTAACCTCTAAAGGATAGTAAAAAATGTATGTTAGTTGAATAAAAAGGTATCCCCTTATATTCTTTTTTTTTTGCTTTTATTTAATTACCATACCTACTGACTTATCAAATCAGTAACTGAAGCAATCAAAAGAAAAACCTTAAAATATAAACCTGAAACTGTTTGCATTCATACTATTTATTTGTAAGAAAAATTATAATGGGGTACCTGAAAGAAATATGATTTAAGCATTTATTTTCATTTGGAATATAGCGAACACTCAAGGTTCTATTATTTCTGCTCTTATAAAAGGTTTCCAAAGTAGTGCAAAAAGATATATCACTGACAAAAGACTTAAATAAAGTGAGAATATGACAAATCTGTTCATTATTCCCTGCTGGTCTCAGTGTCAAGGTTATTTGTTTCCCTTGAGATATACATTAAGTGAAGTTACTCACGGAACACTTTGTAATGTGAAGCTTTCTAAGTAATGATATCACATGTCAGTGACCTGGCTCACCTCTGTGAAATCAAGAATCCATGGGAGGAAGTAGCAGACTATCTTGGGCACAGGTGCTAGTTTTAGTAGGGAGCCAGAGGGATTTTGTGGAGAGTGGAGCTACTGAGGATGGTGCTCCATCCACCCCCCCCCCCCCCCCCCCCCCCCCCCCCCCCCCCCCCCCCCCCCCCCCCCCCCCCCCCCCCCCCCCCCCCCCCCCCCCCCCCCGCTACATCATTACACTGGAGTGCACTGAAAAACAGCAGTCTCTCATGACATGGTCACATTTCAACCCCTCTTAGATTACATCCTTTTGGTGCCTGTGTGGAGTTTGTAAGACCCAGCATAACTTATCAATAATAGGGAAGAGAAAATTTAAATCCAGAGTATATGTCTCAGCTTTACCTCCTGTAAGTACTGGTACTATGGATAAGCATGTTCTGCCTGCCTCTCGATTAAGAATGTGCCTGGTATTTCTGGTTCACCTTCCAGGGGCTTCTTTGAGCCCTGTTAACAGGACCCCTCCTTTACCACCCCAGTTCGCTATTGGTGAGGAGGGTGATATATCTGCTCCCTACACCTGTCTGCTCATTCTGTACCCTTATCAAAGAAGGTGGTTCCCTTACCATCTGTTCTTGAAATCTGATCAGATTAGGAGGGGGCCAGAACATTCCTAGTGAAGATTCTCAAGTGGATATTTCTTGAAGGATATGCCTAGAATAGACTTCCTGAGCCAGTATATCAAGCTCCATCTCTGTTTGTCTTCAATCTAGGCTAAAAGTCCATCTTACATAAGTACATAAGTAGTGCCATACTGGGAAAGACCAAAGGTCCATCTAGCCCAGCCTGTCACCGACAGTGGCCAATCCAGGTCAAGGGCACCTGGCACGCTCCCAAACGTAAAAAACATTCCAGACAAGTTATACCTAAAAATGCGGAATTTTTCCAAGTCCATTTAATAGCGGTCTATGGACTTGTCCTTTAGGAATCTATCTAACCCCTTTTTAAACTCCGTCAAGCTAACCGCCCATACCACGTTCTCCGGCAACGAATTCCAGAGTCTAATTACACGTTGGGTGAAGAAAAATTTTCTCCGATTCGTTTTAAATTTACCACACTGTAGCTTCAACTCATGCCCTCTAGTCCTAGTATTTTGGATAGCGTGAACAGTCGCTTCACATCCACTCGATCCATTCCACTCATTATTTTATACATTCTATCATATCTCCCCTCAGCCGTCTCTTCTCCAAGCTGAAAAGCCCTAGTTCTCAGCCTCTCTTCATAGGAAAGTCGTCCCATCCCCACTATCATTTTCGTCGCCCTTCGCTGTACCTTTTCCAATTCTACTATATATTTTTTGAGATACGGAGACCAGTACTGAACACAATACTCCAGGTGCGGTCGCACCATGGAGCGATACAACGGCATTATAACATCCGCACACCTGGACTCCATACCCTTCCTAATAACACCCAACATTCTATTCGCTTTCCTAGCCGCAGCAGCACACTGAGCAGAAGGTTTCAGCGTATCATCGACGACGACACCCAGATCCCTTTCTTGATCCGTAACTCCTAACGCGGAACCTTGCAAGACGTAGCTATAATTCGGGTTCCTCTTACCCACATGCATCACTTTGCACTTGTCAACATTGAACTTCATCTGCCACTTGCACGCCCATTCTCCCAGTCTCGCAAGGTCCTCCTGTAATCGTTCACATTCCTCCTGCGACTTGACGACCCTGAATAATTTTGTGTCATCGGCGAATTTAAATTACCTCACTAGTTATTCCCATCTCTAGGTCATTTATAAATACATATAAAAGCAACGGACCCAGCACAGACCCTGCGGGACCCCACTAACTACCCTCCTCCACTGAGATACTGGCCACGCAATCCTACTCTCTGCTTCCTATCTTTCAACCAGTTCTTAATCCATAATAATACCCTACCTCCGATTCCAATGACTCTGCAATTTCTTCAGGAGTCTTTCGTGCGGCACTTTGTCAAACGCCTTCTGAAAATCCAGATATACAATATCAACCGGCTCCCTATTGTCCACATGTTTGCTTACCCCCTCAAAAAAATGCATTAGATTGTGAGGAAAGACTTCCCTTCACTAAATCCGTGCTGACTTTGTCTCATCAGTCCATGTTTTTGTATCATGCTCTGCAATTTTATTCTTAATAATAGCCTCCACAATCTTGCCCGGCACCGACGTCAGAACTCACCGGTCTATAATTCCCTTCCCGGATCTCCTCTGGAACCCTTCTTAAAAATCGAGTAACATGGGCTACCCTCCCAGTCTGTTCCGGTACTCTACACTCGATGTTAGGGACAGATTGGCATATTTCTAACAGTAGCTCCGCAAGTTCATTTTTTAGTTCTATTACTACTCTGGGATGAATACCATCAGTCCCGGTGATTTACTACTCTTCAGCTTGCTGAACTGACCCTTACATCCTCCAAGGTTACAGAGAATTTGTTTAGTTTCTCCGACTCCCCCGCTTCAAATATCTTTCCGGCACCGGTGTCCCCACCAAATCCTCCTCGGTGAAGACGAAGCAAAGAATTCATTTAATTTCTCCCGCTACGGCTTTGTCCTACCTTGATCGCCCCTTTAACACCATTTTCGTCCAGCGGCCCAACCGACTCTTTGGCCGGTTTCCTGCTTTTAATATATCTAAAAAAATTTTTACTATGTATTTTTGTTTCCAACGCTATTTCTTCTCAAAGTCCTTTTTTGCCCTCCTTATCTCCGCTTTGCATTTGGCTTGGCATTCCTTATGATCTATCCTGTTACTTTCAGTTGGTTCTCTTCTCCACTTTCTGAAGGATTGTTTTTTGGCTCTAATGATTTCCTTTATCTTACTGTTTAGCCACGCCGGCTGGCGTGTAGTCTTTTTTCCCTTTTTTCTAATACGTGGAATATAGTTGTCCTGAACCTCCAGGATGGTGTTTTTAAACAGCATCCACGCCTGATGCAAGTTTTTTACTCTGCGAGCTGCTCCTTTCGTCCTTTTTTCACCATTTTTCTCATTTTGTCGTAATCACCTTTTCTATAGTTAAATGCTAGCGTACTTGATTTCCTAGTTTCACTTCCTTCAATGCCAATATCAAAACCGATCATATTATGATCACTGTTATCAAGCGGCCCTCGTATCGTTACACCACCCCCTGCACTAGATCATGAGCCCCACTAAGGGACTAAGTCTAGTATTTTCCTTCTCTTGTCGGCTCCTGAACTAGCTGTTCCATGAAGCTGTCCTTGATTTCATCAAGAAATCTTATGTCCCTTGCGTGTACAGATGTTACATTAACCCAGTCTAATGCGGGTAATTGAAATCCCCCATTATTATGGTTTGCCCAGTTTGTTTGCGTCCCTGATTTCCTTTAACATTTCCGCATCCGTCTGTTCGTCCTGGCCAGGCGACGGTAGTACACTCCTATCACTATCCTTTCCCCTTTGCACATGGAATTTCAATCCACAGTGATTCCAAGGAGTGTTTTGCTCCTGCAGAATTTTCAATCTATTTGATTCAAGGCTCTCGTTAATATACAATGCTACCCCTCCACCAATCCGATTCACCCTATCACTACGATATAATTGTACCCCGGTATGACAGTGTCCCACTGGTTATCCTCCTTCCACCAGGTCTCAGAGATGCTATTAATCTAATTTTTCATTTAGTGCAATATATTCCAACTCCCCCATCTTATTTCTTAGGCTCCTGGCATCGCATATAGACATTTCAAACTATGTTGTTTGTTCCTAAGTACATCATGCTTAGTACTTGACAGTATTAATTGGCAAGCTTTTGTCTGATTTTTATTGTTATTTAAAGATACCCGATCTACTACAATCTCTTTGCAACCTCACTATCAGGATACTCTATCTTCCCTGTTATGGTGATATCTTTGAAAGATACCTTATCCCGAACCAGGCTCTTTGAGCGACTGTCGGCCTTCCCCCCATTTCTAGTTTAAAGCTGCTCTATCTCCTTCTTACACGCCGATGCCAGCAGCCTGGTCCCCCACTCTGGTTAAGATGGAGCCCATCCTTTCGGAATAGGCTCCCCTTCCCCAGAATGTTGCCCAGTTCCTAACAAATCTAAAGCCCTCCTCCCTGCACCATCGTCTCATCCACGCATTGAGACTCTGGAGCTCTGCCTGTCTCTTGGGCCCTGCGCGTGGCACAGGTAGCATTTCAGAAAATGCTACCCTGGAGGATCTGGATTTTCAGCTTTCTACCTAAGAGCCTAAATTTTGCTTCCAGAACCTCTCTCCCACATTTTCCTATGTCATTAGTACCCACATTTACCAAGACAGCCGTCTCCCTCCCCAGCACTATATAAAATCCTATCTAGGTGACGCGTGAGTCCGCCACCTTCGCACCAGGCAGGCAAGTCACCAGGCGATCCTCACGTCCACCAGCCACCCAGCTATCTATGATGTTGCTTTTAATTCCTAGCCCCTATTCACTTGTTCAGTACCCATGTCTGTTTTATCATTCCTCCCTTAGTAATATCCCTTATCCCTTATTTGTCCTGTTTGTCCTGAATAGATTGTAAGCTCTGTTGAGCAGGGACTGTCTCTTCATGTTCAAGTGTACAAGTGCTGCATACATCTAGTAGCGCTATAGAAAATGATAAGTAGTAGTATTTGGACTCTTGTATCAGAGATTAAACTATATAAGTACATAAGTACTGCCACACTGAGCAGACCTAAGGTCCATCAAACCTAGCATCCTGTTTCCAACAGTGGCCAATCCAGGTCACAAATACCTGGCAAGATCCCAAAAAAGGTCAATACATTTTATGCTGCTTATCCCAGAAATAAGCAGTGGATTTTCCCAAGTCAATTTAATAATGTTCTATGGACGTTTCCTTTAGGAAGCTGTCCAGAACTTTTTTTAAACCCCGCTAAGCTAACTGCCTTTACCACATTTTCTGGGAACATAGTAACATAGTAGATGACGGCAGAAAAAAGACCTGCACGGGTCCATCCAGTCTGCCCAACAAGATAACTCATATTTGCTGCTTTTTGTGTATACCCTACTTTGATTTGTACCTGTGCTCTTCAGGGCACAGACCGTATAAGTCTGCCCAGCACTATCCTCACCTCCCAACCACCAGCCCTGCCTCCCAATCACCGGCTCTGGCACAGACCGTACAAGTCTGTCCCAGCACTATCCCCGCCTCCCAACCACCAGCCCCCGCCTCCTGATCTTGACTAAGCTCCTGAGGATCCATTCCTTCGGCACAGGATTTCTTTATGCTTATCCCACGCATGTTTGAATTCCGTTACCGTTTTCATTCCACCACCTCCCGCGGGATGGCATTCCAAGCATCCACTACCTCCTCTCCGTGAAAAAATACTTCCTGACATTTTTCTTGAGTCTGCCCCCCTTCAATCTCATGTCATGTCCTCATCGTTCTAACCATCTTCCCATCTCCGGAAAAGGTTCGTTTGCGGATTAATACCTTCAAATATTTGAACGTCTGTATCATATCACCGCTGTTTCTCCTTTCCTCCAGAGTATACATGTTTAGTTCAGCAAGTCTCTCCTCATACGTCTTGTAACGCAAATCCCATACCATTCTCATAGCTTTTCTTTGCACCGCTTCAATTCTTTTTACATCCTTAACAAGATACGGCCTCCAAAACTGAAGCTGCTCAGTTCTCTCAAGCAGACTGTGAATAAGCTTGCAGAACATAACGCTAGGCTGGCTAACTTAGAAACCTTTTCAGGGACTTTAGAGATCCAAGTCTCAGCTATTCAGTATGGTAATACTTTGTTTATTAAGAATAACTTGTTCCTTCAAAGGCAGGATGAGGTTTTAGAAAATTCATATCAAACAATTTTCCTAAATTTAATTTATTAGATGCTAAGGAGCTGTTTATTAAATATCTAAAGGAAGTTTTGGAGTTGCATGAGGATGATTCTATTTTGATTTCTAACATTTATATTTCTTCTGCTAAAAACTGTTTCCAAAGAGAGGGTTATTTTACTAAACTATGCTAAACGTTCCTGTGGTATCAGTAACGAGGGGCTTTCCCGCATGCTGATGCCACTTTTAGCGTGACTGTAAAATGGCTGCAATATCTATTTCCCCATTGATGGCCACATGCTAATTTCCCAATTAACGTGTGGTCATTTGTGTTTGAGCCCTTATCGCCACCTATTTATTAGGCAGTAAGGACTCATGTGCTAACCATGGCGATAATCAAGCAGCAATCTTTGATTTACCTGTGCTAATAGATTAGCACAGGGCATGCCTACTCTCTGTCTCCAAACATGCCCAAGCCTTAAAAATAAAGCTTATTATTTAGTGTGTGAGTAGTGGGTTAGTACTTACCACTATGAAGAGGGGCATAATCGAAAGGGGCGCCCAAGTTTTCCAGAGGAACGTCCTCGCAGGACCGTCCCCGTGAAGGGGCGGGGAAACCTGTATTATTGAAACAAGATGGTGTCCATCTTTTGTTCGATAATACGGTCGGGGATGCCCAAATCTTGACATTTAGGTTGTCCCTAGAGATGGTCGTCCTTAGACCTTGGGTCGTTTCTGATTTTCAATCAATAATGGAAACTAAGGGAACATCCATCTCAGAAACGACCAAATGCAAGCCCTTTGGTCATGGGAGGAGCCAGCATTCCTAGTGCACTGGTCCCCCTGACATGTCAGGACACCAACTGGGCACCCTAGGGGGCACTGCAGTGGACTTCAGAAAAAAGCTCCAAGGGTGCATAGCTCCCTTACCTTGTGTGCTGAGCCCCCCAACCCCCCCCCCCCCCAATCCCATTCCCCACAACTGTACACCATTACCATAGCCCTTATGAGTGAAGTGGACACCTAGATGTGGGTACAGTGGGTTTCCGGTGGGTTTTGAAGGGCTCACATTTACCACCACAGTGTAACAGGTGGGGGGGATGAGCCTGGGTCTGGCCTGCCTGAAGTGCACTGCAGTACCCAGTAAAAACTGTTCCAGGGACCTGCATGCATAGTGCTGTGATGGAGCTGGATATGACATTTGAAGCTGGCATAGAGGCTGGCAAAAATGTGTTTACATTTTATTTTTTTGGGGTGGGAGGGGGTTGGTGACCACTGGGGGGAGTAAGGAGAGGTGATCCCTGATTCCCTCCGGTGGTCATCTGGTCAGTTTCTGGCACCTTTTCAAGGCTTGGTTGTGAACAAAGAGGGACCAAGTAAAGTCGGCCAAATTCTCGTCAGGGTCGGCCTTCTTTTTTCCATTATCGGCCGAGGCCGGCTGTCTCTTAACCACGCCCCCGTCCTGCCTTCGGTACACTCCGACACGCCCCCTTGAACTTTGGCCGGCCCTGCGACAGAAAGCAGTTGAAGCCGGCCAAAATTGGCTTTCAATTATACCGTTTTGGTCGGCCTTAGGAGAAGGCCGGCCATCTTCCGATTTGTGTCGGAAGATGGCCACCCTTCTCCTTCGAAAGTAAGTAGGATAGGCACATGGGAAAAATTACTGTTGGGACATCCTGTGGTATGCAATTTTTGCTGTGGGTAAGTGTATGCTAGTGCTTGCTGCAACTTTGAAAAAAAGCCCCTTAGATTGTAAGACCTCTGAGAACAGGAATAAGCCTGAATGAATCCTATCTTGAGCTACAACTGAACAGGCACAAATTAAAACCAAATCCAACTGTATTTGTGTCTGATATGCCTGGGTGTGTGTGGTACCTTCTCTTCTTATCACTCTCTTCCCCCTGTTCTCGCCCTGTACTCTCCTCTCCTCTCCTCTTTCCTCATTCCACTTTTAGTTCTCTGCTCTCTACTTTCTTCCCTCTCTTGCCCTCTTTTTCTTACCTCCCCTCCCTTCTGTTTCCTTGTATTCCTCTCTCATGCCCTCTCATTTCTTCTTCCTCTCTGACTCCACCTCCTTCTTCTATTCCGGAAAGCTTGGGGGTGGGGGGCATGTACACAAAAACACCCTAGTCCTGTAGCAGCAAGAACCTAATGCATTCACACATACCCAAGTGTTTGCAACCCTGGACCACAGAGACAAATGCACACCTTCAGCCCTGTATTATCAAAAGTGAAAATCATCTCCTCCCCTGACAGTACTGGTGCTTAGCCCATAACAAATGTCTCAGAAACAAACAAAGGGATCAGTGATGGTTGGAAGGATATACTTTTGACAGGTTTAGCAGTCCCAAGCTTGAAGGCAGTGACTATTCCCACTTCTTTGCTGGGTCTCTAACTGCTTTCTTGGAAAAGGAAAGGGGGAGGAGGATTTGAGCATTGGGAAAGTTTAGTAAGGAGGACTAGAGAGAATGGTGCAAGCCCTTAGTCATAGGAATTTGTAGATGAGGGGGGTATACTTAGCTCTCATCAATCTGGATATGGCTGTATCACAGTACAGAGTAAGCGTGTGCAGGCCGAACAAATGTTTTGTTTTGTTTAGTTTCCCATAGAAAGAAAGAAAATGAAGGCATATCATCTACTATCTCAGGCTCTCCCTTAAAAAAACCCTATGTACTTGTACCAAGCTTTCTTGAATTCACACACAGTTTTCATCTCCATCACCTCCACCAGGGGCTGTTGTATGAATTTACCAGCCTTTCCAGGAAGAAATGTTTCCTTAGTTTACTCCTGAGTCTGTCCTCTTTCACCTTCATCCTAAGCACCTTCATTATAGAACTTCCTTTCAATTGAAAGAGACTCACCTCCTGTGCACTTATGCCATGAAGGTATTTAAATGTCTCTATCACATCTCCCCTCACCTACCTTTTTTTCCAAAGTAACAAATTGAGATTCTTAAGTGTCTCCATATTTTGTATAATGAAGACCACTGACTATTTTATTAGCAGTCCTTTGGACCATCTCCATCCTGTCTACATCTAAATGAGGACTAAGTAAAGACTTATACAATTTACCAAACTTGGTATATGGTAAATATATTTGTACAAGTATATAAATATATGGATTGATATCCCCCAAAACTTAATTATACCTTTAAGAAGTATAGTTAGTTTTTTTTTTGCATTAAAACCTGTGTGAAGCATTTTACATGTGTGCTTTTTTCTACACTAATAGCTAATTAGCTATTTTGCATCATTGCACCTCATTACCCCATTAGTATATATTTCACTTCAACACTATTGTAAAGTAGTTATGTGGTTTAACAGTACTGTTATTGCATCTTAACCATTATGATAATGTTTAATGCATATTAACACATGTAATAGCTTCAAAGCCATGTCTTGAGTATATAAGTATTGCCATACTGGGACAGACCAAAGGTCCATCTAGCCCAGCATCCCATTTCCAACAGTGGGCAATCCAGGTCACAAGTACCTGGCAAGATCCCAAAACAGTGCAATACATTTTATGCTATTTTAGTCTTCAAGCAGGATTTTTTTTTTAACCATTTGAGGTACCAGCTATTGGTTTAAAACTGATATATTCTGGAGGCTAAGGCTCTCAAAGTTGCTAAATAAATCCATCTGTGGGACATTTATGCTTTATACAAGGCAGACAGGGCAGAGAAGGACAGACCATTGTGTAAGAAATGCTATATTTATCATCACTTAATGGTGCCCAGACAATCTCTTGTGTCACTTGTCAGATAACAATGTCTCCAAGACCAAAGTGACTGTATTCTAGAATTTTAAAGAAAGACTCTTTGCTCTTTAATACATTACAGATTGTTTGATTATCATTTCATAAACTGAATACCCAATGATTAATACTCACTTTCTGTAGCACAGTGTGTGTATTGAGATTTCATTTCTGGATGTACAAAAAAGAACACTAGTCACTGAAATTCATAATGCAGAAATTATAAATGTGAGAATTAATGATGAAAATATGGAGGGGGGCACGTATATAGTCAATCAAGTTAGTTTTAATTGACTATCACAATTCTATTTTTTTCTAGCCTTTCAAGAGCGGTATTTTATTGTTTCAGCTGAAAAAAATGTCAATTTGCATTTATTCCTTAAAACTTATTAGTAGATAGTTAGTAGAATTATTTCAAAAACCAAACAAGTAATTTAAAAAAAAAATATCCTTGAATTAACTGGGAGCTAAAATAACAAAACAATAAGCCTAGAAGCAGTATTCTGCAGGAGCTGGAGCTTTCTTTGCAACTTTAAAGATAGTGTTCATTACAGGGAATTACAATAATCTAATTACAGAAGTTGTAATGCTTCACTCAAGCCTTATGACTGTTCTGCTACCTTACTCCCAGAATGATTAACATGCAGTTTAATCCCAATACTGTAAGCATACATCACCAAGATAGAGTCTCAAAACCTTTCTTTAATGTAGTACTTTGAACAAGGAGAAAATAACGTAAAGGTATGTTGCTTAAGAAGTATTGTAGCCTTTGCTATCAAAGTCCACTCTCAAACTTGTGCCCTAAACTCATGGACCTGGAAGAGGAATTTCAGCACACACAGAAGTAATGCTGTACAGTAATATAGCAGGGAGTAGATTGGGTACAATGTGAGTGGTAAAAAGACAATGGAATTACAGTGATTTAGGAGACATGCATTGCTTGTTAAGGCAGACAGCTGCTTTTACCATGCTCTCAGGGGAGAGAGAAAAGGAAAAAAGGAGGGGGGCACTACTAGCCCAGCATGCTTAAAAGGCAAGCAACCAATAGGAAGCCTCTCATAAACCACAGGGAGCTATGCAGGGAGGTAATTAAATTTGCTGATGACACAAAGTTAATCAAAGTTGTTAAATCGCGGGAGGATTGTGAAAAATTACAAGAGGACCTTACGAGACTGGGAGACTGGGCGTCTAAATGGCAGATGATGTTTAATGTGAGCAAGTGCAAAGTGATGCATGTGGGAAAGAGGAACCCGAATTATAGCTACATCATGCAAGGTTCCACGTTAGGAGTCATGGACCAAGAAAGGGATCTAGGTGTCGTTGTTGATGATACGTTGAAACCTTCTCCTCAGTGTGCTGCTGCGACTAAGAAAGTAAATAGAATGTTAGGTATTATTAGGAAAGGAATGGAAAACAAAAATGAGGACGTTATAATGCCTTTATGTCGCTCCATGGTGCGACTGCACCTCGAATATTGTGTTCAATTCTGGTCGCCGCATCTCAAAAAAGATATTGTAGAATTAGTAAAGGTGCAGAGAAGGGCGATGAAAATGATAAAGGGGATTGGACGACTTCCCTATGAGGAAAGGCTAAAGTGGCTAGGGCTCTTCAGCTTGGAGAAAAGGCAGCTGAGGGGAGATATGATAGAGGCCTATAAAATAATGAGTGGAGTTGAACGGGTAGATGTGAAGCGTCTGTTTACGCTTTCCAAAAATACTAGGACTAGGGGGCATGCGATGAAGCTACAATGTAGTAAATTTTAAAAGAATTGGAGAAAAATTTTCTTCACTCAACGTGTAATTAAACTCTGGAATTCGTTGCCAGAGAATATGGTAAAGGCGGTTAGCTTAGTGGAGTTTAAAAAAGGTTTGGATGGCTTCCTAAAGGAAAAGTCCATAGACCATTATTAAATGGACTTGGGGAAAATCCACTATTTCTGGGATAAGCAGTATAAAATGTATTGTACCTTTTTGGGATCTTGCCAGGTATTTGTGATCTGGATTGGCCACTGTTGGAAACAGGTTGCTGGGCTTGATGGACCTTTGGTCTTTCCCAGTATGGCAATACTTTTGTACTTATGTATATATGCTCTGAAGGAGCCCATCAAAGAGAACTACAAAATACATAGATTTGTAGTTGAAAGGCACAATTTAATCCAGATCAAATAAATAATACGTTCTATAGGCAATATAGTTCAATATGGCCATTTTCGGCAAAAAGATTGCTTGTGTCAGGGGTCTAATCACATAAGCAGCTGATGTTAGGAATTATTAGGAAAGGAATAAAAAACAAAACTGAGAATGTTACAATGCCTTTGTTATT
This sequence comes from Microcaecilia unicolor, assembly GCF_901765095.1. Lineage (NCBI taxonomy): Eukaryota > Metazoa > Chordata > Amphibia > Gymnophiona > Siphonopidae > Microcaecilia > Microcaecilia unicolor. The sequence goes on from NC_044032.1 coordinate 596,778,376, forward strand.
GCTCCATGGTGTGACCACACCTTGAATACTGTGTGCAGTTCTGGTCACTGCATCTCAAAAAAGATATACTAGAATTAGAAAAGGTAAAGAGAAGGGTGATGAAAATGATAAAGGGGATGGGACTACTTCCCTATGAGGGAAGGCTAAAGCAACTAGGTCTCTTCAGCTTGGAGAAGAGATGGCTGAGAGATTTATAAAATACTAAGTGGAGTGGAACATGTAGATGTGAATCACTTGTTTACTCTTCCCAAAAATACTAGGACTAGGGGGCACGAAGAAGCTACAAAGTAGTAAATTTAAAACAAATCAGAGAAAATATTTCTTCACTCAATGAGTAATTAAACTATGGAATTTGTTGCCCCTCCGAAGGGACACCACCTTGCAAGTGGTGGAGGGGCTTTCGTGTTTCAATGACTCAGAGGGCTATGCTGTAGGGTTACCCATATCAGACAGGCCTCTGAGGAGAAACCAGACAAAGAGTGTCCCAACCTGGAGGATCCAAGATGGCATTGAGGGAGGATGTACGCTAGTTGAGTTCCCATTTTACACCAGAATGCCTGAAGAAGAAGGCGCGCTTCCCAGAGAATGGGGAAGAGAAAAGGCAAAGCCGTGGTGCTGTCCTCCTCAAACACTGCTGGGGTTCCCACCACTTCTCAGTCTATTTTGGAGAGATTCAGGGTCATAACGTCGCTTTGGGGAACAGCAACGCTTTATTGCCGAATCTCAGTGGAGGGAGTGACTTTGAGTCCCCCTGTTGGCACGACCCCTCCAAGACCCAGAAATAGTAATGCTTCGCTATGGAGGTCAATAATGGAAACGCCCGAAGTGGGTTAGGATTTTCATGTGACCCGAGGAGGTCCTGGCACAGCATCGACTCCAGATAATAAACCAACTGTGGGATTGGAGAATGAGCTCTTCCCCCTGAAGATATCTGGAGCGGTTTCTGTGGAGAAATTGGACTTGGTGAAGCCAATAATGTCATAATGGACATACTATAGGAACTGTAGCAGAATGTGAATAACTCTCTTCTTCAGATGTTTAAAAATTTTCACTATGTGAGTTAAAGAATTTATATTAATACTTATCTAACAAAGTGGAAGTCCAAGATATAAAAATAGACTTTGATTACAGAAATGGCTTCTCTATGAAAATCAGATAATATGGTAATGAAGGATAGTTATTTTTCTTGTAAAAATTGGAATTTCTGGAGAACCAATTAAGGGAAAATAACTTGAGAATGATAAATTTACCTATAATATCCTATATATCAGCTACAAGAGAGACTTATGTGTTAGGCGGTGAGAGTCTGATAGGTACTGAAGGGGAGAGGGATCTTGGTGTGATAGTATCCGAGGATCTGAAGGCGATGAAACAGTGTGACAAGGCGGTGGCTGTAGCGAGAAGGTTGCTAGGCTGTATAGAGAGAGGTGTGATCAGCAGAAGAAAGGAAGTGTTGATGCCCCTGTACAAGTCATTGGTGAGGCCCCACCTGGAGTATTGTGTTCAGTTTTGGAGGCCGTACCTTGCGAAGGATGTTTAAAAAATGGAAGCGGTGCAAAGAAAAGCTACGAGAATGGTACGGGATTTGTGTTCCAAGACGTATGAGGAGAGACTTGCGGACCTGAACATGTATACCCTGGAGGAAAGGAGGAACAGGGGTGATATGATACAGACGTTCAAATATTTAAAAGGTATTAATCCGCAAACGAATCTTTTCCGGAGTTGGGAAGGCGGTAGAACGAGAGGACATGAAATGAGGTTGAAGGGGGTCAGCCTCAGGAAAGATGTCAGGAAGTATTTTTTTCACGGAGAGGGTGGTGGATGCTTGGAATGCCCTCCCGCGGGAGGTGGTGGAGATGAAAACGGTAACGGAATTCAAACATGCGTGGAATATGCATAAAGGAATCCTGTGCAGAAGGGATAGATCCTCAGAAGCTTAGCCAAAATTGGGTGGGGGGAAGAGGGGTTGGTGGTTGGGAGGCGAGGATAGTGGAGGGCAGAGTTATACGGTCTGTGCCAGAGCCAGTGATGGGAGGCAGGACTGGTGGTTGGGAGGCGGGAAGTACTGCTGCGCAGACCTGTACAGTCTAAATAAGGCAGGTACAAATCAAGGTAAGGTTTACACATATGTTTGTCTTGTTGGGCAGACTGGATGGACCGTGCAGGTCTTTTTCTGCCGTCATCTACTATGTTACTGAATTCTTGAAGAAATATTTCTCTGATACTTTGCTAATACCTTCTGATAGCCACCTTTTGGTGACTAAAATTATATTTCCTTTAAAATCTTCTTTATCAGAGAAAAGAGATGCAAGTTTAATTGACATTTTGGAAAATTCAGAAGTTATAGATAGAGTTATATTATTAGTGACTTTCGTCTTTGATTTAGATAGGAACAATGTTTTGAAATTGTATTTCCGATACACGGTTGATAGTTTTTAGGGTTCAAAGATGAATATATTTCCTGACACATCAAGGGAATCGCAGACTGGGAGGTGTGAAGTCTTGGCTTTTAAGCCAGGAATCATTGCCCTAGGTGGGACCTTCCTAGCGCAATTCCCTTGTAAGTGTTTTATTTCCTTATTACTTATTTGTTTGAACCTAAGAAATTATAAGAGTTTATGGAAACAGATGAAGAATCCTCTGCAGCAACTTCCTTCAGTTACCACTGTACCGGCTGCAATAACCGATTAACCTTCCTCCCTCAGAAAATATGAAGTGTAAGATCAACCATTTTGAGTTTTTCTTATTTTCTTTAAGATAGTTTTCCTGATCTTTGATCTTCCAATTGTGGACAATTATGTAAATATATATTGTTGAGAGAAAATGTTTTCCTTTTTATATTAATTTCTGTATTTCCTTACATTTATGTGATAAATGTGAATGTAATTAAATAAAATGATAAATAAAAAAAAAAGAATTTGTTGCCACAGAATGTAGTAAAAGCAGCTAGCTTAGCAGGGTTTTAAAAGGTTTGGATAATTTCCCTAAAAGAAAAGTCCATAAGCCATTATTAGGATGGACTTGGATAAATCCACTGCATGTTCTAGGATATGCAGCATAAAATCTGTTTTGCTGTTCTGGTATCTTGCCAGGTACTTGTGATATGGATTGGCCACTATGGGAAACAGGATACTGGGCTTGATGGACCTTCGATCTGTCCCAGTATGGCAATGCTTTTGCTCTTATGGTGATTTCATACAATGTCAAAGTATGAACCATGCATCAAAGAATAACCCTTCAGTGTGGAAGTGACAATGAAAGAGCAAACTCCAAACACAACTTCAGAGTTTCCTGCTCATGTGATTAGACCCCTGACACAAGCAATCTTTTTGCTGTAACACAGCCATGTCGGGTCATCAGCATTATACTGTGTCTGCTGGTTGGAATAAAGACTATTGGTTCCATTATGCATTTCAATTTCCTCACTGTGTCTGGCATTTTTGATTTTCTTCATAAAGTTCTGGTCCTTCTCTGCTGATTACCATTTTTTCTTAACACAGTAACTCTATTTGGTTAAAAATTCTCTGCAGCAATTTAATACTGTACTGGTCACACCCAATTAACTTAATTTATACAACAATTTTGAATGATCTACAGCTTCAAACACGGCTGAAATATCAAACCGAAGGAGAACCACCTGTTTCCACTTACTCAGATAACTTCTAACGTCAGATGTTAAAGTTAACAAGAATGTTTCTGTATTATGCTGATATCTAAAACCATGTTATGTGAAATGCAAACTATCAGTTAAATAAACAGTTAACCACAAATTCAAAAAGTTTAGCCACCAAAGGAATACTAGCAGTGGTTCTAAATTTATCCACAATTGTAAGATCTGATCCAAATAGCTGTAGCTAAAACTATATCAGCCAATTTATCAGGATAGGAGTTAATAAACCAGGTTAACTAAAGCACAACTTCCACAGAAATAGATTTCAATTAAAAAAAAAAAGATGGGCAGATATCCAGAGAACAAACCTTATTTGAAAGCTTTATTGGTATGTTAGACACAGAATCTGATGTATCTGTATAAAAAAAGACTAAAGTCTACCTCCTGGTATACTTTCTACATAATTACTCTCAGATGATCTTAACAGAGAGAAAACTTCTATTTCAGAAGTTTGAAAGTTTAGACAAACAGATGGAAGATCTGAAAAGGCTCAGTGCCTTGTTGGTTAAGGACAAGGATATGTTACATGAAGTACCTGAAAAACCAATCACAGAAATCTATTCTTAGGTTTCTGAACTTTCTGAAATCCGCTTTGATTTCTACAGGGGAAACAGTGAAAGACTACAACCTTTTACAAATCTTAAAGAAAGTAATGCCGTCTGTTGTTAGGTTGCAACATTTGTCTTCTAATTGTCAAACTAGCTGTCCTTGGAAATATTAGGACAAATGCCATTTGATATTCTAAAACTGACTGGATTTCTGGAGAGCTCCCTGGAGGTTATTACTGAAAGAACCTCCCTTTAGGTGACTGCAGAGGAAAAAGGAGGAATTCTTGGGGTTATGTACCCAGGATACTTCCATAAGACATAAGAAATGGCAAGTCAAATGCAAACCACTGATAAGGGAGGCAAAGAAAGACTTTGAAAAAAAAGATTGCCTTGGAGGCTTTTATTTCACCTCTTTTACATATTTATTTACCTTTACATGCTTATTTGTTGCTCCATTTTTACGTTAAAACATAGTATTTATGTTTTATTCAGTATGTTTAGTTTTATCATGTTTTGAAGAATGATGTTTATATATTTATTCATATAATTTTCTTGTTATTTGACTAACATATGTTCTTTTTTGCATATATTAACAGCTCTTTTATGCCCCTGATGCAGCTCATGTGTGAGTGAAATATAAGGCTGTGTTGGACACTTAGGTTTTTAATTTATATGTTGTGGTGATTAAAATTGGAGATGGATGCCTTTCTTCTGGTCTGCTACTCTTTTGTGCCATTTTGTAACCTAGGTACAGGACTTCACATCAAAGTTCCTCCATTTTCAGAGGGAGTAATGATTTTTAAAAACTGCACATGAGAGAACCCTACAGTTTAAGTAGAACCATCCCCCCATCCCTTCACACACACACACACACACACACGCGCGCACGCACACACACACACACACACACGTGCTTTCTAAAATTGCTACTCCCTCTTTATAAAGGGCCTCAATTCCTGCATTGATGGTCCCCATTGGATCACAGGTCCACCATGCCACAGTCTTCTCCAAACAAGGCCCCCTTACCCCTAAGAAGAAGACCTCCCCATGGAACAGTCACTCCCCTAATTGAGTCCCGTCCCCCCCAAGTGAAAGTCCTCATATGTGGGCAATAGTCCAACACATGCAGCCTCTCCCCAGGCCAACCCCCCACTGAGGTGAAACCTATTAACATGGTCCCCCTGCAGCCTTGACCCTACCCTCACTTGCTACAGTTTCAAGGTTAGGGCCATCTAAGATAGCCACTGAGACCTCTAGTTGTAGTACCATGATACTATCACTAGATGTCTCATGGCTACTTTAGAAGGCCTGAGCCTCAATGAAGCTAGATACTAGGGGCCCATTGTAAGCCAGAAAACCTGGGAAGTGGGTCATGAATATTTTATTTTATTTATTTGGATTTATTTACCTCCTTTTTGAAAGAATTCACTCAAGGCGGTGTAAGCAGGGGTGTATCTGCGTGGGGCCACAGGGGCCTGGGCCCCTGCAGATTTCGCCCTGGACCCCCCTACCATCGAACCTCTCCACCAGAGGGTGGTGGTGAATGGAATTTGCTCGGAGGAGGGAAACGTGAGTAGTGGAGTGCCTCAGGGATCGGTGCTGGGGCCGATTCTGTTCAATATATTTGTGAGTGACATTGCTGAAGGGTTAGAAGGTAAAGTTTGCCTATTTGCGGATGATACTAAGATCTGTAACAGAGTGGACACCCGGGAGGGAGTGGAAAACATGAAAAAGGATTTGAGGAAGCTAGAAGAATGGTCTAAGGTTTGGCAATTAAAATTCAATGCGAAGAAATGCAAAGTGATGCACTTAGGGAATAGAAATCCACAGGAGACGTATGTGTTAGGCGGGGAGAGTCTGATAGGTACTAGGCAGAGAGAGGGATCTTGGGGTGATAGTATCTGAGGATTTGAAGGCGACGAAACAGTGTGACAAGGTGGTGGCCGTAGCTAGAAGGTTGTTAGGCTGTATAGAGAGAGGTGTGACCAGCAGAAGAAAGGGGGTGTTGATGCCCCTGTATAAGTCGTTGGTGAGGCCCCACCTGGAGTATTGTGTTCAGTTTTGGAGGCCGTATCTTGTTAAGGATGTAAAAAGAATTGAAGCGGTGCAAAGAAAAGCTACAAGAATGGTATGGGATTTGTGTTACAAGACGTATGAGGAGAGACTTGCTGAACTAAACATATATACTCTGGAGGAAAGGAGAAACAGGGGTGATATGATACAGACGTTCAAATATTTGAAAGGTATTAATCCGCAAACAAACCTTTTCCGGAGATGGGAAGATGGTAGAACGAGAGGACATGAAATGAGATTGAAGGAGGGCAGACTCAAGAAAAATGTCAGGAAGTATTTTTTCACGGAGAGAGTAGTGGATGCTTGGAATGCCCTCCCGCGAGAAGTGGTGGAAATGAAAACGGTAACGGAATTCAAACATGCGTGGGATAAGCATAAAGGAATCCTGTGCCGAAGGAATGGATCCTCAGGAGCTTAGTCAAGATCAGGAGGCGGGGCTGGTGGTATGGAGGCGGGTACGGTCTGTGCCAGAGCCGGTGGTGGGAAGCGGGACTGGTGGTTGGGAGGCGGGGATTGTGCTGGGCAGACTTGTACGGTCTGTGCCAGAGCCGGTGGTTGGGAGGCGGGGCTGGTGGTTGGGAGGCGAGGATAGAGCTGGGCAGACTTATATAGTCTGTGCCAGAGCCAGTGGTTGGGAGGCGGGGCTGGTGGTTGGGAGGCGGGGATAGTGCTGGGCAGACTTATAAGGTCTGTGCCCTGAAGAGCACAGGTACAAATCAAAGTAGGGTATACACAAAAAGTAGCACATATGAGTTATCTTGTTGGGCGGACTGGATGGACCGTGCAGGTCTTTTTCTGCCGTCATCTACTATGTTACTATGTTACTATGAGTAGAGATGCTGTTTATACTCTGTTGAGTCTTTCAGATGATTCATTCCTCTCTCCCCTCCCCTCCCTCCTCTTCTCCTCCTAAACCTCTCTTTGTGGTGGATTCACCTCGAGATCACCCACTCCTTCCCCTGACACCTGCAATGCTGCATATTGATTACTCTGGCTCTCCAGAATCTCTGTTCTCCCCGCTCAGTCTATCCCCCTCCCCTCCTTTCTCCAACCCCCTTCCCTCCATGTTTCATTACCAGGGTCCATGCTTCCCCTTCTTCTCCCCCCTTCTCCCCACCTCCTTCTTCCATCCTTTCACTAATGCCCCTTCTTTGAATTTGATCCAAACCTGATGCCCTTTTCTCCCCCTTTCCCTTTTCCTTAGTGCCTGCCTCTGTGTGGATAGCGATATTTGATTTCTCCATTAGTCCCTTTAATGCTTCTTGCTTCTGTCCTTGTATCCTTGTAGCTTCTGCTTGTGCCCATTCCTCCCCCCTCCTCTCTCCCTCTGCCTGATTGTGCGATGCTTGTGGGCACTTGCTAAAAGGGTGCCCAAAGCCCCCACACAGGTTATAGCGTATGGTAGTGCAGTCGCTGGTGTCATGATCTGTACTGCCACATTGAGAGCACTTTAAAACTGTACAAGACATGCTTAAGTGACGGAAAGATCCACACCTGTAGCACTGTCTGGGTTGCCCTGCATAAAAGCATTGAATTCGATCCCTTCCAATGTATGCGGCTGAAGGTATGTGTTGGGTGACTTTGAGGGGCATAATCGCACAAGGCGCCAAAGTTTTCCTGAGGACGTTCTCGCAGGACGTCCCGGCGAAGGGGCGGGGAAACCCATATTATTGAAACAAGATGGGCGGCTATCTTTCATTTCGATAATACTTCGGGGATGCCCAAATCTTCACATTTAGGTCGACTTTACAGATGGTCGTCCCCGGTTTTCGGCGATAATGGAAACCGAGGACGCCCATCTCAGAAACCACCAAGTCCAAGCCATTTGGTCGTGGGAGGAGCTAGTATTCGTAGTGTACTGGTCCCCCTGACATGCCAGGACACCAACCAGGCACCCTAGGGGGCTCTGCAGTGGACTTCAGAAATTTCTCCACGTGCATAGCTCCCTTACCTTGGGTGCTGAGCCCCTCAACCCCCCCCCCAAAACCCACTCTCCACAACTGCACAACACTACCATAGCCCTAAGGGGTGAAGGGGGCACCTACATGTGGGTACAGTGGGGTTCTGGTGGTTTTTGAAGGGCTCACATTTACCACCAAAAGTATAACAGGTAGGGGGGGATGGGCCTGGGTCCGCCTGCCTGAATGCACTGCAGTACTCACTAAAACTGCTCCAGGGACCTGCATACTGCTGTGAAGGAGCTGGGTATGACATTTGTGGCTGGCATAGAGGCTGGCAAAAAATATTTTAAAAGTTTTTTTTAGGATGGGAGGGGGTTAGTGACTACTGGGGGAGTAAGGGGAGGTCACCCCAATTCCCTCCGGTGGTCATCTGGTCAGTTCGGGCACCTTTTTGAGGCTTGGTTGCAAGAAAAAATGGACCAAGTGAAGTCGGTCAAGTGCGCGTCAGGGACGCCCTTCTTTTTTCCATTATCACCCGAGGACGCCCATGTGTTAACCACGCCCCAGTCCCGCCTTCGCTATGCTTCCGACATGCCCCTGTGAAGCATATGCAATTATCTGAATTTTTATTCCAATACAATTAAATATGAATTAATAATATGAAGGTGCATTTGGTGTGGGCAAAGTGGTATCTAGAGGCAGGCACTAATGCATGTCAAAGATGCCATAAAGTGGCAATTGGGTACTTATGCGCTCTAGGCAGTATTCTATAAGGTCAATATAGAGAAATACATGTTATAATCCAGCAGAAGTTGTTTTTTTTTCAAGGATTTATCTGCACAGTACAAAGTAGAAATAATTTGAACACAAAAGATCGTAGTCATTAAATAAAATGTATGTGTGCTAAACAACGTAGACTTCAGAAATACAAATTGTGTAGAATGTAGGAAAAAAGAAAAGTGATTGACTACTTTGGTTGCAAAATTCAGTAGAATTCATATACAAAATGAATTGAAATGCTTACCTGAAATTTCTGTAAATGCTTATGCATGCAGCTCCTTGTGACTCTGGGCAAGTCACTTAACCCTCCATTGTCCCATATAAGCCGCATTGAGCCTGCCATGAGTGGGAAAGCGCGGGGTACAAATGTAACAAAAAATAAATAAATGAGACAGAGACACACAATTACTGTTTAATAATTGCATTTTATAGTATCAGTTAGTAATAAAATAAACCAACAGAGTTAATACAATCAAATGAATCAATTCCATAGATTAGTGCCTCAGTCTAGGTGCCCCAGTGCCGTGTGTTTAGCATTAATTCTATAACAACATATTGGCACCAAGATTCTGTTATAGAATACTAGAGTAAGGTCGGAATTGGTGCGTCCCTGTGTACGTATGCCCTCTTATGCCATGTCAATGGCAGACTTATGTTGGTGCATCAAGGTGTGCCAAGTGACATAAGTAGTTTATAGTCTGTGGTGTGCTGGAGCCAGCTTGCACTGGCTCGCGAAAGCCGGTTGTTGTTCTTTCCCAAATTTTGCAAGTCGGTTGTTGCGCCAGATCAGCTGGAGCAGGAGCGATTTTCCTACATTCCTGCCCATGCAATTTCCACTGTCTGTACAGAAAGTGACTGCCGTACGTTTTAGCAGTAGTCTCACAAGATTGCTGTGGGACCTCGCAGCAGTCTCATGAGATTTTTGTGGGAATTCATGGCAGCCATTTTCAGTACAGAAAGTGGAGACTGCATGGGCAGAAGCTTAGGAGGTCTGCTCCTGCCCCAGCTGACCACTGAACCACCAGGTATGTATAATGTAAAAGAAGGAGGCAGTAGGGGGAGGGGTTTTTGATAAACATGCTGTGCAAGGTAAAGGACAAACTGTGTGGATGAGAGGGAGAGAAGAGGACAAGCTGAATGAGAGAGAGAGAGAGAGAGAGAGAGAGAGAGAGAAGGGGACAAGCTGCATGGATTTCAGGGAGAGAAGAAGACAAGCTGCGTGGATGAAGGGGAGAGACGGGACAGGCTGCATGTGGATGAGAGGAAGAGGAGAGATAAGAGAGGGACAGATGTTGTACATGGAGGGAAGGGAAAAGGGAGAAAAGAAGGACATAGAAGGGGATGGAGAGGAGAGAAGAGGGGGACTTGCTGCTCATGGATGGGAGGGAAAGGAAAAGGGGATATGCTGTTCATGGTGGTTTGCTTTTTTTGAAAATATATCTTTTCCAGTTTTGTATTTAACAGAGTATGAAAGAAAATGCATTTTTGTTACTTTTAACAGTATTTTCACTGCATATAGGATATGGCTTTCTTGGGGGGGGGGGGGGGGGTGTCTGCAGTTTTTATCTGCATATTTTTTTGTGGTCTTCTATTTTGTATTAGTTGAGGGTCTGTCCATGTTCTGCATGTGCGACTGAGGTGAACGATTCTGCTGACATGTAGTGTCTGTGTAGGAATGAGTAACAGTCCAGCTAGTTCCAGTTTTCCAGTAGTGGGTATATTGGTATCTTGGCAGAGAAATAGCCTGACAGTAAATCATATGTCAGATTTAATGTCAATAAATTTATTGTGAAAAGAATTAGAAGACTGGGATGAATAGCAAATATAGGTTGGCTACAGATTCAAGAGTGCAACAAAAATCAACTGGCCGTTTGGAATTTACAGTAAAGAATATTGTATGTTTCAATATTACTTTTAAATTTGTTGCTGCCTGCATATATATCATTTGTATCAATAGAATGTATAATACAGTTACTTACATATCTACACGTTTTTTTTGGTTATTTTTTTAGAGAGAGCCTGTTGTTAAACATTTACCAGCACACCACCGTTTATAGTATTCTACACAACTATGTGTGTACCTGGGAGACACACCCATGGCCTGCCCATGTTCCTCCCACATGTATATCCCCCTTTCAGTTAGATGCTATGGCACTTAGGGAGTACCTCATAGAATAGCACCTAGTGCACATAGGTTCTTAACTGCCAATTTATGACACCTTTGATGCATGTAGGTGACATCTATCTCTAAGATCCACTTTATAGAATTGCATCCTTCATAGTGCTAATTCATGTTTAATTGTATTGGAGTAAAAATTTAAATAATTGTATGTACTTCATCTGCACCTAATTCTTCCCTTGCTCTTCCTGTGTATTTCCAAGAAATATCATTGGAAGGGCATCCAAGAAGATAAGGATAAAGGGGGGTATCACTTTAGAAAGTGAGGGACTTCTAACATTAAGGTGGTCTTTTACTAAGCTGCGGTAGCATTTTTAGCTCATGGTAGAAATCAGCTGGTGGTAAACGCCGAGTCACCCATAGGAATATAATGGGTGTCTCAGCATTTACTGCAACTGATTTCTACCGCGCATAGTAAAAGACCCCCTAGATGTACCCTCACCAATAAAGAATGCAGATTGTCCCATAAAGCGGACTCAGCCTTTGCATTATTGAACTCAATAGGCTCCTTAAGTAAGGGAAATGCTGGTCCAGCCTTATTTTTATTCCACTGTACACACAGATTTGCAATCCTGCCTTTCACAGGAATCGCAATAAGGAAATCAGATGATGTGCAAGCCCTGCATGTAAAGAAGGTACAGTAAAACCAGAGTTGAATTGAATTATCCTGGAAAAAGGGTATGTTGACAGCCTATGATTTTAGTTCAGTTTTAAGAGCTATGTCGGAGAAAATTAGCATGTTTATAGGTTATGATATAATCTAACTGAGTGACCAAAAAATTGCTAGAATATATGGCCTTTAAAGCCCACTTGTGTCTCAAATGCAAATGGACTGAAGCACATTTTCTTTGTGGAACCTTAAAAGAAATCATAACTTGCTAAGACTGTCAGCACTGAAAATGAAAGCAATAATTCATTTTTAATATAATCACTTCCTTTTTTTCTGTAGACTAGATTATAATAAATGTTAACATGGAAATGTCTCATATCTAGAAATGTACTTGCAAACATTAATACAAGAAATGAAGATGGTCAAACTATACTGAAAAAATGTAGAGCCTGTCTGAACATGCCAGAATAGAATGGACTTCTATATCAGCAAACTTGTGTTTTAATGCTTTTTGCATATTTTCTTCTTTGTCTTTCGAAATGAATGATGGAAGTAATCATAAATGTTCAGCGTAGGAGCTGAAATATTATCCTACTCTTTAATGTACTGCCTGCAGAGACAAAGGAAAAATAATAACATGCAACAGTTACAAAAAGCAAAATTAAAACAAAACATTTTTTGCAAAGTACAAATGCACTCAATCTGCATCCCCTCATTACCTCTCTACCCTCATTTCCCCTTACGTTCCCGCCCGTATCCTCAGCTCACAGGACAAATCCCTCCTCTCAGTACCCTTCTCCACCACCGCCAACTCCAGGCTCCGCTCATTCTGCCTCGCCTCACCCTATGCTTGGAATAAACTTCCTGAGCCCTTACACAAAGCCCCCTCCCTACCCATCTTCAAATCCTTGCTCAAAGCCCACCTCTTCAATGTTGCTTTCGGCACCTAACCTTTATACCTTTCAGGAAATCTAGACTGCCCCTATTTGACTGACTGTACATTTGTCCTTTAGAGTGTAAGCTCCTTTGAGCAGGGACTGTCCTTCTATGTTAAATTGTACAGCGCTGTGTAACCCTAGTAGTGCTTTAGAAATGTCAAGTAGTAGTAGTAGTAGTATATAGTAAGGAGACAAAAAAAATCAATGTTGCAAGCTCTCTTCCCTTACTCCCAGGGTAGTTATGAACATAAGAAAGGGCCTCAAGGTTGTCTTGGGATCTGTGTGTTAAAATGGCAACAACAACAAAAATGTTTTGTAGATGGTAAAAAAGTTCCAGGAAATATATGAAAATTAAAGAAAGTGCAATAAAAGAAAGAAAAACATACAAATTCAAATGAAGTAAAATATGCAAGAAATATCTTACTTGAGCATATACTATTTTGCAAGCCCAGATGGCAAGATAAACACAAGAATAAATTTTTAAAATGTTATATATATCTTTCTGAGAAGTTCTGAGAGAAGAGGACATTTCTCTGGTAAGTGAACACTATTTTGCTTTGTGCTTTGGGAACTCATTTGGGGTATAAAGGAGGAATTATAGGTTAGTGATAGGCAGAATAAAAATATAAAAAAGCAAATTTTATCAACTAATCTCCATAGTCTTTTCCCCTTAGTTTTAAAACTTGAACTTTGTACCACAGCATTAACAGATAGCCTCTAGCAGGCACTGCAGGATCTAGTTTAGTCTTCCCGCCCACCCCTAGGACAACTCTTCATTTATAGTCAGTTATTGTAATTAGGGTAACAAGCAAGGAGTGCTCTTACAGAGTTTAAAATACATTTCATTATTATCTAAGAAGGAAACACTAAATAAATAACACAATATACTATTAGGCTCATTTTCGAAGGAGAAGGACGTCCATCTTTCGACATAAATCGGAAGATGGACATCCTTCTCCCAGGGACGTCCAAGTCAGTATAATCGAAACCCGATTTTGGACGGTTCCAACTGCAGTCTGTCGCAAGGATGGCCAAAGTTCAAAGGGGAGTGTCAGGCGTAGCGAAGGCGGGACTTGGGCGTGCCTAACACTCGGACGTCTTTGACCCATAATCGAAAAAAACAAGGACGTCCCTGATGAACACTTGGACGTTTTCACCCGGACATGTTTTTATTACGACTAAACACTAATCATACAAACCAGGGTATAGTCTAATGGAAATAATACAAGTGAAAGGATTGACTCAAGAGTGTGCCAAAATGAGGTGCTGTATATATATGGATAGATGTATAAGGGAGTTCTCAGAGTATAAACTCACCCAAGCAACACAACACAAAGTGTTTTACGTCTCTAAGGGTGAACAAGTATCTCAATCATAGAACTTCTCCTTTATACTTGCAAATGAACCCCCGTGCTACAATACAAATAAAACAGTCCAAAAATGTGCACCCTCTGCCAATGTAGGCAACTGATAGATCAATGCTGTCACTAGTTTCCAATAACCTCATATGCACAAAAAGGTTTTTTAAAGTGCTGTAGTAAAGCTGACTAAATAGCTTATATATTTTTCTACTCTCTATAATCCTATGTTATAATGAAAAATAGGATAAAAGCACTTAGCATTATGTGGTCAAGAATGCCTCGGATCGAGTAGATGAAATTTCGATCTGTGGGGAAAATCTCATATAGCTATATCAATGCTATAAGTCAATTAAGCCAGCTGTTTTCCACTCATCAGCTCAATTCTGTCCATATCCACGAATAACTATCCGCTCTGATGGAATTTTTTCAAGCTAGACTTATAAAGAGTCCAATTCTCATATTGTTCAGCTGTCTTCCAAAGTAAATAAACTAGCTGTAGGCCAAGTCCTGTTAACACCAAACGCGATGATAATGTGGCGTTACCGCTCTGCTCAAACACAATTTTCTAAAAATGAAATCAATGAGAGTTCTAATCTCCATAGTCTTTCCCCCAATGAGGACTCTCATTGATTTCATTTTTACCAGAGGTAATCTGGGAATTTTTTGGTTTTTGACCATTGGTTTATTACGACTAAGGCACAAAAAGGTGACCAAAATGACCAGATGACCACTGAAGGGAATCGAGGATAACCTCCCGTTACTCCCCCAGTGGTCGTTAATCCCCTCCTACCCTCAAAACATCTTTAAAAATATGTTGTGCCAGCCTCTATGCCAGCCTCAGATGCCATACTCAGGTCCGTGACAGCGCATGCAGGTCCCTGGAGCAGTTTTAGTGGGTGCAGTGCACTTCAGACAGGCAGACCCAGCCCCATCCCCCCCTACCTGTTACGTTTGTGGAGGAAACAGTGAGGCCTCCAAAACCGACCAGAAACCCACTGTACCCACATCTAGGTGCCCCTTTCACCCGTAAGGGCTATAGTAGTGGTGTACAGTTGTGGGTAGTGGATTTTGGGGGGCTCAGCACACAAGGTAAAGGAGCTAAATACCTGGAAGTATTTTATGAAGTCCACTGCAGTGTCCCCTAGGTTGCCCGGTTGGTCTCCTGGCATGTCAGGGGAACCAGTGCACTACAAATGCTGGCTTCTCTCACGACCAAATGGCTTGCATTTGGCTGTTTTTGACAAGGACATCTTTGGTTTCGAAAATCGCAGAAAGTCAGAAACGTCCATGTCTAGGGACGGCCAAATCTAGGGACGGCCAAATTTAAGGCTTTGGTGGCTCTGACGGTATTTTCAAAACGAAAGATGGACGTCCATCTTTTTTCGAAAATACAGGTTTCCCCACCCCTGGATTCCGCCATTTTGCAAGGACGTCCAAATCGCAACTTGGACGTCCCTTTCGAAAATGCCCCTCTATATAAACTAAAAGACATTCTTATATTAGGCTAATATCCTTAATACTTTAGCAAGTTTTAAATTATTGAAAAACTCAAAAATACTAAGATGGAGTCCAGCAGCGAGAGAGGTGCTATCCAGTCTTTTGCATTGAGCGTCACATGTATGATTATCTCCCAGTTGGTGAGATGTCATATGTGTGTGCCCGATGCAAAGAGCTCCTAGCTCTCAGAGAATGTGTCTATTCTCTCGAGGCTAGAGTAGCAGACTTGGTGGAGCTGAGGAAGACAGAGAGGTACATAGAGGAGACCTATAGGGATGTTGTAGAGAAGTCCCACCTCCATCTGGTAGCCCTTGTGCTACCTTGGAGGAGGGAGGTCTCCTAGAAGGAGAGCATCACCCTGGTGAAGTAGGAAGTACTCCTGTAGCCAGGACCTGCCCACCAGGGGATGTACTATCTTCTTGCACCGAGGATATGTCTCCAAGTGCTGCCCAGGAGGGAAGGGTTAGGACAGCTGTTGTAGTTGTTGATTCAATCATTAGTCATATAGATAGCTGGGTGGCTGGTGGATGTGAGGATCGCCTGGTGACTTGCCTGCCTGGTGCGAAGGTGATGGACCTCACACATCACCTAGATAGGATTATAGATAGTGCTGGGGAGGAGCCGGCTCTCTTGGTACATAGGGGTACCAATGACATAGGAAAATGTGGAAGAGGTTCTGGAAGCCAAATTTAGTCTCTGAGGTAAAAAGCTCAATTCCAGAACCTCTAGAGTAGCATTTTCTGAAGTGCTACCCGTTCCACGTGCAGGGCCCAAGAGACAGATAGAGCTCCGGAGTCTCAATGCATGGATGAGAAAATGGTGCAGGGAGGAGGGTTTTAAATATCTTAGGAACTGGGCAACATTCTGGGGAAGGGGGAGCCTATTCCGAAAGGATGGGCTCCACCTTAACCAGGATGGGACCAGGCTGCTGGCATCTGCATTTAAAAAGGAGATAGAGCAGCTTTTAAACTAGAAACTGGGGGAAGGCTGACAGTTGCTCAAAAGCGCATGGTTTGGGATATGGTATCTTTCAAAGATATCACTAAAACAGGAAAGATAGGGTATCCCAATAGTGAGGTTGCAAAAGAGATCATAGTAGATCAGGTGTCTTTAAATAAAAATAAAAATCAGACAAAAGATTGCAAATTAATACTGTCAAGTACTGAGCATGATGTAAATAGGAACAACAAACATAGTTTGAAATGTCTATATGCGAATGCCAGAAGCCTAAGAAATAAGATGTGAGAGTTAGAATATATTGCACTAAATGAAAAATTAGATATAATAGGCATCTCTGAGACCTGGTGGAAGGAGGATAACCAGTGGGACATTGTCATACTGGGGTACAAATGATATCATAGTGATAGGGTGGATCGAATTGGTGGAGGGTTTGCATTGTATGTTAAGGAGAGCCTTGAATCAAATAGATTGCAAATTCTGCAGGAAATAAAACACATCTTGGAATCCCTATGGATTGAAATTCCATGTGTAAAGGGGAAAAGGAAAGTGATAGGAGTGTACTACTGTCCGCTTGGACAGGATGAACAGACGTATATAGAAATGTTGAAGGAAATTAGGGAAGCAAAGAAACTGGGCAACACAATAATAATGGGTGATTTCAATGACCCCCGATATTGACTGAGTAAATGTAACAACAGGGCATGCTAAGGAGATAAAATTCCTTGACAAATTCAAGGACTGCTTATAGAGCAGCTGGTACAGGATCCGATGAGAGAAGGAAAAATTCTAGACTTAGTCCTTAGTGGAGCACATGATCTAGTGAGGGAGGTAATGGTGCTGGGGCCGCTTGATAACAGTGATCATAATATGATCAAATTTGATACTAGCTTTGAAGTATGTAAACAGAGGAAATCCAATACATTAGCGTTTAACTTTAAAAAATTTAACTGGTCAGGAACTGCACCTGGC
Source organism: Microcaecilia unicolor (assembly GCF_901765095.1). Classification (NCBI taxonomy): domain Eukaryota; kingdom Metazoa; phylum Chordata; class Amphibia; order Gymnophiona; family Siphonopidae; genus Microcaecilia; species Microcaecilia unicolor. The sequence goes on from NC_044032.1 coordinate 596,795,862, forward strand.
CAGTTAACTGGTATTTAGCTGGCTATCCGCTGATATTCAGCAGGAGATAGCTGGCTGTCTCCCATTGAATATTCCCTGTTAGCACTTTGTGGATAGCCAGTTATATCATGTGACATAACCGGCTGCTATCTGCTGATTTTCAGCACATCACTGGTATGTTTGGCAGCCAAATCTGGCCATGTAAATAGCAGGTCTATCTTTGGCTGCTATGAACGTAGCTGGCCAGCACTGAATATTGATTTGGCTGGCTATGTTCTAAGTGGCCAAAAATAAACGAGATATTCAATGCTGGTCACCAGAAATGGCCTGTCATTGAATATCCAAGCTCAATGCTGACCGCAAGAGACAGCCCAGCTACCTCCTGTGATCTGAGTATCGAACCCAATGTGACCAAATCAAAAGCAATGATTTTTGGCTCCAATTCATATTCATCATTGTCAGTTTCCCAGTTGTTTCTTCTCAAAAGATTCTTAGAATTCAACTAGATAGATCTCTTAATTTTCAGTCTCATGTTTTGTTTCTTGTTCAAAAATGATTTTTTTTAGACTAATATAACTCAATTCCATTTTAGGATGATATATGAAAGCTTTAACACTCTTTTACGATGAGTAATTTAGACTATTTTAACTTGCTTTTTTCCAGTATCCGTTTAAAAGATTTTAAGCGTTTACAATTTACTCAGCATACTGCTGTTAAGTTATTACTGGGTGCCACTTGTCGGATCATGCTACTCCTCTATTAAAACAACATTGGTTACCAGTCTCTGCAAGAATTCAGTACTAAATATTGATGTTGATTTATAAAATTTGTTCTTAACCAGCATTTTGTGCCTTATATTCCATCGCAATATCTCTGGTCCTCACAAGATCTGCTTCACATCCCTTCAAAACATCAATTTAGCTTGGAGTGTACACATTATACATTATACAATTTTCCCAGTTGTAGTCCCTTCATTGCGGAATAATCTTCCATTATTTCTCTTTAAAGAACAATCTTTCATTTGTTTTAAATACTATTCTGGGTGAATGACATCTACTTCAAAGATTAACTTTGGCTGGAACACAGATGATTTTCTGCATACTGATTGTATTTATTATATCTTTGATTAATTTTTGGATTTTGTAACTTTTTTCTTTCTTTTAATGATTTTATTGTAAACCGCTCAGATGACACTGTCAATGGGCAGTATATCAAATGAGAAATAAACTATGTTGATGTTACTGATGTTTTAGTATAACTACTGTACCTAGTGATTTTTTTGAATTAAAAATATTCAAGCTAAAGAACAGTAAAATAATGTTATTCAAATGATACATTAACAATGTATCAGAATTTTACAGTCACTGTGAATGTTCAAATGGGCCAATATTCAAAGCATCCCCCTGATGAACTGGCCGACTATCAATATTCAGCAGCACTTAACCAGATAGTGCCACTGAATATTGCTGCCAACCAGGGGTCCAGGGACTGAGTTTAGATGGAGCCAGAGCTTGGTTAGCAATCATATTCGGTCCACTAAACAGCTAAGTATGTAAGCAAAGTTAAGACAGCAAAAAGGCTGTCCTAACTTCATGCGTTTGGTTAACCAGGCACTGGTTTAATACTTGTCAGTGCCTAGTTAACTTTCAGGTCAACACATATTCCCAGATATTCAGTGCTGGGGAGCTGTACATGCCTAGGCAATGAATATCTGGGTTGCATTCAGCCTGTGGCTGTGAGCGGCTTACAATCCGCTTACTGTCTCGGGCTGAATGTTGGGCAAAATTATGTTACTTTCCTATCATAATACTGGAGTTATTTTCTTTTTTTATTTGTTTAGACATTGAAACCTCCATGACCTCTTTGATTTGGCGGTATAGTACATTTTTGAAATAAATGATAATTTGGTGTATGCCTCCTTCAAAGCAGGTGATTACTTGAAATTCCATTGAGTAACTGGAGTTCAAACCAAACTAGTCCCTTCACAATAGACGGTGATACTATGGCCCAGATTCAGTAAATGGTGCTCAAAAATTGGTGATGAAAAAGTTGATGCTAACATTTATGCCAGCTGAACCGTGGTGTAAGTGCCAGTGCCCAACTCATCAATGATCTATTTCCCAAATACTTATAGTTTCAAAATTTAAGTGCCAGCAGAGTAAATAGCACTTCGAAAGAACTTGCATACATGACTCAACAAGTTCTAAATATGTCTAGATACATTTTCATTTTCATAATTCATTTGTTAAATTTTTTTGAGGATCATTAGAGTTAACAGCATGAACGTTGCAATCCAAATTTCCAAGGCAACGATATGCACATCTTTATCGATCCATATTTTTTCAGTTTTTCAAATAGTTATTTCAATTATTCAAATAAATTCAAAAATGTTTAAAATCCATGCATAAACATCTCTAATTTTACAAATGTCACTGGTAGCGCTTAACTGGCAGCTGTTTTCCATGGTGTGACCTTACTTAAGACTAAGGGCTCTGTTTACTAAGGTACGCTAGTGTTTTTAGCACATGCACAAAATTAGCGTGCGCTGTGTAGGCACCCATAGGAACACTGTGGGCGCCTACACTTTTAGCACGTGCTAATGGTTATCACGCATAAAAAGCACTAACGCGCCTCTAGCGTGGCTTAGTAAACGGGGCCCTAAGTCTTAGTCCGTCATATATGAGTGCCCAACTCATGGCATTTGGCCATGTGAATGGTCACTATTCTATAACACTGCATCCTAATTTTCAGAATGCCTCTGACTCCTCATACTCTTTCCCTTTTTGGGTTGCACACAATGGATTTTGGTACCCAGGGTTATAGAATAGCAACTTGGCAGATGTATATGCAAATCCAAATTAGTGCCAATTAATATCAGTAATCGATTATTAGCATCTAACTATTGACTAAACTTGGCTGGTTAACTAATAAAGTTGTTGAAACTTCTATTTAATTAATATTGACCAGCAAGAGCTTAGTTACTAATGTGCGTTAAGGGAACAACACACTATTGTAGCCCCTTAAAGTATGTTAAGTAGAAAAATCATATGTTATTTTTTTACCATAATATACACTAGTTTAAGGTGTCATGGGCCGCAAAATAATAAATTCCAAAGGCATGCAGAACACTTCAGTTTTATGTAAATTGAATAATTCAGCATGTGTTGAACTCCATAAGTTGTGTTATTCATGGGAAAATAACATCAGAATTCAGCCGGCATGATTTTTTCAGCTCAGAAGCATTGGGATATTAATATGTGGCCCAGTGCTTCTGGATGCCATCAACAAGACATGAGGACCGGGAGACTTTCTCTTTCTTCCCTCTTACCATCTTTCCAAAGGGGGCCGATAGGGAGTCTTGGGAGGATCTAGGTGGCAAGCATGGCCTAAGCTCTTCTCTGACTATGGAGGGTAAGGAGTCTGAGGGTTGAGGCTCTCAAGACGGGTCTTGGCTGAGCAGGGGGAAGGAAGAAAGGGGGGCATTGGTGCTGATTTAAACCCAGAGTCTGATAGAGGGGGGAAATGCTCCTATCTTGTTCCTGTAGACCATCAGTGATTGCCCCCTGGTAACTCCTGGGGTGCTGGGGGGGGGGGGGTCAGTGGGTTTGGGAAGGATCAGGTTAAAGTAAAGGGAAGGGGCTTTTGTGGGGTTGAGGCTTCACAAAAGGTTTGGATTTGAGAGGTATAGGGTTTTCTGGGGATAAGATCAAATGGGAGGGGCTTCTTGGTGGGGGGATCAGATTGGATGAGAAAGCTTCTTAGTAGAGAGGCATCAGATCAGATGAGGAGGCGTCTGGGAGGGTTGATCAGGGAGTGATTAGACTAGGGAAGATTAGATGGGGAGGGTTAGATCTTGGGGGGAAACAGACCAGAAGGACAATGTGTGGGGGTGCACACCTGCAGCTTAATTTTTTAAATTGTGTCGGCATTGCATTACACGCTGTGAAATATTATGGGTGCTCCCACAGTATCTGCCACTGCACGTAATGTGGTGCCCATGCAGTAAGTGTCTGCCCACTGGAAAGATGCAAGGCAGATGCTGGGAATGCCCTCTGCATATACCACACAGGCTTTTCACTTATCGTGTGCTAGGTTTTGCACCTAATTCATGGTAAGAGCAAAATCTTACTGCACTTTAGTAAAAGGGCTTCTTAGAGTAGACGTACATGGTTACACCAACTTTGAAGCACATACAAATGTGTGAAACAGCTGTTGCATGGTATTGGGCTGGCTCGCAGTGTTTATATGTTTCTTTTAAAGCAGTGGCTTAAAATATATGCATTTTTGGACATCCCTATAGGTGTCCTGTTATAAAACTAGGCCCACAAATGGGTAAGTTGGGGGCTGCCCAACCTACAGAATATCTCTCCTGTGTCTGAGCTCTAGTACAGATGTTCATGTTTGGCTAGAAAAGCACTCTGGTGCTTTAATTTGGAGAAAAATGTTGTGAATAAGGAGAGAACTGAGACCAGAAACGTTCAGAATACATGCTGTCGCTTGGCGGCATTTAATCAGGGTTTTCTCATTTCTATCTGCACCAGTACAAGTTGTTTTTCGCTGTAGGATATCAGAAATCACATCATTACCTATTATTAATTATTGCATTATCTTTTTCTTTCTTCGGTGCCTGACTCAGTGATCTATCTCTGGCTTTGGTAACCTTTCTCTGCACGCTTGTATATTTGTTTTTCTTAATGTATGCATTGTGTTTCAATGCAATTTGATATGATGTGTTCATTTTCTAACAAAGTACAAATTACATTAAAAAAAAAGAAATCAAAATTGGATGAATGTAACATTGTCTCCTTGTTTTTCTATTTTTACAGAAATCCAAAATATTAATTTTGCTATTTGAAGAAATCATTTCACAGAAATTATAATTTCTATTGCATTTATTTAAAAAAAAGGAAAAAAGAGAAAGCAGAGTTGAAGAACATTCTAAGTATAACAAATCTAATATCTAAATATCTCTGCTGTCCAGAAGTCCTGTGTATATCTTTATGTTTATCTCTCTATATATCTATGGAGAGAGAGAGAGAGAGAGAGAGAGAGAGAGAGAGAGGGAGGAAGACTTAATACCAGAAAAGGTGTGTCGACAAAAATACCGATATAACAATGCAATTCAAAAACATCAAGAACAGTAGTGCTCAAGAACATGCTTTCAAATTGAAAAAAAAAAAATCACAATTTAAGAAAAAGAAGGGAAAAGGCTTCAGAAGTCTGCTGTAAGCAACTTTTTCATATAGCAACATGCAGACATGCAACTGATAGTACTCCATAAGTTGTTTAAACCATTTGTTGACACACCCATGACATGCAGATGCTCCAACCATATGTTTGCTCCCCTGACAGTTGCATGCTAAGCAATTTAGGCATAATCTCCCTGATATTCTTATCAGGGAGATCACCTCTCGCTTAGACTATTGCAACTTGCTTCTCACAGGTCTCCCACTTAGCCATCTCTCTCCTCTTCAATCTGTTCAAAATTCTGCTGCACGACTAATATTCCGCCAGTGTCGTTATGTTCATATTAGCCCTCTCCTCAAGTCACTTCACTGGCTTCCTATCCGTTTCCGCATACAGTTCAAACTCCTCTTATTGACCTATAAGTGCATTCACTCTGCAGCTCCTCAGTACCTCTCCACTCTCATCTCTCCCTACATTCCTCCCCGGGAACTCCATTCACTGGGTAAATCTCTCTTATTTGCACCCTTCTCCTCCACTGCTAACTCCAGACTCCATTCCTTTTATCTTGCTGTACCATATGCCTGGAATAGACTTCCTGAGCCGGTACGTCAAGCTCCATCTCTGGCCGTCTTCAAATCTAAGCTAAAAGCCCACCTTTTTGATGCTGCTTTTAACTCCTAACCCTTGCTCACTTGTTCAGAACCCTTATTTTATCATCCTCACTTTAATATTCCCTTATCTCTTGTTTGTCCTGTTTGTCTGTCCTAATTAGATTGTAAGCTCTGTCGAGCAGGGTCTGTCTCTTCATGTTCAAGTGTACAGCGCTGCGTACGTCTAGTAGCGCTTTAGAAATGATAAGTAGTAGTAGTGATATTCAGCACAATTTAACCAGCCAGGAATAGCTCCTGGACAGTTAGATAGTGTTTAGATGGTTAACAAGTAATAGACAGACGTAGAGGAGCATAATCGAACGCAAACGCCTATCTCCAAGGGGGTTTATCTCCGAGAACGGGTCCGTGAAGGGGCGAACCGAACCGTATTTTCGAGAAGATGGACGTCTATCTTTAGTTTCGAAAATACGGTTTGTGCCAGGCAAATGCATTGGATGTGGGCGTTTTTTGAGCTGGGCGTTTTCGGTTTTCAGCGATAATCAAAACCGAAGTGTCCCAGCTGAAAAACGAACAAATCCAAGGCTTGGGTCGTGGGAGGGGCCAGGACTCGTAGTGCACTGGTCCCCCTCCCATGCCAGGACACCAACTGGACACCCTAGGGGGCAATGGTAAAAAATAGAAATAGACATTAAATTACCTCCCAGGTGCATAGTTCCCTTCCCTTGGGTGCTGAGCCCCCCAAATCTCCCCCAAAACCCACTGCCCACAACTCTACACCATTACCATAGCACTTAAAGGTGAAGGGGGGCACCTACATGTGGGTACAGTGGGTTTTGGAGGCCTCCCATTTACCAGCACAAGTGTTACAGGTAGGGGGGGGATGGGCCTGGGTCCACCTGCCTGAAGTGCACTGTGGTACCCACTAAAAGTGCTCCAGGGACCTGCATACACGCAGGCCTCTAGAACTTGTTGCTGCTGTATAACATTGGCACACCAGTTGACACCTGAAGACTAATCTCTCCGAAAAAATCTTTTATTGGAATAAGCACGTTTACTCACAGTTAACTGCAGATCAGAGGTTGTGCCCCACTGGCAACGAGTCTCCCTGGTACATAAGTACATAAGTAGTGCCATACTGGGAAAGACCAAAGGTCCATCTAGCCCAGCATCCTGTCACCGACAGTGGCCAATCCAGGTCAAGGGCACCTGGCACGCTCCCCAAACGTAAAAACATTCCAGACAAGTTATACCTAAAAATGCGGAATTTTTCCAAGTCCATTTAATAGCGGTCTATGGACTTGTCCTTTAGGAATCTATCTAACCCCTTTTTAAACTCCGTCAAGCTAACCGCCCGTACCACGTTCTCCGGCAACGAATTCCAGAGTCTAATTACACGTTGGGTGAAGAAAAATTTTCTCCGATTCGTTTTAAATTTACCACACTGTAGCTTCAACTCATGCCCTCTAGTCCTAGTATTTTTGGATAGCGTGAACAGTCGCTTCACATCCACCCGATCCATTCCACTCATTATTTTATACACTTCTATCATATCTCCCCTCAGCCGTCTCTTCTCCAAGCTAAAAAGCCCTAGCCTTCTCAGCCTCTCTTCATAGGAAAGTCGTCCCATCCCCACTATCATTTTCGTCGCCCTTCGCTGTACCTTTTCCAATTCTACTATATCTTTTTTGAGATACGGAGACCAGTACTGAACACAATACTCCAGGTGCGGTCGCACCATGGAGCGATACAACGGCATTATAACATCCGCACACCTGGACTCCATACCCTTCCTAATAACACCCAACATTCTATTCGCTTTCCTAGCCGCAGCAGCACACTGAGCAGAAGGTTTCAGCGTATCATCGACGACGACACCCAGATCCCTTTCTTGATCCGTAACTCCTAACGCGGAACCTTGCAAGACGTAGCTATAATTCGGGTTCCTCTTACCCACATGCATCACTTTGCACTTGTCAACATTGAACTTCATCTGCCACTTGCACGCCCAATCTCCCAGTCTCGCAAGGTCCTCCTGTAATCGTTCACATTCCTCCTGCGACTTGACGACCCTGAATAATTTTGTGTCATCGGCGAATTTAATTACCTCACTAGTTATTCCCATCTCTAGGTCATTTATAAATACATTAAAAAGCAACGGACCCAGCACAGACCCCTGCGGGACCCCACTAACTACCCTCCTCCACTGAGAATACTGTCCACGCAATCCTACTCTCTGCTTCCTATCTTTCAACCAGTTCTTAATCCATAATAATACCCTACCTCCGATTCCATGACTCTGCAATTTCTTCAGGAGTCTTTCGTGCGGCACTTTGTCAAACGCCTTCTGAAAATCCAGATATACAATATCAACCGGCTCCCCATTGTCCACATGTTTGCTTACCCCCTCAAAAAAATGCATTAGATTGGTGAGGCAAGACTTCCCTTCACTAAATCCGTGCTGACTTTGTCTCATCAGTCCATGTTTTTGTATATGCTCTGCAATTTTATTCTTAATAATAGCCTCCACCATCTTGCCCGGCACCGACGTCAGACTCACCGGTCTATAATTTCCCGGATCTCCTCTGGAACCCTTCTTAAAAATCGGAGTAACATTGGCTACCCTCCAGTCTTCCGGTACTACACTCGATTTTAGGGACAGATTGCATATTTCTAACAGTAGCTCCGCAAGTTCATTTTTTAGTTCTATTAATACTCTGGGATGAATACCATCAGGTCCCGGTGATTTACTACTCTTCAGCTTGCTGAACTGACCCATTACATCCTCCAAGGTTACAGAGAATTCGTTTAGTTTCTCCGACTCCCCCGCTTCAAATATTCTTTCCGGCACCGGTGTCCCCCCCAAATCCTCCTCGGTGAAGACCGAAGCAAAGAATTCATTTAATTTCTCCGCTACGGCTTTGTCCTCCCTGATCGCCCCTTTAACACCATTTTCGTCCAGTGGCCCAACCGACTCTTTGGCCGGTTTCCTGCTTTTAATGTATCTAAAATTTTTTTTACTATGTATTAGTAGTAGCAGTAGTACCTTTCCGCTCTCATCTCTCCCTACACTCCTCCCCATGAACTCCGTTCGCTGGGTAAATGTCTCCTGTCGTCCCCCTTCTCCCCCACTGCTAACTCCCGGCTCCGTTCCTTCTATCTCGCTGCTCCCTATGCCTGGAATAGACTCCCTGAGCCAGTACGTCAGGCTCAGTCTCTGGCTGTCTTCAAGTCTAGGCTTAAAGCCCACCTCTTTGCTACTGCTTTCGACTCCTAACCATGACTCTCTTACTCAACACCCTCACTTATCACCCCTACCACTGCAATTCCCCCACCCCTAGCTGTCTGTTCGTCTGTCCAATTTAGATTGTAAGCTCTGTTGAGCAGGGACTGTCTTTTCAAGTTAATTTGTACAGTGCTGCGTAAGTCTAGTAGCGCTATAGAAATGTTTAATAGTAGTAGTAGTAGATCAGAGCTGGCAGAATGCTGTACAATGCCCTCTTTCAGCCACATTCAAGGTAATAACTAAGTTCTCTAATGTGGCTAACACATGAAAGGGATCTAAAACTGGCTTACAAAAATGGCCACTACCTCATGGACTACCGGAAACAAAACTGGACACACTCTGACCCAGTTAGCAGGGGGAAAAGCACCATGGGAGTACAGCCTACCAACTACCAACATCGTGAGCATTTACCACAAGCTAGTGGAATCATGGAGCCCACTACCCTACACCCATCACAATGCATTGCTGATGTGACTCTGTAGTGCGCATAACAGAAAAGGTGTCACACTCACCCGAGAGCCACATCAGAACCAGGGAAAGGCTGTCACAGGATAGAACACATTCTGCTGTCATGGAGGTGGGTACGGCATTTGAGGCTGGTATACAGGCTGGAAAAAAGTTTTTAAAGTGGGGTTTTTTTTGGTGGGAGGGGGTTAGTGACCACTGGGGGAGTCCGGGGAGGTCATCCCCAATTCCCTCCAGTGGTCATCTGGCCAGTTGGGGCACTTTTTTGGGACTTGTTCGTGAAAAAAAAGGGTCCAAAAAAAGTGACCCAAAATCGCGGTAAAAACGCCTTTTTTTTCCAATTATCACCTAAAGACGCCCATCTCTCCTCGGCCAATAACCACGCCCCAGTCCCGCCTTCACCACGCCTTCGACATGCACCCGTCAACTTTGACCGTTTCCGTGACGGATTGCAGTTGGAAACTCCCAAAATCAGCTTTCGATTATACCGATTTGGTCGCTCACGGGAGAAAGTCGCCCATTCCCTGATTTGGGTCGAAATATAGGCGTTGTTCTCTTTCGAAAATAAGCAGGATAGCCATTTATCTGCTCTGGATATTTACGATCAGTGTCAAAAAGTTAACTGGCTATATTGCGCGATAACTACTACTACTACTACTACTACTACTATTTAGCATTTCTATAGCGCTACAAGGCATACGCAGCGCTGTACAAACATAGAAGAAAGACAGTCCCTGCTCAAAGAGCTTACAATCTAATAGACAAAAAATAAATAAAGTAAGCAAATCAAATCAATTAATGTGAACGGGAAGGAAGAGAGGAGGGTAGGTGGAGGCGAGTGGTTACGAGTCAAAAGCAATGTTAAAGAGGTGGGTTTTCAGTCTAGATTTAAAGGTGGCCAAGGATGGGGCAAGACGTAGGGGCTCAGGAAGTTTATTCCAGGCGTAGGGTGCAGCGAGACAGAAGGCGCGAAGTCTGGAGTTGGCAGTAGTGGAGAAGGGAACAGATAAGAAGGATTTATCCATGGAGCGGAGTGCACGGGAAGGGGTGTAGGGAAGGACGAGTGTGGAGAGATACTGGGGAGCAGCAGAGTGAATACATTTATAGGTTAGTAGAAGAAGTTTGAACAGGATGCAAAAACGGATAGGGAGCCAGTGAAGGGTCTTGAGGAGAGGGGTAGTATGAGTAAAGCGACCCTGGCGGAAGATGAGACGGGCAGCAGAGTTTTGAACCGACTGGAGAGGGGAGAGGTGACTAAGTGGGAGGCCAGCAAGAAGCAGATTGCAGTAGTCTAAACGAGAGGTGACAAGGGTGTGGATGAGGGTTTTGGTAGAGTGCTCGGAAAGAAAGGGGTGGATTTTACGGATGTTGTAAAGAAAGAAACGACAGGTCTTGGCGGTCTGCTGGATATGAGCAGAGAAGGAGAGAGAAGAGTCAAAGATGACCCCAAGGTTTCGAGCTGAGGAGACAGGGAGAATGAGAGAGCCATCAACAGAAATAGAAAACGGGGGGAGCGGGGAGGTGGGTTTGGGGGGGAAAATGAGAAGCTCGGTTTTGGTCATATTTAATTTCAGGTGGCGTTGAGACATCCAGGCAGCAATGTCAGACAAGCACGCTGAGGTTTGGATGCAAGGTGAGATATCAGGGGTAGAAAGGTAGATTTGGGAGTCATCAGCATAGAGGTGGTAGGAAAAGCCATGGGATGAGATTAATGAACCAAGGGAAGAAGTGTAGATAGAAAAGAGGAGGGGACCAAGAACAGAACCCTGAGGTACGCCGACAGGCAGAGGGATAGAAGTAGAAGAGGATCCACCAGAGTGAACACTAAAGGTGCGGAGGGAGAGGTAGGAAGAGAACCAGGAAAGGACAGAGCCCTGGAATCCAAGTGAGGACAGGGTATCGAGAAGTATGCTGTGATCGACAGTGTCAAAAGCAGCGGAAAGATCAAGAAGAATGAGGATGGAATATTGACCTCTGGATTTAGCCAGTAATAGGTCATTGGAGACTTTAGTAAGCGCAGTTTTGGTTGAGTGGAGAGGGCGAAAACCAGATTGTAATGGGCCAAGAATAGCATGTGAGGAGAGAAAATCAAGGCAGCGGCGGTGAACAGCACGCTCAAGTAATTTGGAGAGAAAAGGAAGGAGGGAGATGGGTCGGTAATTAGAGGGACAAGTAGGGTCAAGTGAAGGCTTCTTAAGGAGAGGTGTGACCACAGCATGTTTAAAGGCAGCAGGGACAGTCTCAGTGGAAAGTGAGAGGTTGAGAATGTGACAGATAAAAGGAATAAGAGTAGGAGAGATGGCATTAAGAAGGTGGGTGGGAATGGGATCAGAGGAACAGGTGGTACATTTTGAGGAAGAAAGGAGAAGTGTAGTTTCCTCAATAGTAACTTCAGGAAAGGAGGAAAGGGAATGAGGGGAAGGAGAGAGAGGGGAACGGACTAGTGGAGGGAGAGCTGGTGAGGTAGAGAAAGCAAGGTTTATCTTTTGAACCTTGTTGTGAAAGAATTCAGCAAGGGTCTGAGGAGATAATGAAGGTGGAGTTGGGGGAGGGGGCACCTTGAGGAGAGAGTTCAATGTGGTGAAGAGAAGTCGAGGATTAGAGCCAAGAGAGTTGGTCAGTTGGATATAATAATCCTGTTTGGCACGTAAAAGAGCAGATTGGAAGGAGGTCAGCATGAACTTAAAGTGTAAGAAATCAGCAAGGGCCCGAGATTTCCGCCAGAGGCGTTCGGCGGAGCGGGTACAGGAACGTAGGTAGCGGATATTAGAAGTCAGCCAAGGTTGGGGTTTTGTACGCCTTACAGGGCGGGTCATCAAAGGTGCAAGAGTGTCTAAGGCAGAGGATAGAGTATTGTTGTAAGAAGAAACAGCCTCGTTGACAGACGTGGATGGTGCCACAGTAGAGAGGAGGTTTGAAACATGGGAGGATAGAGATGAAGGGTCAATGTCGTGAAGATTCCTAGATAAATTAGATAGGATAGGACGGGACTGGGAGGGAGGAGATTTAAGTGTGAAAGTTATAAGATGGTGATCAGAGAGGGGAAGATCGGAGGCAAGGAAACTAGAGGGTGAACAGTTGGAGGAGAAGATGAGATCAAGACAGTGACCATTTTGATGAGTGGGGGAGGTGGAGCATAGTTGGAGATTAAAGGACGACGTTAAAGCGAGTAACTTGGAAATATAAGAGTTGGAAGGATCATTAGCAGGAATATTAAAGTCACCAAGGATGAGAGAGGGGGAGGAAGGATCATTGAAGAAGGCAAGCCAGGCATCAAAGTCACTGAGAAAGGATGAAAGGGACTTATCAGGGGGACGATAAATGACCGCTATTCGAAGAGGCAGAGGAGAGAAAAGGCGGATAGAGTGGACTTCAAAGGAGGAAAAACAGTGAGATTGAGGTGGAAGAAGGGGTTGAAATCTGGAGGAGGGAGAGAGAAGTAGTCCAACACCGCCCCCACGGCCAGCAGGGCGAGGAGTATGTGAAAATAGATAACCGCCATGGCATAGGGCTGCGACTGAAGCAGAGTCATCAGGGCAGAGCCAGGTTTCTGTTATGGCGAGCAGATGGAGGTGACGCGAGATAAAGAGGTCCTGGATATAGGGGAGTTTGTTACAGATAGAGCGGGCATTCCATAGGGCGCAAGAGAAGGGCAGAGAAGAGGAGGGGAGTAGAGGAATAGAGATGAGGTTAGAGAGGTCACGGTGAGATCTGTAGAGTTTGGATAATAGTTGGTGAGGAGGGCCAGGATTGGGATTGATGTCACCAGCTGAGAGTAAGAGAAGGAGTAAAAGAGAGCGGAGGAGAGTAGGAGAGGTGTGGCCACGAAGGCGTCGAAGGCGAGAGGTATTTAGGTGGAATGGGGAAGGCAAAATGGAGGGAAGAAAGAGACGGAGATTAAAAGCCAAGAGGGAGGAAGAGGGTAGGAGAGAAGGTGAGGTGATGAAGTCAATGGATGGGAAGTGAGTTCCTGTAGTGGAGAGAGGTAGGGGGTGAGGGAAAAGATTAGGAAGGGACAGAGCTAGGAAGAGAATGTGAATAGGGGCCATAAACGATTAAGGTACTTTAGCAACTGGAAAAAGATTAGATACAAAGAGAAAAATGCCCCACCTAGAGCGGAGGCCCTGAGTGGATCGAGGTGGACCTGGGTGTCGCCCGGAGAAGGCTGTAAGGATATGCAGATGAGCTGCAAGTCCTCCACAGCACCTGAAAGGCAGCCGGTGGTAGAGGTGGGTACCTCTCAGCTGAGGAAAGGCTTACCAGGGGTTAGGCCGAAGCCAGCATTCCTCCCCCTGAGGGTCGCCTGATAACTGGCAACATTCAGTGCTGACAGCAGTCCTATCGTTGCCAGCTATTAACTTAACCAGCCAGCGCTGAATATTGGCTTAGCCGGTTAAATTAGCACTAGTCAAAAAAAAATATGGCTATTCAATGCAGGCCACTGGAAACCAGCATTGAATATTTGGATTCAGTGTCGACCGCACCACTTATGCAGGCTGCCTCCCACCAGCTGAATATTGGGCTCAATGTTTACAGAATAGCGCCTAGCATTTATGTGTGTAACTGTCAATTATGGTGCCAATCACATGCGTAAGTACTACTGTTCTATAAGCTAGGGCACTATTGGTGCCTAATTTTGGGAGCCAGCTTTTAGAATTGCCTTTAGAATGTTATGTGTAGACAATATCATTGTGAGTTCTATGTATAAACCATATTGTTTGCTGGTCCCTTCCAGACAGTCCTGGATGCCTCCTAAGCTCTTTGGGTCAGGTACCTGGACTAGTACAAGCAAAAGAAGGTAAAGTCTCTATTTTCAGCTGTGCACAGGCCAGGGCCGAGCTAAATTCCGGTAGGCCAGGGGGCTTCAGCCACCACCTTTATCACTTTAAAACAGTCCCAGAAAGAATCACTTTCACTCCAGCAGTTGCTTTTGTAAACTCTTCAACTTTTACTAACAGATCTTTAAACATAAACATTCAGCAACAAGTCAGTTTAAGGGCCTTAGATCTTTACTCCCTCAGAGGTAGGCCAGGGGGCTTAAGCCACCACCTTTATCACCTCTTCCAGTATCAATTCTTATTTAACATAAGGCACTTCAGCATCTGAAAAAATATTACAGGGTTAGGAAATCTTTTTTCCCCTCTCAAACTCTGCCACGCTTTAAAAATGGTTCAACCTTGTAGAAGATAGCTTGAGAATTTCCAGCCTGCGGCTGCTTCAAGAATTTTCAGGAGCTGAATCCAGTGCTGTAGTAGTGGAAGCCAAGGTAAATATTTCTAACACACAGAAGAGGAAATCTGTTTGTGCTTCAAGGGTGAAATGAGTACTAAAAGTCTATAGAGTATATAATAATATTTTGCATTGTGTGTATTTTAGAAAGTAGCTCCCTAATGTAGTTATAGTTTTATAAAATATTGCTTATAAAAATGTGTCATGATTTGAGAATAGTACCACAGGAGCACTGCAATTCTCATTTTCATTATTCATTTTTTATAGAGCAGGCATTTTTCTTTTATTTTATGCTTGGCAACAAACGTATGCAGTACAGTCTCAACTAGCATTGCTAACTACATTCTTGAAGTGTGAATATTTCTTTTTGTTGGGATCCTGATAGATTTTGTTCTTCGAGACTTGAACGATGTGCCTGGAAAACGTGTAACTACTTTGATATGTGTAAATAAGGGTCAACAAATGAATTAAAAGTAAAAACTAGACTCAATAAGAAATTATCCCCCTGGTTTAGTGACTCTCTTTTAGAAATGAAGCATAAGTGCAGACGGTAAGAAAGAGTCCGGGCTAAAATTAGAACCATGGACCAACGGATTCTTTGGAAAACAAAATCTTAAAAGAATATAAGCACTCAATTATTAAGGCTAAAACTACTTATAGGTGAAATAAAAGTCAACCCTAGGAAATTATATTCTTTGGTTAATAACTTATTTAACACTCAATCTGTTTCTAAAATTAATGAATCCCTGCCTTCAGCAGATCGATTGGCAAACTATTTCGAACAAAAAATAATTAAAATCAGACTGGAACTATATAGCTCCCCTCCTTCAACTGAGCATTTCCTGAATCAACATGATCAGTCATCCTCTTGTTTGCAAGCTGACAGAATTTGGTCTGTATTTCATTCTTTTTCAGTGGATCAAGTCAGACAGTTATTATGCAAATATGCCAAACTGCAATGTCTGTCTGACATTTGTCCAAACTATCTGCTTAGGTCCGCTCCCACACTGTTTTTTTTATTATATACACTCCCATCTTACTTTTATGTTAACCCTTGATCTATTTCCTCTAAGAAGTGGCAACATTACCCTGACTCCTATCTCTAAAAATTCCCAAACAAGCAAAAGCATTGTTTCCAATTATAGACCTGTAGCCTCAGTCCCATTTTTTGTCAAGGTCATAGAATGACTGGTCTCACAACAACTATTGGAATATCTCCAACTCCATTCCATTCTGCACAAATTGCAATCTGGATTTAGACCTTCCTACAGCACAAAAACTGTTCTTACCACTCTCTTAGCCAGCTTCAGATGGGAGCTCAGCATTGGTAATAAAATGATAGTACTCCAATTCAAAATGTGTAGCGCATTCAATTCTGTCAGCCACAATATTCTCTTCAATATTCTTGACCATTATGGTATTTGTGGTGCTGTACATGATTGGTTCTCAGGATTTTTGAAATCTAGATCATACCAAGTTAAATAATTAGACACTATTGGACTCATTTTCGAAAGGGAAGGACGCCCATCTTTCGACATAAATCGGAAGATGGACGTCCTTCTCACAGAAACGTCCAGATTGGTATAATCGAAAGCCAATTTTGGACGTCCCCAACTGCACTCCATCACAGGGATGGCCAAAGTCCAAGGGGGCATGTCGGAGGCATAGCGAAGATGGGACTTGGCCGTGCCTAACACTTGGACGTCCTTGACCCATAATCAAAAAAAAGAAGGATGTGCCTGATGAGCACTTGGACATTTTAACCCGGACCTGTTTTTCTAACACTAAGGCACAAAAAGGTGCCCAAAATGACCACTGGAGAGAATTGGGGATGACCTCTCGTTCTCCCCCAGTGGTCACTAATCCCTTCCCACCATCAACAAATATCTGTAAAAATATGTCGTGCCAGTCTCTATGCTAGCCTCAGATGTCATACTCAGGTCCATGACAGCAGTATGCAGGTCCCCGGAGCAGTTTTAGTGGGTGAGTGCACTTCAGACAGGCGGAACCAACACCATCCCCCCCTACCTGTTACATTTGTGAAGGAATCAGTGAGCCCTCCAAAACCCACCAGAAACCCACTGTACCCACATCTAGGTGCCCCCCTTCACCTGTAAGGGCTATAGTAGTGGGTAGTGGGTTTTTTTTTTTGGGGGGGGGGGGGGGTTGGTAGCCTCAGCAGACAAGGTAAGGGAGCTATGTTCCTGGGAGCATTTTATGAAGTCCACTGCAGTGCCCCCTAGGGTGCCTGGTTGGTGTCCTGGCATGTCTGGGGGACCAGTGCACTACAAATGCTGGCTCCTCCCATGACCAAATGGCTTGTACTTGGTCGTTTCTGAGATGGACGTCTTTGGTTTCGAAAATCGCCGAAAATCAGAAACATCCATGTCTAGGGACGTCCAAATCTAGGGACGGCGAAATGTAAGGATTTGACATCCATGACGGTATTTTCAAAAAATGGGTTTCCCTGTCCCTGGATTGGGACATTGTGCAAGGACATCCAAATCGAAACTTGGACGTCCCTTTCAAAAATGCCCCTCCACCTCTTTATCCTGGCTTTCTAGTTGTGGAGTTCCGCAGGGTTCTCCCTTGTCTCCCATCTTATTTAACATTATGATGATTCCTCTTGGTAATCTACTTGAGAGCAATGGTCTTTCTACTTTTATTTATGCTGATGACATCACAATTTATATCTCATTTTCTAAAACTCTTTATGATATTATTAACAAAATCAGATTACGTATCGCATTAACTAAATCCTGGGCTTCTAATTTTAAAGTTAAACTTAATACTGAGAAGTCTAAATTTTTATTAACAAATCCTTATCATCTGACTATTCTCAAAGATTTTACAATTGATAATATAACCTCAATGATAATCTTAGAGGTTACAATTGATCAATTTTTATCCTTAGAAAGTCAGGTCTCAAATGTTGTCTCTAGTTCCTTCCATATGCTTTGGAAACTAAAGAGATTGTGATCATTTTTCATAAGACCAGTCTTACATAACTTAACCCAATCTCTTATTCTAACAAAAATCAACTATTGTAATTCCATCTATGGTGGAATTAAATACAGCCTTCGTAAAAAAAACTACAAACTGTTCAAAACACAGCTGCCTGTCTAATTTGTAAATCACCTTGCTTTACTAAAGCTGTCCCACTCGTTCATAATCTACACTGGTTACCTATAAAGAGTAGAATTTCATTCAAGCTATGTACATTGGTCCGTCAAATTTCATTTTACATTTCCCCAGTTGAAGAAATGTATCTTACAAAACAATCCACAATGCTAACTTTTCTTTTCACAGTCAGGCTTTTGCCCCCTCCACAGCATGGAAACAGTATTACTCACTCTTCTAGCCAAATTCAAGCAGGAAATAGCAACAGGCAAAAACATCCTTCTCCTCCAATTCGACATGTCTAGTGCATTCGACATGGTAAACCATAATATATTAATAAGGTTACTAGATAAGTTCGGGATTGGTGGAAACATACTTAACTGGATCAAGGACTTCCTAACCACAAGAAAATATCAAGTAAAATCAAATTCAAACATATCATCACCATGGAAAGCAGACTGTGGAGTATTGCAAGGATCACCGCTATCACCGATCCTATTCAACTTAATGATGACCCCCACTTGCCAAGTCCTTATCCAACCATGGCCTTAACCCTTCCATATAGCCAGACGATGTCACATTCCTTATAAAACCAAACTGACAGAAATCACCAACGAAATCAAGCTCGGCCTGAACATCATGGATTCATGGGCAAATGCATTTCAACTAAAACTCAATAAAGAAAAAACTCATTGTCTCATCCTCTCATCCCAGCACAGCGTGGACATCCCCACAAGTATCAACACCTCAGATCACACCCTTCCTATCTCAGACAGCTTGAAAATCCTTGGCATTACAATGGACCGTAACTTAACACTAGAGAGCCAAGTGGCATCCACAACAAAGAAAATGTTCCACTCAATATGGAAACTCAAACGTGTGAAGCAATTCTTCCCAAGGGAAACATTTTGCAACCTGATACAATCAGGCCACTTAGATTGCTGCAATGGAATTAATGCAGGATGTAAAGAACAAACCTTAAAGAAACTTCAGACCGCTCAAAACACGGCAGCTAGGCTTATATTTGATAAAACGTGATTTGAAAGCGCAAAACCCCTCTGCGAAAAACTACACTGGCTCCCAATTGAAGAACACATCACCTTCAAAATCTGCACCCTGGTTCACAAAATCATCTACGGAGAAGCCCAGAGTGACAGACTTGATCGACTTACCAATTAGAAATACATCCAAATTAACATGATCTTATCTAAATCTGCACTACCAAGCTGCAAAAGACTTAAACACAAAACAACTTACACATCTAGTTTTTCCTACATAAGCACACAACTGTGGAACTCATTACCAAAAGCCTTGAAAACAACTTCCGGAAATCACTAAAAAACAACCTGTTTAAAAAGGCATACCCTACCGATCCAATTTAAATGCCTAATCTCTGCAACACAACCAAACTAAAGCACATAATGGACATAACACAACTCGTTCTCCGATTCCCTAATGTGGCTGTGCCACATGAACTTGATCTTACCACAACATCACCCTGTATTTGTTCACACTGGAGCCTGCAAAGGTCTCTCCGGTACTATGTAAGCCACATTGAGCCTACAAATAGGTGGGAAAATGTGGGATACAAACGTACTACTACTACTACTATTTAGCATTTCTATAGTGCTACAAGGCGTACACCGCGCTGCACAAACATAGAAGAAAGACAGTCCCTGCTCAAAGAGCTTACAATCTAATAGACAAAAAATAA
Source organism: Microcaecilia unicolor (assembly GCF_901765095.1). NCBI lineage: Eukaryota > Metazoa > Chordata > Amphibia > Gymnophiona > Siphonopidae > Microcaecilia > Microcaecilia unicolor. Next base: position 596,815,450 of record NC_044032.1, read on the forward strand.
AGTAAGCAAATCAAATCAATTCATGTGTACAGGAAGGAGGAGAGGAGGGTAGGTGGAGGCTAGTGGTTACAAGTGGTTACGAGTCAAAAGCAATTTTAAAGAGGTGGGCTTTCAGTCTAGATTTAAAGGTGGCCAAGGATGGGGCAAGACGTAGGGGCTCAGGAAGTTTATTCCAGGCGTAGGGTGCAGCGAGACAGAAGGCGCGAAGTCTGGAGTTGGCAGTAGTGGAGAAGGGAACAGATAAGAAGGATTTATCCATGGAGCGGAGTGCACGGGAAGGGGTGTAGGGAAGGACGAGTGTGGAGAGATACTGGGGAGCAGCAGAGTGAGTACATTTATAGGTTAGTAGAAGAAGTTTGAACAGGATACGAAAACGGATAGGGAGCCAGTGAAGCGACTTGAAGAGAGGGGTAGTATGAGTAAAGCGACCCTGGCGGAAGACGAGACGGGCAGCAGAGTTTTGAACCGATTGGAGAGGGGAGAGGTGACTAAGTGGGAGGTCGGCAAGAAGCAGATTGCAGTAGTCTAAATGAGAGGTGACAAGGGTGTGGATGAGGGTTTTGGTAGAGTGCTCGGAAAGAAAGGGGCGGATTTTACGGATGTTGTAAAGAAACGACAGGTCTTGGCAATCTGCTGGATATGAGCAGAGAAGGAGAGAGAAGAGTCAAAGATGACCCCAAGGTTTCGAGCTGAGGAGACAGGGAGAATGAGAGAGCCATCAACAGAAATAGAAAACGGGGGGAGTGGGGAGGTGGGTTTGGGGGGAAAAATGAGAAGCTCGGTTTTGGTCATGTTAAATTTCAGGTGGCGTTGAGACATCCAGACAGCAATGTCAGACAAGCACGCTGAAACTTTGGTTTGGATGCAAGGTGAGATATCAGGGGTAGAAAGATAGATTTGGGAGTCATCAGCGTAGAGATGGTAGGAAAAGCCATGGAATGAGATTAATGAACCAAGGGAAGAAGTGTAGATAGAAAAGAGGAGGGGACCAAGAACAGAACCCTGAGGTACGCCGACAGGCAGAGGGATAGAAGTAGAAGAGGATCCACCAGAGTGAACACTGAAGGTGCGGAGGGAGAGGTAGGAAGAGAACCAGGAAAGGACAGAGCCCTGGAATCCAAGTGAGGACAGGGTATCGAGGAGTATGCTGTGATCGACAGTGTCAAAAGCAGCGGAAAGATCAAGAAGAATGAGGATGGAATAGAGACCTCTGGATTTAGCCAGTAATAGGTCATTGGAGACTTTAGTAAGCGCAGTTTCGGTTGAGTGGAGAGGGCGAAAACCAGATTGTAGTGGGTCAAGAATAGCATGTGAGGACAGAAAATCAAGGCAGCGGCGGTGAATAGCACGCTCAAGTAATTTGGAGAGAAAGGGAACAAATAAAATAACGGAACAAATAAAATAAAAATAAAATGCACCAAAATCTGGAATTCTCTTCCTAAACAAATTAGATATACTAGTGATTATGGGTTATTTTGTAATTTATAGAAAATTTACTTTTTTAGCTTAATCTTCAACAATGTTAGAACTCAGTGCTGAATATTATTTAGTTCCTTATATTTCACTTCTTCCTGATGCCCCACTGAATTTGCCCCTATCATTTCATATACAATAGTTTTTCCAATACAGAACTCAGATTTCAAAGATTTTGAGAATGTATTGGAGAATAATGAAGGCACATCAATGAAGATAGCAAGTTGAAGACTGCTTGCTTACTCAAGGAATCAAAACTTAAAAGAATTGTTGAACCCTTCTATGTTGCCATTGAAGGATGATATACAGAAGATCATAACATTAACAAAGGGATGGTTGACTGGTCACTTTAAATGTGACCAATGCAAGAATTTTTAAGATTGTGATTCCCATAAGGAATTTGTCAACCCTGTAGAATGAAAAAAATATAAATGAAGACGTTTCATGGCCTTGTAAACTGATTATGTTGTATATGGAGTTCAGTGCCCTTGCAAAGAAAAATGTATCTTGGAAAAACCATACAAGCACTGAAGAACATGGACGAACATAAATCAAGTGTTCATCAGAAGAAAATGACAGCTCCTTTGATAATACATTGCTTGAGATTAGAAAATCAGTTTTAGTCTTTAAAATGTTTTGTGTTGGAATACAGGCATATATATGAGAGGACAGAGTGAAAAAAACTGCTTCATCGAGAGCTAATGTGGATTTATAAACTGCACAATCTGGAACCAAACAGTTTGAACAATGTTATAGAATGGAGTGTTTTTTTTTAATCAGTTTGTTGAAGTCAAGATTCTTTAAAATATAAGATTTTTGTGATAAATATCAGTTATGGAAAGAATCTTTTGACCTATGTTGTGAGAAATGATTGAAGTGTTAGCATTCATAAAGTGTATAGCCATCAGTGAGATACATTGGAAGGGGGTTATTTTTGAAGTAAGGAAGGCTAAAGATAAAGAAGTGTGCTTTAAGTTCATATGTTTGCTGATAATCTGTTTTGTTTTGCAGTGAAATTTTGAAGCCCAGCTTCTGAGAAAGCCAAAGAATGAAACAGCAGGCCACCACTGTCATTAAGTCAATTTTTGAGCTAAAATGATATATCAGAATAACACTGTAACAATACTACATTGACAAAAAAGTCTTTGAAAGAGATTTAAAGAAGTATTTATGGATTATTTTATGGCTGATGAAATACTATGTAGCACTAACCACTTTATCTTTGGTCACTTGCCTGCCTGATGCAAAGGTGATGGATTTCATGTGGCACCTAGGCAAGATTTTAGACAGTGCTGCAGAGGAGCCTGCTGTCTTGGTAAATGTGAGTACCAATGACACAGGAAAATGTGGGAGAGAGGTTCTGGAAGCCAAATTTAGGCTCTTAGGTAGAAAGCTCAAATACAGAACCTCCAGGGTATAATTTTCAGAAGTGTTCCCCATTCTACTTGCAAGATCCAAGAGACATGCAGAGCTCCAGAGTCTCAATGAATGGATGAGGCGATGATACAGGGAAGAGGGTTTTAGATTTGTTAGGAACTGGGCAACATTCTAGGGAAGGGGGAGACTTAACCAGGGTTGAACCAGGCTGCTGGAATCAATATTTAAAAAGGAGGTAGAGCAGCTTTTAAACTAGAAACTGGGGAAAGGCAAACAGTCACTCAAAAGTGCATGGTTTGGAACAAGGTATCTGTCAGATTCTCAGGTTCAGAACCTGCGGGGCCGGGCTCTGGAGCAAACGTGAGCCCTTGGGCTGCTGACGAGGAGCAACAGCAGCAGGCAAAACTCATCAACCAATGCTGGGCAAGCACACCGGCACCGGCAGGACTGCAGGCACCGCCCAGCGAGCCGGAACACACAGACTGGAATCCCCCAGACTGGAGGAAACAGGACTGGAACACTGGACCAGAACACACTGGACTGGAGCACCCCGGACTGGAACACACTGGACTGGTCCTTACAGCTTCACCTGCACTTAGCCACTGCCCCCCAAGGGTTGAGCCCTTGGGTTCGAGTGGCCGGCAGGACTTACCGGATACCGGATGACACAGGGACCAGGACTGGAAACAGAAGTACTCCTAAATCCTAAACTGACCTAAGAGCTCCCAAGCCCTAAACCAGCAGAAGTGTTCCTAACAGCAAACTAACAAAAGGACTTCCTAAGCCCTACACTAACAGGAGTGCCCCTAGGCACTGACCTAACAGGAGTGCTTCTCACAGCACCAAAAGGAAAAGCAGGGGAGCCACAAGGAAGAACAGGGAAGCTAGAAGCTAAACACATAAGCTAATAAAGGTGCTTCCTAAGCACCAAACTCAGCAGACCTAACACAGGTGCTCTGAGCACCAAGCTACAGAAGCTCTACAACTCTAAACTAACTAGGGTGCTCCCACGCACCAAACAACCAGAGCACTAAAAGGGAAGACAGGAGAGCCACAAGGGGAAAAAACAGGGAAGCTAAACACGTAAGCCAAAAGTGCTTCCAAAGCACCAAACACAAACAGCAAAGACTGCAATGCTCCCAACAGCACAAACACCCGAAGTACTTCTAACAGCCAAATCTGCAGTGATCCTAACAACACCAAATCCTGAAGTATTTCTATCAGCAACAGAGCTTCCAAAGCCGTACACACAGCAATGCTACCAAAGCACCAAGAAGGAAAAGCAGGGGAACCACAAGGGAAAAGGAGGAAAGCTAAACACACAGTCACCAGTGCATACTGTACTAACACTAACCTGGACCTTTAGCAAAAGCAAGCAGGGAAACTAGACACAAAGTCAGAAGTGCACACTGCACCACCCTACCTAAAGCAAACGTTGCAAAGGCCCTGAAGGGAAGAACACCACTTCCTTATCAAGGCCCTCCCTGATGATGTCACACTCCCTAGAGCCAGGCAGACAGCACACTGAAACCCCGAGAGGCCCAACCCACACCAATGCAGCACCGTGAAGCTCTTGAAGCCAGTACACTCAGAGAGAGGTAGAGCCAACTCAGTCCACACACACAGCTGCAGTATAGTGAAACAATTAACCCCATGCTGGTAGCAGCCAGCACAGCGAGAGAGAGAGCTAGCTCAGAAAGGACAGACAGAAGGAATGGAAGCCAGCTAAGAAACTGACCACCAGGAAAAAGGTAAGTTTGAGAGGGGTTCTGACCACGATCATAACAGTATCTTTAAAAGATATCACTAAAACAGGGAAGATACAGCATCCTGATAGCGAGGTTGCAATAGAGACTATAGTTGAAAGGGGTGGGGGGGCTTATTTACAAAGCACTTAGACTGACAAACATCCATAGGTTACTAACAGGCTCATTTTCGAAAGAGAAGGACATCCATCTTTCGACATTAATCGGAAGATGGACGTCCTTCTCCCAGAGACATCTAAATTGGTATAATCGAAACCTGATTTTGGATGTCTCCCAACTGCAATCCGTCGCAAGGACGTCCAAATTTCAAGGGGCCATGTTGTAGGCGTAGCAAAGGCAGGACTTGGGTGTGCCTAACACTTGGACATAAAAAAAAGACGTCCCTGACGAACCCTTGGATGTTTTCATCCGGACGTGTTTTTATTACGAATAAAGCACAAAAAGGTGCCCAAAATGACCAGATGACCACCGGAGAAAATCAGGGATGACCTCCTGTTACTCCCCCAGTGTTCACTAACCCCCTCCCATTCTCAAAAAACATCTTTAAAAATATGTCGTGCCAGCCTCAGATGTCATGCTCAGGTCCATGACAGCGCATGCAGGTCCTAGGAGCAGTTTTAGTGGGTACTGCAGTGCAATTCAGACAGGTGGACCCAGGCCCATACCCCCCTACATTTGTGGAGGAAACAGTGAGCATTCCAAAACCCACCACAAACCCACTGTAGCCATATATAGGTGCCCCCTTCACCCGTAAGGGCTATGGTAGTGATGTACAGTTATGGGTAGCGGGTTTTGGGGGCTCAGCACACAAGGTAAGGGAGCTATGTTCCTGGGAGCATTTTATGAAGTCCACTGCAGTGCCCCCTAGGGTGCCCGGTTGGTGTCCTGGCATGTCAGGGGGACCAGTGCACTACAAATGCTGGCTTTTCCCATGCCCAAATGGCTTGCATTTGGACGTTTTTGACATGAACGTCTTTGGTTTCGGAAATTGCCGAAAGTCAGAAACGTCCATGTCTAGGGACGTCCAAATCTAGGGACGTCCAAATTTAAGGATTTGGACGATTCTGACAGTATTTTCAAAACGAAAGATGGATGTTCATCTTTTTTTGAAAATATGGGTTTCCCCACCCCTGGATTTGGACGTTTTGCAAGGACGTCCAATTCCCAACTTGGATGCTTCTTTTGAAAATGCCCCTCCATGTAACTTTGTAAGTCTAAGTGCTTTGAAAATATTCCTCCAGGTGTCTTTAAATAAAGAGCAGACAGATTTTCAAGATTAAACATTATCACTGTAAATAGGAACAACAAACATTGTTTGAAATCTCTATACACAAATGCCAAAAGCCTAAGAAATAAGATGGAGGAGTTACAATATATTGCACTAAATGAAAAGATAGATATAATAGATATCTCTGAGACCTGGTAGAAGGAGGGTAACTAATGGGACACTGTCATACTATTGTACAAAATTATATCACAGTGATAGGGTGGATTGAATTGGTGGAAGAGTAGCATTATATGATAAGGAGGGCCTTGAATCGAATAGACTAAAAATTCTGCAGGACACAATACACATCTTGAAATCCCTATGGATACAAATTTTATGTGTAAAAGGAAAATGGATAGTGATAGGAGTGTAATACTTTGTATGAAGCAGCTGGTTCAGGAACCAACAAAAGGGGGACAATTGTAGACCTAGTCCTTAGTGAAATGCATGGTCTGGTGCAGGAGGTAATAGTGCTGGGATCACTTGATAACAGTGATCATAACATGATCAGATTTGATATAATCTCTGGAGTAAGTACACACAGGAAATCCAATACTTTAGTATTTAACTTTGAAAAAGAAGACTATGATAACATGAGGAGAATGGTAAAAAAATAAAAACTAGAGGAGCAGCTGCAAAGGTCAAAAATTTACATCAGGCATGGATGCTATTCAAAAATGCCGTCATTGAAGCTCAAACCAGATATGTTTAATATATTAAAAAAGGAGAAAGCAAGGCCAAACAACAGCCAACAAAAGTGATGTGAAGAAAGTTATTAAAACTAAAAGAAAATCCTTCAGAAAATGGAAGAAGAATCTGACTGAAAATAATAGGAAATAGCATACGTAATGGAAAGTCAAATGCAAAGAGCTGATAAGGAAAGGGAAAGGGACTTGATATATCACCTTCCTGTAGTTACAATCAAAGCACTTTATATACTATATACACGGTACTTATTTTGTACCCGGAGCAATGGAGGGTTCGGGGTCCTTTTACTAAGATGTGCTGAAAAATGGCCTGCGCTAGTGTAGGTGGGTGTTTTGGACGCACACAGATCCATTTTTCAGCACACCTGTAAAAAAATGCCTGTTTTTTATTTTGGCCTAAAATGGACTTGTGGCAAAATTTAAATTGGTACGCGTCCATTTTGGGTCTGAGACCTTTCCGCCACCCCGTTGACTTAGCGGTAAGGTCTCACATGTAAACCAGGTGGTGATAGTCTACTCATGTAGAATGTCTTTTATCACCTGGGCCACGCAGTAACCGGGCGGTAATTCCAAATTGACGCACCTTGGACATGTGTAGGTGCCTACGCAGCCAAATAAAAGGGCCCCTAAGTGACTTGCCCAGAGACACAAGGAGCTGTAGCGGGATTTGAACCCAGTTCCTCAGGCTCAAAGCCTGGTCAATTAACCATTAGGATAAGGCAATGAGAGATTTTGAAAAGAAGACTGCATTGGAGACAAAAACACATATTAAAAACCTTTTTATGTACATTAGAAGCAAGAAGCAGTAAAAAGAATCAGTTGGGCTACTAGATGACTGAGGGGTAAAAGGAGCACTCAGGGAAGGCAATGTCAAGAAAGATGTGAGAGAGATCCCAGTGCCAGAAATGGTAGTCAATGCTGATGAGTCAGAGAAACTGAAACAAATCTCTGTAAATCTGGAAGATGTAATGGGGCAATTTGACATATTAAAGAGTAACAAATCACCTCGACCAGGTGGTATACATCTCAGAGTACTGATATAATTGAAAAATGAACATTCAGAGCTATTGTTAGTAATATGTAATTTACGTTTAAAATCAAACATAGTACTGGGAGATTGGAGAGTGGCCAATGTAGCACCAATTTTTTAAAAGGGTTCCAGAGGTGAACCAGGAAATTATAAACCAGTGAGCCTGATGCACCAGTGAGCCTATGTCAGTGGCCGGCAAAATAATAGAGACTGTTATAAAGAATAGTTACAGAGCATATACAAAAGCATGGAATAATGAGACATAGTCAACATGGATTTAGTCAAGGGAAATGTTACCTCACCAATCTATTGCTTTTCTTTGAAGGGGTGAATAAGTATGTGGATAAAGGTGAGCCGGTTGATATTGTGTATCTGGATTTTCAAAAGGCATTTAACAAAAGTACCTCATGAAAGATTCCTGAGGAAATTAGAAAGTCATGGGATAGGAAGTAATGTCCTATTGTGGAGAAGGGTTAAATGGTCAGTATTCTCAATGGAGAAGAGTAGGTAGTGGGATTCCCCAGGGGGTCTTTGCTGGGACCGCTGCTTTTTAACATATTTATAAATCATCTAGAAATGGGAATAACTAGTGAAGTAATTAAATTTACTGATGACACAAAGTTATTCAAAGTTGTTAAATTGCAAGAGGATTGTGAAAAAATTGCAAAAGGACTATGATGCTGGGAGACTGGGCATCTAAATAGCAGCAAACGTTTAATATGAGCATATGCAAAGTGATGTATGTGGAAAAGAGGAACCCAAACAATAGTTACATGATGCAAAGTTTCTCATTAGGAATCAAAGTCCAGGAAAATGATCTAGGTGTCATCAAGAATGATATGTTCAAACTCTTTACTCAGTGTGCAGAGGTGGATAAGAAAGCAAATAGAATATTAGGAATTATTAGGAAAGGAATAGAAAACAAAAATGAGAATGTTATAATATCATTATATCACTCTATGGTATGACTGCACCTTTCATACTGGTCACCAAATCTCAAAAAAGATGTTGAGGGGCATAATCGAACGGGGCGCCCAAGTTTTCCTGGGGCCGTCCTCGCAGGATGGCCCCGTGAAGGGGCGGGGAAACCCGTATTATCGAGACAAGATGGGCGACCATCTTTTGTTTTGATAATACGGTCGGGGAAGCCCAAATCTCAACATTTAGGTTGACCTTAGAGATGGTCGTCCATAGGTCGTCCTTAGAGATGGTGGTCCTCGGTTTTTGGCGATAATGGAAACCGAGGACGCACATCTCAGAAAGGACCAAATCCAAGCCATTTGGTCATGGGAGGAGCCAGCATTCATAGTGAACTGGTCCCCCTGACATGCCAGGACACCAACCGGGCACCCCAGGGATCACTGCAGTGGACTTCACAAATTGCTCCCAGGTGCATAGCTCCCTTACCTTGTGTGCTGAGCCCCCCAACCCCCCCAAAAACCCACTACCAAAAAATGTACACCACTACCATAGCCCTAAGGGGTGAAGGGGACAGCTACATGTGGGTACAGTGGGTTTGTGGTGGGTTTTGGAGGGCTCACATTTACCACCACAAGTATAACAGGTAGGGGGGGATGGGCCTGGGTCCACCTGCATGAAGTGCACTGCACCCACTAAAACGTCTCCAGGGACCTGCATACTGCTGTCATGGAGCTGAGTATGACATTTGAGGCTGGCAAAAAAAAAAGTTTATTTTTAGGGTGGGAGGGGGTTAGTGACCACTGGGGGAGTAAGGGGAGGTCATCCCTGATTCCCTCCTGTGGTCATCTGGTCAGTTCGGGCACCATTTTGAGGCTTGGTTGCAAGAAAAAATGGACAAAGTAAAGTCGGCCAAGTGCTCGTCAGGGATGCCCTTCTTTTTTCCATTATCGGCCAAGGACGCACAACTCTTAAGCACAACCCAGTCCCGCCTTCGCTACGCTGCCGACACGCCCCTGGGAACTTTGGTCGTCCCAGTGATGGAAAGCAGTTGAAGGCGCCCAAAATCAGCTTTCGATTATGCCAATTAGGGCGACCCTGAGAGAAGGACGCCCATCTCCCGATTTGTGTCGGATGATGGGCGTGCTTCTCTTTTGAAAATAAGCCTGATAGTGGAATTAGAAAAGGTACAGAAAAGGGAGACAAAAATAATAAAGGGATGAAATGGCTTCCTTATAAGGAAAGGCTAAACAACTAGGGCTTTTCAGTTTGGAGAAGAGACAGCTGACAGAAGATATGATAGAGGTCTAGAAAATTCTGAGTGGATTACAATGGATTGACACGAATCGCTTGTTTACTCTTTCCAAAAATATTAGGACTAGGGAATACGCAATGAAGCTACTAAGTAGTAAATTTAAAACAAACCATAGAAAATATTTCTTCACTCAATGTGTAATTAAGCTCTGGAATTCGATACCAGAGAATATGGTAAAGCAGTTAGTTTAGCAGTGTTTAAAAAAAGTTTGGATAATTCCTTAAAAGAAAAGTCCATAAGCCATTATTAAGATGAACTTGGCTAAATCCACTGCTTATCTCTAGGATAAGCAGCATAAAATTTGTTGTACTGTTCCAGGATCTTGACTTGGATTGACCACTGTTGGAAACAGGATACTGGGCTTGAAGGACGTTTGGTCTGTCCCAGTATGGCAATGCTTATGTTCTTATGAAATCTCACATTATTCAGTTAGAGTATGCAAATCAGAACATACTAGCTGGATAATGCTTCCATACGCATGGCATGTCCTCTCCTAAATATAACAACATAAATAATACATGATTAATGTGTGCTTAAAGGCAAATTACCGCAAAGCACTTTAATGCAAATTATCCTCATTGATTTCAAAGCAGTTTGTAGATGCTAGGAAAAAACACAAAATCTGAAGTGTCTATATACAAATGCTAGAAGCCTAAAAAATAAGATGGGAGAGTTGAAGTATATAGCACTAAATGAAGAGGTAGATATAATAAGCATCTCAGAGTCCTGGTGGAAGGAGGACAATCAATGGACACTGTGTTATCAGGGTACAAATTATATTGCAGTGATAGAGTGGATCAAATTGCAGGGGCAATTGCTCTATATGTTAAGGAGGGAATTGAATCAAACAAAATAAATATTCTACATGAAACAAATTGGGCAACATTATAATAATGGGTGATTTCAATTAACAATGCATGAACAATTCTACCTCATACACAATAAGTGTGCCTGTCAGAGTGCCCTCAAACTTATTGTGTATGAGGTAGAATTGTTCATGCATTATTGATATCTTATTCTACCTATTCCAGGTGATTTCAATTAACCCAATATTGACTGGATAAATTCTACATCAGGGAGCACTAGGAAGGTAACATTCTTAGGTGTAATAAATGATTGCTTCTTGGAGCAACTGATCCAAGAACCAACAAAAGGGAGAGCTATTTTAGATCTCGTCGTTAGTGGAATGCAGGACATGATATCTGGAGTGAAGTCACTATAGGAATCTATTGGAGCAGGATTCAATTTTCGAATGGTGACTAGACAAAATGAGGAAAATAGTTTTTAAAAAACTGGGTTTGCAACAAAGGTTAGGCCTTTTAATCAGGCATGGACGTTGTTTAAAAATACCATCGTGGAAGCGCAGACCAGATGTATTCTACATATTAACAAAGGTGGAAAAAAGAACAAACGACAGCCATTGTGGTTAAAAAGTTAAGAGAAAGAGGCTATTATAGCCAAAAGAGCATCCTTCAAAGAATGGAAAAAGGATCCTTATGAAGAAAATAAGAAGCAACATAAGCAGTGTCGAGCTATATGCAAAGCACTGATAAAGAAGACTAGAAGTAAATATGAAGAAACCTTGCCTTGGAGACAAAAAAATCATAGTAACACCTTTTACAGGTAGATCAGAAGCAGAAAGCCTGTGAGGGAATCTGTGGGACAATTAGATTATGAAGGAGCAAAAGGGGCACTCAAGAAGGACAAGGCTATAGTAGAGAGACTGAATGAGTTCTTTGTTTCCGCCTTTATGGAAGAAGATGTAAGAGATTTACACATACTGTAAATGGTTTTCAAGGGTGACGATGTGGAGGAACTGAAAGATATCTCAGTAAACCTGGAAGACGTACTGAGCTAAACTGACAAAATTAAAGAGTGATAAATCACCTGAATGGATGACATACACCCAAGGTACTCAAAAATCACAAACATGAAATTGCTGATCTGTTGTTAGTGATCTGTAACCTGTCATTAAAATCATCCATAGTACCTGAAGATTGGGTGACCAATGTTATGCCAATTTTTAAAAAGGGCTCCAGGGGTGTTCTGTGAAATTACAGACCAGTAAGCCTGAATTCAGAGCCGGGGAAAATAGTGGAAACTATTATAAAGAATAACATTATGTAATAAATATACAAATGTGGTTTAATGGGACAGATTCAGCATGGGTTCAGCCAAGGGAAGTCTTGGCTCACCAATTTGATTCATTTCTTTGAAGGTGTAAATAAACATGTGGATAAAGATGAACTGGTTGATGCAGTGTATCTAGATTTTCAGAAAGCTTTTCACAAAGTTCCTCATGAGAGACTCCTGAGAAAATTAAAAAGTAATGGAATAGGAAGCAATGTCCTTTTCTGGATTTAGAATTGGTTATTGGACAGAAAACAGAGGGTAGGGTTAAATGGCCATTTTTCTCAATAGAGGAAGGTGAACACTGGAGTGCCACAAGAACCTGTACTGGGACCAGAACTATTTAACATATTTATAAATGATCTGGAAAATGGAATAAGTGAAGTGATTAAATTTGCAGATGACACAAAACTATTCAAAGTTGACAAAACACTTGTGGATTGTGAAAAATTGCAGGAAGACCTTAGGAAACTGGAAGAGTGGGCATCCAAATGGCAGATGACATTTAATATGGACATATGCAAAGTGATGCACATTGGTAAATATAATCCGAATCATAGTTACATGATGCTAGGGTTGATCTTAGAAGTCAGTACTCAAGAAAAAGATCTAGGTGCCATTGTAGAATACGATGAAATCTGTGCAGGATGCGGCGGCAGCCAAAAAAGCCAATAGGATGCTATGAATTATTAGGAAAGGGATACACAAAAAGACCAAGAATATTATAATGCCTCTGTGTTATTCCATGGTGCAACCACACCTTGATTATTGTGTTCAGTTCTGGTTGTCATATCTCAAAGAAGATATAGCGGAATTAGAAGAGGTTCAAATAAGAGCGAACAAAATGATAAAAGGGAATAGGAATCCTCCCATATGAGAAAGGCTAAAGAGGTTAGGGCTCTTCAGCTTGGAAAAGAGACGGATGAGGGAAGATATGATTGAGGTCAATAAAATCTTGAGTAGTGTAGAATGGGTCGAAGTGAATCAACTTTTCACTGTTTCAAAAAGTACAAAGACCAGGGGACACTCAAATTAATTTTTTTACTCAAAGAATAGTTAAGCCCTTGAACTTGCTGCTGGAGGATATGGTAAGAGAGGTTAGTGTGTCTGGATTTAAAAAAGATTTGGATAAGTTCATGGAGGAAAAGTCCATAGTTATTGAGATGGACATGGGAGAATCCACTGCTTACCACGGGATTGGTAACATGGAATGTTGCTACTAATTGGGTTTCTGCCAGGTACTTGTTACCTGGATTGGCCAATGTTGGAAGCAGGATGGACCATTGATCTGACCTAGTATGGCTTGTCTTTTGTTCTTATGTTCTAATGCATTTTGCAGTAAGTGGGTTTTTTTCTCACTAACCATGCATTAGGGCTGAATGTCCTTTAGTAAAATGGCCCCATGGTGTTTATTTTCTGATAAAGTAACAATCCATTGTCTTAAGAAATTTATGAACTTCAGTTATGGTCTTGGTTACAATGTTGAAAATCCTGTTTTGTTTATAATATAATTTGTTTTTTTAAAAATCAATTATAACATGATCTTAAATTATTTTTTATTATTATTTTGAATTTAGATCACCCCTTCTGATTACTCAGTTGTGCTGTTTTTTAATTATATTTTAGAAAACTACTATACATGTGAGTCTTTTTATAATTTAATTCATTTTTATTTATTCATATTATTATTTCACATTTTTTAATTCATTACATAATGATTTTTATTATTTTTCTGATTACTTTCTGTATTTTTCAGTTTTTATATCTACACACATATCTACTTAATCTTGACAAACAAAATAACATAGTAGATGACAGCAGAAAAAGACCTGCACAGTCCATCCAGTCTGCCCAACAAGATAAACTCATATGTGCTACTTTTTGTGTATGTTGCGTTCTCGGGGGCCTTGGCATGCTGTCAGGTCCTCGAGGCGGAACTGGGAATAGTGAGTCCTTGGACCCCTGCCGAGGAGCGGCAGAGGCAGGCAAGACCACCCTGGACTGGAACACAGGGAAGGCCCGGACTGGACCTCTGGATTGGGAGCAGGCAACTGGAACTAGCAGAACAGGAACCTCTTCACCTGCACTTAGCCACCGTTCCGCTGGAGTTGAGCTCCAGCGTGCAGGCGGCCGGCAGGACTTGCAGGACAAGGTGGAACTGGAATCCAGAGGACCCGACCCCGGGTCTAGGAAACATGAGGGAACAAACTATACTAGACTGCACTAAGCGCTGCATGCAGCCGCTAAGCCAGACACACCAGACAGACTAGACAGACAGAAGCTTATCAGGAGCAGGGACTAGGGCAGACATGCAAGCAGGGAAAAAGGGGAGACAGGGAATACCCACAGGGCAAACCCACTAGCTAGGTCGAGGCAGATAACAGGATAAATCCCCCAGAAGATACATGCTAGCTAGACAGATACAGGAATCAGGATACATAAGCAGGGATCCGGATAAGCACACAGGATATACAAGCAAGGTACAAGGTAGACACCCGGGACAGAAAGTAGCTAGGCAGAGTGGAAAGCCGGATAACACTAGCTAGCCAAAACCAGGACTCAGGATGAACAAGCAAGGACCAGGATGTGCACACAGGATATACAAGGTTCAGGATGTGCACACAGGGAAGATGGCAGCTAGGCAGAGTGGAAAGCCGGATAACCCTAGCTAGCCAAAACCAGAACTCAGGATGAACAAGCAGGGACCAAGATGTGCACACAGGATATACAAGGTTCAGGATGTGCACATAGAATATACAAGCAGGGAGTAGGGCAGGCTGCAAACACAGACAAGGAAACCCGGGCTGACCTGCAGAGGCTACCTCCACAGCGAAGGCAGAAGGACTAGCAGCCAGGATGTGCACACAGAATATACAAGGTTCAGGATGTGCACACAGAATATACAAGCAGGGGGTAGGGCAGGCTGCAAACACAAACGGGGAAACCAGGGCTGAACAGCAGGCTCCAAACACAGACTAAAGGCAGAAGGTATAGCAGCCCACGCAGAAGGGCAACCAGCCCACAGGTACTGGGAACAGAAGGGCACCAGCCCACACAGAAGAGCAAGCAGCCCACAGGTACTAAACAGAAGAGCAAGAAGCCCACACAGAAGGACAAGCAGCCCACAAGTCCTAAACAGATGGTAAAGCAGCCCACAGGTACAATACAGAAGGGAAAGAAGCCCACACAGAAGACAGGCTTAGAAGCAGCGCAGCAACACACTGACTAACCTGTAGGCCTCTGGGCATGACACCAGACAATGACACCATGCGAAGGCCCTGACTGCAAGCACAGGCCTTCCTTATAAAGGAACTCACTGATGAGTCACCACCAGTAGGACAGAAGCAGGAAGTTCCTTGCCTCCACACAGAGGCTTGACACACAGAGGAAGTGAGCCCACAGGAAGGACAAGCAGGAGCCATTTTGGATACTGGCATAGAGGAGGCGGCAGCCATCTTGGAAGAGGCATAGCCCACACAGGTGAGGTCCAGTAAGGCAATCAGCACACAGAGCCAGAGAGAAACTAAGACAGAGACAGACACAGAGACAAGCAGAAGCCAGCACAGCCACTGACTACCAGAAACAGGGTAAGTATGAGGGTGGTCACGGCCACAGACATGACAGTGTATACCATTCCTTGATTTGTATCTGCCATTTTCAGGGCACAGACCGTAGAAGTCTTGCCCAGCACTAGTCCCGCCTCCCAACCACCAGCCCCGCCTCCCACCACCGGTTCTGCCACCCAATCTTGGCTAAGCTTCTGAGGATCCCTTCCTTCTGAACAGGATTCCTTTATGTTTATCCCACACATGTTTGAATTCCGTTACTGTTTTCATGTCCACCACCTCTCGCGGGAGGGCATTCCAAGTATCCACCACTCTCTCCATGAAAAAATACTTCCTGACATTTTTCTTGAGTCTACCCCCCCTTCAATCTCATTTCATGTCCTCTCGTTCTACTGCCTTCCCTTCTCCGGAAAAGGTTTGTTTGTGGATTAATACCTTTCAAATATTTGAACGTCTGTATCATATCACCCCTGTTTCTCCTTTCCTCCAGGGTATACATGTTCAGGTTAGCAAGTTTCTCCTCATACGTCTTGTAACGCAAATTCCATACCATTCTCGTAGCTTTTCTTTGCACCACTTCAATTCTTTTTACATCCTTAGCAAGATATGGCCTCCAAAACTGAACACAATACTCCAGGTGGGGCCTCACCAACAACTTATACAGGGGCATTAAAACCTCTTTTCTTCTGCTGGTCACACCTCTTTCTATACAGCCCAGCAACCTTCTAGCTATGGCCACTGCCTTGTCACACTGTTTCGTCGCCTTCAGATCCTCAGATACTATCACCCCAAGATCCCTCTCTCTGTCTATACATATTTTTTTGTTGTTGTTGTTGTTACATTTGTACCCCGCGCTTTCCCACTCATGGCAGGCTCAATGCGGCTTACATGGGGCAATGGAAGGTTAAGTGACTTGCCCAGAGTCACAAAGAGCTGCCTGTGCCTGAAGTGGGAATCGAACTCAGTTCCTCAGTTCCCCAGGACCAAAGTCCACCACCCTAACCACTAGGCCACTCGTCCACTACATATCAGACTCTCACCTACTAACACATACGTCTCTCGTGGATTTCTACTCCCTAACCACCCTGTGGCGTCTGTCCGTCAACCAGTTCCTAATCCAGTTCACCACGTCGAGTCCTATCTTCAGCCTGTTCAGTTTATTCAAGAGCCTCCTGTGGGGAACCGTGTCAAAAGCTTTGCGTCGATAGCACATCGTTGATTCAATTCTCCGATCACCCAGTCAAAGAATTCAATGAGATTCGTTTGACACGATTTCCCTTTGGTAAAACCATGTTGTCTCGGATCTTGCAACTTATTGGCTTCCAGGAAATTCACAATACTTTCCTTCAGCATCGCTTCCATTACTTTTTCAACAACCGATGTGAGGCTTACTGGCTGAGTTTCCAGCTTCTTCCCTATCACCACTTTTGTGAAGAGGGACCACATCTGCCATTCTCCAGTCCCACAGAATCTCTCCCTTCTCCAAGGATTTATTAAACAAATCTTTAAGAGGACCCGCCAGAACCTCTATGAGCTCCCTCAATATCCTGGGGTGGATCCTGTCCGGTCCCATGGCTTTGTCCACCTTTAGGTTTCCTAGTTGTTCATACACACTCTCTTCTGTGAACGGTGCTATATCCACTGCATTCTCATATGTACTTTTGCCAGTCAATCGCGGTCCTTCTCCAGGATTTTCTTCTGTGAAAACAGAACAAAAGTATCTATTTAGCAAATTTGCTTTTTCTTCATCATTATCTACATAGCGGTTTGCAGAGTCTTTCAGTCTCACAATTCCCTTTTTAGTCATTTTCCTTTCACTAATATACCTGAAGAAATTTTTGTCACCCCTCCTTACCTTCCTAGCCATTTGTTCTTCCACTTGCGCTTTCACCAGACATATCTCTCTCTTGGCTTCCTTCAGTTTCATCCAGTATTCCTCTCCGTGTTCCTCTTCTTGAGTTTTTCTGTATTTCTGGAATGCCAACTCTTTAGCCTTAATTTTCTCAGCCACTTGCTTGGAGATCCATATCAGTTTCCTTTTTCTCTTGCTTTTATTTACTCTCCTTACATAAAGGCTTGTGGCCCTATTTATAGTTTCTTTCAGCCTGGACCACTGCCCTTCCACTTCTCATACGTCCTCCCAGCCCATCAGCTCCTTCCTCAGGTGTTCCCCTTTTTACTAAAGTCAGCATGCTTGAAATACAGGACTTTGAGTTTTGAGTGGCCGCCCTCCACTTCAGCCGTCATAGCAAACCAAACCGTTTGATGGTCACTGTTGCCCAGATGGGCACCCACTCGGACATTTGACACACTATCCCCATTTGTGAGCACCAGATCCAGCATCTCTTCCTCCCTCAGGGGTTCCGTCACCATTTGTCTGAGCAGAGCACTTTGAAAAGCATCCAAGATCTCTCTACTTCTTTCCGACAATAAAGGAAAACTGTGTAGGTGGGTGTCTTATTTAATTTGCAAATCAACTTACAATTGTTCATGTATTAGTTTTTCAAGTCAGTCCTTTTGATTACAATAGATGTTAATGTTAATTTAAACATTTTGACATTTACAGTTAAATTTATTTAGGTTAATTGATGCGTAATATATTAAAATTTTGATTACAATAGATGTTAATGTTTAATTTAAACATTTCTACATTTACAGTTGACAAAGTTATTTAGGTTAATTGATGCATAACATAATAAAAAACAGTTTCTAAAAATTATTATAGTATGTGGGATATTTACATTTAGATATTGTCAACTTTTATGTGTAATAACTGTTTTACATTTATTCATATATTTTTATATATGTTTTGTTGTCAAAATATTTTTAATGATTTTTTAATGATTTTGTATTGAGTATATATACATATGTATTATATTTGCATTTATTTGTTTATCAACATTTAGATTTTCATATTAATAATATAAGTATTTATATACATTTTTAACTTTTAACTTGTTGCTTGTAACAGTTAAAGTTTTTATATGTTATGTTATTTATCTTGTAGCCCCTGACGCAGCCCTGCTGGGCGAAACACAGCCTGTGTTGGGCTGATCTGAACATTTGGTTTTCATTCAATAAATCTATGTTTATTTTGTACTGATCTGCTTTGTTGCTTTTCCATCTTAGAGCTTGCAGATCGTCTGCCTTGTTGTTTTGTTGGATGCTGCCGATTTTAATGCAGGGGGCCCGGTGGCGGATAGAGCAGAGGGCAGGCAGGTGAGACTGGGGACTGCAGCGCCGGCATCCTGACCCCAGTGCTGGACCCCCCCTGGAGGTCTGGGGAATTTTGTCTCCCCTGCCCCCCCTCTCAGCGGCCCTGCTTGCTATGCAAAATCCATATAATTTTCATTGCTTTTCTTTGAACTGTTTCAAGTCTTTTTATATCCTTTGCAAGATACAGCCTCCAAAACTGAACACAACAATCCAAGTGGGACCTCACCAATGACTTGTACAGGGCCATCAACACCTCCATTCTTCTGCTGGATATGCCCCTCTATATGCAGCCTAGCATCCTTCAGGCCGCAGCCACAGACTTATGACATTGTGTCCTCACCTTCAGATCCTCAGACACCATCATCCCTAGGTCCCTGTCCTGAACCGAGCTTACCAATCTCTCCCCTCTTATCTGGTACATCTCTTTTGGATTTCTGCACCCCAAATGCATCACTCTGCACTTGGCATTAATTTTTAACTTCTTATGTATAAGCAAAATTTTATTCTTTGGAAGAGCAAACGTTCAATACACAAAATTCCAAAATCTTCTGCTCTAAAAATTAAGAGAGAGAAAACAAGACTACAAATCTTGCTAGGGTTACAAAAATTAGCCTCAATTGCCCCGGGCAAGTTACAGACATTTATGTTACACAATATTGTATAACAACCCTAAGGGGCTAACTCTCGTCGGTTTATATAGCACTGCTAAAACAGTCATGGGAAATAACTCTATTGAATAACAAGACAAAAAAAACACTGCTGAAAAAGTAACCTACAACTTAGGCATGAGTAAATAAACGGTGTTGTCTCTAGTTCATTTTCTACTGGTAGCATTCGATAAAACAGTTCCTGAAGCGCCTTAGTGAAATAAGGGGACCCTTGTCGGGGTCATAGAATTGAGACTTGTGGCATCTTGAATTTTAGATAGTTTGATTTTGATGGTGACGATGCAATGACAGCTGTAAAGTTGGATATTACACTACAAGATGAGTAGAGCATTTTTTTTGGCATGCCAGGCTCTATCCTATGAAACTATTTTATTGAATGCTACCAGTAGAGAGAACACCATTTATTTAGTCATGTCTAAGTTGTAGGCTGATTTTTTTCAGTAGTGGTTTTTTTCTCTTGTTTTTCAAACCTATATAATTAGTCATATTTTCATATGTGGCATTTGACTTACTTTCTTGAATATCTTTTTTCATCTTTGCACACATACTCATTCCATTTCCATGTTGATGATACCCTGTATGTACATCTACTCTTAGGGTCCTGTTTACTAACCCGCGCTAGAGGCATGTTAGTGCTTTTAGTGCGCGCTAACCATTAGCGCATGCTAACTGTGTAGGTGCCCACAATATTCCTATTGGTACCTACACAGTTAGCACGCGCTAGTTTTTTGCACGCGCTAAAAATGCCAATGCACTGCCATTAGATATGTATTTTACTTGTCTCATCGTATGCTAATGTTCTATTTTTTTTAATTATAGACCCAGTGAAGAATATACACAACAAGTATCACCCACACATTCATCTATATAACAAGTACCACCCATACATTTATCTGCATAACATAAGGAGGTACAACAAGTTTTTACTCTTTTTTGTTTTACTTATGGTTGGCAAAATTTGGATCCAGGTGTATATAGATAAAGATGTATATACTATACTTTTGTATATTTTATTATTATTTTTATTTGTATGTTTATTTTCATGACATTCTTTGTATTTTACCATTTAACTGTGTTACTGCACATTTCTTTTATATTTAAAATGGATCTTGTTATTACTTTTTCTTTGTATAATTTATTTCATTTTTTTTTACACCTAGGCATTTTTATGACATTATTTTATTTCTTATGTGCTTTCATTTATTTTTATGCATAGACTCCTGAGGCAGGCCGAAGGGCCAAAACACAGCCTTGTTGTATTGATCATAAAACTGTTGTTGACTAATACATCATCTA
This sequence comes from Microcaecilia unicolor, assembly GCF_901765095.1. Lineage (NCBI taxonomy): Eukaryota > Metazoa > Chordata > Amphibia > Gymnophiona > Siphonopidae > Microcaecilia > Microcaecilia unicolor. Next base: position 596,836,179 of record NC_044032.1, read on the forward strand.
GACTATACACAGCATCATCCATTTTATTGAGTCACCTTCGCTGTGTTCCTTTTGGTATTTTTTTCTGCAAGGTTCTTTTGTTCTTCTGTATCTTTGTGGGAAAAATATTTATCAGAAAACGTGCAAAACAACTAATAGAAGAGGTAAATAAACATTTTCTGATATTAAAAAAAATGTTTAATAAAAAGATGCACTGCAAATATCATAGACTTTCTAAGATAAACATCTTCACCAATCGGAAATACACTACAGAAATCATGCAATGACTGTAGTGGTCCTCATGTTGAGAAAATGTCCATGACAACAGCAGGACGGTCCCTCCACAATCAAAACATGCATATACACTTCTGCATGTTTAAAGATGTTCCTCATTGTGGACAGCAATGTCTCTGTGCAGAGAGCCTAATTTCTCTATGGAGGAGTCTGGGCTCCTGGTCTTCCTGTGCACAGAAGAGAAGTATTTAAGCACCACCACCACCATATGGCATCACACAATGTCTTCATGACAGCATGGAGATCTATCAGGAGCAGCCTAGAAAGGTGAGTGTGAAGCAGTGCCTCCAAGAACTTCTTCAAAAGACTTGTGCGAGTACCATACATAGGCAGAATCAGATACAATGAGTTCTGAAGGAAGACCATCAGGCCCTCTGCCCATGGCCCATAACTGCAGAACAACCCAGAACATCTTCCTCAGGTCCCAATGGACCCTCTCCACCAACAATTAAATGCAGAAATTAGGGACTGTACATTTCTGGACACCCTACACTTGCAGCCCCAGCATGTTGCCTCATACATACATACTGATGGGAATGTTGGCAGCTGCTCACAAAGGTACATGTTTCCTACTACTGCTACTACTACTACTTAGCATTTCTATACCGCTGCCAGGGTTACGCAGCGCTGTACAAGTTTAACATGGGGAAGGACCGTCCCTGCTCAAAAGAGCTTACAATCTAAAGGTTACAAACTATGTAGTCAGTGTAGGTATCATGAGTGGGGAAGGTGGTTATGCGCCAAAAGCAAGGGAGAAGAGAGGGGCTTTGAGTAAGGACTTGAAGATGGGCAGGGAAGGCACATGACGTATGGGCTTGGGAAGGCTGTTCCAGGCATATGGTGATGTGAGGCAGAAGGGGCGGAGTCTGGAGTTAGCGGTGGTGGAGAAGGGTACAGATAGGAGTGATTTGTCCTGAGAGCGGAGGTTACGGGTGGGAACATATGGGGAGAGGAGGGTAGAGAGGTACTGGGGGGCTGCAGATTGAGTGCATTTGAAGGTTAAAAGGAGAAGCTTGAACTGTATACGGTAGCAGATCGGGAGCTAGTGACGTGACTTGAGGAGAGGGGTGATATGAGAGTATCGGTTCACGCGGTAGATAAGATGTGCGGCAGAATTTTGGACAGATTGAAGGGGGGATAGATGGTTAAGCGGGAGGCCAGTGAGAAGAAGGTTGCAATAGTCAAGACGAGAGGTGACGAGCGAGTGGACGAGGGTTCTGGTGGTCTGTTCAGAGAGGAATGGGTGAATTTTGCTAATATTATAGAGGAAGGAGCGACAGGTCTTAGCTGTCTGCTGGATATGGGCAGAGAAGGAGAGGGAGGAGTCGAAGATGACTCCGAGATTGTGAGCTGAAGCAACGGGGAGGATGAGGGCGTTGTCAACAGAGACGGAAAGTGGGGGAAGAGGAGAAGAGGGTTTGGGTAGAAAGACAAGGAGCTCAGTCTTTGCCATGTTCAGTTTCATCCAGGTCCGGTTGGACATCCAGGCAGCGATGTCTGAAAGGCAGGCCGAAACTTTGGCCTGGGTTTCGACCATGATGTCGGGAGTGGAGAGATAAAGCTGGGTGTCATCAGCATAGAGATGGTACTGGAAACCATGTGATGAGATCAGCGAGCCCAGGGAAGAGGTGTAGATCGAGAAAAGAAGCGGTCCAAGGACAGAACCTTGAGGAACCCCAACAGAGAGCGGGATGGGGGTGGAAGAAGAGCCATTAGAATATACTCTGAAGGTGCGTTGGGAAAGATACGAAGAGAACCAGGAGAGGACGGAGCCCTGGAACCCGAATGAGGACAGTGTGTCAAGAAGTAAATTATGATTGACGGTGTCAAAGGCAGCAGATAGGTCGAGGAGGATGAGGATGGAATAGTGACCTTTGGATTTGGCAAGGAACAAGTCATTACAGACTTTAGAGAGTGCTGTTTCTGTCGAGTGTAGTGGGCGAAAGCCGGATTGGAGCGGATCGAGGACGGCCTGAGAGGAGAGGAAATCAAGGCAGTGGCTGTGGACAGCGCGTTCAAGTAATTTGGAGAGGAAGGGTAGAAGAGAGATGGGATGGTAGTTGGAGGGACAGGTGGGGTCTAGTGATGGTTTTTTGAGAAGTGGTGTGACTACAGTGTGCTTGAAGGTGTCAGGGACAGTAGCAGTGGAGAGAGAGAGGTTGAGGATGTGACAGATTGAGGGGTTGACTGTAGGAGAGATGTTGTTAAGCAGATTGGTGGGAATGGGATCAGAGGAACATGTGGTGCACTTAGAGGAAGAGAGAAGGTGAGCAGTTTCCTCTTCGGTGATCTCAGGGAAGGAGGAGAAGGAGGAGGAGGCCAGGCTAGGTTGGTTGGGGGAGTGGGTTAAGAAGTCACAGGGAGGAGAAGGCTTGGAAGTGAATTCAAGGTTTATCTTCTGCACCTTATCGCAGAAGTAGTCAGCTAGTGTTTGAGGAGAGAGTGAGGGGGGTAGGAGCGGAGGGCACTTTAAGTAGGGAGTTGAGGGTGGCGAAGAGGCGATGAGGGTTGGAGCCAAGAGAATTAGTTAATTGAGAATAATATTCCTGTTTGGCAAGGAATAGGGAGGACTGGAAGGAGGATAGCATGAATTTGTAATGGGTGAAGTCTGACAGGGTGCGAGATTTCCTCCAGAGTCGTTCAGCAGATTGGGTGCAGGAGCAAAGGTAACGGATACAAGGGGTTAACCAGGGCTGAGGATTAGTGCGCTTAGTGGGTCAAGAGACAGATGGTGCTAGGGTATCCAGAGCAGTGGAGAGACAGCCGTGTCGACAGATTCGGAAGACGAGATGGAAGGGAAGAGATTGGAGATGTGAGAGGATAGGGTAGGGGGGTTGACGGCCTGGAGATTCCTGAAGGCAGTGGCTATAGTTGGGTGAGGGGGAGGGTGATGAATTTTAAGGTGATTAGGTGATGATCTGAGATAGGAAGGACTGAGGTGCAGAAATTGGAAGGTGAGCAGGAAGAGAAGAGAACGAGGTCGAGACAATGGCCATTACGGTGAGTAGGGGTGGTAGAGCATAGTTGGAGGTTAAAGGAGGATGTCAGAGTGAGGAATTTAGAAGCGTAGGAGTTGGATGGGTCGTCAACGTGAATATTAAAATCACCAAGAATGAGGGATGGAGATGAGGGATCAAGAAAGACGGTGAGCCAAGCATCGAAGTCAGTAAGGAAGGAAGAGAGGGGCTTATCAGGGGGGCGGTAGATGACTGCAACTCTGAGTGGTGTCGGGTAGAATAGCTGGATGGCATGAGTTTCGAAGGATGAGAAGCAGTGAGACTGTGGCAGGGGGAGGGGTTGGAAACTACAAGAGGGTGAGAGAAGAAACCCAACGCCTCCACCGCGTGCATCTGGACAGGGAGTGTGGGAGAAAAGATATCCTCCATGGCATAGGGCTGCGATTGAGGCAGTGTCGTTATTGGTTATCCAAGTTTCAGTTAAAGCGAGCAGTTGAAGGGAACGGGAGATGAACAAATCGTGGGTGAAGGAGAGTTTGTTGCATACTGAGTGGGCATTCCATAGGGCACACGAGAAGGGGAGGGAAGCGGGGGGGGGGGAGAAGGTGAATACTACTACTACTTAAGATTTCTACAGCGCTACTAGGGTTACGCAGCGCTGTACAATTTAACAAAGAGAGACACAGTCCCTGCTCAAAGAGCTTACAAGAGATGAGATTGGAGGCATTCTGGGATCGGTTACATGGATACGGAGAGGAGAGGTGGGGGAGACCTGGATTGGGATTGATGTCACCTGCAGAAAGTAGGAGAAGGAGTAAGAGAGTGCGGAGGAGGGTGGGGGGGAGGGTCGATGAAGATGGGATGTGTTAAGGAGGAATGGGGATGGGTTAATGGTGGGGAGGAAGTGTAGAAGGTTGAGAGCTAGGAATGACGAGGGGGGCAGGAGAGCTGGGGAGGTGGTGGGGGGGAGGTAGGGTAGGGGAGTAATGAGCAGGACGGGAGGGGACAAGGGTGGGCAGTGAGTTCCTGAGGTAAACAGTGGAAGGGGAGGGGGGAAGAGATTAGGAAGGGACAGGGCGATGAAGAGAATGTGTATAGGGGCCATATATAGGGGCTAAGGTGAATGCGGGTAGATGTGAAGTGGCTAAGGTGATAGGAGTAGAGGAGGAAGGCAGGAAGGCTAGGACAGGGAAAGCAGGCAGCAGCTAAGGCATAGGGAGTGATAGTGTTTAAAGGAATCCTAGCCAAAAAGCACCTGGAGACTCTGTGCACTTGGAGCGAGGGCCCTGGGAAGCTCGGGGTGGACCTGGAGTCACCCCGGATACAGCTGTGAGGAAATGCAGAAGGGCTGCAAGTCTTCCACAGCACCTGGTGGGAGTGCTGGGCACCTAGAGCGGAGGCCCTGGGTGGATCGGAGTGGACCTGGGTGTCACCCCGGAGAAGGCTGTAAGGATATGCAGATGAGCTGCAAGTCCTCCACAGCACCTGAAAGGCAGCCGGTGGTAGAGCTGGGCACCTCTCAGCTGAGGAAAGGCTTACCAGGGGTTAGGCCGAAGCCAGCATTCCTCCCCCTGAGGGTCGCCTGATCTAAAGGCACACCTGATTTACCCTACTGCCCATCCCCACCTCCAAGCAACAGTGCACATACTCCACAGAAAGAGCACCATGTTATCCTCAAAGAATAGTTAAGCTCTGAAACTCGCCACTGGAGGATGTGGTAACAGTGGTTAGTGTATCTGGGTTTAAAAAAGATTTGGACAAGTCCCTGGAGGAAAAGTCCATAGTTTGTTATTGAGATAGACATGGGGGAAGCCACTGCTCACCCAGGATTAGTGGCATGGAATGATGCTACTAATTGGGTTTCTGCCAGGTACTTGTGACCTGGATTAGCCACTGTTGGAATCAATATACTGGACTAAATGGACCATTGGTCTGACCCATTATGGTTATTCTTGTTGGAATGTATTGTATTTTTACATGCATTGCCTGTCAGATATTATTTCTCTGTGATTACTCTGTGACCTCTGATGTGAATTACTTAGAGAGGTCACACAGCTATGCAACTTCCTGTGGGGGTTAGATGCAGCACATGCAGCACATGGAGCACATGGAGCTCATGATCTCTCCTAACCTGAGAGGATCTATGGTGGTGTGAGCATCCATTACCATCTAAGCACATGGAAGGAGCTGATAATACAAATGTATAGTAATATGTATATATAAGCCTGTCTGATTATAATCTAACTACAAACTGTGAGTAAACAGATGTTTTGTTACTTCAACTTTAAAGTGACTCAGCAGTGAATTATTCAGGGGTGAATGAGAGAGAGATGAAGAAAGAAATTAACATTTCTAAAGCTGAAGCTGTGTGTACTAAAATCTGCTAATTATTTACTACAAATAATCCAACAAAAGGGTTATGGGCCCAGGGCCAGGAATTGAAAAAGAAGAGAAATATTACCAGGCAGAAAAAAAGGCCACATTTTTCTCTTAAGTTTTAAAGGAAAGATTCAGTCTGTCTCTCTCTCCCCCCACACAGCAGACAGAAGGCTAAGAAAATGGCTGAGGGAAGAAATTCACCATTTTTCTATTCTCTCAAGGTGCCTAGATTAACTGAGTTTAATTATCGGCAGTGGGAACTAAGATTCATATGTCTCCTTCGAGCAAAAAGATTAATATATGCTTAGACCAAGACAGAACAGATGAAAATATGGCTGAATGGGACAATGCAAACTATTATGTGAAGTGCATGCTTTTGGAAGCTCTCTCAGAGAAACAAGCCATATTAGTGGAGGGAAAAGATACACCAAAGGACATTTTATATAAACTGAGAACTATGTATGCAACTACATATGCAAAGCAGCAACCAATTTGGCTGGCAGAGTTGAATGAAACCAAATTAAGGGATAAAAGTAAATGTAATGATCACATTATGCATCTTATGTCTTCATTTCAAAAGCTAGAACTTTCTGGAATTCCCATGTGTGATGCATTGAAAAGAGCATTTCTTTTTACCTCACTATCAAAGAAGTTTGATGTTTTTAGGTCTGTAAATGAGGCCATTGAAGGGCAATCTTTTGAACAGACAACATCAAAACTAAGGCAGGAATGCATAATAAATGATTCTGAGGAGATGTGTTCTCAAAGTCAGTCAGAGAGAAATGAAACAAATTTCTTGGCAAAGAACAGAGGAAGGCGGAGCTATGGGAAAACTCCACCCAAGGGCAAGCTGATTTGCTACTCATGTGGAAAGGAGGGACATGTATCTAAATGGTGTAAGGAAACACAAAACACTCCCTCTAGCTCACCTAAGCCAATGGAACTAAAGAATTTTCAAACCAGGAAATGTATGAAGGACAAAGATAAACACAAGGGCTTTCTAATGGCAGAAAAATCTTTGACTATGGTAAATAATAATTCAAATGAAAGTACTTGGATTTTGGATTCGGGGAGTACATGCCATTTAACCAATTGTAAGAATTTCTTTCAGGAAATGTGTCCAGAGGAAGGTATTCTTAAAACTGCAAACGCAGGGACTGCTAAGATCCAAGCAAAAGGTATTGGATTCTTAAAATGCAAAGTGTCTAATGAAGTTAAAGAAATTCCTGTAAGTGATGTCTTGTATATTCCCCAAGCAGTTTGCAATATGCTTAGTGTATCTACATTAGATAAGAAGGGATTTGTGATTCATTTTGAAAATAGTAAGTGCACAATCTCTAAAAATGATGAAGTGTATGCTGAAGCTTTTATGCATAATGATGTTTATAAGCTGAACATTTCAGGTGAAGCCTCACATATGGCGCAAGTAAGGAAGAATGATGGTAAATGTAGTCTGGAAATCTGGCATCGCCGCCTGGGACATCGTGATTCTAAGGTGATCCAGGATCTTTACAGTAAGCAACTGGCCACCGGCATTCAGATAAGTGCAGATGCTGGTAAAATGGAGAAATGCATAGACTGTGTTACTCAAAAAGGTGTGAGACCCTCATTTCCTGCATACACAGGAAATAGGAGTAATAAAGTGCTGGACTTAATACACAGTGACTTATGTGGACCGTTTAATATCCCATTATTGGGAAATAACAGATGTGTGCTAATATTCTTGGATGATTTCTCTAGATATTGTGTGGCCTATTTGCTGAAAGAAAAAAGTCAAGTCACAGACATGCTGAAGAAATACGTAGCCATGGTGAGCAATAAATTTGAAAGAAAACCAAAGGTTCTTCAGACCGACAATGGTGGTGAGTTCACTTCACAAAGCATGCGCACATTTCTAGAACAAGAAGGCATTCAACATATCACAACAGTAGCTTATACACCAGAGCAAAATTCTGTTGCAGAGAGAAAATTTAGGTCACTTGTGGAAATGACCAGATGTATGCTGTCAGATAGCAATCTCCCTAAAAGACTATGGGGGGAAGCCATTCTCACAGCAGTGTACCTACAAAACAGAATGCCAACTAAAGGCGCTGAGCGCACACCACATGAGACATGGCATGGTAGGAAGCCAAACCTGTCACACATAAGAACATTTGGAAGTACAGCATATGCTCATGTACCAAAGCAAAGAAGGCATAAGCTGGATTCCACAACAGAAAGGGGCATTTTAGTTGGCTATACTCCAGGACACAAAGGATATAGAATTTTGAATCTGAAAACTGGCATTGTTGGCATAAGATATGTTACATATTTTGATGAAAACAAAAGGGTTGATAAAGGCTGGATTATCCCAGATGAGCCTTATCATCCAGAATATGAAACTAGAACCATAATAGACATGCCAGTGTATATAAATGCCATACCAAGGCAGATGTCTGAAAGCAACTCACCTGTATCTAACGAGGAACAGGCAGAGGAAACAGACACAGAAAGGATCATTGAAGAAGACAGTACAGTTGGAGAAGGGGAATCAATTGGAGAAGGACTCTCAGATTTTGAGGATGCGGAAAGGTCAGACCAACCTGTTGTCAGACGCTCATCCAGGGAAAACAAAGGTGTTCCACCCCCAAGACTGTCTTACCTAACAAAGTCAGCAGAAGCTCAAGAGCCCTTAACATGGGATGAGATTGAGAAAATGCCAGCAGAAGAAGCTGCTGAATGGCATAAAGCTGCACAAGAAGAAATTGATGCATTGGATAAAAATAATACTTGGATTCTTACAAAATTACCTCCTGGCAAGAAAGCTATAGGATGCAAATGGGTATTCAAGTTAAAAAGGAATGCACAAGGAAAAGTGGAAAGGTATAAAGCCAGATTAGTGGCAAAGGGATATCTTCAAAAATATGGAGAAGATTTTGATGAAGTGTTTGCACCTGTAGTGAAACACACGACAATAAGAACACTTCTGAGCATTGCAGTCTCAAAAGGCATGCAAGTCAAACACATTGATGTGAAAACAGCGTTTCTTCACGGAGATATAACTGAGGACTTGTACATGGAACAACCAACAGGTTTCATAAATACAAAACAAAGACAGCTAGTGTGTAAATTAAACAAAGGTCTTTATGGATTAAAGCAAAGTGCAAAATGTTGGAATGAAAAATTGCATGAAATATTGACAAATTTAGGATTTAAGCAAGGTGAAGCAGATAAATGCTTGTACACTAGGTGCAGAAATGGACAATATGCATACATTTTAGCTTTTGTTGATGATCTGCTCATTGCAAGCGAAAGTGAGCAAGAGTACAAGGGCATTGTAAAGTGTTTAAACCAGAATGTTGAGATAAAAGAACTTGGTAATGTGTCATACTATCTTGGTATAGAAATTGAGAAACAAAATGATGGTTCTTATCTTCTAAGCCAGAAGCAGAAAATAAATGAGCTTATTGAAAGTTTAGGTATGCAAGATGCCCAAGTTGTAAGCACTCCCATGATCACTGATTTTCTGAAGGATGAAACAGTAAGAGAACCTTTACCAGATAACATCCAATATAGATCAGCCATAGGTAAGCTTTTATATCTAGCTACCACATACAGGGCTGATATAGCAAATGCAGTAGGAATTTTGAGCAGAAGGGTCAGCTCACCTACCAAATCAGATTGGACTGCAGTTAAAAGGATGGTAAGGTATTTAAAGGGTACCATTGATTGTAAATTAAAGATTTCAGCCAATAGTAATCCAAAACTAATATGTTACTGTGATTCAGATTGGGCAGGGGATCATTCTGATTATAAATCCACAAGTGGATATGTGTTTATGTATGGAAATGTACACATTTCATGGGCCAGTCATAAACAAAGTATTGTGAGTTTGTCTTCTACAGAAGCTGAATACGTGGCCGTATCGGAAGCGTGCAGAGAACTGATGTGGATTGAAAAACTTTTGCTGGATTTCGGAATAGCTGAAAAGAGACCAATCCAGATAATGGAAGATAATCAGAGCTGCATCCGACTGTCACAGAATGACAAGGTTCAGTCACGCACCAAGCACATCGCAACGAAATACCACAACGTGCGAGAGTTGGCAAAAGAAGGGGTCATCAGTCTACACTATTGTCACACCAGTGAGATGACAGCTGACATCATGACCAAACCGTTACCCAGAGAACATTTTGTGAATCTGCGTATAAAGCTTGGACTTTGTATGAATAAATAATTGCATGACAGTTATGCATGAGAAGGGGTTTGTTGGAATGTATTGTATTTTTACATGCATTGCCTGTCAGATATTATTTCTCTGTGATTACTCTGTGACCTCTGATGTGAATTACTTAGAGAGGTCACACAGCTATGCAACTTCCTGTGGGGGTTAGATGCAGCACATGCAGCACATGGAGCACATGGAGCTCATGATCTCTCCTAACCTGAGAGGATCTATGGTGGTGTGAGCATCCATTACCATCTAAGCACATGGAAGGAGCTGATAATACAAATGTATAGTAATATGTATATATAAGCCTGTCTGATTATAATCTAACTACAAACTTTGAGTAAACAGATGTTTTGTTACTTCAACTTTAAAGTGACTCAGCAGTGAATTATTCAGGGGTGAATGAGAGAGAGATGAAGAAAGAAATTAACATTTCTAAAGCTGAAGCTGTGTGTACTAAAATCTGCTAATTATTTACTACAAATAATCCAACAATTCTTATGTCATAAGTTAAACTCTTGAATTCTTTCTACCAAGTCTAGAGGCAGCCCAAGGCAAGATGCTGCCTGAGGCAGGGCTGAGATGCACCCCTCCCCCCCAGCTGCAGTCTGGCATATTCACCCTTGCTTCATCTACCCCTTCCCTAAGTTTACATTCTTTTTCTATTTTCCAAAAGGCGGTGGCAGCAGTGATTCCCATACACTGTTGGCACTGGCCTCTTCTCTATTGCAGCCTGCCTCTGAGGAAACAGGAAGTTACATCAGAGAGGTGGACCACAGTTAAGAGAAGAAACTGGTGCTGGTGGCAGGGCAGCATATGGGAATCATTGCTGCTGTCGCATTTTTGGAAAATAGGAAAAGAAGGTAAGCTTGGGGAAAGGAATGGAGGAAAGAAGGGGGAGATGCTGCTCCAGGACCACTGCCAACTGAGGCCACTGCCTCAGGTGGCCTAATGGTAGAGCCGCATACTGACTAAGCCACATCTAGTTTGTAATTAAAGCACCATATCTGTTGTAGATGTGACAATATTAGTTGAAAACATTTCATTGTATCTTCAAAAAGCTGTGACCGCAGCAACTTAATCGATTAAGCTGATATCCAGTGCTAACTAGCTAAGTGCTCAGGACTAGATTCTATATATGATACTAAAAAATCGGCATAAAAAAAATAAGCACTAAGAATAGCACTTAGTGCCACACCTAACTTTTAGGTGTGAGGATTTAAACCAGGTGTAAATCCCCATATCTAAATTAGGCATGGATCAGATGTAATCTGTAACAGTGTGTGCAAATTCTGACCCTTCCATGCCCCTCCCATGGCCACACCCCCTTTTCAGATCCACACACTAGAATTTACGTGCATCTTTATAGACTATGCCTAGCAAGAGGTACCTGTAAATTCTAATGGTTGCCGGTATGCATCAGTAATTGATCATTAGCACCCAATTGTTATTATTATTATTATTTGTTACAATTGTATCTCACATTTTCCCACCTATTTGCAGGCTCAATGAGGCTTACATAGTACCGTAGTGGCATTTGCCGGTTCCAGTCTGCACAAGTACAAGGTGTGGTTGTGGTAGATTAGGGTCCATATATGATAGATACATTCGGGAACATTAAACACTTTAGCAGTGTAAACTTTTTCAAGACATCTGGAGGAAACACCCACCCTAAGTTTCCAAGATGGTGCTGATGAGAGAGAGCGGAGGGTGGACTGGGGGTATCACTGCTAATTAGTTTGTGATTCAATTAAAATGCATGCGCAAATTGGGCATACACTCAAAAACGTATACAATTTAAAGCACAATTTATATATTCCAGGGGCTAGTGTTTAGCAAATTTCATTTCAACATTCTTTTAAATCAGAGTGGTGGATTATCATATGCCACCATGAAAAACAATGCACATAATATGTTTTCAGATGTAACTATATGGATCACGTGTATAATTTTCTGTAGCTTGCCAAAAAGTAATTTTATTTCAACTTTCTAAAGTAGGGCATTTAGTAATGACTTTGGGTTTGTATTTATCAGGAGAGCAATCTCCTTGTTTATAGCTCTTTGAGACCTTTTTCCTGCTAGCCTGTAGACAACCTCCGTTGGAGGAAGTTTTTGTCATTTACTAACAGCAGATCCCCTCTTTTGGTTTTATTCATGATCGTTTGATCTGCATTTGAACCAACATCAGTATTTAGTTTATTCCTTTAGGAAGCCAGCCAAACCTTTTTTAAACCCCGCTAAGCTAACCACTTTTAATACATTCTCTGGCAACAAATTCCAGAGTGAAGAAATATATTCTATGATTCATTTTGAATTTACTATTTTCTAGCTTCATTGCATGCCCCCTAGTCCTAGTATTTTTGAAAAGAGTAAACAAGCGATTCACATCAATCCATTCTAATCCACTCATTATTTTATAGACCTCTATCATATCTTCCCTCAGCTGTCTTTTCTCCAAGCTGAAGAACCCTAGCTGCTTTAGCCTTTTCTCAAAGGGAAGTCATCCCATCCCCTTTATCATTTTTGTTGCTCTTCTCTGTACCTTTACTAATTCCACTATATCTTTTTTGATATGCGGCGACCAGAATTGACAAGGTGCAGCCGTACCATGGAGTGATAAAAAGGCATTATAATGTCCTCATTTTTGTTTTCCATTCCTTTCCTAATAATACCTAACATTCTATTCGCTTTCTTAGCGGCCGACGCACACTGAGCAGAGAGTTTCAATGTGTCATCAAGGTTGGTGACTCCTAATGTAGAACTTTGCATTGCATAACTATAATTTTTAATTTTATAATTCTGGACGTCCCAACTGTTTTCCTTTGCAGGAACAGCCAAAGATCAAAAGGGCATATCGGAGGCGTAGCGTAGGCGGGATGGGTGTGCCTAACACCTGGACATCCTCGACCTATAATTGAAAGAAACAGGGACGTCCCTGACGAACACTTGGACGGCTTTACCTTGTCATGTTTTTCTTATGACCAAGCCACCAGAGAGAATCGGGGATGACCTCCCTTTACTCCCCCAATGGTCACTAACCCCCTTCCCACCCTCAAAAAATATCTTTCAAAATATTGATTGCCAGCCACTATGCCAGCCACAGATGTCATACTCAGGTCCATCACAGCAGTATGCAGGTCCCTGGAGCAGTTTTAGTGGGTGCAGTGCACTTCAGCCAGGCGGACCCAAGCCCATACCCCCCTACCTGTTATGTTTGTGGAGAAAACAGCGAACCCTCCTAAACCCACCAGAAACCCTATGTACCCACATATAAGTGCCCCCTTTACCCGTAAGGGCTATTGTAGTGGTGTATAGTTGGGGTAGTGGGTTTTGGGGGGGGGGGCTCAGCACACAAGGTAAGGGAGCTATGTACCTGGGAGCAATTTATGAAGTCCACTGCAGTGCCCCCTAGGGTGCCCAGTTGGTGTCCTGGCATGTCAGGGCAACCAGTGCACTACAAATGCTGGCTCCTTCCATGACAAGATGGCTTGCATTTGGTAATTTCTGAGATGAACGTCCTTGGTTTCGATTATCACCGAAAATCAGAAACGACCAAGTCTAGGTATAACCAAATTTAAGGATTTGGATGTCCCCGAGCGTATTATCGAAACGAAAGATGGACGTCCATCTTGTTTCGAAATACTGGTTTCCCTACCCCCCGGATCAGGATATTTTGCGAGTACGTCCAAATCAAAATGAAGGACGTCCCTTTCGAAAATGCCCCTCCACGTAGTTTCCTATGTTGGTTTCTCTGATTTGAATTGTTCTTCCATGTTTCAGGTTTCTTCATTTATTTTACTAGTTCTGTTCTGTGGGGAAGAATTTTATTTGTTTGCTGTGCCTTCTGCTTTGTTATAAGAAATACTGAATCACCAGAAGCCTTACCATCTTCTATGGCTGAGTTCAGTTCCACCTGCTGGTAGATGGTCGCAACCCATAAGTTTCTGGATTCATCTGCTGCATTCTTTGTGTCAAACACAAGAAGTTACAAATGAAACATACTACGAGGATGCCTTCCAAAAGATATCTCAGTTAGCAAGGATGAGGATTGCCTCCTACTCTCAGGAAGAGGACCTTTGCCTTAATGGGGAGTGGAGGAGGGGGTTTAGCAGGTCCTAAAGATATATAAGTGCTCATCTTCAAAGCACATAGATTTACAACTGGGTGCATACAACTAGGTTCTAGAAGTAGGATAGCTGTACAATAGGTCTTATATAACTACAATGAGGTTTGTATATATTATTTCTGGGAGTGGAAATGGCTCTATTAGCATGTGATACCACATCAGCAGATCAGAAAAGGGGAAACAACAGATCAATACCACAGATTAAAGAAAAACCTGCTGTTAATACAAATTAAATAAGTATGGTGCAACCACCTGTCATAATTGCTATGCAGGCAGCACTCCAAAGTAGAGAAACTGTTTTCTTCAGGCAATACACCTCATTTGCAACATCCTCCCTGAGACGTTCAAAATGGTACCAGCACACAATGTTAGACACAAATAAATATACTGCAACAATGGCAGAAGGGCTGAAAATTAAAGGAGCAACAGCTCCTCCATCCAACATCAACAGCTCTAGAACAAGCAATGATAGTAACCCATGCAAAGTAGAGGCAGATTAGAGAAAAAAAAAGATTGCCATTCCGTTTGAGCATTGAAACCCACAGGTTCTACAGTATTCAATTTAAAAAACAAATCCAGCACCACCTGGAGTACTGTGTTCAGTTTTGGAGGCCGTATCTTGTTAAGGATGTAAAAAGAATTGAAGCGATGCAAAGAAAAGCTACAAGAATGGTATGGGATTTGCGTTACAAGACGTATGAGGAGAGACTTGCTGAACTAAACATGTATACTCTGGAGGAAAGGAGAAACAGGGGTGATATGATACAGACGTTCAAATATTTGAAAGGTATTAATCCGCAAACGAACCTTTTCCGGAGATGGGAAGGTGGTAGAACGAGAGGACATGAAATGAGATTGAAGGGGGGCAGACTCAAGAAAAATGTCAGGAAGTATTTTTTCACGGAGAGAGTAGTGGATGCTTGGAATGCCCTCCCGCGTTGGGAGGTAGGGCTGGTGGTTGGGAGGTGAGGATAGTGCTGGGCAGACTTATACGGTCTGTGCCAGAGCCAGTGGTTAGGAGGAGGGGCAGGTGGTTGGGAGGCGGGGATAGTGCTGGGCAGACTTATACGGTCTGTGCCCTGAAGAGCACAGGTACAAATCAAAGTAGGGTATACACAAAAAGCAGCAAATATGAGTTATCTTGCTGGGCAGACTGGATGGACCGTGCAGGTCTTTTTCTGCCGTCATCTACTATGTTACTCTTTCTCACGTAAAAATTGTTGTAGTATTGGAGACCAAATTATTTGAAATTTTGGGCAGCATTATGAAGAGTAACATTTAATATTATTTATTCAAATTAAATATATGTGGAGATTTTTTATGCCTATTATTTTTTTTCTCCATATTGAGAAAAATATTTTTGTTTACTAACATCATGTATTCCTCAAGTATCCTGATCTGAAGTTTTCTTTACGTTCTGAGAAGAAACATATTTTCATTATTTTAGGGGGGGGGGGGGAGAATTGATAAAACTGCATTAGGGCTTTAAGTTATGTTATTTAGCCCTTAACAGGACTTAAATGGCTGTAATGTCACCTGGCTAAAAATTCAGTAGTGATATTTAAGTCACTGTGGGTCACAAAGTAATGTAATGAAAAATATGCCAATGGATGTTTTGCCGCTCATTAATATATAAATATCATAACTCAACTTGTATTATGGCCCAGAAATCACAGTAAAATAACTTCAGCTTTTAGCTGGGGTTAATTTACCTCCTGGGATAATCAGGCTACAAAGTCATAGTCTGATGCTTTCAGGCTTGATGTGCATGGGACCATGGGGCTTCTTGTAACAGCCCTTCATTCAGCCACCCTCCCCCACACATATCATCCTTCCCTTTGATCCCTGCCCCTCTCTCTAGTCAGCATCTTTCAAACTCCCAAGCCTCCCTGCCTCCGGAGAGGGCCTTGGGTCCCTTATCTGGAGGTCCAGTGGTGACCGGGCAAAAGCAATCCCGTCACTCCTGTCTGGCACCACAACCAAAATGGTACAAGTACCACTATGTGTCTGATGTTCCTGGGTACACAGAATAACACTGCTTGTGATTTTGATTACCAGCAGCATTATTATTTTACATTGGATTTAGCAACCTGCAGTACCAGGATCCTGCATGTTGCTGAACCCCACAGGTGATCTTTTACCGCACCTTGATGAATTCCCCTCTTAATCTTAAAAATTAAAAAAAAAGAAAAACATCTAGCACTAGTCAATGTCTACATTTATTTATAACACCCACTGTCATCCCTTTTACAATATTCTCTTAAATAGTGCATTACTAATCTCAACTGCCTTTCTTAATGAACCTTGCAAATGTTCCTGGCGTCTACTGTAACTGGTAAAAGCTTTCACTTACTCTAGAAAGTGCTGCCAATTATTCAACTTGTTAAGACTGCAGATAACTGTCTTTCTGATTTAATTCTCTGCACTGACTTTATGATAAATTATGTCTAAGGGGCAGTTTTTATCACATAAATTATAAATCTGTTAAACTGCTGTAACCTTGGTTGAGTGAGCAATTAACAGGGCTCTTAAAAGTAATCTCTGCACCACATCTGACCAATATCATATGTCTCATAATAGAAGAATTGAGCAAAGGCAAATGAAAAGAAATGAGTCCTACAGACCTTGAGAACCTAGCAGCAAATGAAAGTAACTGGGAATTTGTCAGTAAAGTGGTAACTACAAATTGCTTTCTCCATAATTTAAACAGCATGTGATTTGCATTAGGGTTTTACAATGTCAAGAGAGTCGGATAATAGTATTCAACCCCCTGGGCTAATCAAAGTGTTCATTTATCTGTCCTTGAAGACATTGCTCTCCTGCAAGGTAACTACATCCATCCCCTTCCCATTTTCCTCCCAACAGAGTTCATTAGTATAGTTTACATTAACATAGCTAACACTGTATACAAACTGTAGCAATGTATCCTTCTCTTTCTGTTTGACCAAGGAGAATCCTACAATTTGAGGAAAGATTCTGAAACTTGAAAAGGCTTTCTTTTGTACAAAAATATCCTTATATCAAACTTTTTTATATTTACTTATTTTTCTCCAAGAATCCTTCTATGCCGGATGATTCTGTCTTGACCTGAGAAAGAGATGTTACTCCCAAAGACTAATCAAAGATTAGGGCCCTGTTTTTAGTGCATGCTAACCGTGTAGATGCCCATAGGAATATTATAGGCATATACACAGTTAGCTTGTGCTAAAAAAAACAAGGCAAAAGGCTAGAACTGAACTTACACAGGAACACGGCAAGACACAAGAACAAGGCTAGAACTGGGTTCAGACACAGCAAGGCAAGGCATGTTACGAACTGGATCCAGACACAGACTCGGCAGACACAATAGGACAGGAGCTGGGCAACAGGAACAAACAGACAAAGCAGTAGCCAGACTTGGCTTGTCAGGAACAGGAACCTGGAACAGACTTGACTTAGCAGGATCAGGAACCAGGAACAGACTTGGCTTGGCAGGTTCAGGAATCAGAAACAGACTTTGCTTGGCAGGAACAGGAATCAGGAATGGATCTTGACTGTAGCAGAAACCAGGAATGGAGCTTTGGAGGAACAAAGCTAGTCAGGAATCAATCTTGAATAGACTGTAGCGAGGCTTGGATAGCAGGAAAACAGGCAGCAGATGTGTCACTAGTCCTATGGATCAGCTATCTCAGAGTATCCCTCCTTCAATACTACGTATAGGGACAGCATCAGATTAATAAGTTTCTATAAACTCTGGGGATAGACCCCCCTTTTATTTATTTACTGCATTTGTACCACACATTTTCCCATCTATTTGCAGGCTCAATGTGGCTTACATTGTTCTATCATGGCGATCGCCATTCCAGAGTGAGAAATATAAGAGCTATTACATAAAGATCATGAATAACAAAGTAGATTAAGCAATCAGGTATAAAGAGTTCATGTTCGGAATAAGAGGTAGAGTGGTATTCCAATAAGAGTTCATAGGATGGATCATAGGCGTAGTTTGACTGTTTCATTTGGGGGGGGGGGCAAAGGAAGGGGCGGGGCATATTAGCATATTCATTTGCATATATGTATATTGTAAAAAGGACACACATGAGACCTCGTAGCACTCTGCTGACTTGCCTCTGGAACTCGACCGCTCCCACTATCCCCCACACAAGAGACCTCCTCTGGAGACTGATGCCTTTTCCATTCAGCTTCACTTTGAGTTCTCTAGTCCCCCCTGGGGATACAATTATTGCCTGGGTCCCACCAACCCTCTGCTCTTCCCTTGGTTTCAACTTTCAGACACTGTTATTCAACTGCCAAGGGTAGCAGGGATTCTCTGATGTCCTTGTCTTCAGGGGTGTATTCAACAACAAGGTTCCATCTGGGATAGTGCCCTTTGTAACTCCCACAGGGGTGCTCTGGTGTGCAGTGGCCCTCTAGTGGCTCCGGCCTGGCCTCACCAGCCTTTTACCTCAGGGAACCACCTTGAAACCAGACTTCTCTGTGACTGCATTGACTCAGGCCTCTAGGTTTGGTCCTCCCCTTTCCCTCAGGGTGACCTCTTCCTTAACCTGCAGTCCTGGCCAGGCCTCCCCGCTGTATCATCTGGTAACTGCCCCACCTTACCAGTTCTTCTGGTGGGGCCCCCAGGTCACCCTTCTCTGGAAGATAGCCCAGCTTCCTCTGCTTGCAAAAATATGCAAATTAGCTGGTTGCATGTAAATTCAGTTTATTAGCTAGGTTACAGTCTTGTGGGCCTGGCTTGCCCACTATTAATCTGTTACTGCGATTCACCCCCCTGAGACCATTTACTGGGGACATCTGGGTCTCAGGGTATAACAGCCTCCTCCCCTGGATAGGACCTTCTTTATTCACATTAACCTTACGGTCCTATCCTCCACCCCACGGCTGGTAGTTCTGTCTCAGTAGCAATTGTGCATAACAATCATATCCATTGCCTGCCCCCCCCCCCCCCCCCAACCAGGTAAGTACCTCTTTGCCCTTTGGAGGGAATCTTCTCCTGATCTCTCTCTTGAGCTCTACTTCAGCCAGCCTCTTTCTTCAGTCCCTGGCTTATAATTCTCCAGTTCTGGGTGTTGCAGGTCCCCCCATCTTCTCCTCTCTCCCTTGGCTAGAGGATGCTTTTTATAGGGTGCCCAATAGGAACAACAAACATAGTTTGAAATGTCTATATGCGAATGCCAGGAGCCTAAGAAATAAGATGGGGGAGTTGGAATATATTGCACTAAATGAAAAATTAGATATAATAGGCATCTCTGAGACCTGGTGGAAGGAGGATAACCAGTGGGACACTGTCATACCGGGGTACAAATTATATCGTAGTGATAGGGTGAATCGGATTGGTGGAGGGGTAGCATTGTATATTAACGAGAGCCTTGAATCAAATAGATTGAAAATTCTGCAGGAAACAAAACACTCCTTGGAATCACTGTGGATTGAAATTCCATGTGCAAAGGGGAAAAGGATAGTGATAGGAGTGTACTACCGTCCGCCTGGCCAGGACGAACAGACGGATGCGGAAATGTTAAAGGAAATCAGGGACGCAAACAAACTGGGCAACACAATAATAATGGGGGATTTCAATTACCCGCATATAGACTGGGTTAATGTAACATCTGTACACGCAAGGGACATAGGATTTCTTGATGAAATCAAGGACAGCTTCATGGAACAGCTAGTTCAGGAGCCGACAAGAGAAGGAAAAATACTAGACTTAGTCCTTAGTGGTGCTCATGATCTAGTGCAGGGGGTAACGATACGAGGGCCGCTTGATAACAGTGATCATAATATGATCGGTTTTGATATTGGCATTGAAGGAAGTGAAACTAGGAAATCAAGTACGCTAGCGTTTAACTATAGAAAAGGTGATTACGACAAAATGAGAAAAATGGTGAAAAAAAGACTGAAAGGAGCAGCTCGCAGAGTAAAAAACTTGCATCAGGCGTGGATGCTGTTTCAAAACACCATCCTGGAGGTTCAGGACAAATATATTCCACGTATTAGAAAAAAGGGAAAAAAGACTAAACGTCAGCCGGCGTGGCTAAACAGTAAGATAAAGGAAATCATTAGAGCCAAAAAACAATCCTTCAGAAAGTGGAGAAGAGAACCAACTGAAAGTAACAGGATAGATCATAAGGAATGCCAAGCCAAATGCAAAGCGGAGATAAGGAGGGCAAAAAAGGACTTTGAGAAGAAATTAGCGTTGGAAGCAAAAATACATAGTAAAAATTTTTTTAGATACATTAAAAGCAGGAAACCGGCCAAAGAGTCGGTTGGGCCGCTGGACGAAAATGGTGTTAAAGGGGCGATCAAGGAGGACAAAGCCGTAGCGGAGAAATTAAATGAATTCTTTGCTTCGGTCTTCACCGAGGAGGATTTGGGGGGGACACCGGTGCCGGAAAGAATATTTGAAGCGGGGGAGTCGGAGAAACTAAACAAATTCTCTGTAACCTTGGAGGATGTAATGGGTCAGTTCAGCAAGCTGAAGAGTACTAAATCACCGGGACCTGATGGTATTCATCCCAGAGTATTAATAGAACTAAAAAATGAACTTGCGGAGCTACTGTTAGAAATATGCAATCTGTCCCTAAAATCGAGTGTAGTACCGGAAGACTGGAGGGTAGCCAATGTTACTCCGATTTTTAAGAAGGGTTCCAGAGGAGATCCGGGAAATTATAGACCGGTGAGTCTGACGTCGGTGCCGGGCAAGATGGTGGAGGCTATTATTAAGAATAAAATTGCAGAGCATATACAAAAACATGGACTGATGAGACAAAGTCAGCACGGATTTAGTGAAGGGAAGTCTTGCCTCACCAATCTAATGCATTTTTTTGAGGGGGTAAGCAAACATGTGGACAATGGGGAGCCGGTTGATATTGTATATCTGGATTTTCAGAAGGCGTTTGACAAAGTGCCGCACGAAAGACTCCTGAAGAAATTGCAGAGTCATGGAATCGGAGGTAGGGTATTATTATGGATTAAGAACTGGTTGAAAGATAGGAAGCAGAGAGTAGGATTGCGTGGCCAGTATTCTCAGTGGAGGAGGGTAGTTAGTGGGGTCCCGCAGGGGTCTGTGCTGGGTCCGTTGCTTTTTAATGTATTTATAAATGACCTAGAGATGGGAATAACTAGTGAGGTAATTAAATTCGCCGATGACACAAAATTATTCAGGGTCGTCAAGTCGCAGGAGGAATGTGAACGATTACAGGAGGACCTTGCGAGACTGGGAGAATGGGCGTGCAAGTGGCAGATGAAGTTCAATGTTGACAAGTGCAAAGTGATGCATGTGGGTAAGAGGAACCCGAATTATAGCTACGTCTTGCAAGGTTCCGCGTTAGGAGTTACGGATCAAGAAAGGGATCTGGGTGTCGTCGTCGATGATACGCTGAAACCTTCTGCTCAGTGTGCTGCTGCGGCTAGGAAAGCGAATAGAATGTTGGGTGTTATTAGGAAGGGTATGGAGTCCAGGTGTGCGGATGTTATAATGCCGTTGTATCGCTCCATGGTGCGACCGCACCTGGAGTATTGTGTTCAGTACTGGTCTCCGTATCTCAAAAAAGATATAGTAGAATTGGAAAAGGTACAGCGAAGGGCGACGAAAATGATAGTGGGGATGGGACGACTTTCCTATGAAGAGAGGCTGAGAAGGCTAGGGCTTTTCAGCTTGGAGAAGAGACGGCTGAGGGGAGATATGATAGAAGTGTATAAAATAATGAGTGGAATGGATCGGGTGGATGTGAAGCGACTGTTCACGCTATCCAAAATACTAGGACTAGAGGGCATGAGTTGAAGCTACAGTGTGGTAAATTTAAAACGAATCGGAGAAAATTTTTCTTCACCCAACGTGTAATTAGACTCTGGAATTCGTTGCCGGAGAACGTGGTACGGGCGGTTAGCTTGACGGAGTTTAAAAAGGGGTTAGATAGATTCCTAAAGGACAAGTCCATAGACCGCTATTAAATGGACTTGGAAAAATTCCGCATTTTTAGGTATAACTTGTCTGGAATGTTTTTACGTTTGGGGAGCGTGCCAGGTGCCCTTGACCTGGATTGGCCACTGTCGG
The DNA here is from genome assembly GCF_901765095.1 of Microcaecilia unicolor. NCBI lineage: Eukaryota > Metazoa > Chordata > Amphibia > Gymnophiona > Siphonopidae > Microcaecilia > Microcaecilia unicolor. The sequence continues at coordinate 596,858,180 of NC_044032.1, forward strand.
TGACAGGATGCTGGGCTAGATGGACCTTTGGTCTTTCCCAGTATGGCACTACTTATGTACTTATGTACTTATCCACTCCACCTTTCTTTAGGCCTCTCCCCCTGCTTCCAGAGAGGTCCGCACCCAGAACTTTCTCCACCTATCCAGCTTCCACTCAGAGAGTCCCCCTGGTGGCCTCCCCGGGAAGTACAAGTCCTATGCCAGGAGCACCCCCTAGCTGTTCCTTCTGGTCACTACCATGGACTATACTCTTTGGCTCCCTCTAGTGGCCAGATCAGGACATTTTAGGTTTTCAATGGGAGAGCGCCCTCTGGCGGCCTCCTCATGTAAGGGCAGACACTGTGGTTATCACAATATGCAAATTATGCTAATATGGAGGAAGGAAGGGAGCAAGAGCTGGCTTTTTTGGGAATAACCAGTGTTCGTTTGCCAATGGATAGCAACTGAATCGGAGAGGCAGCGGGTTTGGCGGCAGGCAGTGGTGTTCTGGTAAATGTTTAACAACAGGCTCTCCCCCCGGTCCCCCTCTGCGCCCCCCCCCCCCCCCCAAATTGCAGAGCTGGCTATAGCCGGGGAGAGAGCCTGGGGGGGGGGGGTATAAATAAGTAAATATAAACTTTTAATGTTGAGCACCTGATTCTCAAAGTGAACATATTCCAAACACTATAATGAAAATAAAATGATTTTTTTCTACCTTTGTTGTCTGGTGACTGTTTTTCTGATCATGCTGGTCCAGTATCTGATTCTGCTGCTATCTGTCCTCTTAACTCCGTTTCCAGGGCTTCCTTTCCATTTATTTCTTTCCTTTCCTCCTTTCTTCTTCATTTCTGGTCCTCAGCTTCTGCCTATTTTCTTCATCCATGTGCAGTTTTTCTCCTCTCTTCCTTTTCCCTCATCTCATCTCCTTCCTCACTCTTTCCTCCCCTCCATACATGTCCAGCATTTCTTTTCTCTCCCCTGCCCTCCATCCACCCATGTCCAGCGACCCTTCTCTCCCTTTGCCCTGCAAGCACCCATACTCAGCGACCCTCCTTTCCCCTGCCCTCCATCCACCCAGTCCAGCAGTGACCCTCCTCTCCCCTGCCTCCATGCCCAGTGGCCCTCCTTTCCCCTGCCCTCCATCCACCCAGTCCAGCAGTGACCCTCCTCTCCCCTGTCCCCATACCCAGTGGCCCTCCTTTCCCCTGCCCTCCATCCACTCAGTCCAGCAGTGACCCTCCTCTCCCCTGTCCCCATGCCCAGTGGCCCTCCTTTCCCCTGCCCTCCATCCACTCAGTCCAGCAGTGACCCTCCTCTCCCCTGTCCCCATACCCAGTGGCCCTCCTTTCCCCTGCCCTCCATCCACTCAGTCCAGCAGTGACCCACCTCTCCCCTGTCTCCATACCCAGTGGCCCTCCTTTCCCCTGCCCTCCATCCACCCAGTCCAGCAGTGACCCTCCTCTCCCCTGCCCTCTCTTCATCCCGCCCTCTCCCCGTTCCTTCTCCTCCCCCCCCCCCCCGCAGCGAGCCAGTTCTCCTCCCTCCCTCCGGATCCGTCCCTCACCAACTTGATCTTCGAATTCTTCACCTGCCCGCTAGCGCTGACTCTCCCCTGCTGGTTCGCGCTTCAAAATGGCCGCCGAGAGTTCAGCAGAAGTCTCGCAAGGCCGCCTCTTGAAGTCTCGGTGGCCATTTTTAAAGTGCGAACCAGCAGGGGAGAGAGCGCTAGTGGGCAGGCAAAGGATTCGAAGATCAGGTCGGTGAGGAACGGATCCGGAGGGAAGGAGGAGAGCCGGCTCACGGGGGAGGAGAAGGAACGGGGAGAGGGCGGGGCGAAGGGAGAGCTGCCTGGTGCCGGCCCTGCATTTGGGGGGGCATTGCCCCCCCTCGCCCCCCCAGTCTACGCCCATGGGATGGATCGTTGGAGCATGCCTTGATGAGGACATAGTAGATTCAAATTTGGAATGGGAGATAAAGTGGTATTGCGTTATCGTTCATAGAATATTATCAGCACTATCCCTCTTTAAGACGTCTGCTGGTTCCATACCACTCCAGGTCCGGGGTGTCGTCAGGGAGGTTCTTCTTTTTTCCATTATCGGCCGAGGACGCCCATGTGTTAGGCACGCCCCAGTCCCGCCTTCGCTATGCTTCCGATATGCCCACATGAACTTTGGTCGTCCCCGCTACGGAAAGAAGTTGAGGATGCCCAAAATCGGTTTTCGATTATGCCGATTTGGGCAACCCTGGGAGAAGGACACCCATCTTGCGATTTGTGTCGAAAGATGGGCGCCCTTCTATTTTGAAAATAAGCCTGATAGACATTCATGTGAAGGAGTAACCTAATGGTTACAACAGCCAACTGAGAACCAGAGCAGAGAATCAGAGGTTGCAAGTTCAAATTTCAATATAGCTGTTTATAATTTTCTTGTTTTTATTATTTTTTATATCGTATGCCCTCCAGGAACAGAAACATATCTACTGTGACTTCCTTTATTCCCTACAGTGGAGAACTGCTCAATATTTAAGACACTGACTAAGACGCTAGCATGTTCAACTACTAACTAATAATACTGGCAGTAAGAGAGGTTTGTGATGTTTGAAGAATATTATAGGATATTAATCCATTGTTTTATGTTATAGCAGATTTAATGAACCACTCCCCTGAAGAATATTATGAAATATCGGCCATGTCAGCAGTGGGTCCAGTTATTTTTTAAAAGATAAGTAAATAAATAATTAATCAATGCATGGAGTGAACTGCATAAAAATACATTATATAAATTGAGGACCAATTGAGGACCAATGAGGATTTGGGGCAGTTTTTCAGTACTTCTTAACTGCAAAGATTTTACATGCCAGTTCTGATGGTCCACAAATTTTTTTTTAATTCTTTAAAAGATTAAACGTTTGATTCTGTGCCTATAAAAATAATGACTGTTGGAATCTAATGAAGAAGATAATATTTATGGGTAATGTGAGAACATTTCTTAGGGCTGTACTTAAGTACCACAAGAGATATCAAATTGTAATTGCTGGGACATTATATTTGATTTAATCTTTCCCCAGGGCTATTATATAAGTGGTTTTGTCATGTAAGGGTGAATTTTGTGATTTAATGATGGCATACCCATAACTGGAGATTTTTGGATATTCGGATGAACAATTGTCTAAATTAATACAATGGTCAGCTTTTCTTGATGAAGATATATCTATTAACACTATGGCATCTTGGAGTGAACTAGACAACTTGAATAAATGCCTAATTCAGGCTGAACTGCATGGGGACATGCTTGTACAATATATAAAGAAGGATATGGTACCAAGAGGTTTGCATCTGCAAAAAGCTCATATATTATTTGCATATAATGATGCATTTGTGAATAAAAGGCATACCATTTTGAGTAGATGCAGTTGTAACCTAATGTTATTGATTGTGAAGACTAAACAGGACTTAAAGGCCAAGATGGAAGAAATGTCTCAAATAAACAACGAAAGACATTAAAGGAATACATCCAGCCTGTTTCAGAGAATGTCCAGCTCTACAATACCTGATGTTAGTAGTTGTACCTAAATACCTCAAGCTGCACCTCTAATACATCTGGGGACAAATGGACTAACCACGTCCTCCTAACTCAGAGTTTGGAAGAGGAAAAGGAAAATAGATTCAGGATTTTCCCAGAAATTAATGTCCAGAACCAATTAGTTGTGTATAAAAGTTTAATGCAAACTGTAAATGTGTTTTATATTCAGAAAGATTTTTTGGAAGCCTACCGACAGGAACACCCTGTTACATTATTCGAGCCATCATCATGTAGCGTTAAGGCAGGGTGTTCCTGTCGGACAACTTTTGAGATTAAGAAGGTTGTGTTGGTCTCTTGAAGAGTTTAAAATTCAGGCTCGCAAGATGACTGAAAGGTTTAGGCAGCGTGGGTACTCTATGCATATTTTAAAGCGTGCATATAAGAGGGCACGCTATGCTCACAGATCGTGGTTGTTATCCCCAAAGCAGACATCAATGGTCAAGCCCATAGCGTGTGTGTTACCGTTTTCTCATCAGGCTCCCGCGATCGGTCAGGTCATTCATAAATATTGGCATGTACTGGGTGTACATTCAATATTTAAAGAACATCCTAAGATTGCTTATCGCCAAAAATCTAATCTAGGTGAATTGCTGAAAAGATCCAGTACACACAGCCACGGGGGTCAACATTCTCCATGCAGTGTTTGTGTCTACTGCAGGTATGCTATCACTACAAATGCAGTTAGGATTCCAGGAACTAACAGGTATTTTTATTTACAAGCTGCTACTAACTGTAATAGTGAACGGATAGTATACTGCATTATGTGCCCCTGTAGCCAGTATTATATAGGGCACTCCAAGAGGAAATGAAAAAACAGGTTGGCTGAACATATCAGTAATCTGAGAAATTTGAGAATGGAAGCCCCTTTAGTTTCCCATTGGGTAGAACACAAACACAGCGTGGAGGACCTCCGATGTTTAGTTTTGGTACAGGCTCCAGTACCGTCACGAGGTGAAGATGTCAGCAGTTTATTATTTAATATAGAGCAGCGGTATATATTTCAGTGGAATACCGTAGCCCCGGGCGGTTTAAATCTTGAAGTTGAATGGCTGTAAGGGTTATGACGTAGGGCGATGGGCGGACAGATGAGAGGGTATTTAGCATGAAGGTGATTTTAGTAGAGGGAACGTTCGGGCGTCATTTCCGGTCTCTCAGGCTTAGAGAGCAGTCTCATGGGTAAGCTGCCAAGTATTGGTTTGATAGTGATTTATTATGTATATGAAGTAATTATTAGATGTAAGTAGGAAATAAAGTGGATATGTTAAATTAGGACTTGGTATATATGCATTCACAGATTGCGAGGTTTGGTTCTCCTGAGGAAGATGTTGACGAAATGCGGTCTCGCATTGAGAACCAGAATGTGTTAAGAACATTTTAATTGATGCTTTGGTGGTATCCCCAGCAGCCTACCTCTAGCTCCACACTATAATCTCACCAGGATGTAGCCAATTCAGCAGAGAAGGAAAAGGCTTTCATCGTGGACTTGGCAACATCTAATACGCCTATCATCATTTTTTGAAATTGATTGCAAGTAAACTCTGAAGGAGTTGAACATGGACAGTTGAGTGGTTGAATACCATAGGGAGGGGTGTTGAGATTCATCTTTAATGTAGAGCAAAGGTCACATGTCATGTCATGTCATGAAATGATGTATTTGGATATGTAGAAATCAAGAATAGATGGTTTTGGATGACTGAATTATATAATATATGCTTTGTGTGAATGTGAGCGGCTGAGGGGCTAGTAGTTAAGGAATACTGGGGTTGCTTTGTGTTATATGTGAAGGTTGTGTGTATCCTCTGATTATAACTGAATAAAAGGTTATAAGTAAAGGTACTATTATAGGAGTAAATAGTGAGTACTTTGTGAGTTTGGCATACTATGCTGGGGCCAATTTCTTCGCAGAAAAACAGTTGTGTTGTGAAGATTATGTTAGATATTAACTTATAAAACAGTTGTGTTAAGATACAAATCAATCATGTTCAAGTTTGAAATTGCATATTTAGAGGTTTTTCAGCCTATGATGAATGAAAGGGGGCTCGCTTAAGTTGGTTCATCAACAAAGGAGTTCTCCTTAGCATTTGAGGCTTTTCCTCATTTAAATCAGAGCATCACGTATACATAGTAATTGGATATCTTTGTATACTTTATCGTTGATAGATATTTGATGATAATCCAAGCCCCAACTTGACATTTAGAGTTATCATATGGTAAGGTATGTCACCAATCCTGACCAATATTCATTGATAGAGGAAGGCACCATGCTAACCCCCCCCCCCCCCCCCCCCCCATGCTGCTGAACCCACAGGATACTGAAGCCCTAGCTTAACTCTGATGCCACTCTTGATTCATTTGCCAGATAGGCAGGTTGGGCTGTAGAGAGATTTGACAGAAACTCCAGTAATTTGGAATGTGAGGACAGTGCTGGGCAGACTTTTACGGTCTTTGTCTCACAAATGACAAGACATATTTGGATAGGCTACAGTGGGCTTTGATGGCAACTCCAGTAGTTGGAACATAAGGACAAAGCTGGGCAGACTTCTATGGTCTATGTCCCAGAAACAACAAAGAAATACCATGATCAAGTGTATAATATCACATTCATTGCTGATTTATTCTTGAATTGAGAATGAACGTGACTGTTGGGCAGACTGGATGGACCATTCAGGTCATTATCTGCCATCTCTTACTATGTTACTATGTTACATAGCTTTTTATGGAGCTTATATGAAATGACTTCTAAATATGCCTCCCTTTCATTCCAACCTTATGGATATCTTTGATCAGATCCTTGTCCAATTTCTCCATTTGTGTTGGGGGGTCTGTAGATAACACCTGTATGGATACAAATCCCATCTTCTCTTTCCAGGATTATCCAAATAGCTTCTTCCTTTCCCCAGGTCCCTGCATTTCAATTGCTCTGATATTATTTTCCACATACAGTGCCACTGCTCCACCTCTTCGGCCCTCCCTATCCTTCCTAAAAATATTATAGCCCAGGATGGTCACATCCCATTCATGGGAATCATTGAACCATGTCTCTGTAATAGCAACAATATCCAAGTCTTCTGCAAACATCAGGGCTGGCAAATCTTGAACCTTTTTACTTAAGCTCATGTGTTAAGTGAGTTATTTAGATGTTTTTCTATATTAACATTTCTATATTAACAATATAATAAATATGTTAAATCTTATTATCAACTGGATAGTTGTCCATCTCATATTATAAAAACTCTCCTACTTGAATTTAAATTTATAATCACTTATTGGGCGCAAATATCATTTTCAACATGAACATTTCCAATATCCTTAAAGACATTCTTTTAACTCCAGTAGTGAAAGACCCTAAAGTGTCTCTCCAACGTGTATCTAATTTTAGACCTGTTGCAATTTAATTGAATAATGAGTTAATTAGCACCAACAATTGGTTTGTTAACCAATTATTGGCACTAATTAGATTTAATTGAAATATATGTACACTAATTATTTTGCGTGCAAGATCTAAAAGGGAGGGTCATAGGCAGAACGAGGGCATTCTTAACATTTGTGCGCATTATCAAAGACTGAGGGTTAATATGTGCCTAATTTAGGCACATATGTTTGCACCATGTTTCAGTTGGTGCAAATGGCTGCGCTTAAAGTTAGCTGCGATTCCCGGCTTAACTTTAAGTGCGGTTTATAGAATAGCGCTTTTTTTCAGTGCTGATTTTTTTTACATCATATATAGAATTCACCCCAACATATATGAACAGTTTTCACCTGTTATGCTAATATTCTATAAAGTTGGCTCTTATATGATCGAATAGGTTCCTAATAGGCAGTTGGCATCTAAAAATAAGTGCCCCTCTGAACTTTCCTTTAAAGGGTCACTCTTAAATTATAATTATTATTTCCCAACTCCCAGAGAATGTAGATACTGCCTTTAGAGCATCCCCTGCCCTAGATGACCTGAAACATGAAAGACTCATCACTAGGAAAGTATTAGTTACCTTCTGCATAGCACTTACACCCTGAGCTAGTGGACTGGCCAAATATATTTTATATTTTTTAGATATAGCAGTTGCATAGATTTTTTTGTCAATTTTTTGGTTTGCAATTTAACTTCCTTGATCTTTATTTCTAGTAGTAAGATGAATGCATAGCTTGAAAAAAAAAAATCACCTTGTGAAGTGTACACTGAAATGCTTATGGTTCTGTTCCCTCTTCAGTTTGTTTTCACTGCTTTCGTGATTCTAAATGATATATTCCATTATCATTGAACTCATTCTTTTGCTGTGTGCACTGCCTTTTGTAGAGTTCGTGAATGAAATGCATTTTGTCATTTTGTCAAACGATTCAACAATTTTCAGCATTAGAGACATACAAAAGCAGTTTGTTGCAAAAATGATTTTTTGTAGAAAAAAACTAAATGTCTTTTACTGGTACTCCCAAGTGGTTATAAAGTTCTCAAAGAAAAATATAAAAGATTTCATCTGTAATTATATTGAGTTACCAAAGTCCAGAGTGTTTAATTTCACTAGCTTTATTTTCACTTTCCTCAGTGTCTGATACCCAGTGGATACTAACAACTCTATAAGCATTTTGATAACTTGATATAAATTTCACACATTCAATCACAGACTTAATAAAAAAAAGCTATTATAGAACATGTCAACCTTCCCTAGAACCTAAGTTGCATTTGAATAAAAATTATCTGGATGATTTTCCATGGTAAATTGGCAACATTTCCAGAACCTGAAGTTGCTTAACCTGAGTGCGACTAGAATAATTTGCCAATTGTTTATTACTTGAAATAGGATGGCTCAAGATTTCAAACTTTGCACATACATTTCTTGGTAAAAATCAGTAATCTAATTTATCTTGATTTAACTTTCAATTTCCTGTGAGTCATAAATCATTCAGGGCTTCTTTTACAAAGCTGCATTAATGATTCCCACCCGGCAAATGAGAGGAAGCCCATAAGAATTGAATGTGCTTGCTCTCATTTGCTGCACCGAGAATCGGTAGCGCGGCTTTGCAAAAGTGGCCCTCAATATTTGTACCTGAATGTCTAGAAATACAAAAAGAGACTTAGATGAAAGGAAATCCATTTGAATATCTTTGTGAAACTTGTGATTTTATAACAAATAAATGCAACCAGTATGGGCGTTAAAGGAACTAATCTTTAACCAAAACATTTGTGGATTTCGGTCCTTGAATTCCATTCTGTCAAATAAACAGCCTGTGATTTGTTTACTCACCTGAGTTTCTGCTAGTAACTTAAGATGCAATGTCTGTTATTTGATCCTCTCAATTTCAGTACAGTGTTGTAAAGAGGACTGAGCATGCTGGGAGAGTAATCTAATCAGACGGTTCACTCAGGGCTCCTTTTAAAAAAGCTGCGGTAAAAAATGGCCTACAGTAGCATGGGTGCTTCTTCTAGGTGCACTGGGCCATTTTTTACCATAGCTGGGAGAAAGTCAATTTTTTAATGGGCCTGTGCTAATATTAAAACTAGCGCGTGCCTACTTACAGTCAGAGCCCTTACTGCCACCCACTGACCGAGGGGTAAGGGTTCACAAGCTACACATGCAGTAACTATGCAGCACGTGCCAACATGGAGGTAATGCCCCCACAGTAGAAAATAGAAAATTATTTTCTACCACTGGATTCAGCATGCGTCAAAATCAAAATTACCGCCAGGTGCATGTGCTACCCAGGCAGTAGTGCTGATTGGGCGCACACTACCCATGCATTAGCCCTCCCAAGATAGTGCTCGCACACTTAACTCCATAAGTTCAATGAGATTGAGGTCTTCTGCTCCTTCAGTCTCCTGGCAGTTTGTTTCCTCCACTTCCATCTCTACTGATTTTAAAAGGGGTTTGTTCACAGTCCATGGGCTCAAGATCCTCCCCTTCCTGTCTCAACTTCCTCTCTTCTTTTGGGCTAAGGGGCATACCTCTGTCTCTCAGGATCCTCTTTCCCTTGAGTGTTGTCCCTTGGCTGAGGTTTACTCTCCCCCCCCCTCTTCTTGTTTCTATTGCTAAGCTTAGGGGTCTTCCAGGGATACACAGTCTTATAAAAGGGGGGGTAGACAACTAAGCAGTTTACATTAAGCACATAAAAGGAGCAAATAACTAAGAAGTTTACAAAATCAGATAAATACAAATCAGTAGTAGATGTGGAGGGGCATAATCGAAAGGGACATCCTCGTTTCGATTTGGATGTCCTCGCAAAACATCCCCATCTAGGGGCGGGGAAACCTGTATTTTTGAAACAAGATGGACATCCATCATTCGTTTCGATAACACGGTTAGGGACATCCAAATCCTGAAATTTGGTCGTTCTTAGAGATGGTCGTCCCTAGACTTGGTCATTTCTATTTTTTGACAATAATGGAAACCAAGGACGTCCATCTCAGAAATTACCAAATGCAAGCCATTTGGTCATGGAAGGAACCGGCATTTGTAGTGCACTGGTCCCCCTGACATGCCAGGACACCAACCGGGCACCCTAGGGGGCACTGCAGTGGACTTCATAAATTGCTCCCAGGTACATAGCTCCCTTACCTTGTGTGCTGAGTCCCCCAACCCCCCCCAAAAAAAAAAACTCACTACCCCCAACTGTACACCACTACCATAGCCCTTATGGGTGAAGGGGGCACCTAGATGTGGGTATAGTGGGTTTGTGGTGGGTTTTGGAGGGCTCGCTTTTTCCTCCACAAATGTATCAGGTAGGGGGGATGGGACCAACATAACAAAGTGCAGAGTGATGGGAGGTGGAGAGCAGAATTGGCATGGGGGTAGTACCAGGAGGTTATTGTCAGCTGAACAGAGACACTGAAGAGAGGCATATGTAATGAGGTGGCTGTTAAGATAGACAGGGGCTGAGGGGAGCCTGGGCTTGTAAACTAGAAGGACCTTAAATGTTATGTGAGCAGAAACTGCATTATGTAAATGAAATAATGCAGCTGACATTATTTTTCTTGCAAGACAGCATCAGACCACTAACCAACAGCCTGATGTTCCAAGGCAGTGCCATAAAAGGGCTGGAGCTAAACTTTAGTTTTGTCCACCCCCATTAGGCCCCCACCCTTATAGGCATCCTCCAATTCTCCCTTCAAATATCTTCAGTGAAAAGCCCCACTGCAACAACAGCCCAAAGAACGACCCAAACTCAGCCCCCAGAAGAGACCCTATTCTCTATAGAAATGTCCCCCCTCCCGCTTATCTCATCCAATCCGTGGCAGTATAGGAGGTTCCAGGGCAGGGTTAAAAATGGTGCCTGTGACCCTTACCATGAGGGGTCAAGCTGCCATATAAATGCACATTATTTTTCAGTCTGTGGTGATTGCTTACTTATTTCATCAAACATCTGCATATGCAGGAGGTGAGCCTTTTTCAAATGAAAGAAAACTCTGGAATGAGGGGGCATATGATGAAGTTAAGAGGAAATAGACTTAGGGGAAATCTAAGAAGATACTCTTTTACCGAAAGGGTGGTGGATATGTGGAATGGCCTCCCGGTGGAGATCTTGGAGACGAGGACTGTGCCAGAATTTAAGAAAGAGTGGGACAGGCTTGTGGGATCCCTTGGGAAAGGAAGAATTAGTTTTTACTGAGGATGGGCAGACTGGATGGGCCTTTTGGCCCTTATTCCATCAATCAGAACATCACGAACATATCTAAATCTTCACCACCCTAGCTGCAAAGGACTCAAGTACATATCAATTTACAGATCCAGCTTCTCCTATATAAGCACACAACTATGGAACGCATTACTGAAAGCCATAAAGACAACGCACAACCATCTCAACTTCCGGAAATCACTAAAGACCGATCTGTTCGAAAAGGCATACCCTACTGACCCAACTTAAGTGCCTGAATTCAGCAACACAACAAAACCAAAACTTGCAACGAACATTATATAACTCGTCCTCTCTCGTTCCTCTAATGAGTCTGTAATGCATATATATCATTCTCTAATGTGTCTGCAACGCACATATCTCATTCTCTTTAACATTACTCTGTATATGTTTCATCACCGGAGGTGGTAACTCCTCATGGTACTATGTAAGCCACATTGAGCCTGCAAATAGGTGGGAAAATGTGTGGTACAAATGCAACAAATAAATAAATGTTTGCTTCAGATATATATTTTTTCAAATATTTGCCTTCCAGACACCAGAAAGATTTGAGAGCCGGTGGTGGGAGGCGGGGCTAGTGGTTGGGAGGCAGGGCTAGTGCTGGACAGACTTATATGGTCTGTGCCAGAGCCGGTGGTGGGAGGCGGGGCTGATGGTTGGAAGGCGGAGATAGTGCTGGGCAGACTTATACGGTCTGTGACAGAGCTGGTGGTGGGAGGCAGGGCTGGTGGTTGGGAGGCGGGGATAATGCTGGCCAGACTTATACGATCTGTGCCTTGAAGAGGACAGGTACAAATAAAAAGTAGCACATATGAATTTATCTTGTTGGGCAGACTGGATGGACTGTGCAGGTCTTTTTCTGCCGTCATCTACTATGTTACTATGAGATGACTTGAACCAAGAGTGGATTAGTTCACAAGAGACTTCAGGTAATACAAATATACTTTACAGAAAAACAAAATATTCAAAATGAATTGTGGAGCCAAATTACCCCTCAGCATATTTATGTATCATTTTTCAGAAAGTGGGCACTTTATATTTTGAATCAGCATTTCTGTGGCTTATTGCATTTGTTTACCTTTCCACTCTCATACATTTCCTTGAAGTCTTAAACTTTATGAAAACTGTAGGGGTCAATAAATTGTGCCAGCACTACCCATCACTTCTGTAATATGAATGCATTTTTCAAAACCGGTGCCCTGTTTAAGAGACTCAGAGACAAATAGTACTGCTTTTCGAAACAAGTAGAAGCAGTTCTTTCTGGAAGCTTTTTAAAAACATCTATTGTAAATACATTGCAAATAATTTACTTCAGCTCCACTAAACCTGCATATGTCTCCTTTAAAAGTGCACTGTGTGTCAGATGATAATATTCAAGTTCTACAATACATTTTCTTTTGTGGAATAAAATCCAGCTAAATGGAAACAGGCATACCATAATTCAGATATGCTATTCATGAAAAGAAAGGAATGAATTTTTAAAACTGACCTCAAAGACATCTTGGCTTTGACCTCTGTAGTGCTAGAAAATCAGAATTGATATTGTACAATATTGTTTAAAAAGTGATTGAATTGAGCTAGATCCATTTCTTTTGGTACATTTTCTTGTTGCTTATATTATCAGTCAGACCTTAAATAAAGAGAGTTTTGATCAGAAAAATTGAAGTCCCACATTTCAGCTGGGGCTGAATAACAGAGTCTGAAATAGTCCCTTCTCAACCCCCATTGATGATTCCTCTGAAAGTGGCGGGCAGAGCAGTGAGCTGGTAAGCATAATAATAGTAATAATAATGCAATCCAGCTTGCAAGCTATGTTACTCTGGTCCCTTGGAGCATTGGGCTATTAAAACACAGCTCAATGTTCCCAGGGAGCCTTCTTTAAAGGGGCAGAGCTGTATAAATGGTGGCCTGTCTTCTTCTTTTGAACAGAACTCCCCTCCCTGCTAGCACCTTTTCAGGCAGTCCAGCCCCCCCCCCCCCCCCACCTCTGTAGAGTCTCTTTACCCACCTGAAGCAATCTCTGGTGGTTCACTGGAACAGGGTAGAATCAATCCCTAGCTGTTTTTTTTTTCTATTAGATTGTAAGCTCTTTGAGCAGGGACTGTCTTTCTTCTATGTTTGTGCAGCGCTGCGTACGCCTTGTAGCGCTATAGAAATGCTAAATAGTAGTAGTAGTAGTTATTATTATTATTATAAAATTTATAGCCAGATATTCTAATATGCTCAATGCACTACAACAGACTATGGGGTTCATTTTCGAAAGAGAAAAAACATCTAAAAAGTGGCATAAAGCAGCATTTGGATGTTTTTCTCATACAAACATCCAAACTGGTATTTTCAAAACCATATTTTAGACATTTTTTCTATGAAGTCCGCCAAAAGTGCGTTCAAATCACAAGAGGGTGTGCTGGGGGCATTTCAAAGGTGGGATTAGGGTGTGCCTAACACTTAGACGTTTTATAGCCATAATGGAACAAAATAAAAATGTCCAGGACTAAGACCTGTTTTCAGGATGAATAAAGCACAAAAAGTTGCCCTAAACGACCAGATAAATACTGGAGAGAATCAGGGGTGACCCCCCCCCCCAATACCCCCCAGTGGTGACTGACCCCCCTTCCACCCCCCCCTAAAAAAAGTGAATAAAACTATGACTTACCAGCCTCTATGATAGCCTCAAATGTTAAAGTCAGGTCTATTAAGCTGCATGCAGGTCCCTGGAGTACTGCAGTGGTCAGTGCAGTGCAAAGTGGGGGACCCAGGTCCCTATCTCCCTCTACCTGTCATACTTGTGGTGGAAACTGTGACCCTCCCAAAGTCACCAAAACTGTTCTGTGCCCACGTATATGTGCCCTCTTCACCCATAAGGGCTATTGTAGTGGTGTACATTGGGGGTTGTATGTTTTAGGTGCATTTTGGAGGGTTCAGGGACAAAGGAGCAAAGGTGAGATGTGTACCTCGAAGCATTTTCATGAAGTGCACAAATCTGCCCCCTAGGGTGCCCCATTGCTCTCTTGGGATTTCTGGGGACCAGTCTACTAAAAATGCTGTCTCCTCCTGCATCCCAATGGCATGAATCTGTATATTTTGCACTTATTTGTTTATATATATATATATATATATATATATATATATATATATATATATATATATATATATATATATATATATATATATATAATGGATTAAAAAAACATTGAAAGCACAAAACCTTGTTTGAAACAGTATTTTCGAAAAAACAAAACAAAAAAGATAGACGTTTTTCTGTTTAGAATTAGGCAGACCCAATAAGAGGAGGCCACCCACAAATGGGCCGAAGGCCAGCGAAGACAAGGGGAAGGGGAGGGGTTTAGGAGAGAGTAGGGACAAAGAGCAGCTACAGGGGAATGAGGTGAGGAAAGAGTTAAGAACAAAGGGGAGGGAGGAGGAGGGGAGGGGCGACAGGCCGTTCGCTCCACTCCTGCTGCTGCTGTCATGTTAGTTTCGGCCGCGGACAGTGTTGCAGCGCCGCTTGGACATGGGTGGTTGTTTGCCTCCATGTTTGCATTGCTGCCCATTCCTACACAGCGCTGCAAAGAGAGCGGGTTCAGATGCAGTCTGTCGGTGGCGGGCTAATGCACGGTGGACAGGGCAGGAATGTGCGGTTCTTTTTCCACAGTTCCCCCTCTGGTCAGGGGCTGCTGTGTGAGCCATTTTCCTTCACTGCCCCGTGTCGCAGTTCAGTGCTGCAGGTGATTCCAGGGGGTCTTGAATGACTACATAGACCTGCACAGCTGTTCAGTACAATACGCCTCATTCGATTACGCTATAAAAATCATAAGAAATCACAGCACACATACACATTTTTGGGCATAGAGCTATACCTTCTAAAGCAATACTCCAGGCTTCCGGAAGACAAAATACGCAGGATCACCATAGCTGTCAATCAGATGCTACAGATCAAGAAGGCAACCTTAAAACAATTTCAGGAACTCCTGGGTCTCCTCTGCTTCGCCACCAGAGTCATTCCCATGGGGCGTATCTTTGCTAGCAAGTTAGCATTAGCAACCACGGGGGTAAGAAAACCACACTATCACATCAGAGTTACAAAAGACATTAAAGAAGATCTAGTTATATGGATACAGTTCCTCAGGGCATTTAACAGAATATATTTCTGGCAGGACGCTCCAATAGAAGCTATTGCACTACAATTATATATGGACACAGCAGGGGGAGAGGGGTTCGGTATATATATCCAGGGGGCCTGGTGTGCGGCTTGTTGGCCTCAGACTTGGATTGATGTAGGGACCACGAGAGATATTACATTCTTGGAGCTGTTCTCTATAATGGCAGTTTTCTATTTCTGGGGTCAACGCTTAGCAGACAGGGCACTCATCTTCCACTTTGACAACATGGCTGTGGTGGAAGCCCTTAATAAATTGCCTGCCAACAAACTCCCAATGATGAACCTGCTTAGAGAGATAGTGTTACACTGTCTAGTCCTCAACGTTGCTATTAGAGCTAAGCATATACCTGGCAAAGAGAATTCTATAGCAGACGCTCTCTCTCGTTTTAAGTTCTCAGAGTTCAAGGCCCGTGCCCCAATGGCAGACAAGATGCAGACTCCAGTTCCAGACAGAGTTTGGCAATTTGGCCCATAGAGGTTTGGGACTTGGTGCTACAATCCTTGTCAGACTCAACATGAAGAAGATACACGGCAGCATTCCTATCATTCATCCATCACATGGAACAGCAGGGTTGTGCGGTCATATTCAGTGTAAACGCCCTAGTCCACTTCATTCTGACGTCCCGTAGAACAGGAGTTAGTAAGGCACGTGTAACAACTACAATAGCCAGCATCAGTTTCTTCATGAAAGCAGTAGGTATAGATAACCCGACTAGGATATTTACCATCACTAGAATGATGAAGGGATGGAACAGGGCGACGGTGACACAGCCAGATAACAGACACCCCATTACACTCAATGAACTGACCCACCTATTTGGTACAATCAGTGAGGTATCTACCAGCGATTACGAGCCCTGCCTATTCAAATGTGCTTTCTCCTTTGCTTTCCATGGCGCCCTACGAATTAACGAATTGGTTGCAAAATCTAAATCAGCCTGCCTAGACATGGGTTTGCTACTCCGAGATGTAACCATAAAAGGCACATCCATTGATTTATTTATTCGGAAATCCAAAACAGATCAATTGGCCAAAGGAACCCACATCCTTCTAAACCAGAATGTAGAGGACCTCACGTGCCCCATCAACAACCTCAAAGTATATTTGATGGAAAGGCCACAGGGACCCAGTTGGCTGCTGATTCTTGCCAATAATACCCCGTTAACCTGATTTCAATTTACTAGGGTGCTGCACCTTTGTGTCCAGCGAGCAGGCATGCAGCCAAGTAGTTACAGCATGCACTTATGCAGAATTGGTGCAGCTACCTCAGCAGCAGCCCAGGGATTGCCTAAGGAACGAATCAAGGAGCTAGGACGATGGAAATCTAATGTATATAAATGATACATTAGACCCAATAATTAAGCAACACGACAGCACAACGGTTACTAATTAATCAATGTGGTTGACCCAATGTTCCTTGTTGTACTATACCTTTATAGCTTGATAACATCCCACTTCACATATGACTTACAGGTCGCCAGGACAAGCAGAGGCGAATTTGAATATGTGGACACTCATACGTTCACTGGGCACATAGAAGGGCAGCTTTCAGACCAGCCGGGGAGAACTTTGGTATGCATGCAGAAAGGTATCAGTTACTTGGATAGGTATTAGAGGGATGACATGGCCACAGCTAATGCCGACCTTATTATGGAAGCTGCAGACCCAACCGCCTACGTATACAATAATAGTACATCTGGGGGCAACGATCTGGCACAGGTCAACAGCTGCCTGCAGCGCTTCCACACGGAGGAGAGAGGCGCTGTCATGTCAGTACAGGGGGCCCGATATGGAGGGGGACGGGAGCGGCGGGTGGCGACGACGTCGGGGATGGGGGTGGTGGAGGTTGGTTAGCCGGCGCTGTTCCTGCATCTCCAGGCTCCAGCGGCAGCATCCATTTCCCTCTCTGTTCTGACGGCCGAAACACAACAGTTGTGTCGAGTCTTTTCATCAATAAGCAAGCTTTTTAAGATTCTTGTCTCCAGGATTTGAATTTCCGTGGTCAAACATCCCACTCTCACTTATACTTGTGTTTTCCCGTGGGGAGTTTGAGTTCTCCGCTTGGCTGCGGATTCTTCTGAGCAGCTTAAACAGGGCCAGATTTCACCTCCTATTGTTCCGATTAGGAACAATAGGAAGGCAAACTGTAAAGGAGAAGCCAATCTGCAGGCCACAATGATTAAAAATCACCCAACCCGGCCAAAAATAGCCCAAAAAGCCTCAAACTGTGGACATTCAAAATAATCCACAGGGAAGAGTGGGAAATTGGCAACTTTAGTTACTGGGAAAGTCCTAGACAGCTGTAGCGTGGCAGGCAGGGTTTCTTTTCAGATAAAGCTGCATTGCTGAACCTACCCTAGAGTGTGACTGTTCCTGATGGGGAAGCTGACCTCCATCCAGAAGTAAGGAGGCTGGCCAATGCCAGTGAAGACACAGGAAGATAAGTTTTGGGTATTTTTATTTGTGTATTTTACTTTTCTCCTATTAATATTATTATTATTACTTTTTTTTACATTTATATTTTAGGCATAGTACTCAGGTCTGGGGAAAGTGAGATTTTAATGTGGGAGACGTGAGTACATAAGTATTGCCATACTGAGAAAGACCAAAGGTCCATCAAGCCCAGCATCCTGTTTCCAACAGTGGCCAATCCAGGTCACAAATACCTGGCAAGATCCCAAAAAAGAACAAATCATTTTATACTGCTTATCCCAGAAATAGTGGATTTTCTCCAAGTCCATTTAATAATGGTCTATAGACTTTTCCTTTAGGAAGCCGTCCAAACCTTTTTTAAACTCCGCTAAGCTTTTACCACATTCTCTGGCAACGAATTCCAAAGTTTAATTACACGTTGAGTGAAGAAAAATTTTCTCTGATTTGTTTTAAATTTACTACATTGTAGCTTCATCGCATGCCCCCTAGTCCTAGTATTTTTGGAAAGCGTAAACAGACGCTTCACATTTACCCTATCAACTCCACTCATTATTTTATAGACCTCTATCATATTTCCCCTCAGCCGCCTTTTCTCCAAGCTGAAGAGCCCTAGCCGCTTTAGCCTTTCCTCATAGGGAAGTTGTCCCATCCCCTTTATCATTTTTTGTCGCCCTTCTGTGTACCTTTTCTAATTCCACTATATCTTTTTTGAGATGCAGCGACCAGAATTGAACACAATATTCGAGATGTGGTCACACCATGGAGTGATACAAAGGCATTATAACATCCTCATTTTTGTTTTCCATTCCTTTCCTCATAATACCTAACATTCAATTTACTTTCTTTGCTGCTGCAGCACACTAAGCAGAAGGTTTCAACGTATCTTCAACGATGACACCTAGATCCCTTTCTTGGTTCGTGACTCCTAACATGGAACCTTGCATGATGTAGCTATAATTCGGGTTCCTCTTTCCCACTTTGCACTTGCTCACATTAAACGTCATCTACCATTTAGACGCCCAGTCTCCCAGTCTCGTAAGGTCCTCTTGTAAATTTCACAATCCTCCCGCGATTTAACGACTTTGAATAACTTTGTGTCATCAGCAAATTTAATTACCTCACTAGTTACTCCCATCTCTAGGTCATTTATGAATATGTTAAAAAGCAGTGGTCCCAGCACAGACCCCTGGGGAACCCCACTAACTACCCTTCTCCATTGAGAATACTGACCATTTAACCCTGCTCTCTGTTTTCTATCTTTTAACCAGTTTTTAATCCACAATAGAACACTATCTCCTATCCCATGACTCTCCAATTTTCTCTGGAGTCTTTCATGAGGTACTTTGTCAAACGCCTTCTGAAAATCCAGATACACAATATCAACCGGCTCACCTTTATCCACGTTTGTTCACCCCTTCAAAGAAATGTAGTAGATTGGTGAGGCAAGATTTCCCTTCACTAAATCCATGTTGACTTTGTCTCATTAATCCATGCTTTTGAATATGCTTTGTAATTTTGTTCTTAATAATAGTCTCTACCATTTTGCCCGACACCGACGTCAGACTCACCGGTCTATAATTTCCCGGATCTCCTCTGGAACCTTTTTTAAAAATCGGCGTTACATTGGCCACCCTCCAATCTTCTGGTACCACACTCAATTTTAAAGATAAATTACATATTTCTAGCAATATGTCCGCAAGCTCATTTTTCAGTTCTATCAGTACTCTGGGATGAATACCATCCGGTTCAGGAGATTTGCTACTCTTCAGTTTGTAGAACTGCCCCATTACATCCTCCAGGTTTACAGAGAATTCATTAAGTTTCTCCGACTTGTCAGCTTCGAATACCATTTCCGGCACCGGTATCCCACCCAAATCTCCCTCGGTGAAGACCGAAGCAAAGAATTCATTTAATCTGTCCGCTATGGCTTTGTCTTCCCTGATCGCCCCTTTTACTCCTCGGTCATCTAGCGGTCCAACTGACTCTTTTGCCGGCTTCCTGCTTTTAATATACCTAAAATAAATTTTACTATATGTTTTTGCCTCCAACACAATCTTTTTTTCGAAGTCCCTCTTAGCCTTCCTTATCAGTGCTTTGCATTTGACTTGACATTCCTTATGCTGTTTCTTATTATATTCAGTTGGTTCCTTCTTCCATTTTCTGAAGGATTTTCTTTTATGTCTAATAGCTTCCTTCACCTCACTATTTAACCACGCCGGCTGTCATTTGGTCTTCCATCCTCCTTTTTCAATATGCAGAATATATTTGGCCTGGGCTTCCAGGATGGTGTATTTGAACAGCATCCATGCCTGATGTAAATTTTTGACCCTTGCAGTTGCTCCTCTAAGTTTTCTTTTCACCGTTCTTTTCATTTTATCATAGTCTCCTTTTTAAAAGTTTTTCCTTTGTATACTTACTTCAAAGCTAATATCAAATCCGATCATATTATGATCACTGTTATCAAGCGGCCCCAGCACAGTTACCTCCCGCACCAGATCATGTGCTCCACTAAGAAATGCTAAATAGTAGTAGTAGTAGTAGTAGGACTAGGTCTAGAATGTTTCCTTCTCTTATCGGCTCCTGTACCAGCTGCTCCATAAATCAGTCCTTGATTTCATCAAGGAATTTTACCTCCCTGGTGTGTCCTGATGTTACATTTACCCAGTCAATATCAGGGTAATTGAAATCACCCATTATTATTGTGTTGCCCAGTTTGTTTGCGTCCCTAATTTCCTTTAACATTTCTACATCCGTCTGTTCATCCTGGCCAGGTAGATGGTAGTACACTCCTATCATTATCCTTTTCCCCTTTACACATGGAATATCAATCCACAGTGATTCCAAGAAGTGTTTTGTTTCCTGCATAATTTTCAATCTATTTGATTCAAGGCTTTCGTTAATATACAATGCTACCCCTCCACCAATTCGATCCACCCTATCACTACGATATAATTTGTACCCCGGTATGACAGTGTCCAACTGGTTTTCCTCCTTCCACCAGGTCTCAGAGATTTCTATTATATCTAATTTTTCATTTAGTGCAATATATTCTAGCTCTCCCATCTTATTTCTTAGGCTCCTGGTATTCGCATATAGACATTTCAAACTGTATTTGTTGCTCCTATTTACATTATGCTTAGTACTTGACAGTACTAGTTTGCAATCTTTTGTCTGATTTTTATTTTTATTTAGGGACACCTGATCTACTACGGTCTCTTTTGCAACCTCATCATCAGGATACCTATCTTCCCTGTTTTAGTGATATCTTTGAAAGATACCTTATCCCAAACCATGCGCTTTTGAGTGACTGTCAGCCTTCCCCCCATTTCTAGTTTAAAAGCTGCTCTATCTCCTTTTTAAATGCCAATGCCAGCAGGGTGGAACCAGGCTGCTGGCATTGGCAGTCTACAGGTGAATTCATTTTATGATCACTGGCAGGAGGCTAGGGAGGACTTACGCACATATGTGTATGGGCTGCAGGAAAGGTTGACATGCATTGAAGCAAACAATTCCCAATGTTTCAGTAATTGATAGAAAATGCTGAAGGAAAGATTTGTTCTGGGCATCTGGGAGAAGAGCCTAAGAAGAGAAATGAAGAAGCGACTGGAAAGGGTGCAAGAGTTGACGTTCGCAGAGCTGCTCCAGGAGGCAGGCAAATGGGCTGAGGAAGATGTGCCATTTGATTGGGATAAAAGGCCTCTGTGAATTCTGACTTGGACCCGAAGTAAGGCTACCTTGTGGGGGGCAAAAACAGAAACCAATCTGAAAGCAGAACTGGGCGAGTTATGTCGGATGATGGTGGAGCTGTTAAAAGATAAAAAGCAAGTTCAAAGAGACTTTGATCTTTTCCATTGACCTTGATCTTTCCGTTCTGGTGGGGCTGAGACTTACATGCAAAGATCGGAGAGGGTCAACCAAGCTGAGGCCAGTCCTTCGAATGAAGATGAATGAAGGACAGGAGGAGAATGCCATTGAGAAATAAGCAGGGTGATCTGGGGTTCTACTTATGCCAGGAACCAGGACATGTGGCAAGGGAGTGCCAGAGCAAAAGAGTGAGAGGCACCTCGGATGTGGAATAGGCCGGATCCACTAGTGGGTTATCTAGTTCTGCAACAAGTAGGGTGATGGGTGGAACATCCAATGTGACACCAACTACAATCTCCACTACCATTCTCAGAGAACTGAATCCATCTCCAGTAGTACCAGCGATTCCTAACGCTTCTTTCACTACAAAGCCATCTACTTCAGCAGATTGGCTCTAGAGGGCAGATGCAGATACTCTGTTGTCTAAAACAGAGAAAAACAGAACTTTTGGCACAAGCCCAGTTCTTGAAATGTTGGGGGGGGGGGGGGGGGGGCGTGTGCCTGTCCAATACTGCTTAGAAACAGGGTCTGAGGTGACCACCATTACAGCCAGTTATTTTCAGCAACATATGGGAAATTGTGGTGGCTTCAAGAAAATACTAGTGAAATTGTCCGCCATTAATGGAATGAACATTCTGATCATCGGATGTATTGAAAATGATGTGATCTGTCTGGGACAGTTGATACAAAATTGTGGCATTTTAATAGTGCAAGATGACGCTGCCTATCAGCGAGTGAATTCTATTCCCAGAATTGTGGGAATGAACATATTGCAAGAGCTGGATTGGAATCAGTTAGCTGACAGCTGGTACCGAAAAGGAGAAGTATTCAAAATTTGGAAGCAAGTCAAAAATAACGAGCACAAAAGGATTTGGTTCATTAAACTTGTGGGAAGGAAGAAGATGGTTTTTCCCTCACTCACTGAGTCCATGTTGTTGGGAAGCTGTGTTCAATTACGTGACTGCGCAGAAATGCCTAAGGTGGTGTCAGGAACGGTGACAGCTATCTTAGGTATATGTGTGGCAAATACCCTTGTCAAGTCTGACCGTGATAAAGTGGTAATGCGAACCATGAATGGTGGTCAGCGGAGCATAAAGTAGCCATTGAGAATCCAAGTGGCAGAGGTATACTACTACTACTTAACATTTCTAGAGCGCTACTAGGGTTACGCAGCGCTGTACAATTTAACAAAGAGGTATACAGGCTCAAAGAGATTCAGGGTCTCTTGCCAGTATAGTGTTATCTGGAGGGAGACACGATGGTAGTAAGGAGCCAAAAATGAGAAATGCCAGAGGAAGATGAAAAAAAAATGTATCCAGAACTTGGCTGTTTAAATAAATTAGGCCGAATTGAAAATAGAGCAGAGTGAACAACTTAAATAAATGTCTGCTGTGTAAGCACCGGCGAGTCTT
The DNA here is from genome assembly GCF_901765095.1 of Microcaecilia unicolor. Classification (NCBI taxonomy): domain Eukaryota; kingdom Metazoa; phylum Chordata; class Amphibia; order Gymnophiona; family Siphonopidae; genus Microcaecilia; species Microcaecilia unicolor. The sequence continues at coordinate 596,881,234 of NC_044032.1, forward strand.
CTCGAAAAACAACAGTGACATAGGGTACACAGACTGGATCTGTTATCAAGTAAACACTGGGACACATGCACCTATAAAACAGCCTTATCGATGAGTTTCTTCCCATGTGTATGAAGAATTCAAGAGATACATGCAAGATTTGGTGACACAGGGCATATTAGAGCCAAGTATGAGTCCTTGGGCTTCTCCCGCCATGATCATCCACAAGAAGGATGATCCTCTACATTTTTATGTGGGTTATAGAAAATTAAATGGCATCACTGCCAAAGATGCTTACCCACTGCCACGCATCGATGAATCTCTGGATGCCTTGAGTCAGGCAACACTAATCTCAGACCTGATATTGGGTTATTTCTAAGTTGCTATGCATGAGGATGATAAAGAGAAAACTGATGGTACCACACCACTTGGGTTATTCTACTGGATGTGAATGCCTTTTGGCTTGACTAATTCCCCTGCTATGTTCTAGCACCTCATGGAATGGGGATTCAGTGATTACGTTGATGAGCACCACTGTAAAATTAAGGGTCCCTAGTAAGATTTAATAAATATATAGAAACCCATAATTTAATTGGAAAATACGGCCACTGTACTTGGATTCTCTCCTATGAAAGAACAAGGCACACCCATTAAAGGGGGGCCGAACACAACCGGGCTGAAGGCCAATGAAGACAAAGTGGGAAAGGGGGGGAGGGGGTGGGGAGGAGCAATTAGGAAACAAAAGGAAGCAAGGGGACAGGCAAAGGGAAGAGGGGAGGAGCGAGGGAGGAGACAAAGGAGTAGTAAGGGAAGGAAGGATAGGAAGGAGCCATTTCGAATTGGGAGGCAGGAGAAGAGCAGCGTGATCCCTCCCGCCCACCCAATACGAAGGGCAGATTGTCGCAGCGAGGCATTAGGCTACAATGCTTATGATCAGACAGCAAGGGGTACACAGCACCTTCACAGCTAGCAGTTACAAGCGTTGGGGTAACTGCTGCTGCAGAAGGAGTTATTTGCAAGCTGTTTGAAAGTTGAAAAGTTGATAAGTGTTGGGCTCGCAGGCGATGCAGCTTTATGATAAGCAAACTACATGGCCACTGCTTGTCTCCTGGCTTAGACGGCTGGGAGGCCGTGAGCGTCACCTGGTAACCAGCGGCTGGTGCCTCCTTCAACGGGTGACGCCAGGTGACAACGCGAGACCCAGGTGCATGGTCGCCTGGGGCTCAGAAGATTTAACTACGCTTAGGAGCTGTGTACCCGGGTAGAAATATGTGCGTAATGTAAGGTTATTGTAATGTTATTGTAATGTCATATACTTTTTAGTTAATGATTTAAATTTTATTTTGTGATGTATTAATATGATGTTAATGTGATTTCAAGATGTTAAATATATTGCATTTAAGTTGTAATATATAACGTACCTGGCTGCAGCCATAATAAATCCAAAATCGAACGAGGTTATGGCTTGACGAGTGGTATTTGGGTTAGGCGTGGGTTGACATGTCGGAGTGTGTGCCGAATGCCCGAGTTGTGTTGTATCAACTAGGCAAAAGTAGCACTATTTGTATGCTATGAGAAAATTGAACGCAAAGAAAGGAAATCATTGCCTAACTATAAGCAATAGTGCACACAAGGTGTGTTTTTCAGCCTTGTGCCTCGCAGCATTTCTAAAGTGTTATTTAATGAATCAATAAAGTATTACCTGCTACTTTTATTGTATAATAAGCATAGTCTGAAAAATAAAATGGAATTTGCTCAATCACAGAAAACAGACAGGGTGATTTGTTTTTTTTTTTTATTTAGGAAAGAGCTATATATGAAAGGCAGCTATGTTTTAAATATATTGCTGTGTGGCAATGCTCCTTTTGTAACCCTGGAAGGGATTTCATTTATTCAGTTGATTGTATGACAGAATCCAGCTTGTTCCAGTAGATGCTATACCCCTTGCTTTTTGTGAATGATTACACCATAGAAATGTGCACTGGGTAAAATATATTTAAAACTTATTTACAAATACATTAAACAATGCAGAAAGGTATCAGAGAATAGAGAAGTAAAGTTCTCAGTGTGAGTTACTGTTCTGAGGCTTTAGTTTTGGCTTATGGCAAAACGAAAGCAATCTGCATGCATATTTAAAAAGAAAAGCAGCTGCAGAATAAACACTGCATTGTTTAAATGTCTCAGCAAATTATAGCTCATATTAACAAGAGATAATCTGTATACTCTCACTTTGAAGGAGGAAACCAGACAAAGGATTACAAAGAAAGAAAAAGAACTTGCTGTGTATTTGGAGTTGTTTTTCTCCCTACTGGCACAGTATATGCTTTTTCTTATCCTTATAAGAATTTCTTGAGAATAAAAAAAATTAAAGTCGAATGATAAAGTAATACAATATAAACACAACTGAAAGGAGGCTTTGATACAAATGGTCATAGAATGAAGGTTAAAGAGAATAGAATCAGGAGTAATCTAAGAAAGTACAGTATTTCTTGTAGAAAGGTGAGTAGGTGTGTCAGCCTCCTAGTAGAGATGGTGAAGATGAGGACTATATCTGTATTCAGGAAAGCCTTATCTGAATTCAGGAAAGCCTGGGGCAATTACAGAGGATCTCTGAGAGTTTGGCTGGGAATTCAAATAGAGAATTATCTTAGATGATTTCAGAAGTGATGACTATCCTAGAGCAGGAGAATGATAGGCAGGTTACACAGGAAAAATATGAACATTTTTCAGAGTATTTCTAACAAATAATAGTCTTCATTATGATTGAAATGGCACAGCCATACTCTGAGTACAGATGGTACAGAAAGATCAGAGCTAAAGCAGGGGCAGTTTAGTTGTAATGCTTTTTAGCAAGTATATCAAGAGAAGGTGGTACAGATTGAAGAGAACATTAAATCTACCATGTGTATCAGATCAGTGCCCAGCTTAGTTGGTCAAAATGATTAATGAAAATTTGAGTGGGTTACTTTAGCATCTTATTAATGCTGTGTTAACTGAAGAAAAATATGTTCTCCGTGGACAAGCAGGCTGCTTGTTCTCACATGTGGGTCGACGTCCGCATCGGCCCAGGAAGCGGCAAATTTTGCAAGCAAAAAAGTTTTGCCAGAGACTTCCCGCGCACAAGCAGCGCACCACATGTGTGAACGACTTCTTGCCCGTCACGCGAACGTGCCCTTTCAGTTTTCTTTTTTCTGCATTGAGGTGCGGTAGGTTTTTACCTCCGCTCCTCTCAGGCCCAGGAAAAAAGAGTCTTCGCGAGTTTTTCGCTATTTTGTTCTACTTTCTCTTTATTTTACTTTATTATCATTAAAAAAAAAGAAATCCCATAGTGTCTTTCAGATTTCTTCACTTTTTCAAGTTTTCTTTGTTTTTCGCGGTCGGGTTATTCCCTTATTTTTTGTGCCCTTTTTTTCTTTTAACAGGCACAATCACGTCTTTTGATTTTGCCGAAGCTGTTTTTCTTTCCATGTCATCGAAGACACCCAGCGGCTTCAAACATTGTACTCGGTTCAACTGGACCATCTCAGGTACCAATACCCAAGCATGGTGTATCCAGTGCCTTGGGCCCGACCATAGCTTGTAGTCTGTGTCTTTGTATGAAGAAACGGACCCAAGCGTCTTGAGAAGCCTAACGAGAAAAGCTTTTTGGGGCTCAGTCCGGTCCTTCGATGTTGACATCAGTACCGAGGTCGGCGGCATTGGCGTCAACATCGAGAGGAGCATCGACGTCAGGAGGAGAGGTAATGCCTAGTTAGTGCTCAAGCTGAGACCGGCTATTTTGGAGGCATTCTGGGGCACAGCTGGCACTTAGCCAGTTAAGGGCCTCTTTTTATCAAGCCACACTAGCAGTTCCTATATGGCAATACTGATGGAGACCATTCAAAGTGAATGGGCTCTGTTGGCATTGCCGCACCTGGAGCCACTAGTGCGGCTTGATAAAAGAGGCCCTAAACGATCATTTTCATCATTTCCGTCTAAGAGGTCCTTTTATTAAGCAGCGCTAACAGATAGGAATACAATGGGCTTCTTATCATTTAGTGAACACTAAATCCATTAGCACACCTTAGTAAAAGGACCACTAAGATAATCGAATAAATAGGACTGCATATAATGTGGGTCTTCATAGCTGGTTAATTGCCAAATATCGCACTTAACTGGCTATGTTTTGCCTGTTCCATATGCCTGTTCCATGGACATGGCCTGGCACTGAATTTCTAGGTGTAATGCCAGCAGTAGTCAGCAAAACACTGGTCACTGCTGGCTAAATATTGAGCTCTTTATATTTTTACTGACTTTTCAAATAACAATATAGAAAAGTACAATAACCCACTATAGCTACAGTATATACATAAGAGCTGCAACAAGAAATGCATTATTTAAATCAGTAGAGAGAGGGCTAACAAAAAGAATGAGGCCAACAAATTATTCAACATTCAACTGACTTCATTAACAAAATATTAATGAGAAAATCCTAGCAGACATTTCTGTCACAGGTACCTAACTCCATTACATCCTCCTCATTGAAGATTGAAGCAAAGAATTCATTTAGTCTCTCTCCTATGTCCATGTCCTTCCTGATTGCTCTTTTTACTCCTTGATGATCTAATGGTAAAGGGTACAACAAAGCAGTTTACTTTTCTCTTTCCCTTAGTAGATTAAAAATCTAACTCACTTTTTGTACCGACTCACACACAGGCTTTCTTCTTCTAATGTACCTGAAAAAGATTTTAATATTAGTATTTGCTTCTATGGTAAGATTGTTTCCAAATTTTCTTTCTGTCTTCTTTATCAATGTTTTGCATTTAACTTTCTAGTGCTTATTCTGCTTCCTGTTTTCTTCATTCTGGTCTTTTTGCCATTTTTGTTTTCACTCGTATAGGCTCTTTCACCACGCCTTTTAACCATGTCAACTGTCATCTGGCATTCTTTCCAGAATTATAAACAGAAAGTAGTATTAAATGGTCAGTATTCTCAATGGAAAGGAGTAGAGAATAGGGTTCCTCAGGGATCTGTTCTGGAATGCTGCTTTTTAACATATGTGTAAATAATCTGAAGATGGGAAAAAACAGTGAGATAATTAAATCTGGTGATAACACGTGGAGAGGCTTTTTCAATATGACATCTAAGTCCAACTTTGGATGTTTTACACCTCTGAGAGAGAAAAGAATGGACAGGGAGGTCCAGTCCAGAGGAGGTCCAGCGACTGCGCTTGCCTGCAGAAGGAGCAGGCAGCCACAGCCTTGGATTGTTCTGTCAGAAAGGTTGGGTATAGGTGGACTGGATAGTGTTATAAATATGTAAATACTATAGGATTACTCAAGTTTATCAATTCAAGTACTAAGACTTCTACCAATAACAAGGACTGCTGTTAATGTCTTTACCAATAATGTGGACCACTGTTAAGTGAATAAAATGAAGTTTGGATATCTGCCTGTTGCAGCATTGCAGTAAAGTTATTTTCATTTATAAAAACCATTGCATAGAGAGTTTTGTGTAGTATGAGTATTTTTGCTCAAAGATTAAGAGAGAAAAAATAAAGAGAGTGGCTTAACACCCTACGGCCTACTGGGATCAAGCCTGGTCCTGACCTATGCCCAGCTTAGTAAAGTAGAATTTTGTATGTGGTCTTGGTCTCAGGTATCCAACACTACAGTTTAGGATTTGCAGTGAAGACCAGGGTTACACTTATAAACCTTTTCCACACCTAAAATGTTGATATATGCATGGAGAAGGTCTCCCTATAAAAATACATCATGCCTAAAAGAACACGTGGTGTAAGCCAGTGCTTACATGTACAGTAGGCATGCTCAGTGGTGGAGTTTGGACAGAACAGGATGTAAGCTAGATGATGTCAGAATTTTATTAAAAATATCCAAAGACTTGACACGAGTCGTATTTCAGCCACAGAGTTCTTGGAAAGCTAGTACATTTTATGACATCCCACAGAAGACTCCTAAGGCAGGTCTTTGCAGCTGAAACACAACTCATCTTGACAAAATAACACCTAGAGCTTTGTAGGTCCAGAATTTAGCATCAATTCTAAATGCAAGGTGCGTTCTCCAAAAACGCTGAAGAAGAAATGTGTCTCAAACTCTTTCAATCAATAATCACTGCTGCTCAAACAGCAGTAAAATGCTCTAGCTGTTATTGTTTGCTGTAATTTGTGTACAGACTCCTGAGGCAGACCATATAAGCCAAAACATGGCCTGTGTTGAGTTTTTTAGAAAACATTTAATAAATTCAGCTTATCACCATTTGTTGCTCTGTCAAGTTGGTCTTCTCATAAGCAACCAGTGTAGAGACTTCAGAATAGGAAAAATATGACAGTAACGTGATGAACCAGTAATTACCTGCACTATGGAATTCTGGGTGACTTGTAATGCCTTCAATAAACTACTTACAGTGTCAAACAAAAAGCCAATACAGTGGTCCATTAAAGGAACAAATTCTCTCGGTCACTTATCCATACAAAAAAACACATCATCAATAAATCTCTTCCATAAGAGTTTTAGATGAAAAAATAGATTGATAAACAATTCTTCAAAATGTGCCAAATAGAGGCCATTATAGTCGGGGCCACAGTAGCTCTCGTAGCCACCCCTCTTGTCTGGAAACAGAAACTATCATCAAACATGAAATAGTTCCTCCAAATAATCATAGAGGCTGCTGTGACCAAAAAATCAACATGTAAATCAAAAACAGATAAGCAACTAGATGACCTTTTTACTATATCAATAGTCCCCTGCTGAGGGATATTAGTATAAGGGCATTCACATCCTTAGATACCAATAAACTAGTTCTTCATATTTTATTCAACTGTACATATAATTTGCCTTCAGTTTGTGCTGCCTATATATCTCGATTGCACTTGCCCCCTTATGTTGCATTGAATTGTTGGAACTACCTTAGCATCATATCTATATTATTTGAATGTTCTAATGAGTGTCTATTAAGATGTTTCACCTGCATTGTGGTGACTTCATGAGTATTATATCTCTCTTACATAGTAACATAGTAAATGTTAGTAACATGTACGGTCCATCCAGTCTGCCCAACAAGATAAACTCATTTTACATGATATGTGATACTTTATATATATATACTCAAGGTTGATTTGTCCTTGCATTTCTCAGGGCACAGACTGTAGAAGTCTGCCCAGTACTGCTCTTGTACTAAGTTCTGAAGCTAACATCGAAGTCCCTTAAAATGTACACTCCAGCCCATTCCTATCTCTTGTTATATGAATGTTCTTCCATGCTACCTGTCATGGTGTCATTCATATTCTGATTACATCGATCATATTTCTGTTACATGATAGCTTTACGATACCGTTAAATGTTTATGTTTCTGATACTGTTTCATGTTAGTCCTCTTACTAGGATTGAATTTGCCATCTCCAAATTTACCTCATTGATTATATTCATGCTTAATTTTGTTCATTTTACTATTGTTTATACTGTTAAGAAAATATTAAATTTAATATCAAGCTGTACCCTGCAGTAAATAGATTTTTTACTCAATCCAAAAGTACAAAGACTAGGGGACAGTCAAGGAAGTTATATGGAAATACTTTCAAAACAAATAGGAGAAAATATTTTTCACTCAACGAATAGTTATGCTCTAGAACTCTTTGCCAGAGGAGATGGTAACAGCAGTTATCATATCTGGGTTTAAAAAAGGTTTGGATATATTCCTGGAGGAAAAGTCCATAGTCTGCTATTGAGGCAGACATGGGAAGCAACTGCTTGCCCTGAGATTTGTAGTATGGAGTGTTGCCATGATTTGGGTTTCTGCCAGATACTTGTGACCTGGCTTGGCCACTGTTTGGAAAACAGGATACTGAGCTAGATGGACCATTGGTCTGACCCAGTGTGGCTACTCTTATGTTCTTATGTACATCGCCTTGGCTTCATAAAAGGTTAATAGATCCTAATAAATTACAGTGGCTGTACTATCTTTAATGTAATTATGGCAATGCTGCTATGTGCTGTATCTCCTTAGTTTGGTGTATTGGGCTTTAAGTCTGATACACTGATAGCATTAAATCTTGTGGGTAACTTGCATTACAGTTCTGGTTTCTACATTGACTTCTCAGTCACCAGTCTTATTCTTACTTCACTTCCACCACAGAACAGAGAAATGATGGTGGTTAAGTATCTACAAGGCCCATCTAGTCTCTCCATTTTTCTGTGCAAGACTCTTGTTACTATTAGTGCAGTAGCCTGAGAACTAAGGGAACCAGGTCCAATTCCCACTGCAGCTCCTTGTGAGTCTGGGCAAGTCATTCAACACCCTCCATTGCCCCAGGTACAAAATACTGTAAGTAGAATAAGTGTAAACCGCTTTGATTGTAACTGCAGCAACACAGTATATTTCAAATCCCATCTCCTTTCCCTATAACGGAGTAGCTATATATCACCTGGTTCAATTCTCCTTTTTGGACAAAAAACAGTCATATTTAAGCAGTGAAATGGAATGCTTATCACCATAGCCAATTTTAATTTTTTTTTGTGACTCCGCATTGACTGTATAAAAAGTCAGGCCATATTAGGATTGCTAGGATTGTAATTTGTCATATTTATGCAACCCAGGCTGTGAGTGGCAAGTACACATTTTTTACTACCTTTAACTCATTTTCTTTTTAATATCCTTCATGAGAAGAAGACAAATATTTCTGGCTATCTACTCAGTTGTCACCCACTAAGGGATAAACATTTAGACATGAGTACCACATCCCATTCGTATAAAAAGCAGCTCGATACAGTAAAGCTGCCATCAAAATGTGCTCACAGATTCTTTTGTGAATTTTTGAGGTCTTTTGCAGTCTTCAAAAAGAGGAAACGTGAACAGGAAAGAAAAATGTCTGCACTGCACCATTAAGAGAGAAAAGAGAAATTCTAAAGGCACCTAAAGCAACTGAGTGACTCAAACGATTCAGAGAGAAAACTTAATTACAAGAGCATCAATATACTTGTCGTGAAATCAATATTTAGCAGACCTGCTCACATTAAGTCTGCTTGGCAGGAGAGATCAAAAGTTATGTAACTGTTTCTGGAGAAGAGAAACTGGATATGTATTACTGAAATAACTCTATATAAATGGCTCAAGAATTGTGTCAACAGTCGCATCAACAGTATATTAAAGATAACCCTGCTCAGCTTTCCAAGATGAACAGGGACATTAAAGAGCGATACTTAATGAAGGTTTCTCCTGTAATAACAAGGGCATTTTATTCAACAGCCTGTACAAGAGCAACCTCAGTCCTTCCAATGATTTATTCTGCTTACCACTTATGAAATATAAATTTTCTCCAAGAATAATTGGGTAATGCAATGAAGACATCCAATATGGAAGATGAAATGATATGTGTAGCACAGTTATGAGCAATATAGTTAATTTCCTAAACACATGCTTCTACTGTAAGGGGAGAAAATTTATTAGTTAGCAATGTAAGTATCTAGGCTAACTTCCTTTGTTAGTATTATTCTGGGAATAATATCCCATTTGGCATCTCTTCTAATATATTAAGTTGTCATTAGTGGAATATAAATGTTAAATTAAAATAAGGAATTGCTATTCATCATGGTTTACACAGTTAGAATCTCCTTCTGCCCATTTAAACCCTACATTGATCCAGCCAGCCGCCAATATTCTGTGGCACGTAACCAGGCACGGCCATTGAACATCAGCTTTAACCACCTAGGTACTGTCGAGTTAGTGGTAGGGTGGTTCATGGGTAAGTTCAAGGATGAATCAGCATATATGCAGGCATGGACCGTATTCAGTGTTGGTGCCCTCACAGCTAGCTTAGGCCACTTAGCTATGCAATTGCCAGCAATTAATATTGGCTGGCACCTGCATATCTTCTGGGTAGCAGCCTGAGGTGTCTCCCCCAACCTGGACCTACTTCAGATCCTTGGTGGTCTAGTAGGTTGTCAGGGCAGGATTGAACCCATTCACTTTTACTTCTGCTGGCTCTTGATGTAAGATGGCAGCCACAACCTCTAGCAATAGACAAGGTACTATCGCTGGGGGGGGGGGGGGTTGGCCTTCCATATAAGGGCAATTGCCCTAATATGGAAGGCCTACCCCTAGGCTGTTCTATCTTTATCCACTGAGTTAACAGGGCACTGGTCTGAATGTTGATTGATGCCTGAATAACTTCCACGTGACTCAAGTGGAGGAGTAGCCTAATGGTTAGTGCAGTGGCCTGACAACCAATGCAACTGGATTCGATTCCCATGGCAGTTCCTTATGACTCGGGGCAATTCACTTAACCCTACACTGCCCTAGGTACAAATGCTTAAATTGTGAGCCCAATAGGGACAGAATAAAGTGTTTGTATGTTACAGAAAGGCAGTATATCAAATCCCATCTCTTCTCCCTTTCCCTTGCCTGGATATTCAGTTCTGGAGCCTGGGCGTGGACTGGCATTGAATACCAAAGTGTAGTGATGTGAATGTAACATTGGGAGAAATTCAGCATATTAGCTGCATGAAATTATCCCTGCAGTTTCTAATTATTGTTTTTGTGCCTGTGTGCCTAGCCCTATGCAACCTTTTGCTGTTTTAGGTGTCCTGCCAATGAGAGAAGATTGCCTGAAAGATCTAGCAGCACTTTGTTTCAAGTTTTTTTTTTAAACAATCCTGGAGCTCCTAGGTTGCCCTTTTGGTGAACTTTTGTTTCCTGCATCTGCTAAAAACCCAGACCTTCTGGCACTAGAACTTTCCAGAGACTTGGGGAAGTCAATGGAATGAAATGGATGTGAAGGAGGGGTTAGATGCTTGGAGGATGTTCCTGGTGGTCACCCTAACTCTCTCAAAGTAATTTAAGCCCTTGCTTTTGCCCACCAAAATTTGTCTTAGGTTTTCTCCTGCCTCTGATCAATGTCCTGAGGGAGACCCTACTTGTTATGCCTGCAGCAGATATCCTATGACCAGTGAGAGCCACAAATTAACCCCATTTAAGCAGCTGCTACAGGAAGCCATCAAAAGAATCGATTGGACAGCTAGATGGCCGAGAGGTAAAAGGAGCGATCAGGGAAGTCAAAGCAGAGATTAAATGAATTATTTGCTTTGATCTTCACCGAGGAAGATTTGAGAGAGATACCGGTGCCAGAAATGATATTCGAAGTTGATGAGTCAGAGAAACTGAATGAATTCTCTATAAACCTGGAGGATGTAATGGGGCAGTTCTACAAATTGAAGAGCAGCAAATCCCCTGGACCGGATAGTATTCATCTCAGAGTACTGATAGAACTGAAAAATGAATTTGCGGAGCTATTGTTAGTAATATGTAATTTATCCTTAAAATCGAGCACAGTACCAGAAGATTAGAGGGTGGCCAATTGATGTAATGCTGATTTTTAAAAAAGGTTACAGAGGAGATCCAGGAAATTATAGACCGGTGAGTCTGACGTCGGTGCAGAGCAAAATGGTAGAGACTATTATAAAGAACAAAATTACAGAGCATATTCAAAAGCATGGATTAATGACACAAAGCCAACATGGCTTTAGTGAAGAGAAATCTGGCATCACCAATCTATTACATTTCTTTGAAGGGGTCAACAAACACGTGGATAAAGGTGAACTGGTTGATATTGTGTATCTGGATTTTCAGAAGGTGTCTGACAAAGTACCTCATGAAAGACTCCAGAGTAGGGTCCAACTGTGGATTAAAAACTGTTTAAAAGATAGAAAACAGAGAGCAGGGTTAAATGGTCAGTATTCTCATTTGAGAAGGGTAGTTAGTGGGGTTCCCCAGGGGTCTGTGCTGGGACTGCTGCTTTTTAGCATATTTATAAATGACCTAGGGATGGTAGTAACTAGTGAGATAATTAAATTTGCTGATGACAAAAGGTTATTCAAAGTCGTTAAATCACGGGAGGATTGTGAAAAATTACAAGAGGACCTTACAAGACTGGGAAACTGGGCGTCTAAATGGCAGATAACGTTTAATGTGAGCAAGTGCAAAGTGATGCATGTGGGAAAGAGGAACCCGAATTAGAGCTACGTCATGCAAGGATCCATGTTAGGAGTCACTGACCAAGAAAGGGATCTAGGTGTCATCGTTGATGATACATTGAAACCTTCTGCTCAGTGTGCTGCTGTGGCTAAGAAAGCAAATAGAAATTTAGGTATTATTAGGAAAGGAATGGAAAACAAAAATGAGGACGTTATAATGCCTTTGTATTGCTCCATAGCGCTACTGCAGCTCGAATATTGTGTTGTGTACTGTGGCCATCCCTTGTGAACGTGATCCTTTATTATTCCTTCCTTCTACATTCTGAGTCCTGCAGCACACAAAGTCAAGAGGTGAGAGGAATCTTTCTTTTGGGGGCTAGAGATGAGGGAGGGGGAAGGAGGGATGGACTAGGGGAAACATTTCAAAGGTTTCCTAATCTGACCTATCCTGACCTGAGAGTCCTGACCCAATCCTCAAGATCTGAGTTTTTGAGGCAATCATAAAAAGTCATCACCTTCTGGAGAGAAGAAAAACATCTGGATAAAGGAACCAGGTAGAGAGTTTAAATATATATTTTCACTGCTTATAGAATCTGACTTTCTTGGGGAATCAAGGTGACTGTGTGGCTGGGGCAGCATAAGGAGCAGGGCCAGGGGCAGGCTGAGGTGGGGCTAGGGTTGGGGCAGCAATTCATGTTTTTGTCTCCTCTTTTTTGTCTCTGTAAATATGGTAACCCTACACAGAGGGAAGAGGACAAGTATCAGATGTTATGCTATGTTATGTTATGTTATGCAGAGTTTATTGTCTGCAAATACCAATATTTAGTTCATTGCGGGTCACAAATCAAAAACACTGAGACATAAACCTCAGGAAGTATATATTATTATGGTTAAAACAAACAATTATAATTATGAGAAATGAGGAATGGCCTAGTTGTTAGGGTGGTGGACTTTGGTCCTGGGGAACTGAGGTCAATTCCCACTTCAGGCACAGGCAGCTCCTTTTGACTCTGGGCAAGTCACTTAACCCTCCATTGCCCCATGTAAGCCACATTGAGCCTGCCATGAGTGGGAAAGCACAGGGTACAAATGTAACAAAAAAATAAATAAAATAATTATCCCAGATATTCATGGAAGAAAAACATTTTGATGGCTTTACGAAATACTTGATAATTCCTAAGCATATGCATCTCCAAAACTAGAGAGTTCCATAATGAAACAATCTGATAGTGAAGAGAAGAACTGAACAACTTCTTGGATCTTATAGAACAGACTATTGGGAAATTTAACAACATGCGATTGTGGGTTTCCTCATATAGGTAAAAGAGTGCAACAATGTAGATGATCTTAAATGCAATTGTATACAGCTTAAACTTTGCCCTGGCTTCATCCGGGAGCTAGTGCAATATCATGAGTAAAAGAGTGACTGATGTATATTTGCGGCTGAAAAAAATAATGCTTACCAAGTGTCTTTGCCAACCATTATAAATAATGTCACAGTAATCCAAGCTAGACAAGGTCAGAACCTGAACCAATAATCTAAACTCATCAGGATCAAAGTAGTTCCGAATTTTTCTAAGTTTCCTTAAAGTATGTAATGATTTCTTGGTTACAGATTTTACATGATTGGAAAATGTTAATAAACTATCTACTTCCACCCCCAAAATTCTGGAGCAGAAGTCAAATGAAAAAGTGTTTGTTCCTAGAGAAAAATGTGAGGGAATCTTAGAAGGATCAAACAAGCCTATCCAGAATAATTTTGTTTTTTTCTGGATTTAATTTGAGTCTATGGCTTAAAATCCAGTCCTCAATAACCTGTACACAAGTTCCCAACTCTTTCAGTGTGCCAGCTCAAATCTTTCACCAGTCTTTGGATAGATGAGTATCTTAATATTAATGTTTACATTGCACACTAAGCATGATTCACACTTGTGGTATCCCACAAGTGTCTCTGGCTTCCTAAATTTGTATATTGTGGAAGTGCTGAATGAACTAAGAGGTTTTACCAGCTGTAAAAGCTCAGGTGTCATCTACATTGCACAATGCCCATATTGACTACTTTATATAGGGAAAACCATAAGACCCTTGAATAAGTGGATTGTTGAATATAAAAGTGCAATTAAAAGGAAAGTACTAGAGAAACCACTAGTGGAACATTGTCTAAAAAAGAATCATGTATTTGAAGAGTTTTACTTTTTTGTGCTGTGTGTGCCAAGCCCCTCACAGAGAGGGGTGATTTGGACAACCTTTTATTACAGATGGAACAAAGATTTATAAATAAGTTTAATACAGTAACCCCACACTTTTATATCAGGTCTAATTCCACGGGAAAACCATTTTGCTATCCGTTATGGGCTAGAGATGTTCATTCCATAACATAGACCAAAGTCACGCCTATGAAATGCCCCCCTCTGGAGACATCTTAGACTAAACGTATTGGCAATTTAGACTGACTTTTTTCTTTTGTTTGATAATTTGCTTTGGATGTTTTTCTGCGAAAAATATGTCTATCTGCCTTTTAGGTCAATTTTTGCATGTTGTTCTGTTTTGAAAATAATCCTCTTAGGCTGCTTTAGAAAATAATACATTTTGTTGGATAGTTCCTGAAGGAAAAGTTCATAAATCATTATTAGCCATATAGATTTGGGAAAGCCACTGCTTAACCCTAGGAATGAGTTTCAAGCAGTGAATCTAGTCTGTGGGATCCTGCTAGATACTTATGACCTGAATTGGTCTAGTTGGATGCCTGTCTTGATGGAGCTTTTTTCTGGCCCAGTGTTATACATCTAGGGGGGATTCTATATAAAAAAAATCAGCACCGAAAAAAGCACGTAGCGGTATCCTATAAACCACGCCTAAAGTTAGGCACAGATTATAGAATAGTGCTTAAGCCCAGAGACTGCAACTACATGTAGGCATGGCAATTTGCACCAATGAAAATGTGGTGGAAATGCCCATGCCTATATTTAGGCTGAGTCCCCTTATTTTATAATTACGTGCATAACTAAAATTTATGCCCCCGATCTGCCCTGATCTTCCCAAGGCCCTCCCATTTTCATCCCCCCTTTTCTGACTCATGCCTAAATTTATGTGCATACATGTTAATTGAATATAATTAGTACCAATAATTACTTGTTAAAAAGCCACGTATTGATGCTAATTAGCTTGCTATTCAATTAAAATGTGCACACACATTTTATAGCGTTTTATAGATCTAGGGGGCTAATGCTCTTACTCTATGTTCCTATAGTATATAGACTACATTATAAACTACATTCACTAACACTTTTTGCTATGATTGTTTTGAAAAATGAAAAATGATGAAAAGGAATCTTTGAAACAGAATGCATACTCTTAAGTCTTCACTGGCTAATTAATAGATCAGTAGACTGAGAAAGTCTTCCCCTGTGAGTTTCTTTTGTGAAATCACTGTTAAACTTCAGTTATAAGTATGTATATGAGGGAAGTTAAATCTATTTCCTAGAACTTACTTTTGTTCAGGATAATTGCTACTTTTGAATAATGCCTTTGGGACTTATACAGAGAACTATTCAAATTTGTAAAGGAAAACTATTCTGCTGGTCTCTAGCAATGCAATGTTCTATTTTATTGAAAGGTACAGTGAGATACAGTTATTTTTGCATTGATAAAACAAAAAAAAAGCAATTCACATCAGTACTGTATCCCACAAGAAAGCAGAGAAGTCCCCAATGACCTATTCACAGTAGGATGAGCTGCATAGGAAGGTGAAAGGAGATGACTCAGAAATAACATGAGGAAATACTTCTTTGTAGAAAGGGCGGATAAATTTGAAATGTGTCAATAAAATGAAAACTCCAAGAAGCCAGACTCTCCATGCAATACAACCTCAGAAGAACACAAACAGAAAATCATTTTTCTCATGTACTAAGTAAAATTTCAAAGACAAAAGAAATGCACATTTCCAAAGCTGACACATTACAATAACTAAAGTGGAAGTAAGCTTTTTTTTTCTTCCTTTGTTGTCTGAACTGATTTTTTTCTAATCATGTTGCTCCTGGTCTCTCTCTCTCTCAATTTTTAAATCCATTTTTAGGGTCTACTGTCCTTTTTTTCTCTCTCCTCCTCCCCTACATCTCACATTTATATTTCACTTTTCATCTTATTTTGTTCCATTTCTGTGTTCTCAGATTCTGCCTCTATCTCTCAATCTATTCTTAGCCGCAATCATATCTCCACTGATTGTCTAATCATCCCCTTTCACTATTTTTATCTCTCCACTGGTTCCCTAACCATCCCCTTTCACTATTTCCTCTTCCAATCACCTCTTCACATTTCTAGTCACCATTTATTCACCGCTCCCTCCTTGCTATTTTATGACATCTTTTTTCTTCCATTCTTCTTCATTCTGTGATATTATTCCTCCATTTCCCATCCCATATCTTCTTATTTTAACCACATTTATCCCTCTTGTTTCTCAATCATCCTTTTTTTTTTTTTGCCCTTAGGAGCTTTTACTAAACCATGTTATGCAGTTAAGGTGGAATTTATTTAAAAACAATCCAACACTCACAACTTATATGGGGCCCAACAGCTCCATTATACCCGTGACTCGCCTATCTCCTCATCGGTCCTTAAATATATCGTTAAACAGTTATTCCTCACAATATTTTTGTTGCAGGTCCTTTATAAAGATAAGTGAAATAAGATATAATAAATGAGATGGAAGCATTTAATAATTAAATAGATTTTGCAAAGCAATTATGAGGAATAACTGTTTAACGATATATTTAAGGACCGATGAGGAGGTAGACGAGTCACAAATGTAATGGAGCTCATGTGAAATGAGTCGGCACTGAGGTCTAGTAGAGCTGGTTGGCTCCATATAAGTTGTGAGTGCTGGGCTGTTTTTAAACAAGTTGTTATAGTGGCCCTCATGTAGTATTGGTTAAGGTGGGAATTAGCATACTGTCAGCACACACCCAATTTAAATGTTAACACAGTGGTATGGCAGGGATAATTCTAGAAAGTGGACACAGAAACTTAGCATATGCACACATAAATGTCCATAATCTTACTATGCACTATTGTGTAACTACATGCATATCTTTTATAGCATGTAATTTGCAGTTAAGTGTTCACATGGACAATGTGTGGGAAGGACTCACACTTATGCACATAACTTATGGAATATGTATGTTATGCGCATATCTCCGGAATCTAGGAGGAAGCATTTGCACCAACTCTATGGCTGTCATAAGTGGTTATACCTAACCACATATAGGCTTATATAAATGGTTATCATAGGATTCTGTAAAGGAAAGTAGGAATCAACTTTCCTATGTAGGACAGGCTCCAAATATAGGTGCCCCTTTATAGAATTATCACTTAGAGTGTAATTTTGAAACATCTTTAATCGCACATACAAGGATTTTTATAAAATTATCTTGGGGGTTAGATGTGTAAAGGTTTGCAGGGTACCAACAGACATGCACTTTGAGACAGCCTACCCACAGGTATGTTCATGGGTAGAGTCTGGGTGGTGCATTGGCAGACTTGCAATTTCAACATGCTATTTATAGAATGTGCTTGAGTAAGAGTAAATGTCCACAGCTTCAATTTAGATGCAATATCTATCTCTTTGCCCCTATTTATGTTCAAGAAATTTTTTATTGATGTTCAGCAGAGTACACACAACTGACCTGCTCCATATTAACATTAACATTGGTTTCATTTTTTTGCCCCTATTTATAAAAGCACATAATGCCCTATGAGGCCCTTTTACAAAGGCACAGTAGGCTGTATGTACGTGCAGCACCAAAACGAGACTACCACCAGGCTAACGCACCCCCCCGGCGGCAATTTTGTATTTGGTGTGTGCCCATACCGCTGGGACAAATTTTTTTTTAATGTCCTGTTCTGCACGGTGTTTCCGCCATTAATTGGTAGTTGATGCACACCGACCGGTCACCATGTGTGTAGCGCATGAGCCCTTACGGCTAGATCAATGGGTTGCGTTATGGGCTCAGGGCATAAATAGGCATGCAATGGTTTCAATTTTACCGCAGGCTCTTTTCCCGGCCCATTGACAAAAAGCCCTTTATCCCAGACGTGGTAAAAACTGGCCCGGCATGTGCCAAAAACACGTGCTTACACTACCACAGGCCACTTTTTGCCGTGGCTAAATAAAAGGACCCTTATGTGTCTTTTCAAAATAGGCAACTACTTGCGTTTATATATAGGTGCTCCATCATCCCTACTTTCTTCAGTAACTGAGAAGGGGTGGGGAATAGGTGGTGACAGTGCCTTACACTTAATGGTGGTAGATACATTATGTTAACTGTTAAGGGACCAGAAAATGCACAGCGGTTAGTGTTACCTTGCTAGATGGCATTAAGTGTATCTGTCTAAATATCAAATTCAGGGCTTTGAATTATCACTAAATATCAGTCAACGATAAAGTATCAAAAGATATCCAAATGCTCTATACGTGATGTGTTGTGTCTTTTATGTTTGAAAGAGGAAAAGCCTCAAATGGTAAGGAGCACTCCTTTGTTGATAATTCTACCAACTTTAGGAAGCCACCTTTCATTCATCATAGGCTCAAAACCTCCAAAATGTGAAATTTCAAGCTTGAACCTTACTTATTAGTATCTTAAAGGTTCTAAGATGCACTTATCTTGACAGCCTTGTAGTCGTGTTTCACCGCCTATGGCCCGACTTCAGCCCGAGTTTCGATTTCTGCCTCAGGGTCCGTGGTGCCATTAACTGTATCTGTGTCATCTGCAGTGTCTTTAAAATGTGCTAAGCTTATTTTCTGTATGTTAACTGTATTGGCAGTTGCTGTAAATAACACCAACAGTTATCACTGAAGCTTTACAGTTACCAAGTTTACAAGTTTATTGAGAGCTTGATATACTGCAGATTGGGCTGTAGGAGCAAAACAAGCAGTATGAAGCACTATGGGGGAGATTCTATATATGGCACCTGAAAATCCGCATGGAAATCATTTTCACCTAAGCATATTCTGTAAGATTTAGGCACGGTATATAGAATATGATTAGTTGATATCCCAATGCCTAAAATTACGTGCCTCCATTTACACCAATAAAAATGTAGTGTAAATCCATGCATATAGATTTACGCAGACTGGGCCATATTCTATAACAAAGAAAGTAAATTTGGGAACGCCCATTTCCTCACCTGTAATCATGCCCCTTTTTGGATGTGTGTATTAGAATTTAAGCACAGTGAATTACAGCATATGGTTAGCGAGTTTTGCGCGTAAATTCTAATTATTGCCAATTAGTGCTCATTATTGCTTGTTTAAGTGCTATTAGCAACGCTGATTGGCTTGCCTAAGTTACATGCATTGTTATGGAATACACAGATTTAGGCATGGAATGCTAGTTGTTATATATAGAATCCGGCAGTATATGTGTTCCTATATAACAAAGATATATGGGATTATAATACATGGCACTATCCAGCATTAATAACCTGACTTCAAAAATACAGACTCAAGCATATTCTAGCTTTCAATATAAAACCTATTGTTTGCTGAAGCTGCAACCTTATGTACAGATGAAGATTGCTGACAAGGATCCTGATGTGCTAGAATAACAAGGTTGTTATCAACATTGATGTCATGGCCAGAAGAGCCAAGGACTCTTGGAATTACCCTTGCAGCTAGAGAAATGCTGTTACTGGCAAATTGCGCAATGTTTATGGAACCCCGACTTCTTGTCAAGGTGACTTCTTCAATGTGGTGCCAGTGAGACAATCAATTGTCCCTTGAAGCCACAATATTTGAAGTAAAAAAAAGTTATGTGTGTATCACCCCCCAAGGCCAGAATGTATGTCATTAGCACCCATGTTTACTATATAAAAAGGGTCTTTTCCCTGAGGCAAGGAGGCTGCTGTGTTGACATTCCATCCAAGGAGCAGACTGCGCTGAATCTGATTGAAGATCTGAGGAACACACTGCCACCTGCTAGAAATCTGCATCAGGTTGTATGTGTGCCATGTACTTTTTTTTAATATAAGTGCTGTGGGCTCAGTGTGACTCTTTTACTTAGGAGTCTAGGTAAGGATTATGTGTGTTTATTCTGACCTGTTGCTATGATAAGACTTCTGTGTCTTTATTATTGCCTTCTTTGCACATTATCTTTGCTACTATTTTTATAATACGTGGTTGTGGAATTAGTTATTTCTATTATTTAGGGCAAAGTGAGCTTGGATCTAAGGATAAAAGGGAACACATTTGCTTCTGACCACTCACTAAGTCTGGATTACCAGAGACCTATTCCTGTTTGAATTTATGCTAAGTGTCAGGTACCCTAATAACACCCCCAAAAGGGTTGTATCTGTATGTGCTCACAGGGCAACAATCTAGGTGGTCTACAAAAATAAAAGTAGGGGTCAAATGGTACATCAATAGTAGTCAGAAAGGGACCAGGAGAGAGAAAGAAGGAAAGGTTGGTGAAAAAGAGGCAAAACTAAGGATAGAAAAGTGGAGAGGAAGATCAAAGCAAGAGGGCGGGGGGGGGGGGGGGGGGATATAAGTTGTGTCCAGCAGGTTCACCCAGAGATCAAACAGTACATACCTACATATAGTCCTCATCTCAAACAAATCAACACCATACTAATTATACTTATGAGAAAACCACAAAGAACCTCGGCACCGACTTATTTCTCATAAGCCATACACTTATGGCTCGCTTATATTCATAATTGGTTCTTAAATCATCATGACACTAGAACATTACTTACTTTTATTTGAACTCATTATTTGTAATTTGTTTTTTGTTATTTTTTTGTACAAAGAATATTTTATCATCCCTAGATAATTTGTAAAAAAGGTGCACTGGACCAACTGCTGACAGCTTCAGGGGATGGTCCTAATGTCTACCAATTATTATTGCTTTTCTCTGAGCTGGGGGGGGGGGGCAAAGGGCCCCTGCCTAAAGCACTATATACCAAATGTTAATATAAAAAATCCCAATGTAAACCATCGGTACTCAAACCACATATACCAATACAAAACCGGGGTACTACTTTCAAAAACATTTTTGAGAACATATATTCATGAATTACCAAAAATACTTTTACATATAGAGTATATATATACATATATATATATGTATATATATATATATATATATATATAAACCAGTAGCTAAAACACCAATCTGCATATATGGATCATATAGACCATATAAAAAAGCTTACCTAGTATGGGCAATTAAAGTTTTAAAGGGGAATTCTCACAATCAAAACTTACCCATGCAGGGATACGCACTTTTTTAGGATAATACCCTAGAAAGTGAATGTTTCTCAATCATTGAATACCCCACAGTATTCTTCTAATTTCACAAGTAGCCATTTAATTACAATGCTCTATATATGTAATAAAATGTACTAAATGTGTTCATTATTACATAAGTACAATATATCCTATCTTCTATATGCTCACTGCTACCCAGTCTTTCATTATTTCAATAGCATGTTCCCCCCCCCCTCAAAAAACATTTTTATAAAACAAACACATTATTTGTACTTTCCTAATCATCACCTATGCGAAAAATAGAAAAGCACCACCCGGCAGACCTTGCAGCACAACTGTTCTTCAATCCACCTGAGCTTCCCTATGCAATGGTTACCTCTACTGGCAGTGTCCCTCCTGACACCTGACACTGTGGGGTTTTGATGAACTCAGGGACTTGGGTTCAATCTGCCACAATCTTCAAAGAAACAATAACCTGCTTATAATCGAAATAGAAAAACGCCTATATTGTGACCCAAATCGTTTATCTCACAAAAATGAATAAAGCGGTATAATCGAAAGCTGAATTTGGACGTTTTCAACTGCACTCCATCGCGGATGCGGACAAAGTTGATGGGGGCGTGTTGAAGGTGTGGTGAAGGCGGAACTGGGGCGTGGTTATCGGGCGATCAGAGATGGGCGCCTTTCGCCGATAATGGAAAAAAATATGCGTTTTTAGTGAGAATTTAGGGCACTTTTCCTGGACCCTGTTTTTCCACGAATAAGGCCCCAAAAAGTGCCATAAATGACCAGATGACCACTGGAGGGAATTGGGGATGACCTCCCCTGACTCCCCCAGTGGTCACAAACCCCCTCCCACCACAAAATATGCCGTTTCACAACTTTTTATTTTCACCCTCAAATGTCATACCCACCTCCTTGGCAGCAGTATGCAGGTCACTGGAGCAGTTATTAGGGGGTGCAGTGGACTTCAGGCAGGTGGACCCAGGCCCACCCCCCCCCACCTGTTACACTTGTGCTGGTAAATGGGAGCCCTCCAAACCGCCCCCCAAACCCACTGTACCCACATGAGGTGCCCCCCTTCACCCCTTAGGGCTATAGTAATGGTGTAGACTTGTGGGCAGTGGGTTTTGAGGGGGATTTGGGGGGCTCAACACCCAAGGGAAGGGTGCTATGCAGCTGGGAGCTGTTTTACCTTGTTTTTTTTTTTTTTTTAAGTGCCCCCTAGGGTGCCCGGTTGGTGTCCTGGCATGTGAGGGGGACCAGTGCACTACGAATCCTGGCCCCTCCCACGAATAAATGTCTTGGAGTTATTCGTTTTTGAGCTGGGCGCTTTCGGTTTCCATTATCGCTGAAAAACAAAAACGCCCAGCTCAAAAAAAGATAAACGTCCATGTTTTTTTCGAAAATACGCTTCGGTCCGCCCCTTCACGGACCCGTTCTCGGAGAGAAACGCCCATGGAGATAGACGTTTCCGTTCAATTATGCCCCTTCACGTGCACCAACATCTCTACCAAATGTGCATGACAACTAACAACTTTTATAACACTCCTCTGACAGGAAATTATGTCACCGACATACATGAACACCTGGAAACAAAGAACCTTCTAACAAATTCCAAAATGAAATCTACAATTAAAGTCCCGAAGGGATCAAACAATAACTTGCATCTCACAATGCCTGTGCTGAATTCTGGTTGACTTTGTACTGTGTGTACTAAACAGTGCTTTCTGTGCTATAGTTTCTCTGTGCCATGTATGCAGAGCAATGTTCTTTCCCTTATGACTCGCCATCATGAGATTGTGAATAAAAAAAAAAATCATAAGCTGGTCTGTGCAAGTACTGATAGAGGTGAATTAACTTGGAGACATTAAGGTGCTGATGATCAAGCTAATTTGCAGTCTAAAGAAAAGGAGACTTCCCATGCCCCTTAGGACTTTACCTAGGACCTGATGAGGTGCCAGGATACTGATATATACCTCTTACAGCTGGAACCAGGGTTTCCATAGTGCTGACTTGCAGGAATGTGGGGCTTATCCATGTGGTGCAGTATAACTTTATATATTCTTATCAATTTGTATATATAATGTATGCTATACTAATAAAATTATATCTAATTTCTATTCATGACTGCAGTTACTAAGACAAGGCAGTGGCGTTGCCAGGGGGCACCAGAGGAGCGGCCGCTCCCCCAAACGGAGTTCTGCCGGCGCGGGCGCCTATTTTTTTTCAATGTGTTGCATTGAAAATGTGCTCTGGCACCGGCGGAAGTCTGTTCTCGCGCTGCTCTCGCTCCCCCTGCGCTGTCAACCTGGCTCCGCTTCTGAGACAAGGGAGAGGGGAGGGAAAAACCAAGTACTTGTGGAGGACAAAGCTAACAAGAACCATGCACCTGCAACTCATCCTTGCTTGTCATCAGTTTTACAAGCTCATCTTCAGGGCCAACGGAATGCGTTAAGCAGGGTATGCAGGGCAGTAGGAGGGGGGGTGTGCAAACATTTGGGGGCACCTGGCTTTAGCCCTCCCCAGCTGCCCTGCTTTTTTTAGTACATAAGTAATGCCATACTGGGAAAAGACCAAGGGTCCATCGAGCCCAGCATCTTGTCCACGACAGCGGCCAATCCAGGCCAAGGGCACCTGGCAAGCTTCCCAAACGTACAAACATTCTATACATGTTATTCCCGGAATTTTGGATTTTTCCAAGTCCGTTTAGTAGCCTCTTGTCAAGCGTATCTAGTGCACCAGCACCATGTACTTCTCTAAGTCACAAAATTAATTACTTCCAGTGTTGTGATACCAGAAGTAGTTAATCTGTGGCTCACCTCAAAGGAGCACACATTGCCAGCATGCTAGACCCGTTTGACTAGAAGCAGAGCTGGAGGTGGAAGCTGATCCAGACGACAGGTGAGAGAATGGAGCTGGGGCTGAAAAAGGGGGCAGGTTGGAGAAGGGGGAGGGAGAAGAAAGAAAGGCAATACTGGACTGGGATGGACTGGGGCAGGGCAGGGGTGACTGATAGTTTGTAGGGGGAAATGCCACTTATAGTTTGCAGTGGGGTGCCAGAGACTCTAGCACCAGCCATGGCTCATTCCATCATTCCAGGATCAGACTAAGGCATAGAAGGCAGCTAACTAATGCACAGGGCCCTTCCTAAAAATTGTGTGGACCCTAGGCATGCACTTAATTTGTCAAGGCCTTAATTCAGCTCTGCTTCTACTTGCTAGATCAGCTGAGGCTGAAATTGGTGCAGAGACAGAGGGAATCCAAATTATCAATCAATGGTGGACTTAGAACCCATGATTTCAAGGTTCCAGAAGGAGCCCAGATGCATGGTAAGAATTGTTGCTGCATTTAGTAGACTAAAGTAGGTTGGGAGTGGATATAAAAATGTGGAAGATGCTCCCCAAATAGAAATGAATGAAGACAGAGCCATGATCTAAGCCCTGATTTTAATTGAGACAGAAATAAAAATTGAGCAGGTGGAAACTTCCAAGCAGTAGCTCTGGTGGTACCCTGCTTAGATAGGGTCATCCCCACAGGCAGGTATTAAGAGAAAAGATAAGGTGTCTTCCTGGAGACCAAATGAGGAGTAAGGTAAAAGGTACAATCAAGGCTGCCAAAATCCCTCAGTTATATGTCTTGACATCAGCAGCAACACAAATTAGTGTGGGGTCTGTGAACCAACATATGTTTGCATACTCTGTACCTTCCTCCCACAGAGTTCCTCTTACCTAAGACACTCATCTGGAAGGACAGAGTGCCACCAGGGTCTTCTTACCTAGGATGCTCATGTAGAGGACAAGAGTGTCAGCTTTTAGTTATTCTAATATCTAGATCTCTGGAATAGGAGGATTTGGCATTTTGAGTCTGCCATTTCAATATTTTATTAAAAACTGTTATATTATGGGGAAAATCTTTTGACTTCTTGATCTTCTATTCCCTTTGCTGTTTTTTGTTTTGTTACATTTGTACCCCACGCTTTACCACTCATGGCAGGCTCAATGCGGCTTACATGGGGCAATGGAGGGTTAAGTGACTTGCCCAGAGTCACAAGGAGCTGCCTGTGCCTGAAGTGGAAATTGAACTCAATTCCTCAGGACCAAAGTCCACCACCCTAACCACTAGGCCACTCCTCCACTCCTAGTTACCTACTTTAATCTCTCAGCCTTTCTTCTAGCTTTTCTACTCCTGCTGCATCTTGCTTTTTTTGTTGTTATTTTTTGTTTGTTTTATTTTTGTCATTTATATTTCCCATTTATTTTTTTTCTGTGTTCTTGTTAATATTAGGATTTAAAGCGCTCTTAGCTTCCAGAGTTGTTTCATACTGTTAAGTGTTTTTTTTTTTTGCTCTGCTGAACCCAAAAAACAGAAAACTCTGCTCCTGTCATGTACTGTTAGAATGTTTTAAGCAGAAGATTTGTCAATTCCATGACTCTTTAGGCTCTGGATGTTGCAGTAGTTTAACTGCTGAAACAAACCCACTGAAGAATAAGTGAACTTTTTATTTTCGGCTGAGTAATGATGATGTTATCTGTTACTGGAATGAAAATTGCATGTTGTATATTGGACCCTGTTCCAAATCCTTTGATCAGGTCATCTCTGAACATCTTGAGTCTTATCATTGTTGTAAACACATCTTTACAGTGTGGACTTGTGCCACTGAACTGGAAGGAAGTTGTGTATGTCCAGTAAGTTGTGTATGTCCAGTATTTAAGAAGCTGACATGAGATGTACCGATCTTCTAAGCTTCTGTCCTATCTCAAAATGTGCCTTTTCTAACAAAGCAACTAGAAAAAGCAGTTTTACATCAGTTACAGAACTATTTAATTGACAACAATATTTTGGAAGCTTTTCAGTTTGGGTTTCATCAAAAATATAATGTATTACTTGTTGGATGGATGTCATGAGATGATGGTGGTACTTCTATATTACAGCAGAATTTAAGAACATTAGTCATGAGATCTTATGAACTTGGTTGCTATTTCTTGGTACTGGTCCTGTTGCCCTGCAGTGGTTTTGCTTTTATCATTGTGGGTATTATCAGAAAGTTTTAATTGGGGATTCTGCTTCTGTGTTGTCTAGTCTTACTGCAAGCGTTCCTCAGGGTTCCATATGGGCTGCTACTTTGTTTAATATCTATTTGTTGTCAATATGTAATGTGCTGGGATCACTTCAAGTACAACGTATAGACTGTACCCTGATGATATTCAGGTTTCCAGTGCCCCTCCCCCAATTTCTGATTCATGGCATGGAGTGAAGGCTTTCTGCACTAATTCTACCTTTATGTTATCAGACTGGATGACTATAAATTGTTTAGCTTTATATTTTTTAATGAATGAGTAATCAATATTTCTCATGCTTATGCCCTTTTGTCAGCTATGCTGTGGAATTTCAAATAAATGATTATCCCATTTAATTAAATCATGTTGTAAGGGCTTTAGGTGTGTGGTTTGACTCATTTTTCTACGTGGGAACAAATTAAATCTGTCGTTAACATGACCTATTATAAACTCAGATTGTCGAATCATTTAAAACCTTTTCTTCAGTCAGAAAGGTTTAGAACCATGTATATGCATTAGTGCTTAGTGTTCTTGACTATTGTAATACACTGTATATTAGTTTATTCAGGGGTGGCCTTGCCATAAGATGAACTAAGCATCCAAGTAGGGGACAGTGTCATGGCTCTGATGCATGAGAAAAGCCATCTTCATACCATGCCTGCTGCTGCAGCTGCCATCCCCCTGCCTGCTCTCAGGCTTGTCCAAAGCTTAAATAAAGCTGAGCACTGTGAAGCTTTCTAAGCACAGGCCCATACTCAAATTCTACCATGTCCCACCCCCTTCGGACAGTAAGTCTGCCTTGAAGAGGGGTGAGACACTGCAGTGTTTGATTGCAGGCTTGTGCTTATAGGGCCTGAGCAGTGCTTAGATTTCTCTAAGACTGTGGTCAGCCAGGAGGAGGTATGGGAGAGAAAAATATATGAAATGCTGACCACCTGGGGGGTAAGAAAGAGGAAAAGGAGAGATGCTGACAACCTAGCAGAGGGGAGATAGAGGAAAAAGAAGATCCTGGTGGTGGAGGAGGAAAAAAGGAGGGGAAAGAGAAATGCTGGCCACATAAGGGGTAAAGAGGAGAAGGAAATATGCTGGGTTACAGGATAGGACTTGTAGGGCAATTGGGGCAAGGGTTACAGGATAGGGCTGGTGGGTTTGTAGGGCAATTGGGGCAATTAGCTGATAAGCTAATTAGATAATCATTATTCTGGTTAAAAATTATGTTTTTTCTCATCTGTTTGGAGTATGGCTTTGCCCTTAGGAGATTCCAGAACAAAAATAAGGTTCATACAATGGTTTGCTGGCAATATAAGGAAAAACTGCCAAGTTCTGGTAATATAAAAATATATGTATATTGGTCTGGCAAAACAGTTGCAATACTAGCAGCAAACTATTATCACAAGATAAATCACAGTGATCAGTAGCAATTTGCAGCACAACTGTAATTTTCCTAGGGCAACCTTAGTATTTCCTAACAAATAAATAGTAGTGATCGTACCCATGCACCAATGATACTGAAATACTGCTCTTCCCCCATCTCTCAACTCTCATTCTTCTTCCTCCTTCACTCTCTCTCTCTCTCTCACCTCTCACTTTTAGCACATAAGAATAGCTATACTGGGTCATGCCAATGGTCCATCTAGCCCAGTATCCTGCTTCCAGCAGTGGCTAATCCAGGTCACAAGTACCTGGCATAAACCCAATTAGCAGCACCATTCCATGCTACAAATCCCTCCCTTTTCTCACCCTTCTATTTTCCCATCTGGGTCCTTCCTTCCCCTCATACCATTCCCTCTAATATCACTTCTTTCCTTCCACCGCCTTTCCTTTTACTACTACTACTACTATTTAACATTTCTAGAGCGCTACAAAGTGTACGCAGCGCTGTACAAACACAGAAGAAAGACAGTCCCTGCTCAAAGAGCTTACAATCTAATAGACAAAAAGTAAAGCATTTAAATTAAAAATATTTAAGCAGTCAAGCATAAGAGAACAGTCACAGAAGGACTGAAGATGTTGAAGGGTGGTCAGTGTGATTAGGTGTAACTCTGGTTGGAGTAGTGGGAGAAGGTGATAGAAGAATAGAAATGGGTGATGTAAAAGTAATGAGTGGGTTGATAGGGAGGTTATATATATATATATATATATATATATATATATATATATATATATATATATATATATATATATATATATATATACTTCTCCCTTTCTCCTCCTACATCTCTCTTTCCCATTGCTTTCTCTCTCACCTCTCCCATTCTTTCTCACTTTATTTTCCCTCCCATCTCTTTCTTCCCCTCTTCCTTTCTGAAGGAATGTCAATGCTGTAGGGCTCTGCTGAGAACATCAGTAAGAATGAAGGTGGCAGGTGGCAAAGGCAGCGGAGGAGATCATAGCCCTCCTGCCACCTATACTCCAGTCTTGATTGTACTATAAGCCACAGGAACTCAGGTCATATGCACTTCTGCCCATTCCCATGGACTCCTTCTTTCTTCTACCACTTCATCCATGGCTGTTATCAAAGTTAGTGGTGTTGGAATGTATTGTATTTTACATGCATTGCCTGTCACCTATTATTTCTCTGTGATTACTCTGTGACCTCTGATGTGAATTACTTAGAGAGGTCACACAGCTATGTAACTTCCTGTGGGGGTTAGATGCAGCAGATGCAGCACATGCAGCACATGGAGCACATGGAGCTCATGATCTCTCCTAACCTGAGAGGATCTATGGTGGTGTGAGCATCCATTACCATCTAAGCACATGGAAAGAGCTGATAATACAAATGTATAGTAATATGTATATATAAGCCTGTCTGATTATAATCTAACTGCAAACTGTGAGTAAACAGATGTTTTGTTACTTCAACTTTAAAGTGACTCAGCAGTGAATTATTCAGGGGTGAATGAGAGAGAGATGAAGAAAGAAATTAACATTTCTAAAGCTGAAGCTGTGTGTACTAAAATCTGCTAATTATTTACTACAAATAATCCAACAAAAGGGTTATGGGCCCAGGGTCCAGGAATTGAAAAAGAAGAGAAATATTACCAGGCAGAAAAAAAGGCCACATTTTTCTCTTAAGTTTTAAAGGAAAGATTCAGTCTGTCTCTCTCTCCCCCCACACAGCAGACAGAAGGCTAAGAAAATGGCTGAGGGAAGAAATTCACCATTTTTCTATTCTCTCAAGGTGCCTAAATTAACTGAGTTTAATTATCAGCATTGGGAACTAAGATTCATATGTCTCCTTCGAGCAAAAGGATTAAATATATGCTTAGACCAAGACAGAACAGCTGAAAATATGGCTGAATGGGACAATGCAAACTATTATGTGAAGTGCATGCTTTTGGAAGCTCTCTCAGAGAAACAAGCCATATTAGTGGAGGGAAAAGATACACCAAAGGACATTTTATATAAACTGAGAACTATGTATGCAACTACATATGCAAAGCAGCAACCAATTTGGTTGGCAGAGTTGAATGAAACCAAATTAAGGGATAAAAGTAAATGTAATGATCACATTATGCATCTTATGTCTTCATTTCAAAAGTTAGAACTTTCAGGAATTCCCATGTGTGATGCATTGAAAAGAGCATTTCTTTTTACCTCACTATCAAAGAAGTTTGATGTTTTTAGGTCTGTAAATGAGGCCATTGAAGGGCAATCTTTTGAACAGGCAACATCAAAACTAAGGCAGGAATGCATAGTAAATGATTCTGAGGAGATGTGTTCTCAAAGCAAGTCAGAGAGAAATGAAACAAATTTCTTGGCAAAGAACAGAGGAAGGCGGAGCTATGGGAAAACTCCACCCAAGGGCAAGCTGATTTGCTACTCATGTGGAAAGGAGGGACATGTATCTAAATGGTGTAAGGAAACACAAAACACTCCCTCTAGCTCACCTAAGCCAATGGAACTAAAGAATTTTCAAACCAGGAAATGTATGAAGGACAAAGATAAACACAAGGGCTTTCTAATGGCAGAAAAATCTTTGACTATGGTAAATAATAATTCAAATGAAAGTACTTGGATTTTGGATTCAGGGAGCACATGCCATTTAACCAATTGTAAGAATTTCTTTCAGGAAATGTGTCCAGAGGAAGGTATTCTTAAAACTGCAAACGCAAGGACTGCTAAGATCCAAGCAAAAGGTATTGGATTCTTAAAATGCAAAGTGTCTAATGAAGTTAAAGAAATTCCTGTAAGTGATGTCTTGTATATTCCCCAAGCAGTTTGCAATATGCTTAGTGTATCTACATTAGATAAGAAGGGATTTGTGATTCATTTTGAAAACAGTAAG
Organism: Microcaecilia unicolor; assembly: GCF_901765095.1. Classification (NCBI taxonomy): domain Eukaryota; kingdom Metazoa; phylum Chordata; class Amphibia; order Gymnophiona; family Siphonopidae; genus Microcaecilia; species Microcaecilia unicolor. The sequence goes on from NC_044032.1 coordinate 596,911,792, forward strand.
TGCACAATCTCTAAAAATGATGAAGTGTATGCTGAAGCTTTTATGCATAATGATGTTTATAAGCTGAACATTTCAGGTGAAGCCTCACATATGGCGCAAGTAAGGAAGAATGATGGTAAATGTAGTCTGGAAATCTTGCATCGCCGCCTGGGACATCGTGATTCTAAGGTGATCCAGGATCTTTACAGTAAGCAACTAGCCACAGGCATTCAGATAAGTGCAGATGCTGGTAAAATTGAGAAATGCATAGACTGTGTTACTCAAAAAGGTATGAGACCCTCATTTCCTGCATACACAGGAAATAGGAGTAATAAAGTACTGGACTTAATACACAGTGACTTATGTGGACCGTTTAATATCCCATCATTGGGAAATAACAGATTTGTGCTAATATTCTTGGATGATTTCTCTAGATATTGTGTGGCCTATTTGCTGAAAGAGAAAAGTCAAGTCACAGACATGCTGAAGAAATACGTAGCCATGGTGAGCAATAAATTTGAAAGAAAACCAAAGGTTCTTCAGACCGACAATGGTGGTGAGTTCACTTCACAAAGCATGCACACATTTCTAGAACAAGAAGGCATTCAACATATCACAACAGTAGCTTATACACCAGAGCAAAATTCTGTTGCAGAGAGAAAATTTAGGTCACTTGTGGAAATGACCAGATGTATGCTGTCAGATAGCAATCTCCCTAAAAGACTATGGGGGGAAGCCATTCTCACAGCAGTGTACCTACAAAACAGAATGCCAACTAAAGGCGCTGAGCGCACACCACATGAGACATGGCATGGTAGGAAGCCAAACCTGTCACACATAAGAACATTTGGAAGTACAGCATATGCTCATGTACCAAAGCAAAGAAGGCATAAGCTGGATTCCACAACAGAAAGGGGCATTTTAGTTGGCTATGCTCCAGGACACAAAGGATATAGAATTTTGAATCTGAAAACTGGCATTGTTGGCATAAGACATGTTACATATTTTGATGAAAACAAAAGGGTTGATAAAGGCTGGATTATCCCAGATGAGCCTTATCATCCAGAATATGAAACTAGAACCATAATAGACATGCCAGTGTATATAAATGCCATACCAAGGCAGATGTCTGAAAGCAACTCACCTGTATCTAACGAGGAACAGGCAGAGGAAACAGACACAGAAAGGATCATTGAAGAAGACAGTACAGTTGGAGAAGGGGAATCAATTGGAGAAGAACTCTCAGATTTAGAGGATGCAGAAAGGTCGGACCAACCTGTTGTCAGACGCTCATCCAGGGAAAACAAAGGTGTTCCACCCCCAAGACTGTCTTACCTAACAAAGTCAGCAGAAGCTCAAGAGCCCTTAACATGGGATGAGATTGAGAAAATGCCAGCAGAAGAAGCTGCTGAATGGCATAAAGCTGCACAAGAAGAAATTGATGCATTGGATAAAAATAATACTTGGATTCTTATAAAATTACCTCCTGGCAAGAAAGCTATAGGATGCAAATGGGTATTCAAGTTAAAAAGGAATGCACAAGGAAAAGTGGAAAGGTATAAAGCCAGATTAGTCGCAAAGGGATATCTTCAAAAATATGGAGAAGATTTTGATGAAGTGTTTGCACCTGTAGTGAAACACACGACAATAAGAACACTTCTGAGCATTGCAGTCTCAAAAGGCATGCAAGTCAACCACATTGATGTGAAAACAGCGTTTCTTCATGAAGAAATAACTGAAGACTTGTACATGGAACAGCCAACAGGTTTCATAAATACAAAACAAAGACAGCTAGTGTGTAAATTAAACAAAGGTCTTTATGGATTAAAGCAAAGTGCAAAATGTTGGAATGATAAATTGCATGAAATATTGACAAATTTAGGATTTAAGCAAGGTGAAGCAGATAAATGCTTGTACACTAGGTGCACAAATGGACAATATGCATACATTTTAGCTTTTGTTGATGATCTGCTCATTGCAAGCAAAAGTGAGCAAGAGTACAAGGACATTGTAAAATGTTTAAACCTCAATGTTGAGATAAAAGAACTGGGTAATGTGTCATACTATCTTGGTATAGAAATTGAGAAACAAAATGATGGTTCTTATCTTCTAAGCCAGAAGCAGAAAATAAATGAGCTTATTGAAAGTTTAGGTATGCAAGATGCCCAAGTTGTAAGCACTCCCATGATCACTGATTTTCTGAAGGATGAAACAGTAAGAGAACCTTTACCAGATAACATCCAATATAGATCAGCCATAGGTAAGCTTTTATATCTAGCTACCACATACAGGGCTGATATAGCAAATGCAGTAGGAATTTTGAGCAGAAGGGTCAGCTCACCTACCAAATCAGATTGGACTGCAGTTAAAAGGATGGTAAGGTATTTAAAGGGTACCATTGATTGTAAATTAAAGATTTCAGCCAATAGTAATCCAAAACTAATATGTTACTGTGATTCAGATTGGGCAGGGGATCATTCTGATTATAAATCCACAAGTGGATATGTGTTTATGTATGGAAATGTACAAATTTCATGGGCCAGTCATAAACAAAGTATTGTGAGTTTGTCTTCTACAGAAGCTGAATACGTGGCCGTATCGGAAGCGTGCAGAGAACTGATGTGGATTGAAAAACTTATGCTGGATTTTGGTATAGCTGAAAAGAGACCAATCCAGATAATGGAAGATAATCAGAGCTGCATCCGACTGTCACAGAATGACAAGGTTCAGTCACGCACCAAGCACATCGCAACGAAATACCACAACGTGCGAGAGTTGGCAAAAGAAGGGGTCATCAGTCTACACTATTGTCACACCAGTGAGATGACAGCTGACATCATGACCAAACCGTTACCCAGAGAACATTTTGTGAATCTGCGTATAAAGCTTGGACTTTGTATGAATAAATAATTGCATGACAGTTATGCATGAGAAGGGGTTTGTTGGAATGTATTGTATTTTACATGCATTGCCTGTCACCTATTATTTCTCTGTGATTACTCTGTGACCTCTGATGTGAATTACTTAGAGAGGTCACACAGCTATGTAACTTCCTGTGGGGGTTAGATGCAGCAGATGCAGCACATGCAGCACATGGAGCACATGGAGCTCATGATCTCTCCTAACCTGAGAGGATCTATGGTGGTGTGAGCATCCATTACCATCTAAGCACATGGAAAGAGCTGATAATACAAATGTATAGTAATATGTATATATAAGCCTGTCTGATTATAATCTAACTGCAAACTGTGAGTAAACAGATGTTTTGTTACTTCAACTTTAAAGTGACTCAGCAGTGAATTATTCAGGGGTGAATGAGAGAGAGATGAAGAAAGAAATTAACATTTCTAAAGCTGAAGCTGTGTGTACTAAAATCTGCTAATTATTTACTACAAATAATCCAACAAGTGGAACAGTAGGTATTTATTAAATCTTCATCTGCTGGATTTTTTGTGAATTTCCATGTATGTAGCAGAGGGATGACCACCAGTAAAGCTCTTAAGGGATAATTTTATAGCAGGGCACTTATATGATACCTTTCCTATAAGGAAAATAAGTACCTACTTTTCTTTATAGAGTAATAGTTTAACCAGGTATATACAAACATGTAGGGGTAAACCCCCTGCCACAATATAGCCAGTTCATTACAGAGCTTGATTATACCAGACCTGGGGGGGTCCATCCTATACAATTCACAGACTATTGCCTAGAAATGCCTTTTTGAAGGAAAGAAACTTTGACCCTTTTGGAACTGACTAAATGGCAACTTGGCTGATTCAAGCAAGAAGGAATGTGAGCAATCATCATAAGGACCCTAATTAGTCACCTCAACTCATCCTGCCCGGAGCCCAGAATCTGGGGGAAAAACCTCCAGAATAACGTCAAAGGACATTGCTGTAATTTCTTTAGTCGTAACAAAAGGAGACAGGCTAATCACATATCACAATGATATCAAATTATCAGCTATATAAAGGCACATGCTGTGGCAAGAGATAACCATCCTACCAATGTTACCTGACCTACTTTCTTCCCCTCATATTATCACCATTGGAACATTTCTGAGCATCAGATCTCCATCAACAGCTGAAGGCCAAGCGCAAGCACCACCTGTGGCAAGGCAAACCCCAGCTGTTCCAGTTGTCCTTGAGAAAGAAGAGACTTACATCATCTACTCAGGTTGTATAAGTCAAGATCTGAAATCATTATCCTGCTTTGGGGGGTGGGGTGGGGGGCAGGGAACAGTTGCCAAAGGAAGTGTGTGTGTTTGATTCCAATTGATTCTGACTAGTGTTTGTTCTAGCATTCTAATAACTTTTATTCTAATCTTTGCTCTGTTCATTTTTGTTCCATATTGTATTCTTGTAAATAAATCCTTTGTTATTGTTATTAGTTACATGTATCCTTGTAGTTTATCAGTGAAATACAGAGGAATATAGGACTTAGGTCAGCTAAATAGTACAACTACTACTACTAATCATTTCTATAGCACTACTAGACATACGTAGCACTGTACACTTTATGGAGGAGATTCTATATATAGTGCCTAAAAATTGGTGCTGAAATCAGTGCCGACTAAACATATTCTATAATCGGCACCTAGATTTAGGTGCCGATTATAGAATACGCTTAGTTGATATCTCAGCACCTAAAACTATGTGCATCCATTTACACCAATGAAAATGTGGTATAAATCCCTGCGCATAGATTTACGTGCACTGGGCCAAATTCTATAACTATACACGTAAATGTTGGAATGCTCATGACAGGGACAGGGACAGTCTCTTTTAAGGACAAATTTCATAGCTTGCACAGCTGCAAAGTCAGTGCATACTTTTTAATCATGGATTTTGCACCAGTTCCCAAAGTGAAAGTATATATATATATATTCATTCAGGGCCCTGTTTACTAAGCCATGTTATAGGCACTTTAATATTTTTAACGCGTGTTAACCATGTAAGCGCGTTAACTGTGTACACACCTACAATATCCCTATAGGTGCCTACACAGTTAGTGCATGTGCTAATTGTAGGAACGTTAAAAATGCTAACGCACCTTAGTAAACAGGGCCCTCAATTTGATAATTTTCTGAAGGAAAGTTACAAACACACAAATGCTTGACCTTTTTTCAGGTTCTTTTTAAGAAAAAACACACATACTTATGAAAAATACCAACATGCAGACATTGTTGCGCTAAAAGAGCGCACATTATGGAGCATACTGCTACCCTTGCAGAGTTTGAAAAATGTTCAATCGGCTTCCTTCCAGCACTAAAAACTATGTTTCACTCATGGCTTTTTCACAAATTGTCAAAGTGAAATGATGCATGCATTTGTGCTTTGAGAATTGCCTAGGGAAAGAAAAAGTATTTTCCAATACTTGCCCCTCCATATTTCTGCAGGTACCTTTTCTGTCCAAACAATGCAGGAACTCTTCCAAAATACAAAAGAATGCTGGGAGATTAATTATATAACAGGACACCTACTTTAGGCCTATTTTAAGACTATTCTATAAAGAAAAAAAAGGCAACTACATTGCTTTACAGTCTATTGGTGCAAGTGGCGTCTATGTGCGACACCACCCCTATAGCTGGTGTAAATGCCTGTTCCTAGATGTGAACCAATATAACACTACACAAAGAAAATAAACACTACCCACTATGAATACAACTCTCTGGGGTCAATATTCAGACTAACTCCTTTGGTCCATGGTGATGCCAGATATTCAATGCTGGGCCATTTCTGGTGACCAAGATTAAATATCCAATTTATTTTTGGCCAGTTTGAACTTAACCGGCCAAGCCAATATTCAGCGCTGGCTGGTCAAGTTCCAAACATGTCAAACATATACCAGAAATGTAAGTGGCCAAACATGGCTGCCAAGCTCACGCTGAAAATCAGAAGATAGCTAGTTGTATTCAATTCTGGTTGTGTTCAATTCTGGTCGCCGCATCTCAAAAAAGATATAGTGGAATTAGAAAAGGTGCAGAGAAGGGCGACGAAAATGATAAAGGGGATGGGATGACTTCCCTATGAGGAAAGGCTAAAGCAGCTAGGGCTCTTCAGCTTGGAGAAAAGGCAGCTGAGGGGAGATATGATAGAGGTCTATAAAATAATGAGTGGAGTTGAACAGGTAGATGTGAAGCGTCTGTTCACGCTTTTCAAAAATACTAGGACTAGGGGGCGTGCGATGAAGCTACAATGTAGTAAATTTAAAACGAATCAGAGAAAAATTTTCTTCACTCAATGTGTAATTAAACTGTGGAATTTGTTGCCAGAGAATGTGGTAAAAGCGGTTAGCTTAGCGGAGTTAAAAAAGGTTTGGACGGCTTCCTAAAGGAAAAGTCCATAGACCGTTATTAAATGGACTTGGGGAAAATCCACTATTTCTGGGATAAGCAGTATAAAATGTTTTGTACATATTTGGGATCTTGCCAGGTATTTGTGACCTGGATTGGCCACTGTTGGAAACAGGATGCTGAGCTTGATGGACCTTTGGTCTTTCCCAGTATGGCAATACTTACTGTATGTGTTTAGCACGTTCGCTTTATCCTTATCACTCTCCACATAGCTATTCTGAGTATCTTTCAGCCTTGAAATTCCATTCCTATTTTTCTCCTTTCCCCAATATATCTAGAAAAGGTCTTGTCACCTCGTTTTACATCTTTAGCCATTTTTTCTTCTACCCACGCTTTCACTAGCCATATTTCCCTCTTCGCTTCTTTGAGCTTAATCTGGTAATCTGTTCTATGATCTTCTCATTGTTTTCTTCTGTATTTTTTGAACAAAGCCTCTTCTGCCCTTATTTTTGCAGCCACCTGTCTGTAGAACCATATAGCTTTCCTGTTTCTCTTGTTTTTGTTTACTTTACTTACTTAAACATTGGTTGCCATATTTATAGCAGTTTTCAGCTTGGACCACTGCACTTCCACTTCTCCAATTCCTACCCCTGCTGTCAGCTCCTTCTTCAAGTATTCCCCCATTTTATCAAAATCAATATGTTTGAAATCCAATACTTTGAGTTTTATGTGTCCATACTCTGCTTTTGCTCTTACATCAAACCATATTGTGTGATGATCTCTATTGCATAGGTGGGCATCCACACGGACATTGGAAACACTTCCTACATTTATGAGCACTAGATTCAACATCAACCCTTCCCTCGTGGATTCCATCACCAGTTGTCTGAGCAAGGCACTTTGACAGGCATCCACTATATCTCTCCTTCTTTCTGATTCTGTTGATGGGATGTTCCAATCCACATCAGGTAAGTTGAAATCTCTCAACAATAGCACCTTCCCTTTCATACCAAGCTTATGAATATCTTCTATCAGGTCCTTGTCCAGTTTCTCCATTTGTGCTGCAGGTCTGTAGATAACACCTGTGTGGATAGAGGTTCCATCTTCTCTTTCCAGGATTATCCATATAGCTACTTCCATTCCCCAGGTACCCTGCATTTCAGCAGCTCTGATATTGTTTTCACATACAATGCCACTCCTCCATCTTTTCGGCCTTCCCTATCCTTTCTAAAAAGATTATAGCCCAGTATGGTCACATCCCATTCATGGGAATTATTGAACCACATCTCTGTAATAGCAACAATATCCAACCTTTCCTCTAACCTCAGTGCTTGCAGATCTTGAACCTTTCTACATTGATTACAAGCATTTGTGCTAATTTCTTTCCATGTGCTAATTGAGTTGGAATGTTTTTTTATTTACATTTTTTATTTATTTCCCTCTGCTATCATGTTTTTTTTTCTGGGTGTGACTTTCTGAATTCCTTTGTTTCCTTTTGTCGCCCCCCGCCTTCTAGTATAAATGTCTAGAAACATATTGCCTGAATTTCTCCCCAAGGATCCTTTTTCCTGTCACAGAAAGATGTAGCCCATCATTACAGTACAGCCTATGATTTTGCCATGAACTGCCCCATCCTCCTATGTATTTGAAACCTTCTCCTTTACACCAAATTTTGAGCCACTTATTGAATTCCTCTGTTTTATGTGGAGGGGTATAATCAAACGAGGCGCCCAAGTTTTCCTGGGGCTGTCCTCGCAGGACGGCTCCGTGAAGGGGCAGGGAAACCCATATTATCAAAACAAGATGGGTGTCCATCTTTCGTTTTGATAATACGGTCGGGGACGCCCAAATCTCAACATTTAGGTCGAGCTTAGAGATAGTTGTCCCCAGTTTTCGGCAACAATGGAAACTGAGGGCGCCCATCTCAGAAACGACCAAATCCAAGCCATTTGGTCGTGGGAGGAGCCAGCATTCATAGTGCACTGGTCTCCCTAACATGCCAGGACACCAACCAGGCACCCTAGGGGGCACTGCAGTGGACTTCAGAAATTGCTACCAGGTGCATAGCTCCATTACCTTGTGTGTTGAGCCCCCCCAAAACCCACTCCCCACAACTGTACACCACTACCATAGCCCTAAGGGGGGGAAGGGGGGCACCTACATGTGGGTACAGTGGGTTTCTGGTGAGTTTTGAAGGGCTCACATTTACCACCACAAGTGTAACAGGTGGGGGGTGGGTGGGTCTGCCTGCCTGCCTGAAGTGCACTGCAGTACCCACTAAAACTGCTGTGTTGGAAGATGGGCGCCCTTCTTTTTCGAAAATAAGTCTGATAGTCTCTCTTCTCCCTTCCCTAGGAATAACTTCAGAAAAAGCTGCAGTCCAAACCAAAGATTTCAGTCCCTCCCCAAGCTTCTGGAACACTCTCTGTTCTCTGAACTTGTTATTGTTGATCAGAGAGAGCTGTATTCATGGTGGGTAGTGTTCCTCGATGTATGCATGAATGCAAGTAAGTTATAGTATTCTATTTATATGCATAAATGTGTATTCTGCTCATGTTCCATGCAAACTGTGCCCAAATGCATGCTCACCGGCAAAGTATTCACCATCAAAGCATGGCATATATTTTTCTGATAGTTGGTATTTTATAAGAGGTCATTTATGCACATAAGTACCCATTTACGCATATAGATGACTAGAATGCCACCATTTATGTATCTTCTTACTACAACTCATTATAAAATTACTCCCATTACTCCAATCCCCATCCTAAAGCCTTGTCGGAACATCTGCACTAAATACAGGTACAAATTGCACACAATGTGGAAACATGTTCATATTTCTATCTGCACAAAAGGTGGATCATTTTCAAATAATCCTTTTCCATTAGTAAAATACTGCTTTTCTTGATGGGATGCCTTTGATAACAGCTCTCTATATATACCTGTGTATAGCACTGGCAAATCCTTTTAACACTATATAAATGTAAATGCAGTAGAAAAGTAGCAGAAAAAAAGAAACATGAAAATGTCAGCAAATGATCATTTTCAGGCATATTAGCAAGGGGAAGAATGGACCCACTACGGTTAAAGTAGGAGAAAAAGCAAAAGCAGAAAGATTAGCCTTCAAGAAATACTACTGCCGAATGAGGAGGACAGACAAAGTTAACAAGAGAAATAAAGAAAGAGAAAAATGTGCAGTTAGTCAAAAGGCTCAAAGAGAGCAGCATATTGCCTAATCAGTGCAGATAGGGCAGATGTATCAAAATTCACACCTGAAGGGCTGCAAACTAGTCTTGTTTTTAGGATATTCATGAGATATTTGCCTACAATGAAGGCAATGCATGAAAATATATCTTATCCCTGATAGTTACGTAGCTCTTTCATTTGTTTTATAATATATTAATTGCTCTGTAATGTCTAGAATGCATCCAGTCTAGTGCTGTCAATTAAGCCACAGTTTGGTGGGAAAACCAGGTTTTAAGCAGCAGCTAGCATACTGTGTTTGCATTTATATTGAGGAGTAGGAGCAGCATAAGGCTTTCTTCCCTGAGATTAGTACAGTTAAACATACTGAGAAGCACTGTATTAACAGTATTTTAAAAGCTTTTCATAGGATAAGTTATATCTATTATTATTATTATTAACATTTGTATAGCGCTACCAGACGCACGCAGCGCTGAACAACTGACACAGAGAGACAGTCCCTGCTCGATAGAGCTTACAATCTAAAAATACAGACAGACAAGACAATTAAGGGCGAGGAAAGTACTGGGTGAGAAGGAACAAGGATAGGGGAATTGAGTAGTGGTTAGGACTCAAAAGCAGTGGTGAAAAGGTGGGTTTTCAGCATAGATTTGAAAACAGGTAGAGATGGAGCTAGGTGTACAGGCTCAGGAAGTCTATTCCAGGCATAAGGTGCCGCGAGGGAAAAGGAACAAAGCCTGGAATTAGCAGTGGAGGAGAAGGGGGATGACGAGAGATTTGTCCAGCGAGCGGAGATTACGGGGAGGAATGTAGGGAGAGATGAGAAAGGAGAGGAGAGGTAATGGGGGGCTGCCTTTATCTTGAACTGATGTTTTTATTTGTTTTAGAGACCATCTGTTTTTAGCTGGGCAGTTTGGAAAGATGATCCTGATGATTTAAGCAACAGTGTAAGGTTCTCATCTTTTGACCATCTGTAAGGTAATCTGTATTTCTTCATCTTTCTTTTAAGGAATAACCAAATGGTTGTTTTTATTCTTACAAAAGAGATATAGTTTTGTGAAGCGGGATTTTTTTTATTGTAATTTTTGTTGACTGTTTTGGCTGCCTTTTAAGGGCTGTTACCAGATGATCCTTGTTCTCCTTTTTGGGTAGATACAATTTTGACTTGTAAAGTTTTTTGTTTACAAGAAAAGGCAGGCAGGAGGGCAGCTTACTGGAGTGGGATGAAAGGAAATTGCACTGCACATCAGTAAAAAAGAAACAAAAAGGGAGATGCACTGGGCTCTCGGAAACAGTACCAATTTCACATGATTGAGCTGAGATTGAGGCTGAGCTGAGACTGGTAGTGCATCTGTGCATGGTTGGTAACTACACCTGTAATGGTATCAGTTTATTACTGAAATATGTAGCATATTTCCTGGATTATATATACACCAATATATTTGTGTATCTTTTAAAAATATATATTTGACACTGCAGCAGAGAAAATAGTCTCATTCCAAAAGCCCTCTTCCCTCTCCCTTTGGGGCCTCACCTTGCCTTTTCTCATTTCTCAAAACAAAAGACTTAAGACTGCTTTAAAGTTTTAAATTGACTCTATTCCTCTGATCAACACAACAAAGATTGGACCTAACCAGAGGATGCAAGGAGACAGAGAGTCTGGAGAACCCATTGAAGACAAAAGACTTCAGAGGGGAGACCATAAACAGGACATTTGCTTGTCAAAGGTATACCTGCCCCTCCCATCAGCTTTCAGACATGTGCAGAAAGGAAGGACTTATAATGTGGTCATGTGAACAGACTACATTAACCATAATGCCTTGCAAAATATCCAAGGCATGCACACACCATGCTTCTCTGCTAACATTATAAAAGGCCTGGAAACAGCCCAGCTCTCTCTCTTGGAACCTGCCTCCTCTCGGGACCTGCCTCCTCTTGGGACCTGCTGCTCTCTTTGGGGTCTGCTGATGCCTTGCTCCTGAAACATGTGCTCATCAATCAGCTGGACCACAGCATGCTTGTAACAAGGACTTGTAAGTTAACCTACCTGCTACTTTGTTCTATTTTATGCACAGATTACCTGTAAAGATCTCTTAAAACCTACCTCTCGTGTGCAAGTGTATATTAAATCAATCTTTTGAAGCTAAAAATACGGTCTCTTTGTGTTCTGAATATATATATACTTAATTTATTTAATTTATTGCAATTATCACCTTTAGTGATTGGTGGAGAAATTAATATCCTAAAACTTATAAATACAGCGCTTGCTCTTAAATTATAAACAGTAGCGAGTTGCTCTCGAGCTATTTTCCCCAAAATAAACAATTTCTTGTAACACACCTACACTGCAAACCTGGTTTTATTAAAATGGAGTCACATTTTCTGCACATTTTTACTTCATCAATATTCACACATACATGAACCATCTAAAGATTTAAAATTAAACTACTGAAAGACTTAAAGTTCATGAACAATTACCTACTATTTTTAAAACACCTGAAAACCCACTTTTTCCAAAAATTACTTTCCAATGATCCCATGTGGCAAAGCAGACTGAAGGAACAACTCCACAATCATGAAAATGGACAGAACTGAACTAATCCTCCATCACCCCAAACATCAGTACTACACTCAATTAAACTGACAAAAGTTAAATGTAAATCATACTGTAACATGGTAACGATAAGAGAATGGTATACCTGTCCTTCTACTAAGGTGTGATCACAAATGGGCAGTGCCAGTGTAAGCATGTGTTTTGGGCGCACACAGATCCATTTTTCAGCGTTCCTTTTAAAAAAAAGGCCTTTTTAATTTTTGCCAAAAATGGATATGCTGCAAAATAAAAATTGGAGTGCGTCCATTTTTGGTCTGAGACCTTACCACCACCCATTGACTTAGTGGTAAGGTCTCATGCTTTAACCGTGCAGTAATCATCTACATGCATAGAATAACGACTACCCCCTGATTTTTTAAGGTATATTAAAAGCAGGAAGCTGGCAAAAGAATCAGTTGGACTGCTAGATGACTGAGAAGTAAAAGGGGCGATCAGGGAAAACAAAGCCGTAGTGGAGAGATTAAATGAATTCTTTGCTTCGGACTTCACCAAGGAAGATTTGGGTGGGATACCTGTGCCGGAAATGGTATTTGAAGCTGACAAGTCGGAGAAACTTCATGAATTCTCTGTAAACCTGGAGGATGTAATGGGGCAGTTCTACAAACTGAAGAGTAGCAAATCTCCTGGACCAGAAGGTATTCATCCCAGAATACAGATAGAACTGAAAAATGAGCTTATGGAGCTATTGTTAGAAATATGTAATTTATCCTTAAAATCGAGCATGGTACCGGAAGATTGGAGGGTGGCCAATGCAACGCCGATTTTTTAAAAAGGTTCCAGAGGAGATCCGGGAAATTATAGACCGGTGAGTCTGACGTCGGTGCCGAGCAAAACAGTAGAGGCTATTATTAAGAATAAAATTACAGAGTATATTCAAAAGCATGGATTAATGAGACAAAGTCAACATGGATTTAGTGAAGGGAAATCTTGCCTCACCAATCTACTACATTTCTTTGAAGGGGTAAACAAACATGTGGATAAAGGGGAGCCGGTTGATATTGTGTATCTGGATTTTCAGAAGGCGTTTGACAAAGTACCTCATGAAAGACTCCAGAGGAAATTGGAGAGTCATGGGATAGGAGGTAGTGTTCTACTGTGGATTAAAAACTGGTTAAATGATAGAAAACAGAGAGCAGGGTTAAATGGTCAGTATTCTCAATGGAGAAGGGTAGTTAGTGGGGTTCCCCAGGGCTCTGTGCTGGGACTGCTGCTTTTTAACATATTTATAAATGACCTAGAGATGGGAATAACTAGTGAGGTAATTCAATTTGCTGATGACACAAAGTTATTCAAAGTCGTTAAATCGCGGGAGGATTGTGAAAAATGACAAGCGGCCTTACGAGATTGGGAGAGTGGGCGTCTACATGGCAGATGACGTTTAATGTGAGCAAGTGCAAAGTGATACATGTGGGAAAGAGGAACCCGAATTATAGCTATGTCATGCAAGGTTCCACGTTAGGAGTCACGAACCAAGAAAGGGATCTAGGTGTCGTCGTTGATACGTTGAAAACTTCTGCTCAGTGTACTGCTGCAGCTAAGAAAGCAAATAGAATGTTAAGTATTATTAGGAAAGGAATGGAAAACAAACATGAGGATGTTATAATGCCTTTGTATCGCTCCTTGGTGCAACCGCATCTCGAATATTGTGTTCAATTCTGGTCGCTTTATCTCAAAAAATATATAGTGGAATTAGAAAAGGTGCAGAGAAGGGCGACGAAAATGATAAAGGGGATGGGATGACTTCCCTATGAGGAAAGGCTAAAGTGGCTAGGGCTCTTCAGCTTGGAGAAAAGGCAGCTGAGGGGAGATATGATAGAGGTCTATAAAATAATGAGTGGAGTTGAACGGATAGATGTGAAGCGTCTGTTCACGCTTTCCAAAAATACTTAGACTAGGGAGCATGCGATGAAGCTACAATGTAGTAAATTTAAAATGAATCGGAGAAACTTTTTCTTCACTCAATGTGTAATTAAACTCTAGGTTAGCTTAGCAGAGTAAAGGTTTGGATGGCTTCCTAAAGGAAAAGTCCATAGACCGTTATTAAATGGACTTGAGGAAAATCCACTATTTTTGGGATAAGCAGTATAAAATGTTTTGTACATTTTTGGGATCTTACCGGGTATTTGTGACCTGGATTGGCCACTGTTGGAAACAGGATGCTGGGCTCAATGGACCTTTGGTCTTTCCCAGTATGGCAATACTTATGTACTTATGATTTTGGCTGTGTGCCGGCAAATAAATATTATTTTCCAGCTCGTGTAGTGGAGGCTGATAAAAAACAAAATTACTGCCCAGGCCACACGGTAGCTGGGCGGTAACTCCAAATCGATGCACGTTGGGCATGTGTAGGTGCCTACGTGGCTTAGTATAAGGGCCCCTCAACCTTCATAACTGTAACTGATCTAATTTTAGACAACTGTAAGCCACATTGAACCGACCAATAGGTTGGAAAATGTGAGGTACAAATGCAGAAAATAAAAAAAAATAAAATGTGCTCTACACATGTAAATTGTGACTCTGCCCAAACTCTACCCCTAGAATACACATTTCGGCATCACACATTGGACTAGATTCTATATATCACACCTAAAAAATTGGTGCTGAAACTAAATACACCTTGGCATATTCTATAAAGTATGCCTAAATTTAGGTGCACTTTATAGAATAAGCCTGAATTTCCATGTGATTTATAGAATACGCTAAGTGCTAATCCACATGACTAAATTTAGTCACGGGCAGTTATGCCAAGAAAACGTGTGCGTAAATGCCAACACCTAAATTATGCGCAGACTGGGTGTATTCTAGAACAACGCACATAGATTTTATAAACACCCACAACCCACCCATTCTACACCCATGCCCCTTTTTCAACTATGCAACTTAGAATTTACACACATCACGTTATAGAATATGCTTAGATAGTGCAATTATCAGCACCGATTGACTTGTTAAATAATTAAGTTGCCTGCGCAAATCCAGAATATGACTGTTTTTCACTGTTCCAAGTGGACCCAGGAAGATACACACTGATCCATGTTGGTGGTGTGTTAAGATTTGCACCATCTAGTATTGCATGCCCCTGATGCAGTCTGTGTTCTAGGTGAAACATGGCCATGTCGGGCATTTGAGAGTGTATCCTGGGAGCATTAATAAAGACTGCTTATTTTTCAGCAAAGTTCTGCTCTTTGTCTTTTGTTCCTCAGTGGATATTGTGGACTGATTGCCTTCTTGCTTTCTTACCTAAGGTAAAAGAACTAGCAATTACCAAGCAGCTTGGGGTCATCAACTCTGACCAACTCAGGTTCACCCGTCATTGTGACAAAGCATTTGGAAAAGTTGTTTGGCTACCAGGGAACATAAGGATAGGTACACAATAGAAAAAGAGAAGTAATATTGACTATCTGCAGATCTTTAGTGAGGTCACAAAAACTCTGTTTTTTTTTTTTTTTTTTTTTTGGGGGGGGGGGGGGGTAAAAAAAAAAGATTTCTAC
Organism: Microcaecilia unicolor; assembly: GCF_901765095.1. Lineage (NCBI taxonomy): Eukaryota > Metazoa > Chordata > Amphibia > Gymnophiona > Siphonopidae > Microcaecilia > Microcaecilia unicolor. The sequence goes on from NC_044032.1 coordinate 596,927,375, forward strand.
ATGCCTCTCTATCAGCCCATGATGTGACCTCACCTTGAGTATTGTGTGCAATTCTAGTATCTCAAAACAGATATAGTGGAATTATAAAAAGTTCAAAGAAGGGCAAACGAAATGATTAAAGGGATGAAACGTCTCCCATACGTGGAAAGGCTAAAGAAGTTAGGGCTCTTCAGTTTGGAGAAGAGACAGCTAAGGAAGGATATGATAGCAGTCTACAAACTCCTTAGTGGAATAGAACAAATAAATGTGAATTGTTTGTTTACTGTTTACCACATCCTACAGCAACGAGTTCCAGAGCTCAATTATTAGTTGAGTGAAAAATAATTTATTCACATTTTTGGGGGGTGGATGAGGGTCAGTAACCACTGAGGGGGGGGGGGGGGGTCATCCCTGATTCTCTCAAGTGGTCATTTGGTCATTTAGGGCACCTTGTTGTGCCTTATCCATTATAAAAACAGGTCTAGCTCAAAATGTCTTAATGTTTTGTTTTGTTCAATAATGGCTGAAAAACATCTAAGTCTTTGGAACACCCAAATCCCATGCTTAACATGCCCCTGGCATGCTCCCTTGAGATGTGGATGCACTGCAGACAAACAGCATATAAAAACATCTGAAAATAGGTTTCAAAAATACTGATTTGGAAGTTTTAGTGAGAAAACCATCCAAATGCTGCTTTATGCCACTTTTTAGACTTTTTCTTTCTTTCTTTCTTTCTTTCTTTCGAAAAGGAGCTCCATGGAAAGCTTGGTGTATCTGATCCAATAATCAAAAAAATTGTCAGAGAAGAGAACAGAGAAGTAGATACTATGATGTACAGAACAAAACTATTATACCTCATCAGAGAGAGTCTGCAAGGATGTGTTCTATAACTTGTGGATCCTGGAGAATAATGACATTAATAAAATTTCCGTTCCAGGAGTGAGCAAGGAGTATAATGCAGGGAGAAATGTGTTGTCACAGTCAAATAAGTTCCTGCTTGCAAAATATAGGTAGAAAGCTTTTAGGCAGCTCAGGACATCTAATATATCAATTAATTCGGTTGAGTGATCCTCTACAGTAAGGGACTCACCTCGGGCCGCAGTAAGCAGTAATTATACGATCTGAGATTTTGCCAGTAGCACAGAAACAGATGGCACGTGCTGGTGCCATGCACTGCAGGAATATGTGTAGAAGCACTGCAATATAGAAAAATTGTATGTTCATAAGACCTCTCGGTCTGTGGCTTTGCTGTAATTTAGAGCAACTAGATTGGGGGTCAATATTTTAATAGTCTGTTATTATTTCTGGAGAAGATTATATGACTTCCAGATTCAGGCCACAGCAGGTAGCAGGCCCATGGTAATATACACAATGATGCCAGCAGCGCTGAAAAGGATAACTCGCATCAGCTCTGTGCATTACAAGAATGTATGTATAATCACTGTGGTACCTAGAATGTGTTCATTGATGTAATTCCAATCTTACATATTTATGGTACTCTGAAGCCGCTATTCACTTATTAACTAATGATGAAGAAGTAACTAATACAGATTGGTATCTTGCAAAACAAGAGATATTGTTCAGGTCCAAAAGATTTAAATACTAAAAATTGGGGAACATAAAAATTATAACAGTAATATTCAGTAGCATTTAGAGTTAAAGATTTAGGTGGTAAGGCTTGCAGAGTCATCATATCCTTTCAAGTGTATACTGTAACAAGTTGTGGTTGTGCAGCAGGGCCTGTAGAGGTGTACATGTGATGTCAGCATCTTCCAAACTAGGTCTATCCATATGACCTGGGGTCACTACTGATGATCAGGTTTCATGCCCCTTGTATCATAGTATAACCCGGGCCTCACCCATGCGCTAGCTCCGATCCCAGACCACAAAGCAAAGTTCAGTTCAGTCTCACATTCAGGGCCAATCTCACCTCACTCATCCATCCCAGTTCACCTGCAGTCAAGCTTGGGAGTGGGTCAATTGTCTGGAATAGAAATCTGGGGGTTTGATAGGCTATGCTTTATCTTCTAGAGCTGATCGGTTCCCTCAGCTCTCTTTCTTCCACAAACCAGGCAGTACTCAAAAATTCTCAAACAGATGCAAACCTTTTATTTGAACTCTTGCAACAGGGAAACAGCAACTGGCAAATTTTCAATCTAAAGTACTCATTCCCAAAAGGGAACACCTTTTTCCACTTCTTCCCCAAATTATATTGACAGGATATTTGGTGTTATATTTACATGTATTTACAGCTTCTCCCATCCATACCTATCCTGTAGAGAGACATTATCCCCAAAGGTTATACTTCTCTTCTTTACACCTGATTTACTCCTCCAGCGGTGAACCCACCTTTGGTTCACCCTGGTTATGGGATGAGCTCTCCCTGGCTCAAGTTCCCTGATCCTGGGTTGGGCCTTCTTATACCCACCCTTTGCACATTATCTCCCAGTTTCCACTTACTGGAGTCGCAACCTGCCTCTCACATCCAGTGGATCTCTCCAATTCTCAGGACTCCCCTCTCTCTCTCCTCCCCTTCAATGACAGGGGATGTTCAGCAACTCCAGACCTGCAAGCAAACAAAGACCCCCCCCCTAAAGGGTATAACTCTAGCTTTATATAGCTTTATAACCTTCTCTACTCCCCCCCCCCCCCCCCCGATCACTCTTCAATATCAGGGCACTATTTCTCTGCATTCTATTTCAAAACTATTCCCTGTGGGCTGGGCTTCCTCCTACCCAGGGATATCCTACCACTTCAGCCCTCTGGCAGGGACCTCCCTTCCTCCAGGGCTCTGGAAAAATCTATTACTCTAGTAATACCCATCCCATGGGGTAATACACTAGCAAGTCCAGGCCTCTGGTTTTGAATATTCAAATGATTAAATAATCATCAGGTTATGAGAATTTCTAGCCATTTTGATCTGTGTGTATAGTGTGATAACTGTAAAGTCACAAGCAGCATTACAGCAGGGCATGCTTGTTGGTGAACCATTATGGAGGTAAGGAAGCATGCCTTGGCTACAGGCTTTCATTCACTAATCTAAAACGTAGCTCCTGAAGCTTACCAATTTTCAATTATGGCTTGAGGAGAGCAGAGAAAGGAACACATAGAACATCACACTCTTCAAAGTCTACTATCTTGCTGGTGATGCATAATCACTTTTCCCATGTTATTTGGTTGAGTTGCAAGTAAAGATACTGAAGAGCAGCTGGGATTTGAGTATCACACTTGTGATAGTTATAGGTGAGAAAGGCTCTCACATCATGAGAAATTCAAATTTAAGCATTCCAGCTATAATAAATAAAACAAATTAGCTGAAAGTATGGCAGAGATAGCGAGTTAAGTGGCCATCTTGTCAGGCTTGCAAGATCCACCCTCTCAACATTAAATATTAGCTGTCAAATTGTAGACCATTCTTCAAGCTTCACTAGATTCTTCCTTATGTTACACATACCTTCCAGGGTGTTTACCATATTGCAGTTTTTGGCATCTTCCACAGAGGCAAACCTTACCAGACAGTCCTTCTGCAATATCACTTACAAAAATGTTAAAAAGAAGCAGACCAATAACTGATCCCTGTGGTACACTGCTCGTAATGTCCTTTTCCTCGGAGTGAACTCCATATACCACTGCCCTTTGTCATATTCCACTCAACCAGTTTCTAAACCAGTCAGTTACTTTGGGGCCTATACCAAGAGCACTCGGTTTATAAGTCTTCTGTGCAGAGCAGTATGAAAAACTTTGCTGAAGTCTAAGTATATCACATCTAGTGTTCTCCATCGGTACAACTCTCTGGTCACCCATTCAAATAAATTAATCAGTTTTGTCTGACCTACCTCTAGTATATTATGCTGCCTTGGGTCCTGAAAACCATTGGATTCCAGGTACTACCCTATCCTCTGTTTTAGAAGTGTTTCCATTAATTACTCACCTCAGAGGTCATACTAAAGCCCACCTCTTCAATGCTACGTTCGGCACCTAACTCTTACTGTTCAGGAAATCCAGACTGCCCCAATTTGACTGCCCCTCTCGGACTGACTGTTCACTTGTCTTTTAGATTGTAAGCTCTTTGAGCAGGGACTGTCCCTTTATGTTAATTTGTACAGCACTGCGTAACCCTAGTAGTGCTTTAGAAATGTTAAATAGTAGTAGTAGTAGTAGTAGCTTTGTGGAGAGGAACCACATCAGCCCTTCTCCAGTCCTCTAGGACCACTCCTGACAATAAAACACACTGAAAAGATCAGACACAGGAGCCACCAAAACTTTCCTAAGTTCCTTCAGTACCCTTGAATATATCCCATCTAGCCCAATTGCTTAGTCTACCATTAGTTTAGGTAGCTCCTCATGAACATGGTGTTCTGAAAATCGTTCAAGGTCTACATCCCTTCCATTCTCATTTGTGTTTGTTTTACATGTTCTTACTCCTGGGTCTTCATCTGTGAACACAGAACAGAAATATTTGTTAAGCAATTCCACTTTAACCTCATCAGCTTCTATATATTTCTCCTGTTAACCCTTGCGTCTCATCACTTTTACAAATCCTCTTATCACTAACATCAAAAAATGCCCCCTCTCTAGAGTATTGGCTATTTTTTTCTTCCATTTGTATCTTTGTTTTCCTCATCACTTTATTGTCTTCTCTTAACTTGTCTTGATGTTGTACCTGTATTCCTCTGCTATCTCTTGTACAGTAAATTGTGGAGGCTAACCTGTTTTCCTTATCTTTTCACATACTTCTTTTGAGAACCAAAGTGGTCTCATTTTCCAATTCATTTTATCTTCCTAACAAAAAGGTTTGTTGGCGTTAATGTGACTCCTTTCAGTTTTTTCCTTTGCTTTTCTAGTTCCCCAAGGTGTTACATCCAGCTAACTCCTCCTTGAGGTATTCCCCTATCTTGACTTAGAAAGAAAAAAAAAATCAAAGCACTTGACATTAAAAAGTCAGAAAATCTTTCCTCAGTTTCAAATATGTTCATTGCAGAAAGGCCATCTTGTCACATTTTCTTCTAAATGTTTTCACCCTGTTGCCTCTTGCTCACCATATTTTTATGTTCCATTTCCAGCCATTTGTTTTGTTTAATTTTTACTTTTGTTTCTCTTTATCCTATTTCATGGTATTTACCATGTTTCCCTTCTCACTCTTTCTCTCACATGCATCCCTCTTCCTCACACACACCTCACTCCCCTCTTGCTAAACACACATTCCTCCCCAGCATAGGCGCCCCTTAGAAGAGGCTTGGGGAGGCTTAGCTGTGTGAACTTCCCCGCCCATGGGCATTGCCCCCTCCCCCCCGAAATGTAGCCACTTTCCCTCCACCCAACACAAACCCAGACCTGCGAAGTCGGGAGACTCCCGCACTCCCGCCAAAGTGGGAAAGTCTCTGCTTCTCCTCTTCGGCGCGAGTCGCGCCACAAAACAAAAAATGTAAAGCGGCAAGAGCGGGGCCGTAGTAGCCTTCAAGCATGGGCTGTCTGCGCTGCAGCCGCTTCTCTCTCTGCCCCTGGAGGAGCAGGAAGTTGACATCGACTTTCTGCTCTGCTCCGGGGACGGAGAGGAGCGGTTGCAGTGCCGCCAGCCCATGCTTGAAGGAAAGCTGCTACTGTTTGCAGTTCTCGTGTGCGGGCCGGCCCCTCTCCGGTGCAGTTCCTGCCCAACGCTCCTCCAATGCGGTTGCAGCTGCGTGGTGTCTCCCAGCTGATTCCTGCTTTAGGGGCATGTAAGTAACGCGTGTTACTTTTTTTTTATGTCGGGGCGTTGCTGCTGTAGAGGAGAAGCAGCAGTGGCCAACAATTTAATACCTGGTGGAAGGGTGATCAGGAGGCACTAGGCAGGTATGATGGGAAGAGAAGGAGGGGGCATGGAGAAGGGCTGGAGTCCTGGAGAAAGGAAAAAGCTGCTGAAAATGAGCAGAAAGTGGGGGGGGGGGGGGGGGGGGGGAGGTGAAAGAGGGAAGACGCTGGAAGGAAGGGTAGGGAGAGAAACTAACAGCAGGAGAAACATTGAAGGATGGGGAGAGAGAGGGGGCATGATGAATGGAAAAGGGTAGAGAGAGAGAGAGACACTGGATGGAAGGAAGGGGATAGAGAGAGAGACACTGGATGGAAGGAAGGGGATAGAGAGAGATACTGGATGGATCGGGAGAGAGGGGGGTAGACGTTGGATGGCAGGATCGGGAGAGGGGGTAGACGAATGGAAGGATATGGAGAGAAAGAGAGAAGAGGAAAACAGAAGGATGGGGAGATAAAGAGGGAAAACGGATGGAAGGATGAGGAGAGAGGGGGTAGACGGGACAGGGGAGAGAAGAGAAATCACTGGACATGTAGGGGAGGGCAGAGGAGAGAGGAGAATTGCTAGATATGGAAGGATGGAGGGATCAGGGGAGAGAGGAGATTTGCTAGATGGATGGATGGATGGAAGGACCAGGGGAGAGAGGAGATTTGCTAGATATGGATGGAGGGCAGGGGAGGCAGGACAGTTGCTGGACATGGATGGATGAATGGAGGGGAGTGAGGAGAAATGCTGAATTTAAGGACTGGATCGGAACGCTTTGAGGGCAGATGCTGCAACTGGAGAAAGGATAGGGACAGGGTGCCACAGATGCTAGACAGAACGCATAAGGACACAGGAGGATGGTGGACATGGTGAGTGAAAGAATATCAAATGGAAAGAAGACACTGCATAAAACAGAAGACACTGGGACCAAAACGAATAGATCAGACAACAAAGGTAGAAAAAAAGTATTTTATTCAGAATGTATTAATTGGAATATGTCAGCTCTTGGAAATGTGCATCTGTGATATTTTGCATGTAAGTTTCAATTTCTCTAGTATTGCTGCATGCCGAGTCTGACTTCTTGAGCTAATTTTCCAGTTTAATATTTTGCCTTCATATCTTTTGATTTCTAGTTCCTTTTGTCATATCAGTTGTCATGTGTTTTTCATGTGTGATCAAGGTGCAGTATTCTGCTAGCATGTAGTATTTGCAGCCCTTTTTTTTTCACTAGGTAGTGTACTGGTGTTTTAGAGCCCGGTGTAATTACAGTGCTGCCTTTCCATGCATAAGGTTGTAGCTCGTCCTGTCCTTGGAATTAGTGCTGTTATGGTTTGGTAAGGTTATGAGTGGGTTTTTGCACAAGTTTGTGTATAGTGTTTTACAGTGGAAAGATTGTGTAGTTTTATAATATTTTGGAGGATCTGATGTTGAATTGTTAAAGGTATTAATTGTGACTATTTTACTTTTATTTATTTATTTTTCCTGTGTGTTGTCAGACAATTATGGATGTAAGCCCCACCCCCGGCACCACCCATAACCCCGCCCCCTTTAGCCTCCCCAAACAGTTGGGCCACCGACCGCCTATGCTCCCCAGGTTTCTGTCTCACACACAATGCTTATCTGTTCTGTTCTCACACACTATACCCCCCTTCCTCCTGCTTTTCCTCCAACCCTCATCTCTTCTCTATTCTTCCCTCCCTTATCTCTTCCCTAAACCTCTCTTTTCTCCTCTCTATTATCTGTATCTTGCCTAGTTTCATCATCTCTGTCTTCCACTCTTTCTTCTCCGTCTCTTCATCACTCTCCCCATGTTTGTTCCATCCATTTTCCCTCCCTCCCTCACTCCTTTCCTTTCCTTCAATGATGATCCTTCTAAGCCAGTGATAGATCTGCTTGCATGCAGTGTCTCTCTAAAATGGAGCAGTGAAACCTATGTGAGCTGTTGGGTCTCTGAACTTGTGTAGCACTGCTGCTCCCATGACTCACTTTATTTGAAGAGGAGGCACTGGAATTCAGAAAGGAAGCAGGCTGCAGGGAGAGGCAATACTGTGCATTTTCAGAGACTCCACAGCATGCACTGCTTTTACTGCTTTATTACAGCATTTTTATGCAGGCAGGACTGCCATTGTCTTCACTGGGAAAACCAACATTTTGCCCAGCACCGCCACGGAAACCCTGCCCCCAACCTCACTTCCTGATTGTGGCTACACCATTCCCATTGCAAATTAGTACAGTAAAAAGGGCCATGCTTTCACCTATGGGTAGTAATGCCCCCCCACCCCCTTTTATGCAGGGCTCAATGCAGCTGCTCCTTTTGCACATAGATAAAAGAAGCACTGCATATATGTGTGTCAATTTTAGAAAGGAAAGTATAGAACCACTTATGTAGCCATTCTAAAATTGCCTTCCGAATGAAATAAAAACAACTGAAAGGAAGACAAACAAAATTATGAATATTTTATTTATTTCATAGAACTTCATATATCGTTGTGGCCTGACAAACAGGCATAAAGCGGTTTACAAAACAAACAAACAAACAAACAAACAAACAAACGTAAAGCAGTCTATAAAATAGAAAAACTTAAAACAATAAAAACTATACATAAAATAACATAAATACTGTAAAAGGAGAAAAAAAATCACGAATTAAAGAGAAAAGACAAGGAAAACAGATGGGTCTGCACGGCTCATTTAAAGGATGGGAGAGAGAGTTGATTATAGATACTGAAGGGGCGGTTATTCCATAGTTTGGGGTCAAGATAGCTGAAAGTGGTGTCACAGGTAGATATTAAACAGATCTGTATAGGGGAGGGGAAGGTGAGAAGGTTGTTGTCTGGTGATCGAAGAAAGTGCAAAGGTGCATAAGGGATAAGAAGATTAAAGAGATAAGAAGGGGCAGAGAAAAGTTTTATGTGAATACCAGAGTTAGAATTTTGAATTGTATACATGCAGATAATGACAAAGGGGATGGGACGACTTCTCTATGAGGAAAGGCTAAAGCAGCTAGGGCTCTTCAGCTTGGAAAAAAGATGTTTGAGGGCAGATATGATAGAGGTCTATAAAATGAGTGGAGTTGAACGGGTAGATGTGAAGTGTCTGTTTACGCTTTCCAAAAATACTAGGACTAGGGGGCATGCGATGAAGCTTCAAAGTAGTAAATTTTAAATGAATCGGAGAAAATGTTTCTTCACTCAACTTGTAATTAAACTCTGGAATTTGTTGCCAGAGAATGTGGTAAAGGCAGTTAGCTTATCAGAGTTTTAAAAAGGTTTGGATGGCTTCCTAAAGGAAAAGTTCATAGACCATTATTAAATTGGACTTGGGGAAAATCCACTATTTCTAGGATAAGCAGCATAAAATGTTTTATACTTTTTTGGGATCTTGCCAGGTATTTGTGACCTGGATTGGCCATGGAAACAGGATGCTTGGCTTGACGGAAATTTGGTCTGTCCCAGTATGGCAATACTTACGTACTTATGGACTAACTGTAAACGCTTAAGGGAGTGTAAAGGAAGACCAGTATAAAGAAAGTTGCAGTAATCTAAATGAGAAATGACTAGTGCAAAGATCAAGGGACGGAGAATATAAGCTATTCAGAGAATGAGAAGGAGCTAAAGACGTAATATTCAAAAGAAAAAAAAAACACACACACACACACACAAAAGACTAGTGCCCCTCTTTTCAAAGCCACACCGGGGTAGGTATGTTAGAATAATTCAAATTTCTAGAAGGCTTCAATTAAGTTCTAAAAGGTAGCACTGAGAACAATTTTTCCCTGATAATTCTTGTGGGAAATTTTAGGAATGCATGGGATTAAAAGAAAGAAACAATGATGGTGGCATGAAAGAGAAGACCACAGCATGTAAGATCCATGAATGCACAATAGTCAGGAACAAATATGAAGACTGGATGAGCCAAATTGTACTTTTATGCTGACTATTTCTCTGTTTCTAAGGTTTTCAATCATTACCAGTTTTGTCTATGGAAAAATACATCAAGCTTTAGACCCCATATGGGACCTTGTCATTTTCTCTCTGTGTGCTACAATCTACCTCACTGTAATTGAGAAGTAATTGGTATGATATTCAGTTCTTTAAAATTAGCTCTGCACTCTTTTTAACATGGACAGATCAGAGCACAGCACAGTGCACTGCCTATTATTAATAAATATTTGATTAGTGAAATTGTAAATTTTAAATGACATTGAGTAATTGTACTTTAGTTTTTATGTCACTGGTGGATGATCAAACAGTATGGGGAATGATAACCCTGATGTTCAGGTACTTGATCAGAATTCTAAATTAAGCTGCGTTCTGCTTATCTTCCTATGGGATATGTTGAGAAGCAGAAATGCTGGCAGGGAGATGGCAGCAGATATTGTGCTCATTTCTTACCTAGGTATGAATTCCACACTGTATATTTGTTTTATACAAATCTGTCATTTCTTTCTAGCCGATTTATAATGCATAATATGCAGTTAAGACAGGTGATACACGGCTGAGTAAATTAAATTGATTTTTATAATATTTTAACAACCCACATTTTCTTAATCCAGGAATTTTGGGCCTTACACTAGGTTTAATGTTCCTTAAAACACAATCAGACCCCTAAATCCAGCTCTTGTAGGAAAATTCAACTATGCACAGAGACTTGCTGCAGGATCTAGCAGCCCAACACGAAATTCTGGGCCTTATTGTCATAGAGCTCAGGATTTTCCATCAGGAGCAGTGCCAACCTCAATAAAGTCAATGAACAATAAACATTGTGTTTATAGTTTTCCAGTTTTATATTTTACAAATACAATGTTTACAGATTTTTACATACAAAGGTCTGCTTCTACACTCTGTAAAAAAAAAAAAAGTGATTTCCTGTTGTGCAAGGCTGACAGGTGCTGTGGTTCCAACACTACTTGGCGTGCCCTGGGAAAGGGAGACTGCAGAAATGGTGGAGGGGTAAAGGTGACAGATGGGGAGAGAAGTGTCCATAGGGCCCTCAGTGTCCACGATCAGAGTATCTCTCCCTGAATTCCAAGTTCTCAACCAGAGGGATCTAATGTGCCCTGCAGTAGAAGAAGGCCCTGTGGGACTCAAACCTGACCCCTCCAGCATCCCAGGCCACACCCCAAACCATCATGCTGTGCTTCCAGTAGACCAAATTTAGGTGATGACAAATGTCTTAGGGCCTGCCACAGCCAGCGATAAAGGTGCTGCACCACAACACTTGACACAGATATAAAGTCTATACAAGCTACTACCTAGTTCCCTGAGGTGAAGGGGAACATGCAGGATTGCAGTCTCCCTTTCCACTCCTTTCTCCAAGATCATGGCTGTAGGATATCTGGGGAATGGGGCCATTCACAAGCTGACTCATGTGGCCAGATATTTCCCTGCTAGATCTTGGGACCAGACCAGTCCCTCAGTTGGTTAAGAAATGGCCAAGACAAATGTCCAGCATCTGAAGGAAATGTTGCTGGTGCATGCCAATGTCTCTCTAACAGATTCCTGGACCAACTCCTTACTGAGGGGCAGGACCTGGCAGGGCAATACCTAGTCTCTGGACTCGGCTCAGGAAGGTCCCCACTTCCAGATGCCCTACAACCACAGCCAGTGTCCCTCCAAGGATTAGGGGAAGGTTTTGAAGGTGAAAAGAACAAAGGAGATAATCCCTTATTATAATTACAGTTACCCAGAAATGATAATATAAAGTAGGTCATAGAAATAGCATTGTGGGTCACAGTATGGGCCAAACTACCCACCTACATCACCACTGCACTCTGTAGCCACCTGTCCTCTGATGATTCACAATCTGCCCATTATCCTATACTTATGCTGCCAACAGACATCTGGTCTGAGGAAAAGTTGGGGTTGATGGGAGTGCATGGTCCATGACATTAACAACCTAGCATGCTGGTCTCCCAGTCCAGCAACATGTTGGAGGCTGGAACCAAGTTCACATCACAGGTGTCCCTTGACAAAGAATCTAGGTAGACATTTGCACTGCTGGTCACAGGTAGGAGGCCACATGTGCTGATGTTGGCCACAATTCCCTACTCTAAGCATTTTCCTGTCTGTTCCTGACCAGCCCCATAACCTCCTTTACCCTGTAGCCCCACACCCTTTTGGCAGACTGCATAGAGCTCCTCAAAGTTAAGGTGTGTTGTCTCGCACTAGCCATCAGGCTGGTACCAACCAGCAGGTGTGCATAGGCAGTGGCTACATTATACTCTCTGCTCTGCATGCTTTCTTGCCCACAACCAGCAAGGTTGAGGGCTTTGGAAGATGCGCAAACAGATGCTTCATATCTACATATTGACATATTTACAGCAACAATGAATATTGGAGGGGAGGGAAGGGAAACAAACTAGATACAACTATGGGGGATATATACATGAGGAAGGAAAGGAACTGTTATACACGTCTGTTCTCTCACAATAGCAACCAGTCAGGTAGTAAGCAGGGCCACTTAGAGGGGAGGGCAAAATTCCTTGAGCCTGGCCTCCAATGGTGCAGGCAAGGCTTCTGGAGTCAGGCAGAATGTTCTGCTCCCTCGGTCTGTTTCTCTCCTGCTCCTGCTTCTGGCACACAGGAACAGAAGAATGACAGGCACAGGAAGGTAAGGAGTGGGAGTGGCAGTGGCAGTGGTGTGAGTGTGTGTGTGTGTGGGGGGGGGGGGAAGCCCTGCCCTGGGCCAGGTCTGTCTCCCAGTGACCCTGGTAGTAAGCAGCAGGTATCCTTGGACATAGCAGAGTTGTGCTAAGCAGGCCAGAGGACAAGAGATTAGGGTAGGCCCAGGCTCCGCTCATTCTGCCTCGCCTCACCCTATGCTTGGAATCAACTTCCTGAGCCCTTACGCCAAGCCCCCTCCCTACCCATCTTCAAATCCTTGCTCAAAGCCCACCTCTTCAATGTTGCTTTCGGCACCTAACCTTTATACCTTTCAGGAAATCTAGACTGCCCCTATTTGACTGACTGTACATTTGTCCTTTAGATTGTAAGCTCCTTTGAGCAGGGACTGTCCTTCTATGTTAAATTGTACAGCGCTGCGTAACCCTAGTAGCGCTTTAGAAATGTCAAGTAGTAGTAGTAGTAGTAGTTTTAGTAGTAGTAGTAGTAGTAGTAGTAGAAGAAGAGCTGGAACTGTTACTGGAGGAACCTCCCCCTGTGGATTTTGCAGATGGTCCTGTAGAGGGTGAGGTGCCCTACCTGAGGGACTACTGAACATGAAGGGCAGGATAGGGATAATGTTAGAAGAAGCTGGAATTCTGATTTTTGTGGGGGTGAGATAACTTTTTAGACAATTGCAATACATAAATAAAATGGTCCCCTTCAACCCTGGGAATGAGTAGGCACATGGGCAAATTGAATGGGGTCTATCACACAAATGAAGATGTGGAGGACTGTTAGTAAACAGTAGGAGCCAGCAAAAAAAAAAAAGAAAAAAAAGAGAGAAGAGAAGTGCAAGGCTGGAGAGAAGCCACCAGATGTGGGCCTCGTGAACCTCAGGCCTATGAGTAACATGATGCACACATCCTTTCCCAGGGCATCCTCTCCCCCAACCCCCTTGCTGGTTAGACAGGCAGCCACAAATGGGTGTCTCAATGATATTCACAGCTGCATATATCCCCACTATCCCACTTTGTCAGTTTTTCAACAACAAAGAGGTAAGCAGCATGAACTCAGTTTGTATCACAGGCCACTGTTGTTCCTTGGGTTGCTGCTGACCACTGCCCGTGCTCTATCTTGTCAGGAAGTGAGATTCTACAAGCAAGGAGTCCTTTGTTAGCAGAGTCATAAGGCAGACCAGGTCATCTCCCTAGCAGAAGAGGAAGGGCTGGATCAGAGGTCTCTGCTTACCTGGAGACAGTGGCAAAAGGGGACTTCAGCTGTTTCATGGCTTCCAGGGTTCAGCTGCCTGTTGCTGCAGAGACAAAGTGAAGAGCAAATGACTTAGTTTCCCTGGTATGGAAGATCCCAGGCAGATGAGAAGCCACTTCCCCCATAGGAATATTTAGGCAACATAGAGGTTTGAAAATAGCATTTATATCACAGGATATAAATATCCACTACTGCCAACTCCAGACTTCGCGCCTTCTGTCTCGCTGCACCCTACGCCTGGAATAAACTTCCTGAGCCCCTACATCTTGCCCCATCCTTGGCCACCTTTAAATCTGGACTGAAAGCCCACCTCTTTGGCATGGCTTTTGACTCGTAACCACTTGTAACCACTCGTCTCCACCTACCCTCCTCTCTTCCTTCCCGTTCACATTAATTGATTTGATTTGCTTACTTTATTTATTTTTTGTCTATTAGATTGTAAGCTCTTTGAGCAGGGACTGTCTTTCTTCTATGTTTGTGCAGCGCTGCGTATGCCTTGTAGCGCTATAGAAATGCTAAATAGTAGTAGTAGTAGTAGATTTAGACGCCATTCTTCCCAAAATGTTTCCATGTGTGGGTCATAATTAAAAAAAAAAAAAAAATCTATCTCCCAAACGTCAAAGTGGCTGCAGCTGAAATGTCTCCAGCGCCCTATAAAAACATGAAATTTTGGGATTTTCAACCCTCCACGACTCCATTATTGTGAAGGCACCCAAAAAGAATTCCACAAGCAGGAAGTGCAATTTCAGTGATGGCAAGATTGAGCTCCTTGTCAAGGAGATCATGGTATGTCATGCCAATCTCTTTGCTCCCAAGGGCCAAGCTATATGTGCATATACCAGGAAAAATGGCTCACGTGTATGCAACAATCTTAATGTGGTCCACCATGCATAGGGTTACCATATTTGACCTAAGAAAAAACGAGGACACAAAATATTACCTGCCCCAGCCCATCACACCCCACCCATCCTCTGTGACACCCCTGCCTTGTCCCCTGTCACTTTGACTCCTCCCCCCCAAAGAAAGCCAGATTCCCTCGCTCTCCCCCATATATATCCCCTCCCTAATTTTCCAGCCTCCCTCCACATACATGACTCCATTCACTACCCCTCCCCTTCCCTCCTGTACCTGTACTGTGCCCTGGTGGCCTAGTGGCCTGCTGACCTGTCTTGCTCCTGGTGCCGTTTCAAAATGGTTGTCGAGCGTTCAAGCAGTGACTTGATAGAGGCGATTTTGTACTTGTGGTTTCTTTGGATCTCTTATCGGTTTTCTACATCATTGGCCACTCTCTCTTACTGACCCACCTTTCCAGCATCAGACTTGCTAGTACTGTCCTTAACTGTTTTTCATCATTCCTGTCCTCTCGGTCTTTCTCGCTTCACAAAAATTCAGGCTCTTCTAATTGCTACTCTCTCTCTTGCAGTGTTCCTCAAGATCTTTCTTATCTTTCTTACTTTTCAACGTCTTTATGAGCCCACTGGCTACTCTTATACAGGAATTTATTATCAAAACTTTCTTCTATGCTGATGACATCTTACTCATATTTCCTACTTCCCCTCTCAACATTGATCTTGGTCCACTGTGGATTGCTTATTCTCCCTAGCATATTGGCTTTTGTCGAACAAACTTGTTTTAAATCCAGACAAAACCAAAACCTGCTGGATCACTGGCCAACTGCCCTCTCCTGATTTTGCCCCAGCACTATTTGAATGCCCCATGTCACCAGTCACTACTTTCAAATATCTGGGGACCTGATTTGATTCCCAATTATCATTTATGAAACAGATCTCTGAAGTTTTAAGATCTTGTTTTGCTTCTTTTCACACTCTTCGTCGCCCACATGATTTTCTAAACTTTTCTGCTTTACACACAGCCTGTCGTTCATTCTTGATTTCATGGCTAGACTACTGTAATTTTATCTATGTTGGTTTACCACTCTCTCAAATCAAATGACTTCAAACTGTACAGAATATGGCAGCAATAATTCTGCAAGTTTGATCATATTACTCCTCTTCTTACTCGCCTGCACTGGTTACCCATTACGTATTGGATCTCATTCAAGATTCTCATTTTGATACATAAAGCATTTTTTCTTGGGTAGCCCTCATATTTTTCATCCCTGACCATCCCTTATACCCCATGTCATGTACTGCGCCCTTTGGACTCAAATCAGCTAGTGCTACCTCACCCTAAGAATGCACATCTCAAATCTACCTGGCACACTTCCTCCTTCCTCTCTCCCTAATTGTGTCATGATCTCCCACCTCTTATTCTCTTTTGAAAAAGGCACTTTTTTGCTCTAGCTTACACTTCCTGAGCTTTCCTATTGTGGATCTGGGCTTGGCTGATGACAGGATAGACAGAATAAGCAAATAATACTATTGATAATTGGAGTGGTTGTTCTTGTATGATCGTAGTCCTCTTTCCTTTTAATGATGGAGTTATAAGAACATAAGAATAGCCACCCTGGACCAAACCAATGGTCCATCTAGCCCAGCATCCTGCTTCCAACAGTGGCCAATCTAGGTCACAACTACTTGGTAGAAACCCAATTAGTAACAACATTCCATGCTACCAATCCCGGGGGAAGCACTGGCTTCCCCCATGTCCATCTCAATAAAAGACTATGGACTTTTCATCCAGGAACTTGTCCAAACCTTTTTTAAAACCAGATACACTAACCACCATTATCACATCCTCTGGCAATGAATACCAGAGCTTAACTATTCTTTGAGTGAAAAAAATATATCCTACTATTTATTTTAAAAGTATTACTATGTAATTTCATTGAGTTTACCCTAGTCTTTGTACTTTTTGAAAGAGTGAAAATTTGATTCACTTTTACCCATTCTACACCACTCAGGATTTTATAGACCCTCAATAATATCCCCCCTCAGCTGTCCTCTTTTCCAAGCCAAACAGCCCTAACCTCTTTAGTCTTTCCTCATATGGAGAAGTTCCGTCCCCTTTACCATTTTGGTTGCTCTTCTTTGAACCTTTTCTAATTTTGCTATATCTTTTTTGAGAAACAGTGACCAGAATTGAATGCAATACTCAGCTGAGGCTGCATCACAGAGTGATACAGTGGCATTATAATTTTCTTGATCTTATTTTGCATCCCTTTCCTAATATTTCTAGCATCCTGTTGCTTTTTTGGCCGCTGCCGCACACTGGGCAGAATATTTCAGTACATTGTCTACAATGACACCTAGAACTTTTTCTTGAGTGCTAACTCCTAAGTTGTACCCTAGGATTAGGTAACTATTATTCGGATTATTCTTCCCAATGTGCATCACTTTGCATTTGTCCACATTAAATATCATCTGCCATTTGGATGCTCAGTCTTCCAGTTTCCCAAGGTCTTCCTGCAATTTTTCACATTCTGCATCTGTTTGAATAGTTTTGTATCATCTACAAATTTAATCACCTCACTCGTTCTGATTTTCAGATCATTTACAAATATGTTAAATATCACTGGTCCCAGTACACCTGCATCTGTGCTGTACACTATTACCCTCCTCCCACCGATTGGGTCACAACCACCTCTGGGTGAGTCTCCCGCTCTCAAATTATCCCCAGTGATTTCAAGGTTACTGGAGCCACACTCCCAGTGGTCTCACAGATCCCAGAAAACACTCACAGACCCAACACACAAATCATCAGAATTCTTTATCAGTCTAGACAGAGAGGCAATAACTAAATAGTCTTTATTGTCTTAAAAATTGAACAGTACACAAAAAATGTGCAATCAGCAAACAATAACAGGTAACTAAAATATGGATCAATTTTAGAGCTAACTAAACATTTGTTTACTTTCTAAAAAGTACCTGGGAAGATCAGGACATATAGCTGCTCACAAGATATGTAACTGTTTACAGGACCTTAGCAAAACGATCTGTTTCTTTCTTCTTCCTGGCTAAGACTGGAGCAACAGCCAGTACTCTCCAAATGAAAATGAGAACCTGGGCCTATCAGAGCCCAGAACAAGAACATTTCAAAAATATACTACTTCTTGCTTCCTGTTTGTGTGCAAAAACTAAAGAAAAGAACATTCATTTTCTCTGTAACAGCTGTACAGCAAAGAAACACTACCTGCTGGCCAAATAGGACAAATACACTTCAGGACATAATGCTGGAAAATATCCAATACATTTTACAGACTTAAAGCACACCATTTCTTCATACTTACCCTATATTTTCTGTCCTAAAACCAGTTCCTAATCCACAACAGAACATTGCCTCCTATCCCATAATTTTTTTAATTTTCTCAGGAGTCTTTTATGAGGAACATTATCAAAATCTTTCTGAAATTCTAGATACACTACATCAAACTGCTCACCTTTATCTACATGTTTATTCACACCTTCAAATAAATGAAGCAAATGGGTGAGGCAAGAAAGTGTTCCTTTCTTTATTTTATGTTGTTTTAGATTGTACACCACTTATGCCTGCTTGTGGTATACACGTTTTAATAAAACATAAACATAAAATACTTGATCCTAGTCTTTCTTTGCCATTTCTGGGACATAGACCTTACGTTTCCAATTACTGGAGTTGCTATCAAAGTCCATTCCAATCTATCCCAATCTGTCTTTCAGTATACAGGACACAGACAGTAGAAAGTCTGGCCCGGCACAGGCCATAGTTCCTCACAACCAAATCACCATCTAAGCATCACTCAACACATCAGCACACATTCAGTCATTCAAATTTTATTTTTTCTACCATCTATTTTCTAATTAGGGATCCCACATCTTTTTGAATTCCATCACCAATTTTCTCTCAACCACCTCCCTCAGAAGGACATTCTAGGCATCAACCACCCTCACCATAAAAAAGAATTTCCTGATGTTACACGTCAGTCTATCAGCCCACAACCTCAATTCATGTCCTCTAGTTTTACTGTTTCCCCTTCTCTGGAAAAGATTTGTTTCTATATTTATATATTTCAAGTGTTTAACACTGTATAACATTACAATTAAACTTTCTGCCTTAAAACTCAGCCATTATCTGAAAAGGAGCTAAATTATTATTATGAAAGGGGAAACAAATTAAAAGAAAGAAAACAAACATTGCTCTCCAAGGAGGTGCCTGACAAAATAAGAGCAAAATATCTAGTGTTCACAAATTACAAAGAATCACCGAAGAAAGAACATAGAAAACCCAAGGATTACTGATTGGTAGCTGCAGCTCAGGACACAATATTACAGATAAGATGGTTCACAGCATGTATAGAAAATACTGATACAATAGACATCTATAGATTCTTTAACAAAGAACACGAAATGGCCACTCATCTCAGTTTACTGTGACATTCTGATGGCAAAAAAAAATTCTATACAGAAAGCACAATAATGGAGACACATATAATTCATTGGAAATATTGTAAACATTACAGAATTATTGTACTGGAGAAGCAATGGATTATAGCCTAAGAGAATTATGGGAGAATGAAAAGGTTATTATCACTGGGGACATTCCCTTTCCAACTGATAAAAGCTGGATACAAGAAAATCAGACATAGTGGTAGAGGAGAGAATACAAGAACTGCATTGCCAAGTGATTATTCTATGAATCATGTAGAGAGAGGAAGATCCTCAAGTACCAAGAAGTGCAGTTGGATAACAAGAAAAACGGTGACAGAAAGATACGAAAATATTTCCCCATCATTTGGGAAGATATAAGCTTGCTTAAAAGGAATTTTCAAGCACACCTAGCTAAGTTGCCTACGCATACTATATTGTATGAACTCCAGGAAGCTCTTTTTAGTACTATGAGCTACTGATGCCAGCACAGCCAGCATATTGAGTACTGGTGGGTAACACTGCCTGATGCTGATCCTGCACTTTTGCACTGCATTACACAGCTGACTCAAGGTGAACTCTGGATTTCTTCAGCTAACAGGGCTTGGGAATCCGTACCAAGTACATGAATGGTTCTCTTGGCTGCTGGATGGGACTGAAGAAAAGTAGAGAGGCTCAAGTTAGTCAAGGTGTGGCTAAGTCCCTGCTCTATATAGTTTATTGGTAAAGCCTCACTTGGACTACTGTGTTCAGTTTTGGAGGTAGTAGCTTACTAAGAGGAAATAAAGACACTGAAGTTGGTAGAGAAGAACGTGATCAAAAGTGATAAGCGATCTCCATCGGAAGACATATGAGAAGAGACTGGAAATCGTTATTCCCCAGATTCTATATAGTGCAACTAAAGTTGTGCACACAAATCTGAGTGTATTCTGTTTTGTGCGCATAACTTAATTGGTTAACAAGCCAATTGGATGCTATCAAGCAATTATCAGTACTAATTAGCACTAATTAGGATTTACGTGCATATATTGCTACGTGCATTCTATAAAGCAATGTATATAAATCACACCGCATGGAGCTCAAAATGGGGGTGACTGTGGGAGGGACATGGGCACTATGCATTCACATGGTTATAGAATTTGGTGCTCTGTGAGGAAATCTCAGTGCACATATTTACATCAAGTTTTCCTTGGCATAAATAGACATCTACCTGAAGGACGCAGATCGCAGCACTAAGTGTTATACTATACATGGTGCCTTTGATTTAGTGCTCCTGTTGAACAGATTTCTTCTCCCATAAGGTAACCTGTTCTTTTAGTTTTGAATTCTGAGATATTTCCTTTTGTTCAAGCCATGCTTTTCACTTAGTCACAACAATAAAACATACACATTTGCCTTGTTTGATGGGGGATAGTTGGGTGTTCCTGTTGATTTGGGAGAGCTTCCATGCCACAGTTGGACTGACATTTCCAACTGTGCTGAAAGGTGTCTCCTCACAAGGTCAGGAGCCAGCTTGGTAGTGTGGTCCAATGCCTAGTACATCAGCCTTTGAACTAAGCAGTCAGGGGTCAAGTTCCACTGTAGTAGCTGCTGAGCAGATACATCAAATTCAGAGTTTTGTCTTGGGAACACAGACCGATCCCATGGAGAAATGTGTATTGGCATGTAACAGATGTCTCACAATATTTATTTTTCCAGGCCATTACATATATGGAAATGGTAAGCTTACCTGCTGAACTTGAACACGCTAATCTCCCAAAACATCTTGGCAAATGAAAGCAAAATTAGGCAGTGTTAAGTTTAGAGCAGTTGCCCTATCATTCAGCTGTAGCAGAGGGTGATTACTGGACTGAGCTATTCTACCACATGTCCTCATCTTTTGTGGTCCAGAGGCTCATAGTTTCAAAACAGGCTGACAATTCGGAGGGGGGGGGGGGGGGGGGGTGGGTGGAGGGTGTGTAGGTATGGGACCAGAAGCTCCTAGGACTGTCATTATAGTATCCAAGTGAGTACACAGAGCATTGGTCTGGGTGCATCATTGTTCTGTTTTCAAGCAGGACTCTGTCTTAGGGTACCAGTTGGCCTTTATCTGCTTCCTACCATTTGCTGAGCTGCCCTGACTCTGTTGTCTTGTATCAGTTCATATTCTGTTTAATGTGATTGTGGAAGGCCAATAAAGGCCTCATAACCTCATACTCATTCTATCATTCTGTGGTAGTGTATTATAGAAGGGCTTGGGCCCACTGAGCTAAGGTAGTGCAGCTCATCCCGCTCTTTAAAATAGCAAATAAGGTCAAAAGACATAAATAAAAACACAGGGAAGGCAACATATTCACTGGTGGGGGGGGGGGGGGGGAATGAATATGAATAATAACTAAAAAAGTGAGGAAGGGGAAAGGATCACTGTGGACAGGGAGAGAGGCCTCCAACCAAGAGCTGCCTCAGGAGGTGGGGCAGTCTAGGGGTCCTGGGATGAGTCTGTGCCCAGGAGACCAGAATGCTCAAGGGCAGATAAGACATGCCCTTTAGAGTGCTCCATCCTGGCCAGACCAGCTTCTTTGACCCTTAGCTGCTGGTTGAGGGCTTCACGCATTGCCTCTATCCTTTCCAATGCAGCAGCCTGACTTCAAGGGGCAGATACAGGGCAAGGTGCAGCTGTATCTGCAGGTGCACCTGCCTCTGGAAGCATCTGAGCCTCAGCTCTCTGTATTGGGGAGGAGGAGGAGGATGCAGGAAGCCATCACTCCTCCAGTAGAGCCACCAAGCACCTCCTGATGCATAGCTTGGCAGGGTAGCAGGTAGCCTAGTGGTTAGAAGACTTAGCTTCTCATACTGAGGTGACTGGTTCAAATCATAGGAGCCAACATTTTAAAATTATTGGGGGTGCTAAGCCCAGTGGAAATAACCCCTCCCTGGACACATACAAGGAATTTTCTCAATTATTGGGGGTGCTCAAGCACCTATAGCACCCACAGAGTCAGCTCCTATGGTTCAAATCCTAGCACTAGCAGCTGAAACCCAAAGCTACTACCTGACCTACTTCCATTTTGCACTCTTCCCCCAAGTCCTCCTGACTTGCCTGCAGTGTGCACTTGCCTCCCCAGGGATGCAGGCTTCCCTCTTGTAAGAGACATAAATGAGCCAGGGAGCAGATAGTCTAGTGCTTAGAAAACCTGGACTCTCATTCCAAGGTGGCCAGTTGAAATCCCAGTACTGCTTCCCAAGCTAGTTACCCCTCCCAGCACTGTCCCAGGAGCAACTGACCAATACAACCTGTAACATAACTTGCACACTATACTTTGCATAGCTTTTGTAGTTACATTTCTGGAGAAGGAAGTTTGGGAATTGTAAGCGACAGTAGACCTGTCACAAACCCTCCTGTAGTGCAGGTATGATATTCTATGGCCTGGCAGCAGAAAATATAGTTTTTCTTTCCAGAGAAAGAACTTGGCCAGGATCTGGGTGTCATGGACAGAAAATTTGGGCTTACGTCTCTGGACGCTGAAAAAATCAGCACGATTGATCTGGTAGGATTTTATAAAGGCTGCAGTATCTTAGGCAAATTCTATAAATGGTGCACAATCTAGTTAAGAGTATTCTATAAAACCTACAGTAATTTAAGCACATTCTGTAAATGGCATGGAATTTGACGCTGAACGCAATTCTGTAAAAGTTGCTCAGCCTTTGCAGAATGGCGCTCTATGCTTAAATCTTCCGTGTCAATTTTTTCAGCACCATGTATAGAATCTGGCCCTACAGGGCAATTCTATAAAATAAATGTTAACTTTTTCACACATTCCATGAAAAATGTTTAGAATACTTGCATATACATTCATATACAGTGGGGGAAATAAGTATTTGATCCCTTGCTGATTTTGTAAGTTTGCCCACTGACAAAGACATGAGCAGCCCATAATTGAAGGGTAGGTTATTGGTAACAGTGAGAGATAGCACATCACAAATTAAATCCGGAAATCACATTGTGGGAAAGTATATGAATTTATTTGCATTCTGCAGAGGGAAATAAGTATTTAATCCCTCTGGCAAACAAGACCTAATACTTGGTGGCAAAACCCTTGTTGGCAAGCACAGCGGTCAGACGTCTTCTGTAGTTGATGATGAGGTTTGCACACATGTCAGGAGGAATTTTGGTCCACTCCTCTTTGCAGATCATCTCTAAATCATTAAGAGTTCTGGGCTGTCGCTTGGCAACTCGCATCTTCAGCTCCCTCCATAAGTTTTCAATGGGATTAAGGTCTGGTGACTGGCTAGGCCACTCCATGACCCTAATGTGCTTCTTCCTGAGCCACTCCTTTGTTGCCTTGGCTGTATGTTTGGGTCATTGTCGTGCTGGAAGACCCAGCCACGACCCATTTTTAAGGCCCTGGCGGAGGGAAGGAGGTTGTCACTCAGAATTGTACGGTACATGGCCCCATCCATTCTCCCATTGATGCGGTGAAGTAGTCCTGTGCCCTTAGCAGAGAAACCCCCCCAAAACATAACATTTCCACCTCCATGCTTGACAGTGGGGATGGTGTTCTTTGGGTCATAGGCAGCATTTCTCTTCCTCCAAACACGGCGAGTTGAGTTCATGCCAAAGAGCTCAATTTTGTCTCATCTGACCACAGCACCTTCTCCCAATCACTCTCGGCATCATCCAGGTGTTCACTGGCAAACTTCAGACGGGCCGTCACATGTGCCTTCCGGAGCAGGGGGACCTTGCGGGCACTGCAGGATTGCAATCCGTTATGTCGTAATGTGTTACCAATGGTTTTCGTGGTGACAGTGGTCCCAGCTGCCTTGAGATCATTGACAAGTTCCCCCCTTGTAGTTGTAGGCTGATTTCTAACCTTCCTCATGATCAAGGATACCCCACGAGGTGAGATTTTGCGTGGAGCCCCAGATCTTTGTCGATTGACAGTCATTTGTACTTCTTCCATTTTCTTACTATGGCACCAACAGTTGTCTCCTTCTCGCCCAGCGTCTTACTGATGGTTTTGTAGCCCATTCCAGCCTTGTGCAGGTGTATGATCTTGTCCTGACATCCTTAGACAGCTCCTTGCTCTTGGCCATTTTGTAGAGGTTAGAGTCTGACTGATTCACTGAGTCTGTGGACAGGTGTCTTTCATACAGGTGACCATTGCCGACAGCTGTCTGTCATGCAGGTAACGAGTTGATTTGGAGCATCTACCTGGTCTGTAGGGGCCAGATCTCTTACTGGTTGGTGGGGGATCAAATACTTATTTCCCTCTGCAGAATGCAAATAAATTCATATACTTTCCACAATGTGATTTTCCGGATTTAATTTGTGATGTGCTATCTCTCACTGTTACCAATAACCTACCCTTCAATTATGGGCTGCTCATGTCTTTGTCAGTGGGCAAACTTACAAAATCAGCAAGGGATCAAATACTTATTTCCCCCACTGTATGCACACTTAAGCATATATATTCCAGAATGCATATCTAAACAATATTCTGCAAATACCTGTTTAACCTAGATAGCGCATATTTGCAAAGGAAGCATACATATGGGTGGAGCATGGGCAGGATGTGGGTAGGGCTCTCACTTACACATATAATTTACAGAATATTGTATGTCCCTGCTGCCGTTATCTTTTACAATGCTGCGGTAGAGCTACTGCAGCGTTGGCACATGCCAATCCAGCACCATTGCTGACCCACCATGGGAGCTGGCGGTAGTGCCGCACCCAGCGTGTGCCATTTCCAGTGTGACTGGACATATTTTTTATTTTTACTGCCGAGTTAAATAGGAGGCAGTAAGGGTCCCCTCAGGAAATGGCTGAGCGGCAAGTTTGTACTTACCGCAAGGCCATTTCCTTTTCTTAAAACAAGACCCGCTATGGTAAAAGGGGCCTCGACACACAGCAAATCCACACACCAATGCCACCACAGGGCCCCTTTTACCGCAGCTTGGTAAAAGGGCCCTTTAGCCATAGAACTGGTGCAAACGTGAGTGCCTAAGGGCAAGCACCTAAATCTTATGCGTGTAGGTACTCAGTTACAGTAGTATTCTATATGGAAAAATAGTCTCCTACTTTCCTTTATAGAATAAGTTGCTACTGTGCACCTGCCAGGTGCCTAATTGAATGCATCCACTTATAGAAATGCCTCTTTAATATGCAAATTTGCATATGCTAACTGCAAGCACATGAGGGTGGTAACTGTTACCATAGCTCAAACTAATTCATACATTAAACTGCATGCTGGGGGTTTTATTTTTTTTTTTTTTTGGGGGGGGGGAGTGGATTGAGTTGAGAATGGGCATGGAGTGCATATTACAGTTAGCACATGCTACTTCTCACATGCTGTCACTTGTGCAATCAGTGTGATCACACTTATTACCTCCTCGAGAGGAGGTGTTATGTGTACCCATACTAATTGTGAATAATTTTAGCGCACGATAAGGAACGTTTCTGTGCAGTAACTGCAGGGGACAATATGAACAAGTTTCTAACAGTTATCATATAGCCTTTGTACATACTGTATGTCAATATTTTGTTGTTAAAGTGCAGTAAATGCAAATTTTAATGTACTTTAGTAAAAGGCCGCTAAATGCAGAAACAGCAGTAATAACTTTAACTGAATAAGTAATCTATTTAAAGTTATTCCAGCACCAACATTCACACTTGAACACAGAATATACACGTAACTTTAAAAAGAAAACTTATCCGTTTAAAATGATACATTGGCCATCCTGCTGAATATTGATTGTCCTCTGTCAAAAGATTTTTCAGTAAAAATAACTACAAAATATTGTAAAGTAAAGCAAGACAGATGTTTGCCATAATTACTATGCTGCCTGTATTTATATATTACTGTATAAATCTGTATCTTTTCAATCTTCTAGGCAGAAACATTATTTCAGAAAGGCCTATAGGTTGGCATGTTGTCATTGTGCCTTTCTTCAGTAAATTATACATTTTTCTCAGGTGTAAATTAATGAAAAGAGAGAAAGGAGGAGTTTTCAGAAAAAAAAACCAAATCATAGGGATTGAAAGCTTACAAAATCCAACTGTTCTGTCTATAATATAATTTCAGTAATAATTTACCAAACGATGATTCCTCTGTGCACAGACAAGTACAACAGTGACATCTACTGTTGGAGAGCTGTGTGACAAATTTTCTATTCAATTATTGTTCCATTATAAGGGTCTCTTTTATCAAGCTGCACAAGTGGTTCCTGCGCGGCAGTGCCAAAAGAGCACATTCAAAGTTGGCTTTGTTGGCTTTACCGCACTGGGAGCCACTATCGCAGCTTGTTAAAAGAGGCCCTAAATTTGACAATAGTGCATTGATTCAAACATTGCATTGTGTGCAAACAATTTCAGAAATACTAGTGTTACCCTTATGTTCTGGGGGTCTTAACATAACAATGCAAGTTCTTAGTATATTTGGTTAAGCAGATGGTGAACCTCAAGTGGTAGACAAATATAAAAGTGTACATTCTTCAGTGAAAAGCTCCACTCCATCCTGTTACTCTCTTTTAATTATGCAGACCACAAAGTTTCTTGGCAAAGTTCCATGGATGCTTTGTTAATACAAATCTATGAAATATGAAATAAACAGGATTCATTGCTTTGATCATTCTGCAAACAGGAATTCTATTCAGACACTGTACAGAATTCTCAAGAGGTCAACTTTTCTTACCTGCAAAGAGTTTCAGCCTAATTGCTTTCTAGGTAAAACTTTCACTTGCAGTAACAGTAGAATTGAAGCTCCCTAAACTTTCCTCAGACTCTTTGATCTGACCCTATTATCTCTACCCACAATCACGGTTCCCTCTAAGCTGAGTGAGAGTCCTCCGCTTACACTCCTGTCAGTGGAGAGTGCTGTTTCACTATCAAAGTGACAGACAGACAAACTCTGTGAGACTCCAGGGAACCTGCTTATCCCTAACAATTAAAAGCACAGTATTGAAGCACTAGCCCACACTGGAAGAAATGCAGTTGAATGACTCCCTCTCAACTTAGAGCAGGGGTTCTCTACCCAGTCCTTGGGACATACCTAGTTAGTCAGGTTTTTAGGATACCCATAATGAATATATATGAGATAAATTTGCATTCGATTGAGGTAGGATTTGCATTCAATTAATGTACGCCATGCAAGTCAATCTCATACGTATGTATTGTAGGTATCCTGACAACCTGACTGGGTTGAGAACCCCTGGCTTAGAGGGAGTAGTGCACAATAGTACTATTGGAACTCCCCAGGTCTCCTACAGCATTTTAGCTGGCACTATGCTTTCTCACTAGACAGCAGTACTATGGAGGCTGTCCAGAGTTTCTTTAGGTGTTCCAACTAACAGCCTTCTCCAGCCAGCCTTTGTTGACACTAGCCTTTATCCAACATTCTTAATGCAATGACATTTACAATGTTCAGAAAACCTCCTTATTCATCTGTAGCCATATCCATTTCCTCATCTTTGGTTCACACATAGGAAACACTTCCTACAGGACAATTAATTATTTAACTACTGAAGCTCTGATCCTCCCTGGGGTCATGAGGTAACCTCACCAAGGAGCCAGTTGGTGAGCACGAGAAGAAATTTACAATTTTAGTTCAATATTGCTACAGCCAGTGGTTGGGAGGCGGGGATAGTGCTGGGCAGACTTATACGGTCTGTGCCCTGAAGAGCATAGGTACAAATCAAAGTAGGGTATACACAAAAAGTAGCACACATGAGTTGTCTTGTTGGGCAACTGGATGGACCGTCAGGTCTTTTTTCTGCCATCATCTACTATGTTACTATGTTACTTATAAATTATATTGAGGAAGAAGGTGAAATATAGACATCAATATAATGTACACTGTAATAGCACTCGGAGAATTAATTTTAGAAGTACAGCAAAAATCACATTCACCAATTAAAACTCAGTAAAGGCCCATAGTTTTTGTTTGCCTTAGAAGCTTGTAGTGTGGGAGCACCATGGCTTAGATAACTGAGCGCAACCATTATCTTTTCACATTTATTCTTTGAGGAATTTTTTGTTTCCAATGTGTACATCCCCTGCCATTCCTCACATAGGGGATATTTGTGTTATACAAAAATTTCCAACAGGCATCAGGCAAGGGAAGGAAAATGTAATGGTTGTAGTGAATGGGGTCACCTTTTTTGTATATGCTTTACATCGAGGCCTTCAAAGAAATCTTCAGCTTTTTTTACAGTCCTCACAGTGGAGCTCTGTTGCCCCATAAACCGCATTAATCCAGGCAATGAAATAGCAGAAGATAAGGTCTTGTTATTTTGACAGACACTCCATTAGTCTATTCATATGTTCTGAAATGCCCTAAAGAGAAAATGCACAGTACTGAACCCCATTAATCCAGTATACATAAGGCTCTTTTATTTTAGTGTGTCAGGCTTTATGGGTTCCCTACATCTTGTGAAGTCTTCATGCTGTATTCCTCAAGCTGTTTTGATTAAATGAACGATTCATTGTTGAAATACTAAGAACATGCTTGGGTGCTCTAGTAATTTTCTCTGTTCCATTTATTTACAAATCAAGTCAGGAAGGTCACCATCACCATGAAAAATATAAATGGGGCTTTGTATCGCAGTCAGAAACGTTTTTCTATCTTTTAAAATAAATGAATGGAAATACTTGGAGACAAGGTCCTCTCTATAGGTCTTTCTCAGAACAAGACACACACAATTAGGGAAATAAAAAGGAATTCAAAAAATAATATAATATAAAACTGTCATGTTACTTTAAAACATTGTATTTTAAAAATCATTATATAATAAAATGAATAGCTGTGCTGTCATTTAGCACATTCACGGTGCAGCTCATTTAAAATTTAAAATTATACATTGCAGCTCATGACATGGAATGTTCAAAATTAAAGTATGTCCATCATTATGGGGTCCTTTTACTAAGGTGTGCTAACAGATTTAGTGTGTGCTAACAATTAGCATGTGCTAAATGATAAGATGCCCATAGGAATATAATGGGCTTCTTATCATTTAGTGCATCTTAACGGTAGCCTACATTGATAATTTTCCCCCTTAGGAAGTTACCCAGGTCAGGGGCAGGGGAAAGGGGCATACAGCCCCTTTGGCCCTTTAAGATGCTGCCTTGGAGCACTAGTCCAAAGCTTTAAGGCCTGATGCTCTTGGTCTGTTGGAATAATGCATCTTGCAAGGTGATAAATCAAGGTGTGATAAAAGTTCTCTATTTGCAGCACCTTGATAACTTTCCCCCTAGATCCCATTGTATAATATGCAACCTATACTAAAACAGCATGAGCTAGTGGTAAAATAACCCATCTTAACAGTAGCCCACATTGATAAACTTTTCTGCTTAAATGTTTACAGGCTATACATACCCGACTCAGAGTTATCAATGTGAGCTATTGTTAAGATGCATTTTTAATGTTAACCCATTATTAGTAACTAGGTGTCATTGTATAAGATGGGATCTGTGCTAAAATAGGACGTCTTAGTGGTAAAATGGTACGTCTTTAACAGTAGCCCACATTGATAACTAAGCCCATTAATGGAGGTAATTTTTATACATGTTGTTTTTGCATGTGTGGCCTGTTCAGATGGCCTCTTATAAAACACCAACAGGCATATTTTCAAAGCACTTTGGGAGGCTAAGTTCCTTAGGTTTCTATGGAACTTTGGGAGGCTAAGTGCTTTGAAAATGAGCCTCCAAGTGGCATAAAGTACATGTCATGAAATGACTGTGCGTAGTTTGCCAAGTGTGTACGGGAAGAGTTTCAGTGGTGTAGGTTGAGATTACAAGTAGATAATAAAATATGCTAAGGTATGCGCATACTCAAATAATGTAGATGCAGACATTTATTTAAAATCAGGTGCAAATATCTATATCTATGAGGTAGGCACAACTTCTGCTCCTTAATGCTAGTACTTTAAAGGCACATAGGCCAGCTCCTTCCTTCACCCTCCTTTCCCATTTGCTCTTTTAGCAGGGTCAGCAAACTCTCCCACCTAATTTGCTGCAACAGGGGCAGTTGGGAATGGTAGAAGAGGGAAAGTTCAAGACATTTCGCCCGGATTCTTTATAGTGTGCCTAGAGATCTGTGCCGAAATTGGCACGGATTCTAAAACAATGCATGCAACTTAATTGGTTTAATAAGCTAATGAGCGCTGATAACAGCACTTAACAAGCAATAAAGAGCATGAATTGGCACTGATTAGAATCTATGTGAACAATTCACTAAGCGTATTCTGTAATGATGTGCACCTAACTTCTAACACGTACAGGCAAAAATGGGCATGGTTATGGGCAGGGAAATGGGTGTTTCATGGGCATTCCAAAATTTACACACCTACTTATATAATATGGCCCAGTGCGCCTAAATCTGTGCGCTGGCATTTACGCCACAGTTTCGTTGGTGTAATTGGATGCGTGGTGGGAGGCAGGGATAGTGCTGGGCAGACTTATATGGTCTGTGCCAGAGCTGGTGGTGGGAGGCGGGACTGGTAGTTGGGAGGCGGGGATAGTGCTAGGCAGACTTATACAGTCTGTGCCAGAGCTGGTGGTGGGAGGCGGGGTTGGTGGTTGGGAGGCGGGGATAGGGCTGGCCAGACTTATATGGTCTGTGCCCTGAAGAGGACAGTACAAATAAAAAAGTAGCACATATGAATTTATCTTCTTGGGCAGACTGGATGGACCGTGCAGGTCTTTTTCTGCCGTCATCTACTATGTATGTATGTTTACTATCCTGCTTATAATCGAACGAGAAAAACGCCCAAGTTCCGACCTAAATCGGGAGATGGACGTTTATCTCACAAAAACGAATAAAGCGGTATAATCGAAAGCCGATTTTGGACGTTTTCAACTGCACTTCGTCGCGGATGCGGACAAGTTGATGGGGCGTGTCAGAGGGTGTGGCGAAGGCGGAACTGGGCGTGGTTATCGCCGAACAGAGATGGGCGCATTTCACCGATAATGGGAAAAAAAGTATGCGTTTTTAGCTAGAATTAGGACACTTTTCCTGGACCCTGTTTTTTCACGAATAAGGCCCCAAAAAGTGCCCTAAATGACCAGATGACCACTGGAGGGAATCGGGGATGACCTCCCCTGACTCCCCCAGTGGTCACTAACCCCCTCCCACCACAAAAAAATGAAGTTTCACAACTTTTTATTTTCACCCTCAAATGTCATACCCAGCTCCTGACAGCAGTATGCAGGTCACTGGAGCAGTTGTTAGGGGGTGCAGTGGACTTCAGGCAGGTGGACCCAGGCCCATCCCCCCTACCTGTTACAATTGTGCTGCTTAATGCTTATTAGTCGTCCAACCCCCCCAAACCCACTGTACCCACATGTAGGTGCCCCCCTTCACCCCTTAGGGCTATAGTAATGGTGTAGACTTGTGGGCAGTGGTTTGGGGGGGATTTGGGGGGCTCACACACAAGGGAAGGGTGCTATGCACCTGGGAGCTGTTTTACTTATTTTATTTTTTTTTTGTAAAAGTGCCCCCTAGGGTGCCCGGTTGATGTCCTGGCATGTGAGGGGGACCAGTGCACTACGAATCCTGGCCCCTCCCACGAACAAATGCCTTGGATTTATTCGTTTTTTGAGCTGGGCGCTTTCATTTTCCATTATCGCTGAAAAACAAAAACGCCCAGCTCACACATTGTTGAATAAAACATGGACGTCTATTTTTTTCGAAAATACGGTTCGGTCCGCCCCTTCACGGACCCATTCTCGGAGATAAACGCCCATGGAGATAGACGTTTTCATTCGATTATGCCCCTCCATGTGTAGATTTAGGCACTAAAATATCAACTGAGCATATTCTATAATTGGCGCCTAAACACTGTTTATAGGTAAGTCGGCACTGATTTCAGCGCCAATTTTTTAGGCATCATATATAGAATCCCTCTTTCACGGCTAACAGACCTATTTCCTTCAGTATACTAGGCACCAACCAACACACATTTGACTAGATAATAGTTTATGCTGTCTAGAAATACCAACATAGTAGAATTTTATGAAACTATCATGTTTCAATCACAGTTTCCAGGGTTGTGAGGTACACAAGCCTAGAAACAAAACCACCCTATCTGGAATGGTTCCCCATCCCACAAAGTTAAGAGACTCTCTTAATAAGGGTCACTTTGGGTTGCATGGTCTTGTGTTTGAGGCAATGCTGTATTAGTCTAACTGGTGTATGGTTTGGCATGGCACTTGGGGTGCTTTAGGTAACGAATCCTATCTTGAGTTGGTTCTAGTGTAATCTGATGAGGTTGGCCTTAGGTTAAACATGGTAAGGCTCATTTCCCCTTTCCATAAATTGTTGCATACATTTTATCAGGGCCGTGCCTAGGGTCTCTGGCGCCCCCCTGCAGACCATCAGTTGGCGCCCCCCTGCAGACTATCAGTTGGCACGCGCGCCCCGATTCCCCGGTGCTTTAAATTTACCTCTCTCCGCCTCCGACGTCTGCGCAGCGTCAGTGAAAGCGCTGCCTGTCTGACGTCTCTCCACCAGCCTTCCCTTCGCTCGTTTGTTCCCTCTGTGTCCCGCCTTCTTCTGACACCATTTCCTTGAGGGCGGGACACAGAGGGAATGAACGAGCAAAGGGAAGGCTGGTGAAGGCTGACGCTGCGCAGACGTCGGAGGCAGAGCGAGGTAAATTTAAAGCACCGGGGAATCGGGGATGGAGCGGGGGAGTAAGGTTTTTAAAAAAAATACAACTAAGGCGCGGCGCCCTTGAAGGCAGGTGCCCCCCTTCGGCGCTTACCGCGCTTACTGTGTTGGCACAGCCCTGCATTTTATAGTTAAATTGACATTTCCTTTTCTTCTTATAATCTCTTCTTGTTGATTGAGAATAGTGGGAGCCTAGAAATAGCTAGACGTTTTTATCCTATGCACTTAAATGTTGACATATTTCCTCTGATAATTAACTAATAGGGTTGCAGTACCACAGTTCAATGTTTCACCATTTTTTGTTACATTTGTACCCCACGCTTTCCCACTCATGGCAGGCTCAATGCAGCTTACATGGGGCAATGTAGGGTTAAGTGACTTGCCCAGAGTCACAAGGAGCTGCCTGTGCCTGAAGTGGGAATTGAACTCAGTTCCTCAGTTCCCAAGACCAGAGTCCATCACTCTAACCACTAGGCCACTCCTATTTTGATCTATTAACTTTGCTTGCTAGGATATTGCTATTTTTTGCTCTATAAGGCTTAGTTATTTTTTTAATGTTTAGTCATATTCTAACATTTTATGAACCATATTATTCTACCAAATCCTTAATAGAATCCATATATCATCCATCATAGCAAATCAGTTACTTGATATGCTAAAAACCTATGCGAGAGCGAGAGAGAGAGATCCTTTTGGAAAGATTTTGTGATGTCCAGAGTCGTTAGTTTCATTCTATTGGATGTTTTCTGGCAGACATAAGTATTGTAGAATAAAATAAGACCACAAAATTTTAAACATATCTATTTTAAACAGAGCATAGCACATTTTTCTAAAATGTCACCTCATTGTCTGAACTAAAGACAACTTAAGTGGATACATATGTACTGAAATATAACCTGGCTCATATATCATGCAGGTTTGTGAGTTTGTAATTCTTGCAGCAAAGACCTCATACTTTTACTCACTGAACTTCAGGTTTTTGGAAAGCTCACAATATTAAAAAAAAAAACAACAACAAACTTGACTTGTTTAACAAAAAAACTCTAGATGTTCATCAAATACAAATTGGAATTTGGTTACAAACATAAGTGATGTCTCTTGATATTTCATTTGTCATTTATTTCAAGCTCTGTAACCGACCACTTTGTACTGTTGACCCTACACTATTAGCTCTGGCCTTTAGACCTTAAAGTTGAATCTCTGTTTCTAGATTTGAAAGAAGAAAGCTTTGTGATATGGATTAATTACATTTGCAAATTACCATCTAAGGATAAGCAAATCAACTACAGTTTCACCTTGATTTGCAATCTTTAATCTAAGAATTTACAAAACACAGCCTTAATTTTGACATGTATTACAGTTGTCAGAAAGATTAAACTCAGAGTTCAACCAAATATTTCACTAACATGGGTATAAGTCACTTCTTGATATGGCTACCTTTCAACTTTGGGGCACGGAGAAAAGAATCATTGATTTATCTACTACTGTAACTCTAAAGACGTTGAAAAGTGCATGAAACAAGCATTACACAGTTGCATTTCCTGCTCCTGCCATGAATATTTCAGTCAATGGGTGTGAGGGGAGGACTGTTTTTTCAATGAGAGGGGGAGGAGTCAGAGATATGATGGGAGTTCTTGCTCAACTTCCATCACCAAGGGGGAAGGCAGAGAAAAACCAGAAACATGCACAAAGGCATCCCTGAGGAAGACCTTTTGAAATGGAAATTTCTGTAGGACATTTGAAACTCATGGTGTATGAGCAAAGAAGTTCAGATAAATCTGCTTGTGTTTGTTTCTTCACTTCCAGTGTTGTTTAGAGTTAATGAGGTTCAATATATTAACCTCATTCAATATACAAACTTATAAAGAGGTTTGCCCTTTTCTTCCATCTTGTGGATTTTGGTGATGTAAAAAGTTACATAAGTACATAAGTACATAAGTAGTGCCATACTGGGAAAGACCAAAGGTCCATCTAGTCCAGCATCCTGTCACCGACAGTGGCCAATCCAGGTCAAGGGCACCTGGCACGCTCCCCAAACGTAAAACATTCCAGACAAGTTATACCTAAAAATGCGGAATTTTTCCAAGTCCATTTAATAGCGGTCTATGGACTTGTCCTTTAGGAATCTATCTAACCCCTTTTTAAACTCCGTCAAGCTAACCGCCCGTACCACGTTCTCCGGCAACGAATTCCAGAGTCTAATTACACGTTGGGTGAAGAAAAATTTTCTCCGATTCGTTTTAAATTTACCACACTGTAGCTTCAACTCATGCCCTCTAGTCCTAGTATTTTGGATAGCGTGAAACAGTCGCTTCACATCCACCCGATCCATTCCACTCATTATTTATACACTTCTATCATATCTCCCCTCAGCCATCTCTTCTCCAAGCTGAAAAGCCCTAGCCTTCTCAGCCTCTCTTCATAGGAAAGTCGTCCCATCCCCACTATCATTTTCGTCGCCCTTCGCTGTACCTTTTCCAATTCTACTATATCTTTTTTGAGATACGGAGACCAGTACTGAACACAATACTCCAGGTGCGGTCGCACCATGGAGCGATACAACGGCATTATAACATCCGCACACCTGGACTCCATACCCTTCCTAATAACACCCAACATTCTATTCGCTTTCCTAGCCGCAGCAGCACACTGAGCAGAAGGTTTCAGCGTATCATCGACGACGACACCCAGATCCCTTTCTTGATCCGTAACTCCTAACGCGGAACCTTGCAAGACGTAGCTATAATTCGGGTTCCTCTTACCCACATGCATCACTTTGCACTTGTCAACATTGAACTTCATCTGCCACTTGCACGCCCATTCTCCCAGTCTCGCAAGGTCCTCCTGTAATCGTTCACATTCCTCCTGCGACTTGACGACCCTGAATAATTTGTGTCATCGGCGAATTTAATTACCTCACTAGTTATTCCCATCTCTAGGTCATTTATAAATACATTAAAAAGCAACGGACCCAGCACAGACCCCTGCGGGACCCCACTAACTACCCTCCTCCACTGAGAATACTGGCCACGCAATCCTACTCTCTGCTTCCTGTCTTTCAACCAGTTCTTAATCCATAATAATACCCTACCTCCGATTCCATGACTCTGCAATTTCTTCAGGAGTCTTTCGTGCGGCACTTTGTCAAACGCCTTCTGAAAATCCAGATATACAATATCAACCGGCTCCCCATTGTCCACATGTTTGCTTACCCCCTCAAAAAAATGCATTAGATTGGTGAGGCAAGACTTCCCTTCACTAAATCCGTGCTGACTTTGTCTCATCAGTCCATGTTTTTGTATATGCTCTGCAATTTTATTCTTAATAATAGCCTCCACCATCTTGCCCGGCACCGACGTCAGACTCACCGGTCTATAATTCCCGGATCTCCTCTGGAACCCTTCTTAAAAATCGGAGTAACATTGGCTACCCTCCAGTCTTCCGGTACTACACTCGATTTTAGGGACAGATTGCATATTTCTAACAGTAGCTCCGCAAGTTCATTTTTTAGTTCTATTGACAGAGAACTTCATTTTTCAAATGTTTAATTTCACCAATTTTGGGTTTTTGCACTTTTATAATCACAACTTTATTTGCGAGTTCTTATAGGAGAGCAATTTATGATGTACAGAGCTTTCAAGTGAACTGCTTTCTGGCAGCCTGACTCACTGAAGTTGTGCTCGGTTGCAAGTGCAGTCTATATTGAGCTCTCTTTTGAACTCTCACAAAATGTATTTATACATTTACCTTTCATTCTTTGTCACATTTGTGATTATTTGTGGAGTCCTCTGCTTACATTACCAAATTTCCAGTATTTGGAATTGACTTTTTTCGGTGGTTGATCATTTTTGTCTCTCCCTTGGGGTTTTTTCTAGTTGGTGCATCTCTTCTGGCAACACAGAGGTAATAATCATAGAAATCTGAACAATAGCAAGTGTAAGCTGATATGCAGCTGATGTTGCTGTTTTCACTACAGGTGTTACATTTATTCCCATCCTCTTGATGTTTCTTACTGCAAGTCAGTGATGGGTAAGGGTCAATAGGCGGTGGCACTCACCAGGCAGGTTTCTTGTGATGTATTTTGGTAGCTGGCATTATCCATGGCATGCATTTAGAGTTGGGGTAAAGGAGGAATAAAATGGGCCCTGCCGCAGATAAGTCGAGCTAAGCTTTAGTAAAAGACCCCCCTAAGTAGTCATATACCATCAGGGAATGATACTAGTTTTTATTATAGAAGACCCTTTCTATTTTTTTGTTTCTTTGTTTTGTGGAGCTGTCAGCGTAAGTATATCTTGCCAGTGGTAAGTATATCTCCTAGCTACATCCATAGGTTTGTCCCAATCTAGGACAGGGATTGATTTCTTCCATTTCAGTTCACCATACTAGGCTGACAAGTCCTGCACTTAATTCCTTCCAACACCCTACCTTTCCTATGATTAGATATAGAACCCTGAATAATATAAATAGCCAGCAATATCTTGTCTCCTGGATCTCCTGTGTAGTCTACCAGACAGATCCAGTGCTTGCATTTCCACTAGAATTTGATATTAGTTACAGAATTTGCAGAGTGCTAGATAAACCCAGCTGCTAGTTTGATTATAACATCTAAGAAGTATCTATACAGCTATGGAGAGGCATTTTCAATATGACATCTGAGTCAAACTTTGGGCATTTTGCACTAAATATCCAAAATCTGAATAGAAGACATGACCATTTTCAAAACAACAAAAGTTTAATCTTTTTATCTTTCAGGTCATTAAAAAATAAACAATGTAC
The DNA here is from genome assembly GCF_901765095.1 of Microcaecilia unicolor. Classification (NCBI taxonomy): domain Eukaryota; kingdom Metazoa; phylum Chordata; class Amphibia; order Gymnophiona; family Siphonopidae; genus Microcaecilia; species Microcaecilia unicolor. The sequence goes on from NC_044032.1 coordinate 596,964,723, forward strand.
AATTGAAAAACATAGAAAATCAAGCCATTAGGATGTAGGAGGACCCAGCATTTTTAGCAGACTGATTCCCCATACATCCCAGGAGTCCAATGGGGCAACCTAGGGGGCACTACTGTGGACTTCATATAAATGCTCCCAGGTACACATCTCATTGTTGCTCCCTTATCTTGTCTGCTGAGCCCTCCAAAACCCACCCAAAGCCTACTGCCCCCAATTGTACACCACTACTATAGCTTTTATGGGTGATGGGGCACCCATATGTGGGTACAGTGGGTTTCTGGTGAGTTTTGGAGGACTCATAGTTTCCACCACAAGTGTAACAGGTAGGGGGAGGTATGGGCCTGGGACCACCTGTCTACAATACACTGCACCCACCATTGCACTACTCCAGGGACCTGCATGCTGCTCTAATGGACCTGGCTATAATATCTGAGGCTATCATAGAGACTGGTGAGTACTATTTTTATTCACATTTTGGGGGGTGGGAGAGGGTCAATAACAGCTAGAGGAGTAAAGGGGGGGGGGGGTCATCCCTGATTCCCTCCTGTTGTCATTTAGGACACCTTTTTGTGCCTTATTAGTTCTGAAAACAAGTCTAGACATTTTCATTTTGTTCCACTATGGCTGTAAAACATCAAAGTGCTAGGCATGCCCTAAGCCCACCCTTTAAAAAGCCCCCAACACACCCTCTTGTGATTTGGATGCATTGCAGGTGAAATGCATAGATAAATGTCTGCAGGTTTTCAAAAGTACCGATTTGGAGAAGAAATCCATCCAAATGGTTTTTTATGACACTTTTAGACATTTTTCTTTTGAAAATGAGCTCCATGAGCTCTATAGAGGCTGCCATGTTCCTTTTCTAGCCTGCCAAACTGACTGAGTTACAGTGGGGGAAATAAGTATTTGATCCCTTGCTGATTTTGTAAGTTTGCCCACTGACAAAGACATGAGCAGCCCATAATTGAAGGGTAGGTTATTGGTAACAGTGAGAGATAGCACATCACAAATTAAATCCGGAAAATCACATTGTGGAAAGTATATGAATTTATTTGCATTCTGCAGAGGGAAATAAGTATTTGATCCCTCTGGCAAACAAGACCTAATACTTGGTGGCAAAACCCTTGTTGGCAAGCACAGCGGTCATACGTCTTCTGTAGTTGATGATGAGGTTTGCACACATGTCAGGAGGAATTTTGGTCCACTCCTCTTTGCAGATCATCTCTAAATCATTAAGAGTTCTGGGCTGTCGCTTGGCAACTCGCAGCTTCAGCTCCCTCCATAAGTTTTCAATGGGATTAAGGTCTGGTGACTGGCTAGGCCACTCCATGACCCTAATGTGCTTCTTCCTGAGCCACTCCTTTGTTGCCTTGGCTGTATGTTTTGGGTCATTGTCGTGCTGGAAGACCCAGCCACGACCCATTTTTAAGGCCCTGGCGGAGGGAAGGAGGTTGTCACTCAGAATTGTACGGTACATGGCCCCATCCATTCTCCCATTGATGCGGTGAAGTAGTCCTGTGCCCTTAGCAGAGAAACACCCCCAAAACATAACATTTCCGCCTCCATGCTTGACAGTGGGGACGGTGTTCTTTGGGTCATAGGCAGCATTTCTCTTCCTCCAAACACGGCGAGTTGAGTTCATGCCAAAGAGCTCAATTTTTGTCTCATCTGACCACAGCACCTTCTCCCAATCACTCTCGGCATCATCCAGGTGTTCACTGGCAAACTTCAGACGGGCCGTCACATGTGCCTTCCGGAGCAGGGGGACCTTGCGGGCACTGCAGGATTGCAATCCGTTATGTCGTAATGTGTTACCAATGGTTTTCGTGGTGACAGTGGTCCCAGCTGCCTTGAGATCATTGACAAGTTCCCCCCTTGTAGTTGTAGGCTGATTTCTAACCTTCCTCATGATCAAGGATACCCCACGAGGTGAGATTTTGCGTGGAGCCCCAGATCTTTGTCGATTGACAGTCATTTTGTACTTCTTCCATTTTCTTACTATGGCACCAACAGTTGTCTCCTTCTTGCCCAGCGTCTTACTGATGGTTTTGTAGCCCATTCCAGCCTTGTGCAGGTGTATGATCTTGTCCCTGACATCCTTAGACAGCTCCTTGCTCTTGGCCATTTTGTAGAGGTTAGAGTCTGACTGATTCACTGAGTCTGTGGACAGGTGTCTTTCATACAGGTGACCATTGCCGACAGCTGTCTGTCATGCAGGTAACGAGTTGATTTGGAGCATCTACCTGGTCTGTAGGGGCCAGATCTCTTACTGGTTGGTGGGGGATCAAATACTTATTTCCCTCTGCAGAATGCAAATAAATTCATATACTTTCCACAATGTGATTTTCCGGATTTAATTTGTGATGTGCTATCTCTCACTGTTACCAATAACCTACCCTTCAATTATGGGCTGCTCATGTCTTTGTCAGTGGGCAAACTTACAAAATCAGCAAGGGATCAAATACTTATTTCCCCCACTGTATGTCAATGCCTACATTTCTGCTACATCTTTTAGGGGGTCTTTTACTAAAGATTAGCTCGAGTTATCTGCAGCAGGGCCCATTTTATTCCTATGGGCCCTGCTGCAGATAACTCGAGTTCATCTTTAGTAAAAGACCCCCTTAGTTAATTACATAATTTTCAGTCTGCCAGACAGACCTAGTTGCCAGTCAATCCCAATCTGACAGAAAACCTGTTCATGTAGATGCCTATCCAGCTTATAATCGAAAGTAATCGCCGGCTATTTCCCGACACAAATCGGGATATGGCCGGCGATTTTGCAAAAGCGGCGAAAAGCGTATAATCGAAAGCTACATTTCTGATAGCTTCGCCGCTTTCCCTTCGCCGCGCCGGCGAAAGTTCAAAGGGGCGTGTTGGCGGCGAAGTGAAGGCGGGACATGGGCAGGCTTGGGCGTGGCTACCAGATGGCCGGCTTTCGCGGATAATGGAAAAATAAATCCCGGCGATAAGCAGTATTTCACCGGGTTTACTTGGTCCTTTTATTTTCATGACCAAGCCTCAAAAAGGTGCCCCAACTGACCAGATGACCACTGGAGAGAATGGGGGATGACCTCCCCTTACCCCCCCCAGTGGTCGCCAACCCCCTTCCACACTAAAATTATTAAAATACAAACCTTTTTTGCCAGCCTGTATGCCAACCTCAAATGGCATACCCAGCACCCTGACAGCAGTATGCAGGTCCCTGGAACAGTTGTTGTTGGTTGCAGTGGACTGCAGAAAGGCAGAGCCAGGCCCATTCCCCCCTACCTGTTCCACTTGTGGTGGGTAATGTTGAGCCCTCCCAAACCCCCCCAAAACCCACTGTACCCACATGTAGGTGCCCCCCTTCAGCCCTTAGTGCTAGGGTAATGGTGCACACTTGTGAGCAGTGGGTTTTGGAGGGGATTTAGGGGACTCAGCACACAAGGGAAGGGTGCTATGCACCTGGAAGCTAATTTGGTTGTTTATAAAAGATGTTTGAAGTGCCCCCTAGGGTGCCCGGTTGGTGTCCTGGCATGTGAGGGGGACCATTGCACTACAAATGCTGACTCCTTCCATGGCCAAATGCCTTGGATTTCTCCGGGTTTGAGATCGCCGGCAGTTTTTTCCATTATCGCGGAAAAACAAGAGTGGCGATCTCAAACCCGGCGAAATCCAAGGCATTTCGCCGGCCGGAACCGTATTATCGAAAAAAAAGATGGCCGGCCATCTTTTTTGAAAATACGGTTCCGGCCGGCTGTTGCGCCGCCGCCAAAATAGATCGCCGGCGACCTATTTCGCCGGCGACGTTCGATTATTCCCCTCTTATGTTAATTCTAGGAGCACTGAGGCAGGATCTGCCACTGCTAGTAAGGAAACTGAGCATTAACCTGCTGGGAATTTGGTTCTTAAGACTTGGGAAAACAGAAAATGGGGGGGGGGGGGGGGGGGGGGTTGTTGGTAAACTAATAAACAATGTGTTTAAATAAAATTAAGTTAAGCAATAGGCTACTTAAAAGCTTCTTGTTATATTAAAGCAATAGGCTATTTACAATCTTTTATTAGTGCTTGATATTTCCCCCTCCCCAACTCTCAACTACCCCAGGCTCATTCTTTGATTTATAGATTTTTATGCAAATTAGGAGAGCAAAATAAGTCTCTGTGGGTAAGTGGACATTGATATGCTGGGACATGTGATGACTTGAAGCTTAGGATAGAAGACAGATTTATACTTGAATTTTATTAAAAGGCAAAAATTAGATGTTAACTTATTTAAAGGTTCTAAAATCAACTTGTACTAGCTTCAGTTGTTCTTTCACAGCCCAAGAGCACAAAACTGTTAAGAATTAGCTTTCTTCTTAGAGTTTGAAATTTACCTCCCTGTTTACTAAGCCACGTGCTAATGTGATACAGCTAATTCACTTTAAACGGGCTGTGTCAGTATTGCTGCACAGCTTAGTAAACGGGGATTATTTGTGCTAGTTTCAGATTACACAGCACAACAAAAAACGTTTTTTGTGTGCTATTGGGCAAAACCCATTTGTCCTATACTAAATTCAGTGTGTGTATTCCAAATCCAAAGTCAGAATTGTTGTAACATGTCAGGAAATTTTGTTATGCATAAGTTTGCCCAAATGAATTAAACATTGAATAATTTTTTATAGAATGAGTTGTACTCAAACAATTACCTGATCTACATCAAAGTTTTCGTAGTAAACAGTATATGAAAATGTAATGGAATAACAAAATTTCAAAAAAGTCTCGTATTCCAGTTTAAAAGTCTTACTTCAGCAAGGCCCAGTACTGTTAAAAGTGCTTCAGGCATCTGCTTTTGCGTTTGTGACCGGTCAAATTTTTCCGTTGCAAAAACCAGCAGTAGTCCCCCATCATGTTGGGATTCCAGCGGCCTTGATATCTGTTCTCCATTGTAGAAATGTCTTTTTGGACATTACTCCATGTTTCTAATATATAATGCATTAATATTATAAGTGAACAGGCTTTGCATGTATAACTTAAAATCTAGATGTGTCAGGCAAATTCGGAGTTCGTATTTGGAATCGGCGGGTTCAATTTAGTATAAATCACATGTTTTTCTCTCAGTAGCAAAATCATTGTTGCTTTGTGTTATCTTTTACAGCCTTAGAACATACAAATTTAGGTGTCAATATTCAAACACCAAAATATAGAAGACAAAACTGTGTGTCACTCAATATTTAATCTTCAAAAAAATCTTGCATAAAGTAATTCAATATAAAAATTAAGGGGGATCTTTTACAAAGTGGCCGGAAGCCCAACGTGGGTTTACTGCTCATTAAAACAGAAGTACCACCAGGCTACTGTAGCAGCCAGCAGTAGTTCCCACCCCCAGTGCATGCCACTTCCGTCGCTACAAAAATACTAAATACAAAAATATCACAAAATTATACCCATCCAGTATGCTCCAAAATAAGGAGATGTTAAACCTCTCTTCAAGATTAGATCCACCCAGTATACCCCAAAATGAAAGATTGTTAAACTTCTCTCCTCTCCTCAACACAAAATCATATTTCCCAAAAAGCTTCTTTAAGAGAAAAGTTTGCAATATAACAAAAAAAAATATTTAAAAAAAAAACACATAATGAGCAGTGCTCTGAAAATACTACTTAACAAAATAATCACTATTAAAAAAGTTTTATTTTATTAAATAAACTAAAAAGCATGTTAGAAAAATAATAATGACCATGATATTTATATGAACCATCTAGCCCTTATTGACTGTCACAATTTGAAGAAAGTAAGCCCTTGGATCAAAGCAAGGTTGGCTCCACCTTTGTGGTACAATCATAGCTCTGGTCCTCACTGATGGCTGCTGACACAGACACCTGATAATGTCCAGGACACAGGCTGGCTGGAATGCTAGAGCAAGGCATGGCAGGCCCAGGTTGGCTGGAATACTGAATAGAGGCAAGTTAGGAACACTGAAGCAAGGTAAGGCAGGAGCACTGAAATAAAGTGAGCCATGAACACTGGAACAAAGTAAGGCAGAAACACTGGAACAAGGCAATGCACACTGAAGTCTGCAAGACACCAGGAAGCTTGTGGCTGAGGCCCAGGTTGAGTGTAGGGCACTTCCATGCTACCAATCTCAGGGAAAGCAGTGACTTCCCCCATGTCTATCTCAAAAGCAGACTATGGATTTTCCTCCAGGAACTTATTCAAAACTTTTAAAAAAAAAAGCTTGATACACTAACCACTGTTACCACATCCTCTGGCAATGAGTTCCAATGCTTAACTATACTTTGGCTGACAAAATATTTTCTCCTATTTATTTTAAAAGTATTTCCATGTAATTTCATTGAATATCTCTTGGTCTTTATATTTGTTGAAAGAGTGAAAAATTGATTCATTTTTATCTGTTCAACACCACTCAGGATTTTGTAGACCTCAATCATATCCCCGCTTAGCCATTTCTTTTCCAAGCTGAAGAGCTCTAACCTCTTTAGCCTTTCCTCATATGAGAGGCGTTTCATCCCCTTTATCATTTTGGTTGCTCTTCTTTGAACCTTTTCTAATTCCACTATCAGGCTTATTTTTGAAAGCGAAGGGCGCCCATCTTTCGACACAAATGGGGAGATGGGCGTCCTTCTCCCAGGGTCGCCCAAATCAGCATAATCAAAAGCCGATTTCTGGGGGGACAACCAAATTCACGGGGGCATGTCAGAAGCGTAGCGAGAGTGGGACTGGGGCGTGCCTAACACATAGGTGTCCTCGACCAATAATGGAAAAAAGAAGGGCGTCCCTGACGAGCACTTGGGCGACTTTACTTGGTCCATTTTTTTTACGACCAAGCCTCACAAAGGTGCCCAAACTGACCAGATGACCACTGGAGGGAATTGGGAATGACCTCCCCTTACTCTCCCAGCGGTCACCAACCCCTCCCACCCTAAAAAAAACCTTTTTAATATTTTTTGTCAGCCTCTATGCCAGCCTCAAATGTCATACCCAGCTCCTTCACAGCAGTATACAGGTCCTTGGAGCAGTTTTAGTGGGTGCAGTGCACTTCAGGCAGGCAAACCCGGCCCATCCCCCCTACCTGTTACACTTGTGATGGTAAATGTGAGCCCTTCAAAACCCACCAGAAATCCACTGTACCCACATGTAGGTGCCTCCCTTCACCCCTTAGGGCTATGGTAGTGGTGTACAGTTGTGGGGAGTGGGTTTTGGGGGGCTCAGCACACAAGGTAAGGGAGCTATGCACCTGCGAGCAATATGTGAAGTCCACAGTAGTGCCCCCTAGGTTGCACGGTTGGTGTCCTGGGATGTCATGGGGACCAGTGCACTATGAATGCTGGCTCCTCCCATAACCAAATGGCTTGGATTTGGTCGTTTCTGAGATGAGCATCCTCGGTTTCCATTATAGCCGAAAATCGGGGACGACCATCAATAAGGTCGACCTAAATTTTGCGATTTGGGCGTCCCCAACCATATTATTGAAATGAAAGATGGACGCCCATCTTGTTTCGATAATACAGGTTTCTCAGCCCCTTCGCCGGGACGTCCTGCGAGGACGTCCTCAGGAAAACTTGGGTGCCCCTTTTGATTATGCCCTTCCAAATCTTTTTTGAGATATAGTGACCAGAATTAACAATAACCCCCCCCTCCCTGTTTACTAAGCTGCACTAGCAGCTGCTGCGTGGTAATGCGTACACAGCCCGTTCATCGCTAGTGTGACTTAGTAAATAGGGTGGTAAAAAAACTAATGGCATAAAACTTGTCACAATGATAAATATCAAGGCAAACAACAGCAAGTAATAATCAACACTCCACTGAGTATTCTTTAAAAAAAATAGGAGGAAAAGACTTCAGATGCAATATGTGCACACTTACTGAGGAGCTTCTTCACAAGTCAGAAAAACCTTCTATTGCTTTTATTTTTTCCATTTAAGTCAATATATTTTTATTCAATTTTATATATTTAGTTCTATTGAAAAGTAATCACATATATAGAAGATCACTTGTCTACACATCTTTTTGGCAGATAAGTGGTCTTCTATATAAGTGATTGCTTTTCAATTGGAGTAAATATATAAAATTGAATGAAGATAAAATATATTGACTCAAATGGATAAAAATAAAAGTATTAGGAGGTTTTTCTGACTTGTGAGGAAGCTCCTCAGTGAGTGTGTGCCCATATTGCACTCCACATATTATTTTGGTCATTGAGTGTCTGAAGTCTTTTCCTCTTATTTTTTTTTTTTAAGAAGAAGAAGAATACTTGGTGGAGTGTTGATTATTACTTGCTGTTGTTTGACCAGAAACGAACACAATACTCAATGTGAGGTCGCACCTCTATATTTTGGTATTTATTAGTTTGGAAAGACACTGTTTGATATTTGATTTACTCCCATTTTCTTTCTGTCAATATTAAAGTACGTTAACTGGGCAGGAAAGGATCCTGCCTGGTTAAATTGTGCTGAGTAGGTGAGAAGCTTTTAACTGGAATTTAACTGCTGCAGCACTGGCTGGTTATTGTCAGGTGGTCCAAGGGCAGAGTCTGGTAGAGTTGTGAGTTATTGCAGGCATCAGTGATATTTGGTTCCAGTGCACACATAGCAAACTGGGCAATTATGACCACATTAAAAAAAAAAAACAGTTCTAACTTTTCACTGAGCTCCTTATGAGGGTAGTGCACTGAATATCAGTCATATATAGATGGCTTCCAGGCACCACCAAGGATGCAGGCATTCACTGTTGGTGTTTGGATAGGGCATAACACTGAATATCTGGGTCTAATGTATCTGGCAGCAGTCAGCATTTAAAAAAATAGTGACCATTAAAAAAATAGTGACCATTGTGGCTGAATATTAACCACTTAGATATTAGATTTTTAAACATTTAACTTTTTCTTTCTTTCTTTTCTTTTTTTTTAATGCTTAACAACCTTAAGAAAGGGAATCTTCATTGTAATCGGATGAGAAAACTGTGATATGCAGCTGAATAGATGTTACCAATGGTATTAACTGAATAGATGTTAATTAAGGGAAAATAATGGAGTTGATGCTGAAGGAAAGGATACCTAACTTTCTAGAAGCCAATGGGTTAGAGGATCCAAGGCAACATGCCTTTACCAAAGGAAAATCCTAGCAAATGAATGTGATTTGAGTTCTTTGACTGGGTGACCAAAGAACTGGATGAAGGTCGTATAATCTACTTGGATATCAGCAAAGCCTTTGATATGGTCCCTCACAGAAGACTCATGAATAAGCTAAGAGGGCTGAACTTAGGACCCAAAGTGGCGAACTGGATTTGAAACTGGTTGATCGATTGGAGGCAGAGGGTGATGAGTAGTGAAGTGCATCAGGGATCGATGCTGGGGTTGATTCTGTTTAATGTATTTGTGAGAGACATTGATGAATGGTTAGAAGGAAAAGTCTACCTTTTCACGGATGACACGAAGATAGCCAATAAAGTGGATACCCTGGAGGGTGTAGAAATCATGCAAAGAGATCTACAACATTGGAAGAATGGTCAAGGGTCCTGCAGTTAAATTTGATGCTAAGAAGTGTAGAGTGCACTTAAGGTGCAGAAATCCAAAAGAAATGCACCAGATAGGAGGCGAGAGATTGGTAACTTTGGCTCAGGACCTTAGGGTGATGGTATCTGTGGATCTCAAGGTGGTGGCCATGCCCAGAAGGATGCTAGGCTGAATATAGAGGGACATAACCATCATAAGAACAGAGGTGTTGATTCCCCTGTACAAGTCATTGATGAGGCCTCAATTGGATTATTGCGTTCAGTTTTGGAGACTGTATCTTGCTAAGGATGTAAAAAGATGAAGAGCTTCAAAGAAAAGTGATGAAAATGGTATGGGGGTTTGCGTTGCAAGACATACGAAGAGAGGCTTGATGACTTGAACGTATATACCCTATAGGAAACGAGAAACAAGGGTGATGTATGTGAAGAAACAGTATATTTTAAGCCTGTAAAACATTGGATATTTTCCTGCATTGATTATGTTCTGAAATGTATTTCTCCTATTTGGACAGTAGGTGGTGTTTCTTTGCTGTAAAGCTGTTACAGAGAACTGAGTGTTTTTTTTTCTTTAGTTTGACACAAACAAGAAGATATTTGAAACCTTGTTGACTTGGATCTGATTGGCCCAGGAGCTCATCTCATTTGAATTTTTTGGTTTGAGTTTAGTTTCAGCCTGGAAGGAGAGAGATCTCTTTGCTGGAGCTCTGTGAACAGATATGTCCTGATCTCCCCAGGTACTTTCTATGAAATATGCAAGTGTTTAATTAGTGTTATAATTGATCCATATTTCAGTTACCTGTTATTGTTTGCCAATTGCACTATTTTGTTCTACCGTTCAATATTTTTAAAGAGAATAAACATAATTGTTTGCTCGTCCTATTTGTCCGGACTGATAAAGAATCCTGGTGGTTTGTATGTTGGGTCTGAGTGCTTTCTGGGAACTGTGGGACCACTGGGAGTATGGTTCCAGTAACCTACAACTCACTGGGGATAACTGGAGAGCGGAAGACTCGCACAGAGGTGATTGTGACCCACTTAGTGGGAGGAAGGTCCTACTGTAGAGTACAAGCAGTAGATGCAGGCAGAACTGAGCTGTGCTAGGGATAGACCCTCTAAGTGGCCACTGGGTAGCCCCAGGTAGGTGGCTATGTGTTTTGTGACAATATGATACAGATGTTTAGTTATTTGAAAGATATTAATCTACCAACAAACCTTTTCCAGAAATGGGAAGGTGATAAAACTAGAAGATTGAATTGAGGTTGAAGAGGAGCTGACAGGCATAATATCAGGAAATATATTTACACCGAGATGGTGGTAGATACCTGAAGTGCCCTCCCCTGGGAGGTGATTGAGATAAAAATGATAACATAATTCACAAATATTTGGGACAAACACAAAGGAATCCTGTTTAGAAGGAATGGATCCAAGGAAGCTTAGCAGAGATTAGATGGCAACACTGGTAATTGGGAAGCAAAGCGAGTATTGTGTCCTAATCATGGCTGGACAAATTCAGCTTCAGAAATTGTAAAACAAGGAAAGTGCTGGACCCTGATCCTGGTTGAGTAGATTTGGATGGGCTGGACTGGAGCTTAACTTTGGCTTCAATGACAAGTTCAGAAGTTTTAGAACAAGAATGGTGCCAGACAGATTGCTATGGTCTATTCCCTGAAAATGGCAAGGATAAATCAAGGTCAGGTAAACATATTAAGTATTACATCAAACCTTATATAATGAGTTTATCTTGTTGGTCAGACTGGATGATATGTACAGGTCTTTATCTGCCATCAAGTACTATGTTACTATGGGGCTCATTTTCAAAGAAAGAGTTACAATGTTCCATGGAACTTTGTAACTTTAAGTGCTTAGAAAATATGCCTCCAGTATACTGACGCAGACTAATTGCGTTTTGTGTTAATCGTCAAAGGGGCTTGTTGGAGCAATTTCCCCTAGAAAAATATATAGAAAAAGAAGATTGTAAGCATCATGTTTCTCTGAAAGAGTACTGAGAGCAGAATAAGCCTCTGCGCATAAGTGGGCATTGCTTTGCTGTCAAATTTGATATATTGAAGCTCAGGAAAGAAGATAGATGTAGGGGTCTATTGATAAATTATATATTTTAATTTCAGTAACTAGCAAAAATGAAATATTAACTTGTTTATGAGTCTAAAATCATGTTGTGCTAGATTTAGTCTGTCCCCCTACCTAATTTCCACCACTTTGGTCACAGTCAGTTAAACTACTACTACTTATCATTTCTATAGCGCTACTAGATGTACGCAGTGCTGTACACTTGAATATGAAGAGACAGTCCCTGCTCGACAGAGCTTACAATCTAATTGGGACAGACAAACAGGACAAATAAGAGATAAGGGAATTACTAAGGTGGGGATGATAAAATAAGGGTTCGGAGCTAAAAGCAGCATCAAAAAGGTGGGCTTTTAGCCTAGATTTGAAGATGGCCAGAGATGTGGCTTAGTTAAAATAATCAAGATAAGAAGAAGGAAAAATGTAAACAACATGTGTTTTTAATCAACAAGTAATTAAGAATAGATTGAAAAATCATAGTTACATAGAGGGGAGGCAAAATGGCATAAGTATGGGACAGAGGGAAAAGATTTACAGTAGATGAAAGACATCAAATATTACAAGCCCCCAGTTCTTTCCCAATTAGTAGCAGATAGCATGGCTGATGCTACTTGGACATAGTTGCTGTCGGATTACAAAGATCATGTAAGATTTGAATTACATAGTGCCACATTGGTGGACTATTGTAAACAAGCGATCATACCAAGGGGCTTAAGAATGCCTAAAGCACCTAAACTATTTCCAGATGATGTAATGTAAGGGAAAGGGAAATGGGACTTGATATACTGCCTTTCTGTGGTATTTTGCAACTACATTCAAAGCGGTTTACATATATACAGGTACTTATTTTGTACCTGGGGCAATGGAGGGTTAAGTGAATTGCCCACAGTCACAAAGAGCTGCAGTGGGAATCAAACCCAGTTCCCTAGGATCAAAGTCCGCTGCACTAACCACTAGACTACTCCTCCAAATGTAGAACATTGGAAAAGCATCTTGAACCAATGCTCACTGGATCTTATGTCATTATTAATTCAAACAATACAGAAAACTTTAGCACAGGATAAACCATTGCTTGAAGAAAGAATCACCTATTTAAAATCATTAGCTGATTATGAAGCAGCAAGGGAGGAATTTGACAGAAAACTTGATAAATTTGTGAAAGAAATTAAAATGAATAAATGTAAAAAACTACAAAGGAACCAGAAGGATTACACTGAAGGATATCTGTGTAATTGGCAGCACCCTAAAGAGCCCCATGAGATGAACAAGCAACCCAAAAATGTAGGGTTTGCTTTGTCTACAGATTCCTCCAGTGGTAATGACAATGAAGCTGGGGGATCAAAAACAGAGGGGCCACCTTATACAAGGAATTACAGAGCATGAGATGCAACTAGGGTCAAGATGACCTAGAGGATGGGGACCACAGAACTACAGGGGTCCCAGTACAAGAACATGAGGAAGGGATGATTCTCTATAATTAATTTGTCTAGGTACCAACTTACTTCTACAGAAAAATCAGTACTTCAGAAAGGTCTGTCATTTGTCCCTACAAAAAAAACATCATCCTTTCCAATTTAGGGTAGAATTTGAAAACTTTGTTAGAGTGTTACAACATAAGGTGTATTTTGCAAATGAGTCAACTACGAATATTTCATTTTCAAATTGTGATAACAAAAGTACATGGATGCCTCCAGGCCCACTTGATCTGGCTATTACCATTTTTCAGCAATTGGTTTTAAAAGAAGTTGAGCAGATAGAACAAACTTATCACAACACAAGATATAATTTATCCAAAGAGCATTATAAGGCATTACAACATCTAAGGCAGGAACCTTCGATTGTTATACAGAATGCCGATAAAGGTGGGGAGATAGTAATCTTATCCAAAGAATACTATTATATGGCAGAAATATATGGGCAACTTAGAGGGGCATTTTCGAAAGAAACATCAAAGTCGGAATTTGGACGTTTCACAAAGACGTCCAAATTTGGAGGCGGGGAGAAGGTCATTTTCAAAAAAAGATGGATGTCCATCTTTCGTTTCGAAAATAGCAAGGACGTCCTTGGATTTGGACATCCTTATTTCTGCGATTTTTGAAACCAAAGACATCCAAGTCAAAAGCATCCTAATGCAAGCCATTTGGACATGGGAGGAGCCAGCATTTGTAGTGCATTGGTCCCCCTGACATGCCAGGACAGCAATCGGGCACCCTAGGGGGCACTGCAGATGACTTCATAAAATGCTCCAAGGTACATAGCTCCCTTACCTTGTGTGCTGAGCCCCCAAACCCCCCTCAAAACCCACTACCCCCAACTGTACACCACTACCATAGCCCTTACAGGTAAAGGGGGCACTTGTATGTGGGTACACAGGGCTTCCAGTGGGTTTTGGAGGGCTCGCCGTTTCCTCCACAAATGTAACAGGTAGGAGGGGTATGGGCCTGGGTCCACCTGTCTGAAGTGCACTGCACCCACTAAAACTGCTCCAGGGAACTGCATGCACTGTCATGGACCTGAGTATGACATCTGAGGCTGGCATAGAGGCTGGCACATATTTTTAATGATGTTTTTTGTGGTCGAAGGGGGTTAGTGACTACTGGGGGAGTAAGGGGAGGTCATCCCTGATTCCCTCCAGTGGTCATCTGGTCATTTGGGGCACCTTTTTGTGCCTTATTCGTAATAAAAACAGGTCCGGGTGAAAATGTCCAAGTTTTAGTCTTGGACGTCTCTGCTGCTTTCCATTATGGCTTAAAGACGTCCAAGTCTTAGGAACGCCTAAGTCCCGCCTTCACCATGCCTCCAATACGCCTCCCTCAGATTTGGAAGTCCTTGCGACAGACTTCCGATAGAGACGTCCAAAATTGGGTTTCGATTATACCAATTTGTTGAAAGATGGACGTCCATCTCTTTCAAAAATGAGCCTGTTAGAGACAGAGGTACTTATCAAGTGTTAGAAGACGATCCTTCATTGGACATCTTAATAGCACTGTAGAAATTGACAAAAGCGACAATGAAGGAAAGTTTCCTTACCCAAAAAGAAAGTCAATTGCTTTGTCGTTTACATGCTACAATACTGATCTTTTATATGGTTCCAAAAGTACATAAAGACTTAATAAATCCTCAGGGAAAGCCAATTGTATTGGCACGCATTTCACTTTTGGAATGGTATGCCAGTATGTGGATGTTTTTCTACATCCTCTAGTAGAAAATATTCCTTCATATTTAAAAGATTCTGCACATTTTTAAAATATTTGTTACTCTGGATGTCCACTCTCTCTACAGTTCAATTCCACAGATGGAAGTGGTAGAAATGGTACGGAAAAAGCATTGGATTCCACAGAACGTCCATGGACGGTTCCTACAGCTTTTTTGCAACAGCTCACAGAGTTGGCCTTAACCCATAATTTTTTCTTGTTTGATGAGAGATTGTACCTTCAAACATCAGGAATTGCTTTGTGGGCAATGTTTGCCCCATCTATTGAGAATTTATTTATGAATTTAGTTTGAACAGCAATTTGTCTATTCTTCCCCAAAATTTTGAAAGGTAAAATATTGGGGTAGATATATCGATGATAAATTTGTTCTATGGGAAGGAACCACAATAGAAATGGAGCAATTCTTAGGAAAATTAAATGGAAGTCATCCTAAGATTAAATTTGATTATAATTTTCACTAGTCACAGATGAATGTTTTGGATATTTGGATGTATAAAGAGGGTGACATAATACATACAGAAGTATATACAAACCCAAAAGACATTAATTCCCTTCTGGCATATGACAGTATGCATTCAAGGCATTTAGTTACCAGTCTTCCATTTTCTCAATTTCTGAGGTATAGAAGAATATGCAATTCCTCACAACAATATTGAAGACTTGAAAGAAAAATTTAAAGACAGAGGATATCCTTCTAAAATTAAACAGACTCAAAAAATAGGCCGGTTTAACAACAGAGATTGGTTGTTGAATTCAATAAGGAAGCACAAAGAAGAGAAAGTGAATTGCATTTTAAAATATACAAAATAGTCAGAAAAACTCTCTTTAATTATTAGAAAACATTGGAAGATATTACAAACTCATGAAATATTTAAAGACCAAAGTTTGATGATTTCTTACACCCGGAACAGTAACATACAAGATAAAGTTTGTAGTTCAGATGTATGGATGAAACAGGAAATAACTAAGGGTCAACATCGGAAATGTGGCAGGTGCTCTATATGTTATAAAACAATTGAAGGTTCGGTATTGGCGTGGCAGCAAGGACAGAGTAAAATTGAATTGAAGCATAATACAGATTGTGAATCCACCAATGTTATATATGCATGTAAATGTACCTGTGACAAAATTTATGTTGGACATACCACCCGAAAATTTAAAACTAGGATGATTGAACATAAACATTGTATTATTAATAAGTAGAGAGGTGTGGTAGCCGTGTTAGTCCACTTTTAAAGGTAATCAGTAGAAATCAAACAAAAGAAAACATGGAAAAGAAAATAAGATGATACCTTTTTTATTGGACATAACTTAATACATTTCTTGATTAGCTTTCGAAGGTTGCCCTTCTTCGTCAGATCGGAAATAAGCAAATGTGGTAGATGACAGTATATATAAGTAAAACATCCAATCATTTCATTGACAGTCTAACAGGGTGGGGATGGGTAGGAGGTATGCATGGGAACATCAAAGCATTTCAGAGATAGTCTAACAGGATGGGGTGGATAGGTGAGAGGAGGGTGATAAACAGAGCAATACAACTTTATGGTTTATAATGGGCTAGAAAACCCAGATCTTTGTTAAGTCCTGTCTGTTGGGTGTCAAAATATTCAATCATTCTGACTTCAAAGGTCTTACATTCCTGTATTGTTTTAAAGTTACCTTTTAGGATTCTTACTATGAAGTCACTGGTACAGTGATCTGGTTTTGTAAAGTGCTGACCCACAGGGGTGGGAACCCGGCTGGCACCAGTATTCTTCATGTGATGTCTATGTAAATTAAATCTTGACCAGTAGGTGCGTACCAACTGCTGATTACCCCCGGAAAGGCCGTACATGGGAGGAAATAAATAAATCATCCAGGCATTATGGGCATGGTAGCCTGGCAGTAGTCTCATTTTGGTGTGTGCTGCCAGCCTAACGCACCTTTTTAAAAGGGCACTTTAGATTTATTAGGAATGGGAATATTCAGGAAAAAGAGAACCTACTCCAAAAGGATGGTCTCCACCTTTTGTTAAGGCAGAACCAGGATCTAAATGCTAAAATTTATAAAGAAAAAAAAGAGAAGCTTTTAAACTATAACCTGAGGAAAATCTTACAGTTACTTTACTCTGAACCATATACTACTAAGCATCTTCAAGATATACTGGAGAGATGCTGAAATTAGAATATCCCGATAGAGAAATTATTGTAAAAAATGAAGTAGTCCAGGAATATTTAAATGAAGTACAGATAAATGTTTCCAAACTACCCCTAGAAACTGTTTAATAGATTGTGAATACAATTTAAATAGATTATTTAAATTGTTTGTATGTTAAAGCCAAAAGTCTAAAAAAGATAAGGTGGAGGAGTTAAAATGTATAGCAATAAATGAAGAATTTGACATAATAGGTATGTCAGGGACCTGATGGAATGAGAACAACCACTGGAACACCATGATACTGGGGTACAAATTATATCAAAATGGCTGAATCCCATGTGAGATGGGGAGGAGCACAGTACTGGGTGTATACTATTGTCCACCTGGACAGGATTAAGAGACAGTGAAATGCTAACAAATTTAGAAGCTCATTTTCAAAACAACAAAAAATATCATAAGGAGGTAGATGGATGTTTTTCTTCCAAAAACATCCAAGTTGCTATTTTCAACACTCCAATTTTAGATATTTTTCTCCACAGTTCATCCAAATTTCAAGGGGGCATGTTGGAGGCGTGGTTTGTTCAGGAAATGGGTAAGACATGGGCAGCACCAAAAGATACAAGTTTTTCTGCAACAATGAAACACAACAAAAAGGTCTAGGCCCAAAATTAAAACATTTTTGGCTAGACCTGTTTCAATCATAAATAAGTGACCAAACGGTGCCCTAAATATGTAAATGACTACTGGAGGGATGAAGGCATAAACCCCGTTTACTCCCCCATTGGTCACAGACACACTAAGATGTGACTGTTCAGTACATACCATCAAAAAAGATAAAGCGGGGGGGGGGGGGGGGGGGTTAGAACTCCTGATCCCCCTTATGAAGAAAAGCTAAACAGTTTAGGAGTTTTCAGGTTGGAGAAAAAAGATGACTGAGAGGGGATAACATAGATGTTTCTAAAATCAAAAACAGTTAATTAGTGAACTGCTGTTTAACCTTTCAAACAATGCAATAACGACAGTCCATGTAACTAAGAACCAGCAGACTGAAAACATCGTGGATTTTTTTTTATGCAGTGCTTAATTAAGTTATAGAATCTGTGGTCAAGACAACTAACACAATGGGATTCAAAAGAGGTTTTGACAAATTGCTGGAGAAGAAGCTTTCATCACTGGTAAAAAACTAGTAACCATACACAGAAGACTTTTCAGAAAAACCAAGCAAAATGAATCAACAAGCAAATGCAAGTGTTTGTTAGTGTAAAATATGGTCTATGGAGGGGGAGGGGAAGGTTTTTGAGCAGTGGAGGGTGGAATTGTTCAGGGGATTGTTGTCAGAGGCTCAGAGGGCCCCACATTTTAAAAGGGGGGGGGGGTCTGTGGTGGAGCAGTTATTAGTTGGAGGGTTGGGGATGTGGTTTGGGGTTAGGATGGAGGGGTGAATGGAGGGGGATCAGGAAGGGAGTACTGAGTGACTGGGGTTGGGACTGCTGATTCAGCCAAGTGTTTGCTTATTTATTTATGCTATTGGCCTGCATCGCATTATGTACCTCCGCTTTGCCAGGCTACCGCAGGAGCTCAGTAGTAATGCCTGCCTCCAAAGCGCACCATTTCCGGCGCTGAAAAAATACTTTTATTTTTTTAGTGCCGGGGACTTACCCGGCGGTAATTGGGCAGATACATGTTCTGCCCAATTACCGCCAGGTTAGCACGGGAGCTCTTAATGCCTCTTAAATAGGTGGCGGATAGGGCTCCCCCAGGAAATAGCTCCATGGCAAGTGGTTCACTTGTCCTTTTTATTAAAAAAAAAAAAAAGAAGCCTTTTCTCTACTGTAGTAAAAGGAGCCCTCAGCATGCAGCAAATCTAAGTGCCAATGCTACCACAGGGCCCCTTTTACCACAGCTTTGTGAAAGGGGCCCTACATGCTGTACTTGATAGTGTGAGAACCAGGTGCGTAGCCAGACTTTGGCGGGAGGGGGGTCCAGAGCCTGAGGTGAGGGGGCACATTTTAGCCCCCCCCCCGGCACTGCTGACACCCCCCCCCCCCCCGCCGCCATTGCCGACACCCACCCACCCCCGCCCCGCCATTGCCGACTTTGCCCCCCCTGCCGCCGACCCTCTCGACCACCCCTCCCGCCGCCAACCCGCCGTCGCCTACTTTTGCTAGCGGGGGACTCCAACCCCTGCCAGCCGAGGTCCTCTTCTGCTCGCAAAAGGCTTCCTTCTGTTTCTGACATCCTGCACGTTGTACGTGCAGGACATCAGACTCACAGAACGAAGCCTTGCAGATCAGAAACAGAAGGTAGCCTTTTGCGAGCAGAAGAAGACCTCGGCTGGCGGGGGGTTGGGGTCCCACGCCAGCAAAGGCAGGCGACGGCGGGTTGGCGGCGGGAGGGTGGGGCTGGGCGGGTCGTCGGCAGGGGGTTCAGGGCCAAATCTATGGGGGCCCCGGCCCCACGTAGCTACGCCACTGGTGAGAACACCAGTGCTATCAGGCACTGCATTCAATGCGGTGTCTCTGTGGTAACCGTCTGCCCTTTGCGATAAATGCAGGGCAGATGTTGGCCACCCCCCTGCATTTAGTACATAATCTTTGCACTTACCACATGATACTTTTTGTGTTACCCATGCACTAAGTGCAAAATTTACCACATTTAGTAGAAAGGCCCCCATATTGGCCATCCTTTATCTTCAAGTATCATGGCGGCTTTAAATGGTAACTTATAAATTAAAAATTATTGTATCGCATTCTAGATGTCAAATCTCAAGAACAGGAGTCCAGAGGAGGACCAAAATAATGCAGTCTGATTCATAAGTCCAATGAGGTGAGACTGAAGCGTTCAAATATATTGCATGTTCCTGATCAAAAGAGGGAAGGTGTAATAAGGAATGTCTCGTAATTACCTTAAGGGGAAATATTTTTCTGTGGCATGCATTTCCACGACAAAATAGAATAAAAAAGCTGGGGTTGTTTGGACGGGGTGTCTAAATTCTAAATAAAATCATAAATGTTTTAGGTCATGACAATACAAGCATCAAGGGCATTCCAAAATGCACAGACAGAGACCATGGATCCTCAGCGGTAAGAAAGAAGAAAGGCTAGAGATCAAGCCAGGTTTGTGGTTATGACTGAGGTAAATAAATAGTGAAGACTACACTTTAAGCCTTTACCTGTTGTGAAATTCTTTGTTCCTATACATAGTTTTAAAGTATTTAAAACAGATCTATTATACATATCCCTTATAAAGGCATATTTATAGGACAGGTTTAAAAAATAACTAAAGGGTCCTTTAATGTAAGGTGCACTAACAGATTTATTGCACACTAACAATATAATGGGTATCTTATTACTTAGTGTATGCTAAATCCATTAGCATACCTTAGTAAAAGTCCCTAAGAGATAAGTAAACTTGGTTTGCCAAAAAGTTATCAAGCCATCCTTATGTTAAAAAAAAGTATATTGATGAGGATAAGCCTAAAGTAATGCAAAGATAATAAATTGTGAATGCTGATGCCTGTGCACAACTATTATTATTATTATTAGATTTTATAAGCTGACATTTTCTGAATCCAAGCTCAAGCATGTTACATGTAGGCACACAAGTTGTTTCTCTGTCCAAATGGACTTACAATCTAAGGGGTAAATATTCAGCTGGTGGTTATGAGCATTTTGCTGACTGCCGTGGGCATTATTCCTGGATATTCAATGCCAGACCATGTCTGGGCTTCAGCATTCAATACCTGGTTTATGCAGCACTGGATAACACATAGCCCAGTTGTCGATATTCCAAACTTAACCAGCCATGGGTTGCTGCATGCAGGCATGCAGTTACCTTGGCTGGTTAAGTGCTGAATATTGCCACTTAACCATCCAAGTGCTGACTCCACCCCCCCCCCCCCCTTAACACCCCTAAAATAGCCGGCTTTCACTTAGGTGCTTACCACTAATTTTCAATGACACTTAGGGCCTCTTTTATCAAGCCACGCTAGCGGTTCCCATGCAGCAATACTGACGAAGCCCATTCAAAGAGAATAGGCTTCATCGGCATTGCTGCACTGGGGACCACTAGTGTGGCTTGATAAAAGAGGCCCTTAGCTGGTTAAGTGCCACTCAAAACTAGCAGTTTTCCCAGAATGAGCGATTTAATCAGTCAGCGGCTGTTTCTGGTTAGTTAAATCATTTTGAATATTGACCAGTACATTTTACTTAAGGTAGTGGAGGAAGAAATAACTTGCCCAAGGTCACAGGAGCATCAGTGAAAGAATTTGAACCTTAGCTTCTCTGGGTCTCAGCCTGCTGGTTTAACCACTGAGATACTCCTTCACACAACTGTATTGCATTTTTACCATTACACAACTATGTGCACACTCTGATTTTGTCCTACAGTGCAAACAGCTTAAAGCTGGCATGGTAAAAATCTAGAGTCATGTCATTTTCATATAAGCATGTCGCATTATTTGCATTATCTCAAAATAAGCTTTGTTGTATCCAAAAGCAAGACCTGTGTTGCAATCGAATTTGTGTGGCTAAGAAAAATTTATTGGACAAAATAATGTGCTATAGAACTTTCCTAATAATTGTAATGTGTTTTTTTTTTTTACGTGTGAGGATATAATGGTAGCAAAGTAATCTCATCCGTGGTTGAGATAGGTGGAAGAATCTACACGTCCGTCTAGTGTTAAAATATTTTTTAAAATAAAATTGGTGCCAGAGGATGTACACTATATGATAGCAGATAAAATAATGCCAGATTTGTTTGGAAGCTACATCACAGGATAATAAAATATTATTTTGTGAGTGCATTGTAATATTTCATTTGAATGTTGTTCCTAATGGGTTTGAACTCTTATGATCTATTTTCAATACCTTAGAAGAAAAGTTGCTACAGTCGGGGTTTTGGTAGAATTTAGCACATCAAACAACAAATTAACAGTTCAACCATACAACATATTTCAGCCTTTGGGAATATTCATTCATACATACTTAAATAGCACACATCATGACAAAAGCCACAAATGTCCTAAAGCACATATAATAGTTCATTCAATTAAGAATCTATTCCTATTATCAGAAGCAAGTCACTTTATATACATCAGACACTGAACTATTCAAATGGTGTGTTGGAAGATTTGTTTTTGTACTATACATATAAATGTTCAAGTTGCAAGATTATCAAATGAAATATGCATGTGCAAGATCTGTTTGATCATGTGCGAGATTTCTAAGGCAATGGTAATTGTTCCATAGGACTTAGTGCTGCCCTTGCAATGATCTCTTCATACATTTGCTGTCTTCTTTATTCTTCAGATGCAGTCAGGCACAGTGAGATATTCATGATCTGCAGTATTGTTGGCTCAAAGGTTTAAAACTTTTGCTGTTGTGTTCACAGAATAGCACCATAGGAATACTCTTGCAACCACATACTCCTTTGTTATTTCAACCATCCTTTAATTAATTTGCAGCAAACAGGCTCTTTTTCCGTTAGGTCCAATCAAGGGGATTGTTCCTTCTCATCAGCACCATTTGCCCACTAGTTTAAAAAAGAACAGACACATTTCTCCACGAAAGAAATATACTGTAGCAGCGGTTACAATTATAATACTGAAAATGCAATCTGCAGGGTTTTTTTTTTTTTAATGAACCATGTCCTTACCATTTTTGAGCTTCTGTTTCTCTGGCTAAAGAATTTGATTTGTGAAATAAGTTTGTAAAACAAGACAAAGTCCTTAATCGGGTCTGATAGACATTAACTGTACATTACCCAAATGGCAAACTTGATCAGAACATTGGACACATTTAATTTGTTAAAGCATCCAAATCCTTAATGTAACAATGAAGATAGTTTTCATAATGTTGGTAGAACAAAATGCACAAAAGGCCAGTTAATTGCATGGATGTAAGAGTGACATACATATGAAAAAAAAATGAATATTCCAGTTCCCAAAGATCTGTAAGAAATTCATTGGACTGATGAATGTCTAATAAGATCAGGCCACCCTAAGAGGACTTTTGTTATTTCCTATCTTTTCACTTCTTTGCATTGTATCCTGGACACACAGCCAAACACAAAAAATAAAACCACCCCCTCCCCCGCCAAACAACAAAACAAAAAAATAACAAAACAATAAATTCAAACTAAGATAACAGAGCAGAATTTTAAGTGACTAGCTTGCAAATTAATTTTATAGTTTATCCTTGGAGACCAAAGAATTATCAGAAGTAGGGGCAACTGCAGGATTCTGTCCCGTTTTGAACGAATTGAGTCTGCAGGTACTCTATCTGACAAATGTTTTTGAAGCTTCCGTGAAAGCATGCCATGCTCTTTCGCCACCATTCCAGGCACAGTTCAAAAGTGGTTTATGCATATTACCACCTTCTTCATCAACTCTATCACCATCATCCAAACATTCCCCTGGGATAGATAAACCTCAGTTTTTAAACTGAGATGCTCTTGGTCTTTGA
This sequence comes from Microcaecilia unicolor, assembly GCF_901765095.1. Taxonomy (NCBI): domain Eukaryota; kingdom Metazoa; phylum Chordata; class Amphibia; order Gymnophiona; family Siphonopidae; genus Microcaecilia; species Microcaecilia unicolor. Next base: position 596,988,115 of record NC_044032.1, read on the forward strand.
GTATCTTTCCACTTGTACTTAGATAAAACATTAGTACTTATCACTTCTGTGAGAAATGTTTTTTCCCCCCTCAGCCTCTTTCTCCTTTTCATTACTGGCATAGAGGTGGTGAAGTCCTTATTTGGTTTGCAGCATGTCTTGCAATGTTATGCTTCTGTATCGTATATGAAATCCCTTCTTGCTGATTGTATCATCGGTATGAAAGAGGATTAAGATGACGTCTCCTGCTGAGGAGATCTTTCCTGGTGGCTAAAAAAGAATCAGACAGTTTCAGCAACAAAATAATTTTCCTTACACAATAGATTAGCACAGTAGCTTAACTCAGGCCTTGCAGCACCTCCCAACTGTTTTTGCTTCTGATTGCTATATATGCTTCTAGGCAGTGAACAATCCACCTATGAAATATGTATAATAATAGTCATAATATCATTTTATTTTGTAACTGTGTACATTATTTCATTTAGTGCACACTAAGAGGAACAGTTCAAACCTGCAGTAAAACAAACCATTTTACCATAGCAAAATGTACCATGCAAGTCATTAACCTGTGGTACCTCAGTACCATAGGTTAGTGACTCATGTAATAAATTTAATCTTGCTGCAAATAAAACTAGCCTCAGGTTAGACCCATTACCTTGTAAAGGGCCAGACCAATGGTTGACCTGTACCCTCACCCACCCCAGTTTCACAATCCCCTTTTGACAACTCCACCCTCAGACCCTTAAGCAAGATCAACCTAACTCATTAATTCTCCTCAGCACCTACCCGAGGACTCCCTGTTAAGGAGGCTTAAGTAATTCTTAGACGTTCTCAACCTGATAGCTCCCAGTTTCAAAATGATTTCCTCAGTCTCTCAGCACTAGTCTTGTGATACTGTAACTAGGGGGTCAGGCTGCCAGATGAGGGAATGCTTCTCAGAGGTGTACAATTTATCTCTGCTTTCCCCTTTTTTCCTGTGTCTGTCAATTGGTGAAGTGATAGAGCAGAACTGTGTGTGGTTCACTCTGCCCCACTCACCTCTATACAGCCTCCTCCTCCTTTTCCCCTTGTCTCACTTTTCTTTGTCAACAACACTTTGCCACCCTTTATCCTATCCCCCCCTCCTCTCATTCTACTCTCTTGCTTCTATCTCCTCTTACTTCCCTCACACTCATTTTCCTAGTCCTAAAAACCTGGGCAAACACTCTTAAATCCTGTATCACTAAAAGTGGAAGCATGCCAATCACAAAAGCAATGGTGCCCAGTCCTTGACATGTGGGAGCCAGGGCTGAGCTATGATTATGGGGATCAGAGGCAGTTGGGTGGATTCGCCTTTGGCAGGTTGAGCAGTACTAGATTTGGAAGCAGAGATCATCATGGTCCCATCCTTACATCAGCTTATTTTGGGGTGTGGGGAACAGAACATTTTTTGTTTGGGGGGGGACTTCTACCCCAGCACCACTCCCACCCCAGCTCCCTGTCCCTTTCTCCAAGACCCAGCATTAGATCCCTTATCAACACTTACCCCCATTTCTTGTGTCATATCTGAGCCCCATTCTCCCTATCCAAATATTGAACCCTTCTCCCAACCCTAATATCAGCGCCCTTCTGCCACCTACTCCCCAGCATCAAACCCCTTCTGACATCCCCACCATCTGCTCTTTTAAGCCCTCTTTTGCCATCCCTAACCTTGCATGAGATCCTGGCCTTCTTCTTCCAGCCTCTGGCCTACACCAGATCTATCTCCAAGCTCTAACTCCCATCTTCCACCTGCCCCATTTTCAGCCCCCAGCCCCACCTCCTTTCCTATTCCCAGCATCAGACTTGTCTCCCAGGTCCTATTTCCAGCACCTTCCCCCTTCTCCTACATGCCAGCAGCTTTAAATCAGGTTGTATTTCCACAGTTGCAACTTTTACTGGTCACCGTGTGATTGTTAAAATCAGAGAGCAACTACATCCTGTTTCTTAATGAGATAATCTGAGCAGTGGGAAAGCTCAGTAGGAAGGGATAGAGAGAGAGAAGGACTGCTGATATTGAGGCTGGACTGTTCACCGTCTGCTAGCTTCAATTTCAGAGGTGGGGGAGCGAGGAATCAAAACAACTTATTCCACTGATTCCACTAGCTAGATCTGATGTGGGGCAGAAAAAAGTATGGAGGACAAGAAATAGTTGCTCCAAGGCCTGCATCCAGCAAGTTGGCTCATTGTTTGCCCCCACCCCAAAGAACACATCTAAATCCTGATTTTAAAATGCCAGGATATACACATCTAAAACACAAAAAACTGAATCTGGCAAGGAGGATTGATCTGGGGGTGTTTTGGGTGGGACTAAAAAATAAACATGTGTAAATACCCCATGATATGAGAGCAACTGTTAGTAATATATAATTTATCTTTAAAATCAAACATGGTACCAGAAGATTGGAGGTTGGCCAATGTAACATCAGTTTTTAAAAAAGGGTTCCAGAAGTGATCTGGGAAATTATAAAACAGTGAGCCTGATGTTGGTGCCAGGCAAAATGGTAGAGATATAAGTATAGGTTAATGAGACAAAGCCAACATGATTTAGTTAAGGGAAATCTTGCCTCACTAATCTACTACATTTCTTTGAAGGGTTGAATAAGCATGTGGATAAAGGTGAGCTGGCCGATATTCTGTATCTGGATTTTCAAAAGGCATTTGACAAAGTACCTCCTGAGGAAATTAGACAGTCATGGGATAGGAGACAATGTCCAATTGTGGATTAAAATCTGGTTAAAAGATAGAAAAGAAAGAGTAGGGTTAAATGGTCAGTATTCTCAATGGAGAAGGGTTGGTACTCCCCTCATCTAAAATGGCCGATTATGAATCGACGAGGTGCCTTTTTTTTCCTTGCCCCTTGTCTTTGGAATTCTATCCCCCAATCAATACAAGGACTGCTCCACTTTAAATCCTTTGAGATTGCTTTAAAAATAGTTTTCTTTGAGCAGGCATTTTCACCATCACAGGGCTGATATTGAAAGAACAACCAGTTTGTCTCTCTTGATTAAATGTGTATTAGGTTTAAAATTAAATGTTTTAGCAGTTTGTTTTTGTGGTTAAGTATCTCTGTCTCTTTCTTTTCAATGATGACATTCTTTTCCCTGTTTGTTTTATTAGTCTATACACCGCTTTGACCTACCCAAAAAAAGGCAGTATAGAAAGTCTTTTAATAAACTAAACTAAAACTAAAATGTGTCCAGGCTTGATCAACATACAGTTCCTAGAGTAACACTTTATATTTGCCATTGGTTTTTCTTTGTTTGCAGATCTACTTCTTTAAAGAGCTTTTTCTCCTGTTTTGCATACTCTGTTCTATTCCTGTACTTATAGGTGGATTCTCGTTCATTCCTTCTGCTCACTGGATATATATCTCTATCTCTGTATATGATATATGAATATATAATCCATGAGTACTATTTTAGATGATGTCGATAAAACACCCATCCCTTAATCTAGCTAGAATTATGTGTGCTATGGAACCCTATGTATGCACTTTTAACCGGAGAGTGAAGGCAATTTTCACACATCCATTCAATGTGGCTAAACAGCTTTGACAATTGCTCTCTAGCAAAGCATGCAAACATGATTATATCACACTAACCTTTGGTAAATGTTATCATCACAAATGCATTTAGCCTCCTTTTAAGGATTTCCTCAGTGAAACGGGCTGATTTTTGAATCAACAAAGAGTAGGACATGATCCATACCTTTACACCACGCCCAATTCACTAAGATCAGGATCTATGACTGAATTTTAGCAACCAATAATCCAAGCTTAAAAATATAAGTTCCTGGCTATGGTTAGCATGTTGCAAAAAATGTATACATCTTTACAGTTATGGACAAGTACACAATGTAAAACAATATCTTACAGTAATGTATTCCAGACTGAATATCCTGTCTGATAAAAGATGTTCTGAAATATTGTTACTGTACCTTTAGCATTTGGCTTTGTGACATCATTCTCCAGTTTCTTAAGAAACCTTTTTCTTAGCAAATTATATTTTTTTAAGTATACAAACTTACCCCAGATCCACAGAACTGACCAAGCCGCATAGAAGTTACATCCTGCCCATCAAAAACTTCAACATAATCATAACCACAGTCCGCTTCTTCTTCGACCTCAAATGTTATAAAACTTAATTCTATTTGGTGTCCTCTTTCTGTCACTAGCAGCCACTCGCAGTCTGCCTGGACTGGGTAGTTATTATCACCAAACTGAGCATGAGAGTAGAAATCTCTTGGTTTTGCTTCAGCTTTCAATCGACCTCCACATTCTATTAGAAGAAGACAAAACTGAATGAAACAATATATACAGATACAAACTCGTAGCATCACAGAAGAACATAACTACATTTTTTCTAAAGGGATATAGCCATAAATCTTAGCCATTTGACAACTTCATATGGATTCATTTGAAATTGCAAGGTCAAGGGAACGATAGTTTATGAATTGGTCAATATTTGTCTTGATGACATCATCAAACTTGTTTTCCCTGATTTTTAAAAAATGTTTTATGTTTTGATGTTAATCTTATTTATGGAGGTCTTTTACTCAAGATGTGATAGTGTTTCTAGCTCACTCTAAAAGTCACCTGGTGCTAAACGCTGCTAAACCTCTCCGAGAAAAGCTGCATTGGCTTCTTCAAAATCTGCACTTTGGTCCATAAAATCATCTACGGCGTAGTCCCAGGATACATGACAGACCTCATAGATCTACCAACTAGAAACAGATCCAGATAGCGCGATCATACCTAAACCTGCATTACCCCAACTGCAAAGGGCTAAAATACAAAACAACATTTGCATCTACATGAGCGCACAACTATGAAATGGACTCCCGTATGCTGTGAGAACAATACATGACCACCTAAACTTCTGGAAATCATTAAAAACTCACCTCTTCAAAAAAGCCTATCCCTCCGATCCAACATAACTCCCCACACCGAGCAACACAACATAATCAAAGATCGTACTGGACAACTTACTATCATCATTCCCCTCAACCTAATGACGCCTGAATCACACCTACCTCATCTGACCACAACACAATCTTGTATTTGTTATCAACCATAATGGCAAATGCCTTTATGGTTACTTGTAAGCCACAATGAGCCTGCAAATAGGTGGGAAAATGTGGGGTATAAATGTAAGGAATAAATAAAATTATATTTCTATTGGAGTCTCAGTGTTTAGTGACAGCTGATTTTTAGAATGAGCTAAAATGCTAGCATACCTTAGTAAATGACCTCTATCTGCTCAAAACAGTGGATGATGTAGAGAATAGATCATTTTAAACACATGAATAGTATACAAATATAGTATATTCTTACTCTTAAGCTTGAAGAAGAAATGACTGAGGGAAGATTTGATAGAGGTCTATAAAATCCTGAATGGAGTGGTACAGGTAAACATTAATTGATTGTTTAGTCTTTCAAAAACTACAAAGACTAGAGTACACTCCATGAGCGTACACAGTGGCACATTTAAAACAAATAGGAGAAAATATTTTTCCACTTAGCATGTGGTTAAACTCTGGAACTTTTTTTTTCAGAGCAAGTGGTAAAAGCTGTTAATGTAGCTGGATTTAAAAAAAACGTTTAGACAAATACCTCGAGGAAACGTTAATAAACCATTATTAAGGTAGACCTGGGGGAAAATCACTGCTTATAGTTGAGATTAAGTGCCACTTTTGGGGACTCTGCCAGGTACTTGTAACTTGTACTGGCCACTGTTGGAAACAGGATACTGGACTAGATGGACCCCTGGGTCTGACTAAATAAGGCAACTCTTACCCTCTAATGCTCCACAATGCCAACACAATAGACATGAAGACATCTTAACAGACAGTGAAGGGGACTTGCAGAATTAGACTATGTAGATAGAGAATATAGGGTATAACAACGGAATTAGGATATGTAATGGTGGATGATTAACAATTTAAAAAATTGCAAAGATTGCAGTGTAAAGAGATTACATTACATGTTTAACTGTATACTGCTAATTCGCCTATTTTAATTTCAATATATTCTTACTTTCAGGAAGTATTCTGGATAAAGTTCACAATAAAAAGAAACATATTTAACAAGACAAGCAGAGAGATTTTTGAGATGCATTAGTTTTGCACTCCATGAATGTATACATACTGTTATAATTCTATATTGCCCACTAGGTGTCACCCTAAGTCAAGTGACTTCACAGAGAAGCAAGAAAACCCATCTTAATAAGTAAACAAGCAGAAAAAAAGGATTCTATATTATAGTGAAAACTGTTTGTATTTTATTTTGCACCTTTTTGTTGATAACTCCTCATTGACTGTCAGCATCTTACAAGATTAAATTTAAGATCCTATTGTTGACCCATTGAGCACTGCACTTGGATCAACCTCGTTATTTGGAGAACTGTTTGACTCCTTAAATTTCAGCTCAGAATCTATAATCATCAGTCAGAACTCCTAACCATTCCTTCTCCATCTCAGATCAGACATGATGTGACACATCACGCTGTTTTTGCAGCTGATCGCCCTTCCCTGTGGAATTCCCTTCCAGTGTTTCTATGACAAGAATCCTCATTAATAAAGTTTTAAAGGGTTTGAAAGCATTATTTTTTCAGACAGCCTTCTGGGAGCTCCTGAGTGAGAGGGTGGGGTGACTTTTTCTGCAGATTAGTTAATATGTGGATTCTGTTTCTTCAGTTATATTATTTGCTGTTCAACATATTTGGTTAATGTCTGTTCTGTGCTGTACATTTTTGATTTTAGAATTGTAAATCGCCTTTATGGTCTTGCTTGCGTAAAGGGTGGTACAGTAAATCACTGGAAACAAATAAATAACTCAATGGAAGTTGGGTTCAGGTACAGAAGTTATTTCCTTTTTTTCCAGAGGGCCCAATTTACTAAGGGGCCCTTTTACCAAGTTGTTGTAAGTACTAAAACATACTTACCACAACTTAAAATGGTGTACTGTGGGGTGCGCTAAGGCATCCTGTGGCACTTGTGACATGTGTGCGCTACCAGTGTTCTAAAAATAGAAAATGTATTTTTTCCTTGAGGAGGCATGTCTGGGGATGGAGAGTGGGCATATCTGCGCTTATCAGCACAGCCACGTTGCTGCACGCAAACTGATCAGCACATCAAACAGTCCTAAGGGCATGCTATAGCCATGTTTTGCTGCAGCTTTGTAAAAGGACCCCTAAGTATTTAGAAAACCATAAGTAAATAGACTCCCAAGTTTGTATCTTAATCAGGGCTTTTTTTGAGGGGGTACTTGGGGGTACGGAGTACGGCACCTTTTTCATTGTCTGCTAAAATTGACTCATGGTCCCCAAGTTATAGTAAAAGAGATCAGGCTCTACATACCAATTCTACCTTTTCATAGATTCTGTGACTGGTTGCAGGGGGCCTGGCTATTGTGGGGTGGGTCCCTCAGTGATCACCCCACCCCTGAAGGGTGGTCTGGCATTTGAGTACCGGCACCTTTTTTGCTAGAAAACACGTACTGATCTTAATCAATGGAAGGTGAAGGGATTTGAACCCTGGCTCCCAGCCATTAGAGATCACAATGCCTATTAAGGAAGGGAAGGAATTCTGGATTTAGACTATGCTTCTTCAATAACAGCTCAAGACGAGTTATACTCAGGGACAGTAGGTATTTCCCTGAACCCTGAAGGCTTACAACTTAAGGGGTCCTTTTATTGAGTTGCAGTAAAAATAGGCCTATTTTGTCAGTGGTAAGCGCTCCTGCATTATCTGTACGCTAACAAGTTAGCACATGGTACCATAGATGCGCTAACAAGATAGAGTAGGAATGCTCACTCTCTGCCCCTGTCACGCCCCTTTAAAAAAAATTACCATGTAGTTAACGCATGCACACTTCAAAACTACTACGATGCTGTACTGCATCCTGTGGTAGTCCATGTTTTGATGCTTTAGGTGCACGTTAGCGCCAAACCAAACCTAGTAAATGGGCCTCTAAGTTTTTACCTGAGGTAATGGAGGGTTAAATGACTTGCCCACAATCACAGAAAGCTGCAGTAATGATTTAAACCAGGCTTTCCTAGTTCGTGGCCGACTGCTCTAACCATAAGACTACTCCTTCACTCCAGTTTAAAAGCCCAAGGGCAGATAAAATTTGTATACTGAGGCAGAATGCCCGAGGACCCCATAATCTTTTACCTATATAAATCAAAGTATAGACATTATGCATTTTATTGTCAGCTTTAGGAAGCATCTTATTACAAATATACATATGATGCAAATAATAATACCAATTAACTCTCACATGGCTATAAAGAAAGATATTCAGACATGCTAAGCAGTTTGCAATGATTTGTATAATTAGCTTAGAAATATCTTTCAATATGATTGCAAATTCTTCAGCCAGAGAGGAAATCAAAGGAAAGACAAATAGAAAAATGTCCTATATCGGAGAGAGAAAGCTCATATCAGATGGGAGAGAGAAAGAAGAGGCAACTGAGGAAGAGGAACAGAATAGCTGTGAGACGGAAGAAAATGCTCCTTTTGCTGCTGAGTTAAGTAGAAGCTAAAGCTAAGGGTTAGGGGTTGATGCTGAAGCTTGGGGACTGGAGGCTTGAAACTGGTGTGGAAGCAGAAGGACTGGGAGAAGGAGAGAGAGAGAGAGAGAGGTTTATGCTGGGGCTGGAAGAAGGAGAATGGAGTCTGATGCTGGGCTTGAGGGCTAGGCATTGGGAGAAAGGAGCTAGAGGCTGGGGCCTGGGAGAAGGGGCTGGAGGCTACTGCTGAGGCTAGGGAGTAGGAGAAGAGAGATGGAGGCTGATGCCAGGGGCTGAGGACTGGGAGAAGGGGGCTGGAGACTAATTCTGGGGCTATAGACTGGGAGAAGGAAGCTGGAGGCTGATGATGGGCAGTGGGAGAAGGGAGCTGTAAACTAACGCTGGGGTTCAGGACTAGGTGAAGGGGGCTGATGCTGGGAGAAAGGAGCTACAGGTTGCTGCTAGGGATGCTAGTGATGCTAGGACTGAGAACTGAGAGAAGTGAGCTGGAAACTGATGCTGGGGTTGGAAGTTGAAGAGGATACTAGATTCTATGAGAGAGAGAAGCAAGGGCATATGCCTGGGAAGATGCTAGAAAAGAAGAAAAATAGGCATAGTGAAAAAAAAATCAGGGGAATCACATGCCTAGGAAAGGTGAAAAGGAGGCACAAGGGCAGATCTAAAGACAAAGGGATAAGAGAGCATGGATTCAGACTTAGGAATAGGCTCTAGGATTCAGTAGGAGACCCAAAGACGGCAGACTCTAAGATTGAATATCCGATGTATAAGTGAGGATTCAAAGATTGGGTAAAATGGAAGAGTGAGGATTAAGAAACTGAGCAGGAATTATGAAGGACAGTGAGGACTATGTGATTGAGTAAGGATATAAATAGGACTGTGAGACTGGAAGTAGAAAAATAGGGAGAGGAGACACTTTGATGGGCCTGAAAAGGTTAGGATGCAGTGGAAAGGGACAGAGGGCTACAGGATCAGTGAGAGGCAAAGGGAAGTAGCTTTTAAAGGAAGCAAGAGGGAGTAGAAATAGGGGGAAGGGTTAAGGGAGGAACGGAAGTTTGGATGAGGGATACGATGTAAGAAAGGGACTAGAGGTGGTTGAGTGACAGAGATGTAGCTGGGCTATTAGGGAAAAGGTATGTGAGGCTGGGGAGGGTGGAAATGGGGGACTAGAAATTGGGGGACTAGAAAGGGCGATAGGAGGCTGTGGAAGGATTGAGACACAAGTGGGGAATGGAAAAACTAGGGAAGAGTAGGAAATGGAAAGCTAGTAAGTAAGTGAATAGAGGGAAACTAAAGACTGGAGAGGGGAATAAGAGGAATTAAATCTAGCTACAGGCAGATAAAATGGCAGATGAGATAAATGGAGACAAAAGATTAAACAAAAGGCTCAACATCAGACACGATGTAGGCGAGGGAAGGAAGGAGACAGGAAGCAGGAAGAAACAGAAAATGGAAATAAGATCCTAGAAAAGCACTTAGGAGAAAGTCAACAAAAAAAAGTGGTAAACAGGAATCAGGATCAACCGAAATGGAAAAGTAAAGTGCCTAGGCAACACAGTTATCTTAGGATCTGGGGCCATTCTCATGGCATGAACCCTGCCATCTGCACGATTCGTACTGCAAGACTGAACCAAAGATGGGAGCACAAAAGCAAAAGTTGGCTCAAGGCACCACAAAGCCTTGGGCTGGTACTGTGATCAACATGAATCAGCAGCAAAAGTCTCTGCTATCCTCAGCAAAGCAGCATTTAGCTGTTTGCTTACATTGTGCAATGCCTTAAGTGCCATAAGGCAGAGTAGTATTCTGTAGCACACAATATAAAAGCCAGGTGTTGCAGTACAAAGTTTCTGGCTCTGTGTTTACCCTATAATATTCCAGCAAGTTTCTGGATCAGATTCACTTTGGTCAGTGTGGAGGCGAATACATAAGAGTCATCTGTAATTACTAACTACAGTTACACCCAAATATTATGAGTAAGACCCAAAGGGCAAGTTGCCTTGCTGAAACACATCATAACATACAGAAGAGTGGAAGTTTAAGTTAATATAAGAAAAGAAAAAGAGTATTCAAATAAAGCCACATATTTCTAAATTGCCAACTTTGACATGCATAGTATTACATGTTCAATGAAGCATGTAAACGTTAGCTCTATGTATTCTAGCTGAGAGCACTGTTATGACCTTGAGGTGCAAGCTGCAACCACCCTGCAGACGCAGCCCCTGAGCTTCTAAAGAATCATTGGCTAGATTTATGAAAGAGCAAAGTGCAGGTCTCATTTTATGCAGTGGGTTCTAATTACTAATAATGGAAGCAATTTTATAACTGTGCACCTACATTTCAGAATCACATGCATGTGTGAGTGCATAGAATATCTGAGTTGTGCATTTGGTTCATAGCAGTTCTTCTCAAATTCCAAGGGTTGATAATGCGATCTTGGTGGGCAAACTAGAAGGTTTTACTTTATCAATGACTAACATTTATGCACTCTAAGAAAACCCCTCAGGTTTCTTCAACAAATGTTTTACAGTTACATACCAAGGGAGCAATTTACCTAGGTAGTGATTTTAACTGTTTTTCTACTGCTTCAGATAGATCTGGTATCCCCAGATCTCAGGGTGAGGGTACTAAATTACTATGTACTTACATGAAACAATGCGGTTTGCATCATATTTGGCATACTACCCATCATAACAAATGGGTTAAACTTTATATTTAGTATTTCACAATTCTTTTCTGAAATAGATTATTTGCTTATTTCAGAGGATATTATGAGATATGTCCATCTTGTAACATAGGTGTTGTAAACACTTCAGATCATGCCACAATGAGCTTTTACTTGGATAATCCTGGATCAATCAAATCATCGTGGAATCAGTCTTTTAATAGATGCCATCTTAATGACCTGAATTTCTAGAAACACTCACTGACGCATGGTCTGAATTTGCTCATTTTAATTATAATTCAGGGGCCTTCAGTTCAGCCCACAGTGGTAAGTGACTGGTATGCTGCTTTCAGTCATTGAATATCTACGTACATCTGCCAACCCGGAAGTTAACCAGGAACCAGCTGATATTTAGACCGGTGCCAGGGTAACTCACTTCATAATGTTAGAAAGAAATAGGCAGAACCAGTAAGGGGATGCCGACCACAAATGGGCTGATGGCCAGCAAAGGGAAAGAAAAGATGGGAGGAGGGGGGGAAAGGGGGAAGGGTCAAGAGAGTAGGGACAAGGGAGTAATTACAGGGGAACGAGGAGGAAAGGGTTAAGGAATAAATGGGGAGGGGCGAGGGGGAGGGGCAATGGACGAGAAGGATCCAAAGGGAAACCTGCAGAGTCCTTTTTGAGCCAGCAAGAGTGGGAGGAGCAACTCTGACCCAACCCACCCACCTGGTTAACTGGCAGCATCTGTCGCAGTAGGCGTCAGGCTACAATAGTTATACAGTAACAGCGACAGATACACAGCAGATTAATAGAGAAAAATTATAAAGCAGGTGGTAAAACGTTATGTGGAAAAGAGTTGATTGGAAAATTGAAATGTAAGCAAAGAAATATATGTCTACATCATAGCTGAGTCACAGCTTGTCTCCTAGCTTCGAAGGCTGGGAGGCCCAGATCATCAGAGTGAAAAGATGGTAGATGCATCCTTCAATGGGATACACCGGAAAGACAACGGGTGCTATGAGAGACAGCACAGAGAGGAAACAGGGTGCTTGGATGGCACAACCGGTGGATAGAAGCTGTGTACCCAGGCAAGAAAATGTTAACATTTATAATGTCGAGAAAAGAACATGTTATGTATTAAGTTAGAATTACAATGTTAGATGCTCCTGGCTGCGGCCAAATAAATTCCAATTTTCTGTCGAAATCAGACTCCAGTGTATGTATTAAGGTGTGATGCGAGAGGCTATGTCTGAATATGTGCCGAATGCCCGAGTTGTGGCTGTTTTGCTGTCCTTGCTTTATACAGCTGCTTAGTCGGTTACCAGACTAAAACGTCTATGTCTTAAAAGATCAATGTCAGAAGTTACACCTGCTACTAAGCATGTTTAGCATATGGTAAATAGCTGCTATGGAGTAGCACCAGTGGTTTTTATTCCTCCCCAAATGCCAAACTGGCAAGGGAAACGGGTCACTGTGAGAGCATCAGAATAACTGAATCGGTTCAGATGGTGTGGGACATTTTGAAGATGGAAAGAATGTTCAGGGCCTCTTTTATCAAGCCGTACTAGTGGCTCCTGGTGCGGTAATGCCGACAAACCCCATTCATTTTGAATGGGCTGCATCTCATTGCTGTGTGGAAACCACTAGCGCGGCTTGATAAAAGAGGCCCTTAGGATTTTAACTGATGATATACATGCTCAACTGAATACATCGTTTGTGTTTGTTTGAAATTTTTGTCTTTTTCTATGATTCAGGTATTTTATATGTGTATAGATGGAGTGATCTAAACATTTTTAATATATAAAATAAAAAACATAATAATACATGGATATGTTTGTAAGATCACAAAAATAACCAGTTAAGTGCTGGCTTTGAAACCATCAATGCACCCAATGCATAAACGTCCATTTCTCTTATATTTCAAAACAGGCTCTGTTGGCAGATTCTATTCTAAAATACTGGCAAAACGTGAGATACACTGACCAGCACATGTTAGTTTCTACTTCTATGACCTGAATAAAATGGGGCTCATTGGGAGTATTTGGAAAGCCAATTTTTCCAGTCATTTCAATGTCTTACATATTTATTCAATAAGTATCACAAATTACCCCTTTTTCCTACTTACCCTCTCTTTCTTCTCTAAAGTTTTTATTGATCGCAGATGGTTTGTAAACTGGCCAAAATATCCTCAACTTTCTCTCCATATGCCTTGGCTAATACTTGTGATTTTTAAAGATATATGGGCACTTCCATATATATGACCAATCTGGCAGCTAAACTTCAGGGATTTCTTTCTTTTTCAAAAATTTTAAAGATCAGTTATTTGAAACTAGAGCTGACATTCTTTCCTGTCTGGGAATCAAATTATCCTTTCTCCAGTATTTTCAGCTTAGACACTTCCTGCTCACCCTTGCAGTCAAATCGGCAATTACCTACCCTTCATGTGGGTTTGAAAAGCTGATTATTAAAAATGTATGTACTTAGAGATTGTTTGTTTTTATAAAACTTTGGCAACCGCTCTCAAGTTTTGGAAAACTGGTTACATCTTTTTGTGAAGACATATGGATGTGATGTGGTATCACAGTAGGTAGAGTTCAAAAGTTTAAGATTCATATTATTGACTAAGGGGCACTTTTACTAAGCCACGATAGGCTCTACACATCTACAGCGTGTGCCAAAATGAGACTACTGCCAGGCCAGCACACCCTCCTGGTGGTAATTTCAGATTTGGCAAACACCCATAACGCCTGGATGAATTATTTATTTCATTCTACTTGCGGTAATCGGCACTTGGCACGCAAATGTAGCGCATGAGCCTTTACCACTAGATCAATGGGTGGTGTTAAGCGCTCAGGCTAGTTTTGGGTGTGTACTGGTTTCATTTTTACCGCAAGCCCTTTTCCCGTCCCATTAAAAAAAATCACACACACACACATTTTTGTAGATGCGGTAAAAACTTGCCCAGCACGTGCCCAATACACACACCTACACTACTGAAAGCCACATTTTGCCATGGCTTAGTAAAAGGACCCCTCTGTCATTTGAAAATATTGATGATTATTTTATATATTAGATAATATATGTATGGGTGGGATTTATTAAGAGGATAGTGGGATTTATGTTTGGTGTTTTGGTTTGTTTTATTGTTGTGTTTTAATTGTATTTTTATATATGTTATTTTGTACTTTGCTTAGTTATAGGCAGAATATAAATGAGTAAATCTATGAACCAATTATTGAAGGACATGCTTAGCTTCCAAAATGAGAGTACTTTTTGGAAACTGGTGTGGCAATTGCTTATTATTGTTCTCTCTCTCTCTCTTTGTGTCTTGTTCATACACAGCTTAAACTATTGTATAGATTATATCACATTGTAGTGAAGACTAGTAAATGGGACAAAAATAGCTCTTCTTTATGCTGGAGATGCTATGGAGGTCTGGGTACATTTATATGTACAATCATATGCACAATCATATCTAGGGGCATAAGTGCAAGAGTACATAAGTATTGCCATACTGGGAAAGACCAAAGGTCCATCAAGCCCAGCATCCTGTTTCCAACAGTGGCCAATCCAGATCACATAATACCTGGCAAAAGATCCCAAAAAAGTACAAAACATTTTATACTGCTTATCCCAGAAATAGTGAATTTTCCCCAAGTCCGTTTAATAATGGTCTATGGACTTTTCCATTGGGAAGCCGTCCAAACCGTTTTTAAACTCCGCTAACCTAACCACCTTTACCACATTCTCTGGCAACGAATTCCAGAGTTTAATTACACGTTGAATGAAGAAACATTTTCTCCGATGCGTTTTAAATTTACTACATTCTAGCTTCATCGCATGCCCCCTAGTCCTAGTATTTTTGGAAAGCGTAAACAGATGCTTCACATCTACCCATTCAACTCCACTTATTATTTCATAGACCTCTATCATATCTCCTCTCAGCCGCCTTTCCTCCAAGCTGAAGAGCCCTAGCCGCTTTAGCCTTTCCTCATAGGGAAGTCGTCCCATCCCCTTTATCATTTTCGTCGCCCTTCTCTGTACCTTTTCTAATTCCACTCTGGGGCTCATTTTCAAAGCACTTAGCCTTCCAAAGTTCCATAGGTTTCTATGGAACTTTGGAAGGCTAAGTGCTTTGAAAATATGCCTCAATATATCTTTTTTGAGATGCGGCAACAAGAATTGAACACAATATTCAAGGTGCAGTTGCACCAATAACATCCTCATTTTTGTTTTCCATTCCTTTCCTAATAATACCTAACATTCTATTTGCTTTCTTAGCCGCAGCAGCACACTGAGCAGAAGGTTTCAACGTATCATCAACGACAACACCTAGATCCCTTTCTTGGTCTTTTACTCCTAACGTGGAACCTTGCTTGATGTAGCTATAATTCGGGTTCCTCTTTCTCACATGCATCACTTTGCACTTGCTCACATTAAACGTCATCTGCCATTTAGACGCCCAGTCTCGTAAGGTCCTCTTGTAATTTTTCACAATCCTCCCGCGATTTAATGACTTTGAATAACTTTGTGTCATCAGCAAATTTAATTACCTCACTAGTTACTCCCATCTCTAGGTCATTTATAAATATGTTAAAAAGCAGTGGTCCCAGCACAGACCTCTGGGGAACCCTACTAACTACCCTTCTCCATTGAGAATACTGACCATTTAACCCCACTTTCTGTTTTCTATCTTTTAACCAGTTTTCAATCCATAGTAGAACACTACCTCCTAATCCCATGACTCTCCAATTTCCTTTGGAGTCTTTCATGAGGTACATTGTCCTTAAAAACTGATATTCTTGCATGTAATTGGTAATATGATTCAAAAGATTATTCAAGCTTCTATTCTTTCATGGCTCTTCAGAGGTAAGCTTACGTGATGATAATCGGCAACTAACTTGAGTTTTGTGATTGGCAGCAAACAGTGTGATAGTGGGAATGAGATAAGATACCAACTGAATGGGTTCAGAAGGTGTGGGACATTTTGAAGATGGAAAGAATTACATGGATCCTGAAATGTAAATCTGGAAAACATACCTCCAAGCCTCTCCCAATATTATGACATGGTTCAGGGTGATTAAGATTTCTGAATGATTTTGTTTTTTTTACTTCTAGCATTACATTTAAATAAAATGATAATCTTAAGATATTAACATTTGCTTGCCTCCAGATCACTCTGATTATTAACCTTGTTCTTATTATTTTATTTTTGAGTTGGGTTTTCACTTCTAGTTGGAGGGAGGGGGGATTAGATAGGTCTACTGTAGGGGGTGGAGACTACCAATAAGGCAAGATAGGAGGGGGGGGGGGTGTGAAGTATTACTGATTTTTATAATAACTTCATTTGTTTCAGTAAC
Organism: Microcaecilia unicolor; assembly: GCF_901765095.1. NCBI lineage: Eukaryota > Metazoa > Chordata > Amphibia > Gymnophiona > Siphonopidae > Microcaecilia > Microcaecilia unicolor. Next base: position 597,004,665 of record NC_044032.1, read on the forward strand.
ATCCAATGTTATAAAACACTTTGGTCTTGAGAAGAATAGTTTCTTCATTTAATCTTCATTTAAGATGAAGTGTTTTACAGAATTGAATGTTACTGAAACAGATGAATTATTATAATGAACCTGAAAGTGAGTTGTTCATATATATTTAAAAGGACCTATGAAGACTATTGGTGTTGGTAATGGAATAAGTCAGTTTTAGGTAACCCACCTTCTGAAGGTCCACCAAAAAAACCCTCTTTTTTTATAACACTAAAGAGAGCTGTTTAGGATCCTGATTTTAGTTATGCATATGCTGTCTGGCACGTCTATTTGTACTTTTAGCAGGCATTTATTTTCCTAGCACTAGCTTGTGGTAGATGCATTTTTCTGTTTTCTGATAGCAATGGGGGTGGGTGTGTATGGGGGGAGGGGGTTATAGAATTCTATCACAAAATGTTAACACATCTTGAGGAATTTCCAGCATCTCTGCACTTACCCCAGGATTCTATATAATGCACCTAGCATTCTGCTCTGAAATCCAAGTGTATTCTGTAATGACTTGTGTAACTTAATTGTCTTAACAAGCTACTCAGCATTGTTAACAGCAATAATGAACACTAATTGGTAATAATTATTTATTTGGATTTTGCTTACACCTTTTTCAGTAGTAGCTCAAGGTGATTAACATTCAGGTACACTGGGTATTTCCCTGTCCCTGGATGGCTCACAATCTAATTTTGTAGCTGAGGCAATGAAGGGTAAAGTGACTTGCCCAAGATCACATGGAGCAGCAGTAGGATTTGAACCAGCCACCTCTGGATGTCAAGACTGGTGTCCTAACTAGACCACTCCTCCATGCCACTAAATTAGAATTTATACACATAACTTGCTAAGAGTATTCTGTAACACACTGCGCCTAAATTTTAATGCACGCAGGCAAAAATGGTGTGGTTATGGGTGGGGAAATAGGCATTTTGTGGGCATTCCAAAATTTGCGCTTGCAGTTATAGAATATGGCACAATACACCTAAATCTATGTGTCGGGATTTACGTCATGTTTTCATTTGTGTAAATGGAAGCTCATGGTTTTAGGTGCTAGGATATCAATTAAGCATATTCTTTATACTGTGCATAAATATAGGCACCCCTTATAGAATATGCTTAAGGTGGAAATGTTTTCCACACAGATTTTCTAGCCCTTTAATGACTGTACTGGAGGCATTATTATTGCTTACAGAGAGACATCTGTCCAAGGATGCAATCTGCTTTTGTACTTATGGTTATTGCATCACACATTTTCATCTTGTTATTGTACTTTGCTCAGATATACTGCTTAATAAAGACCTCTTTAAATTAAAAAAAAAAGAGAGAGAACAAAGAAGGCCAAAAGGTTGAACGTTTAATAACCTGTAGAGTGCGTAGCTTGGAAGCCTTTTCTTTGTACTGATGCATCTGAAACGAAGTGAAGAAACATTCTGTTTCCAGTGGCAATAAGGGGATCTGGTATCTTATTGCCACACAGGCGCCCCAGGATAGGTGACTTCTCTGTGTCCCCATCAAACACCTCCAAGTGGTCATAAGCACACTCCTGATGTTGCTCAATTTCAAATTCACTGAAGGTCTACAAGGTAAGCAAAATGGGCACAGCATCAGATTCACCAGTTCACTTCCAGGCAAATTGTAAGACCAAACATTCTGGACATGTTTCCAATGTATATTTTTTCTGTAGATTAGATACTTCTGAGGCAAGGAACACTATACCAATAATGCTGACTTGTAGAAATGTACACTATGAGTCAGCTGTGTTTAATGGTTTTTCCCCTTTTGCATCTGTGGGAAAAAACGATTCGTACATCTGGTCCTAAGTTTGAAAGTTGGCAACTTACAGTACTTAAAACATGAAAGAAGTGCTCATGCCTTGCAAGTAATCAGGACATAACCTATAGAAATAGGATTGATATGTATTATATTGTATGCATGTATCATTCATAATTTTACAGATTCCTTTCAACACAAAATCTACAACATCTGTAGGACATACTGCATTGCAACTGACATGTTTGTGTTTGCAGTGATACTGAAACATGAGACACTTTGAGGATCATTGAAACTTTATGTTCACTCCAAAAAATGGGAAAATAATTAGATTTTTTTGGCAAATATGTGCTCCTGAATAATTTGTGGATAATGATATCACTGAGATGGAAAAGTTTATATCACCATTTTTATGGAGTTCATTGACACTTCTGTTTATGTTTTTACTCAGATATTCCTGTTTCTGAATCTGTCAGGGGAGTGTGACTAAGGCCACCTGAACCAGACGTTCTAAATTCTTTTCCTATATATACCAAGAGGGTAATTTCACAGCAGGTTACCTAAATTGTATGGTAATTTCAAAGGAAAATACATACGTAGAGGGGTATAATCGAAAGGGGTGCCCATATTTTCTGAGGACTTCCTCGCAGGACGTCCCGGCGAAGGGGCGGGGAAATCCGTACTAACAAAACAAGATGAGCGTCCATCTTTCGTGTCGATAATACGGCCGGGGACGCCCACATCTTGATATTTAGGTTGTCCCTAGAGATGGTCGTCCTTAGATTTGGTCATTTCTGATTTTCGGCGATAATGGAAACTAAGGACACCCATCTCAGAAACAACCAAATGCAAGCTCTTTGGTCATGGGAGGAGCCAGCATTCGTAGTGCACTGGTCCCCCTGACATGCCAGAACACCAACCGGGCGCCCTAGGGGGCACTGCACTGGACTTCAGAAAAAGCTCCCAAGTACATAGCTCCCTTACCTTGTGTGCTGAGGTCCCCAAAACCCACTACCCACAACTGTACACCACTACCATAGCCTTTGTGGGTGAAGGGGGGCACCTAGATGTGGGTACAGTGGGTTTGTGGTGGGTTTTGGAGGGCTCACAATTACCACCACAAGTGTAACAGGTAGGGGATGGGCCTGGGTCCGCCTTCCTGAAGTGCACTGCACCCACAAAAACTGCTCCAGGGACCTGCATACTGCTGCGATGTATCTGAGTATGACATTTGAGGCTGGCATAGAGGCTGGAACAAAATATTTTTTAAGTTCTTTTTTGAGGGTGGGAGGGGGTTAGTGACCACTGGGGGAGTAAGGGGAGGTCATCTGGCTAGTTCAGGCACCTTTTTGTGCCTTGGTCGTAAGAAAAACTGGACCAGGTAAAGTCGTCCAAATGCTCGTCAGGGACGCCCTTTTTTTTCCATTATGGGTTGAGGACGCCCATGTGTTAGGCATGCCCAAGTCCCACCTTTGCCACGCCTCTGACACCCCCCCGGTAACTTTGGTCGTCCTCGCGACGGAAAGCAGTTGGGGATGCCCAAAATCGGCTTTCGATTATGCCGATTTGGGTGACTCTGTGAGAAGGACGCCCATCTTCCGATTTGTGTCAAAAGATGGGCGTCCTTCTCTTTTGAAAATAAGCCTGATAGTATCCCTTTGAAAATTATCCCATAGAAAGTACTCACACACACTACTTACTATGCACAAATTCCCTGGATTATTTAATATGTAGATGTACATACTTTATACAAATATGAGCAAAAATACTAACCTTCCCAATTTCATCACTGAATACCTCTGCTCAGGTTGAATAAATTTATGTGTGTGGAGGCTGTGTGTGCATAAGTTTATGCATGTTGGGGGTTCATTTTATATGCTGTATATATGAATATTTTTTAAAAAGCAAATATTTTATAAAGGCTGTTTTTCTTTATTTTTTTTTTTGTTTGTTGTTTTACAGACCATGTAATGCACTGAGAGGAGAGGACGTGTTTCTCTTCCTCGCTGGGCTTCCTGTTTATGGAGCAGCCTCTCACACACCTAACGGAGGCCATTGACTAAGCTTTGGAACCACAACTAGAACAATTATCAGGGCAGATTGCTCATGTGGAATCTCTTTTGGCTGACACTAATCGGAGGATGAGGGAGTTTTGAGCAATGAGTCTCCTCTCAGGATGAAGCCTCTTCACAGGTGGAAGCGAACCTCACAGCACTGGAGAAACAAGTCAGAGAACAGGCTGAAAAAATTGAAGACCCTGAGAATCATTCTCACTGAGGTAATTTGAGAATTATGGGCTTTCTGGAGCAGGTCCTGGAGAGGTCACTAGCGTCTGTGCTTGGAAGCTGGCTCTCTAAGTAATTTGTCAGACAGTGCGGAACCGCTATGCCTAGAATGTATGCACCAAGTGAGTCGGATGCAGGATGGTCACTGGATACTATGGTGTGATGATCATTAAATTGCACAATTATCTTCATAAAGTAGAAATACTCCGGGAGGTTGGCAACCCGTGAGCTGTGCAGAGGAGCACACTTTGGTCAGAGTTTGTGGCTGGAAGGTCATGCACTACTGGAGACATCTGCGACTGTGAGTAGAATCCCCCTGATGTCATCGGGGGTGCCTCCAACGGATCGTCTAAAAGCAAACCAGTATCTGTGGTGTGTGGCCCAGAGGGGAACGGTGGTTCTTGAAATTCTGATCCTGTGTTTTTCCTATAATTGTGAGTACTTTGCCTTTTGTTACTATAGGAAAAAATGCAAGGTAAAAGAGTGATCCCTAAAGGTCCAACGGAGAGATATTTATCAATACATACAATGACACAGGTTTCAGATACCAAGACTTTATTATCCTTTGGTGCATTTCTTAGTCTGGGCAAACCCTCAACTCCTCCTCTGCCAAAGTCTTCCTTTTATGAACAACCTGTGTATAGACTCCCAAGAGGTGGTTTTATCTCCTGGTGCTGCTGAAGCAGGGTCTAATTTGGATGTTCTTCCTCTTGTAACAGACACTGTTTTTTGGAGGGGATCTTAAACTATCTCTGCATTGCAAGATGCCTCTGGGTCTACAGTTAATCATAGTGACCAGATTGCAAACATTTTCTGGACCATTTTCATAATTTTTATGCTGGGAGTCAGTGGCCCCTAGTGTAGTTTACTCAAAATGTCTGGACCAGGTGGGATCGTCAAGACTGTCTGAGGAGGTGATGGAAGCATTAAATGTGCATGCAATTTTGAGCACCATTTATAGAATTTGGGGGATAGTGCATTGAGCCTGCCATGAGTGGGAAAGCGCGGGGTACAAATGTAACAATAAATAAATAAATAAATGCAAGGTGGCATTGACATAGGTGGAATATAAGAATGCGTGGATGGTGCAGACATTTGCACGTGCAACTTACAGAATACTGTAAGGTATGTGTGTCCTTGATGCATTTAGGTGACCATAGTTATGGCAGATCTATGGCTGGAGTAATTATGGGCACCTAAGGTGTGCCAATGCTTGGTTGGCGTGGAGGGGCATAATCGAATGTCGCCGGCGAAATAGATCGCCGGTGATCTATTTTGGTGGCGGTGCAATAGCTGGCCGGAACCGTATTATCAAAAAAAATGACCGGCCATCTTTTTTTTCGATAATACGGTTTAGGCCGGCCAAATGCCAGAGGGATCTAAAACTGGCTTACAAAAATGGCCACTACCTCATGGACTACCGGAAACAAAACTGGACACACTCTGACCCAGTTAGCAGGGGGAAAAGCACCATGGGAGTAGAGCCCACTACCCTACACCCACCACAATGCATTGCTGATGTGACTCTGCAGTGCACCTAACAGAAAAGGAGTCACACTCACCCAAGAGCCACATCACAACCAGGGAAAGGCTGTCAGAGGATAGAACACATTCCGTCATGGAGGTGGGTATGGCATTTGAGGCTGGCATAGAGGCTGGCAAAATATGTTTATAATTGTGTTTTTTAGTGTGGGAGGGGGTTGGTGACCACTGGGGGAGTATGGGGAGGTCATCCCCGATTCCTTCCGGTGGTCATCTGGTCAATTGGGGCACCTTTTTGAGGCTTGGTCCTGAAAATTAAAGGACCAAGTAAACCTGGCGAAATACTGCTTAACGCTGCTTTTTTGTTTTCCATTATCCACGGAAGCTGGCCATCTGGTAGCCATGCCCATGCCCGCCCATGTCCCGCCTTCGCTTCGCCACCGACACGCCCCCTTGAACTTTTGCTGGCGAGGCAAAGGGAAAGCGGCGATGGTGTCAAAACAGAAACTTTAGATTATACGGATTTCGCCGCTTTCGCAAAATCGCCGGCCATCTCCCGATTTATGTCGGAAAATGGCCGGCAATCACTTTCGAAAATGAGCTGGCTAGTTGGACACCCAGATACCAACATAGCTCTCACTGCGTGACATTTGAGTGTGTAAAAAGATGCTTCCATTTATAGAATTGCCCCTTAACAGAGTAAATGTATAATCTATTTTTCATGTAAAATGCTAAATGTTTTATGTGATTTGAATTTAGCTCATACCTTTTCAATAGTCACACAAAGTAACTTATATTCAGGTAAAATAGATATTTCCCTGTCCACAGAGGGCCTGATATTCAAGCCAGCAGTGATTGGTGTTTTGCTGACTGCCGCCGGTGTTAAACCTGAAAATTCAAATCCAGGCCATGTCTGATCATAGGCACTGAATTTCTGGGTTTCCAGATCCAGCTAGCGCATAAGCGGTTAAGTGTGATATTCAACACTTAACCAGCTAGAAGGCACCACCTAAAGGCAGGACTGACTTTTATGTGATCCAATTTATATAGTTACACTCGCTGGTTAAGTGCTGAATATCACCAGTGTCCAGATAATTTTGGGAACCACGCTGACTTTGACCACGAACCACTCCGTCACTTGTCAGATAGCCCCAAATAAAGACTAAAGAAATAAACGAGAGACATAATATTTATAAATGAAAAGAAGGACTATCAGTCAAACGGACCTTGTGCCCAGGTCCCATGAGTTTACTCACAATTTGCCAATTTAAATGGCAAATCTTTGAGCTCCAAAGACCTCTTGAGTTCTTCCTCTATATAAATTCACCAAAATAATAAAGTGAACCTCAGGTGAATGCAAATGATAAATCTCAAAGTCCACAAAAACCAAATAGTGGAAATAAATCCAATATCCCTTGTAGGTCACAGTCCACTATCCTGTGGCAAACATAGAGGCGTTCCTGCTCTCAATGCAAAATCATGTGCGATACTGTAACTCATAAGGTAAGGCTAAATTTAAACAATGAATTTATCTAAGCCCTGTAGCTGTCCGACAGAGTACCCCATTTCAGATGACTTTCATCGGTGGCAGTCTGCGTCACAGCAATGAGAGCAGATATTCAGCTTTACTACAAGTGCCGCTGCATATGTGCTCTAGGGCCAGTCAGTGGTTTTTAACTGGGTAGGATAATTCCTGCCTGGTTAAATCCTGCTCAGTATTGATCCCACTGTTTTATGAGAATTAACATGAACTACTGGTCAAATTTCAAAATAGCTTTAGTACATTGGGCACTCCAACAAAATTCCTGAAACTGCAGTTCAATGTACGACATTGTCTAGACAGCTCAAGACAAGAGTATATTGAAACACTTACCAATTTAACTCTGTGGCCAGGAGTAGCACTGATTTCCCATGTGCATTCCTTTCGACTAGGGTACTTGTCCGGCCAGTTTGGGCTTGTAATGATTCCCATCGGGCTGTGAGTCCTCTGCTCACACTCAGCTAAAACAACAATAGTATCAGGTAAGAAGTTTGCATGGCAAAAGCACTAGGTTCCTAGACCTGTCTTACACACTTATGAAATAGAAAGTTTAGATGTTATATTCTGCTCCAACTATAATACATTGCTCAATATTGGCCTTTTGGGTGATTACGGAATATAGATTAGTTTATTAACTTGCTGTAAATAAACCATGTACATTCCTATATAACACAGCATAACACAGAACTATTGGATTTACTGTAAGTTAGCACTTGTAACTTTTTTTTTCTTTAGTTTAAAAAAAATGAGGTGTGGATTGACATTTATAGAACCAGACTTTCTGGAATGTATTTATGCTCCATCACTGACTCTCTTTCTAACATTCAACAAACAGTTGTGTTTTCTCTGTACCTCAGTTTATGTGTAGTTGGATAAATTGTCAGCAATAATAATGATCATCAATTACATTGTCTTTTCTATTTTCACTGCTGCCAAGCTACCCTCATCTTAGGATGAGTGCATGCATGATTCCAAAATGCTATAGCTGTAAAAAAAGAAAAAAAGTACTACAGCAAAGTTTATTAGCTGGAAAGTGTTTTATGAATGTAGAGTCTACTACTACTACTACTACTATTTATCATTTCTATAGCACTACAAGGCATACGCAGCGCTGTACACCACACACAAAAAGACAGTCCCTGCTCAAAGAGCTTACAATCTAGATAAGACAGGTAAACAGACAGAACAATTAAGGGTAAGGGAATAAATAGATGAGGTTAAAGGACAGGGCAAGTGAGTAGTGGTTAGGAGTCAAAAGCAGCTAACCACTGTTACCACCTCCTCAGGCAAAGAGTTCCACAACTTAACTATTTGTTGAGTAAAAAAATATTTCCTCCTATTTGTTTTAAAAGCATTTCCATGTAACTTCCTTGAGTGTCCCCTAGTCTTTGTACTTTTTGGAACGAGCAAGAAAATCGATTTACTTCTACTTTTTCTACACCACTCAGGATTTTGTATATCTCAATCATATCTCCCCTCATCATTAACAAAGAACTTCCTAACAGATTAAACTGTCTTTAATATTATTCAAACACTGGGAACGTCAAGCATCACTGACCAGTACACCTGCACATGGATGTGGCTAGTGGTAGTGACAGAACTCATATGAGTACAGGGCCCACTAGTCATTGTGTGCTTATTTATGCAGTAGTAAGGTCATCAATTTGCAGGTGATAAAAAAAGTATTCAAAGCTGTTAAATGTTTGTTTATTTCTAACTTCATATACTGCCTTTCAGGACTGGAATTAATGTGGTTTACAGTCAACAAAATCAACAAAGGGAGAGGAAACAGAAATCACATGCAGCCTGTGAGAAATTGCAGAAGGACCTTTGAAGACTGGGCATCCAAATGGCAGATGAATTTTTTAACGTGGACAAGTGTGTAGACATAGAGAAGAATAACCCAAAATATAGATGCACAATGCTAGGTTCTATATTAGGAATCACCACCAAGGAAAAGGATCAAGTGTCATCATGGACAATATGTTGAAACCAAAATGATTAAGGAGATTGGACGACTCTCATATTGGAAGTTGGGGCTCTTCAATTTCAAGAAGAGATGGCTGAGAGGAGACATAATAGAGATCTATAAACTCCTCAGCGGAGTGGAACAGGCAAATGCAAATTCGATTGTCTATTTTCTCAACACAAAAAAGACCAAGGAGACTGAAATGAAATTGCTAAGTAATACATTTAAAACAAACCAAAGAAAATATTTTTTCACTCAATACACAGTTAAGTTCTGGAATTCATTTCTATAGAATGTGGTAAAAGCAGTTAGTATAGCTGGGTTTAAGAAAGGTTTGGACACATTCCTGGAAGAAAAGCTCATAAACTATTATTAAGGTACATCTAGAGAAGCATGGGTGGGTAGCATGGCACCTTGTTACTTTCTGAGATCCTGCCAAGTAATTGTGACATTTCTTGGCCACTGTTAAAAACAGGATGCTGGGCTAGATGGACCTTTAGTCTGACACAATATAGCAATTCTTATGTAGTCCTGACTCACACACAGGTTTCCTTAAAAACAAACAAACAAACCAAGAATTCCTTCAAGAGGGGGAACTGGAGCTGTGGAAGAACCTGTGAGCACATGAACCCTCCCCCCTGCCATCCATTACTCTACTGCCATCCATTCATTTTCAGGTCCATTTCTGCCCCTTGTGTCTACCCTTCCTCTGTTCCATCTCCTCCTCTTCCAGAGAGTGCAGCAAATAAGAGAGGAGATCAAGAAAGAAAGAAGTGAAATATAGAGGAAAATGAGGAAAAGAGGTGAGGGAGGAAAGGAGAGGGAAGGGAGAGCAGCAGAGCCGAGGAATTTAGTAAAGAGGGTAAAGGACCAAGAAGATGGGAAGGAACAGTAGATAGGAGCTTAATGGATGGGGTAGCAGAATATTGACAGCAAAATATCTTCTAGAGTGGAGTCTGACTGAGTCTCTAGGTTTAAAGAAAATGACTTAAGAACCAGTGGATAGGTAAGGAGAAGGGTGCTAATACAGGACGGGGAAACAATGATTTTTTTTTTTTATCAGTCTGGAAAAACAGGCAGCATGGATTCTGCCTCCAAGCTGCACCCTCCACTCCCTCCCAAAACATTGAATTAGGATCTATGGGTCATACCTCAACCCCCCAAAATATAAATTATGGCCTCTGCAATGTACTGAACCCTAGAACTGGCTCAGAACCCTAAGGAGTATGCAGAATCTCCACCAACAATATAAAGGTAGTATCCCTCTTGCCGGCAGTCGTGCCAAATTTGAAATGGTGCTGGTGGTACTCTGACCAGTGCACCTTTTAAACATGAGTCAGAGTGTCATTAGTCCCATGTTGCATTTGGTGTTACTTCTAGCAGGAAGAAAAGTAGTTCTCTTTTGCTAATGAATATTTTGAATGTCTTCTTTTTTCAGGGTTTGGGGTGTCTAGAGGGTAATTTTGAGCTCAAGGATATTTATTTATCTATTGCATTTGTATCCCACATTTTCCCACCTCTTTGCAGGCTCAATGTGGCTTACAATACATCATGAATGGTGGAGATGTATAAGAAACGGGGAAGTATGGTTCTAAATATTTGTGGAGGATTGGAAAGGTAGCTCAAAGGAACTAATTTGTGTTTCATGAGAAGATATAACCCAGAAGCTCTAATTTGTTTTTGGGGATGGGACTGGGGTGGTGACAGAGGTGGGAGTCTGACTCATTCATTTTTGCTTGGTTGTGTAAGTACACAGGCATATTTTTAAACTGGGGATGGTAGAGGAATTTGAAGGAGACTTATGGCATGCATTAATGTGGATCTGCTAGGCCAGAAAAAAAATAATTCTATCTCCTGAGATGTAGCTCACTTTGCTACAATTACTATCAGAAAACTGGTGGCATCACTAACATATAAATATAAATATAAATATATAAATAACATGCAGTGCTTATAGGCCTTTGCTAACAACTGTAGGGTAATTCTAAAATGGGGCACCTAAATAAAAGTGCTAGAAAACTGTGTATCTGAAGCGTATTCTATAAAGAAAAGTAGGCACCTACTAGCCCAAGTGGTCGATAATATGCCTATATCAATTATACCAGCAATAGAGCTGGGATAAAGGCTTGCACCTAAACTGCAAAAGAGCATGTGTAAATGATAGTATTTCTCACCAATGTTCCACCCATTTGAATACCCACCTGCAAAGTAAGCATCATTGAATACTGGCACATACTTACAGAACAGCATGTAATATGGTCATTTATGCACATAGGGGGATTCTATATATGGTGACTAAAAAAATCCGTGGCTCCTAGATTTAGGTGTGGTTTATAGAATATGCTTGGTTGATATCCCAGCACCTAAAACTATGTGCATCTATTTACACAGATAGTTGCACACGTAAATTCTAATTATTGCCAATTAATGCTCATTATTGCTTGTTAAGTGCTGTTATCAAAGCTAATTAACTTGTTAAGTCAATTAAGTTACGCACATTGTGATAGAATTCACCTAGATTTCGGCATGGATCTCTAGGCCTGCTATATAGAATCCGGGGGATAATCCCCCCCCCTAATTCTATAACGTTGTATACCCAACTTTTCAATTAGCATGCAAAGGTGTGCATGCAAGTTACAGAATAAGGGCAGTTGTGAATGTAATTTAATTAGCTAGTGAGCTGTTAATTTGCATTAATGACCAATTATTATCTATAATTAGTGTTAATAGGCACTAATTGGTGGTAATTAGCAGTTACACACGTAACTGCTCCTAGTTGGCATTCCAGGGGCATGGACCTAGGAGAAACATGAATGGGCTGGGGGTATCTAGCAGTTGTGCCTGCGGGTTATAAAATACATGTTGCTACACGTCTAACTGCCTAAAGTTTATGCAAGCATTTACACCAGCTATTTGGCTAGTGTAAGTGCTTGTGCCTAAAGTTAGCCACTTACGCTAGCATTCTACAATTGTGCACACAATTTCTATTATAGAATCTGCATTCAGCATGCAGCATCCCAGTGCCTACTTTTAGGCAACCTTTGAGAATTACCCCCTATCCCCCAGATTCTATATATTGCACCAAGATATCGATATGGAAATCGAATCGTATTCCATAACAATGTGTATAACTAGTTAACAAACTAATCAGCGCTGATAATTGGATGTTAACAAGCAATTAACAGCACTAATTGGCATTAATTAGAATTTATGCACACTGCCCACTAACCTATTCTGCAAAGCAGTGCATGTAAATTCTAACGTGTGCTTCTGAAAAGGGGGCGTGGGTGGCTATGGGCATGGAATGGGCAAGTTGTGGACATTCCAGTAAACTATGAGCGGGGCTATAGAATACACCTGTTCTGCACCTAACTTAGGTGCCGGTATTTACATCAAGTTTTACTTGGAGTAAATGGCTGCCCCTAACGTTAGGCGCTGTCGTGGAGGGGCATAATCGAAAGGGGCATCCAAGTTTTCCTGAGGATGTCCTCGCAGGACATCCAAGTGAAGGGACGAGGAAACCCGTATTATCGAAAGAAGATGGGCGTCCATCTTTCGTTTTGATAATACGGACGGGGATGCCCGAATCTTGAAATTTAGGTTGTCCCTAGAGATGGTCATCCTTAAACTTGGTCATTTCTAATTTTCGGCGATAATGGAAACTAAGGATGCCCATCTCAGAAACGACCAAATCCAAGCCCTTTGATCATGGGAGGAGCCAGCATTCGTAGTGCACTGGTCCCCCTGACATGCCAGGACACCAACTGGGCACCCTAGGGGGCACTGCAGTGGACTTCAGAAAAAGCTCCCAGGTACATAGCTCCCTTACCTTGTGTGCTGAGCCCCCCAACCCCCCCCCCAAACCCATTCCCCACAAATGTACACCACTACCATAGCTCTTATGGGTGAAGGGGGGCACCTAGATTTGGGTACAGTGGGTTTCTGGTGGGTTTTTAAGGGCTCACATTTACCACCACAAGTGTAACATGTAGGGGGGGGATAGGCCTGGGTCCACCTGCCTGACGTGCATTGCACCCATTAAAACTGCTCCAGGGACCTGCATACTGCTGTCATGGAGCTAGGTATGATTTTTGAAGCTGGCATACAGGCTGGCACATAATTTTTTTTTTTAATTTTTTGAGGGTGGGAGGGGGTTAGTGACCACTGGGGGAGTAAGGGGAGGTCATCCCCGATTCCCTCCGGTGGTCATCTGGTCATTTAGGGCACCTTTTTGTGGCTTGGTCATAAGAAAAAAGGACCAGGTAAAGTCATCCAAGTGTTTGTCAGAAGAGCCCTTTTTTTCCCCATTTTTAGGTGTGATATATAGAATCTAGTCCCATGGGTCCACTTACATGTGTAAATGACAAGGATATGGGTATTTATGTGTGTTCTTGCCATTAAAACTAGACAGCACTTTATAGAATTATACACCTGAGGGCAATTCCATAAGGTGCCTATGTTTCTTTATAGAATGCTAATGTGACCGGGCCCCTTTTACTGCAGCTTGGTAAAAGGAGCCCTGCAGTAGCGTCAATGAGGGGATTTGTTGCATGCCAAGACCCCTTTTACCGCAGTGGGTAATTTATATGCATAACTTTGTATCCTGCCCAAATTCCACCCATGTGTAAGCAAACTATGTGCCATCACATTTAGGCATCTTCTTCTGTATAGCTGGAATATTGTCATTTATATGAGTACTAGTAAATAAGGCCCGTTTCCGACACAAATGAAACGGGCGCTAGCAAGGTTTTCCTCGGAGTGTGTATGTTTGAGAGAGTGTGTGTGTGAGAGTGACTTTGTGAGAGAGACAGATTGAATGTGTGTGGCTGCAAGTGTGTCTGTTAGAGAGTGTGTGTGTGAGATTGACAGTGTGTTTGAGTGGGTATGTGAGCGAGAGCGAGAGTGTATGAGAGTGATAGAGTGTTTGACAGTGACTGTGTGACACATAGAGAGTGAATGTGATCGAGTGTGAGACATAGTGTGTGTTGTAGACAGTGTTAGAGAGTGAGAGAGACAGTCAGTGTGTGAGAGAGAGAGAGAGTGTGTGTGAGAGATAGTGTGTGTGACGGAGATACATCCCCCCCCCCTCCCTATGTTGGCTGGAAGGACCCCCCTCCGTCTGCGTCTGCCACTGTGTTGTCGCAGAACCCCTCATTTCCCTGTCTGGTCAGTCTCCCCCCCTCCTTTCAGGTCTCCCTACAGCCCTTCTCTCAGGGCTGTGGGTCGCCCCTCCCCCCTTCACCTGTGCTGTCAGGACCCCCTCCTCCGCCTCCATCTGTGGTCTGTGTACCTGTTCTGGCCCTCATCCTCCCCTCCTTGTGCCTGAACTGTTGCTTAGCCTGTGGCAACAGTGGAGAGAGGTGTGCAGGACCTCCTGTTCCAACCCCCTTGTCATGTTTGTAGAGAAAGAAAAGAGGGAAAAAGAGGAAAAGTGGCATAATGTTTGTAAAAAGGAAGAGGGGCACGGCAGGCAGCGAGCAGCTATCAGCTGTGCAAGTATAAACAAAAGAAAACAAAAAGGAGTTTTGTGTATGCCTGTGTGAGAATGTGGGTGTGACAGTGAGACAGAGTGTGTGTGTGTGTGTGTTCGAGAGAGTGTGTGTCACAGTGACACAGAGAGTGAAAGACTGTGTGTATGTGTGCACGGCCCCCTCCTTCTGTGTGAAGTGCAGTCGCCCCCTTTCTGTTAGTTTTCCCCCCTTCCCTCCTGTGAGTGGCAATGTAAGGGTGCCCCCCCCCCTGTGTTTCTGTTTTGAATTATTTCTTTTATCCAGGGATTGTGCTCTCTTTATGCCCTCCATCTGCATAATTTTTCCTCTCCCCTTCCCTCCCATTCTGTTCTCTCACCCCCTCTCCATGTGTTTGTCTGTCTCCCCTTCAAGTTCCATGCCCCCTCCCTTAAAGTGAACCTCATCCAGCTTGCCCTGTTGTTACTGCTGCAGTATCAGGGCGGTTCAGGGCGGCTGTGAACCTGGTCCAGAGAAGACTGCAGTTGGTTTTATCTTCCTGCTTTCAGTTTTTGTGAAGTCCCCTGTTGAGGCGGCTGGAGGCTGTTTATTCACCTTTTTTTTTTTTGTTTTGTTAGTGTGTGTCCCGAAGGCTGCTGGAGGCTTTCTTCAGGTTTTTTTTTTTTGGGGGGGTTAGTGTGTGTCCCGAAGGCTGCTGGAGGCTGTTTCTTCAGGTTTTTTTTTTTTTTTTTGGATTAGTGTGTGTCCCGAAGGCTGCTGGAGGCTGTTTCTTCACGTTTTTTTTTTGGGGGGGGTTAGTGTGTGTCCCGAAGGCTGCTGGAGGCTGTTTCTTCAGGTTTTTTTTTTTTTTTGGATTAGTGTGTGTCCCGAAGGCTGCTGGAGGCTGTTTCTTCACGTTTTTTTTTGGGGGGGGGGTTAGTGTGTGTCCCGAAGGCTGCTGGAGGCTGTTTCTTCACGTTTTTTTTTGGGGGGGGGGGTTAGTGTGTGTCCCGAAGGCTGCTGGAGGCTGTTTCTTCACGGGGGGGGGGGGGGGTTTTTTGGGTTAGTGTGTGTCCCGAAGGCTGCTGGAGGCTGTTTCTTCACGGAGGGTTTTTTTTTTGGGTTAGTGTGTGTCCCGAAGGCTGCTGGAGGCTGTTTCTTCACGGGGGTTTTTTTTTTTTTTGTTAGTGTGTATCCCGAAGGCTGCTGGAGGCTGTCTGTTCACTTTTTTTGTTTGTTGGTGCGGGTTCGGATGGCAGTTTGGAGCGGCAGGTTCTGCAGGATAGCACTGTCAGGGCAGCGGTATTCTCCTCAGCTGGGCGGCAGTCTCGTGCTGTGCGAGCCGTAGGTCCGCCCCTTCTTTTGTTTGAGTTGTTTGATAGGTGCATGACGCGTGATTGCATTCCGTTGCGTGGCAACGGCGACTGACGCCTTCGCCTCAGACGCTCCTCCCTTGTTGTATTCCTATTGGTGTGTTGCAGCTGTGACGCTCGTTTCAGATCATGGCGGCGCCCAGATGTACTGTGGTTAAAAGTGGTTACAGAGCTTCGAACATACAAACTTTTGAAGCTTCAAAGTGTGGTTCAGAACGTTCATGGTGCTTTTTATGTCCAGTTGGGGCGTGGCGTAGGTCGCAGAAGGGGCGTGGCTGAGGGCGGTGGTGAGTAGTCCGAATAGCCAGGAGGACTACAGCAGTTCAGGACTTCACTGCCACAGTTGGAGGGAGTTTCAGAACGTTCAAGGTGGGATTTATTTATATAGATGTGCACACATACACACTGATATGTCTGTATTCTGATTATTTATGTTGCCACCCACTATATAATATAACTTTCCCTATGCTTAAATGTTTTTAAGGTGAGCATTAGCACCACTGTACCTTCTAAGCTGTGTGGAAGTCCTCCAACTGCATTGCTGCCAGTAGGGTGAGTGGTGCTTTAATATTGTGTTTTTTAATCACTAGGGAAAGGCACGTTCCCTGAAGTCCTACAAAGCTTGCCTGCCTCTCACTATTGAGAATGTGATAGTGAAAGAGCACCCCCCACTGGTAGGATTGTAGGTGGAGGACTCCCACATGGCTTAGAGGGAACAGTGATTAACTCTAATATCCAGATACCTTAGAATAGTACCCAAGCAGCTGGTCAATTTCTTATTGCTCTTCTTTCTACCTGTGAAATGAAGACTAGCCTGTTTCACGGCATTTAACTGAGATATTCTTATTTAAATATTGCCCACAAAATCAGTATGCAGGACACAACATTTGTACTATTAAAGAGATTTATAGTATAGCCAGTTCCAACAAAGAAAGGCCCAACCACTTTACCAGTAACGTGCCTCCAAAATTGAGAAAGCAAACCTAATTGAAAGGAAGAAATTAACCTTGTAGTTTGCATAATCTCTTCAAATATTCTGCCACCTACCTTCTTTGCAGTCATGTTTGTTCTCGTGGAGCACAAAGCCATTGCGGCACTGACAGACGTAGCTTCCTATGGTATTGATGCATTCGTGCTGGCAGCCACCGTTATCTTTAGAACATTCGTCTTTGTCTAAGGGGGACAATTAACAAAGAAATAGAGAGATATATTTATTTTAGGACCTGGCTCTTCTCCCCTTCTATCTCATTGGTTACAAAATGCTTAGTAAATCAAACACTATACTTTTTGATCAGATGTTAGGAAGAGGGAAGCATTTAGGAGTCATTTTACTAAGCTGCGGCAAAAGGGGGCCTGAGCTGGCGTCACTGCATTTTTTTATGCTAGTTCGCAGCGGGTAAAAGGCTGTTTTTTTTTTTTTAAGTAATAGCTGTGTGGCAAGTAAAGCACTTGCCATGGGGCCATTTCAGAGGGGAGTGCTTACCACCACCCATTGAGGTCTGTTTTTAGTTCATTATTTTCAAAAGGTATTTGAAGTTTTTAGTTGACATGTGTTCAATAGTTTTTGTTATGTTTATATTTTGCAACTGTTATTGCACTATGTATGTTCATCTGTGAGCCACTTAGGGCCCTGTTTACTAAGCCGTATTATAGGCGCATTAGCGTTTTTAACGCACGTTAACCATGTGCACGCATTAACCGTGTATGCGCCTACAATATCCCTTATAGGCGCCTACACGGTTAGCGTGCACACTAATTGTAGGTGCGTTAAAAACGCTAGCGCGCCTTAGTAAACAGGGCCCTTACTAGTTTATGATAGGCGGACTATAAGTATAATAAATGAAATGAATGAATACATTTGAATTATTTTTTTTACAGTTTTCAAACAAATGCTTTATGCACTCTGAACATCTCAGAGCATGTATTGAGGTACAACATGTTTACTATTTCTAAGCAACCTTGACAACAGCCACTTCAGTATATTAACATATAATCCTTTGAAAGAGCTTTTAGTGGCTTAGAAGTACAGAAGACCTTAGTTGATGAAAGATGAGCAGCACTAGAAGCAACCGTCAAATTTGCAGCAGGGGAAAAAAAAACTAAATCTGCAGGCAATCATTCCAGAGAGAGCCATCAGCTACCATCCTTCTATGCCAGCTGTTATTTTAGTTAAGAATGGGTTGATCCATTAAGTCAACACTGGCAGACTGTTCTTGAGACAGATACAAAACACCAGGTCACACACACTGCTTGCTACTACAAGATGCAAAACATATATAAATAAGAACTGCAATCATATAACAAGTGTGATAGATGTGAAAATTGCCCCAGCAGCCTTATGGCTCCTTGGTGAAAAAAAGATTCCTTTATCCTCTGTGCACCCTAAGCATGAAAAGGGTTAACATTATTCTTCACTCATAATAAATTGGCTGACTGTAAACTACCTATCCCCAATGCCGCTAAGGTTTTGTGCTTTTTTTCCGCACTTTCCTGCTTATAATCGAATGAGAAAAACGCCCAAATTCCGACCTAAATCAAGAGATGGACCTTTATCTCACAAAAACGAATAACGCGGTATAATCGAAAGCCGAACTTGGACGTTTTCAACTGCACTCCATCGCGGAAGCGTACAAAGTTGATGGGGGCGTGTCAGAGGCGTGGTGAAGGCGGGACTGGGCATGGTTATCACCCGAACAGAGATGGGCGCCTTTCGCCGATAATGGAAAAAAAGTATGCGTTTGTAGCTAGAATTTAGGGCACTTTTCCTGGACCCTGTTTTTTCACGAATAAGGCCCCAAAAAGTGCCCTAATGACCAGATTACCACCACAGGGAATCGGGGATGATCTCCCCTGACTCCCCCAGTGGTCACTAACCCCCTCCAACCACAAAAAATGATGTTTCACAACTTTTTATTTTCACCCTCAAATGTCATACCCACCTCCCTGGCAGCAGTATGCAGTTCCTGGAGCAGTTGTTAGGGGGTGCAGTGGACTTCAGGCAGGTGGACCCAGGCCCATCCCCACTACCTGTTACAATTGTGCTGCTTAATGCTTAGTCGTCCAACCCCCCCAAACCCACTGTACCCACATGTAGGTGCCCCCCTTCACCCCTTAGGGCTATAGTAATGGTGTAGACTTGTGGGCAGTGGGTTTTGAGGGGGATTTGGGGGGGCTCAACATACAAGGGAAGGGTGCTATGCACCTGGGAGCTCTTTTACCCTTTTTTTTTTTTTTTTTGTAAAAGTGCCCCCTAGGGTGCCCGGTTGGTGTCCTGGCATGTGAGGGGGACCAGTGCACTACGAATCCTGGCCCCTCCCACAAACATATGCCTTGGATTTATTCGTTTTTGAGCTGGGTGCTTTCATTTTCATTTTCGCTGAAAAACAAAAACGCCCAGCTCACAAATTGTCGAATAAAACATGGACGTCTATTTTTTTCGAAAATACGGTTCGGTCCGCCCCTTCATGGACCCGTTCTCGGAGATAAACGCCCATGGAGATAGACGTTTCTGTTCGATTATGCCCCTCTACGTGTACTCGGCATTGCATTTCAATGAGGCATTCCTATGGAATATGTTTTAGTCAGAGGAGTAATCCATGCACATATTTCTTTCATGAAAAATGCCAACAGTAAAAACAGGGGCAACTATCTGTGGCCACTCTCTACCTGTGATGTTTCAAAGTGAAAGTAGGCATATATTTTTGCTTTGAAACATTGCTTGAAGTATCTGCGGACCCAGGACCAGATCAAATATAAGGCAGACCAAGCGGTCTCCAAGGTTGGCAAAAAGCAACCGCAGGCAAAACAATAGCACCCTGAGAGTCACACAAGCTCAAAGAACCATCAACATACATATTTACCTGCAGGTCTACATAAGTACATAAGTACATAAGTAGTGCCATACTGGGAAAGACCAAAGGTCCATCTAGCCCAGCATCCTGTCACCGACAGTGGCCAATCCAGGTCAAGGGCACCTGGCACGCTCCCCAAACGTAAAAACATTCCAGACAAGTTATACCTAAAAATGCGGAATTTTTCCAAGTCCATTTAATAGCGGTCTATGGACTTGTCCTTTAGGAATCTATCTAACCCCTTTTTAAACTCCGTCAAGCTAACCGCCCGTACCACGTTCTCCGGCAACGAATTCCAGAGTCTAATTACACGTTGGGTGAAGAAAAATTTTCTCCGATTCGTTTTAAATTTACCACACTGTAGCTTCAACTCATGCCCTCTAGTCCTAGTATTTTTGGATAGCGTGAACAGTCGCTTCACATCCACCCGATCCATTCCACTCATTATTTTATACACTTCTATCATATCTCCCCTCAGCCGTCTCTTCTCCAAGCTGAAAAGCCCTAGCCTTCTCAGCCTCTCTTCATAGGAAAGTCGTCCCATCCCCACTATCATTTTCGTCGCCCTTCGCTGTACCTTTTCCAATTCTACTATATCTTTTTTGAGATACGGAGACCAGTACTGAACACAATACTCCAGGTGCGGTCGCAGCATGGAGCGATACAACGGCATTATAACATCCGCGCACCTGGACTCCATACCCTTCCTAATAACACCCAACATTCTATTCGCTTTCCTAGCCGCAGCAGCACACTGAGCAGAAGTTTCAGCGTATCATCGACGACGACACCCAGATCCCTTTCTTGATCCGTAACTCCTAACGCGGAACCTTGCAAGACGTAGCTATAATTCGGGTTCCTCTTACCCACATGCATCACTTTGCACTTGTCAACATTGAACTTCATCTGCCACTTGCACGCCCATTCTCCCATAACATATTTGCACCAGACTGTTTGAAAATATGATACTCACCGTGTACATGATAAACAGTATGTTTGACACAGTAGGAATTTCCAAGCCATCACTAAGTTGCAACTAAATTATTTGCAATACTTGAATATGGTACATTTCCTAGAAAGATAGCACTGTTTTAGCAGAAAGTTCATCTCCTTCTAATGGGTTAAGACTGGCAGGCTCGTTTAGAACTCATTGATGCCAGCATTAAGCAGCGGCAGAAACTGAAATCAAATTGGCAAATTAATATGGGCACCACATTTTAAATGAGCTTTAATTTGGGGAAAAAATCTTAAATCATGACCTGGGAAGTCAGGATTCAAATCCTGATTCTGCCATTGGCATTCCTTATAACCTTGGGCATGTCACTTTTTCTCCCGTTGCTTTATGTATTTATTTATTAGGATTTATTTATACCTACTTATAGATTGGGGACATATAGAAGGTAATTCTATAAGGCACACATAATGTAAGGTGCCAAGTTGAGCACGAAGTTTATAGAATAGCTGAATTATGCATATGATTGGGACCATGTATTGACAATCTTCATACGACTCGACATGGCCGTGTTTCGGGTTACAAGACCTGTATCAGGAGTCTGCTTTTGTTACTTGATGGAAGTGCAAAAAGCAAGCCAAGGCTTAGGAATCAATATGGATTATGTAATGACAAAGCTACAGTTTTTCTGTAGGTCAAGAAAACTTCAAAACCAGAAAGATGATTTTAGGAGGAACACCCTTAGATGGGGAGTGCTGAAGGCTTAGCTGTCAGAACAACAAAATCTCCCGCAAAAAATACAAGACAACAACAAAACAAGTGGAAGATATCCAGAAGGACCAGACTGAAGCCACAGATGTTAAAAACCAAAAATGATATATTAGGACCCAACACAGTCCATGTTTCGGCCAAAAGGGGTCTTCAAATTGGCATATACAGGTATTCCTCCAAAGAATCTCACAAAAATGAGATGATCGCTAATACTGTCCGAATAGACTTGCTAGTATGCAAAAACCGGCAGTAGCGAAACAAACTGTTATTTAAAGAAAATGGACTGACGCCACCGACCGTCTGAGATAATTAATGATTAATTTGTTGTTGTTGTTGTTAGCTGTCAGAACCTCAGATAAGGAGGCATTGTTGATAAGGATTTTCGTCACTACCTCAATTTACATTTCCAGAAAGGTTCTATGGATCATAAGCTCCAGCAGATAATAATAGATAAGATGCAATCTCTACCTCAGAACAGTGCCATATATTGTTGACTCCTAAGGAGTCCTAACCTTCACAGCGATAAAATCAAAAGTGAAGGCGGAGCTCTGAAGTCTTTTCCTCTGTAATTACAATGCAGTAGAATTGCAGTAAGGAGTAATTACAATGCAGTAGAATTGCAGTAAGGAGAGCCTAGCTTGCTTTACTAGCTTGTTGAATTGACTCCTAAGGAGACAATAAACCTTCTTCTGTTTAGTCCCTGCATTGGAATAGAATTGTTCCTCCCTTCTATGTAAGTTAGGCACCAAGTGTTCTCCCCCCCTCCAAAAAACAAAAATTCAGCTGGTGGGAAAACGCTTCTTTCCACCTTGGCGGCAGTAATGCACTGAAACTGAGCATGCACAGGTGCCGGTGTCGTGGAGAGTAGCGTTTTTGTTACCATCAAGGGGAAATCTTCAGCTGGCGGAGCTTGGGATTCCCACCAGTTACCACTAAACATGTGCTACTGTTGGGTGGGCTTGAGCCAGAAATGGGTGGGCCCTGGCCCACCCAAGCCCACCTGTGGCTACGCCACTGCCTGGGGGTATGGAGGGTTAAGTGACTTGCCCAGGATCACAAGGAATTGCAGTGGGAACTGAACACAGTTCCCCAGGATTTCAGTCTGCTGCAATAACCATTAAGCTACTCCTCCACTTAGGCATGCAAGAGGGACACACATGCAGGCATCTAGACTATAAAGTTGCCCTTCATGTGTTTAACAACACCGCTCTGCACTGCACCTGGCTTTATGAGCACCAGAGTTTGTAAATGACCCCCTGCATATTCCGAAATACATCAACCCTTCATGATTTTCACATGGTGTATTCCCATTGTGTGCCCATTGCAAAACTGACTGAAACAGGAAATTATCCAAACCCTTTAGGATTTCTTCTCTCGGATGTAAACATTCAGTAGTCAATCTAATAAAATAAATGGAAGGGAAACATGCACGACCTTGGAAATGTGATCAGTGATGTGAAAAACTACTGTGACCCTTAAACAATTTTAATTAAAAATGATCTCGTTTTTTCTTTTGCCAAAACCTTTCCAATTAGAAAGAAAAAAAAGAGTTTTCCCCAAAAGAAAAAAAGTAATTGCTATCAGGGGAATTTTTGAAAGAGAAGGGCGCCCATCTTCCGACACAAATCGGGACATGGGCGTCCTTCTCTCAGGGTCGCCTAAATCGGCATAATCGAAAGCCGATTTGGGGCGCCTGAGTTTGGACGCCCTCAACTGCTTTCCGTCGCAGGGACAACCAATTCTGTTCTTCTTCAAGCATTCTAATAACCAAAGGAACATTCATCTTAAAAGGCAGGCTGTTGCTGCAGGTGGGTGAAATAATGCATGACAGCCACCACCAAATATGATTTGTACTGAATACATCATGCTTCACTTGTGTTTATAGTAGAAGTTAATTAATATTGAATGAAAGTATATGTTTTGCAAGTGAAAATACAGATTTTTTTTCAGGTTTGTAAGCCAGAGCTTTCAAATAAAGAAATAATGTGCACAAACAGATCTTTAATTTGAATTAGATTTGGAAACAAATGCTTTGTTGATGGATAACAAACCCATTTGTGGTACTCCCTGACAGAAGCCAGGCACCCAGTTTTGAATGAATGTTGTTTTAGTCCACAGAGGAAGGCAGGAATTATTTCCAAGATCCAGATTAAAACTAACTGGAGAATGCTATCATAACTGTGAGACTCTCAGAGGCTATGAATCTGCCAATAGTATGCACGGCCTGGAGGGACAACATGTACATAAGTAATGCCACACTGGGAAAAGACCAAGGGTCCATCGAGCCCAGCATCCTGTCCACGACAGCGGCCAATCCAGGCCAAGGGCACCTGGTGAGCTTCCCAAACGTACAAACATTCTATACATGTTATTCCTGGAATTGTGGATTTTTCCCAAGTCCATTTAGTAGCGGTTTATGGACTTGTCCTTTAGGAAACCGTCTAACCCCTTTTTAAACTCTGCCAAGCTAACCGCCTTCACCACGTTCTCTGGCAACCAGTGCTTTTTTGTGCCGGTACGCAACGGTACGGCGCACCGGCACCTTTTTTTTTGCTTCCCCCGCCCCGTGAGTCCATGTCCCGCACGCAGTGCCAGCCCCCATTTCTGGCCGCTGCTGCTTCTCCTGTTGAGCAGCAGCGGCCGCTACACAAAGAAAAAGATTTAAAAAAAAACTTCAAACCTGGCTGAAACGCGGCATCCCGGCACTGTAGACAGCCATTAGGCATTGGCTGTTGCCCCGCAGCCGATCCTCCTCTTGCCTCTATGTCACTGCGCTCCTCCGGGGTCTTCCTCCAGGGGCAGTGACGTAGAGGCAA
This sequence comes from Microcaecilia unicolor, assembly GCF_901765095.1. Classification (NCBI taxonomy): domain Eukaryota; kingdom Metazoa; phylum Chordata; class Amphibia; order Gymnophiona; family Siphonopidae; genus Microcaecilia; species Microcaecilia unicolor. The sequence continues at coordinate 597,028,945 of NC_044032.1, forward strand.
GAGGAGGAGCGGCTGCGGGGCAACAGCCAATGCCTAATGGCTGTCTACAGTGCCGGGGTGCCGCGTTTCAGTTTCAAAATATTTTTTAATCTTCTTTTTCTTTGTGTAGCGGCCGCTGCTGCTCAACAACAGGAGAAGCAGCAGCGGCCGGAAATAGGGGCTGGTGCCGCATGCGTCGCGACTTCGCGCCGTTCGTGGGAAACGTGGCAGGGAGAGGGAAACCAACAGAGGGAAGGATTGGGGAGAGAGAGAAAGAGGGAAACCAACAGAGGGAAGGATTGGGGAGAGAGAGGGAAAACAGATGGAAGGATTGGGGAGAGAGGGGAAAAAACAGATGGAAGATTGGGGAGAGAGGGGAAAACAGATGGAAGGATGGAGAGAGAGAGAAAGAGGGAAAACAACAGAGGGAAGGATTGGGAAGAGAGAGAAAGAGGGAAAACAACAGAGGGAAGGATTGGGGAGAGAGAGAAAGAGGGAAACCAACAGAGGGAAGGATTGGGGAGAGAGAGAAAGAGGGAAACCAACAGAGGAAAGGATTGGGGAGAGAGAAAAAGAGGGAAACCAACAGAGGGAAGGATTGGGGAGAGAGAGAGAGAGGGAAAACAACAGAGGGAAGGATTGGGGGGAGAGAGAGAGAGAGGGAAAACAACAGAGGGAAGGATTGGGGGGGAGAGAGAGGGAAAACAACAGAGGGAAGGATTGGGGGGAGAGAGAGAGAGGGAAAACAACAGAGGGAAGGATTGGGGAGAGAGAGAGAGAGGGAAACCAACAGAGGGAAGGATTGGGGAGAGAGAGAGAGAGAGAGGGAAAACCAACAGAGGGAAGGATTGGGGAGAGAGAGAGAGAGGGAAACCAACAGAGGGAAGGATTGGGGAGAGAGAGAGAGGGAAAACAACAGAGGGAAGGATTGGGGAGAGAGAGAAAGAGGGAAAACAACAGAGGGAAGGATTGGGAGGGGGAGAGAGAGAAAGAGGGAAACCAACAGATGGAAGGATTGGGGAGAGAGAGAAAGAGGGAAACCAACAGAGGTAAGGATTGGGGAGAGAGAGAGAGGGAAAACAACAGAGGGAAGGATTGGGGAGAGAGAGAGAGAGGGAAAACAACAGAGGGAAGGATTGGGGAGAGAGAGAGAGAGGGAAACCAACAGAGGGAAGGATTGGGGAGAGAGAGAAAGAGGGAAACCAACAGAGGGAAGGATTGGGGAGAGAGAGAGAGAGAGGGAAAACAACAGAGGGAAGGATTGGGGAGAGAGAGAGAGGGAAAACAACAGAGGGAAGGATTGGGGAGAGAGAGAAAGAGGGAAAACAACAGAGGGAAGGATTGGGAGGGGGAGAGAGAGAAAGAGGGAAACCAACAGAGGGAAGGATTGGGGAGAGAGAGAAAGAGGGAAACCAACAGAGGGAAGGATTGGGGAGAGAGAGAAAGAGGGAAAACAACAGAGGGAAGGATTGGGGAGAGAGAGAAAGAGGGAAAACAACAGAGGGAATGATTGGGGAGAGAGAGAAAGAGGGAAAACAACAGAGGGAAGGATTGGGGAGAGAGAGAGAGAGAGAGGGAAAACAACAGAGGGAAGGATTGGGGAGAGAGAGAAAGAGGGAAACCAACAGAGGGAAGGATTGGGAGGGGGGGAGAGAGAGAGGGAAAACAACAGAGGGAAGGATTGGGGAGAGAGAGAAAGAGGGAAACCAACAGAGGGAAGGATTGGGAGGGGGAGAGAGAGAAAGAGGGAAACCAACAGAGGGAAGGATTGGGAGGGGGAGAGAGAGAAAGAGGGAAACCAACAGAGGGAAGGATTGGGGAGAGAGAGAAAGAGGGAAACCAACAGAGGGAAGGATTGGGGAGAGAGAGAAAGAGGGAAACCAACAGAGGGAAGGATTGGGGAAAGAGAGAAAGAGGGAAAACAACAGAGGGAAGGATTGGGGAGAGAGAGAAAGAGGGAAAACAACAGAGGGAAGGATTGGGGAGAGGGAGAGAAAGGGAAAACAACAGAGGGAAGGATTGGGGAGAGAGAGAGGGAAAACAACAGAGGGAAGGATTGGGGAGAGAGAGAAAGAGGGAAAACAACAGGGAAGGATTGGGGAGAGAGAGGGAAAAACAGATGGATGGGGAGAGAGAGGGAAAAATAGATGGAAGGATTAGGGAGAGAGGGGAAAACAGATGGAAGGATGGGGAGAGAGAGAGGGGGAAAACAACAGGGAAGGATTGGGGAGAGAGAAAGGGAAAACAACAGAGGGAAGGATTGGGGAGAGAGAGGGGAAAACAGATGGAAGGATGGGGAGAGAGGAAAAAAACAGATGGAAGGATGGGGAGAGAGAGGGAAAAACGGATGGAAGGATTGGGGAAAGAGAGGGAAAACAGATGGAAGGATGGGGAGAGAGAGGGGGAAAACAGATGGAAGGATGGGGGGAGAGAGAGGGAAGACGCTGGATGGAAGAATGCAGAAAGTAATAGGGGAGACACTGGAAGGATGGGGAGAGAAAGCAGAGCTGCTGGATGGAAAAGGGGAATAGAGAAAGACTGGAGAATAAGAGGAAGGGGCATGGGGAGAACAAGGGTGAGGAAAAGATGAAAAGCCACAGGTAGATGAAGGAAATTAAAGAATGGATAGTAAGAATGAATTAAATCTGGACAGAGAGAGAGCCTGAAAAATATTGAAGAAAGCAATGAAAAAGGAGACAAAAATGACAAATGGCACAGAAGAGTTAAGCGAAAACAAAGGAAAGGAGAATCACAGACTGGGACCAATATGGAAAGAAAAACAGTCACCAGACAAAGGTAGAAAAAAATCATTTTATTTTCATTTTAGTGTTTGTAATATGTCCAATTTGAGAATTTACATTGGCTGTCTTATTTTGCACTGGGTATACTGGAGCTGTAAGAGCTTACAGAGATTATTTATAATGAAAAAAAATCACGTTATTTTTTTCTCCTATAGTACTGTAATATTTTCAATGATGTCTGTTTATATGCGCCATGGCTGGTATAGGGGGTGTGGTTAATGTGGGTGTGGCTATCATAGGGGTGGAGCCATATGTGGTGGCCCCGCCCATAATGAGTACCGGCACCTTTTTTTCTACAAAAAAAGCACTGCTGGCAACAAATTCCAGAGTTTAATTACGCGTTGGGTTAAAGTCCTTGCAAGATTCAAAAACAAACATTTTCTCCTTATAGGCAGCTTTCTTGCCTGTTGAGAAAGATATCTCCAAAAGAGGAGGGAAAAAAAATCTTCCACAGAAGGTCCACATGAAAGCAAAAAAGGTGGAAGTCAACAAAAATGACAAACATGATGAAAGAAGTTCTCTAGAGGCTAATAATATTTAAAAATCCATCATGTTCATTCATCCAGCATGATTAAACCTCAAAGAGGGGCATAATCGAATGGGGCGCCCAAGTTTTCCTGAGGACGTCCTCGCAGGACGTCCCAGAGAAGGGGCGGGAAAACCCGTATTATCGAAACAAGATGGGTGTCCATCTTTTGTTTCGATAATACGGTTGGAGACGCCCAAATCTCAACATTTAAGTCGACCTTAGAGATGGTTGTCCTTAGAGATGGTCATCCCCGATTTTCAGTGATAATGGAAACGGAAGACGCCCATCTCAGAAATGACCAAATCCAAGCCCTTTGGTCATGGGAGGAGCCAGCATTCGTAGTGCACTGGTCCCCATCACATGCCAGGACACCAACCGGGCATCCTAGAGGGCACTGCAGTGGACTTCACAAAATGCTCCCATGTGCATAGCTCCCTTACCTTGTGTGCTGCGCCCCACAACCTCCCCCAAACCCACTCCCCACAACTGTACAACACTACCATAGCCCTTAGGGATAAAGGGGGGCACCTACATATAGGTATAGTGGGTTTCTGGTGGGTTTTGGAGGGCTCACATTTACCACCAAGTTTAACAGGTAGGGGGGATGGGCCTGGGTCCGCCTGCCTGAAGTGCACTGCAGTACCCACTAAAACTGCTACAGGGACCTGCATACTGCTGTCAGGGAGCTGGGTATGATATTTGAGGCTGGCATACAGGCTGGAAAAAATATTTTTAAATTTTGTTTTGAGGATGTTATTGGCCACCTGGGGAGTAAGGGGAGGTCATCCCCGATTCCCTCCGGTGGTCATCTGGTCATTTAGGGCACATTTTGTGGCTTGGTCGTAAAAAAAAAGGACCAAGTAAAGTTGTCCAAGTGTTCGTCAGGGACACTTTTCTTTTTTCCATTATCGGTGGAGGACGCCCATGTGTTATGCACGCCCCAGTCCCGCCTTCGCTACGCCTCCAACATGCCCCTGTAACTTTGGTTGTCCCCGCGACAGAAAGCAGTTGAGGACCCCCAAAATCGGCTTTCGATTATGCCAATTTGGGCGACGCTGTGAGAAGTACGCCCATCTTGCAATTTGTGTCGAAAGATGGGCATCCTTCTCTTTTGAAAATAAGCCTGATAGGATTTATCATCAAAAGAAATACAACATTAGCAAGGAAATCGTAACAAAAAAGACATACCCAGAGCCTGTACACGAGGGTGCAGTGACAGGAAATCCTGATGACGTTTCTGGGTACACTTTGAAATATCAGGAAATATTCTAATCTTAGAACCTAAAAACAATCTCTGGAGAATATTCCTGTCCGGTTTCAAGGCAAATGTCACTGGGTCACTACATCCAATGATGATTCCAAGAACTCAGTCAAATTGAGTCCAGTAGTGGAAACTCCAGGCAGGGCCTCACCTTCTCTAGATCTCGATAGAGATAGATATTGAGCTCTCACAACTGGTGGTAATGCTTCTGATGGTATTAACAAGACTTCCTTCAGATATTTTCTCACTATATCAGTTGCTGGTATTAATGGTGATTTAAGGAAGTTTAAAAATCTCAGAAGATTCCACATAGTTTGATTCTCCAAATATTTTATTTTCCTTGTCATAAAGATCTTATCCTTAGCTAAAGCATTACACACTTAGATACACTAGAATCCAGAGCAGATAACTATATACCTTGCTGATTTGCAACTTGTATGTAGGCAGTCAATGTTCCATTCAAATTAACTATTTCCATAGAAAATTATTAACCACCTTGACCAAGGATGAGTTTAAAGCATGTATGGCATCCCAAAGTGAGTCCATAAAAGCACAGGCCTTGAAAGCACATACACTGCAACCGAAGAAGCTACTTCCCCCGAAGGCTGAGAGGTACTCACTGTCCGATGACGCTGCGCTCTCAGCTGTCTCCCAATCGATGGACAAACATCGTGGGTACATACCAAGCTAGGAGTTTCTCTGCGTGAACCTCAGACTTGCTTACCGTTCCAAGGATTTAGCTCCTCAAACCGGCACTTGCTAAATTTTCTGGTTGCAGTGGGGTCTGCACGGGTGCAGGGCTCAAGGAAACCCCATCTGTACTGCTGTCTGACCATCTCTCTTGCGGCAAGACTGAAGTGCCTGTAATTCTTGAACCAGAAAAAACTCGTAAATCCTCCAAAGTGGTCTGTTTCAGAAGTGAGCAAATTCACAGAGGTAGGACACAGAGTACTCCCATGAGTGTCCATTAAAATTTCCATCTTGGATCCTTTTTAAAGAAAAGGCGAAGAAGCCAATCATGGTCAGAAGGCAAAGCAAGAGTAATTATCAAAGTAGCAAGAGTTACTGATTCAGAGTCAGAAGTCTCCAAAAACTCAGACACATTTAAAACATCCATTTCTGGATTACAATTTCCTTGTGCCAAAAGTGGTTCTTTCTTTCCAGCTGGCAAATAGTATACTCTAGTTAATAGAGGAATAGATTCCTCTGGAACCAACAAAATCTCCTTGAGATAGCATATCCTTAAATGTAACAAAAGGAAGTCTAGGAAAATTAATGATCCGTAGGTTAGAGAATCTTGCACTATTTTCCAACGTTTCAATCCTCCTTTTCATAAGAGTATTTATATTAGAAGTGTGAGACTGAACATTTAGATTTAAAGTTGTAAACTGTGCAGAAAGTGCTTACCTAAATCAGCAACAGCCTTCCAAATCACTTCAAGTGTGAAAACTGAAGGTCTCTGAAGAGTAAACTCTAAAACCATGCCCATCACAGGTAAAAATTGGCCCAAAGCAGGTGCCGCCTCATCTTTAGGTTCAGCAGCTCTTGTCTGGCCTGTTGCTGCTGGTAGTTGATCCAAAGAGGAGGAGAGTACTTCGTCTTGCACAACCGAGCCCTTCCCTCATAGCCCAGAAGCTTCAAACATCCTACGCAGAGCGTCCGGGTCTGGACTCGTTGTCCCAAGCATCATTGATTGTGGTGGCAGGGGGAGGGGCATTCGTAAATCAGGAGTCAAAGAGATCTCCATGCCGAAGTCAGACGATGCCCCTCCAGGCTGCTGAGTCTGACAAGCCTGCGACTCATTGAAGAGCTTGTTCCCTTCATGCCTGAGGTAGGAATCCACTGAACCGGTAGAAACTGGAGTGGAATGCGGCTGTGGTTCAGTGGGATATACCCTCAGCTTGCCTTTCTTCTTTACCATAATTAACAGCCATAACAGCTATACACTATGTTGCCGGACCCATCTTGACTCATACCCTCATGTTGTGTCTTTTTGTATGTCTTTTATATGTAATCTTTCAAAATAATGCTTGCTATTCACGAACAGTATATACTCTTTCAGAGTGTTTACTCTTTCCAGACAATGCATGATGATTTATGCATGCATGCACTATTGGGAAAAAGTGTGCATTCTTTTGGAACAATGCACAGCATTAACACATGAAAACACACACTATCAGGCTTATTTTCGAAAGAGAAGGGTGTCCATCTTCCGACACAAATCAGGAGATGGGCGTCCTTCTCTCAGGGTCGCCCAAATCGGCATAATTGAAAGCCGATTTTGGGCCGTCCTCAACTGCTTCCCATTGCAGGAATGACCAAAGTTCACGGTGGTGTGTTGGCACCATAGCGAAGGCGGGATTGGGGCCTGATTAGGAGATGGGTGTACTCGGCCGATAATGGAAAAAAGAAGGGTGTCCCTGACGAGCACTTGGCCGACTTTACTTGGTCCATTTTTTTCTTGCGACCAAGCCATGAAAAGGTGCCTGAACTGACCAGATGACCACCGGAGGGAATGGGGGATGACCTCCCCTTACTCCCCCAGTGGTCACCAACCCACTACCACCCTTTTCCAGCCTCTATGCCAGCCTCAAATGTCATACCCAGCTCCATGACAGCACTATGCAGGTCCCTGGAACAGTTTTAGTGGGTGCAGTGCACTTCCGCCAGGCGGACCCAGGACCATCCCTCTCTACCTGTTACACTTGTGGTGGTAAATGTGAGCCATCCAAAACCCACCCGAAACCCACTGTGCCCACATGTAGGTGCCCCCTTCACCCCTTTAGGTCTATGGTAGTGGTATACAGTTGTGGGGAATGGGTTTTGGGGGGCTCAGCACTCAAGGTAAGGGAGCTATGCACCTGGGAGCAATTTGTGAAGTCCACTACAGTGCCCCCTAGGGTGCCCGGTTGGCATCCTGGCATGTCAGGGGGACCAGTGCACTACGAATTCTGGCTCCTTCCTTGACCAAAGGTCTTGGACTTGGTCATTTTTGAGATGGGCGTCCTCGGTTTCCAGTACGGCCGAAAACTGGGGACGACCATCTATAAGGTCGACCATCTCAACATTTAGGTTGACCATCTCTAAGGTCGACCTAAATGTTGAGATTTGTGCTTCCCCGACCGTATTATCGAAATGAAAGATGAACACCCATCTTGTTTCGATAATACGGGTTTCCCCGCCCCTTCGCCAGGACGTCCTTAGAGATGTTTTTTCCTGGTTTCATTTGAAAACAGGATGAGATAACAGGGAAAATATAATTTCAAACAAATGTATATCCCTACTGTATAACAGCTTCCCTAAAAGCTACAGCATCTCAGAGTCAAGCATACCTTGTACACCTAGATATACAAGGATATGTACATTTTTTGTAACAATGTGAAGAAATATTTATAATGGAGGAAAAAACCTTAGGAAAAAACCTTAGAAGCTGTAGACACATAAATCTGTTTTACAGTTTTTTTAAAGAAATTATAGGGCTCATTTTCAAAACAAAAAAAGTCCAAAAAAATCATAAGGTAATGAAAAGTAGGTTTTCTATCAAAAACAGTGATTTTTGATAATTTGTTCCACAGTTTGTCCAAATTTCAAAGGGGCAATGTTGGGGGTGTGTTTTGGTCAGCACATGGGTGGCACCGAAAGACAGACATTTTTCTGCAATTATGGAGCAAAATGAAAATGTCCAGGGGCCAAAATTAAGGTTTTTTTTTTTCACCAGACCTGTTTCTGTCACGACTAAGAGGGGAATTCATCAAGCAATGTTATGGCCTTCACAGAGATGTTAGGGTCTTATGTGCATTAAGGGAATCAACATGCACTAATGCACCTTAATTTTCTTAATGCGTGTTAAGGCCCTAACGCCCACGCAAAGGTCCTAATGCTGCTTGATGAATCATCCTCTAACAGACCAAAAGGTGCCCTAAATGACTAAATGACCATTCGAGGGATTAAGACATAACCCCTCCCAGCCCTATAAGATGTGACAGTGACAGTATATACCAGGCTCTATTACAGCTTCATGTATGATGGCCATTCCTATAATAGCAGCAAGAAGATTCCAGGAATAGCCTAGCAGTCTACGCAATGGGCTGTAGAGAAGGGGACCAAGGCCCATATTCCACTCTTTGTGGTGGAATGTGTGAGCCTCCAAAAAAACACTAAATACCTACAATACCTACATATAGGTGACACCTGCAAGCATAAGGACCATTGTAGTGGCGCACAGTTGGGTACAGTAGGTTTTTGGTGGGTTTTGGAAGATCAATATAAAGGGATAACAGTGAGATGTGTACCTGGGTCCTATTATGTAAAGTTCACTGCAGTACCCCCTAGGGTGCCCCACTGCTGTGCTAGGATGTCTGTGTGGTAAGTCTATTAAGAATGCTGCCCTCCCCCCACCAATACATCCCAATGTCCTGTTTTTGTATGTTTTGCCCTTGGTCTTTTTTTTTTTTTTTTTTTTCAAAAATGGTCCTAAAAATAGGCACAATGAGAACAAAAATATCTAGCAAGCCATGATCGCTACTGGATCATTGGACATTGTGTTTCGCAAAACATCCAAAATAAGATTTAGACATCAAATCAAAAATGCCCCACTATGTGCATATATGTCCTTCAAATGGTGTAAAATGGGTGGCCACAGTTGGGTGCAACTAAGTCAGTTTTTATAATAAAAGGATTTGTAGGACACGTATGCACATCATGTTTAAAAAAAAAAAAACTCTGTAAAACACATTTAGGAATTATTTTAAATGTGGATGTTTTTGACAAATGAAGGAGATCTAGCTGAAGTATTGACATATTATCTAGGTGTCTATAGCTTCTGAGGTCTTTTCCTCTATTATAAATATTTCTCAACATTGTTTTGGATTCTGATATGACACCAATTTGTGGATTATAGTCAAGATATTTTGTCTAGTTGATTTTGGTGGTTTCATATTTATAACATGCATGTGTATGTTGTATCTCTAACCTAGCTCTGTACAACGTTGTCTCAGAAATGTCTACACATATACTGAGTAAAAGCACATGACTGTCAGTAGCTCGTCCTTTAATATGTTTATATTTCAGGGCATGTTCATAGATGCTTACATAAATACATAAGTATTGCCATATTGGGAAAGACCAAAGGTCCATCAAGCCCAGATCCTGTTTCCAACAGTGGCCAATCCAGGTCACAAATACCTGGCACGATCCCAAAAAAGTACAAAACATTTTATACTACTTATCCCAGAAATAGTGGATTTTCCCCAAGTCCATTTAATAATGGTCTATGGACTTTTCCTTTAGGAAGCCATCCAAACCTTTTTAAAACTCCGCTAAGCTAACCACCTTTACCACATTTTCTGGCAACAAATTCCAGAGTTTAATTACACGCTGAGTGAAGAAACATTTTCTCCAATTCGTTTTAAATTTACTACATTGTAGCTTCATCGCATGCCCCCTGTTACGTCTGTGGCCGTGACCACCCTCAGACTTACCCTGTTTCTGGGAGTCAGTGGCTGTGCTGGCTTCTGCTTGTCTCTGTCTCTGTCTTAGTTTCTCTCTGGCTCTGTGTGCTGATTGCCCTACTGAACCTCACCTGTGTGGGCTATGCCTTTTCCAAGATGGCTGCCGCCGACTCCTCTATGCCAGTATCCAAGATGGCTCCCGCTGGGCTGACTGCTCTGTGTGTCAAGCCTCTGTTTGGATGCAAGGTGATTGCTGCAGCTGTGTCTGTGGTGTGGAAGGGCTTTATTAATCACTTAGAGACTACAGCCCTGGCCTTTGCATTTCATTTAGGGCCCTGGTGTATAGAGTGCTCTGTACACTGTTTCAGTGTTTGCTCTGTGTGAGTTTCTATGTTTGACTAGACAGCTTAGGCACCGTGTGGCTTGTTAGCCTGTGTATAGCTTTGCTAGTGCTCTGTGTTTGCTTAGACTAGCCAGCTTAGGCACCTTGTGGCTTGTTAGCCTGTGTATAGCTTTGCTAGTGCTCTGTGTTTGTTTAGACTAGCCAGCTTAGGCACCGTGTGGCTTGTTAGCCTGTGTATAGCTTTGCTAGTGCTCTGTGTTTGTTTAGACTAGCCAGCTTAGGCACCGTGTGGCTTGTTAGCCTGTTTACAGCTTTGCTAGTGCTCTGTGTTTGTTTAGACTAGCCAGCTTAGGCACCGTGTGGCTTGTTAGCCTGTGTATAGCTTTGCTAGTGCTCTGTGTTTGTTTCCAGTGCATGACTTGTTAGCTTGGGCACAGCTTGGTTGTTAGCTGGTGTATAGCTTTCAAGTCTCCTGAGTGTGCTCTGTGTATGTTTCTTGTGTATGACTGGTTTGCCTGGGTATAGCGTTTCTATTAGCCTAGGTACAGTTTACTAGTCATTGTGTTTAAACCTGCCGACTGCCAGAACCCGGACAGTCCCTGCCTGTCGGCCCTGCCTGCGCCTAGGTGCCAGGGGGCACTCCTGGATCTTCATTCCTGTTGTTCCTGCTTGCAAGTTCCAGTTCCGGGTTTTCCTGTAAGTCCTACCGGCTGCCAGAACCTTAGGGCTTAACCCTCGGGGAAAGGTGGTCAAGCGTAGGTGAAGCCTAGGTCCAGTGTGTTCCGGTCCAGTGTGTTCCAGTCCTGTGGGGCCCTCCAGTGTGTTCCAGTCCAGTGGGCTCCACTCCAGTGCGCACCCGTCCGGTGCGTTCCAGTTCCGTGTATTCCGGTGTAGAACTCCAGTCCGGGGTTCTGGTCCAGTTTTGTCTCATCTCTACCTTGGAGGTGATCTTGCCTGCCACTGCCGCTCCACGGTAGTGGCCCATGGGCTCACGAACCCAGTGCTCCCGGGGAAGAAGCCTGACAGCATGCCAAGGTCCGCGAGCACGCGACAGAATGCAAAGGCCATGAGCCCGGCAAGAACCCCCACCCAGCCGACCCAGCTGGGGTCCAGCTCCGTCATTGTGCTTGATCCTTCTATGACTCTTCGTCAGTATCGTGGGAAACTGTTGTCTCATCCTGTTTTGAAGAAGACCCCTGAAGCGGCAGCTGAGAGAAAACGTGTCCGGTGGCTTGGAATCACTGAAAACCCAGTTTCAGATATGGACCCTTTCATCACGCTCTCAGAATATCGCCGCAGCCTTGTCCTGAATCCAGCTTTGTGGGATACTCCGGAAGCTGTCGCTGAGAGAAGATGTCTTGGGAATTCCACGCGCTGGGCCCAGCAGGGGTCCAGTCCCAGTCAAGCAGAGCGTCCAGGCAAGCCTCTGAATCCAGTCCGAGCAGCGCGTTCAGCCAAGCTTCAGAGTCCAGTCCGAGGGACGCTGCTGACCGAGCCTCCGATCCCAGTTCAGGTGGCGCTTCCACTCAAGCCTCTGAATCCAGTCCGAGGGATGCTCCTGACCGAGCCTCCGAGTCCAGTCCAGAGGGCGCGTCAAGCCAAGTCTCTGCGTCCAGTTCAAGTGGCGCTGTCTACGGAGTCTCCTAGTACCAGTGTGGATCCCAGTTCCAACCCCATTTTTGAGCTGGATCCGTTTATGACGCTGCAGGAGTACCGGGTTGCACTTTTGTCTGATCCAGTCCTGAAGAATACTCCTGAAGCTACAGCGGAAAGAAGGCGTGTCTCCTGGCTTGGGTTTGAAGAAAACCCAGTTTCTGCTATTGATCCCTCTACCAAGCTGTTCTTTTACCGCTTCCAACTCCTCTCGGAGCCAACCCTACGGGATACTCTTGAAGCCCAAGCTGAAAGAAGGTGGCTTAGTAGTCCCGGACCAAGTGCCAGTCCCAGCCAAGATGCTGAGTCTGGATCGAGTTGGAGTTCCAGTCAAGATGCTGAGTTTGGATCGAGTTGGAGTTCCAGTCAAGATGCTGAGCCTGGATTGAGTTGCAGTTCCAGTCAAGATGCTGAGTCTGGATCGAGTTGGTGTTCCAGTCAAGATGCTGAGTCTGGATCGAGTTGGAGTTCCAGTCAAGATGCTGAGTCTGGATCGAGTTGCAGTTCCAGTCAAGATGCTGAGTCTGGATCGAGTTGCGGTTCCAGTCAAGATGCTGAGTCTGGATCGAGTTGGAGTTCCAGTCAAGATGCTGAGTCTGGATCGAGTTGGAGTTCCAGTCAAGATGCTGAGTCTGGATCGAGTTGCAGTTCCAGTCAAGATGCTGAGTCTGGATCGAGTTGGGGTTCCAGTCAAGATGCTGAGTCTGGACCGAGTTGCAGTTCCAGGCAAGATGCTGAGCCTGGATCGAGTTGCAGTTCCAGGCAAGATGCTGATTCTGGACCGAGTTGGTGTTCCAGTCAAGATGCTGAGTCTGGATCGAGTTGCGGTTCCAGTCAAGATGCTGAGTCTGGATCGAGTTGCCAGTTTCATGTCCAAGATGCTGAGTCCTGGGATCGAGTTTGGAGTTCCAGCCAAGATGCTGAGTCTGGGTCGAGTTGCAGTACCAGGCAAGATGCTGAGCCTGGATCGAGTTGTAGTTCCAGTCAAGATGCTGAGTCTGGGTCGAGTTGCAGTACCAGGCAAGATGCTGAGCCTGGATCGAGTTGCAGTTCCAGTCAAGATGCTGAGTCTGGATCGAGTTGCAGTTCCAGTCAAGATGCTGAGTCTGGATCGGGTTGCAGTTCCAGTCAAGATGCTGAGCCTGGATCGAGTTGGAGTTCCAGTCAAGATGCTGAGTCTGGATTGAGTTGCGGTTCCAGTCAAGATGCTGAGTCTGGATCGAGTTGCAGTTCCAGTCAAGATGCTGAGTCTGGATCGAGTTGGGGTTCCAGTCAAGATGCTGAGTCTGGACCGAGTTGCAGTTCCAGGCAAGATGCTGAGCCTGGATCGAGTTGCAGTTCCAGGCAAGATGCTGATTCTGGACCGAGTTGGTGTTCCAGTCAAGATGCTGAGTCTGGATCGAGTTGCGGTTCCAGTCAAGATGCTGAGTCTGGATTGAGTTGCGGTTCCAGTCAAGATGCTGAGTCTGGATCGAGTTGCAGTTCCAGTCAAGATGCTGAGTCTGGATCGAGTTGGGGTTCCAGTCAAGATGCTGAGTCTGGATCGAGTTGAAGTTCCAGCCAAGATGCTGAGTCTGGGTCGAGTTGCAGTACCAGGCAAGATGCTGAGCCTGGATCGAGTTGTAGTTCCAGTCAAGATGCTGAGTCTGGGTCGAGTTGCAGTACCAGGCAAGATGCTGAGCCTGGATCGAGTTGCAGTTCCAGTCAAGATGCTGAGTCTGGATCGAGTTGCAGTTCCAGTCAAGATGCTGAGTCTGGATCGGGTTGCAGTTCCAGTCAAGATGCTGAGCCTGGATCGAGTTGGAGTTCCAGTCAAGATGCTGAGTCTGGATTGAGTTGCGGTTCCAGTCAAGATGCTGAGTCTGGATCGAGTTGCGGTTCCAGTCAAGATGCTGAGTCTGGATCGAGTTGCGGTTCCAGTCAAGAGGCTGAGCCTGGATCGAGTTGCGGTTCCAGTCAAGAGGCTGAGCCTGGATCGAGTTGCGGTTCCAGTCAAGATGCTGAGCCTGGATCGAGTTGCGGTTCCAGTCAAGATGCTGAGTCTGGATCGAGTTGCGGTTCCAGTCAAGATGCTGAGCCTGGATCGAGTTGCAGTTCCAGTCAAGATGCTGAGTCTGGATCGAGTTGTAGTTCCAGTCAAGATGCTGAGCCTGGATTGAGTTGGAGTTCCAGTCAAGATGCTGAGTCTGGATCGAGTTCCAGTTCCAGTCAAGCTCCTGAATCCAGTTCCAGTTTCAGTCAAGGGGTTGATTCCAGTCCGGGTCCTAATCCCGGCTCCGTTTTGGATGCCAACCCAGGTTTCAGTTCCAGATCTGCTTCTGTTCAGACTTCTAGTTCCTGTCAAGACTGGGATGCCACTTTGGGCCCCAGCCCAGCTTCTGATGTCAGCTGGGGTAGTGGCTTCAGCCTTGCTCTTGCCATTACACGGAATTGCCAAGAGGTCCAGGACATTGTGGGTTCCCTCTGGGAAGGGTTACTTTTGAATTTTGTTCCTCTTGATGCATCCATGTTCCTGAGGTTGCCCCGTGGTGATTCGAAGGAGCCTCCTGGTCACAGGTGCTACTTTTGTCTGCCAGTTTTGAACTTCCTTGTGACTTCCAGTCCAGTGATCTATGTCTGGCTTTTGAGACCCATCAGAAGGTTTCACCATAGTTACCCCTGGACACCTGAACTCCTCAGGGAGACCGAGAGGGGGGTCTTGAGGAGGGGGTACTGTTACGTCTGTGGCCGTGACCACCCTCAGACTTACCCTGTTTCTGGGAGTCAGTGGCTGTGCTGGCTTCTGCTTGTCTCTGTCTCTGTCTTAGTTTCTCTCTGGCTCTGTGTGCTGATTGCCCTACTGAACCTCACCTGTGTGGGCTATGCCTTTTCCAAGATGGCTGCCGCCGACTCCTCTATGCCAGTATCCAAGATGGCTCCCGCTGGGCTGACTGCTCTGTGTGTCAAGCCTCTGTTTGGATGCAAGGTGATTGCTGCAGCTGTGTCTGTGGTGTGGAAGGGCTTTATTAATCACTTAGAGACTACAGCCCTGGCCTTTGCATTTCATTTAGGGCCCTGGTGTATAGAGTGCTCTGTACACTGTTTCAGTGTTTGCTCTGTGTGAGTTTCTATGTTTGACTAGACAGCTTAGGCACCGTGTGGCTTGTTAGCCTGTGTATAGCTTTGCTAGTGCTCTGTGTTTGCTTAGACTAGCCAGCTTAGGCACCTTGTGGCTTGTTAGCCTGTGTATAGCTTTGCTAGTGCTCTGTGTTTGTTTAGACTAGCCAGCTTAGGCACCGTGTGGCTTGTTAGCCTGTGTATAGCTTTGCTAGTGCTCTGTGTTTGTTTAGACTAGCCAGCTTAGGCACCGTGTGGCTTGTTAGCCTGTTTACAGCTTTGCTAGTGCTCTGTGTTTGTTTAGACTAGCCAGCTTAGGCACCGTGTGGCTTGTTAGCCTGTGTATAGCTTTGCTAGTGCTCTGTGTTTGTTTAGACTAGCCAGCTTAGGCACCGTGTGGCTTGTTAGCCTGTGTATAGCTTTGCTAGTGCTCTGTGTTTGTTTCCAGTGCATGACTTGTTAGCTTGGGCACAGCTTGGTTGTTAGCTGGTGTATAGCTTTCAAGTCTCCTGAGTGTGCTCTGTGTATGTTTCTTGTGTATGACTGGTTTGCCTGGGTATAGCGTTTCTATTAGCCTAGGTACAGTTTACTAGTCATTGTGTTTAAACCTGCCGACTGCCAGGAACCCGGACAGTCCCTGCCTGTCGGCCCTGCCTGCGCCTAGGTGCCAGGGGGCACTCCTGGATCTTCATTCCTGTTGTTCCTGCTTGCAAGTTCCAGTTCCGGGTTTTCCTGTAAGTCCTACCGGCTGCCAGAACCTTAGGGCTTAACCCTCGGGGAAAGGTGGTCAAGCGTAGGTGAAGCCTAGGTCCAGTGTGTTCCGGTCCAGTGTGTTCCAGTCCTGTGGGGCCCTCCAGTGTGTTCCAGTCCAGTGGGCTCCACTCCAGTGCGCACCCGTCCGGTGCGTTCCAGTTCCGTGTATTCCGGTGTAGAACTCCAGTCCGGGGTTCTGGTCCAGTTTTGTCTCATCTCTACCTTGGAGGTGATCTTGCCTGCCACTGCCGCTCCACGGTAGTGGCCCATGGGCTCATGAACCCAGTGCTCCCGGGGAAGAAGCCTGACAGCATGCCAAGGTCCGCGAGCACGCGACACCCCCTAGTCCTAGTTCTGTGTATAAAACAACGTACAAAGGATCTCTAAGGAAATGAAAAGGAAAGTAGATGGCATGGAAGGGCAGACTTGAAAAGCCGTATGGTCTTTATTTGCCTTCATTTTTTTAATGTTTCTATGTTGTGTGCCAAAAATGGTTTATTACATTGCCTCCATAATATGTACTAGAAAATGTAGAGGACGATATTAAAAAGACTTTTAACCAAGTAAGAGAGGCTCCAAACGAGTTAAATTGTGCTTGGCTGCTGGATATTCTAACAACAAAAATAGAAACTGGCTATTTTGTGGGTGCTTTGGGGGAGGAGTCACCATTAACCCAATAAGTGCTGATATTCAGGCCTTAACCAGTTAAATTAACCAGCTAAATAGGACTACATAAATTGCAGTCCCATCTTTGGCCAGTTTAACTTAACCAGTTCAGGGCTGAATATTGGCACTTAACTAATTAGTATGTGCTCTTACTGCCTACAAATTAGGTTTCGATAAGTGCTCACATACTAATGACCACAAGCTAATGGGAAAATTGGTCTTTTCCCAGCAGTGCTAAAAGTGTCCTTAGTGTGCAGGGAAGACTTAAAGACTACTTAGCTTTGTAGAGGTACAGTTTTTTTCTTTTAATTTGACGCTGAGCACGACCACGACCAACGATGGCCAGCGTTTCGTTACCTGCCTCAGCGTCAAATTAAAAGAAAAAAACTGGACCTCTACAAAGCTAAGTAGTCTTTAAGTTTAAGATTATGTACAGTGTATATATCTTCACATTGAGAGAGAAGAAATAGAAGAACGAAAAACGATTAGATATATAAAAAAAAGATATTAAAATTTATATGAGGTGTTTGCCAGTGATGAAGCAGCCCAGCCCCACGTGAGCTTTCATTGTTATAGAGCCGGGGGCTTCTTGAGGCAATACCTCTTTAATCAAAAGATTTAATCTTCGGTTGGAAGTAATGCCAGTTGTGCTTATATATATATCTCCTTCACTACTGTATTAGTAATTGGATAGCGCCATAGAGGTCTTTGCTGATATTCAGGAGTATTATCTGGTTAAGTGATACTGAATATCAGCAGCAAAGCCAGCCTGCTGGATTTAAACAAGTAGGAGTCTACCTGCATGGGTAAGGGGCATAGTTATTTTATTTACATTTGTACCCTGCACTTTCCCACTCATGGCAGGCTCAATGCGGCAGGCAATGGAGGGTTAAGTGACTTGCCCAGAGTCACAAGGTGCTGCCTGTGCTGGGAATCAAACTCAGCTCCTCAGGACCAAAGCCCACCACCCTAACCACTAGGCCACTCCTCCACAGTGTGGACTACCTTAATATGTGTTAGTTTACCACTAACTCATGCTATTTTAGCACAGGTCCCATTTTATGTAATGAGAACTAGTTACTAATCACTGGGATTAACAGTAAAACAACATCTTAATGGTAGCCCACATTGATAACTTCCTCCCTAAATCCTTTTAAACTATTTTTCTGTGTATAGTCAACTTGTCATAATTTAGAATGTTCCTCCTCTACTTCTTTCACTTTTCAGTACATAAACACAAAAACATTTTATTTCCTAGGCAAGCACAGAAACTGCGTAATCACACCCCATGTGAAACCTGTGAGAATTATTAACATCACTTGTCTTCCTCTAACACATACCAAGCAGCTATCTGACTATCCACCCAAAATTTTAGTCATTTTCTGAATGTGAGAAATTTTCCCTAAAGCTATAACACTGCCAAGTCCTTGTTTCTGTTTAATACAAAAACAATAACAGTAATCAAAGTCCAGAGCAGTACTGAATGATGATGTCACATGAAAAACTAAAGCCATATGCGTATTTGCCTTCATTTTAAAATCAACTTGTTCTTGCTGCATCTCCCATCTGTCCGGTCTATTCATGACACTTGACATGTGAACAGAGTTCTTTTATAAAACATTCCTAAAAGATTTTAATGTAATACTGCAGTCAGTGTTAAGCACTGCATATTCTGTTAGTCAACTGATAAGTTATCGGGTTACTTTAACTGGCTATTCAGATAACTTATTCAGTTAGTTGAACCACTGAATATGTTGAGCTAATTGGATAATTTATTTGATTTACTTTAAAACAGGTACATTGCTCCCTTGTCATAAAGTGCACTGTTATAACGCAAATTTGGTTTTAATGCAGTAGTGAATATGGCTTCTGGAATTATTGTACCATTTGCTTGATTATACTGTATATACCTAGTATGACTCCCAAAACCCTTGTACCTTTTCTGTGATTATATTGTAGAAGCCTAATATAAAAAAGTCACATGGCTGAAGCGTAGTTCCAGCTAATCAATGACACAGGGATAAAATTTGTCCTTGTCCCCGGCCCCTCCCCATGGGTTCTGCCTCCATCCCCATCCCATCCCTGAAGCCCCGTCTCCATCCCCGTCCCATCCCCGCAGGCCCTGTCACCATTCCCGCCCTGTCCCCGCAGGTTCTGTTCCCGTCCCTGCCCTATCCCCGTGGACTCTGATCTCATCTGCAGAGGCCTCGAACACTTATCTACTATAATAATTTGCACCTCCAACATTCTGAAGCTGACTCCGTGACAGACTTCAGTGAAGGGTTTGAAAGTCTGTCACCATCTCTCTCTATCCCGCCCTCGCGTCAAAATGTGATGAAGTCGAGGGCGGAACAGTGAGAGGGAAGGGCACGCTGCAGAGTTGCCAGGCAAAGGAACGCAACGTCACACGCATGAGGGTGTCATCGTCCTTCCCTTCCTCCCTCCCTCCCTTCCAGTTCCAGGCCCCCTCCCTCCGATTTTTAAAAGTCATCTTCACTTACCAAGTCATGGTTACGGCGGCCGGCAGCAGCGGTAAAACGCGTGCAGGCTTGGCCCTTCTTTCTCTCTCAACTGTGGTCCCGCCCTTGCAGAAAAAGGAAATGAGGGCGGGACCACAGCTGAGAGAGAGAGAGAGAAGGGCCGAGCCTGCACGCCTTTTACCGCTGCTGGCGGCCGCCGTAACCCCAACAAGGTAAGTCAAGATGACTTTTAAAATACGTAAGGGGGCCTGGAACAGGGAGGAAGGAAGTGAGGGACGACGACTCTGGAACTGGGAGGGAGAGAGGACCCTGAAACTCGGAGGGAGGGAGAGGATGACCCTGGAACTTGGACGGAGGGAGGGGCGACCCTGGAACTCGAAGGGACGGAGGGAGGGAGAGAGGGGGGATGACGACCCTGGAACACACTCTCTCTCACAGACACACTCGCACCCAGTTTCACACTCTCTCTCTCTGTCACACACACACACACACACTTGCACATTCACTCTCTCTCTCTCTCTCTCTCTCTCTCTCTCACACACAGTCACTCTCACACACACTCTCACAAATATACACACTCCAAGGAAAACCTTGCTAGCGCCCATTTCATTTCTTTGAGAAACGGGCCTTTTTTACTAGTGATTTTATATTTAAATCTTTTTATTAAAGTAGAAAAAGGAACAATTACAAATAGAAAACAATAATAACAACGAGCAAGTATAATAAACCCTTCCACCACCACTCCAACCCCAACAATAGCTCATTTCTACTACCCTAAAGAATCCTAATCCACTCTGTTAAAATGTCCAAGGGTACAAAATACAACCTATTTTGTATGCCCTAGAGGGAAGAAATATGCCCTATGAAGCACTGTTATGATTTTTTAATCTATGGATGAATAAGAAGTCATCAACAATCTCAGGATTCAGTCTAGCTCTCCTCTCTTCCACAGTCTCCTGCAATAGAGGATGTCTTCTTAGAAGTTGTGTTGGTAGTAGGATGTACAGGATCCCCCATGCAAATTTTGCTAGCTGTGGTCAGCACATTTGCTTGTTTTTCCAAAAAATAAATATATAGTTGTTGTCTGCATCAATTAAACATAAATAACAGTCCAGATTATTAACAGTCTTCAAAATAAAAAGTGACACGGGGACAAAGTTTGTCCCCTTCTTCATGGGCTCTGTCCTCATTCCTGCCCCATCCCCACCCCGTCCCCGCAGGCTCTGTCCCCATCCCCACGGTTACTGCAGGTCTCCGTCCCCGTGTCATTCTCTAGTTCCAGCTCATAACTCTTTAAAATGGCAAGTGTTCTTTTGAAGTGCAAATCACATTGTTGAACTGCCCTTCTGGCTCACATGGTTGATGCATACCGTTCCAGCTCACATGGTTGATGTTCAGTCCTGGCTCACACTGTTGAAGTGCACTTCTGGCTCACATGGTTAATGTACCCTTCCAGTTGAAGTGTAGTTCCAGTTCATTGCTCTTGACAATGACAAGTTAATTGCATTCATAAAAAGGTTCTTTACTTCCTACAATACAGAGGACATATAATACTAAACCCCACTATCGTGTATTGTAAGTTTGATTTGCAGTCCGGAAAAGGATTTTATTGAACCCGTTTTGTCATTGTAAATTCAATTTGCATTCACTAAAATGACTAAAAGAATTTAATTGATTGGATATTGGCAACCTAATACATACACATATGCACAGGCTTTTCATTATAGCACAACCTTTGTTACTAGGCGGTACTGGTTGTGGCTGCCAAGTACCACGTTATACCGAGGGAGAGATGTATTTGAGTTTTCTGGACAAAAGTTATGTAATATGATTGTTGCAGTTTTCAAAAGCTAAACTGTTTTTTTAGGTAACTCCCACAGTTACCCAGACAAGCTGCAGCAAAAGATCCCAGCTGATATGCAAAGCGGCTACTGAGCAGTTAACTCGCTTGTATGCAGCTATCTAGTCATTTTCAGCGCCACTTAACCAGTTGGCACTGAAAGCGACTGGTTAGCACTGAAGTGGAAGCCTGCTCTGTTGGGGGGCATTCTGGGGGCATTTCAGGGTTGGAGTCCGGTTAGCTCCCAATATTGAGAACAAACTGGCTATGTTTAGCACATATATAGGAATGCATAAATAGCTGTCCTATTTTTATGTGCTAGCCCATAGCCGGTTAAGTCTAAATATTGACTTTTAAAAAACTGGAAATTCAATGACAAAGCCTGCACAGAGCAAAGCATTGAATTTCCGGTTTTAGCATTAGTGGTGGACAAAAGAACACTGTCCGCCACCAGCTGAATATCAGCTGGATCATGTTTTAAAGCAGTTACATTTACCATGTATGTCCCTAACCTGCAGTACCTCCGTACCACAAGTTAGTAAACTCCTAAGCTAAGTTTAAATTTGCATTGCTAAAGCACAGAACATCAGGTATTCCTAGCAATTGCAAGCCACAAGCCAGGCCTGTTATTTTTTTGTTTTTATTTTAAATTTTTACAGTATCTGCAAACACAATAAAGAAAATCAAGAAATTAAATTCCAGATATAAGAATATAACATCACAAACACATCATATAGATGTTTTGTGATATTTTATTCTATATATGAGAGGAAAAGGAGCTAAAGAAAAACAAAAGAGGAAAAAGATGAAAGAAGAAATCTTGACCAGAGATAGAAAATCCAACCTCAGTAATTATCTAGTTGGTGAAAACATTATAACTCCAATATAGCCCTTAAGGACTAGATTCTGTGTATCACACCTAAAATCTCAGCGCCAAAATGACATTAGCATATGTGTATTCTATAAAGTATGCTTTAATTTAGGTGTACTTTATAGAATTGACTTAAATTTCCACATGGTTTACAGAATACGCTGAGCACTGGTCCAGACAACTAACTTTGGTTATGGTCAATTACACCAAATCAAACCTGGTGAAAATTCCCTAAATTACACATGGAGCGGGTGTATTCTATAACAATGTGCCTAGATTTAAAAAACACCCACAACCCTCCCATTCCACACCCATGACCACGTACACTGTTCAACCATGTGACTTGAATTTATGTGCACCACGTTACCAAATACGCTTAGCAAGTAGTGCGCATAAATTCTAATTAATGCCAATTAGTGCTGATAATTGCATAACATTCAATTATCAGCACTGATTAGCTTGTTAACCAATTAGGTTATGCACATTGATATGGAATACACTTCAATTTCCACGTGGAAATCGAAGGTGTGATCTATAGAATCCCAGGGTAAGTGTCTCAGTCAAGCTTTATGATTAAAAAAAAAAGAAATCTTTCCACATGAGCGGAATCCCAACATACAAAATTAACTTTTTGATATGCAATTATATATTGGCAAGGAAATTTTAAGAAACAAGTTGCTCCCAGGACTAAAACAAATGGTTTCAAGACTTAGAAAATCCTTTCTTCACAATTGTATGGCCCTGGAAACATTTGGAAAATCATAATTTTAGCACCACAGAATGTCATCTCTATCTTTTTAAAGTACATTTTCAAAACTGTAATTTTATCTCTCTTATCATCAAACAGGCCTGTTATCTTTTAATGGGGTCAGGGTGTAGAGAATTGCTCCCCTCGATCATCCCATCAGCCAACATCTAACCCCCCAACCCCTTGACCTTCCTCTGGCACCTAACACCTAACACCTCAGCCCATGAACTCCACCTGGCACCCAACATCTAATGTCTCACTGCCATGAATCTCATTAGCTGCCACCCTCCTCCCCCCCTTCAGAAATCCCAGGTAACTGGGTAACTGCTCATATACATAGTCCAAATGCATTTGGACTGAATATCCAGTCTAAATTTTACCAAAGTTGGTTCATTTTGTAATTGTTGGAGAGCATTAAAAAACAGCAACAATTATATTTGTAGCCAACACATATTTAAATAAATTCTTAACACAATTTTGTACCATAACTAGACACTGTTAAGCAGGTAAATTTATGACAACAGTAAAATTTTCTTTGTCAGTAGAGTCCAGTGTTCTCAGGAAAGTGATGGGGTTTACCTGAAAAGAACTGGGCTCTGAATCCTTTCTTTGAGACTGTGTTATCAGACTTGAATTCAATTCTCATGTTGTTGTATTGTGAGGTGATGACTTCAGGTACATCCGTACCACAAAATTTGCCATGAAGTTTGGATTCAGATGAAAGGCCACTCCGAATCTCCACATAATCATACTTACAAACCTACAACAAAAATGAGATCTTGATTGTAATGTAAAAAAAAAAATTCTAGCTTTCCAAAAAGAAACACAACAACAAAAACCCTAAAACTGTGCTTGTCAGATATATTTCACAGAAATCTGCAGTTCAAATTAACTGCTTTTCATATATGATGAATGTTTACACAGTCGTGATTTACTAAGCATTCTTTCCCATAGACTCAGAATGGAAGAAAATCTTTATTGAATCAGGCTCTATTACAGTCCACATTGCTGATTAGGATGAAAGATCATTATTGTGTCCATCCTTTGGCTGTTTACCAGTTACCACCAGGTAGTAATTCATGAGGCGAATGCAAAAATATTGTGTCGCTGCATACAACTTTGCACTATGAAAACAAATTTCTTTCCTAATCCAAATATGTCAACTAACCTAGGTTCAGGGATCATCACTTGTCTCTGAAGACTAATTGCATTATAAGTATTGCTGTTGAGTATAAGAATAGCCATACTGGGTCAGACCAATGGTCCATCTAGCCCAGTATCCTGTTTCCAAGAATGGCCAATCCAGGCCAATCTATGGTGCCCCTTAAACATGAAGACCTCCACGATGGTGCCCCCACCAAAAAATCAAACCTTCCCCTGGGGATGCCCCTTAAAACATCAACACTGCCCCCTGCGTCACATCAGACCCCCTCTCCACTCCCTGATATCAGCTCTGGTTCATACTTGAGGGTCCTTGGTAGTGTAGAAGAAGCAGGAGCAATTTTGTTCTTTTTTTATCTGCTTGATCCTAGAGGTGATATCTCAAGATTACCACTAAGAGTTGTGGGTGTCATTTTGATTCCAGAGCCTCAGAAGCAGAAGAGATGGGGGGTTATTCTTGCACATTCTACACTATTCAAGACCCCCAGTAGGAGCCAAAGCTAGGATCGGGGGATGGGGATTCTGCCAGGGGACCCTCAGGTGGACGTGCTAATGTCAGGGGACAACCCTGGTGAAATTGATGTCTAGGAACACTATTGGGGGAGGTCTTCATATTTGGGTCAGACCCAATCAAGGTCTGCAGTAGGGAGGGGGTACAGCAGAGGGAGGTTGATGACCACAGTGGTGTCAGGAATGCAGAGGTCACTGCTGTTATTGTGGGAGGGGGGTTTGGTTTGTGAGTGGAAATGAGGCTGTGGGGCATAGTTTAGGTTTTAAACATACAAGAAAAAAAGGCTTTACTTCTCCCTGAAGTCTGAGAGGGTAGTGGTTTTCATTGTTCCCACACAGTCCTTTCCCTGCATGCGTCCACTAACTCCTCCCAATCTTCTGGGTCCCCTTTACTGAACATTTCCGCCCATCTGTGCTTTTAAGAAACATCCTTATTCAATACAACCTTTCTTAATGCTTCACAGATAATAGGAACAGAAATTATGTGTCCTTATAAATCTAATTTCTCATGTTTAGTAGGCACATCTGGAAATAATTTGAAGTCTTACCCCCACCCTGTTCTAAATCTTATGGGAAATCCTATGATGGTCAGACAGAACTCTAACAGTATTATATTTCTTTATAGAAATCAGACTAGGCAGGTTAATTTTCTTCTCTGCAATACAAATTAATTCTTCTGTCAACACTGAGTTGCTCAAGTCTCAACTCCTGATCTCTTTCAAAGGAAGGGTAAAACTCAGCAGCGATTGTCAGCATTTTAATTTTAAATGCCAGTCATGGTGTTTAAACTAATATAGATATTTCAGCACTGTTATGTGAACAGCCAGTGGCACCAAATACATGTATTGGCCACTCCTGCCACCATCTGTTTAGTTTAGCTCTGCTATTCAGGAAGTTTGACCAGCTGCCAGTAAATGTATAACTTCGCTTGATTGACCCTATTGTATAAACTTACAAAACCTACAAGGCCACTAGCATGGTCACAGAAGGTATTACGAGTCATTGAGGGGCATTTTCAAAAAAATATCCAAGTCAGAATCGGGGTGTTTAGCTCATTACATCCAAAAAAAGGTCCATATTAGAGCCAAACAGGAAAAAAACATCTGGGTTTTCCTTTTGACAATGGCTCCAAGATGGCCATTTTTGTACAGAAGACATCTACAAAGAAGAGACATTTACCAAACTAACATGTCCAAATTATAAATGCCAAAAAAAACAGGCACTTGAACACATGTCTGGTATCATTTTGAGAGGAACGGCCAAACAGATGTCCCTGCAGATCAGAGGGGCAGCTTAGTGGTCAGTGCAAGGGACTTTAAACATGGCACCCAAGTACAATTCCTACCATAACTTCTTTATTTTGTATTCTGAGCACTTCGGGAACAGAATAAAACCTACTGTACCAAACTGTACACCATTAAACTTTCACCCTGCAGGTGTCTCCTATATTTAGGTACAGTAGGTAATTTGGTGGTTTTGGAGAGCTCATAATTTCCACTACAAATGTACTAGGGGGAGTGAGATTTGGACTTGGATCCCTTTGTTCACAGTCCACTGCACTGATCACCAAACTACTCTTGGGAGCTGCTTGCAGCTCTGTTGGATATGTCCATAATATCTGATGCTGTCATAGAACCTGGTATCCCCTTTCAGTTTCAGCTCTCAGGGAGGTGGGAAGGGGAATATCCACTGGGGGATTAAGGAGAGGTCAAGTCTTAATCCATTCAGTGGTCAACTGGTCATTCAGAGACGTGATTGAAACAGTGTCTAGTTAAAAAACATACTTCTTTTTAGACTTGGACATTTCTTCCTATTCCATCATCACTGAAAGAAGTCCTAATGTTGGGATTGCCCTAGTACTGCCCACAACATGCCCCCATGCTTTTTGGATGAGCTCAGTAGAAAATATCCAAATTTTCCCTGTTCAAAAATCACAATTTAGATGTTTTTGGAAGGTGGACGCGTTTTTTTTTTGGTCATTTTAAGACATCTATATGCTTCAAAAATGAGTGCCATTATGTATAAGTAAAATCTTCACCTCATTCAACTATGAATGCGCTAGTTGTGGTGGGTTTGGGGAGAAAGACCGGTCTACTAGTGACTTGAAAACAGGTTTATCTATTAATTTCCTTCAGGTCAATTTTCAAAGTGATTTAAAGAGCCAGGAAAGTCTCTAACTTAACCGATTAGTAGCACTGAATATTCACACTAACCACTAAAGATGTAGTCGGTTATTTCGTAGGCAGTCTGGGCACAGAATCGGCATTTATGCAATTAAGTGCCGATATTCAGCATTTAACTGCTTAAGGGCTTCTTTTATACAGTAAATGAGAGGAAGTCCATTCAGTTCCTATGGACTTCCTCTCATTTGCCGTGTGGGAATCATTAGCGCACCTTCGTAAAATAAGCACTAAGTTAAATGGACAAACTGACAACATAAAATTCAGTTCTATCTTTATATGGTTTCACTTAGGCAGTTAAGTGCTGAATATCACACTTAGGGGTCCTTTTACCAAGCTGCAGTAAAAGGACCCCTACAGTCGCTTTGGTGCATGTGTTTGCTGCACACTGATGTCCTCTTTTACCGCAATGGGTAAAAGGCTTTAAAAAAAAAAATGGAAATGGCCATGCGGTAAGTGAAACACATACCGCGCAGCCATTTCCAGGGGAGCCATTACCACCACCTATTTAGGAGGCAGTAAGGGCTCCTGCGCTAACCCATCATGAACCCCCCATGAGTGGAGTGAAACAGGTGGATGTGCAGCGTCTGTTCACATTTTCCAAAAATACTAGGACTAGGGGGCATGCGATGAAACTACAGTGTAGTAAATTTAAAACAAATCGGAGAAAATTTTCTTCACCCAACGCATAATTAAACTCTGGAATTCGTTGCCGGAGAACGTGGTGAAGGTGGTTAGCTTGGCAGAGTTTTAAAAAGGGTTAGACGGTTTCCTAAAGGACAAGTCCATAAACCGCTACTAAATGGACTTGGGAAAAATCCACAACTCCGGGAATAACATGTATAGAATGTTTGTACGTTTGGGAAGCTTGCCAGGTGCCCTTGGCCTGGATTGGCCGCTGTCGTGGACAGGATGCTGGGCTCGATGGACCCTTGGTCTTTTCCCAGTGTGGCATTACTTATGTACTTAAGCAATGAAGGGTTAAGTGACTTGCCCAGAGTCACAAGGAGCTGCAGTTCCCCAGGATCAAAGTCTGCTGCACTAGCCACTAAGCTACTTGTGATCATCTTATTTTTTATTAGCATCTATCCATTTGCACCATAATGCTTGTGACTCTCATTGTCTCATTACCAAATGACTCAACTCACTTGTTGTCTTGTTGGTTCTGGAGGTTATTACTATAATCTATTTGGGTTCTTTCAAATAGCAACTGATCTTAATGGGATACACTGCATTATTCACAGCTAAAAAATAAACTGGTCAATATTCTGCCAGTGATGATTTGTGATTTTTTTTTAACAGATCATCACTAGCTAAGTTAGACTTCCATATTCAATAAAAAGGCTTGCGTGGGCAGTGGCACTGAATACCCAGACCTGACCAGACAGGAAGAAGCCAATAGGAATAATGCGGGTCACAACCACAAAAGATACTAGATAGTTGTGCGAGTCCTGACTGAATATCTGTTGGAACACGTGTAAGGGTACCTGGCCAGTTCCTAGTCTCACCTTCCTGATTAAAATCACTTGTCCCTCCCTCACACCCCACACCCCCAAAACAGTATCTGACCCCCCCCCCCACCCAGAATAGCATTTGACCCTAAGAAAATCCCAACCTCTGTAGCTGGTTTCCCCGCCCCTGGATGGGGACATTTTGCGAGGACATCCTCATCAAAACTTGAATGTCACTTTTGAAAATGCCCCTCCACGGGTCTGAGACCATCTTTCTTCTTTGGAATTGGAAAATAACGGGAATAAAACCCCTGATTGAATCTCCTGGGATAGGGTATTGGCTTGTTGAGCTGTTGTTTGCAGAAAGATAGGGTGAATTGTTGTTGGCGGTAACTGACTGAAATTGATTTTTAACCATATTTGATGATATTGAGGACCCATTGGTTTGTGGTGATGGTCCGTCATGCTTGGTAGAAAAATGAATGTGATCCCCAAGGGAAAAAGTGTCAAAAACTTGGAAATTACTTTACAGGCAAGGAGTTAGAAGAAGATGTAGTCTTTCTTTGTCAGGTCATGATCTTTGGAAAGAAGATTGCTGTGGAGGCCTCAGTTGTTGAGGGCATGAATGTGGCTGAAGTCATTTCTTGTATGAAAACTGATGAGTATGGCTTCCTATAAGAAAAGGAAGACCATCTTTTGTATGAAGATGAAGACCATCTTTTGTATGAAGATGAAGACCATCTTTTGTATGAAGAGGAAATTTCTATTGCAGACGTACATAATTCTTTGTAAGCAGAATGATCTTCCTTGGCCTGTGTGACTGCGTCCTTCACTTTATCTCAGAAAAGAATGTCCCCCAAACAAGGAGCATCAGCCAATCGATCATGGAAGTCATCCCGAAGACCAGATACCCAAACTCAGGCCACTCTTGTGGCTGCAATGGATACAGCCTCTAAACGTGATGTGGAAGGGCATAATCGAACGGGGTGCCCAAGTTTTCCTGGGGCCGTCCTCGCAGGACAGCTCCGCAAAGGGGCGTGGAAACCTGTATTATTGAAACAAGATGGGTGTCCATCTTTCCTTTCGATAATATGGTCAGGGACGCCCAAATCAGCAAATTTAGGTCAACCTTAGAGATGGTCGTCCCCAGGACTTGGTCATTTTCAGCGATAACGGAAAGCGAGGACGCCCATCTCAGAAATGACCAAATCCAAGTCATTTGGTCGTGGGAGGAGCCAGCATTCGTAGTGCACTGGTCCCATTAACTGAACAGGAAAAGCCCTTCCCTTACCGATCTCTTAGCAATTCGGAAAGGAACAGGCATGCATGAAGGAAATTGCATGCAAATGAGCTGCTTGCTTTTAGCTCATTTGCACACAATTTCCTTCCTAAGGAGGGAAAGCCAGTGCAGAGCAGCCAAGTGTTATGCGTGGCTGCTCTGTGTATGCCAAAGACAGCTTCATACATACAGACAAGCTGCGTGTATAATAGCCGTCTACAACCTTAGAAAAACACAAGACCAGGTGAAAATGTCCAAGTGCTCATCAGGGATGACTTTTTTTTTTAAGAGTATGGGTGCAGGATGTCCTTTGCTATGCCTCCATCCCTGCAACAGCAGTTGAGGACGGCCTTCCTATGCCTCCATCCCTGCGACAGCAATTGAGGATGTCCAAAATGCAGATGTTTCTGTGAGAAGGATGTCCATGCCTTTGCTATGCCTCCAACACCCCCTTTGTTTATTTGGATCTCAAGTAGCACCAGTGGGATTTGAACTGGCCACCTCTGGATTGCAAGACCAGTGCTCTAACCACTAGGCCACTCTGCCACTGCTCCATGTGACTGCCTTGAAATTTGGCCATTCCTGTGGGGGGGGGGGGCAGTTGAGGACATCCAAAATGTTTGAAAGAAGGATGTCCATGCCTTCATTATGCCTCCGCTGACACACTCATACCTCCCCCCACCCTAGGGACCTGCATACTGCCCCCCTCAAAGGGATGGTCAAACTCCAAGGGCATGGAGTGGACTAGTGGTTAAAACAC
This sequence comes from Microcaecilia unicolor, assembly GCF_901765095.1. Classification (NCBI taxonomy): domain Eukaryota; kingdom Metazoa; phylum Chordata; class Amphibia; order Gymnophiona; family Siphonopidae; genus Microcaecilia; species Microcaecilia unicolor. The sequence continues at coordinate 597,058,756 of NC_044032.1, forward strand.
TGGTCTTGCAATCCAGAGGTGGCTAGTTCAGATCCCACTGCCACTACCTGTGATCCAAAATCCAAATAAATAAAACCTGTGTGTTCACATTCTTTCATCTTGTAGATGAAATTTGTCATATTATTTGGTGGTCATTGGCTGATCCTGATGATATTTTTTGTGAACTGCTTTGTTGTTCTACTCAGCACAAGAAATTAAACTAAAGATTTTCATCATCGGAGAGAGGTGGTGGAGAAATTAACAGTAACAGAATTCAAACAGGCATGGGATGAACACAAATGATCTCTAATTAGAAAATGAATGGTATAAAAACCAAAACTTAAATGAGTGCATGTGTGCTTGCATGTTCAGTGGTGCTTAGATGACAACTCTGTCTTTGAAGGCCGGTGCTGGGCCCCTGATCAGTAAGGGAAGGGCTTTTTCCGTTCAGTTAGTGCATCAGTTAGTCCACTGCAGTGCCTTCTAGGGTGCCCGGTTGGTGTCCTGGCATGTCAGGTGGACCAGTGCACTACGAATGCTGGCTCCTCCCACGACCAAATGACTTGGATTTGGTTGTTTTTGAGATGGGTGTCCTTGGTTTCCATTATTGCTGAAAACCAGGGATGACCATCTCTAAGGTCGTCCATCTCTAAGGTCGACCTAAATGTTGAGATTTGGGCGTCCCCGACCGTATTATCAAAACGAAAGATAGCTGCCCATCTTGTTTCGATAATACAGGTTTCCCCGCCCCTTCGAGGGGATGACCTGCGAGGACACCCTCAGGAAAACTTTGGCGCCCTGTTCGATTATGCCCCTCCACGTAAACCACTTTGAATGTAGCTGCAAAAACCACAGAAAGGCAGTATATCAAGTCCCATTTCCCTCTATCTGCTGTCAGTTACTATGTTTCTGCACAGTCCAACATTATGAATTTACAGAACATGCTAGTCCATCTGGATATTAGGTTCCCTGCTAGAAATGATGGCAATGATCACAGACATCGGCTGTGTGAATAACATAAAACATGTGCTTTTGCTCTGATGACATCAACATTTGTTCATCCAATGTCCAAGAAAATGGATGTTGTGAAATTCACTTCTGACTGAACAACAACTCATGCAGTGTATGTTATTATGTGCCACTACACAGGATCTGGATGGCATGGGTAGGTTTAGTCATGTATTTGGCCATACAATTTTATAAAATGTGTTTTGCACATAGAAACAGGTATTACTATTCAACCTCAAAGAAAAAAAAACACTTAGAAATTCCCTTTTTCAAGAAATACAAAACATTCACCAAACAGCCCATGCTATCCAAGCTGAAAAGACATCGATAAAACCTGTTTAATCCACATGGATCAAACCCAGAATGAATCATAGTCTTCTATTATACAGAACTTTTCCAAACATTTTATAATCAGTATATAATAAGGAAATTAGTCAACAACTAGCAGAAAGAATGAGGTCCTTCCCTTCTTTTGGGATAACAGAAATAACAGCTTCATAGAAGGTATCTGGGAGTTGACCAAAATGATTACTCCATTAAAAATTTCCAGGAATAAGGGAGCAATCTGCTCCTTCATAGATTTATAGAACTCAATCAGAATTCCATCTGGACCTCCTGACTTATCCTTAGGAGACCTAAATGACTTTATACACCTCAGCAAGATAGAGGGGTCTATTAAGAGTCAGTAACATCATCCATCTTAGGGATACAGAGAAAATGAAGCCATTCCAGGATTCATGAGGGGGGAGCTGAATACTTTGAAATATACATATCACAAAAATATAAAACAAAGGCATCCATGCAGTAATTTCATTTTTTATGTGCATCTGCTACACGTGCCGGAAAATATATTTTATTTTCTGGCGCGTGGCAAAAATCGGGCGGAAACTCCGACTTGATGCGCGTAGGCGATTACCGCACGGTTAACGTGAGAGACCTTACTGCTAAGTCAATGGCTGGCAGTAAGGTCTCAGACCCAAAATGGACGTGCACCAATTTTTATTTTGCCACATGTCCATTTTTGGCAAAAATTTTAAAAAAGGTCTTTTTTACAGGTGTGCTGAAAATGAATCTGTGCATATCCATAACACGTGCCTACACTTCCACAGCCCATTTTTTCAGCGTGCCTTTGTAAAAGGACATCTTAAAAAAGCAAGATGAACTCCTAAATACTACTACTACTACTTAACATTTCTAGAGCGCTACTAGGGTTATGCAGCGCTGTACAAATTAATAACTTTTACTCATGAACAATTAGACCTGCTCCTGAAATTGTTAGAGGGTGGTAGATACTTGGAATGCCCTCCCATAGGAAGTGGTAGAGATGAAAATAGTAACAGAATTCAAAAATGCATGGGACAAACACAAAAGAATCTTGTTTAGAAGGATCGGATCCAAAGAAGCTTAGGGGAGATTAAGTAGGAAAGCCAGTGCTGGGCAGACTTCTACAGTCTGTGCCATGATCGAGGCTGGATAGATTTGGATGGGCTGGAGTGGAGCTTTTCAGGGGTTTTGACACAACTTCAGAAATTTTAGTACAAGGCCAGTACCGGACAGACTTCTATGGTGTATGCCCTAAAAAAGGCAAGGATTTATTTATTTATTTATTTATTTATTTATTTGCAGCATTTGTATCCCCCATTTTCCCACACATTAGCAGGCTCAATGTGGCTTACAAGTCACCGTATTTGGGAGCTCCAATACGGTCGATGTTAAAAAATACAAATAGAATCGGTAAGGGAAGGTAGGAGCCAATGGAACCAATAAATGGCAAAGATATAAGAAATAACATTGTCTTTTAAATCAGTGCAGTGTTGAGGCTGCTAATCAGAAACAGCAGGGTAGGCCTTACAAAAAGGATAAATCAAGATCAGGTATACATATGATATATCACTTCATGTAATGAGTTTATCTTGTTGGGCAGATTGGATGGATCTTACTGGTCTTTATCTGCCGCCATATGTTACTACATGTTATCAAAGTATGTGACTATAAATGTCAGCAACTTCATTTTAGCTATGATTTCTGCAGCTTTGTGGAGCAATCTTATAAAGACAAATAGGCCCAAAATAGGCCCTTCCAAATGAGGCAACTGATCAAATTGTTCAAGCTAAGCTATCCACAAGTTTCATACTTCTCTAAGTTTAAGAACAAACAGTGAGAAAGGTTCTCTCAAAGCTTAGACTGCACTTTAGATCCACATTTAATTTAATAACTTTTGATTTTTATAGTCATGCAACACTGCAGAAAGAAAATACTTTTTTACAACAAAGACTTTTAAGAATAGTGCTCCAGCTTCCCTGTAGTTTCCATAAAAATGATTTGCTATACTGTGTCATATTTTGTTTTAGTTCGTGTGATGATGAAAGCACATGTGATCATTGGAACCATATTTTGTATTTTGCACATGTTGAAAACACTTAATACAAGACAGACCTGCATCTTTTAAGTGGTCCCTGACTAAGGATTTAGCTTTATTTCAGTTGGCAAAGAAGTCCCTTCCGTACTTATGCATTTGGAAACAACTGTGTAATCCTGGTATATATTAGCAGGCTCACTTACTGGAAAGATCATGTTTTAGAAGATTTGAGCTAATAACATGATTATCTAGTACTCCTAAATCTTAAAGAGGCTCGTTTACAAAGCTGCACGTACTTACTGCAGGGTAAGAAGCACTACCCAGGGCCTCCGAGAAACAAAACTGGGCCCGGGGAAACAATCTTCAGGGTCCCGCCGCCACCGCTGATCCCCCTTGCCACCACTGCCCCCCTCCCAAAGTAGCAAACGAAAGAAAGTGCTCTGCCAGCTACAGGTCCTTCTTTCTGCCACGTCACAGACTATAGGCAGGACGCAACAGGAAGAAGGACCTGTGGCTGGCAGAGCAGTCTCTCTTGATCGCTGTCACTGGGCCCTCCTTGGAGGCCAGACCTGGGGAATCTTGCTCCCTGCCTTCCCCCCCTCCCCCCCTTGGCAGCCCTGGCACTAAGTACATAAGTATTGCTACACTGGGACAGACCAAAGTTCCATCAAGCCCAGCATCCAATCCAGGTCACAAATACCTGGCCAGATCCCCACCAAAAAGTTCAATACATTTTATGCTGCTTATCCCAGAAATAAGCAGTGGATTTTCCCCAAGTCATTTTAATAATGGTCTATGGCCTTTTTCTTTAGGAAGCCGTCCAAACCTTTTTTAAACCTCGCTAAGTTAACCACCTTTACCACATTCTCTGGCAACGAATTCCAGAGTTTCATTACACGTTGAGTGAAGAAATATTTTCACAGGTGTCCTGTGGCAGTTTTGGAATTGTCACGTTCATCCCATGTGCTAAAATATACATTTTATTGTTAGCACTGGGGGCATGCCTGGGGGCAGACAGAAGGTATGTACTGCAGTAATCAGTGTAGCTACATTGCAGCACACTATCTGATTAGCATGTGAGCCCTTACTGCCTAGAAAATAGGTGTCGGTAAGTGCTCACCTGCTAAAGGGGAAATTAGTGTGTGGCCATTAATAGAGAAAATGGGGCCATTTTACTGCCATACTAAAAGTGAAAAGACCCACGCCGGGTATAGCACTGGCCACTTTTTAGCACAGCTTAGTAAAAGGACCCCAAAGGGTAAGTTTTCACTGTAAACGGTTTACTTCCTCATACAATCCTCTCAAATTTCAAATAGTACCCTTCAATTGCAATCATGGTCATGGCAGCCTTTTCCTCCAATTGTGTCTTACCAGAATTACGTAGGACATTGTTATGTGGAATATAAGATTGTACTTTTTCCAGAGGGAAAGGAAACCAGACTGCCTCAGGGACTGTGACTATGAGCCATATCACTTCAAGACCACTGTATGCTTCTTCTGCATGGTTCTAGAGGCAGCACTGCTGAATATCATCTCTGACCCACCATTTCAAAAGCAGGGAGGAGAAAGGAGTTGGGGAAGAGTTGGCAGCTCTACAGATGTTGGAAATATTCAGAGCTAGTGTCTTCATAGGTAAGTGACAAAATAGGTCCGCATATATAGCAGTTCTGAATATCAACCAGCACCGGTATAACTTCCTAGTCACCACTCTAATGTCTCCCTTCCCTTTCTGGACCTCCTCTGATCACTGAAACATGCTCTCCTCCCTTTCAAGATCCCCCAGTTCTTAAAGCAGGACTCCCACCTCTGATACTCATACCCCTCTGAAGCAGGCCCCCCCTGATCCTGACACCCCCCCCCCCCCACTCCTATGAAACCAAAGCCCTCTCATTGGCACCAACCACACAGCCACGCATTTGTCTCCAAGATGCCAGCGTCTCTCATTCAACCTTTACCTTCGACAGGGAGGATCGATGAGAACACCGCCTGCGCACCTAGATGCTTCACCCTCTGACCCAAAGCCACGAAGTCTCGTATGATACGTTCAGTAGGATACTTAGCTGTATCATTTGTGCCAACATGGATGAGTAGCATAGGAGCATGGTCCGTAGACTTGATGAGTCTAGGCAATCTTTCAACAATATCTTGAATCTTGGCACCAGGCAGACAGCATATCTCTCTGGACAACATATCTGGCCGGCAGATGGGCGCTTCGGTACCCCTGAGAAGTGAATCTCCAACCACCACTACCTTTCGCTTTCTTTGGGCCAATTTTCCAGCTGTGATGGCAGTTTTGGTCATTGTTTCATCCCGTTTTGTAGATGTTTCTAGCTCTTCTACCTCTAGGGTTGTGAACCGATTCTTTAGCTGAATAGAAGGTGGAGATGGGGGATTCATCTTGTGGGACTTGGTGATCTGCAGCCCCATGTCTCTAGCAGTCAGTTCATTTGGACAAGCAGTTGTATAGGGGGTAATTCTTTTAAAGGGCACTTAGATGGAGTTGCCCATATGTATCTGGGTAACTAGATTTTTTAAAAATAGAAAACTAGGGTAAATCAACATTTGCAAACATAAATGTAAGTGCACCCACTAAAGCCAGGTCTTTGGCAGGCATACAGCGCACATATGCCCAAATTCTATATATCCCAACAGGAACGGACTGCTATCTTCTTTAGCAAGTAGTTAAGGAATGTACTACACGTGATATAGAAAATTCTACCTGCTTGAAAATATGATTTTACATTGATTTACAGTAATAAAGCTCTTAAGTATGCTTGCCTCAACGCTTTTTTAGGATAACCACGTTCCTCAAATCTTTTGGTAAATATCATCGCTTCATGTTTGAAATCTTCCAATGTTGTACAAATTCTTCTGCACCTCAGATATTGACTGAGATATTCGAACAACATCCTGTCAAACTTTGGAAACAATTTCTAGATGATATTTTTTTTTGTAGGCAGATTCGGAAGCTATGTTGAAGTCATGGATAAACACCCTTGATTCAAATGTAAAATTCACCTTGAAATACCATTTCACGGAAATTGAATTTTTAGATGTGAAGATTATAAAGCAGGAATGGAGCCTTTGAACTACCTTATACCGCAAACCAGTTGACAGGAATAATTTCTTGTGGTTTTCTAGCTATCATCCATATAAATTGAAATACAATTTACCAATCAGTCAATATCTGAGATGCAGAAGAATTTGTACAACGTTGGAAGATTTCAAACATGAAGCGATGATCCTGACCAAAAGATTTGAGGAACGCAGATATCCTAAAAAAGCATTGAGGCAAGGATACTTATGAGCAAGTTTTGCCCAAAGATCTTTACTATTACAGGACATGACGCCAAAACAGCAAGACCACTTAGTATGTGTGTTACTATTTTCTTTTCTGACGCATTGAATAGTTCAATCATTGGAATATTTTACAATTATATCTGGGTTTTGAAAGAATTTCCTTTGATGGCATATAAGAGAGGAAAGACGATTGGGGAGTTATTAACTCCACAAAGATATTTTCAACCCTCCCATAATATGGTCAAAGGATCACAAGAGAAATGTGGACATTGTCAATGGTGTACTCAGGCACTCACTGGATCCGAGTGGACAGCTCCGAATACATTCTATAGATTAAAAGCGAAACACCACAAGACTTGTGATAGTAGTAATGTAATTTATACTATAGTATGTTCTTGCAGTATGTTATATATTGGCAGACGTAGACACCTGATTAAAGTAAGACTAAACAAGCATAAATCTAAGATAAACACAGAAACATTACAAGCTCCCTTGGCTGCCCAATGGCAACTTCATTCCCATCAATGGCAAGACATACAATGGCCTATAATAGATGTGCTTACAACTGGGTGGGAGGGTGGTCAAGTTGAAAAACTTCTAAATTACATGCTGAACACAGTGACCCCTAGGGGATTGAATGCGGAATTAGAGTTGTCTATCCTCATTTAAATTACCATTCAGATCCATGCTTTCTGATAGGTACACATCAGTATTAGCAGAAGCTTTAAATTCAGACCGGGATGCCGAACCACCATCTTGACGGCTTTAGACCAGAGCATTCGGCATGATAGTATAACGTTTATAAGAGGTGTGTTTTAGTGAAGTTTGTTTGCTCCTAATACAAATTGTTAATTGTTAACGTTAATCAAAATAAAGTAGTTTTTTTTATTTAAACATTACTTTTCACTAACATTTTTTATTTCATTCAGGGGGGCTATCCTTGATAAAGCTGATAGATGGCGAAATGTGCCATGTTGGATTGAAAAACCCACTGAAGCCAACATTATTTTGTTGATTAAGCTAAGTACATTTTTCATTGAATTACAAGTTTAAACAGTAACCGTGAGAAGTTGGGTGCCCGGAGGAAGCCACGGGCTGGGAGCGATAACAAAGAGAACACTATTCCTTCCAAATTGTTAAACTACAAGTCCCAGAGTTCCATTGGGGCTAGACTCTGCCCCCTTGGGGGAAGGGATCAAGTAAGCAACCAGGGAAGGAGGGAGAGGCATAACACCCAGAGGCCTTTGACACAAGGGAAGGAACAGGAAGAGGAAGACTACATCTCCCAGCAGCAGGACGAGGGAGGGGAAGATTGGGAGATGGAGTCTAATCAGGAGAATGAGGATCAGCTGGGATGTCAAGGAGGGTTAGAGTTAAAAGACTGGGATAAAGGTGACACAATGCAGGAGGAGGAGGAGGAGGCAGAGGAGGCAGAGGCATAGACAGAGAGAATGGAAGTCTCTGCACTGGCTCAAGGACAGGGAAGAGTATAAGCACTGTGAGTGATTATCAGGAGGGTAAGGACTCTTTGCTTGTTGTTTATAGTGATTGCTGAGTTTCCTTTTTGTCTTTTTCTCCGCTCTATTAAAATCTGAGGCAGTAAAATCCAGACCTATGTGGGTGATTGTCAGACGTTGGTTATCTGGCAAATGCGGGAAGTGGGCCCTTTCTTCTCCAGTACAAGCTAAAGGGGGGGGGGGGGGGGGAGTGTGGGTTTGAACTGTGATGGTGAAAAGGCAGAGAGTTGGGACTGACAGAAAGGGAAATAAGTTTGCAGCATTGTGAATGAAGGGGAATAAGGCTACAGAACTGTGAAAGAAGCGTCTATAAGGCCAGAGTTTTGGCAGAGCAACTGCGGCCAGTCAAGGCTGTAATGAGACACAGCCGGGTACACTGAATTGAAGAGGAGGTGTAAAGGTGTTGAAAGTGTTCCTTGGACTTTATAATTTTTGGAAGTGTTCATTGAACTTTATAATTTTGGGAGAAAGTAATATTTATCCTGTCAGAGGTGGTTGAGAGACCAATGTGAATTGCCCAGCTGCCCCTATTCAGGATTCCGGCGGACCTGAAGATCAGTTGTGGCTCACATAACAAAACAAAAATTAAAATAAATACAATGTAAGAATAGTTAGTATGAAAATGTATGTGGACCAGTGACGATATGGGGAATTATCTAAGCGACATTTAAATGGACTAATTGCTTAGTTTCCAAGCTGAGATCTATATAAGAAGATTATAGATTTATTACTTTTCATAGTAAATCAATGTGAAATCATATTTTCAAGCAGGTAGAATTTTCTATATCAAGTGTAGCAAATTCTGCATATGGCACCTAGAGTTATATATGTTAAATTGAGCACGTGCCCAATTTAATGCACATAACTTAATTGAATAATGAACCAATCAGCACTGATAATTGATAACAGCCAATTATTAGCATTAATTGTCCCTAATTAGTATTTACTTGCATATTGCATTCTATACCGATCTGCGTGTAACTCCTAACATGCATAACTATTTGGGGGCATGGTTAGAGGCATTCCAGAGGCGTTCCTAAATGTTATGCACGTACATATAGAATTGTGCCCAGGGCCGTGCCTAGGGTTTCTGGCGCCCCCTGCATCAGTTGGCGCCCCCTCCTCCCCCCCCCCCGTGTGGCATCTCCTTTCTCTCTTCTCCCACCCTGCCCCCTTTTCAGCCCATTACCATAAAAGGTGAATGACAAGTGCTGTAGAAATTAGGCTTTAAAGTAGAAAATGACATGGGGACAAAGTTTGTCCCCTGTCACCATCCCGTCATTCTATATTCCATGCATCAAATTATTTTCTCTCTCGGCTCCAGATGTAGTGGACTGCGACTCTTTAAACAGCAGTTTTCAAACCATTTCATTATTGAAGTAACTATATAATTACAGTCCCTGGTTTCCTGACTCTGCAGATATAAAAATTCATATGGAAATAGTCTACTGCTGTAGAGAGACTACTTCCATGTTAATATTTTCATGTAAAAACGCTGCATTTTTACGTTAATAAAAATGTGACATGAAAAGCAAGTAAACATTTATCAAAAACATACATTTTCAATACTTCAAGAGGTTTTCGCCAATTGTGGATTTGATTTGAGATAGAAGATGTTAACTATTTTTTGAAGTTAAAAATGTAATAAAAATTAATGAAACAAAAAGAAAATGCTAAACTTTGTCCTGAATGAAGAAACATAAGCACATTTCAGTCCCTCGAAGAACACATGAAAAAAACAATGGACTGCGGCGCTTACCCGGCTTACTGGGTTGGCACGGCCCTGATTGTGTCTAACTGTAGACGCCTACAACTAGGGCTGCTCATAGCATACCCCTTCTAGAATCACTCTGTGTTCAATTTTCAGTGCTGATTTTTAGACACTACTTATAGAATTTGGCCCACAGCGCATAAGTGGGAGACACACCCATGTCCTGCTCATACTCCGCTCACATGTACACTTCCTTGCAATTGCACTCTATGCCAGTTATGCGTGTCCATACAAAATAGTGCTTAGGACTCTTGCACACATAATTGGCATTTTTTGCTGTAATTTCAATTGCCTTTAAACTCTTTTCAATTAATAGCTTCTCCAACAATATGGCCACTGAAATATGATAAATGAAAATATGACAACTGTCAGTTATAGGTTTCCCTGTGAGTGTGTCTGATCCATCTTCCTTATCAACGGAAAAAAAAATAAAGTTCTTTACCTGTGATGGTAGCTGTGCTCGTAGCTGTGCACAGACAACAGGATAAATGAAACATATGCACCCACCTTGACAAGGAGTTAGTTTCTAAGCTTTGCACCAGTCTAAGGGAACTTATGAGGTAGCAGCTGCATGAGGAGTCCCATAGATGCTCTGAAAATTTAATTAGATTTTTTTTTTTATCTCAAAGAGCTATCCATCTTTGTGCCATCCAGTGACATCAGCCACTTGTGTGTCTGATTTATCCTGCTGTACACAGAGAACATCCATTACTGGCAATAACTTTGCTTTCCTTGCCAAGAATTTTTTTTTGGAAGATAAAATAACAAGGCAGACCTTGTAAAAATACACAGTTTTTATTAATAGATTAAAAGCTCCCAGAAATTTAACATAAAATGCCCGACATGGCCATGTTTTGCCAGTATAAAATGGCTGCGTCAGGGGCAGTGAGTCACCAGCTGATATAAAATTCCAAAAAGAGCTTGGCTGGTGTAACTGTTAAAACATGTGCAAGCTAGATTGTGGGATCAGTCTCTTATAAAAATGCATACAATCACAGCAAAACATGGCCATACTGGGCATTTTATGATAAATTTCTGGGAGCTTTTAATCTATTAATAAAAACTGCAGGCCCCTTTTACTAAGCAGAACGCACGCCAAATTGGAGTTACGGCACTATCCAAAGTCTGTAATGACCTGTTCCTCGCCAAATCCAAAGGTCATTACTCCATCCTCATTCTCCTCGACCTATCCGCCGCTTTTGACACTGTCAATCACAACTTACTTCTTGACACACTGTCCTCTTTTGGGTTCCAGGGCTCTGTCCTCTCCTGGTTCTCCTCTTATCTCTCCCATCATACCTTCAGAGTACACTTTCATGGTTCTTCCTCCACCCCTATTCCGCTCTCTGTTGGAGTCCCTCAGGGTTCTGTCCTTGGACCCCTTCTTTTCTCTATCTACACCTCTTCCCTGGGCTCCCTGAGCTTGTCTCATGGCTTCCAGTATCATCTTTATGCTGACGACACCCAGCTTTATCTCTCCACACCTGACATCACTGCGGAAACCCAGGCCAAAGTATCGGCCTGCTTATCCGACATTGCTGCCTGGATGTCCAACCGCCACCTGAAACTGAACATGGCCAAAACCGAACTTCTTGTCTTCCCACCCAAACCCACTTCTCCTCTACCTCCACTCTCTATTTCGGTTGATAACACCCTCATCGTCTCCGCCTCATCTGCCCGCAACCTCGGTGTCATCTTCGACTCCTCCCTCTCCTTCTCTGCGCATATCCAGCAGATAGCCAAGACCTGTCGCTTCTTCCTCTATAACATTAGCAAAATCCGCCCTTTCCTCTCTGAGCACACCACCCGAACTCTCATCCACTCTCTCGTTATGTCTCTCCTTGACTACTGCAACCTACTCCTCACTGGTCTCCCACTTAGCCATCTATCCCCCCTTCAGTACGTTTAGAACTCTGCTGCACGTCTTATCTTCCGCCTGAACCGATACACTCATATCACCCCTCTCCTCAAGTCACTTCATTGGCTTCCGATCAGGTACCACATTCAATTCAAGCTTCTGCTACTAACCTACAAATGTACTCGATCTGCAGCCCCTCCTTACCTCTCAACCCTCATCTCCCCTTACGTTCCTACCTGTAACCTCCGCTCTCAAGACAAATCCCTCCTTTCAGTACCCTTCTCCACCACCGCCAACTCCAGGCTCCACCCTTTCGGCCTCGCCTCACCCCACGCGTGGAACAAACTCCCCGAGCTCATACGCCAGGCCCCCTCCTTGCCAATCTTCAAACCTCTGCTTAAAGCCCACCTCTTCAATGTCGCCTTCGACACCTAACCTCTACACCTCTACCCAGGAAATCTAGACTGCCCCAACTTGACATTTCATTCTTTAGATTGTAAGCTCCTTTGAGCAGGGACCGTCCTTCCTTGTTTATTTTGTACAGTGCTGCGTAACCCTAGTAACGCTCTAGAAATGTTAAGTAGTAGTAGTAGTAGTAGTTACTGCCCGGTTACTGTGTGGCCCTTGCGGTAATTTCAATTTTGGCCCGTGTCCGCTACGTGCGTCTGAAAAATATTTTTTATTTTCTAGTGAGCGTAATGGATGCACGCCAAGTGGCATTTGAAGCGCTTAGGTCATTACCACCCAGATTCTTTACTGCTAGGTCTATGACTGATGCTAGGGTCTCAGACCCAAAATGGACATGCGGTAATTTTCATTTTGCCGCATATCCATTTTCAGCAAAAAAAAGGCCTTTTTTTACAGGTGCCTTGAAAAATGGATCGGCACACACCCAAAACCCGTGCCTACACTACCGCAAGCCATTTTTCAGTGAGCCTTTGTAAAAGGACCCCTGTGTTTTTTACATGGTGTGCCTTGTTGTTTTATTGTCAATATTGTATTTGGCGGACCACCTGCCTTGCTGCTTTTTTACTTGAGTTGTTTTTTTCCCCCATTTCCCAAGTCTTTACTTCTCATTTTATTAAATGTTCTCTAATTAAAATGAGGTCAAAGCAAGACAGAATGATCTAAAAAAAATTTAAAACTACTGAACCTTAAATTTTATCTGAAAAACTGCATTGTTTCCTCTGAATGGTGTATAGTGTCATCTGAGGAAGCTGTATATTGATCATTCAGAAAAACTGATGCATATACGTAGCTTGGTTTCCTGCATATTCAAATATGCTCTGGCCTGTAAAATTTTCCAATTTCAGTAGCAAGATTTGTTGTTGCTCTGCGCTATAGCTTTTGGGATAGCCTATAGCAGCAACATTTCAAAACACTGGTTCTACGAGGACGCCTGCCCTTAGGACCTGCTTCAAGACAGGACTTTGCAAGGGTAAGAGTCTGATTTTGAAATCAGAAATGGAAATACTCTCTAAAAAATGAAGATATTCTAATTTTATTAGATTATATTTGGTCCCATCCATGCCTCTGTATTTTCACATATCAAAAATCAGGTTGACTATAATGAAATAACATGTCATTAAACAGAAAAAGAAATTCACAGGCCAAGTGCAAGATATTAACTTGTTAATGTCTTAGAACTGGATTCACTACAGATTTTCTCCCATCCTGTATCTATATGAAAATGCTTAGTTAATAGGTCCCTAATAGGATATATCAGGGGTCCTCAAATCAAGTCGTCAAGGTCCACAACCCAGCCTGGTTTTCAGGATTTCCACAATGACTACATATGAAATCTGTTTGCATTCACTGCATGTAAATAGGTCTCATATATATCACTATGGAAATCCTGAAAATCAGATTGGGTTGTGGACCTCAGGGACTCGATTTGAGGATCCCTGGGATATATAGTTAAGAGTCTGTTCTTCTACGGAACTGTTTCATATTATGAGACATCCGGTTATTACCTCTTCTCATCCAGTGTTTACTTACTTCATTGCCTTCTAATTCAAAATTCTCAAACTTCATAGATATTCTGTACTGAGAAGGAGCCACCACTTGCCACACACAGTTTTTGTTTGGAGGATATTCTTTGGGCCAGCCTGGCGTAGTTATGGTCCCATTCAGCTTTGTTAATAGTCCTCCACAAGCAGCTGAAATCAAATTAAAAGAAAGAAAGCCATCATCATTTTGGCTTCCCCTTAAGTTATGTGAACACAAACACAGGGTACACTGTTAAAAAAAACCACTTTAAATTCTAGAGTAGAGGGGCACATTGGCAAAGTAACATAGTAATTAATTGGAAAAAAAATGACCCACCCAGTGTGTTTATTTATCTTCCTCTCTGATGCTCTGTCTTTGTGGATGGATGAGTATAACAATTCCAGGGTAGATAGTCAAAGCAATTAAAATGACCAGGAGAGACTCCTGGCCTTTTTAAATGGCTTGTGTGGGGTTATTTGGGGATATTCAGCAGAACTTAATGGATAGTGCACTGAATATTCCTTCTAACTGCCCATGACAAAACTGGGGCAGTTCAGGTGTGAAGTTAGGGCAGAGTGGAAACCTAGCTGGTTAGCAGAGATTTTCAGTTTGCTAACCCACTGAGCAACCACATAGAGTTAGGACAGAAAAAAAGGCTGAATATCGGCCAGTGCCTGGTTAACTCCAGGGTCCTGGCCTGAAGTGCTTCCATTCCCCTCATTCCCTTCCCTCCCTTACAACGCATCCCTTCAGAACATCCAAACTCCCCCTTCCAATCCCCCACCCGCTGAACACAGCAAGACCGTCTTCCCTAACACCAACTTCCTGAATGTCATGCAAGACCTCTCCTTCTGATGCCTGCTTCCCCCATCCCCCAGAAGCACAGCACACCACCTGCTGGATCCTTCTCCCTCACTCTGCCAGAACACCAAGACTCCTCTAGGGTTTCAGGCTTACCTATTTCCCTGGTGGTCCCTGCTGACTATTGCGGCTGCCTCCCTAAGATTGCTGTTGCAAGTTCTAGTAGCAGCCTTGCAGGGGGGGTCTTGCTATATTTCTGGAGGGGAGGGGGAGAAAGCATCGGAAGGAGCAGATATACTTATGTGGGTCCAGTAGAATGTGCAGAATATAAATATTTTAAATCAATAAACAAAAATACAGGTCCTGGTTGAATATCATCCCGGACCCGAATAATACCCAGCAGCCAGCGACTGAGGAATTAGCCTTGGATATTCAATATCAGTGGCTGTCTGCTTTTATAAAAATGCTAACCACTGTGAGCTGAATATCTACCTCTCCATATTTAACTGAAAACCTCTTCCTCATCATACACACATATACCTTGTAACCAACTGTCAAACCCGATTCACTGTTTTCTATATCTATCCTGATAAATTTAGGGGTCAATATATAGCCTGTGGCAATGAGCAGCTTATAATCTGCTTCCAACTATGGGCTGATTTAACCCCAGATATTGAATGCTGAGGCATGCGTGGGTATGTCCACTGACCCAAAGTTAACTGGGAATGGCTGACATTAAGACCAGGGCATGGTTAACTCAGCACATAAATTTAGGACAGCTGTTTTGCTGTCCTAAATTTAAGGGGTTACTTAGTTGGCTAGCAAATTGAATATCACCGCTAAGTTAATGCTCCACCTCTGGCCCCACTAACCTAGCTGTTTAGGGGATGGCTGATTAGGGGGTGGGTATTCAGTGTCATTAACCTGTTAACTACTGCTGAATTTCAGCAGCTGGTTAGCTCAATGGAGTTGAACCGGACAGGAGCCTCTCCTGCACATTCAAACCCTTTTGAATATCTACCCCTTAATTTTTATTAGCACCTCAGCTGGTAGATGTTTCTCAAATTTAAATTCTATTACAGTGATGACTGACTTCCACTACTTTAGCTGGTTGACTATTCCTCTAATAGTCCTATTTGATTCTTACCAACTGATATTCAAGTCAAAACACAGACATTTTCCAATGCTTCACCCTCAAGTTTCTTTAAGTGCATATTAAGCATAAAAAGCTATCAACAAATATCAATGCACAGAAAGCACATCAAACTGTACATGTTCCTCACTAGGAAGAATTTACATCCCTTGCCTATGCTAATTACTCAGAAATTTTTATGCTACCAAGCTTGTATGAGAACATTGGTAAGCAAAAAATCTGAATATGGTTGGGTAGTAACTTTTCATACATGTGTTCATTCAAGATTCTATTCTATCATAATTTAATTCACTTAGAAATGCTAGAATGTGGTGAAACGTGGACCCCATATTCACATAAAAATAACAATTCACTTTCTTATCGGTTGTATAGTGTAGATCTGTTTTCAGCATCATCGTTATATTTTGTCCAATAATCAGTACTACTGGCTAGTGTCATTCAGAAACGGAAACAAGAGACGGTGTTGTCATCAGTGCTTAAAGTGATCTTCTGACATCACAGAATTTCCAAAACTGCCCAGAAAAAAAGGATCTTAAGTCATGGTAGTCATTGGAAATACCATTTACTGTCAGTTAATGTCATGATGGAAAGGGCTGAGGGCTAGAAAAAATACAAAGGCTCTAAATTTGACAGGGTATTAATACCAAGAAAGGTTATGCTCTGAAAATTGCCATGCTATTTATAAACTTCCCATCTGTTGTTTGTAAAATAATTCTAAAAAAAAAATAGCTGCCATATTAATTCAGTTTTTAGGGGCCAATTCAAAGGCTCTATAGTACTGCTCCACAGAGGATTTTGGTTGGCTCCTGGGCAAGTAAAATCTATGGGTGCTTCAGAGTTTAGAATCAATGCCTCAGGGGCGGGGGGAAATCACTTTTTGACTAAATTCAGAGCATGTTATAGGAGGAGTTGTGGTCTGTGTGGCTGTTGAACAAGTTACTGCAGTAATGGCTGGGCATTTAATAGAATGATGTGATTTCTTTTAACTAAGCAAAGCTATCAAGTTCAGTTTGAGGGATCACTTTCTAGTCCATGGTTAACTGGTTGTGGTGTCCTTCAGGGGTCCCCCGTATTTCCTGAATTTTTTCATGAGGTCTCATAGTAAAATAAGCCTGCAGGTGGAGGAATTAATTCTTTCTTATGCAAATTAATTCTTTCTTATTTTCCTTTTGTTACCAGTACCAATAAGCATTACTGATTTGTCTAACAATGTTCTGGCTGGAATGAATAAAAATTTGGGCTATAACTAATAAATTAAAACTAAATCCTGATAAAGCCAAAGATGTATGGTTTAAAAATCCTGGAGTAACAGTACCATCATCATTACTGTTACCAACAATAAAGTCTTATTAGTCGAATCAGAATCTAGGGTTCTAGGAGTTATACTAGATTCATCATTGCAATATAGTTCCCAAATAAACCATTTTTGGTGCAGAACGTTTTTCAGATTACAGCAATTAAGATTAATAAGAGCTTTTTTTTCAATACTGAAACATTTGCTCTTTTAGTTCAGTTGCTTTTCATTCCTTATCTAATGCAGGCCTATCTGCTAGACATTTAGGGGCCCTTTTACTAAGCCGCATAGGTGCCTATGTGCGCCCAATGCATGCCAATTTGGAACTATCACCCAGCTACCACGTGGCCTGGGCGGTAATTTCAATTTTTTACATGCATCCAGTATGCGTGCCAGAAAATTTCCAGCACGCAGCGCTAACCGGGCAATAATTGGCAGTGTACGCGCGCTGATGATTACCATCTGGTTAACGCGTGAGATCTTACCGCTAAGTTAATGGGCCACCTCTCACCTGCTTGACAGGCTTATTCTTCATCCACTTTCTTGTAGCAATTTGCATTTTGTCAGGATGGCTAAAACTATGTTTTCACCTGTAGGTGTTAATCTTCTGAATTCATTTCCTACTTTACTATGACTTGAGCAGAGCTACTGGAAATTAAAAAAAAAAATCAATTCTTTTTGATTGTTCATAATTTGATTGATATATTTCTTTATTGTTATTATGAATTATTTGCTTAATTTTGTTTTTTATGAGTATTTCATGGATGTTGAAATCCTGTGAGATCTTATTTGTAAGGTAAGGTCTCAGGCCCAAATTGGACGTGTGCCAATTTTTATTTTGCCGCACGTCCATTTTCGGCCAAAAAAAAGGTCTTTTTTGCAGGTGCGCAAATACACACATCTAGACCAGCCCAGGCCAGTTTCAGCTCACCTTAGTCAAAGGACCCCTTAAGAAAGCTACAACTAATACAAAATATTGCTGCTCAGCTGATTTTTGGAATCTCTAGGTTTGCTAGTATATCCAGTTATAATGTTCAATTCCACTGGCATCTGGTTAAGAGAGAGGATCCTATTTAAAGTAGCCTGTATTTCAGATGCTGTATGGTATGACATCTGTTTTACTGACTAATGCTATTATCATTCCTTTATTTAGGATGTCCTCTCACCTGCTTGACAGGCTTATTCTTCATCCACCTTCTTGTAGCAATCTGTGTTTTGTCAGGGTGGCTAAAACTATGTTTTCGCCTGTAGGTGTTAATCTTTGAAATTCATTTCCTACTTTACTATGACTTGAGCAGGGCTACTGGAAATTTTTTTAAAAATTCTTTTTGATTGTTCATAATTTGGTTGATATATTTCTTTATTGTTATTATGAATTATTTGCTTAATTTTGTTTTTTTATGAGTATTTCATGAATGTTGAAATCCTGTGAGATCTTATTTGTAAATGTAATTGTATACTGCATTGAACCCATATAGAGGGTAGAACGGTCTATAAGCATTGTACTGTTAATGGTACTGCTTATTTTTAGGATAAGCAGCATAAATCTGTTTTACTCTTTTGGGATCTTGCCAGGTACTTGTGACCTGGATTGGCCACTGCTGGAAACAGGAAACTAGGTTTGATGGGCCTTCAGTCTGTCCCAGTATGGCAACGCTTATGCTCTTATGTTCCTACTGTTATCTTTATGGCAGGTATTAGTATGGGGTCCATATTGAAAAAAATACCCAATCACTTAATTTAGCTGGCTAAATTAATATGGTTTTCAGCTGAATCTAGCTGACTAGATTGAAAATATTCCTAAATGTAGTCAGCACTAATATGTAGTGCTTCTGTATCCATAGGCACCCCTTATAAGAAGCTAGAGGAGGCTTAGCCTCCCCAATGACAGTCCCAACCTCCACCTACTGTCCCGGGCTGCTGGCAGGTTTCTTCTCTCCCTCCAGCCTGCTCCCCACGGTCTGAGGGTGCTTGCTAACCTGCCTTAATCGCTGCTGGCAGGGCCACCGCAGTGATTGAAAAGAGCTGCCTGGGTGCTTGGATCTTCCCTGTGATATGTTCTGTCCACGCAGAACAAGGAATTGCATCAGAAGAGGAAGAACACATCACAGAGAAGACTGAGGCACCCAGGTAGCTCTTTTCAATTGCTGAAGTGCCCCTGTCGACAGCAATTGAAGCAGGTTAGCAAGCACCGTTGCACCACAGGGAGCGGGAGGGAGGGAGGGAGAGATGCTGGAACTGTAAGGAGGGGATGAGAAATGGGAGAAACTCTGGACTTGCAGGCGAGATGGAGAACTAAGTGTTGCTCTGCTGGAACATGAGGGGAGAGGGAGGGACAGAGACAGGATGAGGTGCTGGAGGGAGAAGGATAGATGCTAAACCAGCTTGGGTGTGGGGGGGGGGGGCAAGAGAAATACTGACTGGCTGAATGACTAGGGAAAAAAAGAGGAAAGACCCTGGAGACCTAAGAAGAAGACATATTGAACTGTGGGGAAAGGGAGTGAGGTGAGAAAGGGAGACATCCTGGCCCCAGTTTGGGGGGTGTAGGAAGAAGGGAAGAGTTAGGAGACAGACATGGAGATAGAGAAGACATGCTAGGTAAAGAGGGAAAGGGATAAGGACACAGAGGGGCTACACTGGATGGGGAGCAGTAGGGACACAGAGGGGCAATGCTAATCACAGGAGGGGATAGGAACAAAGTGGGGGAACTGAAGGATAAGGCAAGACAAAACATAGAGGGGAAACTGCTGAATATAAGGGATGGATCGAGATACTTTGAGGGTAGATGGTGAAACAGGAGGAAGGATAGGGGGACAGGTCCACAGAGGGGAGATGGTGGCCAGGACGCATAAGGACGCAGGAGGATAGTGGACATGGAGAGAGAAAAAATGTCAAATGGGGAGGAGACATTGCAAAGAGAAGAAAAAAAACTGGGAAAAGTATAAAACAGACACTGAGACCAAAACAAATAGAAAAACAAAAATGCTGAAGACAACAAAGGAAGAAAAAAGTATTTTATTCAGAATTTGTTAACTGGAATATGTCAGCTTTTGGAAATGTGCATTTGTGATATTTTGCATTTTAGTTTCAATTTCTTCAGTATTGCTGTATGCTGAGTGTGACTTCTTATTTATTTATTTATTTATTGCATTTGTATCCCACATTTTCCCACCTATTTGCAGGCTCAATGTGGCTTACATAATTTGAGCTTTCCAGTTCAGAGGGTTTTTTACTAAGGCGCACTTACGTTGTTAGTGCGCTCTAAAAATGTAAGCATGCCTTAATAAAAGACCCCCTCAGTTTTTTTGTCTTCATATCTTTTATTTATCTCTGGTCCCTTGTGTCATATTTGTTATGTCATATTTTTTTTTCATATGTGACTAAGGTGCAGTATTCTGCTAGCATGTAGAATTTGTGTACAGATCCTGTTGCAATCCTATTTGGGTTTGTATTGGTGTTTTACAACCCAGTGTAATATTTATAGTGCTGCCTTTTCATACATAAGGTTGCAGCTCTTCCTGATCTGGGAGTTTGTGCTGTTGTAGTTTGCTAAGGTTCTGAGTGTGTTTTTGCACAAGTTTGTGTATAGTGTTTTGCAGTGGAGGGACTGTGTGTTGGCCTTGCTGAGGTTATACCAAGACATCAGAAAGAGTTTTAGAACCTCTTGAGGGATCTTTAAATACAGTTGAATTGTTTCTTTGGTGTGTTAGCTGAGGGCAAGTGGGATGTGTAAGAGAGAAAAGAGGCAGTCTGGCTGCAAGCCTCTATTGAGGCGTACACATAATCTGCAAACACTTTTTTTTTTTCAAACCGCTTTAATTTAATTGCCTAAGAGACCTATATGTATCTATTGAAGGCTACACTGTTTAATTTTCTTGCCACTTTATTCTTTGGCATTTGATATATATTTGTAGACTCAGGCCCCTAACAGCTGAAACATCGACCACCTATGACTGTATCTAATAACTGTGGCTTGAAATGAACTGATCTCCTTTTTGTCTTGAACACTATTTTGCATAGTTTTCCACATACCTTCACAGCTTTTCTTGTCTGGTCCGAGTTCATATCCAGGGTCACAAGAACACTTGTAGCTGCCCAGAGTGTTCACACAGCGCTGCTCGCACCCTCCATTGTCTGCCTTGGCACATTCATCTTCCTCTGTTATTCCGGGAAGGAATTGGAAAGCATTAATAAAGCTCCTTTACCTCTCCTCATCTCTAATTACGAAACAAAACAGGGGTGATGCTCCAGAAGTAACCTGTCACATGCCTATCATGTATACTACATGCACATTTTTAATTTAGATGACTATGACATTTTTTTACATGCCAAAACCTGTTACCTGAGAAAATAAAATGAGGAACTCCTCCTCTCAACAAAGGCATCTGACATATATAATCTAATTTACAGGCACCTCGTGGGCTGCAAAGAATACTTTAGAGCATCACTCTTAAGGCTGCACAGAGCACAGAAAGAATGTTTGAAAATGATGATCCACTTAGTCCCAGATTCTATATAGGTCACCCAAAGTTGAGAGCAGAGCTCAGATGCGCTCATAAGCTAATTAGTCAATTGGGCTTTAACAACCAATTATTGAGGTTATTTGGACTTAATTGGCACTAATTTGGATTTACACGTTCATCTGCCTTTGCGTTATTCTATAATGCTGGTGCCCAAAGTGTCTCACGTGCAACTCAAAGGGGGTTATAGCCATGGGAGGGACACAGGCAGGCCAAGGACATTGTTATAGAACACCAGGTTTATGTACCCAAATTGCATGCCATGATTTACGCCAGGTTTCAGCTGACATAAGTCCTCATGTTGAAAGTTGGGTGCAGGAATCTACTTTAAACGCTATTCTATAGCTCTTGCACTTAGCGCAAATTTTTCCCAGTCCCTAAATTTGAGTACCATTTACTGAATAGCCCTTGGAGGGCACTTGAAGGGCAATTCTATAAGGTATGCCTATAGTTAGGCAACAATAACATCCATATATTTAAAGAATAGCAGCATTTATGGCTTGATTGGTGCCAATAATTGGTAATTACGCATATCCCTGCTAGTCAATAAAATGTGCAATTAAGTCTCTTAGCACAAAACTGCATGAGGGGTATTAGCATGAGTGGAACATGGATGTGTCATGCGCATTTCACCTAGTGATGCATGCAATATACAGAATAAGTTGAACGTATGGTATGGCGTACGTATGCCCACTTACTCCTGCCATTGAGTTGACACAAGTGGCTGCAACTCTATTTTGGTGATCCAATGTCGCCCTTCAACTGTTTAACAGCTTAGGTACACTTAAGTTCCATTTAGAATTAGTTCTAAGTGTGTTCTTTTGTGTGGTTTCTAATTTATGCCACTAATTTATAAAATTTGCCACCTTTATCTCTGGAAAATTAAATCTGCATTATCCTGAATTCATACTACAAAATGGATCAATGGCATTCTTAAATCCAAGAAGGGAACAAAAAGAAAAGCCCAATACCTCAAATGGTGGGATATCAAAGATAATTCTTCAACATACTGTCTCTGACAGTAGCCAGTCTGGGGTCATTTGGGAGTACCAGGCAGATCTTAATAGGAAAATCAGATCCTTGTTACTCATTCCCAACTATAGGAACTGATGATGCCCCATTTGTCCAATTAAAGCAGATATTAACATGTACTGCAAGTAAGATCCATCCAATTTCATGAATGCATAAGGGAGGGATTACCAAAAGAAAAACAAAACACACGGCAGCAATTCTTAACTGGGCACCCCCTTGTAAGATACCATTATGGAATATTAGGATAACCCTTATATTTAAGTGCCTGCAGCTATAGACCTGGCATAAATGTAGTAAGGGTGCACATAACTTCCAGTATTCTGTAAGTTGTGTGCAATGGGCATGTAAATGCAGGTGCCTCGTCATAGAATTGCCCCTACACTGTGTATTTTGGGGTCGAACAGTGGGCATTCTAATGGTGTTATGCTCCAATCTCAATTCAGCTCTAACATTTATTTCTGTTAGATCTGAGAAGTCCTTCCACACCGAAGGTCAACTATGGAAAAGAAATACCAAAAAGAAAGTGCATTGCATTTTATGCCTCACTGTACACCTTTTAAAAAGTTAGCAGCAAATCCTGCTTTATTAACGGTTCCATCAGAAACAAACTTCATCCACAAGGTGTTAGAGGTAGAGCGGATGTCTTCTGGTTTATCATAGCCACAAAAATGGCCTATCAGAGGGCTGTTTTCACTGTTTCCATCTCTAACTTCAAGGTAATCGTAGGCACAGTTGTCATGGCGCTCGACCTGTGAATACACACAGAAGATGACTTCAAAATTATTCCCCAGTTTTTGACAAATTGCACATTCTAATAGCATTGAAAAATATTTATGAAATCACACACAATATTTCACTCATACTGAGGTTTTCTAGGGTAAAGAAATGGACATATCTATAAATCTGTGCAGCTGTAGTCCATATTTACCGTACCTCTCAGTGCCTCCTACATATATCATTAAGGTGTTTTCTATGATACAAAGTAAAAGCTTCATATTTTATGTCCATATCTGCTAAAGCCGCATGCTATATTATGACCCATAACCCCTAATTCTATATAGTGCAATACAAGTTAGATGCCTAACTTTAAGCACCCAAATGGAGGTAAACACTAGTTAGGCACAAAGGGGATGTGGATATATGGACGTAGCATGGGAAGGTCACACACTTTGGCACCAAACATAGAATACTGATAAGTTGTGTGCATTGCTACAAGGTGGGAAAGCTGCTTTGCAATTTTATTTCAGTATCATTTAAGGGCTCGTATTCTATGTCGAGTGGTACCTTCCAAAAGATGAACATATTCTAGGGAACCTGGACATTTGTTCACCTTTTGATGGTGTATTTTGAAGAATTTGTTTTGTAATTTTTTTTATGTGATTTTATGTATGTACTTCTGTTTGCCGCCCTGGACAAGGGCAGGTTATAAGTAATAAATCCAATCCAGTATTATTATCTGAGTCACTATTAATGTAACATTCATCCCTAAGACTCTGTTCTATAACCGAATCTGAGTGCAGAGATGCTGTTATATAACAGTATCTTAGCACATAGATTTTGGACACATGGAGGGGCATAATAGAACGGGCGCCCAAGTTTTCATGAAGGGGTGGGGAAACCCATATTATCAAAACAAGATGGGCATCCATCTTTTGTTTCGATAATATGGTCGGGGACGCACAAATCTCAACAGTTAGGTCGACCTTCGAGATGGTCGACCTAAATGTTGAGATGGTCAACCTTACAGATGGTCGTCCCCGGTTTTTGGCCATAATGGAAACCGAGGATGCCCATCTCAAAAACGACCAAATCCAAGCCCTTTGGTCATGGGAGGAGCCAGAATTCGTAGTGCATTGGTCCCCCTGACATGCCAGGACACCAACCGGGCACCCTAGAGGGCACTGCAGTGGACTTCACATATTGCTCCCAGGTGCATAGCTCCCTTACCTTGGGTGCTGAGCCCCCCCCAAAACCTACTCCCCACAACTGTACACCACTACCATAGCCCTAAGGGGTGAAGGGGGGCACCTACATGTGGGTATAGTGGGTTTTGGGTGGGATTTGGAGGGCTCACATTTACCACCACAAGTGTAGCAGGTGTGGGGGGGGGATCGGCCTGGGTCTGCCTGACTGAAGTACACTGCACCCACTAAAACTGCTCCAGGGACCTGCATACTGCTGTCATAGAGCTGGGCATAGGCGCCCGGTATAAGAGGCTTGGGGAGGCTAAGCCTCCCCAGCCGGGCGAGTGGCGCCGTGAGTGTCCCCTTCCTTCCCTCGAGGAAATGATGTCAGAAGGCGGGACTCTGTCTGCGGCACGAATCACGTCGCGAAGGGAGTGAGGGGAGAATAGAGACGGGCAGTAGGGCGGGTTTTGAAATGATGCGGCCGAGTCGACGCTGGGGACGGAGCGGAGGTAAATTAAAGATGGCGCGGGGCAGATAGTAAGTAAGGGGAGGGAAAGGGGAGACCCAGGGCGCCGCTGGCCCAGATGGATGGAGGCAGGGGAGAGGAGAATCGGGCTGGGTATGGATGGAGGGGGGCAGGGGACAGAAGGGAATTGCTGGATGTGCATGGAGGGCAGGGGAGAGGAGGGTTGCTGGAATGGGTGGGTGGATAGAGGGGATGGCAGGGGAGAGGAGGGTTGCTGGACATGGGTGGGTGGTTAGAGGGGAGAGCAGGGTTGCTGGACATGGGTGGGTGGATAGAGGGGATGGCAGGGGAGAGAGGAGGGTTGCTGGACATGGGTGGGTGGCTAGAGAGGAGAGCAGGGTTGCTGGACATGGGTGGATGGAGGGCAGGGGAGAGAACAGGGTTGCTGGACATGGATGGAGGGGACGGCAGGGGAGAGAGGAGGGTTGCTGGACATGGGTGGCTAGAGGGGAGAAGAGGGTTGGTGGACTTGGATGGATGGAGGACAGGGGAGAGAGGAGGGTTGCTGGACATGGATGGAGGGTAGGGAAGACAGGAAGGAGATGCACATGAATGAAGGGGAGAAATTCTGGACATGCATGGAGAGGAGGGAAGACAGATGAAGGAGATGCACATGGATGGAGGGAAAGGGAGAGAGAAAAAATGCTGGGCATGGATGGAGGGGAGGGAAGAGAGAGGAAGGAGATAAGATGAGGGAAAAGGGAGAAAACCTGCACATCGATGGAGAAAATAGGCAGAAGCTGGATCCACTGGACAGTCAAGTCTGCAGAGGACCCAGCTTTTACTTACGGATGTAAGGCAAGAAATGAAGAAGAAAGGCGGAAAGTAAAGAAATAAATGGAAAGGAAGCCCTGGAAACGGAGTTAAGAGGACAGATAGCAGCAGAATCGGATACTTGGCCAGCATGATCAGAAAAACAGTCACCAGACAACAAAGGTAGAAAAGATCATGTTATTTTCATTATAGTGTTTGAAATATGTCCACTTTGAGAATCAGGTGCTCATCATTAAAAGTTTATATTTTTTACTTATTTATGGCATTTTATCCCACATTAAACATGAATTAGGGTGTTTTGTGGCTCTACATGAGAATTGTGATATTATGATCCCTTGTTTCATATTGTTGACGGTCTGCATTTTCCGTATGGGTGGTATATTGGTGTATTAGGTTCTGCCCAGTGTAATATTTATGGTACAGTAAGGTTCTGAGTGTGTTTTTGCACAAAGTTGTGCATAGTGTTTTGCAGTTGAGCGATTGTGGTTAGTATATGCTTTGAGCAACCACTTTATTCTTTGACATATGATACATAGCTAATATCTAAATTTAATAAAAGGTATTAATTGTGACTTTTATTTTTATTTATTTATTTTTTCTGTGTGTTATCAGACAATTATGGATTTAAGCTCCACCCATGGCCCCACCCCTAACCCCGCCCCCTTTAGCCTCCCCAAACAGTTGGGCCACCGACCGCCTATGGAGCTGGGTATGACATTTGAGGCTGACAAAAAAAAATTTAAATTTTTTTTTAGGGTGGGAGGGGGTTGGTGATCACTGGGGAAGTAAGGGGAGGTCATCCCCGATTCCCTCCGGTGGTCATCTGGTAAGTTCGGGCTCCGATCTTGATGCTTGGTTGCAAGAAAAAATGGACCAAGTAAAGTCGGCCAAGTGCTCGTCAGGGATGCCCTTCTTTTTTCCATTATCGGCCAAGGAAGCCCATCTCTTAATCATGCCCCAGTCCCACCTTCACTACAGTGCCGACATGCACCCGTGAACGTTGGTCGTCCCCGCAACGGAAAGCAGTTGAGGACGCCCAAAATTGGCTTTCGATTATGCTGATTTGGGTGACCCTGAGAGAAGGACGCCCATCTCTCGATTTCTGTCGGAAGATGGGCGCCCTTCTCTTTTGAAAATAAGCCTGTTAGGAGCCCTTTTACTAAGGTGCACTGAAAAATTGGCTGCGGTAGTGTAAGTGTGTGTTTTGGGTGCATAAAGATCCATTTTCAGCGTGCCTATTAAAAAAACGCCTATTAAAATTTTTGCCAAAAATGGACATGTGGCAAAATAAAAATTGGAGTGCGTCCATGTTGGGTCTGAGACCTTACCATCAGCCATTGACTTAGCGGTAAGGTTTCACATGGTAATCATGCAGTAATCATCTATGCATGTAGAATGATGGTTACTGCCCAGTTTCTGCTGCACGGCAGAAAATAAAAATAATTTTCCGGCGCGCATAGTAGATGAATGTCAAAAGTGAAATTACCGCATGGGCCACGTGGTATCCAGGCAGTAACTCAAAATTGACATGCGTTGGGCGCAAGTAGGTGCCCAACACGTCTTAGTAAAAGGGCCCCTACATTTTTTAGCATCATTTATAAAATTGCCCATAGGTAAATAAAACATAATGCCTCAAATATAAACAAAGAACAAAAATAGAGGCACAGATCTGCACTCAGATAAACTAAAGCACGGAACAGAGCAGATCAGTGATAAAAACCTCAAGTGGTTTTGGGTAACAACTTAATAAACCACTTAATATTTTTATCACTGATCTGCTCTGTTCTGGGTTTTTTTAAATTACCCCTATACTGTATCCCCTGGATTCTATATATGGCACATTGAATTGCATTGAGTTGCACGTGCAAATTTAGATATGTGTGAAATCTGTATATGTAACTTAATTAACAAGCCAGTTTGTGCTGATAATTGGGCAAAACAAGCAATTATTGGCACTAAATGGTAATAATTAGAATTTACACACATATCTGTTCAGGCATATTCTATAAAAAGGTGCGCATAAATTCTAGTGTGTGGATCCAAAAAGGAGGCATGGTCATGGGAGAAGCATGGATGGATCATGGAGGTTCCTAAAATTTATATTTATTTATTTATGTTTCATTTCTACCCCACATTTTCCTACAAATGCAGGCTCAATGTGGCTTACATGAATTATAAAAGAAGAAACATACAATACATGGATGATTACAGAAGAAGACTGAGGTAACGCGAACCACAATAACAATGACTAAACAGCAGAGTTATTGATGGAGTAAGTTTTTTCAAAGAGGAATGTTTTCAGCAACTTCTTGAATAGATGGTGATCAGCTTGCGATTTTAAGAACAAGGGTAAAGCATTCCAAGTCCTTGGGCTGGAGTAGTGGAAAGACGAGGCAAAAAGAAGCTTGTATTTGACACTCCTACAAGATGAGTAATGTAGTTGGAGATAGGAGTGAGCTGTGTTTATGGCATTTCTTGGTGGAAGATCAATTAAAGGGATCATATATTCCGGAGCCAATCCGAAAATTATTTTATTTGTTAACGTGCAGATCTTGAAGGCCAAACCAGGTTTTCATTGGTGTAAATGATCACGATTCCTGGTGCTAATTGCTACTCTATAAACGAAGCCTAACTTGTGGTTTATAGAATAGAGCTAAGCACTGTTTTTTTCAGCACCAAAGTATTTTTAGGCTCCATTTATAGAAACCAGTCCTATATGCTTTGCTTACAGGTGCTGTTTTGGTTTTAATGTGTACAAATTTGATCAAAGATTTGAGATAGTATCTTCATCATTGTTTAAGTCTCACGTGCTTTGCAGAACACTTTTTTCCCATGTTATTTGTGCTTAATGCAGTTTAGTAAAAGGGCCTCTTAGGTATCTAACTTTGAGGTTGAGCATGGGAAACGGTTTAATGGGATCTCAACAAAACCCTTTTATACTGTTCCAAAAAAATAATAAACTGAGTAATCTTGGAGTGGCTCAAAGCTAGTAGACTGTACTGTATATGAAACTGGTTGAATGATAGACAGCAGAAGGTAGGGGTAGATAGAATTAATTATAAGGAGGAAAAAATGATTAATGACATGCCTCAGAGATTGGTCCTGGAACCAGTTCTGTTTAATATCTTTGTGAGTGATAGAGGGAAAAGTTTGATTTCTTGCAGTGGCCTAGCCACATTTGGGCCTGGGCCTACCTATTTTGGGCTCTGACTCACCCACAATTCCAGCACTCTAACTATAGTTGGCATTATGAATGTAGACAGTTCCTGGCTGTGCTGAAGTTGCTTCAGATGCTAGAGCTAGTGGTATATATGTTTCTGCAGGGGGTGAGCTTGTACATTGTCCAAAATTAAAAAGAAAAGGTTTGGAGTGGGTATGTGCGAGTGAGATTGGGAAGTGATAAAAATAAATAGCAGTGATTGCTCAAAATATGTAAACATATATGGTTAAAAGTTTGTGCTGAGAATCTACACTGAGAGGACAGTATGCCTGCAAGAAAGCGTGCATGACAATTAGCAGGAGATCTGGAGACAGCTAAAAAAAATTGTATTTATTTATTTCGCTTGTAGTCTGTCTACAACCTAAGCAGATTCCAATATAAAAACATTCACAATTTGATTGGCTGATGGCTCAAACAGTAAGTTCAAAGAGGAATTTTAGTTGAAATGGTTATTGTTGGGGGGGGCGGGGTAGGGAGACAGTAAGCTGGACAAAAGAATGTTGTTGCATCTAAAGAAAATCCTTTCAGGTTCAGCAGTGTTTGGTATGGAAAGAGGTGAGTGAAATTCTGACAGCTTTCCATTTGGTAAAAGAAAAACAGGTGTGTGTGTGTGTGTGGGTGTTGAGAAAAGCAAGTGAAAGTGTAAACAAAAGTACTGATTCATGATTAAGATATACTGCTTGGGTAGGAAGGGTTAGTGATTTGTGAAAATATTTTTCTAGAACATTTGCCTTAGTGAACGTGCCAAAGTTTAGAGTGAGAGAGTCTCTGAAATTGTGAGACAGTGGAGAATAAACTGAATTGAAGACTTGTTATTAGTGAGGAATAAATATATAACCCTCTGGTGATTTAGCTTAAAGCAAGGAGGAAACAGTATGCAGGGCTGCCAAGGGGGGGGGGGGGGGGTAAGATTTCCCCAGGCCTGTCCTCCTAGGGGGGCCCAGAACTGGGGTCTCTCTCTCCTGCTCCTGACGGCACCTGGGTGATCGCGTCCCGACAAGAGCAGGAGAGTCCGGAAAAAAAAAAGGAATCCCTAACATTTTTCTAAATAACAGAACAACAAATAAGAATGACCATACTGGGTCAGAGCAATGGTCCATCTAGCCTAGTATCCTGCTTCCAACAATGGCCAATCCAGGTCACAAATACCTGGCAGAAACCCAATTAGTAGCAACATTCCATGCTACCAATCCCAGGGCAAACAGTGGCTTCCCCTATGTCCATCTCAATAAGAGACTATGGACTTTTCCAACAGGAACTTGTCCAAACCTTTTTAAAACCCTGATACCCTAACCATTGTTACCACATCTTCCAGCAATGAGTTCTAGAGCTTAACTATTCTTTGAGTGAAAAAATATTTCCTCCTGTTTGTTTTAAAAGTATTTCCATGTAATTCATTGGGTGTCCCCTGATCTTTATACTTTTTGAAAGAGTGAAAAATCGATTCACTTCTACCCATTCTACACCACTCAGGATTTTATAGACCTTAATCATATTCCCCCTCAGCCATCTCTTTTTCAAGCTGAAGAGCCCTAACCTATTTAGCCTTTCCTTATATGGAAGGAGTTCCATCCCCTTTATCATTTTGGTTGCTCTTCTTTGAACATTTTCTAATTCCGCTATATTTTTATTGAGATATGGCGACCAGAATTATTACTATAATTGACAGGTGTTTCTACAAGATGCTGTGAAAACTGGATGATCCCTGTTTTCAAAATGACATCATTCAGGAACTGACCATTAAGCTCTGTTTTAGCAAAATGACTCTTTAGCAAAGCAGATAAAGTTATGATTAAAGTTTTTAACAAAATAAGGCATACAGCGCAAAGCATTTGTTAAGGGAGTTTCCTAATAAAGGTTGGACTAATGTATTTTCAAATGTCATACTAAAGGGTCCTATTACAAAGCCATGCAAAAAGGTGGTTGGTGGTAGTTATAACGCGTGGGTTTCCCACACGTGCCACCATTTTTTAGTGTGGCTCAAAAGTGGTCAAATTTCAATTTGTTTTATTAATAGCCACACACTAATTTCCAAATTAGTGCGCAGCCATTACCACCTGAGCCGTTCACGCCTCCTATTTAGAACACGGTAAGGACTCACAAGCTACTCATGCAGTAATCGCGCAGGTCGTGGCAATGTGCCCTTGCTGCCCAATTACCTCTGGGAACACCTACTCCCCGCCCACTGCACTAGAAAATAAAAAATTATTTTCTGGTGCGTGGCAAAACCATACTACCGCAGGACTCCTGGCTGCGACTGGCAGTAGTGCTGCTTTGCAGTGTCTTGATAAAAGGACCCCTATATGTTTAAACAATTGAAAAATATTTTGAAACTACTTATGGGGTCCCATTCAAACACCACGTATAATGGCAACTGCATGCATAATTGCTGATATAGAATTTGCACTTAGCGCATTATCCCAGCACCTAACTTTAGGCAACTGCTGGGACTCTTCATGCTTGACTGCAGTCAGCCGCTTGGTAACTTTTCTTTGGAATATGCTTCCCATTGACCTTTGTTTGGAACCAAACTAGATCAAGATTAAATCTAAGCTCAAAAGTTGGCTTTTCTGTCACACCTATCCTTACTCTAGTTAATTTAACACCAGGGGTGAGTCACATTTTTTGACAGTAATTACTTGATTCAGGGTCAGTTTTCCCTCCTTTCCATTTGTGTTGTTTCTGGTTAATTATTATTGTTCTACACTACCCCTTTCTTTTGTCTCTGGCCCTTTGCTGTTTGTCATAGTTTGGTAATTTGCTCTCCAATCTTTTGCTTGTTTTGTTGATTGTTCAGGAAACTTTGTGCAATGGTGTTAGCCACTTTGATGGTTCAAACAATCAAATGTGTGGGTCATAAAGGGTGAACAAATTTCAGATAGCTGGTTTACATGGATGAAATATCCCTATATATCCATCACTCTAAGGAAGAGATTTTTGGTGCAACTCCATCTTAATTACTGTGTGCAAATCTGAAGACAAAAATTTGGAAAGGACACAAAAGGTAGAAGTAATACTATAAAGGACCCACAAGGTGGTGCACATCCTGCACTAAAGCCAAGCACAGTTTGGATGTGCACAGGTGGGAAAAAAAAGAAAAGAAATGAAAACCCTGTGGTTCAGTTTTGGGGGGTTGTTCACTAAACCTTAACTCGAGTTATCTGCAGCAGGGCCCATAGGAATAAAATGGGCCCTGTTGCAGAAAACTCCAACTAAGCATTAGTACACAGGGGGGTTGGATTTTTCACTTTCTCCTGATTATTTTGAGATGTTTCTTACAGTTTATTTCAGCCATTTGTTTTAATAATTAGAAATTGAAAGCATGCAAAGATCAGTTGTCCATGTATTAATTTATAGGTTAACTGTAGTAAACTGATTTTGCATTCCATAAATGTTTAAGACAAGTTAATGAAATGAATACATACTGACAAATGCACCTCTCTAATGCCCAGAAAAATGTAAAAGCTTAAAAGTATTCTCTAGAAAAAAAGAAGAGAAAAAGAACATTTCAGTAAGGTACTTCTTCCTGGGACGTCCAAAGCTCTTTTTGCGCCAGCTTTTGCGCCAGCACAGGGCCTTCCTGTACAAATGCATTTCCTGTCAGGCAGAAGGTGGGATAAGGCAGTATGCCTGATCATGAGCCTGTACAGGAAGACCCTGAAGCAGCTCAGAAAGAGCCTTGGAAGCCCAGATCTCTCCTACTGTCATCCCTTTTATCTGTCATATCCTCAATCTTTCACTGTCCACTGTGACTGTTCCTGATGCCTTCAAACATGCCGTAGTCACACCACTCCTTAAAAAACCTTCATTGGACCCTACCTGTCCTTCCAACTATTGCCCCATCTCCCTCCTCCCTTTCCTATCCAAGATTCTTGAACGTGCTGTTCACCACCGTTGCCTTGACTTTCTTTCATCTCAAGCTATTCTTGATCCACTTCAATCTGGCTTTCGCCCCCTTCGTTCAACTGAAACAGTGTTTGCTAAAGTCTCCAATGATCTGTTCCTAGCCAGATCCAATGGTCTCTATTCTATCCTCATCCTTCTCGATCTATCTGCTGCTTTTGACACTGTTGATCACTGTTGACCATCCAATTACAGCTTTACAACGCAGAAAATGTGGGTGAATTGATTAAATACAAACCTCATAAAATGACAAAGATGGTAGATGCTAAACATAGTCACCGTGGGTCCTGCCAATGGTGTACCCTGACGATAGAAGGGAACAGTTGGATTGCTCCCTATACTAATCACAAAATTGAGGCGTACAGGAATACTGATTGCAACACAAAAAATGTAGTATACATTATTCAATGTCCCTGCAATAAAGTCTGTATAGGGAGAAGCAGTAGACCTGTTAAAGTTCATTTAATCGGGCATAAATCTAAGATCACTACACAAGCGGAAGAAGTGCCACTAGTCAAACATTGAACACAAATGAATCACACCACTGCTGATCTATGTTGGAGAATAATCGACATAGTCATCAAAGATACGCAGGGAGGTAATATCGAGTAGATATTAAATTATAAGAAGCAAAGCTGGATCTATAAATTAAATGCTGTTAAGCCTAATGGGCTCAACAGTGAAATCGAATGGCAGTCTTTAATTTGACAGATTCTGTTATTGGCTGGTAGAATCACCTGACTTTGACTTTAAAATGCTAGGAAAAAGACGCCGCAGCCATGTTGGCTGACAGAGTCTGAATAGTTGATACTCGGTACTGAGACACAAAGGTAATAGACCACTATAATGTAGCTATAAGTATGTATGTAAACCATATTGTGGTCTGATGTTTGACTGATTTGTTTTTTCCATAGGGGCATACTTTGAAAAAGCTTTTCTGGCAAAACACGTGTCGGTATGCAGCCCCACCTTTCAGTCTGAAGACATCGAGACTTTAAAGCTAAGTAAAAGGATTTTGTTTCCTCAGGAATATATGTGGAAAATACTTTTGAAAATATAAAATTCTAAAAAAATATACATGAACATTTGAGACTGACGACGAGAAAGGTATGAATTACGTCACCATGTGTAAATTGCGATATGGTGTACAGCCAGTGAACTAAGTTCTACCTCTGATGGTCTGAAGAAGAAAATATAAAAAAGGTATATATAACAGTAATCATTTATTAAGCTTTGTATAACACAGGAGATGAAAACAGTAACAGATATTTAAAAATGTGTGGGACAAACACAAAGGAATCCTGTATAGAAGGTATGGAACCAAACAAGCTTAGAGGCAATTGGATGGCAACATTAGTAATTGGGAAGCAAAGCCAGTGCTGGGCAGACTTCTACGTTCTGTGCCATTATCATGACTGGACAGATTTGATGGCCTGGCATGGGGCTTCAATGACAACTTCAGAACAAGGCCAGTGTCTGGCAGAGTTCTACAGTCTGTGCCTTGAAATGGCAAGGGCAAATCAATATCAAGTATATATATGTAGTATCATATCATACCTTATGCTATGAGTTTATCTTGTTGGGCAGATAAACACAGATTTTAGCACAAGGTCCCCTTGTATGCAATAAGACCTAGCTATTAATAACCCAAATTAACAGTAACATGACATGCTTTAACAGTAGTCTGTGTTGATAACTTCCCCTCGTAGATAGGCAACTTATAGAATACTGTAATTTGCCTGTGTGCCTTCTAAATTTAAGCGCCCCCATTTATGCCAAGTATATAGCAGGTATAAATGGAGGCACCTAAATGTACACTAACACTGGGTGCCCAAATGTATACTAGCATTCTATAAGGACACTTGCAGGCTTATTTTCGAAAGAGATTGCCGGCGATCTTCCGACACAAATCGGGAGATCACCGGCGATCACTCAAAAGAGGCGAAATTGGTATAATCGAAAGCTGCTTTTTTTGACACCATCGCTGCTTTCCTGTCGCTGAGCCGGCGAAAGTTCAAGGGGTGTGTCAGCGGCGTAGCGAAGGCGGGACATGGGCGGGCATGGGCATGGCTACCAGATGGCCGGCTTTCACGGATAATGGAAAAAAAAAAGCTGCGTTAATCAGTATTTCACCGGTTTTACTTGGTCCTTTTATTTTCACGGCCAAGCCTCAAAAAGGTGCCCCAAATCACCAGATGACCACTGGAGGGAATGGGGGATGACCTCCCGTACTCCCCCAGTGGTCACCAACCCACTCCCACACTAAAAAAATAAAAATAAAAACCTTTTTGCCAGCCTGTGTGCCAGCCTCAAATGTCATACCCAGCTCCCTGACAGCAGTGTGCAGGTCCCTGGAACAGTTTTTTGTTGGTTGCAGTGGACTTCAGGCAGGTGGGCCCAGGCCCATCCCCCATACCTGTTACACTTGTGGTGGTAAGTGTTGAGCTCTCCAAACCCCCCAAAACCCACTGTACCCACATGTAGGTGCCCCCCTTCACCCATAAGGACTATGGTAGTGGTGTAGAGTTGTGGGGAGTGGGTTTTTTTTTGGGGGGGGGGTTGGGGGGCTCAGCACCCAAGGTAAGGGAGCTATGTACCTGGGAGGTATTTGTATATATTTTTTTTAATTTTTAGAAGTGCCCCCTAGGGTGCCTGGTTGGTGTCCTGGCATGTCAGGGGGACCAGTGCACTACAAATGCTGGCTCCTCCCACGACCAAATGCCTTGGATTTTGCCGGGTTTGAGATCGCCGGCATTTTTTTTCCATTATTGCTGAAAAACAAAAGCGGCCATCTCAAACCCGGCGAACTCTGGCATTTGGCCGGGCCAAACCGTATTATCGAAAGAAAAGATGGCCGGCCATCTTTTTCGATAATACGGTTTGGCCAGCTGTTTGCGGTGCCACCAAAATAGATCGCCAGCAATCTATTTCACCAGCGCCGTTCGATTATTCCCCTCTTGCGTGCCCAACTGTCAATGCAGAATAGGCTTGTACCCTGCTTTATCGGTGCATCTAAATAGAGACATCCCATTGTAGAATTGTGCTCTGTGTGTTCAGGAGCTTTCTATAATTCACACATTGTCTGCCAACCCAAAGAGATTCTTGAATGAAGTGCATCACAGGCACAGCAGAACTATAAATTTGATGCATTTAAAAATGGCAAAATATGTAATATTATTGTAACCCAATACTCTACTATATCTCTGTATTCATTAAACATTGTTCCTTGTCATGAAGTCCACTTATCTGCAAATTAGCAACAACCATCCTTCACTGTGGTCTGATGAATCATTCAGCGCCATCTGTTTTTACACAGTATTCTATTTTGTAATAGATTTTTGTACATGTGGAAATGGTCCCATTTTTCTAAAGAACCTCAAAGCAGCCAAATAGAATTGCATTTGTCAAAAGAAGTTATTTTCAACAATTTGAACATGCCAATTCGGACAGCACACCTTTAGCCTTTTCGAAAATGGCTGCAAGAGGAAAGGTCTCAAGACAGCCAAACTTTGACTCGGAGGGTTATAGCTTCAAGACAATCCTGTGCTTTCTAGCTAGTTTAATGAGGGGTCCTTTAAATGCTAAAGCCATCTCTCTCTTCAAGGATGTGCCGAAATTAGTTAAAAGGTTTTACCTCAAATGCCTGAAAGGTTAATCCAACGTTGTAGTTCTCTGACACTTTTATTCTCCATACACATTCCTTCAGTGGTCTGTAGTCATCTGGATAATTGGGAGACTGGATCTGACCTGCATCTTTGTGGATCTCACCTCCACAGATTGCTAATTGAAGAAGAAAATGCATTCTAAGCACGGAGTCGGAAACAACATTTTGTTTTCCATCTTTTTCTTAGCTAACATTTTATAGCTTTTTTATATCATTCAAGTTCAAGAAAGGTCATATATTCTAATGAATATGGTACACACTGTAAACACTTTTTTATGATCTGCTGGTAAGGTGGTATATTATGCCTAAATAGGTGATAAACAACAAATGATACAAGGAGAAACCACTTCAAACCAACAAAATTCAGACTGTTCATCACTGCTTCCAACTCTGTAACACTTAAAACCCTTTAATGACAAAGAAGCAGCACAATGGTGTCAGTTAAAATAACTAGTAGGATATTATGGGGCTCATTTTCAAAACAGAAAAACATCCAAAAAGTGGCACAAAGTGGAAGATGGACTTTTTTTTTGCCAAAACGTCCAAATCTCTATTTTTGAAACCCATTTTAAATACTTTTTCTATGCAATTCATCTGCACTGCAACCAAATCACAAGGGAACATGTCGGGTGCGAGATTTAGGCATTCCCAGAACTTGGATGTTTTTCTGCCATAATGGAAGAAAGCAAAAATGTCCAGGGTTAAAGATAGCCATTTTGATCTAGACATAGTTTAATCACAACTAAGTCACAAAAAGGTGCCCTAAATAATCAGATGACCACTGGAGGGATTAAGGCATGACCCTCCCCTTAATCCCTCAGTGGTCACTGACCCCCTCTCACCTTCCAGAGATGTGAGAAAGTAAATACCAGCCTCTATGCTGTTATGGCTAGTCCTATTAGAGCAGTAAGGAGGTCTCTGGAGTAGCCTAGTGATCGATGCAGTACAGTGTAGAGAAGGGGACCCAGGCCCACATCCCACTCTGTTACACTTGTGGTGAAAGTGAGAGCTCTCCAAACCCCACATATAGGTGACACCTGCAGACATAAAAGTATAATAGTGGTGTACAGTATGTTTTTGGTGGGTTTTGTAGGGCCTCCCATACAATATAAGGGGGTAAAGGTGAGATGTATACCTGTAACCTTTTATGTGAAGTCCACTGCAGCATTCCCTATGGTGCCCCACTGCTCCGCTGAGATGTCTGTGTGGCCAGTCCAGTAAGAATGCTGCCCCCCCCCCCATACGTCACAATGGATTAGTATTTGTGCATTTTTCCCTTGGATTTTTTTTTTCAAAAATGGTCACAAAAGAAAAACTCACTGAGCAACATCTAAAAACATCTAGGAACTGGCCATTTTCAAAACGAAAAAGAGAAGACTTTTTTCTAGTTCGAAAACTGCTATGTTCATCACTTGATTTTTGGATGTTTTTTTTAAATATTTTGTTTTATTCAATTTATTCATAGGCTCAGTTTTATAAACATAAATATGTTTTTTATACGTATGAAAGACATGAAACAACAAAATATACATCCCTGTTACACAAAATGATAGATGACAGTGCCTGCTCATACATGTTACACTGTTGGACATCAGCAATCTCCTTTCATGCTACAGATCTTTCCAGATATGAGTTGAGATTCGGAAAAAAAAATCCTTAAAGTTCATAATTCAAATACATAAATCAGTACAGGCCACAGCATCTATCCACTTTTATGGGGCAATTCTATAACAGTGTGCCTATATATGGTGCCTGTTCTAGAAAAGAACATAGTTTTTAGCATAACAGATGTAAATGTTCACACCTAAATGCTGTAGATATGTATGAAATTAATAGCATTCTATAAGTTACACACATGAGAGTCCTGCCCACTCTGCCTATCTGTATGCCACCCATAAAACACATGTTATTGTCACGTGATCGCTCTCTAGCATAGAAGTGAGCTCTTGTGTCACCACTATGTGTTGGTAGCCAGCTGCCGAGAAGCCCCAGGATCTTCACCTGAATCAACCACCGTTCCCCTTGGGTTGAGCCCTCATGTGCTGATGGCCAGCAGGACTAGGAGGGTCCTCAGTCGGTAAGTCAGAGATGCCGAGAAGAGCTAGGGCTGGGTCTGGCATAGTGAAACATGGAGTGACTCCAGACCAGGGGATGTCCTGGTATAATGCAGGTGTCCCAGGCAGAGGTCATATCGGGTGATACTCCAGACAGAATCAGAATACAGGCTGAGTCAGTTCAGGCAGTAATCCAGGCAGTGTCAGAATTCAGGCAGAGGATAGATTAGGCAGCAGTCCAGGCAAGGTTGAAATACAGGCAGAGATCAGGAATCCAAGTAGGGTCAGGTAAGCAGTGATCTAGAGTACACAGTCAAAGCAACTGCAAACAGGAGGCGGGAAGAAGACATGCTGTGAGGAAGAAACCGCCTGTGGCGGGACACGCCACCAAGGTAGGGCAGCATGACAGTTATGTAAGAATTGTTCTAATCTTTTACATGTGTCATTGGCTTGTAAATTTTAGTGCTTAGAATTACCCCTCTGCAGAAGAGTAACAATGGTTTTCAAAGACTGGTGTGAAGCACCTTTTTGCAAAGGATGTCTAGGTAGGAACTGGGACATCTAGGTCTAGATATTCATAATTCCTAGAGTAGCTTAGAAAGGATCATCTGAAGATGAAGCCTTTTATAAAGTATGTATAAGAAAGTCAACATATAAACATTCATTTGACTGCATGAATATATGGGAGCATTGATTTTGCAAACCTATACAGTCTAAAAAAGAACAGCA
Organism: Microcaecilia unicolor; assembly: GCF_901765095.1. Classification (NCBI taxonomy): domain Eukaryota; kingdom Metazoa; phylum Chordata; class Amphibia; order Gymnophiona; family Siphonopidae; genus Microcaecilia; species Microcaecilia unicolor. Next base: position 597,098,114 of record NC_044032.1, read on the forward strand.
TTACATGGCCGTTTGCATGTATAGGTGATAATTTTATGCAGTTTTTTGTGAACATAGGGCTTGATTCTATATATAGTGTCTGAAAAATCTGTGCAAAAAATTTTATAGAATCAGCTTAAATTTTCATGCGGTATATAGAATTATGCTGAGCGTCTCTCCAAGCCACCAAATTTGCCTCCGTCCCTGTGATGGGCAATTGAGGATATCCAAAATGTGAATGTTTTGGTGAGAAGGATGTCCATGCCTTTGCTACACCTCCAACACCCCTTTTATTTATTTGTATTTTGGATCACAAGTAGCAGCAGTGGGATTTGAACAGGTCATCTCTGGATTGCAAGACCAGTGCTCTAACCACTAGGCCACTCTGCTTCCTTGAAATTTGGCCGTTCCTGTGGAGGGGGGCAGCTCAGGATGTCCAAAATGTTTGAAAGAAGGACGTCCCTGCCTTCGCTATGCCTCTGCTGACCCCCCCCCCCCCCCCCCCCAGGGACCTGAATACTGCTGCGATGGTCCTGAGTATGATATTTGAGGCTGGCAAAAAAAGTTTTTAAAGTTGTTTTTTTCAGGATGGGAGGGGGTTAGTCACCACTGGGGGAGTCAGGGGAGGTCATCCCCGATTCCCTCCGGTGGTCATTTGGTCAGTTAGCGCACCTTTTTGAGGCTTGGTCGTAAGAAAAAATGGACCAAGTAAAGTCGCCCAAGTGCTTGTCAGGGACACCCTTCTTTTTTCCATTGTCGCTTGAGGACGCCCATGTGTTAGGCATGCCCCAGTCCCGCCTTCGTTACGCCTCTGACATGCCCCCGGGAACTTTAGAAGCAGTCGGGGATGCCTAAAATCGGCTTTCGATTTTGCCGATTTGGGCGGCCCTGAGAGAAGGACACCCATCTCCCGATTTGTGACGAAAGATGGGCACCCTTCTCTTTCGAAAATAAGCCTGATAGTATACTATTTACAATGTCAACAAAATACACAACAAAACATTTTAATAGACAGCATAGGATATAAGCAAAGATGGAACAAATGGGGGTCTTTTAAAAAAGGTACGGTAGCATTTTTAGCACATGCTAAACGCTAGAGACACCCATAGGAATATATGGGTGTCTCTAGCATTTAGTGCACACTAAAAACACTAGCGCATTTTTGTAAAAGGCCCATACAGATAGGTAAGAGAGTAAGAGGAGTTAGAAAATAAGGACACTAATTTAAAGAAAGTTGCACATGAGGTCAGTGAGGTGATTAAATACTGTTTCAGCTAGAGTAGGGGTGGAGCGTTTTGAGTATTTAAGTGGGCACTTTGTTGTCTGTTAGGCACCTAACTGCTACATTTAGGTGCACATTTACACCTGCCACCGAACAAGCATTAAGTGGTGGTGCCAACATTTAGGCACCTAATTGCTGACTTAAGCTAGTATTTCTGTAACAGATTAGATGCACAACTTTGCCCTTATAGAACACTAGCTTGATGCCTAGATTTTTGTGCCTCTTACAAAATTTCCCCGAGTCTTTAATGTATTCAGCTTTATCTCATACCTATTCATTCTCAATATCCTGAAAATATGACTGGTTTTGGTGGGTCCCCTTAATAGGTTTGTGAAGCCCTGCTGAAAATACTGGAATGCAGAACATGAGAGGAAAATTGAGAGATAATTGCTCATATAAAGTTGGATATTCTGCTGTGAGAGACCAAAACCTTTGTCCAGTCTTAACCAGAAATGATGATCCTTCGATATTCTATTTTGTCTATAAGGTGTTGGAGGAAAGTGAACTCCATTGAGTCTGTCATTAATGTGTTTTTATTAATGTACTACTGGATATTAAAAGTACCATGATGTAAAGAGTTATCATCCCCTCTCAGACTTGTTTACAGTGTACAACACACGAGGGAATGACTGGATGAGCTCATGGAGCTAAGGGAAGAATTTCTTCTGCCCAATATCTTTTATTAGAACACTACATCAGCACTACAAGGGAGGTGTTAAAACACAGCAACCTGGATGAGTCCTGGTTCATAGAGACACAACCTGTATCAGATACTTCTCTGGCACACATCCAAGTTCAAACTTTCAGGACTGTTTCACACTTTCCAGCTGGTTTGACTAAAATGTCACATGCACATGGGTTCAGATATTTCTGCTTTAGTAAACAAGAGAACTGAGAGGGGAAAGTAAGGGAAATGGTACAGGAAGATTTCCTCAGACCTGCAATTTTCCCCTCTCAGAAGGTTTTTCAGCATCACTCAAACAATCAGAAATTATTATTATTATTGTTTATTGCATTTGTACCCCACATTATCCCACCTTTTTGCAGGCTCAATGTGGCTTACATAATGTTGTTATGATATAGTCATTACATGATCTTAAATACAGTCGATAATAGGCTGAAGTTAGGTGATTTAGATGCAAGGTGCTAGGTAGGGTATTGTGCAATGAGAAGCTAGATTGAAAAACAAACTTTCTTTCTTTTTTCATTTATTTAACCGTTTTACACTTGTTGAAACTGAACATGGCCAAGACTGAACTTATTGTCTTCCCACCCAAGCCCACTTCTCCTCTCCCTTCACTCTCTATCTCAGTTGATAACACCCTCATCGTACCCGTCTCATCTGCCCGCAACCTCGGTGTCATCTTCGACTCCTCCCTCTCCTTCTCTGCACATATTTAGCAGATAGCCAAGACCTGTCGCTTCTTCCTACTACTACTACTACTACTATTAAACATTTCTGTAGCGCTACTAGACTTACGCAGCGCTGTACAAATTAACATGAAAAGACAGTCCCTACTCAACAGAGCTTACAATCTAAATTGGACAGACAAACAGTGGTGTGCTCCTCTCTGAGCACACCACCCAAACTCTCATCCACTCTCTCATTACCTCTCGCCTTGACTACTGCAACCTACTCCTCACCGGCCTCCCACTTAGCCATCTATCCCCCCTTCAGTCCGTTCAGAACTCTGCTGCACGTCTTATCTTCCGCCTTGACCGATATACTCATATCACCCCTCTCCTCAAGTCACTTCACTGGCTTCCGATCAGATACCGCATACAGTTCAAGCTTCTCCTACTAACCTACAAATGCACTCGATCTGCAGCCCCTCCTTACCTCTCTACCCTCATCTCCCCTTAAGTCCCCACCCGTAACCTCCGCTCTCAAGACAAATCCCTTCTTTCAGTACCCTTCTCCACCACCGCCAACTCCAGGCTCCGCCCTTTCTGCCTCGCCTCACCCCATGTTTGGAACAAACTCCCTAAGCCCATACGCCAGGCCCCCTCCCTACCCACCTTCAAATCATTGCTCAAAGCCCACCTCTTCAATGTTGCCTTCGGCACCTAACCACTACACCTCTACTCAGGAAATCAAGACTACCCCAACTTGACATTTCGTCCTTTAGATTGTAAGCTCCTTTGAGCAGGGACCGTCCTTCTTTGTTAATTTGTACAGCGCTGATAAACCCTAGTAGCGCTCTAGAAATGTTAAGTAGTAGTAGTAGTTGAAAGACATATGCAAACTATAAAACAGACCTTCAATATTTTAAACTCTGCAGTTAGTGTCGCTTAAAAATGCCAGCCTCGGCTTCAGGCGAATAGCCAGACCTCAGGTTTTGTGGAGGAGTGGGGAGTAGAGCCCAAATTTGGTGGGCACAAAATTTTGCCCTGCCTCCCCACCCCTGCTGCAACTCCATATACCTGAGCTGGCGGGGGGGAGTCCCTAAGCCCCACCTGTGGAAGCTGTCCTCCAGCCAATATTTGTTGTCCTAAGTTGCCCTGATGCCTGAACTGCTTTCCGCCGTGCATGCTTGGTTTTACTGAAATTCAGCATGCTTGAGGAAGCCCCCCCCCCCCCAAACTGTGCATGGCTCAGTTTACACACATGCATGAGAAGGGGCAAGCCTCCATCATGCAAGCTCTATTTCACTAAAACCAAGCATATGCATGAGGGGGGAGGGCATAGAAGGCTCAGGAAAACATGCATCAGCTGGAGGAGGGCTTCTACTGGCAAGGCTTAGGGACCCCTGCCAGCCAAACCAGCAGACAGATCATCAATTTGGGGGGGGGGCATGAACCCAAATGGGGGAGACTCAGGCCACCAGCCCTCCCCCCCATGGCTATGCCACTGTGCAGTCTTAAATACCTGGATATTCAGTGTCGGGACATACTTAGATACTGGCAATATCCAGGTATAAAACAGACACCAGAAATTATTTGGGTACTGCTAGTATCCAGCTGAATATCAGAAGACATAGTTAACTTCTGGCTCTGCCCTTGGATCACCTTAGTAGTTTCTGGATATGCTGGGGAAATCAATAAAGATTTTCAGTGGGATTAGTTGGATAATGCCATGGAAAATCAATGGCTAGCCCCACTGAGCAGCATTAATCTAGGTAATATAGTAAATGACGGCAGATAAAGAGATATACGGTCCATCCAGTCTGCCCAACAAGATAAACTCATTTTACATGGTATGTGTTACTTTATATGTATACCTGAGTTTGATTTGTCCTTGCCTTTCTCAGGGTACAGAGCGTAGAAGTCTGCCCAGTACTGTTCTTATACTAAGTTCTGAAGCTAATATCGAAGCCCCTTAAAATTTACACTCCAGCCCATCACAATCTATTCAGTCATGATCAGGGCATAGACCGTAGAAGTCTGCCCAGCTTCTGTTTTGTTTCCCAATTACCGGCGTCGCCACCCAATCTCTGCTAAGATTCCATGGAACCATTACTTCTAAACTAGATTCTTTTGTGTTTATCCCACGTATATTTGAATTCCATTACCATTTTCATCTCCACCACCTCCCACGGGAGGGCATTCCACATATCCATCACCCTCTCCGTGAAAAAATACTTCCTGACATTAGTCCTGAGTCTGCCCCCCTTCTACCTCAATTCATGTCCTCTAGTTCTACTGCCTTCCCGTCTCCAAAAAAGGTTAATTTGCAAATTAATACCTTTCAAATATTTGAACGTCTGTATCATGACACCCCTGTTTCTCCTTTCCGCCAAGGTATACATGTTCAGGTCAGCAAGTCTCTCCTCGTACAGTTTGCAATGCAAATCCCGTCAATTTTTCTCAATTGTCTGGAGTGCAATAATATACAAAAATATATACAATAGTTCACTCCTGCTGTATGCTTTGTAGAATTATGCACCACTATGAACTGAAATATATAATTTATATAGAAAAAATAGCCTCAAAGGCCCAGGGAACCTCGAATTAGGACTCCACTGAGATGGCCAACATCATAGGCTCCTCCTACCTTCCGAAAAAACCTCCACAGGTACCAAAAAAACTCCCTAACTTGGGGAGAAAAAGGCCCTGTGAAAACAAAAAACGGAAAGTGGAGTCATTCAATTATTTATTAAGAAGTCCAAATGAGTGCTCAGCTCTACAAAGAATACTAAATGGAAGAAAAGAATTTGTGTAATCACTTCAAAAAACCTCTTAATAGTGTGAAAAAACAGTTTTAAATAGGAACGCAATTGTGTGTAGGACTCGTCTATAGGAGTCCATTCCGATATTCAAAAGAAAACACTTATCTTGAGACGTAGATACTTATATCTCTTCTACATCCAGGAGAAGCTGGTCTTGCGTTATCGATCAGTGGAAAATTCCATTCATATATTAATTGTTATAAGTCACACAAAACTCCGGTTCTGAAGTTACATCGTTTCAATGTGGGCAATGCTGTGAATATTGCTCTCACTCTGATTATCTTGCTAGATTTCCCGACAGCAAGGGACCCACTGTTTCGCAATCTTCGTCAGGAGAAAATGTTGAAAAACAAAAAAATGTGTTTCTTTTCAATCCATCGCGAATAATGGTTCAGAAAATGGCGGATGGTGATATAGGACGCCGACTAAATAACTCCTCCCCGTGGGCATTACGTCATCAATATCTAATATCCAATCATCTGGCTCCATTCCTCAGTGTCAATTAACACACCCCTAATCATGAAAAACCCCAATGGGCTATCATTGAAAAATCCCAAAAACAATATTCATCTGGTATAGCTCTATACATTTATTTTAGCGCTCAAAATCTATAATCATGAGAGCGGGACACATTTATAAGTCTAGAAAAAGACACATTCTTGGTTCAGAAGCAAGCCCTCCATTCCGATAGTCCATCCATATCCCTAGACCAGATGGTCAGTGATTAACAAGTCCTTTTCTGTTCATCTTAATGACGGACCCATGGAGTGTCTCCTCTTGTATCATTGTTGGCAAGCTGTTCTGTCGCCAAACACCGCAACCGGCTAAACTCGTGGTTCTTCTCAGTGCTATGCATAGCCAAAGGCATATAAACCTTTCTAGACTATATAGCATATTTGTGTTGATTGCTCTCACTTTAATTTAGAGAAAGGCACATTCTTGATTCAGAAAAAAGCCTCCCATTCCATCGGTCCATTTAGGCCCCTAGGCTGAATGGTTTGTAGTTGATAAATCCATTTCTGTTCTTTTTGGTGAAGGACCTGTGAGATGTCTCCTCTTCTGTTGTTATTAGTAAGTTGTTCTATTACTAAACACCGCAACTGGCTAAACTCGTGATTATTCTCAGTACAATGTTTAGCCAGAGGCATATGAACCTTTCTAGATTGTATGGCATGTTTGTGTTCAGACAATCTGACTTTAAACACTCGTTTCGTTTGTCCTATATAGCGCAAACCACATGGGCATGTGATCATATAGACCACTGCTGTTGATGTACAAGAAGTTTCACCCTTCAAATAGAACCAATCTTTTTTCGTTTTATCCCAAAATTTATTTGTTTCCTCCATCACTGCACACATGATACATTGCCCACATTTCTTATGACCAAGCATTTCTTGTTTATGTTTATACGTGTCTGTTCTAACATCCGGATGACAAAGCACTTCAGATAAGTTGGCACGTCTCGAATAAGATATGAGACATTTTTGTCTAGCAAACACTTCATGGGCCGATAGTATTTTCCAATTCTTATATATAATGTTGGCAACCTTAGGTGTCAACGATGTATATTGCATAATACAAACAGTTTTTTGATTTTTCACTTCTTGATTATTCTGAGATTTGGATTCCAATAGATGTTCACGATGATTGTACAGTGCTCTTCTGTACGCATGTTTCACAATTTTTGTAGGATATCCTCTTTGAATTAATTTGTCTTTTAATCGGACAGCCGAGTGTTTATATTTCTGTGAAGTGTCACAAATGCGCCTGTAACGTAAAAACTGTGCAAATGGAAGATTATTCCTAATGTGTATAGGATGCATACTATCATAAGACAGCAATGAATTACGATCTGTTGGTTTCGTGAAAACATCAGTTTCAAATCTATCTCCATGTTTGGTAATCTTTACATCCAAAAAACTGATTTCATTTATGTGAACTGTATGTTGGAATTTAATGGTAGGATGGCATGCATTGAGATCTATCAAAAAAGAATCTAGCATTTCTACTGTTGATTCCCATATTATAAAAATGTCATCGATAAACCTCCACCAACATTTAACATGTTGGTATCGTGGAAGCTTATAAATGACTTTTTCTTCTAAATGCGCCATGAATAGATTAGCAACCGTAGGAGCAAAAGTCGCTCCCATGGCGATTCCAGATAGTTGTAAAAAAATTTCTCCATTAAACAAGAAATAGTTATTATATAGTCGGCGTCCTATATCACCATCCGCCATTTTCTGAACCATTATTCGCGATGGATTGAAAAGAAACACATTTTTTTGTTTTTCAACATTTTCTCCTGATGAAGATTGCGAAACAGTGGGTCCCTTGCTGTCAGGAAATCTAGCAAGATAATCAGAGTGAGAGCAATATTCACAGCATTGCCCACATTGAAACGATGTAACTTCAGAACCGGAGTTTTGTGTGACTTATAACAATTAATATATGAATGGAATTTTCCACTGATCGATAACGCAAGACCAGCTTCTCCTGGATGTAGAAGAGATATAAGTATCTACGTCTCAAGATAAGTGTTTTCTTTTGAATATCGGAATGGACTCCTATAGACGAGTCCTACACACAATTGCGTTCCTATTTAAAACTGTTTTTTCACACTATTAAGAGGTTTTTTGAAGTGATTACACAAATTCTTTTCTTCCATTTAGTATTCTTTGTAGAGCTGAGCACTCATTTGGACTTCTTAATAAATAATTGAATGACTCCACTTTCCGTTTTTTGTTTTCACAGGGCCTTTTTCTCCCCAAGTTAGGGAGTTTTTTGGTACCTGTGGAGGTTTTTTCGGAAGGTAGGAGGAGCCTATGATGTTGGCCATCTCAGTGGAGTCCTAATTCGAGGTTCCCTGGGCCTTTGAGGCTATTTTTTCTATATAAATTATATATTTCAGTTCATAGTGGTGCATAATTCTACAAAGCATACAGCAGGAGTGAACTATTGTATATATTAATGCAAATCCCGTACCATTTTTGTAGCTTTTCTTTGCACCGCTTCCAGTCTTTTTATATCTTTAGCAAGATATGGCCTCCAAAACTGAACATAATACTCCAAGTGGGGCCTCACCAATGACTTGTAGAGGGGCATCAACACCTCCTTTCTTCTGCTGGTTATGCCCCTCACTACACAGCCTAGCATCCTTCTGGCCACGGCCATCTCCTTGTCGCATTGTTTCTTCACCTTTAGATCCTCAGACACCAACACCCCAAGGTCTCTCTCCTGAGTTGAGCTTACTAATCTCTCCCCTCCTATCCAGTATCTCTCTTTTGGGTTTCTGCACCCCAAGTGCATCACTCTACACTTCTTGGCATTAAATTTTAACTGTCAGACCCTCGTCCATTCTTCTAACGTTTGGAGATCCCTTCTCATCGTTTCTACTCCCTCCAGGGTATCCACTCTATTGGCTATTTTCATGCCATCTGCAAAAATGCACACCTTTCCTTCCAACCCTTCAGCAATATCTCCCACAAATATATTAAACAGAATAGGCTCCAGCACTGACCCCTGAGGAACTCCACTGCTCACCTTCCTTTTCTTCGAGCGGATTCCATTTACCACCACCCTCTGTCACCTGTCGGTCAACCAGTTCACCACTTTCGGTCCTAAATTCAACCCTTTCAGCTTATTCATGAGTCTTCTGTGGGGGGGCCATATCAAAGGCTTTGCTGAAGTCCAAGTAGATTACATCTAGTGTGCGTCCCTCATCCAGTTCTTTGGTCACCCAGTCAAAAAAGTCAATAAGATCCTTTCTTTCAGCAGTGACTCCATTATTTTTCCTAGGTAAGAGCCCCCCTACCTGAATAAATATGGTGAAACATTTACCCCAAAATTTCCAATTAAAAAATCATTCAAAAACTATACAAACAACATAATCTACATACAACATAACATAAAAAACAATCATAAAACAAAACACCTGCCATTTTCTCTCTCTGCCAGTGGTAAAGAGTAGGCACCATTAAACACATTGCAGATTTTATGGAAACAACCAAGTCTTCATCAATATGTAAAAGCATAAATAATTTTGTTTATATTGAATAGAAATGAGAAGCCTATTCCTTAGCAATAGTGCTACAACAGAAAACACAGTCACCCCAATATTCAGAAATATTTAACCAGTCAGAACTGCTGACCGTTTAAATAGTGCTGAACCAGCCATCCACCAGTATTCAGCAGGGGATAACCAGTTATCCCCGTTGAGTATCTCTGGCTAGCAACTAGCCGGTTATATCGCGCAATATAACTGGCTATCCTCTGATTTTTAGACTGGGTTTAGAGACAATGTTTTGCTGCATCAAATAGTAGAATATCTTTGGCCAGTTTGAAGATAACCGGCTAAATCTTAATATCGATTTAGCTGACCAAAAATAAACTGGATATTCAATACTGGTCACCCGAAACGACCCGGCATTGAATATCTGGGCTTAGCACTGACCGCAGGAGTTTGCCGGTCTAGCTCCCATGGTCTGAATATCAGCCTGAGTAAATCAAAGCCTAGAATGGGGTATTGCAGCAGATCCTGGGGAACTGGGTTTGATTCCCACTGCAGCTGCTTGTGAGCCTGGGCAAGTCACTTAATCCTCCATTGCTCCATGTACATCCCCCCCCCCCCCATTTACTAATGGCTGCCATGCAGCAAAAGCGACACGGCCCATTCAAAATGAATGGGTTGTGTAAGCATTAGCGAACAGCAGCAGCTAGCATGGCTTAGTAAACAGGGGGGTTAGATTTTGAGCCACTAGGGACAGAGAAAGTACCTGCATATAGAGCTAGATTGTATATATGGCACCTTAAAAATCGGTGCCCCCCAAAACTGTGCCTAGGTGTATTCTATAAACTATGCCTAAAGTCACGGGAATTTATGCCAAGCAAAACTTGGTGTAAATGCCGGTGACTAAGTTAGGCGCGGAACGGGTGTATTTTATAACAGCACACATAATTTAAAGAAACACCCATGATCCGCCCATTCCACGCCCATGACTACACCCCTTTTCTGCAGCATATATTAGAATTTACGCCCATTACTTTATCGAATACGCTTAGCAAGTTGTGCGTGTAAATTCTTCTTATTTATTAATTTATTTGGATTTTGCTCACACCTTTTTCAGTAGTAGCTCAAGGTGAGTTACATTCAGGTACGCTGGATATTAAAGCCAATTAGTGTCAATAATTGCTTGCTAATCTGCAATTATTGTCACTGATTGGCTTGTTAAGATAATTAAGTTGTGCATGAAATACAGAATATAACCTGAATTGTGGGTGCAACTCAAGTCACACTATATAGAATCTAGAGGATAATGTGTATGGCACTGCATTATCTAGTAGCGCTATAGAAATTATAGTAGTAGTAGGGTATCACACAAATAGAAGGAAGCAATAAATAAATAAAGCTCTTTTTTATTTGACCTAAGGATATGTCAGTTAATGTGAAAATTAGGTTGGGCTAAGTGTCCAACGGCTGTGCTAAATGATTGCATAGGTGTGTACTAACAGCTTTGATTTGATTTATTAATTTGATATACCGCATTTACACAAAAGCATCAAAGTGGTTCACAATAAAGCAATAATTAAAAAATATACATATAAAACATCAGCAATACATCATAAAAACAAACTAAACTCAACAAATTTAAGCACAAAAAAATCATAATTTCACAACTGCCAAAAAGAGCTTACATAAACCATACTTACAAGGTTTACAAAACATCCAATAACTATCCATATCTATCTATCCATCTATCTTTGGTTTATTTTATTCTTTTTTTAACTATTTGGCAAAAATTTATAATTTGACAATCTGGAGAAACATACTTGTCCTTGGTGTAGTGCAATAATATATGTGGAGTAGCATTTTAGAAAGGACATCCAAATCAGGTCAGGATGTGTCAAGTTCCAGTAGTATTTTAGAACACAAACTGCTGATGTAGACCCTGTTCTAAGATTCATGAAGTAGAGAGGTGTGGTAGCCGTGTTAGTCCACTCTTAAAGGTTATCAATAGAAAATCAAACAAAATAAAACATGGAAAAGAAAATAAGATGATACTTTTTTTATTGGACATAACTTAATACATTTCTTGATTAGCTTTTGAAGGTTGCCCTTTTTCGTCAGATTGGAAATAAGCAAATGTAGCTACCACATTTGCTTATTTCCGATCTGACGAAGAAAGGCAACCTTCGAAAGCTAATCAAGATTCATGAAGAAATAGATTTTTATGTATGGCAGGAGAATCCATATTATAACCATAAAAATCTAAAATATCAACGGGGTTGAAATGGGCACATGAATGATTAGATGATGGAACTTAAAACATTTATATCAGCCATTTTAAAAACATCAGCGTATACTTTTTCCTAAACTGTCACAAGTTCAATATCCCTTGCCAGTTTCGCATTCAGGAAGGAAAGCAACCACTGGGGGAAAGAAGGGTGACTTTCCCTAATCCCTCCAGTGGAATATTCTTCACTTCAAGTATTTTTTCTGAAACACAGACATCCCTAATAGCAAATATAAATCTCCTGACATCAATCTTTTTGGACATAGCTTTTTGGAATGCACGTCAATATGTTTAGCCTGCCCTAATCCCTCCCAAAACATGCCCAGACCATGCCCTCTTGCCACGTGCATATTTTTCAGTTTTAGAAGTAAATATCCCAGCTTTGTAAAAATAAAAACTGGGATTTAAGCACTATAACCTTCTAAATGCCAGTTTATGCATGTCTAAAGGGTGAATAGCATTTCTAAAACAACCACAACAGGAGATAAGCTAAAATGTTAATCATATGTAACAAGACATAAATAAAATACATACACACTATTACATCAAATAAAATTATAATCCTCTATAGAGCAATAAAAATCCCTCTGAGCAAAGTCCACAAAAATATACTGATCCATATGTATCTGTTAAATAACAAGGCCTTTATTTTCTAGTTCTTGTTTGCTGTGAAACTGCATCTGATCCTGTTACCCATATGTATTGTTTGCTTCAAAACACTGCTTTACCAGTAATGACTTCGTTTTAGAAAACTGCAAGACCATTGTGCTTTGAGCTCTGAAGTGGAGAATACCTTCTCCCTTTGGCTCTCATTGGATAATCCATTCCAGGGTGTATAAGTAGTCAGTGGGGCTTAGTCCAGGTCTATAATGGATACCCAGAAGAGGGATGACATAAGAAAGATTAGCTTTGATGTGTTGCTAATTTTCTGGGGAAACCACATTCAGATTTGAATTAAAGACCCTAAGTAAAATGAGATCCCATTCCTCTGCCAATTATCCTTTGACGTCATTCTTCTCTGTAATGGCACCAGAGGAACATATTCAAAAGAAAAGGAAAAAAAAAAACCTTGTGTGTGGTCTCAAATGTGCTATTACTGCCATTTTAATAGGAACAGAACAAAAACTATTTTGACAATTACATTTAGAAGGATGCTAAGTTACCGTAATCTTACTCTCGAGAAATAGGAATCACTTTTCAAGAAGGGGTAAGCTTCTTGATTAAACGTGAAATGAAGTAAATGTCAGTTCTTTCAAGTAATTATTGTTCCAATTCCAGGTGGTAAACTTAGTCAAGTAATACATGTAGTTACACAATTTTAAAAGTGACTTACCCTCATAGACTGCTGCAAAGCCCTTCCCTACCCAATTACTGCTGCTGCGAAACTCCACCCACATTCTGCTGTCTGTAGTCGTAAGGAGCTCCGGTAATTTCTCACCACAAAACCTTCCTGCAAGACAAAGGAAAGGCCTGGATGGCTACAGCCTGAATCGGAACGCCAAGTCCATGCTCTTCAAAGACTTTTGTTTGGTCCATTATATGTTAATAGCGTTAAGATACTTTCTGTGCTTGTTTTATTTGGCTAATAAAATTCTTCTCAGGCAGCTGAAGCACTTAACTTTTCACTTGGTACCTTATAACACCTCAGGGTATATTTTATGTTACATATTATCCCCTGGATTCTATAAATGGTGCATAGAGGTGTGGTAGCTGTGTTAGTCCACTCTTAAAGGTTATCAATAGAAATCAAACAAAATAAAACATGGAAAAGAAAATAAGCTGAATGGAGGAGTGGCCTAGTGGTTAGGGTGGTGGACTTTGGTCCTAAGGAACTGCGTTCAATTCCCACTTCAGGCACAGCTCCTTGTGACTCTGGGCAAGTCACTTAACCCTCCATTGCCCCAGGTACAAATAAGTACCTGTATACATAAGCTGCACTGAGCCTGCCATGAGTGGGAAAGCAGCATGGGGTACAAATATAAATAAGATGATACCTTTTTTTATTGGACATAACTTAATACATTTCTTGATTAGCTTTTGAAGGTTGCCCTTCTTTGTCAGATCAGAAATAAGTAAATGTGTTAGTTGATAGTATATATAAGTGAAGCATCAAAGCATTTCAATGACAGTCTAGCAAGGTGGGGGTGGTAGGAGGTATGCATGGGTACATCAAAGCATTTCATTTCATTGATAGTCTAACAGGATGGGTGTGGATAAGTGAGAGGAGAGTGATAAACACTGAAATACAACTTTATGGTTTATAATGGGCTAGAAAACCCAGATCCTTGTTAAGTCCCGCCTGTTGGGTGTCAAAATATTCATTCATTCTGACTTCAAAGGTCTTATGTTCCTGTATTGTTTTAAAGTTACCCTTCAGGATTCTTACTGTGAAATCACTGGTGCAGTGTCCTGGTCCTGTAAAGTGTTGGCCCACAGGGGTGGGAATCTGACTGGCACCAGCTTTCTTCATAAATTTATGTGTGCAAAATTGCATGAAATCTTGAGATGCACGTTCAACTGAATTGGCTAATAAGCCAATTAGCGTCAATAATTGGGTGCTGATTGGCAACAGTTTTGATTTGCAGGTTCATCTTGCTATGCGCAATTCTATAAAGATCTGTGCACAAATTTTATAGCGTGCAACTGAAAAGGGATTGTGATCATGGGAGGGACAGGGCTTTCACTAAACATGTGCACAATATTACTGAATACCAGGGATCTGCACCTAACTTACATGCCAGGATTTACACCAGGTTTCAGTTGGTGTAAATCCTTGCAACCAAAGTTTGGTGTAAAAACCGTCTCTATGTGTTATTCTATAAATTGCACGCCGTTTATAGAATAGCGCTCCACGCTGATTTTTTTTCTATTTTTTGCACCATTTTTCAGCCCCTTTTACTGAATCTAGTCCTATATTCTAGCCATTAGTGCTCAACAGGAATTAGCAGTACTGCTTGTGTTGAATTTCAAAGACAATTTGGTTACTGCACCTCATTCTTGCTCTGACAAAACTTTCTCCTTTAAAGCTTAGGTTTTTTTTAAAGCAGATATTGAAAAATACACCTAAGTGTGTGATGATTTTGTAATGTGGAGAAATATGGACATTCGCTTGGCTACAAACCTTGACTCACATTACTCTTTCTACATATGACCAAAATGGTGGACATTATAACAGCCCACAGGACTACCTCACTCCCTCTAAGCATGTGCACTTAAGTTAATAAAACATGATCCATTATGCTTTCTCACATGAAGAAGAAATTACATTTTTTCTACCAGTAAAAGTGAGTACAAAGGAATGACATTCTAATCAGTCAAACGTGTTTAAAGAAAGTCCTCCAAATTAATAACTGCCTGAAAGAGGATATGGCCAATTCCTTCCCAGCACTAGTCCTGTAGAAGGGAAACTGAGGAGTACAATGACTAAAGCTGTGCCGGCATCTCATGTTTCCACTGGACAAACGAATCATTATACTGGGCGTCTTTGTAGGCTACAATACCTTTTAAATGTAAACAAGGAAATTGAGCAGTTTAGTATGAAGAAAAGAAACATGAAGAGCAAGGCAGCATCATAGTCACAAACTAATTAGGGGCCACATTAAGCATGGTAGAAAGCTTAAAAGAGGAAGGCGTAAAAAATGTGAAAATTGATTAATAGTTAGAACATAAGAATTGCTCTACTGGATCACACCAAGGGTTCAACTAGCCCATGTCCTGTTTCCAACAGTAGCCAGTCCAGGTCACAAGTGCCTGATTGAGGGGTCCTTTTACAAAGCTGCAAGAAAAAAGGCCCTGTGCTAGCAGCAGGAGCTGTTTTTCCCATGCAGTGGTTAAAAGCCCCTCCGACACACATGGCCATGCAGTAAGAGAACTGTTACCACGTGGCTATGCGATGGGGAGCCCTTACCATCACCCACTGAGGTGGCAATAAGGGTTTCCACTCTAACCCGGCAGAAACCAGGCAGCACACAGCAATGCCCGGTTACTGACGGGTTACCACCATGCAAGCCATTTCTGGGGGTTTTCTTTTTTCCCCGGAAATGGTGCGTGCTCGGGGCAGGACTACCTCCGGTGGCCACTTGCTATTTAACCTTAGAGATAGGCAATGGTTTTCCCCACATCTACCTTAATAATGGTATATGGACTTTACCTCCGTAAAATATTTCAAACCTTTTTTTAACCCAGCTACATTAACTGCTTTTACCATTTGCTTTGTCAGTGAGTTCCAGAGTTTAACTATATGTTGAACATTGTACTTTTTGACAGAGTAAACAATTAATTCATGTTTACCTGTTCCACTCTACTCATGATTTTATAGACCTCTATCGTATCTCCCCCTCCTCAGCAGTATCTTCCCCAAGCTGAAGGACAGTAACTTTTTAGATCTCCCTCATATGAGAGTTCCATCCCCTTAACCATTTTGTCACCACTCTTTTTAGCTCTATAGTTACACAACTGCAGCCAAATTCTATAAATGGTGTCCAAACATAGGTGTACAGTTATAGAATAAGGCCAGTTTTGTGCATAACATAACTAATTAGCACTAACTTGGC
The DNA here is from genome assembly GCF_901765095.1 of Microcaecilia unicolor. Classification (NCBI taxonomy): domain Eukaryota; kingdom Metazoa; phylum Chordata; class Amphibia; order Gymnophiona; family Siphonopidae; genus Microcaecilia; species Microcaecilia unicolor. Next base: position 597,114,390 of record NC_044032.1, read on the forward strand.
AAATAATTGGTGATAACTACCAGTATTTGGTGTTAACAAGCACTAATGGATGCTAACTAGAAGTTGCACATCTAACAGACTTCTGCTCCTATTCCATAAACAGTGCACCTAACTTCTCTTGAACACTAATGCATAGGAGACATTAACATGAGAGGGGCATGGATGTGTCAGGGGCGTTCTGACTATTCTTGCATGCATTTTATAGAATAGTTGCATTTATGCACCTGCCACATTTAGGCGTCATCATTTATGCCAATCATAGACATGAAAATCATGCCTATAGTTTGGCATGTAACTACGGACTTGAGCTAGTGTTCTCTACCAGAGTTGGGGGGTCTTTTTACAAAGGCGTGCCTAGCATTTTTAGTGTGCGCTAAAAATAAGCATTCTATGGGTGTCTCTAGCATTTAGCACATGCTAATCATTAGTGCTCACTAAAAAATGCTACTGCGCCTTTGTAAAAGGACCCATTGGTGCGCAACTATGCCCTTATAAAATTCTAGCTTAGTGCCCAGTTTTTGGGTGCCTAAATTTTAGCGCCATTTATAGAATTGCCCCCATCTGTATTCAACTCTGGTATGCATTATCTCCAAAACTCCAGTACAATATATCTTTATTACAAGAAATCACCTAACGTGGTCCATGTTTCACCCACTCATGGGCTGCCTCAGGGGTATAATTGCTGTTTGCTGGGAGATGAGCCACTATCTGTTCTATATATTGCCCTGCTTATTCCGTCTGTTTGCTGCTTATAGAGCTTTGCTCTCTTTACAGCTGAAAATGCTAGGCTTTTGGCACTCTTGTCATTTGCATTATACCCCTGAGGCAGCACATCAGTGGGCGAAATGTGAACCACATCAAGTGATTTCTTTTAATAAAGATATATTGTATTGAGACCATTTCTGGACCTACGTTGCGTTGCATCTGTTTCTGCTGTAAATCCAAAGAGCCTCTCTGTTTTGTGTTATCTACAAAACTCTACAGAAAAGGACAGCATGAATCCAGGGCCAATGAATCCCTTCCCCATCATCCTTACTGAATAGTCCAGGAGATCTCATTCTGTCTGCACTTAAAAAAGGAGAGAGAGCAAACAGGGGCATAGTGTTATTACTGATTAATTGCATTTAGCATCAAAATTGGTTACACTGCACTGACTCAAAGTCATTCTAGACCTCATTTTCAAAAAGCTGTCTGCTATGAGAAGAGCATCGGAAAACCTTTTGGACAGTCATTCCGTCTGTGTTCCAGCTCAAGGCTCACAGAAATGTTGCAGCTAGTCAAAAGCCGCTGCTACAATCGGGAAAAACAGAAAAAAAGCCATCACTATTGCCCTAGAGCCTATCAAATCATCTGTTTGTTTAGATTACTTATGAAAAAAAAAACCTAAGCTATTATGAAATATAATTCAGTTCCAAGTTCTCAGTTCCTACAATGAATATTTTAACACTTCTGTAGTTAATAAAGCGTTTCCCAGTTTTCCCACAAACTGAAAGAAAAGCAGACCAGAATCTTTCTAGCTCTTACTGTTGTTTTCAGCCAATTTTACATTCTGTAGTCAGTAGGGAAGCCCTGAGGTTTTCATTTACGATTTTACAAAGTCATGGTGGTGTAAGCTGTCAGAATAATATCTTGAAAACAAACATGCATTCTCCTTTAACGATTCCATTCTCATTTTACAAACTGAGACGCAAAATGTTTTCCCTTACTGTGAAATACAGAATGAAATTGACTAGAAAAATGTACATTTCCTGATTAATGTCACAGTGCAGATACATTTTCACAAGCTGCCTTATATGCCGTTGTCTGGACAAAGACATTAGCTCTCAAGCTCTCTCTCATCAAAGTTAGATTGCTGGACTTTTGTGTTTATGTTTAACTCAAACACTAGGCTGAAGCCATTATTAGCAGCACATGTGGTTTGAAGCTGTTGGTTGTCAAGCTGTCTCAAATTTCTTGTTAATAATAATCTATGTCTCTACTGATTGAATTTATTAGCATGAAAATCTATTCAAGCCCTGCACAGGGCTTAAGACTAATCTGCAGCTGCTGTGGGTTGCTTGGCCTGGAAACTAACACATCTGAGTAAACCGAGCCCAGATTAACCAGCACTGGCCATAACACTCAGCCCTGATTCACAGGGATCACAAACAACTCATTTCCAGTGTTGGTAAGTATTCAAAATAGTAATTAAAATACATAGGAAATACGTTGTGCTTGTATTTGAAATATTATCCTGCTTTGGTACTTGTATCTGTACTTTAAATACTTATCCCCAGGTATTTAGTATTTTCAGAATACTTTGGTCAAAATACTTTGCCACTAGTCTACTCCTTCACTCACTTTATGCAGTTCTCCAAAGTTGGACCAGTATAAGAAAAGGCTCAGCATTTGGTAAGCCACTCTGTAGTAATTAATTTGTAAGTAGGTAGATTTGTGGAAGAGAAACACTCTATCTAGGGGGGCTCCAGAGAGATGTAGTCTGCAGCAGGCGGCAATACAGTATTGGTACAGGAGGTGGACTCATCACCTATGATTCTTCACTGCTTGCAATGGAAGGCACAGGATTGGAACAGGACTGCCCACATGACCCTCCCATCCTTTTCCTGCACTCAATCCATAGGAGAGTAAGAACTGGTGTGTTCTGACTGGTGAGCTTATTACAGCCCAAAAATCCCTAGTGATATAAGGTCTGTGGTGCTTTCTAAAATGGTGGAAGGGCAACAAGGCAATGCAATATCAGCGATTATAGATGGGAAATTCTTTTCATTATTTAAGCAAGATGCTGTGTCCGAACAATACTTTAAATGCATGGATAGATGCCACATCGAATTTACCAAAACATTTTAAGGTAAGGAATCTAATTTGCCTAATTCATTTAATAAACCAACATAAAAGTCTAATAAAGTTACACAAAAAGGTATGAATTCTGTTTGAATGTGTCACTTTATAATTAATATTTCAGACAGTCCATAAAAGCAAGGTAAATGCTTATACCAAGCATAAAAAAACAAGCAAAAGACCAGCAGCATCTATATCAGCTGAAGAATTGGCCACAGGAATGTTGAGAAGGACTAAGAAAATCTGCATTCATGAAAATCAGTCACTGACATAATTTCAAACCTGCTACACAAGTCAAAGTTGACAAACTGGTGATGAATTTGTGCACAGTGGAAAAAAACTCTTCAAAGATTTAATTACTGGTTTGTCACCATCACACAATGTCAGAAAATATTGACAAAACAACAGGAAGACAAATTTAGCTCCCTCATGTGTGACATGAGTCAGCAGATTTCAGAACCCGCAGTTTGCAGAAAAGCAGATATATGGAGCTGTCTTTAATAAAGTTTTGTTGGCATAACAGCTCACTGGATTGCACATGACCTGAAGAGAAAGTCATTTGCACTAGCACGTTCCTGCATCAAGGGTAGCCATACATATGACACAATTTCTGAACATATCATCAGTGCTCACTCAAAATTTGGGCTGAACCACAAGATTACTTTTACCATCACAATGGATTGAATATGATTAAAGTGTTCTCAGAGCATCAGGAAAAAGAAAGTGAAGCAGAAGGGATGGCTTTGGATGAAGTTAGGAGGTCTGGACTTTTCGAGGATGAGTCTTCTGATCTTGATGACGTAGCAGGCAAGTAAAAAGAGTAGATGTGGACAATATTTTGTCTGGAGATTCAGAACAAAATGATGTTTTACTACCTAAGCATATGCTTAATCTGATTGCAACCACTGATTTCCAGAAGTTAATAACCACTGATGAAAGCACTTACAAGTGCCAGATAAGAAGTGCATTAGCAAGGTGTTCCAAACTATAGGAAGCATACGTAGAAATACAAAGGCCTCAGTTGCTGTTGAGTCTATAATAGGTTTGTCTCTTCACACTGCCGGTGAGACTAGATGGAATGTAACATATGATGCTATGCACTGCCTCATGGAACCATGTGTTTGTGACAAGCTGTAACAGATACCATGGATATGTCTCGCTTCAAGAAGATCGAATTAGATGTTCTTCAGGATTACCTGATGATTATCAGGCTTATTTTTGAAAGAGAAGGATGCCTATCTTTTGACACAAATCGCAAGATGGGCGTCCTTCTCACAGGGTCGCCCAAATCGGCATAATTAAAAGCCAATTTTGGGCATCCCCAACTGCTTTAAGTCACGGGGACGACCAAAGTTCCCGGGGGCGTGTGGGAGGCGTAGCGAAGGCAGATCATAGGCATGCCTAACACATGGGCATCCTCGACACATAATGGTTGATGTCCTGGCCTGTCCGGGGGACCAGTGCACTACGAATGCTGGCTCCTCCCATGACCAAATGGCTTGGATTTGGTCGTTTCTGAGATGGGCGTCCTCAGTTTCCATTATCGCTGAAAATCAGAAACAACCAAGTCTAAAGACGATCATCTGTAAGGTCAACCTACATTTCAGGATTTGGGCGTCCCCGACTGTATTATCAAAACGAAAGATGGACGCCCATCTTGTTTCGATAATATGGGTTTCCCCGCCCCTTCACGGGGCCATCCTGCGAGGATGTGCCCAGGAAATCTTGGGCATCCCTTTCAATTATGCCCCTCCACGTCAACCATTGCCATGGCCTTAGGAAAGCTTCAAGGAGAGAATGACTGTTACCTTGGATTGCTCATGCCAACTATTCAGCAGATCATAAAGCAGTTGCTAAGTATTGCATCTGCTATGGAATACAGTGGTTCTGTGGCAGAAGAACTGAGTCGCTGTGTCAAACGACGCTTCCCTCATTATTTGCTTATTTTAGTAACTCTAAAGTTTATGCAGTAGCAGCAGTTGTCATCCTAATTTCAAGTTATGCTGGGTGTCACCTGCCAAGAAAGATTGGGTAAAACCAGCCTTTCTAGATGAAGCAAGAAAAATCAGTTCAGATGTTGGTGAAACAAATGAAGGTGCCTCCATGACTACAGCAGATGATTTGTTTGATTTTGATGATGATGAAAATTCTGGCACTGAATCAGAAAACTCAGCTGCAAAGGTATATCAACTAGCTACATAAATAAATTTTCTTATAATGACTATTAATATTAAAATGATTAAATATTTGCATATTAAGGTAGAGCACAAATAATTTAGAGGTCAAAATCTTCTTGTTGAGCTTGTTTTAACTCTACACATTTGTTAGCTTTATATCAATAACTTCCTGAGCTTTAACATTTTATGATTTTAACAATGTTGCATTGCCTTTTAAGGTGACAGCAGAATGCCTACTCTATCTCGGGGAGCAATGCTTAAACTCCCTCGGCTGCTTGAATCAATATCCAGTAGTCAAGCTAGTATCTTGCAAGATAAAAGCAACACTGAAATATTCTTCACCTGTCAAAAATTTATTCTCAAAGGGTTCTTTAATTTCATTGCCGAAATGGAATTGCTTAAATGACAATTTTTGAAAAACTGTTGTTGCAAGCAAATTTATAATAAGTCACATTGTTATTGTTAAGGAATGTCATAGACTCTTGGACAATGGGGATCATTTTCAAAGCACTTAGGGGTCTTTTACTAAAGCTTAGCTCAAGTTATCTGCAGCAGGGCACATAGGAATAAAAATGATGGATCCTCAGAAGCTTAGCCAAAATTGGGTGGCGGAGCAGGTGGGGTAAGAGAGGTTGGTAGTTGGGAGGTGAGGATAGTGGAGGGCAGACTTATACGGTCTGTGCCAGAGCCGGAGATGGGAGGCGGGACTGGTGGTTGGGAGGTGGGAAATACTGCTGGGCAGACTTGTATGGTCTGTGCCCTGAAAAAGGCAGGTACAAATCAAGGTAAGGTATACACATATGAGTTTATCTTGTTGGGCAGACTGGATGGACCGTGCAGGTCTTTTTCTGCCGTCATCTACTAAGTTACTATGTTACTATGATGCCTGCTGCACATAACTCGAGCTAAGCTTTAGTAAAAAATCATCTTAGACTTACAAAGTTCCATAGGTATCTATGGTATTCATTTTCAAAAGAGAAAAAAATGTCCAAAAACTGGCATAAATCTGCATTTGGATGTTTTATTTATTTATTTGTTACATTTGTATCCCACATTTTCCCACCTATTTGCAGGCTCAATGTGGCTTACATAGTACTGTAAAGGCGTTCGCCAATTCCGGTATGAACAAATACAGTAATGTTGTGGTAGAATAAGGTTCATGTGTACAGACACATTAGGGAACCATAGAGAGGAAGAGAATCGTAGAGAGGAAGAGTTATTATATGTCCATTACGAGCTTTGGTTTCGTTGTGTTGCAGAGTACAGGCATTTAAGTTGGGTCGGTAGGGTATGCCTTTTTGAACAGGTTAGTTTTTAATGATTTCCGGAAGTTTAGGTGATCATAAGTTGTTTTCACGGCTTTTGGTAATGTGTTCCATAGTTGTGTGCTTATGTAGGAAAAGCTGGATGCATAGGTTGATTTGTATTTGAGTCCTTTGCAGCTTGGGTAGTGGAGATTTAGGTATGTTCGTGTTGATCCTGTTGTGTTTCTGGTTGTTAGGTCTATGAGGTCTGTCATGTATTCTGGGGCTTTGCCGTACATAATTTTATGAACCAGGGTGTAGATTTTGAAAGCAATACGTTCTTTGATTGGGAGCCAGTGCAGTTTTTCTCGGAGGGGTTTGGCGCTTTCAAATAGCATTTATCCAAATATAAGTCTGGCTGCCGTGTTTTGAGCGGTCTGAAGTTCCTTTATAATTTATTCTTTGCATCCTGCATAAATTCCGTTGCAGTAGTCTACATGGCTTAGTACCATTGATTGTATGAAGTTGCGAAATGTTTCCCTCGGGAAGAATGGTTTCATGCGTTTGAGTTTCCACATTGAATGGAACATTTTCTTTGTTGTAGATTTCACTTGGTTCTCTAGTGTGAGGTTATGGTCGATTGTAACACCGAGAATTTTCAGGCTGTCTGAGATAGGGAAGGTATAATCTGGGGTGTTTATGTTTGTGGGTTTGTTTGTATTGTATTGGGATGAGAGGATGAGACAGTGTTTTTTCTGTGTTGAGTTTTAGTTGAAATGCGTTTGCCCATGAGTCCATGATATTCAAGCTGAGCTTGATTTCGTTGGTGATTTCTGTCAGATCACCAGGAATGTATATTGTGACATCGTCTGCATAGATGAAAGGGTTAAGGCCTTGGTTGGATAAGGATTTGGCTAGTGGGGTCATCATTAGGTTGAAAAGGATCAGTGATAGTGGTGACCCTTGAGGTACTCCGCATTCTGCTTTCCACGGTGGCGATATGTTTGAGCTTGATTTCACTTGATATGTTCTAGTGGTTAGGAAACCCTTGATCCAACTAAGTATGTGTCCGCCAATGTTTTCTCACAAAAACATCCAAATTGGCATTTTAAAACCAATTTTTAGATGTTTTTCTATGACGTCTGCCAGATATGTGTTCAAATCATATGAGGCATGTCAAGGGTGTGTTTAGGGTGGGATCTGGGTGTTCCTAGCACATGAACATTTTTTGCCATAATGGAACAAAATAAAAACATCTTTGACTATAAATTGAACATTTTGGTCTAGACCTGTTTTATTATCAAATAAGCCACAAAAAAGTGTTCTAAATGATCAGATGACCACTGCAGGAATAAAGGAATGACACCCCATAACTCCTTCAATGGTGACTGACCCCCTCCCATCCCACAAAGATGTAAATGAAACAGTACATTCCAGCCTTTGTGACAACTTCAGATGTTATTGCCAGTCCTATTACAGCAACCTATTACAGTTGGTTGAAATAGCCTAGTGGTGGGTGCAGTGCACTGTAGAGAAGGTGACCCAGGCCTAAAAACCACTCTAACATTTACACTTGTGGTGAAAAGTGTCAGTCCTCCAAAACAAAACCCCAAACCTGCTGTACCCACATATAGGCAACACCTGCAGCCATAAGAGCTATTGCAGTGGTGTATAATTGGGTACAGTAGATTCTTTTGTGGGTTTTGAAGGGCTCATCATACAATATAAGGGTGTAATGGGGTGATGTGTACCTAGGACCTTTTATGTGAAGTCCACTGCAGTCCCCCTAGGGTGCCCCGCTGCTCTGCCGGGATGCCTGTGTGGCCAGTCTACTAAGAAAGCTGGCTCCTCCTATGCCCCAATGACTTGATTTCGTGTGCTTTTTACTTGGATGCTTTTTTTTTTTTAATGGTCCAAAAAGATAGATGTACTAGGCACAACATCATCTAGGAAATGGTCATTTTCAAAGAAAAAAGATTAGACATTTTTCTGGTTTGAAAATGGTCATTTTCACTACTTGATTCTTGGATGTTTTCAGCAAAACATCTAATGTCGGATTTACACATCATATTGAAAATACTCCTTTATGTAACTTTGTAAGTCTAAGTGCCTCCACAGATTCTAAAATGGTGAAAAGAAAAACAAACATTATGAAGTAATAACATTTATTGAAAACTTGGATTTTCTGTTCAGTGTTGATTGTCAAAATGGTATTTTGTATTTAGTATTTTAAATACTTTTTTCTAATTAAGGGGGTATTTTAAAAGTAATAAATAGAAATAAATCAAAATATAGAAAAGATGATAAGAAAATACCTTTTACAAAGCTGTGTTAGTGTTTTTAGCCTGTGCTAAAAATCACCATGCGCTAAATGCTGAGACTGCCATAGGAATATATTGGGTGTTTCAGCATTTAGCACAGCTTTGAAAAAGATTCCCTTAATATTTCATTGCTTTGGAAGGGCAGTATTTGTACTTGTAAGTATATTACCCAACACTTCTCATTTCCAGAAACAGTTTCCTACCCAAAAGAGGTGATTTTCTCCAGTAGCCATCTCTCACTTCAACATAGTCATACCAGCAGAGGCTGCTCTTGTACAGATCCATTGTTGTAAAATTCAAAACAATCTGCAATTCAAAATGGAACAAAAAGGACAGAAAAGTGAGACCAGATTCTAATCTAAACATTGTTTCATGTATGTACATAACCAGATATTTAGTAGTAAGCACTGGCATAGGGATACGCAAATTTAAACAAACTCATGTGACCAAACCCAAGGATTTGTGGTCCCAGGATTAAACAGGTGAATTGTGTCCAATGAGACTCTGGATACGTATCCTTTGAACAAAGAGATTAAATTTGCCAAACAGAACTTTGGCAGAGACCAGAAAGAAAACAAAACGTGAGAATAGCTGCCAGTTGTCAGGCTGAACACACCCAATCTCCATGAATCTTATGGTGCCCTAATTGGCCACAATGTTCACAAATTTGTTTAGAGAACACATTCACCAAAATTTGTGTTATTCTATTTCGAAGGAGCTGGCTCCTCGGGAGGGAATCCCCTTTGGTTGCAAAAGAGATTTACTGTACTGTGCTCTAAAGTCAGAATGCATTTATGTTCTGATGTAGCTGTTAAAAATCTTAACCAGAAGAAAGTCATTGCCTTCTGCAATGTATTTAATTATTGCAGCCTGATGATTCGAGAGCAACAAAGAGGGGACAAGGAGCTCCTACCATTGTAAGCCCACAGATGCTGACACTAAATAGGGTTCCTTAGTACTTTGATAAATCAGCAAATGACAGTAATATGCTTGGAGTAGTTCTTAAGCCGTTTAACGGCACATTTGTGGATTTGTATTCATTAAGCAGGCAGTGGACTACGCTGGAATCATGCTCTGGCACAGCTGCAAAGGCATCACCAGGATCAGAGGAAATAAAATTTCACTGGCACTCAAATTAAAACATTATGTCTAATTTCTCTGGGAACTCGCTTTGTCATACTTAGAAGTGAAGAAAATCATAATTCAGCAGAAAGGAAGCATAAACAAAAGCAGTTATGAGAAAATGAAGAGAAAGAAGGCAGCAAAACTGCAAGAAAAAGGATTAGCACGCCTAAGGTGCCTTGTCTGCAAATCGTCATCCTCTATCCAGCATGGGTTTCCACAGCGTGGGAAAAAGAGGCGTTCCCCTTGGCAGGGGATCACAATCACATGTATTGACTATGTATGGGGAGAAAAATAGTGCATGGAATTGGCTTTTTCAAAAGTATGTGTGCTATTTTAGCCTCCTCAGCTGCCCAACACATTTGCATGCAGAGTTCACACTAACTTTGAAAGAGAACCTACCCAGCAGGCTTGGATTAAGGCATAAGTAAAGTAGGCAAAAACCTAAGACCCAAAGGGCTTTTTTTGTGTGTGTGTGGGGAGGGGTCAGATGCACTCAGGACTTAGGAAGCTATGATTGTCATCTTATGGATTTTTTCAAGATTTTACCAATTCATAAAATTAAATGTCTGAAAGCTAGAAGGATGGCTAAAGTGTCTTGATATTTTTAGAAGTTAGCCCTCTATAGCTCGTCCTCCAGTACAAAAATAGGATACAGTGGGAAGGCTTCTAGTCACAGGAAGGCTTGGCTGAACTGTGGAAATGGGTACTGAGCTCTGCATGCAGCCTTGGAGACACCTAGAGGGGCATAATCGAATGGCACCGGTGAAAGATTGCCGGCGATCTATTTTGGAAGCGCTGCAAACAGCTGGCCGGAACCGTATTATCGAAAAAGATGGCCGGCCATCTTTTCTTTCGATAATACAGGTTGGACCGGCCAAATGCCAGAGTTCACTGGGCTTGAGATGGCCGCTTTTGTTTTTCAGCGATAACGGAAACTAAAAGCGGCCATCTCAACCCCAGCTAAATCCAAGGCATTTGGTCGTGGGAGGCGCCAGCATTTGTAGTGCACTGGTCCCCCTGACATGCAAGGACAGCAACCGGACAGCCTAGGGGGCAGTTCTAAAAATTAAAGAAATATATACAAATAGCTCCCAGGTGCTGAGCCCCCCAAATCCCCCCCAAAACTCACTCCCCACAACTCTACATCATTACCATAGCCCTTATGGGTGAAGGGGGGCACCTAAATGTGGGTAGAGTGGGTTTGGGGGGGGGGGGTTGCAGGGCTCAACACTTACCACTACATATGTAACAGGTAGGGGGGATGGGCCTGGGTCCGCCTGCCTGAAGTCCACTGCAACCAACAAAAACTGTTCCAGGGACCTGCATACTGCTGTCAGGGAGCTGGGTATGACATTTGAGACTGGCATACAGGCTGTCAAAAAAGGTTTTTATTTTTATTTTTTTAGTGTGAGAGGGGGTTGGTGACCACTGGGGGCGTACGGGGAGGTCATCCCCCATTCCCTCCAGTGGTCATCTAGTGAGTTGGGGCGCCTTTTTGAGGCTTAGTCGTAAAAATAAAAGGACTAAGTAAAACCGGTGAAATACTCATTAACGCCGCTTTTGTTTTTTCCATTATGCACTGAAGCCGGCCATCTGTTAGCCACGCCCATGCTCGGCCATGTCCCGCCTTTGCTACGCCACCAACACGCCCCCTTGAACTTTCGCTGGCTCGGCGACGGGAAAGCAGCAATGGTGTCAAAAAAGGGGGTTTCGATTATACCAATTTGGCCGCTTTTGAGAGATCGCCGGCCAACTTCCGATTTGTGTCAGAAGATTGCCGGCGATCCCTTTCAAAAATAAGCCTGCTAGTGAAAACAGTGATTTCCCATTCTATAATCTTTGTGCCTACATGTAGACACCATTAGTGCACTAAAATTATAGAACAATAGCGCTTACATGGGTGAATGTACTATTTTGTAAATTTAGTGCACAACACATATAGCATGTATCTGCATGGGAGGAATACATATGAGCAGGGTCTAGCAGGGCATGGGCAGGACCCCACACTTACATGTCTACCTTACCGAATACAATAAGTTACACACTTCAGTGCAACAAAAGCAAAGAAGAGAAATCTCCACAGAATATGCAGGGGAAATCAAAGAGCGAAGGTGGCCAAAAACAGAGGCAAACCCACACATCCTAACACAGATTTTTTATTAGTGGCTATCCTGACATGGTCATGTTTCAGCACAATGCCTGAATCAGGAGTTGTTGTCTGTGTATAATGAGGATATCTGTACCAAACTCTTGGTGTTGTTCCATCAAATAATACACAAAGGGCTAGGATTCAGTAAATGGCACTCAAAAATTAGCACCAAATAAATCAGTGCATAACGATATTCTATAATGGGCAATCAAAGATGAGTGCCCATTATAGAACAGCATTGAGTGCCAATTGGGGTGCCAGGATTTATGCCTGCTGAAACCAGGTGTAATTATTGGCTCTCAATTTGGGTACACATCCCTGGTATTCTATAATATTGTGCACATATTTTAGCAATGGCCCTGACCCATCCATTTATCTCCCATGGCCATGCCCCCTTTTGGATTGTGCACTATAGAATTTGGGTGACCGTTGTTACAGAATAGCATGCAGAAATTTAACTGGGCGCATATCTTAGATTGGAGCCCAAATAATGGTGCCCAATTTTGGGTGTCATATGTAGAATCTGGGTAAAAGTATTTTAATGCTTAGCATATTGTGGAGTCCTGGCAGACGTTGCTCTCACTAATAAAGGATCTGTGTTTTGCCTTGTGGTTTTGTCTCCATTTTTGGCCATCTCCACTCTTTGGTTTCATATGTTTTAGATAATCGCTAACCTGGAAAAATTTCCACAGTATGAAAAAAGTTTATACTAATCAACAATTCTCCCATTCTTTATTATAAGAAGGAAAAAAAAGGCCTCACAGAGCTCCTGGACAGTATTCATCCATCGTAGCTTAAACGAACCTCGAGTTCTCTGTTCATCATTGGCCAAAAACCTTCTCAGTTGTACCGTTATAATATCCTCAATAAACTAACAATAGATATAAATCTTGCATCCAAGTACAACTCTTACACATTGATGTGCGGGAATATGGTGATTAGAATAAGTTTGAGAGAACACTTATCTTTCAAACTGGCACTAGGGATTTCTTCAGTAATATGCTCCCTCGCCCCAAGCCAGGTTAGCGATTATCTAGCGACTGTATATTTTCACAGCCTAAGATAATCTGTATTCATATGCTTTAGTGCAACATCTACAGGCGTAAATGTCAACTTATGCTCTATTCTATAACAGCATCTGAATGCCCAAATGTCATTGTACAACAACTCTTATGCCCAGCATTTCACCCATATTTTGAAGCCTATTTTTGGGCATCCTCTAGTGAATTGATCCCTGAGTGTGACGGGCAAGAGTGGAATTCCTGAGAAGGGGTAGAAATGTAAGAAACATGGGCTGATGTGTGAGAGGTCCACTGTTGCAGACTGAGAAAAAGGTTTCATTCTTTTAGGGCGTTTTTACTGAGGCGTGCTCATATTTTTATCATGCCCTAAAATTGTGGGTGCACTAAAGGTTAGAGATGCCAATGCATTTCTAATGACGTCTCTAACCTTTAGCGCACCCACAAGTTTAGCATGCGCTAAAAACGTGAGTGCGCCTTAGTAAAAGATGCCCTTAGTGAATGAAAGGAGATGGCTGCCATTACGAATGTCCACGTGCTAGCACGGTAAGAGAGAATTCTATATAGATTGCCAAACGTTAGGCACCAAGATGCAGTGCACTAACGGCATCTGGGCACCTTCATTCCATTATAGAATACTACTGTAAGTCGGCATTTACCTGCCATCATGTGGATGTGCCCACTTATGGTGTAAATGTGTGTGCCAAAATATACACTTTAGCATGTAACATATAGCATTCTGTAAGTTACACATGTAAATGTGGGACCTGCTCATGCCACACCCACACCCTGTATACACCCCTCACATTTACATGCTAAGCAAGATGAGTGCTAAAGTTCTAGAATACCACTGACCTCCAGATTCTATATAGCATACATGGAGATCCAAGCCAAAATCCAGGCATATTCTATAACAATGTGCTTAACTTAATTGGCTTAACAAACTAATTAGCATTGTTAATAGCACTAAAGCAATAATGAGCACTAATTGGCATTAATTAGAATTTACATGCACAACTCACTAAGCATATTCTGTAATTTAGTGTGCACAACTTCTAATGTGCGCAGGCAAAGAGGGGTGTGGTTATGGGTGGAGAAATGGACGTTTTGAGGGTGTTCTGAAATTTACGTGCGTAGTTATAGAATATAGCCCTATGCACCTCAATATACACACTGGTATTTATGCCACGTTTCATTGGTGTAAATGGAGGCGCATAGTTTTAAAGTCGTTGGGATATTAACAAGCGTATTCTATATACGGCATCCTAAATCTAGGCACAGCTTGTAGAGTACACGTAGGCAGAAATGTTTTCTGTGTGGATTTTTTAGGTGCCATAAATAGAATCTGGCCCTGAGTGCCCAACTAGTACTTACACACGAAACTAACAGCTTCTCACATAAGTGCTAGTATTCTATAACTTACCCGTGTTATTGACACTAAATTTTAGGTGATCTGTTATAGAATGAGGGTGTTAATCTTCATGTTAGTACCTAGATCTTGTTGTATAAAATGAGACTTGCAATAAATTACACTCGCCAATCAGTAACGCAGATTAGTACTTACGGCCCTCAGTACGATAATCCAAGTTGGTCAATTTTTGATCTAAATTTTTACCTGAATACCTAGCTGATTATGTTCAGCTAAATTCTCTCCTAAAGATAACATGCCAATATTTGTCTGTCTTACATACTCAGTGGGGTTTTGAATATTTACCTCACAGTATAGCATATAGTCATACTTGCCAAAATTTCCTCAAAGCAAATTACTGATTATACTTGTTAGACCGTTTCCTACCATAAGTGTCCATTTACAATATACAATTTTACGAACACAGAGTTAAAACCATGATGCCATTTCATCCTATTTATGTTCTATTTATGGGTAAAATTATTTTCAGTTTCGTCTTTAACATTCTCTACAAGACTGTAGGTAGACTGTTTAACTGTGAATGGTTTTCTGATTGATATGAGATCAACTATGACTGATACAGTTTTTATGATTTTCTTTTTATATGCATACTTTCAGCATGATCTGTGCCTTTTTCAGCCTGGTTTCAGATCCTGCCACCACAGAATATGTGTAACTTTATTTTAACTGAACACTCTTTGTTTGAAAATACAAAGCTCAGAAAGTCAAGTTTCTGTAACTATTGCTATCATCAAAGTAGCTTATGACAAAAGATGTCTGTCACATTCTCTGCTGTTACCTGCTAAAGAAAGAATACATTTTGAGATTAGGACTCAGTCTTTAGTGTGTAAAAAGTGTGTTTAATTTTCTCTAGGGGTGGGCGATAATTTTTATTTTTAAATACAATTACATTTTTTAATCATGATCACAATTTTTTTTACTCCTGTCTGTTGTCCAGCATTGCTTTCTTTCCCCTTGCCATTACATAGCAGAGAGAAGGCATCAGCATCAGGTGCAAGTAGCATGTGGGATTCGCTACCAGAGACCTTATGAAGAGCCAGATAAATATTAAGTTAAATGCAGGGAGTGGGGGGGGGGGGGGGGGGGGGGAAGCTGGACCTGTATGCTGGAGGGTCAGCAACATAAGAAGAGATAAATGGGTGTCTGTGTGTCAGGGGTAATAGGTTTATAGCAGAAGGGGAGACACTTGGATGTATGTACAGGGGATGGATGTAGTAGGAGAAGAGAAAAGCAGGTATCTCTATGGAAGGGAGGAGGAACAATGTGCTGTGGGAAGAAAATGTGTGTATGGAACTTTTCATTATATTCAGCAGGTTTTAAAAAATGTTCATGTAGTGCAAATTTACTAGAACCAAGACATCCAGCCCAGAGGTGCAACTATATGATTAAAAGTTTTAATACCACGATTAATTTTGATTAACATTTTTCATCGTTGCCCACCCCAAATTGAACAGCATATTGTGAAGGATAATCAGCCACACTGAGCATTTGTTCGAAAGGATATTTGGGTCAACATAAAAAAAGAAACTTGGAAAAGCATGTGCCCAAAACACATGCCGTGCTTAAGTGTGATTATTCGTGCGATCAAAATGTTTGATCGCTCAATTAATCACGATTACAATTTTTAAGCTTTGCCCACCCCTAATGTTCTCTGCAAACTCAGTCAATATAACAGACAGTTCCCAATGTAGGAATCTTAATTTGGATCTCACAACTTTTCTCACCAGATGGATACAGTAGGAGGAGAATATAGTTTAGTAATATAATAGCATTTGTTTTTCTTTGTCTTTCTGCTATTATCCTGGAAAAGGTACAGTGCAAAATGCTTACAAGCACTGTGTCATCATACCATTGCCTAATACTGATATCATGTCCTGTTGCTTCTGAAATATGAAAATAAATACAAGCATCTGGTTCCAAACTACGTAAACATGGTGTGCAGTCAATTAGTAATATTTGAGCACAAATGTCATGTCTCTTTTCTAACCAGTTCACTTGCATCAGCATTGCATTCTTAACCTACAATGGTTATGAGCCCAGAATATGCAATTAGGCATGAGATATTCTGTGATCATGATGGTTGGAGTAATAACTAATATGCAATCCCCACCCATTTCCTATCTGACTCTATATTTATCAGTTAATAGAGGAATTAGTGTGACCTAAGGAGGCATTTCTGTAAGTGGGCTCCTCTAGTTCAGTGCTCCAGTGAGATGCGGTAAAAGCCTATCCTATAATGGCATCTGGGCACCTCCTTGCAATGACACCAGCCAGGGGCCTGGTGTAAATTTATGCGCAGATCCGGGCCCATAAGTTTACACTCATCTTGGGTGAGTGAGTAAATGCATGATTGGTTAAGTTGTTTGGCTAAAGTAGTATACTGGAAAGCAAAAACTGTATAACTATCACTCTTTAATCACTGGATAATTGGTCTGGTAGAGGGATTGAAGGGGGGATACCCAGATGACACCAATCATGATATAAGGGGAGAGAGAGTATTGAATTTGGTTGTGAAATATGGGGGGGAGGGGGCACAAAAAGGAAGGCAGGGGAGGGGCTGGAGTGGGTTCAGGTGGTTAGGGTTAAGTACTGGTCTTTATAGGACAATTAATACCTGATACTTCACTTCAACATAAAGCTACTGCAGTGCCCAGCTCTCACCCAGATATGGACTTAAAGACCTTCCTTAGGAGCTTAAATCTGTTGGATCCATGGAGGTTGCTATATCCTACCGATATGGATTTTACTCATATTTCTAAAGGTTCTGCGGATATAGGTCCATTAATAATTTCTGATCATAGATTAATATTTCTGAAGCTGGAGATAATGAGGCCTCATATGAAAGGAAACACTAGATAACAATTTCCGTTCCACCTTCATAAAGGATGTATTCACTTATCCCCCTCCATGTTACCTGTATGGTCCATCCAGTCTGCCCAAAAAGGTATGTATACCTGATCTTTGTTTGTCCTTGCCATTTTCAGGACATAAGTCATAGAAGTCTGCCCAGCACTGTCCTTGTTCTAAAAATTCTGAAGTTAATGTCGAAGCCCCTGAAAAGCTCCACTCCAGACCATCCAAATCTATTCAGCCACGATCAGGGCACAGACCGTAGAAGTCTGCCCAGCACTGGCCTTGTTCTCTAACTTCTAAAGCTGAATCTGTCCAGCTATGATCAGGGCACAGACCATAAAAGTCTGCCAAGCACGGGCTTTGCTTCCCAATTACTCGTGGTTGCCATCTAATCTCCACTAAGCTTCTGTGGATCCATTCTTTCTAAACAGGATCCCTTTTTGTGTCTATAATTCTATTACCGCTTTCATCTCCACCACCTTCTGGATGTTTAAATATGCAGCACACACAATTTCTAAAGGAGTATGCTCTGTGCAGGGTGGAAGAGTATATATGTTCTGACTTTTCCATGGTAATAAATGCTTACTGTACAAAAACAGATGCTGGTGTATTAGCGAACAGCTCATTAGGACTTGAGTGACTGAGGGGGTAATTGCATTTATCTATGTGATGTTTAAAAACACATCAAAAACGTAATCAAAATAGCTTCTTCACTCTGCTCTTTAATTGGCTCTTCCTGAGTATACAATTCAGCACTTACATGTCTAAAACCCCTAGAAATGGAGCTCTTCATCTGAATGTCTTCCTCTCTACAATAGCTGTTCCTACTGTACATGGTGCATGTTAGATAGATATTTTGTGTATCTTTATACATATTTTATAAATATTTCTGAATTCAGTAAGCCTTTTGTAAAATACACTTTTCTTATTACCTTTTATAAAGCTAGTCAGTGTCGACCTAGCTGCACATATTTATTCCATCAAATGTATTAGTACTTCATGAACCCCCTTGTAAAGTGAGACCTGCAGTGACATCAAGGCCTCACTTCTGCTTCTGGCGGTTTCGCACACAAGCAGATTACACTGTAAAATCCATATAGCCAGTAAATTCATTGTCCTTAAATGAAGGCTGCTTGAAAAATTCTCATTTTAATTACCACAGCTGCAACTTAAACTACCCCTTTTAACATCCGTAAACATTGATATCCCAACTACAACATTACCCAAGATCCCAATCCCAACCTTCACTCTTCTAAATTTTTGGGAGGGATTGGGTAGGAAGAAATTTCTTGCTTCAGTTCCCTCAACTAGCTTTCCTCCTTGCTGCCCATCAATTCTCCTCAGCCCGGAGCCCGTCAATTTTCCTGACGTTCTTCTGCTCTTTTGCTCTTCCCTAACCTTAAAAAAAACCCCAAACAACTTACATACCATTCTTTCTGCTCTAATTTGAATGCTTTACTAAACCTCAACATCTCTTCCCAGTTATCCCTTCTTATTTGGTTTACCCCTTTTTGCTAATTAATTTAATTTAATTACATCAACATTTCATTAATTTTAATTCCTAAGTCTTTATAAGATTCCCATTGCAAAATAATTAAATTATCTTCTTATCAGGTATATATCTCCACCGCCACCACCCATTTTTCTTTTATGCCTTCACCATAACAAAATATATGTAGGCACTACTGCAGCAATGCCAGTATTATCCACCCATAATTGATCTTATGGGGTTTCTTTAATGAATTTTGATATACCGCTCTACTGTAACGCCTATAATAGCTCACTTTGGATCCCTTTTACAAAGCTGGGGCAAAATGTGGCCTTAGTAAGCCCTTACACGACTCTTTCCAAATTGCTAAGACCACTTTTTGCTGTGGCTAGAAAATGGACGATTTTCCATTTTTCAATTTAATATCCTTGTGCTAACATTGCCATTAGTGCACAGCCATTAACAAAAATTAGTACATGTCCCCTTTCTGTCACCTATTTTGTAGGTGGTAAGGGCTCATGCACTAATCTTATCGGCAATGCCGAACACTAACTGATTAGTGTAGAAACACCCACTCTTTGCCCCTCAGACATGCCCCCTTGACTAAAAGATTTTAAAAATATATATTTTTTACCATGTGGGTACTCTGTGCACATTTACAACTTGCAACATGATGCCTCAATATGCCCCACGGTACGACATTTTAAACTGTAGTAAGCACAGTACATACTACAGCTTAGTAAAAGGATCCCTTTGAGTGCATGTATTTGTAAAATGGCATGAAACAAGTATAAGATTAGGTAAGATTGACTGTCTTATTCATGTTTCTTTTGGGTTTTTTTTATCTTAAAACAATTTGATCATGTAAGATACCACTCTTACAACTGGGTTTTCCCTTTTTAACTACCTATGTCAATGTTACTTCAAAAACTTAGAACCATTTATCTGCCAAAAAAAAAAAAAATTACCTATGCAACATTTTCCTTCCACAGGGTACATTATATACAATAATATAAAAAGTTAAAACAAGATAAACAACTTCCGAATCCCCTACAAATCACGTAACATAATCATAAGCATACAATCAATTCTCATTCTTGCTCACTTCTCACCCCTTACTCCAAAAGCCTCTACTAATAACAGAGTCTTAAGCTGTAATATCAATGGTAAATGATTCCAAAGAACCAAACCTACAATGGAGAAAAAGTGGGCCTTAGTAGTAACCAATTTTGCAGCTCTGCAAGAAAGAAGCAGTGCCAGATTCTTATCTTCTCATGCACAAAGCCCAACCTGGATCATGAAAACTGAGTAACCCTTGCAAAGACACTGGGCTAACCCACAGGAATCCAACGCATCAAAAGAAGAATCTTAAATTTTATTTGTCTTCCAATAAGAAATCAATGATGATCACACAAATATGGACTAATGTGTTCATAACCACAAAACGCTCATGTTGCTGCATTCTGTACTAATGATAACACTATGATAGAAACTATTGGCAAACCTAAACTAAATTTGTATGTATTTATTAAAAAACCTAGGTGATTTCCAAAAAAAACATACATAATAAACATAAAATACATAAGACAAACCTGGTCATATATAAGACATTAAAATTAATTTCTCCGTTCCTAGCTTCTATTAACAAAGGAATTAACAACTTGCAGGATATAAAACAGTCAAATCTTAAAGAAATGCTACCACAAATAACTGTGTCTTCAAAAGCTTTTTTTAAACTAAGCCACACTGCTGCAAATATGTAAATATCCTGCAAGTGCATTCCACAATAAGGTTCCTGCCACCACAAAGGTGGATGCTCTTGTTTTGGAATAGCAGGTTTATACCACTGGGTCAACAGAGAGCTTCATAGCATTGTCTGACCTCAGAGTCCTCCTTGGGTGATACACATTTAAAGCTTGCTTAAAATACAGAGGAACATTGGAAAAAGAAGTCCGAATTACAGTAGTCCAGTCCTGATGCAACCAGAGACTGCATCGTTGTTCGAAAATCAGATTTCTTCAAACGATGCAGTTTCCACACCAATTAAAAAAAATGCAGCCCATGCTACTAAATAAATTTGCTTATGCATAAACAAAATGTACATTCTCCATACAATGCTTCAAGTCAGCAGATACCAATACCAATATGCTCTTATATTCCGCAAAACCATGCAAGTTTTACGCGGATAACATTACAAAAAAAAACCCAGACAACCACTGGAGAAGAACAACATACTGAGACATTTCTAATTAAGCTTGTATTAAAAATGTCTTTAAAAAGTAAGGGCCCTGTTTACTAAGGCACGCTAGTGTTTTTAGCGTGCGCTTAACTTTAGGGACACCCATATATTCCTATGGGTGTCTTTAGCTTTTATCGCATGCTAATGTTTAGCACGCGCTAAAAACACTAATGCACCGTTAGCGCAGCTTAGTAAACAGGGCCCCAAGCCTTTATATGTTTTCTGAATAAATCATATTTTATAAGTGTTTTTACTTGAACAGAAGAGCATTCCAAGCATGTGCAGCCAGATAAGCAAAGTTGGATGAAAAATAACCTTAGAATGAAGGCACTTTGGGCTAGGAAACTGCAGCAAAAATGGATTTCTAGACATAACTGGTCTATTTAAGGATGGAAAACGAATCAGCCCTGACATTTAAGATGAGGTATCTCTATATAATATATTGAAAATCATGGTGTATATAATTTAAATTGAATACATGTTTTCTCAGGTCATCTGAAACAGGAACAATCAAATGAACAACAGAAAGCTCTTTTAAAAGACAACAAAGTGGAACAACGTAATATTAAATAGTAATGGAGAAAGACTGGATCCTTAGTGAACCCCAGATGTGAAGATCATATTTCTGAATGGTTTCTAATTACATTTCACCTTAAAAATCTGGGCCTACAAAAAAGATTTAAAACAAGGCTAGTATTGCCCCTCCTCCCTCCACCAATCACTGCAAGCTATTGAATCAAGATCTATGATTCATCATGTCAAATGCAGACAAGATTTCCCGTAAAATCAACATTTGAATCCAAACCTCTATATAATCTATCCAGCACTAAGACTGCCACACTTTTGGTGCTGAAACCTCTTTGAAATCTTGATTGACCTTCATCAAGCACTTCCTTAGAGGAGTGGAGGAGTGGCCTAGTGGTTAGGATGGTGGACTTTGGTCCTGAGAAACTGAGTTCAATTCCCAGCACAGGCAGCTCCTTGTGACTCTGGGCAAGTCACTTAACTCTCCATTGTCCACCACATTAAGCCTGCCATGAGTGGGAAAGCACAGGGTACAAATGTAACAAAAATAAATAATCTGACAATTGTCTACACACCAATCTTTTCAAAAGCTTACTTAACAAAGACAAATTGGTCTATAGGAGGATGGAAACAAAATCCAAAGATGATTGCTTTAAAGGTGAGTGTGCTACTGCTTATGACAAAACTCTAGGGGGGGGGTGGTCTTTTACTAAGGCACGCTGGCATTTTTAGCGTGTGCTAAAAATAGGCGTGTGCTAAACACTAAAGATGCCAATGTATTCCTATGGGCGTCTTTGGCGTTTAGCGCACGCCTATTTTTAACACGTGCTAAAAACACCAGCGCGCCTAAGTAAAAGACCTCCTGAGTACTTCACCAAGATGTAAAGAAGCCCTAGTGAAAGAGCAAAACATCGGAAGAAAATTCTGTTTCTGCTTCACCAAGGCCAAGGGACATGGATCCAGACTGGGACAAAGAGATCATAATTGCCCAACATCCCCTAGTATGTGAGGAAGTTAATAGTCCTTCTCATCCCTCACAGGTGAAATATAGTCAAAACATAAATATTTTTTGATTACTTATGAGAAAACGACATCAAATCTCAAACAGGTATTAAAAGTTAAAAAGAAAATAATTAGGCTTTGATGGAAAGTGTTCTATAAACAAATAGAATAATGTATGCATTCAAGTATGAATAAAGTATATATCTGCATGTACATATGTTCTTATATAAATAACATATGCAATTGAATATCTCTGTATGGAAGAGAGGTGAACAGAGCTGTGAAGTGATACAATAGTTTGAAAACGATATGCTTTATTTTCAGTACCTTCTCCCCTGGTGTGACGGATACTCGCCATATACAGTGAGTATATGAAGGATAGCCATTTGGGAAACCTGGAGATGAAAAGTTGCCTGTGGAATCCTGCAGCGTTTCCCCACAAGCTAGAAGAAAGAAACACAGAGAATAAAAACAGAGGGAAGGACATAATACAAACATCTGTTGGGCAGAAACAACAATTTTGTAAGAGTAAAAATTGTTATAAAAGCCATCAACTGGCTAAATGCCTCAATGTAATGGAGGAAAAGACTTTAGAAGTCTTTATCATTGCAGCATAATTGTCCTTACCTTTAGCTGAATCATTGGCCAAAAACCTCATTTTCTTTTGTGACAAACTCTTCAACTTATTATTATTCCATACTCTTCAACTTGATGCATTTAAATAATGATTCAGCGCTGGATAGAGACTAGCACTTAACTTAACAATGATCCCTAAGTGCTGGTCTCTATCCCATGTTAAATCATTATTTAAATGCTATAAGTTGAAGAGTGTGGAATATATAACAAATTGAAGAGTTTGTAACAAAAGAAAAGTTGATTTAAAAAATGGAGGGTTTTGACCAATGAGCTTCAGTTGGAACTACCAACAGTGAACACATTGGCCAGCAATAGTCCCAAGTTAGCATGTGGTAAGCCCACGTTGAACTTACTAACACTTTGTAAAAGGGCCCCAGAATACTGCAAGTTACATGGGTACCTGACACACGTGGGTGCTCGTCCTTATTCCAGCTCCATGGTTGGCATAAATGCTCATGCCTAAACGTTAGGTGTATTAATATCTGGTTATGCCGCCATTCTATGCAGGAAAGTCAGTGCCTACATTCCTTTATGGAACAACTACTGCACACTCTCCAGAAGCATAATTCTAGGTGCCCTGACATACAATTGCCCTCTATTTGAACAACAGAATAAACTATTTAGCAATAAAATGTACTACTGGTGATATTGTCCCTGGAATGAAAAAAAAATGTATACCCTAATTAAAATGAAACATCCTTTAAATAACATAAGGAACTAAACAAAATAAACATCTTTTGGCCTGCACACCTCTAAATATAGGTGATTTTGGTAATAGGATATTTTCATACCTATTAAAATTTAGAAAAAACACATCTATGTTATGGCTATTGTATAAAGGCAACAAAGGCATATATGGACCTTTATAAATAAGTTCATAGAATAACCTCAGTAGTGCACAAATTCTAACCATGAACTGACACCTCCTTCAAAGTAGTTTCAACTATGTGTGTGAACTCTATGGGGTCAATATTCAGCCGGCGGTGAGCATTTTGCTGACTGTGGCCAACGTTGTTTCTGGATAGTCAATGTTTAAGTTTATGTTTATTAAAATGTAATACACTGCCAAGCTGGCTATAGGATCTAAACAGTTCACAATAATTAAAAAAAAAGATATAAAAACAACATAGAAAAGAACTTCATAAAAAATGATAGGAAAGGCCTATTGCCTATTTCCCCGTGATCAGGAATATTATAGACCAGTGAGCCCAACATTGGTGCTGGGAAAAATGGCAAAGACTATTATAAAGAACAAAATTACAGCGCATATACATGAAACAAAGTCAATATGGATTTAGTCAAGGGAAAACTTGCCTCACCAATCTACTACATTTCTTTGAAGGGGTGAATAAACATATGAATTAAGTTGAGCTGGTTGATATTGTGTATCTGGATTTTCAAAAGGCATTTGACATAGTACCTCATGAAAGACTCCTGAGGAAATTAGAAATTAAAAACTGGTTAAAAGATAGAAAACAGAGATTAGGGTTAAATAGTCAGTATTCTCAATGGAGAAAAATGGTGGGGTTCTCCAGGAATCTTGCCGGGACTACTGCTTTTAAACATATTTATAAATGATCTAGAGATGGAAATAACTATTGAGGTACTTAATTTTGCTGATCACACAGTTATTTAAAGATGTCAAATTGCAAGAGGATTGTGAACAATTGTAAGACGGCCTTACGAGACTGGGAGACTGGGCATCCAAATAGCAGAAGACATTTTATGTGAGCAAGTGCAAAGCGATGCATGTGGGAAAGAGGAACCCAAACTATAGCAACATGATGCAAGTTTTCACATTAGGAAAAGGATCTAGATGTCATCATTGATGATACATTGAAACTATCTGTTCAGTGTGCAGCGACGGCTAAGAAAGCAAATAGAATATTAGGAATTATTAGGAAAGGAATGAAAAACAAAAATGAGAAAATTATAATGTTATAATGTAGCACCTTAAATACTGTGTGTAGTTCTGTTCAATGCATCTCAAAGAAGATATAGTAGAATTAGAAAAGGTACAGAGAAGGGTGACAAAAATGATAAAAGGGGATGGGACGACTTCCCTATGAGGAAAGGCTAAAGAGACTAGGGCTCTTCAGCTTGGAGAAGAGACGGCTGAGGGAAGATATAATAGAGGTCTGTAAAATTATGAGTGAAGTGGAAAGGGTAGATGTGACTTGCTTGTTTACTCTTTCCAAAAATACTAGGACTTGGGGGCACGCAATTAAGCTACTTTTTAAATTTAAAACAAATTGGAGAAATATTTCTTCTCTCAGTGTGTAATTAAACTCTGGAATTCACTGCCAGAGAATGTGGTAAAAGCACTTAACTTAGCAGGGTTAAAAAAACAAGTTCTGGCTAACTTCCTTGAAGAAAAGTCCATAAGCCATTATTAAGATTGACTTGGGGAAAATACACTGCTTATTTCTAGGGTAAGAAGCATAAAATTTGTTTTACTGTTCTGGAACCTTGCCAGGTACTTTTGACCTGGATTGGCCACTGTTGGAAACAGGATACTGGGCTTGATGGACCTTTGGTCTGTCCCAGTATGGCAAATGAAATTCAAAACAAACAAACAAACAAACAAAAGAATCCACACATATATGCTGGATTACTGTTACCATGGAAATATGCCTTACCTTCATTATCCAGCTCTATAACAAACAGTAGTAAAAAAAAAAAAAAGGTAAGATTTTAAGAGCACTTTGAACTTTTTGAAAATTTCTTCAGCAACAACGTATCTTGGTAGCCTGTTCCTTAAGGAAGGGACTAACTAAAAAAGGGTCTTTCATGTGTTACTTCCCAATGTGCTTCTGCTACATGAGGAACTACCATTCTAAAACTGCAATGACCTAAAAATTCTTCTAGGGATATAAAGAACTGTCAAAGAACTCAAATAAGGCACTGATGTAGGCAGAAGGCCTTGTGGGCCATACATAAAAAAATCTTAAAATTAATTCTATACTTAAGTGAGAGTCAATGAAACTGTATGAATAATGGAGTAATGTGATCAAATTTACGTACAATTCCCAATAATCTAATAGCTGTATTTTGTAATGTTTGTAGGCGCTTTAACCCCCCAGTTTACTAAGTCGCATTAGTAGTTGCCGTGCGCTAATGCCGTGCGCTAATGCCGACATAGCCCATTACCAAGCTGCGGGAAAAAGGACCCTGCGTTAGCAAACCTTTTTACCGCAGCGGGTAAAAAGCTCCCAGACAAACATGGCCATGCAGTAAGAGAATTCTTACCATGTGGCTATGCGGTGGGGAGTCCGTACCACCAGCCACTGAGGTGGCGATAAGGGCCCCCACGGTAACCCAAGGGTAACCAGGCAGCAAGCAGAAGCAGAGATGCCTGATTACTGCAGGGTTACCATCGCACATGCCATTTCCGGGAGTTTTCTTTTTCCCCCAGAAATGGTGCGTGCTCAAGGTGGAACTACCACTGGCAGCCGCATTGGGCCAGCGGTAGTCCTGATTTAGCGTTTGGTAAGCCCACTTTGGGTTTATGGACGCTTTGTAAAAGACTCCCACAAAGTATTGCCATAATTTAATCAAGATATAAGACATGTATAAGTGTATGTAAAGCATTTTCTTCCAATAGATGTTTTATCAAACAAATAAGTACATAAGCACCAACATACTGGGAAAAGACCAAGGGTCCATCAAGCCCAGCATCCTGTCTCCGACAGCGGCCAATCCAGGCGTCAAGAACCCGGCAACCTCCCCCCTCTCCTCCCCCAAATTTAATAATATTCAATGGACTTTTCCCTCAGGAATCTGTCCAAACCCCCTTTAAATTCCGTAAGGCCAGTTGCTGTCACTACATTCTCCGGCAACGAGTTCCGGAGTCTAACTACACGCTGAGTAAAGAAAAACTTTCTCCTATTTGTTTTAAATCTACCATATTCTAGCTTCATCTTGTGTCCCCTGGTTTTGTTGTTGTTTGAAAGTGTAAACAAATGCTTCACATCTGTCCGCTCTACTCCGCTCATTATCTTGTAGACTTCTATCATATCACTCCTCAGCCGCCTTTTCTCCAAGCTGAAGAGCCCTAACCTGTCTCAATGTAGCAAAACCTGTCTTAATTGAAGAGGAGATTTGATCATTAAACCATAACTATTAGTCTATAATTATGCCTAAATACCTGTAACTGTCCACCACTGGAATAAGACTACCTAAGAGGAAGAGAATCAATTTGGGTTGGTCTAAATGGCCTGTGATCCATCCAACAAGCAGTTGTTTCATGTATATTTAGAACTAACCAATTCTCCTCTAACCAAACAGACACAGAATCTATATAATTGTGGAGAGTTGAGAGGTCTTTTTTTTTCTTTATATTTTTTTAATAATGTTCAAGATAACATTACAAAAAAGAGCTTTGTTATATAAAATGATGACTCAAGCAGATAATAACACAAATATGTATCAAAGACAAGAAATAGAAAAAAAGAATAAAGAAATAATCAACCCTTGAGTATAAAAGTCCAAGTCCACAAGAAAGGAGGAGAGGCGACAGAAAAATGAGAGATGTTGCCAAGCAAATAATACTCCAAAATATATTGTAAATGGAAGAGTGACTATGTAGGAAATTTTACAAGTTATCCTGTCTACTATCTAAATAACAACAACACACAAATCCTATCATTCAAAGGCTTTGGTAATAGAGCAACATCATTTTTCATGTCCAGAAATGATTTCAATTGTTTAGGGTCCTAAAAAATATATATCTGCTCATTCAACTTTATCATACATTTAGCAGGAAAACACAGAAAAAACTGACCATCAAGTGCCAGTATTTCCTGATGCATAGTAAGGAAATTTTTTTCCTGTGTCTGCTTAAAGACATTGGTAAACATCCATATTCCATATTCATTGACTCAACTTGCTGCTTATGGAAAAAGTATTGAGTCTTGATCAGATTCAAGTATAAAACAAATAAGAAGAGTATCTCTTTCTTTATCATCATCTTGAGATCTAGAGATGTCTCTAAAAAGGTACATTTAAACTATCAGGGGAGACAGTGTCCATCATTCTTTGAGGTCCTAGTTCTTCACTTTTTTTTATAGGGCAAATAAACATTTTATTACGTGGAGGGGCATAATCGAATGCGAACGCATATGTGTAAGAACGTCCATCTCCGAGAACGGGTCCGTGAAGGGGCGGGCCGAACCGTATTTTCAAAAAAAATGGACGTCTATCTTTTTTTGCAAAAATACGGTTTGTGCCAGGCAAATGCATTGGATTTGGTCGTTTTTTGAGCTGGGCGTTTTCATTTTTTACCGATAATTGAAACCGAAGCGGCCTAGTTCAAAAATGACCAAATCCAAGGCATTTGTTCGTGGGAGGGGCCAGGATTCGTAGTGCACTGGTCCCCCTCACATGCCAGGACACCAACCTGGCACCCTATGGGGCAATTTTACAAAAAAAAAAGTAAACGAGCTCCCAGGTGCATAGCATCCTTCCCTTGTGTGTTGAGCCCCCCAAATCCCCCCAAAACCCACTGCCCACAAGTCTACACTATTACCATAGCCCTAAGGGGTGAAGGGGGTCACCTACATGTGGGTACAGTGGGTTTGGGGGGGGGGGGTTGGAGGACTCAGCATTAAGCAGCACAAGTGTAACAGGTAGGGGTGATGGGCCTGGGTCCACTTGCCTGAAGTCCACTGCACCCCCTAACAACTCCTCCAGTGACCTGCATACTGCTGTCAGGGAGCTGGATATGACATTTGAGGGTGAAAATAAAAAGTTGTGAAACTTCATTTTTTGTGGTGGGAGGGGGTTAGTGACCACTGGGGGAGTCAGGGGAGGTCATCCCTGATTCCCTCCGGTGGTCATCTGGTCATTTAGGGCACTTTTGGGGGCCTTATTCGTGAAATAAAAAGGGTCCAGGAAAAGTGTTCTAAATTCTAGCTAAAAACGCATACTTTTTTTCCATTATCGGTGAAATGCGCCCATCTCTGTTCGGCCGATAACCACGCCCCAGTTCCGCCTTCGCCACACCTCTGACATGCCCCCATCAACTTTGTCCGCATCCACGACGGAGTGCAGTTGAAAACGTCCAAATATACCGATTTATTCGTTTTTGGGAGATAAACGTCTATCTCCCGATTTGGGTCGCAATATAGGCGTTTTTCTCTTTCGATTATAAGCAGGATAGTGGCATAGAGGGGCATAATCGAACGTCAGCGGCGAAATAGATCGCCGGCGATCTATTTTGGCGGCAGCATAACAGCTGACCGTAACCGTATTATTGAAAAAGATGGCCAGCCATCTTTTCTTTCGATAATATGGTTTGGCCCGGCCAAATGCCAGTGTTCGCTGGGTTTGAGATGGACAGTTTTGTTTTTCAGCAATAATGGAAAAAAATGCCAGCGATCTGAAACCCAGCGAAATCCAAGGCATTTGGTCATGGGAGGAGCCAGCATTTGTAGTGCACTGGTCCCCCTGAAATTAAAAAAAATATAATGATCTGAACAAACATAGGGCCTCTTCCTGGTGCGGTAATGCTTACAAAGAGGGGCATAATTGAACGAAAACGTCTATCTCCATGGGCGTTTATCTCCGAGAACGGGTCCGTGAAGGGGCGGACCGAACTGTATTTTCGAAAAAAATAGACGTCCATGTTTTATTCGACAATTTGTGAGCTGGGCGTTTTTGTTTTTCAGTGATAATGGAAAATGAAAGCGCCCAGCTCAAAAACGAATAAATCCAAGGCATTTGTTCGTGGGAGGGGCCAGGATTCGTAGTGCACTGGTCCCCCTCACATGCCAGGACACCAACCGGGCACCCTAGGAGGCACTTTTACAAAAACAAAAAAAAAAAGGTAAAAGAGCTCCCAGGTGCATAGCACCCTTCCCTTGGGTGTTGAGCCCCCCAAATCCCCCTCAAAACCCACTGCCCACAAGTCTACACCATTACTATAGCCCTAATGGGTGAAGGGGGGCACCTACATGTGGGTACAGTGGGTTTGGGGGGTTGGACGACTAAGCATTAAGCAGCACAATTGTAACAGGTAGGGGGGGGATGGGCCTGGGTCCACCTGCCTGAAGTCCACTGCACCCCCTAACAACTGCTCCAGGGACCTGCATACTGCTGCCAGGGAGGTGGGTATGACATTTGAGGGTGAAAATAAAAAGTTGTGAAACATCATGTTTTGTGGTGGGAGGGGGTTAGTGACCACTGGA
Source organism: Microcaecilia unicolor (assembly GCF_901765095.1). Lineage (NCBI taxonomy): Eukaryota > Metazoa > Chordata > Amphibia > Gymnophiona > Siphonopidae > Microcaecilia > Microcaecilia unicolor. The sequence goes on from NC_044032.1 coordinate 597,144,623, forward strand.
GGAGTCAGGGGAGGTCATCCCCGATTCCCTCTGGTGGTAATCTGGTCATTTAGGGCACTTTTTGGGGCCTTATTCATGAAAAAACAGGGTCCAGGAAAAGTGCCCTAAATTCTAGCTACAAACGCATACTTTTTTCCATTATCGGCGAAAGGCGCCCATCTCTCCTCGGCCGATAACCACGCCCCAGTTCCACCTTCACCACGCCTCCGACACGCCCCCGTCAACTTTGTACGCTTCCGCGATGGAGTGCAGTTGAAAACGTCCAAAATCGGCTTTCCATTATACCGATTAATTCGTTTTTGTGAGATAAACGTCTATCTCCCGATTTGCGTCGAAATCTAGGCGTTTTTCTCTTTCAATTATAAGGTGGAAAGCCTATTCTCTTTGAATGGGCTCCATTGGCATTGCCAAGTGGGAACCACTAGCACAGCTTGAAGAGGCTCATAGCTATTGTAACTGTTACCTGAATATTGCCAAAACTATGGTTTTAAAAATATAAAATGATGTTATGTTTCTACTGTGGAGATTATGCATATGATCATCTTATCCTTGGAGTATATGAAAGTGAAAAAAAGAAGCCTTCATGCTATCTCCAAGTACCCAAAGTCTCCGAGGAACACAAATACCAAACTGGTTGCTTAGATGAGATCACCAATCTATAACAAGGTGACTGTACTCACTTTGCCTGCTACTTGTACACTATTGCATATTCATGCTTATAGATGAAAGTCAATGTAAAGCTTTATACAACGAGATTTGTTTGTGAGTAGAAGCACATATGAAGACTCAAAACAGTGACTTTTTATTTTATGTTGAGGGGCATGTTCAATATGATGTCTAAGTCCGACTTTGGACGTTTTGCACAAAATGTCCAAAATCCAAACATTTTCAAAAAAGAAAAGTGTCTATCTTTTTTTTTTCAAAAATACTGTTTTGAAAAAGGTTTTATGTTTGGACATTTTATTTTTGATCCCTTAAAAAAAAACAATACTTACAAAATGTAGAAAATGAAGTCAGTGGGATGTAGGAGGAGCCAGCATTTGTAGCCGACTGGTTCCCCAAACATCCCAGGATAGCACTGGGGCAACCTAGGAAGTACTTCTGCATACTTAAAAACAATGACCCCCCCAGGTACACATCTCACCTTTGCTCCTTATCTTTTCCCCTGAGCCCGCCAAAACCCACCCAAAACCTACCCAACTGTACAGTACTACAATAGCCCTTATGGGTGAAGGGGGCACTTATATGTGGGTACAGTAGGGCTTTGTTGACTTTGGGAGAGGTCACAGTTTCCACCACAAGTGTGACAGGTAGAGGGAGAGAGGGACCTGAGTCCCCCACTCCTTAGTACACTGCACCAACCACTACACTACTCCAGGTACCTGCATGCTGCTCTAATAGACCTGGCTATAACATCTGAGACTGTCAAAGAGGCTGGTAAGTCATATGTTTATTCACATTTTTGGGGGGTGGAAAGGAGTCAGATTTTCAAAATGGCGCACCATTTTGAAGTCATTTGACTCCAGCTACAGTCTTTCCTTAACGCTGCCTGATACTGGGATTCCTGAAGAAAATTACAAAACGGAGCTCTGTAGAGTTTTTACTACCAATCTGTTGATTTTCAAATTAGCAACTTTTTTAGTGACTGTTATGCTGAACTGAACTCTTGTTATTTCTTGTATTTTGGAGTCTTTATATTTGGGGGGGGGGGGGGGGGGACAATTCCTTTATATTTGGGAAGTTTTCACTTATTTCACATTCTGACACACACGGGAATGGATGTATCTGGGCACCAAATGTAAGAGCCTGAAATAGATGGCTCAGAGTTCTTGCTGCCTTAGTAAGCTTTAGCTGCGTGGGCATCACAGCTTAGACAACTGAGAGTCACCATTCTTTTCATATAAATTTACCATTATTAGTAGTGTTGTTTCATCCCTGTTGTTATTGCTTTTGGGATATTTTCTTTTTTATATATTTTGAGTATTCCCTATTTGTTTGGTTTTTGTTTTTAAAAAACATCTAAGTCATAGGAATGCCCTAATCCTGCCCCTAACACGCCCCCAACATGCCCCCTTGAGATTTGGACATACCGCAGACAAAAACTATAGGAAGGCATCTGAAAAATAGGTTTTGAAAATACTGATTTGGACGTTTTTGTGAAAAAAACATCCAAATGCTGCTTTTTGCCACTGTTTAGACGTTTTTCTCTTTTGAAAATGAGACCCATAGACACTATTAGTTATATCTGAGATGCCAATCAGATCCTGGGGAAACTGATTAATAATTTTCTCTTTCCACTTTGTTATCACAATTTCCTGCTTTTCTCTCATCATTAAAATTGATTTTGGCAATCTTTCCCCAACCAGCCATACCACCACATGACATGTAAGCAACAAAGTGTTGTGCCCGATAGTTCGGCAGGTATGACCTGAGAGATGTGAACTTGAGTATTACATCTGTGACAGACAATGCAATCAGAGTTTACTTATGTTGAAATGACAGGGCTACAGCTGCCAGCAAGTGACCTCCATCTTATCATCAGAATCTAAATGGATCATAAATGATACAGAAATCTTTAGATAAAGGAGGACAATGAGGGAATTCTGTTTTTCAAAGACAGACAATACACACCTAAAGTAAGGAGACGTCTTTGAATGCATACGCGATTTAATCTGACAACTGCACTGCAACAGAGATTTAAGCTCCACATGAACTGAGCTTGACATTTAAGATGCAATGTCATTGTCAAAAAGAAGGACAAAAGAAGTGCATCTTCTATTCAGGACAACTATGGTGAAGGTCAATACGACAAGCTATTAGGGATCAGATCACTTTTAGGCTTTATCCCAATGTTTGGATGCTTTTTTTAAGGGGGGGGGGGTATTTTAAATTTTTTTGTTAATAACATTTTTTAACACACCTGATTCAATTAGGAGCAAGATGCAAAAGCTGTTTCAAAAAGTTTAAACACAAATATTTGTTCTCTCATTAGAAATGGAAAAAAATCTTTTAAAAGGATACTAAATAAATATTGCCATTACTATAGCTTTAAATATACATAATGATGTTCAGTTTCTACTGCAGAAACATATACATATGATCATGTTATCCACTGGGTATATTACAATGAAGATTTTAGCATGTGAAAATTGACTTTGTGTGTGCTAATTCATAGGGTAATATGTGTTAAAATGATTTTGTGCATATTAAGGGGCTCTTTAACTAAGGCAAGCTAACAGAATATAATAGACTTCTTATCATTTAGAACATACTAATTATTAGCATGTGCTAAATCTGTTAGTGCGCCTTAGTAAAAGGACCCCTAAATCTTTTAAGAAACACTAATGAATTAAATATGTTCTAATACATCTATATCCCTACATGCTGTCTATGACATTTAGTAGACATAAAATGGGGTAAAATTCCACTACTTTAAGGAATTACTTTAATTTGATTATATAACTACAGTACATACTGCCAAATACAGACTCCCGATTGGTTCAAGGCAGTTTATGTTATAAAACAGCCAACCCTTTACATATTAAATAGAGGAAGAACATATGTAAAACCCTTTAACAACATTCTACCATAACACCTAATCTATCTTCCTCCATTTTGTAACTCCTACACAAAACTCCCAACTCACCAAAAAGAAACAAAAAGCACACCTGTCCCAAAACAATGTTCCTGTCCTGGCAAGCCTCTGAAGTCTTGACTCTTCCCCTTGATTACTCTCATAATAAAAAAAGCTACTAACATTCAAATAGAGTTCTGTTAATCTCAATGACCAACATTCTTCATCTGTACTGGTAACATATTCCACAGAGTAGAAAATGTTGTTTCTCTTATACTGACAAGCCAACCCTACTTGGATCAAAGTACCCACATAGCTGATATCATCCAGTCCTACACTTCAGATATTCAGGACCAGCACCTTTCAAATACAGCATTTTAAACTTAATCCTGTAAGTGTTTAAAGCAGGGGCATAGCCAGCCCTCAAATATATTTAGAGAAGTGCCACTGATGCCGGGAGTGAGCATGTGCAAAAAATCCTGGACAGATCCCCAATGTTTACCCCCATATGGTTACACCACTGGTTTTAAACTCCATCAAAAGCAACAAGGTCTTGTCCTAGGGCTTAATATCCTGGATAATCTTTGCTACTCTATTGCAGATAACTTGTAACCTCATGGCACTACAGTAGTCTCGATGACTAAGGATCAAACCTGTGTCAAAATCCTACCAAAAGAATGAGCATATTAACATGTCCTTTTCTTACCACCATGGAAACCTAACTCTGAAGTGAAGAATCTGGAATGACTTCTGAACTATTAATGTTCTACTGAATATGAGACCACTTCCTCATACCTTTTCTTTGGAAAATTCTCAGGAGAAGGAGACATACTCATCCATAAAATCTCCATTGTCTCTAAATTTTGTTTTACAAAATTCTTCCCCATCCAACATATGATTGACGTCATACACCCTAAGAACATACCAATTTTATTTCTCAAGTGAGCCCTAATCAACAAGCTTAAGTATATATTACACAGAATTGGAGAAAATGGAAAATTCTATGGTACTTCCCTTACAACATCCCTTAAGCACAGTGTTTTAACTTTTGTTCTCTATAAAAAAAACTTGAACCAACAGTCTTCCCTCTTTAATAACCAGCCCAGATAGCTTCTTCAACAATATCCCATAATGAAAGATATCAAAAGCAAATAAAAAATCAAGGACTAGATGGTTCTATCTGGTATAATCCAATCACTGTGCCATGTTATCAAGAGGACAGTCATCATGATCTCCATATTAAAAAATGGCTCAGAATCTGAACTGTGCCATATCCAAACCATCTATCTGGGTCAAATGCTCCTGCACCAATTCCACCAAGTTAGCCCCTGTTAAGATATTCATAAGATAAATTGCTGTCTCTCAGATCTAATCATCAGTCCAGCTTCTATTTGATTAACCAGCACCTGTTATACAAGTCCAAATATTTCACACATAGATTGAAATCAACTAATCTTGAATAAAAGTCAACTTATCTGAAATGCAGAAAATCTCTGAAGAAGAGTTCCGACATATCGTGTTTTGAGCCCCCAGCTATGCCTCAGGGAAACCTCCTCACAAAGTTTCACAAAATTTATGGTCCACAGATCTTTACTGGATTCTTGATTGCTAGAACAGAAAAAATGGCGTCAGTGTATTCTCTTATCCCAAATCACATGAATTTTCCAAACCATTTAAAAAAACACATTTGTTCAAACTACCATTATCCATTCTAGATCTCTATTTAAAACCTCAGTGTGCATAGATGATAGTGTAAATTAATATTGTTTTGCAAAATTCAACTGATAGTTCTGAACAAAACCAAGATTCTCAAGTAACACTGAATCAATAATCTGCCAATTCATCAATTCTATGGATTTTCCCATGAGAAACAAGAGGAGCCACCAAAGCCCTATTTTAACCCTACTACTATGCTTGTTTAATGACATTCACATAGAGCATTTGGTCTTACCTACACATAAATGAGCAAGAGCAAATTATCACGTAAATCACACATGAGGAATCACATTTAGTACTGAATCTGATCTTGATTTTATAATCATTACTTGGAGATCTCCAAAGGGGACCTTCAACCATTGAGCTACACCAGGATCATTTCTCACACATTTTTATGTACACAAGACTTATTTGCTTAGGTTGTCTTAATGGTCAACATCGCTCCAATATTTCTTTCATGTTGAAATACTATCAAAGGAGACTCCTCTAAAATTCAAAAACTGATAATGCATGCCAAAACTTATATAGGGTTTTAACAGCATGAAAAAAGCCAAATGTTTAAGGCAAAACAGATGTCAAAGTACTGTACGATTCTCTCTTTAACAAATATTCATGATGGTCATACTTAGTCCTTTAATATCACCATTTGATTACAGCCATTGGATACCTCCTTTGTAAAAACAAAGTTAGATATTTTGCTTTATCTTTAAAATCATGAAAAGAGGAGCAAGTACATTGAGATTTCAAAAATTGACTGATTGGTAAGCTTGCTTTCAATTTATAAAGACAAAGACTTTAAAACCACAAATAACACATTTCTCTCCATGTCCTTACAATATTAAGCGGTAGTTGTAGATACTTGATGTTTTATAATCCAAAAACTCAAAGATGATTAATTTGTTTGTTACATTTGTACCCTATGCTTTCCCACTCATGGCAGGCTCAATGCGGCTTACATGGGGCAATGGAGGGTTAAGTGACTTGCCCAGAGTCACAAGGAGCTGCCTGTGCTTGAAGTGGGAATTGAACTCAGTTCCTCAGGACCAAAGTCCACCACCCTAACCACTAGGCCATTCCTCCACGCCATAATGAACTATAAGTTAGTATTCACTGGATTGATTCAACTGACGAATCCATCTAACTCATCTCTTGACTTGGTCCATGTTGAAGGTATTATTACCAAATCTTATGAAAGAGATATTTTGACTAAAAAAGAAGAGTAGTTTTTAACAGAATGATATCCATGGGGGAAGTTATCAACATGGGCTACCGTTAAGATGGGTTATTTTACCACAACTCGTGGGGGCAGACTGGATTGACTGCTCAGGTCTCTGCTGTCTTTTACTATGTTACTATATATATATGGCTGGTGTAATATCCAGCTGCATTAGAATTCTATAACAGAAAGTAGGCACCTACTTTCTGTTTTAGAATAGGCTTCTACTGGGTGCTCTCTGAATGTCTAATTGGAGGCATACAATTATAGAATTGTTTACTTTGGGCCCAATATTCAGACCACGGGAGTTAGTCTGGCTAACTCCCGTGGTCGGCGCTCAGCCCAGATATGCAATGTCTAGCCACTTCCAGGAACCAGCATTAAATATCCAGTTTATTTTTGGCCAGTTTGACTATAACCGGCCAAGCCAATATTCAGCTCTGGTCGGTTATGGAACCAACCAAAGATATTATAACTATTAATGCAGCCATATATGGCCGCCTTTAACATAGATGGCCAGACACTGAATATTGGTGCCAACTGGCTATCCTGCTTATAATCGAACGAGAAAAACGCCCAAGTTCCGACCTAAATCGGGAGATGGACGTTTATCTCACAAAAACGAATAAAGCGGTATAATCGAAAGCCGAACTTGGACGTTTTCAACTGCACTCCGTCGCGGATGCGGACAAAGTTGACGGGGGCGTGTCGGAGGCGTGGTGAAAGCGGAACTGGGGCGTGGTTATCACCCGAACAGAGATGGGCGCCTTTCGCCGATAATGGAAAATAAGTATGCGTTTGTAGGTAGAATTTAGGGCACTTTTCCTGGACCCTGTTTTTTCACGAATAAGGCCCCAAAAAGTGCCCTAAATGACCAGATTACCACCAGAGGGAGTCAGGGATGACCTCCCCTGACTCCCCCAGTGGTCACTAACCCCCTCCCACCACAAAAAAATTATGTTTCACAACTTTTTATTTTCACCCTCAAATGTCATACCCTCCTCCCAGGCAGCAGTATGCAGGTCCCTGGAGCAGTTGTTAGGGGGTGCAGTGGACGTCAGGCAGGTGGACCCAGGTCCATCCCCCCCTACCTGTTACAATTGTGCTGCTTAATGCTTAGTCGTCCAACCCCCCCAAACCCACTGTACCCACATGTAGGTGCCCCCCTTCACCCCTTAGGGCTATAGTAATGGTGTAGACTTGTGGGCAGTGGGTTTTGAGGGGGATTTGGGGGGCTCAACACACAAGGGAAGGGTACTATGCACCTGGGAGCTCTTTTACCTTTTTTTTTGTTTTTGTAAAAGTGCCCCCTAGGGTGCCCGGTTGGTGTCCTGGCATGTGAGGGGGACCAGTGCAGTACGAATCCTGGCCCCTCCCACGAACAAATGCCTTGGATTTATTCATTTTTGAGCTGGGCGCTTTCATTTTCCATTATCGCTGAAAAACAAAAACGCCCAGCTCACACATTGTCAAATAAAACATGGACGTCTATTTTTTTGCGAAAATACGGTTCGGTCCGCCCCTTCACGTACCCGAACTCGGAGATAAACGCCCATGGAGATAGACGTTTTCGTTCGATTATGCCCCTCTATGTTATGTAACATAACCAGTCATCTGCTAGCCTCTAAGCACCAATATTCAGCTGAGATAGCAGGCTATCTCATGCTGAATATTAACACTTAGCTGGCTAAGTACATTTAACCGGCCAGATGCTGTTCCTGGCCGGTTAAATGGTTTTGAATATCAGGAGGTTTATGTCTATGTGAAATACTGGGATTTGTTTTTGAGACCTAGGGTAATGCAAGCATAATATTTTGTTAAAGACACATCTCATATGTTGTAGTCAGTGATGGATATTAACAATATATTAGTGGAAGCATCGTTGGACATCTTAGATATGATAGCTTTATATACCCAAATAACACAGAATGAAACATTTAATGCTATCATAAAAATGTTATCATTGGATGTCCTCTCGGATTATTTCCATGTTGACGTTATTTTTTAATTTTGAAATAAGGTTTTTCTTTTTTTAGCAAATTATGATTTAGCTATAGGAGCAACATTAGTGCTACCTCTGGTTACATGTAATACGTGTAACTGAGTTTGAAGAGAGATATGTCTATCATGCACCACAGTGTTTAAATATATTGACTTGTCAAAATGTTTGGTGACATAATTTTATATGGACCATGGCATCAGTTGAATAAATTCAGTGAAGACCAATGAATTGTCATCAATCCTAAGATTTTGGATATTCAGATTATAAAACATCAAGGATCTATAAGTACTATTCTATATTATAAGGAAGTAGATAAAATTATTTGCAGTTTGAACGTCATCCTCCATATACACTGAAAACAAGTTTATTTCACTCAATTTTTGAGTCTTTGAAGTATCAGTTCCTGTTTCCAGGATTTAAAGATAAAGTGAAAGCTCTAACTAATCATTTCTACAAAAAGGCTCTTCAATAACTGTAATCACATGGGAATATAAAAGGACTAAGTATGACCATCATGAGCTTTTGTTAAATTTCTACTAGTGAGAGTCTACCAATAGAGTGACGTGTTATACATTATACATGGTATTTCTCATGTCATTAAGGGGCCCTTTTACTACACTACCGCAAGCCATTTTTCAGCGCACCTTAGTAAATTGACCCCTAAATACCTAGATAAGTTTTGGCATATATTATCATTTTTTTTTTTCAGGAGCCTTTTTTTTACTAGCTTTTCAACATGGAAAAAATATGTAAACATCTCTGGGAAAAGGCGACTAAAGTAGCAGATCTAGAATGTTGAGAATGGCCAATTTTTCATGTCATGGTCCTAAAGCAGTCTGAAAAAATTACATGTTTGCACTTCTGTAACTTTTTAATATTTCCACAAAAAGGATGGGGTTTGGACTGTTGTATTACAATTTGTTTGCTCTGTTGGAATTCATTAAAACCTCATTTTTTTTGTTTCTGGTGACTTTAGTCATTTTTCCCCAGAGATAGTCACATATTGGAGAGATCTTAACCATTAAGATAAGATGACCCAATCAAAAAAGTCTTTAACCCATGAACACAAAGTGAGTAGAACATGTTCCTGGTGTAGCTTTATGGTTGAAGGTCTTGATGGTATTGAATATAGCCTTGATTTTCATAACCATTACTAATTGTGATTCCTCATATGTGATTTATATGGATGTGTACTCATTTGAAACAACATTTCCCATGTTGTTTTCTCTTATTTTTAGTCTGACACAGGGAAAAATACTGACATTTTGGATTTTTTTTTCTGTCATCAATAGTGTAGACCATTTTTCAACAAGGCACACTATTGCAACAAAAGTGGGCACTATTTTGCAATAGTGAGCATTATTTTGAATCAGTGTTTACTATTGCAAAATAGTGCATACTGTTGGCATTGCCCTGAGATGACAAATTAAAAAAAAGATATGAAAGAGAAAAGCAAAATGTTCTGCAAATGACAGAGAAGACTACACAAAATGACTTTTTTGCCTTTTCATACACTAGTGATTAGGTGTTAATTTGCCCTTGCTTGTTTGAGAATGTAGGTAGGACCAAATGTTCTATGAGATTGTGACTGAATGAATTAAAAATAGGATTAAAATGGGGCTTTTGAAAACTCTCCTTGTTTCTTACTGGAATGATAACATTCACAGAACTGAGGTTTGGTAATGGAATATTATTGATTCAGTGTTATTTGAAAATTATTGTAGTGATCAACACCATCAACTGAATTACAGCGAATAAAATTAGACATATATCTTACAATCTCTATATCCCAAGGGTCTGATCTAAGAACTTAAATGGATTATGTTAGTTTGAACAAATATGGTTTTTGATTTGGAAGATTCATGTGATTTTGGATAAAAGAATGCGCTGACACCATTTTTTTCTATTCTAGAATTCAATGGTCAAGAATCCAGTAGAGATTTATGGCAATAAACTTTGTGAGAAGGTTTCCCTGAGACATAGCCAGGGGCTCAAAGCATAATGTTGTATTGAAGCTCTTTTTCAGAAATTTTCTGCATTTGAGATAAATTGACTTATTTGTTAATTTCAATCTATATGTTATAAAAGATGTTATTCAATGAAATAGAAACCTGACTGATGATTAAATCTGACATAATGCAACCTGTCTTATGAATGGCATAAAGATTAAGATTTTAGAAAGGACGTCCAACTCAGAATATGGACATCAAAGTGTGTGCATCACATATGGATGTCTATTTTTCATGTATTTTAGAACAGGATCTGCAGCCTGTTCTAAAATACATGAGAAATGGATGGCGAAATGCTGGCTACGTCAGCATGAACATCCATTTCACAAACTGAAACGTTCAAATTATGAGGTAAAACAAAGGGCATGGAGGACTTTGCAGCAGCATAGGAATGTTCATATTATAAAATGGCCACAGAGTCCTCCAGGTGGAGGAGTCGTCTCATGGTTAGAGCAGTCAGATGCAAACCTGAACAGAGAGCCATAGGTCACAGATTCAAATCCTACTGAGCTATTTGTAATTTTCTTCTCTTTAACATAAATAAATAAATAAATAAATAAATATCTTAGGGGTCCTTTTACAAAGGCACGCTGAAAAATGGCTTGCAGTAGTGTAGGCACGGGTTTTGAACGCACGCTGATCCATTTTTCAGCGCACCTATAAAAAAGGCCTTTTAAAATTTTTTGCTGAAAATGGACGTGCGGCAATTTGCCGTGCGTCCATTTTTGATCTGAGACTTTACCACCAGCCATTGACCTAGTGGTAAAGACTCGTGCGGTAACTGGGCAGTAATGACCTGTACGCGTCCGCTATGTGCGGCTGAAAATAAAAAATATTTTCCAGACGCACGTCAAAAATGAAATTGCCACAAGAGCCATGCCATAGCCGGATGGTAACTCCATTTTGGCACTCATTGGGCGCATGTAGACGCTTACGTGACTTAGTAAAAGGACCCCCAAATAAATTGTGAACTCTTCAGGACAAAAAAATACCTATTGTGACTTCCCTTACTCCCTCTAGTGGAGAACTGCTCAATCAGAGCACCTTTCTGTAACCTGGACATGCCAAGTACCAGGTCTAAACACAGATGTCCATCTTTTTGGACATGGATGTCCCTTCCCATTCTGTAATCAGAACTGGATATCCATCTTTTGGCCCCTCCCTGGTCCCACCCAAAAGACACCCAGACCATGTCGGACATACTGCAGTTTTAGGCATCCATATCCTGTTTTTTTTTAATGGGGATTTGTACATCCATGCAATATTGATATCTAAATGCTGGTTTTCTGATGTCCAAAACAGGAATAGAGCTTCTAAAATATTCACCATAATTTCTTTTGTATGATAGTTCATAAATATGAATACAAAAATTGCTTTATTGACATAATGAGAGTGGTTTGATGGTCTGTACAATAGATTTCTCATGTAATTTGGAAATTGCTGATGGCCTTTACAAATCAGACACAAAACAGTTACATTTTTATAGGTGCTCTGTTACAAAATTATCCCCCAACATGAACAAAAAGTCACTTCAAGCCAGAGTTTGTTGCAAGCAAGAAAACATTTACAGTACTTTCAACTTCAGCTAGTTTTTAGCCATGCACTTTGACATTTTATGGCCCAGTAGCCACTATGTAAAATAAGCTATCCAACTACTGCCAACATTTGCAATCATTTGTAATTTCTATGGCTAAATGTCTACTACTAAGAACAGATACAAAGAACCAAAGATCAATGCTATATATAGCAGGCTAACAGCAAAATAAGGTAAAGAACTTTTTAATACTTATACCGCAGCACTCATGATGTGAATTTGTAAATCTCTCAATGCTTTTGTTAAAAGAGTACCCACAGAAAAGCCAACCTGTTTTAAGACAATATCATTGGTTTTTGCCCAGTGGCATAGCACATCTTTCATAGGGCTAACTCTTAATCACAAGTGTAAGTGCTATTGCCTAAATCAAGAAGTGCTAGCAAATAATATAGTGCACAATGTTGAAAAACGTGAACTTATCTTTAGACGTTTTTTTCAAAGAATGTTTTAGTAGAAATGCTCCACTTGCTCATTTGGTGAAAAATACTCGGCTTGCTTGTCCAACTTGCTTCCCAGTCACAAAATGTGACTGCCCAATCAGCTTCCCCTGATGACGCTCGACTCCGCAGGTTTCAACAATTTCCTCAGGGACTTGGGTTAATGCCGTGTAATACCTCCTTTCAAGCCAGATGCTGTCGACTGCACCATAGTCGCCACCGGGCAAAAAACAATGATATTGCCTTAAAATAGGTGGACTTTTCTGAGGGTATTCTTTTAACAAAAGCATTGAGAGATTTACAAATTGACATCATGAGTGCTGCGGTATAAGTATTAAAAAGTTATTTACCTTATTTTGCTGTTAGCCTACTTTATATAGCATTGATCTTTGGTTCTTTGTATCTGATACATCATTTTTCCGAGGATTGTGGGGTGTCTTTCTGTATTTTTCCAGTTTTTGTATTACTAATAACAAACAGTCACACCAATTCATGCAAGTTATTTATGTGATTAGGAAGGTGCAAAAATACACGACCTTCACTGGCATGCAAAATTAATTTAATATTCTAAATTATGATGAAAATACATTATGATATGCATCATTCCTTTTCTTCACATCTTGCAGAAAAACAGGATACATTTTTAAACTTATTTTGTTTATCCAGGTAGGCAAACTGAAACAAAAGAATGGATTTTCTCTTACCTACTGCAAAAATAATAGCGAACAGTAGAAATATATCCAGCAATTAAAGGTACACTGGAGTGACTGAATTGTCAGCAATATTAAATACTGCCCTACTCTCTTGCTAGAGATATAGAATTACATTCACTGTTCTCAGAAACAAATGCTGTCCTAAAGCTTATTTGTATCTTAATTCCAGGGTTTAGAGAATGCCAGCAACTCTATATTCCCTCTACAGCATAAGTTGGGCCTAGCAAGAAGCCAGAGAGAAGCTAATAAATTATAGAGCAGATACCGCTATTTTTAAAATTATTTGTTCTTTAAAAAACTATATTATATTGTATACAACCACAAGGTTGCATCTTAGCCTAGTAGACTCTTGGTTGGTTAGGTTAATGCTACATTACAATAAGATTTTAAATATTGCTGAAAGGAACCCCTGTGTAAGTCACAATTGTCTGAGTTTATAAGGGAGTCATGTTTACTATCAAAAATCCAAACTTCTTTCCCTGGTGTACTTTATTCTGAATTCTCTTGTTTCCTCATGAAGGTGACAAATACACTGTTTCACCACGATGCTGTGGTGTACATCTACTCAAGTGTGGTAGTAAATGGGTTTAGTGGGACTTTCCCAAATGCTAAGTCCATTTGTAGCAAGCACAGGAAATATGGTAAATTCTAGTATTTCTCTTTCAGTTCGTGCACTAATATTAGCATTAGCATGTGTAACCTGAAAAGAAATTGATGGCGGGAGCAGTTACCGCCAGGGCTGGTCTTAAGCAGGGGTGACAGGGGCGGTCACACAGGGCCCTGCGCTTCTGAGGGCTCCACATCTCTGGCATGTCTGTCTTCCTGTCTCGTAACACCTCCCTGCTCCGTACCTTAATGTGGATACACATTTCAGTAGAGAGCATCAGGCAGCGATGTTCATATCTACCGCGTGAACCGATACTCTCATATCACCCCCCTCCTTAAGTCGCTTCACTGGCTCCCAATCCACTACCGTATACAGTTCAAGCTTCTTCTATTGACCTTCAAGTGCACTCAATCTGCTGCCCCCCATTACCTCTCTACCCTCCTCTCCCCGTATGTTCCCACCCGTAACCTCCGCTCTCAGGACAAATCACTCCTATCTGTACCCTTCTCCACCACCGCTAACTCCAGACTCCGCCCCTTCTGCCTCGCAGCACCTTATGCCTGGAACAGACTTCCTGAGCCCATACGCCATGCGCCCTCCCTGCCCATCTTCAAGTCCTTACTCAAGGCCCATCTCTTCTCCCTTGCTTTTGGCGCCTAACCACCTTCCCCATTCCTGTTACCTACACTGACTGCGTAGTCTATTACCGTTAGATTGTAAGCTCTCTTGAGCAGGGACTGTCCCTCCCCGTGTTTAAACTTGTACAGCGCTGCGTAACCCTGGCAGCGCTATAGAAATGCTAAGTAGTAGTAGTAGTAGTAATATCCCGTCAACTGCCGAGCCCAGAGCCTCCTCGCTGCTGTGCCCTTCCCCCTTTTGATGCCACTTCCTGCTTCCACAAGGGTGGGATGCAGCAGCAAGGAGGCTCTGGGCTTGTCAGCTGATGGGATATGAACACTGCTGTCACTGTCTGACGCTCTCTACTGAAATGTGGTGGATGCACATCAAGGTATGGGGTGAGGTGGGGTTCTGAGAACTCCTTTTAAACTCTGATAAATTATGGCTTATGGTGATAGACGCAGGCGGGGGGGGGGGAGGGGGAATGCAGATGGTAAAGATGGTCTAGTGATCTAGTAAAAAAAAAAAAAATTGTACCTGGCAGCAATATTACCTCTGATACACAACTGATATAGAAGGTATAGGAGTACTGCTGATAGGACAATTGGTCTTTCTTGGCCTGATTGTCCATGATCTGTCAAAGCATGCATATCTTCTAACAAAAAGATGAGGAACAATTTAAATTCCAAGGCCAGTTCTCTAATCAAACTATGCTGCATCCAGCCTACCAGTTCATTTTAGGAAAACATGTAATCAAGCTGAGAGACAGGATTGAATAATTATGATCAAATCCAGTAAGCTAAAAATTGGTTGGTAACTGTTCATAAACAAAGGAGCAGAGTTGCATTTTAAGGGTAATTTTAAGGGGGTGTGTATCCTAAGTGGTAAAATGCATGCCCACTATGGTGGTATTTTCATGACTACATGTATATATGGACACAGACGAGTGTAAGTTACCTTTTATATAATACAGCCTGGCACAAAAGGATGTGTTTTAGCATGATGGTATATACTTTGCCAGTAGGTATGAACAAGGGTGAATTTTGGATAACAGATAAGCACACACACAGATTATGAAATACTGTAACTCACCTAAACGATATTGGTGTAGACATTTAAACCAGCTCTAGGGCTGGTATAAAATGTATGAACTGGCACTAAGCCAGTTCTGGAAAGTATTTCAATGGGTAACTAGGATACGGGTTGAGGTAACAATTAGCCTTACATAATCTCAATGTCAACTTTTCTATGTGAACGATGTCAGGCTGATCAAAGGTCCACTAATGAAGAGGATGAAAGAGTCAAATATACCACTGATTCTCAAAATATTCTCCCATATACTAAGCCCAAATTAATTTCCAAACTTCAAACAATGCCCATGGAACACAAAAAAATCCTGAAAGGGAAACAGCCTCAATACCCTCACCTCCACCTGTTGCACAACCTTACAGGGTGATAAGGACTTTACCAATTGATTTGAAAGGGGTTTTTTTATGCCTGTGGTGCAAGATTACCCTGGTAAAGTCCTTCTCACCCTGTAAGCTTGTGCAATGGGTGGAGGTGAGGATACTGAAGCATTTTCCCTTTCAGGATTTTTTGTACTCCATGACCAAAGTTTGAAGTTTGGAAAGTTCTTTTGGTTTAGTATATGGGAGAGTATTTTGGGAATCAGAGGCTGATCAAAGGTACCAAAATTGTCAGGTAATGACTCACAGATGGAACACAGTGACCTAAATTCTAATGGACTTTTGAAAATATATCATATTTCAATCTACAAAAAACAAACAAAAATAACTGAATGAACACTGGAGGGTCAACTGCTGAATAGATATCTGCTTAAAGGTTTCTGTTTCCCTCTCCAAGTGCCTTGGGTCCTTCTACCCATGGCGGTATTGCTATACCCTCTGCCAGTGCTTTAAGGTCTTCCTATCAATTTTGCTGCTGCTATCTCCATAGATAGGTATTGTTTTTTTTCAGTTATATAACTTAATCATTGTGTATATATCTTACCCTCTGTTGAAAGTGAACCTCTAATAAAAGTCTCATTTACCTAATACGAATCCAAAAGAATCCACAGTAATTGTTGAGTAGTCTGTGTTAGTGCTGTGTCAGTGAGACAGGCTGTAAAACCAGGTCAACTAGATCCTTGGGGTCTTCATGCCAATGTTGATGCTACTCTGCACTCTAGTTTCTTGGAGTCTTCCTACCTATATCAGTGTTACTTTGCCTATCACTCAGTTCCCTGAGGTCTCCCTATCAATGTTGGTGATGCTGCAATGCCCTCTCCTGGTTTCTTGGGGTCTTTCTGCCAATGTTATACTGCTTTGCTCCTATCCTGTTTCCTTGGGGTCTCGATACTGATATTGGTGATGATGCTCTTCCAGTGCCTTGTGTCTTCCTACCAATAACAGAATTGCTGTATCCCTCTCTTGGGGGCTGATGCTCAGAATCTAATGCTAGCGTTGCAAGTGATTAGTGCCGGACTACACATAAGTTAATTTGTGCAGAATGTTCAGAGGGCTCTAATGCAAGAAACAATGTGAGCACCAAAGATGGCCGCAAACTGTATTTAAATGTACTCAAACGGATGTTAATGAGGTCATTTGGAATTCCTTCCCAATGCTCAGAGAACAACGCAGAAACAAAAGCTGCCCTTAATGCTTGAAACTTACCACCAGCTTAGGGGTAGCATTGAAGGTTTTCAAAAGAGGATTTCTTCACTTTAAATTGCAAATTTTGGTTTCTTTTTTTCCAAAGGGGATGGAAGCCCATGCAGTCTGTGCTGATAGTGAGAAACAAATGTGTGCATACCCAAGCAAAACAGAAATGGCAAGCACATATCAGCACCATTCTTCTGTGCTTAAATATGAGTCTTTCAAAACACTTTTATTTAAAGGTGCAGAAGAACAGTGCCAATGTGTAATTAAACTCTGGAATTCGTTGCTGGAGAATGTGGTAAAGGCAGTTAGCTTAGCGGGGTTTTAAAAAGGTCTGGACGGCTTCCTAAAGGAAAAGTCCATAGACCATTATTAAATTGACATTGGGAAAATCCATGGCTTATTTCTGAGATAAGCAGCATAAAATATATTGAACTTTTTTGGGATCTTGCCAATTATTTGTGACCTGGATTGGCCATTGTTGGAAACAGGATGCTGGGCTTGAACGACCTTTGGTCTGTCCCAGTGTGGCAATACTTATGTACTTATGTAACGTGTGATTGCAGTTCCGATCTTGCCTCAGCATGCACACAAGAGATGTGCTTACCATGAAATGATTGTGCACATGCACCAGGGACAGTACTTCCCCTTGATTTCATGCATATAATTTGAATACCATTTGCTTTGAGCATTGGAGACCTAAGTTTCTGCACTGATCTTATGCTATGGAGTCTGCACTGTTGGCTTTAGTGCTGGACCTTTATGCATCGGCCCCCTGGTGTCTTGTGATGTTTCTGACATTTATGGTTGCTCTATCCCTCTCCTAGTATCTTGGGGTGTTCCTGGTAATGTTGGTGTTGCTTTTCCTATCTTCCAGTGCCTTGGTGCCTTTCTGCCAAGATTGGTGTTGTTGCGCCTCTCCCCCAGTTCCTCAGGATTTTGATATCAAATTTGGTGCTGATCTGCGCACTTATGGTATCTTGATGTCTTTCTGTTAATATCAGTGCTGTTCTGCCCCTATTTTGGCTCTTTGAGGTTTCCATGTCAATGTTGGTGCTTCTCCATCCTTCACCTTATGCTTTGGGGTCTTCCTGCCAATATCAGTACTTGATTTTTCGCTCTTTCAAAAAAGTACAAAGACCAGAGGATACCCAAATTATAAAGACATACTTTTAAAATAAATAGGAGGAAATATTTTTTCACTAAAGTACAGTTAAGCTCTGGAAATCGTTGCTGGAGGATGTGGTAATGGCAGTTAGCATATGTGAGTTTAAAAAAGTCTTGGACAAGTTCCTGGAGGAAAAGTCCATAGTCTGTTATTGAGATAAACGTGGAGGAACTGCTGCTTGCTCTGGGATTGATAGCATGGAATGTTGCTACTATTTGGGATTCTGCCAGATAGTGTGACCTGGATCGGACACTGCTGGAAGCAGGCTACTATGCCAGATGGACCATTGGTCTGACCCACTATGGCTATTCTTCTGTTCTTATATTGTTACGCTTCCAGTACCTCAGGATCTTTGTAATTTTTGTAATGATTTGCCTTCCTCCTGGTGCCTTGGGTCTTCCTGTCAATGATGGTTTCTATTTAACCCTCTATTAGTGCCCTTTACTCTTCTTTTGTTCCCATGGGGTCTTCATGCCACTCATAATGTGATGGAGTGTTGTTGCCTTTCTGGCATATGCCTGCCACTAACATTTAAACAAGTTTGATTGAAAATGATAGAAAATTCTATTGTTAAGAGCACAAAACTGTTTTTCTTTCCCATTAAATTTAATGCACTTAAATTATCTGAATATCCCTCTCTCCCTGGCACTTCTCTGGGTAGAAGTCCTTTGAATATTGAATCTCTGTGTCTTTAGGAAAAATGCTTAGTACACAGGGTCCTTAATTTTGTCATGTCCTGGGTTCCACACATTTCTATTTCTATTTTCATCAATTACTTGATATACCTCAATTATAAAATATATATATTGACAGAGAATAACAATATTATTTTCAACATACTCATTGATAAAATATGCATACGTTTATGTATATGAACAACTATTCTGATTATAATAATTAGTATTATTACTACTGATCTCTGAAAAACAAAAAAAAATGTATATATAAAGTTTATATCTTCTCTCTACATGCTTGTAAACCTCATGAGGTCAATGTTCAGCACATTATCCAATTAATTTTATCAGGATATTTAAAGAGAGAACCAGTTATCTTCAAACCTACTATTTAGTAGACTGATTTATCCAGTTAAGTTTTTCAGGATATTACTATCTGTTTACAACATAACCATGCTCATAACTTGCCTCTCAGCCCTCCTCCTTTTAACCAGTTACCTTTGAATGGACATCAAGCTGTCTAGCAAAACATTAATCTTTCTGGAAACCTGAATGTTTAAGATTTGTTCTACTAACTCCCTATCCTGCTTATAATCGAACGAGAAAAACGCCCAAGTTCCGACCTAAATCGGGAGATGGATGTTTATCTCACAAAAACGAATAAAGCGGTATAATCGAAAGCCGATTTTTGGACGTTTTCAACTGCACTCCATCGCGGATGCGGACAAAGTTGATGGGGGCGTGTCAGAGGTATGGCGAAGGCGGAACTGGGGCGTGGTTATCTGCCGAACAAAGATGGGCGCATTTCACCGATAATGGGAAAAAAGTATGCGTTTTTAGCTAGAATTTAGGACACTTTTCCTGGACCCTGTTTTTTCACGAATAAGGCCCCAAAAAGTGCCCTAAATGACCAGATGACCACTGGAGGGAATCGGGGATGACCTCCCCTGACTCCCCCAGTGGTCACTAACCCCCTCCCACCACAAAAAATGATGTTTCACAACTTTTTATTTTCACCCTCAAATGTCATACCCACCTCCCTGGCAGCAGTATGCAGGTCACTGGAGGAGTTGTTAGGGGGTGCAGTGGACTTCAGACAGGTGGACCCAGGCCCATCCCCCCTACCTGTTACAATTGTGCTGCTTAATGCTTATCAGTCGTCCAACCCCCCCCAAACCCACTGTACCCACATGTAGGTGCCCCCCTTCACCCCTTAGGGCTATAGTAATGGTGTAGACTTGTGGGCAGTGGGTTTTGAGGGGGATTTGGGGGGCTCAACACACAAGGGAAGGGTGCTTATGCACCTGGGAGCTCTTTTACCATTTTTTTTGTTTTTGTAAAAGTGCCCCCTAGGGTGCCCGGTTGGTGTCCTGGCATGTGAGGGGGACCAGTGCACTACGAATCCTGGCCCCTCCCACGAACAAATGCCTTGGATTTATTCGTTTTTAAGCTGGGCGCTTTCATTTTCCATTATCGCTGAAAACCAAAAACGCCCAGCTCATAAATTGTCGAATAAAACATGGACGTCTATTTTTTCACAAAATACGGTTCGGTCCGCCCCTTCACGGACCCATTCTCGGAGATAAACGCCCATGGAGATAGGCGTTTCTGTTCGATTATGCCCCTCTATGGGTCTTAGAATTGGATCATTCCCATCTACAACATGCTATCTAGACAGTCTATCATTCAATGCAAACACTGTTAACTATGTTATATGCACTCCTTTCTTTGTCTTGGATCAAAGCATAGAATCAGTGAAATGAACTATGGCCTTTGGGCTAAGACTTAGAGCCTGCATTAATATTGGAGAGAGGAATAAGATCTTGGCACTCCGACCCAGTAAAAACTCAATTATATTATGATCATTGCCAACACGGGAGGATTAAACCTTCTGCTAAGAGTATATTACAGTATTTTGAGTGTTTTAAGTCCTTATATTGTTTTGATGTTATTGTGGATTTCGAAACGGCAAAGGAGGAATTTGACAAAAAATTAGACAAATTCACCAAAGAGATTTAGATGTCTAAATACAAGAAATTACAGAGGGATAAAAAAGACTACTCTGAGGGGTATGTCTATAACTGGCAATGCTCCAAATGAGAATCGCAGGATATGAATCGACAAATAAAAAGAGAAGGATTTACATTGTCAACAGACTCATTCAGTGGTGAGGATGAGGAAACTGGGGGGTCAAAATTGGAGGGGTGTGCTTATATAAGAGAATACAGAGCAAGAGACACACAAATGGGACCGAGAAGATCAAGGGGGCGAGGGCCTCAAATGTACAGAGGTCCCAGCACTAGAACCAGAAGAAGGGAAGATTCACTATAGTGAACCTGTCAAACTATCAGCTTACTGGGGATGAGAAATCGGTACTCCAGAAGGGACTGTCTTTTGTCCCCACAAGAAAACACCACCCGTTTCAATTTCGGACAGATTTTGAAAAATTTATCAGAATTCTACAACTGAAAACATATTTTGGTAATGAAGTAGAAACGAGGAATTCTTTCTCCAACTGTGCTAGCAAAAGCACATGGACACCAAAAGGTCCTGTATACATGCCAGCTTATAATTGAAAAAGAAAAACGCCTATATTGCAACCCAAATCGGGACATAGACGTTTATCTCACAAAAACAAATAAAGCGGTATAATCGAAAGCCGAATTTGGACGTTTTCAACTGCACTCCGTCGCGGATGCGGACAAAGTTGATGGGGGCGTGTTGAAGGCGTGGTGAAGGCGGAACTGTGGCGTGGTTATCGGGCGATCAGAGATGGGCGCCTTTCGCCGATAATGGAAGAAAAATATGCGTTTTTAGCTAGAATTTAGGGCACTTTTCCTGGACCCTGTTTTTCCACGAATAAGGCCCCAAAAAGTGCCCTAAATGACCAGATGACCACTGGAGGGAATCGGGGATGACCTCCCCTGACTCCCCCAGTGGTCACAAACCCCCTCCCACCACAAAATATGCCGTTTCACAACTGTTTATTTTCACCCTCAAATGTCATACCCACCTCCCTGGCAGCAGTATGCAGGTCACTGGAGCAGTTATTAGGGGGTGCAGTGGACTTCAGGCAGGTGGACCCAGGCCCCCCCCACCTGTTACACTTGTGCTAGTAAATGGGAGCCCTCCAAACCGCCCCCCAAACCCACTGTACCCACATGTAGGTGCCCCCCTTCACCCCTTAGGACTATAGTAATGGTGTAGACTTGTGGGCGGTGGGTTTTGAGGGGGATTTGGGGGGGGCTCAACACCTAAGGGAAGGGTGCTATGCACCTGGGAGCTCTTTTACCTTTTTTTTTTGTTTTTGTAAAAGTGCCCCCTAGGGTGCCCGGTTGGTGTCCTGGCATGTGAGGGGGACCAGTGCACTACGACTCCTGGCCCCTCCCACGAACAAATGCCTTGGATTTATTCGTTTTTGAGCTGGGCGCATTCATTTTCCATTATCACTGAAAAACAAAAACGCCCAGCTCACAAATTGTCGAATAAAACATGGATGTCTATTGTTTTCGAAAATATGGTTCGGTCCGCCCCTTCACAGACCCGTTCTCGGATATAAACGCCCATGGAGATAGACGTTTTCGTTCGATTATGCCCATCATGGTGATTAATATTTTCTAGCAGTTGGTCCTCAAAAAAATTGAGCAGATGGAACAAACATATGAGAATAGCAAGCAGAATCTCTCGAAGGAACAAAAGAAAGCATTACAACATCTAACACAAGAATTGTCTATAGTCATCCGTCGTGCAGACAAGGGAGGCGCTATAGTGGTATTATCAAAGGAGTATATTATATGTCAGAAATCTATAGCCAACTTAAAGATGCATTAACATATAAAATTCTGGAAGAGTACCATCTATGGACATTCTAGCAGCTTTACAAGCGTTGAAAAAACCTGCGATGAAAGCAGGTTTTCTAACCCCGAAGGAAAATAATTTCTTCTGTTTTTGGCAAGCAACAATACCAATCTTTTATATGGTTCCAAAGATACACAAGAATTTGGAAAAACCACCGGGTGGATCAATAGTGTTGGCGCGGAATTCCTTGTCAGAACGTATTTGCCAGTATGTGGACGTATTTCTACACCCCCTTGTGGAAAAAATCCCAGCATATATACGAGATTCCACAAATTTTTTGAACCAGCTGGCTGGGCAAAATATTACTAACACAACAATTCTAGCCACTTTAGACGATCGGGCACTTTATACATCTATTCCTCAAAATGAAGCCCGGGAAGTAACACAGGAAGCGTTAGACTCTACAGAAAGACCTTGGCCCGTTCCCACAGAGTTTTTGCAGTATTTGATTGAATTGGCATTAAGTAATAATTTTTCTTGTTTGATGAACAACTATACCTTCAGATATCAGATATCGCTATGGGGGCAACATTCGCACCCTCGATAGCGAACCTGTTCATGGCACGCTTTGAAAAGCAACATGTACAGTGGGGGAAATAAGTATTTGATCCCTTGCTGATTTTGTAAGTTTGCCCACTGACAAAGACATGAGCAGCCCATAATTGAAGGGTAGGTTATTGGTAACAGTGAGAGATAGCACATCACAAATTAAATCCGGAAAATCACATTGTGGAAAGTATATGAATTTATTTGCATTCTGCAGAGGGAAATAAGTATTTGATCCCTCTGGCAAACAAGACCTAATACTTGGTGGCAAAACCCTTGTTGGCAAGCACAGCGGTCAGACGTCTTCTGTAGTTGATGATGAGGTTTGCACACATGTCAGGAGGAATTTTGGTCCACTCCTCTTTGCAGATCATCTCTAAATCATTAAGAGTTCTGGGCTGTCGCTTGGCAACTCGCAGCTTCAGCTCCCTCCATAAGTTTTCAATGGGATTAAGGTCTGATGACTGGCTAGGCCACTCCATGACCCTAATGTGCTTCTTCCTGAGCCACTCCTTTGTTGCCTTGGCTGTATGTTTTGGGTCATTGTCGTGCTGGAAGACCCAGCCACGACCCATTTTTAAGGCCCTGGCGGAGGGAAGGAGGTTGTCACTCAGAATTGTACGGTACATGGCCCCATCCATTCTCCCATTGATGCGGTGAAGTAGTCCTGTGCCCTTAGCAGAGAAACACCCCCAAAACATAACATTTCCACCTCCATGCTTGACAGTGGGGACGGTGTTCTTTGGGTCATAGGCAGCATTTCTCTTCCTCCAAACACGGCGAGTTGAGTTCATGCCAAAGAGCTCAATTTTTGTCTCATCTGACCACAGCACCTTCTCCCAATCACTCTCGGCATCATCCAGGTGTTCACTGGCAAACTTCAGACGGGCCGTCACATGTGCCTTCCGGAGCAGGGGGACCTTGCGGGCACTGCAGGATTGCAATCCGTTATGTCGTAATGTGTTACCAATGGTTTTCGTGGTGACAGTGGTCCCAGCTGCCTTGAGATCATTGACAAGTTCCCCCCTTGTAGTTGTAGGCTGATTTCTAACCTTCCTCATGATCAAGGATACCCCACGAGGTGAGATTTTGCGTGGAGCCCCAGATCTTTGTCGATTGACAGTCATTTTGTACTTCTTCCATTTTCTTACTATGGCACCAACAGTTGTCTCCTTCTCGCCCAGCGTCTTACTGATGGTTTTGTAGCCCATTCCAGCCTTGTGCAGGTGTATGATCTTGTCCCTGACATCCTTAGACAGCTCCTTGCTCTTGGCCATTTTGTAGAGGTTAGAGTCTGACTGATTCACTGAGTCTGTGGACAGGTGTCTTTCATACAGGTGACCATTGCCGACAGCTGTCTGTCATGCAGGTAACGAGTTGATTTGGAGCATCTACCTGGTCTGTAGGGGCCAGATCTCTTACTGGTTGGTGGGGGATCAAATACTTATTTCCCTCTGCAGAATGCAAATAAATTCATATACTTTCCACAATGTGATTTTCCGGATTTAATTTGTGATGTGCTATCTCTCACTGTTACCAATAACCTACCCTTCAATTATGGGCTGCTCATGTCTTTGTCAGTGGGCAAACTTACAAAATCAGCAAGGGATCAAATACTTATTTCCCCCACTGTATATGGTTCTCCTATATGGGATAAAATAACATACTGGGGTCATTATATAGATGATGTATTTGTTCTCTGGAATGGCACAGTACAAGAATTTGAACAATTTGTAGACGAACTCAATCAATGTCATCCCTCAATTAAATTTGATTATAAAGTACATCAACATCAAATGCATTTTTTGGAAATTTGGATCCAAAAGGAAGGGCAAGTGCTGCATACGGACATCTACACAAAACCAACTGACAGTAGTTCGCTACTTGCGTTTGATAGCATGCATCCGAAGCATTTGATCAATAGTCTGCCATTTTCACAATTTGTAAGATATAGAAGAATCTGTGACTCCACCCAGCAATATGGTGAAAAATCTGGAAATTTAAGGGAGAAATTTTTAGAAAGAGTTAACCCTGGGAAACTGGTTAAGCAGGCTCAAAAAAGAGCAAGATTTAATAATCAAGATTGGCTTTTGAGAATTAATTGTATTTTAAAATATACCAATCAGAGAGGGTAGTGTTGATCATCAAAAAGCATTGGAAGATATTGCAGATGCACAAAGTGTTTAAAGAACAGAGATTGATGGTCTCCTACATCAGTAACACTAATTTACAAGACCCACTATGCAGATCAGATGTGTGGATAAAATGGGAGATTGGTAAAGTGTATCATAGCAAATGTGGTAGATGTTGTATATGTTCAAATATTATCGAAGGTTCTTTATTAATTTGGCAACATGGTCAACAAAGAATATAAGTCAAGGGGAATTCAGACTGCGATTCCACAAATGTGATCTATGCATGCAGATGTCCCTGCAGCAAAATTTACATTGGCATACATCCCGTAAGTTTAAAATGAGAATAATTGAACACAAACATGGTATAACGCATAGAAAACTGGAAGCACCGATGGCACAACACTGCATGAATGAAGGGCATACGTTTGACCAAATGAGATTTATGGTCATAGATAAGATACAAAAGGGTAACGGGGGGGGGGGGGCATTAAAAAATAATTATGGCAAAAGGAGCAGAGATTAATATTTCAGTATAATACAGTAATACCATATGGTATGAATAAGAACATTGAATGGAAGGTGTTTTATTAGGACTGTGTGCCCATTAAGAAAGTACTAGCAGGCGATTGGCTGGTAAGCTTGGAGGGTGTCCGCATAAATTCCACAGCCATCTTGGAACAGAAAACCGTACTTGGCACAATATTGGTTGAATATTTCCTTCCTGAAGCAGCAGTTTGTGAAACGAGATGTTCTTGTTGAAGGAGCAGAAAGAAGTCATGAAGAAGGAATAACAGCAGTATGCAAACCCACTGAAGGAGAACTCAGCACTGGGATAGTACCGGGAACACACCAGCCGGCTGGGAGATGTTGGAGAGACTGCAAAGGGACAGCACCAGTGAAAGCACAGTGCAGTGAAATGCAGTGCAGTGGAACAGAAAAGCAAACGAGATAAGTACGGGGCAGACTGTGGGCAGTTGGAGTGCTTGGACCTTCAGGTAGGGAAGAACTGCTAAAATAGTTAAGGATTGTTAAAGTCAAATTTCACACTTATGAACACGGGTTGTTTGTTCTCACAGCGGGTGTTGATTTGCATAAAGACTGATAGTTGGATAAACCAATGGTTTTTCTCTTAGTATGAGTTTTTTACATTAGTTTTTGAGCTATCCATCCTGGTAATAAAAGAAAAAGGACCAGTGATAAGATTAGCTCCAACAATAGCATTGGCGCTTTTCTGCAAGCAAAGAGCTTTCTTCACTCTTTGGGTGAATTGCCAAGCGTGGATGCATTGAGGTCCACTTAAATAAAGCAGTTAATGCAGATACAAGCTGGGAGAACAATACCTTAGTACCACTTGGTAAGAGTTTAAAGAAATTGATTTGATGTTATTCTACCATATTATATATTGAAATTGTATTTCTATAGCCATGATTGATGTATTTTAATATTGTGCATATTTTCATCACCCTCACCCTATATGGATAGGCACACAATATATTGATTTTATAAACATGAACTTAACACCTTCCTTTCTAAAGTCAGGGTATTTCTAGTGTGGTAGGTTTTTCCAGAGCCCTAGGGGGGTGGACGATCTCTGCCAGAGGGTTGGAGTCGTAGTATGTCCCTGGGTGGGAGGGAGTCCATGGGGAGTAGTTTGGAAATAAAAATGCACAGAAATAGTGCCATGGTACTGAAGAGTGACAAGGGGAAGGAATTTGGAAAGAGACCCCATTTAGGGAGGTCTTTGGTTGCCTACAGGTCTGGAGTTTCCTGTTCATTCTCTGCCATTGATCAGGAGGAGAGAGAGGGAAGTCCTAAAAACTGAAGAGATCCACCGGCTGTGAGACGTAGGTTGTGGCTCCAATAAGTGGCAACCGGGAGATAGTGTGCTATGGGTGGGTAGAAGAGGGCCCAGCTGGGAGCAGGGAACTTTAGCCAGCAAGAGCTCATCCCAGAACCAGGGTGGACTAAAAGTGAGGTCACCACTGAAGGACGATCAGATCAAGGGATGTCTGAGCTCGCAAAAGTAAATCAGTGCAAAGAAGCATACAGCCTTTGGGGATAATATCTCTCTACAGGATATGCACGGACATAGCATTAAGTATCCTGTAAATATAATTTGGGAAAGAAGTGGAAAAAGGAGTCCCCTTTGGGAATAACAACAAGGAAAACTTTGGATTGATAATTTGCCAGTTGAAGTTGCCTGTTGCAAGAGTTCAAATAAAGAGTTTGCATTTGTTTGAGACTTTTTGAATACTGCCTGGTTTGTGGAAGACAGAGAACCGATCAGCTCCAGAGGATAAAGCATAGCCTCTCAAACCGCTGGATCACTATTCCGGACCACTGACCCACTCCCAAACTCAACTGTGTGTTTGCTGGAACTGAAGAGTGAAGGGAGATTGGCCTTGAAGGTGAAACTGAACTGAGATCTGTTTTGTGGCTCGAGGCCGGAGCTAGCATACAGGAGAGTCCCGGGTTACACAAACTTGCACAAGTAGTTTCTTTTCAACATAAATTAAGATTCTGGTTTCAGGATAGAATGATCACTCTATTATTCTTATCTGAACACAACCCAAGGCATTGAAGACAGAAAGTACAAGACATAAACAATCACTCTCTCCAGTCATCAAATGAGTATATGAAACCAGTGAACAAAGTGCTGTGCAGTACATTTCAGTTCAAGCAGTTTACCTCCACATCGGCTTGTTGTAATACAGATTCTTCAGCTGTAAAACATATTTTATGGCCCCTGACTGTTGAACTGTGTAGATCACTTGTCAGCATGGAAACAAAGTGAAAAATAATTGCCAACAAGGACTGTTTGCTTATCTTGATTATAACAAAGCAAACCACACCGCTGCTTGCATATTGTTCTTACAGTGCAATACCTGGACATCTATACAGCTTTCTTGCCTGTGCAATGTCTCCTTTACTTAGGCGTGTGCGCTGACCAATAGGAGGCCGAATACCATTGTCATCACGGGAAGGGAGAATCGTATCCAGAAACATACCCCTAAAATGGCACATTGAAATAAAAACAGCATCAGTTTTATTCCGTTAGTTAACATGTTTATTTTTAATATCACCATGTTTCCAGAGACACTGTTCATGCATTTCCTGCCATTACATTTGCTATCATAATTTATTTCCTTTTCTATAATGAACTACACTACTCAAATATTTAGAAACATAGGGCTTGATATACCAACATAAACTAACAGATCTCATTTTATTTATGTATTATTTGTTATTTATTTAGATGTATCAACGGTCTCTAAAGAGAGATTCAGCCAAAGCGGTGTACAACAGGTATGTGGCCAGTTTTTATTGTAGTGAAAGTATAACTGTACTAAAATGTCAATATAAAACACAATTGGAACAGTGAGCTAAACTTGGAAATAGCCAAATTAAAAAATAGATACAGTGTCAGTATCATACACATTACAACAGCACAGTAGACATCATTTAACAGAAAAATATGTCAGCACAATACAAATGAAACCTCTTAAAAGGCACCCCAGTATAACAGGACCTACTGTAATTAATAACAACATGAAATTAACACAGTACTGTGCTTAAATAAATCTAGCCCATTGTTGCTCTAAGTTTAGATACTGGTATGAAATCAAATCATAAGATCTTTAAGGTCCTCAGACAAAACCTATCAGAGTATCTAAAGAATAAGGTATCCCTTCTCTAAGGTCCTCTTAAGGGGTACCATTATTTGTACCCTTGTCAAAAGAAGTTACACAATATCATACTCACTAGTGAGCTTTCTCATGGGTAGCCTCTCCACACGCCCCCCTTCGGGTACTCTGTTCTGTAGATAAATCTCTCTTATCTATCCCCTTCTCCTCTACTGCTAATTCCAGACTCCGTTCCTTTTATCTCGCTGCACCTCACGCCTGGAATAGACTTCCTGAGCCTGTATGTCTAGCCCCGTCTTTGGCCGTTTTCAAGTCCAGATTAAAAGTCCACCTCTTTGCCGCTTCTTTTGATTCCTAACCTCTATTCACTTGCCCTGTCCTTTTATCCCCACCTTCTTATTCCCTTACCCCTTAGTTGTTCTGTCTGTTTACCTGTCTTAACTAGATTGTAAGCTCTTTGAGCAGGGATTGTCTTTTTGTGTTTGATGTACAGCGCTGCGTATGCCTTGTAGCGCTATAGAGGTGACAAGTAGTAGTAGTAGTAGCCTCTATACTCTGGAGGAGCTATGTTGAACACAAGACTGCCTCTACTTTAGGAATCATGTGGAAAGCCTGGTTGTTTTCCCAAGCTTTTAATACATATGGTGACTGACTATCCACTCACTCTGCTTCTGAATAGCTTGCTCCACACTCTGTAACTTAGACCACTTCCTCATATCTTATTGAACTGCACTTACAATTTGCCTTCAGTTTAGTTTATCCCAATGACTTTGTACTATTCATCTTGTTCCATCTATATCTCAACTTCACTTGCCCCTCAGTCACCTATTAAGATGTTCATTGTACTGTACGAACAGCATTGGCATCATATGTATGTTATTTGAACATTCTAATGTATGCCTATTAAGATGTTTCATTTCTATTATGCTGACACCGAGAGTATCAGATCTATGTTATATGTATAGACTTCAAAAAAGCTACCTTTATTCAGATCGGGGGGGGGGGGGGGGGGGTTACCTCAAGGAATTGCTGTCTGGATGGAAACATCTGTAAGAAGTTGGAAAGCAGTGGAAAAAACTGAAAGGAGCTATTGTAAGGGCAATAAACCTTTTTTGTAAGGAAAGTAAATAAAAGTAAGAGGAAAAGGAGGTCGCTTTGGTTCTCAAAAGTAGAAGCCAAAGAGGTAAGGAAAAAAAGATTAACATTTATAAACTACAAGATCTCAGAAAGAAGAAGACAGGTGACAACATGCAGAAAAGCTAAGAGAAGCCGGTAGAGTAGTCAGGAAACCAAAGATGCAAATGGAAGAAAAAATTGCCAATATGGTAAAATGGGAGAACAAGACATTTTTATTTATTTATTTTAGAGATGTTATTGATAGGAGGAAGTGCAAAAGTGGCATTGTGAGATTCAAAGGTGAAGGGGAGGAATATGTAGAAGCTGATAAAAATAAGGCAGACTTGCTTCACAAATATTTCTGTTCTGTGTTCACAGCTGAAGGGCCAGGGGCAGGACCGCAGAAGACAAACACAAATAGAGGGGTGGTAGTCCCTTAATTTTCAGAGAACTGTGTTGATGAGGAGCTGGCTAAACTAAAGGTGGACAAAGTGATGGGGCCAGATGGCATACATTTAAGGATACTGAAGGAACTTAGGTAAGCTGTAGTGGCTCCACTGGCACCTTTTCAATGCTTCTCTAGAGTCAGTAATGGTTCTGGAGGACTGAAGAACAAATGTGGTCCCTATCCACAAAAGTGGAAGTAAAGAAGAGGTTGGGAACTACAGGCCAGTAAGTCTGACTTCTGTGTTAAGTAAATTAATGGAAACGCTTTTAAAACAGAGAATGCCACAACTACCACTAGGAGTCAGATTCCCATATAAGGAAAGACACACACTCCCCGAGGACATCCCAGACACCTGCCCCAGGACCACTAATGGCATTTCTCAAGTAATCCCTGGGTGGGGTGGGGTGGGTGTGTGCATCACTACAAGTTGCATTTGTGCTTTTGCATAGTAATGTTATGCAAACATCAATTTGCATATTTTACATCTCATTACTACCTAACCTACAGTGACTTAAATGTTGCTGTGGTATTTTAAGTCAGGCAGCATTAGGGCCTTTTAAGTCACATTAAGACTCAAATAATGTGTCTTAAGGCCCTAACGCTGCTTGATGAATCCCCTCCACAGTAAATTAAGATGGCCAGCAAAACTAAATTCAAATATCTGCATGCAAACCCCATACTGGTCTTTAACACTGCAAAAAAAAAAAAATCAGGGCGTCTTTTACTAAGGCATGCTCTAGACGCCCATAGGAATGCATTGGTGTCTCTAACGTTTAGCCCACCCACAATTTTAGTGTCCACCAAAACTGTGAGTGTGCCTTAGTAAAAGACCCTCTGAAACTTTGCAAGCTTCTCATCATTCAGAAAAGGCATTCGAATAGAGATTGATCCCAACATAAAAGATATCATTTAACTCAAATATTAAAAGATAATTGGACTGGATTACATGGAACAGTCAAATGAAACATCTAAATTCTATAAAATATAAAATAATGACACATACAAACTTAAATGAAAATAAATATGGAGCCATACTGTTGAACAAAGCAGAAAACAAATCAATAAATGCATGTACTTCTTAAGTATGCTAACATTTAGTATCATTAATATTTTACATACATTTATTGATTTGTTTTCTGTTTTGTTCACCAGTATAGCTTCATAATTATTTTCATTTAAGTTTGTATGTATCATTTTGTAAAATTTTAGGTATGCCATTATTTTTTATTAATGTATTCTATAAATGGTTTTTAGATTCTTGATGCACCCTGTAGAAAAAAAGTATCATAAAGACAATATAATCAATGAATGTGGTACATGGAGTGGCATTTTCGATATGAAGTCTAAGTCGGACTTTGGATATTTTGCGCTAAACATCCTAAATCCAAATAGGAAATATAGCCACTTTCAAAACCGAAAAACATCTTTACATTTTTTTGAAAATAGCCACATGCTAGATGTTTTTGTACTCTTTGCATTTATGTTTTTGGTCAATTTTTGAAAAAAAAAAAATGTCCAAGTGCAAAATGCACAGAATCAAGCCATTGTGATGTAGGAGGAGCCAGCATTCTTAGTAGACTGGCCACACAGACATCCCAGAAGAACAATGGGGCACCCTAGGGAGCACTGCTGTAGACTTCATATAAAAGCTCCCTAGGTACAAATCTCACCATTGGTCCCTTATCTTCTCTTGTGAGCCCTCTAAAACCCGCCACCCCCAACTGTACACCACTACAACAGCCCTTTTGGGTGAAGGGGCCACCTATATGTGGGTACAGAAAGTTTTTGGTCAGTTTTAGAGGACTCACACTTTCCACCACAAGTGAGACAGGTAGAGTGAGAAATGGGCCTGGGTCCCCTTCTCTACTGTCCACTGCACCGATCACTGCACTACTCCAGGGACCTGCTTTGTGCTCTAATAGAACTGGCTATGACATCTGAAGCCGTCATAGATACTGGCAAGAACTATTTTTATTCTTATCTTTGGGGAGTGGTAGGGGGTCAGTGACCACTGGGAGAGCAAGTGGGGGTCATCCCTGATTCCTTCTCATAGTCATCTGGTCATTTAGGCATCTTTTTCTGCCTTATTCTACTAAAAACAGGTCTAGATCAAAACGTCAAAGTTTTGGCCCTAGACGTGTTTATTTTGTTCCATCATGGCTATAAAACATCCAAATGTAAGGAATGTCCTAATCACCCCCCCTAAAACACCCCCAACATGCCTCATTGTGATTTGGATGGACTGCAGATGAATTGCATAGATAAACATCTGCAAAATAGGTTTCAAAAATACCAATTTGGATGCTTTGAGAAGAAATACATCCAAATGCTGCATTATGACTGTTTTTGAACATTTTTTTTCTTTCAAAAATGAGCCCCACAGTGTCAAAGACTGAAAGGAAACTAATAGAGTAATCAATTAGAGAAGAACTTTCAAGACTAGTTGAATAAATTTAAAGTTACTTTTCTATAGTATATACAATAATGCTACAGAAGGGAAAACTAATACTGCAGTCCTGCTACGTCTCTGACTGACCTTGACTAATCAAATTTTCCCACTCCAACTTATGTTGCCTAGCTATAATTAGGCAGTAAAAATAACAAACAAAAAATTGATTCAACAGGGTTTTGCTCTAAATAAATATGCATGAAAAACATTGATTTTCACAGGTGGATTTTTTTTCCGATATTTGGGGTTATTTTGCTCTTCTGTGGCTCAAAAAAAAGCTTTGACTATTAAAATGATGTTGTTTAGCCCATTAGAGCAGAGGTGTGCAATTCCCAACACATACGCTAACTCAGCACCATCTTAAGATGCCTCAAGTCAAATTCCTTACCTCATCCCTCACTCTCCCCCCACCCCAGAAATGCAGCAAGTAGGAGAGCAACAGTAGCTGGTACAGCTGCACCAGGAACTATTGTGCACCTCAATTAGACGTCCACTGGGCTACAGCAGAACCAGCAAGTGGAGGAGCTCAAACAGAAGCAACTCATATGTAGAGTGGCCAGCGCACAGGGGCATCAGCATTCCTGCTGTCAATAAGGAACTCTTGTGCAAGGTATATTCATACTCATATTCTTCAATTTCTATCTTTAAAACGCTAAGTATAAAAGGATGCATTCTCAAACTTTAACTTGCCAGGCCCCACAAATTTGGAATGCTTAACCTATTAGTCGTAGGTCAGAGACTAATTACAAAGGGCCCGATATTCAGCGCCATTTAACGAGCCAGGAACGGCTCTTGGATGGTTCAATAGCGCTTAGCTGACTAATCACTAATATTCAGTGTCAGATAGTTGGCTATCTCTGCTGAATATTAGCAGTTAAAGCAGCTAGGCAATAACCAGCTATGTCGTGTGACTAAGCCGGCTATCTGCGAATATTCAAGTTCTTGGCCAGCTAAGTTTGGCAGGCAAATCAGACCACATAATTAGCAGGCATATCTTTGTCTGCTATCAACTTAACCGGCTAGCACTGAATATTCACATAGCCAGTTAAGTTAGAGCCAGTCAAAATATACCCACAATATTCCATGCTGGTCACTGGAAATGGACCATTATTGAAGATCTAGGGTTACTGCCGCCAGCATCAGCTAACTACGCTGTCTGTCATTGGTTGAGTATCAGGAGGTTAGTATTTAGGAGAAAATTGAAAACGTTTTTATTTTCTAAAAGTGTATATGTCAAGATGATGATTAATAATGTTGTAAATTCTTCCTAGTATTGTGCTAGCCTCTTTCTACTGTAAACCCCACAGAAATAGACAGTTGGGTAATAGCGGTATACACAACTTTATTGTACTGTATCGTATATCTCCAGTTTTCAGTCAGCAGCATGGACTTATGGACAGTTGACAGCAGTGTGAGCCAAAGCAACGCTAAGCATACATAGCACTGCCAACCCTCTGGACCCCTCCCCCTTCTACCAGTACACTGCAGACTTGAAAGAGGACACACACTAGTAGAGGGAGGAGGAGTCATGAGCACAAGCACCTATGAGTATGCATTGAGTTCCCATGGCAGATAGAACAAGAAGCGAGTATGGAATGAGCACATTGCACACTTTCATGAAGGGTTTGAACTGATACTATCATAGCTGGTTGAAAATATTGAGGGTATGAACTGACGGAGGATGGTTGAGAACAGGGGATCATCGACACCATCAAATAGCATCAGCACAAGGGATTACGGACACCATCAGATAAGTCCGATTTTTTATCCTCTGATTAATCTATTCATGACTTTTGGTGAAATTTATGGCACAATTTACTACTGCTTCTACATCTGTGATTTTTGAACCCATTGTTTAGGTAGGGAGCTGGACTTTAGTGCAATGATGGTGATTGGTGTTGGTATCAATGGAGATGGCTCCTGGTTTAAGATATGCACTCAGTTTTGAGCATTATTCACTAGTTTAACATAAGTTTTAATGATTTAATAAATAAAAATATAAACATAAGTATTAAAGGTTTCTATATCAGTTTGGGATCTAACTTTCTGTGCCATTCTTGAATTTACCCCACAATGTCTAATTTCCTTGGCATTATCCATATAAGGAACGGGTAGAGGGCATGTTAAGTGAGGGCGGCAACCAAAAACTATCCATTTAGTGGTGACATTCAGCTGCTATATGGAAAGTTTCTCTATTTAGTTTAGACCAGGGGTGTCTTACCTCGGCCCTCACCAGGTCAGGGTTTCAGAATGTCCCCAATGAATATGCATTAGATTTATTTGCATACAATGGAGGCAGTAAATGGAAATAGATCTCATGCATATTCCCTGGGGAAATCCTGAAAACCCCACTGGATTGCTGCCCTCAAGGACCAAGGTTGGACTTTGTACATAACAGGCGTAACAAACAGAGAGGCACTGCATTCACATAAAGCATTCACAAGTATATGGCCGTGAAGCAAGTCTTCCCCCTATTTCCCACAGAAGGAAAGGGAAGTAGTTTCTCTATTGTGTATATTCCACCGAGCCACAAACAGCGCTCAGAGTGGAATATATAACCAATACTGACAAATATAAAACACAGTCATTGAAACCATAAATACAAGCAATTCTAAGGGACAACCTTGAAGGCATAACTGAAAAAGAATGCATTTATCATCTGGTGAAAGGACAGAAGCAAATGACATACGCTAGGTCCAGCAATGATCTCTGACAGAAGAACATCTTTTACATAGAGAACAGCAAGATGATGACTGCTAGTCTTACATACAGACAAAAAAAACATATTGTATATACAATACACAGGTCTGCTCTCCTTAGACACTCTTCCAAGTAACCATCTTAAACTGCATTTACCAGATAATTAGAAACTAATATAATCCTCAGAAATTGACTTATAAATGCATGTGTACCAGCATATACCAATAACCTGGTAGCAGAGTTTTGGATAAGCTGTAACATTCACAACACTTGCAACAAAGCAATGAAGTCCTGATGTACATGACATTATAATAAACTCAGACAGAAAAGATTAAATGCTCTAAAAGAAAAGTCCAAAAATTTTGAAGACTAAAAATGTATCTTCACAAATGTAGCCTTTTGACACTGCTAACAAAAGAAAAGAAAGAAAGAACAGGAGCCCAAGGGGATTCTTCTGGCTTTGGTCACCACCAATCTGTCTCAGATATGATCACTCTCAAATCATGCTCTTGTGTTACTCACAAAACTTCACTCCAAATACTATTCCCTTTGGGCTTATGCAGCCCAATTTCATTACACTGCATTTTTAGCCTTAAGTCTTAGCTTCACTAGATCTCTATGTTTTCCATATCTTTTAGGTCATCTACTCAGTTGCAGATTTTGGCATCATCCAGCAGCCCTTCTGCAATAATCACTTACAAAAATGTCAACAAGAACAGTGTCAAGGTCTGATCCCTGCAATACACTGCTGGTAATGCCTCTGTCCTTGAAGTGAATTCCATTTACCACTTGCCTTTGTCATCTCCCTCTCAACCAATTTCTAACCCAGTCAGTCACTTTAGGGCCTTTACCATAGGCACTTAGTTTATACATAAGTTGCATAAGGTTTTGGAGACCTCTCATTTACCAGCACAAGTGTTGACAGGTAGGTGGGGGGGGGGGGGGGGGATGGGCCAGGGGCCACCTGGCTGAAGTGCACTGCGGTATCCACTAAAAGTGCTCCAGGGACCTGCATACACGCAGGCCTCTGGGACTTGTTGCTACTATAAAACATTGGCACACCAGTTGACACCTGAAGACTAATCTCTCCGAAAACATCTTTTATTGGAATAAGCACGCTTACTCACAGTTAACTGCAGATCAGAGGTTGTGCCCCACTGGCAACGAGTTTCCCTGGTACTGAGATTAGCAGTAGGTCAGAGCTGGCAGAATGGTGTACAATGCCCTCTTTCAGCTACATTCAAGGTAAGAACTAAGTTCTGTAACGTGGCTAACATGTGAAAGGGATCTAAAACTGGCTTACAAAAATGGCAACTACCTCATGGACTACCGGAAACAAAACAGGGCACACTCTGACCCAGTAGAGGGAAAAGCACCATGGGAGTAGAGCCTACCAACTACCAACATCGTGAGCATTTGCCACAAGCTAGTGGAATCACGGAGCCCAATACCCTACACCCACCACAATGCATTGCTGATGTGACTCTGCAGTGCGCATAACAGAAAAGGTGTCACACTCACCCGAGAGCCACATCAGAACCAGGGAAAGGCTGTCACAGGATAGAACACATTCTGCTGTCATGGATGTGGGTACGGCATTTGAGGCTGGCATAGAGGCTAGAAAAAATGTTTTTAAAGTGGGTTTTGTTTGGTGGGAGGGGGTTAGTGACCACTGGGGGAGTCCGGGGAGGTCATCCCTGATTCCCTCCAGTGGTCATCTGGTCAGTTGGGGCACTTTTTTGTGACTTGTTCGTGAAAAATAGGGTCCACAAAAAGTGACCCAAAATTGCGGTAAAAACGCCTTTTTTTCGATTATCAGCTAAAGACGCCCATCTCTCCTCGGCCGATAACCATGCCCCAGTTCCGCCTTCACCACACCTCCGACACGCCCCCGTCAACTTTACCCGTTTCCACGACGGATTGCAGTTGGAAACGCCCAAAATCGGCTTTCAATTATACCGATTTGGGTGCCCACGGGAGAAAGACGCCCATGTCCCGATTTGGGTCGCAATATAGGCGTTTTTCTCTTTCGATTATAAGCAGGATAGTCTCCCAAGTGGTTTTACAGCAATTTACATTGATGAAACTGCATAATTATTGGGAATATTTAGATGTACAAAACAAAAGTTATATTCTAGCTGAATTTGATTGTTGAACTGAAATTGTTTTATCAAGCTGTATCATTGCTGGCCACACCTAGAGACCTTTTTTTGATACAGCACTTGGCTGACTCACTGGGACTTATGGTTCCACCCACCCTCCCCAGGGTTCTCTAGTCATGTATAGACAAACCAAAAATCATTAACTTTACTCCTCAGTCATACACAGGAGACTGTTAACCCTATCTTAGTACACCTGTTCATACCCATTGCAACCAATCAAGATGAATTTTATTCTCTATAATAATTGTGGTGCTTTAGTTCCAAGGCAAACCACCTGGAGACTTATGACTTGTGCTATCTGTCTTCAGCTTGCTCGTATAAAACAGGAGCTCAGCAAACTAAAGCAAGGATTGGATGCACTTAAAGCAGCTTCTATCACTTCTTACCACTGCCACAGAGGATAAAACCACCTAAGAACAGATGGTTCACAGTAGGCTCAGGCAGAATATTTATTTGTTACATTTGTACCCCCACATTTTCCCACCTATTTGCAGGCTCAATGTGGCTTACATAGTACCGTCAAAGACGTTCGCCAAGTCGGTTGATAACAAATACAAGGTTATATAGTGATCGAGTGAGGTAGTTGTGAAGGGTCGAAAGGAATGAAGATTTATGTTGTCCAGTACGATCATTGGTCATGCTGTGTTGCTTGGTGTAGGGGTTTACGTTGGATTGTTGGGGTAGGCCTTTTTGAAGAGGTTGTTTTTTAGTGATTTCCTGAAGTTCAGGTGGTCATGGATTGTTTTCACAGCTTTTGGGAGTCCATTCCATAATTGTGCGCTTATGTAGGAAAAGCCTGATGCATAAGTTGTTTTGTATTTTAGTCCTTTACAGAGTTGGGTAATGTAGGTTTAGGTGTGATCGTGATGATCTGATTCTGTTTCTTATTGGTAGATCTATAAGGTCTATCATGTATCCTGGGACTACTCCATGTATAATTTTGTGGACCAGAGTGCAGATTTTGAAGATGAACCGTTCTTTGATTGGAAGCCAATGCAGCTTTTCTCGGAGGGATTTGGCACTTTCGAATCAGGTTCTGTGCCACTACATCATGTGGCACAGAAGCATCCACCCTCACAATTCTGTGATGCCCTTGAAAATAGAACTGAGGTGAAACAAAAAGCAATGAATGTGCCCAAAGATAAAAGACACCCCCAAAGCAGTAATATTGAAACATTTACAAGAAAACTGTTGCTACTAGGGGATTTCATTATCAAAGGCATTAACTTTGAAACACAGTTCAAGGGGCCAAACAAAGTGAAATGCCTTCCAGGCTCCTCAGCTACCAGGAGTACCAAGCAAATAATGACTATAACCAGAGAAGAATCTAAGGAGTCAAACACTGATGTTGTTATCCACCTTGGAACAAATGACCTGCCTAATAATACCCCACTTGCAGTGCAGAGAGCTTTTCAGGAATTAGGGGAGGGGTTAAAACCATTGGTACAAACAGTAGCTTTTTTCTGAAGTACTACCTACTTTTGGAAAGGGAGAGAAAAGATTGGAAGTACTGAAAATTTCAATAGCTGGTTCAAAACCTGGTGTCATTGGGCAATACATAGAAAAACAAAAGACTATATTGTAAAGATGGGCTGCATCTCACTGTGTCAGGAAAAGAAATCCTTGGGGAGAAATTTAGGGCTAGATGCATTAAAGTCCTCGAAAGATCCGTTCCCTTACTG
Source organism: Microcaecilia unicolor (assembly GCF_901765095.1). Taxonomy (NCBI): domain Eukaryota; kingdom Metazoa; phylum Chordata; class Amphibia; order Gymnophiona; family Siphonopidae; genus Microcaecilia; species Microcaecilia unicolor. Next base: position 597,184,348 of record NC_044032.1, read on the forward strand.
ATTCCATAGCGAATCGGTAGGGAACGGTCATGCATCAAGGAAATGGAATGCAAATGAGCCACTCATTGTAGCTCACTTTCATTCTCTATTCCCTCGGAAACCAGTTGGCCAGTCGGCCGGTCGAGCATGCGCAGAGCAGCCAAGCATTATGTTGGCTGCTCTGCGCATGCCAAAGAAGTCCAAAAAGGACGTCCCTGATGAGCACTTGTCAGAGCCGTGGGCCGGAGCGCAAGCTGCAGCTGCTGGTACAGCCGGTGATCCCTGATGCTCCACTCTCGGAAGAAGGGGGTGGATTGCGGCTGACTGTGCAGACCCTCCTCCCTGGGAACGCGCGGCTCTGGGGACGATGGGAGGGGGTGAGAGTTGCACCAAATTACCACCACCGGCATCAGGACGCGTGTGTGTACTGTGATGCGTGTATGTACTGTAAGTATGCTATTCATACCAATGCGATTAAGATCCCTGGATTTAATAGATATTTTTATCTACAATCGGTTACTAATTGTAACAGTGAGCAAATTGTATATTGCATAGTGTGTCCCTGTAATAAATACTATATAGGGCATTCTAAGAGGAAGTTAAAGAATAGGCTGGCCGAGCATGTTAGCAATGTGAGAAACTTGAGGATTGAAGCTCCTTTAGTTTCTCACTGGATAGAACAGAAGCACAGCGTGGAGGACATCAAATGCTTGGTTTTGGTACAAGTTCCTTTACTTTTCCGGGGAGGGAATGTGAGTAGTCAGCTGTTCAATATAGAACAGCGTTATATATTCCAGTGGAACACCGTTGCCCTGATGGGTTTAAACCTAGAGGTTGAATGGCTGTGAGGGTCATGACATATGAGGGGTGGTATGAGCGGGTATTTAATTTGTGAGCGAGCTTGGTTGATGCATGATTTGGCGTCACTTCCGACTTCTGAGGTTTGGAAAACAGCCCCTTGGGTAAGCTGCCGGACAGTTTATTTGAGGATTTACAATGTTTATTATATATGATTATATGGAAATATTTGAGAAGGTAGATATGTGTAAACAGGGATGTGATATGTGTATGTTTTGAGGTTGTGGAGTGTGGTTCTCCTGAGGAAGATGGTAACGAAATGCGGTCTCGCACAGAGAATCAGGAATTGTTTTTTTTTAACTTTGAATTTTTATTGAAATAACATCTCAAACATAACAACGAGCCATTGGCTCCAGCTCATGACAATGCAACAATTTAATTTTTTTTTTTTTATTATCATTTTTATTAATGACCAAAAGATACAGGTGACAATAAAGTGGAAAAAAAAAACATTGCATTACAAGTGTGTTCCAATAATCTAATTACATCCATGTTCAACCTGGTCATTTATAATTTTTGCTTTCATAATGTGCCTATCTAACCTCCCACCCTCCCACCTCCCACCCACCCTCCACCCTGCAAGCTTACCCATTCAGAATTCTACTGCGAGCCATGGGAGTCAAGGTATCCCAGAACAGTAACCAACATTGTAATAGTCGATCTCCTTTTGGGGATGCTAAGTCATTTATTTCCCTACGTTCTAGGGCTCCTAGGGAGATCATAAGGGATCGCCACCGTGGCATGGAAGGGGGTTCCGATGAGATCCAATTCAATAAAATCGTTTTCTTTCCCATAGCAGTCGCCCTGCGTAGGAACGGTAACATACCCCTCCTTCGGTTCCCTCTCACCTTATATTTGTCAAATAAAAGGGTAGGTAAGGGGCACCACTGCAACCCCCAGATACTCGAGACGAATGCACAAAGCTGTGTCCAGAAGACACGGACCTGGGGGCACAACCAGAACATATGTCCCAAATGCGCCCCAGTTCCCGCACACTTAGGGCAGTCATCCAAAGGTCTTAAGGCAGCTCTAAACGCTCTATGTGGCGAAATATACATTCTCATGTTAAATTTATATTGGGATTCCTGCAGTGTCACCTCTCTAAAGGTCTTATACCCCATTGCCAAATTAGCCTGTACCATCACTCCAGTAATAGAACAGCCCAAGTCTCTAGTCCAGGCCCCAGCAATCTGATCATATGATATCTCCGGGCAAAGCTCTTTGAGTTTAAAATGATAGAATTTTAGAGGAACCGAAAGCTGCGCCTCCAAATCTAGCAAATCTGTAATTTGTCTTCGTCTCTGCGAGGTCAACGACGCTCGGGGGAGGGAGGCAATGTAATGGCTCAATTGCAAGTAGGAAAGGGTAGCCTGTGCTGGAAGTCCAACATTCTCACACAAATCCTTGAAGGACTTACATTTGCCTTCTTTTGTTAATACTTGAAACAGGAATATTATCCCCCCCTCCCTCCATGTCTGAAAAGTCTCAGTATCCGTGCCCACTGAAAAATCTACATTGCCACCAATCGGTAGGAAGGGGGAAGAGTGGCACTCGAACCCTCCAGCTTTGCCCAGCCATCGCCATGCACGTCTCAGCGGCGTGAAAAGGGGAGCATATCCTTTGGCGGTGGGTGCTTTGCCAACTGGTGCATGCAACCAATAGCTAAAGTGATATTTGCTCACTAGTTTAGTTTCAGGAATGGGAAAGGAAAAAAAGGATGTGCCCCTAAACCAATCCGTAAGATGTCTCATGCAACCCGCCACTGACATACGTTGAATGCTGTGTACACCCAATCCTCCCTTTTGTATTGGAAGGTATGTTTGTTGTAGTGTAGCCCTGGGTCTCTTCCCATTCCATAGATATCTAGCTAGTAATCTGTGTAGTTTCCGCTCGTCTTTATATAAGAAGAATAGAGATAGCACCTGGACCACATATAGCCATTTCGGAACCAGGACCATATTGTACAGAGCTGCACGCCCCCACAAGGACAGGGGAAGGCGCTGCCACATTTCTAAAGTGTGTTGAGTCTCTTTCCACAAGGGGGCTAAGTTGATTTTATAAAGTTGCTTGAGCGATGTTGGCAATCTGATCCCCAAGTAGACCAAGTAATCAGCGGTCCACTTCAACGGGAACCTTCCCTCCCAGCGCTCCCGCACGGAGAGAGGTATTGGTAGCACCTCGGACTTCTGTGAATTAAGTTGGAACCCCGAGTAATATCCGAATTCTGCTATGTGATCTAAAGCTATTGTCAACGATGTCTGAGGTTGTGTCAGTACTAGGAGAATGTCATCTGCATAAGCCAATACTTTAACATGAAGCTGTGGCAGCTGAACTCCCTCCACCCCTGGGTCTTTTATAATATTGCGCAGCAGGGGCTCCAAGTATATCAAAAACAGAAGTGGAGACAGGGGGCAACCCTGTCTCGTGCCCCGTCTTACCAAAAAACGTGGAGAACACATTCCATTCACTAAGACTCTGGCTCCAGGATCCGTATATAGTGTATCAATTGCATGCAAATACCACCCGGACAACCCTATGTATTTAAGTGTTTGAAAGAGATAATCCCAATTCACTTGGTCAAATGCTTTAGTAGCGTCCAGGCCTGCCAACATTAAGGGATGACCCGTGGCTTCCGCATACGCCACTGCCATCAGGGCCCTACGGACATTGAGACCTGGGTGTCTCCCCCGCACGAATCCCACCTGATGGTCCCCTACTAAAGCCGGGAGATGTATAGCCAGCCTGTCAGCAAGGACTTTAGCTAAAATTTTTACATCTACATTGAGAAGAGATATTGGCCTGTAAGACCCTGGCAAGTCGGGTGGTTTACCCGGTTTCGGGATGAGAACAATTAAGGCTTCATTCGAATCCCTGGGCAGCCTCCCCACTCCCACAGCTGCTTCAAGGTGAAGTGTCAGGGGAACACTCAGTTGGGTCGACAATAATTTATAGTATTCTGTAGAGAAACCATCCAGGCCCGGAGATTTTCCCAAGGACAAACCCTTGATCGTTTGTTGAATCTCTCGGGCCTGGAGGGGAGCATTCAACTGATCCCGGACCACCTGTGGCAGTACCGGGAGGCCTGCGTCTCTCAAATAATCATCCAATTTTGGTCCCCCCTGCTGCGCCTCCGGTTGGTATACTCGGGAAAAATAGTCTCTGAATATGGTCAATATATCCTTAGGACAAGATTTACGGGAACCATCAGGTGCCAACACCGTAGAAATAAATGTCTTCTCCGACCAGGCCTTTGCAACTTTAGCTAGTAATTTCCCAGGTCTATTACCATATTTGAAATAGTGATATTTACGGCCAAAAGCTTGCCTCTTGGCCCGTTCGTGGAGTAGTGAGTCTAGGGCCACCTGTGCCGCAATCACATTGTCATAATTGGTCTGGGTTCTACATCGTATGTGCGCACGTTTAGCTTGTTGGTATTTACGCTCCAGTAAAATTATGCCTTGGGAGATCTTTTTATTTCTTGCGCTTAAGTATCCGATAATTTCCCCTCTCATAACTGCTTTAGAAGTTTCCCAGAACAATGTCGGGTTGTCTTTGTGGGCTACGTTATCAGATTCAAACAGTTTCCATTTTTGTACTAGGAAATTGCCAAAGTCTCCATCCCCCGCTAAGTAGGATGGGAACCTCCATGACTTAAATCTGTCTACATTTTGTCCCAGTACTATATCAGCCCAGACTGGAGTATGATCTGATATCGCCATTGTTGCCATATCTGTCTTAACTACCCGAGAAAAAAGCGATGTGGAAACTAAAATGTAGTCTATACGGGACCAGGTTTTGTGGGCCTTCGACAGATGGGTATAGTCCCGCCTTTGCGGGAATAGTAACCTCCAGGGATCTACTAAGTCCATTAATTTACAGAGATAAGGTAATCCTTTACTGCGGGGTAGTGCGCTCCATGCCCCGACCGTCGAGCGGTCGAGGTCCGGGTCAAGCACTTGGTTAAAATCTCCCGCCACAATCCAAGGGGCCGTATCGTATTTGAGACCCAGATTTATCAATGTCTGGAAAAACTCTGCATCATAACCGTTTGGCCCATAAACCACACATAGGTAGTATTCCTGTCCCATAATATTGAGATGAAGTAGGACGTATCTTCCCTTAGGGTCTTTCCCTATTAATTTAGAAGTGCATGGGAGCCCTTTCCTAATCAATATCGCCACTCCTCCCCGTCTAGCCCCGGAGGAGGAGTAATAACACTCCCCCACCCATTGCTGGCGCAGCTTTCGGTGTTCCTCGTCTGAGAGTTTGGTCTCTTGTAGGCATACTATGGAAGCCTTTAGGCGGTTCAAGTGTGTTAAAATTTTTGATCTCTTAATTGGAGAGGTAATCCCCGCCACATTCCAGGTCACTAATCTTAAATGTTCAGTCAAAGCAATCTTCTAACTTCGTCAATTTAACATATAGCAAACCTAACTTAACGCCCCGGTTGCCCAGCCTCAACCAAAGGCTCCTTATATCAGCCAACACACATTCATACCATGGTTTACCCAAGCCCACAGCTCTTCTTTGTGTCCCTTCATCAATCTGCTCGCTTCTGCTTCCATTCCCTCCCTCTCCCTCCCCCTTCCCCTGTATCTCCCCCCCTTGTCCTCCCCCCATCTTCCCCCCACTAACTATCTGGCCTGTCTTACCAATCTCACTGCGTTCAGTGAGTGTAGCAGGCAGAGGTCTAGATGCTATAGGAGCCCTACCCTTCTTTCATATCAAAATAAATGTATCATAGTTAGTGTCTCACATAGCCCAGAAAGCCACCAAGATCACACCGTCAGGTATTCGAACAGCTTTCCGCTCCAGTCCATTCCTGAGCCATTCCGCCATATGTCTCTGGTCTACCATCTTGTTCACCCAGCCATTCGGTCTCACTCTTTTTCACAGTCAATTTTCGCCGTTAGCAGCCCAACAAGAACTTTCTAGAACTCAAGCAAAGTAGCAATCCAACCGGCAACTGCCAACCAAGAACTCCATCAACATATTGTGTGGTTAAACCATCTGTGGAATATAATGGCAATCCCCCCAATGTCAGGTCTGGTGATGATTCAACCACTCCGCTACAGCATCTGGTTCAGTATAAGTTGTCCAGGTTCCATTCGCCAAGATTTTCAAGGTTGCTGGATATTGCAGGGTGAATTTGAACTTTTTTTCCACTAAACAGGTGCAAACCGTGGAAAAAGCACGGCGTTGTGCTGCCAAAGCCGCAGAGTAATCCTGAAAGATACGTATTAAGGTTCCATCATACTTTGTAGTTTCCCTGCAGCTTTTATACTGTCGCAATATTGCCGCTTTTTGGGCATAACAGTGAAATTTTGCTATCACCACTCTGGGCCTCGATTCTCTTGTCGGCCTAGGTCCTACACGATGTGCACGTTCAATTCGGATCGTACGGCCTTCTCCAGCCTCCGGGAAATGTGCCTGAAGCCATGTTTCCAATGTGCGTTTTAAGTCTTTATCTGCCAAGGATTCTGCAAATCCCACAAAGCGGAGATTATCGCGGCGCGAGCGGTTTTCCAAATCTTCTACTCGCTGCACATTCTCCTGGACCAGGCGTTGTAGTCTTTCTATCTCTCCCGAGTTGTTTTGTTGACCATCTTCCACCTCCGCAACCCGGGCCTCCAGCTCCCCAGTCCGACGTGAAAGTTCTGTCGTGAGCGCCGACAGCCCCGTTATCTGGGCAGAAAGCTGATCAAACTGGGGGGCCAATGCGCCCACCACTGCTTCTGTAAGTTCTGGCAGCGTGAAATCAGAGGCCGGGCGGGAGGGTGAATTCGCCGGCGAGGCGGCCGCCATCTTGGATTCGCCAAGTCTCGGTTTCTCCTCTTTTTTCTTCGTGTTTTTTGCGGTTTGCGCCATCGCCGATCGCGTTAAATATTTGTCCATATACTGGGAGAGCGTGTGCGCCTTAGATTCTCTACTTTCTGGGGTCGGAGACGTCTTTAAAGGTTCGAATTTCGGGCAGGGCTCCCAGCAGCCGAAAATTCACTTCCTTCCCAGCTCACAGCATCACGTGACCTCCCCTGCAACAATTTAATTTTTATTTTAACATTATGCTTATAACCCTTTTATCCCCCCCTATTCCCCCCACCCTTCCCCCCTCACCCCCCCCCCACTAACCCCTCAACAACTGATTCCCCTAACAGCCCAAACCCCCCTAAACCCCCTCAATATCTGTTAGATGAATCCATTCAGGTGCCTCTGGAGAACCAGGAATTGTTGTGAACATTTGTATGCTGACGCGCTGGGGGTGTCCTCAGCAGCTAGGCTCTAGCTCCTCGCTACACTCTCTACAAGAAGTGGCCCGCATAGCAGTGGGTTTTGGAGGGCTCCCATTTACCACCACAAGTGTAACAGGTAGGGGGGGATGGGCCTAGGTCAGCCCGCCTGAAGTCCACTGCAGCCACTAAAACTGCTGCAGGGACCTGCATACTGCTGCGATGGACTGGAGTATGACATTTGAGGCTGGCAAAAAAAGTTTTGAAAGGTTTTTTTTGAGGGTGGGAGGGGGTTAGTGACCACTGGGGGAGTCAGAGCAGGTCATCCCCGATTCCCTCCGGTGGTCATCTGGGCAGTTCGGGCACTTTTTTGGGACTTGGACCTGAAAAAAAAGGGAACAAGTAAAGTCGGCCAAATGCTCGTCAGAGCCAGCCTTTTTTTCCCATTATCGGCCGAGGGCGATCATATGTTAGCCAAGCCCCCGCCCCACCTTTGCTACACTTCTGACATGCCCCCTTTCATTTTAGCCGCCCCTGCGATGGACTGTAGTTGAGGCCGGCGAAAATCGGCTTTCGATTATGCCGATTTCGCCAGCCTTGAGAGATGATGGCTGCCTTTCTCGTTCGAAAATAAGCTGGAGAGAGGCTCATTTTCAAAGCACTTAGACTTTATAAGAGCTTTGAAAATGAGCTTCATTGTCTCTTACATGTAATGTGTATGATTATTTCTAACAGTGCTGTATAAATAAGTCATAGTAATAGTAGTAGTACCACAAGGTTTAATTTTAGGCCTTCAAATACTCGGGTATATGCAATCCCACGGCTGAACAAATACACTGACCCTTTTAACCTCTCAGACTGTGATTATTATAATTTCAGCAGGCTTCTCTAAGCAGTTGTCTGAAAATTAAAATAATTCACTGTCACAAAGCTAGTGAAAAGCTATAAAAAATGTATACATGCTTTCAGCTAGCAATTTCAAATGTCAGAAGCATTAAGAAATTGGAACTACTGAAGAAAGGCAATATCTGAAAGATCAAGAAAATAGTTGATAAAACTAGCAAAAACTGATCAGATTTGCTACAGATCACTGCAAATGATCTTAAACACAAGTTTGATCAATATTTGAAATAATTCAGCTGGACAACTACTCCAGTGTTGGCTAAACGTTTTAAAATGTTCAGATTAACAGTACCAACCATGCAACACAGCCACAGGAAATTATTTCAGCAACTATCACCAAACAAATAAAATCAGATAAGTACTTGTACACTCTATTTCTTTCTTCTTAACACCCATTATTCTTTCCTTACACCTGTTATTCTTGTTTTGTAGGTTCCCCAGATTTGGGAGATCTTCTGGATACTCTGGTAAGTGTTTTATCCCAAACTTGTACTTTCCCGCATTAAAAGGTGCTAAGCCCAAATGTTACTGCACCTTAGTGGAAAGGTGGAAAAAGAAAAGTCCAACAAAACAAAAACAATTTCTAAATATAAAACAATTTCTAGATACAGTGAACTTCTGAATATAATTTAAAAACACAGAAGTGCAAAAATTTACCCACAAATAAATCATCAAAATTTCTCATTAAACAAATGCTTATCAATTTATTCATATAGAACAATAGAGGTTGTGATCTACATGCAGATAATCCACAGGAGGCTACTCTAGCTATGACTTATCTTCACTTTCTTGCAACTAACAAGCAACTGTGCTTATTCCAGACAGAGGAATGGAATTAAAAGTGAAAAAGGTATAACCTGAGATTCCAACCTTGAGAAGGTGTTCCTGGCATAGTGCATAATGCTGTCAAAATCATATGATTCCCCTAAAGAGTTCACTTCTCCGGGCTCCATCTTCAGAAAGTTGTACTCCTGACCTGCAATTTTGTGTAAGACAAGATTTTGATAACTCTTTCACAGTAACGTTGAAAAGAATTCTTCCTTCTTGTTTGGTCCTTAAAAGGGACTAATGAAATAAGTAGGCATACAAGATAAACTGGACATTAATATTAAGCAAAGATGGAGAGGGCAATTTTCAGTCCCCTTGTTGAAATCACAGGCTTGCAAGTAAAAGTACCTTTCAAAAAGACACGCTACAGCTTTTCTCTTTAAAAATGGCTTATCCAGTGGAGGCAACTGATAAAATTTGCAGTGCAGAATCATGAAATATGTACAGGGAATTAAGGAAGTAATATTCATCACATAAAAATGTGACTTAGGGTTATACATTCAAAAGTATACATTTGTTCAATGATGTGACATAAATATTTACATGTGTGCAAAGTCAATCTAAGAAACAAAGGAAGGAGGTCCAAGTCCTCACAAAATGTGCAACAGCAAACAAAAAAAAGTGAGGCAACAAAGAAACAAGGGTTCCAGGAGTGTGATTTAACGCCTTTAATTCTATCAACAATTCCAGTCACCTAGTGCCTGCATCAGGAATCGAAAGTGCCTGCAAGCAGAACGCCACTGGTTCTCTCATACAAGCGCTGTTAACTGCTGAATGGTTTAATGCCAAATATTGTACATATTCTGAATTACATTGTATCGCTGGATGTGACAGGTACTTTGAACTCTTGACACAGGCATATATGCCAAAATGCAGCCATATTGAGTTTAGTACATATATGCCAAAACGCAGCCATATTGAGTTTAGTACATACTAGGCAGAAGCTTAGCTGAAATTGGGTGGTGGAGCAGTTGGGGGGACGAGGGGGTGGTGGTTGGGAGGCGAGGATAGGGGAGGGCAGACTTATACGGTCTGTACCAGAGCCGGTGATGGGAGGCGGGACTGGTGGTTGGGAGGCGGGAAATACTGCTGGGCAGACTTATATGGTCTGTGCCCTGAAAAGGACAGGTACAAATTCAAGGTAAGGTATACACATATGAGTTTGTCTTGGGCAGACTGGATGGACCATGCAGGTCTTTTTCTGCCGTCATCTACTATGTTACTATGTTACTATGATACAATTAAAGGCGCTAAATCACAATCCTGGAATCTTCATTTTTTTGTTGCCTCACTTTTTTTCTAACACATTTAACCTAAGAATTAACTTGAAAAGTCAACTTTACATAGCACTTTATTTTTATAGCCACAATACCTTGCAGTTCAATCAGGTTACATACAAAGAAACTGGACAAACCAGGAAATACACTTACAAAATTAATAATTTAAAAACTAATACAATCACTCCCTTCCATAATTCAGAAACAAATGTGTCTTAAGCAATCACCTGAAATGTACATAACTTGATGCCTGCACTATCAAAGTTGAAATGTATTTACCTAATTTAGCTGCCTGATAATAAAGCAAAGAATGTATATATTTCTTTCTTACTTTACCCTTCATAGATGGAAAAGAAAATAAATTTGCTGATCGAGTAACACACGCTACAGTTGACAAAACAAATAAAATGGAGCTGAGCCATAAGAAATCTTACACATCAAACAGGATAACTTAAATATAACCCTTGCAGCTACTGGCAGCCAGTGAACCTTGGAATAATACATTGATAGGTGATCAGAACATTTTAAAGAATAAATCAGCCTCAATGCTGTATTCTGAATCATCTGTAACTTTCGCATTAGTGCTTGAGAGCAGCCTAAATAGATGATATTTCAATAGTCTAAAGAGCTAAGCAACAAAGCCTGAACCAACAACCCAAACTGATGATCCTCAAAATATTTACAAATACAATGTAATTTACGCATACGAAAACATGTTTTCTGAACCACCTTACTAACTTCAAGTTCCAAAGAGCCCATAGAATCCAAAAGCACCCCAAAAATCCTCATAGAGGAGGGAAAGGAGTAAACCTGATGATTAATAAAAATATTGGGTTCTATTACATAAGTACATAAGTAATGCCACACTGGGAATAGACCAAAGGTCCATCGAGCCCAGCATCCTGTCCACGACAGCGGCCAATCCAGGCCAAGGGCACCTGGCAAGCTTCCCAACGTACGTCCCTTGGAGCCAGTAAATCTACTGATAAGTTCTAACACACATTATAAAATTAACAAAAAGTCTGAAATGAATCAAAAAATATCTGAAGTCTGAGAAATAGTTTGAAAACAACCCAAAAATGAACCAAACTTTTATTTTTTCCATGCATATTCTCCTACCTCCTCCCCCTCCCCTTGGATACATGTAAAAGTGCACATAACAGGAGTGGACTTAGGCTTAAAGTACATATGGAGGTTTCATTTTGAAAATTTCTTTCGCACCTTGCTAGAAATATTTTGAATCTGCTTTCGTGCACGTGCGAAGTACAAGGGTACAGATACTCTGGCAATTCTGCACAACATGTGACTGCTCCCTCCCTTCCCCCCTCCCATCTCAGAGAATGGAGGTCACACACATTAAAATATATGGCACCAATTAGGTTAATTATATAAAAGTATTTTGATAATCAGCCATTTGCAAAGACATCATAAAGGTTTGCAGCACCAAAGAAAAATCAAATTGCACAAATAATAATCAATAATAATCCAAATCACAAAACAAGGTGACAGTCTACTATTGGGGTTCTCAGTCCAGTCCTCAGGACACACCTAGATAGTCAGGTTTTCAGGTTCTCCAGAATGAATGAGATGAATTTGCATACAATGGAGGTAATACATGCAAATTTATCTCCAGCATATTCATTGTGGGTATCCTGAAATTCTGACTTACTGGGTGTGCCCTGAGTATTGGCTTGAATACCCCTTGTCTAACAGGAGGGGGAGAAGTGAATTGCAACAGTGAATTACCATATAAAAAAGTATGATAACAGAAAACAAAAGGAAAGGTAGGAATAGAGGAAAATTGAAAAATAAAGGTCAATGATAAAAAGGGAAAGGCTGCCATTTTAATCATGTTTTGAGTGCAGTTTTTAACTTCTTTCTTCAAAGATTCTGCCTGTAATTCTGAAAACAAAGAATTCTATAGAGAAGGAGCAACACAGCAAAAGTCTGCTGAACAAGATGAATCAAGGTTGAATTTAGTTAAAGATGGGACCAATAACAGATTAGCCTTTGATGACCACAATGAGTGAGGAGTATATGAAATAAGCATGGACGAAAGGTAGAGAGGAAAGCAAATATGCAGAGCTCTATGAGCAAGCAGGATAATTTTAAATTGAATTCTAAATTTAACTGGCAACCAGTATTGGGAATCCAGTAAAGAAGTAACATTGTCAAATCAAGAAGCATTCTACAGACGTTTAACTGCCAAATTTTGTATAAGTTGTAAACATTGAATTAAGTAAAGAGAAAGATCTACAAAGAAGGAGTTGCAGTAATCTAGGTATGCAAGAACAAAAGCATGGAGGAGAGATTTAAGGGATATATTGTCTAAAAGATGTTTCCAAAAATTAATTTTCTTCAGGGCCCAAGATAATTTTTGAGTGGAGGAGTGGCCTACTGGTTAGAGAACTGATCTTCACATCCAGAGGTGCCTGGTTCAATTCCCACTGCTGCTCCTTGTAATCTTTGGGCAAGTCACTTAACCCTCCATTGCCTTAAGGGGCCTTTTACTAAAGATTAGCTTGAGTTATCTGCAGGAGGGCCCATAGGAGTAAAATGGGCCCTGCTGCAGATAACTTGAGTTAATCTTTAGTAAAAGCCCCCTCAGATTGTGAGCCCTTCAGGGACAGGGAAATACCTAGTGTACCTGAATGTGAGGTGTGAGCAAATCTAAATAAATAAAATAAGAGGCAATGGAGGATCCAGCAAGACACCCAAAGATGTAATGGTGCGTTTGAAAGGGATACCTGTTCCAATTCAACTTAGAGGAATTTACAATCAACTTGTTTGGTGATGACCAAGAGGCAGTTTGAGAAAGTGACTAAAGTGAGTGTGAAAAGATTCATCCCAAGTTTTATGAGTAATTAATAAGGGGTCAGTATTCAAAGTAATTGAACCTACTAGTGAGCAGAATTTTGTCCTTGATATTTAAGGCCAGGTTTGGCACTGAATTTCCATGTTTAATACCAGTGGCAGTCGACAGAACACCGATTGCTGCCAGCTAAATAGAGGGCCTTAACTGAATATCATCTGATATGTAATACCCAAATCCTGAATGAGTTGTTCGAGGAGTAATGAAAATATTAAAGTACAATGTTGCAAGGATAGAGCCTTGTAACACCCCACAAGAAAATGGCAAAGATGATGAAGAAGAGGTGTCAATGGTAACCTGGTCAGAATAAAATGAAAAATAACCGCAAAAACCAATTCAATGTGATCCCACTCAAAACTGCCTCATATAAACGTAGTTACAGAATATGCTCAGCAAGTTGTACACATAAATTCTAATTAGTGCCAATTACTGCTCACTATTGCTTGTTAAGTGCTGTTATCAGCACTTATTAGTTTGTTAAGTTATGTGCATTGTTATAGAATCTGCTTGGATTTCAGCCTGGATCTCTAGGCTCGCTATATAGAATCTGGGGGTTAGTGATATTCTATAAACATCGGTTAAAGTTAGGTGTCATTTATAGAATAGTGCTTAGCACTGGGAACCATGACTATATTTAGGTGTGACCATTTACACCAATGAAACTTTGGTGTAAATCCCCATGCCTAAATTAGGTGCAAAACTCTGTTATTCTATAACAATGCACATAAATTATGGGAATGCCCCCAATCTGCCCAATTCCCCTTTTTGGACTCATGCTTAAAATTTACATGCAGGTCCTGTGCCTAAATTTATGCACATAAATTAAATATCACCAAATAGCACACTGTGGGGACTAGTCATCCAAGCAAGTAATAGATGTCCCAAACAGTTATATCTAAAGCAGGAATTCACAGCATATCATCTAATGCGTCTAATGCATGGGGATAATCAGATTAGAATGCTTCCCACAACCATATGAACAATGTTGTTCCCTCGCACAGGCGAATTGGTGTGGAGCAAATCCTCATATAAATCCCCTTACTTCTTTTTTCTTTTTATCGATATACATCCATCTTTTATATATCAAAACTGTGCAAATTCACATCAATAAATATATACATCCTTTTTAAACAGTCACTTATCTGTAAAAGGCAGCGATTTAACAGTAACATTTTTTGAAATACAGGGATAGATGCAGGATGAAACGTGAGCCTCTTCCTTGATAAAGCTTTATGCGAAACTTGGCCATGTCGGCGGGGGTTCCCTGTTACTGTTAAATCGCTGCCTTTTACAGATAAGTGACTGTTTAAAAAGGATGTATATATTTATTGATGTGAATTTGCACAGTTTTGATATATAAAAGATGGATGTATATCGATAAAAAGAAAAAAGAAGTAAGGGGATTTATATGAGGATTTGCTCCACACCAATTCGCCTGTGCGAGGGAACAACATTGTTCATATGGTTGTGGGAAGCATTCTAATCTGATTATCCCCATGCATTAGATGCATTAGATGATATACTGTGAATTCCTGCTTTAGATATAACTGTTTGGGACTTAAATTTATGCACATACATTTTAATTTAAACCACTTAGAACTAATAGTTGCTTGCTAAGATAATTATCAGTGCTAATTGGCTCATTATTCAAATAAATTCTACGCATGTCCAAAATTCTGCAGGCAATTTTTAGCAACTTTGATAGAATTTGGGGGAAGTTGTCTACAGATTGAGGAAATGTTGGGTGACTAATAAAATGGAATAAATAATGATATAAATAAAATATACGTACTAGAATTATAGTTCACACATTTTTACTGTAACATCTTGAGGCAGAGTAAGAATTTCCATTTCCCTAGGAGGTAAAAATGGCTTGAAAGTAGCATCCTTGCAATTTAGACCTTGGTTTCAATGGTTGGTTTCAACTATTTCTCTTCCACTCCACTTTTAGCAATAGAGGTAGATTTCATTCAGTGGTGGGAGAACAGCAAAGGACTACTGTCACTGCATGGCTCTAACTTACTCTGCTAAATTTTATCACACTGGGAATGATGGGAGGAGAGGGGGAAAGAAGATTATGGCAGCATCAGGTTGGGGGAGGGGAAATGATATCTTTACAGGGCAGAATGTGAAGAGATGGAGACAGTAGCAGCACTGGGAACAGCAGCATCAAGTATGGGCAGGGTAGGAAGAAAAAATAAAGGAACGAAGGAAGGAAGAAGTTAAGAAAGCACTGGCATCAAATTAGGGACAAGAGGGAAAAAAACATGGTGGCTTGGGTTGAGGAGGAGAAGAATTATTATTATTATTATTATTATTAGCATTTGTATAGCGCTACCAGACACACACAGCGCTGAACACCTGATACAAAGAGACAGTCCCTGCTCAAAAGAGCTTACAATCTAAGTAATACAGACAAACAAGACAGTTACGGATGGGGGAAGTAATGGGTGAGAAGGGAGAAAGGGACAAGGGGTGGCTAGGAGCTAAAAGCAGCAGTGAAAAGGTGGGTTTTCAGTATAGATTTGAAAACAGGTAGAGATGGAGCTAGACGTATAGGTCCAGGAAGTCTATTCCAGGCATAAGGTGCCGCGAGAGAAAAGAAGCGAAGCCTGGAGTTAGCAGTGGAGGAGAAGGACGACAAGAGAAATTTGTCAAGCGAGCGGCATTCACGGGGAGGAATGTAGGGAGAGATGAAAGTGGAGAGGTAATGGGGGGCTGCAGAGTGGATGCATTTAAAAGTCAGTACGAGAAGTTTAAACTGAATGTGGAAGCAGACAGGGAGCCAGTGAAGTGACTTGAGGAGCGGGCTAGTATGGCTAGTATGGGTATAACGATTCTGGCAGAAAACAAGTCTTGCCGCAGAATTTTGGACAGATTGGAGAGGAGAGAGATGGCTGAGCAGAAGACCAGTGAGAAGTAAATTGCAAAAGAGTGAATGGACATAGGTAGATAAGAAATAGCAGTAGCCTCAGCACCGGATAGAAAATAAGAAAAGAGAATAGTGGCTCTGAACTGGTGGAAAGAAGAAAATACAACAGAGAAACTGGATGGGGTACAGAAAAGCCTTTAGCATTGTACAGACTCTTCAAAGCATAGACTTAGTTTGCATTCTGAACAATCAATAATTCCCCCGGCACATGAAAATTCTGATGTCATTAGCCTAAGTAGAGTTTCAATAAAGTAAAAAACTATACAACCAGACAGCTATATTGACAGGGGTTCCAGTGAACACTATGCAAATATAGTATTGACTTTTGTCGCAGTTAACATCAATATTTATTGATTGAAGAGGTAAATGTTGACAGAGACAAAATGGAGGCTTATACTTCCCTCAAAGGACCATAAATCTTCATGTTCACTGGAAAAACAGCCAACATTATTACATATAATTGTTAAGATGACTCAAAAAAAAGCTTTTGGAAGCAGTTAATTTGTATGAATAAGTTTTGTTTTCTATTTATGTATTTAAAAAATATATAAATAGTGCAGTCTATTAGTCTCTTCCAGGGAACAGAGAGTTAGATCTGCAATGTCAGCAGCTCTTACAGCCAATAAAACGATTTGACTTCTCAGGAAGACATGTCATGGCAAAATGTGTATACATCAATCCATCTGGTTAAATACATCCAAATGATATATGTTTATAGAGAACCATACCTATCAGAAAAGAAGAAATTCCTTAAGACTGCAACAAGATTTACTAGTTCTCCAGGAACATATTGACCCTGACAGTACCTCAGCTAAAATGTACCCCTTCCATCACTACAGCTTGATGCTCACAATTTGCAATGTCAGTACATTTGAGAGATTGAGATTCATTATGCCATGGTATGTGTAAATTAACCTACTGGAGATGCCCCACAGAGAAGTCAAATTGCACTTGAAAACTTCATAGGCCTTTGGTAGAAAGAAATTATTTTTTCTGGCCTGCTGGTTGTTTTTATTGCTGAGAGAAAACATAATTTTGTATTTCAAAGGTCTAATAAGGAGATAAGATGATCTGGGGGGGGGGGGGGGGGGAGGGGTTCCATACTAGTTTAAATTATTCTAAAAAGGAAACAAGGAAATTGTAAGTGCCCTTTATAGAACAACAGCTTAGCACAGATCTCATGACTAACTTTGGGCAGGGCACATATACCTGCTGAAATCTGGTGTAAATGCTGAATCACAACTAATGGCAAAAATGACCCTATTTTATAACATCACGCCACACCTAATTTCTGGGAGTGCCCCTGACCCACCCATGCTCCTCCCATGGCCATGCCCCCTTTTGGTCACATACATTAAAATATTGATATGCATGTTATAGATTAGGGTAGTGTTTTCCAAGTCAGTCCTGAAGTAGTCCCTTGCCAGTTAGTTTTCAGGATATCCACAATGCATATGCATGAGATTGATTTGCATACATTGCCTCCATTGTATGCAAATCTATTTCATGCATATTCATTGTGGATATTCTGAAAATCTAACTGGCAAGGGAGTACTTCAGGACTAGGGCACAGGGCAGATCAGCATGTCAACCCAAATGAGTGGCAATTAACACCAATTGTTAACTAATTAGTTTGCATATGGATCTGGGATATGCACCCAAATTTGGGTGATCTATATACAATCTGGGGAATAATTGAGTTCTCTTAACCACTGGCATTGTTTAAAAACTATGAATTCTGAATTCTTATCTAAGGATCTCACCTGGCTGGATGTTTTCTCTAATGATGGTCACATGATCATCTCTGTCTGGCCGTGTGTGCTCATGCCAAAAGCCTATCACGTGCCCCAGTTCATGCACAACAATCCCAAATTTGTCACAGTTTTTCCCAATAGATATAGCCTGAGGCCCGTTACCTCTGCGGCCCACATAGGAACAGCACCTGTGATTAAAGAAAGAACAGAGAAAAAAGCAACTTATAAAATATGTACCTGAGAAAAGATATCAAAAACATGGAAGTTTAATATGCTCTGCTGTATGGCATAAGCAGAACAAAGTGAAATTAAGATTTTAATATAAAATGTTATCTCAGAAGCCTCAGGTATTTCATATTTAATGTGAGGTTACAATATTTTATCATTTTAATTTAATTTTGGCTTTTACAATCTGCTTACCATCAAGTCAGAGGACAATTACATATTGTAAGCAGGTTCTTCCTCTGTCCCTAGAAGACTCACAATCTCAGTTTTTGTATTTCAGGCAATGAAGGGTCAAGTGACTTGCCCAAGGTGGCAAGGAACTGTAGTGGGAATTGAACTGAGGCTGTCTGGCTCAAAGTCTGCTGTGTTAACCATTAGGCCACTCCTCTATTTTTTGTTACATTTGTACCCGGTGCTTTCCCACTCATGGCAGGCTCAATGCGGCTTACATGGGGCAATGGAGGGTTAAGTGACTTGCCCAAAGTCACAAGGAGTTACTCCTCCACTTCACTAATAATGCCCTAAGGTTATTCATTTTCAAGTTAAATCTGCCTTTACTGTAATACAATTAGAATATTACTTGAAAAGCTTTAACTTATTTTAAAATTAATAAGGAAAGGTAAGCAAAGAAATCATAAGTTACCAAATTGGCTGTACAAATAAAGCACCCACATTTACACATGAGTAGCCACTCATAACTAGTAAAAAAAAGACCCATTTCTCAAAAAAATGAAACGGGCGCTACCAAGGCTATCTTGTAATGGTGATTATATTTTTAAGGCTCTCGGCGAAACGATTTCTCCTTTTTCCCCTGCCCTCCCCTCCATGTCCAGCGATTCTTCCCTCCCCTCCCATCCTCTCCATGTCCCGCGATTCTGACCTCCCCTCCATGTGCAGCGATTCTCCTCTGCCCTGCCCTCCCCTCAATGTCCCGTGATTCTGTCCTCCCTTCCATGTCCAGCGATTGTCCTGTGCCCTGCCTTCCCATCCGTGTCCTGCGATTCTCTCCTCTCCTCCCATCCCATCCATATCCATCGATTCTCCTCTGCCCTGCCCTCCCCTCACCTCGATGTCCCGCGATTCTGTTCTCCCCTCCATGTCCTGTGATTGTCCTGTGCCCTGCCCTCTCATCCATGTCCCGCGATTCTGCCCTCCCATCCAGCATTCCCTGCAGGTAGGTTGGGCTCGCGTCTCCTCCCCTCCAGCATTCCGTTGCCTTCACTTGCTTGCCTTGCGTTGGTAACATCCTGATGTCAGCTCGCCTCCAGAGTTCCCTTCCCTTTCACTGTTCTGCCCTCCTCTGATGTCATTTCATCTTTATGCGAGAGCGGGACAGTGAAAGTGAATGGAACGCTGGAGGCGTGCTGACATCAGGATATTATGAACCCAGCTAGCCGTAGAACGTTGACGGTACAAATTATTATATTAGATATCAGCTTTTTCACGGGTAAGTGTACACTTTCCCTGGGATTCTATTAATTTTTGCATGGAAATCAAAGCGTATTCTATAACATTGTGCGTAACTTAATTGGTAAACTAACAAATCAACACTGTTACTTGGATGTTAAAAAGCAATTATCAGCACTAATTGGCATTAAGATTTACATGCACAACTCGCTATGCATATTCTATAATGTGGTGCGCTTAAATTCTAAGTTGCACAGTTGAAAAGGAGGCACGGCCATAGGCGGGGCATGGACATTTCTAAAATCTATGTGCACCTAATTTAGGCATCAGGATTTACACCAAGTAAAACATGGCATAAAGGGCCACGACTAAATTTGGTCGTGTGGAAAGGCGCTCGGCGTATTCTATATATTGCATGGAAATTTAAGCCTATGCCTAGGTGTATTTTTTCTGCGTGAAATTTTCAGACACCATGAGGAGTGGCCTAGTGGTTAGAGCAGCGGTTTTGTTATCCAGAGGCGGCCAGTTCAAATCCTGCTGCTGCTCCTTGTGATCCTGGGCAAGTCACTCAACCCTTAATTGCCTCAGTTACAAACTTATAGCCCTGTTTGCTAAGCTGCGCTGTAGGCATGCTAACATTTTAACAAGTGGTAACAGTAGAGACACCCATTATATTCCTATGGGTGTCTCTACTGTTAGCGCGTGCTAATTTTGCACGTGCTAAAAAGTTTGTGTGCCTACAGCGCAGCTTAGTAAACAGCGTTCTTAAATTTTGAGTCCTTCAGGAACAGAGAAATACCCAGTGTACTTGAATGTAACTCACCTTGAGCTACTACTGAACAAGGTGTGAGCAAAATATAAATAAATAAATATATGGTATCTAGCCCTTTATGTAAGTAAGTAGTAGCAAAGTGACAGTCAGCCGCAATCCACCCCCTCCTTCCGAGAGTGGGGCGGCAGGGATCACCGGCTGTACTGGCGGCTGCAGCTTGCGCTCTGGCCCGCGGCTCTGACAAGTGCTCATCAGGGATGTCCTTTTTGGACGTCTTTGGCATGCACAGAGCAGCCAGCATAATGCTCTGCGCATGCTCAGCTGGCCAACTGGCTTGGAAGGAAATCCCATGCAAATGAGCTAGCAGCAACCAGCTCATTTGCATGCGATTTCCTTAGTGCATGCCCGTTTCTTATCGATTCGCTAAGGAATCGGTAAGGGACGGGCTTTAACGATGATTTTAGTGCATCTGCCCCTAAGCCCCTATCTGTAAGGGGATGTGCAAATGGCATACCCACTGATTCTATATAAGATGCAGCAAGATGCAGGAACCTAAAAGGAAGTGTCCCTTACAGAACTATCCACATATTGCACAAAGCTAAACTGTCTTTTAATGAGAATGTTGCAGTAACTCATAGGCATATATTTAAAGCACCACTGAGTGGTAGCTAGTTAAGTAGAATAGTCTACTGAACCTAGGTGGCCAGATGTTTTGCTGAATATTTGCCTAAATGTTGCTGGTCAAAATATGACTGGATAGATTTAGTGCAGCAGAGCTCCCTAGCTAAAAATATCTGTTCAGTGCTAGAATGTCTTTGTAGAAAAGTCTGGCAATCCCAATCTCCCTCTCCCCGATTTAACAGCTGCATGGTGTCACTAGGCACGGGCTGATTCCCCCTCCCTCAGCCTAAAAATGGTGCCATGGGACTGACAACCCCATGGGGGTTCCCACATTTCTTGTGTTTGAAATAACATGTATTTTGTACAGAGCATCCCAAAGTGCCATTTTTCAATGGACCTACACTAGGAGAACCCACAACTGCCACACAGCCTGTGCCATGAACACCAAAGGACAACACCCAAGCAGGAAAGTCAAGAAAGAGAAGGAATGGGATCAGAGGCATCCTCTGCCAGCCCTGGAAGAATGATCTCTTTGATGGAAGGGAGAAATGTGCCATCCTAAAGTCAGATGGACCCTATTACATCAGGACAGCAGCATCTGCATGACTACCTGTGAAGGTCTCAAGATTTAAAGAAAGAGTTCTATCTTGGAAGCAAATTCATTTGCAATATTCAAAATGTCATCCAAGCCCAGATCGCTGTTCAAGATCAAGCCTCTGAACATCTGCACCACTCATTAGATAGACTCATCATAGCTATGACAGACTTCAGACAACCAACAACCCTAACATGATGAGAGGGTTGTGCACTAGAGATGGCCAGGCAGCACAAGGGTGCCAAAGGTTCAGGAGGAAAATGCTACACAATGACCACTTTTCACCATCAGACTTGATGCCCTGTGTCACAGATCTTGGGCTATAATGATACTGCCTTCTGAGTGTATACTGTATGGCTGCCTACCTCTCCATTACAACCTCCTGTCTTGCACAATGTTCAGAGCATCAAAGGACAACCTGCAGCACTACAGTTCACCAGATGCAATGAACTGATTGTGGTCATTCAGGCCACAATGTATGAACTTATTGGCTTATAAAATGTCAAGTGCCATAATGTGTATTACTGCAAACTAGTGCCAATTAGAGCCAACTAACTCCTATTACAGGCCAATTATTCATTGTTAATACAAATTAGCACCTAACTATTATGCATAACTGGTAGTATTCTATAACCTAAACATGCAAATGGGTGCAGAATATAGAACTGGGGATAAGTGACTTGCCCAGAGTCACAAGGAGCCACAGTGGGAATCAAACCTAGTCCCCCCTTCCCTCCCAGGTTCTCAGCCTGCTGCACTAACAATTCGGCTACTGCTCCAGATAGCAAGGCCCCTATCCAAATAGTCATGGCGGTGGTGGTGCTGAAGATTACTGTTATCCAGATAACTTCAGTGGTCTATCCAGATATTCAGCACTGCTGTCCGGATAGCGACTGGTGCTGAATATCTAGGAATATTTTAAAATGCTATAAATCAATGTTCTTTTACAGAAATAGCGACTGTGGAGTTTAAATATTAGCGCAGTTGTTTTTATTGTCACATGTGGAGGGATTTGGAGAAGTTTAAGCAATTTTATATGACACTATTTGTATCACAGTAATGGACGAAAGCTCATTTTGTGGTTTTAGTTATTAAGTTCAATTTTATGTTGTAGAATTTAACTATGGCAATTGAGTGTAATACTGTTTATATTTTATTTCCTTTGCTGATTGTAAGCAGATGAAAATAAACAGAGAGAAAGATGTGCCTACCCCTTTTCACTGTGACCTACCCATTGCCATAGCAATCCTCTAGATGAAGGCAAGGATGTGGCTCCTTCTAGATCCTATTCAAAGCCAGACATGAGGGAAATAATTGTATAATTATTGTGCAGACCAATATTTTACATGTTCAAGCTAGTGTTCATAAAATTGCCTCAAGGGTATATATGCAAACAAGTAGGTATTCACAATGCATAACACTACTATTATTCAATGTACATGTAGATGTTTGGGGGATGGAAAACGGGGGGCGGGGGGGACCAGCATTATAAAATGCATACACAGTAAATGGCAGTAGAAGTTGGTGCCATTTATGGACATCAAAGGTGCCATTAAATTGACATTTAGATGCCATTGAGGCATATTTTCAAAGCACTTAGCCTTCCAAAGTTCCATAGGTTTCTATGGAACTTTGGAAGGCTAAGTGCTTTGAAAATATGCCTCAGTGTGTACTAGGTGCTATTCTATAAAGTAGTGCCTAAATACTATACTGGCTGATATTCAAAACCATTTAACCAGCCAGGAACAGCACTTGGTTGGCTAAATGGTACTCAGTTATATTCAGTGGGGGAGATAGCCAGATATCTGCTGCTGAATATCCCAGTGCTTAGCGGATTTCCAGTTATATAGTGTGATATAACTGTCTATCTGTTAATTTTCAGTGTTATCGCCTGGTAATTTTGGCATCCAAATCTGGCCACATCAACATCAGCTCTATCTTTGGCTACTATGAACTTTGCCATCCAGTGCTGAATATTGACTAGGCCAGCTATGTTCTTAACGGCCAAAGATAAACCAGATATTCAATGCCGGTCACCGGAAACAGGACTCCATTGAATATTTGGGCTCTGCGTTGACCACCAGAGGCAGCCTGGCTAACTCCTGTGGTCTGAATATCGGGCCAATAGTGCCTAACAGCAAGGGGGGGTGTACACATTGCAGAGCATGGGCAGGTCATGGGCATGCCTCCCAGCTATGTGTGTAGTTTATAGAATACTATAAATTACGCATGTCACTGGATGCACCTAGGCATGCCAAAAAATGCATGCCATTGGCATGGCATAAGATGCTTTAACTACATATAGGCATGTCAATTCTGACCTTATACTAGCATACTATTAACAGAATATTGGTGCCAAGTTGCCATTATAGAATTGATGCTAAGCACACACCATTGGGGCACATAGACGGAGACTCTAATTTAGAGAATTGCCTTTATGTGCTAATTATTCCTGGCACACACATGAACAAAATTACTCTTGCCTCAGAACAGGCACAGGAGCTGTGGGGAAGGTTATTTTATGAACACACATATACCCCCAGATTCTATAAATGGTGTGCAAATTTCTGCTTGCAAAATTGCATGTTATTCTGAGATGCACATGTAACTAAATGGGATAATTATTGGTGCAAATTGGCAACAATTTGGATTTGTGTGTGCATATTACTAAGTGCTATTCTATAAAGATCCAGGTGCAAGTCTTATAGTGTACAACTCAAAAGGGGGAATGACCATGGGAGGGGCATGGGTGGGTCACGGTTATTCACTGCAGAGGTACACAGTATTACTATATCCACATATAGGTGACATCTGCAGATATAAAGGCTATTGTAGTGGGGTACAATTGGGGATAGTAGGTTTTTGATGGGTTTTGGAGGGCTCACCAAACAATATAATGGGGTAACAGTGAGATGTGTTCCTGAGAGCTTTTATTTGAAGTCCACTGCAGTGTCCCCTAGGGCATCCCAGTGCTCTGCTTGGATGTCTGTATGGTTAGTCTACTAAGAATGCTGGCTCCTCCTATACCCCAATGGCTGGATCTTGTGCATTATTCACTTGGATTTTTTTTTCTAAAATGGACCAAAAGGATAAACACACAGATCACAAAAACATCTAGCAAGTAGCCATTTTTGAAAAAAAAAAAGATAGACATTTTGCTGTTTTAAAAATTGCTATATTTGCCACTTGGACTCTGGACGTTTGGAGGAAAATATCCATCAGATTTATTTATTTATTTATTGCATTTGTATCCCACATTTTCCCACCTCTTTGCAGGCGCAATGTGGCTTATAATACATCATGGATAATGGAAATGAGAAGAGAATAGACAATTGGTGTTACAGAAGGATGTTGGATTGCATGGTAATGGAATACATGATAGTAATATAATAGAGGGCATTATTAACATTTCTGGATATAAGTGGGAGTTTCACATGATTTGATCTTTGTGGTATATCGTGTCATATCAAAAATAGCCCTCCACATAACTTTGTAAGTGCTTTCAAAATATGCCTCTAAATTATCTTGCATGCAACTCAAAAGGGGCCATGGCCATTAGAGGGGCCTTCCCCAGAAATTAGGTGCAATGTTATAGAACACTTGGATTTGCATGCTATTGAGACCGACATGAAGAATCCACTGCTTCCCCTGGGATTGGTAGCATGGAATCTAACTATTTTTGGGGTTTCTGCCAGGTACTTCTGACCTGGATTAGTCACAGTTGGAAACAGGATACTGGGCTAAATGGACCATTGGTCTGGACCAGTATGGCTATTCTTATGTTCTACTAAATATCAGGGGTGAGGATTTATACCAGCTTTTGGCAGACATAAGTCCTCGCACCCAAAACTGAGCATGGGAATCTTCCCTAAGCGCTATTCTATAAAAGTTGGTTGCACTAAGCAACCATTATAGAATTGGCTCTTAGCATCTCCTGGGGCCTCCATGGCTTTGCCTAACTCCAAGATTTTCTTCTTCCTAATCTGGGCCTCATCCTCCTGACTAGGCTTCATCATCCTTGCTTGGTTAAGGTGCCCCAGAGAGCATGTGGCTTAAAGAGAACTGGAGTTCCCCTAGCCATTTCTTCATATCCCTGCATATATATATGTATGCACAATGACCAGAACTCACATGCTTTTATATGACTCGGGTGTAGACATGATTAGGGGTGGGCTTTGGGTGGAGTACAGGCAGAACCGCAATGTATAAATGCATTTGTGTGTTCAAGTGTACCCAGGGCTTTTTTGTGCCGGCACCTTTTTTAACCCCATGTGACATGCCCAACATCCCTTTCTCCCTCCATACTCCCTGGATCCGGGTCCAGGACTGGGACACCCCCTCTCTCTCCTGCTAACACTCTGGTTTAATTCTGTAAGAAAAAGAAACCAAGTCCACACGGTGCACTTAACTCGCCTGAGACCACCTGATCCTCTGCACTGATGCCAGAACTTCTGTATGCCATGACCTAAGCCTCCTTCATGTAACTTCCTTCTTCCTCAAGGGCAGGCTGCAGCAAAGGGATGTTCCAGTGTCAGCACATAGGATCAAGCCTCAGGAGAGTAAAGGACTCGGTTTCTGCTTCATATAGAATTGCACCAGACAAGAGTGTTATTGGGAGAGAGAGAGGGTGTCACTGTCCTGGACCTGGATGGGAGGGGAGGGCAGGGGAGAGAGAAGAATCACTAGACATGGATGGATGGAGGGGAGGGCAGAAGAGAGAGGAGAATTGCTGGACATGGATGGCGAGGACAGCAGGAGAGAAAGGAGAACTGCTGGACATGGATGGATGGATAGAGGGGTGGGCAGGAGAGATAGGAGAATCACTGGACATGGATGAGAGGGGAGAGCAGGGGGGAGAGAGGAGGATCACTGGATATGGATGGAAGGGAGATCAGGGGAGAAAGGAAAACTGCTGGACATGGATGAATGGAGGGGAGGGCAGAAGAGAATTGCTGGACATGGATAGATGGATGGGAGGGCAAAGCAGAGAGGAGAGTTGCTGAACATGGATGGATTCAAGGGATGGAAGAGAGGAGAAATGCTGGACATGGATGAAGGGGAGGGAAGAGAAAAGAAGAAGATGTACATGGATGGAGATGAGGGAAAGGGAAGAGAGGAGAAAAATTGCACATGGATGGAGAAAATAGGCAAAAGCTGGTTCCCAGCTTTTACTTATGGATATAGGGCAAGAAACGAAGAAAAAAAGGAGGAAAGTAATGAAATATATGGACAGGAAGCCCTGGAAATTGAGTTAAGAGAACATATAAAGAGCAGCAGAATCAGAGACTGGGACCAACATGATCATAAAAACAAAGTCACCAGACAACAAAGGTAGAAAACATCATTTTATTTTCATTTTAGTGTTTGGAATATGTCCAATTTGAGACTTTACATCTGCTGTCTTATTTTGCACTGTATAGGAGGAAACGTGTTTCTTTCTGTTTTCCTGGTATTGTGCTGAATGCAGAGTCTAGCTTCTTAGGATTTCAGATTAATTTTTTGAAGAATTTGAAGAGGGGCTATCTATGCTCTGCATGTCTGACTGCAAGGGCAAGTGTCTGAATAGGGATTTGTTTCTTAGGTTCTAAGATTTTGATAACATATTGTGTTTCAGATTTGGCAAGACTGTTCTCCTAATTCCTGGTCTGTATGCTAATTTGGTTTGAGTCATTCGGGGTATACTGGAGCTGTAACACCTTATAGAAATTATTTATAATGGAAAAATATCACAAGTTCTTTTTCTCCTACTATACTGGTGTAATATTTTCAATGATGCCTGTTTATATGCACCATGCCTGGTAAAAAGGATGTGACCACAGTGGATGTGGCTACTGTAGGACGGAGCCATAGATAG
The DNA here is from genome assembly GCF_901765095.1 of Microcaecilia unicolor. Lineage (NCBI taxonomy): Eukaryota > Metazoa > Chordata > Amphibia > Gymnophiona > Siphonopidae > Microcaecilia > Microcaecilia unicolor. The sequence continues at coordinate 597,211,452 of NC_044032.1, forward strand.
TGACCCCACCCCTAAGGTAAACCGCCTTTAAATAAATTAATGCGTATTAGTACCTTCTTTCCTACAAAAAAAAGCATTGTGTGTACTTTAAACAAACATCTGCAACTTCATTATAGTCATGAAATCTGCACAACTTGTGCTGGTATTTTATGAAGATACATTAAATTTATTCATCTTTTAAGATATGCTACACTACAAAAAGATGCCTTCTCGCCCTGTCAGACTAGGCAACCGGTTATAAAACTACCCTCTAAGTAAAAGGTAAAGTCCCTGTCCATTCCCTGCCTCATTCCACATTTGTCACTTAATACAGGAATTAGTGCACACGAAGAGGGTAATTCTATAAAGTATGTGCTAACAGTTACATGGTGTTTACATGCATAAATCATTAAAATAATGGCCTATATGACAAAATTATGCCTAAGTGCCATTCTGTAAACATGAAATATCTTACATAGCATAGATTTACTTACATGTATAACTTACAGTATTCTATAAGTTATGCATGTATCATTAGAACTTAAAGACACACTTATGCCAGTTCTACACCTGGCACAAGTGCTCATACCTAACTTATAGAAGCTGAAACTATACAAAACACTTCAATTTGTTTGATTATTTTTCACATAATATTATAATGTCTCTCTGTCGCTCTATGGTATGACTTCACCTTGCTATTGTGTGCAATTCTGGTCACTGCATCTTTTTTTTTTCCAAAAGTAGTCCTAAAAATGAGTGGAGGAGTGGACTAGTGGTTAGGGTGGTGGACTTTGGTCCTGAGGAACTGAATTCAATTCCCACTTCAGGCACAGGCAGCCCCTTGTGACTCTGGGCAAGTCACTTAACCCTCCATTGCCCCATGTAAGCCACATTGAGCCTGCCATGAGTGGGAAAGCACAGGGTACAAATGTAAAAAAAAAAAAAAAAAAATACACTGAGCACAAAAACCATCTAGCAAATGTCCATTTTTTAAACAAAGAAGTGGACGCTTTTCTAGTTTGAAAATGACCATGTTCACTACTGGATTTTACATTTTTTTTTGCATAAAGTCCAAAATCTGATTTAGATGTCATATCAAAAATGCACCTTCACATATGCTGTTTAACTTAAGTGGGTATTGGTAGAATAGAGCTTACGCAGCATGCTAACATACTAGCATGTTTAAGTGTGCACATATGCATATATATGCTAGTATTCTAAACATGTATATGTAACACATGTATAAACTTTAGTGTCTATTCCATAGAATTGCCCTGTATTTGCCTATTAATGCATGTTTAATTGTCATTATGCAAATTAGTGCAAAACTAGTACAGGTCCTAAGGTAATGAACTGGGTCACAGGCAAATATATGAAAATCAGCTCATTACTATGCATATAAAATAATATAGATTATGTAAATTTTACTAGGGATCAGGTGACATCTATTTAGATCATGATACTGCAGGGATAGGAATGACTGGGGTCTGTGCCTGCAGAAGTAAACCTCCTGGGAATAGCCTGTGGGTGTGAGGAGGGGTTTGGTAGTCGCTGCAAAGTTTGAGGGGGTGCAAGGAGCAATTTTGTTATGAACTTGGAGGCCGATGCAATAAAGTGTGCTCACATGTTTTGTGGGTTAGTATGGCTTCGGCATATTTAAAATAATGGTAATAAGACTATTTCACTATTCAGCACAGGTGCAAAGGACAGTGTAGAAGAGTGAAGGGAGTTGATACCGGTCATTCACACTTCAATGCATTTCTCTGCATCTGCACAAACAGTATTAATACCATTATTTCAAATACGCTGTGCATTGGTGTCTAGCCCAAGAATTTGGACAGGGTTAGCTTATGCGCAAAACCCCTTTCTGTATAATGCACTCACAAAATAGCACACTAATTATGCACAAAACCTGAGCACACTTTATTGCATTGGCCCTCCAGACATTGCAGGATAAAGGCCTTCTAGTAAGGACAATGGTGCTTGGCCAGGATTTTACCTGTAAACAGATATGTTTGGAGGAGGGGTTCTTTAAAGATTTTTATTATTTAGACTGAGCTCAGGATTCAAAGCTGCTGTTCTTTCTGAACAGATTCCAATGGCCACAGATCCTCTTTACCATGATTCCAGGAGTGTATATGTTGGCTGAATATGAGCACTTTCAATCGCACACTGAGGAGGAAGAAATTCTAACGATGGGAACAGACAGAACAGTCCTAAACATCTGCAAGCACTTAGGACAAAGAATTAACATCAATTCTCACACTAAATGAGACTCAGACAAAGGGTTTGTTTGTTTTTTTTATTTTGTTTTTAATGATTCTTTATTCAAGAGGCAAAATGTTTTACACATACAATGGTTCAAAAATAGCTGAGTTATATAGAGCATCAACAATATTCTTCACAAGCATTACAGTATTATAGAAAAATGCAACAAAGGGCAATTCTATAACTGCACACATGTAGTTACATATGTCATGCATGTGTAAATGCTGAGGTAACTCGCATGCATGAGTACATATTACACACTATTCCATTCTCAACTCCTAAAGCAGCTCCAACACCCCCCCCCCCCCCAAAGCAGTTCTGCTTCCCCTCCTACCCTGTCAAAGCAGCTACAATCCCTTTTCCTGCACTCCCACTCAAGCTCTAGAAGGCACCCTTGGGTCCACTTCCTAGCCCTGGTGGTCTAGTGGTCATTGGGGTACCACTGCTAGAGATTATGGCAGCCATTTTTGCTAAGGCACCATGAGGGGCAAGAGAGAGTGGGCTTCACTGATGCCCCAAAGGCCACAAGACCACTAGGGATTGGTTCGGAATGAATGCAGGAAGTTGGGGGGGGGGGGTCAGAGCTGCTCTGGAGGCAGAAGGGGGTGGATCTGCTTTGGGGGAATGGATGGGAAGTTAGACCTGATTCAGGGAGGACAGGGGATATTTTTTGCTTCGGAGGGGTGATGAACTTTGGGATAGTGCTCACCACTTATATAGTATCCCTTATAAGTATCTTATGTGGGTCCCGCTGAATTTTGTCCAGAACCTGCATAACGTTTGGCAACCAGTAGCAGTCTGGTCAGGCCTAAATATTCAATAACAATGCCCTTCTATGGCCCAGTATTAAATAAATGGGCCTAATTTGGCTGGCAATACTCAGTGTTTAAAAATAATGATGACCACTGTGGCTGAATATTGACCAGCTAGTTTTTGATAGCATCTTTAAATTGCTACACAATCTTCTCCAGCCCGAGTTCCCTAGGTAAAACCATTCCATTAGCTGGGTCCCATAACTGAAAACAATCTAGCTCTACTTACAGTAGAACATCCAGTAAAAAAATTCTGACTCGATCTCAATGATCTGCCTGGAATATGTCTTTTCAATGTGGCATGAAAGTATGAAGAAGCAAAAAGGCTGCAGTTAGAGAGTTTTGACCAAGATGGCTGCAGTGGTGCGAGACACACAAGGATTAGTTCTGCCACTCTCTTACCTTTTCTTGGGAAATTATGCCTAAGCTTCATGGGAAACTATCGGCTTAACCTGCTTGTCAGGAGGTTTTCCCTCAGTTGCAGCAGGCTGAAATCATAGTGTATTCTAGTGCTGCTTTGGGCATATCGGTTGGTCGAGCAGAAGAGAAAACCCAAACCACCAGAACTAGATTTTACTCAGTCCTGTGGCATCAGGTAGAATAGTGGAAAAGTGAAATCCCAGGAAAGCAATAGGGCATCCTTGGGGGCACTGCAGTGGACTTCATAAAAAGCTCCCAGATACACATCTCACCATTGCTCCCTTACCTTGTCTGCTGAGCCCCCCAAAGCCCACCCAAAACCCACTACTCCTAACTGTACACCACTACCATAGCCTTTACAGGTGAAGGGAGCACCAATATGTGGGTACAGTGGGTTTCTGGTGGGTTTTGGAGGACTCACAGTTTCCTCCACAAATGTAACAGGTAGGGGGAGGTAGATGCCTGGGTTCACCTGTCTGCACTGCACTGCACCACTACTAGACTACTCCAAGGACCTGCATGCTATTCTAATGGACCTGAGTATAACATCTGAGGTTGGCAAGTAATATTTTTAATCATAATTTTGGGGGTGGGTGGGAAGGGGGTTAGTGACCACTGAGGGAGTAAGGGCACCTTTTTGTGTGGAGTGGAGGAGTAGCCTAGTGGTTAGTGCAGTGGACTTTGATCCTGGGGTAGGGGGTTCAATTCCCACTGCAGCTATTTGTTATAAAAACAGGTCTACCTCAAAAGGAGGGGCATAATCGAACGGGGGCGCCCATCTCTAAGGATGTCCCAGCGAAGGGGCAGGGATACCGCTATTATCATTAATACAGTCGGGGACGCCCAAATCTCAACATTTAGGTCAACCTTAGAGATGGTCGTCCCCGGTTTTCAGCGATAATGGAAATCGAGGATGCCCATCTCAAAAACAATCAAATCCAAGGCATTTGGTTGTGGGAGGAGCCAGCATTTGTAGTGCACTGATCCCCCTCACATGCCAGGACACCAACCGGGCACCTTAGGGGGCACTGCAGTGGACTTCACAAATTGTTCCCAGGTGCATAGCTCTCTTACCTTCAGTGCTGAGCCCCCCCAAACCCCACTCCCCACAACTGTACACCACTACCATAGCCCTAAGGGGTGAAGGGGGGCACCTACATGTCGATACAGTGGGTTTCAGGTGGGTTTTGAAGAGCTCACATTTACCAGCACAAGTGTAGCAGGTGGGGGGGGATGGGCCTGGGTCCACCTGCCTGAAGTGCACTGCACCCACTAAAACTGCTTCAGGGACCTGCATACTGCTGTCATGGAGCTGGGTATGACATTTGAGGCTGGCAAAAAAAACTTTTTTTAGGGTGGGAGGGGGTTGGTGACCACTGGGGGAGTAAGGGGAGGTCATCCCTGATTCCCTCCTATGACCATCTGGTCAGTTTGACGCAGTAACCGGGTGGTAATGACCTATGCGCGCCAAATTCCACTTGGTGCACGTCCATTACGTTTGCCCGAAAAAAATGTTTAGACACACATATTGGGCGTGCGCCAAAAATGAAATTACCATAACAGCCACGTGGTAGCTGGGCAGTAACTCCATTTTGGCGTGCGTTGGGTGCATGTAGACGTTTACGTGACTTAGTAAAAGAATTCCTAATTATTATGTTTTCCTGCTCATTTTCATTGGATAATGACATGAAATAACATAGGAAATGTCATTACATCTCCTATATCATTTTCAAAGGAATGCACATCCCTGTTTAGGGCTGTCATTTCATCTCCCTCTTTTACTATAGCACATTCAAGTTGAAGAGCATACAAGCAATCCACATTGTTCCTTCCGGCATTTACCTTTCTCATACTTCCCCACCACAAGGCTTTATAATGATCTAAATAGCATCAATATTAATATGGTCATTGCCCAAGCATCTGAGCTCCTTGGCCCTCTATGTAGCCTGACACATCTTCCTGGCTAAATGAATACATGAGTTACTAAGACAACTAGTTAATTACAGAATATGCCAGAATGACCCATCTGTTGTTTAATTCTACAACTGGGATCTGTCAGATAACCTAGACATGCGGATGCCTGTATTACCATTAGGGCATCTAAGATTTCATATTAACCTCTTTGCCATGCATTCTGGCAGTCTCAGCACTTTTTATTCATCAGTAATAATCTATCAGTCAAAAATTTTAAACCATATGGAAAAGTTGGGTCTTACATTACGGCAAATGTAAGCCACATTGAACCTGCAAATTGGTGGGAAAATGTGGGATACAAATGCTACAAATAATAATAATAATAATAATAATAATAATAATAATAATAATTATAATTATTATTATTATTATTATTATTATTAAAGATGAAAAAATAACGAAGCCATCTTTCATTGTTCAGAAATCAAATATATATGATTTTAAGCACCAGTAATGCTGGAACTGAATGTGCATTCACTGCGGAACTTTATTAGAACAAGCAAGAATCATTCTCTCCACTGGTGCAATAAAATGTGTGCCTTCTGGGTATTTGTGTTCAATGAAAAATCTTATACTGTTATTGCTAAGAAAGAAAATGAAGGTGCTGACAAATAGCCAGCAGCAGCACCAGCAACTGCATCAATCCTAACTCAAAGGATCCTGGAAAAAAACCCCACACCAAAGCAACTCAGAACATAGTAACAGTAAGGCAGTCTACTGTAATATAAGAAGTGTATACAGAAACATAACAATTAACAGCCCCAAAGATTCTGCAGCACAAAATGATGAGATCAGTTGGGATCTAACCCTATGTTGCTGAGCCCCAAGCTCACAAATCAAGAAAAAATTCTGTCACCTTAGAAAAGTAAAGGAGCTAATGGAAATGCCAGACAGTGCTAAACTTGCTGAGCAGACTGGTCATCAATATTCAGCTACATTAAACCAGGTACTGCCACTAAATATTGGCTCTGACCAACCTGGCACAATGGGAGCAATTCTCTATTACTTGGTACCAGGGGCGTAGCCAGACTTCAGCGGTAGGGGGGTCCAGAGCCAAGGTGAGGGGGCACATTTTAGCCCCCCCCCTGCCACCGCCGACCCCCCCCCCCCCCCCCCCCGCTGCCATTACCAACACCTCCAACAATTTTGACCCCCCCCCCCCTGACGACGACCCTCTCGACTCCCCGCCCGCCATCGCCTACCTTTGCTGGCAGGGGACCCCAACCCCCGCCAGCTGAAGTGTTCTTCCTTCGTTTGGTTTCTCAGTCTGACGTCCTGCACTTTGTACTGCACGTCAGACTGAGAAACCAAACGAAGGAAGAAGACTTTGGCTGGTGGGGGTTGGGGTCTCCCCCAGCAAAGGTAGCAGGCGGCGGGTTGGCGGCAGGAGGGGGGTTTGAGAGGGTCACCGGCAGGGCCCTCGTGGCCCCATAGCAGCTACGCCCCTGCTTGGTACCTTGATTTAGGGGCCATGATGGGGCATGCTTACCCTCAGATTCTATATAGTGTACCTAGAAATCAGCATCTATTTCAGCGTGGATTCTATAACAACGCATGTAACTTTTTAGATTGTAAGCTCCTTGAGCAGGGACTGTCCTTCCATGTTAAATTGTACAGCGCTGCGTAACCCTAGTAGCGCTTTAGAAATGTTAAGTAGTAGTAGTAGTAGTAATTAGCTTAACAAGCTAATGAGCGCTGATAACAGCATTTAACAAGCAATAATGAGCATCAATTGGCACTGATGACAATTTAGATGCACAACTCAAAAGTGTATTCTGTAACAATTTGTGCTGAACTTCTAATGTGTGCAGGCAAAAAGGGGCGTGGTTAGGGTGGGAAATGGGCGTTCTGAAATTTATGTGCCTAGTTATAGAATATAGCCCAGTGCACCTAAATCTACGTGCCAGGATTTTTTTCAAATGGCCACATGCTATGGCAACATTAGCACGTGGTAATTAGTACTAAAAATAGAAAAAGATCATTTTTACAGCTGCAGTAAAAATGGCCTTAGCGCATGAGAAAATTGTCGCAAAGGTGCACTAAGGGCACTTTTACCACAGCTTAGTAAAAGGATCCCTTGATTTTCCCTTTGGTCTCGTCACACTTTTCTTTTTCCTTATTTCTTGAGAATATATTTATTTAAAAATTTATAGACCATCTAAAACTAGGTGGTTTCCAATAAAACATTCATAATCCATTACAAATTATAGCACAAAATAATACATAGAGAAACACACTACAACAAAGTCTCCACAATATAAAAAAAAATAGCCAAAAAAACGCAGCCACAAAAAAACTTAAGTCTTCAACAATTTTTTAAACTGTACAAGACTAACACAAAAACAAAAACGTACAGGGAGATCATTCCATAATGAAATTCCCGCTGACACAAATGCAGAATCCCTTGTGTCAGCAATGCATATTGTAAATGCACTACCTCATCTGTTGACAGTCGCATGGCAGTCTCTGATCTTAAGGGCCCTTTTACTAAGACGTAAAAATCTCCTTATTGATTTGATAAGAAAAGCCTCCTTATTGATTTTGGACTATACCTATGGAATACTTTTTGTATTTCCATTTAGGAAACTGAGCATATATATATCCTATATAATAATTCTCACCATATATATATGCTCAGTTTCCTAAATGGAAATACAAAAAGTACTTAGCTCCGCGTGATTTTCTTTTTCACCACAGTGTTCCATATATATAATAATTCTCACCTCCAACGTTCTATGCGCCTGGCTGCCTGTGTCCGTGGCTTTTTTCGGAGTTGGTCTGCTAGGCTCCGAAGCCCTGGCTGACGTCACCGTTGCCATTGTGGCCACACCCATGGGGGGCGGGGGCTGACCTAAGAGGGGGCAGGGCACGTGACTTCTTACCTTAGGTGCCAGGAGGCGGGCAACCACCCTACTAACGGTAAGTAGAGACATAGCGAATAAGTGAACGGCTGCTGTAGCTATAACAAGAACTGGCTAGCGGTGCCAAAGGCGGCTCTCAAGCCTGCGCGACTGTGAAGACAAGGTTGAAAAGAGGACTTCCTCCACTGGAGAGGAAACCTCACCCACCTCTACGCCGACCCCGCCCCCTTAAATGAGTTGGGTTCAAGGGATTAGTCTAGGCAAGATAGGAAAAGCACGAATAGCAGGTGGAAAGAAGGAGCGGGGCTCCGTGAAGGTGACCATTGCCATTGCTCGACTGAAAAGTCGTTAAACCAACCTCCTTGGAAAGGTCAGTGTTTAGCTGTTGCTCTTTGCTCCCAGAAGAGGTTGCTGTTTGCAAGAGTAACGGACTTTGGGGCTTAGGCATGGTCGTCGTCATCATGCTTTTGCATGAGTTATGACTATCATGTAGCATCCTTACACTTTGCTGTTCCTTATACTAGCGAGAGGCCGTATTTCCTAACAGCAAATGCTGGACTGGTTCCCTATTAGCATAACTCGTTATCTGCAGAGTTCCTAAACTCGAAGGGAGGGAGACAGACCCTGAAACTCGAAGGGAGGGAGGGACCCTGAAACTCAGAGGGAGGGAGGGGGGGACGACCCTGAAACTCGAAGAGAGGGAGGGGGTGACCCTGGAACTGGGAGGGAGGGGGGCCCCTGGCACACACTCTCATTCGCACACACACACTCTCTCTCTCTGACAGACACACTCGCACCCAGTCTCACTCTCTCTCTGTCACACACACATACTCGCACATTCACTCTCTCTCTCTCTCTCACAGAGTCACTCTCACACACATTCTCTCTCTCAAACATACACACTCCGAGGAAAACCTTGCTAGCGCCCGTTTCATTTGTGTCAGGACCGGGCCTTTTTTACTAGTATATATATAAATTTATACAAAAGAAATATATAAAATTGCAAAGTTGGATCGATGTGACCTGAATTGACCACTGTTGGAAATAGGATACTGGGCTGGATGGACCACTGGTCTGACACAATTGACTATTCTTATGTTCTCAGTTAAATGAGTAATTGCAGAGTAGCATATAAATGGATTTTGGGCATTTAGGTTCATATAAGTGCACAAACATGTGTAAGCATCATTATTTAAACATTTACAGATTTAATATGTGCATAAATGTTAGCACCTAGCTTCTGTTATTGAATGCTAACATAACCTGGTATTGACACACCTAACATTTAGGTGCCTGAACTTATGCCAGCCATAATGCATAAACTTATGATTATTATAGCTGAATAGCAAGCAGACAACAAACTATTCACTATTGCAAATCACTGAAAAGGCACACAGATGATCAATATGCATAGAACAAGGAGCAATCATTCCATAAATATGTATGAATTTAAGTACATCAATATTCAATAAGCCTGGAAGTTTTGACATCTGCACTTTAAATTACATTATGATTTCAAAAGTCTCTCAATGTTTCTGTGCTTGTGTTTAATCTATATGATTAAAGTGCATTTAGTTTGCATTGAAATGTCACCCAATTAGATAAATCAAGTTGGATGTCATCAAGAAGCATAATTATGTCAAAGAAATGCTTCACATTCCATTAAAAAGAATAATAAAATTTTATACTGAAAAATTGCACTAGTCTCCACGAATATCATTTGAGAACTAAGGGGTCCTTTTACAAAGGCACACTGAAAAATTGCCTGTGGTAGTGTAGATGTGTGTTTTGGGTGCACGTAGAATCATATTTCAGTGCATCTGTAAAAAATGCCTTTTTAAAATTTTTGCCGAAAATGGACACGCGGCAAAATGAAAATGCTGCGTATCCATTTTGGGTCTGAGACCTTACCACCAATCATTGACCTAGTGGTAAAGTCTCCGGTAACCAGGCGGTAATGACCTACATGCATCAAATGCCACTTGTTGCGCGTCCAATATGAACGTCCGAAAAGAAGAACTAAGCCGATACTAGGAAGGAGTACACCATCATACATAATCTATCTGAGCTGACTTATATATCAAGCAATTTCAATAAACTAATTATTTTAAATAGATAGCAAATAAGTAATAACTTGCAAAATCTCAAAGACACAATCAAGCTGAATTCCAAAGGAAGAGAGTTCCAACATTCTGCTGAGCAATATACAAAGCCAGAATCATGAAAAGATTTGCATTTCAATTTTTTTTACAGTAGGAAACTGCATCAAGCAATGATCCCACTAAATAGTCTGGAACATAGCCATAGAAATATTTGTGCACTAGAGTGCACAGCTTAAACTTACATCAAACCTCGATTGGAAGCTTGATGAAGAGATCGTAAAAAGGGAGTTTCATGATCAAACTTACTGCAGATCAATTTTGCTGTTGTGTTCTGAAAAATCTGCAGGTGTTTCAAGGATGTTTTTGTGAAAGAGGCACAAAATGTTAGTGTAGGGACGCCCGGGCAGACCCTTGTTCAGGGGCGTTATCAGACAATGGTCTAGTAGGGCAGGAGGAATTATCTTTAACACTCTCACTCTTACAGATATCTTATGGTATTTATTCACTATTCTTTGACCTTCTCTGTTCAGGTACTCCCTGAAATAAGTTCATTCTAAACACATTCAAGTATCTGTAACTCCTTCACTATTAAACTTTAAGAACAGCCATTATTTGAATGGAACACTTTAGGTAGTTATCAATTCTTCTATAGATGTTGAAACACAGAAACATAAAAAATGAAGGCAGACAAAGAGAGGAGCATAGCTAGGTGGGGCCACGGTGGACTTGGTACCCCCCAGATTTAGTCCGGGCCCCTGGTTTTGCTGGCGGGGGTCCCCAACCCCCACCAATCGAAACCTTCTTCAGCACCGGTCTGTTAAAGGAATGAGCAGGACATCAAGACGTCACGAGGAAGAAAGAACAGATCAGTGAATGCGGCGTGCCTGCATGTTCCTTTAAGTGAAACTGAGCATGCTCAGTTTCACTTAAAAGAACGTGCAGGACATCAGGACTCAAGAAAGCACAGATCAGCGAACGCGGCACACTGCAGACTGGCGCCGAAGAAGGCTTCAGCTGGCGGGGGTTGGGGACCTCAGACAGCAAAGATATTTGCTGTTGTGGGGTGCAGCGAGGCAGCAGGGTGGCAGACTAAAATGTGCCCCCCCCACCTCTGCCCCCCTCCCACCGTGGTCTGGCTACACCACTGAGACAAAGACTATATGGCCTATCCTATCTGCCCATCCATGTCATCTACTATCTCTTTCTCTCCCTTAGAAATCCTACATAGTTGTCTTAAGTTTCCTTGAGTTCAAATACAGTCTTTGTCTTCACCTCTACCAGGAGATTATTCCCTAAATTCACTTCCCTTTCCATGTAGTAGTGGAGGAGTGGCCTAGTGGTTAGGGTGGTGGACTTTGGTCCTGAGGAACTGAGTTCAATTCCCACTTCAGGCACAGGCAGCTCCTTGTGACTCTGGGCAAGTAACTTAACCCTCCATTGCCCCATGTAAGCCACATTGAGCCTGCCATGAGTGGGAAAACACAGGGTACAAATGTAACCAAAAAGATATATATATATATTCAGGTTACTCCTGAGTGTGACCTCTTTCACCTTCATCCAATACCCCCTCATTCCAGAGCTTCCTTTCAATTGAAAATAGTTCTGTCCAATTGATTCATCAATTTGTTTTGGGCGAATCGATTTGTTTTAGAAAAAAAATCAGGAGTCCCGATTTGGGATTTCCCCATCTCACCCAAGCCACTTCTACAGCTCCTTTCCTCCCTCCCGCTGTCACCCAAGCCTCTGCTGCTGCTTCCCTCCTTCCCTCCATCACTCAAGCAGTTGCTGCTGTTTCCCTCAGCAGCGACAAGAAGATAAACGCTACTCACCACAGGGCTAGTCTCTCTATTGGCACAGACTGTTAACTCTGCACGCGAACAGGAACTGGCATCAGGGGGTGGGGCTGGCAGCCACACCAAGCCACCAATGCAAGGAGGATTGATTGAGAACTTGCGCCAATGGAGAGTCCCAATTAGGATAGGTTATAAGAACAAAAAGAACATAAGAGTAGCCATACTGGGTCAGACCAATGGACCATCTAGCCCAGTATCCTGTTTTCCAAACAGTGGCCAAGCCAGGTCACAAGTTCCTGGCACAAACCCAAATCGTGGTAACACTCCATACTACAAATCCCAGGGCAAGCAGTTGCTTCCCATGTCTGTCTCAATAGCAGACTATGGACTTTTCCTCCAGGAATTTGTCCAAACCTTTTTTAAACCCAGATATGCTAACCGCTGTTACTACATCCTCCGGCAAAGAGTTTTAGAACTTAACTATTCATTGATTAAAAAAATATTTCCTCCTATTTGCTTTAAAATTATTTCCATGTAACTTCGTCGAGTGTCCCCTAGTACTTCTAGAACAAGTAAAAATTCAATTTACTTCTACTTGTTCTACACTCAGAATTTTGTAGACCACAGTCATAACTACCCTCATCCATCTCTTTTCCAAGCTGAAGAGCCCTAACCTCTTTTGCCTTTCCTCATACAAGAGGAGTTCCATCCCCTTTATCATTTTGGTCACTCTTTTTTAAACCTTTTCTAATTCCAAGTCAGCGAAAACATAGCCAGTTAAGTGCAATATTCGGCACTTAACCTGCTATGAAGAACCACATAAATATAGGCCTGCATTTTATGTATGTTATATTGTTCTCTGCCTATGTGTTAGGTGGTTTGTAACTGTTATAAATATATGTATTATAGAGTAGACCATGAGGGACATTTTCAAGAAAACATCTACATAAAAAAGTCCTGCTCATAAAGTCCAAAAAACTTGGCCATCTCACAACCATAATCAAACAGGATATCTCGATTTCCTGATCTATTAAAGCTATGAAATGGACGTTTTTGCACTGATAATGCCCAAAATAATTAGCCATTCTCCAAAGTGAAATATCCAACTTTTGAATGGCAAAAAAACAGGCACATGAATGTCTGTCTGGCATCATTTTCAAAAATAAGGCCACACAGACATCCTTACAGAACAGAGGAGTAGCATAGTGGTTAAGGCAGTGGACTGTAAACCAATGGACATACGCTCAATCCCCACTATAACATTTTTGTAAACATGATCCCCCCGGGACTTGATAAATACCTGAAATACTATAATGCATACCACTTCAATAGCCTTCAGGATTTCAGGTGTCTTATTTATTTAGGAATAGAAGGTACTTTTCTGTTTCCAGAAGACTGAGAATTATTTAAAAAACACAGAGAGTTAAAGTGGGACTTGAACCTGGGTGCTTTGGCTCACAGTTTACTGTATTAACAACTAGGTTACTCCTCTAACCTACTGACGATTTTGTTCAGAATGGTCATAATATCTGCAGCTGATAGAGCCTGATTTTCCTTTCCAGTTTCACTTTCAGAAGAGAGAGAAAGGAAGAGCAACAACCATACCTTAATCCCTCCAGTGGTCAGCTGGTCAATTAGAGCAACATTTTGTAACTTGGAAGTGACTGAAACAGGTCTAGATAAAAATGTCCTTTTTAGAGATGGACTTTTCCTCCCATTCACAAACCTGTTGGACATCCTACATTTGGGCCTTCCCTAGTCCCGCCCCCCCCCCCCCCCCCCCCCCCCCCCCCCAACACATCCCCTTGCTATTTGGATGAACTGCAGTGTGAAACGTCAAAAATCCCGACTTTCCAAAATCAGGCTTTGGATGTTTTTAACGGATGTTCTTTAGGCATTTTAAGACTTCCATCTGCTTTGAAAATGAGCACCCATATGTATAAATTCTATTTCTCTCTGACTGAATATTCTATAATTCATTGATCAAGGGAATTGCTTCTCAGCTAATAAGGCCTCACAATTTTTATAGAATTTTTCATGTTTAATTTAGTAGTATAACTCATTGCATCATGTTTTCACAAGAATCATATGAATAGAGTAAATCATTGTAAAACAGTCTCTGATGTTTAAGTCCATAGACTAAAATTGTTCAGTTTATGATGCTTCATGATTATCAGGTTTAGGCATGCAATTAAACTGCAAGATGTGAATTCTGCCTGTCAAAAAGAATACATTAAAGAAGCAAAACATTGCTGGTGTGTTTGGCTCGGAGCCAGTCTTTTCTCTACAAAGCAACTGCCTGTCACTCTCATCAGACCAAATCTATACAGATAGACATTAAAGCTCTTGGATCACTTTAATCTTTATTGCATCTGACGGCACTTCATGTCAATAACAATTTATGAATCTTTAATTCTACTTAATCCATCAAACTGATCATTACTAGCAAAGGGAGAAAAGCACCTGGCCATGACAGTGCATTTGTGGCACATTTCCCTGATTTTAGCCTCCAAACCCCAAAGTGTTCTGTTCTCATTTGCATGGAGACAGGCTGTTTGTTGTTTATGTATATACTAGACATTGTTTATACCTTACATTATCTGTAATTAGATAGCATTGTGCCCTTCAACTACAAATCCCAGTAGTCTTATAGTTCACTGTAATAGGCTCTTCCAGAGTTCATGTACTGCTTCCTGTGTCTTATAGGACTCTATTCGCTTTCCTTCTTCTCTGTGCATGATGGACTAGTTCCACACCCCTCCACTTACCTTTCTTTCAGATAATCCTTGGACTATATTGGGACCTAAAGAGACATTTTTACCTTTCAGTCTCCACCCAAGAGAAACCATATACACAGAGGGTGTCTTGTCCACAGTCAAGAATCTGTATGATCCAAAGAGTCTATATGATCCACTGGGATTTGTGGCTCCAGTCATCATTTGAGGAAGATCTCTACTGAGGAAGCTTTCCCAAAGGAACTGATGGATGGGCTGTCCCACTGCCACCAGAAAGGCAACAAGAATGGGAAAAAATGGAAAGATTCTCTAAGACTCTTGAACAACGTCATATCCCAAACACTTACATCCCTGCAGCATTCAGTACTGCCTGTCACAAAGCTATTTATTTATTAGGATTTATTTACCACCTTTTTGAAGGAATTCACTAAAAGCGGTGCACAATACGAATAAATCAAACATGAGCAATAGGCAATTACAGCAGTAAAAATAGTCATATAACAATACAAAGAGGGGCATAATCGAACGCGAACGCCTATCTCCATGGGCGTCTATGTCCGAAAATGGGTCCGTGAAGAGGCGGGACAGACCGTATTTTCGAAAAATGGATGTTTTTCAGCTGGACGTTTGGTTTTTTTAGCGAAAATGGAAACTAAAAATGCCCAGCTCAAAAACGTCCTAATCCGAGCCATTTGGTCATGGGAGGGGCCAGGATTCGTAGTACACTCGCCCCCCTGACATGCCAGGACACCAACTGGGCACCCTAGAGGTCAGTGCGGTGGACTTCAGACAACGCTCCCACATGCATAGCTCCCTTACCACGGGTGCTGAGCACCCAACCCCCCTCCCCCAAAACCCACTACCCACAAATGTACAACACTACCATAGCTCTTAGGGGTGAAGGGGGCACCTACATGTGGGTACAGTGGGTTTTGGAGACCTCCCATTTACCAGCACAAGTGTTACAGGTAGGGGGGATTGGCCTGGGTCCACCTGGCTGAAGTGCACTGCGGTACCCACTAAAAGTGCTCCAGGGACCTGCATACACGCAGGCCTCTAGGACTGCCAATATAACATTGGCACACCAGTTGACACCTGAAGACTAATCTCTCCGAAAACGTCCTTTATTGGAATAAGCACGCTTACTCACAGTTAACTGCAGATCAGAGGTTGTGCCCCACTGGCAACGAGTCTCACTGGTACTGAGATGAGCAGTAGGTCAGAGCTGGCAGAATGCTGTACAATGCCCTCTTTCAGCCACATTCAAGGTAAGAACTAAGTTCTGTAACATGGCTAACACGTGAAAGGGATCTAAAACTGGCTTACAAAAATGGCCACTACCTCATGGACTACCGGAAACAAAACAGGGCACACTCTGACCCAGTAAGAAGGGGGAAAAGCACCATGGGAGTAGAGCCTACCAACTACCAACATCGTGAGCATTTTCCACAAGCTAGTGGAATCACAGAGCCCAATACCCTACACCCACATAACATAAAAGGTGTCACACTCACCCGAGAGCCACATCAGAACCAGGGAAAGGCTGTCACAGGATAGAACACATTCTGCTGTCATGGAGGTGGGTATGGCATTTGAGGCTGGCATAGAGGCTGGAAAAAAAAAGTTTTTAAAGTGTTTTTGTTTTGTGAGAGGGGGTTAGTGACCACTGGGGGAGTCCGGAGAGGTCATCCCCGATTCCCTCCAGTGGTCATCTGGGCAGTTGGGGCACTTTTTTGGGACTTGTTCGTGAAAAAAAGGGTCCAAAAATAGTGACCCAAAATCGCGGTAAAAATGCCTTTTTTTTTCAATTATCAGCTAAAGACGCCGATCTCTCCTCGGCCGATAACCACGCCCCAGTTCCACCTTCACCATGCTTCCGACATGCCCCCCCGTTAACTTTACCCATTTCCGTGACGGATTGCAGTTGGAAACGCCCAAAATCGGCTTTCGATTATACCGATTTGTGTGCCCACGGGAGAAAGAAGCCCATCTCCCAATTTGGGTCGCAATATAGGCGTTTTTCTCTTTCGATTATAAGCAGGAAAGTATGATATAGTATATTATTTACAATGTCAATACAATACATAATAGAACATTATAATTGACAGTGAAGGTTATAAGCAAAGATGCTTCTGAAAATTCCATAGCTGCAGTGGCTTTCTGGGTGGATTCATGTTTGGCAAAGCCAAGTTAGCATCACAACTCAATCATATCATTCAACGCTTAGAATTGTGTAGAACACTACGGACAGAGAGAGAGCAGAAATAATACTAAGAACATAAGAATAGCCATACTGGGTCAGACAAATGGGCAATCTAGCCCAGTATCCTGCATCCAACAATGGCCAATTCAGGTCACAAGTACATGGCAGGAACCCAATTAGTAGCACATTCCATGCTATCAATCTAGGGGCAAGCAGTGGTTTTCCCCATATCCATCTCAATAACAGACTATGGACTTTTCCTCCAGGAACTTGTCCAAATCTTTTTTAAACCAAGCTATGCTAACCACTGTTATCACATCCTCCAGCAATGAGTTCCACAGCTTAACTATTCTTTGACTGAAAAAATATTTTCTCCTCTTTGTTTTAAAAGTATTTCCGTGTAATTTCATTAAGTGTCCTCTGGTCTTTTTACTTTTTGAAAGAGTGAAAAACCAATTCACTTTTACCCTTTCTACACCAATCAGGATTTTATAGACCTCAATCATATCCCCGCCCTCCCCAGAAGTCTATTTTCCTAGCTGAAGAGCCCTAACCTCTTTAGCCTTTCCTTATATGGGAGGAGTTCCATCTCCTTTATCATTTTGGTTGAACGTTTTCTAATTCCACTATCTTTTTGATATACGGCGATCAGAATTGAATGCAATACTCAAGGCGAGGTCATACCATGGAATGATAAAAAGGCATTATAATGTTCTTGGACTTATTTTGCATCCCTTTCCTAATAAATTTCTAGCATTCTGTTTGCTTTCTTGGCTGTCACTGCACATCATAGACAATATGCTGAAATCTTCTGCCCAATGACATCTTTTTATTGATTGCTGACTCCTAAGGTTAACTCCAGTGTCAGGTAACTAGGATTCAGATTATTCTTCCCAATGTGCATCACTTTGCATTTTTTCCACATTAAATTTCATCTGCCATTTGGATACCCAGTCTTATGGTTTCCTAAGGTCTTCCTGCAATTTTTTCACAATCTGCAAGTGTTTTGACAGCTTTGAATAGTTTTATGTTATCTGTTAACTTAATCACCTCACTCATCGTTCTAATTTCCAGATCATTTATAAATATGTTAAATAGCATCGGTCCCAGTACAGATCCGTGTAGCACTCCATTATTCACACTCCTCCATTGAGAAAAACGGCCATTTAACCGTATCCTCTGTTTTCTGTCTAATAACAAATTCCTAATCCACAGAAGGACGTTGCCTCCTATCCTATGATTTTAATTTTCTCAAGTCTCTCTCATGAGGAACTTTTTGTCAAAAGCATTTTGAAAATACTTTTATCCACATGTTTATTCACGTCTTCAAAGAAATGAAGTAAATTGTTCAGGTAAGACTTCCCTGAGTTGAACCCATGCTGACTCTGTCCCATTATAACTATGTTTGTGTTCTATAATTGTATTCTTTATAATAGTTTCCACTATTTTTCCTGTACTGAAGTTAGGCTTACCAGTCTGTAATTTCCTAGATCACCCCTGGAACCCTTTTTAAAAATCGTTGTTACATTGGCCACCCTCCAATCTTCATGTACTACCAATAATTTAAATGACAGGTTAAAGATTACCAACAGCAGGTCAACAATTTCATGTTTGAGTTCCGTCAGTACCCTGGGGTGTATACCATCTGGTCCAGGTGATTTATCACTCTTTAACTTGTCAATTTGGCACAATATGTCTTCCTGGTTCACAGTGATTTCTTTCAGTTCCTCCACATTGTCCCCCTTCAAAACCATTTCTGTTACAGGTAGATCACTTACATCTTCATCCTACATACCAAAGCAAGGAATTCATTCAATCACTCCACAATGGCCTTATCCTCCCCGAGTGCCCCTTTTACTCCTTCATGACCTAATGGTCCCACAGATTCCCTCACAGGCTTTCTGCTTCTGATGTACCTGAAAAAGGTGTAACTATGAGTTTTTGTCTCCGCAGAAAGTTTTTCTTCATATTCTCTCACAACCTTCTTTATCAATGTTTTGCATCTATTTTGACAGTACTTATATTGCTTCCTATTTTCTTCATTCAGATTCTTTTTCCATTTTTGAAGGATGTTCTTTTGGCTTTCACTTCACCTTTTAACTATGCTGGCTGTCACTTGCTCTTCTTTCTACCTTTGTTAATGCGTGGAATATATCTGGTCTGAGCTTCTACATTGGTACTTTTAAACAGCGTCCATGCCTGATTTAAAGTCCTAACCTTTGCAGCCAATCCTTTTAGCTTCTTTTTAACAATTTTCCTCCTTTTGTTCTAGTCACCCTTTCGAAAATTAAATGCTGCTACAGTAGATTTCCTTAGTGATTTCACTCCAGATATCAGCTCAAATTTGATTGTTATAATCACTGTTTCCCAGTGGATCTAACACCATTTCCTCTTGTACCATGCCCTGCATTCCACTAAGGACTAGATCTAAAATAGCTCCCCCTCTTGTCAGTTCTTGGTCCAGTTGCTCCAAGAAGCAGTCATTTATTACATCTAAGATTTTTATCTCCCTAGCGCTCCCTGATGTTAATTCATCCATTATTATAATGTTGCCAATTCAACATTCAAATAGACACAGTCAATTTTTCACTGACAGTAAAGTCGTCCTGGACGAGACCTACAATCAACCCAGGCGATTTTACATGTATGTCAGCAACAAAGATGAGCATATACAGAAGTCAGCACGACCAGAACAGTGGATTACAGCTGAGCCTATGATCCACATATATCAAAAAGAGACATAAATTCCATTGACCATTGTTTGTGTTGTCAGTCTCTCATTTCAGCCCCTGTGACACTGCGAGAAAGAAGTCACCTGAACATCAGAAAACGTGAGACATGCAAGGAGTTGTCAACTTTCAAGATTTAAATTTTTTTAATTGACTTTGCATGATTATAATGTTGATAGTTTAGTAAATTAAATAGTAGTATCTACCAAAACCAGGCAGGCATTTGAATGGAGACGGGCTGTTTGTTGCATATTTATTCATTAGGCATTGTTTATATGAACTTACATTATCTGTAATTGCATAGCATTGGGTCATTGAACTACAAATCCCTGTAATCTTGTAGTTCTCTGTAATGAGCTTTGGAAGAGCTTATGTTCTGATCCCTGTGTTATATGGAACTCCATTGGCTTGCCATTTTCTCTATGAATGTTGGGCTAGTTGCTTCTCTTCTCTCTCTATCTTGAGAGTAGACTGCAGCATATCTCTCCTCTGTGAAATGAAACTATCTATGCTGTATTTTGCTGTATGCCCCCTCCCCCCTGAAGCTACTGTAACACTATCAAGATTTTACCTGTGTAAAAGTATAAACAGAACTACTCTCAGCTTATTGTTGAATTCCTCCCAGGTTCTCTCTTGCATGGAGCAAGAGCTGGTTGAGAACAGGCTCCCTTGCCCAGCACATCTGAACTGCAAGTTATTTTTCCTTGTTTGATTACTGCATTAAAAAATATTTTGGTTTAAGAGTTCTGAGTCTTCTCATAGTGTTATATACTCTGGTTTAATCTACATGCCAAATGAAAGGGCAGAGCACAAAGCTTTCAGAATGTATGAAGTCAAATCTCCCTGTTTCAAAGCAGAAGAATTTTGAATCCAGCTTCTAAGACACATAAAGGTGGAAAAGTTTTCATGGATGGGTGATAGTGAGTTATGTTTCTGTTAGAAAGATAATTTTAAATGCTTTTTATGTGTTATTTTTGATGGAAACCACATCAAATTCTTATGGACAGATGCAGGCTATAAATGCCAATTTCAATTAAATTCAATAAAACTAAAATATTTTTCCCTTAACCTTTGGAAAGAAGTACAAGTATTTTTTTGGTAAATTGTTGTAGGTAATTATTAAAGACATTGATTTATGCTGTAATAAAATAAGGTTTTTTTTTTTTTTTACCAAACCATGAAACACAAGACACAGTAGTATTGTACGCCAACCAGAATGACAACTCGTGTCTTCTTGTTTATCAATGAACAAGTACCTTGAAGTTGAAATATTCAGATGGCAATTTTCAAAATCCACTTACACCCCAAGGGGTAATTCTATAAAGAGGACACTAATAACATGCCAAATATGTGTGCACATAAGTACATAAATGACATAATTCTGTCTAAGCCCTGTTCTATAAATATAGGCACATCTTACATAGCTTAAATTTTAACAAGTATGTATATACATAAGTAGGGTCTGCGTGAAGTATGAGCAGGCCTCACGTGCTTATCTCTGGCATGGGTGCCCTCATATAATTACTCACTAAAGGTTTTGCTAAAACAGAAGAACTCTATACTTTGGGGATTAGAAACCACTCCTTAATGACCAGTGCTGTCATTAGAACTCCTTGATAAATTAGTCCTTGGTGGGTAAAATATGGTCATGTTGGATGGTATAATTTTAGGTGGAGTACCGGTTACTATAATACCCTTTCTTTGAATGCAGACACACTAAGGGGACTTTTTACTAAAGCTAAGCATGCCCTAATGGACATTAGTGTGTGTTACACAGGGGCGTAGCCAGACCTCGCCGGGAGAGGGGGCCAGAGCCCGAGGTGGGGGGCATTGTTTAGATGCAGCCCCTGCCGCCCCCTCCGAGCCGCCACCACCGTCACCACATTGGACTCCCCTGCCAGCCTGCCGACGATCCCCTTGAACCCCCCTCCCGCCACCAACCCTCCCCCGTCGTCACCACCTGCCCCGCCGCATCAGATACCTTGTTTGCTGGCGGGGGTCCCCGAACCCCGCCAGCCGAAGAGAGTCTTCTTCAGCGCCTTCGTTCAACAAAGTTCCTGGTGCAGTCAACTGTTTCTGACACCTTACCTCCTACACAGGGCTACATGCACAGAGCAGGACATAAGGCATCAGAAACAGCTGATCACACCAGGAACTTCGTTGAACGAAGGCGCTACTCCGGCGCTACTCTGGTGCTACTCCGGCGCTGAAGAAGACTCTCTTCGGCTGGCGGGGTTTGGGGAACCCCGCCAGCAAACAAGATATCTGATGTGGCGGCGTAGCGGGCGGCGGCGGGGGAGGGTTGGTGGCGGGACGGGGGTTCAAGGGGATCGTCAGTAAGGGGCCAGGGCCAAATCTATGGGGGCCCAGGCCCCCTCAGGCCCCACGTAGCTACACCACTGGTTACGTGTCACATGGCGCATAGGTATAAAACAGGACACACAGCATTTAGCATGTGCTGTGTGTTAGCACACTATGCTTTAGTAAAGGGGCCTCTAAGATAAAGAGTTTTGGTACTTTTTTACCTGTTTTATAGGTGCTACTGTGTTAATACATATTATTTACCATAAAACCAATGTTATTCAAGGGACCAATTTACTACTAATGCATGTTAATGGCACGTGCTAATGCAATAGCCCAATTTATTAGTTATTTATTTATTAGGATTTATTTACCACCTTTTTGAAGAAATTCATTCAAGGCAGTGTACAGTAGTAAACTAAGCCTAATATTTAGTGAAGCCATTGACCACTGGATGGTTGGACAAAACCATATATGAGTATATTTTATTTACTGTTTAAAAGTAGAAATATTCTTTGGGTCCTTTTGGTGTATAGTCCAGTGCACTAACCACTAGGCTACTCCTCAGCCTTTAGAAAGAGTTCCCTGAATCCTATTCAGTGAACTTGGTTTCACTCCCTTCTGGATGCAGTGTCAACTGTATAATAAAAAATTCTCAGGTTCCAATTCTAAGGAAAATATCCAGAGAACTGAAATATTTATATCTCCTTTAGCTACAGCAATCTGGGGATATTAGGCAGCATGATGTAGATAGTGCCACTGCATCGGCTTAAAGACCAGCTCAACACTATCTGGACAATGTTAAGGCAGTCTGTGGGTGGAGCTGAGGCAGATTTCACAGTTATCCAAGTTAGCAGCAATATTTAGGGGAGCAATGCTAGCCCAGTACATGAAAGCCTATTGAATTGTCCTTACTACAAGCAGTTCTGTTAAATCCCTTCTAATTGGGAATTAATGCCAATTTTAATAAATCATGAATTACAGAATTTTCCACAGAAAATGTGCTCATGCAGACTGATAATAGTGCCATATAAAGTCAGATTAATGGCATGTTGCACAATTGTTCTCTGTTATTTCCCCAGTATAACTAATTAATGTCATGTGAATTAGATGGCATTTGGGTTTGCTGAATCACTTTTGGGTCGAGCTAGAGTAACTGTATGCCAACCTGCTTTTATTTTACATAACAGCACAGAAATCATTTAACAAATCAGGTTACAGACTCTAATTTAGCTAATGGAGTGGAGGAGTGGCCTAGTGGTTAGAGCACCGCTCTTGCAATCCAGAGGTGGCCAGTTCAAATCCCACTGCTGCTGTTTCTTGTGATTTTGAGCAAGTCACTTAACCCTTCATTGCCTCAGGTACAAACTTAGATTGTGAGCCCTCCTGAGACAGAAAAATATCCAGAGTACCTGAATGTAACTCACCTTGAGTTACTACTGAAAAAGGTGTGAGCAAAATCTAAA
The DNA here is from genome assembly GCF_901765095.1 of Microcaecilia unicolor. Taxonomy (NCBI): domain Eukaryota; kingdom Metazoa; phylum Chordata; class Amphibia; order Gymnophiona; family Siphonopidae; genus Microcaecilia; species Microcaecilia unicolor. The sequence continues at coordinate 597,235,095 of NC_044032.1, forward strand.
TAAAATAAATAATGTGTCTTGCTAACTCATATACCAAGTCACATATGAATATGGAAAATATATTTGTCATTACCCACCTAAGAAAACTTTTTCCCAATATTCAGTGCTTCTTAGGCAGGTAATAGAAGCTTCTATCCAACTGGGTCATACCTAGATTTTCAATAGCACATTACTGCTTTAGTGTCAGGATGGTCTGAGACAGAGTCTGGATGAAGCTGGTAGTTACCCAGTTCCTCCCTAATTCTATAAACTCACATGTAAAATTTTACACTTTCCCCTGGATTCAATATATGGCACCCAAAGTTGTGCACTCAACTTTGGACATGCTTCCAAGATGCTTGCATAAATAAATTGGATAAAGAGCTCTGAACCATCAATAATTTGGTGGTAACATCCAATTATTGATGTTAAATGGCATTCATTAAAATTTGCAAGCACATCTGGATATGTGCTATTCTATATGGCATTTAACTCCCATGCTGTGTATCTCAAAAGAGAGGATGGCCATGGGCATGTTAGGGGAGTTCCAAATGGTTTATCATTTATTAATTTGATATACCGCCTCTTTTGTGCACAAGTCAAGGCCGTTTATTTAAAATTCTAAAATTTAACATAAAAACAAGCTTTTGAAAAAGAACACCATTTTTGAAAGGACAGAACAACACACATCAGATATCATCCAGAGATTATTCAGTCAAAGACAGCAAACATATCAGGTAATATTAGAAGGTTATTAACTCAAAGACCGTCACTCACCTCCCCCACCATAGGTGCTCCAGCTAAAGGATCATTGGTTATCAAAAACCTTGTGAAACAAATAAGTTTTCAGGGCCATCCTGAACGATGTATATGACTTCTCTAATCTAAGATATTTTGGCACAGAATTCCATAGCGAAGGTGCCAAGAAGTAGAAAGTGCTGCAGTAAGTTAACTCCCATTTTGCTTTGTATGGATGAGGCAGGTTATCTGAGAGGAGTGTATGGGATAATCAATGACGAAAAGTAGCCAGGCTTGTTACTATAGAATGTTTTGTGAGTGAGTCAGGATTTTAAACTTAATTTTAAAGTAAATAGAAAGCCAATGTAATTGCTTCACAAAGGTGTCACGTGGTCGTTCCGCTTTGCCCGGCACAGAACCCTAGCAGCGGTATTGAATTATTCAAGAAAGCAGACAAAATCAGCCCCATGCATGTTCAAACAAAAATGTCTTAAGTAACTTACTGAACTGACCCCTACTGCTACACAGTCTCAAATAACCTGGTAATTTGTTCCAGATTTGTGGACCCGCTATTGAGAATGCAGTGTTCCATGTATTAGCATATGCCACAGTTTAAGTTTAGCATTCACCGAAAACTTCAAATTTTCAGACCACAAAGATCTAACAGGAGGAACACAATCAGAGTACACTGCTCGGTGTAACAACCTTATCACCTTTTAATGTACTCGAGAATGTACTGGCAACCAGTGCAAAGAGCGTAAGATTGAAGATACATGCTCAAAAGAGCACACCCCACAATCCTAACAGTCAGAGAGCAAGTCTATAATACAGCGCCTAGATAAATAGGAATGCTTATAATTTATATGTGAATGCTTATGTCAGCCTTAAAGCTGGTGTTAGTGCCCATACCTAAATGCCAGAGATATGCATGTAACTTATACTATTCTATAAGCTATGCACGTTAAGTGTGAGTTTTACATGCATATCTTTATAGAATAGGCCTAGCAAGATGCATGTGAAAATCCAGATTGTTGCCAATAAGGACCAGTAATTGATTGTTAGCACCCAAATATCTTGTTAATTAAATTATATGCGCAAATTGGGCACATGCAACTTTTGAGCACCATATAGAATTCCTCTGCTAATGTGTGGTATATGCAAAAACACATTTTACTAAAATGGTCCCTGAATGATTTACATTTTATACCTGAATTGTTATTATTGGTCTGCTAGATACTGACTACATTGCACCTAACTGGCCCTTAGGTTTTGCAATATATTTGAACTGCTACTTGTTTTATTACACCAAATGCATTACTCTGTGAAATGCTTATTTTGTTCAGAAACCATTAAATAACCACAAAATCATTTGCATAAGTCTACATGAAGAATATTAATAATCACATCTTCACCTCCTACTTACCCACAGGGTCTATATGTGAAGACAATGTAACTTTCTTCATCCATTCGTTCAATAAATGTAACACATGTATGCTTTTCCCAGTGCCGCATGGCCTGTTTGAACATTGCCCGCTGGCTACCTAGAAAAAATGGATGATGTGAAAAAATAAAAAATCATTTTAAGACTTTTTTTTTTTACTTGCACAGAGTGGACCTCTTTTACTAAGGCGTGCTAGTGTTTTTAGCGTGCACTAAATGTTAAGAGACACCCATTCATTCTTATGGACGTCTCTAAGGTTTAGCGTGCCCTAAACGTTAGCGTTCGCTAAAAACACTAGTGTGCCTTAGTAAAAGAGGCCCAGTCTGAGTCACTTTCAAAGTCACATCAGCTGGTGGAACAATGTTTTAACAATGGCAATCACCTACTGCCTATGAGGGTAAAATTTCAAACATAGCTCCACTATCCCCCAAATTCTATATGTATTGCCTTGATTTCAGCATGGAAATCAAAGTGTATTCTATAACAACATGCATAACTTGGTTAACAAGCTAATCAGCGATGTTAATTAAATGTTAAGCAATTAGTAGCAGTAATTGGCATTGAGATTTATGCTAACAACTCCTTAAGTGCATTCTGTAACATGGTGCACCTAAATTCTAAGTCATATAGTTGCAAAAAGGGGGATTGTCATAGGCGGGATCTGGGCATTTTTACAAATTATGTGCATTATTGTAAAATACACCCACTCTGCGCCTAACTTAGGTGTTGGGATATACAGCTAATAAAGGGGCCCTTTTACTAAGCCATGTAAGAATCTATGCACGCCCAACGCACGCCAAAATGGAGTTACCACCTGACTACCACGTGGCTCTGGCAGTAATTTAATTTTTGGCGTGCGGCCAATACTTGCGGCAGAAAAATAATTTTTATTTTTGGACATTCGCCTGGTTACCATGTGAGACTTACCGCTAGGTTAATGGATGGCAGTAAGATCGCAGACCCAAAATGGATGCGTGGCAATTTTGATTTTGCCGCACGTCTATTTTTGGAAAAAAAGTTTTTAAAAGGTCTTTTTGCAAGCATGCTAAAAAAAATCGATCAGCGCGCAAACAAAACCCGCGTCTACACTACTGCAAGCCATTTTTCAGCACACCTTAGTAAAAAGACCTCAAAACATGGCCTAAATGGACATGATCAAATTTGGTTAAGTGGAGAGGTGCTCAGTGTATTCTATATTCCATGTGAAAATGTAAGCCAATTCTATAAAATTTAGGCGTACTTTAGAGAATACGCTTAGATATTTTTTCCACGTACCATATATAGAATCTAGTCCTATATGCACAATATTACCTGAAGAGAAGGGAAGCATTTCTGGGAGACAACGGGATGTGGTTTAGAAATATGCACCTGAAAAGTATACACCTATGGTTTACAAGAAAATCCACCCATAAAAATTAGTAGTGTGCTAGCAATTTTCTTTAGGCAGCCTTTAGAACTAAAATATGTGTGTGCTTCATTTGAAACTAGTGCAAAGTCCACAACCTTAGCAGAGATGCAGGTAGTCATAAAATTACCCTTTTAAGAGTAAATTCTATACGTGGTGCATATAAATCGGTGTCAAAATGTTTACACACTCAGTGCGATTATATAAAGGATACACATCCTTTATAGAATAATGCTTAGGGCATAACCCCTGCCTAACTTTAGGCGCTGGCAGTTATACCTGCTAAAAGCTGGTGTAAATGCGAGAGACTAACTTAGGCACAGTTCAGCCAAATTCTGTATTTACCCATGTAAAATTGTGGAAGGTCCCTGAAATGCCCAAGGTCACACACCCAAAAATTTGCACACGTTAGGATTTATGCGAGAATCATTATAGAATACAATCTTTGCATAAATCCTAATTAAGGCCAATTAACACCAATAATTGGTTGTTAGCAGTCAGTTATTGGCACTGATTGGCTTGTTAAACAATTTATGCGCACAAATTGGCTACATGCACTAATTCGCGCACACAACTTTAGTTGCAGTTTATAGAATCCAGGGGTTACTGTTGAATCTAAATCTGTATCAGCCCCTAGAGGATGGGATTTTTACTTCATGTTACTATAAGATTGTCCCTGGCTAGAAGTCACTCCTAAGAGTTCATCATGTTAAGTAATTCTACTTCCTTTTGGAACTTGTGCCTGAAGCAGGGTGTCAGTGTTGGCCTGGATCACATGGCAACATTTATTCATTACCCTTAAGTTTCTCTTGTGCAATTGGCCTTGTAAAACAGTCTTCAATTTACACAAGTTAGCCTACTGGCTATACAGTTAATACAGGATTAGAGACAGGCATTCAAATTATAAAATCTCTCATTGAATTTGATTGTATAATGCTGAGCCGATAAGCATTTACTCTGGATCCTTGTTAAAAGGTAATTTTGGATATTGTAGAGATTAGATATTATCAGTGACAGTTGTATTCTATTTTATTTCTTTCAAACCATATAGTGTTTGCCCCACCCCTTCCCTTTATTATATATCTATTCATGCAGGGGTCACCTGGGGGCTCATTTTTGAAAGAGAAAATGTCCAAAAGGTGCCATAAAGCAGCATTTGGACATATTTCTTCTCAAAATGTTTAAATTGGTATTTTTGAAACCTATTTTGCAGACATTTATCTCAGCAATTCATCTGCAGTGCATCCAAATCTCAAGGGGTGTGTTGGGGGTGGGATTAGGGTAGGCTTAGGGCATTTCTAACACTTGGACTTCCAGAGTAGGGCAAATCTTCATTGGTAAGTTATTTTCTGGGAAATTGCTTATAAAGTTGGGAAATGTTATCTCAGTGTCTTTATTTTTAAGCTACTCTACTTATTTAGCAAAGGCAATTTAAGGAATTATGGTTTTCTTTGTTGATTGCTTAGCATTCAAAGTCTCTATTATAGTTCCATAGGCTAGCAGTTAAGGGACTATTCTGGAGTTTTACCATAGCATCAGTGTAGAGCAGAGCTGATAGTCACAGAAAACCCCAGTTTAGGAGTTCTAAATTTAGTTTTGCAGCACAGCTTAGTTTCCATAATATAAAGCCCTTTCCCCTATAGTTTTAAAATTTGAACTTTCTGCCACAGCCTACAACATTAACAGCCTCTAGAAAGCACAAAGTAGGGCCTAGCTTAATCTTCATTCCCACCCACCCTCCCCAACTCCCCACCCACCCCTAGCATGACTCTTCATTGATAGTTATTCTAAATTAGGAAAACAAGAGAGGAGTCCTCTTGCAAAGTTTTAATTACATTCCATTACTTTCTAAGAAGAAAACACTACATGAATTTCACAATATATCATATAAGCCTAAGGCTCTTTTATACTAGACTAGTATCCTTAGTACCCTAGCAAGCTTTAAATTATTGAAAAACTCAATATTAAGATGCAGACAGCAGTCCAGCAGTAAGAGGGGTGCTATCCAGTCTTTTGCATACAGTGTCACATACAGTGGGGGAAATAAGTATTTGATCCCTTGCTGATTTTGTAAGTTTGCCCACTGACAAAGACATGAGCAGCCCATAATTGAAGGGTAGGTTATTGGTAACAGTGAGAGATAGCACATCACAAATTAAATCCGGAAAATCACATTGTGGAAAGTATATGAATTTATTTGCATTCTGCAGAGGGAAATAAGTATTTAATCCCTCTGGCAAACAAGACCTAATACTTGGTGGCAAAACCCTTGTTGGCAAGCACAGCGGTCAGACGTCTTCTGTAGTTGATGATGAGGTTTGCACACATGTCAGGAGGAATTTTGGTCCACTCCTCTTTGCAGATCATCTCTAAATCATTAAGAGTTCTGGGCTGTCGCTTGGCAACTCGCAGCTTCAGCTCCCTCCATAAGTTTTCAATGGGATTAAGGTCTGGTGACTGGCTAGGCCACTCCATGACCCTAATGTGCTTCTTCCTGAGCCACTCCTTTGTTGCCTTGGCTGTATGTTTTGGGTCATTGTCGTGCTGGAAGACCCAGCCACGACCCATTTTTAAGGCCCTGGCGGAGGGAAGGAGGTTGTCACTCAGAATTGTACGGTACATGGCCCCATCCATTCTCCCATTGATGCGGTGAAGTAGTCCTGTGCCCTTAGCAGCGAAACACCCCCAAAACATAACATTTCCACCTCCATGCTTGACAGTGGGGACGGTGTTCTTTGGGTCATAGGCAGCATTTCTCTTCCTCCAAACACGGCGAGTTGAGTTCATGCCAAAGAGCTCAATTTTTGTCTCATCTGACCACAGCACCTTCTCCCAATCACTCTCGGCATCATCCAGGTGTTCACTGACAAACTTCAGACGGGCCGTCACATGTGCCTTCCGGAGCAGGGGGACCTTGCGGGCACTGCAGGATTGCAATCCGTTATGTCGTAATTTGTTACCAATGGTTTTCGTGGTGACAGTGGTCCCAGCTGCCTTGAGATCATTGACAAGTTCCCCCCTTGTAGTTGTAGGCTGATTTCTAACCTTCCTCATGATCAAGGATACCCCACGAGGTGAGATTTTGCGTGGAGCCCCAGATCTTTGTCGATTGACAGTCATTTTGTACTTCTTCCATTTTCTTACTATGGCACCAACAGTTGTCTCCTTCTCGCCCAGCGTCTTACTGATGGTTTTGTAGCCCATTCCAGCCTTGTGCAGGTGTATGATCTTGTCCCTGACATCCTTAGACAGCTCCTTGCTCTTGGCCATTTTGTAGAGGTTAGAGTCTGACTGATTCACTGAGTCTGTGGACAGGTGTCTTTCATACAGGTGACCATTGCCGACAGCTGTCTGTCATGCAGGTAACGAGTTGATTTGGAGCATCTACCTGGTCTGTAGGGGCCAGATCTCTTACTGGTTGGTGGGGGATCAAATACTTATTTCCCTCTGCAGAATGCAAATAAATTCATATACTTTCCATAATGTGATTTTCCGGATTTAATTTGTGATGTGCTATCTCTCACTGTTACCAATAACCTACCCTTCAATTATGGGCTGCTCATGTCTTTGTCAGTGGGCAAACTTACAAAATCAGCAAGGGATCAAATACTTATTTCCCCCACTGTATATAATTATCTCCCAGTTGGTCAGAGGTCATATGTGTGTGCCTGATGCAAAGAGCTCCTAGTTCTTAGAGAACAGGTCCATTCTCTTGAGGCTAAAATAGCAGACTTGGAGGAGCTGAGGGAGGCAGAAAGGTACATAGAGGAGACCTACAGGGACATTGTAGAGAAGTCCCACTTTGGAGGAGCGAGGAAACTGTGATGGCAAAAGCAAGAAGGATGCTTGGGTGCATAGGAAGAAAAATGGCCACCAGGAAAAAGGGTCAATCTAGCCCAGTATCCTGCTTCCAACAATGGCCAATCTAGGTCACAAGTACCTGACACAAGTACAATTTTGGAGGCTGCACTTAGACCAGGATGGAGTTGGCTCAGAGGACAGCTATTAAATTCTTCAGTGGTCTCTTTCATAAAGCATATGGGGACAGACTTATAGACCTTAATATGTGTACATTGGAAAAAAAGATGAAAGAGGAGATGTGATAGACATTTATTCCCTAATTCTATAACAGTGGCCAAAATTTGTGCGTTGAATAACAATTAGCTTAACAATTAATTAGCTTTTAACAAGCAATTATTGGCACTAATTTGATTTAATTTGGATATATGCACCTAACGTTTACACACAATCTGAAAAAGGGGGTACAGAACTGGGTGGGTCATGGGCTTAATGGGGACATTCTTAATATATGCATTGCTATAGAATTACAGGGATCTGCTCCTAATTAAGATGCGTTCATCTGCACAATGTTTCAAAATGGCCATATCTGAAGTTAGGGGTGATTCTCAGGTGATCTAATGCAACTTAATAGCGATTTTTTGGCACCAATTTTTTGGGGGCCCACATATAGAATCTAGCCCTTAATAACTCTGTAGCATAAATGTGCAGGAGTCAAGTCTCTTTCAACTGAAAGGAAACTGAATTAAGGGGGCATAAGATAAAGTTGCAAGGGATAGAGACTCAGGAGTAATCCAAGGAAATACTTCTTTATAGAAAGGTAAGGAAATACTTATTTACAGAAAGGTTGGTGGATGCATAGAACAACCTGCTGATGGAAGTGAGATGGAAGTGGTAGAGTCAAAAATTGTATCTGAATTCCAAAAAGTGTGGAATAAGCACATCGGATCCCTCAGGAGAGAAAGAGACAGTACACGGTATTGATGGGAAGGCTGGATAGACCATATGGCCTTTATCTGCCATCATTTTCTATGTTTCACAAAAAGATTTTTAGAGCCTTAAAAACAATTAAGGAGCAGAGGAGTAGCCTAATGGTTAGAACAGCGGGCTGGAAACCAGAAGGACTAGGTTCAGATCCCAAAGCAGCTCCTTGTGACCTTGGGCAAGTCACTTAACCCTCCATGCTTCAGAAGAAGATAGTGATAAACTACTTCTGCTGCTGGTCTGGAGAAAAAGCAGAAGTGCTAGAGGTGGCAGAAGGAGGAAGGTAAAGAAGGTCTGCCATATACCCTCTGCTGAAGTCTTGCGTACCTATTGGAACGTGCAGACTGCTTGTTGGGAGAACCTCTGCTATAGAAGATAGCATTTACAGCGCTTGTAGGGGAGGAAGTCATTTTGCAACGGTGACATCTAAGGGACAATTCTATAAAGGGTGCTAAAAATTAGGTGCCCAAAATCCGTGTGCTGATAGCTTTCCATAACAGCATCTAGGAACACAGATTCCATTATAGAATGGAGCCTAAGTTTGAGTTTGGGTGCCCACATTTAGGCACCTAGCTTTAGGTGTCCAAATTTAGGAGCCCACACTCACGCTATGTAAAAGGCAGGTGTAAGTGTGGATGCCACAATTTTGGCACCTAGGTATGCAACTTACAGTCTTCTATTAGTTTGGCACCTAAGTGTCTGACTTGTGGTGCACTGTATAGAATTAGAAGACTAGTGCCTGGGTTAAGACCTATAACTGTAATATTCACGAAAGAACACTAATACAGGAGGCCCTGGCTGAGTACAGCCACCACAATGACAGGCCTATGTGATTTAGGAGAAGTAAAGCAAGGGAAGAATCTCTGGAGTGAATTCGTAATTCCATAACCCAACAGAAGTTAGTTCTGATAGTGTGACAACCAAAAAAAGCAGAAGGAAAACTGGTAGACCAATTTTTTTTTAAAAACCCCCAAAAAAACCTGAAAAGAAAAACATATATCAGCACACCGGTCTAACATTCATAGAGCAACAGTAAATATTTGCCAGGCAATTAAACATAACAGTTTTACTACTTTAATTTTTATCACTGTTAAAAAACAAACAAACAAACAGGAGATACATCATAGGATAAAACTTGGAAATCATAGGTGGTTTTAACATGCCTATGAGTCAAGACACATTTATTGCTATATTCATTTCACACTATTAAAGGCTAATGTCATTGCAGAAATGAAACAGTAAATCATAAGTTCTCATTTGCATTTAAAATCTAAATTCAATCAATTTAATCTTAAATAATTAAAATATGGCTTGAAAATGGTTTGAACGCCTCATCCAATGGATGCAGAGGCTTAGCATGCACATATTTCCCATATTAGTCTGAAGAAAAGAGCAATTGAAAACACATCTTTCATTTGCTAACCCCCTGGCTTTTAATCATACAAACGGCTGCACATCTTAAACTATTTTGTAGAACAGTAATTATCCATGTGTAAACTCTTAGGGCCAGATTTACCAAGGATTTCTCTCCCAAGCATATCATAATTTTTTTTTTAAATCATTTTTTGACAACATGGGCCAAAATGTTTCCAGTATAATGTTGTTTACATTCATGTAAAATTTATTTAAGAATAATTAATTCCTTTAGTACTTTTTATTGTAGTAGCAGACTTTTCCCTGTATAGCAAGATACATCTAACAGGGCTCGTCAACAAGTGCAAATTACAAATCATTGTGAATTCTTCACTGTGAAAGGAGTCATGGATAAGTTTCAGCTGAGCAGGCTTCTAGTTAGCTAGATCCTGGGAAAAATGCCTCAACCTCTGGAATCCATGGGCATGGAATGAAAGTTTAACAAATGCTAGGGATGAATTCTAGCAACATTCATGCACTACAATAAAGCCATCTATGTTTCAATGTGCTACAGATTTCTCTGCTGTAGCATGGGAAACTGAAGTATGAACTCCTGTGAAGAAGGAAATGTGACAGACATTTGTAGTACACTGGTCCCCCTGACATGCCAGGACAGCAATCGGGCACCTAGGGGGCACTGCAGTGGACTTCATAAAATGCTCCCAGGTACACAACTCTCTTACCTTGTGTGTTGAGCCCCCCAAAACCCACTACCCCCAACTGTACACCACTAACATAACCCTTACAGGTGAAGGGGGCACTATGTTTCCTCCACAAATGTAACAGGTAGGTGGGGTATGGGCCTGGGTCCACCTGTCTGAAGTGCACTGTACCTACTACTAAACTACTCCAGGGACCTGAGTATGACATCTGAGGCTGGCAAGTAATATTTTTAATCATGTTTTTGAGGGTGGGAGGGGGTTAGTGACCACTGGGGGAGTAACAGGAGGTCATCCCTGATTCCCTTCAGTGATCATCTGGTCACTTTGGGCACCTTTTTGTGCCTTATTCGTAATAAAAACAGGTCCGGGTGAAAACGTCCAAGTTTTAGTGCTGGACGACTTTGCTTTGTTCCATTATGGCTCAAAGACGTCCAAGTCTTAGGAACACCCAAGTCCCGCCTCGAACATGCCTCCGATATGCCCTCTTGAGATTTGGACGTCCTTGCAACAGACTTCTGACAAAGATGTCCAAAATTGGGTTTCGATTATACTGATTTGGACGTCTCTGTGAGAAGGACGTCCAAGTGCTGATTAATGTCACTTTTTGGACGTCCATCTCTTTCAAAAATGAGCCTGATAGTTATTTACACATCTCCATCATATTTCCCCTCTTTTGCCTTTCTTCCAAACGATACATATTGAGATCATGAAGTACATAAGTACATAAGTACATAAGTAGTGCCATACTGGGAAAGACCAAAGGTCCATCTAGCCCAGCATCCTGTCACCAACAGTGGCCAATCCAGGTCAAGGGCACCTGGCACGCTCCCCAAACGTAAAAACATTCCAGACAAGTTATACCTAAAAATGCGGAATTTTTCCAAGTCCATTTAATAGCGGTCTATGGACTTGTCCTTTAGGAATCTATCTAACCCCTTTTTAAACTCCGTCAAGCTAACCGCCCGTACCACGTTCTCCGGCAACGAATTCCAGAGTCTAATTACACGTTGGGTGAAGAAAAATTTTCTCCGATTCGTTTTAAATTTACCACACTGTAGCTTCAACTCATGCCCTCTAGTCCTAGTATTTTTGGATAGCGTGAACAGTCGCTTCACATCCACCCGATCCATTCCACTCATTATTTTATACACTTCTATCATATCTCCCCTCAGCCGTCTCTTCTCCAAGCTGAAAAGCCCTAGCCTTCTCAGCCTCTCTTCGTAGGAAAGTCGTCCCATCCCCACTATCATTTTCGTCGCCCTTCGCTGTACCTTTTCCAATTCTACTATATCTTTTTTGAGATACGGAGACCAGTACTGAACACAATACTCCAGGTGCGGTCGCACCATGGAGCGATACAACGGCATTATAACATCCGCACACCTGGACTCCATACCCTTCCTAATAACACCCAACATTCTATTCGCTTTCCTAGCCGCAGCAGCACACTGAGCAGAAGGTTTCAGCATATCATCGACGACGACACCCAGATCCCTTTCTTGATCCGTAACTCCTAACGCAGAACCTTGCAAGACGTAGCTATAATTCGGGTTCCTCTTACCCACATGCATCACTTTGCACTTGTCAACATTGAACTTCATCTGCCACTTGCACGCCCATTCTCCCAGTCTCACAAGGTCCTCCTGTAATCGTTCACATTCCTCCTGCGACTTGACGACCCTGAATAATTTTGTGTCATCGGCGAATTTAATTACCTCACTAGTTATTCCCATCTCTAGGTCATTTATAAATACATTAAAAAGCAACGGACCCAGCACAGACCCCTGCGGGACCCCACTAACTACCCTCCTCCACTGAGAATACTGGCCACGCAATCCTACTCTCTGCTTTCTATCTTTCAACCAGTTCTTAATCCATAATAATACCCTACCTCCGATTCCATGACTCTGCAATTTCTTCAGGAGTCTTTCGTGCGGCACTTTGTCAAACGCCTTCTGAAAATCCAGATATACAATATCAACCGGCTCCCCATTGTCCACATGTTTGCTTACCCCCTCAAAAAAATGCATTAGATTGGTGAGGCAAGACTTCCCTTCACTAAATCCGTGCTGACTTTGTCTCATCAGTCCATGTTTTTGTATATGCTCTGCAATTTTATTCTTAATAATAGCCTCCACCATCTTGCCCGGCACCGACGTCAGACTCACCGGTCTATAATTTCCCGGATCTCCTCTGGAACCCTTCTTAAAAATCGGAGTAACATTGGCTACCCTCCAGTCTTCCGGTACTACACTCGATTTTAGGGACAGATTGCATATTTCTAACAGTAGCTCCGCAAGTTCATTTTTTAGTTCTATTAATACTCTGGGATGAATACCATCAGGTCCCGGTGATTTACTACTCTTCAGCTTGCTGAACTGACCCATTACATCCTCCAAGGTTACAGAGAATTTGTTTAGTTTCTCCGACTCCCCCGCTTCAAATATTCTTTCCGGCACCGGTGTCCCCCCCAAATCCTCCTCGGTGAAGACCGAAGCAAAGAATTCATTTAATTTCTCCGCTACGGCTTTGTCCTCCTTGATCGCCCCTTTAACACCATTTTCGTCCAGCGGCCCAACCGACTCTTTGGCCGGTTTCCTGCTTTTAATGTATCTAAAAAAATTTTTACTATGTATTTTTGCTTCCAACGCTAATTTCTTCTCAAAGTCCTTTTTTGCCCTCCTTATCTCCGCTTTGCATTTGGCTTGGCATTCCTTATGATCTATCCTGTTACTTTCAGTTGGTTCTCTTCTCCACTTTCTGAAGGATTGTTTTTTGGCTCTAATGATTTCCTTTGTCTTACTGTTTAGCCACGCCGGCTGACGTTTAGTCTTTTTTCCCTTTTTTCTAATACGTGGAATATATTTGTCCTGAACCTCCAGGATGGTGTTTTTAAACAGCATCCACGCCTGATGCAAGTTTTTTACTCTGCGAGCTGCTCCTTTCAGTCTTTTTTTCACCATTTTTCTCATTTTGTCGTAATCACCTTTTCTATAGTTAAACGCTAGCGTACTTGATTTCCTAGTTTCACTTCCTTCAATGCCAATATCAAAACCGATCATATTATGATCACTGTTATCAAGCGGCCCTCGTATCGTTACCCCCTGCACTAGATCATGAGCACCACTAAGGACTAAGTCTAGTATTTTTCCTTCTCTTGTCGGCTCCTGAACTAGCTGTTCCATGAAGCTGTCCTTGATTTCATCAAGAAATCTTATGTCTCTTGCGTGTACAGATGTTACATTAACCCAGTCTATATGCGGGTAATTGAAATCCCCCATTATTATTGTGTTGCCCAGTTTGTTTGCGTCCCTGATTTCCTTTAACATTTCCGCATCCGTCTGTTCGTCCTGGCCAGGCGGACGGTAGTACACTCCTATCACTATCCTTTTCCCCTTTGCACATGGAATTTCAATCCACAGTGATTCCAAGGAGTGTTTTGTTTCCTGCAGAATTTTCAATCTATTTGATTCAAGGCTCTCGTTAATATACAATGCTACCCCTCCACCAATCCGATTCACCCTATCACTACGATATAATTTGTACCCCGGTATGACAGTGTCCCACTGGTTATCCTCCTTCCACCAGGTCTCAGAGATGCCTATTATATCTAATTTTTCATTTAGTGCAATATATTCCAACTCCCCCATCTTATTTCTTAGGCTCCTGGCATTCGCATACCTATACGCTTTATGAAGACCAATGGTCATTTTAGTAGCCTCTATCTGGATCGACTCCATCCTGTTTATATATTTTGAAGGTGCAAATTGTATACAATATTCTATACTAGTAAAACATACCCGTTTCTTGTGGCAATGAAACGGGCGCTAGCACGGTTTCTGTCCGGTCCTCACCCCCTCCCTACTCACCCTGTCGGCTTTCGTCCACCATTGTTGCGAACCTCGGCACACCACCGTCAATCTGCTGACATTGCTCTGCCCTCGACGTCATCACGTTTGACGCGAGGGCGGGGCCCCAACACAGTGTTTTCGGTGGCTTCACCACCACGAAGGCTTCGAACCGGAAGGAAGTGCCCGGAGGACCTGACTGTGACGTCAGTGTCCTCAGAACGTTGAGGGTGAGTTTTATTATATAGGATGAGGACTCACCAAAGTCTTATACTGAAGTATCATCATCCCATTTTACCTATTGGCTATTCTTGTTCCTATGCATCCTTCTAGCTTTTGCTATCAACTTTTAAATCTCTTTGGCCACCATAAGATCATCACATACGAACACTCCCAAGTCCCACCTCTTTTTCATGCAGAAAAGTTCTTCACCTCCTAAACTGTTCTGTTCCCTCAGGTTTTTGCAACCCAGGGCATGACCCTGCATTTTTAACATTAGATTTTAGTTGCCAAATGTAATTATTTAATTTGGTCACTGTTTTTCTCCCCACCACCTACCCTGAGAGGGTATTCGAGGCATCAACCACCCTCTCCTTGAAAAAGTATTTCCTGATGTTACTCCTATGTTTACCTCCCTGCAACTTCAATTCATTCCTCTAGTCCTACCACTTCCTCGTCTCTGAAATATCCTTATTTGGCAGTACTAGTGACATTGGGACTCTGAGGGAATGAAGTTGAAGGGAAGGCTACAGACGGGCAGGGCTTTCAAAGAGGTGGCCGCTTTGACAGAGGTAAACAGGGGAACGAGGAGAATCGATGGGTGGCTGGAGGGGGGGCAGGGGAGTGAGGAGAATCTCTGGGTGGCTGGAGGGGGAGCAGGGGAGATGGGAGAATCGCTGGGTGGCTGGAGGGGGGCAGGGGAGATAGGACAATCGCTGGGTGGCTGGAGGGGGGCAGGGGAGAGAAGAGACTCGCTGGGTGGCTGGAGGGGGGCAGGGGAGAGAAGAGAATCACTGGGTGGCTGGAGAGGGGCAGGGGAAAGGAGAATTGCTGGGTGGCTGGAGGGGGCAGGGGAGAGAAGAGCATCGGTAGGTGGCTTGAGGGGGAGCAAGGGAAAAGGGAGAATCGCTGGGTAACTGGAGGGGGGCACGGGAGAGAGGAGAATCACTGGGTGAATGGAGGGGGAGCAGGGGACAGAGGAGACTCGCTGGGTGGCTGGAGGGGGGCAGGGGAGAGAGGAGAATCGCTGGGTGGCTGGAGGGGGGGCAGGGGAGAGAGGAGAATCGCTGGGTGGCTGGAGGGGGGGCAGGGGACAGACGAGATACACTCGCAGCCAGCGGTCTCACTCTCTCCCTGTCACACACTCGCACATCCACTCTCTCTCTCTCACACACACAGTTACTCTCACACAAACTCTCTCAAACATACACACTCCGAGAAAAACCTTGCTAGCGCCCATTTCATTTGTGTCAGAAACAGGCCTGTTTTACTAGTTTGCTAATAAATTTGTGGAGAAAAAGACCTCAATACGAATCAGAGACACCCCAATTTGAAAGATGTTCTTCCATTTACAAATAGGGCTCTTTTTAATCCTAAATCTAAAAAACTCCACTTTTATGTAGAAAAATCCTCTCCAAGATGCAGAAATAAGAAGAGACTGCCACTAAATTAATTAAAGTTTAAAGTTATGCACTTATCTTTGATGCAGTAAACTTGTCAATCCTTCAATGAAATACAAATACACTCAAAGTCCCGATCACTTCATTTTAAATCCCAACAGGGGTGTCCTGTTTCACCATCATTTGGCTGCTTCAGGGGAAAATAATTTCCATAGGACCCATCCAAGACCACAGTTTCAATTCACCACGGTCAGCTCTTCTGATTTTTCACAAAATGGTGGCTGCTTCATAAGAGACGCCGAGAGCTTTAAATCCCCGCGCCAGGATTAAGTCAGAACATCTCAGGTGCCAAATTATAGGAACGCCTTCCATTCAATAGAGATATTTAATCATTTAGGGATAACTGTGTGTAAAGTAAAAATCCATCTTTGCTCCCTTTGGTGAAGCAAACGCCTTATGTCTCCTCTTCGCTTCGTGACTTTTAATTCAGGAGAAATGGACATTTATACAGTGGGTGCAAGCAGTACAAATATCCATTTAAGAAAAATAAATGTACATGATACATTAACAGATTCAAAGTCAGCACATATCTGGTTATGTTAAAAACAATGGCAACATAACTTGTTATGTGACGGAACATACGTGGTTATCTATCCAACTTATAAACGAAATTTTTCGCAGGCGATCTTCCGACACAAATTGGGAGATGGCTGGCCATCTCCTAAAACCAGCCAAATCGGTATAATCGAAAGCCGATTTTTGGACACACTCGCCGGCATTTGGTCGCGGAGGCGGCTAAACCTCAAGGGGGCGTGTCGGCAGGGTAGTGAAGGCAGGACGTGGGTGTGCTTACGAGATGGCCGGCTTCAGTTGATAATGGGAAAAAGAAAACCGGCGATGACGAGCATTTGGCCGGTTTTACTTGGTCTATTTATTTTCACGACCAAGTCTCAAAAAGATGCCCAAACTGACCAGATGACCACCGGAAGGAATCGGGGATGACCTCCCCATGCTCCTCCAGTGATCACCAACCCCCTTCCACCCAACAAAAAAAAAACTTTAAAACATTTCCTTCCCTAGGAGGGGAAGCCAGTCGGCCAGCTCGTAAAAAAAAAAAAGGATCTTGCTGATCAGTTATGTTATGACTTACTTGTTCTTGAGTGTTGTATTTTGTGATACTGTTTTGATAAACGTTCAAGAAAGACTTCATACAAATTAAAAAAGTCTCTGCCGTTCATTTTCCCTTGATGGCTGTCCCTGATATGCACTTCCCTTAATAGCCGTCTTTCTCTCCGAAAGTGCAATTCTCTTAATGGCCGGCTTTCTCCCCGAACAGGGAAATCAAAACAGTTTTTGCTTACCGTTTTTTTAGTAGTAACAGGGGGATTTGAACTGGCCACCTCTGCATTACAAAAGCCATGATGTAACCACTTGGCCACAGCTCCACTTACTTGGCTAACCCTCCCTTTTCATTATACCCCTTCAGGTCTCTCAGTCAATCACAGTGCGTTTAGCTGTCTGTGAGTGGCTGAGAGAGACCTGGAGGGGTATAATCAAAAGGGAGGAGCATACAAGGAAGTGGAGCTGTGGCCAAGTGGTTACATCACTGGGCTTGTAATCCAGAGGTGGCCTGTTCAAATCCCCCTGTTAATAACGAAAAAAATGGTGAGGTGAGCAAAAACTGTTTTGATTTCCCTGTTCAGGGACAAAGACGGCCATTAAGAGAAGTGCACTTTCGGAGAGAAAAATGGCCATTAAGGGAAGTGCATGTCAGGGACTGCTATCAAGGGAAAATGAATGGCAGGGACTTTTTTAATTTGTATGAAGTCTTTCTTGAACATTTATCAAAACAGTATCACAAAATACAGCACTCCAGAACAAGTAAGTCATAACATAACTGATCAGCAAGATCTAAACATCCAGAAGTACCAGTGCACTACGAATGCTGGCCCCTCCCATGGCCAAATGCCCTGGATTTGGCCGGGTTTGAGATGGCCGGTTCCAATTTCCATTATCGCTGAAAAACAAAGTCGGCCATCTCAAACCCGGCGATCTATGGCATTTGGCCGGCCCCAACCATATTATCGAAACAAAAGTTGGCCGGCCATCTTTTTCGATAATACGGTTCCGGCCAGCTGTTGCGGCGCTGCCAAAATAGATCGCCGGCGATTGATTTCGCCGGCGCCGTTCGATTATGCACTTCCACGCGACCTAAAGGGTCCTTTTACTAAGGTGCACTGAAAATGGCTTGTGGTAGTGTAGGAATGTGTTTTGGGTGTGCACTGATCCATTTTTCAGCGCGCCTGTAAAAAGGCCTTTTTAAAATTTTTGCTGAAAATGGATGTGCGGCAAAATCAAAATTGCCACCAGCTATTGACCTAGCGGTAAAGACTCGCGCAGTAACCAGGCGGTAATGACCTATGCTCATCAACTGCCTCTAGGAGTGCATCCGATACGCACATCCGAAAATAAAAATTATTTTTCAGACGCGGGTATCGGATGCGCGGTAAAAATAAAATTACCACAAAAACCATGCGGTAACTCCATTATGGTGCGTGTTGGGCATACATAGACACTTACGCGGCTTAGTAAAAGGGCCCCTTAGAAAAGTAACCATAACCAAGTATTATCCTGATGTTACCTCAGTAACCAGTTTCCATTGCCAGTTTGACATTTGGGGAAAGACAAAAACAACTGGGAGATGAAGTGGGACCCCCCCCCCCCCCCCCAAATCCCTGGAGAGCTGCTCAATAGCAGCTGTTTACCAAATTCTAAAAGTGCTTGGGAACAGGTGTAACTCCCAATGTTGATCTTTTAGGACATAGAAATGGGGCCTAACCCCCGGATTCTATGCATTGCGCTGAGATTTCCACATGGAAATTGAAGTGTGTTCAATTTCCATGTGGAATTTGCTTCTTATATGCATTGTTATGGAAGTGTGTTCCATAACAATGCATATAAGAAGCTAATCAGTGCTAATTGCCAATTAAGAAGCAATCAGCACTAATTGCCAATTAGAATTTACATTCAGAACTGTCTAAGCATATTCTATAACATGCTGCACGTAAATTCTAAGTCGCATAGTTGAAAAGGGGGCATGGCCATGGGGTATGGAATGAGCAGGTAGTGAACGTCTGTAAGATCTATGTGCATGGTTTTACACCTGGTCTGCATGTCAGCATTTACACCAGGTTTTACTTGGCATAACTGCCCATGACTAAGTTTTAACATGAGGGCTGGTGCTCAGCGTACTCTATAAACGTGCTTAGGCAAAATTCATTTCGGTGCCGAATTTTTAGGCATGATATATAGAATCTAGTCCTATATGTCTATGAACTTGCCACACCCTTGTCCTGTCCAAAAAAACGCCCAGTCCACTTAACCCTCCATTGCCCCAGGTACAAATAAATACCTGTATTTAATATGTAAACCGCTTTGAATGTAGCTGCAAAACCCACAGAAACGCAATATATCAAGCCCCATTCCCTTTCCTCCTTGTCATTTGCACGCACCTGAGTTTGACACATGCATATCCAGGCTTTATAAAACAGAGACTTAGACTTTTATGCAAGATAAACATTTAAGCCAGCTTGTGCACATCTCTAATGCAAATAGGGCTTGTAAAATGAGGGCCAAAGTACATAGAAAAGCAAATGCATGTACGAACTCTCTCCGTAAAATAGGCAAGGAAAATGTCAAATGCAAGAATATAAAATGAAGAACATAAGATGTTAATCACTTGTTGGGTTCCTCAAAAAACAAGCTGGAACAGAGCAATAAACTGGCAGTGGGTTTTATTTTGCATGTTGCTTTAAGGTATTCCTGCCAAACAACACAATAGCAATGTATCTTACCAGTAAAGTTGCCTCCAATAACATAAGGAATGACGCCTCCAGGCCATATTCTTTCAGTCCGTGAAGTAGCAGCTCTGGGAACTCGTTTTTTCTCGCTCTTCCCTGATGCTTTTACGGATAATCCTTCTGTAGTTATATTAGCATGTTCATAACCTGAAATGATATATTGTGTGAGACAAAATGTTCATAAATGAAAACAACTGACTTCTTCTCTTGTCAAAGCTAATTAGCCATTAATGCATAATTCCTAAAGCTCTTAAAGTCATGCAAATGAAAAGAATAAAGCTGTTTTAAGATCAGAATTCACACGTAATAGAGCAAGGTTCAAAGAACTTGTGTCTTGAATATGCTGAGTATATCTTTCAGTAGTTAATACTCGATGCCCTGTAGACACACACTATGCAATTTGGAATGCTTTCAAAATTATACAAAAGCTTTGAAGCCCAGATTATGCATGCCAGTTGCTTTGGAGATTTAATTAATAAGTCCGTTAGTAATTAAGGGCTATTTTTACTAAGGGCCCCTTTTACCAAGCTGTGGTAAAAGGGGGCGACACTGACATCGGCGTGTGTTTTACATGTGCACCAAGACCACCTTTTACCTCACCTGGTAAAAGGGAAGTCTCACTTTCCTGCAGGAAATGGCCATGCAGCAAGTAAAGCACTTGCCACGCAGCCATTTTTGGGGGGGAGGGGGGAACCCATACCACCACCCACTGTGATGGCAGTAAGGGCTCCCGTGTTAACCTGGCAGCAACTGGGCAGTGCATGGCACTGCCCAATTACCGCCGGATACTCTATGGCGCTACAAAAATAAATACATTTTTGTAGCAACAGAAATGGCAGCACGCTAGGGGTGGGAAGTACCGCCGGCAGTACTTCCTGTATAGCGAGCGGTAAGCCCATGTTGGGCTTACCGCCACTTAGTAAAAGGAGCCCTAAGCTTAGTAAACACTAAAACACATTTACTGCAGCTTAAAATAGCGTACCACAGGATGAGGAGGGGTTGGGAAGGGTGTGTCTGGGTGTAGAGTGTAGGCATTTCTGTGCTAATCAGGTTATTGCAGCTACATTACCATGCACTAACTGATTAGTTCAGGATTACTACATGAGCCCTTACTGCCTACAAAATAGGTGTCAGTAAGTAGTGATGTGGTAATTTTTCTTAATGGCTGTGTGCTAATGACATCAACATTAGCGCATGTCCATTAATACAAAACATTTTAAAAAATTAGCTATTTTGTTGCTGCAGTACAAATGGCCTTAGCACATAGGACAAACCCTTTCGAGGATGTACTAAGGCCACTTTTTACTGCAACTTAATTAAAAAGGGCCTCTTATGAGGGTATTTCTACATGCTAATAGCTTGGGATCATGCTAACAGTAAATGCATGTGGTAATTTCCATGCAAAACAGCTAACATAGAAGGAGAAATGAAATGGGCAGTGATTGTTCCTAATACTTGGCACATGGGTCATTACCATATGTTAACTATTAACATGGTAGATAATGCAGTGCAGTTATCTGTAATACAAGTGAGATGATGTAACCAACTTTCCCCAATGAATATGCATGAGGTCTATTTGCATACTCTGGAGGCAGAGCATGCAAATAGATCTCATACATATTCATTGGGGAAATCGTGAAAACCTGACTGGGTTGCAGCCCTCAAGAATCAAGGTTGCCTACCCCTGCTCTAGAAGGATACCTATGGATCAGCTCAGCTTTCACTTGCTGGGGGGAGGGAGGCTACCTTTAAAATGTATTATTTTACTGTTAACCATAAGCTATTAGTAACTAGGCCTCATTGCATATAATGGGACCTGTGCTAAAATAACACAACTTAACAGTAGCCCAAATTGATAACTTAGTGAAGATGATTTAAATCATGCCACTTCAACATGGGCTACCCATTTTCCATATGAAAGATGCGGCCTGAACATCAATTTTTACCTCATAAAAGTGAAAGGGAAAATTCAGTTGTGCAATTTATTTATTTGTCCTTTTATTTTATCCCCCTCCATCACTACCAATAGAACAGCAACAATCAAATGGCAAGAGCTAGAGCCTTGGACAATATGGCATTAATATGAAGTGCTATGGAAATTCTTTGAGGGGAAAAGAAGGTCCAGTTACATAATTTCATCAGCCACTCATTAAAGTAAGAATATCATATCAATAGTATTTCATGTTTGTCAGATGTTGATGGGACGACTTCTTTATGAGGAAAGGCTAAAGCGGCTAGGGCTCTTCAGCTTGGAGGAAAGACAGCTGAGGGGAGATATGATAGAGGTCTATAAAATAATGAGTGGAGATCAATGGGTGGATGTGAAGCATCTGTTTACGCTTTTCAAAAATACTAGGACTAGGGGGCATGCGATGAAACTGCAAAGTAGTAAATTTAAAACAAATCGGAGAAAATGTTTCTTCACTCAACGTGTAATTAAACTCTGGAATTCGTTGCCAGAGAATGTGGTATAGGCAGTTAGCTTAGCAGAGTTTTACAAAGGTTTGGGCGGCTTCCTAACGGAAAAGTCCACAGACCATTATTAAATTGGACTTGGGGAAAATCCACATGTTTTGTACTGTTCTGGGACCTTGCAAGGTATTTGTGACCTGGATTGGCCACTGATGGACCTTTGGTCTGTCCCAGTATGGCAATACTTATGTATTTATGTAAGTGTAATGACCATCCATCTGAGCAGGCTCTCTTCTGGTACCCAAGACAAGAATATCTTTGTGTCCCTGAAACAATCTAGTGAGCCAGACCATTCTTACCTGCTTCGTCAACACCTGTGCAACTAGATATAAAAATAATTCAGTTGTATTGATGTATGGTATAAATGTGAAAGTGACAAATACCAGGATAGGAATGGCCATTAACAAGGGAAAGTTGCAATTGTTATCTTACTCCTATTCAGTGCAGATTGTGGCACGTGTCCTCTATTAGTCCTCTATTTTCTTTTCCCAAACTCCTCAGATGAATAGATGCATGCCCTTGCTATTAACTGGAAACCACAGCAGATATTTGGAGACTGATTTTTTTTTTACTTTATATTTATTGAAATTTTATAACAAATTTCAAATTTACAAGCAATGAATGAATAACCATTCAATTTGTTCAGAAAATGAGATAAAATATAAAGTAATAATAAAACCTTAAAAAATAATACATTTTCAGGAAAGTTACATTTCCTCTGTAGTCCCCAATATAAAGAGAACTCAGCAATTCATGAGAGATTCAAAAAGAAGAAAACAGCATAACCAGCAGCCGGATGGAAGCCCCTTGCCGTTCCATATAGCACTCTAAAATTAGCACAGGAACAGTGCGGGGCTATACCACCCCTATGATCAAGCTAATAGCATGCGAATTTAAGCACGCTAATAGCTCTGATCATTGGTTGACA
Organism: Microcaecilia unicolor; assembly: GCF_901765095.1. Lineage (NCBI taxonomy): Eukaryota > Metazoa > Chordata > Amphibia > Gymnophiona > Siphonopidae > Microcaecilia > Microcaecilia unicolor. The sequence goes on from NC_044032.1 coordinate 597,258,242, forward strand.
GGTCCGGGATGTCAAAAGCCCGGACCTGTCAAACACAGGGACTAGAGGTCTGTGAGACCCCTGGACCCTGCTCCAACAGCAAGGCCCTGGTGGCCTAGTGCCTCCCAAACTCCTACACTGCCCCCTGGGACAGCAACACAGGGGCAGGAGGTCCTGTGGACCCCCCTCCACCCAAGAAAACATCCATGATGGCCCAAATAGGCTGTCAAGATAATCCCCCACCCACCCACCCTGATGGTTTAGCGGCCAACCCGCTCCCTCATACCTCCGCATTGGAGGAGGGTATATCACTCCCTCCACTTCCAGCACTGCCTTCACAATTGCAGCACCCTGCCCTACCCAGTGCATTCTGGGATGTGCTGGGTGGAGCTTCCCTACCATATAAGGGAGTTTTGTGGTGTTGGGGGGGCTGGAGGTCCACTGGACCTCCGTCACCTCCCCCTGTGTCTGGGGGGTGGGGGAGAGAGAAAGCCACTGGGCCACCATTGAAAACTGGGGTTAGGGGGCCTGCATATGGTAGGGTTTGGGGGGCCTGCAAGCATTCAAATGCATACTGCCAGGGCTCTCTATTCCTCCTCAATGCTCCACAAACCCTAACACCAGCTCTGAGCTGGCAAAGAGTTTGCTGCGGGAGGAGCACCGATGTTTGGCATGCTGCCCGCTGAGCATTGGGGAGGAATAGATAATGCCCTGTTTAATATGCATTTACTTCTGATCATCAGGGCACAGGAAAACAAGCCTACGAGCACTTCCATCATATTGCTTTCATAACAGAGTTTCATTCTAACTGGCAGTAATCTTTGCATCATGAAAACGTTTTAACTGCTTAGGGTCATAAAATATATAATGATCATTCTGTGTTTAAATTAAACATTTAGAAGGAAATCTTAAGAAAATTCACCACCAGTTTGAATCACCTTGCACATAGCTCCAGGAAGGAAGATCACTCCTGGATCTCCATGCAAAGGTCAGAAAAACAACATGTTCTCTGATCCCAAAACATATCTGTATATTGTTTAAAGTACATTTGTAACAGAAATGTTTTACAAACCAACACAGAGTGGGACCCAAAGCATAGAACAAAGTCCAAATAGCCAAAAGAAACAGTAGGAGCCTTCAAATACAGGACACAGAACCTTTAATCATATAGCTTGAGCATCAATCTTTCATCAGTGACCCAATATGGGCTGTGTTTCAATAGGTGGGCTTTTGGTACTCTGTTCCACACCTAACTGGACTCCTGCAGGAGAGGTGAGTAATCTGGCACCAACTACTAGTGCATAAGAGCTAACCGCCAATGACTGCAGGGGCATTCAGGCAAGCAGGCTGAGTGAAACATTCTTCTCAAGGCATGACAGCTCTCTCTCAATGCTGACGCACCAGCAAGGACACCTCCTGCTCTCATCTGCGTGGTAACTTATCAAGGAAGCTTGTCCAGGCAGGAGCACCTCAGAAGCCGCTGCCCTGACTTTTCCCCTTACCTTTGGCATCACCAAAAGCCCCAAGGTAAACAGCCAGCCTACGTAGTGCTAAGTCAGCCATCTTAGCCTTCTCCACCACCGCCAACTCCAGGCTCCGCTCATTCTGCCTCGCCTCACCCTATGCTTGGAACAACCTTCCTGAGCCCTTATGCCAAGCCCCCTCCCTGCCCGTCTTCAAGTCTTTGCTTAAAGCCCACCTCTTCAATGCTGCGTTCGGCACCTAACCCTTACCGTTCAGTGAATCCAGACTGCCCCAATTTGACTGCCCCTATCGGACTGACCGTTCACTTGTCTATTAGATTGTAAGCTCTTTGAGCAGGGACTGTCTCTCTTTGTTAAATTGTACAGTGCTGCGTAACCCTAGTAGCGCTCTAGAAATGTTTAGTAGTAGTAGTAGTTAGTTCCCCCAACTGAAGACTATGATTTTGATAAAAACAGCTATTTCAAAAATCTGAGTCATTCTAATTATGGTTCTGTGGTGCTGCAAAAGTCAGAGCTTGACTTTATCACAATTATTAAACTACTATACTGGTTATCACTACAGTTCCATATCTAGATATTCATTCCTGTTTGGATCTTGGCAGCCGTTTCTCATTGTTACAGTCAAATTACAATCAGCTGCCTTCTCTGTATCATTTTAAAATAGATTACAAATAAAAAGTGGACACATGCAAAAGAGCCTCTGGACCATTCACTAAGGTCTAAGATCCTATCAGACACGGGAATAAGACTGGAAAAAGTAGCGAGAGGAACAAATCATTTGTCATGCTCTATCCATTAGAGTGGCCTCACTGATTTACTTCTGGATGTTGCCTAGACAAAATTCTAGTCAGTTGGAAAGTGGAAGGGAACTGGAAATAAAAGAAGCCTGCTTACTGCCTCCCAGTTCAGAAGAATATAAGTATTGCCATACAGGAACAGACTGAAGGTTCATCAAGCCCAGTATCCTGTTTCTAACAGTGGTCACTCAAGGTCACAAGAACCTGGCAAGATCCCAAAAGAGTAAAACTGTTTTTATGCTGCCTATCCCAGAAATAAGCAGTGGATTTTCCTGTCCATTTTAATGGCTTATGGATTTTTCTTTTAAGAAATTGTTCAAACCTTACCTTTTTTTTTTTATAAACCTTTGCTAAGCTAACTGCATTTACCATGTTCTCTGGCAACAAATTCCAGAGATTAATTTTATGTTAAGTGAAGAAATATTTTCTCCAAATTGTTTTAAAATTTACTGCTTAGTAGCTTCATTGTGTGCCTCCTAGTCCTTGTATTTTTGGAAAGAGTAAACAAGTGATTCATGTCTTCCCATTCCACTCCACTCAGTATTTTATAGATCTATCAAATCTCCTCTCAGCTCCAAGGTGAAGAGCCCATCCTCTTTAGTTTTTCCTCTTAGGGAAGTCATCCCATCCCCTATACAATTTTCATCTCCCTTCTCTGTACCTTTTCTAATTCCACTACATCTTTTTTGAGATACAGTGACCAGAATTGCACACAATATTCAAGGTGTGGTCGCAACATGGAGCAATACAAAGGCATTATAATATTCTCAGTTTTGTTCTCCATTCCTTTACTAATAATTCCTAACATTCTATTTGTATTTTTAGCTACCACTGCACACTGAGAAGAGGATTTCAATGTATCATCCTTTTTCTGGGCAGTGACTCCTAATGTGGAGCCTTGCATCATGTAGCTTAACATGGACATTTGAACATTCTGAAGATCACCCCCCATTTCTTACGCAAATGAATAACTCCAAGACAACTTGTGGCATAAATCAGTCACAGCTTTATTAAATTTGTCATCAAATGTCCCAATCATTTATTTTAATACTTAACTCATAAGAGAAACAATTTTAAAATAGTAATCATTGCATGGTCTGACAGTAACAAACTGACCATAACAATTTATCACTGACCCACGGTACCCCTGAACCATTCCCCCCCCCCCCAAAGTCCATGGTGGTACCACACATGAAAACATCCCGAAACTTCCTCACAATGTTCTTTCCCATATTGATTTCTGGATTCCAAACTTGAATAAAGGAATTTCCCTTCAAACACTGCTACTAGAGGTGACAGCTTAGCTTGTCATCACTTCCCCACATAGACAGCTACTCACTGACTCTACTGCACACAAGTCTCCAATAAATCCTGAATACTAGACAGAAAAATATGTAACCCAACATTAGACAGATGCATGCCATTCGCCTAATATAAACCCAAGCAATCAGTAGTCAGTAAACTGTGTATCAAAATTAACCCTTCCAAATTTAGTTACAAATCAAGATACTTCAGCATTAACTCAGTTCCGAAGCAGCTTGATTGCTTTCACTTTTTTGGCACCCCTCCAAATTAACCTGGGAATAATCTGAGACTTCATCCGCCTAGTCAGTTCCACTCTTTTTACAGTACGCAAGTAATTTCCTCCCAGATGAATAAGGAGTATGGGGGGAGGGGAGAGAAAAAAAACGATGGGCTTGTAACAGTAAAGGCAATAATTGTTCCCAACACATGCCACGCAGGCCGATCCATTGAATCTGAACTCCCAAAAGAGGCAAGGCACAAATGAAGACCCCCATCGGGATTCAATACTCTCATTTGGCCCAGAATATAAATTAATGGCCAGAAAGCCAGATACAGATCTTGTCATTTACAGCTTGTTCAAAATACAGCCATCAAACTCATTCATGGTGCTTGAAACTATGATCATGTTACGTCTACTACAGTCCTTTCACTGGCTCCCAGTCTCCTATCGCATTACATTTAAAATCCTACTCCTGGTATTTAAAATACAATCTACTGGGGATCCCTCATTTCTTGCATGTCTACTGTCTCCCTATGTTCTAATTCGATCCCTCCGCTCCTCCTCTCCGCAAGCTAGCCCCTACTGTTTGAGACACTGCGCACGCTAGGATTAGATGTGTTGTTTTCTCTATACAAGGCCCAGAGCTCTGGAACCAGCTTCCGGAACATCTCAGATCTCAATCCTCCCTCCAACAGTTTAAAACAAATCTAAAAATTCACTTTTTTTCAAAGGCCTTCAACTGTCCGCTATCAACCCATGCATAGGCCCTGGTATCCATATGTATTTTCCTTCCCCCTCTTTCCTATCAAGATATTGTAGTTCTCCCTCCTTCTCCTACTTTATGTGCTGTCTTTTACATCGCCTTTTCTATTCTTTATTAGTCGATAGGCGGGATAGCAAGTACCCAAACTTGAAACTAGATCTCAGGAACAGGAATCCATGCATCAGAAACTAAATGAAGAAAATTAGCAAGTGTCAGTCATCCACTGTTCATACATATCCCTGAAGCTTGTTAGAGTGCCACTAATCCACTCTTAATTAGATCGGCAGACCCACCCCATTCAACAGCGCAGGCAGCCACCCCAATGTGGAAAGAATGAGTCTCATATGACCAAAGGTCCAGTCCACAAGAAAAAAAAAATAGCACTTCAATACTGCTATGAATTGGATTCTTATCAAGGGGAATCCATCCACATATGCTTACCACAATGACATAAATGATGTCCTCTTGAACAGAAAGGCATTTAAACACTGCCAGGAGCAAGTGTCTAACCCTGGTACATGATGTAAAACTGTCATAATCTTCTTGCTTACTAATCTGTTTTAGAGTGCCAAATCAGTAGACAGAACCAATTATCAATATAAACATCTCCTCTCAACAAACCTGCCTGTCCGGTGTAGGCTTTATTAGTCACTACCAATTCATCAACGCTTAGCGCCCCAAAGAAAGTACAAGAAAATGTCACCTTAATATGTTACTATGAGGCTCATTGTCAAAGCACTTAGACTTACAAAATTCCATAGGTTACTATCAAACTTTGTAAGTCTAAGGGTCCCTTATTACCAAACTTCAGCAAAATGGGGTCTGCGCTGGCATCGGGGTGTGTTTTTGACGTACACAGAGGCCCCCCTTTTACCGCAGCTGGTAAAAGGGTATCTTTCTTTTCTGCAGGAAATGGCCACGTGGCAAGTAAAACACTTGTCACGTGGCCATTACAGGGGGAGACCTTACCGCCACCCATTGAGGTGGTGGTGGTAGGGGCTCCCGCTCTAACCCGATGGTAACTGGGCAGCGTGTGGTACTGCCTGATTACCGCCAGGTAAACTCCGGTGCTATAAAAATATATATATGTTTGTAGCACTGGATATGATGGAGCGCTGGGGGTGAGAAGTACCACCAGGCTGCTGCAGTAGCCTGACAGTACTTCCTGTTTAGCGAGTGGTAAGCCTGCATTGGGCTTACCACCGCTTTGTAAAAGGGGCCCTAAGTGCTTTGAAAATATGCCTCCTTGTGTTGTTGTTTAACATAGTAGACGATGGCAGATTAAGACCTATATGGTCCATCCAGTCTGCCCAACAAGATAAACTCATAGCATAAGGTATGATGTGATACTACATATGTATATATGCAGCAGGAGAAGGAAAATAACTCCAGAAATGGAATGAACCACAGATGAAAGAAAAAGTGGAGTGCACAATTGTTAAGAGGAACCAGATGATTCTTTATTGCCAGCATCAATTATAGCTGAAAAATGACCCGACATATGCCTGCATTAGGGGTCTCAAGAAAATCTTAAAATCAAATGCTAGAGAAATGGAATCAAATTGCTGATAGGAGCAATATTGAGGTAACAGCACAACTGAAGAGACTTAGTCTGATGTTCAAATGAACCATATCGTACACAAGTTTTGTACCCACATAAAGGTGACACCTGCAGTCATAGGGGCTATTGTAGTGGTATATAGTTGGGTACAGTAGTTTTTTTATGGGTTTTGAAGGGCTTAAATTAGGAAAGCTAGCAAATTGGGCAACATTATAATAATGAGTGATTTTTATTATGCCAATATTGACTGGATAAGTTTTACATCAGAGAGTACTAGGGAGGTAAAATTCCTAGATGTAAGAAATGACTGCTTCTTGAGCAACTGATCCAGGAACCAACAAGGGGTGGAGCTATTTTAGATCTAGTCTTTAAGGGAATGCAGGGCATGGTATGAGAGGTACTGGCATTGGATCTGCTGGAAAACATTGATCATAACATGATCAAGTTTGAGCTGATATCTGGAATGAAGCCACAAAGGAAATCTACTGTAGCAGCATTTAATTTTCAAAGGGGTGACTATGATAAAATGAGGAAAATGTTTAAAAAGAAGCTAAAAGAACTGGCTACAAATGTTAGGACTTTAAACCAGGCATGGGTGTTGTTTAAAAATGCCATCTTGGAAGCCCAGACCAGATGCATGCCACATATTTACAAAGGTGGAAAGAAGAGCAAGAGACAGCCAGCATGGTTAAAAAGTGAAGTGAAAGAGGCTATTAGAACCAAGGACCCAAATGAAGAAAATAAGTAGCAACATAAGCACTGGCAAGTTAGATGGAAAGCATTGATAAAGAAGGCTAAAAGATAATATGAAGAGAAACTTGCAGCAGAGGCAACAAAAAAAATCACAGTAACAACTTTTCAGGTACATTAGAAGCAGAAAGCCTGCAAGGGAATCCATAAGCCTCTTAGATCATGAAGGAGCAAAAGAGTCACTAATGTAGGACAAACCCATAGTGAAGACACTTAATGAATTCTTTGCTTTGATTTTTATGGGAGAAGATGTAAGTGATCTACCTGTACCAGGAATGGTTTTCAAGAGTGATGATATGGAGGAACTCAAAACGTTTCGTGAACCTGAAGATGTACTGAGCCAAATTGATAAATTAAAGCGTAGTAAGTCACTTAGATTGGATTCAAGAGTACTGAAAGATCCCAAACATGAAATTGCTGATTAGCTATTAGTAATCTGTAACCTGCCATTAAAATCATCATTTAGTTTCTGAAGATTGGAAGGTGGCTAATGTAGCGCCAATATTTAAAGAGGGTTCCAGGGGTGATCCAGGAAATTACAGACCAGTAAGCATGATGTCCGTGCCAGGCAATATAGTGGAAATTATTATAAAGGATAAAATTATGGAACACATAGATAAACAGCTTGGAAGAGGGCTAAGGGAGATATGATTGAGGTCTAAAAAATCCTGAGTGATGTAGAATGAGTAGAATTTAATTTATTTTTTTTTACTCTTTCAAAAAGTACAAAGACCAGGGGACACTCAATGAAGTTACATGGAAATACTTTTAACATAAATAGGAGGAAATATTTTTCAATCAACAAAATAGTTAAGCTATTTGGGATCTTGCCAGGTACTTATGATCTGGATTGGCCACTGTTGGAAATAAGATGCTGGGCTTGATGGACCTTCGGTCTGCCTCAGTACTCTGGAACTCAATGCCGGAGGATGTGGTAAACCTAAAAGAGGTTTGGACAAGTTCCTGGAGGAAAAGTCCATAGTCTGCTATTGAGACAGACATGGAGAAGCCACTGTTGACCCTGTGATTGGTAGCATGGAATGCTTCTACTATTTGGGTTTCTGTCAGGTATTTGTGACCTGGAATGGTCACTGCTGGAAACAGAATACTGGGCTAGATGGCCCATTGGTCATCTGACCCAGTATGGCTATTCTTATGTTGTTATGTAAATATTTTAAAAAGGAAGGCCAGATCCATAAGTCCTCTTTGACTATATGTGAAATGTGAATAGAATGTCATCGTTGGCTAATTCCCCTTGCCCACGTTGCCAAACACTGAGTAAGCACCCTCCCAACCTTGCCAAAGGTCAAGTAAGCACCCTCTGATCCCCGTAAGGATTATTCTACTAGCAAAATTAAATAATCCTAACAGAGATTGGATTTATTTCAGAGTAAAGTTTTATTTTTAGATGCACAAGCTTCCTCAGTGGCCTGTACCAGCTTAGCTACTTTCTCACTGAGCAAATGCGATTCCATAGCCTCTGAGTCCAACTCAATCCTCAAGAAAGTTAATCTGGTAGTTGAACTGTCCGATATATCTTCCGCTAAATTCATTCCGAACTCACTAGCCACATACTGAAAGGCTGCTACCAAATGTGCACACAATGTAAACCTAGCAGGACCCACCAACAGGAAATCATCTAAATGATAAACCACATTAGCACAACCTGCAACAAACTGAGTCACCCACTGCAAAAATGTATGCAAATAGCACTCACTTTAGTAAATGGTACTGAAAAATAGCACTCAGGCCTATTCTATAAAAGGGCACTCCGGGATGAGCGACCTTTATAGAAAAGTGCCTAGTGGTGATTCCCATAACGGGAACAGATCCCCATAATTCCATAACAATGTTCACATCTTTTGATAATGCCCCTAACACGCCCATGCCCCCTTTTGGACTGCACACTAAGAGGCCCTTTTACCAAGTGGAGGGAAAAAGTGACCCGCCCTAGTGTTGTTATGTAGAATTGCTACGCACTGAGGCTATATTTTACCCCAGTGGGAGAAAGGCATTTTTTGGAGTCATTAATTGTTGTGTGCTTATTTCAAAATTAGCGTGCAACCATTTACTGCCTGAGCACTTACCACCACCTGTTTAGTAGGCGGTAAGGGCTCACATGCTGACCCGGCAGTATTGGGGCAGAATGCGGCAATGTGCCTGAGCTGCCCAATTACTTCCGGAAATGCCTCCTCCCCACCCCTTTGCTAGAAAATACAAATTATTTTCTAGCACAGGAAACAGTGCGTGGCAAACTCTGAACTACAGCTGGGCACCTGGGCACACAGGGCGGTAGTGCTGTTTTTCCACACACAAGCACCGATTCCTAAAGCACATGTATCCACAGACTTACACTTGCCTCAGAGCCTTTCAGATAGGGTTATGTAAGACTTTGCACAGATTATCAACAGTTTAAGAAATTGTTGAAAACTGATGGATGAAGATTAGTTTGTTTTAGCAGCTCTTTCTGGTATGTTTATGGCACTTAAGATTTATGAGTTTCTAGGGCCCCTGTTTACTAAGCCACACTACAAGGCTTTAGATTGTAAGCTCCTTTGAGCAGGGACTGTCCTTCTATGTTAAATTGTACAGCGCTGCGTAACCCTAGTAGCGCTTTAGAAATGTCAAGTAGTAGTAGTAGTAGTAGTGTTTTTAGCATGCACTAACACTAGAGACACCCATAGTGGGTGTCTCTAGCGTTAGAACATGCTAATTTTTACTAAAAATGCTAGCGCACGTTAGTAAGCAGGACCCTGTGTCTATGGATGTGTTTTATATTATGAATGTTTTTATTCTAACCTGCTTTGATTTTAAAACAGGATATAAATCCATGAAATAAATAAATACAATTTTATAAAAACACATAGGTACATGTGCGACCTTTATGAAACAACCTCAATACATGTGTATATGTGCCTCCCTTTCAAAGGCACTGTGTTGTAAAAGTATCAAACTGGATAATAATTTTAAAAGGACTCTCTATTGTTCCAGTCTTGAAGGCCCATTTGCGTTTCTTTTTTATGCTATTTGTGTTTTTGTACTTTTAAACCATATCTTTTGCTACCTAATAATTTTACTGAAAAGCCATATCCTGACTAGTACTTTAATTCAGTGCCACAACATCTATCACTCCCAGATCCCAGGAAAGCAATCCAGCATGGGTTACGTTTCGCTCATTGCCATGGAAATGGTCCACTAAATAGTTCCATATGCTGCTCTTTTAACTTCCCCTCTGATAACTACGTCATTTTATTAGAGTTTCAAACATGTTCGATGAAAAGGTTTTGAAACCTTAATGGAATGGTTTTCAAACTCATTAATGAACTCCAATATGCTTATGTTAGGCCCGGGGGTTCTCAGCTCTGTCTTCGGGATACACCTAGCCAGTCAGATTTTCAGGATACCCACAGTGAATATGTATGAGATAGATTTGCATAGAATGGAGGGAGTGCATGCAAATTCATTGTAGGTATACTGAAAACCTGACTGGCTATGTGTGTCCTGAGGACAGGGTTGAGAACTCCTGTGTTAGGCCTGTGCACTAACACTTAGCATATGGTTTCCTAATGCAAACCTTTAGCTTCTCAGTGCTATAAGCAAATAGAATGCAAATTACTGTAACATTAAACAGTGTGTGCTGTCAGTAAATAAAAGAAATAAAAAAATAAAGCACAGCCCACCATGGCAATTTGCAGTCATTTGCTGCATCCAGAGTAAAACATCTCCCTCTCTGTCAGTACCTGTGCGGAGCCTGGCCCACTCACAGACAAAAAAAGAGACACTATAAAAATAAAACAGCCTGCCACTCATCATTCCCTTTGCCCCCAACAACCCACAAAATAATCCTTGGCGGTCTAGCGAACACTTCCTCTCCAGACCCTCCTCATCCCCCCCCCCCCCGGCCCACTGCAAGGCAGGAGCAATGCTCACTTGCCACCACCATCCAAAATAGTAGTGCCTGACTCCTAGTGGTATATCCTGATGCATTGCTAGGGTTAGGCACCACCATTTTGGATAATGGCAGTGCTGGAGGCAGAAGTGAGTGAACATCGCTCCTGTGAAACCACCATACATGAGGAAAAGAGCATGTCCTCTTCTACATAGTGAGCACTATTTCTAAAGAGTATAAAATATTATTGGCAACTGATAAAACACCACAATGGCCAAGTAAAAACAAAATTCCTTGGGAAATTACACAAGGCAAACGTTTTCTGGCTGCCCTTCCCTTAATTTAGCAATTTTCTCTATCCCACAGTAATTTCTAATGCAGAGATTTGTTTGTACTATGCATGCTCACAGCACTACCCTCTAGTGCAGTGGTTTTACACTGATTTTCCTGCACTAATATTTCTTCCTGCATTGGGAAGTAGGATTTGCACAGGTAAGTCAAGAGTAAACCATTGCACTAACACGTAGCACATCCCACTGCATCAGCTTCCTAGTGGAAACATACAACTAAACTAATTCAGCGAGTCTGTCAATTAAAACAGTACATTTGAAATACCAGAGCCAAATCTTCTTATCCTGTCAATTAGCTGGTAGAGGTTACTTCTTGTTCTTGCTATGTCCTGCTCGCCAAGGCCACCTTGAAAATAAAAGAAAAAAATATTGAGACAGATAAAATGCAGTTTTCGTTCTTCACAGATATTACACTCTAGCAAACATACAATGAAGAAAGGTATTAGGGGTTATCCTCTGGAAAGTGGAACCTCTCTATAATAGCATTAGATTTGGTGACCTGCCACTCTTACAACAAAGAAAGCAAAATCCATTTGGAAGCATGGGATCTAAAAGCACACAACAGACTGCAGAGAAGTTAACATTTGCACCACACTGACTGGCTTGTTCTCATGCTTACCAACAACAGTTCAGTTTGAGGGGCATTTTCGATATATCATCTAAATCCAATTTTGCACATTTTGCTGAAAATGTCCAAAAATCAAGTGGCAAACACAGACATTTTTCTGGTTTGAAAGTCATTATCTTCTTTTCAAAATGGCCATTAGATGTTTTTGTGCTCAATTCATCTATCTTTTAGGACCATTTTTGAAAAAAAAAAAAAAAAGTCCAAGGAGAAAATGCACAAAAACAAGCGATTGAGATGTATGGGGGGCAGCATTCTTAGTAGACTGGCCACACAGACATCCCAGCAGAGCAGCGGAGCACCCTAGGGGGCTTCACACAATATGTCCCAGGTACACGTAAATGTAATCCACTACAATAGCCCTTATGACTGCATGTGTCTCCTATGTGGGTGCGGTAGGTTTTTGTGGGTTCTGGAAGGGACACACTTTCCCCCAGAGTTAGAGTGAGATATGGGCCTGGGTTACCTTCTCCACAGTGCACTGCACTGACCACTAGACCAGGGGCATAGCCAGACTTCGGCGAGAGGGGGGTCCAGAGCCTGAGGTGAGGGGGCACATTTTAGCCCCACCACCAACAACTTTGACGACCCCTGCCGACAACCCTCTCGACCCCCCCGTCCCGCCGACAACCCTCTCCCGCCGCCTCCGCGGGCTACCTTTGCTGGTGGGGGACCCCAATCCCCGCTAGCCGAGGTCCTCTTCTTCCCGCGAAGGCTTCATTCTGTTTCTGACGTCCTGCACATTGTACATGCAGGACGTCAGACTCACAGAAACAGAACGAAGCCTTCGCGGGAAGACGAGGACCTCGGCTGGTGGGGATTGGGGTCCACCGCCAGCAAAGGTAGCCCACGGCGGCGGCAGGGGAGGGTTGGCGGAGTGATGGGGATCTAGAAGGTCATTGGTGGGAAGGGGGGGGGGTCGAAAGGGTCATCGGCAGGGGGTCCAGGCCTAAATCTACGGGGGCCCAGGCCCCTGTGGCCCCACATAGCTACGCCACTGCACTAGACTCCTCCAGGGACCTGCTTGCTGCTCTAATAGGACTGGCTATAACATTCAAAGCTGTCATACAGGCTGGTGTATACTGTTTATTTTATATCTTTGGGGGGTGGAGGGGTTGGGAGGGGTCAGTGACCACTGGGGGAGTAAAGGGGGTCATGCCTTAATCCCGCCAGTGGTCAGTCAGTCATTTAGGCCACCTTCTTCTGACAGTCGTGATTGAAACAGGTCTACACCAAAATGTCTAACTTTAAACCTGGATGTTTTTGCTTTGTTCCATTACGGCAGAAAACTGTCCAAGTTTTGGGAATGCTTAAATCCCACCCCCAACATGCCCTCAACACAGCCCCTTGTGACTTTGATGCACTGTATACAAACTACATAGAAAAAAAACATCTTAAAAATGGGTTTTGAAGATATTGATTTGGTGGTTTTAGCAAAGAAAAGCAAAACAAAAAAGTCATCCATGTGCTGCTTTTTGGACATTTTTCTGTTTCAAAAACGAGCACCTTTATCTCCTTAGAATGCGTCTGGCCATCCAAGATCATTGAAAATGCTCCACCAGATTTTTAAATCTTTTCTTAAGGTTTAAAGCAGATCTCCAAAAACTCCAATCCTATACAGTTTTTAATCATACAGCAGTTATTAAGCTAGTGGATATTTCAAGAGTGTAATAAGACCTTTAAGGTACTGCCATGTAGACCCAGTAATCAGAAAGATAGGGAAGCTGAAAGTGAACCACCAAGAGGGAACACTAGGGTTTCATTGTCTTTTCAAAATCTAGCTCTTCTATATATATTCATTCAGATAATTCTTCTAGATCTGTCTCTTCTAGGTTTCAGATGAATCTTTTGCTAATTAAAGTTATTTTCAGATTGAATGATCTGAAATATTAATAGTAATAGTATTTAGAATGCTCAAAACACCAGTTTGCTATTTCTTAATTGTTTGGTTTTGCTCTTAAATCTCTGTTTGTTCCAATATGTTAATGCAAGTGGCAGAGTGCTTGTGGGAGTGGACTGATGAAGACAGAAACCCCTCTCCCTTTTCTTATTTCATCATTGGTCACCTTTTGCTTGGAGAGGTCTAATAAACGAATCTCCTGTCCCACCCAACACTGATGTTCTGTTGGTTAAAATATTGGTGAGACCATGGCCCTCCAGTGTCCACCCCAAGCAAAAGCAGTGGAGATGACAATGGACAACTAGGTGCTTAAAAGTCTTTAATGATCAATCTTCTCGCGACTCAACCCGGGCCCTGTTTCAGCTACGAAACCTGCATCAGAAGTCCAATAACTTTCTCCTAAGGTGTATGGAGAGAGAGAAAGAGAGCGAGAGAGAGAGAGAGAGAGAGAGAGAGAGAGAGATTTACAAATTGCTTTGTGTCAAATACAATGGTACTAAATTTACCAGGTGGTGGGGTGGAGCTCAAATACGCTTTTTAACAGATATATACCAAACAACCGTTCATGCGCTAGGAGACCAGAGCCTTCCCAAACCTTGGTTTCCAGTGATTCTCACAGACTTTCTTTAGGACACAGGGTACATCTCATCTGTGTCCATCATCAGCAACAATGATTTCCAGGAGGATCTTGCCTCTCTGGGCAGCCAGAACACCAGACTGAAGTTTGGAACACTCATTGGTTGAATAGCGAAAACCACCCAAAAAACTGTGAGAAGCTGTTGGGATCAGGAGGAAACAGAGGGATGCGACAGAGTATTCTTTCTCTCCCATTGAAAGAATCCTCCTGGAAAGCATTGATGCTGATGGTGGACAGAATAAATGGATGAATACAGAATAAATACTGGTGTGCAGGGGAGTTATTTTTTTTCTTTTATATTTATCATTTTATAGCAGTACTTGACATACCAGTGTTATGATAAATATTCAGATTCAATGCATCTCTGCCACGTGGAGCTTACAATCTAAGTAGGCTTTTTAGTGGGTTTTATTTTACAATAGAATATATTAAAATTTAAACATAACAAAGAAGAAAACTCTCCCAGGCTTGGATAAAGCCCTCTTCTGAAGGGCTTCCACAGCTCATCTTGCTCTTTCTGTGGATCACAACAGGGCAGAAATTTCTAGTCATTCATGCTCTACTTGTGCCATATTCCAAAATGGTCATATGCAAAAATGGTGATCTCCTTGGTCAGCTAATGACTTTGTGGAATATGGAACCAGAGAGACAGGAGTGAATGGGGAATATGGAGTCACTTGGGGAGAAGTGTTTTGGTTAAGTCTGAGATGTTTTAAGTTTATCTGTGGGTAAGGAGAGGTTGGAGGAGGGGGGAGGGTTGGCTAAGCTTAGGAAGATTTTTTTTTTAATATGTTGGGCAGGATCCCTATCAAAAAGAAAGAAAATTGAAAACAAACTGTGTCTTTCTTTTTTTGAAAATGCAATGAAACTAAATAGCAAAGTTGTTGCAATTTCCTTTCAAATAAAGATTCTGTAGATGGGAGGATGTGTGTGGTAGGGAGGGAAGATTATATTTAGACATTTGCTGACCTTGCATGTCAATAGTTTCTCATGCATTTACCTTGTTAAAGCTTTGGCAGCATTTTTTTTTTAATTCTAATAAGATTTTTTTTCTATGGACATGACTGCTGGAACTTCTCCGCTGGCTGCTTTTCATACCTTTCCCTGAGATATTCCAGATAACTTTTGAAACTAGGTATTATTCAGGAAATATTGATATTCAAGCCCAACTTCAGACTCAGACCTCTAGAGCTTAAGTCACGCTGAGGTCCTTACATCTCAGACTTGCCCCCAATCTTGATCTTCATTTGTTTCTTTTTTCAGGTAAGGATTCCTTTTAAACTAGCTTGTTTTGTTTTGTTTTTAATATTTCAAGTGTCATGGCTCCTGAATGTCTGTCTGTCTATCCTTACTAGTCTCTTTTCCTTTTGGCAGTGGTCCTTTCAGGTCAGGAGACCATTATTCTTCTTGTCTTTTAAAAAGTCAGTTCTTATAAAGCAATTCAGATTTGGAATGATCTCTCTTATCAATTCAAAACAATCTTCTTATTCTGTATTTTTCAAACATTTAAAAACTTTTTTTTTGTTTCAAAAGTTCTTGAGTAAGTGCTAACTCTTCTTGTTTTTAGCTATGTGTGCATTGACACTGTATAGTAAACCACTCTAGGCCAAAGTATGGGGGGTGGGGAGGGGGAAAGCAGTCTATAAGTGCTTAGATTAGATATAGATGCTATACATCTGTTTCAAAATAACCTCCCAAATTTACACATGTATGAATGGCAACATTTTCACCATATAAATGGTATATACATATAATTAACAATTTTCCAATGCCACAATTTTAGACATGTAGATGCTGCATGACACTACATTTAAAGGGGATGTGTTTTTTACTTCAGTTCAGGTGGCCCAAAAAATCTATCTGGGCAATTCGATAAATTGTTGCCTCAGTTCCACACGCTTACTGCCAATTCTATAACTGCCATCTTGGCAATAAAATTCCATCTTAGAATAGTTCTTGGCAAACCTATGTTTAGACATGTGCCCTTATGCCTTATCAATGGCAGGTTCAAGTTGGCATGTCTGGCTGTGCCAGGTGACACATATAATTTATGGTATTCAATAAACTACGCATGTAAGTGGGAGACATACACATAGCCTGCCATGCTCAACTCATGTGTACCCCCCTTTTAGTTAGGCATTATCCTATAGAATACTATCTGATGCACACAGGTGCCTAGCTGTCAATTAATGGTGCCTTTTATACGCATAAGTGCATGTACCTCTAGGCTCCAGCTTATAGAATTGTGCTGTCTGTGGGGAAATTCTATAAAAAGAGCACCCATAGTTAAGGGGGTCTTTTACTAAGCCACGGTAGCATTTTTAGCACTCGGTAGAAACCAACTGGTGGTAAACGCTGAGATGTCCATTATATTCCCTATGGGCAGCTCGGCATTTACGCCAGCTGATTTCTACCACGTGCTAAAAGTGCTACCGTGGCTTAGTAAAGACCCCCTTAGGCCCTAAGAAGTCTCATAAATGACCAGAATACCAGCATATGTGTGTGTAAATGCCAATATTCCAGCTACAAACTATTCTATAAGAAGGTGCATAAAAGTAATAGACAGTTGTTTGAAGGTGGGCATACATATGGGTGGAGTCTGGTTGGAGTGTGGATGAGGCACACAGTTACACACATATAAAATACTATAATTTACACATTTATTTTAGCATTTACATCTTCTCTGTGACTGGTGTAAGTAGTCACACCTAATTATCCCGGTGAATCTTACATGTGAAGCTAGTAGTGTATAAAGGAATGTAGATGCCTACGCTCCTTTCTAGAGTAGACCAGTGATTCCCAAACCTGGTCCTGTAGGCACCTCAGCCAGTCAGGTTTTCAAGATATCCACAATGAATATTCATGAGATAGATTAGCATACACTGCCACCGCTGCATGCAAATCTATCTCATGAATATTCATTGTGGATATCCTGAAAACCTGACTGGCTGAGGTGCCTACAGGACCAGGTTTGGGAAACACTAGATAGGAACACTCTAATTGCTTATAGATGCTTCTTTGTAATCTTACCCTTTAAAAGCATGTATTTTCCATTTTCGATGGCAATACACTTATTTTTAAATACTTTTCCCTATCAGCATTTACATCTGCTCTGAGAAACAGGGTCAATGTCCTACTCATTTGGGCCTGGATCTCTACTAGAGATTGAGAGGATAATTGAGCTTACCTCAGTGGTACCTAACACCATCTGAAACATTTTTTTTAAAGAGCTGCAAGTGATATAATTCAGTTTTTGAATATATCATTTTTGTGAAACTGATGTCTCTGCTGTATGTGCCAGCCAATACATGTGGATTTGTCAACATCCTTATTAACATTTTAGGAAAGTCTCCATGTTCAGCAGTGCGTTTAGTAAAATACTCAAAGTATTATAAACATCCCAACCTGGATATCTGAATTCCAGCCTAGATAGAAAATGATGCTTCACATATCTCTCTGGGAACAAATCTGGCATCAGAATGATATTGGGGTACACAGAAAGACACTCTGGAACATGCCATTGATGAAATATAGAATAAATGCTTTCTCTTAACTATAAAACAGGCTGACAAGAAAGCAGTGGCATAGCGAAGGGTGGGCCTGAGTGGACCCAGGCCCACCCACTTTGGGCTCAGGCCCACCCAGTAGCGGCAAACCTCTGATATGACTGGCAGGGATTTCCAAGCCCCACCAGCTGAAAACTCCCAACAATTGTCTATCCTGCATACTTTGTAAATAACAGATCTTTGCCTGCTGCACGCAACGGCAAATACATGCTGTGGGGTCAACATGAGCAGTGTGAATTAGTTACTGCTCGCTGCTGGTAAAAATCTGCTATTTAAAAGGTATGAGGGGAGGAGGATGTTTGAGAGACCATATGGTATGAAGATGCAAGAGGGAGAGACCAAAAAACTCATTGACAAGGCGGAGGTTCTTCTGCCCACCCATCTTGGGACCGGGCCCAGGCCCACCCAAAATTGGGTGTCTGGCTATGTCCCTGCATGAAAGTACTTTTGAAACAGCAATTTTTATTAATTCCTCAGATACTTTGAACATTAGGAAAAAATCAGAACATTTAAAGTCCCATTTCAAAAATCAAAGTTTCCCAGCAAAAAAAAATGGTTCTTTACCACTTTTCTGTATCAGGACAGTACCAAAAGGTATAGGCATTTCAGCCTGGCCACTGATAGTACAGTCTCTCACAGATGCTCAGGAAAAAAACAACAACAAATAAACAAAACAAGAAAAGATAGAACATTCATCCACATGGGTGTTGTCTACAGAACTCCAACACAAACAGAGAAGTTGGACAAATATTTGGCCATAGATATCCAGAAGTTGGGAATGAAGGGGGAGCTGCTGTTGCTGGGAGATTTCAACCTGCTGGATGCAGATTAGAAGGTCCTATCTGCGGAATCATTAAGAGGTAGAGAGAATGTGGATGTTTTTCAAAGTGCATTGCTGACACAAATGCTGATGGACCCAAGAGGGGAGGGGCAACGCTAGATCTTCTGCTCACAAATGGAGATGGTGTATCCAACTTTCAGGTGGGTGCCCACCTGGCCACTAGTGATCACCGCACTGTATGGTTTGATATAAGAGCTAAAGGAGAATGCGGAGACACAAAGCTCAAAATCTGGATTTTAAGCACATTGACTTTATTAAAATTAGCAAGTACCCGAAGAAAGAGCTAATGAGACAGAAGGGCATAAGCATGGTGGAGGATCTGTGGTTCAAACTGAAAGGAGCTATAATTTTGCAGTTTAAGTGGCTATTGAAGACTGCATTATTTATGGAAGCATTTATGTAAAGCTAACATGTATTGGTACAGTTTTTGTTGTCCGTTTCTAAAATGATATAATGTATGTATTTTTTTTGTGATTTTATATTTTGGTATGTTTTTTATTGCAAATCACTTTGATTTAAGTGGTCTAAAAGTGTGAAAAATAAATAAGTATAAAATCAGCAACAGATCTTTATATAAGAAAGATAAACAAGAACAAGAGAAAAAAGAAATAGATATCATTTACCAAAATAAGTCGCTGCCAAATTACAGGCAAAAGAACACAAGAAGAGGAATACAGAAGAGGTTACTGGATAAAAATGAAAGAAGTGAAGAGATAAATATGGCTGGCAAAGACTATGGCCAGAACAACAAATGGCTAAAATCATAAAGAAGGGTGATGATACTTTTTAGGTAATTAGTGAATGGAGGAAGGCTAGAATGGATTTGTACATTGAAAGATATTATGAATCGTTATGTGGAGAGTGATGAGTTAAAAGCAGATGTGCTTAAATACTACTCTTCTGTCTTCACTGAAGAAAATCCTGAAGTACGAACTTGGTTGGCTAATAAAGGCAGATATGAAAATAAAGTTGATATTGCACCATTTACAGAAGAAAACATTTATGAACAACTTGAAAAACTGAAAGTGGACACAAAGCAGTGGGGCCAGATGAGATTTATTCCAGAATCTTGAAAGAGCTCAGAGAGGTTCTAATGGGCCCTCTTAAAGATTTGTTTAATAAATCATTGGTGGCAGGCGAGGTTCTGCAGGATTATAGAAGAGTGGGTGTGGATCCTCATCACCACAAGTGGTAGACAGAGGAAAATTAGGAAACAATGGGGCTGGTAAGCCTTACTTTAGTGGTTGGAAAGGAAATGGAGGCGCTGTTCAAGGAACGGATATTGATTTTCCTGAAATACAGTGGGTTACAAGATGCAAGGTAACATGGTTTCCCCAAAGGAAAATTGCACCAAATGAATCTGATCAATTTCTTTGACTAGGTGACCAGAGAATTGGATAGTGGACATGCTGTAGATGTAGTTTACTTGGATTTCAGTAAGGCCTTTGACACAGTCCCTCATAGGAGTCTCATAAACACATCAGGTTAAACGTAGGATATAAAGTGGTAAACTAGATTGGGAACTGGTTGATAGATAGCAGAGGGTGGTGGTAAATGGAATTTACTCAGAAGACAGAAAGGTAAGTAGTGGAGTTTCTCAGAGATCTGTACTGTGGCCTATTCTATTCAACATATTTGCAAATGACATCATTGAAGAGTTAGAAGGAGAAGTTTACCTTTTTGCGGATGACACCAAAATTTCAAACAGTGTGGATTCCCCAGAGGGAGTGGACAATGTAGAAGAGATGCAGTAGTGGACTAAGAAGAAATGGAGAGATTGTGTAAGTCATATGAAGAAGAATTATTAAAGTTGATGGAGCCCATATGGAGTGGTGAGCACAGCTCTGGCCACCATGTCGGCCAGACTGGATGGACCATGCTAGTCTTTATCTGCCATTGTTTACTGTGTTATTGTGTTAACACTGAAAAATCAAACGCTCATCTTTTTGGGTTGTACAAGTCCCCATACTCTATCCTCTTCAGTTCTTGTTGTAGGCATGCCAATCTCCTCTATCTCACCATGAAAATCTTTGGAGTAACACTTGACAGTACTTTGTCCTTTCAACAGCATATATCCCATATGGTCAAAAATATATATTCAGTTGACATCTTTTCACGAAACCTCTGCTATGCACTCTTATTCATTCCCTTGTAATACACAGCTTAGATTACTGTAATGCTCTCCTACAGGGGACCACAGCCTGCAATATTCACTACCTCCAGATCATTCAGAATGCGGCTGTGTAGTTGCTGGATGTCTTCAAAATGTTCGATCACACTACTCCACTACTACATGAAGAACATTGTCTCCCTGTGTCAATAGAATTTCCTGTAAAATTCTCTAACCAATAAGTTAAACCAATCTCTACCCTCACTATACCTATCACAACTTCTGATAGCATAGTGTATGCTCCCTCAAGGAATACCTATTCCTCACAACACAACTGCCCTATTATATCATCATTTGAACACATATCTTTTGACATCATTTGGACCAAACTCTTCAGTGTTGTCAGTCTGTCACAATGGAATGTTATTTCGCTAATTGTTCTTTATTGTTTAATAAATTTTGACTTTATATATTTATTTTTTTACAATTAGTATTTATTTGCAATTCTTGTATATTATTATTTAAGATGCTTGTATATGTGTTTTTAATATTTTCACAGATGTAGTTTGACTTCTGGGGCAGCCGCATATGGCACCAAAAAGCAGGACTGCATTGAGTCAGTTATATCTTGCCTTTTAAGTTGATTGACTATTGTTAATAAACATCCCTGTGTTGGAACTACATTGGTCTCCCCCAATATTTTGTGTGTTTGCAGAAACAGAACATATCAGCCTCTATGACAGCTTCAGATGTTATGGCTAGTCCTACTGGAGCAGCAAGCAGGTCCCTGGAATAACCTAGTGGTCAGTGCAGTGCACGGTGGAGAAGGGGACCCAGGCCCATAATCTATTCTAACTGTTATACTTGTGATGAAAAGTGTCAGCCCCCCAAAACTCACCAAACTCCTACTGTATCCATATATGTGACACCTGAGACCATAACTGCCATTATAATTGTGTATAATTAGGTACAGTAAGTATTTGGTGGGTTTTGTAGAGCTCATACAATATAAGGAGGTAAGGGTGAGATGTGTACCTAGGACCTTTTATGTGAAGTCCACTTCAGTGCCTCCTAGGGTGCCCCACTGCTCTTCTGGGATGAGTGTGTGGCACAGAATGCTGGCTCCTCCTACATTCCAAAGGCTTAATTTTGTGCATTTTTCAGTTGGACATTTTCTTTTTCAAAAAGAATCCAAAAAGATAGATGCACTAAGCAGAAACATCTAAGAAATGGTCATTTTTGAACATAAATGGTCATGTTCATCAATGGATTTTTGGACATTTTTCGCAAAACGTCCAAAGTCAGATTTAAACGTCATATCGAAAATGCCCCGCCATATAAACTATTAAGAGGCTTACAACAACTCTCAACATGCAGTAATTCAGGCATTAAACAGTTAACATGGCTTAGTAAATTCAGTAGGGTCCTTAAGAAGTGATAAACCATTAGAATGTGAGTTCAATTTCTTCTTTTACCATCCTTTTTCCTAGGCAACTACTGCTGACAACAGTGGAATTAACTGAGCAATATAAGAGATGAAGTCCCAATGAAATATCTCCTCACTGTAATCCTTGGATTGGTTACACAGAACCCTCCACATTAAAAGGAAACCCCTTTATTCCCTCTTTGCCTTCTAAACCAACTATCTCCAAAGCAAACAAAAACATAAGGTAAACAAGGAGCTTGCAAAATAATTTTCTAATTTTACATGTTTCTGACAACCAGTTGGCAGTTCACACATCAGATTTAAATAATTTTCAAAAAATGTCAACTCCACATGCCAGCTGGGAACTGACTGAATCAGATGCCCATCTGAACACTCATCAACAGCTTCACTCCAGCTTTTAATCAATAAATAAGATGGGGGCCCTTCATGCCTTATACAACATTTCCACTGTCAACTTATGATAAAATGAAGGTTCAGATCCAAATTTTGAACACACAGAGGACATATTGGCTTGGGATGTATGTCCCTGTAACTTTAGAAAAGGGCCAGGCTTCAGAGGCATGGACATATCACACAGCAACCTTTATCTACAGTTTTTTGACAGAATCCTTTCCCAAACTGTGCTTGAAATTAATGAACCATCTTAACTAAAAATTACCACATACCAACTGATATTAGTGTGCACTAAATGCCACACAGCCCATTGCCGCATGGCTCATAGTAATGAAGGGCTAGATTCAGTATGGGGCTCAAAAATCAGCACTCAATGCTGTTCTACAATGACCACTCAAAGATGACTATCCATTATAGAATAACCTTGAGTGCTGATTTTGGCACCCAAATTTGGGTGCACATCCCAGGTATTCTATAACACTGCATGAAAATTTTAGGACTGCCCCTGACTCGCCCATGTACCTTCCATGGACACACACCCTTTTAGGTTGCACGCTATGGGATTTGGGTACACATTGTTATACAATAGCACGTAAAATGGGCATACTAAGCTTTAGTAAAAAAGGGCCTAAACCTCGGTCCTGGTGTGCAAGTTAAATTAGGCTACTCTACCCCCACTTGCTTGCTGGTTTCTTAGGAATGGCCATAATATCTGGACCTGTCACACAGCCTGGTATGTACTGTCACATCTCTGGGGGATGAGAGGGGGGTCATTGACCACTGGGGGATTAATAGGGGGCCATGACTTATTCCTCCAGTGGTAAGCTGGTAAGTTAGAGCACTTTTTTCTGACTTAAACAGGTCTAGATATAACCCTACTTCTTTTTTGCCGTGGACCTTTTTTTCTGTTTCATTAGCACTGAAAAAAGTCCAGATTTTAAGCCCGCCCAAGTACTCCCCAAAACACACCTCCAACATGCCACCGTGTGATTTAGATGAACTGCGGAATAAAATGTCCCAATTCTGAGTTTTGAAAATCACAACTTAGACAGAGATGCTCAAAGTTTACTGTGCTTGCAACATTTCATTTAGATTGGTTTTAGCCAGCCTAAATGAAACGTTATTGTGTTACTAATGCACAGAGGCTTTCAGCCACTGGAGCTGGCAGTAGGTTTTAGTTGTTAAAGCAGGATGACTTTTATAGTCCTTTCTGCCCAGAATGTCTGCTGGAGTGTGAAAGCGATGACATAGAAAGGTAGAAGACTGCACTTTGGCACCTGTAAAGATCAGGCCACCAATTCCCTGCTTCTGGAGAACAAAAGGTCCTATTCCTACTGTTTGAAAGGGGTGGTTCTTTAACAGGAGGCGAAGCCCATGACTCTTAAGCACACCAGGAAGCACTACCCCCCCCCCCCCCCCCAATTACTGGACATGTGCACAAGAGCTATATCTACCACACAGCTCTTGTGGGCATGTGCCAGGAATGTTCCAACCCCTTTACCAAGCAATTCTCAACACTAATAGCATGCATATAATTTGTATGCTGTTAGTCTTGAGCATTGGTCATTATTTGTTTCTCATTGTGAGAGCCGAGAACAGCGCCAGAGTTTTGTTAGATTTTGTTGCCATAAAAACACTCAGCTGCCTCTTTATGCTACATAGTACATAAGTATTGCCATACTGGGACAGACCAAAGGTCCATCAAGCCCAGCATCCTGTTTCCAACAGTGGCCAATCCAGGTCACAAATACCTGGCAAGATCCCAAAAAGTGCAAACATTTCTATACTGCTAATCCCAGAAATAGTGCATTCTTCCCAAGTCCATTTAATAATGGTCTATGGACTTCTTCTTTAGGAAGCCGTCCAAACCTTTTTTAAACTCCGCTAAGCTAACTGCCTTTACCACATTCTCTGGCAACGAATTCCAGAGTTTAATTACACGTTGAGTGAAGAAATATTTTCTCTGATTCATTTTAAATTTACTACATTGTAGCTTCATTGCATGCCCCCTAGTCCTAGTATTTTTGGAAAGCATAAACAGGCACTTCACATCAACTCCACTTATTATTTTACAGAGCTCTATCATATCTCCCCTCAGCCGCCTTTTCTCTAAGCTGAAGAGCCCTAGCCACTTGCCTTTCCTCATAGGGAAGTTGTCCCATCCCCTTTATCATTTTCGTCACCCTTCTCTGCACCTTTTCTAATTCCACTATATCTTTTTTGAGATACGGCGACCGGAATTGAACACAATATTTGAGGTGCTGTCGCACCATGGTGCGATACAAAGGCATTATAACATCCTCATTTTTGTTTTTCATTCCTTTCCTAATAATACCTAACATTCTATTTGCTTTCTTAGCCGCAGCAGCACACTGAGCAGAAGGTTTCAAGGTATCATCAATGACGACACCTAGATCCCTTTCTTGGTCTTTGACTAACGTGGAACCTTGCATGATGTAGCTATAATTCAGGTTCCTCTTTCCCACGTGCATCACTTTGCACTTGCTTGCATCATCTGCCATTTAGACAGCCAGTCTCGTAAGGTCCTCTTGTAATTTTTCACAATCCTCCCGCGATTTAATGACTTTGACTAACTTATTAGTGTCATCAGCAAATTTAATTACCTCACTAGTTACTCCCAACTCTAGGTCATTTATAAATATGTTAAAAAGCAGCGGTCCCAGCACAGACCCCCTGGGGAACCCCACTAACTACTCTTCTACATTGAGAATAGTAACCATTTAACCCTACTCTCTGTTTTTTATCTTTTATTAAGTCTTGGTATTTTTATTGTTTTTAATACAGGAGAAGCATTAGTAACAACAAGTGTAATCTACAATTTGATTTAATATTGGGAGTACAGAAAGAAAGGGAGAGGAAAAAAAACTAATGAGGATATAATATAAATCAAAGTACGTTTCATGCATGTAGCATAATATAAATACAAGAACACTTCTCGTTTTACATCTTGAAAATAAGATATCAAAGGAGAGACCACTTTTCCTTATACAAAGCAAAACAAAATGATTTTTTTGGCAAAATATGTTTCATATTTATAAGTTTGGAATAAGAAATTCCACCATTCTTGATAATTAGCTTGATGGAGAACTTTCCAGTGTGAAAAGACTACTCTCAAATTCAACATGTTTTCCATCTTTTAACCAGTTTTTAATCCATAATAGAACACTACCTCCTATCCCATGACTCTCCAATTTCCTCTGGAGTCTTTCATGAGGTACTTTGTCAAACGCCTTCTGAAAATCCAGATACACAATATCAACCGGCTCACCTTTATCCACGTTTGTTCACCCCTTCAAAGAAATGTAGTAGATTTCAAAAGAGAAAAAAATGTCTAAAAAGTAGTAAATGAGTACTATAGATGGAACACCCCCCCCCCCCCCCGAAAAAAGGTGCCATATTAAATTTGGACTTTGCACACAGTAAAATCCTGCATAACAGTACATTAAGCCAGATTCTAGCACATCAACCACAAAAGAGAGGACTTTAAGTGTTCCAGGGGTGGGAACAGAGTATAGGTGATTAGCACTGAATATCAGAAATCTCCAGCTAAAATTAAATGGAAAAGGAAAGCCACTAAAATGCGTTAAGCCACCTTTAACTATAATATTCAGCAGCTGGATTTAACCACTTCAGTCTGTTGAGTATCTGGATAAAGTGATCCAGAAAACATTTATATATAGGTTTATTTGGTCATCAGCCATTGAATATCAACCTCATTACATTTACAGCTATATTTATTGCTCATTTCTAGATTAGGCAGTGCCTTGTCCAAAACAGCATCAGGTAACATGAACGTCATTTACAGCTTCTCAGGACGGTCCTGGACAAAGAGGCAGGGACCACAGCTCCCTTTCAAGATCAGTACAAGCACATCCTGTGACCAACCAGTAAGTGTCACTAATACACAACGGCAAGGCCCCCTCCATGGGCTATGAATACAGTCTCTGCAAAATCTTCAGGTTCAGTCAATTCAAGAAACAAGAGTTGGGTCCTACAGTTGAATCCGATATCCTATGTTGCAGGGTACCATAGAGCTGATGATATATTAAAGAGATTGCATAACAGAAGCACAGGCAATGCCATAGCTTAGCTGAAGTAAGATTGTTCACCAAATAATTATGTGCCTAATTAGTAAGCTTGCTTTGCCAAATAACTGATATATCCATGGGGAGGTTTTTTTTTTTTCTTGCATAGAGGAATGAGGTAATACTTCAATATGCTATTTTTGTAACAGTGTCGTAACTGTTACCTTATACTTTATGTAACTAAAGGCCATATAAAATGAAATAGTCCTTTAAGTCTGTGTTTTATGGCAAAACTGCACAAATAAGAACAAAATGCCATATTTGTTCTTGATACATTGAAAAAATAATACACATTTTTAACAATTATTAGTCTTGAAATTCAAGAACAAATCAAGAGGAATAGCACTGTTTTGATCAAATCCCTTTTGTAAAGTACCAGGAAAATGTGAGCATCCCTCTATGTAAAATAGGATTTCATACATCTGAGCAGGCCCAAAATTTCAAACACAAAGAATTTTTGGTTAACTCTTGAAGCCAATTAAACAACTCCTTTGAATATCGACCCTAGAGAGATAGCAGTTTCAGATTTTCCTAAATGTATGCCTGTGCGGTCAATATAACCTAAAATGACAGTGACTACAACTGTTTAATTAAATAGACTCAAAGATGATGAAAACTCTAAGCAGCAATTCTATAACTTTGTATCTCCAGTTAAATACGCCTTTGCCACATGCTGAGTGCCAATTCTATTATGGCAATTGTACGTCAAAATGCCATTATAAAATACTAGTGTAAACCTGAACTGGTGTGCCTAAAAGGCATGACCATTTACGCCAACTTAATGACAAGCATAAATGGGTGCACCTAAATGTGCCACGCAAAGCATGTAACTTACAGTATTTTGTGAGTTGCATGTATATGTTGGAGATGTGCCCCACCCCTCCCATGTTGCCCCCACATGTATGTCCCCTTGCAGTTAAGCACTCTCTTGTAAAACACACAGCACACACATAAGTGGTGCTTTTCTGTGCACTTAGGCATATCCGGTTGGAGGAATATAGATCAAAAATGTTTTATGCTGAAGGAGCACAACTGTGGAATGCACTTCCAAGTGATTGCCTACCATGTAGAGCTACCTACAGTTTGGAAACAATTGAAGGCTTTGATGTTTCAAGAGGTATTTTGTTGATATTTGGGCTTTAGTTTTTAATTTAAGTTTTTACCTTGTATTAATTTTATGGAAGTTTATTTTATTATGTGTGTTGATTTTGTAAACCTTCTAGTTCTTTGGATAGTGTGGTATATAAACTGTACAATAAAATAATAATAAGTTTCAAGTTTATTTAAAACGTTCTTCCCTGCGCATCAGACAAGCATCTGGGCAGCTTACAGACTAAAATGTGAAGTGCCCAGTTGTACAATTGCCCTTTACCTGATTTATGTAAAAAAAAAATGGTAATATGTCTGAGGTGCAAAAACTAAAAGGTTTCAATTTACCATAAACAAATATCCACGAGTAATTCATTTTAAAACCAGTCGAAAGCTCCTACCATTTCTAAGACTATTCAAGTGGGAGAACGATGCAGAGATACAGAGACATGACTTTGGGAATGCCTCCCAACGCAGATGTGTGTGAGGGTGTGTGAAGGATTTGTGGTACGGGTGTGTCTAGGGTAAGGATGTTTGTAGTGACTGTAGATGATGAGTGTTTGAGTGTATACTATGGGGCATGGAGTACTTATCTTAGTTGCCACCTGGGGAAAGCACCCTCCCAGGAGGAGGAGTACCCCCTCACCTGAATAAAGGGGTATGCAGAGCAGGCGTGCAGCAATCGTCTCTGCTGCTCCACCACCCCAGAACAGGAAGTAGATGTCAGAGGGGGCAGGGGACCAACACTAAGCACCCCCTTGCCCCCCAACGCCCTACCCCTGCAGGCTTGCCCCACCCCTGCAGGCTTATTTTTGAAAGAGAAGAGCGCCCATCTTCTGACACAAATCGGGAGATGGGCGTCCTTCTCTCAGGGTCGCCCAAATCGGCATAATCAAAAGCCGATTTTGGGCATCCTCAACTACTTTCCGTCGCAGGGATGACCAAAGTTCACGGAGGCGTGTCGGAAGCATAGCGAAGGCGGGACTGGGGTGTGCTTAACACATGGGCGTCCTCGGCTGATAATGGAAAAAATGAAGGGCATCCCTAAGGAGCATTTGGCCGACTTTACTTGGTCCATTTTTTCTTGCAACCAAGCCTCAAAAAGGTGCCCAAACTGACCAGATGACCACCAGAGGTAATTGGGGATGACCTCCCCTTACTTCCCTAGTGGACACTAACCCCCTCCCACCCTAAAAAAAAACCTTTTTTGCCAGCCTCTATGCCAGCCTCAAATGGCATACTCAGGTCCATCGCAGCAGTATGCAGGTCCCTGGAGCAGTTTTAGTGGGTGCAGTGCATTTCAGGCAGGTAGACCCAAGCCCACCCCCCACCCCATCTGTTACACTTGTGGTGGTAAATATGAGCCCTCCAAAACCCACCAGAAACACACTGTACCCACATCTAGGTGCCCCCTTCACCCCTTAGGGCTATGGTAGTGGTGCATAGTTGTGGGGAGTGGGTTTGGGGGGGCTCAGCACCCAAGGTAAGGGAGCTATGCACCTGGGAGCAATTTCTGAAGTCCACTGCAGTGCTCCCTAGGGTGCCCGGTTGGTGTCCTGGCATGTGAGGGGGACCAGTGCACTACGAATGCTCCTCCCATGACCAAATGGATTGGATTTGGTCGTTTTTGAGATGGGCGTCCTCGGTTTCCATTATCGCAGAAAATCGAGGATGACCATCTCTAAGGTCGCCCATCTCAACATTTAGGTCGACCATCTCTAAGGTTGACCTAAATGTTGAGATTTGGGAGTCAACGACCGTATTAACGAAACAAAAGATGGCCGCCCATCTTGTTTTGATAATATGGGTTTCCCCGCCCCTTCGCTGGGCCGTCCTGCGAGGACGCCCTCAGGAAAACATGGGCGCCCCATTCGATTATGCCCCTCCTGGTATGCTAGAACAATGGAGGCTGGTAGAATTGTGCCTCAGAAGAATGTACACGTGTGCATCAGTGCCTGTATGGTCCTGTATGAGTACTGTGTGTGGATGAGTAGAGGAATGTGTGGGTTGGGCGTGTAGATGTGTGCAACTTTTGGGGTATGTGTGTTGGCTATGGCTGTTGAAATATGTTCATTTTTTAGTGTCATTTTGTTCATTAGTATGCCCTGAAATATTTCATTCAATCATAGTAACATAGTAGATGACGGCATAAAAAGACCTGCACGGTCCATCCAGTCTGCCCAACAAGACAACTCATGTGTGCTACTTTTTGTGTATACCCTACTTTGATTTGTACCTATGCTCTTCAGGGCACAAACCGTTTAAGTCTGCCCAGCACTATCCCCGCCTCCCAACCACCAGCCCCGCCTCCCAACCACCGGCTCTGGCACAGACCGTATAAGTCTGCCCAGCACTATCCCCGCCTCCCACCACCGGCTCTGGCAATATAATGCACATTAACCTATTGTAAAAAGTAATATAACAGAGCATCTGATTTAAGAAGGCAAATAGGCACCTACTTAGGACTATTTTATAAAGACACATAGGGGGCATTTTTGATATGACATCTAAATCCAACTTTGCATGTTTTGCTAAAAACGACCAAAATTCAAGTGGGGAATATAGCCATTTTCAAAAAAGAAATTTTTTTTTTCAAAAATAGCAATTTGCTAGATGTTTTTATGCTCTGTGTGTTTATCTTTTTGGTCCGTTTTCGGAAAAAAAATTCTAAGTGAAAAACATAAAATTACACCATTAGGATATAGGAGGAGCCAGCATTCTTTGTAGACTGGCCACATAGACATTGCAGGAGAGCAATGGGACACTGCAGTGGACTTCAAATACATGCTCCCAGGTACATCTCACCATTGCTCCCTTATCTTGTCCGATAAGCCCCCCAAAACCCACTACTCCAAACTGTACACCACTACAATGTGATGTTTGAGAGCCCTTGGCCCAGAAGTGGCCACGTGAGAATCACCCAACCACCTCTTTTTAGACTGAGTCCCCTCAGAACTAAGAGTGCTCCCAAGAACTGGACCGGAACACAAGTGGAGATGAACTGAGGCAGCTTTATTACCAGCAAAAACATAGGGGTAAAAGGGTAGCCAAATGGCACAGAAAGGAAAACAGGCAGCCTAGCTATACAGTCTAACCTGGCTGAAGCAAAGCAAACCTAAAACATAAAATACGGTAAAGTAGAACAGCCTAGCTATATAGGGGAATCAAACATAGGCAGCCTAGATGCACATATGACTACTGGCGGAAACAATGCAAAACATAACATATACAGTAAAGGTAAAGTAGAACAGCCCTGCTGTATCATAAGCAGCCTTGCTGCACATCTCAATACTAGCAGAGCAATGCAAACATATGGCATACAGTAGAACACAATACACTAGGCAAAAGGGCCCGCCCTATCAGGACAAAGAAACAGGCAATATTTGGCTAACAGAGGTAACACTGCTAGTGGTTAAGAAGAGGATTCATTCTGTCAGTACACTCAGATGAGCCACGGAACAACTGCGGCAAGCTCCCTCAAAACCAGAGTGGAGCAGAAGCAAAACAAAGAGAAAAGAAAGACTCTCTTGAAGACCTGCACCACAGGTAAAGGCAAGAGCGGGTCACTCTGCTCACAGAAGACTGGGGATGTCATCTAAGACAAGCAGTCACTGAGGCGCCTGAGCCGGATGCTCCCAAGGCAAGCAAGATAAAGCAACAAAGCTCGAGCCGACGCTCTCAAGGCAAGCAAGGTAAAGAAGCCAAACCTGAGCCGACACTCCCAAGGCAGAAGACTCAATGGCCTTGCACAGCACCCAAGGGCCAGGATTAGCCCACATGGACCCCTCCGTGCTCCAAGCACTGCTCCCACGTCCAGAGCTACCTCACGACATGGTCTCAGCTGCTGTACTTTTAGCATTCCCCATCATCCAGCCCACACAGTCTCAAACACAGCACAAAGTCACTCGCTACATACAGCAAGTAAGGACACATGGTGGGTGACTGGAATCTCAACTGAGGCACGGGAAGCTCTGGACTCACAGGCCTGGCAGCAGGCTTCACTGGACCTAAGCAAAGGTGAAAGCTGAAGGCAGAGCTATTACTCCTCAGAACTACCAAGCTTGAAAGCAGACTTCCACTGGAACACAGCATAAGGTGAAAGCTGTAGGCCAAGCTTTACTCCTCAGGACTCCCAACCCTGAAAGCAGGCTTCACAAGAACACAGCATAAAGAAAAGCTCAGGACTCCCTGGCTTGGAAACAGTTCTCCACAGGAATGCCCACTCTGTAACAAACTTTCCTACATCCATGACCTCTTTATCTCTCGTACTCTCCATCTGCTTGCCCTAACTGAAACTTGGCTTTACCCTGAAGACTCTGCTTCAGTCACATCCCTATGGCATGGAGGTTATCTTTTCTCCCATACTCCTCGCCCAGTTGGCCGCGGAGGTGGTGTCGGGCTACTACTTTCATCCTCTTGTAGATTTCAACCTCTTCTTCCACCTCAGTCTGTTTTTCTTCCTTCGAAGTCCACTCTATCCGTCTATTTGCTCCTCTGCCTCTCCAAGTAGCAGTCATTTATCGACCCCCTGATAAGTCCCTTTCTTCCTTTCTCACTGACTTTGATGCTTGCCTTTCCTTCTTTCTTGAACCTTCATCTCCTTCCCTCATTCTTGGGGATTTTAGCATTCATGCTAATGATCCTGCTGACTCTTATGCGTCGCAGTTTCTTGCTTTAACATCCTCTTTCAATCTTCAACTGTGCTCCACTGCCTCATTCACCAGATTGGCCACTGTCTTGATCTTATCCTCTTCTCAAACTGCTCACTCTCCAGTTTCTGTGCCTCAACTCTTCCCCTCTCTGACCATCATCTGATAACTTTCATACTTAAACACCCTCCTCCCCAGTCCTGTCCAATCTTAACCAATACATTTAGGAATCTTCAGGCTATTGACCCTTCTACTCTGTCCTCCAATGTTTCAAATCTCTTCTCCACCGCTATGTTATCCAAGTCTGTCAATAAGGCTGTCTCTTCCTATAATCATATTCTTTCCTCTGCTCTGGATACTCTCGCCCTTCCCATTCCCTGTTCTGTAAAACGTTCCAAACCCCAGCCTTGGCTGACCTCTAGAATCCGCTACCTACGTTCCTGTGTCCGCTCTGCCGAACCACTTTGGCTGAAATCCCGTGCCCATGCTGACTCCATACATTTCAAATTCTTGCTGACCTCCTTCCAGTCTGCTCTTTTACTTGCCAAACAGGACTATTACATCCAGTTGACAAATTATCTTGGCTCAAATCCTCGACGTCTCTTTGCCACACTGAACTCTCTCCTCAAAGTGCCTTCACCTCCAACCTCCCCTTTACTTTCCCCTCAGACTCTGGCTGAGTTCTTTCATGATAAGGTTCACAAGATTAAACTTGAGTTCTCAACCAGGTCACCTCCACCTCTCCTTCCCTTAGTCCATTCTCTCAACCCTCCAACCCCTGCCTCCTTTTCTTCCTTTTCTGAAATCACTGAAGAGGAAACTACACATCGTATTTCCTCCTCGAAACTAACTACCTGTTCCTCTGATCCTATTCCCACCTATCTACTTAATACTATCTCTCCTACTGTCATCCCTTTTATCTGTCATATCCTCAATCTTTCACTGTCCACTGTGACTGTTCCTGATGCCTTCAAACATGCCATACTCACACCACTCCTTAAAAAACCTTCAATGGACCCTACCTTTCCTTCCAACTATCGCCCCATCTCCCTCCTCCCTTTCCTATCCAGGATACTTGAACGTGCTGTTCACTGCCATTGCCATGACTTTCTTTCATCTCAAGCTATTCTTGATCCACTTCAATCTGGCTTTCGCCCCCTTCATTCAACTGAAACGGCGCTTGCTAATGTCTCCAATGATCTGTTCCTGACCAGATCCAAAGGTCTCTATTCTATCCTCATCCTTCTCGATCTATCTGCTGCTTTTGACACTGTTGAACACAGCCTACTCCTTGATACGCTGTCCTCACTTGGATTTCAGGGCTCTGTTCTTTCCTGGTTTTCTTCCTATCTTTCCCAGCGTACCTTTAGTGTATACTCTAGTGGATCCCCCTCTACTTCTATCCCACTGTCAGTTGGTGTACCTCAGGGATCTGTCCTGGGACCTCTTCTTTTCTCCATCTATACTTCTTACCTTGGTACTCTGATCTCATCCCATGGTTTTCAGTATTATCTTTATGCTGATGACTCCCAGATCTACCTCTCCACATCAGAAATCTCAGCCGAAATCCAGGCCAAAGTATCAGCCTGCCTGTCTGACATTGCTTCCTGGATGTCTCGGTGCCATCTGAAACTAAACATGACCAAGATCGAGCTTTTCATCTTTCCCCCTAAACCAACCTCTCCTGCTCCCCCATTCTCTATTTCTGTGGATAACACTCTCATCCTTCCTGTCTCATCAGCGTGTAACCTTGGGGTCATCTTCGACTCGATCACTTGGATTGGAATTTTGAACCAGAATGCAATGATGAGAGAATCCAATGGATCAATCAAATATAATTAGCATCAGAGTCAGAAGCTTAGGAGGTCAACGTTCAACAATGGCTATGACATCATAAAGGCAAATCGACAGCTATAACCATCTCAAATCACCTTGAAATGATATTACAAGACACTTTGACATCTCTTTTTAAACATGTCACTCATTTTCATAAATAGGGAGCATAATAAACTCCTGTTAACATGCCTACTTTATATGCCCTGTTTGCTTGTAAGGAAATGAATGTCTACATGCAATCAATTAATTATGGAGACATTTCTGATCATTTATGAGATGAAAACCTTTATATAGTTTCAAAGGCAATCAATTATGTATTCACTCCTCTCATTCAGCTGGTGCTAATTCACATGGCAGGGAAAGATCAGCATGATGACATCATAAACATTGCTGATTATTAGAATAATTCCATTAAGCAAAAACAAATTGACAGCTTTGTTTTATAACAGAAAATTATTGCCACCCCCTCTTCTTTGGATGGATATATAAAATGAATTAACACTAAAGAAGGGTTCAACTCCTGCTGGCACTCTTTGTATTCCTGGGTAAATCACTTCACCCTTTGCCTCAAATATATATGTAGAGGTCTGAAGCTGCAGTAAAATAAGTTTGTGTGCTATTTTACTACCAAAAAATTAATGCGGGAATCTCATAATAGTTTTGTAGTCACCTCACCTCACTATCTTTTAAAGGTGCCTATGTGTAAAAAACAGCCCCCACTTCCCTCCCTAGCACCAATCCTTGGTGGCCCAGAGAAAGGGCCATATCCCTCATTCCCTTATTTGGCAGCCTAAAATCTGGTAGTAATACCATAAGACTATATCTAGGGAACAGACTGTACTTTTTTGAGCAACCAAGGATATCTCCTGTCCCCCACTGATACCAGAGATGCCCTGGTTGGTGCTGAGAAATCCAAGATCCTGGGGGGAGGGGGGGGGCGGGGGTTCACAGAATTTTAGTATAAGGGGTCATGGGGTGCAAGAAAAGGAAACTTGGTCTTAACATTAGACTACCAAGGACTGCTGTGGGGAAGGGAGGAGGCAGGGAACTTTTGTCAGACCATGCCTGTCCCTTTAAGTCCCTTCCCAGAAGTATTGGGTCAAGCTGTACCAGATTGATGCTCTCAGTGGAACGTTAACAACATCTCTGTAAATGTTGTAAAGTTCCAGGAAAAATATAGCTTGCAAAATCTACTGTAAGCTGTAGTATTTGATTTGCAGATCAATGATCTATTTTGGATGCATTTGCTTATGACATATTTCATTACTTTTTAACTTGTGTTGTCCCAGGTTTTCATATCTTACAGTAAAGTAATGAATATTAATTGTTACAATGTGACAATGTAAGCCCTCTGAAGACAGGAAACCTTTACCTCAGTGGTCTTCACTAATT
Source organism: Microcaecilia unicolor (assembly GCF_901765095.1). Classification (NCBI taxonomy): domain Eukaryota; kingdom Metazoa; phylum Chordata; class Amphibia; order Gymnophiona; family Siphonopidae; genus Microcaecilia; species Microcaecilia unicolor. The sequence goes on from NC_044032.1 coordinate 597,293,931, forward strand.
TTTAAGTCGGGCCACTTTCAGGCTTATTTTCGAAAGAGAAGGGCGTCCATCTTTCGATACAAATTGGGAGATGGGCGTCCTTCTCCCAGGGTCGCCCAAATCGGCATAATCGAAAGCCGATTTTAGGCGTCCCCAATTGCTTTCTGTCGTGGGGATGACCAAAGTTTCCAAGGGCATGTCGGAAGCATAGCGAAGGCGGGACTGGGGCATGCTTAACACATGGGCGTCTTCGGCCAATAATGGAAAAAAGAAGGGCGTCCCTGATGAGCACTTGGCTGACTTGCCTGGTCCATTTTTTCTTGTGACCAAGCCTCAAAAAGGTGCCCAAACTGACCACATGACCACCGAAGGGAATCGGGGATGACCTCCCCTTACTCCTCCAGTGGCCACTAACCCCCTCCCACCCTAAAACAAAAACTTTAAAAATATTTTTTTGTCAGCCTCAAATGTCATACACAGCTCCCTGACAGCAGTATGCAGGTCCCTGGAGCAGTTTTAGTGGGTGCAGTGCACTTCAGGCAGGCGGACCCAGGCCCATCCCCGCCCCCCACCTGTTACACTTGTGGTGGTAACTGTGAGCCCTTCAAAACCCACCAGAAACTCACTGTACCCACGTGTAGGTGCCCCCTTTCACCCCTTAGGGCTATGGTAGTGTTGTACAGTTGTAGGGAGTGGGTTTTGGAGGGGGTTGGGGGCTCAGCACCCAAGGTAAGGGAGCTATGCACCTGGGAGCAATTTGTGAAGTCCACTACAGTGCCTCCTAGGGTGCCCGGTTGGTGTCCTGGCATGTAAGGGGGACCAGTGCACTACAAATGCTGGCTCCTCCCACGACCAAAGGGCTTGCATTTGGTCATTTCTGAGATGGGCGTCCTCGGTTTCCATTATCGCGAAAACCGGGGACGACCTAAATTTAGGTTGACCTAAATGTTGAGATTTGGGTGTCCCCAACCGTATTATCGAAACAAAAGATGTTCCTTGCCCCTTCGCCTGGATGTCCTGCGAGGACATCCTCAGGAAAACTTGGGCGCCCCATTCGATTATGCCCTTCCATGTATCCAAATGAGCTGAAGAAGAGCTATTAAATATCTTCCAATGCTGGTCCATGACACTGCAGGCCAACATGTGTCAATGACATCTATCCCCATCTCCTGGCCTTCAAACTTTTCATTAGGAGGAGGTGGGTGTTTCCAAATGTATTCTCTTCGTCTATGTAGAAATTTCTTGTCCTTCAAGCATGTGGCTTTTCCTCTCATCCACTTCCTCCTTTCTGTCCTGAGCTTGGGTAGAGAGGCAGAGTAGTGGAAAAAAAAACAGAATGACAATGGGGGTCACCCCAAAGCTTTCCAAGTGCCACTATTAGCCCCTGGGCCTTGCTTTGAAGAACATTGTTCTACCTGAATGTAACTCTCCTTGATCTAATTCACCTTGATCTACCACCAATATTAATATAGTCTTAACATTGAGGAACGAGTAATTCAATATGATCAGGATTTTGATGCGCTGGGGAAGTGTGTGGATGTGCTGGACACAAAATATGATGATCTTTTATCTCGCATAGAACATGGAGAGAATAGAGCAGGGTGAAATAATCTACAGGTGCAGGGTGTCTCTGAGGAGCTGCAAGACCCATCTGCTCTCATGCTGCAAGTGTGCCAGCAGTTTCTCAGGACAGCAACCCCGACAGTGAAGCTGCCTACTATTGATTTTGAGCGAGTTCATAGAGTATTGGGGCCAAAGCTGGTGGGGCCTCTTGGACAGCAACATTAAATACCGGTGGCTGTACCCCTTCAGCTCATCCTTTGGCCTACTTAATAAAACAGATCAAAGTTGCCCAGCCTCCAGAAGCACTAACAACACTTAAAGAAGCTAAGTTACGGTATGATGCTATGTCGACATCCTTCACGGAGGAAGGAGCAGACTTTCCCTCTGCTAACATGAGGTGGCGGAGATATGACCAGAAGAACAGGCGGTATCGCAGCCCTCCCAGTACTACACAGCCAGCCTGAGTACTTTTGCGGATGCTGAAGAGACCACATCTAGATGCTGTTCCACGTATTGTAGAGGCCTGACTGTACTTTGAGGATCTATTGGAAGCATTGACGCCTATTTTGGACCTCCAGCAGTCCTGTTTGGTCGACAAATATTTTTTTATGCTAGCTAAGTGGAGAGCGTTCTTTTTGTTTCCTCTACCCCTAATCCACCCCCCCCCCCTCTTTCTCCCCCCCCCCCCTTTCTTTCATGATGGCGGGACACATTGGACATAATCTGCTCACTTTGAGACTTATGACATGTGGAGTTTGAACTGAGGGAGGGGGGTCAGGAGATGGTGTCTTTTCTCTCCTAGGCCTACTATAGGAAGCCTGATGACAGTGGAGTGGTGGGGTAGGTTTGGGGAAGGGGGGGAGGGGTAAAGGAGAAGCATGATGTGAGTAGGTGTGTTTGTGGGGTGAAGTGTGTGATAAGGGTTGTTGGGATGAATGCTTATGTAGAGTTCTGTGTATGACTTGGGGTAATTGCTGATGTGGAGATATATGACTTTTTATATATGCTATAGATCTTGAAATGTTGAAATGTTTGACTTTTAATGTTCTAGGCCTTAATACCCCAAACAAGAGACAGCTCTTCTTTAAAGAGGCGGAGAGACTTCAGATGGATATAGCTTTTATTCAGAAAATACATCTATTACCAAAGCATGAGGCTCTCTTTTGCCATAAGAGATATTCTAAGATATTATTTGCCTCCAACAGGTTGAAATCTAAAACTAATGGGGTGTGTATTCTCTTAGCTAACTCCCTTTCATCGGTGGTACATGAGGTAGTTAGGGACAAGGAGGGGAGGTATTTGCTTCTTAAAGTGGAGATTGATCAGCAGCTCTATACTTTACTTAATCTATATGCTCCTAATACAGAGCAAGGCCATTTTTTCGGGTCTCTTAGTAAGATTCTCCTTGCAAAGGCTGAAGGCCAGCAGTTGGTTGGTGGGGATTTTAATATGACCCTGAATGTGACGTGGGACAACACTGCTCGGGTGGTGAGTTATGGTAGGGCAGGTTTTATCATCCTAATGACACAGACTACACATTCCATTTGAGGGTTCATGATTCTTATTCTCAAATTGATTAGTGGCTGACAAACAAGGAGATGGTGGCGCGCGTACGGACTGTCATTATCGAATCGATGACTTGGTCTGACCATGCTCTGCTCCTTTTGATGCTTCTCCGAGACACCGGGTATCAGGGGAGGAGGCTATGGCGTTTTCTGGAGGCTTTGCTGCGAGACCCTTTACATGTACAACAGGTATAAAAAGACTTACTACTACTACTACTTATCATTTCTAAAGCACTACTAGACATACGCAGTGCTGTACACTTGAACATGAAGAGACAGTCCCTGCTCGACAGAGTTTACAATCTAGTTAGGACAAACAGGACAAATAAAAATAATATTTTGAGTTTAACGACTCAGAGGGGGTCTGTCCTGAGACTTTTTACGAATGTTTGAAAGCAGTTTTATTGGGAAAATATTTTGCTCTTGAGGTCAAATGTCATAGAGAGAGTGTCCAGCGGCATACTGAGATTCTTCAGCAGCTCTGCTCTCTAGAACAAGCTCATAAATATGGTAGAGATATGGCTTCATTGATATCCTGGATTGATAGGCTCCGAACGGAGATCAGGGAGTTTGATCTGGCTGCCATTAATGAGAAATTACTTGCCTTGAGACAGGAATATTTTGAAGGGGCTAATAGAGCAGGTAGACTATTGGCCCATAAGCTGTGGATGAGAGTACAATGCAATATGATTCTTAAAATCCGAGACGGGTCGGGCTGCGAGCATAGCACCCCGTGGTGATTGAAGAGGGTTTTGTGCAGTTTTACCAACAGTTGTATCGACCAGAATGGGAGTCAGCTCCTGAAGAATTAGATCAATTCTTTGCGTGTCTTGAGCTGCCGGGGTTAAACCCTACGTAAGCAGCTCACCTCTCGCCCATAACAGAAGAAGAAGTGGGATGGGTGATTAGAGATCTGCCCCAAGGGAAGGCCACTGGATTGGATGGCTTCACCTCAAAATTCTATCAGCTATTCAGGGGCCATCTAGTTGGCCCACTGGTTTGGTTGCTAAATTCCTTAAAAGACGGATCAGTGTTGCCACGGTCCTGGCACTTAGCCGGGGTGACCCTGATTCCCAAGCCAGGAAATGACCCCTTGAAGTGTGGATCCTATCACCCAATCTCTCTGCTAGGGGTGGACTATAAGATTTTCATGAAAATATTAGACAACAGGTTAGAATGCTATACGCCAAATTTAGTGATAGGTGAGCAATCAGGATTTATTCATGGGTGTCACAATATAAGGTGGATTTGTCATATAGTTTGGTTGGCCCATCAAAAAGATGCACCCTGGCACTGATTCTCAGTATAGATGCTGAAAAGGCCTTTGATAGGGTCTCCTGGCCATACCTTTTCCGAGTTTTGGAAGGAGTTGAAATTACTGGACAGTATCTGGCCTGGATTAGGACCTTATACGCACAGCCACTAGCAGGGTTGTGCTCTCTCACCAGTCCTGTTTGCCTTAGCTATAGAGCCCCTGGCTCATCTGGTCCGTAGTTCAGATTTGATTCGCGGTATCCAATGTGGGAGAATACAGAACAAGATTCTCCTATTTGCAGATATTTTGTTTACGCTCTCAGATCCCATGGAGTCCTTGTCAGCTGTGCAGGAAGTGTTGGAAGCCTTTGGGCACATATCAGGATTTAAGATTAATACATCTAAATCTGAGGTATTAAACCTAACGGTAGTCAAGCCAAAGTTGGGTCAGTTGAAAAGGCGTTTTGCTTATAGTTGGGCTGCTGATTCAATAAGGTACTTGGGGGTCAACTTGACGCCCACTTTAGAGGGCTTCTTTCATGCTAACTACCCTGGTCTTCTGCGGAAGCTGTGGGCAGATTTAGACTGCTGGCACAGTTTGCATATTTCTTGGTTGTGTAGAATACACACAATCAATATGGTTTTGCTCCCCAGACTCTTATACCTATTTGCAGCTCTACCGGTCCCTGTTCCTGATCAGTTTTTCCGTAAGCTGCATAGAAGGGTTTTTCAGTTTATCTGGCAGGGGAAGCCTACAAAGGTGCAGAGGTAGATTTTTTTTCAACATCGGAGAAGGGGAGGGATGGGGATGCCTAACTTTAGAGCCTATTATAAAGCTGCCCAGCTTAAATATCTGGTGAATTGGAAGTGTGATTGGAATAAAAGCTGGGTTAAGATGGAACAGTCTCTTATGGGGGAACACCCCGCTATGTGTGCTGCCTTGGTTGTCAGCACTGCTTCTAGGCAAGCTCTTATACACTGCCAATCCTATAATTACCCAGACCCTTAAGCTCTGGCACATGACGCATAATCGCCTTCTCCCGGGTCAAGCTTATTTTTCTTCCACCCCCATTCACTTTGCAGAGGGGTTTACCCCCGGTCTGGAGGATCGTACCTATGCACTGTGGGAAGGCAATGGTTTGTGTACCTTGGGGCAAGTATGGGAGAAGAGGCTGTGGGTGGATTTTTCAGATTAGAGGGAGAAATATGGGCTGGGCCAGAAAGATACTTTTCCATATTGGCAATTGGTAGATTTCATTCAGCATCGTGTTAAGTGGGAGCTGCTGATCTCGGTCACTCCACTTGAACAAGCGATGCAAGGGAGTAATGGCAGGGGATGTATATCATGTTTTTATAGAGCCCTGCCGGACCAGTTGCCGCCTCCCTTAAAATATGTTAGACAATGGGAGGAGGACCTGGTAATCCACTATACAGATTGTGAATGGGAGGTGATATATAAAAACCTTTTAAGAGTATCTGTATCTAGTAGACTAGCTGAGAATGAATGAATATAAACTGCTGTGTCATTGGCAACTCACCCCGGTACGCCTGAAAGCTATATATTGGAATGGGCCAGACAGGTGTTGGTGTGGGTGTGAGGGCCAAGGTACCTCTATTCATATATGGTGATCCTGTCCTAAAGCTCAGCAGTATTGGGGATGGATAGCTGGTTGGGTGTTGGAGGTTCTGGGGGTTCGGGTGACCCTGGCTGTGTCCACCTGCTTGCTTCATTTCGGACCCACTGAGTTGCCTGTGCGTAGTCAGCGACTGGCCCATCAGATTTTTATGGCAGATCATCTGCTATTAGCTGCAGCCTGGAAACAGTGGGAGGTCCTTTCGCTCCTTCAGGTCCAGAGTAAGATGAATTTTGTGTACCTTATATCTAAGCTTACTGCCCTTCGCAGAAATAGGCTAACACAAATTTTGTAAGCTATGGGAGGCCTATATAGCCTGGCTTGAGAGGTTGCCTAAGTCGCCTTGAGTGGTATGCAGTTTCCTTGAGTTTGAGGGAGGGGGTATTTGCACTACTCACATGGGATTTGGGGTTTTGATATACTGCAATATTACAGGGTGAGTGGAAGGGGGAGGGGGAGAGATAAGAGGAATACATTAGGAATTAGCAGTGTGAGCCACGTACTGAAGTATGACATTAGCCATGTAATTGTGAGGGATTGGGAAGTTTCATGTTCTCCATGTTTAGTTGTACTATGTTTAAAGTTTAATAAAAAAATACATAAAAAAAAAAAAAAAAGAAAATAGCAGTACTTTGTACAGTATATCCAGTCTACAGACTAAGCAACAGAGCAACAACCTTCAAGCACAAAGCTGCCATTGATGCTGGTCATAGTTTATGCACCTCAAAAGTTGTTTCATGGTGTCATACATTTCCTTCATATGAAGTGCATGACCAACTTGAATTGATGGCTACTATCTGAGATACTGTCAGGTACTTGTGACCTGAATTGGCCACTGCTGGAAGCAGGACATTAGGCTAGATTGGTTTATTCCAGTATGGCTATTCACCTGAAAGGGTTGATCCAGGCCTGGGTTTACCCCATTGCATGTAGGAACTTATAGTTCTGATTACCCCATTGTATTCCCTAAGAAAAACAAGTCCCTGCATGCAATGGGGTAAATCCAGGGCTGGTTCTAGCTGGCAACCTTAGCCAAAGATATATGCCAGTCATAACTTTAAAGCAGACCTCACATCCCACCTAAACTACTTACTCCAACAAGGTCTCTTCCCTAAGGAAAATGGCAACATCCTACTCACCCCAATTCCCAAAGACACAAAGAAAAAGACAAGTGAACTCACCAACTACCGCCCAGTAGCATCAATCCCACTAGAAGTCAAAATGATGGAAAGCATGGTAACCAAACAACTTGGTGATTATATAAACAAATTCTCAATCTTACATGAATCACAATCAGGTTTTCGCCCCCTCCATTGCATTGAAACAGTACTCATTACACTCATGGCCAAATTCAAGCAGGAAATAGCAACAGGTATTCATGTGGAAACTCAAACGCATGAAACCATTCTTCCCGAGGGAAACATTTCGTAGCTTGATACATCAATGGTACTAAGCCATGCAGACTACTGCAATGGAATCTATGCGGGATGCAAAGAACAACTCATAAAGAAACTTCAGACTGCTCAAAACACAGCAGCCAGGATTATTTTTGGAAAAACACGATTTGAAAGCGCCAAACCCCTCCGAGAAAAACTACACTGGCTACTACTCAAAGAACGTATTGCTTTCAAAATCGGCACCCTGGTCCATAAAATTATATACAGCGAATCCCCAGGCTACATGACAGACCTCATAGACCTACCAACAAGAAACACAATCGGATCATCACGAACATACCTAAATCTCCACTACCCAAGCTGCAAAAGACTCAAATACAAATCAACTTATGCATCCAGTTTCTCCTACATAAGCACACAACTGTGGAACGCACTATCAAAAGCCGTGAAAACAATGTACGACCACCTAAACTTCCGGAAATCACTAAAAACCAACCTGTTCAAAAAGGCATACCCCATCGACCCAACTTATGTGCCTAAACCCTGCAACACAATGAAACCAAAGCTTGTAATAGAATATGCATAACTCTTCCCTCTATACGATTCCCCAATGTGTCTAACACATGAACCTTATCCGACCACATCAACTCCATGTATTTGTTTCTCTACCGGAGATGTCAAATGCCTCTACGGTACAAGGTAAGCCACATTGAACCTGCAAATAGGTGGGAAAATGTGGAATACAAATGCAACAGATAAATAAATAAACAATTGGCAAACCAAAAATAACTCATTCTCCTGCTCCTGGGTATACAAAGCATTTAACTTGCTCTCTGACCCCTACTCAGCAAAGCAAACAGCCATTATCAGAGCTGCTGTTACTCACTTCAAGAAAGGACACTTTTTAGTCAGTCCTGGTTTTGAACTTATATCCCAAAAGCAATGTGGTATTTGTAATTCCCTATTCTACCCATCAGAGTCAGTGGTGGAGGTCTTATAATGCTTCAGGAGAGGAAATCTAGGACTGGCTTAACTGAGTAATTTGACAGCTGTACATTATTCAAAATCAGTTAAAACACTATTCTACATCAACTTAAAAGAATCACGTTTTGCATTAAGTATATTCTCTACAAAACTAAATATGGTATAGATTGGAACAACCAGGTGATTTGAAATACTATTGAGAATTATAGTGTATCTACTTCATAACCATGATGACTATAAAGTTTATTTCAATTACAAATTTGAAATACGTACTAGCTTAACATTGTTACTCCCATGAGATAGTGAAGCTCATCTACAATATTGGACCTTGTTCATCAATCAGCTTAGCAAGGCAACACTTTGCAATTCCAAAAGTGCTTAGTAATCATTAGCACATAAATACACTGCTAACCGTAACAGCTAAGGATTGAAAAACTGGATTTTACAATGAAGCCTTACTATCTCCTGGGAGTAGCCAAGAGTAACTGGAAGTGTTAATTACATTTTACTAAGTGTTCTTAACACAGAGGCTCTGTAACTGCCACTTGTGCTTTTGGGCTTTCCTCTCTTTTTTAGATTATGTATTGTACAACACTATGATGTACATACTTCGGTGACATTTAATCCATGGGAAGACAAGGAAAACAGAAATGTCCAAAAGACTATGGGGATAAATGCTTAAAGTCTATGAAATTCCAGACCTGCAAGCCCTAAAGCCAGAGGAAGACAGACAGTGTTGCTTTTACAGATGTGGTTCGGTGAGTCTCATGATTGTGTGATATGGCCATATCAGGTCATTATCTGTTTATGAAGTAAAGGACATACAGAAAGGGGACAACATAGCAACAATTGAAATACAGGGGATATGAGGAAAGAAGGAAGAACTGGTCTATCTCACATAAGAGGAGGTAACATTTCCATATACACGGGTATACTCTACAGACCTCAACACAGGCAGAAGTGATAGTTCAAGACATGCATGGGACTACAGTGAAGGAAGAGAAACCTCTGATGGGAGATTTTAATTTGCTGGATGTCAACTGGTCCTAACCAACTACGGAATTCTGAAGTCTTTCTAAAGCATTATCCCCAAGCAATTGGTAACAGAACCAATGAGGGAGGGATGGTACTGGAACTAGCACTTACATATTGGAAGAATGTTTCTCATGTTCACTAAGCTCAAGTGATCATGATATAGTTTAGTCTTCATAGCCCTTAAGGTGACTAGGTTGAAACCAGCAGGCTAAAACTTCAAAAGCTCGCTGGGCCAATGCTGGCTGTGTATTGTCCAAAGAAAACATATGAATCTGAGCAGTCAAATGTTGAAGCAATAAAATCCCTAGCTTTTAGGAAACAATTGTAGCTGTTTAGACTATTACAAATTAGGCCACTTAGCTATGCAGGTACCAGCACTGAATATTGGCATACCTGCATAACCCCGGGCTCCTCCCCAGTGCCGCCCCTGATCTGCCAGTGTTTTGGTTGGGCAGTCTGTGGGGATATTCAGCAGCAATCTCTTGTTAAGTGCTGCTGAATATTCCCACTTAGATGACAACAGGCAATTCAAGCAGGCAGAAGAGGCTCCTGCCCACTTAAATCACTTTGAATATCAGCCCGAGAGATACCAAGATTCATCCATTAGGACTGTGTCACACTCACTTGAGAACTCTCTCACTCTGAGCCCCTTCTCTCACTTACTACTGTGAGTGCACTGATCCTGACCACTATTTTCATGAGATACAATCCTAAATGAAGAAAAAACAAGGTGCCCAACTACTACTACTACTACTAATAGCATTTATATAGCTAGCAGGAAGAAAGCTGTGAAAGCCTTCCATGTAATGCCTCCCCCTGCCATATCCCTTTCCTTGCACCTGCAGATACATGTGCTCTGAAACCTATGCATATATTTTTAAGAAGAGCAATTTTTACTCCAGAGAATTTACTCATATTGTGGGAGATTCTATATATGGCACCTAAAAAAATGGCTCTGAAATCAGTGCTGACTAAGCGTATTCTATAATCGGTGCCTAGATTTAGGCCCTGATTTATAGAATATGTTTAGTTGCTATTTCCGTGCCTAACTCTATGCGCATCCGTTTACACCAACAAAAATATGGTGTAAATCCCAGCGCATAGATTTAGGTGCACTGGACCATATTCTATAACTAGGCGTGTAAATTTCAGAACACCCATGAAACACCCTTTTCCCCGCACATAACCATGCCCCTTTTTGCCTATGCACTTTAGAAATTTGGTGCACATCATTACAGAATACGCTTTGCAACTTCTGCGCCTAAATTCGAATCAGTGCCAATTGGTGCTCATTATTGCTTGTTAAGCACTGTTATCAGTGCTCATTAGCTTGTTAAGCTTGTTAAGTTATGCACATTTTGTTATAGAATCTGCGTCAATTTCAGTGCGGATCTGTAGGCACCCTATATAGAATCCAGTAATTGCCTCTACTCAGAAGCTACAGAGCAAAGTAAATATTTTTGCTGCTTTTTTCATTTCCTAAGTAAACTACACTTAAATATTTATCTTTAGACTTATACCCCGGGCAGACCATTTAGAAAATCTCACTCTTTGGCCTCCATTCTCAATCATTGAGATGGTAAATTTCAGTCTTTGGGATAGTTCACTATTGACATCTCAGAAAACAGTAGTAGAATTCAAGAAGGTATTGATTAAGCATATGGGAAGGCAACAATCAACAGGGCCCTAAGGCAATATTAGTGAAATTAAATTTAGAAGATTGGACAGGCCTTTGGATTATTATCTGTCATCATACTGTATGCTTCTATATTTCATATGAAAGCTAAGAGAAGTGTTGCTAGCTCATGGTTTTGTCCTAGGGAAGTTGACCTAAAGATTAAAGTATTGGGCCTCTTTGGTTCTTTCTTGATTCTGCTGCACTTTTGAGACATCTGAAAAAATATTAAACTCTATGCTTAAACATTTGCAAAGGAAAGTTGATGAGAAACATCAATGAGGTAAAGATTTTCACCTTCCCAGAGTACCACACTCCCAAGGGAAAATTAAACTCAACTGTGTAAAGACACAAACCCCTTAAAACAGTCCACATTTACTGATACCCACCATGGTATAACAGAGCCATTAAAAATCAGTCTATATTTAATAAAATTAAATGCAAGCACATTTTAAAATAAAACCTTACCTGTGGTATGTCCCAGTCTTTCATTTGAGTGCTGTGTAAGGTCAATTGTCCTATCAATCTGAAACATTTTTAAGTCTTCTTCATCTAAGGCAATATCTCCCCAAAAGACAGCTTGAAATAAAGAAAAAAGTTTGATTACAATAAGAATTCATACTCTAGCCATATTTTCTTCAAAAGAAAAACACACCTTGTTTAAACTGCATATATGTCCATTGAAAATTAACTAGGAAATAATCATGCGCCCAAGACACAATCCTCCCATAGGAGTTGTTTGACAAGTCCGGGCTATCAAGAAAAAGCCTGGACCTGTGAAACATAGGGGCCGGAGGCCTCCCCATCCCATCCCCGACCAAGAAGGCCCCCCCCCAACAAGCCCCACAAGCCTCTCGACACGGGGAGGCTGGAGGTCCGGTGGACTTCCAATCCCCCCCCCAAACCCCCACTGACAGAGCCCTCCTCAAACTCCTCCCAGACAAAGAGGACTAGAAGGGTGGAGATCCAATGAACCTCTAGCCTCAAGCCCCCCCCCCAGTGGTCTAGCACCCTCCAAACCTCACCCCCATACCTCCTCCTTCCAGCGCCACCTCCAAAATGACAGCACCCTGACCTGCCCAGTGCATTTTGGGATGAACTAGACAGGGCTTCCCTACCATAGCAGTGCATACTGGGAGGTGCTGGGTGGGGCTTCCTTACCTAGCCCGGAAGTTAATTGGCGTGTCTTTACAACGTGTCTTGGTGGGATTACGGACATCAATGTAACAGTGACCATATGGTCATGGTCTAAAAAAGACTAGTAAGAACTATATTAACCTTATCTTACTTTCTGGCTGTTTGTTGCTGTTGCTAACATTTTCACTTTTTATTTTGTTTGGCTTTTTTTTATTATTTTGCAAGAACTGTTTTTTTTTTAGTTTAGTTTAATATTGCTTGCTTTTATTTTATGACCTGGCTTTCTAGAAATAAAGTGCATTCCTCCTTCAAATTTCCATGGGATGAGCCTGCAAATAGGTGGGAAAATGTGGGATACAAATGCAATAAAATAAATAAATAAATAATATCTTTCATGGGTTGGTAAACAAGTGAACAAATGTGTTTGAAAGTTTATTTATTAATTTTTCATGCTTTGTATCCCGCTCATCCAAGATTACGTTTGTCCACAGCAGGTAACAATGAAATAGTCAAAATTAAAGCAGGCAATAACAGACAATTCTAATCAAGAAAAACTAAACAAAAAAGAAATGTCCTTATATGAAACGCCAAAAATATCATGAACAACATAGGTAACATAGGAGTTGATATTCAAAGCTAGTTAACCTAATAAAAGAGCCTCTTGTCCATTTAACTGGCGCTGAGCAGGCCCCAAGGGAGTATTCAGCAGTATTTATCTGAATAGTGCCACTGAACATCCCCTCTGGTAGTTAAAGCCTAAACCAACTATTGTATGGGCAATCCAGGGATGAACTCAGGGCAAAGTAGGCACTTAACCAGATATGTGCCAATATTAAGCCCTTAACCTGTTTATTTATGCGGTCCTATTTGGTCAGGTAACTTGAGTCCTATTTTTGGCCGGTTTAACCATAAGGGCTGAATATGTTGGCATCTACACATACCTGGACATAGCCAAGCTGAATTTTGGTGTTGCAGTCACATTAAAAACAAAAACACTGAGTACTGTTGGCTGAATTACCCCCATAGTAAATGATGGCAGATAAAGACCAGCATGACCCATGGCCCATTCAGTCTGCCAAGAAATGTGCCCAGGGTTATACCTGCTGTTCTGTTAAGGTTAGCCTCCTCTCCCCCCTCCTCTTGCCATATATAGATCCTCTGTGTTTTTTCCACACCTTTTTGATTTCTTTCATTGTTTTTGTCCCCATCACCTCCTGTGGAAAAGCAACTGGCAAAGAATTCCAAAGACAGTAACCAGCCATTGAAAATACATAGCCCCAAGTGGAAGCCAACCCCACATAAGGAACCACAGAAACCAATATCCCTGAATTAGGTGACCACAAGTTTCTGACAGGTACCTGTGAGAGAACAAGGTGCTGCACATATGAGGGCCACATCATCATGCAATGCATGCAACAATAAAAATAAAAAATAAAAAACTTAAGTAACCTGCCAAATGATAAGTAACTGAGGGCTAGGTTTACTAAGTGGTGCTAAGGGTGCATTAGCATTTTTAACACGCGTAAATGGTTTATGCACATTAAACGCTAATGCGCCCATAGAAATGTATAGGTGCTTTAGCGTTTAATGTGCCTTAAATTTACAGACGAGTTAAAAATGCTAACGCACCTTAGCAAACATACCCTTAACTTAGCAATTTTAAGAAGGGGGTTATGTGGTCTGTTTCCCCACAATTAATAGTCTTGCTCTTGCATTCTGATTCATTTGAAGGGCACTCAGCACACACACAGGTGCCCTCATGGAACTGGAAGTTCTTACAAATTCATTTGTGGTAAGTTCAAAGTGGATTGTCCAGCTATACTAAATTGTATCTTTCCTCTGCTAGTTTACAAATTCAAGGACATATGTATATTACTGATTCCTTGGCTCTTCTTGAAAGCACATTACACTTTATGAAGCAGACACGACGTGTTCATGAACAGCCTGTGCTTAGGCGTTGCTCATCTCACTCATGAATGAATCAGCTGAGTAGTACCAGCAAGAAGCAATCTGAAGTCTGTTGCTCAATGGAAGAAAGATGCTATTCTATGAAATTATGCAGGACAGTAGGTCTTCTGCATCCTGGTATAGCCAGGGTTGAGGATGCTGCAAAAAGCGAGTATGAACATAAGAACATAAGAGTAGCCATACTGGGTCAGACCAATGGTCCATCTAGCCCAGTGTCCTGTTTTCCAAACAGTGGCCAAGCCAGATCACAAGTACCTGGCAGAAACCCAAATCATGGCAACACTCCATACTACAAATCCCAGGGCAAGCAGTTGCTTCCCATGTCTGTCTCAATAGCAGACTATGGACTTTCCCTCCAGGAATTTGTCCAAACCTTTTTTTAAACCCAGATACGCTAACCGCTGTTACCACCTCCTCCGGCAAAGAGTTCTAGAGCTTAACTATTCATTGAGTGAAAAAATATTTCCTCCTATTTGTTTTAAAAGTATTTCCATGTAACTTCCTTGAGTGTCCCCTAGTCTCTGTACTTTTGGAACGAGTAGCAAATCAATTTACTTCTACTCATTCTACACCACTCAGGATTTTGTAGACCTCAATCATATTTCCCCTCAGCCATCTCTTTTCCAAGCTCCCAAAATGATGAGTGCCTCCTTCAGAGCAATTCTATAACACACGTTCTCACAGTTACACGTGTATTTCATTAGGGGACCCTTTTACTAAGGGACAATAAGCCCAACACGGGCTTATCGCTCACTATTCCGGAACTACCACCAGGCTATCGCAGCGGCCCAGTGGTAAGTCCCACCCCCCAGTGGTGTCATTTCTGGTGCTACAAAAATATTTTTGTAGCGCTGGTGTTTACCCGGTTACCGACAGGTTAGCACAGGAGCCCTTACTGCCATCTCAATGGGTGGAGATAACTGCTCCCTCCTAAAATGGCCACACGGTAAGTGGTTCACTTACTGCATGGCCATTTCTTTAACAAAAAAAAAGAGTCTTTTACCAGCTGCAGTAAAATGGGCCTCAGCGTGGGTCAAAAACATGCGCCGATGCTAGCAAAGGGCCCCCTTTTACTGCAGCTTATTTATTATTATTGTATTATTTTAGAACTAACTCATGCTACTTTGGCATCTTAGGTATATTAAATATTTCCCTGCTCCTGGAGGGCATAAAATATAAGGGCCCAGTATTCAAAGGATTTATGCTCCTAACTTGAGGTCCTTTACTAGGTTGTGGTAATAAATGGCCTTTTAATGTGCCCTTATGCAGATCATTTCCGTACATCAAAGCCATTTATACCACAGCTGCAAAAAAATTCAATTTTCTATTTATTTCATTAATGACTATTCCTAATGTTGCCCTTAGTGTGTGGCCATTTTTACAAATTACCACAGGAGCAATTACCATCATCTGTTGTGTAGGCTGTATTGGCTTCTACATTATCTCTGTGCTAACTAGTTAGCACATGGTAATGAAGATGCGCTAACTGGTTAGCACAGGAACATTCGCTCTAAAACCTGACACCCTGCCACAAAAAAAATAAATTAAAATAAATTAACATGTGGTTAGCGTGCGCATACCCCAAAACTAATGTGGAACCCACATTAGGTTTTTTTTGTGTTAGGCACATTTTTTGCACCTAACACAGCTTAATCAAAGTACTCCTTTGAGAGTTATGCTCCTAACAATGGTGGACTGAGCATTCAGGCAAATAGACAGTGCCCGAGGGCCCACAGTCTCTTTCCCCCACACACTATAGCTTGCTGAGCCCCAGTGGGCCTTCCTTGGTCCCACCTTGAAGGTCCCTGGTGGTCTAGTGGCCTCTGCAGGGGCAGGAAAGAACAAAACTCTTCCCTGCCCATTGCTGCTATGCTGCCTGGTGCATCAGTGAGAGAAATAAGATTTGAACCCTCCCTTCCCTAGAGGTTTGTCTGATGCTCTGACCATTAGGCTATTTCGCCACTTCATAGGTGTGCAAACCCTCGCTAGAGAAACAAAAGTATGATGCACGCTGTTTGTATATAGTAGACTCATTCTGTAAACAATCTTTCCAATTATTTTTTCCCATTTATTGAACACATTCTCTTCTAAAATTCCTACTTGTTCCTATTTTTCCAGACCCACAGACCTCAGGGTTCACGGTTTTGGAAATAAAACTGCAACATGTTGATAGTCAATATAAGAACAAGTTGAGACAAACAGACCAAGATGCTGATAGTTGTAAAGAAACCTGTAAAGAAGATAAAAAGAATGAGCTGCAAAAAGAAGCAAACAGAGATGCAATTAGAAATTATCCAGGAGCAAAAATTACATTTTCCTTCATGTTATGAGAGCTGGAGAAAGACAGAGAAATGCAGTGATGGAGGACAGGAATTATTTCAGTATAGGTCTTCACCAGGATGTAAAGCAAAGAAAATTGTAAGAAAGCGGAATGAAAGGAGAATGTCTACAAAAAGAGAAAGAAGAAATGCTCTAAGGGCTGATAGAGAGAGCTCAGATCTCAAAGTGGGATTTAGGAGTCACTCGGGGATAACGTCACTAGAAAACTCCAAAGTCTGAGGGGAAAAAATAAATGTCATAACGGTGTAAGGAGTTCACTATGGGAAAAAATGATCATTTGACTTGTAAATGTTAATATTTTGAAAAATTTTAAACAAGAAGTTTATGCTGTATATAATGAAAAAAGTTAATGACAATAGGGATTGAGTTAAAGGGAATTTTATAAGGTTGCATGAATGAAATGTATATGTAAAATATTAGAGGGAGATTTTTTTTTGTTAATGATTTTGCTAAATATATTTTCCCTTCCCTGTACAAATGTAACCTAAAGGGTTAAATGTTTTGGTTTTGTTTTTGTTTTTTTACCTTGGGGCTGCCAGGCTGGATGGGTTCAGCATTAGGCTGCCAATTAAAAACTGTACAGCAGAGCCAGAGAGCTGTGACTCACATGCGTTGTGGTTGCTTGGATACAAGGGAAGCATTCCAATGCTGGTGACACTGTCACTTCTGGAGAGGCAGTTGGAAGGGAACCTGTAAGGAAGAGGTGGATGAGGTGGAAGATGTCTGAATCAGTGAAAAAATGCTTAGTTTAAGGAATTTTAGAGTAGTGTGTGAAACTGAGGAAACAGTGTCAGTGAGAGTACATGGGTTCCATGTAGTAAGGATAGTGTGTCTGGGTGTTCAGTCGAGAATGACAGTGGGATAAAGTTTGTCCCCATCCCCACAAATTCTGTCCCTGTCCTGCCTTGTCCTTAAGATCTTCAAACCCGGCTAACGCTATCCTTGCAAACAGAGAATTGGACTATTAAAGCTAAATGACTACTTTCTTTACTCAAAGTGTGCATACCTTGAGAAGGGTATCATTATTTAATTGAAAGAGTTATACTTATCGGAAAACTGTTTTATTGGTGTTATTCAATATCAGAATGTTAAAATCCTGGAAAAGGAATGTATAAATTGATATTTGTTTGACTAAATTAGAATTATATTTTTTTAACTTTTAATTATTAACGTGATGACAAATACATTTGTAATGTCAAGTTCTCTGAATGGTGTTGAGTTTACTGGGAAACCCATTGCTTTAACTTGTTAACAACCATTTTCTTAAATTGTAATACCATTGCTCCACCAACAGGGGGTTTACATTATTACATATGGTTTATTACTGAAAACTACTTGAAAAAGCAACATGTAAAGATCATAGGTACAAAATTAATTTAGAACACTGAAAACTGTTCTACTGTCATAGAGGAGGATGAAAGTCTCTTTTGGAGAAGACCATAAAGTCTCTTTACAGCAGATTTTACAAGAGCATTGAGAATAAAGCCAGTGCAAGAAAGTTAAGCAGCATTTACATCCCACTACTGACACCAGTTTTCAAGGACTATTTGCAAGAGGTAATAGGTTGCTACCTAATTATCTTTCTAACTGGTACACTTTGATTTGATTGTTAAAATTACAGCAGACTGAGTTGTAAACTGCAGTAAGAAACCTGTTCTGCTTCAGATTTGCTGCTACAGAAAAGAAGGGGCAGATTTAAACATTTCCTCCACATCCAAAAGGGATTTTTTCCAGTATAAATTTGTGCCCTACACTGGGACAGTTTGATATATTCCATCTTTTTAGACATCAATTTCAAAAAATAGGGGTTGATATTTAGTAGCACTTAGCCGGGTAGGAGTTGCTTCTACCCAGTTAATTGAAGCTCACCAAGGCCAGCCACTGATTTTCTGCAACACTATATGGATAATGTAGTCGAAAATCATCACTGACCACTTCCCAGATTATCCCCTCATTGTGTAACTTGGCACCTAAGTGGAGTGCAGGAGTGGAGTGGAGGAGTAGCCAAATGGTTAGTGCAGTGGCCTGAGGAACTGAGTTCAGCTCCCACTGCAGCTGCTTGTGACTCTGGGCAAGTTACTTATCCCTCCAGCACCCCAGGTACAAAATAAGTACCTGTATATAATATGTAAACTACTTTGATTGTAACCACAGAAAGGTGGTACATTAAATCCTTTTTTCCTAAATGTACGCACTATTTGTGTGCTTATATCACAGAATACTAGCACTTATTTGGGTAAATGTACGCTCCTGATGAGCGCCCTTGCCCCCTCCCGATCCTTTTTTTATTTTTATTTATTTTTGTTTTTCTGACGTCCTTTGGACCAATCACAGCGCTTTTAGCTCTGCTAATGCGCTGGGATTGGCTCAAAGTTTCACTTTACGATTTTTCCTGGCACAGAGCTGTCCTAACGAGAGGTCCAGACCTCTCGTTAGTTTTCCTGCCTTTTTCCTGCGTAAAGGCAATCGGAAAAGGTTAGTGCATGTCGTTTCAATGGGGTTTTCACACTAATTGCTCATCTCCATTCCGTTTTCGTTAGCTGCTGGCTTCCTCGGTAAAAGCCCTTTGATGCATGCAACGGATCAAATTTTCCTCGTTGGAGAGTCATTAAAGGCTCATTTAGCTTTAGTGCATCTGCCTCTAAGGCCTCCCACATTATGGACACACTAAACAATTAGTGCAGTGGTAATTTCATTGTGCTAGCTAAATAGCACGGCCATGCCCATTCTTGACCCCTGACACACCTCTTCCAAAAAATGAGAAAAAAATACAGCATGGATAGCATTCATAGATGGCAAAACTCGCAAAGAACACATTCAACAATAGGCCATTTTCCTGTGTTAAGCACACATTAGTGCTTAATGCTGCTTAGTATAAGGGACCCAAAATCTTCTACCTAAAGACACCAGTAATTGTAAGACTTGTGTAATAAACATAATATTTTTGACACTACTATTCAACTGAAAAAAAAAATCAACATGCCCCCCTCAAGAAGTTTCTATTCTACTGCTACTTACCATCTTTTTAGTGCTACTAGACATACAAAGCGTGTACACAAACACGTAAGAGACAGTCCCTGTTCAACAGAGCTTGCAATTTACAGAGCTCAAAAATGAGAACTACAATTTTCAGTAAAGAATACAATTAGGTTGGGTTTTAATCAAGAACAGTAACTTGTTTTAGTATGTGCTAGATGAAAAATTTGGTATTGAACAATGCTTTATATCATGCCCCAGGGGACTTGAGTAGAATACCATTCATCTGATGAACGAGATCTTGTTAATTTATTGTCTTACTGATGATTTGGGGATTCAAATTATCTGCGTGTGGGCATTTGGAAGGTGTTGGTTAATTCAGCACCACAGCTTGTAATTCTTTTACTTATCTTTATTTTTTTATCAAACTTTGAAAGCTAAATCAAGGCACAAGGGCCATGGACTAGATATACTGCCTTTCTGTAGTACATCCAAAGCATTTTACATAATCTATACAGGTACTTTTTCTGTCCCCACTGGGCTCACAGTCTAAACTTTTGTAACTGGGAGAAAAGAGGGTTAAGTGACTTGCCCAAGGTCACGAGGAGCTGGAGTGACAATTGAACCCAGTTTCCCAGGTTCTCAGCACAATGTTCTAATGATTAGGCCACTCAGCAGGATAAACAAGTAATATACACCTTTCTCACATATTCAGATTGTATTGAAAAACAGTTAATATATGTCTTCAATCAAAGTTTAAGAAAATATAAATTTGCCAATGTTAAACTCACCTTGCTGGAAATACTTTGCTACCAAGGACAGCTCAGTGAGGGGTAGGGTTCATTTGTGTCACCATGAGCCAATGATAACATGTGCGATTACAATGTGTTTCACTCTCATGCCACATTTAGAAAGCTAATGCATGCGTCATCAGCATAGCAAATAGCACAGTAGCAGTGCAATGAAAGAATTCAGCTGGCAACTAGTTTCCAATTCAGACCATAAACACATTACGTTCAGAATATGGAAAAGTGAAGTAAATGCCAGGGGCTGAAATACTTGTTGTTCTCCCATCCCTGCATCTTGTTAACTCGCAAATTCCTGTGCTTGTTCTTGCACATAACTGGCTAGAGCCACCTTGCTCCAGTGCTGTTCACTAAAGGCAGGGTAAATCCATTTCACATACTGCATCTCATTCAAAATGCCAACAATAACCTCCAGCCAAACGAAACAACTATCTAAAGAATCCTGTGCCTCTATTGAAAGAGATATTTTCTAACCCACTAAACCCTTACTGGTCACAGATTACTTAATCTGCACTTAAAAATGGAAACAATATTTTACATATTACCACGTTTCAGGAACTTCAAAATACAAAGGCTACAAAAATAAAATTGCAAATGTTTTTCTCTTTCTTTTCTCTGTTGGTCTTATTCTTAATATTTGTTTTCACTTTTGTTCTGATACATACATTGTAGGGGCAGCATTCAGAACCACCTATGTGGTCAGCATCACATGGTGATAATATTAATGGTTTCAAAATACTGTTACTGGATATAATATGTCCAAGTTGATATATATCAAAAATGGATCTGGCTTATTTTCGAAAGAGAAGGGTGCCCATCTTTCAACACAAATCAGGAGATGGGCATCCTTCTACCAGGGTCACCCAAATCGGCATAATCGAAAGTCGATTTTGGACGTCCCCAACTGCTTTCCGTCGCAGGGACGACCAAAGTTCCCAGGGGCATGTTGGAAGCATAACGAAGGGGGGACTGGGGCGTGCCTAACACATGGGTGTCCTCGGCCGATAATGGAAAAAAGAAGGGTGTCCCTGATGAGCACTTGGCCGACTTTACCTGGTCCTGTTTTTCTTGTGACCAAGCCTCAAAAAGGTGCCCGAACTGACCACATGACCACCGGAGGGAATCAGGGATGACCTCCCCTTACTCCCCCAGTGGTCACTAACCCCCTCCCACCCTAAAAAAAACCTTTAAAAATATTTTGTGCCAGCCTCTATGCCAGCCTCAAATGTCATACCCAGCTCCCTGACAGCACTATGCAGGTCCCTGGAGCAGTTTTAGTGGGTGCAGTGCACTTCAGACAGGCGGACCCAGGCCCATCCCCCCCTACCTGTTACATTTGTGGTGGCAAATGTGAGCCCTTCAAAACCCACCAGAAACCCACTGTACCCACATGTAGGTGCCCCCCTTTAGGGCTATGGTAGTGGTGTACAGTTGTGGGGAGTGGGTTTGGGGGGGGCTCAGCACCAGGGCAAGGGAGCTATGCACCTGGGAGCAATTTATGAAGTCCACTGCAATGCCCCATAGGGTGCCCGGTTGGTGTCCTGGCATGTGAGGGGGACCAGTGCACTATGAATGCTGGCTCCTCTCACGACCAAAGGGCTTGCATTTGGTCATTTCTGAGATGTGCGTCCTTAGTTTCCATTATCGCCAAAAACCGGGGACGACCATCTCTAAAGTCAACCTAAATGTTGAGATTTGGGCGTCCCCGACTGTATTATCAAAACGAAAGAAGGACGCCCATCTTGTTTTGATAATATGGGTTTCCCCACCCCTTCACCGGGACGTCCTGCAAGGACGTCCTCAGGAAAACTTAGGCGCCCCTTTTGATTATGCCCCTCCACATCTTCTGAGTTGGGGAAAGTCAGATAGACTCCAGGAGAACCCAAGAGAAGCCTTCAAGACCCTGCCAACAATAGCTGAGGGAATCTTCCAAGTCTATGGCAGCAATATCTGAGGGACCCCAAGTATTCCATATCCTATAGGTCTGGCTACCTACAATACTATTCTGAATAAAGTGATTTTCTTGGCTCCTGAAGCTGCCTCAGTGTTTTTTTTCTCTAAGCCTCCAAGAGGCCCAGGGCTCAAGTAATAACCTATTCTTATTGAAGGCATGTATTTTGCCAGTAAGCATGTATAGAGCAGAGTTTGGAAAAAGCATGGGCAGAGTTCCCAAGCGCATGCATAGATTATAAAATACAATAACCTATGCAAGCACGTGCATAATCCAGGCACAGAAATTAATACCTGCTTGAGAACGGGTATAATTGTCCATGCCTGTAAGACAGGTGCAGTTTTGCTGCTTGCACTGGTATTTTATAAAGACACATGGAAGGACATTTTAGAAAGGCCATTCAACTCAGAATATGGATGTCCAAGTCTGTACATCACATAAGGACGTCCATTTTTCTTGTATTTTAGAATAGGATCTGCCACAGCCCATTTTAAAATACATAAGAAATGGATGTCCAAGTGCAAGCTACATCTAGCATGGACATCCATTTTACAAACTGAAACATTTAAACTATGAATAAGGCAAAGAATTAACATGGACATCTTTGTGGCAGCATAGGACTATCCATATTATAAAATGGCCACAGTCATCCATCTATAAGAATAGACAAATAGACCTCTATATATCTTTATGTAGATTACCTCTATTAAAAATGCACTCCATAATTTCTTACCTATTTCATACTTTTTTACAGGACTGGGTCAAGGGTTGTGGTGCCCTGAGCCAACTCTTGCATCTGCACCCCTATCTTGAAGTCAGTCTTTCAGTAAGTTTTTTTTACACTATTATTGTTTAGTTACATACCATTTTTTAGCTCCCATTAATTCCCTCACCCGTAACTGTCTTGTCTGTCTGTATTATTTAGATTGTAAGCTCTTTTGAGCAGGGACTGTCTATTTGTACCAGGTGTTCAGCACTGCCTGCGTCTGGTAGCGCTAAACAAATGCTAATAATAATAATAATTTTTGTTATTGTTGTTAGATTGATGTCAATATTGTAAACCATTCTGAGCTATCTATTGGATACAGTATATAAGATTTGCTATGTTATGTTGTATAAACCAGGGGCATAGCCACGGGCGGGCCTGGACAGGCCCAGGCCCAGCCACTTTCCCTCCAGGCCCATCCATCCAACATCCTGCTGCTGTCACTGCCTTTTCTCCCTTGGCTCCGCCGGGTCCGGGAAGCAGCGTTCAGCAGCGTTGCCTGCCTGCCTTTTAAAATAATTCATCTCCCCAGGCTCAGCTGCATTTACTTCTTCGCCCGTCGCAAAGCGCTGCCGTTCGCACAGGCAGCTCCGCTCCCCTTTGCCGCGTCCATCTGGCCCTACATATCCACTACAGGACGTGGATCAGAGAGGGCCGGATGGATGCGACAAAGGGGAGCGAAGCTGCCTGTGCAAACGGCAGCGCTTTGTGACGGGCGAAGAAGTAAATGCAGCGGAGCCTGGGAGATGAATTATTTTAAAAGGCAGGCATGCAGGCAATGCTGCTGAACGCTGCTTCCCACCATGCTTGTGAGTGGCGCAGAGATGAGACATCTCAAGCCTTGGGGGCCTCCAGAAGATTCTTCAGCTGGCAGGGCCCGGAGATCCCCGCCAGCTCAGGTATTTATCTTTACGGGAGGGGGATGGACAGAGAGGAAATATGTGGGTCATGCCCACCCAGTCCACCCCCAGGCCCACCCAAAAATTGAGGTCTGGCTACGCTACTGGTATAAACCATGCAAATGTCAAGGCACATACCACAAAAATGGCCACATACAAGAAGGTATCAGTTACCAGTTGGGTTGGTCCTAGACTCTTTATACCACTCCCTCTTGTTAACTTTCTCGTGAGCCCTCTTCCAGCATCTCATTTCTTTTTTCTGTTTCTACACTCTACCTGTCTTCTTCCCTTCCTCTCTTACATGTTTCTGACACTCATCTTTAACCTTTTATCTCCTTTTCTCTCACCTGCAATTTTATCTACCTATAGTTTGATTTTATTCCCCCATGCCCCCTCCAGTCTTCAAGTTCCACCTTTTTACCGTGCTTACCAACTGTCCATTTCCTACCCTTACTACTTCCATTCTCCACCACTGTCTCTCTTTCTTTCCCCAGCCTCTTATCCTTCTTTATCTTCTGAATATTCCCCATAACCCTCAAATGCTGACAATAACCTTTACTGTTTCAGCACACAAAAAGAAAACACAAGAATTTTTTTTTAAGTTTAAAGATTTTCAACTTCCACTACTTATGGTAAACAAACTAGAAGTTTGATATTGAAAAGCATTTATATAGTCAGAACATGTGGAGGACAATCCTATAAAGGAGCATCTGCAGTATATTTAGATGCCTATCTGGAGCCTATTCTACAAAGCAACACAGGTGCCTACTTTCCTTTATAGAATACTAGAATAACAGATAATGCATGCATGTGTTTAATTTAGGCATAACCACTTACATCAGCCACAGAAAGGGGTAAATGCTTACATCTAGACTATTTAAAAATGTATGTAGATTATAGAATTCTATAGTTTAAGCACATTTATTTATTTAATGTAAATGTATATATAGTTAATCGCAAAAATTACAGCAAAGCGGTTTACAAAATTAAAAGCCCAAGGAAGGACAAGACGGGAAAAGAAGGAAGGGGGAAATAAATAAGATAGGACAGTAGATTTTTGAAAACTGGATATAAAGAATCAGATTTAATGTCCATAGGCAGTGTTTTCCAAAGTTTAGGATGATGAATAAGAACAAAAATACTATAATACCTTTGTATCACTCCATGGTGCGTTCGTACCTTGAGTATTGCGTTCAGTTCTGGTCGCCGTATCTCAAAAAAGATATAGCGGAAATAGAAAAGGTTCAAAGAAGAGCAAACAAAATGATAAAGGGGATGGATCTTCTCTCGTATGAGAAAAGGATAAAGAGGTTAGGGCTCTTCAGCTTGGAAAAGAGATAGATGAGAGAAGATATGATTGAGGTCTATAAAATCCTGAGTGGTGTAGAATGAGTAGAAGTAAATCAATTTTTTACTCGTTCCAAAAGTACAAAGACTAAGGGAAACTTGAGGAAGTTACACAGAAATACTTTTAAAACAAATAGGAGGAATTATTTTTTCACTCAACGAATAGTTAAGCTCTGGAACTCTTTGCCGGAGGATGTGTTAGTGTATCTGGGTTTAAAAAAGGTTTGGACAAATTCCTGGAGGAAAAGTTCATAGTCTGCTATTGAGACAAACATGGGAAGCAACTGCTTGCTCTGGGATTTGTAGTATGGAGTGTTGCCACGATTTGGGTTTCTGCCAGGTACTTGTGACCTGGCTTTACCACAGTTTGGAAAACAGGATACTGGGCTAGATGGACCATTGGTCTGACCCAGTATGGCTACGTTCTTAGCATAAGCAAATGCAGTCTCACAGGTGACGTCTAAATGTATGCTGAAAGATGATAGAAGTTGTAAGGGTAGATCTCGAGAAGACCACAATGTATATGTCGGAATGAAGGAAGTGAGAAGATTAGAGAGATAGACAGAAGCAAAATACTTTAATTTTTATGTACCAATGTCAAAAATTCGAACTGAATCAGAGCTCAAATAGGCAGCCAATGTTCCATTCTGAGTAACATTGTAAGATGATCAGATCTATGAGCACCATGAAGGAGTTTAACTATTGTAGCTTGTACTAATTGTAACTGTTTAAGAGAAGAGTGGAAGGCCAGCAAATAATGAATTACAGTAGTCCAAGTGTGAAATAACTAATGATAACGGATGCATACCTACACATTAGATAGGCAGATAGGGTTTAACTGGACAGATATGTTGTAAGGCACTGAAAGAAGATTGTAAAGCCTTGTCAATGTGAGCTCCGAATGTCAATTTCTGGTTGAAAATAACCCCTAATATCCTAACTTTATCTGAATATTGTAACATTTGTTCTTGAATTATAGGTGGAGATGGAGTCTGGATAGTAAGCATATAACTGTGTGACCCATCCAGACTCCACCCACTTTCAAACTACACACAATCACTTATAGGGGAGGACTTTGAGTGGAGTATAGGTAAAGTTCAAATCTATATGCACATTTTATCAAAGACTTGCATGCTTTACAAGCTAATATTTACACTTGGTCCTGAGCAAGCAAAATGTCTACACAGTTTGTGCAAGTATTTTATAAAGGCTGCAAAAGTTAAGGAGTGGTAAGTGTAAAGCCCTTGTGGTAACTACAGGATGTGTGACAAGCATCTGCCCTGTATATATTGCACAGGCACCACATTACATACTTTGGGAAACATTTTATATCTATGTTTATTTCACACTTGATATATCGCCTTTCTGTAGATACAGTCAAAGCGGTTTACACGTATGATTTATTTATTTATTTTTTTTGCAGGTACTTTTCTGCATACTATCTGCCTACACATGTAACATGATGCCAGGCCCAAAAAAAAAAAAAAAACATGTAAAAGATAACGTCCACATCTGCAAATTCTCCATTCTCCCCTCACCAACTTTTCCCCAACAATTTACTACCCCAATTTCCCGCAAATAGAATACCTCTCTATCCCACCCTGAAAGGCCATAGCCCCAATCATTCCCAAGAGCATACCCCCCTGATTCAATTTCCCCTTAAAGACCATACTCCTTGATCCCCAAAGAACATGCCCCCCAAACATATCCCCTCGTAAGGCCATTACCCTTGATTGGCAAACCCCAAATGTAACCCTCTCATCTTCCAACCCTCCCCCTCCCTCTGGGACTTACCTGAAGATCTCTCTGATGCTTGAATGTTCCGATATGGGAGCAGACCCTTCAAAATGTTGGCAATGACACTTAACAGTAGTCTCATGGTACTATCATAGGGGTCATCCTTCTGCTGTGTTTAGTTTTAGGGATCATCATCACCAGTTTGAATCCAGGCTAGCTCTACAACAGGAGCAAAAAGGGACTGCCTCTGTCATGGAATACTAGACCACTAAGGACACTCCCTGTGGTAAGTTCTGGGAAGGATTGGATGTAGAGTGAGGGCCAGGGTATAGGAAGGTTACTTTAGGGGAGTTTCTACTCTGGGGAGGTATGGCATTTCAAGGTGATCAGATCAGGAGGCCATGAGATCAAGAGGGTATGCTCCTGAGTTGGGAATGTATGCTCTTGGGGGAGGATCGTAGGGATCAGATCAGGGGGTATGCTCATGGGGAAATCAAATTGAGAGATATGGTGTTGGGGAATATCAGGAGAATGCCTTTAAGGGGGATGAGATCATGGGGATGCTTGTTGGGGAGTGACTGGGGGGGATATGGCCTTTCAGAGGGGATTGTATTGGGGGGAAGGTCAGGGGAATGGTCTTTAAGGGAGGGACTGGATTAGGGGAATGTTCTTGTGAAGGGATTGGAGGACATAGCCTTTCAAGGGGGATTCGATCAGGAGGAAATGTCAGGGAGATGTGTCGTAGCATTGCAGCAATTTGCTGTGTTGTTTCTTTGGCCTGCAGCTGTGCTACCAAAGTGCCACTAGTGTGGCTGCACTTAATGCCATCTCTTGAGGCATCATTAAGTGCAGCCATGCTATTGGCAGTCATGTCAGCTTGTGCAAGGCATCATTGATACCTGTGCACCATCATAGCCAGCCATACCTATGTCCTTACCTGTCACACTCAAGACCTTCCCACCCCCACCTGCTAGCATGGGTTTTTACTGTGCTGTCTATTTTAGCAGCAATTGCAGATACCACAAGTCATAGATGATGGCAGAAAAAGACCTGCATGGTCCATCCAGTCTGCCCAACAAGATAAACTCATGTGTATACCTTACCTTGATTTGTACTTGCCTTTTTCAGGGCACAGACCGTACAAGTCTGCCCAGCAGTATTTCCCGCCTCCCAACCACCAGTCCCGCCTCCCATCACCGGCTCTGGCACGGACCATATAAGTCTGCCCTCCACTATCCTCGCCTCCCAACCACCAACCTCTCTTCCCCCACCTGCTGTGTTAAGAGCTACCATGCAGTAATACCAATGCTAGATGTTTAACTCAGCTTAGTAAAAAGCCTCATAGACACCTATGTGTCTTCATAAAATAAGCAAAAAATGTGGACCTTCCAGCCTAAACAATTTTGGCAAATTACCTTCCACCAAATATCAGGCATAATGATAAGCAGATTAGTCATCTAATTATCTTCATAAAGTAGTTGTGCCTTTGAATATTGATCCCTACTTTTCTATCCCATTTGTCTGCTAACATCACCAACTGAAAATGATTTCTTTTTGAATGGCAAAGACAGAGTAGTATTTTATAGAATTTCTCCACATTATTTAATTCCAAGTCCTTAGGACTGAGATGATGGTGCACCACAAGCAACCTTGGTTCAGTTCTCTTATTCACCAATTCTAGTGCTTTTGTGAGAGGCTGTATAACAAACCTTGAATAAACATAAAAATAAACATAGTGGTCAACCTTGGACATGCTGTTTAAAAAGACCATGTGTTCATTGTTCAGCTACTGCTTCTTGAGAACAGGTCAAGGTAACCACTTGTATAACGTGTATAGATGTTAGCACAATACAAATAAATACGTGTGATTCTATCCTGTTTTTAATGGATTTATTTTTCTATGTGTTTTCATCTTTTTAATTGTAAACCGCTGTGATCGTATGTATTTAAGCCAAGTGGTATAGCAAATGTAATAAACTATAATGTTATTGAGAAGGAAAAAATGTGTTAGTTGTCTCTAAGCTCTTCACATTTTTTCCAAGCTTTTTTATTATGAATAAAGTGGATTTGAATCCCAGATTCGTTCATGAAAGATTCATTATATAACTATTTGTCAGAAGGAAGTGTACCCATGCTTTTTTTAGGTATCTGCTCCAGATTTGATATTTTCTTAAACAGCTCACCAGGCCATCTGTTTGATATGCATGGCTGATAAAAGTAACTAAAGCTGTTCAATATGTTGAATTAATACATCTAAAATTAGTTTTCAGGATGAACTGTGTGCTGTGCTTGCCAGTTGCAATCTACATGGCTTCCTTCTCAACTAGCCTGCATAGAGGACAATGGCTATTCCCCTCCTTCCAAATTTTCTTTGCTCAAAAGAAAAACCTATCTTAGTTATTGCATTTTCTTTTTTCGGATTCATTTTGGTGTCTTGAGTAGTACAAGATTTGAGGTATATTTATATAGTGTGTTGCTTCCCATCCTTCATTTCTTTTATTTTCTAATTAATTTAGAAAATTATAATCTGTCCATCTATAACTTAAGGTAGTGGACAAACAACATGGAAATTAAGTTATAAACATATAGACATTTCTAAAATAATTAAAAAAACAAATATATTACAAATGAATAACATAAAGGTTCCTCTCATAGAAGCATTATTCATGTTTTAGACATTCATAAACTGGCACTTATATGTCCAAATTATATGGACATCAAAATCCTGATTTTACAAAGCCAGTATATTAAAATCTAAAACTGCAGAATGTGCATTTGAGAAGGGGGGAAGTGCTCTAGGCATGTTTAGAGCGGAACTTGGGCAGGCTAAAAATATGGACGTTCATTCCCCGATCAGTGGTGTACCAAGGGCAGGGTGGTGGGGTGGTCCGCCCTGGGTGCACGCCACAAAGGTGTGTAGGGAGCAGCCATGCGGCTGTCGACTCCACCGGTTCCCTGCGCCCTCTGATGTTACTTCCTGTT
This sequence comes from Microcaecilia unicolor, assembly GCF_901765095.1. Taxonomy (NCBI): domain Eukaryota; kingdom Metazoa; phylum Chordata; class Amphibia; order Gymnophiona; family Siphonopidae; genus Microcaecilia; species Microcaecilia unicolor. Next base: position 597,323,926 of record NC_044032.1, read on the forward strand.
CCAAAGCAGGGAACCGGCAGAGCCGTCAGCCGCGCAACTGCTCCCTGCACCTCCAGGAGGAAAGGGCGATGTGCTTCGGAGAGTGGAAGTGATGCGCCGGGGGGGGGGGGGGGATATCATGATTCGCAGGAGGAGAGTGATTTGCTGGTGGGTGATGCGCTGGGAGGGCACAGCGGCAATGCTTGCAGAAAAGGAAGGAACGTCCATATCCATAAAGGAGGATATCAGGAGTTAGACCTGCTAGCTGGAACATCCATTTGCTTCTTAATGTGCATTAAACAGCAATATTGTGCATTATACTACTGTAATGCACATTAGCTTAGATTATCAAGAGATAAATTAGATTGTAAGCTCTTTGAGCAGGGACTGTCTTTCTTCTATGTTTGTGCAGCGCTGCGTATGCCTTGTAGTGCTATAGAAATGCTAAATAGTAGTAGTAGTAGTAATACATAATAATGAGATGCAAAGCATGCACATCTCATTATTATATAAATCTAATAATGTAGCTTGCATTGAACTTTGCAAGTTGCATTATTCCAGGAAAAATAACATTTAGCTGGCAATCACAGGAAAAAGGGAAGTGGCTTCCCAGATTCCCCCCCCCCCCCCCCCTCCAATACACCCAATGAATCCCTGACAAAGATCTGCAATGCCTCACTTCTAGAAACCCCCATCCACTCTGTTAGCACCCATTACCTTAAACCATTTCCAGTTATTCCTTCCCTTCTGATAAGGGTCAGGCTACTATATAAAGGCTAAATGTCCTTAAATGGCAGCTTGGCCCATAGTGGCACTATCAGAACACTACTAGAAACTGCTGTGTCATTTTGATCACAGGAATATAAGGGGTAGGAGCGACTGAGGATTGCTTCTACCTGGTTCCACTGGACCACCAGTGATTTCTGCAGGTAAGCCCAAGGGGTCCACGGGGATAGGAGTCCTACAGCAGGGGTCTTCAGGGGATATGGGTTCTGTTGGGGGAGTCTTCAGGAAGGGAGTGTTCAGATAGGGTGTTTGGGGTGGGTGGTCAGCATTGGTCCCTTTAAGAAAGCTCCCTGAGAGCTTCAATCTGAGTGTCAGCAGGCCAATGCTCCTAGGGAGCAGAATAACACAATCTGCAACGTTGACCACAAATTGCATTACTCATTTACCATAGGAGTCAATAACCTGCGGTACTAAGCTACCACAAGTTTGTGACTCCTCCATTAAACTAAGCTGTAGTAAAATTGCAACTCTTGTACTTATGTCATGGTTTTAAATCTTCACTTCTGAACCACAAAGGCCAGCAAAGCTAGGGGCAATGGCCACTGGTCTCATATCTGTTACACATTAGAGTTCAATTACTGCATCATCAACCCTGCCTTCATATATATATCCTTTCTACAAGTGTCCTAAAATTTTCAACACAGCCATCATAGACCTTTCCAAGCTGGGATGTCCTGCATGCCTCCTTCTTTCAGAACTGAGAAGAAGGATGCATGTAATGTGGTCTACACAGGAATCTCTAAATATGAGCTTAAAAAACTGCACACGCTCTAGAACACTACAGTACTTGTTCTTTGTAATGCTAAGCAAAGAGATCATATAATCCCTCTTTTCAGGAGACTTCACTGGCTTCCATTAGAGGAAAGGATTAACTTTAAATTTTTGACTATGACATTCAAAGCACTCCGTACCGATCTTCCAGACTACTTAGTAAGGTTGACAATTTCCTATTCCCCTGCCCAACTCCTCCATTCAATAAACGATCGTAGACTTGTTCTTCCCAGCACACTGGGAATCTACCAGGAAAAGTGTCTTCTATTTTCTGGCACCTTTCCTGTGGAACAATTTGCTTCTATCACTAAGGTCAGAACTATCATTTACCATTTTTAAAATTGCTCTAAAAACACATTCATTCTCACTAACATTTCACTAACCCGCCCCTTTGATGGGGAGTCTCTGTAGTTAAGTAGCCTGGTTAGAAAGGTTAGAAGTATGATTTTTACCTTAATCCTATCGCTTCTCTTTTTTAGTTATGGGATGTTTGTTCTGTGTGAATGGTGACCCCTTCCCTATATTTTACAGAGTTATTTTCTTACCTTTATCATTTTATTTATTTGGATTGTTCTTTGCTCTGATTTTCTATGTAACACGAGTGATTTTATCAAGCTTGAATAAACATAAATATAAACATAATGGAGGTAATCACACCATAAACAAATTAATACATCTGGAGGTGCCTATTTAGAATATGTATTATTTTAAAAAGTAGGTGACTATTTTATAAAAGCTAGCATAACCCTATATATATGGGGAATCCTGCACAGTTAAACCCCACTGAGCTAGCCAGCCACCTATATTCAGCGTAGAACTGCTGATCATGGACTGTAACTAGTCTTTGTGTAACCAGATAGGTTAGGAGTGGGATGGGTACAGAATTTGGGCAGAGAGGCTACATAGACAATTAGCTGGGCTGGAGAAGGTCAAGGCTCAGGCAGGCTAAAGTCTGGGTAGGTGGTGATCAAGGCACAGGCAGGAAGGCTGAAGTCTGGGTATGTGGTGACCGAGGCATGGGCAGGGAGGTTGGAATCTGGACAGCTGGTGATTAAGGCATAGGAAGGCAGACCGGAGTCTGGTCAGGTAGCAGACAAGGCATATCCAGAAGAAAACCAGGGTCAAAGCCGAGGAGTCAATCCTAGTAAGGAAGCAGGTACAAGGACAGGTGGACTGGAGAGACAGGCAGGAACTAGGACAAGGGCCAATGCAAGAGCAGGAACTGCAGGCAGGAACAAAACCAAAGGCAGCAACTCACACCAAGCAGAGGTCAGAAGACCTGTTGCATAGGCAGGCAGAAGAGTCCCAAGAGCTCCTGAGGATGAAGTCATCATTGCACATCTCATCCTATTCCTACCACTGTTTTTTAAAAAATAGGCCCCCTGCATGCACATGCACCTAGGGGGGACCGACGCCAGATGCAGCAAAGGGACGGGCAGCCCACATGATCAGCAGGATGCTCCGGCATGCCAGAGCTGCAGCACTGGTGGCCCACCGCGCTGGGAGAACAGTCTGGAGCACCAGAGGAAGCTGCGAAGCCCGACTCCACTTTTTCCTAATGGCAGCAGGTAAGCCGGGTCATGGGGCACAGCCATGGCCAAAGCATATGGGAAATAAGGTCCTGGATCTAGAGGCTATGTTGGAAGAGGTTGATTTGGATTTAGTGGTGGTCACGGAGACTTAGTTCCCAAATAATCATGACTGAGATATAGTTATACTGGACTGTAATCCATTCAGAAAAGACAGAGTAGGAAGAAAGGGAGGGGTAGTGGCAATATACAAGATGATACATGCCACTACCTTCTCTTACAAGAGTACGCAGATATGGAATGCATTACCTACAGACCTGAAAGCAATCAAAGAAACATCTATCTTTCGAAAATCTCTGAAAACATTCTTCTTCAACAAGGCCTACAATGAGAACTTATAACCTCACTAAGTCCACTCAACTATGAACGCACACCTCCTATAATTACCCTAACAACTCTCTTCTCTCTTCCCTGACCCCTTCCTAAGCGCTACACATTACTAACTGTATCCGATATCCTGCTTTGACAGTGTTATCAAATCTATGTAAGCCACATTGAGCCTGCAAATAGGTGGGGGAATGTGGGATACAAATGCAATAAATAATAATAATAATAATATATGTTAAAGATAATATTAAAGCCACACAATTGCAGGACCTACAGGGTAAGGAAGAGGCACTGTGGGTCAATCTGGAAAGATGGAATGGCAAATGTATTTACATTGGAGTGATATACAGGCCTCCTTCACAGACAGAAGAAGGGTTCAAAGATTTAATTGACGACATTCAAAATATAGCTGTAAAAGGGGAAGTACTACCAATAGGTGATTTTAATATGCCAGATACTAATTGGGGTATCCCTATTGTGGGGTTGTTTAGAAGTAGGGAGATCCTGGATTCTCTACAGGGAGAACTGTTCAGCATTTAGTAATGGAACCCACACGAGATGAGGCCATACTAGACTTAGTGTTTACGAATGAGGAGACTGTTTCTGATTAAGTGGCCCTGAGAATCCAGAATCCCGGAATCAATCAGGCAGGAGCCTCCCCAGTCCCGTTAAATCAATCTAAATATTTACCTCATTGTATTCATGAGACTGCAAGCAGATTTTCAAAGAGAAACCCTGTAAGGGGTATTTAGTACTTGCACATGTTTGTCCTCCTTTAAAACAAATAAAATGTACACATAGGAAGTGAATGTAGCGCTTTAAAAATGAAAGGCTTGTCACTTGTGCATGTGCTTTCCCTCCCCCAACAACCCTGTACCTTTTTGACATGTGTAAAAGTACCTATGCTGTGAATAGTGCAGACACTGTTATCTGTAATGAGGTATTAATTATGAGAACTAATTTTGTTCCTTTAGATTTGCTTTTTTGTTAGTTACAGAAATTATTTAGTTCTTGGCCTTCTCTCATTTACTTACTGGATCTATACATTGGATTTTTGTTATTGTTTTTGATTATTTTCATTGGTTCTTAGGTCTCTTTTGCACTGCTTTATTTGGAAAATATTTTATTATTTATCCTGCCATTTTGGCAAGTCTTGCCTCAAATTCTGTCATTTGCCCTCTGAGGGGCTCTTTTACTAAGCTTTTGCATTGAGTGACACATGTATGATTATCTCCCAGTTGGTGAGCAGGTGTGTGTGTGTGTGTGTGTGTGTGTGTGTGTGTGTGTGTGTGTGTGTGTGTGTGTGTGTGTGTGTGTGTGTGTGTGCCCAATGCAAAGAGCTCCTAGCTCTCAGAGAAAAGGTCCATTCTCTTGAGGCTAGAGTAGCAGACTCGGAGGAGCTTAGGAAGCCAGAGAGGAATATAGAGGAGACCTACAGGAACATTGTAAAGAAGTCCCAACTTCAGTTTGGCAGCCCCCCTGTGTTGCCTTGGAGGTCTCCTAGAAGGAGAGCATCACCCTTGTGAAGTAGGAAGTACTCCTGTAGCCAGGACTTGCCCACCAGGGGATGCACTATCCTCTCGCACTGAAGATATGTCTCCAAAAACTTCTGCCCAGGCAGGAAGGGTTAGGACAGCTGTTGTAGTTGGTGATTCAATCATTAGGCATGTAGATAGCTGGGTGGCTAGTGGAAATGAGGATGGCCTGTTCACTTGCCTGTCTGGTGCAAGGTGGTGGACCTCAAGCGACACCTAGACAGGATCTTAGATAGTACTGGGGAGGAGCCAACTGTCTTGGTGCATGTGGGTACCAATGACATAGGAAAATGTAGGAGGGAGGTTCTGGGAGCCAAATTTAGGCTCTTAGGTAGAAAGCTAATGTCCAGATTCTCCAGGATAGCATTTTCAGAAATTTTCCCCTTTCTACGCACAGTACCCAAAAGGCAGACAGTGGTTGAGATGATGGTGCAGGGATGAGGGATTTAGATTTGTTAGGAACTGGGTGACATTCCAGGAAAGGGGGAGATTGTTCCAACAGGATCAGCTATGGGCTCCACCTTAACTGGGATGGAACCAGGCTGCTGGCACTAACTTTTAAAAGGAGATAGAACAGCTTTTAAACTAGAATGGGGGGAGGGTGGAAGACAACAGTCACCCAGGAGCACATGGCTCAGTGTGGTGTATCTTTGAAGGATACTATTGAAACAGGACATTTAGGGAATCCATGTAGAGAGGTTTCAACAAAGCTGAAAGTAAGCCAGGTGTGCTTAATGAAAGAGCAGGATAAAGGATGCACATTATCCCCTTACTTCTAAACAGCTTGTAGATCCAAGGAAAAACACAATCTGAAGTGCCTATAAACAAATGATAGAAGCCTAAAAAATAAGATGGGAGAGTTAAGAGTATATAGCACTAAATGATGAGGTAGATATAATAGGCATCTCAGGGACTTGGTGAAAAGAGGACAATCAATGGGACACTTTGTTAATAGGATACAAATTATACCACAATGATAGACAGGATCAAATTGGAGGGGGGGTTGCACTATATGTTAAAGAGGGAATTGAGTTAAACAAAATAGACATTCCACATGAAACAGATTGCAGCGTGAAATCATTATGGATAGAAATTCAATGTGTGAAGGGAAGGAGTATTCTTGTAGAGTTATACTACCATCCACAGAGACAGAACGAACAGACAGATGAAGAAATGTTAACAGAGATTAGGAAAGATGGCAAATTGGGCAACACTATAATAATGGGTGACTTCAATTACCCCAATATTGACTGGATAAATGTTACAGCAGAAAGTGCCATGGAGATAAATTTCTAGATGTAATAAACAACTGCTTCTTGGAGCAACTGGTCCAGGAACCAACAAAAAGGGGAGCCATTTTGGATCTAGTCCTTGGTGGAGTGCAGGGCATAGTTCGTGAGGTGGTGCTGTTGGGTCTCCTGGAAAACAGTGATCATAACATGACCAGGCTTGAGCTACTATCTGGGATGAACGTGCAATGGAAATCTACTGTAGCTGCATTTAATTTTTGAAAGGGCAACCATAATAAATGAGGAAAATGGTTAAAAGAAGCTAAAAGGATTGGCTGTTAAGGTTAGGACACTCAAGCAGGCGTGGACATTATTCAACAAAAACGTCTTGGAAGCCCAGACCAGATGCATTCCACATATTTGCAAAGGTGGAAAGAAGAGAAAACGACAGCCATCATGGTTAAAAGGTGAAGTAAAAGAGGCTATTACAGCCAAAAGATTGTCCTTCAAAGAATGGAAAAAGGACACAAATGAAGAAAATAAGAAGCAACATAAGCATTGGTAAGTCAGATGCAAAACATTAATAAAGAAGGCTAAAAAAGAAGATGAAGAGAAACTTGCCACAGAGGCTAAAACTCACAGTAACAACTTTTTCAGGTACATCAAAAGCATAAAACCTGCAAGGGAGTCCATAGGACCATTAGATCATGAAGGATCAAAAAGGGCACTCAGGGAGGACAAGACCATAGCAGAGAAATTGAATGAATTTTTTGCTTCGGTCTTTACGGAAGAAGATGTAAGAGATTTGTTTGTAGCAGAAATGGTTTTCAAGGATGATGATGCGGAGGAACTCAAAGAAATCTCTGTGAACCTGGAAGATGAACTGAGCCAAATTGACAAATTAAAGAGTAGTACATCACTTTGACCGGACAGCATACATCCAAGGGTAATCAAAGAACAAGCATGAAATTACTGATATGCTGTTTGTAATATGTATCCTGTCATTAAAATCATCCATAATACCTGAAGATTTGAGGGTGATCAATGTGACGTTGATTTTTACAAAGGCTTACAGGGGTGATCCAGGAAATTATAAACCAGTAAGCCTGACGTCAGTGCCTGGCAAAAGAGTGGAAATTATTATAAAGAATAAAATTACAGAACACATAGACAAACATGATTAAATGGGACAGAGTCAGCATGGGTTCAGCCAAGGGAAGTCTTGTCTCACCAATTTGCTTCATTTCTTTGAAGGCAAGAACAAACATGAAGGTAAAGGTGAGCCAGTTGATGTAGTATGTCTAGATTTTCAGAATGCTTTTGATAAGTCATGAGACGTCTGAGAAAATTAAAGAGTCATGGGATAGGAGGCAATGTACTGGTGTGGATTAGGAATCAGTTATTGGATAGAAAACAGAGGGTAGGGTTAAATGGTCATTTCTCTCAGTGGAGGAGGGTGAACAGTGGAGTGGCACAGGGATCAGTACTGGTACTGGTGCTATTTAACATATTTGTAAATGATATGGTAATCGGAACGAGGAGTGAGGTGATTAAATTTATAGATGACACAAAACTATTCAAAGTTGTTAAAAACATGTGCAGACTCTGAAATATTGCAGGAAGACCATAGGAAATTGGAAGACTGGACATCCAAATGGCAGATGAAATTTAATGTGGACAAATGCAAGATTATGCACATTGGAAAGAATAATCCGAATCATAGTTATCTGATGTTAGGGTCCACCTTAGGGGTCAGCACTCAAGAAAAAGATCTATGTGTCATTGTAGATAAATCTGAAATCTTCTGCTTAGTGTGCAGCGGTGGCCAACAAACAAGATGCTGAGAATTATTAGGAAAGGAATGGTGAATAAGACCAAAAATAATATAATGACTTTGTATCGCTCCATGGTGCGACCACACCTTGAGTATTGTGTTCAGCTCTGGTCGCTGTATCTCAAAAAAGTTATAGAGGAATTAGAAAAAGTTCAAAGAACAGTGACCAAAATGATAAAGGGGATGGAATTCCTCTCGTATGAGGAAAGGCTAAAGAGGTTAGGGCTCTACAGCTTGGAAAAGAGACAGATGAGGGGAGATATGATTGAGGTCTACAAAATCCTGAGCGGTGTAGAACAAGTAGAAGTAAATTGATTTTTAATTTGTTGCAAAAGTACAAAGTCTAGGGGACACTCAAGGAAGTTACATGGAAATACTTTTAAAACAAATAGAAGGAAATATTTTTTCAATCATCAAATAGTTACACTCTGGAACTCTTTGCCAGAGAATGTGGTAACAGTGGTTAGTGTATCTGGTTTTAAAAAAGGTTTGGACAAGTTCCTGAAGGAAAAGGCTATAGTCTGCTATTGAGACAGACATGGGAAGCACTACTTGCCCTGGGATATGTAGCATAGAATGTTGCCTCTATTTGGGTTTCTGCCATGTACTTGTGACCTGGCTTGGCCACGGTTAGAAACAGGATACTGTGCTAGATGCAACATTGGTCTGACCCAGTATGGCTACTCTTGTGTTCTTATGTTCTTATGCGGTAAAAAATGGCCAGCACTATCCCCAGCAGAGGTCTTTACTGCATGCTGAGGCCACTAAAATGGCCCCATTTTCCATTAGTTCCATTAATGGCCATGCACTGATTTCCTCATTAGCACATGAGCACTTACTGACACCTATTTTCTAGGCAGTAAGGGCTCACGTGCTAACCATTCCCTAATCAGTTAGCATGCAGCAATATAGCTGCATTAACCAAATAGTGCATAACACACCTACTCTCTGCCCCCAGACATGCTGATCCCAAAACTACCACAGGACGCCTGAGCATGCCCTGCAGTAGTGCTTTTTAACCTGCAGTTAGCACGCATTAGTGCTTATCACTGCTTAGTAAAAGGACCCCTTAATGTTTTTTGTCTAATTTTTCAGCTAGTGAGTCTTTCACTGACAAAAACATATCATTACTGTCTGAATTACTGATTTTCAAATGCCACATTGTTGCCAGTTTTATAAGGCTTGGCATTTCTTGCAAGGATTGTATAGCCTAAACATGGAAGTGATGGTAAAGTGGGTAGATTGCAATGATCATTGGATAGTTCTATAACACTTTTTTTTTTATTTTACATTGTGTTGAAAGGATCAGGAAGGACTGGACCATTGAAACATAACAAATTTTTCCTGTTGGGAATATAAAAAACGCAACACAATGAGGAAAAAGGTTTGGAAAAGGATATCCAGTTGATTGAGGGGGAAAGATAGGATGAGCTGTTGTAGATCATGGCACTGGGCAATTGCTCCTGGGCTAGGCTACAGCAATGGAGAAATAAATCACCAGATGCAAGGGGGGGGGGGGGGGGGGGAAGATGCATTTGCAAATAAGATTACTTCAAATGCAGCACTGTAATTATTGAGGGCTTCAGTGATTTTGCCCAGACAGCATGCCATAACTTCAAATGACAGCAAGACTCTGACACAGCTATTAAAGCATGGGCATAATTCCTAACTATTATGCATCTGAGCTAACAATAGGTGTCTCGACGTGATGTTATCAAGAAAATAGCTGCTGTGTTTGTATTATAGTTCAGCATGGTTTGGAGCTCCTGTATAAACTTCTATCATAACAACATTTCTACTAAAGCTGTCAGTTAATCAGCTACAAATCATTGGAAGGTCTTGGAATAGTGATAACAGCCATTTGCTCCAATATTATCCCCGTTTGTCTAACAGTCTGTCATGGTTTACTTAGGACAAGGAGAACCATTTTCCTGCATACAACAGCACAGTTGTGCAAGCCCTTCAGTCTCTGCCCTGCAAATTTTCAGAGTCAGATAAAATGCTAGAAGATCTATTCAAGCCCAGGCATTTTTTTTAAACTGTCAAAACAGAATGGACAATACTCAGAGTCAGATGCACTGACCCTAATGAGCCAGCAACGTGGTTTTTAAACCAGTTCTAGCCAGTCTAGCGAGCAAGTAGTAAAACGAGACATGCACAAAAGGGTTCTCCGAGCCATTTTCCTGTCACGGTAGCAGCTACCGAAAAGAGAATGCAAATGATCAAAAAGGTATTATAATGAGCTAATTAGTATTATAATGTGCATGCAAGGCAGATGCACAGCCGTTTTCCGACCCCATGCACAAAAGCAGTCCCTACCATGGAAAACCTAATGGGAGGTCTGCACCTCTCGTTAATGCTGGCTGCGGCTGCTGTGAGCTTCTGTGGCAATTTATTGGAGGCTGCAGACAGCTATTATGCATGCAGCTTGTCTGCGTGTATGAAGCCGTCTTTGGCATTGTGCAGCAGATGGAAAGAAAGCGGGATCCTGGAAAGAGAGAACTGCAAAGATCGAGGGAGACCCAGGTCTCTCTCAGCCAATCACAGCGCGTTTAGGAGAAATGCAAAGATCGAGGGTGACAAAGCAGGTCTCTCAGTCAATCACAGCGTGTTTAGTTAACAGCAGTGACAGCTAAACGTGCTGTGATTGGCAGGCACTTCTTTTTAGTGTTATGCTTCTTGCATTAAAAAAAAAAAGTAGAAGTGCCTGCCAATCACAACGCGTTTACCTGTCACTTTTGTCAGCTACACGCACTGTCATTGGCTGAGAGACCTGGGTCTCCATTGGATCGTTTAGTTCTCTCTCTTTCCAGGGTCCCGTTCTCTCCCTCTGCTGCACAATGCCAAAGACAGCAATTTATTGGTGGTTGTAGACAGCTATTATACATGCAGCTTGTCTGCGTGTATGAAACCGTCTTTGGCATGCGCAGAGCAGCCATGCATAATGCTTGGCTGCTCTACGATGCTCAGTTGGCCAACTGGCTTCCCCTCCCTAGGATGGAAATCGCTTGCAAATGAGCTAACAGCGAACAGCTCATTTGCATGCGATTTCCTTCATGCATGCCCATTTTTCTCCAAATCGCTAAGGGATCGGTAAGGGAAGGGCTTTTTCCATGGAGTTAGTGCATCTGGCCTTCAGTTTTGTCCTATAGTTGATACATTCATGTATATAATCTTATTCCTCACTTTCCCATTTCATAGAATAGCACTTGGCTAGATACTTCTCAGTTACAGTGATGAAGAGTCAAATGAGGCCACTTGAATAATGATGTAGCTGAATCTACACTGTTACATTTACCACAAGAAATGTCAAAGTGCCTTGAGAGAACAGGGATCCTGCACAGCATACTGCCGTAAGCATCATAACAAGAACAGTATTAGTTGCTTTAAAGCTTTTGCATAGCTGCTAGTGAACACTGGAGATGGATAACAACCAGCCAAATCATCTGAGTGGGACTGCCCTGCCCCCTACCCAGCTGATTGGCCAGAAATTTGGAAGGAAACTCTGCCCGGATACTACTCAGAGTGCTGATTAATAGTCAGTGAAACACGGTAGCATCTCCAATCTCCTCAACACCCTCCTACATGCTCAAATTAAAAAACTATAGCCACACCAAATACCCACTGCCTAACTTAAGTACATAAGTATTGCCATACTGGGACAGACCAAAGATCCATCAAGCCCAATATCCTGTTTCCAACAGTGGTCAATTCAGGTCACAAGTACCTGGCAAGATCCCAAAAAGTACATTTTATGCTGCTTATCCTAGAAATAAGCAGTGGATTTTCCCCAAGTCCATTTTAATAATGGTCTATGGACTTTCCCTTTAGGAAGCCATCCAAACCTTTTTGCAAAAACTTAAAACCTTGTTCATTAGAAATCCCTCCCCACTTCTGAGTCTTCCACAGGCTTACCCCATAAACCTAAAGGACTAGATTCTATATATGGTGCCTGAAAAATCGGATCAGAAAATATTTCCACCTAGGCCTAGATTAGCCATGGTTTATAGAATATACCTAGCATTTATGTCAAGTAATTGAAATACCGGTGCCTAAGTTAGGTGCAGAGCAGATGTATTTTATAACCCTGCATGTAGATTTTCAGAACGCCCATGATCCGCCTATTCCATGTCCATGGCCACGCCCCCTTTTGACAGCCCACATTAGAATTTAAGCACACCACTTTACAGAATATGCCTTACAAGTTGTGCATGCAAATTCTATTAGTGCCATTTAGTGTCAATGATTGCTTGTGTCAATTATTGGAGCTGACTGGTATGTCAAGTAATTACATTGTGCATGCAAGTCCAGAATACGACTGGATTTGCGTGCACAATTTTGGTCATGCTATCTAGAATCCCAGGGAAAGTGTCTTTCTGGGGCAGGACCTATCCCTATTCATTCCTGCTTGCCAGCATCATCTTTCAAAATGGTGCCAGCTTGTCCCATGCTCATCTATGCCTTTTGCATTTGGGACAAAGAAGAGCCTGGGGACAACTGGTACAATTTTGAAAGATGTTCCTAGTGGAGCAGGAAAGAGTGGGAATCTTTCCTGACCCCTAAAGACATGCCAGGCTTCTAGAGTAAGGTTGAAGAGAGTCCTGGGATAGAGGGGGATTCTTAAAGGGAAGTTTCTTTTTTGCAAAGGGGGTGAAGCTTTAAAACCAGGTGCAGAGCTTAAATATGACTACTTTTTTGAATGCAAAATTGAGTGTATAGGGAAATCAAAGGCTCTCCACTGTCCTACATACCACCAACAAAACTTTGCAGGGAAAGTGGAGGTATTAAGAAGTCTTTAGAGCTTATTTAAAAGATAGCTGCTCATGGATGGGGTTTGCAATCAGACTTTGCCACACTTTCAAAATTGTATGTGAATGGGAAAATACTTGCAGCAAAAAAAATTGTGCAAATTTTTACAGGTACTTCCAGGAACTTTTCAACGGAAAAATATGCTTATACTTTCTACTATGTGGGCTGTTTGGAAAAATAGCTTCAAATGAAGAAAATATTATGCAGTATAAGCATTTGCAAGTTAGATGCAAGGCATTAATAAAGAAGGCTAAAACAGAATTTGAAAAGAAACTTGTACAGGCAAAAATGTTTCAAGTACATATGAAGCAGAAAGCCTGTGTGGGAGATAGTTGAATTGTTAGATTCTCAAGGAGTTAAAGGAACACTCAGGGAGGACAAGGCCATAGTGAGGAGACTAAATTAATTTTTTGCTTCAGTCTTTATTGAGGAGCATGTAAGGGAGTTATCTGTACCAGAAATTATATTTAAGGATAACAATATAGAAGAAATCTCAGTGAATCTGGAACATGTAATAAGCCTAACTGACAAATTAAAGAGTGGCAAATCACCTGGACTGGTTGTATACACCACAAGGTACTGAAAGAGCTCAAAAATGAAATAGCAGATCTACTATTGGTAATCTATAACCTGCCATTAAAATTGTACATGGTACCTGAAGATTGGAAGGTAGCCAATGCAACACCAACTTTTTAAAAAGCTTCCAGAGGTGATTCAGGAAAGTACAGACCAGTAAGCATGACATCAGTGCTGGGCATACTGGTAGAAACTATTAATAAAAAAAAACAATTACTGAACATATACACAATTATGGTTTGATGAGACAGAAAGGCTTATTTTCAAAGCACTTAGACTTACAAAGTTCTATAGTAACCAGCCGCTAGTGAGGCTTGATAAAAGGGGGCCTAAGTGCTTTGAAAATGATCCCCAGAGTCAACATGGATTCCGCCAAAGTAAGTTTTGTCTCACCAATTTACTATATTTTTTGTAGGTGTGAAAAAGCATGTAGATAAAGTGAGTCAATTTTAATGCAGTGTATCTTTTGACAAAGCCAGATGTCCTCGTCGCTGGAGGAGCCCCGGCGGCCGCGGAGCCACCATCTTCTCAGCGGGAGTGGAGCATGGAGTTGTGAAACCGAAGAAGGGCTGTGCGATCCTGACTCCGGCCCCTAACATGGCAGAAGTGCGAAGTCCTGGGGTCCAACTCATCCACGAATCCAGTTCGGTAGAAAAGAGTCACCTGTCTCAACTTCTCCTGCAGCCTGCTTTTTCGCCTATCCTGTTGCTCCAATCTCATCTCTTCTCAACCTTCAGGGGCTGGCTTGGGAATACAGGGGTTCAGCCTTCACCTTGGCCCTAGATGTCACCTGTACTCCTTCTTGCCAGCATATTTGGACCAAATTGGACTTTTTACACCTGTCCTGATGTACCTCTCCTGATCTGGCCATTAACTTACAGTGCATTTCCCTTCCCACCCTTTTCCCTCTCATCCTTCTGCCTCCTATCCTGTCATTGATATTGTAATTGTAATTTTGTTTCTGCCCCCTATCATGTCATTGAAATTGTAATTTGTTTCCTCAGTTCATTGTAAGCCGCTTTGAGGCCGCTTTAGTGGTATTAAGCGGGGTATAAATGTTCTGAATAAATAAATAAATAAATGAAAGACTCCAGAGAAAATTAAAAAGCTATGGGATAGGAGACAATGCTCTGTTGTAGATTGGTAACTGGTTAAAAGATAGAAAAACAGAGAATAGGGGTCAATGGCCAGCTCACTCACAGGAGAAAGGTAAATAGTGGAGTGCCACAAGGATCTGTATTGGGACCAGTGTTTTTTAACATATTATAAATAATCTGGAAATGGAAATGATGAGTGAGCTGATCAAATCTGAAAATGACATGAAATTATTCAAAGTTGTTAAATTGCATGCAGGTTGTGCGAAATTGCAGGAGCACCTTGGGAGGCAGATGAAATTTACAAGTACACGTGATGCATGTTGGGAAGAATAACACAAATTATAACTACATGAAGCTAGCTTCCACATGGGTTGAAATCTTCTGCTCAGTGTGCGGTGGAAGCCAAAAAAGCAAACAATGTTAAGAACTATTAGGAAAGGAATAAAACAGAAAGAATCATAATGCCTCTGTATCACTCCATGGTGAGACTGCATCTTGAATACTATCAGGCTCATTTTCGAAAGAGAAGGCCGCCCATCTTTCAAAACAAATCGGAAGATGAGCGTCCTTCTCACAGGGTCATCCAAATCAGTATAATCGAAAGCCGATTTTGGACGTCCCTAACTGCTTTCCATCGCAGGGATGGCCAAAGTTCAAGGGGGCGTATTGGAGGCCTGGTGAAGGCAGGACTTGGGCATGCCTAACACATGGACGTCCTCGACCCATAATGGAAAAAAAAGGGCGTCCCCAATGAGCATGTGGATGACTTTACCTGGTTCTGTTTTTCTTACGACCAAGGCACAAAAAGGTGGCCAAAGTGACCAGATGACCACCAGAGAGAATCAGGGATGACCTCCCCTTACTCCCCCAGTAGTCACTCCTCCCATCCTCAAAAAACATCTTTCAAAATATTTTTTGCCAGCCTCAGATGTCATACTCAGGTCCATCACAGCAGTATGCAGGTCCCTGCAGTGCACTTCAGGCAGGTGGATCCAGGCCCATCCCCCTCCCTACCTGTTAGGTTTGTTGAGAAAACAGCAAGCCCTCTAAAACCCACCAAAAACCCACTGTACCTACATCTAGGTGCCCCCCTTCACCCATAAGGGCTATGGTAGTAGTGTACAGTTGTGGGTAGTGGATTTTAGGGGGGGTTGGGGGGCTCAGCACACAAGGTAAGGGAGCTATATTCCTGGGAGCATTTTATGAAGTCCACTGCAGTGCCCCCTAGGTTGCCCAGTTGGTGTCCTAGCATGTCAAGGGGACCAGTGCACTAGAAATGCTGGCTCCTCCCATGACCAAAGGGCTTCCATTTGGTCGTTTCTGAGATGGGCGTCCTTGGTTTCCATTATCGCCGAAAATCAGAAACAACCAAGTCTAGGGACGACCATCTCTAAGGACGACCTAAATTTCAAGATTTGGGCGTCCCCAACCGTATTATTGAAACAAAAGATGGACGTCCATCTTGTTTTGATAATACGGGTTTCCCTGCCCCTCCATCAGGACATTTTGCGAGGACGTCCTCAACAAAACTTGGGCGTCCCTTTCAATTATGCCCCTCCACGTGTAACTCAGGTCACTGCATCTCAAAACAATGTAGTGGAACTGGAAAAGGATGACAAAAATGATTGAGGGAATGTAAAACCTCTCATGCATGGTGTACTTAAGAATGCTTATTTACACCTGCCATTGTTTCGGATAAATAATGTCTTATTTTTTGCATATCAGTGTGGATTTATGCTACCATAATGGAATCTGGGCATAGGTGCCTTTATAAAATAGGTATTTTCAGGCCTAGTCAGTGCTTTTCAGCAGTCTAGGCTATAGAGCTCGGCCCACCACTATTCCAGTGGAGGGGTCTCAAGTTGTAACACATATTAACAACATGTATTAATATGCTTCTTGAACTTATTTTAATTTGTGTTATATTCTGTACATTATTATGTTTTATTCACTTTATTGTTTATTTGTAAGCCACATTGAACTTGAGTCTGTTTTGGGCTAATGTGGGGTATAAATGTCATGAATAAATAAATAAAATAAAGAAATTGAATTTTTAGATGAGCAGGGACTGTCTTTCTTCTATGTTTGTGCAGCGCTGCGTACGCCTTGTAGTGCTATAGAAATGCTAAATAGTAGTAGTAGTAGTAGAACATCCAGTTACTCCAACAATCTATATCTTACCAAAGATACATAACTCTCTCACAATACCACCTGGAAGACCCATCATCTCTGCAATAGGTTCCTTACCTAGATGGTCAGTTTGGGCACTTTTTTTATGCTTGGTCGTGAAAACAAATGGACCATTAAAGTCGTCCAAATGCTCGTGAGGGACGCCCTTCTTTTTTCTATTATCGGCCGAGGACGCCCATCTGTTAACCATGCCCCCGTCCCGCCTTTGGTACACTGACGACACGCCCCCTTGAACTTTGGTCATCCCCGCGACAGAAAGCAGTTGAGGATGCCCAAAATCGGCTTTTGATTATGCCGATTTGGGTGACCTTAGGAGAAGGACGCCCATCTCTCGATTTGTGGCGGAAGATGGGCGCCCTTCTCCTTCAAAAATAAGCAGGATAGGCCCCTACGCATGCCCAACACACGTCAATTTGTAATTACTGCACGGCTGCCGCATGGCCCGGACAGTAATTTCATTTTTTACGTGCGTCCACTACGCGCACCAGAAAATAATTTTTATTTTCTGGCGTGCGGCTTTACCGGGTGACATTCTTTACCAGATATGCTGGACCTGTGGGGGGGGGGGGGAGGGGGGGGAGAGAGAGATGCCAGACTATGAAGGCAGAGAGCAGAGTCTGAGAGTAGGCCACTGGTCTAACAGCAGGTGGCCCCTACCCAATAGGCAGCTTTGGGCTTTTTGCCAGGCTCACTCAATGGTAGCTACATCCTTGTATCAGTGCCCCAGGGATCTCAGGAGGAAGACCAACTAGTTCAGAAGGTTGGGTAGCTCCCCCGGCTCTAGGCTTGATGTTACTTTCTCTCTCAGTAGTTTAGAATCAGGGTACAAAGCATAATCCCCTCCTTCAAAGAAGTATTTATGATCAAGGAGAAGGCTGTTCACGTTCACCAACGAGAAGGTTGTAGACCTCTCAAAATTCACTTGACTTAATTTTGTTAGTGGATTGCAATAACTGTTCACATGCTGCTGCATTTCCTCCCTAATAATCATCCATCTCCTTAATGCCTTTTTCCTCCATTGACCCCTGTGCTTTTGTTAAGAAAGCTTATATCAACACTAGCAACAACTACAAAAAATAATAATAATAATAAGACACCATGAACTCTTTTTCACTGTGCGTGATTGTATCTGCCTATACACTTTGAAGAAAAACTGTTAATAGGATGCATGAATGAGCAAGTGTGTGTGACATTTCCAGCTAAGAGGCAGGATACAGACTACCAGGAAGAGATAACTAAGTCAATGGTGAGTGCATGTAAAATGTAAGCAACTTTGGCAGGACTTAATACTGTACGGCAGTCGGGAAATTAGATAACAAAAGGTTGGCAATGTGCATTTTGCTCTTTAATAGAAGAGATACTATCAGATAAGCAAACAGCCAAATATTCACATCATGTCTTTCCTAACAATAACATGAACAGGAATACCTGGCACTGTTAAAGTTTTCATGTTATTTTCTTTGGAACTGATTGCAGTTTGGACCATTTGCTCTCTAAGACAAGTATATATTTTCTCCAAATTATTTTTTTAATCATCTTTTTGTAAGGACAATATTTCCATAATATTTTCCAGATTACACATTTAGTGCTTCTTTTACAAAGCCGCACTAGCGATTCCCGCGCAGCAAATGAGAGGAAGCCCATAGGAATAGAATGGGTTTCATTTCATTTGTCACACCGGGAATTGCTAGCACGGTTTAGTAAAAGAATCCCTTAATGAGATATTTCATTTTCAAAAGTCCAAAAAAGGTATAAAGTGGCAGATGGACATTTTTTTTTCACAAAAACATCCTAATCACCACTTTCAAAACAAATATTTTTCTGTGCAAGTTATTTAAATCTCAGGAGTGCTTGTTGGAGGCACGTTCAAGGTGGGACTAGTGCGGGCTTACGATTTGGATGGTTTTCTGCAATAATGGAACATTGTAAAAACGTCCAGGGCAAAAACTAGGAGATTTTTGGCTAGGCCTGTTTCAATAATGACTAAGGGTCCTGTTTACTAAGGCGCAATTAGCATTTTTAACACACCTACAATTATTCCGTGCGCTGTGTAGGCGCCTATAGGGATATTGTAGGCAAGTACACGGTTAACGTGCATACATGGTTAACGTGCTTTAAAAATGTTAACGTGCCTACAAAGCAGCTTAGTAAATAGGGCCCTTAGTGCCAAAAAGGTGTCCAAACTGACCAGATGACCACCGGAGGGATTAAGGCATGATCCCCTCTTAATCCTCCAGTGGTCAATGACCCTCTTCCACCCCCTAAGAGGTGAACATGACCGTATGTACCAGGCTCTATGATAGCTGCAGACATAATGGCCATTCCTCTTAGAGCAGCAAGTAAGTCCCTGGGGTAGCCTAGTGGTCAGTGCAGGGGGACCCAGGCCCATATCCCACTCTAACGTGGTGGAAAGTGTGAGTGCCCCCAAAACCCACAAAATACCTACTGAACCCACATATAGATGACACCTGCAGGCATAAGGGCTATTGTAGTGGTGTAAAGTGCATTTATTTTGCTATTGCTGGAGAGTTCACCATACAATAAATGGGGGTTATGATGTGATGTGTACCTGGGACCTTTTATGTAAAGTTCATAGCCGTGCATCCTATGCTGCTCCACTGCTCTGCTGGGATGTCTGTGTGGCCAGTCTAGTAGGACTGCTGGTTCCCAGAAATCCCAATGTCTTGCATTTGTGTGTTTTTCCCTTGGACATTTTTTGTTTGAAAATGGCCCTAAAAAATACACACTGAGCACAAAAACGTCTAAAATAGGGAAATTTTCAAACCGAGAAGACAGACATTTTTCTGGTTCAAAAATGACCTTGTTTGGCACTGGATTATTGGACATTTTTTTTTTTTTTCAAAACATTCAAAAATGGATTTAGACAGAGTGGAGAAGTGGCCTAGTGGTTAGAGCACTGGTCTTGCAATCCAGAGGTGGCCAGTTCAAATCCCACTGCTGCTCCTCGTGATCTTGGACAAGTCACTTAGCCCTCCATTGCCCCAGGTACAAACTTAGATTGTGAGTCCTCCTGGGACAGAGTACGTGAACGTAACTCACCTTGAGCTACTACTGAAAAAGGTGTGAGCAAAATATAAATAAATAAAAAATATCAAAAATGCCCCTCTATATATGTTAGATTATTCTATTGTTAGCCCTCATAACTTTATGGGAGGATAATGATTTTTTTTTTTTAAATGAAGGAACTTTAAAGTTCTCTCCCTGCCAAGGAAGCTCTGTGGGTTAACTTTGTGTGTAGAAGAAATTTCATCTATATTTATAAAAATCTATTAGAACCAATCACATATTGTTTAAATAGTGTGCTGCTATCTATGAGCAGGCAAACAGCAAAGGAGACACAAAAGATGATGAAAAACAACCAATGGACTAAGAGTTCACATCAGAAGTTTATTCCACAGTAAGTACTGGACTCGACACAAATCGTGTTTCGGTCACAGGAGCCTGCCTCAGGAGTCCCTGTGGTTTACAAATTTCTTAAAGTGTAGAAACATCTGTGCATGGTGAACCAAACAGAAAACTGAACCACCTCGGATATGCAGAAACAGTATACAGACGCACACAGCTGTCTTGTCTGAAAAGAAGGTGAGCCCTTAGGTCCCGCAAGGCCCCGAAGGACCTCAGAGGACAGCTGTGCAACCCCAAGTCTTCACCCGCGGCGACCGCCGTTCACCGAGGGTTGAGTCCCCAGCTGCAGGCGGCCAACGGGACTTCCGGAACCGCGGGGTTGACGAACTGACCCAATACTGGAACCAGGAGCAAAGAGGGCAGGTGGGAAACAGAGAAGTCCAAAAACAGGCAACAGGTCAGGGCAGGCAGCTCACAGCATAGTCAAAACAGGCAATAGGTCAAGGCAGGCGGCTAGCAGAGTCGTCCAGAAACAATCCAAAGGTCAGAACCAGGAGAGCAAGGAAAACGAACTGAAAACTAGAACACACGGAGACTGGCCTCGGGAAACAGAACCTGAAGCAATGTCCTGTCTCAGGCCCGCTCCTTAAATACTGTCAGCATTCAACCGCCCAGCCCCAGCCGACATGGCCGGCCAATCGGAACCCGGTTACTGACGAAATCCTTCTGGTTGGTTCCGTCCGACCACCCAGGCGGGACTACAGCACCGGCCTCCCAATCTAACTCCTCTGAGGCGGAGCTTCGGGTTCCCGCGCCCGAAAGTGGAGGAGACGCCGGCCATCGCGTCTTGGCGCCATTCTCCCCGCTGGCGCAAGCACGGACCTCGGCCCCGGCTCTCCGCCGCGGCCTCAAGAAGGCCGGCCCTCGCCGCAATGGACACCGGTTCTTGTTTCCCGCAGAGGAGCAGCCGGAGGGAGCGACGGATGTGACAACAGCAAACATGTGACAAAACGATATGTCAAACAGAGGCTACTAGATATAACGTCATGCTGCTATCTATAACACTGGTTATGAAAATACCTAGGTGAAAGGGAGCTTAGAAGAAAGCTGCTGCATGAAATAGGGGATTCATCGCTATGACCATCCCCTCACTTTTCCAATGCAAAATCTCAGTTTCTCTCTTACAAGTGCCCTACATTCCTGACAGCATATTTTTATAAAATGGATCTCTCTCTTTTGTAAAAATATTAATATGAATTCAGCATACCTGGCTCCTGCAAGTCGGTATTCTAAGAGGTAATTTATACACATAACTGGCCACTTATCCAAGTAAATGACTAAAATACTATCATTTACGTGTCTTCTTGCCACTTACAACTATGCAGCTTCTTATAGGATTATATCCCTATGAAAATTCCAAATTGGCTTACCTTCTGTGATTTTCCACTGATGGAAACGTAAAGGGTATGAGGACTTATGCCTGTGTTATCCGGTTAGTATGCACTAATCAGAACATGCTAATAACAGTGGTTAGCATATCTGGGTTTAAAAAATGGTTTGGACAAGTTCCTGGAGGAAAAGTCCATAGTCTGCTATTGAGACAGACACGGGGAAGCCACTGCTTGCCCTGGGATCGGTAGCATAGAATGTTACCACTATTTGGGTTTCTGCCAGGCACTTGTGATATGGATTGGCCACTGTTAAAAAGAAAATACTGGGCTAGATGGACTATTGGTCTGATCCAGTATGGCTTTTCTTATGCTTTTATGTTCACCCATTCCCCGTCCATGACATTCTCTCTCCAAAAATTATTTTTTTTTTAAATGATGTATGGTTAGTGTATGGCAAAGGCACGTTAAGTGCAGGTTAGAACTTAACACCCTTTAGTAAAAGGGCCCAGTATTTCTTTTATGACCTTGTTTTCAGCTTTCTGTACAATTAGGTTTACTTAATTGTATTATTTAGAAAATTATTAATACACATTTTTAAACAGAATTATGGGGTCCTTTTACTAAGGTGTGCCAAAAAGTGGCCTGTGCTGGTGTAGACAAGTATATTGGACATGTGCAGGTCCATTTTTCAGCACACCTGCAAAAAGGCCTTTCTTTGGCCGAAAATGAGCGTCCAGCAAAATGAAAATTGGCACACATCCATTTTGGGCCTGAGACCTTACTGCCACCCATTCACTTAGTGGTAAGGTCCCATGCATTAACCGGGAGCTAATCATCAGCGCACGTACAATGTCGATCACTGCCCGGTTAACGCCACACACCAGAAAATAAAATATATTTTCCAGCGCACATAGTGGAAACACATAAAAATTTAAATTACCGCCCGGGCTATGCAGTAGCTGGGCAGTAGTTCTGAACTGGCGTGTGCTGGGGGCACATAGGCGCCTACACGGCTTAGTAAAAGGGCCCCTATGCCCTTTATCACAGCACTGAAATAGCCCTTGTGTCTATGGTTAATGACATCATTTGTTTTTTGGATGTAGGGCACGAAGTATTGTTGCTTCAATTAGATCTTAGATCTCATTTTGATTTAATCGATCATGAATTGTTAGTCATCATCACATAAACCTACATTACCCAAATTGCAAAGGACTGAAATACAAAACAACTTATGCATCCAGCTTCTCCTACCTAAGCGCACAACTATGGAATGGACTCCCTAAAGCTGTGAAAATTATCCATGACCATCTGAACTTCAGGAAATCATTAAAAACCACCCTCTTCAAAAAGGCCTACCCCACCGAGCCAACGTAAATCCCCACACCCAGCAACACAACACAACTATGATCGTACTGGACAATATACAATCTTCATCCCTCCCATCCTCATGGTGCCTGATACACACCTACCTCATTTCGACCACAATATAACCTGTATTTGTTATCAACCGACTGGCGAACGCCTGTACGGTATACAATGTAAGCCACATTGAGCCTGCAAATAGGTGGGAAAATGTGGGGTACAAATGTAACAAACAAATAAATAAATCTACAAGAATCAGGTATTAATGAATCATCATTAAAATGGTTTCATTCTTATCTTCCTCCTTGCTCATTTGTATCTGCTTTAAACTCATTCGACTCTGATTCTTACCCTTTGTCATGTGAGTCCAGCAAGGCTCATTCTCTCCCCTACATTGTTCAACCTTTTTCTTGCCCCTTTAGCTACTCTTATCCAATCTTTAGGCTTTCATGTTTATGTATATGTTGCTGACATTCAGTTACTGTTTGCATATGTTCTCTGGGATAATTTCTTGATTGAATTAAATAACAAATTTTCAAAGATTGCTGTTCCTCTAGTCCACCATGTATAGTTTTTAATTAGACAATAATCCTGATCAAGCATAAACTCTTGTCCTTTCGATATGTCTTTGCTGTTCAAATCACACATATCTCGTATTGTGCAAAATTCCTTTGTCTCATTACAGAAAATCACATCTTTAAAACCATTTGTGGAAATTGATGCATTGAAAACTTTAGTTCATGCATTAATTTGTAATTGCCTAGATTACTGCATTGATGTCCCACTTTACTCACTCAGATGCATCCAAATGCTATGAAGTACTGCAGTAAGATTGATTTATAATGCAAAAAATTTAGACCGTGTAACATCACTCCTATATGATCAACATTGGTTACATATCTAATATAAAATTCAATACAAAATATTGCTTTATGTTCACAAAGTTCTTTTTACCAGTTCCTCTTTATAACTTATCTCCCTTCTTATCCTTTACTGGCCACAAAGATTTTGTTGCTCATTTACTGAGGAAATTATTTTACTTCTTCCTGTGAATCAGCTTTTCATTGTATGGCTCCTACTCTTCAGTACTTATTTCCTCTTGATATCCATAATGAATCCTCATTGCCAAAATTTTAAAGTGCTGTTGAAA
The DNA here is from genome assembly GCF_901765095.1 of Microcaecilia unicolor. NCBI lineage: Eukaryota > Metazoa > Chordata > Amphibia > Gymnophiona > Siphonopidae > Microcaecilia > Microcaecilia unicolor. The sequence goes on from NC_044032.1 coordinate 597,347,917, forward strand.
ACTTAGCTCTTCCAATGGGCCTTCTCAGAATTTGCTTCTTAAGAATTTATCTTTTTTCCTCTCTGCTCTACTCCTACCTTATGTTTCATTGGGTATTTTGTATAATGGATGATTATCATTGTCCCACTCCATATTCCCCTCCTTTTGTGTCTTGTATCTGTTAGTTGCAATCCAGGTTGGTGTTAACTTTACTGTTTTATTGATGAGATGTTTTTGTTGAGTTGAACTTTTATGGTTCACCGCCTTGATGGATCTGGAATGGCAGTATACCAAATGTTTCAAATAAATAAAAATAACACACTGCCTAATTCAATAGGACAGGGAGGAATCAAATTTTAGTCTATTTTATAAAGACACATGGAGGGGCATTTTTGAAAACATGTCCAAGTCAGAATAGGGACGTCTAAGTCAGAACTTCACAAACAGATGTCCATCTCAAATGTATAATTGAACAGAATACAGCCTGTTCAAAAATACATGATATGAACATCTATGCGATGGAAACATCCTGCATGAACATCTATTTTACACATGAAATGTCCAAAGTTTGAATGAGGGAAAACAAGGGACATGGACATCTGTATAGCAGCGTTCTTAGAAAATAGCCACACAGACATCCATGAAGAACAGAATCAGCCTAATATAGTTATGTACAGTAGATATTTTTCTGTCTCTGCAGGCTCACAAAGAAAACAAAAGAGCTGAAGTGGGATTTAAACTTGGTTTACAGTCCACTGCATTAATCACTATGCTACCCCTCAGACCTGCTTCCTGCTCTGTTATGAATGACTATAATACCTGACACTGTCATAGAGTTTGGCATCCTCTTCTGGTTTCATATTCAAGGAAGAGGGAGGGGAACATCAGCCACTGGGGGATTAAGGAGGTGTCATGCCTTAACCCCCCAGTGGACAGCTGTTCCCTGGAAGTAGCTGAAACAGGTATAAATTAGAACGTCCTCCTTTTTAGACATGGATGTTTCTTCCCCTTTGATAATCGCTGTTGGATGTCCTGATTTTGGGTTCTCCCTATCCCCGTCCAAAACACACCCTGAATATGCCACCTTGCTATTTGGACATACTGCAATGTTGTCCATATTCTGTCTTTGCAAAATCGGGATCTAGACGGTCCAAGCACATGGACATCCATTTCAACCTTTTGAGACATCCATATGCTTTGAGAATGAGCGCCATAGCCATCTCTATGAAATACTACTACTACTACTTATTTCTATAGAGCTACTAGACGTACGCAGTGCTGTACACTTGAACATGAAGAGACAGCCCCTGCTCGACAGAGTTTACAATCTAATTAGGACAAACAGGACAAACAAGAGATAAGGGAATATTAAGGTAAGGATGATAAAATAAGGGTTCTTTAACCAAGCCTTCTTAGCCACCTGCTCCTTAAATTTATAGCTTTGGAAACCAACAATGTTGCATGGAATGTTCTGTCACAGGGCTCCCAGAGACCTATAGGCCTGTTCAATCTCATCACTCCAATCCACTATGCCACCATAGCCCAGGCCCATCAAATACTGCAACACCTTTTCCCACCACTCCCATTGGATTAGTATAGTCTTCCTGCTCCGGGTTATCCCCCCCCCCCAAAAAAAAAAAAATCATTCTTAAATTGCATCACCAACTAAGGATCTCCGGGTCTTCAAGTTTAGCCAACAACTCTGCATAAGCCTATTTCCAAATGTAGCAGTCTCCACAGAATCCATTTTTCTGATTGATCCTCCAATTGAACCTCCATATCCTCTATTCTGTGGCCCAAGTCCACTATATCTGATTTCAAATCAACTGCAAGGGCTGCAATTTCTCCTCGTGCCACCATTATGTCTTGTTTTAGCCCATATAGAATGTCCTTAATTTTCTCCATGGACAGCTGACACACATTGTCCAAAGGTAGGCTAGTATTGGCATCATTATTTTCCTCCCTCCGCCATCTTGTGGCTTCAGCATCCACTATCATTCCACCCTCACAGCATGGGCTCACCTGCACCAAGAGAATTTTTGCAGATCTATCGGTTTCTTATTAGTGCCCATGGGATGCACACGCACACACACACTAAACCAAACAATGGATACTTCTCAGTGCTTTAGGCTCTCAATACAAGTGCTTTAACCAATTAGTGCCCATATGGGAACATTGGGCACTAATGGGTTAATAAAGGAATTGAGTGGAGTTCACTCTGTAAACTCCCATTAGGGGCAGTGATGTCATTTCCTCACCACTAAAGGAATACATTAATCATTCTGAAAAATTTACGCTGAAAATACAAAGTATATTTAAGTTCCTTGTCTACACTATCTTAAGTAAAAATGTTCCTGGCCTGCTAGTAGTTTTTAATCATTTTTAGCCAATTCAAGGTTTAAAATAAAATGCTACTTCATTTTACCTCAAACCATATTAGCCTCTATTCTGCAAAAAGTGTAAGAACATAAATCAAGAATCCTGTAAGAGATGCATGTTTTTAACAGAAAGGGAAAGAAAATCTGTAAGCCAAATCTCCAAACAATTGTTCACTTGGGTGAATTGGGAATTTTGTAGTGCAAATCCTGTAGAACTAGCACCTAGATTAAGGTGTGGACATTACACCTGCTGGAAATCAGGTGTAAATATGCACAGATACAATACAAAGAGTCCCACCTATCTTATAAAATACATGTGTACATCATGAATCTGCCCAAACTCTGCCCCAACAAGACTACGCTGACCTGCCTTACATGTACTTTTAGGCATGACTAATTTTATCAGAGCCCATTTACACTTATAAAGTAGTGTTTTAACAATGAAAATGGCTTTTAGATTTACCTTTTTCATGAATTTTAATTGCTTTATTTAAATTTCCTTTATAGGCATTTTGTAAAAGAAAATCTATTATGAAAACTGTATTTTATTTGGTTCACTTAAAAGAGTTATGATTAATGAAAGCAAAGACGTTTTGTACAGCAGAAATTATATAAGAATATACAGTATGAATAGACATACTGGGTCAGACCAATAGTCCATCCAGCCCAGTATCCTGCTTTCAACAGTGGCCAAGCCAGATCACAAGTACCTGGCAGAATCTCAAATAGTAGCAACATTCCTTCCTCCTATTTCTTTTAAAAGTATTTCCATGGAACTTCTTTGAATGTCCCCTAGTCTTTGTACTTTTGGAATGAGTAAAAAATCAATTTACTTCTACTCGTGCTATACCACTCAAGATTTTGTAATTGTAAGCTACAGGATGGCATAGGGGAAGTGAATCAGGCTAGCATGCAAGGAATTCAAATTCCATTTCATGCAGAAAAAAATTAATTCGCTCATGGAAGAAAGAACAGTATCCCCAGTCATCTTTGCCTCAGTATGAGTGGTTGGAGATAATCCACTTGGAGCACTGATGTTTGCTATTTAAATAGGCTTAATTTAATTTCTGATTACTAATTCAAAATGGATGATGAGCCAAAGGAGCTCTTTTACTATAATGCAGTAAATTTTTGTGCTTATCGTGTATTAGATGCAAAAAATATGTGTTAAGTGCAAAGCCTGTATACTCTAAATCCCAATAAATATTAAACATTAGGGCTGTTCACAGCATTTTCCCATGTAATTACTGCATAGAAAAGTTCTAACGCACTCTGCTCCTGACATCCACCTAACATCCAATCTCCTACCATCTAATATCCATAATTTGATCCTCCTAGCTCAAACCCTGTCTCCTCCCAAAACAAAATAAAACCTGCTTCTCAGGCCTAAATGATTTCCCCTAGAGCTTGCCCTTCCACTCACCCATCAATCTCCTCCACCCTGTTTTCTCCCCGCTGGATCAGAGACCACCACTGGGGCGATGGATTGGTTTTCTTTCATAACATTGTTATGTACCATTGTGTTGTATTTCAATTTTGGTAATTGCTTCTTGGTATTTGTTATATGACCAACACTACTTAATAAAACGATTTACAAAAAAAAAATCCCCTCCACCCAGGACCTACTTGAGAGCCTTTACTGGTAGCTCAATGGAACCCAGTTGGAAGAGCTACCACTCTGCTCCTGCCTAGCACTGTGCTGGATTCTAAAATGGCCACAATGACCTCCAGTGTTAGTCTCACAGTACTATCACTATGAGTAATCCTTCTATATAAGGGCAATTTGGAAACCAGAGTCAGATGAGGCAGGAATGGTGGGGGACTACTCATGACCCTGGGTAAGTCCAAGATTCCTTGAATGGTCCATGGGAGTGGAAGAAAAAGTTTCACTGGGGAATTATGAGAGGGGCTTTGTATTATGGAAGGGACTTGAGGATCAGTTCATGTGTGAAAAGATGGGATTTTGAGATTGTGGGATCAGATTGGGGAGTGGGAGATGGGATTTGTGGATCAGGGGAATTGAGTTGGCATGGGGAATGGGATTTGGAGATCAGGAGGATTGCTCAGGATGGGTGAAGGGATTTGGAGATCAGGGGGGCTTGGACCTGGGAGGGTTGGATTTGGGGTTGGTGGATTGAATTTCTGAATTGGGGGGCGATTAGAGGTCTCTTACATGCTACTGGACTTCCGGTAACGCTGCTGCACTTATTGCTCTTGTGGTAGATGCAGACATGCTAATGACATTCATGACAGCTAGTGCTTGGTACTGCTCTGCAAGTTAACTGTCAGTACTGGCCACTCCTGCAACTTGCCCATGTCATATTCTTTTTCCACCCCTAAGCACATTAAGCAGCTAGCTCAGGTTTTCGCCTGCATTGACTTGGTTTTTAACATACTGTAGAAGTTAGCACAAGTCTGCGCTAATGTCTACCATGTGGTAAACCCCACACTAGCTGCTTAATGTAGCTTAGTAAAAGTGCTCACCCATTATTATTTCAGCTGCATTGGCTTCCTGTCAAAGAGCACTGTCAATTTAAATTATTTCCTTTATTGTTTAAAGTCATGCATAATTCAAGACCACAATATTTGCTATACTTCTTGCTATACTTGCTATACTTCTAGCAGAATCAGGTATTAAGAAATTCAGATATCTGAAAATGGAGGAAATGAATGTTCAGAATTATTGGTCCTGAATACTAGAATCATTTATATTAGAGCTGAGGGACCAATAGTCCTTGCTTGCTTTTAGAAAGGGTTTGAGGGCATTTTTTTTATTTGCTCAGGCTGGCTGTATTTTATTTAAGTTTTAGATAATGTTCTTGTTTGAACTGGAATGTTATTTTAATCTTGTTCTTAATTTATTGTGTTATTTGTATTTGTCAAACCATTTTCAATGATTATTTCACTATTAATGGTAAAAAAAAAAAAAAAGGTTTATAAATAAATACTATAAGGGCCACATTTTATATTCAGAGCATGGATGCTTTTACCACTTCAAGATGAAAAATGAATCTGCACTGCTGCAGTCACAGTACAAGGTAAAGTGTTGTGTGCTAAATATAATGTGCAGTCCACACCCATACCCACCCATTTCCCTCCCTATAACAACCTATGCAGTTAACCCCTCATTTTACAATCCTAGTGCCTAAACGTATAAACATATGCACTATTTCTGTGCTAAGTTTACAGAATACTAGCACTTATATGCATGAATGTTACATTCACATGCTTAAGTGCAGGTTGGAGGCTACAAGCTTAGGCCCCTATTTATAAAGCCAAGTGGCAAAGTGAATGGGCTTTGTTGGCATTACCGCACCACCAGTCACTAGCGTGGCTTTGTAAACAGGGGAGGTCAGTGTGCAGCCTGCATATCATGGGATTCTATATATGGCGCTTTAATTTCCGTATGAAAATTGAAGTGTATTCTATAACAATGTGCATAACTTAATTGGTTAACTAGCTAATCAGCACTGTTAATTGGACATTAACAAGCAATTATCAACACTAATTGGCATTAAGATTTACACACACAACTCACTTAGCGTCTTCTGTAACATGGTGCGCGTAAATTCTAAGTCACATAGTTGAAACGTAGGTGTGGTTATGGGAGTGGAATGGGTGGGTTATGGGCGTTTCTAAAATCTATACACATTGCTATAGAATACACCTGTTTCAAATCTAATTTACGTGTCAGGATTTACACCAGATTTTAGTTGGTGTAATTGACTGTGACATGGAGCAGCACTCAGAGTATTCTATATCGTATTCCTAAATTAAAGCATATTTTATAAAATACACTTTGATTCTGCATGGAAATTAAGGCACAATATATAGAATCTAGCCCATAGTGCACAACTGCAAAGGGGGAGAATACATGAACAGGTCATAACCGGGACACACATTTACTATACATGCACAACTACTTGACATTTCGTCCTTTAGATTGTAAGCTCCTTTGAGCAGGGACTATCCTTATTTGTAAAACTGTACAGTGCTGCGTAACCCTAGTAGCGCTTTAGAAATGTTTAGTAGTAGTAGTAGTAACTACTACTACTTATTATTTCTATAGTACTACTAGAGGTACGCAGCGCTGTGCACTTGAACATGAAGAGACAGTCCCTGCTCGACAGAACTTACAATCTAATTAGGACAGACAAACAGGACAAACATAGAATACTAAAAGCAACGCACTAAAGTGCAACATTTATGTTCTCAAATTTACACCTGCTCAATATATATTCTTCCTAAGATCACACATTCATAATTTATTTACGGTACAATTTGTTTTTTCAAAAACTTGTATTGTGCCTTCCCAGTAGCAAAGTTTGTTCAAAGTGGTTAAATGATTCATGTTCAGAAACACAGAGGTCGATATTCAAATGACTTGTCCGAGTAACTTTGGGAGTTACATGGCCAAATTTGAATATCAAAATCCCCACCGACCCCAACTCAACAATCCACTCAGTGAGTTAAGTTGTTCAGTCACATACTAAAGGCTCTATTTACTAAGCTGTATCAATATGTTAATGCAGACTGTGAGAAACTGAAGGAGGACCTTAGGAAATTGGAAAACTGGCATCTAAATGGCAGATTAGATTTAATTTTGTCAAGTGGAAATTGATACACATTGGGAAAAATAATCTAAATCATTGTTACTTGATGCTAGACTCCACTTTAGGAGTCACCACCTAAGAAAAAGTTGTAAGTGTCATTATGGACAATACGTTGAAACTGTCTGCTCAATGTGCAGTGGCTCCAAGAAAGCAAACAGAATGTTAGGAATCATTAGGAAAGAAACAGAAAAGAAGAAAATGAATGTTATATTATAATGCCTCTCTATCGCTCCATGGTGCAACCTCAAATTGAGTATTGTGTGCAGTTCTGGTCATTGTATCTCAAAAAAGATATAGCAGAAAAAGAAAAGCGCAGAGAAGGGTGACCAAAATGATTAAGGGGATGGAACTCCTCTCATATGAGCAAAGGCTTAAGAGGTTAGGGATCTTCAGTTTGCAGAAGATATGGCTGAGGGGGAGATATGATAGAGTTCTATAAAATTCTGAGTAGAGTAGAATAGACAAACATGAATTGATTGTTTACTTTATCAAAAAGTACAAAGATGAGGGGTCATTCGATAAAGTTGCATGGTAATACTTTTCAAATGAATAGGAAATAATACCTTTTTACTCAGGGGTCCTTTTACCAAGGTGCAGGAAAAAGGGCCCTGAGCTAGCAGTGGGGCCGTTTTTCCTGCTCACCAGGGCCCTTTTTACCACAGTGGGTAAAAAGCCCCCAGACACACATGACCATGCGATGAGAACTCTTACCACCTGGCCATGCGACGGAGCATTTACCATCATCCAATGAGGTGCCAATAAGGGCTCCCATGCTAACCTGGCATTAACTGCCAGGTTACCGTTGTGCAAGTCATTTCCAGGGGTTTTCTTTTTCCCCCATAAATGGCACGCACTCAGGGCGGGACTACCACCGGCAGCCGCGTTGGACCAGCGGTAAGCCTGCATTGGGCTTACCGCTGTTTTGTAAAAGGACCCCTCAATGAATAGTTCTATTTATTTGTTTATTTATTTGTTACATTTGTATCCCACATTTTCCCACCTATTTGCAGGCTCAATGTGGCTTACATGGTACCAGAATTGGTGTGAACAAATACAAGGTGATCTTGTGGTAGAATAAGGTTCATGTGTGATATACATATTGGGGGGTTTTAGAGAGGAAGAGTTAAGTATGTCCGTTACGTACTTTGGTTTCGTTGTATTGCAGGTATTCAGGTTTTTATGTTGGGTCGGTGGGGTATACCTTTTTGAACAGGGTTGTTTTTAGTGATTTAGGAAATTTAGATGGTCATACGTTGTTTTTACAGCTCTTGGTAGTGTGTTCCATAGTTGTGCGCTTAAATAGGAGAAGCTGGATGCATACGTTGATTTCTATTTGAGTCCTTTGCAGGGTAGTGGAGATTTAGGTATGTTCATGCTGATCTTGTTGTGTTTCTGGTTGGCAGGTCTATGAGGTCTGTCATGTATCCCGGGGCTTCGCCGTAAATAATTTTGTTAACCAGGGTGCAGATTTTGAAAGCAATACGTTCTTTGATTGGGAGCCAGTGCAGTTTTAATCAGAGGGGTTTGGCACTTTCAAAATGTGTTTTTCCAAATATAAGCCTGGCTGCTGTGTTTTGAGCAGTCTGAAGTTTCTTTATGATTTGTTCTTTGCATCCCGCATAAATTGCATTGCAGTAGTCTGCATGGCTTAGTACCATTGATTGTATCAGGTTGTGAAATATTTCCCTCAGGAAGTTTGGTTTCACATGTTTGAGTTTCCACATTGTGTGGAACATTTTTTTTATTGTAGATGTCGCTTAAGTTAAGTTATGGAACTCATTACTGGAAGATGTAGTAAAAGCAGTTAGCATCTCTCGGTTTAAAAAGGTTTGGACAAATTCATGGAAGAAAGGTCCATGAACTGCTATTATGAAAGACATGGGGAAAGCCACTATTGATTCCTGAGGTCAGCAGCATGGAGTCTTGCCATGGAGACAAAAACTCATAGTAACACCTTTTTCAGGTACATCAGAAGCAGAAAGCCTGTGAGGAAATTTTTGGGACCATTAGATCATGAAAGAGCAAACGGGGCATTCAGGAAGGACAACACTACAGCAGAGATATAGACATTCTTTGCTTCAGTCTTTATGGAAGAAGATGTAAGAGATCTACTTGTACCAGAAATGATTTTCAAGGGTGACAATGCAGAGACATTGAAAGAAATCTCGGTGAACCTGGACGACGTACTGAGCCAAATCGACAAGTTAAAGAGTGATCAATCACCTGGACCAGAAGCTATACACCCCGGGGTACTGAAAGAACTCAAGCATGAAATTGCTGATCTGTTGTTAATGATCTGTAAGCTGTCGTTAAAATTGTTCATAGTACCTGAGGACTGGAGGGTGGTCAATGTAACACCAATTTTTAAAAAGGGTTCCAGAGTTGATCCAGGATCTTACATACTATTAAGCCTAATGTCAGTGCCAGGGAAAATAGTGGAAACTATTATAAAGAATAAGATTACAAAACACATAGACAAACATGGTTTCATGAGACAGAGTCAGCATGGATTCAGCCAAGGAAAGTCTTGCCTCACCAATTTGCTTCATTTCTTTGAAGGTGTAAATAAACATGTGGATAAAGGTGAGCCAGTTTATGTAGTGTATCTAGATTTTCCAGAAAGCTTTAGACAAAGTTCCTCCTGAGAGACCTTTGAGAAAATTATAAAGTCATGGGTTAGGGTTAAATGGCCATTTTTCTCAATGAAGGAGTATTGGAGTGCTGCAGGGATCTGTGCTGGGACTGGTGCAATTTAACATATTTATAAATGATCTGGAAAATGGAATGATGAGTGTGGTGATTAAATTTGCATATGATACAAAACTATTCAAAGTTGTAAAAACACATGCGGATTGTGAACAATTGCAGGAAGACCTTAGGAAACTGGAAGACTGAGCATCCAAATGGCAGCTGAAATTTAATGTGCACAAATGCAAAGTGATGCACATTGCGAGGAATAATCCGAATCATAGTTACCTGATGCTAAGGTCCACTTTAGGAGCCAGCACTCAAGAAAAAGATCTAAGTGCCATTGTAGACAATAAGCTGAAACCTTCTGCCCAGTGTGTGGCAGCAGACAAAAAAGCAAACAGGATGCTAGCAATTATTAGGAAAGGGATGCAAAACAAGACCAAGAATATTATAATGCCTTTGTATCGCTTCATGGTGCAACCTCACATGGAGGGGCATTTTGAACAGGGACTCCCATCTCTAAGGGCGCCCATCTCTGAAGATGTCGCCGTGAAGGGGCGGGCATCACGTATTATCGAAACAAGATGGGCATCCATCTTTTGTTTCAATAATATGGTCGGGGACGCCCAAATCTCAACAGTTAGGTTGACCTAAATGTTGAGATGGTCGAACTTAGAGATGGACGACCTTGGTTTTCTCCGATAATGGAAACCGAGGATGCTCATCTCAGAAATGACCAAATTCAAGCCCTTTGGTCATGGGAGCAGCCAGCATTCGTAGTGCACTGGTCCCCCTCACGTGCCAGGACACCAACCGGGCACCCTAGGGGGCACTGCAGTGGACTTCACAAATTGCTCCCAGGTGCATAGCTCCCTTACCTTGGGTGCTGAGCCCCCCAACCCCCCCCCCCTGCAAAACCCACTCCCCACAACTGTATACTACTACCATAGCCATAGGGGTAAAGGTGGGGCACCGGATGGTATCCATCCTAGAGTACTGATAGAACTGAAAAATGAGCTTGCGGAACTACTGCTAGTGATATGCAATTTATCCTGAAAATCGAGCGTGGTACCGGAAGATTGGAGGATGGCCAATGTAACGCCCATTTTTAAAAAAGGTTCCAGGGGAGATCCGGGAAATTATAGACCGGAGAGTCTGACTTCAGTGCCGGGGAAAATGGTAAAAGCTATTATTAAAAACAAAATTACAGAGCACATCCAAGGACATGGATTACTGAGACCGAGTCAGCACGGCTTTTGTGTGGGGAAATCTTGCCTGACCAACGTACTTCAATTCTTTGAAGGAGTAAACAAACATGTGGACAAAGGGGAGCTGGTTGATATTGTATATCTGGATTTTCAAAAGGTGTTTGACAAGGTACCTCATGAAAGGCTACAGAGGAAATTGGAGGGTCATGGGATAGGAGGAAAAATCCTATTGTGGATTAAAAACTGGTTGAAGGATAGGAAACAGAGAGTGGGGTTAAATGGGCAGTATTCACAAGGGAGAAAGGTAGTTAGTGGGGTTCCTCAGGGGTCTGTGCTAGGACCGTTGCTTTTTAATATATTTATAAATGATTTAGAGATGGGATTAACTAGCGAGGTAATTAAATTTGCTGATGACACAAAGTTATTCAAAGTCGATAACTCGCGACAGGATTGTGAAAAATTACAGAAGGACCTTACGAGACTGGGAGACTGGGCGGCTAGATGGCAGATGACGTTTAATGTGAGCAAGTGCAAGGTGAGAAAAAAAACCCGAATTATAGCTACATCATGCAAGGTTCCACATTAGGAGTTACGGACCAAGAAAGGGATCTGGGTGTCGTCGTCGATAATACACTGAAACCTTCTGCTCAGTGTGCTGCTGCGGCTCGGAAAGCGAATAGAATGTTGGATATTATTAGGAAAGGTATGGAAAACAAGTGTGAGGATGTTATAATGCCATTATACCGCTCCATGGTGCGACCACACCTTGAGTATTGTGTTCAATTATGGTCGCCTCATCTCAAGAAAGATATAGTGGAATTGGAAAAGGTGCAGCGAAGAGCGACTAAAATGATAGCGGGGATGGGACGACTTCCCTAAGAAGAAAGACTAAGGAGGCTAGGGCTTTTCAGCTTGGAGAAGAGACGGCTGAGGGGAGACATGATAGAGGTATATAAAATAATGAGTGGAGTGGAACAGGTGGATGTGAAGCGTCTGTTTACACTTTCCAAAAATACTAGGACTAGAGGGCATGCGATGAAACTACAGTGTAGTAAATTTAAAACAAATCGGAGAAAATGTTTCTTCACCCAACGCGTAATTAAACTCTGGAATTCGTTGCCGGAGAACTTGGTGAAGGTGGTTAGCTTGGCAGAGTTTAAAAAGGGGTTAGACGGTTTCCTAAAGGACAAGTCCATAAACCGCTACTAAATGGACTTGGGAAAAATCCACAATTCCAGGAATAATATGTATAGAATGTTTGTACGTTTGGAAGCTTGACAGGTGCCCTTGGCCTGAATTGGCCGCTGTTGTGGACAGGATGCTAGGCTCGATGGACCCTTGGTCTTTTCCCAGTGTGGCATTACTTATGTACATGTGGGTACAGTGGGTTTTGGGTGGGTTTTGGAGGGCTGCCATTTACCACCATAAGTGTAACAGGTAGGGGGGTGGGCCTGGGTCCGCCCGCCTGAAGTGTACTGCACCCACTAAAAACTGCTCCAGGGACCTGCATACTGCTGTGATGGAGCTGGGTATGACATTTGAGGCTGGCAAAGAGGCTGGAAAAAATGTTTTTTGTTTTTTGAGGGTGGAAGGGGGTTGGTGATCACTGGGGGAGTAAGGGGAGGTCATCCCCAATTCCCTCTGGTGGTCATCTGGTCAGTTCGGGCACCTTTTCAAGCCTTGGTCGTGAAAAATATTGGACCAAGTAAAGTCAGCAAAATGCTCGTCAGGGATGCCCTTCTTTTTTCCATTATCAGCTGAGGACGCCCATCTCTTCACCAAGCCCCCGTCCCACCTTCGGTACACTGCCGACATGCCCCCTTGTACTTTGGTCGTCCCCGCGATGGAAAGCAGTTGAGGACGCCCAAAATCGGCTTTTGATTATGCCGATTTGGGTGACCCTGGAGAAGGACACCCATCTCCCGATTTGTGTCGGAAGATGGGCATCCTTCTCTTTCGATTATGCCACTAATAGAGTATTGCATTCTATTCTGGTTGCCTTATCTCAAAATAGATATAGTGGAATTAGAAAAAGTTGGAAGAAAATCAACTAAAATGATAAACGGGATGGAACTCCTTCCATATGAGGAAAGGCTAAAGAGTGTGAGAGCTCTTCAGCTTGGAAAAGAGATGGCTAAGGGTGAATATGATTGAGGTCTGTAAAATCCTGAATGGTGTAGAATGGGTAAAAGTGAATCAATTTTTCACTCTTTCAAAAAGTACAAAGAGCAGGGGACATTCAATGAAATTACATGGAAATACTTTTAAAACAAATAGGAGGAAATATTTTTTTCACTCAAAGAATAGTTAAGCTCTGGAACTTGTTGCTGGAGGATGTAGTAAAAGTAGTTGGTATATCTCGGTTTAAAAAAAGGTTTGGACAAGTTGGTGGAGGAAAACTCTATAGTCTATTATTGAGTTGGACATTGGGGAAGCATCTGCTCTCTCAGTGAGTGGTAGCATGGAATCTTGCTACTATTTGGGTTTCTGCCAGGTACTTGTGACCTGGATTGGTCACTGTTGGAAGCAGGATTCTTGGTTAGACAGACCATTGGTCTGACCCAGAATGGCAAATTTTTATGTTCTTATGTTCATTAATACACAGAAATTAATGCAATTTAACACATGTTAAATAACAGAAACCCCATTATTCTCAGTGAGACCTACTGTATTTTCTAAGGTATCTTCAAAATCAGTTAAGCAAGACAGCCTCTTGCCCGGTAACTGATACTGAGAAGGCCACAAGGGAATATTCAGTGGCACTTATTCGAATAGTGCTGCTGAATATCCTCTCTAACTGCTAAAATGAAATTTGGCTACTTTACGTGGAGGGGCATTTTTGATATGACGTCTAAGTCCGACTTTGGACGTTTTGCGAAAAACATCACAAATCCAAGTAGGAAAGAAGGTCATTTTCGAAAGAGAAAAATGTCTTATCTTTTGTTTTTGAAAATACAGTTGTGAACAACTTTTTGTGATTTGGATGTTATATTTTTTGACCCATTTTTGAAAAAAAAAAAAAAAAGTCCAAGTGCAAAACACACAAAGTCAAGCCATTGGGATGTAGGAGGAGCCAGCATTTTTAGTAGACTGGTCCCCATGACATCCCAGGACAACAATAGTGCACCCTAGGGGGCACTGCAGTGGTCTTCATAAAATGCTCCCAGGTAAACATCTCACCATTGCTCCCATGTGCTGAGCCACCCAAAACCCACTACCCCCAACTGTACACCACTACCATAGCCCTTACAGGTGAAGGGGGCACCTATATGTGGATACAGTGGGTTTATGGTGAGTTTTAGAGGGCTCACAGTTTCCTCCAGAAGTGTAACAGGTAGCGTGAGGTAGGAGCCTGGGTCCACCTGTCAGCAGTGCACTGCACCCAACACTAGACTACTCCAGAGACCTGCATGTAATGGACCTGAGTATAACATCTGAAGCTGGCAAGTAACGTTTTTCATCACATTTTTGTGGGGTGTGAGGGGGTTAGTAACCACTGGAGGAAGAAGGGGAGGTCATCTGGTTATTTAGGGCACCTTTTTGTGCATTATTCGTTCTAAAAACAGGTCTAGTTCAAAACGTCTTAGTTTTAATCGTGGATTTTTTTTTTATTTTGTTCCATTATGGCTGAAAAAGTCTAAGTCTTAGGAACGCCCATGTCCCCACCTGAACACGCCCCTCATACACCCCCTTGATATTTGGATGTACTTCTGACCGACTTCATAGAAAAACATCTAAAAAATGGGTTTTGAAAATACTGATTTGGACGTGTTTGTGAGAAAAACATCCAAATGCTGCTTTATGCCACTTTTTAGACATTTTTCTGTTTTGAAAATGAGCCCATTAGTAACATAGTAGATGACAGCAGACAAAGACCTGTACAGTCCATCCAGTCTGCCCAACAAGATAAACTAATTGCATGTGATACTATATATGTATACCTGACCTTGATTTGTCCTTGCATTTTCAGAACATAGACTATAAAAGTCTGCCCAGCACTGGCTTTGCTTCCCAATTACTGGTGTTGCCACCCAATCTCTGCTAAACGTTTGTAGATCTATTCCTTCTAAACAGGATTCTTTGTGTTTATTGCAGGCAGTCTGATGTCGGAGTTGGGACGGAGTCAGCACTTAACCAGAATAGTGCCTGCATTCAGCCTTTAACCAGTTAAGTTAATGGGCCAAATAGGACCACATAAATAGCCATATACCTGTATATTTAATTCTAGTACTCGGCAAAAGAGCACTGAATACCTCCTGCTGAATACTGACTCTAAGCATTTAAGTCAAACTAAAGTGCATTACTGCCTGATTACACAGTTCAGTACATTTGAGTCCTACATTTCTTCAAGGTTCTTGGTAATTTCTTCTGTTCACAGAGTGTATGAATACCAAGACAGCAGACCGGAAGGGACCATTAGGTTATTATGTTATGCTGCTTGTGTGTGTTTGAGAATCCTTGTCATTTAACTTGGTTCCTCCAGGAAGTTACTGATTTATATACTGTCGCCTACGCATGGGAAGCAGTAAAAACTACATTAGGACTTGTGAATCTAATTGTCCAACAACTACAGATCTGGATTTCATGCAGCTGCTACCATCCAGTCTCCAAATACATGCACTTCTTGCCTTTTGTTGGCCTATGCTTGTTTCCCACAAGAGAAATTTAAGGACAGGGTGTTAGAAATGGAAACTGATGTGTTTTACAGCTCACAGACAAAGAAACCTAATGAGAAGAGGGAGAAGCGAGGGATAAGATAAAAATATTCAAGTACCTCAGAGGCATAATTTGTGCCATAAAATCACATATTTTTCAGTAGAATGAAATTCTAGATCAAGGGCGTGGTAGGAGGCTGAGAGGTGGCAGACATAGAAAAAGTGAGGAGATACTTTTTTGCAATAAAGAGGTAATAGATTGTTATCATTTGCAAAGAGGTACAAGGTGTACACAACGCTGTACAGATATAAATAAGAGACAATTCCTGCTCCTTAGAGATTATGACCTAGTTAAGACAAGCAGTTAGACAAACAAAGAACAAATGAGACCTTCAGTTTGAACAGTGAGGTCATGATTAAGAGAATTAAAGCTAAGCGAGGTTAGTTCAAGAAGGAGAGGCATCAAGAAAAGCTGCAAAGAACATGACCCTTTTAGAGCCAAAATAAGGAAAGTCAGTGATAAAGGAACATAGTTTATGCCCTTAAATCTTGTGGACAAGAGCATTTTAAAAGAGAAAAATCTATATAAGCTACTTAAAACATGATATATCAAATGACAATTTTTGGGCACTGGAAGGCAGTTCTGGACAAATTAGGCATGGCTTCATGTAAAGCACTGGGATTTCCTGCAGATGCTCACAGATTGTCAACAGATGGCCCGTGGGTATCTGCAACTTTGAAACAGTCTGTGCTGAACACTTCTGTTCTCTGATGAATTACAGAAATAACAGTTCCACTACATGTTAATATTAATTACACAGAATGGCAGATAAAGAATGACGGTTATGAACTCAAGATTAGGCTCCTTGACCTCGACCATCACATGAAAAGCAATGGCTGTACTGGAGAGGATGAAATCCTTAGGTGGCAAAATACCAAATGGAAAGTCTCTTCCAACACTGACCCAAACTGAGGTCTTTGCTGCCATATAACAAGAATGTGCTTGCCATTCAATTTTTATTATGTTCCTAGTATCCTGGAGTTACAGGACAACATTTTTATGTCATTGCACGACAGTCTGTCTGACTACTTGTTATAAACCGTGCTGAAATAATCTCTGCCAACTTAATTTATTCATCTTAGTCAGCATTGTCTCTTTCCTTTCCTGACACATGGTGCCACAGAAGTACTTAAATGATGGATTTCAAATGCAAAAGGTTGTGGAGGACATTTCAGTTCAGGAAACTTCCTTAAACAGACAATGGCGACTCTGGCTCTTTTTTTTCGCAGGGGGGGGGGCGGGGGGGGTTGACTTAACTCACACCTTTTTAGTAAGGAGTCAAGGCAAATTACATACAGCTATTTTCCTGCCCCAGAGGGCTTACAATCTAATTTAGTACTTGAGACAATGGAAAATTAAGCACCTTGCTTAAATTCACCAAGAGTGCCAGTAGGATTTGAACTCTGGCCTCTCTGATTCTTAGTCCTTGATCTAAACATTAGGTTTCTCTTCCACTTCATAGTAATATATCTCCCCCCTCCCCCGTTTACTAAGCCTCGCTAACAGCTGCAGTGAGCTAATGCCGACACAGCCCATTGACTTTGACTGCAAGTCGCGTTAGTACTCATAAACCACAGTAAAATAACCCCAGATTTTGTTCTGGTTATTTTACCATCCAGGAGCAACGGGTTGCAAAACTGCAGGCCAGTGCTTCTGGGCCAGTAGTTCAGGGTCCCCCCAGACTTCTACCCCCCCCCCCCCCCCCAGGATTTGAAGATCCCCCCCTCACTCCCCCTCCTTTGGAGGGAAGATGGCATACACCACTCCTCCACATACATTCAGAACTGTCTTATAATATCTGCTTGTTATACTACTATCATGTTCTATTATTATCATGTCACCCAAGATTCTTCTGTAACACTAAATGTCTACTTTCTAATATATTTCCACCATTCATGATGTATTGCAAGCCACATTGAGCCTGCAAATAGGTGGGATAATGTGGGATACAAATGCAATAAATAAATAAATAAATAATGTGATTCTCATTATAAGATAACAATTTTGGATTCTGATTTAGAAGGTGTGACACCAAAAGGACCATTCTATAAGAGGGTGCTTAGAATTAGGTGTTCAGAGGACACACAGTAGGGAGCTGATATTCAGACTGCGGGAATTACACTGGCTATTCAATGCCAGGCCATTTCCGGTGACCGGCATTAACTATCAGGTTTATTTTGGGCCGGTTTAAAGAAAATTGGCTAAACTGATATTCAGCGTTAACTGGTTATCTTTAAACTGGTCAAAGATATCTCACATTATTACGCAGCCAAATATGGCTGCTAAACCAGCTTTAAAAAATCAGTGGGTAGCCAGTTGTATTGGGCAATATAACCGGCTATCTACTAGCTGCTAACTGGTAATATTCATTCAAAGATAGCTGGTTATCCCTGCTGAATATCGCCAGATAGCCAGCTATGTACTATTTAACTGGCCAGGTGCTGTTCCTGGCCAATTAAATGGTTTTGAACATTGGGGGGTAGGAGCCTGTTCTAGGCACCTAATTTCCTTTATAGAATATTAGTGTAACCAGTTACATAAATGCTTAATGTTTATGCATGAGCACTTAAACTAGCCATGGAATTGGTGTAAGTATGAGCACCTCAGTATGCGAATACCCTTGTAACTTACAGAATTCTGTAAGTTACACATATGGGATCCCACCACGCTCCACTTCATGTATGCCCTCTTTGCAAATATGCACTATGTAATTTAATTGGGCATTTGCAAAATAGCATGTGTGCAGATAGTATTCTAAATATTTACAAGCATAACACACATATAAATGTGAGTGCTAGGTTTTACAATTACCTCTCAAGTGGATTGTTATCAACATGGGCTATCATTAAGAGATGTTATTTTACCCGGGAATGGTCCTTAAATTCAACATACCAGCAGTGTTTTCTCAGGTCTGTATTTGGCACTTATGTGAAACAGCTGTTTGCAGACACCTGACTGAACCATTGACCTGATTCTTGCAGTTACTTGCCTGCAGTGCTGGCACACCAAGTGATCGCCCAATGTAAGCCCTCCCACCTGGAAGTGGTCCTTAAATTCAACATACTAGCAGCATTTTACGTTGTTGTGGTGCACCAAAGGATCAGGTCTGGCTCCTTGGATGAGCTCCTTGGGGCAAATTCCAGGAACATTTTACTGCTACTCTTACAATGTTCTTTACTTTGCTTTCTGGTCTGGTGATTTGTGCTTCTCCCCTGTACTCTTCACAGCTTGACTCACTATCTCTCATGGCTCCCAATTCCTGGGCCATCCCGGTTTTATGGAATCATCGTTCTCAACACTGTTGTTCCAGTTTTCCCTCTAGGTAGGTAAGACACCTTGTTGACTGTCTTTCTCTCAAGCCTTTGCAAACCTCATCTCTTTTGCTTCCAATGAGATTGTTGAACTGTTGCACTATATGCTCCAAAACCTCTCTTATTCACAATCTTCTGCTCAGTAGTCACACCTGTTTTCTGTGCCTCACCGAGACCTGGTTAAGGGAAGGACATAAGGTGTATCTATATCAGTGCTTCCCACCAATCATTCAACTACATATTCTGCCCACTCATCTCTACTAATCTCTCATTTACTGAAATGCCCTCTTCTACTTTCCTCTACTCCTAGGTGATCAGTATCAAACTAGATTTTCATCAACCCCTCCATCTTTTAATTTTCTATTGCCCACCCAGAATGACTCCAGGAAGGCACTTTCATAAACTCTAGTGGCTGTCTCTGTCAGTTGACTTCAATATTCATGTTGATAGTCCTACTTATAACAGATCTTCCTTCATTTCTTTTTGGCCAACTTGAGTTTGTCCCAAAGCACTGTAGAAGTTAGGAGTTCTTCAACCCACCAGGGTGGTTTTCAGCAAGATCACAACACTAATGCTATCACTACAGCACTTATAAGTGAACTTCATACCATTTTTGACACCACCAATGCTGCTCTTGTGGTTTCGACCTGTCTATGGCTTTTGATCTGTCTTTCAGATAGGATTTGCTGGGGACAGTACTTGGGTGGTTGTCCTCTTTCTTACATAATTGGTCCTTGTCAGTTGTCACATTCACTACTATTTCCCTTCCTTGCACTTGCATGTGGTGTTCCCTGGGTTTCTATCATATTGCCCTTCTTATTTAATATTCTCTTGAGCATCTCTTTTGTAAAATTAAAGCATTTATTATACTGATTATATTCTTTCCTACTTCATCTATCAATCCTGATCCTCAGCCTCTGCAATCTTGCCATAGGTCCTTAGTTAACTGGCATTTTACTCACAAACTGGTCCTAAATCCCAAAAAGCCTGTTGGATCAAAGGTCATCTCTCTTAGCCATCCTCAGTTCCTGTAGTGTCTGATTTATCTATTTCACCTTCTGTTATCTGGGGATAATACTCGATTCTCAACTTACTTTACCGTCCATTCCCCTGATATTTAAAACCATTTTGAAAGCCAGGAACGGATCCTGGCCAGTTAAATGTAGCAATATTCAGCAGGAGGTAGCCAATTATCTCCTGCTAAACTTTTCTGGTTAGCACTTACTGTAGCTGATAACCATTTATATCACACGGTATAACCAGCTATCCACCGATATTCAGCATATCGCCAGCTAAGTTTGGCAGCCAATTTAGGCTCTAAATTCAAAATATGGTACACATGTAGGAAATACAGGAAACACAATCCCTATTATTCAAAAATAAGGAGGAAAAGACCTCATTAAGACCAAAATCCACAATGGTGGGGAAGTAGCCACCTTTATTTGTGTTTGGTCAAATAAGTCATCATTGGTCAGAAAAACCTCTTGTAAAAAAGTTGTATAGTAGAGCAAAATCACAAAACTTTAATTTTCAATCAAATTACTGCCAACAACCAAATAATAGAAAAATATTACTTAGCTTGAGTTGCACAGTAGGGTGGCTTCACTTTGATAGATTCATGTCATTCCATCAGTCCAAAAACTTGCAAAAGATCATCTCTGCAAGTATTCTTTAGTAATCTTAAAATAACTCCAAAATGACTTATACCTGGGGACCTTTGCCTGTGACTGTCCAGCTTATAATCGAAAGTGATCGCCGGCCATCTTCCAACACAAATCGGGAGATGGCCGGCGATTTCTTAAAAGCGGCGAAATTGGTATAATCAAAAGCGGCATTTTTGACAGCATCGCCGCTTTCCCGTCGCTTCGCCAGCAAAAGTTCAAGGGGGCGTGTCGGTAGATTAGCGAAGGTGGGACATGGGCGGGCATGGGCGTGGCTACCAGATGGCCGGCTTTCGCCGATAATGGAAAAAAAAAGCGGCGTTAAGCAGTATTTCGCCAGCTTTACTTGGTCCTTTTATTTTCACGACCAAGCCTCAAAAAGGTGCCCCAACTGACCAGATGACCACTGGAGGGAATGGGGTATGACCTCCCCATACTTCCCCAGTGGTCACGAATCCCCTTCCAAACTAAAAAAATAAAACTAAAAACCTTTTTTGCCAGCCTGTATGCCAGCCTCAAATGCCGTACCCACCTCCATGACAGCAGAATGTGTTGTATCCTCCGACAGCCTTTCACTGGTTGCGATGTGGCTCTCGGGTGAGTGTGACACCTTTTCTGTTAGGTGCACTGCAGAGTCACATTAGCAATGCATTGTTGTGGGTGTAGGGTACTGGGCTCTACTCCCATGGTACTTTTCCCCCCTGCTAACTGGGTCAGAGTGTGCCCTGTTTTGTTTCCTGTTGTAGTCCATGCGGTAGTGGCCATTTTTGTAAGCCAGTTTTAATTCCCTTTCCTGTGTTACCCACGTTAGAGAATGTAGTTCTTACCTTGAATGGTGCTGAAAGAGGGCATTGTACACCATTGTGCCAGCTCTGACCTACTGCTAATCTTAGTACCAGGGAACTCTTTGCCAGTGGGGCACAACCTCTGATCTGCAGTTAACTGTGAGTAAACGTGGTTATTTCAATAAAGGACTTTTTCAGAGAGATTAGTCTTCAGGTGTGAACTGGTGTGCCAAAGTTATACAGCAGCAATAAGTCCTAGAGGCTGTATGCAGGTCCCTGGAGCAATTTTAGTGGGTGCAGTACATTTGTTGGTAGTGGGTTTGGGGGGGGGGGCTCAGCTCCCAAAGTAAGGGAGCTATGCACGTGGGAGCTTTTCTGAAGTCCACTGCAGTGACCCCTAGGGTGGCTGGTTGGTGTCCTGGCATGTCAGGGGGGGCCAGTCCACTAAAAATGCTGGCTCCTCCCACGGCCAAATGTCTTGAATTTGGCCGGGGTTTGAGATGGCCGACATAACTTTCCATTATCGCTGAAAAACAAACCCGGCCATCTCAAACCCGGCGAACTCCACGGCATTTGGCCAGACTAAACTGTATTATCGAAAAAAAAGATGGCCAGCCATCTTTTTTGATAATACGGTTCTGGCCAGCTGTAGCGCCGCCAGCAACATAGATCGCCGGTGATCTATTTGGCCGGCGACGTTCGATTATGCCCCTCTGTGTGTGTGGAAATTGATGTGCAGGATAAGCACAATATTCACATTTGTGTTATTGACAACCCTTCCTTCCAACATGAAATATCCCTTTATTCTTTTTTTTTTTTTACATGTTTTTTCTTACTAGCTCTTGCTAGTTTGGCAGCCTGATATAATTCAGAAGTATACTGATATTTATTTACAGTGATTTTTTTATGATTTTCCTGGTAGAAAACTGGAAAGAAACCTGCTCGCCAGTGTCTATAACAATCACTAACGATCAAGTCTGAAACAATTGCTTATTTTTCTAGTAAAATGGACTTGAAAGTGACCCTTTCTTCAGTAAACATCGTTTGTAAAAATAAAGTCTGATACACATTATTACACTGACATTTGCTTACCCAAATAAGCAGCTCAAGAGTTATTCAATCCTCTTTATGACTGAAATGGTACAAAAGGCTTCCAGGAGAGAATGTAACAGCTGCCAATGTGGGGCTTGTGTAATGATGGCTTCCATGTCAGGCCACAAGTCTTCTTGTCTTTTTTTTTTTTTTTTTACTGTTCTTAGCTGTGATCCTTTAGATATACAGCAGAGTTTTTCCAAACCTGTGGTACCCTCTCAGTAGCATGACAGTGGGGGATTGGGAGGGCCTGGAAGTCAGTCTGAGAGAGGAACTGGGGGAGATGCTGGAAGATCAAAAAATGAAAATACCTTGCCTTTGTGGCATGTGTTGGAAAGGGGACACAAATGTAAATAATGACCCCCCAGGTGCTAGAGACTCATGATATGCATTTGGTTTCTCTAACATTGTTATTCCCTAGGACTCTGCAGCACTACCAGCATTTCCGGTAGAGCAACTGTTACCTTCTGGCACCACACAGCTCTCAGTCAGTCTGAGTCATTCCATGCCCAGTCCTCTGTGCTGTCCTAGCAAGACTGTAAATACAATGCAGGATTTTAGGTCAAGGCAGCTCAAATTACTAAGATCCAGTGGTGCCAGAAGGGATTAGCTGTTACTGGAGTGAGGCTGGCTGAATGGAGGGGGGGATGACAAAGCTGCAGGGACTGAACAGACTGGTTGCAGGTGAGGAAGGTTAGTAAGTATTGACAGAGGGACAATTGAGGATGGAGGGAGCTACTGAGGGAGGGATGTTTGAGGCTGATGAAGCACTGATAAGGGTGATTGAGGTTTGGTGGGGGCACTGACACTGGTAGTTTAAGCTTGGTGGGATTGATAGGGGCATGTCACTGTTTCTTAACCCAAAAAAGGTTTTAAATTACCCCATATTGAATATTATAACTGAATTTATATGAGAGTAATTTTCTAAAAGATTTTCACATGTACAAAGCTATATACAGACAAAATGATTCCTATAAAATTATTTTTTTTATTTATTTTCTGCATTTGTATCCCACATGTTCCCACCTATTTGCAGGCTCAATTTGGCTTACAATATGTTACAACGACAATCACATTAATAGGATAAGAATTTCAGAATGTAGATACAGATAAGGTGCAAATTACCCCTCGCACACTAGTATACACAACGACAATAACATGCATATTTGTAAGCAACTCAAGTGTAGGTGTTTTCGAGGGCAGGTTTTCAATGGTACATGGACAGAATCTCAGATTTATGCATATTCTTTGTAAAATACAAATGTTGTGTATAACTGTTCGGATCTGCATTTATACCAGCTCACATTGTGGTGTAAATGTGCATGGCACTTCATTACAGAAGTGATTTCTGCAGCTGTTGTGGAGCAATTTTATAAAGACAGGTGCAGCAACATTTTAGATAAGTAGTGGATATTGGAATAGAGACATTTTAATGAAAATATGCTGAGCCTGTGACATAGTTTAGATTACCATGGCTGTATGTGTAAGTACATAATACAATCAGCGTGTCTCCATCCCTCCACCAAGGCATCTAAAAAGCATGAAAACCATACAAGAGATAGACATCAATCTCACAAAATGCTGTCATTGTAAATGTGGAAATCCAGAATGTTCAAAAAGAGTGCCTGCAATGCTGAAACCAGCACCACACAGGCAAACATGTGCATGACCTACCCCTACATATACTAATTAGCATCCACAAGGTCCCTTTGCTGTTGAAGCTGTCTGTCTACTGCCTTCATGGAAAAAACATCTACTAGGGTTCCGGCAGCAGCACTAAACATGAGGCATTATATGAATATCAGCATTAGACGTGAAACAGTATACATACAGCACTATCTGTACAGGCTGTGGCTGCAGCAGTAGGCATCTAGATACACACGGCATGTAGACGGCACCTGCTGGCAGTGACCTGGGCAATCATGTACCTGTGGGCCACCTCATACAATCAAGCCCATTTTAGAAAGGACAGAGAAGACAGAATTGAGATGTTCAGCTCAGGACGTCTCCAGTTTCAATAGTATTTTACAACAGAATCTTCTGACATAAAGGCTATTCTAAAATGCAGAAAAATATACGTTTATGCGCTGAGTAAGAGCATCATTAACATCCATTTTAGAAAAATAAACATATACTTCCAAATTCTACATATCGTGCCTTGATTTCTGTGTGAAAGTAGAAAAATATTCTATAACAATGCGTGTAATTTAACTGGCTAACCAGCTAATCAGCACTGTTAATTGGATGTTAACAAGAAATTATCAACAGTAATTGTCATTAATTGAGATTTACCTGCACAACTCATTGGGACAAGCACATGTAGGTGGTCTACTACAGTCTAAAAAGGGCGGGATATAATACCAACCTTCAAGCTTCTTTTCCTTTTCAGGTTATATGCTGTTTCTTAATGCTGTGATCTAGTTTAGGCATACTAAATGTCAGTTCCTAATATCAGGTCTCAGGATTGTGTAGTAAGTGGAAACTAAGTCACAAGGAGTCAGCCTTAGGGGCCCCAAGGCAGAGGCTGCTACGTTTTCAACAAAGAAACAATGCATAACTCCAATTCTGGTATAATTTCAAACAAAGCATAGGTGAGAACAATCTAGTCTTCCTGTAAAACTGATTCTGGAATGACATTAAAGCTTACATCTCAGCAATTTGCATACAAGGCTTTAGACTAGTATTGCTAAATTAGGCATAAGATACAGGAGCTGAAAAAAACTAATCCTCTTATATGTTTATTAATCCTTTTGTTAGGAACAATGAAGTTACTGTGCTTGCTTAATTTCCTTTAAAACAACAAGGTGCAGAGACTTGACTTCCCAACAAATAAGAACAAACTTCATTAAGACCTAATTTTCCACAGCAAGGAAAGTAAGACACAGTTTAAACACTGCTTTATAGAGATAAGCTTGGGGATGTTTGCTTAACCAGCAGGGGTAAACAAACATCCTCAATGGTCTTTGGCCCTTACAACTCTGGCAAATCCTGATTCAGCAGCAGTGGAGGGAGAAGAAATTCAGCCCCAGTGTACATAAATTAGTATGAATGAATCTCCTCAAAAAGGCAGTTAATAAAGTGTAATAAATATATAATGCATGTAATTGCAAGGCTGCTAAGGGTTTACCCAATTTACTAATTTTGCAACATGCACATCTCTGAATGGCTACCCTTCACTCTTTTTTTCTTGCTTCCAGACCCTGAAGGCTGCAGAAAAAGGTTTTAGAAAGCTTTAGCTAAAGAATTAAACTCCCCCCCTTTACAAAGCCACACTAGTGGCTGCTACCTCCATTTCACTTTGAATGGGCTGTGTCAGCATTACTGCACCGACTGGCGTTAGCGCTACTTTCTAAAAGGGGGAAGGGGTAAAGCAGTAATTCTACTTAGTTCATTCAAAATGTCTTCTGATTGGTTGGTTGATTCAGTTCCTTCCTCCTTTGATTTCACTACTAGGTATTTTTTTTCTTTATTTTAATAATTTTCAACTTTAGTGCAAAAAAGGTGCTTATGTGCTGGTTAAATTCATCCAGGGCTGTTTTTTTTTTTGTTTGTTTGTTTTTTTTAAAGGCACTTAACAGTACTGGGAGCAAAGCAGGCAGGCACTCAGGAGCAAATGAGATGGAAGAGTTTAGAATGTATGGCAGTAAATGAAGAGTTAGTCATAATAGGCATCTCAGAACCAAACGCAGGCACTAGAGGTGATTAGCGCCAGACTAGCACCCATATTAGTGAGCACAGAATGCTCAGAAGCTCTAGCGCAGGAGATGTGTGCAGCAAAGATTACAGCAAATAGCATGCTAATGTAATCAACGGATTTTAATGAGATCAATTCCTATTCTCTCTCAATGCTCAGAGAACAGCACACAAAACAAAACCATCTTACTGCTGAAAAAATAACGCCAACTCGGAGCAGGGTTAGGTTATTTGAAGAGAAGATTTATCGTGATTTGTTTTCTTTAAAATCTTGATGTTTTTCAAGCCAGCACATAGAAACAAACTTTTTTTTATCCCAATGCTGTCACAATGACCGGTTCATTTACCAGTTTGGATTTCTGGTGTAGGCGGTATATCAAGCGTTTTAAATAAATAAATAATCAAACAAAAAATAACCTTCCCGCCCATCTCTCCATTGGAGTGCTGCTCAATCGAAGCTGTTTACCAAATCCTAAAAGTGTTTGGAAGCATGTATAACTCTCAACCTCAATCTTACGACATAGACATGTAGGGCTAGATTCTATATATGTCACCTTAAAAATCAGCGCTGAAAAGTATACACCTAAGCGTATTCTATAAACTATGCCTAAAAAGCATTATGCTACTACTCAAGCATCAGCCTTTTCAACTGCAGGACCACTTCTGTGGAGTGCTTTGCCTGGCTAGTTGCGATAAGTATTCACAGTGCTTTTTTTTCCAGAAAAAAAGGCGCCGGTACTCATTATGGGCGGGGCCACCATATATGGTTCCACCCCTATGATAGCTACACCCACATTAGCCACACCCCTTATACCAGCCATGGTGCATATAAACATACATCATTGAAAATATTAGACTAGTATAGAAGAAAAAAAAATAGCATGATTTTTTTCATTATAAATAATTTCTGTAAGCTCTTACAGCTCCGGTATACCCAGTGCAAAATAAGACAGCAGATGTAAATTCTCAAATTGGACATATTTCAAACACTAAAATGAAAATAAAATGATTTTTTTTCTACCTTTGTTGTCTGGTGACTTTGTTTTTCTATCCATATTGGCCCCAGTCTCTGATTCTGCTGCTCTCTATCTGTTCTCTTAACTAGGTTTCCAGGGCTTCCTTTCCATTTATTTCTTTACTTTCCTCCTTTCTTCTTCATTTCTTGCCCTGCATCCATAAGTAAAAGCTGGGTCCTCCTCCAAGGAATAGACTGGAGGAGGTATAACGTGGATCCAGTTTTTGCCTATTTTCTCCATCCATGTGCAGTTTTTCTCCTCTTCCCTTTCCCTTATCTCTATCCATGTGCATCTTCTTCTTTTTTCTTTCGTACCCTCCATCCATGTCCAGCACTTCTCCTCTCTCTTCCCTCCCCTGTAACCATATAAAGCAATAATTCTCTCTCCCCTCTCCTCCATCCAAGTCCAGCATTTCTCCTCTCTCCTCGCCAACCACTCCAACCATCCATGCCCAGCAATTCTCCTCTATCTCCTGCTCTCCCTCTCCATCCATTTCCAGCATTTCTCCTCTCTTCCCTGCCCTCCCATCTATGTGCATCTCCTTCCTCTCTTCCTTCCCCTCCATCCATGTCCAGCATGTCTCCTCTCTCCTCTGCCCTCCCATATCCAACGATTCTCCTCTGTCCCATCCTCCCCCGCCATCCATGTCCAGCGATTCTTCTCTGCCTCCTGCCATCCATGTCCAGCGATTCTCTCTCCCCTGCCCTCCCATCCCATGTCCAGCAATTCTCTGTTCCCTTCCCTCTCCTCCCCTCCCATGTTCAGCAATTCTGTTCCCTTCCCTCCCCTCCCATTTCCAGCAATTCTGTTCCCTTCCCTGCCCTCCCATGCCCAGCAATTCTCTGTTCCCTGCCCTCCCCTCCCATCAATGTCCAGCAATTCTCTGTTCCCTCTCCTCCCAGCGATGTCCAGCAATTCTCCGTTCCCTGCCCTCCCCTCTCCTATGTCCAGCAATTCTCGGTCTCAGCAGCGCGAACGGTGCAGGCTGCGATTGAAAGAGGTTGTCAGCATCGGAGCTTCCCTCTGCGAGTCCCGCCTAAGCAGAAACAGGAAGTTGTAACAACATAGGCGGGACTCACAGAGGGAAGCTCCGACGCTGACAGCCTCTTTCAATCACTGCCTGCACCGTTTGCGCTGCTGAGTCTTTAAAACAAAGTAAGTAAAGGGACTGAGAGGAAGTGCAGGACTCATCGGGAGGGTCACCGGGGGGGGGGGGGCACAAAAAAAGCACTGAGTATTTATCAGTTTAAGAAAATGTTAAAAACACAGCTTTTTGTACAAGCTTTTTTTCTGATGGGCAATGTAGGGTTGGAGAGCTTGTGAAGACAGTACTTTATTTTATGTATGTTATTGAAGATTTTTTTTTGTTATTTTTATTTTGTATTTTAATATGCATGTTTTTATGGAAACCACTTAGTGGCTAGGTGGGTTAAAAGTGTTTAAATAAATAAATAAAGAGGTAAAGAGAAATAGTAAGGGAGCAGAAAATCTGTTAGAGAGGAAAAAGGAGTGACGGAGCAGAGGAAGAAGGTTGGGAAAGAGTAGGGAAAGGGAAGCATGACAAGAGAATTCAAGAGGGGTGATATCAGTGTGAAAAAGCAAAAGAAAAAGAAACTGACAGGAGTTTTTGAGAAACATACAGAATAAATGAGTCAAAACAAATGGCTTTTCAGACTCATGTAAAATTGCAGCCACTAGCTTTTCTTATTCATTTGCCTCACATGGAGCTAACCTCTCCCAAAACTAAAGTCTGATTCCATCCCAAATTTATAGGATAAAAAGTTAAAATAATCCAGCAACATTTACAATTAAACCATTATGAAAATAAATATGAAGAAATAATTGACTACTACTACTACTACTATTTAGCATTTCTATAGCGCTACAAGGTGTACGCAGCGCTGCACAAACATAAAAGAAAGACAGTCCCTGCTCAAACAGCTTACAACCTAATAGACAAAAAATAAAGTAAGCAAATCAAATCAATTAATGTGTACAGGAAGGAGGAGAGGAGGGTGGGTGGAGGCGAGTGGTTACAAGTGGTTACGAGTCAAAAGCAATGTTAAAGAGGTGGGCTTTCAGTCTAGATTTAAAGGTTGCCAAGGATGGGGCAAGACGTAGGGGCTCAGGAAGTTTATTCCAGGCGAAGGGTGCAGCAAGACAGAAGGCGCAAAGTCTGGAGTTGGCAGTAGTGGAGAAGGGAACAGATAAGAAGGATTTATCCATGGAGCGGAGTGCACGGGAAGGGGTGTAGGGAAGGACGAGTGTGGAGAGATACTGGGGAGCAGCAGAGTGAG
Organism: Microcaecilia unicolor; assembly: GCF_901765095.1. Taxonomy (NCBI): domain Eukaryota; kingdom Metazoa; phylum Chordata; class Amphibia; order Gymnophiona; family Siphonopidae; genus Microcaecilia; species Microcaecilia unicolor. The sequence continues at coordinate 597,377,357 of NC_044032.1, forward strand.
TACATTTATAGGTTAGTAGAAGAAGTTTGAACAGGATGCGAAAACGGATAGGGAGCCAGTGAAGCAACTTGAGGAGAGGGGTAGTATGAGTAAAGCGACCCTGGTGGAAGACGAGACGGGCAGCAGAGTTTTGAACCGATTGGAGAGGGGAGAGGTGACTAAGTGGGAGGCCAGCAAGAAGCAGATTGCAGTAGTCTAAACGAGAGGTGACAAGGGTGTGGATGAGGGTTTTGGTAGAGTGCTCGGAAAGAAAGGGGCGGATTTTACGGATGTTGTAAAGAAAGAAACGACAGGTCTTGGCGATCTGCTGGATATGAGCAGAGAAGGAGAGAGAAGAGTCAAAGATGACCCCAAGGTTTCGAGCTGAGGAGACAGGGAGAATGAGAGAGCCATCAACAGAAATAGAAAACGGGGGGAGTGGGGAGGTGGGTTTGGGGGGAAAAATGAGAAGCTCGGTTTTGGTCATGTTTAATTTCAGGTGGCATTGAGACATTGATGGGTACAGAACTGGCTCAAGAGATTGTGACCCCCTGATCCATCATTTACTTTTGTGCCCCTATCTTTGGGCTAATCTTCCATTTAAGTTAAATTCTAATACAATTGCTTAATTTAATTTGTATATCTATTTAGGTAATGGCACTAAATATACAAAAGAGGACTAGATTCAGTAAAATGGTGCCCAAATTTGGGCGCCGAAAAAAATGACAACTGATCACTATTCTATAAACAGCGCTCCGAGTTCCAACATGTGTATCTGAAAAGGGGTTGTGGCCATGGGAGGAGTGTGAGCATGTTGGGGTGTTACTCAAATTTATGTGTGTTGTTATAGAATTCATGAGGAACGTGCTTACAGTTAGGCGCAGATATTTACACTAACTGTTCACTGGCGTTAACATCAGCATTTGCACTACGCCATGCTCAATACACACACATAATAAACTAAACCACATAAATTATCATCTGGGGCAACAAAGGGGCTACAGCTTTATTAACAAATACCGATTAATAATACCAGTAACATTGTTCATTCAAATACCCATAACTGCCATACCTAATTCCAACAGAGAGGCATTTCCCAACACCTAAAGCCAGTCGGTGCTGAACTAGCATCATCACTTACTTTACAGTACACATAACCCCACCTCCTACAAGTCCGCGGTGATTGAGGACCTGCAAATACTCATGGCGGTGCTGCACATGATGAATCTTATTCATCCTTCAAGTACCTCCCCACTTCCAAAGGCTACCAATAACAGTATCACAATCCCCCATAATTTCGCTATGACCAACCCACCCAAACTCCCTCCCCCCTAATACACCACACCAGTAACCCCCCACAAAAAAAAAAACAACAGGAAGGGAAGGGTGGGGAAACACTTCAACTTCCCACATGATCCCGCTCCTTACCACCCTCCCAAATACAAATGATTTTTGCCCACCAAAACACCCTACTAACATCTCCATAGAACCACTCAGAAACTAAAAAACCCACCAATCCCCACCATCCATCTCCCAACCCTGTTGCTCACTCCTCCTCTTAACCTCTCCTACTTCTCTCCCCCTTCCCACAATCACACTGAAACAGAACGGATATGCACAGCTGCTGTTATCAGCTCACAGACTGATACTGTGAGCTCCCAAATGGCCGTGCCTAAATGTAAGTGAGTTCCACAGTCCTATATGCTGTTCTATACATTGCACCTAACTTTAGGCACATTATAAAGAATAGCGCTAAGCACATTAATCGGACACATCTAGATTTTAGATGCCATTTACAGAATCTGTCTCTATGGTACAATTCAGTAAATAGCACCCAAGGTTAGGTGCCGGGATGATTCGCACTAAGCTAGTATTCTATAAAGGGTTTTAAAAAAGGTTTGAGCAAGTTGATGGAGGAAAAGTCCATAGTCTGCTATTGAGACAGACATGGGGAAGCCACTGCTTGCCTTGGGATTGGTAGCATGGAATGTTGCTACTATTTGCGTTTCTGTCAGGTACTTGTGACCTGGATTGTTGGAAACAGGATATTGGGATAGATGGGCCCTTGGTTCTTATACTCTTAGAATATTAGCTTAGCACAAATTTCATCCCTAACATTGGTGCCAGCATTTACGCCTGCCAAATGTTGGTGTAAATGCTTGTGCCCAATTTATGTCATGTTGGCCATGCTCCTTTGGAGTTGCGCACTATGAAATTTAGGCACAGATTTTATAGAATAGTGCCTAGGGCAGATGTGTATGTATCTGCAAATTGATGCCAATTAACATCAATTATTGATTCTTTATGCCTCATTAGCTAATTAATTTGCATGCAGATCTGTGATTGGTGCCCAGCAGTATGTAAAGTAACACAAGACCCTGCAAGTGGACACTCAGAAGCTTACCATACCAACAAGAAGTTCAAGAACTAAAACTGCACTAACCCTATCTATGAAAAGTCATCACAGCAAATATTCTATAGCACATCCAGTTAGCAAAATAGAATAAGCTGGAATGATACAGATTCCTACATGGAACCTACACAATAACAGAATCCCTCTCACTTGCTTACAAGTGAAAACAGACCATCACCTAGTAAAGAATAGGAAACTAGAAATCAGAAACAAAAAAAATGACATGGAAAACCCTGCAAAAATGAGAGCTGTAGATCACCAAAGAAAGAGAACAGAAAGACATCACCTCCTATTCTGAACAAAATCTAGCAAATGCACATTTGCAAAACTAACATATCTCAATTCTCTAAAATACTTAACATCTTTGCCAAATCACTGTTTTACCTATCAGGTTGGTCCTGGTCTCTCTTTACCATTTCCTCTTGTTAGTGTTCTCGTAAATCCTTTTCCAATGCCTTCATTCCATTTTCTGATTCTTCATGCTCTGTGTCTTCTTCCCTTCATCTCTGTTATTGATCTTTCTGTCTCATCTGTTTTCTCTGTTTGTCACATCTGACTTTTTATATAACTATAACTAGATTTCACTCCTCTTCCTCCCCCATCCAGTCTTCAGTCTCTCTTTTTACCTTGCAGCTGCTCACCAGCATTCTATGTCTTAATCTTACTTCCTGATTCTGCTGTTTCCCTACCTCTCTCATTCCTTCTCAAGCTTTCCATTCCTCTGTCTTTCATCCACTTTCTAGTTCCCCACTTCCTCTGTCCCCCAGCCTTATTTACCTTCTTCCTCTCATCCCATCATCAGCCCCAGCTCCTTCCCTTTCATTTATCACCTCGTTACCTCCAGTCCCTTTCTTATGGCTTATCCCCTATCCAAGCTCCAGTTTCCCCTTTTATATCCCCCATTTCTACCTTCTCACCTCATTCTAAGACATGTCCCTACTTTATGTCTCATCTCATCTGTGCCACAACCATCTGTCCTTTTCAACTACCTCCCAAATCCCTCCTTAACCCCTTCAGATCCTGGAAACTTATTTATCTATTGTAATGGTTAGTGCAGTGGCCTGAGAACCCAGAGAACTGGATTCAGTTCCCAATGCAGCTCCTTCTGGGCAAATCTCCACTGCCCCAGGTACAAAATAAGTAGCTGCATATAATATGTAAACTGCTTTGATTGTAATTACAGAAAGGCGGTATATCAAATCCCTTCCCTTTTTCTTTATAAACAACCAGGTTTTAACCATCCTCCAGAATTTCATGTAATCCCCTCCATATGAAAATGAATAACAAAGCTAATCCACAATGTGGAACCAAAATAAGCAAAAGCTGACTGTCGAAAACACTGAAGACGGACCCAGTCAGGAACAGGAAAATAGAGAAACTGTAAAAAGCAAAGTACTCTGCTAGAGACATACGGAGATAACAAAACAGCTAAATGTGAAGGAATATTGACATGCACTACCCCCCCCCAAAAAAAATCTAATACTGAGGTCCTTTTACTAAGCTGTGGTAAGCACTAGCGCATGATTATCACAGTTTAAAATGGCTTATTATGGGACACACTCAAGCGTCCTGTGGTAAGTTTTGGATCTGCCCGCGCAAACCACGCGCTAAAAAATACTTTACATTTTTCTGGGAGGGGGCATTTTGGGGTGGAGAGGGGGCATTTCTGCGCTAATCAGTTAACCCATCTACATTATCGCACACAGGATTAGCATGTGAGCCCTTACTGCCTACAAAATAGGTGTCATTAAGGACGTACATGATAATCTTTGTTAATGGCTGCGCACTAATGGCAAAATTAACGCATGGCCATTCATTGAAAAAAAAATGGAAAATCAGCCATTTTCATGCTGTGGTAAAAATGGCTTTAGTGCACAGGAAAGGGGTATACAGAACACTGCCCCTCTATCTTAAGAAGGATCCCGCAGGTACTACAAGCCACCTTAAAACCCTTAGCCTCACCCAGGGAGGAAGTGAGATGAGCGCAATGAAGTCAATATCAAAAACTATAAAAGTCAGGGCCAGGGTGGGTTTAAGGAGACCCAGGGAAGGAAGAATGGAAGCCCCAGAGTACACCCTTAATGAATACTTCTAGCTGCTGTGACCTAGCTGAGGTAAGCCAATCTTTTATCTGAAGACTTTTGAGCCTTGTTCTGAGGCCTGGCTGGAGCCAGACCTGGAGATTCCAAAGGGAGAAAGTGAAGGAAACTACAAACTGTGTTTGGGGTATGGCAGTTACAGGCCATAGACTATGTTTTGGGCCCTGTTAGTCACAGGCCCCTTTTAGGACTTTTCCCCCTCTGAAGATAAGAAACTTTACCTTTGTTTCTAGGCCTGTGAAGTAACAGGTCTTAGATTCAAGCTAATAAAATACTTATTTCACATTTACAACTTGGTTTGGCTGTGTTATTTTGAAGGCCCATCCCCAAGCCCTCGCTCATAGTATCACAGGCACGCTAAGGCCACTTTTTACTACAGCTTGGTAAAAAGACCCCATAGTACTGTAAATTTGATTCAAGCTTAAATGATCATCCATCTCCATATTTCTGCTCTCTGCCTTACAGTCCTAGTCATATCCCTCATTCAATCACCTAATCCCCACTGCCTTCTTATCCCTGGTCAATTTCGTAGTCTCTGCTATTTCCCCCCACCCCTCTCCCCAGCTAACCCCAAGTACACAGTCTTCTACCCTACCCAGACCTGGAGTCCTCATTCAGTATTCATGGAGTTCTTATGAACACTCCCAATATGCAGTCAGTCATAGATTATATCTTCTTCTGGTCGCCCACCCAATTTTAGAGTCTCTACCTATGTAAGTCCCTGCTCTCTCATATCCCTCATGTCACCTACATCTTTCTCCCCTTCTCCAGAATCCATCTATCTAGTTCCTTCTGCAATATTCATTTTCCCTGCCTTTCCTCCTCCATATCCCACCATTCATGCCTATACCATCCCCCTCAACTTTGCTTCTTAGCCCTAAATCTTCCCCTTTCTTTCACTCTAATCTCAGTATCTGCCAGCATCCCCCTTCCAGTCGCAGCCTAAGCATCAGCCTCCTTGCTGTCCAATCCCTCATCCCAGTATCAGCCCCATTCCAGTCCCTGCCTCCAGAATCAGCCCCTAGCTACTTTCCAGTCCCTTCACATCCTTCACATTAGCCCCTTTAATTCCCAGCCCTCATTAGTCTCCCTCAAGTGTCAGCCCCTCAGCCCCAGTATCAGTGCCCTTACATTCCCAGCCTCCCCTACATCATCAGTCAATTTCTGATTGAAGTCCCCCCAACACCAGCCCCCACCTCCATCAGTCCCCTTCATTCTCAGCCTCCACATTAGTCCCTTCCATTCTCAGCCCTCTCAGCATCAGCTAATTTCCAGTCTCAGACCCTTTCCACCAACATCATCAATCTCCTTACAGATCCACCTACTTAGCCCCAGAATTATTCATTCACACAGTGGCAGAAACATGTTCCTTCACTGCAAAGTGATAGCTGTTAATTGTCAAGAAAGCAAATAGAATGTTAGGCATTATTGGGAAAGGAATGGAAAGCAAAAATGAGAATGTTATAATGCCTTTGTATCATAAGTACATAAATGTTGCCATACTGGGACATACCGAAGGTCAATCAAGCCCAGTATCCTGTTTCTAACAGTGGCCAATCCAGGTCACAAGTACCTGGCAAGATCCTAAAACAGTACAATACATTTTATGCTGCTTATCCAAGAAATAAGCAGTGGATTTTCCCAAGTCCATTTTAATAATAGCTTCCTAAAAGAAAAGTCCATAAGCTATCCAAATCTTTTTTAAACCCTGCCAAGCTAACTGCCTTTACCACATTCTCTGGCAATGAATTCCAGAGTTTAATTACATGTTACGTGAAGAAATATTTTCTCAGATTCATTTTAAATGTACTACTTTGTAGCTTCATAGCGTGCCCCCTAGTCATAGTGTTTTCCAAAAGAGTAAACAAGCGATTCACGTCTACCTGTTCCACTCCACTCAGTATTTTATATAGTTCTATCATATCTCTCCTCAGCTGTCTTTTCTCCAAGGTGAAGAACCCAAGTCATTTCAGCCTTTCCTCATAGGGAAGTCATCCCATCCCCTTTATCTTTTTCGTCGCCCTTCTCAGTACCTTTTCTAATTCCACTATATCTTTTTTGAGATGCGGTGACCAGAATTGCACACAATATTCAAGGTGCGGTCACACCATGGAGCAATACAAAGGCATTATAACATCCTCATTTTTGTTTCCCATTCCTTTCCTAATAGCACCTACCATTCTATTTGCTTTCTTTGCTGCTGTAGCACACTGAGCAGAGGGTTTCAAAGTATAGTCAATGATGACTCCTAGATCCTTTTCCTGGTTGGTGACTCTTAATGTGGAACCTTGCATCAAATAGCTATAGTTTGGGTTCCTCCTTCCCACATGCATCACTTTGCACTTGCTCACATTAAACATCATCTGCCATTTGGATACCCAGTCTCCCAGTCTCATAAGGTTGTTTTGCAATTTCTCATAATCCTCTTGCGATTTAACTTTGCGTCGTCAGCAAATTTAATTACCTCACTAGTTTATTCCCGTATCTAGATCATTTATAAATATGGTAAAAAGCACCGGTCCCAACACAGACCCCTATGGAACCCCACTATCTACCCTTCTCCATTGAGAATACTGACCATTTAACCCTACTCACCTGGTGTGACCGCATCTCAAAAAAGATATAGCAGAATTAAAAAAGGAACAGAGAAGGGTGATGAAAATAACAAAGGGAGTGGGATGTCTTCCTTATGAGAAAAGGCTAAAGCAGCTAGGGCTCTTCAGCTTGGAGAATAGATATCTGAAGGGAGAGATATGATAGAGGTCTATAAAATAATGAATCAAATGGAATGGGTGGACATAAATCACTTGTTTACTCTTACTAGGACTAGGGGGAACTCTATGAAGCTGTTAAATAGTAAATTTAAAACAAATTGGAGAAAATATTTCTTCATTTAACGTGTAATTAAACTCTGGAATTTGTTGCCAGAGAATATGGTAAAAACAGTCAGCTTCACAGGGTTTAAAAAAGGTTTGGATAACTTCCTAAAAGGAAACTCCACAAGCCATTATTAAGATGGACTTGGGGGAAAATCCACTGCTTATTTCTAGGATAAGCAGGATAAAATCTATTTTACTGTTCTTGGATCTTGCCAGGTACTTGTGACCTGGATTGGCTACTGTTGGAAACAGGATACTGGGCTTGATGGACCTTCTGTCTGCTCCAGTATGGCAACCTTGTGTTCTTATGTTCACCAATTACCAATGTTCACCAATTACCAATCACCTTGTGTTCTTATGTTCACCAATTACCTCATATTAGCTTAACACAAAAAATGACTAACCTTCTTGAGTTGCAAATAAAAATGTAACATAGTCAATGAGGCAGAAAAAGACCAACATGTCTCATCTAGTCTACCTAGTTAGGTTTGGAACTTATTTATTTATTTGACTTGATTACACATCTTACAGAAACACCCAAAGTATGGTACATTAAAAACTGTCAAACATTAGAGACCCACAACTTGTGACTGTATTCCATGCCTGCGCTCGCCTTGCCTCCGACCAGGTCCTATGGTTGCAGTGGACTGTTTTTTTCAATTTCCCAGATGGCTTCCAGGTCCCATTCCGGTCCTGATATTCAGCTCTCCCGACTTGCCTTGGTGGTTCTGCTGCCAAGCCTCACAGGTGACATCATCTGTAATTGCCTTTATTAAGCACCTGGGAACTTTCAGGCTTTGCCTTGGCAACAGAGGTCTTCTGATGTGCTTTTGTCTGAGAGTTTTTGTTGCTGATCTAGTATCTGCTTTGTGTGTCCTTAGCTTTAGTTTCTTCTGTTTGTTTTTGCCTTGTGTGTCTTTAACTTTAGTTCCTTGCTGCTGTATCTGCTCAGCCTAGCTTCAGTTCCTTACTGTTTGTTGCTGTTTTGCTCATTGTCAGTTCTAGGTTCCCTCCTGCTGTTTCAGCCCTGTGTGTCCTTAACTTTAGTTCCTTGCTGCTATATCTGCTGTGCCTAGCTTCAGTTCCTTACTGTTTGTTGCTGTTTTGCTCATTGTCAATTCTAGTTTCCCTCCTGCTGTTTCAGCCCTGTGTGTCCTTAACTTTAGTTCCTTGCTGCTGTATCTGCTGTGCCTAGCTCCAGTTCCTTATTGTGTCCCCGATCTGTCTGTCTTCTGCTATAGTCCCCTGCCTGCTTGTTCCACCCTGGTTGTCCTTAGCTTTAGCCCTTCCCCGTTCGTGTCTGCTTTGCCCGAGTACTTCAATCTGGTTCCAGTCCAGCCAAGTCCGCTCCAGTTTGTGGTTCCAGCTCTGCCAAGCCAAGCCCGCTCCAGTTTGTGGTTCCAGTCCAGCCAAGCCAAGTCCGCTCCAGCTTGTGGTTCCAGTCCAGTCAAGCCAAATCCGCTGCAGCTTGTGGTTCCAGTCTAGTCAAGCCAAGTCCGCTCCAGCTTGTGGTTCCAGTCTAGTCAAGCCAAGTCCACTTCAGCTTTTGGTTCCAGACCAGCCAAGCCAAGTCTGCTCTAGTTTGTGGTTCCTGTCCAGTCTGTTGGTGTAGTCCGCGTTTCCTTCCTGCTGTTGCCAGTCTCTGGCAGCAGTCCAAGGGCTCACTACTCTGGATCATCGGCAGTGGCGTGACACAACTGAAAGGCATAGGGGAAGTAACTTGCACAAAGTGGTGGTTACTAATCTAACCAGCTGTCAGGGCAGACTAGACTATATATTCCTTCCTTCCTTCCTCCCTCTCTCAATGGTTAGCCATTTTTACTGTTAATGTAAACATAATCAGTCATCATACTCTTCTAGGCAACTAAACATAATAACAAAGGTTTAGGACCTGATATTTAGCCAGCAGCAGTCAGAGTTTTGCTGACCACCGATGGCTTTATTCCAGATATTCAATGCCAGGCCATGTCTATGCGCTGGCATTGAATATTCAGGCATACGTGGACAGATAAAACTTATCCAGTTAAGTGCGATATGCAGTACATAACCAGTTAAAGTGAATCACATAAAGATAGGATTGTGTCGTATGCGATCCTATTTATACGGTTACCTTATGTAAGTGCTGAATATCGGCACTTAACTGCATAAGTGCCGACTCTGCCCCCAGACTACCCACAAAATAACCGGTTATGGCTTTGGAGCTAACCGGGCATATTCCACATTTTTGGCCATTTCAATCTAACTGGAATCTAACCCATACCTGCCCATCCCTGCTAAGATTCAATTGTGTCCCCACCCATCCCCCGCAAGTAATCTCCTCCATCCCCACCCATACCTGTAACCTTCAGAATTAGTTATTTCATTTAATTATACTACTGAAATACATTAGGGCACCAATATACCTGCTACTGGGAAACCGGAACAAGATGGACTGTTACACATTGCTAGACAAACACCACGTGCCAGCAGAATCCTTCACCTCATTTGCAGATGCAGAACATGAATCACACCTCATACAAAATAGGGGAACTGCAAAAATCATGCAGACAAAAACTGCAAGCAGAGATACAGGACTCTGCATGTCAGGCAACACCAGAGAAATAGAAAGAAATACATGTCCTCCTGTACAGTACAAGTATAGCTGTCAGATGTAAATTCTCAACACCAACATAATTCAATCACTAATCTGAAAAATAAAATCATTTTTCCTAGCTTAGTAGACTGGTGATTTTTATTATTCCAATCATCTTGTTCCCAATCTTTGTTTCTGCGTTCCTCTGTCTCTGCTGTTAACTCTGGGGTCCTTTTACTAAGCCATGGTAAAAAGTGGCCTACAGTAGTGTAGGCGTGTGTTTTGGGTGCACGCTGGGACAGTTTTTGCTGTGTCTGCAAAATGGGGCTTTTCTTTAATGGGACGGGAAAAGGACATGCGGTAAAACTGAAACCAGTACGTGCCTAAAACTGGCCTGAGCCCTTAACAGCTCCCCACAGAAGTATACTCACAGAGGAGGAATGCAACATTCTATAGCCCATGTACACGGGTGGGACTACATATGGATGTTCAGTGTTCTTTTGATTTTTCCTGAATTACCATATTGACTGAGAGAGGGCTATTAGTCAATCAGAAGAGGACTGGACTCCAGTTTTCTTGCAACTTATCTATGAACCTATAAATGAAAAACATTTTTGGAATCATCAGGCCTGCTGAGTTACTGTACCACTAACTGCAGGACACATACAGGCTTGTTTTCGAAAGAGAAGGACGCCCATCTTTCGACACAAATTGGAAGATGGGTGTCCTTTTCACGGGGTCGCCCAAATCGGCATAATCTAAAGCTGATTTTGGACGTCCCCAACTGCTTTCCATCGCAGGGACAACCAAAGTTCACTGGGGTGTGTCGGAAGCGTAGTGAAGGCGGGACTTGGGCGTGCCTAACACATGGGCATCCTCAACCCATAATGGAAAAAAAAGCCTTCCCTGACGAGCACTTGGACGCTTTACCTGGTCCTGTTTTTCGTATGACCAAGGACAAAAAGGTGCCCGAACTGACCAGATGACCACCGGAGAGAATCGGGGATGACCTCCCCTTACTCCCCCAGTGGTCACTAACCCCCTTCCAACCTCAAAAAAATCTTTAAAAATATTTTGTGCTAGCCTCTATGCCACCCTCAGATGTCATACTCAGGTCCATCACAGCAGTATGCAGGTACCTGGAGCAGTTTTAGTGGGTGCAGTGCACTTCAGGCAGGTGGACCCAGGCCCATCCCCCCCACCTGTTACACTTGTGGTGGTAAATGTGAGCCCTCCAAAACCCACCAGAAACCCACTGTGCCCACATCTAGGTGCCCCCTTCACCCATAAGGGCTATGGTAGTGGTGTACAGTGGTGGGTAGTGGGTTTTGGGGGGCTCAGCACGCAAGGTAAGGAAGATATATACCTGGGAGCAATTTGTGAAGTCCACTGCAGTGCCCCCTAGGGTGCCCAGTTGGTGTCCTGGCATGTCAGGGGGACCAGTGCACTATGAATGCTGGCTCCTCCCATGACCAAAGGGCTTGCATTTGGTCGTTTCTGAGATGTGCATCCTTAGTTTCCATTATCACCGAAAATCAGAAACGACCAAGTCTAGGGACGACTATCTCTAAGGACGACCTAAATATCAAGATTCGGGCGTCCCCAACCGTATTATCAAAACGAAAGATGGACATCCATCTTGTTTTGATAATACGGGTTTCCCCGCCCCTCCACCGGGACATTTTGCGAGGACGTCCTCAGCAAAACTTGGGTGTCCCCTTCGATTATGCCCCTCATAGGGGCCCTTTTAACAAACTGTGATGAAAAGTGGCTTTAGCATGTCCTTACGTGAGTCATTCTAGCACACTAAGACCATTTTTCCTGTGGGGCAAAATGGTCAATTTTTCTATTTTCTGTATTAATGGCCATGTGCCAAGTTTCCAATTAGCGCATGTGTCTCACTGCCATCTATTTTGTATGCAATAAAGGTTCACACGCTAACCAATTAGCACAGAGCACCCCAAATCTCCGCCCCCAGACCCACCCCAGCACTAAAAAATTAATTTTGGCGCATGGGTATGGTGTGTTGATCCCAAAATTACCATGTGACGCTTAAGGCCTTTTTTAGCTGTGGTAGGCACAAGTTAGTGCTTTCTGCAGCTTAGTAAAAGGACCCCAAAGAAAGATGCTGGGTGTCATGAAACACCCTGCTGTAAAAAATGGAACGTAAAATAATCAGCATCAGAAATGCCATACTAAACACCACAGAATCAGTGAAGTTAGCAGAGGCATTAATTGTCAGTCTTACACAGAGAGCGAGCAGAAGAAAGCATTTGAATTATATGTGGCAACATTTCATAAATCACAGTAAACTGTAATTCCCTATAGCCGGGCTTTCTTTTTACTTTGACATGGGTTCTATAGAACCCAAAGATGCCCAAATGCCATATCATTAACAGTAGATATGCATCAATTTTTGAAAGCAAGAACTTCAGAGGCAGTAATCATTATCTAGTTTTTCCCGTACTTTCAGGATTCCTCTTGAGTAGCCAATTTTGTTGACTTTTTCAAAGCTAGCAGTGACAAGGCTGCTAAAAAGAATTTAGCAGCCTTGTCACTAATCAGTGGAACAGTGATCCACTGATTAGTGACAAGGCTGCTAAATTCTTTTTACCTGGTATGTTCGATGTCTGCAATTTGAACCATGAAGAGTATGCTGCTTATATTGAAGGATCCTCACCATACTTATTAGATTTGAAACTCCTTCATTTGGAAGAAACGCAAGTGGTTAGAGCCACTAAACTTACAAATTGTGTATTAGACTCAATCACATCAGCTGGGATTACAAAGGATTCTGGATCTTTATTACTTCCCGTTCTTAGGCAGATTATTCATGTTTATCTGGATTCTGGCCCAATTCCCTAAACTGCTGAAAAGGCTTTTGTACAGCCTGTTGTAATGTAGCATATTATGCCATAATTTGCATTGTTGTTTGGATATTTTTACTTGTGTAATTGTCTGTTGCTTATGTTTGACTTATTCTTGTTGTACACTGCCTTGAGTGAATTCCTTCAAAAAGACAGTAAATAAATCATAATAAATAAATACTATTTTATAAACAAAAGCTAAACCAGATTGCAAATCTGCCTTTTTAAAGTATGTTTATTGAAAGAGGGAAGGTATTGCAATTGACTCATTGACTAGAAAGTAATTAAAGATTTCAGCCCAGCCAATCTGGCTTTCTGCCAAGACATGACTTGGAGACAGCTTTGATATCCCTTACTGATGACCTTAGCAGATTGGTGAAGGAGATCTATCCTCTGCCTTCAATACTGTTAATCATGGTGTTTTGATTGATTGGTTAGCATCAGTAGGTGACAGAGGCAAGGTTAAAGAGTGGTCAATTTCTTCCTTAAAGAGCTCTTTTCAAATACAACTTGGTGAAGTTATCAGTTGCATATTTTGAAAATAGGTGTAACATATTATTTCTATTCTTATCTCACTTCTTTTTAACATTTATATTCAACCTACCATCCAATTAACAAATATGGATCAAACTGCATGATATGCATAGACAATATTCAGTCGGTTATATACTGGTAGTGTTTTATTGTTTTGTTTTATGATGTTTCTGTGAATCATCTCAGCTCTGGGTGTAGTAATATAAGTTGACTTAAATAAATAAGTTAAAAATGAACTTGGGACACAGAGATATGAGTGACTGGCTAAACTCATTGTTTGCTTCCTCTCCAACAATGAACGGTAGACAATCATCTCTTTTGGAACTGGTAAAAATCCAAGTTAACTTCAGTAAAAAAAATTTGCTTAATTTTGCTCTTCCTTTGATTTCTCTTCAAGGTTTTTCTTTAACATTAAAAACTAAGATTTAGATCTTGGGGACTGTATTAAATTCAGGACTGCAATGTGGCAGCTTTGTATCACACATACATATGCTAGAAACACCAATGTATTCCTACATATCCCTGTCTTTCCTCCTCTGTATCCCAGCATTCATGCTTATACCATCCCCCTGAACTTTGCTTCTTATCCCTAAATCTTCCCCTTTCTTTCACTCTGATCTCAGTATCTGCCAGCAACCCCCTTCCAGTCCCAGCCTAAGCATCAGCCTTCTTGCTGTCCCAAACCTCATCCCAGTATCAGCCCCCTTCCAGTCCCTGCCTCCAGAATCAGCCCCTAGCTCCTTTCCAGTCCCTTCACATCCTTCACATTAATCAGCATGCCTAAGTAAAAGACCCCCTCAATATTATTGTGATTCAGGCATTAATTTATGCAGTCCCTTGTATTGTGGGCTGAAAAAATCAACTAAATAAATTACAAATTATTTATTGTAGCACATATTTTTAAAAGGTTTAAAGTTATCAAATGATATATTTTCTGCTTTAAAATGTTATACTGTTTACATATAGGTCAGAGAATTGATTTCAAGCTGTTTTAATGGACATTTAGGGGGCCTCGTACCAAGCTGCGGTAAAAGGACCCCTGTGGAGGTGTCGGCGTGTGGGTTTGCCGCGCACTGAGGCCCCCTTTTACCACAGTGGGTAAAAGGAGTCTTTTGTTTTAAAGAAGGAAGGAAATAGCCATGCGGTAAATTAAGCCATTGCCACATAGCCGTTTCCTGAGGGAGCCCTTACTGTCTCCTATTATCTCCTATGTAGGAGGCGGTAAGGGCTCCTGCTCTAACCCAGTAGCGTGCAGCACGTAGCACATGCCAGAACTACTACTGGGCTCCTGCAGTAGCCTGGCAGTGGATCGATTTGCCATGCATCATTGCCACAGTAGTCCTACCATGGCTTTGTAAAAGGGCCCCTTAGAGTTTTGAAAAAATACCTGCCACATTATTTGGTACATAAATTTTCATTTCATTTTATTACAATTTATATTCCGCTCTTATTCAGAGCAGAGGACAAATGAACATACATCATAATAAAACGTATAAAACAAACAGTACAGAAAGAAACAAACTCAAGACCAGCAATGCAATCAACCAAAAGTCCTTCAATAAGTACTGCATAGTTCATGAACCTGCCTGTGCTAACAGATGTTTCAAGAATTCATGTTATGTTCCTAGCATGCAACTGCAATCCTTGCAAGATCTTCTTCTATCTTTGCCTTCATCCAGGGATGTTAGATTGCTATATACCAATGGCTGTGCAAATGAAACTCCTCAAATATGGAATTCAGTCCCTACAGATATCATTTATCATTTATTTATTTACTATACCGTTTCTTATTGCATTCACAAAACAGAACGGTTTACATCTTAAAAAGAAAATGTATATTAAAAACATACAGGAAATCCATTAATTTGATAGAAAAGCACAGCAAAACAAAAAAAAACATCCATATTACAAGGTGTGTAGACAATAGACAACCATCCATGCCAAAAATATAATTATACATATTGCTAGTTAATACATATTCATTCTGTCTGTTTTTCCCTTTCATCCCAGATTATTGTCAAACCTATTCTGAAACAAATATGTTTTCAGGAATTTATGGAAGTGAATATAGGACTCTTCTATTCTAATAGTTTTTGGAAGGCAGTTCCAAAGTGAAGGGGCTAGAAAAAGAAAGCTGAGGTTCTGGTAGACTCCCATTGTTCTGATCGTGGTCAGAACCCCTCTCAAACTTACCTTTTTCCTGGGGGTCAGCTTCTTAGCTGGCTTCTGTTTCTTTTGTCTGTCCTTTCTGAGCTAGCTATCTGTCTCTATGCTGGCAGCTTCCAGCAGCATGACTCTAATTGCTACAGTATACTGCAGCTGGGTGGGTGGACTGAGTTAGCTCTACCTCTTTCTGGGTGTACTGGCTTCAAGTGCTTCACGGTGCTGCATTGGTGTGTGTTGGGCCTCTCGGGGTTTCAGTGTGCTGTCTGCCTGGCTCTAGGGAGTGTGACATCATCTGGGAGGGCCTTGATAAGGAAGTGGTGTTCTTCCCTTCGGGGCCTTTGCAACGTTTGCTTTTGCTACAATTGCTATAGGGCCAGGTCAGTGTTAGTGCAATGTGCACTTGTGCCTTGGATGTGTTTAGCTCCCCTGTTTTTTCCCTTGTGGCTCCCCTGCTTCCCCTTCTGTGGCTTTTGAAGCTCTTCTGTGCTTGGGGGTTAATAGCCTTCTGTGTTTGGGGCTTTAGAAGCCTTCGGTGTTTGGTGCTTTGGAAGCACTTCTGGTTCTGCTGTGTTTAAAGCACTTCTGCTTTGCTTGTGTTAGTTTCCCTGCTTTTCCCTCTTGGCGCTCCTGCTTTCCCTTTTGTTGCTGATAGAAGTACTTCAGGTTTTGGTGCTGTTAGGAGCACCTTTGGTATTTTAGTGCTGTAGGAGCTCTGTGATAGCTTGGTGCTTAGGAGCACCTGTGGTAGCTTTGTTTTGTACCTTCCTTGCTTTTCTCTTGTGGCTTCCCTGCACTTCTGTTAGTGTAGGGTGTAGGGGCACCCCTGTTAGTTTCTGTTAGAAGCACTTCTGTGGGTTAGGGCTTGGGAGCACTTAGGTCAGTTTAGGATTTAGGAGTACTTCTGTTTCCAGTCCTGGTCCCTGTGCCATCCGGTATCCGGTAAGTTCTGCCGGCCACTCGAACCCAAGGGCTCAATCCTTGGGGGGCAGTGACTAAGTGTAGGTGAAGCTGTATGGACCAGTCCAGTGTGTTCCAGTCCGGTGTGTTCCAGTCCAGTGTGTTTCGGTCCGGTGTGTGTTCCAGTCCGGTGTGTGCCAGTCCAGTGTTCCAGTCCTGTGTCCTCCAGTCCAGGGGATTCCAGTCCGTGTGTTCCGGCTCGCTGGGCAGTGCCTGCAGTCCCTGCCGGTGCCGGTGTGCTTGCCCAGTGTTGGTTGGTGGGTTTTGCCTGCTGCTGTCGCTCCTCGTCAGCAGCCCAAGGGCTCACGTTTGCTCCAGAGCCCAGCTCCGTGGGCTCTGAACCTGAGAACCTGACACCCATCTGGCCTTTTGGGATGATGGAATTACTAATCTATTATCTGTAAGTGATCGAAGTGTTCATATTGGAGAGTATGGTATAATGAGATTGGCTAAATATGATGGAGTTAATAAAAGTAAGGCTTTATGTGTCAGACTGAGAATCTTAAATTTTATTCTGGCTTCAACTGGGAGCCAGTGAAGATGGTATAGGAGAGGTGTAATCCTATCATATTTTGAAGCACTACAAATAATACGGGCTGCTGTATTTTGTATCATTTGTAACCGTTTTATATTGATCTTAGTAAGGCCTGCATAGATGATGTTGCAATAATCCAGACGTGTCATAATATATGCATATGTTAGAGTACATAGCGAATCTTTGTTTATCGAATTTCTAATTGAACGCAGTTTTTGTAGATGAGAAAAAAAATTCTTTACTATCTCAGATATTTGCTAATTAAATGATAGAGCTGAGTCAATAATGACTCCTAAATATCTAAAAGATTGTACCATTGGTATCTGTTTATTAAACAGTGTAGGTATTACAGAAGGAACTACTTCACGACCTGTTATCCAAGATGTAACAGTCTTATCTGGATTTAAGACTAAATGATGTCTTTTAAGCCAACTAGCCACCTCATCAAGGCAGTTTTGAATTTGTGTTAACTCAATGTCCAATGGTTTCACATAATGGATCAAGAGAAAGTCATCCGCGTACGAATATGAACTAATACCCAAAGACTGGATAAGTAATGAAAGAGGACTAATGTACAAATTAAACAAAATCGGTAATAAAACCGATCCTTGTGGTACCCCACAGGAAACAGAGTGAACTTTTGAAATGGAACGATTTTGTACAACTTTAAATGACTGATTCGTAAGAAAAGAAGTGAACCAATCATAGATCGTTCCTGAGATGCCAACTTCCTTCAGACGATTAAGTAATAGATCATAATCAATTAGGTCAAATGCTGCTGACAGATCGAGCGAAATAATCAATGCAATATAACCCTGCTCCAATCTAGTATGTATTTCACTTAAAAGAGAAGTCATAACTGTCTCTGTACTGTGCCCTTTCCTTAAACCGGACTGTCTCGGGTGTAGTATATTTTTTGTTTCTATATAGAATTGTAACTGAGTAAACACAACTGTTTCTAATCTTTTAGATAAAAATGAAAGATTAGACAATGGACGGTAATTACCTGGGGAGTATGGATCTAATGAGGGTTTCTTTAAACTAGGCTTTACCAAGGCCTCTTTAAGAACTTTTGGAACTATCCCCTCTATAAGACTTCTTTTTATAATTAAGTATAAGTGAGTGTCTAGCTCTAACGATGAAGTTTTTAGCCAATTTGATGGTATTGGATCTAACGAACTATAAGTAGGTGAGATATGCGACATTCATTTTTGAAAAGATATTAAAGACAGAATCTCGAATTGGTGCCATGATCCTGATAAAGATGAAGTGGGCATCTCCTCTGCATTTATATCCTTAACAAACAGATCTTAACTTATCAATTTTGGAAATGAAAAATTTTGCTAATGTTTCCGATTCTATATATAATTTCTCTGTATTTGTACCTGGCTTTGTTGTTAGATTTTTCATAATGAGGAATAACTGTATAGATGAATTTGAAGCCTCCTGTATTTGCTTAGAAAAATAGGTGTTTTTGCTATCTTTATCTGCATTATATAGTAACGTTGACATTGCTTACATTTATCTTTTTGTTCTATTGTTTTTCCCTTGCGCCATAGTCGTTCAGCTCTACGCATTTGCTGTTTACATAATTTATATATGTTTATACAAGATTATTTAGGATTTAGGAAGGTGTGTAAGCCATGGCTTTATAGGGCATTTAATTATTTTCTTTATCTAGTGTTATTATTTTATTATTTGAGGGCTAGACATGTTTAAATACCTATAGGGCCCTTTTACTAAGCTTCAGCAAAAAGTGGCCTGCGGCAGTGTAGGCACGTGTTTTGGACGCGCACCGAGCCAGTTTTTACCACGTCTGCAAAAAAGGGCTTTTTTTTTTTTAATGGGACAGGAAAAGGGCATGCAGTAAAACTGAAACCAGTGCATGCCTAAAACCAGCCTGAGCCCTTAATGCCACCCATTGATCTAGCAGTAAGGGCTCACACGCTACACACACTACACACGCGGTGACTGGTCGGCACGTGCCAACTGCCAATTACCACCGGAAAGGTCGCACGTGGGGGGAAATAAATAAATAATGTATCCAGGCTTATGGGCATGCGGCAAATCTGAAATTACCACCAGGGGGCAGGGTAGCCTGGCGGCAGTCTCATTTTAGTGCATGCTACACATCCATAGAGCCTAACGCCCCTTTGTAAAAGGGCCCCCATGTGACATAAATGTACAGGAGGCAAGTCAATTGAAAGGAAGCTCTGAAATGAGGGGGCATAAGATGACGGTGAAAGGGGATAGACTCAGAAGTTGAGGAAATACTACTTCATGGAAAGGGTGGTAAATATGTGGAACGGCCTCCTGGTGAAGGTAGCGGAAAAAAAACTGTATCTGAATTTAACAAAGCTTGGGACAAGTACATAAGATCTCTAACGGAGAGCAAGGGAGAGTTGATGGCATGGATGTGAAGACTGGATAGGCCATATGGTCTTTTTCTGCCTTCATTTTTCTGTTTCTATGTTATCATGTGGTCCAATTTATTAAGGTGCTCTGGTATCTGTGGTATATTAAATTATTTATTTAAAATTATTTATATGCTACCAATCAATAATTTCTCAGGGACCTACGAAAAATGTATCACAATCATACAACAATAATGTAAGTAAATTAAAACAAAAGTACATAGAGCAATAAGATAAGAATAACATTAAAAAAGTTAAACAACCCTAAATTCACAACATTCAAATCAGTACCGAAATAAAACTAATCATTGTGCTGATAGCCATGCCTTAGCTTTCTTCTGAAATTTTAGAAAATCATTCTCAAGCTGTAGATCACCTGGCAGAGAATTTCATAAAATTGGTATGGCATACTAAAAAGCATGCACCCATTTTTCTTCCTTACAAAAGGGTCTTTTTAACTAAGCTATGCTAAGAAATGGGTTTAGTGCATCCATACTGCCAGATTATATATAGCATGCTTAGAGTTTCGTGCCAAAATCCAAGTGTATTCTGAAACTACGCGCATAACTTAATTGGCTTAAAAAGTTAATCAGCATTGATAATAGGTCTTAACAAGCAATAATGAGCACTAATTGGCAATAATTAGAATTTATGCGCACAAATCCCTAAACATATTGCACTGCGCCTAAATTCTAATGGCCAAAAAGGGGCATGGTTATGGGTGGGGAAATGGGTGTTTCGTGGGAGTTTCAAAATTTGCACATGTAGTTACAGAATATGGCCCTGTGCCTGTACATTTATGCACAGGGATTTATGCCACGTTTTCATTGCATCAGGGGAAGAAAAAAAAAAAACAGCTGGTGTATACAGCACACTTCACCTAGTTTGGTCCAGCAAAGTTCTTATACATGGAGGCTTGTAGGCTGAATATTGTTTATTTATTTACTTAGATTTTGCTCACACCTTTTTCAGTAGTAGCTCAAGGTGAGTTACATTCAGATACACTGGATATTTCTCTGTCCCAGGAGGGCTCACAATATAAATTTGTACCTGAGGCAATGGAGGGTTAAGTGACTTGCCCAAGATCAGAAGGAGCAGCAGCAGGATTTGACCCAACCACCTCTGGATTGCAAGACCGGTGCTCTAACCACTAGGCCACTCTTCCACTCCTATACTGTATCACTTTGCTGGACCAGACTAGGTGAAGTGTGCTGTATACAGCAGCTGGTTTCTTCTGCCCCTGATGCAGCCATTATTACTGGCAAAACATGGCCATGTCAGGCACAGATGATTGTTAACCTAGGAGCATTTTACTTTATTAAAGACTGCCTTTTTATATGATCTGCCTCCTTGTTTCATATCTGCTGCACTTTTAGTGCCATTTATTGAATCCAGCCCAATATATGCATGCATCATACATTACCCAACAATTTCAAACCAGCTCCGAATCTCCCACTTCAATTTCACCACAAATTTCTCAAAGTTACCGTTATACACTTCTGTTCTTTCAGTTGGCTTTTGGGAACCTCAGCGGTGCTCATTGCCAATACTAATGAGAAGCAATGTATATAGCACCCACCTCTTCATTGGCTCACCCGATTACCTCCTCTTTGGCTATTTATATTATTAGCATCTATATTTATTTTCAATTCAAATCTCACTATTAAAGTTTTGGCCAAGGTGATAGGTATTTGCATCATACATTAGGCAGTATGCCTGTATTTAAGGAAAAATGTGTAATAAACCATTATTTTTCCCTTAATAACCCAAGTTAGGCAGTCATCCAAGGGACAAATAGAGTTTGACAAACTTTTACTTGCTCTCAACGCCTCAACTTCACCCACTAAGCAAAATTGATTCTGCTTGGGGACATTATCAAATTTTGAACCAGTTAAAACAGCCATCATGACAATCTGTCTAAAGAAGTATCTAGACTAAATCTTTCAATGGAGCAGAGTGATAAACTGGCTTTTACAGTAAAATAAACTGATAAATCTCACACATTCACTTCAGGCAAAGCAATCAAATTCTGAGCTGTGGAAAACAAACTCAAAGAATGATTTAACGATCTCTGAATGCAACTTGTATAAAAAGATGTCTTAACACTTATGACTTTAGTACAATATGCTTCAATTGCAATCTCATAGCTCACTTTTGTCATCTGGCCTTAAAAGAGGAAATACTTTTGTATTTTTCCTGAAATGTTATTACAAACAAGAATAAACAGATACAGTCAAGTACCTAGATAACAAAAGTTGGTGCTTAATGCTACCAACCATCAGGAAATATCCAAATACAGTTACAAATGGGAGAAAGCCATTGACTTCACGGTAAGGGCTCACATGCTACCTGTGTGGTAACCATGCAGCACATGCCAATGTGGCCGTGCTGCTGATTACCGCCGGGAACACCCTCACGGTAGAAAATAGAAAAATATTTTCTACCACGGGACTTGGCACACGCCAAACTCAGAATTACCACCAAGCAAGAGGGATCATTTTGCTCAAATTTTACTGAGTGATTAAGTATATTTTATTGGCATTTAACAGGACAATTCATCTTACTTGTCACCCTTAAAGGAGCAAGTTCTTTTGCTTCTTAGATGTCACAACTTTTTGATCCCTGATGCAGGTGCTTTGAGCCAAAACAAAGCCCATGTTGGGTCACCAAGGGAAGAACTGATGTTCAAGTTAAAGAAATTGTGTCCCGATTTTGAAGGCTCCTGGTGCTTCTTTTTGCTATTTAAACAACCAATTATTGGCACTAATTATATTTAATTGAAATATATATGTGTAAATTTAGGGGCAGGATCCGCACCTAAATTTTATGCTTCAGTTCAAAAAGGGGTTGCAGAAATGGGGGGGGGGTGTCATGGGCAGAAAGGGGGCATTCCTAGCACTTACGTGCATTGTTATAGAATTGGGTAGGGGGAATATGCGCCTAATTTAGGCATGTAGATTTGAACCAGTTGGCAACAAGGGGTCAGGGTCTGGTTCAGGGTATAGGACAGACTGGGTAGGAATTTCCTTTCCATTGTAGCTTTTGGTCAAGGAGTCATTTCACTTCTAGTCCATTTTAGGGGATAGACTCAGAAGTAACCTGAGGAAATACTTCTTCATGGAAAGGGTGGTGAATTTGTAGAATGGCCTTCCAGTGGAAGTGGTGATGAAAAGAGAGCTTGGGACAAGTACATAGGATCTCTAAGGAAGTAATAGGGAGAGTAGATGGCATGGATGGGCAGACTGGATAGGCCATATGGTCTTTATCTGCCTACATTTTTTCTCTGTTTACAGTGGTTTTTCTTTAATAGTGCACTTATATTTAGGTGACCAGAGCTTGCCTATATGACACCTATTCTATGACATTTTTCTAATCATTTATGCATGCAATTGGTGTGTAAATCTTAGTGCCTATTTTATAGAATTATCTGCTACATGTTCCATGATTGATCACATAAATACAGCAATTTGACAAAATGAATCCTAGAGATATGAATGCTGATTTAGTCCTGACTGTTTCTAAAAAGGAAAATTGTGTTAATTTGCAGATAGAAGTGATTGTTACATCACAGGCAAGACTTTCACTGGGAGAGTACTTAAAGATGGTGAGTGTCCAACCTCCAACATATTTATTAAAACTTAGACATTTAAGTCAGTCACATTGACATTGTACACAAGTATTGAGCATATTTAATTTTTTACCCCTCGATACAGTTGTTAGCTGAAATGTTAGTTGACACCTGTAGATTTGCAGATGCAAATAGCAAGGGGGTGTGGTCTGAGTATGTTTTGGGTGGGACAGGGCCATGGCAAGTTGATAGATGTTTATTCCCTATTTCAGAAAGGGGCCAATATTAAGATTGTGGGAGGGAGCCCATTTCCCACAGTCGGCAGCAAACTCAGAAATTCAATGCCAGAGCTCTATCTGGCAACCGGCATTTCATTTCTGGTGCTTCTTGGCCACAAAAACATGCCGGTTAAGCCAAGGATAGATCTGCTATTTACATGGGTCTATCTGGCCACTAAACTTAACCCTTTAGCCAATGAATATTGGTGCAAACCGGCTATGTTGTGGCATATTGGCAGTTACCGGGCTAGCCACTAAGCAGTAATATTCAGCCAAGATAGCCAGCTATCTTGCGCTGAATACTAGTGCGTAGCCAGCTATAGGCTATTTAACCGGCCAGGAGCCATTCCTGGCTAGTCACATAGTTTTAAATATTGGCCAAAAAATGTCTGTGTCTGAAAAAACTGATGTTAGAAGTTACACCTGGTAAACAGCTGCTGTTGAGCAACACTCAGGACCACTGGCAATCCACTGCCAATAGATCAAAGTCACACTAAAAGAGCAATTCTATAAACTGGAGTCTAAAGTTAGGTGCCAAATACACATGTAGTTTATAGAATTCTAGCACTTATGCACATAATTGACATTTACTCACATAATTACAAGGCATTATTCTATACAGTATGGGCCAAATATGTGACGAATGCAACTTATAGAATACTATCAGTTGCATGGATTGCATGGCACACTTAGGCACCAACAGACATCAGCCATTGGCCTGGTGTAAGTGGACGCACCAAACTTTCAACACACCAATGAGCCTTTACGCTGGTATCCTATAACAGCTTAGGCACGCAAACTACCAACTCAAGGACTTTGGTGTAGTTCTCCCCCCGTCTATGTCATCCACCAGGCTGAACTCAGCCTAGCATCACAGCAGTAGCTCCCCTCTTCTTGCTTCTGGCGGTTGGTGCGAATTGCAGGCTCGCTGCAGATTCTAGGGTGCTGCAGAGCTAGCACTAGCACACCAGGGAAGGGGAAAGGTGGTAATGGTTTGTCTGGAAAAGGCTAACATCAGAATACAAGCTGCCAGCTGCCACATGTGCCTCCCTACACATTCTCATAGATGGCCAGAAGCAAGTGTGCTATCCGTCTGAACACTGAGTACATGTGACCACTTACCGTACACTAGGGTGCCACCCTACATGGGCCTTAACAACAAATATGAGTGTGCATGTGTGAAAGAGAGTGACAGAGACAGAGAGAGAAGAGTCAAAAGGATACATGTCACATATAAAACATAAAACGTGAAAGCTGAGATGCCTTCTTGGATTAGTTATACAGGGTCAACACTTCTAGTCAGATTCAATTTCTTTTATGTTTAAACAATGCACTGTGTATCTCAATATTTGTTAAAGTTGACAAACTACTCTGAAAAGAATGTATAAACATATTTAGGGGCTTAGCATCAAAGCCTGATCTACCGCTGGCATTGAGACCAACAGGTAACATACGCTGCAATGCTAACTTTTATGCTGGTTGGTACATAAAAATGTACTTCAAATCACCCTATCTAATGGGAAGACAAGTCATGTCTCCATGAGCATTCAAATGAAATAATGCTGAAGGCCAAGCCAGCGCTGTTGCCACACACATTTTTGGATTTTTATTGGATCTGGTTGTAGACGTAACCCCTTCGCTGAGATGTAACATTAATAATATACTATTGAACACCAATGTCATACTAGCACAACCACAGAAAAAGAATAGTACCCACTTTAAAAGGAAACTGCTAAATTAGAGGTACATATCAGTAACATTATCTAATGCCATGCACACATATTTTTATTCCTAATGTTAGTTGGCTGGCCTTAGACAGAACTGCATGGCCTTTGTGAGATACAGAATTGCAAAAGGTCATTAATAAGAGCTGGTGTTAGTCCTTGCACATATAACTGGCAACTAACGGGTCAATACTGAGTCGGCGACAGTCAGTATTTTTAAAAAAATGCTGAATGCTACTGGCTAATTTAGACCCAGATATTCAACATCAGGCCATGTCCAGGCACTGGCATTGAATATCAAGTCTGCAGCGGCAGCTGAAGTTATAGGGCTATGGCCGATAATTTGGTGCCGTACCTGCATATCTAACTGGGCAAAGTTAGGATTGCCTTTTCTGCAGTCCAGCTTGTCCAATTAGGTATGTGGACACCAGAACTGAATATCTCCAGCATCTGCAAAACTTCTGAGATCATGCCAACTCTGTCCCCAGACTGCCCTGGTACTGCCAGGATAGTAAGCAGAAAAAAAGGAGGAAAAACCTCACATAAACATGAGCAATGAATAAAAGGAGTGAGGTATACTCAATTGAGTGTATCAAGAAGCCTTTAACGTGAACAACATAAGAGCGACCTGACATAGCTGTGTTTCGGCACCGTGGCCTGCCTCAGGGGTCAGGTGTATCTCTTGTGTTATGGCGGGAAAGCTAAACTCAAGAGTAAAGTCAAGAGTACCGGTTGTGGAACTTCAAAAAAATCCTCAGCTGATTAGATGCTGTGTTGCAAAATGCCATCAAAACCAGCAACCGTCAGTGACGCCAATAATGCAAAAAACATTATTGACGTTACTGATGATTACCGGTTTGACAGCATTTTGCAGCACAGCGTCTTCTCAAGCGCCCTGCGGTAATTCTGTTTTTGGCACACTCCATTTCCTGCTCTAGAAAATAATTTTTATTTTCTAGCACGGGAGGGGGGAGTATGCCAATTACCACAGGAGTAGCGCATGAGCCCTTACTGCCTTCTAAACAGGTGGCGGTAAGGGCTCAGGCGGAAAATGGCCGCATACCAATAGGAAGATTAGTGCACTGTCATTATGGACCTCAATTTTAAAATAGGGCTTTTTCCACCGTTGTAAAGAGTGGCCTTGGCACATGGTAATCCCATGTGCCCATGCTACTGCAGGCTACTTTTTACTGTGGCTTGGTAAAAGGGCCCCTTAGTGCAGGGCCATTAATTCAGAAAATAGAAAATCAACCACTTTCCAGCTATGCTAAAAATGGTCTTAATGTGCAGGAAAGACCCATATAAGGGCATGCTAAAGCCACTTTTTAATGCAGCTTAGTAAAAGGACCATTTAATGATGTGTAATGGTGTGAGTCAAAGCACGCCAGAAGTAGTATATGTTCAAGCCACATTTGGACTGAGAATAGGAGATTTCAAGCCTTTCAGAAGTGTATTCTGAAACTACGCACATAACTTAATTGGCTTAAAAAGCTGATCAGCGTTGATAATAGATCTTAACAAGCAATAATGAGCACTAATTGGTAATAATTAGAATTTATGCGCAATGATGCTGAAGGCAGTGCATCTAGTGCTTGTTAATTCAGCATTGTATTTACTTATTTAAAAAATGTATTGCCTACATTATCTAAAATTTAAGCAGGCTACTACCAACATACATACAATGACAAAAATAAAACTCAAAATAAAGAAAATTTTTTTAAAAATACAGAGAATATCACTAAAATCTTCCTTTGAAATAGAAAGTTAACACTCTGCCTTAAACCTGTCAGATTTTTAAAAACCTTTATTCAAAACATACATGTCATATGATGTTATTATGAACAATTGTGTGAAAGCCTGCTTGAATAAGTGCTTTTTAACAATTTCCAGAAAGATGCAGTCGTTAAAGCTGTTGCTACTACTACTACTACTACTATTTAGCATTTCTATAGCGCTACAAGGCATACGCAGCGCTGTACAAACATAGAAGAAAGACAGTCCCTGCTCAAAGAGCTTACAATCTAATAGACAAAAAATAAATAAAGTAAGCAAATCAAATCAATTAATGTGAACGGGAAGGAAGAGAGGAGGGTAGGTGGAGGCGAGTGGTTACAAGTGGTTACGAGTCAAAAGCAATGTTAAAGAGGTGGGTTTTCAGTCTAGATTTAAAGGTGGCCAAGGATGGGGCAAGACGTAGGGGCTCAGGAAGTTTATTCCAGGCGTAGGGTGCAGCGAGACAGAAGGCGCGAAGTCTGGAGTTGGCAGTAGTGGAGAAGGGAACAGATAAGAAGGATTTATCCATGGAGCGGAGTGCACGGGAAGGGGTGTAGGGAAGGACGAGTGTGGAGAGATACTGGGGAGCAGCAGAGTGAGTACATTTATAGGTTAGTAGAAGAAGTTTGAACAGGATGCGAAAACGGATAGGGAGCCAGTGAAGGGTCTTGAGGAGAGGGGTAGTATGAGTAAAGCGACCCTGGCGGAAGATGAGACGGGCAGCAGAGTTTTGAACTGACTGGAGAGGGGAGAGGTGACTAAGTGGGAGGCCAGCAAGAAGCAGATTGCAGTAGTCTAAACGAGAGGTGACAAGGGTGTGGATGAGGGTTTTGGTAGAGTGCTCGGAAAGAAAGGGGCGTATTTTACGGATGTTGTAAAGAAAGAAACGACAGGTCTTGGCGGTCTGCTGGATATGAGCAGAGAAGGAGAGAGAAGAGTCAAAGATGACCCCAAGGTTTCGAGCTGAGGAGACAGGGAGAATGAGAGAGCCATCAACAGAAATAGAAAACGGGGGGAGCGGGGAGGTGGGTTTGGGGGGGAAAATAAGAAGCTCGGTTTTGGTCATATTTAATTTCAGGTGGCGTTGAGACATCCAGGCAGCAATGTCAGACAAGCACGCTGAAACTTTGGTTTGGATGCAAGGTGAGATATCAGGGGTAGAAAGGTAGATTTGGGAGTCATCAGCATAGAGGTGGTAGGAAAAGCCATGGGATGAGATTAATGAACCAAGGGAAGAAGTGTAGATAGAAAAGAGGAGGGGACCAAGAACAGAACCCTGAGGTACGCCGACAGGCAGAGGGATAGAAGTAGAAGAGGATCCACCAGAGTGAACACTAAAGGTGCGGAGGGAGAGGTAGGAAGAGAACCAGGAAAGGACAGAGCCCTGGAATCCAAGTGAGGACAGGGTATCGAGAAGTATGCTGTGATCGACAGTGTCAAAAGCAGCGGAAAGATCATTCTGCAGTGATGAGAGGGCAGTATCTGTATAGGTTGCCCACCCCTTATCTAAAGACTAGTTTTATATTATGATCTCCAGTGGAGTAGCTACGGGTGGGCCTGGGTGGGAACAGGCCCACCCATTCTTGGCTCAGGCCCACCCAGCAACGACACTACAGCACCTTCTCCCCTCTCTCCTCCATGGTGCCCCAGCATCTGCCCTCCTGTCGCCAAACCCCGTCCCTCCCAGTGCACCCAAAAGGTGTTCCCTGCTCCTGCTGCTATCCATGCCCACTGCTTGTGCCGGCCCACAGGCCTCCACTTCTGTGTCCCACCTTTGCTGACATCATTTCCTGTTTCCTGTCTCGCAGGAAATGCTACATCACAGCAAATGGAAGCCTGTGGGGCCAGCGCGTGCCGCATCTTGGCAGATGGAAGCCTGTGGGGCCAGCACAGGCAGCAAAAATGAACCATTGCAGGCACTGGGGATGCTCACAAGGTACACTGGGGAGGGATGGGGCCCAGCAACAAGAGGACAGATGCTGGGATGCTGCGGAGGAAAGAGAGGAGAGCTGTTAGATGGGGTGTAAGTAAAAAAAAAACAAAACCTGTAATTTTTGGTTTTTTTTTTTTTAATCTCAGGGTGTGGGGGGGGGGGGGGGGCATGGAAGGGCCCATCCAAACTACTGGGCTGGCTACACCCCTGATGATCTCCCATACGTGTGAACTGAACAGAACCCTTTACCCTTTACCTTTAATGAAATATTATTTTTGTGTTCACCTTTAACCCATTGTGTGGCTCCATTTCTTTGGGTTCTGGGCCCACCCTTGTTTGTGTTATCACAGCGGGTTACATTCTGGTTAAAATCAAAATCAGTCAGAATAAAAAGATCATCCTTTCCTATTGCAATTTACCTATTTCTTTATACTTGAAAAACTGCTTACAGTTGTTGACCTTTAAGTCATCACTCAGCTTTGCCTCTTGTTTTGTTTTTGTCTTGTCATGCCTTTTATTTAAATAGCTGATTCATCTAGGCTTCTTTGTTAATGGTCCTCCACAGGTGATTCCTAGCATTTTCACTCAGGACCTACAAGCTACAGCAAGACCATGAAACCCACGCCAATACTTATTTCAAAATCCAGATCAACTTAAAATGCTTTAATGCATCTTTAATGCTTTACATGTCAGTTTAGCATTCCTTATATACTGCTTTCTATTCTTTTGCTATGCATGCTTAATTTTCCTGATGGCTTGTTCACAGTGGGGTATTATCTTACAATCAACATAGAGGTTATTAAGAAGGACCAAGCCTTAATTTGTAGACAAAAGAAAGTGGAACTGTGGAACTACGGAAGGAATTGGGCAGGCCAGGTCAGACACTACAGGAGAGAAAGGGCTGGCCTGGAGTAGGGTACAGAGTGACTGTTCTCTGTTCTGCTCCAAGCACACCCCTTTCTTCTGTTTCTCTGTAGGCTCCCTGGAAAGGGAGGGCCGAAACTGAACACCTCTGTTGCTCTGGAGTATAAAAAGAAGTGACAGAACTGCATTACAGGCCACTGCCTCAGAAATTAAGCCCTGCCTAGGACCCACAGTTTAGGGGCCACTGTGCTAAGCAATTAAAATACTGTATACTGCCAAAGGACAAGAGAACATGTGTATTTAAAAGTCTTTTAATTCTTTGTTCAGGGATTTCGTCCAGGTGCCTTGTCTCACCTACCCTCTAACCCCCTCCCCCACCTCATCCGCCACATAAATTCCCAAAGAATTACTGTGGAAGCAGGCTGCACCATGACAGTTTCAACAAGGTGTTGGGGACATGACAATGAAGGTAATAAAAAGATTGTTGATGCACACTCATCCTCATATCACATGGAAAATCATTAGCACAGTATAGTGTGCATTTTAAAAATGATGGTTCATGTCTTTTTCCATTCAGACAACCTGGACATGATGTGGCGTACTTAGATAAAGTAGTGTGGCTGCCATGTTAATCCACCTTAAAGCTTAGTAAATGGAAATAAAACAAAGCAGAAAAAGAATATGATAGCTTTTTTTGAACTAACAATACAGTTTTTGGGCTAGCTTTCAAAGGGTAGAACCTTCTTCCTCAGGCTAGTTTAAAAATGTATTAAGTTAGGCAATTTGTTTTATTTCTGTTGTCTAACATTGTACTTAGTCATCACAGCTGGCATGAACCAGCTCTAAAGGTGTCATTCTTGAAGATCATTTCTCCTACAGCAAGAAAGAACCTTTTGCTTGGGCAATCATTCAAGTGAGGTAGAAACAGAAAACCAGTGGTGGTGGGGGAGGGGGGGACATGTTCTCTTTCTTTGGACAGATAAGACTATAGTAAAACTATTTTAGCATTTTGCATCTCCAGGGATGCTCACTTCAATTGTTGCCAAGTAGGGCTGCCTCCTTAAATACCTTCTAGTGGACAGCAACCCATAAATTTCCAGTAAACTGCAGTGTTTGGAAAAAACAGGACCCCCAACATTTTTCAAATAACCCAAAAATGTCCTACAGCAGCAGAAATGTCTGCCTGAAATTTGAGACATTTCTGAGTACTTTATTTTCAACAGGATGGAGCTCCAGTGCCTCAAGCTCCCAAAACAGTTGAGCTCTTAATTAAGGAAACATTCAGAATTCATTGAGCCAACAGCTCAGTGGCATCGAAGACTTTGTGAATGTGTCAAGATTGAAAAAGAATACTTTGAACGCAAATTATGAATTAACTAAGAAAAGAAAAACATTATACTAATGTATTTTCAAAGGTTACAATAGCCCCCCTGTTTACTAAGCCAGTGGTTCCCAAACCTGGTCCTGGAGGCACCCCAGCCAATCAGGTTTTCAGGATACCCACAATGAATATTCATGAGAGAGATTGCATGCACTGCCTCCACAGCATGCAAATCTCTCTCATGAATATTCATTGTGGGTATCCTGAAAACCTGACTGGCTGGGGTGCCTCCAGCACCAGGTTTGGGAACCACTGTACTAAGCCATGCTAGTGGCTCCCGTGCGACACGCTGATACAGCCCATTCAAAGTGAATGGCTGTATTGGCATTAGCACACAGCAGCCACTAGTGCGACTTAGTAAACAGGGAGTAAATGTTTAAACAATTGCAAAGTATTTTGAAGCTATCGGGCTTATTTTCAAAAGAGAAGGATGCCCATCTTTTTTTTTTTTGTTACATTTGTACCCCATGCTTTCCCACTCATGGCAGGCTCAATGCGGCTTACATGGGGCAATGGAGGGTTAAGTGACTTGCCCAGAGTCACAAGGAGCTGCCTGTGCCTGAAGTGGGAATTGAATTCAGTTCCTCAGTTCCCCAGGACCAAAGTCCACCACCCTAACCACTAGGCCACTCCTCCACTCCATCTTTTGACACAAATCGGAAGATGGATATCCTCACAGGGTCGTCCAAATCGGTATAATCAAAAGCAGATTTTGGACGTCCCCAACTGCTTTCCGTCCCAGGGACGGCCAAAGTTCAAGGGGGCAAAATGGAGGCGTAGCGAAGATGGGACTTGGGGGTGCCTAACACTAGGACATCCTCGACCCATAATGGAAAAAAAAGGATGTCCCTGATGAGCACTTGGATGACTTTACCTGGTCATGTTTTTCTCATGACCAAGGCACAAAAAGGTGCCCGAAATGACCAGATGACCACCGGAGGGAATCTGGGATAACCTCCCGTTACTCCCCCAGTGGTTACTAACCCCCTCCCACCCTCAAAAAATATCTTTCAAAATATTTTGTGCCAGCCTCTATGTCAGCCTCAGATGTCATACTCAGGTCCATCACAGCAGTATGCAGGTTCCTGGAGCAGTTTTAGTGGGAGCAGTGCACTTCAGGCAGGCGAACCCAGGCCCATACCCCCCCCCCTACCTGTTACGTTTGTGGAGGAAACAGCGAGCCCTCCAAAACCCACCAGAAACCCACTGTACCCACATCTAGGTGACCCCTTCACCCATAAGGGCTACGGTAGTGGTGTACAGTTGTGGGTAGTGGGTTTTGGGGGGCTCAGCACACAAGGTATGGGAGCTATGTTCCTGGGAGCAATTTCTGAAGTACACTGCAGTGCCCCCTAGGGTGCCCGGTTGGTGTCCTGGCTTGTCAGGGGGACCAGTGCACTAGAAATGCTGGCTCCTCCCATGACCAAAGGGCTTGCATTTGGTCATTTCTGAGATGGACGTCCTTGGTTTCCATTATTGCCAAAAATCAGAAACGACCAAATCTAGTGACGACCAAAATTTCAAGATTTGGACGTCCCTGACTGCTGTTGTATCAAAACGAAAGATGGACGTCCATCTTGTTTTGATAATATGGGTTTCTCTGCCCCGGGACGTTTTGCAAGGACGTCCTCATCAAAACTTGGACGTCCCTTTCGATTATGCCCCTGCTTGTCTAACTATGGGGACATAGTTTCAAAAAACTGTGGGGTCCTTTTACTAAGGTGCACTGAAAAATGGCTTGCAGTAGTGTAGGTGCGGGTTTTGGGTGCAGGCAGAATCATTTTTCAGTGCACCTGTAAAAAATGCCTTTTTAAAATTTTTGCCAAAAATGGACGTGCGGCAAAATGAAAATTGCCATGCGTCCATTTTGGATCTGAGACCTTACCACCAGCCATTGACCTGGCAGTAAAGTCTCACGCAGTAACTGGGCGGTAATGACCTACGTGTGTCAAATGCCACTTGGCGCGTGTAGCTGATGAACGCCAGAAAATAAAAAATATCTTTTGGATGCGCGTAGCGTACGCATGCCAAAATGAAATTACCGCAATGGCCACATGGTAGGTGGGCAGTAACTTGGAATTGGCGCACGTTGGGCACACGTAGGCGCTTATGCAGCTTAGTAAAAGGGCCCCTACGTTTTTTTCCGGACACTGTGTACAACTGTGCAAATACAATATTTATTCAAAGCCAGCAACATGTAAAAACTGAAAACAAATTCTCTCCAAAGAGAAACTTGAGGTGTTACAGCTTGTGTTTCTGTACAACAGACAGGGGAAATCATAATTTAAAGTACTAATTATAGTTACAAACAGCACGTCAAACTGCTACAAATAAACTTACCTAACAGAGGAATGATAAATCTGTCAGTGTTCATTGTTAACATTAAAGTAGGTCACCAGCACATAGCTAATTTCTTTTATTTATCTCAGAAATTTGTATGACCTCGCTGATCCAGAAACATACTTGTCCTGAACAGGTAGCAAAACATATAACATAAAATACCAAGGCTGAGAAAGCTAAATAGTACACTACAGAGTACCGAATGGGGAAAAGCTATCATGAACCTTTACTTGATCATGTTCTGGTTAGATATCTACTGGCAAGGAATTCCATAATCATGGGTCAAAAATTGATAACGCCACCAGCAAAATTAAACATGAAAAGCAAGAGAGTAGGGCGCAGCATGCAATGTTTAAGAGCCAATGGATTACAAGTGTTAACACACTTTAAAACACCTGCATTATCAACTAACCTGCATAAACTAGCTTGTGATGCTGTTAACATTTAATCTAATAACGAGGTAATGAGCCCTCATTCCTATACAAAATGCAGAACATATTTGGTTACACATTTATGACCAGTTTTAAATCGGCAGGGTGGGGGGTGACCTATATGTGAGTCTACCAGCATTTATTATCCCTTCTCTACTCTCCCACACCAATTACAGCATCTTCTCTTCCCCCCAGGGTCCAACATCTCATTTTCTGGCTCTTCTCTGGTTCTGCAGGCAGCAAGTGCCAGCAGATTCTCTTCCCCTCCCTAGGGTTACCATATTTCTTCAACAAGGCCTACAAAGAGAACCTATAGCCTCACTAATCCACATCACCAACCCATCCAGTTATGAAAGTCCACCTTCTATGCATGAACAGGAAGGATGCATGCAGGTCAGCACTCCGGGCAGGAAAGAGGGGGCTCTTTCCTGCCCCGAAGGCGGAAGAGGTCACTAGACCACCAGGGCAGTAGTAAGTAAGGGAAGGGGAGGCTAGCAATCTGCTCATTTGTCCGGATTTGGATGGCCAGCCTGCCAGCCTGCCCATTTGTCCAGAAATCTGGACAAGTGGGCAGATTGGCAAAACCCACCCGGTTGCCCAGACATGTCCTCAAAAAGAGGACATGTCCGGGTAAATCCGGACATATGAAAACCCTACCCCTCCCCCCTCCAAATCTGTTTCTATGCTGGTGCGGGGCCTTCCTGTACAGGCCCACACTCAGGCACACTGCCTTGTTGTGCCCTCACTAGAGTTCCCATGATGAATTTCTTGTCAGGCAGAGGGCAGGATGCAGCAGCACACCTGAGTGCAGGCCTGTACAGGAAGGCCCAATTTGGTGTAGAAACAGCATTGGAGTACCAGCAACAGGTACAGAGGAAAGCAGCCATAAATTTGATCCCAGTGGTGACAGGAAGGAGAAGGGGAATTGCTGACCATACAACCTATATTTGAGTCATCAGATGGAGTGAAAGTTAGGGTGTGACTTTTATGTGAAGCTGATTTATATGTGAGTATCTATAGTAACTCATTACCTGTTAGTGTAAAGAAAAATGCACATAATTAATTCAACAATTTAACAACATCTTGAGGAGAATTAGTTGTGTTTTTTGTGATACTATTCACATACTTTACTATCTTTAGCAAACCTTACCTGCTAATTTGCTTTCCTTTAGTCTCTCTGGACTGGCCCAGGGTTGGACTGATGGGTTGTGCACGCCTTCCAGCAGGTGGAGACTGAGAAACGTCTGATTCTAGAGAGCCAATAAGAGCCCTGGCCATGTGACCATAGCCTCAGTATTTTCTCAGTCTCCAGCAGGAGGTAGAAGGTGAGCCCATTAGTCTCTCTCTTTCTCTTTCTCTACTTGAAAAAAAAAAATTACCCTTCTGGGCCTGGGGAATCCTGTATAGAGGCTAGGAAGAGAGCAATTTTTTCCTGTCCAGCCTCTGGGGTGCTAAACTCGGGGATCCTCTCGTGTCTCGGCTCCTGTTTTGAAAAAAAGAAAGACCCCATGGCACGAACGAACAAGCAGCTCCGCCGTGATTGCTGGTTTCTTTTCAGCTGTCTCTCTTCCTCGCATTCAGTGTCGGCTGTATTTGTAAAAAAAAAAAAACTTCACAGGGGCGCAGAGTGAACGACGCTATGGCAGAGAAGTTAAAGTGTTATGCTGTGTGCCAGCGCAGGGGAGTAGGTTCGCTCGGGGCGTGTAAATTTTGCACCGCGATTGCTGTATCAGAGCCGCCCCTTCCCCCGAACGCTTCGCAGGCTGTGCCTGTCTCAGCGTCCTCCCATTCATCCACATTAGCAACATTTTTACCAGTGCTAATGGCCAGGATTAATGTAGATGGTTCCATAATCCCCATAGTTATACAGTGCCTACATCTATTTTAATCAAATGCTGTATCGCCTTTAAGCAGATATCTGATCCTGGCAGTTGTTTCTTACTTGGCAGTTTCTTTACATATCTGCAGCTGAAACCGTACTAATGTTTTGTTTTTTCCTAGAACCAGGTCTTAAGAGTTTCATGCATTCTTAATTTTAGAGGATTGTATTTTTTATATGTTATCAATCCCATTCCGCAGATTACCTGCACTACTATAAATCATACAAGCTGCAGAAAAACAAAATCTCTTTTCATAAGCTAGTGACCATATCCAAAGTATCACAGC
This sequence comes from Microcaecilia unicolor, assembly GCF_901765095.1. Lineage (NCBI taxonomy): Eukaryota > Metazoa > Chordata > Amphibia > Gymnophiona > Siphonopidae > Microcaecilia > Microcaecilia unicolor. The sequence goes on from NC_044032.1 coordinate 597,413,230, forward strand.
CATTTAGCACAAGGCAGCATTATCATCTCTTTTCCTCCTCCAGCTCATAAAAGCAAGAATGTGAGTACTATTTTCTGAATGCCTGGTTCAGCAAGATGCCTCATCTGGGCACATGCGAACACAAACGTTAACAGCAAGGATCAGGAAGACAAGAGTTTAATGTGAGGCACAGACAGAGAAGCAAACCAATCTAAGCACTGAGCAAGTTCAGGCAAGAATGCTGCTCCTCAAGAGCGATGAGAAGTTCCAACTTGACACACAGACTAGCTATGATCTTAATTCAACAAACTGATACCAGTGAAGTTGCACCATTAGTTCACGGCAGAATGAGTAATAAGAAAATGAAAACGTAGGATATTAAAGCCAGAGGGGAAAAAAGATTTCAGCAAGTGTTCCTCATACTATTGTCCTTTTCAGATCAGGATGTCAATTCTCTTTTAGGGCCCTGTTTACAAAGGCACACTAGCGTTTTTAGCGCACGCTAAAAATTAGCGTGCGCTAACCGTGTAGATGCCCATAATATTTCTATGAGTGTTTACACGGTTAGCGTGCGCTAAAAACACTAGTGCGCCTTTGTAAACAGGGTCCTTAGTGTTTTTAGTTTTTTTTAAAAAGCCATTTTCAAAGGAATTTCAACACCTAGACTGAGGTTTACCAGCAAACTCCCCCTCCCCTTTGAAAAAACTGACCCCTGCAGAATAGCAACAGGAATATAGTGTACCAATTCTGGAGGTGAGCTAATGTGGGATTTGATACACCTTACAGGGTGGGGAAGGGGAGGCCAAGTGTTTCAAAAGAACAAGAGAGTATAGTGTTATAGAAAGAAACTGATAACATAAAGGCAATTCTATATGTAGTACTTAAGTTGGGTGCTAATTGTATGTCAAGGTTTATAGAATGCAAGCAAATATATATGGGCTTGGAGCCCTATTCTATAAGGGGGCCTCCTTACTAAACGGTTCCTGCAAGGGAACGGGCTTGCTGCACAACAACCCAGAACTATCGCAGGTCTGACATGGACGCCGGCAGTAGCTGTACCTCGAGCATGTGCCGTTTTCAGTGCTACGGAAAATAATTCCATATTTTCTAGTGCATTGCTAACCCAGCGGTAAGTGATACTGCCCAGTTGCCACTGGCCTACTGTGGGAGTCCTTACTTACCACATGGTCATGTCTTTTGTAGGAGCTTTTACCTGGTGCAGTAAAAAGGGCCCTGGCCCCCACCTGCTACCACAGGGCCCTTTTTACCACAGCTTGGTAAAAGGACCCCTAAAATTGGTACATTAGTTACATGGCACATAACAGCATATGGGCTGTACCGGTAGATGTGTCATGGGTATTCTGCCTACCAATATACCCACCTAATAGAATAGTAGCAAATACACATATTTCAAGGCATATTTAGGTGCACCAGCTTATATCTGCCATTGATCTGCTGTAAGTTTTTGCGCCTTCGTTTTAGTATGCCAAAGTACTGTTCTATAACTATTCTTAATGACATTATAGAATCGATGATTTACGCACTACTTTGTCACACCTACGTTTGCCTCCATAGTGGATGAGAGGAGAAAGGAATGCTGGAGATTTGTAAATGTGCTGGTGGTAACTGGACAATAGTGAGGGGAAGGGTGATTAAGTGTGGAGGTCAGAGAGGAGAAGAACTGAGGTGATGAAATTTGAGAGAAAGCAGTAAGAGAAAGGGCTTAGATTGATGTAGTGGCTATCCTGGTGAGTAGGAGTGGCAGAGCTTAGCTGGAGATCTAACGAGGAGAATAAAGCAAGGAGAGTTGAGGCATCCACAAGAGAAATGGTAGGAAAGAGAATACCAATCTGGTACTGAAGACTTGAGGAGCAGTATGGAACAACACTTTTGACAGATGGAATAGTTTCTTCTAAGAAAGGCAAGCACTCATTAACAAAAATAGTCAAGCGATCCTTAGCTTGAATAATCTGGGGAGAATATCATGTTTTAAAATCTCAGGGATAATGGGCGGAGCCAAGATGGCGGCATGACTGCTGGTGGTGTCTCTCAAGAAGACTGAAGCTTACTGCTACTTTGATTCTTCTTTATCATATCCTAAATGCCTCATACAAAGTGGAAAGGGATAGTTAAGGCCACTGCCTCTGGGATCTGTACATCCATTTCAGTGCAGCAGTCTATCATCTGTTATACCACTGGTACCCTAGTGAAGTATGTATTAGGAGAGCTTGCTGTTCCTGTAGGCATGGGAGAGCCTAGAAACATTGCTCTCTCCTCCTATCTGCAATTCATCTTTCTGCCCAGCAGAATCAAAGGGTTTGACTGCGCCTGACTTGGATGCACAAGCGCTGCCAGGAAGTTGCTAGAGGTGGTCTACCCTCGAGGTTCTACCTCTGCTGTGATTTCCTCCGCTCATGTCAGTTTTTCATCTTTTGCCTCTGTTGGAGTGAATCTGGAAGGTGTGTGACAAATGCTACAGAGAATGAACACTTCTTTAACCAAGACTTCAACTGACTTTTCTGCACTCGTGGGTAAGATCAATATTTTATCTAAAAATGTTGAGACAGTCAAGTCAGTTTTTTCAACACAAATTCAACAGGTTACAAAGGATGTGAAATCTGTGCAAGATTTAACAGCTTCTTTGGTAAAGGATAACAATTTAAGGGCCCTGTTTACTAAGCTGCGCTAAGAGTGCGCTATTGTTTTTAGCGTGTGCTAATGATTAGCACGCACTAAACGCTAAGTTGCCCATAGAAACATATGGGCAACTCTAGCATTTAGCACATGCTAATTTTAACATGTGCTAAAAATGCTAGTGCACCTTCGTAAACAGGGCCCTAGTTCATGAAAAGATAGAAGATTTCAAAAACTATAATCATCACTTGAATGCGCATTTTCTGAACTTTCCTAAATTTGCTGGATTGATTCCAGGTGAAGCCTTTAAAGTACTTGATTGAAATTTTACATTATTCCCCTGAACATATTCCCCCTGTTATTATTTGCCTAATACTTCAAATAAATAGCCTGGTGAAATTGTTGCAAGCAGAGAAGCTGGAACTGTGCAAAAAGAACATTTACTCAAGGATTTTGAAGAGGAATGTAGATTTGGACTTAAATAACCTGCCCGCCTTTTTGAGCAACCTTAGTTAAGTTCATTTTTTAGCAGGATTTAAATGCCTTGATGAGGTTGTATTTTTGGAAGTTTGGTGATTTATTCTGTGGGCAGAAAATCTGGATTTATTTGGAAGCATCTAAAGCAACACAAGAAAGGATGAGAGACTTTCTTTAAGACAATGTGCTAAAGATATGGGTGCCTCCTTTTTACATTTCCCTTGCAAATGTGTTATGAAATAGTTAGGTGTGAAGTATGTTTTCTTTGTACATGAATAGTTAAAATCTTTCTTGGATTTGAAGCCTTTCCATTGTTCCGGATATCAATGCTAAGGATACAGAATTGAATGAATGTAGTAGGGATTGTCATGTTACTACTACTACTACTATTACTACATTCAGGGGCCCTTTCACTAAGCCACGTGTCCACGCATGCCCAACGTGCGCCAAAATGGAGATACCGCCCAGCTACCACGTGGCTCTTGCAATAATTTCATTTTTGGCACGCATCAGATACTCACGTCTGAAAAATAATTTTATTTTCAGCGTGCGCCAAATGGCATTTGATGTATGTAGGTCGACACTGCCTGGTTACCGCATGAGACTTTACCACTAGGTCAATGGCTGGCAGTAAGGTCTCAGACCCAAAAAGGATGCGTGCTAATTTTGATTTTGCCGCATATCCATTTTCGGCAAAAATTTAACAAAGGTCTTTTTTATAGGTGGACCTGCACATGCCCAAAACCCGCGTCTACACTACCGCAGGTCATTTTTCAGTGCACCTTAGTAAAAGGACCCCTCAGAGAAGGAAACTATGGAAAGGAATATCTATATCTCTGCACAGCACCCTAGGGGGCACTGCAGTGTACTTCAAATAAATGCTCCCAGGTGCACATCTCACTGTTGCTCCCTTATCTTGTCTTCTGAGCCCCCACCCCACTACCTCCAACTGTACACCACTACACAATAGGGCATCTATATGTGAGTACAGTGGGTTTCTGGTGAGTTTTGGAGGGCTCACAGTTTTCACCACATGTAACAGGTACAGGGAGGTATAGACCTGGGTCCACCTGTCTGCAATGCACTGCATCCACCACTAGAATACTCCAGGGACCTGCATACTGCTCTAATGAACCCGAGTATGACATCTGAGGCTGGCGTAGATGCTGGTAAGGGGGGATATTGACCACTGGGGGGGGTGAAGGGGAGGTAATCCCTGATTCCCTCCAGTGGTCATCTGGCCATTTAGGGCACTTTTTTTTGGCTTATTCATTAATAAAACAGGTCTAGGTCAAAATGTCCAACTTATAGCCCTGGATGTTTTTGTTTTGTTCCATTGTGGCAGAAAACGTCCTAGTGTTAGGCACGCACAGATTCCGCCCTTTACATACCCCTGACACGCCCCCTTGTGATTTGATTGCACTTCTGATGGACGTCTAAAAATTGGTTTCAAAAAGGCCAATTTGGATGTTTTTGTGAGAAAAACGTCCAATGCAGATTTATGCCACTTTTTGGACATTTTTCTCGTTTGAAAATGAGCTCCATCGTGTCTTATGAAGGGCTTTGAGGCTGGTATTTTGTGTATTAAAAAATTATTGTAAAATGAATATTGCATTCAAACTGCTTTTCCAAACAAGCACTGTTGCTTGAATTGCAAATTTGAAATTATAAATAAAATAAAAAAAATTATTGGGAACCAATCGTATAACACATATAAATGTCATTCCACCTTACAGTTCTGCATTCATATACAGCTGGTCTTTCATTGACTGGGGTGAGGATTGCCCTAGAGATTCTACATAAGAGATTTATAGTCTAGTTTTTCTGTGGCTCCACTGGGTAAAACTCCAATACAACACAAGTCTACAGCTCACAGATCATCACTAAAGGGTTCTCTGGGATTGGAGCTCAATCTCAGAGCCTAGGGTGGTGCAAAATATGAGCAGGCACACAAAAGTATGCAGGGGCTCTGGAGGAACATTATATAAAAATACCTTTAACATGCAATTCTCAATAAAATTAGGTATGCATAACAAAAAAATAGGAAAAGCAAAAAGACAACTGACGATGTGTTTAACAAAGCCTGGGTAGTTATAGTTCTCAGGTCCTTGGACTTTTCCAGTATCCTCCTTCCCACGTCTGAGATCTTGCAAAGGTGCCCTCCCCTCCCCCTCCCATGACTCTATAGACAGTTGCAGTGGCCGATGCCATACATACAGTTGTTGTGGTGGCTGCTGCCATACAGGCGTCAGAAGTTGCAGGTGCATACAGGTGGCAGAGTGATAGAGGTATCTGTGGTAACTGGCAACACACCAGTGGCCGCTGGCTCTGAAGCCATACATTTGCATGCTGCATGCTATAAGATATAACATGCACTTGCCATATCTGAAATATGGGTGGATACTGACTCATATGCTCTATTTATGGTTATGACAGCCAATGACATACAGTCAGCTGCTGACTGGGATGCCACATAAATGTCCATCCAATGTACCACAGATAGCTGGAACATCTGATACCACATAGGCAGGTTTGAAACTGTGCCATACATGCACCTTCCATTACTGGGCCATAGAGCAGTTGCTGGAACTATGCAATGTAGACAGCTGGTGCCATACCTCCTGCTGCTGCAATTGCCCATACATGGTGACAGAGTAGCTGTGTTGCACAGCTTGCTACTAGAACAGCCTATATAACTGACTTAGAACCCTGGGACATGTAGGCGACTGCTGAAAGTAAAGAAGAAATTTGGCTATTGCAGCCACACAGCACAGCTGATCATGCAACCTTATAAGACAGATGATTGTCATACCTATGAAATACCAGTACTGTACAACCCATGTGGTTGTTGCTGACACAGAAAAGAAGCAGCTGCTTAAGCTGAGTAATACCAGCAGTTGTTGCAACTATAGAATGAGCCAGTTATTGCAGGTAAGCAAACAGTGACTGATGCAACTACACAACAGAGGTGATGGTAGAAGAAATGACACAGGTAGATGTTGCAAGACAGCTAGACCAGCAACTGCTTTAGGAGAGCAATACAGGTGGTTGGTGCAACAGGTGAGCAACCCAGAGAATTGCTGTATTTGTGCAATACAGGTGGTTGCTGCTATAGGGGAGCAACCTAGAGGAGTGCTGCCATTGTGCAACCCAGGCGGTTGCTGCCATCGTGCAACCCAGGCGGTTGCTGCCATTGTGCAACCCAGGTAGTTGCTGCAATCATGCAATGCAGCTGGATGTCACCACTTTGTAATATCAGTGGGTGCCACTAGTGAGCAGTACCAGTTTCACTGAGCAACAGTGCCAGTGGGTGCAAATGTGCAACCCAGGTGGACAACAATATAAACGGGCTGAGAAGCCCAGGAATATATAGAAGAACTGTGCACTGCATGTGGAGGGGAACCTTAGTTGAATGGAACAACTGTGCAACTGGGCCAGCTCCAAATCATCAGTGGCTACCAAACTTCTTTGACTACACTATTTCCATAACAAAAAAAAAAACTAATGCAACTGTCCTGAATCTGGAAAGGCAGATGAGTAATTCATGTTGAAACAGAGTGCACCCATCAAATTTGGTAGAACACAGCCAAGAGCTGCAATAGGGTTTAAAAAGAAAAAAAAAAAGAATAACACTGGTAATGAGGGGGGGGGGGGGGGGGACAAGTTTGGCAGTTTGTGCCAAAATATAGTCAGCTGGCTGAAGAAGTTAGAACAGTTAATTCTTAGTTAACTGCTAGATATAGGAACAGACTTAGCCTAATTAATATTCAAATTAAACAGAGAGAAAAGTAGTGGAATCTGAATTTACTATCAGGCAGCCACAGTAACCATTAAGGTAACTGCACCAGAAATTACAAAATTAAATAAAATTGCAGCATATAGCAATGAACCAAAGAATAGAAGCAAATGTCCTAATTTTTTTTTAATTGGGGAGAGCTAATAAATGTCTGAATTTGCTTACTGTGAATCAAACAGCAAAAAAAACCCAAACACCAGCTGACAGAAATGGAAGAAGAATTTTCGTGGGAAAAATTGTAATAGTCTGGAACACTAAGGAAAATTTAATGTTGCACAGAAACAGGAGTAGTTAATCCTCTACATAAGAGAGCCCAAAAATATTCACAGCTTATAGATAGTCACATAGAACATTTTACTGCTTATAGAAACCGGAAGAACAAAGGTTCCTGTCAGTGATCCCTGCTGTGAGAAAAGGTCAAGCCAGATACCAGTGAGAACTTAATGTGGAACAGAGGCACAAACCCCAGAATGCTGAAATAACTGAAATCAAAGCAGGCTCACCCAATGCAGGCTGACTTTTACAGGAGATGTTGGTGGTCCAATGGTCTGATGAGGGGTGGTAGGGATCTCTGAGACCTCAGAGATATACCACAACTCCATAGAACAGCTGCCTCTTTTTAAGAAAAACAGGAGCTTATGTCAAAGAAGACACCCCAACTCAACTGAACCCCAGGAATTAAACTGGATCAGGAGAGCAAGCCCAGGAAAGCACTCCCAACTCAAATGGAGCACAGCTGTGAAGCTGGTTCAGGTGAATACGCCAAATAGGTATCCACAAACTCAGTTGAGTCTCAGTATAAAACTGTCTCAGGAGCAGAAAACTCCAAAAGGGTAAAAACTCAACTGAAACTAGTTATAAACCAGGTCAGAAGCAGGGCTGTTGGCCCATCATCCATCCACTCTGGAGACAGAAGAAATACTGAACAGTCTATGCTGCATAATACCCTTAAGAGGCAAGTCACAAGAACTATTTTCTTCCTTTGTCTCCATTCACTGATAGAGGGACACAACCCATTGATCTGGACTGATCTGATAGGATGCTATGGAAACCTGGATTTGCACCAGGTTTTTGCAAGTGTAAGCTGATGCCCAAAATTAGTGCAAGATGCGCACTAAGCTAGCATTATGTAAAGATTGTTCCACATAGAGTACCTTTTGCAGAATATTAGCTTAGCATGGATCTTCCAGGCACCTAACTTTGGCCGCCATTTACTGAATCTCCCCCCTTCTTGTATAAAGTACAGTAGTTCAAGTTCTATGTAGAAGAGATAGTTGCATGTAAATGAAATGGCTGGATGTTGAGGCTTCACAGCTAAGTGCCTTTTTACACACAGATTAGACTGCATTCTATAAATGGCGCCAAAAAAAATCAGTGCTGAAAAATGGAACAACGCATATCTTTAGGTGCTGGCAATTACGTCTCCTGAAAGCAGATATAAACGCTAGTGCCTAAGTTAGGTGCAGTTTGAATCTATTCTGTAACAATGTGCGTAAATTCTGGGAATGCCCCTGGAACATCCAAGTCCACACCTCCTTGAAATTGAGCTCTATAGGAGTTCCGTACACATCGTAATGTTTTAGAATAGGATGTGTGCATAACTCCCAATTAAGGCCAATTAATGCCAATAATTGGTTATTAGCAGCTAATTATTGGCACTGATTACTCAATTAAGTTGCACACTGAAATCGGCAATGTGCACTGATTTGCACACACAAATTTAGTAACCATATATAGAGTCCCAGAGATTTTGTGTGCACCTGAAGTGAATGGGTTTGCATATTTCAGCAAACCAAGCTTCTATAAACAAAGGTGTGGAGAAAAGATATTTACATTGAATACGATTTCACTTGTTTAAGCTAACCTGAAGGAAGAAATAACATAATTAGCATTTCCACTAGCCTTATATACTTTTGCAACTTAAATCAAGAGCTGTCTCCTTGCCTTAGCACTATAGACTGTCAGTTCCATGCATTCATGATACAGCTGAGGCAGTCTGCATCTCCACAAAAGATTTAATGTGAAGAGACAAAAAAACAACTCTGGTAAGCAAATTTCACCAGAAATGTCACAGTGCTTTTATTATGGCGTGTGATCATATATCTGAAAACAGAGTGAAGAGCAATTCTATAAATTGATACCTTGGTCTAGACTACCCAATGCCATGTACTTAGTGCCAATTCCATAACAGCATCTTGGTGGCAAGATTCCATTATAGACATTATAGAATACTAGTGTAAGGTTGGCATTGGCATGTCCATGTGTGGGGGCACCTCTTATACAATGTCAATGGCAGGTATAAGTTGGCACACCTAGATGCACCAAGTGACATGCATAGTTTATAGTATTTTATAATCTGGCTGAGAACGGTCACCAACCAGTTAACTCAATCGGCAGCTATCTAGTCATTTTCAGCAGCTCTTAACTGGTTATCTTCTCTGAAAATGATTGGTTAGTGTCAAAGTGCAAGCCATCTATGTCAGAGGCATTTCGAGGGTGGAGTCCAGTTAGCTCTCCATATTCAACTGGTGAGTGTTAGTGCATAAATAAGACCACAGAAATAGCAGGCCTATCTTTATGCTCTAATGAATGGCCACTTAGCTCTGAATAGGGAGTTAACCTGGCATGTGCTATCCAGCTTTAAAAAAAAAACAAAAGGATATTCAACGCCAGCAACTGGATATGGCGCAGCATTGAATATCTGGGTTCAATGTCAGTGGCAGACATTAACAGCACTGCCTGCTGCCAGCTGAATATAGGGGGGGGGGGGGGATTGCCTAACTAGGAGACATATCCGTGGTCCACCTGTGCTCTGCCCACATGTACACTTCCTTGCAGTTAGGTGCTATGGTACTTAGGCCACTAAAGGCCCAATATTCAAAACTATTTAACTGGCCAGGAATAGCTCCTGGCCAGTTAAATGGAGTTTTAATGCCTAAGCGTGGATATTCAGCGAGAGATAACCAGTTATCCATGGCTATCCACGATTAGGGCTAGCCGTTTAGGGCTCCATATTCAGTGCCAAACTAGCTATGTTTAATGGTTAAAATAGGCCGCATAAATAGCAGGCCTATCTTTAACTGCTAAACACTTAACCAGTTAGCACTGAATATCGGCTTAACCGGTTAAGTTGCTGCAGTCAGCAATGAAATTGGATATTTATTGCTGAACACCGGAAACAGCCCACTGCCAGATGAATATCGGGGGTTACCTTTACAGAATAGTGTCTAGTGCATTTGATGCACTTCAGTGGCACTCACCTCTAGGTGCTACTTTATAGAGTTTTTCCCATAGTTTATTTTTCGCACTGTTTGTCATAAAGCTATATAAATATGATGTTCTGCAGTTGTGCTAGTTTGCTGCTTGCTAAGGAAATAGGGTATGACAATGCAGCTTTGTTACTACACTGGAGTACCTTTTACCAGGAACAGTCTGTAGCTGAGGTTGGATCCTACTGGAAATTTGCTCTTTAGATATGTAGATAGCTGAGGCGTTGACGGGAACAAGGATCACTTATAAAATTGCCTACCTGCTGCAAAAGTAGCAAACCTCACATATCTATTTCACATGGCAGAAAGTGCTGGGGAGGAACCTGAAATCATGGGGCATAGCAGTATTAATGACATAGAAAGGAGCAGGATAGAGGCTCTGGAAGCCATATTTAGGAATTTTAAGAAGTTTGAAATCAAGAGCCACCATGGTAGTATTCTCAAAAATGTTGTCAGTACTATGACAAAGACCCCCAGAGGCAGGCTGAGTTCTAGAATCTCAAAGAGTGGGTGAGACAACAATACAGGGAAGAAGGCTTTCAATTTATCAGGAATGAAGAAAATGTTGAGAAAGGGAGAGCCTAGCCCAACAAAATGAGTTCCAGTTCAACCAAGATGAAACCATGGGGTGGAAGCAAAAGTCACTCAGGAGCACATGTTTCCATAAAAGCAATCGAGAGAAGTTGTAGTTAAAAGCTGACTAAAAGGTGAATTTAAATGAAGAGCAGACAGAGATGAATACTTCCAAAATTATCTGAATGATCTGCTAACATACAATAAATTGTGAATACGGGAAAAAATGGAGATTAAGTTGAATGTATACAACTATCAGGTGTAAAAGTGGGGAGTTAAAAAATATAACACTAAATCAAATTCAATGAATCAATTAATTAATAGGGATGTAGGCATTTCAGAGTCCTGATGAAAAGAAAATAACCAATGACAAACTGTGATACCAGGGTACTTGTATGCCACACAGAACCTCAGGTTGCGTGACACAGACATTTTCCAAGGGCTCTTTTTACTAAGCTGCAGGAAAAAGTGGCCTTAGCACATCCTTACATGGGTCGTTCCCACGCGCTAAGGCCACTTATAGCACAGCTGGAAATGGCCAATTTTCTATTTTCCAAATTAATAGCCATGCACTAATGTTGCCATTTAAAAAAATTAGTGTATGAGTACTTACTGACACCTAGTAGTAAGGAGGGGCATTTTCGAACAGGGACACCCATCTCTAAGGGCGCCCATCTCTGAGGATGTCCCCGCGAAGGGGCGGGGTATCCCGTATTATCGAAACAAGATGGGCGTCCATCTTTCGTTTTGATAATACGGTCGGGGATGTCCAAATCTCAGAATTTAGGTCGACCTAAGAGATGGTCGACCTAAATGTTGAGATGGTCAACCTTAGAGATGGACGACCTCAGTTTTCGCTGATAATGGAAACCGACGACGCCCATCTCAAAAACGACCAAATACAAGCCCTTTGGTCATGGGAGGAGCCAGCATTCGTAGTGCACTGGTCCCCCTCACATGCCAGGACACCAACCGGGCACCCTAGGGGGCACTTTTACAAAAACAAAAAAAAGGTAAAAGAGCTCCCAGGTGCACAGCACCCTTCCCTTGGGTGTTGAGCCCCCAAATCCCCCTCAAAACCCACTGCCCACAAGTCTACACCATTACTATAGCCCTAAGGGGTGAAGGGGGGCACCTACATGTGGGTACAGTGGGTTTGGGGGGGTTGGACGACTAAGCATTAAGCAGCACAATTGTAACAGGTAGGGGGGGGATGGGCCTGGGTCCACCTGCCTGACGTCCACTGCACCCCCTAACAACTGCTCCAGGAACCTGCATACTGCTGCTTGGGAGGAGGGTATGACATTTGAGGGTGAAAATAAAAAGTTGTGAAACATCATTTTTTGTGGTGGGAGGGGGTTAGTGACCACTGGGGGAGTCAGGGGAGGTCATCCCCGACTCCCTCTGGGGGTCATCTGGTCATTTAGGGCACTTTTTGGGGCCTTATTCGTGAAAAAACAGGGTCCAGGAAAAGTGCCCTAAATTCTAGCTACAAACGCATCCATTATCGGCGAAAGGCGCCCATCTCTGTTCGGGTGATAACCACGCCCCAGTTCCGCCTTCACCACGCCTCCGACACGCCCCCGTCCACTTTGTCCGCATCCGCGACGGAGTGCAGTTGAAAGCGTCCAAAGTTCGGCTTTCGATTATACCGCTTTATTTGTTTTTGTGAGAAAGACGCCCATCTCCCGATTTAGGTCGGAACTTGGGCGTTTTTCTCGTTCGATTATAAGCTGGAAGGTCTCATGCGCTAATCCTGTAAATCAGTTAGCGCGTAGTAATGTAGCTGTGCTGATTAGCACAAAAACACCCACTTTCTGCCCACAGACTCTGTGAAAAAATGTAAATGATTTTTTATCACGTGGTTTGTGTGCACACATTGCAAAATTACTGCGGGATGCCTCAGCACATCCTGTGGTGAGCCCTTTTAAGCTGCGGTAAGCATGTGCTAGTGCTTACCACAGCTCAGTAAAAGAAGCCCTAAATAAATTAAATTAAATTAATAAATACTACTACTACTACTACTAGATAACATCTTTAGCTGAACAGGATTTACTCAGTCTGTGGTCTTCCTCTTTTCTTTTCCTGCCACTATAACCTTCCCCCCCCCCCCCCCCCCCCCCCCCAATATTCAGCTGAAGGCAGGCAGCATGTTTAACTGTGGCTGCTGGCACTGACCCCAGATATTCAGTGCAGGGCCATTTCCATGGCCAGCATTGAATATCTGGGGGGTTTTGACCAGCTGTAACTTAACAGACTATCCAGCTCATTTTCGAAAGAGAAGGGCGCCCATCTTCTGACACAAATTGGGAGATAGGCGGCCTTCTCTCAGGGCCAGCCAAATCGGCATAATCAAAAGCCAATTTTGGCCGGCCTTAACTGCTTTCTGTCGCAGGGACTGCCAAAGTTCAAGGGGGTGTGTCAGCAGAGTACCGAAGGTGGGACGGAGGCTTGGTTAACAGATGGCCGTCCTCGGCCGATAATGGAAAAAGGAAGGCCGACCCTGACGAGCATTTGGCCGGCTTTACTTGGTCCCTTTTTGTTCACGATGAAGCCTCAAAAAGGTGCCCAAACTGACCAGATGACCACCGGAGGGAATCGGGGATCACCTCCCCTTACTCCCCCAGTGGTCACCAACCCCCTCCCACCCAAAAAAACTAATTAAAAAACATTTTTCCAGCCTCTATGCCAGCCTCAAATGTCATACCCAGCTCCATCACAGCAGTATGCAGGTCCCTGGAGCAGTTTTTAGTGGGTACTGCAGTGCACTTCAGGCAGGCAGACCCAGGCCCACCCCCCCTACCTGTTACACTTGTGGTGGTAAATGGGAGCCCTCCAAAACCCACCTGAAACCCACTGTACCCACATCTAGGTGCCCCCTTCACCCTTTAAGGGCTATGGTAGTGTACAGTTGTAGGGAGTGGGTTTTGGGGGCTCAGCACCCAAGGTAAGGGAGCTATGCACCTGGGATCAATTTGTGAAGTCCACTGCAGTGCCCCCTAGGGTGCCCGGTTGGTGTTCTGGCATGTGAGAGGGGACCAGTGCACTACTATTGCTGGCTCTTCCCATGACCAAATGGCTTGGATTTGGTCGTTTCTGAGATGGCCGTCCTCGGTTTCCATTATAGGCGAAAACCAAGGCCGGCCGGCCATCTCTAAGGTTGGCGATCTCAACATTTCGGTCGACCTAAATGTTGAGATTTGGGCGTCCCTGACTGTATTATCGAAACGAAAGATGGACACCCATCTTGTTTCAATTATACGGGTTGCCCCGCCCCTTTTTGGAGCTGTCCTTAGAGATGGGCGCCCCGTTCGATTATGCCCCTCTGTGTGAATATTCAGCACTGGTTGGTTATTTATTTATTTGGATTTTGCTCACACCTTTTTCAGTAGTAGCTCAAGGTGAGTTACATTCAGGTACACTGGGTATTTCTCTGTTCCTGGAGGACTCACAATCTAACTTTGTACCTGAGGCAATGGAGGGTTAAGTGACTTGCCCAAGATCACAAGGACAGGATTTGAACTGGCCACCTCTGGATGTCAAGACTGGTGCTCTAACCACTAGGCCACTCCTCCACTCCACCAAGCTAGGACTGCTATTTATGCAGTCCAATTTGACCTCCAAACTTAGCCATACAGCGCTTGAATATTTACAGATAGCCGGCTATATCACACGATACAGCCGGGTGCCACTAACCTCCAGATTCTATATAGCGCGCCTAGAGATCCCTGCTGAAATTCAAGTGGATTCTATAATGATGCGTGTAACTTAACAAGCTAATGAGTGCCAATAACAGCACTTAACAAGCAATAATGAGCACTAATTGACACTGATTAGAATTTACAGCTCACTAAGTATATTCTGTAACAAAGTACACCAAACTTCTAATGCGCAAGGAAAAATGGATGTGGTTAAGGCAGGGAAATGGGTATTTTGTGGGCATTCTGAAATTTACACACGTAGTTATAGAATATGGCCCAGTGCAAGTAAATCTATGCACTGGGATTTATGCTACCTCTCTACCCTCATCTCCCCCTACGTTCCTGCCCGTAACCTCCGCTCACATGACAAATACCTCCTCTCAGTACCCTTCTCCACCACTGCCAACTCCAGGGTCCGCCCATTTTACCTTGCCTCACCCTATGCCTGGAATAATCTTCCTGAACCCCTACGCCAAGCCCCCTCCCTATCCATCTTCAAATCCTTGCTTAAAGCTCACCTCTTCAATGCTGCTTTCGGAACCTAACCTTTCGAACATATAGACTGCCCCAATCTGCCTGACCTATCAGATTGACTGTACATTTGTCTCTTAGATTGTAAGCTCCTTGAGCAGGGACTGTCCTTCCATGTTAAATTGTACAGCGCTGCGTAACCCTAGTAGCGCTTTAGAAATGTTAAGTAGTAGTAGTAGTTTTCATTGGTGTAAATGGATACATGTAGTTTTAGGCACTGAGATATCAACTAAGTGTATTCTATAATTGGTGCCTAAATCTAGGCGCCGATTATAGAATACACTTAGTCGGCACTGATTTCAGCACCATTTATTTTAGGCGCCACATATAGAATCTCCCCCTAAGTACTAACATTCAGCGGCGATAACCAGCTATCTCACGCTGAATATTAGTGCTTAGCCAGCTAAGCGCTATTTAACCGGCCAGGAACTATTTCTGGCCAGTTAAATAGCACTGAATATTGAGCCTTTTGTGTCTCTCTTGATCAAGCTTAAATTCTGTCACTGTTTTAATTCCTCTACTTGTGCTAAAAGTCTACTCAAGCTGTCCACTATTCTTGCGGTGAAAAAAAAAGTGATTCTTTTTACATTCCTTCTGAGCCTTCCTTTGGCCTCATATGACTGCAAGCCATATGTCACTAAAATACATACAAGTTAATTACTTTTAGCGTAATAACTGTTTAGTGTTGAAAAATACAGGCAGGCAATTCAATTCTTAGCTTTCTTGTTGATCACCCACCATTTCACTCAGCCTAATTACATCAATCTGGGCTTGTGGTGAAATCAGGGAAGCCAAGAAGCAGGGCCTGCAAGGTCTGTTCTCAAGTATTTCATTGACTTCATAATTTTATTTGCCCTGCTTGGGTCATCTTGGAATGAGTGTGAAATCACATTTCAGAAATCTGCTCCAGTTCAGCAGAACTGTAAATGGATGGAAGGTGTTTTATTTCCTCATCCCTTCAGCAGTTTCCAAGGCAGTGGCCATCAACCCGAGAAAGGGCTGTAGGCCTATGGTAAAGTGCTCTTATTGTAAACCATGCTGATATCCTAGTTGGATAAAGTTCTTTTTAGAGATGAAAATCATGAATATTCAAAAAAACAAAAAAAAAGACCTTTCCTCCAGGCATTGGAAATACAATAATGGAAATCTGAATTCTAACACCTCTCAGGCAAAAGCTGACAATCACTCAAGCAGCGTTGAAATATGTTCACTCCAGCTTGACAACAAAACAACTGCATGAGAAGAAATAAAGTTAATGAAAGGAAACTGTGATGCACTTATGCTTGGAGGTGGAAGGTGAGACATGCTTCTGATACTCACCCCCCTACTTCAAAAATAACACATTTGTATTAAAAAAAAAAAGAGGCTTAATTTATACGCGATGACAATGCCGTCCTAGAAGCTTCTTTTGAGTCATAGAACAGCTAAGATGGAGAGAATCCATACGAATAGTTTTCCCAAGGGCTGGAGTACAACTGGGGAGTTGTAAGGATACTTCAGATAATATAATATTTAGTCGTTAAGATTGTAAAAACTGATCACTAGTTCTGGACTGTGATATTTTTGTGCAAACTGCTCCACTAACCACAGTAATTCACACACTGACAATATATCCTCTTGTCTTCTGTTGTGTAACTGGTTGGACAAAGTTTCAGCTTATGATCAAAAAGCAGTAGCTTGATAAGGAATTACTAATGCAATTTCTCATCGCAATACACTCCACCAAGCAACAGAGCTGCAAACAAGCAAATCAGGCCACTGATGGTATGAGAGGGCATGTAAGGATCTCATACTAATTGGAAACATCAAACTATTGCCCTTTCTGTTTCTTGGTACTTTTTCTGACTCATATTTGTTACATTTCCTTTATAGTATTTTCTGTTCTGATATATTGCACTTATATATTTCCATACTTTTTTAAAATTTAAACCGTCTAATGTTTGCTCTGTTGAGTTCAACAATCTAATACCTCAATAGCAAACTTTATGTTACCAGTCTCCTGGTTTAGAGGTAAAAAGACTTCAGATCCCCGGTGCACATTCACTGTCTTTTGAACAGCACCACTCCGCTCAACCACTGGTTCTTACATATACCAGTGCGGTAACAGGCGGGAATCTTCATCAGTCAAAATTTCCTCTATTAGTTGCTGCTATGCATTCAATATATATTCCAATAAGCAGTTTTTAGCACTTATCTTTTCTTAAGGGCGTTTTTCTGGTAGGTTCGCTCTACAGCGAGCTCCTGTTTCACGTCCGCTTCATTAGGAGCCGAACCTCTGTAAATACTTTTTTTTAGCATAAAATATGCACACCTTATCTTCACTCATCAGCTGTTTGTTTGTTTTTTTAATTTTAATCATTTATAACCCATCTATTAACTAGGTGGGTAGGTAGCTTATGCTATACTTGTTCTAGAGACACCCATATATTCCTATGGGCGTCTTTAGTGTTTAGCATGCGCTAATATTTAGCGCACACTAAAAACGCTAGTACGCCCTTAGCACTGCTTAGTAAACAGGTTCCTCAGTCACTTATCTTCCAAAGTTATTGATTCTTTAACACGCCACTGCTTGAGATAAAGATCTGAAGCACAGTTCATTAAACCCCAACAAGGGTGCTTTGTTTCGTAGTTGCTGTGTCAGGAGGTATAACTCTAACCTGGGACTGTCAACATTTTCAACTGACGAATGTGGCTTCGAGATGGCAACTGAGTTTTAACAAAAATGCCAACACAAACTGACCAATCACAGCACTTAACAATTTTAAAGAAACACATATCTAGAAAAATGTGTTCCATTCAACAGAAGTATTCAAGCCTCTAGGCTCCACAGTGACATAGTAACATAGTAGATGACGGCAGAAAAAGACCTGTACAGTCCATCCAGTCTGCCCAAGATAAAAATCAAGTAGCACATATGAGTTTATCTGTCACCACCAGCACTACCACCCAATCTCTGCTAACCTTGTTGTCTCTTTTTTTTCCCTACCCATATTTATCTACTAGCCTTTTAAATAATGTTCACTGTAATTTCTATTTAGGAAACAGGTGAAAACTTGGCTCTTCAACCAGGCCTATAATGGAAAAAGTAACTAACTTGTTAGTCGCACATAGTGCCCAACCTGTAAGGGCTCCTCAAAAGCTTCTTAACATCTCAACCACACAACATCAATCACCATACATCTCATTTGTTCAAAGGTATGTTAGAAATTGACACAGTTTTTAACCATAGGAGCTTCTAATTTGCATTGCTTAATGCAATGGCGATGTTTGAGTAATATAACAGGTCACAAGGGCATCTAATCACATAAACAACATTCATGGACTCACAAGTCATAGAATGTATTAATCGTATCTTTTGTTGACCTTTATTCCATAGTTTTTGTGGCTGTTCTTTTCTTTCCCTGCTTTTTTGAAACCAAAGATATGACTGAGTCTCCATAAGGCAAGTTAATGCTGTTGAAAAATTGAGTGGTGCCTGGAATTTTGAGGTTATTTGGTGAATTTTTATACCTCAGCGGGTGGTGGTAACAGCTCCCCCTTGCATGGCCACACGGTAAGAGCAATCTTGCCACATGTCCGCGTCTATTTTCAGCCTTTTTCCCACTGTGGTTCTTCCACAACTTTGCCTTTTATTAAAAGGCCACAGCGCATGGTAAAAAGGGCTGCAGCACATGGCGAAAACAGCCCCCGCTGCTAGCGCAGGGCCCTTTTTACCACAGTTTAGTAAAAGGGCCCCTTAGTGTATGGCAATCCCTCCCTACCCATCTTCAAATCTCTGCTAAAAGCTCACCTCTTCAATGCTGCTTTCGGCACCTAACCTTCCGTGAAATATAGTATGCCCTATTAGTCGGACTCTACACTTACTTGTCTTTGACTGTACACTTGTCTCTAGATTGTACACCTGTCTTTTACATTGTAAGCTCCTTGAGCAGGGACTGTCCTTCTATGTTTGAATTGTACAGCGCTGCATAACCCTGGTAGCGCTTTAGAAATGTTAAATAGTAGTAGTAGTAATGTTTGCAAACTAACTTTGTTTTATGTAGGGTATATACAGTTTGCTTCTCAGTAGAATTTTTTTTTTTTAATCGCAGGCCCCATAATGAGGTATTTTACTTACTGCATGATTGGCAGTGCTGAGGAAGATCTCCTTTCATGAGCTCAGTAAACAAACAAGTAATTTATAAGCCACTTTTTCTGATTCAAAATCTGGAGAATGTGATGTGGATGGAACTGTATTCGCTGAACAACTTTGCAGCTTTTGCTTTCTTCTGCCAGGTGTTGATAGTACAGCTGAGATCTTGCAATATATTATGTCTAATAGTTTATGTAAAGTCTACGCAAATGGACTTTGAATATTATTGACAATGTCTGAGTCTGTTGCTTCAGCTACACACAAGTTCATGGAAAGGTATTTAAGGTCTAACATGAGCCAAGAACATTTAAAGATGTGTCCATTATTGCAACTGAGCGAGAAGAAAGTCAGAAAACTGAGTGAAACCAAGTATTAGTTGAATTTATATCCAGCAGAGTTCAAAGACTGATTTTTTTTTTTTTTGTAGTCTGGATCTTGAAATGATGTACTTGTAATTAGATCTAGTAACATTACTTGTTTATACTGACGGTATTTCAGATATGATTGACTATATGTTGCTGTTACTATCATTTACTAATATGCAATTGTCCTATATTTATTATTAGTGGAACAGTTAGACTTACAGCGACTGTGTATTTCAATGTTTAAATCTATAATTCTTACTATATTTTGAACTTCTTCAGAAATAAGCTAAGATGGTTCCCAAAGCCCCAATATTTTATACCAGGGGTCCAAAAATGTCCAGTACCACCCCTGTGTGAGAGTGAACTGCTTGGGAAGAGACAGACTAAGGGTGGAGAGGGATTAGTGGGCAGAAACAACAT
The DNA here is from genome assembly GCF_901765095.1 of Microcaecilia unicolor. NCBI lineage: Eukaryota > Metazoa > Chordata > Amphibia > Gymnophiona > Siphonopidae > Microcaecilia > Microcaecilia unicolor. Next base: position 597,433,107 of record NC_044032.1, read on the forward strand.
AAGAATAGCCATGCTGGTTCAGACCATTGGTCCATCTAGCCCAGTATTCAGTTTCCAACAGTGGCCAATCCACTGGAGTGGAGGAGTGGCCTAGTGGTTAGTGTGGTGGACTTTGGTCCTGAGGAACTGAGTTCAATTCCCACTTCAGGCACAGGCAGCTCCTTGTGATCCTGGGCAAGTCACTTAACCCTCCATTGCCCCATGTAAGCTGCATTGAGCCTACCATGAGTGGGAAAGCGTGGGGTACAAATGTAACAAAAAAAAAATCACAAGTACCAGGCAGAAATCCAAAAAGTAGCAACATTCCATGCTACCAATCACAGGGCAAGCAGTAGCTACTCCTATGTATATCTCAAAAACAGACTACAGACTTTTCTTCTAGGAACTCGTCTAAACCTTTTTTAAACCCAGGTTCACTAACTGCCTTTACCACATCTTCAGGCAATGAGTTCCAGAGCTTAACTATTCTTTGAGTGAAAACAAGATTTCCTCCTATTTGTTTTAAAAGTATTTCCATGTAATTTCATTGAGTGTCCCTTGATCTTTGTACTTTTTGAAAAAGTGAAAAATCGATTCATTGTTACCTGTCCTACACTACTCGGGATTTTGTAAACCTCAATCATATCCCCCTCAGCCCTCTGTTTTCCAAGCTTGAAGAGCCCTAACCTCTTTAGCCTTTCCTCATATGAGAGGAGTTCCATCCCCTTTATCATTTTGCTCACTCTTCTTTGAACCTTTTTTAATTCCATGACATCTTTTTTGAGAAACGGTGACCAGAACTGAATGCACAATGGAGTGATACAGAGGTGTTATAATATTCTTGGTCTTATTTACCATCCCTTTCCTAATAATTCCTAGTATCCTGTCTTCTTTTTTTGCCACCGCCACACACTGGGCAGAAGATTTCAGCGTATTGTCTACAATGACATTTAAATCTTTTTCTTGGGTGCTGACTCCTAAGGTGGACCCTAGCATCAGGTAACTATGATTCAGATTATTCTTCCCAATGTGCATCACTTTGCATTTGTGTGATAGCAGTGTGGAGAAGGGTTGAGAAAGAGAGAGAGAGAGACTTGTGGTATGAGGTTGATGGAGAGGACCTGGGCAAGAGAAACTGATGGGAAAGGGCTGGGGGGGGAGGAGAAAGAGACTGCTCAGGGAGAAACTTGGCTGTGGAAGGGAGAGATACTCGTGAGGAAGGGTTGGGCAGAGAAGGGAAAACCTGAGGAGGAGGGGAGTGAGATTTGTAGGGATAGGTTGTGGGTCTTTAAAATTTCTGGATATAAAAAGGGGTCCCTACCCCCCCCCCCCCAAAAAAAAAAAAAAAAGTTGGGAATCTGACCTCCTAAGTTAAAAGAACCAAGCATAAAATGGTACAAACAGCTAGCCCATAAGTTCATAGATAATTACAGGTCCTTACAGCAAAGTATTTCCTTGAAAGTTTTACATTTCCAAATACACTGCTGTTTCTTAAAGACAAGGCAGAATCTGTATACTTTAACTTATGAAACCTTTGATTCCAGAAAGTATAGGCCAAAGAGCTACAAGTACTGAAGCCATAGATAGTAATCTAAGTTCATTTATAATGATTAGTCCTTTATTTAACATTTTTCTCATCAAAGTGTTTCTATATGTTAATGTTAAAATGAAAAACAACAAGGTTATTTGGGATATAAAATACTTAGAGAAGTCCATTTCTTTTACTGACAAGACTACGTTCTTTATTTTTCTCTGTATGAAATCCTTGTCATACATGCAAACAAAACCAAGTCAAAATCAGAATATTGATTAGCACATTTTTCCAGAATAAACATATATTGGGTTTGTGTCTGATCAGTCATTCTTGTACTAGAAGTTTTCAAAGGCCTTGAAAAAATGATGACAGCTGGTATGCAACATTATACAAAAGCACTAGCTTATCTTTTGTTAAACAACTTTTTCCCCTTTTTTTACTCCTGAATTTCAAAACAACATACAAGACAAAAAGTTCCTTGTAAGAAATTCAGGTTTTATATCATACATATCTCAAAGTAGAGAGTAAGATTTTAAAAACGACTCAATACCAAATTCCTCAAACTTATTCCCCTGATTTTTCATCAAACATCTGCAGGGAAATTTAATAGGCATTGGGCAATCAAGGAACTAATTCATGAGCGCAAAACAAAAATCTTCTATGCCTGATTTGAATAGTCCTATACATTTTGGTAAAACATATATTTCTAGACCCAGAAAAAGGAAAATCTCTTATTTTAGGAGGAAAAAACAAAAAGATAGGTGGCACCTTAAAGACCAGTGATTATCAAGCCATCCCTCCAGTGGCATAGGAAGGGGGGGCGGGAGGGGTGGTCCGCCCCGGGTGCACGCCGCTGGGGGGGTGTTGGTTCCGCTGGTTCCCTGCTCCATCTGCCCGGGAACAGGTTACTTCCTGTTCCAGGGCAGAGAGAGCAGGGAACCAGCGGAGCCGACGCAGCTCCCAGCGACGTGCACTCCCACCCACCCAACCTCTTTTCTACACCACTGGTAAGAATGCACTCCGGGGGGGGGCAGATATGCCGAGGGGGGATGGGCACTGGGGGGGTGCGCCATGGCGAACCACCCCGGGTGGCAGCCGCCCTCGCTACGGCACTGCATCCCTCAGAAGACACCCAGCCAGTCAGGTTTACAGAGCATTCACAACAAATAGGAGTAGTTTAATGGTTACAGCACCAGGTTTGACATCCAGGGGTGCCTACTTCAAATACCACTGCTACTGTTTGTCTCTCCCATCACTCTCAGCTACAAAATTAGATTGTAAGCCCTCCAGGGACAAAAAAATACCTAGTTTATGTGAATTGTAGCTCATTTTGAGCTACCACTGAAAAAGGTGTGAACAAAATCAAAATTAATAATTAAGTATGCATAGATTCCCATACAATAAAGGTAGTGCATAGTTATCCTGAAAACCTAACTGGTTGAGAACCACTATTACAGCTACAAATGGCTGCTACTACTGCTAACACAATGATCCCTTCAGATGCAAGACTAGACAACTTGGAGTTTTCAGGATATTGCTAATGAATATGCACAAGATAGATTTTTATGCAAATCTATCTCATGCACATTAATTGATGAAATTCTGAAAACCCCAGCACACTAGTATTCATAGGTTGGCTTTTCCACTCTAATATTTGGTACATTTAAGAAAGAAATGACAGCAATCCACTGAGCCCAACAGTCTTCTAATTGCCAAACCACTAGATCTACATGATAAACCAGATGTAGGTGAAAATCCCTCTTCATTTCCAGCCAGTTCTATAGCAACTAAAAAAAGAAATCCTTCCCAGTCTTCAAATATGCATGTCTCAGCACTTTTCCCTTGAACTTTAATTATATCAAGTTATTTAGGAGGTAATTTATACCAACATTCAAACTATAAGAAATGTTCCTGTTAACACGAATTGATTATGTCATAACCAAACTCTGTAAGCCACTTTGAGCCTACAAATAGGTGGGAAAAGGTGGGATACAAATGCAATAAATAAATACCTATGCACATTCATAAATAATATGTACATACACCTCCCTGAGCAGGAACCAGGGAATTTTCAAAATGAGATTACGAGGCCCTTATTGTATGCTATTGGTATAAAATGTGCTTCACAGCATTTAGCGCATGATAATTCTGATAGCGCACACTAAACTTCAGCAAAGGACCCCTATGTGTATATTTTCATTTTGAAAATCACCCTTGAGATATTCAGGGGGTTACTTGCTTAGGGGTGGAATGTAAGCAAGTGGCGAATGCTGATGACATATTGCTTTTTTTTTACAAACTGCGTCCATTCCAGCTCTGATACAGCTGATCCAAAGGTTTGGTGCCCATTCTGGTTATGCTATTAACTGGCAAAACTCAGAGGTCATGCCCTTGAATATAACAGATTCTGTTTTGCACCAGTTTTGTAAAGTGCCTCAAGTGCTCAAACCTTAGAAGAAACAATTTCATGCTAGCATGATTGGCAGAAACAGGTATTAATGGAACAGTACTTGCTTGGTTTAGATCCTATGAGACAAGCAATAGTCCATACTGTTTGGCAGCAATCCATCGCCACCATGGGCACAGACCTGTGGGGTACCACAAGGATTGATACTGTCACCTATTTTGCTCAATATATACCTCAAGCTATTAGCTGAGCTGATTGGGTCAATGGACACTCAGTTCTACATCTATGCAGCTGATGTACAGCTACTCAAAACCATTGAACCTGTCTTACCCACAGCCCTGATTAATCTGACTACCTGTTTAACATTAGTTCAAGAGTGGGCTAAAAACAACAAACTTTTCCTGAATCCAATTAAAACCGAGCTTCTATGGGTCCCTAACACAAGTGGGCACATACCTGACATCAAAATCTCCTTTGGGATATATGAACTCCCCCTCAAATACAACTAGGTTCAGCACTTACTCTGATTCCCCAAATCCAAGTAACCTTCAAGAGCTGCAACAACTATGCTGCCTCTCTCTTTATATTGAGAAGGCAAATCTTGTCTCAACTGTGCATGCCATGATAACATCAAGACTGGATTACTAATGCACTGTACACTGGTCTGACTACAAAGGGTCTACATCAGCTCCAATTGATTCAGAATGCTGAAGCAAGACTAATAGAAGGTTGTAAGTGACATGTCCACATCACACCACTTTTGCAAAAACTTCACTGGCTACCAGTACGATACAGGGCTGAATTTAAAAACTCTATGTCTGATCTTCAAGGCCCTTAAAGGAAATGGCCCAGAGTACTTGAAGAACAGGATCACCCTCTCCACACCTTCAAAGACAATAAGGTCCTCCAAAGGAGTATCCCTAACCACACTCTCTCCAAACATGAGAGGTAAGCACTTATTTCAATATAAAAAAGCTTGAGGCTATAATGATATGCCTTCTACATTCCTATAGGTATATGCATGCCTTTAGCACTACAGTTTTAGCACATTATTTATCTTTGTTATAAAAAGGATAAATAAGAACCAAGTACTCAGAGCTACCACCAGGCAAAACCCCAACTAAGGGCCTCTTTTTATAAAGCCGTGCTACCGATTCTCGGTGTGGCAAATGAGAAGTCCATTCAGTTCCTATGGGCTTCCTTTCATTTGCCACATGGGAATCGCATAGCTTTGTAAAAGAAGCTCTAAGTCAAAAAGTAGGACATATGCTTCTAGAGCTCTCCATGAACCTTCGTACCCTAGAAATACAGAAGAAAGTGGTTTTTGCTATCACTAACCTTCAACTCCTGTAAGTGTAGGACGTTATAAAATTGCACTAAATATTCCAAAACACGTATGTTTTAAGCTCTTCCAATGACAGGTCTTACTTGAAAGCCATCTTGTCACTGGGTCATGGAGTACAACAAAACTTTTTGCACTAAATTTATCAGTGTCTTCTCATATACTCAGTACAGCTTAGTAAATCTCAGTATCACACTTGCACATAGTGGCAAAATTGAGGTCCTTTTTTTACCATTTATGACATTCTACCTATGTGAGATGTTCTGCAAATCCAATCCTTTGCCCACAATACATAACCAATTTCAAGAATTATTATCAAGATAAGGATAATTAAGAAGGATAATTCTTAACAAGCATATAGGAATAACACAGAATTTTTTCCATTTCACATGTCACACGGCAAATCATACATATGTTATTTTACCCAACACACATTAATTTACTACAATGTCAATATCAATAATGAGATGCAAAACATTCAAATGCATACAAAGCACCTCATTATTATGTAATTTGTGTTCAATACAATACACTTTTATCTAAAATTGTAACTAAAGAAACAAAACTTTCACAAGTGACTCTGCCTTAATACCATCATGACTTCATCAGGAGAGATAAAATATACTGAAAATTCATATATAGTCCCATCACATTTCAAGGTTCAGCAGTATACTCCTTTAGCAAGGGGCATGTCTCAAAGAAATGGTCTATTCAGTTATATATTTCACTGCTGCCTCTTCATATCTGTAGTATATATGCTCAGACTACCACTATAATGAATAATTCACCCTACCATTATTTTTCCAATGTGCCAGTATCTGTTATACTACTGAAATTGGTATTCAGAGAGCTTACAATATTCTTTCTCCAATTTATCATTCAGCAGTGTCAACTTCAAAATTATTACAGCATAACTCAATGGCTCTTGCATATGAAAGATGCAGAGAACATAATCCCACACTTGTACCCTCAAAAGTAAGGTTACATTTGGAACACTGAAAATCCATTAACATAATAGTAACATAAAAAGCCATGTGAATCTGCAACATGTACTTGTGGAAGGGGGCATGGTCTGGGTATGGGTTGGGCAGGACAAGGCCAGAACAAAAAAAACCACATATATTTCCCATTTCAGAATGGGAATGCATGTCTATGATCACTCATATCAATGTTGGGGTTTTGTAAAAATGCTCACTTTGGGTAGTGCTCTCCAGGAGGAATTAGAGGAGGTCAACCCTTAATTTTCTATTGTTGGCTCCCCCCCCCCCCCCCCCACTCAAAATCAATAGTGATAATAGTGACAATAGAGATTGTGGCCTCACTTAGGAGTATTTAGATGTGTAGATTTACAAAATGATTTCCAAATGATCCCTCAAATTTCAGACCCATTGCTAATTTACCCTTTCTTGCAAAGGTCGAAACCATTGTCAACTCCCAGCTTACTACTTTTGTCTCCAATACCAATATACTATACCATAACCAAACAGCCTTTTACCTAAACCACAGAACAGAAACATCCTTGCTAGTACTGCTGATCATAATTTGCTACTTCCTTGATAAATTGTATTCCATACTACTTCTCTCACTAGACCTCTCTGTAGCTTTTGACCTTATTGACCATACAGTTCTGCTTGCCTGCCTACACTCTATTGGTATCACTGACTCTGCCCAACAATGGTTCAGATCTTATCTTGCAAATGGACAGTATGAAGTTCATGCCGCAGACACTACGTCCGCACCATTTCATTCTATATCTGGTGTCCCTCAAGGATCTATTCTCTCCCCACTACTCTTTAACATCTTCTTAGCACCTCTTCTTACCCTAGCACAATCAATAGATCTAACGATATTCGTATACATAGATGACATCCAAATTCTGTGCATCATTAACCCTGCAGATGAAGAAGATATTTCATCAGTTAATATGCGTCATAATTCTATCACAACTTGGTTATCCAACAATAAACTGGTTATTAATCCAAGGAAATCCAAAATGCTTTTATTTACTCCTACAGGATACCCATCCTTCTTCTCTCCCATACTTCTAAACAGCTTTCCTATTCATCGAGTCCAATCTGCACACATCCTGGGATTTATCTTTAACTCTGCACAAACATTTCAAGACCAATCTCAAACATCATCCAGTGCTCATTCTTTAAAATCCATACAACCTACTAACCCTTTCAGCTTTGAACATCCAGATATATTCTTAGGTTATCTCTCAACTTAACTACTGCAATTCCCTCTATTTAGGCCTTCGAGTCAAAGATCGTCATCACCTATAATTAATCCAAAACACCACTCCATCATCTTAAAAAATATGACCATATCACTCCTTATCTTAGATCCTCTCATTGGCTCCCTATTTCTCACTGCATTACTTATAAAATACTTCTATCAATATTCAAAACTCTTGCTACTTCTGAACCCCATTTTCTCTTGAGATATCTCACCCCCTATACTCAATCCAAGACATTTCGTTCAGCCCAACTTAATCTTCTAATAGTTCTATCACGCCGAGAACTCTACCATGAGCATAGTCGACAACAATGTTTTCTTTCCAAGGCCCTAAATTATGGAATTCTTTCCCACTCACTTAAGACAGATTACCTCTCTACCCCTCTTCAAAGAAGAGCTCAAAACCTTTCTTTTCCAAGATGCCTATACCTAACTCTTCCACTGAAAAGGCTACAGATACTCAGACTTTCCTACCTTTTATTCTTTTCCTTATTACCCCTCGCTCCTATCTATATTTTAGTTCTACCCTGAAGCATTTTGTTTCATATTAGTTTTGTATATCATTTCCTATCTCTTTTTCTTATAGACTGTATGCTGCCCAGATGGCTCGCTGTTGGGCAGAATACAAAGTTCTAATAAAGTTGAAAACTGATCTATGAGTGGGCACTTACACATCTAGGTTCTAAAATACCAACTCACATGTATTAGAGCCAACACTTAGTTGTCCATGTTGCCAATATTGCTTCTGCTGATGTTTTAGACTGTGCCAAGTGTAAAATGATTGCTCGTACCACATGTAGTCTGTGCATACAAGTGAATTCATGCTTGTATTTTAGAAAAGACTCTACATTAAGGGATACGGATGGTGTCTCAGGCAGTTATAGACTGTCTGAACCCTGTAGGCATTCTTTGCAATGGAGAAGAGGAAAGAACAAACTTGTTCTTACCTGTGAAGTTCGAGATCTTCTTCCAAGCTGATTCAAATGACAACTGCTACGAACATACTGGCTGTGGGTAGTCCACCAGGGTCTTCAGTGGATTTCAATGCAGATCAGGCATCACATAGCCAAAACCTGAAAGTAGTTCTCCAGCATCAGCGGTGCTTGTGTCAGAGGAAAAGCAAGCGTTGCCTTACCTGGCAGGTGGGGAAGCACCGCAGAGTAGCTTCCCTCATAGAGTGAAGGTGAATGCTGGCAAGAAAGATCTCACCAGAACTTCTACCACATCTGACATTGCTTGGTCTTTTTTGCCCAGCACCTGTTTTGATTGGTTACAGAAGCCAGCAACAGTCAATTTGGATGCTTTATGGGAAGCCATTAAGGATTTGGACATTTCATGTCAACAAACTGTACAGGTACATTTTGACAGTTCTGGGGAAATTTGGGCAAAAGTTGAAGAATTTTCCAAACAGAAGGAGTAGTTTGTTAATATAGAGGGTGAGATTAGAGAAATTAAAGACTGGAACTCTCTCAGATGTTAAGGAGCTGTGTAAGATCGAATAGTAGAAAACCAGTCACGATGGAATAATTTAAGATTTATTGCCTTTCCCAAATTACTACTAATACTGCCTTTGCAAATGGTTAGGAAGTATTTTCAAGAAATGTTGCAATTAACAGGTGAGGCTATTCCATCTATTGTGAGGGCACAATATTTGGACAGTCTTACGGGCAAGTGGGCTAACCCATTTTTCATACCTGAGGTGGTTGGTCCAGTTGTCCATGTGGCCAATGGGGATAGCTTGTTCAATCACATGCAAAAATTCAAGTGAAATTCATTGGCTTTTAGCTTAGTCCACTTGTCCATGGGTAAATATTGATATCTTGATACACTAGATCCAAAAATCCACAAATTGGCAAAAACTCTTCAATATCTCCTTCATACTTTACTACACTTTCAGTTCTTGAACCAAAGAACAAATGGATGGTCTTACAAACAAGAGAAGCTGGAGGAAAATTAGGGCTATGGGGGGAACAGAAATAGGGAGACAGAGGAGAGGCAGTAGACACAAGGGAGGAATAGGGAGACACCAGGGAGATGCTCTAGACAAAGGGAGATGTTGGACACAGGTGGGGTATGGTGAACACTGGGTGGGGAGATATTGGACATGGGGAGGGAATAGGGAATAAGGAGACAAGGGAGATGCTGGACACTGGAAAAGAACAGGTTGATGGGGGAGATGTTGGACACTGGTAAACTGAATAGGATAGGAGACCCTGGAAACAGAGTTAAGAAATGATGGACAGAAAAAAAAAGGACAAAATAAAATGGCCATATAACAAAGGCATTAAAAAACAAAATTTTCAATTTTGTAATTGGAATGTCAATTTTTGTGATGTACAACTGCTATCAATGTACAGTATGACTCTGATTATCCAGATGTCCAATCACCTGGACTAGTTCAGCCAGAGTGGGAACATGTCCACCCGTATCACCCCCTGTCTCACTTCCCTCACCTGTGACCCCTTTTCTGCCCCTCTTGTAAATCTACCATGTAGAACAGTACAGTACCTTCAAGCCAATCATCCTCACAGTCCATGCAGTCTGCTGCAGGAATTGATGTAAACAGGAGTGGGGACACAGCAGAGAAAAGCCTTGCCATTTCAGTTTACAGGGACACAGCAGAGAAACACCTTGTCCTTTCAGATTCACACGAGAGTGAGGATGTAGCAGTGTTAAAAATGGCATCAAGAAAAAAGGCATGTGTTTTGTCATTAAAAGACAAAATTGGCATAGTGGAGAAATTAAGAAAGGGAATGTCAGGGAAATATTTGGCAGAAGAATATGATGTAGGAACATCAACAGTGTCTGACATAAAAAGACAAAACGATGCTATTGTAAACTATGTCCCATTTCTTGAAAAAGAGGAAGGGAGTTGTTCCAGAAAAAACATGAAAAGGTCACCTATTGAACAGGTAGATAAAGATCTATATCTTTGGTTCCCGCACAAAAGACTGTTGGGCCATCCAGTTTCTGGACCACAGGTTGCTGAATCCCATTTTAGAGGAATTGCAAGCCAATTCACAAGCAGCTTTATTCTCATGGCCCAGGATTATTGGACCAAGAAGCCACAGCCCAATGCTCTCAGGCCTGCAGATCCTCTGGCTTGTTCTCTCCCCCCCCCCCCCCCCACCTTAAGCAGACCCCCATGAAAAGGCCATCCCAAACCCGACATGGGCTACCTTCACAAATCATTGATGATCCAAGGGAGTCTGAGGGGTCTTTGAGGGTCCAGAGAGGGTCTGGGGTATGGGAGGTGTCATCCTGGAATTCCAGGGGTCTTCGGCAGGAGCTATGCCCAGTTGCTTCTGCTTTGTACTGCGCCACCTTCAAAATGGCACCCCTAGTGGTAATTTCACGCAACTATCCCTGGGGGGGGTCATGTTTCCATATAAGGAAAATTTTCCTTAAATGGAAATATGACTCCTAGAGGTAGTCGCAGCATTTTGAAGGTGGTGGAGCACAGGACCAGAGCTCCTGCCAAAGACCCCCTGGAACTCCCCTGGACCACCAATGATTTGTGAAGGTAGCCTCTATGGGAGGGGAGGGCCTTGTTTATGGCAGGGGCTGAATTGAGGAATGCAGAGAGGATTGTGGGGGACCCTCTCCTTGTGGCCCAAGAGCATCAGACCACAGCTCTGCGGTCTGGTGATCCCAGACAGTAAAATTTTACCATGGTTCTGTAGCCTTAATGCATCCTGCAGTATATCAATGCATTTGCAAAACATGCATTTGCATATTTTGCATCTCATTACTGCCTAACCCACAGTGACTTACTTATTGCTGCAGTATTTTAGCTCAGGCACTGTTAGGGCCTTTTAAATCGCGTTAAGGCCCAATTAATATGACTTAAGGCCCTAATGTTGCTTGTTGAATTCCCTCCCTCCCCAATGGCTAGATTTATGGTCCATAATTGCAGGGTTTTAGGAGGAGCCCTAATAAATGGCCCTCGGCTACATGGCTATATTAGGTGTGTTGGGGGAGGTGTGAAAAGATAGGGATATATAAAATAAGGCAAAACAAAATTAAAATAAAATCCTGAGTAGCTGCAAATGGAGGCTCATGGTGCCATATCCTAGTCCTGGTTCTGACGGAACTAAAAGTGTAGGGGAGCAGATAATTGCCAGGTCAAAAAAAAATCGCCTGGCTACAACTTTATTGTCACCATTGTTTCTCTGTATCCAAATGGACTAAGACATGCAGACAAAGAGAAAAAATATGCTATATCAGCCATGTTTTTTCAGTGACAGTGGGAATACTGGTTAATTTTAAACCAAGAATTATATTTTGTGGGTCACTGAACTGACCTTGCATGTATTTTAACAAGTACATACTGCATGCAATTTTTTAAAAAAAGGCCATTCTGAGGCTTACTTTATGACCTGTTATTGTAGTCTATGCATCATGTTCTATTAACCTTTGCCATGTAAAACATATTCACATCAGATTAATGAATGATCAGGAAATGCATGTCTATCAAGATATATCCTACAAATGGTACAGTAAGTTCTCATCATCAGAGACTTCTTAGCGGTTGCAACTTTCTGCTGCAAGAGGCATCCTTTGAAGCCTGATTTTTAATCACATAACCACTGCTTAAAAATGCATTACTCAGCTGTCTACATCACTGTTTCCCAGCAAGGTACATCTGCTGTGCTTCTAATCACAGAGCAGAACTCTGAGCAAATACAGGCCTCATGTATTAAAGTGTAAATTAACTTTGCTAGTGTTTGCTTTATGGAAAAAACAGCAAATACCTGGAAACTTGCAGAAAAGCCACATTTACAGTGTTTTGTACTATTTTTCTTTAAAGAAAATTGCCAAAATCACTTCACAAAACGTACACCTTTCTGTAGTCCACTATATGCAATTTTAATTTGCAATTAAAGAGCTGTTGCTACGCAAAATCATCCAAAAGCAGTTCATTAATGCAAAAATATGTATAATGAGCTGTGCAGGCCCGATATTGCAAAAAATATAACTACATGTCCAGAGGTGTAGTTGTTTCCAGAGCTACATTTAAAAAAAAAGAAAGAAAACCGCAACTTTGCATGGCAGTAGTGAGATTTGAAAGACCACTGGCCTGAATTGGAGGTCCCCTCCAATCCCTGGTATCAAGTGAGTCCCCCAAGTCTTCTCCCTGAGCTCTAACCAGATGTCAAACTTGTGAGTTCTTGTACCAAAAAGAACACTGCTGAGCCCAGCACTCGGACCAGGTTCTGCTTGGCAGCTGGACAACCCCGGGTTTCACCTGCGCTGACCGCCATTCCCCAGAGGTTGAGCCCCTAGGTGCGGGCGGCCTGCAGGACTTACGGGATGGAGCTGGAAGCGGGGTGATGAATGTATCAGCCAGGCAGGCAGCAGGTCGAGAGTAATCCAGGTACAAGCAGCAGTCAGTAGGCAGGCAGCAGGCAAGAGAGTAATCCAGGTACAGGCAAGTCAGTAGGCAGGTGGCAGGCAAGAGAGTAATCCAGGTACAGGCGAAAGTCAGTAGGCAGGTGGCAGGCAAGAGAGTAATCCAGACAGGCAAATCAGTAGGCAGGCAGCAGGCAAGAGAGTAATCCAGGTGCAGGCGAAAGGCAGTAGGCAGGCGGCAGGCAGAAGGGTAAGCCAGGTACAGGCAAAGTCAGCAACAAGGGACCCGTAGATAAGAAGCAGACTACAGAGTTAGAAACACCTACCAAAGTAGAAGCCGAAGCATGGAGTCCAGGGAGAGCTCAGCTGATAAAGTGCTGGCGTTTGACATCAGCAGGGAGAAGGGGCACAGCCATAGGACAAGAGCAGAGGAAGGAGGAACTGGAAGACCAATAGAAGAGAAGCAAGGGAAGCCAGGCAGAGGACGAGCAGACCCAGGTGGGTGGAAGCAAAGTAATCAAGAAGCCTGGAAGCCAGGCAGAGAAAGAGAGCAGAAACAGGTGCATGGAAGCAAAGCAATTAAGGAGCCTGCAACCACCGCTCTCTGAACAAACCCAGAGAGGACTACACACACATGGCTCAGGCAGTGCCAGTCAAGTGTGCGTGTCGACGGGACCCCGCACAGCCCGAGGACGCCGCTTGTGTTGAGGTAGAGGACATGACACCAGAGGCTAAAATGAATTTTAAAAGGGTTGCCTTTGGATCTAGCACTAGGTATCTATATTGCTGAATCTCCCTCCATTCCCAGCCTTATTTACTAGACATAAATATTTAAAGACTCCCCTGTACACAGAAGCCTGCTTCTTAAATAGAATAATCTGAGGTTCAGCCACATCTCCACTTTCCCCCTCAGCAGCATACCTAGCTTGGTTGCCACCTGGGGAAGAGCACCCCTCCTCCTCCAGGCACATCAAACTCCCACCCTTCCTCCTTCAAGCAAGGGGGCACACTGAGCAGTCATGTGGCTGTTGGCTCTGTCAGTCCCCTGCCCCTCTGACGTCAACATCCTTTTCCAGGGCAAGGGACAAGCAGAGCTGACACCTGTGTGACTGCTCAGTGCACCATCCTGCAGCCTGCACCTGGGGAGGACCACACTCACCGCCCCACACTTGGTACACTACTGTTCCCTCTAGTCCACCCCATCTCACCATAGGAGATCTGGAGGCAATGGGGACAGGAGCTATCACTACTCATTCCTGCTCTAGTGACTGCTGCATTCAAAATAGTGCTGCCTAACCCTAGAGGTAGTCTTGTGGTATTACTCAAAGGGATCAAACTGCCAGATAAATGCACCAGGACAGAAGGAAGTGGAGGTGCTCCTGTCCCCGTTACCTCATTACGCCTTGGAGAGAATTGGGATCCTTAAGGGAATGTGGGGCAGGACTGAACCTCAAATTATTTTGTTTAAGAAGCAAAGCTTCAATGTGATGGGAGTGGTTGTCAGACATTCTTACTCTGCACTGAGGCTCTGAAGGATGCTTCTATAACATTAAACACCAGGAATCTGACCCCTCCCCCCTGGAAGTTCAAGGGCATCTGATATCTGATTTTGCAAACCAAGACCTTTGCTGCTGCTGCTGCATGAAGAGGAAAGGTTCTCTTCATTTCTCAGGCATTGTAACAGAGAGGAACACATGCAAAATTTCATGTAAAGTTTAGTTAAGGCATGTAACCAACAGCTCATCTACATCTCATGGCTAAACTTCTCAAAAATAGAATTAACCCACAAACATTTCTCTGGGTTAGCACAGGGGAGTCAGAAAGGTAGGCAAACACATCACCACCATCTCATTTTATTAGGAACTATATCTTCAAGAAAAGGTGTTGAACACATGAACCAGCCTCACAGTAGAAGCGATAGAGGCAAGATAGTAAATAAATTCAAGAAAGCATAAGATAAGCATAAAGGACTCTTATTTACAAGGAAGTGAAGGTAGAGTCGGAGTCCCACTATGATCTATATGACATTGCAACAGAGGTAGGGATGTGCATTTGTTAGTACACATTAAATTTGCCAGCATGCCTTAAAAACCTTTGCCCCCCCCCCCCCCCCCCCAAAGAAATGATTTGACTATACACCGTATTGGCCTTGAAGAAGCCAACCAGATGATCAATGTGGAATAATGAATTAGACGAGTAATATCTGGGGATAATCAGGTTAACACCACGGGGTTTTTTTCTGTTGATCTCCTTATCTTGTTTCACTCTCCCTATTTAGTGGTCTAAGGAAGAGAATAGAATTACCTGACTGAAATAATTCCTACATATTACTTTCTCTGTATTTCCAGCAAGTTATTTTATCGCTTGTGAAAATTTAAATGGTTATAAATTATAAAAAAAAAAAAAAAACCCTTTGGGCCCCTTTTACTAAGATGCACTATGACATTGGCTTAGTGTGTCCTAACACAGGATTATCCTATGCGCTAAGCCCATTTCTAGCATATCCATAAAATAGGGCTTTTTCAATATTTTTGTTTGTAGGTCATGTGCTAATGTTGTCATTAGTGTGCAGCAACAACAAATAATTAATGTGACAGCACTTACTGCCTCCTATTTTTAAGGCAGGGGTGAACTGAGAGTGGTCTGTGCCTCTGGCAATGAGGACATTTGGTTGAATGTCTCTCCCGGTCCTGCTGCCTCCCTCTCTCCATGCCATTGACCTTTTCCTTTGGTCCAGCAGCTAAATTGGAAATCTGCCACTGACACTGGAACTTCCCGCTGCAGCGACTTGCGCATGTGGAAGAAGGAAGTGACAACAGAAGGGGGCAGGCCATGGCAGAGAGAAGTTCCGACATCAGAAGCAGATGCCAATAAGTTCATAACTGTTGCTATACTGGGACAGATCGAAGGTCCATCAAGCGCAGCATCCTGTTTCCAACAGTGGCTAATCCAGGTTACAAGTACCTGGCAAGATCCCTATCACAAAACGCCTACCCACACACCTGGGGTTACCTGGTGGCCACTTAGAGGGTCTATCCCCAGCACAGCTCTCAATCCCCAAAATAGTGCAATGCATTTTATGCTGCTAAATAAACAGTGGATTTTCCCCAAGTTCATCTAAATATTTTTTTTTGTTACATTTGTATCCTGTGCTTTCCCACTCATGGCAGGCTCAATGTGGCTTACATGGGGCAATGGAGGGTTAAGTGACTTGCCCAGAGTCACAAGGAACTGCCTGTGTCTGAAGTGGGAATTGAACTCAGTTCCTCAGGACCAAAGTCCACCACCCTAACCACTAGGCCACTCCTCCACTCCTAATGGCTTCTGGCCTTTTTTTTAGGAAGCTATCCAAACCTTTTTTAAACCCCACTAAGCTAACTTCGTTCACCACATTCTTTGGCAATGAATTCCAGAGTTTAATTATACGTTGAGTGAAGAAATATTTTCTCTGATTTGTTTTAAATTTACTACTTTGCAGCTTTATTACATACCCCCTAGTCCTAGTATTTTTGGAAAAAGTAAACAAGCAATTCACATCTACCTGCTCCACTCCACTCATTATTTTATAGACCTCTATCATATCTCCCCTCAGCCATCTTTTATCCAAGATGAAGAGTCCTAGCTGCTATAGCCTTTCCTTATAGGGAAGTTGTCCCATCCCCTTTATAATTTTCAGTGCCCTCCCCTGTACCTTTTCTAATATCTTTTTTGAGATACAGTGACCAGAATTGCACACAGTATTTGAGGTGCGGTCGCACCATGGAGTGATACAAAGGCATTATAATGTCCTCATTTTTGCTTTCCATTCTTTTCCCAATAATACTTAACATTCTATTTGCTTTCATAGCCACTGCTCCACACTGAGCAGAGGGTTTCAACATATCATCAATGATGACACTTAGATCCCTTTCCTGGTCAGTGACTCCTTATGTGGAATCTTGCATCATGTAACTATAGCTCAGGTTCCTCTTTCACACAAGAATCACTTTGCACTTGCTTACATTAAATGTGATCTGCCATTTGGATGCCCAGTCTCGTAAGGTCCTCTTGTAATAATTTCACAATCCTTTTGCAATTTAACAACTTTGAATAACTTTGTGTTGTCAGCAAATTTAATTACCTCACTACTTACTACCATCTCTAGATCATTTATAAATATGTGAAAAAGCAGCAGTCCCAGCACAGACCCCTGCGGATCCCAACTATCTACCCTTCTCAATTGAGAATACTGACCATTTAACCCTATTCTCTGTTTTCTATCTTTTAAGCAGTTTTTAATTCACAATAGAACACTACCTCCTACCCCATGAATTTCCAATTTCCTCTGGAGTCTTTCATGGGGTACTTTGTCAAATGCCTTTTGAAAATCCAGATACACCACATCAACTGCTCACCTTTAACCACGTTTGTTCACCCCTTCAAAGAAATGTAGTAGATTGGTGAGGCAAGATTTCCCTTCACTAAATCCATGTTGGCTTTGTCTCATTAATCTGTGCTTTTGAATATGCGCTGTAATTTTGTTCTTTATAATACTCTCTATCATTTTGCCTGGAACTGAACTCAGGCTCAGCGATCTATAATTTCCAGGATCACCTCTGAAACCTTTTTTTTTTTTTTTTTTTAAATCAGTGTTACTTTGGCCACCCTCCAATCTTCCGGTACCATGCTTGACTTTAAAGATAAATTACATATTACTAACAATAGTTCTGCAAGTTCATTTTTCAATTCAGTACTCTTGAATGAATACCATCCGGTCCAGGTTATTTGCTGCTCTTCCATTTCTCAAATTATGCCATTAAATTTTCTAGGTTTATAGAGATTTCATTCAGTTTCTCTGACTCATCAGCTTTGAATACCATTTCTGGCACCGGAATCTTCCCAAATCTTCCTTGGTGAAGACCGAAGCAAAGAATTCATTTTATCTCTCTGCTATGGCTTTGTCTTCCATGAGTGTCCCTTTTACCTCTCGGTCATATAGCAGTCCAACTGATTCTTTTGCCGGTTTCTTCTTTTAATTAATCTAAAAAAGTTTTTACTATGTGTTTTTGCCTCCAACACAATCTTTTTTTTAAAGTCCCTCTTTGCCTGATTTAGCTGCCAGTGCCTCCATCTGCGAAGAGGGGTTCAGGGATGGGAGCACAGGAGGGGGAGGAGATGGGGGCACCCTGGTCCTGGTTCCAGAGGAGAAAGAAGGACATTGCATATTGGGTACATAGGAGGGAAGCACTAACCCCCCCCCCCCCCGGTCCTGGTTCCAGAGGAGAAAGAAGGACATTGCATATCGGGTACATAGGAGGGAAGCACTAACCCCCCCCCTCCCCCCCCCATAGCCCTGGGGCCTCGGGCACTGCCTGGTTGCCCGTATGCTCAATCCGCCCCCGTGCTAAGGGCTCCCGCATTAATTCTGCATTATTCGGCTAGCACACACTCCCTCAAAAAATAAATTTAAAAAATACATTATTCTACATTACACTAGGGTCTTATCACCTGCAGAAGCCATAAAGTTTAATGCAGGTAACATTAACTAAAAACTGAAGAATTCTTCAGGAAATTATAGTATCAAAAATACATCAAATAAGCTAGTTAATAATAACTCCAACCCTTAAAAATATTTCTTAAATATAAACATCTTGAGCAATTTCTTAAACTGTTAATAGTCCTATGGCCTTCTAATAAAAAGGTGGAGAGTTCCAGCATGATGTCATCTGATACACAAAAGAAGCTTGCAACATTTTCTTACATTTAATTCCTTGAACTCTTAACAAATACTAATTTCTATTAAGCCTTATAATGTTTTGATTTTAAAAAGACAAACAAACCATCAAATAAACTGGGAGTTCTCCATGCAATGCCTTAAAAGCTAGAACAGCTATCTTTTTAAATTGAGACCTTGCTTCTAAAGGCGACTAATGCAATCATCACAGAAGAGGATTATATGTTTGTACCTATCAACAGCAAATATAACTCGCACTGTAGCGTTTTGTACCCATTGCAATTTGGACTTTAGCATCTTAGAGCAACTACTATAAATAGAATTGCAATAGTCCGATTGCAAGAGTACCAAAGTCCGGACCAACAACCTAAATACCAACACATTAAACAATTTACAAATAATTTGCAATTTCCAAAGCAACATGAAAGACTTTCTTACTACCCTATGAACCTGTTTGTCTAATGGTAATTCAATATCTACCTTGACCCCCAGAATTCTAGAACCCTCCAATTTTACCATCCAATTATTAATTTGAATAATGTTAGAATTCTAGAAGAACCCTTCAATTTTACCATCTATTATTAATCTGAATAATGTTATCACTCAACACTGCTGGTGTATCCAACCATAAAAATCTAGTTTTATCTTGGTTTAATTTCAATTTATAAGATAGAAACCATGAATCCACCAATTCCAAACATCAAATAATGTCATATTCGTACTGATAATTACCCACAGCAAAAGTCAACAAGTTGGTAATATCATCCGCAAAAATGCAGCAATAAATTCTCTAAAGCTTGAGCTATTTGTTGCATCAAGATGTTAAATAATGTCAGAGACACTGGGGAGCCCTGAGGTACTCTACAAATTGCTCCCAAAGAATCAGCCAGTTCCTCCTGCATTTTTCCCATATAGGACTTCTTCAAGAATCCACACATCCAAGTCAACACTGAACCAGAAATACTAAAAAATCCAAAAGACAAAGCAAGACCTCATGCTCTACCAGATCAAATGCACCAGAGAGACCAAATTGAATCATCAAAAAAGTTTGACCCTGACTCAGTAACTTCTGACCTGAACTAATCAGTGATGTAATTAAAGTTTTTATGCTAAAACCTTTACGGAAATCTAATTGGGGATCATGCAATATCTGGAATTTATCCAGCTGAGAGACAAGCTATTCAGTCACCTAGCCCTCCATCAGCTAGATAAACAAGGGGATGGAGATCACTGGTTTATAATTAAATGGTTTCTGAATATTTCCCTGGGGATTTTTCAAAATAGGGGTAAGAACAATCTCATCTTTGGACATAAAAACTACCTAATCTAAATTGCAAATTAAGCCAACCTGTGAAAAACTGCAAAAAATGAAGGCTTGGCTTAGCAAATATGCTGGGCAGATATTCAATGAACAATGAGATGTCACATATTTTTTTTAATAATCTCAACACTGCCTTAGGTATAATAGGTTCAAAAACATCCCATGTCCTATCTGATCTTACACTAATCAATAGTGGGTAAAGTTTTAATATTAATAGCTGTACTTAATATTATCAATATGCACCACACTAACAGCTATTCTATAATTGCTCTTTTATTCTGTATTACGAATATCAAAAATTGTTTCCTATTTATCAAAACATACCACATACATGCGCATTCACACTCTTCTCAGAAACCTTGTACCAACTAACTAATACATCATATTTCTCACTACCCCCATGAACCTGTCCAACAGTTCTTGTAGCGATCAACAGTTACAACTCGTTAATCAATTCCCACTCCATGCACATGTGGAAACTCTCAATAAAACTCCACCCCACTACAGACTACAACCACCTGCTTAGGTAGTTATACTGTTGATCACTTCATACGTCATAATCATTGTCCGTGCACCCTATTTTGTCCATATTATTAGTCCTTGGACTCGGATTACTTGAAAATAACTCATCCTCACCACGATGATTCTTGCAATCCACAGGCTTCACAGTTATGTAGCACTTTAATCCTATATGGATATTCAAGATTGGTCTTCACATCAGGTCCCTTTACTGCTCACAATATCCCAGACCCTACACAGTCTGCGTTTCGCTACTTGAATTTTTGATATTCGTAATACAGAATAAAAGAGCAATGTGCATGTCCTATCTGATGGAGTGCTGATCCAGTTAAATGTAAATATCCATATCCTTTCTATTTTATTTATTTATTTATTTATTGCACTTGTATCCCACATTTTCCCACCTATTTGCAGGCTCAATGTGGCTAACAAAGACCTGTTATGGCATCACTATTTCAGGGTACAAAAAATACAATTGGTGTTACAGAGATATTAAGGATAACAAGAATAACAGTCGATCTAATCAAGCAATTATAGAGAGAAGACAGTCATAAGGGAGGAGTGGTGATGTGTTGTAGTTAGTTATGGGTGAAGAGATATGTATTTCTAATATTATCTATCTTTTTATTAAAGTAGACAGCCAACTCAATGGCACTAGGAACAGTGCCACTACTTTTCACGTAATTTGTCACAGATACAAGAGAATGAACTAATTTAAAAAGTTTGGAGTTAATGCGCGCAAAAAGGGAAAATTACCGCAAGATGCTTTAGCATGTCCCATGGTAAGCCATTTTCAGTATGCTAAGCCTGCATTAAGGCTTAGTGCACCTTAGTAAAAGGATCCCTTGATGCCCACTTAATCATTTTAACATGCATTAACCTGCACATTAGAACGTATTAAACAAATGAAATAAAATATCCAAAAATTGAGGGGGTGGGAGTCTGAAAATGACCCAAACACAAACTACTAATCAGATGTAAAAAAAATTCACATGATCCTATATGATGACAAAAGCAAAATAGCAGACCTAACTTCTCTCAAACACTTCTTCTTCTCTCCACTTATACAAAGAATTAAGGCAGCAGCAGCAGTGGTAGTGGCAATGGTAGCAGCAGTCAGCACAGAAACCTGTAATTCAGTATGCGTTCACAGGCAGGGACTTGGATAAATGTTTTTCTCTTTTCTTTCAAAGGGTACAAAAGCTTGTACAACTAAAGTATGACTGGGAAACAATATGTCATCAAAGGTGTTGCCCCTTGACACCTTCTTCCTCTTTCCATACAGACAGCATGATCCAAGGTGAGGGATTGTTTCCATATGCAAAATACCTGCAGGTTGAATTCCTCATGAAAAAAGTGGAGAAAATGAGAGGGAAGATGCATCTATGACAACCCAAATCTCAAGCAAAGTAGGATGCAACTGTACTGAAAGAAGACTGTAGGACACTGATGAGCAAACCACATGCATAGTTTGGGGGGTGAGGGGGGGGCACTGCCCTACCCCAATGAGCTGACCTTATCTGAGCAGGGGTAAGGACATAGGCACTCAACCACTAGCTTCTCTTCCCAGCCATTGCTGTGGAGGTCTGGAGGAACCACAAGCTGCCGTACTTTGATTGAGAAACCTAAAGAAATGTTCAGAATGGTCTAGATTTGGCAACTAAGAACTCATGCTAAAAAATGCAGGATCACGCATTTGGACTGCAAAAACCTGATGAAACAGTAGAGTGTAGGTCATGAAATACTTCTGTGCATGAAAAACAAGTGGCACCTGGGAGATCATATTTGATGATCTCAAGGTAGCCAAACAGGCAAAGATGATTGGTTACATAGAAAGAGAAGTGGCCAGCAGGAAAGAAAAAAAAAGGTGATAGAAGCTCTGTGTAAGTCTTTGGTCAGACCTCATTTGGAGTACTGTGTACAATTCCTGACACTGCCCCTTTCAAAAGATATCAATAGAATGGAGTCAGTTCAGAAAGTGATTGCTAACATGGTCAGAGGTCTTCATCATAAAGCATATGGGGACAGACAAAGACTCATTTTCAAAAACGAAAAGCATCTAAAAAATGGCATAAAAACAACATTTAGACATTTTGCTTGCCAAAATGTTCAAATCACTATTTTTGAAACCCATTTTGCAGATGTTTATCTATGTATTTCATCTGCAGTGTGTCCAAATACAAGAGAGCGTGTTGGGGGCATGACCGAGCATTCCTAACACTTGCACATTTTTCTGCCATAATGGAACAAATCCAAAACATCCAGGACTAAAACTAAGATGTTTTGAGCTAGACCTGTTTTAGTAATGACTAAGCTACAAAAAGTGCCCTAAATGACCAGATAACCACTGAAGGAATAAATGAATGACCCCACTTACTCCTCCAGTGGTCAATGAGCCCCTCCCACCTCTCAAAGATGTGAAATAAACAGTACATACCAGCCTCTATGACAGCTTCATATGTTATGGCCAGTCCTAATAGAGCAGCAAAGAGGTCCCTGGGATAGCCTAGTGGTCGGTGCAGTGTACTGTAGAGAAGGGACCCAGGTCCATAATCCACTCTAATTGTTACACTTGTGGAGACAAGTGTCAGCCTCCCCCACCCCCAAACCCACCAAAAATATTGTACCCACATGCCATAAGGGCTATTGTAATGGTGTACTGTTGGGTACAGTAGGTTTTGTGGTGGGTTTTGATGGGCTCACCTAAAATATAAAGGGGTAATAGTGAGATGTGTACCTGGAATCCTTTAGGTGAAGACTAAGGCAATTTACAGAAGGTGATGAATGCATGCAATGGCTTTTGTGGAATCAAGAACTGTAATTGAATTAAAGGGGATCGGTAAGGGAGAGGAAAGTATTGTAGAGCTTATCAATTAGTAAGAATGGACAGACTAGATAGGCCATATGACCTCTATCTGCCATCATTTTCTGTGTTGTTGTGTTTCTGTGCCTCTTTGTTTGATTTCTGTCTGGATAAGGCAGGAAGCCAGTATGGCAGTCCTAGCAGCAGAACTAGCAAGGAAAGTGCAAGGTCAGAACATAATGAAAATGTGCTTTAAATCTCACAAAATCAAGAAAAGAATAAGGTCTACATTGTAGGCATCACTGAAAATATATCTCCCAGACAAAACCTGACAATAGCCTGTAACATCAACTTTTAAAAGAGTGTAGGAGAAATAATGCAAGAGCACACACTAAAAAAAAATGAATCCAAGTGCATCACTTTCTTCTCACAAAGACATTTTAAATTGGTTGAGTAATATTTTTCACAAGGATCTGCACTTTCAACTATGCTTTTTAATCTGTACTTAGGTCCCTTATGTAAATGGTTGAAATCATATGGGGTGTCTTACCGGATTTACGCAGATTTATTATCCCAATGGAGTCACCAATGGTAGACACTGTAGGGAGGTTACTGAAGGTATTTCTGGGAATTCAAGCATGGATGACCCAAAATCAGCTACAGTCAAATGTGAGCACAACAGAGGTACTATTTGTGTCCTCGGATGTGGCCCATAGTTTTCCTTCCACTGTTCTATTTGCCGGTATTCCCATTAAGGTAGCAAGTGAAGTGCAGTCTTGGACTCCTATTAGATTTCTTTTTGTCTTTTAGACATCAAATCTAGGCAGTGATTAGAAATTCATATTTTTAGTTATGATTGTTAAGCAAGCTACATCCTAAGTTAGCAAAGAGACTTTCGAAAAGTGGTACAGGCTATGATTTGTAGTTCTCTAGACTATTGTAACATTGTATGTTTAGGGCTTCGTGTTGCATGTGTACATACTTTACAAATTAGTTGTGCAAAATTCTGCTGCAGGACTCATATTTGGACTTTCAAAATTTGCAGATATATCTCATCTGCTATGACAATTGTACTGGCTCCCTGTGGTACAAAGGATAAAGTTTAAGTTGCTGTTATTAGTACATACAGGGTTGTATCAAGACACACCTTTTTATCTGGGTAATGTGTTGCACAGATATGAACTGTCAAGGGTATTACACTAGGCAATGCCTGTGTGCTTGTTGTCACAAATTGTGAGAGACTTGTGACTGAATATCACCAGAGCGGTACCTTCTTTGTGGCAGGACCCACATTTCTTTTTTGTTACATTTGTACCCCGCGCTTTCCCACTCATGGCAGGCTCAATGTGGCTTACATGGGGCAATGGAGGGTTAAGTGACTTGCCCAGAGTCACAAGGAGCTGCCTGTGCCTGAAGTGGGAATCGAACTCAGTTCCTCAGGACCAAAGTCCACCACCCTAACCACTAGGCCACTCCTCCACTATAGTGGAACAAACTACCTTTGGCACTAAAATTTAAAAAAAAATGTCACCTCCTTTATGGCAAAGTTAAAACAGTATCTGTTGGGTTAAGCTTATGATATGTTTTGACTCGTATGAGCCTTACATGGCTGTTCTTACTCCATTGCACTTATGTTATTGTTGGTTTGTTGTTTCAAATATGTATGGTATGTTGTAAGCCGCCTTGGATAAAGGCGGGCTATAAATTAATAAATTAATAAAACATAACCATAAAAAGGAACCCTTTCACTTTGGCTTCTTCAGTACTGCACCTGGGATGATGCCGAACCAGGTGCGCTGTCTGATGTCAGAGCTTCCAGGTCAGCTTACAGATGTAAGGACTCCAGTTTCTCCACCTGCCTCCCTACCTATGTTTTAGCTGGGGACACCAAGCCAAACTGCTCCCTTCTGAGTGTCCAGGTACCAGAAAAATATATTTTCCCTTCAAAGTCATTGGTATATATAAGCTCATTAACTGCCTCCCAGTCCCCATGGGGTTAGGCGTAATAGTTGCTCTATGAACGTGAACTTTGACTGATTTCAGGGCACAGACTGTTTTTCTGCAACTCAGCAGGGACCGACAGTAGTTTAGTGACACTTGGTTAACATATATTTTGTCCAACCAGATGTTAAATTTGAATATTGCTAGAATGTCCCACAAAAATAATGCAGGAAATCATTTGCAATCAACTAAGTCGCATGATAAAATATTTTGTGACATCAACCCTAGGATTCTATGTGTGGCGCTCAAAAATCGCATGTGCCCAATTTCCACATGCAA
This sequence comes from Microcaecilia unicolor, assembly GCF_901765095.1. NCBI lineage: Eukaryota > Metazoa > Chordata > Amphibia > Gymnophiona > Siphonopidae > Microcaecilia > Microcaecilia unicolor. The sequence continues at coordinate 597,458,595 of NC_044032.1, forward strand.
TTTCATTGAATAATAAACTAATTAGTGCCGATAATTAGGCACTAATCAATTACTGGTGCTATTTGGCAACAATTAGAATTTACGCACACATCTTGCTAGGCACTATATATAAAGATGTGCATGTAAATTCATATGAAAAGAGAGTATGGCCATGGGAAGGGTATGGGTGGGTCATGGGATTCCAAGAATGTGCACGCATTGTAACAGAACACGCCTGATCTGTTTCTAATTTAGATGTGAGTACTTACACTAGGTTTCAATTGGTGTAAATCCTCGTGCCTAAAAGTCAGGTGCATATCCTGGCATGAAGTGCTGTTCTATAAATGGCACCCACCTTCCAGCACCGTTTATAGAATAGTCATTAGCGCTTATTTTTTCAGCACCAATTTTTCAGTGCTATTTATAGAATTTGGTCCCAAGTGTGATGCATATCCTGATGCTGATGAGGAAGCAGATGACTGTTTTCTGCAGGGCATTGGCTAAGAGGGTTGGGGTACCAGTCCTGAATGCTGTCACTTGGCATAATATAGAAAAGCTCTAGAACTGGTAATTATTATTATTAACACTTGTACAGCGCTACCAGACACACGCAGCGCTGAACACCTGACATAGAGAGACAGTCCCTGCTCAATAGAGCTTATAATCTAAAAATAATACAGACAGACAAGACAAGGGCAAGGGAAGTACAGGGTGAGAAGGAACAAGGGGAGGTAACTGAGTAGTAGCTAGGAGTCAAAAGCACTGGTGAAAAGGTGGGTTTTCAGCATAGATTTGAAAACAGGTAGAGATGGAGCTAGACGTACAGGCTCAGGAAGTCTATTCCAGGTATAAGGTGCCGCGAGGGAAAAGGGACGAAGCCTGGAGTTAGCGGTGGAGGAGAAGGGGGACGACAAGAGAGATTTGTCCAATGAACGGAGTTCACAAGTGACCCTTTTACATATTGTTTTGCATATATTGATCCTGGTGAACTGAAGGCCACATTTATACTTTCAATTTAAAATATATATAGAGAGAGAAACAGGACTCATGACTGAAATCATCAGAGCTGATTTCTATGTTGCCAAGAGATTTTCTCTGGCAGCAGCTCCCTCTTCTTCCATACTATTGACCATACTCCATCCTATCATTTTAATTACTGTTATTAGCAATATTCTTGCTTTTTATTTCTCATTCTAACCATTTGGGAGGCAATTTTATAAGACTTTCTGGGGCATAAAACTAAATTTTATATACAGAAATAGGCACTTAGAAAAACATATGTGCTACCAACACATACCATATGCTTTTTTTGAAGTGTATGTGTAGGCATTTCTAGGAGCAGAGGTTGAATGGAGCTAGGGCAGAGTTATGAGATAGGCATGTATATTATAAATTACTGACACAGCTATACAACTTTAGATAGCCTATTTGTACCTGTTACAAGCAGAGATAACTGTGTATACCTACTTTCCTGTTGGAGTACATTTGGAAAGATATGTAGGTGCATATGTTGCCCTTATGAAATGGTGATATGTGCCTATGCACATTTACAGCCTAGGCACCCTGTTAAAAAAGTTACCTGTCCACACAGGGTTGACCTTAAACAGAGGCAAAGGGGGCAGCTGCACAGGGACCGGTGCTCCTAGGGGCCCTGCCCACATATGTCCCCCTGTCTCCGAGCCTCCTCCACACTCCACCCTCCATCACCCTAACTTAAAATGTGCATTTCTCCATAGAGGGCTCAAGATAGTGGCAGCGATTCACATAGGCCATCTACTGCAGACCCTGGAGCCTGCTCTCTGCCACATTCCACCCTTGTAGAAGCAGGAAGTTACATCTGAAGGGGGCGGGACATGGCAGAGAGCAGACTCCCGGGTCAGCAGCAGATGGCCTATGCAAATTGCTGCCACTGCCCTAATCCCTCTATGGAGAAGCACATGTTTTAAGGTAGGGTGGGGAGTTCAAAGACCAGAAGACATACCAGACCGCCAAAGGGCCCCCCAAATTGGTCTGCACAGAGCCCCACAATTGGTAAGCCCAGCCCACATGTATTACTTTGCAATGTTCAAATCTTATCAGGTCAGTCTTAAATATGAGAAAACAAGCAGTGGTGAGGGAGAGGAGACACAGAGTTTAATACCTGTGGGGGATGAAAGGAAGAGAAAGAAAGACAGAAAAACAATGATATCTCTCTCTATTTCCCTCCCTCCCTCCCTATATTATGATGCTGTGGAGTTGGCACCAGCAGGTAAAGGGTACTGGTCTCTTATGCCCCATGTCTGCAAAAAGGAGGATGGGAAAGGGTAAGAAGGTGCAATGCATATGCTCTGCAGCCAGTTGCAGGGGCGGGTCTATCAAAAGGATACAGAACACTGATTTATCGCAACAGTTCTCTCCCCACAAGGACATCCTTGCATCTGATTGCCAGCACTTCTTTCTGTACATCAGGCCCTAAATGTTTGTACTCAGAGAAGCCACAAGCAGTGATTCTCCAGCAAGGCAGTCACATGAAAGGCAGGTTTTGTTTGTGCTATACTATATTCACCCATTGACAAAATGTGAGCTCAAGTTACTGTTTCTTGGACTAATATAATGGTTTTCACAGTAGTGAGAAGCTGCAAATCAATTTTCCATGCTGTATGTGCCTCCTGGACTCTAATCATTAGAAACTAAGAATGAGGAAAAGGGGGAGCAGTAAATATTCTCTCTAGACAAATGTCCAAGGCATTTTCCTGTAGACAGAAACTAGTCACACATGTGTTGAGTTAGTCCAATAAAAGAAGTTCTACCCATAGCTCATTTGTCGAATCCTTATTTCTTCCCATAGACACAAAATAGGAAAACCCTTTTAGTACATTAGGATGCTCTGCTAAAGCATGTTACTGTTTTATATTTTAACAAATCCACAGGAAAAGAGGAAGAAACCTCTACGGAGAAACAAGATGCAACAAGGAGTAGAGGGTGACTCACGACTCTCAAGACAGAAGTAACAGATGAAAAATTCTTTATTGAGGCACCAAAGTGGTGTCTTAATAAAGACTTTTTCATCTGTTATTCCTATCTTGAGAGTCGTGAGTCACCCTCTGCTCCTTGCTAGGGTTTTTAAAAAACATATCTAAGTCAACTTTTTCTCTGACACATGCATATGGTAAAACGAAATGGTCTACTGCACACAACCTCCTAATCCATCTATGACATCACTGCTGTTACAATATCTATAATTTTGAGCACATCTTTTTTCAAACTGGATCTCATGACTTAAGCAAGGGAGTCTGTGTTTGACAGAATTGATAGCATACATCTGTGGAATATGCAAGACATATTTATGCAGTTTATACCAACCTAAAATGTTCCTTAGAAGAAAAGAAAACCACATTTAAGCTTGTCAATTATTCCTTTCTCATGGGTGAATTTCTAAAATTTCCACAAGATTTGCTAAACTCTGGTATGTATCACAATTCCAAAGTATAGCTATGTAGTATATGATGTGGGAGTTGTACTCAAGTTGCTGCTGCTGGGAAAACTGTGCATTCCTGGCTGACCAGTTAGATGTAAGGGGCATGTGACCCTGTAAACCCCTCTGCCACACACTAACAAATGTTTACAAATTCTTCACAACTGTGGTACAAGGCTGCCATAACAGCTCTGTCGTGCCCCCCCCCCCCCCCCCCCAGCACAACGGCCTCCCATCTTTAGCCAATCCCTCCCTTCCTGGACAAAATCCAACTTAAGCCCTGGCTCCTCATGTTTTTATCCCTCTCACTGCTTTGTAGCTACTGGGAGAGGTAGTATATCAAACTGGAAATAAATGCATTGGGCCTGATATTCCAAAAAAGCTGAGTGCCTAAATTTATGCACCCACTACCTATCGAGTCCAACTTGGCACTGGGTTTCAATTATTTATTTATTTATTTAGATTTTGCTCACACATTTTTCAGTAGTAGCTCAAGGTGAGTTATATTCAGGTATACTGGGTATTTCTCTGTCCCTGGAGGGCTCACAATCTAATCTTGTACCTGAGGCAATGGAGGGATAAGTGACTTGCCCAAGATCACAATTAATCTGCTTCAAGGACCAGCATAATGGCAAAATCTGTTCTGATAAATTATGGCAACGCTATGGGAAGAGGGACACCATTGCGAATGAGAACAGCTTGTCATAACCAGGGCATATTTTGCAATAACACTGGTTCCTGAGGCAGATTAACTGAAACCCAGTGCCAAGTCATAGTAACATAGTAGATGACGGCAGAAAAAGACCTGCATGGTCCATCCAGTCTGCCCAACAAGATAAACTCATATGTGTATACCTTACCTTGATTTGTAGCTGCCTTTTTCAGGGCACAGACCGTACAAGTCTGCCCAGCAGTATTTCCCGCCTCCCAACCACCAGTCCCACCTCCCATCACCGGCTCTGGCATGGACCGTATAAGTCTGCCCTCCACTATCCTCGCCTCCCAACCACCAACCTCTCTTCCCCCACCTGCTCCGCCACCCAATTTTGGCTAAGCTTCTGAGGATCCATTCCTACTGCACAGGATTCCTTTATGCATATCCCACACATGTTTGAATTCCGTTACCATTTTCATCTCCACCACCTCCCGCGGGAGGGCATTCCAAGCATCCACCACCCTCTCCGTGAAAAAATACTTCCTGACATCTTTTTTGAGTCTGCCCCCCTTCAATCTCATTTCATGTCCTCTCGTTCTACCGCCTTCCCATCTCCGGAAAAGATTTTTTTGCGGATTAATACCTTTCAAGTATTTGAACGTCTGTATCATATCACCCCTGTTCCTCCTTTCCTCCAGGGTACAGTATACATGTTCAGGTCAGCAAGTCTCTGTTCATACGTCTTGGAACGCAAATCCCATACCATTCTCGTAGCTTTTCTTTGCACCGCTTCCATTTTTTTAACATCCTTCGCAAGGTACGGCCTCCAAAACTGAACACAATACTCCAGGTGGGGCCTCACCAACGACTTGTACAGGGGCATCAACACTTCCTTTCTTCTGCTGATCACACCTCTCTCTATACAGCCTAGCAACCTTCTCGCTACGGCCACCGCCTTGTCACACTGTTTCGTCGCCTTCAGATCCTCGGATACTATCACCCCAAGATCCCTCTCCCCCTCAGTACCTATCAGACTCTCACCGCCTAACACATAAGTCTCTCGTGGGTTTCTACTCCCTAAATGCATCACTTTGCATTTCTTCACATTGAATTTTAATTGCCAAACCTTAGACCATTCTTCTAGCTTCCTCAGATCCCTTTTCATGCTTTCCACTCCCTCCCGGGTGTCCACTCTGTTGCAAATCTTAGTATCATCCGCAAATAGGCAAACTTTACCTTCTAACCCTTCGGCAATGTCACTCACAAATATATTGAACAGAATCGGCCCCAGCACCGATCCCTGAGGCACTCCACTACTCACCTTTCCCTCCTCCGAGCGAACTCCATTTACCACCACCCTCTGTCGTCTGTCCGTCAACCAGTTCCTAATACAGTTTACCACTTCGGGACCTATCTTCAGCCCATCTAGTTTATTTAAGAGCTTCCTGTGAGGAACCGTGTCAAAAGCTTTGCTAAAATCTAAGTAGATTACGTCTATAGCACGTCGATGATTCAATTCTCCAGTTACCCAATCAAAGAATTCAATGAGATTCGTTTGGCACGATTTCCCTCTGGTAAAACCATGTTGTCTCGGATCTTGCAGCTTGTTGGCTTCTAGGAAATTCACTATCCTTTCCTTCAGCATGGCTTCCATTACTTTTCCAGTAACCGAAGTGAGGCTTACCGGCCTGTAGTTTCCAGCTTCTTCCCTATCACCACTTTTGTGAAGAGGTACCACCTCCGCCATTCTCCAGTCCCTCGGAACCTCTCCCTTCTCCAAAGATTTATTAAACAAATCTTTAAGGTTTGTTTAAACCGCTGCCTATCAAGTCGGACTTGATAGGCAGCGGTTTGGAAGACATTCTGGACTTGCAGTTCTAGTTGCTATTGTTTGTGTCCCTTTTACATATTGTTTTGCATATATTGATCCAGTTGAACTGAAGGCCACATTTATACTTTCAATTTAAAAATATATATACAGAGAAACAGAACTCATGACTGAAATCATCAGAGCTGATTTCTATGTAGCCAAGAGATTTTCTCTGGCAGCAGCTCCCTCTTCTGAAGGTCCCTGTTTAAAGAAGGGGGGGAGGGAATTGTATATATTTTGTCCTTCATAAAAAGGCATAACATAGGTGCATTGGTGGACTTTTTAAGCAGGTGCCATTATGAAGTTATCCCTTTGGGGTGGGAGGAGAGAGAATTTTATAAACAATGTGGTAGATGTAAGGGCCATGAGTACTTTTACCTGCAAACTTTTCTTCAGTTCTCAAAGGAAAACAACACATGGGAATTGTCAAGAAAAAATACCTGCAGTGATCTGCACCTGCTTTTCTCTAATTCTATAAACTTGAGTGCTCGATTTTGTCACTAGCACGTAAACATGCAAGTGCTAGTTATAGAATAGCACCTAACTTATTTGTTTGAGTGGGTGTTAATTGGATTTAACTGCCAATAATGGCCCTTAAGTAGTGTTAATTGTCATCAATTGCAGTTACACACATAATTGTGCTTAGGCGCTATTCTATAAACCAACCTCAAGATTCTATACATAGCACCCAAATCCCAAGATATGCGTCAAAACCGTCAATAATTGGGTGCCATCCAATTATTGAAGTTAATTGGCTCCCATTAGAAATTGCACACACAGATGGCTGCTCGCTATTCTATAAGAGAGTGAGTCTAACTCCAATAGCACATAACTCAAAAGGCAGCATGGCCATGGGAAGGGCATGGGCATTTCAGAGATGCGCCAAAAAGTTGCATGCTTAGTTATAGAATACTGGGTCAGCATGCCCAACTTGGGCGCCAGCATTTACACCAGATGTCAACAGGCATAAGTATGATACTTAAAGTTTGGGCTTGGGAATTGGCGCTAAGTGCAATTCTATAAAGGATGTGATACCTTTTTGATCATGATTTATAGAATCTGGCCCCTCGTGTCTAAGGGGGAAATTCTATATGACTCTTTAAAATTTGGTGCCATAAAACCATGCGCTGAGCGTGATTCTAAGAGAGGCACAGTTTATAGAATATGCTGACGTGCCATTCTTGTGTCTAAAATTTAGGTGCACCCATTTAGGCCACCTAAAACCAAGCCTAAATACCTGCACCGAAGTTAGGCACAGATCAGGTGTATTCTATAAAAATGTGGATAGTTTTTTGAAATGCCCATAAGCCACCCATTCCACACACCCCTGCCACATCCCCTTTTTGATTGTGCTCATTAGAATTTATGTGCACTGCGTTATAGAATACACCTAGAAAGTTGTGTGTGTAAATTCTAATTAAAATCAATTAGTGATGTTAATTGGTTGTTAAGTGCCAATTATTGGCGCTAATTGATTTGTTAATCAAGTTATGTGCGCAATTTGGCCATGCATTCAAATTAGTGTGCATAACTTAAGGCACCACATATAGAATTTGGGGGGTAAGTCTATAGCACATAATTGCAAAGGGGGTGTTACCATGCGAGGGAAATGGGTGGGTCATAGGCGTATGAGACATGCATTGTTTACATGTGCAACTGACAGTATTTAGGTACAAGCATTTACACCAGCCTTTGACATGGTATAAATGCTCAAGCCTAAAATTAGGCATTCAACTACTAAGTTATGTCCAACTTGGCCATTATAAAATACTTGCTTAGCACTAAATTCTTTTGTACCTAACTTGGTGCCCTTCCTTCAATCTTCCCCATTGTTCGCTGAAAAACAACATGCCTAGTTCACCAAATGCAAAACTACACACAGTCCCCCAAATTCTATAGCTGGGTGCCCAACAGAGGCGGCCTAAGGCAAGATGCCGCCTCAGGCAGGGCTGAGATGCCACCCCCCCCCCCCCCCAACTCCGGGCCAAGTTGGAGTGGAGGACTGGCCTAGTGGTTAGAGCACCAGTCTTGACATCCAGAGGCAGCCAGTTCAAATCCTGCTGCTGCTCCTTGTGATCTTGGGCAAGTCACTTAATCCTCCATTACCTCAGGTACAAAATTAGATTGTGAGCCCTCCAGGGACAGAGAAATACCCAGTGTACCTAAATGTAACTCACTTTGAGCTACTACTGAAAAAGGTGTGAGCAAAATCTAAATAAATAAATAATAATCTCCCCCTTCCTTCCTCCACCCCTTCCCCAAATTTACCTTCTTTCTCCATTTTCCAAAAGTGGCAACAATTCCCATACACTGCCCTGCCACCAGCATTGGCCTCTTCTCTACTGCAGCTGCCTCTGAGGGAACAGGAAGTTACATTAGAGAGGCGGGCCACAGTAAAGGGAAGAGTTGGGTGCCGGCAGCAGGGCAGAATACAGCAACTGCTGCCACCGCTGGCTTTTATAAAATGTAAAAAGAAGGTAAAATCGGGGAACAGGGTGGAGGGAGGAAGGAAGGGAGAGATGCTGCTACCAAAACAGTGAATCCTGAGGCCCTCACCTCAGGTGGCCTAATGGTCGGGCCGCCCCTGGTGCCCAATGATGCTCAGAATGCAAAGTTGAATGTGCAAATTACAGTGGGGGAAATAAGTATTTGATCCCTTGCTGATTTTGTAAGTTTGCCCACTGACAAAGACATGAGCAGCCCATAATTGAAGGGTAGGTTATTGGTAACAGTGAGAGATAGCACATCACAAATTAAATCCGGAAAATCACATTGTGGAAAGTATATGAATTTATTTGCATTCTGCAGAGGGAAATAAGTATTTGATCCCCCACCAACCAGTAAGAGATCTGGCCCCTACAGACCAGGTAGATGCTCCAAATCAACTCGTTACCTGCATGAAAGACAGCTGTCGGCAATGGTCACCTGTATGAAAGACACCTGTCCACAGACTCAGTGAATCAGTCAGACTCTAACCTCTACAAAATGGCCAAGAGCAAGGAGCTGTCTAAGGATGTCAGGGACAAGATCATACACCTGCACAAGGCTGGAATGGGCTACAAAACCATCAGTAAGACGCTGGGCGAGAAGGAGACAACTGTTGGTGCCATAGTAAGAAAATGGAAGAAGTACAAAATGACTGTCAATCGACAAAGATCTGGGGCTCCACGCAAAATCTCACCTCGTGGGGTATCCTTGATCATGAGGAAGGTTAGAAATCAGCCTACAACTACAAGGGGGGAACTTGTCAATGATCTCAAGGCAGCTGGGACCACTGTCACCACGAAAACCATTGGTAACACATTACGACATAACGGATTGCAATCCTGCAGTGCCCGCAAGGTCCCCCTGCTCCGGAAGGCACATGTGACGGCCCGTCTGAAGTTTGCCAGTGAACACCTGGATGATGCCGAGAGTGATTGGGAGAAGGTGCTGTGGTCAGATGAGACAAAAATTGAGCTCTTTGGCATGAACTCAACTCGCCGTGTTTGGAGGAAGAGAAATGCTGCCTATGACCCAAAGAACACCGTCCCCACTGTCAAGCATGGAGGTGGAAATGTTATGTTTTGGGGGTGTTTCTCTGCTAAGGGCACAGGACTACTTCACCGCATCAATGGGAGAATGGATGGGGCCATGTACCGTACAATTCTGAGTGACAACCTCCTTCCCTCCGCCAGGGCCTTAAAAATGGGTCATGGCTGGGTCTTCCAGCACGACAATGACCCAAAACATACAGCCAAGGCAACAAAGGAGTGGCTCAGGAAGAAGCACATTAGGGTCATGGAGTGGCCTAGCCAGTCACCAGACCTTAATCCCATTGAAAACTTATGGAGGGAGCTGAAGCTGCGAGTTGCCAAGCGACAGCCCAGAACTCTTAATGATTTAGAGATGATCTGCAAAGAGGAGTGGACCAAAATTCCTCCTGACATGTGTGCAAACCTCATCATCAACTACAGAAGACGTCTGACCGCTGTGCTTGCCAACAAGGGTTTTGCCACCAAGTATTAGGTCTTGTTTGCCAGAGGGATTAAATACTTATTTCCCTCTGCAGAATGCAAATAAATTCATATACTTTCCACAATGTGATTTTCCGGATTTAATTTGTGATGTGCTATCTCTCACTGTTACCAATAACCTACCCTTCAATTATGGGCTGCTCATGTCTTTGTCAGTGGGCAAACTTACAAAATCAGCAAGGGATCAAATACTTATTTCCCCCACTGTATAGAATAAGGTCAGTTGCTTCAGATTCCGTTCCTTTTATCTTGCTGCACGGTACACCTGTAATAGACTTCCTAAATCAGTACGTCAAGCTCCAGCTCTGGCCATCTTCAAATCTAGGCTAAAAGTCCACCTTTTTGAGGCTGTTTTTTCTCCTTACTCCTATTTACTTGTTCAGTACCCAAGTCTGTTTTACCATTCCCACCATAAGTAATTCCTCAGTCCCTTATTTATCCTGTTTGTCTGTCTTGATTAGATTCTACACTCTGTTGAGCAGGGACTGTCTCATTTGTGTTTAGTGTATAGCACTGCATACATCTAGTAGTGCTATAGAAATGATAACTAGTAGTAATAGTAGTAGTAGTAGTAATTAAATTCAATAACTGGCCTCAATTGGTGCAAATTGGCAGAACTGCCATTATAGAATTCACGTTTAGCACGCATCAACCCGGCACCTAAATGTCTGCACCATTTCTTGAATTTCCCTTTATAAAAACACTGTAATTACACAGGGAATTTCAAATTTAATATTGTAGATTCAACAATTCCTAAAAGTTTGAATGTTAAAAATATAGTTTGTGGGTGTCTCCCCCCTGGGTTAGTAAAGATTCCAATGAATAATCTGTAACAAATTACATAAATAGGAACCTCAAAGCTCCTGATAGGGTAAAATATTGTATTGATGAAACCACTATCAATTTAGCAGTCCATTACTATCATTGGTTCTTATACAGAACAAAGGAAAAAAAATGATCAAGCGCAAAAAACTCACTTTACCTGAGAAAAGTGAATGATCTAAAAAACTCCAATGTTCCTACCTTTTCACCTAGTGAGAGACACCGAACACCAAACTACTACTCGAATAGACTGAGCCCGACTCAAATACTAACTGCACGGGCAACCCCCCCCCCCCCCCCCCCATCTACCCAGACATGCCAATAAATCTACACCTAAGACCCAGGACCTTCTAAACTCAACTTGAACGGTACCTGATACTTAACTACAGTTTGTAATGAATCCTGAGGATAAGTGGCTGATATCGGCTTGGACGGAGAGGCGAACCAGCAATCCTGCTTTTTTTCTTGGCTACATCCTACACCGCAATCAGTCTATACCCTTCAACAAGTGCACCCTGTTTCACCAACTCCTTGGCTGCTTCAAGAAGGGCGCTGTGATGACTCCAAATGCCAGATACGACAAAAAAATCTGAGTCCCAGTCGTTGGTTACACAAAGAAGGCGCCTACAGTTTGTCTAAAATTCAATTCGTCCAAAGAGACAAGTCATCTAATGGACAATTGGTCTAAAAAATTAAATAATCAAGCTAAAGATGTTTTGTATACCACCACATTCAACATGGACCCGTAGCAGTTTACATTCCAAGAGACCTCAACATCTGAGGGAAATATAATCAACTAAAACATTTGGCAGATCACTTTTTTAAAGTCAGTAATGAGAACACACCACATGCTTTAATCTAATCAAGGCATTAACCTTGAAAGCCACTTGGTATTGTAATGCAATAAGTAAAACTTTAACTGAATATGATAGAGGTGCAAATTCACAAGTGTTTGATGTGGAAGAGTAAAGACTTCAGTCATGAATGAATATACTGAGTTACTAAAAAATCAACTCCGTTGCTTCCACCATCTCTGTGGTTGGTCAATGTTCATGTTGACCTGGGCATACGTTGAACACAGAACATAGTGGAATCATTATTTTTTTTTTGTTTGGATTTTGCTCACACCTTTTTCAGTAGTAGCTCAAGGCAGTGGCGTACCAAGGGGAGGCGGTGGGGGCGGTCCGCCCCGGGTGTCAGCGGGTGGGGGGTGCTCCGCGAGAGCCGACAGCTTTTTTTTTTAAATCCATGCAGCGATCGCCGATGCAGGCAGCGCCTCGCGTCTGCCCTGCATGAACTGAAAAGAGGAAATCGCTTTGCTGACATCGGGCCTTCCCTCGCTTGTTGTCCCGCCCTCGAGGAAATAGGAAGTTACAACAAGCGAGAGAAGGCCCGACGTCAGCAAAGCGATTTCCTCTTTTCAGTTCATGCAGGGCAGACGCGAGGCGCTGCCTGCATCGCTGCATGGATTTAAAAAAAAAAAAGCAGTGTGGTGGCTTTAGGGTGAAGAGGGCTCAGGCCTCTCGACGGAGGGGGAGCTCAGATGGGAGAGGGGGGGCTCAGAGGGGAGAAGGGGATTGGGGAGGGTGCTTAGAGGGGAGAAGGGGATTGGGGAGCTCAGAGGGGAGAAGGGGATTGGGGAGGGGAGTGCTCAGATGGGAGAAGGGGTCTGGGGGTCTGACAAGGGGGCAGGAGGGAAAATGGGTCCATGCCTGGGGCAGGTGGGAGAATGGGTCTGGGACTGAAAAGGGGGGATGCAAGGCATGTGGTGGATGAAGGGGGCTGGAACTGGGGGCTGAAAAGGAGGGTATTTGGGATAAGGGGGCTAGTACTGGAACTGGGGGCTGAAACGGAGCAGGAGCTGAAACTGGGGGCTTTAAAGGGGACAGGGAGAACTGGCTGGGGCTGAAGCTCGGAACTGATGGGAGAAAAGGGCTGGGGACTGGTGGGATAGTGGGGCTGAAAAGGGGGGCAGGTGGGAGATGTGGGCTGGGGCTGGAACTAGGGGCAGGTGGAATAAAGGGGCTGAAAAGAGGGGGCAGAGAGAGAGGGGACAGACCCTGGATGGAAGTGGGGAGCGTGAGGGAGGGCAGACCATGGATGGATGGGAGAGGGAGGGCAGACGGATTGAAGGGGCAGAGAGAAAGGGCAGATGGTGGGTGGAAGGGGGAGAGAGAAAGAGGGCAGACTGGGGTAAATGGTGGATGGAAGGGGCAGAGATAGAGGGCAGATGTGGATGGAAGGGAGAGAGAGATGGCAGACTGGGGCAGATGGTGGATGGAAGGGGCAGAAATAGAGGGCAGATGTGGATGGAAGGGAGAGAGAGGGCAGACAGTGGATGGAAGGAGCAGAGAGAGAGAGCAGACACTGGATGGAAGGGACATTAGAGGGGACAGACACTGGATGGCAGAGAGTGAGCGAAGACATGCTGGATGGAAGGAAGACAGTGAAAAGAAGATGAGGAAAGCAGAAACCAGAGACAACAAACTGTAAATATATATTTTAATTATTTTGCTTTAGGATATAATATTGTAGCTGTGTTAATAAATGTTTATAAGTAGAACATGTAAATAAGGTCATCTTTTTATTGGACTAATTTTAATACATTTTGACATAACTTTCAGAGAACAAAACCCCCTTCCTCAGGTCAGGATAGGATAATGTAACAGCACTATACTGTATTGACCTGAGGAAGGAGATTTTGGCCTCTGAAAGCTAAATGTATTAGTCCAATAAAATGATATTATTTGTTTTATTTCTATTTGTTAATTTGTAAAGTGGTGATTGGTATTTGTTAGTTTTTTCAAATTTACATCTGCTGTCTTTATATTTTGCACAGTACTAGGGGACATTTTCTGTTTCTGTGGCGTTGCATTGTATGCAGAGTCTGGCATCTTGGAGGTTCAGTTTAATTTTTGTCTAAATAGAAAGTTTAAATATTACTACTTATTCTATGGTGGATTAGGGTATATCTGTGTTTGTGAAAAAGACATGGCTTTCAGTTGGCATTGACTGTGCAGGATCGACGATCTGTATTATTCTGTCTGGTTTCGTTTTACAATAGGTGAATTGATGTTCTAGTGCTCACTGTAGTGTTTAAGATGCTTTCCTTTTCCTTGTGTGACTCGTAGAAATTACTGCTTATGGTATGGTAGAATTGCTGTATAGGTCCTGATGTTTTGTATTCTCGGTATGCCTAGTACTGGATTTGGGGGGGGGGGGGGTGTTAAAAAATGACTGGCCCCGGGTGTCAACTACCCTAGGTATGCCACTGGCTCAAGGTGAGTTACATTCAGGCACACTGGATATTTCTTTGTCCCAGGAGGGCTCACAATCTAAGTTTGTGCCTTGAGGCAATGGAGGGTTAAGTGACTTGCCCAAGATCACAAGGAGCAGCAGTGGGATTCATGGGAATCATTTCATAGAAGACTAGAATAGCATATGTTAGAGTTTCTAAATTGATTGCTGGATTGCAGAAAGAGTAGAAAGATATTGAAGGTCAGATGGAAAGCATGATATGAGGTGAGCAATGAAAGAAACAGAAAAATGATGAAAAAAGCCGTGAAGATCGTATTATGTCCATTTTACACATCGAGCCTCCTACAATATTTTGGATTTACTATATGTCATTGCCCACAATCTGTGCTTTTAGAACAATATTCAAAAACGTTCTTGCTTTTTAATTTTCTCATATTAAGTTTCTTCACTCATATATATAAGTTTATAAAATTAACATTTCATAAAGATTGTGTGCTAATCATTAATTTCTGTATCTTGCTGATTTTTGGATCAATATCCTGTCTCCTCTTTTGTTTAGACCAACTGTACCAATTTATTCTAAAAATGTATATGGCCCATAACCTAGGTGGTTCAAAGATAACATACATAATAAAAACAAAATTTAAAAAACAATCACATTCCATATATCACAAACTACATGTACTGCTCTTTGTTAATAGATTAAGCACAGATCGCTCCTATATAAAAGCTCCCACAAGCAATTGTCTTTTAGATCAACCTACCCATTAGCCATTGTGTATTTTAGATCAATTGTTCATTAGACAAGCTGTCATTAGACCAACTGTCAGGGACCCAATATCCCCTATATCAGGAGTGTTCAACCTCAGCCCTTGCCAGGTCGGGTTTTCAGGATTGCCCCATGATTGTGAATGAGATCTATTTGCATACAATCGAAGGCAGTACATGTAAATAGATCTCATGCATATTCACTGGGGAAATCCTAAAACCCCAACTGGATTGTGACCCTCGAGGACTGAGGTTGGACAACACTGCCCTATATTCATAAACTGTGCAATGGCTTTCAATATACCTTACCTGACAAATGTTACAGACCATCAGCTTATTGCATTAATGAGGGCTTTATCATTTTGTACAAGAAATGCTAAACTATCAGAGATAATTCTATCACACCAGTAGCATTACAAAGCTAAGCTCATACTCTGCACAACAGGATTTATGGAATCAGCAGCCCATTCAACAATATCCCCCGGATTCTATATAGCACGACTTATGCTGTGTGTGTGTAAAACGGTCATATTCTGGATTTGTGCGTGCAACTTAATTATCTAACAAGTCAATAAGTGCTGATTATTGCCACTTAACAATTGATACTAATTGGCATTAATTAGAATTTACGCGTATAACTGTCTAAGTGTATCCTTTAAAATGATGAACGCAAATTCCAAAGTACATAGCTGAAAAAGGGGGGGGGGGGGGTGGCCACAAGTACGGAATGGGTGGTTCATGGGTGTTTCTAAAAACTATGCACGCTATTATAGAAAATACTCAATCTGCGCCTAATTTAGACGTCGACATTTACATCAAGTTTTACTTGGCGTAAAAGTTTTACTTGGCATAACTACCTGTGTTGAAATTTAGTCATATGGACAGGGGCTTTGCGGATTATATAAACTGTGCCAAAATTTAGGCATATTCTGTAAAGTATGCCTAAATTTCAGTGTACATTATAGAATATGCCTAGGCATTTTTTGTGCCAATTTTTTAGGCGAGATATATAGCATCTAGCCCTATATGACAAACTAGAACCCTACTGCTTTTTAAATTCAAAGCACCCTAGAGAGCAGTTCCATTTCAACAAGAACATTATTCACAATACAGAGAAGGAAGCAGAGAAACTAAAAAGAAAGCATAAATGTAAAAATCAGATTTCATAAATTCTTTCTCATGGTTTCTTATATTTCCCAGTCAGAGTTGTTGCCAATAAGGATATCTTACACAGTTCGAATGGTAATGTACTAAGGGTGGCTACCCTGTACATTTCATGAATCCATTAATCTCTCTCAGCAGTGAAGGAGATCACACTTTTTCAACATGAAAGCTGTGACAATCAACCCCTGACATTCAGGAAGCCAACTCTCAAAGAGCCATATTCAACCATTAACCTTATGTGAAGATAAGAATTGTAATTTTTAACTCTATCTTGCTAAAAGAAAGAAATTATAGAAACCTGTGATCTACAAGAGCCTGAGAAATCACTTGTAGTCCCCAAGCCTCAGGTTAAACATCACTGCTAGACAATTAGTTTTTATTTATGTGATAAACTTTGAATGCTCCCTCTTTATAACAATGGACTGGCAGCCAAGGCACATGCTCAGTTGATACAAAATAATGTAAGCACTGCACAATCATATCTTGAGACACGTGGAGGGGAAGTTTTGATATCTTGAGACATGTGGAGGGGCATTTTTGATATGACGTCCAAATGGCGAAAAAAAAATTTAGCGGAAAACATACAAAACAAATAGGCCAATATGCAAGAGGTAAATTAAACGTTTTCCGATATCCAAATATACAAAAAAAAAGTTTTAAAAAGTGATGCACTGCAAACATCATAGATGTTTTGAGATAAACATCAAGCTGAAAAGTATTTGACTATCCCAGTCCTGTTCAAAAATGTGCAAAATCAATGAAATAAGTTTCACTTTTTTCTTATTTAAAGTGGAGAAAGTGGAGTGCTATTATGACACTGCTGCCATGCTTTGACTACTGAGGTCATTTTTCTCCACTTTAAATAAGAAAAAAATGAAACATTTCATTGATTTTGCACATTTTTGAACAGGACTGGGATAGTCAAATACTTTTCAGCTTGCTATTAGTATTTTACTTTTTTCGCTGAAAATTGGGTCTAGTTTTATCTTGAGATAAACATCTCCACCAATCAGAAATACAATACACAAAACTTGCAACGGCAGTTGTGGTCCCTGCGTCGAGAAAACATCCGGCACAATGGCAGGCAGTTCCCTTCATGTGCAAAGAAGTCTCCTCATTGTAGACAGCAATATCACTGCGCAGAGACTCCAGTTTCTCAGTGCAGGAGTCTGAGCGCCTGGTCCTCCTGTGTCTGAGAGATATTTAAATGCCACCACCACCTGCCACCAGGGCATGAAAAGCCATCAGGAGCAGCCTAGAAATGTGAGTGTGAAGCAGTGCCCCCCCAGGATCACATCACCACTGATGTGCAAGCACCATACATAGGCATGGTCAGATACAGTGAGGTCTTTTTTTTTTTTTTTTTAATCCCAAGCACCAGCATACTGCACCTCACCTACATACTGATGGGATCGCTGGCAGCAGCTCAACAAAGTACATGCAGCCACCTAAAGGCACCTGCTTTACCCCACTGCCCATCCCCACCACTCAGCAACTGTGCACATGCTCCATAGAAAGGCCACCATGCCATCCACTCTCCCCATGGCCACCTCAGTGCACACAGCACCTGTGCCTGTGTACAGCATATCCACCCCCTCAGCCCCCACCCCAAATCTGGCTGTTGCCATCTGTCGCAGACTATGTGAGAAGCACAGCATGTCATGTATGTGAAGCCAAGAAGCCCCATCACCTGAACCACAGACAATTTGGCATACACCGTGACCTTGAGGTGCATAGGCGCTGGTAAAGACAAATACGGTGGGAAGACTCAGACCTCATCCTATGCATGAGGGAGTACGTCAGGGCCTGACATAAGTTCAACTGACATAGCACCCCTCTAACAGCTCTGTCCAGGATCAAGGCCTGAGTGTTCAGCTATCTTCATTACAGTGTGTCCACAAGCCTCATATCCACTAGCATGTGCTGGTACCAAACCCAAACCTTTGAGATGACATGGAAAGGAAGGGTGGGGTGGGGGGAAGGGATGTTGTTGAGCACTCTCCTGTGACCAACTGAAAAATGGTCAGCATGTCATACACAACCTACCTAGCACGTTACAGCAGCTATGGCAGGGTAAATAAAAGAGTAACCAGAAAGACCCACAGTGGGAATCAAATCCACATCCCTTGCATTGGGGGCCACAGCCTTAAGCCCTATGCCACACATGTACCTGATAAAGGAATGTTCAAGGAGGACAGTACACTGACTACAGAGGGCTGTGAGAGCAGAAGTTGCCAACCAAATGGATGGCCTCTCATGGCCCAGAGCCCACACTGACTGTATATACCACTGTGAAGCCAAAGTTAGGTATACTGCCCTGTGAAATATCCCTCAAGGCTAAAGCTGGGGCCCTTGAAACCTCTACATGATAGTAGAACAAAACCCCTTCTTAAGAAAACTACCACCTATGCGTATTCCTCCCCCCCCCCTCCCACACACACACACACTGCCCCCAAGAACATACCCATGAGTCGTGGAGTAATGTGCAGCCACTGGCATCAGTGAGGTCCCCAAGCTAGCTAGCATGATTACGTCACAGATAGATGCTCCCAAATGCAAGGTGGGAAACCTTTCTCGTGGGCACACCAGCAGAGGTGGCCAGAAGGATGGGAGGAACAAACAGGGTCGATTGCCATCTCCCAGCCAGCTGTATGCCACATAGGTATGGGGATGCACACACACACCCCCACATCCCTTAGAAGGGCTATAACAATGGCCCCATCCATGCAACAGTGCAGTGGCATACTACCTCCCAGCAAGTGCCTGGTCACCCATTGTTCATTGTTTATTTAAAAATTTGCTATATCACCCTTCCAACCAGGTCAGAGCGGTGTACAGGCTAAAATAAAGAGAGAAAGGAATGCCATAAAAATTTTAGAGGACAGAGTCTACAATACAAGCAAACCAACAATAAGACAGGTAAAAGAAAAAAAAAAAAAAAATATATATATATATCTAGGGCCAGGACCCAAATTGCATGCCCATTGGGAGACAACCCTATCAGGGGACAAACAGTTATCATATCATTGGTTCAGGGGGTCCCTGCTATAAGGAAAGGAAAAGGGGATGGGATTTGATATACCACCTTTCGGTGGTTACAATCAAAGTGGTTTACATAGAGGGGCATAATTGAACGGGGACGACCATCTCTAAGGGCGCCCATGTCTAAGGACGTCCCGGCGAAGGGCGGGGAAACCCGTATTATCGAAACAAGATGAGTGTCCATTTTTTGTTTTGATAATACGGTTGGGGATGCCCAAATCTCAACATTTAGGTCGACCTTAGAGATGGTTGACCTAAATGTTGAGATGGTCGACCTTAGAGATGGTCGTCCACGGTTTTCGGCCTTAATGGAAACCAAGGACGCCCGTCTCAAAAACTACCAAATCCAAGCCCTTTGGTCGTGGAAGGAGCCAGAATTCATAGTGCACTGGTCCCCCTCACATGCCAGGACACCAACCAGGCACCCTAGGGGGCACTGCAGTGGACTTCACAAATTGCTCCCAGGTGCATAGCTCCCTTACCTTGGATGCTGAGCCCCCCAAATCCCACTCCCCACAACTGTACATCACTACCATAGCCCTAAGGGGTAAAGGGGGCACCTACATGTGGGTACAGTGGGTTTCGGGTGGGTTTTGGAGGGCTCACATTTACCACCACAAGTGTAACAGGTAGGGGGGATGGGCCTAGGTCCGCTTGCCTGAAGTGCACTGCACCCACTAAAACTGCTCCAGGGACCTGCATACTGCTGTCGTGGAGCTGGGTATGACATTTGAGGCTGGCATAGAGGCTGGCAAAATAAATTTTAAGTTTTTTTTTTAGGGTGGGAGGGGGTTGGTGACCACTGGGGGAGTAAGGGGAGGTCATCCCCAATTCCCTCCAGTGGTCATCTGGTCAGTTTGGGCACCTTTTCACGGCTTGGCTGCAAGACAAAATGGACCAAGTAAAGTCGGCCAAGTGCTCATCAGGACCGCCCTTCTTTTTTCCATTATCAGCCGAGGATGCCCATCTCCTAATCATGCCCCAGTCCCGCCTTTGCTATGGTGCCGACACGCCCCCGTGAACGTTGGCCGTCCCCGCGATGAGAAGCAGCTTTCAATTATGCTTTCAATTATGCCGTTTTGTGCGACCCTGAGAGAAGGACGCCCATCTCCCGATTTGGGTCGGAAGATAGGCGCCCTTCTCATTCAAAAATAAGCCTGATATTATATACAGGTACTTATTTTGTATCTGGGGCAATGGAGGATTAGGTGACTTGCCCAGAGTCACAAGGAGCTGCAGTGGGAATAGAACCCAGTTCCCAGGCCACTGCACTCACCTTTAGGCTACTCCTCCACTATCATCTCATTGGTGCCACAGGTTATAGATGTCCCCCAGGTAACGACCAACAGCCCCCAACTGTCCCTGCCTACTGCTAGCCAACTGCATCACTATACAAGCCATGTAGGATGTGTTGACCAAAATTGCAAACATTTTCAACACACAGGTTACCCTTCAGCTGGCACTCAGCCTGTCCTGGACCAGCCTGCTGCCAATAGGGCCTGGGAGAAAGTAGTGTTGAATCATGGGTACCCAGCAGCAGATGGAAGTAGAGGAGGAGGAGGAGGAGGAGAACCCCTGCAGGGACATGCCCCCACTGGAGGGGGAAGAAGGGGCAGACTAAGAGTTCCTTAGGCAGGAGGTAACAGCAGTTGAGCCTCCCCAGCAAATGCATGACCCTACCAGTGGAACCGGTGAGGTCCTCAAAGGCAACTGCTACCATCAACAGAAGGCAGCAAACAAGCTGGCCCTGCGTGGCCCCAGCAGCAGCTATAGGGAATTCAACAGTATTCTATAACCCATGTGCGTATCTGCAAGGCATGCCCCTCTCCCTTGCAGTTGCATGATAGAATTTGTACGCACAATTTGTAGAATCCTAACTAAGGGTATGTATATGCATAACTGCTAATCAGTGGCAATTAGCACCAAATAACTACTACTACTACTACTTAGCATTTCTATAGCGCTGCCAGGGTTACGCAGCGCTGTACAAGTTTAGACAAGGGGAAGGACAGTCCCTGCTCAAGAGAGCTTACAATCTAAAGGTAATAAGCTATGTAGTCAGTGTAACACCAATTAACACCAAATAACACCAATTAAAACCAATAATTAGTTCTTCAAGCTAATTACCAACTAATTGTTAATTCAGTGCATAACTGAAACTGTTCTATAACTTGCACTTGCAACTTTATGCACCAAGGGCTAGGATTCAGTAAATGGAGCTGAAAAAGTCAGTGCTGCACTCAATCCTATTCTATAATGGGCACTCAAAGATGAGCCCCCATTATAGAACAGCACTGACTGAATATCAGCACTTAACTAGACAAGCTTTGACTCCGCCTGTGGAATGCCCCAAAGTAACCAATTTTACTTTAGGTGCTAACTGGTTAAGTGCCACTGAAAACGACCAGTTTTTAACTCACCAGAAATAAGTTAAGTTGCTTTGACTACCAACCCCCGAAATTATAAAATCTTTCGCCCTTATGCAGTATTCTACAAGGTTAGCGCACAACCCATATCGTGCACAAATGTAAGGAGGCATGCACATGGGCAGGCCCTACACTTACATGCAGAACTTATAGAATATTGTGTTACATTCCAAAATGCAACATTTACACCTGCCTTTTTTCACAGAGGTGGACTGACCATTCAGGCAACCGGGAAATCCCCAAGAGCCCAGAGCAGTTGGAGGGGGCCCAGTGCCTCTCCCCTTTGTCCCAAGTCTGGCACTCCTCCTCTCTCTCAGTCCCTCTCCTGCTCCAGCATTTCCTTTGTCTTTGACACCCTCTCCCCTCCCCCTGTGTGTTTACCTCAAAAGTTCCTTTCTCAATACAGGGTCCCAATATAGGCTGTCTGTCACTGACCAGAACCTTCTCTCTCCTGTGACCCACCCCTTTCTGATGTAACTTCCTGCATCCACAAAGCCGGGCCGCAGCAGCAGGCAGTCTATGCCAGGCCCTGTATGGAGAAAGGAATTTTTCAGGTAAATGTGGATGGGGGGGGGGGGGGGGAGCTGAACCTGTGGACGGAGGACAGAGGAGGAAATGTTAGCATTAAGAGGGAGAGAGATGTTGAGCCTGGGGAAGGGAGAAAGGGAGGCAGAGATGTTGGATCTGATTGTGGGGGAGGGGAGGGGAGGGGCAGAGATGGTAGAGCTGTAGAGGGAGGGGAAAGAGATAGTGCCCCCAGGAGAAGAGAGAGGCACAGATGGTGCACCTGGGGGAAGGACAAAGAATGAGAGTGAGAGATGTTACATCTGGGGCGGGCAGGGGGGGGGGAGGAGACAAAGAAAGATGTTCAATCTGGAGAGGGGGAGGGGGAGAAAGATGTGGGATCTGGGGAGGTGAGGAGGAGAGATGTTGGATCCAGGGGGATAGAGAAAGGGAGAGATGTGGGACATGAGAAGGCCTATGACCCTTATTGCCCAGGGCAGGGTCCAGGTCTCTGCTAGTCCACCCCTGCTTTCATGTGCGTGATAGCACCTAAATGTTGCTGTGCTAATGCCAACTTACGCTTTACTCCATGCCCAGATAACCTGTGCTCTGCATTTCAGGGCCCAAATTTGGTACAGTTTTATAGAACTGCTCCCTAACTGAATGGCAGACAACACAATGCATTTAGCTGCTGCTATTCAGATGGTATTAGCTGTGCCTTGTTACCAGAGCAAGTGCAAAGGTAATAGGAAGCCTAGGCAAATCTGCAGCATTACAACCCCACCCCCCAATTAGCTTTCATGCCCCTAGACTGCACCTCCCCAGGAGATGTCAATAATTAAACTCACCAATCATGGTCACAATAGAAACATTCTATAAAGTGTAGGTTACAGGATGCAATGATGCTTCTTTCAGTTTGTGATTCTGCTAAGATCTATTGTTTTGGTTTGACTGCAGCTGCTCTTTGCTGTACCCAAGAAGCTGCTGCCCTAAGCACATGCCTAGTCTTGTCTAATTGTTGGGCCACCCTGCATGTTAAGAACATAAGCGTTACCACACAGGGACAGACCGAAGGTCCACCAAGCCCAGCATCCTGTTTCCAACAGTGGCCAATCCGATCACAAGTACCTGACAAGATCCCAAAACAGTACAATACATTCTATGCTGCTTATCCTAGAAATAAGCAGTGGATTTCCCCATCTTAATAATGGCTTATGGGCTTTTCTTTTAGGAAGTTATCCAAACCTTTTTTAAACCTTGCTAAGCTAACTGCTTTTACCACATTCTCTGGCAACAATTAACATGCAGTAACTTCCCATATGTTAACTGTAAAGCACTCTCTATCCTCTCCCTTCTCCTTTATGTTCCACATTAGCTGTTAATGCAAAAATTACCATGTGCTAACTTCTAAGGCATCATGTTAAGTCTTAATGCATATTAATTGCTAGAGATGGACAGGCAGACATTTTCATTTCATGTCATTGTTCATGTTATTCATGAAAATGTCATTTTATACAGCTTTTCTAGCCATTTTGTCCTTATGGAAGCAATGTTATTAACAGTGTGCCCCAGAGGAGTATCCATACCTTGATTTTGGAGGGGGGGGGACCTGAACCCAAGGTGAGGGGTTACATTTTGATCTGCCTCCCCGCCACTCTCTGCCCCGCCACAACCCATATACCTGGGAAGGCGGGGTTCCCCAAATCCTGTCAGCTGAAGCCTTCCTGTGGCAATGCTCAGCACTGTACTGCCTGCCCTGCTTTCCTGCCCCGGTGCTCATGTTCGGTTTTAGTAAAATTGAGCACCCGCGAAGTTCGCGCATGCTCGATTTCATTAAAACCAAGCATGCGCATGAGGAAGGGGAAAACAGGGCAAGCAGTGCAGCGGTGAATATCGCTGCAGGAAAGCTTCTAATGGCAAGGCTTGGGGACCCCCACCAGCCAAACCAGCAGACTTTGGGAGCTTGAACCCAAATTGGAGGGCGCCAAGGCTCCCAAGCAGCGCCAGCCCAAGGCAAGATGCTGCCTGAGGTGGAGCTAAGATGCTACCGCCCCGGCTGAGATGCAGCCGCCGCCCCCCCTGACAAAGATGCTGCCTCCCCCCCCCCCCCCATCCTATCTCCAGCCCATTCATGGCATTTACCTGTTTCATCACTTCCAAACTCGGTAGCGGCAGCAATTCCTATACGCTGCCCTGCCGCCGGCACCCGCCTCTTCCCTTGACTGGGGCTGCCTGATCCTCTGACAAAACAGGAAGTTACATCAGAGAGGCGGCCGCAGTAAAGGGAAGAGGCCGGTGCCAGCAGCAGGGCAGCGCATGGGCATCGCTGCTGCTGCCATGTTTGGAACATGACGAAACAGGTAAAAACCGGGAACGGCGTGGAGGAAGGAAGGGGGAGATGCTGCTCCTGAAGAATGTCAACTGAGGCCCCCACCCCTACCCCCAACGCCCCCCTGTGACTACACCGCTAGTGTGCCCTCTTTGCAAACAGCGTGGTGGGCCTTTTTTTGCAAATGGTGTGCACTATTTGCAAAGACTGCACCCTATTTGCATAGAAGAGGCTCTCTTTGTGGAAACCTGATAGTGCATGCATGCATGGGCATGTGCAATAGTTTGTGTACGCAAGCATTATCAGGAAAGCGTGCACTATTATCGGCAAACAAAACAAAGCATAACGCTTGGCTGCTCTGCGCATGCTCTACGGGCTGATTTTCTGACGGTTTTATGAAGGGTTAGAGAATGCAAGTGAGCTGCAACGAGCAGCTCATTTGCATTCCCTTTCCTTCATGCATAGCCGTTCCGTACTGATTCGTTATGGGATTCGGTATGGAACGGCTCTAACGAGGACTTTGGTGCATCCCCCCCCCCCCCAAAGAATCAGATTCTGTAAATGGGTGCATCCAAAAATAGTGCTTAGCACTATTCTGTAAACCATGCCTATGGTTAGACATGGTTTCTAGAATAGTGCATAGGGCCGGGGAATGTGCCTCCATTTAGTTGTGGCCCTTTATGCCACTGAAAACCTGGTGTAAATATCTGTGCCTGAATGAGCTGTGGCTGCCATGAATTCTCTAACCATGTGCGTAAAGTTAAGGAATGCTCTTGACACGCTCCACTCCTCCCTTGGTCACGCTCCCCTTTCTGCTACTCACATTACAATTTACTTGCGCCTCTTTTTAGAAATTCCAATTATTGCCAATTAGTGCTGATACAGAATTGGTTGTCATCCAATTATCAATGCTAATTCACTCATTACTCAATTAAGCTGCGCACATGCCCAATTTGCTGCACCTTATATATTGCCAAGCAACAACAGCCCATCCCTAGTAATTAATGCAGTTTAGTAAATAGGCTCCTACGTTTTCTCCTACTAGTTTCCATAACAATGGAATATAGAGTAGTACCATGTGCAATTTATGTGGACCAGTGGGGCCAGCCAGTATGTGGTATTAAAATTTGTGACCTATGGGGTTTTTGTTTTTTTTTTGCATTTGTAAGGGAACCCCAGAAAAGCAGCCTGGAGATGAAGGAGCTAAATCCACAGATTGCAACATCAACTTTCCCACTTTCTTCATATTGGACTGGAAGAGTTTTAAGTCTAGAAAGTTCATCACAAAGGTGTCAGGTTGGTTCAATTAAAACACCTGGGATGGGTTTGCTGGCTTTATTCTGAGCAATTTTACACTGACAGCGAAACCCCTGGAATAGCTGAAAGCTGGGCTAGGAATGTTTGTTTATTTATTTAGCACATTTATACCCCACTTTTTTGCACATTGTGCAGACTCAAAGTGGCTTACAATGTACTGATTAGGCTATCGCCAGACCAGTGGTTATACAATTAAATTAGAGAAGATAGAAGAAACAGAATAAAAAGAAAATAAGGAAAGGGTAAAAGAGACTAAAATGGCCCATGAAATGTAGTTAAGATGGACTTCATTATACGTTGAATCCTTGAAGTAGCCTGAACCTGTTTTAGGCTGGAAATTGACCGGACAGACCAAGTTGGCCCTGCAAGGTGGAAATGGAGTTGAAAGCAAACAAAATACATAAAACCAATGTCAAGAGTACAAACGAGAGCGGCAATCATTTGAGAGAAGGGAGACTGGACCGTGCAGAGCCGATCACAGAAGCCCAAGCCCAGCACCGGGACAGTTTTTCATTCATCCCTCGGCAAAAAAAGTTCCAACGTTTCCTGAACAAGCAGGAAACGGGAGAGATAACTCATATCAGGCTCCAACACTTTGGGTGTTAAGACACGTAAAGGAAATTAAATCTCTTTCACTGGCCTCTCAAGAGCTTCTTCCCTCCTGACGATTTCTATGCGACCCATGCTTTTGTTAGCATCGCAATCACAACGTCCAGCAAAGTACTTTTGCAAAGTGCAATTTGCTAGTTTTCACGGGCTTTCCCGGAGATTACTCACAAAGGGGACGAATTAGCACGCATAGTTCTGGAGATTATCCCAAAATTCAGTCACAGAGGAAGCAGGTGAGTTCCCCTCCCCCCAGCCTCCACTCCTGTCATAAATACAAGGCAAAAGCACTCATCTGCCAGCCGGCGTAACGTAACCGTACAAAAAGAGTGAAAGTCACTTACCAGCTTTGCAGGGATCCTTGTAATCTACACCCTCAGCTCGTTCCTGCTCGTTGGAATCGTACATGTAATCATAATCGAGGCCGTGGCATAAAGAGAGCGTCCCACAGAAAGTCAATCCAGCCAGGGAAAAGATGACCCAGGGAGGCATTATCATAATGTATTGGAATAAATGTTACAAGAGAAATCTGACAGAGTCACAGATTTTTTACTGCCGAAGGTTGCAGGTCTCTTATCTCCCGTACCAGTTAGAGCTGATCAGCGCTGCTGGATTGCATCTGGACGTGTCAGTATCTATCAAAATATTTCAAAGAGAAGACAAGTTTGAAGATGAGCCAGTGCAGGAATGCAGTGGATTCCCCGCGGGCTTGTCAGGGTCAGTCTGCAGTGGGTTGATGGATGAGTGGCAGCCGATGCCGGACTTCAGCCTCTTCCAGCCGCTCTTCCTCTCGACCGGCAGCAATGCTCCGGGGCTGCTGCTGCTCCGTCAGTCAGCACAGCTCTTACCCAGCCTACAGAAATCCGGCTGCACAAACTGCCGAAGAAGAAAAAAAGAATCAATAGGACTTATTAAAAGAGAAGCCTCGCAATCATCACATCAGAAAGCACCAAATGAGAATCCCAGATCTTTTTCCTCTCCTGTCATTTCACTAATTTAAAAAAAAAAAAAAAAACCAATAATAATCTTGTAGGCATTTAACAATCGTCAGCATCCTGCTTACTTTTTTTTTTTTCAGAGCGTCCCAGGGTCATGATAGACTAAGGCTGTCCCTGATCTGCTCTCTTGAGAGCGCTGGGACAACACCTACACGCGCACACATCAATTCAATAAAAGTAACAACAGCCAGACTAAACAGCACTGGGGCACTAGTGAACGGAAAGAATCACCACCACCAGCGGCCAGAAAGTCTGTGTCTGCGGCTCTCGCTCCGCTCCTGGTTAATGTCAGCCGCAAGTGAATAACGCGCACGTGCTCAGAGTTTGCTGAAGTAAGGAAAGCACGTATATATAAAAAAAGGCTCCATTGATCTCTGAAGTGCAGCCACGAACATGCGTGAAGCAATTTCACCACAGGGAAAGTGCAAAAAAAAAAAAAAAAAGGTCTCACCGCTTTCATAAAACCGTGAACAAGGTGGCGGTTGCTGTGGGTGCTGCCTCCGCACTGCTCGAGGTTAAAATAGGTTTTCTTAAAACTTTTCTCACTTCGTGCTCTTTCAAACGGTGCCAGTGTGAATTCAGCCTCCGCGCGTCGATGTGAGGTTTTATTAAGTTTGCAATGGGGCCAAGATATATTAACTCACGTTTTGCCGATCATCTTTAACCCCCCCCCCCCCCCCCCTTTACACTGGCATGCAATGCTTTAGTGATACTATTAAGTGTTTGCACTGTAATCCAGCTGTCGCACTGACATCTGAAAATAGTTTCAGACTGTGGTGAGACTTTCAGTGACAAGCTCTGTACTCCTCCTTTTCCAATATCTAGGGGTGGGGGAGGAGGTAACTGGGAGGTTGTACTCTAATCCCGCCAGGGTGTCACATTTAGCACGAGGATTTTAAACCCACTTGTCGGCTGCCTCTTTACGTTCATCTCATAATTTTTTTCTCCTCAGATCATAGGGACGGTGTATTGTTACTGATCATTGTATGGGAGCAGGGAGTCAGACTTCATTACCACCACACTATCCACTAAGGCTCTGAGAATCCGCATGCTTCCTGCCTATGTATGGAAACAGGCACAATATTAATAATGCAAATCTGTAGGTGTAATTTATTGCTTTTGCTATGCCTATAGCGCTCCTTGTGTTTACTAAAGCATAGCCTCGCTTGCAAAAAAAAAAAAAAAAAATTCTTTGGAACGATCTGTCCTGGCTTCCTTCCTTCCTTCTTGCAGTATTTCGTTTGTCTCTAAAAGCCCCGAGCCAATTTATACTGCTGGGTTTACTAAATGGATGTACGATCAGCCTTTAATCTGCTACCCCACGTTTGTGCTGGAGCTGAAAAATACTGCAGCCGATTGAAAATTACCTTTATCAGATGTTTTTAAAAAATGTAGAGATTAAACCCTGAAGCTTTAGAAGACTAAATCAGCAAAGAAAGTTTGAGACCACCTACTATATCACTAAATCGTAGTTTTATAAGCCGGGGTGCTCCACTGCAGGAATAATAAATATATATTTTTAAAAAACATTCTCGGAACAGCAACCAGTCTGTTTCAAAGATCCACTGCAAGAGTGTTTAATTTTAACGCTACCACACAACACTGTTCTGTAATGCCTTCAAAAGTTTAGCATTTTCTTACTGAAGGCATTAATCACAGTCATGCTTAAGTGGCCATGTTCAGCGCTCAAGAGAATTGGATGGAAAGGAACCCTTGTGCTTTTTATCTGATTAAAATCTAGACAATGACAGGCAGAAAGTCATCTTCCTTTAAAAGAGATCCGCAGGCTGGGTCGTTTGTAGTATCTGCTCAGATCTGCCAACTGTATTTCTACATTTTAACGCTGAAAACCAACAATCAGGCAACTCGGCAAAACTTTAGTGCTGGCATTACATTTAGAGGTTTATTTCAAGACAACAAGAAATATTTACTGTAATGGAGTCCCGTTCATTATTTCTGATAAAAACCATTCAAGTAAATATGAGTAAAATATTGCTCTTTCCAACATGGATTGTTATATATGGCCCATATTAAAAAAAAAAAATATTGTTTCGATATGCAGGAAAAAAATCAGTATTTTAGACATGAATACATAGTACACAAAGTTTGCTTTCTGGGAAGAGATGGAGGAAGCAATATCCCCTCACCTACTTAGGTGGGTGTAACTGTACGACAAACCTTCTCATCTCTCTCTCTCTCTATCTAATCATCATAAATTACACACGATCATTCATTCAGTGTTTGATGAAATGCAGTTGCAAAAATCTACAGATGCCTTACCTTAGGAATATTAATTTGCTTGCAGATGCTGTCCGGGAACACACGCCTGATGTGATGCGGGAACACACGCCTGATGTGATGAACCTGTAACAGATGTGTTTACATGTGACAGTGAGTACTCTTAATGGTGGAACTCCTCCGTTGTCTAGCGGCAGCAGGATAAGAAGAGGAGGCAGCCTGCATGATGTCAAACGTGCCCATCTCCCTAGTGAGATGATTATTAGACAGGCGTGCTCTCTCTCTCTCTCTCTCTTTCTTCCTCCCTCCCTCCAGAGAGAGATTAACTCTCCCAGCAAGGTACGTGCTGACGTCACCCTCAGCCTCCAGCCTGCAAATCTGCCCCTGACCTGAGCATCACCAGTAAGAGCAGCAGCAGCAACAGCAGGCATCAGCCGGGAGGGGGGCTGCTGTGCCTGCAGATCTGCCTCCTGGGAGTTCTCTCTTACACTGACATGTTTGCTTAGATAAGGAGATTTAGCCATTGTCACTTCAGTGCACACAAATACAGGAGAGATGCTATTCACCTGAGCTTCAGTCAATTCAGCAGTACAGGCAGGTCAGGCCAACCTCTCATTGGAAAGAGTGGCCCTGGTCTAAAAAAACAAACAAAAAAAAACACAGTTGAAGGTTCTTTCAAGATTTTTATGTTTAATTTTTGCACAAAGAATCGGTCTTATGTGATCTCCCTCTTTTGGTCTGAGTAGGTTCCCTTCAATGATCTGGTCTCACACTGTGCAACTGTCCCATCCTTTTTCTTTTCTGAATTTATTCCATGTATCCAGTGCTTCCAGGAGATTCCAATTTTTTAAAAACATTTCTGTTAGAAAAGAAAATCAGTTCAGTATATGAAGCTTAAAAAGACCAAATGCTAAAGTGATTCTTATTTTTAGGAAGCAATTTCCAAAAGCAAGATACTTTTTCAAAATGTATTAAGACCTGGTCAATTTGCGCCTCTTTTTCTTAACATGATTCTTCTTAACAACTGCTTTAAATGAACCTGCATACTGTGACTTGAGTCTTAAGAGTTGTCATGTTTTTTTTTTTGGCATCCTGCGACCCCTAGTGAGAGGCAGAGGTTAACAGCTGCTTTCTCTCAGGACTCTGCTTTGGTTGGAGAGGTTTAAGGTCCATAGAGCTGCAAAGAATGCCAGCAGAACTGGGATTTAAATGGGGTCCTTTAATAAAGTGCAGTAAAATCTGGGTTTAACCCATTTTAACCTGGGACTTTCCCATGTGCTAATCCCAGATTTAACCATTTTTATTAGCGGGTTTGTGATATTGGCATTTATAGGCCTCTGCTAATTTTCCGAAGACCTCAGTTTTAAGGAACTATGGTGCACTTAACATTTTTGCGTACCACTCTCCACTCGTCACCAGTCTTCTAAAGAAAATATTTTTTTCATTTACTTTTTTTTTTACTTATTTTATGTATTCTTAAACTTTTTTTGAAATAATTTGTTTAACCCTTAGGTATTCAATTGCTTTGCATTTTCAAGCAGACACATTTACTATAGGTTGGTACTTCAAAAAGCACTTAACTTAAATACTCTCTTGCCAAGGGGCTCTCTTGTCCGATACAACACCATGTTTTGCCGTTTGGCTGCTTCAAGGCTACGTCCCCGTCTCGGTGTTGTCACTGTCTTTACCGATCCCAAATTTAATGCACGACTTTGTATGGCATTTCTTTTCCCTATTTCTTCTTTTGCACCTTATAGTAACCTGAAGGAGGGCAGGCCCGGAGCCCAAGTATGACAAAGCCACACAGCAGTTGTAGGTAAAGGAAAAGAACATTTTGGAAAGTTGTTAGGTCATGAGTCCTTTTCCATTCACACGTAGGAGGAGGAAAAAGATAACACAAAAACTAATCCATAAATGTAACAATGTCCTTATTTGGCCTGCTCCTGCAGGGTCACTGTGTACCTTATTCCTCTCAGTAATGTAAACTGCTTAGGTTGTACCACAGAAAGACGAAATAGCAAATCCAATTACTCTTATACCTTACAGCAGCACACTTTACTTGCCCCTGGCCCGCCTGCAGTGGTGTGCTGGAGCAGGCTCTCACAGGCTCGCAAGAGCCGGTTGTTAAGTTTTTAAGAATTTTGGGAGCCGGTTGTTAAAGTAGGGCCCTCCATGGCTACTTTAACAACTGGCTCCCAAAATGTGGGCTTGGGCCCCCTGCTGAATTATCTTTTACTTTGCTGGTGGGAATGATGAGCCCTGCCAGCCAAGTAAATAGACTACTGCTGCTCCCCGCTCCTTGTTTCCAGCTCTGGGCAGCAGGCTGGGACTTCTCAAGCATGTGAGAGAAGTTCCAGCATGCTGCTCAGAGCAAGACGTTGGGAGTGGTGGCAGTCCATTTATTGGCTGCCAGCAAAGGTATGCCTAGCGTGCCCGCACAAAGGGAGGGAGGAGAGAGAGGCAAGTGTTGCCCCCTCCCCCCCCCCCCCCGCCACCCCTGGCCCTTCCAACTGCAGAGCTGGCTACGTCCGGAGAAAGAGCCTGTTGTTAAAAATTTACCAGCACACCCCTGCCCGCCTGGTTCCTCAAAGTTATTATGGAAGGCTTTGGTCAAAGTACAAAATCTACAAGGTTCCAAGTGGATCTTGGCATACCTAACTGCAGCAATTGCAGTTCTCATATATGTGGTGGAGGCACACGCTTCCAGCTGGGTGTTGCTGCTTTCCTCTGGGCTTCCTTAACCTAGCCATGGCCTTAGCTTTTATACTTCCTGGACCATGCCTTCCTGGCTGCACTCCTCCTGTGTCACTTCCCCCTGGGCAAGACTGTAAGTCTTAAGGTGACTCTAACACTGTGAGGGAGTTCTATCAAGGAAGAAGGGCAGCATCATATAGACTCCCTCATACAGATGATGCGCTATTGTCATTAGTGCATGGTACCTGCAAAAATTAACATAGGAGCACTTACCACCTCCTATTTAGGAAGTGCTAAGTACTCCCGCATTAACCCTGTATTATCCAGTTAGGCTATGCTAATCCTAATGCACTAGCTGGATGACGCAGGGGCACCCACTCTCCATCCATGACACGCTCCCTCCTAACAGGTAAAATACCACAAAATGCATTAATCCATCTTGCAGTAGCCTGTTGGTGTGCGCTAATTGTGAGTTAGTAAAAGGGGCTCCTAAATTAGATGTAGTGTTCACTAACATTAATTTTAACAAATACATTTTTACTCCAGAGTTGTCCTTGTACTGTGGAGCAGATAAATTATAAAGCAGCACATTTTAATGTATTGCTTTATGAATCTGCTTATATACTGTTATTGTTGTTGCTCCAACTGCTTGAATTCAAAGTTGTTAAATCTGGTTGATAATTGGGAGTATATGTGCCATGGAAGCTCATCAAGACCCTCATTGTGGCTCTTTCTCAGCTGAGAATTTTGCAAACAAAAGAGAATAACAGTTTATGGACTTTTCTTTTAGGAATTTGTCCAAACATTTTTTAAACCCTGTTATACTAACTGCTTTTACCACATTTTCTGGCAATGAATTCCAGAGATTATTTATTTACATGTTGAGTGAAGAAATATTTTCTCTGACTTGTTCTAAGTGTACTACTTAGTAACTTCATTGTGTGTCCCTTAGTCCTTCTGCTTTTGGAAAGAGTAAACAAGCAATTGACATGTACCTGTTCCACTTCACTCATAATTTCATAGACCTCTATAATATCTCTCTTGCAGATGTCACAAAACTATTGAAGGTTGTTAAAATACATTCAGACTGTGAAAATTGCAGGAAGACCTTAGGAAATTGGAAGACTGGGCATCCAAAATGTAGACAAACGCAGACAAATGCAAAGTGATGCACATTAGGAAGAATAATCTGAATCATAGTTACCTGATGCTAAGATCTACCTCGAGGGTCAGCACTCAGCAAAAAGATCCAGGTGTCACTGTAGACAATACACTGAAATGTACTGCCCAATATGTGGCAGTGGCCAAAAAAGCAAACAGGATGCTAGGAATTATTAGGAAAGGGATGGTAAATAAGACTGAGAATACTATAATGCCTCTGTATTGCTCCATGGTATGACCTCACCTTGAATATTGCGATCAATTGTGGTCACCATACATCGAAAAAGATATTGCAGAATTAGAAAAGGTTCAAAGAGCGACCAAAATGATAAAAGGAATGGAACACCTCTCATATGATTGAGGTCTGCAGAATCCTGAGTGGTGTAGATCGAGTAGAAGTGATTTTTTTTTTTTTTACTCTTTCAAAAAGTACAAAGACTAGGAGACATTCAATGAAGTTGCATGGAAATACTTTTAAAACAAAATAGGAGGGAATATTTTTTCACTCAACGAATAGTTAAGCTCTGGAACTCTTTGCTGGATATAGTAACAGTGGTTAGCATATCTGGGTTTAAAAAAGGTTTAGACAAGTTCCTGGAGGAAAAGTCCAAAGTCTGTTATTGAGAAAGTCATGGGGAAGCCACTGCTTGCCCTGGGATTGGTAGCATGGAATGTTGCTACTAATTGTGTTTCTGCCTGGTACTTGTGATCTGGATTTGCCACTATTGGAAACAGGATACTGGGCTAGATTGACCATTGGTCTGATCCAGTATGGCTATCCAAGATGTAGAGCCATAGCCTCTGAACCACAAAAAACTACTTTCACCCATTGTAACCAAACGTTTAAATGGTGCTAATGGCACCTGCTAACCTTTTCCTTGGGACTTAGGAAGGAATTCTATAATTGGCACCTAAAGTTAGGCACAGGGAAGATCCATGCCAAGCACCAATTCTATAAAGGTCACCACGTGTTAATCAACCATTATAAAAGAACTCTTAGCTTGGATTCCCATGCCTAACTTTGGACATGAGGACTTACGCCTGCTGAAACCTGGTAGAAATGCTGGCATGCTACCAATGGCAGTTGGGCATGTAAATGACCTTATTCTGTAACACTGTGCCTAAATTGTGGGAACACCATAGGCGCCCCGTATAAGAGGCTTGGGGAGGCTAAGCCTCCCCAACCCGCCACTGCCTCGCCGCCGCCCGCCATACCTTTAAATATTATATTTTTGCTGGAGTCGCGGGCAGCGCCGGCATTGAAGGCATCAGCAGGCTCAACGCGGTTCCAGCAGCCTTCCCTCGCAAGTCGGATGATGGCTCCGCCCTCTTCTGGCGTATTTCCTGTTTCTACGAGGGCGGAGCCATCATCCGACTTGCGAGGGAAGGCTGCTGGAACCGCGATGAGCCTGCTGATGCCTTCAATGCTGGCGCTGCCCGCGACTCCAGCAAAAATATAATATTTAAAGGTACGGGGGGGGGGCAGGAAGGAAACGAGGGCAGACGGGAGAGGAAAGGATAGTTGCTGCAGATGGTGGATGAAGGGGAGAGGAGAGGGCAGGGGAGCGGAGGGTTGCTGGACATGGGTGGATGGAGGGGAGGGGAGAGGAGGGTTGCTGTATATGGTGGATGAAGGGGAGAGGAGAGGGCAGGGGAGAGGAGGGTTGCTGGACATGGGTGGATGGAGGGGAGGGGAGAGGAGGGTTGCTGCACATGGTGGATGAAGGGGAGAGGAGAGGGCAGGGGAGAGGAGGGTTGCTGGACATGGGTGGATGGAGGGGAGGGGAGAGGAGGGTTGCTGCACATGGTGGATGAAGGGGAGAGGAGAGGGCAGGGGAGAGGAGGGTTGCTGGACATGGGTGGATGGAGGGAAGGGGAGAGGAGGGTTGCTGCACATGGTGGAAGAAGGGGAGAGGAGAGGGCAGGGGAGAGGAGGGTTGCTGGACATGGGTGGATGGAGGGGAGGGTAGGGGGGAGAGGAGGGTTGCTGGACATGGAGGGGGAGGGAGGAGTGAGGAAGGAGATGAGATGACGGAAAAGGAAGAGAGTAGAAAAACTGCACATGGATGAAGAAAATAGGCAAAAGCTGGATCCACTGGACAGTCAAGTTTGCAGAGGACCCAGCTTTTACTTATGGATGTAGGACAAGAAATGAAGAAGAAAGGCGGAAAGTAAACAAATAATTGGATAGGAAGCCCTGGAAACGGAGTTAAGAGGACAGATAGCAGCAGAATCGGATACTGGGCCAGCATGATCAGAAAAACAGTCACCAGACAACAAAGGTAGAAAAGATCATTTTATTTTCATTATAGTGTTTGGAATATGTCCACTTTGAGAATTAGGTGTTCAACATTAAAAGTTTATTTACTTATTTATGACATTTATCCCACATTAAACATGAATTAGGGTGTTTTGTGGCTCTACATGAGAATTGTGATATTATGATCCCTTGTTTCAATATTGTTGACGGTCTGCATTTTCCATATGGGTGGTATATTGGTGTATTAGGTTCTGCCCAGTGTAATATTTATGGTACAGTAAGGTTCTGAGTGTGTTTTTGCACAAAGTTGTGCATAGTGTTTTGTAGTTGAGCGATTGTGCTTAGAATATGCTTTGAGCAACCACTTTATTCTTTGACATATGATACATAACTAATATCTACATTTAATAAAAGGTATTAATTGTGACATTTATTTTTTTTTCTGTGTGTGATCAGACAATTATGGATTTAAGCTCCACCCCTGGCCCCACCCCCTAACCCCGCCCCCTGTAGCCTCCCCAAACAGTTGGGCCACCGACCGCCTATGTGGAACACCTCTGACATTCCCATGCTCCTCCCTTGTCCACACCCAATTTTGAGTTCCACATGAGACAATTTAGATATGCAGTGTTATAAAATAGCGCATAAGCAGATCAGCCCATAAGTTCTAAGTAGTGTCAATTAGTGTCAATAATTGACTGTTAATGGCTCATTAACTAATTAGAGTCCGCTCAAATTTGGGTGACCTTTATAGAATCCAGGGGTTAATGTTTCTTTTTTTCTTCCAGCAGGAACAACGAGCTTCAACACCAGCATCACTGACCTTTTTCCTTCTTTTCCTCCCCTCTGCTATCCCCCATTTATCCACCCAGCCCCAGGGTGATCAAGATGCAATTCCTATCAAGGACATTTTTCAGGGATCCATGGGACAGTCTGAAGGCCAAACTGCGGTGAAACGCCCTTCAACAGAACTGGCTGGGACTGGTGAAGAGCAAGACTTCCACCAAACAATTCCTACCTGTTTTGTAAATATTGGGGGTTCTGTTCACCTCCTGTATCAGATCTTGCAGGTAGCCCAAGAGAATCAGGGAGTCATTACGGGATTAGTGTCTGATGTGCAGAGCCTGGCTAATACTGATATGTGTTTTATTTCCCCTTTGCATCATGAGGAGGGGCATAATCGAAAGGGACGCAAAGTTTTGTTGAGGATGTCCTCGCAAAATGTCCCGATGGAGGGGCGGGGAAACCTGTATTATCGAAACAAGATGGACCTCCATCTTTCGTTTCAATAATACGGTCGGGGACGCCCAAATCTTGAAATTTTGGTCATCCTTAGAGATGGTCGTCCCTAGACTTGGTCATTTCTGATTTTCGGCAATAATGGAAACCAAGGATGCCCATCTCAGAAATGACCAAATGCAAGCCCTTTGGTCATGAGAGGAGCCAGCATTTGTAGTGCACTGGTCCCCCTGATATGCCAGGACACCAACCGGGCAGCCTAGGGGGCACAGCAGTGTACTTCATAAAATGCTCCCAGGAACATAACTCCCTTACCTTGTCTGGTGAGCCCCCCAAACCCCCCTAAAACCCACTATCCCCAACTGTACACCACTACCATAGCCCTTATGGGTGAAGGTTGGCACCTAGATGTGGGTACAGTGGGTTTGTGGTGGGTATTGGAAGGCACGCTGTTTCCTCCACAAATGTAACAGGTAGGGAGGGGGATGGGCCTGGGTTTGCCTGCCTGAAGTGCACTGCACCCACTAAAACTGCTCCAAGGACCTACATACTGCTGTCATGGACCTGGATATGACATCTGAGACTGGCATAGAGACTGGCAAAAAATATTTTGAAAGATATTTTTTGAGGGTGGGAGGGGGTTAGTGACCACTGGGGGAGTAAGGGGAGTCCATCCCCGATTCTCTCCGGTGGTCCCCTTGGTCATTTCGGCCACCTTTTTGTGCCTCGGTCGTAAGAAAAACAGGACCAGGTAAAGTCATCCAAGTGCTCATCAGGGACGCCCTTCTTTTCCATTATGGGTCGAGGACATCCATGTGGGAGGGAATCAGGGATGACCTCCCGTTACTCCCCCCAGTGGTCACTCCAAAACCCACCTGAAACCCACTATACCCACATCTAGGTGCCCCCTTCACCTGTAAGGGCTATGGTAGTGGTGTATAGTTGTGGGTAGTGAGTTTTGGGGGGTTAGCACACAAGATAAGGGAGCTATTTCTGAAGTCCACTGCAGTGCCCCCTAAGGCATGTGAGGGGGACCAGTGAACTACAAATGCTGGCTCCTCCCACAACCAAAGGGTTTGCATTTGGTCGTTTCTGAGATGGATGTCCTTGGTTTCCATTATCGCCAAAAATCAGAAACAACCAAGTCTAGGGACGACCATCTCTAAGGACGACCAAAATTTCAAGATTTGGATGTCCCTGACAGTATTATCAAAACGAAAGATGGATGTCCATCTTGTTTCAATAATACGGGTTTCCCTGCCCTCCATCGAGACGTTTTGCGAGGACGTCTTCATCAAAACTTGGATGTCCCTTTCAATTATGCCCCTCCACGTACATCCTTTGATGAGTTTGAAAGGCAGACCACAACAATGACAAGACAGTTCCAAGAAAGAGGTTACCTGCAACAACATATCAATGAAGGCTTGAATAAGGTGAGAACAGCTGGCCGGGACTAGGACTGACAGAATAAGACCTGACATTGTATGTTGTCTGAGGTTTTCTAATATGTCAAGTGAACTACAGAAGGTATTGAGGAAACACTGGCATTTAGTGGAAGGACATTCATGTTTCAAAAATAAGAAATTGACAGTTGCTTATTTTCGGGGTAGAAACATCAAAGAAATAATAGCATTATCAGCCCTGCCAGTTGAAAGAATGTCATCTACTAGCTTTTCTGGTCATCGCCCTTGTGGGAAATGTTCAATCTGCACTCTATCCTTAACATTGAATACCTTTACACATCCACATACAGGTCAAATTTATCATTTGAGACCTAATTTACTAGACCACCAGGGTGGGTGGGGCTGGTGCCTACTGAGCCACCAGTGAAGCTGTTTTGTACTGCATAAAATTGGACACACGAGTTTTTAGAATTAGGGGTAAAAGACTAGATAGTGCATCTTATATAGAACATAGAATATACAATGTTCTATGCTTTACCAAAGGAAAGACTTTTGCTCAGACATGCCTTAATTAAAAAAGAGCCTGTGACCCTATTGAAAATTACTAGATGGCAAATTGTAGTAAGGAGCCTTGTTGATAGTGACCAAGCCTGCCTAGAGCCCAGAATTCAGGGAAAATCTTCCAAATTGATGTTAACAGACATTCCTGTGATTTGTCAAGCCATAACATAAAGGCACCAGTAAATCACCTATTGCAATGTTATCATATCATCAGATATTCAAAAATAACAATCCCAAAATAGATCCCTGGTAGAGGCACTTTTCTTTGCTTTATTTTACTTTGTTTATATCATATTGGAGTGCCTGAGGAAATTTACATGAAACCCTGCAGAGTCGGACTCTTTATGATTTGTGTAGGGCGCAGCAGCGCTTTTGTATGAAGACAATAAAATGTTTGATTCGTCCCCAGAAAAAGAAAAGAATTTTGGAAAAGACAAAGACAAAGCAATTGAGATATTTTTTCTGACTAGAATGCAACATTGAATATCCAGAAGTGGTACACTTTATCCGAATGATACATTCAATATCCAGAAGGAGAGAAATTAGCTACATAACGATAAGTGTCTAATTGCTATTATAAGTATTGGAGATCTCATAGAGGCTTATAAATGTATGAGGTTGGATGGAGCAATAGGTAGGATTGATTGATTCAGACACTTTTTTACAAGTTTTATATTTCTATATTAGGTTATTAACCAGTTGGTGAAAAGAGCACGGGTGTGTTGTTTTGCTCACATAATTAAATACAAATCACTGAGAAGTTCTATGATTGAGAAGCTTGTCCACCCTTAGAGGCATAAATCATTTCGGTGTAGTCTCGCTTGGGTGAGTTTATACTCTGAGAACTCTCCATTATTATATAAAATATTTATTTATAGAGATTGGTAGTGTCTGGTCAATCTTCTATCTATATTTTGACTCCTCCTTATTGTACTCTGGTTCTTGGATATTTTACATCATATCATCAGAGACATTGCTGATACCAAAATGATATAAAAGGGCATCTGCCATGGCAAGAGATTGTCACCACTACCATCCACATCTACAATTTCATTTCAGACACTTCAGCTGATCGACATCAGATTTTTCAGAACATCTAACATTCCAGAGCATCAGATCTCCAGCAGTGGGTGAAGGTCAAGAGCAAGCACCACCTGTGGAAAGTCAGTTATTCCTGCTGTCCTTATGATGGGGAATAATTTGATCATTAACCCAGACTGTATAAATTCAAGATCCGTAATCACTGTACACATGGGGAAAACAGGTGGTATTTTGCCATAGGGAGAGTATGTGTGTGTTATTTCTAACTGACCTCTGCTAACTGCCATTCTAAACACTTTGACATAGCTTTTAAATCCTAGTTATTGTTTGTTTCAATTTTTGTTTATATTCCATCCTTGTAAATAAACTCATTTGATATTAGTTCATCATCTTAACTGGTGTAGAATGAGTAGAAATGAACTGATTTTTTACTCTTTCAAAAAAATGCAAAAGTAGGGGACACTCAATGAAGTTACACGGAAATACCTTTAAAACAAATAGGAAGAAATATTTTTTCACTCAACATATAGTTAAGCTCTGGAACTCTTTGCCAGAGGATGTAGTAACACTGGTCGGTGTATCTAGGTTTAAAAAAGGTTTGAACAAGTTCCTGGAGGAAAAGTCCCAGTATGTCTATTCTTATGTTTTTATGTTCTTAACTAAGGTCAATTAAACAGGGGAGGTGGTTCTATTCCAGAGTGCTATACTACTACTACTATACAATCCACATATCTCTGTCCTACACTGCCCAGTAGGTTTCAGTGTGATCACTGGTATTTCTCTCACAGGCACACAGATGGAAGTGATGATTTTTTTCAACTTTCACATGTAAAATGCCACCACTTCCATGTGTAGTTGTCTCATTGTACAAACCCACACATATAAGGGCAGCCAATTAATTAATGAGACAACAATTTTTATATAGTTTCATTTTGAAGGTGGACAAAAACTACATGGGATTAAAGAAAATAACTTCCTTAGGGGGAATTTACCTATGTGGGCTTCCCTTATGATGTGTTATTTTACTATTAACCCCTAGTTATTAGTAATTAGGTCTCATTGCATTAAATGAGACCTGTGCTAAAATAGCACGAGTTAGTGGTAAAATAATGCATCTTAACAGTAGCCCACATTGATAACTATACCCTTAATCTTTTGTTTACAGCTCTGGCAAAAATTAGCACTTTTAGAAAACTTAACTTACCATTAAGCAAGTATAAAAGTCCAAATGGAACTTTTTCCCCATACAAGTGTGTAAACATGCAATACATGTCAGATTTTAGTCCTCCACAAGTCCTATCCAAAAAATGCCCAAATCATATCCTCTTAAAATCGCTGTAGCATGGATTTCCACATGTAAATAGCTGGTTTCTGAAATCATTTTTACATGTCTATGTGATATCCATATGTATATGCTGGTATTTCCGTGTTGAAGTCATGAATAAGGCTTCTAAATTAACTCCCATAATTTGACATAAGTGTAGAGACCTCCATAGTTTTGTTCCAGGTGGATAACAGAGACCTCTAGTGGCTCTACTAAAATGCTGGACTTTGAGTTGTAAATGCTCCTACAACATCCAGAAAAGGGAAAGGCACTCCTGACCAGTGAGGAAATGATAGGAGGAGACCATTTTTGGAGGAAAACTGTAACGTATATACTACTACTACTACTACTATTTAACATTTCTAAAGCACTACTAGGGTTACGCAGCACTGTACAATTTAACATAGGACAGTCCCTGCTCAAAGAGCTTACAATCTAATGGACAAATGTACAGTCAATCAAGTAGGGGCAGTCAAATTGGGGCAGTCTAGATTTCCTGAAAGGTATAAAGGTTAGGTGCTGAAAGCAACATTGAAGAGGTGGGCTTTGAGCAAGGATTTGAAGATGGGTAGGGAGGGGGCTTGGCGTAGGGGCTCAGGAAGTTTATTCCAAGCATAGGGTGAGGCGAGGCAGAATGGGCGGAGTCTGGAATTGGTGGTGGTGGAGAAGGGTACTGAGAGGAGGGATTTGTCCTGTGAGCGGAGGTTTGAGAGGGAACGTAAGGGGAGATGAGGGTAGAGAGGTAATGAGGGGCTGCAGACTGAGTGCATTTGTAGGTAAGAAGGAGAAGCTTGAACTGTATGCAGTATCTGATCGGAAGCCAGTGAAGTGACCTGAGGAGAGGGGTGATATGAGTATATCGGTTCAGGCGGAATATAAGACATGCAGCAGAGTTCTGAATGGATTGAAGGGGGGATAGATGGTTAAGTGGCAGGCCAGTGAGTAGGTTGCAGTAGTCAAGGCGAGAGGTAATGAGAGCGAGGATGAGAGTTCGGGTGGTGTGCTCAGAGAGGAAAGGGCGAATTTTGCTGATGTTAAAGAGGAAGAAGCGACAGGTCTTGGCTGTCTGCTGGCTATAACCCCAACCATGTCTGAATTCAGTATCTTTGGCTCCTGTTTCCATGGCCATTGCACCACAGAGTGAGGTGAAAGGTCTCTGGCTCTGGTATCCCAGCAAGTTTGGAAGGGATCAAGGACTTTGGTAGCTCAATCCACAGTGCCATAAGGAATAAGGAAGTATTATTCAGTTGATCGGCTTGCTGAGGCTTCTGCACTTGCTTGGAGGTGTAAGCTGGAATGGGAATGAGCCCACCACTACTTCTGAGAAAATGATAGAGAGTGGAGTAGTTAGAGAAAGAGGAGAAACAATAGGAGATCCTTGTTCTGAGAAGCAGGAGTGGGCATGGAGGACAACAATCTGCAAAGAGAAGAAAACAACAGTGGTAATTACTTCTGGGTTTCAACTAACTTTAAATGCGTACATAGGTGCCTAGTAGAAGAGGCTTGGAAAAGTTAAGCTCCCCCCAGTCATAAACACAACCAGCCTCTACCAATCAAAAACTGGTTATAGCCCAACACAGCGAGAAGCAAAGAGCCCATCTCAGCAACCATCAACCAGCAACTTAGGGGATCTGAGAGGACCTTCTCTCTGCATCGGTTCCCCCACCCATCCCTCACTTCAGGAAGGCATTATCCTAAGCAGCTGGAGTCTTTTCTTCTCCCTTGATCGTTGCTGGTAGTGGCACTGCATGGATTACAGCAGGCTGCCTCAAACCCTTGGTCTTCCCTGTGATGTTCTATATGCCCCACCCCTGCAGAACAGAAAGTTGCATCAGAAGAGGCAGGATGCATTGCAGCATCACAGGGAAGGCTGACACTCTGTGGCAGCCTGCTGTAATTTCTACCGACAATGATCAAGGCAAGAACAAGGATATATCAGAGTGAAAGAGGGGAGGGAAAGGGAGGGTTGCTGAAACCATGTGCAGGAGAAGGGGAAGAGATACACTGGACTTGTAGAATGGAGAGAGAGATGCAGGTGCTGTTCTGCTGGACCTGGGGGGGGGGGGGAGGGATAGATAGACAAGAAGAAATGCTGGACCCAGGAGGGGGAGGGGAGTTATAGATGTGGACCAGCTAGGGAAGGGGGAGAGAGACCAGACTGGGGGGAGGGCAAGATAGAGGGAAAATGCTAGACAGAATAGAGAGGACGAGCCACTGGACCCAGGAGGGAGAGATACAAGAGTTTGAATGGGGTGGTGGAAATTGAGAGGGAGAGATACTGGCCCCATGGTAGTGGTTGCGGAAGGAAGGGAAGAGAAAGAGGAGGGTCAGGGAGACAGAGAAGAAGTATTGGGCAAGGAAAGAGTATAGGTACTTGGACACAAAGGGGCAATGGTGGACAGAGACAGGATAGGGACACACAAGGGGAATGCTGGACATGGAGAAGAGATAGGAGCACAGGGGAAATGCTGATCACAGGGGGAGTGATAGGGACATGAGGGAAATACAAGACAGGTCAGGATAGGAACACAGAAAGTAGATGCTGAATCAGGGAGGATAGTGACATTGAGAGGACAGATGCTGAATATGGAGAAAAGGGTTGGAACAGGGGCACAGAGGGGAGATGCTAGACAGGATGGATAAGGACACAGAAGGAAGATAGATGGTGCACATGGAGAGAGAAGAAATGTCAAATGGACAGGAGATCCTGCAATGACAGTAAAAAAGAACAGAGAAAAGAAGAATAGAGACATTAGGACCAAAGTGAACAGAAAAATAAAATGCTCATAGGACAAAGGTAGAAAAAAGTATTTTATTTTGAATTTATTCATTAGAATATGTTAGCTTTTGTAAGTGTGCATCTCTGATATTTTGCATTTAAGTTTCTATTTCTCTAGTATTGCTGGTCGATACACAGGCCTCTGTTGAGTTGTGCCATGATTTGAATTAAAGTTTTATCAACACCATCACTGACTGTGTGTTGCTTCATTGTCATCTTTGCTGTGTTTGTTTGCATTTGCACAAGCTTGTACATAGTGTCTTGCAGTGGAGGGATTGTGTGTTGGCCTTACATACTTACATAAGAACATAAGTATTGCCATACTGGGAAAGATCAAAGGTCCATCAAGCCCAGCATCCTGTTTTCAACAGTGGCCAATCCAGGTCACAAACACCTGGCAAGATCCCCAAAAAGTACAAAACATTTTAATATCGCTTATCCTAGAAATAGTGGATTTTCCCCAAGTCCATTTAATAATGGTCTATGGACTTTTCCTTTAGGAAGCCGGCCAAACCTTTTTTAAACTCCACTAAGCTAACCGCCTTTACCACATTCTCTGGCAATAAATTCCAGAGTTTAATTACACGTTGAGTGAAGAAAAATTTTCTCCGATTCGTTTTAAATTTACTACTTTGTAGCTTCATCGCATGCCCCCTAGTCCTAGTATTTTTGGAAAGCGTAAACAGACACTTCACATCTACCCATTCAACTCCACTCATTATTTTATAGACCTCTATCATATCTCCCCTCAGCCACCTACTCTCTAAGCTGAACAGCCCTAGCTGGTTTAGCCTTTCCTCATAGGGAAGTCGTCTCATCCCCTTTATCATTTTCGTTGCCCTTCTCTGCACCTTTTCTAATTCCACTATATCTTTTTTGAGATGCGGCGACCAGAATTGAACACAAT
Organism: Microcaecilia unicolor; assembly: GCF_901765095.1. Lineage (NCBI taxonomy): Eukaryota > Metazoa > Chordata > Amphibia > Gymnophiona > Siphonopidae > Microcaecilia > Microcaecilia unicolor. The sequence goes on from NC_044032.1 coordinate 597,503,410, forward strand.
ATTTGAGGTGCAGTCACATCATGGACCGATACAAAGGCATTATAACATCCTCATTTTTGTTTTCCATTCCTTTCCTAATAATACCTAACATTCTATTTGCTTTCTTATCCGCAGCAGCACACTGAGCAGAAGGTTTAAACGTATAATCAACAATGACACCTAGATCCCTTTCTTGGTCCGTGACTCCTAACGTGGAACCTTGCATGATGTAGCTATAATTCGGGTTCCTCTTTCCCACATGCATCACTTTGCACTTGCTCACATTAAATGTCATCTGCCATTTAGACGCCCAGTCTCCCAGTCTTGTAAGGTCCTCTTGTAATTTTTCACAATCCTCCCGCAATTTAACGACTTTGAATAACTTTGCGTCATCAGCAAATTTAATTACCTCACTAATTACTCTCATCTCTAGATCATTTATAAATATGTTAAAAAGCAGCGGTCCCAGCACAGACCCCTGGGGAACCCCACTATCTACCCTTCTCTATTGAGAATACTGACCATTTAACCCTACTCTCTGTTTTCTATCTTTTAACCAGTTTTAATCCACAATAGGATACTACCTCCTATCCTATGACTCTCCAATTTCCTCTGGAGTCTTTCATGAGGTACTTTGTCAAACGCCTTCTGAAAATCCAGATACACAATACCAACCGGCTCACCTTTATCCACATGTTTGTTCACCCCTTCAAAGAAATGTAGTAGATTGGTGAGGCAAGATTGATATTGTGGAGGAGTAGCCTAGTGGTTAGTGCAGTGGACTTTGATCCTGGGAAACTGGGTTTAATTCCCACTGCAGCTCCTTGTGACTGTGGGCAAGTCACTTAACCCTCCATTGCCCCAGATACAAAATAAGTACCTGTATATATGTAAACCACTTTGAATGTAGTTGCAAATACCACAGAAAGGTGGTATATCAAGTCCCATTTCCCTTCACTAAATCCATGTTGACTTTGTCTCATTAATCCATGCTTTTGAATATGCTCTGTAATTTTGTTCTTAATAATAGTCTCTACCATTTTGCCCGGCACCGATGTCAGACTCACCGGTCTATAATTTCCCGGATCTCCTCTGGAACCTTTTTGAAAAATCGGTGTTACCTTGGCCACCCTCCAGTCTTCTGGTACCACGCTCGATTTTAAGCATAAATTACATATTACTAACAATAGCTCCACAAGCTCATTTTTCAGTTCTATCGTACTCTGGGATGAATACCATCCGGTCCAGGAGATTTGCTACTCTTCAGTTTGTAGAACTGCCCCATTACATCCTCCAGGTTTACAAAGAATTCATTAAGTTTCTCCGACTCATCAGCTTCGAATACCATTTCAGGCATCGGTATCCCACCCAAATCTTCCTCGGTGAAGACCGAAGCAAAGAATTCATTTAATCTCTCTGCTACGGCTTTGTCTTCCCTGATCGCCCCTTTTACTCCTCGGTCATCTAGCAGTCCAACCGATTCTTTTGCCGGCTTCCTGCTTTAAATATACCTAAAAAAAAAAATTTACTATGTGTTTTTGCTTCCAACGCAATCTTTTTTTCGAAACCCCCTCTTAGCCTTCCTTATAAGCGCTTTGCATTTGACTTGACATTCCTTATGTTGTTTCTTATTATTTTCAGTCGGTTCCTTCTTCCATTTTCTGAAGGATTTTCTTTTAGCTCTAATAGCTTCCTTCACCTCACTTTTTAATATCACTGGCTGTCGTTTGGTCTTCCGTCCTCCTTTTTTAATACGTGGAATATATTTGGCCTGGACTTCCAGGATGGTGTTTTTGAACAGCATCCACGCCTGATGTAAATTTTTCACCCTCGCAGTTGCTCCTCTAAGTTTGTTTTTCACCGTTTTTCTCATTTTATCATAGTCTCCTTTTTTAAAGTTAAACGCTAACGTATTTGATTTCCTATCCAGCTTATTTTCGAAAGAGAAAGACGCCCATATTTCGACCCAAATCGGGAGATGGGCGTCTTTCTCCCGTGGGTGAACAAATCGGTATAATCGAAAGCCAATTTTGGTCGTCTTCAACTGCACTCCATCGCAGGAACGAACAAAGTTGATGGGGGCATGTCGGAGGCGTGGTGAAGGCGGGACTGGGGCATGGTTATCGGCCGAGGAGAGATGGGCGTCTTTAGCTGATAATCGAAACAAGAAGGGTGTTTTTAACGAGAATTTGGTCCGCTGTATTTGGACCCTTTTTTTCAGGTCCAAGTCCCAAAAAAGTGCCCCAACTGACCAGATGACCACCGGAGGGAATCGGGGATCACCTCCCCTGACTCCCCCAGTGGTCACTAACCCCCTCCCACCAAATAAAAAAACCCACTTTACAAACTTTTTTCCCAGCCTGTATGCCAGCCTCAAATGCCGTACCCACCTCCATGACAGCAGAATATGTTCTATCCTCTGACAGCCTTTCCCTGGTTCTGATGCGGGTCTCGGGTGAGTGTGACACCTTTTCTGTTACGGGCACTGCAGAGTCACATCAGCAATGCATTGTGGTGGGTGTAGAGTATTGGGCTCCGTGATTCCACTAGCTTGTGTTACATGCTCACGATGTTGGTAGTTGGTAGGCTCTGCTCCCATGGTGCATTTCCCTCTGCTTACTGGGTCAGAGTGTGCCCTGTTTTGTTTCCGGTAGTCCATGAGGTAGTGGCCATTTTTGTAAGACAGTTTTAGATCCCGTTCATGTGTTAGCCACGTTACAGAACTTAGTTCTTACCTTGAATGTTGCTGAAAGAGGGCATTGTACACCATTCTGCCAGCTCTGACCTACTGCTCATCTCAGTACCAGGGAGACTCTTTGCCAGTGGGGCACAACCTCTGATCTGCAGTTAACTGTGAGTAAACGTGCTTATTCCAATAAAGGACGTTTTCTGAGACATTAGTCTTCAGGTGTCAACTGGTGTCAACTGGTGTGCCAGGATTATACAGCAGCTACAAGTCCTAGAGGCCTGCGTGTATGCAGGTCCCTGGAGCACTTTTAGTGGGTACCGCAGTGCACTTCAGCCAGGTGGACCCAGGCCCATCCCCCCTACCTGTAACACTTGTGCTGGTAAATGGAAGGCCTCCAAAACCCACTGTACCCACATGTAGGTGCTCCCTTCAACCCTAAGAGCTATGGTAGTGTTGTACATTTGTGGGTAGTGGGTTTTGGGGGAGGGGGGTTAGGGGCTCAGCACCCGTGATAAGGGAGCTATGCATGTGGGAGCGTTGTCTGAAATCCACCACACTGACCTCTAGGGTGTCCAGTTGGTGTCCTGGCATGTCAGGGGGGCGAGTGTACTACGAATCCTGGCCCCTCTCATGACCAAATGGCTTGGACTGGGACGTTTACGAGCTGGGCATTTTTAGTTTCCATTATCGACAAAAAAAACAGCTTGGAAATGACTAAATCCATGGCATTTTGGTCTGTACAAACCGTATTTTTGAAGCAGAAGATGGACGCCCATTTTTTCGAAAATACGGTCTGTCCCACCCCTTCACATACCCATTCTCGGACATAGACGCCCATGGAGATGGGCGTTCGCATTCGATTATGCCCCTCCACGTATACTTACTTGAAAGCTAATATCAAATCCGATCATATTATGATCACTGTTATCAAGTGGCCCCAGCACCATTACCTCCCGTACCAGGTCATGCACTCCACTAAGGACTAGGTCTAGAAGTTTTCCTTCTCTCGTCGGCTCCTATACCAGCTACTCCATAAAGCTGTCCTTGATTTCATCAACGAATTTTACCTCCCTAGCGTGCCCTGATGTTACATTTACTCAGTCAATATCAGGGTAATTGAAATCACCCATTATTATCATGTTGCCCAGTTTGTTTGCGTCCCTAATTTCCTTTAACATTTCTGCATCCATCTGTTCATCCTGGCCAGGTGGACGGTAGTACACTCCTATCACTATCCTTTTCCCCTTTACACATGGAATTTCAATCCACACTGATTCCAAGAAGTGTTTTGTTTCCTGCAGAATTTTCAATCTATTTTATTCAAGGCTCTCGTTAATATACAATGCAAACCCTCCACTAATTCGATCCACCCTTTCACTACGATATAATTTGCACCCCGATATGACAGTGTCCCACTTGTTATCCTCCTTCCACTAGGTCTCAGAGATGCCTATTATATCTAATTTTTCATTTTGTGCAATATATTCTAACTCTCCCATCTTATTTCTTAGGCTCCTGGCATTCGCATATAGACATTTCAAAGTATGTTTGTTGTTCCTATTTACATGATGCTTAGTACTTGATAGTATTAATTTGCAATATTTTGTCTGATTTTTATTTAAGGACACCTGATCTACTATGGTCTCTTTTGCAACCTCATTATCAGGATACCCTATCTTCCTTGTTTTGGTGATATCGTTGAAAGATACCTTATCCCAAACCATGCGCATTAGAGCGACTGTCGGCCTTCTCCCCGTTTTTAGTTTAAAAGCTGATCTATCTCCTTTTTAAATGCCGATGCCAGCAGCCTGGTCCCACCCTGGTTAAGGTGGAGCCCATCCTTTCAGAATAGGCTCACCCTTCCCCAGAATGTTGCCCAGTTTCTAACAAATCTAAAACCCTCCTCCCAAATCGTCTCATCCACGCATTGAAACTCCGGAGTGCTGCCTGTCTCTTGGGCCCTGTGCGTGGAACAGGTAGCATTTCAGAAAATGCTGCCCTAGAAGATCTGGATTTGAGCTTTCTACCTAAGAGCCTAAATTTGGCTTCCAGAACCTCTCTCCCACATTTTCCTATGTCATTGGTACCTACATGTACCAAGACAGCTGGCTTCTCCCCAGAACCATCTAAAATCCTATCTAGGTGATGCGTGAGGTCCGCCACCTTCACACCAAGCCTTTGACACGGTTCCGCACAGGCGACTGATAAATAAATTGAGTGCCCTCGGTGTGGGACCTAGAGTAACTGATTGGGTTAAAAATTGGCTGAATGGTAGGAGACAGAGGGTAGTGGTAAATGGAACTTGCTCTGAAGAAAAGGATGTCATCAGTGGAGTACCGGGATTGGTCCTAGGGCCGGCTATTTTTAATGTCTTTGTGAGCAATATTGCGGAAGGGCTGTCTGGTAAGGTTTGTCTCTTTGCGGATGATACTAAACTCTGCAACAGGGTGGACACCCTGGAGGGTGTGAATGACATGAGGAAGGACCTAGCGAAGCTAGAGGAATGGACCGATATTTGGCAACTAAGGTTTAATCCCAAAAAATGCAGGGTCATGCACTTGGGTCGCAAAAATCCGAGGGAACGGTACAGTATAGGGGGTGAAGTGCTTCAGTATGCAAAGGAAGAGCGGGACTTGGAGGTGATTGTGTCTGATGACCTTAAAGCTTTCAAACAGGTAGAAAAAGCAAAGACCAAAGCCAGAAGGATGCTTGGGTGCATAAAAAGAGGCATGACCAGCAGGAAAAAGGAGGTGATAGTGCCATTGTCTAAGTCTCTGATGAGGCCCCATTTAGAGTACTGCATGCAGTTCTGGAGACCGCATCTTCGGAAAGATATAAACAGAATGGAGTCGGTCCAGAGGGCGGCTACGAAATTAGTAAGCGGTCTTGAATGCAAAAATTATAGGGACAGGCTTATGAACCTAAACATGTATATGCTGGAAGAGAGGAGGGAGAGAGGAGACATGATAGAAATGTTTAAATATCTCAAGAGCATTTATGTACAGGGAGAGAGCCTTTTCCAAATGAAGGAGAGCTCTGGAATGAGGAGGCATATGACAAAGGTAAGAGGGAATAGGCTTAGGAGTAACCTAAGGAAGTATTATTTCACAGAAAGGGTGGTGGAGGCGTGGAATGGCCTCCCGGTGGAGGTGGTGGCGTTGCAGACTGATCCAGAATTTAAAAAGGCATGGGATAAACATGTGGGATCACTTAGGAACAGGTAGAATTGGTTGATACAGAGGATGGGCAGACTGGATGGGTCATATGGCCTTTATCTGCCGTCATGTTTCTATGTTTCTATGATCCATTCCTTGGATGACACTGCAGCAAACAATTGCCACTGATGTGATTGACCAAACTGTAGAAAATATTTGGAAGCAGAACAATTTTCTTGGCAACTAGATAGAGCCTTGATATTTCTAGTGTAGCACAGTTGGTGGTTACCATTTGGGTTCCAGACATGATTTGTTTTGCCAAATACTGATTTCAAGATCAAGTGGATAAGAGACATTTTTTTTTAGGTCCGTTGACTATCCCAGGGAAATGTACTACAGAGGCTCTTTGAACTTTAGCATGAAGAAGGCCAGGCAACACTGCTTGCAAAACTTCAAAGATGATTTTTGATGTTGCAAAATTACCCTGTTTGACATGCTTTACAAGCCAAATCATCCCCATTTATCCTGACAAGGCACTGAGAATAGGATAATCCCAATGGAAGAAATACTCAATGCCTTTTCCAAAAATGAATTCTCTTTGGCTACACCAAGCACTTTCAAGAAATCTGACAACCCTTCTCTATTCTGGCATTTTTTGTTGAACAGAATAAACGAGGAAAGCATACACTTTATGTTGTCATCACTCATTTGGAAAAGATGCAGCCAGAGTTTCAGTCATATTTTCCATACTTAATTGAAGATTCTAAAGATGAAAATGCTTGGTTCACCATTTAAAACAGACAGCAGTACAAATGCTGATCTTTCACATACCTCTAGGTCAGCGGCATCACTAGTTAGAAGCGTGTGAGGGCCAAGAAGGAACAAACCAAAGTAAAATTTTCATACATCATACCCACCACATCATAAAAATCTCAAGTGCCTTCCATGCATAAGGCACAGTTTCTTAATCTTCTGAAATTCAAGGAACATCTCATTTTCAAAAATATTATGGGGCACACTACCTTGTGGAGCAGGCAGTGGGGGCATAGGAAAGGACTCATATAGCCAACAAAAAAAGCTATGGAAACAGTGAAAGTCTCACCAAAGATGAAGGACTCACACAAGGAAACTGATGGGAGGGAGAAGGGAAGAGGAGGAAAAGGAGAGTGTAATGTGTCTACTACAGAAAGCGCAGCTCTGCCATCCATGCCTATATGCTTCCTGTTAATTACTACATTGCAGGCTCATGCTGTATCTAAGGAGAGAGACATATGTGATCTCCATGCTCATAGAAAGGAGCTCCTGACCATTTAAGAGCCACCAATGGTGTCTCTTGTTGGTGTGATGTGCTAAAAAGCATACTTTTGGGAAACACTGGCGTAGGGATTCCCCCCTCCCCCCAGGTCAGTTTCATGAAAACTGCCATAATGTTTGATAACATCATTCAGTAAATTCTATAAAGTCTTTAGATTTTATATAGGATAGGACAGAATCGTAATATAAACCTGGCTCTTCCACTTTTGTAGCATTCATTCCCCAGCAATGAAACTAGGATGTTTCCTCTTACAATTCATGATGACAAAAATATATAAATACTGAAACTGTGGTGTTGGGAGGGGCAAGATGGCGACAGGAAACAGACATGCAGTGTGGTGAGCTCTGTGTTTATAAAGTTGTACTATAGGAAAGTACAAGAGCAAAATTCAATCGTACCTGAAAGAGAATGTTTTGATTCTGCCTATTCAACGGCTCATTACAAAATACATGGTTCTGTGATTTCAGGAAATATTATGAATTTGGAGGGCGCAGCTCCTGGAGGGGAAGCCCACACTATGTTGGAGATCTCACTGAGCCCAGACCATTGTGAGACTACCCCAAGGCCTGGTTAGGGTGGTTCTGTGGCAGGAACGCAGATGAATACAGATGTGGACGTCACTGTTGCTTCAGAAGGTGATGTTAGGGCTTTCAATGGAAGCAAAACCTGGACTGGATCAATGTGTCCTCCTTTTTCTGGAGCCATATGATAACCCTAAACGAGACTGATCTTTTACCATTTTCTATGGATATTTTTGTCTAAATAATTAATTAAGAAAAAAGGAGAAAGTGTTGTGTTATAAAGTGAATTGAGACATTTAAGTAGCCAGGAAGTTGCAGACATTTTGAGAGTCTCCACTAGTTCTTAAAGACATTTTTGACCATTTAGTTGATTACGCCTGTTATAAGCAGGCATTAGGATTTCAGTGCTCATCATTATAGAATACAAAATGTGTGTAAATCCAAATCAAGGCCAATTAATGCTAATAATTGGTTATCATCCAATTATCAGTGCTGATTGGCTCGTTACGCAACTACATTTTTTAAAATTTTATTTTTGTAAATATTCACAACATTTCAAGAAAACTCTTAATTTGGAAAATAGAGGGGCTTAGAATATAGATTCAAATTATACAAATATTTAAATTATAAGATGTATGTTATCCCCCCCCCCCCCCCCCCCTCCAGTCTAGTCTACAATATAGGAGAGAAAGCAAGGTACAGTTCCATGAAATATGTTTTCCACTGATTAAAGCTAGGAAATAAAAAGGAGAACTTAAGTGCCATCAATAGCTATTATGGAGTAGATGTTAATATTACTGCTGGCTGTAGATTGGAAGCAACCTTCGAATCTGAAAAGGAGCTCAAGTGAGTAGGGTCATAGAAAATATATTTAACTGAATTAACTTTCAATACACATTTGCAGGGAAAGTTAAGCCAAAATAAACCACCCAACTGTATGACTCAGGGACGAAGTTTTAGGAACAATTGACACCTCTTTTGAGTTGCTCTTGCAATATCAGGAAATATTCTAATCTTGTAATTCATGAAGCGTTCGTCCCTATGATGGAAAAATTGTCTCAAAATTCAATCGCGATCTGGTTCCAATACAAAAGTCACTATTAGGGTTGCTGGTATAGTACCTGTCACATCATCTTGAATTATTTGTGTAAGGTTCAACATATAGAATGAGACTTCTGCTCCTTGTTCAACTTAATTGATTGATGTTTTCTTTTTTATCCTCTTTATATGGTGGAATATAGTATATCTTAGAGACTGGCGGATAGGCCTGCTCCGGGATCTTTAATACCTCTGATAGATATTTCTTAAAAGTTATTAAAAGAGCAATAGATGTAACTTTAGCCCTTAGTTGATTTTGTAAATTTTCATTTTTATAATGTATCAACATATTTTCCTTAATCAAGTTGGACTGAGTTTGTTGAAGACATTTTATATTGTCATTATTTGTTTCTATTATTTTCTCAGTATTTAATATTCTTGTTTCCAAGATTGAAATCGTTTCCAAGGGCAATTTGGTAGTTTGAGTTACCAGTTGCAATTTCTGTGAAAATGAAGTTTCTAAGCTCATAAAAGCGTCCCAAATTGAGTCTAGAGTAATAGTGGTTGGTTTTACAGGCAAAAAGGACTTACTGAGTGCAGTGAATTCAGCTAAAGTTTCACCCGATGGCTGCTTCTCCTCTACTGCTCTGGAGTCTGCCAGAACATTGTCTCTCCCCAGTATTTCTCCTCCGGTGCTGACATCCAGTGGCTCCACGCTGCAATCCGGCCCCACTGGAGGAAGCACTCCTTGGTCGATAACACAAGGGGCTTCCCGCCCCTGTTGCAGTTCCACCGCTGGCATTCTCGGAGGCCTCCGCTCATCGGGGCTAAACGAGATCTCTGCCTCAAGTTGGGGGAACGAGACACCTCCCACCGCTCCCTCCAGCAATGAGGCTCCTGGCCCCCGAAGAACTTCCAGGCACGGCGAAGCGGTCCATTGACCCCAATGGTCTCACAGGTATAGCGGGGCCAACACGCTGTTTACCCCTCCTTTTCGGCATGAGCACAGGTAAAGAGTTTCAGCAATGAAGATAATCGGGTAATGAACCACTTTGCAGTATTCTCCTCAAAGCACCGTCTTGTTTCCCTACTCAACTAAGTTGCACACATAAATTTACAGCACACTCAATTTAATACATGTAAGACCATATGCCATATATAGACTCTGGGCTATATCACTTAGGTGCTACCTTATAGAATAGTACCTAGTGCACTTTCATACATAACTATGAATTATTAAATTAAATTCAATGAGGTGTGTAAGTGCCACAAACATCTAGGCACCAATTTATAGAATTATCTCCAAAATTCCCAGACAACAAAGGTAGAAAATTTTGTTTTGCTTTGAATTTATCAACTGGAATATGTCAGCTTTGTGAATCAGGTATGAATGAATTTCACCATATATGCCAAACTTCTGCCCAAGCACTATTCTGTAAGTATGGAAACAACGAAGCAGAACAGTACAAATGTAAACAAATTTTATTGAAAATGTATAAAGAAAAATGCCCGACACAGGCCGTGTTTCGCCCAGCAGGGCTGCGTCAGGGGCTACTCATTGGTCTTTACTATAAATACTTTCTGATAAATATGTGTTCCAGTGATAATTATTGCTCAGGAGACAAAAAGAATAAATTGTCTTACAAGCTCAGAGTGCAAAGAAAAAACAACACAAACCATATCCTATATAATAATTCTCACCACCAACGTTCTAATGTGGGACTGCCTGTGTCTGTGGCTCCTGGAGTTGCTGAGCTAGGCTCTGTAGCCAGGATGATGTCACTAACAGCTGATTCCCCTGCCTGGGAATCAGCTGTCAGTGCGCTACTCCCTGCCACTTCGGAGCAAGTGGCAGGGAGCGGCGCATCAAAAAACTACAATCGCGGCACCACAGAACCCCCCCCCCTCGGCGCATCACCCAATCCCCCCCAAGCACATCAAACACCCCCCTCCCCCCCAAGCACATCAAACACACCCCTCCCCCCCAAGCACATCAAACACCCCCCCCCCCCCCCGGCGCATCAAACCCCATCGCCACCCGCAGATGCCAGTAGTAACGCTGTCCGGCCACTGCTGCTTCTCCTGTTGAGCAGCAGCAGCTGCTACAAAAAGAAAAGAAGCAATAAATGTTTTTAAACCCAGCCCAAATCATTCGCAAATGCCCGAGTCTTACAACGCAGTCTCTGCAGTCGCTCTTCCTCTCGCCTCCACGTCACTGCCCCTGAAGGAAGACCCCAGTGGAGCACAGTGATGTGACAGGCGAGAGGAGGAGCGACTGCAGAGACTGTGTTGTAAGACTCGGGCATTTGCGAATGATTTGGGCTGGGTTTAAAACAGTGGCGTTCCTAAGGGGGCTGGCACCCGGGGTGGATCGCCGATTCGCCCCGCCCCCCGGTGCAGCGCCCCCCCCTTGATGCAGTCCGGACCCCCCCTGGCGAAAGGACCCCCCCATGAAGGCCCCCCCCCCCCCCGCCGGGTGCATGCCGCCGGGGGGGTGCCGCGCGCGCCTGTCCTCCGTTGTTCCATGCTTCTTCTCTGCCCCGGAACAGGAAGTAACCTGTTCCGGGGCAGAGAAGAAGCATGGAACAACGGAGGGCAGGTGCGCGCGGCACCCCCCGGTGGCGTGCACCCGGGGCGGACCGCCCCCACCGCCCCCCCCCTAGGAACGCCACTGGTTTAAAAACACTTATCACTTCTTTTCTTTTTGTAGTGGCCGCTGCTGCTCAACAAGAGAAGCAGCAGCGGCCAAACAGCATTACTACTGGCATCTGCGGGTGGCGATGGGGTTTGATGCGCCGGGGGGGTGTTGATGTGCTTGGGGGGGGGGTGTTTGATGTGCAGGGGGGGATTGGGTGATGCACCGGGGGGGGAGTGTCGCTGGACATGGGTAGCTGCGGGGGGCAGGGGAGAGGAGGGTTGCTGGACATGGATGGCTGGAGGCAAGGCAGGGGAGAGGGAGGTGGGGAGGGGGTCTTGAGACCAAAGAGGTGGGGGTGGGGAGGGGGCCCTGCGAGAGGGGGGTGTGGGCTCACACTCACTCACTCACTCACTGTCTCTCACATACACTCTCTCTGACACACTCCCTGTCTATCTGTCACGTTTTCCAAAGCTGGAACTAAGTTTGTGAGCCCTTGGGCCACTGCCGAGGAGCGGCAGTGGCAGGCAAAACCCACCTCAAACCAGGAACAGGGCAGAACAGGACTGGAACCCCGGACTGGGGTTGCAGCAGAGGCGAACAAGCTGGAACAGGCTGAGCAGGAACCCTAGTCTTCACCTGCGTTTTGCTGCTTTTCCCCAGGAGTTGAGCCCCTGGGTGCAGGCGGCCGGCAGGGCTTTGCAGGACAGGGCAGGGGCAGGATACCAACTAGCAACACACAACAGAAAAGGACTAAAAGCTGCCAGGCAGCCACTAAACAAGACACACAGAGAACCAAGAACTAGATACAGAATAGCAGAATAAACCAAGGAACAAGCCAGGTCGTGGCAGGCAGCAGACAGAAGAGAAAACCAGGATACTAGACGGGTCAGGGCAGGCAGCAGGCAGTAGAGAAAACCAGGAAACAAGCCGGGTCTGGGCAAACAGCAGAATCAGGCAAGAAACTAAAACAAGAAACCAGACTAGGCAGAAGTGCAAAACGCACCAACATGCCAGGGATCTTAGACGATGCAAAGGCAGAGAGTTTCCAAATGGCTAATAAGCCCAGCAGCAACTGAGGCTTAGCTGCAGCAATCACCAGGCCGCTACGGGAGTTGTGCAGGGTCAAACAAGACAGACAAATCCGGCAGCCAGGAAGATCCGGACTGGACTGGGCTAAAGTCTGGAACAGGTGATAGTCGATAGCAGCCACCGGTTCTGGCCACCAGAGGGCAAGGTGCGCACAGATGTAACACTATCACACTATCTCTCTGTCACACACACACACAGTCTCACACACACAGACACTCTGTCTCTCACACACTCTCTCTCACACAAGCACACACACGCTGTCTCTGTCTCTCTCTCATTCTCTCTATGACACACACACTCCATCTCTCACACACACTGTCTCAAAAAACATACACACTCCGAGGAAAACCTTGCTAGCGCCCGTTTCATTTGTGTCAGAAACGGGCCTTTTTACTAGTGATAACATAAAACGGCTAATAATCTTCTACTAAAACTATAAAAGCAACCTATTCAGAAGAAAAGTACTCCATTAAAAAATATTATCTCCAAAATTCCCAGACAACAAAGGTAGAAAATTTTGTTTTGTTTTGAATTTATTAACTGGAATATGTCAACTTGGGGAAACATGTATGAATAAATTTCACCATACATGCCAAAATTCTGACCAAGCACTATTCTGTAAGTAGACATATATCTTACCAAGTACATATTTTACAGGTATGCATACACATAAGCAAAATCTGGGTGAAGTGTGAGTGAGACTCACACTTATGCATGTAACTTGTAGAGTACTAAATGTTATACACATATCTCAGGCATTCAAGCACAGTCACTTACAGCAGCTTTATGGCTGGCGTAAGAGCTTGTGCCTAATACTATATTCACATTTATACCCAGTTATATTAGTATTTTATAAGGGAAAGTAGGTACCTACTTTCCTTTAAAGTGGTAGTTTTCAAACTTTTTTTCAGTCGGGACACACCTGATAAACAATGTTTGCATGTGTGTCACACTGCCCTCATGACCCTCGCAGAACTTTGGTCTGGCATAGTATGGCAGTTCTTATGAATTAACTGTAGGCATAGAAACGTAGAAAAATGTGGCAAAGACAGTATGGCCTATCCAGTCTGCCCATCTACGCCATCCAATCTCCCTATTAATCCCTTAGAGATCCTCTGTACTGTTTCTGTCTCCACCACTTCCACCAGAAGGCCATTCCGTGAATTCACCACCCTTTCCATGAAGAAATATTTCCTCAGGTTACTTCTGAATCTATCCTCTTTCACCTTCATCCTATGCCCCCTTGTTCCAGAACTTCTTTTCAATTGAAAGAAGCTCGCCTTCTGTACATTTATGCCACATAGGTATTTAAATGTTTCTATCAAATATCATATCTCTCCTCTTCCGCCTTTCTTCCACAGTATGCATATTGAGATCTCTAAGTCTGTCCCCATATGCTTTATGATGAAGACCACTGACAATTTTAGTAGCTACCCTCTGGACCAACTCCATTCTGTTTATATCTTTTTGAAGATGTGGTCTCCAGAATTATACACACTATTCTAAATGAGGTCTCACCAGTGTCTTATAGAGGGGCATCATCGCCTCCTTTTTCCTGTTGACCATTCCTCTCCTTATGCGCCCAAGCATCCTTCTAGCTTTTGCCATTGTCTTTTCTACCTGTTTGGCTACCTAAAGAACATCACATATGATCGCGCATAAAAGTTCTAAACTACACCATTCCATACAGCCCAAATTTATGATCCTGAAATGTTTAGCATTAAATCTTAGCTGTCAAATTTCAGACCATTACTCGAGCTTTGGTAAGTCATTCCTCATGTTATCCACACCATGAGGGGTGTCTACCCTAATGCAGATTTTGTTATTATCTGCAGAGAGGCAAACCTTACCAGACAGCCCTTCAGCAATATCGCTTACAAACATATTAAAAAGAACTGACCAAACAACCAAACCTTGCGGCACACCATTGGTAACATCCTTTCCATCAGAATAAGATCCATTTATCGCTACCCTCTGTTGTTTTCCAGTCAACCAATTCCTAACCCAGTCAGTCACTTTAGGGCCCATACCAAGGGCACTCAGTTTATTTTAGCATATTTAGATTTTAGCAAAGGCTTTGCTAAAATCTAAATATTCCACATCAAGCACTCTTCTTCAATCCAACTCTCTGGTCACCCAGTCAAAGAAATGAATCAGATTTGTATGACAAAATCTGCCTCTAGTGACACCATGCTGCCTCGGGCCCTGTAATCCATTGGATTGCAAAAAACTTTATTATTCTCTGTTTTAAATGTATTTCCATTAATTTACTTACCACAGAAATCAGACTTACCGGCCTGTAGTTCCCAACATCTTCCTTACTTCTGCTTTTGTGAGAGGGACCACATCTGCTCTTCTCCAGTCCTCTGGGACCACTCCCAACTCTAGAGAAGCATTGAAAAGGTCAGCCAGAGGAGCTGTTAGAACTTCCCTAAGTTTTTTCATTACCCTTGGATATATGTCAACATGCTCTGGAGCCACTAAAGCCCTATCACCACCCCCCCCCCCCCCCCCCAGCAACAGCTGGACATCAGAACTAGCATATTTCTACATGGAAGTTAGCATACAAAAAAAAAATTCAGATTCCTTTGTCATCTGAGTAATAGCAACATAAATATAAATAGGAGCCATTTCTACAACCTTCCCAAACTCTACTCATTACCCCCTCCCCCTTGCATTTTAGGAGCACCATTACAGGATAGTGCGTAAATGCCCTGCTGGCACTTTCATGGGCAAGTGTGTATACATTTATGCATCTAAGGAGCATGTAAATTCAGGCACCTACTTTATAGAATTGCCCTTTTGGTGATTAAGCACTTGTTTGGCTACTGATTGAGAGAAGGGGTTGAAAAAGCAGAATTTAATTAAAGAAAGACATCAGGAGGCAGCTTGGAAACACTGTAAAAGGTAAGAATAGTGTCTGTCGTGCTTTGCTTTCATCCCTACAGTGTGAAGATCACCGAGCCCTCTCTGTGCACTGCAGCACATGTATGCAGGGATTGCTTGAGCGGTATTTATGCCACTGATTTATGCTGTTTCTTACTGCAGTAAGTAAATGTTTGGTGGTTGTTAATCTGCTGTGTGTGCTATTACTGCTTTTCATGACTCAGAGGATGGGAGCAGGAAGGATGGAGTGGAAAATCAATAATGTGTTGTTATATAGGCTGTACATATGTAAACTGCACTCAAGGAACAGAGGGACCTATAGAAAAAAAATCTATTTGGTAAAGGACTCCTGTGAATGTAATTATTGTGAAAAGTGTATGTATATATATTATTTTTTACTGTGATCCCCCTTTCTATTTTGGTTAAAGAACCTGGAAAGAAGTTAACTTAGTAAATGATCCCCTTTATGTTTCTATGGGGTCCTGTCACTGAAGTGCATTAAGTTGTGATGTGCATGAATTAACACAGGCTCTTAACACTGGTCTAACCCACTGATCTTAGTGGATGAGCCCTTGCGCCTCAACCATCCCCCCTTCCAAACCCAGAGGTCAGAAGGGTCCCAACTGATGGCAGGCGAGCCACTTCTTCAGAGGTAGCCAGTAGGTGGCTCTGAAAAGTGCCCTTGGGGGCAGGCCCGGCAGAACCATAGCCTGGGGTAGGTCTGAAAAGAGTCCATTGGATGCAGGCCTGGCACCAGGATCTAGGGTAGGCTAGAGACAGAATGCTGAGGCAGGACTGGTCTGAAAACAGGACACAGAGACTGGGCTGATATAAGACATAGGGGCTGGGCGGGAGACAAGATGCTGAAGCAGGACTGGACTGGAGAAGACTAGCAAACAGGAACACCAACACCAGATGACACGTTCTGAAGGCAATCAGGAGAACACCCCAGCCCCCTTAAATAGGACTTCCCTGGTGATGTCTCCTCCGACAAACCGGTCCGATGCAGGAACCCAGCCAGCAGTGAGAGCCTTCCTATGGGTATCTTGGCGTTTACTACCAGCTGATTTCTACCATGAGCTAAAAACACTACTGCAGCTTTTTAAAAGACCCTCTGAGTGATTTTTGACTGCATGAGTAATGAATGGTTGGGTCCAGTGTGTTACCCATTCCCTCCCCTTTAATCTTCCTGCTCTCACCTTTCTTCCCTCTCATACCTACTTTGTTTTTGGCTTCCCTTACCTTCCTTATCTCATGTCACCTTCCTTTACATTCATCCTCTGCATCTAGCTTCCTTCCTCTTCTTTTATACTCCCCTCCCCCCATCATCTCCCTCTTTCCATCTCCCAGGCTCTTTCTAACACTCCCACCACAGGCTCACCTGCCCCTAGACTTAATCACTCATCCACTCTAATCCCAAATTAGCACCTCTCACACACATTTCAAGTTCACTCCTGCAGGTTCATCCCCTCATTCTCAAGCTTTAGAAACATTCTGTCATTGAATGGTGTAAGTGGAATGCATGGGTGAAAGATAGGTTGGAACTGGAAGCAGTGGAAAAAGTAGTAAGAGAATTTTACAAATGCATCGTTGGGGCATACCCCACCGATCCAATTTAAATGCCTACTCTCTGCAACACAACAAAAGTAAAGTACGTAATGGACATAACAGAACTCTCCTGTTGACTGTTCCACATGAACATTATCTAACCACAACATCACCTTGTATTTGGGACTTGTGCGTTCCTAAGATATGGACGTCTTTCAGCTTAATGGAACAAAACAAAGACGAGCAAGACTAAAAGATGTTTTGAGCTAGACCTACTTTTATAATGGATAGCTGTAGTGGGAATTGAACCCTCTTCTCCAGGATCAAAGCTTGCTGCACTAACCACTAGGCTGCTCCTCTACTCCACACAAGAGCTGCCCCAAATGGCCAGATGACCACTGGAGGGACTCAGGGATCACCTCCCCTTACTCCCCCAAATCACAAAACATTTTTCCAAACAGCACTTTCAAAAGTAAAAGAGAGACTTTTTTTGTAGAAAATTACCTTTCCTGTTCTGATTTTACAAAAATGTCCAAATTCAGACTTAGATGTCATATCTAAAAATTCCCCTTGTGCATTTGACTTGCCCAAAGTCACAAGGAACAGCATTGGGAATTGAACCCATATTGCCAAGATCAAAGCCTGCTGCACTAACCATTAAGCCACTCCTCTCTTTTGGACAGCTTGCATTTGGACGCCTTTTGTTTGAAAATGGGCCAGAACAATGGGCATCTAAATCACAAAGAAGTCAAAATCACAGGACGTCCTTAGTATTTTCGAACACAAAAGATAAACGTCCATCTTTTTAGAAAATGACCTTCATTCCTGTTCGAAATTTAGACATCTTTGTAAAACATCCAAATTCTGATTTAGACATTTCTTTTGAAAACGCCCCTTCTTGTGCCATATGCCCCCAGCACTGCCACCCCATCCATTGCATTGCAGCCAAGCAGTGGAGGCAATGGATGGGATGCACTTTTGGTGCCTCCACCTCCCTGGTCTCCTTTGCAGTCATACTGCCCACAAATGGCTTGCCCTTTTCCTTCCCACCCACCTCCAAACACATCCAAAAATATTAGAAATGTATCTGCTACCTACCCCTCCTACCTACACAAAGTAGGAAATAGAGCCCAAAGCACTAGGATATCCCCTTAGGATAAATTACTTTATTTTATAATGTATCTGACCAGAATATTAACCCTCTCTTTAAAACACTCCTCCCCCCCCCCCCCAGCTGTCTTCAGGTGGGGAGCAGACATCCAATGATCCCTCTAATTCACTGCATAGAAATAACCATGTTTTTAAAGCTTTCCTAAATCCCCTATAATGATCTAATAATAAAGCTGGTTTCTTGTTTTGGGTAAACAGAGTTCCCAAAAAATTTGATTAGTTTTCATTATTCTGACTTGTGGGAACTCAGTTTTCCTTATCTCAGATTTGAATTTTAGTCACTGTGGAACTCCCACTTTCAGTCTGATTTCACTATCTGGTCTCAAGTCTTACTCAGTCAGTAAGTTCAGTCTTCTCCATACCTGGTCAATAAAACCAAGGTGGAACTGTAGAAACTACTTTATAAAGCAACTCTCAAAGTTCTAAAGGAAAATATCGCTCTAGTCATACTGTTATCTGACATGTAGTAATTACTATTATTTTCTGTCTTTCTAGACCTCTCATCAAGATGCATTATTTATGTTAACTGACATTTCTTCTATTTCTTCTATTTCTATTTAAACTTATATCCTACCTTTCCTTTCTAAAATAGCTTGTCCAAAGTGATTTACAAAATATAGTATTATAAATTATTAATTAACCACAATAAAACCTAAAAATACTATTACAGCATAAGCATATATAGCCAGTCTCTAGGTAGACTATCGTGCAGCAGCTTCAAGGGCCTAGAGACTTTAGTGGGGGGGCTCTCCTAACCTACTTTTGGGGGTCCTGATGATTAGAAGAAGATCAATATACAATGCCCTTGCTTACTGGAGGTTCACTCAACACTGCTCATGTCTTTTACCCTTCCTGCCATGGTTCACACTCACTCCAAAGATGTTCATTGTCCTCTCTGGAAGGCTACATATAAAAATCATATTTTACTGGGTGAATCAAGGGAATCAAAGAAGTTCATCTGTTGAGCTTCAAATACATGATTAAAAACAAAAGCAGGATGGAAACAGGGAGGTACATTTAGGAGTAACATCAGGAAGTACTTTTTCACAGAGAGAATGTTGATTGTCTGGAATATCCTCCTGGGGATGATGGAGGCAAAAATAGTGAGATTTCAAAAATGCATGGGATAAAGAGAGGATCCCTTACTACTTATCTACTAGGATAAATGCATTCATTCTACACTGGAATTCAATCCCTTCAGCTGTATCATATTCAATCTATGAATCCATCGTTCTTCTCTTCTCAGGAACTGCAGGCAACAATCTCCCCCTCTACTGTTTCTAGACACATGATCTACCTCAAAACATCTTAACTCCTCAAACACATGGTCTTCGACTAAACAATGCTCTACCATAAGTGTTTCCTTGATCTTTCTGTGCATCACTCTCGAATGTTCAATTAACTTTGTTTTAAGTTTTCTAGATGATTGTCCGACGTAGATCTTCCTACATATTTACAGTACACTACAAAATCACAATCACACATATTTGAGTGCCATAATTCAAACTCTTTCACATCATATGTGTTCACAAATTTCTTCAAAGTCAGGGTAACCTCACATGCTCAACAATTCATGAAGGGACCATGTCAAGTGCTGGAAGATTCTATAACCGACGTATCCAGTAAAGAAGCAGGAGATAAAAGTTATTTTAAATTCCTGCCCCATTTATACCCCAGTCTAATCCATTTGTCAATAAAAACAGGGAGACCTCTCAATACTTCCCAATGTTTTTTCAAAATTTTTGCTACTGGCAGCTGCCTGACCCATATTGTAAAACACAATCTGTTTCAGTCTGATTCCCACATCGCTCTTGACATAACAAATCTTGATTATTATATAAAGCTCTCTTGAACGCAGCCTTCACTACTTTCCTCGAATATCCTCTCATCTGTAATCTTTCATTCAAGTTTTTCACTTGTTGTTTATATTCTTCTTGCGAGGAACAATAGCTGCCTATATCGTAAAAATTGTGAAACAAGGAGATTGTTTAGGCAGATTTTCCTTCTGATATAAAAAAATATATATAAAAATATTCAGACATTTGTTTGCTGTAAATTTGATATTAGACATGGTTTAGGTGAAGTGGTTTTTTTTGTTTTGTTTTTTGGATTTACTTCCCTCCTCTTGATTTGTGATCTTTAACTGCTGTCATTTACTATGTTACTACTATGTTACTATGTCAAAAGACACTAATTATTCCTTCCCCTGTATTCTCTTCCTTATAACTCTTCTCCTTTCAGATTATTTGGATCCTGTTTAAGGACTCCTATATTTTTGCTGGGGCTCTGGGGATCTTGGTGAAGAATCCTTTCTTTGGTTAACCAACTGTTTGGCCAGCAGCTCCTCTTTAACTCTGAAAAATATTTACAAGCAACCTTTCCTACTGCGCTCTCTCTCTCTCTCTCTCTCTCCTATGGGTTTCCTTTTATTAGGCAAATTGTCACATCAACAAAATCTATTGATGGATGTTGGTAAGCTCTTTTGAGCAGGGACTGTCTTTATGTGTATGGTGTACAGTGCTGTGTATGCCTGGTAGTGCTATATAAGTGTTAAGTAGTAGTAGTAGAGTGCTCTTACAGAGTTTTAAATACATTTCATTACCTTCTAAGAAGAAAACGCTAAATAAATCACACAATATGCCATATAAACTAAATACATCTTTATATTAGGCTAATAACCTTAATACTTTAACAAGTTTTAAATTATTGAAAAACTCAAAAATACAAAGATGGAGTCAGAAGTCCAGCAGCGAGAGGGGTGCTATCCAGTCTTTTGCATTGAGTTTCACATGTATGATTATCTCCCAGTTGGTGAGCAGTTATATGTGTGTGCCCGATGCAAAGAACTCCAAGCTCTCATAGAACGGGTCCATTCTTTTGAGGCAAGAGTAGCAGACTTGATGGAGCTGCAGGAGACAGAGAGGTAGAGAGGAGACCTACAGGGATGTTATAGAGAAGTCCCACCTCCAGTCTGGTAGCCTCTGTGCTGCCTTGGAGGAGGGAGGTCTCCTAGAAGGAGAGCATCACCCTGGTGAAGTAGGAAGTACTCCTGTAGCCAGGACCTGCCCACCAGGGGATGACCTATCCTCTTGCACCCAGGATATGTCTCCTAGTGCTGCCCAGGAGGGAAGAGTTAGGACAGCTGTTGTAGTTGGTGATTCGATCATTAGGCATATAGATAGCTGGGTGGCTGGTGAACACAAGGATCACCTGATGACTTGCCTGCCTGGTGCGAAGGTGGCGGGTCTCACACGTCACCTAGACAGGATCTTAGATAGTGCTGGGGAGGAGCCAGCTGTCTTGGTACATGTGGGTACAATTGCAAATGAAAATATGAGAGGGAGGTTCTGGAAGCTAAATTTAGGCTCTTAGGTGTATAAAACTGAAATCCAGATCCTCCAGGGTTGTATTTTCAGAAATGCTCCCCTTTCCATGTGCAGGACCCAAAATGCAGGCAGAGCTCTGAAGTCTCAATGCATGGTTGAGACAATGGTGCAGGGATGAGGGATTTAGATTTGTTAGGAACTAGGCAACATTCTGGGAAAGGGGGAGACTGTTCCGAAAGGATGAGCTCCACCATCACCGGGATGGAACTAGGTTGCTGGCGCTAACTTTTAAAAAGGAGATAGAGCAGCTTTTAAACTAGAATGGGGAGAAAGCCGACAGTCGCCCATGAGCGCATGGTTCGGTGTCACAACTGTGAGGAATGATCCGGAGTAGTGAGCCCTTGGGCCGCTGCAGGAGACCGGCAGCAGCAGGTGAACCACCCAACAGGAAGCAAGACTAAACTCAGAGAGATTGGTACACGATTCAGGACTCTCAAACAGGCTTGGCTGGACAGAATTCTGGAATGGACTTCACTTGGCTGGACCTAGATGCAGGAACGGACTTGGCTTGGCTGGAACCAGATGCTGGAACAGACTTGGCTTGGCTGGAGCCGGATGCTGGAATGGACTTGGCTTGGCTTGGCTGGAACCAGATGCTAGAATGGACTTGGCTTGGCTGGAACCAGATGCTGGAACGGACTTGGCTTGGCTCGGCTGGAAGCGGATGCTGGGATGGACTTGGCTTGGCTGGAACTGGATGCTGGAATGGACTTGGCTTGGCTGGAACCGGATACTGTAACGGACAGCTTGGCTGGGATAGGATTAAGGATACTGGAACAAGATTCAGGATACTGGAACAGGCTAGGCGGGAATGAAAGCTGAAAGCAAACAGGGCAGCCACAAGCAGGATTGGAACTGAAACTAAAGACAACCAGGGCAGACACAAGCAGGAAGGGAACTGAAGCTAAAGACAAACAGGGCAGACACAAGCAGGAAGGGAACTGAAACTGAAGACAACAAGACAAGAACTAGCAGGGCTGGGACTGCAACAAGTATTCACAGACAAAAACTCATCTGAAGACCTCTGTTGCAAAGGAAAGTCTGAAAGTTCCCAGGTGCTTAATAAAGGCAATTACAGATGAGGTCACAGGTGAGGCTTGGCAGCAGAAACACCAGGGAAAGTCTGGAGTGCTGGAATATCAGAACTGGAATGAACTCTGGAACATGTCTGGGAAACAGGAAGAAGACAGTCCACAGCAGCCATAGGGCCTGGTCCAGGGGCGTATCTGCGTGGGGCCACAGGGGCCTGGGCCCCCGCAGATTTCGCCCTGGCCCTCCTCCCCGCCATCAACCCTCCCCTTCTGCTTACTTTTGCTGGCGGGGTGCCCCAACCCCCGCCAGCCGAGGTCGACCCGCAATCTCCATATTTCGTCTTCCTCCGTGGCCATGTGCTTCAAGGAAGTAACGCTGCAGTGCTGATTGGTTGAATCCAGATCAGCATCTGACGTCGCTGCGACGTCAGACGCCGAACTAGATTCAACCAATCAGCACTGCAGCGTTACTTCCTTGAAGCACATGGCCACGGAGGAAGACGAAATATGGAGATTGCGGGTCGACCTCGGCTGGCGGGGGTTGGGGCCCCCCGCCAGCAAAAGTAAGCAACGGGGGAGGGTTGACGGCGGGGAGGGGGTGGAGAGAGGCGGCGGCGGCGGCGGCGGCGGCGGCGGCGGGGGGGGGGGAGGGAGGCAAAAATGTGCCCCCCTCTCTGGCTCTGGCCCCCCCTACCGCCGGATTCCAGATACGCCCCTGGCCTGGTCACCCGGAGGTGAGGTGAGTGTAGGCATGGAATACAGTCACAACCATGACAGTTCGGTGTGGAGTATCCTTGAAGGATACTATTTAATCAGGACATTTAGGAATCCCAGTAGAGAGGTTTCAACGGTGCTTAAAGTAAGCCAGGTGTGCTTAATGAGAGAGCAGGATAAAGGATGCACATTATCCCCTTCAACTTCTAAGCAGTTTGTAGGTCAAAGGAAAAGACAATTTGAAGTGCCTGTATACAAATGCTAGAAGCCTAAAAAATAAGATGAGAGAGTTAGAATATTTAGCACTAAATGATGAGGTAGATATAATAGACATCTCAGAGACTTGGTGGAAAGAAGACAATCAATGGGACACTGTTAACAGGTACAAATTGTATTGCAATGATAGAGAGGATCAAATTGGAGGGGGGTTGCATTATATGTTAAAGAAGGAATTGAGTCAAATAAAATAAACATTCCACATGACACAGGTAGCAGCGTAGAATCATTATGGATAGAAATTCCATGTGTGAAGGTAAGGAGTATTCTTGTAGGGCTATACTACTGTCCGCCGGGGCATAATGAACAGATGGATGAAGAAATGTTTACAGAGATTAGGAAAGCTGGCAAATTGAGAAATGCTATAATAATGGGTGATTTCAATTACTCTGATATTGACTGGATAAATGTTACATCAGGGAGTGCCAGGGACATAAAATTTCTAGATGTAATAAACAACTGCTTCTTGGAAAAGCTGGTCCAGGAACCGATGAGAGGGGAAACCATTTTGGATCTGGTCCATGATGGCATGCAGGGCATAGTGCAAGAGGTGGCGGTGTTGGGTCCTCTGGGAAACAGTGATCATAATATGATCAAGTTTGAGCCACTATCTAGGATGAACCCGCAAAAGAAATCTACTATAGCTGTATTTAATTTTCGAAAGGATGACTATAATAAAATGAGGAAATGGTTAAAAAGAAACTAAAAGCTGCAAAGGTTAGGACACTAAATCAGGCGTGGACATTATTTAAAAATACCGTCTTGGAAGCCCAGTTCAGATGCATTCCATGTATTTGCAAATATGGAAAGAAGAGAAAACATCAGCCTGCGTGGTTAAAAATTGAAGCATAAGAGGCCATTACAGCCAAAACATTGTCCTTCAAAGAATGGAAAAAGGAGCCAAATGAAGAAAATAAGAAGCAACATAAGAACTGGCAAGTCAGATGCAAAGCATTAATAAAGAAGGCTAAAAAAGAATATAAAGAAAAACCTGCTGCAAAGGCTAAAACTCACAGTAACAATGTTTTCAGGTACATCAGAAGCAGAAAGCCTGTGAGGGAATCCGTGGGACAGTTAGATCATGTGGAGGGGCATAATCGAACGCAAACGCCTATCTCCATGGGCGTTTATCTCCGAGAACGGGTCCATGAAGGGGCGGGCCGAACAGTATTTTCGAAAAAATGGATGTTTTTGAGCTGGGCGTTTGGTTTTTTTAGCGATAATGGAAGCTAAAACCGCCCAGCTCAAAAATGTCCTAATCCGAGCCATTTGGTCATGGGAGGGGCCAGGATTGGTAGTACACTGGCCCCCCTGATATGCCAGGACACCAACTGGGCATGCTAGAGGTCAGTGCGGTGGACTTCAGAAAAAGCTCCCACATGCATAGCTTCCTTACCACGGGTGCTGAGCTCCCAACCCCCCTCCCCCAAAACCCACTACCCACAAATGTACAACACTACCATAGCTCTTAGGGGTGAAGGGGGCACCTACATGTGGGTACAGTGGGTTTTGGAGGCCTCCCATTTACCAGCACAATTGTTACAGGTAGGGGGGGATGAGCCTGGGTCCACCTGGCTGAAGTGCACTGGGGTACCGACTAAAATTGCATACACACAGGCCTCTAGGACTTGTTGCTGCTGTATAACATTGGCACACCAGTTGACACCTGAAGACTAATCTCTACGAAAATGTCCTTTATTGGAATAAGCACGTTTACTCACAGTTAACTGCAGAAGTTGTGCCCCACTGGCAACGAGTCTCCCTGGTACTGAGATTAGCAGTAGGTCAGAGCTGGCAGAATGCTGTACAATGCCCTCTTTCAGCCACATTCAAGGTAAGAACTAAGTTGTCTAACGTGGCTAACACAGGAAAGGGAACCAAAACTGGCTTACAAAAATGGCCACTACCGCATGGACTACAACAGGAAACACAAAAGGGCACACTCTGACCCAGTAGGCAGGGGAAAAAGCACCATGGGAGAAGAGCCTACCAACTACCAACATCGTGAGACTGTAACACAAGCTAATGAGATCACGGAGCCCAATACCCTACACCCACCACAATGCAATGCTGATGTGACCCTGTAGTGCACCTGAGAGCCACATCTGACCCAGGGAAAGGCTGTGAGAGGATCGAACACATTCTGCTGTCATGGAGGTGGGTACGGCATTTGAGGCTGGCATACAGGCTGGGAAAAAAGTTTTTAAAGTGGGGGTTTTTTTGGTGGGAGGGGGTTAGTGACCACTGGGGGAGTCCGGGGACATCATCCCCGATTCCCTCCAGTGGTCATCTGGGCAGTTGGGGCACTTTTTTGGGACTTGTTCGTGAAAAAAAAGGGTCCAAAAAAAGTGACCCAAAATCGCTGTAAAAACGCCATTTTTTTTTTATCATCAGCTACAGACGCCCATCTCTCCTCGGCTGATAACCACGCCCCAGTCCCACCTCCGACACGCCTCCAACACACCCCTGTCAACTTTATTCGTTTCCGCGATGGAGTGCAGTTGGAAACGCCCAAAATCGGCTTTTGATTATACCGATTTGGGCACCTTTGCGAGAAAAACGCCCCTCTCCCGATTTGGGTCAAAATATAGGCGTTTTTCTCTTTCGATTATAAGCTGGATACTGAGCAAAACTGACAAATTAAAGAGTGGTAAATAATCTGGACTGGATGGAATACATCCACGGGTTCTCAAAGAACTCAAGCATGAAATTGCTGATCTGATGTTAGTAATATGTAACCTGTCGTTAAAATCGTCCATAGTACCGGAAGATTGGAGGTTGGCCAATGTGACACCTATTTTTGAAAAGGGTTCTAGGGTTGATCTGGGAAATAATAGACCAGTAAGCCTCATGTCGGTGCCGGGCAAAATAGTGGAAACTATTATAAAGAATAAAATTATAGATCATGTAGACATGGTTTAATGGGACAGAGTCAGCATGGGTTCAGCCGAGGAAACTTTTGCCTCACCAATTTGCTTCATTTCTTTGAAGGTGTGAATAAACATGTGGATAAAGATGAGCCGGTTGATGTAGTGTATCTAGATTTTCAGAAAGCTGTTGATAAAGTTCCTCCTGAGAGACTCCTGAGAAAATTAAAGAGTCATGGGATAGGAGGCAAGGTTCTGGTGTGGATTAGGAATTGGTTATTGGAAAGAAAACAGAGGGTAGGGTTAAATGGTCATTTCTCTCAATGGAGGAGAGTGAACTGGGACTGGTATATTCCATATTTATAAATGATATGGAAATCAAAATGATGAGTGAGGTGATCAAATTTGCAGATGATACAAAACTATTCAAGGTTGTTAAAACACGTACGGACTGTCAAATATTGTAGGAAGACCTTAGGAAATTGGAAGACTGGGCGTCCAAATAGCAGATGAAATTTAATGTGGACAAATGCAAGGTGATGCACATTGAAGAATAATCCGAATCATATTTACCTGATGCTAGGGGGGGGTCAGCAACCAAGAAAAAGATCTGGGTGTCATTGTAGATATTACCCTGAAATCTTCTGTAAAGTGTGCGGCGGTGGCCAAAAATGCAAACAATGCTAGGAATTATTAGGAAAGGGAGGATGAATAAGATCGAAAATACTAAAATGCCTTTGTAGCGCTCCATGGTGCGTCTGCACCTTGAGTATTATGTTCAGTTCTGGTCACCATATCTCAAAAAAGATAGAGTGGAATTAGAAAAGGTTCAAAGAAGAGCGACTAAAATGGTAAAGGGGATGGAACTCCTCTCGTATGAGGAAAGGCTAAAGAGGTTAGGGCTCTTCATCTTGGAAAAGAGATAGATGAGGGGAGATA
Organism: Microcaecilia unicolor; assembly: GCF_901765095.1. Classification (NCBI taxonomy): domain Eukaryota; kingdom Metazoa; phylum Chordata; class Amphibia; order Gymnophiona; family Siphonopidae; genus Microcaecilia; species Microcaecilia unicolor. The sequence continues at coordinate 597,530,651 of NC_044032.1, forward strand.
TGATTGAGGTCTACAAAATCCTGAGTGGTGTAGAAATCGATTTTTTATTCGTTCCAAAAGTACAAAGACTAGGGGACATTCAAGGAAGTTACATAGAAATACTTTTAAAACAAATAGGAGGAAATGTTTTTTTCACTCAATGAATTGTTAAGCTCTGGAACTCTTTGCTGGAGTATGTGGTAACAGGAGTTAGCGTATCTGGGTTTAAAAAAGTTTTGGACAAGTCTATAGTTTGCTATTGAGACAAACATGGGAAGCAACTGCTTGCCATGGGATTTGTAGTATGGAGAGTTGCCACAATTTGGGTTTCTGCCAGGTACTTGTGACCTGGCTTGGCCACTGTTTGGAGAACAGAATACTGGACTAGATGGACCATTGGTCTGACCCAGTATGGCTACTCTTATGTTCTTATAGTGTAGGCGTGTGTTTTGGATGCGTGCAGATAAATCTTTCAACGCACCTGTAAAAAATGCCTTTTTAAAATTTTGGTCAAAAATGGACATGCTGCAAAATGAAAATTGGTGCGCGTCCATTTTGGGTCTGAGACCTTACAGCCACACATTGACTTAGCGGTAAGGTCTCATGCGTTTACCAGGCGGTAATGGTCTATGTGTGTAGAATGCCTTTTACCGCCCAGTTAGCACTGCGCACTGGAAAATAAAAATTATTTTACAGCACCAGAAAAAATGAAATTACGCCCAGGCCACGTGGTAGCTGGGCGGTAATTCCAAATTGACGCACATTGGGCCTTCATGGCTTAGTAAAAGGGCCATAATTTTAGTCACATATAGCTCAAGCAGTCTTTGAAAAGCTTCCTTCTGCTGGTTAAATATTGCTTTTACCCTTGAAAACACCTTCTCTCCCTGTGTCAGCAGAACTCATGTAAAACACTGATTAATCAGAATCTTAGGATTTCCCATTTTTTGAAATTGTGAAACTTCAGAAAGGCTGAAGCATAGCAGTAAAATGAGCATTTTATCACAAAGCTGGACCTGCAAGAGAACCAGAAAAGCTACAGGCAATGAAGGCTGTATCTGACTGTGAATTATACTGCAGGAAAGAGCATGTGATTTATTGCAATCATAAGTGAATGGCCCTAACTTAGCCTTGGGGATTAAGGGGAGCTCCATTAGATAAATCACCTATTTTCTGTAGCTTTGTGAAAAGCTCAGTATGTTGTTGGAATAGAATTATCCTTTCTTAAAAATGAAACAACTGGAAAAAAAAAATCTCAACTCTGATGTCTTAGGAAGACTGCTCATGATATTTTTCAGCAATTTTGTTAATAACAGTTAGTTGTAGGTCTCCTTGGTCTTATGAATCTGTAAGACTCCTAAAAGGTACAGTACCATATTGATTTTCATTTCAGTTTCAGTATTACATTTTGTAAATACATATGACACTTTTAAAGTTTAAGTTACAGAACCACTAAAATATTGATTTTAACTTCATTTTGTTTGAATTACACTTTATGAGTAAAAAATGTCTTTTTAAATGCATGGCCAAGGACGCGATTAAAAGTTTTAATCGCGTGGCTGCTCGTTACTGGAAGTTTTTATAGTTGTCCATCCCTACAGTTAATGCATTGCCTCAGGGGCCTTTTTACTAAGCCGCGTAGGCATGTACACACATCCTATGTGCATCAATTTTGAACTAACGCCTGGCTACCGCATAGCCCGGGAGGTAATTTCATTTTTTATGTGCATCCGCTACGCACGCCAGAAAATTTTCTGGTTTGTGGAGCTAACCGGGCGGTAATCAGCATTGTATGTGAACTGACAATTACCATCCGTTTAACGCATGAGACCTTACCACTAAGTCAGTGGGTGATGGTAAGTTCTCAGGCCCAAAATGGACATGCACCAATTTTCATTTTGCCGCATGTCCATTTTCAGTTAAAAAAAAAAAAGGCCTTTTTTGCAGGTGCACTGAAAAATGGATCTGCATGCATCCAATACATGTGTCTACATCAGTGCAGGCCATTTTTTGGCGCACCTTATTAAAAGTACCCCTCAGTGTTTGATGGCCTAATGTGTTTGGTGCTGTAGAGGTATCACTTGCCCTGATGACTGCATGATGTAGCTATGTATGTGGGAATGAGGATGCAGATGGCTTTCTCATTTTGAAGGCTATGAGAGGAGAATGGATAGGTTTAAGGTTGAAGGTTGAAGGTTGTTTTTATTTGATTGCCCACCTAAAGCAAAGCCATCAAAGTGGATCACATTAAATAAAATCAATAGGAAGAAAGGAACAAGATAGTAGGAGGAAAAAAAAAGTGGATAGAGGAAGGGGGACAATGAAAAAAGAGAAATAGCTACATACTACAATCCACAGACGCAAAGGACAAAGAAGTCCTCCAGGTTACATGCAGGTCATAGGTTAAAAGCTGACCGAAACAGGTGTGTTTTCAGCATAGCTTTGAATTTAGGGAGGGTATCCTCAGCTCGCCATGCCAACGGACAGGCGTTCCATAGTGAGGGCCCAACAACATTAAACATCAGTTTCCACAGTGTACTCAAAAGTAATTCCTGAACAGAAGGTACTGCCAGAAATTGCTGTTGACTAGAGGGTACATAGGGTGTCAATAAAGAAAACAAAAAACAGGGGAGCCTGAGTGCAATACCTTAAAAATCAACAACAAAATTTTATAAACAATTCGGGATTCTACTGGAAGCCAGTGCTTGCACCTAAGCAAAGGTGTCACATGGTCAAATTTGTGGGCATCATATAGTAATTTAACTGCAATATTGTGAACCAGCTGTAGTCATTCGATCCCCTCCGTGTAATGCCCCTCAGCAAAGCATTACGTGGCACTGGGAGCAACTTTTATATTACGCTTTCCTTGTTATTGTAATGTAATGCTTGAGGGTAAACAGTTTCAATTTGTAGACCCAAAACAGTTAAAACAATTTCTAGATGCTAGAGTGGAATTGAATGTTGTGTGCCCGCCCTAAATGCAGGCTGGGGTCTGAACCAGAGGTTGCAACCACTAGTCCTTAATTATTGCTATATGTTTTACTTTAAATTCTAAATTCTTGGATTCCAAATTTCCTAAACTTGTGGACAGAAAGGCTGTTAATGATATTTCCTTTTATTTATTTTTGCCTCTTGTATAAATGCCGATTGCATATTCACGTATTGTGATGATATATTGAAATATATGAATAAAGAAATAATTAAAAAAAAAAAAAAGCAAAGCATTACAATAATCTATATGAGTCACTAGAAAGTCATGAAGAAGGATGTGAAGTGCATCTTGAGTTATTAGGTGGTTTACAGACTGAATGTACCATAAATGGAAAAAGCAGGTCTTCACCACGTGACACATGTGCATGAAAATAGAGGTTGTAGTCCGACACAACCCCTAAGACCTTAATAGTATCACTTGCCTGGAGTGTAACTGCACCCCAACTGCAATGACCGTGGGATAGAGGAGTTTTGGGCCCTGCCAAAACTTTGAAAGTGATTTTTTTGAGCATTAAGGACTAATTTTATGTCCATGCCTGGTTTAAATTCCTAACCTTTGCAGTTGAGACTTTTAGCTTTTCTAAAACCATTTTCCTCATTTTATCATGGTTACCCTTTTGAAAATTAAATGTGGAGGTGTAACTTAATGGTTAGTGTAGTGGACCTTGATCCTGGGGAACTAGGTTTGATTCCCACTGCAGCTCCTTTTGACTCTGGGCAAGTTACTTAACCCTCCACTGCCCCAGGTACAAATAAGTACCTGTATATACTATGTAAACCACTTTGAATGTAGTTGCAAGACCCACAGAAAGTCAATAAGTCCCATTCCCATTTTTCCTTAGTGACTCCACTCCAGCTATTAAGTCAAATTTGATCATTTTATGATCATTGTTTCCTAGAAGACCCAACACCGTTACCTCTTGTACTAAGTCCTGCATTCCACTAAGAACTAGATCTAAAATAGCTCTCCTCTTGTTGGTACCTGGACCAGTAGCTCCAAGAAGCAGTCATTTGTTATGTCTAGGAATTTTACCTCCTTAGCACTCCCTGATGTGGCATTTATGCAGTCAATATTGTAGATAACTGAAATCACCTATTATACTGTTGACAAATTTGTTAGCTTTTCTAATTTCTGTTAACATATCTTCATGTGCCTGATCGTTGTAGCCTGGTGGATGGCCCTATGCATATATTGTTTCCCTTCAAACATGGGATTTCTATCCATAAGGATTCCATGTTGCTGTACTGTTTCATATAGAATTTTTATTTTGTTTGATTCAATTCCCTTTTTAACATACAGTGCACCCCCCCCCCCCCCTCCAATTTGATCCACCCCATAATTGTGATATAATTCTTACCCTGGTAACACAGAGGCATATTTTCAAAGCACTTTGGGAGGCTAAGTTCCATAGGTTTCTATGGAACTTTGGGAGGCTAAGTGCTTTGAAAATGAGCTTGTAGTGTTCCATTGATTGTCCTCTTTCCACCAAGTTTCTTAGATACCTATTATATCTACCTCTTCATTTAGGGGTCCTTTTACCAAGCTGTGGTAGCAGCAGAGGCCATTTTTGCTGCACACCAGGGCCATTTTTACTGCAGTGGGTATAAAGCTCCTAAAAAAGACAAGGCCATGCAGGGGGAGCACACACTGCCACCCATTGAGGTGGCAGTAAGGGCTCCTACAGTAACCCAGTGATAACCAGCAAACAAGCAGCGCTGCCCAATTACCACTGGGTTACTGCCACACTACAAATTATGGAAAAATTTTCCATAGCACTAGACATGGTGTCAGTGGCGTACCAAGGGGGGGGCGGTGGGGGCGGTCCGCCCCGGGTGCACGCTGCTGGGGGGTGCCGTGCGCCTGTTGGCTCTTCGTTTTCATGCTCCCTTTGCCCCGGAACAGGTTACTTCCTGTTCCGGGGCAGAGGGAGCATCAAAACGAAGAGCCGGCAGGTACGCGGCACCCCCCCCCCCTCCAGCGGCGTGCACCCAGGGGGGTTCTTTCGCCAGGGGATCGGGGTTCTTTCGCCGGGGAAGGGCATCGCGCTGTTCCGGGGGGGCGCTGCACCCGGGGGTGGGGCGCATCGGTGATCCGCCCCGGGTGTCAGCCCCCCTAGGAACGCCACTGCATGGTGTGCACTTAAGGCAGAACTACTGCTATATTTAAAGATGAAGATTAATTCTAATCTTGTTCTTCTAAAGATAGAGATGAGAACAAGTCTTAAGACAGATTCAAAATCTGAGGGGTCATTCATTTTCAAAACAAACAAACAAAAAAAAGTCCAAAAAACATCATAAGGAGACAGAAAGTTTTTCTCTCAAAAACGTCCAAGTTGCAATTTTTGACACCCGATTTTAGACGTTTTGCTCCACAGTTCATCCAAATTTCAAGGGGGCGTGTTGGGGGTGCGTTTTGGGTGGGACATGGATGGCACCAAAAGTAGACATTTTTCTGCAATAATGGAACAAAATGAAAACATCTAGGGCCTAAATTTTGGCTAGATCTGCTTCAATCACAACTAGATGACCTAAACTTAACTCTGTCTCCTTGAATACTTATAAAATCTATCATCTATGATCATTAACACTTGACCATTCTATATTTCTCTTACCGGGATTGGCGATCGCCATCACAGTACTATGTAAGCCACATTGAGCCTGCAAATAGGTGGGAAAATGTGGGATACAAATGCAACAAATAAATAAATAAATAAAATAAATAAATAAATAAAGGTGCCCTAAATGACCACTGGAGGGATTAAGGCACAAACTCCCTTTCTTCTCCAGTGGTCACTGACCCCCTCCCAGACCCCTAAGATGTGATAGTGACAGTACACAGTGGCGTACCAAGGGGGGGGGCGGTGGGGGTGGTCTGCCCCGGGTGCACGTCGCTGGGGGGGTGCTGCGCGCCTGCCGGCTCTTCGTTTTCATGCTCCCTTTGCCCCAGAACAGGTTACTTCCTGTTCCGGGGCAGAGGGAGCATGAAAACGAAGAGCCGGCAGGCGCACGGCACCCCCCCCCAGCGGCGTGCACCCAGGGGGGGTTCTTTCGCAGGGGATCGGGAGTTCTTTCGCCGGGGGGGGGGCGTCACGCTGTTCCGGGGGGGCGCACTGCACCCGGGGGGTGGGGCGCCTCGCCGATCCGCCCTGGGTGTCAGCCCACCTAGGAACGCTACTGACAGTACATACCAGGCTCTATGACAGCTTCAAATATGATGGCCATTCCTATTAGAGCAGCAAGCAGGTCCCAGGAGTAGCTTAGTGGTCAGTGCAGCGGACTGTAGAGAAGGGGACTCAGGGCCATATCTCACTCCAACTAGTACACTTGTTGTGGAATGTGTAAGCCCTCCAAAACCCACCAAAAATCTACTGAATCTATACATAGGTGACATCTGCAGGAATAAGGGCTAGTGTAGTGGTGTATATTTAGATATAGTAGGGTTTTAGTGGGTTTTAGAGGGCTAACCATACAATATAAGGGGGTAACAGTGAGATGTGTACCTGGGACCTTTTATGTGAAGTCCACTACAGTGCCCCCTAGGGTTTCCCAGTGCTCTGCTGGATATCTGTGTGGCCAGTCTACTAAGAATGCTAATCCCCTCCACCCCCCCCCCCCCCCCCATACATCCCAATGGCTTGTTTTTTTTTGTTTGTTTGTTTGGTTTTTTTTTTTTTTTTTTGCATTTTTCCCTTGGACTTTTTTTTTTTAATGGCCACTTTTGAAACAAGATGCTGGATGCTTTTCTGATTTCAAAATGGCCATGTTTGCTACTAGGTTTTTGGATGTTTTTCACAAAACAGCAAAAATCAGATTTAGATGTCATATCAAAAATGCCCCTTCACATGTCTAAAATTTCTGTAATTCTTGTCATATTTTCAAGAATTTCTGGTAATGGGAAAACTAGTACAAGATTGTGGTCTGTCTTTTCAGGGTAAAGGCAATAAATAAAACTTATCTAAGGTGGTAGTAGAATAAGCTGAAACAAAAACAACATCCATAGTGTATCCTGCATTATGAGTTGGAATACATGTTGCTTTAAAGACAGATCCTGAATGAAGGGCCCAATATTTTTTTCCCTATAGTAAATTGAAATGATACTTTGCTTTTTATGCTGCAGAATTTGCAAATTGAATGGGAAATGATTTATGTACAATGAATGAAATGTTTCTGTTTTGGGGTGCCTTTTATCGGGATTTGAAGCCGAAACATTTTTGCTTTGTTTAGTTGCAGAATAAAGTGATGTAGTGATGTAGAATCAATATTGGTATTAATGTTTACAATCTCGTCTAAACAAGCAGATCAAGATGGTTTACACAATTAGTGGTATTTAACTTTTAAAAGTTAAATATATATACTTGAAATCTGTTGGAGTTAAATGGATTTTAGCTTGTGTTACCTTCAAACAGAAAAACGTTAGCTTTGCAGTTTTTTTTTTTTAATGCATGGTAACTGCTAGGATTTAACACTGACAGGCTCATATTCAAAAGAGATAGACGTCCAAAAAGTGACATAAGTCAGCATTTGGACATATATCTCACAAAAATGTCCAAATCATTATTATCAAATCCTCTTTTTTGACATCTTTCAGAAGGACATTCAAATCTCAAGGGGGGAGGGGGGTGCCAGGGGCATGTTCAAGGTGGGACTTGGGTGTTCCTAAGACATGGAAGTCTATGTTTTGAGCTAGACCTGTTCTTATAATACATAGCTGCAGTGGGAATTGAACCCAGTTCCCCCGGATCAAAGTCTGCTACACTAACCACTAGGCTAATCTTCTACTCCGCACAAGAAATGCCCCAAATGACCTCCCCTTACTCCCCCAAATAACAAAACATTTTTCCAAACAGCACTTTCAAAAGGAAAAGATAGACTTTTTAAAATAGAAAATGACCTCTCCTGTTCTGATTTTGGACATTTTACAAAAAATGTCCAAATTCAGACTTAGATGTGATATACAAAAACGCCCCTTGTGCATTTGACTTGCCCAAAGTCACAAGAAGCAGCAGTGGGAATTGAGCCCATGTTGCAATGATCAAAACCCACTGCACTAACCATTAAGCCACTTCTCCTCTGTTTTGGACGTCTTGCATGTGGACGTCTTTTGTTCGAAAATGCACCAAAAAAAGGACATCCAAATCACAGGACGTCCATAGTATTTTTGAGCAAAAAAGATAGATATCCATATTTTTTTGAAAATGACCTTCTTTCCTGTTCGGAATTTGAACGTCTTTGTAAAACGTCCAAATTCTGATTTAGTCGTTTCTTTCGAAAATGCCCCTCAATATCACTTAGAGGGGTATAATCGAACAACGCCGGCCAAATAGATAGCCGGCCATCTATTTGGCCGGCGCCACAAAGAGCAGTCCCGAACCGTATTATCGAAAAAGATGGCCTGCCATCTTTCGTTTCAATAATACGGTTCGGGCCAGCCAAATGTCAGAGATGGCCGGGTTTGAGATGGCCAGCATCGGTTTTCGCCAACAATGGAAACCGAGGTCGGCAATCTCAAACCCGGCCAAATCCAAGGCATTTGGTCGTGGGAGGGGCCATAATTTATAGTGCACTGGTCTCCCTCACATGCCAGGACACCAACTGGGCACCCTAGGGGGCACTGCATTGGACTTCAAAAATTGCTCCCAGATGCATACCTCGCTTACCTTGGGTGCTGAGCCCCCCAAATCCACTCCCCACAATTGTACACCATTACCATAGCCCTTAGGGGTGAAGGGGGGCACCTACATGTGGGTACAGTGGGTTTTGGGGGGGGTTTGGAGGGCATAACATTTACCACCACAAGTGTGGGGGGGTGGGCCTGGGTCCACCTGCCTGAAGTGCACTGCACCCACTAAATACTGCTCCAGGGACCTGCATACTGCTGTCAGGGAGCTGGGTATGACATTTGAGGCTGGCATAGAGGCTGGCAAAAAAATATTTTTTTTATTTTTTTTTTGGGTGGGAGGGGGTTAGTGGCCACTGAGGGAGTAAGGGGAGGTCATCCTCGATTCCCTCCGGTGGTCAATTGGTTAGTTGGGGCACCTTTTTGAAGCTTGGTCCTGAAATAAAAAGGGACCAAGTGAAGCTGGTGAAATGCTCATCAAAGCCGGCTTTCTTTTTTCCATTATCGGGCGAAGCCAGCCATCTCAAAGAATGCCCCCGTCCCGCCTTCACTACCCTACCGACACGACCCCTTGAAGTTTGGCCAGCTCTGCGACGGAAAGCAGTTGGCGCCGGCCAAAATCGGCTTTCGAATATACCGATTTGGCCGGGTTCAGGAGAAAGCCGGACATCTCCCAATTTGTATCTGAAGATGGCCGGCGATCTCCTTCGAAAATGAGCTGGTTAGTGATCCTTATAAGTACATAAGTATTGCCACACTGGGACAGACCAAAGGTCCATCAAGCCCAGCATCCTGTTTTCAACAGTGGCCAATCCAGGTCACAAATACCTGGCAAGATCCCGAAAAAGTTCAATACATTTTATGCTGCTTATCCCAGAAATAAGCAGTGGATTTTCCCCAAGTCAATTTAATATGTTGGAGGCACTAAGTGACCAAGCCTTAACTCAGCTGTTATCCAGTTAGTAAGCACTGGGCTGGATTCAGTTAATAGTGCTATAAATTTGGCACCAAAAAAATTGTACTGAATGATATTCTATAATGGGCATTCTGAGATCGACGTCTTTTATAGAATAACACGTAGCTCCAGGATCCGTGCTCAACTGTGGGCGTTAGGAGTTACATCAAGGAGCAAAATTCCCCGGGCACAGACTCCAAGGGGGGCCCGGCGCCGGCAAGCTTCTTCCTGCCTGCCTGCCTGCTTCCAGGTCTGTCTTTCTCCTGCTCCTGTGTGCCAGGACCTGGATGATTGTATTAACGCAATAACCCGGGTGGTTATCGCATTAATGCAGTCATCTGGGTCCCGGCACACAGAAGCAGGAGTCTGAGACGACCGACCAAGGGAAGAGCAGTTAGACCATCAAACCTCCTTGAGTCAGACACAGGAAGGTAATGGGGCAGGCGGGCAATTGGGGGCAGTGGCCCAAATGTGGGGGGTGGTTCGAGTGGGGGGCATGGCACAGTGTGGCGTGTCGGCCCAGGTGGGGGGGAAGTCGGCGGTCCTGCCCCAGGCCTGGCTGTGTCTCATCACAAGTACCTGGGAGAAACTCAAACAGTAGCAAGATTCCAGTAGTGGCTTTCCCCATGTCCATCTTAATAACAGACTATGAACTTGTCCTCCAGGAACTTGTCCAAATCCCTCACTGTTCTATAACATTGTATGCATTTTAAGTAAACGCCCCTGACTCGCCCATGCCCCTCCCATTGCCACAGTCCCTTTGCCCATGCTCACGCAAACACTTAGGTGCTATTCTATAAATGGGTGCATAAGTGTGTTTTCGTGCAGATCTGCTGTTTCTGCCCCATTGCAGCGCCTTGAATCTGTTAGAACGCTTTTCCATGCCGAAAATTTGGTGTGGAAGTAGCACCTAACATTCAGCACTATTTCCCCTGAATACCTAGAACATACTAACAAGGTAATGTTTCCATGCCTATGCCAAGCCTTTTCCCAGAAAAATTCCTTAATGAACACACTAATAGCCAGTTAAATCGCATTGAATATCGACCCCCTAAATATATGAGCATAACTCTTAAGCTCCTAAATTAAGATTAATTTTTAACTGAAAAAAGTTATGCTCCTAAATTTGTCTGAAAATAGGGCACAAATTTAGGACGCTAATTTAGGAGCATAAATTTAGGAGCCCAGCATTTTATGAATATTGGGCCCTATGCTTATTTTGATGTGCTTGGTTTGTTTTGTATTGTATTTTGTGGGGGGAATTTTGTTTTGTTTTGTTCTAATGTTATATGTTACTGTTGTGATCCTGCCTTAAAATCTTTGTGGTTAGGCAGATTAGAAATCTTAGATTAAATTATATTAAAGGAAATATGTGAGCGAGTTGAAGCAAAAAGAAACTTCTTGGCATCTTACAGGCTAGACAATGGAAATCATGGACGTAAGAGAAGAAAGGAAAAGGTTTTAGTGTTTTGCAGGTCAGGAGTGCATATTCCTGAGTGTGAGCCCAGAGAAGAGGAGAGTTCCTGGCAACAGCTGCAAAGAAGCTCCTGGACTGAAAGTGAAGAAGAGGAGTCCATGAGTGAAAGAAAAGGAAGTTTCCAAGTATTGTTTCTTTCTACTTTTGTCGTTCTGCTTTTAATCACCCAGAAAAGATTTGGGGTAGATATTCAGAACAATTTAACCAGGCAAGAGAGGTTCCTGCCTGTTTATATCAGTGAGTGGACCATGGTTGAGTTTTAACCGGCATTTAATCATATAAGGGTCCTTTTATATAACCATAGTAAAAAGTGGCCTGCGGTAGTGTCTTTTAGGCGTGCGCTGGGCTATTTTTTAATGGGCCGTGAAACTGTTCTGCACTAATATTAAAACTAACGTGCACCTATTTATGGCCTGACCCACCAGGAACATCTCCCCCACCCCGTAGCAGAAAATAGAAAACTATTTTCTACCGTGGTATTTGGCATGCACCAAACTCAGAATTATCACCCGGCACACGTGCTACCCCGGCGGTAGTGCCAATTGGGTCCATGCTGCCTGCTCGTTAGCCCTCCTGTGCCTTTGTAAAAGGGCCCCATAGTGCTTCGAAAAAACCAGTGTGACTGGCATGACACTAACTGGTTAATCACCAGAACTAATGTGCAATTGCACATGTGCGCTTAACCATAATATGAAATACAAACAATCAACTGCACGTGTTGTCAGATAAACCTCAAAATTGTACATAAGGCTCTACTCGTCACTTCTAAAACCTTTCACTCTTATCTTGTTTTATTTTGAGTATTCATCGTTACGTGTTCAGAGGAGAAAAGACCTCAGAGCCCTCTACTGGGTCCACACTGCGAACACATTAGCAGCATAGCTGCACCATCGTGAGCTGCCCTCTTTTAATCATTGGTCTTAAAAACTCCTCATTTTTTTCTTTTTTTGTTTACTTCTTTGAAATTAATTTGTGCAACGGAACAATTCAAAGGACACCATGACAATGCAGCACTTATCTTAAAGAGCCAAACAGGGCCACCATTTCACTCCCATTCACGCTTCCTCAGGGGCAGTGATGTTTACTGCAGTGTCATAGAATAACACAGATACTCCGCTTCTTTTTCAAAATGTTGTCCATCCTGGTTAGTGTCAGGTCAGTTCAGCGGCGGAGTCAGGGTGGTGCCAGATTAGCAGAGATATTCAGTGCACAAACTGGAAAGTACCTAGATAAAGTGAGGACAACAAAAAGACCGTTATCCGGGCACCCAGAGAAATTTGGCAGCCGCCAGACCAGAATATTAGTGCCAGTACCCAGATTAGGCACAGCATTGAAAATCCAGGTCAAATTCAGCTGTTGAAAACACTGACTCTCACTGGCTGAATATTTGTGTGTGTGGGGGGGGGGGGGGGGTTATTTTATAAATATATACAAATGAAAAACCTGGACTGGATCTGATATCATTTTGAGTCAGTAAGAAGAGAGATTCTGTTTCTACATAAAGCTTTCCCTGAACATAAGGCCTTAAAGTTTGTCATCCTGCTGTTCCCCTCCACACACCCTGCCTGTCCTTTAGATATAGCTCATAAGGACAAGTAGCCCAAGGGTCCGTTACATTAACAAGAAAAAACTGAATGAACAAACCCTAACAGATCTGAGAAAAAACAGTCACATCAAATTTTACATTTATACTTTCTCTGGTGTTTGGTAACAAACACAGAACAGCTATCCATGTTTATTTTCTGCTGTCCCCTTCTGCCTATTTCAATAATGCTTTTTTTCTGATCACTGTGGGTCTTGACATTTGTATTTAAGATGTTGCATATACAATATATTACAAGGCAGTGGCCATGTGCAGGCTTATATGGGCCATGTTCTATGACAGGCAGGGGATGTAACAATTGGAACATAGCAGAAGGGAAGGTGGGAGACAGTGACGGGGTCTCTCAGTGGCAATTTAGGGTTCAATTAACATCTTGGTGTAGAATGGTTGTCCATATATTATGGTGGTCATCCATCAATGATGTCATGTACAAAGGGGGGGGAGAGACCTTTGTGACAATATATGAGAAGGAGGGGGTGAACTATCATGATGATATGAAAGTCTTAATATAACCACTACTATGATTTTGTACTGTTCAACTAGATGAACCTCCAACATTCATGAAAGTGTCAGAATCACTATGGCAGTCATTTCAACAAAAGAGGAAACACAGACCAGGCTTATAATGAGTTCATTCTGCTCCATTCTCTAATTAATGGTACCATCTTTCATTCAACCATGTTGAATGCACTTCGGCCAGGAGCATTTGTTGCGATACAGCGTCCAGATCATGTTGAATAAAGTGATGAATGCCAACCTTTATGACTTTTGGTAGTATGAATTTTCATCGGGGCCTACTTCTTCAGTTAATACAAAATGTTATTAACCTGTAGCGTGGCTCAGCTGTTGTTGAGGACATGATACAGTGCTTTGGTTTTCATTGGTTGTGCGCAGGCCAGGCTTGTAATAAGGTAACACACAGTCTGACCTCCAACTAGGCAGGTTTGGCTGTATCTTGCACCGTGTAGGCTAGTTTTAGTCTCAGGCTGATGCATCTGTATGTTGGACTGATCTTTAGTGACCTGCAAAATCTAAGGAATGCTGAAGCCAGCTGCTGCTAATGCTGATAGCAGGGCCGGATTAACACTGCATTTGTAAGGCAATCCCTACTATGGACTCCCATTTACTTGGTTTTTCCAACTTCCTCGCTTGAATCACATTCATTTTCCCTGCTTTCCTCCCAAGGGTTGGTGTTGGGGGGGGGGGGGGGAACAGGGTAGCTGCCCCGGGCCCCAAAGCTCCAGGGGTCTCCTGTAGGCCAGCATGTCTTTTCCTTCTCTCTACCCTTGTCTGGCATCTCCCTCACCTTCCCGGTTTATTTTAAAAATATTTTTTTCTAAGCAGAGGGTTTGCTGCGCAGGAGCAATTGAAACATGTTGCCTTCGGAAAAATTTGGCCTCCTCGGCACTCTTCCTTTGCTGCTGTGGTCCACCCTACCACTGACACGTCCTGTTTCCACTTGGGCCTAGTGTTCCAAACACCAGCTATAACCTCAAAAGCAATGCTTTCATTTTTCAGAAACTTGCACCACCACTCACTCCTGTATACTCACATTTGCACAATAGAACCCTGGGACACATTCTTTTCATGCACACTTTCCCATAATCCAGAATCCACTTTCTCCTATACCTCAGGCTCATTTATCTTCAGCTAGCAGCACATATCATGGCCAGCCACTTCAGCACAGTTTCTATCATGCCTACAATATCTGCAAGGGTCCCCCAGCAATGCCACCACTTCCTAGGTCACCTTAATGATAAGCTGCCACCTGCTGCCTCATGCAGCCAGACTGACCGCCCCCCCCCCCCCCTTGCATGCTCAATGTGGCTTACATTATGCCATAATGGCGATCGCCATTTCCGGGTGAGGAATTACAGATGATATTGCATTAAGGTGCATACATGGTAAAGTGGAATACAGAGTGGTATTACATATAAGTTCCTACTTAATAGAATAGGTTATAACACAAGTTAAATAGTCAGTTATTGAAGAACATTTCCAACATGAGAGATAAAGTGGTAGTGCGTATTGCGTGGCTTATATTGGCTGACAAATGCATAGGTAAGTGTATGAAGAGTAGAAAAGTCAAGATATTTAATTTGATGAAGCCAATAAAAACCTTTTTTGACAACCTGGAAAACAATTCTTCAGTGGAAATGCCAAAAAACAGTTGAAGCCAGGCATTTGCACTGAAGAATTGTTAGTACAGGAATCAAAGCACCTGCATTAAGCCTCATTGATTTGGTTTGGAAACCTGTGTGACACCTGACAAAGGTTTGTCTGAAACTTAACCAGGTTGGGTCCTGTTTTCCAATTTAATCTTGTTTAGATGAGCTCTTGCCTACTCTTCTTTCCCTGGATTGCTGCTGCTGTTGTGTCATTTGCTTCTATTCTGCAATGGGCTGTCTCCTGTTTGTTTTCATTTTAACCATATCTTGGTACATGACCTTCCACATACCTGTGTACATTTTGGAGTGACATCAGATGATGATATTTGCTGTGCGTTCTTCTCCCTGCCATGGCTTGACTCAGGGCCTGAGATTTCTAGAGTAGAAGATAAACCTTGTCAGGGTGTACAGCGCAGACATATTGGTCACTGTCACATTTTGTACACTTGATAGCTGCTTATTAGCCATGTGATTGGATAAAAAAAAGTCTGCACTTTTAAAACAGTTCTTTGTGTTCTTTTAAGGGTTTCTCCCTAAACCCTCAACATTTTCTGAGAGGATGAGGTTTCTTGTCTATAGGACCCTGTCAATATAGATCCTCTGCTTTATCTGTGGTAGAAGAAAGATCAGAAAGTATGGATGTTGTAGGGGACACCTCTGCCTTATGTACAGATATAGGTTTACTGGTGTGGCCATACTTCTTGGCTGGCTTCTCATTTAGGAAATGGGTTGTTTTATTTATTTATTACACAGTTTCTATACCACACTATCAAAATTTCTAGGTGGTATACAATTTCCATATATACAATAAAAACAGATCAATAACAACACTTGCTCTTCCACAAAACAAACAAAAATCAGAGATGACAAATATCCCAAAGCCTTCAGATCAATACCAAAGGCCTCCCTGAAAAGGAATTCCTTCACACATTTTCTAAATTGACCATACATTGGGGGCATTTTCAATATGACATCTAAGTCTGATTTTGGACGTTTTGCACAAAATGTTTAAAATCTAAATAGGAAAGAAGGTCATTTTTTAAAAAGAAAAATGTCTTTCTTTTTTTTTAATACTGTTTTGAACAAGGTTTTGTGCTTTCAATGTTTTGATGTTTGGTCAATTTTTAAAAGAAAAAAAAGAATAGGTGCAAAATGTAGAGATTCATGCCATTGGAATGTAGAGGAGCCAGTATTTTTAGTAGACTGGTCCCCCAGACATTCCAGGAGTACAATGGAGCACCCTAGAGACCCAACACTGCCACCTCTTGCATTATGCCCTGCATGCCACCAAGGGCATGATTCAAAATGGCTCCCCCTCTCAGTTCCTAGACCAGTTGCTCTAAGAAGCATTCGTTTATTACATCTAGAAATTTTATCTCCCTGCCACTCCCTAATGTAAACATAGTAAATGACGGCAGATAAAGACCTGTATGGTCCATCCAGTCTGCCCAACAAGATAAACTCATTTTACATGGTATGTGATACTTTATATGTATACCCGAGTTTGATTTTCCTTGCCTTTCTCAGGGCACAGACCGTAGAAATCTGCCCAGTCCTGTTCTTATACTAAGTTCTGAAGCTAACATCGAAACCCCTTAAAATTTACACTCCAGCCCATCCCTATCTATTCAGTCATGATCAGGGCGTAGACCATAGAAGTTTGCCCAGCTCCCATTTTGTTTCCCAATTACTGGCGTCGCCACCCAATCTCCGCTAAGATTCCATAGAACCATTCCTTCTAAACAGGATTCCTTTGTGTTTATCCCACGCATGTTTGAATTCCATTACCATTTTCATCTCCACCACCTCCTGCGGGAGGGCATTCCACATATCCACCACCCTCTCTGTGAAAAAATACTTCTGACATTAGTCCCGAGTCTGCCCCCCTTCAACCTCAATTCATGTCCTCTAGTTCTACCGCCTTCCTCTCTCCATAAAAGGTTCATTTGCGGATTAATACCTTTCAAATATTTGAACGTCTGTATCATTTGAACATTTGAATATTTGAATATTGAATATTTATTTGTTTATTTATTTGTTGCATTTGTACCCCACATTTTCCCACTTATTTGCAGGCTCAATGTGGCTTATACAGTAGCGTAAGGTATTTGCCAAATCCGATAGAGAACAGATACAAGGTTATGTTGTGTTCGAATAAGGTAGATGTATTCCAAGCTCCATTAGGGTCGAAAGGAGGGAGGTTGTGTATTGTCTAGTACAGTCTTTGGTTTAGTTGTGTGGCCGGATGTGGGGATTTACGTTGGATCTGTATTGTAGGCCATTTTGAAGAGGTTGGTTTTTAGTGATTTTCTGAAGTTTGGGTGGTCGTGGATTGTTTTCACAGCTTTTGGGAGTGTGCACTTATATAGGAGAAACTTGATGCATAGATTGTTTTGTATTTGAGTCCTTTGCAAGTTGGGTAGTGAAGGTTTAGGTATGTGCAAGATGATCTGGATCTGTTTCTGGTTGGTAGGTCTATGAGGTCTATCATGTATCCTGGGACTACACCGTAGATAATTTTGTGGAAAAGGGTGCAGATCTTGAAGGTGATCCGTTCTTTGATTGGAAGCCAGGGTAGCTTTTCTCGGAGGGGATTGGCACTTTCAAAACATGTTTTACCAAATATCAGCCTGGCTGCTGTGTTCTGCATGGTCTGGAGTGTTTTTGTGAGTTGTTCTTTACATCCCGCGTAGATTCCGTTGCAATAATCTGCATGGCTTAGAACCATTGATTGTATTAGGTTTCAAAATATTTCCCTTGGGAAGAAAGGTTTTATGTGTTTGAGTTTCCACATTGAGTAGAACATTTTCTTTGTTACAGAGTTTATGTGGCTCTCAGAGTGAGGTTGCAGTCGATTGTGACGCCCAATATTTTTAGGCTGTCTGAGATAGGGAGGGTGTGTTCTAGGGTGGTTATGATTGTGGGTTTGTTCTTGTTGTGTTTAGATGAGAGGATGAGGCAATGTGTTTTTTCAATGTTCAGTTTCAATTGGAATGAGTTAGCCCATGAGTCCATGGTGTCCAGACCTGCTTTTATTTCATTGGTTATTTCTGACAAGTCATGTCTGAAGGGAATGTAGATTGTAACATCGTCTACACAGATGAACGGATTGAGGCCTTGATTGGATAAGGACTTTGCCAGTGGGATCATCAATATGTTGAACAATGTTGGTGACAGTGGTGATCCTTGGGGTACTCCTCAGACTGCTTTCCACGGTGATGATATGTTTGTATTTGATTTAACTTGGTATGTTATGGAGGTTATAAAACCCTTGATCCAATTGAGTATATTACCATCAATCCTGAAGTGGGTGAGGAGTCTTATTTGTATATTGTGGTTTACCATGTCGAATGCGCTCGACATGTCGAATTGGAGGAGAAGTATGCTTTTAGCTGTAGCTATTTCCTGCTTGAATTTGGCCAGAAGAGTGACTAGGACAGTTTCAGTACTAAGGTGGGAACGGAATCCTGATTGTGAGTCGTGTAGTATTGAGAATTTGTCCATGTAATTGGTAAGCTGTTTGGTCACCAAGCTCTCCATCAATTTGACTACTAGTGGGATAGATGCAACTGAGCAGTAGTTGGTGAGATCATTTGTGTTTTTCTTGGTGTCTTTTGGTATCGGGGTGAGTAGGATGTTGCCATAATCCTCAGGGAAGAGACCTTGTTGTAGCATGAAGTTTAGGTGGGATGTGAGGTCTGCTATGAAGCGGTAAGGGGCGGATTTAAGTAGATAACTGGGGCAGGTATCCAGGTTACAGTGGGTGTTGGCGAACCTATGAATTGCTTGTGTAACTGATTCAATGGTGAGGGGAGTAAATGTTGTCCAGGTACAGTCAGCTGGGCATCCATCAGGAGTTAGGGCTAGACCATCAATGAAGTTTTCGATGTCGGTGTTGTGCTGAGGAAGTGTACTGCATAATTTTGTTATTTTTTCATTAAAGTAATTAGCAAGTTTGTCTGCGGATGGGATGTCTGTTTTGGTTGTGGTGATTGGAGTGGTGTCTAATAGCTTATTTATGAGTTGAAACAGTTTCTTCATGTTTTTATAATCCGGTCCTATTTTAGTTTTGTAGTAATTCCTTTTGGCCTGTCTTATTGCACATTTGTATTTTCTGTGTATTTGTTTCCATGCGTTGAGTGTATGTTTATCTTTCCTTTTTTTCCATGTTCGTTCAAGTTTCCTGGATTGTGTTTTGAGTCTTTTTAAGTCGTCGTTAAACCATGGTATCGAGTTTTGTCTTCTTGATATTCTTGTTTTTAATAGTGCTATTTCATTTAATATGCTTCTACATCTCTCATCCCATTGAGAAGGTAATGTATGGTGTCCGGTTGTGCTGTCCATTCGTTTTCGTATATCTGTTGCCAGAATATTTTTGGGTCTATTTGCCCTCTCGTACTGCACGATGTTTGTTCTGGTATGCAATTTAATCCCTTCTTCCGCCAGTTAAGTGATAAGTTCAGTTTGTAGTGGTCGGTCCAAGGTGTTTCTGACCATTTGATATCTGTTATTAATATGTGGACAATTTGTGTGATAAGAGGTCTAGTGTGTGAATATCATTTGACTATTCAAATATTTGAACGTCATGTAACATTTATCCAGTCAATATTGGGGTAATTGAAATCACCCATTATTATAGTGTTGCCAAACTTGCCAGCTTTCCTAATTTCTGTAAACATTTCTTCATTTGTCTGTTCATTCTGTCCTGGCGGATGATAGTACAGCCCTACAAGAATACTACTTCCCTTCACACATGGAATTTCTATTCAAAATTATTCTAAGCTGCTATTTCATGTAGAATGTTTATTTTATTTGAATCAATTCCCTCTTTAACATATAAAGCAGTCCCCCTCCAATTTGATCCTTTCGATCATTGTGATACAATTTGTACCTGTTAACACAGTGTCCCATTGATTTTCCTCTTTCTACCAAGTCTCTGAGATGCCTATTATATCTACCTCATCATTTAGTGCTATATACTCTAACTCTCCCACCTAATTTTTTAGGTTGCTAGCATTTCTATACAGGCACTTCAAATTGTGTTTTTTTTTTTCCTTGGCTCTACAAGTTGACAGGGATAAGATGCATCCTTTATCCTGCTCTCTCATTAAGCACACCTGGCTTACTTTCAGCATTGCTGAAACCTCTTAACTGGGATTTCCTAAATGTCATGCTTCAACAGTATCCTTCAAGGATACTCCACTCTGAACCATGCACTCCTGGCTGACTGTCAGCTTTCCCCCCATTCTGGTTTAAAAAGCTGCTCTATCTCCTTTTTTAAAGTTAGTGCCAGTAGCCAGGTTCCATCCCAGTTAAGGTGGAACCCATCTTTTCGGAACAATCTCTCCCTTTCCCAGAATGTTGCCCAGTTCCTAACAAATCTAAATCCCTGATCCCTGCACCATCGTCTCATCCATGCATTAAGACATCGGAGCTCTGCCTGCCTTTTGTGTCCTGCACATGAAGGCTTCCAGAACCTCCTTCCCACATTTTCCTATGTCATTGGTACCCACATGTACCATGACAGCCAGATTCTCCCCAGCACTATCTAAGATCCTGTCTAGGTGATGTGTGAGGTCAGCCACCTTCGCACCAGTCAGGCAAGTGACCAGGTGATCCTCATGTCCACCAGTCACCCAGCTATCTACATGTATATGATCGAATCACCAACTACAACAGCTGTCCTAACCCTTCTCACCTGGGCAGAAGTTCTTGGAGACATATCCGTGGTGCAAGAGGATAGTGCATCCCCTGGTGGGCTGGTCCTGACTACATGAGTACTTCCTACTTCACCAGGATACTGCCCTCCTTCTAGGAGACCTCCCTCCTCCAAAGTAGCAAAGGGGCTACCAGACTAGAGGTGGGACTTCTCTACAATGTCCCTGATGGGCTCCTCTAAATACCTCTCTGTCTCTCTCAGCTCCTTCAAGTCTGCTACTCTAGCTTCAAGAGAACAGACCCATTCTCTGAGAACTTGGAGCTCTTTGCATTGGGCACACACATATAACCTCTCACTAACTAGGAGATAATCATACATGTGACACAGTGCAAAAGATTGGATATCACCCCTCTCACTGCTGGACTGCTGTTTCCATCTTAGTATTTTTGAATTTTTCAATAATTTTAAACTTGTTAATGTACTAAGGATAATTGTCTAATAAAACTTATACTGTATGATTTATTTAGTGTTTTCTTCTTAGAAAGCAATGAAATAAACTCCTCCTTTGTTATCCTAATTACAATAACTGACTACAAATGAAGAGTTCTGCTAGGGGTGGGTGCTGTGCCTTCTAGAGGCTATCTGTTAATGCTGTAGGCTGTGGCAGAAAGTTCAAGTTTTAAAGTTTTAAAACTATAGGGAAAAGAGTTTTATACTATGGAAACTAAGCTGTGCTTGCAAAACTAAAGTTAAATCTCTAAACTGGGGTTTCCTGGGACTATCAGCTCTGTATTCCTTATTTGAACTGGCTAAGCTGTGCTGCAAAACTAAAGGTACATCTCTATACCGGTGTTTCCTGTGTCTATCAGTTCTGCTCTACACTGATGCTGTGGTAAACTCTAGAATAGTCCCATAACTGCTAGCCTATGAAACTGTAATAGAGACTTTAAATGCTAAACAAACAAAGAGAACCCTAAACTCTTTAAACTGACTTTGGTAAATAAGTAGAGTAACTTAAAAAATAAAGGCACTGAGATAACCTATTTAACTCTAAATCTACCTTTCCCAAGTTTAAAAGCAATTTCTCAGCAAATAACTTACCAATGAAAATTTGTCCTGCCTTGGAAGTCTTCACTTCTGGATAGAGAAGAACAGAAAGTATGGTTTCTTATCTGCTTGTGTTGTTTGGATGACTCACACTGTAAGCTGTGTGATAATAGGGCCCTTTTCAACTTTCCTCTTTAATTAGTTCCTGTGACTTGATTGACAGAAAACTGAAAACTATCACAGTGTTTTTTAGTTCCTAACAGGAAGACCCTTTGTAAAAGATTCTCTGTGAAGGTAACTTTCTTTTAACAAACAATTTTAAAATAGAGACACAAAAGTATGACTCTACCTTGTTTCCTGAAGGTATCTTTTTTTGTTTGTTTGTTTGTTTTAAATGGTCAAGCTGTGTAGCAAACAAAAGTTAAAACCCTAAACTAGGGCTTCCTGTGACTATCAGCTCTGTATTCCTTGTTTGAACTGGCTAAGATGTGCTGCAAAACTAAAGTTGAAACTCTATACTGGGGTTTCCTGTGACCATCACACAATATACAAGAAAACATTTTAATAGCCAGCACAGGGTGTACGCAAAGATGGAGCATACAGATAGAGTAACAGGAATAAGAAAATAAGGGGACTCATTTAAAGAAAGTTGCACATGAGGTCAGAAAGGTGCTTGAATATTATCTTAGCTAGAGTAGGAGTGGATAAACATGTCCTGCTATAGTATATCACTCTCTGTGTGAGTGTGTGACTAGCAAGTTACTTCTTCCATTAAAGGTCTGGTGGAAGAGTCAAACTTTCACCTGCTTCCTGAAGTAGGGATAGTCTTGTGTTAGGTGAAACCTTTCAGGGAGTGTATTCCAGAGTGTGGGGGCTACTCCAGAGAAGGTCCGCTGGTGGGTTTCATATTGTGCGATGTCCTTTAGAGAAGGTGTGGTTAGGGATAGTCCTTGGGAGGACCTTAGTGACCGTGGAGGTGTGTAGAGGGAGATCCTGTTCAAGTACTCTAGACCATTTCTCTTAAGGACCTTGAAGATCAGACAGAGTTTTAAATTTATCTCTGTATTATACTGGTAGCCAATGAAGTTTTTGCGAAAATAGTGTAATGTGATCACGTCGATTACAACCTTCTACCAGTCAGACCAGTGTAGGATGCATTATAGTAATCCAGTCTTGATGTTAGCATGGCATACACAACAGAGAGAAGTCTTGCCTTCTCAATGTAAGGAGAGAGGCAGCGTTGTTGTCGCAAAATGATAGAAGAAGCTCTTGAAGGTTACTTGGATTTGGGGGATCAGAGTAAGTGTTGAACCTAACTGTATTCCTGACTTGTGATTTAAAGGGGAGTTCGTATTTCTCAAAAGAGATTTTGAATTCAAGAATGTGCCCATTTGTGTTAGGGATCCATAGAAGCTCATTCTTGAATTGATGTTAGGATATGAAAATAATATGAGCACACAATAGGCTGCATTTTCTATTTTTTGTTTAAAGATTCACCAAATACTAGACAGAGAGACTGATTAGTTAAAGTAGTAGCTCCTGAAGAAGCTTTATTTAGTGAAATGGAGGGGCTCCGTAGAGCGTGAGTGAGCGCTGTAGCCATAAAAATATTCAAGCTGCTACACTGAACAGCTGAGAAGAGAACACCATCAGTTAGAACTGAGTGAATGGTGATCTGTATCAAAGTTAAGTTTTATCTTTCTATCTATTTTAACAAAAAAAAAGAAAAAATTAAAAAGTGAATAATTTAAATAAATATCAAAAAGAATAAGGAAGGGGGAGGTTTTTGACTGATGATGTAGCTACTAAAAAAGAGAGTAGCACTACTTTACTGAAGTCTCTCCTCCTATATAGCAATGTATTGAGTGCTGTCAGGTACAGACTAATTGCCTTTGGTAACAGGGAACATAAAATTTCAGTAAGAAGTATTAAAAGTATGTAAAAGTAACATTCTGGTATTTAGATAATGTAATGTCTGGGATGTAATTACGTTCCCTTTTAGTAATAGATCCAAATTCTAAAGCCCAAATGCTAACATAAGTGACACTGCACTCAAAAGTGTTATAAAAATAGATTGCATATTTATTTACACAGCAGCAGAAGGTGCAGAGTAGGAAGATGCAGAATAAGAATGTGGAGGGTCTTTGAGGGTAGTAGGGTCTCCATCTAGGCCCATGAGAACATCTTAGAAGAGGAGGATGCAGCTGGAGGCTGCCGAAAAAGGGACTAGATGGTGTGAGTGTGTTTCTTAATGAAGTCAGCAACCTCTTCCATCTTGTCCCCCAAAGGTTGTCACTTCAGCAAGGTATTTCCACCAACCTCTCTTGAACGGCTGGTTCCAGGTCAAAGACACATAGCCATGAGAGTCTATGCATCCCCATGCCCACGACAGAGAGCCCGAATGCAATATCAAAAGTGTTATAGGTGCCCCTGGCAGCTACATCCTGCACTCCAGCTGCTTTGTGGTCAACTGGTGAAGCTCTGCAGCCTGCTCCTGAGGGAGAAACCCACAAGACTAAGTGTACTGCATGTCAAAGACTTCAAGTAAAGGCTCATATAACCTTGAAGGTCTGGATACGGGCAAAAAGCATAGAGGCCTGATAAAGCTTTCTTCCAAATGATCCAGACTCTTGGCCTCTCTATCTAGGGAAGCTGAGGCATGAGTCCTGGTACTCCTGGCCCAGTTGACAGCGGATTCAACTACAAAGAAGAGGTGAGGCAATTGTGCCCTTTTGAATCCAGGAGCTTTCTGTACAGAATACTGGGTATCTATCTTCTTTGGTACAAACTGTACTGGGCACTGAGAGGGGAGATTCCCAGTTCTTCATCACTGCATCCTTCAGGATATCTGTGACCCCTTCCTTGGAAGGAGATTCATAGTTCAAGTCTGATAGCATCTCAACCCTGGGCTACTCCTTGGTCTCCAACTTTAAATGGGATAGCAGATGCCATCTCCTTAACAAAACCAGTGAAAGAGAGAACCTCAGGAGTGGATTTACACCTCTCCAGTGGTGAGGAGGGATCAGAAGGGATACCATAGGACTACTCACCCGAGAAGTAATGTGGATTCTCCTCTGACTCCCATGAATGGTCCAGATCAGACTTCTCAAATTACTCTGGATGGACTGAGTGAGTGTGTGCTGCTCCAGCTCAATGGGATCCTGCCCATGCCTTGAAGGGTGCCAAAGTACAGCCCTACCTTCAGACTTTGGAGAAGCTTCCTCAACCAAAGTTCAGTGTGGTGCTGCATGGATCGATGTCAATGTCAATGCCCATCAAGGTGCTGGCATCAAAGACCACTCCACAGGCAGAAACTGGATCTCAGGAAAGAGCTCAAGCTGAGGTGCAGTTGGCACAATCAACCTCAATGCCTGAGTGGAGTGCAGCTGGAACATACTACTACTACTTGACATTTCTAAAGCGCTACTAGGGTTACGCAGCGCTGTACAATTTAACATAGAAGGACAGTCCCTGCTCAAAGGAGCTTACAATCTAAAGGACAAATGTACAGTCAGTCAAATAGGGGCAGTCTAGATTTCCTGAAAGGTATAAAGGTTAGGTGCCGAAAGCAACATTGAAGAGGTGGGCTTTGAGCACTCCACAGGCAGAAACTGGATCTCAGGAAAGAGCTCAAGCTGAGGTGCAGTTGGCACAATCAACCTCAATGCCTGAGTGGAGTGCAGCTGGAACATCTGCATCAGCTCCTCCCTAAGCATGGTCCAGTACCATTCATCGAGGGCATTGACAAAGTCTGGGGAGCTGATTCAAAGATAGCCTGGAGATGTGTTGGTGTTGAGTTGAAAGTGGGAACCTGGCTGCCTGACGACTGGCGCACCAGCACCTTCACTAAAGACAGAGAGCGCTCCTCTCAGTGCTAACACTTCTCTGGTACTAGTGACTCTGATGCCCTGGCACTCCTGACACTGCTTTTTGAAGAGGAGCAATGCCAATGCTTCTTAGGCTTCCCTTGACACTCTGCATCACGGTCCTTCAATGCTGATGAGGATGCTAAGAGGTCCTGGGACCTGCTATCAGCACCTGATGTCGAGGGAGGTGGAGACCTCCTCAATGCTGGGAAACTCTCAGTGGCTTATGCAGTCTGAGCAACTATTGAGGTTGATGCTTCCAGTGCTGATGTCAATGGACTGGCCTTCAAGGAGCCAAAAGGTTTCTCCTCTTGGACCTGATGTGCTTTCTGTGTCCTCAACTGTATTTTTAAACACAAGGAACAAGAATTAGCCTGATGATTAGGCCCTAAGCACCTGATGCACCAATTGAGCGGGTCCATCATAGAAATCACCCGATTACATTGGGTGCACCTCTTGAAGCCACTGGAGATCTTCTTAGACATCAAGAAAAGAAACACACAAATTAAACTCCTCAGTCTTGAAAGTAAAGAGCCGCTTAGTCCTAGGTGGGGTATAAATTTAAAAAATAATTAATTAAAAAGGGGAAAAACTCATAAGGAGGGTGTTGCTCAGGCCTAAGTGGGCCTGAAGAGCTGCAAAAATGAAAGAAAACTTGAAGGGTCAAAAATAAGATTTAACAGGGAAAGGTACAAAAATTAAAATATTGAGAAAAATAAGTAAAAAAAGGTATAAAATCCTACATGGAAAGGTACTTGAAAATTGAAGGAAAATGTACACTCAGAGGAAACCACAAAGATGCATCCTCCTAGCTCCACAGAATAGATGAGACTGATGGACCCACTTCAGGCAAGAAGGTACCTGTGCATGCACGGTGAGATGCTGCTAGAACATTCTTTAACTAATACCCACTAGGCAGTGTCCGCACCGGGCTCCGTCAGATGACATTCCCACATGTGAGAATACAACTAGCCTACTTGTCACTTACCTGATGAACAAAGCTCCCAGGGAGGATTATACTGCCAGGGCCGCCGAGAGGCGGGGGCAAGGGGGCAAAATTCCCCAGGCCCTGGCATCCAAGGGGTTAAAAACTGGTTAAATAGGAGGAGACAGAGAGTAATGGTAAATGGAGCTTGCTCTGAGGAAAAGGATTTTATCAGTGGTGTACCACAGGGATAGGTCCTTTGACCGGCTCTTTTTAACATCTTTGTGAGTGATATTACGGAAGAACTGTCTGGTAAGGTTTGTCTCTATGCAAATAATACCAAGCTCTGTAATAGTGTGGATAGCATGAGAAGGATCTAGAGAAGCTTGAAGAATTGTCTGAAAATTGGCAACTATAATTTAATGCTAAGAAGTGCAGGGTCATGCACTTGGGTTACAAGAATCCAAGGGAATGATACAGTATAGGGGGTGAAGTGCTTCTGTGTATGAAAGAAGAGCGGGACTTAGGGGTGATTGTGTCTGATGACCTTAAGGTGGCCAAAAATGTAGAAAAGGTGATGGTCAAAGTCAGAAGGATGCTTAGGTGCATAAGGAGAGGGATGACCAGCAGGAAACAAGAAGTGATAGTTCCCTTGTAGAAGTCTCTGGTGAGACCCCATTTGGAATACTGCATGCAATTCTGGAGACCGCACCTACAGAAAGATATAAACAAAATGGAGTCAGTCCAGAGGGTGGCTACAAAATTGGTAAGAGGTCTCTGCCATAAGACATATAGGGACAGGCTTATAAATCTCAACATGTATAAGCTGGAAGAGAGGCGATATGATAGACTGTTCTCTTGTGCTTGACTGCTTAAATATTTTAAATTTAAATGCTTTACTTTTTGTCTATTAGATTGTAAGCTCTTTGAGCAGGGACTGTCTTTCTTCTGTGTTTGTACAGCGCTGCGTACACTTTGTAGCGCTCTAGAAATGTTAAATAGTAGTAGTAGTAGTAGAGATGTTTAAATACCTCTGTGGCGTTCATGTACAGGGAAGTGAGCCTTTTTAAATGAAGGAAAACTGTGGAATGAGAGGGAATAGGATGAAGTTAAGAGGAAATAGGTTTAGAAGGAATCTAAGGAAATAATCTTTCATGGAAAAGGTGGTGGAAACATGGAATGGGCTCCCGGTGGAGGTCATAGAGATGAGGACTGTTTCAGAACTTAAGAAAGCGTGGGACAGGCACGTGGAATTCCTTAGGAAAAGGAGGATTTAGTGGTTGCTGAGGAAGGGCAAACGATGGGCCTTTTGGCCTTTATCTGCCGTCATGTTTCTATGTTTCTAAGTCACAGTTATTAACTTCTCAAGCAACCATTAATTGCTAAATATTACTCAAGAAACATGATATTTTCTTCATATCCAATGTCTCTCTTTCACTAAATCTTGCAATTAACCCTCCATGTATTACCTCTTCATCTAAATTTGTAGGTTGTAGAATGATGGACTTAGTTGTGTACAGCCCTTTCCATGGGCTGAGAAAATCTGTTTGGTATTCAGCAAGAAAGTGAGGAAAACTTTCATTAGAAACATAAACCCTGAAGGAATTTATTTATTCCAATTGCTTGCAGAATTATTTCTGCTCCACATATAGAATCAGTCCCTCTGAAATGTTAAAGCTGGGGGTTTTGGTTTTGCAGTCTGCTAAGCTTCACATGTCTGGAGATTGATCAGACTCATTCTGTCTGGATCAACTTTGGGGAGGGGTGGGCACCAGCATATCCACAATCACAGAGAATCCATTCATGATGATGGACTAAGTTAACCTTTTAGGTATGGAATAAAGCTGTTTTTATTTGAATTCTGAGGATAAGTCCTTTAGTGTTCCTCTCTTCATAAACAATAAAGATACACATTATTTTTTATATGTTGAAAACAGAAGTGCCTCCTGCAAATAATTGAAAAAGAGCTGTCAGCAAGGAAACACAGTGTATCGTGCAGTGCTAAGTAGATCAACATAGGAAGCATAACCTTCACTGAGCAGAGCTCATTTTGTCATCACACTGATTGCTGTATAAAGAAGATTTCAAAATATTTCATGTGAATGCATGCTGTGAAAAAGGAGAAATATTAACCTGTTATAAATACTGTGGTGTTACATATTTTGGATTTTCAGAGGGAATTTACAATCTCATTACTAGTTGAGATGAACCTAATCCAATCTGCTACTCATTCAATAGAAGTTCATTGTTACTGGATCTATATCCTATGGGGCAGAAAGGGTGATAAGAAACCAAGGAATGTGATAGAACCAGTAACCCAGGTCAGATGAGTTAGAAAAACACAGATCCTGAGGGAAAGTCAGGAAAAAAAGAAGAATTACCTGTAACAGGAGATCTCTGTAGACACATTGATAATGCTTCCATATAGGTATGTGTTCTTAGAAGATTAACCACCTGATGGATCTCCTCTCCAAGGTCTCAGAAAATCTAGAATGTGGCATCCCCAGAAATCCCTGTATAGGTGCAGCCTCCCTTTTCTCTTCAGACCACATACAAGCTGATATTAGGAATGTACAGGTCAAAAATTTCATTTTGTTTAGTTTCCTGTGTGGTTTATGGAATACTTTTTTTTTTTTAATTTGGGTTTAAAAAGGAAGTTTTTTGTTTGTTTCAGGGCAATATTTTCAATAGTGTGTACTATTCAACGGTATGACCTATTGCTCAAATTGTGTGCCCTATTGCTCAATAGCTTGCATTATTCTTCAGGTTAAAAAGAGCATGAAATAACATGGGAAGCATTGCTGACATTTCCCATGTCATTTCAAAAGAGTGCACTTCCTAGCTTGTATCACTTCAATTGCCAAGGTTATAGTAGGAGGGAATGAGTGGCTGCATTATCCTGCTATTTACAGAGATCCCCATTACAGCTAAACTACTTTGCTTTATCTTGATAAGCAGAGGTAACGTTTCCACAGAGATGTGACTCCCAAGCTGAGCGTTTCTTAGTTTCTTGTATTGAGTGGCAGCATGAGAATAAGTGTGGTCTGGGGTGAATGGATTTGAAGCAGTGGCATGAACTGAGCATGTGCGAGGAGTCCTGTCATCAGCGACTGGAAGCATGCCGCTGACTTTCACTTTACTGCAGCAGCATGAGGAGGAAGGGAGCAGCTCGGGCAATTAATTTTTGGGGCTGGCAGAGCTTCAGCATCCCTGCCAGCAAAGGAAATACTTTTAACGTATATGTGTGTGGGGTGGTGGGAAATGTGTCGCCCTCCCCCAGTTCACCCCTATGTCCCTCCAAAAGCGGAGGCCTGGCTAGGCCCCTGATTTAAAAGACATCATTCAAACAGGAACTGAAGAACAGTCTGTCCAAAGGTGCTATCCATTCTGGTTTATTGGTTAAGGTATTTGGTGAGATGGGGGAAAAACTAACTATGTTGAAATGGGGGATTACCTCAGGGAATTGTTAGTTGGATGGGAACATCTGGAATAAGTGTGATAGCAGTGGGAAAAACTGAAAGGTTTTCTTTTGGTTGGCCCCACAATATTGGAATGAATTGCCTATGTCTGTCCGAGGGGAATGGAATAGTAATAAGTTTAAGGTTTTTAAAAAAAACTTTATTTTTTAAGCTTTTTCCAAAGGGAAGATATGAGGGTACACTGTTGAAGGTTCTGTAAGATTTATAAATGATTTAGAGATGGGAGTAACTAGCGAGGTAATTAAATTTGCTGATGACACAAAGTTATTCAAAGTCGTTAACTCGCGATAGGATTGTGAAAAATTACAAGAGGACCTTACGAGACTGGGAGACTGGGCGGCTAAATGGCAGATGACGTTTAATGTGAGCAAGTGCAAGGTGATGCATGTGGGAAAAAAGAACCCGAATTATAGCTACGTCATGCAAGGTTCCACGTTAGGAGTTACGGACCAAGAAAGGGATCTGGGTGTCGTCGTCGATAACACACTGAAACCTTCTGCTCAGTGTGCTCCTGCGGCTAGGAAAGCGAATAGAATGTTGGGTATTATTAGGAAAGGTATGGAAAACAGGTGTGAGGATGTTATAATGCCGTTGTATCGCTCCATGGTGCGACCGCACCTTGAGTATTGTGTTCATTTCTGGTCGCCGCATCTCAAGAAAGATATAGTAGAATTGGAAAAGGTGCAGCGAAGGGCGACTAAAATGATAGCGGGGATGGGACGACTTCCCTATGAAGAAAGACTAAGGAGGCTAGGGCTCTTCAGCTTGGAGAAGAGACGGCTGAGGGGAGACATGATAGAGGTATATAAAATAATGAGTGGAGTGGAACAGGTGGATGTGAAGCGTCTGTTCATGCTTTCCAAAAATACTAGGACTAGGGGGCATGCGATTAAACTACAGTGTAGTAAATTTAAAACAAATCGGAGAAAAGTTTTCTTCACCCAACGTGTAATTAAACTCTGGAATTCATTGCCGGAAAATGTGGTGAAGGCGGTTAGCTTAGCAGAGTTTAAAAAGGGGTTGGACGGTTTCCTAAAGGACAAGTCCATAAACCGCTACTAAACGGACTTGGAAAAATCCCAAATCCCAGGAATAACATGTATAGAATGTTTGTACGTTTGGGAAGCTTGCCAGGTGCCCTTGGCCTGGATTGGCCGCTGTCGTGGACAAGATGCTGGGCTCGATGGACCCTTGGTCTTTTCCCAGTATGGCATTACTTATGTACTTATGTACTTAATATGGATGACAATTAACATACTTGATGGAGGTCAAGTATGTTAATTGTGTTTTTAATATCTTAGGTAGAGTGAGTGTGATTGAGTGCTATTTCTGGTTGGATGGTTTTCCTATTATTTTATGGCATTTTTTAGTTTAGCCAAGTTTTATATATTTTGGAAGTGTAAACCACTTTGTACTATGTAGTTAAGTGGTATATTGAGGGGCTCATTTTCAAAGCACTGCTAAATCGGTGACCTGTTGACCTGGGGGAAATTGCAACACTTCCACTTGTGCAGCGCACTCCGATGGGTGTCCTCCAAAGAATCTTGAGAGCAAGACATCATTGGCTGAGGCGTGGGCGTTCGCATGTCAGGAAACAAAGATACATCAGAGCCAAAATCCAATACTGTTCCACCTGGCTGTGATGTAGGACAAACTGGCTGCCACCGACCTCCGAAGTAGTCGTTCCATCCTGCTGAAGAAAGAAATCCATCGGACCAGTAATATCAGTCAGGGTTCTGCAGCATGGGCTCCAAGGGAAAAGCCCTTACTTTCCCCTTCTTCCTAGGTATTATTGAGCATCTTAACTCCTCCCCTCTTAATTTTTTACTCTTTCAAAAAGTACAGCGACTATGGGACATTCAATAAAGTTACATGGAAATAATTTTAAAACAAATTTGAGGAAATATTTTTACACTCAATGAATAGTTAAGCTAGAGGATGTGGTAACAGAGGTTAGCATATCTGGGTTTAAAAAAGGTTTGGACAATATCCTAGAAGAAAGGTCTATAGTCTGCTATTGAGATAGACATGGGGAAGCCACTGTTCGCCCTGGGATTGGTAGCATGGAATTTTGCTACTATTTGGGTTTCTGCCAGGTACTTGTGACCTGGATTATCCACTGTTGGAAACCGGATTCTGGAGTAGATGGACCATTGGTCTGACCCAGTATGACTATTCTTACGTTCTTTTATGTCATATGTGTGCACATATGTGCATTAAGGTCAATATTCCAGCTACATGCTAATCTTTAAAATGGTGCCTAAATGTGATGGCATATAGTTTGAAGTTACATGCACATATTGACAGAGTCTGGGAGGAGCGAGACAGTAGGCACAGTTATGTGCAAAATTTAAAGGATGCTCTAATTTACATGTATATTTTAGTAATTTAGGTGTGAGCATTTGCACCAGCTCTATGACTGGCATAAGTACTCATGCCTAGATTATAGGCGTGCATTTTACCTTATACACTAGTATTCTGTAAAGGACAGTAGGCACTTCTTTCCTTCATGGAATAGGTGCTCTTTTATAGAATTACACTCCACATGTTTTGATGTAATGCCATGCTAATTATTAACATGTATTAAAAGCCCCTTTGAACACATAAAACAGCTTAGTACAGTGGTTTCCTAACCTGGTCCTGGAGGCACCCCAGCCAGCCAGGTTGTTTTCAGGACACCCACAATAAATATTCATGAGGGAGAGGAGAGATGGAGAGGAGCAGGTAGAAGAGTTTTTTTTTTCCTTTCTTTCGAGGGTGGGGGGAGGTTGGATAGAACTGTGAGCAGGGGGAGGGTGGTTAATATGGAATGCTTGGACAGGGTATGGGAAGGGCCGGTAGGGAACTGTCTGACTGGGCTAATGGGCTGGCATGTTTAAATGGGGCAACTACACAAAATGGTGGTAATACAACGAAAGCCTACTATGTGATATTAGAAGCAATAAGTACATTAGTGTATTATTTGATTCATAAAAGTACGCCATTAGATTTGGATCTGGTGATTAAGACCTGAAGGTGGGAGAGGAGGAAACTTTCCCAAGCATCAATGTTTCAAGACGCTGGCTTATTCCTGCAAGAAAGCTTAGCCGTAGCATCAGTACCCTGTCAAATGTATTGCATATGCTTATTGAGTAATTTGGTAAATAAACGTTGTAGTAAATTTTCGATAGCTGGTAAGGAAGGGGGTGGGGAGGGGGTGGGAGCGGGGGAGAGAGGGAAGTTCGATGAAGTAAGCAAAAGTATTGCATGAGATGTGTAACATGTAGATATCAATTATGTTTTTGTTTGGATATTCATGTCATACAGTAAACGCAAAGATATTGTATATGGAGAAATGATTGGGAGGGGGGGGGGGAAGAAAATGATAAAACCATTGATGATAACTGATATGGATGAATATATACGAAAATGTTGTATTCCTTAAAAGGTCAAGTAATCGGTTATGTTGATATTGTTGAATCATCAATAAAAATTGTTAAAACCTAAATACACTGCCTCCACTGCATACAAATCTCTCTCATGAATATTTGTTGTGGATATCCTGAAAACCTGACTGGATGGGGTACCTCCAGGACCAGGTTTGGGAATCACTGGCTTAGTACTGTAAATAGACCCCTTTCTGAACAGATTCCACTGAAAAGGAATGGAGCCTGTGATAAATAATGGATGTATTAACTCGCACTAATGCTAATATGAGTTACTGCAAGTTAGTGAATTGTCTTTTGGTTTCTGATCTGCAAGATGTTGAAGGAAAAAGGCATTCTTTCTATCAGCTTCTTGCTTGAAACTTTACAACTTTAACATGTTTGCAAGAATGATTGTTAAGATTTATATAATGTATGCAGAGACATTTAGGGGGAAATTTATCAAGGTATGATAAAAGGTTTGCTTTTATCGCACCTTGATTTACAATGAGTATCAGAAACCTGAGGTTTCTCAGTAACACAGATTGCTGATTCTCCTGTGAAATGAATAATTCTGGTTGCAAGTCATCTTGCAAGCAGAATTGCTCCAGTACATCAAGAATATCAGGCCTCATAACTGCTTTACGTCGCGGGGATGACCAAAGTTCATGGGGGCGTGTCGGCAGCGTAGCGAAGGCGGGACTGGGGCGTGCTTAAGAGATGGACATCCTCGGCCGATAATGGAAAAAAGAAGG
Organism: Microcaecilia unicolor; assembly: GCF_901765095.1. Taxonomy (NCBI): domain Eukaryota; kingdom Metazoa; phylum Chordata; class Amphibia; order Gymnophiona; family Siphonopidae; genus Microcaecilia; species Microcaecilia unicolor. The sequence continues at coordinate 597,564,573 of NC_044032.1, forward strand.
GCGTCCCTGACGAGCACTTGACCGACTTTACTTGGTCCATTTTTTCTTGCAACCAAGCCTCAAAAAGGTGCCCAAACTGACCAGATGACCACCGGAGGGAATCGGGGATGACCTCCCCTTACTCCCCCAGTGGTCACCAACCCCCTCCCACCCTAAAAAAAACTTTAAAAATTTATTTTGCCAGCCTCTATGCCAGCCTCAAATGTCATACCCAGCTCCATCACAGCAGTATGCAGGTCCCTGGAGCAGTTTTAGTGGGTACTGCAGTGCACTTCAGGCAGGCATACCCAGGCCCATCCCCCCCCTACCTGTTGCACTTGTGGTGGTAAATGTGAGCCCTTCAAAACCCACCAGAAACCCACTGTACCCACATGTAGGTGCCCCCTTTCATCCCTAAGGGCTATGGTAGTGGTGTACAGTTGTGGGGAGTGGGTTTTTGGGGGGGTTGGGGGGCTTAGCACCCAAGGTAAGGAAGCTATGCACCTGGGAGCAATTTCTGAAGTCCACTGCAATGCCCCCTAGGGGCATGTGAGGGGGACCAGTGCACTACGAATGCTGGCTCCTCCCATGACCAAATGGCTTGGATTTGGTAGTTTCTGAGATGGGCGTCCTCGGTTTCCATTATTGCCGAAAACCGGGGACGACCATCTCTAAGGATGACCTAAATGTTGAAATTTGGGCGTCCCCGACCATATTATCGAAACAAAAGAAGGATGCTCATCTTGTTTCGATAATATGGGTTTCCACGCCCCTTCATGGAGCCGTCCTGCGAGGACGGCCCCAGGAAATCTTGGGCGCCCTGTTCGATTATGCCCCTCGCGGTGACCTAAATATTGCTGTGGTAAGGCAAGACAAGCTGTGTTAAGCCCTTTAAGTCACGCTAAGGGAAAGGGAATGGGACTTGATATATCACCTTTCTGTGGTTTTTGCAACTACAATCAAAGCAGTTTACCTGGGCAATGGAGAGTTAAGAGACGTGCCTAGAGTCATAAGGAGCTGCAATGGGAATCAAACCCAGTTTCCCAGGATCAAAGTCGGGTGCACTAACCACTAGGCTACTCTAAGGGGCAATTAATGTGATTTAAGACCCTGACACAGCTTGATAATTCTCTTCCCCACTCTTCTCCAGTACAGATTCAACAAGGTCAGGACGAGAACGAGGAGAAAATGAGAGAAGAGAGTCGGTGTCTAGTTATATATGCCTACTAGAAAGAATTATGTATTTGGAAGCAGAAGCTTGGAAAACATCTGTTGAAGTTGGTTCCTTTCATGAAAGTTACAATCAATCCACTGTATGTAACTGCCTACCGTTGCCAGGAATTGTAGGATTTAACATTCTTAACCACATGTATGATTTCTTTCTCACTGTATTACTTAGATTTTGGCTTACAGTATGTTAGACACGGAAGGAAAGACTCTGGTGTGTTTTTGTTAGTTTTGATTAGCTTTGATGTATGGAAGCCCATGTGTACACACTCGTTAGCTACCCCTGTCATTCTGGCTCTTTCCTGATAAATTTTCTGTAAGACTTCAGAATGGTTTCTGTACTTTAACAAGACAGCTGCTAGAAGATTGTGGTTGATAAAATTTTGTATGGTTTTGAAAATAAATGTGAATATTCGGTTGCAATTCGAAGTATATATTAAAGGGCTAATCTACTGAGGTGTATTAGATGTTAATGCAACAATTAAAGCAGGCTAATGTTTGACGCAGTGTTTTAGTAATCAACACATGGTAATTTCAGCTAATGCAGAATGGGGCAGAGGATGTCCAGGGATTGCACTTTACAGTTATTGTGGCATTAAAGGGGTAATTCAATACAGGTCACCTAAAGATGGGTGTCTAAAGGGTATATGCTAAACGTGAATTCTGTAATGGCTATTATGCAGATAATTGCCATTGTAGAATGCTAGTTTAAGTTTGCATTTATGCACATAGAGACTAGATTCTATCTATCACGCCAAGAAAATCAGAACTGAAAAAAATACACCTAGGCATATTCTATAAACTACACCTAAAATTAGGCATAGTTTATAGAATATGCCCAGTACCCATTTTCTGCAACTATATTTAGTCACAGCCGTTTACACCAATGAAAACTTGGTATAAATGCCAATGCTTAAATTGTGTGTGGAATGGGCATATTCTATAGCACTATGTGCAAATTCAGGGAATGCCCATGTGCCTCCCATGGTCATGCCCCCTTTTCAGATCCATGTCTAAGAATTTACGTGCATCACTTTATAGAATACACTTAGGGCCCTGTTTACTAAGGTGCGCTAGCGTTTTTAGTGCATGCACAAAATTAGCGCATGCTATGTAAAAGCATTAATGCGCCTCTAGCACAGCTTAGTAAATGGGGCCCTTAGACAGTTATGTGCGTAAATTCTAACTATTGCCAATTAGTGTCAATAATTGTTAAGTGCAATTATTGGTGCTGATTGGCTTGTTAAGCTAATTAAGTTGCACATGAAAATCCAGAATATGACCTGATTTCCACTTATAACTTAAGTAAACAATAGTAGGAGGATAACCACACAGGACTCCAAGATACAAGGTCACCAAACATATAAAGAGGAATCCAATAAAATTTATATGGAAATATGATGTTTGATTTTAACAAAATATTTCTAAAAAGCAAGGAAAAGACCTCAAAATGCCTGACCGCTTACTTTCAGTTTTCAGCGGCTTTAACTGGGGGCGTGGTGTTCATCACTGGTCATAAAAACCTTGCTTGGAAAGAATTATTTTAACTTTTAATTCATTTTCAAATTTATTTCCAAAAAGATTTTAGCAATTTTGCTCTTTTTTACAAAAACGTTTTTTTTAATATATTGACAATATCAATGCTAACTTCAAAATGTATTTAGTTCATAAAAACCTTCACTGACTCTCATGAAGTGCTATAAAGCAGCTTTACAAAAATAAAGTCGAGCACTTATCCGTTGCCCGACGGTGGTCCCATCCGTTTCGCTTGTAAGCTTTTTCAAGGGCTGTGCTTCGACAGAGAAAGCACTGAGAAAATTGTTTTCCTCTCTCTTGATCTGATCATGGCTTAGTGCTGCTTTGAACCAAATTTGTGGGTAGTGGGGAGTGGGTTTGGGGGGATTTGGGGGGCTCAGCACCCAAGTTAAGGGAGCTATGCACCTGGGAGCTTTTTTTGTATTTTTTAAACATTTTTAGAAGTGCCCCCTAGGGTGCCCTGGCATGTGAGGGGGACCAGTGCACTAAAAATGCTGGCTCTTCCTATGACTAAATGCCTTGGATTTCGCCGGGTTTGAGATGGCTGGCATTTTTTTCCATTATTGCTGAAAAACAAAACCGGCGATCTCAAACCCAGCGAACTCTGGCATTTGGCCGGGCTAAACTGTATTATTGAAAAAAAAGATGGCCGGCCATTTTTTTTTATAATACGGTTCCGGTCAGCTGTTGCGCCATGCCAAAATAGATTGCCGGCAATCTATTTCACCGGCAACGTTCGATTATGCCCCTCTATGACATCTAATTCAAAGAAAAGTCTTGCAATAATCAAAGAATTACTTCTTTCATGGAGCCCATTGCACCTTTCCTGGTGGGGAAGATTGGAGTCTATAAAAATGGTAGTAAAGCCAAAAATCAACTTTATTTTAAGTATGATACCAGTTTTTTTTCCCCGCACTGTTTATCAACAAATAGATAAACTTCTATCACAATTTTTGTGGGCTTCCAAAGTCCCAAACATTGCTTTGAAAACATTAAAAAATCCTAAAGAACATGCTGGTGTTGCTTTTCCAGATTTCTGGACATATCACAAAGCGTTCATAACACAACAAGCATGTTATTGGATTGCTACATATTCCAATTATGAACCCATATGGTTGAAAATTAAAAAAGAACTATGGTCTCAATACTTACATCCACAACATATTCCTTTCTGTATACCGAAACACTTACAAGATAATTCTGTTATTGTTTCGTCTCATAAATGCTTGATTGAACTAGATAAATATATGGAAACCCCTAGTGACAACTCATTACTCTCCATAATTTGGTGTAATTCCATTTATTTAAATCAACAAATCATATATATTCTGGTTAACTTGGTATAACAAAGGCATATATTATATAGATCACTTATTATCCAATGGAACACTGCATTCCTTTTCTTTATTGCAGAGTAAATATCTATTATCCTTCAATCAGTTTTTTCAATGGTTGCAATTGCAGCATTGCCTTACCAGAAATGAAAATATCAAAACACTTTCTTCACTACAACCAACTATAATTTTCTTTGTTGAGAAACTATTTAGTACTTATTTATTTATTTATTTATTTATTGCATTTGTATCCCACATTTTCCCACCTATTTGTGGGTTCAGTGTGGCTTACAATACATTGTGAATGGTGGAAATACAGTTTGTTACAACTTGGTTATGGATTACATTGTGAGGAGTTATGCGAAAACAAGTCAAAGTATCGTTAAGGGAATAGAACAATGGAGAAGAACAATAGAACAATGGAAGGAAATAACGGGAAACTGGCAGGGCAGCTAAACAATAGTAGGAGAACATTCGGTATAACCTTTTTCTGTGATTAGAGGTATAAATGTGGTGAAATTACGGGGGATGGGAAATTCAGAAGGAGTGTATTGTATCACTAACAGTGTGTGTGGACTTCATGTGTTTTCATCCTTGCAGTAAATCTTATCAAAGAGATGAGTTTTCAATGATTTGCGGAAGTTGGTTAGTTCGTAGATCGCTTTCAGGTTGCGTGGCAGCGCCAGAATTGCGCGCTCGTATAAGAAAAGGCTGACGCGTGCAGCGTTTTGTATTTTATGCCTTTGCAATTAGGGAAGTGGGCCCACCCACTTTGGGCTCAGGCCCACCCAGCGACGATGCAGAGCGAGCAACAACAAAAGAATTGATCCCCCTCCGGCACGCAGGCCTTCTTTCCCCTCCCTCCCTCCCTCCCCTTCGGGCAGCACCGCACTCTATCGCTACAGCTGAGCAAAGCTGCACCGCACCGGGTTCGTCTCCGTCCTGCCGCTACTTCTGCCCTCTGGCTCCGTGACCTTTGTTTGCTCTTTTGCAGCTTATCTGCAGCGGTTCCGGATCTGTGCGCTCCCAGGGCTGTCTGTGTATGCTGCCTGCGACTGCTTCCTCTGCGCTGGGCCCCGCCTCTTCAGAAGAGTAGGCGGGGCCAGCGCAGAGGAAGCAGTCGCAGGCAGCATACAGACAGGCCTGGGAGTGCACGGATCCGGAACCGCTGCAGATAAGCTGCAGAAGAGCAAACAAAGATCACAACGGAGCCGGAGGGCAGAAGTAGCGGCAGGACGGAGACGGACCCGGTGCCGTGCAGCTTTGCTCAGCTGTAGGGATAGACTGCGGCACTGCCCGAAGGGGAGGGGAAAGAAGGCCTGCAGCCAGGTGTCAGACTGTCGCTGGGGAAAGGGAGGGAAAAACGTGTGTTTGTGTGTGTGGTGGTGTGTGGGTGGGGGGTCGGGGAGAGACAGGAGCACTGTTGGGATGAGGGAGTGAGACAGGGTAGAGCTGGGGAGGGACAGAGAGATGCTGCAAGGGGAAAGAGAGGGAGAATTGTTGGATATGGGTGGGATGGGGAGAGGGAGAGAAAGGGCATGAGAGAAAAAAAACATTTTGGACATGGAAGTGGAAGGGAGAGGTGAGAGGGGAAATGTTGAACATGGCAGTGAGGGAAAGGAAGGATGGAGAGATGATGATGGTGATGGTGGTGGTGGGGGGGGGGGGCAGAGAGAGATGTCAAACCAGGGGCTCAAGGCAGGGAGAGGGAGAAAAGTTGGACATGAAGGTGGAGAAGAGGAGGGTTACCATATGGCTCCAGAAAAAGGAGGACGGATTGAGCCAGCCGGGTTTTACTTCCATTGCTTTCAATGGAAGTAATTGAGCCAGCCGGGTTTTACTTCCATTGCTTTCAATGGAAAGCCATATGGTTAGGAGAGATGCACAAGTGAGGGAGGGGAGAAAGAGGGAAGATGGATCCAGGGAGAGAAGCTAGACAGTGGATTGTAGGGAAGAGAAAGGGAAAATGCTGGACAATGGGGGAGGGGAGAGAGATGGGACAGGAAGATGCTGGTGGTGGGAGGTAAAAGGGATAGGGAAATATCAGGCTACAGGGTAGAAAGAGGGAGGAGGGAGACACTGGGAATGGTGGAAAGCATGGGGGAGAGGCCCAGGGAGTGGAGAGATGGCAAGGAAAAAATGAGAGAATAGTGATCACTGGGGGTAGAAATATGGTAATGGCGCGTAGATCGAAGATAGAAGGGAATGGAAGGCTGAGAAGGAGAGAGATGGGGGAATGGGACAGCTAGTGGGTGAAAGGAGATGGAAATGTGAAAGATATCTGAAAAGTAAAAGAAGGAAAAGATTTAGGAAGCGGATGAAATTTGAGTGTACAGAGGCAGAAAAGAAAAAAAGGAAGGAAAGAGCTAAAATGGAAGGATCAAAATTTCAGAGGTAGGTGTAGTGAGGAAATGAAACGACAGGAGAAAAATGACAAATGGACAACCGCTTGAAGAATTAGCAGAATACAGACAGAAAATTGGAACCAACATGATGGAAAATAAAATGTCCAGACAATAAAGTAGGAAAATCATTTTACTTTGAATATTTTAAATGGAATATGTTAACTTTGGGAAATGTGCATAGCGGATGTCTTTTTATTGTGTTAAGTAGAAAAGGAAATGCGCTTTTGTTTTGATTTGGGTTTTTTTTTCTCCAGTATTGCAGTACATGCTGAGGTTCCCACTTCAATTTTGTCTATATATTTTTATTTCTAATTTGAGGGTTTGTCAGTGTGACTTTAGCGGCAGATGAGGAGATTGGAGAGGAGAGGGAATTGAGGGAGGGGCTTTATTTTCTGCCCTGGTCACCAGCATGGCTAATGGCAGCCCTGACCCTTGCTGTAGCTAGTGGGGATTCCCAAGCCCTACTAGCTGGGGTCTCTTCTGAAGCTGGCCAGAGATGCCTTCTACTGAGCTTGGCAGATGGGAGCAGCATCCTGGAGCCACTGACAACTAAGAATGTATGGGGTGCTGGCATCAGTGGCTTGAGGAGTTGCTGCTGCCTACTGGGCTTTGTGGAGAGGAGTTCTGGCCATCTTTACTGGAGGCCTTCAGCTGACAGAGATTGGGGATCCTCATCTGCTAAAGGATTTATATTTTGAATTGGGAAGTGCTGGGGAAGAGAGAAAATTTTGTGCCCATCCACTTTGTGCTCAGGCCCACCCAAAATTGGCTGTCTGGCTACGCCACTGCCAGTAACTTTTCTTTTTGCATCACAAAGCCATCTGGACTCCACAAAAACTAGCAGTTGCAGGTCTACTACCTCAAAATCTCTGTTGGTCATGTAAGATATATCCTGGAACTCTGAAACATGCAGTCTCACTCATGCCTTTTGGAAACGACATGGAACATTATTTCCAAAATTCTACATATTCAACAACCAATCTCCTGGAAAATGATTATTTTTGGTTCTCTGGCATTGGACACCTCTCTGGATAAACATGACTCTAAATTGCTCAACATTTTATTAGCAGTTGCTGTAAAATCCATACTATCCAATTGGAAAGATAACTCTCTTCTAAATATTCATTTCTGGTGGCAATCTGTATTGCAACTTCATCAATTTGAAGTCTCAGTAATAGATAAGAAAGATCTGTCTCCATTGGCACTTAAAGTATGGTCTAGTTTGGAATCCTATATGCCCAATACTTAAATACTTACTTAACAGCTTTGATATATGTTTCTGATATTTTCTAGACACTGTACTTGAAAGGTGATGACTTTCTTTATTTTCACATCCAGCAATTCATCTGACAAATTGTTTTTCTTTGTTCTGCTTGGTCTCATTGAATTCTTTGAGTATTTTGTTGTACACATTTTTTTGTACTTTGTACTTTTCAAAGTTAATAAAGATATTTGGACACAAAAAACAAACCACAAACATCTAATGTGTTTTACAGTACAAAAAATATAAAACAAATCATAAAACAGAAACAAAATAGAAAAAAAAGAAGAAGAAAGTTTTGTTGAAAGTGAATGCAAAATAGTTGTGATTGTATCCCATTTCTTAATAAACAGTATCTTAGCTAATGTGGATTTTTCCCCTCTTGCTTTTCTGATCCAGCAAATTGAAGAAATTTGTCAGGTAGATTTTAACAAGAGGGGCACCAGGACCACAGGAAGTAATGTTTCTGACCAGGTGATGATCTGGAAGATTCTGCCAACATGTCAGTAATATTAATTCCTCCCTTCTGAATGTTTTACAAACATGGTGAAATAGTACAAGAATGGAGAGGGAGGGAGTGACATCAGTGGGGATGTTGACATACCCACAGCCTCAAGGGCAGACTCAACCCATCTAAGAATTGCTCTATGAGAATGACCTTGACTATTTCCACTCCTCATGACTTCCCTTCAGATTACAGTCATTTCCATGCAACATCCCATTGTAGTGCAATGGGATTACCACTAGGGGTCACAGATGCCATTTTGAAATTTCAGACTAGCAAATCAGGAGATATTAGGGATTGCTCCTGTTCCCACTGGAGGGATGGGGAATCTGTGGCTGAAACTGTGGGGGTGGGAGGAGTGTCTTCATGATGGGGAGTATCTTCATGTAAAAGTGGTAATGTATCATCTTTACACTGATAACTCCCAGATCTACCTCTCCACACCAGAAATCTCAGCAAGAATCCAGGCCAAAGTATCAGCCTGCCTGTCTGACATTGCTGCCTGGATGTCTCAGCGCCATCTGAAACTAAACATGACCAAGACTGAGCTTCTCATCTTTCCCCCTAAACCAACCTCTCCTCCTCCCCCATTCTCTATGTCTGTGGATAACACTCTCATCCTTCCTGTCTCATCAGCTCGTAACCTTGGGGTCATCTTCTACTCCTCCCTCTCCTTCTCTGCACATATTCAGCAGACTGCTAAAACCTGTCGTTTCTTTCTCTATAATATCAGTAAAATTCGCCCTTTCCTTTCTGAGCACACTACCAGAACCCTCATTCACACTCTTATCACCTCTCGCTAGACTATTGCAACTTGCTTCTTACAGGTCTTCACTTAGCATCTCTCTCCTCTTCAATCTGTTCAACATTCTGCTGCACGACTAATATTCCGCCAGTGTCATTATGCTCATATTAGCCCTTTCCTCAAGTCACTTCACTGGCTTCCTATCCATTTCCGCATACACTTCAAACTCCTCTTATTGATCTATAAGTGCATTCACTCTGCAGCTCCTCAGTACCTCTCCACTCTCATCTCTCCCTACATTCCTCCCTGGGAACTCCGTTCACTGGGTAAATCTCTCTTATCTGCACCCTTCTCCTCCACTGCTAACTCCAGCCTCCGTTCCTTTTATCTTGCTGCACCATATGCCTGGAATAGACTTCCTGAGCCGGTACATCAAGCTCTACCTCTGGCAGTCTTCAAATCTAAGCTAAAAGCCCACCTTTTTGATGCTGCTTTTAACTCCTAGCCCTTATTCTCTTTGTTCAGAACCCTTATTTTATCATCCTCACTTTAATATTCCCTTATCTCTTGTTTGTTCTGTCTGTCTGTCCTAATTAGATTGTAAGCTCTGTCGAGCAGGGACTGTCTCTTCATGTTAAGTGTACAGCGCTGCGTACGTCTAGTAGCGCTTTAGAAATGATAAGTAGTAGTAATGTGGGGGAAGATTGAATACCTTGGGAGTCAAATACCTCGGGGGATTGGGAGAAAGCTCAAATGCCTCAGGAGTCCTTTTACTAAGGCACTAGGTGCCTACACGCATCCAACACGTGCAAAATAGGAACTACCACTTGGCTACCAAGTACCACGGGCGATAATTCCATTTTTGATGTGTGCCCAAAACACAAGGTAGAAAATATTTTCTATTTTTCTATCGCGTGGTGCTTACCTGGCTGTAATTGGCAGTTTACATGTGCTGGCCGCTTATTGCCCGGTAATGTCTAAGGCTGAAAATGGACATATGCTGGTTTTAATTTTGCTGCACGTCCATTTTCAGCCACAAAAAAAATGCCTTTTTTTCCAGGCGTGCTGAAAAATTGACCTGCATGCATCCAAAACAGCACAGGCCACTTTTAGGTGCCCCTTAGTAAAAGGGCCCTCAGGAAGGAAGTCAGAGGAAAGAATCAGATGCCCTCAGGGGCAGGTGAGAAGGTAGGGAAAAGATCAAATGTGTCAAGGGCCTTTACAACTGCTCCTACAAGAAGGCCTATAATATACGCTTAGGGCCAGTATGTAAATGCCGACATCTACATTTTTTTTCTCATCAACATGTATTGCTCCTGTCCTGATATGGTAGGCTTGCCCTTACCACTCCCTCTCCATATCCTCACTACACCTCTTGAAAACCAAAACATGATGTGCATGACCATACGTAAATAGCCCCTTTTTTCAAAATGGTATTTATATATGTAATACCTAGTGTATCTGAATGTACTCACTTTGAGGTATAACTGATAAAAGGTGTGAGCTAAAATGCAAAATAAAATAAATTAAGGTCTCAGAAAGCAAATAGAATGTTAGGAATTATTAGGAAAGGAATGGAAAACAAAAATAAAAATGTTACAATGCATTTCTATTGCTCCATGTTGCAACCACACCTCAAATACTGTGTGTAATTCTGGTCACCACATCTCAAAAAAGATATAGTGGAATTAGAAAAGGTACAGAGAAGGGCAATAAAAATGAAATAGGAGGTGGGATGACTTCTCTATGAGGAAAGGCTGAAGTGGCTAGGTCTCTTCAGCTTGGAGAAGAGATGGCTGAAGGGAGCTATGATAGAGGTTCTATACATACTGCGTGTGGACAGGGTAGAGATAAAACATTTATTTACTCTTTCCAAAAATACTAGGACTAGGGAGAACACAATGAGCATAAGACTAGCCATACTGTGTCAGACCAATGGTTCATCTAGTCCATTACCGTGCTTCCAGCAGTGGCCAATCCAGGTCACAAGTACCTGTCAGAAACCCAATTAGTAGCACCATTCCATGCTACCAATTCTGGGGCAAGTAGTGGCTTCCCCCATGTCCATCTCAATAACAGATTATGGACTTTTCCTCCATGAACTTGTCCAAACTTTTTAAAAACCCAGATACACTAACTGCTGTTACAACATCTTCTGGCAAAGAATTCCAGAGCAACTATTCTTTGAGTGAAAAAATACTTCCTCCTATTTGCTTTAAAAAGTATTTCCATGCAATTTCAAAAACCGATTAACCTCCACCTGCTCCACACCACTCTGGATTTTATAGACCTCAGTCATATCCCCCCTCAGCCATCTCTTTTCCAAGCTTAAGAGCCCTAGCCTCTTTAGCCTTTCCTCATATGGGAGAAGTTCCATCCTCTCTATCATTTTGGTCACTCTTCTTTGAACCTTTTCTAATTCTGCTATATCTTTTGTAAGATACGGCAACCAGAATTTAAAACAACTGGAGAAAATATTTCTTCACTCAATGTGCAATTAAACTTTGCAATTTGTTGCCAGAGAATGTGGTAAAATCAGTTAGGTTAGCAGGGTTTAAAAAAGGTTTGGACAATTTTTCTAAAAGAAGAGTCCATAAGTTATTATTGAGATGGACTTAGAAAATCCACTTCTTCTATCTAGTATAGGCAGCATAAAATCTGTTTTACTGTTCTGGGATCTTGCCAAGAGCTTGTGGCCTGGATTGACCGCTGTTGGAAACAGGATTCTGGGCTTGATGAACCTTCGGTCTGTCCCAGTATGGCAATACTTATGTTCTTATGTCTTAATCTCATTGGCAAGAGAGAAAGAGAAATCAAAGGAACCAGATGCATTGTTCATGTAACACCAAAACAGAAAAATCTTTACTATAGCCCATAAAGCCACAAACAGAAAATATACCGCAAATGCCTCAACTAAAAATGGCATCATAAAAGCCTTCTTCCAGAAATCCATACTTTGCTTGTCCATTCTGTATTTATACTTTATCAGTAATACTTAGAAGACAAAGAGGGCAGATGTGAAGAGAACTGAGAGAAGGATCAACACCTGGAAGGCTATGAGCTCAAATAGTCTGGGTAATAAAATTTCAGATTTGCAAACTTAGACGGTAGAGGCAGAGCTAGATTTGATATTGCTGTAAATTAAACATGGTTCAGTGAATCTCATGCCTGGGATGTGGTCATACTGAGCTATAATTTTCTCAGAAAAAATTTAAAAAAAGTACCCAAGAGGCAGTATAGTAGGTTTTGTTTATGTGAAACATATTTGAAAGGAACTGAAGTGCAGGAAGTCTGGGGAGATGAGGAGGGTACTCTGGGTCATCTGCACCAGAATAATCTATAGACCTTCAGAACAGCTGGAACTGTATAAAGATCTAATCAAGAGCTATATAAACAGCAATACAGGGGGAAGTAATGCTGGTTGAGATTTCAACTTGCAGGATGTTCTATGCACCCCATCTTGGTATCAAGTAGAAGAAAAGAGATCCTGGAATTCCTTCAAGGGACTTACGACCAGGCAAATTGTAACAAACCCATGAGGAATAGGACAGTACTAGAAAAATGTTTCTAATGTCCAAGAAGCAAGTAACCTGAACTCTAGCAATTATCAGAGAAGAGAGTGATCACACAAAAATAAAAGTTCTACGTTTCAAAACTAACAAGTGTGTCAAAATGGGCAAATACCTTAAGGAAACTATGAGAGGTTGGGATGCTCCTTGTTAAAGAGAACAACAGTTGACAAAACCTATCCAAATGAGATGCCTAAAAAATAAGGGCAAAAAGATTAGGATAAGTGCAAAGGATCATTGAAAGAGGTATACTGGAAAGATTATCTGAAGAAGGAAAGGCAGGCAGGATGGTAAAGACACTAATGAAAGAGAAGAGAGCAAAAGTTATGGAATGAGAAGACACAACATTTTTCTGGTACATTAATGAAAAGAGAGGAAGGCAGAATTGGGTTATAAGACTAGAAGGAGGAAAAGTTGAAATTGTGGGATAGTGTCAATCGAAAGCAGACAAACTCATAAATACCTATGTTCAGCATTCCGTAGAAGAAGGAAAATGGGGAAGGCCAACAGTTGCTCAAAAGCACGTGGATAGGAACAAGGTATCTTTGAAGGATATCACCAAAATAGGGAAGAAAGGACATCCTGGAAGAGACGTTGCCATAAATGCCATATTAGGCCCCGGTGTCTTTAAATAAAGATTTTAAAGATTGCAAATTATTACTCTCAACTGCTGAGCAAGTTGTAAACAGAGACAAAAATCATTTGATTAAAATGTCTGTATGCAAATACCTACAAGTGTAAAATTAAGTAGGGAAAGCTAGACATATATTGCACTAAATGAAAAAATAGATATAATAGGCATCTCTGAGACCTGGAGGAGGAAGATACCCAATGACACACTGTCATACCGAGTAAAATAATATCACAGTGAATTGAACTGTGGAGGTAGCATCGTATGTTAAAGAGGGCCTTGAATCAATAGACTAAAATTCTGCAGGACATAAAATACACCTTGGAATCCATATGGATAGAAATTCCATGAGTAAAGAGGAAAAGGATAGTGATAGGAGTATACTACCATCCACCTGGCAGAATGTGCAGACACACGTAGAAATATTAGCAGAAATTAGGGGCACAAACAAACTGTGTAACCACAATAATAATGGGTGATTTCAATTAGCTAGATATAATACAGCTAGAAACCTAATAATTCAAAAATTCCAAAAACTCCACATACACTATAAATATGCAAGGAACCCTTCCACGGTCCCACAATAGCACAACAGTTAAATGGGTGGAGAAAAAAATCAGAATACTTAGTGCTATTCAAAACATACATAATCACAAGTCCATAGTAAAAAAAAAAAAACTCAATCTTATGGTGTGCTATTTAATTAACAAAAAAATCCTAATCAGGATAAAACTTGCATAGATAGATAGATAGATTCTCTAGATGGTTGCAGCTTTTTTGAAAGAGTCTCTTCCAAATCTACTACCAAGTAAGTTGCTTTATTATGGTATACTGCATGTGGAGATATTTCCTTAAAGGAGGAAAAAGGCTTCAGATGCTCGACTTACTTCTGCAAGATAAACTTTTGCTTGTGCCGGGCGAGCTTCTTCGCCAGCCTTTAAAAACCTCCAACCTCCACTTTATTATTATTTTTTTCTCTTTTTTTATAATGCTATAATGCTTTTTGGTCCTTCCTCAGGAGTCAAACTGTGCCCTTTGATTTTTCTAAGTCTTGTTGGTAGCAAAACAGACCATAAGAATTCCAGGATTTATCCCGCTATAACAGCAAGCGAAGTTATCTATTCTTACCCTTTCTATTTCTCTAAGCAACTTTATGGCAAATGTTTGTGTCAATGGCGCAAATTTGTTTTAAAGGGACGCCTATATCTTGTGCCCAATTGGCTGGAAGTATTCTACATTCTCTTCCTGTTCCGGTTTTTAGTACCGTAAACTTTTTAGATGGGGAGGATTTTGATATTTAGGCCCTTTGAGATCAAAGTTTGCAATCTGAATATCCAGCATTGTTCTATTTGTGTCAATTGGCGATTTTGCAAGTCTCTTCTTCGTTCTGATGGTTTTATCTGGTCTATGGCTAGACATTTATAGTCAGCAAATTCGTGTTGGTAACGAATGCTATGATTTACTATCGGAGCTTCTATTTTTGGTACTTCAAATTGTGTTTGTGCTCACTGAGACGTTGTTTCAGCAATCTTATAGTTTACCTACAGTGGGGAAATAAGTATTTGATCCCTTGCTGATTTTGTAAGTTTGCCCACTGACAAAGACATGAGCAGCCCATAATTGAAGGGTAGGTTATTGGTAACAGTGAGAGATAGCACATCACAAATTAAATCCGGAAAATCACATTGTGGAAAGTATATGAATTTATTTGCATTCTGCAGAGGGAAATAAGTATTTAATCCCTCTGGCAAACAAGACCTAATACTTGGTGGCAAAACCCTTGTTGGCAAGACAGCACGCGGTCAGACGTCTTCTGTAGTTGATGATGAGGTTTGCACACATGTCAGGAGGAATTTTGGTCCACTCCTCTTTTGCAGATCATCTCTAAATCACTTAAGAGTTCTGGGCTGTCGCTTGGCAACTCGCATCTTCAGCTCCCTCCATAAGTTTTCAATGGGATTAAGGTCTGGTGACTGGCTAGGCCACTCCATGACCCTAATGTGCTTCTTCCTGAGCCACTCCTTTGTTGCCTTGGCTGTAATGTTTTGGGTCATTGTCGTGTGGAATGACCCAAGCCACGACCCATTTTTAAGGGCCCCTGGCGGGAGGGAAGGAGGTTGTCACTCAGAATTGTACGGTACATAGGCCCCATCCATCTCCCACTTGATGCGGTGAAGTAGTCCTGTGCCCTTAGCAGAGAAACACCCCCAAAACATAACTTTCCACCTCCATGCTTGACAGTGGGGACGGTGTTCTTTGGGTCATAGGCAGCATTTCTCTTACTCAACACGGCGAGTTGAGTTCATGCCAAAGAGCTCAATTTTTGTCTCATCTGACCACAGCACCTTCTCCCAATCACTCTCGGCATCATCCAGGTGTTCACTGGCAAACTTCAGACGGGCCGTCACATGTGCCTTCCGGAGCAGGGGGACCTTGCGGGCACTGCAGGATTGCAATCCATTATGTCGTAATGTGTTACCAATGGTTTTCGTGGTGACAGTGGTCCCAGCTGCCTTGAGATCATTGACAAGTTCCCCCCTTGTAGTTGTAGGCTGATTTCTAACCTTCCTCATGATCAAGGATACCCCACGAGGTGAGATTTTGCGTGGAGCCCCAGATCTTTGTCGATTGACAGTCATTTTGTACTTCTTCCATTTTCTTACTATGGCACCAACCGTTGTCTCCTTCTCGCACAGCGTCTTACTGATGGTTTTGTAGCCCATTCCAGCCTTGTGCAGGTGTATGATCTTGTCCCTGACATCCTTAGACAGCTCCTTGCTCTTGGCCATTTTGTAGAGGTTAGAGTCTGACTGATTCACTGAGTCTGTGGACAGGTGTCTTTCATACAGGTGACCATTGCCGACAGCTGTCTGTCATGCAGGTAACGAGTTGATTTGGAGCATCTACCTGGTCTGTAGGGGCCAGATCTGTTACTGGTTGGTGGGGGATCAAATACTTATTTCCCTCTGCAGAATGCAAATAAATTCATATACTTTCCACAATGTGATTTTCCGGATTTAATTTGTGATGTGCTATCTCTCACTGTTACCAATAACCTACCCTTCAATTATGGGCTGCTCAGTCTTTGTCAGTGGGCAAACTACAAAATCAGCAAGGGATCAAATACTTATTTCCCCCCACTGTACGTACAATTTTGAGCACGGGCATACTAGTATCTAAACTACATGCGTGCTTGTGCAATTTGTTTCTGTTTGTAACTTGTATTGTCTGTGGTCTATCAGGTTGGTAAATTTCTGAGTTGTTAACATATTTGGGCAGTATTTGCATGCTCCACAGATTCGATGTCCTATTGTTTCTTGTTTTTTATTTCTAATTGAATTTGATGTTTGTAATATTTCTCTTATGTTTCTTCTCCTGGTTAAAAGATAGAAAAACAGGAGAAGGGTTAAATGGTCAGTATTATCAATGGAGAAGTGTAGTAGGGTTCCCTAGAAGTCTGTGCTGGACACAGGTGCTTTTTAATATATGGGACCCCCTAATTAACCCCCTGTTTACAAAGCCATGTGGTATTACCAACATAGCCCATTCAAAGTGCACTGCCAGCCACTAACGTGGCTTTGTAAACAGAGATCTAAATTTGATAATGACAAAAAATTATTCAAACTTGATAAATCACAAGAGGATTGTGAAAACATTGCCAGAGGACCTTACGAGACTGATAGTTAGGCATCCAAAGGGCAGTTAACATTTAATATGAGGAAGTGCAAAGTGAAGCATATTGGAAAGTGAACCCAAACCAAAGCTACATGATGCAAGGTTCCACATTAAGAGTCACTGCCCAGGAAAGGATCCTAGGTTGGTGATACTTTGAAACCCTTTGCTCAGTGTCCAGTAACAACTAAAAAAGCAAACAATGTTTAGGAATGATTAGGAAAGGAATAGATAACAAAACTGAGATATTATAAGTCCTTTGTATCATTCCAATGTTGTGATCACACCTTGAATATTGTGTGTAATTCTGGTCATGCATCTAAAAAAGGTATAGCGGAATTAGAAAAGGTCCATAGAAGGGTGATGAAATGATAAAGGGAATGGGACAATTTCCCTATGAGGAAAGGCTAAAGCAGCCAGAGATCTTCAGCTTGGAGAAGAAATGGCTGAGGCTGCACAACTTATATTCCACCAGTGTCGCTACAAATTGGCTCCCTATTCATTTCCACATACATTTCAAACTCTTCTTATTGACTTACAAGTGCATTCACTCTGCCACTCCTCACTACCTCTCCACTCTTATCTGTCCCTACAGTCCTCCCCAGAAACTCCTTTCATCGGGTATATGTCTCGTCTGTGCCCTTCTCCTCCACTGCCAACTCCAGACTACTACTACTACTACTACTTATCATTTCTATAGCGCTAGTAGACGTACGCAGCACTGTACACTTGAACATGACGAGACAGTCCCTGCTCGACAGAGTTTACAATCTAATTAGGATAGACAAACTGGATAAATAAGCGATAAGGGAATTACTAAGGTAGGGATGATAAAATAAGGGTTCTGAACAAAGTGAGTAAGGGTTAGGAGTTAAAAGCAGCATCAAAAAGGTGGGCTTTTAGACTAGATTTGAAGACGGCCAGAGATGGAGCTTGACGTACTGGCTCAGGAAGTCTATTCCAGGCATATGGTGCAGCAAGATAAAAGGAACGGCATCACAGTTATGCATTCTCTGTTTCCTCTCCCAGGTGAGTGATTTTACCTATCAGAAGAGGGCTCGCCCATAAGGAAATGAGATGATGCCTCATTTTGAACTCATTTGCTTTCTGTTTACCTATATGTGGCCTCTTAAAGAACCTCTAACAGAAGTCATTTTATCCCCTTCCCAAGTGTACCCCAAGGAGCTTGTCTAAAAAAAATTCACCAGTGTTCCTTTAGAAAAAATAAGTGTGTTCTGGCTTCTCTCAACATTTTTAACTCAAATATTTGCATAAGGTCTTGATGCTTTAAATGTAGTAGAAAAGTACATTTACAACCTCTAAAATATACATCATTTCTCATACTGCAGTCAAATGAATAGAGTACTATTTATGAAACTTCTGTAATTGCAATAAATCTCATTGCAAAAAGAAATAATAAAAGTACAGCTGTATTATATCTGCTCCTGCTCGTGGGTATGAGGGACTGGCTATGAATACTATATGCTGGTACTCTGGGAATTATAAATCTTGTTATAACTGTAAAAAAAATATATATATACGTATATATATATATAAATTACACATAAGAACTAGTGCAAATCATATGTCGACCTCTGGGTAAATGTAGTTGCCTGGGAGAATGACATTTTCAAAAATAATTCAATGGTGTCAAGCATTTGGCTACTGCCAACTTATGTCAGCAGCTGAGGATAGTCTAATTTTCAGAAGTTATTTTCTATGGGGGCCCTTTTACTGAGTGGTAGTAAGCAGGGACTAACATGGGATGCGCTCAGAAATTTCTCAGTAGTTCTGGGATCGGTGCATGCCATTATTGGAAAAAAAGAAATTGCATCCATTTTACTGCCACGCTAAAAGTGGCCTCAGAGCATGGGAAACCCACACACTAAAAACTCTACAGGTCACTTTTTAGCTCAGCTTTGTCTTTTATTTTTTACTTTTTTTTTATTTATTGGTTTTAAATAATACACTCAAGTTTTACAGAAAGCTGAAACAAGAAAATAAAAAAGCAATAATTTTTCCACAATATAAGGCAAATACATTTAGCTCAAGTCCACCAAATGGGGAAAAAAACAATGTTATCAGAGGACAAGAAAGGAAAGAAGTTATTTTCTTTGGTATTTTGGAATATATGGGCTCCTTTTACTAAGCTGCAGCAAAAGGGGGCCTGCGCTGGCGCCGGTGCATGTTTTTCATGCGTGCCGAGGCCCCCTTTTACTGCAGCGGGTAAAAGGGAAGTCTCTCTTTCCAGCAGGAAATGGTCATGCGGCAAGTAAAGCACTTGTCGCATGGCCATTTCAGAATGGAGCCCTTACCACCACCCATTGAGATGAAGGTAAGGGCTACCGCACTAAACTGGCAGTAACCAGGCTGCACGTGGCATTGTCGATTACCACCGAGTACACTCCAGCACTACAAAAATAAATAGATTTTTGTAGCGCCAGATATGATGGCACACTAGGGGTGAGAAGTACTGCTGGGTTGCTGCGGTAGCCCAGCGGTACTTCCTATTTAGCGAGCGGTAAGCCCGCATTCCATGTTGTGATCACACCTTGAATATTGTGTGTAATTCTGGTCACTGCATCTAAAAAAAGGTATAGCGGAATTAGAAAAGGTCCAGAGAAGGGTGATGAAAATGATAAAGGGAATGGGACAACTTCCCTATGAGGAAAGGCTAAAGCAGCCAGAGATCTTCAGCTTGGAGAAGAAATTGCTGAGGCTGCACAACTTATATTCCGCCAGTGTCACTACAAATTGGCTCCCTATTCATTTCCAAGTAAAAGGGACCCTCAGTTTTCAGATTGAGATGGTGATGAATTTATTTTGTAGAGCAGAATAAAAAAATTTAGTTGTTGGTAAAAAAAAAAAATACAAGAAAAGAATGTCTTTTCAGCTACTAAGAAAGCCATCAACTAAATCTATTACTACTACTACTATAAATCATTTCTATAGCTCTACCAGTCTTACGCAGCGCTTCACAATTGAGCATGAAGAAAAGACAGTCCCTGCTCAAAAGAGCTTACAATCTAAATCAGGACAGACAGACAGGACCAATAAGGATAAGGGTAGGACAGACAGAAGGACACATAGGGAAGGGACTATTGAAGAGAGGAAGACAAGCTAAAGGTTACAAGCAAGTGACAAGTAGGAGTCACGCTGTAGGCCGCGTTATCCTTTTTAGCACAACATTAAAAAGTAGCTCGCACATGACGCTAGAAGACACCCATAGCAATATAAATGGGTGTCTCTTTCATTAGCGCACCCATTTTTAGTGCACGCTAAAAACGATATCGCGCCTACATGCGGAGAACTTAGTACAACAGGGTCCTAAGTGCTGAGTGTTATTTATAAAGGATCTGTGCCCTTGATAGAATAGTGATAAATTGCAGAACCAGCAAGCCTACAGTTAAGGCACCAGGCCATACGCTTTGCTGAAAGCAGGTGCAATGCCGGCACCTAACTATAGCGCCAATCAGGTCCATTCTGTAACAATGCAAATTAATTTCTGGGGAGATGCCCTGAACTGCCCTGACTATCAGGCTTATTTCTAACGTGATCGCCAGCCATTTCTCGACATAAATCTGGGAGATGGCCGGCGATCTCTCAAAAGCGGCAACATCGGTATAATCGAAAGCGGCTTTTTGACAACATCACCGCTTTCCATCGCCTCACCGGCAAAAGATCAAGGGGGTTTGTCGGTGGCATAGTGAAGGCGGGACATGGGCAGGCATGGGCGTGGCTACCAGATGACTGGCCTTTCCGCGGATAATGGAAAAAAAAAACGGCGTTAATCAGTATTTCACCGGGTTTACTTGGTCCTTTTATTTTCACGACCAAGCCTCAAAAAGGTGCCCAACTCACCAGATGACCACCGGAGGGAATGGGGATGAGCTCACCGTAAGATTGTGAGACCACTAGGGACAGTGAAGTACCTACATATGTGTTCAGTGCTACGTACATCTAGTAGCGCTATAGAAATGATTAGTAGTAGTAGTAGTCCCCCAGTGGTCACCAACCCCCTCCCACACTAAAAAAATAAAAACCCACACTAAAAAAATAAAAACCTTTTTTTTACCAGCCTGTATGCCAGCCTCAAATATCATACCCAGCTCCCTGACTGCAGTATGCAAATCCATAGAGCAGTTTTTAATGGGTGCAGTGCACTTCAGGCAAGCAGACCCAGTGCATCCCCCTACCTGTTACACTTGAGGTGGTAAATGTTAAGCCCTCCAACCCCCCCCCCCAAACCCACTGTACCCACATGTAGGTGCCCCCCTTCACCCATAAGGGCTATGGTAATGGTGTAGAGTTGTGGGGAGTGGGTTTGGGGGGGATTTGGGGGGCTCAGCACCCAAGGTAAGGGAGCTATGCACCTGGGAGCTTTTTTTTGTATTTTTTAAACATTTTTAGAAGTGCCCCCTAGGGTGCCCGGTTGGTGTCCTGGCATGTCAGGGGGACCAGTGCACTACAATGCTGGCTCCTCCAATGACCAAATGGCCTTGGGATTTCACCGGGTTTGAGATGGCCGGCATTTTTTTTCCATATCACTGAAAAACAAAACGGCGATCTCAAACCCGGCGAACTCTGGCATTTGGCGGGCCTAAAACCGTATTATCGGAAACAAAGATGGCCGGCAATCTTTTCGATAATACAGTTCCGGCCAGCTGTTGCGCTGCCGCCAAAATAGATCGCCGGCGATGTTCGATTATGCCCCTCCATGCCATCATGAATTTGTGCACTATAGGAGTTCTGCACACATTGTTATAGAATATGGTGTGCACATAAATGCCAATTAAGGCCAGTTAAGGCCAATAATTGGTTACCAGCAGCCAATTATTTTTGTTGACTGGCTCCTTAATCAATTAAGTTGTGCATGTAAATTGGCAATGTGCATTGATTTGCATGTGCAAATTAGTCGTCATATATAGAATCCGGGGGTTAGTATTTGGTGAGGGTCTGTAAGTGTTTTGCATGTGTCATTCCATTTGCATGTAGGTTCTATGTAGAGATCTGTAGCAGTTCCACTTGTTCTGTTTTACTAGTATTACGTGTATTGATGTTCTAGGGCCCTGTGTAGTATATGTAGTGCTGCCTATGCATAGGTAGGGTTCTTGCTATTTGAAACATAGGATTTGTGCTACTGTTGTCAGATATGGTTTCTACATGTAAGATAAGTTAAGATTTTTTTCAGGGGTTGTATTATTTCACAATGTGTCTGGTAGTGGGGAGATTTAAGTTAGTATTGCTCAGATAACTTGAGAACAGTATATTTTTTTGTATAGTGACTTCTGTGGAGGAATGTCCTAGTTCTGATTTGCACTTGTTGGGGAAAGGTTGGATATTTTGTAGATGCAAAGCATATTTACATTTAACTCATAAGAACTGCTATACTTTGTCAGAATAATGATCCATGAGGGTCAATGTGTCACCAGCCAGGAGTCACCTGCAGGGGAAAAAGGAGGAGGACCAATTAATGCTTGAATCCACACACACACACATACACACACACACACACACGCCCCCACCCAGATTCCCCTGTAGAGGCTAAAGAGCCATAAGAGGAGCTGCAGTTTGCCCATAGGGGACCATCCCACAACAGGTGGCAGGTTGTTGCAAGTGGTCAACAAACTCATGACCCAAAATGTGCAGCTGGCTGACTACCAGCGCCAGAAGCTAGAGCTACTGTATGAGGGGGTTCAGGTTCAGCAGCAGAGGCTCCAAGCCCAGGATGACTGCCTGCAGGTGCTATGTACTATGCAGCAGGAGAGCAGGGACACTAGGCACAATATGTGGATGCAGCTTTGGGGGATCCAGCAGGATCTGCATGATTACACAGTAGCCTTGTCCAGCACATTGCCCACCCAGCAGGCACCTGACCTTCCCAGGGGAACTGGTGAGGTCAGCATTCCAGCAGCACCACCCTCCATACCAGCCGCAAGTGGTACCAGTGTCCATACAACCCAGCCCAGCTTCACAGCAACACCCTCAACTCCAGGCAAACAACAAGCATCCAAGTGGGCACAGATGGGACTCATAGGTCCCCAGGCCCATTGGGTCTGCCTTGCAGCCAGATCTCTCTGGGACAGCACACACTGGCTTGCTAGGTGCTATGCCCAGCAGCAACTCAGCCACAGGACCAACCAAGTGGGCCGATTTCCAAATACAGCTGAGTCTCCTGACACCTCTGAGGGCAGTGGCAGCCTCACAGGGAGGGGGACTCAGACACTGTGTTTGCTCCTGCAAGGCCTGAACCATCTCCTGCAGCTATTCAGAGTACTCAGACACTCTATTGATGTTACGCTAAATACATAGTAACATAGTAGATGACGGCAGAAAAAGACCTGCACGGTCCATCCAGTCTGCCCAACAAGATAAACTCATATGTGTATATCTTACCTTGATTTGTACCTGTCTTTTTCAGGGCACAGACCATATAAGTCTGCCCAGCACTATCCCCTCCTCCCAACCACCAGCCCCCGCCTCCACCACCGGCTCTGGCACAGACCGTATAAGTCTGCCCAGCACTATTCCCCGCCTCCCCACCACCAGTCCCGCCTCCCACCACTGGCTCTGGCACAGACCGTATAAGTCTTGCCCACCACTATCCTCGCCTCCCAACCACCAACCCCTCTTCCCCCCCACCGGCTCCGCCACCCAATTTCGGCTAAGCTCCTGAGATCCATTTCTTCTGCACAGGATTCCTTTATGTATATAGCAGACCTAATTTTAAAATGCATAAGCACCAGTATGGTTGCTGGTCAGTTTTATCTTCAGAAGCACTAGTTAATGGATAGTACCACTGAATAGATCAACAAAGTTATGTGCCAGCGATTTATATGGTGCCAGGCCAGCTGAATATCACACCCTATATCTTTTATTTATAAATATGCAGTCTGGAAAGCCTATAGAAAGAAACATTCACAACATTGTAACTTTCATATCATATTTATTTTCTGAAATTACTTTAGAAATGTTCACCAATTGCCACTGACACACTAAAGAAATCATGCATTTTGCTAGGTGAAAGAGTCCTTTTCGCTGAATTATATGTAAAGGTTATTTTCAACATCTTTCTGCGGCTGAGAAATGCATCAATTTAACTTAGAACCAAAATAAACCACACAGTGCAATTCAGTAAAGGAAGGTTACAAATTAGTTTTATTTATTTGAAGTTTCGTATATACTGCCTGGAAGCCCAAAAGCTATAGAAGCAGTGTGCTTTCAGGTACAATAGTTATTTTTAGTTTAGAGGTCTGAATTCATTAACTGCATTACCTTGTTACATTTCAGTTACAAGTCTGTTGTAACTATTTGAAGAGGACAGTATTAGAAACAAAAATTACTTTTTATTGGCAGCAAATGACAAGGCACAAGCTCAGCACACTTCCATTTTAGGGATCCTTGAGTGGACTCATTATCCTTAGGCTGGGTGGAGATTGAGGGAGGACATTTTCAACATAGGCTACTGTTAAGTTGGGTTATTTTACCACAATTCAGTTTATTTTAGTACAAGTTTATGCAAGAAGACCCTATGCTAAAATATCCCAACTCATAGGAGCCGACTCTGTGGGTGCTGTGGCTGTTTGAGCACCCCTAATATTGAGAAAATTCCTTGTATGTGTCCAGAGAAGGTTTATTTCCACTGGGCTTAGCACCCCCAATAATTTTGAAAGGTTGGCTCCTATGTCCCAACTTGTGGTAAAACAACCCAGTTTAACAGTAGCCCACGTTAATAACTTCCCCCCCCCCCCCCTCTGAATGTACCTTGGAAATGGTGTTCATAGTTCCTTGG
The DNA here is from genome assembly GCF_901765095.1 of Microcaecilia unicolor. NCBI lineage: Eukaryota > Metazoa > Chordata > Amphibia > Gymnophiona > Siphonopidae > Microcaecilia > Microcaecilia unicolor. Next base: position 597,589,229 of record NC_044032.1, read on the forward strand.
TTATCAGTTATAAACTGAGGTAGGTATTCATCCGGCAGCGGTGAGGGTCTTTTTTAGCTAGCGGTGGTGTTATTCATGGATATTCAATGCAGGGACATATCCAGGCACTGAATATCCGGGTTTATGCGGCCTGGTATCTCTTATGTGGTTAAGTGCGATATTCAGCACTTAACCACCTAAGTGACATCACATAAAGATAGGACTGACTTTTATGTGGTCTGTCACGGCCACTTAGCCTAAGCGGTTAAGAACTGGCTCTGCCCCCGACCGCCCACAGAATAGCTGGCTTTCACTTTAGCAGTCTGTGGTGATATTCAGCGGCACCAACCAGTTAAGTGCTGCTGAATATCACTGCTGAATATCAGTGGCTAGGCCCACATAAGCGATTTAACTGACCAAGAGCTATTTCTGGTCAGTTAAACCATTTTGAATATTGATCTCTCTTTGTCTAACTCACTGATTTATATAAATCCAAAGCCTGGACCTATAAATTTATAACATAGAAAAGGATAGGCCCAAAACTTAAAACAAGGGGTTGCAAAGAAAACCTCTATACTTCATGAACTGTACCATGCAGGTGACAATGAGATTGTCCAGCTCATAATCGAAAGTAATCGCCGGCCATTTCCCGACACAATCGGGAGATGGCCAGCGATCTCGGAAAAGCGGCGAAATCGGTATAATTGAAAGCTGCGTTTTTTGACAGCATCGCCACTTTCCTGTCACCTCGCCGGCGAAAGTTCAAAGGGGCGTGTCGGCGGTGAAGTGAAGGTGGGACATGGGCGGGTATGGGCATGGCTACAAGATAGCCGGCTTTCGTCCATAATGGAAAAAAAAATACGGCGTTAAGCAGTATTTTGCCGGGTTTACTTGGTCCTTTTATTTTCACGACCAAGCCTCAAAAAGGTGCCCAAACTGACCACATGACCACCGGAAGGAAGCGGAGATGACCTCCCCGTACTCCCCCAGTGGTCATTAACCCCCTCCCACCCAAAACCCCCCACTTTAAACACTTTTTTTCCAGCCTGTATGCCAGCCTCAAATGCCGTACCCACCTCCATGACAGCAGAATGTGTTCTGTCCTCCGACAGCCTTTTCCTGCTTGTGATGTGGCTCTCGGGTGAGTGTGACACCTTTTCTGTTATTTGCACTGCAGAGTCACATCAGCAATGCATTGTGGTGGGTGTAGGTATTGGTAGTTGCTAGGCTCTACTCCCCTGGTGCTTTTCCGCTGCTTACTGGGTCAGAGTGTGCCCTGTTTTGTTTCCTGTTGTTTTCCATGCGGTAGTGGCCATTTTTGTAAGCCAGTTTTAGTTCCCTTTCCTGTGTTACCCACGTTAGAGAACATAGTTCTTACCTTGAATGGTGCTGAAAGAGGGCATTGTACACTATTGTGCCAGCTCTGACCTACTGCTTATCTTAGTACCAGGGGACTCTTTGCCAGTGGGGCACAACCTCTGATCTGCAGTTAACTGTGAGTAAACGTGCTTATTCAAATAAAAGACTTTTTCAAAGAGATTAGTCTTCAGGTGTCAACTGGTGTGCCAAAGGTATACAGCAGCAATAAGGTCCCTGGAGCAGTTTTAGTGGGTGCAGCACATTTGTGGGTAGTGGGTTTGGGGGGGGGTTGGGGGGCTCAGCTTCCAAAGTAAGGGAGCTATGCACGTGGGAGCTTTTCTGAAGTCCATCGCAGTGACCCCTAGGGAGCCCGGTTGGTGTCCTGCCATGTCAGGGGGGCCAGTGCACTAAACATGCTGGCTCCTCCCATGGCCAAGTGCCTTGGATTTGGCCGGGGTTGGAGATGGCCGACATAACTTTCCATTATCGCTAAAAAACGACGCAGGCCATCTCAAACCCCGGCCAAATCCAAGGCATTTGGCTGGCCGGAACTGTATTATCGAAACAAAAGATGGCTGGTCATCTTTTTCAAAAATACTGGTCTGGCCAGCTGTTTGCGGCACCGGCAAAATACATTGCCGGCCATGTATTTCGCCGGCGCCGTTCAATTATTCCCCTCTGTATGGCATAAAGCCCTTATCATTAAATGAAGAGGTCGACTCATAGTTTTTTCCAGGTTTAAGGGGTTCAGTTTAAGCCTGAATATACTAAGCATGGGGCAACATTTTTGGTTTGTTTTCAGTTTGTCTGGCTGTATCTTCCAATTTTCAAATGCCATTTTGGTATATTTCATACATAGTTTTTAGATTAAAAAAAATTTTTTAAATCATTTATTTATAATTTTTCATTTTACAAGGGTCACTTGCAAACAGTAATACAGAGATGACTGTACATTAATACCGCTAAGTCAATAGCAGTAAGGTCTCAGGCTGAAAATGGACGTGCACTGGTATTATTTTTGCCGCACGTCCATTTTTGGCCACAAAAAAGGACTTTTTTTACAGGCGCACTGAAAAATGGACCTCCACATGTACAAAAAACATGCCTACACCAGCGCAGGCCATTTTTTGGCGCACTTTAGTAAAAGGGCCCCTAGGAGCACTATATAGAATTCGGGGGTTAGTGCCTAAGTGAAAGCTGGTTATTTTGCCGATATTCAGCACTTAACCGGTCAGAGTATCTGCAAACATGGGACCACATAAAACACAGTCCTATCTTCATGCGGCAACCCATGGCTGCTTAAATTCTGAATATCGACTTTAGAGGCCACGTGTTAGCCGGCATCTCATAAACTGGGTATTCAGTGCCGAAGCCCAGACATGCCCTGGCATTGAATATTTGGGAACAACGCCGGCGGTGGTCGGCCAAACATTCACTACCATCTGTTGACCCTAGTATTCTTTTAAATGTGCCTAACTATGCTCCTCTCCATGCTCTGCATGGACCAGTGGCTTAGCTACATGGAGCCACAGGGGTCTGGGCCCTCCCCCCCCCCCCCCGAATTTGCTCTGGGCCCCTGATTTTGCTGGCGGAGGTCCCCAACCCCCGCCAGCTGAAGCCTTCATCCAGCGCTGGTCTCTGGAGCCACCGCATTGCCTGCCCTGCTCACTCTTCCCCTCACAGTCCGATGTGCTCATTTTAGTGAAACTGAGCATGTCCGCATGCTCAATTTCATTAAAATGAGCATGCCGGACGTGAGGGGAAGAGAGAGTAGGGTAGGCAGTGCCGGAGACCAGTGCTGGATGAGGGCTTCAGGTAGCGGGGGTTGGGGACCCCCATCAGTCAAGGTATGTGCGGTGGCGGTGCTTCAGCTGGCGGGGGTTGAGGACCCCTGCTAGCCAAGATATGTACAGCGGTGGCAGTGGGTGGGTAGCGGCAGGGCGGCGGAGGGGGGAGGTGGACCAAAATGTGCCCCCACACTTTGGGCTCTGGCCCTCTCCCATCTCAATGTCTTGCTACACCTGTGGCACAGACTCCATCTTTGTATATATCCATTGCCAAATTATGCATCATTGTAGATAGATGTCATTATATAGAATAGTGTGTAGCAGAATATTGATATGTATGTGAATATATGGATACAAACACGTGTATATGTCAGTATTCTGGTCATTCATAAATATTCTTAGCAACTAAATGTTGCCATCCTCTTTATAGAATTACCTCCGTAGCTTGAGTAATCACCAGAATTTGCTTAAGTAAATAGACCAAATAATTTCAGCCAGCTGCTATTCATGTTCAGTTGTCTACCTACATGGCTTTGTCCAGAAAAACTTGGACTGAATTAATAAAACCATTTCACGTCTACAAAACAAAACCCAGAAATCTATACCAGATCACACCCCTTGTCTTCTATCCACAAATTATAATGGCTAATGCTAGATTTTGCAGGCTTCAATCAGTGCTGCTCAATGAAAGAAAACAAATGATTTTCGAATCACTCATGCTAGCACGTTAATTATCTCTATTCATAGAAGCAGCTTGTGAGTCAGACCTCAAGGCCTGACTCAAGCAGCATAGCAAAACTATCGGAGCCAAAGCATAGAGAACACACTGGGGTTTTTCTCTGTTATAAGTACTAGGAAAAACTGGGAAAAATGTGATAGGCAACTAAAAAGAATGCTTGAGGGGTTGTTTACTAAACCTTAGCGCAAGTTATCTGCAGCAGGGCCCATAGGAATAAAATGGGTCCTGCTGCAGATAACTCGAGCTAAGCTTTAGTAAACAGGGGGGAAATGGAATGTTAAACTTTATTCTTGTGAGCAGAGTGTTTTTTCTAAGCCCCCACCACCACCACCAGGAGTCTCAATTACTATCAGAATAAAATATGCTTTTACTGAAAAAATATTTGAGAGAAATTCTTGGTTTCCCTCAGGCTGAATCTCTATCTGTGGAACATATTTGTTATTTATCATAAGGGATTAAATCTGAGAGGGGAGAAGATGAAGATCAACTGAAGTCTGTGGATAGCTTAAAATTAACTGCTTTCCTAGAGGCCCTTTTACAAAGGCACGCCAAAAAGTGGCCGGCGGTAGTGTGGGCGCATGTATTGGATGTGTGCTGGACTATTTCTCCACCACGTCTGGAAAAAGGGGATGGGGGGGGGGGGCAGGAAATGGACATGTGGCAAAATTAAAACCAATGTGCATCTATTTATGGCCTGAGCCATATCTTTGTAAAAACACAATTTGAAAGCGCAAACCCCTCCGCGAAAAACTACATTGGCTCCCAATCAAAGAACACATTGCTTTCAAAATCTGCACTCTGGTTCACAAAATCATCTACGGTGAAGCCCCGGGATACATGACAGACTTGATCAACCTACCAACTAGAAACACATCTGAATCAACATGAACGTACCTAAATCTGCACTACCCAAGCTGCTAAGGACTCAAATACAAATCAACCTACGCATCCAGTTTTTCCTACATAAGCACACAACTGTGGAACGCATTACCAAAAGCCTTAAAAACTATGTACGATCACCTAACTTCCGAAAAACACTAATAACTAACCTGTTTAAAAAAGCATACTCTACCGATCCAGCATAAATGCCTGATCTCTGCAACACAACAAAACTAAAGTACGTAATGGACATAACACAACTGTTCCATTTTACGATGCCCTAATGTGGCTTTGCCACATGAACTTTATCTTACCACAACATCACTTTGTATTTGTTCACACTGGAGTCTGCAAACACCTCTCCGGTACTATGTAAGTCACATTGAGCCTACAAATAGGTGGGGAAATGTGTGATACAAATGTAACAAATAAATAAAATAAATAAATAAATGCCACCCATTGACTTAGCGGTAATGGCTCACACGTTACCCGTACAGTAACTGTCCAACGCATACCAACTGCCGATTACAGTCAGGAACGCCCCCACGGTAGAAAATAGAAAATTATTTCCTCTGCAGGTTTTCGGCATGCACCAAACTTGGAATTACTGCCAGGCGCACATGCTTGCTAGGCAGTAATGCTGATCTGACACGCGCTGCACACGCATAGGCCCTTATGATCCTTTGTAAAGGGCCCCCTAGCATCTTTCCAGGAAATAAATTCACAGGGAAATAAATTCATCACAGGTCACTTTGCTGATTACTTTTAATACTGACTTAGAAAAAATGTTGGTTTTGAAATTGTTCTTTACTTTGCCTGGTTGGGCTGGAGGAAACCTTTTCTTGACCTTGTATTGTTACCCATGTTTCTCTCACATACATAACCTGGCAGATCTCACATTGTTATAAATGGCTGATTGCTTCTGTTTTCCTCTGTGGTGGAACTGTTAATAAAGACTTCATACAAATTAAAAAATAATCAAAAAAATAAAAATGTTCCATTTAGTGGACAGGGTGTAAACATATTTCCTAATTTGTCCAGAGTTACACAATTTTTGCAGGAAATCATTTTTACAACTTAAGCCTCATGTTTTGGCTGTGGGTGACTCCTTTCTTTGAAATTTCTGTCTGAGTATCTGGTTACACATGAGAGTAGTAATTTTGTTCTCATGGACCATTCCCATCTGAAAAATTTCTAGTTGTGAAAAAAAGTGCCTGGTTAATAGTCTTTTAGATTTCTTATTGAGTGAGAATTATAAATTAATAACCCCCCACCCCTGTTTAGTGTCGGTGTGGTAATGCCAACACAGCTCAATCACTTGAATGGGCTGTTTTGGTATTGCCACACGGCAGTCGCTAGCATGGTTTTGTAAACAGGGGATTAATATTTTGTTTATACTCGCTTGTGAGATGATTTTTCACATTTCTGTTAAATGGCAAGGACAAATCAAGATCAGGTATACATATCAAGTATCACATACCATATGTAATGTGTTAACTTGTTTTGCAGACTGGATGGACTGTACAGGTCTTTATCTGTCGTCATCTACTATGTTAGTATCCAGCTTATTTTTGAAGGAGAAGGGCGTCCATCTTCCGACACAAATCAGGAGATGGGCGTCCTTCTCCTAAGGCCACCCAAATCAGCATAATCGAAAGCCGATTTTGGCCGTCCTCAACTGCTTCTGTCCCAAAGGCGGGACGGGGGCATGGTTAACAGATGGGCGTCCTCGGCCGATAATGGAAAAAAGAAGGGCGTTCCTGACAAGCATTTGGCCGACTTTACTTGGTCCATTTTTGTTCACGACCAAGCCTTGAAAAGGTGCCCGAATTGACCAGATGACCACCGGAGGAAATCGGGGATCACCTCCCCTTACTCCCCCAGTGGTCACCAACCCCCTCCCACTCAAAAAAACTAATTAAAAAACATGTTTTCCAGCCTCTATGCCAGCCTCAAACGTCATACCCAGCTCCATGACAGCAGTATGCAGGTCCCTGGAGCAGTTTTAGTGGGTGCAGTGCACTTCAGGCAGGTGGACCCAGGCCCATCCCTCCCTACCTCTTACACTTGTGGTGGGAAATGTGAGCCCTTCAAAACTACTACTACTACTACTATTAAACATTTCTATAGCGCTAGTAGACTTACGCAACGCTGTACAAATTAACATGAAAAGACAGTCCCTGCTCAACAGAGCTTACAATCTAAATTGGACAGACGAACAGACAGCTAGGGGTGGGGAAATTGCAGTGGTAGGGGTGATAAGTGAGGATGTACCCACATCCAGGTGCCCCCCTTCAACTGTAAGGGCTATGATAGTTTTGTACAGTGGTGGGTAGTGGGTTTTCAGGGGGTGGGGGGGCTCAGCACACAAGGTAGGCTGATAGGCACGGACGGGGAGAGGGATCTTGGGGTGATAGTATCTGAGGACCTGAAGGCGACGAAACAGTGCGACAAGGCGGTGGCAGTAGCTAGAAGATTGCTAGGCTGTATAGAGAGAGGAGTGACCAGCAGAAGAAAGGAGGTTTTAATGCCCCTGTATAAGACGTTGGTGAGGCCCCACCTGGAGTATTGTGTTCAGTTTTGGAGGCCGTATCTTGGAAGGATGTTTAAAAAATGGAAGCGGTGCAAAGAAAAGCTACGAGGATGGTATGGGATTTACGTTCCAAGACGTATGAAGAGAGCTTGCTGACCTGAACATGTACACCCTGGAGGAAAGGAGGAACAGGGGTGATATGATACAGACGTTCAAATATTTGAAAGGTATTAATCCGCAAACGAATCTTTCCGGACATGGGAAGGCGGTAGAACGAGAGGACATGAAATGAGATTGAAGGGGGGCAGACTCAGGAAAGATGTCAGGAAGTATTTTTTCACGGAGAGGGTGGTGGACACTTGGAATGCCCTCCCGCGGGAGGTAGTGGAGATGAAAACGGTAACGGAGTTCAAACATGCGTGGGATATGCATAGAGGAATCCTGTGCAGAAGGAATGGATCCTCAGAAGCTTAGCTGAAATTGGGTGGCGGAGCAGTTGGGGGGAAGAGGGGGTGGTGGTTGGAAGGCGAGGATAGGGGAGGGTAGACTTATACGGTCTGTACCAGAGCCGCTGATGGGAGGCGGGACTGGTGGTTGGGAGGCGGGAAATACTGCTGGGCAGACTTATATGGTCTGTGCCCTGAAAAGGACAGGTACAAATTCAAGGTAAGGTATACACATATGAGTTTGTCTTGGGCAGACTAGATGGACCATGCAGGTCTTTTTCTGCCATCATCTACTATGTTACTATGTTACTATATAAGGTAAGGGAACAATGCACCTGGGAGCAATTTATGAACTCCACTGCAGTGCCCCCTAGTGTGACCGGTTGGTGTTCTGGCATGTCAGGAGGACCAGTGCACTATGATTGCTGGCTCCTCCCATAACCAAGGGGCTTGGATTTTGGTCGTTTCTGAGATGGCGTCCTTAGTTTCCATTATCGCTGAAAATCAGAAACGACCAAGTCTAAGGACGACCATCTCTAAGGACAACCTAAATTTCAAGATTTGGGAGTCCCCGACCGTATTATTGAAACAAAAGATGGAAGCCCATCTTGTTTCGATAATACGGGTTTCCCCGCCCCTTCGCCGGGACGTCCTGTGAGGACATCCTCAGGAAAACTTGGGCCCCCCTTTTGATTATGCCCCTCTAGGTACCCTCCAAATAATTTTTCTACAATAGTAAAATCAGTCACCATTTGCCCTTTAATTCTATAAATGGCGCTTTAAATTCCACAAGCAAACCATATGGGGAGGCATAGAGATCGGAAACTCATACAGGCAGAGCAACGTTGGATTTATAGATTAAAAACACTAGCCCCAGTGGGCCTGAATAACAGAGTCAAATAGAAAGCCTTCCTTTAAACCGATAAGTAGAAATGCCAACAGAAAAAGAAGAAAGAAAACCAGAGAGAATAAGGGGGTATCCCGTTAGATGGACAAAGTTGAGGTCCCTTTAACTAATGCAGATTCTGTGTCCCCATTTGATTGGCTCATAAGAGCGTCGATAGTTTAAAAACAGCTGCCATTATTGAGTAAAAGTGAGGCACATAAGACGGAGGTAAAATGGAGAAACAGGTAAACTATGAGTATATTAAAAATTATAGGGAAGTATATGGTATATTAGATTGAAACTTTTTAAAAACCTTCTCTAACGTCACTTATTATGTTATTGATTTCATAGCGAGGGAGACTAAGGGATCTGCTCCTTATGAAGCATTCTGCGAAACAGGAGCTCGCTGTCAGGTGTTACCCATTAGTCCAAACCACATAACAGATAAGTGCCAAAGCATCATTAAAAATGCTGATATATGCATGAAATAAAGTTACAACAACACATAGATAGGAGAGGTTTTTTGAGACTCGTGAGGATGCTCGCCAGTCAGTTTATATAAAGAAAATTCATTTTCAAGAGTAAACGCTGAGGTACAGCGAAGGGCGACGAAAATGATAGTGGGGATGGGACGACTTTCCTATGAAGAGAGGCTGAGAAGGCTAGGGCTTTTCAGCTTGGAGAAGAGACGGCTGAGGGGAGATATGATAGAAGTGTATAAAATAATGAGTGGAATGGATCGGGTGGATGTGAAGTGACTGTTCACGCTATCCAAAAATACTAGGACTAGAGGGCATGAGTTGAAGCTACAGTGTGGTAAATTTAAAACGAATCGGAGAAAATTTTTCTTCACCAACGTGTAATTAGACTCTGGAATTCGTTGCCGGAGAACGTGGTACGGGCGGTTAGCTTGACGGAGTTTAAAAAGGGGTTAGATAGATTCCTAAAGGACAAGTCCTTAGACCGCTATTAAATGGACTTGGAAAAATTCCGCATTTTTAGGTATAACTTGTCTGGAATGTTTTTACGTTTGGGGAGCGTGCCAGGTGCCCTTGACCTGGATTGGCCACTGTCGGTGACAGGATGCTGGGCTAGATGGACCTTTGGTCTTTCCCAGTATGGCACTACTTATGTACTTATGTACTACAAAATATGTAGTTGGGTTATCAAGCGTCTGAAGTCTTTTCCTCTCATTAATTACAAAATTGGAGTTAGATAAGAAGGCTTTTGCGTAAATAGTGAATTGTGAATGAGACTTCTGTAGATACGGCCTTAGTGGAGTTTACATGTAAATTTACGCAACAGGATCTGCACATAAACCTTACACGTGGCTCCAAAAAGGGAGGGACACGGGTGGATCAGAGGAGTTCCCACAATTTATGCGCACAGTTATAGAATAAGGGGGAACTGTGCCTTATTTAGGTACAGGGATTTACATGAAAGTTCTGTTGATGTAAATGGTCGTGTCTACTTGTAATCGTGATTCCTGGTGTTTAGTGCTGTTCTATAAATGGCGCCCAACTTTGAGCGCAGTTTATAGAATAGTGCAAAAGTGCTATTTTTTTTCAGCAATGATCTTTAGGTGCCATTTATTGAATATACTCTGTTGTGTCTTTACATAAGTTTCAAAGGACTAGATTCAATATATGGTGCCAAAAAAAGCGCTATTCTATAAACCACACTTAAAGTGCTGTTAAATGTGTATATTTTTGATCCTGTTTCATGGTAGTCCTATTATTGTTTCAATTTGCTTTTTTCTAAGTTTACCTTCTCTCAGGGGTCTTTTTACTAAGCCATGGTTAAAAGTGGCCTGTGGTAGTGCGAGCGTGTCTTTTGGGCGTGTCCTGAAACAGTTTTTACTGCATCTGGAAAAAAGGGCTTTTTTGCAATGGGCTAGGAAAAGGGCCTGTGCTAAAATTGAAACTAGCGTGCGCCCATTTACGGCCTGAGCCCTTAATGCCACCCATTGATCTAGTGGCAAGGGCTCACGTGCTACATGCAGGGTGACTGATCGGCACGCGCCACCTGCCAATTAATGCTAGAAACGCTACGTGTGGTAGGGAATACAAAAATAATTTGTCCAGGCATTATGGGATATGCCCCAAATCTGAAATTACCACCAAAGGTGTTAACTAGCCTGACGATAGTCTCATTTTGGCACACACTGCACACGCATAGAGCCTACCGTGCCTTTTTAAAAGGGCCCTTCATTGTATTTATGTTTATGCTTGGTCATTTTACTACTGTTATGCTGTTAACAAAATTGTAAGTTTTATGTTAAGTTGTATCTGCTGTACACCGCCTTGGTTGAATCTTTTCATAAAGGCAGCTAATAAATCCCCATAAATGAAGTTACTTCTGATTAAATGTAATTAGTGTCAATGATTGCTTGTTAAAAAGCCAATTAGTGGTACTAATTGGCTTATTATGTAATTGAATTGCATGCACAATTTTTATAGAATTCGTAGGAAAGTCTTATGTGTCCCAAATAGATATTGTTTTCATTTGTTTAAACTATTGCAAGGGAATTATCTTGATTTTGTTAAATTTGTTTAGTTGGGAGTATGGGAGAGAAAAGGAACATTCTCATATTGTCAGTCCTGTAGTAGACTGAACCTATCTTAGTAGAAACTCAGGCACCCATGTAGCCCGGTTTAACTGGCAGGCTAGGAGGCCAGATGTTTGAGCATCAGTCTTGTGCTTAGGCACTGGAGACTTGCATGCTCTGCTACCCAGGATGATGGTGAGGCACAAAGGTGGCAGATATTTTTTAAAAAGTCTGTGTTAGATAAGAAGAAATCTTGTGGCTGGTCACACTCTGTGACTGGCAGCTCAGATGCATGCTTAGCAATGTGGGCAGAAAAACTGAGCAGATTGTGTGAGCCACATGGCCTTTGTCTGCCGTCATCTGCTATGTTACTGAAAAAGCTAATACGGCTTATTCCGTGAAGCACTGCATGGGTCACTTGAAGCTCCAGACAGGATACTGTACATGTATTGAATTATAGTTAATGAATAAAATACAATCTTTGGTACATTTTCAAAACTGCATTAATTTTCCCTTAGGCAATCAATACGTTGCCAGGGTGTACTTTATGCTAAAAAGGGCTGAGAGAATTGTCCTTTCAACATGTTCCAGTGCTTCAGATCAGAAAAGATAGAAAATGGTTTACATGAGATGATTAGATCTTAATAAATAAGAAGCCGATGAATCATAAGAATTTAAATTCCACAAATCTGTGCAAGGTACGTCTCAAATTACCAGCATCTACCGTATCATAAAGAAAAAACAACAACAAACAATAACGAGAATGGACATGTGACTCTCTTGTTACCTAACATAATTTTTTAAGCATTTCTAACTAGTGGTTTAAATTTCCTACAGAGTGAAGAGCTGGCAGCAAGAGAGCTGACCCTGATCACTGCACAATCTCTGCTAAAGGACATTATCAGGAAATGGTCAGCCTGGGGACACAATGAAAGGAAACATAGCAGCAAAGATTTCACAGATAACACACAGCCTCATGTGACAGCAGTGAGTAGATTCAGTCAGTCAGCCAAGTTGCTCAGGCCAAAGTCTAGCTGTAGTCTGCTGACTCCAACACAATCATGTCACGCAAACACATGTGTGAGACTGATATCAAGTGTTCTGCTACAGCTAAAACAAAATGTTTCAGTAGAACTAAATGCTAGCCAGTGCTAAAATTCAACACTAGCCAACTAACTTTCTTCTCTTGAGTAAGCCCCATTCCTAGGACAGCTAAACTTAGCAGCTTAGTGGAACCCTAGTGGAAATGTTCAGATTTGCGGATCTAACTGGTTGGAGGCCCTGGTCAACCAGCTTAGGGGGTCTTTTAATAAGGCATGCTCACATTTTTAGTGTGCGTTAAAATTGGGCGTGCACTAAATGTTAGAGATGCCCATAGCAATGCATTGGCATCTCTAACATTTAGCGTTCGCCCAATTTTAGCATACGCTAAAACGTGAGCGTGCCTTAGTAAAAGGGGGTCACAGTCACTTGCTGCAGCAACAGCACTACCTGGGTTAATGATGGATTGGAGATATACATGGAGGGGCATTTTTGATGTGATGTCTAAATCCGCCAACCAAACGTCCAAAAATCAAGTGGTGACCATGGCCATTTTTGAACCTGAAAAACGTCTTTATATCAAAAATGGCCATTTCCTACACATTTTATGTTTAGTGTGTCTATCTTTTTGGATCATTTTCAAAAAATGTCCAAGTGAAAAATGCACAAAATCAAGCCATTGGGATGTAGGAGGAGCCAGCATTCTTAGTAGAGTGGCCACACTGACATCCCAGCAGAGCAGTGGGGCACCCTAGGGGGCACTGCAGTGTACTTCACATGAAAGGTCCCAGGTACACATCTCACCTTTACCCCCTTATATTGTATGGTGAACTATCCAAAACCCACCAAAAATGTACTGTACCCACCTATACGCCACTACAATAGTCCTCAAGGTTACAGGTGTCACCAATATGTGGGTTCAGTAGATTTTTGGTGGATTTGGGGGGGATGACACTTTCTACCACAAGTGTAACCATTAGAGTGGATTATGGGCCTTGGTCCCCTTCTCTACAGTGCACTGCATCAACCACTAGACTACTCCAGGGACCTGCTTGCTGCTCTAATAGGACTGGCCATAACACCTGAAGCTGTTATAGAGGTTGGTATACACTGTTTCATTCACATCTTTGAGGGGTAGAGGTGGGAGGGGGTGCCATGCTTTAATCCATCCAGTGGTCATTTGGGGCACCTTTTTGTGACTTATAATTTTGTCGTTCTGAAAACAGGTCTAGCCCAAAAGTCGCCCAAAAGTCTTAGTTTTAATTCTGGACATTTTAGTTTTGTACATCCAATTGAGAAAATCCTTCCCCCCCACCCCACCCCCTTTTTGTGACTACTAGCTCCTTTATCATTCAAGGTTTTTTTGTGGGTTTTTTAAAAATTATTTATTAAAACGTAGGAAAAAGCCTCAACAGACTCCATTTGGGCTAAAGATACCTCCAGTGCGTACGAGTTCTCACTGTCATCATGGCTAAAAAACCTCCTTAATACAAAATCCACAACTTCTCTTAAAGAAATATGGTTACTTAGCTTTGAAAAAATGCTCAAACACTCTCCTGCAGCTAGCATTTTTTCAAAGGTGGAAGGATAACTATGAAAATAATTCGGTAACGAGGATGGGGAAAAGTGAAGGTTCTGCTGAAGTAGACCCTATTCTAAAATACATCTAGGAATATAACTTATGCACTGATTGCGTGCGGTGGGAGAATCCATTTTAGAACCATAAACATGTAAATTATAAACGGGGTTGGCATGTCAACATAAATGATTATGTGATGGCACGTAAACATGCAATGTTCTGAAATATCAATATAAACATTTATATTGCATAAACATCTTTATATCTGAAAAATATGCAAATAGCAAGGGTGTGTTTTGGCAAGATTAAAGCATAGCTAAAAAATAATCTTGTATTCCCCATGTCAGAGAGTACACATCTAAGTCTAAACAGATTGACGTTGGTATTTACACTTGCTACCAGAGTATCTAGGTTTCAGAAAAGTATTTGTATTAAGCAGCTCACCTACTGGAAGAATTAAGGGAGGTTGCCTTCTTAATCCTTTAGTGTTTGATGTCCCTTTGAATGGAAAGCTGGCATAGATTACCGAATACTGTGACAGCTTTGGAAAAGCAAACATGCACATCTAAAATGCAAACAGCACTTCTAAATAAGCGCTATGGGAGAATTCTATAAACGGCCCTCACATTTTGGCACTGGAAAAAAAATCAGCGCTAAGGAGGAGATTCTGTATATGGCACCCATAAAATCATTGTGGAAAGCAGTGCTGACTAAGCGCATTCTATAAGCGGTGCCCAGATTTAGGCATGGTAAATAGAATAATAACATAGTTGATATCTCAGTGCCTAAAGCTACATGCTTCCGTTTAACCCAAAAGAACTGTAGCATAAATCCCAATGCGTAGATTTACACACACTGGGCTATATTCTATAACTACATGTGTAAGTTTTAGAATGCCCACGAAATACCTATTTCCCCGCCTAGAACCACATCCCTTTTTGCCTATACAAGTTAGAAGTTCAGCACACTCCATTATAGAATACGCTTAGCGAGTTGTGCGTGTAAATTCTAATTAGTACCAATTAGTGCTCATTATTGCTTGTTAAGTGCCGTTATCAGCACTCATTAGCTTGTTAAGCTTGTTAAGCTTGTTAAGTTACGCACATTGTTATAGAATCTGCTTGGATTTTGGCGTGGATTTCTAGGTGCGCTATATAAGATCTAGGGATAAATGCCCATGCCTGACTAGGCACCAGATTTACTTGGTGTAAATGCTGGCACTGAAGTTAGGTGCTCTAAGGCAGAATTCTGTAACAACGCATGTAACCTTTCGGAATGCCTGACACACCCATACCCTACCCATGACCATGCCCCCTTTTGAGTTATGCGATATTAGAGTTAGGTGCCATGCCTTATGGAATAGCATGCAGCTAGATGTACGCACACATTTTATGAGTGCCAATTTACTTCAATAATTAGTTGTTGCACCCAGTTGATGATGATAGCTGACTCATTAGCCAATTAATTTGCGTCTGCATCACGGAAGCACCCAAATTTTGGTGCAAAAATCTAGGCTGTAAAGATAAATTTAAGACAGCTTTATGTCTGGCCTAAACTTATCCATGTGGAGCCCTATTTTTGACAGAAAGTAGAAATTGGAATTGACATGTCCAGGTCAAAGCATGTACAATTCTGATAGTATTTCAGAAAAAGTTCTACTGATGTAGAGCCTGTTCTGTAATAGAAACAGGAATGCATGTTTACGTGGTGGTACCTATGACAGAAGCATCCATTTGCCAACTTTGAATTATGTATGTTTGATTGTGACCTGCTTTGGTAAAGCACGCTATAAATGCAAAAATAAATAAATAAAATTTATAGGACTAAACGGGTACACTTACACATGTATATGCTTACACGTATGTAAGTTGAAAAGTACCAACTTTCACATTTAAGTGTCAGCACATACAAATGCATGTTGACAATTTTGCACAACTAAATGGCTTGCATTTGACACTCAGGCTATAATAGTCATTTCATACCAAACTGGAGAGGCCAATGGACAATGCAGGATTCCTTCCTTTTGTAAAGGTCCAGGCAATATGTGCACTTTTGCAATATATGTGGACCCCAAAGCGTACAAAGCATAGGTGTCCCATATACCCCTGTATTCTCTTTGTGAAATAGGGAAAATACATGTAGATTGCGGTCCTGCCCAAGCTCCATCTTTATCATGCCCCTTTTGCAATTTAAATGTTTTGCAGGAATATACGTTAAATACCAGCTTTCTAAAATTGGGTTTTATATCTCTGTGTAATACACACTTTTTAACTGCCATTAATTACATGTGTACATTATGAGTAGGGCTTCTAAAATAGGGGCAAATATCTATTAGGAATATGCATTCATTTGAAACAACATGGGGAATGTTGTTTTAACCAGAAGTGGTATGTTTTTTTCCAGTCTCGAAAGAGTATGCTTTGAGGCCAGCAAAACACCCCAACCCCCCAATCACACTCCCAACCCCTCCAATGCCTTTCATGCCTCTCAATCTCAGCTTGAAGCATCTCTCGACCCAACCGACCCAACCCAATCTCTGTAGTACCTGCTTTAGACAAGGTATCACACTCCCCCCAACTTCCAATCTCCCTTAACAACCCCCCCAGGGGCTAGCATCATACTTTCTCCCCAACCCCCAAAGAAGAGGCAGCTGATCCTTCTCCCGCCTTCATCCCTTTACAACCCCCACCAGCACTTACCAGGAGTATTAGTAGCATAGTGTTGAGGCAGGAATGATCACCTTCACTCCCAGCCCCATTGAAGCCTGTACTCAAAACAGTGACTGACCTGTAGCGGTAGTCTCATGATTTTACTGCTAGGAGTCAAGCTGCCAAATATCAATTGCTCCTTATTTTACAGCTTCATCATTACCGGTAGTAAGTATCGTGACCATTCTGAAGAAGAAGGCAGAGTAAGTAGAAAGAAACCTGGAGAAAGGGGCCAAGGAAAATCAATAAGATGGAGAAATGGGTAGAAAATGCTGAGCCTACACAGGTAAGAGGAGAAGAAGAGGATGAGAGAGAGGTGGAACGTCAGAGCCTAGTTACTATGCAGGAGAAATATGGTGAAAGAAAGGAAGAGAGGCTACAGACAGAGGAATAAACAGCAAAAAGTCACAGAGGGAACAAAGGGCTGAGCTTGGCAGACCCAATAGAAAGGGTACGAACGCACCCATTTTATTTTACAGTTTAGTCCCAGCCAATATTTGGAATAAAGTGAAACATAAATCTTCAACTGAAAGACAGCAAGAGAAATACTGTTGAATGCATGTACTTTTATCCATCTGTGAAAGAAATGTTCCCGGAAAACGATGCAGGGACTGTGTATTCAAGCTTACGCATGGAAAATCTATCTGCACAAAATTGGTTCAAAAGTCCACAGGCACATTGCACCTGCAGCAAGTTTCAAAGCAGAAGCATTCACATACTTCTTATGTGAAGCATGATACCAAAATATACCCATGGGCATTTTCTGAAAATTGCCACCACATTCTCATCTACCTGTACTGAAAATGCTCTTTTGACTGTTACAAAAAATTACAGTTTTACCACAGCAACATAAAATATGTTGGCAGATAAAGACAAAGTTCATCCAGTCTGCCCATCTTCCTTCCCGCTGACTGCAAACCTGAATCAGTCTTTGGCATTTAAGTTATTTTTCCTGCCACTGAACTTCTCTGACATTGGAATATTTCTCCTATTTACATAAAGTGCTGCTGTATGATTCAGAAACAGGTTTAGATATGGCTTCAGTCTTATTAATATGGTTAGGTTTTTTAGTAATATTTTAATTGTTTTCACTGCTTCTGATGGTTAATGTAAAATTAACATCAGTACTAGAGGATTGATTGTTGTTTTGGAATGTGTACTTGACTTCTTACTGGGTTTATGCCCTGAGGAAGTAGTCTTCTGAAACTGGGCTCTGGAACTCCCGTTTTGAATCCTTGCAAAGGCCAATCCTGTGATTTTGAACTTCCATTTTTCCTGCCCATACTAATATAAATGTTTACTTTATTCCTGGATGCACTTCTCTTTCCTTCCTTTGTACTAAAATGCTTGATAAGGCTTTGCCTACTGCCGGAGTTCTCCTGAAATCATTCTTGAGTAACCTTTCAATGAATTTTTTTTTTTTTTACTGGTCACTCTACAATAATGTATTCAGAGATGATACTTTTAAAACTTCAGGAAAATGTAATAATGTTATCAATAGTAATGACATAAATTTGGATTTTTATAAAATTTTTCTCAGTTAAAAAACACACACAGGAAAATATGTATCCAAGCGAAAATATGCTGAATAAGACAAGCATGTTATCACCCAAAATGCACATATACATTGGTTTTAAAGTACTAAGCGGCCCTTTTACCAAGCCACGTAAGCGTCTATGTGCACCCAACACGCGCCAAAATGGAGTTACTGCACAGCTACCACGTGGCTCTTGCAGTAATTTCATTTTTGGCACACGTCCAATATATGCAGCCAATAAGTAATTTCTATTTTCTGCCGTGTGTATCAGACACATGCCAAGTGGCATTTGGTGTACTTAGGTCATTACCACCCAGTTACCGCATGAGACTTTACCGCTAGGTCAATGGCTGGTGGTAAGGTGTCAGACCCAAAATGGACGCGCGGCAATTTTCATTTTGCCGCACGTCCATATTTGGCAAAAATTTTAAGAAGGTCTTTTTTACAGGTGCGCTGAAAAATGATTCTGTGCACACCCAAAACCCACACCTACACTACCACAGGCCATTTTTCAGTTCACCTTAGTAAAAGGACCCCTAAAGCAAAAGGATGTTATCTTTTTTAACATCAAACCAGAAAGATGAAGTGAATACAGTACAGTCAGGTCCATTTCCAGTTCTTACAGTCAGTGGATTTTTTTAAAACTGTGGTTTTAAAAAATTTCATATATTTGAGACTCAGTTCTGTATATGGCATCCAGCTTGCCTTTCTTTCATAGTCGCTGTCAATTCAAGATGGCATCTGACTCAAAAGTGGCACATAAATATTGCCACCTATGATTAACAATTAACCCCAATATGTCTTAACTGAGAAATCAACATCAATAAGTTCCTTGGCCAACATCAGTGCAATTTTCAGGACATTAGTACATAAGCATCATCATACTGGGACAGTATCCTGTTTCCAACATGTTTAATCCAAGTCACAAGTACCTGGCAGGATCCCAAAGAATGTAATAGACTTCTTGCTGATTATCCCTGGAATAAGCAAATCATTTTTCCAAGCCCATCTTATTAATGGTTCATGGACCTTTCTTTAAGGAACTTGTCCAAACCTTTTTTTAAACTCTGCTAAGCTAACTGCTTTTCCCCCATTATCTGGCAAGGAATTCTACAGCTTAATTACACATGGAGTGAAGAGTTATTTTCTCCAATTTGTTTTAAATTTACTTTTTAGTAGCTTCCTTGCATGCCACCTAGTCTTGTATTTTTGGAAAGAGTAAATAAGTGATTCATGTTTATCTATTTCACTCCACTCAGGATTTTAGAGACCTCTATATTTCCCCTCAGCTGTCCCTTCTCTAAGTCGAACAGCCCTAATCTCTTTAACCTTTCCTTATAAGGGAGTTGTTCCATCTTCCTATGCTCCCAGATGTTGCTTTAAAATTAGCCAATGCCGAATGAGTGCAGAGTAAAATGCATATATTCTTTGAATAATGTAGTGACAGCAGCTGGCCTTATGGAGTTTAAGGGGGGTTTGGACAGATTCCTGAAGGAAAAATCCATTGAACATTATTTTAAAAATTATTAAAATTTTTTTTTTTTTTTTTTTTTTGGGGGGGGGGGGGGTTGCCGGGTTCTTGAAGCCTGGATTGGCCTCTGTCAGAGACAGGATGCTGGGCTTGATGGACCCTTGGTCTTTTCCCAGTATGGCAGTGCTTATGTGCTTATGTGAACAACAACATAAACAACATAAAACTTTAAGAGGTATGTTTAATAAAGTGTGTTAGTGTTTTTAATGCGCCTTTAAATTTAAGGCACGTTAAACGCTAATGTGCCTATGCATTTCTATGGGTGCATTAGCATTTAATGCATGTAAACAATTTACGCACGTTAAAAGCGCTAACGCGCCCATAGCGCTGCTTAGCAAACATAGGCATAAGAAATGCTGAAGCAGCCTTTTTGACTACCAACTTCAATGAATGTGAACTACAAGACTCATAAAACACTAATGAATTTAGCACCTTTTGCCACTTTCCACCCCTTTTATATTGGCTGCATTGTCATAGCCCTGTTCTCTCATTTCTGCAATATTAACATCCATTTCCTTTAACATTTGGAGAGTCCATTTGTCATTCCAGCTTCTGCACTGTCATCTATGTCAATGAATTCCAGGAAATGTTCCCTGACACTTACTACAGAAGTTTCATTTTTTTATTTTATTAAACTTTTCAACAATTTCCAAAGCGGAACTCACAAAATAGAAAAAGGGAACAAAAACATATTCACATTTAATAGTAGAAAAAGAGGTCATGGATCATACTAATTATAATAATTGTAATAAAAAAGAGGAAATCATTACCTACCATACCTTCACAAGCTCCAAAAAAATGAAGAAAGAATAGATGACTAACACAAAGAAGAAAAAGAAAATACAATATTGCCCTTATTTTAGCAGCAGTATCCAGTTTTGAAAGACTGGCCTACAACCTTGAATAGCTTTCAAAATTGTCTATGTTTGATAGAAAGTCAGATTTCGTCTTCTTTTAAACTAAAGTTGAATAGGGACAAAACTGAATTCTTATGGTTAGGCTCCAGCAACAATCCATTGAGATGCCAAGATCTTATTATTTGAAAGGATCGATTCTCCTCCGATGCCTCCTTTTGGGGTTGAGGGGTTGAGATTGATAGCTCACTTTCTATGAAGAACCAAGAAGACTTAGTAGTTAAAAAAAAGTCTTTCTATTTGCTTAGAAAACTGAAAGACATCAGAAAATATTTTTGACTTATTGGCCTTTAGACTTTTAGTACAAATATTGATTTTATCAAGTGGACTACTGCAATATTGTCTTCTCTGGTTGTACTAAGGTTTTGATTAGACAGCTTCAAACATAGGCGTCAGAATGGGGGGAGCCACAGGTGCTGTGGCACCCCCAAAAAATCTGAAGCAGGAGGCACACCAGGCTCTCCCTACTCCCACCCAACACCCCGGTGCCATGGCCGACAGTACTGCTGCTGCTGTTTCAGCAGTGGCGGCAAAAACAAAAAGGAAGAGATCACAGGGCTGCACTGTTCCTCCTCATGGTTGCTGGTCCTGCCCCCTCTGATATCATTTCCTGTTCTGGGGCAGAGCCAGCAGCTGCAAGTAGGAACAGTGTGGCCCTGCAACCTCTTTGATTTTGCAGCCACTGCTGAAACAGCAGTAGCAGCAGTGTGGCTATGTACATAAGTACATAAGTAGTGCCATACTGGGAAAGACCAAAGGTCCATCTAGCCCAGCATCCTGTCACTGACAGTGGCCAATCCAGGTCAAGGGCACCTGGCACGCTCCCCAAATGTAAAAACATTCCAGACAAGTTATACCTAAAAATGCGGAATTTTTCCAAGTCCATTTAATAGCAGTCTATGGACTTGTCCTTTAGGAATCTATCTAACCCCTTTTTAAACTCCGTCAAGCTAACCGCCCGTACCACGTTCTCCGGCAACGAATTCCAGAGTCTAATTACACGTTGGGTGAAGAAAAATTTTCTCCGATTCGTTTTAAATTTACCACACTGTAGCTTCAACTCATACCCTCTAGTCCTAGTATTTTTGGATAGCGTGAACAGTCGCTTCACATCCACCCGATCCATTCCACTCATTATTTTATACACTTCTATCATATCTATCATATCTCCCCTCAGCCGTCTCTTCTCCAAGCTGAAAAGCCCTAGCCTTCTCAGCCTCTCTTCATAGGAAAGTCGTCCCATCCCCACTATCATTTTCGTCGCCCTTCGCTGTACCTTTTCCAATTCTACTATATGGCAGCAGGATATTGGGCAGTGGTGTAGCCATGGGTGGGCCTGGCTGGGCCAGGGCCCATCCTATTTGGACTCAGGCCCACCCAACATTTTGGTACTCTTGCTATGGCTGGCAGAGATCCTCAAACCCCACCAGCTGAAGATTTCCTCCTCTTCAGGAAGCCAGTGCTCTTTCAAACCGCAGCTGGCAGAATTTGCCTCGAGCCGACACCAACATCAGCCCCTCTGCACACTCTTAGTTTTCATGCATGCACAGCTTGCTGGCCGTGGCATCAGCTCAAGGAAAGTGCTGCTGGCTGCTGTTAGGAAAAGTGCTGACTGCCTGAGCAGGAGGAAATCTTCAGCTGGCGGGGTTTTTTGGATCCCTTCTTGCTCAGGTATTTAATATTTTGGGCTTGCAGGTGGAGGGAGGGACAAAGAGCAGAGAGTGGAGCAAATCAGAGCAGAGGGGGGCTAGGGATGGGGGAGCATGAATTCCGTGCCCACCCACCTTGGACTCAAGCCCACCCAAAATTGGCCATCTGGCTATGCCCCGGTATTGGGTGGGAGTGGGGAGAGTCTGGTACACCAGTATTGGTGGAAATGTTGGGTGGGAGGGGAGAGAGAGTGGATTTTGGATGTTTGCAGGGGCGGAGAAAGGGGATAGATTTTGGATGAGGGGGAGAGGAGGACCATATCCTGGGTGGAAGGGAGCAAAGAGGGGACTGAAGCTAGACGTAGAAGGGAAAGGGGCAGATGCTGGACGAGGGGGATAGGGTAACATGCCAAATGGAACTGGGGAGAGA
Source organism: Microcaecilia unicolor (assembly GCF_901765095.1). NCBI lineage: Eukaryota > Metazoa > Chordata > Amphibia > Gymnophiona > Siphonopidae > Microcaecilia > Microcaecilia unicolor. The sequence continues at coordinate 597,611,774 of NC_044032.1, forward strand.
GGTGACATGTGCAGAATGGAAGGGGGAGAGAAGTGAAAGATGTTGGATGTAGGGGGAAGAGGGAGCAGATGCTGGATAATATGGGGGGGGGGGGAGAAAGAGAAGGCAGACACTGGATGGAACTGGGAAGAGAAATGGGCCAGATGCTGGATGGAGGGGAACAAAAAGAGGAGAGAATCTGGATGGAAGTAGGAAGAGAGAAGGGTCAGACATTGGATGGAAGGGAGACAGAAAGGAGGCAGATGCTTGATGAAAGGGCGAGAGAGGGGCAGATGTTGGATGGAAAGGGGAGAGAGAGGGGGGGACAGATGCTGGATAGAAGGAATCACAGAGGGGGGCAGATGCTGGATGGAAAGGGGAAGAGGGGGGGGCAGACACTGGATGGAAGGAAACACAGAAAGAGGGCAGACACTGGATAGAAATGGGGAGAGAGAGGGACCAGACTCTGGATGAAAGTGAAGAGAGAGAGAAAGGTCAGATTATAGATGGAGGGGGAAAAGAGGACAGATACCCTTTCCTCTCTGAGCACACCACCCGAACACTCGTCCACTCTCTCATTACCTCTCGCCTTGACTACTGCAACCTACTCCTCACTGGCCTCCCACTTAGCCATCTATCCCCCCCCCCTTCAATCCATTCAGAACTCTGCTGCACGTCTTATCTTCCGTCAGGACCGATATGGCCATATCACCCCTCTCCTCAAGTCACTTCACTGGCTTCCAATCAGGTACCGCATACATTTCAAGCTTCTCCTACTTACCTACAAATGCACTCGATCTGCAGCCCCTCTTTACCTCTCTACCCTCATCTCCCCTTACGTTCCTACCCGAAACCTCTGCTCACAGGCCAAATCCCTCTTCTCAGTACCCTTCTCCACCACCGCCAACTCCAGGCTCCGCCCTTTCTGCCTCGCCTCACCCTATGCTTGGAATAAACTTCCTGAGCCCATACGCCAAGCCCCCTCCCTGCCCATCTTCAAATCTTTACTCAAAGCCCACCTCTTCAATGTCGCCTTCAGCACATAACCACCTCCTTCGGCACATAACCATTATACCTCCATTCAGGAAATCTAGACTGCCCTAACTTGACATTTCATCCTTTAGATTGTAAGCTCCTTTGAGCAGGGACTGTCCTTCTTTGTTAAACTGTACAGCGCTGTGTAACCCTAGTAGCGCTTTAGAAATGTTAAGTAGTAGTAGTAGTAGTAAAAGGGGGAGAGAGGGGGCAGACGTTGGATGGAAAAGGGGAGAGAGAGAAGGGACAGATGCTGGATAGAAAAGAGGAGAGAGAGGGGGACGACACTGGATGGAAAAGGGGAGAGAGGGAGGGGCAGATGCTGGATGGAAAAGGGGAGAGAGAGAGGGGGCAGACTCTGGATGAAAGTGTGGAGAGAAGGGGCAGATGCTGGATGGTGTGATGATTTGGGGTAGTGAGCCCTAGGTCCATAGTCAAAGGCTTGACTGCAGCAGACAGGTCACCCCTAAGGCCAAAACAAAGGAGACAAATCAAATCTAAACTGCTAAGAGGGAATGGATCTCAAGAACAGGCGAGGCTGGAATTCAGGAGCAAAGAGACTGAAACTCAGGAGCAAAGAGACCAGAAATTAGGAGCAAAGAGACTGGAACTCAGGAGCAAAGAGACCAGAACTTAGAAGCAGCGAGACCGGAACTCAGGAGCAGCAAGACCGGAACTCAGGGGCAGCGAGACTGGAACTCAGGGGCAGCGAGACTGGAACTCAGGGGTGACAAGACTGGAACTCAGGAGCACAAGGCTGGGACTCAGAAGCAATGAGACTGAAACTCAGAAGCACAACATAGTAACATAGTAACATAGTAGATGACGGCAGAAAAAGACCTGCATGGTCCATCCAGTCTGACCAACAAGATAAACTCATATGTGCTACTTTTTGTGTATAAGGCTGGAACTCAGGAGGAACAAGACTGAAAATCAGGAGCAGTGAGATTCAAAGGAATAGGAAGGGGGTCTGGGCCTCCGTAAACTATGCCCAGACCTTTGACATCACGTGGACATGGTCCTAGGAGTTCCTGCCACAGGACCAATAAACTGAGGGCTGTGGCATACATGTGTACCCTAGGAGGGCAGCATTCAGCAATTGGGAGGTGAGATGCCATCCCACATTGGACCAGCACTGAGGGGAGAGAGCATTGGACCGGAGGAATCATGGTAAGGCAGTGACAGAGAAGGGGCAGACACTGGATGGAAGTGGGGAGAGCGAAGGGTCAGGCACTGGATGGAGGCAGAGAGAAAGAGGCAGATGTTGGATGGAAATGGGCACACCTAGACCCATCAGGTTTTTGGGATATCCACAATGAATATTGAAGAGTTAGATTTGCATGCCATTGACGCAATATATGCAAATCTCTCTCATGCATATTCATTGTGGATATCCTGAAAATCTGATGGGACTAGGTGTGCCCCAAGGACTGGGTTGGAATGGCAGGGTTAGACTCTAGATTAGTGGGGAGAGAGAACCGTTAGATGATGGCTAGAGGGGGGAGTGAAAGAGGACAGGTACTGGGTGGAACAGGGAGAGGGAGGGGGCAGATGCTGGATGAAAGGGGAGAGAGAGAGAAGAGTCACTGAATGGAAAGGAAAGTAGATGCTGGGTGGAAATGGGGAGAGATAGAGGTTAGACTCCTGATAGAAGTGGGGAGAGAGAAGGGTCAGATGCTGGATGGAGGGGGGGGGAGCAAAAGAGGACAGATGCTGGGGGTGTAAAGGGGAGAGGGGGCAAACTCTGGATGAACGGGGATAGATGGAAAGGGAGAGAGTGAGAGGCTGGAGCTGGGGGTGGAGCATGGGTGGGGTTGGGGGTAGAGCTTGCCCCCCCCCCCCAAACACACACACAAAAAGGTGTTTCCTTGCAGCTGGCTTCAAATAATTTAGAATACGGCAGCTAGGCTGATATACTGTTTTCATAGATTTGATTCTGTCACTCCTGCTTTTCTCAAATTGCACTGGCTCCCAATTGAAGCCAGAGTGCAATTAAGTTGTGTATAACAACCTTTAAAATACTACATGATAAACTTTCTTTAACCCGGTTTAAAATTTTACTGAAAACTTACATTTTCCATTGGCTTTTCATGCTTCCTTAATTCTACTCAGTCCTTGGACTACAGCACAAATGTGTAGGGCTTTGTCTATTATTATCTTTTGTTTTATGTCCTTGTCTGAATAAATGGTTGTGAAACTTTTTGACTGAATTCTTTCCTATCACAATTGGCATTCTTTTCTTGTTGTTAATGTTTTTAATTTTAAATTTTACACCACTTTGACCTCCAACAAAGTAAAGGTGGCATATCAAATCTTAATTAAACTTAAACATATGACTGATTTAGTATACCATTTAGCTAGTTATAATTTTTATAGCTTCTGTGATCAATCACTTTTACACTATCCTTCAGAAAGAAAATTTACATCTGTAAGATTGCTGGCATCCTCACTGTCCTATCAGGCTGTTTCTATGTGGAATTATTTACCTTTTTGTATTAGAGCTAACAGGAATTATTTATGGTTCAGAAGAATTCTAAAATATTTCTTATTTCACAAATTGTTATAATTGAAATGACCAAACAACTCACAGAGTATCTAAACAAGTTCTCGTTACTGCACGATTCCCAGTCAGGATTTCGATCTAATCACAGCACGGAAACCGTACTAGTCACGCTTGTGTCCAAACTCAAACAACTGATAGCAAACGGCAACAACTTACTACTGCTACAATTCGACATGTCAAGCGCATTCAATATGGTCGACCATGGTATTTTATTACACATTCTAGAATACTTCGGAATCGGAGGTAACGTTCTCAGGTGGTATAAGGGTTTCCTAACCACCCGCTCATATCAAGTGACATCAAACTTGACAAAATCAGCCACATGGACACCTGAATGCGGAGTTCCACAGGGATCCCCCCCTCTCACCGACCATATTCAACCTAATGATGACACCCTTGGCTAAGTTATTATCAAATCAGAATCTAAACCCATACATATATGCTGATGATGTAACAATCTTTATCCCATTCAAACACGATCTAAGAAAAATTTCCGACGAAATCAACCAAAGCCTACACATTATGAACTCCTGGGCAGATGCATTTCGACTGAAACTAAATGCCGAAAAAAAACCAATGCCTGGTACTCACCTCGCAATACAACAAGAAGGAATTCACCACCATCAACACACCCAATCTAAGTCTACCAGTCTCAGACACCCTAAAAATCCTTGAAGTCACCATTGACCGACATTTAACACTTGAGAACCATGCAAAAAACATAACTAAAAAAATGTTCCATTCAATGTGGAAACTAAAACGAGTCAGACCATTTTTCCCAAGGAATGTCTTCCGATACCTGGTACAATCACTGGTACTTAGTCACCTGGACTATTGTAACTCACTCTACGCCGGTTGCAAAGAGCAAATACTCAAAAAACTCCAGACAGCCCAGAACACGGCAGCCAGACTTATATTCGGCAAACCAAAATACGAAAGCGCAACACCCCTCCGCGAAAAACTACACTGGCTCCCACTCAAAGAACGCATCACGTTCAAACTCTGTACCTTGGTCCATAAAATCATCCATGGTGACGCCCCAGCATACATGTCGGATCTAATAGAACTACCACCCAGAAATGCAAAAAAATCCTCCTGCAAATTCCTCAATCTTCATCCTCCTAAATGCAAAGGCTTGAAATACAGATCGATGCACGTATCAACCTTTTCCTACACATGTACACAGCTCTGGAACTCACTGCCACGTAACCTGAAATCGGTCTACGAAGTGACCACTTTCCGCAAATTCCTGAAGACTTACCTCTTCGACAAAATATATCATAAAGAACAACATGCGTAACTCCACCTTCTTCTAGATATCCAGGAATGTTCTTTATGTCTTTTGCTCCCATACCTTCTTCTACCTAATGCCTTTGACTCTAACACTATCATGTATTTCACCATCATGTAACCAAAACTTCTGCTAAAACAATGTATACTCTTTTCTATTCCCAATATTATGTATTTCACCATCTTGTACCCAAAACTTGCTGTAAATCCAAATGTACATTCTTTTCTATTTCCAATATCCACGATGAAATGTAAGCCAAATTGAGCCTGCAAAAAGGTGGGATAATGTGGGATACAAATCTAATAATAATAATAATTTGTAAAGTAGTTTTCTTTTTTAAAACAAGGCTATCAGATTATTTATATTGTTATTCCTGAACAATTGTTGGTTCAGCTCTCTTGAAGGCCCTCTTAATAAGCCGCGTAGGTGGCTATGCACGCCCAACGTTCGCCAATTTGGAGTTACCGCCCAGCTACCACGTGGCCCTTGTGGTAATTTCATTTTTGATGTGCATCTGCTAAGCATATCCGAAAAATACCGCATAGCGTCAAGTGGCATTCTACATGCGTAGAAGGATAGGAAACAGAGAGTGGGGTTAAATGGGCAGTATTCACAATAGAGAAGGGTAGTTAGTGGGGTTCCTCAAGGGTCTGTGCTAGGACCGCTGCTTTTTAATATATTTATAAATGATTTAGAGATGGGAGTAACTAGCGAGGTAATTAAATTTGCTGATGACACAAAGTTATTCAAATTCGTTAACTCGCAACAGGATTGTGAAAAATTACAGAAGGACCTTACGAGACTGGGCGGCTAAATGGCAGATGACATTTAATGTGAGCAAGTGCAAGATGATGCATGTGGGAAAAAAGAACCCGAATTATAGCTACGTCATGCAAGGTTCCACGTTAGGAGTTACGGACCAAGAAAGGGATCTGGGTGTCGTCGTCGATAATACACTGAAACCTTCTGCTCAGTGTGCTGCTGCGACTCAGAAAACGAATAGAATGTTGGGTATTATTAGGAAAGGTATGGAAAACAGGTGTGAGGATGCTATAATGCCGTTATATTGCTCCATGGTGCGACCGCACCTTGAGTATTGTGTTCAATTCTGGTCGCCGCATCTCAAGAAAGATATAATGGAATTGGAAAAGGTGCAGCGAAGGGCAACTAAAATGATAGCAGGGATGGGACGACTTCCCTATGAAGAAAGACTAAGGAGGCTAGGGCTTTTCAGCTTGGAGAAGAGACGGCTGAGGGGAGACATGATAGAGGTATATAAAATAATGAGTGGAGTGGAACAGGTGGATGTGAAGCGTCTGTTCACGCTTTCCAAAAATACTAGGACTAGGGGGCATGCGATGAAACTACAGTTTAGTAAATTTAAAACAAATCGGAGAAAATTTTTCTTCACCCAACGCGTAATTCGTTGCTGGAATTCGTTGCCGGAGAACGTGGTGAAGGCAGTTAGCTTGGCAGAGTTTAAAAGGGGGTTAGACGGTTTCCTAAAGGACAAGTCCATAAACCGCTACTAAATGGACTTGGGAAAAATCCACAATTCCGAGAATAACATGTATAGAATGTCTGTACGTTTGGGAAGCTTGCCAGGTACCCTTGGCCTGGATTGGCCACTGTCGTGGACAGGATGCTGGGCTCAATAGACCCTTGGTCTTTTCCCAGTGTGGCATTACTTATGTACTTATTACCGCCCAGTTAACATGAGACCTTACCGCTAAGTCAATGGCTGCCAGTAAGGTCTTAGACCCAAAATGGATGTGCGCCAATTTTGATTTTGCCGCACTTCCATTTTTGGCAAAACATTTTTAAAATGTATTTTTTTACAGGCATGCTGAAAAATGGATCTGCAAGCGCCCAAAACGCACACCGACATTACCACAGGACATGTTTCAGTGCACCTTAGTAAAAAAGGCCCCTTGTTTTGTAATCCACAGTGAGCTGAGTAGGTATTTGCGGACTGTATGGCTTGTATAAAGTAAAGTAAAGTAAAGTAAAGTATAAAGTAAAGCCCTATTTGTGATTTAAATGTGTATATTGAATACATTTTCAAAAACACAATTTCGGAAAGCCAGGATTTACAGGTGTAAATCTGCAATACATGCATATAGCAAGACAGATGAAGGTGTACCTTGATGGAAAGATTTAAAAGCTATTAAAGGTTCGGTTCTATAAATCAGATGCAGGATGTTTTAACAAGGAGTTTCAATTATAGATGAATAAGAATTAACTCGTTTTTAAAGTCAGAGAAAACTAAGATTTTGTGAGTAGGGGGACAGGACAAAGAAAGACCAAGTCAGAACATAGAAAAATTGAGGATTAAGATTCCATTAATGGAAAAAACTACCAGTCTGGGAATTGTGACTGACTCCAGGTTAGTTTTTTAACCACGTGTGATGTCATTAATAAGAAAAATATTTCCTAAATCATGATGGTTACATGACGTTCTCTCTTTTCTTACTAAGAAGAATCTACAAAAATTGTTCAGGTATTTACAATTGCAAATTTGGATACGGCAGTTTCTAAGATTAAATAAAAAGCCGCTACTGAGATTACAATTAGTATAAAATAAAAAGATTAATGGTGGGATACAGCTTCCTCAGTTCTAGCATAACTACATTGGTTACTGATCAGTTCTCACATTATATTCAATTTGCTAACTATGACTCACAAAGCAATTTGGGACATGAACCTGAGTCATATGTTATGTTACATTACATAAGTCAATAAAAAAGTGGAATCAATCAATGAAGATAGGAACCAGATGATTCTTTAATATATTCAACGACTGAAAACAAGGGAAACCTGACACAGCTGTGTTTCAGCACAACATGTGCCTGCTTCAGGGGTATAAACTCTTGTGTGGAAATATCAGATATAAAAACGTGAAATCAGTAACTGTTTCTGTATTCAGTGATTCTCAGTGTACACCTTAACCAAAGTTCAGTGAGTGAAAGCGTTCATTTTGTGTGACCTTAAAAACGTGAGGCAAACATCTCATCAGGGTCATAAGAAAAAAAATCTTCAACAGCATTGAGTAGCGAGTAGTAATAGCTGCTACTGGCAATGTTTTTAAGGTCACACAAAATGGGCATTTTCACTCACTGAACCTTGCTTAAGGTGTACACTGAGAACCATTGAATACAGAACCAGTTACTGATTTTACTTTTTTACGTCTGATATTTCCACACAAGAGTTTATACCCCTGATGCAGGCACCTAAACATTGCTGTGTCAGGTTTCCCTTGTTTTCAGTCATTGAATATATTAAAGAATCATCTAGTTCCTACCTTCATTGATTGATTTCACTTTTTTATTGACTTCTGGTTTGCTCCATCCGTGGAGGTTTTCTCCTTCTTTTCTTTTCTTTACATTACATTACATATCTGTTTTATATTCTGCAAAAGTTCTGCAGTTTCATGTGGATCACAATATCAATAACCAGAACAATTTATCCAGGAATTACAAATCTAACATCATGTCTTATACTGTAAATCAACTCACATATTTTTTTAAATAAAAATGCCTTCAGTTGCTTATAAAAAGTTAAATAATCCCATAAAGAACACACTGAAGTAGGAAGAGAGTTCCAAACTGAAGCTGCCTGATAAGGCAAAGATAAAGCTAACAACTCTGAATTCACTGTACCCCACATACAGGAATCTAGGCATCCAATACAACTCCCTGCATCTTTACTCTGTAACGATGTCCTGACAAGAAACATTAAAACCAATTTAACACTGCTCCTCTCATACTAAAACTATCTAGCAGGAATAATAATATTTCATGATTTATGAGCCTGAAGGCACTTGACAAGTCAAATTGAATAACCATAGTGCATTGACCTTGACTTATGTTACACCAGTTCTTGCATTCTGCCTATACCTATTCAGTTCAAGGATGGATTCCATAAAGCAAGAGCCAGTCTAGTTTGTCTGGAAATTACAGAAAGAGGTTTCAACATTCAACAAATTGATTAAACAGTAGCTAAACCAACTTTACAAAACAGAAAAGCTTTCAAATTCTTTCTAAACTTAAAATAGTGACTACATGATCTTAAACAAAAAGAGAGTGGATTCCAAAAATGAGTCAACTCAAGGGTAGAAGAAAAGAGGTGTCTAACCAATTTTAACCTCCTGAACATTGGCGGTCTAGGTTGGAAGAGACTACGCATTTTATATCTTGCAGTAGACCCCTGTAGCAAGGTCACTAGATCTAACATGTAAGCAGGAGTGCTGCCTGTTAAGATTTTAATAATAGTAGCACCTAATTTCCCACCCTGTTTACAAAACCACGCAGCATTGCTGTCACAGCCCATTCAAATTGAATGAGTTGAGTTGGCATTACCGCACTGGCAACCACTAGCCCAGCTTTGTAAAACATAAGTACATAAGTAATGCCACACTGGGAAAAGACCAAAGGTCTATCGAGCCCAGCATCCTGTCCACGCAGCTGCCAATCCAGGCCAAGGGCACCTGGCGAGCTTCCCAAACATACAAATTCTATACATGTTATTCCTGGAATTGTGGATTTTTCCCAAGTCCATTTAGTAGTGGTTTATGGACTTGTCTTTTAGGAAACCGTCTAACCCCTTTTTAAACTCTGCTAAGCTAACTGCCTTCACCACGTTCTCTGGCAACGAATTCCTAATGAAACACAACATTCTATTCGCTTTCCTAGCCACAGCAGCACACTGAGCAGAAGGTTTCAGTGTATTATCGACCATGACACCCAGATCCCTTTCTTGGTCAATAACTCCTAATGTGGAACCTTGCATGACGTAGCTATAATTTGGGTTCTTTTTTCCCATATGCAACACCTTGCACTTGCTTACATTAAACGTCATCTGCCATTTAGCCGCCCAGTCTCCCAGTCTCGTAAGGTCCTTCTGTAATTTTTCACAATCCTGTTGCGAGTTAACGACTTGAATAACTTTGTGTCATCAGCAAATTTAATTACCTCACTAGTTAATCCCATCTCTAAATTATTTATAAATAGAGAGGTTAAATTGTATTCTCACAGTGACAGGTAGCCACTGAAGTTTGGAACAGAAAGGCCAAAGTGACTCAAATTTAGGTATGCCAAAGATCAATCTAACAACCAAATTTTGGACTAATTGTAAATGGTTAATAAGTGATTTTCAACAGATGGCTAAAGTAAGATTACAATAATCTAATCTTTAGAGAATTAATGATTCTACCAAGATCCTAAAAACCACTGGACTGAAATATATTCTAATAGTTCTCAATTTTTTCACTATAATGAAAGAATATTTAATAATTGATTGTACATGACTGTGCATAATCAATAGATTGTCAACTTCTACCCCCAAGAATTTAGAGTGAAGGTCCAAAGAAAAATTATTCCCATGTAAAGGTGTGATCTCAGTATATCGCAGATCTGTTTTAGGACCAAACCATAAAAACTTAGTTTTATTCTTGTTAAGTTTGAGTCTATGAGCTGAGATTCAATTATCTATAAGTTCTAAACCAGACCATAATTGGGAAACAGTATCACAGTAATGTCATCTCAATAAATGAAATGTTTTATCCCAATTTGGCCAAGGGCTATTCCTAGAGATCGCATAAGTAAATTAAAAAGAGTAGGAGAAAGTGGGGAATCTGGTGGAACATCTCTTAAAGGATGCCAACTTTCTGAGAAAATCCCATCCTTTTAAAATTGTATTTATTTATAATTGTTTTACAACACTTTTTACAAGCCATACACTTGTTAAACAGAAACACAGCAGATGCTAACATGCTAGTGAAGAAAACATCATATCATGAAATTAAAGTCAGCTTTCTTAGTCCACATTAAGTGGGAGGCGTGGCTGAATCACAGGACCTTTATCATAGGTAAAGTTCAAAAATATTAAAGGCTACATGTGATACCTCACCTATATTACAATTTCCAACATTATTTTAACTTTTTTAAATGAAGAAAAGCTTTTAATTGCTCAGGTGCATAGAATATATACTTTGTCTCTCCAAATCGAATCAAACATTTACATGGGTAATCTAGGAAAAAGGTTCCCCCGAGTTCCAATACTTCCTGTTTCATTGCCCAGAAAATCTTTCTCCGTTCTTGAGTCAATTTAGTAACATCTGGGTAAACCCAAATTTTTCCTCCTCCAAAAAGTTCTTTTGAACGTTTAAAGTAAAGTCTTAAGATGGCATTGAAATCTTGTTCAAACACAAAAGACACTAAAAGCGTGGCTCTCTCCGTGGCATTTTCTATCGATTGCTCCAAAATGGCAGATATATGATTCACATCAATATTTATATCTTCCCCACCTCTAGTTTCTCCTTCATTCTTCCCTGGACTCTTAGGCAAATAAAAGATCTTGTTGATAGGAGGAATAGCGTCCTGTGGACTTTTCAAATTTTCAAGCAAATATCATCTGAATAAGTCCATAGGCAAAGTCCCAGGAACTTTAGGGAAGTTCAAGAGGTGAAGATTCAAATGCCTGTTAAAATTCTCTATCTACTCAATTTTTTTCTGGAGAGCCAATTTATCTTTAACCATAGTAAAGTTAAAGTCTTGAAGCTGTTTCACTTCATTTTGAATTTGTTTAACCCAGGTGGAAAGATCTTCCTTCACTGATTCCACTGTCTTAACCAAATCTTCAAATTTAAGATACAAAGCAGATACCTCACCTGAGGATTTCTGAAGAGTAGAGCCCATCTTGTAAAGCATTAACCAAATCTTTCAGAGATTTACCTTTCGATGATGTATCCAAGACTCTGATTAACCCTCGGGCCTCACTCTCCAGGCTCCTTTGCTGCGACACGGGACCCTCGCCAGAAAGCTCACACACTACACTTCCGGGAGCGTGTAGGCTGTTTCCCAATGAAGCAGCTAACACCGGGCATGGAGAAATGTTGGAAGCGGAGGGGGGATATAACGATGTTTCTTGCCCCAGCAGAGGTTCTACTCCTCCGATTTCCTCCACAGCGGAAGTCGCCACCCTCACCTCACTTGGAGAGGCTCCGACGAGGAAACGATCCAATCTCTGCTGGATTGAGGATGAAGTTGAGGTAGGCGGGAGAACAAACTTCACATCACTTTCCTTTTTGTATGGGGCAGAAAAAACATCCAGCGAGAGCGCAGCATTTCACACACCGCCGGTCACACCGCCATCTTGCCAATCCCATCCTTTTTAACTGTATAATGACAATCAGTCAGAAAACCTCTGAACCAGGATAAAACTTGGCCCTAATTCCAAGATGCTAAAAATTTCTATCAACAGTTCAAAATCTACTAGGTCAAGTGCACTACTGAGATCAAATTGAATGACAATAGCACATTGACCTTTACAAAGTAACTCTTTACTGTACTGGTTAAGGGAATACACTCCAATGAGATCATTATAATTGGAGAAAGAGGTGCTGCTAGATGTTTATAATATTAAAGACTGTATATTGGCTTCTACTTAAAATAAAACTCTGAAAGATTCGGCAACAAAGAAATGGAATCAACTACCTAAACATTTGAGAATGGACAGGAGTTTTAGAAAACGTTAACCTGGATTTTTTTTCTGACTGGAATTTTTAGGAAGAGGATGTCGATAGTTTGATATTTGGATTTTATTATTTCCTAAATCAATGATGGTAAAGTCTATTCAGATTAGTTAGGTATTTTATGTAGATAGGCAAATATGAATAAGATTCTAAATGCCTGAGGGCCCTGTTTACTAAGGTGCACTAGCATTTTTAGTGTGTGCTAATGCTAGAGATACCCATAGGAATATATGTGTGTCTCTAGTATTAGTACGTGCTAAAAATGCTAGCGCACCTACAACGCTGATAAGTAAACAGGGCCTACAGCGCTCGCTAACTGTGTAGGCGCCTATAGGGATATTGTAGGCGCATACACTGTAAACAGGGCCCTAAATTTGTTATTGTTAATTTTGTGTAATTCACCTGGAACCTCAATATGAAAAAAAGGCAGAAAGTAAATGTCATTTTAAATTAAAAATTAGATTAAATTAACCAATCTGTTAACAGAATAAGCTGTTGAAAGCTGTAATGGGGCTTTTCCCAGCAAGAGACCACAGGGGTAGAAAAGAACTCTCCACTAAAAGAAATTCACACTATAAGGCATGTTCCCTTTCCAGGGTCAGTGTTTTGGATCCCCCTTTAACTCGGCAAATTAGGAGAAAATAGTCAAGGCATCACAACTTGAAAAACAATAAACACACAAACATGGTGGTGACATGTCCCACTTTGACAATATCGAGATTTCAGTTTCCCTTTCTTTGCACAGAACCTTAAAAAAACAATCATGGATTATGGGAGCTTTATGCAAATGAGCTCCTCCATAGCAGTTCCCTTTACTACTTTTTCAAAAGAGGGTCCCTTTCTTTTAAACCACTGAATGTCTGTTCCTTTTCCTGAAACTATGTTTACCAGGGAAATAGTCTATGGCTCAGTTTTTAGGCAATAAAGTTCTCAAATTTCCTGCTTCCCAAACAGTCTCATTCATGAAAATGCTGGTGCAATAATATGTAAACCACTTTGATTGTAACCACAGAAAGGTGGTAAATCAAGTCCCATCCCCTTTCCTTTCTGTTTGGCCCCTCTTACAAGCCTAGGGCTCAGATAGCTAGCAGATCCCTTGCACAGTCGCTCATAATACAGAAGGCCTGTCCTCTACTTGGCCCTCCTCTCATCTGCTAGCATCAAAGAAAATACTTGCTTAGAAAGCAAGCTGCTGGATTAACTACCAACTTTTCACTTGTCCAGGAGCAATACAGGGATCTGATTGTTGGATACAAAGCACTAGTGTGTTAAGTGTTAAGTGTTAAATGTTGTGTTGTGTTATGTTACGCCTTTACCTCTAAGTTCAGGGCAGATTACATCCGAAGAGGCTAGATAAAATATCCAGGAATTTATACTACAAACAAATGGCAACTAATACAGGTCATAAACAATACACTCCTATCAATTAGAAATTGAAGATACAAGGCCGACATCCTGAAATAAAAAAGTTTTCAGCTTTTTCTTTAATATTAGGTAGTGAGGACAAGTTCTCACTGATAGGTAGAGGTGTTATACTGACTGAGCTCATGGGCTCCTCCTTTACTTCATCTGGAGTATTAGGGGCTTCCACTTCTATGGGTCATGGAAAATGCTCCTCCTCCTCCTCTTCCCAGTCCCAAGTTCTAGGAGTTTTAAAGTTTTCCCAACCTCTCTGGGTAACCTGGATTTTTCCTGAACCTCCTTCACCTTTCCTTGGGTGCCTAGCAACCTTTTACTAGAAGACCCTGGGTGCCCTCTGTTGGCTGCAAGTTTACTTGCAGCTGGTTTTCTTAGACTGTCTTTATTCCATTAAGGGGTAGGAGAGCATTGGGCTTGAGGTGGCAGGGCCCTTACAGCCCCCCTTCTTTCACCCTCACAAAGCCTATCAGAATCAAGGTTTTTCTTTCTCGCTTTATTTTTATTTCAAAATTTCCTTGTGATAACAATCAAACAATTATGCCATGTGTATACGAAAGCAAGGGATATATTCAAAGTTCTTTAAACACGAAGTATTATAAATCTACTTTCCAGGACCCTTCAAGTAGAACCAGAGCAACAATTAAAAAAAATTCCTGCTAGTCAGTTTACTTGCACATTCTTAACAAATCTTTTTTCCAAGGGATTTAATTTCCTGCAGTTTCTGAAAAAGAAAAAAAAATCAATAAACTTCTGTAAGCAAAAACTTGTGTAAAGGGTGCTGTCACACTTTGGCCTGATATATAAACTTCACACCTCCAAGCCAAACTGCCACAGAACATGCTGCAGATGTTGTAACTTATATGCTTTTCTTATTCCTCTGATTTTTTTTCTTTTCATTTCCAAATGTTGCCAAAATGAAGAATGCTTGAGCAAACTGTGGAAGCAAGTGGACGTACAGGCTCTTTATTTAATCCTAGTTTTTGTCTGATGCACAAAATTGGCCACAAAATCTCCAGTTTAAATCAAGTGCATGAGTAACAACACCTGCGGGTCCTCTGACTGGATGATTCTGGTTAGACATCAGTAGTGTGAAATTATAGACAATCAAAATTGTTTCCTTATGGATATAGAACAATCTACTAATTGAATAAGTACTGACCGGGTGGCATAGCAGGATAACCAAACATGCTGTAAAATTTAATTCTTGACACTTTGATGAAAGGCAGCTAACAAAATAGATATAGCATAATGGAGTTATTATTACTAAATAACACTATTATATTAATTGCACTGGTTTTGCTAAAATTTGACATATCTATTAATACATGATTAAGGCTGCCAACTGGATCCAGATTCACAGGACAGGGTTGATCCAGTCCTGGGCTTACCCTGTTGCATGCAGGGACTTGTAGATCCGATTTCCCCACTCCCTAAGAAAAGCAAGAAAACAGGTCCTAGCATGCTACTACTACTACTACACTATTTAGCATTTCTATAGCACTACAAGGCGTACGCAGCGCTGCACAAAACATAGAAGAAAGACAGTCCCTGCTCAAAGAGCTTACAATCTAATAGACAAAAAATAAAGTAAGCAAATCAAATCAATTAATGTGTAAAGGAAGGAGGAGACGGAGGGGTAGGTGGAGGCGAGTGGTTACAAGTGGTTACGAGTCAAAAGCAATGTTAAAGAGGTGGGCTTTCAGTCTAGATTTAAAGGTGGCCAAGGATGGGGCAAGACGTAGGGGCTCAGGAAGGTTATTCCAGGCGTAGGGTGCAGCGAGACAGAAGGCGCGAAGTCTGGAGTTGGCAGTAGCGGAGAAGGGAACAGATAAGAAGGATTTATCCATGGAGCGGAGTGCACAGGAAGGGGTGTAGGGAAGGACGAGTTTGGAGAGATACTGGGGAGCAGCAGAGTGAGTACATTTATAGGTTAGTAGAAGAAGTTTGAACAGGATGCGAAAACGGATAGGGAGCCAGTGAAGGGTCTTGAGGAGAGGGGTAGTATGAGTAAAGCGACCCTGGCGGAAGACGAGACGGGCAGCAGAGTTTTGAACCTGCTGGTCCAACTCTGTCCTAGAAACCTGGATCCAGTTGGCAGCCTTAGTATAGATGTTCCTTAGTAAGGTGTACTTAAAGCCCGATTCGTCAAGATTTTTTCCCCACAGATACAGAATAGGAACAAAGTCCTAAGTGGAGGATGTCAGAATGGGGCGTTAGAAGATTCTGCAGGAGAGGTTGTTTAAAGGCTGAAAGAGGTACATTTTACTAATGACAGATTTAATGATTCTAATTTACCCATACTACCTGCTAAACAGGTGATGAATGCAAATTAAAAATAGGCTTTCAGCCCTGGAAGTGGAGGAGGTAAAAGCATCTCAAGGACAGAAGGAACCAAAGCTTGAACTCTCCAAAGTTGCTAGATCAGTGACTACTAAGAGGCGAAAGGCAGTGGTGGTTGGCGATTCCCTTCTGAAGAGTACAGAGGTGTTCACCACCAGACCAGACATGATGTCCTGGGAAGTGTGCTATCTGCCAGGTGCCAATATTTGAGATGTTACAGAGAGCTTGCCGAGACTCATCAAGCCTAATGACAATTATCCAATGCTTCTCTACATGTTGGCACAAATAATACTGCTAGGTACCCCTCCAAACTTATGAAAAGTAACTTCAAGGCTCTAGGAGAGAAGGTAAAGCACAGGTGGTGTTCTTGTCAGTTCTCCCTGTTGAGTGTAAAGGCCAAGGCAGAGAAGGTTGCATCCTGGAGATGAATGCATGGATGTGCAGATGGTGTCATTGAAAGCATTTCAACTTTCTGGACCATAGGATGATTTTCCATGGGCTACTGAGCAGGGATGGTGTCCATCTATCAAAGAAAGGAATACGTGTCTTCAACAGCAGACTGGCTAATCTACTGAAGGGGGCTTTAAACTAGAATAATTGGGGCTAGGTGATCAAAGCTCCCAGTTAGGTATAAGCCCTTAGGTAAGTGAAGCATTAAATACCTCTACACAAATGAGAAAAAAGAGGCAACATCTGGAAAGCAATGTATACTAATGCCTGTAGTATGGGAAATAAGGTTCTGTATTTAGAGGCTGTGATAGAAGAGGCTAATTTGGATTTAGTAGATGACTGGGATTTATTTATACCGGGCTATAATCTGTTCAGGAAAGACAGGGCAGGAAAAAAAGGAGGTGGAGTGGCATTATATGCTAAAGATAATATTAAACTACACAATTGCAGAACCTACAAGGTAAGGAAAAGGCACTGTGGGTCAATCTGGAAAGAGGGAATGGCAAATATATATTATATTGGTGTGATACACAGGCCTCCTTTACAGACAGAAAAAGTGGACAGAGATTTAATTGAAGACTTTCAAAATATAGCTGTGAAAGAGGAAGTACTACTAATAGTGGTTTTAATATGCCATTTGTTGATTGGGGTAGCAGTCTAGAAGTAGGGAGATCCTGGAATCTCTACAGGGTAAACTGTTCCAGCAGTTGGTAATGGAACCCACGCAGGACGGTACCCAACTGGACTTAGTGCTTTCAAATGGGGAGAGTGTTTCTGATGTTACAGTAGGTGTTCATCTGGCATGGTGTGGTTTAATATTAAGACAGGTGTGGAGAGGGTTCATTCAAACGTGAAGGTTCTAGACTTTTAAAAAAACTAACTTTGTTCAGATGGGGGATTACTGTAAGGAGTTGTTAGCTGGAAGGAAACATGTGGAAGAAGTAAGAAAGCAGTGGGCAAAGCTTAAAGGAACTATTTTAAGAGCAACAAACCTTTTAGTAAGAAAAGTAAATAAAACTAAGAGAAAAAAAGGCCACTTTGGTTCTCAAAAGTAGTAGCTTAAAAGGTAAGGAAAAAGAGGTTAACCTTCATAAACTACAAGAGGTTGCAGAAAGAGGAAGACAGGCAACAATATCTGGTAAAGCTAAGAGAAGCTGGTAAAGTAGTTAGGAAAGAAAAGATGCAAATGGAAGAAACAATAGCCGATATGGTAAAATGGGGGGACAAGACATTATTTAGGTATGTTAGTGATAGGAGGAAATGCAAAAGTAGCATTGTGAAGGGAAGGGATATGCAGAAGTTGATAAAGATAAAGCGGAATTTTTCAACAAATATTTCTGTTCTGTGTTCGCTGCTGAAGGGCAGGGAACAGAACTATAGAAGACAAACACAAATAGGAATGGAGGTTATTAGAACCTCTTCAGAGGACTGTAGCAAGCTCAAATCCAGAACTTTCTGGGTATCATTTTCAGAAGCACTCCCAGTTCCACACACTGGACCCAAGATGCAGGCAGAGCCACTGAGTCTCAGTGAGTGGATGGTGCAAGTAGAAGGCAGTGGCGTAGCCAGACCTGACATTTTGGGTGGGCCCAGAACTAATATGGGTGGGCACTATGTATACAGGTATGAATAGTGTTTCTTGGGATAATGCCTTTGAATGCACTTGATGATTGAATTACTGACCCTAACCTTTTCAAGAACGCTGGCACTTTCCAAGTTTGATAAGACTGTCTCCTGTACCCAGACCTGCCAAGTTACCCAGTTCCAAGACAGCGATTACAGATCAGTCCTGGCTTTCTAACATCCTTATCGGGATATTTTTATGGGACCTGCAGCATAGATTTAAATGGGTAGAATCAAAGACTATAAATTCCACACAAAGTCAGCTCTGGCCAAAAAGTCTTCCTTGTGGAACTGAGCAATCTGGCATCTGTGTACATTGCATTGCTTATCCTCCACACCAGCCAGTTACAACCAGCAAACTTCCTGGCTGTTCACAAACCCAGAAGTACTAAATTGTTCCTAAAAGAGGTGTACATAGAAGTGCCTTGTGCTTTCCTTTTTGGAGGTGGGATGGCGGATCCCCAAGCCTGCACAGACTGCAGTGCTTCAAAGCAAACTTTTCCAAGGCACCAAAGCAAAGACCAGCTGTGCCATTTTCTCAGTCATCACGAGCAGAGAGGGCAGCCAGCTGGCACACTTACCTGCAAAATCCAGGTAGAGAGCAGTCAGCTGGCACACTGGACGTATCAAGAGCCAGGGAGATGCACGACATGGAGCAGCACCTGGAAGTGCAAGCAGAAGACCGAGCTCAGAGGCAGTCGTGTCACAGAAGGAATATCAGGATTCGCCCCGGAGCCCTGCGGGTGGGGCATGGAACCCGCCTCAAAACAAAACATGCTTGGCTTGGAGTTTTCTGCTTGCTGCAGTCACTTCCTGCAGCATGGGCTGCAGGCTTTTAGTGTGCATAGGGACACCCCGCTTTCACCTTCACCCCCTCATCCTCGGAGGGCTTTTTAGGCGTTCTCCGGTACCTCGTTGTACAGGGAGGGGGTCTGGGTAAAAAAAAGTCGAGCATTTGATCAGAAAGTTCTAGTTAAGCAAGCATACACTTGGAGTTTGTTTGGAATTACACAATCACTTCCACTGTTGCTTGTTAAAGCCTTCTCCCCTTTCTTCATCTGCATAACAAATATGCCTGCAGCCTAATTACTGCTCAAAGAAAATGCCGATAACTTGTCAGCATGTGTGCACTCTACGCTAAGACTTGCTTCAGTAAATACTGATAGTGCAGAAAAAAATATGCAAAATAGGGATCAGGAACCCGAGGATCCCGCTTTATCCGTTTTTTACCCTTTGTCGGAAAAGCACATTTGTAAGTCCATTTTTAGCTGTGAAATATTCTTCTCCTTGGCATTACTGTATGATTCAGTTGTAAGGATATAAAATTAGGCACGAACTAGTGAACCTACGGGGAAAAAAATAATTTAGAAACACGGCAGCCCCATAAATCTTCAGCAGATTTCACGCAGAGATTCAGAAGCAGATTAATTAAAACTACGCCAGGAAGGGCAGTAGGTGTGTGGCACCGCGCTACGACAGACCCCTGGATCGGTGCACTTTAAAAAAAAAAAAAAAAGGTTGGTACTGTGGAGGAGGACCAGAGGAGAGCTTCTGGCTGCAGTGCAGGCTGCATGTGGATGAGCGAGCGAGCCACAGCAGAAAGGCTGTGTACTCCCACTGTTAACGTGCGCCTATCAGGATAAATTGGGCGGGCCTGAGCTCAGATTGGGTGGGCCTGGGCCCACCCGGGCCCACCCGTAGCTACGCCCCTGGTAGAAGGTACAAGAAGGAGGGTTTTAAATTTCTTAGAAACTGGGCAACATTCTGAGGAAGGGGGGAGTCTGTTCCAGAAACATGGTGTCCACTTTAACCAGAGTGGAACCAGAGCAATGGAATCAGCATTTAAAAGCTTTTAGACTAGAAACTGGGGGAAGGCTGACAGTTGCTCAAAAATGAATGGTTCGGAACAAGATATCTATAAAAGATATCACAAAAACAGGGAAGGTAGGGCATCCCGATAGCAAGGTTGCAATAGAAACCATAGCAGGCCATCCAGCTTATTTTCAAAAGAGAAAAACGCATATAGTGCGACCTAAATCGGGAGATAGACGTTTGTCTCGCAAAGGCGCCCAAATCGGTATAATCGAAAGCCGATTTTGGGCGTTTCCAACTGCACTCCATCGCGGAAACGAATAAAGTTGATGGGGGCGTGTCGGAGGCGGAACTGGGGCGTGGTTATCAGCCGAGGAGAGATGGGTGTCTTTAGCTGATAATCGAAAAAAAAAGGCGTTTTTACCGTGATTTTGGGTCACTTTTTTTGGACCCTTTTTTTTCACGAAGTCCCAAAAAAGTGCCCCAACTGCCCAGATGACCACTGGAGGGATTCGGGGATGACCTCCCCGGACTCCCCCAGTGGTCACTAACCCCCCTCCCACCAAAAAAAACCCCACTTTAAAAACCTTTTTCCCAGCCTGTATGCCAGCCTCAAATGCTGTACCCACCTCCATGACAGCAGAATGTGTTCGATCCTGTCACAGCCTTTCCCTGGGTCAGATGTGGCTCTCGGGTGCAGTACAGGGTCACATCAGCATTGCATTGTGGTGGGTGTAGGGTATTGGGCTCTGTGATTTCATTAGCTTGTGTTACAGTCTCACAATGTTGGTAGTTGGTAGGCTCTTCTCCCATGGTGCTTTTCCCCCTGCCTACTAGGTCAGAGTGTGCCCTGTTGTGTTTCCTGTTGTAGTCCATGCGGTAGTGGCCATTTTTGTAAGCCAGTTTTAGTCCCCTTTCCTGTGTTAGCCACGTTAGACAACTTAGTTCTTCCCTTGAATGTGGCTGAATGAGGGCATTGTACAGCATTCTGCCAGTTCTGACCTACTGCTCATCTCAGTACCAGGGAGACTCGTTGCCAGTGGGGCACAACCTCTGATCTGCAGTTAACTGTGAGTAAAGGCGGTTATTCCAATAAAGGACGTTTTCATAGAGATTAGTCTTCAGGTGTCAACTGGTGTGCCAAGGTTATATAGCAGCAACCAGTCCTAGAGGCCTGCGTGTATGCAGGTCCCTGGAGCACTTTTAGTGGGTACCGCAGTGCACTTCAGCCAGGTGGCCCCAGGCCCATCCCCCCCCCACCTGTAACACTTGTGCTGGTAAATGGGAGGCCTCCAAAACCCACTGTACCCACATGTAGGTGCCCCCTTCACCCCTAAGAGGTATGGTAGTGTTGTACATTTGTGGGTTTTGGGGGAGGGAGGTTGGGTGTTCAACACCCTTGGTAAGGGAGCTATGCATGTGGGAGCTTTTTCTGAAGTCCACCGCACTGACGTAGGGTGCCCAGTTGGTGTCCTGGCATATCATGGGGGTGAGTGTACTACGAATCGTGGCCCCTCCCACGACCAAATGGCTCGGATTAGGACGTTTTTGAGCTGGGCGTTTTTAGTTTCCATTATCTTAAAAAAAAAAAAACACCCAGCTCAAAAACATCCATTTTTTCAAAAATGCGGTTCGGCCCGCCCCTTCACGGACCCATTCTCGGAGATAAACGCCCATGGAGATAGGCGTTTCCGTTCGATTATGCCCCTCCATGTGTCTTTAAATACAGAGTAGACAGATTTTGAAGATTGCAAATTATCACTGTCAACTGCTGAGCATCTGTGAGACCTGTTGGAAAGAAGATAACCAATGGGACTATGTCATGTCAGGGAACAAATTATACTGCAGTGATAGGGTGCATCAAATTGGTGGAAAGGTAATATTATACGTTAGACATCTTGGAATCCCTATGGCTAGAAATTCCATATGCAAAGGGGAAAAGGATAGTGATAGGAGTGTACTACCGTTCACCTGGCCAGGATAAACAGACAGATGCAGAAATGTTATCAGAAATTAGGGAGGCTAACAAACTGATAACATAACAATAATGGGTGATTTCAGTTACACCAATATTGACTGAGTAAATGTAACATCAGTGCTTGCTAGGGAAGTAAAATTCCTTGATAAAATCAAGACTGTTTTATGGAGCATCTGATTCAGGAACCAACAATAAGGAGAACAATTCTAGATCTAGTCCTTAGTGGACCATATGATCTGGTACAAGAGGTACATAAGTATATAAGTATTGCCATACTGGGACAGACCAAAGGTTCATCAAGCCCAGCATCCTGTTTCCAACAGTGGCCAATCCAGGTCACAAATGCTTCTTATCCCAGAAATAGTGGATTTTCCCCCAAGTCCAATTTAATAATGGTCTATGGACTTTTCCTTTAGGAAGCCATCCAAACCTTTTTTAAACTCTGCTAAGCTAACCGCCTTTACCACATTCTCTGGTAATAGTTTTGGGGCCACTTGATAACAGTGATCATAACATGATCAGATTTGATATAATCTCTGGAGTAAATACACACAGGAAAACCAATACCATATAGAAGTTTTCTTATAAGGAGAAATATAAAGTAATATGGTAAATGAAAGAAGTTACATTAACAATCTTAGTTATATAGAACAGATGGGTTATTAATAGTACTAATAACTCCCAATCATATTGGTAGAATGTAAAGATATAAAGCATGCATTTTAAACTGGAGAAAGAGTGAACAGAAACAATTTATCTAGAGTTTACAAGTAAGAAAGGAGATATAAATTGTGGTTATTGTACCATGAGATGAATTATTGTATTTGTGTAGGGTGGTTAGTAGCCTCAAAAGGCTCATTAAGACACACCACTTGATTGAAGCTGATCCAGAAATTAAGTTAGTTGCTCTAGGAACTCAAAGTGACATGGTATTTACAGTTACCATCATGAGAGCCGAGTATTGTAATCCAAAACAGGCTCCAATTGATTTAAGATGTGCTCAAAGCTCGAGGAATGACATCCGTTTTCTGGCCATTGATTTTTGCATGATCGGGTACAATGAGGATTCTCTTGCCTTCAATTTGGAGAGCAGAGTTGGAGCAGGTTGATGTGAGAATTTGGAGTGCTTGTTGGAATCGAAGCAGTTTTGCCACTACATGTCTAGGATGTAGCTGGTCTTGCTTCAAGTGAGATGGTGCATGGAGTGATCGCTCTAATTCCAGTGGTGGATTAAAAGTGATATTCAGTAGCGCTGGAAGCCATTTTAGCAGGAATTCCATAAGGTTTGTATCTTCGACTCCTTCTTTTAGACCAATGATCCGTATATTATTATGGCAGGATCAGTTGGAGAGGTCCTCTAATTCCATTTCTAATTTTTTTAAGTGTTTGAGTAGCTTCTTCATTCTTGGCAATTGTGAGTGCCACATGGTCTGCACGTAGCTCCAGTTTTTCTACTCTTATTTGAAATACTGTGAGCGATGCTTTTAGTTCACATCTTGCTTCGAAGTGTTTAGAGGAAAGTTCCCGTAGTGATCGGATTTCTTCAAGCATTACTTCCGATGAAGAAGACATTTTTACTTGGCGAGAGTTTCTCAGGAGATGGTAAGTCCTGTTTGCTAGGTTTTGCTCCAGACAAGAGCAGATTAAAAGAGTCTTGTTTAGCAGATTTATTAGAGGGCATGTTCCACAGGATGTTTTATGATAAAATCTGCTTTTAGCAACAACAAAAATAATGGGGAGAAAAGTTGCATTAAGCATCCATGTTGTCTTGGGCTCACTAGTGCCCCCCAACTGTCAGGTTTCTGATTCCCCTCCCTTTGCAGCACACACTCATATACTCTGAATTCAGTGTCCAAAGCTCTACGTTACTGAAAATGGCGCTCCCTTTTCTTAGAGATGCCTATTACCTGATAACCAATCGGAGAGCACTGAACTTCTCATTCAGATGTAAGGTATTGGAATCATGGACCCGCTACTAATGCTGATGATCTGGAGCAGTTAAAGCTTAACAGCAGTAATTCAAATGCCTTACATCTGAATGAGAAGTTCAGTGCACTCCGATTGGTTATCAGCTAAAAGATGTCTCAAAGAAAAGGGAGCACCATTTTCAGTAAAGCAGAGCTTTGGACACAGAAGTCAGATTATATGAAAGAATGAGCCCAGGATCATCATAAAGGCAAGTCCAAGATGTTTTTATATTAATGCACTAATTGAAATGTATTTATGTATTTTTAGAACATTATGTTGGAGCATCCTTAAGATATAAGTATGTGCGATGCAAGTTTGAAAGCTGGAAACTTTGCGGTGAAACGGAGGGGCTCCATAGAGCTTATGCTGTGCTGATTAAAATTATCATTGCCAAAGTTAAGTTGCTGGTGTACATTTGGAGTTTAAAGACATAAAAATTGATTAAAAAATAAAAGTAGGAAAAGGAGGTTTTCTGACTAATGATGTGTTACATAGCAGCTGTGTTAAAATTTTAGTGCTGTTTTACTAAAGTCTTTACTCCACCTGAATGAATATTCTATTTTGTGCAATTTGATAGCAGATTTTGCTGTACTAGTGTATGTGGATTCATATATAAATCTGCGAGTCGGTTGTTATTAAAGGGTTACATAAATAAATGTATGAGTAACACTTAATAACAAATGAATAAATTCATATTATTGCTAACCAGTGCAGCAAGATAAGTGTGTCATTGCAAGCAACAGTGATCCATGTACAAACATATAAAAATATGTGAACAGAAAAATCTCTGTGGGCAAGAGAACACATACCTAGGGGAATATAAAACAAACTTCCTGCTAATAGCCAAATTTCTTCTCTCAAAACAGCCTACAAGACAACAGCATTAAATATAGAAGCACAAAATGCTTTTCCTTTAAAGAGATTTTATGACACTAGAGAGAGAATTAGGAATATAGGTAGGATAGAAAATAGGCCTATTGTTGAGAACAGAAGTCCCCCTAGATGAAACCTGTCGATTTTTCATTTAGGCAAAATATGGAAAAAAGGATCAACTATAGAGACACCATTACCAAAGCTAGAAAGAATACAAGTAAATGTGCCATATTATATAGGGAGGGGGCCCCATGATTTACCAAACCAGAGAATTAGATAAACTATGGAGGTAAGATCAATCCATACTGATGACATTATGCTTGAATAGGTTTTTAATTTATCACATAGACAATTAAAAAGATCCTGCAGTTCTCGAAAAGGGAATGTCCTTCGTGCCAACACCAAAGTATAATGCCTAGAATATACAGGACAAGAGCTTGGCATAGCAGGAAGCTAGGAGACAAGGCTTAAGCTTGGCAAAGCAGGAACCCAGAGGCAAACTGGACTTGGCAAGCAGCAACAAAGAGACAAGTGGAACTTGACAAAGTAGGAACCAAGAGACAAGCTGGACTTGGCAAGCAGGAACCAGGAGACAAGCAGGACTTTGCAAAGCAGGAATCAGGAGAAGAACCAGGAGACAAGCTGGACTTGACAAGCAGGAACCAGGAGACAAGCGGAACCAGTTGAGAAGGCACAAGAGGCGGGACTAAGCTCCCTTAAAAGCTCTCAGCCCCATGATGATGCCCAGATGTGCCTCCTCCGACATCCCGCTGCTAGCCCTATATCCAGCGGGCTGCCACGGGCATGGGATGCCATCAGGGTCGGGGCCAGAGCCACGGCAGAGCCATGACAGACCCCTTCCATAGTGTGACAAGTCAGTAGCCAAGGCTTGTCATGGTAGTAGGAAAAGGCCAACTCCAGGTCCTAGAAGGGACCACAAGCTCAGAGTAGGGGTTTGATGAAAACCTGCTTGCAGTGTCTCCTTATTGGAAGGGGTTTGCAGCTGCCCTTTGAAAAGGGAATGAAATATGGGATGAGGCAGTTCTCAAAAGTCCCTCTAGAGGGCAGGGACCCTGTAGAACAACCCCTAGGAAGAAGACTCCCAACCTGGCAACTAAGGGGAGAGAAAGGAGTACCAGAACACCATCAGGAAGGGAGGTTGGGGCTATTCTCTCTGGGATAGTAGCAAAGCTATCCCATTTGGCAGCCAGGTGGATTCCAAGGGAAGAAGCCCAAGTGCCCTGGTCAATGAGGATCTGGTGGGGTGTGGCTATTCCCAGCCCAGCTAAAAGCCAGCTGAGCTGAGCAACAAGGAGGAGACCCAGGCAGAAGATCAAAGGGAGCTCTTCTAAGAGCCTGAGGCCATGGACAATGAGGAAGCAGGAGAGATGGAGTGGGAAGCTTGCTAAGGGAGAACCCCAAGGTACTGGAAAGGCAGTTATGAGAGGCTTCTCAGAAAGGAGTAAGGCTGGGGGGGGTAAGCTGCTAGTTCCTCAGTAGTGGGGCAGACAACATATGGAAAGCAGGGGCGTTGCTGCTATGTTTTGGAAGGGATAGCATGATGAATTATTAGATTTTTATGAGTGGTTGAACACCACAGGCAGTAATTTGAAGTTTCAACTTAACTATAGTAAAGAAGAGATTTCATTTCTGGATATCAAAATCACGTGTGCAATGGGTGTTTAACCCACTATATATCGCAAAACTACAGATGTGAATAAGCTACTGCATAGTAGGAATTGCCATAACATGGCCCTGAAGTGCAATCTGCCTTACAGTCAATTTCTGAGAGTGAAAAGAATTTACTCTGAACATCAGGATATGGTCAGTGAGGCAGAACTGATGGCTTCCAGATTTTGTGTTAGGGATTATCCAGTCAAACATGTTAGTGAAGCCTTAATTAGAGCAGAGAAACAGTACAGAAAATCTCTTCTGACTGCTCACCCCAAGAAACGCCTATACAAGGTAGTCTGTACTTTGTACTATGATCATCTGTCTCATAATATTATCCATATACTTAGAAAATATTGGCCCATTGTAGAATGTATTCCACATTTTGCCAACAAAGACATAATGGCAGCCTTTAAGAGACATAGAAATCTGAAAGACATTCTAGCACCCTCAGCTCTCCCAACTGTTCAGAAGAGGGATATTGTTTGGGGTCACCTCTTGTCTAAACTGTTCTGTGTATCATGTCAATTTAAAAGCCAAAGATTTTACACATCCAGTATCTGGGGGCCGATATGAACTGTGGCAATATTCCAGTTGCAAAACTGAACATGTGGTATACGTGGTAAACCTGTCCATGTAAATTGTTATACATTGGCAAGACCAAAGCGGCTCTAATTAAACATATTGAGCATTGAAAACTATAAAGAGGAATAAATGTGATAAACCACTTGTAGAACACATGCAAGCAAAGGAACTTAAGTTTGATGATCTAAGGCTTATTATATTGTACAAAATATTTCAGCATTGGAGAGATGGAGATATTGAAAGGTTATTATTACAGGTGGAACAAAGATTTATTTTCAGATATGATACTGGTGACGAAGGGTCTCAAGAATCAGACCTTTCTGTGTTTTCATAATCACCCAAAGAGGACACCGCTTTTAAAGGAAATGAGCACACATTTTTGTGCAAATATTTATGATTTTAATAGACATTTTAATATGGCAGTTATATGTATATTTATATGAGAAGTGTTTGTAACATCTATTTATTTATTAAGTGACTAGTATATTTATATACCATGAGCACTGCATGTATTAACATGGCCATTCTTTTATTTTTTTTTGTGTGTTTTCTGGCAATTTTTAACTGTTTTGTATTGGTCTAACACCCTATATAGCATTTTCAGCTGTTTTCATGCTCTACACATCACTCTCCCATTCCAATGATGTCATTTGCATCATTGGAATACATCCAAGATGGCCACTGGAATGCATATTTATTTTATTTATTGCATTTGTATCCCACATTTTCCCACCTATTTGCAGGCTCAATGTGGCTTACATAGATTTTTTAATGGCTTACATAGTTTTCTTATGACAATATCATTCTAGAATATCAGAAAAAATTAGTAACGTGCAGAGATTGAGTAAGGGAGGAAAGAAGGAAGTGATTAGGCGGGTAAGTATTGAGGTGGACTTTCGTAGCTGAGTGGGTTGGTGAGGTGGATAAATGCAGCTATGGATTCTCTTTGTAGGCCTTGTTGAAGAAATATGTCTTTAAGGATTTCCGAAAGTTGGTTATTTCGTCAATTATTTTCAGGTCTGTAGGTAGTGCAGCATAAATTTTAGCATCTTTTTTTTTTTTTAGAAATTTTAAAGATTTTTGTGCAAAAAAAACTAACGATAACGATTCCAGGTGAACAGAGTTGACTGCATCTAGTTTCATTCTTGGTTTGCCTTTTTATATGGTTTTAAAAGATCAGTGTTTTTGAATACAACCAAGCACTTAAATAGTACCTATGCATTGTCAGGAGAGGCACTGCTGTGTGTTTTCAGTTTTATTTTTTATAGTGTTATGGCTATAATATATGGTTATTTTTGACAGAACCTCAGCAGAGATACTTGAGACTCTTAGGGGGTCTTTTACTAAGGTGTGCTAGGGTTTTTAAGCTTGCACTAGAAATCAGCTGGACCTAAATATATTCCTATGGGCGTTTTAGCATTTAGCACCAGCTGATTTCTAGAATCAGCTATAAATGCTAGCGCACCTTAGTAAAATACCCCCTTAATGTTTGGCATAGAGCTTTACACACATAGGGCCCCTTTTACAAAGCTGCAGGTAAAGGGGCCCTGTGGTAGAATCAGTGAGTGGATTTGCCATGCGCCTAGGCCCCCGTTTACCTCAGTTCAAGTGTGAGGAGAAAAGCCCCTCAGTTGTGCACCTGCAGAGCTTGGGCTTGTTGTCAGAGCGAGGACGTATGTGCCATTCCTGCAAGGAGAACATTCTGTTGCTGCACATTGAATCCATTAGATGTCACATCACATTTGACCCCTGATGCAGGTGCTGTGTGCCGAAACACGGCCCATGTCAGGTCATCAATGGAAGATTATTTATCAAGTCATATCATTATAGGAGTTATGTCCCAATTTTAAAGGTGCTTGGTGCTTCTTTTTGTTTTCTGTACTTTATTTTGTACTTTGGAACCTTCTCTGTGCTTGCCTGTGTTAAGTGAACTACTTGTGGTGCGGCCATTTTCCGGGTCAGATCTTACCGCCACCCCTTTAGGAGACAGTAAGGGCTCCCGCACTGCCAATGGCGGTAGAAAATAAAAATGCTTTTTCTAGCACTGGAGTTGGCACGCGGCACAGGCCAGGACTACCACCGGATTCCTGCAGTAGCCTAGCAGAAGGCCCGATTTGCCACATGCCAACATGGTGGTAGCCTTACCGCCCTTTAAAGGGCCCCTTGCTTTGTCATCATATCCCCCAGGCCAACAATTATTTAGTTGAAGTGAATAGTTTGTAAAAAAAATAATAATAATAAAATTTCAAATAAGTAACATTTTTCTTAAGAGCCAATGACAAAGGATCCTGTTTACTAAGCAGCGCTATAAGCGCATTAACGTTTTTAACGTTCATTAACCATGTACGTGCCTACGATATCCCTATAGGTGTTTATATGGTTAGCACGCACGCTAAGTGTAGGCTCGCTAAAATCCCTAACGTACCTTAGTAAAGAGGGCCCAAATTGTGTTAAGCTCAATGGCAAACATTGAATCTCGAG
This sequence comes from Microcaecilia unicolor, assembly GCF_901765095.1. Lineage (NCBI taxonomy): Eukaryota > Metazoa > Chordata > Amphibia > Gymnophiona > Siphonopidae > Microcaecilia > Microcaecilia unicolor. The sequence goes on from NC_044032.1 coordinate 597,641,373, forward strand.
TATCACTGCTGAGGTTCTGTCAAAATTTGCTTTACTGTAATATGGTTATATATCTGGTACTGAAGATCGATTGTGTTATTTTCACATTTGACCAGTATTTATATATATTAATGACCATCATTAGTTGAGGTATATGTCTTTTTTATTTATGTATTTAACTAATTTATGACCCTTGACCCCAGCAGTACTGATAAAGTTAGTAGTATTAAACAAAGCAGATTTTGCTTTCCAGGTTGTATGGTGGAGATGCTGCTGCTCTGTAGGAAAAGTGCTGTGCTGGGTGTAGCTGTGTTTAAGGAAGATCATTTTTGTGCTTTTATATTTAATTGCTTTTTACCTACTGTTGTCTTGTAGGCTGTTTTGAGGGCAAAATTTAGCTAATTTGTTTTATATTCCCCTTTAGGTATGTGTCCTTTTTAGTGTTTTTTACTTGCCCATACAGATTTTTATCTGTTCACACACTTTTATATATTTGTACACTGATCCCTGTTGCTTGCCATGACACACTTATGCTTGCTTGCTGCACTGGTCTATTATAGGAATTTATTCATTTTGTTATTAAGTTTTACTCATACATTTTATCTATATAATCCTTTCATGACTACCATATAATGTATTTATTTATTCACATCATGAGTCTGATTGCATGATTACTTATTTGTTTATGTAATTTCACTTGATGCTAAATTTTGGTTTTTTATTGATTTGATTATATTTTTACATTGAGTCATGCTTTTTATCATGTATGTGTATGATTTTAATTAATTTATATGTTTCTACTGCAGCTTATCCTGATGCAGCCTTTTGGGTGAATAGTTACCTCTACTCTTTCAAATAGTACTAAAATGAGGGCATACTTCATAAAAATGATAGCACAATTAACAAACAAATTGGAGGAAGCATTTTTTCACTCAGCGTATAATTAATCTGAGAAATATATTGCCAGAATATATGGTCGAGACAATTAGCATAACTGGATTTAAAAAAGGTTTAGACATGTTCCTGGAGGAAACATTTAGACATATTCCTGGAGGAAAAGTTCATAAGCAAGTAACAAAAAAGAACCAAAACCTAACGAGAAAGATCAAGAACACCAAACAGTGAGGAGATGGAAACACCTTATGGAACCAACAGTCTTTATTCTAACCCGTAGACATAGTAAAGCGCTGATGACCCAACACAGCTAAAGCATTACTGTGGTCCTGTGAAGCTTCCTGTGATTTCACATTTCTTCATTATTATTCCAACATTGAAAGGCAGCTATTGCGTACTGTCTGAGTGTGAACGCTCTCTTTTCTCACCAGATGTTCATGTGATAAGACCACTTACACAGGCAATGTTTCTACGAAAACACAGCCGTGTCTGGTCATCAGCACTTTACTGTGTCTGCTGGTTGGAATAAAGATAAGGAGTCTCTATCTTCTCACTGGGAAAAGTACATAAATCATTATCAACCATCTAACCTTGGGAGAGCCACTACATACAGGGGTCCTTTTACTAAGGTACGCTGAAAAATGGCCTGTGGTAGAGTAGGCACAGGTTTTGGGCACGCACAGAATCATTTTTCAGCGCACCTATAAAAAAGGCCTCTTTTTTCCCCAAAAAAATGGACATGCGGCAAAATCAAAATTGCCTCATGTCCATTTTGGGTCTCAGACCTTACCGCCAGCCATAGACCTAGCGGTAAAGAATTTGGGTGGTAATGACCTGCGCGCATCCACTACGCACCAGAAAATAAAAAATATTTTTCAGACACGCATATCAGATATGTGCCAAAAATGAAATTACCACAAGAGCCACATGGTAGTCGAGCGGTAAGTCCATTTTGGTGTGCATAGGCGCTTACGCGGCTTAGTAAAAGGGGTCTATAATTAGATGTGGATCTACTTCTTTGGTACCACCTTCTGGCTTTGATGGACCTTTGGTCTGGCCCAGTACAGCACATCTTACAGTCTGTTCCTTTCTTCTTATGGGAATTAGCTGAGAATACAGTCTAGTAATCAAGTGCACATTAGAATTCAGGAACAAAACGAGCATGAAGTCAGTAGCATAAGCTATTGGGACAACCTCCCCAAATACTTTTGAATGCTTTTCAGATGGGATCTTCTTATTTAAATCTGTGTCACAATTTCATGAAAGCAGACCCACTTACTGTACGTGTGATATTTTTTTTAACATTAAAAGAGTGTGTTTCAGTTCCTTTTGATCTCACTAGCTATAATGGTATAAAGATGAGCAGCAGAATGGGAAGTCTCTTTAAAGTCTGATTTGTACTGTTGTCAAAAAAACCAACAATAGAAGATTTTTCTGCAATTGTCTCTTGAATATTTTTTTTCTGTCTATTTCCTTTGAGAACATCTACACTGCAGTGCTCTCATGCCCCTGGTGAGTTTGCTGTCCAATTATCTATCATCACCATGTTGTAGTCTACACCCTGAAGCTAGATCAAATAATTATAAGTTCACCTCCAGCACAGTTCAAGTGGAATGGGTCAAAGAAACACACAGTGGGGAGAGAAAAGTGTAGGTCTGAGCTTGCAGAGGGAAAACATTCTTACATTGTTCATCTACTCATTCACAAGCACAAGTACTATAACAAATCCATTGGTCCTAATTTGTTCTGGATTGTTGAGCATTAAAGTCATAGAAAAGAATGTTTTGTGAAAATCAAATGAACCAAAACTGTAAAGAATGAGCTGATTAGTGGACGCGGAGCATTCCCAATGCAGAATCAACTGAAGCTTTATAAGGATTTCACGCACAGTATTTCATACCTTAATCAATGGTCAGCTGGTGCAATGTGACATACCATGCTAAAGGCTCTATTAAGCAAAAACAGAATTCACTACATTCAATGGACGGTTCTCTTTCATGCATTACATTTAATACAGTGGGAAAGAGGTACACATGACAAGAAGAAAATAAATACTGAAATCCCATGCGTAAGCTGCCATATTTTATATACCACAACACATTTAGTAGATTTTAAGACAAAACTGCATGGAAATTGAACAAAATTCACATTAACATTCGAAGTTATAATTAGCCTAGTTCTTCAGGATATGAAAAATTTCCTTTTTAATAGTAGCTCTGATAAAACTGAGGTGTGCAATGTGCGCCAGCAATCAAAGGAAAGGCCTGCCCTATGACTGCCAATTGAAAAGCCACACACGTGGCTCATGGAGCTGATGCTAAATGGCTGGTAAAGACCATCCTAAGAGAAGCTGAGGAGAATCCATGTATCCCATGACTGCTGGATACATTCTTTGGTGCAGGATGAAGAGGAAGGCTATGGAGAATGTGAATTTCCAGACCATGAGTTCCCCTCCTCTAACTTCCAACCCCTGTCATCTGCACACTTAAGTTAGGCATCTAAATCTAGTGAATTACAAATTTTCCTTATTTGAGCATCTAATTATAGGAAACTAATTTTATGAAGAACCCAAATGAAAGTTCCTAAAAAATAAAATAGACCAAACAAGGGGAGGGCATAGGCCAGTGAGTATGAAGCAAGGAACTCAGTACTTATTTCCAATGCTAGGTGCCCAACTTAGGTGCCTAGCATAGAATTGCCATACTGGCTCAGACCAAAAATCCATCTAGCCTAATATCCTGTTTCCAACATTGGCCAACTTAGTCACAGGCATGAACCCAAAGAATAGTAAGGTCTTATGCTACTTACCACAGAGGATAAGCAGTGGTTTCCCCCAGGTCTATAGTAATAATGGTTATGGACTTTTTTTTCCAGGAATTTGTCCAAATCTTTTAAAACCCAGCTATAAGAACATAAGAGTTGCCCTACAGGGTTAGATCAAGGTCCATTTAGCCCAGTATTTTTTTTCTAACAGTGTTATTTCAGATCACATGTACCCGGCAGGATCCTATAAGGTAGCAGGATTCCATGCTATTTACCCCCAGGGATAGTAGCAGGTTTCCCAGGCTTTTCCTCCAGGAATTTGTCCAAACCAGCAATGAGGTCATGAGCTTAACTATGCATTTTGAAAAAAATATATATATTTTTTTCTGAATTGTATTACTTAGGGCTCATTTTCGAAAGTGAAAAAACGTCAAAAAGTGTCATAAAAGCAGCATTTGGATAAATTTCTTCTCAAAACATCCAAATTGATATAATCAAAACCTATACTGAAACTTATTTGCAGATGTTTATCTATGAAAATCAAAAAATTTATATAACACTCCTGCTATACTATCTGTAGGTGAATGCACAACTGTGATATATATTATATAGATAGAATAATTTATAAAGTAGCCTCAATGGCCCAGGGAACCAATTGCTATTCAATCTAGAAAGATTCATATGCCTTTGGTTAAACATTGTTTAGACAATAACCATGAATTTAGTCAATTACGATGTTTAATAATTGAACAACTTAAAAATAATGACAGAAGAGGTGACATATCACGAGTTCTACATCAGAAGGAGCAGAGATGGATTTATTATTTACAGACTGTACATCCTAATGGATTAAATGGACCAATGGAATGGGAAGCATTTTATTAATATCTAATCATAGTGCATAAAAATTAGTCTTGGCTTCAATATAAATACACTAATGATCAGATTATTATTTAACATCATTCAACAAGAAGGGAACACAAAATTCATATAAATTATGCAATGGAATGAATCACGTGCGTGTTTTTGAGCATTTAGTGTTTTTGAAACATGAAGATTATTTTTTTCTCAATAAGATATTTTTTCTCAATAAGACATTTTTCATTTTTTATTTTTTGTATCATTTATTTTTGATTTTTCATATATAGCAAGGTTATCTCCATTTTAAAAGATAAGAATCCTTCCTGATAATCTTGTTGACACTACCTCTTTAAAATTGTTGAGTTTAATGATATGCTAATTTCAAGATGACAATGCAGTTTGCTGATTGGACCGAGGGTACAGTGACGCTACTCCCAATGGGTGGAGTTATATATTTGGCGTCCTATATTAACAGGCGCCATGTTTTGAACCAAGGTTCGCGATGGATAGAAAGGAATTAATTTTCTTTATTTTTTGAAACTTCTCCTGATGAAGATTGCGAAACGGTGGGGTCCCTGGCTGTCGAGAAAATTTGAGATATTTTGGTAGACTCTGCGAGCGAAAATAAGGACTTTCTTTAATACTACCCACGTTGATAATAATTTTACTTCAACACCGAGATAACCGGAGACTCAAGCAATGCTAAGTATACATTTATATCTAAAATCCAAGAATAGAGAAACGAGGAACCTGATGATTTGAATTTTGAATTGGCCATACAAAGCAAGCCTCAAGATAAGTAATTTGTTTTGAAGAATTTTGAAGAATTGCATTCATAGGTTCTCTCTAATTAAGAATTTCGGTTTAGACATCTGTATATTTTGAGTGGCATTGTTCTTTAGTGCTCATGACAAATGAGGTATATGAAGTAATTGTATAAATTCTTTACTTCCGTTTAATACCCTCTGAAGTGGGATGCATTTATACTGACACTTTAACAGAATACCCCTCTTTCCGTTTTTTATCCACTAAAACTTTTTCTCCCTATGATAGGGAGTTTTTTGATGTTAGTGGTTTTTTCGGAAATGAGGAGGAGCCCATGATGCTGGCCATTTCAGTGGAGTCCTAATCAATTGGTTCCCTGGGCCATTGAGGCTACTTTATAAATTATTCTATCTATAATAATATATCACAGTTGTGCATTCACCTACAGATAGTATAGCAGGAGTGTTATATAAATTTTTTGATTTTCATAACGTTACTACACTCCAGACAATTTGAGATTTTTCTACTTAGATGTTTATCTATGCAATTCATCTGTAATGCATACAAATCACAAGGGGGCATGTTGGGGATGTTTCAGGGGAAGGCTCGAGTATTTCTGACATTTGGACATTGTACAGCCATACTGGAACAAAACAAAAACATCTAGGGCTCAAACTTCAATGTTTTGGTCTAGACCTGTTTTTAGAATAAATAAGGCACAAAAAGGTGCTATAATTTAAGTATATAAGTATTGCCATACTGGGACAGACCAAAGATCAATCAAGCCCAGCTTCCTGTTTCCAACAGTGGCCAATCCATGTTACAAGTACCTGGCATGATCCCAAAACAGTACAATACATTTTATGCTGCTTATCCTAGAAATAAAACACCGTATGGCTTGACCTTCTCCAATTGTAAGTATCAACTACTGAAAAACATATATTGAGGAGAAAATCCCTAGGAATACTTGCAGTTAACAACCAGGTGGAGTCTCATATCACTTGGCACGGATATTCATATCACTCCCCTGGTGACTCTATCAACGTGCATAGATTTAATCATCGACTAAAAACCACCTCCACCCTAATGTTGTAATTGCAACAGTGAGGACAGCTTTTTCCCGGTCCCAGAATTTAAAGGAGATTTTAAGTCTAGCTTACTTACCATCCATATCAGACAACAACAAACCTGATAGGCAGGAAAAAACAGGACACTTTATGTGTGGCAGACCTCATTGCAAGACATGTGAGATCACAGAAGAGGGCGATCATTTTTTACACAATGGTAAACTGTACAAGTTGAGAAACTATTCAACATGTCGCACTCCGGGCATAATATATTACATCAAGTGCCCATGTGGCAAGTTATACGTGGGTAAATCAGGTCATTACATGCTAGATTGATAGAGCACAAATCACGGATCAATGCATGTAATTTTGGGGCCCCTTTAGTCCAACACTGTGTGGTTAAGGATCATATTTTTGAAGATCTTAAATGTAAAGTAATTGAACGAGTCGATCCAGCAATTAGAGGAGGCAACTTCAACAGGAAGTTGCTACAACGAGAGACCTTCTGGATACACCAGCTGAACACGGTGGAACCAGATGGTCTCAATACAATGTTGCAATGGAGTAGTTTCATGTAAGCACCCAAGTTCTCTTGTCACGGAAATGATGAGCAGCAATTTCCGGTAACCCGCCAGTTTTAAGCGAGTAGAGTCGCCATTTTATACTGACAGCCAAGAAGCTGCGTTCAGACACAATACAGTAAGTCCGCGTTAGTGAATATGAATGTTATTAGAATACCTGCAGTTGGGTTAAAAAAATATATGTGATACTTTGTGATTTGTTTTTATCAGGCTAAATGGTGTGGGTTCCCCCCAGAAGAAGCATAGTGAAACAAGCACTGTCGGGGCTTCTACACACACCAGTCTGAATTGTGGAGTATACATGCTCCTTAAGCTAAGTGTCGTTTTGTATATCCACATATTTGCATATGATAGTGTGAGAAATTAAGTTATTATTATTGCAATTACAACATTAGGGTGGAGGTGTTTTTAGTCGATGATTAAACCTATGCACGTTGATAGAGTCACCAGGGGAGTGATATGAATATCCGTGCCAAGTGATATGAGACTCCACCTGGTTGTGAACTGCAAGTAATCCTAGGGATTTTCTCCTTAATATATGTTATCCTAGAAATAAGCAGTGGATTTTCCCCAAGTTTATTTTAATAATGGCTTATGGACTTTTCTTTCAGGAAGCTATCCAAACCTTTTTAAACCCCACTAACCTACCTACTTTTACTGCATTCTCTGGCAATGAATTCCAGAGTTTGATTACACGTTGAGTGAAGAAATATTTTCTCTGATTCATTTTAAATGTACTACTTTGTAGCTTCATTGCATGCCCCCTAGTCCTAGTATTTTTGGAAAGTGATTCACTGGAGGGAATTAGAGATGACCCCCTCCACCCCCCCCAAAGTTATGATTAAAAATATTACTTACCAGCCTCTATGACAGCTTCAGATGTTATAGCCAAGTCTATTAGAACAGCAAACAGGTCCCTGGAGTAATGTAGTGGTCAGTGAAGTGCACTAGAGAGAAGAGGACCCAGGCCCATATACCACTCTACCTGTTACACTTGTGGTGGAGTGAGCTCTTCCACGCTCCCCTAAAACCTACTGTACTCACATAGAGGTGACCCCTTCACCCATAAGGGCTTTTGCAGTGGTGTAGAGTTCAGTACAGTAGGGTTTTGGTGGGCTCAGCATACAGTATAAGGAGGTAATAATGAGATGTGTAAATGGGAGCTTTTATAAGAAGTACACTGCAGTGTCCCCTAGGATGCCCCATTGCTCTCTTGGAATGTCTGTGTGGCCAATCTACTCAGAATGCTGGCTCCTCCCACATCCCAATGGCTTGATTTTCTATGTTTTTCACTTAGAATTGTGTTGTTTTTTTTAATGGCTCAAAAACAAAATGGCCATATTTCCTATTTGAATTTGGGACATTAAGCACAAAATGTCCTAAATCTGACTTCGATATCATATGAAAAATGCCCCTCTTAGTATCTATTGGGCATATCCTCTAGTCTTTGTACTTTCTGAGAATGTAAACAATTTATTTGTGTTTATCCATTCCACTCCATTCAGAATTTTACAGATTTCTATCATATCTTCCTTCAGGCATCTCTTCTGTAAACTGAAGAGCAATGTGTACCTGGAACCTATTATGTGTTCACTGCAATGCCCCCTAGACTGCCCTAATGCTCTGCTGGGATATCTGTGTGGCCAGTCTAGTAAGACTGTTGGCCCACAGGTAACCCAATGGCTTGCTTTTATGCATTTTCCCCTTGGATGTTTCTTGTTTGAAAATGGCCCTTAAAGAAAGATGCATTGAGCACAAAAACGTCTAAAATAGGATGATTTTGAACCAAAAAGATAGGTATTTTTTCTGGATAGAAAATGATCATCTTTGACACTGGATATTTGGACATTTTTTGCAAAACATCCAAAATCAGATGTGAATGTCATCTTGAAAATGCCCCTCCACATCAACTGATTCACCTTTATCCACATGTTTATTTGTGCCTTCAAACAAGCAGAATGGCGAGGTAAAATTTCCTTTGGCTATATTCATGTCTAAGTAATCAATTTTGCTCCTTATAATGGTTTCTACCATTTTGCCTGGCACTGACGTCAGGCTTACCAGTCTGTATTTCCTGGATCACCTCTGGATCCCTTTAAAAAAATTGGTATAACATTAGCTAACCTACAATTATTTTAATGATAGGTTACAGATTACTAATAATAGACCTGCAATTTCATTTTAAAGTTCTTTCAGTAGTCTGGTGTGTATACCATCCAGCCAGGTAATTTGCTGCTCTTTAGCATGCTGATTTGTCCTATTACATTTTCCAGATTTACTAACATTTTCTTTGGTTTCTCTGAATTGCTACCTTTAAATACCATTTCTGGCATGGCTTGCTCCCTTACATCTTCTTCAGTAAAGACCAAAGCAAAGAATTCATTTAATGGGGAAGTTATTAAGCAGTGTTAGGGCCTTAAGCTGCCTTATTTGCCTCTTAACTCATCTTATACAATCAGAGAATAGGGATATCATCGTCCATGCAGCTAGTGTTCATACTGTACATATGTATGGCAAACTGATAAAGTAATGATCCTAGGAATAAAAATATTTTACATTTTGAAGCATGAAACTAACTGTGATACATCCCAGGTGGTTTATTGCTTCTTATGTCCATGAATGAAGTATTACATTGGTCAGACTAGGAGGAAAATAAAATTGAGAATAGCAGAGCACTGATGAGTAATTATACAGCACCTTAGTAGTTTGCACTGTGGCAAAGAAGAAATCTCATTAGTATTTCATTGGAGAACAGCTCAACATCGATTGCAAGATTTAAAATTTGTAGTGTGACTTCCATGAGTTGGTGATGTGTAAAGATTGTATTACAGCGGGAGTAGAAACTGATATTTGAATGAGGTACCGTGCAACCATGTGGGTTCAGTAAAGAAATAGACTCAACGTTATTTTAAATTGAATTTGCAAAAAAAAGACCCCTGTTAATAATCTCTTTGAGATGTAACGGGGATTTGGACACATGCATGAAGATTTAGATTTAATGAAGTATTGAAGAACTTGAGCATATGCGTAAGGATTGAAATCTGATGGCGTCTTGCCGTCAGCAGCAGCCATTTTGGAGAACCAGAAGCGTTTCTGCTCCTATTAGTGTGTAGAAGATTGAGAATTTAATTTATTTTTCGATTAAAGCTATGCAGTAGTGATTTTATAATCACTACTGCATAAGAGTAGCCTAGTGGTTAGAGTGGTGGACTTTGGTCTTTGGGAACTGGGTTCAATTCCCACTGCAGGCACAGGCAGCTCCTTGTGACTCTGGACAAGTCACTTAACCCTCCATTGCCCCAGGTACAAATAAGTTCCTGTATATAATATGTAAGCCGCATTGAGCCTGCTATGAGTGGGAAAGCGCGGGGTACAAATGTAATAAAAATAAATAATATTTTATAGGTATCCCTGATGAAGCCAATATGGTGAAACCCAGATCCGAATTGGGAAACATGAGCACTGTTACCACTCGCACTTGAGAAAAAAGAACTAAGATGTTGAGAGTTAAAGATCTATGGGGTCCTTATATACAGCTGCCGGAAAAAGGGCCCTGCGGTAGCAGCAGGGGCCGTTTTTCCCATAACAACTCTTACTGCATGGCCAAGTGCCAGGAAGTGCTTTACCAATGCCCATTGAGGTGGTGATGGTAAGGGCTCCCACGTTAACCCGGTGGTAACTGGGCAGCGCGGGGCAATGCCCGATACTGCCGAGTTAGTGCCGCACTATAAAAAAAATTTTACGGTGTGCCGGAAATGGTGTACACTGGAGCCAGAACTACTGTCGGCAGCTACGTTCGGCTAGCAGTGGTTCCGGATTAGCATGCAGTAAGTCCACTTTGGGCTTAGAGGGTTTGTTTTCCTCTTTCAGTTGTTTGGTCCTGGTTCCTATGATAAGATATTGTCCTCCCCGTTATTCTTTCCCCTACTCCAGTGGTTCCAAAATCTGGTCCTGGAGGCACCCCATCCAGTCAGGTTTTCAGGATATCCACAATGAATCATAATGAGAACCACTGCACTGCCCTACTTACTGTCATCTGAACCTTCTTCCTCCCCTTCCTGAAGCCAGTCCAGGTTTCTCCTCTGACCCTGGAGTTGACCCTGGAGTTCCAAACCTGCCTTACAGGGGATAATCATGTAGTGAGAAAGCAATTGGGGTACAAGGATGTGGTCTTATCTATCACATGCAATGGAAGCATTGAATGCAAACAGATCTCATACATACCCATTGTGGAAATCCTGAAAACCCGGCTGGGTTGTGGACCTTGAGGACCTCTGCCTTAAACTAACCATGTAGCTCCACTGCAATTCATTTAAACCAGATTCAACCCTCCTATCAACTGCACAGCCATCGTCTGCAATAACTGTACATGTCTCAACACCTTTTTATGATATATAGAATATGCTTAGTTGATATCCCAGAGCCTAGAACTACGCACATCTATTTACACCAAGGAAAATGTAGCTGAAATACCAGTGCATAAATTTAGGTGCAGACCACCGGATTCTATATAGTGTGCCTAGATTTATGAGCGGTTCTGACGTAACTTGCGTGAGGGTGGGACACAGGGAGGGAAGGCCCGAAGGGAGGCAATCTGCAGACTGCCACTGCTGCGCTTCTTTCACATGGAGCGAGGTTGAGGTGAGGCGCTATGATTTGAATTCAGGGGGGCTCGGTGGTGGATGGAGGGGGCGGTTGGAGGGGGCGGCAACGACGATGACCTCGGGGGGGGGGGGTCGGGCCTGGCCCAGTCTCTCAGTGGCCCTGGTTATTATTGTTTTCTATTTGTAATTTATACACAATAGTTGCACAGCATCCTGTTCCTTTTCATACTTTAATAAAAATATTTAAATATAAAATCATTTTTCATGGCTTCTGTAGTTGAGGACAGAGCCCATGGGGATGGGGACAGAACCTGCTGGGAAGGGGCGGGGATGGAGACATGGCCAGTGGGGACATGGCGGAGACAGAGACAGGGCCTGCTGGGATGGGTGGGGACAGAGACAGAACCCACAGGGACGGGGCGGGGACGGGAACAAACTTTGCACCCGTGTCATTCTCTAGTTCCTGCCCTTTCCTTCTACACAGGCTGCAAAGTGGAGAGCAAAAAGCAGTTGCTCCAGCTTCTCTTCTCCTTCTGCTCCTGCCCCAGTCTCAACCATTCCCTCTCCTAGGCTCCACAATTCCTCTTCATTTTTGTCTACAAATTAAAGGGTATGTTTACTAAGGTGAATTAGCGTTTTTAGTGCGCCTATAAATTTAAGGAGCGTTACACGTTAACATACCTATACATTTCTATGGGCGTGTTAGCCTGCGGAAAGCATTTATGTATGTTAAAAATGCTAACGTGCCCATAGCACCGCTTAATAAACCTATCACCAAGCCTTGAATAAGAACAGTAATACACAGTATTTATGTAAGCAGATTTTTATGTTCTGTTACTAATGATTGATTGCAGTAGTAATTAACAAATTATGCTGTGCTATTCCAAAAAAACTGATTTAAATCATATACTTTACTTCAAAATTGCTAAGGTTATTCAAAAACTGATGAACCCTCATGTTGCAGGGATGTACTTTTCCTATAAATTCATCTGCGTGTGAGTAGAATGTATTTTGTTAAATAAAACAATTTTACCTAGGATAATGGTCCAAAAAAATAGTTCACTTCCTTTTAATAGTCAAGGGTTCCTCTCAGGAAGCAACTGCCTTCCTGACTAGTCCCACAGCTTGAAACGCAATTTACTGTATTTATTGTTAATAGAAGCCTGGAATCCCCATCATAATGAGAAAAGTCTTTTAAACTAATGCCAGAATACTCTGTTAAACTGTATTTCATGAGCTAGCTTAATGACTCAGTAGCAAGTCACATATGCTAGGGTTCCACTCAGACCTCTGTTCAAATGGAGTAAGAGCAATGTGAAGGCAACATTCAGACCTCTGAGGATGGTGAGGAAAGTGATAAAACTCAGCCACTGGTGAAAGTTCCAGGAGTTTCCATTTACAAAAACCAAGATGGAGGAGACCTACAGAACAGTGAGTGAGAGAGAGGACAAGAAATCAGTTCAGAGCATGGTACTTGAACAGAAAAGGCTTGAGGCGGATGAGACATGACACAGCACAGCCCCTTTCAAAGTGGTTCTCAGCCCAGTCCTTGACTCATAACTGTGGACACCTACAGCAATAAGAGTGTATGTAACTTACTGTATTCTGTAAATTGTGACATGTGATAGCCCGCCCCCTTGTATTTACATGCAATGAACCTTACAGAATAGCACCTAGTTGATCCTGACACTTTTGTACATAAGTGTTGGTTATTAGTACATTTGCATGCACAAGTGGAGTGTAACTTTAAACAGCCTGTTAAAGAATAGCTTTTCTTGTTCGTATCCAAAGCAATGAAGAGCTAAGGGGCCCTTTTACAGAGCGGCAGTAAGCCCAACGCAGGCTTACCACTCACTCATCTGGGACTACCGCCGGCCCAAGGTGGCTGCTGGCGGTAGTCCCGCCCTGAGCCTGCGCCATTTCCAGGGAAAAAAAAGAGAACCCCTGGAAATGGCTTGCGCAGTGGTAACCTGGCGGTAATCGGGCATTGCTGCGTGTTGCCTGATTACCACTGGGTTAGCATGGGAGCCCTTATCGCCACCTCAGTGGGTGGCAGTAAGGGCTTCCTGTCTCATGGCCATGCAGTTTACTGCATTATCATGTGTGTCTGGGGTCTTTTTACCCGCTGCGGTAATAAAGGTCCCTGGTGCATAGGAAAAATGACCCCTGCCACTAGCACAGGGCCATTTTTCCCGCAGCTTGGCCAAAGGACCCCTAAGTGACTTGACCACAATCACAAGGTGCATCAATGGGAAAAACAAGATTTAAACCCTGGTATCCATAATTCACAGCCAGCTGATCTAACCTCTAAGCTACTCTTCCATTCTTCATTTGGTTGCCTACTGTTTTTGTATTTTACCCACATCAGTTCTTCAGACTACAACAGGTGGGTCTAAGAATTCTGAAAGGAGTAGCTAAATTGATTGGTTTGATTTTCTCCAAATTGAGACTTGTGAGACACTTGAGATATTTATTGAATCCATTTAATTTCAGAATGGTAGTGCAGTCTTTGGTATTTCCTTGTTTTGACTACTGTAATAGTCTGTTAGGACTTCCAAAATCTTCTTTAAAAGCATTGCAATCAGCACAGAATGCCACAGCCAGAATTCTGGCAGGGCAACTAGGTACACCTATAATACTCCTGTTCTCAAGGGCTTCCATTGGTTATTGATAGAGCAATGAATAAAATTGCAAATACTTTTTGAAGCACTGCATCAAATGCTTTCTCCTATTCTTGCTTCCTATTTATGACTATATCAACCAGCCAGATCTCTTCATTCTATTTCCCAGGATTTACTGGAGGTTCCTTCTTTTCATCACAGACTTGGAATTTAACAGGAAGTCTATGTTTAAGATTATGGGTCTTAAACTCTGGAAAAAACTCTGTATCACTTCTTTTGTTCAGTTCAAGAAGGAACTAACAGCATTGTTGTTTCAAGAGGTTTATGGTGATTAGATTCATTAATTGTTATAGCTGCCATGATTAGCTTGTTTTATGAATTTTATTTTTGTATGACAATACTGTATATGATATGTTTGTAAAGTATTGTGTATGTTTTTTCTGTAACCCGCCCAGATCTGTGGATGGAGCAGGATATAAATTTGTTAAATAAATAAATTTATAAATATGTATTGGTTTGGGATTCATTTTTATGTGCATCTACATAGACTCCAGAAAGTAGGCTCCATTAGCTCTGCATGGGACTTCTTACGATTAGAAACTAAGCAATAAGCTCTAAGTAGCTCTATAAAGTAACCATGTTAATATCCATATGGTGAATAATTTTAAATACTTTTAAATAAAAAGGCCTCAATAGCCCAGGGTACCAACACCTGATAAGGCTTTTATCATGGGCCAACAACCCTCTGAAGAAACCTACAGAGTGAAATACTTCAAACAATCTGTAGTAAAAAAAACAGAGAGGTTGTGATATTAATGATAATTCAAATATTGGACCACGTTATTAACATAGTCAACAATGTATGAGCATAAGGATGACAAAATACCAATCGGAAGGGAGAAAAAATAACAATATCAAGAGAAAAAAAGACAAAAAATGTTGTAAAATACTTCAATAATAACTGGAGTACTTAGCTTCAAATCCCGGGAGAAAAACAAACGGGAGGCGCCTCCACATGCGAAGATATACAAATAGTCAGTCTCTTAATCTCTTAGAATTTCTCTCTCTCTGGTATTGTGTCATCCTTATGCTCATACATTGTTGACTATGTTAATAATGTGGTCCAATATTGGAATTATTATCATTAATATCACAACCTCTCTGTTTTTTTACTACAGATTGTTTGAAGTATTTCACTCTTTAGGTTTTTTTCAGAGGGTTGTTGGCCCATGATAAAAACCTTATCAGGTGTGTCCACTGAGTTGGTACCCTGGGCTATTGAGGCCTTTTTATTTAAAAGTATTTAAAATTATTCACCATATGGATATTAACATGGTCACTTTATAGAGCTACTTAGAGCTTATTGCTTAGTTTCTAATTACAAGTTAGCTCTATGCAGATTTGTTTAATTTTTTGACTTCTTACGATTGCCATAAAGTTTAGTGCAAAAACCTTTTCTATTCAAAGTACAGTGTTCCAAATATTTAGGTCTACTTTTCAACCCATCTTTAATATTCTGCATATATAAATGTTTTCAGCCTTGGGTATCACTGCTAGTCTTCAACCATTTACTTAAGATATAATGTCTGACTTGCAAGTCAGTTTTGCTGTCTGTATAGATTTTATTATTTTTCTGGCAGGAATTCATACTCAAGACAAATGTTCACCTCTGATCTTTTAATAAACCTGTCTTGAAAAAGCAAAAATATATTTCTTCTTTCATCTCTGTGTGGCAGTTTTACATAATTTCTTTCTATAGAATTGGATAATCCTATGAGAGTTGCTTTCTCATTCATGAGAAAGTCTTTGAATAAACAGCTTCCAGTGCTGGTTCTCAGCACTATATTTCCTCTTTACTGAAAATAAGGAAGCACATTATGTAAGTAAACAAGAAAAGATGAATCACATTCCACCCATTCTCCTGCTCTGGAATGTTTACAAACCTACATCCTTTGCTGACACAGTCAGAAATGGTAAACTTTTTAAGACCAACAGGTTTCTGTACTGAATCACTTGATATCTTCGGGTGATACTTTTTAAACTACTGATTGATTTTTCCTTTAAGGTAGTGTTATTAGATCACTGAAACAAAAATAAAGCATCAGCATCCTACAGATTTGAAGAAAGCTTATCCTAAAAGCGATCCCAAGCCAAAAAAAAAGAATACTTGAGTGGGAAATAATCAAAGGCTAATCCCTTATAGAAAAACAAAGATTAACATTTACCGCCCCTTCACTCCCCAATATTCAGGTCGTAGCAGTCGGTGCTTTAAAGCCACTGACTGCTGAGGCCTGAATCTAATCTGGAATACGGTGTCAGATATAGCAATCTCAAATGGTTATACAGTTTCATCATTTCCAAGAATTAACTATCTTTTGAAAAAGTCCTGGAACTTCTTAAGTTATGTGCATAAGTGGAAGCCACGCCTATGTTCTGTGATGCTCCACCCATGTGTATCCCCCCCCCCCCCCCCCCCCCCACACACACACACATAATATGCACTATGCAAGATAGGCACAGATTGACAGAATAATGTTTTGGTTGAATAGTGTTCTAAATATTTACATATGTAATGAGCATGTAAACGTTAGTGTCTGTTTTACAGACTTGCCCCATGCACTTACCTCTATGCCCCATATTCTATATATCATACCTTAATTTCTGTGCAGAAATCAAAGCATATTCTATAACAATGTGGATAACTTAATTTGTAAACTAGGTAATCAGCGCTGTCAATTGGATGGTAACAAGCACTAATTGCCAACATAGAGACTGTTAACATTTGAATTACACTGCTAGCGTTGATGTAAGCACTTTCTAACAACATAGGGAGACCTTGCTCTGAGACGTCTAGTTCAGCTCTGAGCCACAGGTCACTTAGCTGCGAGTCCTTGCTGCCAGGACAAGTTTCTCTCTTGCCAGCATACAGACTGTTGTTTGAATTGTGCTGCTAGAGCTGACATCAGCACTTTCTAACAACATAGGTTCAAGGTGTCATACCGAGGGAGTGTGCCAAAGGGGAAAGTCCCTTTATGTGGCCCTTTGTGCAGAACGTTTGGCTGTGTCAGGTGTGGCTCCTTGGAGAAGGGCAGCTTCACTGTCCTTTGTCTGCCCTGGATAATCTGCTAGTGTGACTTTTACCATGGTACGTCGAGTGAACTTTGTTCCTTGGCTCTGCTGCTTAATGATTTGTGCAGTTGCTCTGCTCTCAAACTGCTGCACTTGAGGTTCCATGTTCGATCTCTATTATGATCTCTTGAAGGATTAATTGCTCAGTCCCTGCCCATACAACCTTGTTCAAGTCAAGCTTCTCTCATGTTCATGTTCACACAAGCTCCCTGTGGACCATGTGTGACACCTCCCTGCTAATTACCTTGAAGGTGCTCTGAAGTTCCCCTTCCCCCCTGCCTCCAGCCAAAACCAGAAACAGGAGCCCTGAAGACTCTCTGGGCAAGGAGGAAGGATTGCAATTAGTCGCTAAGAGACCGAACTAAGGAGGACCCTGACCCAGAACCACTCTTCTTACCCACCTCTCCCCCCCATCTCCTCTGTTCATTAACCAATCACTGAAACCTTAACAGTTTGAAAGGCAAGCTGAAATAACACACAAGACCAGAACACCAGACCCCGGAACACGGTCTCATTAGTAGCCCCAGAGAATAGAAACCAAAATGAATACCTTCAAACTACTCTTAATAATCTACTCCTTAACACTGATACACCTGACACTTACCACCCCTCTTGCAGAAAGTAACACTATACCCATACTATACAATCATCAACGATTGATCAGATACACCATGCCTAAACAAACTGACAACAACTTAAACAAAGGAAGATCACCAACATGCGGACAACCACCACAGAATGCAAAGAAGGGTCCAAACAAACTCATATCAACAAAGAAACGACAAATAATAAAAGTCCACACAACACCAAACGCAGGAGACCCATTCCAAACAATCCAAGTAGGCTACATCAACGCAAGATCCGCAGTAAACAAAACAGAAATACTAACTGACTGGATCATGGCAGAAGACCTTGACCTACTCTTCATCAATGAAACCTGGATCCATGACCAAAAGGACCCTATAATCCTAGACCTATGCCCTCCAGGATACAAAATCACACATTGGACCAAAAAAGGAAACGAGAGGCAGAGGCATAGCACTAATCTATCAATCTCACTTTACCACCAAAACTACTGCCCAGTCCATGGCACCTCAACTTGAAATGGCCTCAATCAGAATCCACAACAAAACCCTTCGTGAACATTTGTCTTGCGTCCTGTTTTACAGACCTCCAGGTAACTGGAACAAAAGCCAGACTAACTCATTCTCACATGGGCATCCCTGAGAGCATATTTAAGTGCCTTTCTCTGTATTTTCGATTCTTTGCATCGCATTGGTACAATGGCACCAAAGCAAGCACCCACCCGCAAGGGTAATTTCACCGACCCTGAAATTGAGCTGCTGGTTCAAGAAATACAGAGGAGGCACATACATCTGTTTGCTCCCACGGACAAGAGGCTAGCTGCTACAACAAAGCAGCGAGAATGGGAAGCAGTAAGAGACCGGCTCAATGTGGTCTTCCATTGTGGCAGGGATGTGGAAGACTGCAAACGAAAGTGGCACCGGCTGAGGCAAGATGTCAGGAGGAAGGCTGGTGCCAACCCCCCAGCAGATGACACTGCTAACTTCACCCCCATTAAGCGCATCATTCATGGGCTCTTGCTCCAGGAGGGGATCCATGGCATTAGGTCCCTTGACACATCAGCACAGCCTGAGGGCTCAGGTAGGTTCACCATTAGGAAGCTGGGGTATCTGTTGTGCTGGACTACACTCTGTTTTACACAAGTGGGGGACACTGTGGTGCTCCTCAGTAGGGAAAGGGGGGAGAACACCACATGCAATGCAAATCACTATTCATTACAGACCATGATACAGGGAGTAGCAGGGGGGAAGGGGGAGAGTGGAGGGGGAGGGTTTCCAGCAATGTATATAATATATGTAAATAATATATTTAAAATGTAAAATATAAAATATAAATAAAATAATTAAACTGTGTGTAGGTTAGCACTGTTTCACAGCTTTGGGGGCCTTCCCCATCACCAAACTCTGTATATCTCCTTCCCACACCTCTATGCTGTAGCCACTGTGTCTTCTGCACTCCTTCCACAGTTCTATGTCTACCCACCTGCCTGTGTGGCTGTCTTGCACATCAGTCTCTGTAGTACACTGCACTCCTTGTCTCCAGCTCTGTACCACGTACAATGACATCTGTGGCTTGCCTGACAATCCCATTCCTCAACATCTCTTTGCTGGTCTTTGCCTGTGGGGCTATGTATATGAATGCTGAAAAACAAAAGTGGGTTATTTTGACTAACACACTTCCTCCCCTTTTGCTATGCAGGTGATGACAGCCAGTCAGAGAAAGAAGCTGGCCCTAGTGGCCACCAGCCCCAGCACACAGAGCAGCAAACCAGTGGGCCTGCACAAGAAACCACACAAGACCATGGGGTGGAACCACAGGACCCAGTAGCAGCACCACCCACAGCAGAGGTTCTCCCTCCACCACCCACAGCAGCGACTTCCCCTCCACCACCCACAGCCTTTGCTGATGGTGGCACTAAAGAAGAAGCTGAAGATGCAGAAGGGGGGCACCTCCTCAGCAGAGGCCATCCAGCCAGAGGAGGCAGCTACTGCGTCTCGCACCACACAATTGCTGGGCCACAATGTGCAGATGGAAGACTACCGGCGCCAGAAATTGGAGCTGCACTGGGAAGCGCTCCAGGCCCAACAGGAAGCGATCCAGGTGCAATGGGAAGCGCTCCAGGCCCAACAGGAAGAAGCGATCCAGGTGCACCGGGAAGCGCTCCAGGCCCAACGTGATGTGATACAGCAGCTCCAACGGCTGGAGCACAGCATCGAGGGCCTACACCCTGACCTGAGAGCACCTAATACAGCCCTGATGCAGCAATAACAACCGGCGTCGACTTCCACCACTGCACATGAACCACCTGCTAAGAAGTGGAGCTTGAGATCCTCAGCCTCCCCAGCCACTAGTCCAGCAGCCACCACACCAGCTCCCCTTCTGGGTCCTGTGCCCATGTTGCAGGGCAAGCCACAGAGTGCAAAGTGGCCGGACTTCCACAGGGCAGCCCAGGCAGCAGGCTGCCTTGTGGACACAGAGGAGGAGAGTGGGAGCTCATCAGAGGACTCTCAACAGAGTCCCCTGCAGCACCAGCTGCAAAGGAACATGGTGGGAGGGGTAGGAGGGGACGGGGCCAGGGGAGGGGGCGGGGAAAGTAATGGAACATGCTTGGGGGTGAGGGTTGGAGGGAGGGGAATATGCACAGAGTGGGTGATGGTGGTGGGAGGGGGGTGTTGGTGTGTAAATACTGTGTGATATAAATAAATGTCAACTTACTCTCACAGAAAACTTATCTCGATCAGTCTTTGCCTGGCTCTGACCCCCAGCTGGTGTGCACTCTGCTCTGTGGGTGGGAGGTGGAGGGGGCTCCTCATCCTGTTCATCTGGGGCCTGCTGCTCTGGTGGCTATGGCTCTTCTGGGAAGGCCTGTCCTCTGCGCATTGCCAAATTTTGTAGCATGCAGCAGTGGCGTAGCCACAGGTGGGCCAGGGTGGGCCAGGGCCCACCCACTTAGGGCTCAGGCCCATCCAACAGTAGCACATGGTAATGAAAATGCTGCTCTCCACAATACTGGCACCTTCGTATGCTCAGTTTTCAGCGCATTTTCCCACCAGCTGAGATATTTTTTTGATGTGGGGGTGGGGGAGAGAACATTTGGTGCCCACCCACTTCTTGCCTAGGCCTACCCAAAATCTGCTGTCTGGCTACGCCCCTGGCATGCAGCAGGCCAGGAATATCTTTGCTACCTTTTGGGGGCTGTATAGGAGCTCCTCTCCAGAACGGTCCAGACATCGGAACCTGTTCTTAAGTTGTCCGAAGGTGCGTTCGATGATGCCGCGGGTGGTCCGATGTCTACTGTTGTAGTTCTCCTCTGACCTTCTTTGTGGGTGCACTATGGGGGTCATGAGCCAACTCCGCTGTGGGTAGCCTCTGTCACCTTTGGAGAGAAGCAGGATGAGAAAGATGAGTGTGTATTGTTTGGAGCGGGTACCTTGTGGAGGTGTGGGGAATAGTGGGTTGTGGAATGAGCTGGAGGGAGACAGTGCTGAGGGCTGCCTGTTGGAGGAGATATAGTTTGGGCAGATCCATGCTGCACTTACCTAGGAGCAATCCACAGGTGATCTCCCCTCGGTCAAACCTGTGGAAGATTCCTGAGTGCTGCAATATATAGGCGCCATGGGTGGAACCTGGGTATCGGGCACACACAACTATAATCTATAATCTATAATCTCCCCCTGGGTGTCACACACAACTTGCATATTCATGGAGTGGAATGCTTTCCTGTTCCTATAAGTGGCCTCTCATGCCCGGGGAGGGGTCTGAGTGCGACATGTGTGCAGTCAATGGCGCCTATGACCGAGGGGAAGCGAGCTACGGCGTAGAAGTCAGCCATGTTGTTCTGCAGGGCCTGGGGGGTGGTGAGGAAGGTGATGTACTCAGAGGTGTGGGTAAGGAAGGCATCAAGGAACTGGGTGAGGCAGTTAGAAATGGAAGGCTGGGTGAGACCCGTGTTCACAGCTAGGACAGACTGGAAACTCCCAGTGGCCAGAAAAGAGACAGAAGCAGTGATCTTTAGGTGCACAGGGATGGGGTTGTTCCTATGGGTCCCGGGCTGCAGGAGGGGTTGGAGCTGGTCACAAAGGTGCAGAATGGCAGCCCTATCAAAGTGATATCTAGTGAGACACTGCAGATCAGTGAGGTCTAGGAAAGTGCTACGGGGCCTGAAAACTCTGGGGTATGCATACCTCCTGCGGTGCCTCCCCTCTTCCTCCAACATGTAAGCCACCTGTGCATTTAGTGCCTCCATTTCCCCACACTACAGGTGCAATGCAGTGACACTAGTGCTCACCTCTCCCTACCAACTTGGTCAAACACAGCAGGAACAAACAGAAGCTGACACTCTCCCACCACTGACAAACAATGCAGTCACACGCAGCAGAGCCACACTGCAAGCACTCCTGCCACACCCTCTAGCCAATCACTCTCCAAGCAGTCTTCACAAACATGGTGCAGCAGTACACAGGACAAAGAGACAAACAGAGACTACAAACAGGTAAGGGAATGAAATATGAACTTGAGGACAGTGAATGGAGAGGGATAGGGGGAGGGGATGGGGGAGATAGAGGAAGGAGTAGTGGTGTCTGGGTTTGGGGGCTAGAAGGGGTAGGTAAGGAAAGGTGAAAAGGTAAAACACAAATGAGGCAGGTGAGGCTGAAAACGTTCCGACCACAGCACACAAAAAAAGGTAACAGGTACTCAACAAACTCTCAGCTTTCTCTGCAAACAACAATTCAGCTTTCTCTCTCAACAACAATCTCACCAAGCTCCAACTCCACAAAATCACTAATGGGTCTAAAGACGACTTCCCCCTTACTCTGGTCGCTTTTATTTCAGGTCTAATTAAAAATGCCCATGTTCCGACCCATGCGAAACCATTTTGCAAGGCATTATACGCTGGGGGAGCACATCACGTAACACCGCCCATAACACGCCCCCTGTGGGGGTGACCATAGATGGGCGTCGTCACGTTGAGGACTCCCTTATGACCCGGTTTTGATTATTGGATTTGGTCGAACTTCTTTCACAGGGACGCCCATCTGCCTTTTGTGTCGCTTTTTGGCCGCCCTTCTCTTTCGAAAATGAGCAGGATAAGCTCTTTAGCCTTCTTAATAGTCTTCTATTGACCGAAAATTTACATCAGTAACTGTAGCCACTCCCTCTGCTAATCAATTAGCCATGTACTTTGAATAAAAATTTAACTAAAAGTAGGGGGGCTGTACTGCAACTTAAGGTCACTAGCGTTCAATCTCGCATCAAGCAACTTATTCTGGATGTTGGTATTACAGATGACCAACTGTAGTCCTCCTTTCTGCTACCGACTCATGACACTGTCAAATCCTTTCTCAAAAAGTATTCTTCCTCACTTTGCCTTCTGGATCCGTATCTAAGTTATTTATTAAAAATTGCACCGACAAGATTCATTGACCTCCTTCAAGCTCCTATCTCATTTATGCTGACTCGGGGTACTTTTCCTCAGCAGAAAGTTTCTATACTTACCCCAGTTCCTAAGAGCATCTCGGCTTCATTGGGAGACATTACTAATTACAGGCCTGTCACTTCTATCCCATTGTTTTCTAAGGTAATGGAAGGAATAGTTGGTACTCAGCTCCTGAATCACCTTTCCTCTTTCTCCCTCCTGCATAAATCCCAATCAGGCTTAAGGCCTTGTTATAGTACCGAGACAGTCTTGACCACCTTAGGATCTGATTTTAAGAAAGTAATCAGTCTAGGCTTTGCAATTCGATATGTCAAGTGCCTTTGACCTTGTTGATCATGAGTTGCTTTTAGACCTATTGGACCAATTTGGACTGTGTGGGAAGGTTCACCAGTGGTTCCATGACTTTCTTAAAATTTAGATCATATCTGCTGAAGTTGTCAGGTTCTCTATCACCATCCTAGTCTCCTGACTGTGGGGTGCCACAGGGTTCACTGCTATCTCCAATCCTGTTCAATGTTAAGATGGTTCTGTTAGGTGAAAGACTAGAGGCAGTGGGGTTCTGCATTTTCAATTATGTGAACAATGTCACAATCTATATCCCTTTCAAGACTGGTCTTCCAGAAATTGTCCCTAAGATTAGGCATGCTCTTGATTTGTTGAAATCCTGGGCTTCCAAATTTAAATTTAAATTCAAATCTCCATTACCCAAGTTGCAAAGGACTCAAATATAAATCACTTTATGCATCCAGCTTCTCCTACATAAGTACACAATTGTGGAACGCACTACCAAAAGCTGTGAAAACAACGTATGACCACCTTAATTTCTGGAAAGCATTAAAGACCCACCTGTTCGAAAAGACATACCCTAAGGACCCAACTTAAGGGCCTAAATCTCTACAGCACAACTGACGAGAGAAGGAACAATTCTAGACCTAGTCCTTAGTGGAGCTTATGATCTGGTGCGGGAGGTAATGGTGCTGGGGCCGCTTGATAACAGTGATCATAATATGATCGGATTTGATATTAGCTTTGATGTAAGTATACGTGGAAATCAAATATGTTAGCGTTTAACTTTAAAAAAGGAGACTATGATAAAATGAGAAGAACGGTGAAAAGAAAACTTAGAGGAGCGACTGCGAGGGTCAAAAATTTACATCAGGCGTGGATGCTGTTCAAAAACATCATCCTGGAAGCCCAGGCCAAATATATTCCATGTATTAAAAAAGGAGGACGGAAGACCAAACGACAGCCGGCATGGTTAAATAGTGAGGTGAAGGAAGCTATTAGAGCTAAAAGAAAATCCTTCAGAAAATGGAAGAAGGAACCAACTGAAAATAATAAAAACGGCATAAGGAATGTCAAGTCAAATGCAAAGCGCTGATAAGGAAGCTAAGAGGGACTTCGAAAAAAAGATTGTGTTGGAGGCAAAAACACATAGTAAAAAAATTTTTTAGGCATATTAAAAGCAGGAAGCCGGCAAAAGAATCAGTTGGACCATTAGATGACCAAGGAGTAAAAGGGGCGATCAGGGAAGACAAAGCCGTAGCGGAGAGATTAAATGAATTCTTTGCTTCAGTCTTCAACGAGGAAGATTTGGGTGGGATACCGGTGCCAGAAATGGTATTCAAAGCTGACAAGTTGGAGAAACGTAGTGAATTCTCTGTAAACCTGGAGGATGTAATGGGACAGTTCTACAAACTGAAGAGTAGCAAATCTCCTGGACCGGACGGTATTCATCCCAGAGAACTGATAGAACTGAAAAATGAGCTTGCGGAGCTATTGTTAGAAATATGTAATTTATCTGTAAAATCGAGCGTGGAACCAGAAGATTGGAGGGTGGCCAATGTAACGCCGATTTTTTAAAAAGGTTCCAGCGGAGATCCGGGAAATTATAGACCGGTAAGTCTTACGTCGGTGCTGGGCAAAATGGTAGAGACTATTATTAAGAACAAAATTACAGAGCATATTCAAAAGCATGGATTAATGGGACAAAGTCAACATAGATTTAGTGAAGGGAAATCTCGTCTCACCAATCTACTACATTTCTTTGAAGGGGTGAACAAACATGTGGATAAAGGGGAGCTGGTTGATATTGTGTATCTGGATTTTCAGAAGGCGTTTGACAAAGTACCTCATGAAAGACTCCAGAGGAAATTGGAGAGTCATGGGATAGGAGGTAGTGTTCTATTGTGGATTAAAAACTGGTTAAAAGATAGAAAATAGAGAGTAGGGTTAAATGGTCAGTATTCTCAATGGAGAAGGGTAGTTAGTGGGGTTCCCCAGGGCTCTGTGTTGGGACCGCTGCTTTTTAACATATTTATAAATGACCTAGAGATGGGAGTAACTAGTAAGATAATTAAATTTGCTGATGACACAAAGTTATTCAAAGTTGTTAAATCGCGGGAGGATTGTGAAAAATTACAAGAGGACCTTACGAGACTGGGAGACTGTGCATCTAAATGGCAGATGGCGTTTAATGTGAGCAAGTGCAAAGTGATGCATGTGGGAAAGAGGAACCCAAATTATAGCTACGTCATGCAAGGTTCCACGTTAGGAGTCGCGGACCAAGAAAGGGATCTAGGTGTCGTCATTGATGAGACATTGAAACCTTCTGCTCAGTGTGCTCCTGCGGCTAAGAAAGCAAATAGAATGTTGGGTATTATTAGGAAAGGAATGGAAAACAAAAATGAGGATGTTATAATGCCTTTGTATCGCTCCATGGTGCGACCGCACCTCAAATATTGTGTTCAATTCTGGTCGCCGCATCTCAAAAAAGATATAGTGGAATTAGAAAAGGTGCAGAGAAGGGCGACAAAAATGATAAAGGGGATGGGACGACTTCCCTATGAGGAAAGGCTAAAGCGGCTAAGGCTCTTCAGCTTGGAGAAAAGGCGGCTGAGGGGAGATATGATAGAGGTCTATAAAATAATGAGTGGAGTTGAACGGGTAGATGTGAAGCGTCTGTTCACACTTTCCAAAAATACTAGGATTAGGGGGAATGCGATGAAGCTACAATGAAGTAAACTTAAAACGAATCTGAGAAAATGTTTCTTCACTCAACGTGTAATTAAACTCTGGAATTCGTTGCCAGAGAATGTGGTAAAGGCGGTTAGCATAGCGGAGTTTAAAAAAGGTTTGGACGGCTTCCTAAAGGAAAAGTCCATAGACCGTTATTAAATGGACTTGGGGAAAATCCACTGTTTCTGGGATAAGCAGTATAAAATGTTTTGTACATGTTTGGGATCTTGCCGGGTATTTGTGACCTGGATTGGCCACTGTTAGAAACAGGATGCTGGGCTCGATGGACCTTTGGTCTTTCCCAGTATGGCAATACTTATGTACTTATGTACTTAAACAAACCTTATAATGTTTACTATACAGCTCTCCTTCTCTACTTTTCCTAACTGTTGTCTAATCTATAAACTTTATAAGACTATAACATCAACCTGTATTTGTTTCTATACCAGAGCTGGCGAATGCCTTCACGGTACTATGTAAGCCATATTGAGCCTGCAAATAGGTGGGAAATGTGGGATACAAATGCAACAAATAAATAAATAAATTTAAGTTAAATAGAGATAAGACTAAGTTTCTTGTGATACCAAACTCCTTTGACTGTACCACATATAATAGTTTTACCATTGACAAAGCCTCCCACCCCCTAGACACTATGCTTAGGGTACTGGTTGTATAAATTGATAGTCATCTCACGTTTGAGCTTCAGGTTTCCTCAGTAGTGAAAAAATCCTTCAAGTTTCTTTGGAACCTGAGGTGAATCAGATCATATTTCTCGCCTGACATCTTTTAGACTGCTAGTTCAATCCTTGGTTTTAACTTACTTTGATTACTGCAATTCCATCTATGCTGGATGTAAGGAGGGTGTCCTAAAAAGGCTGCAAATGGCTGCTAGGCTTGTCCTCAAGGTATCGCATTTTGATAGTCACTCCATTAATATGCAAGCTGCATTGGCTGCCCATTAAAGCCAGGATTATTTTAATGTGCTTTTGTCTTTCAAATATTATATGGCATGACACTAGATTACATGCAACCCTTAATAACTATTCCCCTTTGCAATATAACCTCTTGTTCTAGGGACTACCTTAGACTTCATCTTCCAGATTGCAAGAGAGTGTGCTAGATTGTAACTGGCCATCAATGTTTTTTTATTTTTATTTATTTTTTTTTTGCTACTCTTGATATTTTGTTTATAGTATTGTAAACCTTGCCTGTTTTATTTATTGTAAGCCACATTCTACTTGAGTACATTTGGGATAATGTGGGGTATAAATGTCAAAATAAATAAATAAGTCTTGGCTTTATTAGTTGTTTAAGGAAGATATGTTTAAATGTTAAAAATGATTATTATAGGAGCCAATGAAGAATAAGACAAGTCATCAGCATGACCTCATGTGAAACGAGTTGCCACTCATGGCTCAGAAGAGTTCAAACTATATGCATTGATTATAGCCTTTGTGTTATTGTCAAGTGTTGAAATTGATGAGCAACTGCTTGAGCACTGGGATTCTAATAAATTGTGTGTGATTGCCACTGCTTGAAGTCTACTCCAATTGAGCAAATTGAGATTAATCTGCTGAGAACTGCATAAAAAGCAGTGTTAATTTGTCTGCTTAGTTATCCGGAGTCTAGCTCTGAATATTGCCAGTACTTGGAGAATTTAAGAAAGCCACTAAATACCCAGATATTCTTTGGATATAATTCAGGCTGTGGTAGTCTTTATTTTAAAAAATGCCTACTACCATGGATGAATATTGGCCCATTAATACTGAGAGTCACCTTAAATAATATGATTATAAATCATGGGTGCTGTTGGGTGATGGGCACTGATGCTATGATTTTTTTCCCTTAGTGTTACGCAAGAGTCTGCTGAGTAAAAAGTAAGTGCCCACACATTCATTTTAAGCTGCAGTAAAAAGTGGCTTTAGCGCACCCATATGCGGGTCTCTCTCGCATACTAAGACCATTTTTACTAGTCATAAAAATGGCTTTTTTAAAAATTAATGGCCATGTGCTAATGTTGCTATAAGTGCACGCCTATTTTTTAAATTCTAGTACGAGCACTTACCACCATCAATTTTGGAGGTGGTAAGGGTTCACACAGGGGTCCTTTTACAAAGGAACACTAGCATTTTTAGCACACATTAAAAATTTGCATACGCTAAATGCTAGAGACACCCATAGGAATATATAGTTTCTCTAGCATTAAGCATGTGCTAAACTTAGCGTGCACTAAAAACGCTAGCGTGCCTTTGTAAAAGACCTCCACAGTGTCCATGTGCTAAACAATTAGCATGTGACAATGTAGATGAGCTAACTGGTTAGTGCAGGGACATCCATTCTTCAACCATGATATGCCCTCCCCCCCAAAAATAATTATTTTTAATTGATTTGCATGCAATTAAGGTGCACAGATTTTCAAGTTACCGCAGGATGCCTGAGCGTGTCCCAGGTACTCTATTTTGTTTTGCTGCATTAGGCATGCATTAGCGCCTAACACAGCTTAATGAATGGACCCCTTAATTAGATTTACTGATCATGACTTACAAAACATACTCAGAATGATGTACAGAGAAAATCATATAAATACATAAATTAGAAATACAATATATTAAATTTAAAAGAAACAACCCACAATAAAACATTTCTAAAATAAGTTAAAATAGTACTGGTACATAAAACACTCTAATACAAAAAGTAACATTTCAGTTTTAAAAGAAAATCTAAAATTAACCCAATGAAGAAAAGTAGTGAAAACTTGGATCACAAGACTAATTTTCCAATATAGGCAAAATCCCAATTAAAGAGAGTGATCATATACGTTTTAGGTTCCAGTTACACAAAAGTGTAAATTCTGGACTGAGAGGTGTCTGATGGTAGGCTCTTTAATCCAATTATTATATAGCCTTTACCCTCTCCTTCTTCATCTTTTTGTGATCTTTCAGGGGTCCTTTTACTAAAGTGTGCTGAAAATGGCCTGCAGAAGTGTAGGCAAATGTTTTGGGCATGTGCAGATCCATTCTTCAGCACACCTGCAAAAAAATGTCTTTTTAAACTTTTTGCCGAAAATGGACGTGTGGCAAAATGAAAATTGGTGTGTGTCCATTTTGAGTGTGAGACCTTACCACCAGCCATTGACTTAATGGTAAGGTCTCATGCATTAACCGGGTGGTAATGACCTACGCATGTTAAATGCCACTTGGCGCGCATCAGCTACACGCCAAAAATGAAAATACTGCAAGAGCCATGTGGTAGCCGGGCGATAACTCCAAATTGGTGCACGTTGGGCGCACATAGTTGCTTATGTGAGATAGGAGTAACTAGCGAGGTAATTAAATTTGCTGATGACACAAAGTTATTCAAAGTCGTTAACTCGCGACAGGATTGTAAAAAATTACAGAAGGACCTTACGAGACTGGGAGACTGGGCGGCTAAATGGCAGATGACGTTTAATGTGAGCAAGTGCAAGGTGAGGCATGTGGGGAAAAAAGAACCCGAATTATAGCTACGTCATGCAAGGTTCCACGTTAGGAGTTACGGACCAAGAAAGGGATCTGGGTGTCGTCGTCGATAATACACTGAAACCTTCTGCTCAGTGTGCTGCTGTGGCTCGGAAAGCGAATAGAATGTTGGGTATTATTAGGAAAGGTATGGAAAACAGGTATGAGGATTTTATAATGCCGTTGTATCGCTCCATGGTGCGACCGAACCTTGAGTATTGTGTTCAATTCTGGTTGCCGCATCTCAAGAAAGATATAGTAGAATTGGAAAAGGTGCAGCTAAGGTCGACTAAAATGATAGCGGAGATGGGATGACTTCCCTATGAAGAAAGACTAAGGAGGCTAGGGCTTTTCAGCTTGGAGAAGAGATGGCTGAGGGAAGACATGATAGGGATATATAAAATAATGAGGAGTGGAACAGGTGGATGTGAAGTGTCTGTTCACCCTTTCCAAAAATGCTAGGACTAGGGGGCATGCGATGAAACTACAGTGTAGTAAATTTAAAACAAATCAGAGAAAACCTTTCTTCACCCAACGCATAATTAAACTCTGGAATTCGTTGCCGAAGAACGTGGTGAAGGCGGTTAGCTTAGCAGAGTTTAAAAAGGGATTAGACAGTTTCTTAAAGAAGAAGTCCATAAACCACTACTAAATAGAATGGGAAAAATCCACAATTCCAGGAATAACATGTATAGAATGTTTGTACGTTTGGGAAGCTTGCCAGGTGCCCTTGGCCTGGATTGGCCGCTGTCGTGGACAGGATGCTGGGCTCGATGTACCCTTGGTCTTTTCCCAGTGTGGCATTACTTATGAACTTAAAGGGCCCCTCAGTATGTAGAAGTCTATGTCCTGCACAATTCAGTGTTGCTTAAAAACTGTTAATAAAGGATAAACAAGTTCTTTCCTATTTTTTCTTACTTATTCTCTCCCTTATTATATCCATATTATGATCCAGAAACCAGTTAACACAAGTTTCTTATTATTGATTTGGCTGGATGTATTTCCATGAATACCACTTGTAACTAATCAGAACAATCCACCAACTATCTAAGAATCTCTCCCAGATTCAAGCCTTGCTTACCTGCTTTTGGAACGTGCATAGAGAAAAGATAAATGAAACAAAATGACAGACACAATATTATATCATTCCTTGTTCAGTTATGTATTTTCCATTTCAAGGTATAAAATCCACATTTTTGAGCTGCTTATTTTATTTTAAAAAGATAGACATATATAATAGTAGCATAGTTGTCAAACTTTCCTTAAATTTCCTAAATAAAATTATAAAAGGTCTTTGAGCCCTGCAGATCTGTTTTCTATTGAGAGTTGGCAGCTCTATTTGCAATGAGGCTAAACAAACCATTCAAGAAAAAATATTTGCTATCTATTTTGCCAAAGCTAGTAATAATAAATAAAAAATTATGGTAATCACTATGGGGGAGATGACTGAGGTCTATAAAATCCTGAGTGGTGTAGAGGTACAAAGGGAAAACTTGAGGAAATTACATGGAAATACGTTTAAAACAAATAGAAGGAAATATTGTTTACTCAATGAATAGTTTAGCTCTGGAACTCTTTGCCAGAGGATGTGGTAACAGCGGTTAGATCTGGGTGTAAAAAAAGGTTTACACAAATTCCTGGAAGAAAAGTCCACAATCTGCTATTGAGACAGACATAGGGAAGCTACTGCTTGCCCTGGGAGTGGTAGCATGGACTGTTTCAACTATTTGGGTTTCTTTCAGGTACTTGTGACCTGACTTGGCCACTGTTGGAAACGGGATACTAGGCTAGATGGACCATTGGTCTGACCAAATATGAATATTCTTATGATCTTATGTTGGCTACACCAAAACTTCTCTGGCCAGTGGTATCGTCAACATAAAGGGGACTCATGATTCTTAGTTTCCATTTTCTTTTCTTAAATGTTCTTACTCTTTGTGTTATCTATCTTTAGGAGCTCTTCTACTAAAGTGTTCCTTTAGGAAGCTGTCCAAACCTTTTTTAAACTCTGCACGTTGAGTGAAGAAAACGTTTCTCTGATTCGTTTTAAATTTACTACTTTGTAGCTTCATTGCATGCCCCCTAGTCCTAGTATTTTTGGGAAAAGTAAACAAGTGATTCACGTCTCTCTGTACCACTCCACTCATTATTTTACAGACCTCTATCATATCGCCCCTCAGCTGTCTTTTCTCCAAGCTGAAGAGCCCTAGCTGCTTTAGCTTTTCCTCATAGGAAAGCCATCCCATCCCCTTTATCATTATCATTGCCCTTCTCTGTACCTTTTCAAATTCACTATTGGGCTCATTTTCGAAAGAGAAGGACACCCATCTTTCGATATAAATCGAAAGATGGACGTCATTCTCCCAGGGTGGTCCAAATCGGTATAATCGAAAGCCAACTTTGGACGTCCCCAATTGCTTTCCGTCGCAGGGACAGCCAAAGTTCAAGGGGGCATATCAGAGGTGTAGCAAAGGCGGGACTTGGGCGTGCCTAACACTTGTACGTCCTCGACCCATAATCGAAAGAAACAAGGACGTCCCTGATGAGCACTTGGATGACTTTACCTGGTCATGTTTTTCTTATGACCAAGGCACAAAAAGGTGCCCAAAATGACCAGATGACCACCGGAGGGAATCTGGGATGACCTCCCGTTACTCCCCCAGTAATCTCTAACCCCCTCCCACCCTCAAAAAACATCTTTAAAAATATTGATTGCCAGCCTCAGATGTCATACTCAGCTCCATCACAGTAGCATGCAAGTCCCTGGAGCAGTTTTAGTGGGTGCAGTGAATTTCAGGCAGGCAGACCCAGGCCCATCCACCCCTACCTGTTACATTTGTGGAGGAAACAGTGAGCCCTCCAAAACCCACCACAAACCCACTGTACCCACATCTAGGTGCCCCGTTCACCTGTAAGAGATATGGTAGTGGTGTACAGTTGTGGGTAGTGGGGTTTGGGGGGGGGGGCTCAGCACACATGGTAAGGGAGCTGTGTACCTGGGAGCAATTTATGAAGCCCACTGCAGTGCCCCCTAGGGTGCCCGGTTGGTGTTCTGGCATGTCAGGATGCACTACAAATGCTGGCTCCTCCCATGACCAAATGGCTTCCATTTGGTTGTTTCTGAGATGGATGTCCTTGGTTTCAATTATCACTGAAAATCAGAAACAACCAAATCTAGTGACGACCAAATTTAAGGATTTGGACGTCCCTGACCATATTATCGAAACGAAAGATGGACGTCCATCTTGTTTTGAAAATACGGGTTTTCCTGCCCCTGGATCGGGACATTTTACGAGGACGTCCTCATCAAAACTTGGACGTCCCTCTCAAAAATGCCCCTCCACATCTTTTTTGAGATGCGGTGACCAGAATTGCACACAAGTATTTGAGGTGCAGTCACACCATGGGGCGATACAAAGGCATAATAGCATCCTTATTTTTGTTTTCCATTCCTTTCCTAATAATACCTAAAATTCTATTTGCTTTCTTAGCCACCACTGCACACTGAGCAAAGGGCTTCAACGTATTATCAACGATGACACCTAGATCCCTTTCCCGGTCAGTGGCTCCTAGTGTGGAACCTTGCATCATGTAGCTATAGTTCGGGTTCCTCTTTCCCACATGCATCACTTTGCACTTGCTCACATTAAATGTCATCTGCCATTTGGATGCCCAGTCTCCCAGTCTCGTAAGGTCCTCTTGTAATCTTTCACATTCCTCTTGTGATTTAACAACTTTGAATAACTTTGAATCATCAGCAAATTTAATTATCTCACTAGTTACTCCTATCTCTAGATCATTTATAAATATGTTAATACTAGTAAAAAAAGGCCCGTTTCTGGAACGAATGAAACAGGCGCTAGCAAGGTTTTCCTGGGAGTGTGTATGTTTGAGAGAGAGAGCCAGAGTGAATGTGCGGGTGTGTGACAGAGTGAGACTGTCTGTGTGACAGTGTGTGTGTGAGAATGAGAGTATGTGACAGGGCCCCCTCCCCTGTTCCTAATGCCCCTCACCCTGTTCCCTCCCCTCCTTTTTGTTTTAATGCCCCCCTTTTAGACCCCTTCTTGACTCCTCTGGGAGGCATCAGAAGGCAGAGTTCACACCTTATTCCCATGACCACAGCTTTCTGTCTAATAGGGTCTAAGGAGATCTTTGGCCATTTATGTTCCCACATATAAAGATCTATCTTAGTTAGTTCAGGGAGTGAGGATCTCTTGTGTATGGTTTTCTTTGTAGAATAAATGACAGATAAAGAATAAGTAGAAATAAAGACACAGTTGGTTTTCAGAAAGTAGGTTCAATTTATTCTTACCAAGATTAAATCTTCAACTTGGTACATTCATCATCAGACAGATTCTGGGTTCAATTGCACAGAGCTGTGCCTTCCGAGAAGAGTTGGAGAAATGTTCCAACTATCTGGCAAAATCTTCTCTCTTTTATAGGCACAGGTCTTAATACAAGTTAATGGCAAGAGCTTTTTTTTTCTTAATATTTCACAACCTCTGAATCATTTTTTTTCCCTTTTCCGGCAGATGTCCATCTGTACCTTCTTCTTTCCGGTTTTAGCTATTACAAGATTTCCGCTATTGTCAATAACATGTTTTTTTCTTATTACAAAAATATCTTGCACCTGTTTGTGACATTTCCGCTTTTGTAAACATCTTATTTTTCTCTTCTTGATACAAAATTATCCTATTATTGACATCTCAGTTTCATATCTACTTTCATATGCTCTTATGATCTGAGTACCACAAACTTCATTTTAAAAACCAGATTTTATCCATTTTAGTCCATTATTCAATCATCATATGTGCTACATTCAATTTGTAAGTTGTACCAGGTTTCATCAAGACTCCTCCTGCAATCCTGCTTTTGCAGGTTCTCAACTATAAGGCCATCAGTGGGTTATCAGGCCTAGTCAGGGCTCCTCAGCTGGTTAAAACCATGTAACTTGGCCCGCCACCATTCCAGTGGATAGGCCTCAAGCTACAACACATATTAACATTTTCCTCCTCCTTCCCACACTTTGGGTTCCTTAAGGCTTTCAAAAGTCTATGTACCCCCGTGACCCTAACGCCCAGTATCCGGATACCCCACCGCTTTCCTCCTCACCCCTCCCCAAGATGTAATACTTTCACGTCCTTCATTTAAAAAAAAAAAGTGTCCTATCTACCCTGTGTACAAATGCCGGGCATTCAGATTGTGTTCCTCTCGTAAATTTTCATTTCTTTCATTCATTCAGAACTTCCCCCCTCCCCCCCCAAACACTTTTGGTTCCTTCAGTCTTTTAAAACTATCCTATGTACCCTGTGTGCTAATGGCCAGCATTGAGATTGTTTTCCTGTCCCAAATTTGCATGCCTTTAAGTCATTCACAACTCCCCCCCCCCTTCTCCAGTTTAACACTTTCGTTTCCTTCAGTCTTTTAAAACTCTCCTATCTACCCTGTGTCCTAATGGCCAGCATTCAGATTGTTTTCCTTTCCCAAATGTTCATGTCTTTCAGTCATTCAGAACTCCCCCCTCCCCCCATTTAACACTTTCGGTTCCTTCAGTCTTTTAAAACTCTCCTATCAACCCTGTGTCCTAATGGCCAGCACTCAGATTGTTTTGCTTTGCCAAATTGTCTGTCACTGATGTCACTGAGGTCAGTGCGTGCCTGCCTAGCAGACCACTTCCAGCAGGCATGGTCCCAAGCACATCCTGTTGGAGGTGAGAATTATTATATAGGAAGTACAGGTCCCAGCACAGACCCCTAGGGAACCCCACTATCTATTCTTCTCCATTGAGATTACTGACCATTTAACCCTACTCTCTGTTTTTTATTCTTTAACCAGTTTTTAATCCACAATAGGACACTACATCCTATCCCATGACTCTCCAATTTCCTCTGAAGTCTTTCATGAGGTACTTTGTCAAATGCCTTTTGAAAAAAACAGATAAACAATATAGCCCGGATCATCTTTATCCACGTTTGCTCACCCCTTCTAAGAAATGTAATAGATTGGTGAGGCAAGATTTCCCTTCACTAAATCCATTTTGGCTTTGTCTCATTAATCCATGTTTTTGATTGTCAGGCTCAGCAGTCTAAAATTTCTGGATCACCTCTGGAACCTTTTTTAAAAATCAGCGTTACTGGATAAAACTGAAAGAAGTGAAGAGAGAAATATGGCTAGCGAATGTTCTGGCTGAAGAACAAATGGCTACAAACATAACAAAGGGTCACAAGACTTTTTCAGGTATATTAGTGAAAGGAGGAAAGCTAGAAATGGAAAATACTATGAACTGCTATATGGAGAGTGATGAAGAAAAAGTAGGTGTGCTTAACAAATAACTTCTCTTCTGTCTTCACCAAATAACATCCTGGAGTAGGACCTTGGTTGACTGATAAAGGTACATATGAAAATAAAGTTGATATTGCACCATTTACGAAATAAAGTGTTTATGAACAACTAGAAAAACTGAAAGTGAACAAAGCCATGAGGCCAGATGGGATCCATCCCAGAATTCTGAGGGAGTTCAAAGAGGTTCTGGTGGCTCCTCTTAAAGATTTGTTTAATAAATCTTTGGAGATGGGGGGAGGTTCCACGGGATTGAAGAAGAGTAGATGTGTCCCTCTTCATAAAAGTGGAGACACCTTGAGTGAGTTCCTTCAAAGAGGTGGTAAATAAATCCTAAAAGGATCCAACTGAAGATAATAGGAAACAGAATAAGAAATGATAAGTCAAATGCAGAGCACTGATAAGGAAGGCAAGGAGAAACCTTTTGAAAAGAAGCTTGCTTTGGAGGCAAAAACACATAATAAGCCTTTTTTAGGTACATTTGAAGCAAGACGCTGGTAAAAGAATCAGTTGGACTGCTAGATGATTGAGAGGTAAAAGGCACTCAGGGAGGATAGAGCCATAGTAAAGAGATTAAATGAATTCTTTGCTTTAGCCTTTACTGAGGAAGATGTAGGGGAGGACTCATGCCAGAAATGGTATTTAAATGGTGATAAGTCGGTGGAACTGAAGCAAATCTCTGTGAACCTAGAAGTAGTAATGGGGCAATTTGACAAAGTAAAAAGTAGTATATCACCTGAACTTGATGGTATACAGTCCAGAGTACTTCTAAAACTAAAAAAAAAAAAAAAAAAAACGAACTTGTAGAGCTGTTAAGAAAAGAAAATAAGATGATACCTTTTTTTATTGGACTAATGTAATACATTTTGGATTAGCTTTCAATGGTAACCTTTCTTCTTCAGATCAGAAATGAGCAAATATTCACAAATATCAGAATATACAAGTGAAATACAAAAATATTCCAATGACAGTCTCACTGGAAGAGAGTGGGGTGGGTTAGGTGAGAGACAGGCAGAGATGGATGGGTGATAAAAGGGTGACAAAGCAATATAGTTGTATGGTTTATAGTGGGATAGAAAACCCAGATATTTGTTAAGTCCTGTCTAGTGAGTGTCAAAATATTTAATCATTTTAAATTCAAACGACTTATATTCCCAAACAGTGAGAACCTCTTCTGAAGAGATTAGATCTGCACATTTAACCCTCAGAACAAATACTAACTTCTCTGTGTGTCTCAGAATTGAATCTCACTTAAGGGTTCTTGCTGATGTTTTAAAGTGTATGAAACTGATCTATCTTGTCTTGGAGAATTTTAACAAAATCCATACTGGAAATATTTCTGCATGCTAAAGTATTTTGCTTACTGTTTCCTATTAAATGGGAGAGAATTGACAAAACCTGCTGTGGTCTTCTAGTTAATGCTTTTCCAAGCTACTGGTATGATTTTTCTTACTGACAGGAATAAGCTGGTGATAACTTGTACTAAACTCTCTACAATGCTTTTTGTCTGTATGGTCTCTTTTATACCATTTTATCTCCAAATGTTTGATATGCTGCCTCATCATTTGCAATACAGAATGAAACTATCTTTTATCCAGCAGGAAAAAAGAGGTGATAGTACCCTTGTATAAGTTTCTGGAGAGGCCCCATTTAGAATACTGTGTGCAGTTCTGGAGAACTGGGTGATAGACTGGCACATACAGATCAAGAGAGAGACCTTGGGGTGATGGTGTCTGAGGTTCTCAAGGCAGTGGCTGTTGCTCGAAGAATACTAGGCTGCATAGAGAGAGACATAACCAGCAGACAAAGGGAGGTGTTAATGCCCATTTACAAGTCATTGGTGAGTCCCCACTTGCAGTGTTGGTGAGTCCCCACTTGCAGTATTGGAGACCATATATCTTCAAGGACATAAAAAGACTTGAGGCAGTCAGAGGATGGCGACAAAAATAGTATAGGGTTTGCGCCATAAGACGTATGAGAAGAGACTGGAGGACTTGAATATGTATATGCTAGAGAAAAGGAGAGAGAGAGATGATAGGATACAGACATTTAAGTACTTGAAAGGTATTAATATACAATCAAACCTCTTCCAGAGACGTAAGGGAGGTAGAACTAGAGGACATGAATGGAGGTGGCAGGGACGTAGACTTAGGAGTAACTTCGGGAAATACTTTTTCACAGAGAGGGTAGTGGACGCCTGGAACTCCCTTTCAAGAGAGGTGGTAGAGTCAAAAATGGTGAAAGGACCCCTTAATGAGCTAATCAGTGTTGATAACGGCACTTAGCAAGCAATAATGAGCACTAACTGGCAATAATAAAAATTTACATGCACAGATTGCTAAGCGTATCCTGTAATGAACTGCACCTAAATTCTAATGTGCACAGTTCAAAAGGAGCGTGGCTATGGGTGGGGAAACGGCAATTCATGGTTCCAAAATTTGCATGTGTAGTTATAGAATATGGCTCAGTGTGCGTAAATCTACATGCAGGGATTTACGCTACCTTTTCGTTGGTGTAAATGGAGGCACATAGGTTTAGGCGCTTGGATACCAACTTTCTATATACCATGACTAAATCTAGGCACCACTTATAGAATACACTTAGGCGGAAATGTTTACCATGTGGATTTTTTCGGCACCTTATATAGAATCTGGCCCTTAGTATCCAGATCAGCAGTGATTTTGAAGATGGCTGCTGAGAGCTGTAACACCCATTCCACAAGGGTTTCCATCTATTTATGCCAAACAGTGAACACCACTTCCAGTACTTTTTCTTCTGTCCTGTAATAACTCTTAAATCTCAACAAGAACGCAAGCTCTGTAATCTAGCCAGCCATTGCTCTGCTTCCTTTTCCTTTTCTCATCCTCTACATATTCCTCCCTTTCGCCTTTCAGTCTTATGGTCCCACTGTGCACTTTCATATTTCACTAACACCTTTTCACTTTGCTTTACTGGCTTACCTACATGTTTATGCCTTTTCTGTCCTGATTACCTTTCCCACTTCTTTCATTCATCATAAATGTTTATTCCTACCCTGCCTTCTTCTATCTGAGGCAATCACACCCTATTATAAGACTGTAGATATTGCTAACAGGATCCATGTGTGTGAGAAGATTGCCAAACATAATTGCCAGAAGATGAAAGTAAAATAAAGCTGAAACATTAAAAAGTAAGACAAATCAATCCCTTTTCCCTACATATCCTCAGGATAATAGCAGCAAGGTCATGGTAGATCAAATAGATGATTTAAACATATGGGTTCATGTCTACGCTTGCTTTGATTTGTTACAGGTTTTCCTCACCACTGGCATTTCTTCTGGGCTGTAGAAAATAATAGTAAATAAAAGCCACTTAAAGATTTCTCAACAAATCACTATAGACTAAAATCATAAAGCAGTCAACAACTGCTGAGAAAGCAGCCAAATGCTAAGCAGCTGAAATAATACATAGTTATGGTTAACATCTTTTTTTTTCCTTTTTAACTTAAGTGGCAGCAAGTAATAGGAACGTGGCACTTCCTAATTAGTGCTTACATAGAACTTGTACTACATCAAGGCTCTGCCAGCTGATAAGAGCTTCCTGAGCTGACCTTGGCAATTGTAGAGGGGACCTGGCCACCAGGACATTAATGAACAGCCTCAAGCTGCTTGATAAGAATGAGTACCACAGTGTGTATATATGTATATAGATAGATGGATGTTTCAGGAGCTGATGGAGACAGCTACTGTGAGTAGAAGGACTCAGTTCCTGTAAGCTATACACGCACATTAATGGGTACAGAAGGCTGAAAGGGGTTCATCAAAGCAAATTTTATTTATTTTATTTAAAACATTTATAGCCTAACAAAAATTGCTTGTCCTATGAAAATTGAACACTGCCTTTTACATGTGCGGCTTCAGGGAAGCAAAAGGTATGCGCATCAACTGGCCACGCAGATATTGGTGGCTAGCAAACTGGTGCTGGCAGCGGCATGGAAACAACAATCTCTGCCGGGACTACGGGCGATCCTGCAGAAGCTGGACTATATTCAGTTGATGTCCAAGCTAACTGCAATGCGTTTGGGCCACCTGTTATCTTATCATCATGTTTGGGATCCATACACTGAGTGGTTGGCACAGCCCGACCCTACCTTGCCGGTTAATTAGGGGGGAGGGGGAGAGGGGAGGGGGAAACAGACAGTGGGTTAAAGTTTAACAGAAGTTTTCAATACTTGAAGTTGGAATTATGTGTGCTGAACATTTGCAGTTATATTTGTATGTCATGTTTATATTTAATAAATAAAAATTTAAACAAAAAGGGGAAAAACATTTATAGCCTGCCTATTAACTAGGTGGGTTACAAAATAAACTCAGTAATGTAGACAAAATCGCATACAAAAATACATAATCAGCATATATATTATTTCTTCATCATCTTAAAATGCATGCATACTAAATTAAATACCAATAGCATAACATAATATAACACTTTGTTCTTAAAGCCTGCAATACCTTGCAGGTCAATACAGATTACATACAAAGAGAACTGGACATTCCAGGAAATACAACAAAAAATTAATCAGCGAGCCTATCACATTCACCTTCTTCCATGGGTCCTAAATAAATAAATCTTAAGCAATCATCTAAAAAGTGCATAATTCCACTCCTGAATTATCAAAGGAGAAACATCTTTGCTTAATTTAACTGCCTAATAAGAAAGCACAAAGTCCCTGCATTTCTTTCTTACTTTACTCCTCATTGATGGAGAGGAGAATAAATTGATAGATCTGTGAAAATAGAAATGCCTTTAACTGTCTCTTAAAAATATCAAGCTTCTGCAACAAACGAAGCCTCATAGGTAAATAATTCTACCCGCTAGGGTCAGCATAAGATAATGCTGACTTCACTGTAAAAGAAAAGTGCAAACACCTCAAGCATGGAACAACCAAACGCTGTGCATTTTCAGAACATAATGCTCGTGTCGGCCTATAATACTGCAACCTTCCTAAAATAGATAGGAACTGAATCACGCAAGATCTTAAAATCCATTAAAAGCAATTTAAAACAAACTCTATAGGCAATTGGCAACCAATGAAGAGCTTTCATTGCACCTGTAAAAGACTCAAAATGACCCAAACCAAAACCTCATGTGCACTGCAGCATGCTGAACTGCTCACAGCACATGAATTCTGCCTTCTGTACTGCCCAATAAAAAAAACTATTGCAATAATCTACTTTTGTAAGCACCAAACTTTGACCTACTATCTGAAAACCATACTTTGGCAGTAATTGTTTCAACTTGCTCAGAACAAACAGTTCATAAAGATCTCTCTTTAAAAAAAGAGTAAAAATTAAATATGTGTATTAATTATAGTACAAACATTCCAAATCTTTCAGTGCAATTGAACAGTCCAAAATATTTAAAGAACCATTCTCTCAAATAGAAGAAACAACCATGACCATATTTACTTAGTGTTTCAGAGATATTCACAATTTGAAATTTCACAGCCAACTTTTCTAACGGCTTTGAGCCTTAAAGCGTCTTCAGTCAAAAACATATCGCTGTTTGTTTTTTTTACTTTGAAAAAAAAACTTGTCCTTGCATCTTCAATCTTGAATCAATAACGGCCAAACTTGTAATCTGGTTCTTAATTGGGATCTCCACCCCCTCAAACACAACAGGGTTGTGAACTATATTATTATTAGATCTCGTTACAAGCATCACTTCTGTCTCTGATAAATCCAGTGCTAAGTAATTCGCTTGCATCCATAGCTGAATCTTTCTCAAATACTCAGCCAACACATGTGCAGAACACATTAGCGCACGGTATATTAAAACGCAAGGTAATGAGGTATTCTGCCACAATGCACAGAAATAAACAGGGGATTTCAAAACACGCACAATGCAAGAAATTTCCTGCCAAATCCGAGGCAAAATGGAAGGGTTGATTGAGAAGATTTTATGCCATTTTGGGAGATTTACCAGCAGGTTTTTCTTTTCCTTTTTCTGCAACCATAGCAAGTACCTGCAACTTTAAAAGGCAGAATGGACGTAATAGCTG
The DNA here is from genome assembly GCF_901765095.1 of Microcaecilia unicolor. Taxonomy (NCBI): domain Eukaryota; kingdom Metazoa; phylum Chordata; class Amphibia; order Gymnophiona; family Siphonopidae; genus Microcaecilia; species Microcaecilia unicolor. The sequence goes on from NC_044032.1 coordinate 597,683,553, forward strand.
TGCACAGAGGTAAAAACAGCTTCACTGGGGGGCCCTTTTACAAAGGCACACCAAAAAGTGGCCTGTGGTAGTGTGGGTGTTTTGGATGCACACTGGACCATTTCTCCACCAAATCTGGAAAAAAAGGGGAGTTTTTGGAAGGCCAGAAAATGGATGTGCAGCAAAATTAAAACCAGCGTGTGTCTCTTTACAGCCTGAGCCCTTAACGCCAACCATTGACTTAGCGGTAAGGGCTCACACATTACCCGCACTGTAACCATCCAGCAAGTACCAACTGCCAGTTACTGCTGGGAACGCCCTCATGGTAGAAAATAGAAAATCACTAGTAAAAAAGGCCCGTTTCTGACACAAATGAAATGGGCGCTAGCAAGGTTTTCCTCGGAGTGTGTATGTTTGGGAGAGTGTATCTGAGAGTGACTGTTTGAGAGTCAGAGTGAAAGTGTGAGTGTGTGAGAGAGAGAGTGAGTCTCTCCCTGAGCCCTGCCCTCCCAATCCATGGCCATCCATGTTTCTCTGTCACCTGCCCCCTCCATTCATCCCTATCCTGCATTTCCCCTCTCTGCCTGAGGCCTGCCCTGCAATCCATATCCATCCATGCCCATCTGTCCCCTCCATTCATCCCTATCCAGCAATTCCCCTCTCCCTGAGTCCTGCCCTTCCAATCCATGCCCATCCATGCTCCTCTGTCACCTGGCCCCTCCATTCATCCCTATCCAGCAATTGCCCTCTCTCCCTTAGGCCTGCCCTGCAATCCATATCCATCCATGCCCATCTGTCCCCTCTATTCATCCCTATCCAGTAATTTCCCTCTCTCCCTGAGTCCTGCCCTCCCAATCCTACTACTACTACTACTACTATTTAGCATTTCTATAGCGCTACAAGGCATACAATCCATGCCCATCCATGCTCCTCTGTCCCCTGCCCCCTCCATTCATCCATTTCCAGCAATTCCCCTCTCTCCCTGGGCACTGCCCCCTCCATTCATCCCTATCCAGCATTTCCCCTCTCTGCCTGAGGCCTGCCCTGCAATCCATATCCATCCATGCCCATCTGTCCCCTCTATTCATCCCTATCCAGCAATTTCCCTCTCTCCCTGAGTCCTGCCCTCCCAATCCATGCCCATCCATGCTCCTCTGTCCCTTGCCCCCTCCATTCATCCCTTTTCAGCAATTTCCCTCTTTCCCTGAGCCCTGCCCTCCCAATCCATGCCCATCCATGCTCCTCTGTCCCTTGCCCCCTCCATTCATCCCTTTTCAGCAATTTCCCTCTTTCCCTGAGCCCTGCCCTCCCAATCCATGCCCATCCATGCTCCTCTGTCCCCTGCCGCCTCCATTCATCCTTTTCCTGCAAGTCCCCTCTCTCCCTTCCATGGCCCCCCCTCGCATCCATGCTCCTCTCTCTCCCATGTCCCAGCCTGGCCCGCCCTCTTCTCCCCCCCCCCCCCTTCGCATCCATGCATCCCTTTTTTGTTTTTTTATTCTTTTTAACTTTACCTCCGTGGCGTTTCCGGCAGCGAAGCGTCAGGGAAGGAGGCGGCGCTCCCGACGTCTAGCTTTCCCTTCGCTGTGTTCCGCCTTTTTTTGAAGGCGGAACACAGCGAAGGGAAGGCTAGACGTCGGGAGCGCCGCCTCCTTCCCTGACGCTTCGCTTCCAGATTTGTTTGTTTAGACGCGAGGGCGGGGCAGGGACGGCTGGCTGGCTTGAAGGCTTCACACCACGAATCCACGAACCCTTCAGCCTGGCTGGGAGTGACGTCAGATGGCTTCATGGCTTCACAGAACGTTGTCCTCAGAACGTTGAGGATGCGTTTTATTATATTAGATTTTCTACCACGGGATTTTCAGCACATGCCAAACTCAGAATTACTACCAGAAGCATGCGCTAGCCGGCAGTAATGCTGATTTGGCATGCGCTGCATGCACATAGGCCCTTACACACCTTTGTAAAAGGGCCCCTGCTTGCGTTTCTGAAGAAAATGAAAGTACCAGCGTACATTTGCCAATGTTGTTCTGCACATAAATATTAGCCTTGCAAAAATTTATTGTGCACAAAATTTTTGCATAGCTAACATTTATACGCAGAACATCATTCAGGTTCTTACACAGATATGCTGCCATTTTCTTTCTCCTTGGATATGTGCACAGTGAAGCCTCCTTACTGCAAAATCTTCATGAACATTTGTGTGGCAGGTTAGAGCATAAGCTCTGCATGCTTTTAATTTGTATCTCATTAGCTTACTGCATCGTCATAGAATGTCTTGCTAATCTCATTGTAGACACCGCATGCTCAGCCATCGGCATGCAGCTCTACTGTTTGGCTTTCTGTATCAATGTCTCAGAGAGGACTGTGTTGCCAAGCAATAACAGGTCTAGCAAGGGCAAAGCAAACTCACCTGATCAAAATTTTATCGGCATCTAGAATAGGGGAAAAAAGGAGAGGGGATGGGATTTGATAAACTGCCTTTCTGTGGTTGCAATCGAAGTGATTTACATATTATATACAGGCACTTATTTTGTACCTGGGGCACTGAAGAGTTAAGTACAGTGGCCATCGCTATAAATGAAGCCAGATAAAGACTGGGTGGTCCATCCAGTCTGCTCAATATGCCTCCATATCTCTTGTTCACTACCAATTTTGGAGGTACACATATAAATTCCCATGTTTTTAAATCTACACCTTGGGTCCTCATCCATCGTTTACTCTAACTCATAACACTGTTACTACCACTGCCATCCAGATCTGTAGTTAGTATGTCCAAATTGTACAGGATTGGTCTCTACAGGTAGACTGTTTTAGTAAGGACCCCACCTCAACCCAAAGGCCCTCAGCCACTGTTGCATCTTTCAGACCCCTGTCTGATCCCTGTTCCTAGCCTCTGGCTTCTCTCATTGTTCTGTAGCTGGTGGAGATTTGGGGAATGGTGCCTGTCCCATGGCTTCTCCTACCTTTATTCAGCTGGTGTGGGGGGGGGGGGGGTCTGGGGAATGCCTATATATGGATGCCTGACACCTAGCACTAATATACACAATCTTCTCAATACTCTTTCTAAATTTAGCTTGCAGTACTTTCAAATGTCAAAACTGCCACTGGAATACAAAAAACTCAAAAGGGGAAAAAGCCTCAGAATTCTTACTTCCATTTCTGTGTAACAGAAAAACATGTAGTAGATGTAACAAGGGTAAAGTAACTTCACAGGCATAAAAACAACCCCTTGAGAAATAATGTGTTAAAACTTCAGTGGAACCAGCGTTCATGGGTCCAAAAAAACATGAGGTTAAATATAAATTAAGAACTTAGCTTTGATGTTCATGTAAATCTGCTTCCGCTTATAGCACCCAGTGATTGTGGCCAAAGTTTCACCAAACCAGGCAGTGTCAAGGTGCAAACCCATGCTTCAGCTTGTTAAACAGTTGAGCTTTTAAGTAATGAAAACCCAGAATTGATTGAGCCAACAGCTCAGTGGTATTGAAGACTTCATGAATGCGACAAGGTTGAAGGAGGACACTTTGAACACAAATTATGAGGGGAAAAAAGCCATTATACTAACATGTTTTCATACCAAGGCCCCTGTTTACAAAGCTGCACAGTACTGCCGACACAGCCCATTCACTTTGCATGGGCTGCGTCAGCAACACCGTGTGGCATCTGCTAGTGTGGCTTTGTATACAGGAGGATAAATGTTTAAACAATTGGAAAGTGTTTTAAAACTATGTAAGGGTCCCATTTTTTCCAGACACCATGTATATGTTTTACCTCTACTTACGTAAGGACTTCTGAGATCCTCTATTTTTTGATGGTTCTTTCTCCGCCTCTACTTACACCTTATGCTATCAGTTAAGATGTTTTATATTGTATAGTGTTGGCATTGTAAGTAGCATACTATGGTATACTATATACAGTTATTTAAATTTTTAAAAAAATTATATTTATACTGTATATATCAAACATATAAATTGCGAGTGACCGTACTCACCGCAAATGCGCAGTAGAGACCGAACATTCAAGGAGCAACACTCCAAACCCCGCCTCCACCAGCAGCTCCTGTACCGAACGTAATGCAGCCAATAGGGAGGGAAGGAGGGGGCGTGGAAATTGGAGGAGGACGTAATGCAGCCAATAGGGAGGGGAGGGGCGTGGAAAACGGAAGAGGACATAATGCAGCCAATAGGGAGGGAAGGAGGGGGCGTGGAAATCGGAGGAGGACATAATGCAGTCAATAGGGAGGGGAGGGGGCGTGGAAAATGAAGGAGGATGTAATGCAGCCAATAGGGAGGGAAGGAGGGGGCGTGGAAATTGGAGGAGGACGTAATGCAGCCAATAGGGAGGGGAGGAGGGGGCGTGGAAATCGGAGGAGAACATAATGCAGCCAATAGGGAGGGGAGGGGGCGTGGAAAACGGAAGAGGACGTAATGCAGCCAATAGGGAGGGGAGGGGGCGTGGAAAACGAAGGAGGACGTAATGCAGCCAATAGGGAGGGAAGGAGGGGGCGTGGAAATTGGAGGAGGACGTAATGCAGCCAATAGGGAGGGGAGGAGGGGGCGTGGAAATCGGAGGAGAACATAATGCAGCCAATAGGGAGGGGAGGGGGCGTGGAAAATGGAAGAGGACGTAATGCAGCCAATAGGGAGGGGAGGGGGCGTGGAAAACGAAGGAGGACGTAATGCAGCCAATAAGGAGGGAAGGAGGGGGCGTGGAAATTGGAGGAGGACGTAATGCAGCCAATAGGGAGGGGAGGGGGCGTGGAAAACGGAGGAAGATGTAATGCAGCCAATAGGGAGGGGGCGTGGAAATCGGAGGAGGACGTAATGCAGCCAATAGGGAGGGGAGGGGGCGTGGAAATCGGAGGAGGACGTAATGCAGCCAATATGGAGGGGAGGGGGCGTGGAAATTGAAGGAGGACGTAATGCAGCCAATAGGGAGGGAAGGAGGGGGCGTGGACATCAATGGGGGAGGGAGAGAGGGAGGGAGGATGGAGAAGAGAACCACCATGTACAAGGGCACAGCAGGAACGACGAAGTGGCCGAGGCAACTAAAAAAACAGAAAAAGGTAAACAGGTGTATTCACTCACAGCACACACACACAAGTCCTGCTTTGCAGCATGAAGCAAAGACATAGCTGTCCCGCCCCTTTGGCTCACTGAACAGCAGGAGTCAGCAGAAGGGGCGAAACAACAACATGTATGCGGGAAGGGGGGAGGGAGACCAGCACACGACTGAAAAATGAGCCTGTGTTTCAAACTGCTCTAACAACTGCCTAAAAGGAGACACTGAACCTCCACTGCCACAAAGCTCCAACAACTGACTAGAAGGAGACACTGAACCTCCACTGCCACACAGCTCCAACAACTGACTACAAGGAGACACTGAACCTCCACTGCCACAAAGCTCCAACAACTGACTACAAGGAGACACTGAACCTCCACTGACACACAGCTCCAACAACTGACTACAAGGAGACACTGAACCTCCACTGACACACAGCTCCGACAACTGACTACAAGGAGACACTGAACCTCCACTGCCACACAGCTCCGACAACTGACTACAAGGAGACACTGAACCTCCACTGACACACAGCTCCCACAACTGACTACAAGGAGACACTGAACCTCCACTGACACACAGCTCCAACAACTGACTACAAGGAGACACTGAACCTCCACTGACACACAGCTCCAACAACTGACTACAAGGAGACACTGAACCTCCACTGCCACACAGCTCTAACAACTGACTACAAGGAGACACTGAACCTCCACTGACACACAGCTCCAACAACTGACTACAAGGAGACACTGAACCTCTACTGCCACACAGCTCTAACAACTGACTACAAGGAGACACTGAACTTCCACTGCCACACAGCTCCAACAACTGAGTACAAGGAGACACTGAACCTCCACTGACACACAGCTCCAACAACTGAGTAGAAGGAGACACTGAACCTCCACTGCCACAAAGCTCCAACAACTGAGTACAAGGAGACACTGAACCTCCACTGACACACAGCTCCAACAACTGACTACAAGGAGACACTGAACCTCCACTGCCACACAGCTCCAACAACTGACTACAAGGAGACACTGAACCTCCACTGACACACAGCTCCAACAACTGACTACAAGGAGACACTGAACCTCCACTGCCACAAAGCTCCAACAACTGACTACAAGGAGACACTGAACCTCCACTGACACACAGCTCCAACAACTGACTACAAGGAGACACTGAACCTCCACTGACACACAGCTCCAACAACTGACTACAAGGAGACACTGAACCACCACTGCCACACAGCTCCAACAACTGACTACAAGGAGACACTGAACCTCCACTGACACACAGCTCCAACAACTGACTACAAGGAGACACTGAACCTCCACTGACACACAGCTCCAACAACTGACTACAAGGAGACACTAAACCACCACTGCCACACAGCTCCAACAACTGACTACAAGGAGACACTGAACCTCCACTGCCACACAGCTCCAACAACTGACTACAAGGAGACACTGAACCTCCACTGCCACACAGCTCCAACAACTGACTACAAGGAGACACTGAACCTCCACTGCCACACAGCTCCAACAACTGACTACAAGGAGACACTGAACCTCCACTGCCACACAGCTGCAACAGCTGACTACAAGGAGACACTGAACCTCCACTGAGACAGGGAGTACTAACAGCTCACAAGCACTCTCTCTCACTCACTCACACACTCTCTCTCATTCACTCACTCACACACACACACAGAGACACCCAAGCACACACACACTAGCTGCTCACTCTCACACTCACTGTCTCTTTGGGAGGGCAGGGAACAGAGGACTGTGGCTTGACATGGGGTGAGGGAAGAGGACAGAGGAGGGTTGCTGGACATGGGGGGAGGACAGGGGACAGAGCAGACTTGCTACACATGGAGGTGAAATTAAAAAAACTCGCCCGTTTTAACGGGCTTAACGGCTAGTATACTGTATATATAAATTCCTTTTATGTGTTTCTCTGGCATTGCATTGAATGTTTCTGATCCATCATTAATATATATATATATATATATATATATATATATATATATATATATATATATATATATTAATGATGGATCAGAAACATTCAATGCAATGCCAGAGAAACACATAAAAGGAAACCATTTCCAAGAATACAATGAATTTACAAAACTTGTAACAAAATCTATAACTAAACTACATTAAATTGCCCATCGGTAGTATGACAAGATGTGTACAATGTCTCACATCCAACTGCTGTAATTGTCTATTGCCTGTGCTTGACTTATTTTTGCTGTACACTGCCTTGGGTGAATTTCTTCAAAAAAGGTGGTCAATAAATCCTAATAAATTATGCCAGAGATTGGAGCTTACTTGGCAGAAAAATAGAACAGCAAGGAATAGGGATGAGTGGAGAAAGGCAGTTAATATATACAAACATCTGATTAAATCAAAGAGGAAATATTATTATTCAGATTTAGTGGATAAAGAACTGCTTAATCAGAAGAAGTTATTCCAAATAGTGAACTATTATATAAAACCATCTGGAACATCACAGATGGACAAATGTTGGCAGATCACTTTCAGGGAAAAATTAGAAATAGCCCAGTTTAAGACATCAATAGACTTTAGATGCTTCTCAGACTTTTATTGGTTCCATTCCTGCAGATAGATACTGGTCTGATTTTGATTGGTAAAAATAATAAACATGAAGGAACATTTTCGATATGACATCTAAGTCTGACTTTGGACATTTTGCTCAAAACATCCAAAATCCGAATAGCGAATATAATGATTTTTGAAACGGCAAAATCTCTTTATATATTTTTTTTTTAATTGCCACTTGCTAGATGTTTTTGTGCTCTGTGCATTTATCTTTTTGGTTGATTAAAAAAAACACACATCATAAGTACATAAGTAATGCCACACTGGGAAAAGACCAAGGGTCCATCGAGCCCAGCATCCTGTTCACAACAGCGGCCAATCCAGGCCAAGGGCACCTGGCAAGCTTCCCAAACGTACAAACATTCTATACATGTTATTCCAGGAATTGTGGATTTTACCTAAAGCTCCCAGGTATACATCTCACTGTTGCTTCCTTGTATAGTGAGCCCTCCAAAACCCACCAAAAACCTACTGTACCCAACTATACACCACTACAATAGCCCTTATGTCTGCAGGTGTCACCTATATGTGAGTACAATAGGTTTCTGGTGGGTTTTAGAGGGCTCCCACTTTCCACCACATGTGTAACAGAGTGGATTATGGGTCTGGCACCCCTTCTCCACAGTCCACTGCTCTGACCACTAGGCTGCTCCAGGGACCTGTTTGCTGGTCTAATAGAACTGGCCATAACATCTAAAACTGTCATAGATGCTGGTATGTACTGTTTCTTTTACATCTTTAGGTGGGTGGTGGGTGGGAGGTGGTCGGTGACCACTGGGGAGAGTAAGGGTTTTATGCCTTAATCCCTCACGTGGTTATTTGATCATTTAGGCCTTCTGGTCACTTCATTGTGGTTGAGACAGGTCTAGCCGGGGGACTGTGTACTCATAAGAAGAGCTAGCCGCAGTGAGGATAGTTGGAGCATGCTAGAGATTTCCTTTCAAAAATTGCAGCTGATTAGGGAGAGGCAACGCTTGGGACTGACATCATCACTAGGAGCCCGGGAACAACTTAAATACCGGCAGCGCTTGTGGTGCATGGCCACAGGGTATGGCCAAAGGGGCCTGCCCTAAGAGACATGCAAGGCCCCTTTGGAGCACCAAGGAGTATGGAGGAGCAATAAGATCTTTGGAGATGATGGAAAGCAAAAGAAAAGCATAGCACAAGAGCTCTGTAATCATAAGTACCCCTGTGACAGACCCTATGGACGAGCAAATGGTGACTGTTAAAGGTGGACAGTCTGGGGTGTCTGTCTCTCCTGATGGTATCTCCATCAATTCACCAGAAAGGAGCCCCCTCTCATGCCTATACCATCCTTAGTGACGTCTCCTTTGGAGTGGCTTGAAAATTTGCAGAGATACCGGGAACCTGAGGTTTTTGAATTTCCCTCAAACTAGATTGCTATCTATAGAACTTTTGCAGAAACAATATTGTAAGGAGGTTTTGAAGCTTTCTCAGATAGATGAAATTGTTCTCAGTGTTATTATATTTCTCAACATTCTTGAGTTGTAAATCCAACAGAGGGGTGGCTTGGACTCCCTTGTGGAGTCAAGTTTCAATTTGACTAGAATTGTGTTTTGAATATCTGTGCTAGTGATTTCATCTTTTTATGCTGGAATTGTCTTAAAGGTGTTTTCATTGGAACTGTGTTTTAACCTGTGCCAAGTGTTTTAAACCAGTGACTTAATCTGGTGACATTGAATCTTGTGTCTGTTTTCATTAGAATTGTGTGTTGAATCTACACTGCCAGAGACTTAATTCAATCAATTTTGGTTACATAGCATCTGGTGACTCACAGCTCTGGAGGAGAGGCAATTTTGTTTTGAGCTGGGTAGTAGAACCTAAGTTTACCTTGTGAGCTGGGAGCTGTGCTGGGCATTTTGAGACTTGGTTTGATTGGTAACTGAGGTTACCTATGTCCTGCTCTTAATATCTTCCTGATAAACTATTGACTCCTTTATTCTATTTCACCGGTTCATGTACAGACGTTCATTGCCGGTTGGGAGGTTAAGAGAACAGTTCCTACTGCAGATTAATGTTCCCCTGACGATGCCAGATATGAATAACTGGAAGGGAACCATTATTTTAAGCACAGCCTTATCACAGCTTTTTTCACGAACCATACAAGGCTGCCGCTGAACGTCACAGCACCCACAGCCATCTTTATAGAAGATAAGTGATCCAATTAAGTACAGTTGATGTAGTAGATTAAGATGTGGTAGTTTAGTCAGAATCACTTTATTTAATAGATATAACGGAGGTAGGAGGTTTTGGTGCTATGATGGCTGATGGGGTATGACACAAATTCAGAACTGCCAGTCAGTTCGAGTGGCAACCTGGTTACTGAGCATCATTTAGAATATAAAAAAATGTTTAAATAAAAGTAATGACAATTTCTGGTTTCTTGATTGTATTAAAATTAAAATTTAATGCTAAGAAGTGTAGAGTGATGCACTTTGGGGTGCAGAAACCCAAAAGAGAGATACCACATAGGAGGGGAGAGATCAGTAAGCTCGACTCAGGAGAAAGACCTTGGGGTGTTGGTGTCTGAGGATCTGCAGGTGAAGAAACAATGTGACAAGGTGACAGCCATGGCCAGAAGGATGCTAGGCTGCATAGAGAGGGGCATAACCAACAGAAGAAAGGAGATGTTGATGCCCCTCTACAAGTCATTGGTGAGGCCCCACTTGGAGTATTGTGTTCAGTTTTGGAGGCCATATCTTGCTAAAGATGTAAAAAGACTGGAAGCAGTGCAAAAAAAAAGCTATGAAAATGGTATGGGATTTGTGTTGCAAACCGTACGAGGAGAGACTTGCTGACTTGAACATGTATACCTTACAGGAAAGGAGAAACAGGGGTGATATGATACAGATGTTCAAATATTTGAAAGGTATTAATCCGCAAACTAACCTTTTCCAGAGACGGGAAGGCGGTAGAACTAGAGGACATGAATTGAGGTTGAAAGGGGGCAGACTCAGGACCATAGGAGCCGACTCTGTGGGTGCTTGAGCACCCCCAATATTGAGAAAATTCCTTGTATGTGTCCAAGGAAGGGTTATTTCCATTGGGCTTAGCACCCCCAATATTTTGGAAAAGTGGCTCCTATGCTCAGGATTAATGTCAGGAAGTATTTTTTTCACGGAGAGGGTGGTGAATATGTGGAATGCCCTCCCGCGGGAGGTGGTGGAGATGAAAACGGTAATGCAATTCAAACATGCGTGGGATAAACACAAAGGAATCCTGTTTAGAAGGAATGGTTCCGTGGAATCTTAGCGGACATTGGGTGGCAATGCCGGTAATTGGAAACAAAACGGGACCTAGCCAGACTTCTACGGTCTATGTCCTGATTGTGACTGAATAGATAGGGATGGGCTGAAGTATAAATTTTAAGGGGCTTTGATGTTAGCTTCAAAACTTAGTACAAGAACAGTACTGGGCAGACTTCTATGGTCTGTGGGTTAATATTACATATTTTAGATCTTGTAGATCATGATTCATACTGTCCCAATGTTCGACCAAAGGGGCTTCTTTCTTTTTTAGTCGCAGATTGCTGATGTGCTCAACTATTCTCTGTTTTATTTTTCTGGTTGTGTATCCTATGTACCACTTTTTGCATGGACACATTATGCCATATACAACTTGGGATGACTCGCTGACTGTGTTGGTTGTGATCCAGTATGGTTTTCCCATTCTGGGGTGCATGACTATATTAGTCTGCCAGATGTATTTGCAATAAACACATCTGGAGCATGGTTTATGTCCTTCTTCGCCTGGACTTATTTGCCTGTCGCTGCTCCTAGACTGTTGTAACAATTCACCCGTGTTTTTAGCCCTTGTGCATGCAAATAGTGGAATTTCTTTAAAATTTAGTAAGGATAATATGGACCAATGTTTTCTGATTATATTTTTCACTTGTCCTGTTTGAGTGGAGTGCGGTAATATACATGTAAATGTATCCTGTTGCTCTTTTTGTCTTGTTCTGGGTTTTAGCAACCATTGTTGGTGGGTGTTAGAAGCCATTTAATGAGCTTTCTTAAATTATTTTAGAAGGATACCCTCTGGCTCTGAACCGATTGTACATCTCCTTTGCTTCTATCTTGAAATTATCCTCTGTGCCACACAGTTTCCTTATTCTTAAGAATTGCCCTGTCAGAATGCCGGTTTTCACTGCTCTTGGATGAAAACTTTTAAAATGTAACAACGTGTTGGTATCTGTAGGTTTTTGAAATATTGTCATTTCAAATTTGTTCTGATTATATATGATAGTAATGTTTAGATAATTGATCGATGACCCACCCACAGTCGATTCAAATATGATATGTTTATCACATTTATTTTAATGTAATGAAAAAATTCTTCTAATTCTTGGATATCCCCTGTCCATACCAAAAATATGTCATCAATAAATCTTTTACAGATTTTTATGTGAGCACTAAACTTGCAATTATACACATATTGGTTTTTGAAATTTGCCGTGTATAGGCATGCTATTGTTGGTGCTACTGTCGCTCCCATTGGTATACCATGGATCTGAATATAGTACTGATCTTCAAAATGGAGAAAAAAATTTTTTATCACTATTCTATCTATGTGATTTAACAAATTAATCTTTTCCATTGGCAAATCCATCTGATTCATTTGTGCTGCAATAAGATTTATGGCGCTTTGATGGGGAATTTTGGTATATAGGGAAACCACATCCATGGATATCAGCTATACGGATTCATTCTGAATATCCGTAGTTTGTAATAACTGAATCAAGTGTGCTGAGTCTCTCACAAATGAACCAATGTTGTAGATGAGGGGTTGTAAGTAAAAATCTAAATATTTAGATATGGGCTCATTCAACACATTTTTACTTGATACTATTGGGCGACCTGGTGGGTTTTGTAAAGTCTTGTGAATCTTTGGTACAAAATAGATGTGTGGTGTTGATGGATATTTTTTGAACAAATTTTGAAGCACCGACCCCTGAGGAACTCCACTGCTCACCTTTCTTTCCCCCAAGCGGATTCTGTTTACCACCACCCTCTGCCACCTGTCGGTCAACCAGTTTCTTATCCAGTTCACCACTTTCGGTCCTAAGTTCAACCCTTTCAGCTCATTCACAAGTCTTCTGTGGGGGACCATATCAAAAGCTTTGCTGAAGTCCAAGCAAATTACATCTAGAGTCTAGGAAAATCATTCAAAATCACCGCCCTCAAATATGTGAAACCCTATTTTGCATTGAACATAGAAATCAGAATTAAGACATCCAGGTTGAGACAGGTTTAGTCCACTGGTATTTTAGAGCGATGTCTGTCAAAGCTGACACATACAGTAGACACACCCATTATAGAAACATACAAGTGGTTAAAATGAATGGCACAAACCCTGCAGTAAATGTTTGCACTTCCACATGTGAGTGGTGCTGCTTCCATACATAACTGACCCCTTTTTGGAAATATACAAGTGCCACCAGTTAAGTACGAGGCTGCAATTTTAATTTGGCTTTATTGTGATGATGGAAATAAACAATGGGAGATTAAGCAGAATAGCTCCCTTAATTTAATGGAGATGGGAAGGCGGTAGAACGAGAGGACATGAAATGAGATTGAAGGGGGGCAGACTCAAAAAAGATGTCAGGAAGTATTTTTTCATGGAGAGGGTGGTGGATGCTTGGAATGCCCTCCCGCGGGAGGTGGTGGAGATGAAAACGGTAACGGAATTCAAACATGCGTGGGATATGCATAAAGGAATCCTGTGCAGCAGGAATGGATCCTCAGAAGCTTAGCTGAAATTGGGTGGCGGAGCAGGTGGGGGGAAGAGGGGTTGGTGGTTGGGAGGCTAGGATAGGGGAGGGCAGACTTATACGGTCTGTACCAGAGCCGGTGATGGGAGACGGGACTGGTGGTTGGGAGGCGGGAAATACTACTGGGCAGACTTATACGGTCTGTGCCCTGAAAAAGACAGGTACAAATTCAAGATATGAGTTTATCTTGGGCAGACTAGATGGACCATGCAGGTCTTTTTCTGCCGTCATCTACTATGTTACTATGTTATGTAGAATAGCTCCCTTAATTTAATGTAGACAAATGTAAAGTGATGTACATTGCCAAGAATAATCCAAATCATAGTTGCCTGATGCTAGGGTCCACCTTAGGAGTCAGCATCCAAGAAAAATTTCTAGGTGTCATTGTAGAAAATATGCTGAAATCTTCTGCCCAGTGGAAAAAAAGCAAGCAGGATGATAGGAATTATCAAAAAAGGGATGCAAAATAAGATGAAGAATATTATAATGCCTCTGTATCGATCCATGGTGCGACCTCATCTTGATTATTACGTTCAATTCTGGTCACCGTATGTCAAAAAAGATATAGCGGGATTAGAAAAGGTTCAAAGAAGAATGGCCAAAATTATGAAGAGGGTTGAACACCTCTCATATGAAGAAAGGCTAAAGAGGTTAGGGCTTTTCAGCTTGAAAAAGAGACGGATGAGGGGAGATATAATTGAGATCTACAAAATCCTGAGTAGTGTAGAACGAGTAAAAATTAATCGATTTTTTACTCTTTCAAAAAGTACAAAGACTAGGGGACACTCAATGAAGTTACATGGAAATACGTTAAAACAAATAGGAGAAAATATTTTTTTCACTCAATAAATAGTTAAGCTCTAGGACTTGTTGGCAGAGGATGTGGTAGCAGCAGTTAGTGTATGTGGGTTTAAAAAACATTTGGACAAGTTCCTAGAGGAAAAGTCCATCGTCTGCTATTAAGGCAGACATGAGGAAGCCACTGCTTGCCCTGGGATTGGTAGCATGGAATGTTGCTACTATTTGGGTTTCTGTTGCAGAGTTTGGTACCATCCGCAAAGAGACAAACCTTACCAGACAGCCCTTCCGCAATATATTTATACAGAGAAATGTACAGTGTGTCAGAAGAAACTATTTATACTTTTCTCGTCTGCAAGAGCTCCAGGCTCCAGGCTCGAGGGCGAAGTCGAGTGGAGCAGTGACAGATTCCCGGCCTGGGCGAGTTCTCAGCCCCAAGTTCTGAGGGTGTACTCCAGCAGAATGACAGATGGTTCCCAGTCGGGCGAGATGCGCCTGCGGGAGACCAGGGCCTGAACCCAAAGCCTGAGTTGGGCAGCGGACGGCGCAGTGGACGGCGCCCCGGTCTGAATTGGGACACGCCAGAGGGAGCCACCTAGCCTGGAGGTCAAGGCCCGGGCTGAGCAGAAGACATGTTATAGTTGTGTTTGCTGTAGTTCTATCTTTTCTGAGGTCTATATGCAGTTTTCTTATCTCTACACATCTCCAACAGGTCTCCCTTCCCTCTCACTGACTGTTGTCTCCTCTCCTGTCCCTGCAAATACATGAACACAGAAAGTAGAGCATGGGTTGCAGGAACTAAGAACTTTGCTTTCCAACCCCCTGCTATTGCAGTAGCAGAGGGTAAGGGAATAGCTGCAGTAGGAAGCAGTGACAGCTCCTACACAGATTTACAAGATCTCCTTTAAGTTTACTCACTCATTTCTTCTATAAGCTTTCAGTGGAACTACATTTCCCAGCAGCTCTTTTAGTGGGGAGGTGGATACATTCCTGTGTCCTCTACTCTTCTGGTCTCCTTAAACAGTCTAGCACAAGGAATCTCAAAAAAGCTGAAGTACAGTCTCTTTCCTTCTGGCTGCATACAAGGGCTTTGCTTTTGAACAGCTGTTTCTGCTGCTTTAGTTCCACAGTCCTTTACTTACAAGGAAAACATTTGAAGACCCCAAGGGAGAGCACATATAGATATGAAATGTATACAGAGCATGCTTGAAGAAAATTATATTAAAATTGTTTTCATTAAAGATAAAATAGTTCATTCCTCCAATACATATGTGATTTTAAAAATCTGCAAGGTATTTATTAGAAATCAAAGCATGTAGTCTTTGGATGCCTAAGTGGATTTTCTTTACTATGTTTTGTACATACTGCTCTAATTAACCCTGAAGGCTAAGGGTTTCTGTAACATATCAGTTGAACACAAAATGTTATTTTTGCTTTATGTATTTTATGCATATAGCAAGTCAATTTTCAGTAAAACATCTGGGGAAAATTGTTCCTGTATTTGGAGGCACTATGGAGGGAATTCAATAAATGGCACAGAAAATTCAGAACTAAGCACTGTTCAATAAAGGACACACGCCTTATATAGAATAGCATTTAGTGCAGATCCCGCACTGAACTTACACCTGCTGAAACCGTGTGTAAATGCTGGCACCCAAGTTAGGCATGGTTAGGCAGTATTCTGTAATTCCGTGCAAAACACCCTGATACATTCTATGCTACCAATCCCAGGGCAAGCAGTGGCTTCCCCATGTCTGTCTCAATAGCAGGCATGGGGAAGCCAATCAATAGCAGTGTCACAAAATGCCTAGCTACCCACCAGTGGTTACCCCGTAGCCACTTGGAGGGTCTATCCCCAGCACAGCTCAGGTCTGCCTGCACCTGCTTCTTGTGCACCCTCCTCCCATTGACTGGATCACAACAACCTCTGTGTGAGTCTCCTGCTCTCAAACTATCCTCAGTGATTTCTAGGTTACTGGAGCCACACTCCCAGTGGCCCCACAGTTCCCAGAAAACACTCAGAGACCCAACACACAAACCACCAGGATTCTTTATCAGTCCAGATAGGCAGAAGCAACAAACTAAATTGTTTATTGTCTTAAGTAGAGAGGTGCGGTAACCGTGTTAGTCCACTTTTAAAGGTAATCAATAGAAATAAAACAAAATAAAACATGGAAAAGAAAATAAGATGATACCTTTTTTATTGGACATAACAATACATTTCTTGATTAGCTTTCGAAGGTTGCCCTTCTTTGTCAGATCGGAAATAAGCAAATGTTGGTAGATGACAGTATATATATAAGTGAAACATCAAAGCATTTCAGTGGCAGTCTAACAGGATGGGGGTGGATAGGTGAGAGACAGGGAGATATGCATGGAGACAGGAGGGTAACAAACAAAGCAGTACATTTTTTTTGTTTTGTTACATTTGTACCCCATGCTTTCCCACTCATGGCAGGCTCAATGCAGCTTACATGGGGCAATGGAGGATTAAGTGACTTGCCCAGAGTCACAAGGAGCTCCCTGTGCCTGAAGTGGGAATTGAACTCAGTTCCTCAGGACCAAAGTCCACCACCCTAACCACTAGGCTGCTCCTCCACTCCATGGTTTATAATGGGCTAGAAAACCCAGATCTTTGTTAAGTCCTGTCTGGTGGGTGTCAAAATATTTAATCATTCTGACTTCAAAGGTCTTACGTTCCTGTATTGTTTTAAAGTTACCTTTCAAGATTCTTACTATAAAATCACTGCTACAGTGTTCTGGTTTTGTAAAGCCCATTACAAACCATAAAAATGTACTGCTTTGTTTGTTGATATATATATGGTGTGTAGCCCCGCCCAGTGCATCTCAGGATGCAGTGGGCAGGGCTGGGCGCCACCATTTTGCGGCATCAAAGAAAGAGGAGGGAGGCAGGCTACCTCCCTCCTCCAACCCACAAGGTAGGGGGGTAGGGGGGTAGGGATGGAGGGGGCGGATTGATCACTGGACCACCAGGAACCCTTTGCTGGGAGGGTAAGGGGGGCTGGAGACCCACCGGATCTCCAGCCGTCCCTGAACCTGGGGGGGGGGGGGACCGGAGGTCCGCTGGACCTCCAGCCCCCTGTTGCTTGGGGGGGGGTTGGTCGCCCACCAGGGACTGTTTTGGAAATGTTGAGGGGAGTTAGGGGGGGGATCATCGGGGGACCGGAGGTCTGCCAGACCTCCAGCCCCCTGTCGCTGGGGGGGGTCTTCAGGTTTGCTTTGTTGGGGGTAATGGGGGCCTGCTAGTACGCAAATGCATGCTGGACAGGGCTCACCATTCCTCCCCAATGATCTGCAAACCCTAACGCCAGCTCGAAGCTGGCGTAGGGTTTGCTGCGGCCAGCTACCCAATCTTTGGCATGCGGGTCGATGCTCATTGGGGATGAATATGTTTTGCATGCATTTGCATGCTAGTTGCATTCAGAGCCCTCAAGTGCTTTGTTTCACGCGCTTGGCGACTCTGATCATTGGGCGGTAGCAAACGCCGGTGCTAGTATGGCGCTAACAGCCTCTAGCGCCGGCATTTGCTTTTGATCATCCACTTGTTAATGCTCATGTATTAATTTGCTTCTTGAACTTATTGTAAGTTGTGCTATATTCTGTACATTATTATGTTTTATTCACTTTATTGTTTGTTTGTAAGCCACATTGAACTTGAGGCTATTTCGGGCTAATGTGGGGTATAAATGTCATGAATGAATGAATAAATAAATAAAAACTCTGGGATTTAAAAAAGAAAGAAAGGAATTCACAAACACAGACATACTTACGTACTGAGTATTTCAGATCCTGTAGAAGGAAGAAATATTTTTTGAAATTTTAATTCACATTTAATACACTTTTAGGGGCCCTTTTACTAAGCCGCGTAGGTGCCAACGTGCACCCAAAGTGCGTCAATTTTGAGTTACCACCTTAGCTACCGCGTGGCTCTTGTGGTAATTTCATTTTTGACATGTGTCCGCTACACATGCTGAAAAATATTTTTTCTTTTCTGGCACGCAGCAAAAAACGGGCGGTAATCGTCATTCTACATGTGTAGATGATTACCACATGGTTACCACTTGAGACCTTACCACTAGGTCAATGCTGGTGGTAAGGTCTCAGAACCAAAGTGGATGCACAGCAATTTTCATTTTGCCATACGTCCATTTTCAGCAAAAATTTAAGAAGGCATTTTTTACAGGTGCGCTGATTCCTTATGCGCCCAAAATACACTACCGCAGGCCATTTTTCAGGGCCCCTTTAAGACTTAAAAGTTATACTTACTTCATAGTTCAAATTACTTTAAAAGAATTTACTTACTTCATAGAACAGACCCTGTAAGAAAAAAAATGATTTAAAACAGTGAGATGGTTTTACATATTAATCAAAACTATTTCAAATTTGAATATTTACCCGAATGTTGGTTGTGAACATCTAGCTGTAAAAGAAAATTAGAATTGTAATCACCTGGATCCAGTAGGGAGGTTTTTAACATATTTTAATTATTTATTGTGCACTTTTAATATTTTAATTCATTTTAACTAGTTTTAAATAATAAGTGCAATAAAACACTTTGATTTGCACTTTAATATAGTGTTTGCTCATCCTTACCAGAGTGAGATATCTGGAATCCTGTAACATCAATTGATTCTCTACCTATCTCAAACACTTACTCTTAAAATAACACTCATTAGGTTTATTTATATGGCTAGAGTACCTCCCTTCTGAGAAGTTTCCAATCTGAGGTAACTTGGCTACCCACGACTACACAACAGGTAAGACAGAGATCAACTCTCGACAGAGGGCGACTACATTAACAACCCTGAATAGTTTTGTGTCCTCTTCAAATTTAGGGCCCTATTTACTATGCAACGCTAAGGGCGTATTAGCATTTTTAGCGTACACTAATGATTAGTATGCACTAAACACAGTCACCCATAGGAACATATGGGCAACTCTAGCATTTAGCGTGCACTAAAAACGCTAATGCAGCTTAGTAAACAAGGACTTTAATCACCTCACTTGTTCCAATTTACAGATGATTTATAAATATGTTAAATAGCACCGGTCCCAGTATGGATCCCTACGGCACTCCACTATTCACCCTCCTCCATTAAGAGAAATGGCCATTTGACCCTACCCTCTGTTTTCTGTCCAATACTAATTCCTAATCCACAACAGAACATTGCCTCCTATCCCATGACTTGTTAATTTTCTCAGGAGTCTCTCAAGTGGAACTTTGTCAAAAGCTTTATGAAAATCTAGATACACTACATCAATTGACTCACATTTATCGACATGTTTATTCATGCCTTCAAAGAAATGAAACAAATTGGTGAGGCAAGACTACCCTTGGCTGAAATCATGCTGATTCTATCCCATAAAACCATGTTTATCTATGTGTTCCATAATTTTATTCTTTATAATAGTTTCCACTATTTTATCCGACACTGACATCAGACTTACCGGTCTGTAATTTCCCGGATTGCCCCTGGAACCGTTTTAAAAAATTGGCTTTACATTGGTCACCTGCCAATCTTAGGTACTACAGACAATTTTAACGACAGGATATAGATTATTAACAGCAGATCAGCAATTTCATGTTTAAGTTTTTTTAGTACCCTTGGATGTATGCCATCCAGTCCAGGTGATTTACTACTCTTTAATTTGTAGGGAATCTGTGATAAATAATATGTGTAAATGCATGTTAGCATATGGGAATGTTGTAGCACCTTTTAGTAAGTATACCCTATAGGTTTGCACTCACACAATCAAAATAGAACTATAGCTAGTAAAGAATAGCAGAGGAGAGATAATCATCCTACTTGGAAACAGTGCACTAAAGATCTCCATTACTCACTACCAACAGATTTACTCTTATTTTTTGAAAGGTCACAGTTGAAGTAGTAAGGGAAGAGATCACACATCCCACTAACCATGCCTTTATTACTTTAATCAGTTCTTGAGTGCCAGATGGACATGCATGGAAGACCATGATACTGAGGGCTTAGTTTCTACAGTCCCAATTGCTTATATTCTTACTGAAGAAGATAACTGTTCAGTTTTACATTTCAGGAAAAATCTCACATATTTCAGTATTATCAATTCCTTCATTGACACCCTTAAGCTGAAACCACACAGCTCTATGATCAACCTGTCAACACAATTTGGAAGATCTGTACATACATTGCCATTCAGAGGACCTTTTCCTAAAGGTCCCCTGAATGGCAACCTGGAACTATCGCCAGCCCACTGCGGCCACTGGTGGTAGTTCCGCCTTCGCACGCCATTTCCAGCACTACAGCAAATAATTCTATAATTGGTTACCACTGGGAGCTCTTACCCCCCCCCCCCCCCTCCATATGGCCATGCAGTAAGAATAATCTTACCGCATGGCCATGTATTTTGTAGGGGCTTTTACCCATTGTGGTAAAAAGGGCCCTAGCGTCATGCAAAAACGGCCCCCGCTGATACAACAGGGTCCTACTGTAGCTTGGTAAAAGGACCCCTCAATAAATTATTGCTACAATCAACCTCTGGACATACATGCTTTTTGGTTTGTCAGCATTCCATCCTTACTGCTCCTTCTCTGGTATACCATAGGGATTTTTTTTTCCTTATTTGTGGTGGTGTTAGTACCTTTTAAGCCAATCTCTTCCTAATATCACATCATATATCATATCATACAGTATATATCCAGCATGCCACAATTCTAAACCACGGGGCCAACAAATTACTTCCATGTAAAATACACTGGCATTTCATGTAATACCTTTTCAATGATGACCTTGAAAAGACTGCAGTTAAGTTTGCTTTGCTCTATCTCCCTCTTGTGGCTTGCTTCAAATTAATGTAACAGCTGATTCAGTATTAAGGAGGTCTTTTACGAAGCGGCAGTAAATCCAATGCGGGCTTACAACTCACTAATCCAGAAATACCACTCTGATACCGCAGCAGCCCGGCAGTAGTTCCCACCCCCAGTGCATGCCACTTCCTGTGCAAAAAATGTTTTTATTTTTGTAGTGCTGGTCTTTATCTGGTGGTAATCGGGCCCTGCACTCCCCTCACTCCTGCCCCTCGCGATGCCCTTCCAAAATGCTGCACCCTCTCGCAGCAGGTCATGGTTCTTCATGTAGTGCTATGAGTGATCATGGCAGCCATTTTGGAAATCACCTCAAGAGGCAGGAATTAGGTGACTGAGCTCCTGCCCCAAATGACCACCACTGGACTACCAGGGATACAGGTAGGCCCTGTAGAGCCTACCTGGATGGTGGGGGGGTTGGTGTGGGGGGAACTAGTTTCTTTCCGTGGGCTGGGGAAGGAGGCAGGGAAGAAGAGGGCTTTGTCAGGGGTGGGAGGTGGCTCAGGATCAGATTTAAAAAAAAAAAAAGTAATGTGGATGACAGCCCGATATTCAGCCAGGGCATCAATTCCGCCTAAAATTAGCCCCCTATATTCAGTGCCGGTGCTCGGACATGGCCCAGCGCTGAATATTGGGGGCTAATTTAGCATTTTAAACTGGTCTGCTGTCAATTTAACAACAGAAAACATGATACATAAGAACGGAAAAAGAAAGAAGAATAGTGGTCCTGAAATGAACTTATAAATTTATGTCTTTTTAGTATTTTGAAAGCAGAGTATAGCTCTTTGTCCTTCTATTTTCTGGCTTGCTGTTTGAAATGTCACTACTTTCTTCTGTATTGTGGATTCAGCATTCATGGTACTCTCATTACCATCTATATTACGTATGTAAAGTAGAAGTGCTAAATCAATATACATTAAATGAACACCTGCTGAAGACTGATTGCCTCCCTCCTGAGAAGGAAAACATTTTGATTTGAATTTAGACTTAATTACTGGCCTTTCCATATCTAAGCTCAAGGCAAGTTGTGTTGAAGTTCAGGTGCCAAGAAAGGATAGCTTGTGGTAATTGATACATTTACTTTCCAAAGGATTTGTTAACTGAATGGTCCTGAAATGTGGTGTACAGGAGTGAGTTAGAATGATCTCTGCTACTAGCACTAAAATGAAATAAAACAAAGTTGAAGGAGCAACATTCTATTTAGCCTCCATTTGAGTCTCAATTGATTTCCTATAGAAACTATCAAAATTTCATCCCCTTCCCACCCCATACAGTAATATCCAAATTTGAAAAACTAAAATTGTCTAATGCTCCTTCAATAACCTAGCTCAACACCTAGGGGTCCTTTTACTAAGCATCGCTAAAAAATGGCCTGCGCTATCCCCAACACAGGTCTTTTCCACGCGCTAAGGCCACTTTTGGTTCTTCCAAGAAATTACTGATTTTTCTATTTCGACAATAATGGCCACATGCTAATTTTTCCATTATTGCGTGGCCGTTAGTGTTTGAGCACTTATTGACACATTTTGTAGACAGTAAAGGCTCACATGCTATCCACATGCTAATTGCCTACTCTCCACCCCCAGACCTGCCCCCAGTGCTAAAAAATAAATTTTATTTTTTAACACATGGGTAGCATGTCCACATGCAAAAACTACCAATGAACAGCTGAGCACATCCCACAGTAGTGCATTTTAGCCTGTGGTAAGCACATGTTAGTGTTTACCGCAGCTTAGTAAAATGACCCCAAAGTTTGCTTGAATTAGATGTAGCTTTTCACAGAGCTGGCAGAACACAGTAAGCAGGGTAGGCATGGCAGGGGGGGGGTGCCAGAGATTGTCATGCTTACCCTTGCTTACCCTTCCCCCACCACCATAGCAATGCTGCCATCCCCCTCCGACGTACTATTACCTTGCCGCCCGCCCTGGTGGTGTAGCGGCCTCTGTGGCTGTGGGGGCAGGAAAGAATCCCACTCATTCCTGCCCGCTGACACTACTCCATCTCCGGTGCTCTCCACTTTTCTCATCTGTGTCACGGACAGCCCTGCCGTATTTTAAAAATGTCTGTGTTCTAGTCCACATCTAGGAAGCCAACAAGTCCAGCAGTTGAAAACGCAAATAAATAAATAAAATAACCAAAGCAAATATATCAATCACATCAATCTCCTCATTATTGTAACCTTAAAAATTACCCCCCCCCCCCCCCCCCCCCCCCGTTTACTAAGCCATAAATACACAGAAACTTATAAACTGGCAGGCACTCTTGATATCATTGACGGTACACTTTTGGAGTTTTGGTACTATTTTTTAAGGATGTTTCCTGCTTGGTTTCAATGCCTCCATTTAGAAGTTTTATGAATGTTTAAATGAGGACTTTTTAACTGTTTTTATGTGACAGTCCTTTAATGATATACTTTTATTTCCTCATGTATTTTTTACATTTTCACTTGTTCATTTTTTTAAATTTGATAGTGCCCATGTCTTCTCTGTACACTCTTTAGAGTAGCCCTTGTTGGATAATCTATCAATAAGATTTGTGCTCCATATACCTATCTATGTATATTTTTTTTGTGCCATGGCATTTATCTTGCTATCCCTCTGTCTTGTCATCCCTCTATTTTGTACCCCCTTTTATGCCTCCCAGTTTTTTCTGCCAATTTTATAAGTTTCTGTGTATTTATGGTATTTATAATTGATACTTATATGATATATTTTTAATTGTTCAAGACCACCCAATGTTGTTCTGGTATTTATAAACCCCCCTTTTTAATTTTTAAAATTTTATTTTTAATTTTATTCTTTGCCAGGTTATGTTTTATAAGTTTTTGTGTATTGTTGCATTCTTATTTATTCGAGCCTTTGCATAAATTTGGATGTCTCTATTTACTTGTAAACTTACATTTACATTTATATCATTTTATTTATTTGTCTATGACTCAAATGTAATTTTTCTATTTCTCTGTGTGTCTCTTATATACTAACTTGTATACATTTGTTACATATACAATTTCATTGTTCATTAATTTTCATAAACAATGTTTAAATTGCCAATAGGAGTCTTGGGGGCCCTTTTACTAAACCGTATAGGCGCCTACGCATGCCAAACACTCGCCAAATTGGAGTTACCGCCCGGTTACTGCGTGGCCTTTGCAGTAATTTTAATTTTGGCACGCATCCGCTATGCGTATCTGAAAAATATTTTTTATTTTCTGGCACGTGAGTAACAGGCTAGCGCCAAGTGGCATTTGATGAGCGTAGGTCATTAGCACCCAGATTCTTTACCACTAGGTCAATGACTGTCAGTACGGTCTCAGACCCAAAATGGATGCGCAGCAATTTTGATTTTGCCACATGTCCATTTTTGGCAAAAAAAACAGAGGCCTTTTTTACAGGCACCCTAAAAAATGGATTGGTGCGCGCCCAAAACCTGCACCTACACTACCACAAGCCATTTTTCAGCGCGCCTTTGTAAAAGGACCCCTTTGTTTCATGACTTGTCTGGGAATATGTTTGACATGAAAAATTCCTAAGTATGTACCTTTTACACTTTTTTCCATACTTTGATTTATTTATATTGATTGAATACTGTTTTTATTTTTATGTTAAAAATGTTTAGAGTTTGATATGTTTATTATTTATTTATTTGTTTTTAACTTTTTAAGACCCCTGATGCAGGCTGATAGGGCAGAAACACAAGTCATGTCGGGTCCCCTTTATTGCTTTTGAAGATTGTTTGTAATAAAGACCTTTCCTGGACACCATCTGCGAGAGGTTCTTCTTTTTTTCTTTCTCTACAGTTTGATGCCATAGACAGACGGTAACCATACAGGGGATCCTACACTGAAAAGATGAGTTCCACCTTAAGACAGATGGAACCAGGCTGCTAGTGCCAAAGTTTCAAAAGAAGATAGAGCAGTTTTTAAAGAAGAACCTGAGAGAAAGCCAACAAACAGGAGTGCATGGCTTGGAGTGAGGTATCTTTGAAGGATACTATCAAAACAGAGAAGTTAGAGCATGCCAATAGAGATTTTACAACAAAGGCAAAAGTAAGCTCGGTGCTTTTAAGGGAAGAGCAGACAGAGAGCAAATTATCCCTGTCAACTACTAAGCACGTTGTAGATATAAAGAAAAACACACTTTGAAATGTCTGCATATAATTTTTAGAAGCCTAGAATTAAGAATATATAACACTAGACAAAGAAGCTGGCATAATAGCCTTCTTGGGGACCTGGTGAAATAAGGATAACCATTGGGACACTGTGATAGGTTAGATCAAATTAGAGGAATGTGTCAAGCAGAATAGAAATTCTGCAGGAAATAGATTGCAATGCGGAATCCTTATGGATCGAAATTTCATGTATAAAGGGAAAGAGAATGCTGGTGGGACAGCTACGACAGATGAGGACATGCTAACAGAAATTAGTAAACTTAACAAATTTGGCAATACTATAATAATGAGTGATTTCAATTACCAATCACTAAAAAAAGAGGGAGAGATAACAACATCAAAAACCAAAGGAATGCAACAATATCTGTTATCAAAATTGAAGCTAAGAAGTACTTAAAACTTCCGTGCCATGTGGAGGGGCATAATCAAAAGGGACATCCTCGTTTCAATTTGGACATCCTCGCAGAACGTCCCAATCCAGGGGCGGGGAAACCCTTATTTTCAAAACAAGATGGACGTCCATCTTTCGTTTCAATAATACGGTCAGGGACGTCCAGATCCTTAAATTTGGTCATCCCTAATTTGGTCGTCCCTAGACTTGGTCGTTTCTGATTTTTGGCGATAATGGAAACCAAGAACGTCCATCTCAGAAATGACCAAATACAAGCCCTTTGGCCGTTGGAGGAGCCAGCATTCGTAGTGCACTAGTCCCCCTGACATGCCAAGACACCAACCGGGCACCCTAGGGGGCACTGCAGTGGACTTCATAAATTGCTCCCAGGTACATAGCTCCCTTACCGTGTCTGCTGAGCCCACCAACCCCCCTCCCAGAACCCACTACCCACAACTGTTAGTTGATAAAATTTGTTTTTTATATATTTTTATTCTGCCTCTCACTAACCTACAATTCCTCCTTTAAACCCCAATCTTTAAGTTCCCAAAGCACAAAGCAAAATAGTGTTCACTTTGTCAGAAAGAAAGTTCAGTGGGACCTTTCCTCTTTATATACTTTTGAATCTAAGGGGACCAGAGAAATGTCCTCTTCTTTCAGAACTTGTCAAAAGTGGTGCACCAGTGGTTCTTCTAGCTTCTCTTGGTTTCCACAATGGCAATGATCAATCATCCTAATTTTAAACAACCTAGAAGTTTGGCCACATAATCAAGCAAATCATGAAAACAAGTGATGGTATGCTTAAACACATATGCCCATCCTTTTGTCAGATCTTCTAACTCTGCAACTCCATTGTTATATCAGAAATGGAACACTAGCACACTTTCTGTGACCCAAGTGCTCTTTAGATTGCTTGATCCAAACATTCAATTTACACATTAAAAAACCCATTTAAATTTCGATTTCACAATATACCATCATACTGCTAGTTGAAATAAAAAATTGTGAACCTCTAGAACCAACCACTTATTAATTTTTTGCCAAAGCTTCAGATGATGTAGGGCCCTGTTTTCTAAGGTGCACCAAACACTAGAGGCACCTACTGTATATATTCCTATGGGCATGTGCTAATATTTAGTGCATGCTAAAAACGCTAGCGCACCTATAGTACAGCTTAGTAAACAGGGTTCCTAGCATATTTAAATACAGAAGCAATGATACCTTCCATAGGAAGATTTCTACATTGGGACAGTAATTGTTCTCTATCATTATATAAAGCTTATTATTTGGTTTGTTTTATTATGGATAACCTCTATCGAATAATTTTTGAACACAAGTAGAGGAAGCAATCCAATATTCACTGGCTGAATAACAAATACTTCGGTAAAACATAAAAAATGAGAAAAATGCAGACTTATCTTTGCATGGGTAGGATACATACTATCATAAGTACATAATACATACATAAGTATTGCCATACTGGGACAGACCGAAGGTCAATCAAGTCCAGCATCCTGTTTCCAACAGTGGCCAATCCAGGTTATAAGTACCTGGCAAGATCCCAAAACAGTACAATCCTAGAAATAAGGAGTGGAATTTCCCCCAAGTCCATTTTAATAATAGCTTATGGGCTTTTCTTTTAGGAAGTTATCCAAACCATTTTAAATCCTCACTAAGCTAACTGCTTTTACTACTTTCTCTGGCAACGAATTTCAGAGTTTACACATTGACTGAAGAAATATTTTTTCCGTTTCTTTTTAAATGTACTACATTGTAGCTTCATTGCATACCCCCTAATCATAGTATTTTGTGAAAGAGTAAACAAGCGATTCACGTCTACCCATTCTATTCCACTCATTATTTTATACCTTAAGAATATTTCTGACTGTAAGTATAGAATAAACAGATGTCCAAGACTCTCCATTTTCAAACTTTACCACCACATCTAAAAAAGAATTCGGGGTGGATGACAAAAATATGCAAACCAAATTGTAGGATAATGCCCATGTAAGTAATTCACAAACTGCCAAAATTGATTTTCAGATCAAATCCACAATATAAACACGTCATCAAATAGTGGTTTCAACAAAGCAAGAAAAGTTTTGCCAGAAAAGTATACAGGCACTTGGTCTTAAAGTCAGCCATAATTAAGTTAGTTTTGGCAGGAACAGAAGATGCCCCCCCCCCCCCCCCCACCCATACTCACTCCTGACAATGTTGATATGAACAAACTAAAAATAAAGTAGCAACAGTATATCACAAAGTTAGCGTAGCTAAGGAGCTCATTTTCAGGTCTATTAGAGCAGCATGTTGGTCCCTGGAGTAGTGTAGTGGTCGGTGCAGTGCACTATGGAGTGGGGGACCCAGGTCCCTATGTCCCTTTAACTGTCAAACTTGTGGTAGAAACTATGACCCCTCCCAAAGTCACCAGAACCCTACTGTACCCATAGTGCCCCCTTCACCTATAAGGGCTACTGTAGTGCTGTACAGTGGAGCGGCAGTAGGTTTTGGGTGGGTTTCAGAGAGCTCAGGGGACAAGTTAAGGGAGCAAAGGTGAGATGTGTACCTGGGGGCATTTTTATGAAGTTCACAGAAGTGCCCTCTAGGGTGCCCCATTTATTTCCTGGGATGTCTGGGGGACCAGTCTGCTAAAAATGCTGTCTCTTCCTACATCCCAATTGCTTGATTTTCTACATTTTGCACTTATTCTGATTTTTTTTTTAATGGACCAAAAACCAAAACGTCCAGAGCACAAAACCTTGTTCGAAAACAGTATTTAAAAAAAAAAAAGTTGGACTTAGATGTCATATCCAAAATGCCCCTCTAAGGGCCCTGTTTACTAAGCCAGAAGCCTCCCAGAAACGCCACAAAATCATCCCGAAAATTTCTCGACCTGCACTTCCCCAGCTGCAAAGGACTAAAATACAAGCTGATGCATGATACCACCTTCTCGTACTTGGGCACAAAGCTGTGGAACGCATTACCTAGAAACCTGAAAACAATCAACGAAACAACTACCTTTCGTAAATCCCAGAAGACATATCTCTTTAACAAAGCATACAATGAAAACCTAGAACCTTACTAATCCACTGCTGAAAACCTACTGTTCACTATACCTAATAAACGCCTCCCTTCTACTCTCTACTTCTCCCTTAACTAACCTCTATACTACAATAATTGTACCTGACATCCAAGAATAATTGTGTTACAAAACTATGTAAGCAACTTTGAGCCTGCAAATAGGTGGGAAAAGGTGGGATCCAAATGCAATAAATAATAATAATAAATAAGCAGCATCATAGGCGTGTTAACATTTTTAATGCGCGTTAATCATGTACGTGACTACAATATCCCTATACGCGCCTACATGGTTAGCGTGTGCGCTAAGTGTAGGCGCACTAAAAACACTAACGCACCTTAGTAAACAGGGCCCTAAATCTACTAAAAATTGTGTGAGGACACAGTGAGGATAAGAGTATGTTTCCAAGCCAGGGAGACAACTTGAATCACATCCAATTGACATTTTGTGTAGTTCCCTCTGTCATAATTTTTTTGCTTTTCTCTTTTATATTTGTTTTATTTGTCATCTCAGGGCAATGTCAACAGTATGCACTATTTTGCAATAGTGAGCACTGATTCAAAATAACGCTCACTATTGCAAAATAGTGTCCACTTTTGTTGCAGTGGTGTGCCCTGTTGAAAAATAGTCTGCACTCTTGATGACAGAAAAAAATCCCCGTCTTTTCAGGCTGAAAACAAGAGGAAACAACAAGGGAAATGTTTCAAATTAATACACATCCATATAAATCACGTATGAGGAATCACAATTAGCAATGGGTATGAAAATCAAGACAGCTTCAATAGTTTCAAGACCTTCAACCACAGAGCTACACCAAGAGCATGTTCCACTCACTCTGGGGTCCTTTTACCAAGTTGTGGTAAAAAGGGCCCTGCGCTAGTGACGGGAGCCATTTTTGCTGTGCACTGTGGCCCATTTTACCACAGCAGGGAAGAAAGGTTGAAAATTGCCATGGCCATATGGTAAGATTGCTCTCACTGTGTGGCCATGTGAGGGTGGCAATGAGGACTCCCGCGCTAACCTGGCAGTAACTGGGTAGTGCGTGGCACAGCCCGATTACTGTTAGGTTAGCACTACGCTAAAAATACAGCCCTGTTTTCCCCAGTGCGGGAAATGGTGTGCGCTGGGACTGGAACCTCTGGCGGCACCCATGATTGGGTCATCTTAATGGTTAACATCTCTCCAATATGTGACCATCTTTGAGAAAAAAATGACTAACGTCACCAGAAACAAAAAAATGAGGTTTTAATGAATTCCGATACAACAGTACAAACCCCATCCTTTTATGTGGAAATATTAAAAAGTAACAGAAGTGCAAATATGTAAATTTATCAGACTGCTTTATAACTATGACATGAAAAATCGGCCACCTAAATAGGTGGCGGTAAGGGCTCCTCCCAGAAATGGCTGTGCACCAATCCCTCTAATTAGCACAGGACCATTTTTTTTTTGGGGGGGGGGGGCAAAACGACCTTTTACCTGCTTCAGTAAAAGGGAGCCTCAGCGCACAGTAAATCCATGTGCCGACACGACTGCAGGCCCCCTTTTACCACAGCTTGGTAAAAGGGGCCCTTAGTGCTTCATCTACCCACTACTTCTCATCACGTTTAGACTACTGTAATATAGTGTATGCAGGTCTTTCAAAATTTAATCTAAGACGACTACAGATGATACAAAATATGATAGGATTACTCCATTGTTATATCAATTGCACTGGCTTCCAAAAGAAGCAAGGATAAAATTTAAAGTTCTGATATTGACACACAAAGCTTTTTATTCATTTAGTCCATCATATCTGTCTAACCTTACTATCCCCTAATCCAACTCGGACACTGCGGTCATTGACAGATAATAGACTTGTAATTCCATCTCCATCCAAAGCTAGATGAGAATCAACGCGAACATCGGCATTCTTTTTTCTAGCTCTGTCTCTTTGGAACTGTCTTCCTAAAGAACTTAGACTTGAGGACTCTTATACTCATTTTCGTAAAGCTTTAAAAACACATCTCTTTCAAGAGTCACTAGAAATAATCACCTAAAATCAAAATATAGGAAAAGTATAACAAACTGAAAGGGGAAAAAAAAGCCCACAGTTTGTGAAATCCGTACATGTGTTGACTTTTTGTAGTGCTTTCCTATCACAAATGGATTTCAGCATATGTTTATCTACTGTTTTTAGTGTCATTTTATGTTATTTTATATTGTAAACCATTCTGATTTACTTTTGCAATAAGTGACGGTCTAGTAAATGAATAAACGATAAACGATACTTATGTAATTTAAATGTTTCAGTGTGCTTCATTGTGAAGTTTGCAGACATTTAAATGGAAAATAAGGGGATATCTTTTTATTGGACTAACAATACATTTTTGACTAGCTTTTGGAAGATAGTCAAGACAGGCCTCCAAAAGCTAGTCAAAAATGTACTGTTAATCCAATAAAAAGATATCACATTATTTTCCATTTTTATTTTATTTATTAGACTTAAATCTGATCCATCCTCATGCTCATGGAGCAGACACATACTTAGCTGTAAAATATAAGTCTGCATTAATGGATATATGTTAGCTCTGTTCATTGTTCTCAGATTTACTGTGCTTCAGTTAAGGAGTCAGAAACTTAAACTGAAGGCTGGAAGCAATGGACGAGCACTCGTAATCTGTAAGACTATGTAATATTTCTTTTATCCCATTCATTCTATTTGTTACCACATCCTTTATCTTTGGATGGCATTAACATAGCAAAAAAAGGTATAGAGTAATTTATTTGATATATGGCATGAATAAAAGAACAATAACAAAAAGGAAATACTAATTAGCATTCAGTTTCACATAAACAGCAGAGTTGGGAGAGATTTGTTTTTTTTTTTTGGGGGGGGGTCATTTTTCCCCTCCTCTGTTGTGTGTTCTCCTACTCTCCGTTTCATTGTGCTGTTTTATTTCCATTCCTTCTCTCTCTGTCTTATTGTTCCCTTCCCTTCTCCCCATCTTCATAGTTATGAAAGATGATCGAGTAACTCAAATTTAATCTCCGACAGGCTGGTGTTGTCCATAGTGCTATTTGTTACTAGCACAAACTAAAGGCAATTCTGTAACAGTGCACCTGATATGCATAAGGACATGCACTGTAGCATATGCACAACTGTTAGGGGCATACATAAGTACATAAGTATTGCCATACTGGGAAAGACCAAAGGTCCATCGAGCCCCGCATCCTGTTTCCAACAGTGGCCAATCCAGGTCACAAATACCCGGCAAGATCCCAAAAATGTACAAAACATTTTATACTGCTTATCCCAGAAATAGTGAATTTTCCCCAAGTCCATTTAATAACGGTCTATGGACTTTTCCTTTAGGAAGCCGTCCAAACATTTTTTAAACTCCGCTAAGTTAACCGCCTTTACCACATTCTCTGGCAACGAATTCCAGAGTTTAATTGCACGTTGAGTGAAGAAACATTTTCTCTGATTCGTTTTAAATTTACTACATTGTAGCTTCATCACATGCCCCCTAATCCTAGTATTTTTGGAAAGTGTGAACAGATGCTTCACATCTACCCGTTCAACTCCACTCATTATTTTATAGACCTATATCATATCTCCCCTCAGCCGCCTTTTCTCCATATGGACAGAGCATATCTCCCACTTATAAATACTGTACGTTGCATGCTCTCCTTGCTGCATTTGAAGGTCCTTTTACTAAGCAGCGGTAAGCGCACCGTGGGCTTACTGCACACCAATCTGGAGCTACCGCCAGGCTATCACAGGAGCCCGGCTTTAGTTCCCACCTCTAGGGTGCACGATTTCCAACACTACAAAAATATGTCCTATTGTTGTAGCGCTGGTGGTTAACTAGCAGTAATCAGGCAGCACTGCGTGCTGCCCAGTTGCTGCCTGGTTAGCGTGGGAGCCCTTACTGTCACCTCAATGGGTGGCGGTAAGGGCTGCCAACCGAAATGGCTGTGTGGTAAGCGGTACACTTACCACAGGGCCATTTCTTTTTCTCAAGAATGGACAGCCTTTTACCCACTGTGGTAAAAGGGGGCCTCGGCGTTTAACAAAAACACACACTGATACTAATGCAGGCCTCCTTTTACCGCAGCTTAGTAAAAGGACCCCATTTATTCCTGCATACACTTGGTGTAGTGGGCATGTCTACATTTAGATGTAAAAACAAAATAGTGAGGAGAAACCAAGGAGGATACCAAAAACCTTTTAATTGGGTTTCTAAAAAACGACCCGACATGGCCGTGTTTCGGCCCTAAGGCCTGCCTCAGGGGTCTTGATCAATCTCAGGTGTTGCAGTGTAATATTATACACCGACGAGAATTTTAGGAAAATCAAAAACTTCTCCTGACAACACGCCATTTGCAAAGGAGAACAGACCAAAGAAGTTTTTGATTTTCCTAAAATTGTGCATAAATTCTCATCACTGTATAATATTACACTGCAACACCTGAGATTGATCAAGACCCCTGAGGCAGACCTTAGGGCCGAAACACGGCTGTGTCAGGTTGTTTTTTAGAAACCCAATAAAAAGTTTTTTGGTATCCTCCTTGGTTTCTCCTCACTATTTTGTTTTTACATCTCACGGTATCGTGAGGTTTTTTACCTCCTTTTTCATGTCTACATTTAGGCACACTAATGTGGGTTTATATTAGTATTCTATAATAGAATCTTGGCACCCAGATAGTGTTATAGAATAGGTTCTCCCTATGTTGCATCAGCACACTTACGTCTAGGTCCCCCTTTATATAATTTCCCCCACCAGGGCCTGAGCTAACTGCCCAACCCAGCTTCTGATGCAAGTATAAATCATATCCCAGTACCAGAAGTGCCTCCTCCCCTCTTTCCTTGGCTTAATACACACAGTTTTCATCCCAACAGAGGAGATATGAATGAAGCTAGCTTGTATAGCTGCCTCACATCCAAGCCAAATCTCAACTACTTGAAATAGAGAGAGAATGCTACCATAATTTTCCTACCAACAGAGGCAGATGAGTAAAAAGGAGTCACTTATCCCCATCCATAGTTTTCAGTTCATCCAGCTCTTCCTCAAACCCAGGTAGTATGAGAGCATTAAGAAACTGAGATGATAAAGCAATAAGCTAAAGATTGTCCTGAGGAATATAGGAGGCAGACTAGACAGCAAAGGAATAGGTGCCTTCAGCACTGGCAACTGACATGTGATGGACTTTTAACTGGACTTACATCTATACAAACTTAAAGGAGTTTATTAGACATGATAGCATGACAGAGAGGTTATGTTTATGTTTTTATATTTATTAAAACTTGATACACCACCTTTCAGGTAAAATCAAAGACGTTTACAACTATAACAAATTTAAAAACAGAAAGGAACTGCAAAATAAACAGGACAGATATAGTAAGAATTATAAATCAAGCAAAAAGCATAAAGAGGAAAAAAAGGCATGAGAATAAAGAAAGGAACCTGCCAAGCCAGCTAGTTCTGTTGAGTTCAGTCCAGAAGAGGTGCTGTGAGAGGACGTCCAGAGCGGGAGATAACTGTTAAGAATTTGCTGGGAAATTGCTTTGAAACTTGAGTAAAGGTAGACAAATCACTTAGCAAAGGATTTTAAGAAATAGCTTTTCTTATCATATGTTCCATAGGCTAGCATTTAAAGGGCTACTTTAAAATTACTATAGTATCAATATAAAGCATAGCTAATAGGCACAGGGAGATTTTTTAAGCCAAATTTAGGCTCTTAGGTTTTGCCAAAGCTAATTTGTATATTTTTGACAGGTGGTCATGCCTACTTCTGGTCACATTATCCAATCATAATTGAGGATCTTCCCAGGCCATGTCTACTTTTCCATGTTAAATACAATTGTTTTTCAGGGTCTCAAGTGAAGCTTAAGGATCACCTTCCCATAGTGAAATGAGATGTGTCTGTTCTGGGCCATCTTTATTTCAAAGCAAATAGTATCGATGTAGTGCTTTTTCATGGGGTCAAAATGGGGTTTATCTATATAAATAAAATCCCCCCCCTCAGTGTTCTGAAGCTCACTCCATCTGTCCTGAACTCCTGTCCTCCTGGTAGGCTAAGCTATTCGGACTACTCACCCTCAGTCTCAGCCACGCCCATCTGGGCCGTAGGTCACGCCCCATCTGCACATAAAAAGCACCCTCAACATTCTAAAGCACACTCTGAGGCTTCAACAGTTCGTATGTTCGAAGCTCTGTAACCATTTTTAAGCACACTACATCTCTGCCCCGCCCTGACCTATCAGAGAAGGGAGGAGTGTCACAGCTGCACCGCTCTGACCTATCAAAGGGAACTGAAACAGGAAAAGGGAGGAGCGTCACACCAAATGATGGACCTATCAGAGGGAAGTCAAATAGAAGAAGGGAGGAGCGTCAGAGGCCAACTGACCTATCAAAGGGAACTGAAACAGGAAAAGGGAGGAGTGTCACACCGAATGACGGACCTATCAGAGGGAAGTCAAATAGAAGAAGGGAGGAGCATCAGAGGCCAAGGGGACGGCCGTATCTACGTCTCATAGGTTTCCTTGCTTTCTTTTCAGTGTATTGCAGCTGCAGCCACTTAGGTAAGTCTAGCAAGCCTGTCAGCTACTGAATACAGAAAGCAAAAGATAGCATGTGGGAACTTGCTCCATTTTGTTCTCTGGAATGCAGTGATTATTATACAAATGGTCTTGCTTTCATTATTTTGGTAGGGGCTGCCTTCATGACTGTCCACAGTCCCCCCAGTCCTGACACCTGACAGGGGGGACAGGGAAGGACACTCACTGTCTCACATACGCACTCGCACACACTCATTCTCACATACACACACTCACTCTCACAGACACACTCACACCCACTCTCTGTCACACACACACACTTGCACATTCTCACTCTCACACAGTCACTCTCACAGACACTCTCTCAAACATACACAATCCGCGCAAAACCTTGCTAGCGCCTGTTTCATTTCAGCCAGAAACGGGCCTTTTTTACTAGTTATATATGAAGGTGACAAACTCGTTACCTTTCCCTTTAACCGGCGCACAGTGCAGCAGTGGTACAAAATGATCCAAAGGTAATTGATGCTCCACGATATCTGTGTAGAGACACAAGGTGTTAAAACCACCTGTGATGTCAGTGGGAAAGATTGTACTACTAGTAAAACCATTAGGCTCTAACCCCAAAATGATTGCTAATTCGTCATCTGCTTGGATGAGTGTCAGTGATTCCATATTTCTCATTATGGTTCTACATTTGATGGGGGTCATAAGAGATTATTTATTTATTTATTGCACTTGTATCCCACATTTCCCCAACTATTTGCAGGCTCAATGTGGCTTACAAAGCCCTGTTATGGCATTGCCATTCAAGGGTATAGAATACAATTGGTGTTATACAGAAGTCAAGGAAAATAAGAGGATCTGGTCAAGTAGTTATAGAAAGATATTTTCTGAATATAGGTAGATAGGTGTAGTGTCCTAGTTAGTTATGGGTTCTCCTGGTAAGCCTTGTTAAAGAGGTAGGTTTTCAGAGATTTGCGGAAGTTACTTAGTTCATTGATCGTTTTCAGGTGTGTTGGGAGTGCATTCCACAGCTGCGTATTTATGTAAGAAAAGCTGGTCGCGTGCGTTAGTTTGTATTTTACTCCTTTGCAGCTGGGGAAGTGTAGATTAAGAAATGTTCGGGCAGATCTTTTAGCATTTCTGGGAGGCAGGTCAACGAGGTCCATCATGTACGATGGGGCATCTCTGTAAATGATTTTATGAACAATTGTGCAGATCTTGAATGTGGTTCTTTCTTTAAGTGGTAGCCAGTGTAGTTTCTTTCTTAGTGGTTTTGCACTTTCATATTTTGTTTTTCCGAAAATGAGCCTAGCTGCGGTATTCTGGGCTGTTTGGAGTTTCTTGATGGT
Organism: Microcaecilia unicolor; assembly: GCF_901765095.1. Classification (NCBI taxonomy): domain Eukaryota; kingdom Metazoa; phylum Chordata; class Amphibia; order Gymnophiona; family Siphonopidae; genus Microcaecilia; species Microcaecilia unicolor. Next base: position 597,720,219 of record NC_044032.1, read on the forward strand.
CTGTTCTTTACAGCCGGTGTAAAGTGCGTTGCAGTAGTCCAGGTGGCTTGGTAACATTGATTGTACTAGTTGGCGAAAAATGGCCCTTGGGAAGAAAGGTTTAACTCTTTTGAGTTTCCACATGGAGTGGAACATCTTCTTAGTTGTGTTTTTTACGTGGTTTTCGAGTGTGAGATTTCGGTCAATGGTGACTCCGAGAATTGTCAGAGTATTTGAAACGGGGAGGGAAAAGTTTGGTGTAGTAATGGTAGTGAATTTATTTGTGTTATGTTGGGAGGTGAGTATAAGGCATTGTGTTTTTTCTGCGTTAAGTCTTAGCTGAAACGCATCCGCCCAGGAGTGCATAGTTTGGAAGCTTTGGTTGATCTCGTTGGTGATTTTGTTTAGCTCATTCTTGAATGGGATGTAGATCGTGATATCGTCTGCATATATGTATGGATTGAGGTTTTGGTTGGCTAGTAGCTTGGCGAGGGGAATCATCATTAGGTTGAAGAGGGTTGGCGAGAGGGGGGATCCTTGGGGGACTCCACACTCAGGTGTCTACGGGGCTGAAATAGTCGCATTAGCAGTTACTTGGTATGATCTTGTGGTCAGGAATCCTTTAAACCAATTAAAAACATCACCTCCTAATCCAAAGTATTCTAGGATATGTAAAAGTATTCTGTGGTTGACCATGTCAAAGGCACTGGACATGTCAAATTGTAGGAGAAGTATGTTATTGCCGGTTGCGATTGTTTGTTTGAATTTATTCATTAGAGTCACTAATACCGTTTCAGTGCTGTGTTCCGCCCGAAATCCTGATTGAGAATCGTGAAGAATTGAGTGTTTATTTAGGTAATTAGTGAGCTGTTTCATCACTACACCTTCCGTGAGTTTAGTCATCAGTGGGATGGATGCCACTGGACAGTAATTGGTTATGTCACTTGTACTTTTCTTTGTGTCTTTAGGTATAGGGGTGAGTAGAATGTTTCCTTTATCCTTTGGGAAGAGACCATTTTGTATCAAGTGGTTAAGATGGTTCGTGAGGTCTATTTTGAGTTGTTTTGGAGCAAATCTTATAAGATTGTTAGGGCAGATGTCTAATTTGCATTGTGACTTGGCATATCTTCTGAGTGACTGGGAGACGTTATCAATCGAAAGCAAATCAAATTTGGTCCATGATCGGTCTGCTGCGTGTTCCTCGGGAGATGGGTCTAAGCATTCAAGGAGGTTTAGGTAGTCACTTGTGTTGCTAGGTATCAGGAATCGTAGTTTTATGATTTTCTCTTTGAAGTAGTTTGCAAATTTGTTTGCTGACGGGATATCTGCGTTGTTAGAGGTTACCGGTGTGGTGTTTAGTAGTTTGTTTACGAGTTGGTAGAGTTTGTGTGTGTCCTTGTAGTCTGGTCCTATTTTTGTTTTATAGTATGTTCTTTTAGTTTGTCTGATTGTGTATTTCTATTTTCTTTGAAGTTGTTTCCAATCGTTGAGTGCGGGGCTGCTTATTGTAGCAATTGGCAATTTCTTCATTTATACTTTGTTAAATAAAGAATCCAAGCTTGGGTAGTAGCCTCTCCATCCAGTAAACCATACACCATCAAGACATAAAATTGGTCTTTTGTAACATTGCCACTACCATGCGGGTATTGTATTTCATAGCATTTTGCATTTGCAAACGTTTTTCACGAGAGGAGTATTTACAGGCCAGTTCCTGATCATTACCAGAATTTTTTCCAAAGAGAGGAGAGATCCAAGTGGGTCCGGCTTCAATATTCTTCTCAGAGCGTATGTACATCACACTACCTGAGATTGTAAAAAGACCCCTGAGGCAGGCCTTTGGGCCGCAACACGGCCGTGTCGGGTCGTTATCCTTCAATATATTTTTTATATGAATAAATATATTTTTTGGTATCCTCATTCGTTCTCCTCACTTTTTGTTTCATATCTCACGGATCCGTGAGGGTTTGTACCTCCTTTTTTTTGTTGCGGTATTGTATTTCCATCAAACCCACTTCCCAAAGGCCTTATAGATTCAGAGGTCTTGCTAAACATACTGTAAAATTAGAACTGGTGTTTTGCAGAAATATTTCTGCAGAGGCGTTGCTAAATACTGTGATGTAGAACCCCTCATCGTACATGTTGCTTCTTCTGCACAGCTTAGATGTCTTGTACCTCACTGGCTAACACCCAACTGTTACATTTCTCAGATTAGCCTCGCCATTTCACTAGACATTTTTTGTTTCCTTCTTTCTTGAACCTTCATCTCCTTCCCTCATTCTTGGGGATTTTAACATTCATGCTAATGATCCCTCTGACTCTTATGCTTCTCAGTTTCTTGCTTTAACATCCTCTTTCAATCTTCAACTGTGCTCCACTGCCCCTACTCACCAGAATGGCCACTGTCTTGATCTTATCCTCTTCTCAAACTGTTCACTCTCCAGTTTCTGTGCCTCAACTCTTCCTCTCTGTGACCATCATCTGATAACTTTCACACTTAAACACCCTCCTCCCCAGTCCCGTCCAATCTTAACCAACACATTTAGGAATCTTCAGGCTATTGACCCTTCTACTCTGTCCTCCAGTGTTTCAAATCTCTTCTCTACCACTATGTTATCCAAGTCTATCAATGAGGCTGTCTTTTCCTATGATACTATTCTCTCCTCTGCTCTGGATACTCTCTCTCCTCCCATTCCCTGTTCTATAAAACGTACCAAACCCCAGCCTTGGCTGACCTCTAGAATCCGCTACCTATGTTCCTCTGCTGAACGCCTTTAGCTGAAATCCCATGCCCATGCTGACTTCATACATTTCAAATTCTTGCTGACCTCCTTCCAGTCTGCTCTTTTACTTGCCAAACAGGACTATTACATCCAGTTGACAAATTCTCTTTGCTCAAAACCTCAACGTCTCTTTCCCACTCTGAACTCTCTCCTCAAAGTGCCTTCACCTCCAACCTCCCCTTCACTTTCCCCCCAGACTCTGGCTGAGTTCTTTCATGATAAGGTTCACAAGATTAAACTTGAGTTCTCAACCAGGTCACCTCCACCTCTCCTTCCCTTAGTCCATTCTCTCAACCCTCCAACCCCTGCCTCCTTTTCTTCCTTTTCTGAAATCACTGAAGAGGAAACTACACATCTTCTTTTCTCCTCAAAACTAACTACCTGTTCCTCTGATCATATTGCCACCCATCTACTTAACACTATCTCTCCTACTGTCATCCCTTTTATCTGTCATATCCTCAATCTTTCACTTTCCACTGCGACTGTTCCTGATGCCTTCAAACATGCCGTAGTTACACCACTCTTTAAAAAACCTTCATTGGACCCTACCTGTCCTTCCAACTATCAACCCATCTCCCTCCTCCCTTTCCTATCCAAGATACTTGAACGTGCTGTTTACCGTCGTTGCCTTGACTTTCTTTCAACTCAAGCTATCCTTGATCCACTTCAATCTGGCCCCCTTCATTCAACTGAAACAGCGCTTGCTAAAGTCTCCAATGACCTGTTCCTGGCCAGATCCAAAGGGCTCTATTCTATCCTCATCCTTCTCGATCTATCTGCTGCTTTTGACATTGTTGATCACAGCCTACTCCTTGATACGCTGTTCTCGCTTGGATTTCAGGGATCTGTTCTTTCCTGGTTTTCTTCTTATCTCTCCCAGCGTACTTTTAGTGTATACTCTGGTGGATCCTCCTCTACTTCTATCCCACTGTCAGTTGGTGTACCTCAGGGATCTGTCCTGGGACCTCTTTTTTTCTCCATCTATACTTCTTCCCTTGGTACTCTGATCTCATCCCATGGTTTTCAGTATCATCTTTACGCCGACGACTCCCAGATCTACCTCTCCACACCAGAAATCTCAGCAGGAATCCAGGCCAAAGTATCAGCCTACCTGTCTGACATTGCTGCCTGGATGTCTCACCGCCATTTGAAACTAAACATGACCAAGACTGAGCTTCTTATCTTTCCACCTAAACCAACCTCTCCTCTTCCCCCATTCTCTATTTCTGTGGATAACACTCTCATCCTTCCTGTCTCATCAGTTCATAACCTTGGGGTCATCTTCGGCTTCTCCCTCTCCTTCTCTGCACATATTCAGCAGACTGCTAAAACCTGTCGTTTCATTCTCTATAATATCACCAAAATTCGCCCTTTCCTTTCTGAGCACACTACCAGAACCCTCATCCACACTCTTATCACCTCTCACTTAGACTATTGCAACTTGCTTCTCACAGGTCTCCCACTTAGCCATCTCTACTACTACTAATACTTAGCATTTCTATAGCGCTACAAGGGTTACACAGCGCTGTACAAGTTAAAACATGGGGAAGGACAGTCCCTGCTGTTCAAAATTCTGTTGCACGACTAATATTCCGCCAGTGTCGTTATGCTCATATTAACCCTCTCCTCAAGTCACTTCACTGGCTCCCTATCCGTTTCCGCATACAGTTCAAACTCCTCTTATTGACTTATAAATGCATTCACTCTGCAGCTCCTCAGTACCTCTCCACTCTCATCTCTCCCTACACTCCTCCCCAGGAACTCCGTTCACTGGGTAAATCTCTCTTATTGGCACCCTTCTCCTCCACCGCTAACTCCAGACTCCATTCCTTTTATCTTGCTGCACCATATGCCTGGAATAGACTTCCTGAGCCAGTACATCAAGCTCCATCTCTGGCCATCTTCAAATCTAAGCTAAAAGCCCACCTTTTTGATGCTGCTTTTAACTCCTAACCCTTATTCACTTGTTCAGAACCCTTATTTTATCATCCTCACTTTAATATTCCCTTAACTCTTATTTGTCCTGTTTGTCCTAATTAGATTGTAAGCTCTGTCGAGCAGGGACTGTCTCTTCATGTTCAAGTATACAGCGCTACGTACATCTAGTAATGCTATAAAAATGATAAGTAGTAGTGCTCCAACCCTTTCCTGTTACTTCTAAAACATTTTCAGTACAGTATACCTTACCAGTGTCAAGATTGATTTTTTTTATAGTTCTTCGGAGTAGAAAGAACCTTCCATGGTTTCCCTGTATATTGTAAACAGGCTTATGCCCCCTGTTTAACACATCCATTATTATAAATATTTCATTGGCCCACGTCTGTTCATAACCATTTTGAAAAGCACATTTTGTTTGCAGCAGTCATACGTGGTCACCTACTGGAAATGTTTCACAGCCATTTCTAGTTTCACATTCCCTGTATAGATTGTTTTCCAGACCTGTAGAGAATTCAGAGGTATCAAGTCAATAGGTGTGCCCTGTATGGTTCTGTGAAAACTCTGATTATAGCTATGTAATATGGCCTGCAATATATCTACATAGCAAAAAGTGTTGCATGACATGAAATACTGCCACATTTTAGACTCTGCTCTTCCTCTCTCAGATCATCACCTGATCACCTTCACACTTCATCACCCTCCCTCTCAATCCCGCCCAACACTAACCACTACTTTCAGGAATCTCCAGGCTGTCGACCCTCCCACCTTATCCTCTTGTATCTCTAATCTCCTCCCTTCCATCATGTCCTCCGAGTCTGTCGACAAGGCTGTCTCTGCTTACAATGCCACTCTCTCCACTGCTCTGGACACACAAACACCATCCATCTCCCGTCCCACAAAGCGTACTAATCCCCAGCCCTGGCTGACCCCTTGCATCCGATAACTTAGCTCCTGCGCCCGATCTGCCGAACGCCTCTGGAGGAAATCTCGCACCCATACCGACTTCATTCATTACAAATTCATGCTATCCTCCTTCCAGTCCTCCCTATTCCTTGCCAAACAGGACTATTACACCAAATTGACTAATTCTCTCGGCTCTAACCCTCGTCATCTCTTCGCGACCCTTAACTCCCTCCTCAAAGTGCCCTCTGCTCCCACCCCCCCCCACCCCCACTCTGTCCTCAATCACTATCTGACTACTTCCGTGACAAGGTGCAGAAGATCAACCTCAAATTCACTACCAAGCCACCTCCTCCACCCTTTAACTCACTCCCTCAACCAACCAACCCAGGCCTCCTTCTCCTCTTTTCCTGATATCACCGAGGAGGAAACCGCCCACCTTCTTTCCTCCTCGAAATGCACCACCTGTTCCTCTGATCCCATCCCCACCAACTTACTAAACACCATCTCTCCTACTGTCACCCCCCCCCCCCCCATCTGTCATATCCTCAACCTCTCTCTCTCCACTGCAACTGTCCCTGACACCTTCAAGCATGCTGTAGTCACACCACTTCTCAAAAAACCATCACTAGACCCTACCTGTCATTCCAACTACCGCCCCATCTCCCTCCAACCCTTCCTCTCCAAGATACTTGAACGCGCCGTTCACAGCCGCTGCCTTGATTTTCTCTCCTCTCATGCCATCCTCGATCCGCTTCAATCTGGTTTTCGCCCTCTACACTCGACAGAAACGGCACTCACTAAAGTCTGTAATGACCTGTTCCTTGCCAAATCCAAAGGTCACTACTCCATACGCATCCTCCTTGACCTATCCGCCGCTTTTGACACTGTCAATCATAATTTACTTCTTGCTGCACTATCCTCATTTGGGTTCCAGGGCTCTGTCCTCTCCTGGTTCTTCTCTTATCTCTCCCACCATACCTTCAGAGTACATTCTCATGGATCTTCCTCCACCCCCATCCCGCTCTCTGTTGGAGTTCCTCAGGGATCTGTCCTTGGACCCCTTCTTTTTTCAATCTACACCTCTTCCCTGGGCTTGCTGATCTCATCTCATGGTTTCCAATACCATCTTTATGCTGACGACACCCAACTTTACCTCTCCACACCAGAAATCACTGCGGAAACCCAGGCCAAAGTATCAGCCTGCTTATCCGACATTGCTGCCTGGATGTCCAACCGCTACCTGAAACTGAACATGGCCAAGACCGAGCTCATTGTCTTTCCACCCAAACCCACTTCTCCTCTCCCTCCACTCTCTATTTCAGTCGACAACACCCTCATCCTCCCCGTCTCATCTGCCCGCAACCTCGGAGTCATCTTCGACTCCTCCCTCTCCTTCTCTGCCCATATCCAGCAGACAGCCAAGACCTGTCGCTTCTTTCTCTATAACATCAGCAAAATTCGCCCCTTCCTCTCCGAGCACACCACCCAAACTCTCATCCACTCTCTCATCACCTCTCGCCTTGACTACTGCAACCTACTCCTCACTGGCCTCCCACTTAACCATCTATCCCCCCTTCAATCCATTCAGAACTCTGCAGCGCGTCTTATCTTCTGCCTAGACCGATATGCTCATATCACCCCTCTCCTCAAGTCACTTCACTGGCTTCCGATCAGGTACTGCATACAGTTCAAGCTTCTCCTACTAACCTACAAATGCACTCAATCTGCAGCCCCCTCATTACCTCTCTACCCTCATCTCCCCTTACGCTCCAACCCGTAACCTCCGCTCACAGGACAAATCCCTCCTCTCAGTACCCTTCTCCACCACCGCCAACTCCAGGCTCCGCCCTTTCTGCCTCGCCTCACCCTATGCTTGGAATAAACTCGCTGAGCCCATACGCCAAGCCCCCTCCCTGCCCATCTTCAAATCCTTGCTCAAAGCCCACCTCTTCAATGTCGCTTTCGGCACCTAACCATTGTACCTCTATCCAGGAAATCTAGATTGCCCCCAATTTGATTGACTGCACTTTTTTGTCCTTTAGATTGTAAGCTCCTTTGAGCAGGGATTGTCCTTCTTTGTTAGACTGTACAGCGCTGCGTAACCCTGGTAGCGCTTTAGAAACGTTAAATAGGGTGCAGCTAAACCTCTCTACCATGGCCACTTTTATATCATTGTTGGTCAAAAAATGTCAGACTACTTTTCTTTTCAGTAACGTCTGTACAGGTTAATTTAAAAACTCTTTACCCTTGTCCATCTGTATATTTTCAGGTGTGCAGCCTAAATATTGTATCTCCTAGATTCTAAGACACGCTTTTTTACTGATTTTGACATTCAATGGTGCCTTAGAATCAAGGCCCAAAAATTGAAATCACTCAGTCTAAATCACATCAAATGGTCTAATTCACATATAGGCATATAACAAAGGACAGGGAACGAAGTACAAACTAAAGTCCAAACAAAAAAAAAAAACAGCACCACGGGCCTTTAAAAATGGAACACAGTTCTTTAATGAATGAGCCTTGACAAAAAGACCCAACACGGGCCGTGTTTCGGTGACTATCACCTGCGTCAGGGGTCCCCACGTCTCATATAGTAAAAGCTACAAAGCACCAAGGCACTGTACAGAAAGTGAAAGTGCCTTGGTGCTTTGTAGCTTTTACTATATGAGACGTAGGGACCCCTGACGCAGGTGATAGTCACCGAAACACGGCCCGTGTTGGGTCTTTTTGTCAAGGCTCAATCATTAAAGAACTGTGTTCCATTTTTAAAGGCCCATGGTGCTGTCTTTTTTTTTTGTTTGTTTCTAATTCACATAGGCACCTGGGGCCTTGGGGTCCTGCCCCCCCCCCCCCAAACCAGTATCTGTACCATACTGAATCTGTTGAGGGGCTGGCAGGGAACAAAACCTAGCGGTACAGTTTCTGCATCTGGACTCGTGCTGCCACGTGTTTCTGGTTAATTCAGAGCCCTTCACTCATCTACTCTGTTTTTTCTTGGGGGGGGGGGGGGGGAGTTGCCCACCACACCTCTCTGGTCTGTGCGGTAGACTCTCTGCATCTGGACACTTGCTGCCTCGTGCATTTCTGGATAACTCAGAACCCTTGTCTTGTACACTCTTTTAGAATTCAGCAAAAAAGAGCTCTCAGCCTGAAATTTTTTATTTAAAAAAAACAACAACAACAGAAAGACCGGTCTTGGTCCTGCTTGAATAAACATGATTTAAAGTCTTAAAATCATTGAAACAGTAGTTTAAACAGCACAGGATCCTTTTGAAAGAAAAAATAGAAAAAGAAGCAGGTAGTCTGAAGGCTACAAAATGCCTATTTTCTTTCCTGACAGAGAAAGAAAGTTTAAGCTGCGCATGGTCCTCTTAGGATGTAGAGGGTGGTGTTCAGTGGGGCGTTTGATGTCACTTCCTATCACATGACCCATCCAAGATGGCAGTGAGTAGTGTGAAACAGGAAGTGATGTTGGTCATCCAGTAGTCATCACCTTCTTGGAAATGGGGCATGGCCTGAGTGGAGTTATGATATCACTTCCTGTGATATCATCAAAAAGGTGATGTTTGGGGCTGGGTTACTAAAAGAGTGGTGGGTTTATGCAAATAAGATATGATTATACAAAAGGGGCAGGGCATGGATGGGGCTATGATGTCTTATCTGGTGATATCACCAAAGGGGTTGGGTGGGTGGGGTTTAGGCTGAGATTGGGCGTGGGCTGTGTGAATCCTAAATTCTGATTAGCTGACGTGACTTGTCAAAAATATGCAAATTAGCTTTGACAAATGCCGGTGAGGTATGCTATCCTCCAAGGTAGCATTTTCAGAAATGCTCCCTAGTGGAGTGGACTTGGTAGATGTGAATTGCTTGTTTACTCCTTCCAAAAATACTAGGAGTAGGGGGCCCATAATGAAGCTGCTAAGTAGTACATTTAAAACTAATCATAGAAAATAGTTCTTCAATCTACATGTAATTAAACTGTGGAATTTGTTGCCTGAAAATGTGGTAAAATGCACTTAGTTTAGAAGGGTTTAAAAAAGATTTTTATTTGTCTCAAACAAAACCCTATAAGCCATTATTGAGATGGACTTGAGAAATCTACTACTTATTTCTAGTATAAACAGCATAAAATCTGTTTTGAGATCTTGCCGGGTACTTGTGACTTGGACTGGCCACTGCTGGAGACAGGATACTGTGCTTGATGGGCCTTTGGTGTCTCCCAGTATGGCAACATTTATGTTCTTATATTCTTACCTGTAGGAAACGCTTGCATAAAAAGGTAGATCTTCACTAAAGTCCTAAATTTGGAAAATGATTGTTCCAATTGAATATCAGAGGGCATGGAGTTCCAAAGTGAAGCGGCAATAGAAAAAGCCAGAATGGCAGGTTGATTCTCATCTAGAACCATGAAGAGAAGGGGGAGGGGGAGGTGGTGACTAGATGAGGAATGTAATGACCAAGACAGAATATAGAGGGTGATGAGGGAAGAGAGATAGATCCTAAAAAGCTGAGAAACTTGTAAATGTGAAAAATCCTGGCCTGTACTCAATAAGCCGGCTTCCACTTGGGCCTGGGAAGTAAGACTGTGGCTGCAGTAACAGGACCATTTTTAAAAGCTGAGATTTTTAGTCTGGTTATTCTTTAACTTTTTGGAAATTGAAATGAAGTTTGGAACCTAACAGAGGATGGATAATTAGAGCTACAGATGATGCCAAAGCTGGATCCTTGAAGCTGGAAACAAAGAAACAGAAGATAAACCCCACAAAGGAATTAGGTGATAGATAATTAGAGCTACAGATGATGCCAAAGCTGGATCCTTGAAGCCTGAAACAAAGAAACAGAAGATAAACCCCACAAAGGAATTAGGTGATATCTCTATTTCTATTCATACTGTTTTGCTTGGAGCTTTAGTTGCAGTGAGAGTAGTTTCATAATTTCACTTTTATTTGCTTAACGCATAAAAGACATTTTACTGGTTAATTTATGATTCCTTCTTTTTTTAATCAAAGTAAAAGGAAATTATTTTTGTGTTATTGGCAGTTTATATTGTTTCCCTGTAAAGGTGAGGACTGTTCTAGAAAGGCTGTAGTGGAGAAAGACTTTAGGGCTCAATATTCAAAGACGGAGGGGTCAATATTTATAAGGGTTTAGCCAGGCTGAGAAACTCCTGACCAGTAAACCCCACTGAGCTGGCTATCTGGCAATATTCAGCAGCACTTAAGCAGGTAATGCAACAAAATATTGCCTGCGACCACCCAGGCACTGTCTGATTAATCTCACTATAGTAAACTTGGGTTCAGAATAATTTATCTTTTTATATATATATATATATATATATATATATATATATATATATATATATATATATATATATATATATATATATATATGTATGCACTTTAAAAAATGCTAAAGTGTTTTAAATTGTTTTAAATGTGCTCAGACCATACCGTTTACACCCATTATATCCCCAAGAGGAATATGTGGTGGTGTCACAATGGAACCATCATTGCACATATGATGTTCCACCTTCTAATATTTGTATATGTACATACAGCTGCGCCCAAGTAGATCTTACTCACCGATGTATGCGTATATCTATAATACATATGTATAAGTCATGGACTATTCACATTAAATATTGTTAGACTTGAGCTCAAACCTCCGCCCATAAATTATGGTACATTCCATATTACCTTCTGATACATGGATAATAAAACATACAGTTCAACGTTTGTTTAAACCTAAAGGAGGAATATGTTAATTCATGACACCCTGATTTCTCTTCCCCCACATATCTTACGCAAACCAACCCACAATGTGATATACACACATATTCACATAATTATTTCACTTCCCTTGGGGTATATTGTGCTCGTGCTTGTGCTTCATTAAAATCACATATCATTCATCCATTCCAATCTTGCCATCAAAATAACTGCATTTTTAGGTATAACTTGTCTGGAATGTTTTTACGTTTGGGGAGCGTGCCAGGTGCCCTTGACCTGGATTGGCCACTGTCGGTGACAGGATGCTGGGCTAGATGGACCTTTGGTCTTTCCCAGTATGGCACTACTTATGTACTTATGTAACCAATGTCACTACTTTCACAAAAACTGTGACAATTCAAACATATGGTTTCACGATATAAATCAATCTACCCATGTCCTTCCTTCTGAAAAAAGCATTCACTCATTCACACATCCAATCATTCACTCACTGGTCTGTCATATATAGAATAGCTAAAAGGTAAAGCTATATTCCTCAATCTTTGGGATCTTGCCAGCCAGGTATTTGTGACCTGGATTGGCCACTGTTGGAAACAGGGTTCTGGGCATGATGGACCTTTGGTCTTTCCCAGTATGTTAATACTTATGTACTACAACTTAACTGTTATTCCTATAATTGTTGGCATACTTGTTTAACCTTATTCTACACACTCTACACAATCAACCATTCCAAAGTACACACTACCCTACGAGGAGAATAGCTTGATCAAATAGTTTTCAGCTAAACAAAATGTATAAATGCTGAAATGTCTCTTAGCTAGATTTAACTACTTCTTGACTAAACATAACATAAACACTTATAATGCTAAGATGTTTATATAGAAAAGCGCACTTATCTTAAGGCTGCCGGGTGTGTGCATTACACCTGATATCCTTAATATTAATACAGTAAATCAAATGTAGGAAGTTAGATTCCAAGATTGGTTGCGATTTGAAAAAGGAGCAGTCTTAATATGAACTTTGCAACAGATCTATATTCAAATATTTGTTCTGAAGAATGGTGCAGAATAGTTCAAGGATATAATGATTGGATGAATGTCTACAGAAGAGAAAATTCAGAAATGTGCTTGAAATAAGAAAGATTGTGGGACTGGAACATGGATGAGGGAACTAGTAATGGGAAGGGATTAGATTTCTTGGGATTACTTCCAATTGCTAATGTTAGATCACTGTTTTGAGACCTGTTGGAAGGAAGGAAGGTCTTTCATAAGAAATGCAGACTATGGGAAGAAAAGGTTGGATTACAGATTCTTCTTACAGGTTTTCAGAATGCAACTCATAGGGCCAATTGTTTGTTCTAGGGTAATTTTACAGTTTATAAACTGTTCTGGGAGAATTCAATTGCAGAAATTGGAAAAGGTTTAATGTATGTTGGGTGCTGGTAGTAAAACAATGTTCTTTGATACTCTCATACAAATTTTGATTTAAATAAATACAAACTAAGTAATTCATCTGGTGTATGTATAATATATTTATGTTTCTTAGAGTGATAAGATAATAATCACAAATATATGTTATTATTTTGCAAGTTTAAACTTCATCTTTTGCTCATGTGAGGAATGCCTGCCTTTTTTTTTTTACTACAAAAATAAGTGTCAGTATGATCATTACCATGGGTTGGATGGGGAGAAGGGAAATTTAGACCTATGAAGGCATTCATCTTGTATTAATTAGCTAAAATTATAACAAAATACATTGGTATCAGAATTTCATTTAATCATATTCATCCTAAGGGTAGCAAACCAACACTGTGGTAAACAAAACTGTGAGGCAGGAGTTCTATATTCTATCTCTCTATATAGGAATGAAGTGGAATGAGAAAACATATGAAGTGGAAATTATGGAATTCCAAGCAAGAACTTTTGATAAACCAGTTAATAAATCTCCAAATAGAATTCTTACATCAGTGGTACAGGCAACAACAACATTGTGTTTCCAAAAAGCCATTGGTTTAACCTACACAAAGTGGTTATTAACGCCCAGGAACAGCTTTGGCACTGCATTGTGCTTTCTGAGATGGCACTGGGGTAACCTGAATTAGTGTGACAATTGCAGTCTTGAACAACAGTGCTATAATTGCATTGGTTCTCCAAGACAGGTGGGGGATCTGCATGGAGGAACCATCAGCATTGAGAGACCAGATTTTAACATGCAACGGATTCTGGAGATTAGCTTGAGTGTTGATCTCATTGGAAGAAAAAGGCCCATTAACTGAGGTGGTGAAAATCATCACTATAAGAGATTTGGGGTATGCTGGGGAGGATATGGAGGGGACTGGAAGGTCAGGTAAAAGGCTAGGAGAGGAAGGAGTTGTGTGAGGGAACTTGTATGTGCATCTAGACAGAATGCATGAATTTTAAGTGGACAGAATAAATGAGCCATTTTGGTCTTGTCCTGCCATCATTCACTATATTACTATGGGGCCATTTTATTAAAGGGCTCTAAGCCCTTAATGCACAGTTAGCATGCAAGAATAGGTTACCACACAAAAGTGTTACATCATTGTACAGTAATCTCCCTGTTATCTCATGCTAAACTGCACGCTAAGAATGTTCTAAAAATATTATGTAGAGGGGGCATGGCTTGAGCAGGGAATGGGCATGTTTGTGTTAACCAGATAGAGCATTATGATTATTTATTTTAAAAATGTATACACCGCCTACACCTAAGCACTAAGATTGTATATATGATTCCTAAAAAAGCAGCGCCAAAATGAAATACGCCTAGGTGTATTCTATAAAGTACACCTAAATTTAGGCGTCCTTTATAGAATAAGCTTAAATTTCTGCAAGGTGTATAGAGTATGCCGAGTGCTCATCCGTGTGACTAAATTTAGTCATGGCAGTTATGCCAAGTAAAACTTGATGTAAATGCTGATGCCTAAATTAGGTGCAGAACAGGTGTATTCTATAACCACATGCCTAAAGGAGTGGCCTAGTGGTTAGAGCACCAGGCTTGAAATCCACAGGTGGCCAGTTCAAATCCCACTGCTGCTCCTTGTGATCTTGGGCAAATCACTTAACCCTCCATTGCCTCAGATACAAACCTAGATTGTGTGCCCTCCAGGAACAGAAAAAAATACCCAGTGTACCTGAATGTAACTCACCTTGAGCTACTGCTGAAAAAGGTATGAGCAAAATAAATAGATGTTAGTGATATTTGTTAGGCAAACACAGTATGCACACACAGTAAAGGGAACATACTGAGCAGATCTGGAGCAAGCTGGACTGTGCACCCATGATTGAAGTTCCTATGGTGAAAAGCAGTGGGTGACCCGAGAGCAAAGGAAAAGCCACAAAGGTTGAAGATTTATTCCAACAAGAGCATCTCCATTGCCTGTTTTGGGCTGGGCAAGCAAAGATGAGGTGTGGCGAAACATTTCTTTTCTGTTTCCAACTTGGCCCTGATGCTCATACACCCTAACGCTAGCTCTGAGCTAGCGTAAAGTTTACAGCAGAAAGAGCACCTTTGTTTGGCTGGCTGTCCTCTAAGCATTGGAGAGGGATAGAGAATGACCTCATCAGCATGTATTTACATGCTCATTACGCTGTGAGCCAGCAAGCTCATTGGTTCACACACTCGCAAATGCGGGCACTAGTCTGGCGCTAATTACCTCTAGTGTCCGCATTTGCTTCTGAGCATCAAGGCCTAAGTGCTCCTGCATTAAGTTTTGCAGGTCTTGTGCTAATGGCACTATTGTGCTAATGGCAATATTAGTGCAGAACCTGCAAAAAAGAAAAAAGAAAATGCTCTACAAAACACACACGTTCATTTGCAGGTAGCAGGCTGGAAAATCCCACTTTAAGTTGCTTTACCTGCAAGTTTTAGTGTGTTTTAGTAAAAGGCTCCTATGTTATCTTGCACCACAGATATCCATGATCCATAACTCTGTCACATGTGGGGGGCAATTGTTACCACAGAATGGCAGTCACTTCTATGAAAGTGCCTTTATTTTATTGAAATGCAAGCATACATTGATCTGCCAGTCCCAAAACAATGGCTTGATAATAGATTTTGACCTTTGGTCTGCTCTATAAATGTTAAAAATAAATATATGAAACAGTATTGTTGAAGCAAAAGGTAGTTTGCCTCATGAGGCACTGAATACAGTGCTAGTGTGACATTCACAAAATGGAATCATTGTATTTACACATTCCTTAATTGTTTTGCAAGGAGACCATCTGTCTGCAATGATCCCACAGCAGCAGTGGTAATTATCTAACCAAGTTTGCATGTCTGAAAGGTTCCCTGGTTATACTGGAGATTTTCTATTTCCCACCTCAAAATAGTGCAGTGGAGTCATGACTGCAGAACATTTCTCTTAACTATGACAGTTGATTGTAACTTGAGGGAATTTCTGCCATACAACTTTCCTTTTTGTGTATTTTTATATTATTATTTTAATGGGAATTCACAGCAACACAATTGGATGGATTCCTCTTGTTATCAGTGCTCTGTTCCCCTACCTTGTCAGTGTGTCTTTGGCTATACACCATACATAAGTACAGACATAAGTACATAAGTGTTGCCATACTGGAACAGACCAAAGATCCATCAAGGCTAGTATCCTGTTTCTAACAGTAGCCAATCCAGATCACAAGTACCTGGAAAGATCCCAAAACAGTAAAAAAGATTTTATGCTGCTTATCCTAGAAATAAATAGTGGATTTTTCCAAGTCCATCTTAATAATGGCTTATGGATTTTTCTGTTGGAAAATTAGCCAAACCCTGCTAAGCTAACTGCTTTTACCATATTCTTTGGCAATGCATTCCAGAGTTTAATTACACATTGAGTAAAGAAATATTTTCTCCAATTTGTTTTAAATTTATTACTGAGTAGCTTCATTGCATGTCCCCTAGTCCTAGAATTTTTTGAAAGAATAAACAAGTGATTCACGTCTACCCATTCCACACCACCCAGTATTTTATAGACCTCTTCATATCTCCCCTCAGCCACCTCTTCTCCAAGCTGAAGAGTCCTAGTCACTTTAGCCTTTCCTTATAGGAGAGTTGTCCCATCCATTTTATCACTTTTGTTGCCCTTCTCTGTACCTTCTCTAATTTTGCTATATCTTTTCTGAGATGGGGTGACTAGAATTACGCACAGTATTTGAGGTGCAGTCGCACCATAGAGCAATACAAAGGCATTATGACATTCTCATTTTTGTTTTCCATTCCTTTCCTAATAATTTCTAACATTCTATTTGCTTTCTTAGCCGCTGCTGCACACTGAGCAGAAGGTTTCAACATATCATCAACAATGACACCTAGATCCTTTTCCTGGGCAGTGATTCCTAATTTTGACATACTTCTCCCATACCTCTCTTCAATGGTCACTACAAGTCTTGAATCCGGACAATTTCCCACAGTTTAGAAACAGGCCTATATTCGCCTGGAGACCAAAACTCCACCAGCTGCTGCCATTCAACTGCCAAACTTTCACCCTATACCGAATATTTCTTTCATTTTTAAAATAACTGAATCTTTAGTCCAAGATCAACTTACAGACTTAGAAAAAACTACTTCATTGCATCTTAATCAAACAGAGTTCAGAAGATACCAAACTACTGAAATAGCTATAAATCATCATTTGGCACAGAACAAGGCCGTACTTCTCCTATCACTCGACTTTACAGCTGCTTTTGATCTAATTGATCATATTCACAGATTCAGTTAATGACTGTTTGTGTTTATACCTTAATAACCAGACTAACACAATTGTATGGCAAGATACTCAGTCCGAGAGGTACAGTCTTCTGTGTGGGGTGCCACAAGGGGCCATACTCATCCCTATGCTTTTTAATATATTTATTTCACCACTCCTTACTCTAGTACAATCGTTAGATTTAACTTCCTACATATATGTGGATAACCTACAAATTCTGGGCATTCTTGACGATGACTCACCTCAAGATATTACTGCACTAAATACTAAATTAGATCTTATCTCTCGTTGGCTAATGTGACATGTAGGTTATTAAATCCTGATAAAACCCAAGGTGTTCTGTTCTCCTGGAAGGGTGATCCAAAACCATTTATTCCTCTCAGTATAATTGGTTCTGTTGTGACGCTTCAGCCCACTGTTAGAGTCTTAGGTGTAACTTTAGATCAACACCTTAATTTCTACTATCATATGCTCCTGCTTTTATAGCTCCATATGCTGTATTTGTCAAAAATCTATTTTCACAAACAGTTCTTCAGATGCTAGTACATGCTTTTGTTATTAGTAAGCTTGATTACTGCAATGCCCTGCTTTAGGTACTCGCTCATCCAACATCCAACGACTGCAAATAGTGCAAAATACAGCAGTTAAACGTATCACTAATTCCTGGAAATAAAATCATGTAACCCTGCTATTGAGCCAGGAATACTGGCTACCAGTTGCTCATTGAATAATTTATAAAATCTTGACCCTTACTCACAAAATTCATCATTCTGAGCAACTAATGTATCTCTTCCACCTATTGACCCCTTACGTTCCTTCTCATCCTCTCCGATCATCTCAACAATCTTATTTTGTATTCCTTAATTCCAGTACATTAGATTAGATACTATTCAGGCTCAAATTTTTAGTGTAGTGGCCCCCACCTTGTGGAATTCATTGCCATTACACTTAAGGTTAGAAAAACCCCAGTCCACTTTCAAACCCCCATGATTACAAAGCCACACTAGTGGCTGCTGGTGCGTTAATGCCAACACTTTGAATGGGCTGTGTCGGCTTTGCCACATGGCATTGTAAACAGAGGGGTTAGAGATGCCTTTCCCACAAACTAATCTGACTTATACACCTGCCTTTTGGCTTTAGGGTCCTTTGTCTTGCCCCCCCCCCCCCCCCCCCCCCCCGATGAGTGGGACATCAACTACCAGCATTATGTTTTAGTGAATGTATCTTTTTTTTAAATTATATTCTTTTAATTTTATCATACTACTTTCATATCATTATTTTTAGTTCCTTTCATTTTTATAATTGCACTTTACTGTAGACCACTCAGATAGTGAACTCTGGGGCGGTATATCAAGACTGAATAAAACTTGAAACTTGAACCTTGCATCACTTAGCTATAGTTTGGGTTCCTGTTTTCCACTTGCATCACTTTGCACTTGCTCACATTTATAAATGATTTTGGTTCAGCTATGACACCCTACCTCAGGCACCCCACAATGAGATGAAAATATACAATGTATTAACAGGCAGTCCATACAAAGTTAAACAAGAAGAGATCAAAAGTATACTGAGGGGCTGATGCAGAAAGCCTTGTGGTAGAGCATGCAAATTACTGCCATGTTATAACTGCAGCCACATTAAAATGTCAGTGTCTAAGCCAATCGCTGCTCATTGCAGTCAGTGTCTGAGCAGCAATTGGCTCAAGCACTGACAGGAAATGTTGACATTTTAAAAAATAAATAAATGTACTGGCAGTCCGTATGGGCCCTGATATCCCTTCCGTCCTGCTTGACCAAGCTTACCTGACTCTGCTCCCTTCTCTCCCCCTTGCAGCATCCCCCTCCCCCACATGACCAACATTGGAAATTCCCCCCTCCCGATAGGACCGGTCCCCTTCCCTGCTTTCCTCTCAACTCTAAAACAAACTGCCCTGATATCTAATGGCACTTCTCCCTCTCATCTCCACCTGACGCTACTCCCCTTCCCTCTAGCCTGACTCAAAAAAATTCCCTGGCATCTAGTGGCCCCCTCCCCTTCCCTCAACTTTAAAATTCAAACCCTGGTATCTAGCAGGACCCAATGCCTTCTCAACCCCTCCCCCAGGCCTCCTCAACCCTCACTCTAATCCATACCCTAAGAGGCAGGAGCAATGCCCACTCAATTCTTCCTCTGGTACCACCATCTTGAACAATGGCAGTCCCTAGCCCCGCCCAGTGCATCCGCTAGTCACCAGGGAACGTATTTTTAAATATCAGGGGGAGGGAGGGTGGTTGGATCAGAGTCCTGATGTGGAACGCTATCAAGGCAAGGGGGTCACATTGGACTTCTCTGCCCTGGACCCAGTGAAAACCTCCCCATGGTAACCACACATGAAAAGTCTCTGATTTCTTCTCTTCATCACTTCGGAATAGTTAATGGTCTCATGTGCATTCATTTTAATGTAATGTGAAGTCATGTATTCCATGGGAGTTAACATCCTCACTCCAATCCCTTCCTGCATTGCTCAGCATATATAACCCATGTACAACCGGCAGTAACTGCACGGTTAGACTTGCGGTAGTTTCCTGCATCTTTCTGAAGAATTAGGCATCAGAATCCTGTGCATGTTTCTTCAGAATAAAACAGAACACTCTTATCCTGAAGAAATCAGGGACAATGTTATATATACATTCTAAACACTATCCTTTGCCCTTAACATCTGAGGCATTTCAGTTGTAAATACTGGGGTTAATAATCAAAGGAAGTTATCTGGGAAGGATCGACTTCTACCCAGATAATGCCTGCTGACCAGGCCAAACCCAAATATTCAGTGGTTCTTACCCAGATAGTGCTGCTAAATATCCAGCCAGACCACCGCAGCACTATTCAGGTGGTTCTGGAGCACTTCCAGGGCAGAGTGTGTATTAGCTCTGGCCACAGGCCACGAAAGAAAATCCTTATCCTTTCATAAACTTCACAGTCTTCACTCACTCTCAGGCCATTCTTACCACACACCTCGTTTCCAGTCCACTTAAAGTCGAGCTGGGGATGGTCAATGATCCACAATAGTGATCCAGAGGTTTGGGAGATACTCTTTTCAGTTCCAGGTTCCACTCAGCTCTTCAGTCCACACACAGCACTCCAACAGGTTCAATAACAAAATCAACATTTATTTCAACCTCTGCAACCTGCAAACTTTAACTTTAATCTTCTTACAGTCACTTAATAAACTCCAGCACAATTCAATCCCCAACTTCTTGTTCCTGGGGGGGAGCACCTTTTCCACTATTCTCCTCAGGTATATTTACAGGGGCACTTTCTTTCAGGGGCTATATGCATATTCACAAACCTCCTGTCCATGACTATCCTGTTCGCCAGATGTAACCTCAGGGCTTTTCTCCTCTCCACTAATTCACTCTGCTACCACCAGGCAGAGTCCTTTATGGCTGTCATCTTTCCATGATTGTACCTTACAGGACAGCACCCTGGCCTTGAGCAGGCGATGTCCTGCCCTGAAATCTGTTTATGAGCCAGACTCCCCAATTCACCCAAAGCTCTGACTCCTTCAGCAGTTATTGTGAGTGGGGCAATAACTGCTCCTCATTTCTAGCTCATTCTAGGGGCATAGCCAGACCTCGATGGGGGGGGCACATTTTGACCCACCTCCCTGCTGCCACCGCATGATAGTACCTTGTCCCCAACCCCTTCCAGCTGAAGCGTTAGTCCTGCTGTGGTCTCCCATTGCCTGCCCTGCTCTGTTCTCCGTTGCACCACTAAAATGAGCGTGCACAGTGCGACTGAGAAGAGCAGGGTAGGCTATGCAAAACGCTTCAGCTGGCAGGGGTTGGGGACCCCTGCCAGCCAAACCATGGGCCCCAGAGCAAAATATGGGGGTCCAGGCCCCTGTGGCCCCCCCATAGCTATGCCAGTGACCCAGTATTAATGTGCTGCTTCAGGATCCCCCTTCTCCTCCCCCCTTGTCACTCTTCAGAATGAGGGCAGTATTTCCAAACTACTCCCCTTGGGTTGGACTTCTCCCCACCCAGGGACCTCACAGTCACTCTGCCCCCCCCCCCCCCCCCCCCATAACTCTCGACAGGGATTCTCTCTCTTAGTAATCCCCATATAATGGGAGATCACACCAATGATAATGGAGTTCCGCCCCTTTCCTCCCTCACTATTCTGTCTTGTCCTACTACTCACTATATATTGGCTAAAATTGTAAACCGCCTAGATGGCCTGTCCATGTGGTGGGATAGTAAATCCCAATAAAATTGAAACTAAACTTGAGTCTAGTTACCTGATTAATGGCAATATTCAATCCACTCATTGGGTTACTATCTGGACAAAGTTAAGACAGAGACAAGGCTGTCCTAACTTTATCTGGGTAATTATCTGGGTAGCCAGTGGCTGCATTATACCCAGAAATTCAGCCACAGTATCCAGGTAATATGCCAGGCAAAGAAATTGAGCACCGATACCCAGCAAAGAATATTCAGGTATAAAAAGCCCACAGCAGCTGGTATTTAAAAAAAAAAATGACTGTCACAGGCTGAATATTGACCCATCTATTTTTTTTTCTTATGGGAGACAGAAGAAATCCCTCACACGGCCACATCCCCTAAACTCAGTTCCGCAAACTCTTGCTCTCGGCTATTCCTACTTACCAATCTCATTTACACATTTCAGTAGCAGGTGACACATGAAATGGAACAGGCCTAGTAGTGTTATATAATTATTTATTCCAATCCTCTTACAGAAAATTGCTTTATATGGCTTTAGGGCTGACTCTGTTCCATACACTGACACCTGCTGATAAAAAAGTAAAGTAAGCTTGAGGGCATTTCTGCCTTACAATTTTCCTTTCTATGTATTGTTTTTTATTATTTTTTTTTAATGGAAATTTACAGCAACATAATTGGTTGGATTCCTCCTGTTTTCAATGTTCCTATTCTTTACCTTGACGGTGTCTCTTTGGCTATATATCGTACACTAAATACATATTTATAAATGTTTTTATTATTTATTTTCAGCAATTGCAGCCTGCCTTGGGCATCCCACAGTAAGATGAAAATATAAGGTGTATTAATAAGCAGTATTGTACAGAATTAAACATGAGAGGATCAAAAATGCATGCATTGGCTGCCAAATAAAATACTTGTGGTAGCATTTTACAAAATTTAAAATGTTGACCTCTCTCTCTGTTTTTCTGAGCTTTCTTCTTTTATTTTATGGGAAAACACACAGTTGTCTTAGTAAAGAGACATCTAAATATTTATATAAGTCAATATTTAAATGCTAGCAATGGCATTTAAATCTAAAAATTATGTTCAATATATATATATATGCACAATGGTACCCACCGGCGGTTCTAGGAATAACTGATATTCAGCCGCTATCCATATACCTATGTGGTTTAATTAAGAGCAGGGCTTTTTTGAGGGGGTACTTGGGGGTACTGAGTACCGGCACCTTTTCCATTGTCTTCTAAAATTGACCCATGGACCCCAAGTTTTAATGAAACAGCTCAGACTCTACACACCAATTCTGCCTTGTCATAGATTCTGTGACTGGTTGCAGGGGGCCTCGCTATTGTGGGGTGGGTCCCTCAGTGATCACCCCACCCCTGAAGGGTAGCCTGGCATTTGAGTACCGGCACCTTTTTCGCTAGAAGAAACACACTGATTAAGAGAGTCTTTTTGCTGGCCTAAATTAATCCAAATAGCTATGCAGATAGCAGTTAAATGTTGCCAACTGTCCTTAGACTTCGGCAGCATGTCTACACTTCTCCCTGGCACTATCCAGATATTGTCACCAACCTATTTAATTCTATAAGAACTAACAATGTAATACTACTGAGTCTAAATTTGAAACAGTACTAATAAACTCTCAGTATAGAATTAACACTGACATAAACATTTTTTTAATATTCTCAGTTCTATCCCTTCTTACCATGGCATCCCCAAGGGAATATGTGGTAGAAACAGAGGAACCATCACTGCACATTGAGCATTCCCAGAATGTTCATAAAGTATGTACATACTCATACGATAGGCATGTCCACCCGCTGTTACTATTATAGAGCTCAATGTATCATACAAACGTAAACCACAAAACACAGTATTGCATTATCAATCTACATAAATGCTTGCCTATACATAATTACTCTATCTGTAATGTACACATTCATGAGATACAATGCCCCAAACGTGCTGTGAATCTTTTTTTATCAGTGATGGCGCGTGAATTAATAGATATTCTTGATGACAGACATTTTTCAGCCATAATGGAACAGAGCAAAACCGTCCAAGACTTACACTAAGACATTTTGAGATAGACATGTTTTTATAACGAATAAGGCACAAAAAGGTGCCCTAAATGACCACTGCAGGGAATCAGGAGTGACTTCCCCTTACTCCCCCAGTGGTCCCTAACTCTCTCCCACCCCCCCAAAATGTGATTAAAAACATTACTTGCCAGTCTCTATACCGACCTCAGATGTTATCCTCAGGTCCATTGGAATAGCATGCAGGTCCCTGGAATAGTCTACTGGTGGGTGCAGTGCACTGCAGCCCGGTGGACCCAGGCACATACCTCTCCCTACCTGTTACACTTGTGGAGGAAAATGTGAGCCCTCCAAAACTCACCAGAAACCCTCTGTACCCACATATAAGTGCCCCCTTCACCCGTAAGAGCTATGGTAGTGGTGTACAGTTGGGGGTAGTGGGTTTTGAGGGACTCAGCAGACAAGATAAGGGAGCAATGGTGAGATGTGTACCTGGGTGCATTTTATGAAGTCCACTGCAGTGCCCCCTAGGGTTACCTATTGCTTTCCTGGGATGTCTTGGGGACCAGTCTACTAAAAATGCTGGCTCCTCCTACATCTCAATGGCTTGATTTTGTGCATTTTGTACTTGGAAGTGCTTTGTTTGAAAACAGAGCAAAAAAACAAAATGTCCAAATCACAAAACCTTGTTCAAAACAGTATTTTCGAAAACAAAAGATAGATGTGTTTCTTTTTTGAAAATGACCTTCATTCCTATTCAGATTTTGGACATTTTTTGCAAAACATCCAAAGTCGGACTTAGACGTCATATCGAAAATGCACCTCCACATCAGCTAATACAGAACTCAATATTATCATGGTTTACTCCATTGTACTCACATAGTTCATTAACAAACAATTTTCAGTCATACTCCATGATGGGTACCCCAAAACTTCACCCACCCTCAGCGTGTGACGTATCCACCATCACTTCTTGATAACATTGTAAGTAGTATACTATCAGGCTCATTTTCAAAAGAGAAAAATGTCCAAAAAGTGACATAAGTCTGCATTTGGACGTTTTTCTCACAAAAACGTCCAAATCAGTATTTTTGAAACCTCTTTTTAGACGTTTTTCTCTGAAGTCCATCAGAAGTGCATCTAAATCTCAATTGGGTGTGCCAGAGGCATGTTCAAGGTGGGACTTGGGTGTTCCTAAGACATGGACATTTTTCAGCCATAATGGAACAAAACAAAAACATCCAGGACTAAAACTTAGATGTTTTGAGCTAGACCTGGTTTTGAGCTAGACCCAGGGCCGGCCCTAGGGTTTCTAGCGCCCTCCTGCAGTCTATTAGTCGGCGCCCCTACCCATCCAGGGGCGGGATCACTATGGCTCCGTCCCCACAGTAGACACACCCCTTTTACCAGCCATGGCATCATTGAAAATATTACACCAGTATAGAAGAAAAATAACTTAGCACACAGACTAGGAATTAGGAGAACAGTCTTACCAAATCTGAAAAACAATGTGTTATCAAAATTTCAGAATCTAACAAACAGATCCCTATTCAGACACTTGGCCTTGCAGTCACAAATGTAAAACAGAGATAGCCCCTCTTCAAATTCTTCAAAAATTAACCTGAAATCCTAAGAAGTTAGACTCTGCATGCAGCACAATAGCCTTCCCATCCAGCACAGCTTAGGATCTAGCTAGGGCAGACTTAATCAGCATAAACTAACATATTCTACAATCTGAATTGGACAGACTAAAAGGAGTTACTGAAGTGGGAATGAGAGATAGGAGATTGGTGATGGTTAGGAATTGAAAGCAGGCATCTAGCCCTCCTGTCCAGTGAGTTGCTGTGTTGGGTGGGTGGGGGGGGTGGAAAAGGGTGGGTCAGGTGCAGCACTAAACAGCAGTCTCTGACAAAACAAGGGTCCAGGCTCTGCTGTGCTGTCTCTGAGCCCTCTCTGGGCTGGATTCCAGCTCCTGGTTTCACTCTCAATCCCAATGTGTTGAAGGGGTTGTTGGATTATTTGTAGTAAATAATTAGCAGATTTTAGTACACACAGCTTCAGCTTTAGAAATGTTAATTTCTTTCTTCATCTCTCTCTCATTCACCCCTGAATAATTCACTGCTGAGTCACTTTAAAGTTGAAGTAACAAAACATCTGTTTACTCACAGTTTGTAGTTAGATTATAATCAGACAGGCTTATATATACATATTACTATACATTTGTATTATCAGCTCCTTCCATGTGCTTAGATGGTAATGGATGCTCACACCACCATAGATCCTCTCAGGTTAGGAGAGATCATGAGCTCCATGTGCTCCATGTGCTGCATCTGCTGCATCTAACCCCCACAGGAAGTTGCATAGCTGTGTGACCTCTCTAAGTAATTCACATCAGAGGTCACAGAGTAATCACAGAGAAATAATAGGTGACAGGCAATGCATGTAAAATACAATTACATTCCAACAAACCCCTTCTCATGCATAACTGTCATGCAATTATTTATTCATACAAAGTCCAAGCTTTATACGCAAATTCACAAAATGTTCTCTGGGTAACGGTTTGGTCATGATGTCAGCTGTCATCTCACTGGTGTGACAATAGTGTAGACTGATGACCCCTTCTTTCACCAACTCTCGCACGTTGTGGTATTTCGTTGCGATGTGCTTGGTGCGTGACTGAACCTTGTCATTCTGTGACAGTCGGATGCAGCTCTGATTATCTTCCATTATCTGGATTGGTCTCTTTTCAGCTATTCCGAAATCCAGCAAAAGTTTTTCAATCCACATCAGTTCTCTGCACGCTTCCGATACGGCCACGTATTCAGCTTCTGTAGAAGACAAACTCACAATACTTTGTTTATGACTGGCCCATGAAATTTGTACATTTCCATACATAAACACATATCCACTTGTGGATTTATAATCAGAATGATCCCCTGCCCAATCTGAATCACAGTAACATATTAGTTTTGGATTACTATTGGCTGAAATCTTTAATTTACAATCAATGGTACCCTTTAAATACCTTACCATCCTTTTAACTGCAGTCCAATCTGATTTGGTAGGTGAGCTGACCCTTCTGCTCAAAATTCCTACTGCATTTGCTATATCAGCCCTGTATGTGGTAGCTAGATATAAAAGCTTACCTATGGCTGATCTATATTGGATGTTATCTGGTAAAGGTTCTCTTACTGTTTCATCCTTCAGAAAATCAGTGATCATGGGAGTGCTTACAACTTGGGCATCTTGCATACCTAAACTTTCAATAAGCTCATTTATTTTCTGCTTCTGGCTTAGAAGATAAGAACCATCATTTTGTTTCTCAATTTCTATACCAAGATAGTATGACACATTACCAAGTTCTTTTATCTCAACATTGAGGTTTAAACATTTTACAATGTCCTTGTACTCTTGCTCACTTTTGCTTGCAATGAGCAGATCATCAACAAAAGCTAAAATGTATGCATATTGTCCATTTGTGCACCTAGTGTACAAACATTTATCTGCTTCACCTTGCTTAAATCCTAAATTTGTCAATATTTCATGCAATTTATCATCCCAACATTCTGCACTTTGCTTTAATCCATAAAGACCTTTGTTTAATTTACACACTAGCTGTCTTTGTTTTGTATTTATGAAACCTGTTGGCTGTTCCATGTACAAGTCTTCAGTTATTTCTCCATGAAGAAACGCTGTTTTCACATCAATGTGGTTGACTTGCATGCCTTTTGAGACTGCAATGCTCAGAAGTGTTCTGATTGTCGTGTGTTTCACTACAGGTGCAAACACTTCATCAAAATCTTCTCCATATTTTTGAAGATATCCCTTTGCCACTAATCTGGCTTTATACCTTTCCACTTTTCCTTGTGCATTCCTTTTTAACTTGAATACCCATTTGCATCCTATAGCTTTCTTGCCAGGAGGTAATTTTGTAAGAATCCAAGTATTATTTTTATCCAATGCATCAATTTCTTCTTGTGCAGCTTTATGCCATTCAGCAGCTTCTTCTGCTGGCATTTTCTCAATCTCATCCCATGTTAAGGGCTCTTGAGCTTCTGCTGACTTTGTTAGGTAAGACAGTCTTGGGGGTGGAACACCTTTGTTTTCCCTGGATGAGCGTCTGACAACAGGTTGGTCTGACCTTTCCGCATCCTCTAAATCTGAGAGTCCTTCTCCAATTGATTCCCCTTCTCCAACTGTACTGTCTTCTTCAATGATCCTTTCTGTGTCTGCTTCCTCTGCCTGTTCCTCGTTAGATACAGGTGAGTTGCTTTCAGACATCTGCCTTGGTATGGCATTTATATACACTGGCATGTCTATTATGGTTCTAGTTTCATATTCTGGATGATAAGGCTCATCTGGGATAATCCAGCCTTTATCAACCCTTTTGTTTTCATCAAAATATGTAACATGTCTTATGCCAACAATGCCAGTTTTCAGATTCAAAATTCTATATCCTTTGTGTCCTGGAGCATAGCCAACTAAAATGCCCCTTTCTGTTGTGGAATCCAGCTTATGCCTTCTTTGCTTTGGTATATGAGCATATGCTGTACTTCCAAATGTTCTTATGTGTGACAGGTTTGGCTTCCTACCATGCCATGTCTCATGTGGTGTGCGCTCAGCGCCTTTAGTTGGCATTCTGTTTTGTAGGTACACTGCTGTGAGAATGGCTTCCCCCCATAGTCTTTTAGGGAGATTGCTATCTGACAGCATACATCTGGTCATTTCCACAATTGACCTAAATTTTCTCTCTGCAACAGAATTTTGCTCTGGTGTATAAGCTACTGTTGTGATATGCTGAATGCCTTCTTGTTCTAGAAATGTGCGCATGCTTTGTGAAGTGAACTCACCACCATTGTCGGTCTGAAGAACCTTTGGTTTTCTTTCAAATTTATTGCTCACCATGGCTACGTATTTCTTCAGCATGTCTGTGACTTGACTTTTCTCTTTCAGCAAATAGGCCACACAATATCTAGAGAAATCATCCAAGAATATCAGCACAAATCTGTTATTTCCCAATGATGGGATATTAAACGGTCCACATAAGTCACTGTGTATTAAGTCCAGCACTTTATTACTCCTATTTCCTGTGTATGCAGGAAATGAGGGTCTCACACCTTTTTGAGTAACACAGTCTATGCATTTCTCCATATTACCAGCATCTGCACTTATCTGAATGCCGGTGGCCAGTTGCTTACTGTAAAGATCCTGGATCACCTTAGAATCACGATGTCCCAGGCGGCGATGCCAGATTTCCAGACTACATTTACCATCATTCTTCCTTACTTGCGCCATATGTGAGGCTTCACCTGAAATGTTCAGCTTATAAACATCATTATGCATAAAAGCTTCAGCATACACTTCATCATTTTTAGAGATTGTGCACTTACTATTTTCAAAATGAATCACAAATCCCTTCTTATCTAATGTAGATACACTAAGCATATTGCAAACTGCTTGGGGAATATACAAGACATCACTTACAGGAATTTCTTTAACTTCATTAGACACTTTGCATTTTAAGAATCCAATCCCTTTTGCTTGGATCTTAGCAGTCCCTGCGTTTGCAGTTTTAAGAATACCTTCCTCTGGACACATTTCCTGAAAGAAATCTTTACAATTGGTTAAATGGCATGTGCTCCCTGAATCCAAAATCCAAGTACTTTCATTTGAATTATTATTTACCATAGTCAAAGATTTTTCTGCCATTAGAAAGCCCTTGTGTTTATCTTTGTCCTTCATACATTTCCTGGTTTGAAAATTCTTTAGTTCCATTGGCTTAGGTGAGCTAGAGGGAGTGTTTTGTGTTTCCTTACACCATTTAGATACATGTCCCTCCTTTCCACATGAGTAGCAAATCAGCTTGCCCTTGGGTGGAGTTTTCCCATAGCTCCGCCTTCCTCTGTTCTTTGCCAAGAAATTTGTTTCATTTCTCTCTGACTTGCTTTGAGAACACATCTCCTCAGAATCATTTATTATGCATTCCTGCCTTAGTTTTGATGTTGTCTGTTCAAAAGATTGCCCTTCAATGGCCTCATTTACAGACCTAAAAACATCAAACTTCTTTGATAGTGAGGTAAAAAGAAATGCTCTTTTCAATGCATCACACATGGGAATTCCAGAAAGTTCTAGCTTTTGAAATGAAGACATAAGATACATAATGTGATCATTACATTTACTTTTATCCCTTAATTTGGTTTCATTCAACTCTGCCAACCAAATTGGTTGCTGCTTTGCATATGTAGTTGCATACATAGTTCTCAGCTTACATAAAATGTCCTTTGGTGTATCTTTTCCCTCCACTAATATGGCTTGTTTCTCTGAGAGAGCTTCCAAAAGCATGCACTTCACATAATAGTTTGCATTGTCCCATTCAGCCATATTTTCAGCTGTTCTGTCTTGGTCTAAGCATATATTTAATCTTTTTGCTCGAAGGAGACATATGAATCTTAATTCCCACTGCTGATAATTAAACTCAGTTAATCTAGGCACCTTGAGAGAATAGAACAATGGTGAATTTCTTCCCTCAGCCATTTTCTTAGCCTTCTGTCTGCTGTGTGGGGGGAGAGAGACAGACTGAATCTTTCCTTTAAAACTTAAGAGAAAAATGTGGCCTTTTTTTCTGCCTGGTAATATTTCTCTTCTTTTTCAATTCCTGGCCCTGGGCCCATAACCCTTTTGTTGGATTATTTGTAGTAAATAATTAGCAGATTTTAGTACACACAGCTTCAGCTTTAGAAATGTTAATTTCTTTCTTCATCTCTCTCTCATTCACCCCTGAATAATTCACTGCTGAGTCACTTTAAAGTTGAAGTAACAAAACATCTGTTTACTCACAGTTTGTAGTTAGATTATAATCAGACAGGCTTATATATACATATTACTATACATTTGTATTATCAGCTCCTTCCATGTGCTTAGATGGTAATGGATGCTCACACCACCATAGATCCTCTCAGGTTAGGAGAGATCATGAGCTCCATGTGCTCCATGTGCTGCATCTGCTGCATCTAACCCCCACAGGAAGTTGCATAGCTGTGTGACCTCTCTAAGTAATTCACATCAGAGGTCACAGAGTAATCACAGAGAAATAATAGGTGACAGGCAATGCATGTAAAATACAATTACATTCCAACAGGGGTGGCTGCAGTGAATGCAATGCTGCTACTTAGCTCCTGAGCTCAGCCAGGCATAGTGAGTGCCTCTGCTGGAGTCTCCTCAGGCTTTCCTTCTTGCCCTTGAAGCAGCTTGTAACCGGGGGGGGGGGGGGGGCAGGGGGCAGAGGTTAGCTCGCTGAGCTCCCACAAGTTATTTGGAGCCAGATTCAGTTGGAGCAGTGACATCCTCTGACAAACACAAGGAGGATATTTCTCTGCTTGGGAGGGGGGGGGACAGGACGATTTGGAGCCAGACTGAGATGAGCTGCAGAGATTAGATAAAGAAAAGCCTCATTAGAGCTTGCTTACTGCGCCCTTGAAGGCAGGCGCCCCCCTGCAGTGCTTACCCAGTTTGACCGGCCCTGGCTAGACCTGTTTTTATGGTTAAATCATTTTTATTGATATATAATGCTTGATAGAATACAATCAAGGTTTGTAATCATGAAAACACTAATACAACAAGCAACTAGCAGTAACTTTGTCAACGCCAAGTATTTTTCGTTTGTCCCCCTCCCCACTCCCCCCCAAAATCCCACCCTCCCAAAAGTATGACCCCCCCCTTCCCTTCCCCAAACACAAGCTGTCTTGTCAGTGATCTGGGTGGAATCTCTCGTTCCGGCCCCTCTAATTTAGAATCTTGCTTCTTGCCAGGGGCTGCAACGTGTCCCAAAAGTTCTCCCATGTTCTCTGGAACCGCTTGCCCTCCTCCGTAGATAAATCCAGATAGCCACGTCTCTCTAGTTTCAAAAGTTCAATCATTTGTATTCTCCAGGATCCAATTGTGGGAGCTCTGGTGTTACGCCAATGTTGCAAAACTACTCTCTTTCCCATCAGCATCGCTCTCTGTAGAAAGGATAGGAAGCCCGATGGAGCCGGCTTGACATATTTATATTCTCCAAAAAGCATCAGAGGGTGCCTCTGTATTGTGCGTCCCCAGTATCTCTTAATCTCTCTCAAGATTTGTGTCCACAGTTGCAAGAAACGTGGGCAGTACCAAAACATGTGGGCGAGTTTGGCCAGAGATTGCTCACACCATGGGCAGGTACCAGTTCCACCAAAGCCAGCCCTCCTCGCTCTATCCTGGGAGATGTATAGCCTTAGAGCAAATTTATATTGCATTTCCCAATGTCGGGTAAAGATGGAAGACTTATGAATGGAAGTAATGAAATTACTCAATGTCTCCTCTGTTACTTCTGCTAACAGGTCCCTAGCCCAGCGTTGAGCACTGGCTCGAAAATCTATGTTCTCAGTCGAATCCTGTAAGGATCTGTGATGATATTTTAGGGGCACCACCGTTTGCGCCCCCAAAGTCAGATCAGAACTCAGTGTATCCTGAACATCTTCACTTAGATTCGACCAGCCCAGGGATCTGATGTAGTGTCGAACCTGAAGGCAAAGCGGTCCGACTCCTTGAGCTTAAACTGCGTTTGTAATTCCATGAATGGTTTGGTCTCACCCTCCTCGGAGACCAGCTGATAAACATATTGAATCCCCAGTTTTCTCCAGCGACCAAAGGTCTTCGAGGAGGTGCCCTCTGGAAAATCAGGGTTGTGAAACAAAGGTAGGAAAGGTGTCGCCATCCAATCAAAGTGATATCTACCCATTAATGAAAGCGGGCAGGATCTCCAGAGCTGTAACAATCTCTTTGTGGTGTTTAATAAGGGTCGCACGTTCCTATCATATAAAGCCTCCATTTCTATTGGGATAGTAACTCCTAGGTAACAAAAATGTTGGTTCGCCCAAGGAATCGGGGGCCGCCCCCTCCAGGAGCTCCTAACCCCCTCATCCAATGGCAGGGCCAGCGACTTTGTCTGATTCAGTGTGTATCCGGATAATTTGCCATATATGTCAATAACGTGTAAGAGATTGTCTAGGGAGGCCTGAGGGTCACTCAGCAGCAACAGGACATCATCTGCATATGCAAGGACTTTAAGTTCTGTCCCATGAACTTGAATGCCTCTAATGTCTCTATTTGCCCGTATCGCAATTAGCATGGGCTCCAGGGTTAGCAAGAAAAGAAGTGGGGAAAGAGGGCATCCCTGCCGCGTGCCCTTGTTTATCTCAAAGGCTTCTGTTAGGACCCCATTCACTCGAACCATGGCCCGTGGCTGATTATATAGCGCCTGTATGGCTTGCAGAGTCCACCCCCCCAGACCCATCTGTCCCAGTGTTTCAAACATGAATGCCCAGTCCACCTGATCAAAAGCACGTTCTGCATCTAAGCTCACAATCATCCTGCCAGTGTTAGTTTCATCCCCTGAGAGCATGGCCATGATAAGTTTCCGAACATTTTGTACCGACTGGCGTCCCCGCACAAATCCCACCTGATCCTCCCCAACAAGGTTTGGTATCAAGGGCGCCAGTCTTTCCGCCAATATACGAGACAGTAGTTTAACTTCTACGTTTATGAGGGAGATAGGTCTATAGGAGCCAGGTTGCAGTGGGTCTCTACCCTGCTTGGGTATTAAGCTTATTGTGGCCAGATTGGTGTACTGCGGAAAGTGACCAACCTCCACCACAGTATTTAGATGTTCGGTCAGAGGACCCACTATCTGCATTTTCAGTAATTTATAGAACTCTCCCGACAGACCATCAGGCCCCGGTGCGGAATGCAGCTTCAACGCACTTATAGCTTTTTGCAATTCTTTTGCTGTCACTAGACTATCCAAAATCTCCACATGATCTGCCGGGATCCTTCCCAGTCCCCGTGCCTGCAAATACTGTCTTATGTCACCCCCAGTGTGCCCTGTTTTACTGTTCGCCCCGTATAATGCAGCAAAGTGGTCCCGGAACGTCTGTGCTATTTCAGCCATATTAGTTGTTACTTTTCCTGTGGGCTTCTTTATAGCAGGGATAAAATGGGACTTCCGGGAGCCTTTCACCACCCTGGCCAACATCCCGCCTACTTTGTCTCCGAATTTGCATAAATTAAATTTCCTATATAGCAGGGATCTTGTGATTCTCTCATGTAATAGACTATTTAACGCTGCCCGGGTGGATACCAATAGCTCATACGTCGCCTGAGTCGGGGCTCTAGCATACTTCCCCTTAACTGTCCTAAACTTCTTTTCTAAATCCACTTTCCCTTGTGAGAGACGTTTATTTCGGGCACTAACATAGGCGATTATGTCACCCCTTAAGATAGCTTTAGCTGCTGACCAGAATAAAGTTGGGTCTTCTTTGTGGGCCTGGTTATTAGTCGAATACTCCTCCCATTTTTTCTGAAGGAAACCCTCAAATTCTTTTGAGCGGTACAAGTAGGCTGGAAACCTCCACCCTGGGGATTGTCTAAAGTATTGTGGATTTTCCACGTCCAACCAGACCAAAGCATGGTCCGAGATCTCTTCTGGTCCAATTTGAGCGTCTCTGACCCTAGGAAAGAGGTCCTGTGTTGTAAGAATATAATCAATTCTGGACTGCGTATGGTGCGCTCTAGAGGTGTGTGTATAATCCCTCTCCTCCCCGTGCAAAATCCTCCAGGGGTCTAACAGGCCCATTTCCCTACAAAAAACCTGCAGTAATGAGGTAATGGGGTTTTGTTTCGGCTGTTGTTTCCTAGATCTATCCAGCTCCATGTCCATCGTTTGGTTTAAATCACCCGCCATAATTAGCGGTAATGTTGGTGAGGTCTTATATTTTGCTAAAAGTTGGGCATAAAAGGAATGTGCTGGGGTGTTAGGACCATATACAGAAGCCAAATGTAAGTCTGTCCCTTGCAGATTAATTTTGATCCCCACTAACCTCCCCTCTCCATCTTTAAATACCATTTGTGCTTGGCACATTAGGGATTTGTGGATTAGAATGGCAACCCCTCCTCTTCTATTAACTGTTGGGGAACAAATACCTCTCCCACCCACTGACGCCTCAACTTCTCGTGTTCTTCCTGAGAGAGCCTAGTCTCCTGGAGGCACGCTATTCCCGCCCCATGCCTCTTCAATGCCGCCAAAATTTTCGCTCGTTTAATGGGGGAGGTGATGCCACCCACATTCCAAGAGATTATGCGGACTCTACTTGTAGACCTGTTTTTATAACAAATAGCTGCACTGGGAATTGAACATATTACCCCAGGATCAAAGTATGCTGCACTAACCACTAGGCTACTCCTCTACTCCGCACCAAAAGGAGCCCCAAATGACCAGATGACCACTGGAGGGAATCAGGGCTCACCTCCTCTTACGCCCCCAGTGGTCACTAACCCCCTCCAACCCAGCCCCAAAAAATGTGATTAAAAATATGACTTGCCAGCCTCTATGACAGCCTGAGATGTTATAGCCAGGTCCATTAGAGCAGCATGCAGGTCCCTGGAGTAGTCTAGTGGTGGATGCAGTGCATTGTAGACAGGTGGACCCAGGCTCATACTTCCCCCACCTGTTACACTTATGGTGGAAACTGTAAGCCCTCCAAAACTCACCAGAAATCCACTGTACCCACATATAGGTGCCCTCTTCACCCATAAGGGCTATTGTAGTAGTATACAATTGGGGATAGTGGCTTTTGGAGGGCTCAGCAGACAAGATAAGGGAGCAACAGTGAGATGTGAAACTGGGAGCATTTTTTATGAAGTCCACAGCAGTGCCCCCTAGGGTGCTCCATTGCTCTCCTGGGATGTCTGTGGGACCAATCTGCTAAAAATGCTGGCCCTTCCTACATCCCAATCGCTTGGTTTTCTATGTTTTTCACCTGTACTTTTTTTTTTCTTTTCAAAAAAATGGCTTGAAAAAATAAATGCACAGAGCACAAAATCTTGTTACAAATGGTATTAAAAAAAAAAAAAGGATAGACATTTTTCCCCAGGTTCTATATAGTGCACTTAGATTTAAGTGCCGAAATCGGCATTGGATTTTATAACACCGCTCGTAACTTAATTGGCTTATAGATATGTTTACTAAGGTGCGTTAGTGTTTTTAACGTGCCTACAATTAGCACATGCACTAACCATGTAGGCGCCTATAGGGATATTGTAGGTGCATACACAGTTAACATGTACATTGTTAACGTGCGTTAAAAATGCTAACGTGCCTATAACGCAGCTTAGTAAACAGGGCCCTTAACAAACTAATGAGCACTGATATCAGCACAACACACAATAATGAGCACTAATTGGCACTGATTAGAATTTAGGCGCACAACTCGCTAAGCGTATTCTGTAATGATGTGCGCCAAACTTCCAACGCACACAGGCAAAAAGGGGCATGGTTATAGTGGGAAAATGGGCATTTTGTGAGCGTTCTGAAATTTAGGTGCCTAGTTATTGAATATGGACCAGTGCGCCTAAATCTATGTGCAGGGATTTACGCCATGTTATAGTTGGTATAAATGGAAGCACACAGATTTAGGCACTGAAATATCAACTAAGCATATTCTATAATTGGCACCTAAATCTAAGTGCCGATTATAGAATGCGCTTAAGTCAGCACTGATTTCAGCATCGAGTTTTTAAGCGCCATATATAGAATCTCCTCCTTTACATTTTCAGAAATGGCCATATTTCCTATTCGGATTTGGGACGTTTAGTGCAAAACGTCCAAAGTCTGACTTAGATGTCATATCGAAAATGCCCCTCAAAGTCATATAATTCCTAATGTTGCAAATGGTAGATGGAAACAGATTTCAGAGTTCCAGACCTTTGCCAACCAGCACATAAGCACATAAGCACCGCTATGCTAGGAAAAGACCAAAGGTCCATCAAGCCCAGCACTCCGTCTCCGACAGCGGCCAATCCAGGCCCCAAGAACCTGGCAAAACCCCAAAATTTAATAACGATCAATGGACTTTTCCTTCCGGAATCTATCCAGACCCCCTTTAAACTCAGCAAGGCCAGCTGCCATCACTACCTTCTCCGGCAATGAGTTCCAGAGTCTAACTACGCGATGAGTAAAGAAAAACTTTCTTCAATTTGTTTTAAACCTACCACATTCTAATTTCATCTTGTGGTTCTATTATTGTTAGAAAGTGTAAACAAACGCTAATGTTCATTGTTCCGTAGCTTTCAGTTTGCAGAGAGCCTTAGATTAGCCAGTTTTATTTCCGCCATTGAACACAAGCTTCATGCAGGAGTAGAAAATTTAACAAAATCAGTCAAATACCAGAAGTTATGCAGGTACCAGCCTATATTCATTGCCAGCACCCACATAGCTAACTGGGTGTTGGAACTGAATATTGCTGGTACCCGCATAACTCTCAGCTCCTCCCTGACTCTGCCCCAGTAATGTGTCTGTGTGGCCCGGCTTCAAAATAGTTGGATGGTGTTGACATTCAGCAAACACTGCTCAGTTAGGTGCTGCTGAATATCAGTGGTTAGCCAGCTTCAAGAGATTTAAGGAGATGCCTCTCCTGCTCTCTTAAATTGCTTTGAATATTGGGCGGAGACACGTTTAGAAAGAGCTAAAAAAAAAAAAAAAGAACAAACTAGAAAAATATAAACGTAAAGAACTAGATTGTAAGCTAGGCCAGATCTAGTCCTGGAATAAAAACAGGAAAGAATGAACAGCTCAAAACTTATGAAAGATGCATATCCTTTAGGAGAAATATTCCTAGCACTGACTCTATAGAGCTACAAGATGATACAGTGAAAGAAAGGAGCAAAAAGAGAATTAGGCAAGATTCTGAGGATATATGGTCAGTATATCAATAAAGTGTCCTTCACCATACCGCTGCATGTTTTCTGATGTCCAACTCCTGGTGCTGTTCCTTTGTTTTTGGATCTTGGCCTCTCTTTTGTCATTGCTAGTCCTTGCTGTACAAATCCTAGACTGCTCAGTCACCTTATTCATTTTTCCTTTGGGATAGTCAGTCTATTCTTTGCAACTTTCTCCTGAAAAGCAG
Source organism: Microcaecilia unicolor (assembly GCF_901765095.1). Taxonomy (NCBI): domain Eukaryota; kingdom Metazoa; phylum Chordata; class Amphibia; order Gymnophiona; family Siphonopidae; genus Microcaecilia; species Microcaecilia unicolor. The sequence continues at coordinate 597,757,520 of NC_044032.1, forward strand.
TAGATTGTGGCACCTGAGTACTGAACTTAGTTCCATTCGTTGATTTCTTTGCTTTCCTACATAATGTAACTTATTTATTTATTCCATGTGTGCCCATTGTGAGAACTTAGATCATCCAATAAACAGTTTTTTGCTGGATTGATTTATGAAAGTGGTCAAGGCCTTAGATCAGTGATATTCACTACCAGTCCTAGAAGGCCACCAATATAACTATGCATGAGAGACATTTGCATACAGTCTAATTCATACTTTCTCATTAATGAGTGTCTTAGATGCTGATATATCCCTCTTCTTATACATGGTTCGTCTCCCTCTTACTCCCTCCATTTGTAGATCTGTCAAGAAAACTTCTAGGTTAAAGACCTGGCTTTTTGAGTTAGACTTTGATTGGACTCAAAACTGAGAAATGATGCCTGTCAGGTTTCCTCTCTGCTCTCTCCTATACTTTTGTCTCCTAACTTCCTGTTCTCTAACCAATTGCTTTCAGTTATATTTTGTTTTTGTTTTTAATTCTAAACCACTCTAATGGTCATAATATCTCGCACTTATCTCACTGCTATTGTACTCCTCCATCCTTTCTCTGTGCCAGCCTACTGCATCACCTCTTCTGCTGGCCTTGTATCACCTTCCAGCATGACCTATTTCACATAGAATACTTCCTTCTTCTGGAAAACCATTTGTCTACAGGTTTCTCCCTATGTTAGTCGCTGCCACAACCAGTGGAGCAGGAGAAAATGGCTTTCCCTCTTTAACACAAAGTCCTATGGTGATAGTATCAAAAACGTAGGGCTGCATGTTAATTGCGATTAACATGTTATTTATTATTCACATCATTTCCCTCCTTTCGTCCTCCTCTTCCTGTGCACAGTATGTTCTCTGTCCCCCCCCCCCCCCCGATACAGTAATAAAAGAGAAAAACACCATAACAGCATGGATTATAGAGGTGTTGGTCCCAAACAATTACTTGGTGAATCACATGGAGCAATACACCATCAATAGGCAGATCAGAGGGAAAGTCCCAGTGCAGCCTGAGGGCAGTGTATAAGTATCACTGCACTGCTGCTGCCGGGAACAAAGCAAAGACTTAATTTTAAGGTACACCTGAGGTGGGAAGGGAGGGAATTGAGAAAGCTCTGTGGAACCGCAGGCAGGGCAGGGATGGGAGGAAGAAATGCCAGACCATGCATGTGCAGGGGGGAGAGAAGGAAAGAGGGAGAAATGCCAAACCAAGGGAGAGAGGGAGGGAGGATGGGAGTGAATTGGAGGGAGAAGAAGAGAGAGGGAGAGATGTTGGATTCAGAGGGAGGGAGGGAAGAGAGAGATAATGGATTTGGGGTGGAGAAAGTGTATGGAATGAGAGAGAGGTAATGGACCTATGGGTGGAGGAAGGGAAGGAAGGAAAAAAGAGAGAGGAATGTTGGACTCGTGTGAGGGATGGGAGAGACGGAAGAAAGAAAAATAATGGACCAGGAGATGGAGGGGAGGAAGGGAAAGATGAGCCTTCAAGTGGAATAGCCTAACCATTAGATCAGTAAGCTACAAATCAGGGATTCTGGTCCAATTCTCACTATAGCTCTTTCTGCTTTTTGTTGTTGTTGTTTTTTTAATTGTTGTTTTTCTATGTAAGCCTGAAAAGTAGGTATTTTTCTGTCCCTGGAGGGCTAACAATTTTAAAAAACCACAAAGACCTAGAGTGGGATTTGAACCAGGGCTCCTTCCACTCAGCCCACTGCTCTAACCATTAGGCTACTGCACATTAACATCTACGTGGCTGTTTTATAATATAGATGTTCCTATGCTGCCACAATAATGTCTGTGTCCCTTGCGTCCCCCGTTCATAGTTTGGATGTTTCTGTTTTAAAATGGATGGACATGAATATCACCAGCACATAGATGTCTATTTCTCATGCATATTAGAACAGTCTGTGCGTTGGCAGATCCAGTTCTAAAACATTAGCACCAGCAGCGACATACTGACCTGGTTGCCCTTATTCTGAGTTGGACATACGTTCTAAAATTCTGTTTCACATGTCCTTAGCTCTTGACCTCTAGATTTTGCTTCATATTGCTTTAATCTTGCTGCAGTTTTTCCTTGTAAATGTGTTTTTCCGTAGAAATTAAAAATATCAGTAAAAAGACTAGTATATAAATGTACCAAATCGTCAACTACTTTTACTGAAAAGATGGACCTCAAACCACAATGTTTAAATGATATTTCACAGCCTTATCATCAGTCCAGTTTTGAAAATATTTGTGCTGTCATTCAGTGTATATAAATCAATTTATCTTACAAAATTCTTCCTTCATTTAATCTTCATTTACTTGCATATATTGATTTCAAATTTTTAAAAGCTCACTTATTCAAGGGTGTAGAAGTAAAAAGATTGGGACACAAATATGTTTTTGTGTTCATTTCCCTAAAGAAAAATATGTTCTTCTAAATATCACTCTTGGAGGACTGTTCTGTGGAAATGAAAATGAAAAATCAAGACGACGTCTGTAATTTAATTCCTCCATTGACCTGTTCTCTAGCCCCTGGCATGCCACCTCTTATATTTCAGCAGGTTGATGTGAGAGGCAGCTCCCAACAGCAAATGTTCATTCATTCACTGACATTTCTCTGTGTTTATTAGAGTTGAAATGTCACAGAGTAAATGGTGCCGTTTTTACCCTTCAGCCATGTTCTGCAACTCAGCATCTTTCACGGATTCAACAATGTTTATTTTCTGAATTGTCAGAATCCATTTACATATTGTGGGAAATATTCTTCATGATATACAAGACATTTCCCAATTAAATATATAGACTCAAAGTTTATTTTGTTATTAATTTGATTTTGAAAAACAGACCTTTAAGATGTAACTCTACCTTTCTAATCTTGTAAGAAGTAATTTGGAGAAGAGACTTGTTCCAATTAATGTGCTGTTCTGTGGCCAAAAAAGTAAAATGTACTTGTCTGATTTCTTCAAATCTCAAAAAACACGATCTTACATTTTTTTTAATATAATATAGCATTGAGTCCTTCTTAGAACAAGGCATTTTCTCAGCATAATGTTTATGTCTCCTTGTACATGGGAACTCTTTAAAGGTACATTCTCTGAGATGTTAAATAATTGCTCTTAAATGAATTGGAAACATTATTCAAAGTGACATCCCAAAATACTATGGCAGCTGTCAACAAGCTCATCATCCTCCCTAGACTTCACTATAACATAAAATACAGCATGTAGTGATTATTGAAGAGAAGTAGTGGCTAATGTAGAAAGCAATGAGCTGGAAACCAGGAAAATCATGGTTCACATCCCATTTTCTCCACTGACACTCATTAAGGGCAATTCATTAATCTAAGAACATAAGAATAGTCATACTGGTTCAGAACAATGGTTCATCTAGCCCAGTATCCTGCTTCCAACAGTGACCAATCCAGGTCACAAGTACCTGGCAGAAACCCAATTAGTAACAACATTCCATGCTACCACTCCCAACTGTGTTGATATGAGTATTGTGCGTCACTGGGCCAAAAAATGTAAATATTGTGGACCAAGAATGGCTGATTTGAGTGATCAAATACGAAGCGAATGACCCGTGACTGCAATGGACAAGTCTCATACAGGAATGTTTGAAGACCTCGTAAACAGCAATCAAAGGATCAGTCAATCCTGAAAACTTTGAAAGAACAATTAAGAATAGTTCAAAAGCAGAAGAAGGAAATTTTGTTGCAATATGACAATACTAGGCATCACACAGCATGAAAAAATCAGCAAATATTATACAAGACTAAAACTGATATTGAAGAGTGCATTAACATCACAGAATACGATATTGACTATTAGTCAAAGAACACTTCTTGCACTCTCATTTAGCTTTGGTATAGTAGAATGGCTTCTTAAAGACCTTGAAAAACTGGATGTGCGAATAAGAAAACTCCTTCATGCCCAAGAGGTCATCTATAAGAATCAGTGTATGCCAAGACTGTACATTCCTAGAGCTGATAGAGGAAGGAGTCTCATAGACATAGATTGCTATAGCTATTATCCTAGGCCTCCAGACTTACCTAACAGCATCATCAGATCCCAATGCACAAAAGGTGTTGAAATATGGTTGATTATTAAATTTAGACAAGCATTCCAACAAGTAGATGGAATGAGTGAAAATCCATCGGTACCAAGAGGGAAGGATGAAACAGAATTTGTAAAGGAAAAGAAAAAGCTCTTCAAAGAATTTGATCAGCAAGTGAGAAACAGCAAGTGGCAAATGCATAAGTATAGTGGATAAATACGTGGAGGGGCATAATCGAACCGGGACGACCATCTCTAAGGACGCCCATTTCTGAGGACGTCCCCACGGGCATCCAGTATTATCGAAACAAGATGGGCGTCCATCTTTCGTTTTGATAATACGGTCAGGGTTGCCCAAATCTCAACATTTAGGTTGACCTTAGAGATGGGCGACCTCGGTTTTTGCCGATAATGGAAACCGAGGACGCCCATCTCAAAAACGACCAAATCCAAGGCATTTGGTCATGGGAGGAGCCAGCATTCGTAGTGCATTGGTCCCCCTGACATGCCAGGACACCAACCGGGCACCCTAGGGGGCACTGCAGTGGACTTCAAAAATTGCTCCCAGGTGCATAGCTCCCTTATCTTCGGTGCTGAGCCCCCCCAAACCCCCCCCCCAAAACACACTCTCCACAACTTTACACCACTACCATAACCCTTAGGGATGAAGGGGGCACCTACATGTGGTACAGTGGGTTTCGGGTGGGTTTTGGAGGGCTCACATTTACTACCACAACTGTAACAGGTAAGGGGGGGATGGGCCTGGGTCCGCCTGCCTGAAGTGCACTCTACCCACTAAAAACTGCTCCAGGGACCTGCATACTGCTGTGATGGAGCTGAGTATGACATTTGAGACTGGCATAGAGGCTGGAAAAAATATATTTTAATTTATTTTTTGGGGGGTGGGAGGGGGTTGGTGACCACTGGGGGAGTAAGGGGAGGTCATCCCTGATTCCCTCCGGTGGTAATCTGGTCAGTTTGGGCACCTTTTCGAGGCTTGGTCGTGAAAAAAAAGGAACCAAGTAAAGTCGGCCAAATGCTCGTCAGGGACGCCCTTCTTTTTTCCATTATCAGCCGAGGACACCCATCTCTTAACCACACCCCCGCCCTACCTTCGCTACGCTGCCGACACATCCCAGTGAACTTTGGTCGTCCCCACGATGGAAAGCAGTTGAGGACGCCCAAAATCGGTTTTCGATTATGCCGATTTGGGCGACCCTGAGAGAAGGGCGCCTATCTCCCGATTTGTGTCGAAAGATAGAAACCCTTCTCTTTCGATTATGCCCCTGAAAGTGTTCCTCCAGGACCATTCATGCATCAAAATCGGACACATGAATGGTTAAGGAGCAGTTAATTGAAACATAAGGAGGAGCAATCGATAGCTGCAGCTGCAGATTATAGATGAAATGGTGCAACAGACATTTATAGATTCTGTAAGAGAGAGCTAGAAGCAGTTTCTCATCTCGTGGCTAGCTGTGGAGTGCTGATGGCGGAAAGTTTTTATACAGAAAGGCACAACAAGATGGCACATCTGATTCATTGGAAACTCTGTAAGCATTAAAACATCAGTGTACTGGAAAAGCATTGGGATCATGACCCTAAGAGAATTGTGGAAAAGGAAAAGGTTATGGTCACCTCAGACATCCCCACCTCGACTGATAAAAAGCTAAATGCAAAAACACCGGATATAGTAATAAAAGAAAAAAATACCAGAACAGCGTAGATTATAGAGGTGTTGATCACAAACAATTACTTGGTGAATCACATGCAGAGAGAGAAGATCCTCAAGTTGCAAGAAATGCAAGCGAGACTAAGAGAATACAGAAATATTTACCATCATTTTGGGTGGGGAAAGCAACCATGTAACTTGGAGGAATACCAGCCCCTATGAACGCAGCAAAGACAGCCTATTGGAGTAGGGAAAAGGGAATGGCACTTTCAGTAACACAAGGGAGTCAAAGGATCTTCGAACACAATGTTTACTTCAGTCTGAATAAAGATGTACAGTGAAACGTGTGTTGGAACGCTGTGTACTTAATCTTCGATCGTGCAGTGTAGTCCTGGAAATTACAGACCAGTAAGCCTGACTTCAGTTTGGGGAAAACTGTGGAAACTATAATAAAGAATAAAATTATGGAGCACATAGACAAACATGGTTTAATGGGAAAGAGTCAGCATGGGTTCAACAAGGGAAGTCTCGCCTCACCAATTTGCTTCATTTCTTTGAAGGCATAAATAAACATGCTGATAAAGGTGAGCCAGTTCACATGGAAGGGAATTTTCGAAAGGGACGTCCAAATTGCGATTTGGAAGTCCTTGCAAAATGGCGAAATCCAGAGGCAGGGAAACCCGTATTTTTAAAACAAGATGGACGTCCATCTTTCATTTCGAAAATACCATCAGAGATGTCCAAATCCTTAAATTTGGAAATCCCTAGATTTGGTCGTCCCTAAACATGGAAGTTTCTGACTTTCGGCGATTTTTGAACCCAAAGACATCCATGTCAAAAACATCCAAATGCAAGCCATTTGGTCGTGGGAGGAGCCAGCATTTGTAGTGCTGTCCTGACATGCCAGAACAGCAACTGGGCACCATAGCGGGCACTGCAGTGGACTTCATAAATTGCTCCCAGGTACATAGCTCCCTTACCTTGTGTGCTGAGCCCCCCAAAACCCACAACTGTACACCACTACCATAGCTCTTACAGATGAAGGGGGCACCTAGATGTGGGTACAGTGGGTTTATGGTGGGTTTTAGAGGGCTCGCTGTTTCCTCCACAAATGTAACAGGTAGGGGGGGTATGGGCCTGGGTCTGCCTATCAGAAGTGCACTGCAGTACCCATTAAAACTGTTCCTGGGACCTGCATGCGCTGTCATGGACCTTAGTATGACATCTGAAGCTGGCATGACATATTTTGAAAAATGTTTTTTGAGAGTGGGATGGGGGTTAGTGACCACTGGGGAAGTAACGGGAGGTCATCCCCAATTCTCTCCGGTGATCATCTAGTCATTTCGGGCACCTTTTTGTGCCTTAGTCATAAGAAAAACAGGTCCGAGTGAAAACGTCCAAGTGTTCGTCAGGGACATCCTTGTTTTTTTTCAATTATGTGTCAAGGACATCCAAGTATTAGGCACGCCCAAGTCCCGCCTTCGCTACACCTCCGACATGGCCCCTTGAACTTTGGCCATCCTTGCGATGGAGTGCAGTTGGAGATGTCCTAAATCGGGTATCGATTATACCGATTTAGACGTCCCTGGGAGAAGGATGTCTATCTTCCAATTTATGTCGAAAGATGAACGTCCTTCTCTTTCAAAAATGAGCCCAATAGTGTATCTAGATTTTTAGAAAGCTTCTGACAAAGTTCCTCATAAGAGACTCCTGAGAAAATTAAAAATGCATGGGATAGGAGGCAATGTCCTTCTATGGATTAGGAACTGGTTATTGGACAGAAAACAGAGAGTAGAGTTAAATGGCCATTTTTCTCAATGGAGGAGGGTGAATAGTGGAGTGACCCAGGGATCTGTACTGGGACCGGTGCTATTTAACATATTTATAAATGATCTGGAAAATGTAACGACGAGTGAGGTGATTAAATTTGCAGATAACCCAAAACTATTCAAGGTTGTTAAAACGCATGTGGATTGTGAAAACTTGCAGGAGGACTTTAGGAAGCTAGAAGACTGGGCATCCAAATGGCAGATGAAATTTAATGTGGACAAATGCAAAGTGATGCACATTGAGAAAAATAATCTGAATCATAGTTTCCTGATGCTAGTATCCACCTTAGAAGTCAGCACTCAAGAAAAAGATCTAGGTGTCATTGTAGACAATATACTGTAATCTTCTGCCCAGTGTGCAGCAGTGGCCAAAAATGCAAACAGGATGCTAGGAATTATTAGGAAAGAGATGAAAAATAAGACCAAGAATATTATAATGCATCTGTATCGCTCCCTGGTGTGACCTCACTTTGAGTGCTGTGTTCAATTCTAGTTGTGTTATCTCAAAAAAACATATAGCATAATTAGAAAGGTTCAAATAAGCGCAACCACAATGATAAAGGGAATGGAACTGCTATCATATGAGGAAAAGCTAAAGAGGTTAGGGCTCTTCAGCTTGGAAAAGAGACGGCTGAGAGGTTATATAACTGTGGTCTATAAAATCCTGAGTGGTGTAGAACTGGTAGAAGTGAATCAATTTTTCACTCTATCAAAAAGTACAAAGACCAGGGTACACTCAATAAAATTACATGAAAATATTTTTAAAACAAATAGGAGGAAGTATTTTTTCACTCAAAGAATAGTTAAGCTTTGGAACTCTTTGCCAGAGGATGTGATAACAGTGGGTAGTGTATCTGGATTTAAAAAAGGTTTGAAGAAGTTCCTGGAGGAAAAGTCCATAGTCTTTTATGGAGATGAACATGGGGGAAGCCACTGCTTGCCCTGGGATTGGTAGCATGGAATGTTGCCACTAATTTGGTTTCTGTCCGGTACTTGTGACTTGTATTGGCCACTGTTGGAAGCAGGTTACTGGGTTAGATGGACCATTTATTCTTATGTTCTTATGAAACACAAAACTTACCTGCTGTCAGACTATGCTTCACACTGCATAATCCAAGTTTGTTTAAGTACACAGTGTTCCAATAGATGTTTTACTATATATCTTTATTCAGACCAAAATAAACACTGTGTCTGAAGATCCTTTGACTCCCTTGTGTTATAGGAAGTGCCATCTCCCTTTCCCTACTCCACTAGACTGCCATCATTTTGGGTGCCACAGGCTTGATCAAAAAGAACTTCCAAGCACACCTTAATAAATTTTCTATACATGTTACATCTTATGAACTCCAGAAAGGAGCTCTCTGTGGCACAAATCAAGTACTATGGTGAGCATTAGAAGTAGATTTGAGAGACTGAGATCATATTACATATGCCCTAGCTTAGGAATGAGGTTCATGGAAGTGTTTCCAATATCCAGGTGGGTGCCTACCTATGTAATAGTAATCATCACACAATATGGTTTGATATAAAGGCAAAGGCGAAGTTCGGTCGCACAAAACTCTGGATTTTAGACGTATTGATTTTGGTAGGGCAACCTTCGAAAGCTAATCAAGAAATGTATTAAGCTATGTCCAATAAAAAAGGTATCATCTTATTTTCTTTTCCATGGTTTATTTTGCTTGATTTCTGTTGATAACCAGTAAAATGGGGGAATACCTGAAGAAAGAACTGATGGCATGGGTAGGTGTAGGTGAAGTGGAAGATCTGTGGTCCAAGCTGAAAGCTGCTATGAATATGGCAACTGATCTTTACGCAAGGAAAGTAAACAAAAACAAGAGAAACAGGAAGCCTATATGGTTCTCCAAACAAGTGGCTGAAAAAAATAAGGGCAAAAGATGTTTCATTCAAGAAATACAGAAGAATGCAATGAGAGGATCACAGAAAAGATTATCTGATTAAACTCAAAGAAGCAAAGAGGGAAATATGGATAGAGAAATCACAAGTGGAAGAAGAAATGGCTAAAGATGTTAAGAGCGGTGGCAAGAACATTTTCAGATATATGGGGGAAGGGAAAAAAATAGGAATGGAATTGCAAGACTGAAAGATACTGAGAATGGTGTAGAATGGCCTAAGGGCTAATGCAGTGGGTTGTGGACCTGGGGAACTGGATTTGATTTCCACTGCTGGTTGATGGTTGGCAGTGGTTGAGATCCTGGGGAACCAGGTTCAATTTCCTCTGCAGCGCTGTGTGACACTGGGCAAGTCATGTAACCCTCCATTGCCCGAGGTACAACAGTAGTACAATGTATTACTTAGATTGTGAGCCCACTAGGGACAAACCCAGTACCTGTAAAATGAAACTGTAAACTGATTAGGTCTTAGTGGTATATAAATACTGTAATGAATAAATGAATGAATGTGGAGAGTGATGAGGATAATGCAAACAAATGGAGTAGATATTGTGCTGTTCATGGAGGAAAGTGTTTATAAACAGCTTGAGAATCTGAAGGTGGACAAAGCTATGGGGCAGGATGAAATACATCCCAGGATACTGAGGGAGCTGAGAGAAGTACTGGTGGGACCTCTTAAAGATTTGTTTAATAGATCTTTAGGGAGAGGTTCCACGGGATTGGAGAAGAGGGGATGTGGTCCCTCTTCACAAAAGTGGAGACAGGGAAGAAGTGGAAAACTACAAGCCGGTAAGTCTAACGTCGGTGGTAAGAAAAATAATGGAGTCACTGCTGAAAGGATAGTTAACTTTCTAGAAGCCAACAGGCTACAGGATCCGAGGCAACATGGCTTTACCAAAAGAATATCCTGTTAAACAAATCTTATTGACTTCTTTGACTGGGTGACCAAAAGAACTGGATGAAGGACATGTACTAGATGTATCTACTTGGATTTCAGCAAAGCCTTTGATACGGTCCCTTACAGAAGACTTGTGAATAAGCTGAGAGGACTGAGCTTAGGACCCAAAGTGATAAACTGGATAGGAAACTGGTTGACAGACAGGTGACAGAGAGTGCTGGTAAACGAAATCCGCTTGGAAGAAAGGAAGGTGAGTAGTGGAGTGCCTCAGGGGTCGGTGCTGGGGCCAATTCTGTTTAATATATTTGTGAGAGATATTGCTTGAAGGGTTAGAAGGAAAGGTTTGCCTTTTTGCGGATGACATGAAGATAGCCAATAGAGTGGATACCCTAGAGGGAGTAGAGATCCACCCATGAGAAGGGATATCCAAACATTAGAAGAATGGTCAAGGTTCTGGCAGTTAAAATGTAATACAATATAATTGGGAAAATTATATAATACTGCTGTGTTCAAATACAAAACTCTAATATAGAACCGTGTTGTTTTCTGGGCCTGTAAAAGTAAGACATGCCAATGCTGAGTTGCACTAGTATTCTATAACAGACTCTGGGCATCCAGATGCCATTACAGAATTCACAGCACAGAACTGGGGCACCTTCAGGGAGACACCCACTTAGCAAATTGCCCCCTTATTGTATTGACTTACCCTGTTTCATTTTCTCTCTGTCTTCTCTATATTTTATCTTCTTAAGGGATTTGCTGAGGTCTGGCAATGGTGAGTAATAAATCTAAAATCCAAACCCAAGTTATTCCCATGGGGGCCGATATTCAGACTGCGGGAGTTAGCCGGTCTGCCTCCAGCAGTCAGCGCTGAGCCCAAATATTCAATGCTGGGCCATTTCCAGTGACCAACACTGAATATCTGGTTTATTTTTGCCAGTTTATACATAACCAGACAAGATGATATTCAGTGCTGGCTGGTTAAGTTTAAACCGGCCAAAGATAGACCTGCTATTTCGGTAGCCCAATTTGGCTGCCAAAATTAGCCTGCGATGTGCTAAATATTTGCGGATAGCCAGTTAAGCACTATTTAACTGTCCAGGAGCCGTTCCTGGCTGGTTAAATAGCGCTGAATATTGGGTGGCTGGTATTTATGAAATAAATCACTAACAAAAATGCAGAACCCCAATACGGAGAGACAAAAAATACACGTCAGAAAGTCAAAAAGTCAATCCCAAACAATATGTATCTGAATGTTCAGCACATACTGACCTCTCCTTTGTCCCTCCCCCACCCTTGATTTGGTATATTCTTATTTGTAGGAATCGTCTCTAGGCACCTGATATTCTCTGTTATAACAGATACATATTGTTTGGTATTTATGAAGGCACATTTGCCTCTACGTAGTTGGCAACAAAAATATATCTGCTGAAGTGAAGTTAGCTGCTAATATTCTGACTGAGTTGGAGAACTTGTAGTGACATATGGAGGAAAGAGGGAGTGTCCTAGGTCTTTCCTTCAAACTCTACAGCACATACAATACTCTCTCCTTACACATGTACCCCTGCATAGCCCTACTGTCCAACACATGACCCCAATGTATGCTTCTGATGTGGTAGGACCATACAAATGCTAATAACTCAATGACTTGGGAGGCTGAAATTCAAATGCACAAATTTATGCTTTTAACACTGAAGTTCATTTTCCAAATCCTCGTCCAAATGGAAGAATGATCAAGGATTTAGGAAATGAGCTTAAATGCTAAAAAGTGTAAAATCATGCCTTTGGGATGTGAAAATCCATTAGTTCCACATCAATTAGAAAGACATTAGCTGGAAACTGCCAAACAAGAAAGAGATCTATGTGTAACCATCTTGGATTGATTTAAAGGTAGTCAATCAACATAATAAAGCAGCTGGGAAAACTAACAGTAAAGGATTCATCAGCGAGAAAAGGGAGGTAATATGGCTCTTGTATAACTCAATAGTGAAACTTCATTTTGAGTATTATGTTCCATTCTGGAGACCATATATCTTCATATAACCCCCTGATTGAGGTGATCCAGGATAAGTGGACCACAGGGTTGCACGCTATTATTTATTTGTTGGGATCGGGGCGGGGACTAGGATTTATCTATGAGGCCAAGCAAGCTCTGTAGCAGACTTCACACAAAGATGGAAACAACACCTGTTCTTTTTTTTTTGCTGAAAAACAGAACCTTTACTGTCCTTCAGTTGATGAGGGTACAACTTCAACATTCTCAAAACATATGGCTAACTATATTCAATGGCTTTCTCCTCTTCTCCAGTCAAGCACAAAAATTACAAACAGCTTCTCCTTATCTCCCTGTTGCCCAAATTACACATTAGTTTAGTGAGGACTTGGCTTGGCTGTGATTAAGATTTAATTAGTTGCTGAACACAGGGCTTCTGGGTGACTAAGTTATAAACACTGTGGCTCTGCAGAGATGATATTATCAGATGGTAAATGCTTCTTGTTTCTCCTCCTGCATGCTATAGATAAAATCGCAGGATGCCTGGATGGCAAAACAGGTATTCTGAATTAATCCTTTCTCCTTCTTCCCTGGACTACATAGGTTGAAAGGTTCTCCATACCTTCCCACTAAAACAAGCCAGCAACTGGGTTTCAGGTCTTTTATTTATTTATTTATAGCATTTGTATCCCACATTTTCCCACCAATTTGCAGGCTCAATGTGGCTTACATTTGCCGGAATGGCGGTTGCCATTTCCAAGTTACAGAATTACAAATGGTAATGCGTTTAGGTGCATACATACATGGTAACAAACAAGTGTTTACATACATAGTAAGGAAGAATACATTATGGTGTTGCAGGAAGGTTCCTGAGTAATAAATTGGATTGTAACATACATTAGGTTATCGGCTCTATAGAGACTCTATTCGACGTAGGTTTACAGTGGTAGTGCTTTGTCCCTAGGTCCTTGAACCCTTGCTCCTTTAGCAAATGCCTTTAGGTGACAACTCATGGGAGCATAGCAGGCTGATTCTGTATTCAGGATTTCTGCATCAGGCTGGACAGGAGGGATCTCCCTCTTGGCATGGATCAAAGCAGGAGACAGAACCCAAGACAAATTTGGCAGGCAAAACAGGGAGCTTATAACACATGGGGAAAGGTAACTGCTGCCACCAGACCCTTCCCCAAATTATTGTAACCCCCTAGTGGCAACATCTGGTATGACATCAAATAACCACAATCAGGGGCCCTTTTACTAAGCCGTGGCAAAAAGTGGCCCATGGCAGTGCCAGCGCATCTTTTATGCTCACAATAGGCCAGTTTTTACCACGTCCTGGAAAGAAGACCTTTTTTAAGGGGCTGGAAAATGGATGTGCGGCAAATTAAAAAGCAACGCGCGTCCATTTTTGACCTGAGACCTTACCTCCACCCATTGTTTTAGTGGTAAGTCTTACACACTACTGGGGTAGTAGGCATGCAGTGCACGCTCACTGACATCTACCGCTGGGTAAGTGCCACACAGTAGAGAATAGAACATATTTTCTACCACGTCTTTTTGGCGCCCGTCAAATTCAGAATTACCGCCCGGGTCACGTAGTAGCTGGGTGGCAATGCCAATATGGCACACACTGAATGCGCATAGGCCCTTATGCACCTTTATAAAAAGGCCCCTTAATTTTAAAAAATTGTGACCAAAGGGTAAGGGTTCCCAGAACAAATTTGATACCTACTAGGGAATTAAAATAGATAATATTTACTTCTTTCATGTATAATTAAAGTTTAAATTGCTAAATCATTTCAAATTGTCAAAAGGAATAGTATTTCTGTTTTTCTTGTTACAGGGTTCAACACCATAAGACCTTGTCACAACTTTCAGATAAATACATACAGCTTAAAAATTATGTTTTTACCTCCTCCTTTTTCACTTGTTTGGCTAACTTAGGGATCCTTTTACAACGCCATGGTAAAAAGTGGCCTGCGGTAGTATGGGTGCGGCTTTTTGGCGCACACTGGGCCACTTTTTACTGTGACTGGCAAAAAGGCCATTTTTTAATGGGCCTGGAAATGGGCTTGCACAAAAATTTAAACTAGCACACGCTTATTTATGGCCTTAGCCCTTACTGCCAGCCATTGACCTACTAGTAAGGGCTCACGCACTACCCACACGGTAATCATTCAACGTGTTCCAACAAGGCCATGCTGCCGATTACTGTCAGGAATTTATTTATTATTTTATTTATTGCATTTGTATCCCACCTCTTTGCAGGCTCAATGTGGCTTACAATATATAGTGGGTAGTGGAAATGAGAGGAGAGTTGACATTACTACTACTACTACTACTACTATTTAGCATTTCTATAGTGCTACAAGGCGTACGCAGCGCTGCACAAACATAGAAGAAAGACAGTTCCTGCTCAAAGAGCTTACAATCTAATAGACAAAAAATAAATAAATATATAAAGTAAGCAAATCAAATCAATTAATGTGAACGGGAAGGAAGAGAGGAGGGTAGGTGGAGGCGAGTGGTTACAAGTGGTTACGACTCAAAAGCAATGTTAAAGAGGTGGGGTTTCAGTCTAGATTTAAAGGTGGCCAAGGATGGGGCAAGACGTAGGGGCTCAGGAAGTTTATTCCAGGCGTAGGGTGCAGCGAGACAGAAGGCGCGAAGTCTGGAGTTGGCAGTAGTGGAGAAGGGAACAGATAAGAAGGATTTATCCATGGAGCGGAGTGCACGGGAAGGGGTGTAGGGATGGACGAGTGTGGAGAGATACTGGGGAGCAGCAGAGTGAGTACATTTATAGGTTAGTAGAAGAAGTTTGAACAGAATGCGAAAACGGATAGGGAGCCAGTGAAGGGTCTTGAGGAGAGGGGTAGTATGAGTAAAGCGACCCTGGCGGAAGACAAGATGGGCAGCAGAGTTTTGAACCGACTGGAGAGGGGAGAGGTGACTAAGTGGGAGGCCAGCAAAAAGCAGATTGCAGTAGTCTAAACGAGAGGTGACAAGGGTGTGTGGATGAGGGTTTTGGTAGAGTGCTCAGAAAGAAAGGGGCGGATTTTACGGATGTTGTAAAGAAAGAAACGACAGGTCTTGGCAATCTGCTGGATATGAGCAGAGAAGGAGAGAGAAGAGTCAAAGATGACCCCAAGGTTTCGAGCTGAGGAGACAGGGAGAATGAGAGAGCCATCAACAGAAATAGAAAACGGGGGGAGCGGGGAGGTGGGTTTGGGGGGAAAAATGAGAAGCTCGGTTTTGGTCATATTTAATTTCAGGTGGCATTGAGACATCCAGGCAGCAATGTCAGACAAGCACGCTGAAACTTTGGTTTGGATGCAAGGTGAGATATCAGGGGTAGAAAGGTAGATTTGGGAGTCATCAGCATAGAGATGGTAGGAAAAGCCATGGGATGAGATTAATGAACCAAGGGAAGAAGTGTAGATAGAAAAGAGGAGGGGACCAAGAACAGAACCCTGTGGTACGCCGACAGGCAGAGGGATAGAAGTAGAAGAGGATCCACCAGAGTGAACACTAAAGGTGCGGAGGGAGAGGTAGGAAGAGAACCAGGAAAGGACAGAGCCCTGGAATCCAAGTGAGGACAGGGTATCGAGAAGTATGCTGTGATCGACAGTGTCAAAAGCAGCGGAAAGATCAAGAAGAATGAGGATGGAATATTGACCTCTGGATTTAGCCAGTAATAGGTCATTGGAGACTTTAGTAAGCGCAGTTTCGGTTGAGTGGAGAGGGCGAAAATCAGATTGTAATGGGTCAAGAATAGCATGTGAGGAGAGAAACTCAAGGCAGCGGCGGTGAACAGCACGCTCAAGTAATTTGGAGAGAAAAGAAAGGAGGGAGATGGGTCGGTAATTAGAGGGACAAGTAGGGTCGAGTGAAGGCTTCTTAAGGAGAGGTGTGACCACAGCATGTTTAAAGGCAGCAGGGACAGTCGCAGTGGAAAGTGAGAGGTTGAGAATGTGACAGATAAAAGGAATAAGAGCAGGAGAGATGGCATTAAGAAGGTGGGTGGGAATGGGATCAGAGGAACAGGTGGTACATTTTGAGGAAGAAAGGAGAAGTGTAGTTTCCTCAATAGTAACTTCAGGAAAGGAGGAAAGGGAATGAGGGGAAGGAGAGAGAGGGGAACGGACTAGTGGAGGGAGAGGTGGTGAGGTAGAGAAAGCAAGGTTTATCTTTTGAACCTTGTTGTGAAAGAATTCAGCAATGGTCTGAGGAGATAATGAAGGGGGAGTTGGGGGAGGGGGCACCTTGAGGAGAGAGTTCAATGTGGTGAAGAGAAGTCGAGGATTAGAGCCAAGAGAGTTGGTCAGTTGGATATAATAATCCTGTTTGGCATGTAAAAGAGCAGATTGGAAGGAGGTCAGCATGAACTTAAAGTGTAAGAAATCAGCAAGGGCCCAAGATTTCTGCCAGAGGCGTTCAGCGGAGCGGGTACAGGAACGTAGGTAGCGGATATTAGAAGTCAGCCAAGGTTGGGGTTTTGTACGCCTTACAGGGCGGGTCATCAAAGGTGCAAGAGTGTCTAAGGCAGAGGATAGAGTATTGTTGTAAGAAGAAACAGCCTCGTTGACAGACGTGGATGGTGCCACAGTAGAGAGGAGGTTTGAAACATGGGAGGATAGAGATGAAGGGTCAATATCATGAAGATTCCTAGATAAATTAGATAAGATAGGACGGGACTGGGAGGGAGGAGATTTAAGTGTGAAAGTTATAAGATGGTGATCAGAGGAGGGAAGATCAGAGGCAAGGAAACTAGAGGGTGAACAGTTGGAGGAGAAGATGAGATCAAGACAGTGACCATTTTGATGAGTGGGGGAGGTGGAGCATAGTTGGAGATTAAAGGAGGACGTTAAAGCGAGTAATTTGGAAATATAAGAGTTGGAAGGATCATTAGCAGGAATATTAAAGTCACCAAGGATGAGAGAGGGGGAGGAAGGATCATGGAAGAAGGCAAGCCAGGCGTCAAAGTCACTGAGAAAGGATGAAAGGGACTTATCAGGGGGACGATAAATGACCGCTATTCGAAGAGGCAGAGGAGAGAAAAGGCGGATAGAGTGGACTTCAAAGGAGGAAAAACAGTGAGATTGAGGTGGAAGAAGGGGTTGAAATCTGGAGGAGGGAGAGAGAAGTAGTCCAACACCGCCCCCACGGCCAGCAGGGCGAGGAGTATGTGAAAATAGATAACCGCCATGGCACAGGGCTGCGACTGAAGCAGAGTCATCAGGGCAGAACCAGGTTTCTATTATGGCGAGCAGATGGAGGTGACGCGAGATAAAGAGGTCCTGGATATAGGCGAGTTTGTTACAGATAGAGCGGGCATTCCATAGAGCACAAGAGAAGGGCAGAGAAGAGGAGGGGAGTAAAGAAATAGAGATGAGGTTAGAGAGGTCGCAGTGAGATCTGTAGAGTTGGGATAATAGTTGGTGAGGGGGGCCAGGATTGGGATTGATGTCACCGGCTGAGAGTAAGAGAAGGAGTAAAAGAGAGCAGAGGAGAGTAGGAGAGGTGTGGCCACAAAGGCGTCGAAGGCGAGAAGTATTTAGGTGGAATGGGGAAGGCAAAATGGATGGAAGAAAGAGGCGGAGATTAAAAGCCAAGAGGGAGGAAGAGGGTAGGAGAGAAGGTGAGGTGATGAAGTCGATGGATGGGCAGTGAGTTCCTGTAGCAGAGAGAGGTAGGGGGTGAGGGAAAAGATTAGGAAGGGACAGGGCTAGGAAGAGAATGTGAATAGGGGCCATAAATGACTGAGGTACTTTAGCAACTGGAAAGAAGATTAGATGTAAAGAGAAAAATGCCCCAGAGCGGAGGCCCTGAGTGGATCGGAGTGGACCTGGGTGTCACCCCGGAGAAGGCTGTAAGGATATGCAGATGAGCTGCAAGTCCTCCACAGCACCTGAAAGGCAGCCGGTGGTAGAGCTGGGCACCTCTCAGCTGAGGAAAGGCTTATCAGGGGTAAGGCCGAAGCCAACATTCCTCCCCCTGAGGGTCGCCTGATCCTAGCCAAAGAGCACCTGGAAACTCTGTGCACTTGGAGCGAGGGCCCTGGGAAGATCAGGGTGGAACTGGAGTCACCCCGGATACAGCTGTGAGGAAATGCAGAAGGGCTGCAAGTCCTCCACAGCACCTGGTGGGAGTGCTGGGAACCTAGAGCGGAGGCCCTGAGTGGATCGGAGTGGACCTGGGTGTCACCCCGGAGAAGGCTGTAAGGATATGCAGATGAGCTGCAAGTCCTCCACAGCACCTGAAAGGCAGCCGGTGGTAGAGCTGGGCACCTCTTAGCTGAGGAAAGGCTTACCAGGGGTTAGGCCGAAGCCAGCATTCCTCCCCCTGAGGGTCGCCTGATCCTAGCCAAAGAGCTAGTGTTACAGAAGTATATTGGGTTGCATGGTAATGGAAAATATGATAAAGATATAATATGAGGCGCTTTTAACAATGCTTGCTAGATATATGTGGGGATTTCATATGTTTTAGTCATTGTGGTATGTCTTGTCGAAAAGATGGGTCTTCAGCAGTTTTCAGAAGTTGGTCAGTTCATAGGTCGCTTTTAGGTTACGTGGCAATGCATTCCAGAATTGCGTGCTCATATAGGAAAAGGTTGATGGGTGCATTAGTTTATATTTTAGGTCTTTGCAGTTTGGGAAGTGAAGATTAAGGAATGTGCGAGATGATCTTTTGGCATTCCTGGGTGGTAGGTCAATCAGGTCAGACATGTAAGCTGGGGCTTCGCCGTGGATGATTTTATGTACTAGGGTACATACTTTAAACGTGATGCGTTCTTTGAGTGGTAACCAGTGTAGTTTCTCTTGTAGGGGTTTTGCTGCTCAGGCCTGAACCCCTGGTGCTTCTGCACATGTGCAAGGGAAATTGCCTATGCGCAGAAGAGGTCCCAAGCAGACCCAGCATTGCCTGTTTTCTTATGCCCCTCACACTGCTTGAACATGCACACATCAGACCGAGCATGCACACAGAGGCCCGATCTCCACAGCTGCTGCATCCACAGGGCTCAACGCCACCCAACTCCATGGTAGACCTGTGGCACCCCAACAGCACTCCTGCACCAGATCCGGACCACCTGCATCTGGACCCGATCCCAAACTGGACCTCCAGGTACAAAAAGGTTTTAATCCTGTGGGGTTATATTATCATATACCGCTAGACTGTTGCTAGAGGTTGAAGCAGCCACAATGAGAAGGAGCAAATGGGCATTGCTCTTGACCATTCTTCACTAGACCACCAGAAATTGAGCAGGTAGGCCCAGGGGGATCCTGAGGGAGGAGATCTATTGATGATCCGGGAGGGTGGAAGAAGGGAAGAGGATCTGAAAGGGGGTAGTTGATGTTCTGGAGGGGTGGGAGGGAAAGAGAATGATCCTAGGGAGGGTTTGTTGATGCTTCAGGGGGTGGGAGGGAGGGATGGGGGATCAGAACACTTCAGGCTGTTACCCAGAAGTTATGTGGGTGCTGGCCAATATTCAGTACTCTCAAATAAAGTCTCAGCCGTATCCAGTGTTTTATTCTTTTTAAATCTCAGTCCCAAACAGCACAAAAAGAGTAATTAAATATTTATTTCAATAAAATTCACTGATTTCAATACATATTCTTAGCTTATTACAAATGTATCTTGCTTCTGTAGAAATGCTTTAGAATGATCCAAGGTAAAATTTCTTCTTCAAACTTATTTTGACATTCTATTTTGACATCTACTATGTTACTATTTTGCAGAGCATGGATGAGCCCACCAACATGCTGCATGTTTTGCAAATGCTGCCTCAGGGTGTGGTCCGCCAAAACTACAACATAAAATCACAAGTCAAAAAATCTATCTGTGCTTAAAGCTGACTACAAATAATTGAGATCTGAACCACATAAGAATATAAGAATAGCCATACTGGCTCAGACCAATGGTCCATCATTGAGTAAAGAAATATTTTCTCTGATTTGTTTTAAATTTACTACTTTGTAGCTTCATTGTCCAACAGATTAGAAACTTGGGGGTACAATTCAACACTACCTTGGCCATGAAAAATCAGGTTGGAAGTATATAGCTAGAATAATTAAAGGAGGCTTACGCTATGATCATGTTGTGCCAATTTTGAAATTGCTGCATTGGCTCCCTGTAAAATTTTGGATTGAGTTAAAAATTTTATTGTTAGTTTTTAAAATATTGAATTTTAACATTTCCCCAACTCTCAGTGCCACTCTAAGGCGTTACCAACCTGCTCGTTTTTTTAGATCATCTCACAAACAGCTATCTTGATGTGCCTTCATTTTATCAGGTTTATTTGGAAAAATGTAGATCTTCTATTTTTTATATCAAAGGTCCGAAATTATGGAATGCATTGCTCATTGAACTTCATTTAATACAGAATCTAGATCAGTTTAAAAAAGCTTTAAAAACTTATTTATTTTCTCAGGCCTTTGGTTCCTCTGAAGTATGACAGTATTGTATCTTAATAACATACAGTATATATTTACCTTGTAGCATGTTTTAGTTTAAGAGTTATATAGCAAATCTTTATATAGTTTTTTGAGTGATAAATAGTTTTTATTGTTATGTTTTTTGTTTTTATATTTTGTATGTGATTTGTTCCCCGCTTAGACTTTTACAGATATAGCGGGCTATAAATAAAGTTGTTTTATTATTATTATTCATTGTGTGCCCCCTAGTCCTAGTATTTTTGGAAATAGTAGACTGGTATCCCTTTCCAGTTTCATATTCCACGCAGCAGTGGAGAGCTGCTGAATTGGAACACATTTGTGTCACCTGTACTTACCAGGTACCAGGTCTAAATACCAACAACCACCTTTTTTGGTCATACAGGTCCTCTCCCATTCTGAAATTGGAGTTAGAATCCCTTTGGAAATGTTATGTACAACATCAAGAACACCTATCCAACTTTCTATTTTTCAGTATTTGACTTGGTTTTGAATTTCAGCATACTTGCTTCAGTACTGAAAGGTTTGATGAATGTATTCTTTCTTCAAGCAAGCAAAGCAAATTGTGACTGTTTCCCACTGCTGGCTATTCATCTCAGCTGTAGATTGAAATAGCCTCCAAGGCATCTGATACAGCAAAATGCAAAGTGTTTTGCCTTGAGCAATGTTGGTTATAAATATCAGATACTGATTGATCATAAAAACCTAGCTAAAGGTTATTCATTGAGTCATGATCTGATCTATCATGTCATTTTAAAGTAATGTCAAAACACCCCAAATATGGAAGTTAAACAATCAAAAGAAAACAGTCCCAACATCCAAAATATGATTAATGATAAAAATAATAAATATGTGTGTAGGGATATATTGTAAACAGTTCAGCATTGGAATATTGATGCTTCGGAAGGTTTCAGCATCCACCCCTTGCCACAGCTGTATTGGTAAAACTTCAGTATGAAGTCAGAAAGCTGGTGATCTAATAACCATTTTTGGACTAAGCTTAAATATTACAAGCTAAGAGGTCCTTTTACTAAGCTGTAGTAAAAATAGACCTTGGTACATCCTTACGTGGGTCTTTCCTGCATGCTAAGGCCATTTTTACCATGGCCATAAAAACCCCAATTTTAAATGTTTTCTATTAATGGCCATGTGCTAATGCTATAATAGATCAAAGACAATGTCTAAACGGATCATAAAGCCCTGGTAAACACTGAAGCAATTTGTAAATGGAACCGAGCTTATAAATATAATTGATTGAACTTCAAAGGACCTCAGTAGTGGGACTGAAAAAAAGAGATGTAAACTTTTTCTCTGTCACATTTCTACTCCATGAAAGGTATTTTAAATTTAAATTTTAAATTTGTCTAAATATGATCATCTGTATTCCAAACACAATGATTTCAAGTTTATTCAAGCTTCAAAAGCTGTAAATATAAATATTTAAAGGTTCAAAGAACTTATCTAAAAATGTCGGCTCTGGGGGGATTTTTAAGTCCGACATGAGTCATGTTTCGCCCGTAAGCTGTATCAAGGATCAAACCCCTGGAGAAAAGAAAGAATGTCAGAATCTTAAATGTTCATATAGTTAACTATTTTAAAAGTTGTTTCACATTACCTATGTCTGCCCCAGACCACACATGCCGACATCCCCCTCAGAGCCGACATTTCCCTCTTCAGTGGTGAAAAGGTGTAGTGCACTTTTTCTTCCATTTGTTTTTCAGATGATTTCAGCTAGCTTTATGCAGGGTTTGGTGCCTGCTGCCTGGAAGATAGCAGTCATTAGACCTCACTAAAGGAGCTTCGGATCAGGAAAGATATGTTTCAAATTATAGGCCTATTGTTCACCTTACATAAAAACATAAGAGCATAAGAGTAGCCATGCCGGGGCAGATCAATGGTCCATCTAGCCCAGTATCCTGTTTTCCAAACAGTGGCCAAGCCAGGTCACAAGTACCTGGCAGAAACCTAAAGCATGGCAACACTCCATACTACAAATCCCAGGGCAAGCAGTTGCTTCCCATGTCTGCCCCAATAGCAGACTATGGACTTTTCCTCCAGGAATTTGTCTAAATCTTTTTTAAACCCAGATATGCTAACCACTGTTACCACGTCCTCCAGCAAAGAGCTATAGAGCTTAACTATTCATTGAGTGAAAAAATATTTCCTCCTATTTATTTTAAAAGTATTTCCATGTAACTTCCTCAAGTTTCCCCTAGTCTTTGTACTTTTGGAACGAGTAAAGATTGATTTGCTTCTACTCGTTCTACACCACTCAGGATTTTGTAGACCTCATATCTCTCCTCATCTGTCTCTTTTCCAAGCTCACCAAAAGAAGGAAGTGGAAATCAAAACTTCAAGAGATCAATCCGCGACAAGGGTTGAGATGCTCCAGGAAAACTTTATTAGGACCCTACACAGTCCGTGTTTCGGCTTTTAAAAAAGCCTTCATCAGGGGTCGATCAGTGGATGCACAAAATGTATACTGATTGACAATGGAGCACATGAAATGTCGTCTCTCTCTCCAAGATCCCCGGGGGAATTTTTCCCAGCCTCAGCTCCTCCTCTTTCACTTTTCTTCTCCACGCTAGATTCCTGAACCCGCCTCCTCTGGACATTACAGAGGAGGCAGGTTCAGGAATCTAGGAAAAATATTCAACATAAAGGAATCCTTCACATGCTCATCTTCCAATGTGGTATATATCATTTAATGTAGAAAGTGTGACGAAGGGTGCTATATTGGAGAAACAAGCCAGATGCTAAAAAAAGAGATTTGATTTACATAGACATCATATGAAAAATGCCAGTGCCAACCAGGATGTTACCTCTGTGGGGCAGCACTTTACAAAACCAGAACACTGTATCAATGATTTTATGGTGAGAATACTAAAAGGAAACTTTAAGACAATCCAGGAACATAAGACCTTTGAAGTCAGAATGATTAAATATTTTGACACCCACCAGACAGGACTTAACAAAGATCTGGATTTTCTAGCCCATTATAAACCATAAAATTCTACTGCTTTGTCATCCTCTTATCACCATGCATATCTCCCTGTCCCTCATCCACCCAGCTCTCCCTGTCTCTCACCTAACCCACCCCACCCTCATCCTGTGAGACTGTCACTGGAATGCTTTGATGTTTCACTTATATATACTGTTATTTATCAACATTTGCTTATTTCTGATCTGCTGAAGAAGGGCTACCTTTGAAAGCTAATCAAAAAATGTATTAAGTTAGTTCAATAAAAAAAGGTATTTTCTTTTCTATGTTTTATTTTATTTCTATTTATTACCAAATTACAGGAATCTGTGTGATTCTAATACTGAAACTACATAGTTCCATTGCTTTTTTTGTGCTGGTACGCGCCAGTACGGCATACCTGCACCTTTTTTTCCCAGGGCCAGCTCACCTGCCCACCCTTAGCTCCCTGACAGCCCTGCTTCCTGTTTCTGCTGCCCCGCATTTAAATCTTGTATTTTTTTACCTGAAGTCGCAGCGGCATTAGTGTAAGAGGCAGGCTCGCCTCCTCCAGCCTTCCCTTCCCTCTCAGTGTCCCACCTTCCTCTGATGTAGTTTCCTGTTTCCACGAGGGCGGGACACTGAGAGGGAAGGAAAGGCTGGAGGAGACAAGCCTGGTGCTTTCACTAACGCCACTGCCAGCACTGCGACTTCAGGTAAAAAAATACAAAATTTAATGTGGGGAAACAGAAAGCAGGGCTGTCGGGGAGCTAATGGCGGGCAGGTGGGGCTGGGGTTGGTAATGGAACTCGACGGGGACTGAAAAAGAGGGCATGTAGCGGCTGGGATGAGTTACTGGGATGGGAGTGGAGGATAGGGGGCAGAGGAGAATCGCTGGACATGGATGGGAGGGAAGGGCAGGGGAGAGAGGAGAAATCGATAGACATGAATGGTTAGGGGAGGGCAGAGAAGAATTGCTGGACATGGAGGGGAGGACAGGGGAGAGAGGAGAATCACTGGACATGGTTAGGAGGGGAGGATAGGGGCAAAGGAGACATCCTGGACATATATGGGAGGGGAAGGCAGAGGAGAATCACTGGCATGGATGGGAGAGGAGGGCAGGGGAGAGAGCAGAGTTGCTGGACATGGCTGGATGGAGTGGAGGGTAGGAGAAATGCTGGACATGGACAGAGGAGAGGGAAGACAGGAAGGAGATGCACATGGATGGAGGGGAGGAGATAGAAGAGAGGAGAAATGTTGGAGGGAAGGAAAGACAGAGGAAGGAGATGCACACGGTTGGAGGGGAAGGGAGAGAGGAGAAATACTGGACTTGGATGGAGGGGAGGGAAGACAGAGGAAGTAGATGCACATGGATTTTAGGGGAGAGAGGAGAAATTCTGGGCATGGATGGAGGGGAGGGGGTAGAGTTGAAATGCTGGACACAGATGGAGGGGAGGCAAGAGAGAGGAAGTGAGATGAACATGGATGGAGGGAAGGAGAGAAGAGAAATGCTGGACATGGATGGAGGGAGAGAGGAAAAATGCTGGACATGGATGGAAAGAGGAAGGAGATGTATACTGAGGAGATGAAGGAAAGGGAAAAGAGAAAAACTGCACATGGATGGATAAAATAGGCAAAAGCTGGATCCACTCTATACCTCCTCCAGTCAAGTCTGCAGAGGACCCAGCTTTTACCTATGGATGTAGAGCAAGAAATGAAGAAGAAAGGAGGAAAGTAAAGAAATAAATGAAAAAGAAGCCCTGGAAATGGAGTTAAGGGAACAGATAGAGAGCAACAGAATCAGAGACTAGGACCAACATGATCAGAAAAACAGTCACCAGACAACAAAGGTAGAAAAAATAATTTTGTTTTCATTTTAGTTTTTGGAAGAAGTCCAATTTGAGAATTTATATCTGCTGTCTTGGAGCTGTATCTTGGAGCTGTAATAGCTTACAGAAATTATTTATAATGAAAAAAATTCATGTTTTTTTTTCTCCTATACTGGTATCATATTTTCAATGATACCGCTTATATGCGCCACAGCTGGTATAAGGGGTGTGGGTACTGTGGGTGTGGCTACCATGGGACAGAGCCATAGATGGTGACCCCCCCCCCCCCCCCGCCCATAATGAGTACTGGTGCCTTTTTTCCTACAAAAAAAACAGTGTGTAGTTCTAGCATATAATCTGCATATTGATAAGAGAGTTTATAGAAGGTCCATCTAACAAGATGTCACCTATTAAGAGTTATATATTCTACCCCTTTAGGGAAAGTAAGTGCAGTAAATCAGGATGTGTAGAAAGGCCACTTTAATTTCACATCGTAAAAGAAAAATGAGAAAATGGCCCTATAATGGGACGTCATATAGCCAACATCTCTAAGATGCTATTCAAAATGACAGAATCAGCATGTTGTTCTTTCTCCCACCTCCAAGAATGCCTCTTAACAATAAAAAAAAAATTGCCATAGGAACATAAGAATAGCCACACTGGGCCAGACAAACCGTCCATCCAACTCAGCATCCTGCTTCTAGTGGTGGTCAATCCTGGCCACAAGTACCTACCTGTCAAAAACCCAAATAGCAGCAACATTTCATGCTACCAAACCCAGAGCAAGCAGTGGCTTCCCCATGTTTATCTCAATAGCGGCAATTTACTTTTCCTCCAGGATCTTGTGCAAACCGTTTTTAAACCCAGATGTGTTAACTGCCATTATTACCACATCCCATTTGGTAGAACTAAATGGGTAATTTTCAATTACATTCAGGTCTTATATACTGCTAATATCCCGTTTTTAGGGTTCAGTGCGGTTTACGTCATCAGTGGGACAGAAGATAGTACAATATTATAAGTAAGACATTGGTTGAATATAATCTTGTTGGTTAGATACAATTGGTACAATGCTGTAAGTAGGACATTGGGTAAATACAATCTTGTTGGTTAGATACCATGTTATCTTCTCAACACTATAACACTATAGGGTGTGAGGGTGGTAGGTGTTTCATATAGTAGTTCAATAGTCTATCAGGGGTCAATGATTTTGCCCATATCTAAAGGAAGAGAGCCTGAATCTAGTAGCTCAATGAAGCAGTCTGTAAGCCATTGAAAAACCTCTGGTGGAGTGGCTTGGAACAGGAATTCCAGGCATTAGTCTAGGAAACAATGCGAGTGTCAGCATTTTAGCAGTAGTGATTTTGTATTTTCAAATGATAGCGGTTGAAAAGCTTTCCATATTTGGTTTGCTATAGCTCCCTGAATTGTGACTCAGCCAGAACAAGCTCCTGAGTTGTGGAGGGGCATTTTCAAAAGGGACGTCCAAGTTGCGATTTGGACGTCCTTGCAAAACGGCGAAATCCAGGGGTGGGGAAACCCGTATTTTCGAAACAAGATGGACGTCTGTCTTTCGTTTCAAAAATACTGTCAGAGACGTCTAGATTTGGTTGTCCCTAGACATGGACGTTTCTGACTTTCGGCAATTTTCAAAACCAAAAATGTCCATGTCAAAAATTGCCAAATGCAAGCCATTTGGTTGTGGGAGGAGCCAGCATTTGTAGTGCAGTGGTCCTCCTGACATGCCAGGACACCAACCGGGCACCCTAGGGGGCACTGCAGTGGACTTCATAAATTGCTCCCAGGAACATAGCTCCCTTACCTTGTGTGCTGAGCCCCCCAAAACCCACTACCCACAACTGTACACCACTGCCATAGCCCTTATGGGTGAAGGGGGCACCTATATATGGGTACAGTGGGTTTTGGAGAGCTCGCTATTCCCTTCACAAATGTAACAAAATCTTGAAAACCCATCTAGGTTGTGGCCCTCGAAGATCATGGTTGCCCACCCCTGTTATAGAGGGTGAGCAATTATCAACGTCCTTCTTTCCACAAGTAAAGCATTTTTTTTTTTACCCATGCAAATGTCTTTGATTATTGGCCTCTAAGTATGCAAAACACCTTTAATTCCTATGGCACCATTATCACCTCCTTATTTTTTTTTTTACCTTCTATAATTGTGGTGAAAGTTCTTTAGCTGTACTGGACCTGAGACAAGAATTAGAAATTTTAGAGGATTATGTTGAGGGAAAATCTACTTTGTTTCTTTTGAGATAAATCCAGACCATAATTGGAGTGTTAAACTTTTTATGCAGAAACACAATACAGCTTTTTTTTAAGATACAAGATAGGATTTTTCCAGCTGTTACTCATTCTTCACAGCTGATGTGAGAAAAATTTGTAAACTTGAAAGATAAAAATTAGGGTCAGTAAACACATTATAGGTGATATCTACATGAGATGAACTCCTGCAATTAGGGGCCCTGGTGATATTAAAACACCCTTGTAAATATAAACATGTCAATATTTAGTTCTCACAGTCTGCAGGTTTTTTGAAAGCAGACCAAGGCATTTTAAATCTATCAATCTTCAGCACTTCTATAAGTATAGTCAGTGAATATACAGATTCACCATTGGTCACAGTAGCTGTACAGATAGCAGTGACATTAAGAAGCAAGGAGGGTAATTTTCTAAAGGGGTGCCTAGATAGCACCTATATGGAGTCTATTCTATATAGGATACTAGTATGAACCCCCTGAAAAGTGCCTCTGCTACAAGCAGAAGCGGGGAGGATTTTCCAGGGGTCACTATGATAACAAAAGATGGGGCCACTAGCCCTGTGGGTGGATACAGAGAGTCCCAGTCCTAGATGGCAGGATAAGGAGGAGATAAAAAGAGTTGAGTTGGTTGAAACAGGGTCTTTGATTGCCCAACCCCCACCCCGAGACCCAAGGTGGAAGTCCTAGAACAAAGTGAGTGAAAATCTGTAGTGACTTGTGAATAAGATCCTTGCCCATGGGTAAAGGGTGCCTGCAGCTGGTTTTCCCGGTGTGGGGAACCTTAAGAGAAGGAGTGCCTGCTGGGAGAAGACACCACAGGCAGTGGCATAGGAAGGGGGGGTGGTGAGGCGGTCCGCCCCGGGTGCACGCCGCTGGGGGGGTGTTGGCTCTGCGCTGGTGCACTGCCCTCTCTGCCCCGGAACAGGTTACTTCCTGTTCCGGGACAGAGAGAGCACTGAACCAGCGCGGAGCCGACACACCCCAGCAACGAGCAGTCGGGGCGGATCGGCCCTCCTGCCCGTCCCTCGCCGCAGGTATGCGCTCCATGGGGGGGAGGTATGCGCTCCGGGGGGGGGGGGGGTGCGCTCCAGCAGGAGGAGGGTGCACCGTGCTGCACCCAGGGAGGGAGTGCGCAGCGGCGACCCGCCCCGGGTGTCAGCTCCCCTCGCTACGGCTCTGACCACAGGCAGTAGAGGAATGAGAGCAAAGGAGCCTCATTTCTAACGGAATGCTGCCAGTGCTCAAAAGAACCCTGATCCAGGATTGGCCAAAGATAAATGGAATATTATTTGAATTTGACTGATAGCCTCTATTTGCACTTGAACGGTATTTGTTAGACGGTTTTTATGAATTGGTTCTAAGTTTGCTGTTCAGTAAAAGGAAAATTGAAGTTACCAAGACTGCTGGTCATTTTTTTTTTAGAACTAATTATTGTGTATCCCAGGGGGGAAAGCCCTTCAGCCTACTGGGATTTAGCCCAACTCATCTGAAGTACCAATCTGTTCTGTGAATCCAGGGGTTCTGTGAATCCTGGTCCCGGCGGCCCTGACTGAAGAGGAAAACCAGGATTACAAGTCAAAGTCACACCTATATTTTAGGCATGAAACTTACACCAGCCAGTTGGTGTAAATGCTCGAGTCTGAATTGTTGGATAAAGCCTATAAATTTTATCATTTATGAGTGTAACTGTGTGCCAGCAGCATACCAAGGGTTGGACGGTAGGGACGGTCCACCCCGGGTGCAGGCATCAAGGGGGTGCACCGAGCAGGCACATGGCTGTCAGCTCTGCCGGTCCCCTACCCTCTCTCATGTTACTTCCTGTTCCGGGGCATGGGACCGGCAGAGCTGACAGTCATGCTCCTGCTCCGTGCATCCCCTTGCCAGGAAGAAAGGTGGTGGGGTGATGCGCTTCAGGAGGAGTGATGCGCCGGGTGTGCAGCAGTGACCTGCCCCGGGTGGCGAACCACTGCTGTTTGCCTTAGGTATGCTCTGCCCAGACTTTGTCCATGCATGTGCCCACTTTAGGCGCCTCTTTATAGAATAGTGTGTATTTAAACTATTGGCATTTTACACGCATTCTTGAGACCTAAATGTGGGCACCCTCTTTATAGAATTACCTCTTCATGTAGGTATGCAGGCTTTTTTTAGGACTTCTGTCATTATCTCTATAGGTAGTTGCACTGCCCTATCTCTACCCGAGCACTATCCAGATTGTGTCGAGGTGATTGGAGCGAATTTCCCCAGCACCAGATGGCTAATGTTGTTGAAAATTGCAGCCAGAGGATTTAAGCCATTATCATCTCACAGTGAACATTCTGAATATTAGGCTAAAATGTTTATGTTTTCAGAACAGGAATACTTGACTGCATTAAGGAATACATGCAAGAGATCAGATTCAGGTCATTTGTCTTGTATCCTTACCCAAGATAGTCCATTACTTGAAGGACCTAGTCGACTAACCAAAGAATTAGCCAACTAGCTGCCTTTCAAACATTTTCACATCCTCCCATTTATTCTACAATCTGCTGTTGGAAAACCACAGTACTGTGAGATTAAATCACCACTAGGTATTGATAGTAGGACAAAGTCATGTAAATAATGGCTTTAGAACTCTGGAAACAAATATGTCTTAACAACTGACCTACCCCCCTATTTACTAAGCCGCACAGCAATGCCAACAGCCCATTCGAAGTGAATGGGGTGTCGGCATTAGCAAATGGCAGCCGCTAGCGAGGCTTAGTGAACGGGGGCTAGAGTTCAGAATTTCCTCATATTATTCACTAAGAAACACAAGGACCACATGGAACTAATACAAAATATATAGGTTTTATTTACAAAGGCAAAATATGAAACAGAAGAAAGATGTAAGCGGGCAGAAGCCTATCCTGCTCTGTTAAATCATATTAAATAACAACTCTGATTTTCTTTTCCGTGATGTGCAAAGTGTACTAAGATGTTAACTTTAAGTAGATTATGATCGGCCCAATTAAGTGCTATGGTATTAAGCATAATAATCATTCAGGTTCTATATCAGCTCACAGGGCTAACACCAGGTCAATAGTGTAATTTCAGCCCAAGGTCCCTAAAATGTAACCTTTTATATGTGATGGGGGTTCTACTCCCACCCTGGTTACTAAGCTTAACGAATGTGGTTGAGCAGATAGTATAGTGGACCAAGCCCAAAGGATTACTAGATGCATTTCTTTTATTGACATCCATACCTCCCCCTCTGTTGCTGAAGAAGACTTCTCCCTCCTAAGCAATTGGTTATCTTCAGGCCTGCATCACTTGGCTGGCAGCCTCTACCTCATGCAATCCCAAATCCTAGATAATGTGATCAGTTTAACAATAAAACAGTTGTCTCAAGATGCAGAATTTATTTCAAGACAAATTTATGGTGTCTTCACAGATTCAACTGCTGCAGGCTTCCACAGCTAGAGCTGTGTTGGGAGGGCAGAGGTATTAAGGGGGAAGTTATCGATGTGGGCTACCCTAAAGATGGGTAACGTGCTATTTTAGCACAGCTCTCATTTTATTTAACGGTAACTAGTTACTAATAACTTGGTTAACGGTGAAATAACCTGTCTTAACAGTAGCTTCCCCCCTAAATGATACCTGTTGCTTAAATCTAAAACTATAAACCACAGATTCCCAACCAAGAAACCAACAGCATCCGCTTGTAAAGAAAGGTGTATGGATATGGTAAAGTTTTTTGGGCTCGATATTCAGACCGCGGGAGGTAGCCGAGCTGACTCCCACAGTGGGTGCTGAGCCCGGATATTCAATGCTGGGCCGTTTCCGGTGAGTGGCATTGAATATCTGGGTATTTTTTGGCCAGTTTCAACTTAACTGGCCAAGCCAATATTCAGCGTTACGTGGTTAAGTTGAAACCAGCCAAAGACAGGCCTACTATTTTGGTGGCCAAAACATAGCAGGACATAATTGAAACAGGTCTAATTTTGGACATCCTTCTTTTTAGACTTGACCATTTCTTGCTGTTTAATTATTGCTATTGGACATCCTCAATTTGAGCCCTCCCTAGTCCTGCCCACAATATGGCCCCTGCTATTTGGACATACTGCAGTGCAGGATGTCCAAATGCTGCCATTCCAAAATTGCAATTTGGACATTTTGGGCAAATGAACTCCTTTTGGGCATTTTGAGATGTTCAGCTGCTTTGAAAATGAGTGCCTAAGGCTCATGCAACAAAAATATATATATTTATAATAATTTTTTTTTAAAAACACCAAACTTCATGTTGGATAATGGGTGTGGCAGACAGCAGTGAAAGAGTTAAGGGCATAGTAGCTAGGGGGGGGGGAAACTCTGTGGTATCTCCGCCCCCCCCCCCCTTCCCTTGATGCCCTAAACACAAGCTTATTTTACTTAATGGTTAATCCAGGACTGGATACTATACACCCTCTGAACTGCTGGAGAGGGGCTCCACAGTGAGGTTTATCATACCACTCTGGAATCACTCATGATCCAAGAATCACAGTCACAAGAGCAGCTTGAAGCTTGAAGCACTAGCTTACAGAGAACCTCAACAGCCAGACAATGCACAAAAGCACCAGATGTTTGGTGCAGGAGACAGAGTCCAGTAGTACTGTAGGACATGATGTCTCTGGGGGTGTTAGAAATGGGGGTGAAAGCAGCACAGATGCAGGAGCAGGAAGCAATCTTCCTGCTTAGAATCTCCGGTCTTACTTAGACACAAGTATTGATTCACATTGATCTTATGAAGGCTTTTTTCATGGCTGAACTGTGATAAAACCTTCAGAGAGCAGATGACTAACACTCCTGAGATGTTATCAAAGTAACACAATATAGATTTGTGACTCAAACCTGACAAACAAGGCCCCAGGTAGGCAAACCCAGAACTGCCACTTTCAGGTGCTTACTAGTTTGTCCCTCCAAGAGAGGAGTAATCTTATTCTCCCCACTATTCAGCGCTAACCAGTCAGCAACAGCCACTGACTGATTAAATAGCGTTTAGACGACTAACCGCGAATACTCAGTGGCCAACCGACTATATTGTGCGATATAACCAGTTAGTGCCAATATGCAGCGCTGGGCTTAGCGGTTAAATAGGGCCACATAAATAGCAGTACTGTCTTTAACTGGTAGGAACTTAACTAGTTAGCTCTAAATTTAGTTTAACAGGTTAAGTTCCAGTGGCCACAAATAAAATTGGAAATTCAGTGCTGATCACTGGATACTACACAGCATTTAATTTCTGGATTCAGCACCAGCAGTGGGCTTTAACTGTGCTGCCCACTGCTGGCTCAATATCAGTCCCATTAGGTCCAAGGCATGTTTTTAGTTCAGTGGAAATGGCACCTCTTCATTTATTTATATTTTGCTCACACCTTTTTCAGTAGTAGCTCAAGGTGAGTTACATTCAGGTACACTGGATGTTTCTCTGTCCCAGGAGGGCTCACAATCTAAGGCAATGGAGGGTTAAGTGACTTGCCTAAGATCACAAGGAGCAGCAGTGGGATTTGAACCAGCCACATCTGGATTTCAAGACCAGTGCTCTAACCACTAGGCCACTCCTCCACTCCACTTCCTTAGCCAACTGTCCATTCATGAAGTGTCCCAAGAAGAAGCATATGAAACGGCTCTGGAAATAGGAGCAAATGAAGGGCTGATCTTGTCTATGGCCCCCTCACCAATCCTGTAGACATCTATAGTGGATAGTTTAGCTGCTTATTCTTATGCAAAACCTATTCATACATTCCTTGTATCAAATGCACAATCAGTCTCCTACTTTGTGAATGTTATCAGGGCAAAATTAAGATAACAAACTCAAGTTGGGCATGTCACAGGCCTCGTTAGCACCAGACCTTACCACCAGATGAACCTTTCACCATTAGAAGTTGTTCCATAACAGGAGCCTGCTAAATTGAAACTCATTTATAACCTCTCATATGCGGAAGGTTTCTCAGTGAATGGCTTCATACATCCAGAGATGTGCACAGTACAGTCTACTTACTTTGATAGTCCTTCTTAAGTAAAGAGGTGTGTTAGCCGTGTTAGTCCACTCTTAAAGGTAATCAATAGAAATCAAACAAAATTAAAACATGGAAAAGAAAATAAGATGATACCTTTTTTATTGGACATAACTTAATACATTTCTTGATTAGCTTTCGAAGGTTGCCCTTCTTCATCAGGACTAAAACTAAAATGTTTTGAGCTAGACCTTTTCTAATAGCAACTAAGCCACAAAAAAGAGCTCTAAATGACCAGATGACTACTGGAGGATTAAAGGAATGACCCCCCCCTTACACCTCCAGTGGTCACTGACCCCCATGCCACCCCCACCCCCAAAGATGTGAAAAGAATAGTACATACCAGCCTCTATGACAGCTTCAGATGTTATGACCAATCCTATTAGAGTAGCAAGCAGGTTCCTGGAGTAGCCTAGTGGTCAGTGCAGTGCACTATGGATCATAAAAACCTACTGTACCCACATATACTGAGTTTGATTCCCAGCACAGGCAGCTCCTTGTGACTCTGGGCAAGTCACTTAACCCTCCATAACCTGCCATGAGTGGGAAAGTGCGGGGTACAAATGTAACAAAAAAAATAGCTCATCAAAGATTGGATAAACATATTAGTTATCTTATGGTGTTCCTTGATGTGTCAGCTGCATTTGACACTCTCGAACATCGGCTGTTAATACAGCGATTGGCTGCCTGTGGCATTGTGGGATCTGTGCTGGAATGGTTCAAGGCATACTTTTGAGGTAGAACAATGCAAGTTCAAGTGGGTACCAAACTTTCTGCAATGTGTATGTTGTCCACTGGAGTACTCCAGGCTCATCTATCTCAGATATTGTTTAATGTGTATCTGGCACCAATTTGCCAGGTATTATGATCTCATGGGCTGAGTTACCACATTTATGAGGATGACGTACAGTTTTTTATGCCATTGCCAGAGCCAGTTCCTGTTATGATCCATCAATTGCAAATGATTTTGGATGAGTTGAATCATTGGATGTTTGAGAATTGATTAACTCTCAATATGTCAAAAACTGAGATTTTGTTGACAACCAATGATTCTCCTATCCATTTTCCTCTGAGGTGGTAGTAGCTGGTACCACAATTAAGATTTCACCTGTGGTAAAGTATCTGGGGGTACATTTTGATACTACACTGTCTTTTTCAGCTCAGATTTGATCTGTGGTAAAGACGTCATTTTTTAAAGTTCTGTTTGCTTAGTAAGCGGTGTCCTCTCGTTCTTCAAAGTGACTTTCCAACAGGTTTTGCAGTCTAATTTTGTCAGGATTAGACTACTGTAGTATCTGTTATGTTGGTTTACCTGCTGTACATGTTCAAACTTTGCACGTTGTGATGAATTCTGCTGTCTGCTTGTTATATGGTTTATCTAAACATGACCATATTACTACTACTACTAAAGCATTTATATCTGTGCAGGACAGGATTAAGTTTAAGCTTATGATAATGGCCCATCAGTGTGTATAACATAAATCATCTCAGTATTTGTTGGACTGTCTTTGTTAGTATCATCCATAGCGCGTGCTTTGTTCTGACCACTCTTGCACTTAAGAGGTGCTTTTTTTTTTTTTAAGTCTTGGGCAGGCATCGCGCGTTTGTGGACATGGGTAAATTTATGAAACCAGGGAAGGTTGTCTTAGTCCTGGCTGGACGCTATTCTGGGCGCAAGGCTGTCATAGTAAAGAACGTAGATGACGGCACCTCAGACAGACCCTACAGCCATGCTCTGGTGGCTGGCATTGACCGGTACCCACGCAAAGTGACTTCAACAATGGGCAAGAAAAAGATTGCTAAGAGGTCCAAGATCAAGGCATTCGTGAAAGTTTTGAACTACAATCATTTGATGCCAACCAGATACTCCATTGATATTCCTCTGAACAAAGCCATTGTCAACAAGGATGTATTTAGAGACCCCCCCCCCCCCAAAAAAAAAAAAAAAGAGGTGCCTGATTTTTGACTTTTTCTTCTGGAACGCGCTAGGAAGGGGATTTTTTTCTGTAGCAGGCCCAACAGAATGGAGCAAACACCCTGGTACTCTCATGAATCAGAAGAACTTTGGACTCCTTAAAAAAAAAAAAGCAAAATTGTTGAAGCAGCACTTTTTGATGTAAGCTGAAATGTGACTTCAATATAGCAAGGGCACAGTTTAGTGATGAGTCTGTTTGTATTATTTGTTTGGATCTGTTAGTTGATGTTATTGTGATGTTTTCTTTTTATTGTGTAGGTTGACTTTGTATCCTGCTCTGGATCATCCCCCCTCTTCCAGTTCAGTGGGGATATCCTGAAAACCCCAACTGACTGAGTGTGCCCCACGGACTGGGTTGAAAACTCCCGTTCTAGGTCTTTCTTGCCTTTAAGGCCTTGTGTTTCATTTTTCTAAAGATGAAGAGGTGTTCCTTATGCTGAGGCGCATTCCTTCACCCTCTTAATTCTAGCCAGACAGTTGGTGGACATGAGCAAGGCACTAGCTGTTCTCCAGCACTACCGAAAAAGCAGTCTCAAAGTCCACAACCCCTTCCTTCCCTCTCCTTTTCCAAGCTTTAGATTTGAATACCCAGCATATTTCACTTTTTCTAACTTTACTGTGGGAAACTGTCAGATTTGTCAGACTATCCCAAATATTCTCTCTCTTCTCCAACACAAATCCATTTGTTTGTTTAATGCTGGAATTCAAAGTCTCTGTAAACATTGATATATGAATTCCAAAAGGCCTTTATCTAGCAGCCCTCTCTCCCTCTCTGTTAATTCTCAGTCTGACATCAGACAGCTGTGGTGTCTCCAACTGCCAATAGGTGGAAATGTCTCATGTTCCTATGTTTTCCCACTGAACTGAATTCACTAAATAGAAAAATCAATAGTTCTTCAATTCCAAACAGACTTAGAAAAAGGAAATATAGGTAACAGATGGACTAGGTTTGGAAGTCCAGATTGAGTGAGATCACGAATTAAAAGATGATCTAGCTCAACTAGTCTTATTGGCTGTGGGACATTATGGGGGTCCTTTTACTAAGGTGTGCTGAAAAATGGCCTGTACAGTACGTTGGAGTTTCTCTGTGCTTCTCCTCTCTCTCCTGCCCTTCCCTCCATGTCCAGCGATTCTTCCCTCCCATCCCATTGATATCCAGCGATTCGCTTCGGCCCTGCCCTCCCATCCATGTGCAGCAATTGTCCTGTGCCCTGCCCTGCCCTGCCATCCCATCCATCTCTAGCTATTCTCCCCTCTCCTCCATGGCCAGTGACTCTGTCCTTCTTGCCGCCCTCCCTGTAAGCCATCCATCTTACCTCAGGTCGGAGCAGCAGGCGGCAGGCAGGCTGGGCTCGTGTCGCCTCCAGCGTTCCCTTCCCTCTCAGTGTCCCACCCTCTTCTGTCATTTCGTTTTTACATGAGGGCGGGACACTGAGAAGGAAGGGAACGCTGGAGGCGAGCTGATGTCAGCGTGTTAAAAACCCAGACAGCCATCCAGAAAAGCTGAGGTACAAATTATTATATAGATATTATACAGATGATCTAAACTCTGCTGTGACTACTAGTGACTCTATTTCACTATCTGTTTCTGACTTAGCTCAGTTTTTTAAGAACAAAATTTTGGCAATCAATCAGAGAACAGATTCTTCCATTTGGGGAACAGTTTTTATTTGAAAGTATTATGAATACAGGAGAACTAACAGATCGATTTTTATGTCAGTTTGCTAAGATTAAATTTGCAGAATCTAAATGCCTGTTTTCAAAATATGCTAAATCTTGTTGTTGTTTGGACAGCTGTCCTCCATATTTGATGTATCAAGTTTCCTCTCAATTTTTAATTCTTTTAACTGACTGGTTAAATTTCTACCTAGAAAATGGCAATTTCCGTATTTTAGGAAGCGATATAGTGCTCACTCCAATTCCAAAAAATTTGAAATCTAGCTTATCTGAGGTCTGTAATTATCATTCTGTGGAATCAATTCCTATCTTTATTAAGATAATGGAAGGTTATGCCATAGAACAATTAGTTGACTACTTGGCACAACAGGACCTTCTCTATCCCACCCAATCAGAGTTTAGAATGAATTTCAGCACAGAAATGGTGATAGGTTCTCTAGTTGCACTTAGAGTCTGCTGAGTAGAGGCCAATGTGCCATTATTCTGCAGTTTTATCTTTTACGTGCTTTTGATTTATTTATTTATTATTACATTTATATCTCACATTTTCCCACTGATTGCAGGCTCAAAGTGGCTTACATAAATCTTTAGTGAGGCTACAGTACAAGAAGAACAATTTTACAGATTGAGAATAAGATAGGAAATAACAATTAAACAGCAATAGACACGAGATAACTAGTAATTAGTGTCCTTGGGTCTTATTTATTTAGCTGATTGGGACTCTTTGACTAATATATTTCATCGATGTGGAATTCAAGGTAAAGCTCTGAATTGATTCTTGGGTTTTGTCAAACATTGTAGTTATATAAGAACATAAGCACCGCCATACTTGGAAAAGACCAAGGGTCTATCAAGCCCAGCATCCTGTCTCCGACAGTGGCCAATCCAGGCCTCAAGAACCCAGCAAAAACCCAAAAACAAAACAAAAATTTAAATTTATAATGTTCAATGGACTTTTCCTTCAAGAATCTGTCCAAACCCCCTTTAAACTCAGCAAGGCCAACTGCTGTCACTACATTCTCTGGCAACGAGTTCCAGAGTCTAACTACACGCTGAGTAAAGAAAAACTTTCTCCTATTTGTTTTAAATCTACCACATTCTAGTTTCATCTTATGTCCCCTGGTTCTATTATTGTTAGAAAGTGTAAACAAATGCTTCGCGTCTGTCCGCTCCATACCACTCATTATCTTGTAGACTTCTATCATATCACCCCTCAGCCGCCTTTTCTCCAAGCTGAAGAGCCCTAACCATCTTAGCCTTTCCTCATAGGGAACTCCTCCCATCCCTTTTACCATTTTCGTCGCCCTTCTCTGCACCTTCTCCAATTCCATTATATCTTTTTTGAGGTGCAGTGACCAGAACTGAACACAATACTCAAGGTGTGGTCTCACCATGGAGCGATACAACAGCATTATATCATCCTTATTTTTGTTTTCCATTCCTTTCCTAATAATACTCAACATTCTGTGGGCTTTCTTAGCTGCCTCAGCACACTGAGCAGAAGTTTTCAATGTCTTATCCACGATGACTCCCAGATCCCTTTCTAGGTCTGTAACTCCTAACGCGAAACCTTGCATGACATAGCTGTAATTCGGGTTCCTCTTTCCCACATGCATCACTTTGCACTTGTCAACACTGAACTTCATCTGCCACTTGGACGCCCAATCTCCTAGTCTCGAGAGGTCCTCCTGTAATCTTTCACACTCCTCCTGCGACTTGACGGCCCTGAATAACTTTGTGTCATCTGCGAATTTAATTACCTCACTAGTTACTCCCATCTCTAGGTCATTTATAAATATGTTAAAAAGCTGCAGTCCCAGCACAGACCCCTGAGGGACCCCACTAACTACCCTTCTCCATTGAGAATACTGACCATTCAACCCTACTCTCTGCTTCCTATCTTTCAACCAGCTCTTAATCCACAATAATACCCTACCTCCGATCCCATGACTCTCCAGTTTCCTCTGGAGTCTTTCATGAGGCACTTTGTCAAATGCCTTCAGAAAATCCAGATACACAATATCCACCGGCTCCCCATTGTCCACGATAGCTCACCCCTTCAAAAAATATGCAGTAGATTGGTGAGACAAGACCTCCCTTCTAAATCCGTGCTGACTTTGTCTCATGAGCCCATGTTTTTGTATGAACTCTGCTATTTTATTCTTAATAATAGCTTCTACCATTTTGCCCGGCACCGACGTCAGACTCACCAGTCTATAATTTCCCGGATCTCCTCTGGAACCTTTTAAAAAAAAAAAATCAACGTTACATTGGACACCATCCAATCTTCTGGTACCTCACCTGATTTTAGGGATAGATTGCATATTATTAACAGTAGCTCTACAAGTTCATTTTTCAGTTCTATTAATACTCTTAGATGAATACCATCCGGTCCTGGTGATTTACTACTCTTCAGTTTGCAGAATTGACCCATTACATCCTCCAAGTTTACAGAGAATTTGTTTAGTTTCTCCGACTTGCCCACTTCAAATACCCTTTCCGGCACCGGTGTCCTTCCCAAATCCTCCTCGGTGAAGACCGAAGCAAAGAATTCATTTAACTTCTCCGCTATGGCTTTGTCTTCCCTGATCGCCCCTTTAACACCACCGTCATCCAGGGCCCAACTGATTCTTTGGCCGGCTTCCTGCTTTTGATGTATCTAAAAAAAGTTTTACTATGTGTTTTTGCTTCTAACGCTAACTTTTTTTCAAAGTCCTTTTTCGCCCTCCTTATCTCCGCTTTGCATTTTGCTCGGCATTCCTTATGTTTTATCTTATTATTTTCAGTCAGTTCTCTTTCCCATTTTCTGAAGGATTGTTTTTTGGCTCTAATGGCTTCCTTTACCTTACTGTTTAGCCATGCTGGCTGATGTTTGGTCTTTTTCCCCTCTTTTTCTAATGCGCGGAATATATTTGTCCTGTACCTCTAGGATGGTGTTTTTTAACAGCTTCCACGCCTGTTGCAAGTTTTTTACCCTGTGAGCTGCTCCTTTTAGTCTTTTTTTCACCGTTTCTCTCATTTTATCGCAATCTCATTTTCTAAAGTTAAACGCTAGTGTATTTGATTTCCTAAGATCACGTACTTCAAAGCCAATATCAAAACTGATCATATTATGATCACTGTTAACAAGCGGCTCTTGCACCGTTACCCCCTGCACCAGATCATGGGCTCCACTAATGACTAAGACTAGTATTTTTCCTTCTCTCGTCAGCTCCTGAACCAGCTGTTCCATGAAATTGTCCTTGATTTCATCAAGACATTTTATCTCCCTAGCTTGTACCGATGTTACATTAACCCAGTCTATATCCGGATAATTGAAATCACCCATTATTATTACATACTACTACATTGCCCATTTTATTCGCCTCCCTAATTTCCTTTTGACATTGCTGCGTCCGTCTGCTCGTCCTGGCCAGGTGATGGTAGTACAGTCCTATCACCATTTTTTTTCCTTTTCACGTGGAATTTCAATCCACAAAGATT
Organism: Microcaecilia unicolor; assembly: GCF_901765095.1. Classification (NCBI taxonomy): domain Eukaryota; kingdom Metazoa; phylum Chordata; class Amphibia; order Gymnophiona; family Siphonopidae; genus Microcaecilia; species Microcaecilia unicolor. The sequence continues at coordinate 597,798,539 of NC_044032.1, forward strand.
TCAATAGGGGTTTTGTATCCTGCAATATGTGCAGCCTATCTGAGTCAAGGTTCTCATTAATATACAGTGCTACCCCTCCTCCAATCCTATCTACCTTATCAGTACAATATAATTTGTAGCCCAGTATGACTGTGTCCCACTGGTTATCTTCCTTCCACCAGGTCTCAGAGATGCCTATAATATCCAATTTTTCATTGTGTGCAATGTATTCCAGCTTATGTCTCAGGCTCCTTGCACTTGTGTATAGACATTACAATGCATGCTTGTTGCTCAGTTTTATATCACGTTTAATACATGGCATTATTAATATGTTATCTTCTGTCTGGTTTTTATTAATTTTACCGAAGGCCACCTGATCCACTACGGTTTCTTTGGCATCCTTACTTACAAGGAAGCTATTCTTCCCTGTTTGGGTGATATCCTCAAAAGATCCTGAACCATGCACTTTTGAACGACTGTCGACCTTCCCCCCGCTTCTAGTTTAAAAGCTGTTCTAGTTCCTTTTTAAATGTTGATGCCAGCAGCCAGGTCCCACCCTGGCTAAGGTGAAGCCCATCAGATTGGAATAGGCTCCCCCTTCCCCAGAATGCTGCCCAGTTCCAGACAAATCCAAAACCCGCATCCCCACACCATCGTCTCATCCACACATTGAGACTCCGGATCTCTGCCTGTCGCTTGGGCCCTGTGCGTGGAACAGGTAGTATTTCAGAAAATGCTACCCTAGAGGATCTGGATTTGAGCTTCCTTCCTAAAAGCCTGTAGATCTCATGTATGTACTGTTCTATCTCCCTCATCTCTCTTGTCTTGTACTCTAGCCTCGAGAGCAGACTTGCTCTCTGAGAGCTAGTTCTTTGCACCGGGTACACACATATGACTTCACACCAACTGGGAGATAATCATACATGTGACACTCTGTGCAAAAGACTGGGTAGCACCCTTCTCGCTGCTGGACGTCTGACTCCATCTCATTAATATATGAGTATTTCAATATATTAAAACAAGCTACAAAATTAAAGATGTTGGATAGACAAAGGGGCTCATTATCAAAGCACTTAGCCTTACAAAGTTCCATAGTAACCTATGGAACTTTGGAAAGCTAAGTGCTTTGAAAATATGCCTCATAGTGTCTTTAGGATTTTATTATGATGTTATTTTGTTGTTTTGTGATTACTGTTGGATGTAATGAAATGTATTGAGACTTAGTGGGAGCAGCCTTTGCTTGTTACCTTAATTAAAACACTGATTATAAATGAAGAGCTGCCCCAGGGGTGGGCAGGCAGGGCAAAGCAAGACCCCCTGCCAGAGTCTATCTGTTAAGGTAAGTTACTCAGCTCACTCGGCTCAGTAACTAAACCCAGAGAACTCCCCCTAGGCAGCCCAGCCCCCAAACACAGGAATCACAGTTTCAGAGAAAAAGAAAAAGTACCTAGCAAAGAGAGCACAATTTGTAGTTTTTTAGGCAATAGGATATAGACAACAAGCTTTAGAGAAGACACACCCTAGTAGAAACAAGTGTTTTTGTTTCTTTTTATATTAGTTTAGATAGATTGTAGAACCCTTTTTAAATATCGGTGTCACATTGGCCACCCTCCAATCTTCAGGTACTAAAGACGATTTTTAACGACAGGTTACATATTACTAAGCAGATCAGTAATTTCATATAATCTTGTGCTCATTTGCTGCTCTAAAACATTAATCATTTAAAATTAATGTTGATCAGACTGATATATGGTTTGTAAAAATATGGCTCAGTTCGGACTTATTACTTGAAGCTACATTGGTTACCGATTATAGCTCATATGCATTTTAAGTTGAATGTTGCAATTTTTAAGATTCTGTCCTGTGAAGTACCTTCTTATATGGTAAATATGGTCACACTTTTACAGTGGGTTGAGTCTAAGCATAACAACCAAAACCAATTTCTCCTGTGGTTTCCACATACAATTAAATTAAAATTAGTCAAACATTTTTCTTCCTCATTACATTATCAGATGGGCACACTATAGAATTTGCAGCCATTATCTATTATTTAGAAAAAAGCTGGAAGCTTTTTTGTTCTATGATGTTGGCTTTGCATCTTCAGACTTTAATTGATAAGATTTGTATTAGCTATGTCCTTTGTTAGTAGTTATTAATTCACACTGTAATTCCTGGATATGCTGATCTGGCTTCTTTTAGATGTAAATCCGTCCTTGAACTGTAGAGGTAAAGGTGGAATAAAAATCTCAGTATTACATATTTATTTATTTATTGCATTTGTATCCCACATTATCCCACCTTTTTGCAGGCTCAATGTGGCTTACAATGTTGTTATGATGTAGTCATTACAGGATCTTAAGTACAATCGCTGATAGGCTGAAGGATCTTAAGTACAATCGATAATAGGCTGAAGGTAAATGGAACTTAAGGTGGCAGTAAGGGCTCCCACGCTAAAGTGACACTGGCACTGTCCAATTACCACTGCTACAAAAATAAATATATTTTTGTAGCACGCTGGGGTGGGAACTACCACAGGGCTGCTGCAGTAGCCCAGCCGTAGTTCCTTTTTAGCGAGCGGTAAGCCCACTTTGTAAAAGGGGCCCTTCATGCATAATAACTTGGAGAGTTTGGAGAATGTCATTCGTAGTATGAACTTGCAAGTAAATAACTTTCCTAAAGTACCTAACTTCTCCGCTAAAGAAATGTTTAGAAAATATATGACAGAAATGCTAAAGATTCCTGAATCAAGTTTACCACAAGTTGTTAAAGTGTATTATTTGCCTTTGAAATCTAAAGCTGCTATTTTGGGATGGTCAGCAGATTCTTTGGAACCAAGTGTTGATCCCCAACAAATGGTATTAACAACATTTCTGGAGACATCTATAGAGTTGCAAGCTACTCCAGCTACCTTAATTGTGACTTTTACTTTGGATCATTTACTGCGACCGTTTTTCCTTAATATGGATGTTTCTTATTGTGGACTGAGGGTTCGCACATTTTCTGATGTGACATGGGCAACCCAGAGGAAGAGATAGCAATTTCTCTTGATGCACCCAAGAGTTCTTCAGATTGGTGCTACCTTTTCACTCAGATACCCAAGCAAATGTATAGTAAAGCATTGGGATAAGAAGTTTGTGTGTTTTTTTTTTTAAGTTCTCGTTTGTTCTTGTGGATAAGGTACTGTTAGGTGCATCAACTACCTAGGCTTCTTCTCTCCTTTAGATTTATGAGTTCAGGATAAGTCATTTATTTGGTCCATAATTGGACATAAGAATTATTTTTTTCCTGTTATGATATTTACTTATCTAGGGCTCCTATTTGTAATGGCTGCACCTCCTTAATTGAGGACTTTGTGAGAAAATAGCAGATAATATTTTTTCCTAAGAAATATTTGACTATTTTTCTCACTTTCTATATCAAGATGGTTCTTGTAACATTTTTGAAAATTGCATAAGTTTTAAAAAGTAGATGATTTGTGGTACTGTGAATAACAGATTCTAATTCTAGTTTTTAATTTCTGGGTAGATGCCAAAAGGAGTTAGGTTATATCATTTCTTTAAAAAAAGGAAGGGCTTAGGATTTAGAATGATGTCCAGCATTCTTGGCTTTATACCCCTCCTTTATGCTGACATGAGCCTAAGTTTGGTCAGTGTGGTCTGCCTTGGCCCTACTCCAGATGTTTAAGTTAGTGACTCATCTATCATTAAGAAAAGGGCTTATGAGGTTCATGCTCAATTTTTAGTGAGGGCTGTTCAAAACACCCTGTAAAATGTGTCTGTGTGATTTTGCTTCTCAGGCCCACTTTTTTTAAATAAAGTATGCATTTTTGTTTTAATTTCTGAATACCCTCTCTACCAGAAAATGTTTTGTCACATATCTGGACATTCAAGCCCAGCATGTAATGAAAATACTTCAGCCATGAATTTTTCTAAGTGCTGATTCTGGATGAGTCACGTTCTACGTGCACAAGATGTCCCCACTGGCTTAGTTCTGCCCTTCTCTGATAAATACATCGAAGGAGATAATAGAGAGAAAAATGCTTCCTATATTTTCTTTAAATTATACAAGACTATTTAACACTTGATCCGCTCATGCTTTAGGTTGCTCACTTCATTGGTTGTTGGCTCAAGGATAAAACAGATAAACAAACCTCTGTGTTTGCCTAAAGCATTATTAATGAACTCTAATATTGTTCCTCACATTTTCAAGGTAGGCGTAGAGGCCTCTCTGTATTTGGAAGATATTTTCATTCCTTCTTTTATTAACATAAGCAACCTCTTGAGCTGATTTTCTAAATGAATTTTCATGTAATAGAGTTCAACTGGTTTGTAAAATTTCTGTTGCTCTTTTAGACTGGCACCCAGCTGTGGGACAGAAGAAGGGGAGGCACACACTGTTGCGTTTTATCGCTGATCTATAAAAGTGGTTGCCATTGCTGAACTATGTTTCACGCTTCCTTCACTTGGCATCACAAGAAATTAGTCCTGACACCAAACAGCAATGTGTCATGCATGATGGGTATGAATCTCTCTCAATAACTTGTTTTGATGTGAAAAGTAAAGATCTAATTATTTATAGCACACCATAACTTTATATAACATTTTGCCCTTCTAATCTATCCAGTGAGATATCCCATCATTCTACGAGAGCCCATGCTGAACAATTAAAGCTTCTTAGAACCGATACTACCAAAACATATTTTAAAATAAAGAAACCCATTAGCCCCCCCTAATTCTATAAAGAGAGCTAAAAAGATATGCGTTCAAATTTGGGTGCATGCCCAATTTGCATGTGCATTTTAATTAAACAAGCTAATTAGTGACAATAATGGGCTTTTTAACAAGCAATTGGCACTATTTAGATTCAACTAACATGTACATGCCTAAATTTTATGCACACAGGGGTGTGGAAATAGGCATGCCATGCACATGTAATTATAGAATACAGGGGCTCCGCACCTAAATATAGGCGCATTTGCTCCATGTTTTCATTGGTGCAAATGGCCATGCCTAAATGTAGGCACAATCCCTGGACTTAAAGTGCTGTTCTATAAACCGTGCCTAACTTTAGGTGCGGTTTATAGAATACCACTACGCACTTTTTTGGCGCTAATTTTTTAGGCATCATTTATAGACTTCCTCCCTATATGATCTTGCATTTCTATATTATGTTCCCTACTCAGACATTCAATAAACACAGTACTCAACTTGTGTTGATGTCTTTCTTTCAGTTAAGGAAATACATTTCATGTATTCATTTATTATGTCTATCTTTCAGATAATTTACCATAGCATTGTTAGCACTCATTCAGATTGGTTGGTTTGGCTATTGTGTGATTACAATTTAACAGCACACAAATAATAGATTGGGAAGACTTAGGGAGTTATGCCCTCGGCAGGTATCAATGAAAATGCCTTACTAATAACCCGCTCACACTACTGCCACTTCCTTCAGGGAATCTGAAAAGGCATGGAGAGGCATACAAAGAAACCATGCACTCACACCCCTCTCAAAAACATAACTCACAAGCTCTAAGGTAAAACATCGATTTTTTTCATATCTCACACGTATATTATGTACAAATATTAAGTATCTACAGACATAAGCCTAACAAATAAATCTACCAAGGATTTAAAAATAAATTACAACACATGGTCTTGTACTTGTAAACAATACACAGAATATTGCATTTCCAGTTCATCCATAAGATAGATCCATTTTGTCTTTCTATTCTCCCTCCCAACCTGCTAAACAGTATGTAGAATAATATGTACTTCACTGTCTCCCTAGCTGAAAACCAAATGATTCTAAGTAGTGCATGTTATATTTAAAAGATTTCAGAAATGTTAAATAATGTAAACTCCACAAAATCTAAAAAAGTATCAATGTGTATATATATATATATATATATATATATATATATATATATATATATATATATATATACACACACACACACACAGATACACACTGTCCACAGTACAATATACTAACATATACTAGTAGCAATTTCTAAGTCTTTTCCTAAAAATTTAAAGTTTGTGACATCATCTTCCACCAGTCCATCAGTTCTTTTTCTTCTTCTTGTCTTTCCCGTAAAGACTCCAGTTCAAAATCAGTCTACATTAAAGAGAAACAAAATTTAGAAGAAAAACGTTACATGCAAAGGTGAAGGATTAAAGAGAAAAGTAGCATACTTGTATTTTTGTCTCTCGATTTAGCATGGTTGTTTCATAGTTATAAAGAAATGGTCAGAGTTTTTGCATTTTTTTTTTTTTAGCTGATTTGGATATTGTGCTCTCTTCATTAGCTCAGTGCAAAATGAGCTATACCTGTAAGGATGAAGGAAGCACAACTCTTTTTTTTTTTTTTTATTATAAAGTATTGAGTTACCCATACAGGTATCTCCTACAACATATTTTTTGACCTCTCCTTTTATTTGTCTAAGTGGAATCAAATGGCAACCACACTATCGACTACATTCAGTAAATGACGCCCAGATTCATGTTGAGTGCTTTCTGTAAACGACATTCCAAGTTGGGTGCTCTTTATAGCATGGATTTATAGTACAACAAATGCCCAACTTTTAGGCTCGAGGATTTACACCAACTGAATCCTGGATTTAAATCCCTGCACCTAAATTAGGCGTGGATCCTCTGAATTCTGTAATATTGTGCAAATCTTTAATGAATGCCCTGACCCGCTCATGCCCTTCCCATGACCGTGCCCCCTTTTCAGTTGTGCATTAAAGGATTTACATAGTCATCTTTACAGAATAGCGCTTAGAAAGGTGCGTATAAATCCAAATTGTTGCCAATTAGTACCAATAATCGATTTTGTGCCCAAGTATTGGTGCTAAGACTCATTACTCAATTGAGCTGCACACAAATCAGACACGTTCAAATTTGTGCACAAAACTAAGTGCCATTTATAGAATCCCCCTGTATATTACATGGTTGATTTTTATGTTTACCCTTTCATTCTAACAGGTTGCCTAAAGTTAGGTATCAATTCAACATAAGTTATAGAATACTATCACTTATGCATGTGACTGTTACAGACATATATGTAAGTGCTAGCCACATGCTCAGCAGTATTCTATAATTTACACGCACAAATGCCTTAGTGCATAAATGCAGGGGGGCATTCACAGGGAGAGAAAAATGGACATGGCATGGGAGTGTCCAAGTTACCGCTAAAGTGTTGAATTTAAGTACAATGGTCTGACTACAAAGGGCCTGCACCAGCTCCAGTTGATTCAGAATGCAGCAGCAAGACTCATAGAAGGTTGCAAGCGACGTGACCACATCACACCATTTTTGCAAAAACTTCATTGGCTACCAGTACAATACAGGGCTAAATTTAAAACTCTATGTCTGATCTTCAAGGCCCTGAAAGGAAATGGCCCCAAGTATCTGAAGAATAGGATGATCCTCCACATACCGCCAAGGACACTAAGGTCCTCCCAAGGACTTTCACTAACTACACCCTTTCCAAAAGACATTACACGATGTGATACCTGCAAGCAAGCCTTCTCCGGAGTAGCCCCCACACTCTGAAATGCATTGCCTGAAAGGCTCCGCTTAACACAAGACTACCTCTACTTCAGGAAACAGGTGAAAGCCTGGCTCTTCAACCAAGCCTTTAACGGAAGAAGTAACTAACTTGTTAGTCTCACTCACACACACAAGGATTGACTCAGGCTGCACATACTGCAGCATGACATGTTTATCCACTCCTAACCTAGCTGAGATAATATTTAACCATCTCTCTGACCTCACGTGCAACTTTCTTCAAATCAATCACCTTACTTTCTAATTCTTCCTACTCTCTTACTCATCTATATGTTACAACTTTGCCTTACCCTTCACTACCAATTATAATGTTCTAGTACATATTGTGTTGTCATTGCAAGTAGTATACCATGCCACACTTTGTATTGCTGTTCGAATATTTTTACTGCTCTAATTGCCTCCTGCTCATGTTTGATCTATTCTTACTGTACACCGCCTTAAGTGAAAAAAGGCAGTAAATAAATCCTAATAAATAAAAAAATACATGCAATTATGCCTGCTATTGGCATGTAAGTACCTAAATGTGCCAATGTACACTAGAATTCTATACAAATTCTATTATGCACAATTGCTCTTATAGAACAGACTCAAGACCACATATTTTGGGCACCTAACTTGTAGAGTCCAGTTATAGAACTGCTCCCTTTGGACTAAATTCTATAAATGGTGCCTAAAAAATCAGTGCCAAATTAGTGCTATTGTATAAATCTCACCTAACATTAGGTGCGGTTTATAGAATACGCATAGCAGCCATCCTGTGACTAAAATTTAGGCACAGGCATTTACACCAACTAAAACCTGGTATAAATGCCCATACTGGACATATTCTGTAAAAGTGTGTGTAAATTTTCGAAATGCCCATGACCTGTCCATGTACCTCCCATTGCTACGTCCCCTTTTGAGATCCACGTGGTCCGATGTACGCTCATCACTTTATAGAATACGCTTGGCAAGTTATGGGCTGACCTAATTAGCCCCAATTTGTACCGATATTTGCTTGTCAACATTCATTTATCGGTCCTGATTGGCTTGTTAACCAATTAAGTTCCGAGCACAAATCAGCTATGCCTGCTGATTTGCACATGGAACTTTAACCTCTAGAGTCTATAAACTGTGACTAATGAGTTATGAATTGCTTTCTACTGAAAGTTGTTGCTCATACTGGTGCCAAAGTGGTGCTGTCAAATTGAAACATTTAAATACAAACAAACATCCAAAACAGACTCAATACTGCAGTCTTACATTTGTGCATTGTGTGCTGGAAGGAGAATCTGAGCCAATACTACAGTACAAATTTTAATACTTCAGCCATTGTGGTACACCTAGACAGTCACGTTTTCAGGATAACCACAATGAATATGCATGAGATAAATTTTCATGCCCTACCTCCATTGTTTGCAAATTTATCTCATGCATATTCATTGTGGGTATCCCGAAAACTCAACTGGCTAGGTGTGTCCCAAGGACTGGGTTGAGAACTCCTGCTCTAGATGGGTCATAACTGCCAATTTATAAAAAGGGTTCCTGGGTGATCCAGGAAATTACAGATCGGTAAGCCTAACTTCAGTGCCGGGCAAAATAGTGAAAATTATTATAAAGAATAAAATTAAAGAACATGTAGTCAAACATGGTTTAATAGGACAGAGATACCTTGGGTTTAGCAATGGGAAGTCTTGCCTTACCAATCTGCTTCATTTCTTTGAAGGCATGAATAAGCATGTCAATAAAGGAGAGCCAGTTGATCTAGAGGCATATTTTCAAAGCACTTTGGGAGGCTAAGTTCCATAGGTTTCTATGGAACTTTGGGAGGCTAAGTGCTTTGAAAATGAGCCTCATAGTGTATCTAGAATTTTAGAAAGCTTTTGACAAAGTTTGTCATGAGAGACTCCTGCAACAATTTAAAAAAAGTCATGGGATAGGAGGCAATATCCTTCTGTGGGTAACTGTACAGAAAACAGAGGGTAAGGTTAAATGGCCAATTTTCTCAATGAAGGAGGGTGAATAGTGGAGTGCCACTGGGACCGGTGCTATTTAACATATTTATAAATTTTCAGGAAAAAGGAATGACAAGTGAGGTGATTAAATTTGCAGATGACACAAAATGATTCAAAGTTGTCAAAACACATGTGGACTGTGAAAAATTGTAGCAAGACCTTAGGAAACTGGAAGACTGGGCATCCAAATGGCAGATGAAATTTAATGTGCACAAATGCAAAGTGATGCACATTGAGAAGAATAATCTGAATCATAGTTACCTAATGTTAGGGTCCAACTTAGGAGTCAGCACCCAAGAAAAAAATCTAGGTGTCATTGTAGACAATACACTGAAATCTTCTGCTCAGTGTGCAATGGTGGTCAAAAAAAGCAAACAGGATGCTAGGAATTATTAGGAAAGGAATGGTAAATAAGACCAAGAATATTATAATGCCTCTGTATTGCTCCATGGTGTGACCTCACCTTGAGTATTGTGTTCAGTTCTGGTCACTCTATCTCAAACAAGATATAGCGGAATTAGAAAAGGTTCAAAGAAAAGTGACCAAAATGATAAAGGGGAAAGACTAAAGAGGTTAAGTCTCTTCAGCTTGGAAAAAGATGGCTGAGGAGGGATATGATTGAAGTCTACAAAATCCTAAGTGGTGTAGAATGAGTAAAAGTGAATCAATTTTTCACTCTTTCAAAAAGGGACACTCAATGAAATTACATGGAAATACTTTTAAAACAAATAAGAGGAAATATTTTTTTCACTCAAAAATAGTTAAGCTCTGGAACTCATTGCTGGAAGATGTTAGCGTATCTGGGTTTAAAAAAGGTTTGGACAAGTTCCTGGAGCAAAAGTCCGTAGTCTGTTATTGAGATAGATATAGGGGAAGCTACTGCTTGCCCTGGGATTGGTAGCATGAAATGTTGCTACTATTTGGGTTTCTGCTAGGTACTTGTGACCTAGAGTGGCCACTGTTGGAAGTAAGATACTGGGCTAGATGGACTATTGGTCTGACCCAATATAGTTATTCTTATGTTCTTATTCACCCTACACCCTGCCTTAGCCATTGCATTATAATTTATCACAAGAAGGGCTACAGTTTCTTTATAGTACTTCACTTTCAGTATATTGTAGGCCAAGATCATACTGATAACTATGTTCTGGAAGCTTCCTCTTCAAAAATCACACAAAAAAAAAAACAAAAAAACAGCCCTACAGCTGCAAGAAACAGTTGATTACTTCACATCTTCAACTGACTTGGAAGCCATATATTTACAAGTGTCTATATATTTGAAACTGACATAAGGTTACAAGCGACACTTATTATTTATTATTATTTGTTGTATTTGTATCCCACATTTTCCCACCTATTTGCAGGCTCAATGTGGCTTACAATATTCCGTCCTGGCATTTACCATTCCGGAGTAGACGAACAATTGGTGTTACATGAATACATGGATGACAATATAGATTAGCTTATAAATTTCCGTTATGGCATTCTCCATTCTGGAGTAAGTGATATATTAGAGTTGCATGGAGTACTTGGAAAACAGCATAGAGTTAGGCACAGGGTATAGCGACAGAGTTTTAGGAGTGTAATTGAAGTGGTATTGTGTTGTCATTAAGTTAATTACTCTTTGTGGTATGCCTTGTTGAATAGATAGGTCTTCAGAGATTTACGGAAATTGATTGCTTCGTAATTTGTTTTTAAGCTAAGTGGTAATGCATTCCACAGTTGCGTGCACATGTATGAAAAGCTGGGCGCGTGTGTTAGTCTGTATTTTAGTCCTTTGCAGCTAGGGAAGTGTAGATTATGGAATGTGCGGGCCAATCTTTTAGCATTCCTGGGTGGTAAGTCAACAAGGTCTATCATGTAGGCCGGGACCTCTCCGTGAATGATTTTATGAACTAGAGTGCAAACCTTGAACGCAATTCGTTCTTTCATTGGGAGCCAGTTAGCGATACAAAAATCAGTTATTTTATTTATTTATTTATTACATTTGTATCCCACATTTTCCCACATATTCGTTGGCTCAATGTGGCTTACATAGTACCGGAGAGGGCGTTTGCAGACTCCGGTGTGAACAAATACAAAGTGATGTTGTGGTAAGATAAAGTTCATGTGGCACAGCCACATTAGGGCATCGTATAACGGAAGAGTTGTGGTATGTCCATTATGTACTTTAGTTTTGTTGTGTTGCAGATATCAGGCATTTATGTTGGATCGGCCAGGTATGCCTTTTTAAACAGATTTGTTTTTAGTGTTTTCCGGAAGTTTAGGTGACTGTACGTAGTTTTCAAGCCGTTTGGTAATGCATTCCACAGTTGTGTGCTAATGTAGGAAAAACTGGATGCGTAGGTTGTCACGCCTTGAGTTGCTTTACAAAGTCTACAAAATACTTAACTAAAATGACAAGACCCTATTCTTTCAGGAAAAACAGCTACCACCAGCTAAGAAAAGACTTCAAAGAATTTATTAGTTCATTAAACCAAGGGTCAGACAGATGCTATCATGGCTCCAGCATTTTCCCATGCAGACTTGATAAAATGATCTCTGGACTTTCTTCTGATCTGTACAAACTGTCCCATACTATTTATAAGGTTTAAGAATTTCAGAATCAGCAGAGGCTACCTTCTGCTATGAATATTTTAATTATGTTATACATAACATTTATTAAAATCCACTCAGTAATCCCACCTATCGCACATACCCTCCCTTATATTAAATACCATGGAAAGTCTTAGAAATGAATAGGTCAGCAATCGCTGGGAGGTCATATAATCTGAAGAAAGTACATCCCCCAGCAAAGAATTTGGTGTTATCACTGAAAAAGCCCTGGATTTTAAGCAAGTTGTCCTGAGGCTTGAAAGTGGCTTTGAGGCATATAAAAATCCCCCATTTATCCCCAAGAACATGAGTTCTGGAACACCTTAAAAACAGACATGAAAATTTTAAAGTTAACTCAACAAACTATCGGGAACAAATTCAGGCTATTAAGAACTAGAGAAATATACTCTTTGAAAACCATAATTTACTGCCGAAGTGTGTTATTACATTCTGACCCTTCTGTGATTTTCCCAGCAGCCTCTGTAAAAAGCCAACAACCACTTGTTTTAGAATTCTTGAAATACTCATTCCAATAGAGGAGCATTTATTGTCTCACATACCCATGCTACCAGGTCATCTACTTGAGCCTGCAAATAGGTGGGAAAATGTGGGATACAAGTGCAACAAATAATAATAATAATCTTGACCTCTTCAAGGAGAAATATATTCTTATGAAATCCTATTTTCTCCATTTGTACCTCTAGCATGTACCTGCAAGGCTTGCTTCCCACATCCTACTTTAGTAGCCTCAAACTACTACTTCCACCAATATCTTTCCAATTTTATATATTTCTGCTTAAGCTCTCAACTTATTTTTACTAATAAATAGATTTGTTCAAATTTACTTCAGTGATGTCTCAATGAATCTAAAGCTTTGACATTCAGCATTCCAGATGTTAACTATCAAATCCACCCCACTAATCCTGCCCTCCTTTAGAAAAAACTTCAATTGATCCTTGTGGTGTTAGATTCTTTGCTATGTGCCTTCTTCCAAACTAGGTTAAACATTACACCCCAAATCATTTCCACCACACACTTTCTGACTCTTGGCAGAATTCCCTTTTTCTCAAATAATAAATCTATCGTATGGCTTGCAAACATGAATTGATATAGTAACCACTTGCTGACAAGCTAGTTCAATCATTGGCTGTTCAAAGCCAGCTGAAGCCCCAGCCATAATAATATCAAATAAATTATGAACTAAGGCCATCTCTGTAATCAGATTTATCAAATCTTCTAAGTTAAGGGGGAGGTGAGGCAAGCACAGACCACAAATTAGAGCAAATCTAATGATGAATCCTCAGCTGTTCCAATACTCAAACCCTTCCCCCATGGAACATGGTTCAAGTGTTGCTGATTGATAACCATCTTATCTTTATAAATTACTGCTAGACACCACACTTATCCTTTCAAACCTAGAGCAATGCCATACTGCAGAAATCTGAAGGGCAGCTAGGGCAACCTTATCAGGGTATTTTAGATATGCATATAACTTAAACCTAGCAGCGTTCTGTTCCAATATCAAATCTCAGTAAAACAGTTATTCTTTATTGATCTTTCATTGACTAACAAAATTGTCCTCTGGAAGCTCTTCCTCATATCCTCATCCCTCATATATTGTCTCTCTGCCTGCAGTAAAAATCCTTCTGCCCCCCCCCCCCCCCCCAATTTCCTTTAGCAATAAAATCCATTCTTCCTGTATCTTCCATATCCCTTGATCATTTGTTTACTCTCCCCACCTTAATTTAACTCCCAAACACACATTTCAGCTCACCCCTAACATAATAATAAACACACAGCAGTAATCCCCCACTTAAAGTTATGTCCAAAGAGGCACACAGAAGGGTTTGTCCTTTCTGCAGCACCCCAGGAGGAGGGGCCCTGCCTCTGATGCAGTCTCAATTATAACCAATGTTAGTCACCTATAATGGCATTAGTGCCCATGTTTTACTGCTTCAGTCCCTCACAATTCCAAGCACCTTTACCAACTCTGCTGTATTTCCTTTCGTCTGTCAATATGTTGAACAGCATTAAAGAACTTTAGACTTTCACCTGAGTTTCTAACACGATTTCTTAGTGATGCATAGCTGGTTCAGCCAAGCAATGAACTTCATGCTTGGCACCCCAACGCATACATACATACATACACATATGCATATTTAAGAGGGAATTAGTACCACACATGCAAATGTATATTCTCAAATCTCCCTCAGAAGTGTCTCCCTGAACAAAGAACAAAGTCAACGTTAAGAAAACAAGTTGGCTTTAATATGACAATTCTACTCTTGGAAAATTGGGGGCTGGACATCAAAAAGAGGTGTTTCCTTTTTAATTGACATTGACAGTTGCTGCATCAATTGTTAGATGAGAGGGGTTTTTAAAAATGAAGAAGAATGTATGCGTGCTAGAATGTGTCTATAGAAACATGTTATGCTCATTTGCACAGAATGTAGTGCTATGTTTCCTATCCTTGTCCTGCAGGCACATTAACTCCATACTGAATATACATATCTGTATACCCTGGGTTTCCACGTCTGCAAATGCATCTCACCTATGCCCACTGTGGACATTCTCAAAACCCAGTGGCGTACCAAGGGCGGGGTGGTGGGGGCGGTCCGCCCCAGGTGTCAGCAGGTGGGGGGGTGCTCCGCTGGCGCCACAGTCCCCACCTGCCCACCAGCTCCGTCGACAGACGACCCTCTTCTCCTGCCACCCTGCACCCGTCCTTTTAAAAAAAAATCAGTGACACGCCTCGCGTCTGCTCTGCTGTAAAAGAAGCAAATCGACTTGTCGCGTCGGCCCTTCCCTCACTGTGTCCCGCCCTCGCGGAAATAGAAAGTTACATCAGAGGGCGGGACACAGTGAAGGAATGGCCGACGCGATGAGATGATTTGCTTCTTTTACAGCGCTTCACTGATTTTTTTATATGGCTGGGTACCGGGTGGCAGGAGAAGAGGGTCATCTGTCAACGGAGCTGGTAGGCAGGTAGGGGGGCTTAGATGGGAGAAGGGGACTGGGACAGTCTGGGGAGGGGCTCAGATGGGAGAAGGGGCCTGGAGCTGGAACTGGGGTCTGAGAAGGGGGCAGGAGGGAGAATGGGGCCATGTCTGGGGCTGAAAAGGGGGGCCCTAATGCAAGGCATGTGGATGGAGACTGGAACTGGGGGCTGAAAAGGGGCAGGGGCTGAAAAGGGGACAAGGAGAAGTGGCTGGGGCTGAAACTGGAGACTGGTGACTAAAAAGGGGACAGGGAGAAGTGGCTGGGGGCTGAAGCTGTGGACTGGTGGGATAGTGGGGCTGAAACTGGGGCCAAAAAGAGGGGCCAGAGAGAAAGAGGGGGCAGGCCCTGGATGGAAGGGGGAGCGAGAGGGAGGGAAGACCCTGGATGGATAGGAGAGGGGGGGGCAAATGGTGGACTGAAGGAGCAGAGAGAAAAGGCAGACAGTGGATGGAAGGGGGAGAGAGAGAGAGTGAGAGGGGGCAGACGGTGGATGGAAGGGGCAGAGATAAAGGGCAGATTTGGATGGAAGGGAGAGAGAGGGCAGGCATTGGATGGCGGGAAAGGGAGAGAGAGAGCGAAGACAGATGCTGGATGGAAGGAAGACAGTGAAAAGAAGATGAGGAAAGCAGAAACCAGAGACAACAAACTGTAAATAAAATATATATTTTTATTTTTTTGCTTTAAGATAAAGTAATATTGTAGATGTGTTAATAAATGTTTATAGAACATGTAAATAAGGTGATCTTTTTATTGGACTAATTTTAATACATTTTGACTAACTTTCAGAGAACAAAACCCCCTTCCTCAGGTCAGGATAGGATACTGTAACAGCACTATACTGTATTAACCTGAGGAAGGAGGTTTTGGCCTCTGAAAGCTAAATGTATTAGTCCAATAAAATGGTATTATTTTATTTTCTGTATTTGTTTTATTTCTATTTGTTAATTTGTAAAGTGGTGATTGGTATTTGTTAGTTTTTTCAAATTTACATCTGCTGTCTTTATATTTTGCACAGTACTAGGGGGACATTTTCTGTTTCTGTGGTGTTGCATTTTATGAAGAGTCTGGTATCTTGTGGGTTCAGTTTAATTTTTGTCTAAATAGAAAGTTTATGATTACTTATTCTATAGTGGATTAGGGTGTATCTGTGTTTGTGAAAAAAAGACATGGCTTTCGGTTGGCATTGACTGTGCAGGATCGACA
This sequence comes from Microcaecilia unicolor, assembly GCF_901765095.1. Classification (NCBI taxonomy): domain Eukaryota; kingdom Metazoa; phylum Chordata; class Amphibia; order Gymnophiona; family Siphonopidae; genus Microcaecilia; species Microcaecilia unicolor. The sequence continues at coordinate 597,814,884 of NC_044032.1, forward strand.
ATCTGTACTATTCTGTCTGGTTTCGTTTTACAATAGGTGAACTGATGTTCTAGTGCTCACTGTAGTGTTTAAGATGCTTTCCTTTTCTTTGTGTGGCTTGTAGAAATTACTGCTTATGGTATGCAAGAATTGCTCTATAGGTCCTGAGAGTTTTGTATTCTCGTATTCATCCCAGAGTATTAATAGAACTAAAAAATGAACTTGCGGAGCTACTGTTAGAAATATGCAATCTGTCCCTAAAATCGAGTGTAGTACCGGAAGACTGGAGGGTAGCCAATGTTACTCCGATTTTTAAGAAGGGTTCCAGAGGAGATCCGGGAAATTATAGACCGGTGAGTCTGACGTCGGTGCCGGGCAAGATGGTGGAGGCTATTATTAAGAATAAAATTGCAGAGCATATACAAAAACATGGACTGATGAGACAAAGTCAGCACGGATTTAGTGAAGGGAAGTCTTGCCTCACCAATCTAATGCATTGTTTTGAGGGGGTAAGCAAACATGTGGACAATGGGGAGCCGGTTGATATTGTATATCTGGATTTTCAGAAGGCGTTTGACAAAGTGCCGCACGAAAGACTCCTGAAGAAATTGCAGAGTCATGGAATCGGAGGTAGGGTATTATTATGGATTAAGAACTGGTTGAAAGATAGGAAGCAGAGAGTAGGATTGCGTGGCCAGTATTCTCAGTGGAGGAGGGTAGTTAGTGGGGTCCCGCAGGGGTCTGTGCTGGGTCCGTTGCTTTTTAATGTATTTATAAATGACCTAGAGATGGGAATAACTAGTGAGGTAATTAAATTCGCCGATGACACAAAATTATTCAGGGTCGTCAAGTCGCAGGAGGAATGTGAACGATTACAGGAGGACCTTGCGAGACTGGGAGAATGGGCGTGCAAGTGGCAGATGAAGTTCAATGTTGACAAGTGCAAAGTGATGCATGTGGGTAAGAGGAACCCGAATTATAGCTACGTCTTGCAAGGTTCCGCGTTAGGAGTTACGGATCAAGAAAGGGATCTGGGTGTCGTCGTCGATGATACGCTGAAACCTTCTGCTCAGTGTGCTGCTGCGGCTAGGAAAGCGAATAGAATGTTGGGTGTTATTAGGAAGGGTATGGAGTCCAGGTGTGCGGATGTTATAATGCCGTTGTATCGCTCCATGGTGCGACCGCACCTGGAGTATTGTGTTCAGTACTGGTCTCCGTATCTCAAAAAAGATATAGTAGAATTGGAAAAGGTACAGCGAAGGGTGACGAAAATGATAGTGGGGATGGGACGACTTTCCTATGAAGAGAGGCTGAGAAGGCTAGGGCTTTTCAGCTTGGAGAAGAGACGGCTGAGGGGAGATATGATAGAAGTGTATAAAATAATGAGTGGAATGGATCGGGTGGATGTGAAGCGACTGTTCACGCTATCCAAAAATACTAGGACTAGAGGGCATGAGTTGAAGCTACAGTGTGGTAAATTTAAAACGAATCGGAGAAAATTTTTCTTCACCCAACATGTAATTAGACTCTGGAATTCGTTGCCGGAGAACGTGGTACGGGCGGTTAGCTTGACGGAGTTTAAAAAGGGGTTAGATAGATTCCTAAAGGACAAGTCCATAGACCGCTATTAAATGGACTTGGAAAAATTCCGCATTTTTAGGTATAACTTGTCTGGAATGTTTTTACGTTTGGGGAGCGTGCCAGGTGCCCTTGACCTGGATTGGCCACTGTCGGTGACAGGATGCTGGGCTAGATGGACCTTTGGTCTTTCCCAGTATGGCACTACTTATGTACTTATGTACTTATGCCTAGTACTGGATTTTGGAGGGAGGTGTTAAAAAATGACCAGCCCCGGGTGTCAACTACCCTAGGTACGCCACTGTCAAAATCAGATCAGTTAGCTGTGCCTCCAGGATTGGACTAGGAAGAAGTGATATAGTTGGTAGTTTTGTACTGAATTCTGTTTTAGGTGCACAATATAAACAATTTAACATAAAGGTAAAGGGAGCCCTCTAGTGACATAAAAGACATTCTTTTTAGAAGTTTTAGGAACTTCATTGCTCTCAGATGTTATTTGCCACTTAACAACCAATTTTTAATGCCTCTAAAAGATACAGATCATCAAAATGATCTGAGACAATCATATTATCATCTCAAGTTCTTAATGATCTTGCTCAGTTTCACATTAACACATTAAGCACATTTTTAAGGGGAATAGCCGGTCAATATTCCAATATCTCATTTTACAGATTTACAAAAAGCAGTTAATTCATTTGGCATCATTTAATTCCACACTTGCTTCTGTCAATCAATGGAAAAGACACAAAAATATTGCTTGTTTTGCCATAAGGAGGCAAGGAACACCTGTACTTTAATAGCATTGCATCATCTAATTGGAGAATACATTTGCCAATGAAGTCAATGTCAGTCTTGATTTTACTCATTGGACTTTTGAGTGGAAAAATATATATTTTTCTAAATCAAGGGACCTGGAAACAACCTACCAGAAGTTGCCACCACCATGGTAACATCGAGTCCAACAGACTAGTAGGCATCACATGGCTACTGGCCATAAAGGTCAGCCTAACCCTATGATTATCATTAATGTGAGGGACCTCGGCAAAATCAGGCACTGTATGAAGAGTTGTATAAATAAAGAGACACTCCATTGCCTATTATAACCGAGTTCTTTGGCACCATATTCAATCAGTTTCAAGGTTGCACATTTCCCATCAGTCAACATTTTACAGATTCCTTTTGAAGACGTGCACATGAGGAATCTTCCAAAATGCCTGGAGACTCATCTGCTGCATGAAAGGTATCCCATTCTTCACCAGGGACCGTTTTATGTACCACGTGAAAATGGCCATCAAGCCATGGGCATTAAGCATAAGTATAGCCAGGTTTTGGCGTCAGGGAGAGCAGACCTTTTGTAAAATAGGCACTGGTGCAAAGCTAGGTGCCATTTAATTCAAAATCCACTTGGGAGAGTGGCTGCTTCCCTTGCACCACACCCAGCTACACCTCTGGCGTTAAGGCTGGGCCATGCATGGGTTAGGAAACACCCAGGAATAGAATCATTCCAAAAGGTGGGCAACAGGTCTACTATCCTTGGTGCCATAACAAATTTAAGGTATTTTAACCCTTGACTGGATTCATCAAATGGTCAGAAGTAGGCACCACCCTGCCCTTGTAAGTCAGTCAGTCACTCTGTACACTCGTGAACAAGACAAGGCTAAAGGGAACGGGGTGCTGAAAGCAACCCTTATCATAGGCAAGGTTTTGTTCAGTGATTGCTGTATTCAAGTAGGAAGAGACCTGGTATGGAACTTGCTGGCAACAAGGGCTGGAATGGAACTGCAAAAAGAGCTTCCACTCAGGTGGACAGAGGTACAGACCTAGAACTTGTGCAGTAAAACTCAGACCTGGAACTGAAGTCAGAAATCAGATCACAGATTTGAGCGGGAACTAGAACTGAAGACCTGGAGCAGAGAAATCTGGCAGTAAGGACTCTACATGCAAGATAGAAAACAGCTGGTTAGCCTTTATACTGCAGTGAATAACTGCTTTCTTCCTGGAAACCCTATTTAGCTGATCCCCAGTCAAACCCCTGATACTTAAGTGTTTAGCTGAGGGCTGTTTGGCATGGACTTCATCTCTATGGCTTTCTCTAGGTTAATACCTGGCCTATTGGCTAGGACTCCCATTCTAAACTCAAAAAAAGCCTAGTTCAAACCAACAGAGTCTTGCCCTGACAACTGTGTCCACCCAGGCCTGCCATTAGTTGTCCAGAGCTTGCTCTAGGACCATGCAATCACATGTGGGCCTGCAGAAAACATGGAATCAAAACTTTTCACTTAGAAATATTGTAGGTTGCAGGCTACCCCAGTTGGTACCAGACTAACTTCCTAGAAGTTATTAGGGTTGTTGCTGTCAGGTTGGTAGAGGCCAGATGCCCACACTATATTATCCTAAGCTTCAGTATCCAAATTGTTCCTGCAATCTGTTGTATATCAAAATAAGCAGTCAATAACAAGGCAAAAAATGTTTTGGCTGGACTGACATCAGTGTTTGTTCAGTTAGAAGCTGATGTGAGTAGAGCAGCAGATTAGCTGAAGTATATGCAGCCTCAGGAAGCTTTGAGTAGAGCTTGGTGTACTCCTGCATTTCCTTCCTAGGGGAATTTGATAGACTTTCAGAGCATTATGAATGAACTTTAGGAACAAGTCAGTGTGCCAATAATTCAAGGGTTCAGAGGCCAATTCTATGATGTTGAAATATTGAAGAAATACAAAGTGAATATGGTGTGTTGAACGTTTACTACTACTACTTATTTCTATAGCGCTACTAGACGTACGCAGCGCTGTACACTTAAATGTGAAGAGACAGTCCCTGCTCGACAGAGCTTACAATCTAATTAGGGCAGACAAACAGGACAAAGAAGAGATAAGGGAATATTAAAGTGAGGATGATAAAATAAGGGTTATGAACAAGTGAATAAAGGTTAGGAGTTAAAAGCAACATCAAAAATGTGGGCTTTTAGCTTAGATTTGAAGACGGCCAGAGATGGAGCTTGACGTACCAGCTCAGGAAGTCTATTCCAGGCATATGGTGCAGCAAGATAAAAGGAATGAAGTCTGGAGTTAGCGGTAGAGGAGAAGGGTGCAGATAAGAGAGATTTACCCAGTGAACCGAGTTCCCGGGGAGGAATGTAGGGAGAGATGAGAGTGGAGAGGTACTGAGGAGCTGCAGAGTGAATGCACTTATAGGTCAATAAGAGGAATTTGACCTGTACTGTATGTGGAAATGGATAGAAAGCCAGTGAAGTGACTTGAGGTGAGGGCTTAAATGAGCATAATGACACTGGCGGAATATTAGTAGTGCAGCAGAATTTTGAACAGATTGAAGAGGAGAGAGATGGCTAAGTGGAAGACCTGTGAGAAACAAGTTGCAATAGTCTAAGCAAGAGGTGATAAGAGTGTGGATGAGGGTTCTGGTAGTGAGCTCAGAAAGGAAAGGGCGAATTTTGGTGATATTATAGAGAAAGAAACGACAGGTTTTAGCAGTCTGCTGAATATGTGCAGAGAAGGAGAGGGAGGAGTCGAAGAAGACCCCAAGGTTACGAGCTGATGAGACAAGAAGGATGAAAGTGTTATCCACAGAAATAGAGAATGGGGGAGGAGGAGAGGTTGGTTTAGGGGGAAAGATAAGAAGCTCAGTCTTGGTTTAGTTTCAGATGGCGCTGAGACATCCAGGCAGCAATGTCAGACAGGCAGGCTGATACTTTGGCCTGGATTTTGGCTGGGATTTCTGGTGTGGAGAGGTAGATCTGGGAGTCATCAGCATAAAGATGATACTGAAAACCATGGGATGAGATCAGAGTACCAAGGGAGCCCTTAATTGGATCCCTCAAATGGTTACCACCTTGCTCAAAAACACAAGAAACATACCGAATTATCAGTTGTATTCCTAAATGGTCTGCAATATAGAAACCAGATCCTGCCAATGTTCCAGTGCAGACAATTACATCTTTGTGGCAATATTACCTTTGCATAAGACTTATAACCATTGCAACCCCCAAATCGATTTGATGAAGACTTCAAAAGGGTAATTTTATAACAGGTGTCTTGTTTAAGAGGGCAAATAGGTGCCTACTTAGCACTATTTTATATACACAATACCCCCACATTCTATATATGGTGCTCAACATTGTGTACGTAATGAGCCAATTAGTGCCAATTGATAACAGTTTGAATTTACACACACGCTTTCCTAGATAATATTCTTGGTACTTGCCACTATTAATAATATATAAAGTCCACCATAGGCAAGTAAAATACTCTGCTGAAAACTCTTGTTAACTTTGAGGAAAAGACTTCAGACACTCGGTTCCAGCTGATTCTAATCTCATTCGAGCAGCTGACCGACTTGCTTAGCGTATATACTAAACTCTGTCGAGCAGTATATACGCTAGCGAGTATCCTCATTAGTCAGAAAAACCTCAATTTTGTTAACTGTATGTTTATATCTATTTAATAAAGTTTTAAGATACTGGTACTTAGCTGTGTTCTATGCCAAGACTATAGAGTGGGTCCATGCCCAACAGCGAGCTCCTGCTTCGCCCAACGCTTCATAAGGAGCTGGACTCCAGGTCTATTCACAGCTAACTTTTAGTTCCCAATGATTTCCATATGGAAAGATGATATTCTATAAAGATGTGTGTGTAAATTCTTTCACATGGATCCAAAAAGGGGGCGTGGATCCAAAAAGGGGGCATGGTCAGGGGCGTTTCAAAATTTGCATGCAGTGCTATAGAATATGGCAGATCTGTGACTAATTTAGCTGCAAGGATTTACACCAGGTTTCAGTTAGTGTAAATCCTCACACCCAAAACTGGGCATAGATCCCAGCACTAAGTGCTGTTCTATAAACAGCACCCAACTCAGAGTGCTGTTTACTGAATTTAGACCATAGTGACTATGTCTCTTTATAGAATACCTGAAAACATCCAGGAGTCTCAATAGTATAGATGGAGGGGCATTTTCGATATGATGTCTAAGTCCAAATTTGGACATTTTGAACAAAACATCCAAAATCCGATTAGGAAAGAAGGTCATGTTCGAAAAAGAAAAACGTCTTATCTTTTTTTTCGAAAATACTTTGTGATAAAAAAAGTATCGACTAGACTGAGGAATTTTTTTTAATGAAAAGCAGAAAATATGGACTGATGAGGACAAGTGGTGTGGCAGCACATGTATATCTATGCATGTGTCGCAAGACATAAAATTGAAATTCAGCCCACCTTCTGATGGTCCTGGAAAAAATTATATTGGATATTTAGGGGTTTCTTATTTTGTGTGATACTTTATAAAATACTAGCAGAAGTGACAGAAATTGTGCCTACCTTGCAAGCATAGCCCCTTACATTTGCTCTTGAGCAGGTGTGATCTCCCTGAATATATTGTACAAGACGACATGTATATTAGAATGTACTATACTCTATACATGTACTTGTGAACTCGCCCACACAGTGTCTAAATTCTGCCCCTGAAGATGCCTATACACCATTGTGCCATTGGCACATACTTATACACTATTGGTATTTTATAAGAGCCCATTTACATGCATATAGCAGTGTTTTACACATGAAAATGGTTTATAAAATTTACCCTCTAAATTAGCTTGCTCAATCTCAATGTAAATTCCTCATCTAAAATGATGGTTAAAACTATTTCTTTGGTATTGACTGCATGTCATCTTGATCACTACAGATAATAAATTGCATTTTGCCCGATTAGCTATGAAGATACTGGATATTGCTGCTGCCCATATAACTGCTGGCTCTTCCCTGACTTGGCCCACGGACCACCCAAGCCCTAACAAGATAGTGCCATGGTGGTCACACAGATAATCACATGGTGCCACTGCTGACTAAGTGCAACTGATTATCTGTTAATGTCCCACTTACTGGGGTTTAAGCAGGCAGGAGCTTCTCCTGCTTAAACCCATTTGAATATTTAACCTATGTTTTTGGAAATAGATGATATTGCTTTTTTTTAAGTTCATGAGAAATAATGTTATAGTTTATTGCCACTCTTGATATAAAATCACTAAATCACTCTGGTTTTGTTGAGACCCTTTTGGGGTGTGGTTGGGATTGAAAATCTACATGTAGATGTTGTACCACTGGCTCCTTTTTGTGAGGGTTTTATTGAAAAGAGTACATTGGGGCTAACAAATGAGTCAATTTTCTACCCACCTACAAGAGCACAAATTTTTTTTGGTAACTTTTTTTCATTCAGAAACTAGCAAATTTCCTTATGCAGATCACAATTTGTTTCTATTTATACCATGCATTCAGAAAGTGAAGAATATTTTAGCTACCAATATTCCCTCTTTTAAAAGTAGGCTTGTTAAAGTAGATAACTTCCAGTGTGGTTGGTTGGCTTGCATTGCTGAATCTAGATTTAAAAATTAGTGCACGCTAACAATAGAGACACCCATAGGAATATAATGGGCGTCTCTATCATTAGTGTGGGCTAATTTTTAGCACACTCTAAAATGTTAGCGTGCCTACAGTGCAGCTTATTAAACAGGGCCCTTAATTTGTTTTGTGCTTGTGAATACTGTACATTTCTCCGCACTTACAAGATCCCAAATGCAGAGAAATATGCAGTAAAGAAAAAGACCAATATTAAACTGACACACCTTGAGACAGCCAAAAAGGCAAAACTATGGCCACAAGTCTGTGTTTGAATTACTGGCACAAGCTACATTTTTTTGCATACATTCTTTTGATTGAAGTCATTTGCACAGGTTTACCAGAAAAATGTAGAACGTTGCAGAGTTTCAGTGATTTATGACCAGAGGTCTTTTGTGCCGGTGATATAAAAGTGGAACTCCTATAAAAATCATACTACACAAAAGCTTATTTAAGAGGTGGAGGTTAATATACTCGCCATCAGGAATATATTTGATACTGCTGGATTTTGATACAGATAAGAATTTATTGTGAATACTGATATTATGGAGGAGTGGCCTAGTGGTTAGGGTGGTGAACTTTGGTCCTGAGGAACTGAGTTCAATTTCCACTTCAGGCACAGGCAGCTCCTTGTGACTCTGGGCAAGTCACTTAACCCTCCATTGCCCCATGTAAGCCACATTGAGCCTGCCATGAGTGGAAAAGTGCAGGGTACAAATGTAACAAAAATAAAAAAAATAAAATAAAATTCTCTCTGACTTTCTTTACACTTGCCCTAATTCGAGTCATTGGCTTATTAGCTAAAGCTTCCACCTCTTGTGATACATCATTTGTAGCATATGCTATTCTATGCCAATAAAGTCTACATTGGTAGTTATTAAATTAGGATTGAATGAACATAAATCTAGAATTAAAATGCAAACTACTACAGCCCCCTTAGTATCTCATTGGCTTCAATATAAACAGATTATGGACAAATAATAATTTTGATTGCAAATTATTCATTGAGAGGTCCTTTTAGCATGCACTAAACGTTAGAGACGCCCATATATTTCTATGGACGCCTCTAGCGTTTAGGGCATGCTAATCATTAGTGCACACTAAAAACACTAGCGCGCCTTTGTAAAAGTGATCCATGGGTGGAAAGGAGGTAATTATGAGAGCACATATTAAACTATTAGGAAATGATAAACTTTGAATTGAATACAGTTACACTGTAGGGGTTAAATGAAGAGCTAGAATGGATGATGCTTGTGTGATCCCATTAGTCATAATGTGTCAAGCTGACTATTAAAATAGTATGGATGTGATATGCCGCCTACCATCTTTAAAAAGGTATACTAATGCGAGTTAACTCATGAGTGCCTTAAGGAAACTAAATGCTGTAAGTTTACTACGGACCATAAACTTTTTCAATGACTGTGGGGATTTTTATGAATCATGTAATTTACATGAGGCTCTGATACTCACACAGAAACTTCTTCTCTGACACAGCTAATGGTGAAACAAGCACTATATCATAAGATCACTTTGTTTTTGAGAAGAACTATTGGATGTTACAATAAGCACTATTTGAGATTAAAATTTTTATATTTTTATGAAGATAAATAAGTTGCAAGACAAATAAATTGAATTATATTAAAATAAAGTTGAAAAATAGAAAACTCAGGACCTACAACGAATATCAGCACTGATTTTTCTATTTTTCAACTTTATTTTAATATAATTGAACTTATTTGTCTTGCAACTTATTCATCTTGTTCATAAAAATATAAAAATTGTTGTAGGTTCTGATTGTAATTTTTAATCCAATTGAACTCAACTTCTGATGGTCCATATACACATAAAAAATCTTAGATAAAGGTTCTGTAAGTTGTGACATATTCTCTCATATAGTTTTTGTACTGACCACAGAGGACAACCCATTTCAGAATACATCATATGCACCAACGTTATCTCTCAGATGCGATGGCCAAGAGATGTCACAACTCTGTCCTTCACCATTGCCAGCTCCTGATGTTGCACTTGGTATCTTGAGTCTCTATATGCTTTGAACATATGTCCTTCGAGAGTGGTCATCATACAGAATACTGGATTAGTTCATTTTTTTACTTATGGGGTTGATTCTCTGTAATTCTTTACCCAAAGGCCTTAGCTGCACTTTTAGCATCCAGGAAGAAGGTTAAAGTTAATTTTTTCAACTAGTTTCAATTGATTTTTTTTTTTATTCCTATACTTATCTGCTCTGTTTAATTCATTATTTTAAGCTACTACTACCATTTAGCATTTCTATAGCGCTACAAGGCGTATGCAGCGCTGCACAAACATAGAAGAAGAGCTTACAATCTAATAGACAAAAAATAAAGTAAGCAAATCAAATCAATTAATGTGAACGGGAAGGAAGAGAGGAGGGTAGGTGGAGGCGAGTGGTTACAAGTGGTTACGAGTCAAAAGCAATGTTAAAGAGGTGGGCTTTCAGTCTAGATTTCAAGGTGGCCAAGGATGGGGCAAGATGTAGGGGCTCAGGAAGTTTATTCCAGGCGTAGGGTGCAGCGAGACAGAAGGCGCGAAGTCTGGAGTTGGCAGTAGTGGAGAAGGGAACAGATAAGAAGGATTTATCCATGGAGCGGAGTGCACGGGAAGGGGTGTAGGGAAGGACGAGTGTGGAGAGATACTGGGGAGCAGCAGAGTGAGTACATTTATAGGTTAGTAGAAGAAGTTTGAACAGGATGCAAAAAAACAGATAGGGAGCCAGTGAAGGGTCTTGAGGAGAGGGGAAGTATGAGAAAAGCGACCCTGGCGGAAGACGAGACGGGCAGCAGAGTTTTGAACCGACTGGAGGGGGGAGAGGTGACTAAGTGGGAGGCCAGCAAGTAGCAGATTGCAGTAGTCTAAATGAGAGGTGACAAGGGTGTGGATGAGGGTTTTGGTAGAGTGCTCGAAAGAAAGGGGCGGATTTTACGGATGTTGTAAAGAAAGAAACTACAGGTCTTGGCAATCTGCTGGATATGAGCAGAGAAGGAGAGAGAGAAGAGTCAAAGATGACCCCAAGGTTTCGAGCTGAGGAGACAGGGAGAAAGAGAGCCATCAACAGAAATAGAAAACGGGGGGAGCGGGGAGGTGGGTTTGGGGGGGAAAGCTAATTCTTTTACCTTAATATTGTTTTGTTATGTTTATTGGAATACCCTCAGAACAATGGATATGCAGGCAATAAATATACTTTTATATAAATTGATACATAAGGCTGGAGAGGGAGAATAATACATCAAATCAGGACATATGTTCAAAGCATATAGAGACTCAAGATACCAAGTGCAACATCAGGAGCTGGCAATGGTGAAGGACAGAGTTAACGAGGAAAGATGCAGAGAAAGATGAAAAGAAAAAAAGGATAATGAAGTGCTGCATAATGAATTCATTTGTAGGTAAGAGAAGACTGAACTCTATGTGGAAGCATACTAGCTTAATATTTGTTTGTGACTAGCTTTTGAGGGCTATCACACCTTCATCAGACTAAATGTATATACATCACACACAATGACCTGATGAAGAGAGAATAGCCCTTGAAGGTTAATCACAAATGTATTGTTAGGGCTAGATTTACTAAAGAGCATTATTGTGTTTTGTATGTTAACATACATTAATGTGTATTCTTTACAATAGATCCCATTTTATGCAACAGGACTTATTTATTAACACGTGTTAATGGCATTGACATGCCTTGACAGTGGAACTCTAGTAAGCTTAGCCCTTAGTCCAATAAACAGATATCACCTATTCATTAACCTTTATTTCTAAGTATCCTAACACATGTGCATGATCACAGACAGAATCCAAATATGCAGGCCATTTGTACATTATCAAATTAGGGAAGACTTCTGCAAAATGGAAGAGTACATCTTGTATATTGTAAGATCAAGACAACCTCCTCTTCATTTTCACCTACTCCCCAGCTGCATAAGTAACAATGTTTAAAAATACCCCAGGCTCACAACTGACCACCATGAAGCAACGACTTACTTCAACAGCGGGACTAAAAGGAACGGCAACTTTTTTAGTCACTGGAAGATAGCCTGCAGCCGATGCTGTCACTTTGTAGTTTCCAGGTGTTAGCAACCTCCAATAATCACCATCCTTAGCTGAAATAAAAGAAAAAAAAAAACTAGTTAAACAGGGAAGTCAAAAGAAAAAGCACAGCAATTCAACCAACTCATGCAGTGTATATAAAGGTGGCCATGTGGCTAATCTGAGTTTTGCCTACAGTCTAGTGCAATCTGCTGCCTGCACTCCATTTATACTGGCATGGCTACCACGGTTTCAATTGGACCAGAAAACTGTAAAATATCGCTGACCAGAAAATTATGCATGTTGGTGTTAAGATTTTTTTTAACCCCTTTTAAATGTTCCTTCATAAGTACATAAGTAATGCCACACTGGGAAAAGACCAAGGGTTCATTGAGCCCAGCATCCTGTCCACGACAGCGGCCAATCCAGGCCAAGGGCACCTGGCAAGCTTCAGTATACCTGCTATTATTCAGCATCATAGGATTTGATGCGTTGTATGTTGGAAGGATTTTTTGCACACTTGAATAACCTGTAGTTAAAGGATTTTATCTCTGATAACCAATTGTTATTTACATAGGGGATGAGTTTAGTGTCTCAAGGCTGACCTCATCAATGAAAGCCAGTTTACACAAGATAATGTCACTGAAAAGGAATGAAATAAAAATATGGCACTTATTTATGTTACAACATGATTTACATATTTTGACACTGAAAAAAAAAAAACTTTACAACTCCATATATAGCAGTCATGAGAATGCATAGTTCTGAGAACAGAACATCTTGAACTGTACAACCTTCACCTCAGACGTTGCTGCACAACAATTCAGATGCTTAGGTATGCCATGCATGTGGTGAGGACATGGAAAGTATTCTCATGGCATGTACAATAGGTCGTTCTCAGGACCACCAGCAGGACACATTATGAGGTTAGTGCCTTACCAGTGTTGTGTTTACTGAAGCTAACAAAAGCTTATTACATGTCAAATCAGCTACCTTACAGTCAACTATAACTGCTTAGCAAATATTAATAAGCAGTGATCTAGATGGAGAACATCCCCTTGCTTTTAATGTTCTGGCAGAAAATGATGAAGTAAGCAGCATAGTATTAAGGAGTGATGCTGATATTGCCCAAGTGTTTCTGCAACTATAATTTTGGGGAATAAAACAACCAATACAATCCAACATAAAACTTAGCAGGACTACTGTTAAGTGACAGCACAATGCATTACATTTAAAAATACACATTTCTAGTAATCCGACTACTTTGTTGATAATATCACTGAAAAAAAAGGGACATTGTGGATACGCTTCTCCAAGTATTCCTAAAATTATTAGGTTCAATATTCAATTTATAATGTGATCTCTGAGTGTAAACCAGAGTTCAAAATTTTGGCTTTTGCATGGACAAACTGAGGTCTGGTCAAAAGTTAACAAGTTTATTTATTTAGTATGATGATTTGTTAATTGTGTCTACATCAAGCTCGAGGCAATTTACAAACTAAATACAATCTCAAAAAAACTTAAATAGTAAATATTTGGTTATGAATAAGCTAGTGACACAGTTATTGTAATTCCTTGGTAGTGTCCAGGCCTATTCTCTTATTTGTTTGCCATATAGAACCTAATCAAGGTATCTGTGAGCTATAAGAACTAGAATGTAATATAATCCCAATCCTCTCTCAACTCCCACATACCGTAACATATCAGATACAATCTCTTAAACATTCCTTATACTGCCCCAAAAGCTAGCTGCTGCAATCATACCTTTACAGATGTAATTTATTTCCTGCTACAATCCCTCAAGGAGATTATTCTACCACAGAGGTCTGATGACCTAATACATCCTCTTCATAGTCAAGACCTTAGGACACACCAAGCCAGTCATGTTTTCAAGACACCCACAATGAATAGGCAGGAGAAATTTGCATGCATTACCTCCATTGTTCCTGGGATTCTATGTATCACGCCAAGATTTCCACGTGGAAATCAAAGTGTATGCCATAACAATGTGCATAACTTAATTAGTTAACAAGCTAATCAGCGCTGCTAATTGGATATTAACAAGCTATTATCAGAACTGACTGGCATTAATTAGAATTTACATGCAGTACTGTCCAAAAGTATTCTGTAACGTGGTGTGCATAAATTCTACATTGCAATGTTGAAAGGTGGGTGTGGTTATGGGAATGGAATAGGCGGGTCATGGCCATTTCTAAATCTATGCACACTGTTATAGAATACACCCACTCTGTGCTTAATTTAGGCGCCAGGACTTACACCAGGTTTGGGGTAAGGGGGGGCGTGTCTCAAGATGGCTGCATGTTGAGAGCTCTTGGTGGAGCTCTCCCGTAGCTTGCTGAAATTACTTCTCTATCTGTAAAAGAAAAATGCCTCATACTAAGCGTAAGGGGAAGCTTAAGGTAGTTTCCTCGACTGCCGGGACTTCCTCACCCATTCAGCAAACGATCGAGAAGTACACCTTGAAGCCACCTACCTTAGCTTCCGAGAGGGGCCCTGCGTTCCCCGTTGGTGAAGACTCCCTCGGGGATTTGGGGCTTGAAATTTCACACTCTCCCCTCCGGATTTTCATCCACCGCCGCTCCCCGAAGAGTGTATCTCCTGGCGCGACCGACTTGACCCGGAAGTGGTTGAAGACATGGAAGCGACTCGAGGAGAGGGAAACACAACGTCGGAGGGAGACCCGATACTGAGAGAATATCGGGTAGAGCATAGCACTCCAATGAGGAAATCGGCTGCGGTGACCCTCGAGAGCATTTGGGCGGCTCTGCAGAGGGTGGATGCTACGGTGGCCAATTCGGCAAAAGAAATAAAAGACCTTGTAAGTACTGTTGAAAACCTTTCCCTTTCATTTAACACCGCGAAACAAGAAACTAAAGAACAATTAGGAGCTCTTAAGCAGGACGTTGCTAAATTAAATGAAGTTACGACTACAATTGTAAAAGATAACATTTCCATGCAACGTAGGTTAGAGATGATGGAAAATTACAATCGGAGGCTCAATCTAAGACTATTGAATTTCCCGAAGGAATTTGGAATTACTCCATTGGATGCTTTTAAGCTCTACTTACAGGAGGTTTTAAATTTTTCCCCGGAAACCATTCCACCATTGAATAAAGTATACTATATACCAATTAAAAAGCCTCCTGAAACCTCTTTTCCAGTAATTCCACCTGAAGAGCCAGGATTGAATATATCTGAATTATTAGAAACAACTTTGGACTCAAACTCTGAAAGAGCGACCCTAATTGCATCGTTCATTTTTCAACAAGATCTGGACACGGTGATGCGTATATATTTTAAGAAAATGCAGACTGTTCAGGGGAAAGAGGGTTTGGATATATCCCGATATTACAAAGCAGACCCAAGAAAGGAGGAAGCTGTTCCTAGTAATGAGAACAGAAGTAACATCTTTAGGGGCCTCCTTTTACCTTAATTTTCCTTGTAAATGTGTTATTAAATATTTGGGTCTTAAGTATCATTTTTACCAGCCTGAACAGCTGAAGGCATTTATAAATATGAAGAAACTTGGTAAACCGTAGGTCTTGATGAATAAATAATTGTTAATAAGCTAGGTATACATGCTAAGCATATTACCTATTTAACTTTGTTCTACTTTGTTGTAGTCTTCATATTTGCTTAGATAACCCCCCACCAATTGTGGTCTAAAGAAGATAATTTTGTTTCTTCTGGAAAAAATGTTCTGCTTAAATTTAAATTTTCCTTTCTGCATTGGTTATTCAAATGTAACTGTATTGTTAATTTAACTAAAAATTAATAAAGATATATTAAAAAAATGATTTACACCAGGTTTTAGTTCATGTATTTCATAGTGACTAAATTTAGTCGTGAGGAGCGGTGCTCAGTATATTCTATATATCGTGTGGAAATTTTAAGTCTATTCTATAAAATTTAGGCATACTTTAGAGAATACATCTGGGCGCGTTTTTGTTTTGCGTGAAATTTTCAGGCACCATATATAAAATCTAGCATTGTATGCCTAAATTTAGGCACGGCTCCATGAGAATTGTTGTACATATTGTCATTAATAGAAAAATAAAAACTAAAGTTTAAAAAAAATTGAATATCCTTGCATTTCCCATGAATATGAGGGCTACCAACAATTACTGTCACAAAAAGCAGCGTTTCTCAATCCAGATCTCAAAAGCCACCCAACAAGTTTGTTTTCAGGATAACCACAATGAATATACATTAGATACACAGTTCATAAAATGCGGGCAGCAAATGCATATTTATTGGGGATATTTTGAAAACCCAGTAAGCAGAGTGTTTTTGAGGCAGTGGCATAGCTATGCAGGGCCCGAGGGGGCCTGGGCACCCATAGATTTCGTCCTGGACCCCCCTCCCGACGACCCCCCCCGACCCCCCCCCCCCGCGAACCCTCCCCCGCTGCCGCCTACCTTCGCTTTTGCTGGCAGGGTACCCCAATCCCCGCCAGCCAACGTCCTCTTCAGTGCAAAAAAGTCTTCGTTCTGTTGCATGCGGACGTCCTGCACGTACAACTCTGGTTTACACTCAGAGATCACTTTATCAATTGAATATTGAACCTAATAATTTTAGAAATACTTGGAGAAGTGTATCCACAATGCCCCTTTTTTTTCAGTGATATTATCAACAAAGTAGTTGGATTACTAGAAATGTGTATTTTTAAATGTAATGCATTGTGCTGTCACTAGTCCTGCTAAGTTTTATGTTGGATTGTATTGGTTGTTTTATTCCCCAAAATTATAGTTGCAGAAACACTTGGCAAAATATCAGCTGGCTTCCTGCTTTTAATATACCTAAAAAAATTTTTACTATGTGTTTTTGCCTCCAGCGCAGTCTTTTTTTCGAAGTCCCTCTTAGCTTTCCTTATCAGCACTTTGCATTTGACTTGACATTCCTAATGCCGTTTCTTATTATTTTCAGTCGGTTCCTTCTTCCATTTTCTGAAGGATTTTATTTTAGCTCTAATAGCTTCCTTCACCTCACTATTTAACCACGCCGGCTGTCATTTGGTCTTCCGTCCTCCTTTTTTAATACGCGGAATATATTTGGCCTGAGCTTCCAGGATGGTTGTTTTTGAACAGCATCCACACCTGATGTAAATTTTTGACCCTCGCAGTCACTCCTCTAAGTTTTCTTTTCACTGTTCTTCTCATTTTATCATAGTCTCCTTTTTTAAAGTTAAAGGCTAACGTATTTGATTTCCTGTGTATACTTACTTCAAAGCTAATATCAAATCCAATCATACTATGATCACTGTTAAGCGGCTCCAGCACCATTACCTCCCCCACCAGATCATGCGCTCCACTAAGGACTAGGTCTAGAATTTTTCCTTCTCTCGTCGGTTCCTGTACCAGCTGTTCCATAAAACTGTCCTTGATTTCATTGAGGAATTTTACCTCCCTAGCGTGTCCCGATGTTACATTTACCCAGTCAATATCATACTACCCCTCTCCTCAAGTCGCTTCACTGGCTCCCTATCCGTTTTCGCATCCTGTTCAAACTTCTTCTACTAACCTATAAATGTACTCACTCTGCTGCTCCCCAGTATCTCTCCACACTCGTCCTTCCCTACACCCCTTCCCATGCGCTTCGCTCCATAGAAAAATCCTTATTATCTGTTCCCTTCTCCACTACTGCCAACTCCAGACTTTGCACCTTCTGCCTCTCTGCACCCTACGCCTGGAATAAACTTCCTGAGCCCCTACGTCTTGCCCCATCCTTGGCCACTTTTAAATCTAGACTGAAAGCCCACCTCTAACATTGCTTTTGACACGTAACCACTCGCCTCCACCTACCCTCCTCTCCTCCTTCCTGTACACATTAATTGATTTGATTTGCTTGCTTTTTTTGTCTATTAGATTGTAAGCTCCTTGAGCAGGGACTGTCTTTCTTCTATGTTTGTGCAGCGCTGCGTACGCCTTGTAGCGCTATAGAAATGCTAAATAGTAGTAGTAGTAGAGGTAGCAGTCAATATCAGGGTAATTGAAATCCACCCATTATTATTGTGTTGCCCAGTTTGTTTGTGTCCCTAATTTCCTTTAACATTTCTGCATCCGTCTGTTCATCCTGGCCAGGCAGACGGTACCGTGCACAAATGGGAACATTAATGCATAACCTGCAATAAAAATAGTGAGAATGCCCTCAAAAGGTGTCGTGTAAAATTTGCAGCTACTGAGCAATATAATTCTTGTTAAGCTGAGTAACTGCAAATTGTAGCATATTATATTGAAAGGACCCCTTAGATTGTAAATCCTCTGGGTACAAGAAAATACCTAGAGTACTTGAATGTAACTCACCTTGAGCTACTATTGAAAAAAAGGTGTGAAATAAATCCAAATAAATCACTAATTAATGTTGGAACAAACCTCTGATGAACTGTACAGGACCTTTAATTGCCTAGCCCTGTACTTAATGAGTGATATTAATTCTATGACATTTTATTGCTTAAACAGTAATGTCAAATCAGACAGAACAAAGTAGAGTGTAAGGCATTAAACAGGTCAGGTATGTGTCTCATCAATGTACATTCAGCCCAGCAGCTCCGGTAAGTTTCAAAAACCCTCATTTGACTTATAAAGCTTTGAGGGGATGAAATAAAGGCTAAAAAAGGCAATTAGATATAGTAATGCTACTGTTTATTCTAACTGCTGACAGGAGTATTTTTTTAATGACTTAATCATGGTATTGGCATTTCATGTATGAGTGATGAAGTCTTCATTGCAGCATAGTTTTTAACGTTACATTAATGCTTAATGTCATTGCATTTTTACTGAGATTCTAAGGCATTAAAATGTAAACAGATTAGATCATGAGATCTGTTTGGGAGCACAAGCTCTTGCTTTTTCTCACACTCATTTGTAAATGTTTGTATTCAGTCTGGGGTGTAAAATTCCTGTGTCAAAACAGGGGGCTACATTCTAACTCGGAGAACACAACAATAATGTCAACATGTCTACCCAGTAAAATAAACCTCTCTGAAAGTTGAACCCTGGTGTGATTTTTCTCTTTAAAGACTCAAATTCCTAGCCTTAATGGGCTTGATATTACAACAGGATTCTTATGTGAGTAATTCAAACAAGTGCCTATATTATAAAGGCTGTAAAAGCTCTTAAAATAAGCCTTCAGGACTCAATATATATTGCAGGGGATTGCAATAAAACAGAAAGTTCCCAGTACAAAAGTCCAGTTATAGCCACGTTTATCCACTATAGCAGCATTTTTTTTTTTTTGCATGGACCATTATATGGGTTGTTAGAATGACATGGCAGCTATTTTAATGACCATATTACGGCCACTTAGAGGTTCTATCCCTAGCACAGCTCAGGTCTCCCTGCACCTGCCGCTTATGCTCTACACTAGCACCCTCCTCCCACCGACTGGGTCCCAATAGCCTCTGGGCGAGTCTCCCGCTCTCAAATTACCCTCAGTGACTTCTAGGTTACTTGAGGCCACATTCCTAGTGGTCCCACAGTTCCCAGAAAGCACTCACAGACCCAACAGGATTCTTTATCAGTCCAGACAGCAGAGTCAACAAACAGAAAAATGTTTATTGTCCTAAAATCGAACAGTGAAACATAAAAAGTGCAATCAGAAAACAATAACAGGTAACTGAAATATGGATCAATTATAAAACTATCTAAACATTTGTTTACTTTCTAAAAAGTACCTGGGAAGATCAGAACATATAATTGCTCAGAGATCCTACTCTCTTTTCTTTCTGGCTAAGACTGGGGCAAAAGCCAGTACAATCCAAATGAAATTGAGCTCCTGGACCAATCAGAGCCCAGACAACATGTTTTAAAAATATACCGCTCACAGTACTATAGATCACTTCTTCACTGAGTGAAACTAAAACAGGGAGCATTTACTTTTCTATAACAGCTTTAACATAAAACATGCATCACCTGCTGGCCACTAGAAGAAATACACTTCACAGTTCTGTCACAGCTTCTAACTTGTGGTACACTATATAGAATTGGGGGGGGGGGGGGGGGGGGAATTCTACAACAGGGCACCTCCATTTAGACACCCCAGAAACGGAAGTGAAAGCCTATTCATTGTGTGCCCAAATATACAATAGCATTCAATAGGGACATTTGGATGCCCAATATTAGTGTACATTTAGGCACCCCATTTTATACCTGCCATAAATTTGGCATAATTGGGATTGCATAAAATTTAGCAGGCATGCAATTTACAGTATTTTGTATATTGCCTGCCCATGCTTCACCTATATGAACGTCCTCTTACAAATGCACATAATGCTATTTGAGTACCTATTTGTAGAATACCACAGGCACCCAAATGATATTTTCATCGATAAGTATACACTTAGGTGCCTAGTATTCTGTACATTTAGGCGCACAGTTGGCATGTAAATATAAGCAACATGTTATAGAATTGCCCTTTTAGTGATCCCTAGGTCACACTTGTTTTGCTTCTCTTGCCATTGTCTATTCCACATCGCTTCAGATTCCAACACCCTTTTTTGTCTCAACCATCTCCTCTGGAAGGACATTCCAGGTATCCACCATTCTTTCTTCATATATCCCAGTTCTACAGCTTGCCTTTGGACACTGTTCCTTGTATATCCATATCTTTCAAGTATTTAAAGTCTATATTAGATTTCCACTGTCCCTCCTCTAGGATGTGCAGATTTAGGTTATGTGTCTCTTAGTAGAGATTCAACACCATTTTGGTTACTTCTCTCTGGACCACTTGTAACCTTTTTAAATCCTTACTGAGATATAGTCTCCAAAACTGAACACAATATTCCATGTGAGGCCTCATTAATGTTCTGCAGGGGGGTATGAACACATCCTTTTTACTGCTGGTTATGTCTCTGATTATATAACCTGGCATCCCCCTGGCTTTAGCCACCATCTTATCCCAGTGTTTTGTTACCTTGAGGTCACAGACTGTCACCCCTGAAGACATACTCCTGATTCATGTATATGAGCACCTTCTAGTCACTGCAAACAAATCCTTGGGATTTCTGTACCCCATATCCATCACTCTGCACTTCTTCAAATTAAGCTAGACAACAACTGAATTCCTAGTGGGAACATGGTGATATAATGACTATTGACAAAGGCAGGAAGATTTACATTCTCCAATATTAATTTCCTCTTTCTGTTTTCCATATTTGGTTACGTAATTTCAAAGCCCGCTAGTAATGATTAGCATAAACCAGATTTGATTCTCATTTTTCTTGCTCCTAATCTACCCATAGAAACTACTTAGGTTCTGTCTTAAGAAGAGTGCTAGAACCTTCTATTGCTCTACCAGAATAAAGGAGTTCTGACATTTTTCTCACCCCACAGTTTCCAGAAGAAGGGTTATGCCTTCTTTCTTGATCGACATGGTGGGAGGATACATCCCTTGAGGGAAATCCAGGACTAATATAAATACCCAGCCCAGGGGAAGGTCTTTTGTCTTTGGTTGGACGCACCTCTATACAAGGGGATCAGGATTTAGAAGAGCCCCTGGCCATTCCCCTAACATCCATGCAAGGGGACTAAAGAAACAACCTCCAAGCTGCAGCATCTTCTGATCTATCACAGAAAGGTCTTTGACCAGTACAGTCTGACCCCAAGGAGCCAGGATTGAGAACCAGCCTAGGAGTCTAAAAAGCTGTCTACCACCACTGCCTGCTGCGCAGTAGAAAGGAGAGAGAGAGAGAGAGAGAGAGAGAGAGAGAGAGAGAGAGAGAGAGAGAGAGAGAACAAGTGTTACACAATCTAGCTGGAGCAGCAGAAGGACAACCAAGGTAAAGCCTCTCTATATCCCAAAAGTGTATCTGGGAGAAACCAGCTTTACTTAAAGGACTGTAAGAAAGGAGAATCAGGAAGAAAAACATAGAGAACTGTACGTGTTACTCTTTAATTCACTTATCTTTTCTGGCATATAAAAGTGGTGTAAATAGTTGTTAGAAGCATTGTCCCGTTTACCAGTATCGAAGTTAAAGTAAACCCTTCACACTTTAAAGCATACCTGGGTGGACTGATTTAACTGCCTGTGGAGTGCTGAGACCATGGATTACAGTGTAAGTTGAACTCCTAGCTTTGCTAGTCCCACTCTTGATATTCAAAACCTAGTCCAAACATACTGTTAGTAACCTGCCTGATGCTCACCCGAGCAAACGGGGATTACATACCCATAAGGCTTTCCAATCCACCATTCCTTATAATTTCAATAGAAATTTAGAGATCAATATTCAAAACATTGTCTGGTCGACTTTGGGAGTTAACAGCAAAACAAAAAGGACCATTCTAGGATGAAACAATCCTAGAATGGACCCAACACGGTCCATGTTTCGGCGCACAGCGCCTGCGTCAGGGGTCACGAAGTGTAGCAGAAAACGTATGGCTGTGGGCTGGAAGCAATATATTGCGCCACTGTGTTATCCCTTCGTGCAATGTCAAATGGAGAGATGTTTTCACGAAACAACTGCTTCTGGTCACAAGACCAGTGGGAGTTAGCCAGAAAATCTTTTTAGTTTGGTTTCAGTTTTTGATATATTGCCTTTCAGGCCTGTCTCAAGGATAAAGCAAAGCAGTTAATTTACATATTAATAGAAAAGAAATGTACAGTATATCATTAGCGTAGGAGCACCAAGGTCTGGGAGGTCAACGAATGTTTAACTGAATGTAGTTGGCACAGCACAGAAGACTTGAAAACAGAAGCAATCTGGGGGCAGAAGGTTAGGTGTGAGTCAGTTTTGAAATGAAGTCACAGTGGAATGGACAAACCAGTGATTGAGGAAGAGAGATTTGGGAGAGGTGAGCAATGAGAGATCCAGATAAATCTACATTTCAATAGATTTAAGACCATCACATGTTCAGATATCCAGAGGGATATTTTATCAAGGTAGGGTTCAGGTGAGAGAGGTTTGGGCATTTTGGTCTGTGAAATATGTGTCTCATCTGCAAAATAATATAAAATAAATAGGAAAGACGACAACTTGATGCCCAAAGGATAACCTGTTAAAAAGATCAGGGGCCTGAGGCACACTGGCGGTTAAAACTAATTGGATATTTTCTTGTGGATTTCTTCTTTTGATGTACTCAAAGAAAATTAAATAAATAAAACTACTGGATAGCACTGATGTTTAGTCCTATTCTGTTAAAAATAATCATTAAGGAGGAAGTTATCTACGTGGATTACCATTAATATGTGTTATTTTACTGTTACGCCCAGTTATTAGTAACTAGGTCTTATATTATAACACTAGTATAAAAGGCCCGTTTCCGAAACAAATGAAACGGGCGCTAGCCAGGTTTTCCTCGTAGTGTGTATGTTTGAGAAACTGTGTCTGTGAGAGTGGCTGTGTCAGAGAGAGAGAGAGAGAGAGAGAGAGTGCATGTGTGATTGTGTGTCACAGAGAGATTGAGACTGGGTGCTTGTGTATCTGTGAGTGAGTGTGTGTGTTTCAGAATGTCTGTGTGCGACTGCGTATGTTTGACACAGTGAGAGAAACACAGTGTTCACACAGATACAGTGTGTTTGAGAGGTTGAGAGTCTGGTTTTCCCCCTTCCCTCTCCCCCTCCTACTCTTCCCTTCCGTTGCCCCCCTCCTTTTCCTCCCTGTCCCCCCTCCCCCCCTGTGTGTGTGTGTGTGAGAGTGAGTGTGTAGAAGAGAGAGACTGTGTGTGTGTGTGTGTGTGTGTGTGAGTGTGTGGAAGAGAGACAGTGAAAGTGTGTGTGTGTGTGAAACAGAGACTGTGAGAGTGAGTTAAGAGAGAGTGTGAGTATTAATATGTATGTATGTGTGTCTGTGTGTGAGACAGAGAAAGTTTATGTGTGTGTGTGTGAGAGAGTGAGTGTATGGAAGAGAGTGAAAGTGTGTGTGTGTGTCTGTGTGAAAGAGATACTGTGAGAGTGAGTTAAGAGAGTGAGTGTGTGTATGTATGTGTGTCTGTGAGACAGAGAAAGTGTGTGTGGAAGAGAGAGACAGTGAAAGTGTGTGTGTGTGTCTGTGAAAGTGAGACAGAGTGAGTATATATATGTGTGTCTGTGTATGTATCAGACAGAGAAAGTGTGTGTGTGTGTGTGTGTGTCTGTGTGAGAGAGTGTGTAGATGTGTGTGTGTGTGCGCGTGTCTGTGTGAAAGAGAATGTGCAAGGCTAGTGTCAAAATGAAGAGACAGCAGCAATATTTTGCATAGCAGAGCACAACCATTTGAGCCAGTTATCTTATCTCCCCTGCCGTCCCCTCCATACCCAATGATTATTTTTTTGTCTTCCATCCCCTCCGTGTCCCGTGTTTGTGTGAGAGAGAGAGAGGTGCTAGTAGTCCCTGTGACAGTGGAGGGTCAGTTGCTCCTTCTAGGCAGTTAAGAGAGAGAGAGAGTGCATGTGGTGGTTTTTTCCTCCCCTCTCATCTCCTCCGTGTCCCTTGTGTGTGTGTGTCTGAATATAACAGTCAATTTTCTTTTTTATTTCTCAAGTGTAGTGAGAATGTGTATATG
Organism: Microcaecilia unicolor; assembly: GCF_901765095.1. Taxonomy (NCBI): domain Eukaryota; kingdom Metazoa; phylum Chordata; class Amphibia; order Gymnophiona; family Siphonopidae; genus Microcaecilia; species Microcaecilia unicolor. Next base: position 597,839,405 of record NC_044032.1, read on the forward strand.
TGTGTGTGAGAGAGAGAGTCAGAGAAAGTGTATGTGTGTGAGTGAGTGTGTGGAAGAGACACACAGTGAAAGTGTGTGTGTGTTTGTGTGAAAGAGAGACTGTGGGAGTGAGTTAAGAGAGAGAGTGTGTGTATATGTATGTGTGTCTGTGTGTGTGTGAGACAGAGTAAGTGTGTGTGTGTGTGAGAGAGACAGAGTAAGTGTGTGTCTGTCTGTCTGTGTGAGATAGAGACAGTGTAAGGGTGTGTGTGTGTTTGTGAAAGAGAGTGTGCAAGGCTAGGGTCAAAATGGGAAGCCAGCAGCAAAATTTTGCATAGCAGAACACAAACATTTGAGCGGGTTCTTCTCACTTATAGCCAATAGAGAGAGAGAATGAGAGAGAGTGTGTACGTGGTGGTTTTTTCCTCCCCTCTCATCTCCTCCATGTCCCTTGTGTGTGTGTGTGTTCTAGAGAGAGTGAGAGCGAGGTTAGTTTGGATGTTAGAGATCCAGTGCGAGGCAGCTGTGGGAGGGGGGAGTATTTGAGGGAGTCTGCCACATGTGATGTTACTGAGGTGCGTGCAGCCCGTCGTCAACTCCTTGTGAGAAAGGTCTCTGACCTGCCTTCTGTGATGTGTGCTGCTGTTGATCGTATCTGTGGTCTCGGGACAGCCTGTCTGCTGACACCATCACCGAGCCTGTCTGCGTCAGACTTCGGAAGATCTGGGCACACTTGAGTGTTGTAAAGTAGCAGCAACAACAATGAAAAAGACCTGCCTCTCTCCTAGCCCCGATCGTAGCTACTCTTTAGTTTTTTTTTTTTTTTTTTAATTGTTGGCTCGTGCCAGAAGGCAGATTAATGATCGTGTGAGGATGACACTTTCGTGCAGTTGCTAAGAGTAAAAATAAAGACGTATGGTGCCCACGAGATGAATTAAGTGTACTGTTTTGAGATGTAAGTTCAGGCTGCATTTTTTTCTTTTTTGTAGAAATCCTGAGTTTCATCAAAAGGAGATCAGGCTAACAGGCGGTCTCAAAGCGCTAGTTTTCTGAGTGTTAGGGAACTTGTTTTAGTCATCTCACATTGGTCGTCTCTGCAGCCGCTCCTCCTCTCCCCTCTGACGTCGCTGTGCTCCTCCGGGGTCTTCTCCAGGGGCAGTGACGTAAGGTTAGACGCGGAGTGGATGCAGAGACGTCAGCCAATGTGAGATGGCTGTCTTCGGAGGTGTGTGTTAGTTTTAAGATCTTTTTTGTGTTTTTTTCTTTATGTTCAGTTTGCTGCTGCTGCTGAAGAGGATAAGCAGCAGCGACCGGATAGAGTTAGTTTTTTCGGCTGCAGGTGGCGAGGTGGGTGATGTGGTTGTGGCGGGGGGGGGGGGGGGGGGGGGGGGGGGGGGTAGGGGGGGGGGGGGGGGGGGGGAATGCGCCAGGGGGTTAGAGGTGTTTCGTGGGCAGGGGAGGGGCTTGTGTGATGCGCCTGTGTGGGTTTGTGGGGCACTGACCGTTGTTGCAATTCGTTGAGTGTCAGTGCTCCGCCCTTACGTCATCACGCTTGACGCGTGGGCTGGGCTGACACTCATGTAGGAAAAGTGGTCTCTGCCACCTCACTTTTAGAACGTCGGGAAAGTGAGGCTTCATTAGAACGTTGGAGGTGCGTTTTATATAGAGAGATGGGGCCTGTGCTAAAATAGTATGCGTTAGTGATAAAATAACATGTCTTATAACTTAACATGTCTTGATGGGGTTGATAGATACTCAGTTATGAGTGTAGTTATCAGCTAATATTTGACCTTGATTTCCAACTTGACTGGTTACATTGCCTGACTATCTAGCTAAAGATACCTTATCCCATTTTCCTGGAATACCAATCTTATTGTGTGCTCTGAACACTCAAAGGGTTATATTACATTTTTTTTTAAATAATTTTTTTATAAGAATTCAGATTTACAAGCAATAAAATAACTTGCCAGAAATACAGAGAAAGTAATACACAAGAATTATTTCAATCAGGTAATTCTATACTCTTCCTTAGACCACAAAATAGGGAGAGTGAAACAAGACAAGGAGATGAATTAAACAACAGTAAACAGAGAAAACATGGTATTAACCTAATTATCCCCAGTTATTATTTATCTGAATCATTATTCCAGATTGATCGTCTGGTTGGCTTCTTCAAACCCAAAATGCTATATATTCAATTTATTTCATTGGAAACATACTTATTGTCCAATATTAGTAAAAATAATACACCTAATTTCATTTTTTCTCTTTTAAAGCCAGAAATTTTTTAACAATGCCAACATTCTAATCCAGTTCCCACTGATTAAAGTAATCCCAGTTTCACAGGCTTCACTCCTTTTGAATTGATATTACTAAGTAATAATTTATATTACTAAGAGGAATCATTAAAAAAGAAAACATTTTTTTAGGAAATATTTCTGAGGAAATCTTTAGGAGTCATACCCGGAACCCTGGGAAAACAACAATCTCAATATTAATCATCTGTAATAATATTCATTTTGTTCAAATTTCTGGTCTATTATCATTTTCAAAATCTTAACCGTTTCCTATTCCTGTAGAACTTCATTTGCTGTATCAATTTTTCTCTCTCAAAGGGTTTGATTAGGTTATCCATGTAGCTCACTAATAAGATTATATGTGAAGCAAAGTTAGTAACTACCACCTTTAGGTCCTGGAGCGCCTTCCAGATGATATTCAATGTAACCTTCACGGGAGCCAAAAACTCCAAGCTGATAGCTCTTACGGGTTTAGGAGTGGCACCGCCGACTCAGGTTCAGCTGTAAACGACTTCTGTTTCAGCATGGACTCCTAACTCACTCCTCCACTCCTTTGGACATGGTGGTTAAATGATTCGGGAGCGATGAAGTTGTTTCCAGGTCCAAGAGCGTCGACGCTCCTTTGCCGGTGCTAATCAAAGGACTCACCAACCCAGTCATCTGTGGGCAGCTCGTCGCGCAGTGGTCCCACACTTGCTGCAGAGGGGACAAAACTCTGGCCATCGGCGGCTGACCCCTGATTGTCCCTTTCCTCTCAGTTAAGGTAATTGCAGTTGCAGAGAGGAAATTTCAAGTAAACAAAGACAGAACTTCAGAGGACAGCTGGGCCGTTGAGCGTTCGAGCTTCAAGTCGCCATCTTTCCACTCTCCCTAGTTTGGGACACTCTTTGTCTGGTTTCTCCTCAGAAGCCTGTCTGATATGGGTAACCCTTCAGCATAGCCCTCTGAGTCATTGAAACACAGAAGCCGCGTCACCACTGCAAGGTGGTTATATTACATTTAATAATAATAATAAAAACTTATAACCTGCCATTACCATTCAGGTTCAAAGTGGCCAACAATAAGAACAACTAGACAGTAACTAGGAATTATATCAGATTTAAAAAAAAAATCATGTCACCTATAAACTTCTCAAAAAATTGAAAATGTGTTCTCATGATCAGTACTGAGGGTTATATTATAGAAAGATGTTCAATTAACTTCTCCAGAAGGGATAATTTTGCCAAACTTTATGCTACCTCTTCATGAAAGTAACGTGAACTCCTACAAATAAATATAAACAACTCTGTGCAAGCAGTTATTTAATTAAGATGTTTGAAATGCACAAGTACTGGTTACTCACCTGATGTAATATCATGGTTTACCCCTTCTACAGATATGGTAGCGTTAGTGATTGGATTGCTTTGCAGGTCTCTAACAAAGCCTTTCACTCCGCGATGTATCTGAAAAGAGTAGCAATATCTACTTAAACAATGCAATCGGCTTTTTAAAGTAAGTATATCTGGTCCTGTGCATAGCAATGAGATAGCTGTGGGAAATTACGTTTGAAAGATTTTTTTACAGCAGCAATACCAGGTAAAGTATGCAAAATCGCAACATTTTCATTAGTAATCAATGTTGTTTACTTTAGACCATAATGATATAATCACTGGCAGCTGAGTACCACAAAATGCACAAACTTTGAAGGAGAGAACAGAGACCAATTAGATGCCTTTAAGAGCACCATCTTTAAATATAGGGATGAGACGCTATCACTGGACCTTATGTAATTAAATTATGATATAGAAATTGCTCTGTTCTACAGTGTGATTCAGCTCTCTAGTCCACTTGTAAAGTGTGGACGGGTTTGCTCCCAAGGAAGCCATTAGACAGCTCCGCTGAGCTTCAGACCAGTAGTTTTACAAGGTAAGTGATATATTAATAAGGTTTGTGTCTTAAATTAAGCTGAATCCAGTTGAATTGAAGTGCAATTGGGATTTATATTGTGCACAGATAATTGAGAATATCATATGTTATTCACAGATGATTGAGAATAAGATATAAAATGTCACATACTGGTATACACAAATTGAAGGTATATATAAAAACAGAGAGGGTTTTTGACCAATGGTGGTGGTTTGAATGCGAGATTCTTTCATGGGCTCCTTATTGTGGAACCATGAGAGCCACTGAGGTCTTTTCCCTTCTAATATAATAATTTGGGAATTATTTTTAGGAGCTTTAACAGGCATTTCAATAAGTAATCAGTTTGTGTTGTTAGTATTACGGGAGATTGATTCCTAAACTTCTATCCAGTTGTAAAAATGTTTATTAAAACAGACGTATGAAATGAAGTGAATGAAAACATCAGATGATCAGGTAAAAGCCCAAATGAATCAAAAATGAACTGAAAATGTTTGTCCTGTGCACATCCCTAGGGATGAGGAAGGGATAGCAGATGGTACGACTTGATCTTTATCTGTAATCATCTTCTCTGTTTCTAGTTTGTTTGTTTGTTGCTCAGTTCTTTTACCTGCTCAATGTAATTGATAAGTGAATTCTTGTTATCTTCCCAGTAGCTCTTCAGAGTTTCTTCAGAGGGGAACTTTTCACAGCTAAGCTCTACTGTGATCTCAAAGCAGTTACTGCTGAGGTAGTTGAAGTCCTGCATGCCTAAAGAACCAACCAAAAGTGTTACTATGCTGTAGAGATCAATACAAGTCTTAAATTCAAACGAAGTACAAAAGATTATTTTTATACTAAATCTGCAATATGTTGTAGTTGATTTTGGCTACAGCAATAGAAACCTCAACCCTCAATTAATTGACAGAACACATTGCTGGGTGTGGAAGAGCAGACTGGATAGGCTTAGGATCTTTTTCTGCTTTTATGTTCTCCGTTTCTGAGTGAAGGTGAGGCAACTGTCTCTGCCAAAATGCCTCAGTCCTTTCAGGAAGGACCAAGACTAAAGGTAAACTACAGCAAACTGGAAGAGGCTCTCATTTGCTGCAGTAAATCACAAGAGCAAACCAAAGCAGACACAATAGAAGTTAAAGAAAAAAAATTAAAAAAAAAAAACTTATGACATCAGAAAAAAACTTTATTGCACAAGTCCCTACATGGCTACGTTTTGCCAAACTGGCTGCATCAGGGATAAATACAACTAACCAACCAGGGATGTATTTATCCCTGATGCAGCCAGAGAACTTATAATAATTCGAGGCAGCAAGCAAGGTAAAAAAGCCCCTATATATTCTACCTTTGCTTATACCCTATGCTGGCTATTAAAATGTTTTTATTACATATTGTGTTGACATTGTAAGTAGTACACTGTGCCATATTTTGTATTGTTATTTGAATATTTTTGCTGCTGTAACTGTCTATTGCTTATGTTTGACTTATTCTTGCTTTATACCGCCTTGAGTGAATTCCTTCAAAAAGGTGGTAAATAAAGCCTAATGAATGAATAAATAAATAAATAAATAAAATAAGTCACACTCAAGTAAGGGAGAATAAATACGAGGATCAGAGAATAGTAAGGCATTTGCCTCTTAAGATGTGACCCTAGAAGTCATCTGCTGAGGACTTGGAGATGCCTTTCTTTCATAGGATGAATTATATGTTGAATAGCACTACTGAGGAGGTGGATCAATACCATCCTTTTTGTAGGGAGAGAAAAATTTGTAAAAAACTAAAAGGTAGTTCTGTGAATAATTACCTGATCCTAAGCAGACAGAGAAACAAATTCTGTTTTGTGTAAACCAATCTATAAATTGGAATCTACACCCAGAAATGCTGAGCTTTGCCTTGGACTCAAGGAGGTGCCATAACCACAGCGATCATCACTTCAGGGACTAGAAGACACAATCCTGGATGTGGGACTCCATCAATTACGTAAGTAAGAGAAGAAGTCTGCATATTTGTGCCAAACTAAGCTAAGTAAATCTATTTATTATCCTCATAATTCATTTTATGTGTGAATGTTATTGTCTTTCTCTCCTTAAAGTGACTAACTCTGACTACTTGTATTATTACTGGAGTGATTCTTTAGTTTCTTTTTTTGTTGTTGTTGTCTCTTGCTTACAGATTCTCTCATTTATAGAACAAAGATTTCTAGATTTGTACCCTGGATGCAGTATCTCTGGCCTACAATATTATTCTTTTTGGGGTCATAAAATGTCACTGTTTGGAATGGTTCACCCTTCGGATTTCTGCTATTGTTCCTACAATACTACTGTTAAGATACTTTACCACTAACGTGCAGTTTTAGCACAGATCCTGTATTATGTAGTGAGACCTAGTTAGTAATAACTGGGGTTAACAGTAAGATAACATGTCTTCACAGTAGCCCACATAATAACTCCCCCCTTAGGCTGCTACCACATGGAAAAATCAATTGGAAGTTTAATTCATTTAAATGTCATTGCAGATTGAAATTATACCCAGGATGACTTGAGACACAGAGTAATGAACCTTCGGTTTGGTTTTGTGGGTTTAAATCCAACAATCTTCCGAATGGCTTGATGTTTCAATGGTATAACATGCTCACAAAAAGGTAAGTTACGAGTTCACACATCAAGTCATACCTTATATCAGTTGCTCTCAACCTTTCTTCGGTTGTGACACACTTGTTCACATATGTGACACATGGAACACTAAAATTCACAGCTGAGCAAAGAATGCCTATATATTTCATTGTAAGTTTAATTGTAAGTTTAGTATGAATTTGCATATCCCACATGGATATGGAGGAGTGGCCTAGTGGTTAGAGCACCAATCTTGCAATCCAGAGGTGGCCGGTTTGAATCCCACTGCTGCTCCTTGTGATCTTGGGCAAGTCACTTAACCCTCCATTGCCTCAGGTACAAACTTAGATTGTGAGCCCTCCTGGGACAGAGAAATATCCAGAGTACCTGAATGTAACTCACCTTGAGCTACTACTGAAAAAGGTGTGCGCAAAATCTAAATAAATAAATATCAAAAAGCTGTATGCAACACATATGTGGAGGAGTGGCCTAGTGGTTAGGGTGGTGGACTTTGGTCCTGAGGAACTGAGTTCAATTCCCGGCACAGGCAGCTCCTTGTGACTCTGGGCAAGTCACTTAACCCTCCATTGCCCGCCGCATTGAGCCTGCCATGAGTGGGAAAGCGCGGGGTACAAATGTAACAAAAAAAAATGTCCCAGATTTCTCAATTATCATACAACAAAACAAATATATATTCAAATTCTAGTGTCACCTCAGTAACAGCAACACCAAATCCTTCCACTGCCAGATATTGTGAAGCAACACAAAAAATGCAAATATGCTACTCAGAATCTAGGACAGCTGACCTGCAACATTTTTAGTTGGGGCTGGAGGCAGCAGTTATTATTGGGGATGCTGGGAAGCAGAAATGGACGAGTTTGAGAGATTTCAAGAACCTAACTCTCAAAATTGCTGGTCTCAGCTTGCAGGCACTGATTGTTGTAAAGGAAGTACAGCTTTACTGTCTACATCAATTTTTTTTGTAATACACCTCCCACCTCTTGGGAACACACTGGTTGAGAAGCACTGCCTTACATGTATTAAAGGGCCTGATTTACTAACCTTTCCCCCTAGAAAACACAGAATTAGAGAAAAGCTTTAGTGAATTAGGCCCATAGTTTGCATTTCTTGAATAGCTGTACAGTAATTTGATTGTGAGACCACATGTTAACATGAGACTAACCTCCAGGAACACTGTACCAGGCACCACCATTGGTTGTTCCATCCACAAAACTACTATCGTCGTCATTCTTACGGCATGATGGTCTGTTAGGATCCGACATGACTGGATTAAATGAGGAGTAGGAACGAGCTAAACTTTGGAAGATGGCATCATCAGGGCAGGAACTGTATTCGTGAACACTACCTACAAATTAAAATCAGAAGGGCATCACAAAAATGTAAAATGTTAAAGGAGAGACCAGTTTATATCTTTCCTTGCAACAAGAATAGCTTCTTCCCGCTTGCTGGTACCAGCAACTCTAGACAAGTACACATTTCGCAGAGGTATTACATTTCAAATTACAACAGGAAGAGGAATTAAAGCAAAATGTAAGGGGGCTTCAGTCATTTTTCATGGATGAAATGGCCTTTTGGTCAGTGATGTATGCCCTGGTTAATCAACTCTATTGATTATTGCAATGCAAGTGCTTATCTTTTTCATCTAAGCTTCACTGATAATTTGTCGGTATAATCCCTATTTATTTTAAGTTCCATAAGCCACCTTTTGTTAGATCAGCGAGGATGTCGTATTAAACCTAAGGCTAGCCCTTGATGGGTTATGTGAGCCTTTCAGAACTGGTGTTGGAGTTAAGGAATAATCTACCTCATGAGGTGCACCAGGAAGGTAAAATCCTAGGGCCAGATATTCAGCAGCACTCATTCGGACAGCAGTGGCTCCTATCCAGATGTGTCACTCACCAGGGCCATGTTCAGCTTTTAACAGCAGCATTAACCAGGTAATGTCTTCTCTGACTGCTCGACACTACCTAAGTAATACCACAGCAGTCCAGGAGCAGAACCGAAAATTCTAATCTAATCTTAATCTGACACTTCTATACCGCTAAATTCCCACTATGGGTCCAAAGCGGTTTACAAAAAAAGTTCAGAAATATAATATGTCAGTAAAAGTAACATAAAATGAATAATCAATAAACAGTTTGTAACCTAATTTGACAAGTAGATATTGATTAAACAAAATAGTTTTAAGGTTTTTTTTTTTAATTGTAAATAAGAATTCTCAAGTGTTAGATCTTTCATAGTTTCTTTTAGACGTGAGGCAATAGATCGGGGGGAAAAGAAGAACATTATTGCTTTTCAGTTTTCTTGTCCCTCTGTCCATTTCAGTGTCCCCTGTCTGCCACTCTGTTCTTAAACATTGGCCATGTACCCTCTCTGGATTAATACATATTTTTTGGTCAGGCTCATTTTGATATCTTTTTGGATTAATTCTTCTGTGCTGTGTAAATTAGAGTATAATGTTAGCCTGTCAAATAAAATCTGTTAAAAGAAATCCACTAGAGTGTTTAAGTAGTGATGATATCTTTATCAGAATAATGAATATTCTTTTCCCATACGTTTTCTGTATACAAGCCCTTTCCTTCTGCTTCAAAACATCATATAGCTTATGTACGTGATCTTATTTTATTGGACTGCTTCAAAATGAATGTGTTATTTTTTTCAGTATCAAGTGTGAATTCGGATTAAAAAAAAAATAGAGGTAAACATACTATCAAAGTGAGGGGTCCTTTTACTTAGGTGCACTGAAAAGTGGCCTGCACTGGTGTAGACGCATGAAGGTCCATTTTTTAGCGCACCTGCAAAAACGTTCTGGGGGTTTTTTGGCTGAAAATGGATATGCGGCAAAATAAAAATTGGCGCGCGTACATTTTGGGCCCAAGACCTTACCACCACCCATTGACCTAGCAGTAAAGTGTCACGCGGTAACCAGGCAGTAATGGTCTACTTGTGTTCAATGCCGATTACCACCTGGTTAGCGCAATTTCCGGCATGCTTAGCGAACACGCATAAAAAATGAAATTACCGCCAGGGCCACGCAGTAGCCGAGCAGTAGTTCTAAATTGATGCGCATACGTGGCTTAGTAAAAGGGCCCCTTAATCTCTGGTCTGGTTCCAAGTTTTAGCTTATACTAGAATTACAAGACGGACATTGTCCAGTCTCCATAAGAAAGGGAAACAGAAATGAAAGGAAAAACTTTTATTAGGATCAATTTAGTGCATGTCTATCCCTCAGCCAGAATACTGCTCTTGTAATACTGATCATAGGAAGGCTCAATAGCAAATACAACTGGGGAGAAACCAAGGAAAGGTATGAAAGAAAGTCGATGACATCCCAGTTCCATACTTGTCCTGCCAGTTGTAAATTTTTTTACTGGAGTACCAGTAGGCTTCGAAATCAGAGGATGGAAGAGCATCTTGCCCCACTTTAACACTTATGTCATCTGGATTTTCTCTCCCCTATTAACTGCAAACAGTTTATACATTTTAAATTACAAGGAAAATCCTGAGATACAAAATACAAATTGAATCATGTTGATTTTTCTACTTCTGTACCCCATGTTGAAAACCACTTAAAAACTTTCAGGAGGGGGAGAGGCAATCATTACCATGTATTCCTTAAATCAAAGATCTTCAGTAATATTTACCACTTCGAGTCTCATCATAGGGGTAATTTGCAACCAGGTCTCCTCCATGAAGGTTGGCTGAGAGGACAAAGGGAATATCCATAATCCAATGAATGACAGCCTTAGTCTCAGGTGCAAGCTATGGAAAGATGCAACAGTATTAATATTGTACAGTATCAACCAACACTAGTGTATTTAACAGAGAAGACAGACAGGCAGGCAATCCTGAAAATGCAACAGTATTAATATTGTACAATATCAACCAACACTTATACTTTGCCTTGGACTATGTTATTTTCTATTGACAGCCTCACTAGTGTATTTAACAGGGCAGAAAGGCAATCCTGCAATCTGAAAATACTTTATAATACTGTGGCAGCTGCATTAAAAAAAAAAATGGCACAGAATGAGGTAGTTTTATGAAGCCATTCCGATACGTATGTAGCCACATATATGGATGAATCACTTCTTAAATAGTAACATACTGTGTTTCCCCGAAAAAAAGACATCCTCCAAAAATAAGACCTAGTAGAGATTTTGCTACATTTGTAAATATAAGGCCTCCCCCCGAAAATAAGACCTAGCAAACTTTTTTTTTGCAGCAGGGCCGCCGAGAGCCGGACAAGACCGCCCCCCGCCCCCCCACCCGAGGTCGCCCCCCCACCTGAGGTTGCCGGGGCCCCCCTCCACCCGCCCTCCGTCACTCCGGAACTAACCTTAAACTCCTTTCACCTTCGCAACGCAAGTTCCCAGCAGCAAGCAGCAGCAGGGCAGACCTCTCCTTCCTTCCATGCCCCGCCCTCACCTGACATTACGGTACGTCAGGCGAGGGCGGGTCATGGAAGGAAGGAGAGGTCTGCCCTGCTGCTGCTTGCTGCTGGGAACTTGCGTTGCGAAGGTGAAAGGAGTTTAAGGTTAGTTCCGGAGTGACGGAGGGCGGGTGGAGGGGAGGCGACCACGATCCCAGAAAAATAAGACATCTCCCCCAAAATAAGACCTAGCGCATTTTGGGGAGGATAAATTAATATAAGACAGTGTCTTATATTCAGGGAAACACGGTAGTAGATGACGGCAGATAAAGACCTGTACAGTCCATCCAGTCTGCCCAAAGAGGTAAACTCATTACATAAGACATGAGGTGATACAAGATGATACAACATTTATGTGCCTGAACTTGATTTGTTCATGCTATTTTCAGGGCAAAGACTGTAGAAGTCTGCCTGGCGCTGTCCTTGTTCAAAAACTTTTGAAGTTGTTATCGAAGCCCTTGATAAGCTCCATTCCAGCCAATCCAAATCTATCAAGACACAATCAAGACGCAGACTGTAGAAGTACACCCCATACTGGCTTTACTTCCCAATTACCAGTGTTGCCACTCTGCTAAGGTTCCTTGGATCAATTCCTTCTAAACAGGATTTCTATGTGTTTTGAATTCCATTACAGTTTTCAACTCCACTACCTGCAGCGGTAGGGCATTCCAAGTATCCACCACCCTCTCGGTGAAAAAAATACTTCCTGACATTATTCCTGAGTCTTCCTCCATTCAGCCTCAATTCATGGCCTCTACCCCCTTCCTGTTTTTGGAAAAGTTGTCTTTGTGGAATACCACCTGCCAAATATTTGAACATCTGTATCATATCACCCCTAGTTCTCCTTTCCTCCAGGGTATACATGCTCAAGTCTCTCCTCGTACATCATGCTATGCAAACCACATACCATTTTCATCACTTTTCTTTGAACCCTTTCCAGCCTTTTTACATACTTAGCAAGATATGGCCCCCAAAACTGAACATAATACTCCAAGTGGGGCCTCACCAATGACTTCTACAGGGGCATCAACACCTCCTATCTTCTACTGGTTATACCCCTCTCTATGCAGCCTAGCATCCTTCTGGCCATGGCCACTGCCTTGTTGCATCATTTCATCACCTTGAGATCCTCGGACACCATCACTCCAAGGTCCCTCTCCTAAGCCAAGCTTACCAATCTCTCCCCTCCTATCTGGTACATCTCTTTTGGATTTTTGCAACCCAAATGCATCACTCTGCACTCCTTCGCATTAAAGTTTTAACTGCCAGACCCTTGACCATTCTTCCAATGTTTGGAGATCCCTCCTTATAGTTTCTACACTCTCCAAACTATTCACGCTATTGGCTATCTTCGTGTCATCCACAAAAAGGTAAAGTTTAACTTCTAACCCTTCAGCAGTGCTTCTCACAAATATATTAAACAGAATCGGCCCCAGCACAGACCCCTGAGTCACTTCACTGCTCACTTTACTTTCCTCTGAGCAGGTTCCATTTACCAACCCCCTCTGTCACCTGTCGGTCAACCAGTTTCCAATCCATTTTACCACATTGGGTCCAAAGTTCAGCCCTCTCAGCTTATTCACGAGTCTTCTGTGAGGGACCATATTAAAGGCTTTGCTGAAATCCAAGTAGATTACATCTAGTGAATGTCCTTCATCCAGTTCTTTGGACACCCAGTCGAAGAAGTCAATCAGATTTGTTTGGCAGGATTTTCCTTTGGTAAAGCCATGTTGCGTCAGATCCTGTAACCCATCGGCTTCTAGAAAGTTAACTACTTATTTATAACATTTGTATCCCACATTTTCCCACCTATTTGCAGGCTCAATGTTGCTTACATAATTCCGTAAGTGGTGATTACCAGTTCCGGATAGGAGAACTACATAGTTGGGGTAAAGGGACAAATTAGGTTAGGTTACAAGAGGAAAGTTTGTCCTATGATAAGAGCTAAAGGGAACTATCCTTCAGCAGCAACTCCATTATTTTTCCCATGCCATCAGCTCCTTCTTCAGGTATTCCCCCATTTTACCAAAATCAGTATGTCTGAAATCCAGTACTTGTTTTGTGTGGCTGCACTCTGCTTTTGCTCTTATATCAAACCATATTATGTTAAGATCACTATTGCCTAGGTGGGCACCCACCCAGACATCTGAAACACTGCCTCCATTTGAGAGCACTAGATCCACAAGATTCGTCAACCCTTCCCTCGTGGTCACCATTTGTCTGAGTAAGGCACTTTGACAGGCATCCATTATCTCCCTACTTCTTTCCGAATCTGCTGATGGGATGTTCCAATCCACATCAGGCAAGTTGAAATCTCCCAGCAACAATGCCTCCCCTTTCTTACAAAGTTTATGGATATCTTCGATCAGATCCTTTTCTAGCTTCTCCATTTGTACTAGAGGTCTATAGAAAACACTTGTGTAGATACAGCTTCCATCTTCTCTTTCCAGAGCAATCCATATAGTTTCTTCCTTTCCCCAGGTCCTCTGCATTTCAGTTGCTCTGATATTATTTTTTACATAAAGTGCAACTCCACCACCTCTTTAGCCCTTCCTATCCTTCCTAAAAAGATTATAGCCCGATATGGTCACATCCCATTCATGAGAGTCATTGAACCATGTCTCTAATAGCAACAATATCCAAGTCTTCTTGAAACATTAGGGCTTGCAAGTCTTGAACCTTTTTACACAGGCTACAAACATTTGTGCTCATTGATTTCCATGTGTTTTTACATGCATTTAGATGGTTACTAACCCCACTAATATCATGTTTTTGCTGGGGGTGGACTTTCTGATTTCCATTTCTTCCTATTGTCACCCCCACCCTCTAGTTTAAATATCTAGAAAACATATCATCTGAATTTCTCCCCAAGGATCCTTTTTCCCATCACAGAAAGGTGTAGCCCATCATTACAGTACAGTCTGTGATTTTGCCATGTTCTGCCCCATTCTCCTATGTATCTGAAACCTTCTTCTTTACACCAATCTTCAAACCATTTATTGTTTTACGTAGTCTTTCCTCTCCCTTCCCATATGTAAGAATAACTGCAGAAAAAGCTGCAGTCCTAACCAAAAGCTTGAGTCCATCCCCTAGTTTCTTGAATGCTCTCTGTGCTCCAAGCTTGCTATTGCTGGCCAGGTTATTTGTCACCAGGTGGATTACAATATCAGTATTAGAATCTTCACTTTCTTCTTGGATCATATTCATTATTTGGTTGGTATTTCTGGTAGCTGAGGATTCTGGAAGGCATTTCACTAGATTGAGTCCCCTGAACCGTGCTCTTAAATTAATGCCTCTTATAATGGAGTCTCCCAGCAAAAAGAGTTTTCTGCTTTGAGCCAATCCATCATTGTTTTGCCGGATGTCTTGGACTGATTCACATTGCTTGCCTCTGGCTCCTCCTCAGTACTTCTTTTCTGAGCTTCATAATGTTGCAATGCAGCAAAACAATTATACAGGGGTACAGGTTGAGAGGGTGAATGTCTCTGTGTCACAGGTCATAGTCTACCTGAGCCTACTGTGACCTATCTATTCCTTTTTTGCTTTATTCTCTGTGGCAGTGCTGGTAGAAAATTGATTGGGAATTGGGTAGTCCTGGATGCTTCCTTGATTGCATCCAATTCCTTTTTGAGTTTGTTGATTTCATCTTTCATAGTTGATATTCTGAGAGATGAAATCAACAAACTCAAAAAGGAATTGGCTGCAATCAAGGAAGCATCCAGGACTACCCAATCCCCAGTCAATTTACTACCAGCACGAAAGTAGCATCATGATATGATGGAATGTACTTTGCCAATGTGTGTGTGCACAGGGCTGACATTTGGGCAGAATGAAGGAATTCACAGGTACGTGTATAGATTAGAAAATACCTTAATCTATATGTGCACGTGCATAATGTACACGACTTCACTAATACCTGCTCCCAAGTGGTTGTAAGTGCTGGTGCCTGCATTCACAGCACATTTGCTGCCAGATACACTAATATTTTACAAAGACAAGTAGGTGCCTTAATATATGCAGCTTCTAGTAAGTTTATGGCAGGATTTAGTTACACTGCAAGCAAAACTCCAGAGGTACAATGAAAAAAAAAAATCAATGTTAGGAAAATAGCTACAAGTTCCTTTGGGTGGCCATAAAATGGAATGAAATTACTGCCAGGAAGTATCTTGGACATGGCTTATTTTTAATGAAAATGACTGTCAGGAAGAATACAAAACTTCTTATGCCCACCTACATACCCTCTATTTGACAAGTGGCTGTGGTTCCAAGAATAGGAGAGAAAGACCCCGGAGATTCAAAATTCAAGGTCCTTAAGCACCACTGTTTAAGTACCTCATTATACTTTAGTACTAGTTCACACTATGATAAAAGTGCTAAACTGGAAGCTGTCTATTTTCTTTTTAACCACATAATTACAGCTACTCTGGTTCTCTTCAATACACATATCCTTCCCCCCTCCCCCACACACAAGACAAGACAAGACGGCATAGTGCACTGACAAGGCTCTGTTCTGTGCTACTTCTGTGCCCTTGCACTGCCCAACAGGAAATCATTTATAAACTTGTACTATGCGAAGTTTCTTCCATTGCATCTATGGATTGGGTCTCTACCAGGGGAATTGACTAGATTGTCTTTTACCACTTTGCACCTGCACTTTGGAATTCTCTCCCTCATCATTTACGTTTAGAGAAGAAATATTCTAACTTTTGAGTTCCTTTGAAGACCCATTTCATTTATCAAGCGTTTGACAGCCGCTAATTTAGGCTATTTTACCTGTGTAAGAGAGTCAGCCCTGGGTCCAATCAGGTCCATCCTGGGACTGTTTGACTGTTTATTCTTGTGATTGAACGTTTGCTCTTTCCTATTAGCCAATGGAGTTCCTTTATTCTATTTTATTATGTATGCTTTTACCCTTGTAAACCACTTGAACTTGATACAGAATGAAGCAGTATAGTAAATAAAATAAACAATAAACAAATTCTAGTTGCATATCATAAGCAATTTTAAAGGATGCCATTTAAAGGGCAGTTTGAAAACATATCCAAGTCTACCAAATGCACAGCAGACCCCATTAATAGCATTGGGAGAAGAAAAGCAGACATATTCACCTTTGAGTTCTCATCTACAGCTTTCTTCAGATTCTGCAATAGGTGATTGTTCGGCCCTCCATCTCGCTCATTGATATAAGCAATCCTATCCAGGTCGGGGAAGTTTCTGTTCAGATCTATTCCCTGGGCATTGCTTCGACCAACAAACCAGTCCTTCATGTCACCAGGCTGAAAGAAAACTAAGAACTTAATATTATACAGTATGCTATCATTAGACCAGACCAAAATGTGAAAAAAACAAAACAAAACCCCAACCCCCCCCCCTTGAATAGGATACTACATATATAATATATCCTACTTCAGCTGTAAACGTTTAACCCAAATAATATATAAGGTAAGAGGTCTCTCATAAGTAAGAACATAAGCATTGACATAGTGGGACAGATCGAAGATCCATCAAGCCCTGTATCCTGTTTCCAAGTGCCCAATCCAGGTCACAAGTACCTGGCAAGATTATGCTGCTTATCCTAATATGCACTGGATTTTCCTAAGTCCATCTTAATAATGACTTATGGACTTTTCTTTTAGGAAATTATTCAAACCTCTTTTAAACCCTACTAAGCTAACTGCTTTTACTACATTCTCCAGCAAAGAATTCCAGAGTTTAATTACTTGTTGAGTGAAGAAATATTTTCTCAGATTCATTTAAAATTTACTCTTAGTAGCTTCTTTGCATGCCCCCTAATCCTAATACTTTTGGAAAGTAAACAAGCAATTCACATCTACCTGTTCCACTCCACTCAGTATTTTATACACCTCTATCATATCTCTCCTCAGCCATCTCTTCTCCAAGCTGAAGAGCCCTAGCTGCTTTACCCTTTCCTCATAGGAAAGTCATCCCATCCCCTTTATCAATTTCATTGCCCTTCTCTGTACCTTTTCTAATTTCACTATATCTTTTTTGAGATACGGTGACCAGAATTGCACACAGTATTCAAGGTGCAGTCGCACTATAGAACAATCTCAGTTTTGTTTTCCATTCCTTTCCTAATAATTCCTAACATTCTATTTGCTTTCTTAGCCGCTGTTGCAAATTGAGCCAACTCCAGCCATCAATATAGTCTTAATATTTACGTTAGACCAGAGATATTCAATAAAAACTGAGCACCTAAATTTGAGCTCCTAAGTTAGGTGCCTAGTACTAGATGTGAACACCAAACACCTAACTTTCGGACCCTTTTACTAAGCTGTGGCAAAAAGTGACCTTGGCAGAGGAATGCCCCCTGATATGCCGTCTTCCCCCCCAAAAAACAGAAACATTTTTTGCCCTTCTTTTTTCCATTATCGACCGAGGACGCCCATGTGTTAGGCACACCCCAGTCCCGCCTTCGCTATGCTTCCAACACGCCCCTGTGAACTTTGGTAGTCCCTGTGACGGAAATCAGTTGAGGACACCCAAAATCGGCTTTCGATTATGCCGATTTGGGCAACCCTGGGAGAAGGACGCCCACCTCCCGATTTGTGTCAAAAGATGGGCGCCCTTCTCTTTCAAAAATAAGCCTGCTTGTATCACCTCATTCCTTATGTAATGTGTTTATTTCTTTGGGCAGACTGGATGGACCGTACAGGTCTATCTTCTATCATCTACTATGTTACTATGTAAAGTACCACAGATAGCAGTAGTAATTGGTGGCATAGCCATGGAAGGGGGGGGGGGGGAACTGAGCCTCCCACTTTGGATTCAGACCCAACAAAAAATGTTGCCAGCATCTGTTGCTATGGATAGTTGGGTTCACCAACACTTACCAGTGGAAGAAGTCCTCCACTGGTGGCCTAGGAATCAGAGACTCTTTCCATGGGCTGCTGACTGCCAGGCAACTGGTGGAGAACTTCTTCTACTGGCACGACTCAAGATCCCCACCAGCTCAGATATTTGAGGATCACTGGGAGTGGCATATAGAGAGCAAGGCGAGGGTGGAGAGTGGGTGTCAGAGCAAAGTTGTGGCCCTCCCCCCATCCCCAAATGGAAAGTCTGGCTATGTGACTGGTAGTAATATTTGTTTGACCATTGCTAGCTGCTCTTCTTTTCTCTAAGAATTTAAAAGAAAAAAGTCAACTTGCAGGAAATGTACTGTATTATTAGCTTTTATATCTATAATATGACAAAACACTTTTTGAAGCAATATGAAATATGGACACCAGAGGGCGCATTCACACCGAGAAATTTTAAAAGCCTGAAAAATGGATGGTAAGTCTGGTCTTGCAGGCTGTAAAGTAACAACCAAAGATGTAATATCAAAAACAAACAAAAAAAAAAAGACATAGGTGGTTGGTGACTCAGCCATTTGGAGAGGCTAAAGTGTTAAAAAAAAATTTTGAATAGCAAAAATTTTTATCACTCAGTGTTTTGATGTAGAAAATCGCAGTTCAATAAATGAATTAAATACTCTCCAGCCTTATGCAACGGATGTCATCATTTGCTTGTTTAGCTTTGCTCCGTTGTTATATATTTAAACTTAAGGGGATGACATCCTCCAATAAATGTAAAATTAAATAAATTTCCAGGTTCATTTGAACTGATATTTCCTACATCAAAACATTGACGGATCTCACAAAGCAGTAAGGTGGAAAAACAAGGATTCAAAACTCTTAGAATACAGGACCTTTAATATGTTGAGCAGTAACACGTAAAGGACCCGACGCAGCCATGTTTCGGCATATATATATCTGACTCAGGGATTGAAAAATCTTCAGCATATGTTAGTACAAAAAATGATCCCATTCAGATGATGCCAATAAACTGTGTTAGCCAAACAGCTCATACTGCATTCAGTGTAGTATCTCTGGGAGAACCCGGCAGCGTTCTGTATACATATGATGTTATGATTTTTTTTTTTAACTACATCTTGCTCTTGATAAAAAAAAAAAAAAAGTAACCTAAATCACAAAGCAGAAGAAGAATTTCGGGGGTTTTTTGGATCTCAAGCATAGTAATAGAATGAATAGTGAAAATAGCCTGGTAACAATTTGTCAGCTCAATGTCAGGTGATGTAATTAAGGTACTTCTACGTGCAATTGGTAAATTGGTGGAACTAATGTTTTGTTTTCCTCAGACCTTATATTTGTATTATGACATCTTAATTTTTCAGCAGCCCTCACAAATTGAGAATGAGAGCCAAAAGATTCAAGGGTTTTGTTTTTTGGGGATTTTTTTTTTTTTTTTTTGTTAGCAGGCAGCCTAACTTGTGCAAAATAAGTATAAGTTACATCAGTATCCCAAAAGGAAAGTTATGTGAACCCAGGAGAAGTACCAACATTTTCACTTGTTATTTCAGAAAAATGTATGTGCATAGTTAAAGTCCAGAAGCATATAGGACTAGATTCTATATATCACACTTAAAAATTCAGTGGCAAAATGAAATTCACCTAAGCGCATTCTATAAATTATGCCTTAATTTAGGCGTACTTTATTGAATAACCCTATGCTGTCAATTAAAATGTTCTATTACACATTGTGTTGACATTGTAAGTAGTATACTATGCCATACTTTGCATTGTTATTTGAATATCTTTACTGCTGTAATTGTCTATTGCTTATGTTTGATTTATTCTTACTGTACACTGCCTTGAGTGAATTCTTTCAAAAAGGTGATAAATCAATAAATAAATTTCCACGCGATTTATAGAATATGACAAGCTCCATCTATGTGACTAAATTTAATCACGGGCAGTTATGCCAAGTAAAACCTGTTGTAAATGCCAACGCTTAATTAGGTGCAGACCAGGTGTATTATGAAACAACATGCACAGATTTTAGAATGCCCATGGCCCGTCCATTCCATGCACATGCCACCTTTTCAATTATGCGACTTAGAACTTTCACGCAGCACATTACAGAATATGCCTACACAGTTCTGCACGTAAATTCTAATTAATGACAGAATCAATAATTGCTTGTTAATTGGCGATTATAAATGCTGGTTGGCTTGTTAACCAATTGGGTTATACACATTGTTATGGAATACGCTTCGATTTCCAAGCGGATATATAGAATCCAGCAGATAATGTAGGTCCAAACTATCTCAACTTTGCCCCTAGCTTAACAGTTTGCTGAGAGTAAAATTATGCACCAAAAAATGGCAACACTTGCTATTTTTATCTACATATAGTCCAGTTTTCAAACAAACCCTTACCATGCATAAACCAGAGAAAAGGCTTGAAGGTACTCCCTTAATGTTACATACTGGTCTATAAAATCCTGAGTGGTGTAGAAGTGAATTTATTTTTCACTCTTTCAAAAAGCACAAAGACCAGGGAGCACTCAAAGAAATTACATGGAAATACTTTTCAACAAGTAGGAGGAAATATTTTTTTCACTCAAAAAATTGCTAAGCTCTGGAACTTGCAGTCGGAGGATGTGGTAATAGTGGTAAGCATTATCTGGTTTTAAAAAATGTTTGGACAAAGGAAAAGTCTATAGTCTGTAATTGAGATGGACATGGGGGAAGTCAGTGCTTGCCCCGGGATTGGTAGCATGGAATGTTGCTACTAATTTGGTTTCTGCCAGGTACTTGTGACTTGGATTGGCCACTGTTAGAAGCAGGTTACTGGGCTAGATGGACCATTGGTCTGACCCAGTATGGCTATTCTTATGTCTTTATGTCTAAGAATTAGTATGGTGTATTTTGAACTCTATTTCAGCTACAACTACAATAAATGCAAGGGTGTCTAAAGGTTCCATACTTGTCAGGCATCTACTATAATAAAACTCACCCTCAACATTCTGAAGACAACATTCTGAAGTCACTCAGTCACTCACTGAAGGGTTCATGGATTCATGGTGGTGAAGCCACAACACTGACCATGTCTCTCTGCCCCGCCCTCGCATGACGGACCAATCAGAAAAAACACCCTCAACATTCTGAAACACAAAGGACCATCACAACACCATTCCCAGGCAACACTAGGCAACATAAGACGGACCAATCAGAGGAAACTACGTGACAATAAGGGAGGAGCATTCCCCAGCAGAATGGCTCATTATCTGTGCAGCACGGAGAGCACAAAACCACCGCTGGAAAAAGAGAAGAATATTCCTGCTGTGGGTATGTGCAAAAATAGACCGGGGGAGGGGGGGAGAAATTTTTAAATGCCTAATGCCAGTACTGAAGAGTGCCAGAGGGCCTATAGCACAGACTATATTTGGGATCGCTTGACATGGAGTCAGAGGAGCAGGAAAACAATGTGCCCATCACCATCTGGTATGTGGGCGAACAGGACAAGCTGCGGCCCAGCTGGAAGGATTACCCGCGACCCAGCCAGCAGCAAACAGTGACCAAGGAAGGGGGAGGAGTACTCCTTCCCTGCCTAGGAATCGCTGGAGACTGGCTGCCAAACTAACGAAACAACCGCACACCGACGCAACACCTCCATCATTCGAAAGGCATCCACTCTTTCTTCAACAGAAATGCAAACTAATAATACAAAACAAACAAAGAATACATGGTTTCTCAGGCGGCTGCAGGTAACTCCCCACCCCCTTCCTCTTTTGCTGAAGTGGCCAAGGACGTGCCCAACCATCCCCAGCCTCAGGCAAGCTGTCTCCCACCTCTGGGATTCCCCAAGCACCCGGAAAAAGACGGCGCTGATTCCTGCAGCGCATAAATGTTCCAGCATTCCTCTGCAGGCAGCCTGAAATGGACCAAACATACTGGATCACCCCCCGATGGCCCGAGACAGTGCTCTTCTCCCTTCCGCCAACTTAAAACAACCATCCCCGTCCTCAGGCAAGCCGTCACCCACCTCCAGGATGCCCAGAACCCCAGCCCAATGGAAAAAGATGGCGCTGCTTCCAACAGCACATTTCTCTTCCAGCATTCCCCTACAGCAGCCCTGAAACGGCCAAAAAAAACCGACAAAGAACGTGCTCCTCTACCTTCCGCCCATCTAAAACAACACTGCTGCCTCAGCACAACACAAAAAAAAAAACGACACTCAACAAAGGCTGACCCCCCTACAACCACATTTACATTTCACCAACAGAAAGACCCCCCTCCACAAACCTCCTTGACAGACAAAACCACACACACACAATACAACAGAAACACACCCTCAAAGCCACACACCAATCCAACCCACTTTGCCAGCACAGCACATCCCCCAACCCCCAAGCAAAAAACAAAACAAAAAAGACACACATCAACAACCTGCACACACACCGCACCCTCACACACACACAAAATAACTCTGTGACACATACACACACACAAAAAAAAACACATGCTCGCGCCCATTTCATTGGTTTCGGAAACGGGCCTTTTTTACTAGTGTTTCCATAAAGATAGAGGTGTGAGGTCAAAGGAGCTGTTAGTAAGTCAAATTCAACTCAATGGGTGTTGCTTGAGGTGCGATAAGATAAATGTGGGGGTGTGGAATTTGAGTTTAGCTCATACCTCTTTTCAGTAGTCACTCACAGTGAGTTACATTCAGGTGCAGTAGATATTTCTCTGTAACTGAAGGGCTGACGGTCTAAGTTTATACCTGAGGCAATTGAAGATTGAGCGACTTGCTCAAGATAAGGAAAAGCAAAAGTGGGATGTGAAGATTCTGGGATCCCTTCTGGAGCAGTCCAGGACACAAAGTCAGAGTCCCTGAAGCTATTAAATAGGGGATTGCTTGTAGCAGCCATTAAGGGCTCCAAGTAGGACTGGTAGGATTCCCTGAAGTGGAAGAAAATCCTACATATCTGACCTTTGTGGGAACTATCCATATTCTAATGTTTGAAAGAACACAAAGTCAACCAGGAGAAGGAGATAATCCAGTACCTTTCATCTTCAAAATTGACGTTACATACATAGTATTATACAAACCTGAGATGCTGCTTTCTCAAACCCATCTGGATTCAGCGAAGGCATGATATGGATGCGGGTACTGTGGATAAGATTGATTATGGTCTCATTTCCCTTCTGGTATTCATTGCAGAGGTACTGAGCCAAATATATGAGTAGCTCCCGGCCAACTGCTTCATTCCCATGCATGTTTCCGACATACTTGAACTCAGGCTCACCTATAATGCAAAAATGATATCTGTTTAGACACTGGTGAAGAGATACCAATAATACCATATATTTTAATGAAAAAAAAATTTAGGTGCAATTTTGCAACATGTTTTGCACTGGATCAAAAACTGAAAACCCTGCACTGTTTTTAATTAAAAAAAAATAAAATTGATGCAGAAGTGTCCCAATTTGCTAAAAAAAAAAAAACCCTTTACAATCAGGTCATAATGTTCTCACCAGCTTCTCTCAGCAATTATCGGTCTCTCTTCGGGAATAAAAAAAAAAAATGAGAATGAGAAAGGACTCTTAAGATCTGTATTTCAAATGTCAAACAAATAATCTAAACAAAACCTCTTGCTTGCTAGTCCTGTTCCTTTAAGTAAAGATTTAAAAAAGGTGAATTGAAACACCTGGATGTGTTCTTTGTTAAAATGTCATATTCAGAGATTATTAACAGTTTGTATTGTGCCCCAAAATCAGACATACCAAAGCTGAATAGTCTACACAAAAATACAACTGTCAGGGGAAAATATTGGAATAAATCAGTTTCGGTTCTAGAAGTTGAGCATGCAAAATCTATAGTAGAGGAGTAGCCTAGTGGTTAGTGCAGTGGACTTTGATCCTGGGGAACTGAGTTCGATTCCCACTGCAGCTCCTTGTGACTCTGGGCAAGTCACTTAACCCTCCATTGCCCCTGGTACAAAATAAGTACCTGAATATATGCAAACCGCTTTGAATGTAGTTGCAAAAACCTCAGAAAGGCGGTATATCAAGTCTCATTTCCCTTTCCCTATTGGAGATTCTACATGGAATGTTGCTACTATTGGAGATTCTGTTACTACTATTTGAGATTCTACATAGAATGTTGCTATTCCACTAGGAACATTCCATGTAGAAGTCTGCCCTTGCAGATCAGCAACGCGGCTGCGCAGGCTTCTGTTTCTGTGAGTCTGACGTCCTGCACGTGCAGACTCACAGAAACAGAAGCCTGCGAGGCCGCATTGCTGATCTGCAAGGGCAGACTTCTACATGGAATGTTCCTAGTGGAGGAGTAGCCTAGTGGTTAGTGCAGTGGACTCTGATCCTGGGGAACTGAGTTCAATTCCCACTGCAGCTCCTTGTGAGTCTAAAACTCACTTAATCCTCCACTGCCCCTGATACAAAAATATGTACCTGAATATATGTGAACCGCTTTGAATGTAGTTGCAAAAACCTCAGAAAGGCAGTATATCAAGTCCCATTTCCCTTTCCCTAGTGTACAACTGCAAGGGGCATGGATTTGGGAGGGGCATGGGTGGGTCAGGGGTGTGCCTATCATTTACATATATGGGTTATAGATGAGCCAGCATAAATGTTTGTGTCTAAAGTTAGATGTGAAATGCGCATGTGAATTGCTAATATAGAAACTGCACTTAGCATGCAGCATCCCAATGCTTAACTTTAGGTTACCTTCTGACAATTACCCCCTTAGGGCAAGTTTGGGGGTTAGAACTAGGGCAACTGCTCTGGGCTCCTTATCCTGCAAAAAGCTCGAGGCGGCATGCCTCGATGCTGGACTTTGAGGTTCCAGCAATATAGGAAGAGAGGCAACTTCTTCTGCACAATGAATCATCCAATAAACATCAGTATAATGCCAGCAGTACAAATGTGGAAAAACTGAATTCACTTCAAAGAATTAAACATCAAAATAAATCAGCTTCCAGCATATATTCTCATACCAATGCCCTTTCAGCCTGACATGTTTCAGTGCTAAGCCTATATCGGTGCTCAATCCAATAGATGTTGAACAGAAGAACTGGTTTCCTGGTGAACAACAGATAAAGGGATATGTTTAATAAGGTGCGTTAGCGTTTTTAATGTACCTGTAAATTTAAGGTGCATTAAACACTAACGTGCCTATACATTTCTATGGGCACGTTAGCGTTTAATGTGCATAAAGTGAAGATACTTACCTGTAGCAGGTATTCTCCAAGGACAGCAGGCTGATTGTTCTCACATGTGTGTCAACGTCCACGGCGGCCCAGGAATCGGAAATTTTGCAAGCAAAATAAACAAAAGGTTTTGCCAGAGATTTCTGGAGCTCGAATCACGCTCACCACGAATGCGCGGACGACTTCGCTACCTCAGTTTAATCAAAAAGCAAAAAAACAACAACTCCTCCAAAAGGGAGGAGAGCTGGTTTGTGAGAACAATCAGCCTGCTGTCCTCGGATAATACCTGCTACAGGTAAGTATCTTCGCTTTCTCCAAGGACAAGTAGGCTGCTTGTTCTCACATGTGGGGTATCCCTAGCAACCAAGCTCACTCAAAACAATGAACATTGGTCAATTGGGCCTCGCAACGGCAAGGACATAACATAGATGGACCTGAAACCATAAACAACTGACAGAGTGCAGCCTGGAACAGAACACAAATGGGTCTAGGGGGGTGGAGTTGGATCCTAAACCCCGAACAGATTCTGCAGCACCGACTGCCCAAACCGACTGTCGCATGACATGGTCCTTTAGAGTCAGCCCAGCTTGGGCATAAGTGAAGGAAATGCAATCTGCCAGCCAATTGGAGATTGTGCGTGTGCGTTTTCCGATGGCGACTCCCCTCCTGTTGGGATCGAAAGAAACAAACAACTGGGTGGACTGACTGAAGGGCTTTGTCCACTCCACGTAAAAGGCCAATGCTCTCTTGCAGTCCAAGGTATGCAAACTGCTTTCGCCAGAGCGGATATGAGGACGGGGAAAGAATGTTGGCAAGACAATTGACTGGTTCATATGGAACTCCGACACCACCTTAGTCAGGAACTTAGGGTGTGTGCGGAGAACTACTCTATTGTGATGAAACTTGATATAAGGTGCATGCACCACCAGGGCCTGAAGCTCACTGACCCTAAGAGCTGAAGTAACAGCCACCAAGAAAATGACCTTCCAGGTCAAATACTTCAGATGGCAAGAATTCAGTGGCTCAAAGGGAGCTTTCATCAGCTGAGTGAGAACAACGTTGAGATCCCATGACACTGGTGGAGGTTTGAAAGGGGGCTTTGACAAAAGCAAACCTCTCATAAAGAGAACAACTAAAGGCTGTCTAGAGATAGGCTTACCTCTACATGGCGATGAAAAGCACTAATCGCACTAAGATGAACTCTTACAGACTTGGTCTTGAGACCAGACTCTGACAAGTGTAGAAGGTATTCAAGCAGGGTCTGTGTAGGACAAGAAAGAGGATCTAGGGCCTTGCTGTCACACCAGATGGTAAACCTCCTCCTTTTGAAAGAGTAACACCTCTTCGTGGAATCTTTTCTAGAATCCAGCAAGACTCGGGAGACACCCTTTGAAAGACCCAAGAAGGCGAATTCTAAGTTCTCAACATCCAGGCCGTGAGAGCCAGACACTGGAAGTTGGGGTGTAGAAGTGACCCCTCGTTCTGGGTGATGAGGGTTGGAAAACACTCAATTCGCCACGGTTCCTAGGAGGACAACTCCAGAAGAAGAAGGAACCAAATCTGACGCGGCCAGAAGGGTGCAATCAGAATCATGGTCCCGCAGTCCTGCTTGAGTTTCAGCAAAGTCTTCCCTACTAGAGGTATGGGAGGACACGCATACAGAAGGCCCTTTCCCCAGTGGAGGAGAAAAGCATCTGATGCTAGTCTGTCGTGGGCCTGAAGTATGGAACAGAACTGAGGAACCTTATGATTGATCTGAGTGGCAAAAAGATCCACTGAGAGGGTGCCCCACGCTTGGATGATCTTGTGGATTACTCCCATGTTCAGTGACCACTCGTGAGGTTGCATTATCTTGCTCAGCCTGTCGGCCAAACTGTTGATTACGCCTGCCAGATAAGTGGCTTGCAGAAACATGCCGTGACGGCGTGCCCAAAGCCACATCTGAACGGCTTCCTGACACAGCGGGCGAGATCCAGTGCCCCCCTGCTTGTTGGTGTAATACATGGCAACCTGATTGTCTGTCTGAATCAATGAGATTTGGTTGGACAGCCGGTCTCTGAAAGCCTTTACAGCGTTACAGATCGCTCGCAATTCCAGGAGATTGATCTGAAGACCTTTTTCCTGAAAGGACCAGGCTGCTTGAGTGTGAAGCCCATCTACATGAGCTCCTCACCACAGGAGGGATGCATCTGTCGTCAGCACTTTTTGTGGCTGAGGAATTTGGAATGGACGTCCCAAGGTCAAATTGGATAGAATTGCTATTCTGTTAGGGAAATATATTTTTATATAACTTGAATTCTGTTCAAATCTTCTTTTTTCCTAACCATGCTTCCTTTTTCTGCTCTGATTTCTTGGATTGCTAGAGGAATTTCTTGGTGGCCACAAGAAGTTTCTCTACATCCTTGTTTTTTAAAAACATTTAATTTTAATGGCTCTATGGCAAAGTAACTGTCTAAGTGTTTGTTATAAATTGTGTTCTTTAAAGGAAATAATGAATAGTTTTATGCAGAGGAAGCAGAACTTGAGTACTCAGCCTGATTAAATTTAAAAGTCTGCTCTAACATTTATGTCTGCAGACAGTATCCTGTTTATATATATATATGTCTTCTGTTAGCTGTTAAATGTTGTGTGACCAGATTAGGAAATTGTAGGCTGACTAGGCCTGTGTTGAAAGACTCTTGTCTAATCCTGTTTGTTTAAATCTCTGAGTTTTTTCTTTTTCCCTTTTCTTGCTAATTTTTGAGGTTTCTGGGGAAATTATTTAAGTAAAAGTGAAGAACGGAATAAAGATGTTTCAATAACAATAGTGTTTATCTGTTATGTTCGAACAGAGTTTTGCATTGTTATCCTACTTGGATTAGATTTGAGGAAGTACTTGATCTATTTTGCAGCATGAATTAAATACAAACCTTTGAGTTCCGGTAAATTGTCACTATAATCTGAAGTTAGAGGGTTAATGTCTTTAATTTGAATGTCAACCTTAACTTACTTTTGATAATAGGTGATGTTTCTTGAGTATTGCTGAAATGAGGAAAGCATAAAAGATTTTAAGTTATATTGTGATTTTTATTCCACTTCATGTGCTCTAATAAATTACGCCAAGTAAAACGATGTAAATCGCAATACCTAAATTATGCATAGCGCGGGTGTGTTCTATAACAATGCGTAGAGATTTTAGAAACGCTTATGCCCACTTTTCAACTACACGATTTATAATTACTCACATCACGTTACAGAATACATTTAGACAGTGTAATTAATGCCAACTAGTGCTTATAATTGGTTAATATCCAATTATCAACACTGATTAGCTTGTTAACTAATTAGCTTATTCACATTGTTATGGAATACGCTTCAATTTCCTCACAGAAATCTCAACACGATATATAGAATCCCGGGGTATATCCTTTATAGGGTTCATTTCCCTTGGTGAAAGATTTGGGGATCTAGACAGACACTGTACTAAAGAGGACTCCATAGATGTCAACTATGACCTGCTCCTCTTACTAGAAGTTAAAAATTGAAAGTAATTTGGCAGCTTTGCTCTAATTTGACATCTAATGATTTAGCAACAGTGACCCAGCCATTAGATTACTGTAATTTGGCTTATACAGGATTGCTCCAAAAAATGTGCCAACTTGAGTTAGCTCAAAATACTGCAACTAGGGAATGAGAGATAATGGGGCTCATTTTCAAAGCACTTAGCCTCCCAAAGTTCCATAGAAACCTATGGAACTTAGCCTCCCAAAGTGCTTTGAAAATATGCCTCCATATGACCCCCCCCCATTATTAAATTGTTACCCTGGTTACCTATTTATTGAGGATGACTTTTAAATGGGTCAAGGGGTTGGCCCTGAGATACCTCTGAGAATATATGATAGACTATAGGCCAGGAAGGGCCCTATAGGATATGGGTCAATCCTTGTAATCCCAGGAGCCTCCCAGAGATGCTTAAAGAGTACAGGACATAAGGCATTTTGGGTGGACACACCTATTGTGTGGAACAGGTTACTGCAAGAGATTTTTTAACTGTTCAGATCTTATGGATTTTAAGAAAACAAGGTTGGTCCATCAAACAACATGGGTGCTTAAGGACCATAGTCAGGTATAGTCAGTTGAGAAAAGTAAGGAGGGAGAGTGGAGGTAGTAAAGACAGTGGTTCAACTTTGTGTGGAATATAGCTGTCATTAAGGTAAGTGTGATAATTCCCTCAGGTCAGTGCGGAGAAACAATAAGATGGAAGAAAAAAGGTTTCATCACAAAAAAGTTAATTCAATCTGCCCATTCTTGCAGACTCCTCCATTGACCTTTAACCATTGTAAAGTTGTCAAATTTGTCCCTTACTGATAAGGTACATGTCGCCACATAGACAAGATGTGTAGTGGTTTCCTTCTCAAGCAGTCAAACCCAAGGCCAGAGACCCTAGAGCTGCAAGAGGAGGAGAAAATAATTTGAAACATCAGTGAGAGACTGAACAGGAATTTGGTGTCGATTCCTAGTGAAAAGCTGTATTCTCCATATTTATTGCTTCAGTGCAGCTTTTGCATTAAAACATTTGCTCACATTTTGAATTTCTGCTACCTCTATGTCAGATTTGGGCAGACAACATAAAATCCATTTACAGATAGATACCAACTGCAACATATACAACACAGACTAACAAAATGCAAACAGTTGCTTGTAAAAGTCTTCACACCCTTGTATATTTTTCATTATCTGTATTCCTAACACACAGTCCTGAAGGTTGGAATGTTCCAGGCATAAGGAAATAACCTCTTACTGCATGCATATTTTTCCTTAGGAGAAAGGGAAAGGGTGAGAGCAACTTAAATCATCAGAGAAAAAAAACACAACACTAAAATCAGATCTGTCATTCTGTCTCTGACAAGCCTATCTTAGCAACAAAGCAGCAACATGTTTTTCATTTTGTTTGTACAGCAGCTCAGGATGTCCATGAAAGGGTTTTTAAAAGCTTCAGTTTGACATAGCCCAGGAAAAAGGAAATGTAAACAACCAGTAAAAAGGTGCCATCTGCTTCTTACAGCAAAAGCTAATGATATTTTGCAAGCACAGAAATGTGTTAACAGGAACTAAATTTGTTTTTAGAGCAGAAACCTTTAAAAAAAAAAAAAAAAAGAGAGAGAGAGAGACAGACAGAACTCCATGGTTTTGCATCTTGATAAACAACAAGGAACAACACCGGGAACGTAGGCCACTGCCTCTACCAGCTGACAAATGTGGATCCCGTTTAGTCCTATTCTTTTGAACTGTTATGTAACGTTTCCTTTCTTTCTTGCCCTTCTACTCTACTATTCTCATTTGTACCTGTTTTCCTCGGAGTTCTCTGTCTCTCCGGTTCTGTAAGCCACATTGAGCCTGCATGTCTGTGACACAAAATCATTTGAGGCTATAAAATCAGATTACCAATGCTCAAAGAAGAAAAGTCTCCAGATGTTTTCTGTCACAATTTCTTTCAAATTTCAAAAAAAGGTAGGAAGGAGGGTTCCCATAGCAGAAGTGCCCCAGAGAATATGAACTTGGGTGGGCTTTTATTGGAATTCTTTAATGCCTGTGAATGCATCTCTATATTGGGGTATTCCTGCTGGCATATGTAGTGTGCTTTAAGGAATTGTTCTCTTGTTTCCAATAAAAAACAATGTATTAATAATAATGCCTGTGAATGCTAGTAAAGGTATGCTTGTAAACTAAGGGGGTCTTTTACTAAAGCTTAGTTCCTGCTGCAGATAACTAGTCCTATGTTTCTTCAGGACTAAGTTGCACAGATGAACTTTAAATAGCTTCTGGCAAAGAAAGTTCAGTGGGAGACCTAAGATTACGTTGTTCAAATGAGGAGATAAATAAACACTATTATCCACAGTTATTTATTTATTGCATTTGTATACCACATTTTCCCACCTATTTGCAGGCTCAATGTGGCTTACAATGTTCTGCCCTGGCTATTGCCATGGCTGAATAGAAATACAATTAATAATAACACAAGAATAAGAGTAACATAGTGGAATAAAATGTTAGGTATAACAAGATCGGTAATGAAATAACAATTAAAAACAGTAATGTACTAAAGTTCAGGTGCTGGGTCATTATGATATGTTCTATTGAAGAGATAGGTCTTCAATGATTTCGGAAAATTGGTTAGATCACTTATATTTTTCACATCAAGTGGTAAAGCAATCCAAAGCTGAAAGGGAGTGTTGAAAAGGAGGGGGCAGACTGATCATGTTATTGAGAAGATGGTATGTTTTAGAGATATTTGGGAGAAGAGCCAACGATTGCCCCAAGTTTGAAGGCAGAGATGATGGGCAGGCTGACATAAAAAATGGAAAATGTGGGAGAAGAGAAGTTGATGTGAAAAAGTTAAACTTGCTTTTTGTTTATTTAAAAAACAAAAACAAACAAAAAAAATAGTCTTGACCATGTTTACATGGCACTGGAACAGCCAGACAATTAAGAGACTGGACTTTGGGTGAAATGTCTTGCTGTAGAGAGAGAGAGAGACTTAGGAATTAAGAGCTTGGACATGATAACCTTAAGTTATAAACACACAGGCCACTATTCAGCCATGTTGGTTAGTGGGGGGGGGGGGGGGGGGAAGAGGGTTGTTTCGTTTTGTTTTTAACACTGGCTGTGGCATATAGGAACACACATACTCAGATGTGCTAAATATACATTTAGACTACTGACTGCCAGTGGCTATATGAATAGCAGAAATATTCAGCTGCTATATTTGTAGCTAAGTTGTTTTATTTAGGACAAGTTATTTTTGCTGTCCAAAATTAAACCACTTAGCTATATGGTGTGACATGCAGAGCCTTTCAGCTCCCCTGGATAGGGAGAAAATGCAGCAAAGTGCCAAAAAATGTCAGTTTAAACCCGCTGAAAGAGAAGATAAAAACACAAGGAGCAAAGGAAAATCTGGCGGCAGGAACACTATATATGTTCCTACTGTAATGCAGACAATGTTAGGGCTTGTACCTGCTAGAGAAAGGAGGAAAGAAAGGAAACTCCAGCACTTACCTAGTAAGGAGGAATCCCTGCCCAAGCCAATTCCCTGCTGGACAGTCAGGCTGGTAATCAAGGTAGACTGAGTATGTGGTTTCCCCAGCAACCAGAAAGAGAGAGGGTGTGGCTGGAAAGCACACTCTGGTTAAAAGTAGCAATCATGCAAAGAAGAGAAGTCCACCACTGTGAAGGAAGGGTTGGATTCCCTAGAAGCCACAGGAAAGGAAGGAGCCAAGGGAAGGGAAGGGCCAGTTCCCAGAGGCTAGAGAGGAGCCAGGGTTTCCCTGGGTGGGAGCCACAACCCACAGCCTGCCCAAAGGAAAAGGGATTTTCCCCAGAGTGCTGTGAGGGAAGCTTGCAGCAAGTGGAATCCAGGGAAAGGCAGAAGACTGGTAGGGAGAGTGAGAAAGGAATAGTAGTCCTTGTTTGCTGGAGTATAGACCCACAGCTTTCCCTGAGAGCCCCGTAAGACAGTGGGTGAAGGGACAGTGCAGCTAGCGACTGTGTGTGTTGGAGTAGGGCTGAGAAAGGTGGTAGCCTTTACCCAGACAAGTCAGGCAGCCCACCTTCTGAGTTGGGAATAATGAAGGTGTCTGGGGCAGAAGCCTGATTAATTGGCAGAAGGCCACCCAGTTCTTGTTTGTCCTGTTTGTCTGTCCTAATTAGATTGTAAGCTCTGTTGAGCAGGGACTGTCTCTTCATGTTCAAGTGTACAGCGCTGCGTACGTCTAGTAGCACTATAGAAATGATAAGTAGTAGTAGTTCCTAGGTGGGAGAAAGGGCTGAGGGCTAGTAAGTTAAGAGCCCTGCCCGGGTAAAGTTAAGTATTTGCATTATAGACAGAGTGGGCTGGGTGGAAGTAAAAGAACAAGAGTGAACAGTGAGGCTGCCTGTCTAATTAGCTTGTCCACCTAGGAAGTCTTCAGCTGGGTGATAGTTTGGAAGAGGGACAGAAGAAACCCTGTGTATATGTGTAATTGAAAAGGGCAAGATAAGCCAAGGTACTGTAATAGAACTGCTCTTATGTTGAAAGAAGTAAAGTTGTTTTATTTCAGTTTGGTCCTGTTGTGGGAAACAATAAAAAGTGTTAACTGGCTTAAAAAGTGTGGACCCTCAGGTCTGTGGGAAACTTGGGTCTGGAATACAGAGGTCTTCAGCACCACAGCCGCACCCATTGGGGGGGGGGGGGGGGGCAGGGGTTGAAGTGTTGCCCGAGGAGCACCATGATCTGGAGGCTGAATGAATATTGGCTGAATGCTCCACCCTGATGCTATCTGAATAGTGCAGAAATATTAAGAGGGAATTCATTTTTTTAAACACTAATTTTTTATTAAGTGGAATTCTTGACAGCCTCACATGCTAAAAATTCTTGAGTAGCGGACTTATGCATATAGGGTAGGGGTTCTCAACCCAGTCCTTGGGACACACCTGGTCAGTCAGGTATTCAGGACATATGCATGAGAAATTTGCATGCACTGCCTCCACTGTATGCAATTTTATCTCATGTATATTCTTTGTAGGTAATCTTGATAACCTGGCTAGCTAGAATTTAGGGGCTAACTTTTTCCATATTCAAATCCCCTAAGAATAAAAAAAGAAAATTTACTACATAGCAGGGCTTTCAATGTGCTAAACATGCCCAAATATTACATTTTAGAAATCTTTCTTGCTTCATGTACATGTTAGGACATCAGTAATGGAGGAAATTAACCCTCTTTTCAAAAAACATACTTGTACAGATGATAGGGGGCACAATGAGTGATTAAAGATTTTCACCTGTTTTACATTGAGTGGTTTCCAATCCTCAACTAGTTTTCTCTTCTAAAATACTGTTCCCCTTTCCCCCTAAAGTACAATTTCTAGGTTAGTAATGGAAAAAAATGACATGCGTGTGTGCATGATTATGGCACACACTCGTATGATTCATCTCCACCTAAATGAACCACCTTTTTTTCAGCCTATATATATAAATTTGATTTCACCATCCTGAAAAGGAGTTGGAAGATTTAATACAAATGCCTTATCTCTGGAGTCTGTAGGTGGGAAATGTCAAGCACAGAACAAACAAAGAACGTGCTATGTATCTCCACTTCATTGTGCAGACAGAGCAGCAGCGCGGAAAGTTAAAATCAGTACAGGTCAGCTAATTAAAAGGGAATGAAACATATTCCTCATTACACATCAACTCTGAAAATCCCTTTGAAGAAAGCTTTAGACAGAACTTCCCAAACTGTGGATCAGTTTGGGAAGTTCTGTCTAAAGCTGACTCGGGAGGGCACCTATAGAGAGCCCTTCCGAGTCATGACCCACAAAATCTACATTTGGGGTCATGATGCGGGAGGGCTGTCTATAGGTGCATCATTATTCTGTATCTCTGGGTGGGAGGGGCACACACAGTTGTATTTGGTAGCTATTATGAGGTCACGGCTACAAAAAGATTGACAAGCACTGCTTAAGAGGAGGCATCTGTAGTACAAATACACTGACTCTTTACAGCAATTAGATTGGAATTAACCAATTTCTTATGATTATATAGGGCCTCTTTTACTGAGGCGTGCTAACATTTTTAGTGTGCGCTAATATTGAGGGCACACTAAACATTTAGGATATCACAAATATTTAGCGCGCCCTCAATATTAACACGAGCTAAAAACACTAGCGAGTCATAGTAAAAGACCCCCATAGTCATTCATATACAACATGCAAGAACTATTTGGATCACAATAACATTTTTATGAAAATAAACTTTTGCCGAAAAAGAGGAATACTTACTAAGTTACAGCAATTTTAATGCAGTGAATTTTACTATACTAGTACTGGTGGTGGAGGGGTAGCATTGTATATTAACGAGAGCCTTGAATCAAATAGATTGAAAATTCTGCAGGAAACAAAAACACTTCTTAGAATCACTGTGGATTGAAATTCCATGTGTAAAGGGGAAAAGGATAGTGATAGGAGTGTACTACCGTCCTCCTGGCCAGGATGAGCAGACGGATGCAGAAACGTTAAAGGAAATTAGGGACGCAAACAAACTGAGCAACGCAATAATAATGGGTGATTTCAATTACCATGATATTGACTGGGTAAATGTAACAGCGGGACATGCTAGGGAGGTAAAATTCCTTGACGAAATCAAGAACAGCTTTATGGAGCAGCTGGTACAGGAACCGACGAGACCTAGTCCTTAGTGGAGCGCATGATCTGGTGCAGGAGGTAATGGTGCGGGGGCCGCTTGATAACAGTGATCATAATAGGATCAGATTTGATATTAGCTTTGAAGTAAGTACACATAGGAAATAAAATACGTTAGCATTTTAACTTTAAAAAAGGAGACTATGATAAAATGAGAAGAACGGTGAAAAGAAAACTTAGAGGAGCGACTGCGAGGGTCAAAAATTTACATCAGGCATGGATGCTGTTCAAAAACACCATCCTGGAAGCCCAGGCCAAATATATTCCACGAATTAAAAAAGGAGGACGGAAGACCAAACGACAGCTGGCGTGGTTAAATAGTGATGTGAAGGAAGCTATTAGAGCTAGAAGAAAACCCTTCAGAAAATGGAAGAAGGAACCGACTGAAAATAATAAGAAACGGCATAAGGAATGTCAAGTCAAATGCAAAGCGCTGATAAGGAAAGCTAAGAGGGACTTCGAAAAAAAGATTGCTTTGGAGGCAAACACACATAGTAAAAAATTTTTTTAGGTAAAATCCATAAAAAAACTTTTAGGTAAAATCCGTAAAATCCGCCCCTTTCTTTCTCAGCACTCTACCAAAACCCTCATCCACACCCTTGTCACCTCTCGTTTAGACTACTGCAATCTGCTTCTTGCTGGCCTCCCACTTAGTCACCTCTCCCCCCTCCAGTCGGTTCAAAACTCTGCTGCCCGTCTCGTCTTCCGCCAGGGTCGCTTTACTCATACTACCCCTCTCCTCAAGACCCTTCACTGGCTCCCTATCCGTTTTCGCATCCTGTTCAAACTTCTTCTACTAACCTATAAATGTACTCACTCTGCTGCTCCCCAGTATCTCGCCACACTCGTCCTTCCCTACACCCCTTCCCGTGCACTCCGCTCCATGGATAAATCCTTCTTATCTGTTCCCTTCTCCACTACTGCCAACTCCAGACTTCGCGCCTTCTGTCTCGCTGCACCCTACGCCTGGAATAAACTTCCTGAGCCCCTACGTCTTGCCCCATCCTTGGCCACCTTTAAATCTAGACTGAAAGCCCACCTCTTTAACATTGCTTTTGACTCGTAACCACTTGTAACCACTCGCCTTCACCTACCCTCCTCTCTTCCTTCCCGTTCACATTAATTGATTTGATTTGCTTACTTTATTTTTTTTTTTTTGTCTATTAGATTGCAAGCTCTTTGAGCAGGGACTGTCTTTCTTCTATGTTTGTGCAGCGCTGCGTACGCCTTGTAGCGCTATAGAAATGCTAAATAGTAGTAGTAGTAGTAGTAGGTATATTAGAAGCAGGAAGCCAGCAAAAGAATCAGTTGGACCGCTAGATGACCGAGGAGTAAAAGGAGCGATCAGGGAAGACAAAGCCATAGCAGAGAGATTAAATTAATTCTTGCTTTGCTTTGGTCTTCACCGAGGAAGATTTGGATGAGATACCGGTGCCAGAAATGGTATTCTAAGCTGACGAGTCGGAGAAACTTAATGAATTCTCTGTAAGCCTGGAGGATGTAATGAGGCAGTTCTACAAACTGAAGAGTAGCAAATCTCCTGAACCGGATGGTATTCATCCCAGAGTACTGATAGAACTGAAACATGAGCTTGCGGAGCTATTGTTAGAAATATGTAATTTATCCTTAAAATCAAGCATGGTACTGGAAGATTGGAAGGTGGCCAATGTAACGCCGATTTTTTTTAAAAGGTTCC
Organism: Microcaecilia unicolor; assembly: GCF_901765095.1. Lineage (NCBI taxonomy): Eukaryota > Metazoa > Chordata > Amphibia > Gymnophiona > Siphonopidae > Microcaecilia > Microcaecilia unicolor. Next base: position 597,876,584 of record NC_044032.1, read on the forward strand.
AGAGGAGATCTGGGAAATTATAGACCGGTGAGTTTGACGTCGGTGCCGGGCAAAACGGTAGAGACTATTATTAAGAACAAAATTACAGAGCATATTCAAAAGCATAGATTAATGAGACAAAGTCAACATGGATTTAGTGAAGGGAAATCTTGCCCCACCAATCTACTACATTTCTTTGAAGGGGTGAACAAACATGTGGATAAAGGGGAGCCGGTTGATATTGTGTATCTGGATTTTCAGAAGGCGTTTGACAAAGTACCTCATGAAAGACTCCAGAGGAAATTGGAGAGTCATGGGATAGGAGGTAGTGTTCTATTGTGGATTAACTGGTTAAAAGAAAGAAAGCAGAGAACAGGATTAAATGGTCAGTATTCTCAATGGAGAAGGGTAGTTAGTGGGGTTCCCCAGGGCTCTGTGCTGAGACCACTGCTTTTTAACATATTTATAAATGACCTAGAGATGGGAGTAACTAGTGAGGTAATTAAATTTGCTGATAACAGAGTTATTCTATTATGTAATAGATTGGTGAGGCAAGACTTCTCTTCACTATATCCAAGTTGGTTTTGTCTCATTAATCCATGCTTTTGAATATGCTCTGTAATTTTGTTCTTTATATTTTGCCCAGCACAGACGTCAGGCTCACCGGTCTATAATTTCCCGGATCCCCTCTGCAGCCTTTTTTAAAATATCGGCGTTACATGGGCTACCCTCCAATCTTCCGGTACCATTCTTGATTTTAAAGATAAATTACATATTACTATCAATAGTTCCGCAAGTTCATTTTTCAATGTTATCAGTACCCTGGGATGAATACCATCGTCCAGTAGATTTGTCAAATTGCCCCATTACATCCTCTAGGTTTAGAGATTTCAGTCGGTTTCTCCGACTCGTCAGCTTCAAATACCAAATGGGTGGCAGAGCTGGTGGTTGGGAGGCGGGGCTAGTGCTGGGCAGACATATACGGTCTGTGCCGGGGCTGGTGGTTGGGCGGCGGGGATAGTGCTGGGCAGACTTATACGGTCTGTGCCAGAGCCGGTGGTGGTGGGAGGCAGGGATAGTGCTGGGCAGACTTATACGGTCTGTGCCGGGGCTGGTGGTTGGGAGGCGGGACTAGTGCTGGGCAGACTTATACGGTCTGTGCCAGAGCTGGTGGTGGGAGGCGGGACTGGTAGTTGGGAGGCGAGGATAGTGCTGGGCAGACTTGTACGGTCTGTGCACTGAAGAGGACAGTACAAATAAAAAAGTAGCACATATGAATTTATCTTCTTGGGCAGACTGGATGGACCGTGCAGGTCTTTTTCTGCCATCATCTACTATGTTACAAATCTTCCTCGGTGAAGACCAAAGCAAAGAAGTCATTTAATTTCACCGCTATGGCTTTGTCTTCCCTGATCGCCCCAGTCAGATTTTTTTTCCCAGGTTGGCAGAGACTGGAATCATTATGGAGGCAGTGATTACAATCTGTTACCAGATTAAGAAACATCTAGCTCAAAGTTAAGAATGTTCAACCCAGTAGTCCAAGGAATCCCATAAGAGACAACAAAATGAAAGAATTCTCACAAAGATCAGGCTGAACAAATGTGGATAGGCCCTCTAGACACAAGGCCAAAAGAACATGGGAATCCTCTTCTGATAAGGATTCACTGTATCAAAATTGCATCTATCCTCTCTGCCTGCATGTGGATAGCCCAAAACAATCCCAACCTGTACATTTTTCATGCATAATCCCCTAGATTCTATATAGTGCATCTAATGTTCTGCACCAAAATCCAGGTGTATTCTATAACACGTGCAATGTAATTGGTTTAAAAAGCTAATTAGTGTTGATAACAGGGCTTAATGAGCACTAATTGGCAATGAGAATTTATGCGCACAACTTGCTAAGCGTATCGTGTAATGCAGAGTGCCTAAATAATAGTGCTCACATTCACAAAGGGGCATGGTTATGGGCGAGGAAATGGGATTTTCGTGGGCATTCCAAGGTTTACATGCATCATCAAAGAATATACCCCTGTGCACCTAAATCTATGTGCCGGCATTTATGCGACTTTTACTTTGGTGTAAATGGACGAGCATAGTTTTAAGAGCTCTGATTTTAACTAAGAATATTCTATATACCGCACCAAATGTAGGCACCGCTTACAGAGAATACGCTTAGGCAGAAATTTATTCCGTGCAGTATTTTTAGGCACCCTATGTAGAATCCAGCCTAATGGCGGGAATTCTATAAACGATGCTGAAAAATGGGCACTGAAAAAAAAAAAAACTATTGCCAAGCGCTATTCTCTAAAGGGTGCACAGCCGCACAGAATAGGATGTGTACGAATTTCTTCTCCCTGAGTTTGGGCACCATACTTATACCTACTGAAACCTGGTGCAAATGCTGGCACCAATTTAGGTGAACTTACCCAGTATTCTATAACTAGAATACTGGGAGTGGAGGAGTGGCCTAGTGGTTAGAGCACCGGTCTTGTAATCCAGAGGTGGCTGGTTCAAATCCTGCTGCTGCTCCTTGTGGTCTTGGGCAAGTCACTTAGCCCTCCATTGCCTCAGGTACAAACTTAAGATTGTGAGGCCTCCTGGGACAGAGAAACATCCAGAGTACCTGAATGTAACTCACCTTGAGATACTACTGAAAAAGGTGTGAGCAAAATCTAAATAAATAAATATGCCTGTAACTTTTCGGAATGTCCCTCCCATGGCTATGCCCCTTTTGGGATACATGCTATTAGTTAGGCGCCCTGCCTTAGAACAGCACATAGCTAGACATATGCACAAATTTTAATAAGTGCCAATTAGAATCAGTAACTTGTTGTTGGCACCCAATTATTGATGGTTAACCAATTAATTTACTTGCACATCTCAGTAGCTTGCCAAAACATGGACGCCGTATATAGAATGAGGGAATGGGTAAAAATCAAGCCCAATCTGGCCACAGAAACAGTCCTTAGGAAAAAAAATACCATGGCCATTTCACAATAGCACAAACTACTGGCCATGCTCAAACATAAGCTATTATATGTAGCAAATGATAGGGGACCAAAGCTACAATATCTGAGCTACTAGGAGAAAGTGTGATAAATTAAAAATTTTTCCCTCTGAATCTTATTTGATCTAGCAATGAGGTAGTCTATAATCGAAAAATGTGTTGTGTTTTGATTCTGTGACCCTCCAAATCATGTAATCGTTACTACATCTGATCCAGACATCTGTGCACCTGTTGGATAGTGCTTTTCAACACGCTGTCCCACATTTATCTCTATTGCTCCTTTATAGGCAATCCAGAACCCACACAGGAAAGGAGGACATGGGAGTATTAGACTAAAAGAATGGACTGCTGACAGGACTCACTCAATGAGAGTAATTAAAAAAAAAAAAAAAAAAAACTCCCAGTCCTGATGAGAGGCTACCAGTGTTTCTGTTGCCTCCTACAGCTAAGTTTCCACTCAGTATTAACTCATAACTAGTCCATTCTCCATCCAATATTTCTAAAGACCTTGACTGCAATAAATTTCCACATCATTTCTAGATAGAAATTCTTCCATCAGCCCTGCAGTATCACATCAGAAGAAACATTTATTTAGAGGGTCCTTTTACTAAGGCACGCTAGCAGATTTAGCATGCACGCTAAACGCTAAGAGGCCCACAGGAATATAATGGGTGTCTTAGCATTTAGTGCATGCTCAATCAGCTAGCACGCCTTAGAAAAAGTACCCCTTAGTTAGCTATTGTATTTCATATACCATCTCTACCTGAGCAAGCCAACCAAAACAGTTTCCAATGACAAAGGTCAGACAATAACTAAAAACTAAAACTTAATAGAAGTATAAAATCATACAAACTGTCAACAGAGTCACGAATAGAGTTCTAGAAAGGGATGTAATAACTAAATGATTCTGATTTTTTTAACCTCAATGATTGGAATGGATAATAAAGAATAAGTAAGTTAGCCAGATAGAGGTTGTCCTGAATAAAAAAAAACCTTAAGAGCTATAACTAAAAGCGTATCTCATTCGATACATAGCAACTAATGTGTCTCCTTTAAAAGGGGAGGGGGCTACCCTATCAAAAATCATTTAGCCCATATTTATTTATTTTATTTGTTGAATTTGTATCCCACATTTTCCCACCTCTTTGCAGGCTCAATGTGGCTTACAATACATCATGAGTAACAGACATACATGAAAAAGTATATATTTAGTGATAACTGAAGGATTTTGGGTAGCATGATAGTGATAAAACATGATAGTATTTTAACAAGCAAACATATTAAGAAATATTTAAGAATTATGTAAGAAAATATACATTTAGTAGTAGCTAAAGGATCTTAGGTAATTTTAATGGCCAAATTTTGGATAGATTGTAATCTTTTGATAATGTACTGTAATAGGCCATTAAATAAAGCATTAATATAATCCAATCTACTCATCTCTAAAGCATGTACAAGTTTATGCTTAGCAGACTTATCAAAATATGACTTAAAAGATCTAATTAAGCATACAGCCCCTAAACTGCTATGAGATATCAAAGCTATATGGGGTTAAAATGTTAACCTTGAGTCTAAGGTAAAGCCTGAGATTTTTTTAAAGGGTACAAGCAATAAGTGATCAGATGAGGTACAATAGAAGGAATCAAAAGATGGTGTGTTATCCAATTAGCCTTTGAATAAACAGATAAATCATCATACAAAAAAACATTCAATTTTCACAAAAATGAATTATTGCATCAAGAGCCACTATATTATTTCCACCATCTATGAATATCAGCAGAATTTCAAAATTTTTGTTTGACCATCATAGCAATGGGGAAGGAGAAGCAGATGCTGAATTTGTCAGGAGGTAAAGTCAACATTAAAAAAAAAAAATTAAAGCAATAAATGGAAAATATCATTAACTGTTTTCAGGCATTCTGTACTTATGTCAAGAGGCTTTTCCCATTAATAATTTAGTACCTCACCCATAAAAGAGCAAAAAAATATACAATAAAGGCCAAATTCTATACATATTGCAGAAAAATTCATGTGGAAAGAGTTTTACATTAATTGCAATTCTGTAAAGGCAGTGCACCATATATAGAATAACACTTAGCATGAAAGTCAGTGCAAATACTTAGCAGTGTAGCTAATTGCACTGATTTATGCTACGTGCGATTATATATATGCCGCGCTCCCTTTAGCATGAAACTTTGTAGATCCGCACCAAAAATAAGCACTGACGTCTGTGTACAAAACATAGTGCTGTCATCTTTGCGGGGACAGTGTGAAAAATGGCCACCACAAGGAGGCAGTCAAATTTCAGTGATGCTGACACACTGCTGCTAGCCAGGCTCTTCCTCACAGGTGCAAACCAAAAAAAAAAAACAAAAAGGCACAGAACTGCTTACAAAACAGTAGATAAAAAACAACAAAGCAGTGGAATCAAATGCATTTATTTCCAAATAAATGCACTTGCTTTTTATTAGTTGAATCATGCTTATGACATTGTTAAATGGTTATATATGTTTTTACATTTGTGTTTTGTTTTTATAGTTTGTACCCCTGACACAGTCTGAGGGCGAAACGTGGCCACGTCGGGTATTATTCCAAATAAATGCATTTGATTCCACTGCTTTGTTGTTTTTTTTAATCAGAGTCTTCCTCAGAAACCAAGCCAGGTATTCTATCATACCTGGGCACAGAAAGAGGAGTTACAACTCTTATAGAAGGGCCTGGCTACTTCTGACAGGGATACACAACAATCAAGCCTCCTATGGGTACACTGATTTGAGTACCATGACCTCAGACCCTACCGTGGGGCAGAATAACCTACAAAAATATGCACTGAAGCAGAAATTGAAATGCCTCATAAATGAAAAAAAAAAAAAAAAAAAAAAAAAAGATTGTTTCCAGTGATAGTTGCTAACAGAAGAAATAAGCCTTTCCTGAAAGGATAGGTGCCACCTTAACCAAGCTGAATCCAAGATCCAGTGCTAATCTTTAAAAAGGAGGTCAAACGGGTTTTAAATTAGATGGTAGGAGAAAACAGTCACTTGGGACTACAGTGATTTGGAATATAATTAACACAACAAAGACAAAAATAGTCCAGGTTCCATTAAAGAAAAAGAAGTTGAAAGATTCCAAATTATCCCTATCAACTTCTAAGCACAAACAAAAAATATACTTTGAAATGTCTATATACAAATGCCAGAAGCCTAATAAAAATTTGAGAGAAGTAGAATGTATAGCACTCAATGAAAGTTAAACCTCATAGGAATTTACATCTGCTGTCAGTGATATCAAATTTTGCATATGTGCTTGTTTGGGGAATCTCTCTGAGCCCTGGGATTATCTAGCAGTCCTAAATGGGCTATACAGAGCTGGTAGTGTTGGTGATGGGGTGGGGGGGGGGGGCTCATATCTTCCAACAGGATATTAAGGGTACTTATTCTATACAAATAGGGGGGAGGGAAATCTGTGCCATGGGACATATTTTTTTTTTTAACTATGGGCAGCTTTAGTGTCTTCCGAAATATGACAAAGCTAGTGCCAAGGTTGTTGAGTAAACTTTGTAAAATAAAATTGGCATGCTGTGGAAAGAATTTTTAAACAGCAACAAAGAAGATGTTAACATGGCAGATGGGATTGGTGTGATATAAGAAAGCAAAATAGGTTGGCAAATTTTGCACCTATGACTGAGACAGAGGTGACAGGTATGTTAAAGACGTGTAAGCCCAAACAAAAAAACAGCACCACGGGCCTTTAAAAATGGAACTCAGTTCTTTAATGAATGAGCCTTGACAAAAAGGCCCTGTAAGCAGTGGTGTTCCTAGTCTCGACGGCACCCGGGGCGGATCACCGATGCGCCCCCCCCCCCCCCCCCCCGCGAAATGACACCTCCCCGAGTGCACGCCGCTGGGAGGGGGGCCGCAGCGTGCGCCTGTCTGCTCCCAGTTCGCTATGCTCGCTAAATTCTCTCAATCGCTACAGCTCCCTCCCTCTGCCCCGGAACAGGAGGGAGCTGCTGCAGTGAACGAGAGAATTTAGTGAGCGTAGCGAACTGGGAGCAGACAGGCACGCGCTGCGGCACCCCCCCCCCCCCCCCAGCGGCGTGCACCCGGGGCGGACCGCCCCCACCCCTTGGTACGCCACTGCCTGTAAGCCACAATCATGGCAGCCAGATCTCAATTCAAATGGTCTTCTCAAGCAGTGGGGGGAGTGAGCTGCTCCCTTGTTGTTGCATCTGGTGGATGCTTCATTGTGTTGGGGGCTTGTTCTGGCTGGTTTGAAATCGGCATTTATTTAAACCCATAATTTAAAAGGATTATCTTTTTTGGATACTAATGTGGCCTAAATCCAGCAGTCTGAGTTTCAACATGGGCAGGGGATAGAGTGATATCAGTTTCTCGCCTTAGCGAGGTCCACTCTATTTGAAGGGGTTGTCCTTAGCTTCCCAGGAAGGTTGTTCTGCCCCCATTTGCATGGAAGCAGATTGCATTGTATTGTCTGTATATATTAAGTACTATTGTGGAATGGACAAGTTCCTGTAATTTTATAGTTCCTAAGTAAACTGGCCCTTTCTGAGCAAATGTGCTCTGTTCCCAGTGCCTCGTGGGTTTTCTTTATTGGCTGGCCTTGTCTCCAAGCATGCTGAGTAAGGAATCTGGGTCTCTCCTCACATCATTTCTGAGAAAGAAAAAAAAAAAAAAGAAAAAAGCAGCATGTCGACTTAAGCAGAATCTGCCTATGCTGTGATCTGACTGCTCAGCTTCCAAGTCCTTGTGAAGTCCTTGTGTTTTTACCAGTACCTGTTTACAACATTACCTGCCAGCTGTGTAGCTGAAGCCCCAGCCTCTTTTGCTTTAGAGGGCTGGTTAAGAACAGACTCTTAAGCCCCGATGATCAGAAGCAAATGCAAGTGGCTAGAGGCTGTTAGCGCCATACTAGCGCCTATGTTTGCTACCGCCCCATGATCAGAGCCTCCAAGCGCGTGAATCAACACGCTCGCAGGCTCTGATTGCAACTCCTCTCATGCCATCCTCGATCCGCTTCAATCCGTCTTTCGCCCCCTGCTCTCGACAGAAACGGCACTATCTAAAGTCTGCAATTACCTACTCCTCGCCAAATCCAAAGGTCACTACTCCATCCTCATCCTCCTCGACCTATCTGCTGCCTTTGACACTGTCAATCATAACTTACTTCTTGACACTCTGTCCTCCTTTGGATTCCAGGGCTCTGTCCTCTCCTGGTTCTCCTCTTATCTCTCCCATCGTACCTTCAGAGTACACTCTCATGGTTCGTCCTCCACCCCTATCCCGCTCTCTGTCGGAGTCCCCCTTCCCTGGGCTCACTGATCTCATCTCATGGCTTCCACTACCATCTTTATGCTGACGACACCCATCTTTATCTCTCCACACCAGACACCACTGCGGAAACCCAGGCCAAAGTATCGGCCTGCTTATCCGACATTGCTGCATAGATGTCCAATCGCCACCTGAAACTGAACATGGCCAAGACCAAACTTCTTGTCTTCCCACCCAAACCCACTTCTCCTCTCCCTCCACTCTCTATCTCAGTTGATAACACCCTCATCATCCTCGTCTCATCTGCCCGCAACCTCGGAGTCTTCAACTCCTCCCTCTCCTTCTCTGCACATATCCAGCAGATAGCCAAGACCTGTCGCTTCTTCCTCTATAACTTTGCAAAATTCGCCCTTTCCTCTCTGAGCACACCACCCGAACTCTCATCCACTCTCTCATTACCTCTCGCCTGGACTACTGCAACCTACTCCTCACTGGCCTCCCACTTAGCCATCTATCCCCCCTTCAGTCCATTCAGAACTCGGCTGCACGTCTTATCTTCCGCCTGGACCGATATACTCATATCACCCCTCTCCTCAAGTCACTTCACTGGCTTCCGATCAGGTACCGCATACAGTTCAAGCTTCTCCTACTAACCTACAAATGCACTCGATCTGCAGCCCCTCCTTACCTCTCTACCCTCATCTCCCCTTACGTTCCTACCCGTAACCTCCACTCTCAAGACAAATCCCTCCTTTCAGTACCCTTCTCCACCACCGCCAACTCCAGGCTCCGCCCTTTCTGCCTCGCCTCACCTCATGCGTGGAACAAACTCCCTGAGCCCATACGCCAAGCCCCCTCCCTGCCCATCTTCAAATCACTGCTCAAAGCCCACCTCTTCAATGTTGCCTTCGGCACCTAACCACCACACCTCTACTCAGAAATCTAGACTGCAACAACTTGACATTTTGTCCTTTAGATTGTAAGCTCCTCTGAGCAGGGACCGTCCTTCTTTGTTAAATTGTACAGCGCTGCGTAACCCTAGTAGCGCTCTAGAAATGTTAAGTAGTAGTAGTAGTAGTAACTAGCATGCAAATGCATGCAAAACAGGGCTCTTAACGCAAATAGCATGCAAATGCATGCTAAACCTATTCATCCCTAATGATCAGCAACCAGCGCGCCAAAGATTGGCTTGCTGACCATGGCAAACCCTATGCCAGCTTGGAGCTAGCGTTAGGGTTTGCAGACCATTGGGGAGGAATGGTGAGCCCTGTGCAGCATGCATTTGCATGCTAGCTGGCACCCATTCCCCCCCAATGCAGCAGCAACCCTCCCCCCAAGGAACCGAAGGCCTCCCCCCCCCTAGGAACCAACACCCCCCCCCCCCCCCCAGCGACAGGGGGCTGGAGGTCCAGCGGACCTCCGACACCCCCCCCCAACACTGGTTCAGGGAGGGCTGGAGATGTGGCGGGTCTCTACCCCCCCCCCCTCCAGCATTAGCAAGTCGTCCCTGGTGGTCCCCCTACCCTGAGTTGGAGGAGGGAGGTGGCCTGTCTCCCTCCTCTTGCTTTCACAACGCCTGCAAAATGGTGCATCCCAGGATACATTGGGCAGGGCTGGGTGCCACCATTTTGCAAGTGGCGCCGAAGGAAGAGGAGGAAGGCCACTTCCCTCCTCCAACCTAAGGTAACGGATTGACTGCAGCCCACTGGGCCACCAGGGACCTCTTACCATTGCTGGGGGGGGGGGGGGCTGGAGAACCCCCTGATCTCCAGCCCCCCCTGAACCTCTGCCTGAGCCCCCTGTTGCTCAGGCACAATCCTCCCATACTTCTACCCCATGATCAGAGAGAATTGCGTGCTTATATCTGCATGCAATTATCTCTGATCTTAGGTGTGGTAAAGCCCCGCGCTGTTCCAGTGCTATTTTTAAGAGCGCTGTTTGGAACAGCATGGGGCTTTTGATCATCTGCCCAGGAGGCCTTTGCAGTAGGTAGCTGAGAATTCTGGGGTGTCATGCTATTTGTGGGTGCTATTTAACCTAGGATTGACGCAGGAAGTGACCAAGTCATAAGACAGTTGTAAAATGTTTTTACTCTGCAAAATTAAGCATTAAACCTGAAGATATCAATAGCTGGCATAGACCTGTACTTATAGTACTACTACTACTAATACTACTTAACATTTGTAAAGCGCTACTAGGGTTACGCAGCACTGTACAATTTAACAAAGGAGGACAGTCCCTGCTCATAGGAGCTTACAATCTAAAGGACAAAATGTGTAGTCAATCAAGTTGGGGCAGCAATCTAGATTTCCTAAATAGAGGTGACATGGTTAGGTGCCGAAGGCGACATTGAAGAGGTGGGCTTTGAGCAAGGATTTGAAGATGGGCAGGGAGGGGGCTTGACGTATGGGCTCAGGAAGTTTATTCCAAGCATAGGGTGAGGCGAGGCAGAAAGGGCAGAGCCTGGAGTTGGCAGTGGCGGAGAAGGGTACTGAGAGGAGTACCATGTGAAAGGAGGCGGGGGGGGGGGGGGGTTCCCCTGCAATCACAGGAGTGCTCAGAAATATGGGAGTTTTCTTACACTCTGATTTGTCGCTAATTTGTCAAAAAGCAGTAATAAGAACATGTTTTGCTAGTCTTCAGGTGCTTTACCAGGTGAAGGCTTTACTGAAACCAAATAGAGCTATTGTAATACTCTTTACTACAGGTTCCAAAGTATCAATTAAAGCGTCTCTGGCTTATACATAAACACAGAAGTCTAATGACCATATTTTTTCCTGCCGTGGTGGATCTTCATTGTTTGTCAAGTGAGGAAGTAAGGTACTAACACGCATTAAGGGGCCCTTTACTAAAGGGTGGTAGGGCAACCAATGCATTGGCGTGTGACAAATCGGGCCTACTGCTAGGCTACCGCTGGATCCTGGCAGTAGTCGCAACCTACACCATGCCAACTCTGGCAATAGAAAACAAATTTTTACTTTCTAGCACTGAAAAGGCTTACCCAGCGGTAATCGTCACTGCCCGGTTATCGCCAGGATAGCGCAGGAGCTATATATAGGTCTTTTACCCGCTGCAGTAAAAAGAGGCCTCAGAGCGTGATGAATCCATTCGCTGACACATCTTAAAGGTAGTCAGAGGGCTTCTAAGTGTCATGCCCATCACCCTGTCAAACCTTTCCTAATCAGACTTTCCAATACGTACTTTACTCCCAACCCACCCCCCCCCCCCCCCTTTTGAATTTAATAGGCTAATCTTTGGTATCTAGTAGGGAGGGGTGGGAAGTGATCCTATTCACTCCAGTTTCAAAATGGCACCAGGTGACCCCTAGAGGTAAACTCTTGGTATTACTGCTACATATGAAGCTATCAAATGAGGAGTGCACAAGGTTTAATGGAAAGATTTAGCACCACAAAATACCTAAATGCAATTGGCAATATAGTGATTATTAAATTTTAACGATCTACAGATGGGACAAATGAGCAGAGCACCAATTTAGGCTATGTACTCTCCTCAGATGCTAGAAACTAGGCAGACACAAACAATTCAGTTTCTTTAGGTTGCTTTATAAAATCTAATTATAATTTTTTTTTTTTTTTGCAGTATTATATTTTCTTCTGTGTTCTATGTTTTGCCTTATGCAAGTTTCCAAATTTAATTAATTGCTATACCACCCATCAGGTACCATCTGTGTGGTTTATATTTAGGTAATATTACAGAACATAGTAACATAGTTACATCGTAGATGTCGGCAGAAAAAGACCTGCACGGTCCATCCAGTCTGCCCAAGAAGATAAATTCATATGTGCTACTTTTTTATTTGTACTGTCCTCTTCAGTGCACAGACCGTATAAGTCTGGCCAGCCTTATCCCCGCCTCCCAACCACCAACCCCGCCTCCCAACCACCAGCTCTGGCACAGACCCTATAAGTCTGCCCAGCACTATCCCTGCCTCCCACCACCGGCTCTGGCACAGACCGTATAAGTCTGCCCAACACTATCCCCGCCGTCCAACCACCAGCCCCAGCACTGACCATATATGTCTGCCCAGCACTAGCCCCGCCTCCCAACCACCAGCTCTGCCACCCATTCTAGGCTAAGCTCCTGAGGATCCCTTCCTTCTGCATAGATAACACGCAGAGCAAGAAAAAGAAGAAAAAGGAAAGCAGGAACTCCATTTGGTATATAGAAAAGGGATAGCAAAAGGAGGAAGATGAGGGAATTTTGCACATTTCAGGCCTCCCTCCCATCCAGCAGCACAGTCTACAATTTCTTTTGGTAAAAGAGGTGAGGATTAGGTAAACACATCCTTAAACAAAACTTCAATATGGAATTTTCCAATCTTAAATTACTTAGGAGAGCGTTTCGTAGACTGGGACCCATCACACTGAAAATCTCAATTCCAATATAATATCTTATGTCTAAAGGTAGGTGCCACCAGCAGGTGCTGCTGACTGGATCATAAGGTATGACCAGGTAAGTACAGGATTAATAGCCTTGACAAGAAGAAATCCTGGTTGTAGAATCTTGAAGACAAGCAGTAGTATTTTATAGGTGATGTGATGTGCTGTAAGATGGGCAACCAGTGAGCTTGACAAAATAGAGGGATAACTATCATATTTTCCTCTCTTAATGAGTTTGATTTCAACATTGTGTTTCAACTGGAGACCAATAAAATGATAAAGAAATAAAGAAATTTACAACTAATTTATTGGGACCAATGACAATTGTGGTGTATGAATCGATAATGAATGTAACCGTTGGGCAGACTAGAGGGACCATTCAAGTCTTTATCTGCCGTCACTTACTATGTTACTATGAGACTGTGATAGCCAAACAGCAACTCCACTGCGGTCCGTTTAGATTTAGCAAATTGGTGGTGAATGATCATATTGTATGATGATACACCTGCATTTTATATTGGAAGGTGTTTGATTTAAAGGTCTCCTACTATATAAATGAAGAGTGACCGACGTGCTGTACATGCGCAGAACAGCGCAGCTGTTCTGCGCATGTGAGGCACATCACACAACGCTTCAGACTGACCCACACCCACCTCCTCCGCCCGCCCCTTAAAAACTATCACAACTGCTGAACACACCCACCTACTGCTCCCGCCCATGTGCAGTAGGTCACACATCGCCGCCCCGCACCTGCCCCGCCGAGGTCGCTACCGCTCCCCCCCCCCCCCCCCGAGGTCGCCACCGGCCCCCCCTCCACCCGGGCCCTCTCCGTTGAACTTACAGCCCTTCACCTCCAAAAGTGCAGCAGACAGCGGCAGATTGCCTCCCTTCGGCCTTCCTTCCCTCCCTGTGTCCCGCCCTTGCCAAAGTTACATCACACGAGGGCAGCACACAGGGAGGGAAGGAAGCCCAAAGGGAGGTGATCTGCCGCTGTGCGCTGTCTGCTGCGCTTTCGGAGGTGAGGTGCTGTGAGTTCAATGGAGAGGGCCGGTGGTGACGAACTCGTAGGGAGGGAGGGAAGAGGCCCGAAACTGGGTGGGTTGGAGGAAGGGAGGAAGGGGCCTGGAACTCGGAGGGAGGGGGGCCTGGAACTCAGAGGCTCTCTTTCTCTCACAATTCACTCTCACTCTCTCTCTCTTTCACACAGACACACACACACACATACTCTCTCACACACACAAAGAGCGGCACAAAGACGCCGGGAATGGATCCAAGGCACGTCGCTTACACACACCACACATACAGTGAACTAATTGAAGTCCAACAATAATGCACCATACCCCATATAGGTTACAGGAAGATGTATGGGGGAGGGGGAGCAGGCGACTCAAAAACGAGCCCTGCTTTGCTGCCTCAAACAACTCTGTCTCTCTCTGAACTCACTTTCACACTCTCTCTCTCTCTTTCACACAGACACAGACACACACACTCTCTCTCTCTCACACACACACACACACACAGAGCAGGACAGCGACGCCGGGAATGGATCCCAGGCACGTCGCTCACACACACCACACATACAGTGAACTCATTGAAGTCCAACAATAACGCACCATACCCCATATATGTACATAAGCACCACCATACTGGGAAAAGACCAAGAGTCCATCAAGCCCAGCATCCTGTCTCCGACAGCAGCCAATCCAGGCTTCAAGAACCAGGCAACCCTCCCCCTCCTCCCCCTCCCCCCCCCCCAAAAAAAAAAAAATTAATAATGTTCAATGGACTTTTCCCTCAGGAATCTGTCCAAACCCCCTTTAAATTCCGTAAGGCCAGCTGCTGTCACTACATTCTCCGGCAATGAGTTCCAGAGTCTAACTACACGCTGAGTAAAGAAAAACTTTTTCCTATTTGTTTTAAATCTATCATATTCTAGCTTCATCTTGTGTCCCCTCTCTTCTCTCTCTTTCACACAGACACACACTTTGTCTCTTTCTCTCTCTCTCTCTCTCTGACACACACACACACACAGCGGGACAGCGACGCCGGGAATGTATCCCAGGCACGTCGCTCACACACACCACACATACAGTGAACTCATTGAAGTCCAACAATACCGCACCATACCCCATATAGGTTACAGGAAGATGTATGGGGGAGGGGGCAGGCTACTCAAAAAAGAGCCCTGCTTTGCTGCCTCAAACAACTGGCTAAGGAGCAAATGACCCTCCACTGTCACAGGGACTCCTAGCAGCTCTCTCTCTCTCACACACACACATATATATATATATATATATATATATATATATATATATATATATACACACTGTCACTCTCTCTGTATCCCCAACTTTTCCCTGCACCCTTTCAAGCACTACACATTACGTTCATCAAATTTTACATTATATGTCAGAAAAAAAAATATTGCCCGTTTTAATGGGCTTTAACAGCTTGTTTACTTTATCATTGACACAGGAGGGAATAAAAGGTGTAAACAAAGTTCAACATGCAATACTGAGAATGTGGTTTATTGTATTCAGTATCCCTGCGAAAGGCTTTATATAGAACAAACATCAGGGAAATTTAAAATTTTCATGACTCAACACTGAAGCAGTATTAATAAGGGGGGGAGGAGGAGGAAGTGCTTCTAATTTGACCATTTGTTTGAACATCTTAGTTGTTTTGTCATGAACTACATTCCATATAATCACAGAGGTGGTAATCATAAGAAACAGCAGAGACAGGATTTTTAAGTGAAAGTGGTAGATCCTAAAGGCTTAAACCTAGCAATTGACTGGTTTTAATTTTTTTGAATAAAATGTGAGTAACCAATTAGAGATCTGCTGGCATTTGATTGGCTAGTTTGGATCTCAACATCTAAGCTGGGCTGCCATTTTGAAGAGATAACAAGAGGAATTCAGGGGGTCTTTTACTAAAGCTTAGCTTGAGTTATCTGCAGCAGGGTACATTTTATTCCTATGGGCCCTGTTGCAGATAACTCGAGCTAAGCTTTAGTACAAGACCCCCCCCCCCCCCCCCCTCAGTGTGGTAAGCATGGCGCAAATATGTGAAAGTTTGAGTACTAATGAAATCAGAGGATAAAAATATGCTAAGATTATTTTTGTTTTCACAGAATTATGCAATGGTCCAAAAAGCTCCCTGATGCAGTGGTAGAATTTAACTGTAAAACGCTGGCTACTGTCAAGAGGACCAGAGCATTGGAAGCACTGAAAGTTAAGTTTTATATTTTGAACACACATTGTTTGATCTAAAAATTTCTATACAAAATTGATAAAAATTATTATTGGAAGGTTTTTGCCAATGAGAGTATGAAAAGCACTAATTAGTGACAGCGGTATTTCTGAGGCTTTTCCTTCCTGCACATACTGTTTTTGTCATAAGGTGTTGGTGGAGCTAGATATTATATGGCTGTTCTGAAATATTAGGTTTAGACTAGAAAAATAATGGGGAAAAGAATCAAAAATACCTAACACAAGTAAATAAAGATTCTTTTTATTCTTATCAATAAGCATTGAAAATGGGGAATAGGGAGGAAAAAGCCTCAAGAAGCTCCCAGCGAACAGTTGGAAGAACAGGGCTTCATCAACACTGGCAAAAAACCTCTCAAGAAATGTCATCGCAAATTAGGAAATTCAGCACATTCAGCAAAATGTGTCAAAAATAACAGCTTTAAATACTTGGCTAAACCAAAAATCAAGCTGTGACCAACTGACCCTGATGCAGCTCAATGAGGACACGGTCTGATTTTTAGTTTAGCCGGAAGAGACTTTACAGGTATTTTTAAAGCTGTTATTTTTGATAAATTTTGCTCAATCTGCTAAATTTCCTAATTTGCGATTAGATTTCTTAAGAGGTTTTTTGCCAGTTGATGAAGCCCTGTTCTTCCAACTGTTACCTGGGAGCTTCTTGAGACTTTTTCCTCCCTATTCCCCATGGGATAAGAGGTAGTTTTCTATTGTACTGGGTTAAAAACTGGTTAAAAGATAGAAAACAGAGAGTAGGGTTAAATGGTCAGTATTCTCAATGGAGAAGGGTAGTTAGTGGGGTTCCCCAGGGGTCTGTGCTGGGACCGTTGCTTCTTAACATATTTATAAATGACCTAGAGATGGGAGTAACTAGTGAGGTAATTAAATTTGCTGATGACACAAAGTTATTCAAATTCGTTAAATCGCGGGAGGATTGTAAAAAATTACAAGAGGACCTTACGAGACTGGGAGACTGGGCATCTAAATGACAGATGACGTTTAATGTGATCAAATGCAAGTGATGCATGTGGGAAAGAGGAACCCAAATTATAGCTACGTCATGCAAGGTTCCACGTTAGGAGTCACAGACCAAGAAAGGGATCTAGGTGTCGTCGTTAATGATATGTTGAAACCTTCTGCTCAGTGTGCTGTTGCGGCTAAAAAAGCAAATAGAACGTTAGGTATTATTAGGAAAGGAATGGAAAACAAAAATGAGGATGTTATAATGCCTTTTTAATCGCACCATGGTGCGACTGCACCTCGAATATTGTGTTCAATTCTGGTCACCGTATCTCAAAAAAAGATATAGTGGATTTAGAAAAGTTGCAGAGAAGGGCGACGAAAATGATAAAGGGGATGGGAGGACTTCCCTATGAGAAAATGCTAAAATGGCTAGGGCTCTTCAGCTTGGAAAAAAGGTGGCTGAGGGGAGATATGATAGAGGTCTATAAAATAATGAGTGGAGTTGAACGGGTAGATGTGAAGCGTCTGTTTACGCTTTCCAAAAATATTAGGACTAGGGGGCATGCGATGAAACTACAATGTAGTAAATTTAAAATGAAACTTAGAAAATTTTTCTTCACTGAACATGTAATTAAACTCTGGAATTCGTTGCCATAGAATGTGGTAAAGGCAGTTAGCTTAGCGGAGTTTTAAAAAAAAAAAAGGTTTGGACGGCTTCCTAAAGAAAAAGTCCATACACAATTATTAAATGGATTTGGAGAAAATCCACTATTTCTGGGATAAGCAGTATAGAATGTTTTGTACTTTTTGGGGATCTTGCCAGGTATTTGTGGTCTGGATTGGCCACTGTTGGAAACGGGATGCTGGGCTTGGTGGACCTTTGGTCTTTCCCAGTATAGCAATACTTACGTAAGTCCTGTTCTTCCAGCTGTTAGTTGAGAGCTTCTTGAGGCTTTTTCCTCCATATTCACCATTTTCATTGCTTATTGATAAGAATAAAAAGAATCATTTCTGAAATGATTAACATGTGTATACGCCAGCACATTCACATTTATGCTGCCTTGTCGATGCAGTTGATATTGTAGATGTTGATGCTTGTAAAATGGATGCTCCCATCACACAAGCCAGCACATCGAAGTCCACTCCTGGATGTATTTTAGAACTGACTCTTCATTGGCAGATCTTGTTCTAAAATACTAGTGGGAATTGACACATCCCAACCTGGTCGTCTTGAATTCCTATTTCTATATTCTATGTAAAAAGGGGCTCTGTGTCATACATGCTTGCACCCACATAAAAAAGATTTTAGCTGTTCTATCAGTTTGGAAAGAAAGCTGGTGTGTGTCTTCGCAAGATTATATACTAATCCTCATAAAATAACTCTGGAGCCCATTGCAATTTCCTCCAATTTAAGAGCTTCCTTTATTAAACTATAATTTTGCCTGATCTATGAGAGAATTCCCACGAGTCAAATGGCTTATATCCATTATCTTGTAGTAAAAATAGGCATGTAGATATGACCTCCAACCTACTATAAATGCAATTAAAAGCAACACGTCCAAAAAGGTTCTCGTGACAATATTTCATGCACCAACTAAATCTCAGTTTAAAGGTCTTCTGATCTTTTAGAAATAAACAGAAAGACTGATATTTGCCCACAAACCTTACACAAGCATTATGTTATTCCCCTGTGCCTGGGGAAACCATCTCAGACAGCACTACAACTGTTGCTATGGAGGTTTACTCCCATTACAGACTAATCACACTGGATGAGACATGCCACTGCCAGAGAGGCTTGTAAGTTTTATGTTAAACTGTACCTGCTGTACACCACTTTGGGTGAATCTCTTCATAAAGGCGGTTATTAAATTCTAATAAAGTAAATAAAATAGTCAGATTACATGGAAAATAGGCATGTGGCATTTAGAACGGAGCAACAATATTGTCTATTAATACCTAATTTTCTCAAATATAATAAAGAATCCAGTTTTCAAAATGATTTTGTACGCACAGAATAGAAGTTGCCAATTTTCTACAGGTTATAATTAGACATCTAAGAGGGGACAGAGGGCAGGGGAAGGGACAGAGGGGAAGGGAGGGGACAGAGGGGAGGGCAGGGGTCAGGATTCAAGGAGATCCTTCTGAGCTTGAGCATAGGGAGGGTCATATACTTTCAAGCTGCTGTCATTGTTAAAACAGTACGTTAATGTATATGTAACACTTCAGTTTAGCATGCCTTACATTTAGAGCACATTAAATCCATTTTAACATATTCTAATTTTTGATTTAGTTCACAATCATCTTGTATTAATAGTTTATAAAAACCATATATGCCACCAATTTTGATAACTTTAAAGGCAATTAACATGAATGTGTAAAAACGCCAACAATGGCTGAAAATTGAGGAAAAATGGCCAAACCAAAAATAGTTTTCCATGTGCATTTAAATCCCTGGACATTAAATCATGTTTATTTTTCCTCTCCACATAAGTGTTTGCTATTTAAATAACTCTGGTACATACAGGCCCCTCCCCCTGAGATTCTGATAGTTGAACTCATGACAAATCCCTTACTGAGAACAATCTTGGAAATAAAAACCTATCACTTTAAAGCAAGAATAACCTTTATTTTACAATGAATAAAATTATGTAGTATGGAACATTTTTTTGGTGTAACCTTTGTGCATGGTGTTTATTCTTTCCACACTAGTAGTGTATTTCAGCTGCATTTGTTACCACCCAAGCCACACTCAAACATTGCAAACTTCCCACCCCATGGATGACATCACCAGATATGATGTCTTGATGCTGCCCAAGCCCTGCCCCTTTTGGATAGCTGTGCCCCCTGCCCCATCTGATTTCCACAGCCCCACCCCAAACCCTGTTCCTTTTGCATTCCCCACCCTGAACCCTGCCCCTTTCTGGTGATGTCACAGGAGATGATGTCATAGCCACACCCCTTTCCCAAGATGGCAGTCACTACTGTATACATCATGTCACTTCCTGTTTCCACTATACTAACCGTCATTCTTGGATGGGGGTCACATGATAGGAAGTGACAAAAAAAATGACACTGCCCCCTACAGCATCAGCGGAATTTATTTCCGAATGCACAGCTTCATTTTTTCTCACAGGAAAGAAAGAAAAATAGGCGTTTTTCTTTTTTTCTTTCAAAAGGATACCTTGTTCTTAAGAATGACAGATTGATTGCTGAATGACAGCTCCTCCTCCTCTTTGCTTTAAAGGGTACTTATAGACAAAAGCCAAGCTGTTTTAAGAATAAACACCCCCACAGCTGCTTTCAGCAGTTCAAAAAGGAAAAAAAAGTTTTGTGTGAGAGAATCCACACACCCCTTACGAACACCCCTTCCCTTTTTTCCTACAGCTGTATGAGATTGAAAAAGCAGGGAGGAACAGAGTGCACAAAGCTGGGGGAAAACATTACAGATAAGCAAACTTTTTTTCTTTTTAAATGCTTTTATTTTCTTTTAGCAGTTTTCACCTGAGAAACAGACAGGTTTAAAAAAAAATTACATGAAGCATTAGTAAAAGAAATAGCAATGAAAATAGTGGCAGAATAAATGCTTTACACAGGGATTGTTTTGTCCCTAACAGTATTCATCTAGAAAATATACAATGTTTTAATGCTTTTCCCATTTTTGAATCAAAACAGAGGGAACATCACATGAATGGAGTAGTCCAGGCATGTCTGGACAATCTGCAGACAAGATCTTAAGGAACCTAAAAGAACAATATGTGACAGAGATATTTTTTAAAAAAAGGCTTTACCACCATTCTAATTACACTATCAGCAGCTACTCTCCATCTATCGGGGATCAGAAAGACGCAACAGCTAAACATGGAGTCCTACAAATCCCCTAGAAAGATGTAACAGCTAATTATGGAGACCCCTAATATACAAAAGTCCAGAAGGGGTAAATAGCCCTTATTGTTAAAGAAAGGGTGATGGCTCAGTAGTGGCCGCTATCTTGGAAAAGGGGTGTGGCTATATCACTTCCCATGACATCATCAAAAGAGGTGGGGTTTGGGGGTGAGGCCATGAATAACGGAGCACGGTTTGGGGGTGAGGCCATGCAAATAAGACAGTGCAAGGGGTGGACATGGCTTGAGCAGTAACAACATCAGAGAGGGAAAGGAGGAGGGGGAGGGTGTGGGCATGACTTGGGAGTAACTAGTGAGGTAATTCAATTTGTTGACACTAAGTTATTCAAAGTTGTTAAATCGCAAAAGTATTGTGAAAAATTATAAGAGGACCTTATGAGACTGGGCATCTAAATGGCAGGTGACGTTTAATGTGAGCAAGTGCGAAGTGATGCATGTGGGAAAGAGGAACCTGGAACCTGAAATATAGCTACGTGATGCAAAGTTCCACATTAGGAGTAAAATAGAATGTTTAGGAAAGGAATGGAAAACAAAAGTGAGGATATTATAATGCCTTTGTATCGCTCTATGGTACACCCAGACCTTGAATACAGTGTGCAATTCTGGTCACCGCATCTCAAAAAATATATATCGTGAACTGAAAATTTTGAATCTCATAATTGTGGACTTTAGTAAACTTGCTGTACTTAATTGTTTAAGTTAGACATTTTTATTCTTGTGAAAAAGATAACAGTAAATGTTTAATTTCTGACAAGTATGTATTTGCTTGTTTTATATTTGTAAATTGTTAAATAAATTAAAAAAAAAAAATATATATATATATATATATATATAGTGGAATTAGAAAAGGTACTCAGAAGGACACCATCAGTGTATCCTGGGATGTGCTGAGTGGGGCTGGATACACTGGGCAGGGCTGGGTGCTGCCATTTTGCAGGCAGAGCCGAATGAAGAGAAGGGAGGCCACCTCCCTCCTCCAACCTAAGGTAGGGGGTGGGGGACTGACCTTGGCTCACTGGGCCACCAGGGATTTCTTACCAATCCTGGGGGAGTTAGGGGGGGGCTGAAGACCCACCGGATCTCCAGCCACCCCTGAACCTGTGTTGGGGGGAGGGTCGGGGTGACTGGAAGTCTGCCAGACCTCCAGCTCCCTGTCACTGGGGGGAGGGGGCCATCACCCACTGTGCCACCAGGAACTTCGTACGAATGCTGGAGGAGAGGTGTTGGGGTGGGGCTGGACACCCACTGAATCTCCAGCCCTCCCGCAACCTGTGTCGGGGTGGGCTGTGGGGACTGGAGGTCTGCCGGACCTCCAGCCCGTGTTTGACAGGTCTGGGCTTTTGACAGCCCAGACCTGTCAAACAAGTGCAGGAGGATTTAGGCACAATCCTCCCACACTTATACCTCGTGATTAGAGAGAATTGCATGCTTAAATTTGCATGCAATTATCTCTGATCATAGGTGCAGTAAAGCCCCGTTTGGGGCTTTTGATCATCTCCCTGTTAGAGATTCCTCTCCCTTCTTCTGACCCATCAGGTACCCCACCCTCCCGATCAAGCATCCATCCACTCATCTCTTCCCTTACCTCCCCCCCCCCCCCCCCAATAGACATCTTTCTCCCTTTCATTCCTTCTCAATTCAGATTTGCAAATATTTGCATCATAATTTTACAATTGTGCTGAATGACAGTGTCTTTCTCTCCCTCCATCAGACATTCCTAAATCAGACTCCTCCTTCTCCATCAATTTTCCTTACCATGCAGCCCTTACTTTGTTCCTCTTATCCTCTTCTTGATCCATAAGAGCCCATGCTTTCCCTACCTCCTAGAGTTTGTTCCTTTTTTTTTTTTTTTTGCCTCTTTCCTCTCCTTTCATTGTTACAGAACCCAGCAGTCCGGGATGCTCTCTGCATCTTGTCTAGCTGTTGGAGCTGCTCCTTCCTCCTCCTACTGCTTTTCTCTTTTGAACCATGCAACTCCATACTTATGAAGCCACATATAGGGCCTTATTCTATAAAATTTATGCTCCTATAATGTATGTGCATAATTTACACTCCTAAATTACAAGATAACCTACTTTGAAGAATAGAGTATGCTCGTAACTTAGGAGCATAAATTATGCTCATAAATTTAGAAGCATAAAATTTTAGGAGCGTAAATTTAGGAGCATAACCTTTATAGAATAAGACCCATAGTTCCTAAAAGTGAGCCATGTAGGAGAGGGAGGAATGTTAGCAGCAGCTAGACAACCTGCAGAGAAAAGAGGTGGGGTGAAGAGATGCTCAGGACAATGGCCTAGCAATGCTACTCTTACCAGACATTAGTATCTGTTCACCCCTTGTAAATGAACAATGTACAAACAGCTTGAAAACAGGATTGTCTGGTCAAAAATGGGGCAAGAGGCAATCCTAGAGAGGTTCAGAAAAGACAATGATTAATATTAACCATAACTACTGATAGTTACAGTTAGGATCCAAGGGAGATGCTGTGAACGCAAGAACATTAAGGTCCACAGAGAACAATTCAGCACTACAAAAGCTTTCAGAAGTGTTCCAATCAAGCAAATGCACTGGATTTGATGCTACCTGGCTAGTAACCCATTGATAGGACTGGATGGCAAAAGAGACTGGCAGAAAGTTGTAGACCCTCTCATTCTAGGTCACCACTTCAAAATCTATTTCAGATCACTAGTGACAAAAAAATCCATTTTGGGTGATCCATGTGACATGAGCTGATGGCATTTTAATGACGTAGGAACTGCACCGAGACTCACAGTTTGGCCTTAACTAGCATCATGGTTAACAATAACAGAAGCCAAAGAAACGGATTTATTGTCTGTGCTTCGAGGTGATCCCTCCAAAACACCTTGCTAGAAGCACACCAGCAGGTGAATGAAAGGAAGTTCGTGCTGTTGCCTGTTCTGAAGATGCACTAGACAACTTGAAGATGCACTAGACAACTTAATTTCCTAGTCCTGGAAGTCCAGTAGCTAATATACATGCTAAAAATTCACTAGAAACATTGTTTTTATAACAGTTATTAGTTGTACTAAACATACATACCGGGCAATGAGTTACAGAACTGAACAGCAGTGGTATGATTGCATTGGGCCTCCAAGAAAGTATTAGGGTAACCTGCATGGAGCAGCTACAGCTAAAAACAGTTTTACAAAAGGATCAGGCTTTTAAAAAGACTAGAGTAAACATGGTTGAAACTCAAACTTCAATGGCATGAGGAGGCCAGATTTCTTTAGCTAACAGCTTCATATACGGTCTGTACCAGAGCCGGTGGTGGGAAGCGGGACTGGTGGTTGGGAGGCAGGGATAGTGCTGGGCAGACTTATACGGTCTGTGCCAGAGTCGGTGGTGGGAAGCAGGACTGGTGGTTGGGAGGCAGGGATAGTGCTGGGCAGACTTATACGGTCTGTGTCAGAGCCGGTGGTGGGAGGCAGGGATAGTGCTGGGCAGACTTATACAGTCTGTGCCAGAGCCGGTGGTTGGGAGGTGGGGCTGGTGGTTGGGAGATGGG
Organism: Microcaecilia unicolor; assembly: GCF_901765095.1. NCBI lineage: Eukaryota > Metazoa > Chordata > Amphibia > Gymnophiona > Siphonopidae > Microcaecilia > Microcaecilia unicolor. The sequence goes on from NC_044032.1 coordinate 597,900,918, forward strand.
GATAGTGCTGGGCAGACTTATACGGTCTGTGCCCTGAAGAACACAGGTACAAATCAAAGTAGGGTATACACAAAAAGTAGTACAGATGAGTTATCTTGTTGGGCAGACTGGATGGACCGTGCAGGTCTTTTTCTGCCGTCAGCTACTATGTTAACCTTGGTGGCTGTGGATATTAGAAAACTTGGAAGAAAACATAGAAGTGGATTGGATGTTAGCCTTAAGTACTAGTCTTATAAGCAGCAAAGCTGATAATAACATGGCCAGAAATGGCCTACTAGCTGATGGTAGAGACCATCACCTACAGATTTCAGGCATGCTTGGAACAGAAGTAGTAGGAAAGAGCTAAGAGGTCATGTAGAAAAGAAGGGAGATTGGCAAATTGGTTTTCTCTTGAATAAAGGTAGATTTCATCTAAGTACAGTTGATGAGCAACTTTGGTCTTTTCTGTAGATGGAGTATACATGTGACCAGAATGAATGGGAAGTATGAACAGGTGGAATATACATCCACAATGTCCTTGAAAGCTTTTCACTCACTGTCTACAGAAGGTGCATGAGTCATTTATTCAACATAGCTGTTAAAAAGGCATGGCACCGCGACACCATAGCACTTAATAAAAATGACTGCATTTTCTCTCTTATCACAATGCTCATTAACACCTCCTTAACAATTAGAAAGGTGGTGTTTTCAGTCACTCATCTAAATGAACTCTGTAGAAAGAAAATACTTTAATTAAAACCCAAATTTAAACATCTTGGACTTATTCTATTTAGTTTCTTCAAAGTTCCAGCTGGACCACATGTATGTCTCTGTTGATCACCCCACCCCTCACCTATCCACACCCATCCTGTTAGAATATCTACGATATGCTTTGATGTCCCCATGCATACCTCCAACCCACCCCCATCCTCCCACCCTGTCAGACTGTCATAGTAATCCTTGAATGTTTTCACTTATATACACTGTCAGCTAGCACATTTGCTTATTTCCGATCTGACGAAGAAGGGCAACCTTCGAAAGCTAATCAAAAAATGTATTAAGTTATGTCCAATAAAAAAGGTATCATCTTATTTTCTTTTCCATGTTTTATTTTGTTTGATTTCTACTGATAACCATGATTCCATAGAAATTGCCACAGAATTGACAGTTTATCTAAAACTTAACCCTTGCAAAACTACCCAGTTACTTTAATTTTATCTCACATGCTCCTTATCCACTCCTCAGAGTAAGCCTGCCCTGCCTTGCTTTGGCCTACTGTCAATACTGCTGCTACATATAACATGGGTCACAGGAAACAGTTCAACCATGGCTGAAAGGAGGCAAAAGCACATTGGGTCAGCAGTAAAAATAAATAGTAGGTGGGAAGGATAAAGCTGAGAGTGATACAGTACGAGGAAATGGATGAAGGCAAAGGTAAAAACAGGAGAAAAGGGAATGAAAACTAGGGCGGAAAGACGAGGCAAGAAGTGACAGGAGATGAAAGGGGTAGGTTAAAGGTAAAGAAGAAAAAATGGAAATGAAAAAATAAGAGATGATCTAAAATTTAGGGGCCCTTTTACTAGCCGTGTAAGCACCTACAAGCACCCAACGCATGCCAAAATGGAGTTACCGCCCGGCTACCGCATGGCTCTTGCGGTAATTTCATTTTTGGTGTGCGTCCGATACGCGCATCTGAAAAATAATTTTTATTTTCGGACGCGCATATCAGACGCACGTAGGCCATTACTGCCTGGTTACCATGTGAGAAAAGCAAGCAAATTAATAATATAATGAAATGGAGTGTGGCAATATATCAGACCATCAGATGTCACTGTCAGCTTTCAAAGAATGGCTTTTACAGTTTATCTAAAAGGTGTTACTGTCCCATAGCACCAAGTATTAGTTGGAAGTACGCATAGCAATCATAAAGAAAAGCTGTACAGTTCATTCAGTAGGTTTTAAAATAGAAATTAGAACAATAAAAATGAAATACAAATCTGAACTAAAGGTAACCCATCAGAGATACAGGTGCAAGGTGGGGAAATCATGCGGAGTAATCTCAGTTAGAAAGAACAATTTTCTTCCTGTGTTATACTCTATCAAAGTCTCCGTGCTGCAGAAGATGGAACTAAAGATGGGCAGCCCAAAAATGTTCATTATTTTTTCTCGTGTCATTTACAGCATTGTCCCCAAGTAACCAAAAGAAATAAACAATGTTAAGAGAGATGGTCTTTTGAAATAGGATGCCTTTTTTCAGAAAAAGAGGGCCCATTCTTTCCCGATGGCTCATACATGTGTAGCCTTGCTTTTCTTAGAGAAGCCATTGGGGAAATCAGAACCACAAGTCCCTGCATGCAATGGGGTAAGCCCAGGACCGGATCAATCCTGTCAGGCAATCCTAATGTGTTCACACACGTTGCAAAGGCTGTACACTGCACACTTACCAGCAAATGAAAAAAAGACAAAATCTCATTTTTTCTGCTTTTTCATTTGTTAATGTCATGCAACAACATGGGATATGTCACTCATATTTCCCATGGCTTTGCAAATGACAGCCCAACCCTAGCTGGAACTGCTTATCCCAAAGAAATGCACTGGACTATTTTTGGGGGGAGCTTATTTCTCCAAATTCCCCAGTTATATTTGTCCCATTTTTTAAACTTGTGTCTTACTTGTTAACCTGCCCCTGCCCTCACCCCACCCAGCCAAATATGGTCCTGTTGCTGTTCTATTAGATTTGAGTTTTATTTTGCTCCCAAACGGTTAACTCTGTGTGTTATTTCTTTACATCAACCAAATCTGGATTTGGCTGTGTGCATAGGGGTTTCTTTATCTTTTCTGCTTTTTTTATTTCTTTATATTATTTATTGATTTTTAAAACAAGTCCATTTTCTCATTTATGTTCGATTTCCCTTCAAGGAACAAAGCAAATTCATCCATGACATTTTTTTATTGGGTCAATATTCAAAACACTTATCTATATATAAGTGCTGCTGACCAGGATATTCAGATGCACTATTATTATTATCCAGATAGTGCTTCTGAATATCCTTATAGATTGCCTTGGCACTATGGGGGCAATTCTATAAAGGGGTGTTTAGATGTGGGTACCCCAATGCAGGACAAGGAGAACCTATTTTATAATGGCATCTGGGTGCCGGATTCCGTAAAGAGTACTAGTATAAATCCACATCCGCATGCCTAAAGGGGTGAATTCTATATAAGGCGCAGAAAAAAAAATCAGCACCACAAAAAGCACTATTCTATAAGCCACACTTAAAGTTAGGCATGGTTTATAGAATAGCGCTTAGGCCCAGGAATCAAGCCCAACTTTAGGCATGGTCATTTGCACCAACTGAAGCATGGTGCAAATGTACGCGCCTAATTTGGGCATATACCCCCCCCCCCCCTTATTCTATAACAACGCACATAAATGTATTTATTTTACTTATTTATGACATTTCTATCCCACATTATCCCAAAGAAAGCTCATGTTCAATGTGGCTTACAAACACTATAGGATAATACATAATATGAAAATGTAGCAGATTATATAGAACATTATGCATTGTAACATCATAGACTAAACAGATAAAGCAAGGAATGATTAATCAGAAACACAACAGTTTTACGAAGGTGACTGATGGGTAAAGGAAAAGCTTGAATTGAGCAAAAGATTAACTATAACTTTTGCTCAATAATGTTGTGGCAAGTAGGTTACATTAGAACAGAGCCGGTGGTGGGAGGCGGGGCTGGTGGTTGGGAGGCAAGGATATTGCTGGGCAGACTTATACGGTCTGTGCCCTGAAAATGACAGACACAAATCAAGGTAAGGAATAAACTCATATGTGCTACTTTTTGTGTATCTTGTTGGGCAGACTGGATGGACTGTGCAGGTCTTTTTCTGCCGTCATCTACTATGAAACATAGTAGATGACGGCAGAGAAAAACCTGTATGGTCCATCCAGTCTACCCAACAAGATAAACTCATATGTGTTACTTTTTGTGTATACCTTACCTTGATTTATATCTGCCATTTTCAGGGCACAGACCGTAGAAGTCTGCCCAGCACTAGCCCCACCTCCCAACCACCAGCCCCGCCTCCCACCCAATCTCCGCAAAGTTTCTGAGGATCCATTCCTTCTGAATAGGATTCCTTTATGTTTATCCCACACATGTTTGAATTCAGTTACTATTTTCATCTTCACCACCTCCAAGTATCCACCACCCTCTCCGTGAAAAAATACTTCCTGACATTTTTCTTGAGTCTGCCCCCCTTCAATCTCATTTCATGTCCTCTAGTTCTACCACTTTCCCATCTACGGAAAAGGTTCATTTGCGGATTAATACCTTTCAAATATTTGAACGTCTGTATCATATCACCCCTGTTTCTCCTTTCTTCTAGGGTATACATGTTCAGGTCAGCAAGTCTCTCCTCATACGTCTTGTAACGCAAAGAATGAAAAGGGGTTAAAGGGGCCATTTTATAAAGGCAGACTGAAAAATGGCCTGCGGTAATATAGACGCGTGTTTTGGGCGCGATCAGAATCATTTTTCAGCACACCTGTAAAAAAAATGCTTTTTTAAATTTTTTGCCGAAAATGGACGTGCAGCAAAATGACCTGCGCGCATCAAATGCCACTTGGCCCGTGTCCAATACACGTGTCCAAAAATAAAAACTATTTTTCAGATGCGCATATCAGACACGTGCCAAAAATGAAAGTACTGCATGAGCCATGCGGTAGCCGGGCAGTAACTCCATTTTGGCATGCATTGGGCACTAGTAGATGCATACGCATCTTAGTAAAAGGGCACCTAAATTTTCCAAGGTAGGGGTTGCCTTTGCCCCACCCACATATACGGCCCCATACAGTTACATGCTATATGTCACTTACGCATGCTCATATAGAATAGCACTTTTTTAAAAATAATTTTCAACAATAAATCACAAGTCAAAACCACTTGTTCCAGAAATATAGAAAGAATTTCTGTTAAAAAAACAAAAAGGAAAAAAATCAATTATAGGTAACAGTGGAAATGTGAAAAAAAAAAAAAAAAAAAAAAAAAAATGAGTTAAGGAGAGCAACTCACTCAAATTAAGGAAAATGCCTAACCAGGACTAATCCCACTATATGTTTGATGCAAAGTTAATTATGCTGTTTTTCTACTGGACAACTTCTTCAGGGTCAGATTATATAAAACAACACTTAAGGCAATTGTGCTCGGTACATGGCACTTTTGCTGCATTTACGCATGTAAGATGCACATGACTACAGGTGTGCAGTTACAGAATTGACCTTCGTGTGTAGAGTCCCAGGGCAGAGAGTGGGTGGAGCCAGGGCAGTCAGAGAGTATATCCAAATAGTGGCAATATTCTGTCTACAACCTAGGACAGAAGGCTGCCCTAACCCCGATAAATTAATCAGGATAGCAGATTAAGGGATTCTTTTACTAAGGTGCGCTGAAAATGGCCTGCACTAGTGTAGGTGCCTGTTTTGGATGCATGCAGATCCATTTTTCAGTGCGCCTGTACAAAAAAAGGCCTTTTTTTTTAAAGCTGAAAATGGACGTGTAGCAAAAATGAAAATTGGCGTGCATCCATTTTGGGCCAGAGACCTTACCGCCACCCATTCTCTTAGCTATAAGGTCTCACACATTAATCGGGTGGCAATCGTCAGCACACATACAAGGTCGATTACCGCCCGGTTAGCGCTGTGCATCAGAAAATAAATTATATTTTCCAGTGTGCATAGTGGATGCATGTAAAAAATGAAATTACCGCCCTGTCCACGCGGTAGCCGGGCGGTAGTTCCAAATTGGCGCACGTTGGGCGCGCATAGGCACCTTTGTGGCTTAGTAAATACTTAGTGAATACTGTCACTATGCAGATAAGTTCCAGATGCAGCTGCAATTGAACTTTCCAAATATTCAGCCGTTATCTGGACAGTGACGATGAATATCTGCATATTTGACTGCTGCAGTCAGTTTAAAAAAAAACAAAACAAAACATGCTGAGTACGGTGGCTGAATACTCACTGTTATGTTTTTATAGACTTTTTCCTCTGTTTGCTGTAGACCACTTAGAATCATAGATTGACAGTACAAAGGTTATTTTAGATAAAACATAATAGCATCAGTCTCCAGGGGCAGATACAAACACTAAAATGGAGGCAAAAAGTGCCTTGGCAATTTGAAACTGCACAAGAGATGAATATGAAGCACAAGAGGACAAAATCAAGTCTAAGTTATGTCAGAAAAGTCAGTGAGGTGGAATCCATCCAGAATGCTGTGGTCAGGGTAAGTGGTGGCTAGGCTGAAGTCAGCATTTTGTTGATTACAGACGTGGGTAAAATGTTTAAGAACCGAGAAATACTTCATCCTCATGAACGCAGCATAATCCAATTGATTTCTTGATGGGTAAATTTTTTGAAGCAAGTCCATGGAAAACATGTTTTTCAGACACTCACCCCCCCTCCCGTTTACAAAGCCACACGGCATCGACAACACAGCCCGTTCAAAGTGAACGGGCTGTGTCGGCAGTACTGTACCATCAGCCACTAGCGCAGCTTTGTAAACAGGGGCCTCAATTAGGGGCCCTTTTACAAAACATTGGTAAACCCAACGTGGGCTTAATGCATGCTAACCCTGAACTACCGCCTGCCTAATGCAGCCGCCATCGGTAATTCCACCTTGAGGTGTGCCATTTCCGGCATGCCGGAAAAAAAGTGTGTGTTATACAAGGCTTTTTTTTTGAGGGGGTACTGAGTACCGGCACCTTTTCCAGTGTCTGTTAAAATTGACCCATTGACCACATGTTTTAATGAAAGAGCTCAGGCTCAACACGCCAATTCTGCCTTGTCATAGATTCTGTGACTGGTTGCAGGGGGCCTGGCTATTGTGGAATGAGTCCCTCAGTGATTACCCCACCCCTGAAGGGTGGCCTGGCATCTGAGTACCGGCACCTTTTTTGCTAGAAAAATTGCACTGGTGTTATAGCATATCAGGAGGAGGTGATAAGTGTGGCTGCACTATAAGTCATGAGAACAAAGGAAGAACAAAAGGGTTTTCAGGACTGGAACAAACAAGAGCTCTTTAATAAGGAGACCCAACACAAGCTGTTTTCCGGCATGTATAAGAACTGCCAAAAAAAATAGCGAGTCCACATTCAATCAGCCACAGTCAATAAGTAAATCGCCCAAACCAGTTATTATTGCTGTCTTGATCAACACACTCTTAACATCACTAGCAGTACGTGGCAGTTCTCTTAAACAACAAGATCGTGATTGTGGTGGTTTTTGTACGATAAACAAGGGTTCAGATCATTATTGACCACTGACACAGGTGCACAGAAGCTGAAACACGGCCCGTGTCTGGTCTCCTTAATAAAGAACTCTTGTTTGTTCTAGTCTTGAAGGCCCTTTTGTGCTTTTCTTTGCTCTTGTGGTTTGTGTACTTTTGATCTTCTCTTCTGTTACCCTGCGCACTATCAGTCTTGACAGCTAGTGCTTGGTACAGACCTGCATGCTAGGTGTCAGCTAGCCACTCCTCTGACATGCCCGTATCAAGCCCAGCTTGCACCCTACCTGACCTCGGCAGCCAGTGAGGGTTTTTCTACCGCACTGCTGGTTTCAATGGACAGTAAACACTAGTGCAGATTGGTGTTAATGTCTTTGGTATAGTAAAACCTCTGTGAAGCAGCTTAGTAAAAGGGTCCTTATGTGGCCCATATACTAAGTTGCATTAGCTATTTAATACCACAATTAGCATGCACTTATGTGAAAAGCTGTGTTTTGGGGCAAGGACTGCCCTTGCAGTTAACACTGAAGCCATTACCACTTATGATCTGCTAACATGTAGCTAACTACGTTCCACATCATCATCTGTCACACACAGTGCACAGTAAATAACTGCTCTCATTAACTGGAAAAAGTGCTGGGAACAACACTTAACACGTCTTAACTTCACATTAGGTAAAAACCTTAGTGCATTTAAGTAAGAAGGGGCCTATGTATTACGGATGTGGTATCAACCTGTACTACGAATTTTCATGTTAGTATTTGATGCACTAAAAGCATTTTTAAAATATATTAAAAGAAAAACAAAACTGAACACATTTACTACTTTCTAGCTTCATTGTGTGCCCCCTAGTCCTTGTATTTTTGGAAAGAGTCATCCCTGCCCCATTATCATTTTCGTTGCAGTTCTCTATACCTTTTCTAATTTCACTATATCTTTTTTTGACATGCGTTGACCAGAACTGAACACAATATTCGAGGTGCGGTATCACCATGGAGCAATAAAAAGGCATTACAACGTCCTCATTTTTGTTTTCCATTCCTTTCCTAATAATATCTAACATTCTATTTGCTTTCTTAGCCGCTGCCGTACACTGAGCAGAGGGTTTCAACGTATCATCAATGGTGACACCTAGACCCCTTTTCTGGTCGGTGGCTTCTAATGTGGAACCTTGCATCACGTAACTATAGTTCGGGTTCCTCTTTCCCACAAGCACCACTTTGCACTTGTTCACATTAAACATCATTTGCCATTTGGTTGCCCAGTCTCATAAGGTCCTCTTATAATTTTTCACAATCCTCTTGTGATTTAACAACTTTAAATAACTTTCTGTCATCAGCAAATTTAATTATCTCACTAGTTACTCCCATCTCTAAATCATTTATAAATATGTTAAGCAGCGGTCCCAGCACAAACCCCCGGTGTACCCCACTATCTGTTCTTCTCCATTGAGAAGACTGATCATTTAATCCTACTCTGTTTTCTTTTAACCAGTTTTTAATCCACAATAGAACACGACCTCCTATCCCATGACTCTCCAATTTCCTGTTGAGTCTTTCATAATGTACTTTGCCAAATGCCTTTTTAAAATCTAGATACACAATATCAACCAGCTCACCTTTACCCACATGTTTGTTCACCCCTTCAAAGAAATGTAATAGATTGGTGAGGCAAGATTTCCCTTCAGTACATTCATGTTGACTTTGTCTCATCAATCCATGCTTTTGAATATGCTCTGTAATTTTGTTCTTTATAATAGTCTCTACCATTTTGATGGGCATTGACGATTTTATTTAATTGGTAGTGTTCATAGCACACACAAAGCCAAAATTCATGTTTCAAATTAAACAAAAAAAACAAGCACGCCTCCCCAACTCCCCTTCCCCTCATAAAACGGTAGTTTACTTATTTAAATTCATTTCAGTTTTAGTATTTTATGCTTCTTGACCACAGTTTAGGACTCAGGTCCCCCCCCCCCCCCCCCCCCCCCCCCCGATCTCAGTTAATGAGAAATGCTGGATCCCGTACTTTTTATACAGTCATCTGTGGTAGAACAGATACCATTAGGCCAGTCTTATTACATCTGAGAGCAGCATCTTAAATATTGCACACGCCAGATGGTCTCTGCAAATAAAGCAGCAGGAGAGAACAGGCTAATGCTTCTCAAATCAAGCAACCTGTGCCAAGAGTCTGTCAGTCCTTCATCTGTGGCCTGCTAACCAGTTCTGTCACCATGGCAACGTTTACTAAAGAAAAATATTGAATTTTCAGTCACATGAGCCTTGACTGCCAGGAAGAACTTTCCTGTGCATTCTAGATGGCCTATAGTACTACATCCTGCTAATCTTGTCAGTCTGGCTATACAGTTCCTACTCTCAAGGAACATTGGCTTTCACTAAGTACACAATTAATCAGCAGGGTGAATTATTTCACTTTCCATCTGAAAAAGATTAAATTGTGTGTGGTATATTCCTAACACAAAAACTGTATACTACAATTATGAAAGCAATACAAATGAAAAAAACCTAAACCTGAACCTATGGGCACAAGTGTTACGCACAGTATTCCAACCTTTTTATATTATAATTGGACTAGTAAAAGAGGCCCGTTTGGTAGAGTAATGAAACAGGCGCTAGCAAGGTTCCACGCCCCCCTCCCTACCTCCCTGTCTGTCGTCCGAGTTCCAGCCCCCCTCCCCTCCGAGTTCCATGACCCCCTCCCTCCCTCTGTCCCTCTCTGTCGTCCGAGTTCCAGCCCCCCTCCCTCCCTCTGTCTCCTCCGAGTTCCAGGTCCCCCTCCCCTTCGAGTTGCAGGACAACCCCTCCCCTGCCCTTCCAGTTCCACATCCCCCTCCCCTTCAAGCTGCAGGACGCCCCCCTCCCCTCCTCCGAGTTCAACACCACCGCACCTCCCTCCCTCGAATTGCAAGCAGGACCTGTCCTCCGGCAGCCCCTCACCTTCCTACATGCCGGCTGTAATTTAAAAATTGTTACCTCGGGGTCCGGCGTCAGCATTGAAGGCGAGCGGCACTATAGACTGCCTACTCATCTGTCTGAGCTCTGCCTCTGGTCCCGCCTTCATTTCCTGTTTCCGGAAGGAGAGGGGGGGCGTCCTGCTGAACTGAGAGGGGATGGAGAAACATCTAGAGAAAATCTGCTATAGTACAAGGAAAGGAAACCATGGAACATGTACTCCTTGGAGTAACATAATCCAGAACTAGAAAACCTAAGGAAAGTTATAAAAGATGTTCAAACGCTTTCTGGAGATGAATTACTAATAGAAATCCCCCGCCAAAACTTCAAAAATAGTCACAAATACAAAACCTCGCAGGACACAGCGATGCCACCACGTATTACAGGACCCAACCTACAGCTACCCACATAGAAAAGGCATTCAAAAAAGTCTCATTCATGTGAATGTGGCATATATGATCCAATGAAAAACATTGCAAGAGATGCTACACAAGAGAAACAAGTCAAAACTGAGGATGCATATCATCTTGTTAATCAAACTATTACATAAAAAAAACAATGGCAAATCAGCATGGTGGGCATACCCAGAAGGTGATTTTGAGGTGAGCCAATGAGTAAGCATAAGGCCTTTCATCTCTGCCCCCCCTCCCCACCCAACCAAGCTTGTCTAGAAGGGGATCCCTAAGCTTCATCAGCTGAAGACAACCATAGCCCAAACATCCAGGCCATCATAAGTACTTAAGTATTGCCATAATGGGAAACACCAAAGGTCCATCGAGCCCAGCATCCTGTTTCCAACAGTGGCCAATTCAGGTCACAGATACCCGGCAAGATCCCAAAAATGTACAAAACATTTTATACTGCTTATCCCAGAAATAGTGGATTTTCCCCAAGTCCATTTAATAACGGTATATGGACTTTTCCTTTAGGAAGCCGTCCAAACCTTTTTTAAACTCTGCTAAGCTAACCGCCTTTACCACATTCTCTGGCAACGAATTCCAGAGTTTAATTACACGTTGAGTGAAGAAAAGGTTTCTCCGATTCGTTTTAAATTTACTACATTGTAGCTTCATCAAATGCCCCCTAGTCCAAGTATTTTTGGAAAGCGTGAACAGGCGCTTCACATCTACCTGCTCAACTCCACTCATTATTTTGTAGACCTCTATCATATCTCCCCTCAGCCGCCTTTTCTCCAAGCTGAAAAGCCCTAGCTGCTTTAGCCTTTCCTCATAGGGAAGTCGTCCCATCCCCTTTATCATTTTCGTCGCCCTTTTCTGCACCTTTTCTAATTCCACTATATCTTTTTTGAGATGCGGCGACCAGAATTAAACACAATATTCGAAGGCTCCCCCTTCCCCAGAACGTTGCCCAGTTCCTAACACATCTAAAACCCTCCTCCCTGCACCATTGTCTCATCCACGCATTAAGACTCCGGAGCTCTGCCTGTCTCTTGGGCCCTGCGCGTGGAACAGGTAGCATTTCAGAAAATGCTACCCTAGAGGATCTGGATTTGAGCTTTCTACCTAAGAGCCTAAATTTGGCTTCCAGAACCTCTCTCCCACATTTTCCTATATCATTGGTACCCACATGTACCAAGATAGCCGACTCCTCCCCAGCACTATCTAAAATCCTACCTAGGTGACGCATGAGGTCCGCCACCTTCGCACCAGGCAGGCAAGTCACCAGGCGATCCTCACGTCCACCAGCCACCCAGCTATCTATATGCCTAATGATCGAATCACCAACTACAACGGCTGTCTTAACCTTTCCCTCCCGGGTAGCACTTGGAGACATATCCTGGGTGCGAGAGGATAGTACATCCCCTGGTGGGCAGGTCCTGACTACAGGAGTACTTCCTACTTCACCAGGGTGATGCTCTCCTTCAAGAAGACCTCCCTCCTCCAAGGTAGCACAAGGGCTACCAGACTGGAGGTGGGACTTCTCTACAACATCCCTGTAGGTCTCCTCTATGTACCTCTCTGTCTCCCTCAGCTCCACCAAGTCTGCTACTCTAGCCTCAAAAGAACAGACACGTTCCCTGAGAGCTAGGAGCTCTTTGCATCGGGCACACACATATGACATCTCACCAACTGGGAGATAATCATACATGTGACACTCAATGCAAAAGACTGGATAACACCCCTCTCGCTACTGGACTGCTAACTCCATCTTAGTGTTTTTGAGTTTTTCAATAACTTAAAACTTGCTACAGTATTAAGGATATTAGCCTAATATAAAAGTGTCTTTTAGTTTATATAGTATATTGTATGATTTAGTTAGTGTTTCGTTCTTAGATGGTAATGAAATGTATTTAAAACTCTGTAAGAGCACTCCTTGCTTGTTACCCTAATTACAATAACTGACTATAAATGAAGAGATGTCCTAGGGGTGGGTGGGAAGACTAAACTAGATTCTGCGGTGCCTGTTAGATTCTGTTAATGCTGTGGTACAAAGTTTTTAAAACTAAGTGGAAAAGACTATGGAGATTAGTTGATAAAATTTGCTTTTTATATTTTTATTTTGCCATTTTATTTTGCCTAACACCAACCTACAATTCGTCCTTTAAACCCCAATCTTTAAGTTCCCAAAGCAAAATAGTGTTCGCTTACCAGAGAAATTTTCTCTTCTCTCGGAACTTCTCAGAATAGTGGTGCTTAGCAGCCATGCTCCCAGCTGCAGATGCTGGTCCCCCTTGCATACTCAGTTTAAAAATACTACCTTCGTGGCTTTCGCCTAGGCATAGACGTCGGCCATTGGGCTTGTGTCCTGTTATCCTACACACTTTCTCTCACTGGGATAAAACGGATATGGTAAAAGATTTCCATCATGCTACATTTTCTCCTGTTGCTTACAACCCATTGTTTCCCCTGGGCTGTCTCCCCTCTGATTTGACTAGGTGGAAGCAGAATGGCTTAGAATGCTGGGGATAGTTGGTGGATGATAGATTTCTTACATTTGCAGAACTGTCTTGATCATATCATTTGCTGCCGGTGACTTTCTTGCCTTTATCAACTACTTAACTTTTTTTTCTTCCTGGAAGTTGAAAGCAAAGTTATTTGATGATGAGTCTTTCCTTGAGGAGGTCTGTGAGGACTTCCATTGAACAAAAATTTCTTATCTCTTGTTTCCATCATCACCTTTGAGGTTCTTTGCCTGGTGTTTCATGGAAGTTGCATCGGTTAAAACCTCTACTCCTGTGGACATTCATGAGAATTGTATGAAAGTTCGTTATCGCTGGTATTTGACTCTGGTGCATCTTCATCATATGTATGCCGCAGTCTTACCATGTTGCTGGCGTAATTGTGGCAAGCATGGGATAGGTCATATCTGATGGACTTGTCGAAAAGTGATTGCTTTTTGGAAATCTGTCCAAGCTCGTACACAGCAATGGCTTGGGCATGCAATTCCATAGAATTCTGCAATTTTTCTCCTTAATAAGCTTCTATCAGGTGCCACAAGAGATGGTTGCCTGTTTGCTAAGCAGTGGTTCAATGCTGCTCATCATGTGATTGCATGAGCCTGGAAGTGGCCCTGTTGCCCACCATTGAACACATGATATAACATGCTCTGGTACATTTGTGAGGTGGAGAGGCTTGTAGATGATCAGAGATGAGCCTTGCCCAAGTGGGAGAAGATATGGCTTCCCTTTATCACATCAGGTCTTTAGTATGTTTTGACTCTTATTCTTGTTATTTTTCTCAGGGAAGGGGGTAGGCTGGTGGTGTGCAAGTTGGGGGGAGGGGTGGAATTGGAAGAGGGCTCCTGTTTGGTTTATGGGTTGGGGGTGGTGGTTATACATATAAAAAAAAAAATTCAAAATGTAGGTGTACTGTAAGTATCTTTCCTTTTGGTTCTTGGTTTGAGATTTACATTTGTCGTCATATGATTGTTTTTTGGTTTTTTTTTTTTTTGTATTTTGTTAAAGCCCATAAGTTACACTTGTAAATAAAAAAAAACACTTTGGAAGCCCAGAAGAGATGTATTCCACTTGTAATAGGCAGAAGAAAGGCCAAACAGTCAATGAGGTGAATGAAGCTATTATAACTAATAACTTTCAAAAAATAGGAAACAGCATAAACACTAAAAAGTTAATGCCAAGCACTGATAATGAAGGAAAAAAATTGAAGAAGCAAAAACCACACAGGGGCAATATTCAACTAGCTGAATTAGGCACAGATTTTAGGCCCAGCCCCTATCCAGGTACTGGCACTGACTAGCCAGGTAATCAGTGGTCAGCCTTTTTGCTGTCCTAAGTTACCCGGATAGTCTCTGAATGCAAGCGGTACTCAGATAACTTCCAGCTCCATCATTATTTCATCCCCAGCCCACCCCAGCACTAACTGGCCAGTAACAGAATATCCTGTGGAGACCCAGTCAGTACTAGTTAACTGAGTAACAGGGGCTCCTACCTAGTTAACCTGATTAATACATACTTTCACATACATTCAATGAAAAACGTCTGTGCGGTAGTAAGCTGGACCATTAGATAATAAAGGGATAAGAGGGGAACTCAGGGCAAACAAGGCCATAGCAAAGAAACTAAATTATTTTTTTTTGTTCAATTTTTATTGAGGAAAATCTAAAGGTTCTACCCATGCCAGAAATGGTATATAAAGATGATGATTGAGGAACGGAAACAAATCTCGGTGAACCTGAAGATATAGTAGGCTAAATTGATAAGCTTAAAGAGCAGCGATCACCGGGACTGGATGGTATACACCCCCCCCCCCCCCCCCCAGAGTACTGAGAGAACGCCAATGAAATTGCAAATCTACTATTAGCAATCTCTAACCCACCATTAAAATTATCTATATTACCTAAAGACTGGAGGGTGGCCAACATAATGCCATTTTTTTAAAAGGGTTCTATGGATGACCCAGGAAACTACAGATCTGCGAGTCTGACATCAGTGTGGGGCAAACTGGTAGAAACTATCAAAGAACAAAATCATAAGAGTTGCCCCTACTGGGTCAGACCAAGGGTCCATCTAGCCCAGTTACCTGTTTCCCAACAGCGGCCAGAATAGGTCACAATACCTGCTAGAGTCCCAAAAAGTGGCAAGATTCCATACCACTTAATCCTAAGGATACGCAGCGGCTTTCCCCATGTGTACCATAACCGTTTATGAGCTTTTCCTTCAAGAATTACCTAACACATTGTACCATTAAACCATGTTTTTCAAAGTCAACACAGGCAAGGCAAGACTTCTCTTGGCTAAATCTATCTGCTGCATTTTTTGGAAGGCGTAAATAAATATGGATAAAGGTGAGCCGGCTGGTGCAGTGCATCTAGGTTTTCAGAAAGCGGTGGTAGGCGGTAAGGGCTCACATGTGGTAATCGGACCTCCAGCCCCCATGTCACTGGCACGGGGTGGGAGTACTAGGCTACCAAGGCCATGCTGTTTGGGATCTGGTGGTCTCATGGACCTCCAGCCTGTGTTTGACAGGTCTGGGCTTTTGACAGCCCAGACTATCAAACAAGTGCAGAAGGATTGTGCCGAATCCTCCCACACATCACCACATGATCAGAGATAATAGTGCACATAAATTTGCATAGTATTATTTATGATCATACAGGTGGTAAAGCCCCACGCTGTTCCAGCGCTATTTTTAGAGCACTGTTTGGAACAGCGCGGGGCTTTCGATGTATTTTTGCCCCCAAAACAATCTTTTCATAGTCTCCAAGTTCCTTATCAGCACTTTGCATTCCACTTGCCAATCCTTATGTTGTTTCCTATTATCTTCAATCAGATGCTTCTTCAATTTTCTGAAAGATATTCTTTTAGCTCTAATAACCTCCTTCACCTCACTTTTTTACCATGCTGGGTCTTGTTTGGCCTTCCATCTTTTTTAATACATAGAATACCTGGTCTGGGTAATTTTGAACATCATTGACTCCACATTTAAATTTTTGACCTTTTCAGCTGCTCCTCTAAGGTTTTTTTCCTCATTTTATCATAGTCTCCTTTCTGAAAGGAAAATGCTAACATATTGGATTTCCTGTGTGTACTTACTTCAGTTATTAAGCAAACCTGGTCATGTTATGATCACTGTTATCAAGCAGCCCCCGCATTATTACCTCCAGCTCCAGATCACTAAGGGCTAGGTCTAGAATTGTTTGCCCTCTTGTTGGTTCCTGAACCTGCTGCTCCATAAAGCAGTCCTTGATTTAATCTAGGAACTTTACCTCCCTAACATGCTCTGTTACATTCATCCAGTCAATATTGGGATAATTGAAATCATGAATATCACTAGAAAAGATACAATTTACCAAGGAATCTGCCTTGGAAATTTTTATCAATAACCCAGAGAAGGTTGTGATAAGTACTGCAGAAGCATGACTTATTTCTGACATTTCAGAACTGTGAACTGTTACTGAACTACAGAGTGCTTGTCAATTTTTGGGTGAACTGCTTGTTGGTCGTTTGGGGGGAAAGGGATGATATGTTTGGAAGTATGTTGAGGGGTTTTTTCCCCTATGACCAATGATGGATTGTGCCCTGCCAACTAACAAGTTTATCCAATTTTTGAGAGAGATTCTGAATATTCTGAGGGCTATTGTTATCTAGAGATTGCAATAGCTGAATATCATCAGCATATACATATAGTAAAGCCTAAAGATTGGGCCTGGTAAAGAAAAGGAGCTATAAAGATATTAAACAGCACAGGAGCCAACAAAGGCACTGAGGCACCCTAAAGAGTAATGAAAACAAGATTGAGAATCATTCCATAACACTACAGTCGTGCAACCTGCTAGGTAGGATGCAAACCAAGCAAAAACTATGCTCGAAATTCCAATTTCCTTCAACCGACCAAGCAACAAATCATGGTTTATATTATCAAAAGACGCTATCAAATCCACAGTGTTTATCCCATGTGTTTTTTGAATTATGTCACTGTTTTTCCACCACCTCCATCAGAAGAGCACTCCCAGGCATTCACCACCCTTTCCATGAAAGAGTACTTCCTGATACTACTCCTAAGTCAACCATTTTGCAACCTCATGCCCTTTAGTTCTACCACTTCCCCATCTCTGAAAAAAAAAAATGGGTTTGCATATTAATATCAAGTACTTAAACCAGAGCATCCCAAACCTTGGTTCGTAACTCCAAATGGGGTCACAACCTGGGTGGGCTCTTCATAAATGCATGATGATGCACCTCCTAGGGGGTCACACAATTTCCTTTTGCTGCTATCATAAGGTCTTAGTCAAAAAATAAACAAAAACAATTGACAAGCACCAATTTAAACATTTGTATCATCTCCCCTATTCTTCCTTTCCTCTAGGGCAGGTGTGGGCAACCGTGGTCCTAGAAGGCCACAACCCAGTTAGGTTTTCAAGATTTCCACAATGAATATGCACGAGATCCTATTTCTCATGCACATTCATTGTGGAGATCTTGAAAACCTAACTGGGTTGTAGCTCTCTAGGACCACGGTTGCCCACTCCTGGTCTAGGTTGTACATATTAAGGTCTTCAAGCTTTTTCTCATACATCTTTTGGAAAAGGATCAAATGCAAGACAGATGTGTTTATTATTATTAATTTAATTTGATAAACTGCTTTTCATCAGTAAACATCAAGCCCATGTACATAATCCAAAATAAAATACAGGAAAATATGCTTTGAAAAGGGGGAGAGGAACTGTAATCATTTTCAGGGCATGATAAAAACTGAGCAGACTTTGAGAACTGCAAAAATAAGTGAAGAAATGAATCGCCTTATGAGGCACCTTCCACATGTGGAGCTGGGATACAAGAATGACTACTTTCTGCTACCTTCTATTGCTTTTGGTACTCAAAGGAGGGCCTCAATGGCTGACCTTAATAGCAGAGTACGTTTATACTCTACTAACCATTCCTAAATGTGAAGAGGGCCTCGTAAATTAACAGTATCTTAAAACTGGGTCCACTATACTGAGAACCAATGTGGCTTATCACAATACCACCACACATTACTCATACAGTTGCATTCCATATGACCTATAATTTCTACATGCTTCTTTGTGGCAGGCCTATTTAAACAGGCTTAATAGCAATCCAAACAAGAATAAACCAATGCTACAGAAATGTTTATTTCAGCAAGATGTGGACTTGGCTTCTGCTGGCTATGGCACAGATAAAATATAGAGTTTTTAGGACAGTAGCAGTGTGTGTGTGGCATTAGAAAGAAACCTCTAAAGTCACCCCAGGTGTTCAGACCTAATTTATTTCTTTATTATTTAGATTTTGCTCACACGTTTTTCAGTAGTAGCTCAAGGTGAGTTACATGCAGGTACTCTGGATATTTCTCTGTCCCAGGAGGGCTCACAAAATTTGTACCTGAGGCAATGGAGGGTTAAGTGATCACAAGGAGCAGCAGTGGGGTTTGAACCGGCCACCTCTGGATTGCAAGACCAGTGCTCTAACCACTGGGGCAAAACGAGAGGTGGGGAAAGGGTACATCAGCTTCTCTCCACTACAAAACATCTAGGGTTCCTTTTACTAAGGTAGGCTAATTGATTTAGTGCATGCCAATTAATTAGTGTGTGTTAAATGTTATACGGTCTATAGGTACACAATGGACTGTGCAGCATTTAGTGTGCACTAAATCCACCAGTGTACTGTAATAAAAAGGACCCCCCCTAATTTATTAGCACTAAATTTTAACCTGATCTCACAAAACCTCAGATTGGTTGAAGGACGACAGCTTTCTGATTGCTGTGTTGTGGTCTGAACTAAAATGTTTGTATATATAGGTTTTTTTTCTCTCTTTTTAACTAAAGTATATTAAGCAATTAACATGGGAACCAGGCCACACCAACAGTTAACTCAGTAGAACACCACTTGGAGGGTAATTTTATAAGACCAGAGAATACAAGCAGAGGAATAAATCAAGAAGAAATTGAACAGGATCATACATGTTTTATTGGGAGTAACTAGTGAGGTAATTAAATTTGCTGATGACACAAAGTTATTCAAAGTCATTAAATCGCGGGAGGATTGTGAAAAATTACAAGAGGACCTTACGAGACTGGGCGTCTAAATGGCAGATGACGTTTAATGTGAGCAAGTGCAAAGTGATGCATGTGGGAAAGAGGAACCCGAATTATAGCTACATCATGCAAGGTTCCACGTTAGGCGTCACGGACCAAGAAAGGGATCTAGGTGTCGTCGTTGATGATACGTTAAAACCTTCTGCTCAGTGTGCTGCTGCGGCTAAGAAAGCAAATAGAATGTTAGGTATTAATAGGAAAGGAATGGAAAACAAAAATGAGGATGTTATAATGTTATAATGCCTTTGTATCGCTCCATGGTGCTACTGCACCTTGAATATTGTGTTCAATTCTAGTCTCCGCATCTCAAAAAGATATAGTGGAATTAGAAAAGGTGCAGAGAAGGGCGACGAAAATGATAAAGGGGATGGGACAACTTCCCTTTGAGGAAAGGCTAAAGCGGCTAGGGCTCTTCAGCTTGGAGAAAAGGCGGCTGAGGGGAGATATGATATAGGTCTATAAAATAATGAGTGGAGTTGAACCGGTAGATGTGAAGCATCTGTTCACACTTTCCAAAAATACTAGGACTAGGGGGCATGCGATGAAGCTACAATGTAGTAAATTTAAAACGAATCGGAGAAAATTTTTCTTCACTCACGTGTAATTAAACTCTGGAATTCATTGCCAGAGAATGTGGTAAAGGCGGTTAGCTTAGCAGAGTTTTAAAAAGGTTTGGACAGCTTTCTAAAGGAAAAGTCCATAGACCGTTATTAAATGGACTGGGGAAAATCCACTATTTCTGGGATAAGCAGTATAAAATGTTTTGTACTTTTTTGGGATCTTGCCAGGTATTTGTGACCTGGATTGGCCACTGTTGGAAACAGGATGCTGGGTTCGATGGACCTTTGGTGTTTCCCAGTATGGCAATACTTATGTACAGCTTTTAAAAACAAAAGCTGTAGTGAGCCAGTGGTACAGTATCGCAACAAAATGTTTTTGCAATCAGCCTGTGTCAGGGGCTCAGGTCATATTGAGGACTAATGTCACAATGAAGGATAACAATAGGTAGCAATGGATGGGAAACCTAGCAATTTATTTTTATTATTTTTTTGTTACATTTGTATCCCGCGCTTTCCCACTCATGGCAGGCTCAATGTGGCTTACATGGGGCAATGGAGGGTTAAGTGACTTGCCCAGAGTCACAAGGAGCGGAAAGTCTCTGCTTTTTGGTGCGTAGTAAGATTGGGTAATTTTAAAAACTGGATTTTTATGTAAACTGCTAATATATGCATGTAAATTGAGCTTTAATAAAATTAGATCATAACTAAAAGTAAGCATGCTGGGAAGGGGGAGTTAAGGCAGAAGTAGAGCCATTAACAAGGGCTGTGGAGTCAGTACACCAACCATCGACTCCGATTCAAGCTGATATTAGGTGTGAAATATTTTGTCCAGGATCTAAAGTACTGGTAAATATAACATTTACCAATACTTTAGATGCAGGATAAAGTAGTAAAACTGATAATAAAACATTATAATGTAGGGTAAATTTTATTATTTTGAAACTGGAGTCAGAGTTGGTACATTTTTACTGATTCCGTCTCCACCCCAAATTGCTTCCAGCTCCATAGTCCTGCCATTAACACCACTTCAACACGCATGTGGAGAGTCATTCTATAATAAGGTGCTTACTAAAATACGTATTTTATAAAGAAAATGTATGCAGCTACCTCTTCTCTTTTATAAAAAGCTAGCTTAACAGGCCAAAAATTCACACTTAGATGTTAGCAAGAATGCAAGTAAATTATAGTATTTTATAATATACAAACATACTTGTCTGCTCTGCCCAAACTCCAGCCATGCGCACACCCTCTCTCAAAGTACACACCATCCCCCAAATTCTATATATCACGCCTTCATATCTGCAAGGAAATCTAAGCGTATTTTACAACAATGTCCGTAACTAAATTTAACTAGCTAATCAGCACTGTCAATTGGATGTTAACAAGCAATTATCAACACTAATTGGCATTAAAATTTACACGCACAACTCGCTAAGTGTATTCTATAAAATGGTGCATGTAAATTCCAAGTCGCATAGTTGAAAAGGGGGCATGGTTATGGGCGGGTCTTGGCCATTTCTACAATCTATGCACATCATTATAGAATATACCCACTCTGCATCTAACTTTTTAAAATTTTATTTATTTTTTTTTTTGTTACATTTGTATCCCGCGCTTTCCCACTCATGGCAGGTTCAATGCGGCTTACATGGGGCAATGGAGGGTTAAGTGACTTGCCCAGAGTCACAAGGAGCTGCCTGTGCCGGGAATTGAACTCAGTTCCTCAGGACCAAAGTCCACCACCCTAACCACTAGGCCACTCCTCCACTCTTAGGAATTGGGATTTACGCCAAGTAAAAGATGGCCTAAACAGACACAATCAAATTTGGTTGTGTGGAGAGGTGCTCGGCGTATTCTATATACCATGTGGAAATTTAAGCCTATTCTAAAAAATGTAGGTATACTTTAGAAAATACGTCTAGGCATATTTTTTTTTTACTGCATGGATTTTTCAGGCACCATGTATAGAATCTAGCCCCTTGTGAATGCATGTAGTTTTATGCTTGTATTTTGGAAGAGGTCATTTCCACACATACATAACTAAAATACTGACATTTATACATATTGTTTATTTATTTAGATTTTGCTCACACCTTTTTCAGTAGTAGCTCAAGGTGAGTTACATTCAGGTACTTGGGATATTTCTAGGAGGGCTCACAATCTAAGTTTGTACCTGAAGCAATGGAGGGTTAAGTGACTTGCCCAAGGAGCAGCAGCGGGATTTGAACTGGCCACCTCTAGATTGCAAGACTGGTGCTCTAACCACTAGGCCACTCCTCCTCACAGAGGATGTATACTTCCTACCTAATTCTATAAATTTGCGTTAAAAAATTTTACATTTTGCATGCAAAATCGCCCATGCATGTTATAGAATAGTGTCAAGTTACAAATGTAACAATTTAATAATTATCTTCGAACTAGCATTGACAACCAATTATTAGCTCTAATTGGTGTAACCTTTAGTCAGGCTTCTGCAAATTGTGCACTAAGGGGGTCTTTTACAAAGGCACAGTAGTGTTTTTGGTACGCACTAATGATTAGCATGTGATAAATGCTAGAGACACCCATAGGAATATATGGGCATCTCTAGCATTTAGCGCACACTTATTTTTAGCATGTGCTAAAAATGCTAGCGTGTCTTTGTAAAAGAACCCCAATGGATTTTGCATGTACACCTGCAAGAGGGCATGGACCTGGGAAGGGCATAGACAGGTCAGGGGCGTGCCTAGCATTTACGCATGTGGGTTATAGTTATGCACTTTACAGCAGTTAGGGCTGAGCATTTACAGCAGCTGTTGAGCTAGCATAGGTGCTTGTACCTAATGTTAGATGCATAAATATGGGCTTACACTCTAGTCTATAAATGCAGTTACGTGTGTAATTACCATTATAGAATTCACACTTAGGGCTAGATTCGATAAATGGCACCAAAACAATTTGTGCTAAAAAAAAGAAAGGTTACGCCTAAAGTTTGACACAATTTTTCAAATAGCACTTAAGTCCCGGGGTTGTGCTTAAATGTAGGTGTGTCTATTTGCACCAACAAAAAATGTGGTGGAAATACGCATCCCTAAATCTAGGCACGCAGCCCCTTTATTTTATAATTGCGCACATAACCAACAACCACACCAATGATCCACCTGAAACAGCAGATGACCCTCCCGTTTCCATGCCCCCTTTTTTGGGACACAAGTAAAATTTAGGTGTGGATTACCTGTGTACATCTTAATTGATTCCAATTAGCACCAATAGCTTGTTAAAAAGCAATTATTGGTGCTAATTATTCAATTAATATATGCACACAATGTAGGCATGCATCCATATTTGTGCGAGCTTCTCAAAGTATCATTTATAAAATTAAGGGGACAGCGCACATCATCCCACTGCTTAACCTTAGGCGACCTGCAGAGAATTACCTTACTGTGAATAGGTGTATGGGAAAATGTTGGGCATAGCCTCAGTTAATACAGAGGTTTTGGAGTTACCACATTAATTTTGGCCATTAACACTGCAAACTTTTAATGCAGCTAGGGAAAAGGGGACAAAGTGTTTGGCACCCAAACTTAAATAAAACATGTGGCAAAGCTAGCCTTTAGGGAATGCTGTAATTTAGTTGTGAAAACACATGAGAAACAGTTATCCAATTTTATTTTCCAAGATCTGTAATAACAAATAAGTGGATTTGCATGAAATATTTATGCGTTATTGATTTATATAACGTCAATATTATAGGCAACAAAATCTTTTAAAAACAATGAGTTAATGGATTTTATCTTGTTTATGAAGAATTAAATAACTCTCAAGATGAACCTTAACAGATTTAAGTCTGTGAAGAATTAGAAAAATATAGGTAGAAGCACATCAAATTACCTTTAAACTTGCACTTTGCAAAGATATGTTAACTAGACTACCATATGTGTGATGTACCATGTTCATTATGTAATTCTTTTTTATTATTGTTACTGTAAAGCACCTTGACACTTTTTGTGGAGGCAGCATGTTTTTATGACAGAAAATAAAATTTAAAAACCATAAAAAAAAAACATTGAAAAGTGGCGCTCTGGTCTGGCCACTCCATAAAGGGGCCCAAGTTTTATTCCCGTCTTGTCTTCTGCTTCTCTGGCTGGCTGGCTAGATTATAAACTCTCTTGGACAGTGACACATTGTATATATAAAGATGGATGCTGGATTTTACACTTTTATCACTGTACATCTCTGCCAGTGGTATTTAACGGATAATCCTTTCCATGGATAATGTCAAGGCGGTTTACAATAAAAAAAAATAATGATGCTGCAGTAGGAAATATAATGAGCATCATTCATAGAAGGAAAACTCCGGAATGAGAGGGCATAAAATGAAGTTAAGAGGCTATAGGCTCAGGATTAGTCTAAGGAAACGCTTTTTTATGGAAAGAACTGTGGATACTTGGAATAGCCTTCCGGTGGAGACAAAGACTGAATCTAATATTCAAAAAACCATGGGACAGGCATGTGGGATCATTTAGGGAGAGGAGGAGATAGTGGATGCTGTGGATAGGCAGCCTGGATGGGCCATTTGGCCTTTATCTGCCGTCATGTTTCTATGAAGGGAGGGAGCACAGTGATCACATAATAGGAAGTTTAGATTTAGTTTTATTAATACCTAATATAGTACCTGGTCAAGAGGTTTAGAGATCATGATTGCAGGGTTCAAAGAGGAGATTGAGCAGATGGTCCTTCATAAGGACTGTTAATGCAATGATTGAGCTAGGTGAGCCGGGACATATGTAAAACAGGGGGAACGGCTCCAGGCAATTGCTAATGAAAGCTTATGGTGCCAGTTTCTTGCTCTAGTTCTGAGTCGGAAGCCCCTATGAGCATGAGGAACCTGCAAGGTCAAAAAAGACTTGGCTTTCTTAACACCTAAGCTCATTAAAATGGGAAAATAGCAATGCCGCTGACAGTACTGAGCATTACAGTTGCAATTCTGTCCTTCTCTCTTTTAGATGATGCTGGAATGCTTAACTGTATAATCATCAAAATAATACACAATTTCAGTTTGTGTGGCCAAACATTCACTGAGTTAGAAAAACAGTTATTACAATAATTACAGAGTTTGAGCAAGCCTCTCTTTAACATTTTTGCTTTCCAGATTAAAACCTTTCATAAATTGTTGTTTATATTGTCTCTCATAATATATATATATATATTTTTTTTTTTCCCTGCTTTTGCAAGCTTTTTCTTTCAGTTGTGCTTATTTTCAGCACAATACATTTCTTACAACCTCACTAATGTACTACTATGATCAGCCACAAATCTCTAAACAGCGGCTTTGGCAAATAAAGACTTAATTTTTCATCTTTCTAATAACATGAATTTAATAAGCCTGGTACAAAGCCACACAACCGTAGTACTATGTGCCTCAAAGAGAAGAAAAGATTTTAGAACAAATAAACCCTACACAAAAAGCTTTGCGGGAAAAGGTACAGCTGCCTACCGCGAGGGTGGAAAACAGGGTAGCTCATAGGGTCTGATGAGATGCTCTCCTTGTTGTACAATAATCCAGCTATATGACGAGTCTGTGAAAAGCACCCATTGTTGTAATGTAATGTTGTTTTCAAGACAGAGCAAATGAAACAGTTTCTTTACAGACAGGCATGGAGAAAAATATTTCACACCTCTATTACACATCAATGTGCTTCTCATTGATTCAAACCAGGAAAATCTAGCACCATGGATAACGCGATTCCAGTTACACCAATAACAGTTACAAAAATATTCGTCATGGAAGAACTAAAAACCAACTCAATTTTCAAAGAATCTATTTTAAGTCTTTGTTGCTCGTCATCATCAGATTTATTTCTGACAGTCTTCCTTTTTAAAATGCAAATGAGCAAACAAGCATACAATAAACTATCATTAATTTTAAAACACATTTCTCAAACATAAATTTTGTCCAGATTCTTCTGCTAGCGAGATGCAAGGACCGGGCCTCACTTCCCCGCATATAAAGCCACAGCAGACGTCTGTGCAATTTAAAGTCGACGCTCATAACTGCCTGAGCGCTAGTTCTCTGCCGACTCTCGCTACCTGCGCGCGTGCGCTCCTTACCGGGCTCGTGCTTGCCGGGGTTAGCGGAGAGCTCGAGAACGAGCAGCTCGCGGCCCTCAGCGCTGCGCCCCACCGTGTAGATGCGGCTGATGGACGAGCACTGCAGCCAAACGGCGATCAACGCCTCGCGCAGCTCCGGGTAGCGGTGGTACTCGAACGAGATGCCGCCGTCCTGGCTCAGCCGCCGGCTGTGCCGCGCGCCCGCCTCTGCCCGGGCTCCGATCAGACAGGCACAGCACAGCGCCGCCAGCAGCAGCCACAGACCGCTCCTCGCTACCATCTCTTCCACGGTCTGACACACTCTCTCACCGACCTCGTCCTCGTCCGTAACGCCGAGCACCGCTATAAAAGATTGGCAGCGTGGAGGAGGGGACACTCCGACCCGCCCATTCCCGCACTGCGGGGGGGAGGGGGGGGGAGAGAAGGTGAGGAGAGTGGAACGTACCAAGAACATCCAGACCTGCACAGCGAGTGTGTGTATACGTACACAGAGAGAGGGAATTTGGATTGTAGAAGTAGGTGTTTGCCTTTCCCAAGTGGCGCTCAAGGTGCGTTACATGCAGCTGTGGAGAGCATAGGAGCCAACTTTTCAAAATTATTGGGGGTGCTAAGCCTAATGGAAATAACCCCTCCCTGGACACATACAAGGAATTTTCTCAATATTGGGGGTGCTTAAGCACCCACAGAGTCGGCTCCTATGGGAGAGGGAGAGGGAGAGTGCATGTCGAGATACGCACAAAAGCAGCCCTGTATTTGTATCTATCTCATAGATCAGGGCTTCCGAAACCTGTCCAGGGGCAGCCTTAAACTGGTCAGATTATCAGACTAACCCAGTGGTTCCTAAACCCCAGCCAGTCAAGTTTTCAGGTTATCCACAAATAATGACTGTTCATTAGAGAGATTTGCACGTATCCTGGGGTGCCTCCAGGAACCACTGGAGTAACCGTTTACCGTTATCAATATGCACGACCTTCAAAGTACATATGAATGTTTTGACAGGTATGAAGAAGTGACTACACAGGGATTTTATGGTATAGGGTATAATGTAAACTGTTATAGTTAGGCTCAGGAGATAGTTACCTGTCTCCTTGTTTCATTATCGCTAGCTCATAATTTTTGCTCCATGTAAATATAATAGCTATCGCTTTGGTGAGGCTACAGTCACTACACGTCTCTTCTCACTGTATAAAGTGTTTTTCTCCAAAATATAGGAAGTGCTTTAGGTGCAAAAATAGAGCTTAAAGGACTACACTTTCATTAGAGAAGAAACTGGCCGAATGAGAAAAACAAGAACATTGCCAAAGTTATAAAATAATTCTCAAAACTAAACAGAGTTACATTTGAAGACTTGTCTTTTTTTGTAAGTGATCCTGCCTCTTCGCTCTGTCCAAAATGTATTTGATCTTTTTATATTCTAGTTCCTCAGCGCTCCTTTAAAAGCTTTAATTCGTACTTTACATATCTTTACAGATCAAGATTTTAGCAATTAAAAAAAAATCACATAACTATATTAATACATATTTTAATGCACAAATCACATAAGATCAATTTTTTAGAACCTTGTTTTTCTTTTGTGTTATGAGGGCTGGAATGTGTTCCTCTGTGCATTTTTTTTCACTTTCTCATTTCCATTGGTTGGACATATCTTTAACAAAATTATAATTTTTATGTTAAACTACCTACTGTATACCACCTTGGGTGAATCTCTTCATAAAGGTAGTTAATAAATCCCAATAAATATTTTAAAAGTAGTAGATGAGATTCAGACCTTTTTAAAAATGTAAGAATGACTGGTGTAAATGTTCATTGTTGAACTCACAGTTCTAGCAGTGTAATAGTTGATGAACACTGCCTGATAGTGCCCTGGTTCCATTACTTATGTCATCTCTATCCACTTGCTTGGGGCTCCTGGGATGATGCCTGTCTCCCTAGACTTCAAACTCAGTTAGAAGATAGAGCTACCTGCCAAATCACTAAAAAAAATAGTATTGGAATAGAAGAACTGTAGAAGAATGGAAAACTACTACTACTACTTAACATTTCTAAAGTGCTACTAGGGTTACGCAGCACTGTACAATTTAACAGAGAAGGGCAATCCCTGCTCAAGGAGCTTACAATCTAAAGGACAACACTCACTTGGAAACTAACATAAAAGGACTCATTTTCAAAAAAGAGAAGGACGTCCAAATCGGAAGATGGATGTCCTTCACCCATGGACGTCCAAATCGATATAATCGAAGCTCGATTTAGGACATCATCAACTGCACTCCGTCGCAAAGACAGCCACAGTTCAAGGGAGCGTGTCGGAAGCATAGTGAAGGCAGGACTTGGGCATGCTTAACACTTGACCCATAATCGAAAAAAAAAACAAGAACGTCCCTAACGAGCACTTGGATGTTTTCACTCGGACCTGTTTTTCTTACGACTAAAGCACAAAAAGGTGCCCAAAATGACCAGATGACCACTGAAGGGAATTGGGGATAACCTCCCCTTACTGCCCCAGTGGTCACCAATCTCCTCCCACCCTCAAAAAACATATTTAAAAATATTTTGTGCCAGCCTCAGATGTCATACTCAGGTCCATCACAGCAGTATGGAGGTCCCTGGAGCAGTTTTAGTGGGTACAGTGCACTTCAGACAGGCAGACCCAGCCCCCCCTACCGGTTACATTTGTGGAGGAAACAGCGAGCCCTCCAAAACCCGCCGTACCCACATCTAGGTGCCACCCTTCACCCGTAAGGGCTATGGTAATGGTGTACAGTTGTGGGTAGTGGGTTTTGGGGGGGGCTCAGCACACAAGGTAAGATAGCTATGTTCCTGGGAGCAATTTATGAAGTTCACTGCAGTGCCCCCTAGGGTGCCCGGTTGGTGTCCTGGCATGTCAGGGGGACCAGTGCACTATAAGTGCTGGCTCCTCCCATGACCAAATGGCTTGCATTTGGTTATTTTTGACATGGACGTCTTTGGTTTTGAAAATCGCCAAAAATCAGAAACGTCCATGTCTAGGGACGGCGAAATTTCAGGATTTGGATGTCCCTGACGGTATTTTCGAAACAAAAGATGGACGTCCATCTTATTTCAAAAATACTTGTTTCCCCACCCCTGAATTTGGAAGTTTTGCGAGGACGTCCAAATCAAAACGAGGACATCCCTTTTGAAAATGCCCTTCATTGTCTTTCTCACCCATTATCATATAGTATTACTGTCTCATCATCTGTCTTCCCCTCCCCTTTCATTGATTTATAACATACACAGCCTGAAACATATGCAATCTAAAACACGAGTTTACACTATTTAAACCCACTATAACTGCAATGATGCTTCACTGACCTGATGGAGAGGATAACTCTCACATGCTTGTCAAAAAAACAAACATTAAATTAGTCCAATAAAAAGCTATCACCTACAGTTTGTTTGTTGACTCTTATTTCCACATATTCAAGTGAACTAATTCCACAATCACAATTTTCTTTTGCCAACTCCTTAGTCCTGATGGAGTTAACATGAACTATTGAACTTATCCCGACATGAAACAGAATCCCATATAGAAGAAAGTGGCACAAAATCTTGCAAGACAAACAATGAGGCAAATTAAGCCAGCAGAAACAGTATCATGGTAGTTATAGCTACCTACATGGGAAAGACAATCAAAAAGAGCCATTACTCAAAGTGCACCTTGAATCCCATTGGAAGTAAACAACAGTTTAAAAAGAATACACTAAGGAGACACTGTAGCTACATCTGACAAAATGAAAATAATACTTTCTATTTAGGCCCAAAATTTTTATTTTGGTGCAAAATAGGCAGCTAATGTATTTTTCTTTGCATTAGCTGCCTATTAAGGCATATGTTGAATTTAAAATATTCAAAGCGATTTAACTGCCCAGAAACAACTCCTGGCTTGTGAAATTGCCTATTTAGGGCTAACCAGTCATTTTCAGCGGGCTGGTTAGCCCCAAATATGCACTGAAAATGACTGGTTAGCACTTAAAGCAATGGGACTTGACACGGACCATGTTTCAGCATTGTTGCCTGTATCAGTCCATAAATTCTGAGATAATGCCAACACAATGAATAATTGAAATCTACATAGTTTCCAAATCCATAGGAAAAGAAAACTTCCCAATCTCTAGTGTGGGCAGTCAATGTATTAAAAAAAAATGTTGAGTCTTATTGCATTTCATGATCTGAGATGTATGTATTGATTTTATTTTAATAAATGACATTCTTCCACCAGATTATGTTTTCCATTGTTTGGTCATCTCTACAGTGTTTATAGTAACATAGTAGCAGTTTACCTCTGTATTTTAATTATACAAGTTTGTGAAATTCATAATGAATCACTGACATCTGGTTGTCACTTTGGATGAGTTTTATAAACATCAGAATTATTATTCTCTAAATTTTAAAATAAGCAATTATAAAATGTACTTAATAATAAGCTTGCTAAAATGCAGTTATGTGCTTCCATTAATGTCCCCATCTAAATCAAAACATTTTTATTCTGAACAGGTCCCACCAGAGAGAGATATTATTCAACAGAGGCAAATACAGATATTTTCTGTATCTAATGTCTCGTCTCTACCCTTCCGAAAGGACCAGGCAAACCACTGTAGACCTATAACTAGGAATTATTTAATCTTCATAACCCATGAGACAGGTCCAAGCTGGGAGCCTTCCTAAGAAACCAGCATTGAATAACACTGATTAAATTCACGTCTGTTTATGGATTTGGAGTGGTGTGCCTGATCCTGGTTCTTTGAACTTGTGGGAGAACCTTGGCAGATTTTGGATAGGGATGGGCTGTCATTTGTGACAAAATGTCATTTGCTGATAATAGCAGTGGCATAGCAAGGGGGGGCAGGAGGGGCGGTCCGCCCCGGGTGTCAGCTCGGGGGGGGGGGGGGGTGCTCCCTGCCAGCTGCCCCCCCCCCGGGTGTAGCATGATGACACCCCCCCTGACCCAGTGCCTACCCTCCTCAGCTCCCTCCAACCAGCTCCTGCACCCTACCTTTCAAGAAATTTCGGAAGCCGTGGAGAGGCGAGGCGCAGCGCCTCACGCCTGCATGTAAAAAAAGCGTGGATCGTCATCAGGCCTTCCCTCACGCTGTCTGTCCCGCCCTCCACTGATGCAACTTCCTATTTCCTCAAGGGCGGAACAGTGAGGCAAATTAGTGCCAAAATTTAGCTTAACATGCACTTGACACAAACTAGATTTAATTGGAACTTATGCTCCTAAATTTTACATGCAAATAAATAAAAATAGATGCAGAAATGGGGTCATGGGCGGAGCAGGGGCATTCTTAGCATTTACACATGTTGTTATAGAATAACGGGGCTATGCGCCTAATTTATTTTTATTTATTTTTTAATTACATTTACAATATATTTCAAGTACAATTCTTGAGACAGCAAAGATGACTAAGTCATTATAGATTATAGGTAAATAGTTATTACATACTTAAATTATGATCTTTTGCTCATCTTTAGTCCACAATATGGAGGCAAAACAAACTAATAACTACTTAAACCAAGAAAAAGGTGGCAGAGAAGATAGAGTGACTCTTAAGCTATGCGCCTAAATTTAGATGTGTACATTTCCACCACATTTCAGTTGGCGCAAATGGCTGCGCCTCACGTTAGGTGTGAGTACCGGGTGTAAGCACTATTCTATAAACCACGCCTAAATGTAAGCGCAGCTTATAGAATAGCACTTTTTTCAGTGCCATACACAGAAAGCATTAATTCTATATTGGCAGTTATGCATGTAATTCCCATTATAGAACCCTAGCATGTCATCACTTACTTGCCAATATTTACGCATGGCCACTTATGCCATGTCAATGGCTGATGTAAATATATAGGACTAAATGTTGCAGTTGCATGCATAACTGATATGATTCTAGAAGTTTAGCACTTAAATGTTTGGCATGCTCCTGACCCACCCATGCCCTTCCCACATGCATGCCCCCATTGCAGTTATGTGGTATAGATTTTGAACACTGTTTATAGAACAGCAGCTAAGTGCGTTATATTTGTGACTGCAAATTAGCAGTGTTGGGTAGTAACTTAGTACAGTTACTTAATTACAATAAATAATGAACATAGTGGAGGAGTGGCCTAGTGGTTAGGGTGGTGGACTCTGGTCCTGAGGAACTGAGTTTGATTCCCACTTCAGGCACAGGCAGCTCCTTGTGACTCTGGGCAAGTCACTTAACCCTCCATTGCCCCATCTAAGCCGCATTGAGCCCGCCATGAGTGGGAAAGCGCGGGGTACAAATGTAACAAAAAAAAAACAATACTTAAATACAATTGTCCATACTTTCACAGGTAACAAGTTACATTCTTTTTGCCATACTTTTTACTTGTAACTCATTATATTGAAGTTGCACTGTTGTACTTAGTGAAGAAGTATTAAGTGTGAAACTAAGAAAAGTATTTACCTCTGCTTCTCTCCCTCTAGCTTGCATCTGACACTGAGTTAGTTCAGGCCCAATCAGATGCAAGCCAGTGTCAGACGTCCTGACAGTTGGGGGTGGCCAAGAAGCCAAGCAGCTGTTTCCCTGCCCAGTGGACATTACAGGGGGTGGAGCTTGAGTTGCAATTCTCTGCAGTCCATAGCAACAGGGCAATAATGGGTTTGCTTATGATGAAAGAGACAGATTGGTAGGATCACATAACACCTTTCAAAGATGGCAAGTAACACAGTGCCCCAGACCTGAGATTTTCCATCCTCTGTTTGCAGTGCACCTTCCTGCCTTATGCCATGTCCTCTTTGGGAGCCAAGGTGTTCAACAGGAAGCTGCTTTGTAAGGAGGTGTGGACAGCCAATTGCCGGTCATGTTGCTGTGTCATGGTTTGGTTGGCATGAAGGGATGTGCCATGTAAGAGGTGAGTGAAAGGACAAGGGGGACCTGGTGACCCTTATCCAGGCCTTCCCTCTACAGGGAGCTGGATGCTACGGTGACCTCCTCTGCAGGGGAAGCAGCTGGGGAGTGAGTGAGGACATGCAGGTGCTGAGTGGAAGAAAGCAGCTCAGCTTTAGACCTTAGTGCAGGTATACCACTGCTGCTGACTTTTACAGCACAAAGCCCAGAGGAAGGTGACAAAAATGGTACAGGGTTTGTGCCATAAGATGTATGAGAAGAGACTGGAGGACTTGAATATGTATACAGTAGCGAAAAGGAGAGAGAGGAGTGATATGGTATAGACATTTAAGTACTTGAAAGGTATTAATATACAAACTGATTCCAGAGATGTAAGGGCAGTAGAACTAGAGGACTTGAATGGATGTTGCAGGGAGGGAGACTTAGCAGAAACATCAGGAAAAGGGCTCTAGAGGTGATCCTGGAAATTATAGACTGGTGAGCCTGACGCCTATGCCAGGCAAAATGTTAGAGAATATTATAAAGAACAAAATTACAGAGCATATACATAAGCATGGATTAATAAGACAAAGCCAACATGGATTTAGTGAAGGTAAATATTGCCTCACCAATCTACTACATTTCTTTGAAGGGGTGAACAAACGAAGATAAAGGTGAGCCGATCAATATTGAGTATCTGGATTTTCAAAAAGCATTTGACAAAGTACCTCATGAAAGACTCCAGAGGAAATTGGAATGTCATGGGTAGGAGGTAGTGTTCTATTGTGGATTAAAAACTAGTTAAAAGAGAGTAGGGCTAAATGGTCAGTTTTCCCAATGGAGAAGGGTGGATAGTGGGATCCCACAGGGGTCTGTACTAGGACCGCTGCTTTTAACATATTTATAAATTGTCTAGATGGAGTAACTAGTGAGGTAATTAAATTTGCCGACAACACAAAGTTATTCAAAGTTGTTAAATCAAAATTGCAAGAGGACCTTACGAGTCTGAGCATCCAAATGGCAGATGAGGTTTAATGTGAGCAAGTACAAAGTGATGGATGTGGGAAAGAGGAACCCACTGTTGGAAACAGGATAGTGGGCTTGATGGACCTTTGGTCTGTCCCAGTATGGCAAATGCTTATGTTCTTATGCTTATTAAATATTTTTTTCACAGAGAGGATAGTGAGCACCTGGAATGTCCTTGTAGGAGAAGTGATAGAGTCAAAAACTGTGAGTGAATTAAAAAATGTGTGGGATAGACACGTAAATAGAATGAGAATGGAAATGCAACATGGCTGTTGAGATGTTATCTTGGGTAATGGGAACGGAGGCCGATGTCTGGCAGACTTCTACAGTTTGTGCCCTGCAAATGACAAAAGATTGAAAGAAGATTAGCCAAATCCAGCAAGAGGGAACAGAGGCTGATGCCGGACAGACTTCTGCAGTCTGTGTCCCGCAAAAGGCAAGAGACAGGTGAAGCTTCGGCAACTCCAGTGTTTTAGATCACTGTATTGTCACATGTTGCGAGTGAGGGTGCTATGGAGCTCAGGGGGAAGGAAGACATCTTGACTGGTAAGCTTGAGGATATGTGGTTATAACCAAGACTCCATCATGTTTGGCTGCCTATATGGTTGTCATGATGGAGGCTTGACAATCACTGTTTAAGCACGGGTGACTGGGGCCACACAGGGTGGTGAGCATGGCTCTGGCCACCTTGTTGGGCAGACTTTGGACCATGCCATCACTTACTGAATTACTGCTGTTCTCACCTTCCTGTTATCTGACTGAGAGGGGCCAGGGCTCTGTCCTTTCCTGGTTCTCTTCCTACCTCTCCCTCCGCACCTTTAGTGTTCACTCTGGTGGATCCTCTTCTACTTCTATCCCTCTGCCTGTCGGCGTACCTCAGGGTTCTGTTCTTGGTACCCTCCTCTTTTCTATCTATACTTCTTCCCTTGGTTCATTAATCTCATCTCATGGCTTTTCCTACCATCTCTATGCTGATGACTCCCAAATCTACCTTTCTACCCCTGATTTCTCACCTTGCATCCAAACCAATGTTTCAGCGTGCTTGTCTGACATTGCTGTCTGGATGTCTCAACGCCACCTGAAATTAAATATGACCAAAACCGAGCTTCTCATTTTCCCCCCCAAACCCACCTCCCCGCTCCCCCCGTTTTCTATTTCTGTTGATGGCTCTCTCATTCTCCCTGTCTCCTCAGCTCGAAACCTTGGGGTCATCTTTGACTCTTCTCTCTCCTTCTCTGCTCATATCCAGCAGATTGCCAAGACCTGTCGTTTCTTTCTTTACAACATCCGTAAAATCCGCCCCTTTCTTTCCGAGCACTCTACCAAAACCCTCATCCACACCCTTGTCACCTCTCGTTTAGACTACTGCAATCTGCTTCTTGCTGGCCTCCCACTTAGTCACCTCTCCCCTCTCCAGTCGGTTCAAAACTCTGCTGCCCGTCTCATCTTCCGCCAGGGTCACTTTACTCATACTACCCCTCTCCTCAAGACCCTTCACTGGCTCCCTATCCGTTTTCGCATCCTGTTCAAACTTCTTCTATTAACCTATAAATGTACTCACTCTGCTGCTCCCCAGTATCTCTCCACACTCGTCCATCCCTACACCCCTTCCCGTGCACTCCGCTCCATGGATAAATCCTTCTTATCTGTTCCCTTCTCCACTACTGCCAACTCCAGACTTCGCGCCTTTTGTCTCGCTGCACCCTATGCCTGGAATAAACTTCCTGAGCCCCTACGTCTTGCCCCATCCTTGGCCACCTTTAAATCTAGACTGAAAGCCCACCTCTTTAACATTGATTTTGACTCGTAACCACTTGTAACCACTCGCCTCCACCTACCCTCCTCTCTTCCTTCCCGTTCACATTAATTGATTTGATTTGCTTACTTTATTTATTTTTTGTCTATTAGATTGTAAGCTCTTTGAGCAGGGACTGTCTTTCTTCTATGTTTGTGCAGCGCTGCGTATGCTTTGTAGCGCTATAGAAATGCTAAATAGTAGTAGTAGTAGTAGGCTTTATACAGTTGGAGGAAAGAGAGTATGGTAATTTTATTTTCTGGTGATTTAGTCCACGCTCCAAGTCACAGCCTCACTATAGTGCAATGTGGGCTGGATGCCTGTTAGAAGTTTTTGGACTCACAGGGCAACATTTATTTAGCCCATAAAATTACATTTTTAAAAAAGGGATCATGCTGTATGAGGAAGCAAACGGAAAATAATTATATGTCCAACTTGTTAAAGATACATTTTACTTTGTAATTTAAAAAGAAAATAGTTTTAAAAGCTATACCTTATTACTTTTACTTGAATACTTTTTTGGGTGGATAAGACTTTCTTTAACTTCACTACTTTTGAACCCAGTACTTTTACTTTTTGCTTAGGTACTTTTAAAAAGTAACAACCCCATCCCTGCAAATTAGCACCAATTAACACAATTATTGCTGAGTATTGGTTGTTAGTGCCAAGTAGCACATAAGTGTGTAATTTAATTGGTAAATTAACTGCCAGCATTCTAGAACCTTTGTGCTCAATTTTTATAGAGTTTAGGAGTATGTGTAATGAGGTGGACTATGTGCAAACAGAATGTCCTCTTCCTAAAGAGTGCACTGTCTTTCATATACTGCATGCTCTTTAAGAAGAGTACATACTTTTGAGAACATTTATTCCAGAACAGGAAAAAAAAATACCCTAAGAAAAGACAACATTGTTTGGGCTGCCCATTCCTAGTGTTGGATCTGGAGATTCCATTCAAACAGGCGTGGGATAAGCATAAAGGAATCCTGTGCCGAAGGAATGGATCCTCAGGAGCTTAGTCAAGATTGGGAGGCGGGGCTGGTGGTAGGAAGGTGGGGATAGTGCTGGGAAGACTTATACGGTCTGTGCCAGAGCCGGTGGTGGGAAGCGGGACTGGTGGTTGGGAGGCGGGGATAGTGCTGGGCAGACTTAGACGGTCTGTGCCCTGAAGAGCACAAGTACAAATCAAAGTAGGGTATACACAAAAAGTAGCACATATGAGTTATCTTGTTGGGCAGACTGGATGGACCGTGCAGGTCTTTTTCTGCCGTCATCTACTATGTTACTATATTTTGCTTTGCTTTTCTTTATAATCTGATGTTGCATGTAGTTTGACTGGATAATTGGGTTCAGTTCTGCAACCTACATTAAAGGATACAGTTTGAACAAGTAGTTTCTAGAGAGAAAAAGGATATTGAGAACAGTCACACAAATGATACTAAATTTTGTACCAAGTTGAGCCTGAGATTTTCTTGGTAGTTTATCTAAACAATACACAGAATATTCCAGTTTGAATTTGCTTCCATTTGTTGAAATAAATGTCATACTGATGAAAATCTAAAGTGCTAGGAGTGATCCTAGATTCAAAATTGACTTTTGAATTCCAGATTAATGAGCTCGTAAAGTAGATCTTTTTAAATTTAAAGTCCTGCAAGCGTTAGAACTATATCTCAGAATATTTTGACTCCTCACGTAGACTACTGCAATTCTTTGTATTGTTCTGTTACATCAAAATTGCATAAGAAATTGTAATTGTTGCAAAATACATCTGCAAGGCTGATTTTCAGGCTAGGAAAGTTGCACAAAGTAACTCAGCTTTTGAACAAGTTACATTGGCTTAAAGTGGAATCGTGATTTATAAAAGCTTTTATGGACTTAATTCCAACAACATAGTGAAACTTTTAGAATTTCCTATTAATAGGCCGAATTTGAGAAGTGTACAGAGTCTGACCTTAGACTTTCCATCAATGAAAAAGATAAGCCAACGTTCAGTTTGGGAAAGATCTTTTCTATTTCAAAGTGCCAAAATCTGGAATAATATTCCTTACCAGATTTGTCAGATTTCATCTTATCTTCTATTTCGAAAGGCACTTAAAACGTATCTATTTCTAAATCAGAAATTGTAAATTTTATTTTATTTTCAACAAGGAAGATTGTTGTAAGTCCCTTGATATGTGAAGTTTTCTCTCTTTTGTAATCCACCTTGCATCCTTAAGATTAAAGACGGAATATAAGATGAACAATACAACATTGCTTGTTTCAGATTTTCTACTGTTGTTTAAAAGGGTCTGTCCTGGATGTGGAGCATCCAGAATAAACCACACAAAAAGGAGAAGGCAGTTCTAGCAACGTCCTAAATTATGAGTCTCGTAGCCAAACAGGAGGTGTCCTCTGCACCACAGGACAGTTTCTTGCATTATTTTAGGCCAGAGTATCTTATTATATGTAGTTATCAAACGTAGGTTCATGTGAAACTGCTACTTGCTGTCTGCATTTTAAAAGCAAAGTAGCATTTCAAATGTGACAACTTACAACATTCTTTATAAAGTTTTCTGATATTCTTTAGCATTGAAATATAATGCCATATGCTAAAATGGGTGAGCATCATTTCTAAGCAAAATTGCTTTCTATGGGTTTCAGGAAGGAGTTATGGAGGTGAAGGCTTGGCTCCTTGGCAGGCTCCACAGGAGCAAAGCGCAGCTCCTCCAAGAAAGCAAGAGCTAAGCCTCAGTGCATGGCAATGACATTGGTGGGCTTTGGCCAGGGGTGGGTAACCACAGTCCTCGAGGGCCACAACTCAGTTGAGTTTTTAAGATTTCCACAACAAATATGCATGAGATCTACTTGCATACAATGGAAGCAGTACATGCAAATCAATCTCATGCTTAGCCATTGTGGAAATCTTGAAAAACCTGACTGGGATATAGCCCTTAAAGATCATGGTTGCCAACTCCAGGCGTAGGCCTACCCATTCTGGGCTCAGGGCCACATAAAATTTCAGCACTGTTGCTAGCCTTGGCTTCATGGAAGCAGGCACACTCTGGGTTTGCTCAAGCTGTTTTGGAAGCTAGAGCCACTGATATATGGTGGTGAAATGCAGGTGGGCAACCACTTTATCGATGGTTATGCCATCATTAATAGTGTGCACAATGCCTTTTAATTTAATGTGTGTTTTAATCGCGGCTGTACGACCTGCTATGATTCTAAAAAAACAGAATCCACTGACGGGCACCACTTCGGGTTTCTCAACTAAAAAATACAATGCAAGGCAGATTACCTAAAAGAGAAAGGGTTTAAAGTTGTCAGTATTTGGGAACATGAATGTGACAGTTTTGTTAAAATGGATAGGGAATGTGCGGCCTTTCTGAGAAGAGCTCCATTACCAGAACCTTTAGTTCCAAGAGAAGCCCTTTTTGAAGGCAGAACGAATGCCGTGTGCCAGGTTAAACAGGGTGAGAAAATACACTATTATAATTTTACCAGCCTGTACCATTTTGTCAATAAAACTAAGGAATATCCAATCGGTCATCCCCAAATCTATGAAAATTTTGTCCCCCTCTCTGATTAACATAGTAAATGATGGCAGATAAAGACCTGTACGGTCCATCCAGTTTGCCCAACAAGATAAACTCATTTTACATGGTATGTGATACTTTATACCCGAGTTTGATTTGTCCATGCCATTCTCAGGGCACAGACCATAGAAGTCTGCCCAGCACTGTTCTTGTACTAAGTTCTGAAGCTAACGTCAAAACCCCTTAAAATTTACACTTCAGCCCATCCATAGTCACGATCAGGGCGTAGACAGTAGAAGTCTGCCCAGAACTGGTTTTGCATCCCAATTACCGGCTTTGCCACCTAATCTCTGCTAAGAGTCCGTGGATCCATTCCTTCTAAACAGGATTATTTTGGGCTTGTGAAAGTCAAGGTGTTCCCCTCACGTGGACTCTTTTCCCCTGTACTGCCTGTTAGGTTGCACGGTAAACTCATGTTTCCATTGCATCGCACATGTGCCTTAATAGCTCAGTGGGAGAAATGTGCCCAAAATTTTATTTTTATTTATTTGTAGCATTTGTATCCCACATTTTCCCACCTATTTGCAAGCTCAATGTGGCTTACATTTGCCGTAATGGCGGTTGCCATTTCCGGTTAACAGGATTACAGATGATATTGCGTTAAGGTGCATACATTCATGGTAACATACATGGAAACCTAATATATATGGAACAGATCATGATATATATATATCATGTGCATACATACATGGTAAAGAAGAATACATTATGGTATTGCAAGAAGGTTCCTGAGTAATAAATTGGGTTGTAACATACATTAGGTCCTCAGCTATAGAGAGACCCTGTTCGACATAAGGTTTAAAGTGGTAGTGCTTGATCATTAATAGCAAAGAGGTTAAGCAGTCAGGTGATAAAAGTTCGGTTTTGTATAGATCGTGTATAATATTATTGTTTAGTATTTAAGGTGGATGTTGATGGTATGCCTTCTTGAAAAGATCTGTTTTCAGTAGCCTTCGGAAGATGGTTAGATCTTGTGTTGTTTTTATGGCCTTCGGTAGAGCATTCCATAGCTGTGTGCAGATGTTTGAGAAACTGGTCACGTATGTGGATTTGTATTTTAACCCTATACAGTTAGAAAAGTGGAGATTGAGGAATGTGCGTGATGATCTTTTTGCATACCTATTAGGCAAGTCTATAAGGTCTGACATGTAGGTCGGGGCTTCCCCATAGATGATTTTGTGGACCAAGGTGCAGACTTTGATCGTAATTCGTTCTTTTAGTGGGAGCCAGTGTAGTTTTTCTCTTAAGGGTTTGGCGCTTTCGTATTTTGCGTTCCCAAATATGAGTCTGGCTGCTGTATTTTGAGCGGTTTGAAGCTTCTTGATGATTTGTTCTTTGCATCCGGCATAAATGGCATTGCAGTAGTCTAGATGACTTCAAGAGCCCTAGTGAGGACGTGGTAAACCATAGAATTAAAAATGGCTATCGCTAAAGGGTACAGGGTAGGTGAAATCTATGAGGTCTGGCATTTTGAATAGACATCTACACAACCCTTTGCAGAATATATAAACATGCATCTACATCAAAAGCAGGAAGCACTGAAGTTTCTCAGTGGTGTATTGATGCTGAACAAAACAGGTACATAGATGATTTCTATCAGAAAGAAGGTGTGCTTTTATGCGCTGATCAGACAACCATGAACCCTGCAAAACGAAAAATTGCAAAATTGTTCTTAAAATCTTTGGGGGGGGGGGGGGGGGGGGGGAAGTTTGGTCAAAGATTAAATCTATCTACCACAAGCATTGTGAGTCCCCAGTGAGCTAAGTATGTATTTGTTTTCCCCTGAATACACCATATCATCTTACGATCTTATAGACAATGAAGTGCATGAAGGAAATTTGTGCACCGCCGGGTAACACTAACATCTTCATAGCCTCTTTTACAACTGCGCATGCCCAGCTAGACCTGGACTGGGTTCTTGATGCTTTACAAGAACGCTGTCTTTATCACGACACAGACTCTGTGATTTTTGTGAGCAAGGAGGGTGAATGGAATCCTCCTTTGGGTGACTATTTAGGTGAATTAATGAGCAAGATCCCTAAGGGTGAGCATATCACTGAGTTTGTCTCAGCTGGTCCTAAAACATACGGGTATAGGCTATCAGGCGAGGAGACCTGCCTGAAGGTAAAAGGAATCACATTCAACAGCAAAAAGAGCAAGAAAATTATTTTTGAAGTCTAAAGGAGCTAGTTATAGATTACGATCCAAATATTCATCCTTTAAAAAGGGATAGTCAGAACAAGGCCTGGTGGCTCACTGAATCTCATGTACTAAAAAAAAAAATTCAAAGGGTCATGTACGATAAACGGGTTTTGATTCAAATTTTAACAGGTTGCCTTACAGCTATTAACGTCCACACTTCTTGTATAATGTGCTCAAAAATTATTTGCATACTTGTTTTAAAAATTGTATGCTTCCTAGATGGATACTGTTAGAACAAAGCTTTTGCTTATCTGTAACTGTCCATCAATAAAATATACGTTTTCATTCACATAATCTTCCCTAGCTTTGTCATGTGTCCTAGTGGGGAGGGGGCGGTGTACATGTATGTGAGGAGGGAC
Organism: Microcaecilia unicolor; assembly: GCF_901765095.1. Classification (NCBI taxonomy): domain Eukaryota; kingdom Metazoa; phylum Chordata; class Amphibia; order Gymnophiona; family Siphonopidae; genus Microcaecilia; species Microcaecilia unicolor. The sequence goes on from NC_044032.1 coordinate 597,942,668, forward strand.
ACCTTACCTCTTTAAAAGCAGCCAAATGTACAAAGCATAAAATGTGTGGGTCTGGAGTTTATCTCGGTTTGCTGTGTGGGGCAGGGGCTATCTGCCACTGATACACATTGCCAGGCTCTGAACCTGGAGGGGGAGGGGAAGGGGTTGCAGACTCACTGATCTCAAAGAGAAAACAGCTCTTCTGACACTTTTTTCTTTCAGACCATCTGCTGAAAGCAGCTCTGCTGAATGTGGATTCTCACATAGGAGGCAGCACATTGCTCTGTCTCTGTATTAAGATTCAACACTAGTTCTTTTGTTTATGTGGCCTTTAAAGCCTAAAAAATGTAATTTTACTTTTTCCCCGCATCGGTTAAAAAAACCCCCTTTTTTTTGCTTTGGCATGGCTTAAAAGCAAACAGCTCTTCAGGAATAAAAAGCAGGAGGGCTGTGAGAGGAGTGGCATAGCACATTGTGTCCATACTGGAGGAGGAGGGTCTGAGGTTGAGCCTTTTGTTTTAAAGCCTAAAATGGCTGTCATTCAGCAATCAGCCTGTTGTTCTTAAAAACAGACAGACCTAACTTGATGCCAGAACTGGGTTAGAGGAGAGGGAGAAAGATGAAGACGAAAATGGTGTTAAAGGGACGATCAAGGAGGACAAAGCCGTAGCGGAGAAATTAAATGAATTCTTTGCTTCGGTCTTCACCGAGGAGGGGGGGACACCGGTGCCGGAAAGAATATTTGAAGCGGGGGAGTCGGAGAAACTAAACAAATTCTCTGTAACCTTGGAGGATGTAATGGGTCAGTTCAGCAAGCTGAAGAGTAGTAAATCACCGGGACCTGATGGTATTCATCCCAGAGTATTAATAGAACTAAAAAATGAACTTGCGGAGCTACTGTTAGAAATATGCAATCTGTCCCTAAAATCGAGTGTAGTACCGGAAGACTGGAGGGTAGCCAATGTTACTCCGATTTTTAAGAAGGGTTCCAGAGGAGATCCGGGAAATTATAGACCGGTGAGTCTGACGTCGGTGCCGGGCAAGATGGTGGAGGCTATTATTAAGAATAAAATTGCAGAGCATATACAAAAACATGGACTGATGAGACAAAGTCAGCACGGATTTAGTGAAGGGAAGTCTTGCCTCACCAATCTAATGCATTTTTTTGAGGGGGTAAGCAAACATGTGGACAATGGGGAGCCGGTTGATATTGTATATCTGGATTTTCAGAAGGCGTTTGACAAAGTGCCGCACGAAAGACTCCTGAAGAAATTGCAGAGTCATGGAATCGGAGGTAGGGTATTATTATGGATTAAGAACTGGTTGAAAGATAGGAAGCAGAGAGTAGGATTGCGTGGCCAGTATTCTCAGTGGAGGAGGGTAGTTAGTGGGGTCCCGCAGGGGTCTGTGCTGGGTCCGTTGCTTTTTAATGTATTTATAAATGACCTAGAGATGGGAATAACTAGTGAGGTAATTAAATTCGCCGATGACACAAAATTATTCAGGGTCGTCAAGTCGCAGGAGGAATGTGAACGATTACAGGAGGACCTTGCGAGACTGGGAGAATGGGCGTGCAAGTGGCAGATGAAGTTCAATGTTGACAAGTGCAAAGTGATGCATGTGGGTAAGAGGAACCCGAATTATAGCTACGTCTTGCAAGGTTCCGCGTTAGGAGTTACGGATCAAGAAAGGGATCTGGGTGTCGTCGTCGATGATACGCTGAAACCTTCTGCTCAGTGTGCTGCTGCGGATAGGAAAGCGAATAGAATGTTAGGTATTAATAGGAAAGGAATGGAAAACAAAAATGAGGATGTTATAATGCCTTTGTATCGCTCCATGGTGCGACCGCACCTGGAGTATTGTGTTCAGTACTGGTCTCCGTATCTCAAAAAAGATATAGTAGAATTGGAAAAGGTACAGCGAAGGGCGACGAAAATGATAGTGGGGATGGGACGACTTTCCTATGAAGAGAGGCTGAGAAGACTAGGGCTTTTCAGCTTGGAGAAGAGACGGCTGAGGGGAGATATGATAGAAGTGTATAAAATAATGAGTGGAATGGATCGGGTGGATGTGAAGCGACTGTTCACGCTATCCAAAAATACTAGGACTAGAGGGCATGAGTTGAAGCTACAGTGTGGTAAATTTAAAACGAATCGGAGAAAATTTTTCTTCACCCAACGTGTAATTAGACTCTGGAATTCGTTGCCGGAGAACGTGGTACGGGCGGTTAGCTTGACGGAGTTTAAAAAGGGGTTAGATAGATTCCTAAAGGACAAGTCCATAGACCGCTATTAAATGGACTTGGAAAAATTCCGCATTTTTAGGTATAACTTGTCTGGAATGTTTTTACGTTTGGGGAGCGTGCCAGGTGCCCTTGACCTGGATTGGCCACTGTCGGTGACAGGATGCTGGGCTAGATGGACCTTTGGTCTTTCCCAGTATGGCACTACTTATGTACTTATGTACTTATAACTAGGGGCAGAGGGAATGGAAGGGAAGAGAGGGAGAGATGGATGCAGGGGAGTGTGGAAATTTAATTCTGGGCCCACTCAAAATGGCACATCTGGCTATACTGTGGCAACAGAAAGCAGAGGGCTCTTTTCCCAAGACACTGTCCAGCAGAGATGAGGCAAGAGATGCATGAGCCCATGCCTAGACACATCCCTTGCTGTTGACACCAAGGCAGACCAGTGTGCTCTGTTACACTGGTTGAGAAGCACTGCCTTAAGCTCAACATATGGATGTTTAAGTGTGGCTCTCTACTTCATGGAGAATTCTGTGCATAGTGTTTTAAAATTCTGTAAACTTCTAAATATCACAATACAATCGCTGAATTATAATATACTTACAATACAAGTGAAAAAAATATTTGTCTAGGATACAGCATTTTACATGGATGTATAAATGTGGCTCTCTACTTCTTGGAGAATTTTGTGCACAGTATTTTAAAATTCTGCAAACTTCTAAATATCACAATACAAGTGAAAAAAATATTTGTCTAAGATACAGCATTTTACATTTCTTGGTATAGATTTCCCCTAGGAGTATGTCATAACACCATAACAGTGCACCGTAACTAAGGCCTCTGGTTTTCAAAGATTTTAATTTGGCAGTCCACAGAGCCCAAGTAAAGTTCTGAGCTGCATATAGTATCACCATCTTGTAGCTGCTAATATATGTAGCAATACAGCAGTGGGCACCAAACCAGCAGATTAAGAGATAATAGGATCCAACTTTATTCACCACATAAAAATAAAACGCCCAGCACAACCATGTTTCGCCCTCTCAAGGGCTGCAGCAAGGCCTACTAAAAACTGTTAAAACTCACTTTCCCCATCAGTTTTAAATGTGTACTTGGTATGCAAGATGATTCCTAAAAAGCATGATAGATTATCTCTAGCTTTATTTTATGGAACACTTACGGAAAAAATAAATCCCAGGAGGCCAACAAAAGCATCCCTTTACTATTCGATATGACTATGTTATTCATTTCAATAAAGTCTTTTAATTTATATAACCACAGTTTCTCCACATCTGTAATTTGGTGTCTCTCAATTTCAAATTTCTTTGTTACTAAGAAAAGATTTATAGCCAAACTTTTTCATATGCTTACTGACCCTTTCCAACAACAACTTTTAATATTACTAAATTTAATGATCCATTTTACATTTCTTTTTATGTATCTCTCCATCAATAAATGTAGCAATATTCCTAAAAGATAAAAAATAATCTGCAATGAGCTCAAAGAACACTGCATTTGCTACACATCCCTAAGAACAGAAGTCTTGTTTCATTTTCTCTATTGGTATCCATACAGATTGTATTGCACCTCTCAAAAGCAGGCCACTGGGATAAATTGATCCAAAGTTAAGAAACCAGTTCACCCACATTTCATTTTTTTAAATGCTTCAGGTCATATGGAATTTTGTATTTTACATTAGAAAGATGGTTCCATGGCATCTAATCTGCAAGTATGCACAGAAATCTGCATGAGGAAGATGATCTCTCTCTCTCATCTATTAAAGTCAGAACTGATTACAAATTCACTTCCTTTAAGGGCAATAATGTGCCCATCATCACACCAAAGACTGTTAATATAAGGTGCCATGGGATACATGAGATGCCAAGCATTCATAACACCTCATTATTATGTAAATTGAATTACACAGCTTGCAGTGAACACCAGTAGCAGCATTATTCCTGGAAAAATAATGCCCAAACTGGTATTTTTCCTGCCAGGAGCATCAGGCTGCTAACCCGCACCCCAATGTTCCTGGACCACATCTTAAAGGGGGCAGGCATTAAAATAATCTTCTACCCCTTCCTCCTGTAATTGGCCCCCAAATGCACCCTTTCCTTAAGCCCTCTCCAAACACATCACCACCTCCTAAAGCCCTCCCCAAACACATGATATAAACAGGGGTTTTCTTCCTTTCGTAGTACAAACTTACATACTATATATAAAGCCAGGTTTACTGTTCCTGTCTTATACATACATCTAAGAGAAGGATATTAAGAAAATCAGCTTCCTCTAGACTTTGCTTTTACCCTCATTTTAAAGAACGGAACAAGTAATACTCTTTTGTTGTTAGGGGTCCTAGGTAGGCCCTTCATTTCTTTTATCCACAGGTACAAACAACTCCTGCACTTGAAATAGGACAAGGAAATATCATGCCCCTAAAGCTGAGGATTTCATTACAGCTTCTGCCTCTGTCCAGATTGAATGCTTGGCCCAAGGCAAGATTCTGGTTACATGTGAAAAATGCATGCACATTGAATCCCTCATGAAAGAAGTACAAGACCTAAGAGAGGAGGTGGCAAGACTAAGAAGCATCTGTGACAACCAGAAATTCATCCCAGAGATGCATGTTGAAACACTGGGGATCTCCAGCGAAGGGACAGATCTGGCACATTAAGAGGACACCTGGACACAGGTCACCAGCTCCTGCAAAATCAACCCCCCAACTCCATCTTCCATAGAACTTAAGAATCGGTTCACAGCACTGGAGGCCAAAGAAATTAAAACATCTCAGGAACAGGATGAAACAATCAAAAACCCCAAAGCCGCTGGATTGGCGGCCAATAAGAAGCAAAAGGTAGTGCTGGTTGGTGATTCTCTTCTGCGGGGTACTGAGACACCCATCTGCAGACCAGACATGACAAGGGAGGTGTGTTGTCTGCCTAGTGCCAAGATTTGAGATGTAGCGGAAAGATTGCCTAGACTCATCAAGCCTACTGACCACTAATCTATGCTGCACATTCATGTTGACACAAATGATACTGCTAGGTAGCCTACTGATCAAACTTGACTTCATGGCTCTGGGCCAGAAAGTGAAGCACCTAGGTGCTCAGGTGCTATTCTCATCGATCCTTCACGTTGAAGGTAAAGGCTGAATGAGGGAAGCTCACTTCTTGGAGCTAAACGTGTGGCTACAAGGATGGTGCCGATGCGAGCGCTTCGGTTTCCTGGACCACGGGGGGATTGTGTATCTTTCAAGAAAAGGATTAAGTGTCTTCAATACCAGACTGACTAATGTACTAAAGAGGGCTTTAAATTAAATTTGCTGGGGATGGGTGCGAAAAGCCCCATAGTCATTAATAAACCTCAGGAAGGTGAGCCATCAAATACCCCTATAGAAAGCAGAAAAAAAAAAAAGCAACATCTGAAGAGTCTTGTAATATGGGAAACAAATGTCCAGATCTACAGGCTGTAATGACAGAAGCCAACTTGGATTTAGTGGCAGTCACAGAGACGTGGTTCACGGAGAACCATGACTGGGATATAGCTATATCTGGCTATAATCTATTCAGGAAGGACAGGGTAGGAACAAAAGGTGGAGGAGTGGCATTATACGTTAAGAATAATATTAAAGTGAAAGAATCGCAAAACGTATGGGGTAAAGAAGAAGCGCTGTGGATTAAACTGGCAAGAGGAAAAGGAAAATGTATTTACATTGGTGTAATATACAGGTCACCTTCATAGAAGAATTGGACAGAGACGTAATTGAAGACATCCATAAGATAGCTAAGAAAGGGGAAGTACTACTGATGGGTGATTTTAACATGCCAGATGCTGATTGGGGCGTCCCTGCTGCAAGATCATCTAGAAGCAAAGAGATCTTGCATTCCCTACAGAAATAATTGTTTCAGCAGTGGGTGATGGAATCGAGGAGGTATGGAGCCATCCTAAACCTGGTGCTTACAAACGGGGACAATGTTTCTGATGTCACAGTGGGAGATCATCTGGCATCAAATGGTGTGGTTCAATATTAAGACAAAGGAGAAGAGGGATTTTCAAGATTAAATATCCTAGATTTTAAAAGAACTAACTTTGCCAAGATGGGGGAATTTCTCAAGGAAGAGTTAGTTAAATGGGAACAGCTGAAGGAAGTAGATAAGCAGTGGGCAAAACTGAAAGTACTACTACTTATTTCTATAGCGCTACTAGATGTATGCAGTGCTGTACACTTGAAAGGAGCCATTTTAAAGGTGACAAACCTTTATGTTAGAAAATTACATAAAAGTATGAGAAAAAGAAGACTGCTCTGGTTAACAAATGTAGTTGCTGAAAAGATAAGGGGGAAAAAGGACAGCCTTTGTACAATACAAGACAACTCAGAAAGAGGAAGACAGGCAAAAATACCTAGAAAAGCAAAGAGAAGCTGGAAAAGCTGTAATGGAAGCCAAGAGACAAATAGAGGAAAAGATAGCTGATAGGGTAAAATTGGGGGACAAGATGTTTTCAGATATGTAAGTGACAGGAGGAAGTACCATATTAGCATTGTGAGGCTGAAAACTGAGGGGGAGGAATATGTAGAATCCGATAAGGATAAAGTTGTTTAACAATTACTTCTGTTCTATTTTCATGGATAAAAGGTCGGTGGGGGGGAGGGGGTAGGACTGCAGAAAACAAACGCTAATAGGGATGGAGATACGGTAGACCTGGACCGATTCTCAGAAGACTGTGTTCGTGAAGAGCTAGCTAAACTAAAAGTAGACAAAGCGATGGGGTCCGATAGGATACATCCAAAGGTACTCAAGGAACTTGGAGATGTCCTGGCAGTTCCGCTGTCTGACCTCTTCAATGCTTCCCTATAGTCTGGTGTGGTCCCGGAAGACTGGAGAAAGGCGGATGTGGTTCCTCTGCACAAGAGCGGAAGGAGGAGGTTGGGAATTACAGCCTTGTCAGTCTGACCTCAGGGGTGAGTAAACAGAAACACTACTAAAGCGGAGGATCATGAGGTTTCTCAAATCGAATGACCTGCAGGACCCAAGGCAGCATGGCTTCACCAGAGGCAGGTCATGTCAGACTAATCTGATTGATTTCTTTGACTGGGTGACCAAAAAGGACGTGAGAGGAGTGTTAGATGTGGTGTACTTGGATTTTAGTAAAGCCCTTGACACAGTTCCGCACAGCCAACTGATCAATAAACTGAGTGCCCTCGGTATGGGACCTAAAGTGACTGACTGGGTTAGAAACTGGTTAAATGGGAGGAAACAGAGGGTAGTGGTAAATGGAGCTTGCTCTGAGGACAGGATTATCATCAATGGCGTACCGCAGGGATCAGTCCTTGGGCTGGCTCTTTTTAACATCTTCGTGAGTGGTATTAGAGATGATACCAAACTCTATAATAGGGTGGACACCACAGAGGATGTGGATGACATGAGGAGAGATCTGGCAAAACTTGAAGAATGGTCTGATAATTGGGAACTAAAATTTAATGCTAAGAAATGCAAGGTCATGCACTTGGGTTAAAAGAATCCAAGGGTATGGTACCATATCAGGGATGAAGTTCTTCTGTGTACGAAAGAAGAGCAGGACTTGAGGGTGATTGCGTCTGATTACCTTAAGGTGGCAAAACAGGTAGAAAAGGCAATGGTCAAAGCCAAGGTGCATAAGGAGAGGGATGACCAGCAGGGAAAAAGGGGTAATAGTGCCCCTGTATAAGCCTCTGGTGAGGCCCCATATAGAGTACTATGTGCAATTCTGGAGACCGCACCTATGGAAAGATATAAACAGGATGGAACTGGTCCAGAGGGTGGCTACAAAATTGGTCTCCATCATCATATGGGGACTGGCTTATCAATCTCAACATGTATACGCTGGAAGAGAGGATGTAGAGAGGAGATATGATAGAGAAGTTTAAATATCTCAAGGGCATTAATGTACAGAAGGTGAGCCTTTTTCAACTGAAGGAAAGCTCTGGAATGAGGGGGCATACGATGAAGTTAAGAGGGAACAGGCTTAGGAGTAATCTAAGAAAGTATTATTTCACAGAAAGGGTGGTGGAGGCGTGGAATGGCCTCCTGGTGGAGTCCAGGACTAAGTCAGAATTTTAAAAAGCATGGGATAAGCATGTGGGATTGCTTAGGAAAAGGAACAGTTAGGGGTTACAGAGGATGGGCAGACTGGATGGGCCATTTGGCCTTTATCTGCCGTCATGTTTCTATGTTAGGAGGAATCTAAGAAAATATTCCTTCACGGAAAGGGTGCTGGATGCATGGAATGGCCTCCCAGTGGAGACAATGACTGTGTCAGAATTTAAGGAAGTGTGGGACAAGTATGTGAGATCCCTTAGGAAAAGGAGGAGTTAGTGGTTATTGAGGAAGGCCAGACTGGATGGGCCATTTGGCCTTTATCTGCCATCATGTTTCTATTCCCCCCACAATTCTGCCAGAGGACCACTCAAACGGCTTACCTGTTCAAATCCATGGTGTCTAGGAGTTCAAGGGCAAAATTAATCCCCCAGTTGCCCTGCTGGCACTGGGTTCAAAATGGTACTGGAGACCCCTAGAGGTAGTCTCATGGTATCATTGCTAGGGGTTGCCGACACTCTTCTGACTTGGGTGCCTGCAGGGAGGCGGTGGCCTCATGATAAGAAGGTTTTCAATGGGAAGACAGAGAAGATTCCTTTAATGCCCAGCCCCTTTAAGAAGTAGCACAGAAGCATCAGGCCATGGGTTGGCAGCCCAATGTTTCATGGCAGAAAAAAAAACAACTCAGCTTGCAAGATTAATCACACGCTGCATTATTCATAAACCACGGGAGACACTAATCTGCGGTACTGTGCCCAACTTTTACTGTACCTTAAAAACCATCCCTCTAAATTTTTAACTGACTTTACCATTTTTTTAAAAATAGTAAGATTCTTTATACTTAAAAACTGAATCCCCTATAAATGTTTAAAGGTTTTACGTTCCTGAATTTCCTCTTCTATACCTTGCAGGCCAACCCAGTACACATTCCCTACATTCGAAATGACTAGATAGTGCATCAAGTGATGTATGATGTTCCTTTTCTCTATGTGCAATAAATAAACCTGGAAGGTTCTAGCATACTTCTTCCTGGACAGCTATGCAAAGAAGATTGTTATACAGTCTGCTGCAGCCAGAAACCTACAAGTCGCCAGAAAACCCACCGTTTGTTATGCAATCTCTCTTTCTCCCCATTCCATGTAAAACCTAAAAATATTTTGCAGACTGCTGTTTCTTTCCTCATGACTATGGCAATGACAGTATCTGTATGGAATACAGGATTTTTATTTTAAGGAGCCATTCATTACATTTACAGTAAATTGAAAAATCTCTAATGTTAGCAATAATAATTTTATTTCACATCTTTTTATTTACAGAATTGCAGGAATGAAAGGGATTGGCACTTTAGGTCTTAAAAATCCTATAAGTTCACCTCATTTCGTTACACAGCATCACAGCTCAAAAAGGGTAACCAGCTGAATTATTTTATTTTTTAAAGTGTATCACAGAACAGTAAACAAGATGCACAAAATTTTATTGAAAACAAATGGCAAAAAATTGAAAGAATAGTTTTGTCACTGGTAAAGGAAATTTTAATCTGTGAATCATCTGAACAAAAATATTTAAACAATAAACAAGGCCCAACTATAGAAATCTTTTTATCATCACCAAAACACTAATTAAACTCATGCATACAGAAATAGCTTTGTAAAATCATGCAGTTTGAGGACAATTTCATTCATTCCATAATTAACCTGAATTGTGTTTTTTCATGCCAAAGAATTACCATTTGAGAAGTAAAGAACAGAATACACTAAAACATAACCAGGTTTAAAAAGAAGAAAACTCTGAATGTTCACAAGTGATGAGCAGTTAATTTCATGTAAAACAAACAAACAAAAAAAACATACTGGCCTTGTTTTGCAAATATGTGATCTTTTCCCTCAGAAGTGGTATCTTGTACTAAGTGTATTAAAATATCAAAAAATACATCTTGCTTGACAACATGGCACTGGTATAATTCAAAGTACTGTGCCAATTATAAATAGTAATAATCAACTCTCAAATTTCATTAAGAGAATGCGAACTCTATATATAAATTTACTGTACATACACACTATCATATTCATGTGACCAAATATGCACCCTCTTGCTCGGCTATTGTTGTAGGCATCAATATCTCCTCAGATACAGTTCACTTAATACCTTTTGTTTCCAGAGAATATAATGTAGGATTCATTTTACCATGACACTTCACAATTTATCTTGCTCTACAGAAGACTGTGTGGTCAACCAAGCTTGACAAAAGTTTCTCTTTTTGAAAGCAGTTCTCCTGTTTTTATTTGAGAAGGCTTAGAAACAAAAAGTGGTCCACAAGTCACATTGAAAATTCAGAGACAGCTGCCACTCATTATAGAGAGATCCTTACACATTGCTTCTATCTAGAGTAATCTTCGGTATCTGCCACTCTTAATGGCTGAAAATCTGGGTTTCATCTTTGCCTCAAAGTGCAGCTACAAGTAGAGAAGTGCTAGAAATGTAGCTACTTCATAAGCATACTTGTTCAAGCTTGTCTCCAGTATTCAAAGTTGCTGAAAATTCTTTTTCCATTCATAAGGGTTTATCAATAACTGTAACGCCTAATGGAAAAAAAAAATGAAGATCATCACTGATAAATGAAACCTTAAAAGAAAAGAAAATCATCAGTCTCAGTTAATGATTACATCAGCAGCGTAAAGAGCTGGAGCAAAAATCATGGATTAAGCCTGAATACAAAACTAAGGGCCCTGCTGCGTTGGAGGTGCTCTAACTTTTTAGCGTGTGCTAATAGAGACACCCATTATATTCTTATGGGTGTCTCTAGCGTTAGCACGTGCTAAAAAAAGTTTGCGTGCCTATAGCGCGGCTTGGTAAACAGGGCCCTAAATTATTATAGTTAATTTCCTCTTATAAGTCAATTCCAGACTTAATCCAATTACTTAGTTTTCTAAGCTATTGGGTATTATCCTAGATACAACTCTTTCCTTTGAACATCGGGTTAATTCAATTGTTGGTAAGATTTTTTTCAAATTACGTCAACCACAACATTCGTTCACTGTTTCTAGAACAACATTTTCGATTATTGGTGCAAGATTTCATTATGTCATACCTTGACTATTGTAACTTCTTATACTCTGGTATATCAGGTAGATTAAGATTCACACTTGAAACTCTGAAAAATGTATCTGCAAAACTGATCTTTGGAATGAAGAAATACAATAGCGTCCCGCCATTGTCGGTCAAACTACATTGGCTAACAGTTCAAGACATAAAAAAATAATACAACCCAATTTAAAAGAATTCTAATTTTTGAAGGATAAAATCTTGAATATTCATTACCCTTTGATCTAAAATATTTAAACTTTTACTCTATTTTATCATTCTCTCAAAACTTTTTTATATAAAAAAATATTTTGGCTAATTTTATATTTACCTATTTTTAATTTTTTGTAATTCTGTAGAAGTAATGCAGGCCACAATGGAGTGGAGGAGTGGCCTTGTGGTTAGGGTGGTGGACTTTGGTCCTGGGGAACTGAGGAACTGAGTTCAATTTCCACTTCAGACACAGGCAGCTCCTTGTGACTCTGGGCAAGTCACTTAACCCTCCATTGCCCCACGTAAGCCGCATTGAGCCTGCCATGAGTGGGAAAGCGCGGGGTACAAATGTAACAAAAAAAAAAAAAGGTGGCACTTGCTATAAAAGGACAATCTTTGAAACTGCTTCGGCAAAATGTGATCATGTTGGATTAATGGTCCTCGACCCGACTGATACTTTAGATATATGAGTACCGATTTTAAAAATGTACTTGTGCGGATCACGTGATGCTGTGAGTGGAACGGAGAGTGATCTGTGCTGCTCTGAGGGTCCCCCACTTCCATTTGTGCATAACTCTGGAATTGAACTATCACAACGACTGGGCAACACAGTTGCTTTTATATATGGACAACTTTGTTGTTAAATCGGGAGCGCCTATGTCAGCCAGATCTGCCAAGAAAGATGAAAAAAAAGGCCCACGAAGGAGAGGAAAAGATGGTGGACTCTACGAGCATGGCACCTTGTGAGTTTTCTGAGACTCAAGTTGGGCAAATTTTGGTGGCAGTAGCCAAAGCTCTGGAGACCAGATTTGCTAAATTGTTGACACAAAGTCAAAATTTTGAAGCGTTATTAATAAAAATCCAGCGGCATACCGGAGAGCTTGAACAAAAAGAGTCCGACATGGAAGATTTAGCCTCCTCGAAAAGTAAAGAACTGGCTGTGTTAAAATCAAAACTATCGTAGCAAGCACAGTTGCTAGATGATCTAGAAAACAGATCAAGGAGGAACATCTAAGATTTGTAGGATTACCTGAAACAATGTCAGAGACCCAGATGACCTCGTTGCTAGAGACCTGGATATCGGACTGCATGCCTCAATTTTGCAATAGCGACTCGATCAGGGTGGAACGAGCACACCGCATGGGCAGGCTGAAAATAGGGCAGAATCGCCCATGTGTTGTGATGGCAAAAATTTTGAATTATGCTCATAAGGTGGAATTGCTAAAGCTTTATCAGAAGCATTGGGAAAAATTTTGCTATGGAGGGGAGCAGATACTGCTGTTTCAAGACTACTCTTCACTTCTGCTGGAAAAGCAAAGGCATTTTACATGTATTTGCAATAACTTATATGATCGCAAAATGAGTTTCTTATTTCTATACTTATCACTGCTGAAGGTATACATGGATGGTCAGTAGAAAGTTTTTGATACAGCTCAAAAGGCGCAGGATTTTGTGAACATGTTGCCTGGGACCGTGTCTTCTCTTTGACTGCTCTCAATGAGAGTCTCCTGCTATAATTAGTAGTGCACTGCACATAAGTTGTACATGCCAGACTGCAGAAATGCCTGGGGAATAACAACCCTAATCATAAATGAGTCTTGATTCTGCTGGATACAATTCCTTGTGATCCTACATTTGCTCGCTGGTTATGAATATAGGGGCTGGAGGTGGAGGACCTTCTGGCCAATAAAGTGATCTCGGGCACTCTTACATAATGTGGGAGTATGCTTCGAGCAGAAGTGGTGGGGTGGGGTGGGGGTATTGGGATTTAGGTAGGGAAGCAGGTGGATAGGTTATAGTCTGGGATGGTATGTATGTATGAATATGAGCATTGATATGGATAGGTGCTTTATGGTCTATGAGATACAGAGAGGTAGGGTAGACAGTGTAGTGAAGCTGTGGACAAGTCAAGCTCAGGGGGATTGGTTTCCGGGTGAAGGGCTGGGCACCTGGGAACATGTATGGTGGTATGCTGTAACTGGCTGGAGAGATGTATGTGGGTGCTCGGAGTAACGATGTAGTGCGTCTGCTCTCATGGAATGTTTCTGGTGTCTCCTCCCCTAAGTAAAATATTAGCACAGTTAAATCGTTATAATGCAGATATTGCTTGTCTGTATGAAACTAAGTTAAATGACCAGGAACATCAAAAGCTGAAAAAAGGATGGGTGGGAGAGGTTTTTTTTATTCTTCCTCGCAGCACAAGAGAGCAGGTATGGCAGTGCTGATATGGAAGGGTTTACCATGTGTGGTCACTCTTGTGACTAAAGATAATTATGAGCCACATTTAATGTTGAAAATTGTATTAAGGGGATATGCCTTTTATCTGCTGGTGGTTTATGTGCCAAATGTATATGAACATGTCTTTTTTAAACGGCTGGTGTTGAAGAGGTTGCGGAATCCATCTTTACCTTTGATCAAGTTTCGGACCCTTCCCTGGATAGGTCCTCAGCAGCACCGGGACTGGAGCTGGGTGGAGCCAGGTGTTTGCCTTTTCTATATTCTACTTTGGGACTGGTGGATCCCTAGCGCCTCCTACATCCCATAGAGCGTGATTACACTCATTTATCATGTGCTCATGGATCCTGGTCACATAAAGATTATATTTTAGTATCTTCTGCAGTTTTTTCTAGGGTAAATGCAGCCAAGATTGTTCCACCCTTGGTATCAGACCATTCACTAATCTGGGTTGACTTAGCGGTGGGTGTCTCCACTGAATCCAGGAGGGGATGGCATTTCCCAGCATATTTAAATGGGGATCCCCAATTTCAGGAATTTCTACAGCAAAATGGGCAGATTTTACTACTTTTAATGCCCAACATGTATACGGTGAAGGTAGTCATGCAGGGTAAGGTGCTGGCATATGTGGCTACTCGGACTAAACGTATTGCCCAAGGAATAGAAAATATTGTTTAGTGAAGCGCACTTATATATAACATCCATCCCTCTTAGCAAATTGCATGGTTTAACTTCCTTTTTATCAGTAGCAGGATCTGTTTAATACCATTGATATTTGTACCAGTCTTGCTACATAGACTACAAGTATGTTTCCCACTTGTTCTTTGTTTTGCAGTTCATAATTCTCATATTTTGATAGTCTTCATGATATATGTTATCTCATTTTACTTGGGATATTCCTATATATATGGTTATTGTTCTATTTGTAAGAATTCACATGTTTATGATTATATGTTTTTACAATTATTATTATACTATTGTGCTTATTATATCATTATGTTTTTGGATTGTGTAATTTTTCACAAAATAGTCTTCATGATATATGTTATTTATTTATTTTACTTTGTAAGTTTCAATCTATGTGCTTGTTTTATTTGCAAACCTTTATATGCATATGATTATGAGGCTCATTTTCAAAGCACATAGACCTACAAAGTTACATAGAGGGGCATAATCAAACGAAAACGTCTATCTCCATGGGCGTTTATCTCCAAGAACGGGTCCGTGAAGGGGCGGACCGAACCGTATTTTCGCAAAAAATAGACGTCCATGTTTTATTCGACAATTTGTGAGCTGGGCGTTTTTGTTTTTCAGCGATAATGGAAAATGAAAGCGCCCAGCTCAAAAACGAATAAATCCAAGGCATTTGTTCGTGGGAGGGGCCAGGATTGGTAGTGCACTGGTCCCCCTCACATGCCAGGACACCAACCGGGCACCCTAGGGGGCACTTTTACAAAAACAAAACAAAAAGGTAAAAGAGCTCCCAGGTGCATAGCACCCTTCCCTTGTGTGTTGAGCCCCCCAATTCCCCCTCAAAACCCACTGCCCACAAGTCTACACCATTATTATAGCCCTAAGGGGTGAAGGGGGGCACCTACATGTGGGTACAGTGGATTTGGGGGGGTTGGACGACTAATAAGCATTAAGCAGCACAATTGTAACAGGTAGGGGGGGTTGGGCCTGGGTCCACCTGCCTGAAGTCCACTGCACCCCCTAACAACTGCTCCAGGGACCTGGATACTGCTGCCAGGGAGGTGGGTATGACATTTGATGGTGAAAATAAAAAGTTGTGAAACATCATTTTTTTGTGGTGGGAGGGAGTTAGTGACCACTGGGGGAGTCAGGGGAGGTCATCCCCGATTCCCTCCGATGGTCATCTGGTCATTTAGAGCACTTTTTTGGGACCTGTTCGTGTGAAAAAAGGGTCCAACAAAAGTGTCCTAAATGTTCACTAAAAACGCCTTTATTTTTTCAATTATCGCCCTAACGCGTACATCTCTCCTCGGCCGATAACCACGCCCCAGTTCCACCTTCACCACACCTCTGACACGCCCCTATCAACTTTGTCCGCATCCGCGACGGAGTGCAGTTGAAAACGTCCAAAATCGGCTTTCGATTATACCGATTTATTCGTTTTTGTGAGATAAACGTCTATCTCCCGATTTGGGTCGAAATCTAGGCGTTTTTCTCTTTCGATTATAAGGTGGATAGGTTATTATGAGTAAAGTGATGTGGTAGCTGTGTTAGTCCACGGTAATAAATAGAAATAAAACAAAACAGAAAAGAAAATAAGATGATAATTTTTTAATTGGACTAAATTCATTTTTTGATTAGCTTTCAAAAGGTAACCCTTCTTCTATGGATCAGAAATAAGCAAATGTTGACATATCAGAATATATAAGTGAAACACAAAGGCATTCCAATGACAGTCTCACAGGAAGAGGGTGGTGTGAGATAAGTGAGAAACATGGACAGCTGGGTGGATGAGAAACAGGAAGAGTTGGATGGTTGATACCAGGGTGATGAAGCAGAAGAATTTTATGGTTTATAATGGACTACAAAACCCAGATCTTTGTTAAATCCTGTCTGGTGGGTGTCAAAATATCCTGTCTCCTATCCCAGAATTTGAGGATGTGTCCTCTGTGACATTTGCAGTGAGACATTCTGCATGTGAACATTGCCAACTTTGTCAACAGACTGTAGTTTGCACAGAATGGTGTCATCCTAGAACTAAACATGTTTATCAATTAAAGTTTGAAACTACATGTGCTTCCACCTTTGTGGTGTATGTCATAGTGTACCCTTGTCAAATGTTTTATGCAGGGCATACAACAAGATGAAGGTTCGACTTTCTGAACATAAAAGCTGTTTAAAGACTTGTACTATGTCAGCTCATTTGGCTTCCCATCGCATTCAATTTCAACATAGTTTTAAGCAACTGCAATAGTTTATCATTGATCACGTCCCACAGTTGAAACAGGGAGGTGATATGGAGAATATTTTGGCAAGAAAAGAACAATTCTGGATCTCTGAATTGGACTCACTCCTATGGGGTTGAATGATTTCACCAAATGGAATTCAATTATATGACTCATTGATGTTGACTGTTTCTGGGTGTGGGTTGGTGGGATTTTTTCAAGACTCTGCTATTTTGTAGATGCTGTTCCCTTTGAATTTGTTTTCATTTTTCTGTAGCGTCCTTGCTGTTTTGCAGTGTATCACAGCCTACCCGAATCTGTGAAGCGGAAGATTCAAAACCCACAGTATCTGGCGTGTTGAAGAGAGACTGCAGAGTGAAGTGGTTCTCAGCAGGAAGCATTTGCTGATTCCTTATGACTGAGGTGCTTGGTTCATAGTGCTGCCGAGTGTGAAAGTTATCTACCTGACAGCAAGAAGATAAGTTACTATATTATATTCTACTTTGACATTTTGATATTTATAGTGCATATAGCATATACATGTTTTGATATACAAGTGTGCTACTACTGTATGAGGAAGTAAAATAAGATTGTTATTGCATTTCATTATTTCTGAACATTATCTTTATATTGCTGTATGACTGTATGCGATGAAGTGCACAGTGTGTAGAAGAGTGCTGGCTAAGATCAAAGGTTTGGAGATGGCAGCATGGAGACCCAGTGAATGAGAAAGCTTAGCCATATTCTGACAAGCTGAATGGGTGCGTTTATTTTCTGAGGGTCTTCTCTAGTCTTTATATTTTCTCTACACATTGTATACTTAAATAAAAGATTTTGGTTTGACCTTATTTCCCCAGTTTGTTTTTTGTATAAATACAGAGAAAGCAGGTCTCTCAACTCAAAGGCATAAGATGAAGTTGAATGGGGATAGACTCAAAAGTAATCAAGGAAATACTTGGTTACGGAAAGGGAAGTGGATTTGTGGAATGACTTCCTGGTGGAAGTGGTACATAAGTACATAAGTAGTGCCATACTGGGAAAGACCAAAGGTCCATCTAGCCCAGCATCCTGTCACCGACAGTGGCCAATCCAGGTCAAGGGCACCTGGCACGCTCCCCAAACGTAAAAACATTCCAGACAAGTTATACCTAAAAATGCGGAATTTTTCCAAGTCCATTTAATAGCGGTCTATGGACTTGTCCTTTAGGAATCTATCTAACCCCTTTTTAAACTCCGTCAAGCTAACCGCCCGTACCACGTTCTCCGGCAACGAATTCCAGAGTCTAATTACACGTTGGGTGAAGAAAAATTTTCTCCGATTCGTTTTAAATTTACCACACTGTAGCTTCAACTCATGCCCTCAAGTCCTAGTATTTTTGGATAGCGTGAACAGTCGCTTCACATCCACCCGATCCATTCCACTCATTATTTTATACACTTCTATCATATCTCCCCTCAGCCGTCTCTTCTCCAAGCTGAAAAGCCCTAGCCTTCTCAGCCTCTCTTCATAGGAAAGTCGTCCCATCCCCACTATCATTTTCGTCGCCCTTCGCTGTGGAGATGAGGACTGTATCTGAATTCAAGAAAGCATGGGTCAGGCATGTGGAATCTCTTAGGGGGAAGAAGAAATAGCGAATGATATGGATGAGTAGACTGGATAGGCCACATGGCCTTTATTTGCTGTTATTTTCTATGCTTCTATCTGGATAAGTCTAGCAGGATGGTATTTCATAAAATTCTTGCATAAGTGCCAATTCTGTCCATTCTCTGCCCTCATAAATGCCTATGCTGGGATGTTGAACCTTAAGCACGAGTTCTAAAATGGCAACTGCACATGCAATTACCATTATAGAATACTAGTGTATGTCTGCAGTTATGCACCTAACTTTAGCACAAGCACGTATACTAGTCAAATAGCTAGGGCAACCTATTCTATAAGATGTGCACATAAGTGCCAGGCGTGCTCCTGACCCACCCGTGCCCCTCAAGTCCATGACCCCATGCAATTTTGCACTATTGAAATTGCTTGCACATCTTGTAGAATACGACTAAGTACATTTACGTGTATAACTGCTAATTAGTATCTATTTGGGGAAATTGGTTGTTAAAGCCAATTAGCATCTAATTATTCAATTAAGTTTCACACATAATTAAGCTTATTCTATGGTCATGCAACCTTCTGCGCTAAGCGTCAGGTTGGGTGTGCAAGTTTATAGAATGAGAGGGCTATGTTTAAGTGTACCTACTGTTATACTCATTCATCCAGAGGCTCTCTCATAAGAGCCTATTCGAGTGTGCAAAATGCTGTTCTACATGCTCAAGTTCATTATAAAATCCCCCAACACAAATGTGCATAACTAGAATAGTTATTCCAAATAGTCTGTCTTTACGTGAATTCTTATAACACATACCATTTTCTACGTATGTTAAATGTATATACATTTCACAGTTTTTCTTAATATTTTTTAATTCAAACTACCTGATCAAATATAATAAAATATGAATTTTATTAGGAAGTATAATATCAATTACCTGCATAACTTCTGCCGGTACTCATACATGATGACACAAGTATCCACTTATCAGTAGCTGGGTTAAAATATTCCATTGACGCCAAATTGCAAGAACCATCGTCACCTCCAACAACATACAACAGACCACCTACAGCACAAACCCCTTAAAAAATTCCATTCAGTTAAATTACATGAATTAAATTATAAGATTATACAAAAAAGAACATAAGAATAACCATACTAGGTCAGATCAGTGGTCCATCTAGCCCAGCATCCTGCCTCAAACAATGGTCAATCCAGGTCACAAGTACCTGGCAGAAACCTAAATAGTAGCAACATTCCATGCTGCCAATCCCAGAGCAAGCAGTGGCTTCCCCATGTCTATCTCAATAGCAGATTATGGACTTTACCTCCTAGTCCAAGCCTATCTTTTCTCTATGCTTTACTGTATAGGTTTGAACAGGACAAAAATTTTCAATACATTTGAGCTAGTTTCATGATTTTTCAAGCTTTTTTTGGTTTGGTTCATATATTTGTTTTAATAAAAATGTTTTAATATACTCTAATTGACTTAACATATGGTAATCCCATTTAGTGAAAAAAAAATGAAAAAATGAGGGATGTCCAATCAAATTCGAACACAAGGATAACTTGTTTATTAAAATGAGAACAATTAAGCACAAATATGCAGCAAAACTAAAAGTCTTTCTTATTGATAGTAAACATTTAGATTCAATGGACTCAATGCAGTCCTGTGTTTCAGCACAAGAGGTGCCTTACTCAGGAGTCACAAACAATTCGGTCTGGTTGATAATGCAAGATTATCATTTTAGAATACCAGTCAATAAGTCCAAAACAAAAAGTACACTGTTGCACCATCAGTGCATCAAGTTCATTGAATCTAACAGGTTTATTGTCAATAAGAAAGACTTTTAGCTTTTCTACACATTTGTGCTTAATTGTTCTCATTTTAATAAACAAGTTACCCTTGTGTTGGAATTTGATTGGTTATCCACCACTTTTTCTTTTTTCCTTTGCTTGGGGGTTCCTTCTTTTTCTTTTTGGTATATAATTCCATTTAGTGTGCACTAACCCCCCTGTTTACTAAGCCTCGCTAGCAGATGCCACACGGCAATGCCAACACAGTCCATTCAAAGTGAATGGGCTGTGTCTAATAAACCAAATACAAGCTAATGAATACACACCCCTACTTTACTGCCCTTGGTAACAGTAATTATGGCAGTACTGATGTACCATTTGTACATATTTTGATGAAAACAGAAACCTGAGGTGGACTCTACTGGTGAGAGACTGGCACAGGGAACAAATTATAACTACAGTTCTGCCTAAAGGAATCAGCACAGGAGCCTCAAAAAGAAAACATACAGAGGCAAATGTATGTTTTTTCTTTAATTCCATCTTTTCTGGATTGTTTCTTGGGACTCTTTTTACTTTCTGTTTTAAAGCAAATTATTACATTTGTACCCCGCGCTTTCCCACATAATGCAGGCTCAATGCGGCTTACATAGTAATTTGAATTACAAAGTTAATAGAATTTTAATAAAACAGTAGTAAAACAATGTAAAGTTGGGCTTAGTAGTGTATGATAAGTTGAGCTAGATAATATATGACTAGGATAAAAGAGGGTAGACAGGATAGGATAGTGTAATTTGGGAGCAAAGAATGATCAAATGGTTATTCTCAAAATTAAAATAGTTTGTAAGTTGAATGAAGGAATATTTAAGTACACAAAGAAGCACAACAGCTCTTTAACATAGCAGGGATTCATAGCACAGCTTTGCTAATGATGAAATAGTGGCAAATATGACATCTCACAAACCCCACATACACATCTGTTCTACACTCAAAGTCATAAGTAGAAGATAGCATGATATATACCTGCATTCCTTCTACACATGTTCATATCTGCAGCCTGTTTCCACGTACAAGTCACAGGATCATATACTTCAACACTTTTTCTAACCAGTGGGCCATCATGACCTCCAACTGCATATAATAAACCATTTAATGCACCTACACCTATTAAAAAAACAAAAAAAACAATTATTAATATGCAAAGATTTGAGTCATGCTAAGTAATGAACATGGATTAATACTGTGTTAAGACCTAGAAACAAGAGCCTAAACCCATATATCACAGCAATCTCAGGCTGGACTTCCAAAGACAAAATGAGCAGAAAAGCTATGTACAATGTTCAGGGAAACAGCACCTAAAGCAGTACATCACACTCTGGGACCAGGCCAGAAATATTCTCTGTATTCCTCTGACTCTCTATTTTTAAACCATTTCATCTATTACTTAAGCAATATATATGAATTATCATGTCAATAAATTTCACAGAGACAAGTGGCACCTTATAGACTAGTCAATTTAATGAAGTATAACCTTTTAAGGACTGAGTGCACTTCATCACATGCATGTGGAGGTCTTGCAGCACATGCCACACATTCCTCCCAGTGTCCTCTGGGATGACTCCCAGGTCTATCCTGATCTACTCAGGCCTCTGCTCCTGCTATCCCACATGCCTTCCGGCTACCTGCTGTCACATTACATTTCCATAGGATTGTATTTCCCTTGTCCTCCTATTTTCTATGGCTCCACTATACTTTCTCTTCCTGATACTAACTATTCCCAATCTTATTCCCCATCTCAAACCACTACATATCTCAAGATCACATTGCCCATTTTCTACTTTCATCACCTCACCTACCAATTTGTTTTCTATGTATTCCTCAGCTCTCGAGCTTCAATGTTTCCCTCCTTTCCCTCAACCATCTCCATTCTGTCTCAGCACATCTTGCCTGTCATTGTCATCATGCCTCCCCTACTCTTCTCTGTTCTCTCTTGCTCCTTCTAGTCCTCTCTGCTAGGTATCAATCCCACTGCTGACCCTCAAGTCAACTTTCACTCTACCTGTGCAGGTCAAACCACAACCTCTCCAGTCAATTCTATTCATCTCCCTCCCTTTCTTATGTTCCCTGTGTAATTTCCACTCTACCTCCAACAAGCTTGCATACATTTATGATCTCTTTCTCTCTCATACTCTCCAATCTTCTTGCTCTGAGACTTAAGCCCCCCCCCCCCCCCCCCCCCCCCCCCGAAGATTCTATTTTAGTTGCTGCCCTCTGTCATGGAGATTACATTTTCTCTTCTACACCTTGTTCAAACTTTGCACCCTAGTCCATAAAATCATCCATGGTAACGCCCCAGCCTACATGTCAGACCTAATAGAACTACCACCCAGGAACGCAAAAAATTCTTCTTGCACATTCCTTAATCTTCATCCTCCCAAGTGTAAGGGTCTGAAATACAAATCAATGCATGCATCTACCTTCTCCTATACGAGCACGCAGCTCTGGAATGCGCTGCCACGTAACTTGAAAACCAATTTCTGCAAACTATTGAAAACTCTCTCTTTGACGAGATATATCACAAAGATCAACATGTGTAACTGTATAATCTTTAAAACTTCCAGAACTGTCTCATAATGTCTTTTGCTTTAACACCATCATGTATTTCACCACCATGTAACACAAAACCCTCTGTAAACCAAACCATGATGAATTGTAAGCCACATTGAGCCTGCAAAGAGGTGGGATAATGTGGGATACAAATGCAATAAATAAAATAATAATAGTGTGGCAATGCTGTTAGGCTGCTACTATTTTTCCCTTCTTGTAGGGTTCACCCTATTCTTCCACCTCAGTCTCACTGCTGATCATCTATTCACACCACTGTGTCTTCAGGTAGCTGTCATTTATCAATCCCCTGATAAGTCCAAGTCAACTTTAGATTCCTAGCTGTCTTTCCTTCCTAAACCATCCTCAACTTCCCTCATTCTTGTGGAACTTAACATTCAGGGGTGGGCCAAGACAATCTGCCGCCTGAGGCAGGGATGAGATGACGCCCTGAACCCCCCCCCCCCCCCAATCCAACATCTTTACACACACTGCCAACTCCCTCCCCCCCCCCCCCCGGTCACAGTCTCATCACCCCCTCCTTCCTTCCTCAATCCCTCTTCCCGAGCCCACCTTCTTTTTTTGTTGTTGTTTTCAAATGTCAGCAGCTGCAGTGATCCCCATACAGGAAGTTAAGTCAGAGAGGGGGGCCCACAATACAGAGGAGACACATGTGCCGGCAGCAGGGCAACATATGGGGGTCGCAACATGAGGGGAAAAGCAGTAACTGGACAGGCAATGCAATGGAGAACAGCCTTGGAGGAAGGCGTTTGCTGGCGGGGCTTGGGGACCCCCGCCAGCCAGTCAGAGGCCCTGAAGACCTGTGTCTGCTCCTCTCCAGTCTTTAAGGGGGGAACAGCACCAGATTTTTTTCTCTCCCTCTCCTGTCAGGACGTGATCACCCAGGTCCCGTCAAGAGCAGGAGACAGACCCCGGCACCGGGCCCCCTTTGGAGGTTGAGCCTAGAAGAATCTTGCTCCGCCTGCCCCGCCTCCCTCGGCAGCCCTGTTAACACTCATGCCGATGACCCCTCTGAAACTTATGCCTCTAATTTTCCTGCTTTAATCTCCTCATTCAATCTTCAGTTATACTCCACTACCTTTACTCACCAGCATGGCCAGTGCCTTGATCGGCTCAGAATCGACCACGTGGGAGAGTGGCACTGAGCCCCCTACAGCTCCTAGGTCCTTGGGCACTGTCCAGTTACCCATATGGTCAGTCTACCCCTGGTGGTGTCTTTTTTTCCAGAGGGAAAAAAAACCTGGAAATATTTTCCTGCATGCTCCCATATTTGCACAGTTTTTCTTTCTAAGAATGCTGCAGGATGTCAGAGCAGATGGTCTTCTCAATTTAAGGAACTTCATTTATTGGTACAAACAAGTATGCAAAAAAAGTTCACATCTTCAGCCACAATAGCAATACTATAACATTCTACATCTCTCTATATAAATACACATGACCTGCCCTATTCTAGTGGCTACCTAGTTGGTGTAACTTTAGATGCTACAGGGGACACTCTGTGGAGTCACATATGTTACGCTGTAAAGAGCAGGTGCCAACGCATTCTTTGAGAGCTACAGGAGTGGAGGCATAAGTGTGAAACCTGGAGCTGTTCTCGACAGGAGGCAGCAAAAAGGAAAGAGAAGCATGAGACCCATCTGCTTTATTAAAAAGCTATGGGACTGTTGATGAAAGGAGACCAAAGCTGAGTGGTATGCAAAACAGAGGACATCACAGTTTGATAGCTAGAAGGCAGGAAAAGAGGGTCAAGTCAGGGGGAGGAAGTGTGTGCTTGTTTCAGGTTGGGAAGACAGAGTAATGAGGTAGGGATGGAAGATTCAGGAAGCACAAACATTCTTTACTGATTTTTACTAGGTGTAGGCTAGATAATGAGAGTGAACTAAAATATATCTGAAATATAATCTGAAAAGCAATCATGGAATGAAATAAACTATGGCAAAATTTAATTTTTATAAACACTTTCATCATATTTAATGTTAAATCAGCTATAAAGTCCTTAATTCTTTAACACTTGTATTTAGTTCAGTTTTGTTAATTTCTATCCATAGTCACCTGCTCCACTCCGCCTAGTGCTCATTTCTGCAATGTAGGTCCACTCATTTGTACTTGGGTTGTAACATTCAACCGTGCTAAGGCACTGACGAGATGCTCCATCATAACCACCAACTGCATACAACATGCCTAGAATATAATCCCACAAAAGCAAAAACAGCATT
The DNA here is from genome assembly GCF_901765095.1 of Microcaecilia unicolor. NCBI lineage: Eukaryota > Metazoa > Chordata > Amphibia > Gymnophiona > Siphonopidae > Microcaecilia > Microcaecilia unicolor. The sequence continues at coordinate 597,967,640 of NC_044032.1, forward strand.
GATTACGATGCACTGTTTGAATGCTAAAGTGTCTAGTCTTTCCCAAACTTTTCCCCATGCTGTCTGTTTATGGAAAAAAAGAAACTGAAGTAGAAACAGGGATACAACCAGACAGAGAATTAAAACAATTTGAATTCCCATGCTATGTTTCCTAAATTCTCCAAACATGTTTATAAACCTAATCAATTTCTATGGAGAAACAACCCTGAAATGCCACAGGCAGATGGCTCTATGCATTAAGGTATAAGACCTGAGCATTGGTGTAGCTTTTAAAAACTGTGGGACTGATATTCAAAATTACTTATTCTAGAGAGGAGCATCTATTACCCAGATATGACTGGGGCCATACTCAACTTTGAAAATCTCTGCAGACCACCCTGGAGCTATCCAGACAGAATCGAACTATTATGCTAGACTGAGAGATCATGCCTCACCATTACTTCTTGGACTGATTGGTTTTCCATTGAATTTAGAATCAAATTAAAAATATTGATACTTACATATAAAGCCTTACATACTAGAATCCCCACCTATATATCTTCTCTTACCAGTCCCTATGTTCCTATCTGCTTTCTTTGCTCTTTAAAGGACTATTGACTGGTACTTCCCAGCCCTTCCCGAGCTTGCTGTTAATCCACCGTGCACAATATATATATACTAGCCGTTAAGCCCGTTAAAACGGGCGCGTATTGGAATGTTTTTTTTCCCAAGGCCCCCCTCCCGTTGCAGCTGCAAGGCCCCCTGCCATCCTCCTTCCCTGCCAGCTGCAAGGCCGCCTCTGTCCCTCCATCCCAGCTCCAAGGCTCCAGTCCTCCCCCCTTCCCAGCTGCAAGGCCCCCTGCCCGCCCTCCCTCCCAGTTCCAAGGCCCCAGGCCCTCCCCCCCAGCTCCCAAGGCCCCCTTCCCTCCCTCCCAGTTCCAAGGCCCCCTGCTCTCCCTCACAACTGTAAGGGGCCCCATTCCCTCCCTCCCAGTTCCAAGGCCCCTTGCCCCCCCCCCTCGTGCCTTCTTCCCAGCCAGCTGGAAGGCCCCCTTCAGTCCAGCCCTTCCAGCTCCAAGGCCCCCCTCCTTCTGAGACCTCCCATGTCCCCTCCCCCCCCCAAGGTAGCCGCTACCGCCCCCCCCCCCACCCCGGAGTCGCCCCCTCCCCCCCTTCAACCGGCCCGGGCCCTCTCTTCGTTATTCAACTTACAGCAGCGCCAAAACAGCAGCAAGCTGCAGCTCCCGTTGGCCTTCCTTCACTGCCTGTGCCTCGCCCTCGTGTGACGTCACGTCGGCGAGGGTGGGGCACAGGCAGGGAAGGAAGGCCGACGGGAGCTGAAGCTGAGCTGCTTGCTGCTGTTTCGGCGCTGCTGTAAGTTGAATAACGAAGAGAGGGCCCAGGCCGGGTGAAGGGGGGGGTGGTGGCGACTCCGGGGGGGGGGGGCGGTAGCGGCTACCTTGGGGGGGGGGGGAGCGGTAGCGACGTCAGCGGTTCCCTCCCTCCCCTTCCGCGCAGTTTCCCTCTCTGTCCCGCCCCCCTCCCCCCGTCATCACGTCTTGACGCGGGGGCGGGACAGAGAGGGAAGTCTCTACTGCGCATTTGCAAGTGAGTACGGTCACTTGCCTTTTATATATATAATTTTTTTTTTTAAGCACCATCACTTTAGAATGCCCTACTCCTCTCTGTACATTCTGAACCTTCATTTGCACAGTTTAGATCAGCTCCTAAAACTCATTTTTTTCTTTTTCAGACAGCATTTTCAAATTAATGGTGCCAGAGAGAGAGGTAAAACAGATGACTATGCTTTTGACTGGATGGGTTTGGGGTTTCTGTCCTAGAACATACTGATGGTTTGATGATTTGGTTGCGTGTTGTGCCATCTTTTCTATTATTTTATGGAGTTCTTTTCTATCTTTAACATTTTTTTTATTTGACACATTGTAATCTGCTGTGACATGCTCCATATTTTAGGCATTATAAACTAAGTGGTTTGAGGATGGAGCCAGAATTTATCCAGACACCAGCGATATTCAGTGCTGGAATCCAGTCAGTTAACTGGGCAACTTAGGACAGCAAAAAGGCTATCCAGATACCAGGGCTGAGTATCACCAGCTTCTTGATATTGGTGGCCACTGCTATACCTATGTAATCAGGGCCAATATGTGGTTATCAGATGGTGCTATATTTTTTTTTATTTTTTTTGTTATATTTGTACCCTGCGCTTTCCCACTCATGGCAGGCTCAATGTGGCTTACATATTGTATACAGGTACTTATTTGTACCTGGGGCAATGGAGGGTTAAGTGACTTGCCCAGGGTCACAAGGAGCTGCCTGTGCCTGAAGTGGGAATCAAACTCACTTCCTCAGTTCTCCAGGACCAAAGTCCACCACCCTAACCACTAGGCCACTCCTCCACTCTTTGAGTGTGAACCAGAGAGTTTAAATATCAACTCATGCACTTTTTCTACAGCCTTAAAAGCAAATAGTGAGACATTTTAGAAAAGTAAAGGATGCAAATATGTTATTCTCCGTTTCTTCTTGAGGTGTAAAAGTTGGACATCTTTCCAGTAGATTCATTACTATTGCTTTTTATTCTTTCCATTCCAATGAAATGTTGTAAAGAAATTATTCATATTGGGGGACAAGAAAACTTTGAAAATGTAACAGAATGAATCAGCGAAGAGACATCAAATTTGAAAACGGGCCAGAGTGGGCCATGAGGTTTCAAAACAACTTTAAGCCTCCCTCCCCCTCCCCCCCAAGTTCCTGAAGGGAGCCTCAGAAAAAAAAAATCAATAGAGTTACTGTGGGATTTGAACCTGTGTCCTTGTGATTTACAGTCTATGTTTGTGCAGCGCTGCATATGCTTTGTAGCGCTATATAAATGCTAAATAGTAGTAACACTTGCTGCACGGCCACTTCTTGGGGGAGCCATTACCGCCTCCTAGGTAGCCCAGTGGTAACTGGGCAGCGCTGTTAACCAATGGGAATGCAACCGGTGCTAGAAAACACAAAAACATTTTCTAGCGCCAGGAATGACACGCTGTGCGGGTCGGAACTACTGGGCAGTACAGCAGAATTGCTGTGTGGCAAGCCCGCAGTAGGCTTGCTGCACTTTTGTGAAAGGGTCCCTTACTGACCAAAAGTGGATGAATGACTGAGCTGGCCACAGACCAGCTATCTTTCAAAAGTCCCAGAACAGGATTAAAACTTGCTGAAAAGCACAGTATGCAAGCAATCTACCATTTGTACCTTTTTACCAAATCATCTCTCAAAACTCAGGAAGTGGCATTCATGGGTTTTTTTTAAATCTAGAGATCTCAGTGAGAATGAAGTGATCACTATCAGGTGGTTTGGTTTAGGGTGGTGGGTCATTTTTATTACTTCTAGCAAACAGGATGCTAGCGATTATTAGGAGAGGGCTGCAAAATAAGACCAAAAAAAATATTAAAATGCCTCTATATTGCTCCATGGTGAAACCTCACCTTGAGTATTGTGCTCAATTCCGGTCGCCGTTATCTCAAAAAACATATAGTGGAATTAGAAAAGGTTCAAAGAAGAGCAACCAAAATGACAGAGGGGATGGAACTGCTCCCGTACAAGGAAAGGCTAAAGAGGTTAGATTTCTTCAGTTTGGAACAGACAGCTGGGGGGGGGGGGGGGGGGGGGGAATATAATTGAGGTCTACAAAACCTTGAGTGGAACGAGTGGAGGTGAAACGGTTTTTCTCTCATTCAAAAAGTACAAATACCAGGTGACAGAAATTCCATGGAAATATTGTTAAACAAACAAATACCAGGGGACACTAAAATTCCATGGAAATATTGTTAAAACAAATAGGAAATATTTTTTTCACTCAAAGAAGAGTTAAGCTCTGGAACTCGTTGCCGAAGGATGTGGTAATGGCGGTTAGTGTATCTGGGTTTAAAAAAATGTTTAGACAAGTTCTTGGAGGAAAGGTCCATAGCCTGCTATTGAGATGGACATGGGGGAAGCCACTGCTTGCCCTGTGATTAGTAGCGTGGAATGGTGCTATAATTGAGTTTCCGCCAGGTACTTGTGACCTGGTTTGGCCACTGCTGGAAGCAGGATACTGGGCTGAATGGACCACTGGTCTGACCAAGTATGGCTGTTCTTGTGACAGGTTCTTTTCCCTGAATTATATTTGCTTATTATTTTTTTTATTAGTAATTCTATTAAATATTTTGTATGTATTAATTTTATTCTTTTGTTATTTGGATTGTATAAACTTGGATTTTTATTATCTGTTTATGGGCCACTTTAGATGCGCTCTTTGAAACTGATAAGGCAGGATGCAAGTCCAAGTAAGAATAGATAAAACAATAGTGGTTCCTCCTTGAAACAGGTTGGGATTATTATGCACAGCTCCTATGATAAATGCTAAAGAAGATTAACTTGGGAGGCAGGATATATATATTTTGTTTTAATATTCCCTATAAAGGAGCAGCACTGCACAATATATATCTGGGGTAATTTTACGAGTGCCCAAATAGCTGCACAGTTATCAGGTACCTTTTACCCTTGGGTTCTGCACTAACCTTCAAAGTGAAAATATGTACACACTTTTTACTTTGAAAATTACCCAATGAAAAGTATCCACTGATTTATACCTATTTATGCATATACTCTTTTCAAGTCAGAAAAAGAATCCATGCACACTTTTAACAATATATTAAATATGTGGGTTTTCTCAAAGCTGCTGCCTCCCCCTATTATACGTGAACGTGCATGCTTAAAAGTATCTATATGCATACTTTATCTGCATATAATAAATGTAAACCACATTGGTTGTATCACAGAAAGGGCGGTAACGATATGAGAGAAATTTCCAAGACAGTCAAATGTTGTGCTTAGTTCAAAATGACTTTCTTCCCACCCATTCTGTGCCCATGAAAGAAATCATTACTGAATAAGGTCTTTTATCAACTGTGTTACAATGCAGCTTTAGACACTAGGTCTGTCTCACTGATGGTGGGTTGAAAAGCTTATTAGCAAAGTTGGCATTAGCCTCCCACAAAGCTTTTGGTTGAGGCAAGCATCCAAGTTCATTGCAGACAACGTTTGTGTGTGTGTGTGTTCACAATGTTGGCAATAGGGACCAATCTAGTTCTGGTTATATTCAAATCTCAAATAAAGAAAATTATTATTTTGGAGCTCTAAGGGTTATGCATGATGAAACCTAGTTATTTTGTTCAAATTACACTCCCACCTTCTCTTTCTTACACAGAACTCCTCTCCTGAGCTGCTGCTCATCCTGAAATTGCTTCTGTCCAAAAAAGAGCTCCAACAGTTTTAATTATTAGATAAGGGATATTCTCCAACATAAATTACCAAAATTTACCATGTATTATTATGTTGGTATCTTATGCCTGATAAGTTATTTTATTTATTTTTATGTATGCTTGTATGAATGCTTTTCTGTAAATTGCTGTGGGTGTTTTATAAAATATCTAAATGAAATTAAATCTAAATGAAGTATATCAATGCACTACAGCAAGGATAAGTAGTATTAGAGATGTCTGCACACTGTATAATTATGGTACAGCCAGAGACCCCCCCACTGGAATGGTGGTGGGCCCAGTCACAGAGCTCAGGCCAGTACAGACCTTGGCTGAGTCAGAAATCTGATGGCTGACACAACTGGGAGTTTACTGGAAAAGTATGGCCTAGTTGGTAGCCCACATTGAGGCCTAAATAAGCTAAATTAGGAAAAGTTAATAGATATGGAAACAAAATGGAGGATTTCAACACAAAATGGAAGCCCGTATCTGTTACAAAGTGGAATTTTCTCTAATGTAAGTTAGAAAAACAAGTTGAGAAATAAGTGAGTCATAGCAGGTGCAAAGAAAATAGAGAACTAGCTGTTCCAGAGAGGAGGGAGACTTCCTGTGAGCAGGATTGTGGTCAGCTGGTCAGCTGGTGTGAGAAAGGAAAGGCGTAGCAAGATAGAAGCTACTCATTAGCATGAGCCAATCAGTGACAACCATGACATTAGCATAGATCCAATCAGGTATATCTACTGTCATATTACCCATATCCTGAGGGCAACTATAAAAATCCGGGTATTTCCTGGTTTGAGTTAGAGAGAAAAGGGTTGCCACTCTCTCTCCAAGGGAAACCAATGTGTCCAGCAGAATTAACAAATTACCTAATTGCTTTCCCTTGTAAAACCTCTAATTGGTAAAAGAAATTATAAAAGATTAGCAAATAATTAACACCTGTTTGCAGCTTATTATATTCCTATAATTAATTGATTGTACATGCCTGTTGTCAATCACTGATTTGACTTATACCTTAGCAAATAAACTCCTCATTCCAAATGATGATTTGTGGGCTTCACTTAATGATCAAAGGCTGTAAGTATAAATGCATTGTATAACTTGTCATAAGGCTGGTATCTTTTCCTTAGACCTAACGTCTCCCTTAGAGGCAATAACTCCTTGATTACCCCAGTACTAGTGTTATTTAGAGATGGAGTCAGATTAAGGTCACTCTAGCCTTCTTGGGGGGGCTCGGGACCCCTCTATTCCCAACATTGGTGACCCCTAGCGTTCGATTTAAACACGCTACCAGAATTTTTGTCAAAGTGGGGGTTACTTATAGCTCTTGACTAAAATTCTGTTGTTTTATCTTCCAATTGATTGCTGTCCCTCATAGAGATCCAGAATTTCCTCCCCGGAGTTTCATACCCCTTATTACAGCATTCTGCTTTCTCTCTCTAAGCTTTCACTCTTTCCTGTGGTTAAGCCACTGCCAATTTCCCTTCCGTTATACTTTCCTATCGATCTGTTGCTCCTGTGATTTCCGTTCTCGCCCTCCTTTTTTCTCTCACTTGTATATCCTCGTTGTGTTCTCCTCCCTCCCCGCCTGTAGATCAGGTCTGCGTTACTTACGGCAGTTTCCTGAAACCTTCTATCTCTCCCTTAAAATCATTCTGGTTTGTGTGTTTTCATGCTCTAAAACTGACAGGCTTGCCCCCACTTCTGTCCCTGCTCGCTCCTGGCAAAACACTTCTGCTTTTCTGTTTTCCTCTGTGACACAGACTTTAGATCTTGTACTGAGAGAGTTATCTACGAGATCTAGGTCTAGTTCCTTTATGTTGTACTTAAACCTTTGAACGGTACTTAACCTCTCCTTTTTATGCTCTCTAATTCTGTTTCTGGTCCCTTCCACCACTATTAATTTTCTTCTTATTGCTTTAAACGCTGTCCTGATGTGTTTCTCTGAATTCTTTTGCCAGCTTTCTAGCTGTCAGGTGGCATTTTCTGCCTCACATTTGAAACTGCGTAGTTACTCTTACTTCCTCTTTTACTTACTGCTAAGCTCAGTGGACACCCTCATAGAAAGATGTCTAGGGCGTGTCCCTTTTTTCCTTATACTTCTGTTTGACTTTCTATAACTTGCTTTCACCGTTAGATGGAAATGCTGGTTTACAGTGTTCAGCTCTCTAGCTACATACTGTCCTTCTACTTCTGTTTTTTTTTACTGCGCCATAGATGAAGGAAATGCCTATTTCCTATCTACGGCTGTTTTCTGAATTTTTGCCTTCTCAAGTTACTTTGTTTCCTTTATCTCTGTGAGTCTCTCAATTTACAACTGCGTAGTTGCCAACTTTTTTTTTTGTTTGTTTTCTATGTAAGTGCTAGGCTCTTTGGGCGTTGCCCCACTTCTCCTTTTTGCCCTGTCTTTTTGGGCGTTGTCCTAGTTCCCCTTTTCCATCATGCTAGGACTTCAGCAACTTTTCCATTTCTTATAATACTGTTTTGGTCTTCTCCTCCACTAACCATCTGATTCCTAGCTCTTCTGTTTCTGACATTTTTTTTTTTCCTCTCCCAGCTGAGTTTCCAGCTTTACTATCAACTCTGTACCCTATACCTCCCCCTTGCATTTTCTCTCTCTTGTTTCTGCTATCCTAAAAGTTTGCAATCTATCGTTATAAGAAATGATTTTTGCTTTCTAAAACTGTTTCTGAGACTTTCAGAATTAAGATGCTTTATTTGGCAATCTAATCTGTTGCCCGGTTTCGTTAAAACTCAGAGACAGGTTTTTTTTGTTTCTATGCTACAAGAGACAGCCTGATAGATCTTATCGTGTTCCACAATGTGGTTATGCAGTTTTAAAAGTTTGCTTCTTTTTCGATACTAAATCTTATCTCTATTTCTCCTGCGTAGTTTTTTTGATACTTCCTGAGAGATTTTTTCTCTCCCTCCACTCTCTATACCCCCTCCCCTCCTGTTGAAGACTGTAAATTTCTCTGTTTTCAGTACTAACTTTACTTTTAAAGTTTTTTTTTTCAAAGCTGCCTCCAACATTCACTTATTGAACTTTCCCGTACTGCCAGTTATGTTTCTTTTTTGTCTAAACATTATTTGGGTATATTAACCTTGCTGCGACATTTTTTTCCTCTGTAGAAGCTGTTTCTAAGATGTTCATTATTGTTTGGCAACAGTTTCCGCTGCTTGTTTCCTGTTTCACTGTTCTATTGGCAGTCTGTCAGCCTGATTTCAATTTCTCCCTTACATTCTATTTTTCAAGTGGGTAGAGCTCCTGCCATTGCTGCATGTATTTTATGGTTTCTGCATTTATCCCTTAGCTGGTGATTCTTTTAGCAGTTTTTTCAGCAGGTGCCTCGCCGTCCTTCATATTAACACTTTCTTCTCTTACTTACTCTCCTCCAGCACTGCCCCTCCCTTTCTTGACACTTTTTTCCCCCTTGCTATCCTTTATTTTAGCTTAAATAAGACTTGCTCACCATGCTGTTACAGGGCTTTCAAAATTTATTTTGTGTATATCTCATGGACTGCTTATTGATTGCTATGTTAAATCCATTTCTCTGAGCTATCTGCCAGCGTTAAGTTTAGCTCAGCTTTATACAACTGCTTACTCATTGGTTCGCTACGGTTGTCTGTCAAAATTTTTTTTTTATTAATCCCACCCACTTCCTATTTTCCAGTATGTCATTTTTCTGTGAGACTTCAATGCTAGAATAGCAGTACTCACTTCAAGCTGCAAAACTTTTTTTCTTTCCTTATTTATCCTAGATAGTTTTCTTCTATTACTACAGGTATAACTGCATGAATGAATTTATTTGTACTGTTTGCCCTTGCATTGCAGGCTTCCTTACTGTCAGCTGTTCCGTTCTAATGTTTTTGAGCTTCCTTCTCGTGGTTTGTTGAGTGGAAAATCTATTGTCTAGTGAATGATGAACGTGAAATTTTTCACATTTTTGGTTCTGGCTAATGTGTTCCAACTAATGGCTCTTTTATGGTTGTACCTTTCCCGATGAGCTTACATGTGTTTTGTTTTGCTTTAAAATATTTATTTCCTTTTTATCCTCTTTTATTTTACCACCTCTGAAGTAGGTTTCAGGGGCTCTTCCCTGGGACATGCTATACTTTTATTATTTTCTTATTACCAGTGTTACGCTATAACCATTGGCTTTAATACCGATGCTTGAGGAATCGCTTACACCCACCTATGGGACTCATATCTGCCCCTTAGGTGGATGACGGTATAAATAGATTTTTAGAAATTGAGCTAAATTCCACTTCATTTTCGAAGTGTGCTTGCTCCATAGTTGGACCTTTTGCCCCGACATGAGTTTGCTTGGTTCTGATACGCGCTATGCTATAAGGGGACGCTCAAAGCATCAGTTGCAAGTCGGACAGGTTGACTCGGGGATTCTAAATTCTTACGTGTATTTTTGATTTGTTGAATTGAGCAGAATCTTCAGTCGAATTGAGCAGAATCTTCGTTCTAAATTTTTAGGTGTATATTCAAATATCCTGTGGAGGTTAGTTGAATTGAGCGGAATCTTCATTTGAATTGAGCAGAATCTTCCTAACCAGCGAAAATCCATAGGGTATCTGTTCTCCGAGTTCAGGGAACTTGTTTCGCAGCTTCCTGGACCCTTTCAGGGGTAGTGGCCTCCCCTCTTTTGAAGGTTCTACCATTGGAGTGAATCATGGCCAATGGAGCTGAATCTTGGCGGCTAGTAGAGCAGAATCCTAGTTGTAGAAGCCTATCCTGGGGGACAGTTTTCTTTATTTTAGAGTAGGATACATATGTAAGCTGACACTAGGTATTTATTCACTTATACACCCACTCTTTAGTGGCATTTCTGTTTGCAGTTTTTGCCTTGCTTTCTCCTAATGTCACTTGCGGTCAAAGCGTTGAGCTTTCCGCCTATTACTACTTTTGATTTTGGGTCCCTATGTTGGAGTACATTAGCAGATGCGTGAGTATGAATGTCTCTGCATGTTCTACTATCATGTTTTTGTAAACTGTTAGCACATTATCATTTCTAGGTCTTCTTGTTATCTCTGAAGCTGCTTTTTGAACCACTGACCTTGTACCAGGTTCTAGATCTGGTCAATATATATATTATTATTAATCTAGTTCTTTTTTTTTTTATAGCAAATTACAGGTCTGAAGCTTATTTGTAGACCACTTGCTCACTAGGTCCCGTTATTATACATATTGGGTGATGTTGTTCACTACCCATTATATCATATCTTCCTTTCCGCACCCAACACCAGATACTGGTGATCTGACATCTATTCAGATCTCTGGTAAGGACTTTCCGTCCGAAACAAACCTTTCTATTTTGCGGTTGACCTCCCTATGCCACCGAGAGTTCGGAAGGGCATAGTGACCCCGCCAACTGTTCTCTTTCTCAATTGATTTTCTGCGCTGGAGATTACATTGCACGAATCGTGAGTATATTTTCATTTATTGTATGTGTTGCTATTGAGCTTGACTTTGTATACTTTCATGGCCTATTGGATTAGCTCTAATTTAAATGTTTTATTTTTTACCAAATTTAGGATTAAGATTTTGTCCTCAATACACAGGGACACCTCTGTATGTGGGACAATAACTGTGTCTGTGTATGAGTGTGGTTTTCCTTTTCTGTCTGTGTGCTGTGACTTATGATTGGCTACTGGAATATTTATTTTTATATTTTTTGTTTTAAAACCCTAAGGAATTCCTTAACCGTGCAAAATTCAAATGATTGGTTTTGAACTACATTTAGAAAGATCTTGCTTCCTCTTCTGAGCTTTAAGTTTCCTACTTATCAGGGTTAGGTTACTGTTTTAATTTTATGTCTATATGTTCCTGTGTGTCCTGTGGTAAGTGGCATAAACTAAACCAGCTAGTTATTAAGGAATCATTTCTTTAGTTTTAAATTAGTGCTTTAAGGTTACCCCGCGAGATTGCCTATCAACTGCAGTGGTAGTAAATCTCAAAGGAGTGTTTTTTTTTCCAGGATTGTATAGTATTTCATTTAAGTAATGTTTGTTTAATTTGTGACATGAGATTAAATAGATTGTTATTTACTTCCGGTAAATTGCTTTCACTAGATATGCAAGCACTTTTTAGTTCTAGTAGCTATAAATAGACTAAGGGTTTACGATAATTTATCTTTGTTGGCTCCGGTACTCACATCCGGATTCTAAATCTGGATAAGACAGATATACCGGACATGATACTTATTCCGGTATCATATGACAGACTTTTTAGTAAAAGAGATCCACTTACAGTTTTAATTTTATAGGTGTGCGTCCGTGTATGTGTTCTTTGAAAATTGCATAATTATTCCAGATATTTACTATAAAAGGTTCTATATTATATGCCATCTAAAACACTGTTTATTTGTGACGTTGTTTAAAATAACTAGTGCTGATGTTCACTTCCTGGCTCTCTATTGGGGATGTATTCCGTAATAATGAATTAACTGTTTTAATTTTTCTTTTCACGTCTTATCTACTACTTACAAACTTCCTTCCCTGCCTCTTAAAGATTTATAGTTTTAAGATAGAGTTTCAGCATTTTTAGTTCTCAAACCCCAAATGGCGCAGTTAAATTTCATTTCCGGAATTCATAATATTACAGTGCCTGCCTTCTTGCCTTTGCAATAGGGTTTAAAGATTAACCCTTGCATAACATAACTAACTGGTAAATCAGAACTAAAGAAATTCAGGTTGCTATTATTTCAGAGCTATATTCGGATAAGACTAGCTACAATTGAGAACCGTACCTCTGGAAGCAGATAAAGTAATAACCTTCTTTTCTTCCTTTTCCTCTCCTGAAGTATTAATTCTATGAAGACTAATTACACCAGCATAAAGTTTTAATACGAAAACTTGAACTTACTGTTTTTATTTTGATGTATAGTCCTATTTTCAGTCATCATAATGTCTAATGCTTGCGGTGAGCAGTAAACTCAAATTAGACACAGGAAGCACCGTTATTTCATGATTTCCTTAAGACCGAATAACAGAGATTAACCCTTGTAGTTCTTATTTTCTCTAAAGTTCATCTTTACAAATGCTTTGAACTCAGTATATGATACAGGAATTCATTACGTGTTTCAGAGTTTTAATAACTAGATGGGTTTTTCTATGATTCCGTGTTATCCTTGCTACTTTTTGTTTAGAATTCAATTTACAATGTTGGCTTACAAGCTGTTCCATTTATCATATGAACATATCCTACTGGTCAATTTGTGCATTTATTGCATTAATAAAAATTGTTATTATATCCTTGAATTTTTGAATTTCACTAAAATGTTTTAAGGAATGCTCCAACTTGTCTCCTGCTTATAAAGCGGCTCCTCCTCTGTATTTAAAATATACTCTAAATTGTAAATTGATTCCTGGGAATATATAAGCTTATTTTTAGCTATCCCTCTGAATGTGAATCTTGATATGCTGTCATGATTTAGGGCCCAAATTGTGAAAGCATAGAAAGGATCAGTTTAAAATTTAATATAATTTTCATTTTCCAAATTGGCTCTGAACTATTACAGAGGACTATAGGTTATTGTCCTTCTCATTTGACCTATTTAAACCTTGTGAAGGTCACATGAGGAGGCCTCATAGAAATATATAGTTTTTACATCTTTCTTTTCTGATATTGGCTTTTCTCTATCTCTCTAAATATCATATTAAAAGCTGCATTTTCCTGGAGCAGACTCTGACCACAATGTTTCCTCAGACTCTGCTGACTTCCTGTGCTAGCAAAATCTAATCGACAGAGAAAAATTGTTTTCTACTTGTGATTTTATATATTGAGACTATGCTCCACCTACGGGTGCCCCAAGGAACTAACAATGCATTCTTTGATTTTTTCTTTCTAATGGTCCTGTACTGAGATTTGACTACTTCTTATATCAGCTCTATTTATTAAGTTCTGTAGGTTGAGTGAAGACTGCTAATCCAATTCCTGATCTACCGTCTCTATTCCAGTTTGGTACTTGTGCTACAACTGACCTCTGGCAAGAAACAGAAGCGCTAACTTCTCCAATGAGAATTTTCTTTTGTCCAAATGATGTCCTTAATTTAGACCTTCTTGGTTATGCTCTTAACTATTCTGCTATATTAAATATTTTTGCAGGCTCATCTTTTCCAAAACCTACATGGCACTTTACATATGAGCTCTCTATTACAACAGACAGCGACCGTGATTCCAGAAGATACTTCCATCACCTGGACTAATTATGAGTTTTAAATTTCTGCACATTAGTCTTCTGCTTTGACTATGACTATTTCCTAAGCTACCCTTCTTTCTGAATCATCTAACTCGTAAGTCCTGCTGGCCTCCTGCAGCTGAGGGCCCAACCCTTGGTGAATGTTAGTCATCGCAGGTGAAGATTCCATACCTATTGGCGATAGATTTCAATGCATTGCCTGTGCTTTTTGACTATTTTTGTGCACCATATTCCTGACCCTCCATACTTCAATAACTTGATCAACATCATCTCTTAATTTTCAATTTTTATTGTTTTTTTGTACTCTTTACTTTTGTTCCATATACTTAACCATTGTTATTTGATCATCTCTTCGTAGTAATTACCAATCTGTCTTGCACATTATGCAAGCCAGAAGTGGGGATACATTCTGCAAATCCCAATTCCTAGTATTAAGACTGTCACTTCTACTGATTCCGTGCCCAAGTTGCTGTGAAAATCCAGCCCTGTTAGATCTTCCAGATCTCCGTCCAGATTCTTCTGCACTTCCACCGCCTCAACCATGATCGATGAAAGAGGATTAAGAACTGATACTTCATTTGAGATTTACAGTTGCTGTTTATGGACATTACTCATATTTTGTTTTATTTTCAGTTTAGCAGTAATCCTGTCTATATATTGAAAAGGTTTTATTTTTATTTTCCTATTATTTCCTTTATTGTTCTAATTGTTTTTCTAAGAGTTTCCCCGTTATTTCTGTTTATGTAATTTAAATTGAAGTTGATATTGCTCAGATACAAGGGTAACATCAAACCCTAATACTGACTATGATATCATAATGTAGGTGTAAACCCTGTTAGTATCAACCAGTTATGCAATTGTTTAACTTTGGTGTAGGCTTACTTAAGCTGCATGTCTTTCTGTAGGTTTGACTAAGCTCCAAGTGGGGTAAAGGATATATAAAATGCTTCCCACACTTCCAGGTCATTATGCATATGTCAAGATCCATGCATGACCTTTGTTAATATAAATATTCCTAGGATTGACCATTTTTGCAGTATTAGGCAACCTCATACGTGCTATCCACTTTTTAGTGCTCATGATTGGATGCTAATGATGAGTAATAGTAAGGTCCAGGAATTCCGACCTGTTTAAGGATTCTGAATACCTACAACCTAAAACAGCTTGCAAACAGAGTACTAACCATATATTTGTTGAGCCACCATAACAATGCTTAATCGAAACCACTGATCCTTCCCAAGACCACTGAAATAGATACATTAGATTATCTCCCCATGCACTATGCAACAGATATAATAGAAGCCATAGAAAGACCTGAAAGTGTTTATTAGTATGATCCACCTGAAATTGCTATTACCCACATACCTTCTAGCAATTTCTAAGACCAAAACTCCCCCTCTCGTTTGATAGCTTGCTACCTTCTGGAATGGATGATTACAAGCTTGACGAGCTTTGTGTCACCCCTCCCCAGAGGGGGTGACAAGTGGGGAATGTATAATTATGGTACAGCCAGAGACCCCCCCACTGGAATGGTGGTGGGCCCAGTCACAGAGCTCAGGCCAGTACAGACCTTGGCTGAGTCAGAAATCTGATGGCTGACACAACTGGGAGTTTACTGGAAAAGTATGGCCTAGTTGGTAGCCCACATTGAGGCCTAAATAAGCTAAATTAGGAAAAGTTAATAGATATGGAAACAAAATGGAGGATTTCAACACAAAATGGAAGCCCGTATCTGTTACAAAGTGGAATTTTCTCTAATGTAAGTTAGAAAAACAAGTTGAGAAATAAGTGAGTCATAGCAGGTGCAAAGAAAATAGAGAACTAGCTGTTCCAGAGAGGAGGGAGACTTCCTGTGAGCAGGATTGTGGTCAGCTGGTCAGCTGGTGTGAGAAAGGAAAGGCGCAGCAAGATAGAAGCTACTCATTAGCATGAGCCAATCAGTGACAACCATGACATTAGCATAGATCCAATCAGGTATATCTACTGTCATATTACCCATATCCTGAGGGCACCTATAAAAATCCGGGTATTTCCTGGTTTGAGTTAGAGAGAAAAGGGTTGCCACTCTCTCTCCAAGGGAAACCAATGTGTCCAGCAGAATTAACAAATTACCTAATTGCTTTCCCTTGTAAAACCTCTAATTGGTAAAAGAAATTATAAAAGATTAGCAAATAATTAACACCTGTTTGCAGCTTATTATATTCCTATAATTAATTGATTGTACATGCCTGTTGTCAATCACTGATTTGACTTATACCTTAGCAAATAAACTCCTCATTCCAAATGATGATTTGTGGGCTTCACTTAATGATCAAAGGCTGTAAGTATAAATGCATTGTATAACTTGTCATAAGGCTGGTATCTTTTCCTTAGACCTAACGTCTCCCTTAGAGGCAATAACTCCTTGATTACCCCAGTACTAGTGTTATTTAGAGATGGAGTCAGATTAAGGTCACTCTAGCCTTCTTGGGGGGGCTCGGGACCCCTCTATTCCCAACAACACATACCACGATTCAAAACTGGATCTTAAACTCTGCTTAAATTCAAGTCCTGCCAAATGGCTAAGGTTATATGACTGCAATTTCACCTTGCACAGAAATGATATCGGAGAACTCAAGTGATAATTAACGAATACTGGACTGTTTTAGCCACATCTTGGTTTTATTGCAATTTTCCCAGATTATTTATATGCAATAAAATATTACATAAGTACATAAGTACATAAGTAGTGCCATACTGGGAAAGACCAAAGGTCCATCTAGCCCAGCATCCTGTCACCGACAGTGGCCAATCCAGGTCAAGGGCACCTGGCACGCTCCCCAAACGTAAAAACATTCCAGACAAGTTATACCTAAAAATGAGGAATTTTTCCAGTCCATTTAATAGCGGTCTATGGACTTGTCCTTTAGGAATCTATCTAACCCCTTTTTAAACTCCGTCAAGCTAACCGCCCGTACCACGTTCTCCGGCAATGAATTCCAGAGTCTAATTACACGTTGGGTGAAGAAAAATTTTCTCCGATTCGTTTTAAATTTACCACACTGTAGCTTCAACTCATGCCCTCTAGTCCTAGTATTTTTGGATAGCGTGAACAGTCGCTTCACATCCACCCGATCCATTCCACTCATTATTTTATACACTTCTATCATATCTCCCCTCAGCCGTCTCTTCTCCAAGCTGAAAAGCCCTAGCCTTCTCAGCCTCTCTTCATAGGAAAGTCGTCCCATCCCCACTATCATTTTCGTCGCCCTTCGCTGTACCTTTTCCAATTCTACTATATCTTTTTTGAGATACAGAGACCAGTACTGAACACAATACTCCAGCTGCGGTCGCACCATGGAGCGATACAACGGCATTATAACATCCGCACACCTGGACTCCATACCCTTCCTAATAACACCCAACATTCTATTCGCTTTCCTAGCCGCAGCAGCACACTGAGCAGAAGGTTTCAGCGTATCATCGACGACGACACCCAGATCCCTTTCTTGATCCGTAACTCCTAACGCGGAACCTTGCAAGACGTAGCTATAATTCGGGTTCCTCTTACCCACATGCATCACTTTGCACTTGTCAACATTGAACTTCATCTGCCACTTGCACGCCCATTCTCCCAGTCTCGCAAGGTCCTCCTGTAATCGTTCACATTCCTCCTGCGACTTGACGACCCTGAATAATTTTGTGTCATCGGCGAATTTAATTACCTCACTAGTTATTCCCATCTCTAGGTCATTTATATGTTCAATAAGGCACATTAGTGTTTTTAACGCGCCTTTAAAGTTAGCGTTTAACTTGTGTTAAAAATGCTAATGCACCTGTAGCACGCCTTTCTAAAAACAGGTCTATAATACTGGAAAACCCTACTCATCCTTTAATATTTCAATTTTGGATCAATCACAGTCTCAAATCATGATACTTTGACACCCAAGTCTCAAGCCTACAATTGTTTTAATATATCCCATTATGTTTTAAATACTGCATATACAGATATTTTGTGCTCTGCTAAATGTAATACCAGCTCTACTGTCAGTTTGTCACTTTATTATTTTAGGAAAGGGAAAGGGGATGAGATTTGATATACCATCTTTCTGTGGTCACAATCAAAGAAGTTTATATATTACATACAGGTACTTATTTTGTATCTGGGGTAATGGAA
The DNA here is from genome assembly GCF_901765095.1 of Microcaecilia unicolor. NCBI lineage: Eukaryota > Metazoa > Chordata > Amphibia > Gymnophiona > Siphonopidae > Microcaecilia > Microcaecilia unicolor. The sequence goes on from NC_044032.1 coordinate 597,985,291, forward strand.
GGTTAAGCTACTTGCCCAGAGTCACAAACAGCTACCGTGTTTCCCCGAAAATAAGACACTGTCATATTAATTTTTGCCCCCAAAAATGCGCTAGGTCTTATTTTCAGGGGCTGTCTTATTTTTTGGGGAAACATCGGGGTTGGATCGGGGTTGGCCCGCCCGCCCTCCGTCGCTCCCGGAACTTAAACGCCTCCTTTCACCTTCGCAGCAAGCAGCAGCAGGGCAGGCCACTCCTTCCTTCCGTGTCCCACCCTCGCCTGACGTAACGTCCGCGAGGGTGCGGCACGGAAGGAAGGAGAGGTCTGCCCTGCTGCTGCTTGCTGCGAAGGTGAAAGGAGGTGTTTAAGGTTAGTTCCGGGAGCAACGGAGGGTGGGTGGAGGGGGGGCCCGGCGACCTCGGGTGGGGGGGCGGCCTTGTCCGGCTCTCGGCGGCCCTGCTTTCAAACAAAAATTTGCTAGGTCTTACTTTCGGGGGAGGCCTTATATCTACCATTTCAGGAAAACCTCTACTAGGTCTTATTTTCGGGGGATGTCTTACTTTCGGGGAAACAGGGTAATTATGAATACCAACCCTCATGCTAAAAAAGGTTGAGTCTTGCCTCACCAATTTGCTTCGTTTCTTTGAAGGTGCAATAAACATGTCGATAAAGGTGAGCCAGCTGATGTAGTGTATCTAGATTTTCAGAAAGCTTTTAATGTGAGAGACTCCTGAGAAAATTAGGAGGCACTGTTCTGTTGTAGACTAGGAATATGCTATTGGTCAGAAAACAGAGGGTAAGGTTTCTCAGTGGAGGGTGAATAGTGGAGTGCCACAGGGATCTGTACTGGGATCAGTGCTATTTAACATATTTATAAATGATCTAGAAATGGGAACAAGTGAGGTAATTAAATTTGCAGAAGTCATAAAACTATTCATAGCTGTAAAAACACATGCGGACTATGAAAAATTACAGGAAGACCTTAGGCAATTGAAGAATGGGCATCCAAATGGCAGATGAAGTTTAATGTGGACAAATGCAAAGTGATGCACATTGGGAAGAATAACCCAAATCATAGTGTTTGGATCCACCTTGGGAGTCAACACCCAAGAAAAAGATCTAGGTGTCATTGTAGACAATAAGCTGAAATCTTTTGCCCAGTGTGTGGTGATGGTAAATAAGACTGAGACTGCTATAATGCCTCTGTATTGCTCCATGGTGTGACCTCACCTTGAGTACTGCATGCAATTCTGGTCATCGTCCCCTCCGAAGGGATACCACCTTGTAGTGGTGTAGGGGTTTCTGTGTTTCAATGACTCAGAGGGCTATGCTGAGGGTTACCCATATCAGACAGGCCTCTGAGGAGAAACCAGACAAAGAGTGTCCCAAACTGGGACAGTGGTAAGATAGCGACCTGGGGATGAAGAGAACCTTTGCTGGCGGGGGACCCCAATCCCTGCCAGCCGAGGTCCTCTTCTTACCGCGAAGTCTTCATTCTGTTTCTGACGTCCTGCACGTTGTACATGCAGGATGTCAGACTCACAGAAACAGAACGAAGTCTTGCAAGGTGGCTTCGTTCTGTTTCTGAGAGTCTGACGTCCTGCACGTACAACGTGCAGGACGTCAGAAACAGAACAAAACCTTCACGGGATGAAGAGGACCTCGGCTGGCGGGGATTGGCGTCCCCCGCCAGCAAAGGTAGCCACGGCAAAGGCGGGGGAGTGTTGGCGGCGGGAGGGGTTTTGAGAGGGTCGGCGGCGGGGCGGGGGGGGGGGTCGAGAGGGTTGGCGGCAGGGGGGTCCAGGGCCAAATCTACGGGGGCCCAGGCCCCCATGGCCCCACGTAGCCACACCACTGATCCTGAGGTTAAGTAGCATGGAATCTTTCTACTTTTTGGACACTGCCAGGTACTTGAGACCTGGACTGCCCACTGTTACAAACAGGATACCAGGCAAGATGGACCCATGGTCTGATGCAATACAGCAGCAAGTTCTTATCTATAAAATCGAAGGGGAGGAAAATGAAAGTTCACGTCACCAGCTCCCAACCAAAGTCCAAAAAAAATCAGAACCCAATTATTTGATTTTATTATATTTCCTTGTTTTCCTTTATAAAGCTTTGAAAATTCTGCAGTAAACCTTTTTTTATTGAACAGCTCTCAAAATCTCTCTATATGTGCAAATAAAAACTATCTTAGAGCATAAAAAAAAAAGTAAGTTTATTTTCAGCATTTGAATTCATCATTTTTACAGAACTTATATTTTGCTAAACCAGCAAGAGACCTTAGCTGCTAAATTCATTATTGTGTACAGCTCCCTCTGGCAGCAGCAGGGGAGGCAGCCTCAGACAGAAAGCTTTGATTCATCAGTTCCAACTGGAGTTATGCCTGGGTAGAAAAAAAGTTCACTCGTTTCTCCTTGGCTTCAGTCAGGAAACGCAAGGACCTGTTTTATATCTTCTTGTGACTGAAGTAGCAATCATATAAAGAAAAGGCACAACTGCATTCAATGTGGCCTAGTGGTTAGGGTGGTGGACTTTGGTCCTGGGGAACTGAGGAACTGAGTTCGATTCCCGGCACAGGCAGCTCCTTGTGACTTTGGGCAAGTCACTTAACCCTCCATTGCCTGCCGCATTGAGCGTGACAAGAGTGGGAAAGCGCGGGGTACAAATGTAACAAAAAAAAAAAATGTACTAAGCTGTTCAGGTAAGCAACAATTCATACCTCCAACAACACCCACTCCAACGCTGCTTCGTCTTGTGTTCATCGGTGCTGCATGAAACCATTCATTAATCTTTGTATTATAGACCTCAACAGATGCCAAACCTGCAAACATAAAACAAAACATATGCCGCAGGTTTTCCAAAAACTTAAGCAAAGATTTCCGGAGTCCAGGGCTCAAAGACAGTGCAGCATGAAGCTGTTATTGAAGTAATCAAGCAACAGATGTCAGAACAATGATTAGAAAAGTAAAGTCATCTTACAGGGTCTTTTTGGAAGAGTGGCATTTATTTTAGGGCACAGTAAAGTTCAAGTTAAATGTATAAACATCCTGTAAGTGTTGCAACCGAAATCTCATAGCATAAGGATCATCATCCCAAGAGGGTTGGGTCAGGGGATCATTTTAAAAGTTATTCACATGCATAAAACAGAGATTTATACACAGAAATAGCTAGTTATAAAATTGCCTAGAGTACATGCAGTGCCACCACATATGCTTTTAACAACAAGTAGAGAGATTTCTGGGGGTTGACATGGAGAAGGGTTTGGAATTTCAAACCTATGTATATAAACGTTCTCAATACATACAATATGCAGAGAAATGAACTGTAAAACATGTAGTTGTGGTGGGGTAATTTTCAACTGGAAAACACAAGAATTATTTCTCTTTGAACAGGGGCAGCCCAAAGCATTCTGCCGCCTGAGGCAGGGATGAGATGCCGTCCCCGCCCAGCCACAGTCTGGAATCTCCCTCATTCTCCTCCTCAACGATTCCTTTTTTTTTTTTTCCAAAAGGTAGAAGTGGCAGCAATTCCCATAGGCTGCCCTGCCACAGGCACCAGCCTCTTCACTCTACTGCATCCCTACTCTGAGGAGGGATGCAGTAGTAGGGAGAAGGCTGGTGCCAGTGGCAGGGCAGTCTATGGGAATCGCTGCCACTGTAGCCTTTTGGAAACTTAAAAAGACGGTAAACGCGGGGAAGAGGGTTGAGGATAGAAGGAACGAGATGCCACTCCATGTAGAGTGCCACCTGAGGCCCCCACCTCAGTTGGCCTAGTGGTAGGGCCGCCACTTTGAAATTTAATGAAACTTATGTATACACTTTCTGCACAAGTTAGGTGGTCTATTACAAGAACACCTTCCCTATGAAACTGGATAGTTTTCTCTGTTTCAGTTAATATAAAATATCTCATTTTGTAAGTACTTCAAAAAAGTTTTTTTTAATTTTCTAAATTTTCAATTTCTCATTAAAAGAAGGAAAAACTCAGCAGTCAGAGGTAATTGCCACTGAGGGTGGTATAACCAGTTATTAGGTTCAGGGGACAGTGATATGGGTGTTTTATAACTTTGTTCCTTAAATAGATGAAATACTTTACAAATTGTGTTGCGTGTTTACTCAGGTTCCCTTTATCTATTTTATTACATTCTGTTTAAAGATCAGAAACCATTCATTGTGATATTTATGCAATAATAGAGGAAATCAGGAGGAGGAGGGAAACCTTTTCACACCACTGTAACCATATGCAATCACTAAATACATTTCTAATCTAACAGCGCTATCAATCGCTACAACAAATACCTGTACTTCCATCAAAGCCTCCCACAGCATATAACAGTCCACTGAGCACTGCAGCTCCTAAAGTGCTTCTTCTGTCTTGCATGTTAGCAACACTTGTCCACTGATCCTTCACGGGATCATATGAATCCACTGTGCGAACTCTTAAAGAACCATTGAAGCCACCAACAGCAAAAACCAGACCACTCAAGTAGACCACACCTGCAACAGAAGTTGAAAGACATTTATTTTCACTTATCACTCACCTACAGCATACAAATCAAATGTTAACACAGAAACAATGATAAAATTGTCTTAACTGCCCAGCAAGGGTTATGCTAGTCTCAACAAAATGTTAGCGTCAAATCTTTGTGGTCCATATCAAAACAATTAAGAGGCCAATGTAAAAAGGTACGCTAAACTTAGTGGATCTATTTTCATTTTAGCATACATCATTTTATGTACTAAATTCACTCACAATTTAATAAGATTTTTGGCATGTAAGAACAAATAGACATATGTCTTCTAGGCTAATTCTATGTACATGAGGAGATTAAGTACTAATCCCCAATGTATGTTACGTAGATCAGTGAATCAAACAGCTACTTTAATGCATTTGAATTGTATTACCTGACAGTACAATGTGAAAAATGTACAAGGTTTTGAAAACTTTTACAAGGCACTGTAGGTTCCTAAAGGGATGGAGGAAAGAAGAAAAAGAGGCAGGAGACTAATGATGAAATGGGCCCATAATTATGCACCTTGGTGGGCAAAGTGAATAGGCACTTTGGACTTCATCTTCTATCATTTACTATGTAACTATGCCATTATAATGTTTTCCAACTTCTTATTTTCCTTCAAACAGATATCTAAATGATCTATAGGCATATGGTGCTATCAGGTTACAATAAGCTATTACAAGATGAATCATGGTTAAGACCTCGTTGCCAAAAAATCCATTAGTACTATAGATATAGGAATGGCTCTGCATTATATCATGATGACATCTTATAACAGCTTAAGCGTAGCTTTGAAGAAACATCTGGCCCTTAATTAGATGAAAACAAAGGCTGCTAATTATAACTAATTTTACCTCATATTGCAGTTCTGATCAAATTTTCACCCTCGTCCTTGAAATAAATGTTAAAACTATATTTTCAAATGTATCTGAACAATGGGGTCAATATTCAAAGTGATTTAACCAGCCAGAAATGGCTCCTAGTCAGTTAAATCACTGTGTGTGGGGGCTATCCACTGAAAATCAGCGGCACTTAACTGGTTAGTACCACTGACTGCTAAATTGAGAACTGGCTATTTTATGGGCTGTCCAAAGGTGGCGTCAACACTTATGTGGTTAACCGCCTATACTAAGCAGCCAAACGGACTGTGTTTTGTGCAGTCCAATCTTTATATGGTGTCGCTTAGGCAGTTAGGTGCTGAATAACGCACTGTAACCACGTAAGAGATAACCAGCCGTATAAACCCGGATATTTGATGCCAGTGCCTGAACATGGCCCAGCATCAAATTTCTGGGAATAACGCTGGCGGCAGCTAAAAACAAACGCTCACTGCCAGCGGCTGAACATTTACCCCAATATTTTCAAATGTGATGCCATTATCACAAGCCATCACAATTACTAAAAATATAGAAAGTTTAGTATACCTGCCCTACATCTCCTAGAAGGCAATTCAGCTACCTGGTACCATCGTTCTTCTTTAAAATCGTAACATTCCACGCTACGGATAGCTTTAGGTGCTTGGCCGCCAACAACTACCATTACCTAGGAAAGAGAAATTTAGTTACATATGTACAAAAGTCATGCCATACTGGGACAGACCGAAGGTCCATTAAGTCCAGTATCCTGTTTCCAACAGTGGCCAATCCAGGTCACAAGTATCTGGCAAGATCCCAAAACACTACATTTTATGTTGCTTATCCCAGAAACAAGCAGTGGATTTTGCCAAGTCCATTTTAATAATGGCTTATGGACTTTACCTTTCATAAATTTTTGACATGGTTTTCATTGTGTCTATGAGAAAGAAATATACCAGGACTACTGGAACATTCAAAACATATGAAAGTACATAATCACGCATTCTGAAGCAATCAAACAGTATTAACATTCTGTTAAAAATAAATTCAAAATGAAGAAGTACCAATGGATCCAATGTTAGATTCTTGCTGGGACAAGCGAAAGAAATTTCTAATATCTAAAGTACTTGATCAAAGCAAAACAGCTAGATCAAAACGGCTTACCCCAAACAGGTATTCTCTGAAGTCAATATTTCACCAATCACACATGCAAGTCACATGATTGTGTCTGGCACCAAATGGCAAGAGCTTTCTGAAAAGGACAAGACTACATCACTGCTAATATTTAGTGCAGTGACCCTATAGTTCCCCAAAGTTCTGAAAGATGCATAAGGTATTCAAAGCAGTTTTTGAGGGAGCACAAAAGAAGGGATCTAGAGGTTTGACTCACACCAATCAGCGAACCTCAAAACTTTTAGACTTTCTGGTGGATTTACTTATTTCAATATTGCATCCGTGTGTACTTAGGGATGCTCAATCTCAGCTTTCTATGTAAGGTAAAAAGTCATTTTTTTTTAATGTACTTGAATTTTAGGAAACCTTTATTCTTACTTTTACATTTTGTTTTTCAAATAATAGAATTAGTTTATAACTTGGTTGCCTGTTGCTTTCATATTCTGTATGGACTTCCTTTCCGACTTTATATTGTTTTAATTTTGTATACTGTTTTGTTTCGTTGCTACAAATAAGATGGTATAGAAAATACTAATAAAGCAGAAACAATCCATATAGGCCAGAAAATTTGAGACAACTCAGAGAAATTATGTGATCAAATTACATGCCTCTCAACACAAAAATCCACAAGTGTCATAAACCAGATTTTGGGCTGGAGGAATTCTCCCTGGCTCTTCATAATCAAAGTTAAGGAAACTCCAGTCTAGAAAGCTCTGGAACAGATCCCTAAAGATGCAGAAATTTAATCAGGCTCAGCCAAAATAGAGTTGGAAGGATCATGGTTCCTTCATTTTTCTGAATTTTAATAGTTTTGGCCACCAAACATATGGGGGAGGGGAATATACCTGTCCCACTAATGAAGGAAGTCAACATTTGAAACTAGATTACCTTCTGATCTCCTCCTGGAGCATAAGACTGGCATTTTCCTGTTTGGAGGTCTACCATAGTTATGCTCTTCTCAAAAATATCCTGCCACACACTGATTCAGGGACCCCTTAGAAGGGTCTGAGTAGTAACCAAGTCAGTCTACCATGATAATGTCTGTTCTTGCCAGGTACATGACTTCTAGGGTTATCATGCTAAATAGACGACTACCACACCTTGATAGTTTCCAAATATATGAGCATGGCTTGGACATACATGAATTTTTACACCCGCTGAGCTCCTCTAATATGAAGATGTGCAGTGGATATTATGTGAACCATGTAAGCCATAAAAGCCCAGCATTCTGCACATGGACCAAGCTGTCTATTAACAGTGAATTACACCTTCCACTAAGTTCACTACATTGCAAGCCCTATTGGGGAAGAGAAACCAATAGATTCACTTTTGAGTAGCAGAATTCCTGATAACTCCAATCTATGATGTCAAGCTTGGATCTGGATTCGGTATACTTGATGATGAACCCCAAGGGACTGCAGCACCTGGATGGTGCTCTGTGTTGATTTGTTCACATCTACCTGAGTTTATGCTCTTGATCCAAGTAGGAACACAAAAAGCATTAGCTGAGATGAAATGCTGGGATGTTTACAGGGTTCTAGGTCAGTTCCCACCTGGACAGTTCACAACCACCAATTCACAACTGGAAAATTCCCACCTAGGATAATTCCCACTGAATAAATTCCCACCACACCAGGGAGGACAATCCCACCCATAACCCCAAAAATACAAAACACACTAGGCCAAGTAATCTCCCTTCCTTATCTCTTCCAGATCATTTGTGGGCCAGTACCCCCTCACCCCCCATCCCCACACAACATTATCTTCTACACATCCATTTCCCCTTCTGGATATGCAGTTCATATTGGGGGAGGGGAATGCCCCCTACCCCCCCCCCAAAAAAAATAAAAAATTGGGTTTCAACCTAATTCATGTTTAATCTGGGATCTAAATGTCATAAATAAATAAATAAATAGATAGATAAATACAAACTGCAAAACTGCAGTTAATGTGGGTGGGTGGGTAGGACAATGCCCCTTCATACCCCCCAAATTAGGTTTTAACCTAATTCAGCCTATTACATGTCCTGTGTGCCTGCTCTAACCTCCTTGTTCCAGATGCCGTAAAAAAAAAAAAACACCAGGACTTATGGGACTCAAAACAAGAAAGCTATGGTCAGTATTAAAAAAAAGGATAGGGAGAGTGGGAAATGAGTGTGTGTGTGTGGCGGGGGGGGGGGGGGGGGGGGGAGGGGAGTCCTTGGTGGGAACTGTCCCTCTTAAGTGGGAATTATCCCAGAATTGTCCTAGGTGGGAATTGGTGGGTGGGAACTCGCCTGATATTTTTACAGGACAGTTTGTGAGACCAATGTTAGGTCAAAAAGCAATATACACTACTGAAGATGCAGTTTCCCTAGTACAAAACTGATAACCCAGTTCAAAAAGTATATAACACGAGAACATAAGCACTGCCATACTGTAACAGATCGAATGTCCATCAAGCCTAGTATTATGTTACCTACAGTGGCCAATCCAGGTCACAAGTTCATGGCAAGATCCCAGAACAGTAAACCATATTTTTTGCTACTTATCCTAGAAATAAGCAGTGGATTTTCCCAAGTCCATCTTAATAATGACTTATGGACTTTTCTTTTAGGAAACTATTCACACCTTTTTTTAAACCCTGCTAAGCTAACTGCTTTTTAGCACATTCTCTGGCAACAAATTCCCAGTTTATTTACACGTTGAATGAAAAAATATTTTATCCGATTTGTTTTACATTTACTACTTTGTAGCTTCATTGCGTGCCCCCTAGTCCTAGTATTTCTGGAAAGAGTAAACAAGTGATTCACGTCTACCTGTTCCATTCCACTCATTATTTTATAAGCCTCTTTCATATCTCCCCTCAGCCGTCTTTTCTCCAAGCTGAAGAGCCCCAGCTGCTTTAGTCTTTTCTCATAGGGAAGTCATCCCATCCCCTTTATTATTTTTGTCGCCCTTCTCTGTACCTTTATGTTCAAAGCTCTTAGGTCTAAGATAGAAACTTACAATAGTCGAGTTGGAGAAACTTACTGACTTCATGGTAAACCTGGAGGACGTAATGGGGCAGTTCAGCAAACTGAAGAGTAGCAAATCTCCTGGACCGGATGGTATTCATCCTAGAGTACTGATAGAACTGAAAAATGAGCTTGCGGGGCTACTGCTAGAGATATGCAACTTATCCTTAAAATCGAGCGTGGTACCGGAAGATTGGAGGGTGGCCAATGTAACGCCCATTTTTTAAAAAGGCTCCAGGGGAGATCCGGGAAATTATAGACCGGTGAGTCTGACGTCAGTGCTGGGGAAAATGGTAGAGGCTATTATTCAAAACAAAATTACAGAGCACATCCGAGGACATGGATTACTGAGACCGATTCAGCACAGCTTTTGTGTGGGGAAATCTTGCCTGACCAATTTACTTCAATTCTTTGAAGGAGTAAACAAACATGTGAACAAAGGGGAACTGGTTGATATTGTGTATCTGGATTTCCAAAAGGCGTTTGACAAGGTACCTCATGAAAGGCTACAGAGGAAATTGGAGGGTCATGGGATAGGAGGAAATGTCCTATTGTGGATTAAAAACTGGTTGAAGGATAGGAAACAGAGAGTGGGGTTAAATGGGCAGTATTCACAATGGAGAAGGGTAGTTAGTGGGGTTCCTCAGGGGTCTGTGCTAGGACCGCTGCTTTTTAATATATTTATAAATGATTTAGAGATGGGAGTAACTAGCGAGGTAATTAAATTTGCTGATGACACAAAGTTATTCAAAGTTGTTAAATCGCGACAGGATTGTGAAAAATTACAAGAGGACTTTACGAGACTGGGAGACTGGGCGGCTAAATGGCAGATGACGTTTAATGTGAGCAAGTGCAAGGTGATGCACGTGGGAAAAAAGAACCCGAATTATAGCCACGTCATGCAAGGTTCCACGTTAGGAGTTAAGGACCAAGAAAGGGATCTGGGTGTCGTCATCGATAATACACTGAAACCTTCTGCTCAGGGTGCTGCTGCAGCTAGGAAAGCGAATAGAATGTTGGGTATTAGGAAAGGTATGGAAAACAGGTGTGAAGATGTTATAATGCCGTTGTATCGCTCCATGGTGCGACCGCACCTTGAGTATTGTGTTCAATTCTGGTCGCCGCATCTCAAGAAAGATATAGTAGAATTGGAAAAGGTGCAGAGAAGGGCGACTAAAATGATAGCGGGGATGGGACAACTTCCCTATGAAGAAAGATTAAGGCGGCTAGGACTATTCAGCTTGGAGAAGAGACGGCTGAGGGGAGACTTGATAGAGGTATATAAAATAATGAGTGGAGTGGAACAGGTGGATGTGAAGCGTCTGTTCACGCTTTCCAAAAATACTAGGACTAGGGAGCATGCGATGAAACTACAGTGTAGTAAATTTAAAACAAATCGGAGAAAATTTTTCTTCACCCAACGTGTAATTAAACTCTGGAATTCGTTGCCGGAGAAAGTGGTGAAGGGGGTTAGCTTAGCAGAGTTTAAAAAGGAGTTGGACGGTTTCTTAAAGGACAAGTCCATAAACCGCTACTAAATGGACTTGGGAAAAATCCACAATTCCAGGAATAACATGTATAGAATGTTTGTACGTTTGGGAAGCTTGCCAGGTGCCCTTGGCCTGGATTGGACGCTGTCGTGGACAGGATGCTGGGCTCGATGGACCCTTGGTCTTTTCCCAGTATGGCATTACTTATGTACTTATGTAATATGATAAGAGATAAGGATAAAAGACCCATCAATTCACAAAACTAAAACTGGTAATTAACTTCCCTATTTTTAATTCAGACAAACAGTCCGGGGAAAAAACACACTCTTTACAATGCTCCATGATATCTAAAAAGGAGAAATTAGGTCTTACCTGATAATTTTCTTTCCATTAGTCCTTTCCACTATTCCAGAACCTGTGGGATAGTTGTGTCCATCAACCAGCAGGTGGAGATAGAGATCTGAAAAGTGATCTGAGGCACATCTCTACTGGCATCCAGTTCAGATCCTCAGTATTCACATAAACAAGCAGTAAGGAGAAACTCAGAATAAACACAACAACCTTAAACCAGTCGCTAACCTAACACTAACCACAGAAGCAAACATATGTGGATTCCTCTCTCTGCACAACTTGTAGAGAACAAGAGATCTGCAGGAAGCACCATGCAAGGTGAGTCTTTATCTGACCCATTACTTCATGTTGAATAAATATTTCGGAAATCTTGGGTGGGCCTCTGGAATAGTAGGAAGGACTAATGGAAAGAGAATTATTATGTAAGACCTAATTTCTCCTTCTATGACATAGCTCCTCATTATTCCAGAACTTGTGGGATGGTCAAAAGCAATCCCTAGAATGGGTGGGATCCTGGCACCACCATCCTGAGGAGAAAAGCCCCAAAACTGACTTCCGAGCGCACCACATCATCCACTTCATCTCCTTGCAAATATCTGCCAGAGACAGTAAGGTAGTCTCCACCCAGTACATCATTGTACGCCTCATAGAATGAGTCAGCAAGGCCTGAGCAGCCAGCTTCTCTGCAAGCAAATAAGGTGATGTGATAGTCTCCATCTATCTAGCAATTGTGAGGTTGGAAGGCATGAGGTCAAGCCTCTGCTTCAAAAAAGTACAGTCTGTCTGATTTGTGAAACTCATTTGTGACTTCTAGGTATCTACAGAGAACTCTATGCACATCAAAAAGCTTCAAGGAAGAAAACTAAGCTTCTTTGTCCTCTGAAAAAGGATGGAAGCTCCACAGACTGGTTGAGATGAAATGCTGATACCACGTTTGGAAGAAAGGAGGGAACCATGCACAGGGAGACCCTCACCTCCGAAAAGCGAGGAAAGGGATCCTGACAAGATTGCCTGAATCTACGAAACCCTACATGCTGATGCAACAGCCACCAAGGACATTGTCTTTAGCATAAGATTTTTCAAGGAGGGAAGCATTATGGATCCAAGACGGCGCCACAGAAGCAGGACATAACTGTCTCTCTGTGTCTGCCTTGTTTCGCCTCATCGGAGAACTCACCAGCCCATTTGTATTACGGGCAAGAGAAGGGGGGAAGTCCAGGAGTTTCCCTCAACTCCTGAAACTACTCCAGCCCTGAAACAGATGATGCTTGATGGATATGGAGTTGGCATCGGTGTCTAGAGTAGACAGGGGGACCCAGTGTACTAAAAATGCTGGCTCCTCCTACATCCCAATGGCTTGATTTTGTGCGTTTTGCACTTGGACATTTTTTTTTTTACTTTATCCCTTTGTGCAATCACCCCCCCCCCCCCCCCCCCCCCCCCCCCCACAGCCAGGAGATAACATTTGCTGTGGTTAGTCCTGCTTCCAGCGCCCAAGTAGCGGAAAGTTCAGTTGTGCAGGGAAGGCACTTAGCTTCAACAGCTGGCATTATTTCTGGCTGCCAGATGCCAGACATATTTTTCCTGCAAAAGTTGCAAGTACTCTCTCTCAGGTTATGAATCCTGCTACTCCTGTTTGTCTACCGTGGTGGTTTTTTAAACCGGTCGTTGTGACTTTGGAATCACTATGAGACTTGGTATATGATATGCACTTCTCTTGACAAACTCTGTCTTTGAAAAGTATTATCTGAGGCTGTCTTGCTCCAGGCACAAGGTTCTGTCCAGCAGTCCTCAAAGTTAGATTTACTAGAGACAAAAATTCAATCCTTGGAATTGTTCAGATCAGCTGCAGTTAAAGATAAGAACTTTGTGAATTTCATTCTTCAGATATTCCATACGACAACATACAGACATAACGAGACAGCTTAACTTTCCTAGGTCTCCTTTGATTGCGCCAGTGGATATGGTTAAAAGAAATACCTTATGAAGGTCCTAGGAATGCCAAATGATTCATTGCCCCCTATAACCTGAGCCCATTATGTATGGGGATCGGGAAATCCTGCTAGTGAGACCTTGCAAGGCCAAGTGGAGGACCAATATGAATTTGATATACTTTCTTGAGTCCCCCTTAGAAGTTATTACTCAGAGAACTACATTGGTGGCTTCTTTTGCTTTGGAACTAGACTGCAATGCAGTTTTGAAACTTTCCTTAAAACATTTAGAAACGCTGTTTTGGGGATCTAAAGTACATGTTTTTCCAGATTGGTCAAAAGAGACACAGAAGAGATGCAAGGCTTTCCTGGTTTTTGCCTAGGGTACAAGCTTTGGGTGCTAGTTTTGTGCTTAAATTTCCTTGTTTATGTTTTATAATTTTTCAAAGTAAACAATATCAATTTTTTGATCCCAAACAGTTGGAAGAATTTTTATTGGTGAAAGAGGAAGTAAATGTCACTGTATAGTCCTATATGCACGCAGTAGGGACAGGCTGGGGAGGGTCTTTCGGGTGACTATATGTCATTGATGTTTTCTTTTTCTTAAGGTTATTATTTTTCCTATTCCTTGGATTTATTTGCTCTTTTCTTGTGGTCGAAGGATGTAATGTTAATTGATGTACATTATTTTTTCCTATTTCTTTGTATTGTAATTTCCTATTTCTTGCTTACCTCGCTGTGTTGAGACATATTACTGAAAACTTTAATAAATAATTTTTTTTAAAAAAGGTGGCTTTTCAGAGCGGTTCAAAAGGAGGCTTCTGAAGAGCCTGAAAGAATAAATTAAGGTTCTACTCTAGACATGGTGTACGAAAGGGGACTGCAAGCGGCCCACTCCCCACAAGAATAGAATATTCAGGTAAGCCACAAGAGAAGTCTTCTTTAGTCGGCCCCTGAAACAGGCCAAAGACACAACCTGAACTTTTAGAGAACACAACACCCATCCTTTCTGAAGACCTGCTTGAAGAAACAGGATGAGCATGATTTCAGAAGAGAAAGGAGGTAGTCCGCGCTCAAAACACCAGCCCTCAAACATTCTCCACATCCTCACATACGCCACGGTTGTAGAGTGTTTCAGAGTCTGAAGCAAGGTAGCAATGACCGAATCAGAATAACCAGGCCCTTTCAATGGCCAAGCAATAAGATCAAATGGACACAGCTCCTCCATGAACACCAGATCTTGCTTCAATAGGCCATGTACCTGCAGAAGACGGAGAGAAGTCCCATCTATGAGTCAAATCAGGTCCATGTACCACGGTATCCGTGGCCAATCCAGGGCTATGAAAATTATTGGACCTAGGTGCAATGCGATCCTTTCAACATGTGGCCTACCACAGGCCAAGGAGGAAAGACAAACAGTGGATGTGTCTCCGGCCAGGGCTCCAAGGAGTGCTTGCTGAGAAAGTCTGCCTCCACATTCAAGGACCCTGCGATATGAGCTACCGCCCAATTCATGAGGGAGGTCACCTCCACCACTATCGGACAACTGCGGGTCCTGCCTTGCCTGTTGATATAAGCCACCGCCAAGAAGTCACGTAAGGCATTCTGCACTGCCATGCTCCTCAGTGACAGTCAGCCCCAACAAAATGGCACATGTCACTTTCCATCAAACTGAACCGGCCCTGTTGGAGAGCCCAAAGTCATTGGCGTACTCGGATGCTGTGCCAAATCTGAAGATGTGCTGCCACCAACTGTTTCCTCTGTGTCCCATGGGATTCCCGGTTTGCACATACTGCAACGCCCGACACTGGAGTCGCCATTCACCCCGTCTATCACAAGCACAGAACGTCTCCCAAGCAGTGAGTCAAGATCCCTCCCCTGTACCACGTACAACTTGCAGACTTCCAAGTTGTACAAAATTAAATTTAGTCGGACTTACCACTGCCAGCTGCTTCCCTCTCCCCAAGCGCACAGTCTCCACAAGTTTTAACATGGATGAGAAATGCTCAGGACTGATCCTCTGTCCCATGCCTTCCAGCAAACTCCTTTCCTTTTTTTTTTTCTCAGGAAACAGGGGTGAGGTGAAGGGAGAGAAGTAGTAAATTTGTGGGGCACCAGAGACAAGGGGATCTGAAAACCTCCAGATATGACTCTGCAGACTCAAGCCACCCGCAAAGCTCAATCGGGACCAGTTGACCAACTGTTTTTTTGATACTTAGAGCACCTGATTTTTTCAACAGTGGTTTTCCACTGTTGTTTTTATAGTTTACCACAAAAGCCTGTGATAGTTAGCCCTATTGGGGTTTCATATAAAAAGTCTACGACTCTCCCCGGGATGTTGAGGCTTGTTTGTTTAATTATTTCAATCTTGATTGTAGTGCTTTTTTCTTAGTTTTCAGAGCAAATTTTGAGTGGATTATTTTATTGGATATTTTGCTCTTCCATTGTGATTTCTGCTTATACACATTTAATAATATCCAGAATTTCCTGACGGACATTAGTGAAGGTTAAATAGTGATAACATCAGCATAAATAAAAATACGGAACCCCAAACTGGATAGCTTAATTCCTAGTTGGGACATCAATAGATTGAACAGGACTGGGGACATTGGTTGCTGCAAATAAAACAAATTGAGGGGAACAACAGGGGCACTGTAGGGCTTTTGTTCTTTGTATAAACTCTAGAAGTATGTGTTTGTTCATTACCAAGTGTGATCCAGCCGTGTGACTCAGTTACTTCTATTTAGAGAACAATTGCAGACCAAATTGCTCATCCACTCCTTCCACAATAACCAATGACAGGAACTGATCATAACAATTTTAATGGTATCTGTTCATTGAGGGGGTGATTTGGCAAGCTGTGAACATGCATAAGTTAGAACAATTTTCAAAGTGAAATTATGTTTGTAAATTTGTTTTCAAAATTACCCCAGAAAATCTACTCACATACAATTGCACCTACAATTTGGTTTAAGTAGTCTTGTCATGAAAATGTACATGCACATTTTTTATAAAGAAAAAAAAAAAAGTACATAAAACCCAGATCTTGTAGTTTGCTTCCCTCTTGAACGGGTGTAAAAGAGCATGCTTAAAGGGTTTATGTTCACTTTTATCTGTATATGGGAAGGGCAATTTTATAAAAATAAATTTGTGGGTATAGCACTTCTTTTTACCTATGGAAATGCCTTTTCAAATCACCTTCTGAGGGAGCAGACATATACAAATGATAATACATGACAGATGAGCAATAGGTATTCCATTTCCCTAACCTGGATTCAACTATGCATCTGCACCCTGGTCGACATTTCAAGCACCATGGTTCAATATACTGTTTGAGGGTCCAATTCACGTTTGTGGCTGCTCCCTGCACCTCTCCCCAATCCCCATGACCACAAATATGGTGCTAACCCATCCATCTACCTGATTCCTGTTACCTGAGCTCCAAAGAATAAAATAACCTTCCTCTCCCATGGTACTTACTGGGGCTCTCTGGGAGGCAAGGGAGGCCCTTAGTCGCTGCTGCCCCGGCACCTCCTACTTCCAATATGGCTGATCTGCCCCTACCTTTCATATGTATTTTAACTTGAATGACGTATGAGCTAAGCTTTGCTTCATGGACTTAAGAGCCACATCTAGGTGCATGTACACTTTACAAACAGAGCAAAGAGATATTACAGTCTTACACAGAGGCAATACTGTAATGCCATTCTTGATCAGTATATCTCATGCTGCATATATAGGCTTTATGGTGACACCTCCAGAAAAGAAGGTTCTAACTAGTATTATGACCAACAATTCAAAGATATCAAGGTTTCTAAGCAAACTGCATGCTTCTATATACAGTGGGGGAAATAAGTATTTGATCCCTTGCTGATTTTGTAAGTTTGCCCACTGACAAAGACATGAGCAGCCCATAATTGAAGGGTAGGTTATTGGTAACAGTGAGAGATAGCACATCACAAATTAAATCCGGAAAATCACATTGTGGAAAGTATATGAATTTATTTGCATTCTGCAGAGGGAAATAAGTATTTAATCCCTCTGGCAAACAAGACCTAATACTTGGTGGCAAAACCCTTGTTGGCAAGCACAGCGGTCAGACGTCTTCTGTAGTTGATGATGAGGTTTGCACACATGTCAGGAGGAATTTTGGTCCACTCCTCTTTGCAGATCATCTCTAAATCATTAAGAGTTCTGGGCTGTCGCTTGGCAACTCGCAGCTTCAGCTCCCTCCATAAGTTTTCAATGGGATTAAGGTCTGGTGACTGGCTAGGCCACTCCATGACCCTAATGTGCTTCTTCCTGAGCCACTCCTTTGTTGCCTTGGCTGTATGTTTTGGGTCATTGTCGTGCTGGAAGACCCAGCCACGACCCATTTTTAAGGCCCTGGCGGAGGGAAGGAGGTTGTCACTCAGAATTGTACGGTACATGGCCCCATCCATTCTCCCATTGATGCGGTGAAGTAGTCCTGTGCCCTTAGCAGAGAAACACCCCCAAAACATAACATTTCCACCTCCATGCTTGACAGTGGGGACGGTGTTCTTTGGGTCATAGGCAGCATTTCTCTTCCTCCAAACACGGCGAGTTGAGTTCATGCCAAAGAGCTCAATTTTTGTCTCATCTGACCACAGCACCTTCTCCCAATCACTCTCGGCATCATCCAGGTGTTCACTGGCAAACTTCAGACGGGCCGTCACATGTGCCTTCCGGAGCAGGGGGACCTTGCGGGCACTGCAGGATTGCAATCCGTTATGTCGTAATGTGTTACCGATGGTTTTCGTGGTGACAGTGGTCCCAGCTGCCTTGAGATCATTGACAAGTTCCCCCCTTGTAGTTGTAGGCTGATTTCTAACCTTCCTCATGATCAAGGATACCCCACGAGGTGAGATTTTGCGTGGAGCCCCAGATCTTTGTCGATTGACAGTCATTTTGTACTTCTTCCATTTTCTTACTATGGCACCAACAGTTGTCTCCTTCTCGCCCAGCGTCTTACTGATGGTTTTGTAGCCCATTCCAGCCTTGTGCAGGTGTATGATCTTGTCCCTGACATCCTTAGACAGCTCCTTGCTCTTGGCCATTTTGTAGAGGTTAGAGTCTGACTGATTCACTGAGTCTGTGGACAGGTGTCTTTCATACAGGTGACCATTGCCGACAGCTGTCTGTCATGCAGGTAACGAGTTGATTTGGAGCATCTACCTGGTCTGTAGGGGCCAGATCTCTTACTGGTTGGTGGGGGATCAAATACTTATTTCCCTCTGCAGAATGCAAATAAATTCATATACTTTCCACAATGTGATTTTCCGGATTTAATTTGTGATGTGCTATCTCTCACTGTTACCAATAACCTACCCTTCAATTATGGGCTGCTCATGTCTTTGTCAGTGGGCAAACTTACAAAATCAGCAAGGGATCAAATACTTATTTCCCCCACTGTATGTGAAAAAAGAAAAGTTTGATGTAATTAGAGTCCATCTGTTGCTGTGTTAAGGATCTAGCAGGGATGGATGTAACAGTCAGTTTTACAGCGAGAGAAAAAAGTCTTTCTATTCAGCTTACCCTGTGAACGTATTAAGAAAGGGTGACTGCACACCTGAAAAAATGGCTCTTACTTTTGGAAGGCTTACAGGTGTTCTTTGTCTAGTTCGTATGCTTTTCATTAATGTCCTTTGTTCATTCGTTAGCAAGTGATACTTCATCGCTTCAATGAGATAATCTTTGCAGGCACTGCTGTTTTTAACCAGTGTCTCTTCCTCTACCCTCTGTATATAAATAAAATTTAAGAAAGAAAAGTCTTACACACTGTACTTGCAATGTATATTAACAGAAATAATTAAATGTAATGTGCACTATCTGGGCTGAGTTTAAAAAAGCTGAACATTCTGCCTCTGGACAGGGCTAAGAAGTGCAGCTAAAGGTCCCAACCTTTAGGAACACACATATTTTTCTCAAAATCTATTTTCAACTATATAACATAAAGATAAATGTAAAATCACATTCTTTTTCCCTTTCTCGCTCTGTATATAAACCCCCACCCCTTGCAGAGCAGAATGTCAGAATACTACTACTACTAATAGGATTTAGTTCACACTTTTTCATTAATAGCTTAAGGTGAATTACATTCAGGTACAGTAGATATTTCCCTATTACTTGAGGGCTTACAATTTAAGGGCCTCTTATCTAGCACTGCTAATAGTTCCTGCGCAGCAATACTGACTGAGACTATTCAGTGTGAATGGGCTTTGTCGGTATTAACGCACCGGGAGCTGCAAGTTTGTGCCTGAGACAATGGAAGGTTAAGTGGCTTTGTCCAAGGTCATAAGTAATATCGGTGGGATTTAAAATCTGGCTTTGCTGATTCTCAAGAAGTACTTTCACCAGCTCTAATGCCTGGAGAGAGATCTTTAATGAGACTTATACTTAGTACTGCATTAAAACCAGGCAGCAACACCACTGAAATGTCAGCTTTGGACAGGAAACTTGAATGCAGTCTCCGCATAACAGCACGCAGTACTGTATCTTGAACTAAGGGGCTAGCTCACAAAATCACACTAATTCTCAAAAAAAAAAAAAAATTACACCAGAAGCTACAAACAGCCACTCAACCCCTGACTGTGCTGAACTAGGCCCAAAGGACACCAGTAGCCAGATCAAACCAGAGTTGCACAGAGATGTCCCTCCACCTGCTAGATAGAGAGAATACTAAGGTTTACTTGGCTGCACAGGTCCACATATAGCAAACCTCGGAGGTTCTCTCTATCTCCACCTGATGGTAGAGGGACACAACCCACAAGTCTCTGGACTGATCTGTGGGACGCTATGGAAATTTCTTTTAATTACAGAGAACATTGATGTTTTCTGAGGCTAGAGACACAGTGTATACCCTTTGTTTTGATTACCTGAACTAAATATTCTCTTGAGAGTAAAGGCAATCGCACGTGTTCCATCAGATGGGCCATATGTTCCTGTCGCACATCTGTGTCATGGTTTACCCAAGCAATCACAGCTTCAAATACCTTCAAAAAGAAAAAGCATTACTGTTACATTCATTCAATAGTTATTTACTCTAGTCAAAAAAACAAACAAAAAAATTATTTAAACAAAAGAACCTAACAGAAATGCAACCAGACAGGTTAAAGCAGTAGGTCTAACAGATAAATTCAATAATTCAGCTGAAAGATAAATTGATTAAAATTTAGTCTGAAGAGACTAGATAAATATTCTTCCCCTCCCCATCAATTTCCAATATGGTATGTAAAAGAAACAAGTACATGCGGCTCTATTTTGCAATTTGCAAATAAAAAGATTAAACTAGAATTTTGTTTAGCCCACTCTGTCTATAATTCTAGGTGGATACGAGAACATACATGATAAAACAAAAACACAAAAAAATAAAATCAAACAAAATCAAAAAACAAAGACACTTTTGCTATGATCAGAATATTCATCTGCAATAATCAATGCAGCGAAGGGATTGCTAAAGCAATTAAACTAGCATCCATCCTGTAATAATTTAGTTCAAAAATAACAGCAGAATTGCTAAACATATAATAAACCGTTGAGCCACATTAACAATTTTTAATAAAAAAAAAAGTACATCCCATTTCCTAAAAAAAACAGTATTAGTGATCTTGCAATTCCAAAGGCAGAGTATTCTACAACAGAGAACCAACCACATAAAAAATAGAGGTGCTATATTTCTGAAGTCTGATTTGATGAAAAGAAGGCACATCTAACAGAGGCTTATCAGATGAACTGAGTTTTCTTGCAGGATGTAAAATGACAGCAATAGATAATGGCGCCTCATTGTTTAATGCTTTGTGAATCAATGTGAGAACTTCAAACTGAATATGCTACTTTACTGGTAAGCAATGCAGCCTAATAAGTATTGGAGAGATATAGTCAAAATGCGACAGTAGCTAGCACATAAATAATAGATGCATGCACATATGTTCTATTGTGTGCAGCTGACATTTATTATGTTTTTCTAATATTTCCTAAAGAAACGAATAGGCAGTTGCTTTTTTTTCTGAAAAGGTGAAATGCTTGAGGCAAGATTAAACAGCACCAACAGATTGAATTGTCTTTTAATAAACATTTGGCTTGGCTTGTTTGGGGTGAGCAGTAACTTGAGCTACTCTTTTTATGGCCTCTTCTCACTTTATTAATATTTCAGTGTTGCATTTCAGTTCCTTTTGTGTCATTTTCGCATGTGTCCATTTTATTCCTTGTTTGTCTTTTTGTCTTGTTCTTTGCTCTCCTCACTTAGCAGAGGTTTTCAACCCAGTCCTCGGGATTTCCTGAGCATGTGTTACAAATTTTCTTGTTACTGCAGTTGCTGTCTGAGTAATTGGTGTTGCAGGTTTCCTATACATGCTTGGAGTGCTTTTCTCAGGGTTGTGCAGTAATTTTCTATTTGGATCAGATGCACCAACAATGCAAAATGAAAAAGTTATTAGGGATGACTACTGAGTGTACTCTTTCATAGAATTTGTAGACCAGATGAACATAAGAACATAAGCACTGCCATACTGGGACAGACCGAAGGTCCATCAAGCCCAGTATCCTGTTTCCAACAGTGGACAATCCAAGTCACAAGTACCTGGCAAGATCCCAGAACAGTAGGACAGATTTTATACTGTTCATCCTAGAATATGAAGTGGATTTTCCTAAGTCCATCTTAATAATGGCTTATGAACTTTTATAAAATTATCTAAACCTTTTTTTAAACCCTGCTAAGCTAATTGCTTTTACCATAATCTCTGGCAACAAATACCAGAGTTTAATTACTCGTTGAGTGAAGAAATGTTTTCTCCAATTCATTCTAAATGTACTACTACTACTTAGTAGCTTCTTTGTGTGCCCCCTAGTCCTAGTATTTTTGGAAAGAGTAAACAAGTAATTGACATCTACCTGTTCCACTCCACTCAGTATTTTATATACTTCTATCATATCTCCCTCTCAGCTGTCTCTTCTCCAAGCTGAAGAGCCCTAGCTGCTTTAGCCTTTCCTCATAGGGAAGTCACCCCATCCCCTTTATCATTTTTGCTGCCCTTCTCTACACCTTTTCTAATTTCACTATATCTTTTTTGAGATGCGGTATCCTTTTCCTGGGCGGTGTCTCCTAATGCGGAACCTTGCATCACGTAACTATGGTTTGGGTTTCTCTTTCCCACATGCATCACTTTGCACTTGCTCACTTTAAAAAAGTCATCTGCCACAGATGCAAAACAAAATAAAGCTATTAGGGGATGACATTTGTGTGCACCCTTTTCAAAAGAAATACCCGTGACCAACTCCACTTGGCCCCACTAATCTTCCCTAAAGATGTGGTATCAATGACACACTAAAGGAGTCTTTTACAAAGGCGTGCTAACATTTTTAGTGTACGCTAAATGCTAGAAATGTCTATAGGAATGTATTGGCGTCTCTAGCATTTAGCATACACTTTTAGCATGCGCTAAAAACTTTAGCGCGCCTTTGTAAAAGGGGCCCTAAATCAGGACGTTATTGCAGGTAGAGAAATACACACATACAGGGTGATAAAATATATTTCTCCTCCTTTGGAAAGAAGGATAAAACAGCAAACAAAAAATACAATTGAGCGTGTCTTACCTTTTCTTCTGAGGCAATTTTGAGTTTGTCACTAGCTATTAAGCTGCACACTTGCTCCATTCCAAGGTTGAGGAATTCTTCACCAGGTACAATGTCAGAGAAATGTTGTTCTGTTCACAATGACAAAAAAACATTATACTTACAACAAAATTACTGCAAAAAGTGAAAAGCTTTCAGTAATCTTCAGGTATACCCACTGACCTCTAATATCAGACTGTATAAAGGACAGATAATTTGCACAATATATAAAAAGCAAAATATTTTATTTTTTTTAATTTCTTATATACCACCTGAAAGCTAAGTATGTATTTTTCTGTTCTTGTCCTTGGAGGGCTGATCTAAGTTTGTAACCTGCGGCAATAGAGGATTAAGTAACTTACCCAAGATTACAAGAAGCCACAATGGTATTTGACCCGAACTGCAATGGGATTTAAATTGGGCCCCCCCTGGTTCTCAGCCCTCTGCATTTTTAGGATACTTCTTCATTCCTCCTCATTACTCTAAAATCCTAATGACCCCTCACCTGTACTATATTGTCCATTTCTGATTATTGGCACAGTTATTTGTCCTGAGGCAACGAAAAATAATACAGACTAGAGTTTCTCAATCTGGGGTACACATGTCACAAGAAGGGGCCACACTGGCAAAAGTCCTGCTGCACTTACATGTGGTACAGAAGTTAAATGGGGAAGGGGGGAGGCAGAAGGCACCTGCAGGTGGAGCCATTTCATGCCGTTTCTGTCTCCATCCTTGTGCTATGTGCTTCATAGCTGACAGCCAGCCTACAGCTGCTTGCCCACTGCTCCAAACCTGCGGCCACCACTGTATTTTGGCCCCCAGAAGGTCTCAAAGGTCGAAAGATTGAAAAACATTTGCCATATGCCTCCACTCTCACTTTGAAAAAAAGGATTCTTTAATGAACACTGAGGGTATGAGAGACAAGCTCAAATGCACCCACACAGTGGAAAGTTTCACAAGAGCTATTGTAAAATTGATCAAACATCTTTTTCCTAATTTGTAAATTTTCAGAATATGACCTTTTACACTATTCTTCAGCACATTGCATTGATTTTATATAAATGAATTTGCACACCACCTAGAATACTAGACAATATGGATGATGTTTTTAAAACAAAACAAAGAATGAATACCACCTTTTACTTTACCCAAAGATATCACAACCATGTTTTCTGGGCATAGGGAAACATCCTGATAGGGTATTTTTGCACCAGTCAGTACATATTTAAAACATTTATAGGCTGCCTATTTCTAGGCAGCTTACAGTAAAACATATATAAACTATTAAAAAAAGCCCATTTCAAAAAGGAAGGAAACGGGCACTAGCAAGGCCATCCCCCACCCTCCCTTGCTGTTCCAGACTCTGCCTCCCATCTGCGACCCAGTCGACCCCCCTTCTCGGCAAAAACCGTCCCCTGCCGCCATCCAGTACCTGTGCTGACAGCAGGGGACCACAACCCCCGTCAGCCGAAGTCCTGTGCTGGCCTTCGCGGCATTGCTTCTTCAATGATTTTGTGTTCAAGTTCCTCTGTGTGCGTCTGACGTCAGACGCACGAGGAGGAACTTGAACCAGAGATCACTGAAGAAGCAACGCCGCGAAGGCCAGCAAAGGACTTCGGCTGATGGGGGTTGGGGTCCCCCGTCAGCACAGGTACTGGACGGCGGCGGGGGACGGTTTTCGCCGAGAAGGGGGGGGGGTTGACAGTGTCGCGGAAGGAGGGTTCAGTGGGCCGTAACACAGGGGAGGAGTAGGGAAACACGCTCCGCGTTTCCCTACTCCTCCCCTTGCTTTGGTATCAGCTGTCACTGACGTCAGTGCGTGCCTGCCTAGCAGACCACCTCCGAGGGAGGCACGGTCCCAGGCACATTCAAACATTGGAGATGAGATTTATTATATAGGACAGTAAAATAAAAAAAAATTACAAACTCCACTACAGAATCACACAAATGCAGTAAAATTAAGGAATCAGGAGAAAAATCCTTGAACAAATGAGTTTTTAACCGTTTCTTAAACACAGATAAATCTGTGGTACTTCGTAACCTCCCAGGCAATTTATTTTATTGATTTATTTATTGCACTTGTATCCCACATTTTCCCACCTATTTGCAGGCTCAATGTGGCTTACAGAGTTTTGTTATGACATTGTCATTCCAGGATATCAGATACAATTAGTAATGAACAGAGATTAAGTATGGAAAGAAAAAGAAAAGTGATAGGCGGGTAAGAATAGAAGGTGGATTTTCATAGCTGGGTGGGTTGTTGAGGTAGTTTAGTAAGGCACAGTTTACAGTATTCTGTAAACTGTCAGAGTAATTGTTGGCTCCACCTGTGCCCTACCCATGAACCTCCCCCCTGTGAATGCCCCTCTTATAGTTATACGCTATGCCAGTTGAACACATATTTAGAGAATCGCAATTAGGCACAATGCTGCCATTTATGTGGGAAGTAAACTTATCTGCAAGGATGGCAGTATTCTACAGATGTATAAATATAAGTGACATGTTATAGAATGAGGGGGATATAGTTTATGTATTAGAGCACATTTTGCATACCTCAAAGTTAATTGCTTCTTTTTCTCTTTACTTCAGGGGTTCTTAACCCATATCTCATGACATACCCACAATGGACATGAATAAGAGAAATGTGCATAAGAGGAAGGTAGTACATACAAATTAATCTCATGCATATACATTTTGAACACTTTAGAAACCAGACAGGCTGGGTGCATCAGAGGACCGGGTTGAGAATCCTTGCTCTATCCCATAACAAGCTAATTATATCAATTCCAGGATGTAAAAACGGGTGTTCAAATTCAACTTGTGAATGATTCAGATGGTGAAAAAGCAAACGGTCTTCAAGATCTTTTCAAAATATTGTAGAAATATAAAATATCATTCAGTGCCACATAATAAGTTCTTCTAACTTTATTTACATTTTAGAAACAATGATTTCTGGGAAAAAAAATCACCATTAAAGAAATGTCAATTTTTAAAGAGTAGGTCAAATTAGTATAGTGAGAGTTCAACATGGCTAGCTCATGTTGATGAAAAAATTAATTTTGTCCACTCAAAACCAGCTACATGAATGATACACTTTATAAACAGCACTAAATATAACAAGGTCAATGGGAGCCAAAAAGATGAGCCACTGTCCCTTCTTTTGTACAGTGTAGAAGGATGGTAGGTTTGCTCCAGTGGAGTGCAATAACCATCACTGTCCACTGGATAACTACAGCTGTTTTCAAATAGTATTCAATAATTCAAATATCTTATCTCTCCCCCTTCCCACCCAGGGGCGTAGCTACGGGTGGGCCCAGGCCCACCCAGTTTTACAGCAGCTGAGCAGCCACAGCCTAGTTTCTGCCATCGTGTCAGCGGCCTGCTCAGCTACCTCCCACCTGCTTCTTTTTGACAGTCTCAGCAGTCGGCACTCACTGGCAACTCTTCTAACTTTGCCCTCCTCAGCGCTGCCTGCATTGCCATCCCACGCCGCCACCGCCGCACCTCATATAATCTCGCGCTAAAGTCTCACGGACGCTTTGTTATTCATGTATATTAAGCAACCGCAGCTCAGCTGCACTGCCTGCTCCCCCCCACCCCCGGCCCCGAAGTGCACATGACACAATGGTGCCACGACGCACGCAGTGCCAAATGGGAAAGGCTGCCGGCCTGGCTGTGTCACGGGTGTGGCTCCTTAGTTCACACTGTGTGCTCCTGCCTGTGCCTGGTGCCCTCACCTGCCCTGCCAACCAGGTCTATGATTTTCATTCGGTTCTCTTCTTGTAGAGTCAATCGATCACAGCCACAGCAGCAGCAGTAGTAGTAGCACTCCCCCATGGCCCCACAACACAGCTACAAGAGACAGGTAATAAACATATATATATATTTTTTTATTTTTTTAACTTGTCATGTAGTAATTGTACTCAAAATGCTGGCTGGTAGTGAGCTTCTGGGCGGGGTAAGCACTTCACTGCCTAGGGCAAAAGAGATATATTTAATGATTAAAATATACCTTTTTTTGCCCTAGGCAGTGAAGCATCCACCCCCAAACCATAAGTTCACCACTAGCCACCATTTTGATTACTTTTGTAATCAAAATGATGGCCCTGGTGGTGGGCTTCTGGGTGGGGGGTGTACACTTCACTGCCTATAGCAAAAAAAAAGGGTATATTTTAATCATTAAATATATCTCTTTTGCCCTAGGCAATGAGGAGCTCATCCCCACCCAGAAATTCACCAACAATAATTTTTTAATAGTGCCCATGTTAATTAAAATAATTTGTCTATTTCTCTCATTTTGGTGGGTTTTTAGGTGGAGATGGTCTCTGCAGTGCCTACGTTAAAATAAAATAAAAAAAAAAGTGTAGGTGGTTTTCTTTGGGTAGACCAGTGCGAAGGTGGGGTCTGCATTGCCCAGGACATTTTTAAAAAAAGTCTTATATTTAATGCCATGGGATGTGGGTGGTTAGGGAGTAGGACAGGGCTGACGCTAGGCCTAAGGGAGGGGTGGGGTGGTGGGATAGGGTTGATGCTTAGCTATGGGATGGATGGTGGGGAAGGGAAGGATTGATTCTGACCTACAGGGAAGGATGGGTGTGGGTAAAGTAGAGAAGGGAAGGGTTGGTGCTGAGCTATGGGGATGGATAGGGAGTAGGGAAGGGAAAAGCTGATGCCAGGCTGCTGTGATGGATGGAGGGGAGTGGTAGGGAAGGGAAGATCTTTATGTTTTAAAATTGTGTGTGTTGAATTGTGACCTGCTTAGAATTGCTGAGACAGTGTGGCATAGAAATTTAGAAAAATCAATAAATTTCTAATTTTTGGTCCTTTATTCTGTAATTGATGAGGGTTGGTCTGTGGTCTGCTTGTGACCGAGCAGGTGAAAGTTTCTGCCGGTATGTGGTTTGTATGGGATACCAATGATGAAAAATTGTGGTAGCAAGCCGACATTTTGCTTGCTTGAAAGACACCACTTCAGATGGTTCCCTAACACTTATTTCAAAAGTTTATATTGTAGGCATCTATATTTATTTAAGGTGGCAGGTGTTTCTCTAGCGCCCACCCAATCCAACCTTTTGGCCCACCCAAAAATTGCCTTCTGGCTATGCCACTGTTCACACCCATCATATAGATTAAGGTATCTGTACTGTTAAAATGAGAAATGCTATTCTGTAAATTGTGCTAATTGGAAAAAAATCAATAAAAATAAAAGAGGAAAAAATACACAATATTCAATAATTCAACAGTGCTTGTTGCACATTTTGTTCACACTAAATGGAGAAGAATGAAGTCCATCTTAATCGTGGAGTAAATTCTCCCTTGGAGAGATGGATTCACTCTTGGATAGTTATTCAGAGAGTAATTATTGCTGTATTGCTGCGATAAATTTTGTGGGGATTGAGTCCCAGAAGGGGAAGGGACTGGGGTTTATGTTTTGAATTAAATGTTTGTATGTTTTACAGTATATAATGCACATCCAAAAGAAATAACTAAATTAATGTGCTGTTCTATTTTAATCAGAAAAAAATATCAATAAAGTAAATACATTTTTTTAAGTGTATGTCAATGGCGTCTTGTAATTAGTTCTGGAACAAAATTCAAAAATGAACAAATTAATTCTGGAATGGCTCTGCAATATGAAATGAAAGAAAAAAGACCAAAGATGTCTTGTAACCTTGCCTATTTGAAAGGAAACAGTAATATTAATGAAGGTAGTTAAACCTTCCAGAAAGCCATGGTAACAGCAGATGAAGACCAAATTGGCCCATGCAGGCTGCCCAGTAAAGTCTTTAGGACTGTAACTGCTTCTCTGTACAGATTTTACCTCCCAAAAGGGCCTTCATTTAGGATTTTATTTTATTTATTTATTTTTGTTACATTTGTACCCTGCGCTTTCCCACTCATGGCAGGCTCAATGCGGCTTACATGGGGCAATGGAGGGTTAAATGACTTGCCCAGAGTCACAAGGAGCTGCCTGTGCCGGGAATCGAACTCAGTTCCTCAGGACCAAAGTCCACCACCCTAACCACTAGGCCACTCCTCCTCTGTTCCTGCATACAAATTGCCCCACCATGCCTTTCTCTGGGGTTGTAACTACCATTCCATGCAGGTTTTCCCTCACCCCATACCCTGTTTACAACTACAAAGTCATTTATTTGCTATTTTGAGTGAAGAAAAGAGAATGACACGGGGACAAAGTTTGTCTCCGTCCCCACCCTATCCCCGCAGGTTCTGTCTCCGTCCCCGTGGCTCTGTCCTCATCTGCAGAAGCCTCGAACACTTATGATTTTATATTTAAATCTTTTTATTAAAATATAAAAAGGAATAATATCCTGTGCAACTGTTGTGTATAAATTACAAATAGAGAACAACAACAACGAGCAGCTATAATAACCCTCCTTCCCACCACCACCCTCTAACCCTTCCAACCCCAACAATAGGTGATTTCTACTACACCAAGGAATCCTAATTTACACTGTTAAGATGTCCAGGGGTATAAAATACAACCCGTTCTATATGCCCTAGAGGGGAAAAATATGTTTTTTAAATCTGTGAACAAACAAGAAATCAACAATCTCAGGATTCAATCTAGCTCTCCTGTCTTAAACAGTCCTTCCTGGAATAGAAGTTGTCTTCTTAGAAGATGTGCTGGTAGCAGGATGTACAGGATCCCAAAAGCAAATTTTGCTAGTTGTGGCCAGTATGTTTGCTTGTTTTTCCAAAAAATCAAAATATCTTTGTAGGCATCACTTAAACATAAATAACAGTCCAGTTCATTAACACTACTACTACTATTTAACATTTCTAAAGCGCTACCAGGGTTGCGCAGCACTGTACAATTAACAAAGAAGGACAGTCCCTGCTCAAAGTAGCTTACAATCTAAAGGACAAAAAGTGCAGTCAATCAAGATTGAAGCAGCCTAGATTTCCTGGATAGAGGTACAATGGTGAGGTGCCGAAAGCAACATTGAA
Organism: Microcaecilia unicolor; assembly: GCF_901765095.1. NCBI lineage: Eukaryota > Metazoa > Chordata > Amphibia > Gymnophiona > Siphonopidae > Microcaecilia > Microcaecilia unicolor. Next base: position 598,015,175 of record NC_044032.1, read on the forward strand.
GAGGTGGGCTTTGAGCAAGGATTTGAAGATGGGTAGGGAAGGGGCTTGGCTTATGGGCTCATGGAGTTTATTCCAAGCATAGGGTGAGGCGAGGCAGAATGAGTGGAGCCTGGAGTTGGCGGTGGTGGAGAAGGGTACTGAGAGGAGGGATTTGTCCTGTGAGCGGAGGTTACGGGTAGGAGTGTATGGGGAGATGAGGGTAGAGAGGTAGTGAGGGGCTGCAGATTGAGTGCATTTGTAGGTTAGTAGGAGAAGCTTGAACTGTATGCGGTACCTGATCGGAAGCCAGTGAAGTGACTTGAGGAGAGGGGTGATATGAGCATATCGGTCTAGGTGGAAGATAAGATGCGCAGCAGAGTTCTGAATGGATTGATGGGGGGATAGATGGTTAAGTGGGAGGCCAGTGAGGAGTAGGTTGCAGTAGTCAAGGCGAGAGGTAATGAGAGAGTGGATGAGAGTTCGGGTGGTGTGCTGAGAGAGGAAAGGGCGAATTTTGCTGATGTTATAGAGAAAGAAGCGACAGGTCTTGGCTGTCTGCTGGATATGGGCAGAGAAGGAGAGGTAGGAGTTAAAGATGACTTCGAGGTTGCGGGCAGATGAGACAGGGAGAATGAGGGTGTTATCGACTGAAATAGAAAGTGGAGGGAGAGGAGAAGTGGGTTTGGGTGGAAAGACAATGAGCTCGGTCTTGGCCATGTTCAGTTTCAGGTGGCGGTTGTCGGATAAGCAATGTCGGATAAGCAGGCCGATACTTTGGCCTGGGTTTCCGCAGTGATGTCTGGTGTGGAGAGATAAAGCTGGGTGTCGTCAGCATAAAGATGATTAACAGGCTTCAAAGTAGAAAATTACACGGTGACAAAGTTTGTCCCCTGTCTCCGTACCTGTGGGCTCTGTCCCCATCCCCGCGAGCTCTGTCCCCATCCCCATGGTTACTGCGGTTCCCCATCCCCGTGTCATTTGATAGCGCCAAACCCCTCTGAGAAAAACTGCACTGGTTTCCAATCAAAGAACCTATCACCTTCAAAATCTGCACCCTGGTCCACAAAATTATCTACAGCCAAGTCCCAGGATACATGACAAATCTCATAGACCTACCAATCAGAAACAACCAGATCATCTGGAACATATCTAAACCTCCACTATCCAAACTGCAAAGGACTCAAATACAAAGCAACCTACGCATTCAGCTTCTCCTACATAAGCACACAACTATGGAACGTATTGCCAAAAGATGTGAAAACGACCTACGACCACCTAAACTTCAGGAAATCACTAAAAACCTACCTATTCAAAAAGGCATACCCCACTGACCCAACATAAATACCTACACTCTGCAACACAGCAAAACCAAAGCTCATAATGGACACTATATAACCTTTCCTCTCCTCAACCCTCACTATACTTGAAATACATGTACCTTTATTCGACCACAATATCACCTTTGTATTTGTTTCTCTACCGGACTTGGCGAATGCCTTTATGGTACTATGTAAGCCACATTGAGCCTGCAAATAGTAACATAGTAACATAGTAAATGACGGCAGAAAAAAGACCTGCACGGTCCATCCAGTCTGCCCAACAAGATAAACTCACATGTGCTACTTTTTGTGTATACCTTACCTTGATTTGTACCTGTCCTTTTCCGGACATATAAGTCTGCCCAGCACTATCCCCGCCTCCCAACCACCAGCCCCGCCTCCCACCACCAGTTCTGGCACAGACCGTATAAGTCTGCCCAGCACTATCCCCGCCTCCCAACCACCAGTCCCGCCTCACACCACCGGCTCTGGCACAGACCGTATAAGTCTGTCCAGCACCATCTCCGCCTCCCGCCATCGGCTCTGCCACCCAATCTCGGCTAAGCTCATTAGGATCCATTCCTTAGGTGGGAAAATGTGGGATACAAATGTAACAAATAAATAAATTCTGTAGTGAAGAACTCAATGCTTGGTTTCCATCCCCTTTCTTGCTAGGTATCCTCAGTATTTACACCACTCTTTTTAAAATGTGTTTTCTGTTTTTGTGACCACTACCTTCTCCGGGACAGCATGCCAGGCATCCACCACTCTCAGTGAAAAAGCATTTCCTGACCTTGCTCCTAAGTCGATCACCTAATTCTACTGCTTCCTTTCCCTCAGTGATTTTGCAAATCCTATGTAGTCATCCTCACATTTTTAAACCAGCTACACTAGGATGTTGCACTATTGATTCCCATCACACAGCCATCAAATTGACAAATGTATATATTTAGATTTTGCTCACACCTTTTCAGCAGTAGCTCAAGGTGAGTTACATTCTGGTACACTGGGTATTTCCCTGTCCCTCGAGGGCTCACAATTTAAGAGGGTCTTTTACTAAGCTGCGGTAGCGTTTTTAGTTTGCGGTAGAAATCAGCTGCCGGTAAACACCGAGGCGCCCATTATATTCCTATGGTAATCTCAGCATTTACAGCAAACTGATTTCTAGCACAGGCTAAAAATGCTACTGTGGCTTAGTAAAAGACTCCCTAAGTTTGTACCAGAGGCAATGGAGGATTAAGTGACTTGCCCAAGATCACAAGGAGCAGTAGTGGGATTTGAACCTGCAACCTCTGGATGTCAAGACCAGTGCTCTAACCAGCAGGCCATACCTCCATCCACACAAATGGACGGCATGACTACATCACTGCAGGTCACAGCTATCAGCCAACCCTCTGCTAACTGCTCTGGAACTATACCAACAACTATATAAAACCAACCTAAGACAGCAAAATCATCTGGGAACGGAACGGAGAAACTGCTCAAGCATCTTTATAATGGCTTGGGAAATTGCTGAAAGCAAAGAAAAATGCTGCATGGATCTCTCTAAGACCACTATCAAGATGTATAAGCAGATATTCTGTCTTAATCAGTAAAACACAAATGACCTTGCTGCAGGGGAAGCAGCAATCAAGGGGCCATAAGCACGGTGGAGAGAAACAAAAGTAACATTCAATTATAAAATTCCAAACAACAACAAAAATACATACTGCAACACAATCACTAACACCACTTTATATATATCTCTGCCCAAAGTCTAAAACTTTTGCAATTCAGATCTCTAAGTCCCTTCACAAAGCTAGTTATATGAATGGTAATAAACCATCTGATGTAAAATTGGATATTAATATAGGTGAACAAATGAGCCGAGAGAAAGAAGGTAAAACACTTGACAGAATAACCGAGACAACCCAGAAGCGAAACCACCACACAAGTTAGTCAAAGTTTCTGAGAAAAAAGTTTCATTCAAAAAACCACACAGAAGTACGTAAATGTAAGGCAGCTAATAATCTTTTATTCTGGTGGCAATTCTACAGCGCTACCTTCAGTTAGGTGCTCCAATGCCACGTGCTGCATGCCAATTCTATAACGGCATCTGTGCACCAAGATGTCATTATAGAATAATAGTGTAAACTCAAATTGGCATGCCAATATTTAGGCATGTTATAAGAAAAAATATGAAGGTGATCTCCTTCTAGTTCTATCATCAACTAGTGCATATACATATGGAGGAGATATCAAGATAACATAAGTACATAAGTAGTGCCATACTGGGAAAGACCAAAGGTCCATCTAGCCCAGCATCCTGTCACCGACAGTGGCCAATCCAGGTCAAGGGCACCTGGCACGCTCCCCAAACGTAAAAACATTCCAGACAAGTTATACCTAAAAATGCGGAATTTTTCCAAGTCCATTTAATAGCGGTCTATGGACTTGTCCTTTAGGAATCTATCTAACCCCTTTTTAAACTCCGTCAAGCTAACCGCCCGTACCATGTTCTCCGGCAACGAATTCCAGAGTCTAATTACACGTTGGGTGAAGAAAAATTTTCTCCGATTCGTTTTAAATTTACCACACTGTAGCTTCAACTCATGCCCTCTAGTCCTAGTATTTTTGGATAGCGTGAACAGTCGCTTCACATCCACCCGATCCATTCCACTCATTATTTTATACACTTCTATCATATCTCCCCTCAGCCGTCTCTTCTCCAAGCTGAAAAGCCCTAGTCTTCTCAGCCTCTCTTCATAGGAAAGTCGTCCCATCCCCACTATCATTTTCGTCGCCCTTCGCTGTACCTTTTCCAATTCTACTATATCTTTTTTGAGATACGGAGACCAGTACTGAACACAATACTCCAGGTGCGGTCGCACCATGGAGCGATACAACGGCATTATAACATCCGCACACCTGGACTCCATACCCTTCCTAATAACACCCAACATTCTATTCGCTTTCCTAGCCGCAGCAGCACACTGAGCAGAAGGTTTCAGCGTATCATCGACGACGACACCCAGATCCCTTTCTTGATCCGTAACTCCTAACGTGGAACCTTGCAAGACGTAGCTATAATTCGGGTTCCTCTTACCCACATGCATCACTTTGCACTTGTCAACATTGAACTTCATCTGCCACTTGCACGCCCATTCTCCCAGTCTCGCAAGGTCCTCCTGTAATCGTTCACATTCCTCCTGCGACTTGACGACCCTGAATAATTTTGTGTCATCGGCGAATTTAATTACCTCGCTAGTTACTCCCATCTCTAGGTCATTTATAAATACATTAAAAAGCAACGGACCCAGCACAGACCCCTGCGGGACCCCACTAACTACCCTCCTCCACTGAGAATACTGGCCACGCAATCCTACTCTCTGCTTCCTATCTTTCAACCAGTTCTTAATCCATAATAATACCCTACCTCCGATTCCATGACTCTGCAATTTCTTCAGGAGTCTTTCGTGCGGCACTTTGTCAAACGCCTTCTGAAAATCCAGATATACAATATCAACCGGCTCCCCATTGTCCACATGTTTGCTTACCCCCTCAAAAAAATGCATTAGATTGGTGAGGCAAGACTTCCCTTCACTAAATCCGTGCTGACTTTGTCTCATCAGTCCATGTTTTTGTATATGCTCTGCAATTTTATTCTTAATAATAGCCTCCACCATCTTGCCCGGCACCGACGTCAGACTCACCGGTCTATAATTTCCCGGATCTCCTCTGGAACCCTTCTTAAAAATCGGAGTAACATTGGCTACCCTCCAGTCTTCCGGTATTACACTCGATTTTAGGGACAGATTGCATATTTCTAACAGTAGCTCCGCAAGTTCATTTTTTAGTTCTATTAATACTCTGGGATGAATACCATCAGGTCCCGGTGATTTACTACTCTTCAGCTTGCTGAACTGACCCATTACATCCTCCAAGGTTACAGAGAATTTGTTTAGTTTCTCCGACTCCCCCGCTTCAAATATTCTTTCCGGCACCGGTGTCCCCCCCAAATCCTCCTCGGTGAAGACCGAAGCAAAGAATTCATTTAATTTCTCCGCTACGGCTTTGTCCTCCTTGATCGCCCCTTTAACACCATTTTCGTCCAGCGGCCCAACCGACTCTTTGGCCGGTTTCCTGCTTTTAATGTATCTAAAAAAATTTTTACTATGTATTTTTGCTTCCAACGCTAATTTCTTCTCAAAGTCCTTTTTTGCCCTCCTTATCTCCGCTTTGCATTTGGCTTGGCATTCCTTATGATCTATCCTGTTACTTTCAGTTGGTTCTCTTCTCCACTTTCTGAAGGATTGTTTTTTGGCTCTAATGATTTCCTTTATCTTACTGTTTAGCCACGCCGGCTGACGTTTAGTCTTTTTTCCCTTTTTTCTAATACGTGGAATATATTTGTCCTGAACCTCCAGGATGGTGTTTTTAAACAGCATCCATGCCTGATGCAAGTTTTTTACTCTGCGGGCTGCTCCTTTCAGTCTTTTTTTCACCATTTTTCTCATTTTGTCGTAATCACCTTTTCTAAAGTTAAACGCTAGCATACTTGATTTCCTAGTTTCACTTCCTTCAATGCCAATATCAAAACCGATCATATTATGATCACTGTTATCAAGCGGCCCTCGTATCGTTACCCCCTGCACTAGATCATGAGCACCACTAAGGACTAAGTCTAGTATTTTTCCTTCTCTTGTCGGCTCCTGAACTAGCTGTTCCATGAAGCTGTCCTTGATTTCATCAAGAAATCTTATGTCCCTTGCGTGTACAGATGTTACATTAACCCAGTCTATATGCGGGTAATTGAAATCCCCCATTATTATTGTGTTGCCCAGTTTGTTTGCGTCCCTGATTTCCTTTAACATTTCCGCATCCGTCTGTTCGTCCTGGCCAGGCGGACGGTAGTACACTCCTATCACTATCCTTTTCCCCTTTGCACATGGAATTTCAATCCACAGTGATTCCAAGGAGTGTTTTGTTTCCTGCAGAATTTTCAATCTATTTGATTCAAGGCTCTCGTTAATATACAATGCTACCCCTCCACCAATCCGATTCACCCTATCACTACGATATAATTTGTACCCCGGTATGACAGTGTCCCACTGGTTATCCTCCTTCCACCAGGTCTCAGAGATGCCTATTATATCTAATTTTTCATTTAGTGCAATATATTCCAACTCCCCCATCTTATTTCTTAGGCTCCTGGCATTCGCATATAGACATTTCAAACTATGTTTGTTGTTCCTAAGTACATCATGCTTAGTACTTGACAGTATTAATTGGCAATCTTTTGTCTGATTTTTATTGTTATTTAAAGATACCCGATCTACTACAATCTCTTTTGCAACCTCACTATCAGGATACTCTATCTTCCCTGTTATGGTGATATCTTTGAAAGATACCTTATCCCGAACCATGCTCTTTTGAGCAACTGTCGGCCTTCCCCCCATTTCTAGTTTAAAAGCTGCTCTATCTCCTTCTTAAACGCCGATGCCAGCAGCCTGGTCCCACTCTGGTTAAGATGGAGCCCATCCTTTCGGAATAGGCTCCCCCTTCCCCAGAATGTTGCCCAGTTCCTAACAAATCTAAAGCCCTCCTCCCTGCACCATCGTCTCATCCACGCATTGAGACTCTGGAGCTCTGCCTGTCTCTTGGGCCCTGCGCGTGGCACAGGTAGCATTTCAGAAAATGCTACCCTGGAGGATCTGGATTTCAGCTTTCTACCTAAGAGCCTAAATTTTGCTTCCAGAACCTCTCTCCCACATTTTCCTATGTCATTAGTACCCACATGTACCAAGACAGCCGTCTCCTCCCCAGCACTATATAAAATCCTATCTAGGTGACGCGTGAGGTCCGCCACCTTCGCACCAACAATGGCCACCGTTTCGTTGCCTGCCTCAGGGTCATATGGTCTGCGTCTCAGCTGAAGGATCAACCTTTTGGTCCGTTATAAAAAGGTTGATCCTTCAGCTGAGACGCAGACCATATGACCCTGAGGCAGGCAACGAAACGGTGGCCATTGTTGGTCTTGGTCGCGTTCAGCATGTACTAACTTAAGAAGGTTGGGACCTGGCAAAAAGCTAAGTAACCTTGATGTCACGTTTAACTTTACGTTTGTCCATCATATGTTTAAGAGAAAAATTTATATAAAAAGAAAAAAAGAGGATTAATACATATGATTGTGATAGGCTGCTCTAAATATGTAGGGGTGTTGCCAATGATGAAGCAGTCCAGCCCCCATGAGCTTGTATTATAATTTAGCCGGGGGCTTCGTGAGGCAACATCTCCTTAAATGAACTATATATATTAACTTCGGTCAAAGAATTAAGCCGATGTTAATATTTAGGCATGACCATTTATGTCAGGCCAATGGCAATCAACGTGTGAAACCTATAATTCTATAAGTTACATGCATATATTGGAAACATGCCCATGCTCCTCCCATGTGTATGCACCTCTTGTAGTTATACAAGAGCAGCTCATTTTCGAAGCATATGGATGTCTATGTTCTTGAAACGTCAAAACCCCGATTTTGCAAAGGCAGAAAAGGGATCTCCAATACTGCAGCACATCCAAATAGCAAGGGGCCATGTTTTGTGTGGGACTAGAGACTAGGGCTACATCAAATATTCATATTTAATTCAATCTGACCCCGAATACATTATTCATATTTGGCCAAATAGGCTTTTAATTCAAATACGAATAATCTGAGGGCTCTACTGTGCTAAATCCTAACGAAACAAACATTTGAACTCTGATTTCACATTGCTTCTTTCATTTGTTATGTTAAAGCTCAATGCCCATTATTCGTATTTGGCCAAATAATATTTTTCATAATTCGTATTCAACTGAATAGTAAAATATGTTATTTGGTACAGCTCTACTAGAGAAGGCCCAAAAATCAGGACCCTCCAGAAAAAAAAAGTTAACCTGGTTACCTTGGTTTAACGTCCACAGCACTAACCTTCACTAGGCTACTCCTCAGACATACTAAGAACGCTGTCATAGACCCTGATATCCATTTTCAGTTTCACTTTCAGGGAGAGGAAAGGAGACAACAACCACTGGGAGATTAAGGACATGACATGCCTTAATCCCTCTAGTGGTCAGCTGCACAAGCAGAGCACCTTTTTGTACCCTGGACGTGACTGAAACAGGTCTACCTTAGGACGTCCTTCTTTTTAGACTTGGGCGTTTCTTCCCATATATATTGTAAACCCTCCAGAAACAGAAAAAAATATCTACTGTACCTAAATATATAAGCCACCTGGTGTATTTTTCTGTTCCTCGAGGGCTCACAATTACAAAATAAGAGTTACAGTGAAATTTGAATCTGGTCCCCTTGGTTTACAGTCCACTGCACTAACTTCTAGGCTGCCCCTCTGCTCTGTAGGGATGTCTAAGTGGCCATTCTTCTAAGAATGCTGACAGACATCTATGTCCCTGCTTTTTTGCTGTTCATAAACTGGACATCCTGGTTTGTTCATGCTGGACGTCCTCAGCCCACGGACCTCCATCTCACGTATTTTTGCACAGGAAATCCTGTTATATTTCCTGTTGGAAAATACACATGCAATGGATGCCCATTTTGGACGTTATAAGCTGCACATCTCTATTCTGACTTGGCCGTCCTTTCAAAAATGCCCCTCCATGCACTTATTTGCTACCTTATAGAACAGCACATAGAGCAATTATTCATGTTAAGCACCAATACTCTTTGCACTTAGGTGCGCATAACTGCAGGTGCCCAGTTATAGAATTGCCCTATGTGTGTTTTTCTGCCAGTAACAATGTGCTCTGATTTTCTGGTATTAAGATGTAGGAGTCCAGTGGTGGTATAACAAAACCAACAAAAACACTGACTCAGGGAAATATACTTTAAAAATAGAGCAATGACCTACAAATTAAAGGGCTCCAAAGTATTTAAACTACATACACATACAGTGCACTCCATTTAAGTGCACGTCGGATAAGCGCATGCTCTGTTTAACTGCATGCCGTACTTCGGTCCCATTTTTGGTACCATCAATTTCTATGGGGACAAACTTAGGTTTAGCGCACCACTAATAAATGCAAGATTCGCTTATATGCATGGTTTAAGACCGCTCCTCTGCAGGAAAGATTCTGCATAAGCATGCACACGGAATATGGAAGTCGATTGGCACGTGACAAAGGGGCGTTAAATTTGAAATCTTGTTGGTTAACTGCCACAGGCAGAATAAGCAAAAGAATGTTGTTAGAGTGTACACTGGAGTCGTCATCATCACGCAACTGTAAGACTAACACTGGCTGAACGAATAGAAGTTCTTAAAAAATTAGAAAACAAACAAAGTCAAGTATCTATTGCTAAAGAATATGGTGTCAATCCCAGTCAAATTTCATGTATCTTGAAGCAGAAAGACCAGCTTCTGGAAGACTCGCAAAACAATACAAATCCACACCGGAAACGAAAATGGGCGGGAAAAGCTGAGGAGATAGAAGATGCTCTTCTTTGGTGGTTTTCTCGAGTCAGGAGCAAACAGTTTCCTGTCAGTGGTCCACTGCTTATGGAGAAAGCTAACCAGCTAGCTGAAAGGCTTGGACTAACTGAAAGCCACTGTTTGATGGTTGAAAAGATGGAAGGAGAGAACAACATAAAATTCAAGAAACAGCATGGTGAAAAACAAGACGCTGATGACTTTGGTGCTGAGAATTGGGTTGTTTCAGTTCTTCCTACCATCTTGAACGAGTTTGCACCTCATGACATTTTCAATGCTGACAAAAACGGACTCTACTGGCGAGCGATTCCTGATGGAACACTTGCATTCAAACAAACCGAAACTACAGGAAGTAAAACGTCGGAGGACCGACTGACGATCCTCCTTTGCTGCAATATGGATGGGAGTGAGAAGCTGGAATCACTCGTCATTGGAAAGAGCAAACAGCCCCATTGCTTCAAGAATGTTAAGCGACTTTCTGTGTCACACGAGGCTAACGCAAATTCATGGATGACTAGGGAAATTTGGAAGCAGTGGCTAAAGAAGTTAGACACTAGAATGCGGGCACAAAAGCGTCAGATTTTGTTGCTTTGTGATAATTGTGCTGCACACAGGGATGATGTCAGGCTGTCTAACGTCAAGGTGGTCTTCCTACCACCAAACACTACCTCTCTGATCCAACCTATGGATCAGGGCATAATAGCCAATTTCAAACAACATTATCGGGCTCTTGTGCTATGTTGTCTGATGAGCGTTATGGATGACCAGACTGGCAAGGATAAACGTGCTGTTGAACTGGCTCTTAATCTATCACTGTTGGATTCCCCACATATGCAGAAAGAAGCCTGGAATCATGTTACATAGGCAACCATTGTGAACTGCTACAAGCGGGCAAGCTTTGTTAGGGATGTGTAGATGGACGGAACAGATGCAGCTGTTGCAAACGCGTCAGATGAACAGGCTATTGACATCCCAGCCGGTGTTACTGAAGAGGAGTTTCATCACTGTTGATTACGATCTACAAACAGCTGACGACAGCACTGATGTCCAGATATGCGCCTTCATGCAAGCAATGGCTAATGAAACAGATGCTAACAAAATTCAACAACCTCCTGTCACTTTTGCAAGAGCGCTAGAGAGTCTCAACACCGTGCGGGCCTATCTGGAGGCCACTGGATATCAGTGCTATGACAGTTTTTGCCATCTGGCAGACGTAGTCTATGGAACTCACAGACAAGAGTGTACAGAGGACTATGACTGATTACTTCAAGTAAGCCTAACGTCTGTATACTGTACGTATAAAACAGTACTATACATATGTTTATCAGATGTCAAGCTTCTTTTTCGGGTCACAACGGTTAAGTGCACGCTCCAGTTAACTGCATGTATTTCTTTGGTCCCAGACCCTTGCACTTAAGCGGATTGCACTGTATTATTAAACTTAAACCTTAAGTCAGTCAGGTGTTGCTACTGAGATTCCTCTCAGGAAACGCCGCCTGCTTAGTTTCCCCAAGCCAAGAACCATGGTAGTAGAGCTGGGTATACAACCTAGTAATGTGGTTGGATTACTGAGCTGACAGAGCAGAAGCTCAATATCAGACTTTAATCTGCTGAAAAGCGGTTGTTTTACATTCTCTAGATTTTCAACTCTCATTTCATGTTTCATGTAGTGCAAGGCATCCAAAATTCTTATGGAAGTCACCAGATTCTGCTAAAAATAATTATTTGAGAAGGAATCAACGTCATTTAGAAATCAAACTATTTTAAGTATACTTACTAAGACCTGCTCATGATGACTCAAGGACACCTGAGTTCTTTTTAAAGATGTGGAGTCCTTATAAGCCTCTCAGTGTTAAATGTTTACAAATCTAGTTCTCAAACAAATATGGACACTTAAAAATTCAGTCTGTAACCTATCATTAAAACCAGCCATAGTATCAAAACACTGAAAGGTAAACAATGTAATGTCATTTTTTTAATTTTAAGGATGCAGGGAGACTCAGAAAACCCAATGAGCCTGAGTGTCAAGCAAAATTGAAAATAAAAAATGTTTAAAACATGGCTTAAGCTGTGGAGGGACATAATCGAACGGGTCGCCCAAGTTTTCCTGAGGGCGTCCTCGCAAGACGTCCCCGCAAAGGGGCGGGGAAACCCGTATTATCGAAACAAGATGGGCGTCCATCTTTCGTTTCGATAATACAGTCGGGGATGCCCAAATCGCTAAATTTAGGTCCACCTTAGAGATGGTCATCCCAGACTTTCGGCCATAATGAAACTGAGGACGCCCATCTCAGAAACAACCAAATCCAAGCCATTTGGTCGTGGGAGGAGCCAGCATTCGTAGTGCACTGGTCCCCCTGACATGCCAGGGCACCCTAGGGGGCACTGCAGTGGACTTCAGAAAAAGCTCCCAGGTTCCCAGGTGCATAGCTCCCTTACCTTGTGTGCTGAGCCCCCCAAAACCCACTCCTCAGAACTGTACACCACTACCATAGCCCTTAGGGATGGAGGGGGGCACCTAGATGTGGGTACAGTGGGTTTGTGGTGGGTTTTGGAGGGCTCACATTTACCACCACAAGTTTAACAGGTGGGGGGGATGGGCCTGGGTCTGCCTGAAGTGCACTGCAGTACCCACTAAAACTGCTCCAGGGACCTGCATACTGCTGTCACGAAGCTGGGTATGATATTGAGGCTGGCATAGAGGCTGGAAAAAATATTTAAAATTTTTTTTTAGGGTGGGAGGGGGTTAGTGACCCCTGGGGGAGTAGGGGTAGGTCATCCCCGATTCCCTTCGGTGGTCATCTGGTCATTTAAGGCACATTTTTGTGGCTTGGTCGTAAAATAAAAAGGACATAGTAAAGTCAGCCAAGTGTTCGTCAGGGACGCCCTTCTTTTTTCCATTATCGGCCGAGGACGCCCATGTGTTATCATGCCCCAGTCCCGCCTTCGCTATGCTTCCGACACGCCCCCATGAACTTTGGTTATCCCCGCGATGGAAAACAGTTGAGGACGCCCAAAATCGGCTTTCGATTATGCCAATTTGGATGACCCTGGGAGAAGAATGCCCATCTCACAATTTGTGTCGAAAGATGGGCGCCCTTCTCTTTCGAAAATAAGCCTGCTAGTGGATCAGAGTCAATATGGATTTAGCAAAGGGAAGTCTTGTTTTACCAATCTGTTAGATTAATAAACATGTGGAAGAGGGTGAGGCAGTTGATGGATTTTCAGAACACACTTGATGAACTCCCTCATAAGACGCCCTTGTGAAAATTAAATGTCATGGAATAGAAGGCACTATCTTATTCCCAATTGGTAAATGGTTAAAAGACAGAAAACAGAGTGGGGTTAACCCTTTAGTGTCCAATTTTCCCATATTAAGCCATATGGGAACAGATTGATGGGGACATTGGACACTAAAGGGTTAAATGAACAAGTTTCCAGTGCAGAAAGGTAAACAGTAGAATACCCTGAGGATCTGTACTGGGACCAGTACTTTTTAACATACCAAATTCTCTCTATTAAGTCGCCTACCCCCCTGCTTCAGGACCCATAAACCCTGGGAAATTTGGTTTTAAAACCAAAGCAAGACTCTCACAATAATCGCCCCTCCCTTGGCATTGCTCTCCTTCACCCTCTATTACACCCCTCTCCTCCAATAAGACCAAATCTTTCTTCTTATCTCATCTCAAGGTTATGGGTGCTGGGCTGGTGCAGGGCCTTGAAAACTGAGTGAAGTCTGAAAAGAAGGATCTTGTATTGAAGACAGTCAGTGTGCAGGGTAAAGCAAAGAAACTTTCTGAAGCTTGGGTGAATTAATATATGATCATATATATTCATGAGATCTAGTGAGCACAGTCAGTCCTCCTTGGTGAAGTTTGGGAATATGGTGGGTAGAATGTTCATTCTGAACTCTTCTTTTATACTACTACTACTAATCATTTCTATAGCGCTACCGGACGTAAGCAGCGCTTCACACTTAAACATGGAGAGAGTCCCTGCTCAATAGAGCTTACAATCTAATTATGACAGACAGACAGGACAACTAAGGGATAAGGGTTAGAACAGACAGGACATATCAGGGATAGGGGACAGTTGAAGGTTTAGGTTTAGGAGTTAAAAGCAGCATCGAAGAGGTGGGTTTTTAGCCTAGATTTGAAGATGGCCAGAGATGAGGCTTGGCGTACCGGCTCAGGAAATTTATTCCAGGCATACGGTGCAGCAAGATAGAAGGAACGGAGTCTGGAGTTAGCGGTGGAGGAGAAGAACGCAGATAAGAGAGATTTGCCCAATGAGCGGAGTTCCCGGGGAGGAGTGTAGGGAGAGATGAGAGTGGAGAGGTATTGAGGAGCTGCAGAGTGAATGTATTTGTAAGTCAGTAAGAGGAGTTTGAACTGAATGCAGAAACAGATAGGGAGCCAATGAAGTGACTTGAGGAGAGGGCTAATATGAGCATAATGACCCTTTTATCAAAAAGAGGTTGAGGTCCCTGAGGTCCAATATGGGCTGCAGTGCTCCCAACTTATTTGGGATAAGGAAGCACTTAGTATAGGACACGAGTTCTCTTGAGTTGGTGCTTCACCCAAGATGAAGAAATCTCTTTGGATTTAGCGGGAGTCATTTGCTTAGCTTGCCTCCTGTCTCTCTGATGGGGCCTGCAATATGCCTGCTACTGGGGCTACTGAGCATGTTGAGTTAAGAAGATAAAGCTGCTTCTTCTAAACAAGAAACTTCTTCTATACCGACTGATGTATATATGTCTAAAAGATGTCGGCTCTGAGACTAGAGCACACAAATGCTGCTGAAGGGTGGTGCAGTGGTCTTTGATGCCTCAGTTTCTTTAACTTTCTTCCTGAAAAGGTTGTACAAGGACATCAGCCTACTTGGAACAGACATCTTCTCTAAGCCCTGAGGCTGTTAACCAGGCAAGCCCTTGGTAAGCAATGACCAAGACAGATTTGAAGAGGTCTCTTATGCAGAATGTGTAAGTTTTTATTTATTTGGATTTTGGTCACATCTTTTTCGAATAGGTAGCTCAAGATGAGTTACATTCAGCTACACTTGGGCCAATATCCAAAGGGATTTAAGCAGGTAGGAGAGTCTCCAGCCCGCTTAAATCCCCTAGGGCTGCCTAACCCCCAATATTCAGCGGCACTAAACTAGGCAGTGCCGCTGAATATCACCTCTGACAGCTCATTAAAAAAGCAGGCGGGACAGCGGGTACTGTTACGGAGGAGCCCGAGGTAAAAGCTGTCCTAAATTAGGCCACTTAGCTATGTGGGTGCTAGCACTGAATATCTGCCAGCGCCCGAATAACTTGTTTTGTTCTAAGCCCCCTTCGAGCCCTTTAAAAAAACCCTCACATTCTCTCCCCCCAGCCCATTCCCTCCCCCCAGCCCGCAAACACAGGAAATCCAATACGTTAACGTTTAACTTTCAAAAATGAGACTATGATAAAATGAGAACAGTGAAAAAAAAAAAAACTTAGAAGAGCAGCTGCAAAGGTCAAAAATTTACATCAGGCGTGGATGCTGTTCAAAAATACCATCCTGGAAGCTCAGGCCAAATATATTCCATATATTAAAAAAGCAGGAAGGAAAACCAAATGACAGTTGGCATGGTTAAAAAGTGAGGTGAAGGAAGTTATTAGAGCTAAAAGAAAATCCTTCAGAAAATGGAAGAAGGAACCGACTGAAAGAAACAGGATAAGGAATGGCAAGTCAAATGCAAAGCGCTGAAAAGGAAGGCAAAGAGGAACTCTGAAAAAAAAAGATTGCGTTGGAAGGCAAAAATACATAGTAAAAGTTTTTTTTAGGTATATTAAAAGCAAGCAGCCAACAAAAGAATCGGTTGGACCGCTAGATGACCGAGGGGTAAAAGGAGCAATCAGGGAAGAAAGTCATAGCAGAGACATTAAATGAATTCTTTGCTTCGCTCTTCACTGAGGAAGATCTGGGAGAGATACTGGTGCCAGAAATAATATTCAAAGCTGATGAGTCAGAGAAACTGAATGAAATCTCTATAAAAATGGAGGATGTAATGGCGCAATTTGACAAATTGAAGAGTAGCAAATCTCCAGGACCGGACAGTATTCATCCCAGAGTACTGATTGAATTGAAAAATAAACTCTTGGGAACTATTGTTAGTAATATGTCATTTATCTTTAAAATCAAGCGTGGTACCAGAAGATTGGAGGGTGGCCAACATAACGACACAAAGTTATTCAAAGTTGTTAAATTGCAAGAAGATTGTGAAAAATTACAGAAGGACCTTACAAGATCAGGAGACTGGGCATCTAAATGGCAGAGGATGTTTAATGTGAGCAAATGCAAAGTGATAAATGTGGGAAAGAGGAACCCAAATTATAGCTACGTAATGCAAGGTTCCACATTAGGAGTCACCGACCAAGAAAGGGATCTAGGTATCATCGATGATACGCTGAAACCCTCTGCTCAGTGTGTGGCGGCGGCTAAAAAAGCAAATAGAATGTTAGGTATTACTAGGAAAGGAATGGAAAACAAAAGTGAGAACATTATAATGCCTTTGTATCACTCCATGGTGTGACTGCACCTTCAATATCGTGCAATTCTGGTCACTGCATCTCAAAAAAGATATAGTGGAGTTTGAAAAGGTACAGAGAAGAGCAACGAAAATGATAAAGGGGATGTGATGACTTCCCTATGAGGAAAGGCTAAAGCGGCTAGGGCTCTTTAGCTTGGAGGAAAGGCAGCTGAGGGGAGATACGATAGAGGTGGAATGGGTAGATGTGAATCGCTTGTTTAATCTTTACAAAAATAATAAGACTAGGGGGCACTCAATTAAGCTACAAAGTAGTAAATTTATAACTAATCAGATCACATTTTTCTTCATTCAACGTGTAATTAACCTCTGGAATTCACTGCCAGAGAATGAAGTAAAAGCAGTTAGCTTAGCGGGGTTTAAAAAAAGGTTTGTATGGCTTCCTAATGGAAAAGTCCATAGACCATTATTAAAATGGACTTGGAGAAAATCCACTGCTTATTTCTAGGATAAGCAGCATAAACTGTCAGCATAAAATGTATTGTACTTTTTTGGGATCTTGCCTGGAAACAGGATGCTGGGCTTGATGGACCTTCAGACTGTCCCAGTATGGCAATTCTTATGTAACAACTGATTTCCCTCCCTCCCCAACCCCCAGAGGTCCCACCACACACCCCCACCGGTGTACCTATGTCCCTGGTGGTCTGTGGGCTCATTGGGGGCAGGAGCTAAGGCCACAATTCTAACAATGGAAGGCAATAACGTAAAATGTAAGAGGCAATGCACAAAGGAAAGTCTAAACTTCTAAAGCTCAAATCCCAGTGGAATACTACTAAACTCTCAATTGAAAAACAAGAAAACATAGTAACATAGTAGATGACGGCAGAAAAAGACCTGCATGGTCCATCCAGTCTGCCCAACGAAAAACCTATAAGTGTATACCTTACCTTGAATTTGTACCTGTCCTTTTCAGGGCACAGACCATATAAGTCTGCCCAGCAGTATTTCCCGCCTCCCAACCACCAGTCCCGCCTCCCATCACCGGCTCTGGTACAGACCGTATAAGTCTGCCCTCCCCTATCCTCGCCTCCCAACCACCACCCCCCTCTTTCCCCCAACTGCTCCGCCACCCAATTTCAGCTAAGCTTCTGAGGATCCATTCCTTCTGCACAGGATTCCTCTATGCATATCCCACGCATGTTTGAACTCCGTTACCGTTTTCATCTCCACCACCTCCCGCGGGAGGGCATTCCAAGCGTCCACCACCCTCTCCGTGAAGAAATACTTCCTGACATCTTTCCTGAGTCTGCCCCCCTTCAATCTCATTTCATGTCCTCTCGTTCTACCGCCTTCCCATCTCCGGAAAAGATTCGTTTGCGGATTAATACCTTTCAAATATTTGAACGTCTGTATCATATCACCCCTGTTTCTCCTATTCAGGTCAGCAAGCCTCTCTTCATACGTCTTGGAACGTAAATCCCATACCATCCTTGTAGCTTTTCTTTGCACCGCTTCCATTTTTTTTTAACATCCTTCGCAAGATGCGGCCTCCAAAACTGAACACAATACTCCAGGTGGGGCCTCACCAACGTCTTATACAGGGGCATTAAAACCTCCTTTCTTCTGCTGGTCACTCCTCTCTCTATACAGCCTAGCAATCTTCTAGCTACTGCCACCGCCTTGTCGCACTGTTTCGTCGCCTTCAGGTCCTCAGATACTATCACCCCAAGATCCCTCTCTCCGTCCGTGCCTATCAGACTCTCCCTGCCTAACATACACGTCTCCCTTGGATTTCTACTCCCCAAGTGCATCACTTTGCATTTCTTCGCATTGAATTTTAATTGCCAAATGTTAGACCATTCTTCTAGCTTCTTCAGATCTTTTTTCATGTTTTCCACACCCTCCGGGGTGTCCACTCTGTTGGAAATCTTGGTGTCATCGGCAAAAAGGCAAACCTTACCTTCTAACCCCTCGGCAATGTCGCTCACAAATATATTGAACAGAATCGGCCCCAGCACAGATCCCTGAGGCACTCCACTACTCACCTTTCCCTCCTCCGAGCGAACTCCATTCACCACCACCCTCTGGCGTCTGCCCGTCAACCAGTTCCTAATCCAGTTCATCACTTCGGGTCCTATCTTCAGGCCGTCTAGTTTATTTAAGAGCCTCCTGTGGGGAACCATGTCAAAAGCCTTGCTGAAATCTAAGTAGATGACGTCCACAGCACGTCCTTGATTCAATTCTCCCGTCACCCAGTCAAAGAATTCAATGAGATTCGTTTGGCACGATTTCCCTTTGGTGAAACCATGTTGTCTCGGATCTTGCAACTTATTGGCTTCCAGGAAATTCACTATCCTTTCCTTCAGCATGGCTTCCATTACTTTTCCAATAACCGAAGTGAGGCTTACCGGCCTGTAGTTTCCAGCTTCTTCCCTATCCCCACTTTTGTGAAGAGGAACCACCTCCGCCGTTCTCCAATCCCTCGGAACCTCTCCCGTCTCCAAGGATTTATTAAACAAGTCTTTAAGAGGACCCGCCAGAACCTCTCTGAGCTCCCTCAGTATTCTGGGGTGGATCCCGTCCGGCCCCATGGCTTTGTCCACCTTCAGCTTTCCAAGCTGTTGATACACACTCTCTTCCGTGAACGGCGCTCTATCCACCTCATTCTCAGGTGTACTTTTGCTAGTCCCTCTCGGTCCTTCCCCAGGGTTTTCTTCAGTGAAAACAGAACAAAAGTATCTATTTAGCAAATTGGCTTTTTCTTCATCATTTTCTACATAGCGTTTTGTTGTATCTTTTAGTCTCACAATTCCCTTTATAGTCTTTCTCCTTTCACTAATATACCTGAAGAAGTTTTTGACTCCCCTCCTTACATTTCTAGCCATTTGTTCTTCCGCTTGTGCCTTCGCCAGACGTACCTCTCTCTTGGCTTCTTTCAGTTTCATCCGGTATTCCTCCCTGTGTTCCTCCTCTTGAGATTTTCTATATTTTTGGAACGCTAACTCTTTAATCTTTATTTTCTCAGCCACTTGCTTTGAGAACCATATCGGTTTCCTTTTTCTCTTGCTTTTATTTACTCTCCTTACATAAAGGTCTGTGACCCTGTTTATTACTTCCTTTAGCCTGGACCACTGTCCTTCCACTTCTCGTATGTCCTCCCAGCCCATCAGCTCCTTCCTCAGGTATTCTCCCATTTTGTTAAAGTCAGCTCGCTTGAAATCGAGGACTTTGAGTTTAGAGTGGCTGCCGTCCACATGAGCCGACACATCAAAACAAACCGTTTGAGGTCACTGTTTCCCAGGTGCGCAGCCACTCGGACATTTGACACACTATCCCCATTCGTGAGCACCAGATCCAACATGGCTCCCTCCCTCGTGGGTTCGTTTACCATTTGTCTGAGCAGAGCACTTTGGAAAGCATTCACAATCTCTCTACTTCCTAAAAAGATTATAGCCTGGTATGTTTACATCCCATTCATGGGAACCATTGAGCCATGTCTCTGTGACTGCAACTATGTCCAAGTCAGACTCCAAAATCAGGGCTTGAAGGTCAGGAATTTTATTGCTTAGACTGCGAGCATTTGTGGTCATCGCTTTCCATGTACATTTCCTAGTGTGTGTTTTGGTTTTAGTGATTTGTGAGGGTGTTTTCTCTTTGGGTACCTTCTCATATTTTTGTTCCCCCTTCCTTGCTTTTTCTTCTTTTTCCGCTTCAGTTTTATTTTCAGGAACATCAGAGTGTTGTAGTGGAGCAAAAGAATTTTGTAGTGGCAACACTTGTGCGGGTGGATGCTTCTGTGTCACATGATGAAGTCTGCCCGAGCGTACTGTGAACCATCTGTTCTTATGTGGTTTTATTCTTTGAGGCAGTGGTGAGAAGTTATGATTCTGCACAGTCCTATAAGTTGCTTTAATTGCATCTAATTCTTGCATTACTTTACAGAGCTCTTGTTTTAAAGTAGATAGCTGAAGACAGATAGGACAAGCTTTAAGTCTCCAGAAGATTGGCCTTGAAAGTAAAGCATCACAATTATTGCAGAGAATAAAAGTCATCCTGATTGGTTGAAATGGGTATAAACAGGTGTACTATGTTGGAGTAATAGCCTGCAAGACTGCCTGTGTATGATTGGGTAAAGTTAATGAGAAAAGAATTAATCATTTGAACAAGCTAAAACAGATTTGAAAAAACAAAAATAAAAGGCAACTAAATGGCCTGAAAGGTCAAATTCTAACTATTTGCATCATCCTAAAGCCACTAGACAAAGATGACTGGTGTGTCACAACCGATTTTTATTCTACTGGATTTGGAATTTTTGAAATGTACAACACGATCTTCATCTGCAGCATTACCCTGTATTTTTTGCTTATTGACAATGATGTTTAGGTTGAAGCTATGCTATTTTCTGGAAACAGCTCTTTTACTGGGCTTAAAATCACCTATGCATTTTGTTTTACATTCACAAAACATGTTCAAGATTTTTTTTTTTCTTGGCTTCCTAGTTTTTCTCCTAGCAGATCACAGGGCACAGAGATGACAGCCACTTAGATCAGAGGAAAATGCACTACAATACTGTAAAGCTTGAATTCTAGTATAAATTATATGCAAATGTTCAAAAGAAAACCTTAGATTGCAAAGCAAAAGGATGCCTGCCCTGTGGTAAGCGATCATTGTAAAACAAAAATAGAATGTGATAAACTGTCCTGTTTATGTACAGTAATATCCTGCAGATGGCAGGCTTGCACATGATAGAACATATAGATGAAGGGAAGAGATCTAGAGTTTAGCTCCTGCCTTTTTTAGTTACATAAAAACATAGTAGATGACGGCAGATAAAGACTTGTACAAGGCCAGTTACATTCAGGTACAGTAGGTATTTTTTTCTGTCCCCAGAAGGCTTACAATCTAAGTCTATACCTGAGGCAATGGAGGGTTAAATGACTTTCTGACACTCAAAAGGACATGTTGATTTGAATCAGGCTAGTTGTCAGTCTGCTGCTCTAACCACTGGGCTACTCCTCCATTGAATTAAGGTTTGGTGATGTAGGCTACGTGGCTAAATTCTGTTGTAGGAAGTTATACTAACTTCAGTTAATCTGGAAAGTGATGGAGGAGTTGCCTAGTGGTTACAGCACTAGGCTAACTAACAGGGAAGCTGCTGCTCCTTGTGATCTTTGGCAAGTTACTTAGCCCTCCACTGCCTCAAGTACAAACAGGCTGGAGAAGGGCAGATGTGGATATAGGGGGAGCGCTAAATGTGGTACACTTAAATTTTAGCAAAGCTTTTGACACGATTCTGCGTAGGCAACTGATAAATAAACTGAGTACTCATGGTATGGGCCCTAAAGCAACTGACTGGGTTAGAAACTGGTTAAGTGGAAGGAGACAGAGGGTAGTGGCAAATAGAGCTTGCTCCGAGGGAAAGGATGTTAGTGGTGTGCAGCAGAGATTGGTCCTTGGCCAACTCTTATTAACATCTTTGTGAGCAATATTGCAGAAGAGCTGTCTGGTAAGCCAAACTCTGTAAAAAGGTAGACAACCCAGAGGGATCTTGTGAAACTGAAAGAATGGTCAGAAACTGGCAACAAAGATTCAATGCCAATAAACTGCAGGGTCATGCACTAGGGCTGTAAAAATCCAAGGGAGAATACAGTATAGGAAGTGAAGTACTTCTGTGTACGAAAGAAGAGCGGGGACTTGGGTTTATCGTATCTGATGACCTTAAGGATGGCAAATAGGCAGAAAAGAAGACAGTCAAAGCCATAAGGATGCTCGGATGCAAAGGGATAGGAAAAACCGGCAGGAAAAAATCTCTGGTGAGGCCCCATTTAGAATACTGTGTGCAATTCTGGAGGCCACACCTTCAAAAAGATGTAAACAGGATGGAGTTGGTCTAGGAGGGCAGCTACAAAAATGGTCTGTGGTCTCTGACATAAAGCCTATGTGGACAGACTTATAGACCGCAATATGTATACTCCAGAAGAAAGACAGGATAGAGGGGATATGATAGAGACATTTATCTCCGTGGTATTAATGAACAGGGGGTGAATCTATTTCAAATGAAGGAAAACAATGGAATGAGGGGGCATAAGATGAAGCTAAAAGGTTGTAGGCTCAGGAGTAGTCTAAGGAAATACTTTTTTACAGAAAGGGTTGTCCTCCCAGTGGAGGTGATGGAGACAAAGACTGTGTCTGAATTCAAAAAAGCATGGGACAAGCTTGTGGGTTCTCTTAGGACAGAGGCAATGCATCACTACTTACTTGATAATCTGTTTTCTGATTTAATTGATCATATCCAATATATTATACTTGTTTTTGTATGTAACCAATTGTTTATCTACTCTTGAATGGCGCCTGCCATGATGTAATATTGTAAGCCACATTGAGTCTGCAAATAGGTGGGAAAATGTGGGATACAAATGCAACAAACAAACAAACAAACAAATAGAGGATGCAGTGGATGGGCAGATGGGATGGACCATTTGTCTTATCTACCAACATGTTTCTAATATTCTTTTCCAAATTTCATCTTTTCTTTATATCATTGGCATTCCTTTCCTTTTCTGAGAATATTTTGATTGTAAAGTGCTTTGTTGGTACTACCTAAAGTTAGTATATTAAGACTAATACTTAAACCTATTCTCCCCAGAAACATGATTTACAGATTCAGAAAAGTAACACTGACCAATCCCTGATATTTCTAATCTGCACATTCGCTTTATTTGGGGATGGGAAGGAAGTGGAGAAGGGGGGTTCTGAGGGGTGGGTCTCTATAAATTAAGTGGGTGGAGCCCTGCAACTGTCAGCTACTATAAAGGAGTGGTTCAGGTCATTGAGAAGCAATTGGAGCTTGGAAACGGAAGAAGCACCTGGAATTGCAGTTACCCTAAAGTGGAATAATTGATGGAGAACTTTGCTATGGTGGGATAAACATACACAGTGATTGAGAGGATATCAAAAAGGCTTAAGATGAACTAGGTGTATGATCTATGCTCACTGAACCTGGAAGTTGATGCCTCTGCCATAACCCTGGAATCACTGCCAAGAATTCCAGAGAAGAGGGAAAATGCTAAAGCCTGGTAAACAGGTACAGGACCTGCTAAAAAACTAGAACATAAAATAAGTTTGCCACTAGGGGGGTGGGGTAAATAGTAGCCACTGTTTCTATTGTGCTAACGAAGGTAGCTGGTAAAAGTAGTATACTTTTGAACTTTGCTTCTGAATTGGAATTATAGTCTACTATGAACTGACAAAACTCTTTATATAATAGCCTTTTAGGCTGAAACTTTTAACAAGGATCACTAGAACTTTCTACGGAGAAGCACAGGCAACCATCTTGTGGAAGTGGTATTTACACTGTGGAAAAAGACTTGAGCCATGACAAATTGTGACGAGTGAGCCTCTGTGGAAGGTAGCCTGAATGAGGAGCTTCAAGGACTAACTGTGACACTCCAAACTTGAAATTTAATTTCTAAAATGAAACACACTTCAAAGACAAATGTCCAAGGAACTTATTTTGTCATACCATCAAATAAAACAGGTTGCCCAATATGGTAGCAATAAATAACCTTGATAAATTACTAGAAACAAGTAACACCCAGCAATTAAAGCTAACAAATCAACCTATATCCAATCAAAGCCCACCCCAAAGAATTTAATGCTCCATTCATTAAACAGACACCAGATAATTCTTGTGGTCTCAGTAAAATATATGGACACACATATGGGCTTCCTTGAGAAATGTGAAACTACAAAGTAACAGAAGCAAAGCACACACAGTTATACTTGCCTGCATATGTGTTTGCCTGGTTAAGCAGTTCTGTGCATGCATGCATGTCAGCAAAAGCACGAATGCCTAAGCAGTTGGAAGGATGAAGCTGGGATTCCAAAAATTCACAACAAGTCTTCTTAACATCCTGTAACTGCAAGAGACTAGCTGCCGGTAGAAGTACCTGCAACACACAAAATCAGAAAAAACACATCCAGATTATACTGCATATATTTTGCCAAACTGACAGCCCTGTGGCTATGCCTGTCCTTCCTCAAAGAACAAACTTTGCAGTGACTTCCAAGTTTCTTGCACCAACAGACACATTTGGTCTCTACAGAGGATCAGGAGACGTAACAGACAGCAGTAGAGAACATCCTGGCTGCTATAGCCTTAAGGAAAGGGAAAAACTGTAAGACAATATGCACAGAAACAAGCATTAACAAAAATGATACAGGTGGTAACCTTTTATGGAACAAATACATTTCTGACTTGGGAAGGGAATGTGACTCATGAAAGCTTATTGGAAATGTATGAAGTTAACCTTTTCACTGGACTATGACTTACAACCTTTGCTGACATCTTTCATATCCAAGTGAAACAGCAACCATGCTAATTTTATTTAATAGAATATATAGTAACCATTTCATTCACTGCCCAAAGAGATATCGTCAGCGAAGCATTTGACTAGGCATGAGATGATGTCTTGTCTGATCACTGGCACAGCTAAACTAGAAATATTTGACACGTATTGGTTCTAAGGTACAAGCTGTAATCTATTAGAACAGTAAGTAAGCAAAGAGTAACAGAGAAACTCCTCTAACAACTTCTCCCCTTTACCCCTCAATGCTTGTTGAGTATAATATATCAATAAGAATTAAAAAAATATAAACCACAATAGCACTGCAGTCAGCACTGACTTCAAACACTGTGCAGCATTTTAATTTATGCCCAGATATTCACTACCAAGCCATACCTGGATAGAGGCACTGAATATCCCGGTATAAGACAGACAATTCAAGTTATCTGGGTACTGCCGATATACGGCACTGGTGTCCAGATAACTTAGCTGTCCTAACTTATCCAGACAGTTATCCAGGTATTGCTACTGTATATTGGCAGTACCCAGATAACTTATAGGTCCACTTTGGCTCTACCTCAGATAATGCCAGGGGTGCCATTAAAGACTTTCAGTGAAACACGACTGTAAAACAGTGGCTGCGCCGGTGAGCGGCACTTCTCCGGGTAGGTGCCACTTGCACCCCTACTTTTTAACAAGCAGTAAAAGAGACATATTCATAGCACATAAGAGATGATAATTATTAAAGTTATCCAGGTTATTATATGTTTCGCACTAAACTGCTTAGCAGTAACACAGAACAGTTAAGCAAAGAATTTTGGTTTCAGTTTCGGCACCTGCCCGCGCTGGTTCCAATCTCAAAATGGGTGCTGGTACCTTCAGTAGGAGTCTCGCGAGGCTGCCACGGAAAGTCTCAGCAGCCACTGTGATGGAGCAGGGGCACAGGGCAGGAACAAGTGGGGTTCATTCCTAGTTCCTACCCCAAAGAGGCTAGTAGACCACAAGGGCTTCCTAAAGAGGGCAGCCCAGGGACAGCCTACGAGGGGTCAGGCAGGATAGGGAGATGGCGGGGAATGATCATGGGAGGGGCGGAGTGAGGCAGGCCATTGCCAGGGGTGGGCTTGGGAGGAAGGATTTTTGGTCAGTTGTTGTGTGGGGGGGGGGAGGGGTGGTGGTTTTGGTTTCTGCCAAAACTGAGCAAGCAATTTTGGTCACAAATTCAGTTTCAGCAGATACCAAAGATACTGGGATCAACCAGGTTCTAGTTTATTACTCGTACTAAATGATTAAATTATACTTGGCTAAACCAAAGCGCTGAATTTGGTTCAATGGATTACAGTGCTTTCTTCCAAAGCAGCAAAAATATTTCTGGTGAAGCAAAAATATATGAAGAGACCACCAACCTGAAAGGTATCAAAATGTCGAGAAAAGGTGGCATCTTAAAAACAAAAGTTAAGTTTTTATATTTGCCCAACAATTCCAAGTGTCAGGTATATTCAAAACAATCCCTCTGGGTTAAAATTTAGAAACTGAATGGCAGGTTTTTTTTTGTAAATGGTTTATATGGTTGGAAGTTTTAACACGAGCCCCCTCTTTTTTTAAGCACAGATTTATTATATTTTGAATGAGAATTGATAAGGCTTTAGCGCAGAGTTATGATGTATGTTATTTTTGGCATGGATTGATAACATATGGTATATTTTTTGGCACATATATGCCGGTATTTGTTTGTCGTGCTGAAGTTTTTGGCATGAATTAGCGACGAGTTTGGCATGCATTGTGAACAGTGGTATATTGTTTAGTGCACATACATCAGTGCCGAAGTTTGGTGCGCCTTTTGGGTTATAAATTGAGCACGCATATGCCGTCATTTTTTGCTCCCTTGATGTTCTGCCATAGTGTTCTCTTTGAGGTGAGTAGTGCTGTCTCATGACACTAAGTTTTAATTTGATTTTAATTATGTGTGCTTTATTTTAATTTTTTGTGGATTGTGGTGAATGGTTTATATTATTTTTGTTTTATTTTACTTTAAAGCTCCCTGATGAAGCCCGTCGAAGGTGAAACCATCGGAGCAGGAACAACTATGGTGGATTGATTGTATAAGCAGTTTTCAATGGTTTTGCGAGTCTTTTTCATGTACTACCATGTTTGATGGTTGGAATGGATTGCGTATTATGGTGGGAGAGTCTGTGACCTTAGAATTGTTGGGGAAATAAAAAAAAAAAAAACTTGATTAATCTTTTCTATTTCTGTTTATTTGTGATGACACCACCTTTTGCTTGACATTAGAGTCCTTTCTTCCATTAGAGTGTCTAGCTTGTTTTGTCTGGATTACTACAAGCTGGGGAAATGCTGTGATCATATGAGCAAATGGTCAAAACAACTGATTTATGAATTTCCTGATTCTAGCACACTGAGCGTATTTCATCAGAATCAATGGGATACTCTACCTTTGAATATGAATTACAAATGGCATTCAGACATTTATACCCCACATTATCCCAAGCAATTAGAGTTCAACGCGGCTTACAGTAGAAAAACATATCAAACATACAGTAATTCATATACTACGTTCAGTATGGAAGTACAGAGTAAGTTGTGAATGAAGTTTATAAACTATAAAATACTTAACAGGTAGAAGGATGTAGGTACAGAATAATACATAGTTTAACCGAGTTAAATTAGATCTGAAATGCATTATCCATTGATAGGAACGTTTTTTGTTTTTTTTTTTAAACGAATGATTTCAGAAATTTGCAAAATATGAAGTAATTTTGTTGAAGTCTTACTGTGACCTAGGTGGGCTTCTCCATAGATGCATTGTTATTCTGCACTTCAGGGGAGGGTCGCACAATTTCATTTGGTCAAGATTATGGTGTCAGAGCCACAAAAAGATCAATAAGCACTGGCTATACTGTTGTGTGGCACAATGGGGTAAAATATTTATTGGGATTAACTGCCTTTATGAAGAGATTCACCAAAGGTGATATACAGCAGTTTAACATAAAACTTATAATTTTGATAACAGCACAATAGTAAAATGAACAAATGCAAGCATAAATACAGTCAATGCCCTAAACTTGGAAGCAGCAAATTGAAACCTAGTAATAGGACTAATATGAAACAGTATCAAAGTAGACCAGTATTTGAGTCTACTGTCCATAAGGAGCAGCAGAGTTCAGGCATAAAAGAGAGGGAACAAAAACTGGTTATCACATATTTTTTGCAGTAGCTGTTATACCAAAACTAATACACTGCATAAGAAGATATGAGCAACCATACTATGTCAGACTGATCTAGCCCAATATCCTGCTTCCAACAGTGACCAATCCAGGTCACAAGTATGTGGCACAATCCCAAACAGTAGAAAGATCCATGCTACCAATCCAAGAGACAGCAGCGGCTCCCCCCCCCCCACCCCATGTCTATCTCAATAGCAGACTATAGACTTTTCCTCCAGGAACTTGTCCAAATCTTTTTTAAACCCAGATATGCTGTTGCCACATCTTCTGGCAATGAGTTCCAGAGCTTAACTATTCATTGAATGAAAAAATATTTTCTCCTATCCATTTTAAAAATATTACCATGTAACTTCATTGAGAATCCCCTAGTCTTTGTACTTTTTGAAAAAGTAAAAAAAAAAAAAAAAAAATCAATTCACTTTTACCTGTTCTACACCACTTAGCGATAATTCTCCATGCAGAAATGCCACAACAGGATCCACTATTGAGGAAAACAGACACTTCAATCAGGCTTGGTGTTGGCTGCTATCTTTCACCAGCTTGGTACCATTGGCCCCTGAGGCAGCCCCAGAAGGGCAAAACTTGGCCAAGTCAGGCACAGTTTGTTTACCCCTCCAGTGCGGTTGCTTATTTAACAAATTGTTTTTTTGGACTGCTTCAGTTTGTTTCAGTCTGCTCACCTTTCTGTCGGTCTAGCTTTTGCAGACTGATTTTCTGTTTTCTGGGACCATGCAGAAAGTGACATGGAACTGTACACAGTGGTGCTTGTACTACACCCTCTTTCTCTGAAGAAACAGGAGGGAAAGACTAATGGAGGAAGAGTAAAAGAAGGATGATGGAGGAGAGTTAAGGATAACACAATAAGCCCTAAATATTGCTGTTAGGAGAACACTATTCTATCTTACAATTCTGCAAACATGCCTTGATCACAGTAAAATTTACCACATGCTCCTTAAAGAATGCATTATCAAAACCGATACATGAACCCTACAGGATGGAAAATGAAAACACAGAAGATTTAGCTCACTTCCATTCAGAAATTATTCTTAAAAAGAGAAAAAGCAGACATGCCAGGATGCAGCTGACATGCCACTAGATTAAAAGGTCCATTTTAGATAGAGCTCATAAAGAGATTCAGATCCCAGGTCGGGATACAATCAGTTCCCTAAGGACATGCAGGTATGAGCTGCAATGACATCTGGGGATCTTACCTACCTCCCCATTATTAACAAAGGAGACTTCCAGTAACAGCCATACAGAGATTTGGGGGGGGGGGGGGGGAGAAGGGGAGGGAGTCCAAGGAAGTGCCCTTGGCTTCTGTACCTATCCCTCAATTTAGGGCACAAGCCTCAACTGGGAATTGGCACTTGCGTATGACTTGTGGATGGTGCATAAGCTGATGTGGCTTTCATTTACTACATGTCTAATTTGGAGGAATGTCCAAGCCTCATCTCCCCATGCTCCTGGTCCCAGGAGCACCTAGCAGCTTTCTAAAATTATTTGCATGTGTTTGCGGTCTCTTATTGCATCTTGGACAAGGAAACACGAGTTTGATGAACACAGCAGATGGCTCTGAGCATTTCATTATCACATGCTTATGATTCTTCCACTGAAAAAGTGGTTTCTACCAAACAAAGAAAGAATGAAATGTTCTGGTTTCTGACTGCTTGCCTTTTCACCCCAACAATCACAGTTAACCAGTCCCGCTATCTTATCTCAGCCCTCATAAGTGCACCAGTTTCCACCTGTTGGTAGCAGAATTCAGTTTTTACACAGTGCATCCAACAAAACCAAACAGAAGGCTATGAATTAGAATACACAGCACATTTAGAGTTTTAATAAAACTTTGGGAATTGATTCCTAACCCGCTCCCCCCCCCCCCCCCCCCACCCACACACACACAATGATCTGGGCCTCCACCTGATGCCCTTGCTTGTAGCTGAGCTGCTAAAACTAAGAGGTATTTTGTGACAACCCCAAGAGCTGAGGAACGGCCAAAGGAGAGGACTTTGCAGAAGGAACCACAGATATTTTCTGCAATTGAGATGCAAGTACAGGCATCCTTGAGAGCCAGTGAGCACAGCCAATCGCCTTTTGTCAAGTAGCAGAAGTCGGAGAGGTACGTGTTCATTTTGAATATTTCTTCTATACGTCAACGTTGAGGACAAAGATGGATCTATAACCATTCCAATGTGCATAATTTAGATTTTCAAAAAGGATTTGACAAAGCTCCTCATGAGACAGTGAGAAAATTAAAGGGGTCTGTACTGAGACTGGTGTTATTTAACATACTTATAAATGATCTGGGAATCGGGACAAGTGAGGTGATTAAATCTGTAGATGACACAAAACTATTTAAAGTTGTTAAAACACGTGCGGACTGTGAAAAATTGCAGGGAGACCTTAGAAAATTAGAAGAACAGGCATCCAAATGGCAGATGAAATTTAATGTGGACAAATGCAAAGTGATGCACATTGGGAAGAATAATCCAAATCAGTTACCTGATACTAGGGTCCACCTTGGGAGTCCGCACCCAAGAAAAAGATCTAGGTGTCACTTTAGACAATTTGCTGAAATCTTCTGCCCAGTGTGTGGTAGAAGCCAAAAAGCATAAAGGATGCAAGAATTATTAGGAAAGGGATGGCAAATAAAAACAATACTACTATAATGCCTCTGTATTGCTCCATGGTGCGTCCTCACCTAGAATATTGCATTTGATTCTGGACATCGTATCTCAAACAAATATAGTGGAATTAGAAAAGGTTAAAAGAGGAGCAACCAAAATGGTATAGGAGGAATAGAGACAGCTGAGTGGAGACACGATTGGATCGAGGGAGAGCGCTAGAAGTGGTGTATTTAGATTTTAGAAAAGTCTTTGACACATTTCCAGACGACTAATAAATAAAGTGAGTGCCCTCGGTATGGGCACTTAAGTGACTGACTGAGTTAGAAACTGGTTGAGTGGAAGGCGACAAAGGTTAACAGTGGTATGCCACAAGGTTCAGTTGTTGAGCTGGTTCTTAACATTTTTGTAAACGATACTGCTGAAGGTCTGCTAAGGTTTGCCTCTTTGCTGATGATACCAAAACCTGCAATAGGGTAGACACCCCTGATGGTGTGGATAACATGAGGAAGGTCTTAGCAAAGCTAGACGAATTGTCTGGAATTTGGCAGCTTAGATTTAATGCTAACAAATGCAGGGTTGTGCATTTCAGATGCAAAAACTCAAGGAGGTGAGGAACTTTTGTAAATGAAAGGCGAGCGGGAATTTGGTATGATTGTATGTGATGATCTTAAGGTGGCCAAACAGGTAGAAAAGATGATGGCAAAAGCTAGAAGGATGCATAGGGAAAGGAATGGCCAGTAGGGAAAAAGAGGTGATGATGCCCCTGTATAAGACTCTAGTGAGACTGCACTTAGAATATTGTGTACAATTCTGGAGATCACATCTTCAAAAAGATATAAAAGGGATGGATTCAGTCCAGAAGGTGACTACTAAAATAGTCAGTGATCTTTGACAAAGCATATGTGGACAGACTTAAAGATCTCAATATGTATACTTTGAAGAAATGTGGAAGAGGGGAGCTATGACATATAAATACCTACATGGCATAGTTGTCCTTAAATCAGCTTGGGCTGGCTGTGTTCACCTCAGACTCCTGCAACTTAAATTTAGTAATATACTTTTTGCTAATTAAGTTACACATGTAGTTATAAGCATGAATTTTGGCATGGAATGCTAGGCGCACTATATAGAATCCAGAGGTAAATCCATTAGCGCACCTTAGTAAAAGGACCCCTTAACAATTTATTACATTTATATTTGCTTTCCATTTTTAAAGGATTCCTTTTCAGTTTAATAGACACTTTCACAGCACAATTGCATCCTGCTATCATTTGGCTTTGCTTGGACCTTTTTTAATTGTGTGAAATATATTTGACTTCAACTCAAGATTGTATTTTTATGTAATCTTAAGTTCCTGCAACCCAAAAAGCAAAACAAAAAGAACCTAATAAAAATCTCTTTAAAAAAGGCCCCAAAACAACATCACATAAAGAAATCATAACTAGTATAAATATATATAATACATGTGTATTCACCAGTGAGTTGACCAGCACTGTGCAGGTTTATTAAAACAATCAACCAATATGGCCACATTTCACCCAAACGCTGCATCAGAGGTTAAAAGCTAGTACATAAATATAATTAAAATCACAAAAAACATAAATCACAATAATTCATATCAAAACTCATAATACAAAAAAGGAGTCATATAAAAATTTGTGTATATATTAAAACTCAGAATGTATAACAGAAATAAAATAGTCTGAAAATGAGTCCAACACATGTACAAAAACTGTGGAAAAAACAACATGCTGTGATTACCTGAAAAGAATGTGAACTGTGCCAAAAAGGACACATACCTATAGGACAGGGGTGTCCAACCTCAGTCGAGGCCGTAATCCAGTTGGGTTTTCAGGATTTCCCCAATAAATATGTACTGCCTCCATTGTATGCAAACAGATCTAATAAATATTCATTAGGGAAATCCTAAAAACCTGGCATGGCAAGAGCAGAGGTTGGACACCCCTGCTATAGGGGATTTGAAAAAAAATGTCCCCTAATAGTTACAGCAAATCCGGATACCTAAAAACACAGGGGATTAAAAAAAAAAAAAAAGACGCAGTACTGAATTTACTGCCATCACTTAAAAACTAACCCCTCTGTTTACTAAGCTGCGCTAGCGGCTGCCAGTGCGCTAATGCTGACACAGCCCATTCATTTTGAATGGGTTGTGTCAGCATTGCAGTGTGCCTTAGTAAACGGGGGGGGGGGGGGGGGGGGGGGGGGGTTAAATGAGACCAAAAGAGAAATAAAAGCAGTTCAAAAATCAGATAGATATTCACAATACAGCACTTCATGACTATGCAGCTGTATTTATTTTCTCATAAGTTAAAGGTCAGTTAACACTAAAATGCTTCTTTTTACAATTATAGAAGGAAAACTTATTTAAAAAAAAAAAAAAAAAAAAAAAAAAAAAGTGAAAAAATAGTGGTAAAGTGATTCTGATGTGGTAAATGTGTTACCTATTTAAAAAAAAAAATCCTAAATAAAAACACAGGAAAAAACGGCAAAAAAAACAATCGTTTCAAAAAAAAAAAAAAAAAAACCAAACGAAATGCACAAAAAAAAAAGGGTAGGAATCGAAGCTGCTCATCCTGCCCACCTCAGAACACTAATTTTTATTGCAAAACACTGAAAAAAATGCTTCATTTTGCTTGCATTTCAATGATACAAAAAAAAATCGCCATTGGAACAGGAAATGATATGGAAAAATAAAAAGCAAACAAAATAACTACTGAATGAAAACTTATAAATGGGCTAAAACATTAAGAAATAACCACATGTGAAATCTGTTTGTGGAATGTTAAATGCATGTACTAAGAAGTACACTGTGCATGATAAACCTTAAATGATATTAAATCAGCATGATATTGGCATCCAGCATTGCAGAGAGCTTGCTTGTGTTGGTGCTTGCTTATCAAGGGGTCCTTTTACTAAGGTGCGCTGAAAAATGGGCTGCACTAGTGTAGGCGTGTGTTTTGGGCGTGTGCAGATCCACGTAAAAAGGCCTTTTTAAAATTTTTCATGAAAATGGACGTGTGGCAAAATAAAAATTGGCAAGCGTCTATTTTGGGTCTGAGACCTTACCGCCACTCATTGGCTTAGTGGTAAGGTCTCATGTGGTAACAGTGTGGTAATCATCTATGTGTGTAGAATGACGATTACCGCCTGGTTTCCACCGCATGCAGGAAAAAAAAATATTTTCCCGTGCTCATAGTGGATGCACGTAAAAAAGTGAAATTACCGCCCGGGCCATGCAGTAGCCGGGCAGTAACTCCAAATTGACTTGCATAGGATGCGCGTACGCACCTATGCGGCTTAGTAAAAGGGCCCTCAAATAAAGCAAATATGCTCTAGATGCGAAGACCAAAATAAAAATGTTTGGTTATCATGGAAGACATACTTGCACCAATAAGTATCACAAAACACTGGAGCCATGTTTAAGGAACTGTAGATTATTTATTAAAAAAACCCTCTCGCTTGGACTACTGCAACTTGCTTCTCACCGTTCCTCCACTCAGCCATCTCTCTCCTCTTCAATCTGTTCAAAATGCTGCTGCACGATTAATATTTCGCCAAAGTCGCTATGCCCTTATCAGCCCTCTTCTGAAGTCACTTCACTGGCTCCCTATTCATTTCCGTATACAGTTCAAGCTCCTCTTATTAACCAATAAGTGAATTCACTCTGCTGCCCCTCACTACCTCTCCACTCTCATCTCTCCCTACACTCCTTTCCCAGGAACTCCGTTCACTAGGCAAATCTCTCCTAATTGTACCCTTCTCCTCCATCGCTAACTCCAGACTCCGTTCCTTTTATCTTGCCGCACCTTATGCCTGGAATAGACTCCCTGAGCCAATACGTCAAGCTCCATCCCTGGCCGCCTTCAAATCCGGGCTAAAGGCCTACCTGTTTGATGCTGCTTTTAATTCCTAACTTGTCACCTGTGCGTAACCTTTATCTTGTCTTCCTCTCTTCATTAATCCCTTTCCCATATGTCCTGTCTGTCCTACCCTTATCCCTTATTTGTCCTGTCTGTCTGTCCTGATTTAGATTGTAAGCTCTTTTGAGCAGGGACTGTCTTTTCTTCATATTAAATTGTGAAGCGCTTCGTATGACTAGTAGCGCTATAGAAATGATTTATAGTAGTAGTAGCATACATTAAATAAATGAGTAAAATAATAAACAATCGATAACAGTGAAACAGGACAGTTACAGTAAAATGAATAAAAAATAAAATACAGAGTAATAACTGACAAAAAAACTGCCTACAAAAACACAGATAAATCAGATTCCTGGTTTAAACCCATAAGTGTTAGAGTGTTGTACTTGAAAATGAATCTTCCTGTAACAATTTTATCAATGTTTCCTCCTCTCCAATGAGAGACAACCTTGTGCAGTATTATGAACCTTAAAGCATCAAATCTATGCCCTCTGGCTTGCATATACTCAATTAATGAACATTTCTCTTAATTGCACTGCGTTGATCAATAATGCATTTATTCAGGATTCTCTTAGTTTTTATTATTGCTGGTTTGCTTACTGCAACGCATAGTTACAGATCACCGCCTCTTGTCATTGTTTTATCACCAGTGAGTTACCATGGAAGCATAATATCTGTATTGCAGTTTTGCTCCTTCTACCTTAATTCTAATCATATCCCTCCGTATTTATTTTTAGGTGTATATTGTGTGAGCAATTGAGCCCACTAGCATGGGTTGGTTTGTCTATATTTTTGCATGCACCCATATGCATAGGGTTTCGTTGCAGAAGTGTTTCGGTAACTAAATATTTAGATGAAGCAGCTTTCTTCCAATAGTGCTAGTAGGTCCAAGTACCTGAAACATGATGAACCAGAAGAGTTTTCTACTCCCCCAGTGATGAAGATCATTGCAGAAGCAAGTGAAGATCAGCAGAAGATTTCCACTCATCTGCTACACAAATATATCTGCAAAACTACAGCAATGGAGGGTGACTGAAGATTTGTGCAGAACCATGTCAACACAAATAGAGCAAGTTCCCACCACACTGCCAACTGAAGACTCAATAGGTATGCAGGGGTTAAACTAGAGGAGTGGCACGAAGACAAGACCCCGCCAACATGGCAGTCAAGCCATAATAGCAGTGGTAGTCCCTTCTCTTCCACTTCTGCTGTTACAGACCCCAAATCCCTTTCTGCTACACTGGCCTAGCTGGGAGATAAAGTAGTATAACAAGGGTGGCTGCAAAGCAGGTTAAAAGGAAAAGGTGGGGAGAAGCAGATTGCAGGAAAGAGGGTAAAGGAGAAAAGAAGAAATTATGTGGGAAGGGGAAGTGTGAAAGGATGAGGAAGCACAAATTACACCTTTATCAATACTCCACCCAGATGCTCTCAGAAACACTACCTACCCTCAAATACAACTCCCCTCCCCCAAAACACCACCCATTTTCACAGATAAAAGCTGACACACATTCACAGACACCTGTGCTCTCCATACATACACATACATTCCTCACCATACAGGCTTTTGTCAGGCTTTGTTTATATATAATTAATAATAAGTAGAGCTGCATTTTGATTAAAATTTTTAATTGGGATTAATCACACAAAAGTTTTTAATTTATTTATTTCCCACTGCAGCTCCTTGTGACTCTGGGCAAGTCAAATAACCCTCCACTGCCCCAGGTACAAAATTAGTACCTGTATATAATATGTAAACTGCTTTGATTGTAACCACAGAAAGGCAGTATATCACATCCCATCCCCCCATCCTTTCACTAAAGGACTGATATTCTCCCTCCCTCCCTCCCCCCAGATCCAACATCTCTCTTTTTCTCTTCCTTTCTTGTCCTCTTCCCCCAGGTCCATTATATCTCTTCCTTTTCTGGGGTCCATTATCTTTTTTTTTTTTTCTCTCTCTCTCTCTCTTCCTTCCCATCCCTTCTATTGTCCAACAACTCTCCCCCCTTCCTCCTCTCCACCCTCATCAGCAGCGACACAAACTTGGTAGTGAGCAGCAGCAAGTTCTTCCCGTGGCTGCTGGAGCTCAATGCCTTGGTCATAGCTTCCATTGGTGGCCCTTCCAGTTCTGCTCGCGAATCTGCAGCTCACACCCCTTTCCCTCACCCAGAGTTCAATATTGGCCCTCCCAATACCCCCCCCCCCCTCCAGTCCACCTTAAAGGCGGTCTTGTACTCACACTCAGACCTTCACAAAGATGAGCCAGACTCAGTTAGTAGAGGAATGGGAAATGTGCCACTGTGTCACATTACAAACGTGTACTTTCTAAATTGTTATATTTGTTTGGGAATAAAATCACTTGTTGTAATGCATTCAGTGTATATATCCACAGGTATATCAAAAAAATGAATCAACTTCTGTTGTATCTTTCAAGGTTGGTATATTTCACAGCCAAGCTCTTACTTATTCAGTGGTAATTGTATCCAAGTCTGACACCATCAAATCCGGCACCACTGGTGTTTCGGCAATGTCGCCTGCTTCAGCAGCTGTATCTCAAAGAGGAACTTCTACAATACACAAAAAATGTTAATTTACCATCAAAATGCTCACAAAATCATTCTTGCTAAATGAACAGTGTGATGATAACGTAGGACACAATACTGTTAGATAGATTACTTTGTTTTCTAATCACAGTCAGCACTGGGTATGGAAATGGGAGATGATCACTTTTAAAGCCCAAACCTTATTGTGTTAAACCAATTATGAGGCAGGAATAACCCACCAGTAGCAAGTCACTGCTAGCAAGTCACCACTGTCCTCAGAAAATAGACCAATATAATTTCTTAAACCAAAAGAAATCACTGTATTGAGTTTGAAAATCCACTGTTCACAATGCAAGAACCAAAGGTTTACCATGAATATTCTTCTTTGTACTTCCAATGCCGAAAGACACAGGTCTTCAAATTATATTACACACAATGATACTGCATACAAATGTAACCTCATTCATTTCACATCATTGAAAGTGTCTGCAAGAACATCAACCACGTAAGAAAAATTCCCCCAAACTGGTGCTAACTGGCATTTAAATTTATTCACATACCTTTAGATGCCGAGATCTGCATGTAAATTTTACACGCAGATCCAAAAAGGGGTCACAACCATGGGAGGGGCAT
Source organism: Microcaecilia unicolor (assembly GCF_901765095.1). Lineage (NCBI taxonomy): Eukaryota > Metazoa > Chordata > Amphibia > Gymnophiona > Siphonopidae > Microcaecilia > Microcaecilia unicolor. The sequence continues at coordinate 598,052,782 of NC_044032.1, forward strand.
AGGTGGACCATAGTAACATAGTAAATGATGACAGATAAAGACCTGAATGGCCCATCCAGTCTGACCAACAAGAAACTCATTTTACATGGTATGTGATACTTTATACGTATACCTGACCTTGATTTGTCCTTGCCATTCTCAGGGCACAGACCGTACAAGTCTACCCAGCACTGTTCTTGTACTAAAAGCTCTGAAGCTAACATTGAAGCCCCTTACAATTTACACTCCAGCCCATCCATATCTATTCAGGCACGATCAGGGCATAGACTATAGAAGTTTGCCCAGCACCGGTTTTGCTTCCCGATTACTGGCGTTGCCACCCGATCTCCGCTAAGATTCGTAGATCCATTCCTTCTAAACAGGATTCCTTTGTGTTTATCCCACGCATGTTTGAATTCCATTACTGTTTTCATCTCCACCACCTCCCGTGGGAGGCCATTCCACGTATCAACCACCCTTTACGTGAAAAAATACTTCCTGACATAATGACAATCGGGAATTCCTGGAGTTTGTACTCAGTGTTACTGAATAAGGTGGATCTGCGCCTAATTTAGGCACAAGAATTTACACCAGGTATCAGTTTGGTGTAAATCCTTGGGCCTAAAATTTGACGCAGATCCCAACTCTGAGCACTGTTTACAGAATAGCACGTAGCCCTTATTTTTGTTGGCGCTATTTTGGCACCATATCTAGAATTTAGTCCTAAATGACTGTATGCGAACTTAGTAATGACCAGAGGTGATCTTAACCGCAACTAACACTCATCGACAAGCCTTCTCCAGAGTAGCTCCCACACTCTAGAATACATTCCATGAAAAACTTTGCATTAATGCACGACTATCTTTACTTCAGAAACTAGGTGAAAGCTTGGCTCTTCTTCCAAGATCTTAACAGAATAACCAACTAATAGTTTGTCACTTACACAAAAGGAATAACACACTGTAGCAGGACTTATCCACTCCTATTCTAGCCGAAATCATTTTCATCACCTTTTCTAACTTCTTGTGCAATTTTTGCTTAGTTAGCGCCCTTATATTCTATTATTCTATCTTATCTATATATTTCATCTCCACTTAACCCTTATGCTGTCCATTATTATGTTTTAATGTGTATTATGTTTTTTTTTTTTGTTACATTTGTACCCTGCGCTTTCCCACTCATGGCAGGCTCAATGCGGCTTACATGGGGCAATGGAGGTTTAAGTGACTTGCTCAGAGTCACAAGGAGCTGCCTGTGCCGGGAATCGAACTCAGTTCCTCAGTTCCCCAGGACCAAAGTCCACCACCCTAACCACTAGGCCACTCCTCCACATCGTAAGTATGTCATGTATAATGTTAATTGAAAATTTTTACTGCTGTAATTGTCTATTGCCTATGTCCAACTTATTCTTGCTGTACACCGTGCCTTGGGTGAATTTCTTCAAAAAGGTAGTAAATAAATCCTATGAAAGAAAGAAAGAAATGTCCTAGTTTAAATCAGGGCCAACAATCTCCTCTCTTTTTTTTCTTTTCAATTTGAAAGCTTATTACAAACCATTAATTAAGGCTCCTCCAGAAAGGCAGTCAACTGTTTACAAATCGAAAAAGCTGTCATGAAGTATTCTTAGCTAAACTGATTACAGCAGACTAAAAATCCTTTTTTATTCATCAAATCTGCCTGAAAAATGCCTGTCTAAACAAATCTCAGCACACAAATCATCTCTTTAACATCTCCAGTTCTTCAATCTACACCCTAGTTTTAGGTCTTTACTAAATTAAGGAATAAATTTTACCTTTAAACTGAAAGTGTCAATTGGAATGATAACATCAGGAACCAGAAACACATCCTGATTCTCTCTATTTAACTAATTCTGTGCATAATTAACTCACTAAGCTCCCTCTCTCCTTCACCCAACCTCTCAAACTCAAAGCCACTGGATCTACTAAATTTGTAGTTTGAGGTCTATTCTTTATCTTGGACAAATACCTGCTATTTAATAGTAGGTAAATTGTCAGGGCTTTGCCTAGAATTGATAAGCCTTTTGCTTTAAGGAAAGTTCAGTCATTTCATAAAATAGACTAGCTTTCATAACATCAATAGCAGCATTCCAATAGATAAGAACATAAACATCACCATACTGGGACAGACTGAAGGTCCATCATGCCCAGTAGTCTGTTTCCAACAGTGGCTAGCAATGTACCAAAAGAGTAAAACAGATTTTATATTGCTTACCCCAGAATAAGCGGTGGATTTCCCCAAGTCCATCTTAATAACAGCTTTGGTCTTTTCTTTTAGAAAGCTGTCCAACCCTTTTTTTAAAACCCTTTTACAATAACTGCTTTTACCACGTACTATGGCAACGAATTCCAGAATTTAAATATAAATAAATAAATACACATTGAGTGAAGAAATATTTTCTCTGATTAGTTTTACATTTTCTTCTTTCTGCATTTCCCTTAGTCCATGTATTTTTGGAAAATGTAAATAACCAATTCACATTTACCCGGTTCCACTCCACTCAGAACTTTACACCTCTGTTATATCTCCCCTCAGCTATCTCTTCTCCATCCAAGCTAAACAGCCCTAGCTTCTTTAGCCTTTCCTTACAGAAGCTGTTCCATCGCCTTTATCATTTTCATCATCTTTCGCTGTACCTTTTCTAATTCCACCGTATTCTTGAGATATGGTGACCAAAACTGGACATCATATTCAAGGTATAGTGAAACCAAAAAGTCCAACTATCCTAGTATTCTACTTTCAAAGAGTGATCAAGCCAGGTCACAAGTACCTGGCAGAATCCCAAAAAGTAGCAAGTAACTACATACAAAACTATTTAAAGTTGTCTAAACACATGCGGATTGTAAACAATAGCAGGAAGATCTTAGGAAACTGGCAAGAATGGGCATCCAAATGGCATATGAAATTTAATGTGGACAAATGCAAAGTGATGCACATTGGGAAGAATAATCTGAATCAGATACCTAATGCTAGGTTTCACCTTAGAGGTCGGCACTCAAGAAAAACATCTAGGTGTCATTGTAGATAATACGCTGTAACCTTGTGCCCAGCGTGCAGCGGTGGCCAAAAAAGCAAACAGGATGCTAGGAATTATTAGAAAGGGATGCAAAATAAGACCAAGATTATTATAATGCCTCTGGATCGCTCCATGGTGCCACCTCACCTTGATTATTTCATTCAATTCTGGTCGCCGTATTTCAAAAAAAGATATAGCGGAATTAGAAAAGGTTGAGAAAAGAGCAACCAAAATTATAGAGAGGATGAACTAAAAGAAAGGCTAAAAAGATTTGGTTGGGGGGGGGGGGGGGGATATGATTGAGGACTATAAAATTCTTAGTGGTGTAGAATGAATCGATTTTTCACTTTCAAAAAGTACAAAGACTAGGGGACACAATTAAATTACATGGAAATACTTTTAAAAGAAATAGGAGGAAATATTTTTTTACTCAAAGAATAGTTAAGCTCTGGACCTTGCTGTCAGAGGATGTGGTAACAGCTGTTAGCGTATATTTATCTATTTATTACTTATATCCCACATTTTCCCACTCATGCAGGCGCAATGTGGCTTACAGAGAATTAAATAAGAGTACAAACTTAAAAGCTTAGGCAAGCATAAAAGAAGCAAATAGGAGGGGAGAAACTAACAGCGTGAACTAGGCAGGGTAAGGGACAAGGGTTGCATCAATCAACATGGTAAGTTGAGGGGTAAGTCTTAGCAAAGAGGAATGTCTTTAACAACTTCTTAAAAAGGGCATGGTCCACTTGAGCTTTAAGGTGACGAGGTAATGTGTTCCAGTGTTTGGGACTCCAATAACGGAAGGACGTGGCGAAGATTTTCTTGTACTTGACACCCTTACAATTCGGAAAATGGAGGTGGAGATAGGACCGAGCAGCAGGGTTGGCATTTCTAGGCGGAAGGTCGATCAAGGGGAGCATGTAATCCGGGGCAGCCCCATAGATGATTTTATGTGTTAGGGAGCAGATCTTAAAAGCAATGCGCTCCTGTACAGGCAGCCAATGAAGTTTAAAGCGCAGGGGTTCAGCATGTGCAAAACGCCTTTCTCTAAGGATGAGCCTCGCCGCAGTGTTCTGAGCCATTTGGAACGTTTTCAATAAGGAGGCCTGGCAACCCACATAAATACCACTACAGTAATCCAGATGGGATAGGACAAGCCAGTGGACAAGGGTACGAAACAAGTCTCTGGGAAGGAGGTATCTGATGCGCCGAAGCCTCCACATGGGTTTAAAAAAAGGTTTCGACAAGTTCCTGGAGGAAACGTCCATTAGTCTGTTATTGAGATGAACATGGAGGAAGACACTGTTTGCCTCGGGACTGGTAGCATGGAATGCTGCTACTACTAATTGGTTTTTTGCCAGGTACTTGTGACCTGTATTGGCCACTGTTGGACGCAGGATACCGGGCTAGATGAACCAGTGGTCTGACCCAGTATGGCTATTCTTGTGTTATGTTCTTATGTTATAGATTTCAAGAAAAAGATTACATTTTTACATCTTGGATGTAAGCTGGTGATTGAGAGATAAAAAAAAAAAATCAATGACAAATCAACATAAGCTCCAGAAAAGACTCTTAACAAAACTATTTGGATGGCCTGGTGAATCTTGAAAACATTTATACATTTTGGGTAAAACCATGTTGCTTACCTGTTACAGGGTTTCTGTAAACAGTGTAATTCAAAGCCTCACAGGTAGGTGATGTCATCCGAGTTAAGTACAGGAAAAAGGTTCTATAGCTCCTGTCAAATTTTAAAGCATATAGAGCACCACTACATAGGAAGGAACTTTGAATGGGTACACAAAACCATGACATTGTTGAAAACTTTCTATAAAGAAGATGTCACTAAGATCTGGAGCACACTAATTAGGTGTGTCAAAGTGACTACTGCCTGGTGAAATTCCCTAGTAGCGAAGAATTTGCGATACATTAAGCTGTATAGTACAATGGTGGTTTGCCTCTCAACATCAAGGTTATGAACAAAAGGAGACTGATACTGGAATTCAACACTGTTGTGCCTGTGTCACTGGAGAATTCCCTAGTTTGACTGGTTTCCTTATAGATAGCTCCAGAAGTGGGAACCAGCTTTTCTTTGGCCAAAAAGGAGCTATATGAATCACAGTCCCTGGTACTGAGTTTTAGAAGAGTCTTTGTTAGGTGTGGTTTTGTGGGATATGCATACAGAAAATCCTTCCCCAATCTAGGAGGAAGACACTGAGGACTTTGCATGTCTAGGGGGGATGTGAAGAGATCTATCATGGGCATGCTCTACTCATGAAAATCAATATACAGAGTACCTGTATCCAGGGACCACTTGTGTGAATGAAGTATATTGCTCAGGTTGCCTGTCAGGACAGTGAATTGCTTACCTGTAATGAATTTTCTCTGTGGACTGCAGGATGATGCAAATGCACAAGTGTTTGATGCACAAGTGTTTCCTATCTGAGCACACCACGAACTCTCGTCCACGCTCTCATTACCTCTCGCCTTGACTACTGCAACTTACTCCTCACCGGCCTCCCACTTAGCCATCTATCCCCCCTTCAATCCGTTCAGAACGCTGCCGCACATCTTATATTCCGCCAGAACCGATTTACTCACATCACCCCTCTCCTCAAGTCACTTCACTGGCTTCTGATCAGACACCGCATACAATTCAAGATTCTTCTCCTTACCTACAAATGCACCCGGTCTGCGGCTCCTCACTACCTCTCTACCCTCATCTCCCCCTATGTTCCCGCCCGTAACCTCCGCTCACAGGACAAATCCCTCCTTTCAGTTCCCTTCTCCACCACTGCTAACTCCAGGCTCCGCTCATTCTGCCTTGCCTCACCCTACGCTTGGAACAATCTTCCTCAACCCCTATGCCAAGCCCCCTCCCTACCCATCTTCAAATCTCTGCTTAATACTCACCTCTTAAATGCTGCTTTCAGCACCTAACCTTTCGTGAAATATAGTATGCCCTATCAGATGGACTCTACACTTGTCTTTAGATTGTTTAGATTGTCTTTAGATTGTGCACCTGTCTTTTAGATTGTAAGCTCCTTGAGCAGGGACTGTCCTTCCATGTTAAATTTTACAGTGCTGCGTAACCCTAGTAGCGCTTTAGAAATGTTAAGTAGTAGTAGTAGTCATTCAATGACTACCAGGGATGGAGAACTGCCCTTCCATAGCCTCCCTCCCCTTCTATGTCTGCAAGAAGGGACAGGAGAGGGATGAGTGTTTTGAAGTGCTCTTTTATAAGAGAAACTCTCTCTCTGATAAATATATTTTTTCATGGAATGCCTCAGCACATTAGTGAGTTTCTCTTCCATGGATGTACCTCTGTAGATTTGTGAAACTCAGGGCCATGACAAACATCAAGCTCCATTGCAGTAACTCTCAATGCTGTTTTTCAAAGGCATCAAAGAGTGACCTCACCATGAGCTTTCCACACTTCTTCTGTTTGCCCAGTAGTGCTCTAAACTTAGTAGATTTGTCCTGAGGGAGGGAATCTAAAACTTCTTCTGACACAAAAAGTGTCTCACATGTACTGACTCATACAGAACTAATAAGAAGTCATATGAGAAGAGAGAAAAGCAATCTAAAACATTTTTCTCCCAAGAGTATTCAGTGTCTGAGCAGTTCTAATTGGGGCAACTGAGAAGTATGTGTTAAAACCTTTGGCTCTTTAGAGCATGGATTCAGCCATCATAGAGTGGTAAGAAAGCTATTGCTTCTTGAATCCAGAAGGTTACTGAACTCTGCGCACTGTCTGCCTTCTTAATGGGGGAAGGGGATCCTATATTCTCTTCAGGATACCCCTCAGAATTTTGTAAAAAAGGAACTCTCATGCTTTCCAGGAAGGTAGGAGTCAAACTGGTTAATATCTAACATTTCTGCCCCAGGTTCCTTCTTCATCTCTAAATATATTGATTTTAGCACCATTTCCTTAATAAAACTCATGAAGGTCTTCTGAAGGAGACTTACTACTTTTCTGTGAAAGAGAAGGGACCAGGGGAAAGCCAGCAGAACCTTCCTCTCCAGAGGATTCTGCTAGTTCAGTCAGAACCCCAGGGGTACACTGACTCAGGGAAATAATCTAAGTTAGGGTCTGTGGCTGGCTAGAAATCGACACCACAGTGATGGCAACCCTTGACCGTTTCTCAGTTTTAGTGAAGCTTCCTCTCCCAATATGCTTGAGATTGACAATGCAGAAGCTGTCAGACTCTGAAGCACTTGGTGATCTCAACAGCAATGAATCACCATCAGAGAGAACAGGTTATGAGGATTGGCTGCATGATTTCTGTGTATCAACACCAATGTCATAGTAGCCAATATATAGTACAGCCTTCCATTTTTAAAAGTTGAGTTATTTGACTTTTGTCGGGTTTTTTTTTTTAAGACAGCATGTCCCAAACAAGCTCCCCAGCAACTTCAAAAACAATGTATGATGTGGCAAGACTAAATCAGAGGCTGATACTCTTAGGAACCAGGACCAGATAACCAACAAATCCTAAGGGATTCAGAAGCACATGGCCTCACCTATTGCGCCATCTGTCATATCAACTGTCTTCAAAGAGGAGAGGAACGAGAAGACTGATGAGTTCACCCTATATATTGACTTCGGTAACATAAGTGTCAACATAGAGAAATTATGTAGCCAATCCTCACTGCAGTCTCTCAGTAAACTTTTATGCCTCTCTTTTGAGCACCTGGGTCTCCATTCCCTTTAGTTTCTCTACGCTAGCCTTTTTCAACCTCCTATTATGGAGCTTGTCATCCCTGCCAACCTTCTTGCAGAAAATTGTACATTGAGGCACAAATTGATCCTAATACCTAAGTCAGCTATAATGTTCTATAAGTCTTACTAAAAGTGTTCAAGAGATCTCAATGTATACAATATTATACATTTGAAAACTTGTGTTTTTAAGCATTTGAAGTACTGAAGAAAAAGATTTATGATGGGGATTATTATAACCTTTGGTTTTACAACATGAACAATGGTACATTTTTTTTTTTAAGTTCAATACAGTGACTCCCTTTGGTTTAAACAGATTGAATCATTTTCCCATGACAGTGGTGGTTAGCTATTGGTGGATTGTTCCTGCTTCGTCACTGGTAAAACAGTTTCCTTGGCTTTAAAAGTAATAGTTAGTGCAGTTGTATTACAACCTGGGGATCCTGGGCAAGCCACTTAACCATTGTTTCATGTACAGAACTTAGGGCCCCTTTTACCACAGCAAGTACGGCAAAAGGGGGCTTGTGTTGGCATCGGTGCACGTTTTTCATGTGCGCCAAGGCCCCCTTTTACTACAGCGGGTAAAAGGGAAGTCTCTTTCCTGCAGGAAATGGCTGTGTGGCAAGTAAAGCACTTGCCGCAAGACAATTTCAGTGGGGGAAGCCCTTATTGTCACCCACTGAGGTGGCAGTAAGGGCTCCTGCGCTATCCGGAACGTGCACGGCACTGCCCGATTACTGCTGGGTGCACTCTGGCGCTACAAAAATAAATATATTTTTGTAGCACCGGATATGACGGAGTGCTAACGGTGGGAAGTACGTCCAGGCTGCTGTGGTAGCCCGGCGGTACTTCCTGTTTAGCAAGTGGTAAGCCAGCGTTGGGCTTACCGCCGCTTAGTAAAAGAGGCCTTAGATCGTGACCCCACTAGGGACAGAGAAAGTACCTGCATATAATAAATGCAAACCATTTTGGTTGTACCACAGAAAAGTGGTATATCAAATCCATAACCCTTTACCCAGTGATTACTGTGATTAAAAAGGAGAGTGATCTGACCTCACAACAATGCAGTGGTTTCTCAACTCACTCCTCAGCCATTCATTTTTTTAAGGATATTCACAAGGAATATGAATGAGATAATTACAAACAATGAGGCTAGAGCATGCAAATTTATCTCATACATAGTCACTGACTCAATCTAGGTCCAAACTATGATCACATATTGATGCAAAATATTGCCAGATATATGTTATTTAATGGTGTACTGTAATAGTATTTTGGAGAATTGTGTGTAATTTTAAATGTGTTGGTGAATGTGAGTGTGTATGGATTAATTGGGTGTAACTATGGGTTAAGGGAACGGATTTATTTTAGGAAAATTATATTGATTTATTAATAAAGAATATTTTTAAATGTTAAAACGGTTTCTAGAGCGTAATTAATACATAGTCACTGTAGATATCCTGAAAACCATGAGGACTAAGTTGAAAACCACTGCAACAGCTATTATGCATCTTCAGAACTCTTTTGTCCTATCAAGAATGATTTTGCATGCATTTAGACAATTTTTGTTACTGTATTTTAGAAGTTTGTGTTTGAAATTCACACTCCAAAGCAGGAGACATCTCCAAAACACCAATAGTACCTGATCTAATAGTGTTGGGCTTAGGTACAACTGCTGAATAAGAACAAACCTGGCTGTGGAATATATCAACAACTGTGAATATAACAACTTTAAAAGATTGAAGATAAGCTGGTTTATTTTTGAAATATCCATAGACATATACACTGAATGTATCACAGCAATAAAATGATTTTATTTACAATAGAAATGGGGAGATATATAATTACAACTAAGATAGATTGAAACAGACAAACAGACAGACATAATGCTACCCTGGGAAGTTTTACCCTTTTGAGGGTATGTTTATCTTATATGATTTTGGTCCCCAATTGTATCTACATCCTACAACTACTCCCAGTACTTTCAGGGCACAAGGACTTGTTGAAACTGTAATGGGGCTAAGAAGTTTTTTTTATGGTAGGGGGAAAAAGGTCCACAATCTCCTAAAAACCTTGATGCTCGCAAAGTGCAAAGGTTTGGCTATTCCCAACATTAAGCTGTATAACTTAGCAGCAAATACAAGGGATGTAATTGGGTTAATGTAGAGCTATCCTGAATAGCATATTTTACTATTCAGCTGAATAAGAATAATGAAAAATATTCGGCTGAACATTAACAACCACCATTGAGCTTTAACAAATAATAAAACAAGCAATGTAAAATCAGAGATCAAGTGTTTATTTCAGTAGAATTTAGGACAGTAGAGCCCTGGATTATTTATATTTGAATTTAAATCACTATTCAGCCAAATACAAATAATTTATCCGAGGCCAAATCGAATACAAATATTCCATACAGCCCTAGTTAGTGATGCCTCTCATTTCATCCCACTAAGTGCTGAATAGCAATTTGTAGACCCAGTAAGCAAAGGGTTTTTAATACAGAAAGTGTTTGCAAGAAGCTGCACTCATGCTACAAAATACACAGTATTGCAAGCAGGCAGACTAATATAGTTATGGTTAGTGAGATTTCTACAGTGCAGTGGAGCAGAAAGCAGGGTCCTCTCAAATCAAGGTAAACCAGTTTCCCAAACAGTAAGAAACAAGCTGTCTTTTGGCACTAATTGCAAAAAGGGATGGCAAGGGTACAAGATGTGATAGTAATACTATTTTAATTTCAGAACAGCTTAGGGAGAAATTTCAAATCCCACAGAAAGAAAGTTTTGCATTGTAACGATTAAGACATTATGTGACTACTAAGTCAAAAGAAATACCGTAACACAGTGCAACGTATTCCAACAACTACCCTAACAGTCATAACTAAATTTTTTTAAACAGTCTTATATGTTCATACCGGAATTGGCGATCACCTTTACGGTACTATGTAAGCCATACTGAGACTGCAAATAGGTGGGAAAATGTGGGAAACAAATGCAACAAATAAAAAAATAAAGCATTTTATTGTTTTTAATTTAAGACACTTTTGTTTTTTTTATTTAACCTGGGCCATGAAAAAATTTGTATTACAACAACAACAACAAAACCCCTCTAACAGTCATATATAAATACAAACACAGCCAATTTGTTGTTTTTAAATGTAAGAGATATATTTTTGAAGATTTTTTTTTATACCTGGCTGGGCTGTAGAAGAGCTCCACTGCTCTCACAAAGGGCCAGGCAGTCCTCCAGGCTCCAGCACCTTACTGGCTGGTGGGTACTGGTTGCTTCTCCCAGTGCTGGGCTGGGGTCAGCCCTGAAAGCTGCAGTGCTATTGTTGTAGCCTGCTGCCTGGACAGTGCACTTAACTGCACTACAAAATCACTCTCTCTCAGCGGGTTGGGTCAGCCGCTGTGTTTCTGACTGAGCCAACCCAAAACCAGTAATAAGCACCCTCTGGGCTCACATTCATTGTTTTCAAGTGGCTGAGTGAGCTACCAATCGGAGCCTGACGCCTAAAAGGGTGATCTTGATTGTGAAACAAGGAGTGAGGCCCGGGCATGCTACCTGCACAGGCCTCATTCCTTGCGTCCCAATCAGGATCACCCTTTTAGGCGCCAGACAGGCTCAGTGACCAATCACAACTGAGCTGTGATCAATAGCTGGCCTCAGACATATAAAGGGAATATTGCGGGGAAGGGGTGGGGGGGCGCGTTCCTTGCTCCTTGTTCTGCCAAAGCAGCAGCTGCTTTGTAGGGGGAAGACCTACAATAAGGCCCAGGATTAAGTACCACGTGTGTGTGGTGCATGAACTCCCATCTCCCCTGAGACACACCTGTGAGTTCATCATGGTGCACTGGGTGCAGCAGTGCGTAGTTTGGGAAACGTTGGCCTAAGCAATAGTGCATAGTGTCCTAAAAACATTGGAGAGGGGGCATCATTGGGACAAATATTCTGGTTGTTTCCAGAAGCTATGAAGTTTTACATAGAAACATAGTAGATGACGGCAGAAAAAGACCTGCACGGTCCATCCAGTCTGCTCAACAAGATAAAATCATATGTGCTACTTTTTGTGTATACCTTGATTTGTACCTGTCTCTTCAGGGCACAGACCGTATAAGTCTGCCCAGCACTATCCCCGCCTCCCAACCACCAGCCCCGCCTCCCACTTCCAGCTCTGGCACAGACCGTATAAGTCTGCCCAGCACTATCCCCGCCTCCCAACCACCAGTCCCGCCTCCCACCACCGGCTCTGGCACAGACCGTATAAGTCTGCCCAGCACTATCCCCGCCTCCCAACCACCAGCACCGCCTCCCACCACCGGCACAGAACGTATAAGTCTGCCCAGCACTATCCCCGCCTCCAAACCACCAGTCCCGCCTCCCACCACCGGCTCTGGCACAGACCGTGTAAGTGTGCCCAGCATTATCCCCGCCTCCCAACCACCAGCCCCGCCTCCCACCACCAGCTCTGCTCCTGAGGATCCATTCCTTCTGAACAGGATTCCTTTATGTTTATCCCACACATGTTTGAATTCCGTTACAGTTTTCTTTTCCACCACCTACCGCGGGAGGGCATTCCAAGCATCCATTACTATCTCCATGAAAAAAATACTTCCTGACATTTTTCTTGAGTCTGCCCCCCTTCAATCTCATTTCATGTCCTCTTGTTCTACCGCCTTCGCATCTCCGGAAAAGGTTCATTTGCGGATTAATATCTTTCAAATATTTGAACGTCTGTATCATATCACCCCTGTTTCTCCTTTCCTCCAGAGTATACATGTTCAGGTCAGCAAGTCTCTCCTCAAACATCTTGTAACGCAAATCCCATACCATTCTCGTAGCTTTTCTTTGCACCGCTTCAATTCTTTTTACATCCTGTATTTTTTTCTGTGTATTTGTTTCCATGCGTTGAGTGTATGTTCGTTTTTTGTTTTTTTCCATGCTCGTTCAAGTTTTCTGGATTGTGTTTTGAGTTTTTTTAAAATCATCATTGAACCATGGTATCGAGTTTTGTCTTTTTGATATTCTTGTCTTTAAGGGTGCAATTTCTTTTAGTATGCTACTGCATCTAGCCTCCCAGTGGTTGCAATACTGTATGGAGTCAGTTCGTGTTGTCCATTCGTTGTCATATATCTGTTGCCAGAATATTTGTGCATCTATTTGCCCTCTCGTAGTGTAAGTTGTTTGTTCTGGTGTACGATTTGAGCCCTTCTTTCGCCAATTTAGGGATAGGTTCAGTTTGTAGTGATCGGTCCAAGGTACTTCTGATCATTTGATAACTGTTATTGATAGGTTAAGATCTGTGGACAGTTTGTGTGATAAGAGGTCCAGTGTGTGTCCCTTGGCGTAGGTAGTTTGCATGTGAGGCCATGTGAGATCCCATGACTGTAAGAAATCTTTGCATTCGAGTGCATTGGCTGAGTTGGGGTCTTCTAAGTGAAGGTTTATGTCGCCTAGTATTAGTGTACTAGAGTTGTTTACACAAGTGTTTGAGATTAAATCCGTGAAAATAGGCTGACTTTAGTTCCAGTTACCGGGCAGTCTGTAAAACAGGACGCAAGTTAGTTGATCAATCAGGGATTTATTTTGGATTCTGAGTGATGCAATTTCTAATTGGGGTGTTATGGACTCGGTGATGGTTTCGGTAGTGAATTGTGCTCAGTTGATTAACGCGATGCCTCCACCTCTCTTTTCCAATCTGGTCTAGTGAGTGATTTTGTAGCCTGGGGGACATAGTTCGAGGATTATGGGGTTGTTCTGATTGTGGATCCATGTTTCACTGATGAAGATAAGATCGAGGTTTTCTGAATTAATCCAGTTTGATATTGTTGTTGTTTTGTTAACTACAGACCTAGCATTAATGTAACCCACTTGTATATTTTGGTATTGGGCTGCTAGGTTTGATGTGTGGATTCTTGTAAGTTGTCGTTCATTGGATGGTGTCTGTTTGTTGTGATATTTCCTTCCATTGCATTGGTAATGACTGTAATTGGATAGTCTTCCTTTACTTTGGTGAATTTCAGATTGGTGGAGTGTGGAGTATTTGATCAGTCTTTGGTGGTTTTGAAGGATGGATATGATATTGTATTCTGTAAGTGGAATGGATAGTGTTAGGTGGGTCAGTGTGAGGGAGTAGATTGCTAGGAGTATTTTGATTGTATTCATTTTGGTGGTGATTTGGGAAAGTTAGATAACTCACAGTCAGATGCTTGGAACCACGTTTCAAAATTCTACCGAGTCTGTAATAGCACATACAATTTGACTCCTGGGCAAATGCTATTTCTGAGAGGGTTTTCCTTCTTGCTCGTAAATGCATTTTAATATAGTGGAGATCACATACCTCTCCAGTATTTAGGATAGGGAGCAATTGCCTTTTAACTTGGCTTTGATGAAAAGGAACAATGTGAAGGATGGTGTTGGCTCTTGTTCGCAGTCTTTTCACATGGTATGGGAGGATTACTGCTACTACTACTAGTTATCATTTCTATAGCACTACTAGACGTATGCAGCGCTGTACACTTGAACATGAAGAGACAGTCCCTGCTCGACAGAGCTTTCAATCTAATTAGGACAAACAAGAGGTAAGGGAATATTAAAGTGAGGATGATAAAATAAGGATTCTAAATAAGTGAATAAGGGTTAGGAGTTAAAAGCAGCATCAAAAAGGTGGGCATTTAGCTTAGATTTGAAGACGGCCAGAGATGGAGCTTGACGTACCGGCTCAGGAAGTCTATTTCAGGCATATGGTGCAGCAAGATAAAAGGAACGGAGTCTGGAGTTAGTGGTGGAGCAGAAGGGTGCAAATAAGAGAGATTTACCCAGTCAACGAAGTTCCCATGGAGGAGTGTAGGGAGAGATGAGAGTGGAGAGGTACTGAGGAGCTGCAGAGTGAATGCACTTATAGGTCAATAAGAGGAGTTTGAACTGTATACAGAAAAGAATAGGAAGCCAGTGAAGTTATTACTGGAACTCTTTGTCCCTAGAGTCAGAAGTTACTGCTTTACTAATAAATTTTGAACAGGGGTATCTGTTTAAGCCTGGCTTTGTGCTTAAGTTGGATTATGCCATGTATGCTTTTCTGAAGCATCTGTTGTTTGGGGGGGGGGGGGTGTAGAAGAAGGGGTTGGTATGGGAACACAGGATAGGGAAAAGAACAGTTTGTAGTACTTTATTGTAGACTTTACTATCTTACTGCTCTAATTAAGAATAAATTTGACTAGGAATTGGGAACCTCTAAATCAGTGGTGCAGCTAAAGAAAATGTGTTAGAAACAGGGGGAATTAAGAAATCTCCCATGACTTACCAGAGATAGGGAACAGAACAAAAGAAATAAGTAATACCCACAGAAAGTATCTACTGGAGATATGGAGGGAGGTAAAATATTTTTTAAAAGTTTAAGAACCTTTTTTTATTTTTTAAGAGAATGACATGGGGACAAAATTTGTCCCCATCCCTGTGGGTTCTGTCTCCATCCCCATCCCATCCCCGCAGGCCCTGTCTCTATCCCCATCCCATCCCCGCAGGCCCTGTCTCTATCCCCACTACATCCCCATGGGCTCTCTACTCATCTGCAGAAGCCTTGAACACTTATGATTTTATATTTAAATCTTTTTATTAAAGTATAAAAGGGAATATGCTGTACAACTTTTTATAGATCACAAATAGAAAACAATAACAATCAGTAACTATAATAACTCTCCCACCACCACCCTCTACCCTTCTAATCCCAACAAAAGCGGACTTTTACTACCCCAAGGAATCCTAAACCACCCTGTTAAAATGTTCAGAAGTACAAAATACAGCTCGTTCTGTATGCCCTAGCAGGGAAGAAATAAGCCCTATGAAGCACTGTTATGATTTTTTAATCTGTGGATGAATAAGTCATCAATCATCTCAAGATTGAGCCTAACTCTCCTGTCTTCCACATCCTTCCTGTAATAGAAAAGGTCTTCTCAGAAGTCGTGCTGGCAGCGGTTATGTACAGGATCCCCCCAAGCAAATTTTGCTAGTTGTGGCCAGTATGTTTGCTTGTTTTTCCAAAAATAAAAAATCAAAATATCATCATCTGCATCACTCAAACAAACAGTCCAGTTCATTAACAAGCTTCAAAGTAGAAAATGACACAGGGACAAAGATTGTCCCCATCGAATCTGTCCCTGTCAATGCGGGCTCTGTCCCTGCCCCATTCCCTCGATTACTGTGGGTCCCCATCCCTGTGTCACTCTCTACCTTTTTTGGCTGGGCTTCTATTAAAGAGAAAGGGGTATTTGAATGATATGTTGAGAAAAGATATCCAGATTCTATTAGTTGATGGGGGAAGGGAAAATTCCTTACCTTGAATGAACTCCGAGTACCTTATGGTCTATCAGTGGGGGATTTCCTACCTGTAATGCAAGTGCAGGAATTCATGAGGGTGAATGGAATAGTAGTTTGGGAAATGCAAGGAGGTGCAGTAGATTGAGGAGCTCAGGAGTCCATGAATAGTTTGAGGACAGTGATAAAAATGTACAGATATTAAAGAGACAGTTTGTTAAAGTTAGGATCATGCAGAAGTAGGAAAAATGACCTAGGGGAAGATGGGGAGATGAAGGGGGCTCTCTCAAGAATTAGTACTTTGATAAAGCAAAATGCCTAAATGCCTACAAAATTCTATATAGGTGGCATACGACTGTGGTTAAGCTTGAAATAATATATCTGGGAGGGTTGAACAGATGTTGGAAAGGCTGCTCAGGGTAAGGGTCTCCTCTACATATTTGGTGGTTCTGTCCCAAAATAGTAGAATTTTGGAAGATTGTGGTGATGAAGGTGAAAGAACTAGTGGGTTGGAATTTCAAAATGGAACCAGAGGTTTTATTGCTAGAGATGATTCCTAGAAATAGAATGAAAGGAAGACTGATTAATAAAACCTTGGATATAGCTGCAAGATGTGAAATTGTATGACACTGGAAGATGGCTAAGGCTTCTGCAACTGAGCAGTGGTGAGTTACAGTGGAACCAATAGGGTGACTGGAAAAACTCAGATATACACAATGAAAAACATTAATGAAAGCTGAGTGGAAAATGGCAAAATACCTAAGATGGTAAAAGAGAAATGCAAAGACACACCTACCCATGATGCTGATGGTAGATTGGGGGAGTAGAAGATTAAAATAAATTATAAAATGGGGAGTGAGGGAAAGGAGTGGGAGTTTGGGACAGTGAGCGGAGAGCAAAGACTCAGTTAGGCCACTGGATAGATGACATGACTAGAGCTACATGTCATAAAATTTTTAAGATGTAAATTCTTCCTGTGTGGTTATCACAAAAGCTTGACACTGATATCACAGGACAAAGAGAACAATGTCCACAGCCGTTATGACTCCCTGACGACCTACGTTCCCCATGGTATTGCCAAAACTCCGCAGGACACAATCACTCAAATTAGAATTGCGGGTACACAAGAACAGTACATCAATTTTTTTAAAACAAGGGTACACAGATAACACATCTAGATGTCTTCTAACAATTTTTATAAGATGTGGAGTATGCAAATTATACTTTGTGACAAATGTAACCACATCAGGGTCCATTTGTTTTTCTCTTGTTGTTAGTAATAAATCTCTGGAATTGTGTAAGGCACATGTTGCTGCTTTCTTCAGTGTAAACAAAAAGGTGGGAATATGGGCCAGGCTATCCAATAACTGGACCTAAAATCAAGTTTAAAATAAACAATATTTATTTTCAAGCAAATAATCATAAAATAATTCCACATTAAAAATGACTCTTCAAGCAAATCATAAAATAATTCCTGGCCCATATTCCCACTTTTTTGTTTACACTTTACATTCGTGGGATCTATTGAGTTCTCCACATATGTGGATTCTCTTTAGACTTTAGTGCTGCTTTCTTCAGGGCATGATTCAGAAAGCCACGATCAGGAAAATTTATTTATCAACTGAGGCACTTCATTTTTGAATTCGTCCTTCAAAGAATAGATCCTCTGATAACTTAGGAATAGGGAAAAAGGAATACCCAACCGGGAATGAACAGGGTGCATACTACAAAAGAGCAGTAGGAAATTCTGATCAGTGGTCTTCACATAAACTGAGGTATATAGTCGATTGTTATGTAAACGTTGATATCCATAAAAGGAATCATTGGATGGCAATTATTAAGTGCAGACCTAAAACGCAACAAAAATTCCTCATATCCTGTCCATAGGAAAAAAATATCAATAAAGCACCACCAATGCAGCACTTGTTGAAAAAAATGCAGAAGTGTACACCTATTTCTCCTCAAATCATGCCATAAATAAACTGGCAAACGATGGGGCACATGAAGCGTCTATCTGCACTCCTTTTTTTCTGCATATAAAAGCGCCCATCAAACAAGAAATAATTCTTAGTCATCATTAGCTGTACTAATTGCAACAAGTAGAAGAAATCAGATGTAGATGATAGGCTGCCGAAAGGACCTCCTTAAGAACTCTCAAGGCTTCATCTTGAGGAATGTTGGAATATAAGGAAGTCACATCCAATATAACCAATACAGTAGCTCTCCGCTCCAGATGAGTAGCTTCTACTAATTGCAAAAATTGAGTAGTGTCCTTCAAATATAATCTAATATACGGTTGCAAAAATATATCAATAAACTTACATACGCTTTCTAATAACAAGTCTCGAGAGGACAATTGCTTGACCAGGAGGTTAAGAAAAATTTTTATGAATTTTAGACAAAATATAAAACACAGGAATCAAAGTGAGAAAAATTCAAGCATTGAAACTCAACACGTCAAAAATAACGTTTTCAAACCTCCAATCTATATAAATAATTCTCACCTACAACATTCTGACGCTCACTCTGTGGGAGGGAAACACTGAAGCCCTGCACTGTTGGTAGGCTAGGCTGTCAACAACACTCACTCATGCACCACTCACTGTCACTCATAGATCCGCCCTCAGCCACGCCCCATCTGCATATAATTCACAACCCCAACGTTCTAAATGAAGCCTCAACCGGAAGTGTGAGGCGTCGAGATATCCTTTTTGCCCATGACTGTGTGCCCTGCCCTCGCGTCACAACGTGATGACAATGAAGGCGGAGCACTGACACTCCACGAAACGCGATCTCCACCTGCCCCTCGGCGACTATTTTCCATACAGAACCCGCATCACGGAGCAGACAGGTGCCTGGAGGGGGGTTGGGGGACAGCTAGGTCACTGACGATGGGTGCCTGCAGGGGGGCCCGGGGGACAGGAGGATCGCTGGACACCAAAACCTTGCTAGCGCCCATTTCATCTCTCACAGAAACTGGCCTTTTTTACTAGTCTTCAATAATTCAGCAAAGATTACATCAGAAGGATCATCATTAAGCAAAGTGCAGACAGATAATAAATGATAGGCTTCTGTTTTATAATTTTCTACATTCTGTACAACTAAAGCGTCTCCCTTTGTCGCTCTACGTATAATTATAAAAGTATCAAACTGAAGATTAGGCAACGCTATCTTTCTTCTTTGGATAAGTTAAACTTTTTCCATGAGAGATAATGTCCAAATAATTCTAAATCTCTGGTGGCCTAGTGCCCCTCCCAAAGCACCCACAACCCCCCACCATGTGGGCACAGGGAGGCAGGAGGTCTGGTGGATCCCCAGCCCCACCAACCCCACCCAAAAAATATATATATACCTGGTGGCCCAAGTGGGATGCCAAAGCAACCCCCCCCACCCACCCTCCCTGGTCTAGTTTTAAATCCCCTCCCCCACCCATACCTCTTATTGGAGAAGGGAGCAACACTCTTCTTCCAGCCAGCGCTGCCTACAAAATGGTGGCGCACTGCCTGGTGCATCCTGGGATGCACTGGGCAGGGCTTCCCTACCATATGGGAAAGGGACTCGATATACCACCTTTCTGTGGTTTTTGCAACTACATTCAAATCAGTTTATATAGTATATACAGGTACTTATTTGTACCTGGGGCAATGGAGGGTTAAGTGACCTGCCCAGAGTCACAAGGAGCTGCCATGGGAATCAAACCCAGTTCCCCAGGATCAAAGTCCACTGCACTAATCATTAGGCGGCTACTCCTATATGGTAGGGAAGCCCTGCCCAGTGCATCCCAGAATTCCCAGTGTGTGGCGGCAGCCAGAAAGCAAACAGGATGCTAAGAATTATTAGGAAAGGGATGCAAAATGAGAACAAGAATAATATTATAACGCCTCTGCATCGCTACATGGTACCACCTCACCTTGAGTTCTGCATTCTATTCTGGTCGCCATATCTCAAAAAAAGATATAGCGAAATTAGAAAAGGTTTAGAAAAGAGTGACCAAAATGATAAAGGGTATGGAGCTCCTTCCATATGAGGGAAGGCTGAAGTGGGCTCTTCAGCTTGGAAAAAAAGATTGCTGAGGGGGAATATGATTGATGTCTATACATTCTGAGTAGTGTAGAATGGGTAGAAGCGAATTGCTTTTTCACACTTTCAAAAAGTACAAAGATCACGAGACACTCAATGAAATTACATGAAAATACTTTTAAAATAAAACAGGACAAAATATTTTTTTCATTCAAAGAATAGTTAAGCTCTGGAATTCGCCACCAGAAGATGTGGTGACAGCGGTTACTGTATCTGGGTTTAAAATAGGTTTGGACAAGTTCCTCGAGGAAAAGACCATAGTCTGTTATTGAGATGAACATGGGGGAAAAGCCACTGTTTGCCCTGGGATTGGTAGCATAGAATGTTGTTACTAATTGGGTTTCTGCTAGGTACTTGTGACCTGGTTTGGCCACTGTTGGAAGCAGGATACTGGGCTAGATGGACACATTGTGTGTTTCATCAATAAATATTTGTTTGCTTTTCCAATTGATCTGCTTGGTTTGTTTGAAAAGACAAAAATATAGGCTTGGATAAGAAGCAGTATTCTATAAGAGATAAAGCTTCTACAGCTAGCAGCTGGGGTACACACTTGTCTGTCTGGGCCAGAGTAACTGGGTAAATTGCATGGGCCAGTTATCTGCTGTCATTCTACTATGTAACATTATAACTAGTTAAAATATTGCCCCTAAAATAGAAACCTAGCCTTTTTCAAGAAGCAGATTTCTTTTTGAGAGTTTAAAAGACTATTCTTCAGAGACCATCAGCTGCATTTTTAAGACAACCATAGATTTGGTGAACAATTCCTAAAAGCTTCCCAGAGTGAAATATTGTTCTCTTGGCTTTTGTGTGTCACAGTTATTGAATGTATTTTTAGCATGCTTAAATGCCATTCACCCACCAGTACCGATCTTTATCCTGACTCACTTGTGAAAGAGAAATGCAAAAGAAAAAATGCTTTTTATTACACCTTATTTACATTTTTGTTACCTTGATAAATCCAGAATGGTCTGAGAAGTATTTTATTTTTAATATTGAAAGTAGAGTACCATTCAGAATACTCCGTTTTTCATTCTTCTTGACCTTGCCAAATATACCATGGAAATTTGAAAAGGTGCGTGTCTTCTATAACTCTCTGCCTCGCCTGTTGCTACATTTTTAGCCTTATGTACATTTTTAAGTTTTGTCAACAAAATTTAAACATTTCAATCATAATGCAGTGAGATAAAGAAAAAGATATTATCTATGACCATCCAGTAGGAACTGGTGCTTAGTAAGATGGTCCCATTCCTTTCCTTTAGTTCCAATTTCCATTCCTACTGTAACTAGGCTGTCAATGACAACAATTCTTAAATTTCTTCAGAATTTCAGTAGTTAGTCATGCATTGCTCTTTAAATTCATTTAAAACCAAAAGGTTTCCTAAGAGCCATCCATGTTCAGTGTAGATTATATTTAAAAAAATCTCCATTTGAGGCAATCTCAACACACAAAGCACAATTATTATTAAGATTTATTTACCACCTTTTTGAAGGAATTCACTGAAGGCGGTGTACAGTAGGAATAGATCAAGCATGAGCAATAATTACAGCAGTAAAAATATTCAAAAACAATACAAAGTATGGCATGGTATACTATTTACAATGTCAACACAATATGTAATAGAACATTATAGGTGATAGCAAAGGGTAAA
Source organism: Microcaecilia unicolor (assembly GCF_901765095.1). Lineage (NCBI taxonomy): Eukaryota > Metazoa > Chordata > Amphibia > Gymnophiona > Siphonopidae > Microcaecilia > Microcaecilia unicolor. Next base: position 598,074,554 of record NC_044032.1, read on the forward strand.
GCAAATATGTAACATACAGAAGGGTAAAAAAGTAGCAAGAGTTAGAATGATTGATTTAAAGAAAGTTGTACATGAGGTCAGAGAAATGGTTAAATGTTATCTCAGCTAGAGTAGGAGTGGATAAACATGTCCTGTGATGTATATGCAGCCTGAGTACCCCTTGTGTGTGTGAGTGAGACTAATGAGTTAGTTTCTTCTTCCAGTAAAGACCTGGTTGAAGAGCCAAGCTTTCACCTGCTTCCTGAAGTAGAGATAGTCTTGTTAAGTGCAGCCTTTCAGGCAGTGCATTCCAGAGTGTGGGGGCTACTCCGGAGAAGGCTCACTTGCGGGTATCAAATCGTTTAATGTCTTTTGGAGAGGGTGTGGTTAGTGAAAGTTCTTGGGAGAACCTTAGTGTCCTTGGCGGTGTGTGGAGGATCATCCTATTTTTCAGCTACTCAGGGCCATTTCCTTTCAGGGCCTTGAAGATCAGACATAGAATTTTAAATTTAGCCCTCTATTGTACTAGTAGCCAATGAAGATTTTGCAAATTTGGTGTGATATGGTCACGTTGCTTGCAACCTTCTACGAGTCTTGCAGCTGCACTCTGAATCAACTGAAGCTGGTGCAGGCCCTTTGTAGTCAGACCATTGCAGTAATCCAGTCTTGATGTTATCATGGCATGTACAACTGGGATAAGATTTACCTTCTTGATGTAAGGAGAGAGGTAGCGTAGCTGTCAGAAATAGTAGAAGCAGCTCTTGAAGGTTGCTTAGATTTGGGGAATCAGAGTAAGTGTTGAATCTAACTGTATTCCAAGGTTTCTGACTTGTGATTTGAGGGGGAGTTCATACTTCCCAAAAGGGATTTTGATGTCACCTATGTATCCACTTGTGTTAGGAACCCAGAGAAGCTCGGTTTTACTTGGGTTCAGGCAAAGTTTGCTGTATTTAGCCCATTCCTGAATTGATGTTAGACAGGTAATCAGTTTATTGAAGGCTGTAGGTAAGTCAGATTCAATGGGTATGAGTAGCTGCACATCATCTGCATAGATGTAGAACTGAGTGTCCATTGACCAAATCAGCTCAGCTAGTGGTTTGAGGTAGAAGACCTTGATGGTATTCTCCTTGCTCGAAGTCGCAACAGATTTCAATAAGGCCTTCTCCATAACAGTCCAATCATCAGCACAAATGGAAATTTCCAACTCCTTTTCCCAATTCACCCAATGCAAATAAGGGTGAACCAGTTTACATAAAAACCCAAACAAACAAGTACCAAATCTTCACATAAATCTTCCAAATGGGAGTCCTCCCTCACAATACAAGGCTTAATAGTAGGGCTAGTTCCCTGTAAAAGAGAAAACAACCCTGAAGCACCACCACTAAACTGCACACATGCCTTAAAAGATGCATAAAATGCCTGGATTCAAGAACGATAAAAGGGGCCCACCCCAAATTTGTCCAATGCACCCAGTCAAAAGCATCTAAACTAAGAAGATACAAAGGGAGCCCCATTTTCTGAGACACACATAACAAATCCACTGTACGATGCACATTTTCCATAGTGATGGTAGGCCACAAACAAGGAAAATACTGTGGCCAACCGATTTGCCAAACCTTAGCCAAGATTTTTACAAGTATTTAGAATCGAAATGGGATGATATGAGGCATAATCCAACAGATCCTTTTCAGGTTTGGGAATAATTGCCAACCAAGCCTCCATCATAGAGGGAGTACAGACTCACCCTCCTACACCGAATTGATAATCAGTGTCAAAAAAGGGGTCAGAATGACTGCAAAGGCCTTGTAAAACTCATTAGTAAAACCATCCAACACTGGAGACTTGCCAGTAGTTAGATGCTTAATAATTTGCAAAACTTCCTTCACCCGCACTTCCAAAAAGTCTTTCTGCACAGCTGATAAGGGAGACCCTGCACTTTTAAGTGAGCATCTATGGAATCACTGCTAATGGTCGGGTCAGAAGTATACAAGAAATTGAAAATGTTCCCAAATCTGAGAAGATCTGGCCAAAAATCTCCACATCCTTCCGCACTCGCAGTATGTGCCTATCAGCTCTCGTCTTCCACAATTTGGCAGCCAGTAGGCGACCAGGTTTATTACTACATTCATAATGGGTCTCCTTCAAATGAGCATTAACAAATTACAGCTGCTCATCATAAACAGCAGCCAATTCCAATTTTGACAACCTGAAGGGCTCGCAGGTGAGACACAGCCCCAAAAGCCTTGTGCCGTGCCTCCAAGACCTCAAGGTGCTCCAAACTGAGTCAGGCAGGCCCTTTGAAGTTTTGCTTTCCGACTAACCCTATAGAGAAAGTGGCCATAGGAGACGGTCCTAAAAGCATCCCAAACCAAAGATGGCCCTGAAGTTAAACTGATATCAAAATAATCACGGAGGGTTTTCACAAACTTTTTACAAAGCTTCTCATGCTGCAACAACAAATTATCCTTCAATTCGACATGTCGAGCGCATTCGACATAGTAAACTACAATATACTACTAAGACTCATCGGCCACTTCGGGATTGTTGGAAACGTACACAATTGGATCAAGGGCTTTCTAACCACCAGAACATACCAAGTAAAATCAAATTCAAACATATCACCACCGTGGAAAGCAGCCTGTGGAGTACCCCAAGGATCACCTTTATCACCAATACTCTTCAACATGATGATGATCCCATTGGCAAAGTCCTTATCCAAACGAGGCCTTAACCCATTCATCTATACAGATGACGTTACAATCTAAATTCCCTATAGACATGACTTGACTGAAATAACCAATGAAATAAATGATAGCCTGAACATCATGAACTTCTGGGCAAACTCATTCCAACTGAAACTGAACACTGAAAAAACACACTGCCTTATCCTCTCTTCTCAACATAACTTCAAACCTGCAACCTTAAACACCCCAGGACACACACTCCCTATTTCAGATAGCCTAAAAATACTCGGAGTAACTATCGACCACAACCTCACTCTCGAGAGCCAAGTAAAAACCGTAATACAGAAAATGTTCTACTCAATGTGGAAACTCAAACGAATAAAACCTTTCTTCCCGAGGGATACCTTTCGTTAACTAATACAATCAATGGTCGTAAGCCATGCAGATTACTGCAACAGAATCTATGTGGGATGCAAAGAACAACTCACAAAAAAACTCCAGACCGCCCAAAACACAGACAATTCGAAAGCGCTAAACCCCTTCGAGAAAAGCTGCACTGGCTCCCAATCAAAGAACGGATCATCTTCAAAATCTGCACTTTAGTCCACAAAATCATTTAAGGCAAAGTCCCAAGATACATGACAGACCTCATTGATCTACCAGCCAGAAACAGACTCGGATCAGCACAATCACCCCTAAACCTACATTACACAAACTGTAAAGGGCTAAAATAAAAAAACTCACGCATCTAGCTTCTCCTACATAAGCGCACAACTATGGAATGGACTCCCGTATGCAGTGAAAACAATACAAGACCACCTAAACTTCAGGAAATCATTGAAAACCCACCTCTTCAAAAAAGCTTATCCCACCGATCCAACATAAATCCCCACACCCAGCAACACAACGTAATCAATGATCGTACTGGACAATTTACTATCCTCTTCCCCTTCGACCTCATGACGCCTGATACACTTCTACCTGTGACCACAACACAACCTTGTATTTGTTATCAACCGTAATGGCAATCGCCTTTACGATACTTTGTAAGTCACATTGAGCCTGCAAATAGGTGGGAAAATATGGGGTATAAATGTAGCAAATAAACTTATACAGGGGCATCAACACCTCCTTCTTTCTGCTGGTTATACCCCTCTCTATGTAGCCTAGCACCCTTCTGGCCATAGCCACCACCTTGTCGCATTGTTTCGTCACCTTGAGATCCTCAAACACCAACACCCCAAGGTCCTTCTTCTGAACTGTGCTTATCAATCTCTCTCCTCCTATCTAGTACAAAGAAAACAAAAAATATATATATACCACATCATTGGAAAGACAGCGAAAATATCAAAGAAGCAATATAAGAAATTGGGATTTTAATAAAAAATCTAAATCCATTTATCAACCTGACAACTATGTAGGCTTGTTACTTGCACTCTTTTCTTTTTCTGTTCTTAACAAGAAACTTTCTAACTGAGGAGGATCAAAACAATACATATTTTATACTATTATAGGCAATCAAATATCTACATATGCTCCTAGTGCCAATATTCAAAATTTTAAATCAAGAAACTGCTTTTTCATCAATTGGGTAGCTCTAGCCACATCAGAAAAATTTCAGATAACCTGACCACAAACATTTTCAACTTTCTTTGCAAAGTATGATTTTAATATCCTTATTTTATCCCTTTAAGGGTCTAGAGTTATGAGGAGAGTGTCTCTAGTAGTAATATTTTCCTAAGACTTTTCTAGAAATTCAGTTAAGAGATTCCATCTCTCCTTCCTCTTCACTTTTTGATAATAAACATAATAGAAATTCAAAAGGTCAGTAAAAATATAAGAATTGCCATACTGGGACAGACCAATGGTCCATCTAGCACAGTATCCTGCTTCCAACAGTGGCCAATCCAGGTCACAAGTCCCTGGCAGAAATCAAATTAGTAGCAACATTCCACACTACTAATCTCGGGGCAAGCATTGACTTCCCCCATGTCCATCTCAATAACAGACTATGGACTTTCATCCAGGAACTTGTCCAAACCTTTTTTTAAACCCCGATATACTAACAGTTGTTACCACATTCTCCAGCAATGAGTTCCAGAGCTTAACTATTCTTTGAATGAAAAATTATTTTCTCCCTAGTTAAGCAATCCTCTACTAAGAGAGCAGAAGAACTGCAGTGTCAGCAGGCTACAACACTTTCTACTGGATAAATATTAAAATCATATTACATAAACGGTTGTAAGATCACCATCATATGAAGGGACTTACGGTTTTGAATGCTCGTGTACAATTTTTATGTTGGTCCATTATAACATATCACAACCTACATAGATTTTAGCACTTTTAAAAGACGAAGACAGCAACAAGAATTCCACTGTACTACACAGCGGAACAAAACATTTTAAAAACTTTATAGCAACAAGTTTAGACATTCTCTGCCCATTCTTCTGAGTTACAGAAGCACCAAAACAAATTCAGGAACATTGAAGGGAAAAAAGCTTAGCTGTCTGTAAGTGATCCTATGATGTCTTGAGCATTTCCCTAACCAAAGAAAGTGAAGAACAACTGGGATAAAGTCCTATAAAAGAAATTTTTGTTAACAAATATTTTAAATAGCATTTATTTGTTACATTTGTATCAGAGATAACTAAAAAAAATAGTGGATAACCATAAATTGTGAGATAAATTTATTAATAATGGAGGGGAAGAGGACCTCAGACCTGTGACAGCTTTTTGATCAATAAGATCACATAGTATAGTCACCTCAATGTAATCACTGGTCCTTCACCAACCTCCTCCCTGGGTGTTTTAATCGTGCGCTTCTAGTATTTATAGTTACTATATATCACAGCCAAAAAATATATATAAACCACAGCTACGTAGCTTGTTGCTGTTTAATTAAGGGCCTCCCCAACGGTCCCGTTTCGCCAACTGGGGCTCCATCAGGGAAAGAGGATCCCACAACGCCAGACTGTGGTAAAAAAACCCAGAAAGCTGTTAATGCCACAAAGAAAAAAACGCACCCCACCTTTTCCCACCTATTTGCAGGTTCAATGTGGTTTACATAATACCGTGAAGGCGTGCACCAGGTTTGGTAAAGAAACAAATACAAGTTGATATTGTGGTCGAGTAAGGTATTCTGTTTCAGATACAGAGGGGGGTCGAGGAGAGGGAAGGTTATAAAGAGTCCATTACGAGCTTTGATTTTTCTGTGTTGCAGAGTGTGGGTATTTATTTTGGATCGGTGGCATATGCCTTTTTGAACAAGTAGGTATTCAGTGATTTCCTGAAGTTTAGATGGTCGTAGGTTGTTTTCACAACTTTTGGTAGTGCGTTCCATAGTTGTGTGCTTATGTAGGAGAGGCTGGACGCATAGGTTGCTTTGTATTTAAGTCTTTTACATTTTGGGTAGTGGAGGTTTAGGTATGTTCGAGATGATCTGGTTGTGTTTCTGGGTGGGAGGTCTATAAGGCCTGTCATGAATCCTGGGACTTGGCCGTAGATGATTTTGTGGACCAGGGTACAGATTTTGAAAGTAATACGTTCTTTGATTGGGAGCCAGTGCAGTTTTTCTTCTCGCCTCAAAAAAACATAGCAACAGATTATGTATAAAATATACCCAGATTCAAGGGTCACCCTGTTTACTAATTTAGCACCTGTCTGGAGTTTTTGAAGATTCTTTTAAAATCAATCCTACCTAGTCAGCCTGATGGATTGTTAACAGGTCCACAAGGACTGAAACCCAATTCAGGTCTTTCATTCCCTGGGCTGATGGGGGATGATGTGGGGAAAACACTTATAGATTGGGGGAGGAGGGGGATGGAATTCCTCGTCATTAGTTAACAGTGATATTTTGTGGTCAAATTTGCAGCCAATGATTGCAGAGTTTTGGAATGAGCCCTATGTGGTCTCCAGCCACAGATTGAAACTGTCCAACTACGCTGATTGATCTAAATGAGCAGAGAGGGGATTCAAAGCAGGAGAAAAATCCTTAGGTTGCTGTGAATTACTACTATTTAGCATTTCTATAGCACTACAAGGCATATGCAGCGCTGAACGAAAGCTTGTGGCATAGGAAACAAGCCCTGGTTTTAACAGAACTGGAAATTGCTACATTAAAACCACAATTATTTCCTATTACTTTAAAACAGAGGAAAAGCAAGGAAAAGTCTACTTATTTCCATTCACGGTGGTAAATTTGGCATTTTGTCACAATTAACAGAAGCAGGCTGTGAGAAAACAAACAGTTTTCATTAACTCAACCTCTGAATTTCTAATTTAGAACAAATTTATTAAAATCTATAGGGGAAGCCTGCTGGTTTCCCTATCATTCCAGGTAATATATCTAGAATATGGTAAAGATTAACTTAGGAGAAAATGCATGCATGCACTCAACATCAGCACAAACTCCAAAGTACACAAACCCATAATACAGAAATGCTGGTTTAAAACTCGTTGGAAATCATTAGCAGACTGTATACACAATTGTCACTTACAGCAACGTTGCTTACCTATAATAGTTGTTCTCCATAGGGAATAGAATTAATCAGAACACAAGTGTTTAACATCATCTGATAGTGCTAACAAAGTCCTAAGCATGTGTGGCCCTCTCTGTGTGCAGTAGCACCCTCAGTTTAAAGTTCAGAATATGCTCTCATGAAAGTGGGTAGTATTACGTTTATGATACATCTTGATGTCTAAGGAGAACACCTCTTACAAGCAAGCAGCTTTGCATTGTCCATGGCAAGCTCAATTGAATGTCTTCTCTTAGGCTTCTGCAGCTGGCGTCACTATTGTTGCAATTGTCCAGGTCTTGCTCCATCTGAGTAAGTAGAACCGATGTTTCAGCCATCATGCTGTGGTTTCCTTCAGAGTATGATGTGAGGTCTGCATGTGTCTTTATACAGTGGGCTCTCAAATCTGACTGGCTAGGGTTTCAAATTTGTGGATTCCTCAGGAAGGCAGGAGATTTTGACTGGAAATTTAGGTGAGAATGTCCATTGGTCATGAAATTAAATTTTGGCTGGAAAGTCCATTGGTTACAAATTTAAATTTTGGTGGGAAAGTTTGTTGGTCACAATTATAAATTCTGGCAGGAAATGAGGCTGGAAAGTCATTGAAACTGTTGTGACTCTGGAGGGGGGAGAAATTTGTGTATGTCTAATTCTGAAACTTTAGGAAGGAGGAAGAAGACATTAGTCCTCGGTGCTAGTCCCTTTTGCACTAAATTTCTTTTGAATGAGTGATTCCATGCTTTAAGATGAGCTCTTTGTCTCCATTGAAGTTATTGGTATCAAAAAGTTGCATACACCACCATATACCATCCATAGGGAGATCTACAATCAGAAAGATTTGTGTGTCCTGCTCTCTCTATTGCCTCTGATTCTTTTCAGTCATCACTGATCTTCTTTCTCCAAGATTTTGTGCCCTCAAATCAAATCACTTGACCAGTTGCCTTAATAGGAGGGCTACACTGATTTTTCCATGTTATGGAGCTTGTAGTTTCTCATAGGCTCTGCAGAGGAAAGGCTAGAAGAGCAAAAAAATCTAAGGTTTATATACTGTGTTTGCTATGAAACCAATCTCTAAGCCTACCATAATATTGTGCTATTTGCGAGAATTAATCAGCTTCTGATCTAAAACTGAGCTGAGTGGTCTCTAAAGCATACATCTACAGATAGTTTAGATTCACAGCCATGATAAAGGGAATACCCTGTAGCATCATTCTCTGTGCAGTTGTAAACATGTACCAATCTACTTACATGTTGATTCCACTGTTTTTTTGGTACCCTAGACCCGACGCAGAAACATGTTTAACAAAGTTCTATTGAATCTCTCTGGTTGTAGATCTCCCTATGGGTGGTATATGGTGCTGTATGCGACTTTTTGATACCATAAACTTTGCACATTTCTCTAATTGGCATTCAAAATCTCTTCATTGGTCAGAGTACATTCTGTTGTGGACTCTGTAGCATACAAAATATTGCTCTAACACCACTTTACAACTGTGTCTGTTCATTGATTTTTTTTGTAGGATAGGCTTGGGCATACCGTGTAAAATGATCAGCGACCACCAAAATATCACAAATTTTTCGGATGTCGTTCTCCAAACAAAAGAAGTCTATGTTTAGAGGTCCTTTGCTGGTAATGTGCATTAGAGGTGCAGCTCCAATAGGCAACGACTTTCTTATAATACACTTCCCTCATGTCTTAACATACTGTTCCACATTAGCAGACAATCAGAGCCAGAAAAACCTGGCCTTGATCAGCTCAGTGGTGTGATCCATGCCCATACAACCTGTCTCATCATGTAAACTTCTCAATACATAACCACAAAATGTCTTTGGTAGCAACAACTGTTTTCTAAGGTAATAGGTGACATCCTAGGTGGTTTGATATAACAAATCATCTGACATAACCAAACGATCCCATTCATGAAGCAGAAGAGCTACTTCTGGGTGATTTGACACTATAGACTCAATAGCTTTGCAGTACTCTTTTGCTTTCCATACTGCCTCTAAACCTGGATCATTTCTCTGGGCTTTCTGTAGGTCAGATTTACTTAAATAAGGTAGACCATCTTCACTTAGGCTGGATAAGCCACAGGTAGAAAGGTGGTGGACACTCTGTGAGGTAACTGCTTGACCCTCACTAGTAGGCTAACACAAGGCTCTAATCACATCTCCTGGCACTTGCACCCATGGGTCAGAAGAATTTCCATTGTATGTTCTCCCTGATAGAGAACCAACATCAATGTTTACTTTTCCTGTCTGGTATTTCAAGCTTAAGTTATATGCTTGGCAGTAGTCAGCACATATGTCTGTGGACCGTGTCAGTGCATACTGTGAATTTGGCACTATATAGGTAGTCAATGAATTGGTCTACTATAGCCCACTTTTAATGCCAGGAACTCCAGTTGGTGAGCTAGATACTTCTTTTCAGGTTCAGCTGGCAAAAGCAACAGGCACCTAACTCTTCTTGGCTAGCATACATATGCAGAATGTAAGGCAGTTGATTGACAGTGAAAGCCAACACTGGAGCATTCGTCAAACAATGGTAATCTTCTTGAAATCCTCTTCACACTCCTCTGCCCATCTGGATCCAAAAGACTCTGATAGTTTAAAATATAATAGCCCATACTTTGGGTTTTGCCCCCTCCTTTCTTCCCAGGTGGGTAACCTTTGGTGAGATCAGTCAGCAGACGTACTATCACTGAATATTTTTGTATGAACCTTCTGTAGTAGCCACAAAATCCTAGGAATGGATCTTAGGACTTTCAAATTTATAGCTCTGTCCCAAGTGGCAACTGCTGCAATCTTGTCTAGATCAGTAGCAATAGCTCTTCAGACACAATGTTTCCTACATACTCTTACTCGAGGCAGACAGAATTGGCATTTGTCTAATGACAGCTTGAGCCATTGTGCTTCCAGCCTGTCAAGGGTCTTCATCAGTTTCACCTTGTGGTCTTCTAGTATTCTTCCAAATACGAGGTCATCGAGGTCATATCTCCAACCATCTTCTCTATAAGTCTTTGGAAGGTACTTGGAGCTCCTGTGACTCCTTAGGGCATCTGTTTGAATTAGTAAAGCCCCAGTGGGCACACGAAAGCTGTCATCTCTTTATCACTCTCCTTCATAGGTATCTGGTAGTACCTACTCCTCAAGTCTAAGACTGAGAATCACTTGGTGCCCATCAGTTTAACACATCACCTATTCTTTGTAATTTGTTCTGGTCTAGTATGGTTCTTTTGTTCAAGGTTTGGTAGTCTATACATATGGGTATAGATCCATTCTTCTTCCTAGCCATCACTATAGGTGAGAAATATGGACTTCGGGACTCTTCATGAGTATCCAGCAGCTCTCACAGGTGCTTTCTAATATTTTTTTATGTTCCCTGGTGTCATTCATCTCAATCTCTCCCAGAAGGAACGTGGATCATGCAGGGGTATGGGATGTTCTACTTCTTTGGCCAAACCCATATCCCATTCATGCATTAAGAAGACATTGCTTCTGTTTAATACTTGATGTATTGATCTTTCCTTCCAGTAAGGATGAAGAGGTGAATCACCAAAATTGAACAATGATGGATGGATTTTTGGTTTTGAAGTCTGTCACTGAGGACAGCCTGAAGTGAAGGATTTCACTCTGTATACATGGGCTATTTGTGAACCTTTTTATAAACTGATCTCTTTCGTGGATTCACTTCATACCCAGACCTGAACTTCATTTTGTTTCAGGTCATAGATGGGGAAAAATGCCTTGTTGTACTAATGATTCGCCAGGTAGTGCGCTCTAGAGTAGAGTTTCAATCATCAATGGTTGCTTCTTCAACTTTGGAATATGCTCTATGTGGCCAATTTCTGAGGGAATCATACCAAACAGGGCCCAAATCTTCTTATGGGTCGAAGAGCAATGCTGCCTGCTTTAACATAAGCCTCTGAGTAGTGGATGGATGGTTAATACCTTGACATAGTCAGGATCCATCATCTCCTGGCACTTTTGGACCAATCTTCCAAACAGGCTAGCATTAGTACCAATGATGATTGGAGTGTTGGCCCTTCCTCGGGTTTCAGACACACCAGTGCCATCACAGGTACAGTTCTTAAATCCAAATGACCTTCTCTGGAAATTCAAATCCCTGCCACTCTAACACAGCAGCCTGTAGCTCAAAATTTGTCACAGTGAAACATAGCAAAATATACCAGAATTGAGATAAGCTTTTTGGGACAGGTCTCTGTTCGGGTGCCACTTGTGTAACCCCTGACTTCCTATGGTACCCTGTGACTACTTATGTTCACAGGAGGTAAGCCAGAAGACATTATCAGATAAAAAGAGAATGAGCAGGAAAAAAATAAATACCCCCTTTTCCTGTACATTCAGGGTTCTGGGACCCTGATCCACTAGAGCTATATGGATAAATGTACCCAGCTGCTCAGAGAATTCCTCTGCCAGCTTCATACAAAAAATATATATAACCAATGAGGCAGGCTGGCAATTCAATCTAATAGCTTTACTATAAATCGGGGGGGGGGGGGGGGGGGGGGGGGGGGGAGAGTAACAAATAACAGGAACAACTGGACTAAGGTACAAGGTGCATATAAAAATAACTCTCTCTTATACACAAGTGTTAATTTCTTAAAATTCAAGCTCCAGTCAGGCAACTATAAATTAAGGGGTCTGACAAAAAATAATTTACCCAAGGTGATTCTATGCTTGTTGTGCACTTAAAGTTAATCCTTTTCTCTGTTGGGACCCAAGTAACTGTAGGAGCTCTTAACTATGAAGGTGATGTCCAAAAGAACAGATATTTTAACGCTTTGAAGTACATAATGCCATTTCTTTTCTGTGTGTTTGTCCCTGTGGTGCTGGTAAGTTTCTGAACACTACCTAGTTAAAGGTTAGACGATAAAAAGAAAAAAAAAAAAAAAAAAAAAAAAAGAGCACCTTATGTGTTTCAATAAAAGCCTTTGCCTTTCTTTTTCCAGATACTAGCCAGGTTACTAAGGCAGTCTCCTTTTTATTCTCCGCTAGTGAAAATCTCTGCAGCTGAAACCAGATGCTGTGTTTAAGGGATTTCTTTATGTCTTCTTTAGGCTTGAAGAGATCATCTTGTCTCTTTTTCTCTCAGGTCCTGTGTGGTTTCTGATGCTGGGTCTCCCCATTCCATAACTTTTTCACTCAAAGAATAGTTAAGCTCTGGAACTTGTTGCCAGAAGATGTAGTAACAGCGGTTAGGCTATCTGGATTAAAAAAAAAAAAAAAAAAAAAAAAGATTTGGACAAGTTCCTGGAGGGAAAAGTCCACAGTCTGTTATTGAGATGGACATGGTGGAAGCCACTGCTTGCCCCAGAATTTGTAGCACGGAATGTTGATAATAATTGGGTTTCTGCCAGGGACTTGTGACCTGGATTGGCCACTGCTAGAAGCAGGATACTGTGCTAGATGGACCCAGAATGAGAAAAAAAGAAACTGCTCACTTCTCTCTAACACTCTTCTCCTTTAACTCCTGTTTCTCAGGCTGAAAAACTGAATCCTTCAAAATAGCCAATAGTACCTCTCTGCTATTTGCAGTAGTTGTCTATGGAGTGTACACACAGCTACTTTATTGCTATCCTTGTTGCCATACCATCTGAGCCCTGCTTGCTGAAACTCCTGTTATTTCATTTCTGAAAGATTCAGTCAATACAAGAATCCTTCATCCTCATCCTCTCACAAGTAATGAGTATTATTGCAGTATTTTACATAACTATGCATTTAATTGTACAATTATGTGTTTCCTGACATCAACTGGAGTTTTCCATGTGTTTTGTTAATGTTTTCCTAATGGCTATTCTGTCCAAGGGTTTCTTCTTGATTATTTTAATTTAAAAAAATTGGGTATTGCCCCTTTAAGACGTCCAATCAGTGTTGCCGCTCCTTAAAAGGCTCTCTCGCCTTTCTCAAGTGCTTCTGAAGTTAGTTTTAGTCTAAGATCATTTTAAATGTGGCTTTACGGCATGCTTGGAAGACAGCTGCTGTTCTAAGAGTCTCAAGTAAAGATTTGCATTTAGAATTTGTATTAGGTTTGTATTTAAAAGTACCACAACATGCTTTGAGTGCTGAAAGTGAGCATGAACTAAATGCATGCAGCCAATTTACAGCAGGAGCTCAGCTCTTCTTGCACTTAAACAAGGGGCAAATATACAAATACAATGGGAAATGCAAAGTGTTACTCCAGGACTACTACTACTACTACTTGACATTTCTAAAGCGCTACTAGGGTTACGCAGCGCTGTACAATTTAACATAGAAAGACAGTCCCTGCTCAAAGGAGCTTACAATCTAACAGGAACTATCTATTGATTAAAACTGGACATGTGAACAGGTTAAGGAATAGGGACTTGAAACCTACGGATGAGCAATGGATATTTGCAGCCCAGAACAGTGGATTATGAACAAGATCATTCATAGCAAGTATAGAAAAAAAACTGATACAACAGACATCTACAGGTTCTCAAAGACAAAGCTGGAAATAATTTATCATCTTGCAGCAGGCTGCAAAGTTCTGATGGCAAAATGACACAATAAGGTGGAATGTCATATCTACTGGAAACTTTGTAAATATTACAACATTGGTTTACTGGAAAAGCACTAGTATCACAACTCTAAAAGAAATATAGAGCATGATGAGGTTAAAATTACCCCAGACATCCCTATTCTAACAGAAAGTTGAAAGCAAGGAAACCAGACATAGTAGTAAAAATAAAAATAAAAAACCAACCAGAATAGCATGGATCATACGGCTATCAGTCCCAAAAGACTACTCTATGAATCATGTGGGGAGAGAGAGGAAAAATCTTCAAGTACCAAGAAATGCAGTCAGTAATGAAAAAATATGGGAGAGAGACACTGAAATATTTCCCATCATTTTGGGTGCCACAGACGTGATTAAAAGGTTGCCTATACCTATTAGGTCTTAAGCACTTCAAAAGGAAGCTCTCTTTGGCATGATACTATGGTGAGAAGTAGCAAATTTGAGAGACTGAGATCAAACATCACATTATAGTGAGATTCATTACTGTCATGGTGTGTGCAAAACTAACCCACTGGGAGACATTGCCCCAAGAGGGAACAAACTTGCATATTCAATGATTGTCTAACCAGGAGCACAGTGTGTTTACAGTAATTTTCTGTTCTACTGGAAGTCTGAGAGGCATTTTTTTAACGCAATTGTTGCCACTGATGGGGGTGATGTTCCAGCACCCTTCATACACAAATGAGACAATCACCTCTGTTGTACATTTTAGCAAAAAATCGTAACATGTAAAATGCCATACAAAAGTAATAGCCAAGAAACTCTGTTAAGCATACATTAGAAACCAAACCTCAGCATTCTATTCACACTAATATATTACAAATGAACTCTCAGGGAAGGCAGTTCTCAAAACCCAGTTAGAAATCATTTTCCTGCAATAAAAAGATATCACCTACAATTTATTTGTTCTATTTCTACATAGCTCAAGTGGACTAACAAAGATATCATACTAGAACTTTACAGAAATAAAATCAGCAATAATAAACAATCTAATCCAATACCTCCTTTGCAGTTTAAGGCAGATTAACACATGCAATGAGTACAGAAACCCACAGCCTGTTACAGTAAAACTGCAGTTGCTTCTCTGTAGCCAGGGAACACTAAAATCTTTTAAAATAAAAAAAACCTTTTCTCTTGCTCATTCCCAACAACCCACTCTCCCCAAGCTCACTCCCCTGCAAGTCACTCTTTTGGAAAATGTGTAGGAAGAAAGCTTGTGTGCCCTACTTAAAAATAATGTACTTAACAGAACCTATACATGCTCCGCTACAAGAAGACCTAGATTTCTATTAAAAAGCATTCTCTTTAGGTGGCTGTACAGATGGAATAACCTACACCACTGTGGATTATTTCAACCAAATATTGCATTATTTTACTTTCATTTTTTGACTAATCAAGCTGTGTTTTATGTTTTGGTGTACCATCATTCAAAGGAACTGAACAGTACAACAGCACTTAACTACAGCAGATCTTATTTATATACTAGTAAAAATGGCCCGTTTCTGGCGCCGATGAAACGGGTGCTAGCGGGCATGGGACTCCCTTCCCCTCCCCTTACGGTACCTGTTCGGTCGGGGCAGGAAAGAAAGAGCCCCCTCTTTCCTGCCCGTAGCGGTGGTGGTAGCTTGCATTGTGTGTGAGTCCGGCTCTCGGCGTTTGAAAATGGCCACCGAGAGTTGAAGTCTCGCGAGGCAGCTTGAACTCTCGGTGGCCATTTTCAAACGCCGAGTGCCGGACTCCCACACGATGCAGCAAGGAAACCACCGGTACGGGAGGAAAGAGGGGGCTCTTTCTTTCCTGGCCCGACCGAACAGGTACCTCTAGACCACCAGGGAGACACGCATAAGGGGAGGTGAGGTTAAGTGTGTGCTACCGTGGGCGGGGCAGTAAGTTGTAAGGGGCGGGGCTATGTGGCGAAAGGGGCGGTGTAGGGAAACATACTGCTCCCCATGTGTTAATTTGTTTTCGTGTTCCGCCCTCGACGTCATCACGTGGGACGCGAGGGCGGGGCATGAAGACGTTGTGGCTTCACCACCATAAAACCATGAACCGGTGTGTGAGTGACTTCAGTGACATCAGTGTCCTCAGAACGTTGAGGCTGTGTTTTATTATAGTAGATCTTTCAGTAAACAGCACTGTATATTTTTTCTGTATCAGCAGCACATCTGCCAATTAGAAATTATGCTTCACAATCAGATTATTAAAATAAATGCATTGAGCAAGTCATATATTAATATGCATCAATAGCCATGTAACAGTGTAAAAACATTTTTAATCCAGAGTTATATGATACACAGATCCCATGTGCAGCTGCCTCAGTAAGCTCTCACTGACCATAAAAATTATGAAACGTTTTGTTATACTAATCTACCAGAAACAAACAGGAGACAGTCTACTGCAGAAGCAGAACAGATAACCAAAGAGCAGCAGTGATCCAAGGAAGGACAAAAACAGTTTATCCAAATGTCAACTTTAATGGAAACAGGGCCCAAACTGGCCAAGTTTTGGAAAAACCTTCGTCAGTGGTCTCACACAGGTTTTCACAATACATTCACAGATTCAATGAATGCATGGGAATACCTATGTTTACAAGAAAATTTAGATACAATATCAAAAGTGAAAGAATATAGCCAACATCTGCACAGATAAAGCTCTGGTCCAATTCCAACATTCAGTAACCACCAAGTCTGTAAAATGTCTACAAGGAAAGTGATATTCTGGCACTGGGTTGACCAAGCTGCAAAATCCTATGGTTTGTGGAGGTGGAAGAAAAAGAAAAAGAAAAAACAGGTGAAGAGGTCTTAAGAGCCAAACCTCTGGCATCAGCTGAATTTGATCAGAAAAAATTAGAAATCAAGGAGAGGCTAGTGTAAAAAAATGACTAAGATGCTTGACTCCTAGCTTGCAACTCAACTATTGCTGATGAAGTTGTCCAGCTGACATCAGCTGTCCAAGATAATTCTGAAGTAGAGAGTAATGTCAGTGAACAAGAAGATACTCATTGCAATGAACCACAAAATTGAAAAGCAGGAAGGCAGCCAGAAATGTCTTTCAGGCCACCAGAACAATATTAAAACCTCTTGAGAAAAAGCAATACACGATTTATAAGTCTGCTGGAAGGTAATGATCTAGTAGGCTTCTTTACAACATGGCTCAACAAAGTACACAGTTTGAAAGTAAAATTAAGGTCAATCTTACAAAGAGTTTAGGCATTTGTTTCGGTTAATAAGCTGATCACGTATGGTAATAATTCACTTACAAAATTTTGGAGAGAAGAGAAAGTAACAGAAATGGACATGTCAATCTTCTGAAGCAGTAAGATTAACATTTAAAAATTCCTCAAGTGATCAAGTCTAAATCACAAAGGAATAAAGTTATGGCAAAATAACACACATTAATTAGCAATAATGAGCATTATTTGCCAATGAGAAGGAAAAGGAATCCGAAGTACAAAAAACCAACCAGAAGAACACAAGGCACCAAGGGCCTCCGGAGCTGGGATATCAGAAAGTTCTTTATTAAAAGACCCAACACAGACTGTGTTTTAATGTCTGTTAAAAAAATAAATCAAAACATATGCTTCCATAGAATGCACAGGCATGTAAATATACAGTGGTGGAAATAAGTATTTGATCCCTTGCTGATTTTGTAAGTTTGCCCACTGACAAAGACATGAGCAGCCCATAATTGAAGGGTAGGTTATTGGTAACAGTGAGAGATAGCACATCACAAATTAAATCCGGAAAATCACATTGTGGAAAGTATATGAATTTATTTGCATTCTGCAGAGGGAAATAAGTATTTAATCCCTCTGGCAAACAAGACCTAATACTTGGTGGCAAAACCCTTGTTGGCAAGCACAGCGGTCAGACGTCTTCTGTAGTTGATGATGAGGTTTGCACACATGTCAGGAGGAATTTTGGTCCACTCCTCTTTGCAGATCATCTCTAAATCATTAAGAGTTCTGGGCTGTCGCTTGGCAACTCGCAGCTTCAGCTCCCTCCATAAGTTTTCAATGGGATTAAGGTCTGGTGACTGGCTAGGCCACTCCATGACCCTAATGTGCTTCTTCCTGAGCCACTCCTTTGTTGCCTGGGCTGTATGTTTTGGGTCATTGTCGTGCTGGAAGACCCAGCCACGACCCATTTTTAAGGCCCTGGCGGAGGGAAGGAGGTTGTCACTCAGAATTGTACGGTACATGGCCCCATCCATTCTCCCATTGATGCGGTGAAGTAGTCCTGTGCCCTTAGCAGAGAAACACCCCCAAAACATAACATTTCCACCTCCATGCTTGACAGTGGGGACGGTGTTCTTTGGGTCATAGGCAGCATTTCTCTTCCTCCAAACACGGCGAGTTGAGTTCATGCCAAAGAGCTCAATTTTTGTCTCATCTGACCACAGCACCTTCTCCCAATCACTCTCGGCATCATCCAGGTGTTCACTGGCAAACTTCAGACGGGCCGTCACATGTGCCTTCCGGAGCAGGGGGACCTTGCGGGCACTGCAGGATTGCAATCCGTTATGTCGTAATGTGTTACCAATGGTTTTCGTGGTGACAGTGGTCCCAGCTGCCTTGAGATCATTGACAAGTTCCCCCCTTGTAGTTGTAGGCTGATTTCTAACCTTCCTCATGATCAAGGATACCCCACGAGGTGAGATTTTGCGTGGAGCCCCAGATCTTTGTCGATTGACAGTCATTTTGTACTTCTTCCATTTTCTTACTATGGCACCAACAGTTGTCTCCTTCTCGCCCAGCGTCTTACTGATGGTTTTGTAGCCCATTCCAGCCTTGTGCAGGTGTATGATCTTGTCCCTGACATCCTTAGACAGCTCCTTGCTCTTGGCCATTTTGTAGAGGTTAGAGTCTGACTGATTCACTGAGTCTGTGGACAGGTGTCTTTCATACAGGTGACCATTGCCGACAGCTGTCTGTCATGCAGGTAACGAGTTGATTTGGAGCATCTACCTGGTCTGTAGGGGCCAGATCTCTTACTGGTTGGTGGGGGATCAAATACTTATTTCCCTCTGCAGAATGCAAATAAATTCATATACTTTCCACAATGTGATTTTCCGGATTTAATTTGTGATGTGCTATCTCTCACTGTTACCAATAACCTACCCTTCAATTATGGGCTGCTCATGTCTTTGTCAGTGGGCAAACTTACAAAATCAGCAAGGGATCAAATACTTATTTCCACCACTGTATATTATTACAAGAAAGGCTCAAAGTAAAACTGTTACATAAAAGAAATATGTGAAAAACATACAAAGTGACGTTGCCTAAAAATGAAGAATTATTATGACAGTGACCTAATATTGTATATAAAATAAAAAGCCACTTGTTTGAATAATGAGGTTTATTTAATAGTGTTTCTGTGAAAACTTTTCCTTGTGTTATCTTTGACAAGTTAAATTGCTCTTTTATAATTTATTTATATTTGGACCACCCTTCTTTCTTTGAGATCTTAGCATTTTTAAGCATGAAGAACAATTATGATTCATATTTGTGTGAACTTGGTATACACAACATTTATCATTGTTCATATAGAAGTAAGCAGTTAATTATTAGTTCCTTTTGTTTAACAGTCAAGGTATGACATTTTTTACATGCAAGGAAGTCTAATATGAGTAGTATGACCATAATTTGACACCTTGGAGCTGCCATCCCTTTTGGCAACTCCATAGTTCGTGCCAACCCAACAGTTTTAAGGAAACTGCATTTCTGATTTTTAAATTACTGACTTTGCTATAATGGGTGCAATATATAGAATATGTTTTTTTTAGTAATTCAGCCCCTTTTTTGCACGCGGCTTACTTCCTTTGTAATGTGTGGACACACATAGTGTGCTTTTTAAGAAAGTAATTCTGTTTAAATTTTTTAATGGTTGAGATTAGTTTTCCATTATTATTTTTTCCCATCCAACAACACAGGACTGCAGGTTTCACTAGATGTAGGTCATGTCAGACAAATCTGATTGATTTCTTTGACAGGGTGACCAAAACAATTGGATGTGGGAGGGGCACTAGATGTGGTGTACTTGGATTTTAGCAAAGCCTTTGACACGGTTTTGCACAGGTGACTGATAAATAAACTAAAAGCCCTCAGTATGGGACCTAAAGCAACCAATTGGGTTAAAAACTGGTTAAATGGGAAGACAGAGGGTAGTGGTAAATGCAGCTTGCTCAGAGGAAAGGGTAGTTATCAGTGGTGCACAGCATGGATCATTCCCCAGGCCAGCTCTTTTTAACATCATAGTGAATGATATTGTGGAACAACTTTCTGGTAAAGTTCATCTCTTTGTAGATGATATCAAACTTTGTAATAGTGTGGACACCCTGGAGTGTGTGAATGGCATGAAGAAGGATCTAGCAAAGCTTGAAGAATGGTCCAATAATTGGCAACTAAGATTTAATGCTTAGAAATGCAGATTCATGTGCTTAGGTTAGAAAAAGCCAAGGGAATGGTACAATATAAGGGGTGAAGTGCTTCTGTGTACGAAAGAGAGTGATCATGTTCGAAGATCTTAATGTGGCCAAAACAGGTAGAAAAGGCGACAGACAGTCAAAGCCAGAAGTCTGCTCGGGTGCATAAGGAGAGGGATGACCAGCAAGAAAAAAAAAAGAGGCGATAGTGCCTTTGTACAAGTCTCTGGTGAGGCCCTATTTAGAGTACTGTGTGCAGTCTGGAGACCGCACCTACAGAAAGATATAAACAGGATGGAGTCAGTCCAGAGGGTGACTACTAAATTGATAAGCTGTCTGTCATAAAACACAGGGCCAGGCTTACGAACCTCAGCATGTATACACTGGAAGAGAGGGGGGGAGAGGGGGATACGATAGAGACGTTGAAATACCTCAGCGACATTAATGTACAGGAGGTGAGCCTTTTTCAAATGAAGGAAACCCCTGGAACGAGAGGGCATAGGATGGAATTAAGAGGAAATAGGCTTAGGAGGAATCTAAGAAAATACTCTTTCACGGAAAGGCTTGTGGATGCGTGGAATGGCATCCTGGTGAATGTCATGGAGACAAGGATTGTGTCAGAATTTAAGAAAGCATGGAACAGGCACGTCGGATCTCTTAGGAAAAAGAGGAGATAGTGGTTACTGAGGATAGGCAGACTGGATGGACCATTTGGCCCTTATCTGCCGTTATGTTTCTAGGTAGCTCAAAGGAAGTATATATTTCTCACTGAGACCACTCCCACTGGGTCTGTGATTGACATATCTTATTTTCAGATCCCGACCTAGAGAGCTTCCATTTTAAATAGATTGTGCACATGTATACATACTAATTTTGATGCTTTGTAACGCCGCCAGTGAGATGCACTTCTGAGGCGTGGTTTTGATTAAGCTACAGTTGGACCATACGGTAAGTTTTTAAGGGACGAAGCAACGTTCTTGGGGATTAATAATCTCTATCTCTTGGGTCAGAGTAGATACAATGGTATCTTGTGGTTTGGCTGTGTATAATGGATTTTTTTTGTACATGAAGGGTGGAAGCTGGAGTTGTGAAGGTAACTGCATCTATCTATAGGTTTCCTGTACATAGATATTTGTATATAGCCATTGCTGATGAAAACTGTAGTTTACAAAAAAATTGGAAAAAAGGAAATAATTATAAATCCAATCATCCACCATATAAAGAGAAAAAAGACCCAAGATAAGAAATAAAATATTAATAAAAAGAAGAAAATTCTAATAGGCTATCACTCACTCATGATGCCCACCCAAATCCATCACTACAACAGTGTACATAAGAGACTATACAATAACATTTAACTCTTCCTTACCTAAAAGAAATTCCTCCAACTGTTTTGGCTCAAAAAAATTGAAATTGTTTACCCTGAAAAACTACAACATACAAACAAGGAAATTTAAGCACAAAGTTGGGACCTAAAGCTTGAACCCTCTGCCTTAAAGCCAGAAAAGCTCTGAAAAGTGCAGAAAAATACTGCACAAGATGTCTTTAGCACAGAGAGGCCACAGATCTTCCTTGCTGCTGTTGCCTCTGTTACCACCTATGGTGGTTTCAAAAGTCCTGTCGTGAAAGAGCAGCACCATAAATCCTCTGGCTTAGCATTGTAAATCATATATTGTTCACTGTGGGGGGAGGGGGGTTGGCATCTTTGTCCTAGTTTCTTCTTCCTCAGCGGTATTTGCTGTTACCTCTACTCAAGTGGTATGTTTGGGTGGCTCAAGAGGCTCTTAATAACCCGGGAACTGATAAAGACGCCTCTTCTGCAGCACACCCTCAGCACTATTCACTGCTCAGCAGTAGCTACCACACTGTGGAGCCCTTTTCACTAAAAGGCACTAAGAAATAGCTTACCACTTTATCGCGGGACTTGCCCACATTTTAAGCCCATTTCTAACAAGGCCCCAAAACAGGGCTTTTTTCTTTTTGCAGGTTCCATGCTAATCGTTCCATTGCAGGTTAGCATGCAAGACCTGCAAAAATATTAACAAAGGAGGACTTACTGCCTCCTGAACACATTAGCTAGATAATGTTTCCACACCTATTCCGCACCCATGAAACACCCCCTCCCAAAAAAAAACCAAACGAAA
This sequence comes from Microcaecilia unicolor, assembly GCF_901765095.1. NCBI lineage: Eukaryota > Metazoa > Chordata > Amphibia > Gymnophiona > Siphonopidae > Microcaecilia > Microcaecilia unicolor. Next base: position 598,096,860 of record NC_044032.1, read on the forward strand.
GTGCATGATTAGCATACACTATCAAGCAAATTATCGCAGAACACCAAAGCATTTTGCTTTAAACCTTTTCCCCCTGCATTATGCACACTTTAGTGCTTAACAGCATGGGCCCCTGTGTTAGCCGTCTTCTTTCCCTTCCTCTCTCCCCAGATCTCAGAACACTATTCTGATGCTCCCACATGGCTCTATTTTTGTCAATAAACAACGACATATAGAGCACCATTCCAAAAACAAAGCCAGAGTCATGTTCTAGAGACAGATTTTACATAAGTGAAGTCAATGTATCTCTTTCATTTTTTTTTATGAACATTTTTTCATTTTTACTGATGACTGTCTTTCAACAGGAACAACTGGAGGTTAGCTATCAAAAGAAATGACAATCTCTTTCATGGACACAACAGCATACCCATTTCAATATTCAAGTGAACTTCATGTGGTGCTAGAAAGAAGAAATACTTCCTGAACCTCCTGACCTATTAACGACAACAAATTACAATGCATAGAGAGCATTAATCTGTCTGGAGTGTCAACTTTATTACTTACTTCACTGAACAATTGTAAGGCACCAACAATTAGAAGATATCGCACAAACACTACTGTACTGCCTTTATTTTCCATTTGCATTTCAACTGTATTTACTGCATCATGTATATGTTTAGAATACATTTTCTCAGGTTTATTAAAAAAAATTTTTTTTTTAATATGGATTCTCAAGAAATAGGACATACGTATTCTGATCTCATTTTTATTGTTATGGAAACACTGCAGAATCTGTGGCAGGAAATTTCAATCATATTTTAACCCAGCATGAACACTAGATACACCATTTAGGTACAGTATAGCCACACAATATAAATAAGTTAGAATGGTCCAGCTTCTTTTGAATGTACGCAGTCAATACTATGCAAATTTATTTTACATAGTAACATAGTAGATGACGGCAGAAAAAGACCTGCACAGTCCATCCAGTCTGCCCAACAAGATAAACTCATATGTGCTACTTTTTGTGAATACCCTACTTTGATTTGTACCTGTCCTCTTCAGGGAACAGACTGTATAAGTCTGCCCAGCACTATCCCCGCCTCCCAACCACCAGCCTTGCTCCCACCACCGGCTCTTCCACCCAATCTTGGCTAAGCTCCTGAGGATCCATTCCTTCTGAACAGGATTCCTTTATGTTTATCCCACGCATGTTTGAATTCAGTTACCGTTTTCATTTCCACCACCTCCCACGGGAGGGCATTCCAAGCATTACAACATGAGGGCTTGTTTGTTTTTAACACATTTTGTGAAAGAAGCCAGTCATTTTTGCAATTGACAAGTTAAGGATGATCAATATGAAGTTGCCTTTTGTTGCCAGGATCCTATTGATTCATAGGATGTTAACCAATCAGTATTTGGCTAAACTTCTATCAACTGCTGTTTTCAGGCATGCTGTGCCCAAATAATTCCCCTGACCTTGCATACACCAGTCACGTAAAAGCATGTACATTTTGATATGTGGGGAATAAGCAGCATTTTATCGTGTATGCTTGTATATACACACAAAAAAAAGCCTTTATGAAATTACTTTTATATAAGAAAGTTGCTGAATAATGGTGTGTATGAAGCATTCATTTCTTCGCCTTATTTTTTGTCACTGTGTATATTTTTTTTTATTAATTGTCTTTATAAAACAGGCATAGTTCAAATGGATTTCAACCCACATAGACTGGGTCGTCCTGTTATAAAAATTAAGCCCATACTCTAATATGCTCATCCCAATCCCTCCCCACAAAAGTGTGACGACTACTCCAATCTTCCAATATAACCCTCTTCCTTATGAGTTGTCTCCAACAAAATAGAGTCTCATGCAGCCCAAACTAACTCCCCTAATCCCTCTCTCCAGTAGTCACTCAAGTAGCATAACCTATAGAATCACAGAGTACTAATATGTTAATTTAATAATCAAACCATCTTGGTCCTAGTGAGGAAGTAACATCATCACCCGATATGGTCGACTAATCTCAAGAGGGCTCAGAAGCCTCAGCGAACAAGTCAGTTTACCTTAGGTAGTTTGGTGCACTATTCCTCACCAAGTGGTGGAAGTCTTTTTGGAGTAGCCCAACAATCATGACCAATAAACGAAATGTGATGGATTTAAAGGATTTTGCTATGAAGTTGACGGATCCGTTAGCAAGGAGGTGAGGGCAGCAGTTGCAGATGCCATATACATGACAGCACCGAGTCTGGCCGTGTGCACAGCAGGGAGCCCTGATCAGCAACAAGTGCAGTTCAGCAGGGCAGAGTGGAGGAGCTGGAGATGAGAGCGGAAAAGTGGGGTTTCTTCCAGGATTTTAAAAAAGAAATCCAGGACCTCAAAGGGGGCATTATTGAAAAACTGGCAGCACTGCAAATAGATGAAAGACTGGTGGCTGAGTGAAGGACGTACAGCTGCACAAACAGGTGCACAAACCTGAATTTAACACAGAGGGGTGAACAAACATGTGGATAAAGGTGAGCAACTTGATGCTGTGCATCTTGATTTTCAAAGGGCGTTTGACAAAACACCTCATGAAAGACTCCAGAAGAAATTGGAGAGTCATGGGATAGGAGGTAGTGTCCTACTGTGGATTAAAAACTGGTTAAAAAATAGAAAACAGAGTAGGGTTAAATGGTCAGTATTCTCAATGAAGGGCAGATAGTGGGGTTTCCCATGGGTCTGTGCTGGAATCGCTGCTTTTTAACATATTTTTAAATGATCTATAGATGAGAGAAACTAGTGAGGTAATTAAATTTGCTGACAACACAAAGTTATTCAAAGTTGTTAAATCGCAAGAGGATTGTGAAAAATTACAAGAGGACCTTACGAGACCGGGAGACCAAATGGCAGATGATGTTTAATGTGAGCAAGTGCAAAGTGATGCACATGGGAAAGAGGAACCCGAATTATAGCTACGTAATGCAAGGTTCCACGTTAGGAGTCACAGACCAAAAAAGGGATCTAGGCTTTGTCTTTGATGATACGTTGAAACCCTCTGCTCAGTGTGCTGCAGCGGCTAAGAAAGCAAACAGAATGTTAGGTATTATTAGGAAAGGAATGGAAAACAGAAATGAGAATGTGTTAATACCTTTGTATCAGTCCATGGCATGACCGCACCTCGAATATTGTGTTCACTTGTGCTCGCCACATCTCAAAAAAGACATAGTGGAATTAGAAAAGGTACAGAGAAGGGCGCCGAAAATGATAAAGGGGATGGGACAACTTCCCTATGAGGAAAGGCTAAAGCAGCTAGGGTTCTTCAGCTTAGAGAAAAGACGGCTGAGGGGAGATATAATAGAGGTCTATAAAATAATGAGTGGAGTGGAACAGGTAGACGTGAATCGTTTGTTTACTCTTTTCAAAAATATTAGGACTAGGGGGCATGCGATGAAGCTACAAAATAGTAAATTTAAAATGAATTGGAGAAAACGTCTCTTCACTCAACTGCTACTGTAATGATGTCAGAGGAATTACACATACAAACTGCACATAGGCAATCAGGCCTAACCAGATCACTGCCGTTATACTAAGCAACTCTCAAAAATTATTTCACTAACTGAAATCTAATCAGGTCAGTAATATAAGTTAGAACGTTTTAACTGTGTCACTATAGCTGTAAAAATTATCTATGGGGCTGGACAGCAGCTTGTACCTAAACAAATTCTTAGAACACTGACAAGCAAAAATAAACTGTACCAGATGAAATAAAATACAGGAAGCATTGTAGTAACTGTATTACCTGGACATTTTCTTCAGTGACCTGAATTTCAGCAGTGTAAACATAGTCAATAAGCATTTTTAACGTCCAACCATCAACCTCCTTGATTCGAACCCGTTTTGCGCGGCTCTCACTCATCTCACCTGTAGGGGGAACACAGAACACTATTAGCATTTACTGTCATTTTTGGAAAGTAGCACAAGAAATTTGGCAGGTGCAGTGTCACTATGTAGAATGTCCCAAGTCAAACTGATGTGGTGACTGCTTTAGGCTTCTATGTCTGACCAGTGCCTTTCTTTTGCTTTCTTTGTGATTTACCAACACCTCTCTTGTCTATAGAGAATTTGATTATGACCCCTGAGGCAGGTGGGCATCCCCGCTGAAACACGACCAGCATCGGGTCTTTTGACCGGTGCTCTGAATAAAGTGGTATTAAACAATATCTCCTGTGGTGGTTCATCTTTTGGCCAACCTATACTTTGCCCTGTTTGCACTGCCTTTTCGTAAAGGTTCCTTCCTGTTTTCATGTGCCTGCATGTCCCAAGTAACATGGATGGCACTACCAGAATCCTAGACCATGCATTCTCAAAGTGTCAAAGTGGTCTCATAGCATAACCAACAACTCTTGCTGGAGGCCATGTTGACCATTTTTCCTAAAATACCCAATTACTGCTAGTTGGTTCTTCAACTATAGTCAAAATTAGACATGGTATTGATACTTTACCGACGGCTAGACAATTCAGTACTAATTGTCATTCCCAACACAGTATATATGTTCATCTCTTTTGTATGACCAGGGCTGCCGAGAGGGGGGACAAAAGTCCCGGGGCCCAGGCCTCCAGGGGGGCCCGGCGCCGCCTGGCCCGCCCTCCGTCACTCCCAGAACTAACCTTAAGCCTCCTTCCTTCCATGTCCCGCCCTCGCCTGACGTAACGTCCGCAAGGGCGGGGCACAGAAGGAAGGAGGAGAGGTCTGCCCTGCCGCTGCTGGCTGCGAAATGAAAGGAGGCTTAAGGTTAGTTCCGAGGGCCCGGACCGATAGCGGGCGGGGTGGGCGGGGCCCGGCGGCGGCCTTGTCCCGGGCCTGGCTCCGGCTCTCGGCGGCCTTGTGTATGACCTTATTTTAAATCATTCAAATTCAAAACTTTCCCACAGAGATTCAGCTGCTTACTTTTTTCACATAGAAAACTCACCTCTGTGACTTACAAACTCATCAGCTCTTTCAAAATATACTTAAAAACTCATTTATTAATATTAATTTTGATTAACTTTAATTAATCTTTAGAGTCGCTTGCCAATGGTGCTGACATGGGCCACGTTTCGCAATATAAGCTGCTTCAGGGCAAGTTCTAAAAAAAAGAAACTGGGTTAAGTAAAATACTCAACCAATTTCTAAGTTAATCTGTAGCATGGCCAGGCCATAGCACCGAGCACATGTATTTGAACAATGTTACTTTTTACCATTATAAAAATATTTCTTGCATGTCATTTTATTTTCAGCTAATTCCAAAGAATGTACAGTGGAACCCCGCTATAATACATCCCACAATAATACAAACTCACATATAACATGATCATGTAATGGCTCTTTTTTTTGGTCATATAGCTCCTCAATCAGCACTCCACTTCAGGCTGGCTACGCCTGATGAAAAACACTCCAGGCAATGTCTTGCCAGACCAGGGGGACCTGCTTCCTCACCTACGTGGAAACAACTTTGGGAGAGGTCAGGCTATGCAGCTGAAGGCCCCCACGACTGCTGGAAACCACTCCAGGAGAGTTCTGGCTATGCGGCTATAAAGCAAAGATACATACCTTTAGCAGGTATTCTCCGAAGACAGCAGGCTAATTGTTCTCACATGTGGGTCGACGTCCGCGTCGGCCCGGGAAACCGGCAATATTCCCAGCAAAATATTTAAAATTTTTTCCAGAGCCTTCTGGCGCACGTGCAGCCTGCACCACGCATGCACGGCCATTTTCCGTCAGTCGCTTGAGCGTTCCCGCTCAGTTTAATCAAAAACAAATAAACAACAACTCCAAAGGGGAGGTGGGCAGGTTTGTGAGAAAAATCAGCCTGCTGTTCTCAGAGAATACCTGCTACAGGTATGTATCTTCGCTTTCTCCAAGGACAAGCAGGCTGCTTGTTCTCACATGTGGGGTTTCCCTAGCCCCCTAGACTCACTCAAACAATGAGCACTGGTCAATTGGGCCTCGCAACGGCGAGGACACAACATAGATTGACCTGAAAACAAACAACTAACTGAAAGTGCAGCCTTGAACAGAACAAAAATGGGTCTGGGGGGTGGGGGGGGGGGTGGAGTTGGATTCTAAACCCCGAACAGATTCTGCAGCACCGACTGCCCAAACCGAATGTTGCGTCGCGTATCCTGGTGGAGGCAATAGTGTGATGTGAATGTGTGGACTGTTGACCACGTTGCAGCCTTGCAAATCTCCTCAATGGAGGCTGACTTTAAGTGAGCCACTGATGCAGCCATGGCTCTAACATTATGAGCCGTAAAATGGCCCTCCAGAGTCAGCCCAGCTTGGGCATAAGTGAAGGACATGCAATCTGCTAGCCAATGGGAAACTGTGCATTTTCCGATGGCAACTCCCCTCCTGCTGGGATCAAAAGAGACAAACAACTGGGCGGACTGTCTAAAGGGCTTCGTCCGCTCCACGTAAAAGGCCAATGCTCTCTTGCAGTCCGAGGTGTGCAAACTGCTTTCGCCAGGGCGGGTATGAGGATGGGGAAAGAATGTTGGCAAGACAATTGACTGGTTCAGATGGAACTCCGACACCAACTTTGGCAGGAACTTAGGGTGCGTGTGGAGGACTACTCTGTTGTGATGAAACTTGATATAAGGTGCATGCACTACCAAGGCCTGAAGTTCACTGACTCTACGAGCTGAAGTAACAGCCACCAAGAAAACGACCTTCCAGGTCAAGTACTTCAGATGGCAGGAATTCAGTGGCTCAAAAGGAGCTTTCATCAGCTGGGTGAGAATGACGTTGAGATCCCATGACACTGGTGGAGGTTTCACAGGGGGCTTTGACAAAAGCAAACTTCTCATGATGTGAACAACTAAAGGCTGTCCAGAGATAGGCTTACCCTCTACACGGCGGTGATAAGCACTAATCCCACGAGGGACTGGCAAAAGTACACCTGAGAATGAAATGGATATAGCACCGTTCACAGAAGAGAGTGTGTATCAACAACTTGGAAAGCTAAAGGTGGACAAAGCCATGGGACCGGACGGGATCCACCCCAGAATATTGAAGGAGCTCAGAGAGGTCCTGGCGGGTCCTCTTAAAGATTTGTTTAATAAATCCTTGGAGACGGGAGAGGTTCCGAGGGACTGGAGAACAGCGGAGGTGGTACCTCTTCACAAAAGTGGTGATAGGGAAGAAGCTGGAAACTACAGGCCAGTAAGCCTCACTTCAGTTATTGGAAAAGTAATGGAAGCCATGCTGAAGGAAAGGATAGTGAATTTCCTAGAAGCCAACAAGCTGCAAGATCCGAGACAACATGGTTTTACCAGAGGGAAATCGTGCCAAACGAATCTCATTGAATTCTTTGATTGGGTAACTGGAGAATTGAATCATAGACGTGCTATAGACGTAATCTACTTAGATTTTAGCAAAGCTTTTGACACGGTTCCTCACAGGAGGCTCTTAAATAAACTAGATGGGCTGAAGATAGCTCCCGAAGTGGTGAACTGGATTAGGAACTGGTTGACGGACAGACGACAGAGGGTGGTGGTAAATGGAGTTCGATCGGAGGAGGGAAAGGTGTGTAGCGGAGTGCCTCAGGGATCGGTGCTGGGGCCGATTCTGTTCAATATATTTGTGAGTGACATTGCCGAAGGGTTAGAAGGTAAAGTTTGCCTATTTGCGGATGATACTAAGATTTGCAACAGAGTGGACATCCGGGAGGGAGTGGAAAGCATGAAAAGGGATCTGAGGAAGCTAGAAGAATGGTCTGAGGTTTGGCAATTAAAATTCAATGCGAAGAAATGCAAAGTGATGCATTTAGGGAGTAGAAACCCACGAGAGACATATGTGTTAGGCGGGGAGAGTCTGATAGGTACTGAGGGGGAGAGGGATCTTGGGGTGATAGTATCCGAGGATCTGAAGGCGACGAAACAGTGTGACAGGGCGGTGGCCGTAGCGAGAAGGTTGCTAGGCTGTATAGAGAGAGGTGTGATCAGCAGAAGAAAGGAAGTGTTGATGCCCCTGTACAAGTCGTTGGTAAGGCCCCACCTGGAGTATTGTGTTCAGTTTTGGAGGCCGTACCTTGTGAAGGATGTTAAAAAAATGGAAGCGGTGCAAAGAAAAGCTACGAGAATGGTATGGCATTTGCGTTCCAAGACGTATGACCAAAGACTTGCTGACCTGAACATGTATACCCTGGAGGAAAGGAGGAACAGGGGTGATATGATACAGACGTTCAAATACTTGAAAGGTATTAATCCGCAAAAAAATCTTTTCCGGAGATGGGAAGGCGGTAGAACGAGAGGACATGAAATGAGATTGAAGGGGGGCAGACTCAAAAAAGATGTCAGGAAGTATTTTTTCACGGAGAGGGTGGTGGATGCTTGGAATGCCCTCCCGCGGGAGGTGGTGGAGATGAAAACGGTAACGGAATTCAAACATGCGTGGGATATGCATAAAGGAATCCTGTGCAGTAGGAAGGGATCCTCAGAAGCTTAGCTGAAATTGGGTGGCGGAGCAGGTGGGGGGAAGAGGGGTTGGTGGTTGGGAGGCTAGGATAGGGGAGGGCAGACATACGGTCTGTACCAGAGCCGGTGATGGGAGACGGGACTGGTGGTTGGGAGGCGGGAAATACTGCTGGGCAGACTTATACGGTCTGTGCCCTGAAAAGACAGGTACAAATTCAAGATATGAGTTTATCTTGGGCAGACTAGATGGACCATGCAGGTCTTTTTCTGCCGTCATCTACTATGTTACTAATCGCATTAAGGTGAACTCTTATGGAGTTGGTCTTGAGACCAGACTCTGACAAGTGTAGAAGGTATTTAATCAGGGTCTGTGTAGGACAAGAAAGAGATCTACGGCCTTGCTGTCACACCAGACGGCAAACCTCCTACATTTAAAAGAGTAACACTTCTTTGTAGAATCTTTCCTGGAAGCAAGCAAGACTCGGGCGACACCCTCTGAAAGACCCAAGAAGGCGAATTCTAAGCTCTCAACATCCAGGCCGTGAGAGCCAGAGACTGGAGGTTGGAATGTAGAAACGACCCCTTGTTCTGAGTGATGAGTGTCGGAAACACTCCAATCTCCACAGTTCTTCGGAGAATAATTCCAGAAGAAAAGTGAATCAAATCTGTCTCAGTCAGTAATGTGCAATCAGAATCATAGTTCTGCAGTCTTGCTTGCGTTTCAACAAAGTTTTTCCTACTAGAGGTATCAGAGGCTAAGCATACAGGAAACCTATCACCCAAATTCAGAAGGAAGGAATCTGATGCTTGTCTGTCATGTGCCTGAAGCCTGGAACAGAACTGAGGAACCTTGATCTGAGTGGCAAAAAGATCCACCAAAGGGGTGCCCCATGCTCAAAAGACCCATATTGAGAGACCAATCATGTGGTTGCATTATCCTGCTCAGTCTGTCAGCCAGGATGCTCTTTGCGCCCACCAGATAAGTGGCTTGAAGGAACATGCCATACAGGAGAGCCCAATGCCACATCCGAACAGCTTCATGACACAGAGGGCGTGATCTGGTACCCCCCCTGCTTGTTAATGTAATACATTGAAATCTGTCTGTTTGGACAAGAATAATTTGATGGGACAGTCTATCTCTGAAAGCCTTCCGAGCATTCCAGACCACTCAAAGCTCCAGGAGGTTGATCTGAAGATTTGTTTCCTGGAGAGACCAAGCTCCTCAAGTGTGAAGTCCATCTATATGAGCTCCCCATCCCAGGAGAGACGCATCAATTGTCAGCACTTTTTGTGGCTGAGGAATTTGGAATGGAAGTCCTAGTGTCAAATTGGATTGAATTCTATATGAGCTCCCCATCCCAGGAGAGACGCATCAATCGTCAGCACTTTTTGTGGCTGAGGAATTTGGAATGGAAGTCCCAGTGTCAAATTGGATTGAATTGTCCACTACTGAAGAGAGCGAACAAGCTCTGGGGACATTTGGATGACATTTTCCAGGTTTCCTATGGCTTACCACTGAGAAGCCAGGGTCCATTGAGCTGGTCTCATGTGAAGACATATCATGGGTGTAACATACACTGTGGAAGCCATGTAGCCCTGCAACCTCAACATCTGCCGAGCTGTGACCTACCGAGAGGTTCGAACCTTGGATGCCAGCAAGACAAGATTGTTTGCTCTGGCATCCAGGAGGAAGGCTCGTACCTTCTGTTTGTCTAGCAAGGCTCCTATGAATTCTAATTTCTGGACAGGATCTAGATGGGACTTGGGGTAGTTTGGATTCCCTACGAGATGTCAGAGCAGATACGGTAGTATCTTGTGACTTGGCATTTAGCAATGGCTGACAAAATGGTGTGCACACAAAGCCTTGGTATGGGAAACCACATCATCGGGCAAAACCAAAGTGCCATCTGCCACCAAGCTCTACGCGCAACCTGCACTGCAAACTCCCGCTGTGGAACATCTCCACTGCCACACTGCCCCCCACTAAGCCCCGACCAAGCAGATTGCAGGAAAAAAAAAAAAACAAGAGGATCACTCACCACCAGAAGAGAAGTGGACCTCTGAACCAGTGGAGTTCCCAGAAAGAACCCACCGCCCCAGCAGCACTCCAGGCTCACCAGAGGAAAAACCTTCCAGGCATAGGGTTTCTGTTCTAGTGGTGTCTTTTTTTTTTTTTTTTTTGGCTTATGAGGAAGGCAAATGTAGCACAGCCAGGAAACCCAAGGCAAAAAACACTGGGAGAAGGGGAAACATGGGGTAAGGCAGGGACCTGGACACCAATTATGCCCGCAAAGCTGGCTCCTTGGCCACACACTCCCTGGCTCAACTGGCTAGGCTTAGCCAAGAAGTCCCCCCCCCCCCCACCTTCCCAAGAATCCAGGAGCTGGAGGGAATCAGTCCACCACTTGCAGGAGAAAGAGATATACTAAGTGACTGGACATCCAGGATCACTGCCTTCACTTCACCGTTCTCTATCACCACCTGCTGGTAGATGGATACAGCTGTAGAGGCTAAGGATGACCACATCAGTAGTTTGGCTAGGCCTAATCTCGTGATTCTCTTGCCCCATCTCTGCTGGACAGTGCCCGATAAGAAGGGTGGCATATAAAAAAATAAATTAAAAACCTTGATGGCGGGGGGGGGTGTCACGTGATGACGTACAGCTGAACGGACATCCCTGACACCGGCTCCAAGGCTAAAAACCGGCAAAATAAACAGCGACTAGCCCTGAGAAGCGATCCCAAACCAGGCCCCTACGAACAGGGACAGTGAGAGCAGCAGAAAGAGTGCTCGAGGGACCTCATCAGTTGAGCATCCGGAGGGTATGCCCGCTAAGACCCCGCGGGGGAAGAGAAACGCTTGTGCTGTGTAGTCCAAGATGGCGGCGGTCTCGGAGACCCCGACAATCAAACCATTACCATCTGAGCTGGTAAGGGAGCTGGCGCAACAAATAACAGCGATGTTGGAGGACAAATTATCAAAACTCCAGTCATCGGTGGACCAAATTCACGAAACGCTAGAGCGTCAGAGCGCCCGCTTGCAGCACGTGGAAGAACGAGTATCACAGTGCGAAGACGCGGCTATAGGCACAAATGACCGGATTGCAGCACTTGAACGGAAGTTCGACCAATTAGCGCAAAAAGCGGATGATCTTGAAAACCGCAGCCGGCGCAACAATCTCCGGATCGTGGAGCAGTGGCTGCCTCAGGAGTTGGGCCTGGAGCTTGGCGGGAAAGCCCTACAAGTTGAGAGAGTGCATAGAGTGGGAGCAATGCGCGCAAATGAGAACAGGCCGAGACAACTGCTGGCAAAAGTGTTGAATTACTCCGATAAAGAAGCAATTTTACAGGCGTACAGAGGTAAACCGAGCCTTACCTATGAAGGAGGAAAAATACTCCTTTTTCAGGACTATTCAACTATAGTGTCTGACCACAGGAAGGTGATGGGACGCCATTGTAAAAGGCTCTATGACAAGGGGATCCGATTCGCTCTGCTTTATCCAGCGAAAGTGAGGGTGCTGCATGAGAACAAGACTATTTATTTCACTGAGTTGACAGAGCTGGAAGCATTTGTAAACGGTTTGCAGTAAGATAAAAGCATGAAATAGAACATGAGTTTGGCAGTGAATTTCTTTTTTCCTGTGATGGGTCACCAAAGTTCCGGAGCAATTGGTCACCTGGAGCTGAGAACCTCGGAGGAAAAGACGAATGCTTTATACAGTTGAACTGGGGGCCAGAGGCCTGGATGACACAGGGGAGAACGTTTAAATTGCTGAAACATGGAAGAGGTGTGATACCCAGATCAGTGTCAAGGCCTCTGGTCAGTTTCCCTGACATCAGTCTTCATCTGAGGAAGAATTAGAGACCCAGGTGACCAGAAAGCAGGACTATGAATCAGACTAGTTTCTTTTCCAAATGTTCTGTTACGTTTTGGTTAAAATGTTAGAAGTGGGGCCTGAGAGGGAATCGCTGAGGGAGAGGGGGGAAAGGCAGAGTTCTGAGAGGGGAGACCGGGGGAGTTAGTGGTGTGCACAGGGGAGTGTAAGTGTTGAGATCTGGCACAACCGGAGAGTGTGTGTGGGGGAAAAGGGGCAAAAGGGGGGGAGGGGATTACAAAGGTTGCGATTGCTCGTCAGGAAGGGACAGGTTCAGAATTGTAAGAGGGGGAAGCAGGACCCTAGATGTCTGCAGAGGCTAGGGAAACAGGGACCGATCCTAGGTGCCCAGCTGGGAGGCACTCAGGACATCTTAAAACAAAATTTTGACTGCTTTACTTGGCTGTTTGATACAATGAATGGCTAACCTCAAAGTAGTGACACTGAATGTTGATGGTGTACACTCCCCGGTGAAAAACGGGCAAAAATACTACAAGCACTTAAAAGACAGAAAGCCGAAGTAGCTCTGATACAAGAGACCCATTTAAACAAAACTGAACACCTCAAAATGAAACGGGACTGGGTTGGAGAAGTATTTTTTGCTTCTTATAATGGGAGGCAGCGTGGAGTAGCTATTTTGATCAGGAAAACACTAGCTTTTGACATGCATAAGTTATATCAAGATCCAGAAGGGAGGTATATCATAGTGGCGGGAACGTTGCAGGGTAAAAAGGTAGGGCTCTGCAATGTCTACGCGCCTAATATCTATTCTCACTAATTCTTCACAACACTGATAGCCAAACTGGTTACATTGGATAGTTATCAGTTAATTGCTGGAGGGGACTTTAATGTCATCAGTGACCCCTCAATTGGTTGCAAGCCCTCCAGAAAAGTGGGGAAAGACCATGATGACAAGGGGGTAAATCTGCTGATGAGGGAACTAGATTTAGTAGATATCTGGCGTCATCAGCATTTAGAAGAAATTGATTTCACCTTTTTTTCGCACCCCCATGGAGTTCACTCGAGGCTAGATTATTTGTTGGTCTCCCACTCAATGTGTTCAGCTGCGTCGCAGTCGGGAATTGGGGAGCCAGACGTGTCTGACCATGCCCCGGTGTGGGTGGAGTTGCATTGGGGAGATAGAGAAAGACCGGCACGCTGGCGGATGAAACTGGCGCTATACCAGAATAGGGAATTCCAAATCTATCTGAAAGAGTGGGACAGACTATTAATGGATAATGACGCGCAGTCCATGAGCCTGAGAATGTTCTGGGAGGCGGCCAAGGCAGTGCTACGAGGAAAAATTATAGCTTATGTCGCCTCCCAGAACAAGAATTGTGGACAAAAGATAGATACCCTCACAGTGAAATTGAGGGAAGCTCGTAGCGCCCTGGTTGGACTTCCCTCAGAGGCCAATAAAAAAGCATATGCGCAGTGCAGGAAAGAGATACAAGGAGTTCTGGATGAAGGAGCGATTTATAATATTAAGCTTTATAAATATAAATTACATCAGTGGGGTAACAAAACTGGCAAGTTGCTGGCATCCTTAGTGAAACAAAAGACAACACGGAAATTTATAAGTAAAATCAGAGCAGGGTGCGGGAGAGTCAGCACAGCAACAAGAGATATTCAGAGGTAATTCGTGGATTTTTATTCATCCCTATATAGGGAGGGCCCATTCTCGGAGGACCGATGCGTAGATTTCCTTGCGGGGGTTGAGCTCCCGTCCCTAAAAACAGAGCAGCAGCAAATGCTAAATATGCCCATAAAGGGGAAGGAGGTCCAACAGGTTATCAAACGACTGCAGTTAGCAAAGGCACCAGGCCCTGACGGGCTAGGAGTGGAATATTATAAAATACTCTAAGATGTCATTGTAGCGCCTTTTATCCCCATGTGTGATGAAGTAAGAGAAACAGGGACTCTGGGTACGGTGCTTAACCACGCACACATTGTAGTGATTCCCAAACCAGGAAAGGACGAGGAATTGGTGGGGTCATACAGACCTATTTCCTTGCTAAACCAAGACGTAAAGATTCTGGCAGCAGTGCTGGCAGATCGACTGGGAAAGGTGGTCCCCTGCCTTGTGCACCCTGACCAGGTAGGAGTGGGGCAATTCACATCAGCTAATATCCTAAAAGTAAGCCGCCTTCTGATGGAGAGAAGAGAGAATAGGGGGGATGCCATAGTGGTCAGCCTGAATGCCGAAAAAGCCTTTGATAAAGTGGTGTGGAGGTATATGTTTTGGATACTGGCACAGTTTGGCATCCGGGGGGAGTTCCTAGATTGGGTCAAAGCTTTATATAGTGGACCAACGGCGCAAATCATAATTAATGACTCCTTAACTGAGGGATTCTCTCTGGGGGGAGGAACAAGGCAGGGATGCTATAATGTAGCTATATTTACAAATATCGGTTTTTTTATGTATACCACCGAAGCCCATTCTAGGCTTGATCCTGATCTGGACCCAGACAATAAAAATCTACCCACCACTGATCTTACTTCCCAACCTCTGAAACTGCCATCAAAACTCACTCCAGTTATGAGGTCATTTAAGTTTTGTTTTCAATGGATTCCATTCTTTTTCTACATATTGTTCCTGTGTTTCTCTCACACATCCTTGAATTCCGTCACTGTACTCTAATTAGTCTAATAGAGGACTCTACCTTCATACTTATACAACCATAGAGGATCCGCTTCATAAACATAAGAATTTTTAAAAAGCGATGCATTATTTTTCTTCAATGCTATCAAATTTTATGTTAAACATTAGCCTTGATAGCCCAAAGTTCACACTATTACTGTGCAACTAACACGAGGAATTAGTTAACTGGTCATTTCTTTTGCAGGAGGGATTAGGTGAAAAGAGGTGGCATCTCAACTATTTTTCACAACACTAGAATAATCTTACACACAAAGACCCCTATATTTCTAGCACTCAGCATGTAATAACAGTACTATCAGGGGTTACCTGCCCGAAAGCTCATTGCATAAAATAGGATCTGGCACAGATAATTTGCAATAATGCTATTATCACATGCTAAACATTAGTAGAGGCCAATATGCAAGAGGTTTAAGGTCTTTTGTCAGCTTCTATGGAAGAAACTACAGTGTACTACTGCCTTCTCAAATAATCCATGTGTTACACATTTCCAAAGCCACATCTTTTTTTGTCTTTGCTAACTGTGAAGCAAGGGAAGATTAACTATGGGAAGAACAACTCTGAGGGAGGAGGGCCCCACTCAATTACTGTAAAAGATCTTTAAATAACGTTGCTAAGAGACAGCAGTATTATTTTAAAGGAAGGCAGTCATTTCCTCTGACATTAACTCTTTTCCAAGCTGGCATTTGTTTTTCCCTTTACAGTAGATTTAAATGGCAAGAATTATGAAATGAGACTGAACGGCACATGTCTGGTGCTGATCAACAAAGATGTGGAAGTGAAATGCTATTTTTCTCTTCCAGATAGAACATGAAGTGAATAATGTGTTTGCTCAAAAGATGCAGTATTGCTCAAGAACACTCAATCTCTGGTCCTAGAAGATTCCACAGCCAATCTACAATGAATATGTATGCAATAAATTTGCATGTAACAGAGGCAGAGCATGCAAATCTCTGCCATAGTATAGCATAGTAAATGACGGCAGATAAAGACTTGAACAGTCCATCCAGTCTGCCCAACAGTCACACTCCTTATCAAATCATGATTAAACCAACAATGAATGCATATTCATTTTGGATATCCTGGAAACCCAACTGGTTGGGGGCTCCCCAGGAGGCAGATGATCAAAACTGGGTATTAGAAAAGAAATGCTCAGAAGAAATTCTATGCAAATTATATATGCACTTAATTCATGTAGAAAACCGAAAGTAGGAGAAGGAATGTGCCTGGCACATGAGCACAAAGGTTTTGTACTAAGTGCAGCTCTTGGGCGAATGTCCAGACAAAAAAACAGAAATGCAAGCATACATCAGCACCGTTCTGAGCCTATAAATATGAGCCTTCTGAAAATTGTTTGCATTTAAGTATTTGAAAGGTTCAAATTTAAGCACAGGACAACAGGGGCTGATGTGTGCTTTCATGTTTGATTTTGCTCGGACTCGCATACGCTTCCTTCCCCTTGCAAAAAAGAGGACAAAACCTCTCATTTTGTTGTTTTTTCAACAGCTATTTAACAGTAAGGCAGCACAGAGTCCCCCGAGGAAGCCATTTGATGAAACGGGTCCCCGTAGGGACGTTTCGCTACCGTCGCATACTGTTGCCTACAAGATAAGTTGATCTGTCATTTCTGTTATGTTTTTGACAAATTAAAAAAAAAATTTTTTAATATTTTTGCATCACTATATAATCACAAGTATCACACTGTTGGGGTTTTTGACCTATGATCGAAGCCAGCACTGTGAATAATTGCTGTACCATATAACAGCGTAACTGAAGCACAGGCGTCTGAGGTCTTTTCCCCGATTTTTATAACAACTTTTATTTCTATAGCGGTAGTCACAGTCTACCTGTTTTTCCCACTTGTTTTGTTTGGACTGGTTTAACTATTTGCCAGTGGGTTTCCAGTGTTTTTGTTATTTTGGCATCCATTCCCAGCAACCAGCACAAAAAATTGTGTTGCTCAAGTCTAACTGGTTTGTAGTTATTCATGAACCTGTCCCCCAGAAATCTATGCAAACCTTTCCAAATCCAGTATCGCCCAGCAACAAATTATACAGCTTAACTATAAATTAACTGAAAAAATAATCTTTTATTAGGAGTGTCCCATAGTCCTACTGATATTTGAAAGGGTATATAACCATCACTTATTCTTTGATATCATGTAAGATTTTATAAACTTCTAACATAGCCTCCCTTAGACATCCAGTTAAGTACAGTCCTAACATATATCAGAACACATTAAAATGAAGGCAGATAAATATGGCCTATCCAGTCTGCCCATCCATGCCATCTATTCTCCCTTTCACTCCCTTAGAGATTCTATTTACTTGTCCCAAGCTTTCTTAAATTAAGATACTGTTTTCATCTCCACCAGGAGGCCGTTCCATGAATTCACCACCCTTTTTGTATTTTTCCCACGTTACTTCTGAGACTGTCCCCTTTCACCTTCATCCTATGCCCCCTTGTTCCAGAGTTTCCTTTCAATCGAAAGACATTTACCTCCTATGCATTTATGCCACATATGATTGAGACGTTTAAATATCTCTGGCCTCTCCTGCCTCTCTTTCAAAGTATACATATTCAAATCTTTAAGTCAGTCCCTGTACGCTTTATGATGAAGATCACTAACCATTTTAGTAGCCACCCTCTGGACTGACTCCATCCTGTTTCTATCAAGACTTTCTTCAGATGGAGCAGCTTCATACTCTTTACCATCTTTTCTAGGTCTGCTAACTCTTTTTAGAGATAGGCCAACCAGAACTACCATGCAATCATCATCATATGGTTGTACCATGGACTTATATAGGTGCATGGTAATATTTTCCTTTCTGAATAACTTGTACTATTCTATTTGATGGTTTGATCAATAACATTCACCGTGCTTAGGATTTCAAAACACTGTCTGCAATGACTCAATGTACTTTTCCCCGAATGGTAATGCCTAACATGAAACCTAGCATTGTGTACAAAAAGAGTTGATACGATTTTTCCCATTGTACATCACTTGTCTACATTAAAATTTCATCTCTCATTTAGATGCCCAGTTTTGCAAAGACCTCCAACAATTCCTCTAAATTTGCTCTTTAAGTACTTTGACTAACTATGCATCAGCACATCACTTTGTGCTGTTTCAAATCACTAATACATTTAAACACTGGTTCCAGTACAGATCCCTATAGCACTCCACTAGGAAAACTGACCTTTCTACTTTTTGATTCCTATCATTTAACCAGTTATCAACTCACAAAAGCACAATGTCTCTTATGATACAACTTTTAAACTTCCTTAGAAGTTAGTAAAAATGACATCAAATGCTTTCTAAAAATCCAGATATACTGTATCAACTGACCTGACTATCCACAGGTTTATTTATACCTTCAAAGAATGCTAACAGATCAGCAATACCCAGTTTTCCTTCACTAAACCCATGCTTTCATCATTAAGCCAGTGCTAGTTATCTATAAGATCAGTAATTCTGTTCAAACTATTTCCACTATTCTACCCAACACCAGCAGAAAGTTCTCTGGTATACAGCACTTAGTTTCAATCACCCTGTAGCCTTTTAAAAATTGGCACTAAAATTTGCTGGGTACCAGTGTGTAGCAGGAACATTGCCTACCCAGCATAACTGGAGGAGTAGCCTAGTGGTTAGTGCAATGGACTTTGATCCTGGTGAACTGAGTTCGATTCCCACTGCAGTTCCTTGTGACTCTGGGCAAGTCACTTAACCCTCCATTGCCCCTGGTACAAAATAAGTACCTGAATATATGTAAACCGCTTTGAATGTATTTGGAAAAACCTCAGAAAGGCGGTATATCAAGTCCCATTTCCCTTTCCCTATATAATTTAGTTAACAAATTTGAGACAGAGGGCTTGTAAGCAAGATGACAAAGGCTCTATGGCAGAGGTTTTCATCCCACTCATCTAGGCACACCCAGCCAGTAGGGGTTTTCAGTATATCCCCAATTAATTCAATGGGGATATCCTGAAAACCCCTACTGGCTGGGTGTGCCCCGAGGACTAGCTTGAAAACTCCTGCACATGGTAAACAAATGAGAATTGGGATTTTAAGCAAAGTCTTTGCTGGATAGAGAGATACTGACGAAAATCTAGAAATACATTCATAAGAGATAGCAGCAATAAAAGGCCAGACAGTATATAAGGCAGTGATTCTGACCGCTAGAAAGGTTGATTACATTGAGTTTCTCTGATATGGAGATGGAGGAGTGGCCTAGTGGTTAGGGTGGTGGACTCTGGTCCTGGGGAACTGAGGAACTGAGTTTGATTCCCACTTCAAGCAAAGGCAGTTCCTTGTGACTCTGGGCAAGTCACTTAACCCTCTATTGCCCCAGGTACAAATAAGTACCTGTATATAATATGTAAGCTGCATTGAGCCTGCTATGAGTGGGAAAGCGTGGGCTACAAATATAACAAAAATAAATAAAATAAATAAAAGTATGTATATATCGTTCTAGGGAGTTTTGGGGGAGATATCAAGGGGTCTTTACAGGTTTGAAGAGGCTTAGTACCACTTAGCTGGCATGCGATTCCTTGGTGTACTATTCTTAAGATAAGATTAAGACACTTAAGAATAATTTGTATTCTGATGATTTGTGAGAAATTGAAACTGAGGTGTCCTCTACGTTAGGTGTGAAACAGATGGCAGAATTTAAAGAAGTGACACTGTAGGATATTCGGTTTGGCCCACTGGTGTAGCTACGGGCGGCAGAGGGAGCTTGGGAGTCTGCCTCCCCCCCCCCCCCCCCCCCACACACACACTTTGAGCTCAGGCCCCCTCCAGAACTGCAGTGCCCCTTTAAATGGATGGCGGAAATGCTGAAGCCCCACCAGCCAAAGAAGGAGAAATTATGTCTTACCAGATAATTTTCTATCCATTAGTGCTTCAAACTATTCCAGAACTTGCTGGTAGTTGTGTCCATCAGCTCCTCAGTATTCGAATAACCAAGCACATTAAGAAAAGAATCAACTCAACCTTGAACCAGAACCAATAAAATGACATCATCAACTATGTACAACTCCTCCAACAAGGGTGCACAGAGAACTCTAAATCCGAGAAGAACATAAACACAGGAATACGCAACCCTCAAATAGGAGGAATAAGCAGAATCATGAGCGGGCCTCTGGAATAGTATGAAGCACTAATAGAAAGAAAATTATCAGGTAAGAATTTCTCCTTCCATACTGTAGCTTCACACTATTCCAGAACTTGCGGGATGTCCAAAATCAATCCCTTACCAAGGGTGGGATTCTGGTGCCACTGTCTGCAACACAACAGTCTCAAAACCTGCTGCAGTGAGCCGCCACATCCACTCGATAGTGCTTAGGAAAGGTGTGCAGTGATGCCCAGGTCACTGCCTTGCAAATATCAGCTGGGCCTCCATCCAGAAAGCTGTGATGCACCTCACAGAATGTTCCCGCAAGGCTGAAGGCAGTTGCTTGCCCGCCAAAATATAAGCTGATAAAATGGCCTCTTTCAACCATCGAGCAACTGTGGGTTTTTCACACCACTAAGCCAAGTCCTTCCTCTGTATACCAAAGAGGACAAACTATCTGTCCGTGCTTCTAAACTCATTGGTGACCTCCAAATATCTGAAAGGGACCCATCCAAGGGCCACAAGGCCTGAAACTGACCCCTATAGTCCTCTCTACAGAAGGGAGTTCAACTGACTGGTACACATGAAATGCTGACAACACTTTCGGCAGAGAGGCTGGGACGGCCTCAGGGAAATTCCAGCTTCCGTAAATCATAAAAAAAAAGGCTCTCAGCAAGGAAGTGCCTGCAGCTCCAAAACACAGTGCACTGAAGCAACGGCCACCAAAAATACAGCTTTCAAGGTAAGGTCCTTCACTGTAGCCCTCCTAAGGGGTTCAAACGGAGAGTCCCCAAGGGAAAACAAGACAAGACTGAGGTTCCATTCAGGACGAATGGGGCAGAGCGTGCTTCCTTATTCCTCTTTATCTAAATATGTGGTATGCTCCATATGTTTCATTGGCATATTTTGCAAATGGCCCAGGTTTTTCATGATAAACCCACTATATTATTTTCAAGAGCTAAAAATATTGGAGAACTGCTATCAAAGAGAAAAAGATATGATTTTTGGAAGAGTAAATTCCCCATCACATGGTAGCTGTGGGCATTGCCGATGGTGTTGTTTATTCATGGTAGGACCTTCACAGGTGGAACCTCAGACTCAATATACCATCAAATCTCATGTTGCTTCAGACTGCTCTACCTCGATGGTGGTATACCTAATACAGTGCCAATGCGATAAAATCTATGTGGGAAGTAAACGAGCTGTTAAACTACATCTTACAGAATACAAATCTTGGATCGTGAATGGTAAAATTGAGGCACCGTTGTTCCAACACTGGATACAACATAATCATCAAATTACAGATATTTGATGGCAGATTACTGATCATATTACAGAAGGGTGGGAATGTGGAAATATTGAAAAACTACTTAATTATAGAGAGCAATATTGGAGCTTTACTCTGAATGCTGTCATACCTAGGAGACTTAACCATGAAATTGAATGGATAGTGTCGATTTAAATCCAATCTCTGATTGGATGAAACTGATTTACCCCCCAGCCTTTAATTGGTGCTCTATTTACTCAAGTGATTCAGTTGAATATAAATGATTAAAGAACACCGTGGCCATTTTATAAACTAAACGAGAACCTACACAATTGGTGCTTATATTATTGGTTATATGAATATATTTAAGGAAGATTATGTTGTAAAACTGATTTCTAATATTGCAGTAGACAGACCTTGAGACAGCCATCAGCAAAACGTGAATTCATGTTGGTTTTGATGGGTCTCCTATTATGATTTTACCTATACTTCAAAATGAGAAATTTAAGAAGAAATAAAGATAAGTACTTTAAATATTTTTGAGATGAAAATGATTAAAATATATATATAGCTAAAGGATTTATGAAGATTACATGCTCAACCTATACTTATGCTTGCCTCAAATAACATAGCCTAATGGTTGAAGCATGCATTTCTGAGGGATCCAACAGTACCTTTATAATTGACTTTTAAAGTGAATCTTTGAGAAATATATATAGGAGCTTATAAAACATATGAGGCCAGGCTTATGAACCTCAACATATACACGCTAGAAGAGAGGGGATATGATAGAGACGTTTAATGTACAGGTGAGCCTTTTTCAAATGATGGAAAACTCTGGAATGAGAGGATATAGGATGAAGTTAAGAGGAAATAGGCTTAGGAAGAACCTAACAAAATATTCTTTAATGGAAACAGTGGTGGATGCATAGAATGCCCTCCCAGTGGAAGTTGTGGGGATGAGGACTGTGTCAGAATTTAAGAAAACGTGGGTCAGGCATGTTGGATCTCTTAGGAAATGGAGGAATTAGGGGTTACTGAGGATGGGAAGACTAGATAGGTCATCTTGGCCATTGGAGCTGACTCTGTGGGTGCTTGAGCACCCCCAATATTAAGAAAATTCCTTGGATGTGTCCAGGGAAGGGTTATTTCCATTGGACTTAGCACCCCCAATAATTTTGAAAAGTTGGCTCCTATGATCTTGGCCCTTATCTGCCATCTTATTTCTATGTTTCTATAATCCCCTGTCCTGGGCTGCAACTATCAATTTACAATCCTTAGGTTTCAGTTCTGCTCTTAACTACAAGTGTCCAGTTTTGATCAACATATGGCTCCTGGAGTCATACTTTATTCCAACTGTGTCTGTGCATTTTCCATTTGTTTTTCTTTGTTAGCTGATCTAATTTTTTTTTTTTTTTTACAGGTTTTCTCTTGTTTTGTAATTCTGTTCATTTCCTGTTTATACACGTGGATTCTTACGCAATCCTCCTGCAAGTCAGAATATTTGTCCATGTTAATAATGATAGAGCCAAACTCTGGACGTTTGTTTTCTCACTTCTACCATTTTTGGTCATTTGCATCTGTTGATGCTGGAGGCCCGTGACGGCAGCTCTGCATTTATAATTGATATCTACAAGGCCCATTTCTCCTCTGGTTCTAGGGATGTACAGTCCTAGAACATGCCAATTCTTATAAATTACCTCATAGGCATGTAGGAGCATTTTTGCTCTTAAATAATACATAAGTACATAAGCACTGCCACGCTGGGAAAAGACCAAAGGTCCATCAAGCCCAGCACTCTGTCTCTGACAGCGGCCAATCCAGGCCCCAAGAACCTGGCAAAAACCCAGAATTAAATCTTGAAGCACTGGATATAAGAAGCCAATCTATAATTCCAAAGCTATACAGAGTACAGGAATTGCAGACTGGAAGCTTATCTTATTCCATGATGCTAAAGCACTTTTCAATATCAGTTTTAATCTCCTGTAATATTCTTTACCGATCTATTCTCTCAGTAATTTATGAGGTATCGATGTTCTTTCCTCTGCTTCTAGATATTTATGTAACCACCTTGTTCAAGTCCCTTTACACCACAGTTTTTAGATGTCCTCAATTTTCTTTCAAGGCCTTAGCACATCAGTTCAGGCCAAAAGCTATCTTCTACTATACAGAGTTGTTCCAATAGGTGTTGACTGTTGAGACTACAGAGCTTCAAGTCCTCTACATAATAAAGTGTCATACTACCTCTAATCTTTACCATCTTTAAGATTAAGGCTAAAAACTCATAACCCAAAGAATATACGAGTACTCAATGGATTAAGTACGATTAAAAAAAAAAAAAAAAATTCTGGCTGCAGGGAAGGTCCTTGAAATCTTACTCACTGGATCTTGATGTTAGGAATGACAAACTGTTCATTTTCATACTTCAGATGGGAGTGTGGTTTGCCACATTTTCATAGTGAACATGATGTACTCAGTCTAGATTTTATGTTGCACATTTCTAGGTTATTTATTAATAGGAGTGTAAAATGCTAATCAAATGCTTTCTTATAATCAATCCATACAGTACTGAAATTTCTATTTTTCCCTAGTACTGGTCATGATGACTATTTAACATTAACTGACCTTTGGTTCCATTTACTACTCTTGACACTTTTCTGTTCTTTTCATTGAAATCAATATGATCATGTAATTTGTTGACATCTATTGCAATGAACAAGTTATACATTGCAGGTAAACTAATTACGGTTCATTTTGGGAATATTACTGGGATCTCCCTTTAGAAACAGAATTCTTTATTCTGCTATTAGCCACTGAAGTGTTAAGTCTGGCTGTCTAATAATTGATTTTTTTTTTACAGTTTGCCAGGTCTTCGTGGAGGCATGTCAACTGAGCCAAATATTGGTCACTGCATCTGGACCAGAACTCTCCAATTTTAAGTATATAAGTACATAAGTATTGCTACACTGGGACAGACCAAAGGTACATCAAGCACAGCATCCTGTTTCCAACAATGGCCAATTCAGGTCACAAATACCTGGCAAGATCCCACAAAAGCTCAATACATTTTATGCTGCTTATCCAAGAAAGAAGAAGTGGATTTTCTCCAAGTTAATTTAATAATGGTCTATGGACTTTTCCTTTAGGAAGCCGTACAGACCCTTTTTAAAACCCACTAAACTAACAGCCTTTACAACATTCTCTGAAAACGAATTACAGTCTAATTACACATTGAGTGAAACAAAAGTTTCTCAGATTCGTATTAAATTTACTACTTTGTAGCTTCAGCGCATGCCCCCTAGTCCTAGTATTTTTGGAAAGAGTAAACAAATGATCAGGTCTACCCATTCCATTCATTATTTTTATAGATCTCTATCATATTTCCCCTCAGCCGTCTCTTCTCCAAGCTGAAGAGCCCTAGACGCTTCAGCCTTTCCTCATAAAGAAGTTGTCCCATCCTCTATCATTATCATCACCCTTCTCTGTACCTTATCCAATTCCACTATATCTTTTTTTAGATGCAGTGACAGAACTGAACACAATATTAGAGGTGCAGTCGCACCATGGACTGATACAAAGGCATTATAACATCCTCATTTTTGTTCTCCATTGCTTTCCTAATACCTAACATTCTATTTGCTCTCTTAGCCACTGCAGCACACTGAGCAGAGGATTTCAGCGTATCATCATCAACGACCCCGAGATTCCTTTCTTCGTCGATGATTCCTAACGTGGAACCTTGCATTACATAGCTATAGTTTGGGTTTTTCTTTCCCACATGCATCACTTTGCACTTGCTCACATTAAACGTCATCTGCCATTTAGAAGCCCAGTCTCCCAGTTTCGTAAGGTCCTCTTGTAATTTTTCACAATCCTCTCAAGATTTAACTTTGTGTCGTCAGCAAATTTAAATTACCTCACTAGTTACTCCCATCTCTAAATCATTTATAAATATGTTAAAAAAACAGCGGTCCCAGGACAGACCCCTGAGGAACCCCATTATCTACCCTTCTCCATTGAGAATACTGACCATTTAACCGCACTCTGTTTTCTATCCTTTTAACCAGTTTTTAATCCACAATAGGACAGTACCTCCTATCCTATGTTTGGAGCTTAACTTGTTTCCCAGCTCTTTTGTTACTTCAGCACAGTCCACAGTTTTGATGTTTGCCTTTCTTCTCCTATATACCTCCCCCTCCTTCTAGTCTTCCAAACTAGCCTCCAAAGGCTAACTTTTCTCCAAATGCTAAGAGCACTTTTTACCGGTTACATATGTAACTTCTCCCCAAACAGAAAAAGACTGTACATGTGGCACTCATAAATGTTTTAGACAGTGGCAGAAAAAGACCAATGGCCAATCCGCTCTGCCCAGTTATTCCTACCCACACGTAGTGATATCTCTCAGCTGCTAACTATATAGAGTATGAGCATTCATAAGATCTCGCCTTACCCAGGACAGTTTTGTTGTTTTCATTTGTACTTTTGGACAGATGAGCATGCCAAATCTCCCACTTATTTCACATCTTGCACCCCTCCCTCTCCTGGAAGCTCCGTGAAAAGATAGAGAGTGACTCCCCCTCCCCCGTGAAGCACAGCATCTACAGCTCATAACACAATTCTATCAGGTTGATAAGTTTTTTTTATTATTATACAAGTGCTGATGAGCATTAAAGTTACATATTTTTGCTTATTACATAATATGAATTGCACATGAACTGTTTTTGATCACATTTGCTGTATGGACACTTATAAGAGAATTTTAGCTTTGTTTAGATATCATCAGTCCAAACTATTTGCTATGAATGCAGCCTTTCAGCTTCTTGAATTTGATGGTCCATTCTCTCTATGTTAAGATGTCTATTGGTGTGTAGCTATACAGCTTTGTGTTTGACCATCATTACTGTTTTGGAACCTTTGTATTTAGTTTCATTGTTTAACAGAGGCATTAACAAACAAGACTGTGAATAGTAGACCCTACCTGCCACAATATCTCACTTATTTCTGTTTCTCATGCCTTGATTTTTATAGTCTGCCCAAAACGAATGCTATATGAATGATTTGATGGATCATGGCACAGATCAATGTATCCTACAACAATCTCATATCCTTGTTTGTCCCTGAACATGTTACTTTTCAGATTCCTGAGAAGCATTTGTTTTGTGAACTCCATCTTTCCATCCTGAATTATTGTCCATTTAGACCATGGGATACACCACACCGTGGAATGTCTACTAAATCTACTGGGCTTTAATAAGTAGTTATAGTTGACAAAGCTTTTGTAGATGCTTGCATTTTTCTTTGGTGGTCATATCTTGCCAAAATAAAAAACACAAGACATTTGCAAACCTTTCTGCATTTGTCTCCTGTTGCGCTGCTTGCCAAAGCGAAAAGCCAATAAACATTATAATCAAGTTTGGGAGCCTTCCCACCTTGTCTCAAAAATATACCTAGAAAACACTACAACTACCTATTAACAAACTACCACTTCTGACTACATCCAACCCATTATACTATTCCAGTGAAAGATGCAGATGACTAGCAGTCACTCATCACAAAAATGAAATTCTCTAGTGGTTTAAAGCATTTTCATTTACTAAAAATAAAGTTATTCATTTCAGTGATCACTGAACACACAAAAGTTTCTAGTAGAATTTTTAAACAAAGAACAGATTACTTGGTGAGGGGATGGCATAGAACAAGTACATCTTGCATTACTCAATTTGAATGACAAAGCGGTGTTGAAATGAGACCAATTATGACATGAGCTGATGTAGCTGGTATCTAAGATAATACAATTTTTCTATCACATTGGAGAGAAGTTGAAGTTTAAATTTTGTTAGGATTTGCTAAACTGCTCTAGTTGCCAAGGCAGAGCATGTACAGACTACAATAATTTATGAAAATAAAAAAACTACAATGACAGTAAAAAATAAACATTCACTCAAGACCGGAGGAGAAATAGGAGACAGCACAACAGAGTAAAATAACCAACTCATGCTGGAAAGTCCAATCAGGCTATCTCGCCAAAAGCTTGTTTGAAGAGCCATGTTTTTGGGCTGGATTTGAAACTCTTTAGGGAGAGATCACTACGGAGGGCGAGGGGCAAGTTATTCCAGATGTGGGAAGAAAAAAAAAAAAAAAAAGCACAATGTCTAGTGCAGTGGTTCCCAAACCTTTTTGGTTCACGGCACCCTTAGTGTCCAATCGATTTTTCATGGCACCTCCTTCCCAGCCACATATGTCTCCACCCTCTCTCCCAGCTACACAGTTTTCTACTGCCCCCCCCCATTCACACCTTTTCTTTTTCCACTGCTGACCACCTGGGGCAGCCCGGGAAGGGGGGGTTCCACTTCAGGCTCCTTGCCACTGCTGTGCTTCTTCTCTACATGCGCTGTTGGCTGTGCCCCAGAACAGAAAGTGAAGTTCAAGGGAGCAGGATCATCAGCAAGTGTATGAAGAGTCTAGCCCCGTGTGGCTGCAGCTTGTTTTGCTGCTGCTACTCATCTAGGGGACCGCTATTGGCGCTTTCCGGCCTATAAATATCGTGACACTGTTTTTTTTGGCCTACCTGAGAGAACAATGGGACTTATATATGGAGAATAATGCAGCCTCTTGTGACTCACCAATTATACTTTGGGAAGCCTCGAAAGCAGCTTTAAGGGGATAGCTTACATGAGTGCCCAGGCCAAGAGGCTATCAGCAGGCAGGCTTGAGCGGGAATATAAAACGGCCAAGAAATCATGTGTGTCCCACTCATCTCAAAAAACACAAGACAATATGTCCGCGGCCTTGGTAGACTTAATTCATTAATTCACAAACAGACCAAAAAACAATTAGAAACGAGGCGCTTACGTTTTCATAGATTTGGGAAAGTCTGGGAAGCTTCTTGCAAGCATTGCCCGCAAGAACTCAGGGCGACAGCTAATCTCGGAGATAGTTAGCCCTGAAGGTTTAAAGACAAATAGCCCTGAGGGAATCACACAAGCATTCCACGATTACTTTACCAAAATGTTTGCCAAGGATAGTGTCACCAGCCTGTCAGTGAGGACTGCACACAGTACAATTGTCCCTGTTTGTAGTCGTGTGAACCGAGGTTCAAACTGTGCTCAGCTCACAGAGGGCAAAGCGAACATAGAGAAAATATCATCCTGAGAAAGGTGTTACCAGATGAATACATTAAAGATAAGTATTAATTCCTGTAAATAGAATCAATTTGATTTACATCAATTTAAAACCACACACTTTAATAAAGAATAACCATATTGTTTATTTTGGTGCAAATCAAGGATTATATTGCACCTGGTAATTCATAACTATTAGTAAAAGTTGAATAGCATAACTGTTATCAATGTCTCAATATCCTACTGGAGCCAGCTATTCCACTCTAAAATATTCTTTTCCTTCCAATAGGACTTAACAGAATTACTTAAAATCACAGGCAAGTATTACACAGCTATTAACACATCTTGCATGAATTTTCCTAATATTTTTCCTTTTTGAGCAATTACCACTTCTTTCTTTTTCTTATTTATTTCCTATAGGAATTTCTTTAAAGGTAAGTATCCATTAATATTATTTCAAACCAATCAAATAGCCAAGAAATAATTTAACTATTTTAGATTTTCCTTTCCTCAGATTCTCAGTTCCATAGAGTAAGTATGTATATGCAATGTGAATGCAAAGTGTCTCTCTCTCTCTCTCCAGAATCCAATTATCCTTATTTTTCCTGTAGTACTTAGCTGGATGCCTTCTGAACCTTGGGATCAATTCTTCTTTCCTGGTAGTCTCAGCCTTGTCTTCTTCCTAAACCTATACTTTTAAAAAATAAAAGGAGAGAGTCTGCCTCCCTGCAGTGTATGTACTTTAATATTTGCCTGCCTGCTACTGGAACCTCAACTGTATTCTAAAACAAGAAAAATACATTAAAATAAAGTCTCTGAGTCTTTTCTTTTTCCTGACTTGTCCTAACATTTATTTCTATTCCCTAACTATGGAAAGAGCAGTTGTTGAATTCTTGCCATAACACTGACCATGCCACTCACACCAGCATACAGAATTCACTCAGCCCTAAGGGATTTTTATTTCAGTTACCCCTTCACTTTTACCCTTCCAACATTAAATGGCTGTCCAACCTGTTTGGTACAGACTTCAAATCCCAAATTATGAGTTTCTGATAACCCCTTTTCTAAAAACTGTTATTTGTTCAGGAGATTTCCTTTAGAATTTTTATTATATATCAGTTTCTGTTAATATCTCTTAAGCCCAATGAAGGGTCATTAACCTTTAAGGCTTCTCAGCATTTAGTTAGAATAAAATAATTTTAAATAATGTTCTATCTTCCCCCCTCTAAATAGTACAGGAAGTCTTCACTAACCCCTAGGAGACGCAGCAACTTTCCTCTTACAGTTAAGAAATCACATACTTCCTCAGGTTACAATAAAATCCTCTTATCCTTCTAATATTCTCAATCAGCGTAACCTCAAACAGTCTTTTATTGTTATTTCACTCAAGGTTTGTTACCAATCTCTCTCTCTCACAGACCTCATACACACAGCCACACTAAGAAGCAGGTCTTCTCTCATGGAAATCTTCTGTTGCTCTCCCCCCCAACTGTCACCAAGCAAAACCCTATCAGAGCACTCTATTTGAGACCATATTTCCAAACAGAGATTCCATTTTACATTTCTCATTAAAAATAATACCTTAAACCCTTGTTTTTGGAATTAAACCACATGAATCAGGTCAGAGCCACACCATAATGTTTATCCTATAAAAATTTCCATGCAAATTAACCCTCACATACCCAAACTGGAACACTCCAAAAACGGGCTCATTTGCATGCCAACTAATCTTCAATAATCTTATAGCAAGCAAGTATCAGTACTGGCACCTATTTCCCAGCATTAAAATCCGTGCAAATATTTTTAAAATGCATTTTTAGTACTTTTAAAACTTGCGTCAGTGCCCGTCTCCACTGACACTACTGCGCATGTGTCCAAATTCGCGCTGTTTCCCCCCTTACCATGGCAACTAAGGACGCCTCAAACACCCTCCTGCACTCCTAGCATTCTTTAGGGCACATGTAATTAAAATTGCGCAACATGCATGAGTAGGCCAAAACCATCGCTCAATTTTGACGATTTATGTATTTATTTACTCCGACCCTTTCATGGGTCATAAGTTCCCCTTTCACATACTTAAATTATGCATTTGTGGCACAATGTTCCCCGACACTCCAACAGATCAATTAAGGCGCCACGCATGCGTTATAGACACCACCAATGATGTCATCATGCATCCACACATTGCAAACCCGTTCCAGCACCCCCCAGGCTCCTACCAACTCCAGGGCTCGAGTTTCCTCTCAGACTGTCTACCTTGTCTTGTCCTCACCAGGAGTGGTCCTGGAGTCACGCAAATCGCGGCAAAATCGCGATCCCGCAACGGACCCGCCCCCTGGCAAAAAATGCAACCAAGAGCCTTCCCCAGCTCCTAGGTACTACATAAAATAAAAAGAATTCTTCCATTGGTTACAATAGTACAGACGAAGGACCTTCTGTTATCGATTGCTTGGAAGATGCAGGCCTGCCTAAGCTGTCTTCAGCTGTGCAGGCCCAGCTCTCACAACCACTTAGAGCTCAAGAAGTACAGAAAGTAATCAAATCGCTGCCATTAGGATCGGCCCCAGGCCCAGACGGTCTGTCAAGTGAATATTATAGAATGTTACCCCCGCAATTCTGTAGCTCTCTCATTGATTATTATGAGTCCGAAACCCAACAAGGCTTTTTCCCACCACATGCAAATGAAGCTTTAGTCACTTTGATACCCAAGCCGGGCAAACTGCGAGACCAGTTAGAATCTTACAGGCCAATCTCCTTGCTAAATGTAGATATTAAAACCTTGGCATGGGTGTTAGCAGACCACCTGGAGTTGCATTTGCCTGCACTGGTTGGTGATCACCAGGTGGGATTTGTGAGGGGCAGACACTCCACTCTAAATGTCCACAAGACCTTGCTATCTATCGCCCACTGCCAATCGTCTGGAACACCGTTGCTTTTGACAAGTCTAGACGCGGAAAAAGCCTTTGACAAGGTTAATTGGAGCTATTTATTCAGGGTATTGTCCTATGTAGGGGAGGGGGGGGCTGGTGTCTCCAAGTAATAGAGACTGTACAGACAGCCGATGGCAAGACTGTTGGTGAACACAATGAGATCGCTTCCCCTGGAAGTACAAGTTGGAACGAGGCAGGGTTGCCACCTTTCCCCATTGCTATTTCTGTTATATCTAGAACCCCTTTTCCGTACTGTGCTAGCAGACCCAGACATAATGGGAGGTACCCTCCCAGCACAATCAGTAAAAGTCTTGGCCTTTGCAGACGACCTGTTCTTGACACTCACCTCAAGCAGAGGTCTTTGTCCCATCTGTTGTCAGCAGTGCTTTTTTTGTAGGAAAAAAGGTGCTGGTATTCATTATGGGTGGGGTCACCACCTATTGCTCTGCCCCTATGATAGCCACACCCCTTATACCAACCATGGCGCATATAAACAGGCATCATATAGAAGAAAAAAATAACTTGAATTTTTTCATTATAAATAATTTCTGTAACCTGTTACAGCTCCAGTATACCCAGTGCAAAATAAGACAGCAGAAGTAAATTCTCAAATTGGACATATTACAAACACTAAAATGAAAATAAAATGATTTTTTTCTACCTTTGTCTGGTGACTTTGTTTTTCTGACCATGTCAGTCCCAGTCTCTGATTCTGCTGCTCTCTATCTGTTCCCTTAACTCTGTTTCAAGGGATTCCTTTCCATTTATTTCTTTACTTTCCTCCTTTCTTGATCTACATCCATAGGTAAAAGCTGGGTCCTCCACAGACTTGACTGGAGGAGGTACAGAGTGGATCCTGTTTTTGCCTATTTTCTCCATCCATGTGCAGTTTTTCTACTCTTTTCCCTTTCCCTCATCTCCATCAGTATGCATCTCCTTCCTATTCTTCCCTCCCCTCCATCCATATGCATCTCCTGTCCTTCCTCTCTCTTCCCTCTCATCCATCCATATCCAGCATTCTCATCTCTCCGCATCTCCATCCATGTTAATCTCACTTCCTTTCTCTTCTCCCCTCCATCCGTGTCCAGAATTTCTCATCTCCCCTAAATCAATGTGCATCTCCTCCTCTGTCTTCCCTCCCCCTCCATCCATGTACAGCATTTCTCCTCTCCCCCTCCATCCATGTTCATCTCACTTCCTCTCTCTTTCCTCCTCCCCATCCATGTCCAGCATTTCAACTCTCTCCCCTCCCCACCATCCATGTGCATATCCTTCCTCTTTCCTTCTCTCCAACATTTCTCTTTCCTGCCCTCCACTCCATCCATGTCCAGCATTACTCCTCTCTCCCCTCCCCCCATGTGTATCTCCTTCCTGTCTTCCCTCTCCTCCATCCATGTCCAGCATTTCTCCTGCCCTCCCCTTCATCCGTCTATGTCCAGCAATTCTCCTCTCTCCCCTGCCTTCCCCTCCCATCCATGTCCAGCGATTCTCCTCTCCCTTTCCCTCCCATCCATGTCCAGCATTTCTCCTCTCTTCCCTCCATCCACGTGCATCTCCTTCCTGTCTTCCCTCTCCTCCATCCATGTCCAACATTTCTCCTGCCCTCCCCTCCATCCATCCATGTCCAGCAACTCTCTCTCCCCTGCCCTCCCATCCCAACCATGTCCAGGACTCTCCCCTGCCCTCCCCTCCATGTCCAGCGATTCTCCTCTCTCTCCCCTGCCCTCCTCTCCATGTCCAGTGCCTCTCTCTCCCCTGCCCTCCCCTCCATGTCCAGCAATTCTCCTCCCCCCCATCCTCCCATGTCCAGTGACTTGCCCCAGCCTCCACCTGCTCCCTGAGATCGTTACAACCCAATCCCCACCTGCCCGCCCCTCAGCTCACCAACCTTTCGCTCTGTCCCCTGCAAATCTAATACTTACCGAAGTCGCAGCGCGAACCGGCGGTAGTGTAACCAGAAAGCGGCAGGGAAGCGACGAAGGCGGGACGCTGTGCTGAGAGAGGGCTGGGAAGCGACTAGGAGGCGAGCCTGCCTGCTTGCTGGTTTCACTACCATTGGTTCGTGCTGCGACTTCGGAAAATATTAGATTTGCAGGGGGCAGAAGGAAAAACAGAAAAAGGTGCCAGTATGCCGTATCGGCGCATACTGGCACAAAAAAAGCACTGGTTGTCAGCCATTGATGAATTTGGGTATTTTTCAGGCTTCTCACTTAATCTACAAAAATCCATGGCTTTATCAAACCAATCTGAAATAAAAGAATGCTGGCAGGGAGACTTACCACTGAAATGGGCACAACATTCATTAACTTATTTGGGAGTACAGATTCCAGTGGACTTAATTCATTTATACTCTACAAATATGGAGCCGTTAAAAAAAAGCTGGGGATATTCTAAGCAGCTGGCAGGCCCTTCCACTTTCTCTTTTTGGACAAGTGGCACTTTATAACATGGTCCTCTTCCCTATTTGGATTTACACCTACCAAATGTTACCTCTATATTTGCAAAATAGGGATGAGAGATGGTTAAACAAACAATTAAATTTGTTCATATGGCAGGGGAAAAGGGCCCGAATGAATATCTCAAGAGTACAGCTACCCCACAAGAAGGGAGGGCTGGGTTTACTAAATTTGCCATAGCAAGCTGCATTAGACACTTTTCAGACTGGCTTTGGGCTACATCCTATTTCTCTTGCACCTCTACGGAAACTCAATTATTTGGTCAATTACATTTTGCTTACTGGCTCCATGCGCCGGGCGGACGGGTGGAACCCTTGGGCCTGATCTCTCAGATCTTTCGTCCATTGAGACAAACTTGGCACTGGTTGAGTAGGTTCTTCTCCTTAAACAGAGAGGTATCTCCTCTGTTATCAATAAGGGGTAACCCAGATTTCCCAGCAGGTAGTTCTACACTCTCCTTCCAATGCTGGGCCTCCCAGGGGATCCAGTAACTTTACCATGTGCTATCAGAGCAGGGAAAGGTTAAATCATTTGAAGAACTTTGTGAGGAATTTAGAATGGAAAACAAGGATGTATTTGCTTATACACAACTCTGTCATTATATTAAGTCATTACCTAAAAACTCTAACTTCAAACTTCAAAATCATTTGGGATAAATATAATGAGATGCTAGGCCTTGATGCCCAGTTGAGAGTACCTTCGAAATATTTTCATGCACACCTCAAGGACTCTGTCAAAGCCTTTGATTACACTGGTGTTACCAGGCAGTGGAATAAGGAATTGAACACCTGTCTTCGGACGGACTGGATGGAGGCCAGCTTGATGACAGTGTACAGCCTGACAGAAAACGCAGCTTGGTGGGAGATACAGTATAAATTCATTCTAAGGCTGCACATCTCACCCCGCAGAGCTTTTCGTACTACACTTCAGGACAATGACCTCTGTCCCAGGTGTGCAACTGGGGATGCCCACCTGGGACATATGTTCTGGACATGTCCAAAAGTTAAGGTTTTCTGGGGAGATTTGTCTCCATATGGAGGGCATCATGGACTCCCACTCCACTATTCTATAGTTTTAAAGTTCAGGGACGTGCCCCAGTGAGAATGAAGGCCTTTTTACAACGAATGATACTCATGGGTAAAAAAATAATCTTGCAACTGTGGTTACATCCAGAGAGCCTGACTATTGCACACTGGCGCTCTGCAATGATACAAATGTGCTCCCTGGAAAGACGGAGTGTCCCTGACCTGTCTTCTAAACGAGGAGAGACATTTTGTGCAACATGGGCCCCATTTTGGGACTCACCCCCACAGCTCACAGTAGAATTTTAAATTCCTGAAAAGTTAGGGGAAGGAAGGGAGTGACACGAGATCTGGGAGGGAGAAGGGAGGGGAGGAAAATATGTATAAATGCTTGTTAAGACACTGTACTGACGCCATGTAAGAGATGTTTCTGTTTCCACATGATGGTTTTTTGCTCAATTGGGCATCAAGAATGTTGTAAACTATGGTTTGTGTCAATAAAAATGATGGGAAAAAATGTATCAAATAGAAAAGTGTTCAATTTCTTACGAAAAGATAGATAATTTCATTCTACTTTGATGTCAGTAGGTAATACATTCCAAACAGATATTGCTGGATATGAAAATATAGAAACAAAGAGCCACTTATAACACACACCTTCCACAAGAAGGTAAAATTTAAAAAGCTGGTCCTGCAGATAAGAAGAATATCTAGACAAAGGTCTCTCCAACAGGTTGACTACAACTTCATGTACAACCATAACAAATTTGATAAACAATACGAGCTCTTAAAGGAAGCCAATGAAATTTAGGAAGGGACTGGGAAACACTATCATATTATTTTGATCTGAAGAAAAAAAAAAAAAAAAATCAACCATACTGTAGTATATTGATTAAGCTGAAGGTTTTTTTCTGTAATCTAGAAGTCAAACCTAAAGTGAATTACAATAATTAAACTACAGCAATAACATCTGGGCCAATAAGGCAAAATGTTCTTCATAAAAATAGGATGGAATCTAAAGTAAGTTGTTTAAGCCTAAAAAAGTGAAGTAGCACCTGCAGCAGATGTTTTCCAAGGTCAGCAGGACTAGTACTTTCACACGTGGGTGACGACCCCGACGGAGCCCTGGTGCAGATGCCACCCTGCATACCTATTACTTTAAGAAGCCTTTGGTAGGCCCATACTGTGCATGTGAGTGCGCATTCCCACCCACTGGGGTCATGTGGGACCACCAGTCTGATCCAATAGCATTTGGACGACACTGCAACTCCTAGGGGAGGTGACAGGGTATGTGAGAATACTAGCCCTGCTGTTCTCGGAGGACATCTGCTACAAGTGAGTAACTTCACTTTCTCTGAGGACAAGCAGGACTTATATTCTCACATATGAGGAATCCCTACCTACCAAGCTCAGCGAAACAAACCACGGTCAATAGGGTCTTTCAATTGCAAGGCCAAGAAGCAGCAACACTAACAATCAAAACAGACCTGTTGTGAAGGTGCAGCCTAGGACTAGGTGGGTGGAGTTAGATTCTAGACACCAAACAAACTGTGTAGAACTGTCTGGCCAAACCGGCTATTTTGTCAGGTGTGCTGCTCAAGGCAGTAATGTGATGTGAATATGTGGACTAAGACCACGTCACAGCCTTGCAAATCTCCTCAGTGGAGGCTAACCTCAAGTAGGCTACCGACGCAGCCATGGCTCTGATACTGAGCTGTGACAAGGCCCTCAAGAGCCAGCAGAGCCTGGGCACATGTGAAGGAGATGCAGTCTGCTAGCCAATCAGATAAAGTGTGTTTATTGATGGTTGCCTCCATCATGTTCAGGTCAAACAAAACAAGAAGCTGGGTGGACTGTCTATGGGCTTTAGCCCATTCCATATAGAAGGCCAAGACTCTCTTGCAGTCCAAGGTATGCAGTGCACTTTTGCCAGGATGGGCATGAGGTTTTAGGAAAAATGTTGGCAGGACAACTGACTGGTTAAGAGTGAATTCCAACACTAATTTAGGGTGAATGCAGAGCACTACTCTGTTATGATGAAACCTTGTATAAGGTGGATCAGCTACCTGGGGTTGAAGCTCAATGGCTCTGCAAGCTGAAGTGATTGCTACCAAAAATAAGACCTTCTAGGTCAGGTACTTCAGATAACAAGGATCAAGTGGCTCAAAGGGAGCTTTCATGAGCTTGGTGAGGACAACATTGAGGTTCCATGACTTAGGAGGAGTCAAATTCTACGCTTTCAACAAACATGTGGTGAGGACCAGGGACTGGGGTGCAGAAGAGTCCCTTCATTCTGAGTAATGATAGAGTCTGAAAACAGTCCAGCCACCACAGAAGCAGAGGGAACCATATTTCCCTCAGCCAGTAAGATGCAATGAGGATCACAGTCCCCTGAACCTGTTTCAGCAAGAAGTCTTCCTGATCAGAGAAATGGGATGATACGCACACAGAAGACCAGCACAAAGAACAGCTCAGCAAGAAGAAAGTGAATATCACCAAGTGGCCTAGCCAAAGACCAGACCTGATCCCAACAGAAAATCTGTAGCAAGAATGGAAGTCACAATCCAACTTGAAATATCTTGAGCTACTCTTGGCAAGAAGGGGAAAAACTACACCATTCCACTGTGCAAGTTGGATTGTGACTTCCATTCTTGCTACAGATTTTCTGTTGGGATCAGGTCTGGTCTTTGGCTAGGCCACTTGGTGATATTCACTTTCTTCTTGCTGAACTGTTCTTTGTGCTGGTCTTCTGTGTGCGTGGGAGCCCTTACCACCTCCTAAATAAGTGGCAGTAAGGGCTTGTGGCAGTAATGGCCATGCAGTAATGAGGAAATTAGCACGTGGTCATTAAAAAAAAAAACAAACAAACATCTGTTTGACCATTTTTCAGCCACGTTAAAAAGTGGCTGAAGGGTGCAGCAAACCCACACACTAATCGAAGCACCGCCACTTTCTAGCTCAACTTGGTAAAAGGACCCCTTAGTTCTTAAGGGCATTCAATGTTTTTTTTTTTTTGCTAGAAAATGTTTAGATCTTAGCAGGATCAGATAGAATTAATACTATACTACGAGAATGTGGGTCAAACTTTTGCTTTGATGCCTCAATGGTACCAGGGCCGTACCAACACGGTAAGCGGGGTAAGCATGGCAGGGGGGCGCCGCTGCACCATGCTCACCTCGCTCGCCCTCCCGCTCCCATTGTTCAACTGCCCGCCCTCTTCTCCCCCCCCCCCCCCAACATCCCTTTCTTTTTTTTTTCTTTTTAAATTTACCTCCGTGGCGGTCCAGCAGCGCAGCGTAGCGTCAGTGAAGGAGGCGGTGCTCCCGACGTCTCTAGCCTTCCCTTCGCTGTGTTCCGCCTTCTTCTGACGTCATTTCCTTGACGTCAGAAGAAGGCGGAACAAAGCGAAGGGAAGGCTAGAGACGTCGGGAGCACCGCCTCCTTCACTGACACTGCGCTGCTGGATCGCCACGGAGGTAAACTTAAAAAGAAAAAAAAAGAAAAGGGATGTTGCGGGGAGAGAAGAGGGCGGGCAGTTGAACAATGGGAGTGGGAGGGCAGGGGAGAGAGGAGCATGGATGCGAAGGGGGGTGGGGGAGAAGAGGGCAGGCCAGGCCAACTGGGACATGGGAGCGGGAGGGCAGGGGAGAGACGAGCATGGATGCGAAGGGGGAGGGGAGAACAGGGGAGAGAGGAGCATGGATGCGAGGGGGGGGGTCATGGAAGGGAGAGAGGGGAATTGCTGGATAGGGATTAATGGAGGTTGACAGAGGAGCATGGATAGGAGGGCAGGGCTCAGGGAGAGAGGGGAATTGCTGGATAGGAATGAATGGAGGGGGCAGGGGACAGAGGAGAAATTGCTGGACATAGAGGGGAGGGAAGAGAGATGAAGGAGATGAAATGAGGGAAAAGGAAGAGAGGAGAAAAACTGCACATGGATGAAGAAAATAGGCAGAAGCTGAGGACCAGAAATGAAGAAGAAAGGAGGAAAGGAAAGAAATAAATGGAAAGGAAGCCCTGGAAACGGAGTTAAGAGGACAGATAGCAGCAGAATTGGATACTGGGCCAGCATGATCAGAAAAAGAAAGTCACCAGACAACAAAGGTAGAAAAAAATCATTTTAGTGTTTGGAATATGTCCACTTTGAGAATTTACATCTGCTATCTTATTTTGCAATGTATAGCAATTTGTTTCTAAGAATATTGCTGACAAATTCTGTCAGTGTGGCAAGTGGTGAGCGATCATTTTCACTGGGGGGGGGGGGGGGGGGGGCGCCGCCGCCAACTGACAGTCTGCAGGGGGGGCGCCAGAGACCCTAGGCACGGCCCTGAATGGTATCTAGATGGGAGGCATGTGCACTGTACAACTAATCTTTTTTTTTTGTTTTGTTACATTTGTACCCCACGCTTTCCCACTCATGGCAGGCTCAATGCGGCTTACATGGGGCAATGGAGGGTTAAGTGACTTGCCTGAAGTAGGAATCGAAGCTGCCTGTGCCTGAAGTAGGAATCAAACTCTGTTCCTCAGTTCCCTAGGACCAAAGTCCACCACCCTAACCACTAGGCCACTCCTCTTCCTCCATAGTCTGTTCCACTTAGTTTTAAAAACTTTGTACCACAGCATTAACAGATTAAACTAGATCCTACATTAAACTAGTGACTGCTAGATTCTGTCTTCCTGCCCACCCCTAGGACAACTCTTCATTTATAGTCAGTTATTGTAATTAGGGTAACAAGCAAGGAGCGCTCTTACAGAGTTTTAAATACATTTCATTACCATCTAAGAAGGAAACACTAAATAAATCATACAATATACTAAGATGAGTCAGCAGTCCAGCAGCAAGAGGGGTGCTATCCAGTCTTTTGCATTGAGTGTCACATGTATGATTATTTTCCAATAGGTGAGATGTCATGTGTGTGTGCCCGATGCAAAGAGCTCCTAGCTCTCAGAGAATGTGTCCGTTCTCGTGAGGCTAGAGTAGCAGACTTGGTGGAGCTGAGGGAGACAGAAGTACATAGAGGAGACCTACAGGGATGTTGTAGAGAAGTCCCACCTCCAGTCTAGTAGCCCCTGTGCTACCTAGGAGGAGGGAGGTCTCCTAGAAGGAGAGCATCACCCTGGTGAATTAGGAAGTACTCCTGTAGCCAGGACCTGCCCACCAGGGGATGTACTATCCTCTCGCACCGAGGATATATGTCTCCAAGTGCTGCCCGGGAGGGAAGGGTTAGGACAGCTGTTGTAGTTGGTGATTCTAGGCATATAGATAGCTGGGTGGCTGGTGGATATGAGGATTGCCTGGTGACCTGCCTGCCTGGTGTGAAGGTGGTGGACCTCACGTGTCACCTAGATAGGATTTTAGATAGTGCTAGGGAGAAGTCGGCTGTCTTGGTACATATGGATACCAATGACATAGGAAAATGTGAGAGAGAGGTTCTGGAAGCCAAATTTAGGCTCTTAGGTAGAAAGCTCAAATCCAGATCCTCTAGGGTAGCATTTTCTGAAATGCTACCTGTTCCGCGCACAGAGCCCAGGAGACAGGCAGAGCTCCAGAGTCTCAATGCGTGGATGAGATGATGGTGCAGGGAGGAGGGTTTTAGTTTTGTTCGGAACTAGGCAACATTCTGAGGAAGGGGGAGTCTATTCTGAAAGGATGGGCTCCACCTTAAACAGGGTGGGACCAGGCTGCAGGCATCGGCATTTAAAAAGGAGATAGAGCAGCTTTTAAACAAGGAACAGGGGGAAGGCCGACAATTGCTCAAAAGCGAATGGTTCGGGATATGGTATCTTTCAAAGATATCACCAAAACAGGGAAGTTAGGGTATCCTGATAGTGAGGTTGCAAAAGAGACCCTAGTAAATCAGGTGTCCTTGAATAAAAATAAAAATCAGACAAAAGATTGCAAATTAATACTGTTAAGTACTGAGCATGATGTAAATAGGAACAACAAACAGTTTGAAATGTCTATACAAGAATGCCAGAAGCCTAAGAAAGACGGGAGAGTTAGAATATATTGCACTAAATGAAAAGTAAGATATAATAGGCATCTCCGAGACCTGGTGAAAGGAGGATAACCAGTGGGATACTGTCATACCGAGGTACAAATTATATCGTAGTGATAGGGTGGATCGAATTGGTGGAGGAGTAGCACTGTATATTAAACGAGAGCCTTGAATCAAATAGATAGAAAATTCTGCAGGAAACAACACTTCTTGGAATCACTGTGGACTGAAATTCCATGTGTAAAGGGGAAAAGGATAGTAATAGGAGTGTACTTCCGTCCGCCTAGCCAGGATGAACAGATGATGCAGAAATGTTAAAGGAAATTAGGGACGCAAACAAACTAGGCAACACGATAATAATGGGTGATTTCAATTACCCCGATATTAACTGGGCACGCTAGGGAGGTAAAATCAAGGACAGCTTTATGGAGCAGCTGGTACAGGAGCCGACGAGAGAAGGAAAAATTCTAGACGTAGTACTTAGTGGAGCGCATGATCTGGTGTGGGAGGTAAGGGTGCTGAGGTCGCTTGATAACAGTGATCATAATATGATCAAATTTGATATTAGCTTTGAAGTATACATAGGAAATCAAATACGTTAGTGTTTAACTTTAAAAAAGGAGACTATGATAAAATGAGAAGAACGGTGGGAAAAAAAAAAAAAACTTAGAGAAGCAGCTGCAAGGGTCAAAAATTCACATCAGGCGTGGATGCTGTTCAAAAACACCATCCTGGAAGCCCAGGCCAAATATATTCCGCTTATTAAAAAAGGAGGACGGAAGACCAAACGACAGCCGACGTGGTTAAAAAGGTGAAGGAAGCTATTAGAGCTAAAAGAAAATTCTTCAGAAAATGGAAGAAGGAACAGACTGAAAATAATAAGAAACAGCATAAGGAATGTCAAGTGAAATGCAAAGCGCTGATAAGGAAGGCTAATAGGAACTTAAAAAAAAAAAAAAAAAAAAAAAAGATTGCGTTGGAGGCAAAAAACACATAGTAAAAATGTTTTTAGGTATATTAAAAGCAGGAAGCCGGCAAAAGAATCGGTTGGACCGCTAGATGACCGAGGAGTAAAAAGGGCAATCAGGGAAGACAAAGCCGTAGCGGAGAGATTAAATGAATTCTTTGCTTCGGTCTTCGCTGAGGAAGATTTGGATGGGATACCAGTGCCGGAAATGGTATTCAAAGCTGACAAGTCGGAGAAACTTAATGAATTCTCTGTAAACCTGGAGGATGTAATGGGGCAGCTCTACAAACTGAAGAGTAGCAAATTTCCTGGACCGGCTGGTATTCATCCCAGAGTACTGATAGAACTGAAAAATGAGCTTGCGGAGCTATTGTTAGTAACATGTCATTTCTCCTTAACATCGAGAGTGGTACTGGAAG
This sequence comes from Microcaecilia unicolor, assembly GCF_901765095.1. Taxonomy (NCBI): domain Eukaryota; kingdom Metazoa; phylum Chordata; class Amphibia; order Gymnophiona; family Siphonopidae; genus Microcaecilia; species Microcaecilia unicolor. Next base: position 598,139,104 of record NC_044032.1, read on the forward strand.
ATTGGAGGATGGCCAATGTAATGCCGATTTTTTTAAAAGGTTCCAGAGGAGATCTGGGAAATTATAGACTGGCGAGTCTGACGTCAGTGCCGGGCAAAATGGTAGATATTATTATTAAGAACAAAATTACAGTGCATATTCAAAAGCATGGATTAATGAGACAAGTCAACATGGATTTAGTGAAGGGAAATCTTGCCTCACCAATCTACTACATTTCTTTGAAGGGGTGAACAAACGTGGATAAAGGTGAGCCGGTTTATATTGTGTATCTGGATTTTCAGAAGGCATTTGACAAAGTACCTCATGAAAGACTCCAGAGGAAATTGGAGAGTCATGGGATAGGAGGTAGTGCTCTATTGTGGATTAAAAACTGGTTAAAAGACAGAAAACAGAGAGTAGGGTTAAATGGTCAGTATTCTCAATGGAGAAGAGTAGTTAGTGGGGTTCCCCTGGGGTCTGTGCTGGGACCGCTGCTTTTTAACATATTCATAAATGATCTAGAGATGGGAGTAACTAGTGAAGTAATTAAATTTGCTGATGACACAAAGTTATTCAAAGTCGTTAAATCGCAGGAGGATTGTGAAAAATTACAAGAGGACCTTACGAGACTGGGAGTCTAAATGGCAGATGGCGTTTAATCTGAGCAAGTGCAAAGTGATGCATGTGGGAAAGAGGAACCCGAATTAAAGCTACGTCATGCAAGGTTCCACGTTAGGAGTCACGGACAAAGAAAGGGATCTAGGTGTCGTAGTTGATACGTTGAAACCTTCTGCTCAGTGTGCTGCTGCTGCTAAGAAAGCAAATAGAATGTTAGGTATTATTAGGAAAGGAATGGAAAACAGAAATGAGGAAGTTATAATGTCTTTGTATGGCTCCATGGTGCGACTGCACCTCGAATATTGCGTTCGATTCTGGTCACCGCATCTCAAAAAAGATATAGTGGAATTAGAAAAGGTGCATAGAAGGGCGACGAAAATGATAAAGGAGATGGGACGACTTCCCTATGAGGAAAAGTTAAAGCGGCTAGGTCTCTTCAGTTTGGAGAAAATGCGGCTGAGGGGAGTTATGATAGAGGTCTATAAAATAGTGAGTGGAGTTGAACGGGTAGATGTGAAGCGTCTGTTCACGCTTTCCAAAAATACTAGGACTAGGGGGCATGCGATGAAGCTGCAATGCAGTAAATTTAAAACAATTGGAAAAACTTTTTCTTCACTCAACGTGTAATTCAACTCTGGAATTCGTTGCCAGTGGTAAAAGCAGCAAGCTTAGTGGAGTTTAAAAAAAGGTTTGGACGGCTTCCTAAAAGAAAAGTTCATGGACCATTATTAAATGGATTTGGGGAAAATTCACTATTTCTTGGATAATCTGTTGTACTTTTTTGGGATCTTGCAAGGTATTTGTGACCTGGATTGGCCACCGTTGGAAACAGGATGCTGGGCTTGATGGACCTTTGGTCTTTCCCAGTATGGCAATACTTATGTACAACTGCAGCAAAGAATGCCACAAGGTATCATACACACGTGAAAAATTATTTAATATTCAAAAGTATTCACTTGCTGGCATACTGTAAACAAAAACAGTTTTAGTTAAAAACAGTGGGTACCTGTAAACATGGCATGGAAATATGGACTACAGGCCGCCAGCACAACCTTGTGAGCTGCAATCTCCACATCTTCTGCTACGATGGTCACATCGCACAACAAGTTCTGACTGTGGGGTGCAAACAACAAAATATATATAAATAAGCAATTTAATCTTTCATAGAATTCTAAGGATATTATCACAAAGTTACTCTCCTTGCAGATTTTTCAGAATTTTGTTTTTTTAATCTTTCACCTTCCTGCTATTATAAATTATGCTGCTCTGCTCCCTGGCAGCCAGCTTCATAGGGCTCCTCTTACAACTCAGACTAGACTCCAGCTCCTGATGGCCAGTTGTATCTGCTAGGTTATTTTACTGCACAGTCAAGCACCTTCATCTGTTTTTGGCTGTTGAGCACCAGTTCTTTACAATCCGACCCCTCTTATATCAGGTTTAAAGACATGGATGTTTTAAAAAGATTTTCTGTGTAATTTGCTGTCTCCTTTTTGTTTACTTGCGTGTGATGAATTTTAACCTGCACTGTAGTTTTTGGTTATTATATTTGTGCTATGCGTTATTCCCCTTCCCCTGTTGATCGCTGACTTTTTTCCCTTCTTGGTTTCTATTAATTGTTGTTTGTTCCGCTTTAATTAATGGATTATTGTAAACCAGACATACTTTTTGTGACTTTGAGGTATACCAAATTTTTCAAATAAATTTTTTGCCAGTTAGCCAGTGGTGTATCCAGCTACCTTGACTTTCTCAAAGTTCTGAAAACTTGGATTTTTGAGAATATTTTTGGCTGTTCACAGGATTTTTTTTTTCACTTATGATTGAGCATTAACAATTAAATATAATTCAAATGGCTGATGTACATTATGTCACATTGGGCCCTGTTTACTAAGCCGCACTAGAGGTGCATTTGCATTTTTAGCGCACATTAGGCATTAGCGCGCACTGTGTAAGTGCTCACAATATTCCTATGGACGCCTACAGAGCATGCGTGCTAATTTTGTGCATTCGCTAAAAACGCTAGCACACCCTTAGTAAACAGGGCCCATTGTTTGTAAATGTGTTTTCTTATTTTTCTAAACTGTTTTTAAACAGTTGTAATAAGTGGTATATCAAATTAATAAAATCAAATCAGAATTCAAGGAAACATGAGTGACAGGAAAGGCAGAGATTAAGTAGGGTATGTGGTACGGCTGCAAAAAAGGGAAAATGAGCTAATGCTCTTATATTTTTTATTTCTTGTTTCATTTGTACCCCGCGCTTTCCCACTCATGGCAGGCTCAATGCGGCTTACATGGGGCAATGGAGGGTTAAGTGACTTGCCCAGAGTCACAAGGAGTTGCCTGTGCCTGAAGTGGGAACTGAACTCAGTTCCTCAGGACCAAAGTCCACCACCCTAACCACTAGGCCACTACTCCATGCTATCAAATTCTATGTTTCAGTGTCAAAAAAGTGAGCAGTCACACCATACTTCTTAGAGGTAAGGAATTGATTCACTTTGCTTATTTAGGAGGAGGAGGAGTGGCTTATTTATGATCACACAGAACATAAATAAGTGACTTAAATATATCTGATACTACAGACCTGTTTATAAAGTTACCACAACCTCTTATAATCACAGTTATATAAGGTATACTTGGGCAGTGTCTATCCTGAGTTTTGTTGTTCTTAAAACAATTACACAGGGACTGCCCAGATTATAATAGTCATTTGTGACCGTCTCTGGGAAAAGGTAACTAAAGTAGCAGATCGAAAATGTTGAGAATGGCTGATTTTTCATGGCATAGGGCGCATAAGAGCAAGAGTTACATGTTTGAAATTCCGTAACTTTTTTTAAAAAAAATTTTCATATAAAAGGATGGGGTTTGAACAGTTGAATTACAAATTAACCTCAATTTTTGTTTCTGGTGACTCAGTCACCTTTTCCCAGAAATGATCACATTTAACTGAAAACCTGTATTTCCCCACTAAAATTCCTGATGTTGAATTATTAAAAAATATGAGTCGATATTCAAAGCGATTGGTTGTAGGGTGGGTAGTGGGAAAGGATAATAAGAAATTAATTCTATTACTTCCCCAGCTTATTTACTTGTCTGTATTTAACTGAATATCAATGAGAGCACTGACTGTGCTCCAAAAACCTGCCAGGTGCCGCCCCATCTGCCTTCTTGCATGTCAGGCATTCTTCCCTAGGCAGAGCCGCTGAGATCCATTAGGTAGAGTACAAAAAGCAATTTGTTAATTAACCCCCACACTCTCCTGCTCATAGTAAATGATATTTTCTCTGCACCTACAAGCAGATGACCAAAAGCCCTGTGCTGCTCTAAAATAGCGCTGGAACAGCCCGGGGCTTTACCGCACCGATGATCATAGATAACTGCATGCAAATTTAAGCACGCAATTATCTCTAATCATGGGGTAGAAGTGCGGGAGAATTGTGCCTGAGCATGCGCTCTGCACAATCCTCCCGCACTTGTTTGACAGGTCTGGGCTGCCAAAAGCCCAAACCTGTCAAACACAGGGGCTGGAGGTCCATGGGACCACCAGGCCCCAACTACTCCTGCCCCGAGCAATGGGGGCTGGAGGTCCGGCGGACTTCCGGTCCTCCCGATCCCCCCCCCCCCCAAGGTTCAGGGAGGGCTAGAGATCCGGTGTGTCTCCAGCCCCCTAGTCCCACAGCGAAGGGTCTCTGGTGGTCCAGTCTCTCTACCCCCCCTACCTTGTGGGTTGGTGGAGGGAGGGTAGCCTGCCTCCCTCCTCTTCCTGCAACGCCACAAAATGGCAGCACCCAGCCCTGCCCAGTGTATCCTGGGATGCACTGGGAGGGGCTATACACCAGAGGAGGGAAGTAGGCTACCCTCCCTCCTCCAACCCACAAGGCAGGGGGGACTGGACCACCAGATCTCCAGCCCTCCCTGAACCTGGGGGGGGGGGGGGGATTGGTTGGTCACCCACTAGGCCACCAGGGACTGTTTGCTGAGGGGAGTTAGGGGGGGCTGGAGACCCACTGGATCTCCAGCTCTCCCTGAACCTGAGGGGAGGGGGGATCATCGGGGAGACCAGAGGTACACCGGACCTCCAGCCCCGTCGCTGGCAGGTTTGCTATTGGGGGGAATGGGGGCCTGCAAGCATGCAAATGCATGCTGAACATGGCTCACCATTTCTCCCCAATGATCTGCACACTCTAACGCCAGCTCGGAGCTGACGTAGGGTTTGCCACAGCCAGCGACCCAATCTTTGGCACGCTGGCCGCTGATCATTGGGGATGAATATATGTTTAGCCCTGTTTAGCATGCATTTGCATTCGGAGCCATCGAGCGAGTTGTTTCACACACTCGAGGACTCTAATCATGGGGCGGTAGCAAACGCCGGCACTAGTATGGCGCTAACAGCCTCTAGCGCCGGCGTTTGCTTCTGATCATCCCCTTGCTAGAGAAGGTTGCTACTGCTGAAATGTTAGGATAAAAGGACATACCACTGTTTGAGCAGCTGCTGGAACAAGAGACTGTTTACTCAGCAGGAGTCTCCTAAGTACTTATTACCAGTCAGCTGAGCCAATCAGCTGAGCCAATGAGGCATTGCTCTTCCCCTCCCCACCTTCTTTACAGCATGTGCAACAAGATCAGAGCTCTGAAGAACAAGTTTCACCTACAAAAAATCTGCTGAACAAAGGCAATTGATGGCTCAGCTATTTGAGGAGGCTAAAGTGGGTAGGGCCAGAGTATATAAATATATCAAATGCCACAGAATAAAGTGGCAAAAAAAATTAAACAACTGTAAACTTCAGTAGATATATATATATATATGGGCTCATTTTCAACGCACTTAGACTTACATAGTAACCTACGGAACTGTGTATAAGTGCTTTGAAAATAAGTCAGTCTCTAGACAACTGAATTAAAGAGGGCTGAAAAAAGTGTTTGTAGATGATGCCTACATCTCCATAGAGGTCTGCAGCTCGTCTGCCTCTCTTCTCTTTTACACATCCCACTTACCCTCTGCCAACACACCTATGGAAATTATTTAACTGTATTTAAAGATCCCTCAGGAGGCAGTGTAATGTAAACCCTAAAACTCTGTCTGATATTAGGACAAACTAAAACTATATTAAAGTTTTGATGTCACCTCAGTAAGGCCAACACACAGTCTTCTCCACTGCAAAAGAGTACACATAAGCTTGGACAAACACACTCAGAACCTTATTATACCATAATAGCACTAACTCCCAGGACATGAAGAGCTACAACCTCATGCATGAAAAGGCAGCACTATAAATATTACACCAGGCCTTAAAAAACCAATACACTACCTAGTGAAAAAAACAAAACAAACAAAAAAAAAAACATGACCAACAAGATCTCTACACAGATATTGCATGCTAGTAGAATGCCACACCTTGGTCACACATAAAAAAATACATGACAACAAATATGGCAATAAGACATATGAAGGTAAACTGCTGAACTGGAAACCTCAAGTAGTCGAACTTGGCATACAGCAATACTACAGAAATTGAAAAAGCTGACATATATTCTAATTAGTAAATTCAGAATAAAATACTTTTTTCTAACTTTGTTGCCTAAATATTTTTCTATTCACTTGGTCCCAATGTGTCTTCTTCATTTCTCTGGGTTTTTTCTTGTTTTTGCAATGTCTACTGTCCATTTGACATTTCTTCTCTCTCCCTGTCCACAATCCTCCTTCTGCGTACTTATCCATCCTCTGACCCTGTCCTTCCTACAGTTTCAGCTACTGCCTCTCAGTGTCCTGATCATGCCCCTAGGCATTCCACCTCTGTGAAATGCTTGTTACATAGTAACATAGTAGATGACGGCAGAGAAAGACCTGTATGGTCCATCCAGTCTGCTCAACAAGATAAACTCATATGTGCTACTTTATATGTATACCTGACCTTGATTTGTATCTGCCATTTTCAGGGCACAGACCGTAGAAGTCTGTCCAGCACTAGCCCCGCCTCTGTAAAGGGTCTTGCTGTCTACTGCATTTCCTCCTCTGTGTCTCTATCCATGCGCCTGTGATCAGCATTGCCCCTGTATCTCTATCCACCCCCATGTCTAGCATTGCCTCTCTGTGTTCTTATCCCTTCTCCCTCCAGACCTAGCATGTTTGTATCCCTGTCCTTATGCTCCATCTATGCCCAGCATCTCCTGTCTCCTTGTCCCTTCACATCTCTCCTCCCTTCTTCCCACACACCCCTCCCACCCTGGGACCAGTATATCTCTCTCTGTTCCCACTCACACACTCCCCTCACAGTTCAGTAGGCTCCCTCCTGGGTCTCCAGTGTTTCTCCCCCTAGCTTCCATCCATCATTCCCCCCCCCTTTCCTTCCCTCCTCCAGCATCTGCCCCCCCCCACCCAACCAGCTGGTCCTGCACCTCTTTGTCCCTCCCTCATCTCCCCCTACTGCTCCAGCAGAACAGCACTTAGTTCTCCCTACCTGAGTAAAGCACCTTTATATCCCTCCTCACCAGCAGGTCCAGCGTTTTTCCCCTTCCTTTCCCATTGTCTTCCCATAGCTCACTGGTGCTGCTAACCTGCCTTGTTTGCTGCTAGCAGAGGCACCACAGTGATTGAAAGGAGCTGCCTTGAGGCCTCAGTCTGCCCATGCAGAACAGGAAGTTGCATCAGAGAAGGTGGGACATTCCAGGGAAGACCGAGGCCCCAAGGCATCTTCTTTCAATCACTGCAGTGCCTCAACCAGCAGCGAGCAAAGAAGGTCAGCAGCACCAGCGAACCAAAGGGAGTGGGTGTAAGGGAAGGAGAACTGCCTGCAGCTGGAGCAGCCCTGAAGCTGACAGTAGCCCAGGACACTGCTTGCAGTGAGTCGAGGGTCCTCTTGTAGATGTCGTACTTGTCACTGGAGAGACATATTTTCAAAGCACTTAGCCTTCCAAAGTTCCATAGGTTTCTATGGAACTTTGGAAGGCTAAGTGCTTTGAAAATGAGTCCCCGTACGCCTCCCAAATCCTCTTGTACGGAGTGCCTATGCTGCTGATCAAGTAGGTTGGAGAAAGTTAGGCCCACTGAATATTTTGGTTTCTCATCCTTGAAAGAAAGCAGAAAGTGAAAAGAACTACTCTAACTTTATGGGGTGTGGGGGGGGGGGGGGGGGGTTAAAGCTAGAAGTGTGATGTTTGCAACTGGAAATACAACAAAAGAAATTGGAGGAAGACTCCCTCAATGCCACACCATTAAATACGGCTGCTGCAGGAGAACTTACCGAGTCACAAACAGTAACTGATGCACAAAGGGGATGGGATACATGGATCACCCTTTGTGCATCAGTCACTGTTTGCAACTTGAAGCTGTCAAATGCATTTGATACTGCTGTCAAATGCAATTGACAGTAGATGACCATGGAGTTTTTTTTGTTGTTTTTTTTTTGTTTGTTTTTTTAGTCGCATGGAGGGGGGTGATCAGCAGAGTTCAGCGGGTCCCCTCTTGAGTGCCCCCCCAGAGCAACTCAAAAACCTTCCATGGTGGTCTAGTGACACTCCCCTTCCAGAATAATCCCTGGTGGTCCAATGGAACCCCTCCTGAATCCCCTTCCCCCAAATTAAAAATCCCTGGTAGTCCAGTGGAACCTGTCCTGAATCCCCTTTCCCCCAGATCAAAAATCCCTGGTGGTCCAGTGGACCCCTGCACCCTTCCAGGGATCCAAAAACTCTCACTCTAGTAACACCCCCCATACCTTAAAACATAGGAGCAACACCATATAAGGAGTGAGCATCACAGTGTCTCATGCAAAATTCAGCATACCTCAGTTATAAAAGTCATCTACGGGTCCTTTTACTAAGCTGCAGTAAAAAGTGGCCTTGTAATGGTATCAGTTTATTACTGAAATATGTAGCATATTTGGTGGATTATATATATACACACCAATATATTTGTGCAGCTCTTAAAAATACAATGCAGCAGAACTGGCTTTCATTCCAAAAAGCCCTCTCCCCTCTCCCTTTGGGGAATATTTACAAGACAAAAGTACTGCTGCAGTGGCAGGGACCTCACCTTGTTTTTTCTCATTCCTCAAACAAAAGACTAAGACTGCTTTAAAGTTTTAAATTGACTCTATTCCTCTGCCCTCCCACCTAACAAAAGATGGACTAAGGTGGACACCTGAATAAAACAAAGAAACTCAGGGGAACCATAAACAGGACATTTGCTTGTCAAAGGTATACCTGCCCCTCCCATCAGCTTCCAGACATGTGCAGAAAGGATGTGTATCTGCCCCAGAGACTGAACAGGACATCAAAAGACATTTGCCAGCAGAGTCCAGACTGTAAGTCTCGTGATGTCATAAGACATGGGACCAACTCAGGGGTCGTGTGCAGACCAAGATACCACAATGCTTTGCAAATGCTCAGGGGTCGTGTGGAAACCAGGAAATCAGAACAGGGATCCACATGGCATACCCTCCTGCAGCTGCAAGGTATAAAAGCAAAAGCTGTTTCCCCAAGATTCAGATTCTCATCAACTGCCAGCAAGTAAAATTCTCTTCAACTGCAAGCAACTCGGATTCACTCACTGCAGAAGCCCTCCTGTCCTCAACATGTGCTCATCAATCAGCTGGACCACAGCATGCTTGTAACAAGGACTTGTAAGTTGATCTAGCTGCTACTTTGTTCTATTTTATGCACAGATTACCTGTAAAAGATTCCTCTTTTAAAACCTACCTCTCGTGTGCAATTGTATATTAAATCAATCTTTTTGAAACTAAAAATACGGTCTCTTTGTGTTCTGAGTATATATACTTAATATATTTAATTTATTGCAATTATCACCTTTGGTGATTGGTGGAGAAATTAATATCCTAAAACTTATAAATACAGCGCTTGCTCTTAAATTATAAACAGTAGCGAGTTGCTCTCGAGCTATTTTCCCCAAAATAACTCATTTCTTCCAACATATTAATTGCTGGAGAAGTGGGTAGAATTTCTTGTAACATATTAATTCGTGGAGAATGTGGGCAGCAAGTCTAACAGCCTTAGCATATCTTTACATGAGTTTTTCCAATGCACTAAGGCCATTTTTGCCACAGCCAGAAAATGGCCGATTTTCAATTTCCGAATTAATGACCATGCACTAATGTTGCCATTAGCGGGCGGCCATTACCAAAAATTAGCATGTGACCCCTTATTGCCACCTGCCCCCAAGACAAACCTCCTTACAGAAAAATAAAGAAACATTTTTTTGATGCATGGTTTGCGTACACACATGGTTTTTTTAAAGTGCATCCCATGGTAAGTCCTTTTTAAGCTCTGGTAAGAGTGCTCTAGTACTTACCACAGCTTAGAAAAAGAAGCCCTTAACCAATTGTTCAAATGTCCAAAATCAAATATATTTTCAATATTAAGTAAATATGACAAACCACCTTGAGTGAATTCCTTCAAAAAGGCAGTAAAGCCTAATAAATAAATATGTAATCCTTATGAATCCCATCTTCAAAAAAATACCAGATACTTGTTTCGCACAGATAAGCAATAATGAAAATATATTGGATTGTGACCACTTGGACACGATTACATGACTTACAACTGAGGCACGTTGAATATATTACATGGGACACTTGGATGGATCATTTTTATGAATTTCTGTTGCTTTGATGGGACGTGACATGATGTTACACAATCATTAATGGAGTTTTTAAAGCTAATGTGCAGTTTTCTTCACTTTTGAAAATTGATAATTCTATGGAAGATGACAAACTATGGATTATGCAGCTGTAGCTCAAAGGAGGACAGTGTTCTCCTGTAGAGGGCATATATCTGAGGTCCCTTTCCTAATTTAATTTATCTTTGTTTTAACATCTTGTCACTGATCCTATAATAGCACATATGGTATAGCAAGAGTGCTCTTGGGTTAACAGCAGTGCCCATTATACTTCCCCTTTACAAGAGTTAATTATAACCACTGCTCTCTCATACAAATCTACTATTAATCAACAGAGCAAATTAAACCCATAAGTAGCACATATTAATTAGAACCAAAGTGCTAAAATAACTCATCTATTACCACACCTACACATTTAACTACTGTACTGAGACACATGCCTATTTATTCTTCATCACATTTAATAATATCCTTTATAATCATTATTCAAGTATTCAGGTTTAACACAATCATTTACTTAATTGTTTGTACAAGTTCCCATATTTCTTTCCAACTTTCTTCCAGAACAAAATGCAATGCACTTACAGGAACACCCAAATCTCTCCTGGGGCGTGAAGAAAACCCATCACATGCCAGCACAGCAGGTTAAGTGCATTCTTCATCTACCCCTGCCTGGAGCACTTCCATAGGTTCCAAGAGAGCACTGGTGTGTCATGTGATTGATGCTGCCAGGCTGGATCTTTAGAACAAGGACCAGCACAGCAGTAGCAGGAGAAGCACAGCAGTGCCAGTGTTTTGTCCTTTGACTGGGGCCACCCCAGCTAAGCAGGTGCATATTCACAGTCTTAAAAATTTTTAAAAAGTATATACAGAACCAGAAGCCAGAAAATTTTATGAGAAAGAGTACAGAAAATATGTATCAAGAAGGAGTTTACGATCACTAGAGGGCAACTTATTAGTGATCACTGATATGAAGATAATGCAAAAGGTTAGCTGGAGAGCTAAAGCTCTCGGGGTAAAAAAAACACTGGAAGAATGGAATTCATTCCCAGATGAGGTTTCAAATATATGGCTTTTAGGAAATGTTTAAAAACATTTTCATTTCCTTGATGTTAACTAAATAAATGTAGGGAAGGTAAAGAAACAGGGGGAAGGTTATTAAGGGATTGCTTTCTACTGTATTGTTAGTGTTGTTTAAAATTGTTGTGTAGAAGAAAGGGCTTATTCTGCTTTGATTGTTTTTATGTCTGATGTAAATCATTTAAAATAAGGGTGAACAACCTTTATACACAGAGGGCCACATGAATGTCAGTACTATCCCTAGCAGGCCGCAGAGAGAAAACAAATGCGCCATTTAATTCACTGCCATCAAAACTCCATGTATGTGATGACTGAATTAACATAAATCATTCAAATTATCAAAAAGGGGGGAAACCGACTTGATAAACTATCACAACAAATCAGAAAAAAAGCCTGTATGTTGCTTGTAGCTGGTAAACTTAGCTTAGTGGATTTATAGTTTCTAGTTATTGCTCATCCAGATTTTTGGAATGGGATTTTTTTTCTCCCATTCTTTTTTCTGGGTGTAGCTGGCCTATGATGATATATGGGACTCCTTTACAAAAAAGTTAACTACATGATTTGAGCAGGCTTTGGGAGCTTTGAGACCATGTTATTTAAGTTTCTAAGCTAAGTTCACCAGCTGCAAGGAACATACAGACTTTTTTCTGATTTGTTGTGAACACAAATCATTACCAGAAGGAGAAATTAGTTCTTACCTGCTAATTTGCTTTCCTTTAGTAGAAACAGATCAATCCAGAACTTGTGGGTTAAGCCCATCTGCCAGCCCGTCACTGCCCTTAAAGAGCCAGTGTAGTGAAATCATTCAGTATTCCGATGAAAAAGCAGTCCAAAAACAGAAAATGAGTCAACTAGAAAGGTCGTCTTCCTCTAGAACAAGGAAACTGAAAGGCAATAAACTGAACCTGGTACAACCGCTAAAACAGCACCAGCAACATCAACATAGAGCAGTCTTCACCACTTTCGGGTGCCCACCCTACTTGAGGACTGCTTTGGTACATCCCACAAGTCCTAGATTGATCTGTTGCTACTAAAGGAAAGAAAATTAGCTGGTAAGAACTAATTTCTCCTTCCTTAGCGTAGCACAGATCAATCCAGGACTTGTGGGATGTATCAAAGCAGTCCTCAAGCAGGGTGGGCACCCGAAAGTCCTGCACAGAGAATGGTCACGCAAAAAGAAAGCAGAAGCCTGAGCTGCAACCGCCTATTAAAGAAGGTTGATGCCAAAGACCAGGTGGATGACCAACAGATGTCCTCTAATAGGACCACACGAGACTCCACAAAAGTAGTGACCCCTCCAGCAGAATGAGCATGAAGAGCTGGAGGAAGCACCTTGCCCGACAACAGATAAGTGGACAAAATGGTCTCCCTCACCCAGCAAGAAATTGTAGCCTTGGAAATGGCAAGACCCTTTCCGAGGACCTGCAAAAAGAACAAAGATGTCAGAGCTTCTGAAGTTATTCATTATCTCCAAACAGCACAGAACAACACAACAAATGTCCAGGATACTTAGAACCACAATCCCCCTGCCAGAAGAAAGGCAACCGTTTGACCCCTCCAAAGAAAACGACAACATTCGGGTGAACCGCCAGGGAGGAATTGCCCACATGGCCCCTATAGCAAGTCAATACTGCCACTTAAACCTTCAAGGAGTTCAAGGCTAGCCCCTTCTTGAAACCATCCTGCAGGAAGGAGAGAAGCTGAGAAATCGATGCCTGAAAAGGCGAGATCACCCTCTCCTAGCACCAAGCGCCAAATACTCTCCACACACGAGCACAGCCTGCAGTAGGGTCATAATCACATCAGGATAGCCTTTCCGCCTCAACTGCTGAAGAGCCATAAGACCAAAGCAGGATGGATTGTCCAGCAGAGCGTGAGTTATGAAGACCGATCCCGATGGAAAGATGAGGGAGTTGTCCACTAGGTGATGAACAAGATTCGCATATCACGGCCTCCTCGACTAATCCAGAGCCACCAAGATCATCCAGTCGAGATGAAGGGCAATGCGCCGAAGGACCTGACTGATCAATGGCCAAGGTAGAAACACATACAGCAGCTTGTCCTGTGGCCAGGGTTGGAGTCCTGCCTGCAACTGAAGAAACGCGGAGCCTTGGCATTCATCCCTGTTGCCATCAGGACCATGAAGGGCCCCCTTCCCTCAAGTCGAGGTTATGAGCAAAAACGTCTGGTCAGAGAGCTCCCACGCCACTGGATCCAAAGTTGTCCTATTGAGAAAATCCACCTGCACATTCAAGATCCCCGTAATGTGCACTGCCAAGAGAGCCTGGAGATGACACTCTGCCCAACAAAGCAGCAGACTAAGGCCGCACTCCAAGTACCCCTTGTCTGTTCATATACAACACTGTGGTCGCATTGTCGGAGAGAATCCAGACCGGATGATGAAGCAGCAGAGCAGCAAAGGTTAACAGGGCCAGACAAATTGCCCGAAGCTCCAGCCGGTTGATTGATCAGGCAGCCTCTGCCATAGACCACTTCCCCTGGGCTGTGCATCCAAGGCAGTGCATGCTCCAGCCCAAGAGGCTGGCATCTGTCGTGAGTACCAGCTAGGACGGAGTCACCAATGACTGCCCCCTTCCAAGGGTTGGCAACCTGGATCCACCAGAACATGCTGATTTTCACAACATACAGTGGGGGAAATAAGTATTTGATCCCTTGCTGATTTTGTAAGTTTGCCCACTGACAAAGACATGAGCAGCCCATAATTGAAGGGTAGGTTATTGGTAACAGTGAGAGATAGCACATCACAAATTAAATCCGGAAAATCACATTGTGGAAAGTATATGAATTTATTTGCATTCTGCAGAGGGAAATAAGTATTTAATCCCTCTGGCAAACAAGACCTAATACTTGGTGGCAAAACCCTTGTTGGCAAGCACAGCGGTCAGACGTCTTCTGTAGTTGATGATGAGGTTTGCACACATGTCAGGAGGAATTTTGGTCCACTCCTCTTTGCAGATCATCTCTAAATCATTAAGAGTTCTGGGCTGTCGCTTGGCAACTCGCAGCTTCAGCTCCCTCCATAAGTTTTCAATGGGATTAAGGTCTGGTGACCGGCTAGGCCACTCCATGACCCTAATGTGCTTCTTCCTGAGCCACTCCTTTGTTGCCTTGGCTGTATGTTTTGGGTCATTGTCGTGCTGGAAGACCCAGCCACGACCCATTTTTAAGGCCCTGGCGGAGGGAAGGAGGTTGTCACTCAGAATTGTACGGTACATGGCCCCATCCATTCTCCCATTGATGCGGTGAAGTAGTCCTGTGCCCTTAGCAGAGAAACACCCCCAAAACATAACATTTCCACCTCCATGCTTGACAGTGGGGACGGTGTTCTTTGGGTCATAGGCAGCATTTCTCTTCCTCCAAACACGGCGAGTTGAGTTCATGCCAAAGAGCTCAATTTTTGTCTCATCTGACCACAGCACCTTCTCCCAATCACTCTCGGCATCATCCAGGTGTTCACTGGCAAACTTCAGACGGGCCGTCACATGTGCCTTCCGGAGCAGGGGGACCTTGCGGGCACTGCAGGATTGCAATCCGTTATGTCGTAATGTGTTACCAATGGTTTTCGTGGTGACAGTGGTCCCAGCTGCCTTGAGATCATTGACAAGTTCCCCCCTTGTAGTTGTAGGCTGATTTCTAACCTTCCTCATGATCAAGGATACCCCACGAGGTGAGATTTTGCGTGGAGCCCCAGATCTTTGTCGATTGACAGTCATTTTGTACTTCTTCCATTTTCTTACTATGGCACCAACAGTTGTCTCCTTCTCGCCCAGCGTCTTACTGATGGTTTTGTAGCCCATTCCAGCCTTGTGCAGGTGTATGATCTTGTCCCTGACATCCTTAGACAGCTCCTTGCTCTTGGCCATTTTGTAGAGGTTAGAGTCTGACTGATTCACTGAGTCTGTGGACAGGTGTCTTTCATACAGGTGACCATTGCCGACAGCTGTCTGTCATGCAGGTAACGAGTTGATTTGGAGCATCTACCTGGTCTGTAGGGGCCAGATCTCTTACTGGTTGTTGGGGGATCAAATACTTATTTCCCTCTGCAGAATGCAAATAAATTCATATACTTTCCACAATGTGATTTTCCGGATTTAATTTGTGATGTGCTATCTCTCACTGTTACCAATAACCTACCCTTCAATTATGGGCTGCTCATGTCTTTGTCAGTGGGCAAACTTACAAAATCAGCAAGGGATCAAATACTTATTTCCCCCACTGTAGGTCCAGGGAAGGTGGGCATTATATGACTACTACTACTAAACATTTCTAAAGCGCTGCCCGGGTTACGCAGCGCTGTACAATTTAACAAAGAAGGACAATCCCTGCTCAAAGGAGCTTACAATCTAAAGGACAAGAGTGCAGTCAATCAAATTGGGGCAGTCTAGATTTCCTGAATGGAGGTATAATGGTTAGGTGCCGAAGGAGACATTGAAGAGGTGAGCTTTGAGCAAGGATTTGAAGATGGGCAGGGAGGGGGCTTGGCATATGGGCTCAGGGTGTTTATTCCAAGCATAGGGTGAGGCAAGGCAGAAAGGGCGGAGCCTGGAGTTGGCAGTGGTGGAGAAGGGTACTGAGAGGAGGGATTTGTCCTGTGAGCGGAGGTTACGGGTAGGAGTGTAAGGGGAGATGAGGGTAGAGAGGTAGTGAGGGGCTGCAGATCGTGTGCATTTGTAGGTTAGTAAGAGAAGCTTGAACTGTATGCGGTACCTGATCGGGAGCCAGTGAAGAGACTTGAGGAGAGGGGTGATATGAGCATATCGGTCTAGGCGGAAGATAAGACGCGCTGCAGAGTTCTGAATGGATTGAAGGGGGGATAGATGCTTAAGTGGGAGGCCGGTGAGGAGTAGGTTGCAGTAGTCAAGGCGAGAGGTAATGAGAGAGTGGATGAGAGTACGGGTGGTGTGCTCAGAGAGATGACTGATGAATGGTAGACCAGTGACAGAGAAGATAAGACTGGAGAGGCTTCATATGAGCCCAGGCGCTGGGCACCACATCCAGAGTGGTCGCCGTGGATACCAGAACCTGCATGAAATCCCAGGCCTTGTAATGGGGAACAGCCAGCAGATGACTGATCTGCAGCTTCAAAATCTTAAAGGAAGGAAGAAACACCCTGCCAATGTCAAAATAAACTCTTGAGATACTCCAGGAATTGAGAAGGAACCAGCCGGCTCTTACAGAGATTGATCAATGAGCCAAGAGACTGAAGGAGGGAAACCACCTCTTGGGTGGCCTCCAGACCAGAGGAGGCCTTTATCAGCCAGTTGTCCAAATAAGGATAGACCAACACCCTGACACCGGAAAGCAGCCACCACCACCACCATCACCTTGGAAAAGGTTCTGGGGGCCATAGACACACCGAACAGCAAGGCCTGTAGCTGCAAATGCTTCCTTAAAATCGCAAAAGGAAGAAAATGCTGATATGGAGCCCAAATGAGAATGCAAAAGTAGGCCTCCTTCAGATCCGGGATAGAGCAAAAGGCGCCTTCCTTCTTGGGAACCACAAAATAAATGGACTATCTGCCGCTATCTTCTTCTCCTGGGGACACTGGAATCAATGCACCAAAGACTCCTTAGGGGATTTCAATTTTAAAAATCTACGAGAAGGGAGGAAAACTCGAGCTTGTAGCCCTCCCAAATGATCTCCAGGACCCACTGGTCCATTGTAATCTGGGCCCACGCCTCATAAAATTCAGACAACCGACCTCCTATCTGAACCCCCAAGCAGAGATTTAGGACACCTTCATTGGGAGGAGTGAGAGGCATTAGAGGAGTGAGAGGGCTGTCCTTCAGGCTTTCTACTGACCGAAAGGAAGGCTGACACTGCTGAAACCGGGACCTGGAGACCAAAAAATGACCCAGCCTGTAGCACCTGGCATCCCGGGCATGGAAACGAGCCTGGGAAGATTGGGAAGAACACAAAGACAGCTTAGGCCGATCCTCAGGTAAATGATGGGACTTGGGATTCCCCAAGATCCTTAACCAAACACTCCAAATCCTTTCCAAACAAGAGCTTGCCCCAAAAGGGAAGCTCAGCATGGACTTAGAAGCGACATCCACCGTCCAGTTCCAAAACCACAACGAGCAATGAGTGTAGATAGAGGATACCGAGTGGTTTCACTGTGCACTGGCTCTTAGGGGGTGGTGAATTCCAGTGCCCTATAATTAAGATCAATTATCTCAAATAAATAATGCTAAAATCATCTACTGAAAAAATATAAAATACCAAAATATTTAAATGTGTAAACAATAAAAATTCTAAATTAAACACCATTAACACAATACTAGATTGCAGTGCTTAAAAAATAGAAAAACAATAAGAAGAATAAAAAATAATGGTAGATGTCACCTTTGTTTGAGATAATTTTAGATATTTTTTATTTATTAGGAATTATTTACCCCCTTTACGAAGGAATTCACTCAAGGCGGTGTACAGTAATAGATCAAACATGAGCAGTAGGCAATTTCAACAGTAAAAATATTCAAACAACAATACAAAGTATGGCATGTATACTAACAATGTCAAACAATATGTAATAGAACATTTTAATGGATAGTGAAGGGTAAAACAAAGATGGAACATTTAGATAGGTAAGAGAATAAGAAGAGTTAGAAAGTAAGGTGACTAATTTAAAGAAAGTTGAACATGAGATCAGAGAGATGGTTAAATATTCTCAGCTAGGGTAGGAGTGGATATGTTGATCTTATCTTCTTTGTATGTCCTTATCTCTTATTTGTCCTGTTTGTCTGTCCTAATTAGATTGTAAGCTCTGTCGAGCAGGGACTGTCTCTTCATGTTCAAGTGTACAGCGCTGCGTACGTCTAGTAGCGCTATAGAAATGATAAGTAGTAGTAGTATGTCTAATTAACAGTGTACTGTAAACCCCTGATGCAGCCTTTTGGAGGCGAAACGTGGCCATGTCAGATAACTGAAAATAAATCTACTCAGCTATCCATTCTGCGGTCTGCTATTCTTGTTTGACATACTTCTCATGGTCTTACAGGCCACATGTCGAACAGCCCTGATATAGAATAACTTTAGTTAAGATTTTTATACCATTTTCCTGACTAGGCAAATAAAATAAATCCATCCAATGCTGACTTTTGCCAGGAGAGTCCTAGAGTGTGATGTGTTTGGTTTCACCTCCTTCTAGTGTCACAATGAGCTGGAACATTAAGAGACCCACTGCTGGAGAAGAGTTGCCACCTTAGAAGCAACCTAAAAGGGGCATAAGACATATCTGGCTTCTGACGCTTTCTGGGTCACAGTATTATCAGTTGGACAGAGATTTTAAAGTTACGCACAAAAGAGGACGTTATTAGGGCAGTTTTGGGGAGAGAGAGAAACCTTAGCATGTGAACTGGTAAAAACATTAGACCTAAAGAGAATGGAGTACTGATAACCCCTCAAATGACTTCAGAGGTGGTAGGGAGTACAGATAGTCATATTTAAAAAGGGGTATCAGTTAAGACTATGTAATGCCAGGTCAGCGAGTGGTAAAACGTTTATTATTTATGACTGCATTTTGGATGGATCTTGCCTGTATTCCCAAGACATGGCTACATGAATATGGTGAGGTACTATTCTCCCAATTATGCTCCCAAGGTTACTTATCTATCAGCCTGGGATTAGAAAATAGGCAAGAAGTGCGATCATTTACCATAGTTCCTCTTCCCTAATCAGATATGTGAATCATCAACAAGAGAGTTCAGAGTGGGGGCTTTTTTTTTTTTTTTTTTAACACATGACAGACTGAAAATATCTGCTCTCTCTCTCTCGGTGTATCCCCTCCCTTCCTCATCCCAAACCCATGGAGATATGGAGGCACCTCTGGAATGAGTGCTGGATATAAATCTCAGACTTAATGCTGTAGTCTGCTGATAGGTTTGGTCAATTTTAATGTGCATGATGAATGTTCTCTGATAAGTATTTCATCACAGTATCAGTTTTCAGGTACTTCAAAGAGACAAACAATGAACCATATTTTGGATCTTATTTTCTACGCAATTCACTATGATTTACAGCGAAAGTTGAAAATGTGATAATTACCCCAAAGAACTACCTTCTTAAAATTTGTTTTTATTGGTGTGGCTCATGCTGACGACAATGGTTTTAAAAGGATATACACCAGTGTGAAAATGTTTATATAGCATTAAATACATATATTTAATACTTTTTGCTTTTATGTTTATGCATTTTGTAATGCATGTTTTATACTGTTACATATATTGTTCTTTTGTTATACATATATTTTATGGGGGGGGGGGGGGGGGGGGGTTAAACTTTACCCTGCCCTAAGCAAGGAAAGGACAAAGTGTCTTCCGTAACAGACTGGCTAAAGTACTAAAGAGGGCTTTAAACTAAATTTGCTGAGGATGGGTGAGAAAAGCCCCAAAGTCATTAATAACTCTCAGGAAGCAAAGATATTAAAATATCTTTATAGAAAGGGGAAAAAGAAGTAACATCTGGACAGCTTTGTATATCAATTCCCATAGTATGAAAAATAAATTTCTAAATCTAGAGGCTGCAATGATAGAAGCAGACTTGGATTTAGTGGCAGTTACGGAGACATGGTTCACAGACAGCCATAACTGGGATATAGTTATACCCAGCTATAATCTATTCAGGAAGGACATAATAGGAAAAAAAGGGGTGGAGGAATGGGATTATATGTTAAGAATAATATTAATGGGACAGAATTGCAGGACATACGGGGTACGGAAGAAGCACTGTGGGTTAAACTGGAAAGAGGGAATGGAAAATGTATTTACATTGGTGTAATATACAGGTCACCTTCACAGTCAGAAGAAATGGACAGAGACTTAATTGAACACATTCAAAAGATAACTAGGAGAGGGGAAGTACTACTGATAGGTGATTTTAATATGACGGACATCAATTGGAGCGTTCCTGCTGCAGGGTCATCTAGAAGCAAAGGGATCTTGGATTCTCTACTGGAAGAACTGTTCCAGCAGTGGGTAACAGAACCAACGTGGGATTGGAGCTATTCTAGACCTGATACTTACAAATGGGGAGACTGTTTCTGATTTTACAGTGGGAGATCATTTGGCATCTAGTCAGTGCTTTTTTTGTAGGAAAAAAAAAAGGTACCGGTACTCATTATGGGCGGGGCCACCACCTATGGCTTTGCCCCTATGATAGCCACACCCATGTTAGCCACACCCCTTATACCAACCATGGTGCATATAAACAGGCATCATTGAAAATATTATACCAGTATAGGAGAAAAAAATAACTTGAATTTTTTCATTATAAATAATTTCTGTAAGCAGTTACAGCTCCAGTATACCCAGTGCAAAATAAGACAGCAGATGTAAATTCTCAAATTGGACATATTCCAAACACTAAAACGAAAATAAAATGATATTTTTTTACATTTGTTGTCTGGTGACTGTTTTTCTGATCATGTCAGTCCCAGTATCTGATTCTGCTGCTCTTTATCTGTTCCCTTAACTCTGTTTCCAGGGATTCCTTTCCATTTATTTCTTTACTTTTCTCCTTTCTTGATCTACATCCATAGGTAAAAGCTGGGTCCTCCGCAGACTTGACTGGAGGAGGTACAGAGTAGATCCAGTTTTTGCCTATTTTCTCCATCCATGTGCAGTTTTTCTCCTCTTTTCCCTTTCCCTCATCTCCGTCAGTATGCATCTCCTTCCTATTCTTCCCTCCCCTCCATCCATATGCATCTCCTGTCCTTCCTCTCTCATCCATGTCCAGCATTTCTCCTCTTCCCTCCCCTCCATCCATGTTCATCTCACTTCCTCTCTTTACCCTTCCCTCCATCCATGTCCAGCATTTCAACTCTCCCCTCCATCCATGTCCACAATTTCTCATCTCCCCTAAATCCATGTGCATCTCCTCCTCTGTCTTTCCTCCCATCCATCCATGTACAGCATTTCTTCTCTCCCCCTCCTCTCCATCAATGTTCATCTCACTTCCTCCTCTCCATCCATGTCCAGCATTTCAACTCTCTCCCCTCCCCACCATCCATGTACATATCCTTCCTCTGTCTTCCCTGTCCTCCATCCAAGTCCAGCATTTCTCCTCCCTCCCTTCCCCTCCATCCGTGTGCATCTTCTTCCTCTGTCTTTCCTTCTCTCCAACATTTCTCTTCCCTGCCCTCCACTCCATCCATGTCCAGCATTATTCCTCTCTCCCCTCCTGTCCATCCATGTGCATCTCCTTCCTGTCTTCCCTATCCTCCATCCATGTTCAGCAACTCTCCTCTCTCCCCTGCCCTCCCCTCCCATCCATGTCCAGCAATTCTCCTCTCCCCTGCCCTCCCATCCCATCCATGTCCAGCATTTCTCCTCTCTCCCCTCCATCCATGTGCATCTCCTTCCTGTCTTCCCTCTCCTCCATCCATGTCCAACATGTATCCTGCCCTCCCCTCCATCCATGTCCAGCAACTCTCCTCTCTCCCCTGCCCTCCCATCCAATCCGTATCCAGGACTCTACTCTGCCCTCCCCTCCCATCCATGTCCAGCGATTCTCCTCTCTCCCCTGCCCTCCCCTCCATGTCCAGCGATTCTCCTTTGCCCCTATCCTTCCCTCCCATTCACGCTCACCGATTCTCTCCCCTCCCCTCCATGTCCAGCGATTCTCCTTCCCACCTATCCTCCCCCTCCCTTCCATGTCCAGTGACTCGCCACAGCCCCCACCTGCTCCCCAAGATCGTTACAACCCAATCCCCACCTGCCCGCCCTGAGCTCACCAACTTTCCGTTCTGCCCCCTGCAAATCTAATATTTACCGAAGTCGCAGAGTGAACCGGTGGTAGTAAAACCAGCAAGCAGGCAGGCTCGCCTCCTCCTCGCTTCCCTGCCCTCTCTCAGCACAGTGTCCTGCCTTCGTCACTTCCCTGCCCTCTCAGCACAGCGTCCCGCTTTCCTCTGATGTAATATCCTTTCCACAAGAGCGGGACGCTGTGCTAAGAGGGCAGGGAAGTAACGAAGGCGGGACGCTGTGCTGAGAGATGGCAGGGAAGCGACGAGGAGGCGAGCCTGCCTGCTGGTTTCACTACCGCCGGTTTGAGCTGCGACTTCGGAAAATATTAGATTTGCAGGGGGCAGAACAGAAAAACAGGTCCCAGTACGCCGTACTGGCACAAAAAAAGCACTGCATCTAGTGATCACCGAATAGTGTGGTTCAATATTATGACACAGGAGAAGGTTAGGGTTTATTCAAGATTAAAGATCCTAGATTTCAAAAGAACTAACTTTGCCAAGATGGGGGAATTTCTCAAGGAAGAGTTAGCTGGATGGGAACAGCAGAAGGAAGTAGCACATCAGTGGGCAAAACTGAAAGAAGCTATTTTAAAGGTGACACGTCTTTTTGTTAGAAAAGTACATAAAGATAAGAGGAAAAGAAGGCCACTCTGGTTATCAAACATAGTAGCTGAAAAGGTTAAGAAGGAGGTTAGCTTTCATACGTTACAAGAGGTTCAGAAAGAGGAAGACAGCATAAATACCTCGAAAACCTAGGAAAAGCTGTCAGGAAAGCAAAGAGGCAAACGGAAGAAAAGACAGCCAATACGGTAAAATTGGAGACGACATTTTTCAAATATGTGCCAAAATAGCATTATGAGGCTCAAAGCTAAGGGGGTGGAATATGTAGAAGCTGATAAAGATAAAGCTGAACTGCTTAACAATTATTTCTGTTCTGTGTTCATGGATGAAAGGCCGGGCACAGGACTGCAGAAAACAAATGCTAATGGTGATGGATGTGTGGTACACCAGGACCGATTCTCAGAAGACCGTGTTCATGAGGAGCAAACTAAACTAGAAGTAGACAAAGCGATGGGTCCTGATGGGATATATTCAATGGTACCAAAGGAACTCGGAGAAGTTCTAGCAGCTTCGCTGTCTGACCCCTTCAATGCTTCCTTAGAGTCTGGAGTGGTCCCAGAGGACTGGAGAAGGGTGGATGAGGTCCTTCTGCAAAAGAGCAGAAGTGTAACCAGGTTGTGACTCCAAGGGGAGCAGAAAGCGGACTGTGTAGGAACACACACTAAGTAGGTATGAAACTGCTGAAAAATAGGCGCCGTCGGAAGTCCATTTGGGGGAGCAGTTGACCCCCTGGCTCCCCACCAAGCTAAGCCTCTGAGCGGAAGGAGGAGGTTGGGAATTACAAACCAGCCAGTTTGACCTTGGTGGTGAGTAAACTAATGGAAACACTTCTAAAGTAGAGGATTGTGAGGTTTCTTGAATTGAACGGCCTGCAGGACCTGAGGCAGCATAGCTTCATTAGAGGCAGGTCTTGTCAGACAAATATGATTGATTTCTTTGACTGGGTGACCAGTTGGACATGGGAGGGGTACTAGGTGTGCTGTACTTGTTTTTTAGCAAAGCCTTTGACACAGTTCCACACAAGGAACTGATAAACTGAGGGCCCTCAGTATGGGACCTAAAGTGACTGACTGGGTTTAAAAAAAGGTTAAATGGATGGAGACAAAGGGTAGTGGTAAATGGAGCTTGCTCCGAGGAAAAGGATGTTATCAGTGGTGTACCGCAGGGACCAGTCCTTGGGCTGGCTATTTTTAACATCTTTGTGAGTGATATTGTGGAAGGATTCTTTGGTAAGGTTTGTCTCTTTGCCGATGATACTAAACTCTGCAATAGGGTGGACACCTTGGAGGGTGTGGATAGCATGACGAAGGATCTAGAGAAGCTTGACAAATAGTCCAATAATTGGCAACTAAGATTTAATGCTAAAAAAAAAATGTACAAACATCTAAGGGAACAGTACCATATAGGGGGTGAAGTGCTTCTGTGTACGAAAGAAGAGCGGGACATGGGGATGTTTGTGTCTGATGATCTTACAGTGGCCAAAACAAGTAGAAAAGGCAACAGTCAAAGCCAGAAGGATGCTTGGGTGCATAAAGAGAGGGATGACCAGATGGAAAAAAGAGGCAATCGTGCCCTTGTATAAATCTCTGGTGAGGCCCCGTTTAGAATACCGTGTGCAATTCTGGAGACCACACCTACAAAAGGATATAAACAGGATGGAGTCGATCCAGAGGGTGGCTACAAAACTGGTCAGTGGTCTCTATCATAAAACACAGAGATAGGCTTATGAACCTCAACATGTATATACTGGGAGAGAGGGGATATAATAGAGACTTAAGTGTCTCAGTGGCATTAATGTATATGAGGTGAGACTTTTTCAAATGGAGGAAAAAACTCTGAAATGAGAGGGTATAGGATGAAGTTAAGAGGAAATAGGTTTAGGCGTAATCTAAGAAAATATTCATGGAAAAGGTGGTAGATGCGTGGAATGGTCTCCTGGTGGAGGTCATGGAAACAAGGACTGTGTCAGAATTTAAGAAGGCATGGGAAAGGACCATGGGATCTCTTAAGAAAAGGAGGAGTTAGTGGTTACCGAGACTGGACTGGATGGGCCGTCATGTATCTATGTTTCTATTTTGGAAAGACAGTTAATACATTTTAGAATTATACATCTAAGATATAAGTCAAAAAGCTGAATCCATCTTCCTTCTGAGGACAGCAGAAGTATTACATCAAGGCTCTTGTCAATCCTGGAGCACACAGAGAAAATTATTACAGAATAAAGGGCCATACACCTAATCACTGACAAAACCATGGACATCTCTTGGTCTTCTAATTAGATATGAACAACAGTATGTAGGTGTTTACTGGCTCATCACCACACATTATGCTTTCTTGCAAATGATCAAGCACAGCTCTCTCACTCACTGCCAAGAAACAATTCAAACAATTTCGCTTTTATAAACCATTTTTTTTCCAAAGTACAAAAATAAATTTGTTCAAGAATATCAGATCAATAAAAGATCATTTTTAATTTTACTATTTTATATACCATCTACATACCATTTAAATGCACTTTAAAAAAAACCTCCATATAAAAAAATAAACTATATATATTTGCCCCTCCAATATTGCTAGTCAACAAACCCCTTCCACAGCAACAGAAACAAGAATAATAGGCTTCTTTCCCCATCTAGCCATCCAATGACCTATTACTGGCTAAATCCAGAGGTCAATATTCCGTCCTCATTCTTCTTGATCTTTCCGCTGCTTTTGACACTGTTGATCACAGCATACTTCTCGATACCCTGTCCTCACTTGGATTCCAGGGCTCTGTCCTTTCCTGGTTCTCTTCCTACCTCTCCCTCCGCACCTTTAGTGTTCACTCTGGTGGATCCTCTTCTACTTCTATCCCTCTGCCTGTCGGCGTACCTCAGGGTTTTGTTCTTGGTCCCCTCCTCTTTTCTATCTACACTTCTTCCCTTGGTTCATTAATCTCATCTCATGGCTTTTCCTACCATCTCTATGCTGATGACTCCCAAATCTACCTTTCTACCCCTGATATCTCACCTTGCATCCAAACCAAAGTTTCAGCGTGCTTGTCTGACATTGCTGTCTGGATGTCTCAACGCCACCTGAAATTAAATATGACCAAAACCGAGCTTCTCATTTTCCCCCCAAACCCACCTCCCCACTCCCCCCCGTTTTCTATTTCTGTTGATGGCTCTCTCATTCTCCCTGTCTCCTCAGCTCGAAACCTTGGGGTCATCTTTGACTCCTCTCTCTCTCCTTCTCTGCTTATATCCAGCAGATTGCCAAGACCTGTCGTTTCTTTCTTTACAACATCCGTAAAATCCGCCCCTTTCTTTCCGAGCGCTCTACCAAAACCCTCATCCACACCCTTGTCACCTCTTGTTTAGACTACTGCAATCTGCTTCTTGCTGGCCTCCCACTTAGTCACCTCTCCCCTCGGTTCAAAACTCTGCTGCCCGTCTCGTCTTCCGCCAGGGTCGCTTTACTCATATTACCCCTCTCCTCAAGACCCTTCACTGGCTCCCTATCCGTTTTCGCATCCTTTTCAAACTTCTTCTACTAACCTATAAATGTACTCACTCTGCTGCTCCCCAGTATCTCTCCACACTCGTCCTTCCCTACACCCCGCTCCATGGATAAATCCTTCTTATCTGTTCCCTTCTCCACTACTGCCAACTCCAGACTTCGCGCCTTCTGTCTCGCTGCACCCTACGCCTGGAATAAACTTCCTGAGACCCTGCGTCTTGCCCCATCCTTGGCCACCTTTAAATCTAGACTGAAAGTCCACCTCTTTAACATTGCTTTTGACTCGTAACCACTCGCCTCCACCTACCCTCCTCTCTTCCTTCCCGTTCACATTAATTGATTTGATTTGCTTACTTTATTTATTTTTTGTCTATTAGATTGTAAGCTCTTTGAGCAGGGACTGTCTTTCTTCTATGTTTGTGCAGCGCTGCGTATGCCTTGTAGCGTTATAGAAATGCTAAATAGTAGAAGTACTAGTACTACTATTGAGAGAAAAGCAAAGTTTTCAACTTTTTACAGGATACCCTGCAGTTTAGCACCCAACTCAAATCCTCAGGTAAGGCATTCCACAATCCCGGGACGATGAATGAAAGCAATCAATCAGTCTTAACCTCACCTATCAGAGATGTGTAACTGGTAGTACAAACAGCAATGCTTCCTGGCTAGGTCTTAGTTTTCTGCCTAATACATACTAACTCACTTTATTTGCAAAATATACTGATCCTTCTTAGTATACTAAAAGCGAGACAAAACAACTTTAAAAAAAAACAAACATTCTCGCTAGTATTGGTTAACCACTGTAACTCTGTTAAAGGTGATACAGAGACCCACCATGGTTTCTTTAAGACAACTCTAGCCACCCTGGCAACCCGAAACACAAACCAGAAAGTTTGAGCCCTACTCTACTATCCTTTTTTCCTTTTTAATGCTGTTTTAGTTAAGTTTCAACCTCTGCCAGAAAGTTTCCATTTAAAACTATGGGAAAAAAACTAGTTAATACACTTAGTTTAGTTTATTTTATTTGCTTGGTTGGTTTGTTTGGGTTTTTTTTTTTAAATGAAGACTGAACTAGGCCCTGTGTGCCTTCCAGAGGCTATCTGTTAAAGCTGTACGTTGTGGCAGAAAGTTAAAGTTTAAAACTATGGTGAAAAGGATTTTTACACTACAGAAACTAGTGAATAAAGTCTGCTTTTTTAAATTCAAACTATCAATAAATCTTTTCCTTTTTAAACCCCAATCTTTAAATCACCAAAGAACAGAGCAAAATAATGTTCACTTAACCAAAGACATGTCCTCTCCTCTCCTAACTTCTCAGACTGATCCCACAGTACATGCTACCTGTCCCTACCTTAGATACTAAACTTCCATCCACCACAGAAATGCCCATCATTTGTATCCCCCACCTAATCCTTGTCTCCTCCCACCAACAAAGTTTCTGGGGGGGGTTTTGAACATTTAATATCAATTTGTTCTCTGCCAGTCAGCCAGCCAACCTACAATTACCCTCCCAACAGAAAAACAAGTTGAATCTTGAATCTTAACCTCTTTCAATTTACCCAGTGGCTGCAAAACATGTTGAATAAAAGGGGTAGTACTCACAAACTTTGAGGGACAACACATGATAGCTTAACAGGGACACATAGTTGATGAGTCATTGACATCAAGGCAGTTCTATCATAGAAAAAAACATTGCAACCACTTAAGGTGTCCCCACTATACCCAAGCCCACACACTATTGCACAAACTCATGCTCCACCAAGTCGAAAGCAGATGCCAAGTCTAACAAAATTAGAATAATTTGCTCATCATTATTCACATGACATAATAGTTCATCCTACACTACCAATAGCCTTTGTAAAAAAACACACACAAAAAAACCCTTAATAAAAGTTACCAAAATAAAATTTCCCTTAACCTGAGAAACATCTCCTCCATAACCATTCACCGCTGTCCTCCATGCATTCATACAATCTGAAGATGGCTGTTTCTACCATGTTGCATCTCTCTCTCTTCTTCCTCTTCACACCAAGGAGGTCTCTCCCTCAAACACACTTCTTATAGGTAGCAGATCATCCAAAATGCTCTGCACTTTTCATTCTATTCTTCTACTACTCCTTCCCCACAATTTAACTCCTTCTGCCCACAAAAACTCTCTACATTAACACTCCATTTACTAATTTTCTTCTCCCCAATCCCTAGTCCATTCCCCTCTCCCTTCCCTCCAAAAGAAAATAGGACATATATGTGATAAAACCAGAGAATAGCTCTGGTCCCTTGTATCTTCAACCCTTGCTCAAGTACATTGCCCCTATACCAAAAATCAGGTCAATTGTGTGTACTCCTAAATGTGTGAGAACCCCACCTTCCATATTAATTCACAATCAAAGCTCTTACCACAACCCATATCATCCACTCAAATTAAAAGCTGCCTGCTACAATCAAATAATCAAACTGAATCTTGACAGTGACTATTAATTCCCATACCAGCTCCAAAACCTCCTGCGTAACCCAGAGGTGGCGGGATACATATAACAAGATTCCCAATCTTCTAGTATTTAAATACACTGGCTTCTACAAAACAGTATATACCCTCATGTAAAGGGAATTTTAAGACCAATGATGGCTCGGCAGGGCTCCAAGTCCAAGACAGAATCAAGGTTCACAGAAATGACTTGAAGTCATCTAACTAGCAGAAATTATCAGTGAAATAGCATACAAAGTGCCCTGTTACTTGAATGCACTCTGCAATGCCTCATGTTTCAGAAACCATCTGGCAACAGCATAGGTTACTACAACTTAAAATAGAAAACTTGTGTTCATGGGGTGGAAAAATACAAGATGCCTAAAATGTGGTACCCTGTGTCAAGCCACAATCCAGTGCAATTCCCCACCACCAGGTCACACAGATAAAAGATTGCAGCTTGGGACAGACCTTTGTCACATTAAAGCAGAAAGGATGGCAAGAGGGCATGAGACTGCAGGGAGAAGAAGAGAGGAAGGGAAAGAAAAAAAAAAACAGAAGCGATCAAACACATTTTTAAAAAAATCTCAAACTCTGTATAAGAAAAACAAATGTTAAAAGAGAGACCATTCAAAAATGAATAAAATAAGTACAAAATTTCACTGGCTCCTGAAGGTTTTAGCTGGTGTCTAAGTGTTTTCCAGCCCTACCTGTATTATCTCAAATTAATTACATATGCCACACAGAGAAATAAATCAGCTCATGCTACCCAAGTTATTTAGATCATGTGATACACCTAAAGTTAGAAACCATGTGATGAAACTGGGTGTGTAATTGTTCTTCATGCTATTTAGAAATATAGAAAAGAGGCAGGGAAAGCAGTTCTGACTGATAAGAGCACAGAAGAGAAGAACTAAAAAAAAAAAAAAAATAGCAAATACTGCTGATCTAAAATTAGAATTCAATTATCAAGTCTATTTCCAGAATAAAGTGGTGTAAAAAGTAATAGATTTTAAGAAAACTGTGGTGTACCTCAGACATGGGCAGCTTCCGTTCACATGTTAAAAACCATTTTAGATCTTTTGTCGCACCAGCCTGGCTTAGAAACAGGAGATGGGGCGCCAACTCAAAATTTATTAAACAGACCTGACAAGGTCTAAATATTAAAAACATAAATATACATAAACTTGTGTACACAAAATCCAAAATGAGTAGTTAAGACATAAAAACTGAAATATAAACAAACTAATATTGTAATACAATGGTATGAAAATGAAACATAAAATGCATGAAAATAAATAGTATGACATAAAATACATTAAAGGCAAACATTAAAAGAATAGCTAAAATGAAGCTACATTTAATGAACTAAAAATAAATGGAATCTGCATACGATCTCATACCTTGCAATGGTCATAGAATCCAAAAGTATAAAAAAAAAAAAACCCAAACCAAACAATGGAGAATGACAAATCTGATGTTGAAAAGAGGAAGAATACCAGTTTCAATTGACAGTAAAAAGTAAGAAAACGGCTTTTGTTTTCGCGCCTGTGTGAGTGTACTTCGGTTTCCCTCTCCTTCGTTTCCTTAGAAACAGGAGATGCAATGTGAAAAGCTTTTCAGGGTTACAATGTTTAAATATTTTTCTACTTTAAGTGCGTAGGGATGGGGAAGAGAAAGATACTCACATTCTCTTTGCTTCCTTCTTCCCATGGTCATCCTTCTCACCATCAAATAGAAGCTATTGCAAAAAAAACATTCTAGAATGGAGAAAAAAAAAAAAAAAAAAAAGTACAAAGAGGAACCCTACAGAACGGGTCACCTAGGTTGGGAGGTCAAAGTGCCTATTTAAACCTATTTTATAGTGACACACAGGTTCTTACATCTCTATCAAATTCCCCCACATATGCTTATAATGTGCAAGTCAAGAGAGGTTTATCTCTAAAATGAGGAAAGAAAAAAAAAAAAAAGTGCTTCTTTCTGGTCTGGGAACCATAAATACAAACAGTGGCATACCAAGGGGGGGCGGTCCGCCCCGGGTGCACGTCGCTGGGGGGGGGGGGGGGTGCTGTGTGCCTGTTGGCTCTTCGTTTTCATGCTCCCTTTGCCCTGGAACAGGTTACTTCCTGTTCCGGGGCAGAGGGAGCATGAAAACGAAGAGCCGGCAGGCAGGCGCGTGGCACCCCCCCCCCCCCCCAGCGGCGTGCACCCGGGGGGCAGGGCGCATCGGCGATCCGCCCCGGGTGTCAGCCCCCCTAGGAACGCCACTGAATACAAACTCTCTCTCCAGTAGTGAGTTTAATTTTCAATAAAATGTCAAATTAGCAGCAGGGACTGTCTCTCTGTGTCAGGTGTTCAGCGCTGCGTGCATCTGTTAGCACTATACAAATGTTAATAATAATAATAATAATAATAGAGTTATAGGTGTCTGTTGGGGGAGTGGTTGATGGACCCTGTTGCTGGTGAAGTCTGAGAGAGTGAGTGGGAGGGAAAGGGCAGGCTTTATCATGAGGAGGAGGATTATAAGAATCACGACCTCTGCTTTTGTTGCTGCTTTATTTGCGACTTAAGTATTTACTTTCTATAATTTGGGGGATGGGGGCGAAGGAAGAGAACATATTTTCATTGGACTTGGAGTTGTATCTGTTGTTGATATGGTTTTAAAGTTGCTGTTTTTCCTTGTGAGTGTTTACAAACAAATCATCAATAATAAAATGTTTAAAAGTAAAATTGCTCATAAAAAGTTACAGAAAATTGCAGCTATAATGAATCCATGTACATGAACACCAGCTAGGGAAACAGTGTAAATGTATGTACATACAGTATGCATGACTGCATGCATTTTATAGAGAATGCACATAAATCACTGTGCCACCCATGCTGTATCTAAACTCCATCCCCAAGCATGCCTAGAGAGTTGTCACTTAGGGAGTCTTTTTTACTAAACCACGGTAGCGTTCTTAGCTCATGGTAGAAAACATCTGGTTGTAAACACCGAGATGCCACGGCCTAGTAAAAGACCCCCTTATAGTACACATGAAGTCATTTTTGTAAGCAGTATATATAAATGAAAAAGACTTTCTAACATTACCTCCATATTGTCTAACTGCAATCCGAATGATTGTGGGATTTGTCATACAGCCCATCTGCATGACAAAGCACATGGTCTTTGCTGTGCAAATGGTGTCTATGACTAATCCCACAATCATCCGGATTGCAGTTAGACAATATGGATAAATGCTGGCCCGTGCAGGCAAATTCTCCTTACTACTGTAGAGAAATTAGAGATTATTCTTCTTAAAATTCACAACAGAAAACATGATGGCAGACCTCCAGACCTCATGGCAATAGAGTAGCCCAATGATTACAGCAAAGGGCAGGGAACCAAAGAAACCAGGGTTCAAACCCTGTTTCTCCCACAAATACTACTGCAACCCTGGTCAAGCAAATATTTCCTGTTGCCTTAACTTTAAACTCTTTGGAAAAGGACTAACTGAGCCTCAATACCTTCCTCCATTGTACAGCACTTTGAAAAATGCCACATATTATTCTTCCATTTTATAGCTTTAAATGTATTAATATATTTACAAACTTTACCCAAGTCATTCACAGTGGTATACAAATTAACATTACACAAATATAAATTCAAGTTACAGTAGAGTGTCAATTATCCGATGTGCTGATTATCTAACAAGCTGGTAATCTGGGCTCTGCCCCCTCTCTCCTTCCCAAACAGGATTAGATCTCCCTCCCTGCCCCCTCAAGTGCTTCCTTCAAATCACTTGTAAGCTCCTCTGGGCCTAACTGACATTCTCTGGTGGTCTAATGGTGTAGTCAGGGCAGCAGCGATCTCCAATCACTCCTGCCCATGCTAGCTCCACTTTCAAAATGTGAGACTGCCATTATAGGTCATTGCTGCTATTTTCAGACTGGAACTGACAAGGGCAGAAACAACTGGGGAGGGGGAGGTGCACTCATGCCCCAACTTCACCATTAGACCACCAGGGGCTGTAAGGTAGACTTTGGGGGGCCCTACAGGTGTGAGAGGCGCTTGTGGGGGGGGGGGGGAGGGGGAACGGGAGATGGGGCTGGTACAGTTCAAGTGGGAGGGAAGGATGCACCAAGTTCCAGATTATCTGACATTTTTGGTTATCCGACCATCTGTCGGTCTCATTTATGTTGGATAATCAGGACTCTACTGTACCACCCTGTTAATTTCTGGATTATCTTAAGGTCATCAATAGAAATCAAACAAAAGAAAACATGGAAAAGAAAATAAGATGATACCTTATTTTATTGGACATAACTTAATACATTTCTTGATTAGCTTTCGAAGGTTGCCCTTCTTCGTCACATTGGAAATAAGCAAATGTGCTAGCTGACAGTGTATATAAGTGAAAACATTCAAGCATTACTATGACAGTCTGACAGGGTGGGAGGATGGGGGTGGGTAGGAGGTATGCATGGGGACAAAGCATATCATTGATATTCTAACAGGATGGGTGTGGATAGGTGAGGGGTGGGGTGATCAACAGAGACATACAGCTTTATGGTTTATAATGGGCTAGGAACCCCAGATCTCTTACAAATTAACATATCCAGAGATAACTATAGCACAAGCATATTACTCATTTGAGAAAAAAAAAAAGTCTCCAGAGCAGAGCATGCTAAAGAGGCTATACCACTTTGGTAGTTCTCTTCTGGTCTGACTGTTCCATCTATATTCTTCTGGAGATTGGTCTCTAGGACTGGTCACAATACACCATCAGGCTCATTTTTGAAAGAGAAGGACGTCCATCTTTCGACACAAATCGGAAGATGGGCGTCCTCACATATACGCCCAAAATCGGCATAATCGAAAGCCGATTTTGGGCATCCCCAACTGCTTTCCATCACAGGGACAACCAAAGTTCACGGGGGCATGTCAGAGGTGAAGCGAAGGTAGAACTTGGGCGTGCCTAATACATGGGCGCCCTCAACCCATAATGGAAAAAAAAAGGGCATCCCTGACCAGCACTTGGACGACTTTACCTGGTCCTATTTTTCTTACGACTAAGGCACAAAAAGGTGCCCGAACTGACCAGATGACCACCGGAGAGAATCGGGGATCACCTCCTCTTACTCTCCCAGTGGTCACTAACCCCCTCCCACCCTCAAAAAACATCTTTCAAAATATTTTGTGCCAGCCTCAAATGTCATACTCAGGTTAAATCACAGCAGTATGCAGGTCCCTAGAGCAGTTTTAGTGGGTGCAGTGCACTTCAGGCAGGCGGACCCAGCCCCCTCCCCCCCACCTGCTACACTTGTGGTGGTAAATGTGAGCCCTCTAAAACCCACCACAACCCCACTGTACCTACATCTAGGTGCCCCCCTTCACCCGTAAGGGCTATGGTAGTGGTGTACAGTTGTGGGTAGTGGGGTTTTTTTGGGGGGGGGTTGGGGGGCTCAGCACACAAGGTAAGAGAGCTATGTACCTGGGAGCAATTTATATGAAGTCCACTGCAGTGCCCCCTAGGGTGCCCTGGCATGTCAGGGGGACCAGTGCACTACGAATGCTGGCTCCTCCCACGACTAAAGGGCTTGCATTTGGTCGTTTCTGAGATGGGCGACCTTGGTTTCCATTCTCGCCGAAAATCAGAAACGACCAAGTCTAGGGACGACCATCTCTAAGGACAACCTAAATGTCAACATTTGGGCATCCCCGACCATATTATCGAAACGAAAGATGGGTATCCATCTTTCGTTTCGATAATAAGGGTTTCCCCACCCCTCCACCGGGACGTTTTGCGAGTACATCCTCAGCAAAACTTGGGCGTCCCTTTCGATTATGCCCCTCCATGTCATCTCTTGCGGGTTATGCCTCTTCCTACACACACTAGCAGTCCTCAAGCTCTCCTCACTGCCTTCTCACATTGTGTAACAATCTTGAGATCAAATATAAACCTCTTTACAAACTGACTCCTGGATCGCTGGTTGTCAATAGCTCTATGTGCATTATTATCTAGCATGGTTAAATTTCTTTTTTTCCAGCCACTTAAAACCTGCAGCATGAACAGAATTCTCAAGCAATTAAAAATGGTGCTGCACCACAAATTCAAAAAAAAAAAGAAAAAGATTCAGATGTTTTAATTTATACTCTTTTAATCACACTTTATTGAACAGATTTTTGACCACGTCTGAACTAGAGCGTTGCATGGGAACGGGATTTACAGGAATCCCCCCCCCCCCCCCCCCCCCAAGGACTGCAGGACTCCCATGGAGACGGAAGCAGTTCCTACAGGGTTCCCGCGGAAGTGAACACAGTGCCCAGCCTCACTTTTCTCACCTACTATTCATTCCAGGAATCCAGTGTCCACTTCGAGTGCCATCGTTTCCTTTGCTTGAATCAGCGCATCCGCCCTTTCTAACACATGCATGGGTAAGCAGCAGGTCACCTGATCTACTGGCACGTACATGTGGCGAGGCAGCGCCCTCAAATCTTCCAGAAGTTCCACATGAACTGACTGTAGGAGGAGGTTAGTGCTGTGACGAGACTGCTCGCTTGCCTGCTCACAGCTGCAGGTACCAACCATTCCTAGCTTCCAACTTAAGGAGACTTCTGCAGCTAAACAGAACAAGAACTGTATACGAAGAACCGGCAGCAACCTCTTCTCTGCTCAGGTTCTTGGCTGCTTGCAGATACCTTCCTATCCCGGTATATATATTCTGACTGTGTGTGTGTTTTGGGTTTTTTTTTTTGCATCTATGGTGGCACTGAAATTTAAATTCACAAGTAACACTGGAAGATTTCTACTGTAGAGAGATAAATACGGCTGCAAGTAGGAAAGGGGGCTGTTTATGCCTCTGGAGGACCTCTGAAGCAAGGGGGCTTGGGGATCCCCAAGCAGCCATAACAAGGGAGTTGGAATTTTGGTTGAGTGTGAGTCCAAGGTGGGCCACCTGCGGTTACGGCACTGCCACAGCTTAGTACAAGGAGTCTTTAACCCTCCATGCTCCAAGTACTGGACAATTTATCATCCTCAACCCCATGACGCCTGAAACGCCTCTACCTGTGACCATAACACAACCTTGTATTAGTTATCTACCGTAATGGCATTCGCCATTATGATGCTTTGTAAGCCATTTTGAGCCTGCAAATAGGTGGGAAAATGTAGGGTACAAATGTAATAAATAAATAAAATCAATTTTGCAAAATTAATAGATCACGGTTGAATCAAAAATACAAATTAAAACACATAGATTATAAAATGATAAATTGATAAATCCCTTGGAACGTATGGACCCAGTATGGCATATAATGTTCCCATGTTTGTATTTTATTAAAACTCAATAAAAGTAAAGTAAAAATTTTAAAAAGTAACTGCATTTGAAGGTTATGAGTACAGGTAGGGATGGAGGAGATTACTTGTGGGGATGGAATGGATCTTGGTGGGGACGGGCAGGGTTGGATGAAATTTTTTCCCCGTGCAACTCTAGTCTAAATTCAAAGTGATGGTGTGTTTTGAAGCACTTTTGATATTGGTTTAAAAAAAAAATATGTGAGACAAATAATTAAAAGTTAAACTAACTTGTGGCAAAAAGATTCCTTCAGCACAGTGATATCATACCTCATAATATATATTAACCGGCTGTTGGTATTTTTAACACTTTTTTTTTTAACACTTTTGATTTTGATGAATAGAATTGTGCCATCTGCTCTCAAACACAGCTCCTTTCAGACAGCAATTATTAGCACACTGTATGACTATAACAAACTTCATGGGAACAACTATATATAGCCAGCAAAACCAGTCCCAATACTATGACAAATGACACAGTTTGCAGCTTTCATTCTGTCACAAATTTTCTCACAGCCCAATGCTCAAAACCCCGGTACCGTACAAAAAAACAGCACAAGAACGCTGCAACCACCCCAGAAAGGAACTCTCCAATACTCAACGCTAATGGCATGCAACTTTTATGCACAGTTAGCGCTAAGCATTGGGAAGTGAGGAGGGGGAATGCACCCAGCACATGCGCAGAAGAGGGAGCCCTGCAAGGCCAGGGGGAGAAGGCACCAGCTCTGAAGTTTCGTGCAGGTAAAGCAGCACTGTAGTATTCCAAATGACGACACCAAGCAGGCAGGCTACCTCAATAGGCTTACAAATGAAAAAATTGTGCTTGCCCGACCCTTTATGCCCATTGCTTCAGAAAAACAATGTCCAGTTTGCACGCAAACTTTTATATATGTCCACCACTTTGAACGGTGTTTTTATGCATGAAGGCAGCAGAGAGCTGGGCTGATTGTGTATCCCCATAGCCATGCCTCGATTTAATTTATATGGAGGAAGAATCAACGGCCAGGGAAGGAAGGAGGGCCGTGATGTGCAGGGGCCTACAGGAGGTGGAAAGAGGCCTCAAAACTGCCCTGTGAGCCTGTGCAGACACCTAATGCCAGCTCAGAGCTGGGTGTAGGTTCTGCAGCAGTAAGGGCACCCTTACCAGCTATGCTGTTCATTATGCATTAGAGGGAATAGGAAATCCCCTCGTTTGCATCCTTTCGACTATACTTCAGTGCCATTTGCGCTGTTCTTCAGTGCATGTGTTTCCCAAGTTGTTTAACTCTAAAGCAGGATGCATTTGCAAATGAGGGCACTAGTCCAGTGCTAATGGCCTCTAGCACCTGCATTTGCTCCTGAGCATCAGAGCCTCAGAAACCCTTAGGATGCTAAAAGGCAATTGCTAAATAATTCTACGTAATTCACCCATTACTCATTTCCTATGTTTGTCCACATAGTCAGGTAAATATGCACTTTGGATCCCAAAAACACCAAAAAAAGAAATTATAAAACCCTGCAATTTAAAAGCCAGATATAGCACATTAGCACGGAGTGGAGGAGTAGCCTAGTGGTTAGTGCAGTGGACTTTGATCCTGGGGAAATAAGTTCACTTCCCACTGCAGCTCCTTGTGACTCTGGGCAAGTCACTTAACCCTCCATTGCCCCTGGTACAAAATAAGTACTTGAATATATGTAAACCGCTTTGAATGTAGTTGCAAAAACCTCAAAAAGGCAGTATATCAAGTCCAATTTCCCTATTTCAGATTCTAAATGGAATGTTGAGATTCTGTTGCTACTATTGGAGATTCTAGATGGAATGTTGCTACTATTTGAGATTCTACATGCAATGTTGCTATTCCACTAGCAACATTCCATGTAGAAGTCTGCCCTTGCAGATCAGCAACACGGCTGTGCAGGCTTCTGTTTCTGCGAGTCTGACGTCCTGCATGTACGTGCAGGACATCAGACTCACAGAAATAGCAGCCTGCGCGGCCGCATTGCTGATCTGCAAGGGCAAACTTCTACATGGAATGTTGCTAGTGGAGGAGTAGCCTACTGGTTAGTATAGTGGACTTTGATCCTGGGGAACTGAGTTCACTTCCCACTGCAGCTCCTTGTGACTCTGGGCAAGTCACTTAATCCTCCATTGCCCCTGGTACAAAATAAGTACTTGAATATATGTAAACCGCTTTGAATGTAGTTGCAAAAACCTCAGAAAGGCGGTATATCAAGTCCCATTTCCCTTTCCCTCCCTAAAAAAGAAAAAGCCTTCTACAAAATAACTGTATGGAAATTAGGCATTTCTTAGAACAAGCAAGGAATACACATGCAGCCTGCCTTCACAGAAGCCATGGTGAATGTTCATGGTTCTAAGGTCAACTCCAAAAGGGTAATGCCTGAAACTGCTGTCCTAGGACACCAGTTCAAAACAGGAGACATTTCTGGAAGTCCGGTCTGATCAGAATGTGAAAGTAAGCCTCCAACCAAGTCCAGGGCTGAACTCCCCAGGTCACACAGCTGCCATAACTGACCCCAGGATTTCCATGCAGAACTTTGGAATCCTGAGGGAAACGTTTACTTGCCTCAGGACCAATTTGGACTGAAAGGAACCTTCCTTTTGGGTACCAAAAAAATACAGGAAACATCTCTCCTTTCCTTTGACACCAGCACTACCACGTGCAATTCTACAGACAGCAGAGGGTCATCTATTCCATCACCGTTTTTTTCTAGAGTATTATGGCAGGAAACCAAGAATACTTTGCAGTCTGGGGCCAGCAGCTCAAGGCCATAGCCATGTCTGTTAACAGGTAAGACCCACTGGTCCCTCATGAGGAGACAGACCAGTTTGCCAGGGGAAGGGAATCTGTTCAGGATTCCCATTTTGAGCTCCAAATGGTATGTTCCCTGCCACGGTATCTGCCCCACTGCATGGGGCTACATTTAAATTGGTGGCCCAAGCACCCAAAAATTGTTTTTTTGGACTCCTTATCAAAAGGACCGATCCTCTGAGAGGCAGGGCAGGATTAACCCTTTGGTGGGTCCAAGGCAAACAAGGACACAAGGCCCCCTACCCTGCCCCGCACCCTCCCCACTCTGTCCAGTTCTTGCTGCCGGGACCCCACCCCAATTTAGTATCTGCCTTTTCCCCCTCTCTTTCCCTCCCACCTCTCCTTGGTCCAGCATCTCCCTCGGAATGGAACTTACTTGCTAGCTCTTTACCCTGAGCAGGCAGAGGTAGAGAAGGCAAACAAAATTTTACAGCACAGATGCTTCCTGTCCTGGTGAGCATAGATGAAGAGATACTAGCCAGCCCAGAGCAACAGTTGCCTTTACTCCAAACACAACACCTCTGGCAGTTATTGCTTCATGTAAGGGTATTGTCTGCACGTGCATGATTACATCACATTGCAGTGACATCTTCGATCCGATGTAGCAATGCGTCCTCATCAACAGCACATGCTGAAGAGGTCACATGCCACATCAGGCCACTGGTATCACTATAACATGACATCATCAAGTGTGTGCATCATTTCTGTTGCATCAGTGAGTAAGAAAGGTAGCTACTGCAGATGTGCCAAGGGTGATCCATCTCAAAGAATGAGATATACCTCAGCAAAATCAGTTGAAAAGCCAGGGAGCGAGGTTTTACTCACACACCCCAACCACGTCTAATACCAGCTCTGGAAGATGTACACTTCAAAAACTAACATATTCTAATCCATAAACTGAAAATAAAAGAAAAAAAAAATCTTTACTGCCAAGTTACTCCAGCCAAGCAGTCCTCAAAGAGAAAAATGCTTGACGGACCTCAAGGATATTATCAGTGCTTGAAGTGGGAGAGGAAGCTTCATGCCACAGGAGCACAGGCAAACAGCCTCCTAAAACACCTGAGCTCTGCTCAACAATGAAGCCCAACGACTCTGGAGCTTTTAGTTCTTTCACTTTACATGCTACACCAGCCAACTTCCCTGCTGGAGACAAAGCAAATACCGACAGGCTAACTGCTGCGCTGGCATATATAATGGATGCAACAGAAATTTGCTCTGTCGCCCCCTGCTGGAGGAAGGGTATATTCCCACTAGACTGGACTGATCTGGCAAGGACAGAAAGGGAGAAGACCTCCTTCCTAGTCGAAGTTCTACCGATATTAAAATTATAATGTCTCTGCAGAAGACAACACTGCTACTCATTCTTTCAGGAACAGAGACAGCAAATAAGGGTTGGGGGAGGGGAAATGACAATTTAATATTACAATTCACTAACACTGATATCATTGTTGTACTACATAACCGCTTTTCAATTTTAAAATGAAGACTCTAAGGCCCCAAAGCACAAAACTTACCAGGGCAGCAAAGTGTGATTAGACTGGTTCAAGCTGGTTTAGTAAGCACGGTATTCTGCAAAACATGCACAAACGGGTCCTGTGGACTCTTTTTCATTCTCAGCGGCAGCCAACAAGAATCATAAGCAAAACTATGATAACGAACTGATTACCACTTAAATGTGCATTTCAAGTGATTTAGAGAAAGGAATGCCTATGTTGTCCGAGGGAATTTTAATTGGAGGTCAGGAGCGCTCAGTTGTGGCTTCGATCTCACCTGTGGTCTCTGAGATGTCCCCTGGAGCTGCTGGCCATCCTCCTCCCTCTCTCTTCTGCAGGTTCCTGTGAAAGAACCCTGCCTGTGACCGAATTGCCCCACTTCCACTCTCCTTTTCCTTTCCTCCAGGGTCCAGTGAGAGAGTCCTGCCAGCAGTGCCTGCCACTCTTCCTCGCTCTTTTCACAGCTCTTCTGAATGAGTCCTGCCCACCAACTCTCTGCCTTTCCCTCTCCTTCCCGCCATTGACTGTCCCTGTCCACTGCCACCACTCTCTCTCTGCCTTTCATTCTTCTGGACTGCTGGCAGTGCCCATCGCTCTTCCCCTTTACTTCCCTTCCCCCTTTCCACCGGGTCTAGGATTATGTCACCCCCATAGAGAAATATTTGATGCAGGGTAACATAGTAGATGACGGCAGAAAAAGACCTGCACGGTCCATCTAGTCTGCCCAACAAGTGAAGGGTGCAGCTTTTTGAGGCACATTCTGAGCCCTTCTGCAGTGTGGCAGGAGAACATTTATTGGGAAGCTGTGGCAGCTTAAAAGTTTTGAGGAAAAAAAAAAAAAAAAAGCTACACACGGCTTTCATACAAGCAACTTGTATGCATATATGAAAACCGTGTGTAGTCCACACTGTTCTGAGCATGCCCTGGTACTGGACTTTGATCCTGGGGAACTGAGTTCGATTCCCACTGCAGCTCCTTGTGACTCTGGGCAAGTCACTTAACCCTCCATTGCCCCTGGTACAAAATAAGTACCTGAATATATGTAAACTGCTTTGAATGTAGTTGCAAAAACCTCAGAAAGGCGGTATATCAAGTCCCATTTCCCTTTCAAACTACACAGTAAGAGTCTGTGCAGCTTATTTGCATGTGATTACTTTATTTTTTGTCTATTAGATTGTAAGCTCTTTGAGCAGGGACTGTCTTTCTTCTATGTTTGTGCAGCGCTGCGTACGCCTTGTAGCGCTATAGAAATGCTAAATAATAGTAGTAGTAGTAGTAGTAGTAATGTGATTTCTTTAGAGAATCACTCGCTATTTCCACCTCGGTAATTTTTACTGAGGTGGAAATAGCAAGCGGTTGTTTCTGGGGACTTTTGTGCATCGACCTCTCACTGGTTAATTACTGCAGCATTTCTGCAAATGACACAAAAGCAGAGAGAGCTCTTCTACAAGAGTAAGTGCTCAGTTACAAGTGCCTGTGGCCAGGGGTTTACAATCTGAGCTTCAGGAGGAGAGCTGGCATGATGATTTCTGTTTATGTCCCCTAGTTGCGTAGATCTGCTTCCCAACCTCTATATTGCTCCAAAAGCCTTGATGAGTGAATTCTAGGCAGCATATCTCTGAGGAAAAGAAAATTGTACCTTCGTAGTTCATTCATAACCTTGAAAGCTTTCTTTGTGTGGCGAGGATTCACTGTCACCGGGCAGTGCCTTTCGATACTATCATCTTTCGGATCGTGAGGCTTTGGATGGCATAGCTTTGTACATCTGTGAACATAGAAAATAAGTAATTTGAGTTAACACTAATACATTCTTAGAGCCTGTAAAATAATCTGGTCTGAAAGAGACATGCGAGTACTCTATAGACTGTCCAACCTTGGCCCTTGACAGGTTGAGTTTTTCGGATTTCCCTAATGAATATGCACGAGATCTATTTGCATACAATGGAGGCAGCGCGTGCAAATATATCTTATGCATATTCATTGGGGAAATCCTGAAAACCGACTGCATTGTGGCCCTCGAGGTCTGCGGCTGGGCAACCCTGCTCTATAACATCTTGGAATCCCTACTGATAGAAATTTCACGTATAAAGGGGAAAAATCCCTGGACATGGATGGTAGGGGAGGGCAGGGGATGAGAGGGGACATACTGGACATGGATGGGAGGGGAGGTCAGCGAAGAGAGATTCACTGGACATGTATGGAAGAGGAAGGCAGGGGAGAGAGGAGACATGCTGGACATGGATGGAAGCAA
The DNA here is from genome assembly GCF_901765095.1 of Microcaecilia unicolor. Classification (NCBI taxonomy): domain Eukaryota; kingdom Metazoa; phylum Chordata; class Amphibia; order Gymnophiona; family Siphonopidae; genus Microcaecilia; species Microcaecilia unicolor. The sequence goes on from NC_044032.1 coordinate 598,181,645, forward strand.
GACAGGAAGGAGATGCACATGGATGGGAGGGGAGGGCAGGGGAGAGAGGAGACATGCTGGACATGGATGGAAGCAAGACAGGAAGGAGATGCACATGGATGGGAGGGGAGGGCAGGGGAGAGAGGAGAAATGCTGGAAATGGATGGAGAGGAGAGCAAGAGATGGAGGAAAACTGCCGCCCATAATGAGTACTGGCAACCTTTTTTTCTACAAAAAAGGCACTGAGTTTTCTGAATCACTACCTGGTACATCAATACATATGCACACACTCAGAGAGTGGCCAATGTAACACCAATTTTTTAAAAGGGTTCCAGAGGTAATCTGGGAAATTACAGACTGGTGAGCATGACGTCTGTGCCGGGAACAATGGTACAGAGCATATACATAAGCATGGATTGTAACATAGTAAGAGATGGCAAATAGACCTGTAGGGTTCATCCAGTCTGCAAAACAAGATAAACTCTACATGTAGTATGTGATGTATACCTAGTTTGATTTATCCTTGCCATTTTTTCAGAGCATAGACCATAGAAGTCTGCCCAGCACTGTCCTTGTTCTAAAATTTCTGAAGTTAACATCGAAGCCCCTAAACAGCTCCACTCCATCCCATCCAGATCTATCCAGCCACGATCAGGTCACAGACCTTAGAAGTCTCCCGGGCACTAGCCTTGTTCTGAAACTTCTGAAGCAGAAGCTATCTAATCACGATCAGAGCACAGACTGAAGAAGTCTGCCTAGTACCAGCTTTCCTTCCTTATCTCTGCTAAACTTCACTGGATCCATTCCTTCTAAACAGGATTCCTTTATTCTTATCCCACGCTTTTTTGAAGTCTGTTACCATTTTCAACTTCACCACCTTCCGCGGGAGGGCATTCCAAGTACCTTCCATTCTCTGTGAAAAAATACTTCCTGACATTATTCTTGAGTCTGCCCCCTCTCAACCTCAATTCATGTCCTCTCATTCTAGTGCATTCCTGTCTCTGGAAAAGGTTTGTTTGAGAATTAATACCTTTAAAATATTTGAAAGTCTGTATCATACCACCCCGGTTTCTCCTTTCCTCCAGGGTATACATGTTCAGGTCAGTAACTCTCCTTGTATGTTCTGCAACGCAAATTCCATACCATTTTCGTTGCTTTTCTCTGAATCGCTTCAAGTCTTTTTACATCCTTAGTAAGATATGGCCTCCAAAACTGAATACTCCAAGTGGGGCCTCACCAACCACTTGTAGAGGGGACATCCATTCTTCAACTGGTTATACCCCTCTCTATGCATCCTAGAATCCTTCTGGCTATGACCACAGACTTGACATTATTTTATCACATTCAGATCCTTGGACACCATCACCCCCTCTCCTGAGCTGAGCTTACCACTCTCTCCCCTCCTATTCGGTATATCTCTTTTGGATTTCTGCATCCCAAATGCATCCCTCTGCACTTCTTGACATTACATTTTAACTACAATAATAAAAGTACATTCAAAATATGCAAATTTCTACTTACATACAATCATTCAATAATTCATTCAGTCCCACGCCCACTATACATTCCCACTGCTTTGGATTTTTTACATTTTTTAAGAGGTGCTCAGTTCATATTTCAGTCAATAATCAATTAACAGACTTGGCTGAATCAAGAACCATCACTGCACCAGTTGTGTTCTTATTCATACACATGCACACCAATTCCCCCAGTATGCATCAATCAAGCGGTACCACCAACAACTGCTTCTTGAATATACACTCCCACATGAATCAACATGAGAGAGTCAAAACAAAAACAAAACATTATACATTCCGCATGTGTCACCAACAAGCCAACATAGATTAGCGAAAGGAAATCTGGCCTCATCAATCTACTGCATTTCTTTGAAGGGGTGAACAAACATGTGGCTAAAGGTGAGCCGGTTGATGTTGTGTATCTGGATTTTCAAAAGGCATTTGAATATCTCATGAAAGACTCCTGAGGAAATTACAGTCATGGGATAGGAGGTAATTTCCTATTGTGGATTAAAAACTGTTTAAAAGACAAGAGTAGGGTTAAATGGTCAGTATTCTCATTGGACCCCAGGGGTCTGTGCTGGGACCACTGCGTTTTTACATTTAACATATTCATAAATGATCTACCTATAAGAATAACTAGTGAGGTAATTAAATTCGCTGATGATTCAAAAGTTATTCAAGTTGTTAAATCGCCAAGAGGACTGTGAAAAATTGCAAGAGGACCTTAAGAGACTGGGAGACTGGACATCTAAATGGCAGATAATGTTTGCAAGTGTTTGAGGCTTGTGCAGAGCCCGGGGCGAAGACAGGTACAAACTCTGACCCCCTTGTCATACTCTAGCAAGAAATGCAACAGCCTTAGCAGCAAAAACATGGCTTCCCAAATGGGGTCACAACCTAGGTGGGCTCTCCACACGTACATCATTATTCTGCACCTTCAGGGGGGTCACTCAATTTTATGTGGCCTCAAGTATGAGGTCACATCCACAAAAAGATAGGGAAGAACTGGTCTAAATCATAAGACAAGTGGAATGGAGCACCCACCTGCTTCTCCAAGGTCACATCATAAAATTCAGCAGTCATCCGCACCCAGTCTCGCACTTGCCATAACAAACACATAAGATTATACATAGACCCAAATAACTGGGAGACCAAAACCACCCTCACATCTGCGTACTTGCAGTAGATTGAGTGGCACCTGTGCTTTCTTGCTCCCCCATAAAAACTTGAAAAGTATACCATTCAATTTCTTCCAGTCTTTTCTTTTTAAATTAACAGGCGAAGTCTGCAAAGGATAAAACCACTCAGGTAGGAGGATCATTTTAACCATATGGATTCTATGATTCAGGGATGGGGTAAGCCTTTCCTGGCCTCCATTAAATGCCATACAGTCTGCAAAAATAGGGGGACATTAAAGGCGCATAGCCAAGATAAATGCCTGGGAATCATCAGCCCCAAACATTTGATTGCATCCCTTACACACATTTTATATAATTTAAACTGAAATTCAAATAACTTGCAACTGCAATAATGCCTAAGAGCTTAGCACAGACTAACGGCTATTAGCATCTGCTAAGTGTCATGTGGCTCATGGGAGTAAAATGTTGTGCATCCCATTTAGCATGCGTTTAAGTTTTACTAAAAGGGTGCCTGAGTGTGTACAGGTTAAGTAACACAGGGTCACAAGTTCTTGAATTCCTTAGTCAGACCAAACTTTGGACTGCACAAACCAGTCCAGAAAATGTTGTTAGTAAAACTGAGTTACTTGAATGAAAATAAGAACCAATTTCCCCCAAGGCCCTTCTCTAATTCTGCATCCACTCAAGAAAAAGTAAGAAAAAAGATCTGTAAGTCTGGAGTACTGCTTTAAACCTTTTGCTTTGTTAATTAGAAACCTAAAACCAGCTTCACGCAGGGGTTTTCTCCCATTCTTTAACAATTGGGGGGGGGGGGGGGGGGGGGAGAGGGAAGGAACATGGAACTACATTTTCAAGACCTGTGGTCATACTCACAACACTTGAAAGGCCTTTTTTCAAAACAAACACAGGTCCAAGGAAATTTACATTTTGAAGGCCTAGTCCTTTTCCCAGTAGTGTTTTAAAATGTGCTGTTACTGTTCCAAGGCCCGGAAAGGAGTCTGGCTCAAATTCAACCCCTGACTGGGCTTTGTGACCCAATTAAGTAGTAAATTCTTGTTTCCATCCATATACTCTGCTCCAACTGTTACTTAAGAAGGAAGGCTCAGTCACGCAAAAAAAAAAAAAAAAAAAAACACCAGCTCTTGGCAGGGGCAGCAGCATCCAAAGACAAACACTTGAAATTGCACTACTTTTGTAGCAGAGTTCAGTTCCCTGCTTACAATCTGTCGTGTACATTTCTGGCTCTGCTAGATGATACGAAATCCAATTTTGAGCTTTGGACATATGGAACTGTGTTCTGTGCTACCTTCTACTGAAGCACTCCTTTCTCCCACCTCCCTCTAAGTAACTGAAATAAATGAACAGGAAAACAAATTTGTACACAAGGCCAGATTCTGTAAACGGCGACTAAAAGGGAAGGGAAAAGGGGTAGAAGAGTTTTACACGTTTTTATATATATATATATATATATATATATACACACACACACACATACATATATACAGTAGCCGTTAAGCCCGTACCAACGGGCTAGTTTTTTGTTTTCCTATGGCCTCTCCCCCCCCCCCCCCCCCCCGTCCACCAACCCTGCTCTCTCCCCTGCCCTCCCCCCAGCGTCTGCTTCCCTCAGTTCCTCCCCCTCCTTCCCTCCGATTTCCACGCCCATGTCCAAGCCCTCCTCCCTATTGGGCTGTACTGCTGGTGGAGGCGGGGCTTGGACTTCTACACTCTCAGCGTTCTGACTCTACTGCGCATTTGCAGGTGAGTCGGTCACTAGTCATTTATATGTTTGATATACACACACACACACGTACTTATTTTGTACCTGGGGCAATTGAGGGTTAAGTGGCTTGCCTGGACTCACAAGGAGCTGCAGTGGGAATTGAACCCAGTTCGCCAGGATCAAAACCCACTGCACTAACCACTAGGCTGCTCCTCCACACCAAAAAATTGGTGCATTCAAAAACAGTGCTTAGTTCTATAAACTGTGCCTAAAGTTAGGTGCGGTTTATAGAATAGTGCATAGGGCCAGGGAACATGACTACATTTAGGCGCAGCCATTTACGCCACCAAAGACCTGGCGTAAATACCCGTGGTTAAATTAGGCGCACTTCCCCCTAAAGTCTATAACCACATGTGTAAATTTGAGGGACGCCGCTGACATGCCCACACTCCTCCTATGTCCACGCCCCTTTTAGGTACGCACGTTACAATTTGAGCACGCCTCTTTTTAGAATATGCCTAAAAAGAAGCGTGCGTAAATTCTAATTATTGCCAATTTAACATGAGCAACTTGCCGCATCTTATATAGAATCCAAGGGAATAAGGGGTAATTCTCAATAGCAGGGGTTTTCAACCCAGTCCTCGGGGTACACCCAGTCAGGGTTTTCAGGATATCCCCATTAAATTCAATGGGAATATCTTGAAAACCCTGACTGGTTGGGTGTGCCCCGAGGACTGGGTTGACAACTGCTGCTCTATTTACTGCCTAAAGTTGACCGTCAAGATGATAGGCACTAAGCACGAATTCTATACTGCCAGTTGTGGATGCTAACTGCTGTTACAGAATACTAGCATAAGTTCCACATTTACATGTGCAACTTCAGGCACAATCACTTATGCTGGCTAAAGTGCGGGGTACAAATGTAAAAAAAAAAATGGCTGGCGTAAATGCCCATGCCTAAGTGAAGGTAGGTAGGCACATAAATGCTAATATTCTGTACCCCCTATATGCTAATATTCTATACCACCCCTGATCCACAAGGTCCAAACCACCCTTAAAGCTAAAACGCAACTTAAAGAACTAGAGGACATGAATTGAGGTTAAAGGGGGGGGGGGGGGGGGGGGCGGAGTAATGGCAGGAAGTATTTTTTCACTGAGAGGGTGGTAGGTACCTGCAATTCCCTCTCACAGGAGGTGGTGGAGATGAAAACGGTAACGGAATTCAAAAATGCATGGGATATACACGAAGGAATCCTGTTTGGAAGGAATGGATCCAAAGAAGCTTAGTGGAGATTAGGTAGCAACACCGTTAATTGGGAAGCAAATCCAGCGCTGGGCAAGACTTCTACGGTCTGTGCCCTGAATAAATTTGGATGGGCTGGAGTGGAGCTTTTCAGGGGCTTCGACAACTTCAGAAATTTAGAACAAGGACAGTGCCAGGCAGACTTCTACAATCCATGCTCTGAAAATGGCAAGGACAAATCAAGATCAGGTATACTGTACATATAAGTATAACATCATAAACTCATTACACATGGTATCTTGTTGGGCAGACTGGATTGACCATACAGGGTCTTTATCTGTCGTCATCTACTATGTTACAAATGAATGGGCAGATGATCAAAAGCCCTGGGCTGTTCCAAACAGCACTCTAAAAATAGCGCTGGAAAAGTGCTGGGCTTTACCGCACCTGTGATCAGAGATAACTGCATGCAATTCTCTCTAATCATGGGGTAGAAGAGCGGGAGGATTGTGCCTGAATCCTCCTGCACTTGTCTGACAGGTCTGGGCTGTCAAAAGCCCAGACTTGAGAAACACAGGGGCTGGAGGTCCATGGGACCACTAGACCCCAACTACCCCTGCCCCAAGCCAAGCGAAACAGGAGCTGGAGGTCTGGCAGACTTCCCTCTGACACCCCCCACAAGCTCGGGGGGGCTGGAGATCCGGGGGGGGGGGTCTCCAGCCCCCCCAAGATCCCTCAGATGTCTCTGGTGGCCCAGTGGGCTGCTGGTCAATCCCCCCCAACCTGGTGGTCTAGCGGCCCTTCCCCACCCCCCTACCTTCAGTTGGAGAAGATTGGAGAAGAGAGGTGGCCTCCCTCCTCTTCCATCAGTGCCGCCTGGAAAATGGTGGCACCCAGCCCTGCACTCCCTTATATGGTGTCAAGCCCCGCCCAGCACATCCCAGGATACACTGGGCAGGGTGCCGATTTCTCCACCCCCACCCCCCAATCTGTGTTGGGGGGGGTCGGGAGGACCGGAGTCCCACCAGACCTCCAGCCCCCTGTTGCTGGGGGGGGGGGGGGGGAATTGGTTACGGTTCCTGCAGTGGGTTGCTGCATTGGCGGGAATGGGGGCCTGCTAGCATGCTGGACAGGGCTTACCGTTCCTCCTCAATGGTCTGCAAACCCTAATGGGGTTTGCCGCTGCTAGACTGCCATTGGTCGCTTACCATTGGGGATGAATAGGTTTAGCATGCATTTGCATGCTACTTGCGCTGAGCCCTGTTTTCCATGTATTTGAATGCTAGTTGCGTTCAGAGCCTGCGAGCACGTTGTTTCACATGCTCGGGTCTCTGATCATGGGGCTGCAGCAAATGCAGGCACTAGTAGCACCTGCGTTTGCTTCTGATCATCGGCCCCTTACAGGAACTTACGCGAATAACTGCCAATTAGTACCATTATAGCTAATGATTTGTTAAAGCTAATTAGCTGCTAGTTGACTGTTACACACACAACTGACCTTATGCTATACATTTAACACACAGACTTGTACATCAGTCGGAAATTAGGGCGCACATCTTTCTAGAATTAGGGAGGTAACGGGCATGCTGTAAAAGTATCATAAAGAAGCACCTTGCTGAAATTTAGGGCAAACAACCCACATCATCACCTCTTACTTCTTCCAGACTCTAGTGCTAGAATGTAGGACACTGACACACAGCGAAATAAAGGCTGGCCAAAAAAGATGTGTGATATTTCCATACATGGGGCCCGATGCAATGAGCTGCGCTGTCCCAGAGCGGAGGAGTAGCCTAGTGGTTAGTGCAGTGGACTTTGATCCTGGGGACCTGAGTTCGATTCCCATTGCAGCTCCTTGTGACTCTGGGCAAGTCACTTAACCCTCCATTGCCCCTGGTACAAATAAATACCTGAATATACTATGTAAACCGCTTTGAATGTAGTTGCAAAAACCACAGAAAGGCAGTATATCAAGTCCCATTTCCTTTTAGCACAGCAGGTTTATTCCCGATTTTCCCTGTTAATCTTACTCTGATGCAATAGTGCAGTAAAACCACTGCGCTAAAGGGCATTCAAAATACAGAATAAGAAATTGTTCCCAGCATAAAAAAAACACACAATGTAGCATGTTTTTTTTTTTTTTACTCTTCTAGCACTGAATCTTCACACCATCTCGAGGCTCGAGTATAAATGTAGCACAGAAGCCAAAGGGTGATCTGAGGTAAAGTACAACACTTTTACCTCAGATCACCCAAGATCTCTCTGGTGGAGCAAGTGAGGCCCCAGATCTCCCTGACCACTTCCCAAAAGTAGGGAGGGAGAAGCAAAGCCCACTAGCTCCTGTCTCCAGCACTGTCATCTTCCGAAATGGTGGTGCCAGACCCCTAGCAGTAGGGGGGGAAAGGGTTGGTCCACAATGAAGGCTCTCTAATGCCACAGTAGTCTGCACTGAGTCCAAACGATTAGCTTTCAAACACTATGTCCCCTTCCTCAGGTCTGGGCACAGCGAGTGCATCAAGATGCAGAACTAGTCACACATGGATTTAGTTTAAAACAAAGTCCTACCACTAATTTCTGCATAGGCATTTACTTTTCTGGACTTTGGCATCAAATTTGTGAAGTCTCAGGCAAATTCATGCAACAGTGTTAAATGTATGCTAGGGAAAGTCCAGAACTGTGGCTGCTAAACTAATTCCTTTCGCTGTACATTCCCAAAAGCCTTAAAGCAGAGGGACAATTCCAAAACCTGGAGTAATCCTTAGATTACCAGCTTCTAAACATCATTAAATTCACATCCAAAAACTCTGCTGCATTCAAAACTTCAGCTCTCAGTTTTGTTCATTTTGTTTGTGTACAATTAGTAATCATTTACTTTTAAAATCTTATTCCAAGATATTTATTACTACATCACTATGCCACCTCCCTGATCAAATAACAAAAAGGACTATAATTCTGGCTTAGGGTGTGAAAGGTCACAGGTTCAACTCACAGATGAGCCCTCTTCCCTCCTTGACTGTCCTAGGAGAAGGGATAGGAAGTTGGTACTAGTTGAGCTTTTTAGGAGCGTGGAGGAGTAGCCTAATTGTTAGTTCAGTGGCCTGAGATCCTGGGGGGGACTGGGTTCAAGTCCCACTGCAACTCCTTGTGACCATAAGCAAGTCACTTAACCCTCCATTGTCCCAGGTACAAAAACTTAGATTGAGTGTCCACTAGGGACAGAGGAAGTACCCGCATATAATATGTACAGCACTGCATATCTAGTAGCGCTATAGAAATGATTAATAGTAGGACAAGAATATCACAAAACCTAAAGTAGGGAAGCAAAAACATTCATGCAGCCACCAAACTCCAACCCAAACAACCAAAACCTGCAGCTTGTTACACCCTACCAAACACAGGAAACAAGGTTTTAACTTTCTTCCTTAACTCTAAATAATTAGTCTCTGAAGAAGCTTTACATTAACAAAGACAGGGAGAATGACAGCTACTTCTGTGTCACTGTTCAGCATCTTATCCAGGAAATACAGAACAGCTGGAATATTTCAGTCTCACTTTACTGCATTCCAGGTCATTTCAAAGTATAAAGGCCTGAAGTCACTATGATCAGAAGTACATTTTCTTTTAGACATTCTGTATCTGTAGAGAATGTCTCCATTTTTTGTGTGCTGTCTCTCAGACTTAATTTTCTCTCTCTGCTCCCCAATGTCTGTGCAATGAAAGAGCAAAACTCCCCATGTAGCTTAAAATTATCAAAAAGACAGCACAGCATCTCAACAGAGAGGGACAACATGGCTACTCCCACCAGTGCACATGGAGCACCATCCCAAACTCTCAGTGTCAAGGATGCACAACCACCATGAAAACCCTCACTGGTGCATAGCTACACACAGTGCACCACCAACCCACACCAGCGTGCAGGCGGCCACTACACTGCCACCAGTACCCAAAACAAACCACAGGGCCACCAATGTATGACAATGCACCACCAGACATATCCCACACTACCTCATAACCTGAATTAGTACACAGCACACACATGATACAATCCACCAGGGCAAAGGCACATTTGTTACCCACGACAAGCACTCAGACATTTGACACCCAGGGCCAGATGCAAAGACTCATCACCCTGCTGATGGTGTCCAGGGCATAAAGACACATACCCCACCTTATCATCGATGTCCATGGTACAAAGACACACATGCCACCCCACCACTTGCACCCAGAGGTCAAAGACACATCACCTCACCACTGGCAGCTAAAGATACACACATCGCTCAGGAAGCAAAAACATGGCACCCAGGGAACAAAGATACATATTACCCGGGGGGGGGGGGGGGCAAAGACACGCCATCCCACCACTGGCACCCCAAGCCCAAAGACACAAATTACCAAGGGGGCAAAGACCACCATGCCACCCCACCACTTGCACTGCGGCCAAAGCCATACACATCTCCCAGACTGCAAAGACACATCACCTCACCACTTAGACCATGCTACTCTCACTGGCACCTAAAGATACACACATCGCCCAGGAATCAAAAACATGGCAACCAGGAGACAAAGATGCATATTACCCACGGGAGCAAAGACATACCACCCCCAAGCCCAAAGACACACAATACCCCGGGAAGGGGGGGGAAGACATGCCACCCCAACACTGGCACCCCCAAACCCAAACATTACCCTGGGAGGGAGGAAAGAAACACAACCCCACCACTGGGCCCCCAAACCCAAAGATACACATTACCCTGGGAGGGGGCAAGAAACACAACCCCACCACTGGGCCCCCAAACCCAAAGATACACATTACCCTGGGAGGGGGCAAGAAATACAACCCCACCACTGACACCTTGAGTCAAGCCCAAAGAGACATTACTCTGGGGGGCAAAGACACACCACCCCAACAATGGCACCCCAGCCCAAAGACACACATTACCCTGGGGGCCAAAGACACGCCACCTCACCACTAACGCCCTAAGCCCAAAGACACATTGCACTGAGGGCAAAGACACGCCACCTCAACACTACCTCCCGCGTCTCTGTGTGAGCCGAGTCGCGTGTGTCGCCCCTGTGCCGCGCGGCGCTCTCTTACCCGCTGACGGGCGGCATCTCCATGCTCGTGGCGGCGGGAAGCGCAAGGAGCCGCTAGCACCATTCCAGCCCCGAGCCCACGCCCCGCTCACTGCATACTGCGACCGCCGCTCTCCGCACTCGGCAACTGCACCGCACCACTTCCACTTCTTCTACTGTCTGCTGCCGATGTAGCACAGCCTGGTGAGTGACGGGAGCGCGCCCCGGAACCTCCGCACCGCGCGCGTTCGCCTGCGCCCAGACCGCGCTGAAGAGAAAGAACAGCGTCCTCTGCCTGAGGAAGACTAGAAGTACACGCGCTCCTGCAGGCGTGCCACGCCCACAGTCTGGCGCTCAAGTACTGATTTCATTATTTCTTTTTGCAGAGAGTGAATTGAGTCCTCTGTAATCGCTACTTGAGCGCAACACTGTGGGCACGTCACTCCCTGTGATGGGTAACTGGAGCTAGAGGTCTGTGGGGCGGCCAGTGCAAGCAATCAGGAGTACAAAATTGCTTCCTAATTATTGTCTCCCCTGCTGCAATGCTTGTAATGCAGGTGGGGTGGGACTGCTAAGGGGCGTGTCACACATTGTGACTCAGGACACTCCTGGCATTAGCAGACATACCAAATGCGTGTGACACACTCACCTGGGATCCCTTCTCCAGCTCACACGCGTAACCGTTAGAATTTCCCACATTGCCGATGGTTCTCGCCGTGATCCACAAAGCTCACTTGAGGCCACCACCCATAACACTGGGGGAGAGATGCTCTTATTTATATGTTCCATGTTTGCTTATACCATAGACTATTAAAATGTTTTATTAAGTATTATTTTGACATTGTTAGTATACTATGCTATACTTTGTATTCTTATTTGAATATTTTTACTGCAGTAATTGTCAGTTGCTTATGTTTGATTTATTCTTACTGTACACTGCCTTGAGTGAATTACTTCAAAAAGGCAGAATAAATCCTAATAAATAAATAAAATGGGGGCGGGCATAGGGACACAGAAAAGTTATGTTGGTCAAGGCAAGAATAGGGACAGAGAGTGGGAAGATGCTCAGCATGGCGGCAAGATAGGGGCAAGGACACAAGAGTGATGCTGGGTAGGGTGGATAGGAATACAGAGAAACAACAAATGTAGAAAAAGGTTTTTTATTTTCTATTTATTGATTAGAATATGTCACTCTTTGGAATGTACTTAAATACTTCTCTTCGGTGTTCACGGAGGAATATCCTAGAGAAGAACCACGGTCAGCTGCTGAGAGTATCTGGGAATGGAATGGATATTGCACCATTCATGGAAAAAAGCATTTACAAACAGCTTAAGAATCTGAAAGTGGACAAAGCTATGTGGCCGAATGGGATACATCCCAGGATACTCAGGGAGCTCAGTGAAGTCCTGGTGGGACCTCTTAAGGATTTATTTAATAGATCTTTAGAGACAGAAGGTCCTCAGGACAGGAGACAAGCTAATGTGGTCCCTCTTCACAAAAGCGGAGACAGGGAAGAAGTGGGGAAACTACAGGCCGGTAAGCCTCATGTCAGTGGTAGGAAAAATAATAGAGTCACTGCTGATGACTTTCTAGAACCCAATGGGTTACAGGTTCCATGGCAACATGGCTTTACCAAAGGAAAATCCTGCCAAATTAATCTTATTCACTTTTTTTACTGAGTGACAAAAGAACTGGATGAAGAACGTGTGCTAGATGTAATCTACTTGGATTTCAACAAAGCCTTTGATACGGTCACTCACAGAAGACTCTTGAAAAAGCTGAGAGGGCTGATCTTTGGACCCAAAGTGGTAAACTGGATAGAAAACTGGTTGACCAACAGGCAGCAGAGGGTGGTGGTAAATGGAATCTTCTCAGAGGAAATGAAGGTGAGTAGTGGAGTGCTTCAGGGGTCGGTACTGAGGCCGATTCCGTTTAATATATTTTTGAAAGATAGTACTGAAGGATTGGAAGGAAAATTTTGCCTTTTTGTGGATGACATGAAGAAAGCCAGTTGAATGGATATCCAAGAGTAGAAACCATGAGAAGGGATCTACAAACGTTAGAATAGTCAAGGGTCTGGCAGTTAAACTGTAATCTCAATCCTAATAGGGGATATGCATACAATAGGAAGTACCTAAAATATTAATAGCAAACAGTACTCCTGTTCTATATAAATTACAAAATCTTTATTAGAATAAATCAGTGCATTAAAAAACTGTAGTTAAACTGTAATGCCAAGAAGTGCAGAGTGATGCACTTGGGTTGCAGAAATCCAAAAGAGATATACCAAATAGAAGGGGAGAGATTGGTAAGCTCGGCTCAGGAGAGGGACCTTGGGGGTGATGGTGTCTGAGGATCTGACGGTGGCAAAACAATGCGACAAGGTGGTGGCTGTGGTCAGAAAGATGCTAGGCTGCATTGAGAGGGGTATAACTAGTAGAAGAAAGGAGGTCTTGATGCCCCGCTACAAGTTGTTGGTGAGATCCCACTTTATTGTGTTCTGTTTTTTAGGCTGTATCTCTCTAAGGATGTAAAAAGACTTGAAGCAGTTCAAAGAAAAGCAATTAAAATGGTATGGGATTATCTTTGCAAGATGTACGAAGAGAAACTTATCGACCTGAACATGTATACCCTGGAGGAAAGGAGAAACAGGGGTGATATGATATAGATGTTCAAATATTTGAAAGATATTAATCCACAAACAAACCTTTTCCAGAGATGGGAAGGCGCTAGAACTAGAGGACATGAATTGTGGTTCAAAGGTGGCAGACTGAGGAATAATGTCAGGAAGTATTTTTTCACAGCGAGGGTGGTAGATACTTGGAATGCCCTGCCACAGGAGAAGGTGGAGACAGTGGCGTTCCTAGCCTGGCTGACACCCGGGGGGGATCACCGATGTGCCCCCCCCCCCCCGGGTGCAGCACGGCCCCTCCCCTGGCGAAACTACACCCCCCGGGTGCATTGCGACCCCTCCCGGGTGCATTTTTACCTGCTGGGGGGTGCCGCGCGCCTATTAGCTCCGAGTCCACTCGTTCCCTCCCTGCTGCTCCCTCTGCCTCGGAACAGGAAGTAACCTGTTCCGCGCAGAGGGAGCAGTAGGGAGGGAACGAGCAGACTCGGACCTACAGGCGCGCGGCACCCCCCCAGCGGCGTGCACCTGGGGCGAACCGCCCCCCCCCCTTGGTACGCCACTGGGTAGAGATGAAAACTAACTGAATTCAAAAATGTATGGGATAAACACAAAGGAAACCTGTTAGAAGGAATCCTGAATAGATTTGGATGGGCTGGCATGCAGCTTTTCAAGGGCTTCAACATTAACTTCAGGAATTTTAGAGCAAGGACAGTGCTGGGCAGACTTCTACAGTCTATGCTGTGAAAATGGCAAGGACAAATCAAGACCAGGTATACATACAAAGTATCACATACCATATGAAATGAGTTTATCCTATTGGGCAGGCTGGATGGTCTGTACAGAGCTTTATCTGCCGTCATCTACTATATTACTATTATATATGTTACTATGCTAGAGCTAGTTTAAGACATGGCAGGGCCCATGAGAGAAATCTCACTCATTGGCCTTAAATCTCCAGCTTTGGGATGGGCCACCCTTGGTGTCTTTGCATTAGGCAAGACAAGGCAGTCACCTGGGACAACAGTTTTTGGGGGGTAGAAAATAACAACTGTAGTCAGAGGAAAAAGAATAGGTCATTACAGATACACAAATGTAAAGAATCATCACCACATACTTTAATCTGCATTCATAGGTTCATGATTGTTGAGTTTAATGATCAAAATCTTGGGGGGGGGGGGGGGGGGAGCTGCAGGCTAGGGGGCCTGAAAGTTAATTGAGAGGGTGGGGGTAACGCTGAAGGTACACCTGAGGCACCACCTCTGGGTCTGCTAATTAGTTCTAGCTATCACCTAAAGTGGCTGTTCGCCTTTAATTCTACTCAACAAAACCAGTTTTGACCAATTTCTAGGTTTTGTTAAAGACTTTTAAGAATACAACAAAAGGAGAAAAGGGAACTAATAAGGACAATAACAAGGTTCTGCAATATTCAGTATTTCCCTGTGCCAATGCCAGTTTCCAATGACAAATAAATAGTACCAGGTCAGGGTCTCTCATCCTCTACTTTAGATAGTCATGTAGCAGAAACAGGATGTTGTTCTCTACTTTTCTCCTGGCACACCCTACTTTTCAGTCTAAAACTGAAACTTTAGATTGTTGGTCTTTATTTGTTAATATATATGTCATCTAATCCCATGTTTGTATTAGTTCTGCGAATGCCAGCAAAGATCCTGTCATACTTCCTACTAGCAGTGCAGAGCTGAAAGCAGGCTGTTTTGCATCCTGTAACAAGCGTAGACACAAAGCAGGTCAAAGAACATAACGTTTGCAAACTTTAAAACATGGTGGAAAGCACTACATATGATGGCTGTATAATTGTACATAGGGGGTTATGAAGATGAAATTATGAGACATGCTGATATTTCTTTGAGTTTGTGTGGCTGTCCAGAGCTGATGCAAGGGCCTTGAGCACCCCCCCTCAATTGTCTTTCAGACTCCTAGCTCCCTCAATAAGATTTTAATGATCACACTCAACAATCATGTTTACCCCAATATTATTAGTCCCAGAATGATCTTAGTCTAACCTAATCTAATGTTGGTGCTTCTATTACCGCCTTCTCTCGCCATTTGGACCCAAGGCGGTTTACAGGATGAAATGAAACATGTGAAGAATATATAGAATACTGAATATATAAAGAACAACTAGATGTTAATTAAAGACTTCTAAAACAGTGTGGTTTTAAAATTTTTGCAAAAAGGATTATAAGAATGGCTTGTCCTTAATGAGATTGAACATCATACTTTTAAATATTAACCAGTTAAAAAAAAAAGGTTGATGGTTCTCTGAGTTTGTGTGTCTGTGAGAATCTATTTGATTTTGAATGCAGCTGCTCTTTGCTACCCCCCTCCCCTGCCTGAAGGTGCTGCCCTAGGCAACTGCCTGTTAGCTAGCCCTGAGGCTGACTCTGCAGCTGCTCTTCACTGCCCCAATACTGTAAAATGTTGCCCTTGTTAATGTATGGTTTGCACAGTGGGTTCCAGCAGCTCTCACATCACCCTTAATTCAAAATCCCCAAGAACAACATTTTTCAGCACAGAATGGTGAAAAAACACAAATTTGTAATAAAAAGCAGGAAAATCAAGCATCATACATTCTACACCCTGTGCCGAACTACACTTTTGCAGCGTTAGCCAGGAAAGTTAAAAGTTTTAATGCCAAAAATTGCTTGAATCTATGATTATAAATATTGGGGAGATGTGAATGAATAACAAACACTGTCTATAAATATGATGACCCGTTATTAATTATAATAATGTATGAGCAAGTGGGTATTGTTTTATATGGCTCTGATATCGGTGTCATCAGGCAGTACATGTATTTTGTCAAGTCATGAACTGATTGGTGATGGTGTTATGGGCAGTCATGCTTTATCTCTTCTCTCTCCCTCTCTAACATTCCTTTGTATTTTATCTACTATACATAGTAGATGACGGCAGAAAAAGACCTGCACGGTCCATCCAGTCTGCCCAAGAAATGTGCCACTTTTTTGTGTATACCTTACCTTGATTTGTACCTGTCTTTTTCAGGGCACAGACCGTACAAGTCTGCCCAGCACTATCCCTGCCTCCCAACCACCAGCCCCGCCTCCCACTACCGGCTCTGTTATCCACTATTTATTTTATCTACTATCTTATCTAATACTGTAGTTCATTTAATTTTCCTAGTGATTAGTTTTGTAAACTGCTCTGTTATTGCAAGCAAAAAATGTTGAGCTTCTTCAGGGCCATTTACTAAGACTGTTTTTTGTCTTCCTTGTCCAAAGGAAAATGTTAGTTTAGTTAAATCAGGCCCTTAATGCATCTCTGATGTCACTGGCAGTAATACATGGCAGCAACCTCCTTCCCCACCCAGTTATCACCCAGCCCAGCTCACTCTCTTCACCCCACATCACACTCCCAAATTGTCACCCAATCTCTTTCTCTCTCTGAGCCCTATCATCACTCTCCATGTCTTGTGGTCACCCAATCTTTTTTAGCCCATTTCATCCCACCTGTCTCACTCTTCTATCAGCCACTCCTAGCTCTATCCCTAACCCCATATAGACCTCACCAACCAGGATCCCCATCAAACAAGGCAGCCACCCTCCACTTCCCCAACTGTACTCCAGCAACCCATTCCTAGTAAAATTCCAATGACATCAATTTTGAATACGTATGTTTTCAGTACTTTACTAAACACCATATAGTCACTAATCATCCTTACATCATGAGGCAAAACATTCCAAATTGGTCTATGGACTTTTCCTTTAGGAAGCCATACAAACCTTTTCTATACCCTGCTAAGCTAACAGCTTTTACTGCATTCTCTGGCAACAAAGTCCAAAGTTTAATTACACACTGAGTGAAGAAATATTTTCTCCAATTCGTTTTAAATTTACTAGTTTATAGCTTTATTGCATGACCCCTAGTCCTAGTATTTTTGGAAAGAGTAAACAAGCGATTCACGTCTACCTGTTCCACTCCACTCATTATTTTATAGACCTCTGTCATATCTCCCCTCAGCCGTCTTTTCTCCAAGCTGAAGGGCCCTAACTGCTTTAGCCTTTCCTCATAGAGAAATCGTCCCATCCCCTTTAACATTTTCGTCACCCTTCTCTGTATCTTTTCTAATTCCACTATATCTTTTTGAGATGCGGTGACCAGAATTGAACACAATATTCGAGGTGCGGTCACATCATGGACCGATACACACTGAGCAGAGAGTTTCAACGAATCATCAATGATGATGCCTAGATCCCTTTACCGGTCGGTGACTCCTATGTGGAACCTTGCATTACATAACTATAATTCGGGTTCTTCTTTCCCACATGCATTACTTTGCACTTGTTCACATTAAACGTCATCTGTCATTTTTTTTTGCCCAGTCTCCCAGTCTCATAAGGTCCTCTTGTAATTTTGCACAATCCTCCCGTGATTTAACAACTTTGAATAATTTTATGTCATCAGCAAATGTAATTACCTCACTAGTTACTCCCATCTCTAGATCATATATAAATATGTTAAAAAGCAACAGTCCCATCACAGACCCCTGGAGAATCCCACTATCTACCTTTCTCCATTGAGAATACTGACCATTTAACCTTACTCTCTGTTTTCTATCATTTAACTAGTTTTTAATCCACAATAGAACACTACCTCCTATCCCATGACTCTCTAATTTCCTCTGGAGTCTTTCATGAGGTACTTTGTCAAAAGCCTTTTGAAAATCCAGATACACAATATCAACCGGCTCCCCTTTACCCACATGTTTGTTCACCCCTTCAAAAAAATGTAATAGATTGGTGACGCAAGATTTCCCTTCACTAAATCCATGCTGACTTTCTCTCATTAATCCATGCTTTTGAATATGCTGAGTAATTTTGTTCTTTATAATAGTCCTTACCATTTTGCCCGGCATCAATGTCAGGCTCACCACCGGTCTATAATTTCCCAGTTCCTCTGGAACCTTTTTAAAAAATTGGCGTTACATTGGCCACCTTCCAATCTTCCGGAACCATGCTTGATTTTAAAGATAAATTACATATTACTAACAATAGTTCCACAAGTTCATTTTTCAATTCTATCAGTACTCTGGGATGAATACCATCCGGTCCAGGAGGTTTGCTACGCTTCAGTTTGTCAAATTGCGCAATTACATCCTCCAGGTTTATAGAGATTTCATTCAGTTTTGACTTGTCAGCTTTGAATATAATTTCTGGCATCGGTATCTCTCCCACATCTTCCTCGGTGAAGACCGACGCAAATAATTAATTTAATCTCTCCTCTATGGATTTGTCTTCCCTGATTGCCCCTTTTACCCCTCAGTCACCTAGCGGTCCAACCGATTCTTTAGCCAGCTTCTTGCTTTTAATATACCTAAAAAAAAATTTACTATGTGTTTTTGCCTCCAACGCAATCTGTTTTTCAAAGTCTCTCTTTTCCTTCCTTATCAGTGCTTTGCATTTGACGTGCCATTCCTTATGCTGTTTCTTATTATTTCAGTCGGTTCCTCGTTCCATTTTCTGAAGGATTTTCTTTTAGCTGTAATAGATTTCTTCACCTCACTTTTTAACTATGCTGGCTGTTGTTTAGTCTTCCTTCCTCCTTTTTTTATACACTGAATATATTTAGCCTGGGCTTCCAGGATGGTATTTTTGAATAGCATCCACTCCTGATGCACATTTTTGACCTTCGCAGCTGCTCCTCTGTTTTGTTTCACCGTTCTTCTCATTTTATCTTAGTCTCCTTTTTGAAAGTTAAATGCTAATGTATTGGTATTCCTCTGTGAGGTCCACCATGCCCTGCCTGCGAGTAAGAAGACCTGTCATATTGCATCCACCCAGACCGCCTCTGACACGCACACACACCAGTATAGGCAGTACCTGTGAAACTCACCATGGATGAGTATGTCCTGGAACACGTTAGGATGGGGGGGGGGGGGGGGTTACGTCTCTGGAGGAGCCCTGACAAGGCAGCACATGGGAGGAAGGGATGGTCATTTATTACATCTAAGAATGTTACCTCCCTAGCACTCTCTGATGTAGCATTTATCCAGTCAATATTGAGAGTAATTGAAATCACCTGTTGTTATTATAATGTTGCCCAATTTGCCAGCTTTCCTAATTTCTGTAAATATTTGTTCATCTGTCTGTTTGTTCTGTCCTAACGGACGGTAGTAGAGCCCTACCAGTATACACATGAACCTTATTCTACCACATCACTTTGTATTTGTTCATACCGGAATTGGCGAATGCCTTTACGGTACTATGTAAGCCACATTGAGCCTGCAAATAGGTGGGAAAATGTGGGATACAAATGTAACAAATAAATAAATAAAATAAATACTCTTTCCCTTCACCCATCTCCTTCTTTCTCTGAATCTCTTACCCAGCCATTGTTTTCCTTATACCTTAGCAGCCATACTCCTTAGTTAACCTGTCACCTATCCATCATCCCTAAGCAGTCATTCCCCACCAACCTTCTCACTCAGCCATTCAGTCACCCCTTAGCTGATTTGAGCCAGCCATTTCTCCCTCGCCTTGTTAACTCCGTTTGCTGCTGTGGGTGTTGAGCATCCCCAATAGTGAACAAATGTCTTCATTGTGTCCAGGGAAGGGTCATTTGTATTGTGTTTGGCACCCCCAATCATTTTTTAAATGTTGATACCTATGCTTCTACAGCGCCTCCTGGACTATGCTCTTACTCTCACAATACCAACATTGTGACCTTTCTGCACCAGCACTATCAACTATTTTTGTTCCTGCAACTGCTTAGCTTTTATTAAGTATGAGCCGCAAAGTGACAAAACTCTCATGAGACAGCATGAGAATTCAGGCACCACATGGGTCAAACTTTACTGAGAGTGGTTGAAGTGCAGGAAGGAGCTGTTTGGCATCTGCTGTGGCACAGGAAGGGTATTTAAGCAAACAAATTCTGGGCACCATGGCAACCCAGCACCAGAGGTTTGCTGAGCCCTATCCTAAGTGCATGATGTGAAGATTACAGTTCTTGCAAGAATACAGCTGCTAAAATGCTAGCTGGTGCAAAGCTTAATGTCACGTTACGATGACTCTTACATTGGTTGCCACTAGACAAGTACTAGGTTTTGATTTTGGTTTTTATGTGTTTCCATCAGAGAGCATTTTATTATTTGTCTAATTCTTTGACATTTTCAGGATTTTTGTGCTTAACACCATAGAGCTTATTGGAAGGTCCATCGTTTGCTTCAGCAAAACAGGTTTCTATATGAAGTTCAGTTTTCCGTTGTGGGAATCTGTTACCATTCTGGATGTTTGTTCAAGTCATTGCTGGAATATTTTAATCTGTGTGATGTTGCTGTCTAAATAGGTGAGCATGTAGACTTGTTGACTAGGTATATGCTCATTTTTAGGTGTAATCTGCTCCTCTTACCCCGAAGCAGGTTCATGCTCAGAAGGTGGACTCCTTGAGTTAATCTTGGGTTTGAGAGACTAGGTGCACACTACTCACGTCAGGGTCCCTCCAGGTCACACATAGGAACCACACAGCAACCAGGCGAGTCAAGAAAAAGTAACTGAACTTTATTTAACAACTAGAACTCTGCAGCAACAGTCATTTGAATCCTCAGCACACAACTATGATGGTAGTCATTCACGATCTTATGTAGTTACAAGGGCAATTAGTCTTTCCTTATTTGGGTTATGCAGTCACACAAAACCCTATTTGCCTGACCTGCAACCAATTGATACTCTACAATCACCTTCTCCAATGTATCTTCATTGTCAATAGAGAATTGGATCCAGTATTAACTGACCAAGACTTTCAGGGGTTTACCCTGAAAGGAACCACCAGCCACGGGCAGACAACATCCTACCCTTAAGCCTGGTTTTTGCCTAGTTTGTGGTGAGACTCCTTAATCTCCAGCCCGCTGGTTGGCTTCTTTATTCGGCTCAGGAAATTAACAGTAATAGCTTTGATCCTGCTTCCCTCTCAAGGGTTTCTCAGCAGGCACCCCTCTTTAGTTCCAACGTTCACTTGGTGGGAGTTTAGACTTCACTGACACAGGCTACCAAGGACAAGTTGCACAGCACTGTCCTTCCTTAAATAGCAATTCATCAGTTCCACCCCACTGAGGCTCCATGAACCAGGACATCCTCCAGTGCAAGATGGACTCATGATTATTTCCATGCTGGGTTCCTCCAATACAGGGCTTCAATATAACGGGGCACAGGCATTATAGTAAGGGGCTACTTTTTTGCCTTGATATTTTAGTGTTTAAGATTTGTTTTTGTTGAATATTATATATGATTTTGCATTTTACCACCTATAGATTTTTGTTACGTAGTATATCCAACTATTGAAGTACAACAACTTAGGAGAGCAGAAATTTGCTCAGAGTTGAAGCTGCAAATGCTTCCTTGTCTGCTCTGGAATATGAATTTTGATGATATTATAGTGAAAGAAATTACAGGTTTTAGCAGTCTGTTGAATTTGTGCAGAGAAGGAGAGAGGAGTCAAACATGACCCTAAGGTTACAAGCTGATGAGACAGGGAGAATGACAGTGTTATCCACAGAGAGATACAGAATGGGGGAAGAGGAGAGGTTGGTTTAGGGGGAAATATAAGAAACTCAGTCTTGGTGATGTTTAGTTTCAGATGGCGAGACATCCAGGCAGCAATGTCAGACAGGCAGTTTGATACTTTGGCATGGATTTCTGCTAAAATTTCTGGAGAGGTAGATCTGGGAGTCATCAGCATAAAGGTGATACTGAAAACCATGGGATGAGATCATAAGTACTAAGGGAAGAGGTATAGATGGAGAAATGAAGAGGTAAGAACATTAAAGAGTCATGGGATAGGAGACAAGGTTCTGGTGTGGATTAGGAATTGGTTATTGGACAGAAAACAGAGGGTAGGGTTAAATGGTCATTTCTCTCAATGGAGGAGGATGAGAGGGTGAACACTGGAGTGCTGCAGGGTGCTATTTAACATATTTAAAATGATATGGAAATCAGAACGACGAGTGAGGTGATTAAATTTGCAGATGAGACAAAACTATTCAAGGTTGTTCAAAAACGTGCGGATTGTGAAATATTGCAGGATGTCCTTAGGAAATTGGAAGACTGGGCATCCAAATGACAGATTTAATTTAATGTGGACAAATGCAAGGTGATGCACATTGGAAAGAATAATCCAAATCATAGTTACCTGATGCTAGGGTCCACCTTTCAGGTCAGCATTCATGACAAAGATCCGAGTGTTGTTGTAGATAATACACTGAAATCTTCTGCTCAGTCTGTGGCAGCAGCCAAAAAAAATCAAACAAAATACTAGGAATTATTAGGAAAGGAATGGTGAATAAGACCAAAAATACTATAATGCCTCCGTAGCGTTCCATGGTGCGACTGCACCTTGAGTTTTGCATTCACTTCTGGTCAACGTATCTCAAAAAAGATATAGCAAAGAAGAGCTACCAAAATGATAAAGGGGATGGAACTCCTCTTGTATTAGGAAAGGCTAAAGAGGTTAGGGCTCTTCGGCTTGGAAAAGAGATGGATGAGGGAAGATATGATTTAGGTCTACAAAGTCCTGAGTGATATAGAACGAGTAGAAGTAAATCTTTTTTACTCATTCCAAAAGTACAAAGACTAGGGGACACTCAAAGAAGTTAAATGCAAATACTTTTAAAACAAATAGGAGGGAATACTTTTACACACAATGAATAGTTAAGCTCTGGAACTCTTTGCTGGAGGATGTGGTAACAGCGGTTAGTATATCTGGGTTTTAAAAAGGTTTAGACAAGTTCCTGGAGGAAAAGTCCATGGTCTGCTATTGAGAAAGACATGTGGAAGCAACTGCTTGCCCTGGGATTGTAGCAGGGAATGTTGCCATGATTTGGTTGCCATGACCTGGCTTGGCCACTGTTGGAAACAGGATACTAGGCTAGACGGACCATTGGTCTGACCCAGTATGGCTACTCTTATGTTCTTATGTGTGCAGCCAGCATGCAGGCCAGGATCTTAATATCTACATTTAACAGGGAAATGGGGCGATAGGAGTCCGCCTCTTCTTGAGGGTTGCCTTGCTTAGGGTTACTAGGGCCACATTATGATGAATGGGGAACTCCTCCGCATCAATCACTGCCTGATAATAATCCATCAAGGGACTGAAGAGCTGATACTGTAACTGTTTGAAGAACTTCCCCGAGAATCCATCTGCTCCAAGAGCTGAATGTCATTTCAAAAACTTAATGGCCCTCTGCACTTCCTTTGCCTGCTCGGGAAGCATCTGCAGACAGTGTAGGAAGGCAGGCTCTCTCTAAAAAATCCTCTATAAGATGAGGATCAACCGAAGGCCTCTCCATATATAGAGCTTTGAAATGATCATAAAACATTTGGGTAATTTGATCAGGACGATTAATGACCTGTCCCTGTGGGTTCCTCAGAGAAGCCATCGCTCTGGTTCTCCCCCAAGTTTTGACAACCCATGCTAACAGCCATCTAGCCTTGTTACCATATTTGTGAAAATGGTATTTATGGTATAATAAACTTTGATGCATTTTGTATTCAGAGGGGGCTCTAATATCTAAGAATTCAACTAATCACATCTCAAATTATATACTGTTCCAGTCTTCTAATGCCAAAAAAACCCGACATGAAGTCAATCAGACGTCTCATATCTCTGAGATATGAGACGTCTGATTGACTTCATGTCGGGTTTTTTTGGCATCTCTGACTGAGCTGTTTTTTCAACATAAAATCGAGGTGATCTTCTGTACATTATACTTCAGCATATAGCCATTAAATATCCATTATACTTGACAGTAAAGGATTGTTGTGACTGTCTTTCTTCTATGTTTGGGCAGCGCTGCGTACGCCTTGTAGCGCTATAGAAATGCTAAATAGTAGTAGCCCCTGAAGCAGCCCTGTTAGGCGAAACACGGCCTGTGTCGGGCTATTTGTGTATATATATATATATATTCGAATTAGTTTTTTATGAATAAACTACATTTTGTTGTTCATGAAAAAAAAGGGTCCAAAAAAAGTGACCTAAATTCGCGCTAAAAATGCCTTTCCTTTTTCCATTATCGGCCGAGCGCGCCCATCTCTCCTCAGCCGATAAACACGCCCCAGCCCCGCCTTCACCATGTCTCCGACACACCCCCGTCAACTTTGTTTGTTTCCGCAACAGATTGCAGTTGGAGACGCCCAAAATCGGCTTTCGATTATACCGATTTGGGCGTCCACGGGAGAAAGACACCCATCTCCTGATTTGGATCAAAATATGGGCGTCTTTCTCTTTCGAAAATAAGCTGGTTCATGTCCCTAAAACATGGATGAAGTTTTTTTTACAATATGCGGATAAGAAGTATATTTTAGCATAACTGTAACTGTCTCTAGGGAAAGGTGACTAAAATAGTGGATCCAAAATTTTGAGAATGGCCGATTTTTCATGTCAGGAGTCCATGAGGTCTGCAAAAGTTACATGTTTAAACGTCTGTAAGTTTTTTATTTCACATAAAAGGATGAGGTTTGGACTGTTGTATTACAAATTGTTTGCTCTAACAGAATTCGATAAAACTTCTTTCTTGTTTGTTTGTTTCTGGTGATTTTAGTCACATTTTCCCAAGGATAGTCACAAATGTCAGTAAGGACAGGTAAGCAAATTTCAGTCACATCTAATTCAAAAATGATTTGTTTTTGACTGTTTTTTTTTTCCTGGTGACTTTCAAATTGAATAAAAAGCATATAATTTGATAGAAGTGTCCTCCTGAAATTGCTAAAATATATTTAAATGACTATCAAATAATATACTTTTTTATTAAATTTTAAAGTGAGATTTATTTTTAATTAAAAAATGGCAGCATATCACTTTTGAGCTTTGTCTACACACAGGCTATTTTAAACTGTGCCTGTGGAAAGATAGACCTTTGACCCTTGTGACAATAACACACAGCAGGCTAGATTAGCATTCATAGCTGTCCTGTGGGGATGAGTGCCATGGCTCTAGTCCTGATTTCTGTTATTGTGTTGATTTTGCTGCTGTTTCTCTGAAAAAGATTTTTTTTATTTTCAGCTACTGCTGGATTCAATTCACAACGCAACAATGATTTTGCTACTGAGAGAAAAACATGTGATTTATAGTAAATTGAATTTATTTTAAAATATAAATGTACCTATTTTAATATGCAAATATTCATCTCTCTCAATTCCTTCTTCCATTGGTCTGCATGATGTAAGTTTTCCCCTAAAGCAGTCAGAGTTTGACTACCCTACATTATACTGCCACACCACATCTACCAGCTACTTAGAAATCCAGACAGGCTTTATCTTGTCTTCTCAAGATAAAGTACAGCAATTTGTTTTCTTGCTGTACTCTTCCAGTCCTCTGGCCCTCAGAACTGGTCCTGCCACTAGGCATCCACCTAAGATGACTGAATTGGAGGGGGGTGTCGGGGAGGATGGTAGCGGTAGCGACACAGCTCAATGAGAACCTTCTTCCACTTTCCTTCCTCTTGCCAGGCCTGCCACCACTGCCCCCCCTGCCTCTTCCTAGGCAGCCCAAAGCTTACTGAAGAGGAAGCACTAAATTGGTTCTGCGAGCACAAGGCCATGCTCAAATGCTGCCATATTTCCTTTGGAGCAGACTTCTTGTCAGAGGCAGGATAGGGTAGCACTCAGGAGCTGATGCACAAAGGGGGATCCTTGCATCTCATTTGCATGCCACCAATGCACAAAGGGGGTGGCATGCAAATAAGATGCAAGGATCCCCCTTTGTACATTGGTCGCTGTTTGTGACTTGGTAGTCTAGCACATGTGCAGAAAATTACATTTGACAGCACCTGTCACTAGACTGCCTCCGCTCCTAAAGCCACTTGCACCCTACAGCAACTCCACAGTCCTGCCTCCAGTCCGTTTCTAGACCCTCCTTCCATGGGCACACCCCCAGGACCAAAGACCCCCTGGTGATCTAGTCAGTGGAGTTCCTTGGTTGACTGCCAGCCGGGCAGATCACAACTGTGTACTCCCCGCCCCGGGTGCAGCATGACCCCCCCCCCCCCCCCCCACCAGGGTGCATTCTTCCTACCTGCTGGGAGCAGCCACGCAGTTGTCGGCTCCGCTGGTTCCCTGCTACCTCTGCCCCGGAACAGGCAGCTATGTGCACCCGGGGCGGACCGCCCTCAGTATGCCACTGGATCTAGTGAACCCCCCCCCCCAAACCAAAAATCCTTGGTGGTCCAGTGGACCCCCTCCCAACTTCCCCACACCCAATACAGCCCTCCTACCCCATGCACCCCTGCTAGGCCAGACCCCTGTTGACAAGCCCTGGTGGGCTGGTTGGATTCCTTCCCTCCACCCCCTTGACCCTTCCACATAGTTTAAAGGAGGCAGGAGGACCGTCTCCTCCCTCCTGCCTCTGGGCCTGCCCAGAGCAAAATGGCAGCACCCTGCCCCTCCCAGTGCATTCCAGGATGGGGGTGGGAGGGTGGGGGATGGGAAGAAATCTGGCCTGGCAGGGGGCCCACTGGATTGGGAATATTGGGGAGGCTTTATTGGTTCCAGTGGGCATGGGGGAGGGTCAAGAGGGGGATCACTAGGGATTTTTGGTTCTGCAACAACCAGTCTAAAGCAAACACTAAAAGCTCTGTAAGCTTTGTGCATCAGCCCCTCAATCTTTAAGCTGGCCCAGGAGTTAGGAAGTGGCGATGGCAGCACCTGAAGTGTGCAGGAAAGAGGATATTCTGGACACAGGATTGGGGTTGGGCAGGGGAAATGAGAGCTAGCCAAGCCAGGGGGAAGAAGGGTTTGAAAAGGAAAAATGCTGGCCCCTTGGGGATGGGGTAGAAAGGAAAAGGTGAGATGCTGGCAACCTGGGGGGGGGGGGGGGGGGGGGGCAAGGAGAGATGTTGTTCATCTGGGAAGGAGGAAGGAAGGAGAGATGTTTAACTATGGGAGAAGTGGGGTTCAGGCACATGGCTGAAGATTCACCCAAGCCCTTCTAGGACATGATACCCTTGGGCCAGCACTGGTAATCCTGATATACCTTTCCTAATCAAACAGAAGAGTAACATTCTAAATGACAGCAGATAAAGACCAGCATGGTCCATCCAGTCTGCCCAGAACGATTGCCATGGTTGTACATACTACTACCGT
This sequence comes from Microcaecilia unicolor, assembly GCF_901765095.1. Lineage (NCBI taxonomy): Eukaryota > Metazoa > Chordata > Amphibia > Gymnophiona > Siphonopidae > Microcaecilia > Microcaecilia unicolor. The sequence continues at coordinate 598,209,060 of NC_044032.1, forward strand.
ATTTTTCGGACTATAAGATGCACTTTTTTCCCCCAAAATTTGGGAGGAAAATGGGGGGTGCGTCTTATAGTCCGAAGGTGGAGATTTGGCTGGCTGGCAGGCCGCCCACCCTCCCAGTTCGGGATCGCCCTCCCCCCGGCCCTGTCACCACTTCTCCCTACTCACGCGATCTTCCGTGGTGGTCTAGTGACGTCGGGGCAGGAAAGAGCTCCCTCTTTCCTGCCCAGCGCGCTGCTCTCCATCCTCCTGTATGCATTGCTGCCTGACGGTCTCGGCGAGATTCAAAAAATGGCCGCCAAGACTTCAATTCTCTGCGGCCATTTTGAATCTCACCGAGACCGTCAGGCAGCAATGCATACAGGAGGATGGAGAGCAGCGCGCTGGGCAGGAAAGAGGGAGCTCTTTCCTGCCCCGACATCACTAGACCACCACGGAAGATCGCGTGAGTAGGGAGAAGTGGTGACAGGGCCGGGGGGAGGGCGATCCCGAACTCGGAAAGAGGGATTTGGACAAGACACACCGCAGCACCTAGGTTTTAGAGGAGGGAAAAAGCAAAATGGTTTTTTTCCTATTTCCCTGCTCTAAAACCTAAGTGCGTCTTATGGTCCGAAAAATACGGTATGTTTAAGTTCCTCCCTCCCCTTTATCAATAGGGATATAACTGCTGCTCTGTGCAGGTAAATCCCCCCCCCCCCCCCAAGCCTCTTCTCTAAAAAGTGTGAAAATCATTTATGTTTTTGCTTTAAGTGGAACAATTTGAAATGCTTTTCATTAGGGTGGGTTTCCCAAATCTGTCCTGGGGATCCTACAAGTCAGCTAGGTTTTCAAGATATCCACAATGAATCTGCACTGTGGATATCCTGAAAATCTGACTGGTTAAGAAACACTGCAAAGCTGCAGAGTTACCCCATTCCAGGAGGAAGACTTTTTAGCAGATCTGGATTTCTGCCAACCTCATCTTGGCGCAGGCTGCAGCACTGATTTCAATGGATAGAATCATAGACTACAAATACTACACTGCTTTGGGATGTAAATTTTAAAACCTCACACAGGCCAAAATGTCTCCCTCCTGGAATGAGTAACTTGGCAGCTGTGGCACTGCCTTAGGAAAACATTTTAATACGTAAAAGCTTAATGAAGATGGTCACGGATTTTGATATACCCTCTTTTTGTGGTTACAACCAAAGTCAGTTTATACTATTTGCAGATACTTTTTTTCTGTCCCTAGTGGGCTCACAATCTAAGTTTTGTACCTGTGGCAATGGAGGGTTAAGTGATTTGCCCAAGTCATGTGCAGTTGCAGTGGGAATAGAATCCAGCTACCCAAGTTCTCAGCCTACTGCACTAACCATTAGGAAACTAAGTAACAGCAAGGGAACAGGTGCAACACAGACGGTTTTTTTTTTTTTTTTGTCCTATCCCCCCCACCCTACCCTTAAAGCTTCACATAGTAAGCGAGACTGTATCTCTCTCTACAAACACCTTTCAGCGATTATATAGCTAGGGGAACTCCTCCCACTAAAATAAAACGACTCGAGCCGGAAAGCAGAACCAGTCCAGGGTATGGATGACTAGGAAGGTACTAGCCCAAAGGGAGGGGGAGATAAAGAGAGCGCGTGACACCAAGTAGCCGTTAAACATGGCCGCAGAGTCTACACACCAGCAACACGTGAGTTATGAGCTGCTACACAGGGAGAAAGGTTTTAGAAAGGGGAACGCGGCTGCCGCGGAAACACAGAAAAGGGAAGACTCCCTTTCGCGCTCAGCGTATTCGGCTTGGCTGCTCCTGGTCACGTGAGAAGCCCCAGCGTTCTGTTTCTTTATCCCGACGGGCCGGCACGTTCTGCCGATTGTGACCACTTGAGTTGCAGCACTGGCCCCATTTCTCCCTTCTTTATTGTCTCCTGCTGACTCTTTTTACCTTTTCTGAGGGCCGCCGTGCGGCTGCCATGACTAGTGTCCCAACGCAGTTACCAGCCGGTCCCAAAAGCTCGCGCAGTGACACCACCGTCACCACTAAAAGCTACAGGACGCCGGGGTACACCCACACCGTGCGCGTCACGGAGACTCCCGGACGCACGCGGCTCTTTGACTTCCGCAGGAGCCTGATGAAGCCGCAGGTGCACAGCAGCTTCTACCTTTTCCCAGCTCGTGTTAGGGCTAGTAGGTGTGTTCACTTTTGCCCTTCGCCATCTCCTAGCTTGGTCACTTTAGTGCCTGCCTAAGGTCCCTTTCTTTGCAGGAACAAAAGAAACGGGTTCTCGGCGTTTTGTGAACGCTGTTATGATGATTTATTGTTTGCAACTTGCGGGGAGGTTTAATAGACAAGAGACCAAGTGACGTCAAGAGGTCGAAACCAATTAGGTCAGTTTTGGTTTCCTCTTCCCCGCGCAGCCGTCATTGTCGTACTCTTAAAACAAACCTAGCAACCCAATGAGCTGCTGCATCTACGTTGTCTCTCTTTATTGTTGGTAGCATTTGTATTTAATCTCACTTATATTTTCAAACATGCCGGCTTCTGTAGTATACGGATGTACACATTGGAAGTATAATAACAGAATAACTTTTCATAGGTAGAGTAGTAAGTTATCAGCACGTGTTATATTCTTTCAGAGATTTTTTTTCCTCCTGGTAAAGGGCCACTGAAACAGACATCATGTTATGAGAATCAGGTGCTCAACATTCAGAGTTTCTATCAGTTTATTTATGACATTTATACCCCCACATTAAACATGAATTAGGTTGAAACCTGGGAGTATTTTAAATCTTTTTTTTTTTTTCCTGTGCCTAAATGAAAAGAAAAAGATGGCATGTAGGAACTTGCTCCTTTAGTTTTGTGGGTTGCAGATGTACTTGATATTTTTATTACTGTTATTTCAAAGACAGATATTGAATAATGAGGGCAGAGCTACCTTCATGCAGAAGTCCAGAGTCAATCAAAATATGCCAACATTGTCCAGTTCAGCACACTGTTAGCCACCAAGTTCATACAAAGTTAATTATGTTCAAATATTCCATCATTGTTTCATTATTGCTACCACGTATTACATATGGGCATTTTGATTGTTTTAATTTGTTTATCCAGGTGTTACATGCACATGGTTTGCTTTTTAAACCCAATGGTGAATCCTAAGGGTGGTTGAATAATTAGGTATAAACTGTGTTGTTTCTGACTTGTTTTGGAGTGCTTTGGGTTCTCCTGATGATCTGTACATCTTCTATCTGGAATTTTGGAAGATGGAAATAAGAAAATAAAAATTAAATTTTGGATGTACTCTGTAGAAGTTATTTACTTTTGCAATGTGATGGATGCCTGTTCCGGTGTGTGCATGTGATAATCTTTGAATAACTGCCTATACTTAGGCTATGATTTCTGAACATGTGGTATCATTAAAGGACAAACTTTTAAATGTCCAGTTGAGTATAAATGCTAATCTCAACTTTGTTAAATGTTTCAGACATATCCATCTATTTGTTCCCATGATATAACTGAATTCTATTATTCTGTCTCACTATATTTTCAAATGTAAGCCACATTGAACCCGACTTTGCTTGGGATAATGTGTGATATAAATGTAAAAAAAAAAACAACCAAAAATCCTTTATCCTCCACCTATTAAGACACTGCTTACCTTCTGGATAGTGATGGGACAAGGAAAGCAAGTTTGGTCCAGTGAAGACTAACTCAAAATAACCTGTTCCTTAGTTGGGCCCTAGTATTACCATATTGGAAATGCGACCATGCAGTGGCTCTGTGGTTATGCTCCACTAATAATTTAAACGATTAACTTGATTTCTTGAAAAAATTATATAAACTTAGAATTCATGACTAGGGACACAAACATACACTTATTTATTCAATATCACAATTTCTCATGTATAGCCACAAAACAATGTTTTAGGATGGATAGTGTTAACAATGAGCTCCTTTTATTATTGACCAGATAGAGATAAGAGCTTTCAGCTCTGGCACAGCATAAGTCAATACAAGAAAAAAAATCTGAGAAAACCAATGGACTGCATTAGGGGCTTATAGCCCATTTAGTTATATTTCAACAAATGAGATCTGTTTGACAGAAAATATTATTATTATTATTTTGCCTTATAACCCCCTTGTCCCTGAAACATGCTCAAATGACAGAATAATCCATTTGTGTATCTAAAGGTAAACTTCTACAAAACAGGTGATGTGATTCCACATTCCCCAATGAAAGAAGAGTTTTAATTCTACTTCCATTTAATTTCAATATATTCCATCATCTTTATAACATCAGGCTTACAACAACAGTTAAGATGAACCCATCAGCAAACAGGATATCCTCACTGAAATCTGGCCATCTGTGTGGTATAGAAGAACAGTGAAGAAAAATGAACACAAACTAGAGTTTATAATTGCTGTTTCTACCGGCTACAATAATTTTTGAAGCTGTTTTAGTGATATTCAATTGTTATTTATTTTCTCCACCTTTTAAGGCACTGCCTATCCAACTGAAACAGCTTTAGACTTGTTACAGGTGGACCAACAATAAAGAACGACAACGTGGATGCAGCAGCTCATAGGTTTGCTTGCTTTGTTTTGAGTGCATGATGATGACGGCTGCGCAGGGGAGTTGAAACAGATTAACCAAAAAGGCTTCCTTGCTTACAATGGACTAGATAGGAGTGGAAGTGAGCCTGTCTATTAATCCTCCTTGGTTGCTTGTACCTAAAAGTTCACAGGTGTTGGGTCACGTAGCTGGCCGAAGTCTGTTTCTATAGTTTGATGGGAGATGGCACACGTGGTAAGAACATAGGATTGGGTGGAGAATCTGCAGAGGTGTCAAATTTTGGTCATGTGTGGATAGACTACCTGTGAGAAGTGGTCGTATTATATGTTTGTCTAGTTCCGATGTGGGGATCTACTCATCTTTGGCTTCTCTGATCATCTTAGGAAGAAAAATCATAAGAATTGCCAGATTGGGTCAGATCAAAGGTCCATCTAACCTGGTGCCCTACCAACAGTGGTCAGACCAGATCATATGTACCCAAAAGAATCCTAAAAACTGGCAAGATTCCATGCTATTTAACCCCCAGTGGTAAGCAGTGCAGGTCTACTACCTTAATAGTGATTTAGGGACCTTTCCTCCAGTAATTTGCCCAAACCTCTTTTGAACCCAGATACACTAACTGCTTTTACTATATCTCCCAGCAAAAAGTACCAGAGCATTATGTGTTATGGTAGAAAATATTGTTCATTTATGTTTTAAATATATTAATTAATGTACTAGCATGTCACCTAGTCTTTGTACTTTTTTTGAAAGAGCAAACAGTTGATTTGTTTACCTGTTTCACTCTACTTGAGATGATGTAGACTGTTGTCATATCTTCCCTCAGCTGTCTCTTTTCCAAGCTGATGAGCCCTAACTGTGGCCATTTCTTATGAGAGTCATTCATATGATCTTTCACTTGTGAATATTTATTTTTCTTTGTGGATTCTAGAAGAGAGCATAGAATCCTTTTTCTATCCTGGGAAATTATGTACTTGTGTGTCTGTGTAGTTTTACATATAATTGTGCAAAATTGTATAATTCACTGAGGGCAGGCAGAGCCTGAGTAGAGGAAAACAGAAACAGCTGTGGCAATGCACTCTGACATTGATGCCTGCGTAGCCCACTCCCCTGGTTGTAAGTTTGGGGGCTGCTTTTGCTGGGCTGATCCTGCAGAAGCTCTGTTACCTTCCAGGTGACTGAGCAGCAACACTGACAGAGAGAGAGTGAGACTGGGTGCGAGTGTGTCTGTGAAAGAGAGAGAGTGTGTGTGAGAAAGAGAGTGTGTGCCAGGGTCCTCCCTCCCTGTTCCAGGGTCATCCCCTCCCTCCCTCCCTCCTTCCCGTGACTTATTGATACAGTATGTGTGAGACAGAGTGTGTATATATGTGAGAGGGACAGTATGTGTGTTAGTGAGAGATTCAGAGTCTGAGTCATAGGCAGAGAGACAGTCTGTGTGGGAGGGGGGAGGGAGAGAGCAGCGGGTCCAGCCGCAACTCGGGAGCGAGCGGGGGGAGAGGCTGGGATCCTCCAGGTCCAGAGGGGGGAGAGGATGGGGGGGTCCAATGGCGACTTGGGAGGGAGTTGGTTGCGGAGGAGGGGGAGGGCGGGGGTCTGAACTAGGAGAGGAGAGGGAGGTCGGTGGGATGGCTTGCATGTGGCTGCGGGGAGTGTCCATCGGGGAGGAGGGTGGGTGAGGGGGTGCTCTGGGCGGGGAATGGGTTGAGGAGGCTTGCGTGTGGCTGTGGGGAGTGTCCATCGGGGAGGAGGGTGAGTGAGTGCGGCTCTGGGCGGGAGACGGGTTCCAGCGGCGACTCGGGAGGTGCGAGGGAGAGAGCAGTGGGTCCAGTGGCGACTCGGGAGTGAGAGGGGAGACGGTGGGGTCCAGGTCCACAGTCATGGGCTGTGTCAGCCGGGTTGCGTGCTTACGATTTTGCTTCATATTGCAATTTTTTTGTTGATGGCGGATCTTCCTCACTTCTGTGATGTGAAGATGTTTGTGGGATTGTGGGTCCGGGCACACGACTTGCTTGATTGTTTGAGGCAGTTGGTTTGTGCCTCGTGCTGCTGGCGTTCAGTTCTTCTGTCTGTGATAGGTCCCTTATGTTTGTGACGTTGCATTGCTTTGTTTGGCAACTATGCTGTGTCCCCTTCCCTCTCAGTGTTCAGCCCTCGACGTCATAACGTTATGACGTGAGGGTGGGACACTGAGACAGATGGTTACAGGCAGCATGAACCTCATGGACCCTACGAACCCTTCAGTGCCACGGGGAGTCAGCTTCAGAATGTTGGAGTTGGAAATTTATTATATAGGATTATAAGCAAATCAGAAGATGAAACCAAAAAGAAAGTACCAAATAAGGTAAAGGAAGAGGAAACACTAAACTCACCCACCACATGATTTAAAACATTTTACCTTTAATATAAGTCGCTGCTTGCCCTGGGATTGGTAGCATGGAATCTTGCTACTATTTGGAATTCTGAAAGGTACTTTTGACCAGGATTGGGCACTGTTGGAAGCGGGTTGCTGGCCTAGATGGACCATTGATCTGACTCAGTATGGCTGTTCTTATCTGTTCCTTATGGTACCCCCTTAGTTGGTCTTCTCTGTTCCTTTTCTAATACAGTATTTTAGGTATAGTTCCTCCATCTAGCAGTACACAGACATGATGGTCTTTGTTTTATTTTATTCTCTATTTCTTTCCTAAAAATTCTTAATATTCTGTTCACTTTTTTTTTTGTCTGTTGCCACACACTGCACAGATTTCATCCTATTGTCAGTGATAACGCCTAGATCCTTTTGCTGGGTGGTGACTCCTAATGTGGAAGCTAGTATCGTACAATTTGGGTTATTCTTTTCTATTCACAAGGAGACCCAACTATTAAGCAAGACTAGGGGGTCACCTACTGCAGCAGGGGCAGGAAAGATCAGCTGCAGGCAAAGCAATAGGCTTGACTGCCACACATTCTTATGAACAAGTACTTGGCAAGATGCAGGACAGTAAAACAAAAGAACCATCAGCCTATACTTTTTACGCACAGGGAGAGTGTGAATTTTCAAGTAGCCTATTTACTCATGTCTTTCCACGTGTTCGGTAAGTTTATTTAATATTTAAATGTGTGATGTTCAATTATGCATTTTTATAGGGTTATTCTGCCAGGTGAGGCATTGAGGTGATCAGGAATAGTAACATGGTGGATGATGGCAGAGAAAGACCTGCATGGTCCATCCAGTCTGCCCAACAAGATAAACTCATCATATGTGCTACTTTTTGTGTATACCTGACCTTGATTTGTATCTGCCACTTTCAAGGCACAGACCGTAGAAGTCTGCCCAGCAGTCGCCCCGCCTCCCAACCACTAGCCCCACCCCACCAGCTCTGCCTCCCAATCTCCGCTAAGCTTCTGAGGATCCATTCCTTCTGAACAGGATTCCTTTATGTTTATCCCACGCATTTTTTAATTCCGTTACTGTTTTCATCTGCACCATCTCCCGCGGGAGGGCATTCCAAGCATCCACCACTCTCTCTGTGAAAAAATACTTTCTGACATTTTGCTTGAGACTGCCCCCCTTCAATCTCATTTCATGTCCTCTAGTTCTACCGCCTTCCCTGTGGAAAAGGTTCGTTTGCGGATTAATACCGTTCAAATATTTGAACGTCTGTATCGTATCACCCCTGTTTCTCCTTTCCTCCAGGGTAGACATGTTCAGGTCAGCAAGTCTCTCCTCATATGTCTTGTAACACAAATCTCATACCATTCTTGTTGCGTTTCTTTGCACCACTTCAATTCTTTTTACTTGAATTGAAGCGGTGCAAAGAAAAGCTACGAGAATCAAAATCTCAGGGGGGAGGAGAGGGAGGTGCCTAGTAGACTTGGAAATTAATTGAAGGGCTTTCAAGACTGAAGATTTGCCTAGGGCACCTAATACTCTTCCACTGGCCCTGCCTATGTGCGTCACTTTGCAGTTGTTTATCTTAAATTTCATGTGCCATTTGGATGCCCAGCCTTCCAGTTTCTCAAGATCCATCTGCAATTGAAGGGTTCAGTTCCAAAATCCGCTGTCCATATTAGTTGCATTGGACTGAAAGGGTGTTGGAAATAAGTCTTTCAATTTTTCAGTCCATAGTTTTTGAATAATTTTGTTCCATCTGCAAATCTGATCACTTCACTTATTATTCCGGTTTCCAGATTATTTATAAATATGTTAAGTGTTGGTTACCATACAGACCTATGTGGTACTGTAGGCGCATATAGGGTCAGATAATTACTCTGGTCTCATTTGTTAAGAGTTTGACATGCACCCATGTTTGGCCCTAGTAGTTCAGGTGCTGTCTGTGCACAAAATGTATAGATCACTCTGATACAGCACAGCTAATGATTTCCTGAGAAGTGATTAAAATGTAGCAGCAAATATATTAGGTTTGCTGATCACCGACCTGAGAATCCAACTTGTCCTTTGCAAGCTTATATGCCTCAGAAACATAGGAAAGAACCCTTCCCTCACCTTATGTGACTTGCAGCACCTTTAGACAGCTTCTGCTTGGAAAAGATAGGATCTTCCTCCTGAAGCTCTAGTTGTGTTTGTAACAGCGAGGCAAGCAATTTGTACAGGGAGGTCAGTCCCTCTCCTTAGCTGTGAATGCCATCTGATCATCATCTGGAATCCTTTTGGAACTAAAATACAGCAAAGTCCAGTCTCAGCTGTGCCCTCTTGGACCCCAGATGTCTTGTCAGGACCACAGGCATTGTATATACCTGTCCAGTAGATGATGTACAGTTTCAGATAATGAGGGGTCCTGAGACTTCCAGATGGTACTCCTTATCAGGGCTAGTACAGGATGGTTCACTAATGAGGTTGCTAACCACGAATACCTCATTTCTGTATCTTTGTGAACAGCTTTCCTCCAGGCTTCTCACAGGGAGGACAGAGTCAGTTCCAGATGTTCTTGGATGATGTCATCCTAATACCAGTGCTGCAGGAAGTCCTGTAGCATCCATGATAATATTACTCAGAAAATGGTTCATGGTGGAGTCAGAAAATGTGAGGCATAGGGAACAGCCCTACAGTACTCAACTATTCACCTCCTTCCATTGAGAGATATTTGGCCATTTAGCTCTATTCTGTTTTCTATATTTTAACCAGTTCCTAGTAGGACATTACTTCCTATCCTGTGGCTTTTTAATTTCCTTAGGAGCTTCTCATGAGGGACTTTACCAAGAGCTTTCTGAAAATCCAGATACATGGTACAGTGGTGGAAATAAGTATTTGATCCCTTGCTGATTTTGTAAGTTTGCCCACTGACAAAGACATGAGCAGCCCATAATTGAAGGGTAGGTTATTGGTAACAGTGAGAGATAGCACATCACAAATTAAATCCGGAAAATCACATTGTGGAAAGTATATGAATTTATTTGCATTCTGCAGAGGGAAATAAGTATTTGATCCCTCTGGCAAACAAGACCTAATACTTGGTGGCAAAACCCTTGTTGGCAAGCACAGCGGTCAGACATCTTCTGTAGTTGATGATGAGGTTTGCACACATGTCAGGAGGAATTTTGGTCCACTCCTCTTTGCAGATCATCTCTAAATCATTAAGAGTTCTGGGCTGTCGCTTGGCAACTCGCAGCTTCAGCTCCCTCCATAAGTTTTCAATGGGATTAAGGTCTGGTGACTGGCTAGGCCACTCCATGACCCTAATGTGCTTCTTCCTGAGCCACTCCTTTGTTGCCTTGGCTGTATGTTTTGGGTCATTGTCGTGCTGGAAGACCCAGCCACGACCCATTTTTAAGGCCCTGGCGGAGGGAAGGAGGTTGTCACTCAGAATTGTACGGTACATAGCCCCATCCATTCTCCCATTGATGCGGTGAAGTAGTCCTGTGCCCTTAGCAGAGAAACACCCCCAAAACATAACATTTCCACCTCCATGCTTGACAGTGGGGACGGTGTTCTTTGGGTCATAGGCAGCATTTCTCTTCCTCCAAACACGGCGAGTTGAGTTCATGCCAAAGAGCTCAATTTTTGTCTCATCTGACCACAGCACCTTCTCCCAATCACTCTCGGCATCATCCAGGTGTTCACTGGCAAACTTCAGACGGGCCGTCACATGTGCCTTCCGGAGCAGGGGGACCTTGCGGGCACTGCAGGATTGCAATCCGTTATGTCGTAATGTGTTACCAATGGTTTTCGTGGTGACAGTGGTCCCAGCTGCCTTGAGATCATTGACAAGTTCCCCCCTTGTAGTTGTAGGCTGATTTCTAACCTTCCTCATGATCAAGGATACCCCACGAGGTGAGATTTTGCGTGGAGCCCCAGATCTTTGTCGATTGACAGTCATTTTGTACTTCTTCCATTTTCTTACTATGGCACCAACAGTTGTCTCCTTCTCGCCCAGCGTCTTACTGATGGTTTTGTAGCCCATTCCAGCCTTGTGCAGGTGTATGATCTTGTCCCTGACATCCTTAGACAGCTCCTTGCTCTTGGCCATTTTGTAGAGGTTAGAGTCTGACTGATTCACTGAGTCTGTGGACAGGTGTCTTTCATACAGGTGACCATTGCCGACAGCTGTCTGTCATGCAGGTAACGAGTTGATTTGGAGCATCTACCTGGTCTGTAGGGGCCAGATCTCTTACTGGTTGGTGGGGGATCAAATACTTATTTCCCTCTGCAGAATGCAAATAAATTCATATACTTTCCACAATGTGATTTTCCGGATTTAATTTGTGATGTGCTATCTCTCACTGTTACCAATAACCTACCCTTCAATTATGGGCTGCTCATGTCTTTGTCAGTGGGCAAACTTACAAAATCAGCAAGGGATCAAATACTTATTTCCACCACTGTATATATTGGCTCACCATTATCCATAAATGTATTCAAGCCTTTAAGAACATGTTGCAGACTATCGGGGCAATACTTTTCCTCTATTAAATCCACTATTGGTGTACCTCGGGGCTCTGTCTCGGGACCTCCTTCTTTTCTTCATCTATACTTCTTCCCCATGGTACTCTAATCTCATCCCATGGTTTTCAGTATCACCTTTATGCTAATGACTCCCAGATCTACCTCTCCACACTAGAAATTTCAGCAGGAATTGGGCCAAAGTATCAGCCTGCCTGCCTGTCTGATATTGCTGCCTGGATGTCTCACCGCCATATGAAACTAAACATGACCAAGACTGAGCTTCTTATCTTTCCCCCCAAACCAACCTCTCCTCTTCCCCCATTCTCTATTTCTGTGGATAACACTCTCATCCTCTCTGTGTCATCAGCTCATAACCTTGGGCTAATCATGACTCCTCTCTCCTTCTTTGCACATATTCAAAAGACTGCTAAAACCTGTTGTTTCTTCCTCTATATCACCAAAATTCATCCTTTCCTTTCTAAGCGCAATACCAGAACCCTTATCCACACTCTTATCTCTCGCTTAGAGTATTGCAATTTGCTTCTCACAGGTCTCCCATTAAGCCATCTCTCTCCCCTTCAATCTGTTCAATATTCTGCTGCACAACTTATATTCCACCAGTGTCACTAGGCTCATATTAGCCCTCTCCTCAAGTCACTTCATTGGCTCCCTATCTGTTTCTGCATACAGTTCAAATTCTTCTTATTGACTTACAAGTGCATTCACTGTACAGCTCCTCAGTACCTCTCCACCATCTCTCCCTACACTCCTCCCCGGGAACTCTGTTTGTTGGATAAATTTCTCTTATCTGTATCCTTCTCCTCCACTTCTAACTCCAGACTCCATTCCTTTTATCTTGCTGCACCATATACCTGGAATAGACTTCCTGAGCCGGTACATCAAGCTCTGGCCGTCTTGAAATCAAGGCTAAAAGCCCACCTTTTTGATACTCTAACTTCTAACCCCTATTCACTTGTACAGAATCCAATGTCTGTTTTATCATTCCCACCTTAGTAATTCTCTTATCCCTTATTCGTCTTCTCTGTCCTGATTAATTTGTAAGCTGTGTTGAGCAGGGACTGTCTTTTCATGTTTAAGTGTACAGCGCTGTGTACGTCTAGTGCTATAGAAATAAGTAGTAGTAGTATGTTGATTCTGGCATATTAAACCATGTCTATCCATGCATTCAGTAATTTTGTTCTTTATCATAAGTTTCTATCATTTCCCCTGGCATTGATGTTGGGCTCATCAGTTTGTAGTGTCATGGATAACCTCTGGAACACTTTTTTTTTTTTTTTTTTTTTTTTTTAATTGGTGTTATGTTGACACTCTTCCGGTACTTTATATGATAGATTATAGATTGCTAATAGTATGTTTGCACTTTTTTAAAATTCTTTCAGTACTTGAGGGCAGGGCTCAACAAAGTTTCTTAGGATCTAGGAGTCAGGCCAAAAATTTTGGTGCCAGAGTTGGGCCAACTTGAATTTTTTTTAATGCAAATTTACAAATCATGCATTTATAATATGCTCAGGGTGATGCACAGCATATTATTACAGTAGCAGGGAAGGAGTGGGTTAGAGGCTACTGCTGTCCCTATTGCCTACCTACCTACAACGTTCCTGGCAATGGAGAGAGGCTTTAGGCTGTGGTTTCTAGGGTAGTGGGGAAGAAGCTTAAGCTAAAGTTGCAGCTGTAGGAGTGGTGCACCCACCCACCCACCTACCCCCAAAAGCTGCAGCCTTAGTCTTTCTCCATTGCTCAAGTGCCTCCAGCAGCTGCAGTTTTAACCCCTAGTCCACCCACTCCCAGAAACCACAGCCTAAATAAAGCCTCTCTCCATCACCTACACAGCCACCCTAGCAGCAGCCTTGCTGTCGCATCCCTGTCCCCAGCAGTAGCCTCTCTGAATCTCTGTCCCCCTTACCACTCTACAGTAGCTTATCCCCCCCCCCTGAAAAAAAATTAATTAAAAAATGAAATTGATATTGTCAACAGGGCTGCTGGATAATCTCCTCTACAGTAGCAATTCTCCTTAAGGAGAGCTCCAAATATCCTCTTGATTAAGATGGCTCCAGGGTGGAAACCCCTCGTCCTGGTCTCTCTCTCTCTCTACCTCCACCACCCCCATATCTTTCTTTCTCTCTGCCTCCCTCCACACCCCCATAGCTCTCTGTTTGCCTCCCTCCACCAACACTCCCATCCCCATACTTCTGTCTCTGTGTGTGTCTCTCTCCACACTCCCATAGTTTGCTGTCTGCCTCCCACACTCCCATAGCATGCACTTTCTCCCTGCCTCACGCCAGTGCGCACACTCCCATATCTAGCTGTCCCTCTACTTCATCCCTATATTTCTCTCTCTGCCGTACCTCTCCTGTCTGCACACCCTCCCATAGTTTTCTCACGAACTCACACCCACTCACACCCATAGCTTGCTCACTCTTCCTCTCCTCCAGCATGCATACCTCCGTAGCTCATTCTCAAAATGCTCCATCCCTCCCTCTTGTGCAGGATATTTATTTTATTTTTTTTATTTTTGTTACATTTGTACCCCGCGCTTTATTTATTTATTTATTGCATTTGTATCCCACATTTTCCCACCTCTTTGCGGGCTCAGTGTGGCTTACAATAAGATATGAGTAGTAGAAATACATTTGTAACAACTTGAATATGGAATACGTTGTGCAGAGTTGTGTGAGACATTCGATTATCATTAGGAATGAAACAATGGGACATCAACATAGAAACATTAGGAGGAGACAGTGGGACAATTGATTACAGGATGAGGGATCTGAAGTGGTTGTATGTTGCATTGATGAGTGAGTATGGACTCTATGTGTTTTGGTTCTTTCCGTAAGTTTGTTCAAACAGATGCGTCTTCAGTAGTTTTCGGAAGGAAGCTTGTTCGTTAATCATTCTTAGGTTGCGCGGTAGTGTATTCCAGGCCTGCGTGCTCATGTGGGAAAAGGTTGACGCGTGTAGCGTCTTGTATTTCAAGCCCTTGCAAGTGGGGAAGTGGAGGTTGAGGTATGTTCGGGATGACCTTTTAGCGTTTCTGGGTGGTAGGTCTATTAGATCAGACATGTATGCTGGGGCTTCGCCGTAGATGATCTTATGGACTAGTGTGCAAACTTTGAAAGTAACGCGTTCCTTAAGTGGAAGCCAATGTAATTTCTCTCGTGTAATTTCCCACTCATGGCAGGCTCAATGCGGCTTACATGGGGCAATGGAGGGTTAAGTGACTTGCCCAGAGTCACAAGGCGCTGCCTGTGCCTGAAGTGGGAATCGAACTCAGTTCTTCAGTTCCCCAGGACCAAAGTCCACCACCCTAACCACTAGGCCACTCCTCCACTCCATGGTTTATAATGGGCTAGAAAACCCAGATCTTTGTAAAGTCTTGTCTGGGTGTCAAAATATTTAATCATTCTGACTTCAAAGGTCTTACATTCCTGTATTGTTTTAAAGTTACCTTTCAGGATTCTTACTATGAAATCACTGCTACAGTGTTCTGGTTTTGTAAAGCCCATTACAAACCATAAAAATGTCTCCTAATGACACCCCCCCATAAATGAATTTCTCCATACCTCTCTCCAGCTTTCTCTTTTCTCCACCTGTGCTTGCCCTAGGATTGGTAGCATGGAATCTTACTACTATTTGGGATTTTGCCAGGTAGTTGAGACCTGTATTGGCTACTATTTTTAGAATACTGGTCTAGGTGGATCATCAGTCTGACCAGTATGGCTATTCATATGTTAGAGGCCCGGAGCATGGGAATGAACAAGTGCGCAGACGAACATAAGAAGTATGCTAATATAGTCAAGCTTATATTAATGAGGTGATTTTGTATTTCTCCCCATTGCTCAGAAAAGAGCAGCCAAAAAAACCAAAACGCTACCTTCCGCAAAAAATAACACTGGCTTTAGTGTCTTGTAAGAGAGGATTTCCCATTACTCTCATGCTTCTCTCGTGAATCTTTCTGCAAAATATGCCGGTTTTGATTGCTTTTGGAAGCAGAAGGAAGCCCATGCAAGCTCTTAGGCGCAGGTCATAAGAAACAGCAGATCGAAGCAAAAGCACACGTGCTGGCGTCTGTTTCTGCTAAATTTAAAGTGTCAATCCAAAAAAAAAAAATTAAATGCCCACAGTGAAAGCATATGTTGGTGTCTCTTTCCTGCATCTAAATATAAGCGTTCCAAGCTAAAAATGTTTTTTAAAAATGCTTATATTTAGGCTGCAGTAAACAGATGCTAATGTGCGCTTCACGTTTGGGTTTTACCAGGCGCATGCGCACAGGAGTCAAGCTTTCTGTGGAACTCTTCTGCGCATGCGCCAAGCACAATCCACCCGAGTTCCCTAATGCTCAACGCTATGAGTACGCTTATATTTGCATATCATTAGTGTTGAGCATTAGGGGGTTGTTCTGGCGGTATTTTTACAGCAGTATTTGGAATAGCGCTGGAGTTTTGAAGATTGGGGCCCTGATTTTGCACGCCACCTACTAAGGGCGTTACACATGTAATGGCTAATTAATGCCAGTTAGCACCAATAATATCCTATTATTGGTTAAGGCCAATTGGTGTGCAAGTAAGGGCATTTATGCACGTAATTTGTTTAATTAGATATTGTGTTCATTTGTGCATACAAGTTTGGAGAATGGGGAAATAGCCATTGTGAATGAGGTCCTAAAAGAACTGTGGCAGATCAGAGGATTTTCTTGATGACCCTTCTGGTAGATAGTCTATCATAGTGGTTTACAATAAGATAAGTAAGGTATATCATAAATAAAAGCTATACCAGAAATAAACTGTTCCTGACCTTGGAGTGTAGGAGTACCCTGGATTTATAAATTACTGATGCTGTTTATCTTTCTTTGTGTTTTCCAGTTTCTCTATCATTATTGTAACTTTTTCCCTTTACAATAATGATAGAGAAAATGGAAAACATGTTTACTTTATTCCCCAAATATTGTACACCATTTAGATGTGGTTTTACTTAGGAATATCTCATGTATAAACAAAATATTCTCCTGCTGAATTTTTTTTTGCAGGCTCCAAGGGTCTGTCCTGCATCATCTGTGTAAAGGCCCATTGGAAGAAACAAGTTTTCAGGCCCTTCTTAAAAGAGGGTAAAGTAGAATTGTTTTCCAAAGTGAAGGGCCAAGAAGGCAAACACAGACTGATATGTACTTTCAGAATTAATCTGAGGAGGGTGAGGAACCATGAGCAAAAAGACTGGTGAAGATCTGCGATCTTCCTCTGCCCTTCCCTCCCAACTGCTGGCTATTCAAGCTTGGAGGAGAGGTGGGAGAGAGGCCTTAGTTGCTGGCTCCTAGATTCAAAGAAGATTTCTAAAGGCCTGTATTATTATAATTCAGTTATATACCTTAATATTATGTATGTAGAACAGTGCCAACCAGTAGCATACAAATGGGGGAGGGAATTTAGGGGGCCATACTGGAGGACCTGGAGGGAGAGCTGAAAGGCCAAAAAAAAAAAAAACCCAGTACAAGTCCTCAGTGAATTGGGATGGGGGGAAAAAAGGTAAACATTGGCCCCCAGGTGCTACAGATGCATCATACACTGTAGATGCCTTTTGCTGACCTGCCTAGCTTCTGAGGAGCTCACTGATTGCAGTGGACGTGACTGTCTCAAGCAGAGCTTTGCCTGCTCTATTTAGAGGGAGCCGGAAGGTATTGAGCCTGATAATCCTGAAGTTCTGCTTTGTTGGAATTGCCATTAAAGTGCACTTAAGTACCTGGTATAATACTGCCTTCTAACCCATGTATGAGGCATATCCAAAGGGTGGAATGCTGTTCACACTAGAGAGCTGCGCAGGACGGAGGCAGTTCCTGCGGGGTTCCCGTGGGGATGGAGATGACTGGTAATTTGAAATACTGAAACACAGCACTAATGGTGACTGCAGCAGCAGCTGCAACAGGTGAAAAATCATCATGGATTACTACTGTGAGAGGAAAAATTCGCAGCATGTAGAGTTAAAGCTCTCTACATGCTGGATCTATGACCTAGGCATCTCTCAATTTACCTTGACAGCAATCAAAGGGAGGGGGAATTCTGCTCCTCCCAGCATAACCAGAGGCAGGCAGTAACAACAAAGCGCCAAAAGGCACTGATGCCCCAAAGCTCAGAAGCAAACATGAGCACTAGAGGCCATTAGCGCCGGACTAGCGCTCTAGCGCAGGAAACAAGTGCGCCACAGATTAGCGCAAATAACATGCTAATGTAGTCAAATGTATGTTAAAAGAAGTAATTTCCTATTCCCTCACAATGTTGAGAGAACAGCGCACAAACAAAGGCACCCTTACCGCTGAAAAAATAACGCCAGCTGAGAGCAGGCATTGGGTGTTTGAAGAGAGTATTTCTTGTGTTTCTTTCTGTTAAATGTGCCAGTTTTTTTTTTTTTTTAAGCAGAAGGAAGCCCGTGCAAGCCCCAAAGTGCCAGTAGTATGAAACAAACATGCGCGAGTTCAAG
This sequence comes from Microcaecilia unicolor, assembly GCF_901765095.1. Classification (NCBI taxonomy): domain Eukaryota; kingdom Metazoa; phylum Chordata; class Amphibia; order Gymnophiona; family Siphonopidae; genus Microcaecilia; species Microcaecilia unicolor. The sequence goes on from NC_044032.1 coordinate 598,226,976, forward strand.
CAAACCCGAAAGTGAAAACGTACATTGGCGCCTGTTCCCTCATTTAAATATAAGCTTCCAAGTAATTAAAAAAAAAAAAAAAAGCTTATATTTAAAGGCTCAGAAAACAGACACCAACATGTGCTTCACGTTCAGGTTTGCCTGGCGCATGCGCAGAGGAGTTGGGCTTATCACGAAACTCTTCTGCGCATGCGCCAAGCTCATTCCCCCTTCTTGCTTTCGTTTTAACAGTGCAGATACGATTTCTTTTGAGCATTGGCGAGCTAATTTTCTGCACTGTTCCAGCGGTATAGTTTCAGTGCTGTTGGCTTACAGTGGGAGTCCTGAGCATCAGGGCCTGAGAGCAGAACACAGGTGTTCATAAAGGCTAATCACAGAGGACCACAGCAATTCAGGGACCTGGTCCATTATACACAGCTTAATCAATATACAGACACTTAATCTGTTACATACAGGCAGCACAAGCTGCCCTGTGTAATGGAGGCAGAACAGGCTATAAGATTGTAACCTAGGCCTCCTTTTCTACTTTCCTTTTTTTTTTTAACTTCCCTATATATTGTAGACCACTTGTATATTATTCTTTGATTTGTGGTATATGAAATATACTGAAATCTGAAATGTGTTCTGCTGGCTATAATGGTCTACATGTTCCTAGGAATGATAAATGAGGGGGAGGAAGGGTGGTGATAGTGATTTGTGACAAATTTGATGGTTGTGTGATTGGTAATGAATGGACTGAAGACGTGATTGCATAGTAGTGTGGGGTTTGCCATTTCTCTTTAGTCTCCTTCAGAGAAAGATGACAGGGACAAACTGATTGAACTGAGCCTTGCACTTAGATTGGATTTTCAGGATTTATTAGTTCTTGAGAATTATGATTTGCATATAGATGTAACATCAGATAGTGAATCCTTTCTTCTTTCCAGACTGCTAGTTTAATCCAATTAATTAAAATGCCTATACATACTGGGGACTATAATAGTGAATCAAATCCTCATAAAAATGCCAGTGGCTAGTGACATCACTGGTATAAGCTGGAGTGCTCTCTGGAACAATCCACTATTTTTCTCTACCTCCTAGGAGTAAGCTGTGCTGATGGTGCTTCTGGCCCCTGGTCTAGCTACCTGCTTTGCTGGCCACAGCTGCGCAATGAGGTTGAGTGTAATGGCCACTCCTAGGGTTCCGATCTTGGGAACATAACCTGGTTGAGCGTGGAGCTTGGCTCCGCAGCCCCCGGTTGCAGTTTTTAGTGCCACTGCGTGAGGCTTCCTTGTCCCTCGTGGAGGATCCCCCACCCCTCTAAACCCATACACCCTGTTTGGGTGTTGCTTCCTGTACAACTCCCAGACCAGCGTGGTTTAAAAAAAACTTTATTGGCCTGGCTAGCTTTATTCTCTTTGTCAGGGAATAAAGCTATTTGGGGGTGGGAGAAAGCCGTCTTTGCAGCTTAAAATGAAAGGGAATTTCCCTCTGAGTGCAACCAGAGAGAGCTGGGAATGGCATACACGCCAGAGCCCCCCCCCCCCCCCATCTGCCACATGATTGGGCATGCTGGCTGCCAGACCCTGTGGTGTCTTCAAGAGCAGACAGCCCGAGTATAGCTGCTGGCCCTGTATCACTTGTGTGACAGGCCATTTCTGCTATTGCTTAACAACAAAGCTAAGGGCTATTACTTAACAATAAATCCAAAAAGCCACCAGTGAATTACCATAGTAGCCGCAAAACAAATTTTCCTTACAAAAAAAAAATATATATAATTATTGGACTTTCATCTGCGTTTAGGTGGATTGAATATAAAATCCAGAACTGCCTTTCCCCTCAAATATATATCTGCCTATAATTGGCCTAGAAGAGCAATTATGTTATAAAACAAAACTTATCACTGTGTGTAAATATCTTCAATATAATGAAACAGAAACATATTTAAAAAAAAAAAAAAGTGAGAGAAACTTATCTGTCACCTCTTCACTTTAGCCTCTTGGACTGAATGTATCCAAATCTTCACTATCATCTCACTACTCATCTATAATGCTGTACTTCATGCAACTTTGACATGAATTCACGTTTCAAGAAAGCCTTTGCATCAAGGAATTCAAATAGGATCCAAAAAAGTTGCCTTTCAATGGAACACATTGTTCCGGCATCTCTGTAAGAACAAAATGGTGTCAGATGACCTTTTAAATAGTGAATGAGCCAATCAAATCACAGCAAGTCTTCTCCATCTCAGCTCTTGACTCCTATTTTAAGAGATAACCCTGGTTGGCCTAACACTCTTGTTTATAAGCTTTTAATACACAGTAGCTTCAAATCGGCAGCTTGATGCTCAAAATCAAACTTGGAGGAGCATATATATTTAAATAGAATAAAAAAAATTGTTCTACTGGAAGATTGCACATATAAAGGTGCTCTCACTATACCGTAATGGATAGAGTACTTTCCAAACATTTAATTCAGTTTAAATAAGTGAAACCCCGCTGTTGCCCCGAATATTTTATCTGCACATGAGACTTTTGCACAAGAGATGTATGATAGCCTACTCTAGATGAGCAAATTTGGCAGACATATTGAGGGGCATAATCGAAAGGGACGCCCAAGTTTTCCTGAGGACGTCCTTGCGAAGGGGCGGGGAAACCCGTATTATCGAAACAAGATAGGCGTCCATCTTTCATTTCGATAATACGGTCGGGGACGCCCAAATTGCGAAATTTAGGTCGACCTTAAGAGATGGTCATCCCCGATTTTAGGCGATAATGGAAACCGAGAATGCCCATCTCAGAAACGACCAAATCCAAGCCCTTTGGTCATGGGAGGAGCCAGCATTCGTAGTGCACTGGTCCCCCCTGACATGCCAGGACACCAACCTGCCACCCTAGGGGGCACTGCAGTGGACTTCAGAAATTGCTCCCAGGTGTTTAGCTCCATTACCTTGTGTGCTGAGCCCCCCCAACCCCCCTAAAACCCACTCCCCACAACTGTACACCACTACCATAGCCCTAAGGGGTGAAGGGGGGCACATACATGTGGATACAGTGGGTTTTGAAGGGCTCACATTTACCACCACAAGTGTAACAGGTAGGGGGGATGGGCCTGGGTCTGCCTGCCTGAAGTGCACTGCACCCATTAAAACTGCTCCAGGGACCTGCATACTGCAGTCATGGAGCTGGGTATGACATTTGAGGCTGGCATAGAGGCTGGAAAAAATATTAAAAAAGGTATTTTTTTTTTAGGATGGGAGGGGGTTGGTGACCACTGGGAGAGTAAGGGGAGGTCATCCCCTATTCCCTCCGGTGGGTCATCTGGTCAGTTCGGGCACCTTTTTGAGGCTTGGTAGTAACAAAAAATGGACCAAGTAAAGTTGCCCAAGTGCTCGTCGGGGACGCACGCCCTTCTTTTTTCCATTATCGGTCGAGGACGCCCATGTGTTAGGCACACCCCAGTCCCGCTTCCGACACGCACCCGTGAACTTTGGTCGTCCCCGCGACAGAAAGCAGTTGAGGATGCCCAAAATTGGCTTTCGATTATGCCAATTTGGGCGACCTTGGGAGAAGGACGCCCATCTCCCGATTTGTGTTGAAAGATGGGTGCCCTTCTCGTTCGAAAATAAGTCTGATTGTGTCATTCTGATATATGGACTGAAAAATTGACCCAAGGTCTTGGTCATTGTAAGTGTGGTCACTGTACTTTGTGTACAGTTATGGAAGGGACCACTAAATTTTGGGATGATATAAATAAAAGGTGGATACAAATTAAAAGTTCTACTAACTGTAATTCTAAAGCAGTGATATATATGATCACATGCCCTTGTGGCTTAAGATACGTTGGTCAAACTAAACGTATGTTAAAAACTCGCCTGACTAAGCACAAACATACCATTAATACTAAGAAACTTCATGTGCCTTTAGCTAAACATTGCGATTTGCTACAACACTCTTGACCAACTGCAATGTTTTGTGATTGAACAATTGTTGGACAATGGACGTGCTGCCTCCATCAGAAAGAACGAACATGGATTTTTAAACTCCAAACTATGTCTCTGAGTGGGCTTAATGGCCCACTTGAGTGGGAAGCTTTCTATTGACTGGATGTTAGCGAAGCTGTGTGCTAGTAGCTGGGTTCAATGGTATGACGTTATTAAAAGTGAGTGTGTAACTTGTTGCTGTCTTATATAGCCAGTAGCCATTTTTTGGCTTTTGCTTTGCTTTCGAGACTGGTGGATATTATTAATTCCCCCCGAGGCAGGATTGAAACGGGATCCCTCTGTTGGGGCAACAGCGGGTGGCCACTCTTTGTGTTTCATGCTCTCCTGGGTTGGACTATAACAGTTGGTCGTCGGTCCAGATGAAGAAGCTAAGTAATGTTTTTTTCATATATGCATGTAGTGCGCCCTGACTTTAATATTTTTCCAGATTTTTGAAACATAGAGTCACGGATAGGGGACATTTCTAATAAATAGATTCCTCCGGTTTTTTTTTTTTGCTACAGTTTTTCTCCATTAAGGAGTTTTTTACACTGTGGTTGGTTTTGGAGGTTTTCATGAAACCCATTATAAGTTCGTTACAAGGTAGACCACCTCTGTAGGCACCCTGGATTCTTGAGGTTTCACTTATTTAAATTGAATTAAACGTTTGGAAAGTCCTCTATCCATTATGGTATAGTGAGAGCACCTTTAGATTTGCAGTTTCTATTATATTTTTGCTCCCTAGCTCTAAATTTTGATATATTGAGTTTTCTACTCTAATATTGCAATTTAAAGAGAGATGGAAGCTTTCAAAATGCAGTAGATTGACCTCCACAACAAAGAAAATGTTCCATTCAATGTGGAAACTTAAATACCTAAAACCTTTCTTCCCGAGGGAAACATTTCATAAACTAATACAATCAATGGTATTAAGTCATGCAGATTACTGCAACGGAATCTACATGGGATGCAAAGAACAACTCACAAAGAAACTCCCGACAGCCCAGAACACAGCAGCCAGGCTGATATTCGGTAAAACATGATTCGAAAGTGCCAAACCCCTCTCAGAAAAATTGCATTGAGTGGAGGAGTGGCCTAGTGGTTAGGGTGGTGGACTTTGGTCCTGAGGAACTGAGTTTGATTCCCACTTCAGGCACAGGCAGCTTCTTGTGACTCTGGGCAAGTCACTTAACCCTCCATTACCCCATGTAAGCTGCATTGAGCCTGCCATGAGTGGGGAAAGTGCGGGGTACAAATGTAACAAGCAAACAAACAACAATTAAAGAATGCATTACCTTCAAAATTTACACCATGATCCACAAAATTATCTACGGCGTAGTCCCAGGATACATGATAGACCTCATAGATCTGCCAAACGGGAACAGATCCAGATCATCTCGAACATACATAAACCTCCACTACCCACACTGCAAAGGACTTGAATACAAAGCAACCTATGCATCCAGCTTCTCATATACAAGTACAAAACTATGGAACACACTGTCAAAAGGAGGGAAAACAATCTACGACCATCTAAACTTCAGGAAATCACTAAAAACCTACCTGTTCAAAAGGGCATACCCTATTGACCCAACATAGATGCCAACACTCTGCAACACAGCAAACCCAATGATCGTATTGGACATTACTTAACCTTCCCTCTCTTTGACCCCATTGAGCCTGAAACAAACGGACCTTATTCGACCACAATATCACCTTGTATTTGTTTCTCTACCGGTCTTGGCAAATGCCTTACGGTACTATGTAAGCCACATTGAGCCTGCAAATAGGTGGGAAAATGCGGGATACACATGTAACAAACATATTCTTTTGAAAGATCAATGTGTAATAAAAAAAAATCCTCTCGCATCCAAAAAAATCAATAATATATGTATTACAGGCCATCATAAACTGCAAATTAGCATCGCAAGAACTGAGCCAACTAAGATTGAGATTCTTTTGTACTGTGCTAATTAAGAAAAATGTCATTAAAAAATTATTATTCTTGTGATTATGCATGCACAAGTTGAGGACTGTACGACCATTTGGATTGAAGTTGAAAGTTGGATAATCAGATCTCTTTTATAAGTGTGTTGATTGTTTCAGTGGCTCTGTAAGAACAAAATGGAGTCAGATCATAGCAGAAGTGAAATGAACCAATGTGCTTTCATTGAAAGTCCACTTTTTTGGACCCTGTTTGAACTCACTGATGCAGATACTTCTCAAAACATGAATTAATGTTGGGATACATTATTGTATGATGTTATGGATGTGTAGTGAGATGATATTGAAGATATGAACATATTTGTTCTGAAAGGCTGAAGTGGACGTGTCAACTTTTCACCCCCACCCTTTTTTTTATATATGTTTCGTCATATTGAAGATATTTACATAGTGTGATGAATTTTGTTTTATAACAGGTGAGCTTTTTTGGGTGGGGGGGGGCAGTGATTTTATTTGAGGGAGGAGGTGGCTCTGGATTTTATATTCCATCTGCTTACAGTAGTTGGAAATGAAGGTCCCATTATACATATATAAAATATATTTTTTTTTCTACAAGGAAACATTTTTGTTGCTGTCATAATTCACTGGTGGCTTTTTGGATTTTCGGTTGTAGTAATTAGATGGATTCTGAGGGACTTAAAATTCGAAAAAAAAAAAAAAAACCCCAAAAACTGTCAGGCTCCTTGTTTGGTTCATTTAAGTTTTCACTAGAAACTGGATATTTTGTATTCTGCCCCTTGCTTATCTATTAAGCATGCTCGAGGTAAAATACATTGAGATTGTATCATTTGGTTGTTGATCAGTGAATGATGGCTGATCAGACACCAAAGGAATCCTCAAGTGGCTGACTGGAGTGGCTGTTCTGCCTGAGATAGCCCCCTATAAATTGTGGGTATTTTAGTGAGTTACGATATTTTAGGCAAAAATTAAGATCTTTAGAAAGAAGTCTTTTTTAGCAGGTGATAATAAATTACTAGAGACAGCAAGTAGACACCTGTCTGAATTTGATATGTAAAACAAATAGCTTTTTCTGCTAGAATTGATGTTACTGACAATAAACCCAGGGAAATGTTTCACATGCAGTGGTCAATGTTGATCTGCAAATGACAAATTAACTTACCACTGCATTATTCCCTGAGCAAGACATACAGGCTTCCTATTTTGTTGATAAAGTAGGTTTGAGATATCATTTTTTGTGATGATCATGATAGGTCATCATTTTAAACTAATACTGTGTCACTTGACATATTTATTCCTACTCCTTTCTACAAATAGTACCATGTGTAACGGGACCACTTTTCTTAGGGAAGGAAAAGCCTCAGAATCATTAATAGCAGTTACTTGTGCTATTATTACTCTATCCTTAGTGAAAAAAGCTCCCATCTTTCAGATACAGCGCAAATAATGCAATTTTAGGCCTTGAGGAACGGAGATACTGAAATCTGGTGTGGCAATTTTTAAACACTTTTCACTCTTTGAATTGGAAAATTTGTTTCAGACTAAAATTTGCAAGATGCTGAAGGGGAGGTTTTCCCACTAATGTTGCAGTATGAATAGTACAAATGGGTGCTAATAATTCTGATTCTTTTCCTTCCCTAACCAGTTTTTTTTACATACACCATGACATGTCTGTAGAGCTATATTTTACTTATTTATTTATTAGGATTTATTTACTGCCTTTTTGAAGAAGTTTACTCAAGGTGGTGTACAGTAAGATATTGTTTAACTATTCATTTGTGACTTTGCCGCATGCCTCCTCATTAACTGGCTGATCTGTGACTGGCATTTCTGCATTTACTCCTGCATTCTGTAAAGGTTGCCCACATTTGGACGTGGATCCCAAATCTGTGCGTAAACTAATTAGTTAATGAGCTGTTCACAAGCAATTATTGATGTTGGCACTAATTAGGACTTGCGAATGGATCTGCCTATGCATGTACAACTCAGTAGAGGGGCATAAGTGTGTCAGGGGCATTGCCAAAATTTAGGCGCAGTGTTATAGAATAGGGTAAGTTATGTGCCCAACTGCCAGTGGTTGCGTTCAAGCATTTACACCAGGTTTAGCAGGCGTAAGTCCTTGCACCCAAAGTTGAATGCAGGAATCGGTACTAAGAGCTATTCTATAAAGGTTGCTTGGTGGTAAGTGACCTTTTATAGAACTGGCGCGAATCGTTCTGGCGCCTAACTTTGGGCATCGTTTATAAAATCAACCCCCCCTTAGTCTCTTTTCTGCAGTGTCAATATTGTTCCTATAGTGAATCCCTTTTCTTTATGGAGCACTGGCCAGTGGTGTCGACGAACCTTCAGTCTCCACTGACCCAGTGTAAAATTTGTTCACCTATACCAGTAGGTTGCTGCTGTTGTATATTGAATCCCTGAATTTTAAAGTTCACAGATTTAGGGATTCAGACTTTGCAGTGTGTACTTGGTTTAACTGCAGGGGAATACACAACTGAAGAATTCACTGCATGAATGCAGTAGCTTCTGAAGAACTCTTTTTCACGCTTAAGGAGCTGAATACGTAAAACAAGATTATTCAATAGTGAGCCTTGAAGTGGTCTCGTGTAAGCTGGTGGAAGAACTCATTGCTTTGGAGCACCTTTTAGTTCAGTAGATCCATATTACAGTAAATATAATAAAATATGGACCTCAAAAAAATATTTTAGACAACAGGATCACCCTAAAAGGGTGCCTGTTTATCCTCCACCTCTCTCCCATGTACAAAGTCTGGAGGATATAATACCCAAATCTTCACTTTAATTTTGTATATTTTGGAGGTGGAGAGTGAAGCCACAAAGTGCTGTAACTCTGTGGATTGGTACATTGTTATCTAATGCTAGATAAATTTAGTGACAGACATGAGAGAACACTCTTTCTGCTGAAGTGATTTCAAACAAAAAAGCTGATGTTTCAGATGTGTGTCGTATGTAAACTGCTTTGGTTGTACCACAGAAAAGTGGCATAGAGTCTACCAAATGAACAAAGACTCCTTGTTAATGGCTTTGGTCTAGCAGGTTTTCTGGCTTCTGCTTCTCTTTCAGAATTCCTTGGAGGTGTCTCAGAGTCTGGAAGATGACCATCTCCTCGATGCGCCTCTCCTACCCACTCAGACCCTTATGGCTGACATCAGGCCACAATTTCATCCCATACCTACTGTCTGCCCAGCAGTTCTTTTACAGTGCATACATGTAAGTACTGAATCTTTCTTTTTTTTCTGTCTTGATGCTTGTGTTTAGACATTTTTTTTGTAGGTGCAGTTATTTTCTAGGTATTAGGCTAAATGTGGGTTAGCCCAGTGGCAGTGCTCTTGTGCAAAGAATCTGGGTTTGCACCCTGGTCAGTTCTTCATTCTCTAAGGATCAAAGATGGCTCAAGGTGCCAAGCCTCAAGGGTGCCAAAAGCATACCTCAGCAGCTCCCCTGCAGTGGCCAACTCCCTGCTTCTCCAGCTAGTGACAGTGTCTCCCACCCCTCACCCCCACATGTCCAGCACATTCAGTCTCTTACCTTCTCCCTTTCCTCCTCCACCCCTCCCGTTTACCTTTAAAAGTGACTTTCTCCTCTCTAAAGGAGGCAGCAGCATTAGTGATTCACATAGTGCTATGTGCACCAGCCCCAGAGCCTTGCTTTGCTGTATTCAACCCCTCGGAAACAGGAAGTTACATCAAAGGGGCGGGACGTGGCAAGGGTGAGGCTCCGGAAGTGGGCCAAGTTGCTTTATGTGAATCACTATTGTTGCTGCCTCCTTGAGGGAAGAAAGATACTTTTAAAGGTAGATAGGGAGAAGTTAGAGAAGGGAGCTGCTGGACCATGGGCAGAGGAGGCTTGAGAGTGAGAGTAGGGTATGTTTAACCCTCAGTTGGAGTTTAGGGAAAGGATGGAGGGAAGAGAGAGGGCAAGATGTTGGACCTGGGGGAGGGGAGGGAGGGAAAGAGGGAAGATAGTGGAGGAGTGGCCTAGTGGTTAGGGTGGTGGACTTTGGTCCTGGGGAACTGAGTTCAATTCCCACTTCAGGCACAGGCAGCGCCTTGTGACTCTGGGCAAGTCACTTAACCCTCCATTGCCCAATGTAAGCTGCATTGAGCCTGCCATGAGTGGGAAAGCGCGGGGTACAAATGTAACCAAAAAAAAAAAGATGCTGGACGTGAGACAAATATGGGGAGATAAAAGGGAGGTTTCGCACATGGAGGGGAGGAGGGGTGTGAAAGGTACATGTAGGGCAGATATGCTGGAAAGGGGTGGGTTTGTATAGTTAGATGTTTGACATGATGAGGACATAGGGAACAGAGGGAAGATGTTTGACATAGAGAGGTAAATGGGGAGAAGCTGGACATGGCGAGAGATGGAGACAGTGCAGATGCTGGATATGGGGAGAGATCAGGAGAGTGTAAATGGTGGGAGCTGCGAGGTAGAGAGGAGATTCTGGACATAGGAGGATACAGGGAAATGGAAGGAAGATACTGGACATGATGGAGACATAGGGGGATGTTGAACATGGGCAAAGGAGACAGGGGCACAAAGAGATGGCGGTGAGATTTTGACACCTGGGAAGCATACGGAGATGGGGAGTTGAGGGGAGATGTTGGACAGAGAAACGGAGATGGAGGGGAAATGTTGGACACAGGGGCATAGGAAAATGGACAAAAGATGCTGGACAGGGGCATAGGGAAATGGAGGGCAGATTATGGACACAGGAGAGAAAGGGGGGAAAAGAGGAAGATGCTGATTATAGAAAAGGGATTTGGGAGGGGGGAGAGAAAGACGCTGGATGGGAAAGGATAGAGAAAGACGGGGATGCTGGGCATGGGAAGACAGGAAGAGAAGGGGAAACACTGGACAGAGGAAGAGAATGCAAGAAAGAGAAGACACTAGATGGAGGAGAGTAATATAATAGATTAAGGCAGATAAAGACCTGCACAGTCCATCTAGTCTGCCCAACAGTCATGTTCATTACCAATTCATTATTACCACAACAAAGAGTGTGGTATAAAGTACATATACTTGATCTTGATATTTCTTTGCCATTTTCGAGACACATACAGACGTCCAGCCAAGTACTATCCTTACGTCCCAATTACTGGAGTCACCGTCTAAGCCCACTCCAACCCATCCTTATCTTGCCATATATGGGACACATTGTAGAAGTCTGCCTGGCGCTGGCCTTAATTGCCCATAGCTGGAGTTGCTGTCAAAGCACAAGCCCTGCCTATCTTAACACATCAACATCAATGAAGTTATTTAAGTTTTGTTTTGATACCATCCTCCTTTTTTTTTTTTTTTTTTAATTTAGGGATCCTCTGTTTTTGTCCTGTGCCTTTTTCGAATTTCAGCATCATTTGTCTCCACCTCCTCTACCGGCAGGGTTTTTTTTTACCACAGTCAGAGGTGGATGCCATTTTTCCCTCTGCTCCTCACAGCTTGGTTCGAGAGAGGGCTTGAGTGCTTTTTTTTTTTTTTTTTTTGTTTACGCTATGGTTTTTCGGGTTCTCCCATGTTCGGATTTTGTCCTTCTCCCATCCCTTATTTCTTAGTTAACTTTTTTTCTTTCTTTTTCTGTGTCACAAGGCTGCGTTTAGTCCTTGACTTCAGATGGGTTCTCCCTTTATTTTTTTCTCGGGTGCTTTGCCCCTTTTTCGACACCATTAAGTTGTTTGATTTGGCCATGGAAGTTTTTCCTTCCATGTCCATGAAGTTCCCAGTTGCTTTAAGCGCTCTTCCTGATGCACTAGGACCATCTCTGGTACAAACACCCATTTTTGGTGTCTTTTGGGGCCTGATCATAGCCCTTCCAACTGTGTCCTGTGTCTTTGTATGAAGAAAAGGAGTCAGTTGGCCAAAGAGGCTCAATGCAAAAAGATTTTTGGAGCCTGGTCCAAATCTTTGGTATCGGCGTCGAGTGTTGCATTGGTCCGCGTGGCTGCTAGACTTGACAGTGGGAGCAGTTGTGTATTGAGTGGGTTTCCACCTGCCTCGAAGCCGAATGCTGTGCAGAGCCCTCGGGACCAACCTGCATCGGACCCGATCCTGAGGCAATGGGAGGATTCAACGTTGTTCTCGTTGGCACTGCGGAGCCTTGATGACCAGCTTTGGGCAAAGGCCAAGAAGCATCAGTGCAGGGAGCTGTGTGGCACCGAGGGATTTGGCACCCGAAAAGCATGGTGTCGGGAGGACTGCTCCACCTCCATAAAAGAGGTACCATTGCAGAGGTCTCCATTCAGCCAGGACCAGCCTCCTGTCTTGACCTCAGCAGTTCAGCAGGCTGTCTCCAAGCCAATACCCCAGCCTTTTCCGGTGTTGGCCCTCGATGAGCACTTCCAGGCCTTGGTTCCTGAACTACTGGCTGGCTTTATTCAACAGAGTGCATTGGTGTTGACTGTGCTTGTGCCTGCCATGTCTCTAGTTGCAGCCGTGCTTCGCCCTCAGCTTGCGGTGAGGCCTCCTTCACTGGTGTCGACTGCTGCCCAAGTCGGCACTCCCTCGACGTCAGTGGAGGAAGCTTTACCGGAGTCGATGCAGGAGCCATCTCCTCAATGTCCCTCTCGGAGACATGGTTCCCCTAGGTCGAGGCAGACTCGGTCTCATTAGGTCGAGGCACACTCAGTCTCAGTCTTCTTCACAGGAGGTTTTGTCTGACACTGGTGTGGAGTGCTCTTGGGAGTCAGATGACCCTCGATACTTCTCGGAGGAGTCTTAGGGGATTTGATCTTTCCCTTCTCCTCCACAGGAAAGGAGAAAGTCCCTTTCCTTTTTCTCTTTTGTTAACGAAATGGTGGCTGCCATTACATTTCCTTTAGAAGTGGAGGACGAGTCCAGGGCCAAGAAGCTTGAGGTCCTAGACTACAAGTTCCCTCCTAGAGAGGCCATGATGGGACCGCTTCATGAGATCTTACAGGATGTTCTCATGCGGAATTTGGAGTCTCTATCCCGGTACTCCCCAAAAAGATTGACACCATATACTGGATTAAGTGTACCCCTGGGTTTGATAAGTCTCAGCTGCTTCATCATTCCCTTGTGTTTTGAATCCATCTTCAAAAGCGCCAAGAGTTCTAGAGATTGCTTCAGGCTCCAACAAATTCCAATTGATAGACAGGGTGCAGATGGGACTTGGGATAGTTTAAAACAAACCCTAGTAGCTCGAACAACCAAATAGTCCTCTCATGGACTCCCGAGCACCAGCCTGCGACATGCCCTTCACCAACCAATAGTCCAGATAAGGGAACACATGGACTCTGTCTGTGTAGCAATGCTGCGAGTACTGCTAGACATTTGGTAAAAACCCTAGGAGTTGACACAAAGCCAAAAAGCAACACACGGTACCAGCCGAAATTGTAGATGCTTTCTGTGAGCTGGAAAAGGATGTGTATGTAAGCATCCTTCAAGTCCAGCGAGCATAGCCAATAGTTTTCCTGAATCACGGGGAGAAGGGTGGCCAGCGAAACCATCCTGAACTTTTTTGACCTGGATTTTATTCAGGGCCCTTAGGTCTAGGATGGGACTCATCCTCTGTTGTCTTTTGCACAAGAAGTACCTGGAATAGAATTCTGCTCTTCCTCCTGCTGGAATGGGCTCAACTGCTCGGGACTTCAGAAGAGTCCAACCTTCTCTCCAAAAAGATTATCCCTCTGGCATGGGGCATCCGCCAACCTCTGCTGAACCGCTGGTTCCAAGTCAGAGACACATAGCTATGAGAGTCTGCACATTGCAATATTTTGGGCAGAGATCCTGGAAACCACATCAAAAGTGTCTTAGGTGCCCCTTACGACACACCTTCTGCTGCTTGGTCAACAGGTGAAGCAATTCAGCCTGCTCTGGAGGGAAAGTCTGCAAATCTAGCAAGTAGATGCTCATGAGGAGTTGGTAAGACTGAATACAGGACACGAGCATACAGACCTGAAACATCTTACAGCCAAAGAGAGTCCAATTTGACTCTGGGACTACCATTCTAAATTTCTCAGCTGCAAAAAGTGCTGAGGACTGATGCATCTTGCCTGGGATGGGAAGCTCATGTTGATGGGCTGTACACTCAAGGTGCTTGGTCTGCCTAGGAAACAGATCTCCAGATCAATTTCCTGAAGCTTTGGGCTATTTGGAATGCTCTAAAAGCTTTCAGTGATTGGCTGTCTCACCAAATTGTATTCGTTCAAACAGACAATCGGGTTGCAATGTATTACACCAACAAGCAGGGGGACACCGTATCATGCCCTGTATGTCAGGTGACCATTTGGATGTGGTGATGGGCGCATCAGCATGGTATGCTCCTCTGCACCTCTTATCTGGTGGGCAAACACAATGGCCTGGCCAACAGGCTGAGCAGCGTCATGCAACCACACGAGTTGTCTCTCAACATGGGCATTGCCCGAGAGATCTTCCAAGCGTGGGGCACTCACTTGGTGGATCTCATTGCTACTCAGATCAATCACAAAGTCCAGGTTCTAGGCCCATGACATACTTGCGTCAGATGCCTTCTTTTGTCATTGCAGGACAGGAGTTCTGTAAGCTTATCCTCCCATACCCCTTGTGAGGAAGACTTTGCTGAAACTCGAGCAAGCCTGTGGGACCATGATTCTGATCGCTCCTTACTGGCCTTGACAGATCTTGTTCCTTCGTCTTCTGGAGTTATCCTCCAAAGAGCCATGGAGATTGGAGTGTTTTAGGGATCTCTTCTGCATCCCAACCTTCAGTCTCTGGCCTTCACGGCCTGGATATTGAGAGCCTAGAATTTGCTTCGGTGTCTCCTGGGTCTTGCTAGCTTCCATGAAAAATTCCTTTAAGAGATGTTATTCTTTTAAATGGAGGTTTGCCATCTGGAGTGAGGACAAGGCTCTAGATCTATTTCCTGCCCTACACAGACTCTGCTTGATTACCTTCTACATCTTTCCAAGTCTGGCTGTAAGACCAACTCCATAAAGGTTCACCTCGGTGCAATTAGTGCTTATCACCATGTAGAGGGTAAGACCATCTCTGGACAACCTCTAGTTGTTCACTTCATGAGAGGTTTGCTCTTGTCAAAGTCTCCCGTTAAACTTCCACCTGTGATTCAGATTATTCTTCCCAATGTGCATCACTTTGCATTTGTCTACATTAAATTTCATCTGCCATTTGGATGCCCAGCCTTCCAATTTACTAAGGTCTTGCTGCAATTTTTCACAATCCGCACATGTTCGAACAACCTTGAATAGTTTTGTGTCATCTACAAATTTAATCACTTCACTGGTTCTGATATCCAGATCATTTATAAAAGTGTTATTTTAACTGTTTTATTGATGTCACAGTTTACAACATGTATAGATCAATAAACATGTACTTAATACAGATCTCTGTCTTCTTTAACAAAACCTTTAACTGAAGTGTCATCAAACTTTCCTGTAAGTTTTCCTCCCTCTCCCCCCCATCCCCCCTATACCCTTGCTTTAATGTTTGTCACATCAATATAATTCAAATAGGCATACATGTCATTTTTTAGCTTTCCGTTCCTCCCCCCCCCCCCCCCCCCCAGTGAGTGAGTTCACCAATAGGCTGCGAGCTCTGCCTGATAGAGCCTGCACATACGGTTCCCAGACTTCCCAGAAACGTTGTTTACTTCTAGGGCTACTGTTCATAGCATGTGCTTCCATCCGCACCAGGGAATGAAGCGTACTCCTCCACTGCCAAAAGGATGGTCCTATTTCCTGTGTCCAATATTGTAAAATACATTGTTTCCCAATAATGAGTGCCTTATATATAAATAAGCTTTCTTTGTATCGCATAATTGACCCACTCCCCCCCAGTCCTAGCACGACAGTTTTAGGCATGAGCCCAATCTTCTTATGCAACAGAGCCTCGCAAAATTCCAGCACTGGACCCCAAAACTTTTTAATAACAGAACATCCCCAGAACATGTGATACGGTGTTGCTCTCTGAAAATTACATTTACTGCAATGTGGTGCTTGCAATCTACCTGCATGATAAGCCTGTATGGGAGAGACAATTTAGAATCATTCTGAGAGCATATTTATCTCCCTATGTCTGGCACTAGTCACTTTATGTACAATCTCCTTCAATGACTGGGCTATATCTCCACTGCTAATCTCTACCCTCAAATCCTCCGACCATCGCCTAGCCACTGCCTCATAGCTTCGGTATGGGGCAATCATACTTAGCTGTTTATACAGTGTTGACACCGAAGTCTGTTCTCTTCCCTGGGGCAGAAACAAATTCACCAGTAGCTCATACATCCCTCTATCACATCTTTCTCTATGTAAGTGCTCAATATAGCTATGAAGCTGATAATAGTCATACCATGTCACATTCTCTACTCCCACCATATCCTCTAAGGCCTCCCTGGATATAGCCTTTCCCGTTTCTTGCATGACATCTGCCACTAATACCACTCCTTCCTGTGCCCACTTTATAAATTTCGGGTGAGTATTCCCTGGTTCAAATGCTCCATTCCCAACTAGTGGGAGGAGATCCGTACACCGTGGGTTCTTATTTAGTCTCTTTAATATGTACTGCCATATACTTTGCATTGGGTGTAATAAAATATGATGGCCCCATTCCTTAGGTAACATTTTACCCTCAACATGTAGCATATAATAGGGATGATATGGTCTAAATAATGCACACTCAATATTCCTTGCTGTATGCTCTTCTGTTTCCAATACCCAATCCGCTAGGTGCCGAGCCAAACAGGCCCAATTATATTGTTTAATATCGGGCAGCCCCAAGCCTCCCTCTGTCCTTTTCCCATAAAGATAGTCCAATTTAACTTTAGCCTTTTTCCCACTCCAACAGAACCTAGACATCATTCCTCGAAGCTTCTTTATATCTTTAGTCTGTAATAATATGGGCAGCTGTCTTAATACATATAGCCATTTTGGAAAGAGCATCATTGCATACAAACCAACTCGCCCACTTAATGTTATAGGTAGCCCCTCCCATACTGCTAACTTATGTCTCGTATACTGTAGTAACTTATCAACATTCTGTCTATATAATCTACTCAGGTCTCCAGTTAGTGTTATGCCTAGGTATTTAAACTCCTTATTCGCCCAACGCAGTGGAAACTTTCCCTTCCATTGCTTCCTTACCGTATTGGTTGTGGGCAATCCCTCAGATTTTTGAAAATTCAATTTAAATCCCGAGAAGGCCCCGTATTCTTCAAAAACCTCCATCAACACCGGCAGCGATCTCTCCGGTCTAGCTAGATGAACCAAAATGTCATCGGCAAAGGCCGAGATCTTAAATTCTCTGGTTCCCAATTTTATACCTTCAATCTCAGTGTTACCCATAATTTCCCTGATCAAGGGGTCCAACGTGATAGCAAAAAGTAAAGGGGATAGAGGGCATCCCTGTCTGGTTCCTCTATTAATTACAAAGCTTCGCGAGTACGCTCCGTTTACCAACACTCTCGCCATAGGGTTCTTATATAATATAGAGATCGCTTGTGCGAAGTAGCCTTCAAAGCCATACGCCCTTAATGATGCAAACAGGAATTCCCACTCAACCCGATCAAACGCCTTTTCGGCATCGGAACTGATCAAGAGGGAATCCCCGCCTTCCCTGCACACACTCTCCATTGATGCCAATATCAGCCTAATATTTTTCCCACTCTGTCTCCCTTGCACAAAGCCTACCTGAGGGGTTGCAACTATGCTTGGTAACACTTTTGCCAATCTCGAAGCCAAAATTTTAGCCAACGGCCTTATAGCTAATCAAAGAGATTGGTCTATAAGAATCTGGTAAGGTAGGATCTCTCTCGGGTTTCAGAAAGACCATTATGTCCGCTAGTCGCAAAGACTGCGGAAGCTCCCCTAATTCAACTGATCTATTAAAGGCCTTAGTTAAGGGGTCTCCTATGTCCTGCATTAAGATTTTATACAATTCAGCCCTAAATCCATCTGGCCCCGCAGCCTTATGTAATGCACTGCCTTTTATTTCTCTAAGGACCTCATCCGTCTCAATCGGTTTGTTTAGCTCCCTCCTCTGTTGCTCTGAGATCTTTGGCTTAGTGACATTCTCTAGATATATATCAGGATCTAAATCATCATCATCATTTTTAGCATATAGCCTAGCATAGTAATCCCTAAACACATCTCGTATCTCTACATCAGCATGTACCAGGCCTCCCATCCGTGTCTTAACCGCCAACACTCTCCTCTGCCCCTTCGCCTTCCTCACTAGACCTGCCATCTTCTTCCCTGGTTTGTTGCCAAACCTATATAGTTGATATCTATAGTATTCAGCAGATTTACTTGCTCGCTGATGTAACAGCTCATTTAGGGCTACCTGGGTGGCTAATAATTGTTCTTGGGTATGATTTGCGGACTTTTGCCCATAAGACCTCCTCAATTGCACCAACTGTTCCCCCAGTCTGATGATCTCACGATCTCTCTGTTTTTTCTTTCTGACACTGTACGCTATAATCTCACCCCGTAAAACAGCCTTCCCAGCTTCCCAGAACAGTATCGGTGTATCTACATGAGATGCATTATGTAGTGTATATTCTGCCCATTTCCCCCTAATATATGTCCAAAATTCCTGATCATAATACAGGTCCATGGGAAATATCCATCTAAACTGTCTACTTTGTGAATTCTGATCTTTAAATTCAATAAATATTGCCGCATGATCCGATATAATCGTATTATAAAAGTGTTAAATAGCACCTGTCCCAGTACTGATCCTTCGGCATGCCACTATTCACCCTCCTCCATTGAGAGAAATGGCCATTTAACCCTACCCTCTGTTTTCTGTCCAATAACCAATTTCTAATTGCCTCCTATCCCATGACTCTCTACTTTCTCAGGAGTCTCTCATGAGGAACTTTAAGCTTTCTGAAAATCTATATACACTACATCAACTGGCTCACCTTTATTCCTATGTTCATTCACGCCTTCAAAGAAATGAAGCAAATTGGTGAGGCAACACTTCCCTTGGCTGAACACAAACTGACGGTCCCATGAATCCATGTTTATTTATGTGTTCCGTAATTTTATTCTTTACTAGTAAAAAAGGCCCGTTTCTGGCACAAATGAAACGGGCGCTAACAAGGTTTTCCTCGGAGTGTGTATGTTTGAGAGAGTGTGTGTGAGAGTGACTGTGAGAGAGAGAGAGAGAGAGTGAACGTGTGAGTGTGTATATATGTGATAGAGTGAGTGTGGGTGCGAGTCTGTGAGAGGGAGTGTGTGTGAGACAGATGGAGTGTGAGAGTATGTGTGTGATACACAGACTCTCTGTGAGAGGGAGTGTGTGTGAGACAGATGGAGTGTGAGAGTATGTGTGTGATACACAGACTCTCTGTGAGACCGAGTGTATGAGATCGAGAGAGTGTTTGAGAGTGACTGTGTGACACATAGAGAGTGAATATGATACACTGCGAGACATAGAGTGTGTGAGAGACTGTGTGTGTGTGTGAGAGAGAGAAAGAGACTGACTGTGAGAGAGAGTGTGAGTGTGTGTGTGTGACAGAGATACCCCCCTCTCCCTCTGGTCTCAGGACCCCCTCCCTATTCTGATATTGAATTTTATCATAAGCAGAAATGTTGGTTTTCACTGAGAGCTTAGCCATAGTCTGATGAGAAAAAGTACATAATTAGAGCACTAAAGTTCACCATTACCTGCTGGAGACAAACCTTCTAGGGACAGCCCGCCTAACCTTAATCAGAAGGAAGTTGCAAGTGGAAAGGGAGTTGGCTTGCCCCCCTGAACTGTTTTTAGGCCTCTGTCGGCTTTGCATCCGCTCCTCTCACCTCTGTCACGTCGCGCTGTGCTCCTCCGGGGTCTACTCCAGGGACAGTGACGTGAGAGGCGAGAGGAGCGGCTGCACAGCTGTTTTTGTTTTTCTAGCGGCCGGACTTTGCATGTCTGTGTTTGGTGGGCGGGCCTGGAGGGAAAGTGGCAGGGCCTGGGTTGCGAACTTGGGGGGGCAGGGGGGTGGAAGGCGGAGCAGTGGCTGCGGCGACCTCGTGGGGGTGGAGGGGGGGAGCGGTGGTGAACTCGTGGGTGGTGGACAGGTGCCGGGGACTGCTGTGAAAGCCATTCGGCAGACTAAGCAGGCTTCTCTTGGGGAAATTGCACTTCCGACTTTCGTTAGTGGGGGGGGCGATATATCTTGCGGTGCTGAAGTAGGAAATTGCTTTCTGTCCTGTGCTTGGTCCCTTCTTGTGACGTCGCGTTACCATGGGCGATTATGAAGCCTACGGGGAGCGGGAGTGAGAGGGGTGTTGTGAGTGGGTTAGTGACGTATTGTGCGGGGGGGGCGCGAGGGGTTTGATGTGGCCGGGGGGGGGGGGGGTGTTGATGTGCTTGGGGGGGGGGGGGGGCTTGGGTGCTAGAAAAACAAAAACGCGACGTCACAAGAAGGGACCAAGCACAGGACAGAAAGCAATTTCCTACTTCAGCACCGCAAGATATATCGCCCCCTACTAACGAAAGTCGGAAGCGCAATTTCCCCAAGAGAAGCCTGTTTATAATTCCGAGTGGCTTTCCCAGCACTCCCCGGCACCAGGACACAAGTTTGTCAACTGCCCTTCCACCACCCACGAGGTCGCCACCGCTCCCCCCCCCTTAACCCCCCGCAGCCACTGCTCCGCCTTCCACCCCCCCCCCCCCCAAGTTCGCAACCCAGGCCCTGCCACTTTCCCTCCAGGCCCGCCCACCAAACACAGACATGCAAAGTTCGGCCGCTAGAAAAACAAAAACAGCTGTGCAGCCACTCCTCTCGCCTCTCACGTCACTGCCCCTGGAGTAGACCCCGGAGGAGCACAGCGCGACGTGAGAGAAGTGAGAGGAGTGGATGCAAAGCCGACGGAGGCCTAAAAACAGTTCAGGGGGCAAGCCAACCCCCTTTCCACTTGCAACTTCCTTCTGATTATGGTTAGGCGGGCTGTCCCTAGAAGGTTTGTCTCCAGCAGGTAATGGTGAACTTCAGTGCTCTAATTATGTACTTTTTCTCATCAGACTATGGCTAAGCTCTCAGTGAAAACCAACATTTCTGCTTATGATAAAATTCAATATCAGAATAGGGAGGGGGTCCTGAGACCAGAGGGGCGGGGTGGTCCTCAGACCAGAGTGGAGGGGATCCACAGACCTCAGAGAGAGGGGGGAGGGGGGAGGGGGTCCTGATTCCAGACAGGGAGGTGGAGGGGGGGAAGAGGGTCCTGAGACCACAGAGGAAGGGGGGGGAGGTATCTCTGTCACACACACACTCTCTCTCACAGTCATTGTCTTTCTCTCTCTCACACACACTGTCTCTCACACATTCTGTCTCACAGTGTATCATATTCACTCTCTATGTGTCACAGAGTCACTCTCAAACACTCTCTCGATCTCATACACTCAGTCTCACAGAGAGTCTGTGTATCGCACACATACTCTCACACTCCATCTGTCTCACACACACTCCCTCTCACAGACACACTTGCACCCACATTCACTCTATCTCTATCACATACACACACATTCTCTCTCTCTCTCTCTCTCTCTCTCTCTCTCTCTCTCAGTCACTGTCTCAAACATACACACTCCGAGGAAAACCTTGCTAGCGCCCGTTTCATTTGTGTCAGAAACAGGCCTTTTTTACTAGTATTCTATAAAGGGTTGGGCATATCCTAACGCCATTATAAAATTGGTGCTATGCGGGCCCCTTTGTGGCACGTATATTTTGATGTGACTTGATAGAATTACCACTTTTATATTCGACTTCTGGCCTCAGCTGTACTCTGTTCTGCTTTTATGTGTCTATCAACCAGTACTTCTAGCTTTGTCTTCCTTTTTTCAATGTGTTCTCAATGTGTCCTTTCTCTGTTGCATTAAAAAGTTGTTTTGATACTTTCAGTAATAAAACATGCATCTAATCTAATCTAGTTCATTTATACCAACTGTAGCTGTAAGGATTCACAGTGGTTTACAAATTGAGGTCAACTGGGGAGGGCATTACAGAGGGTTTAGGGAGTCAACAGGACAGGGTGTTAAGGAGGGTTTAGGGAGAGGGTAAAATGGGTGGGAGTATGGGAGGCTGCTGTGGGCCTAGGTGTTGGTCTGAATTCAGATTAGTGATCAAATAGTTCTTAAGCAGTTTCCTGAATTGAATGTAGAAACGTTGTGTTTTTAGGGCCAGTGGGAGCATGTTCCATTGGCGCGCTCCAGGAAAAGGCAATGATTTGTCAAGAATAGACTTTAGATTGGCTTTCCTGGTGGAAGAGTAGCCCAGTGTTAGTGCCCGATGGTAACAGAGATTTCTCGAGGAGGAAGGGATTTCTAGTAGGTCCATCAGTCCTTCTGCATTTGTACCGAAGAGTGCCTTGTACATAGTGTTTTGAATCTGATGCGTTCGGAGATTGGTAGCTAGATCACATGCTGTGGTCATTCCTCTTTGTGTATAAGAATAGCCTAACCTCGGCTACTTATGCCAAGTCAATCTTCAAATCTAGTAATGTTCCGTATGATAACTGGCCATCTAAAACACAAATTCATCGACATAACAGCAGCGGAGGTTGCTGCATGGGAGCTCCCTCACGAGTTAAAGTACTGTTAATACTTAAGATTATGGGCTACTACTATCATTTCTATAGTGCTACTAGACGTCCACAGTGCTGTACACATTATATGCGGGTAACGTTCTGCCCTAGTGGGCTCACAATCTGTACCTGGTTCAATGGAGGGTTCAGTGGCTTGCTCGGGGCCACAAGGAGCTGCAGCTGAAATTGAACCCAGTTCCCCAGGCTCTCAGCTTACTGGACTAACCATTAGACTAGTCTTCCTCTACATATGGAAACAAAAGGTGAAAAGATTTATTTGTAATTATTCTAATAACCAGCAGATTCATACAGCAATGCATATTGGTGGTATCTTCATTTAATCACCAGTAAGCTGAAAATATGTTGTCACAATAACCTGCTTTATTTACCCATTAGTTCTGTGGGGGCAAATTCACTAATAACGCCACTTGTTTGAATAAGTCGGATTGTGATGATAGAATATAAGGTGCATTATTTTGGACAAATCCTGTACACAAAAAGAAACTGAGAATCTATCCAGAATTTACTTTGCTTATTTGATAATATGTAAAATAGATTTCTGGTTTCAGTCCTTCCAAATTTAGTGCTATTTGCAACAAATGAGTTCACCTTGTTTTTGCTAAAAGACAGTTGCTTAAGAGATTATACTAGTTTCACTGCCCATCATTTAACAACTGAGGTGAGGGTAGCTCTGTGTTTCCCAAGTCAGTCCTGGAGTACCCCCTTGCCAGTCAGGCATACACTACATATTCATTGTGGATATCCTGAAAACCTGACTGGCAAGGGGGCACTCCAGGACTGACTTGAGGAAACACAGATCTACCCTTACCTCAGTTGTTAAATGATTCAGTGCCTAGTAGCTGTCTGCTGTTTGTTTGTTCTCACTGGGAGGGAAAGGGTAAGAGAAAATTGTTTTACTATTGCTAGGCAATTGGGAAATGTCAGTGCAATGGCCCAGAAGTCTTTCTTCAACCTCAATATCTATGCAAAGTGGGTTTCGCTATTACAACACTATAGTTGCATCAGATCTTTCTTTGAAATACAGCCTCTGATTATGAACAGCTGTCTGTATATGATAAAACAGTTATATGTCACTGTTAGGAAAATAACCTGTACAACATGAGCATGACTACATAAATTATATACAATGGTTATAGGTACTGTCATATACACATTCTAGAATGAAAAAGTGCCGATAATACTGCAGAAGAAGAATCCATTTTGTTCTTCAAAGATAAATAAAAGTGCTAGTATACAGTAGTTGCAATCTTTTGAATTTAACTTTGTTGTGGAAAGAGCACCAATGACGGTAACAAAAAATCTTATTATAAATCACTAAGCAGCATATAAGTAACCCCTTGGCAGTGATAACAAGAACAAAATCTATCAAAAATTATTTAATCAAACCCACAAAAGTGTGTGCACAGTTGGGGGGATGGGGAAGAGAGAGTGAAGGAAGATCTACCACAATAGAAGAAAAACAAAACATTAAGTAGCTAATCCATGAACCCACACTAATATTTAAAGCAGGACTATTCCAGTCCCTGTATTGTTCACTCTTGAAAAATCTCTCTTGCTAATACAATTGAGTCCCCATGCTAAATCTTACCTTGCTGCTCTCATCTTCACAACTGAACCTTGGCACAAGATACGTTTGTTTTAAGCAGCAGCTTGAGGCCTTCCTCGCGTACCTTTTTAAAACTGTTGTTCTTTGCTAGTAGGGAGTGTGAGCAGCCAGCGACACTACTCCTGCAAGCCCCACAGCCTTTCCTCTGCCGTGTTCCCGCCTTTTTGGAAACAGGAAGTCGTGTTACTGGGAAGGCTATGTGGCCAGCATGAGTAGTGTTGCTGGCTGCTTGTGCTCCCTGCTGACAATATAATAAAAAAGATTTTTATGGCCATTTTTTAAATTTATGCTTTTATTGGTATATCAAACCATAAGCACATAACCATCATTCACACAATAACATCCAGAAAACTCTTAACGACCATGATCACTTGCGTTGTTCCTCCACTGTGATTTGTTACACAAAGCAGTTATCTAGTTATAACCTCCCCTTACCCCCATCCCCATCATCCGTGGTGGAAATGAAAACGGTAACAGAATTCAAACATGCGTTGGATAAGCATAAAGGAATCTTGTGCAGAAGGAATGGATCCTCAGGAGCTTAGTCGAGATCAGGTGGGAGGTGGGGCTGGTGGTTGGGAGGCAGGGATAGTGCTGGGCAGACTTATACGGTCTGTGCCAGAACCGGTGGTGGGAGGCAGGGCTGGTGGTTAGGAGGCGGGGATAGTGCTGGGCAGACTTATACGGTCTGTGCCAGAGCCGGTGGTGGGAGGCGGGGATAGTGCTGGGCAGACTTATACGGTCTGTGCCAGAGCCGGTGGTAGGAGGCGGGGCTGGTGGTTGGGAGGTGGGGATAGTGCTGGGCAGACTTATACGGTCTGTGCCAGAGCCAGTGGTTGGGAGGCGGGGCTGGTGGTTGGGAGGAGGGGATAGTGCTGGGCAGACTTATACGGTCTGTGCCAGAGCCGGTGGTGGGAAGCGGGACTGGTGGCTGGGAGGCAGGGATAGTGCTGGGCAGACTTATATGGTCCATGCCCTGAAGAGCACAGGTACAAATCAAAGTAAGGGTATACACAAAAAGTAGCACATATGAGTTATCTTGTTGGGCAGACTGGATGGACCGTGCAGGTCTTTTTCTGCCGTCATCTACTATGTTACTATGTTAATAGGTAGCTATGAGCCCTATGAGGTTTATGATCCCAAACTGGTGACCAAGTCTGTTGTTATATTCCCCAGGTCCTAGAAAAACCTCATCTGGTATCCAATCTTTCCATTTTCAACAGATAATAAATCTAATTTTTCCAAACTTGTCACTGTAGGAGGACATTGTTGTCACCAGCAAGCTAGTATGCACTTTCTAGTCAAAAGAAACACTTTTTGCAATAAAGGGTTGGTGTATCTTCTAGTTTCCAATGCCACAAAATTTGATATCAATTGTGTATCCACTCTCAGAGGTATCCTCTGACCAAGTATAATAAGATAATTCAATAATCGCTTCCAAAAATCTTGAAATCTCTCAGAAAATCAAAACATGTGGAAGAGTGGCCGGAGAGGATTGATATTTAAGGCACTCTGCTGATTCTGAAATGCTTGATAAGGTGATATAAACATATGTAGCAGAAACTTGTATTCCTTCAAGACTGTAGAGTTTTAAACTTTAGTGATATTTTTCATCAGGATACGTAAGCCCATCGCCAGTTACCAGGTCATTGCTGGCCAGCTTCCTATTCCATGCCACTGCCACATTATCTTAGCCCCATTTTGGAACTCTAGCTTGATTAAAAAGACAGTTTGGCTTTGGTGTCTATGGCAAAAATAAAAGTTTCAGCAACCATATCTGTGGCATCTTCATTTAAGGTATTTGTGTCCAACGAATGCACATAGAAGTGTATTTTCAAAGCACTTTTTATGGAACTTTGTAAGTCTAAGTGCTTTCAAAATGACTCACTTGCAGGTATTCAAACCAAGCAGTACACTGCAGAGATCCC
The DNA here is from genome assembly GCF_901765095.1 of Microcaecilia unicolor. Taxonomy (NCBI): domain Eukaryota; kingdom Metazoa; phylum Chordata; class Amphibia; order Gymnophiona; family Siphonopidae; genus Microcaecilia; species Microcaecilia unicolor. Next base: position 598,252,991 of record NC_044032.1, read on the forward strand.
TGCTCACAAAGAATCTCAAATGGTTTCATATGTTCATCACCCGCGTGCACTTCACAAAGACTCCTGAGGCAGGCCTGTGGCCGAAACACAGATCTGTGTCGAGTCTGTAATAAAGTTTGTGACTTATCTGGCCCAGTCCCTGGAGTTATTGGTCTACTTCCCACTTCTTCTATTTTCTCATCTTCTGTGAGCACATCACCCAGTCCATTAAGTATCCAATGGTTCAAATATAGTTTAGAGCAGGGGTCCTCAGCAGGCAAAGAGTTCCAAACCTTAACTATTCGTTGAGTGAAAAAATTTGTTTCAAAAGTATATCCATGTAACTTTGAGTGTCTCCATCTCGAAATCCTGTATATTCAGGTGAGCTAGAACATATCTCCGTAAAAGGCTCCTTCTCTACTGTAATCACTGAGACTGGAATAAATTTGCTTATTAATATTGCCACTGCTGCACTATGGGTTGTTGCATTTGCTTAGATCACTTCCCCGACCCAATTCTGCCACAGGTTTAGATGTTCCTGATCCAAAAGATGCATTTCCTGAATACATGCTATACTGTATGTATATTTTGTTTCTTGAGTTCCTGCAAAATTTTTATTCTTTTTATTGGGGAATGAATTCCTGCTATATTCCAGGAATACAATTTCAGGGCAGTGGATCCCATGATAATTTAATTTGATATCCTTTTGGTAAAATCTGATTTACCAAGGGGAACCCAATGTTCAGCCTTAATCAAATCCCCATACACTATAGGTCTCCCGGAACTGAATAGAACTCAAATTTCAAACAACCCCTCAACTCTTTTCCCCCATTGAATAGGCCAACCATTATGGCCGAGTTCCCTGCCTGATATTATTTTCTCCCTAACCCCCCCCCCCCCCCCCTCTGAAGACACCTTGTACCCTTCTTCCCTTATCAAACCCTCAAATAGACCTTCTTATTTGTCTTTATATATTATAAACCTTTTATTTATTTTCCTCTCCTAACAGCTTCCCACTACCAAAGTGACATTAAACAGATGTTCGTTAATATATAATATGGTTATACAGGAACACTCATTGTTTCGCTAGAGGAACTTCTTAGGAACCTGTTTGCTTTAAAAATGGTCAGTGAGTACTGTGTTAAAACTTCATACTCCCAAGCATGTGTCACCATCCAATCGTATACATAATCTTAAACAATAGTCACATACATGGTTCTAGATACGTAACAATCACTAAGCATCTGATGATGAAACATGATCAATAGAATGGCTGTAACCAAAAAGAAAAAAAATTCAAACACATAAGTCCTCATGTATCAAAAAAGGCTTTTACAAACGGACGCGTTTTTAACAACCGCTTGAATTGTTGAATATCTTCACATGATTTTAGGTATCCAGGTAGAGCATTCCATAAGTATGGGGCAGCGATATAAAGGCCTGTTGTTTTGTCTCTACATAGTTATATGACTTCACGGAAGGTAAACCGAGCTGATAGGATGTCTCGTATCTCGGTGCTCATTTAGGTTTATTTCAAAAGTAGGCTGGAACAGTCCTAAATATGTTAATGAGTCAATATAAAAGTCTTGAATTGAACTCTGTACGTTACAGGAAGCCAATATAATTTTTTTAAATGTTGGAGTGATGTGTTCAGACATTGAGATTCCAGTAATCAATCGTGCAGAGCTCAGATTCAGGATGATGGTATTCCCAGAAATAGAGAGTTAACAGTAATCAATGTTTGTCAGTATTAAAATTGTGTTGACATTGTAAATAGTATACTATGGTAGGAAAAAAGTGGGAGGTTGATCATAGATGCCAAAGTTTGTCCATATACTGTTTGTCAAATAAATATCTTACATGTATGTGATATATACACCTTAAAGTATTACTTTGTTTACATATTAGCATGCGTACCACCATTTTTATTGTACCCATTTTACATATCATTGTATACTCCTATTATTTCTCTATCGCATATGTATATTCTTTCGCTTTGTTTATATAATCGAATATCTCACTTGCTTTTACTTGTTGTCACAGCCTTATAGATTGCAAAGTTTTTTATCTGTTTTCGTTTTTTCATTTGTATGTACATATTTTTATTGTAGACTCCTGATGCAGGCCTAGCGGCTGAAACACAACATTGTGTTGAGTCTTTTTATCAAATAAATATTTGATTTCAAGTATACACCTCTCCAGTCTTTTGCATCTGTGGTCAACCTCCTACTTTTTTCCTACCTTTGTGTTTTCCCGTGGGGCATTTTGAGTTCTCCTCATTTTGGCGGATTTTCTCTAAAATAGTATACTATGCCATTCCTTATATTGTTGTTTGAATATTTTTGCTGCTGTAATTGTCTATTGCTTATGTTTGACTTACTCTTGCTGTACACTGCTTTGAGTGAATTCCTTCAAAAAGGCAGTAAATAAATCCTAATAAAATAAAACATTAAAAAAAATTTTCAATGAAACCATTTCAAATAGAGAAATGTTGAGCAGAGCAACACTTATCTGGACTGGTGGGAGGCGGGGCTGGTGGTTGGGAGGCGGGGATAGTGCTAGGCAGACTTATACGGTCTGTGCCAGAGCTGGTGGTGGGAGGCAGGGATAGTGCTGGGCAGACTTATACGGTCTGTGCCAGAGCTGGTGGTTGGGAGGCGGGGATAGTGCTGGGCAGACTTATACGGTCTGTGCCCTGAAGAGCACAGGTACAAATCAAAGTAGGGTATACACAAAAAGTAGCACACATGAGTTGTTTTGTTGGGCAGACTGGATGGACCGTGCAGGTCTTTTTTCTGCCGTCATCTACTATGTTACTATGACTGATGGTTTGAATGCAAAATCTTAAATACTTTGTGTTTTGAATATCAGCATACGAGGATCTGTTTCTTACAGCATCATGAGTATATCTTATGCTTTTCTTCTATATTTTTTTTCAGGTTGTGTTTGTCGTCTTGGCGCTTGTAGCTAGTATCTTCTGCTGTTTTGAGGAAGAAATAGTGGCAGCATGCAAGAAATATATACAGCCCCTAAGCCTGGAGACTATCCTAGTCATCGCCAAAGTGGTTGTGTGGTTGTTGTACGCGCTCTTTGAACAGTATGTACAGTATCACCACAGCAAGGTCCGATGCCATGGCTACCTGGCCCTGTATCGATCTACAAAATACCTCAAGAGGCTTCCTCTCATTGTGCACTCTACAGGTGAGCTGGCACCAGACTGACTCTGCTTTGTGTTTGGTAAACACTCACTAAGTGTGTGTGTGGAGGGGGGGTCTTTTACTAAGCTGTGGTAGCCTTTTTAGCTCGCAATAGAAATCAGCTGCTGGTAAACGCCAATAATCCCAAAGGAATGTAATGGGCATCTCTGTTTTTACCGTCAGCTGGTTTCTATTGAGAGCTAAAAACACTACTGTGGCTTAGTAAAAAAAAAACCTAAATGACTAAGGGGCTCATTTTCAAAACAAAAAAAGTCATAAGGTGGCGGAAGGACATTTTTTTTCTCTCAAAAACATCCAAGTTGCAATTTTTTGACACCATGATTTAAGACATGTTGCTCCACAGTTCGTTCAAATTTCAAGGGGGGGTGTTGGGGCTATGTTTTGAGCAGGTCATGGAGAGCACCAGAATATAGATATTTTCTGCAATAATGGAACAAAATGAAAACATCTAGGGCTAAAATTATGAGCTTTTAGGCTAGACCCTAAATGAGCATTGGAGGGATTAAGGCATAACACCCCCTTATTCCCCCAGTGGTCATTGACTGCCCTCTCAGCCCCCCTAAAATGTGACAGTACACACCAGGCTCTATGACAGTGTCACGTCTGTGGCCGTGACCACCCTCATACTTACCCTGTTTCTGGGAGTCAGTGGTTGTGCTGGCTTCTGCTTGTCTCTGTGTCTGTCTCTGTCTTAGTTTCTCTCTGGCTCTGTGTGCTGATTGCCTTACTGGACCTCACCTGTGTGGGCTATGCCTCTTCCAAGATGGCTGCCGCCTCCTCTATGCCAGTATCCAAGATGGCTCCTGCTTGTCCTTCCTGTGGGCTCTCTTTCTCTGTGTGTCAAGCCTCTCTTTGGAGGCAAGGAACTTCCTGCTTCTGTCCTGCTGGTAGTGACTCATCAGTGAGAGCCTTCATAAGGAAGTGCTGGGCTTGCAGTCAGTGCCTTTGCATGAAGTGTTATGCTCTTAGGTCAGGTTAGTAGGTGTCTGCTGCACTACTGCTTAGCCTCTCTCTGGGTCCCAGCCCAGCTTCTTTCTGTGTCTGTTGTTTTGCCATGGGGGGTTTCCCTGTCTCTGTTCCTGGCTTACTCTGTGTTTGGGGTGAAGCCTCTGCTCCTGGCTTACTCTGAGTTTGGGGTGAAGCCTCTGCTCCTGGCTTACTCTGTGTTTGGGGTGTTGGCTCTGCTCCTGGCTTACTCTGTGTTTGGGGTGTTGCCTCTGTTCCTAGCTTACTCTGTGTTTGGGGTGTTGCCTGTGTTCCTGGCTTACTCTGTGTTTGGGGTGAAGCCTCTGTCTGTGTTTGTTCTCTGTCTGCATGTGAAGCCTCAGCCTTTGTGAGTTCCCACTTGGTGTGTGGAGTGGCTGTGGCTTCAGACCCTTGGCTTGATATTGCTGGTTTACTCTGTTTGCTCTGCTGCCGGCCCAAGACCCTTGGCCTGTCTTCCTGGTTTACTCTGTTCGCTCTGTTGCCTATCTTGAACCCTGCTTGTATTTCCTGAGTGTATATCCTGAATCCTGCCTTGCCTAGTCTGTGTGCTTACCCTGCTTGTATTTCCTGTGTGTATATCCTGAATCCTGTCTCTCTGTCTAGCTAGTGTTTATTGCCAAGGCGTGGTCCCTGTTTCCTGCTGCTTCCTAGCTAGTGGGTTTACCCGCTGGGTATTCCCTGATCCCCAGTCTGCCTTGCTGGCATGTTGCCCTAGTCTTTGTTCCTATGTCTTCTCTCCTTGGTCTGCCGTCTGGTTCTTGCTAGTGGCTGTGCAGCAGCACTCCGTCTGAGTTTAGTTCCTAGTCCAGTTTCCTCGATCCTCGGTGGGTCCTCTGGATCTCCAGTCCTGTCGGCCGCCCGCACGCTGGAGCTCAACTCCAGCAGAAAGGTGGCTAAGCACAGGTGAAGCGGTTCCTGTTCTGCCGGTTCCAGTGGCCTACTTCCCGTCCCGAGTTCCAGTCCGGTCCTTCCGGACGTCCAGTTCCAAGATGGTCTTGCCTGCCTCTGCCGCTCCTCGGCAGGGGCCCATGGACTCACGATCCCCAGTGCTGCCTCAAGGACCTGACAGCATTCCAAGGGCCTCGAGAACCCGACAGACAGCTTCAGATATGATGGCCAGTCCTTTTAGTGCAGCAAGCAGGTCCCAGGAGTAGCCTAGTGGTCAGTTCAGCAGACTTTAGAGAAGGGGACCCAGGCTCATATCCCATTCTATCTGGTACACTCGTGGTGGAACGTGGGGAGCCCTCCAAAATCACTTAATACCTACTGTACTTATGTATAGGTGACACCTACAAGCTTAAGAGCTATTGTAGCAATGTACAGTAGGTATTTTTCTGCTCCTGGAGGGCTCATCATACAATATAAGGAGGTTACGGTGAGATGTGCCTGGGACCTTTTTATGTGAAGTCCACTGCAGCAACCCCTAGGCTGGCCCACTGCTCTGCTGGGATGTCTGTATGGCCAGTCTACTAAGAATGATGACCCCCCCCCCCCCCCCCCCCCAACATCCTGATGACCACCAGACATCCTGATTACTGTTTTAGGGAGGAATTTTTCTCTTGGACATTTTATTTTCCAAAATTGTCCCAAAAGAAACACACTGAGTACAAAACATCCATGAAAAAAGTGATTTTCGAACCAGTAAACACTACCTTTGTAGTATCCTCAGTCCTAGTTGGTTGGTCTAGGGAACAGAAACCTGGCCTGGGAATGATCCTCAGTCTTAAAACACTGTGTAGCACTTAAGTAACCAGACCAGCCCCCTTTTTGTTATTTTCAAAGTTTTATGATTTCATCTGAGACCATCTAATGAACCACACCTATCACTAGATTGAGTAAAGATTTGAAAGTCTGTGTATCACATTGTTATGTCCTCCCTATATCAAGTTTTCCAAGTTTTATTTCATCCTTGATATACTGCCCAATCAGTAGGCTTTTTAGGTGGTTTACAATTCTCTAATTGGAAGCTGAAAGGAGGAAAAGAACTACAATGTCAAACAGGAAACAGATTAGTATGCAAGCAAGATGGCTGCTGACCTCGACCCCCCCCCCCCCCCAATCCAGAGGGATGGCAAAATGCAGGACCAGATGAAGAGTTTATATACGCCACCTCAATATTCTATTCCAAAGTCATCATGAAACAAGAGCAACTTTAGTCCTGTTTTAAATGTCAGAAAGGAACACTGCTTCCGGAAAAAGAGAGGAAGTGCATTCCAGAAGGAAGGACAGGTGCCACTAAGGGGCTCATTTTTAAAGCACTTAGATTTGCAAAGTTCTGTCGGTTATACTGGGGCTCATTTTCAAAGCACTTAGACTTACAAATTTCCATAGGTTACTATGGAAATACGCCTCCTATATATTTTAATTCTGATGATATCAAGATTGATAATGCATCTGATTTCTTGCAGTTGAAATATTTTAAAGCATTGTGTTTCCTAGGTTCTTTGGAAGCAAATGTATTCAAGAGCGGTGCTACTGGTTACATCACTGGGAATTGTATACAATTGGTATATACTCTCTGCTGATGTCATCTAAGATCATAACCTATATGTACTTGTCACGTCTATTGTGTAGGTAGTCATTTGTGATAGTGTGTCGAACATGGCTGCTCTCAGATGTGCAGGGAACAACTTTTAACAACTTAGAAATAAAACTTCACAGATAGGCTGCCACTGATTATCTTCATACTGAACTGACTCAATTTACTTGTGACTAGTTTTCAAGGGCTGAGAACTCTTTATCAATTATAACCCTCAAAAGGAAACAAGGGATTTCGGAAAGTCACCCCCAGAATAAACATGATGGCAGAGGGAAAGATCATGTAAATATAGTAAACCACCTAAACTCACTAAGAACATGGAAAGCTATGTGCACAAATGCTCGTAGTCTAAAAAGGTTCAAGACTTGCAAGCCCTGATGGTTGAAGAAAACTTGGATATTGTTGCTATTACGGAGATGCGGTTCAACGATTCCCATGAATGGGATGTGACCGTACCGGGCTATAATCTTTTTAGGAAGGATAGAGAGGGCCGAAGAGGTGGAGGAGTGGCTCTGTATGTGAGAGACTATATCAGAGCGGCTGAAATGCGGGGAACTTGGAGAAAAGAAGAAGCTTTATGGACCGTCCTGGAAAGAGAAGACGGAACCTGTATCCACCCGGGGGTTATCTACAGACCTCCTGCGCAAATGGAGAAGTTAGACAAGGATCTGATAGAAGATATTCAAAAGATTGGTATGAAAGGGGAGGTGCTACTGTTGGGAGATTTCAATTTGGCTGATTTGGATTGGAACGTCCCGTCTGCAGAATCGGAAAGAAGTAAGGAGATTGTGGATGCCTGTCAGTGTCTTGCTCAGACAAATTGTGACGGAACCCACGAGGGAAGTGTCAATGTTGGATCTAGTGCTCACAAATGGGGGTAGTGTTTCCGATATCCGGGTGGGTGCCCACCTATGTAATAGTGATCATCACACCATATGGTTTGAAATAGGGGTGAAGGCGGAGTGCAGACGCACAAAATTCAAAGTACTGGATTTCAGACATACTGATTTTGATAAAATGGGGAATACCTGAAGAAGGAGCTGTTAGCGTGGGAAGGCGCAGAAGATGTGGAAAAACAGTGATCCAAGCTAAAGGCTGCTCTAAATATGGTGATTGATCTTTTTGTGAGGAAAGTAAACAAAAACAAGAGAAGCAGGTAGCCTATATGGTTCTCCAAACAAGTAGCTGAAAAAATAAGAGCAAAAGAGACTTTGTTCAAGAAATACAAAAGAACGCAATGAGGGGATCACGGAAAAGATTATCGAATTCCCTCAAAGAAGCGAAGAGGGAAATACGGCTAGCGAAAGCGCGAGTGGATAAAAAAATAGCTAAAGATGTAAAGAGAGATGACGAGACCTTTTTCAGATATATTGGAGAAAGGAGAAGAGATTGAAATGGAATTGTGAGACTGAAAGATAATGAGAATGGCTATGTGAAGAATGATGAAGATAAAGTGAACGTGCTAAACAATTATTTCTCTTCGGTGTTCATGGAGGAAAATCCTGGTGAAGGACCGTGGTTGGCTGCCAAGGGAACGTCTGGGAATGGAGCGGATACTGCACCATTTATGGAAGAAAAAGTTTATAAACAGCTGGAGAATCTGAAGGTGGACAAAGCTATGGGGCCGGATGGTATACATCCCGAGATACTGAGGGAGCTCAGGAAGGTCCTGGCGGGACCTCTTAAAGATTTATTTAATAGATCTTTAGAGACGGGAGAGGTTCCGTGGGATTGAAGACGAGTGGATGTGGTCCCTCTTCACAAAAGTGGAGACAGAGAAGAAGTGGGAAACTACAGACCGGTAAGTGTCATGCCTGTGCTAGGAAAAATAATGGAGTTGCTGTTGAAAGAAAGGATAATTAACTTTCTAGAAGCCGACAGGTTACAGGACCCGAGGCAACATGGCTTTACCAAATGAAAATCCTGCCAAATGAATCTTATTGACTTCTTTGACTGGGTAACCAAAAAACTGGATGAAGGATGTGCGCTTGATGTAATCTACTTGGACTTCAGCAAAGCCTTTGATACTGTCCCCCACAGAAGACTCATAAATAAGCTGAAAGGGTTGAATTTAGGACTGAAAGTGGTGAACTGGATAAAAAAACTGGTTGACCGACACTTGACAGAGGGTGGTGGTAAATGGAATCTGCTCAGAGGAAAGGAAGGTGAGCAGTGGAGTTCCTGAGGGGTCGGTGCTGGGGCCTATTCTGTTTAATATATTTGTGGGAGATATTACTGAAGGGTTGTAAGGAAAGGTGTGCCTTTTTGCCAATGACACGAAAATAGCCAATAGAGTGGATACCCTGGAGGGAGTAGAAATGATGAGAAGGGATCTCCGAATCTTAGAAGAATGGTCAAGAGTTTGGCAGTTAAAATTTAATTGAAAATCCAAACACAGCCTCGCATGTCTCAGCGTGCCATCATGTAGCTTTGAAAAAACTCCATCAAATTTTACTCATTGTAATATCAACCAGAAAGTTTCTCTCTCAATATTTAATCTTTTGGTTTGCAGTCTGGATCACTGAAACATAAGGATTGAGCTAAGTGATTTCTGGGGTGTTCTCCGCATTGAAATTCGAGTGTGATAGCCACAACATTTGGAATGTATACTATACAAATTATCATTGATCTATAGGAGGGTAGACACAAACGACTGCAAACCAAAAGATTAAATATTGAGAGAGAAACTTTCTGGTTGATATTTCAATGAGTAAAATTTGATGCAGTTTTTTTAAAGCTACATGATGGCACGCCGAGCCTATGCCTTATAGCCTGCTGAGATGGGCTGGCTGGGTGGCGACTCTGAGGCTTTTTTTCTCCATCTTTAATTTTAAACAGAAGTTATAGGTTTCATAGCAGAGTGAGTGTTCTACATCAGATATACACAGTTAAGTGTGAGGCTGTGTTTGGATTTTCAATTGAATATTGTAGCTTGAGTGAACTATTAGTTAAAATTTAATGCCAAGAAGTGTAGAGTGATGAACTTGGGGTGCAGAAACCCGAAAGAGAGATACTGAATAGGAGGGGAGAGGTTAGTAAGCTTGACTCAGGAGACAGACCTTGGGGTGTTGGTGTCTGAGGATCTAAAGGTGAAGAAACAATGCGAGAAGGCGACGGCCGTGGCCAGGAAGATTCTAGGTTGCGTAGAGAGGGCATAACCAGCAGAAGAAAGGAGGGGTTGATGCCCCTCTACAAGTCATTGGTGAGGCCCCACTTGGAGTATTGTGTTCAGTTTTGGAGACCATATCTTGCTAAAGATGTAAAAAGACTGGAAGTGGTGCAAAGAAAAGCTACAAAAATGGTATGGGATTTGCGTTGCAAACCGTACGAGGAGAGACTTGCTGACCTGAACATGTATACCTTAGAGGAAATGAGAAACAGGGGTGACATGATACAGACGTTCAAATATCTGCAAATGAACTTTTTTTGGTCATGAGAAGGCGGTAAAACTAGAGGACATGAATTGAGGTTGACGGGGGCAGACTCAGGACTAATATCAGGAAGTATTTTTTCACGGAGAGGGTGGTGGATATGTGGAATGCCTTCCCAAGGGAGGTGGTGGAGATGAAAATGGTAATGGAATTCAAATATGCGTGGAATAAACACAAAGGAATCCTGTTTAGATGGAATGGTTCACAGAATCTTAGCGGAGATTGGGTGGTGACGCCGGTAATTGGGAAACAAAATGGGAGCTGGGCAGACTTCTACGGTCTATGCTGTGATTGTGACTGAATAGATATGGATGGTCTGGAGTGTAAATTTTAAGGGGCTTCAACATTAGCTCCAGAACTTAGTAGAAGAACAGTGCTGGGTAGACTTCTACGGTCTGTGCCCTGAGAAAGGCAAGGACAAATCAAACTCGGTTATACATATAAAATATCGCATATCATGTAAATGAGTTTATCTTGTTGGGCAGACTGGATGGACCGTACAGGTCTTTATCTGCTGTCATTTACTGTGTTACCAAAGTGAGTTACAGGTCGATTTTTTTTTTTTTCCAGGTCAACCAACAGTCCAATAAAAACATTTTTGCGTGACTCAATAGAACAACACAGTAAGGGGATAATTCTGTACAGGTTGCCAACAATTAGGTGTCGGGATGCTGCGAGCTAAGCATGAATTCTTCTTTGGCAATTAAATGTGTAATTGCCATTATAGAATACTAGTGTAAGTCGGCATTTACAATTAGTTACACACAAAATTGTTGGTATTCTATAAGCCTGCTGCCTAAGTTCTGCCCATTCCCCTCCCACTTCCACACCCCCCTTGCAGTTATGTGCTATAGAATACCAACTAAGTGCAGTTACGCACATAACTGCAAATTAGTTTCAAATACATTCCTTTATCGTTATTCGCGCATTCGCTATTTCGCTTATCTGCAGAGGTGCAAATAGTGGAAGTCGTTTGCGTTACTGTGTTTGCATATTCATAGACGTTCACCTTTCACTTTTGTGTTTTTGGCATTTGCTTGTTTGCTTCTGGAAACTGCCATTAAGCATCCTAGAGCAGCCACAAGGAATACAGATGGCTTTTAATCTTTGCCTCCAAAAACTACATGTACTTGCAAAATGAAATAAATCTGATGACCAGATTAAGACAGTTTCCATATGAATGATACAGAGGCACTGTGAGAAAAAGGGACTTGCCCCAGGGATCACAGAGTCTGTAGCAATCTCAGGACTTTTCAGAGAATAATACAGTAAAGTTTGCTTCTGGAAACAGCCACCAAGCATCCTAGAGCAGCCAAGAGGAGGGATACAGTAAGTGGAATAATAAAGGCTTTCAAGTGCCACTTCATGCAGGAGCTGTACAGCAAGGTCTGTAAAGCTCTAGATGCCGATAAGGAAACCACCATGCTGGACTACTAGAAGACAATGACTGCGCAATGTAATCAACTTTGTTGGGATAGCCTGGGATGGTGACGCACAGGCTACTATAAATAATTGTTGGAAAAAAACTTGGCTGGACTGCGTAATGAATTTCTAGGGATTTGAAGGTGTAGCAGAACACATGAGTAGAAATGTGCAAAGCGTCATTAGCTTTGCACGAAAAACCCCTGTAGAAGGCTTCAAGGACATGATGCAAGAAGATGTCTAGGAAATTTTGGTAGAGATTGCAATAGATCCCAGCAATGAAAACCTGGATAAGATGGCGCAACAAAGCCTCAGGGGCAGTGATAATGAAGAAGAGACAGCTGAGACTCGTGCCTCTCACGTCCGCTAAAATAGAGCGGGCGTCAACACTGGAAATAATGTTTAGTGACATGGAGGAATGTGATCTATGCTAGAGCGCAGTCTAAAATTTAAGCATCGCACAAGCGCTGCATTTTGTGTCTTACAATGAAACACTTAAGGACTCGAGAAGGAAAGCCAAGCAGACAAGGCTGACACAGTTTTTTCAGTCAACGAGGCGTGAGACCCAAGCACCTGAGATAGATCAGGCAGAAGATGACCTCCAGAGTCTCTAACTTCATCTACTATTATTCTGCAATGCTGTCGCTCTTCACAGGTCAACTCTCCTGATTTGATGCCCTTATCTCCATCTGTGCAGGAGGAGCAACTCTCTCTGGCCCTGTCCCCCTTGCAAGCAGATCCGTAGTTTTCAAACTGTTTTCATAATGTTGGTGGTTTAATGTTGACAAAAACCAGTACAGTACAGCACTTTCAGTACTGGTTATGTAGCAATGTTTATCAAGCACTTTTTTCTTAGTGTTACCAACTGCAAGAACTGTAAAATATGTTGGCAAAACCATGGTACAGTATTTTCCAGTACTGTTCTTTGCAATTTCTTTAATGTATGAGTTACTACAGTACTATAAATAAAATATATATTTTTTTTACTTATTTTTTGCAACACGCTGTTTCTCTAGTTTTTGTTGTGTTCTCCAATGCAGGAACCAAACCCTTTATTTCCTGTAGGGCTGAAGGGATATATATTCATTTTTCACAGTTTTGAGGAAAAATTGGTGTAGTGGGACCCCAACTCCTATTTCCTTTAAGTACATTTTTTGGTATTCATGGTGCGCGATGTTTTGGGGGCTGTAGTGTGAATAATTGGTTAATAATAGCCTGTGTACGTAATTTTGCAAGGTAAGCATAAAACTGTGCATGCAAGATTTTAGAATGAGGGGTAAATGTACTACTTTAGTCAAAAGTGACAAAATTTGTACTCCCTCTGGATTGTGTACTACTCCTTCCCGTGTATACTTCTATAACGTATGGCTATTTTTGATCATTTTATCAAACCTATAGTGTAATAGCCCATGTTTTAGTTTGTGTGTCTTCCCATGCTAGCGTAAAGGCAATCAGAAAAGGTTAGTGCATCTCGGTTCAATGGGGTTTGTACACAAATTGCTCATCTGCATTCCGTTTTCGTTAGCTGCCAGCTTCGTCGGTAAAAGCCCTTTGATGCATGCAACGGATCAAGGATCAAAATTTCCTCATTGGAGGGTCGTTAGAGGCTCATTAAAGTTTAGTGCATCTGCCTCTAAATGTCATCTTTCCTCTCACTGCCTGAGCCAATCACTGTTCAGGCACAGACCAGAATGTTGACATTTACCAATAAGCTGCAGATTACAGGCACAGTGTTAATGCCCCAGTAATTTGCATGCTTGAGCATGCAGGGGCTATTTGTTTGTGTTATTTGCTGTAAAGTGAGGACTCTACTGCGAACCTTTGAGCATTGGCCCCTCAGTCTTTGTTGGAGTCACTCTCACCAAAAGAGCTCATGTGTAACCTCATAGTTCAAACAGAGAAAAGTATAACACACGTGGGAAGCAATGTTGTACATAAGTATTGCCATACTGGGACAGACCAAAGGTCCGTCAAGCTCGACATCCTGTTTCCAACAGTGGCCAATCCAGGTCACAAGTACCTGGCAAGACCCCAAAACAGTACAATACATTTTATGCTGCTTATTCTAGCAATAAGCAGTGGATTTTCCCCAAGTCCATTTTAATAATGATCTACGGACTTTTCCTTTAGGAAGCCATCCAAACCTTTTTTAAAACCTCACTAAGCTAACCACCTTTATTACATTCTCTGGCAATGAATTCCAGAGTTGTTACACATTGAGTGAAGAAATATTTTCTCCGATTTGTTTTAAATTTACTACTTTGTAACTTCATTGCATGCCCCCTAGTCCTAGTATGTTTGGAAAGAGTAAACAAGCGATTCACGTCTACCCGTTCAACTCCACTCATTTTTTTTATAGACCTGTCATATCTCCCCTCAGCTGTCTTTAGCCTTTCTTCATAGGGAAGTCGTCCCCCATCCCCTTTTCAGGTCATGTGGTTGGGTTCTTTATTTTGTATTTAATTTCTTACATACCGCCTTATACTATCAAAGTGGGTACTGTAGATATTTTCATTGCTCTTTTCAGATCCTCCTTGTATTTTTTTTTCTACTTTTATTGCTTGTTCCAATCTTGTTTCATGTAGTACAGAGCTTCTCGAAAGTGGGTTGTGACCCCCAAGTGGAATTGCAAAACCCATGTTTGGAGTCATGACCTGCAGGCCCTCCGTAATATGTCATTGGTCTACACTGCCTGGAAGTGTGTGTTTTTCTGAGGCTGCACAAATGAAGTCATGGCCACAGAAAGATTGATAAGCACTGATGTAGCAGAAGGATTGATTACTGATAGTGCACGGTTTGTAGGCTGTGTTAAATGAATGGCCTTTTAATCTGAAACCTGCTTTTGTTCCTGCGCGCCCTCACCCCTTGCTCCCCAGCTTTGAGAAGGAAAGCTGTGTGTGGTCCTGTGGATATACTTGCTTCAGACAAGGCAAGCTTCCTTTAACATGGGAGCACCGTAATGAATGTAAATTCCACTTAGCTCTGTGGTATGGAACCCATTGAAGAATTCTATCTATAGCACAGAAGTTAGAGGTGATCACCACTAGGGGGAGCTCTAAGGATAAGAATGGACCTATACACGGGCTTGCATGGAAAGAAAGACCGGGTGTTTCTGGCTTATAGTGTGAGTCAGAGAGAAAATGTCCCTTGATTCTTTAGAAAACTCCTCTTTAGGTCAAAGCCACCAAAGACTCAGAGACTTTAGTCTGTCTTATAGCCTTCTCATTATCGTGACACCCTTCTTGATGGATTTTTGGTACTTAAATTTGGGCTCTTAGATGGAAGAGGCAGGGCTACAAATTCCATGTGCATGTCTTCTCTTACTATTATTTTTATTTCTGTTCATGCATTTTATATAACTTATTTAGTTCACTGTTTTGGTTATTACATAAAGTATGTGTGTTTTTGTATCTACACATTACATATGTATGACATACTTATGTGTTTTTTAGAATACTATTCTTGACCCCTGAGGCAGGCATTTTGTGACGCTGAAACACGGACTATCGGGTCCTTTTGTCCAAGTAGCAAATAAAGCGTCTTTTAAGAACTGTCTCCAGTTCTGGATTGTCCTTTGGTCAGCCTCTACTCTTGTTTAATTGGATAATTTGACATAGAGGTTCTTTCTGTTTGCTGTTCCTGCTCCCACACCACCACCACCAAATTAATGCTGCTTAGTAAGACAGTCATCTTAGGAAGAATGAGCTAATTTTCATGTTTTTTTAAGTGGCAAAATTGTTTTGATACAGGCATTGCCTTGAAATAAAATGCAAGACTACTTCTATAAACATATGGAGGAGAAATAGAATTTACTTCCCTTGAATATGATACAAAACCAAGAATGCCCAACCGAGCAACCGAGGTATATCAACCGAGAAAAAGACAATAATCTTTCGGTAAGCAGTAAACAGATGGCCTGGAGGAGTAGCCTGACAACTAGGGAAGCCAGAGTTCAAATCCCACCTCTTCCACCTAATGCTTGTTGTGATTTTGGGCAAAATGCTTTCAGGGTAATAAGACAGAAAATAGTATAATGTCTTTGTATCGCTCCTCCATGGTGCGTCCGCACCTTGAGTATTGAGTTCAGTTCTGGTCGCCGTATCTCAAAAAAGATATAGCGGAATTAGAAAAAGTTCAAAGAAGAGCGACCAAGATGATTAAGGAGATGGAACTCCTCTCATATGAGGAAAGACTAAAGAGGTTAGGGCTTTTTAGCTTGAAAAAGAGACGGATGAGGGGAGATAGGATTGAGGTGTACAGAATCTTGAGTGATGTAGAATGAGTAGAAGTAAATCGATTTTACTCGTTCTGAAAGTACAAAGACTAGGGTTCACTCGAGGAAGTTACATGGAAATACTTTTAAAACAAATAGGAGGAAATATTTTTTCACTCAACGAATAGTTAAGCTCTGGAACTCTTTGCCAGAGGATGTGGTAACAGTGGATAGTGTATCTGGGTTTATAAAAGGTTTGGGCAAATTCCTGGAGGAAAACTCCATAGTCTGCTATTGAGACAGACATGGGAAACAACTGCTTACCTTGGAATTTGTAGTATGGAGTGTTGCCACGATTTGGGTTTCTGCCAGGTACTGGTGACCTGGCTTGGCCACTGTTTGGAAAACAGGATACTGGACTAGATGGACCATTGGTCTGACTCATTATGGCTACTCTTATGTTCTTATAACTGGCTGTGTGTGCAGTTATAATACAAGTTACATGCATGGCTTGCTGCCCAGTTATAGTAACGTAGTAAATGTCAGCAAATAAAGACCTGTATGGTCCTTCCAGCCTGCCCAGCAAGGTGGCCAGAGTTGAATTTGACACTCTGCACAGGTTCCACTTTTTCATGATTAAACACTGGTATACTTACCGGCCGATATTCAGTTCATGGGAGACAGGCCGGCTAAGTTGTAGTGATCAGTGCTGAGCCCGGATATTCAGTGCTATGTTGTTTTCAGTGACTGGAATTGATTATCCATTTTTTTTTTTTGGTCAGCTTAAACTTAACTGGTCAAGTCAATATTCAGCACTGGCCAGTTAAGTTTATAGAAGCTAAAGATAGGACTGCTATTTAGGTGATCTGATTTGGCCTCTAAACTTAGATGGTGAAGCTCTGAATGTTCGTGACTGGCCGGTTATATCGCATGATATGGCTGGTTAGCCGCTAAGCGCTAATACTTAGCAGAGAGAACCAGCTATCTGTCACGGCTGTGGCTGTGCCCTTATGTTCAGACCTACTGTTGCTCTGTGACCTCTCCAGTCTGCCTTTTTTCCTATTGTCGTTCTTCCTGTAAGCCAAGCCTTGCTTTGGTGTCCCTGCTTCTGCTTCATTTCCTACTTGTGACATCATCAGCCTACTCCTTTATAAGGACCCAGGGGGCTTTCCTATGTTGCCTTTGCAAGAGGTCTCTTAATCTTGTGTTACCTGTTTAGATCATATTTATGCTTGGCTTTGCTCCTGAGTGTTTTGCTCCTGAAGGTCTGTGCTGTATTTCTCTGAGTCTTGTGTTTCAATGCTTTCCTTTGTTTCTGTGAGTTTGCTTTTGAATCTTGTTTCATGAAAGCCTGGCTATAGAGCCATACCCTGCCCTTGGTGTCTGTATCTGTTTGATTCAACCCTTGGCTCCTGCTTTTACTCTAGCCCTGCTTTAGACACTTGCTATAGTTAAGCTCTGTGTTTAAGCCAACCTCTGTGTTTAGTCAAGCTCTGTTTCTGTATTCCCTGTTCTGTTTCCTGTGTGTGTGGTTCTTTTCTGTTTGTTCTGAGTCTGTAGAAGTCAGCATCATAGTAACGTAGTAGATGACGGCAGAAAAAGACCTGCACGGTCCATCCAGTCTGCCTAACAAGATAAACTCACATGTGCTACTTTTTGTGTATACCTTACCTTGATTTGTACCTGTCCTTTTCCGGGCACAGACCGTATAAATCTGCCCAGCACTATCCCCGCCTCCCAACCACCAGCCCCGCCTCCCAACCACCGGCTCTGGCACAGACCGTATAAGTCTGCCCAGCACCATCTCCGTTTCCCACCACCGGCTTTGCCACCCAATCTCGGCTATGCTCCTTAGGATCCATTCCTTCTGAACAGGATTCCTTTATGTTTATCCCACTCGTGTTTGAATTCCGTTACCGTTTTTGTTTCCACCACCTCCCGTGGGAGGGCATTCCAAGCATCCACTACTCTCTCCGTGAAAAAATACTTCCTGACATTTTTCTTGAGTCATACCTGATTACTTCACTGCTATCCAGCAGTGGGTGCTGGTAAGCACATTGCTTCTTTGTTTGTCTTCCCTTAGTCTGCTTAATCTTTTGCCTGCCATGTTTGCTTCCTGGCTCTTGAGCTCTGTTTCTGCCAAGTTCTGTTCCTGTGTGTGTTTCAGCCAGGTTCTGCTCCTGCACTATATTTCAGCTACCCGGTTTCCCCGAAAGTAAGACATCCCCCGAAAATAAGACCTAGTAGAGGTTTTCCTGAATTGGTAGATATAAGGCCTCCCCCTAAAGTAAGACCTAGCAAATTTTTATTTGAAAGCAGGGCCGCCGAGAGTCGGACAAGGCTGCCCCCGGGCCGCCCCCCCCTCCACCCCCCCCCCCCCCCCGTCGCTCCCGGAACTAACCTTAAATGCCTCCTTTCACCTTCACAGCAAGCAGCAGCAGGGCAGACCTCTCCTTCCTTCCGTGCCCCGCCCTCACGGACATTACGTCAGGCGAGAGCGGGACACGGAAGCAAGGAGTGGCCTGCCCTGCTGCTGCTTGCTGCGAAGGTGAAAGGAGGTGTTTAAGGGTAGTTCCGGGAGCGACAGAGGGCAGGCGGGCCAACCCCGATCCAACCCTGATGTTTCCCCGAAAAATAAGACAGCCCCTAAAAATAAGACCTAGCGCATTTTGGGGGGCAAAAATTAATATAAGACAGTGTCTTATTTTCAGGGAAACATGGTAGTTCTGTCCCGGTTCCCTGCTAAGCCAAATCCCTTTCAGCATCCTGTGCCAGCCAAGCCAAATCCCTTTCAGCTTCCTGTTCCAGCCAAGCCAAGTCCCTTTCAGTATCCTGTTCCAGAATCCTGTGCCCAGCTAAGCCAAGTCTGTTCCAGAATCCTGTGCCCAGCCAAGCCAAGTCCCTATCAGTATCCTGTGCCAGCCAAGTCTGTTCCAGAATCCTGTGCCAGCCAAGCATGTTCAAAAATTCTGAATCCTGTCCCTGCCTTGTTTATTGTCTTGTTTCTGTTATTCTTGTTGCCTAGCTCCTACCTTGTCTTGCCTGTCTAGTTGTGCTTTGTCTTCTCTTTCAATCTAGTCCTGTCTGGGTTCCAGTTCTGGCCCTTGCCTTCTTTTCCTTGCCTCGTCTGTATCCAGTTCTTGTGTTGTCCATTGTGTTTAGTTACCTCTGTCCTGCCTTGTTGAGTCTGTTCTGATTTCTGCCTGTGCCAGCCCCGGTGATTTGTCTGCCTAAGCTCTGGCTTTGGTCCAAGGGCCCACCAGTCCTGACAGTTGTGACACTATCTCGCTCAGAATATTAGCCGGTTAATCTCAGTCTTTCCCTGCCAATTTTGGGGCACAGACCATAGAAGTCTGCCCAGCACGGATCCTACATCCCAACTACTGGAGTTTCCTCCCTCAAGGTATTTAGGTCAAGGGGGGCTTAAAGATGTCAGGGATGAGGTGGGTACCATTAACACAGGCACACTCTCTTAAAGCTTTGGTTGGGTATGGGGAGGAGTTAAGGAAGGGTGCCACTAAACACCAAGAAAACAGTTTTTATTGGAAGGGTGGGGGGAGGGGGGTGCCATAGGGAATTTTTTTTTAATATTACCGGGTTTGGGGGGGGGGGGGGGGAGAAGGGAACTAAGTTGGATAATTTCGGCAGATGGGACAGGAGTGGGGAGGATGCTGACCATGGGGCCTCTATGCCAGCCTCGGACCTGGCATTAGATTTCTGGCGTTGAGCCCTCATGGTATACAGTGCACAGCCCTGCATGCTACAGGGTGGCTTAATCAACTGTTTAGCATGCATTTTAATGTGCCATGAGCTGATGTCTACTGCCACAGCGCAGAAACCCTTTGAGCATATAGCAGCCATTAACAAGCAGGTAAACTTTCTACATCGGCCCTTCAAACTTAGGTTTGGATAGGTAAGGTGTAAAATCCAAAATCTGACAATTACGTGCACTGTATGTAACATATTTTTCCCTAAATACCAGGAGATTCCTGAAAATGTAAAGAGCTTTCTTTAACGTCATTAAATCATGTTTCAGCATATTTTTAAAATGATATGTTTCCTGTTGAACTGCATGCATGCTGTATCTTGTAATCTTTCTTTGAAGATACATTCTAATCTATCTTCACAAAGGAGATTAATGTCTAAGGCTAAATGCTCTGAGAAAGCTGGTTATATATTATGTCTAACTCACGGATTGCATGAATTACTGTGGCTAGGAATTTCTCTGGCTTTGAACAGTTGAGGAGGTTTGTTTTTCATGCACCTGTAGCCCTGAGAAGGATGCGTTTCCTGTAGGAATATTGGCTATTGTGTGGAGCTTTGGTCCTGGGGTACCACAGATGCACTAAACCTTTTTCCTGTGTTTTTTCTTTGTCAGGCAGTGTGTTCGTGCTCCTGATTCTGTCCATAGAGGATTCCTTTCCTGCCTTCCGGGACCAGTATCTCTACTTGATGCTGAGTGTGCTGGGGTTGGAGCTGATTTTTTCACTGGTGTATCTGGGCATTTACACAGGTGAGAATTACCCTAGCTGTCCTGCTGCTACCATCACCTGCTCACAATGGCCCTTAAACGCCATGCTTCCTGCTCTCAGAATACAAAGACAATATACCTTTGGGGAGCAGAGGGTGCTTCATTACATCCGCAAATGCAAACGGCTGTATTTAACACCTGCTCTTTTCATTGTCCAGGTTCTCCTTTTTACAATAAGAAACAAAACACTTAACAGTTGTGGGTATATAAAAGTGACACTTGCTTGCAATAGAAATGTTTTGTAGCGGGCTGAGGATAGTTAAATAACTCCAAGAAGAACTCAGAGGAAAGCTTTTGTGGGAGGTAACTAATAAGGTTCAGATTAGCTTTCAAGCAGTTGTCTGACATATAAATCGATGCAGGTGATAAAACAAATAGGGTGTTTGGACTTTGCTTTTAAGGGTATGAGATATCATGCTGCATCTTCCTCAGTTGTGCTTTCTCCCAGTCCCTCCCATCCTCAAACCTTAGACTACTTTGCCACATGATCTAAGGGATGGGAGGGGGGGGGGACCTTTCATTGTATTTTTTTTTTCAGACCAGGAAATGGAAGTGTTTACTGTAACCCACAAGTTGGTGGTTGTTTGGTGCCCTTTTCTGCCATCACAAAGGTGTTTTGATCATAGGAGCCGGCTCTGGGTGTGCTTGAGCACCGCCAATATGGATTAAATTCCTTGTATGTGTCCAGGGAGGAGTTATTTCCACTGGGCTTAGCACCCCCAATAATTTTGAAAATTTGGTTCCTGTGGTGTTGATTATACTTCACCTGTTGCCCCATGTTTTATTTTGTGACCCTGAGCTTTGATCAAGGACAGAAACCAATGTCTTTCTTCATTAGACCAGTGGTTTTCAGACTTGATTTTCACATGACCCCGGGTGGAGGGGGGACCGGGGGTGGCATATATCCTTCCTGCCCCCAAGTCTATTAAATTTGCAGCACAACTTTTTTATGTTGCTGCGCACAAGTTATGTAATAATGATCGTTGTTTTATTTTATGAGCCTGAGCTTTGATCAAGGACAGAAACCAATGGGGGATACCATTTCTTGCCAGGGCAGAGAAGTGCTTTTAGAAGAGACATCAAAGTAGTCGGCTGGTATAAAGTGGAGCATTAGCTAGTCTTGTGATTTTTTTTTTTTTAGAAGCAGACTCAGCCTTTAATTGTAGTAAAAAGTTAATAAAGCGAAAACAGTTATACAGACAAAATGTCTTTCTTCAAGGCTGTCCATTAGACCAGTGGTTTCCAGACTTTATTTTCACACGACCCCGGATTAAAGGGGGGGGGCATATACTCTGCCTCCCCCCCTCCTGATTCTGTTAAATTTGCAGCACATCTTTTACATTGGGGCACACTAATTATATAATGGCAGTTGTGTGTAACTTTATTTCATAATGAGCTGTTAATTGATATTGACAAGCAATAATTGGCTATTGCTCTTAATTGGTGCTAATTAGCACAAATTATGTGGATATCTGCCATTAGCAGGTAATCTACAAAATGTGAATGAAAAATCCATAGTGCAAGAGGGGAGGGCGCACAACCTGGGAGAAGCATGGGTGGTTTGGGGTGTGCCTAGCACTTACTGCGCATGGGTTAAAGAATACTAGTAGTTACTGCCTGCATTTACACTAGCCATTGAGCTAGGGAAAGGGAAATGGGAATTGATATACCGCCTTTCCCTAGTTTTTGCAGTACGTTCAAAGCGGTTTACATAGACTATACAGGTACTTATTTGTACTTGGGGCAATGGAGGGTTAAGTGATTTGCCCAGAGTTACAAGGAGCTGCAGTGGGAATCGAACCCAGTTCCCCAGGATCAAAGTCTGCTACACTAACTACTAGGCGGCTACTCTACATAAGTTAGGCACCTAACTGCGGACTTAAGCTAGTATTCTGTAACGATGGTATAGAGATCATCCACACCTAACCTAGGCGATCTGTAGAGAACTATCCTCTTCTTGCCCCCCATATCTGAGTTCAACTCCTGTTGCCCATCCTCTCCCATATGCTATTTTTACCACACATACCCTGTCTTCCCCCCCACAAGCAACTTCTATTTCTTATTTTCTCATATACTCCCAGCCCCTAGTGCTCACTTTCAGCATCCCCTCCTCCACTTCGGAAGCCCTCATCATTCCCTATTTCCCATGCTCCTGCAACTCTGTTCAGAAGGAATGGATCCTAAGGAGCTTAGCCGAGATTGGGTGGCAGAGCCGGTGGTGGGAGGCGGGGATGGTGCTGGGCAGACTTATACGGTCTGTGCCAGAGCCGGTGGTGGGAGGCGGGGCTGGTGGTTGGGAGGCGAGGATAGTGCTGGGCAGACTTATACGGTCTGTGCCCTGAAAAGGACAGGTACAAAACAAGGTAAGGTATACACAAAAAGTAGCACATGTGCAGGGCCGGTCTTAGGGTGAGGCGACCGAGGCGGCCGCATAGGGCCCCGCGCGGCACGCCTGGGGTCGCCCCGCCCGCCGCTCTCCCCGCCCCCCGACGATCAATGGCTGTTCTGTAAAAAAAATTGAGAAGCGCCGACTAGCAGGCAGCGCCTCGCGTCTGCCCTGCTAGTAAAAATCTCCTGCACATCGTCGGGCCGGCCTTCCTGCATTAAGTCCCGCCCTCCTCTGAGGTAATAGGCTCTTCCCGCATTAAGTCACGCCCTCCTCTGAGGTAATAGGCTATTACCTCAGAGGAGGGCATGACTTAATGCGGGAAGAGCCTATTACCTCAGAGGAGGGCGGGACTTAATGCAGGAAGGCCGGCCCAACGACGTGCAGGAGATTTTTACTAGCAGGGCAGACGCGAGGCACTGCCTGCTACTCGGCACTTCTCAATTTTTTTTTAAAGTTAGTGGGTGCAGCAGGAGGAGAACAGAGTTGGTAGGTGGGTCGGGGGGGGGGGGACTCAGATGGGAGAAGGGTGTGGGATGGGGGTTCTCAGTTGGGGTAAGGGGGACTCAGATGGGAGAAGGGTGTGGGATGGGTGTTCTCAGTTGGGGGGGAGGGGGTAAGGGGGACTCAGATGGGAGAAGGGTGTGGGATGGGGGTTCTCAGTTGGGGGGAGGGGGGTAAGGGGGACTCAGATGGGAGAAGGGTGTGGGATGGGGGTTCTCAGATGGGAGAAGAGGGCTGGAACTGGGGTTTGAGAAGGGGCCATATGGGAAATGGGGGCCATGCATGGGGCTTGTGGGAAAATGGGGCATGCGTGAGTCAGGTGGGAGAATGGTTCTGGGGCTGAAAAGGGGGGCTCTAATACAAGGCATGTTGATGAAGGGGGCTGGAACTGGGGGCTGAAAAGGAGGGTAGGTGGGTTAAGGGGGCTAGTACTGGGACTGGAGGCTGAAAAGGGGCAGGGGCTGAAACTGTGGGTACTGGGGGCTGAAAAGGAGATGGGGAGAAGTGGCTGGGGCTGAAGCTTGGGACTGGTGAGAGAAAAGGGCTGGGGACTGGGGTTGAAACTGGGGGCTGAAAAGGGGACAGGGAGGAGTGGCTGGGGGCTGAAGCTCGGGACTGGTGGGAGAAAAGGGCTGGGGCTGAAATGGGGGACTGGTGGGATAGTGGGGCTGGAACTGGGGGCTGAAAAAAAGGGGCAGATAGAGGGGCAGATCCTGGATGGAAGGGGGAGCGAGAGGGAGGGCAGACCCGGATGGATGGGAGAGGGAGGGCAAATGGTGGATTGAAGGGGCAGAGAGAAAGGGCAGACAGTGGATGGAAGGGATAGAAAGGGCAGACAGTGAATGGAAGGGGCAGAGATAGAGGGCAGATGTGCATGGAAGGGGCAGGGAGAGAGAGCAGACATTGGATGGAGGGGACAGCAGAGAGGGCAGACACTGGATGGCAGAAAGAGTGTGAAGACAGATGCTGGATGGAAGGAAGACAGTGAAAAGAAGATGAGGAAAGCAGAAACCAGAGACGACAAACTGTAAATAAAATATATATTTTTATTTTTTTGCTTTAGGATATAGTATTGTAGCTGTGTTAATAAATGTTTATAATAGAACATGTAAATAAGGTGATCTTTTTATTGGACTAATTTTAATACATTTTGACAAACTTTCGGAGAACAAAGCCCCCTTCCTCAGGTCAGGATAGGATACTGTAACAGCTCTATATTGTATTGACCTGAGGACGGAGGTTTTGGCCTCTGAAAGCTAAACGTATTAGTCCAATAAAATGGTATTATTTTATTTTCTATATTTGTTTTGTTTCTATTTGTTAATTTGTAAAGTGGTGATTGGTATTTGTTAGTTTTTTTTCAAATTTACATCTGTTGTTTTTATATTTTGCACAGTACTAGGGGACATTTTCTGTTTCTGTGGTGTTGTATTGTATGCAGAGTCTGGCATCTTGGGGGTTCAGTTTAATTTTTGTCTAAATAGAAAGTTTAAATATTACTACTTATTCTATAGTGGATTAGGGTGTATCTGTGTTTGTGAAAAAGACATGGTTTTCAGTTGGCATTGACTGTGCAGGATCGATAAGCCCTGGGGGTCTTGGAGCTCGGAGGGAGGGGTGGCCGGCTCTGGAGCTATGGTGGGGGTGGAGCTAGGGTGGGCGGAGTTAGGGGGGTGGAGCTAGGGTGGGCGGAGTTAGGGTGGGGCGGGGCTAGGTGGGGCCCCATCAAATTGGTCTGCATAGGGCCCCGCACTTGCTAAGACCGGCCCTGCACATGTGAGTTTATCTTGTTGGGCAGACTGGATGGACCGTGCAGGTCTTTTTCTGCCGTCATCTACTATGTTACTATGTAACTGTGGCCCAGATGCATCAACCAAACGTAAAAAAAATCAAAATCGTAAAAGTACTTAGCGAATTTTAAAAAACGAAGAATGCATTAAAAAAACAGCTCAGGAGTGACATCACGAATCAAGATGGCGTTTTGAGCAGTTGTGTGGACGCGACGCTTGTAAGCTGCTGAGTGATCCGCCGCGTGGGCTTCGCTGACTGTCTGAATGATGGGGAAGCGGAAGGGGAAAACTGCGGCACCTACCTCCCTGGTCCCGCATTCGACGCCATCCACCCGCCAGACAACTCTCGACAGCTTCGGCATCGCTTCCCAGGTTCAACGGATTTCCGTTTCGACTAGCCCTGCTCTTTCGGGAGCGGAGCGCAGCATAGAGGGAGTCTCACTGAGTCCTCCCTCACTTACAGCACCCCTGCAGCCCGGTGTCATATTTTCCCCATTGGGGCCACGGAGAATGGAGGAGTATCCAGCCATAGCCGTGGAAGGAGGACCCAGGGGAACTTCAACCCCAGGAAGTGAAACGGTGGAGCAGGGGCTGAGTCAACCCTGTTCTTCTACTCCTTGGGAGTTTGGCACCGGGGAACTCTGGAGGAATTATAAGACCTGCTGTAGTCACGTTGGAGACATTATGGGACGCTATACAGGGAGTGAGTAACGCTTTGTTATTAATGAATACTTCAATGAAAAATGAAATTTTGGAACTAAAACAAGGCCATCAGGATTTGTCTGTTAAATTTCAGGAGCAAACTGAGAAAAATGCCAAGTTTGAAGGAGAATTGGAAAAACAACAAAATATTACCTCAGAACTAATAAGAGAAAGAGAGTTTCAAGAAAGGAAAATTGAACATTTGGAAAATAATGCTCGTAGGAATAATCTGAGGTTGTTAAATTTTCCAAAGTGCCCATTGATACCCGCAGGTGAAATGCTTAAGAAATATTTTAGAGAAATACTGGAGATCCCAATGGAGGGCCTTCCGCCCATCACGAGGGCCCAGTATTTATCAGGAATAAAGGGATCTAAAGGGCCAAATCAAGAAAATCCTAATTTAAATCTTACAGAATTTCTTGAAAACTCTCTTGAGATAATAACTGAAAGAACAACGTTAATTGTAACGTTTGCTCTGGAACCAGACAAAAATAATATATTTCGACTTTATTTTCGTCATTTGAATGATTTTTTCCTTGGGGGTAAGATCCAGATCTTTCCAGACATCGCAAGAAATACACAAAAAAGAAGAAAAGAATTTCTTTTATATAAATCTAGGATTTTGAAATTAGGTGGTTTTTTTGTGTTAAAGTTTCCTTGCAGATGTTGTATATCTTTAGAATCAGTTAATTATGTATTTTACACTCCAAGAAAATTGTTGGAATTTATTGAACTTAAAGAAACAGTGAGAAGACCCCTGGAAACGATCTCATAAGAAACGCTGTAAAGTCGGCTTTCGGTCTCTGTTGTTCCTAAGTGCTTCTAAAATTGATTTATTCCTTTTTATTTCTTATATATCCTAGTATCTTGATTCAGATATTGATATTGGGGACTAAACTAAATTATATTTCAATAATATATTTGCTGGATGTAAATATGTGATTTATATATTTTCCTTTTTTTTTTTTTTTCTCTATTTCCACATTTATGTTTTGAATATGTAAATGTAAAAAAAATCAATAAACAAATATTAAAAAAAAAAAAAAAAAAAACAGCTCAGAAATGTTCGGTGCGGTATTGAAAAGTACAAGGTATCATACGTCCGTAATCCCCGTCGGTAAAAGGCCCCTAAAGCATGCGCAGAGCAGCCAAGCGTTATGCTGGCTGCTCTGCGCATGCCACTGTCAAAACAAAAAAAAAACAAACACATGGCTCCCAAAATAAAAACAAAACTCAAAAAAGGACCGGGAGGGGGAAAATGCACTCATCAGGAGCGTCCTGTTTGAACGGCCTTGCCCCCCCCACCCAGTCCGCGGTCGCCACTGCTCCCCGCATTATAAATTTAAAAAGCAAAACGAAGGAATCCTTACTTTAGAAGCCCCGGCCGGCCCCCCTCTATTCCTCTGTACTCTTCTGTCAACAGCTCCGCCTCCTGACTGACACCCTCCGCCCTGTGCCCCGCCTCCTCCGCGGGTCCTCGCCGCTATTGCCCCCCTCCATCGGGCCCCCCTCCCTCTTACCGGGCCCGTGCAGCGCCTCTCACCTCTATGTGAAGGCGCTGCACAGGCAAGAAGATCAGCTGACGCCTCTGTCTTCCATTCTTCCTTCGCGTCTCTCTCCTTTTGGGCCCGCCCCCGCCTGACGTTGGTTACTTACGTCAGACAGGGGCGGGCCCAAAAGGAGAGAGACGCAAAGGAAGAATGGAAGACAGAGGCGTCAGCTGATCTTCTTGCCCGTGCAGCGCCTTCACATAGAGGTGAGAGGTGCTGCACGGGCCCGGTAAGAGGGAGGGGGGGCCCGATGGAGGGGGGGAATGGTGGCGAGGACCCGCGGAGGAGGCGGGACACAAGGCGGAGGGTGTCAGTCAGGAGGCGGAGCTGTTGACAGAAGAGTACAGGAATGGAGGGGGGCCGGCCGGGGCTTCTAAAGTAAGGATTCCTTCGTTTTGCTTTTAAATTTATAATGCGGGGAGCAGTGGCGACCGCGGACTGGGTGGGGGGGGCAAGGCCGTTCAAACAGGACGCTCCTGATGAGTGCCTTTGCCCCCTCCCGGTCTTTTATTTTTTAACTTCTGGATTGCTTGCAGAGGGAGCGGGGAGCAGCGGCGACCTGGGGCGTCAATAAAGGACGCCCCTGGCGCGTGTTTTCACCCCCCTTGTTCTTTTTTTTTTTTTTTAGTTCTACATTAGAGTTTTTAGCCGGAGAGCCCTAATGAGAGGTACAGACCTCTCGTTAGATTTCTCGGCGTTTTCCTTCGTTAAACCAATCGGAAAACTTTAGTGCATGTCATTTCAAAAGGGTTTCTACACTAATTGCTCATCTGCATTCCATTTTCATTAGCTGCTACGGTCCTCAAAAAATGGGCTTTAGTACATGAAACGGTTGGCAATTTCTTCGACAAAGGATGGTTAAAGGGTTGTTAAAGTTTTGTGCATCTGGGCCTCTGTGACATGATCACTTTGAGCCATGCAATGCCTTGTATTCTTGTGCTTCTCGGCCCTGTTGAGACCCAATCGTTGATGTGCCTTGATCTTGCTACCCCATGTTTAAAAGCCCACTGCATTAGACTTACTATTCTTGTCATTGGAATAGTATATTATCCTTAGTTTAGTAGTGGTAATTTATATGTAACATCCTAGACAAAGCTTTAGCTATGCGCTACCCACCCCACATCCACCTCTGCTGGTGGCTTAAGGTCATACTTTTCCCCTGTCCAGTATTTTTTGTGTTACATTTGTACCCCGCGCTTTCCCACTCATGGCAGGCTCAATGCGGCTTGCATATTGTATACAGGTACTTATTTGTACCTGGGGCAATGGAGGGTTAAGTGACTTGCCCAGAGTCACAAGGAGCTGCTTGTACCTGAAGTGGGAATTGAACTCAGTTCCCCAGGACCAAAGTCCACCACCCTAACCACTAGGCCACTCCTCCAGTATATATCCTTTCCCTTCCTACTACCCCAAAAGGCCAGCATCTTACCTTCCCTTCCCTGTCAGGTCCAGCATCCCCCTCCCCCCGTCCGGGCCAGTATCTCATTTCCTGTTAATTCCCATGGTCCCGGGTCCAGTATCTTCTCGCCCTTTCCCTTCCCCATGTGGCTGCTTTCACTCTGCCTCTTTGGGCTGTTCTAAAAGTACTATATGCCAACACTGAGCCTTCAGGTAGAGGTCTACACACAAGCACTGCTGTATTCCATCCTCCCCTGACGCATTACATGTCGGAAGGAGGGCATAATGTGGCAGGCCTTGGGTGCAGGCCTCTACTGGAAGGCACTGCGCCAGCGCACAGTACTTTTGGAGCAGATCCAGAAGAGAGGGTGAAGGGAAGTGACAGAAGATACAATGGGAGAAAGGATGCTCTCCTGCCATGCTGCTGCCCCCAAATGCTTCCACCTTAGGCGAGCACCTAGTTTCCTTACTGGTGGGGCCAGCCCCACATATCTTATTTCATTGAAACAGTATCATATTTTCATTTAGTAAAGTACTAATAATTAAAAAGAAGCAGCATAAGGAAGAATGAAAGGGGAAAATGCTGCCATGTGAACAAACATCATGAAATGAAACCTCCTGGGTGACCTTGATTGCATTATTATTAAACAACGACACACTCTTCCTTCTAGAATGGGTTGAACTGTGGAGTGGAGGCGTGGCCTAGTGGTTAGGGTGGTGGACTCTGGTTCTGGGGAATTGGGGAACTGAGTTCGATTCCCACTTCAGGCACAGGCAGCTCCTTGTGACTCTGGGCAAGTCACTTAACCCTCCATTGCCCCAGGTACAAATAAGTACCTGTATATGTAAGCCGCATTGAGCCTGCCATGAGTGGGAAAGTGCGGGGTACAAATATAACAAAAAAAAAAATTGAATGTAATGCTTTGAAATTATGATCTGATTCAATTTTGGATATCCAGTTTGCATTTTCTTGAGTTACCTGCAATCTGAGAAGAAAGGGCTTTTCTATTTTAATGGGATATGTGAGTCTGAATAAGCTGGGCAGGTTTGCTTTTTAGACTTGTTGAAAGTTTTGAGGTTTGTTGAAAGTGTCTGGTATGTGCTGTGTAGAATAAGACACAGCAGGCAAGGGAGGATGGAACCTGTGGGCAAAGAATATGCCTTTTGCAGCTGCAAGATAGGGGCTGTCTGTCCCTGCAGAGATAATCAGTAATGATTAGAAGAGCATAGTTCCTCTGTGTATGTGTGGTATCTTTCTTTCCCTTACTTACAAGGTGGCTCAGTCTTGATAATTGCCAGGGATAGAGGTACAAGCTGGGCAGGTTTTCTGTTTTGTGCCTGAAAACCAAGCAAACTTTCTGTCAATATAGTTTTTTTTTCTTGTCACAGATTTGAGATGCTTGGAGATGGAAAATCAGTAATGCTCCCAAGCACATTTGAACATGGTTTACTGAAAAGTGTTTCAGTAGGGACGGTGTGGGATTGGAGGGAACAGCTGGGCCTTGATCCTACTCATTGTTTTTCTTTCTTTTGTCCCTGTCCTCCTTACATGACTGCCTATCCAGGAAATACTTTTTTTTACAGAAAGGGTGATAGATGCATGGAATGGCCTCTTGGTGTAGATAGTGGAATGTGCATGGGATGAGCACATAAAATCTCTAAGGGAGAAGAAGAGATATTAGATGGTCAGCCCCATTTTAGAAAGGATTGAATTGAGATATCCAAATGAGGACGTCTTTGTTTCACGTATATTTCAGAACAGAATCTGCTGATGTAGAGCCTCTTCTAAAATACAGGAGAAATGGATGTTTATGCGCCAGGTACATGTGGTGTAAACATCCATTGTAGAAAAATAAATGTTAAAAATTTCCACGGATTGAAAATCAGCACATACACGGTTATTTTTGCCATTCTAGAATGTATTTTATTTATTTATTTATTTGTTGCATTTGTATCCCATACACATTTATGTCCTTGATGCTGTTACAAAGACCAGTTTTCCTTTGCCAGTTTGGCTTTAGGTGAGAGAAAATCCACTGGGGGTCGAGGGTAACCTCCTCTAATTCCTCCAGTGATGTGCGCCTTAATTGGAGCAGGTTGACTAATACTAAATGTGTTTGGTAACGAGTGTAAATGCTGAAGTCGACCTGTTAGAAAGGTGATACTTATTCCCTTTCTGAAATGGCCCTCTAGTTCCACCCAAAACACACCCAGACCATTCCCCCTTGCTATTTGCATGTACTTACGTTACTGACTTGCATATCCTGGCTTTGTAAAATGGGAAATTAGATGTTTATGCAAGAAAAACGTTTATGCTCGTTTATGCATGTCTCAAATGTGACTAGCCCTTCTAAAGTTGCCGTTGTGGTACATGAGCAGATTGAACGGGGCATATCGTTTTTATCTCCTGTCATTTTCTATGTTTCTGTTTGCCAGGTTGCTGGATTTGGAAGTTTCTACTTAACCTGTTAAAGGTCATGTGCTGTCATTAGAGGATAGCCAAACCATGTACCCAGTCTCTGCATCATATCCAGAAAAGGAACATTGCACAGTTTGAGTCTGTTAATGCAAACCCTCATCTTAGTGGTAGTGTAGTTGCTTTGCTTTGGATATATGGGTGTTTGTTTTCCAAGCATATAGACTTAAAAAGTTATGGAGAGGCTTATTTTCAAAGCACTTAGACTTACAAACCTTAGGAACTTTGCAAGTCTAAGCACTTTGAAAGTGATCCCCATAGTAATCTATAACTTCGTAAGTCCTTACAAAGTTATGTAGTAACCTATGGAACTTCCTAAGTCTATGTGCTTCGAAAATGAGCCTCCACGACTCTCATTTGGAAGTGAATATTTATTGGTTGTGTGTTGAGGGACTTTTTTTTTTTTTTGTAGTTTGTGAAACCTGTACTGACTAGCATAAAAAGGGTCATATAAGCATTTGAGATCCCATACGTCCCTTCAGAGCAGATTTTGCTGGTGAAATATATTCTTGTTTTATGCATCATAGAACTACTATGAACATACATATGTGATATGAATTGGTTTGGCTTGCTTTGATGTAAGGTCCACAAGCATACATCATTTATACCTACTGAGACAATTCCAGGCGGACACAGCTGTAGTGGGTGTTTGACAGTAAGTTTATTCCATGTTTGCAGTGCCTGAATGAGGCAGATTAGACTCATCCATCCACTGTGAAGTCTGCAGATACTGGAGAGCTTTTTATTTGTTATTTAGCATATACTAATCCTGCTATTTAAAAATTAAAGAAAAAGAAAACACCAGATAGTGGATGCCACCAGTAGAGGTGGAAGAGTCAAAAACAGTGAAGGATTTCAAAAATTCTTGGGATAAACACAGAGATACCTACAAAGAAAGAGGATGGAAGCAATATATGGCTGTTGAGGTGTTATATTGGGCAGGAGTAGTTGGGAACTAAGGCCAGTGCCGGACAGACTTCTATAGTCTGTGTCCCACAAATGGTAAAAGACAGATGAAGCTTGTGTATTGTATATCATGTTATTGTAGGGGTACTGTGCATCTCAAGGTAGAGGGGAAGACATCATAATGTTGAAATTAGCAAGCTAAATACTATTAGCATTAGATTTAAGCCTGCAAATAGGTGGGAAAATGTGGGGTACAAATGTAACAAATAAAATAAAAATGTAGTTTAAACATATATTCTCCGAGGACAAGCAGGCTGCTTGTTCTCACTGATGGGTGACATCCATGGTAGCCCCTTCAATCGGAGATCTTCTCTAGCAAAGACGTTTGCTAGCCCTTGCGCGTGCATGCACACCGTCTTCCCGCCCGAACTCGCTCGTGTTCGTCAGTCTTCTTTTTTCTACGCTCGGGACGGCTGTGTTTATAGTCGTTCTGTGCCCTGAGGAGACCCTCGCGCTTTTGCCGCATTCTTCCGCTTTGGAAGTCTTCTTTTATTTCTAGTTCGCGTGTTTCTTAAATCATGCGCGACCGTCTTCCTGCCCGAACTCGCTCGTCAGTCCAGTAAATAGCAAAGACAAAGACAAGGGAAGACACAACTCCAAAGGGGAGGCGGGCGGGTTGGTGAGAACAATCAGCCTG
This sequence comes from Microcaecilia unicolor, assembly GCF_901765095.1. Lineage (NCBI taxonomy): Eukaryota > Metazoa > Chordata > Amphibia > Gymnophiona > Siphonopidae > Microcaecilia > Microcaecilia unicolor. Next base: position 598,285,720 of record NC_044032.1, read on the forward strand.
CTGTCCTCGGAGAATACCTTCTACAGGTATGTAGCTTTCGCTTTCTCCGAGGACAAGCAGGCTGCTTGTTCTCACTAATGGGGTATCCCTAGCCCCCAGGCTCACTCAAAACAACAAACATGGTCAATTGGGCCTCGCACGGCGAGGACATAACTGAGATTGACCTAAACTTATTCAACTAACTGAGAGTGCAGCTTGGAACAGAATAAAAATGGGCCTAGGGGGGTGAGTTGGATTCTAAACCCCGAACAGATTCTGCAGCACCGACTGTCGCGTCGGGTATCCTGCTGTAGGCAGTAATGCGATGTGAATGTGTGGAGAGATGACCACGTCGCAGCCTTGCAAATCTCTTCGATAGTGGCTGGCTTCAAGCAAGTGGGCCACTGACGCTGCCATGGCTCTAACACTATGAGCCTTGACATGACCCTCAAGAGTCAGCCCAGACTGGGCGTAAGCGAAGGAAATGCAATCTGCTGGCCAATTAGAAATGGTCTCTTACTATAAACAATGTTATATTTAATTTAGAAAAACAGTTGATTTGGGGTGTAATATTTGATGAACATCTTACTTTTGAATCACATGTAAACTCAGTGATGCAGAAGATATTTTATACAATGAACAAATTAAGAAGGATCAGATCTAGTTTTAATTCTGATACTTTTAGAATTAAATGCTCAATCTCTACTTTTAGCCCACATTTATTACTGTAATGCTGTATTTGTAGGGCTTCCAGAAGGACTAGTAAAAAAAAAATATATATATATATATATATACATATATATATATGACACCTAAGGGAGTCAGAGATATGTGAAATGAGAGAGAAGTCCTCAAGTAGCTGTGAATGTCTCATCCTGCTGTAGCCCAAAAAGAATACTTAACTGAGCTTGAAGTCAAACAGATCAGCTAGCAATTGATAGGCCAAAAAGAAATCATTCACATGCAGTCATCTGTGGGGTTTTGGTGCTGGACCTCCATTACCCATTCCAAAGATGGGGGAAGAGTTGTTGTTACCCAAATGATGAGTTCCAAAATCTGTTACATACAAAAGCAAATTTTTTTGATAAATGCAAGTTTTTATTTTCAAGACTTCTTTCCAACATATGAGATTTTTTTTTTCAACCAAATATCAATATACCATATGAATAAATGCCCTTTTGTGCAAATTTCACACATCTTATTACTATCTATAAAGGCAGTCTATTACCAGTATGAACATTTTAATATTGACCCTTACATAAAAAAAAAAAAAATATATATATATATATATATATATAAATGATTAACTGGCTGGAATCGGCTCCTGGCCGATTAAATTGCTGTTCAGGGCTAACCGCTAATTTTCAGTGGCACTTAACCAGTTGGCACTGAACTGAAAACTGGCTACTTTGGGGGCATTCTGGGAGTGAAGTTGGCACTTGGCTGGTTAAGTACTGATATTCGGCAATTAAATGGTCAGGCTAACCGCATAAATAGTCAGTCCTATCTTTATGCAGTAACTCATAGCTGGTTAATTGCTGAATATTGCACTTAGCCAGCTATGTGTTAACTTGCTCTGGAAATCCAGAAATTAAGTGCCTGTGTCTGGACATGGCTCAGTATTGATTTTCTGGGTTTAATGCTGGCAGTAGTCAGCAAATCGCTGATTACCGCTGGCTGAATATCAGGCCCATACTTAACAGATTTTGGAACTCATCTCTTCAGTTGCAGATAACTATAGTACTTTGACGCACTGGGAGAAAATGACTTCTTCAGAGTTTCCTAGAGTTGACAAAGGAGCAGGATTTGAAATCATCTTCCCACTCTCATAAATCCCCACTTTAAAGTGTACTCTATCTGTCAATGCTTTAATATTCTTTGTGCATTATTTGCCATATATCTGTACAGTGTTAACAATGACAGTAATAGGATTTTCTGCCTTCTCTTCTACAAATGTGTCATCTTTCAGCATCCCTTTTAAAATCAGGGTAAAATGGGACAACTCCTCTCCTCTCATTCCTTTTCATGTTGGTTAAAACTCTTGAGGTGATTGTATATGTGTGTCTTGGAAGTCACTGGTTTCTCTTTGAAGTCTGCGTTGTAGAACTGTGTTTTTTTTTTTTCATTGTAATTTGTTCATTTGCAGGTGAAAAGCACTTGCTGTATAAAAACAGTTTTTACATTCTTTGCATCAAAGTGTCCCTATCAGTTGCTCTGGCACTCTATATACTGAAAAGAGATGAGAGCATGGGGGTGGGGTGGGGGAAGATAGCCCCTCCCTTGACCTGCCTCCTCCTCCCACTTTTAAGTGCACAAACAACTAATTCAGGAATGGGCCTTTGTAAGTCACCAGGCTTGAAATTTTGTCTGTGAATCATGTTTTGCTTGAATGAAAGTATAGATCTTGACTAAGCAGCTTCACACCTGTTTAAAGATAAGAAATGCCCCTTAATACTTATCCCCTATCAATTTAATGTGCATGGAGCTGATCTGTAAGGCAAACTGGCTTTTGTGGGGAGGTTAGGTAGAAAGGGGAGGGGAAGCCCTTTGAATGAGAGAGATCTGGCAAGGAAAGCCACACATGATGCCTTGATACATGCCTCAAACTGTGAGCTAATGACTGATGTGCTAGGGCTAATCATCCCCAGAAACAAAAGGATGTAATGCTCTGAGATCTCTGCTTAATCCGGGTGTTAGGTTTCAGTCATGAAGTAAAGTGCCCCATTCTTGGCAGGACGCTTGATTCTTAGCAAGTCATACTTTTAAAGATGTGGCAGAAAGAGAGAAAAAATATATTTTAAACAAGATACGTGTTTAATTAGAGTAGAATGAATGAAGGTATCTGCTGGATTGGAGAGATCCTAGTGTATGTGCTGAAACCAGATGGGGTGGTAAAGCTTCCAGCTGTGATCTATGAAGAGCTCAGCCTGTTCACACATAAAATATAGAGGGGAAACCTGGGCTGCTTTCAGGGCTGCCTCTTGGGATAAGTGGCCTCTATATCTGCAGCAGGTGCCACCATGCTGACCCCTTCCCCATGTCCTTCCACATTAGGTAAAAAGAGGATGATGTTGGGGGAGGAGGGGTTAAATGGTGCTGGGCAGAGGGTAGGAAGAGAAGGGTTGCTACATACAAGGAAAGAGAAAAAGGAGGTTTCTCTGCTGGAGCCATCACCACTTGAAAAGAAGGGGACACTTTGAGCTGCCAAAAACAAAGGCTGGGGGGGGGGGGGGGTGTCAGCCCTTGCTGCTTTCTCATGAATAGCAAGAAGCACGACTAGGCTGTTGCCAAGGGCGGCAGCCTCTTGGGGTCAGCAAAGAGCAACTGCAGTCAAAGTAAAACCATAGATCCTGTCAGCCACACAAATTCAAAGAACCATCAGCTCCTACTTTAACCTGCATTTTTATAGGACGTTTGTGAGGTGATCATGATTGTTGAGTGGGAGGAGGGGCAACAGGCTAGGGCCCAAAAGTTATTTGAGGGAGAGTGTAAGGCTGAAGGTCAACCTAGGGGACCTACCACCCCTGCAGCAGCTCTGAACCACACATTTCTTTGATTATGCTGAGCTAGGGAGGGTCATTCTTCTATATGCTCTTGTGATAGTACGTAGAACTTTGCGCTTGTCAATAAGGAAACTTGAAACATGCAGTAGCAGTAATTCGGTGGCATGGCCCTCCGTATAAGAGATAAGGAACCAAAGGGAAGCCAAATATTCAAAGAAGCAATCTTTATTTATAGTCCAGTTTTGATACAGCACTATGTTTCGGCAAGGATGCCTGCCTCAGGCGTCTAAAACGACACATAAACATATTGACTACACCATAAAAAGATACCAACTTTAAAGTACAGATCTAAAATAAAGGTAAAAAGTAAAACATGTTAAATGTTACCTGTTTATGTAAGATGAAGACACAAAAATTATCTAAATGTTAAACATTAACATTGATATTGCATGTCAAAAAGGAGCCCACAAACAAAATGAATAATAGATACACATCTGTAAAATCAGAGGTATAAAAAAATGATGTTCCAAGTAAAACTTGTCAACCTTGGGGTTAAATATAGAGAATATAATTACCCAAAAGATCAATGTGCCAAAAGATGTTGAGATAAACTGGTCTAAAAAGACATATAGAGGCTTATTTTCAAAGCACTTAGATTTACTTTGGACCTTTGTTAAGTCTAAGTGCTTTGAAAATGTACCAGTATAGCCAGACTGGAACCAGAGAGGAAGGTCCACGGTGCAGAAGGCGGGGGGAGGGGGGGGGAGGAGGGAGGAGGGAGAGACCTGGCCCCAGCAGATGTACCCGCAACATGCAGGCAGAGAATGCCAAGACCTCCACCTGTTGGTAAGGGGACATAACCCATTCGTCTCAACTGATCTGTGGGACGTAATGGAAGTAAGTTTTTATTTTTTATTGTAAACACTATCCAGCTTATAATCAAAAGAGAAAAACACCTATATTGCGACCCAAATCGGGAGATGGGCGTCTTTCTCCCGTGGGCGCCCAAATCGATATAATCGAAAGCCGATTTTGGGCGTTTCCAACTGCAATCCGTCGCGGAAACGGGTAAAGTTGATGGGGGCATGTTGGAGGCGTGGTGAAGGCGGAACTGGGGCGTGGTTATCGGCTGAGGAGAGATGGGCGTCTTTAGCTGATAATCGGAAAAAAAAAGGCGTTTTTACCGCGATTTTGGGTCACTTTTTTGGACCCTTTTTTTCACGAACAGGTCCCAAAAAAAGTGCCCCAACTGACCAGTGGTCATTAACCCCCTCCCACCAAAAAAAAACCACTTTACAAACTTTTTTTCCAGCCTCTATGCCAGCCTCAAATGCCATACCCACCTCTATGACAGCAGAATGTGTTCTATCCTGTGACAGCCTTTCCCTGGTTCTGATGTGGCTCTCGGGTGAGTGTGACACCTTTTCTGTTATGCGCACTGCAGAGTCACATCAGCAATGCATTGTGGTGGGTGTAGGGTATTGGGCTCCATGATTCCACTAGCTTGTGGCAAATGCTCACGATGTTGGTAGTTGTCCTTCTATGTTAAATTGTACAGCACTGTGTAACCCTAGTAGCGCTTTAGAAATGTCAAGTAGTAGTAGTAGTTGGTAGGCTCTACTCCCATGGTGCTTTTCCCCTTGCTTACTGGGTCAGAGTGTGCCCTGTTTTGTTTCCGGTAGTCCATGAGGTAGTGACCATTTTTGTAAGCCAGTTTTAGATCCCTTTCATGTGTTAGCCACGTTACAGAACTTAGTTCTTCTCTTGAATTTGGCTGAAAGAGGGCATTGTACAGCATTCTGCCAGCTCGGACCTACTGCTCATCTCAGTACCAGGGAGACTCGTTGCCAGTGGGGCACAACCTCTGATCTGCAGTTAACTGTGAGTAAGCGTGCTTATTCCAATAAAGGACGTTTTCGGAGAGATTAGTCTTCAGGTGTCAACTGCTGTGCCAATGTTATATAGCAGCAACAAGTCCTAGAGACCTGCGTGTATGCAGGTCCCTGGAGCACTTTTAGTGGGTACCGCAGTGCACTTCAGCCAGGCGGACCCAGGCCCATTCTCCCCCCACCTGTAACACTTGTACTGGTAAATGGGAGGCCTCCAAAACCCACTATACCCACATGTAGGTGCCCCCTTAACCCCTAAGAGCTATGGTAGTGTTGTGCATTTGTGGGTAGTGGGTTTTGGGGGAGGGGGTTGGGGGCTCAGCACCCGTGGTAAGGGAGCTAAGCATGTGGGAGCATTGTCTGAAGTCCACCGCACTGACCTGTAGGGTGCCCAGTTGGTGTCCTGGCATGTCAGGGGGGCGAGTGTACTACGAATCGTGGCCCCTCCCACGACCAAATGGCTCGAATTAGGACGTTTTTGAGCTGGGCATTTTTAGTTTCCATTATCGCTAAAAAAACAAACAAACGCCCAGCTGAAAAACGTCCATTTTTTCGAAAATACGGTCTGTCCCGCCTCTTCACGTACCCGTTTTCGGACATAGACGCCCATGGAGATAGGCGTTCGCGTTCGATTATGCCCCTCCACATCTTTCTGTACTGCCTCTTCTCTGAAATAACCTTATATGCATGGATCTCCTTTTTTGTCTGTATCTCACGGTGATTTGTATAGAAGGTTTTTTTCCATAAACTGTTACAATTTATATTGATTATTCAGTTTACTATCGGGCTCATTTTCGAAAGAGAAGGACGTCCATCTTCCTACATGAATAAAATTCAGATTCATGCAAAAATAAAGCTGCTAAAATGCAAAAATTTGTTAATTGGGTTATTTAAATGCAGTGTGATTTGTGTCTCTGAAATTGGGGTTTGGAAGAAAAAGCACCAATTTCTGCATTGGGTACCTTTTTTAATGTTCTGAGCTGGTTTTGATTTTGACTAGTGCCTGAATTAAAACTGCATTGAGCTGTTGACTTTAAAGAGAAGTTGTGAATGTTTGATGATAAACAAAGATTCATGGCAAACGATGTGCCCCTTTAAACAGCTGCTTTTGTAGCATAGAAGTGGGGGTGTCTAAGGTCCTTTTCCTCCAAAATAAAATGCATAAATAAATTGCACAAAAGTAAATACATAGGGTGCAAAATAGTGGAACAACCTGGATGTAATTTGCATTTAAACCCAATTGTGTGTGTCGTACACAGCGTTGGGTTGGACTATCTCTCTTCTTTGTGTGTGTTAGCACCAAGACATATTTTTATTTTATCCATTAATTCAGATTTATGCAAAATAAAAAGTGAGCTGTTAAAATGCAAAAAAAAATATTGAGTAATTTAAATGCAGTTATTTGTCTGTGCAATTAAGTTCATCAATATGACCTTTCATGTAAAACATTATATTCAGCCTAGCCTTGAATTTCAGGTAGGAGAACCGAAGCCTGACTATCTGGGGGCCTATTCCAGAGAGAGTGGCTAAATAACTGAATTACATCTTTCAGTAGCTTCCAGACATATGCAGGTAGGGGCCAGAGATTACCTTGTATGGCAATTGGGGAACAAGCAGAAGCCTAAAGTATGAGAAGCCTTACTAAATAATAGGAAGTCCAATTTAGAAGGTTTGGTGAGTCAGAAAAAAAAATTTAAACTGCACTGCAGCCTAAGTGCTTATAGGTGACCAGCGGTAAACAGCTGACAAATGGTATGATCGAACTTCCATGCCTTAACAAGAACTTTGACTGCTGTATTTTGTATAAATTGTAATCTTGAGGAGTGTTTCAGACCTTTTGTAGAATAAGTTGCAGCAGGCCAATCTGTTAGGACAATGGCATGCTTTCAGAGGTTGAGATCTTTGCAGGTAGAATAAGGGTACCTAAATTTAGGAGCAAATTGAGTAAACAAATTTTATAGAATAGGTACATTTATGTGTATGAATGATGTCACAAATTGGTATTTACTTGCATATGTGGTAGGCGCTATTCTATAAAATTAACATGCATGGTGTGTAACAGAAAATGGGGCTGTACTGGAGGGAAGAACATGGATGTGTCATAAGAGTTCTGCCTAGGAGCGTGAACACTTTATAGAATGGTATCGGGTGCCATTGACCTGGCATGAGCTGTCGCACCTAAGTTTTTGGCATGCCAAAGTGGCTTTGTGCTACTATTCTGTAATGGGTTAGGTGCACCTTAACACCGTTATAGAATTGGCGCTAAGCATGTCTCATTTTCATGCCTACATTTAGGCATCACTTAATAGAATTGTCCCCTAAAACAGTGGTTCTCAAATCTGTCCTGGAGGAACCCCGGCTAGTCAAGCTTTCAGGTTATCCGCAATGAATAGCCATGAGTTGGGTTTCCATTCAGTGGAGGCAGTGCATGCAGATCTAACTTGTGAATATTCATGGTAGATATCCTGAAAACCTGACTGACTGGGTTTCCCCAGGACAGGTTTGGGAACCACTGTCCTAAGGGGTAAATTCTCAGAAGATCACCAAAATTTAGGTGCCAGGATGATGCGCTGTAAGTGCAAATTCTATAATGATATTTTGTGCAGACCAACTGCCATTGTCTCAGGTACAAACTTATATTGTTACCCTCCAGGGACAGAGAAATACCAGTGTACCTGAATATAACTCATCTTGAGCTACTACAGAATAGGTGTGAGCAAAATCCAAATAAATTATATAGAGGTTCCGTGGGATTGGAGATGAGCGAATGTGGTCCCTCTTCACAAAAGTGGAGACAGGGAAGAAATGGGAAACTACAGACTGGTAAGTCTCACGTCAGTGGTATGAAAAATAATCGAGTCGCTGCTGAAAGAAAGGATAGTTAACTTTCTAGAAGCCGACAGGTTACAGGACTCGAGGCAACATGGCTTTACCAAAGTAAAATCCTGCCAAACAAATCTACTTGAACTTCAACAAAGCCTTTGATACGGTCCACCACAGAAGGCTCGTGAATAAGCTGAAAGGGTTGAACTTAGGACCGAAAATGGTGAACTGGATAAGAAACTGGTTGACCAACAGGTGGCAGAGGGTGGTGGTAAATGGAATCCGCTTGGAGAAAAGAAAGGTGAGCAGTGGAGTTCCTCAGGGGTCGGTGCTGAGGCCTATTCTGTTTAATATATTTGTGGGAGATATTGCTGAAGGACTGGAAGGAAAAGTGTGCCTCTTTGCGGATGACACGAAAATAGCCAATAGAGTGGATCCCCTGGAGGGAGTAGAAATGATGAGAAGGGATCTCTGAACCTTAGAAGAATGGTCTAGGGTCTGGCAGGTAAAATTTAATAATAATAATAGCAAACAGTACTCCTGTTCTATATAAATTACAAGTGTAAATTTTAAGGGGCTTTGACGTTAGCTCCAGAACTTAGTAGAAGAACAGTACTGGGTAGACTTCTACGGTCTGTGCCCAGAGAAAGGCAAGGACAAATCAAACTCTGGTATACATATAAAGTATCGCATACCATGTAAATGAGTTTATCTTGTTGGGCAGACTGGATGGACTGTACAGATCTTTATCTGTCGTCATTTACTATGTATATGCGTCTGGTTTTCTTGGTTTCAGTGGACCTCTTCCCTGTGGAAGTAACAAAACTTGGCCATATCAGTGGAGGTTCTCACTGTGTTGGAAGCTTCTTCAAGTTAATTAGGAAAAAAAAGTTCAAATATTGGATCGATGAAGATTTGCACAGCATTGCCTAAAACGGCTTGATAGAAATGCTGTTGCTGTGAACTCCGATGATCCTAATACTATTATTATAATGAAAATCAGTGAAAGTACCAGAGGATTTTGAAGTGACATTGACACTGATATTTGAGGCATGTTTAAGTAGAAGTTGTTGGGAAGTTATCATTGTATTGTATATGTCCCTGCACATATAATATTCTTGTCCTATTTATTGGATGCACCTAACTCAAGGCAGTTAGGCATGCAAATGATAGGCAGGCTCAGAGGTTATAGAATACCTGACCCACTGACCTCATGCCCCTCCCAGGTCCATCCCCTCCCCTTGAAGTTGCATGCTGTAGAATTTGAGCATGCAGCTTATAGCATCTAAGGGCAGTTATATGTGTAACTGCTAACTGGTGTCGGTTAAGGCCAATTGTACTCAATTGGCTGTTCAATAATTAATTGGAGTTAAGTTACACATTCAACTGATTTTTATTGTATAGCTTGCACACAAATTTTAATGCTAGTTGGAAATTTGTATGCACAAGTTTATGGAATTACTGGGTAAGTGTCTACACGAGCGGATTCTCAGTAGAAATAGAAAAATTGTACTAATGCTGAAATTGGAGGTCCTTGAATAGAGTTGCACCTCTTTTTATAGTAAGAGTATTACTAAACATTGAGGCTACCTGTGCCAGAAGGTTTTGTTATCTGTGAAACCTAGATAGCTTCTGGTTTCTGGGATCAGAAGGTGCTTATGTTTTCCTAACAAGTGTACATAGGTAATCAAATTATTAACACTCACAGGAAAAATTTAAATCTTGGGTGTTAAAAATCAAGACTTACATAAGAAAAAGTATTTTTATATGTTCGTAATTGACCATAAGATCTCCAGGTTCTAAAATTCTAACATATCAAAAAGAAAGAAAGAAAAAAAGTTTAAACTTTAAAAAAAAATCTTACTTAAAATAAACTTATTTATAAGCTCCTGACATGGTCCATGTTCCACAAAAAGCTGTTTCAGGGAGGCAAACGAGTGCTTTCACAGGTCAGTTTTTCCATCTGAAAAATCAAATATAAAATTATTATCTCGGAGATAATTCAAACATTTATATTAATGTAGATCAAAAGGTGGCAGTTTAAATAGTACATACACATGTCCTCTTCACTATATTTAGGTGCAATGTCGAGCTGCCCTAAGGGTGTTTCCTTTCTGCCAAAGCAGATGTTACAAAGATACTCTGAGATTCTGGTTTTAAATTTCTCTTTCTTTGTCCTATATAGAACAACTGACATGGATAAAAAGATAACATTTATTACAATCAGTAGTGTAACATAGCTGAATACTGTGACGATACAGAAAACAACTAATACCAAAACTTTGGATAAGTATGGCCACTAGGGACAAGACAAGTTTGGAAAGAGTGGGAATAAGGCTGGATCCCCACAACCTAGAGAAATGCAGGGAGAGGGGAGGTTGTTCTAATCCTCCTGGAAGGAATGGAACCATCTAAAATACACAATGGGGTTCATTTTCAAAGCACTTAGATTTACAAAGTTCTATAGGTTTCTATCCTGCTTATTTTCGTACGAGAAGGCCGGCCATCTTCCGACACAAATCGGGAGATGGCCGGCCATCTCCTAAACCCAGCCAAATCGGTATAATCGAAAGTCAATTTTGGCCGGCTTCAACTGCTTTCCGTCGCGGAGCCAGCCAAACTTCAAGGGGGCGTGCCGGCAGGGTACAGAAGGTGGGACGGGGGCGTGGTTACAAGATGGCCGGCTTCGCCCGATAATGAAAAAAGAAAGCCGGCCCTGACGAGTATTTGGCTGACTTTACTTGGTCCCTTTTTGTTCATGACCAAGCCTCAAAAAGGTGCCACAACTGACCAGATGACCACCGGAGGGAATCGGGGATGACCTCCCCTTACTCCCCCAGTGGTCAACAAGCCCCTCCCACCCAAAAACAAAAATTAAAAAAACATTTTTTTGCCAGCCTCTATGCCAGCCTCAAATGTCATACCCAGCACCCTGACAACAGTATGCAGGTCCCTGGAGCAGTTTTTAGTGGGTGCAGGGCACTTCAGGCAGGCGGACCCAGGCCCATCTCCCCCCCCCCCCCCCCCACCTGTTACACTTGAGGTGGTATATGTGAGCCCTCCAAAACCCACTGTACCCACATGTAGGTGCCCCCCTTCATCCCTAAGGGCTATGTAGTGGTGTACATTTGTGGGGTTTGGGGGGGATTTGGGGGGCTCAGCACACAAGGTAAGGGAGGTATGCACCTGGGAGCAATTTTTGAAGTCCACTGCAGTGCCCCCTAGGGTGCCCGGTTGGGGTCCTTGCATGTGAGAGGGACCAGTGCACTACAAATGCTGGCTTCTCCCACAACCAAATGCCTTGGATTTGGCCGGGTTCGAGATGGCTGCCATTAGTTTCCATTATCGCTGAAAACCAATGCCGACCATCTCTAAAGCCGGCCGAAATGTTGAGATTTGGCCGGCTCTGACCTTATTATCGAAACAAAAGATGGCCGGCCATCTTGTTTCGATAATACGGTCGGGACGCCGCTTTACGGGACTGGCCTTGAAGATGTCCGCCCTTATAGATAGCTGGCCCCCTCCACTATGTAACTTTGTAAGTCTAAGTGCTTTGAAAATACACCTCAATGTCACCTATACAAAATTGCCCAGCTGTGATAACAGCAGATCATGATCAACTAGATCAAAAGAAGCACTATGGTCGAGTATAGCATCCTTTACAGCTGTAAGGGACCTCCATGGTAGAAGGATTTTGAGTCTCTATTTACAATCTTTCTTTGTCTATAGTTTCTCTTTTTCCAATTGACTACATACAGTGGCTCCATGATAGTTTATGGTTATTGAAGATAAGGTTTACGTGTAGATCACGCAAATGTGGATGAACTTTCTTTGCACATATGTGATGATTTTATAAAAGGCCCCTGTTAGAGTTTAAAACGGGTCTTAAATGTGGAAAAGTCTTTATAAAATCGTTCCTACGTCTCTCTGTCCTTTATTCTTGAGCCTGCTTTCCCTATTAGGAAACATGACCTCATCCTTTGACTCGTACTTAACCTATCTCATGCCCTCAGCTCCCAGAGCAGCAGTCACATTATAATATCATAAATTATTTTCTTTTAACTATACTGCATTTTGACAGATCTGCACAATTCTTATATATGGGCTCTACTTTTTTAACCTTTTGCTCCGCATCTTTAGTTCTTTATTTGCCTCTTAGTAGAAGATTAGTTATTTTTCTGTATTTTTGACGCTCACCTACATAACATGTGGTTTGCATCCTTGTGTCCTAGACATTGCCACTCAGCACTCATCAGAAATCTAAATGCACATTTATGTTCATCCTACATTTTGTTCTTTCCCTTTCGTTAAACATTTGTTGCCTTTAGTACTTGGAAAGAATGCTTGAGTAGTACTTTTGGTTCACTGAGAGTACAGAACAGCTCACTGGCTCTAAATAACAGGAGTAAGAATGAGAACAAGAGTAATTCATTATGGCTCCACTGTTCTTACTGCTTTTGATGTGGCTTTCTTAGATAAGCTGTCGGCGACACACTCCCTATTCAGGAAGGTCTAAGACTCTCAAAATCTACTTGCTGAGGGAAAGGCGACAGGGTCTAGGAAGGGGGGTTTTAATTAGAAACATTCAAATATTTAACAGGCGTCACAAAAGTACAGGAAAGTGCAGTTTTCCTTAGAAAATGTTCAAGTTGAAGTCATGAAAAGAAGTGGGAGGAAGGGAGGGAGGCCCTGAGGAGATATGTCAGCCGTAAGGTTATAGATGTCTAGAATAGCCTGTGAGCGGAGGTGACAGATATAGATTAGGTTGAGCAGTTGGCTAACGGAAGTGGGTGACTGGGTGCCCTGGAGTACTAGGTTAAGATATGCTTATCTACTTGTAGTTGGAAAGGGCAAATATGAAAGAAAAAACCTGACTTGATAAGGAGTGAGAGCTTACAGGCGATCAATTGTGTATGACAGACAACTCTTAAGTTTAGGCAAGACAATTTATGTTAATTTTTTTATACTAAACTATTACCTTATATTTGTTTGCCCTTTATGTCTGAGCAGTATAAAAATAAGCAGGCCCATTGATTCTTTTCTACTGTTATGTTATTGTAAACCACTTTAAAACTTGTGTGTAAATCAGTATATCAAATTATTAAATCAAATCAAAGCGATTTACTACTACTACTATTTAACATTTCTAAAGCGCTACTAGGGTTACGCAGCGCTGTACAATTTAACATAGAAGGACAGTCCCTGCTCAAAGAGCTTACAATCTAAAGGACAAATGTACAGTCAGACAAGTAGGGGTCGTCAAACTAGGGCAGTCTAGATTTCCTGAAAGGTATAAAGGTTAGGTGCCGAAAGCAACATTGAAGAGGTGGGCTTTGAGTAAGGATTTGAAGATGGGTAGGGAGGGGGCTTGGCGTAAGGGCTCAGGAAGTTTATTCCAAGCATAGGGTGAGGCGAGGCAGAATGGGCAGAGCCTGGAATTGGTGGTGGTGGAGAAGGGTACAGAGAGGAGGGATTTGTCCTGTGAGCGGAGGTTTCGGGCGGGAACGTAAGGGGAGATGAGGGTAGAGAGGTAATGAGGGGCTGCAGACTGAGTGCATTTGTAGGTAAGAAGGAGAAGCTTGAACTGTATACGGTATCTGATCGGAAGCCAGTGAAGTGACCTGAGGAGAGGGGTGATGTGAGTATATCGGTTCAGGCGGAATATAAGACGTGCAGCAGAGTTCTGAACGGATTGAAGGGGGGATAGATGGTTAAGTGGGAGGCCAGTGAGGAGTAGGTTGCAGTAGTCAAGGCAAGAGGTAATGAGAGCGTGGATGAGAGTTCGGGTGGTGTGCTCAGAGAGGAAAGGGCGAATTTTGCTGATGTTAAAGAGGAAGAAGTGACAGGTCTTGGCTGTCTGCTGGATTTAAAGATGTTCAGGCTCAGTATATCTGCTGAGTAGGCAAAGGATAATTTAATGTGAGTAAAGTTCAAACTCGGAACCTATTGAGACATTTTATGGTGGGATGGTGTTTATGGTATGAAACTCAAATGATTTCATTTTATATGCATTCAGGTACTCTATAGGTGAAGTATGGTGTTTATGTTAATGCAGTGCCTCCCAGGCCTTGTCACCTTGTGATACTGTCTTTTTGTGGTAATATGCGTAGCAGAACTCTAAAAAGCTTTCTCTAGATTTACAGTGAGGAAGTTTCTAGAGTCTGTGCTCCAAAATGTTTCTGTGCCTAAGGTCATACAAAGGAGGATGAGCTAAGAGATCCATTATTGCCATTGAATGCATCCTTCCAGGGTTTTTGGAGGTATCTATAAAAGGTCTTGTTTACCTTGAAGAGCTGGAATTTTACCCAGTCCTGGGCAGCGTATGGGGCTCAGAGTTGCAGAGGACCAGTAAAGAGAGCTGCCTCTCTACATGGCTATGTAGGCTATGACAGAAAGGAATGGAGGTCCCCTAGAACTGCTTGGCTAACAGAGGGCATGGAGAAAAGCGAAGTACCACCTGTGAGCTGCTGAAGTCTGAAGAGGACTCCTCTAGGAACACTTGGCTACAAGAAGTCTTTTATTATTATTATTAATAATAATATTTTTATAATACACCTCAAGAGGTTAGTGGGACTTGTGCATTCCATTTACCATCCTGGGAAGTCCAGAGTGTGGTGTGAGCAGGGCTTAATTTCTGGGGGAATGGGCCTGGAATACAGTTCCCATTTCTTTTAGACTTCAGAGTTACAGGGGTATTGAAAACTGGGGCTGGAGCACAACGCAGCCTGTGGTGAAGAAGATGTAAGCCTGGAGCAGAGCAGAAAACTGTCACTCTACTTCCTTGTTGTTGTTGCTCCTGCCACTAGCCCACCAGCCCTCTCCATACTTAACAGCTCCACTTCCTCATTATCCATAAATGAAACCATGGGTATAAAGGACCAAACTTTTGTGAATCCCATTCACACTCTAAGGAGGATTTTACAGAGATGCTAAGAGTGGCCCATCTGAAAGAGTGAAATTTTACCACCACAATGGGTGAGATTAAAAGCCAATGACTGAGGGTTTTTCTCGTGGGCCCCAGCCATGTCTTATACCAGTTCTGGTGGTTGTATATTCCAAACACTTCACATATTTTAATCAATAAGTAGGAAATGAAATTTCTTTTTCTACCTTTGGTCATTTTGGGTTTTTGTAATCATGTTTGTTCTAGTCTCTGTTTTCTACTTTCCTCTGTCTTCCTGTCTTATCTTAACTTTTTTACTAGGGTCTCCTTGTCCATTTAGCTTTTCTTCTCTTTCCACATTCATCATTCACCTTCCCTCTGTGTCCTATCTGCCTTGTCCTGTTCAAGTTTTCAGTTACATGATCAAATTTGTGTGCTTTGTGGAACAATTTAATGGCAACATTCTGAATTGGTTGTAATCTCAATTTCTTGGTCTCCTGGCCAACCCCCCTCAAGAGAGCATTACAGTAGTCTATACATTTTGTAACAAATGAGTGAATAAGGACATGTATGGTATCATTGTTGAAGAGATGTTGAATAGTGCAGAGGTAGCATAAATGAAAGAAACGCGTCGACTGCAGATAAAAACATATTGATGAAAAGAAACATTGGAGTCTAAAATGACTCCCAGCACTTTGATAGTCACTGGGTGTCAAAATGGACCTTCCTATCATAAGAGATGGTAAAGACCAAGGGTATAGTGTCCTATTAAATGAACATTTAGCTGCAGTTTGTCCTTTATCCAAGTTTCTAGTTGCACCTTGTTTCTATCAGCATCAATGTAGAAGCGTCTATGGAATCTAAAGGTGCCAAAATCTGAACATCGTTTGCTTATATGAAGGGTATCGGGCCTAATGATTCTATCAAAATAGGGAGTCAGAACATGAGCTACGAAAGAAAGAGTGCCCGAGTTCTTGATCTGAAAAACTAATAGAAGAATCTTAGACATTAATGAGGACAGGAAGCTATTAAATAGCATCGGTGCCAGAATGGAACCTTGGGGTATGCTGCATGGAAGTTGAGAGGGGGTGGATGTATCTGTGAAAGAAGTGAAGCCACTTAAGTTTTGAATTGTCAATCCTGAAGTTTGCCAGTCAAGAGAGGAGAGCAGGTCATGGTCTACCATATCTAAGGCGGCTGCAAATCTAGTGAAAGCAGGAGGACAGAAAGTTTCTTTGCCAGTTCTGACTGAATCGACATAGTCATCCCAATGAAAGTTGTTTCCGTATTATGATGGGGACAGAAACCTGTTAGATTATGCAGCGTCCAATGGGCATCCACAAATGCTATAAGGTAATTTAGCACAGGATATTCCACGACCTTTCAAAGGAAGGGGAGTTAAGCTATAGGCCTGTAATTATTAGCCAAATACCTGTTTTGATGAATATCCTTGATCGTTGGCTAAATAGTGGCTGCTTTCCAGAGGGTTTGTACTAAGCCCTCAGTTAAACTGATCTGAACCACGTGGGTTATATAGAGAAGACGTCCAGTGAAACGTTTTACAAGAAAGTTTGGCATAGGATCAGTTGGTGCTGTAGTAGTTTTAGCAGCATGCACTGTTCAATCCACTGCTGACTGGGTAGGTATCTCAAATCCTTCATTGTCTACTGAGCTTGGATTGTCCAACTCCACCTGAGAGGGTGTGTTCTGCATCTGGCCTAGGGGCAATGGAACAGCTGTCTGTCCAGAAGCATTCAGAGTAGTGGGGCAGTGGTAGATGGACCTACACCTGAGCTGAGCACGGGGGGGGGGGGGGGGGGGGGTAGCATCCCTGGTTCTAGCATCTATGCAGAAGAACCAAGGGACTTCACATTAGTGAAAAAATGTGAAGCTAGATCATCTGCAGTAAGGGCTGAGTTAAATTCTAATCCTACGTTGGAGCACAGATGTTCTGGAAAATACAGCTTCTTAGAGGTTGACACGTTTTGGATCAGTATGGAAAAATATTGCTTCTTATCTGCATTAATCTGCTGCTTATAATAATGGAATACACTTTGAAATTTTTGCCAATAAACTACCAAACCAGATTTTTTTGCAGTCGTTCAAAGTGACAGAGGTATCTCTCTTTATCAATTTCAGATGAGCATTAACCCATGATTCTGACTTCAGAACCTGACTATGTGATGGATTATTGGTTGATCTAGGGTCAAAGGCATTTAGCAGTGCAGCTAGCACTGTGTTCCACTGGAAGCTTGTTTCTCCAAACCAAGAGTGGTAAAGGAAGCCAAATCTACGGGCCAAGCAGCCATCATAGAGGCAGGATTCCGTCTATTGTAATCCTTTCTCTTGATGGGCAAGGATTCTGAAGAGCCAGACGTGGTGAAAGTAAGAAGAATGTGGTCAGTGTAGGCAGGGGAGAGAACAGGAAACGAGTAGCAGTAGGTCTAGTCGTTCTGGACTACAGCACCCCTTGGGGAACCAGTCACACCCCTTGGGGTCAGCATCTCTCTTCCTCCCCTCTCCCCTTAAGGCCAGCTTCTCTCCCCTCTCTCCTGTCCCCCACATCTCAGCAGGTCCAGCATCCCTTCTTCTTACTCCTCCTTTTCCGTTCTCCTGTAAGTTCTGGTATTTCTTCCTCTCTCCTCTCTGTGAGGGGTCCAGCATATCTCTCTCTCTCTCTCTCTCCTTCACAAGTTCCAGCATATCTTCCACTCCCTCCCCGCCCTGCAAGTCTAACATCTCTCTCTCCCCTCCCCCCAGCTCACCAACCTTGCATTTGTGGCTGGTAGTGCTGAAGACATACTGCCTTCCATCTTCCACACCTGCCCTCTGGAGATAGGAAGTGGTCAGAGAAGGTGGGGTGGGGCAGAACAAAGACACTGAGCCAGTTGGTTTCAGCCTGTCTTCAGCACTGCTAGCTACAAAGGCAAGATTGGCGGGTTGGAGAGGGAGTGAGAGATGCTGGGTCATAGCAGTGGAGACAAAGGAAAGGGAGGGATAAGAGAGAGATGCCAAATTGTTTGGGCGGGATGCCAGGAGCCAATCTATATGAGGAGGACACTTAGGCATATGAACTGGAAAAAGGGCCCAAATGTATATGTCATGCACCTAATGCATATGATTTGGCATGTCTGATTTTGAGTATTTTGGTATCATTTGGCCAGTGAGGAGTTTTGAAAATTTTTTGAATGGGTTTTGTGTATTGTGTATCTGGATTTTCAAAAGGAATTTGACAAAGTACTTCATGAAAAACTCCTGAGGAAATTAGAAAGTCATGGGATAGAAAGTATGGGATAGAAAGTAATGTCCTATTGTGGACTAAAAACTGGTTAAAAGATAAGAAAGCAGAGAGTAGGGTTAAATGGTCAATATTCACAAAGGAGAAGGGTAAATAGTTGGGTTCCCCAGGGGTCTGTGCTGGGACCGCTGCTTTTTAACATATTTATAAATGATCTACAGATGGGCATATTTAATGAGGTAATTAAATTTGCTGATGACACAAAGTTATTCAAAGTTGTTAAATTGCAAGAGGATTGTTTTTTTTTTTTTGTTTGTTTTTGTGGTTACATTTGTACCCCGCGCTTTCCCACTCATGGCAGGCCCAATGCGGCTTACATATTATATACAGGTACTTATTTGTACCTGGGGCAATGGAGGGTTAAGTGACTTGCCCAGAGTCACAAGGAGCTGCCTGTGCCTGAAGTGGGAATCGAACTCAGTTCCCCAGGACCAGAGTCCACCATCCTAACCACTAGGCCACTCCTCCACTCCGCAAGAGGATTGTGAAAAATTGCAAGAGGACCTTAACGAGACTGGGAGACTGTGCATCCAAATGGCAGATCACATTTAATGTGAGCAAGTGCAAAGTGATGCATGTGGGAAAAAGGAACCCAAACTATAGCTACGTGATGCAAAGTTCCACATTAGGAATCGCTGCCCAAAAAAAAGGATAAGACCATAAGAATAGCCATACTGGGTCAGACCAATGGTCCATCTAGCGCAGTATCCTGCTTCCAACAGTGGCCCATCCAGGTCACAAGTACCTGGCAGAAACCCAATTAGTAGCATCATTCCATGCTACCAATCCCAGGGCAAGCAGTAGCTTCCCCCCATGTCCATCTCAATAACAGACTATTGGCTTTTCCTATAGGAACTTGTTCAAACATTCTTTAAATCTAGCTGTCATGGTTGATATGTTGAAACCTGCTCAGTGTGCAGCGGCAGCCAAAAAAGTAAATAGAATGTTAGGAAATATTAGGAAAGGAATGGAAACCCAAAATGAGAATGTTATGCCTTTGTATCGTTCCATGGTGCAACTGCACCTCAAATACTGTATGCAATTCTGGTCACCACATCTCAAAAAAGATATAGCAGAATTAGTAAAGGTACAGAGAAGGGCGACAAAAATGATAAAGAGGATGGGACGACTTACCTATGAGGAAAGGCTAAAGTGACTTGGACTCTTTAGTTTGGGGATGAAACGGCTGAGGGCAGATATGATAGAGGTTTATAAAATACTGAGTGGAACAGGTGGACATGAATTGCTTGTTTACTCTTTCCGAAAATACTAGGACTAGGGGACATGCAATGAATCTACTTAAGTAAATTTAAAACAAACTGGAGAAAATATTTCTTCACTAAACATGTAATTAAACTCTGGAATTTGTTTCCAGAGAATGTTTTAAAAGCAGTTAGCTTAGCAAGGTTTAAAAAAAAAGTTTGGATAATTTCTTAAAAGAAAAATCCATAAGCCATTATTGAGATGGACTGGCCACGTACTTGTGTCCTGGCTTGGCCACTGTTGGAAACAGGATATTGGGCTTGATGGACCTTCAGGCTGTCCCAGTATGGCAGCGCTTATGTTCTTATGTTTGTCTTTGGAGGGGGGGGAGGGTGATGTATTTTTCCCTGTAACTGTATCGTGCCCGAAAGTACTACTTTTGAGAATGTTTTGGATTATTTTTCTATAGCATCCTGGGCACAACATCCTTTTTTTTCGTACTTTAACGAACAGGGCTGTCCCAAGGGCTGTGCAGGTGGGTAGCCACACAGAATAAAAGGGAGATGGGTGCAAAAATCACTCCTTGCCTATTGTTTTCCCTGTGGTGATATCAGAGCAGCAGGTGGGGGGGGGGGGGGGTACTAGGGGATGTGTTGCGCATGAAGCAATTCTGGCTCAGGACACGGCTGTTCACAAATTCTCTTTGGTACTTGAGTTATTTGGAGAAAGTATATTCTGTTTTAAAGAGCTCTCCAGAGAAGAGAAAAGTGGATACCCAGAGACGAGGAGAAACATACCTGCTGACCTAAAGTAAGGAGAAATTAATTATTAGCAATTACCTGCTATTCCTTTTGAACTACTTTGAACTATAGTAGTATTTTGCTAATCATCTTTTCTTGCTGCTGTTTTTGCAAAAAACATATTTTGAGGGGATATGCTATGTCTAAGTGCTTTTAAGAAAATGCCCCCTGGACTTGACTTAGAAAAATTGCACCATACTCAAAAGTTACCCGAGTGTGATAGGCAGTTTAAGACTTAGACGGCTGCCTCGCCACGCTCTCCCCTCCTTACCAACCACCAGCTTCTGAGTGTGATACCAGAGTAGGGGTTTGAGGGTAGGCCTGCGAAATAACACATCTGGACAAAGGTATATAAATGAAAATAAGTGGTTTATTAACTGAATCCTGTGTCCTGTTATGTCACAGAGCCATGAACACAAGCCTCTGTAGTATAGTAAATAAAGTCTCAAGCAGGCCACTAGCTGGAAGGACCAAAACACAGTCTATGGTTAGTGGGATGGCCATGCCCCAAACACAGCCTGTAAGTTCTTCTTGGTTTTTCTCTGAGTTCCAGCCAGACCTCAGAGCAAGGCTTGCTAGTCTCAAAACGTGAAACAAAAGTGGCTTACCTCAGCCAGGTCGCAATCGTTAGTCATAAGCTGTAGAGGCATGTACTGGGGCTCCCGTTCTTCCTTCCCTGGGCCTCCTTAACCTCAGTCTGGCCCTACCTTTTATACTTCCTGGTTCTGACTCCACCCCTTCCAGCTCACTTTCTCCCAGGGCAAGACCAGTAATCTTAAACTGGTTCAGGCTATTTGAGGGACTATTCTTAAGGGTGAGGGTCAGTGTTCTATAAACCCCCTCACACTGGATTTAAAAAAGTTTGGACAAGTTCTTGGAGGAAAATTCCATAGTCTGCTATTGAGACAGACATAGGGAAGCCACTGCTTGCCCTGGATTTGGTAGCATAGAATGCAGCTGCTATTTTCCAAGTACTTATGACCTGGATTGGCCACTATGGAAACAGGATACTGGGCTAGATGGATCATTAGTCTGACCCAGTATGGCTGCTATTATGTTCTTATGTAATATCGCTGCTAATTTGTAAATTGCTAGCTCCATGCAAGGTCTGCTTCTGTACCGCCTTGGCACTAACCAGTCAGTGCTGTGGTGGTCAGAGCCGATATTCAGATTTACTGCCTGGTCAACTGCCACTGAATATTGGTGATGGGCTCACTCAGCATTTTTTTAAGCAGGCAAGAGCCTTTCCTGCTTGCTTATACCAGTCTGATTACCAACCCTTGTGTTTTCAATCTGACCGAAGACCATTAGAAGGAAGCAGATATGGTGGCAGCATCTTAAATTTTAGCCACATATTTGAATCCAGAAAAAGTGAGACAGGAGAGGCTGGGGGGTGGGAGGGGCAGTGGTGTGCTGGAGCTGGCTCGCAATAGGCAACTGTTAGGCTTTTAAGAATTTTTGGGAGCAGGTTGTTAAAGTAGCCCCCCCACCCACCCGGCTCCCAAAATTTGGGCTCGGGGTCCCTCCGTGTGTCGGCCTCCCATGTGGCTCGAGTAACTCCCCACTGCCCTCTCGAATGCAGCACCTCTCTCCTTTGTTGTTCACACCCCGCCATCTGGTACCTTTCTTCATGCTGTGATAAATTTTTTAATGCAGTGCTGGCACCGTTAGCAATAGCAGGCTGCTTCAGCCAATCCCGGGGACCTTTCTTCAGCTGTGGCCCGCCCCTTCCTTTCTCAGAGGGTGGGACATGCTGAGGGAAGGCCCCTGGGGTTGGCTGAAGCAGCCTGCTGTTGCAGATGGTGTCGGCACTGCATTAAAAACAAATTTTAATCGTGGCAAGAAGAGAAGTACCAGATTGTGGGAGGAAGACAAAGAGGGAGACAGGTGCTGCATTGGGGAGGGGGCAACGAGGGAGACAGGTGCTGCATTGGGGAGGGGGCAACGAGGGAGACAGGTGCTGCATTGGAGAGGGGGCAACGAGGGGGTCAGGTGCTGCATCGGGGAGGGGGCAATGAGTGAGACAGGTGCTGCATCAGGGGGCAGTGAGGGAGATGTGCTGCATGGGGAGGGCAATGAGGGAGACAGGTGCTGCATCGGGGGAGGGGGAGGGAGAGACAGAGTTGCTGCATCAGGAGGGGCAGGGAAGGACAGAGTTGCTGGATTGGAGTGCAAGGAAGGAAAGAGAGATGCTGGACAGGGAGGTCAGGTAGGGAAGAAAGATCCAATGAGGGCAGTGAGGAAGGGGGGTGTGGAAATGGAAAGAGGTGCTGGACTTGGGGGGGGGGGGGGCAAGAAAAGGAGGGAGGTGCAGGGAAAAAAGGAAGAGGAAGAGGTGCTGGCCCTGCAAAGGGGAGACAGAACAGGAGTGAAGGAAGAGAAAGGAACATTTGCTGAACCTCTTGGGGGAGCAGAGAGAGAGATGCTGGCACATGGCAGGGGGCATAGGGACAGAGAAGAGTTAAGTTGGATAGGGCAAGAATAGGGACACTAGGATGGGGGATGCTCATCATGGCAGAAAAAAACGTTGTGATTCTGGGTCAGATAGATAGGAATTCAGAGAGAAGATGAATGGTGGACATGAAGAGAATTGCCAAATGTACCAGGAGACTCTGGCAAAACAGTTAAGAGAAGAAGGAGGAAAGCAGAAGCTGACTGGGACCAACACAATAAGAAACATAAAATAACTGAAGTGACAAAGTTAGAAAAAATCATTTTGTTTTCTTTTTATTGATTAGAATATGTCAGTTTCTGGAATGTGCGCCAGCCAGAACTTGTTTTAAACATGGCTGGAGGCCCAAAAGAAAAACCTCACTCATTGGCCTTAATCTCTAGCATAGCGGTGGTAAATTTCCAGCTTTGAGATGAGCCACCCTTAGCGTCTTTGAACTTCCCTTTACCTTCGTGGTCGGAGATACCGAGCACCGCCAGCCAAATAGAGTTCTGCCATTTTTTCCGACTCTGATCAGGATTCTGGAACTTCTGCATGTTACTCGGAGCCAGAAACAAGCAGTAGGGAGCGGTGGCAGTGCATTTATTTGGCTGGCGGGGCTCAGCATCCCTGCCAGCAAATGTATGCCTAGCATGCCCGCACCGGGGGGGAGGGGGGAGGAGGAGAGAAGAATAGGTTGCTGCTCTTCCCACCCCCCTCCCCAGTTGCAGAGCTGGCTATGCCCAGAGAGAAAGCCCATTGTTAAAAATTTCCCAGCACCCCCACTGGGAAGGGGGAGTCTAAGGAGAGTGAATGCTTTGAGGACAGCATCTGGTGAGGGGGAAGGAGGGGAAGAGGAGTAAGGGCTGAAGATAGGGGCTTACACTTGGGTGTGGCGAGGCAAGAGAAATGGTGGTGGGGGGAGAGGTACATGATATGAATGGATAGATTAAGAGTGCTGCACCAGGTTAGATTAGGAGTGTTATCGTACTACTACTACTACTACTTAACATTTCTAAAGCGCTACCAGGGTCACGCAGCGCTGTACAATTTAACAAGGAAGGACAGTCCCTGCTCAAAGGAGCGTAAAATCTAAAGGACAAAGTATGCAGTCAATCAAATTGGGGCAGTCTAGGTTTCCTGAATAGAGGTAAATGGTTATGTGCCGAAAGCTACATTGAAGAGGTGGGCTTTGAGCAAGGATTTGAAGATGGGCAGGGAGGGGGCTTGGCATGTGGGCTCAGGAAGTTTATTCCAAGCATAGATTGAGGCGAGGCAGAAAGAAGGTGGGCGGTTTCCTCTTCGGTGATATCAGAAAAAGAGGAGAAGGAGGCCTGGGTTGATTGGTTGAAGGAGTGGGTTAAAGGGTGAAGAGGAGGAGGTGGGAATTCAAGGTTGATCTGCACCTTGTCGCAGAAGTAGTCAGCCAGTGATTGAGGAGAGAGTGAGGGGAGGTGGGAGCGGAGGGCACTTTAAGGAGGGAGTTAAGGGTGGCGAAGAGACGACGAGGGTTGGAGCCGAGAGAATTAGTCAATTGGGTGTAATAGTCCTGTTTGGCAAGGAATAGGGAGGACTGGAAGGAGGATAGCATGAATTTGTAATGAATGAAGCCGGTATGGGTGTGAGATTTTCTCCAGAGGCGTTCAGCAGATCGGGTGCAGGAGCGAAGGTATTGGATGCAAGGGGTCAGCCAGGGCTGAGTATTAGTACGCCTTGTGGGAGGGGAGATGGATGGTGCAAGGGTATCCAGAGCAGAGGAGAGAGTGGCATTGTAAGCAGAGACAGCCTTGTCGACAGACTCGGAGGACATGATGGAAGGGAGGAGATTAGAGATACTAGAGGATAAGGTGGGAGGGTCGACTGCCTGGAGATTCCTGAAAGTAGTGGTTAATGTTGGGCGAGACTGAGGGGGAGGGTGATGAAGTGTGAAGGTGATTAGGTGATGATCTGAGAGAGGAAGAGCTGAGGTGCAGAAACTGGAGAGTGAGCAGGTAGAGGAGAGGACAAGGTCAAGACAATGGCCAGTTTGGTGAGTAGGGGTGGTGGAGCTTAGCTGGAGGTTGAAGGAGGATGTCAGAGTGAGGAACTGAGAAGCGTAAGAGTCAGATGGGTCATCAGCGTGTATGTTAAAGTCTCCAAGAATGAGGGACGGAGATAAGGGTTCAAGAAAGACAGAGAGACAGGCATTGAAGTCGGTAAGGAAGGAAGAGAGGGACTTATCAGGAGGGCAGTAAATGGCTGCAACTCTGAGTAGCATTGGGTAGAATAGGGAAGAAATACACTCACCATATATTCCTCTGGCTCCTCCCTCCAAAACAAATTATTGGTTGGGGAGACAGAGGCAGAAGTTGGTAAGTTATTGTTTTGACTATATGTGTTATTATTATTATGTTAAATACATTAAATTTTATTTTAATTTTCACTGTATTAAATTTTACAGCGTTGGTGGTATGTTTTTATAAGACACAATAACATATATGTCCTTTATTTTTTTAATTATCTGTTTTGTATTGATTTATATGAATTTACATGACTGAAACAGTATTTAACCACAATGAGAAATGTCCTGGAGTGTGCTGGAGAATGAACATCTGTTGTTGGTTTTCTATCCTGTATGCCAACATCTGAGACTTAAGAATGATCTGTGTGGTCTGTCTACCCCAGTTCCAGATGTGTATGATATTGGCAGGGGATAATGATGGGTAGAGAGACTGAAGTTTATTCTGTAGTAATACATATAGTCCTTAAGATCTTGCCACATTGAGGGACATTCTGCATTGTGTTTTAAGATCAGAAGGCTTGTTAAGAATTTAAACGATCTGGGGCATAAGACTGATAACACCCTCCCCTCCCCCTAAAAATGTGAAAACTAAAAAAGAAAAATCATAAACGCCTCCTCTCTTCAAGGACAATCCCATAACAAGAGGGGAAAGCATGCAGAGCATTGCTTAAAGAATGTTTTCCAACTCCTTTGCATATAAATGAATGTGCATATGTGCGTTGGGAGGAGGGGAATTGATGAGTATGTGTGTTTGTGTTTTTCTCTGCATGTGTGCGTTTGTGTTTCTCTGTGCATAAAACATGGTTTTACCAAAGGTAAATCGTGCCAAACAAATTTGATTGAATTCTTTGACTGGGCGACCAGAGAACTGGATCAGGGATGTGTGCTAAATGTAATCTACTTGGATTTCAGCAAAGCCTTTGACACAGTTCCTCATAGGAGGTTCTTAAACTTGAAAGGTTGAAGTTAGTACCCAGAGTGGTGAATTGGATTAGAAACTAGTTTACAGACAGACACCAGAGGGTGGTGGTCAATGGAATTCATTCTGAAGAAGGAACGATGAGTAGCGGAGTGCCTCAGGGATGGGTGCTGGGACCGATTCTGTTCAACATATTTGCGAGTGACATTGCCGAAGGCTTAAAAGGTAAGGTTTGCCTTTTTGCAGATGATACTAAGACTTGTAATAGAGTGGACACCCTGGAGGGAGTAGAAACATGAAAAGGAATCTGCAGAATGGTCTAATGTTTGACAATTAAAATTTAATGCAAAGAAATGCAAAGTGAGTCGTTTGGAGAGTAGAAACCCAAGGGAACTGTATGTCCTAGGAGGTGAGATGTTGATATGCACAGATAGGGAGAGGAATCTTGGGGTTATGGTATCCGAGGACTTCACAGTAAAAAAAAAAAAAACAGTGTGACACAGTGGTGGCTGTAGCCAGAAGGATGCTAGGCTACATCGAGAGAGGACTAACCTGCAGAAGAAAGGCGGTGCTAATGCCCCTGTACAAGTCACTGGTGAGGCCCCACCTGGAGTATTATGTTCAGTTTTGGAGGCTGCATCTTGCTAAGAATATAAAAAGACAAAGTGGTCCAGAGGAAGGTGACAAAAATGATATGGGGTTTGTGTCATAAGACATATGAGAAGAGACTGGAAGACCTGAATATGTATAGCCTAGTGGAAAGAAGGGATAGGGGAGATATGATACAGACATTTAAATACTTTATAGGTGTTAATATAGGAACAAATTAACAAATGTCTTCCAGAGAAGGGCAAATGGTAAAACTAGAGGACATGAACTGAGGTTTCAGGGTGGTAGACTTAGGAGTAATGTCAGGAAATTCTTTTTCACGGAGAGGGTGGTCAATGCCTAGAATGTCTTCCCGAGGGAGGTGATAGAGACAAAAACAGTCACAGAATTCAAAAATCACTATTCGGTCGAATATGAATAGTGTATTTGGACACTATTCTGGGCTGAATAGAATATGAATATTTGGTACAGCCCTAGTGGACAGTATGTGGGATGGTGGGAGAGTTGCACAGGATACTGTGTGGAAATGGAGCAGTTGGTGGGGTGGTGTAGCAGACATAGGCTAGGTTTTGGCAGTGGGGGCAGTTTAGGGATGGGGCAGCTGTGAAGGAGTAAGGTTTTTTTTTTGGGGGGGGGGTGATTGGGGGCAGTTTGGGGGTTTGGAAGAGTAGGGAATTCCACCTTTTAAATTGCCTTTCCCTGTTCTCTATCTGCTACGTTTGTGGAGGGCCGCAGACCACATGGTGGGCATAACATGGCAATCATTCACACCAAGCACCCCTCCCCCCCCCTGACTGGATACCACTTCTGGTTCCTGCATTTCTTTTGAAAAGCCTGCCAAGAGTTTTATCAGCAAGGCTAGAGTGACTCTATGGGTTGGTGGCCCAGTGTTTTCTTAATTTTCTTTGCTCTGGCTTGCTGACACAGAGTCTGGGCCCAGTGATGGTGAGCCTTTAGGAGCAGCAAACAGTACTGGTCACCTGCAGCCTTTTTTGGCTTGGTAAAGAGTGTAGTCTGAGTGCTGTGGGGCCAGGTGGTTATTTATTGCTATATATACCCCCATCTAGAGGCCTTTCTTACATCCCCTCCAGGTACTCTTAGTCCAGCTGTCATGGTCTGTCTTACATCCGTATCCCCTAGTCACCAGGACAACATTCAGCTCATGAAAGATACTACAGGCATGGGTCGTTTCCACAATGCTCCACTCTTGATTTCCCTTCCCCTCCCCCCCCCTAAAAAAATTCTTTGGTCTAGTGGACTCCTCTCAAGAATTCAGCCCCCCATGTGCCTTAAAAAGGAGGCAGGAGTGATGCCCATTTCACTCTTGCTTCTACACCACCATCTTCCAAAATGTTGGCACCAGACTCCGCATTCTACATCCTGTCAAATAAAGGAATTTTTTCCCCTTATTTGGTAATCTAGGAGGAACCTACCAAATAAGGCAAAAATGCCCTTATTTGTTAGGCTGACCCAGGATGTACCACATCCGATTAGGCACTGCTATTTTGGAAGATGATGATGAGCAGAGGCAGGAACAAGTGGGCATCACTCCTGCCTCCTGTATTTCCTGTTAAAAGTATGTGGGGAGGAGGGGATTAGATTCCACTAGACCACCAGGGATTTTTTGTTGGGTGTTGGAGGGGGGAATTGGAGGATCAGAGAAAGAGGGGTCAAGGGGTGGGAAGTTTGGGGATCAGAGGGGGGGTCATCTCTGAGATAGATCAGAGTTGTTATCTTTGGGAGTGGGTTGGGGGTGACTAGCAACAAAAAGAAAAAAGATATTAAATCCTCACAGATTATATCGCTGAAGAACGAGCTATCCTCAGGTAAGGTATCTCCACATCATTCAAACAGCAAATACCTCCACTATGGAACTCTCTACCTATTGCCATCAGAACAGAAAACAGCTACCTCAGCTTCAGGAAGAGGCTTTGTCTTCCCAAAGACTGCTTCATAACAATCCATTGACTTCTACCTCCTAGTATCATCCATTATCCTTTTCTATAATGTTTTTTGTTTCGTGCATTACACCAGTGGTCTCTAATTGTTCTCATACCTCACACTAACAATATCGGCTTTTGTCTCACCTAGCATGTAAACCTCACTGAGCCCTGGAAAGTGGATATTAGCGATATACAAGAATTTAATTGATTTTGATTTGCTATCACATTGGCCTTAAAGGTGGTGTTTTGGATTGGTTTCATCCCTATCTTTCCTCTAGATAATATATTGTGAATCATCATGGCACTTTATGCAGTTGCTTTACCATTGCCTGTGGAGTCCCTCAAGGCTCTATATTAACACCAATTGTGTTCAAAATCTTCTTGGCGCCACTTCTAACTCTTGCTTGGTCCTTAGGATCACAAGCTTTATTTTATGCAGCTGACATCCAAATTCCGATACCCATTAACCCTTCCAATCCTCAAAACATTCGTTCGTTCAATGATAAACTCTCTCAGGTAACAACTTGGCTTGCAGATAATAAGTTAAGCCCGGAAAAATCCAAGATGGTATTGTTCTCTGATCCTCCCTCCTTGACACTCCTTGCACCATTTCTACTTTGTGATGTCCAAATACCACTGGCCCACACTATAAAACTTCTGGGAGTCTTGCTTGACCACTCTTTCAATTTTCAACCACAAATTTCCTCTTTAATTTGACACTGCTTCTTTAAATTACGCTTGATCCGATCAAATAAATCACTCCTTCATCCCTCTGCCATACATATTGTAGTTCACTCTCCTGTTCTTAAACAAATAGATTATTGCAGCTCACTGTATAAGGGCTTGAGGGAAAAAGACTTGCGTCTTATCCAATTAATTCAAAACACTTCTATTGATTACAGGCTCAAAAAATTTGATCATTTCACCCGTCTTCTCAAAAGTGCACACTGGTTGCCAGTTCAGCTTAGTCACATCTAAGATTCTTCTATTAGTTTTTCAGATCAAGAACTCGGGCACTCTTTCTTTCGTAGCTCATGTTCTGACTCCCTATTTTCCACCTCGTGCTCTTCCTGGTTGTGCCTACATTTCAACATATTAGATACATTACTACACATCACTCAGTTTTTCAATTGTTGGTCCCATTTTATGGAATTCCCTCCCATCTCATCTTAGATTGCAGACCTCTCTGGTGAAACTTAAATCCGACCTTAAAACATTTCTCTTTGAAGTTGCTTTTGTACTTTCTTGAGGTTGTCCCTGGGCCAGGCCTGCAGGTCATGTCAGATTTGCTGCTCTAATTCCTTGCTGTTCTCTGCTGCCCTCTTTCCTGTCATAAGTACATAAGTATTGCCACACTGGGACAAACCAAAGGTCCATCAAGCCCAGTATCCTGTTTCCAACAGTGGCCAATCCAGGGTACAAATACCTGGCAAGATCCTGAAAAAGTTCTATACATTTTATGCTTCTTATCTCAGAAATAAGCAGTGGATTTTCCTTAAGTCAATTTAATAATGATCTATGGACTTTTCCTTTAGGAAGCTGTCCAGTCCTTTTTTAAACCCCACTATGCTAACCGCCTTTACCACATTCTCTGGCAATGAATTTCAGAGTTTAATTACACATTGAGTGAAGAAAAATTTTCTCCGATTCGTTTAAAATTTACTACTTTGTAGCTTCATCGCATGCCCCTAGTCCAAGTGTTTTTGAAAAGCGTAAACAAATGATTCATGTCTACCCGCTCCACTCCACTCCACTCATTATTTTATAGACCTTTATCATATCAGGCTCACCGGTCTATAATTTCCTGGATCCCCACTGGAACCTTTTTTAAATATCGGCATTGCATTGGTCACCCTCCCATCTTCTGGTACCACGCTTGATTTTAAAGATAAATTACTTATTACTAATGATAGGTCTGCCAGTTCATGTTTCACTTCTATCAGTACTCTGGGATGAATACCATCCGGTCCAGGAGATTTGCTACTCTTCAATATGGCAAATTGCCCCATTATATCCTCTAGGTTTTTAGAGATTTCATTCAGTTTCTCTGACTCGTCGGTTTTGAATATCATTTCTGGCAGCAGTATCTCTCTCAAAGTTCCTCGATGAAGACCGAAGCAAAGAATTCATTTAATCTCTCCGCTATGGCTTTGTCTTCCCTGACTGCCCCTTTTACCCCTCGGTCATCTAGTGGTCCAACTGATTCTTTTGCTGGCTTCTTGCTTTTAATATACTTTAAAAAAAATTTACTATGTGTTTTTTGCCTTCCAACACAATCTTTTTTTCAAAATCCCTTTTTGCCTTCCTTATCAGCACTTTGCATTTGACTTAACATTCCTTATGCTGTTTCTTATTAATTTCAGTTGGTTCCTTCTTCCATTTTCTGAAGGATTTTCTTTTTGCTCTAATAGCTTCCTTCACCTCACTTTTTAACCATGCTGCTGCTGTTTGGTCTTCCTCCCTTCCTTCCTCCCTCAGACCTGGCATTCCAAGTTCCTGTATTGTGCTTACTTTCATCTTCTACACAGTTCTTTGCATCGGAGTGGAATAGCTAATAGGCTCAATAGCATTGATTTTTCATATATTGTGTGTCTAACTCAAGGTTTTGTGCAGGATTAGCACCCATCCTGTGTGCCAGTGCAGGATGTGCTTCTACCATCAGTTAAGCAGTGGGGGTGTCATGTCACTGACACCTCCCTCATCCCTCTAGCCAACCAATGTTTTGGCAGGTGATAAGCCTGGTGGGTCAGGTTAAGTAAGAGGGGGCCTTCCTAAAATACTTTAAAATTAGGACTCCACAGGATTATGCTTTAATTACGTTTTATGCCCTTTCTTAGTGTTGCTGTTTCAACCAGAGAGGATATATTGAAGGGCCACCAGTCTAAAGTTACCTTGCTAATTTCCATACACCTGGTTTACCATTGTAGAAGTTTAATGATATCAGGAGAAGGTGGAACAGACCACCCTGCACCTATCTGATGGTGGTCTTTGTGATTATTTTACAACCTGCTGTCTGATGTATGTATTCCTCTGCAGGAAAGCTTTTGTAAAGATTCTTGTTTCTGTCATGTGACCTGCTTCCACATCAGCAGGTGTTCTGGGACAGCCTTTGAGAAAAACCTTTTTTCTTTAAGGGGGAGGGTCAATGAATGACTCTTCCTGAGTGTCAGCCATATTCTGAAGTTGCTGCTCTAGAGAGTATTTCATTCAAACCCTCAGTGGTTTTGTGAACAGATTTATTGCAGCTGTATGAAACGGCTATTTTTTTTTCACCTTTGCAGGCATTAGCAGAGTATGAAATGAATGGTTATCACAAGTCTTTACTTACCTGCTATTTATAATCATATTTTCATTTCATTATCTGAACTATGGATTGCCAAGAGGTCTGGGAAAGAATTGCACTTCTGATTCACTGTGTGTTTTCTATAGTGCTGTAATGAATGCAAACATTTACCTGAGATGACAGCAAGGAGCAATATGAATCTGATGCTGAGTATTCTCTGTACCACTTAAGAGACATTTAAGTCAGACTCTATTCCTAAGCATTACTTTTTTAGAAACACTGTTTTAGAAATTTGTCAGCTTTCCATTGTTTTTACCTATCATCAGCAGGGTTTGAGTTTATGTTGAGTTGCATATTGTTGGATAATGAGAGATCTAGGTTACACCTAGCCTGTCAGATTTTCAGGATATCTATAATGAATACGCCTAGGATTGTTTTGCACGCAATTGAGGTAGTGCATATGCAAATTTCTCATTCATATTCATTATGGATTTTTTGAAAACTTGAGTGGCTAGGTGTGTCCCGAGGATTGGGTTGAGGACCCCTGCTTCAGATCACAGCTAATAAGATAAGACAGTACTGTATTTTAAGAGCTACAAATCCATGCATTTAGTGTGGCAAAACAAGGACCAGCTCAGTCTGTCCTTCATGATCTGGAACTGTTGGGTAGACCTTATTTTCCCACTTGCTTAGTAGTCTCTTAGGCACTAAAAGAAATTAGTGCCCTTGTGGTTTATAAATAGATTGTTTTGTTAGCGAAAGCGGTATGAATTCAGAATCCAAATACATGAAGAAAGTGTTACCCCCCCCCCCCCCCAGTTGGGTTTTTTTAATGCTTTTGCAAATTAATCCAGTCTACAGCAATTTGTACAGGAGTTGCAGATTATACCATGATAATGGTCTATAAAATTATGAGGTCCATGTAACAAGTAAATAGGATTGGTTGTTTCCTTTTCAAATGGTATTAAGTTCCGAAGACATTCCCATGAAATTAACAGGTAGCACATTTAAAACAAATTGAAAAAAAGGTGTGTGTGTGTGGTGGGGAGGGGTTTATCACTCAGTGCACAATCAAGCTGTATCATTTGTTGCCTGGGAATGTACTCAAGGCAGTTGGCATAGCTGAGCTGAAAAAAGGGAGGGAAAGCCACCTCTTGCCCTTAATCTGCTCTTTAGATTCCGCCAGGTACCTGTTACCCTTAATTGGCTACTGTTGGGCTCAGCTGACTTTTGGTTGGACCCGGGCATGGTGTGTGTGTGTGTGGGGGGGGGGTTATTTTTATAGATCTTTATTGAAATCCCAAGCAGTAAAAAGCAGCACATGAAGGAACAATTCAAATGATAAAGAAATTATAAGTCAAAAGCATAAACTGAGACATGGGATCAAGCAAAATGAATTTTTTCCAAGTGAAATCTCTAATCATTTAAACAGGATATTTCAGTATCTTTCTTTTTAAACCCCGTCCTCTAGTATATTGAAAAAGAGGAATCCAGAGTTGGAGGTATGAATAAAGTTGGATGTTTGCCTTGTTGCCTGTCTCTGACCTGGATATCAGGAAAGCTTGCATCAAGCTCTTCAGTTGTAGTCATTTCGGGATTTTCAGATATGTGACATCCTTTCTGTCTGCTGGGCAGTATATGCTGGGAACCGAGGTTAACGGAAAAGTCCTATTGTGATGTAATTATTCTTATGGTTAGCGTGGTGGACTTTGGTCCTGGGGAACTGGGTTCGATTCCCACTGCAGGCACAGGCAGCTCCTTGTGACTCTGGGCAAGTCACTTAACCCTCCATTGCCCCAGGTACAAATAAGCCGCATTGTATACAATATGTAAGCCGCATTGAACCTGCTATGAGTGGGAAAGCGCGGGGTACAAATATAACAAAAATTATGTTGTGACCCTCCAGTGGAAAACTCAAATGCAGGCCCTAAATCAACAATTCCAGTTGGCTTTTTTAGGATAATTTTTGTGCAAACCATTTTTCTCAACTTCAAAATGTATAGATTAGGGGGTTTTATTCCATTTGTGATGAAGCAACAGAAACTGTATATGTTGTAATTAAAAAGAAAGTTTATAGGGCAAATTATTTTCTTGTAGTTTTTGAAATGTTTTGTGATTTGAAAAGTTTCCTTGCATATTAACATGGGCACTTCTTTCTTCCTCTTTTATGATTTTTATTTTGTAATTTATTTTTCTTTTAGTGAAAATCTGCAAATTTAACAGAGAAAAAAAAAGGCCTGATGTGATAGAAGACGAGAACAAGCTTGCCTACCCTGGTCTAATCAATTCAGAGGTTGGATTCAGGTAATAATTCTGCCTGTTAATTGTCATCATTAGCTGATGGATGTGATGTAATCTTATTGGCCAAAAGATGATAGCATTACACACACAGCATTGTCATACCAGTCGTGACAAGATGACGTTCTGTGGTGAATGTCTCCATGCTGTGTCAGATATGACCATGATTTGAGTAACTTTTGACCTTTCACCATGCATTATCCAATACTTGACTGGACACGATGACACTCGATATGAAAGGTGTATCTTTCACATTAAAATAGTTTTAGAACAGGTTGTGTGTGTGAAAAGTCCAGAAAGAGAAGATGTGAGGTATCTATGTGCCTTTATAAAATAGGCTTGTACAGTGACCCTGTGTAGTTCACAAATGATTTTGCACCAATTTAATCCTTCTCTTCATTATGGAATGCATACATCACTCAGAGCACACCCTTGAGGACATCACTGCACACTGTGCATATCAATGGTGTAGCCAGACTGCAAGTTTTGGGTGGGCCAACAGGCATTTGCTATCCTTCCCTCCCCTCCCCTCCCCCAGCTGATCTTAAAGTTTAAATACCTTAGCTGGCGGGGATCCCGAAGCCACTAGTTGGTTTTGTCTCTCTCTATTCCATATCATCAAGCTGATCAATCCATAGACTGGTGGGTTGTGTCCATCTACCAGCAGGTGGAGATAGAGAGCAAACTTTTGCCTCCCTATATGTGGTCATGTGCTGCCGGAAACTCCCCAGTATGTTCTCTATTTCAGCAGGTGGTGGTCACACACAGCAGCAGCTCTGGCTAGGCCTCCAAGCCTAATCCTTAGGTTTTGTTGAGGCCTGGGGTTGAGGGCTCTTTTGAGCAAGTGCAAACCTGGTGGTGCCAGGTCCCTCCTTTTCTCCCCCCTCCCGCTGGCTCCGTTTAAAAAAAAAAAAAAAAAAAATTTTAAACGTCTTTAAAGGCGTTTATTTTGACGTTTATTTAAACGTTCATTGCAGCTACTCACTGGGACACCAGTTCGTTACAGCTCGGAGCGGCAAGCAGGTAATTTTACCTTTTTATAGCGGGCAGGGGGTTCCCCGATTCTTCTCCTCGTGGCATATGGCGTCGGAGGGCGAGGGCGCAAAGGGTCGCTCCCCGGATCGCTGGAGCGCTTCTAGAGGGGATGCGGGGGTTTTACAGCCTGATTCGCCCTTGATGGGTGACAGTTTAGTGACCGAAGAATGTCCCGGTCCTTCCTCCGGCGTGGCGGTTTTTCCCGCCATAAACGCCCATCCCCCGCTCCTCGCCTCCGCCATCTTGGCCGGCCACGCGGCTCGGACGGCTTCTTCGGGGGCCGCCCTTGAGGTTGGAGACATTAATGCCATGAACGCCCTTAATTTTGGCGACGGCACAAAACCGGCTAATGTTAAGAGCCGTTCTTCCCGCGCGGCTCCTTCGCGGAGTTTCGCGCCGGACGCCATTTTGGATGCGCAGCATGTCTCTCCCCCGCTATTTCGAGCGCCGGTTGAGAGTGCGTCTAGGGCTGTTGCCCAGGCTGCGGAAGTGCACAGTCTGGGGGGTTTCTCCCCCGAGTTTGTTTTGCTGCTGCATCAGGCCTTCCTCATGCACAACGCTGCCCCTGCTCCCTCGTCTGGTAAAGAGGTTGAGGTTCCCAGAGGCAAACGCCCTCGGGTTGATTCCCAGGCCTTGGAGGAATTTGTCTCCTCCGATGTAGATGAGGGCAGCGTGTCTGAGGTCTCCCAACGGTCCTTTGCGGATTCCTTGGAGGAGACGGATCCCCGCTCGGTTGGAGCGGATGACCCCTCTGCAGCGCGGCTTTTTAGCCCAGAGGATTTGCCCAACCTGTTGTTACAGGCCATGGACACTTTGAAGATTTCCTCTCCGGAGGACGTCTCTCCCTCAGCCCCTGTTGGCTCTGCCATTATGCTGGGGACGAAGCACCCGCCTAGAACCTTCCACGTGCATGATGCCATGCACACCTTAATTTCGGCTCAATGGGATGCCCCAGAAGCGAGCCTTAAAGTGGCTAGGGCTATGTCCCGCCTCTATCCTTTGGCTGTGAGTGAGCGTGAGGCCTATCTGTGGCCTACCGTGGATTCTTTAATCACTGCGGTGACTAAGAAAACGGCGTTGCCGGTGGAAGGTGGCACGGCCCTAAAGGACGCCCAAGACAGAAGATTGGAGGCGGCCTTAAGGTCGTCCTTTGAGGCGGCTGCTTTAAGTTTGCAGGCCTCAGTTTGCGGCTCCTATGTGGCCAGGGCGTGCCTGACTATGGTGCAGCGGGCTTCCCCCTCGGATCATTCCTTGAGGGCTGATTGGCCGGCCCTGGAATCGGGCTTAGCCTATTTGGCAGACTTGCTGTATGATGTCTTGAGAGCCTCAGCTAAAGGCATGGCTCAGACAGTCTCTGCGCGGCGGTGGCTTTGGCTGAAACATTGGTCTGCTGACCACGCCTCTAAATCCCGCCTGGCTAGATTGCCTTTTAAAGGCAAGCTGCTCTTTGGGGTCGAGCTGGACAAAATCGTGACCGAAATCTCGGCACGTCTAAGGGCAAGAAGTTACCAGAGGTCAGGGCTCGGGCTAGTGCTCGTCCCGGTACCTCCAGAGGACGGTTTCAGGAAGCCCGTCGGTACCGCCCGGGCAGGTCGGGTTCTTCTGCCCCCTCTTCCTTTAAGAGGAATTTCTCCCCCAAGCAGCATTCCTTTCGCAGAGACCGCCGTCCCGGAGGTGCTCCCTCCGGTCCTCCCCCAGGGTCTCGTACCCAATGACGGGGTCTTGGTCCATGCCCCAGT
The DNA here is from genome assembly GCF_901765095.1 of Microcaecilia unicolor. Lineage (NCBI taxonomy): Eukaryota > Metazoa > Chordata > Amphibia > Gymnophiona > Siphonopidae > Microcaecilia > Microcaecilia unicolor. Next base: position 598,322,636 of record NC_044032.1, read on the forward strand.
GCAGATTGGAGGACGGCTGTCCTCGTTTCTGGGCGAGTGGACCACAATAACTTCAGACGCTTGGGTGCTGGAAGTCATCAGAGACGGCTACAAGCTAGAGTTCTGCCGACCCTTAAGAGACGGGTTTGTACTCTCTCCCTGCAAGTCTCCGGTCAAAGCTGTGGCAGTGCAGCAGACTTTGGACAATCTGATCCGCCTGGGTGCGGTCGTTCCGGTGCCAGAAAGTCAGCTTGGCAAGGGGCGTTACTCCATTTACTTTGTGGTACCAAAGAAAGGAGGTTCTGTCCGGCCTATCCTCGACCTCAAAGGGGTCAATCGGGCCTTGAAAGTGCGGCACTTTCGCATGGAGACTCTCCGCTCTGTTCTAGCGGCAGTGAAGGCAGGGGAGTACCTGGCATCCTTGGACATCAAGGAAGCATACTTGCATATTCCCATCTGGCCTCCTCATCAACGCTTTCTGCGTTTTGCAGTCCTGGGCCGACACTTCCAGTTCAGAGCCCTCCCTTTCGGGTTGGCTACTGCTCCGCGGACCTTTTCCAAGGTAATGGTGGTCATAGCGGCCTTCCTGCGAAAGGAAGGAGTACAAGTCCATCCTTATCTGGACGACTGGTTGATCCGAGCCCCCTCTTATGCAGAGTGCGGCAAAGCTGTGGACCGGGTAGTTGCTCTTTTGAGCTCCCTGGGATGGATCATCAACTGGGAGAAGAGCCAGCTGCGCCCGACTCAGTCCCTGGAGTATCTGGGAGTTCGATTCGACACCCAAGTGGGCAGAGTGTTCCTGCCAGACAATCGGATTGTCAAACTTCAGGCTCAGGTGGACCAGTTCCTAGTAGCCTCTCCTCTTCGGGCTTGGGACTATGTGCAGCTGTTGGGCTCTATGACGGCCACGATGGAAGTAGTGCCCTGGGCCAGGGCTCATATGAGACCACTTCAACACTCTCTGCTGCAGCGCTGGACTCCGATGTCGGAGGATTATGCTGTGCGCCTTCCCTTGGATCCAGCAGTGCGCAAGGCGCTGAGGTGGTGGATGCAGACAGACAAGTTGTCTGCGGGAATGCCTCTGGTGACCCCAGAGTGGATTGTCGTCACGACGGACGCCTCTTTGTCGGGCTGGGGAGCCCACTGTTTGGGAAGGACAGCGCAGGGGCTCTGGTCTCCTGCAGAGGCAAAGTGGTCTATCAACCTCCTGGAACTCAGAGCCATTCGGTTGGCGCTTTTGGAGTTCATCCCGGTACTGGTGTTGAAGCCTGTACGGGTCCTGTCGGACAATGCCACGGCTGTGGCCTATGTCAACCGCCAGGGAGGTACCAAGAGCGCCCCTCTAACCAAGGAGGCTATGAGTCTATGCCAGTGGGCAGAAGCGAACCTGGAACAGCTGTCAGCGGCCCACATTGCCGGAGTCATGAATGTCAAGGCGGACTTTCTCAGTCGCCATACCTTGGAGCCCGGAGAGTGGCAGCTATCTGCTCAGGCGTTCTTGGACATCACGAAGCGCTGGGGCCAGCCGAGCCTAGATCTGATGGCGTCATCGGCCAATTGCCAAGTGCCGCGCTTTTTCAGCAGAGGACGGGACCCTCGATCCCTGGGAGTAGATGCTCTTCTCCAACAGTGGCCGACACAAGAGCTTCTCTATGTGTTCCCGCCCTGGCCCATGTTGGGCAGGGTGCTAGACCGGGTGGCAAAGCATCCCGGCAGGGTAATCCTGGTGGGTCCGGATTGGCCCAGGCGTCCCTGGTATGCGGACTTGATCAGGCTCTCAGTCGACGATCCTCTGCGGCTGCCAGTGGAGCAGGGCCTGTTACATCAGGGTCCCGTGGTGATGGAGGATCCCTCCCCCTTTGGTCTTACGGCCTGGCTATTGAGCGGCAGCGTCTGAGGAAGAAGGGCTTCTCAGACAAGGTCATCGCCACTATGCTGAGAGCGAGGAAGCGCTCTACTTCTACTGCTCCAATTTCTTCAGTGTTGGCGTTCCTGCAAGAAGGTCTGGACAAAGGCCTGTCGCTCAGTTCCCTTAAAGTCCAGGTAGCGGCTCTGGCTTGCTTCAGGGGCCGCCTGAAGGGTGCTTCCCTGGCTTCGCAGCCAGATGTGGTGCGCTTTCTCAAGGGAGTTAATCACCTGCGCCCTCCTCTGCACTCAGTGGTGCCTGCGTGGAATCTCAACCTGGTGCTAAGAGCATTGCAGAAGCCGCCGTTTGAACCCTTGTCAAGGGCATCTCTGAAAGACCTGACGTTGAAAGCAGTCTTTTTGGTGGCTATCACTTCAGCCAGAAGAGTTTCCGAGCTCCAGGCGCTCTCATGTCGAGAGCCTTTTCTGCAGTTCACTGAGGCAGGAGTGACTATTCGCACAGTGCCTTCCTTTCTGCCCAAGATTGTTTCTCGCTTCCATGTGAATCAGCAGCTCTGTCTCCCTTCCTTTCGTAGGGAGGACTACCCAGAGGAGTACTCTGCTCTTAAATATCTGGATGTGAGACGAGTCATCATCAGATACTTGGAAGTGACCAATGATTTCCGGAAATCGGATCATCTGTTTGTCCTGTATGCAGGTCCTCGTAGGGGTCTGCAGGCTGCTAAGCCTACAGTGGCAAGATGGGTCAAGGAAGCCATTGCAGCGGCTTATGTGGCCGCGGGGAAGGTGCCGCCTATCCAGCTGAAGGCTCACTCCACAAGAGCTCAGGCGGCCTCGATGGCAGAGGCCGGTTCCGTCTCCTTGGAAGAGATATGCAAGACGGCAACTTGGGCTTCGGCCCATACATTCTCCAAGCATTACCGCTTGACTGTGGCTGCTCGGGCGGAGGCCCGGTTTGGAGCTTCAGTGTTGCGGTCAGGGATTTCTATGTCCCGCCCTGGGTGAGTACTGCTTCGGTACATCCCACCAGTCTATGGATTGATCAGCCTGATGATATGGAAGGTAAAATTATGTATAATCATACCTGATAATTTTCTTTCCATTAATCATAGCTGATCAATCCATAGCCCCTCCCAGATATCTGTACTGTTTTTATTCTGGTTGCATTTCAGGTTCAAGTTCAGTCTTCAGTTACTTCAGAAAGACTTCGTGTTCAAGTTTTTTCACTTGGATTCTTCAAGAGTTAAGACGAGTTTGTGTTACAGTGAGCTGCTGCATTCCTCTCCCCTCCGTTTTACGGGGCTGGATTGAGACTTAAAATTCTGCCGGCACTCCCTCCCGCTTCGTGCGGCTGTAGGGCAGTTTTGTACCCCTCCCGCTTCGGCGGTGTTAGGGTCAGTCAGCTCCTCCCGCGGTTGCGGTTGCAGGATAAGCCAGATCCCCCCGCATCGGCGGGTGTGGTGTCCCTCCCCCGCTCCGCGGGGATGAGCTGGACGGATTCCCCTCCCCCACTTGTGTGGGGATGAGCTGGGTTAATTCCCCTCCCCCGTTTCGGCGGTGGTGAGCTGGGCAGAGTGTCCCTTCGTGGGTGTAATTCTCTAAGTGCTGAGTCCTGCGGATGGAGCTTTGATATCGACATACTGAGGAGTTTCCGGCAGCACATGACCACATATAGGGAGGCAAAAGTTTGCTCTCTATCTCCACCTGCTGGTAGATGGACACAACCCACCAGTCTATGGATTGATCAGCTATGATTAATGGAAAGAAAATTATCAGGTATGATTATACATAATTTTACCTTCCTTGGACTTCCAAATATCCGCAGAACTCCCTTTAGCCAAGCTTGGCATTCAGCTGCAGTACTCATGATCACCAACACTGGCACCCCGTGCATGCATAGTTTTGCACATGAACTGAACATGCACGAAAACTGAGCATGCATGGAGTGCCAGTGTCAGTGGCTCAAGAATGCTGCTGCTGACTACAGAGCTTGGCTAAGGGAAGTTCTGGGGGGTTCAGATATCTTCAGCTGACAGGACTTGGGGATCCCCCGCCAGCTGCTAGGTGGGCTAGGTCTGAAAGTAGACAGACCCAGGCCCACCTGTGGTTATGGCCCTGGTGCATATAAGTTCGTATTATCTTTTGTAACCTGTATGTTGAATTTAGGATGTCAACAATATGTTCTTGGGAGACCCATGTAGGGGGTTATATGCTGGATTTGAACTTGCGAGGCAGGATAAGGAGTCTCTAGGGACTGATTTTTGGATCCTGACCGGTACCATGGTCGGATCATTGGGTATTGAGGTTTCAATTGAAGTTGCTGGAAAGGAGACAATCAGAGGCCTGTATTTGATGGAAGGAAAGAAAAATGGGTAAGATCTTGGATAAAGTTGTGTGGGAGAATTTACTGCCTTGGTCAGGATATGGAGCAGATGGTGTTTGAAAGGAACTGGGGTTGGATGGATTTTGTTCCCATCTAGCACCAGTTCAGACAGACAATGTGTGTGTTCCTCATAGTAAACGTCAATTTGGCTCCCTGGTGTACTAATGATCTTAGGTTGAGGAAGCAGGAGTGTAGACGTTTGGAGAAAAAACGGAGGACCTCGAGGTCTTTGGCTCAGTAACAGATCTGGAAGGAGAATGTTACTGTGTATATAGGAGAAATGTAACAGGCTAAGAAGACTTACTATGAGCTGCAACTACAGGGTTCCTTGTCTAGACCTGGAGATTTGTTTTGTGTGATTCATTCATTATCTGGGGGAAGGATGCATTGTGTTCTGGGTGGTCTTTTTATGTTTTGATGAGGGTCATCATGGATTATTGCTGAACACTCTGGCTGTGTTGGGAATTGGGGGAAGAGCCTTAGGATGGTTTGGTTCTTTGCTGAAAGATAGTAATCAATTGATTATCAAGGCTAACAGCTTTTTTTTTTTCCATTCTGTCCCACAGATCAATCCAGAGACTTGCGGGTTATGGCCATCTACCAGCAGGAGGAGATAGAGAGAACACCAAATCTGAGCTATAAGCCACCTGTGCCATAGCTCCCTCTTTAGTATTCTCTCTGTCTCTATAGGTGGATGGACCTATCCTGTGCAATGGGTGCTTGCTTCTGGTCTGGTCTCTAGTTTTGAGCTAAGGGGGTTGCCCCAGCTTTGCAAGTCTCCGGGTTACACCTGGTGGTGCCGGGTATCTCACTCCTCCCCCCCCTTCCCTATCACCGCTTTTCTTAGCCTTCTTCTGATGGTTTAAAAAAAATGGGGGATTGATTCACCAGAAAACCTCCTGCCTCTTTAAAGAAAAAAAAAACAGGAGTGTTCTGTTGGACAGCTTAAGCAGTACTTAATGGGCTGGGGCCTTGGGAAGCAACATGGCTTGCTTACTGCACTTACCTCTGCCAGCGACGATCCTTCAACCTGTAAGTTTTTCTGCTGCTGATGCAGGCTTCCGTGGAGACAATTAAATAAGGCTGCTCCCAATGTGGGAGCTGGAGGATAGCGTCAGGGTTATGTTCTTCTTCAAGTCAGGCCTCCTCTTCTTCCTCCAGCCCTCCCCCCGCCGAATCAGGATCAGATGGGCTGAAGTTTTGGCGGGCCCCTCGATACTGCTGTCAGAGCGTGCATCAGCAGTGGCCATCTTTGATCCGCCGGCGTTCTTCTTTTCGCCTGCAGCGGAGCAGTCACATTTGGAGGGGAATTTTGGCACGTAATTATAGCTGGTGACTACTTCTTCCTTGGGGGAGATAGGTCAGTTGGCACTGGACACTGTTTTTTTCCAGAGTTTATGCTGCTTACGTACCAGGCCTTTTTGTTAACATAGTAGATGATGGCAGAAAAAGACATACACGGTCCATCCAGTCTGCCCAACCAGATTAAACTCATATGTGCTACTTTTTGTGTATACCTGACCTTGATTTGTTTCTGCCATTTTCAGGGCGGCTGTTTTGTTTTGTTCTACTCCACATAGTGTTTTCATAGCTGGTGCATAGACTTTATGGAGGTAATTGTATAGATGAGCGTCTCCTTTTAGGCGCCCCAATGCTGCTCATTCGGAGCCTATTCTGTATCTGCCCCTAGACACTCGGATGCTGATTATAGAGGTATATTTTCAAAGCAGTTAGACTTACAAAGTTACATAGACTACTAAGTGCTTTGAAAATGAGCCCCATGGAATAGTAGCTTAATCCAGTATTGTGGTACCTAAAAGTTACACCAGCTTAGAGCTCATGTAAGTGCGGCAAGGGTGCGTGTCATTTACAGTATTCTGTAAGTGACAGGTGTAAGTGGCAGCACCTCCCCTTTGCATTTACACCTATGCCACTTAGGCATGCCTTTACAAACTTAACATCTGTTTTGCTGCCAGTTATGGGCGTAAGCGCGCACTTACCCCTGAGCACGCAGGTATTCTGTACATTCAGATGTACAAGTGGCCCTGAAATGTGAGGACCCAGTTATAGGATTATCTTCTATATATGTATATTCACTTGTGTAATTTTATAAGAGCTATTTCATGCATATAGAACATACTTTACATGCAGAAAGTACTTTACAAAATTATCCCCATAATTGCCCTCTGCATAAAATATCATCTCCAATATGGCCCGGTGATGGCTCATACAGAGCATTCATGTCTGGGCACGAGGCAGAATAATATGAACCACCAGCTCTGGGGAGTAACTGTGTAATTGTTAATACATTTTGGAAAAGTTCCAACAGATGTGTTACTATGAAAAACTAAGTACTGAGGTTTAGGCATGCAGTGAATGCGTTTGCTCTTGAAAGTCCACTGACATTAACAAAAATGAGAAGCAACTTAGGATTTCAGGTTTCTTTTTAAGTTCAGATCCTTCCTCTCTGTCACATTGTTCCTTTACCATTTACAGAGGGCCAGTTTTAATTTGAGCATTAGATTGTGTTGAACTGCCTGGTGTCTCCTGCTCTGGCCAGATATTGAGACATGTGGCAACCTGGTTCCACTGCTTTTTAATAGTTGATTTGGATTTAGTTCACACCTTTTTCACTAGTAGTTCAAGGTGAGTTGCATTCAGGTACACTAGGTATTTCCCTGTCCCTAGACAGCTTACGGTCTACCTCTACCGGAGGGAATGGAGGGTTAAGGGACTTGCCCAGGATCACAAGGAGCAGCAGCAAATTTGAATGGGGTTTCCTTGGTTGTTAGCCTGGTGCTCTAATCACTAGGCTACTCCTCTACTTGCAGGGAGTAGTTTGGGGTATAGTGGAGTTGTGGAAGGGTAGTTTTGAGATGGGGCAGTTTGGGGGTGATGGGTAGTTGTAAGAAGTAGGGTAGTTTTGGAGGGTAAAACAAGTGTAGGGGATAGTTTTGGTTGAGTGGGGGCAATTGTGAAGGTTGTTTTTGGGGGTGGGGTGTAGTTTTGGGGGATCAAGCAGTTTTATGAGGCGGTGGCGATGAGAATAAAGAACAGGGAGAGGCAGTTTGAAAGAAGCAATTCCCTAATTGTTGTGTTTCACTTTAACTGGAACTGCTTCTACCTCAGAAATGTTTACATTATGCTGTCACAGTATGTTTATCCTTAAGCATATCAGTTTTCCCACAAATGCTGTATGCCTGTTTTGTTTTTCCCATTTCTGCAAGGCTTTCTTTCTGGTTCCCATTGACCTCTCATTAGCTGTTGTGCATCGCCTCCTGTATTCTCCCATACTCCTTTCACATTTTGTTGACCAAGGAAGGAGACTGTAGCCTCTTTCCAAACCACTTGCAGTGTTGTATCTCTATCCAGAATCAGGATGTCTCTTACAAAGTGCCTTGTGATGCAGCACTCTCATCCTGGTGCTGTGTCTCTGGCAGGAGTCACAGGGTCTTTGTAGGAGTGCTATGTGCATAAGAAGTGTCATGCTGGGTCAAATCAATGGTCCATAGAGCACAATATCCTCTCTCTGATAGTGGCCAGTCTGGGTCAATAGGGACTCCTAGCAGATGCTAATAGGGAAGCCCCATTTCTTTTTGCTTGTTGCTAGACAATTAGGGATGGCAATTCCCAAGTCTTCCAGAAACTTGTTTATAGTTTATTAAAAACTTCATGTACCACTATAACAGAGTTGGCCAAAGTGGTTTTTACAAATTAAAATTATCAAACAAAACGTCAACTAAAAGGAATTCCATTAACTATAGGACATAAATAATCACTACAAAAGAGAAAATAAGATTTTTTTAACTCAGCTCTACTAGTAACATTCTACAGTTTAATAATTATTTTACATTTGATCTAAATCTGCTGCAAATTTCATGGAATATCTCCTAGTCCTGATGCTGTTTGGAAGGCCTTTTTTGAGGTGGGATAATTAGAATTGCAGAACAATACTTAATATATGGTCTTAGCATAGATTTATAGAGACATTATTATATTTTCCATTTTAGTCTTTTTTCCTTTCTGAATAATTCCCTATGGGCATCGTATACTTGTTCACTTGTTTGAATTTTTTATTTTGTCTTTTTATTTATGCATGAGCAGTTGTGGTATGTTGGTGCATAAAAACATATAACTTTAATTTTTTTTTCAACAAGGAATACAGATAGATTGTAATCCGCAATGATCCTTTTATCTTTTAACCTGTTTACTGTAACCAAATACTTATTCAAGCTACACACAATGCTTCCAACTGAAACATTAGATGGGAGCTCTTGCTTTCTCGCCCACACAGCAGAAAAAGACCATTATAGCCCACCCAATCTGCCCATCCAAACCAATAGCCCAGTACCTACAACCCTTTCTTTTCCTTTAGAGATCCTCTTTGCTTATCCTGTGTTCCGTGAGCTCTGATACGTACAATCTTTGTCTCCACTGCCTCCACTGGGTGATTGTTTGATGCATCCGCTACCCGTTGTGTGAAGAAATAGTTCCTTTCACTGTTCTGGAGTTTGCCCCTTTTCACCCTCACCCTGTGACCATTAGTCCCATAGCTTTTTGTTTTTTCTACCCTGGCGAAAGTGATCGTAACATGATTTAATTGAGTTACTAAACTGGAATGAATTAAACTGTGCTGAATCTGAGCTTGTGATTATCTATGTCTCCATGTAAGTTTTTATGTATGTTAACTTGTTACCTGCTTTGGATAAAGGCAGGCTATAAATAAGATAAATATACTTTTATCAGCACTTCACTTTCAAAAGGGTGACTATCAGAAAACAAGGAAAATGGTTAAAAAAAAAAAAAAAAAAGCTAAAAGGAGTAGCTACAAAGATTAAGGCTTTACATGAGGCATGGATGTTTAAAAATACCATTTTGGAAGCCCAAGATGAATGTACCCCACCTATTAAAGGCAGAACGAAATCCAAACGATAGCCAGCATTATTAAACATTAGGTGAAAAAGGATAATATAGCAGAAAACATCATCGTAAAAGTGAGGTAGTTGATACAATGTATCTAGATTTTCCGAAAGCTTTTGCTAAAGTACATCGCAAAAGACTCCTGAGGAAATTTAAAAGTAGTGAGATAGGAAGTAATTTTCTTTTGAGGGTTGGAAGATAGAAAACAGAGAGTAGGGTTAAATGGCCAATTCTGTCAATAGAGGAAGGTGAATTGTTGAATACCACAGGGTACTGGAAACTGTGCTTATTAATATATGATATGGGAATAATGAGGGAGTCGATCAGATTTGCAGATGACACAAAATGTTTCAACGTTATTAAATCACAAGCAGATTGTGAGAAATTGCAGGAAGACTTTGGAAACTTAGAAGATTGGGCAATGATGAAATTTTATGTGGGCAAGGGCAATGTGATGCTTATAGGGAAGAATAACCCAAATTATAGCTACACAAGTAAAAAAGGCCCGTTTCTGACACAAATGAAACGGGCGCTAGCAAGGTTTTCCTCGGAGTGTGTATGTTTGGGAGAGTGTATGCGAGAGTGACTGTGTGAGAGTCAGAGTGAAAGTGTGAGTGTGTGTGTGTGTGAGTCTGGGTGTGAGTGTGTTTGTGAGAGTGTGTGTGTGAGAATGAGAGTGTGTGCAAGTGTGTATGTGAGAGAGTGTGTGTGTGTTTGCGAGAGAGAGAGTGTGTGTGTGAGACACAGATTCTCTGTGAGAGTGAGTGTATGAGACCAAGCGAGTGTGTGAGTGACTGTGTGGCACATAGAGAGTGAATGTGATACATTGTGAGACAGAGTGTGTGAGAGTGAGAGTCAGAAAGACATTGCATATGAGAGAGAGAGTGTGAGCCTTGCCCTCCCAATCCATGCCCATCTGTCCCCTGCCCCCTCCATTCATCCTTTTCCAGCAATTCCCCTCTCTCCCTGAGCCCTGCCCTCCCAATCCGTGCCCATCCATGCTCCTCTGTCACCTGCCCCCTCCATTCATCCCTATCCAGCAATTCCCCTCTCTCTCTGAACCCTGCCCTGCAATCCATATCCATCCATGCCCATCTGTCCCCTCCATTCATCCCTATCCAGCAATTCCCCTCTCTCCCTGAGCCCTGCCCTCCCAATCCATGCCCATCCATGCTCCTGTCACCTGCCCCCTCCATTCATCCCTATCCAGCAATTCCCCTCTCTCCCTGAGCCTTGTCCTGCAATCCATATCCATCCATGCCCATCTGTCCCCTCCATTCATCTCTATCCAGCAATTCCCCTCTCTCCCTGAGCCCTGCCCTCCCAATCCATGCCCATCCATGCTCCTGTCCCCTGCCCCCTCCATTCATCCCTATCCAGCAATTCCCCTCTCTCCGAGCCCTGCCCTGCAATCCATATCCATCCATGCCCATCTGTCCCCTCCATTCATCCCTATCCAGCAATTCCCCTCTCTCCCTGAGCCCTGCCCTCCCAATCCATGCCCATCCATGCTCCTCTGTCCCCTGCCCCCTCCATTCATCCCTTTCCAGCAATTCCCCTCTCTCCCTGAGCCCTGCCATCCCAATCCATGCCCATCCATGCTCCTCTGTCCCCTGCCCCCTCCATTCATCCTTTTCCAGCAATTCCCCTCTCTCCCTTCCATGCCCCCCCTCGCATCCATGCTCGTCTCTCTCCCATGTCCCAGCCTGTCTCGCCCTCTTCTCCCCCCCCCTTCGCATCCTTGCTGTCGTTTCTCCTCTGCCCTCCCGCTCCCATTGTTCAACTGCCCACCCTCTTTTCTCCCCCCAACATCCCTTTTTTTTTTTTCTTTTTAAATTTACCTCCGTGGCGGCGGAAGAAGGCGGAACACAGTGAAGGGAAGGCTAGAGACGTCGGGAGCGCCGCCTCCTTCCCTGATGCTGCGCTTTGTTTGTTATTTTTTCCGCCCTCGACGTCATGACGTTTGACGCGAGGGCGGGGCAGAGACGGCTGGCAGCCTGGCTGGCTTCACACCACGAATCCACGAACCCTTCAGGGAGTGTTTGAGTGACTTCAGAACGTTGTCTTCAGAACGTTCACGGTGCGTTTTATTATATTAGATGATACAGGGTTCCACATTAGGAATCGCCATCCAGGAAAAAGATCTAGGTGTCATCACGCATAATACATTGAAATCTTCTGCTCTGTGCTGCAGCGGCCTAAAAAGCAAAAAGAATGTTAGGAATTATTAGGAAAGGAATAGTGAGTAAAACAAAAAGCATCATAATGACTCAGTGTCATGATTGCACCTTGAGTATTGTATGCAATTTTGGTCATTGCATGCCAAAAAAGATATAGCGGAATTAGAAAAGGCATAGAAGAGCGATCAAAATGATTAAGGGGATGGAACAAATCCTATGAGGAAAGGCTAGAGAGGTTGGAGCTTTTCAGTTTGGAGAAGAGATGACCAACAGGCTTATTTTCGAAAGAGAAGGGCGCCCATCTTTCGACACAAATCGGAAGATGGGCGTCCTTCTCCCAGGTTCACCCAAATCGGCATAATCGAAAGCCAATTTTGGGCGTCCCCAACTGCTTTCCGTCATGGGGATGACCAAAGTTCACGGGGGCATGTCGGAGGCGTAGCGAAGGCAGGACTGGGGCGTGCCTAACACATGGGCGTCCTCGAGCGATAATGGAAAAAAGAAGAGCGTCCCTGACGAACACTTGGACGACTTTACTTGCTCCTTTTTTTCTTACGACCAAGCCACAAAAATGTGCCCTAAATGACCAGATAACCACTGGAGGGAATCGGGGATGACCTCCCCTTACTCCCCCAGTGGTCACTAACCCCCTCCCACCCTCAAAAAAAAATTTTTTTTTAAATATTTTTTCCAGCCTCTATGCCAGCCTCAAATATCATACCCAGCTCCATGACAGCAGTATGCAGGTCCCTGGAGCAGTTTTAGTGGGTGCAGTGCACTTCAGTCAGGCGGACCCAGGCCCATCCCCCCCTTACCTGCTACACTTGTGGTAAATGTGAGCCCTTCAAAACCCACCAGAAACCCACTGTACCTACATCTAGGTGCCCCCCTTCACCCATAAGGGCTATGGTAGTGGTGTACAGTTGTGGGGAGTGGGTTTTGAGGGGGTTGGGGGGCTCAGCACCCAAAGTAAGGGAGCTATGCACCTGGGAGCAATTTCTGAAGTCCACTGCAGTGCCCCCTAGGGTGCCCGGTTGGTATCCTGGCATGTCAGGAGTCCAGTGCACTACGAATGCTGGCTCCTCCCATGACCAAAGGGCTTGGATTTGGTAGTTTCTGAGATGGGCGTCCTCGGTTTCCATTATCGCCGAAAATCGGGGATGACCATCTCAAAGGTCGACCTAAATTTCACGATTTGGGCGTCCATGACCGTATTATCGAAACGAAAGATGGACGCCCATATTGTTTTGATAATACGGGTTTCCCCGCCCCTTCACCGGGACGTCCTGCGAGGGCATCCTCAGGAAAACTTGGGCGCCCTTTTCGATTATGCCCCTCCAAGTCTGTAAAATCCTTAGTGGAATAGAAAGAGTAAACACTGATTTGTTTAGTTTTTCAAAAAGTACAATGACTAGGCGACTTGCCTTGAAGTCACTAAGCAGTGCATTTTAAAACAAATAGGACAAATATTTGTTCACTCAGTGCATAGTTAAGCTCTACAATTCATTGCTGGAGGATGTGGTAAAAGCAGTTAGTATGGGTAGGTTTAATAAAGGTTTGGACAAATTCCTGGAAGAAAAGTTCATTAACAGTTAAGTTAGACCTGGAGAAAGCCACTGCTTATCACTAGGGATAAGCAGCATGGAATCTTGCTACTTTTTGGGATTCTGCCAGGTACCTGTGACCTGGATTGGCCTCTGTTGACACAGGATGCTGGACTAGAAGAACCTTTGGTCTGACCCAGTATGGCGTTTCTTAAATGTTCTTACAATGGGGAGAATTGAGAAGAACACCATCCACACACCTACTAGCAGAACTGTGTAGTCACTTTGGATAGATTTCAAGGGATACCTAGTAGTAGTATTTGTGTTAAGGGTGAGCAGCACTGGATAATAGTAAGAGACTCTATAATGTCTTGGATCTTGGCACCAGGCAGACAGCATGCTTCTTGATACAACACTAGTATCTTTTGCTTCCTGGGTACAGTGGTTGCTGATTCTTCCGCTTTGTGGTTTATCAGCTCCTATTCTTCCTTTTCTGGGATGTTTTCACCTCTTCCAGGACTGCATAACAGCTCTTCAGTCCAAAGGAAGGTGGAGATGGGGGGGGGGTCTTGATTTTACTAGCTTTGGCAGTTTGTGTCCTGCCATCAATCTTTGTCTGGTTTCATCTTCCCCTCTGCTGGAGATCTTAGAGGCCTCAAGATAGATTTAATTGATATTGTTCTCATGGTCATGGATACATCTCAGACTTGCCACCAGGCCCGTGCCAACACAGTAAGCGGGGTAAGCACCGCAGGGGGGCGCCTGCCTTCAAGGGCGCCGCGCTTACCCCGCTTACCGTGTTGTACTAGACTCCCGACAAACAAGACCTACGCTGAACCTCTGCTGCTGCCGGCGCCGCTTCTTTCCACAGCCAGCATAACAAGAAAAAGAAGCGCGGAGCCGCCCGCAGCAGCCTTCAGACATGCGCTGTCGGCTCTGCCGGTTCTCTGCCCCCTGACGTCAATTTCCCGTTCTGGGGGCAGAGGACCGGCAGAGCCGACAGCGCATGTCTGAAGGCTGCTGCGGGCGGCTCCGCGCTTCTTTTTCTTGTTATGTCTGCGCCTTCCTCTGCCAGGTACTGCCACATGACTTCCTGTTTTTTGGGGGGCAGAATCGGAGATAGCCCGGGTGGAGTGCTGCCACCGCCATTAATCTAAAGCAAGCTTTGAGTGGGGGAGGGAGTGAGATGACTGGATCAGTGCACAGCAGAGAGAGTGAGAGATTATTGGACTGGGGGGGCAATGATGCTGGGACCTGCAGGAGACATACTAGACCCACAGAAGGAGTTGAAGTGGGAACAGGAGAGAGAGAGAGAAGAGATATGGATATTTATTGGATCCCAGGAGGAAGAGAGGAAAGACAAATAGTTGCTGAACTCCCAAAGAGAGGGGTGGGAGCTGGGAGGGAAGGAAGAGAGAAGAAGACATGCTGGTCCCAGGGTTGGGATTGGGAAGACAGGGGAGAGCCAGAGAGAGATAGGGAGAGAAAGAGGGGACATGGAAAAGAGCAGGGGAGAGCCAGAAAGAGATGGGGAGAGAAAGAGGGGCCATGGAAAAGAACAGGGTAGAGCCAGGGACATGGAAAAGAGCAGGGGACAGCTAGAGAGAGATGGTGAGAGAAAGAGGGGACATGGAAAAGAGCAGGGGAGAGCCTGAAAGAGATGGGGAGAGAAAGAGAGGCCATGGAAAAGAGCAGGTGAGAGCCAGAGAGAAGATGCTGAATGGAAGAGGGGTACAGAGAGAGGGAGAGAGAGATGAGTTTAAAGATGGAGAGAGAAAGAGGGGACATGGGCAGGAGAGAGAGCGAAGCTGTTGGGGAGAAACTGGGGGAGAACCTAGCAGCCAGACTGAGAAATGCTGGATGAAAGAAGGGAGAAAGAGGAAAAATGCTGGAAGGAGGGGGCAGAATGAGGGAAGATGCTGGTAGGTAGGGAAAGAGGAAAGACACTGGAAGGATGGGGTGAGAGAGGACATGCTGAATGGAAAAGGGTCGAGATAGAGAGAGACAATGGATGGAAGGAGAGGGTAATGGGTGGAAGAGAGAGAAAGAGGGATGACACTGGATGGAAGGGTAGGAGAGAAAGAGGGATGGTGCTGGACATGGATGGAGGGGAGGGAAGTATATGCACATGGATGGAGGGGAGTGAGGAGAAATGCTGGATATGGATGGAGGGAAAACTGCTGAATTTAAGAGCTGGATCGGGACACTGAAGGATAGGGCTACAGATGGTAGGCAGTACGCATAAGGACACAGGAGGATGATGGACATGGTGAGAGAAAAAATATCAAATGGAAAGAAGAGACTGCATAAAACTGAAGACACTGGGACCAAAGCGAATAGAAAAACTAAATGATCAGACAACAAAGGTAGAAAAAAGTATTTTATTCAGAATTTATTAACTGGAATATGTCAGCTTTTGGAAATGTGCATTTTGCATGTAAGTTTCAATTTTTCTAGTATTGCTGCATGCTGAGTCTGACTTCTTGAGGTAACTAGCGTGTAGTATTTTCAGCCCTTTTTGGTGGTTTTTTTTTTTCACTAGGTTGTGTACTGGTGTTTTAGAGCCCGGTGTAATTACAGTGCTGCCTTTCCATGCATAAGGTTGTAGCTCATTCTGTCCTTGGAATTAGTGCTGTTATGGTTTGGTGAGGTTATGAGTGTGTTTTTGCACAAGTTTGTGTATAGTGTTTTGCAATTGAGCAATTGTGGTTAGTATATGCTTTGAGCAACCACTTTATTCTTTGACATCCACACGCCTTGGAGCCTCGCTAGCGGATGCGGAGCACATTGCCAGGCAGGTCCGGGGGGGGGGGGGGGGGGGGCGCCAACTGATAGTCTGCAGGGGGGTGCCATAGACCCTAGGCACAGCCCTGCTTGCCACTTCCCTTCTCAATTCTCCATTTGTTTTCTAAGGGAATCAACCTGTAGGAATTTTTCATGCTTAACCAGTTTTCTCACTATTTCAGGCTCTCATCTGGATAGAGGCAGAAGTTGTAAACTTAAGGTTGTGGTGGTGGGTGACAACTTTACGAGACAATGTTTCCCAGCCATACTTCTGCTGTTAGATACTTATTAGAAAACCCTACCAAAGTTCCTAACCTTTCCTCAACTGTCCTGTAAGTAAAGCCTCAGCTAATCTCTTTTCTGGGAAGTATAACATGGTTTTGATTCCCTGTATGTAGTCTTGTTTGCTTGCCTTGTGTAATTGAGGTACAGTGCAGTTTGCCTGTCTTTATCCTTTCAGACAGTACTTGGGAATAGAATAGGTGCCAGGCAGATTTATACAGTCTATACCCCAAAATTGGCAGGGAGAGGGATACTGATATTGATATACACTTACATTCAGCAAAAACCTTTTACTACAGTGCGGATTACATGTATCAAAAGAAGTTCGGACAAACTTGAAGAATTAACAATCATAAAATGATAACTCATAACAGCATAACAAAATCTATTTAGTACTTATAAAAAAATATGCTTCTTTAAAAAACGTGTTTTTAACTGTTTCCTAAAAACTGTATAATCGGAAATTATTCTAATCTAAGTTGGAAGAGTGTTCCAAACTTGAGATTCTAAATATTGCAAACTAGATGAAAAAATGTGTTTAGACTGTATTCTTTGAGGATTGGGGAACTGTAAAGTAACTGATTTCTTGTTGACTGAGTCAATAAACTAATTAAATCTTTCATGTATAATGGGGTATCACCATAAAGTATTTTAAATACAATAGTACATAATTTAAAATAAAGCCGAGCTTCCACTGGAAGCCAATGCAATCTGTACAACAGAGGTGTAGCCCTATCAAACTTGTGAGCTGAAAAAATAAGACTGACTGCAGTGTTCCGATTTTAGTATGCCAGTATTTAATCATGGAGAACTGGAACTTGCACAGTGTGGCAAGATCAACTCTGGCCACCTTATTCAGCAGATTGGATGGACCATTCAGGTGTTTTATCTGCCAACATTTGCTATGCTACTATGACTAACAGTGTTCTCCTTTTAGAAAGCAACACTACCAGTTAGAGTGTGCTGAATGCAAAGAAGCCCAATGGAATTGAATGAGCTTTTTCACATTTGCCGCACTGGAATCTCTAGCGCAGCTTTGCAAAAGGAGCTCAGTGTGTTTAGATATCTGTTTAGGTGTATAGGTGTAGTGCAGGTATTTGCATTTGTTTGAAAGACATGGAAAATACTGCTGGCATCGGTATTTAAAAAGGAGATAGAGCAGCTTTTAAACGACAAAGTGGGAGAAGGCTGACAGTCATTCAAAAGCGCATGGTTCGGAACAAGGTATCTTTCAAAGATATCTCCAAAACAAGGAAGATAAGGTATCCAGATAGCAAGTAGAGACCATAGTAGACCATGTATCTTTAAATAAAAAGCAGACAAAAGATTGCAAATTATCACTGTCAAATGCTGAGCAAGATGTAGATAGGAACAACAAACATAGCTTGAAATGTCTATATGCAAATGCCAGAAGCCTAATAAATAAGATGGGAGAGTTGGAATTTATTGCACTAAATGAAAAATTAGATATAATAGGCATCTCTGAGAGTTGGTGGAAGGAGGATAACAAATGGGGCATTGTCATACCAGGGTACAAATTATACTGTAGTTATAGGGTGGATCAAATAGGTTATGGGGTAGCATTGTATGTTAATGAGGGCCTTGAACCAAATAGATTGAAAATTCTGCAGGACATAAAACACATCTTGGAATCCCTATGGATTGAAATTCCATGTTGTAAAGGTGAAAAAGATAGTGATAGGGAGTGTACTACTGTCCGCCTGGCCAGGATGAACAGACAGATGTAGAAATGCTATCAGAAATTAGGGAGGCTAACAATCTGGGCAACAAAATAATAATGGGCGATTTCAGTTACCCCAATATTGGCTGGGTAAATGTAACATCAAGGCATGTTAAGGAGGTAAAATTCCTTCTCCGAGGACAAGCAGGCTGCTTGTTCTCACTGATGGGTGACGTCCTCGGCAGCCCCTCCAATCGGAATCTTCCTAGCAAAGACCTTTGCTAGCTCTCGCGCCCGCGCGGCCGTCTTCCCGCCCGAAACCGGCTCGAGCCGGCCAGTCTTCTTTCGTCCGCACTCGGTACGGCTGTGTTTTTGTCGTGTCGAGCCCCGGAGAGTCGACCTCGCGCGTCCGTTATCTAAATCGACGTGTTTTTTCTTCGGAAAAGTTGCTTTTCGTTCGGAAAGTGCTCCGGAAACCCCCTTGGGTTTCGTTTGCCCCTTCCCGTATTTCCAGTTTTTGCCCCGGTAAGTTTTCTTTCGTTGTCGGGGTAGGCCTCTTTTCGGCCTCGGTCGAGATTTTTCTCCCTTAAAGTTTTGGTGCTCCAAATTCGTCATTTCGGATTTTGACTTCGCCGGCATGATTTTTCCGCCCATGACATCGAAGCCTTCCAGCGGCTTCAAGAAGTGCACCCAGTGCGCCCGGGTAATCTCGCTCACTGATAGGCACTCTTCGTGTCTTCAGTGTCTGGGGGCCGAGCACCGTCCCCAGAACTGTAGTCTGTGTTCCCTCTTACAAAGGCGGACTCAAGTAGCGAGATTGGCCCAGTGGAACGTTTTGTTCTCGGGCTCTTCGTCGGCATCGGCACCGGGGTCATCGTGTGCATCGACGTCATCAGCGTCCAGACCTTCTTCCTTGGCTGCCAGTGCATCGAGTGCATCGAGGCATCGAGGCATCGGCCCTCTGCATCGGCGCCGAGACATCGGATAGCTGCATCGACGTCGGTGGTACCGGGACCTCGTCTCCTGATGTCGTCGGACGGTGGTGCATCGAGTGGAGTGCAGGTGAGGGCTGTCCATTCCCCTGCTGGTGGCGGTGAGCCCTCGGGTGGGTCTCCTCCTACCCTGAGGGCTCCTGCGGTACAGCCCCCCCGAGACCGACCTCCTTCGGCCTCGGCCCCGAGGAAGCGACGGCTGGATTCTACGTCCTCCTCGTCGGTGCCGGGGAGCTCCGGTGACATGCTTCGGAAGAAGTCGAAAAAGCATCGACACCGGTCCCCTCCCCGTGTCGGCACCGAGAGCTCTGGGTCGCCGAGGGAGTCGGCACCCAGCAGGCATCGGCACCGAGAGGACCGCTCACCCTCTGTTCAGGAGGTGTCGATGCGCTCCACTCTGGACAGCCCGGAACAGCCTCCACGCCCGGAACAGGTTCGGACGTCGACGCCTGCATCGACCTCCATGCCTTTCTCTGCAGCCGCTCTGAACGAGAGCCTCCGGGCCGTTCTCCCAGAGATTCTGGGAGAGCTGTTGCGCCCTACCCCTCCGGTACCGGCGGTGCTTGCGCCTCCGGTACCGTCGAGCGTGGCGCCGGCTGGCCCATCGCCCGGGGTGAGGTCCCCGACGTCGGTACCGCGTGCGGTGCCGACTGCGGCCACCTCCCAGGAGGGCTCCCCGACTACGTCGGCGGAGGGAGCTTCGCCGATGCGGGCGAGGGAGTCTACCTCTCGACGCCCCCATCGTGGACGTGGCTCCACGGAGTTGAGCCGGGCACGGTTGCAGACGCAGGTCCGTGAACTTGTGTCTGACACCGAGGGTGAGGCCTCGTGGGAGGAAGAAGAAGACCCCAGATATTTCTCTGACGAGGAGTCTGAGGGTCTACCTTCTGATCCCACTCCCTCTCCTGAAAGACAGCTTTCTCCTCCCGAGAGTCTATCTTTTGCTTCCTTTGTCCGGGAGATGTCTACGGCCATCCCCTTCCCGGTGGTTGTGGAGGATGAACCCAGGGCTGAAATGTTTGAGCTCCTGGATTATCCTTCTCCACCTAAGGAAGCGTCCACTGTTCCCCTGCACCATGTCCTCAAAAAGACATTGCTGGCGAACTGGACCAAGCCTTTAACTAATCCCCACATCCCCAAGAAGATCGAGTCCCAGTACCGGATCCATGGGGACCCAGAGCTGATGCGCACCCAGTTGCTTCACGACTCTGGAGTTGTGGATCTGGCCCTAAAGAAGGCTAAGAGTTCTAGGGAGCATGCTTCGGCGCCCCCGGGCAAAGACTCTAGAACCTTAGACTCCTTTGGGAGGAAGGCCTACCATTCCTCTATGCTCGTGGCCAAAATTCAGTCTTACCAGCTCTACACGAGCATACACATGCGGAATAATGTGCGACAGTTGGCGGGCTTGGTTGATGCTCTTCCCCCTGAGCAAGCCAAGCCTTTTCAGGAGGTGGTCAGGCAGCTGAAGGCGTGCAGGAAATTCCTGGCCAGAGGAGTTTATGACACTTTTGATGTTGCGTCCAGGGCCGCTGCTCAAGGTGTGGTGATGCGCAGGCTCTCATGGCTGCGTGCCGCCGACCTGGAGAATAGACTCCAGCAGCGGATTGCGGACTCGCCTTGCCGTGCGGACAACATTTTTGGAGAAAAAGTCGAGCAGGTGGTAGAGTCTCTCCACCAGCGGGACACCGCATTCGACAAGTTCTCCCGCCGGCAGCCTTCAGCTTCTACCTCTACAGGTAGACGATTTTTCGGGGGAAGGAAGACTGTTCCCTATACTTCTGGTAAGCGTAGGTACAATCCTCCTTCCCGACAGCCTGCGGCCCAGGCTAAGCCCCAGCGCGCTCGCTCTCGTCAGCAGCGTGCGCCTCAGCAAGGCCCCGCGGCTCCCCAGCAAAAGCAAGGGGCGAGCTTTTGACTGGCTCCAGCAGAGCATAGCCGACATCCAAGTGTCAGTGTCGGGCGACCTGCCAGTCGGAGGGAGGTTGGAAGCTTTTCACCAAAGGTGGCCTCTCATAACCTCCGATCAGTGGGTTCTGCAAATAGTCCGGCAAGGATACACCCTCAATTTGGCCTCCAACCTCCAAATTGTCCACCGGGAGCTCAGTCTTACAGCTTCCAGCACAAGCAGGTACTTGCAGAGGAACTCTCCGCCCTTCTCAGCGCCAATGCGGTCGAGCCCGTGCCATCCGGGCAAGAAGGGCTGGGATTCTATTCCAGGTACTTCCTTGTGGAAAAGAAAACAGGGGGGATGCGTCCCATCCTAGACCTAAGGGCCCTGAACAAATATCTCGTAAAAGAAAAGTTCAGGATGCTTTCCCTGGGCACCCTTCTCCCCATGATTCAGCAAAACGATTGGCTATGCTCTCTGGACTTAAAGGATGCCTACACACACATCCCGATACTGCCAGCTCACAGACAGTATCTGCGATTTCAGTTGGGCACACGCCACTTCCAGTACTGTGTGCTACCCTTTGGGCTCGCCTCTGCGCCCAGGGTGTTCACAAAGTGCCTAGCTGTAGTAGCAGCGGCACTTCGCAGGCTGGGGGTGCATGTGTTCCCATATCTCGACGATTGGCTGGTGAAGAACACATCCGAGGCAGGAGCCCTGCAGTCCATGCAGATGACTATTCGCCTCCTGGAGCTACTGGGGTTTGTGATAAATTACCCAAAGTCCCATCTTCTCCCAGTACAGAAACTCGAATTCATAGGAGCTCTGCTGGATTCTCGGACGGCCCGCGCCTATCTCCCAGAGACGAGAGCCAACAACTTGTTGTCCCTCGTCTCGCGGGTGCGAACGTCCCAGCAGATCACAGCTCGGCAGATGTTGAGATTGCTGGGCCACATGGCCTCCACAGTCCATGTGACTCCCATGGCCCGTCTTCACATGAGATCTGCTCAATGGACCCTAGCCTCCCAGTGGTTTCAGGCTGCTGGGGGTCTAGAAGACGTGATCCACCTGTCCACGAGTTTTCTCGAATCCCTGTATTGGTGGACAATCTGGTCCAATTTGACTCTGGGACGTCCTTTCCAAATTCCTCAGCCACAAAAAGTGCTGACAACGGATGCGTCTCTCCTGGGATGGGGAGCTCATGTCGATGGGCTTCACACCCAAGGAAGCTGGTCCCTCCAGGAACGCGGTCTACAGATCAATCTCCTGGAGTTGCGAGCGATCTGGAACGCTCTGAAGGCTTTCAGAGATCGGCTGTCCCATCAAATTATCCAAATTCAGACAGACAACCAGGTTGCCATGTACTATGTCAACAAGCAGGGGGGCACCGGATCTCGCCCCCTGTGTCAGGAAGCCGTCAGCATGTGGCTCTGGGCTCGCCGTTTCGGCATGGTGCTCCAAGCCACATATCTGGCAGGCGTAAACAACAGTCTGGCCGACAGATTGAGCAGGATTATGCAACCTCACGAGTGGTCGCTCAACTCCAGTGTGGTGCGCCAGATCTTCCAAGCGTGGGGCACCCCCTTGGTGGATCTCTTCGCATCTCGAGTGAACCACAAAGTCCCTCAGTTCTGTTCCAGGCTTCAGGCCCCCGGCAGACTAGCATCGGATGCCTTCCTCCTGGATTGGGGGGAAGGCCTGCTGTATGCTTATCCTCCCATTCCTCTGGTGGGGAAGACTTTGTTGAAACTCAAACAAGACCGAGGCACCATGATTCTGATTGCTCCTTTTTGGCCGCGTCAGATCTGGTTCCCTCTTCTTCTGGAGTTATCCTCCGAAGAACCGTGGAGATTGGAGTGTTTTCCGACCCTCATCACGCAGAACGAAGGGGCTCTTCTGCATCCCAGCCTCCGGTCCCTGGCTCTCACGGCCTGGATGTTGAGAGCGTAGACTTTGCCTCTTTGGGTCTGTCAGAGGGTGTCTCCCGCGTCTTGCTTGCTTCCAGGAAAGATTCCACCAAGAGGAGTTACTTCTTTCTGTGGAGGAGGTTTGCCGTCTGGTGTGACAGCAAGGCCCTAGCTCCTCGCTCTTGTCCTACACAGACCCTGCTTGAATACCTTCTGCACTTGTCTGAGTCTGGTCTCAAGACCAACTCTGTAAGAGTTCACCTTAGCGCAATCAGTGCATACCATTACCATGTGGAAGGTAAGCCGATCTCAGGACAGCCTTTAGTTGTTCGCTTCATGAGAGGTTTGCTTTTGTCAAAGCCCCCTGTCAAGCCTCCTACAGTGTCATGGGATCTCAATGTCGTTCTCACCCAGCTGATGAAACCTCCTTTTGAGCCACTGAATTCCTGCCATCTGAGGTACTTGACCTGGAAGGTCATTTTCTTGGTGGCAGTTACTTCAGCTCGTAGAGTCAGTGAGCTTCAGGCCCTGGTAGCCCAGGCCCCTTACACCAAATTTCATCATAACAGAGTAGTCCTCCGCACTCACCCTAAGTTCTTGCCAAAGGTCGTGTCGGAGTTCCATCTGAACCAGTCAATTGTCTTGCCAACATTTTTTCCCCGTCCTCATTCCTGCCCTGCTGAACGTCAGCTGCACACATTGGACTGCAAGAGAGCATTGGCCTTCTACCTGGAGCGGACACAGCCCCACAGACAGTCCGCCCAATTGTTTGTTTCTTTTGATCCCAATAGGAGGGGAGTGGCTGTAGGGAAACGCACCATATCCAATTGGCTAGCAGATTGCATTTCCTTCACTTACGCCCAGGCGGGGCTGGCTCTTGAGGGTCATGTCACGGCTCATAATGTTAGAGCCATGGCTGCGTCGGTAGCCCACTTGAAGTCAGCCTCCATTGAAGAAATTTGCAAAGCTGCGACGTGGTCATCTGTCCACACATTCACATCTCATTACTGCCTGCAGCAGGATACCCGACGCGACAGTCGGTTCGGGCAGTCAGTTCTTCAGAACCTGTTTGGGCTTTAGGATCCAACTCCACCCCCCGAGGGCCCTGTTTGTTCTGTTCCAGGCTGCACTCTCAGTTAGTTGGTAAATTTTTTAGGTCAATCTCAGTTATGTCCTCGCCGTTGCGAGGCCCAATTGACCATGGTTGTTGTTTTGAGTGAGCCTGGGGGCTAGGGATACCCCATCAGTGAGAACAAGCAGCCTGCTTGTCCTCGGAGAAAGCGAATGCTACATACCTGTAGAAGGTATTCTCCGAGGACAGCAGGCTGATTGTTCTCACAAACCCGCCCGCCTCCCCTTTGGAGTTGTGTCTTCCCTTGAGCTGTATTGCTACATACTGGACTGGCCGGCTCGAGCCGGTTTCGGGTGGGAAGACGGCCGCGCATGCGCGGTGCGCGCGAGAGCTAGCAAAGGTCTTTGCTAGGAAGATTCCGATTGGAGGGGCTGCCGAGGACGTCACCCATCAGTGAGAACAATCAGCCTGCTGTCCTCGGAGAATACCTTCTACAGGTATGTAGCATTCGCTTTGACGAAATCAAGGACTGCTTTATGGAGCACCTGGGGTACAGGAGCCAACAAGAGAAGGAAAAATTCTAGACCTTGTGCTTAGTGCAGCGCATGATCTGGTGCAGGATGTAATGGTGCTGAGGCCGCTTGATATGATCAGATTGGATATCAGCTCTGGAGTAAGTACACACAGAAAATCCAATTTGTTAGCATTTACATTTCAAAAAAGGAGACTATGATAAAATGAGAAGAAAGGTGAAAAAAAAACCAACCAAAAAAAAAACCTGAGCAGCTGCGAAGGTCAAAAATTTATATCGGGCATAGATACTGTACAAAAATACCGTCCTGGAAGCCCAGGCCAGTTATATTCCATGTACTATAAAGGAGGAAGGAAGGCCAAAGGACAGCCTGCATGGTTAAAAAGTAAGGTGAAGGAAGCTATTAGAGCTAAAAGAATATCCTTCAGAAAATGGAAGGATTCGACAGAAAATAATAAGAAACAGCATAAGGAATGTCAAGTCAAATGCAAAGAGAGATTTTGAAAAAGATTGCATTGTAGGCAAACACAAATAGTAAAAACTGTTTTAGGTATATTAAAATCAAGAAGCCGACAAAAGAACCAGTTTGACTGCTAGATGACCGAGCGGTAACAAGGGCACTTGGGAAAGACAGCTGTAGCAGAGAGATTAAATGAATTCTTTGCTTCTGTTTTCACCAAGGAAGATTTGGAAGAGATACCGGTGCCAGAAATGGTATTCAAAGCTGACAGAAAAACTTAATGAAATCTGTATAAACTTGGAAGTGTAATGGCGCAGTTTGACAAATTGGAGAGTAGCAAATTACCTGGACCGAACGGTATTCATCCCAGAGTACTGATAGAATTGAAAAATGAACTTGCAGAACTATTGTTAGTAATGTGTAATTTATCTTTAAACTTTAATCATAGTACCGGAAGATTGGAGGGTGTCCAATGTAACGCCGATTTTTTAAAAAAGGTTCCAGAGGTGATCCAGAAAATTATAGATCGGTGAGCCTGATGCCGGTGCCGGTCAAAATGGTAGAGACTTTTATAAAGAACAAAATTACAGAGCATATTGAAAAAAATCAGCAGAGCACTGGACTTAAAAGCCAAGAAATCACCTCAGCGTATATTGAGTCTTCCAACTCAAATGCAGGCATCGGCAAGGGCAGGTTGAATTTAAAGGTCATGAAAAAAGAATTTTTAATTTTCTTTGCTTAGTATGTTTGCAAACTTACCCTTCAAGACAGTCTATTCTTGAGGAGAGATTTCCCAGACTGGAGACCCTGACTAGGAATGTAGGTGGGGGTTTGAGGTCACATTCTGGGGAAGATGCTTCCTTTGGCAAGAGTGCAGAATCTACACAGTATCACAGATAGGTTTAATGACACATTACCTTTTAGTATAACAAGGCAAGTTAATAGCACTTTACAT
The DNA here is from genome assembly GCF_901765095.1 of Microcaecilia unicolor. NCBI lineage: Eukaryota > Metazoa > Chordata > Amphibia > Gymnophiona > Siphonopidae > Microcaecilia > Microcaecilia unicolor. The sequence goes on from NC_044032.1 coordinate 598,348,061, forward strand.
TTAGTAGAACATTAACAGGAACAAATCAGGAAAATAAAAACATGGCAAAGAAAGATGAGAACAAGGCTGTAATGCAGGAACTTGGGAACAAAGACTCCAAATAAGGAATCAAGAATCGGCAATAGGAAATGAGAAATCTGCAAGGAACAAGCCCCTTCAGGGCCAATCAGCACACAGAAATAGAAAACGGAAGACCAGACACAGCTAGCAGAGTTCTGGTTGGCCGCAAACCCAAAACCACAGGGCACCATTCTGAGACCAGCCATGCCTTACACCTAAGAATGAATACTAGCCTCTCATTAAATAGATAATTCACCATCAGTTGTCCCATTGTTTAATCCTTGGTCTCTTGTCTCCTACTCAAACTGTCAGAATAGCTTTTGTTCCAAAAATCAGTGCAATAAATGCAAATCTTTCTTGACATTTGTGAAGTCTGCTAATACATTTATATTTCCTAACAATGTAAGTTCTCCCACCTAAGGGGTCTGATTTACAAATCACAAATTGAATTCTGTTTAACAGTTCACATTGAAAGCAACATAAAAAAAATGACACTATCTCGATTTTACATTGCAAATAAATTTCAATGAAAACATTTATTGCCCCCGTTTACTAAAGTGTGTTAAGCTGTTAATGCAGGTATTACATTCTATTAGCCTACATCCATGCTAACAGTTAATGAAGTGTCTTGACACTTGGTGCATGCTAATTTTGTTGTTAACTGGCAAATGTGCAATGTGGTGAGAACTGTGCCTTACATTTAATCTGTGGTGTAGCACTGTACATTACGGCCCCGATGCTTAAATCTCTGGTGCTGTTCCAAATAGCTTCGTAAAAATACCATCGGAACAACGTCCTAATGCTCAACACTAATGAGATGCAAATATAGGTATGCTCATAGTGTTGGGCATTAGGGAGTTTGTTGGGAGGATTGTGCTTTGGCATGGGAAGATTGTGCTTGTGCATGCACAGAGGCGTTCCGCGATAAGCTTGGCTGCTGTGCGCGTGCGCCTGGTAAAACCTGAACATGAAGCACACATTGGCTGCTGGTTTGTGCGGCCTAAATATAAACGTTGACATTTTTTTTTTATTTTTACCCTGGATGCTTATATTTAGATGCAGGAAATAGATGCCAATGTGTGCTTTTGCATAGGTCTGCTGTTTTGTATTACCAATGCTTATGGGCTTGCACGGGCTTCCTTCTGCTTCTAAAAGAAATCAAAACCGGCAGATTTTGCAGAAAGATTCATGAGAGAAGCATGAGAATCATGAGAAATCCTCTCTCCAACAGCCTAACGCCTGCTCCGACTTGGCGTTATTTTTTGGAGCAGTATGACAGTTTTGTTTCCCGTGGAAGTCTACGCTGCAGTTGCGCCAGCCTCTCACCTACCAAGTACCAAGTTCTTTGAGTGCTGTCTCCTCCTCCTTGCTTTAACAGCACAGATGTGGAAAGTCTCCGTTAAGGAGGTGGTAGAGACGCAAATGGTGACGGAATTCAAAAAGGCGTGGGATGAGCACAGAGGATCTCTAATTAGAAAATGAAAGTTATAAAAAATCTAAATTTAAATGGCTGCATGTGTGTGGATGTGTCGAGTGACTCTTAGATGGCGATTCCGGCTGCTACTACTACTACTTATCACTTCTATAGCGCTACAAGGCATACGCAGCGCTGTACACCATACACAAAAGACAGTCTGTGATGAACTAGGCTGTGATGAACTAGGGCCAATACCAGGCAGACTTGTACAGTCTGTGTCTCACATATGGCAATCTGGTTTAGGATGGGCTGGAAAGGGCTTGGACAGCAACTTTAGTGGATGGAACATGAGGGCAGTGCTGGACAGACTTTTACGGTCTGTGTCCTGCATATGAGAAGACAAATAGGCTGGAGTGGGATTCGATGACAACTCCAGCAGTTGGAACATAAAGATAGGGTCAGGCGGACTTCTATGGTCTATGTCCCAGAGACATCAAAGACCATAATCAAGTATATAATATCACATTCATTGTTGATTTAATCATAAATTGATATTGAGTGTGACTGTTGGGCAGACTGGATGGACCGTTCAGGTCTTTATCTGCTGTCACTTACTATATTACTATTAATCCTCTCTGCTCCCAGGCTGATGCACAGACCTCAGCTTTGACACAGGCAAGAGCATCAGATGTCACCTGACCTACTGGCATGTGCATGTGACGAACTCTCAGCACACAGTGCCAGTGAATCAGAGACAAGTCTTAAATGTGCGCACCAGAGTGTTCCAAGTTCCAGCTTCTGTTCCTTCCTTGTCTGCAGTGTTGCGACTCGAACCCAGAGGCGACTGGAATTTTTTTAATGTACCATTAATTTCTTGGGGAACTGAGTGGGGACAGGTTAAATTCTTGCGGGGATGGGTGGAGATGAGTAAGATTTCAGTGGGGATGAGTAAAATTTCTGTCCCCGTGCAACTCTCTAATTAGGAGTTCCAGTGCTAACTGTCTAGAGTCTTGTATCCAGTTTTTGTTTTGTACTTACTGGTATTGCCTTTTTCAATAAAGTTGTTCCTCATATACGAGCCATTGCTGCTTCTGTCCTCACGTCTTACTTTTACTTCGCATTATACTGCCTTCTGAGGGAGTGCTTTTGGCCTAGTAGTGCTGAATAATCTTTCTTCATAAGTTAGGCATCTCCCATCTACTCGGTTCACAGGATTGTTCCTCAACAACAAGAAGCCATCAACAAACTGGAACAATCCTGAGTCTGGGAGCCATCTAGTTGTGTGCCTGATTAAATTCTACTTGTCAACAGAGAGAACAATTGCTTCCCAAAATGGAAGTTCTCTGTAGGCAGCAGGATTAATCAGGCGTACAATCCCTTTCCAACTCTGAGTTCTACTTTTTGAGCTACGGAACTGACTAAGGGGACTGGGGAGACAACTGTCCACAGGACATAAGTACATAAGTATTGCCATACTGGGAAAGACCGTAGGTCCATCGAGCCCAGCATCCTGTTTCCAACAGTGGCCAATCCAGGTCACAAATACCCGGCAAGATCCCAAAAATGTACAAAACATTTTATACTGCTTGTCCCAGAAATAGTGGATTTTCCCCAGGTCCATTTGATAACGGTCTATGGACTTTTCCTTTAGGAAGCCGTCCAAACCTTTTTTAAACTCTGCTAAGCTAACCGCCTTTACCACATTCTCTGGCAACAAATTCCAGAGTTTAATTACACGTTGAGTGAAAGATTTTCTCCGATTCTTTTTAAATTTACTACATTGTAGCTTCATCGCATGCCCCCTAGTCCTAGTATTTTTGGAAAGTGTGAACAGACGCTTCACATCTACCCATTCAACTCCACTCATTATTTTATAGACCTCTATCATATCTCTCCTCAGCCACCTTTTCTCCAAGCTGAAGAGCCCTAGCCCAGCTTCGGAACCGAGGTCGGCAGCAACGTCGACATCGAGGGACACATCGACATTAGGGGCAGAGGTATGCATGGATGCTGGCGTGTTGGGAGTAGTGAGGCATCGAAGACGCTCAGTGTCTTCAAACGTACTCTGTGCAGAATACCCATTCTTGGTGTATCCAGTGCCTTGGGCCCGACCATAGCCTGGCTCATTGTGCCCTCTGTCTTCGTATGAAAAAGAGGACACAACTTGCTCGAGAAGCCCAGAAAGAGAAGCTTTTTGGGGCTCAGTCAGCTTCTGAAACGAGGTCAGCAGCAACGTCAACATTGAGGGACACATCGACATCGGGAGCAGAGGTATGCATGGATGCTGGTGTGCTGAGAGTAGTGAGGCATCGAATGGGTCTCCACCTATCTTGAGGCCTCCTGCGCAGGCCCCCCAGGACCGTCCATCATCTGACCAGACCTCGAGGCGACAGGCTGCATATGCTCTATTCTGAGGTCTATATTGTATGCCTGATTAATCCTGCTGTCTATGCAGAATACCAGTTACATTTAAGCAACTTGGCTTTATTGCAGGAATAGTTAACCTTGGGTTTCTCTAAAAGGATCATGTCTACAAATATACTTTAGATTAATTTTACCACTTCATAGGCCATTGCCTTTTAAAGTTATTAATTTCTAATGTTTAATAGCCTGTGTTTCCACTAAGGGGAGGCGGTCAATAAATATGAAAATAAAGTAGCAGTAAGGGACATCTCTGTCTTGCTCGTGGAAAAAATGTAAATGGTAGATTGCATGCCTTCTAGGGCCTGGATATTAATACAGAGCCATAAGACTATGTAGGAAAATGGTTTCAGCACCTGATCAGGGCAGTTGCCAAAAAAAATCACAGCTTACCCTGTCAAAGACCTGCGCATCTAAACTTAATAACACTTCCTGATCCAACTTTTTAGTACTGTTTCACAGCTTTCAGGACTTCAACTAAACCGACTAATTTGGTCTTCATGGACTAAATTTGGTATTATTAGATGCAGGGTGGCTGCGAATTCAGTGACATGGCTTTTCACCGTTACTTCTCCATATGATCTCCTTGGGTCTTTCAACAGGAACTGTACCTCAGTGTTGTAAACATGCTTTAGTTAAACCTGCTCTCAAAGGCCCATCTCTAGATCACTCTAATCCTTCCAATTACCATCCAATTTCTAATCTTTGTGTATAGCTTCAAACCTCACCGAGAGGGTTGTTTTTGATCAATTTTTATCTCATGTCGAACATCAAAAGATATTCACCCCAGATGGACTGTATTTAGGGCTAACCAAAGCACAGAAACTACTATTACAGCATTAACCAGTGTTCTGTCCTCTGACAGCCTTTCCCTGATTGTAATGCGGCTCTGGGGTGGGTGTGACACTTTTTTTGTCATTCTCACTGCAGAGTCACATGAGCGTAGCATTGTGGGGGGGTGTAGTTATCAGGCAACGTGATTTCACTAGCCTGTCTGCATAGAACTGTTATATGATTGGTTATGCTGTTGCTAGTTGGCACATTCTGTTCCCATTGGTGGTTTTCCCCCTGCTCACTGGCAGGCAGATGATCAAAAGCCCTGCGCTGTTCCAAACAGCGCTCTAAAATAACGCTGGAACAGCGTGGGGCGCTGTTAGACCTGTGATCAGAGGTAATGCATGCAAATTTAAGCAGCGCAATTATCTCTGATCATGGGGTAGAAGTGCGGGAGAATTGTGCCTGAGTATGCGCTCAGCACAATCCTCCCGCACTTGTTTGACAGGTCTGGGATGGAGACGCCCATCTTTAAATCGGAAGATGGATGTCCTCAACTGCCCTGTTGCAGGGACGGCCAGATTTCAAGGGGGTGTCGGAGGTATAGAGACGGGGCAGTTGAGGACGTCCAAATTTTGGACGTTTCTGCAATGGGCAGTCAAGGACGTCCAAAATTAGATGTTTTTATGAGAAAGACGTCTGCCTGTCACAGAAACGTCCAAATTTTGGACATCCTCAACTGCCCTCGCTGGCAGGTTTGCTGTAGGGGGGAATGGGGGCCTGCCAGCATGCAAATGCATGCTGGACAGGGCTCACCATTCCTCCCCAATGATCTGCAAACCCTAACACCAGCTCGGAGCTGGCGTAGGGTTTGTTTCGACCAGCGACCCAATCTTTGGCGCGCTGGTCACTGATCATTGGGGACAAATGCGTTAAGCGCTGATTAGCATGCATTTGCAAGCTATTTGCGCTAAGAGCCATGTTTAGCATGCATTTGTATGCTACTTGCGCTAAGAGCCCTTGAGCGCGTTGTTTCACGCGCTGGAGGGCTCTGATCACGGGGCAGTAGCAAATGCTGGCGCTAGTAGCGCCGGCGTTTGCTTTTCATCATCTGCCTGTGGGTTAGAGTGTGCCCTTTTTTGTTCCCTTTAGTCTGAGGTAGGCTCCATTTGTTAGACAGTACAGAACCCTTTCCTGCGTTACCCTCTGTTAGAGTACTTAGTTTTTACCTTGAATATATCTTACTAAAAAAGATATTGTACTCCATTCAACCAGCTCTGAGCTAATGTTGTTTTCAGAATCACGGAGACTCTTTGCCATTGGGGCAGAATCTCTGATCTACAGTTGACTGTGAGTAAACATTGTGTTGTTCAAATAAAAGACTTTTAGAGAGATAAGAGTCTTCAGGTATGAACTGGTGTACCGAGGTTATACGTCAGGTTATAAGACTTAGAAGCTAGCTACAAGTCTTAGAGGCCTGAACAACCAGTGAACTTCATTCCATTTTAGACACCGGATGACTCGTATTGCTAGTTTCCCTTGACCTTTCCGGAACATTTGAATTGGTTGATCATTCTTTGCTTATATCTTGTCTCCACTCCTTTGGACTTGGTGGTAACCTTACTCTCACTTGTTTCCCTTATACTTGTCAGTCTGTAGTTTTTCTGTTGTTAACCCATCTGGAACTTCTGAATCAGTTTCTCTGTGTTCTGGTGTGACAAAGTGATCCGTCTTCTCCCCACTTCCATTCAATATTTTTATTAGTCCTCTTGCAACCCTGCTACAAGACCATAACATCCATTGCTTCACTTATACCAACGATATTCTATTGGTTTGTCCAGTGTCTCCTCAGTCATTGAACATAGCCCCTATCCAAATCATATTAACAGCTTTGTCCCATTGGTTATCCTCCCATAGGCTTGTTTTAAATCCAAGTAAAATCATTGTTTGTCGGATCACTGGCTTATTATCCAATCCCATAGTACTTCTCACAATTTTTGACCTTCCTATTACACTGGTTGCTTCTTTTAAATACCTTGGGGTTATCATTGATTCAAAGCTTGCATTTGACCAGCAGATATCTAAGAGATCCAAGATGTGCCGAAAAATGGCCTGCGCTGTTGTAGACGCATGTATTGGATGTGTTCAGGTCCATTTTTCAGCACACCTGCAAAAAAGGCCTTGTTTTAATTTTTATTTTTGGCCGTTAATGGTCATGCGGCAAAATAAAAATTGGTGCATGTCCATTTTGGGCCTGAGACCTTACCACCACCCATTCACTTAGCGGTAAGGTCTCTCACGTTAACTGGGCGGTAATCATCAGCATACATACAATGCTAATTACTGCCTGGTTAGCGATGCACACTGGAAAATTTCAGGCGTACCTACTGGACTCGCGTACAAAATGAAATTACTTCCTGGGCCACGCGGTAGACAGTGGTAGTTCCAAATTGGTGTGCGCCTACGTGACTTAGTAAAAAGGCCCCTATGATTGTAAAAAAGATTTTTCTGGCTTTGGAGACTACACTTAGACATTTCTTAGATTTTTCATCATTACAAATTATAATTCGTGCTTTATCATATTTCAAAAAAATTATTGTAATATGATCTATGCAGGGCTACCTCAGTCCCAACTCCATCGACTCAAACTCTATAAAATTCTTCTGTTTGTCTGTTGTTTAGGGCTAAACGATTTGATCCAACCACCCTCTTACTAGCAAAGCTACACTGGCTACCACTTTCCTATCGTGTTCAATTTAAGGTTCTACTTCTTGCTCATAAAACCTCCCTTATTTGGCTTCATTGATTATTCTATACACCCCTTCTCGTGCTCTTAGATCACTTGATACTAACAAATTAGTATTATACTCTCTGAAGCAAGCCCACTATCAAACTACTCATCATTCTGCATTCTTTTTCTTAGCTCCTTTCCTCTGGAACAGCTTACCCACGGATATTAGATATGAACTTTCCCTGCCCCATTTTAATAGAAAACGTATTTTTTTCCCAGAAGGCCTTCGGCTTCCTACCTAAGTGCTAACCCTTTGGTCAAATGCAGAGACACACGGTATTTAACATCTGCTCCCCTACCCCCTCTTTTCCTACTGTTCTTTTCTCTGTGTGAATGTCTCTTTGCTATCTTTCATATTTTTGAAACAAACATAGTGCTGAATTCTTCCAATTAATAATAAGCAAGTGCTACTGTTAACATTAAAGTCATATAAGTATTGTCCTTGCTGCGTGCCCCCTCAGATTCCAAATAGAGGGTGAGGCAAAATGTATCCCCCTAGAGTTTTTTGCCGTTTTCTCAGCAACATCTTTGAATTTCAGTAAGAAATTTTACGTACTTATTTAGTCATCGTACTTAACTAAATGCTGTTTAATAGTAATACTTAGCTTAAGCTATGTTATCACTGACATTTTAGCGTTACTACCTAGTGATTTCTTTTGTGTTCGAGCTAAAACACAGTAACATAACATCATTCAAACAATGCAGTTAACAATGTGTTATAATTTCACAATCACTGTGAATGCTCAGCATCCATAGGCCTTCAGTCACTTTGGGAAGTTCTTAATAGCATTGTCGATCGCTCCCTATGACAGGCCTCCCAGATCTGCAGCGCTTCCTTGAGTTTGGCGATTGTTTGTGTCTTTGGGTGGAGCTTGTGCTGAGCCTCTAACATTGCTCCCCAGACAAAAGTCTACGTCATGTGATGTCATTTATAGTAAGCTGGTACCCCGTTTTGTTTATTTTTTCAATTGATGGCAGTTTTACAGTGCAAACATTTTTTGAATGCGTGAAAATAGCTGGGTGGTTATGCCTGTAACTTTGCCATGTTTAAAGATAAGCTAATTCATCTGGGTACATAAATGTAGATAGCAACAACAAAAAGCTATAAAATTTAACTTTGAAATTCTAAGCAGTTTCTGAGAAAACAGCAAAAAAATTTGAGGGGGTTACCTTTTTTTGCCTCATTGTGTATATAATCTGACATGATAATGGCACTTTGGGGTCCTTTTACTAAGCCACGGTAAAAAGTGGCCTTTGGTAATGCGAGCGCATCTTTTAGGCACGCACTGGGCCATTTTTTTTGTTAATGCGTCTAGGGAAAAGGGCCTTTTTTAAGGGGCCGGAAAATGGATATGCTCTAAAATTGAAACCAGCGCATGTCCATTTTTGGCCTGAGACCTTACCACCACCCATTGACCTAGCGGTAAGGTCTTATGTGCTACCCACGCAGTAAGCATGCAGCGTGTGCCAACTGCTATTTACTGTCAGGTAAGCGGCCTGCAGTAGAAAATAGAAAATTATTTTATACTGCAGGATTTGGCGCACTCCAAATTCAGAATTACCGCCCAGCTCACGCACTAGCTAGGCGGTAGTGCTGATTTGGCACATGCTGTACGCGCGTAGGCCCTTATGCAGCTTAGTAAAAAAAAAGCCTCTTTATTCATTTATTTTTTTAGTTGTAACATGAGTTCATTTAAATTGACCTTTATTCAGTCCTGCTGGCAGTTTGTATTTGAAAAATAAAGCATTTTGTTTTGGCTTTTTGAGTTGTTAAGACTTTGGGCCTTATTTACTAAGCCGCGCTAGAGACGCTAGTGTTTTTTTAGTGCATTCTAAATGCTAGAGACACCCATAGGAATAGCATTTAGCGTGTGCTAAAAACGATAGCGCACCTTAGTAAACAGGGCCCAAAGATTGCACTTTACTTCCCTAAGTTTTATTTTAGTTACCTCACATTACATTAATTTGAACTTTCCTTAAGTTCTGTATCTGTACTAATGGGCTTTTTTTTTTTCTATAAGCATCTGTTTTTCCCATGTAAGATATCTAATAGTGGGGCCCCTAATGGAAAGTTTCCAGCTTCCTGAAAAAGTGTTAATGACACCAGAGTTAATATGGAATAGTTTCTGCAAATAGTGCGTAAAAATCTTAAGTTTAAAATGCCCAGTTCAGATTGAACTGCTGCTTCTTGTGATGTTGGGCAAGTCACTTAACCATCCATTGCCTCAGATACAAAATTAGATTGTGAGCCCTTAAGGACAGGGAAATATCTAGTATACCTGAATGAAACTCACCTTGAGGTACTACTGAAAAAGGTGTGAGCAAAATCCAAATTAAGAAATAAGAAATATATAAGGATATGATTTAATCTAGAGTAGATTCCAGGAGGGATATTGTCTGGTTTCTGGTGGAAAGTTCTGCTTTTCACCAACTCAGCTGCTTCCCGAGCAACATCTATGGAACAAGTTAGCCTGATTTCTGGTAGAACGTTGACTCATCTGTAGCAGTATTTCTTCCAACCTTTCAGCTTCCATCTATTGCTTCCAAACCAGTTTTCCATTTTGACAGTCATAAAATAAATTAATGCTTGTGAACAGCAACACAAGGAAGGCAGCGTAATTATCTCATGTTAACAGTTAAAAAGCTTTCCATGCATAAATTGCCTCTCAACTTTCACAAAGCTCCTACATGCTGAGTATAGTAACATTATAACAGTTCATCAGACAGTTGTATTCCCAGCTGATTTCCAGCAGGACCGCACGGAGATACAGCTTCATCCTGTGCCACTTGGCCGCTACCTCCTGCGCCATCTGCTTCGCCACCACTAATGAGAGGAGACATTTGGCTGGGAGCAGTTTTTTTCTGCCTCTCCATATTTGTGCTCTGTGCAGCCGCTCACACAGCCCCTTGGTTTGACTCTAATTTCCAGATTCCAGCAATCACTGATTGTTGCGAAACAAGACTAATCATCAGAGCACAAGGATTGCTTGAGCACTGGCACAATATTGCTGTGTTCTTCAAAAGGAACAGATAAAGCGATTTGAAAATACACATTTTCAAATTAAACAGATTTTTTGCACGCGTGCAGATTTTGCAGTATAATATGCATGGTAAAGAAATGGGAGTGATTTACTGTGAATTGAGTTTAATGGGTAATCTCACTATGTTAAACTGAAAGTCACAAAGCTGGCAGTAGCATTTTTGAAGTGAGAATCTTGGTTGTGCCCTCATGTTGGATCTTGAGTTTAGCAGAGTACTGAAGATGGAATTTTATTCCCTTATTGAAGACTTTTGGTATGGTATGTGTTATATCTCATCTGTCTTCCAATATTTTGACTGAAAAAGCAGAGAATAGAAGCTTGTGACCAGGTGTGTCAGATTTCTTTTATGGAATGCATTTGTTATTTTGTCAGGCAGGAAGTTTGGATATTTAGATACTAGATAGAAGTTGTATAATATTTAGAAACTGCAGTGGAAAGGTTAAACCAGGTTTTAAAAGGTAAATTTCCCGATCTTTTTTTTTTGCTTCCTTTTATCTTGTTACCAGTCTACAAGACAGTTGACAAATAAAAATGCATTGGTTTGCAATCGGTTATTGGGCAGTTATGTTTAGTTAGAGTGAACAAAAGTTTGTTACTAATTCTGGTAATCAGCAAACTTAAGCAACATGGAAGGTTCTACTGACCAAGCCTTGCAAACCATGTGTGATCTGACCATGAACATTGACATAGGCACAGTGTCCCTTAGGCCCAGATGCACTAAACCTTAACGACCCTTTAACGAAGAAATTTTCAACCGTAGCATGCATTAAAGGCCATTTTCCGACAACGCTAGCAGCTAACGAAAACGGAATGCAAACGAGTAACTACCATTGAAATGTGGACAATTCGGGATGCACTAACCATACCGACGATTGCAACAAATCATTTACCGTGATAAATTTAACGTGAGGTCAGACCTGTCGTTAAGGACTGAGCTGTCATCTCCCTGCTTCCCCCTGCACCATAAAAATCCAAGCTGGCATGTTTAAGTGAGATTAAATAAAAATGCTACCAATAAAGAACGACAAGGTGGATGTAGTACTTCATAGGCTTCCCCCTGCATTAATAGAAAAGCAAAACAAAAATCGAAAAAAGATCAGGAGGGGGCAAAGGCGCTCGTCAGGAGCGTCCTGTATGGACGGCCTTGCCCCCCCCCCCCAAGGTCAGCGCTGCTCCCCGCTTCCGCCTGTATTAAATAAAAAATCAAAACAGAAATCAAAAGTTTATAGTAGCCCCGGTCCCCCTCCCTTCCTCTCTCTCTCTCTCTTTCTCCTTCTCCCACAGCCCTGCCCCCTGAGGTCGTCGCCGCCGCTCCCCCCCTCCACCGGACCCCCCCTCCGCCTTACCGGGCCCACGCAGCGCCTCTCACCTCTGTGTGAAGGCGCTGCACGGGCAAGAACAGCTGATCGGCGATCAGTGATGCCTCCTCCGACGTCTCTCTGTTCTTCCATCTGCTTTCTCGCTGGGAAATTAGTTGCCCATTCTCTTGTATTTTGGAAGAGAGGATACTAAATTTTTCATTAAAGTTACTCAGCTCCACCAAGAAAGATTGCATTTTCAAAAGTCTGTCCACCACCACTGGCCCATCAGGGAAAGTTTTTTGGTGGGGGAGGATGAAGTCTGTTCCCCTGTCGCGGATCACACTGGACCTGCAGCGTCGGCCTGGGGAAAGTGAGGACAGGGGTCCCACTGGACCACCAGGCTGGTTTTTATTTGTGTGCGGGGTCCAGGGGTACCGTACCCGTGGGGCCTTACAAACGGGGGGTGGACCCCCAGGCTAGGCATGCATTCAACTTAACGCACAACTTTTGAACACATGCACCAGGCGCCATCTGCCCGCTTTGGTCCCTCATGATGGAAGCTAATAGTGCGCATATCATTTGCATACTATTAGTTTCGATCATGAGGGAGTTAGGTCACGGCGTTGCTGTGGTGGTAAAATTCTGGCACCGTTTCCTGCAGCACAGGAGTTTTGATCATCGGGGTCTTAGAATTCTTGCTTGTGGTGCTTCCAGAAGGAGCTGTGTGTCTGACCCAGGACCATTGCTATATTGCCTATACAAGGTATATGGATATATAAAATTGGTGGGGGGGGGGGGGGGAGAATCCCTGGGTAACTTCAAATAAAGGCGCATGATCCCAGTACTGGCTGTGTCTGAGCTGTAGGCCTAAATTTGCTGGAAGAAACTTCTGGATAAAAATAAAATACAAAACAAGTTGCCAAAGTAACTTTTCTCACTCTACTCACAGCACCAAATGCCCCTCTTTTCAGATTCTGTTCACTCGTGTGCCTACACCTTGACAAACTTCAGGCTGGAGACTTTTGCCGGCACTATAGTATCTCTTTGTGGCGCTGCTCTGAAAATGAATGGATTTTACTTAATTACGTTACTCCAATGGGCTTTTGGACAACATTTAAATAATGAGTCTTGGGCAGGTTTAAGGTCATCGCCTTTTCCTGCGCTTTGTTTAGAACCATTTATCTTCTACCTTGAATCCATCTTGGAGACATGGAAGTTAATGAAGATTTGTGCCCCTGACGTTACCAAAAAATTATTCATTAGCCCAGGGGGAATACCAACAATATGCTCTTCATATATCTTTCTGTGGCATCTGCACATTTTAACACAAGCTTGCATATTGAGGATTTTTTGTTTGTTTTTTGCTGCTGTTGGTGAGAAGAAAGATTTGTTGATGAATTAGGCTTTTTTTCGTTTTTAATAATCAGGCAAGTAGTCTATTTCTGGTGAAGTGTTTTTAATGTGATGATGCCAGAGGTCCCTCTCCAAGGCAGTGCAGATTTTGGTTGGGGGGCAGGGGTTTCCTCATTATTCTCTTCTGGAAAAGGGGGTTGCCACAGCAGCTTGTCCGTCTGGTAGGGGTGTCCTTGTAGAAGCCAACACTAAAAGCAAGTGATGAGAGAGGTATTGGGGATTTGGTTCTTGATAAATGTTCATCTTTTGACATTATTTGGTGTATCATGATTTTTGTTAATAGCTTGTGAGAAAATGGGAATATTGCATCAAGGTAGGACAGAGCACAAATCCTTTTTCTAATACATTTTCTGTCATTGGCTTGTGGTATCAGAATACTGAAATGAAACTGTCATAGATGAGTAGGATATTAGGCTAGCTTAGCGGGGTTTAAAAAAGGTTTGGACAGCTTTGTAAAGGAAAAGTCCATAGACCATTATTAGAATGACTTGGGGAAAATCCACCATTTATTTCTGGGATAAGCAGCATAAAATGTATTGAACTTTTTTGGGATCTTGCGAGGTATTTGTGACCTGGATTGGCCACTGTTGGAAACAGGACACTGAGCTTGATGGACCTTTGGTCTATCCCAGTATGGCAATACTTATGTACTTATGGTAGAACCAGCATTAATTCTGTGAACTAACCTGTTCACATTTGTTTCTATATTTCAGGACAGGAACAAGTTTGGAAGAAGTGGCTGAAAAACAGGGCGACATGATAGAGTATCTTCGGCGGCACAATGAGCTTCTCAGCAAACATCTGTTAGCTTTAACCTTGCAACAAAACAGAGACTGAAGGTTCACCTAGAAGCAGGAAAAGGAGCATCATGTCTGTCAGAACCTGTGCCTGCGTGACCAGTGGTCCAAAACTCAGCTGAGCAGGGAATGGTTGACTCGAATCAATTTGCAATGACCTGTCATGGACATTCTTCATGTTTGGTTGTTTTTGAAGAGGACAAGAGTTTGTGGAAGGTTTTGTTCTTTTTTTTTTTTTTTTTTTTTTTTTGTCTTGCAGTGTGTAATCAAGTTGACCCATTGATTTGTCACTCTGGACTGAGTTTCCATTTTTTCTGTAGATTGTGTTTCTTATAAGCTGTGTTGGAAAAACAGTCCTTGTCTTGTAGTTGCTGGTGGATGTATTTGTCTGCACCTGTGTTGCATGGTATCTTTCTGCTATGTGGAAAGTGCTCATTTCATTAGTGGCAATCGGAGGGGTGCAGCAGGGAGTCGAAAAGGCATTAAAAGAGTGACTTCCAGCCGCCTTTCCATGGTTGAAGCTGTATACTTATCACACTGTGTGACCTTATGCACAGACCATATGACACTGCTGTAAAGGTTGGGATGGAGCCCTTGTATTTTGCAGTGCTATGGAGTTTTCCCTAACTTAATTTAAAAATAATCATCTGTTATACGTTTGGCCTTTTTTCCTGTCTCTAGCTTTTGCATATGGTCAAGTTGTGGGAAATAAATGGAAGGGCAGTGGATTATAGTATTGAATTAAAGTTTTTTTAAATTTCTGCTTGTGTTGCCTTAAGAACGGTGTTGTATATTAGTTTTCTGAGGTGAGGTGCTATCATTGCATTCTGGCTTCCAAATACTCATTCCTTTTTGAGGACTGGTATGGAGTAGAGCACTTGGAGCCATTGTCTCTGTTTCTATCTTCCTTTGAATGCAGGAAGGGTCTTGTTGGATCTTTTTCCTTGCGCTCAAATGGGGAACCCATCAATGGTTCAGAGCGCATTGCTTGTGTAAGAAAATATGTGTAGCTAAGAGACTCTATATTTGACCTCGCGGAGCAGGCTTTGAAGTATTTCCTGATGCCAAATGTTGAATTCCTCTGTGGGGAAATAGGTTTTTGTATTTTTTGAATAAAATTTTCCCTTAAAATCTGTCAGCCAATGATTGGAGAAGAGAATTGGGCGGAAAATGATCATTGTCAGATTTTTTAAAAATAATATCGAAACCCAAGCTTTTTATTTTGAACTTAGGTACAGTGCTGCTGTTAATGTCTTCATAAAATTTTGTATGGAAAAATACCTCAACTTATATCTTTTATTTCTGCCTGTACAGAAAATGAATGTATAATAAATATAATCAGAAAAAGACGTAAAGAGCGTCTTATTTCTTAACCTTAGTACCTCAGTTTTATTTTGCAGTTCATGAGAAATTTATGTATTGTAAGGAGGTTGGAGGGTCTAAGCAGGTGAGGAGGAGGTATGAGGCCAGACTACATCTCCCACAAGACCCTGAGAGAAGGAATCGGGGTGGTAGGTTCCAAAACTCTTTAGGGACACCACGTGAAAGGGAGGGAGGTAAGGGCTGGAAAGAGCAGCTGCTATGGCAGACAAGGGCCAGAAGGGGGAGCCTGATGACAAAGCTCAATTCCCTTGGGTCAGAAATCAATACAAGATTCCTCCCACCTGAGAGGAAGGGGAAGGCTCTAACCAACAAACTAGCACAGAAGCAGAGTTAATGGAGTCAGTGTTGTCAGGTGGGCGGTTTTACCGCCCAATTGGGCGGTTTTCCGCAACCCGCCATGGGAAATTTTTGCCCGCGGCGGGTCGCGGTTTTTTGGGCTTCTTTTTTTTCTTTTCCGCGGTTTTTCGGGTGTTTTTTTCGGCCGCGGGGGGCGGGGTTAGTGTCGTTTTGGGCGGGGTTAGTGATGTTCTGGGCGGGGCTGATGACGGGGGAGGCGGTGATGGGGGAGGCGTGGCCGATGACGGTGGGGGCGGGGTTGATGACGGCGGGGGCGGGGTTGATGACGCGGGGGTGGGGGTGTCAGGGGCGGGGTTTGAGTTTGGGCGGGTTTTGGGCTGTTTTTAGGCTGGATTGGGTGGGAAAAAAATTTTCCACCTGGCAACCCTGAATGGAGTGGTTGGAGGAAGGAGAGTCAGGAGGGCCCAGCACACCAGGTTTGGAGGAACCCATTGACATGGACTGTAATTGTACTCTGGGGCAGAGTTGCAGGGATTGAAGGCGGTGGGTGGTCACAGGAGTCAAGTAGCTGTGTTGTGGGAGGTGTACTGCCATTCTGCGACCCCTCAAGAGGAAAGACTTTTAAAACTGAAACCCAAGAGGTTGGAACTGGGAGAACTTGGATTTAAATGGAGAGTTTTTCTTTTTGATATGTTTTTGGAACTGAATGGGACATTAACCCTTTAAACTGAGTTTTGTGGAGGAGGGGGAATAAACTGGGTTGACTAAAAGCTGTGTTGTCTGGAACGACTTTGTTTGGACTGCTGAAGGGAGCCTACCACCACCCCAGAGGGATTGCTACCAGGGCACAGTTATTACAGTATATATGGTGATTTTCTTTTATTTGATGTGGTCCCCCTTCAAGAAAGGTGAAGAATCTTAAGGGCCCTTTTATTAAGCTGCATTAGGTGCTAATGCACACCTAACCTGGGAAAAAAAGTCCTAAAGCAGGATGTGCTAATTCTGTGTTAGTTTTGCCATCTGTGCATGCTAAGGGCCCTGTTTAGTAAGGGGCACTAACGTTTTTAGCGTATGCACAAAATTAGCATGCGCTAATTGTGTAGATGCCCGTAGGAATATTGTGGGTAAATGCAAAGCACATGCTAAAAATGCTAACACGCCTCTAGTGTGGCTTAGTAAACAGGGCCCTAAGTGCACAGTATCAGGCTTATTTTCGAAAGAGAAGGGCCCCCATCTTTCGATACAAATCGGGAGATGGGAGTCCTTCTCTCAGGGTCGCCCAAATCGGCATAATGGAAAGCCGATTTTGGGTGTCCTCAACTGCTTCCCGTCGCGGGGACGACCAAAGTTCCCGGGGGGAGTGTTGGAGGCGTAGCGAAGGCGGGACTGGGGCGTGCCTAACAGATGGGCGTCCTCAAGCGATAATGGAAAAAAGAAGGGCGTCCCTGACGAGCACTTGGCCGACTTTACTTGGTCCATTTTTTGTTACGACCAAGCCTCAAAAAGGTGCCCGAACTGACCAGAGGGAATCTGTGGTGACCTCCACTGACTCCCCCAGTGGTGACTAACCCCCTCCCACCCTGAAAAAAACAACTTTATAAAACTTTTTTTGCCAGCCTTAAGTATCATACTCGGGTCCATTGCAGCAGTATGCAGGTCCCTGGGGGGGGGGGGGGGGAGGAGGTGTGTGTGTGTGTCAGCGGAGGCATAATGAAGGCGTGGACGTCCTTTCAAAAATTTTGAACGTCCTGGACTGCCCCCCCCCCCCCCCCCCACACACACACACACAGGGACGGCCAAATTACAAGGGAGTGGAGTGGAGGAGTGGCCTAGTGGTTAGAGCACTGGTCTTGCAATCCAGAGGTGGCCGGTTCAAATCCCACTGCTGCTACTTGTGATCCAAATAAATAAATAAATAAAGGGGATGTCTGAGGCATAGCAAAGGCATGGACGTCCTTCTCACAGAAACATCCACATTTTGGACATCCTCAACTGCCCGTCGCAGTTAGCGAAGGCGCCTAACACTTGGACGTCCACCCATACTAAAAAAAAAAAAAAAAAGACATCCCTGGCGAGCACTTGGACGTTTTCACCTGGACTTGTTGGCTATTTATTTAAGGTTGTAGATGGCTATTATGAAGCCGTCTTTGGCATGTGCAGAGCAGACACCCATAACGCTTGGCTGCTCTGCACTGACTTCCCCTCCTTATGAAGGAAATCATGTGCAAATGAGCTCAGCTCATTTGCATGCGATTCAGGGGCGTAGCCAGATACCCAATTTTGGGTGGGCCTGGGCCCAAGATGGGTGGGCAGAAGAACTCTGCTCTGTTCCACAAGTGATTTGGTCTCTCCCTCTCTCACCTGCATGCCATATGGTCTCTCAAACATGCATCCCCCTCCCCTGCATACCTTTTGAATAGCAGATTTTCACCAGCGGCGAACAGCAACTAATGCACACTGCATGTTGGCCCCACAGCCTTCCCTCTGATGCAACTTCCTGTTTCTGCATAGGCGGGAATATATCACAGAGAAGGCTTTGGGGCTGGTGCGAGCAATATGTATCAGTCTCTGCTCCCTGCAGGCGAAGATTTACTTACAAGGTATGCAGGAGGGACAGTTGTTGGGAGTTTTCAGCTGGTGGAGCTCGGGGATCCCTGCCAGCCACATCATAGGTGTGCTGCTACTGGGTGGGCCTAAGCCCAAAGTGGGCGGGCCTGGGCCCACCCAGACCCACCCTTGGCTAGGCCACTAATGCGATTTCCTTCATGCATGCCCATTCCTTTCTGAATCACTAAGGGATCGGTAAAGGGGGCTTTTTCCTTTCAGTTAGTGTATCAGTTATTCCACTGCAGTGCCCCCTAGGGTGCCCGATTGGTGTCCTGGCATGTCAGGGGGACCAGTGCACTATGAATGCTGGCTCCTCCCACGACCAAATGAGTTGGATTTGGTCATTTTTGAGATGGGTGTCCTCTGTTTCCATTATGGCCGAAAACCGGGGACGACCATCTCAACATTTGTCGACCATCTCTAAGGTTGGCCTAAATGTTGAGATTTGGGCATCCCCGACCGTATTATCGAAACGAAAGATGGACGCCCATCTTGTTTCGATAATACAGGTTTCCCCTCCCCTTCGCGGGGACGGCCTGCGAGGACGCCCTCAGGAAAACTTGGGTGCCCCGTTCGATTATGACCCTCTGTGTATTTATTTTTCGATGGAATGTATCAGGGATGGAGAATGGGCATGGATGAGCTAATCAGATGGTGTGCTGACATTACTCCCCTGCTAATTGGCATGCCCATAACACAGGAGCCATTAACACCAGGAGATAGTAAATGCTCCAATGTTATTTTTGTATATTTTTAAATAGCCATGCACATATGCACATGGCTAGAAATACAATAAATAGAAAAAGCCCTTTTTGATGGCTGCAGTAGAAATGGGCTTAGTGTGTGAGAAAGGCCTGAATAAGAACATGCTAAGCCCATTTATTAGTACAACTTAATAAAGGGGCCCATTAGTAGGGGTAGCATGACAATATCTAGAATATATCTAGGGACCTCTGGGGTAAGGATTAACTTTATTCCATGTCCCTGAGGGGAAACAGTCTGGCATCCTGGTCAGAGTCGGACTGAAGGATTTAAACTAGAGTTGAGAACCGGTTATAATTACTTTGGATGGATTGTCTCTGATGGATAGAAGTGACAATATTCCCAGGTTTTAAGATAAGTGGTTTATTTCAACATGAAAAAAAGATTCTAATCAAGCAATGAATGAATGAATGAAGGTTCTCTGTTTGAATATTGCTTCAGTATATAGCCTTAAGAGGACTAAGTGATCATACATACTTTTTCTTTACTTCCATTCAATACTCTCTGTGATATAATGCACTTATAGTCATATTGATATTTGAAGTAGATCATTAAAATACCCCTCCATCCGTTTTTTATTCACAAGATCCTTTTCTTCCTTATGTAGGGAGTTTTTTGTTACTTGTGGATGTTTTTTCGGAAAGGAGGAGGAGCCCATGATACAGGCCAATTCAGTGGAGTCCTAATTAATGGTTCCCTGGGCTATTGAGGCTAGTTTATAAAGTATATGATATATATCAGTATTGTGCAATTTCTCACAGAGTGTATAGCAAGAGTGCATTCATTAGTTTTTTGATATATGTTTAGTGCACTCTAGACAATTGAAGATATATCCTGGTCAGAGTGCATTGTGTGAAATGTTGGGAAAGAGTGTTTTTTTGGAATTGCTATGGAGAGGCTAACTTGAGGAGAAAGTACCTTGAATTGGAGTCCCAGGAGGAGATGGGTGCATGCTGTGAGGCTGCAAAATAAGGTAAGGATGGGGTGGGAAATTGTGCAGAATAGACCAGCTTTAAAGGGGCTTCTCATATCTTGTCTGCTCTCATGATACCAAAAATGTAGAGCAGATGACTTATGATGGGATCAAGCAAGACAAGATTTGTAAATCTGAAGCATATCTTTCAAGTGATTACCACATAATTAGTTCAAGGTGTAGAGGCAGAGATGAATGTGGAGTCTCCCTGTAAAGCATTCCAGAAGGGGGGGGGGATCCTTCTGCTAGTGAGTCTGTCATCATTGAAATAGATTTTGGCACAGGAATGAAAGGAGACATGAACTTTAAATACCAGGATCCACAGCTAGCAAAGTTATAGCGCATTGTAAAAGACCTCACACCTTTGTACATTTTTCACATTCTGCTATCTAAAAAATACATTTCCTCTTTTAAACCCTAATCTTTAAGTTAGCAAGCTCAGGATAAAATAATGTCACCCACAGAGATGGCCTCATCTCTCAGAAATTCTCAGAAAGAAAGTTAAGTGGGACCTTTCTCTCTGTATAGTTTGGATTCTCAGTCTGCTGCGGTGGCTAAGAAAGCAAATAGAATGTTAGGTATTATTAGGAAATGAATGGAAAACAAAAATGAGAACGTTATAATGCCTTTGTATCGGTCCATGGTGCGACCGCACCTCGAATATTATGTTCAATTCTGGTCACTCCATCTGTTTCTTCCCTATGAGGACAGGCTGAAGCGGCTAGGGCTCTTCAGCTTGGGGAAAAGACAGCTGAGGGGAGATATGATAGAGGTCTATAAAATAATGAGTGGAGTGGAACGGGTAGACGTGAATCGTTTGTTTACTCTTTCCAAAAATACTAGGACTAGAGGGCATGCAATGAAACTACAAAGTAGTAAATTTAAAACAAATCGGAGAAAATGTTTCTTCACTCAACGTGTAATTAAACTCTGGAATTTGTTGCCAGAGAATGTAGTAAAGGCGGTTAGCTTAGCGGGATTTAAAAAAAAGGTTTGACTGGCTTTCTAAAGGAAAAGTCCATAGACCATTATTAAAATGACTTGGGGAAAATCCACTGCTTATTTCTGGGATAAACAGCATAAAATGTATTGAACCTTGTTGGGATCTTGCCAGGTATTTGTGACTTGGATTGGCCACTGTTGGAAACAGGCTGCTGGGCTTCATGGACCTACGGTCTGTCCCATTGTGGCAATACTTATGTACTTATGTAAAAAGCTTTAAAGTAACATAGTCTTTTATGTTGAACTGCAATTATAAAACTATTCATAAAGTAAATGAGAATATGAATAGTTGCAAAAGCAACAATGGGAGCGACTTAGAAAGAAGAAAGTGAAAGCCCTGCATCCAATAGAAAATTTGTTTCAATACTTAAGACCGCAGTTCACACGTGATTTTCTATCCTATGAAAGAACTTGAGCTAGTTCACCAAGAAGAATGCGAAACATCCTGCTGAGTAAAGTTGGTACAGCACAAAATTAAAGGAAAGGGAAAAAGTGTTCTACAATAAATATCTGCTTAGCACCATATCACATACCATTCCACATTCCATAATGTTTTCATATTGAGAAAGCACCAAAACACCACATGCTTAGCGGGATTCTATGAATTACGCCTAAAGTTAGGCGTAGTTTATAGAATATGCTAGGTGGCTGATCTTGTGAGTAAAATGCTCATTTAGATGAAGTTCAGGTGTATTCTATAAGAGTGCGCATAGTTTTTTGAAACGCCAATGGCCATGCCCCCGTTTTGACTGTGCACATTAGAATTGACGTGCACCATGTTACAGAATACTCCAAAAAGTTATGCGCGTAAATTCTAATTAAAGCCATTTAGTGTCACTAATTGGTTCTTAAGTACCAATTATCAGTGCTGATTGGCTTGTTAAGGGGTCCTTGTACAAAGGTAGGAGAACGTATTACTTTTAAAATTTGTACGCTAGTCCATAAAAGTTTATACAGTGATACCCCAGTATATATGTCTGACCTCATAGACCTACCAACCAGAAACTCAATCAGATCATCACGCTCTTATTTAAGTCTCCGCCACCATAGTTGCAAAGGACTCAAATACAAATCAGTTCATGGATCCAGCTTCTCATATATAAGTACACAACTCTGGAATGCAGTCCCAAAAACCATGAAAACTACATACGACCACCTCAACTTCCGGAAATCACTAAAGACTTACCTGTTCGAAAAGGCATATCATAATGACCCAACTTAATTATCTGAATCCAGCAATTCAAAGAAACCCAAATTTGTTATGAACTTTATATAACTTCCCTCTCTATGTTTCTCTAATGTGTCTGTACATATCTATTTCATTTAAAATAACATCATTCTATATTTGTTTCTTCACCGGAGGAGGCTTTCGCCCCACGGCGCTATGTAAGCCACATTGAGCCTTCAAATAGGTGGGAAAATGTGGGGTACAAATGTGTATATATATATATATATATATATATATATAATATAGTTCTATGGGCGCCACAAGCATTTAACACGCACTAATGATTAATGTGCCCTAAAACCGCTAATTCACCTTTGTAAAAGGACCCCCTGAGTTGTGTGTGCAACTTGGCCATGCAGCCAAATTAACACACACAGCTTGAGGTGCCATTTGTAGAATTTCTCAGAACCTGAATATCTTTATTGAAATATTTCAACAATGATATTCACATTGAGACCACTTTTGGACCTGCTGTGTGTTGCATCTTTTATTGTATACTTTACAAATATATTTACACAAACAAAGTGAAAAAATGTCTCATCCACAGGAATACAAAGCCAGCACACTCAAGTGGAAGATGCCAGAAAAATCACAAAGAGGTGTATTATCAAGGCACTTAGATGTACAAAGTTCCATAGTGCTTTGGAAATTAGCCCCATTGTCCACTGGATGAAGTGAAGACCTTTAATGGTCCAGAGATATTAACATCTGGACACACTACAGGCTGTGTTTTGGCAATACAACCATCATCAGGGGTCCTTAACAAAGAATTTAGAATGAGTTTAATATTGCAGTGTTAAAACTTGAAAAGTTTTTTTTTATACATAAACATCTAAAAAGCTGGAGTGAAAACATGTATATTTGAATGTGAGAAGTATAATATTAAAAAAAAAACAAACCTGATCAAACTTTGGGCGCTGTTTACTAAGTCATGCTAGAGGCTCGTTAGTGCAGCAAGGGGCCTTTTTACTAAGGCGCATAGGTGCCTACCTGCGTCTAACACGCATCAAATTGGCACTACCACCCGTCTACCGCATGTTCCAGGCAGTAATTGCATTTTTGGCTCGCGCCCAAAACACGCAGTAGAAAATATTTTCTATTTTATACCGCAGGGCCCTTACCTGGTGGTAATCGGCAGTTGGAATGTGCTGCACACTTACCGCTCAGTTAGCATGCGAGACCTTACCGCTAAGTCAATGGGTGGCATTATAGTCTCAGGTTGAAAATGGATGCGTGCAGGTTTTCACTTTGCCGCACGTCCATTTTCCGGCACATTTTTAAAAAATCACCTTTTTTCTAGGCATGCTATGAAAACGGATCAGCGTGCATCCAAAGCACATGCTTACATCAGCGCAGTCCATTTTTGGGCATGCCTTAATAAAAGGGCCCCTAACTGTGTAAGGCACCCACAATATTCCTATGGGCGCCTACACAGCGCCTGCTAATTTTGTGCACACGCTAAAAACACTAGCACACCTTAGTAAACAGGGCCCTTAGAGGGGCATAATCGAACGCAAACGCCCATCTCCATGGGCACCTATCTCCGAGGAGGAGTATGCAAAGGGGCGGGACAGACCATATTTTCAAAAAAGATGGGCGTCCATCTTTTGTTTCGATAATACGGTTTATGCCAGGCAAATGCATCGCATTTGGGTGGATTTGAGATGGGCGGTATCGGTTTTCAGCAATAATGGAAACCGAAGGCGCCCAGTTCAAAAACAAACAACTCCAAGGCATTTGGTCATGGGAGGGGCCAGGATTCGTAGTGCACTGGTCCCCCTCACATGCCAGGACACCAACTGGGCACCCTAGGGCGCACTTGTAACAATTAAAAAAAATAAAATAAAATACCTCCCAAGTCCATAGCTCCCTTACCTTGGGTGCTGAGCCCCCCAAATCCCCCCAAAACCCACTCCCCACAACTCTACAACATTACCATAGCACTTATAGCTGAAGGTGGGCACCTAGATGTGGGTACAGTGGGTTTTGGGGGCGGGTTGGAGGCTCCCATTTAGCAGCACAAGTGTAACAGGTAAGGAGGGGATGGCCCTGGGTCCACCTGGGTGAAGTCCACTGCACCCACTAACAACTGCTCCAGGGACCTGCATACTGCTGTGATGGAGCTGGGTATGACATTTGAGGCTGCCATACAGGCTGGAAAAAAAAGGTTTTAAAGTTCTTTTTTTTTGGTGGGAGGGGGTTAGTGACCACTGGGGGAATCAGGGGAGGTCATCCCGATTCCCTCCGGTGGTCATCTGGGCAGTTGGGGCACTTTTGGGGGACTTGTTCGTGAAAAAAAAGGGTCCAAAAAAAGTGACCCAAATTCTCGCTTCTGGCGCCCTTCTTTTTTCCATTATCAGCCGAGCACACCCATCTCTCCTCGGCCGATAAACACGCCCCAGTCCCGCCTTCACCACACCTCCGACACGCCCCCCCCGTCAACTTTGTTCATTCCCACGATAGACTGCAGTTGGAGGCGCCCAAAATCGGCTTTCGATTATACCAATTTGGGCGCCCACAGGAGAAAGGCGCCCATCTCCCGATTTGGGTTGAAATATGGGCGTCTTTCTCTTTCAAAAATGAGCTGGATAGTATAAAACCTATTAAAATCTTGCATACGTAAGTACAATGAAAAATTATATAAAGGGCAAACATAATGTAAGATCATGCAAATAGAGATAACCATAGGAACATCTGTTGGAAGTGCTAGTAAAAGAACAAGAAGTTGACATCACATCAGAGGGGTCAGGGGGCTGGCAGAGCCAACAGCAGCCACATGGAAACTGTGGCCCCATAACTGCTGTATGCTATTTTGTTGCTGCTGCCGCTGGTCTAGAGAAACAGCAGCATTGGCAAGGGAGAACTAGAGTGGCGAGGGTAAACTCGAGATGGGAAAGAAAAGACCCTGGATGGAAGGGTGGGGTGAGAGAAGGGAGATGCTGGATAGAAAGGGGGAAAGAAAAAGAGGAGATGCTGGATGGAAGGGGAGAAGAGGATAAAGGTAGTGAAAGATTGGGGAATAAGAAGAAGGGGAATAGGAGAACTGGGGTGAGGGAGAGATGGAAAGCTGTAGGCAGAGGCAGTAAGAAGATTGAAATTGAAGACTGGATAGAAAGAATGAATTAAATCTGGACAGAGAGGCAGAAAAATAAATGGAAGAAAGCTGAATGGAAAAGGATGAGATAGGAAAATGAGAAGAGAAGATGAAGGAAAGCAGAAACCAGAGCTCGGGCCAACACAATTAGAAAAATAAAGAGGTTGATAGTCCAAGCAATTTAAATGGGCAGGAGTTCTTCCAGCTTCTTTAAATTACTTATGCCTGCCCAGCCCGCAATATCCAGTGGCAATATCCATGGCTGCTGAATATTGACATTCACCGGCCATGTCTTAAGTAAGCTGGTCAGGGGAGTTGCGAGGGCAGAGCCAGGAATTATGCATATGATGGCAATGTTCAGTGCTGGCACCCACATAGCTAACTGGGCATATAGGACCATATAAAAAAGTAATTCTAACTTTGCCTGGTTAACTATGCAGGTGCTGGCACTGAATATTAGCCAGCACCCATATAACTTCTGGTACTGGTTTCACATGGTTTGATGTCCTCTCCTTCTTTTCACTCCACTCCCCAGCAAGGTCCAATTTCCCCTCCCATCCCCCCCCCCCCCACAAGAATTAAAAAAAATCCTCCTACACATGCCCAGTCAGAATAGGGCCCCCCTGGGCCTACCTGAACTCACTGGTGGTGCAGCAGAACTGGCTGGAAATGGGCTAATCATGCTGAGGGGGAGGGGGAGTGGATGGAAGTGGCCTAATGCTGGGGCAGAGGGGGGAGTGGCTAGAAGGAGATTTGTACTGGAGATGGGGGAGCTAGCTGAAATTGAACTAAAGCTGGGGGGGAGCTGACTGGCAGGAGGCTAATGCTGGGGGAGGAGTGGCTGGAAGGGGGTTTATGCTGGAGAAGAGGAGCTAGCTGAAAGGGGCTAATTCTGGGAGGGGGAGAGGTGTTGATGCTGGAACTTGGAAGGATGCTGAGATGCTAAGGGGCTGATGCTAGGATTGGAAGAAGCTAATGCTGGGGTCTCAAACAGGAAAGGGCTGATGTTTGTGGCAACTGGGACAGGCAATATCATTGAATACTAGAGGAGGAGGAAAGGCAGAATTAGTGAATACTGGAGAAAGTAGATGGACAGTTGCTGGAGAACGGGAGGAGGAGGAGGCAGGAGAGCAGATACAGTGGACATGAGGATATGAGAGAGCAAGAACTCAGATGTATGCAGAGGCTCCAGAACTGGGTGGGAGGCCAGAAGAAGACATACTCTAGTATCGGGAGTATAAGTGGGGACTCAGGGCATAGGTGGGATTGTAAGTGGGAAAAGTTAGAAGAGTGGAGACTTGGAGATTAGGTGGGAGGATAGTGGGGACTAATTGAGCAGGGATAAGAAGGACAACATGGATAAGGTGATCGGGTGAGGGGTATGAGAGGGCTGTGAGACTGTAGAAAGAGAGGTTTGGGAAGGCATTGGGAGGCACTTGAAAAGGACAGAAGGCTATGGAGATGGTGAGAGACAAAGAAGGAGGATAGGCCTCTGAAGGAGGTGAGAGAGGGTGGAAATAAGGGAGGTAAAGGGGGACATGGGAGAACGAATGAAGTTGAAAGGTATTAATCTGCAAACGAACCTTTTCCGGAGAGGGGAAGGTGGTAGAACTAGAGGACATGAAATGAGATTGAAGGGGGACAGACTCAAGAAAAATGTCAGGAAGTATTTTTTCACGGAGAGAGTGGTGGATGCTTGGAATGCCCTCCCGCGGGAGGTGGTGGAGAGGAAAACGGTAACGGAATTCAAACATGCGTGGGATAAACATAAAGGAATCCTCCTCAGAAGGAAGGGACCCCCCAGAAGCTTAGCCGGTGGTGGGAGGCAGGGCTGGTGGTTGGGAGGTGAGGATAGTGCTGGGCAGACTTCTATGGTCTGTGCCGGAGCCGGTGGTGGGAGGCGGGGCTGGTGGTTGGGAGGAGGGGATAGTGCTGGGCAGACTTATATGGTCTGTGCCCTGAAAAAGACAGGTACAAATCAAGGTAAGGTATACACAAAAAATGGCACATGTGAGTTTATCTTGTTGGGCAGACTGGGTGGACCGTGCAGGTCTTTTTCTGCCATCATCTACTATGTTACTATGTTACAAAAGACTAGGCAGTCACCTAGGGCAGCAGCTTCTTGGAGACAGCAAAGAGCAACTGCAGTCAAAGTAAAACAATAGATCCTGACAACCACCAAAGTCAAAGAACTATCATTAACTACATATCATGTCTGTTGTTTAATTATCAGAATCTTCAGGGGGTAGTTGCAAGCTATTGCCTGAATGTTAATTAAGGAGGGTGTAAGAGAAGGTTCACTTAGGGTGCCCACTACCCTTGCATGGGCTCTGGATGTAAGACATAAGAAAGGGATTAGAGGTAGAGAGAGAATGAGCAACTGGGAAGCAGCTGGGGCTGTACTGGGGATGAGAAGAAGGAGAAGATAGCTGAGGCTGGGGGAGTGAATACAGAGTGCAAACGTGGGACTAGAAAGTGGGCAAAGGATGTGGGGGAACAGCAATGAGTCAGGTGGGGAATTGGAGAACTAGGGATGTTAAGAGTAGGAAATGGAAAGTTGATAAGTAGCTGAAAGGTGAAAAGAGGGACACTGAAGACTGAAGGTGAGCGATGAAATCTAATTATAGGTAGATAAAAATAGAAATGAGATAAATGAAGAAAAGAGATGAAACAGAAAGATCAATGTCAGAGACAGATATAGGACAGGGAGAGTGTTGAAACACAAAATGGAAATGAGATCCTGGAAAATGGCATAGCATTTTATGGTAGCCTGTTTTTCACACACTAAGCGTGTATTAAGGCTTAACATCCTTTAATAAAAGAGCCCGTTACAGAAGTAACAGGTACAAAATAAGTAAACCCTTTGATTGTAACCACAGAAGGGCAGTATATCAAATCCCATCCCCTCATCACTCATTAACCATAACTAAAATATAGCTATGTTCCAATAATAACTAATGTCAAGATTAAAATAATAAAAAAAGACACTCAAATCCCTTTGGTTGAAAGACATATTTTAATAAATAGACTTTGCAGTGCTAAAATTCAGGTTGTTCCCCATGAATCATATACTCCCTGTTTACTAAGCTGCGCTAGCCTCGACACAGCCCGGCTTAGTAAACAGAAGGGATAATTCCTTACGGGCACTGTTTCAGAGATTGGGGTCTATCTGTGAAAAGCTTTCTTCATAGTCTCAATTCATGTATTCTAATTTCTTTTACAGATGGAATACAAAGACAAGCATTTTTAGAACTAATATCCCCTACTGAGGATATTAGCCTGCAAGAAATCTTTGAATGAACACTGGCTAGTTAAAAATAATAATTTAAAAACCAACAATAGAGTCTGGAGCTGTACTCAAAAAGTCATGGGGAGCCAGTGAAGTTTTTCCAAAGCCAGGGTCATATGGTTCTATGTTTCAACCCCCAGAGTATCCAAGTAGCAGTGTAAACCTATTTAGTTGAACCTTACAGGCAAGTATACCACTCCATGAGATTTCCTGCAGCCTAATGACTATCTCACATGAAAGTTTGCTGTCCATACAAAAAGACAGCAAGCATTTTTTTTTTTGGTTTATTAAGATTTATGCAATAATACAATCAAACATATAAACAGCAAGTGACCGTACTCACTTGCAAATGCGCAGTACAGACTTCCCTCTCTGTCCCGCCCTCGCGTCAAGACGTCATGACATCATGACGTCAGAAGGCGGAACAGAGAGGTAAACGGAGTCGAATTGTCGGATGCCGCCGCTGCTGCTGCTGCCTGTAGCGCTTTCACATGGAGGTGAGAGGCGCTGTCAGGTCAGTGCAGGGGGCCCGGCACGGAGGTGGGAGGGAGCGGCGGCAATGAAGGTAGCTGGACATGGGGGAGGGCAGGGGGGAGAGGCCATGGTTGCTGGACTTGGGGTGAGAGCAGGGCACAGAGGAGGGTTGCTGGACATGGGGGGAGGGGGAGGCCAAGGGAAAGAGGAGGGTCGCTGGATATGGGGGGGGGGAGGATCGGTGGACGGAGCGAGGCCAGGGGAGAGAGGAGGGCTGCAATACTCGCCCGTTTTTACGGGCTTAACGGCTAGTATAATATAAATGTTCAGAGAACATTACAGCATTGAGAGACATGGCAGTCCGGAACTACTGCTGGCCCAACGCGGGTGTCAGCAGTAATTCCACCACCAGCATACGGCGTTTCTGGCGCTAGCAGAAATATTTGAAAAATATTTCTATAGGAGGTTACCCAGTGGTAATTGGAATGTCAGAAAGAAATATTTATAAATTCTTTGTCAATTCCGTAGCAGATTTATATAAATTTGCATTAAATTCACATTGTTATGTAAAACTATTTTTCATTATAAAGTGTATCTGGATGTTTTAATTTATTCATGTTTTCCTTAAGTTTTATTTATTTATTTATTTATTTAGGGGTCTTTTTACTAAAGCTTAGCACATGCTAAGTGCTATGGGCTTCTTATCATTTAGGGTATGTTTACTGAAGTGCGTTAGTGTTTTCAACGCACCTGTAAATTTAAGGCACCTTAAACGCTAACGTGCCTATACATTTCTATGGGCACGTTAGCATTTAACGCATGTAAACCATTTACGTGCATTAAAAATGCTAATGCGCCCATAGCGCCGCTTAGTAAACATAGGTCTTAGCGTGCACTAAGCTTTAGTAAAATGGCCCCTTCATTCAATATTTAGCCTGTCCTCCCGATAACTCCAATAACAATTGGGCTCTGTTTACTAAGGTGTGCTAGCATTTTTAGCGCATGCACACAATTAGCGCACGCTAACTGTGTAGACGCCCATAGGAATATTGTGGGCGCCTACACAGCATGCGTTAAAAGCATTAACGTGCCTCTAGAGCGGCTTGGTAAACAGGGCCCAAAGCATACAAAATCAAATAAAACAAATACAATTATAAATCATAAAAGCAAATATTGTAGATAAAACACTTCACTGAAATTAAACAAAACTTGATTGAACAATAAAATGTTAATAGATCTTTTAAACTCCAATAAATCATAAATTGATCTACAAGAGAAAGGGACTTTTTCTCCTTATTTTTACCTTATTTTTTACTTCGTTCATTCTTTTCTTTCATCTCACTTTTTCTTTTACCACACTCTTCCCCCCTGTTTACAAAGCCGCACGGCTGTGTTGGCATTAGTTCACCGGCAGCCGCTAGTGTGGCTTTGTAAGCAGGGTGGTCTGTCTTTTCTCTTGCCTGCCTCAATTCCTCTACTTTTCTTTCTTCTAACATCTCTGTCCTATTTGATTCATCCTACATTTTCCTTTCCCTATTCCCCAATTCCACTCTCTCCCTTTCTTATTCAAATGCTTGATTATTACCCTGGCTGGCCTGGCTGTAGTTTCATTCGGGTGTACGCTGCATGCGAGTAGAGCCTACCGCGGCTTAGCTGCTAATCAATGGCATCTTCTATCCTCATCTTCATTTAGAAGCTGAAGTCTGAACACATCACTTGTAAGCAGACAAGCATAACCAAGATGCCATGACACAAAGAGATCCTCGACAAGGGCCCCCTTATTTTGTACTCTTCATCAGGAGGGATTTCGGAGTTAACTTTCAGGTGATTAAATGTGATTGTATTAAGGTGATCAAACAGGTAGATGTGAAGCGTCTGCTCACGCTTTCCAAAAATACTAGGACTAGGGGACATGCGATGAAGCTACAATGTAGTAAATTTAAAACGAATCGGAGAAAAGTTTTCTTCACCCAACGTGTAATTAAACACTGGAATTCGTTGCCAGAAAATGTGGTAAAGGCGGTTAGCTTAGCGGAGTTTTTAAAAGGTTTGGACGGCTTCCTAAAGGAAAGGTCCATAGACTGTTATTAAATGGACTTGGGGAAAAGCCACTATTTCTGGGATAAGCAGTATAAAATGTTTTGTACTTTTTTGGGATCTTGCCAGGTATTTGTGATCTGGATTGGCCACTGTTGGAAACAGGATGCTGTGCTCGATGGACCTTTGGTCTTTCCCAATATGGCAATACTTATGTACTTATAGGTAAACAAGGTGATGACAAAGGCCAGAAGGATACTTGGGTGCATAAGAAGAGAAATGGCCAGCAGGAAAAAGGAAGTAGCATTGCCTCCTCATTTGGAAAACTGTGTACAATTCCGGAAGCCACACCTTCTAAACGATATAAACCAGATGGAGTTAGTTCAGAAGGTGACTACTAAAATTGTCAGTGGTTTTCAAGCATATTACTTTTATGTATGCTTAAAGAAAGGTGGGCAAGGAAAAAGATAGAGACATTTAATACCTCCAAAATATTGATACACAGGAGGCAGGCTGCTTTTGATGATAAGGAAGATCTAGAATGAAGGCTCAATGTTGAAAGGATATTTGCTGGGTCAGGTCCATGATTTGCACTGATCTGCTTAAGCTTACTGTTTCTACCTTAATTCATTTATGTTGTTTTGTTGTTTGTTGCTTTTTAGTTTCAATAATTTTTATTGATGATTTAGCATATTATCATTGCCAGCAAGTTCCACCAATAAACTAGTTGTTAATACATTCTGAACAAAGCAAGGTGGAATTCCATCATCAAAGTTTTAACATTTTCTTCCCTCTCCAACTTAAGCTATTAAACTCCCTTCCAGATTATACACATATCAATTAGTTGAAACAATTTGGTAGTCCCTCAAAACATCCCACAGATGACAACCATACTATGTCGAATTACACTCCTCCCCTCACATCTCCCATTATACTCCCCATGAAACAACAGAATAAGAAGTGAGAGATATACTTCAATCAAATTCTACCAATACACAACTAAGCATTTCGTGTCTCACCCTTCCCACCCCCATCTCCCCCCGCTTCTTGTGATGCAACCTTACAAGGATGGTATAACATGCAATGAAAGAGACACACCAGCCCTACTAAGCAAGAGTGCAAAATGCTACCCCACTTATTCAATTTGTTTGTTGCTTTTTAAATATGTATGTTATATTGTAATCAGTCTTTGATAAAAGCAAGTTATAAATAATAATAATAATAATGAAGGGGAAAGGGGGTAGAATTAATCCAAGGAAATGTTTCTCTATAGAAAGGGTAGTAGATGCATGGAACAGCCTCCTGGTAGATGTGGTGTAGGTAAGAAGAGCTTCAGAATTCAAGAAAGCATGAGACCAGAACAGGGAATTTCACAGGCAGAGGAAGAGATTGTAAAGTTGAGTAGGAGGTGTGGATCAGGGGCGTAGCTACGGGTGGGCCTGGGTGGGCCCAGGCCCACCCAATTTCAGTCCAGGCCCCCCCAGTGCCAGCCCCAGCACCCATTGCCGGCCACTGCTGCTTTTCCTGTTGAGCAGCAGGGCCGGCGCTACAAAAAGAAGAAGCGCTAACGGCGCTAAGGACGAGAAATGTTAAAAAAAAAAAAAAGCGCGGCACCGGCAGGCACTGTCTCGGCAGCCTTGAGGCATTGGCTGCTGAGGCATTGGCTGCTGGCTCGCAGGCTCCTCCCGTCTGCGGAGGTGTCTATGGGGGAGGGAGATGAAGAAGACTTATCCAAGGGAGAATAATTAGCTGCTCTTTGGATGCATGCAAATTCGGAAATGGGGGATGGAGTTAGGTTCTATACACCAGCCCACTGACACCCTGGCTCCTTTGTTTGCTAGTTGGCTGGCTACAATTTAGTAAATTATTTCTTTCTACTTCTTATTCACTATAACGAATTATCTTGGCAACATATGTAAGACTGAGATTCCAGTAAAGTTATATGAACCTAATTTTCTTCAGTTGCACTGGACATGCTAGATATGGCAGAAGGGTCAGGTTAAGAAGTCCACCTCATAAAACTATGGGACAGCCGTGTGATGTTCAAATCAAATCCTGTCCAGGACCTTCATCAGCTCTTCATGAGACCTTTTCTTGTCAGGGCAGCCAGTGTGATCCGTCCAGTGATTTGGGGAAGACCAAAAGGTGAATATGGCAGGCAAGAGGTTGATGATGCTGTTTTACTACAAGTGAGCAAGCAAACAGAATAAAATGCAGAACTTAGAAACAAAGAATGTGTTGCTTCTATGTGAAATCTGAGTGATGCACTCTCAAAAGAGGAACACAACAACTAAGGGCTATGGTTCTACCGAACAGTGCGATGTTTGACCACGGAAATTCAAATCCTGGAGACAAGAATCTTAAAAAGCTTGTTTATTGATGAAAAGACTCGACACAACTGTTGTGTTTCGAACCTCAGGCCTGCATCAGGAGTCTTGCTCAATAACAGATCATCATATCACGTGCTACCTACTGCACATATCAGCTGTTCTTCCTGGCGTCTGAGACTCAATAAACGACACGTTATTGAGCAAGACTCCTGATGCAGGCCTGATGGCCGAAACACAACAGTTGTGTTGAGTCTTTTCATCAATAAACAAGCTTTTTAAGATTCTTGTCTCCAGGATTTGAATTTCCGTGGTCAAACATCCCACTCTCACTTACACTTGTGTTTTCCCGTGGGGAGTTCGAGTTCTCCGCTTGGCTGCGGATTCTTCTGAACATCTACGGAACAGTGCTACAGATACTAAAGTTTATGAAGTCTCCCTGAGGGATGTCTAGTATACAAGCAAGTGAATTGCTGAATGTGCAAAGTATGAGAACAAGAGAAGCAGAAGAACTAACATAATGAGAAGCCACTAAAATGTGTACTGATAAAATCATTTTTACCGAATGCTGGATGGTATATGGTGATGAGGGATATATAGTGGGATTGTAAGTTTACAAGGGGGTTCTGAGAGAAGATTGCATGAAGGCCATGGTGCAGGTACAGCTTGGGTTATATCTGAAATGTTTCTTGTTGAGACTAGGCACTCAAGAGAAGATACCCAAGGGGAATTTGAGCCTGATACAGCAATTATTGTTGGCTGCTAGAATGGTGGTTGCCTAAAAATTGAATGGTCTGGCCCTGCAGTGGAGGAATGTACCATGAAGTGGGATTAAAATGATGTAATTTGAAAATCTTACTTGGTCTCTAAGGGGGAACATTGATAGATATGAGGAAACGTGGTCTCCAGTTTTACCTCCTCTCCCAGGAAATGAACATCCATGACAGGGATAGAGTAGGGGACTGGAAAGTCCTGCTTTGGCACAGCATGGCTCAGTTAAGTTGATTGGTTGTATTTATAAAAGGTAAGATTGTATATATTTGTCATTCCAAGTGTAATCCCCCATTATACTAGGGATTACTGAAGCTCATGAAAGAACTCTCCAGAGTTGCTGAGGGGAGGGTTCTGAGGTTGTGGGAGGTGAGGATCCAACCCAAGGGTTCCTGTATAAGTTGCAGGGCAAAATGTTCCTTATTGTTGAATGACAGTAGGGGAGGAGTTAGAAGTTAACAAATGTTATTGTTGGGGTTTGCACAAGGTCTTTGGTTGCCTCTACCCCCCACTGGAACCCTTGAGAAGAGGGGGGTGTCCTGGATGGGTTCGAGAAACTAAGGCTGACCAAAGAGGAAGTTTTCTGCCAATAAAGTATTAACCGAGAAGTGGAGGAGGGTTCCAGGAATCCCAGCCTGGGAGCAGGAACAGGAAAAACCCTGATGGGGGGGCGCTAGAGAGTGGCACATAATGGATGCATGAATAAGGAGCTCCCCTGTCCCTGCAATTAAAATAATATTTTTCAGCCTTTTCCAATTGAAATTCAAATAAATACCATGCATACCTGTAGTTTATAGCTGTCAGCAAACAAACAAAACTTGATTCAGCTTTTGCTTTGACATCTGGCTCCAAACCAGATTCCTCATCGCCTGATAAATCGGCTAAAGTGAAGGCCGACATCAACAGTTTCCTGTCGGTGATCACAGAACAATTGAATACCATCACAGGTATGCTTTCGGATAACTCCTCTGATATAAAATGCATAAAATCCAATGTTGCTCAAATAAATATGCGTCTCAGAGCATTCGAGAACAGAATTGATCATCTCGAGTAAAGGGTTGGCTATGTGAAGGATCAGGCCTTACTTCTCCAGTGCATCTCTAAAGTGACACAGGAACTTTAAATTGCCATGAAAGACACCGGGAAGAAACAGCGTTCTAATAACATCAGATTGTTTGGTCTCCCTGAAAACACAGAAGGCGATAACCCAGACAAACATGTTTATCCTGAAACTTGAAATTATCCTTCCAAATTATCTGTTTGAAATAGGGCGGGCACACAGGGTTCCTACAGTTTTCTGTGCTGGCAGGAAAACTCCAAGACCACTCATTATGAAAATCCTTAGGTTTCTTCAGGTTCAAGCTATACTGCAAGCAGTAAAAACCTCTCAGCACATGAAATGGAATGGTCACCAGCTTTATTTCCTCCTGGATTTCACCAAACACACTGTCACCATCTGCAAACAATTTCTCACTCTGAGGCAACGACCGAGGGCACTAAACACCCAGTTTGGTTTGCTAAATTCTGCACGGATGAAAATTATGCATAATAACATCAGAAAAACTTACATGAATCCTGCACTTCTGGAAAAATATATTGCTGAATGGAACAAGATTAGTATGAATACATCTGCGTGATCATATTCATATACCTATGTGGTATGCTTACTAAATTGTGTGTAGTATTTGTATGATTGTTTTCTTCTCATTATATTATGCTCTACAGTATATCTTTTTGAGATTTTTGGATTAGGCTGTTCCTTTAACAAATATGCATTTGCAGGAAGCTTAGGAGATTTGCTTCTTTTTCATGTCCATTCTTCCTCTCTGTCCCTTGTTATGATTACTTTTTGCTATGGTTTATATGTAGTTGCTTTCTTAATAAGCTCTGTATACTGCTTATCTTTTTTTATAACTCATGTGGAAAACAAAGGATTTCCATTATATTCATGAGCATTCTTTATGAAAATCTTGAAATGTGTCTCCCTTCATTTGAAAGGGGTCACGAATCCAATTAAGGGGGAAAAGACCCTGTTCTATTTACAGAGTCTTTCAGCCTTTGTGACTTTTTTTTTCCAGGAGACACACTTATCTGCCTCAGGGTCAGTCAAATTGAAATCTAAATGGTTTACTACTTGCTTATTTTCTCCTAGTCCTAAAAGAAAAAATGGTGTTTGCCATCTTATTTGCAAAAAATTACAATTTGACCTCATTATCCATCATGCGGACTCTGATGGCAGGTGGATAATTGCTGTATGCCATATACCTTTATTAATGTTTATGGCCCTAATTTGGATTAAATTAATCAATTATTCTTAATTTTAATGTTGACCACGTTATCTTGGGTGGCAATATGAACATTCCAATAGATTTTGTTTTAGACAGAAATCTATGGTTAAATTTAGAATCTTATAAAGCTCAATTTGGCTTAATAGTTATGTGGTGTCTGTTACATCCTGAATCATTTTAGTCTATCCCCCATAAATCATACTCAAGACTTGATTATTGGTTTATTTCAAAGTCTTTAGTTGACAATCTACTTACTACTACCATTGGGCCTTTGTATATATCTGACCAGGGCTTTTTTTGAGGGGGGTACTTGGGGGTACTGAGTACCGGCACCTTTTCCATTGTCTGCTAAAATTGACCCATGGTCCCCAAGTTTTAATGAAAGAGCTCAGGCTCTACACACCAATTCTGCCTTGTCATAGATTCTGTGACTAGTTTGCAGGGGGTTTGACTTTTGTGGGGTGGGTCCCTCAGTGATCACCCCACCCCTGAAGGGTGGCCTGGCATTTGAGTACCGGCACCTTTTTTCGCTAGAAAAAATGCACTGTATCTGACCACGCATGGTGTTACAGTGTCTCTAGATGTTAATTCTTGCCTATCTGAATCCAGGATTTGGCATTTTAATTCAGCACTTCTACAAGTTGATGTCTTTCTTCAAAAGATTTCTGAATGTATTGAATCCAATTTTAATTTGAATCTCACTAGATATTTCTCTTTTTACTATTTGGGATGATATAAAGCCCACATTTGTGATGAAATCATTGCATATTCTGCGCATGTTAACAAAAAACGTAAACAAGAACTCCTTCAACTGAACAAGAAATCTCTTCAGATGAACACACCTATATGCTCTCTGGCAATAAGGATGTTACCTTTCCAGTTCCCTAAACCTTTTTTCATGCACTTGATAAAATTATAACATTATTTCTCTGGAGAAATTAATCACCTAGACAGTGGTGGCCCTACTAATAGGTGAATTGAGGCAGGGGCCTCAGGCGGCATTCATTATGTAGCGGCATCTTTCTCCCTTCCTCAACTCCCCTCCACAATCTACCTTCTTTTTTTTTGTTTTTTAAAAGTCAGCGACGGCAGCGATCCCCATATGCTCTCATGCCGCCGGCTCCGACATCCCCTCTGTACTGTGGCCCGCCTCTCTGACCTAACTTCCTGTTTCCTCGGAGGGGGGCCGGTGTACAGAGGAGACGCCAGTGCCAGGGCAGCTAATTGGGACCGCTCCACTTCTGAGTTTTGAAAACAAAAAAAAAGGAAGATAGGCTTGGGGGGGGGGGGGAAGAGATGCTAGACCACAGCTGGGGGGGGGGGGCAGGTGGGATGTTGGCAGAGGGGGTGTGATGGTGGGGGGCTGGGGCACCATTTCATCCCTTGGGCCGCCCCTGCACCTAGAATCTCCTTGTTCAAACTAGGATTGCCCAGACATTTAGGAGATCTAAAGTCCCCCCTCCCCCCGATTTTTATAATTATAAACAAGCTTTCTTAGTTAAGAGTGTTGTGGCTTGGTATCATTCCAGAGATGATTCTTCTCCCATCTGGATGTTAGTTGAATGCTTCCTTGTGGATCCATTTCCCTTGGACAAATTACTTACTATGTCCTCAGTATCCTTAATTGCTAAATGGCCTATTACTCACGACACTGTTCAGGCCCTTCTTTTCTTTGACTCCACATGCGAGTCTCGTCTCTCACTCTCCATGGAGGCTGATATTTGGGGTCACCCTCAAGTAAAAATTGGATCTAAATCTTTTGCTTGGAAAAACTAGGTATCCTGAGGTATTTTCCGTTTCAAGGATATTTGTATACATAATGATATCCTCTCATTCAAGGACATACAAAGTAAATTTAACCTTCCAGCTAATCAGATTTTTAAATATCTTCAATTGAAAGCTGCTATTACTAAATGAGTGCGTAATTATAATATGTCATATCAGTCCCCAGAGGCCTTAAGTATACTTCATTCAATTTCAATGCTCAAGGGCATTGCTTCCATAATTTATTTTACATTATTACCCTCTTGGGATCCAAAACGTAACACGTTATAAAGTATTTGGGCTATAGATACTAATCTTTCATTGTCTGAGAAATGCTGGAAATGGTACTGGGTTAAAACCTTGAAACCGAATGCCTCTGCCCCTATCTTGCAATCTTTATATCTCAGCTCATAAGGCCTTATGGTCACCGGTTAAGCAGCACAAAGCTAATTCAGAATTATCTAATTTGTGTTTGTCATATAATGGTGATTTTTGGTACTCTTGAACACGTGTCTTTCATGCCTGGAATTATATTCCTTTTGGATGTTGGGATAGGATTTGTGAAATCACCCAAATCAAAATCCCCCTTTCGTATTATGTTATAATTTTCCAGTCTGCCTGTTTATTCAGCACTATACCTGAACAGCACCTGAGGTTATTTGATACACTAATAGCCATTGCTGTCTCCATTATCATTCACAACTGGAAAAACATAAACTAGTCACTTTCTCCTTTTGGTGGCCTTCTTTTTGTAACATACTTAAATATGAAAGGATATTAATAGAAAGTAATAACTCCTTGGACAACTTCAATAAAAAAGAAGATAAAAATGATTCAAAGTTTATTAAAGATACATACTAGATGTGTTAATTGAAGTGCATATCTTTTTACAAATATACAAACAACTAGTTCAACCATTTACCTCATGAAAACAAAGGGGTCCTTTTTCTAAACGTGGGACTTTACTATGAGGTAGCTGCAAATTCACTGTGGCAACTATTCCCAGCATTTATTGTTAAAGGTGCCGCATTACAGGGCCATTTTACAAAGGCATGCTAAAACGTGGCCTGCGCTACTTTTAACGGGTGATTTTTCTGTGCGGTCAGGCCACCTCTTAGTGCATCTGCCAAAAAGCCTAATTTCTATTTTTGGCAATAATGGCCAGGCGGAAAGAGCTCACACGCTAACCCTGCAATAATCAGGCAGCGTGCGGCAATGTGGCCACACTGCTAATTACCGCCGGGAATAGCACTTGTTTCAGTGGTATTTTCTGGTGCTGTTTTATACAGCACCAGAGTTTTGAGTATCAGCCTCTTAGTACTTCCTATTTAGGAGGCAGTAAGTGGTCCCAAGCTAACTGCAAAAGTGCCTATTAGCATGCAGCATTTGCTACACACTAACTCCAAAATCCATTCTTTGCCCATGATAGTCCCCCTAACACAAAAAGCACTTAACACGCAGTTTACCACATGGTAACTGCAAAAATACCTGAAAGCCCCTCAAAGCGGTTGTGCACTTGTGGTCACTGCTTAACACAGTTTAGTAAAAGGGTCCCTTAAAGTGACTGAGATCAATTTTTGTTTGAATGATACAGTATCATAACATAATAGACTAAGACATGTTTTGATATCGCATGGTTAACCTGTGTCCTTTGTCCATTTTATAGGGGTGACAGCAATAAAACACACTACAACTCTGCACAGATAAAAATGTGTCCACACAAAAAAAAAATCAAAACCAAATTTCCTTTTTTTAGCCAGGAGAAAGTTTTTTCATTCTTTTTTAGTCAGACAATTTTATTTTTGTAGGTATTTTTCTGATGCTGACACATCTATATGCGTCCACGTGGGCGTGCACAGACGCACGCATACATCTCTGAAGAGCAGTCTGTACATTATGATGTCTCTTGGAATATTTGTCATCTAACTGCGTCAACAGGGTTTGCATTGCAGAGTAATATATACAGCAATCAAAGTTAACTGTTCTGCAAAGCACCAGCTTATAAAATATATTT
The DNA here is from genome assembly GCF_901765095.1 of Microcaecilia unicolor. Lineage (NCBI taxonomy): Eukaryota > Metazoa > Chordata > Amphibia > Gymnophiona > Siphonopidae > Microcaecilia > Microcaecilia unicolor. The sequence goes on from NC_044032.1 coordinate 598,388,386, forward strand.
ATTCATGTCCAGTACAGCTCTGCTATTAATCTCTTTTGATTTCATATTATAACAGTTTCTGCTTCCCATGTCTTTCTATTTAGGGCAGAAGATTGTCCCTTTGGTATGTTGCAAAAGAAGCAAAGGGGGGTGGGGGAGTGGAGTGGAATTGAGTCCGAACAGTGTCACTTAATGACACTATTTTCCCTCGCCCTCCATCCCTGGAGTTCATGGTCCTCACTCCTGCAGCTCAATGTAAAGCTGAATGGCCCTAGGTGACTGTTCTCATGGCACGGACACTGCTTTCTGCAAGAGAACAATAGTCTGGGAGTTGTTGCAGAGCCATCCTGTCCTTCTTCCCCCATTCAGACCGCACAGCTGCAGACTGCTAGGAAAGAAAGCAAGACAGTAGAGTTCATGATACACTTTCTGGGCATCAGTCCGCCAGTGTCTCTCCATCAAAATTAACCACCAATTTCCATAGTGACTGTTTTACTTTTATAGTACTTGAGTTCTCCTGTGCACAGTCTCATTTTTCTCCATGAAATATGACACTACAGACAGTCTTATCACTTCAGCAGTTCTTGGGCTTTATAAGAACATAAGAGTAGCCATACTGGGTCAGACCAGTGGTCCATCTAGCCCAGTATCCTGTTTTCCAAACAGTGGCCAAGCCAGGTCACAAGTACCTGGCAGAAATCCAATTAGCAGTAACATTGCATGCAATTGCCTTCACCATGTCTGTCTCAATAGCAGACTATGGCCTTTTCCTCTAGGAATTTGTCCAAACCTTTTTTAAACCAAGATACACTAACCACTGTTACTACATCCTCTGGCAAAGCGTTTCAGAACTTAACTATTTGTTGAATGAAACAATATTTCCTCCTATTTGTTTTAAAATTATTTCCATCTAACTTCCTCGGGTGTCCCCTAGTCTTTGTACTTTTGGAACGAGTAAAAAATCGATTTAATTCTACTCATTCTACACCACTCAGGATTTTCTAGACCTCAATCGTATCCCCCCTCATCCATCTCTTTTCCAATCTGAAGAGCTCTAACCTCTTTATGGTTTTAAGGTGCTTTAAATTTAAGCACCAGTTTATAGAATTGCCCTTATAACACCAGATTCAATACAGGTCACCCAGATCCATGTGCAAACTAATGTGTTAATGAGCCATTAACAATTGGTGTTAATTGGCACTCTTTTGGGTTTATACATAGATCTGCCCTGCACTCTAATCTAGTGGTTCCCATACCTGATCTTGGAGGCACCCCAGCCAGTCAGGTTTTCAGGATATCCATAATGATTATTCATGAGAGAGATTTGCATGCAGTGGAGGCAATGCATGCAAATCTCTCTCACAGTAACATAACATATAAATATTCATTGTGGATATCCTGAAAACCTGACTGGCTGGGGTGCCTCTAGGACCAGGTTTGTGAACCACTGCTCTATTGTATAACATGTGCACAGTTCAAAAGGGGGCATGACATGGGAGGGGTATGGGTGGGTCGGTGACTTTCCCAGAATTTAGGTGCAATGTTATAGAATAGTGTCATTTATGCACCCAACCACAATTAGTTGTGCACCAGCATTTATTCCAGGTTTCAGGGTCGCAGAGCGACATAGCCGGGACCGGGGCAGAACAAGACTGCTGCAAGCTGATCTCCCCACTTGCACCGGCCCCCTCCACTCGCACATCGCTCCCTCCCCCTTACCTTTCTGTCTTTGCCTCCAAGGGGGGGCCCGGGCCCAGCAAGCCGCTTCCTGCGTGCCTACTCCCACGGTCTGTCCTCTCCTGGTCCTGTCTGTTGCGGAAGTCAGGACCCGGATGATTGCATTAAAGCGATATCACATTAATGCAATCTTCCGGGTCCTGGGCAGCATACAGGAGCAGGGGAGGACAGACCCAGAAGCAGGCAGAAAGTAGAAGCTTGCTGGCACCGGCCCCCTTGGAGGCCAGGCCCAGGGAAGTTTGCCCCCTCTGCCCCCCCTCTCGGCGGACCTGCCAGGTTTCAGCAGGCGTAACTGCTTGCACTATGCAGGATACTAGTTTAGTGCAGATCTTCCTGGCACTTATCTTTGGGTGCCTTTTACTGAATTCCTTCCATAGGGCCAGATTCTATATAAGGTGCCTAAAAAATCCGCACGGTAAACATGCAGTGCCTAGATTTAGGCACTGTATATAGAATGCGCTTAGTTGATATCCCAACACCTAGAACTACACACCTCCATTTACACCGACAAAAAGGTGGCGTAAATCCCTGCATATAGATTTATGCGCACTGGGCTATATTTTATAACTGCATTTGTTACGCCATGAAATGCATGTTTTCCTGCATGCATTAGAATTTAGGCGCACTTCATTACAGAATACACTTAGCGAGATGCATGTGTAAATTCTAATTATTGCCAACTAGTGCTCATTATTGCTTGCTAAGTGCTGTTATCAACGCTGATTAGCTTGTTAAGCCAATTAAGTTATGCACGTTGTTCTAGAATACAGATCTCTAGGCGTGCTAGAGATAGTGCCTACTTTTATATAGTAGGAAAGTATTTTGGATTTAGCTCCTGCCTTTTCAATAGTTGCTCAATGTGAGTTACATTTAGGTAATTCTCTATCCCACAAAGGCTCACTGTCTAAATTCGTATCTGAGGCAATGGAAGGTTAAATAATCCACAATTTCGGGAATAACTTGTATAAAATGTTTGTACGTTTGGGTAGCTTGCCAGGTGCCCTTGACCTGGATTGGCCGCTGTCTGGGACAGGATGCTGGGCTCGATGGACCTTTGGTCTTTTCCCAGTATGGCATTACTTATGTACTTATGACTTGCCCGTGGAGGTCACAAGGAGCTGCGGTGGGATTTGACGCTTGGCTTCCCTAATTTATCTAATTTTATAAAACATTTCTTGGAGGACATTAGTTCTGTTGAAAGAACACTTGAACAAGTTTACTTACAGTGTATGTGATGGTTGTTACTCCAAAAATTATGAGTAACTATTCAAAGATTGCTGGACGTGGCAGGAGGTAGGGGACTGGTGAGATGATGGAATTACATGTAGTGCTGCAATAGGTGTTGATACCTCCAGTGATATGCACTTTATTTACACTGAGCACTAAAAAAAGTTTTATAACATTTTTTTTTACAATAGGTATATGATGTTATGAATATGTTTACATTGGTATAAATATAGTGGTATCGGCACCTAACCTTTATACCTTTCAGAAAATCTAGACTGCCCCAATTTGACTGCCACTATTTCACTGACTGTACATTTGTCCTTTAGATTGTAAGCTCCTTGAGCAGGGACTGTCCTATGTTAAATTGTACAGCGCTGCGTAACCCTAGTAGCGCTTTAGAAATGTCAAGTAGTAGTATTTGTAGTTTATATACCAGTATTATAGTAAAAAGCCCAGATAAATTAAATATAATGTTCCCTAATTTCCAGCCAAGTGCTCCAACCGTTAGGCTACTCCTCCACCTACGCCTTACCCTCCCCATTTTCATTCCCTTCTATGCTCAATTTACTTATCCTTTGACCCCATTATTACTACGTTCACTATAATTTGTAATAATCTTCTTCAAGACTTTGTAATTCTTTTTACTTGTTACTAGGTAAGCCGCATCGATCCTGCTATGTGTGGGAAAGCGCGGGGTACAAATGTAATAAATAATTATACATGCATCTATAAAATACACACATGAGTGTCAATTCTTACCAGCATATATACTGTATGTTCACACAAAGCTGCCTTGAAGTGAGGGCAACATTATGCAGGACCTGTTTAGGGAGACAATTTTATAAAGATCAGAATAATAAGAGGAAATTTTAAAATAATTCAGAAATGTAAGGTGTTTCAAGTTAAAATGATAAGACATATTGGAGGAGATTCTAAATATGGCACCTAAAATACTGGTGCTGAAATCAGTGCCAACTAAGCGTATTCTATAATCGGCGCCTAGATTTAGGCACCGATTATAGAATATATATTTCTGTGCCAATATCTGCGTGCATCCATTTACGCCAACAAAAACCTGGTGTAAATCTCAGCACGCAGATTTAGGTGCACTGGGCCATATTCTATAACTAGGTGCCTAAATTTTGGAACTCACATGAAATGCCCATTTCCCTGCCCATAACCACACCCCTTTTTGCCTCCATGCATTAGAAGTTCGGCACACATTGTTACAGAATACACTTAGCAAGTTGTGTCCAAACCTTTTTTAAAGCCATTTACACTAACCACTGTTACCACATCCTTAGGCAATGAGTTCTCAAGCTTAACTATTTGTTGTGTGAAAAAAATATTTCCTCCTGTTCATTTTAAAAGTACCATGTAACTTCACTGAGTGTCCCCTAGTGTTTCTACTTTTTGAAATAATAAAAAATGAATTTATGTTTACCCGTTCTACACCACTCAGTATTTTGTAGATGTCCGTCATATCCTTCCTCAGCCATCTCTTTGCCAAGCTCTTTGCTTACCTCTTTAGCCTTTCCTCATAGGAGAGGAGTTCCATCCCCTTTATCATTTTGGTCGCCTTTCTTTCAACCTTTTCTAATTCTGCTATATCTGTTTTAAGATATGGTGACCAGAATTACACACAATACTCAAAGTGCGGTCACACCATGGAGTGATACAGAGGCATTATAATATTCTTTGTCTTATTTTCTATTACTTTCCTAATAATTCCCAGCATCCTGTCTGCTTTTTTGGCAGCTGCCACACACTGGGCAGAAGATTTCCATGTATTGTCAATGATGACACCTAGAGCTTTTTCTCAGGTGCTGACCATAAAAAATCAGAACTGTAACATTGAGAAGTTTAGTTATAATGTTATTTGGTTATTTAAAGTTTTATGTTAAATTTTACCTGCTGTACACTGCCTTGGGTGAATCTCTTCATAAAGGTGGTTAATAAATCCCAATAAATAAATAAATATGAATAAATTAACAGCCTAGATTCAAATGGATGTAGAAAGAAGCAGTTGGGGGTTGCCTGCAGCCAGGGCTTGCGCTAGACACAATGGGGCCCGGGGCAGACAATAGGGAAGGGGCCACAAAGCTTTCTTGCAGATTGTCCCTCTTTCTACTTCAGGCCAGTAACATGGGGGCCCAGGGCAATTGCCCTGTTTGCCCACCCCAATGCCAGCTCTGCATGTATCATTGTGTACAGAAAGTATAATCTGGACATAGGCAATAAATAATTAGAACCTTCCTACCCAAAATTTGATATCCTCTTAATGACTCACCTAGTCAAAAAGGCATATGCCACCCAAGTACTGACAGTTGTCAGGGAATCCACTAACCTGCGCAATTGTATTATCACATGAGTGGCTATCCAATCTTGTTGCTCTTTACCTCACTCTTCTTTCCTTTCCTTAACAAAATGGCGTTCCTTTCATTCTAAATTTTATTGACTATTACTGTACACAGCCTTGCTATCTCATGAGGAAAGGCAGTATATTAAATCATAATAAGCCATAATCCATAACCATGTGGTTCAGGATTCCATATCAGCCTCTCATAGGATTCCCACCCCCAAGGAATTCTGGCTTCAGCACTCCTGCTGACCAGAGTAGAAACTGGCAGCTACCCTGGTGCACAACAGTTGGGTTGCGTGGCCAGTCCCTTCTTTGATATGCCTTTCCCAGATATGATAGTCTTATCCTTAGGGCTTCTGTCAATCATGTTTTGCCCCAAGATGAATGTTCAGTTAACAACACACATCATTCAACAGAATGGATAAGCTTTAAAGGGCTGTGGTATTAATGCCTTAATGGCAGTCTACACCAACAACTTTTTACTGTTGAGTTTTCAATATAAGTTAAAAAATTATGTTAACACATGTGTGCCGATAAGATCTTCAGTGTTATGCCCCCTTTGTGCCCTGAGTAATGACCCAAGTTGTGGAGAATAAAAACGTAACGCATTACTTGGTTCACTTTTTGCTTGTTGGGATTTATGGGCATGCGCCAATCTGAAGGTCATTATAGCTCAGCAGCAGTGGCTTTTAGTAAATTTTTGTCATTTGACAAAATGAAAGACTTGCCAGGATGTTAACTTTCCTTGGAGACATAAATCAACTCTGGAAATGGCATCTGGACTATCTAATGAGATGTTGGAGGGGCTGAAGGGCTTGGTTTGTGAAAGTGAAGTGATGTGAAAGATTATATTGGGCCAGATGAGGTTCCTCACAGATAATGTCTGTGAGATGAGTGCTTGTGTACAGGATGACGGTGGCTGTTGTAGGCCTTAGCGGAAAACAGAATCAGATAAGTGTAAGCAACATGACATAAAATGTTATGGTACTATGAGAGTTCTTCTTCAACCAGTATAATGATGTCCCTATAGCAGGCAGCTTCCCTGCCACCAAGCTGTTCCATTCTCCTCCAGGGCTGATTCCTGCTACCATCTTCCAGTAGTGGGCTCGGCTTCCCCGCCGTACTATTCTCCACTGGTGGCAGGCCCAACCTCCCCAATACTGTGCTGCTCCATTCTCTGCTGGGGCCAGCTGTTATTACCATATCCCAGTGCCAGACCCAGATTCCCCATGATTGTGCTATTTCATCTTCTTCCAGGGCCAGCTCCTCAACCTCTCCTAGTGGCAGGCTCAGCCTTCCCGCCACTGTGCAGTTCCATTCTCAGCCCAGGCTGGCTCCTCAGCCTCTCGAGGTGGCAGACCAAGGTATCTCCAGGTCCGACTTTTCATTATCATACTACAGTGATAGGTCTTGATAGAAAAATAAAACAATAACACAAATATTACAATGGACTCTGAGATCTTACTATAGCTTTATATAAAAACATTTTAAAGTACAAGTGCTGCCCCGAATGGTCTAAAATCAATGTAGGAAATAAAGCTGTTGAATGTACTGTGTGTGTATGTGACATGTTCAACTTATATAAATGTTTATACAGACCTATCTATCTATCTATCCTTCACTTCAGACATTAATATTTGTCTTAGCATCTTATGTCTGTATAAACTTTTCTATAAGTTGAACATGTCACATACACACACAGTACATTTTTATATAGAGCTATAGTAAGTTCTCACAGTCCATTGTAATATTTGTGCTATCGGTTTATTGTTCTATCTTTTTTTAAACATTCATATTTTATATTTTTTATATATTGTGTTGCAATGCACCGTTTTAAATGTTATTGTTTTATTTGTAGTGTTTATACAACCCCTGAAGCAGGTGGGTTTGTTCCGCCGAAACACAGTCCGGTGTCGGGTACATACTGGTGCCAATAAAGGTTTTCTCCCGGATAGCTACTTGTGTGGGATCTTCTTGCATATACTCCCGGAACTGTTACTTTTGTTGTCTTCCCAACTTTCTTTTTTGCTGCATCCAGTGCTGGATACAGAAGGCTACGTAGTAAACTCCCTTGTTCCTGGCATTTCACTGAAGTAGCTGATCCTGAGAGGTCCCGTGGTAGAGTGGAGCATGGTCCAACTCTAAGGGTATAATAAGTCTCTAACTCTAGGCCTGTCTCTTACGGGGAGAGACTGAGCTGAGATCTGTTGAATGTTCTGCAGAAGTAGTGAGCAGTGTATGTGTCTACTGTCTGTGCAGAGGTACTCAAGCTTTGTGGAGAGAGATGGTCAGCCGGTGCTTAATCCAAGAGTCCAGAGGAGGAAAGAAACAAAGCAGTGAAGAGGAGAGATTGCAGCAGTTGGAATAACAGATTATCAAACGGAGTCCTTGCTAGCCAGAGAACCCATTTAATGTTCAGAAGGAACCCAAAGTCCTACGCAATGGAAGCGGAGTGTGTGAGGGAAAGAAGTAGGTGGGACAACATTCTTGGTTTTTGAATTTTTTGCTGCACTTTGAGCACAGATAAGTTTCTTTATTTTTTGTTTGTTTGTCGTGCACATTTGATTGTATTAGAAGTGTGGTAGGAAGGGTTTTTTTGCTGACGAAGTACTTGCCCTTTGAGCTGGTTGACATATTTGATCAGTAAGGCTGGGCTCTGAGGCTTTTTCCTTCCTACGATATATATGAACACGTAGAAAATCACAGCTGAAAGTGATGTTTGAGTGTAAAATCTATTGTCCGGTGAAGAGTTTTTATGTTCATAGGGAAAAAAGTAGAACCCCATTCTGCGCTTTGTATGCTGTGAAGCTGCAGCTGCACTATTTGATTTGGAGTATTTTTTCTGAGTAAAGACAGTTATGTTAGAACACCACTACTGTGTCTGAACTGAAGTGTCTGTTTAAACTATTAATAATGTGTCTGGGATCTTGATGTGGAGAATTTTATCCATTTGCCAAAGAATCCATGCCAGGGCTTGGAAGAAGTCTGGAGACAATGCCTGAACTAAGTGACCTCCTCTGTACGAGAGTTAAAGCTTTATTTAAACAAAACTTATCAAGGTAGAGGTGTTACACCTCTACCTTGATAATTTTTGTTTAAATGAAGATATTTTGTAATGAATAAAAGAAAAAAACATAATGCTTGAAACTTGCTCTATATAGTACATGTATTTACTTTTCTACATAGTTGCTACCATTCACCACACATTTCTGTAAACGATAGACATGTTTTTGAGAGCTGTCGTGAAAGAACTGCACTTCTTCACCCTGATATTCAAAGCTATTTAACCAGCCAGGAATAGCTCCTAGATGGTAAAATAGCATTTAAGGGGCCTGTTTACAAAGCTGCGTTATAGGTGCATTAACATCTTTAATGCACGTTAACCATGTATGCGCACTAACCATGCACACGCCTACAATATCCTATAGGTGCCTACACGGTTAGCGTGCGTGCTAATTGTAGGCGCATTTAAAATGCTAAAGCGTCTTAGTAAACAGGGCCCTAAGTGTCTAACTGCAGATATTCAGCAGGAGATAACCAGTTATCTCCCACTGAATATCCCGATCAGCGGCTAGCTGATAACCAGCTACATTGCTCAACATAGCTGGTTAGGCATGGATATTCAGCACCAAACCGGCTATGTTGAGCAGCCAAAATAGGCCACTTAAATAGCAAGCCTATCTTTGACCGCTAAAAGTTAACCGGTTAGTGCTGAATATCGCCATAGTTGGTTAATCTTTTAGCAGCCAAAATAAACCTGGATATTCAATGTCAGTTGCCAGAAATGACCCGGCATTGAATATCTGGGTTTAACGCCAGTTGTGGACAGCTAATGCGCAGCCGGCCACTGGCTGAATACCAGTTGCTTGAGTCAAACTGATGCCCTCGAAGATATACCTTCAATTTTGGAAAAAGATGGCAATCGCATGGCACTAAGTCCGGGTTTTATGGCAGATGGGGTATGACTGGGAGACTCATTTTGGCATTTGTCTCTGAGGTGTTTCGTGTTGTGTGAGGCCTAGCATTGTCAAGTTGAAAAAAAATGTCCTTCTTGTGCTTCTGAACTCTTCTCAATTGCTTTTTTCAAAGTTTTCAGTATTGCAATGTAATGCTTTGAGTAATCCTCAAGTGTCCTTTACAAATTCATCAACCCTTTTCTTGTGAGTCTCGTCTGTTGCTGTCATGGGTCTTCCTTTCATTTATGATCACATAAATCAGCCCTTCCCGGTCCACAATTTTTTGCCTTGTGATGCACAATACTGACATCAACATAGTCATCACCATAAAAACCTGCATCTGGCGGTGAGTTTCAACTGGAGGGACTCCTTTAACAGTCAGAGATTCTATCATGGTATGCTGCTTAAATCACACCAGTGAAGCTCACTGCATGCTTCCATTTCACAACAATAGCAAAACAGCCTCTTCACACAGACATTTCTCGTAAACTGAAGTGAAGAAAGAGATTTCAAAGAACAAGTGAACATGTGTAGTGCATCAGTGCTGCCATCTGTTGATGAATTAGGGACATAGAGGCATTACTTTTCATTTAACCCTTGTACAATGAACCCAAACAAAGGAACTATGTTTGTGAAAGACAGACAGGCAAATCTTGTCTTGTTTGAGAACAAAGTGCATGCACAGATATCTCAGTCATTTTAGTCCAGGTAAAAATTGTATTCCATGCAGTTTGTGATGATTAATTTTTTATCAGCTCAGTGTAAGAGTTATGTGAAGATGATTTGTTCATGAATTTGCCAGACCTGCATATGTGGCAGCCAGTTTGACGTAAGAGTGTGCTTTGAGAGGATATCTGAAAGTACAGAAGTTTCTCTTTTTATGTTGCAGATCCATCTGGAAATCCTAAAAGATTAACTTTTGAAGAACAGATTACTGCCCTGGTAAAAAAAAAAAAAATTAATTCTAATTTACATCAGTTTAGAGCAATTCGGTCTAGTCTTACTGCTGAAAGTTTTGGAAGTATAGCCCAGGCTGTTCTTTTGCCTTATCTTGACTATTATAATTCTTTATACGGAGGAATTACTGTGAAGCTATTACGGAGGCTTCAGCTCCTTCAAAATACAGCTGCTAGATTGATTTTTAAAATTATCTAATTTGAAAGAGTATCTTCTCTTCTCTATAAACTACATTGGCTTCCAGTATTCTCCCATGTAAATTTTAAATAGCCTATATGGTTTCTAAGACTTTAGCAGGATAAAATCCAGTCAGCCTATCTAAGTCAGGGGTTCCCAAACTTTTTCATTTTGCGGCACCCCCCCCCCCCCCGGCCACATGGGTCTCTGCAGCACCCCCCCCCCCATTCACATGGGTCTCTGCAGCCCCCCCCCCCCCCACACACACATGGGTCTCCCTTTCCCTGCAGTCCCCTCCTCTCATACCAGCACACCTCTGCCTCCCTGCAGTCCCCTTCTCTAACACCAGCACACCTCTGCCTCCCTGCAGTCCCCTTCTCTAACACCAGCACACCTCTGCCATCCCTAAATCCAGCATTGCTCGCTACCTTCCTTCCTGCAGGTTCAGGATTGCTGCTGCTTATTTCTTTTTCTCCCGCCACCGCTGCAGTGCTTGTAGCTTACATTTTCAGACCATCAGCGATTCACACAGGCACTCCGGGGCCTTTCCAATCTGCCACGTCCGGCCCTGTCTGAAGCAACTTCTTGTTGCAAGGGTCAGACATGGCAGAGGTAAGTCCCCTCAGTGCCTGTGTGAATTGTGAATGACCTGAAAATGTAAGCTGCAAGCAATATAACAGTGGCAGGGGAAGAAGCAGGAAGCGGCAGATGCCGGACCTGCGGGAGGGGAAAGTAGGGAGCAATGTGCTGCGGCACCCCTGAGAGTTCGCTGCGGCACACCAGGGTGAAGCGGTGCACAGTTTGGGAATTGCTGATCTAAGTATTTTTTTCTGTTGTCCTCAGGGAGGGTGTTGCAATCTGCTTATCTGTAAACTTTAGAGTTTCCGAGTCCTCGAGGTGTGAAGCTTAACAGTTATTTGAATAATTCTTTTAAATATTCAGCGGTGAAAATATGGAATGTATTTCTTATCAGATAAAGTCCATTTTTCCTATCTTTTATTTAGAAAACAATTGAAGGCTTTTGCGTATTCAGATATCGATTTAGTTTAAGCTGTGTTATATTGTTTTATTTTTTGGTTGCTATTTTGTAATTCCATCTGACTGAGATGTTTCTTTTCTTGTACTCTGCAATGAATCCGTATGGAGATATAGAGGAATATAAGTTATGAATGAAATGGAATAATTGTTATGCTGGTCCCCTATCACCGCCTGCCAAGAATCTGTCCAAAAGTGTGATATGTTTTAAAGCTTTCCTTCCACAGCTACTAGAGCTTTAGACAAAAAAAAAACATGTGTTAAGTAGCTACAGCCATAATCTGGAAAATGTTTTTATAACTGTTCTTTCAGTACTATGTAATTTTATTTTATTGTTATAATTCTATTGTTTCTTTTTCACTTCTTTACGCACATAACTGAAATTACTGCCAATTATAGCCAATAATTGGGCATTAATGCCAATTTGAGTTATGCGCATAACTGACCCTATGATATAAATTTGTGCAACTTTGTGCGCTAGTTGCAAAACTGGGCAAACAACTTTATAGAATTAGGGTTTCTAGAATAGAGAAAGCCCATAGATTTAACTATGGGCATATAACATTGGCATTGCTGCAGGAGTTCAATTATTATTTTGTTGCGGTGGGGGTGGGGTGGGGCAGTGGAGATGAAAGGTTTTGATTTGGGGGGAGGGTGGGAGAAAAATTAATGATAGTAAGAAGAATTTATTGAATTTAATTAAAAGCTAAGAAGAAAGAAATTGGAATTCATGTTATTAAAACTTTAATTAGTTTTGGGTTTTAACATTTTTAGCGATTTCATTTAGCAAAGTAGGGAGAAGGGGGTTTATTGTAGCAGGCATAACAATTGATGAATTGAGGGAAAATTTTAAAATTTAATGATAAGGAATTTTTAACAGGTGTTACAATCGAAGCTTAGGGGGCAGGGCTTAAGGAGAGCGAGGAACGAGATAGTTTTGGCAGGCAGCGGGCTGTGGAGATTCGACGGGCAGGAAGGAGATGAGACTGTGGTCATTAGGAGTTACGTTAATTAATTTATTAATATAATTCGGATATCAGATGGGTACTTGTACCTTGGTTGGGAGCTGCAGCGCTGAGTTTCCATTGTTTGGGCTTGTGTGGGTCTTAGTTTGGGCTTTGAAGTTCTGCCTGACTAGCAGTGGACAGAATTAATTCATTTAATAAATTTAAAATTAATTTATTTCTTCAGTGTGGCACCTCAAAAGCAGCCTGCAAAAAGGCAGGGTGAAAATAGACAGAGTAGTGCTAGAAAAGAAACCGAAAAGAACAGTAAGGCACACATGAGATCAGCTAAAATTGCTGCTGGAAAGTCTGTGCAACAGTTGAGTGTTAGTGGGGCTCAGAGGAATAAAAGGCAACGAAGAACTGTTGATGAAGCTGCACCAAGGAAAAGTCAGAGTGGTAATAAGCTAGCTCATCCTGTGGAAATGGGAGAAGCAGGTGGGGAAGGTACTGGTCCATCCATGTCTAGTTTTGTTGGTGAGTTCAGACATATAAAATTCACCCTGTGACAGTATGGGAGTCATCAGATTCTTGGGACTTCTCTATCTCATCTTCATCTGAATCCTCTTCAGATGATGAGAGATTACCTCTGAGACTGTATTTCATGCAAAGGGAAGATGGGACTAATATAGTGAGGGTGTAAACGTTTCAAGGAGAGGGCATATCCCAACTCTTCCTCTCCCTCTCTAATGTTCCCCAATTTACCATACATGCACCTCATTCTACCACAATTGTGCCTACCTTGTATTTGTTCATTCCAGAATCGGCTAACGCCGTTTACGGTACTATGTAAGTCACATTGAGCCTGCAAATAGGTGGGAAAATGTGGGATACAAGTCTACCAAATAAATGAAATACCTTGAGTGAGATAGCTCCTTTGGATTGACATTTATCTGCAAAAATGAGAAATGTCTTGTCTTGTCTGTCCGTTTTACTTAGATTGTAAGCTCTTTGAGCTCTTTGAGTCTCTCTATGTCAAGTGTTCAGCGCTGCGTGCATCTGGTAGCGCTATATAAATGCTATTAGTAGTAGTAGTAGTAGAAATGAATCCTTACAGGTAGATATGTGGATTTATTTTCATTATTGGAAAAGGAAAGGGAGAGTGGGGACAAAAAGAAGAGTGATGATTCGTAGGACGAGGATAAGAAGGAAAAAGGGAGAGCGTCAAGAACAATATTTAATTGGATTTTAGAGTTTAATATTTATTCTAGTGTGTTAGGGGAGGCAGAAACAGCATTATATCCCGGTTTGTTACATTATGCTGATTTAATTTTAAGAGCATGTAGAACATATAGTGGGTGGGCGTGGATTAATTATGATAAAAATTTTCATCATAGTTGCAAAAAATAAGGCAGATTGTTGGGGGTGGAGGTATGTTGACTTGTGGCTGGCTGGAATGATGGGATGGAGATCATCATTTTTTCAAGCTGGCACTTCCTCAGTTATGAGGTCCTGGGGGTGGGGGGGGGGGGGGAAATACAGCTTTGGTCAAGGAGCAAGAAAAATTGGACAATCTGGGTACAATGTGGGAGAGGCTATTAGCGCAGCAGATGGTGGAGTGGACTGTCCAGTAATGCCTGTTTTCAATTTAATAATGGATGATGCGATTAATTGGGATGCAGGTTCCGTCATAAATGTAATCAATGCAATTGTTTGGTACGATATTCATCTTTTGATAGAGCAATTGAGATGCTGCAGCAGCTTGTTCGAGGGGCCTTAATGGCAAAAACAGATATAGGTGCTGTGTTTTGTCTGCTTCCGGTACATCTGAGTTCTTTTCATCTACTGGGGTTTCATTTTATTTATGTAAAAAAAAATTTATACCATCTATGACTAGATAGTTTGCAAGGTAACATTTACATTCTACATTATTTGAGAAGCAATACTACTTTGATAAATGTATGCCCATGGGGTATTCTATCTCATGTACATACTTTGAGGCATCTCCATCCTCTGTGAATTGGGTACTGGAACAAACAGCTGAGTCCAGGCACATCGTACATTATTTAGATGATTTTCTTTTTGGCGGTGCAACTAATTCTGATGATTGTTTGAGAATAATACACAATTTTCATAGTGTTGTTGCTGAATTTGGAATGCCATTGGCTGAAGAGAAGTCAGAAGGTCCTTCTTCGGTATTAGTTTTCTTGGGTATAGAGTTTGATTCAAGTTGTATGGAATATCGATTACCACAAGAAAAGGTTCAGGCTGTTAATGATGCAATTTCTGTGGCTTTGACTACAAAGAAATTATCTTTGTTTGAGATTCAGTCAGTCTTTAGCTGGACGATTTAATTTTGCATGGAGGAGGATACCAATCGGTAGAGTGTTTTCTCGTCATTTGGCGATGTTAACATGAGATTTGAAAAAGAAGCATCAATATAGTAAGAGTACCTAAGAGAGTTCATAAGTACATAAGTATTGCCATACTGGGACAGACCAAAGGTCCATCAAGCCCAGCATCCTGTTTCCAACAGTGGGCAATCCAGGTCACAAATACCTGGCAAGATCCCAAAAAAGTACTTCGATGGGAGGGGATCCAGAGCCCGAGGTGAGGGGGCACATTTTAGCCCCCACCCCGGTGCCGCCGCCTCCCTGCCAGCCGCCAACTTTCACCCCCCCCCCCCGCCACCGCAACCCTTTTGACCCCCCCTTCCCGCCGCCAACCTTTGCTGGCGGGGGACCTCAACCCCTGCCAGCCGAAGTCCTCTTGCACGCATAGAAACTTGATCAGATCATTCAGCAAGCAACGCCACACGGCCGAGGAGATAACTTCGGCTGGCGGGGGTTGGGGTCCCCCACCAGCAAAGGTATGCAACAGCGGTGGGGGAGGGTTGGTGGCAGGAAGGGGGGTCAAAAAGGTCATGGCAAAGGGGTCCAGGACCAAATCTACGGGGGCCCAGGCCCCCGTGGCCCATAGTAGCTACGCCCCTGGTGTGCCTGTGTGTATGGGGGGGAGGGGTGCTGTTTCCTATCACATTTTCACTAGTGAGGGACAGGCAAGTTCTGCAGGACTCCAGGGAACTTGCCTCTCCCTAGAGATTGAAAATACGATCTTGAAGCACCACTGGCAGGAATGCAGTTGGAGGACACCCGCTCAGCTTAGAGGGACTAGTGCTCCCCCAGTTATGCGTTATAGTACTTAGGAAGGAATTCTATAAATGGAGCTCAGGAATGGGCACTGGAAAACATTGGTGCTAAGAGCTAGTCTAGAAATGGTGCATAGTGCTTAGCACCAATTCTGTGGGCATCAGGCTTATGCCTGCTAAAATCTTGAGTAAATCCCAGCGCCCAAGTTGGTTGTGAAGACCCATGATTCTTTAACACTGCAGACAAATTTTCAGAACGCCCCTGACCAGGGACAGCCCAAGGCAAGATGCTGCCTGAGGTAGGGCTGAGATGCAGCCTCCGCCCCCCCCCCCCCCCCCGGACTGAATTCTGGCATCTCCCCCCTTCCTTCCTCCACCCCATTCCCCGACTTTACCTTCTTTTCACGTTTTGTAAAATCCGGCAGCAGCAATTCCCATATGTGCCCTGTCCCTGGCACTGGCCTCTTCTCTACTGCGGCCACTTCTGAGGAAACAGGGAGTTACATCAGAGAGGCAACTGCAGTAAAGGGAAGAGGCACATGCCAGCAACAGAGCAGCGTATGGGAATCACTGCAACTGCCAGCTTTTAAAAAATGTAAAAAGAAGGTAAAATCATGGCATGAGATGGAGGAAGGAAGGGGGGAGATGCCACTCCCGAAAGAGTGCCGCCTGATGCCCCTGCCTCAAGTGGCCTAATGGTCAGGCTGCCCCTGCCCTACCCATGCACGTTCCATGGCCAGGGCCACTTCTGAGTTGTGTGCTATGGGATTTAGACACCCAGCAATACAGAATAATGTGCAGCCAGTTGTGCACACAAATCCCAATTGGTACCAATTAATATCAATAATTGGTTGTTAGCATCCAATTCATGATGGTTAACAGCTCATTAGCCAATTAAGTTGCACACACATCTTGGAAGCATGCCCTTATTTTGGCACCATATATAGAATCCAGGGGTAAATTTATAGAATAGTGCCTAAGCGCATTATGTGCGTAACTGCAAACTGGTGGCAATTAACCCACTTAGCAGTATTATTGGCAGTTAAAATCAATTAGGGCCCAGTTAGACAGTCGCAAGACTGTGCACCCAAGCTTATAGCAATTCCCCTGGATTCTATATAGTATGCCCAGAGATCCGAAGCAAAATCCAGGTGTATTCTATAACTGCACGTGTAATTTAATTGGCATAACAAGCTAATCAGTGTTGATAACAGCACTTAACAAGCAATAATAAGCACTAATTGGTAATAATTAGAATTTATGCATACAACTCGCTAAACGTATTCTGTAATGAACTGCATCTAAATTCGAATGCGTGCAGTTCAAAAGGGGCATGGCTATGGGCGGGAAAATGGGCATTCTGTGGGCGTTCCAAAGTTTACCCGTGTACTTATAAAATATGGCCCAGTGCACGTACATCTATGTGCGGGGATTTATGCTACATTTTCGTTGGCACGTTTAGGCACTGGGAAATCAACTAAGCATATTTTGAGCGGGGATGGGATGACTTCCCTATGAAGAAAGACTAAGGAGGCTAGGGCTTTTCAGCTTGGAGAAGAGACGGCTGAGGGGAGACATGATAGAGGTATATAAAATAATGAGTGAAGTGGAACAGGTGGATGTGAAGCGTCTGTTCACGCTTTCCAAAAATACTAGGACTAGGGGGCATGCGATGAAACTACAGTGTAGTAAATTTAAAACAAATCGGAGAAAATGTTTCTTCACCCAACGCATAATTAAACTCTGGAATTCGTTGCCGGAGAATGTGGTGAAGGCGGTTAGCTTAGCAGAGTTTAAGAAAGGGTTAGACGGTTTCCTAAAGAACAAGTCCAATAACCACTACTAAATGGACTTGGGAAAAATCCACAATTTCAGGAATAACATGTATAGAATGTTTGTACGTTTGGGAAGCTTGCCAGGTGCCCTTGGCCTGGATTGGCCACTGTCGTGGACAGGATGCTGGGCTCGATGGACCCTTGGTCTTTTCCCAGTGTGGCATTACTTATGTACTTATATGCCACACCTAAATCTAGGCGCTGCTTATAGAATATGCTTAGGCAGAAATGTTTAATGCGCGGGTTTTGCAGGCGCCTTATATAGAATCTGGTCCATTATGTGGAATACGGGGACTGTGTAGTTGTCAGGATCTGTACTGTTTTGGTTTCACTGCAGTTGCTCTTTGATGCCCCACAAGAAACTGTTGTCCCAGGTAACTGCCTAATCCTGCCTGACGACTGCCCCAGCCCTTGAACCGTAAAACTTTGGAAATGAAGGACGTTAGCATTTTTCTAAATAAAAACATCATTTTAGGAAAATGTAATCCATGCTTTTGTTTGGGTGAGGCACTGAAGAGCAAGGAAACCAACATTCTTGTGACTATTTTGTTCTTAAAAATGTCTCCTGTTTTGTCTTGTGGCAGCATTTTTCACTGGTTACCCTGGGAAAATACTAACCCACAGTTTGGAAACAAAACAAATGTAATAAGTTTATGTAAAGCTTCACAGCACCATTAAATAGAAAAAAAAAAAACTCAGAATAAGTTAAACAAATCAGTGTGTGGTTTGCTGAAGGCCAGTTCAACTTTGAAATCTGTCCCTTCTGGAAAGTACGGAGATTGTGCCCACAACTGTGAAAGCCAAGGCATGCGGAGGACTGGAGGAGCCCTGGACCATGGCGCCTGCCCTTTTTTTTTTTTAAGCAAACTCCAAGGGGCCAGCTGTAATCTGCCTCCTCCCCAAAGCCACACACATGGAAAAAACGTTTTCCAGTTTCTAGGACAGGGATTTCTAGTTTTGTGATATCCGTAATGAGTATACATGAGATCAGTTTCTCTATATTGTTGTTCCCCATACACGCAAATAGATCTCATGCATAGTCATTGTTTATATTCCAGTGGCGTACGGAGGTCGGGTGGTGGGGGCGGTCCGCCCCAGATGCACTCTCCAGGAGGGTTGCAGGGAGCAGCTGATGGCTCCGCTGGTTCCCTGCTCTCTCTGCTGTTACTTCCTGCTCCAGGGCAGAGAGAGCAGGGAACCAGGGGAGCCGACAGCCCTGCAGCTGCCCCTCAGCTCCCCAGCAGGTAGGAAGAATGCACCCGAGGGGGACTTGGAGGTGATGCGCGGGGGGGGGGGGGGGGGAAGCTGCACCCAGGGGGGGTGTTGTGCTGCACCCGGGGGGGGGGGGGGAGACAGACAGATGATGCTGCACCCGGGGGGGGGGGGGGTGCAGCGGTGACCCGTCCCAGATGGCAGCCAACCAAGGAACGCCACTGGTATATCCTGAAACTCCAGCCGGCTGTGGGGTGCCCAAGACAGGTTTTGGAAGCACTGCGTTAGGGGCATGAATAGGACATAGCTGCGCTCCTACCTCAGGGGAAGGGCACCCGGGAGTGCAGCGGCAAACAGCGCCTCTGTAGGCAGTTGTGTCTGTGCAGCTTTCGGCGCTGGCCCAGGTTCACTGCAAATAAGAAGACACGGAGTTATTAGACTGCTCAGAAAAACAATCAAAACCTTCCTTGTTAAAATGTTTTTTAATTCTTGTGTACTGTCATGTAACCATGTATTCTAAATAGGAGCACAATAAAACTCCTTAATCTCTCTATTTGCATTTGAGGGGGCGTTTTGTTTCAAAGCCACAAAAGGCTTCCCCTTTCCCTTTGATATATTTGCCAGGGTTTGTTGGCCACTGCTGAGGGGGAGATGGGGGGGGGGGGGGGGGCAAGGGGACCATTGAAAGCTGGAACTGAAGTTAAAGGCAAGGTGCAGGTACCTGCCACCGCATTTGTCATCACCTGCAGGCCAGCAAGGTTTTCTTTCAGTCAATCATTTACAAAAGCTTCAGGTTTTTAGTTCCTCAAATATTAACCAACTGATCCAAAGAAGAGAGATCATGAATAGCTCAACGGCGCTTCTCTTCTCATACCTGGAATGCGAACACTAGTTTACTGCCAATGATTCATTTGATAGTAACTGCAAAGCCTCTGCAGTGTGTGCTTCCTGTCACACACAAGACTAATATAATTTCTTATCAAGACAAAGGTGAGGAACGAACTTCATTACAGCACTTCTGCCAGATAGAGATTAACCCCCCCCCCCCCAATTCTATAAACTTAATTGCTTAAAAAGCCAATCAGTGCCAATAATCGGTTGTTAACAACCAATTATTGGCGTTAATTGGCCTTAATTAGGATTTGGTGAAGATTGTGTTTCATAATGATCCATGTGTAAATCCTAATGTGTGTAAATTTTTTTTTTTGGGGGGGGTGCGCAGCTAGGGGCATTTCAGAGGCGTTCCACAATTTTATACGCGTAAATACAGAATTTCAGCTGAACCGTGCTAAATTTAGGCTCTGGCATTTACACCAGCTTGTAGCCTGCATAATTGCCAGCACCTAAAATTAGGCACCGTTTATGCCCTAAGCGCTATTCTATAAAGGACGAGTACCCTTGTCCAACCTCGGTCCTTGAGGGCCGCAATCCAGTTGGGTTTTCAGGATTTCAGGAGTAGAGGAGTAGCCTAGTGGTTAGTGCAGTGGACTTTGATCCTGGGGAACTGAGTTCACTTCCCACTGCAGCTCCTTGTGACCCTGGGCAAGTCACTTAACCCTCCATTGCCCCTGGTACAAAATAAGTACCTGAATATATGTAAACCACTTTGAATGTAGTTGCAAAAACCTCAGAAAGGTGGTATATCAAGTCCCATTTCCCTTTCCCCCTAATGATAACACAAACTGTGCAGTATATACTGGTGTTCAAAATATGGTAAACATATACTAAATATCCACAGTACCACCAGTAAATGCAAAACTCCAGGATCATAAAACTTTGCTTTTTTTTTTTTAAGGAGAAAGAGACCTCAGAGATCCATAGGAATACCCAGAGTACACCAGCCACTAATTTACTTTGCATTTAGTGGGAATTTTCAGGATTTCCCCAATGAATATGCATACACTCCCTCCATTGTATGCAAATAGATGTCATGCTTATTCATTGGGGAAATCCTGAAAACCCAACCTGGCGCGGGGGGGGGGGGGGGGGCAAGGTTGGACACCCCCGCTTCATAGAATAACATGAGCGCCACTTATAGAAATTACCCCTTGGGGCCCGATTCTATATATGGTGCCTAAAATTTACATGCACTAGGCAATTTCGTCTAAGCGTATTCTAAATACCGTGCGTAAATCGATGTGCAGTATTTAGAATATGCTTAGGCGTAGTTAATGTGACTGAATCTATGCTCATCCATTTACACCAACGAAAAGCTGGTGTACATCCCTGCACGTAGATTTACGCGTAGTAGCCCATAGTTTATAACAACACACGTAGATTTTGGAACGCACACAACAAGCCCATTTCCACGCCCCCTAACTACGCCCCTTTTTGCCTGTGCGCGTTAGAATTTAGGCACAGTACATTTCAGAATACGCTTAACAATGTACACACGTAAAGTCTAATTTTTGCCAATTAGTTCTTGTTATTGCTTGTTAAGAGCTGTTAACGCTTAACAGCTTGTTAAAACAAATAATCTACACTCAGTATGTCTAGATTTACATGCAGAATCATGCATAACTCCAGGAACACTATATAGAATCGGGGGGGGGGGGGGGGGGGGAGGGGGGTAAGTGCCTGACTGCAGTAAACTAATTGAAACAAAGGTCTCACCGTGTGCTCTAGGGATGACTTCCAGCTACATTAGAATGTGGCGCTCCGTTTACTGACCTTTTAGCACCTTGCCCCCCCCCCCCCCCCCCCCCCCAAAAAAAAAGGAGCTAGAAAGACTGCTGGGTTGAAGAGGCTCTACATTGTGTACACATTTGGGTATACACTCAAGTGTCCGACACAGATCAGCTACACTGACATTTTTGGTCCTGCAGTGGCTGCATGGCTATTGGAATTAGATTTCAATACTAGGTGAGAGCTCCCAGATCACGTTTATCAGTGGAAACAGAGCAGGTATTGGACCCGGTCCGGCTGGTTTCCTTCTGTGATTTTTTTTTATCAATGGGTGATGAGTTCAGCCTTCAGACTGCGCATTCCCTCGTACTGTTTAGCTGTCACTTTTAACCAGAAGCGATTCTTGCTTTAAAAAAAAAAAAAAAAAAAATAGTTTTATGATTTGCATCACGATCATTGTTTCACTTGCCCGCTGTATGATTTATTAATTATAATAAAAATGTGGGTTGATGCAAGCAGCTTTAATACAATTTATACTTCTGAAGCACGCCTGCAGCCACCTCTAGGGTGGATGACTCTAAATGCAGTACATATTAGAGAAAAGGCACGTATTGCTTTTGTTTTTTCCCCAAATTAGCTTGAGCTGGGGGGGGGGGGGGGCATGCATGGGCGGTATGATGATCTAGAAGAGCTTCCTACCTGTTCTCTGTGCACTGATGAGCAGGAGGCTCATCAGGATGACCCAGAGGATGGAGAAGAGGTGCTGGAGCCTCATGTTGCAGACCAGGCTGATGACTTGCAGTAAAATAAAAAGACTCCTTGTTGAGCTGGTTCTTCCGGCTCACATCCTCCTACCAAGCTTGGGAGCGAGACTGCAGCTGCATTTTCCAGCAACGGTTAATGATCACACAGGAGACGAGGTTATCGGTACTGTGCAACGCTCTGGAGTCAGTGCTTCCCCCTCCCTCCCACCCCAATACCTTTTTGCCACTCCCCTTATTTTCCATAGACAAATAAAGATGGGCTGGAAATAGTAACTCCTGTCAATGGACGGGGGGGGGGGGGGGGGGGGGGGGGGGGGGGGTAAAGAGTCCTGGGAACAAAAGGGGCAGTTTCCCCTTTAAATAGTGGCCAGGCAGGGAGAAATATGTAAAACAAGGCATGATGCGTTGCCATTTGCAACTGTTTAACTTTGCATTGCCCATCTTGGTGCCAGATGCAGCGGGGAATGGAAGTGACAGGAAGTTTCTCTTTTGTTCTTTCTGAAAGAGTCTGAAGCACTCACTTAAGCCTCCCCGCCTGTATTGTGCCGGCTCTTACTCTTGCAAAACAGCTTTTCCAAACGAGCTGCAAAGTGGTGCTGAATAGGTGAGCTGGTAAAATCCAGGTTCTTGCTTTTTGTGCCTTAAAGGGAATCTTGAGTTGAAAACTTCAGGCAACTGTGATTACACTCACAAATCCGATCCCCCTTCCGTTTCCCCAAAACAAACAAAACCAGAATAAAACAAAAATGGGGATGCTACCAGGAGGACAGGTTTTAATAAAGCTGGGAGCAGACGCTGCAGGAAGGGTTTCTAAAATACTAGCACTACAGCAGCCTCACTCTACAGCACAGGAGATTTATTTTCCCCACACAGAATTGTTTAAAGTTAGGAATCGAGCTCCTTTTATACCTGCATGTAATAAAAAGATTGTGGATATGGCATCTAATTAAACCTCCCACTTGTCCTAGCCTCCTCCTCTCCCCCTCCCAATCCCCTCAATGAATAAAAGTAGACAGACCATATGATAGGTTTCAAATAGTTTTTACAACATAACTAATGCTCCTTGCCCTATCCTTACTTAACCCTCTATTGCCCCAGGTAGAAAAAATTAGATTGTGAACCCACTAGGGACAGAGAAAGTACCTGCATATAATTAAATTTAAACCACATTGAAGGTACCACAGTAAGGCGGAATATCAAATCCATTACCTTTTACCCTTTACAGATATGCTTGAACCATCAGAACCTCAGATGTTTGCCGTATTACTTGCTGAACAATCCCTCCCTCCCCAAGGCTGCTGAATCACCCTCAAATGCCACAAAAAAATCTTTTGGTGCCCCACCATGTGACTAGCTAGGGTACCAGTTCTCCCCAGCTATAACATGGGCAGCCATGACCCGTCCTTAGCCCTGTGATTTCTGTTTCTTACCTATCCCGTCCACCTCAACAGGCGATGGATAGGCTCCCAGGAGCAATGATTAGTCACACAATTGTACTGATGGTAAACATTAGGCCGCAGCTTTTATTAAAAGCCTCAACATGCCATTTCAAATAAATCAGTGCACGAGCTATCTGGTACCTTTGATCTACACATCAAGTAGACCCGCCATACCATCCAGCAAGGCCCTCTCTTACAAGTTGCCTGGTGAGGAAGGGGGGGGGGGGGGTAGCACCAGCCATGAAGAAAGGTGGCTCCGTCCTCCACCGACTCAACCATAAGCATTCCATTGTTCTAGGGGTACACCGCCCTGTCTAGTAATGTTCTTCTCTTAGTCCATTGATTTCCTTTCTGGCTCGGGTAACCCCGCAGCTGCGGCTGCTGCAGACCCCCAAGTCCGGCTGACCTGGGATGGGTGGGCTGGGATGCAGCCGCGCCTAGCAAGAGAGAGGGTGCATGCCTCATGGCCGCGGTTTATAAAAGCAGCCGCACCTTTGGTTGGCACCTTCTCTGTTGCGCGTCTCTGACGAGCTTGTCTTTTTGTGGCTCCCGCGATCCTTGGGAGCAGGGCTAGGGGCATGGCGCCAGGTTATCCCCAGCTGCCGGGAACCCTGACTTGTGCCCTCCACATTATTGCAGGCTGAGTTAGAAAGATCATACCCCTGTGTGCTGGATGCCAGTTATATAGGCCATGCCCTCCTTCTGCCATCCTGCTTAGTTTAACGTGAGGCTCAGGTAACCTGCTGCACCATAAGAATATTAACACAAATGACTACCTCACCCAGCTTGTAATAGGGAGTGGGGTGGGAGGGAAAATTAGACTCTCCAGCAGGCCGATGCTCAAAACGTAATGCCTGCGCTAGAGGCAATTAGCGCCAGACTAGCGCCGGCGTTAGTGAGTACAGAATGTTCAGAGGGCTCTAGCGTGGAAGATTAGTACAAACAGCATGCGAACGTAGATAAATGGATCTATCCGAGCGACCAATAACTACCTACCCTTCCGGAAACTGCTGAAAACCCAGCTCTTCAAGCAAGCTTACCCAAATGACCCGACTTGACCTAGGGCCCCTCCACACAACAACAACAGAACAGACAACAATCCATATCATCTTAGACCTCCTTACCCTACCTATCCCACATCTACCTCATACCTTATCCCCTACTAATTCCACTATATCTCCCACCAATACTACCCCTTCTCCCTGCTCATCTCACATGTACTATAATATACGTTCTCGCTGCAACACTCTGTAACCTTACCATTATGTAAGCCGCATTGAACCTGCTATGAGTGGGAAAGCGCGGGGTATAAGTGTAACAAATAAAAAAAATAATTAATTAATAAGGTCATTTAGTGCACAAAACAAAGCTGCCCTTACTGCTGAAAACCTAACGCCAGCTCGGAACAGGTGTTAGGGTGTTTGAAGAGAGGATTTCTTAAAATTCTTTCTTTAAAATCTGTCACTGTTTAATTCTTTTGGAAGTGGAAGAAAGCCCGTGCAAGCCTGCATTCGCCAGTACTAAGAAATAAATGTGCACGAGTCCCAGCAAACCAAAAAGTGAAAGTACACATTGTCGCCTGATTCCTGCGCTTAAATATAAGCCTTCCAAGTAAAAGAAAATATTGAAAAGCTTATATTTAAAGGCACAGAAAACAGGCACTAATGTGTGGAGGAGTGGCCTAGTGGTTAGAGTGGTGGACTTTGGTCCGGGGGAACTGGGTTTAATTCCCACTGCAGGCACAGGCAGCTCCTTGTGACTCTGGGCAAGTCACTTAACCCTCCATTGCCCCAGGTACAAATAAGTACCTGTATATAATATGTAAGCTGTATTGAGCTTGCTATGAGTGGGAAAGCACGGGGTACAAATGTAATTTTAAAAAAAATTACCTGTCGCACGCACACAGCAGCTGAGCTTTCCGTGAAACTCTTCTGACATTTTGTTTCTTCTGCCAGTACCTTCTAATATTTTGGATTTACCTGATATTATTTCCTCAGGTCTGAGAAACTGAGATTGAACCCAAGTAAAATAAAGACTCAATGGTTCAAAAGACCAGATGTTATAGTACCTTTTTCTTTGGTACTAGCTGATAACAAGGTATTTACCATTGAGACTGAATCTGGAGTGTTAGGGGTTATTTTAGGCTCTTCATTGTCTTAAGTCCTGCAGGTTAATCACTTATGGAAGAAAACACTGTTTAAACTCAAGCAGTTGGGGCTGATAGGATCATTTGTCACTCAGGAGGCATTTTCACTCCTAGTTCAGATGATGATACTGCCTCATCCGGACTATCACAACATACTTTATTTAGGGCTGAGTTCTAAAGGCGTACCTTACCGACCCAACATAAAGGCTTGAACTCTGCAACACAGCAAAACCACAGATCGTATTGGACACCATATAACCTTCCCTATCTTCGAGCCTAATGTGCCTGAAACATACTTACCTTATTCGACCACAACATAACCGTATATTTGTTCCTCTACCCAGTGGCGTAGCAAGGGGGGGCGGGAGGGGCGGTCCGCCCCGGGTGTCTGCTCAGGGGGGGGTGCTCCCTGCCAGCTCCCCCCTCAGCAAATCAACACCCCCCCCCCGACCAGCTCCCGCACCCTACCTTTAAAAAGAATATCGGGAGGCAAGGCGCAGCGCCTCACGCCTGCCCTGCACATAAAAGAAATGTGGACCGTCGGGTCTTCCCTTGCTCTATCTGTCCCGCCCTCCGCTGACGCAACTTCCTATTTCCGCAAGGGCGGGACAGAGCGAGAGAAGGCCCGACGGTCCACATTTCTTTTGTGTGCAGGGCAGGTGCGAGGCGCTGCGCCTTGCCTCCCGATATTCTTTTTAAAGGTAGGGTGCGGGAGCTGGTCAGGTGGAGGGGGTGTCATCGTGCTGCACCTGGGGGGTGCAACGGCGAACCGCCCCGCCCCAGGTGGCAGCCCCCCCGCTACGCCACTGCCTCTACCGGACTTGGTGAACGCCTTTACGGTACTATGTAAGCCACATTGAGCCTGCAAATAGGTGGGAAAATGTGGGATACAAATGTAACAAACAAACAAATAAATAAACATCTTAAAAAGCTTCAACTTATTCAGAAAACAGCTCTAAGATTAATTTTTAGGGTGAATAGATTTACTAGCATCTCAGGTTTTATGGTCATGCAACACTGGCTTCCAGTGGCGAAATGTATACTGTTTAAAGCACTATGGGCCCTTTTTACTGCCCGACTACTGCGTGACTCTTGCAGTAATTTCATTTTTGGCACGCATCCGATGCACGCGTCTGAAAAATATTTGTTATTTTCGGACACGCAGAATGGATGTGCGCCAAGTGGCATTTGACATGCGTAGGTCCTTACTGCCCGGATTCTTTACCGCTAGGACAATGGCTGGCAGTAAGGTCTCAAACCCCAAATGGACGCGCAACAATTTTGATTTTGCCACACATCCATTTTCGGGAAAAAAAGAGGCCTTTTTTTTACAGGTGTGTTGAAAATGGATTGGCGCGCGCCCAAAACCCGTACCTACACTATTGCAAGCCATTTTTCAGTGCGCCTTTGTAAAAGGACCCCTCTGCTTATTGATTCAGATTGTTTATGGCTCTACTTCTCAGCTACTCTCTCCGATTGAAGGATCAGCTTATCCTTTGCCCTCTCTCATTTAGAAAAGTGCACTTTTCATTATTAATTATTAATACCCATCTCTTTAAGCTAGCTTATCCAAATGACCCGACATAAACCTACACATTTTTCTTATTATAACGATGTCTATATATTAACCATGTACCCCAAGATACTCCATACTACTCCATACTACCCTTCCCCATTCCTTTCTTCATCATAACCATCCCCATTTCCTTATCTATCCTCATTACTCCTTCCCATGTTAATTAATAGATACTTAAAGCATTCTATTATTATGTTACATTATAGTTCTTAATATTCTTCTTAATAAATCTAATAATTGTAATTCTGTTAACTATGTAAGCCGCCTTGTACCTGCTTCTGTGGGAAAGTGTGGGGTACAAATGTAATAATAAGTAAATAAATACATTCTTTTCTGTTATTACAATTCCTGACTGGAACTCTCTTCCATTAGTTATTCGGATCGAGCAGAATTATCTGAAATTTCGTAAGATGTTGAAAACATTCCTCTTTTGTCAAGGTTAATTACTTTATTGTTACTAATGTTTGTTGAATGATTTTTTGTTGGTATGGTTTATGTAATATTGTGATATTTTTCTCTTACTGTACATCATGTTGAACTCTTTTTGGGGGAAACAGCGGTCAAGAAGTATCGCATTGACACTAACATTCTGCACATACACCCAGCATGTTCCCCCTTGCTTTTGCTTTTACGTTGCACATATAATTTGCATACCATTTCCTTTGAGCATTGGCGAGCTAGTTTTCTGTGCTGTTCCGGCGGGATGGGTTTTGTGCTGTTGGTTTTACCGCAGGAGTTCTGAGCATCGGCCTGCAAGTGAGGAAACGACTGACCTGAACTTCCCCCTCTTTCATTTAAACTCACCCCTCTCCTGTCCCCTGCAACCTACCTTCTCCAACCCCAAAGTGTGCCCTGTCCCTTTCAAACACCCCAGCTGGTTAATCTTATTTCTTCCATTCAAGCAAAAACATGTCAGATTTTACATGCTGAATTACAGGAAGCCAGTGCAAAGATTCCAGTATTGCTGGTATGTGGTCTGGAGGTCCACAAGGAGAGAGAGTAAATGGATAGCTGCATTAGGAGCTAATTGGAATGCCCAAAGTGACTTTGCAGGAAGCTGTTAATAAAAGGCATTACAGTAATCAAGATTACTAATTACTAACAATTGAAGGACTGTACAAAAATCACCAGGGGGGACCAGGTAGTACAGGCACCTTACCAACCAGAATTCATTAAAGAATGCCACTAAAACTTTCTGAATCTGATGCTTCAAAGACAAATGTTCATCTCAACCCAGTCCTCACTTTCTGCCAGTCGGGTTTTCAGGATCTCCACAATGAATATGCAGAAGATATTTGCTTGCACTACCTCATTGTATGCAAATGTATCTAATGCATTTTCATTGTGCTATCTTAAAAGCCTGATTAGCTAGGTGTTGAGAACCACTAATCTACATAAGTACATAAGTATTGCCATACTGAGACAGACCAAAGGTCCATCAAGCCCAGCATCCTGTTTCCAACAGTGGTCAATCCAGGTCACAAATACCTGGCAAGATCCCCAAAAAGTACAAAACATTTTATACTGCTTATCCCAGAAATAAGCAGTGAATTTTCCCCTAAGTCCATTTTAATAATGGTCTATGGACTTTTCCTTTAGGAAGCCGGCCAAACCTTTTTTAAACCCCGCTAAGCTAACCACATTTACCACATTCTCTGGCAATGAATACAATACCCAAATTATGTGCACCTGGCACAGTTTCTAAGCTAATATTGTCCAAATTAAATGTTGTCACAAGCACAGGCTAAGACAGTTGATACCCTGATAATCTGTCTTTTCTTTCTTTTTAAACTAATTGATTAATAATCATCCATTCACTAATTTCATTTAATGCCATGTTTAACTCAACAGCAGGGTCAGTCAAGGTAACCAGCAGCAGTAACTGTATGTTATCTGCACACATTCTAAACTGGATATTCTTAGGCCAAAGAAACATTGCTAATTGGCATAAAAAATATTGAACAAAGTCACCTGATTCTTGTGGCACTCCTAACCATGAGGGTTTCCAGGTTGATTCAAAAGTAGAAAATAACAAGTAAAAAGACTCAAACCACTTCCTGATGCTTTCCCCAAAGCCGAAATAATTCAGATGAGCTCTCAGGGGCCCTTTTACTAAGCTGTGCTAGCAGTTGTGGCAGTTTTTGCTGCATACTACTACTACTACTACTACTATTTAGCATTTCTATAGTGCTACAAGGCATACGCAGCGCTGCACAAACATAGAAGAAAGACAGTCCCTGCTCAAAGAGCTTACAATCTAATAGACAAAAAATAAATAAAGTAAGCAAATCAAATCAATTAATGTGAACGGGAAGGAAGAGAGGAGGGTAGGTGGAGGCGAGTGGTTACAAGTGGTTACGAGTCAAAAGCAATGTTAAAGAGGTGGGCTTTCAGTCTAGATTTAAAGGTGGCCAAGGATGGGGCAAGACGTAGGGGCTCAGGAAGTTTATTCCAGGCGTAGGGTGCAGCGAGACAGAAGGCGCGAAGTCTGGAGTTGGCAGTAGTGAAGAAGGGAACAGATAAGAAGGATTTATCCATGGAGCGGAGTGCACGGGAAGGGGTGTAGGGAAGGACGAGTGTGGAGAGATACTGGGGAGCAGCAGAGTGAGTACATTTATAGGTTAGTAGAAGAAGTTTGAACAGGATGCGAAAACGGATAGGGAGCCAGTGAAGGGTTTTGAGGAGAGGGGTAGTATGAGTAAAGCGACCCTGGCGGAAGATGAGACGGGCAGCAGAGTTTTGAACCGACTGGAGAGGGGAGAGGTGACTAAGTGGGAGGCCAGCAAGAAGCAGATTGCAGTAGTCTAAACGAGAGGTGACAAGGGTGTGGATGAGGGTTTTGGTAGAGTGCTCGGAAAGAAAGGGGCGGATTTTACGGATGTTGTAAAGAAAGAAACGACAGGTCTTGGCAATCTGCTGGATATGAGCAGAGAAGGAGAGAGAAGAGTCAAAGATGACCCCAAGGCTGCATGCCAGAGCCCCTTTTACCGCAGTGTGTAAAAAGGCCAAAAAAAGAAATGGTCATGCAGTAAGTTTGCACTTCCGTGTGGCCATTTCGAGGGGGAGCACTTACCGCCACCCACCGAGGTGGCGGTAAGGACTCCCACGTCAACTCGGTGGTAAACGGGCAGTGCGTAATGCTGTCTGATTCCCACCGGGTAACCCTCTGCAGAAATATTTTTTAAATATTTACGCTAGCGCCACAAATGGAGCACGCTGGGGGTGAAACTATCTATCTATCTATCTATCTATCTATCTATCTATCTATCTACTTATCATTTCTATAGCGCCACAAGGCATACGCAGCGCTGTACACCATACATAGAAGACAGTCCCTGCTCAAAGAGCTTACAATCTAGCTAAGACGGGTAAAAAGACAGAACAATTAAGGGTGAGGGAATAAAGAGGTGAGGATAAAGGACAGGGTAAGTGAGTTAGGAGTCAAAAGCAGTGGTAAAGAGGTAGGTTTTGAGTTTGGACTTGAAAACGGCTAAAGACGGGGCTAGACGTATAGGCTCAGGAAGACTATTCCAGGCGTGAGGTGCAGCGAGATAAAAGGAACAGAGTCTTGAATTAGCAGTAGAAGAGAAAGGGACGGATAAGAGAGATTTATCTACAGAACGGAGTACTCGAGGGGGAATGTAGGGGGAGACAAGTGTGGAGAGGTACTGGGGAGCGGCAGAGTGAATGCACTTATAGGTCAATAGGAGAAGTTTAAATTGAATACGGAAACGGATAGGGAGCCAGTGAAGTGACTTAAGGAGAGGGCTAATGTGGGCATAGCGACTTTGGCAGAAAATGAGTCGCGCAGCAGAGTTTTGGATTGATTGAAGAGGAGAGAGATGGCTAAGAGGGAGGCCGGCGAGAAGCAGGTTACAATAATCAAGACGAGAGGTGATAAGAGTGTGGATAAGGGTTCTGGTAGAGTGCTCAGAGATGAAGGGACGGATTTTGCTGATGTTATAGAGAAAGAAACAACAGGTTTTGGCAATCTGCTGAATGTGAGCAGAGAAGGAGAGAGAGGAGTCAAAGATGACCCCAAGGTTACGAGCTAATGAGACAGGGAGAATGAGAGTGCCATCCAGGCTGGCAAAAAATAACTACCGCCAGCACCCGTGTTGGATCGATGGTACTTCTGGGTTGCCATGTAGCAAGCCCGTTGCCACGCGGCAACCCTTTAGTAAAAGGTACCCCAAGTACTGTGTAGTTCACCACGTTACATCACTAGGGGTATCTTTTACTAAAGCTTAGCTCGAGTTATCTGCAGCAAGGCCCATAGGAATGAAATGTGCACGGCTGCAGATAACTCGAGCTAAGCTTTAGTAAAAGACCCCCCTAGGAGCATCTGACCTGCATTATCGATATGACAGCATAAGGCATCTGGAGGCAGATGCACAAAACCAGGCACTAAAGTGCATAATACAGAAGCCCAAAATGTAGGATGAATGCAGAAATGTGAAGGGGCATAATCGAAAGGGACGCCCAAGTTTTTCTGAGGACATCCTCGCAGGATGTCCCCGTGAAGGGCGGGGAAACCCGTATTATCAAAACAAGATGGATGTCCATCTTTCATTTCGATAATACGGTCGGGGACGCCCAAATCTGGAAATTTAGGTCGACCTTAGAGATGGTCGTCCTTAGACTTGGTCGTTTCCAATTTTCGGCGATAAAGGACACCCTTTGGTCATGGGAGGAGCCAGCATTCGTAGTGCACTGATCCCCCTCACATGCCAGGACACCAACCGGGCACCCTAGGGGGCACTGCAGTTGACTTCAGAAATTGCTTCCAGGTGCATAGCTCCCTTACCATGTGTGCTGACCCCACAAAACCCACTCCCCACAACCGTACACCACTACCATAGCCCTTATGGGTGAAGGGGGGCACCTAGATGTGGGTACAGTGGGTTTCTTGTGGGTTTTGGAGGGCTCACATTTACCACCACAAGTGTAACAGGTAGGTGGGGGGGATGGGCCTGGGTCCACCTGCTTGAAGTGCATTGCATCCACTAAAACCTTTCCAGGGACCTGCATACTACTGCTGCGATGGACCTGAGTATGACATTTCAGGCTGGCATAGAGGCTGGCAAAAAATATTTTTAAATAATTTTTTGAGGGTGGAAGGGGGTTAGTGACCACTGGGGGAGTAAGGGGAGGTCATCCCCGATTCCCTCCGGTGGTCATCTGGTCAGTTTGGGCACCTTTTTGTGCCTTGGCCGTAACAAAAAAAGGACAAGGAAAGTCATCCAAGTGCTTGTCAGGGATGCCCTTCTTTTTTTGATTATGGGTCGAGGATGCCCATGTGTTAGGCACGCCCAAGTCCTGCCTTCGCTATGCCTCCAACACGCCCCCAGGAACTTTGGTCATCCTCGCAATGGAAAGCAGTTGGGGACGCCCAAAATTGGCTTTTGATTATGCTGATTTGGGCGACCCTGGGAGAAGGACGCCCATCTTCCGATTTGTGTCAAAAGATGGACGTCCTTCTCTTTCGAAAATATGCCTGATAGTGAAACAATGCTTAGAAGGAAATCTGTGCAAATGATATGTGTGATTAATTCACACTAGTAGCTGAAAGTAGGGAAGGAACGTTCCTTGCACATGTGCACAAAGCTTTTGTGGTAAGTGCGGCTCCTGTGCACATGTCCAGATAAAAAAAAAAAGTGCAAGCACATATCAGCACTGTTCTGCGAGTGTAAGTATGAGCCTTTCAAAAATGGTTTGCACTTACATTT
Source organism: Microcaecilia unicolor (assembly GCF_901765095.1). Lineage (NCBI taxonomy): Eukaryota > Metazoa > Chordata > Amphibia > Gymnophiona > Siphonopidae > Microcaecilia > Microcaecilia unicolor. The sequence continues at coordinate 598,421,234 of NC_044032.1, forward strand.
TTCAAAGGCTCATATCTAAGCGCAGGACAACATGTGCCAATGTGTGCTTTAATTTTTGGTTTTGCTCAGACTCGCACATGTTTCTCTCTTACTACAGCACTTAAAACTTGCACGGGCTTCCTTCCCCTTGCAAGAAAGGACAAAACCAGCAGTTTAATGTGACAAATTGACAAGAAATCTGCTCCTGAAAACAAACCTTCAATGTAGTGCTGTATTTGGAAATTCCACCTCCTAATTTTTTATTCTCCTGATTGATAAGCTTTCTTCTTTTTCCTTTCCTTTCTGTCCTCTGAATTTCTCCATATTGGGGGGGGGGGCTATTTTTCTCCTTCCTCTTTCTCCTTTTAAAAGACAATATTGTGATAGTTTTCCTGTGTTTTAATTCGTTTTCTTGTTGGTTGTTCTGATGAATAAGTAGAATGAATTGTGTAAGCAATATTATTTTTTTCTTTCAAGTTGTACTTGAAATGTTGTTTTTTTTTTTTAAATATAAATAAATAATAATGAAAAGTCCACCTTCTATGCCACCCCTGAGCTGCCCTTAAGTTTTTGGCATTAAGACTGGTGTTTGTTTCTGTGTATTGCAGCACTTCTGTTTGAGTACTGGGAAGGAATACTACTGACTTCTTTTTAGTTATATTTGTACCCTGTGCTTTCCCACTCATGGCAGGCTCAATGTGGCTTACATATACAGGTACTTATTTGTACTTGGGGCAATGGAGAGTTAAGTGACTTGCCCAGATTCACAAGGAGCTGTGCCTGAAGTGGGACTTGAACTCAGTTCCTCAGGACCAGAGTCCACCACCCTAACCACTAGGCCACTCCTCCACTCCACATTCATTTAAATACCATTTCAATAGATTTTGTGGTGCACATGTTAATACCCACGCTAGAGCGCTAGTCTGATGCTAACTGCTTTTTAAGCTGAGGTGAGGCTTTGTGCATCAGCCCAAAGGTAAGGAAACCATTAAGGTTTCAGTGTCACACTGTTAGCAATAGAAATCAAACAAAATAAAACATGGAAAAGAAAATAAGATGATACCTTTTTTATTCAGTGTCACACTGAAAGTCATCTTATAGCTCATTAGCATTCAAATGGTCATCCAGTTGTGCCAGAATACGCTTTTTAACTAATTTTGCCAAGAATGGCAAGTTCAGGCAGTAGTCACACTCCTGACAGGACTGAGTACTTGATGACTGGAGCTACCGCTCAAACATTTCAAACTTGTGCTAATTCATCCTTTTTCAGGTCTTCTATGGTGGACTTTCCTGATCTGAAACCTTTCTAAAAAAAAGTCACTTGGGACCTCCTAGTTTGAACTGCCACTGGATGGAAAGAAGACATCCATTTCTACAAATATGGCTGAAGCAGGGCTAAACTAGGCTGTTGCCTAGGGCAGCCACTTCTGAGAGGCAGCAAAGGGCAGCGGAAATCAAAAGTAAACACGGACACAGAGAAAAATGAAGGCAGATAAAAATGGTCCATCCAGTCTGCTTGTCCATGCCGTCTACTATTCCTTCCCCTCCCTTAGAAATCTTATGTACCTTTCCCGAGCTTTCTTGAATTTGGATGCAGTTTTTATGTCCTTTACCTCCACTAGGAAGGTGTTTCATGAATTTGCCACTCTTTCTATGAAGAAATATATCCTCATGTTACTCCTGAGTCTATCCCCTTTTACCTTCCTCCTATGCCCCCTCATTCTAGAACTTCTTTTCTATTGAGAGACTTGCCTCCTGTGCATTTATCAACTGTTCAATACAAAAAAATGCTGCTGTTTACTGATCTAAGAAACATTTTAATAGAATGCTATGAAAACAGATCTTCAGATGTGAACTTCCAGTATAGCCTTGGGCTTTAAACAACTTGGAAGTATGTGTATCACTTTAATTTTTCATCAATCCAAATTCTTTTTTACTCTGTTATATTATTATAATATTTTTATTACATTTGTACCCCACACTTTCCCACTCATAGCAGGCTCAATGCAGCAATGGAGGGTTAAGTGACTTGCCCAGAGTCACAAGGAGCTGCCTGTGCCAGGAATTGAACTCAGTTCCCCAGGACCAAAGTCCACCACCCTAACCACTAGGCCACTCCTCCAGTATATATCTTTTCCCTTCCTACTACCCCAAAAGGCCAGCATCTCACCTTCCCTTCCCTGTCAGGTCCAGCATCCCCCTCCCCCCCGTCCGGGCCAGTATCTCATTTCCTGTTAATTCCCATGGTCCTGGGTCCAGTATCTTCTCGCCCTTTCCCTTCCCCATGTGGCTGCTTTCACTCTGCCTCTTTGGGCTGTTCTAAAAGTACTATATGCCAACACTGAGCCTTCAGGTAGAGGTCTACACACAAGCACTGCTGTATTCCATCCTCCCTTGACGCATTACATGTCGGAAGGAGGGCATAATGTGGCAGGCCTTGAGTGCAGGCCTCTACAAACAAATGTCTGTATGTTTTTCTTAAGGCTTATAGAGACCACTTATCTGAATTGCATTAATGGGGTAAATGTGCCAACACATACTTCGCCAAAAGCTTTCTCAAGGCTTCCCCCTATGAATCAAAAATAGAAGAGTGTTAATGTTGTTTTTTTTGTTACATTTGTACCCTGCACTTTCCCACTCATGGCAGGTTCAATGCAGCTTACAGGGGGCAATGGAGGGTTAAGTGACTTGCCCAGAGTCACAAGGAGCTGCCAATGCCAGGAATCAAACTCAGTTCCTCAGGACCAAAGTCCACCACCCTAACCACTAGGCCACTCCTCCACTTAATGACTAGCTTTTTATATTATCAAAAACAACCCTCTGAAATACCTTAATTCTTCTGCGGCATATATGCTTGTTGCATCTAAAAATGGCTGTAGTGTTTTCAAAAGCTTTAAAGCACCACGGTCAGCTGACTACATCCATCATCCAATCACAGTACCATGTCAGACTAACGTCATCCGCTCAATCTCCCTGTTTAATCCCGCTGGCTCTGCAGATTTTAATTTGTGAATCCTCTGCTGCACCTTAAAATTCAGTTTGTCTTCAAGATTTCACCCTCCCACCCACACACCACAGTATCAATTATTCTCCAGTGAATATCCATCATGGTATTCCCATGTTGAACCAGGGGAGTGTCATAATTGTTTGTTTTAATTCTTGGTTTCTGTTCACTTAAAGAGATCTTAATTTTTCTCAAACTACGGCCAATATATATTTTGTTACAAGTACACTGTATCACATACACACAGTTCGGTGTATCACAATTGGTGTTAATAGATAATTTAATCTTTGTTTGTGTTTGAGGATCAATCCAGTATTCTCCCTCGATAGTAGAAGTGCATCATTCACACAAATTACATCCTGTGCATTTATGCCACGTAGGTATTTAAACATCTCTATCATATCTCCCCTCTCCCACTTTTCTATCTATCTATCTATCTATCTATCTATCTATCTATCTATCTATCTATCTATCTATCGAGATCTAAACTTCGGTCCCTATATGCTTTATGACGAAGACCACTGACCATTTTAGTAGCCTCCCTCTGGCCTGACTCCATTCTATTTATATATTTTGAAGGTGGGGTCTCCAGCATTGTACACAGTATTCTAAATGAGGTCTCACCAGAGTCTTATACAGTGGCATCATCACCTCCTTTTGCCTGCTGGCCATTCCTCACCCTGTGCACCCAAGCATCTTTCCAGATTTTGCTGTCACCTTTTCTAACTGTTTGGCCACCTTAAAATCATCACATATGATCACACCCAAGTCCTGCTCCTCTTTCATGCACAAAAGTTCTTCACCCTCTAAACTGTACTGTTCCCTCAGGTTTTTGCAGCCCAAATGCATGACCCTGCATTTTTTTAGCATTACATGTTAACTGCCAAATTCTTCAAGCTTCATTACGTCCTGCCTCATGCTATCCATATCATCAGGGGTTTCTGTCTTATTGCTGAATTTGGTATCATCCGCAAAGAGGCAAACCTTACCAGACAGCCCTTTGGCACAATATCGCTTACAAAAATGTTAAAAAGAACCAGCCAAAGAACTGAATCACCACTGGTAATATCCCTTTCATCAGAGTGAGCTCCATTTAGAGCTGTGCCTTCTACGCAACCAGTTCCCAACCCAGTCAGTCATTTTAGGGCCCATACTGACGGCACTCTGTTTATTTATAAGTCATCTATGCAGTTCTGGGTCTAAAGCTTTGCTAAAATCCAAATATACCACATCTAGCGCTCTCCTGCAATCCAACTCTCGTCACCCAGCCAAAAAATGAATCAGATTTGTCTGACACGGTCTGCTTCTAATGAAACTATACTGCCTCAGGTCCTGCAATCCATTGGATTCCAGAAACTTCACTATTCTCTGTTTTAGAAATGTTTCCATTAATTTGCTTACCACAGAGGTCAGACTATTCAGCCTGTAGTTCCTAACATCCTCTTTACTTCTGCTGTTGTGGAGGGGGACCACATCCACCCTTCTCCAGTCTCCTGGGACCACTCCTGACTTTAGAGAAACATTGAAAAAGTCAGACAGTGAAGCTTCCAGAACTTTCCTAAATTTCTTCTCAAATGTATGCCATCTGGTCCCAAAGCTTTGTCCACCTTTAGTTTAGCTAGCTCCTCACAAACACAGTCCTCTGAAAATCGTTCATTTCTATTCCTGTTTATGCTTTACTTCTGAGGTCCTACACCCAGCCTTCATCTGTGAACACAGGACGAAATATTTGTTAAGCAAGTCTGCCATATGATTATCAGCTTCCATATATTCCTTCCCTTTACCCTTAAGTCTCAAAACAGTGGCGTAACCAGACAGCCAGTTTTGGGTGGGCCTGAGCCCAAAGTGGGTGCGCACAAAGTTTTCTCTGCCCCGCCCTACCCCCGCCTCAAAATATAAATACTATAGCTAATGAGGATCCCCAAGTGCTGTCAGCTGAAGACTTTCTCTGAATGTGGTCAAAACCATTGTTGCCAGGGTTGCGGTCTTCCCGCAACACTGGGCGGGTTTTCTACCAGCAGCTGCGGGCAAATTCCGGCGGCTGCGGGATGCGGGTTTGGGCTTTTTTTCCTGTGGTGCTGTGCTGCTTTTTTCAGGGGCTTCTATTGGTCCAATTTGGTCCAATAGAAGCTTTTACAGGGCTTCTATTGGTCCAATTTGGTCCAATAGAAGCTTTTCAGGGGCGTGATTGATGTCAGGGGCGGGGTTAACGACGTCAGGCGTGACGTCAGGGGGCGGGGTTGGTGACGTGAGAGGCGGAGTAGGTGACGTGAGAGGCGGAGTCGGTGATGTGGGAGGCGGGGTCGGTGACGTGGGAGGCGGGGTTGGTGACGTAGGAGGCGGGGTCGGTGACGTGGGAGGCGGGGTTTGAATTTGGGCGGGTTTAGGGCTGGTTTTGGGCTGGGAAAATTTTTCCCATCTGGCAACCTTGGTCAGAACTCTCTTTTACCAAGCTTGGCAGACAGCAGCTATGATCCTGAGCCACTGATCCTGGCACCCCACACATGCTTAGTTGTTGATGGTCCAAGGATGCTGTTGACAACTGCAGAGCTTGGTAGAAGGGAGTTCTGGACCGTCTTTGGAGGAGGTCTTTAGCTGGGGATGCTTGCAGATCCTCAGCAGCTATACAGCAAGGGTCAGGATTGGTGTTAGACCGGCTTGGGCCCAGGTCAGAAAATAAAGGAGGGCCCCCCCCTTCCCGATTCCCTCTCCTCTCTGCCTCCCCTCCGATTTCCCACCTGCCATTACTATCCCACTAACAGACCCTCACCAAATACAGAACAAGGGATCACAAATTAGAAATAAAAATATTTAGGCAAAAATTGAATGGGAACCTCAAGAAGTTAAACTTAGCATTACTGCAACACTGGAGACATAAAACAGAAATGCATTTCCTTTTTTAATGAACCTAATACAAAGACAGTTGCTATGCACATTTCCAAAAGCTAACATACTCCATTTAAAACATTCAAAATAAAATGCTTTATTTCTACCTTTGTTGTCTGGATATTTTATTTTTCCATCTTGCTGGTTCCAATTTCTCTTTTCTGCTAATTCTTCTTCAAGCAGCTGCAGTCCATTTGTCATTTCTCCTCTCTCCTGTCTGTGCCCTCACTACTCATGCCTCTGACATATCAATCATTCTTTTTAGCTCTGTTCTGCCTCTCTCTCACCCTTCTTCTCCTCCTTTTTACTTTTCAACTGCCTATCAAATTTCCATCATCTTCTTTCACCCACTAGCTCTTCCATTACCCATCTCACTCCTTCCCCAGTCCTACATTCTCTTTCATCTTTAATCATTACCATATTTCTACCCTCTGTAATTACTATCCTATCATTCATTTCCTTGCCACCCTTCCTCCCTTCACAGGGTTCCACCATTCCCATCATTTTCCTCCCTCCACCTTTCTAGCCAGCATCTGATCCCTCTTCTTTCCCTCCCCACCCCACCCTCATAGCCTGACATTTTCCTGTCCTTTCTCTCTTCCCTCCTGCCTCCCCCCCCCCCCATGGTGCAGCATTTTCCCTCTTTCTCCCCTCACCACCTCCTGTGTACCTCACCCTCCCTCTCATCCACCCCCATATCCAACATCTCCTCCTCTCATTCCCACTGTCCACCATCTCTCTTTCCCCCTCCCTTGTGTTCTGGGTCCAACATCTCTCTCCCCTTCCCATGCAGCAACTCTCCCTTCCTCTACCATCATGTCCAACATTTCTACCTCCCTTCCACTCTATGTATAATATTTCTCCCTTCCCTCCACCCCTATGTCCAACATTTCTCTCTCCTCTCCACCCCTATGTTCAACATTTCTCCCTCTCTTGCCACCTATCCCCTCTCTGTGCAGCATGTCTCCCTCCCCTCCACCTCATATGCAAGATTTCTCCCTTTCTCACCTCTCCATCCCTTTGCTGCATCTCTCCCTTCTCCCATGCAGCATCTTCTCCCACGCAGCATCTTCCCTCCCATGTTCCCTCCCCCATGCAGCATCTTTCCCCTATGTTCCCTTCCCCTTTGCAGCATCTTTCCTCTATGTTCCCTTCTCCTTGCAGCATCCTTCCCCAATGTTCCCTCCCCCCACGCAACATCTGTCCCCTGTCTTCCCTCCCCCTGTGTATCATCTTTCCCCATCTTACCTCCCCCCGTGCAACATCTGTTCTCTCCCCCTTGCAACATCTGTCCCTGTCTTTCTGGCTCCCCCATGCAGCATCTTTCGCCCATCTTCCCTCACCTCTGTGCAGCATCTTTCACCCCCTTCCCTTCTCTTTTCTATCCCATCCCACCCACAACTGTGCTCGTGCTTCTACGGGTTGCTGGTAGTGGCAGTGATAGCGATTTCTACATGCTGCCTGCCACTCAACAACCTCCTGCAGCCACTAAGTGCTAACCCAGAAGCCTCTCCTCTGCTGCATCTTAACTGGGCAGAAACTGGAAGTTGCAGTAGAGGAGAGGCTTCCGGGTTAGCGCTTAGCGGCTGCAAGGAGGTTGCTGAGCACCAGGCAGTATGAGTAAATCACTGCGAGCCTGCGACCAGCAGAGCTAGAAACTACTTTAGGGACTCAGCGTGCATGCTCGGTTTTAATGAAATATTGCCACAGGAAAGCTTCTGCTGGCATGGTGGGGAACTCCGCCAGCCAAAACAGCAGACTTTGGGGGTCTGAACCAAAATTGGGGGGGGGGGGGGTGCCAGGCTCCCAAGCCCCCCCACCCCCCCGTGGCTATGCCACTATTTCAAATAATAATTGAGTAGAGAGGTGTGGTATCCGTGTTAGTCCACTTTTAAAGGTAATCAACAAAAATAAAACAAAATAAAACATGGAAAAGAAAATAAGATGATACCTTTTTTATTGGACATAACTTAATACATTGCTTGATGACTGAATAATAATTGAATATCTTGTAATTATTCTACTTCCCTATTCCTTCAAAAGAGAGACCCAATATATTTTAGAAATGGAAAGAATAGCTTCCCCTGGAAATTTAAGTATCTCTCTATACCAACTCTTTTATACCAGGACAGCTTCTCTCACAGTTATAAATCACTATGGAGAGGGTGTCCCATTCATGGGGTAGTTCAACAGATTCGCACCCCAGGGCATGCTCAGAACAGTTATTTCTTCCCAGTCCTCTCCCCTTTTCACTCCCTGCATGCACACTCTTATCAAAAGATGCAGGTTATCACCAGAGGAAAGGATTTCTTTTCAGGTCCTGTGTAGAAAGTTCTCCAAAAGATAACTCAGAGACAGATATGGGGTGCTCCAACTCTCTTTGCTGAAAATACATGCAAAACAAGATGTGCTTTGAGGCAGTCTTTCGGTGCTGAAGTTGAACAGCATTGAATAAACACTGCAATATCCCACATCCTTCCTTTATCTGTGCCTGTGATCCCATTTAATAAGAGATAAAGGTAAGAACAATTAATCCTACTACTAGTTATCATTTCTATAGCGCTACTAGACGTATGCAGCGCTGTACACTTGAACATGAAGAGACAGTCCCTGCTCAACAGAGTTTACAATCTAATTAGGACAGACAAACAGGACAAACAAGAGATAAGGGAATATTAAAGTGAGTATGATAAAATAAGGGTTCTGAACAAGTGAACAAGGGTTAGGAGTTAAAAGCAGCATAAAAAAGGTGGGCTTTTAGCTTAGATTTGAAGACGGTCAGAGATGGAGCTTGACGTACTGGCTTAGGAAGTCTATTCCAGGCATATTGTGCAGCAAGATAAAAGGAACAGAGTCTGGAGTTAGCAGTGGAGGAGAAGGGTGCAAGATAAGAGAGATTTACCCAGTAAATGGAGTTCCCTGGGAGGAATGTATGGAGAGATGAGAGTGGAGAGGTACCGAGGAGCTGCAGAGTGAATGCACTTATAGGTCAATAAGAGGAGTTTGAACTGTATGCGGAAATGGATAGGAAGCCAGTGAAGTGACTTGAGGAGAGGGCTAATATGAGTATAACAACCCTGGCGGAATATTAGTCGTGCAGCAGAATTTTGACCCTGTAAGAACGGCAAGTTAAAAAAAAATCACGAAACCAAGGGAAGGCTTCTGGGTTAGTGACAGGCACTATGTGGGAATCGCTGTCACTGCTAGGAACCCATTCAAACGGAGTGAGAACTGTGGGTGGGGTGGTGGAGGGATTGAGAGATGCTGCAGGAGGAATGAGGGGCATGTGTTAGACATGAGTTGGAGGGGGAGGGTGAAATGCTGCATGGAGAGTGGAGAGAGGCCAGAGAGGGAAAAATGTTGGACATAGGGGTGGAGGGAAGGGAGCAATGGTGCATGGGGGAGAGAGGGAGAAATACAGGACATAATGTGTAGTGGGGGGGGGGGGGGTAGAGACCTGTGTGGTCGGGGGGTGGGTGGAGACCTTTGTGCTGGTGCTGGTGGTGGTGATGGTGATGGTGGTGGGGGTTGCCGCAAAATCGAAAGGGATGTCCAAGTTTCCTGAGGACGTCCTCGTTTCGATAATATGGTAGGGGACGCTCAAATCTTGACATTTAGGTCGTCCCTAGAGATGGTCATCCTTAGACTTGGTCGTTTCTGATTTTAGGCGATAATGGAAACTAAGGACGCCCATCTCAGAAATGACCAAATCAAAGCCCTTTGGTCGTGGGAGGAGCCAGTATTCATAGTGCACTGTTCCCCCTCACATGCCAGGCAGGACACCAACCGGGCATCCTAGGGGGCACTGCAGTGGACTTCATAAAAAGCTCCCAGGTACATAGCTCCCTTACCTTGTGTGCTGAACCCCCCAACCCTCCCCCCAAAACCCACTACCCACAACTGTACACCACTACCATAGCCCTAAGCGGTGAAGGGGGGCACCTAGATGTGGGTACAGTGGGTTTCTGGTGGGTTTTGGAGGGCTCACATTTATCACCAGAAGTGTAACAGGTAGGGGGGGATGGGCCTGGGTCCGCCTGCCTGAAGTGCACTGCACCCACTAAAACTTATCCAGGGACCTGCATACTGCTGCGATGGACCTGAGTATGACATTTGAGGCTGGCACAAAAGATTTTTAAAGATGCTTTTTTGAGGGTGGGGAGGGGGGGTTAGTGACCACTGAGGGAGTAAGGGGAGGTGATCCCTGATTCCCTCCGGTGGTCATCTGGTCAGTTCGGGCACTTTTTGTTTCTTGATCGTAAGAAAAACTGGACCAGGTAAAGTCATCCAAATGTTCGTCAGGGACACCCTTTTATTCCATTATGGGTCGAGGACGCCTATGTGTTAGGCGTGCCCAAGTCCCACCTTCGCTACGCCTTCAGGAAAATTGGCTTTTGATTATACCAATTTTGGCGACCGTGTGAGAAGGACGCCTGTCTTCCAATTTGTGTCGAAAGATGGGTGTCCTTCTCTTTTGAATATAAGCCTGCAAGGGTGCCTTTAACCCCAAACGTTTGCGAACCACTGGTCTAATACACGATACCTCCTGTGGTAGTCCAGCTCCTGAATGGGGCTTTTTCCTGGTCACTTTAAATTGAGGACCAAGGTGTTGCTCCACTCCTCGAATAAATAGCAGAGGAGTGGGTAAAATGTCTGTCCTGTCACATTCATTTCACACTGGACACAACTCAGAAAAGTTAAGGGGTGACTTCAGTTCCACACAAGACAAAAACTACATCACACTGATTCTGTAGGTTTCTTATTATATAAGGGCAGGTGGTACCATTGCAGTCATTCTATGAGGGAAAGCTGTAACCAAATGCTGTATACCTCTTCTCTACACTGACTTGGTATGGTCCTAAATGCAGGAGCATACAAGGTTAGTGAGGGTCCTGCAAGGATCATTACACCACAATTTATGCTTCTTGACACTGTTCCTACAGTTCTGTTATGCAGACCTACATTATCCTTAATTACAGTAAGTTATTCCCTCCAGATATTAACCACTTTCTCCTCCAGGGTTATCCAGCTTCTTCTCTATTGATGGATTCAGAAATATGTAGGGATAAAATCTTAAATATCAACTGAGATTGATGTTGGCATTCATACAATGTCCTTCCAAAGTTCCTCCAATTGTACGCCCAGAGTTACTAAGGTGCAGTACGATGCACTATTTTACTGCAAGATAATTTACCATGAGATTTTCTAACCTGTAGTATCTTGGTACAGCAAGTTACTGAATCTCATGCTAAAAATACTTTTGCATTGCTGCAACTGGGAATTTTGCACAATCCTGGCTAAAGCAATAGTTTCTTTGTGTTGTTGGGGGAGGTGGATGGCAAAGGTGGAGGGGAGGTGCAAAGGGGACTGTATAGAGGGAGGGGCAAAGTGTTATATCCCGTGAGAAATGTGGCAAAGTCTGAATATGGGAAGGCTTGAAGTGTTGCTCAGGAGGAGGGTTTTAAGAAGGGAGGGGATAATACAGAGTGTGTTAGATTGAGGCAATGAACCAGGAATGAAACTGAGCAGACTAGATGGGCCATGCAGTCCTTAATGGACACATATATATATATTTTTATTTCTTGGAGCCAGACCATGATTGGATTCTTATGACTTCTGTGTTATAGAGGTTGTTAGTCTTGAATCAGTGGGTTCTTCTATTCCTGGATGACGCAAAAAAGCCATGCAAAAGGTTGCACAAATTGGGGCCCTGTTCTTTTTAAGTGTCTGTGCAAATGTGTTATTCATTTTCAAGGAGCTTGTTACATTTTCGCTGATGTTAATCACCTTTCTCCAGGGATAAAGCATCACGTATCGCCTTCCGCTTCTCCATCTGACTGCACCTGTGCCATCCGGTTAATTACGATCTGATTAAATACCGCAGGACATGCTTACTTAATATAGCTGGCTGCAGCAGCTGCTAGTATGCCATGTCTCTTTACCTCCATTCACAGTTTATTTCTCCCACGTACTGAGGCTTAGCTCCTGTCTTTGATTGTGAGCTGGAAAGACATTGCATCCTTATCACTGTTTTCTCAATGTTCATTTTTTTGTACAATATGATCATAGGGCATAAATGTCTTTTCTTATTCAAGAGGGTTTTCCTAAAATGAGTACTTTCTGAAAGTTTTCATTAAATATAACGTTACAAAATAAATGGACAAGTCACCATCATCATTACTGCTTGCAATTACACAGGACGATATCAACTCAAAGACGGGAACAGAATAGCAAAACAGATCACATGTTACACCTAGATACTGCTGACCTTGCATGAGTGGACAGTGGAAACAAATTACAGTGTTCCCTCAGACAGTGGGGGCAGGAGGGTCTGGGGTTCATTCCTCACCCCCAGGTCCGGTCTTAGCAATTGCGGGGCCCTGTGCAGACCAGTTCGGTGGGGCCCCACATACCCTCTAGCTGCTGCATCTTCTTTAAAATGGCGGCCGAGACTTCCTTGCAACACTTCAGAGGAAGTCTCATGAGGCTGCCGCTGGAAGTCTCGGCAGCCATTTTTAAAGAGCAATGCAGCAACAGGGGGGATCAGCACCTGCAGAAGGAAGAAAATACTGGGGATCTTTCCAGCCCCAAAGACTCCACTAGACCACCAGGGTGGCTTCGGGTATGTGCCAGGAGGGCACCCAGTGGCTTGGGGGAGAGGACGCAATGAGTCAGATTGCAGCAATGGCGGGGAGCAGGAGGGAGCCCCGCGGGGCCCCTGGAGGTGTGGGGCTCTGTGCGACCGCTCCTGTCGCCCCTGCCTAAGACCAGCTCTTCTCACCCCACTACTACTAATCATTTCTATAGCACTACCAGCAGCACTGTACACATTATATACAGGTACTTTCTCTGTCCTTAGGGGGCTCACAGTCTAAGTTTTTGTACCTGGGGCAATGGAGGGTTAAGTGACTTGCCCAAGATCACAAGGAGCTGCAGTGGGAATCAAACCCAGTTTGCCAGAATCAAAGCCCGCTGCACTAACCATTAGGCTAATCCTCCACAACCATTAGGCTACTATCCACAAGTTGTTCCTACCCATTAACAGCTCTAGCAGCAAAATGGTATCGGCAACGTCTAGCAGTAGTCTTGTGGTACTACCACTAGAGGTGAAGCTCCATACACAGTATGGCAGCTTGACCCTTACTGGTAGTACTGCAAGAGTACCACTAGAGGTTGCGGCAACCATTTTGCTGCCGGAGCTGTTATGGGTAAGAGCAGCTGGGAATGGCTTCTCTCTGCTTTCTACTAGACCACCAGGGAACCCTTCAGGTAGGCCTGCGGAGGCTAAAGAGGTGGAGGGGCTCAGCTTTTTGCATCGGCCCTTAAGTTTGCTAATTGAGAGCTAAGTATAGGCATGTTTACTAAAGAGCAGTAGGTGTATTATCTTTTCTATTTCATAACATTTTTCCCATCCTCCCTAAGCCTTCCTTCCCCATTTTCCTTCCCCTCTACGCTCAAATGCTTAATTCACTTTCCTTTACCCTACTATTTTTTTTTTACAATTATTCGTATAATCTCCTTTAAGACTTGTAATTCTATTTTTTTTAACTATGTAAGCTGCATTGAGCCTGCTTTATGTGGGAAAGCGCAGGGTACAAATGTAATAAATAAATAAATATTAGCTATTGCACATTTTGCACTAGATTCTGTAAATGGCGCCCAAATTTGGGTGCCAAAAAAAATGATTGCTGAGTGCTATAAACAGCGCTCCGAGTTGGGTACCATTTATAGAACAGCACATAACGCTGGGATACGGGTCCAACTGAAACCTGGTATAAATCCTCACAGCTAAATTCGATACTACTGCGAACATCTTTACTGAATACCTCTTGACCAGTCCATTCTCCTCCCATGGCCACGCCCCTTTTACTACTACTACTACTACTTAACATTTCTAGAGCGCTACTAGGGTTACGCAGCGCTGTACAAATTAACGAATAAGGACGGTCCCTGCTCAGAAGAGCTTACAATCGGACGAAATGTCAAGTTGGGGTAGATGAGATTTCCTGAGAAGAGATGTAGTGATTAGGTGCACACTAAGGGGCTCCTTTACTAAGCTGCAGTAAGCCCACTACGGGATTACTGCATGCCAATCTGGACCTACCGCTGGGCTACTGCAGGAGCCCGGTGGTAGTCCCCACCCCTAACACACCCCATTCTTGGCGCTACAAAAGTATGCCTTGTTTTTGTAGCACTGAAACTTAACTGGCGGTAATCGATCGCCGCTGGTTTAGCACGGGAGCCCTTACCACCATCTCAGTGGGTGACAGTAAGGGGTCCCCACCGAAATGACCGTGCAGTAGGTGGCTCACTTACCGCACGGCATTTCTTTTTCCCAAAAATGGACAGCATTTTACCCACTGTGGTTAAAGGAGGCCTCAGCACACATCAAAAACGTGTTGATTCTAGCGCAGGCCCTCTTTTACCACAACTTAGTAAAAGGACCCCTAAAAAATGTACGTGTGCATGTTTATAGAATAGCACTTAGCAAGATGTAGGCGAAAATCCAATTGTTACCAATTAATGCCAATAATTGATTGTTAGCACACAATTATTAGCACTAATTGGCTCGTAACTCTATTAAATTGTGTATGCAGACGGGGCATGGGCCCAAATTTGCACATGCAGTTTTGAGCATCATATATAGAATCCGGAGTTTATGTTTTGTCGGTTCTGTACATTTAATTGTAACCTGTCCAGATTGAAAGATAGAGCAGGATATAAAGCTATAAAATAAATAAATAAGTACATAAGCACCGCCATACTGGGAAAAGACCAAGGGTCCATCAAGCCCAGCATCCTGTCTCCGACAGCGGCCAATCCAGGCTTCAAGAACCTGGCAAACCCCCGCCCCCCCCCCCCAAAAAAATTAATAATGTTCAATGGACTTTTCCCTCAGGAATCTGTCCAAACCCCCTTTAAATTCCATAAGGCCAGCTGCTGTCACTACATTCTCCGGCAACCAAATGTTTTTTTTAATATTCAGAATTAGTCAAATAAATTCAGCTGATGCTGAGTTTTTCCTTCAAGCTCACCTTCAGAATTCAGTAATTAAGAAATTAATAGTCATTCTTATTTTTTTCCCCTCACTCACACTTCATGTCACTTTACTTTCACTTCAGTGAAACTTGCAAATGAATGTTCTCACTCTTAATCAAGGTGCTTTTTCGAGAGCAATTAATGTCCTCAGTCCTCACTCTATGGAGGAAATTCTACAGTCAGGTGCCTCATTTAGGTGCCCTGAGGACGTGCGGTAGGAGCCCAGGTTCTGTTATAGAATACAAGCATAACATGTTATGAAACCACCAAAAATGTATACGTCTGCAGTTACATCAGCCATAGACATGGCATAAGGGCAGGAGTGTACATGCAGTATAGACACATGTAACTTACAATATTTTATAAATTATCCCCCGGATTCTATATAGCACAACAAGTTGCACATGCAAATCCGGTCATATTCTGGATTTGTGTGTGCAACTTAATTAGTTAACAAACCAATCAGTGCTGATCACTGCCACTTAACTAGCAATTATTGACACTAACTGACATTAATTCAAATTTACACACACAATTGTCTAAGCATACTCTGTAATGTGATACGCAGAAATTCTAAGTTGCATAGTTGAAAAGGGGGTGTGATCATGGGCGTAGAATGGGTGGGTTATGGGAGTTTCACAAGTCTATGCACGTTGATATAGAATACACCCGGTCTATGCCTAATTTAGGCTTCGGGATTTACACCAAGTTTTACTTGACGTAACCACCCGTGACTAAATTTAGTCGCAGGGACAGTCACTCGGCGTAGTCTATAATCTGCTTGGAAATTTAGGCTTATTCTATAAATTACACCAAAATTTAGGCATACTTTATAGAATACACCTAGGCATATTTTTTCTTTGTGGATTTTTCAGGCACCATATACAGAATCTAGTCCTATGTGTGTCAGTGGGATCCCCACCCATGTCCTACTTATACTCCACCCCTTTGCATGTAATTAGGTGCGCCATTACAGAATAATACTTCGGTGCCCTACTAGAACTTTCACTGGTAAGTGCTAGTATTCTAGGGGCAGGTAAATGTGAGCACAAGGGGTGCATGAATGCGGGCACCTAGTGTATTGAATTCCCTTTCACATGCTAAACACAAACAGTGAATTTCTTCAAAAGCTAGTAAATAAATCCCAATAAGTAAATAACCATACTTTCATCCCTAAAGAAAACTATCCTGTCTTTCTCACCTTAAATAAATAACTTCTCACAGATAGCATTCAAACACAGTCACTGTTTCTGAACAAATTCCTTTTCCTATCTGAAATTATCTGTCCTCATGAATACCATCTTTTACAACCTTCTTCTTCAAAGACCTGATCCCAACTGCCAAAAGCCATTTCGTAAGCAGCATAAAATTTCTCTCAGAAGTCCTCACAAGCCCTTCTAGTCCTGGCACACAGCCAATGGGAGAGTCCTGCATGAGTTCTCACTGAGCACAGTGTATCTAGCAGATGCACACTGCCTCCTTCAATGACTGCAGCAGCCCCAGTTCACCAAGTGTACTCTCATTACATTATATTACAAGGTGGCTTATAAATCGCCAACTCTCCGAATAGGATTTGAGGCAGGATACAGCAAAATGAAAACTGATACAACCATCAGGAATTAGAAATAGCAAACAAAAATTTAACTATTAAAAAAGATAATTAATTACATTGAAAATAAACAAGTCTTTAAAGCCTTACAAAAATGTAAAAAATGCCTCAAAAGATGAAGATCAACTGGAAGGCGATTCCAAAGTCAACCAGCAATTCCCAGGACAGTTTTCCTTTAACTCTACAACGTTTGCCCAAGTTCTCCAGTGCATTTGCTGCAGTATGCCTTTGCCCCTTCAGAAGTCAAGAGAAGGCTAAGGGGCACATTCTACCTGGAGTATTGTTTTGTTCTGTTTGTGCTTTCCAAATGGGGAAGAGGAAGGGCAAGGAGAAGTCAAGTACTGTGGAAAAATCAACATCTTCTTCTATTCAAGGGTTTATGGATCATTTTGTTGTATTAGGAGCTCCTGTAGTTGAGTCATCTGGGGTTCCTACCCTGACTTCCCCTGAACCCAATATGGGGGAGGGGGGATCTGAAGGATATGAAGCTTCCTTGAGTTCTATACCATGCTTGCTGCCCATTTTGCCTGCTACAGTGAGGACTGTTTTGTCATCATCGGGGGATGGTAATGGTCTAGACCCCCATGAACAATATATGAAAAGCATGATTCACTGCAAGCAGGGCTGCCAAGAGGGGGGGCAGGGGGGACAAAATTCCCCAGGCCCTGGCCTCCAAGGGGGGCCTGGCACCGCAGTCCCACCCACCCGCCCTCGGCTCCATCGTCGACCGTCCGCCACTGGGCCGAGCCCCCTGCATTGAAATCACAGAGCCTCACCGCTGTGTGAAAGTGCAGCAGGCAGCAGCAGATCGCCTCCCTTCGGGCCTCCTTCCTTCCCTGTGACCCGCCCTCATCT
This sequence comes from Microcaecilia unicolor, assembly GCF_901765095.1. Lineage (NCBI taxonomy): Eukaryota > Metazoa > Chordata > Amphibia > Gymnophiona > Siphonopidae > Microcaecilia > Microcaecilia unicolor. The sequence goes on from NC_044032.1 coordinate 598,438,606, forward strand.
GACGTATCTTCTGCGAGGGCGGGACACAGGGAGGGAAGGCCCGAAGGGAGGCGATCTGCCGCTGCCTGCTGCGCTTTCACACGGAGGTGAGGCGCTGTGATTTCAATGCAGGGGGTGGCTTTGGTGGGGGCAGGGCCCCGGGGCGGCCTTGCCCCGGGCCCGGTCCAGTCTCTTGGTAGCCCTGACTGCAAGTAATCTACTTTGATAAATCAGAGAGGGTTTCTAGTGTTTCATTAGTGATAGGGAAAGGGGTTGACCAAATTGCAGAAGGAAGTGGAGGAGTGGCCTAGTGGTTAGGGTGGTGGACTTTGGTCCTGAGGAACTGAGTTTAATTCCCACTTCAGGCACAGGCAGCTCCTTGTGACTCTGGGCAAGTCACTTAACCCTTCATTGCCCCATGTAAGCCATATTGAGCCTGCCATGGGTGGGAAAGTGCAGGGTACAAATGTAACAAAAAAAAAAAAATCTCAGATGCCATCATCTCTCCCAATTAGTTTACAGCAAGTGTTTTCTGGATCTCTCTCCTTGTGTGGATCTTTGCCTGTGGTTCCTCCCAGAAAAGTTACCAATATTGAGTTATGGAGATGATTACTAGGATGAAATTTGCCTTAACTAATTGCTTATCTCAGTTGTGTTTTTTTTTTTTTTTTAAATCTGGGACAAATGTCTCCAAGTTAAGGAAATAGAGGAGGAGATAGAGAATTAGGGCAGGAAGTCAGAATTATGATCAAAAATTAGAATCCATTCAGTTCTTCAATAAAGTCTTGGTTAAAGGAGTTTTCTTGGTATCATTCATTGACTGTCCTCCACTCCTTTTTTCTTACTCAGGTCAGTACGCTGCACGGCTCACTCCTAAACTTGTTAGTAACCTGCATGGTTAATTCGTAGGATAAGCAGCATAAAATGTGCCTTTTTGGGATCTTGCCAGGTACTTGTAACCTGGATTGGCCACTATTGGAAAACAGGATGCTGGGCTTGATGGACCTTTGGTCTGTCTGTCCCAGTATGGCAACACTTATGTTATATTCTTAACCTTCATTCCTTCTTTTCGGGCTTTTAATAAACTGCAGTAAAATGTGGCCTTAGTGCGTCCATACTTGGGTCATTCCCGTGTGCTAAGGCCATTTTTACCACATGGGTAAAGTGGGCACTTTTTCTATTTTTTAATTAATGGCCATGCTCTAATTTTCCCATTGGTGTGTGGCCATTAGCATGTGAGCACCTACTGCCACCTATTTTATAGGCAGTAAGGGCTCATGCACTATGACATGCTAATCGGTTAGCATGCAGCAATAGGAACATAGAAACATGATGGTAGATAAGGGCCAAAAGGCCCATCCAGTCTGCTGTTCCTCAGTAATCAGTAACTTTTCTTTTTCCTAAGAGATCCCATGTACCTGTCCCAAGCTTTCTTGTAGCTGCCCTCTGGACCGTAACTTTCCTTAGGTGCGGTCTCCAGAATTGCACACAGTACTCCAAATGTGGTCTTACCAAGGGCACTATCACCTCTTTTTTCCTGCTGGTAATCCCTCCTTGTAGCTTCACTAACCGACCAGCGCAGAACACACTTCTCTCCACCCCCTGACCCGCCCCAGTGCTAAAAAATAAAATCTATTTTTAATTGCATGGGAAGCTTGCGTTAATCACAAAATTAATGCAGGATGCCTGAGTACACCCTGCAGTAAGGCATTTTTTGCTGCGGTAAGCATGCGTTAGTGCTTGCCTCGGCTTAGTAAAAGGACCCCTTTATTTGGTCCATCACCGTTTGGTTAGATTCATTATTCACCTTGTTTTTATGCAGGGCCATTTTACTAAGCAGTGGTAAGCCCACTGTGTCATTCTCTACTTCTAAGGTAGGCCCGAGGAGGGCCTATGGGTAGTGAGAGGGCAACCAATGACTTTTGGTTGGGAAGGCCAGTGGGGAGGGGGGTGTTCAGTTCCAACTGAAACTGCGGTGAATTTTGGCTGCAGATTTGGTGTTGGCCAAAACTGATATCCCCGGTTTTGGTCATCCTCTAACCCAAAATCCATCACTCTTTGTGTTAAAGTTTATCTGCTGAGCTTTAGCCCATGTTTCTAATTTTTATAGATCACTTTTCGTGTTGTCTACTTCCTCCATGGTGTCCACTCTGTTGCAAATCTTTGTGTCACCACCAAAATGCAAACTCTTCCTCCTAACCCCTCAGCAATTCTGTGTGTATATGGAGAGAAAAAGAAAAACCTTAATGAATGAGGCCTTAAATCTCATCTGCCACTTTTCTGGTCATTTGCCTGGAACCCTCTGTAAAATCAATCAGATTTACTGTTAACCTTCTCATTCATAGGAGTGTGAAAAATGAATGTTGTATTCCCTTTTGCAGAGGAAAGAATCTGTCTTCCCTTCCACTCAAAAACATTGTAAAGTGCAGTAAATCATCACAAATTGCTCAGTTGTTATAACTGGCCAGCAATGTCTGCATCTGATAGAATGCATCCGTACCACAGTAAAGTTGCCCCTGGTTACAAAAATAGTATTAATGAGAAGCCATAGATTAGGGGTGTCAACGTATGGCTAAGGCAGGGATGCAGGAGTTCAGGCCTCGAGTGCCATAAACAGACCAGGTTTTCAGGATATGCCTAAAGAGTATGCATGAGATAGATCTGCCTACAATGGAGGTAGCATTAATGCAAATTCATTAGGGATATCCTGAAAACTTGGCCTGTTTGTGGCCCTTGAGGCCTGAACTCCTGTATCCTGCCCTAGTCATATGTGTCGAAGATGTATCCGACCACAGATGGAACAGACAAGGTGGACTCAGAAGTCAAAGGAAGCAATATTTTATTCAAAACACAACACGGCCCTTGTTTCAGCTAGCGCCTAAATCAGGGGTCAGATAAAGGTCAAATCTAAGAGGTCTATCTGTGGTGTCCTTCTCAACCACAAACATAACACAAGAAAATGCAAAAAGCAATTCTCTGTGCAGCTCTGAAAAGCAGTAGCAGTTTGCTTGTGCCAAAAGGCAAAGATGGGCCATGTCAGGGTTTGAATAAAATATTGCTTCCTTTGACTACTGAGTCCACCTTGTCTGTTCCATCTGTGTTTGGATATATCTTTTCTACTGGATGATTTTTTGTGTTGTTATTCCCTGTGTTTTGCTGACTAGTCATATGTGTGACACTCTTGCATCTCTGGGTTAGGACTTCTGATTTCAGTTTTTAACCAGTAAAAACATATGCAAAAAAGAATTGTAATAGGGATTTATTGCATAAACCCTGGAAAAACACCAGCCCCCCCCCCCCCAGTACCTTTTCACCCCTTGCCCTGCTTGCATTTTGTCCGCCACTCAGTTTCTGTGCCTTTTCTTATTACAATTTCCCATTTGTTGTTTCTGTTGAATCACAACACAACAATGATTTTGCTACTGAGAGAAAAACATGTGATTGAACCCACCGATTCAAAATATGAACTCCGAATTTGCCTGACATGTCTAGATTTTAAGTTATACATGCAAAGCCTATTCACTTATAATATTAATGCATTATATATTGGAAATAGTCCAACGGACATGCCCGGACCTGTCCAGATGCGCTCAGACAGGTCTATTGGCTGATGTCAGCAGTAAGTATATAAGGCAAGATGGATAGACGCAAATGTGTTAACGATCCGGACAATTTCTGCTACATATGTGGCAAATACACTGATCAGCGCAAGAATCTGACAAAGCGAGTGCGCCTTGCTTACAAGTATTACTTTGACTGCCAAATTGGAGATCAAGATAAAAGCTGGGCACCTCATATTTGTTGCACTGTGTATTACTCTGGGCTAACACAATGATTGAATGGTAAAAGGAAAGGAATGGCTTTTGCAGTGCCGATGGTTTGGCGTGAGCAGAAAAATCACCATTCAGACTTATTTTTGCATTTTGACATTTCTACAATGGAGAACAGATATCAAGGCCGCTGGAATCCCAACATGATGGGGGACTACTGCTGGTTTTTGCAACGGGAAAATATGACCGGTCACAAACGCAAAAGCAGATGCCTGAAGCACTTTTAACAGTACTGGGCCTGGCTGAAGTAAGACTTTTAAACTGGAATACGAGACTTTGTTGAAATTTTGTTATTCCATTCCATTTTCATATACTGTATACTAGAAAACTTTGATGTAGATCAGGTAATTTTTGGAGTAAAACTCGTTCTGTAAAAAATTATTCAATGCTTTCCAAATGCTTAATTCATTTGGGCAAACATGCATAACAACATTTCCTGACGTGTTAGAACAATTCTGACTTCAGATTTGGAATACGCACACTGAATTTAGTATAGGACAAATGGTTTTTACCCAGTAGTAGACGAAAATTTTTTTGTTGTTGTGCTGTTTAATTTGTTTCATTTTACTGTTGTGTTATACCATATCCTACCCCCCTTATGCTGATAGTTTATGTTGTTTGTTTCTGTATTTTAATACGTTATTGTGAATCGTCCTGATATTTCTTTTAAAACGTACACAGTAATAGTATCTGTAGCACAGATACACTGGTAAACACCAATTTTTGAACCCTCAAATGACACCTAGGGGCCTTTTCACAGCCGTGTAAGCGTCTACACGCGCCCAACACGTGCCAAAATGGAGCTACTGCCCAACTACCACATGGCTCTTGTGGTAATTTCATTTTGGGCGCGCGGCCGATACGCGTGTCTGAAAAATATTTTTTATTTTCAGGCACGCTTAACGGATGCGCGTAGGTCATTACCGCCCGGATTCTTTACCGCTAGGTCAATGGCTGGTGGTAAGGTCTCAGACCCAAAATGGATGCGTGCCAATTTTGATTTTGCCGCATATCCATTTTCGTCCCCCAAAAAAGGCCTTTTTTATAGGTGCGCTAAAAAATGGATTGGTGTGCGCCCAAAACCTGCGCCTACACTAACGCAAGCCATTTTTCAGCACGCCTTTATAAAAGGACCCCCTAATTAGCTGGAAAATAAACACCTACATTTATGATTTCTAAGAAGCCCAACATATAAGGAATTTCTGACACACAAGGCTCTTTAATCCAGCCCTCTGACTACTGTGGTCACTCAGCAGCCTTAATAGAGAGTTCCTTAGTCACCCATTTCTTTTCTTAAGGAAACTGGTGCCGAGAAGACCTTTCTCCTTCTATTTTTTTTAACTTCCTCTGATCCTTGCAAAAGTAGGCCTGCTGCGGGAGTCGGCGTTTGATAGAGCTGAACCACCTGCAATCTCCATTGCTCAACAAACCACTGAAGCAGCATTTTTAATAGTCAGAGATGGTGGTGCTAATCTCACGCATTGCCAGTCCGTGAATTTTAAAAATACAGGTCTGCTGAGCAATGGATACTACGGGGAGATCTCTCTGTCCTTGGTGGTCATGTTGTATGTGTCCTTGGTCTTGTAGTCCATGACCTGTACTGTGCTCATATGCCCATCCCTCATGCTTATGTTCTTGTTCAGCTGCATCCTTGATCTGCCCTACTGGTGTACATACTCTGGATCCCAGACTCCTGCACCCTTATCTTTCTCTGGATCTTGCTGGCACACTGTGTGGGAGGCAGAGGTTATCTGTATCTTGCCTCTGAGCTGCAGGCAGCAGTGTGGCCCCAGCAACAGCTCCTCAAAAGTGTGGTGAGTAGGTTGGTGGCATCCAGCATCACATTCCAGGAGGTAGGCAAAGTGGGGCTCCTTGCTTCAAGGACTGCTGGAGGAGGAGATTGGGCTGTGCTCCAGGCTCATCTTGAGCAGGTAGTGCAGGCTGAGCACGAGGACGCATCGGTGCAGCACAGCTCTATTACTGTTCTGGCATTCTTTAACTGCACACAAATTGTAGGAATGCCCCTGACCTGCCCATGCAGCTCTGCCTCTGGTCCCGCCCTCATTTCCTGTTTCCGCAAGAGCGGGACCAGAGGCAGAGCTGCGAGAGAAGGGAAGGCAGGCTGAAGCGCCGAGCCTGCTCGCCTTTCACTGCTGCCGCCGTACCCCGAGGTAAGAACTTTTAAATTCTGGGCGGCACGCAGGAAGGGGAGGAGCAGGCAAAGGACTGGGAGAAGAGGGCGGGCAGTGCAGGTTGGCTGGCTGGCGCTGACTTCCGTTCATAACATCCATCCTGACGTCAGCTCGCCTCCAGTGTTCCCTTCCCTCTCATTGTTCTGCCCTCTGACGTCATTACGTTTTGAGGCGAGGGAGGACCAATGGGAATTGATGTTACGAACCCAGGCATCCAGACTTAGAATGTTGGAGGTGCAAATTATTATATAGGATAGGGGAAGTATGCAGAGCCCTTACATCACTTTTTATAGTGTCCATTAATGTAATCAGGGGTGTGTGTATGTGAGTGTGTGTGTGTTGCCTCCATGGGTATAACTGTGCTTTGAATAGTGTTTCTCAAACATTCTGTAAATGCTTCTGTGAGATACTACAGAAATCACGTCAACAAATTATATACTTCAATTATTTTTAAAAAGTAGAAGAAAATGTACATAAACATGGAAATGTAATTTCCCCCTCCCCCTTCCCAGTTGAGTGCAGCATCGCACTGGGACTCCTCTCCAGTCAATGAGCCTGATTACAGTATACTATATTTTCCAGTGCAGCTTGGTGACACTGAATGGAGTTTGATACCACTGTCCTCAGTGTTCATTTCCGGTTCTTTGACTTTTCAAAACTGAATGTTCTTATGAGTGCAATTTTGGCTTTCTTTGTTCTTTTTTTTTTTGCTTTATTTTGCTCTTGCGTTTTTACCCATTACAGGAATTGATCATGCCTGCAGTAAATGTATAATGGCTGACCTGACCCAATGTAACTTTGCAGGAAAATCCTAACTCCTTTATGCTCATATTTTAGAAGCATCTGTAAATAGAAGCACTTACACATGTAGTAGATTGGCATACATGTGTGACCCCTCCCTGAAAATGCCCCTGCTTAGAGGGTGGGAGGAAGGATTTTCAGGGTGGTCACTAAGGAGACAGAGCTGCTATTGATAGCCTGGTGAGAGAATCAGAGTGAAGCCCAGCCCGTGGGAGGGGGGGGGGGGGGCAGGCCAAGGGAAATAATAAAAGAGGTTGTTTGGAGAAAATTCTGGTCTTTGGTAGCCCCCCCCCCCGCTGAGACCTGTAGCACCAAGGGAGAAGTCAGGCAGGAGAAGTTTGCAAGTGTGGTGTTTGGAAGACTCTGCAGAAGGTGCCTGTTCCCAATGTGAGAACAAAAGTAGGAGTGCCTGAGGATAACCGCCCCAGGTATGGAGGAGTGGGAGCGAGTGAGCCTCACTTCTGGCAGGACTTGCATTGCATGAGTGAATGGACGACCCTGTTCCAGTCTGGGACAGAGGAACTGAAGAAATCATGGAGGAATGATCAAGGATTAAAGGGGGCATGGTGTGGATGATTACTTCACGCTATCCCCAGTGGCGCAGCTATGGGTGGGCCTGGGTGGGCACATTCTGTGTCAAATTCTGACTACTAGGCTATACTTCACCTGTACTTATTAAACTGTTTCCCTTAGGTATTTGTTCCTAATAAACACACACAAAAAAAATACAAAATAAAACTAGTATTTGTGTGGTCAAGGTGTCACTATCAGCCCTTTAAGTAAGGTGACAAAGTTCTTTCAAGGATGGAATTGCCCTGTAAGTAGCATGAGCAAAGAAACCTCTAGAGTTTTCTAGTTGGGTACTCAAGGGGATGTGCCCAAGAGAAGAGATAGGTGGTCTTCCCAAGGCTATTCACAATTGACAGAGGCAGATGACACCTTATAAACTAATGCCTTGAACCATGAGCCTTCAAGGTTGTTTAAGGTCATAGTTTTAGAGGGAAAATGGTTTTTTCCAGTTCTTTTTTCTGACAGCAAGCAGTAAGGCTTGCAAGGCAGGGCTTAAATACCACTTAGGCCTCAGAGCAAGCAAAAAGTAGATTCACTTCTAGGAGTGGAGGGTGATCAAACTCATACTCTAGACCAGAAACAAGTTGCGCTCTAACTGAGGAAGTGAGCTGTATGCAGTGTCTATGGAGGGGAACCCTGACAGTTTTCAAGTTCCATATTTATCTGATGTATCACCTATCATATCAATGTCTAATTAGTTTATAACAAATCCAATAAAATAATGCAAAAAGGGGGGAAATACCCAGTAAAATGACCAATATTGGTGACTGTCTAGGCTACCAAGAGAATTTTGAAAACTTGAAAACAGATTTTTCTTTTGTGTGAAACAATTTCAGATGAAATAAATGTGCGTTGTGCCTGGGACATAAGGACCAGGAGGAAGGGACACTTTCTTCAGGATTCTGAAAACTTGAAAACAGATTTTCCCTTTGTGTGAAACAATTTCAGATGAAATAAATGTGTGTTGTGCCTGGGACATAAGGACCAGGAGGAAGGGACACTTTCTCCAGGAGAAATTTCTATTGTCAAGCTCAGTGTAGAGTCCAATGTAGAGCCCACCTGAAGTGGTGAGACCCACTGGAAGCTAACTTAATCATGGTAGGTAAAGAAAGCGGTGTCCTTTCTAAAGGAGAAGAGAGACGAATGGAACATATATATTGAAACAGTAGAGAAAATTGTCATCAGTAAAGGAGAGTGTAACTGGAACTAGAACTGTAAATAAGTTTGCCCATTGTCTTCTCAGAGGATACTATTACCAGTTGGTTGCCACTGTTCAGAAACGGAGTTCAGTATATAATCCTTGTGTGCAGTGGACTTATTTGTGAAGAGGGGACTTTATTGCCCCGAAGAAAGAAGTGGAGTGAACATAGAGTGATAGTGATGTTAGGGCCTAAGATAAAAGATCCCCTTTCCCCATCCAGCCCTCCACAATTTGTTTATTTAACCCCAGAATTCACTGTGAATGGAGGCTCACCAAGAGAATGCTTACACTTGTAAAGATACCATTAATACTCACATGGTCGCAGAAGGATTTGCTCAGGGACAGCAGGAAAAGGGATGAGAAGTCAGGTAAAAGATCTATGGATAGGGGATGTGATGGTATGCTGTATTTACCAAAAGTGGAGGAACTTCAAGTGGGTAAACTGAATGAACTATTTATCTTTATCTACAATCACTTACTATGTTACTATATTAAGAAGTCATAAGACAGCCAACAAGAAATGCTAAAGAATTGAATTAACTTTGTGTTTTCCCATCTTGATCAATTTAAATTTCAGTGAGAAATCATTTATCACATGCAACATTTTTTTAAGGATTCTTCCATTGGGGTCACATTTGTGAGGCCCTCTGTAGACCTTTTCTTGTGCTAATGAGAATAAGGAGGTAGTTGGTACCTTTGCTGTAGGGGGTTATGCATATCAAGAGTTTGATGTCAGAAACATCTGAGGAAATAGTTGCTTATCTGTACAAAGCCAACCAAAAGTATGCCTCTGGCTCCTTTCCTTTAGGTAATAAAACAACTCTTTGTATTTAGGGTGAAATGTTAAACCTGTGCATGCCAGATGGAAAATGAAGATCAGAATACATGCAGTCAACAAACTTGTAGGTCTTCATTAGATGAAAGGGAGACTCTTCTTAGGGGACTGTTCAGAGCTTTTCACTAGGAAGAATCTATTTAGGAATGCAACTTTAAAAGAAAATCTGTATCACTCTGAAATTTCCCTCCTCCTGCTTTCCTCCTTCAAATTCCAGAAGCTTTTTTTTTTTTTTTCTTATCTTAAAGGGACAACATGTACCTGGCCAAATATGCATGAAAATGCACAGGGTCATTCAGACTTTTCAGGGAGACATGCAAGATCTGGACTTTTGCTATGTTATGTTATTAGAGATTTGTATCCCGCCATATCCCCACAAAACAGGTTCAGAAGAGGTTGCAATACAGTACAATACATACATCCTTCTAAACATAATTAGCTACTGAAAAGAAGAAAATCATACAAACATTAAGAAGATAGGTTTTTTTTTTTTAATGAAAGGCCATATAAAAACGAATCAAATGAATTTTTAAAGCTAACAAATTCCAAACCATTCAATAGCAAATAGATTTTTCATATACTGATTTAAGTTTAATTCCTTTCATTGATGGAAAAGATAGTAATAGATGGCCCTGATTATGACTCTTCGTGAAACCATTATGTCTCTTCGTAAAACCACCCAACAACTGAAATAGATAGGGAAAAGCTTCTGGCACCTCCTCTGCAGAGTTATGAAGACCAAACAGCATTACATAAACTCAATACGTAATCCAACCGGGAGCCAGTGAAGATTTACCAATAAAGGAGTAACATGATCATATCTAGACTTCCTATACATCATTCTTGTGGCTGTATTCTGTACTAAATGAATTTTCTTCATAAGTTTTATTGAAATTCCAGAATAAAGGAAATTACAGTAATCTACTTGGGACAACACAGTAGCTTCCACAAGTACTCTAAAGTGTTGCTGAAGAAAATATGAACGAATCAGTTGCAACTGTCTTAAATTGTAAAATAATGTTTGAACTAATATATTAACCTGATTCTCAAAGCTTAATGAGGAGTCTAGTAAGATCCCCAATACTTTAGAGACTCGATCAGTTTGAAAAGATGTTCTATCAGATATCTATATTAAATCAGGGATAGATTCATCATGATGACCAAAACCATAAAAGCTTGGTATTTTTCAATATTAAGTTTAAGCTAAACCTTCAGAGTCCATGTTTTAATTTTATTGATAGAATTTGTTAATGTTCTTGAGAATAAATTTTGATCCAAATTAATCGGTAACAGTAGGAAAATGTCTTCTGCATAGGAACAGAACCATTCATCAGATCCCTATCAGCTGTCACCTCCATGCTACATACCTACTCAGCAACCTCAGTCCCCCAACAGACAACCTGAGTTGTCAACTGGATCCTCATGAGTGGTCTCATGCATGCATTCTATCTTTATTTTCTATCTTGCATCAAGGCTGTTAATAAAGCCTCTGTACTAAAGAAGACAAAAGCCTATTGAGGTGCTTATAATGTTATTGAAATAAGTAACTATTTCTTTGACATATTGTCCCCCCAGAAGTATCTGAGAACTATTGCTGGGTAGCAGAACTTTCACTTTCTGTTGATATTGTTCTCAAACTATAGTATTAGGTGACTTTAATATACATATAAATGAGAATCCATTATCTCTTACTTGTGAGAATTTTCTTTTTATTATGACAGCATTCAGAATTATACACATTGTTAATCAGTAAAACTGTGGAATGTGTTTAGATCTTCTGTAGACCATGAATCTTTCAGCTGGACTGATCCATTTTGGATTGAAATGTTCAATTATGTTGGAAACTAGGTTTTTTCTGTCTAAAGAATCAACTGCAAGTTCATAGGAAACCATATACTGTACAGTCTTTAAAAGATACTTGTCTTCCATGCTTTTGTGTTAGTTGATGTGTTGGATCATTTATCTCCATAACAGAAGTATAGGAACAAAAAATGCGAATTCAGCTTTTTGATATTCCTAGGAGTTGAGACAACAAAAAAAGTACAAGTAAAATGTCGATGGAGAAGGACTGTTTAGTCTTGAAATCTCAGAACAGCACAAACAACCAGTGGAATTCTTTTTATTCTATGCAGATTAATGATCCTTTAAATCAAGGCCAGTCTCAGCAATTGCGGGGCCCTGTGCAGACCAGTTCAGTGGGCCCCCCCACCTGCAACCGCCCCCCCGCCCACTTGTGCCTGCCACTATAAGCCATAATTTATCAGTTTAAAAGGAGGTTTAGAACTCTTGAAACCCCACCTCACCCTATACTTTGATATGCATCCACCACGTTTCAGTAGAGAGCGGCAGACAGTGGCAGCAATTTTCATATCTGGTCAGCTGTTGAGTCCAGAGCCTTCTCATTGCTGCATCCCATCCTTGCAGAAGCAGGAAGTGCATCAAAAGGGGGCAAGATGCAGCAGCGAGGAGGCTCTGGGCTTGGCAGCTGACAGGATATGAAAATCACTGCTGCTGCCTGATGCTCTCTACTGAAATGTGAATGCACATTAAGGTACAGGGCAGGGAGATGTTCCGAGATAGGAGGACAGATGTGCCAGAGATGCAGGGCCCCTAGGAGCACGAGGCCCTGTGTGACAACCTCTGCCTAAGACCGGCCCTGGTTTAAATCATCTATGTCCATTGTTCTCCACTGTTATGGCCATGATTGGTAAATCTAGCGAAACTTCTGTTTATTTTCTACTGATCAGTTTGCAAGTGCTTGTAATAAGAAAGTAACAAATTTTTTTTCTAGATTTGTACCTTTATCTCGGGAAAGTCTTATTGTTGAGACTTCACTTGTTAAGTGGTCTGAGTTTTCCTGTTTATCTTCCTCAGATGTTGCCTCTCTGCTGATTGCTGTTAATTCTAAAACTTTTTTTCTAGACATTTGTCTGGCCAAGATCATGAAACATATGAAAGAAGGTATTGCTCCTTATGTTAATGAGTTGACTAATAGTCCTTGTCAGTCTGGATGGATACTATTCCAGTTAAAGAGAGCACTTGTTAAGTCAATTCCTATAAAGGGATGTCATGATATAAATGATCTGCAGAGTTATAGACCTATCTACTCATTCCCATTGTTGGTTAAGGTATTGGAGAAAGAAGTTCTACAACAGCTTTTAGACTTCCAGAACTCTTGTGCTGTATTAGGTCCTCCTCAGCATGGGTTCAGGAGGTCCCATAGTACGGAAACAGCATTGCTCTTCACCGTTGATGTCATTTTTCTTGGTTTTGATAGGGGTGACCAGTTTATCATGGTAACATGTGATGTTAGTGCTGCCTTGATACATTGAACCATGCAATCTTGTTGGAATGTGTGGCAAAGATTGGTCTAGGAGGTACAGTTTTAGAATGATTTAGGTCATAATTGACTGGAAGGACACACAGATCTATGGCTGGTGACTCATTGATGGATTTTCATTCTATTATTACTGGTGTACTTCAAGGATCATGTTTGTCACCCAATGCATAATTAAACTCTGGAATTCGTTGCCGGAGAACGTGGTGAAAGCGGTTAGCTTAGCAGAGTTTAAAAAGGGGTTGGACGGTTTCCTAAAGGACAAGTCCATAAACCACTACTAAATGGACTTGGGAAAAATCCAGAATTCCAGGAATAACATGTATAGAATGTTTGTACGTTTGGGAAACTTGCCAGGTGCCCTTGGCCTGGATTGGCCGCTGTCATGGACAGGATGCTGGGCTCGATGGACCTTTGGTCTTTTCCCAGAGTGGCATTACTTATGTACTTATGTCAGCAATTTATAAATTAATGAAAGAGCTTAATGAGCATTACAGATTATATGCAGGTGAGATATTTTTCTTTGCGAATAAGGATGACTTGCATGAGGTACTGGATAAGACTAGTATATGTTTGTCTCAAATTTATGTTAGTTTGCAAAATAATTCATTAGCTATTAATTTAGCAAAGACAGAAAAATGGTGATTTATTCTAGAAACTTTTTAGTTGTTCTCCCAGATAGGCTTGATGTTGGTCAGATTTCTATTCTGATTTGTTGAAAGATGAAGAGCTTGGGGGTGGTATTTTACTCTTTCAATGAAGTCATTTATGTAGCAGTTACTTTCCTCTTCTTATTTTCAACTAAGATTGTATAGGGAATTAAAGAATATTCTAACTATTGCTGATTGTACAGTTCCTTAGGCTTTGGTTTTGGTGAGATTTGATTATTTATTTGCTACATTTGTACCCCACATTTTCCCACCTATTTGCAGGCTCAATGTGGCTTACATTATATTGCAAGCACTGGGATATCAACTAAGCATATTCTATACACTGTGCCTAAATCTAGGTGCCGCTTATAGAATATGCTTAGTTGGCACTGGTTTCTGCGCCAATTTTTTAGGCGTCATATATAGTATCTTCCCCATAATTGTGGAATGGGCTGCCTCAATTGGTCAAACTTACTCCTGATCACCCGACCTTCAAGAAGTGCCTCAAGACCTTCCTTTTTGGTACAGCATAAGCTCCAAACCCGCTTGGTGTCTCTTCCTTCTGAATTACAACTGTCGTAGCGACATACTGATCACCGCTATTCTTTCCCCTTTTCTCACTTTGCTCTTTCCCTTTCTCTCTTACGATATTGATTGTTTGCAGAATTGTTGTATGTTTTTGTAGACTGTTGTACGCCACTTTGAGCCTGCCCATGGGTGGGAATATTATGGGATATAAATGCTATAAATAAATAAATAATGGGCTTCTTAGCATTTAGTATGTTCTAATTGTTAGCGCATGCTAAATCCATTAGTATGCCTTAGTAAAAGGACCCCTAAGATCTTTTGAACAAGGATTGTTATTTCATTAATTATATTAAGTCATTTTTATTGCTGTTATGTACATGGAGGTCATTATTGATTGTACTGATTGTACTTTGTAGGCCCCTTTTACTAAGCTGCATCAAAAGGGGACCTGCCTGTCATTGGCGCATGTTTTTGACACGCGCTGAGGCCCCCTTTTTACTGCGGTATGTAAAAGGTAGGTCTTGCTTTTCTGCAGGAAACGGCCATGCGGCAAGTAAAGCACTTGATGCATGGCCATTTCAGGGAGGAGCCCTTACTGTCACTCATTCAGGTGGCGGTAAAGGCTCCCGCGCTAACCTGGCGGTAAACAGGCAGCGTGCGGCACTGCCTGATTACCGCCGGATACACACACTGGTTACACATGCCGGATATGATGGAGCGCTGGGGGGGTGGGAAGTACCATCGAGCTGCTGTGTAGCCTGGCGGTTCTTCCTTTTTAGCGAGCGGTAAGTCCGCATTGGGCTTACTGCTGCTTTGTAAAAGGGGTCCTGTGTTTTTATTACTGTTATGTAATTTCCCCTTGAGCTCTAATGTATCAAGCAAAATATAAATGTCAATTTAAAATTCAGTACCAAAAGCAGTAAGGAAAAATAGGGCCAGATGTCTGGAGCTGAGGCGAAACACTTCTATGGAGACATCTTGAATCTCCAATCTTATTTAAACTTAAATAAATTAGTCTTATTAAAGGGGACTATGAACAAAAAGAATGAATGTATCACCCTTTTTGCATGAGTGGAGGAGTGGCCTAGTGGTTAGGGTGGTGGACTTTGGTCCTGAGGAACTGAGTTCAAGTTCCACTTCAGGCACAGGCAGCTCCTTGTGACTCTGGGCAAGTCACTTAACCCTCCATTGCCCCATGTAAGCTGCATTGAGCCTGCCATGAGTGGGAAAGCACAGGGTACAAAAATAAATAAACACAGGAATGGCACTCTCTGCAAAAATTATTTCAGTTAACAAGGACAGGGTGAAATAACCTTTCTTTGACTATTTTCCATGTCCATTGACTCCTTCCAGACCTATTTATCTGCATAATTTCTGTCTCTTAAAGAACATAACAGAATGGAATGACATTACCAGCAGGTGGGCAGGATTAAGATCAGCTTTTTGGCTTTCATAACAGCAATGAAGTCTTCAACTTTGGGACTAAAGGCAAGACTTTGTCTTAATCATTCTATTTACCTGTTTAATTTAACTTGCATTATTGTAAAAGACAAACTGCCATGAAACATTTATAATGAAGGTAAACACAACAGTGAGTGTGTAGAGGACTAACTTGAAAAAATCACAGTACCATAGGCAGTGTGTTTTTTCTAGCGAAAAAGGTGCCGGTACTCAAATGCCAGGCCACCTTTCAGGTGTGGGGTGATCATTGAGGGATATACCCCACAATAGCCAGGTCTCCTGCAACTAGTCACAGAATCTATGACAAGGCAGAATTGGTGTGTAGAGCCTGAGCTCTTTCATTAAAACTTGGGGTCCATGGGTCAATTTTAGCAGACAATGGAAAAGGTGCCGGTACTCAGTACCCCCAAGTACCCCCTCAAAAAAAGCCCTCACCATAGGTAATGAGAGAGACAGAGAAGCCAATTTATCAGAAGTCAAGCAAATAGGGATCTTCAAACAATCACTGCCTGTGTCAGCTTGCACGCTTGAGCCATAAAACCTCAAGGCTACCTCACCATACATCCATTTAGAACACGAAAACCTGGTGCCCTTCACGTTACAGAAATCATACTTACCACCTATCTGTCTCTCATTATAAGAACAGTAACTTCAGTTTATGACCAGTATCATTTTTCTCACATCATTTGGGGTCCATTTCACAAAGGTGCGCCTAAAAGTGGCCTGTGCTTGTGTAGGTGTGTATTTTGGATGCGCACTGGTCCAGTTACTCAGCACGCCTGGAAAAAGGCATTTTTTTTGTTTTGTGCCGGAAAATGGATGTGTGGCAAAAATAAAACTAGCACGTGTCTATTTTCGGCCTGCGACCTTACCTCCATCCATCGACTTAGCGGTAAGGTCTCACGCATTAACCAGGCAGTAAGGGTTCGATGCACCTAAACTGCTGATTACCGCCAGGTAAACGCTGCGCGGTAAAAAATATCGCGTGTTTTGGGCGCGTACCAAAAATGGAATTACTGCCCGGGGCACACGGTAGCCAGGCAGTAGTGGAAATTTGACATGCGTTGGATGCGCATAGGTGCCTACGTACCCTTAGTAAAAGGGGCCCTTGGTCTTATAGGTTCCTACTGTTGCCCTCACTAATAATTAGAAATGCTTATCCCACACCTCCCATAACCTTACTCTTCTCCTAACCCCTTCTTCCCTGCTAATAACTCCTCCGCAAGCCATGAGCACAAAATCCTCATGAGTGCTCAATGAACATTTTTGTTATCAAGTTTGTTTTGCTTTTTAAACAGAAAACACCATTGATAAAGGGGTGGCAGGATCCAAGGCATCTTGGGTTTATAAGCGGAAGATGATGCAAACAAATCTGATCAACTTCTTTGATTGGATGGTTAGGTTTTGTACTGGATACAGCTACATAGAGCAGCAGTTACAACCCTAAATACTTTACTGGGCAGATAAGAGGGCCATCTTGGGATTTGTTTACTTTTACCCCACACTTTCCCACTCATGGCAGACTCAATGCAGCTTACATATACAGGTACTTATTTGTACCTGGGGCAATAGAGGGTTAAGTGACTTGCCCAGAGTCACAAGGAGCTGCCTGTGCCTGAAGTGGGAATCAAACTCAGTTCCACCGGACCAGAGTCCACCACCCTAACCACTAGGCCACTCCTCCACTTGATTTGTCTGATGTTATTTGCTATGTTACTGCATTACATTCTCTACTGTCCCACACAGAGGACTCAAATAAACTAAGCAACTAGGTGCATGCCTCAAGGTGGTGGACTAAATTAGAAATGGTACGAGTGACTACTAGCGGAGGGTGGTAATAAATGAAATTCACTCTGAGAAGAGGTAATCAATAGAAATAGAATAAAATAAGACATAGAAAACAAAATAAGATGATACCTTTTTTATTGGACTAACTTAATACATTTTTTGATTACTTTTCGAAGGTAACCCTTCTTCATCAGATCAAATCTCTCTACTCTGAGAAAAGAAAAATGATTAGTACAGTGCCCCAGGGATTGGTCCTGGGACCAGTTTTGTTCAATAGCTTTGTGTAGGTTCACCTTAGGTTCTCTACTAAATAATTTTCCCTTTTTACAGGACAAATGTTGATACTATTGCATTCCATTCTGAGCTGCTCTGACAAAAGAGTAATATAAATTCATCTCCACTCCTATAGTGCAGCAACTCCCTGTCCCCTCACCTTTTCTCTCCAGCCCTATGATGCAGAAACTCCCCATGATCTCTTCCTTCCCCTGTCCCTTTATGGTTCAGCAGCTCCCTGTCCCCTCTCTTTTCTCTCCCCTCAAAATAGTAGCTTCAACATTGAGCAGAGCAGTGGCTGGGAGGGAAGAGCAGCTGCAGGAAACCCAGCCTGGCTGCAGGAGAGGTGACTACACAAACTCTGACACCAGGCATGCTTCTTCCCAGTTGTGTAGGCAGCAAACTACACTTAGTAGGTTTTACTTCTGGTCAGGGCTGCCGAGAGACTGGGCCGGGCCCGGGACAAGACTGCCCCCGGGGCCCCACCCCGCCGCCCCCTCCACCCGCCCCCCTCCGTCCACCACCAGGCCGGGCACCCCAGAATTCAAATCATAGCGCCTCACCTCGACCTCGCTTCGTGTGAAAGAAGCGCAGCAGTGGTAGTCTGCAGATCGCCTTCCTTCGGGCCTTCCCTACTACTACTCCTTATCATTTCTACAGCGCTACCGGACGTACGCAGCGCTTCACACTACAGTCACTACACAAAAAGAAACCTGAGTGCTGTCTGGCAGTGGAAGGAGTGTGTGCTGTTCCTGAGGTGATAATCGCAATTTCAATATTTTTTTTTTATGTCAAGTTGTAAGGGAGATAGTTCCATGGGAATATGGAGTTTGTGATGCAGAACTGGAGGTGCATGTGCCTACTGCTTGCCAAGGCCCTGTTGGTCCTGTCTTCTGACACAGGAAATATTTCACACTTGGACTAGAAGGCTCTCCTGCATATATTAGTGATTTGGTTGCTGCTGCAAGTCAGTGAGCCTGGAGGCATAGCAGTGATAGGCAGTGGTAGCAGCAATAGCAGAAAGGAGGGAGATAGGGAGGTTTGAGGGCAAATGCTGAATGGGTGGGTGGGTTGGAGGAAGTGGAGAGTAGAGGAAATGTCGGACCAGGGGAGGGGAGAGAGAGTTGGTGATGGTGAACAGGTGGCTGGGAGTGAGGGGATATGGTGCAAGGCTGGACAGAGGGGAGGAGAGAGGCAGAGGTATATAGGTTCTAGGGAGTGCCAGAAACTCCAGCATTGGCCCTGCATGAGGAGTTCTCACTAACTTTTATGGTAAACTAAACTCAAAACATTTGGACCTTTATTTATGTTAGTGGATTTTGCTCACACCTTTTTCAGTAGTAGCTCAAGGTGAGTAACATAGTAACATAGTAGATGACGGCAGAAAAAGACCTGCACGGTCCATCCAGTCTGCCCAACAAGATAAACTCACATGTGCTACTTTTTGTGTATACCTTACCTTGATTTGTACCTGTCCTTTTCCGGGCACAGACCGTATAAGTCTGCCCAGCACTATCCTCGCCTCCCAACCACCAGCCCCGCCTCCCACCACCGGTTCTGGCACAGACCGTATAAATCTGCCCAGCACTATCCCCGCCTCCAAACCACCAGTCCCGCCTCCCACCATCAGCTCTGGCACAGACCGTATAAGTCTGCCCAGCACCATCTCCATCTCCCGCCACCGGCTTTGCCACCCAATCTCGTCTAAGCTCCTTAGGATCCATTCCTTCTGAGCAGAATTCCTTTATGTTTATCCCACGCATGTTTGAATTCTGTTACCGTTTTCGTTTCCACCACCTCCCGCGGGAGGGCATTCCAAGCATCCATTACTCTCTCCGTGAAAAAATACTTCCTGACATTTTTCTTGAGTCTGCCCCCCTTCAATCTCATTTCATGTCCTCTCGTTCTACTGCCTTCGCATCTCCGGAAAAAGGTTCGTTTGCAGATTAATACCTTTCAAATATTTGAACGTCTGTATCATATCACCCCTGTTTCTCCTTTCCTCCAGAGTGTACATGTTCAGGTCCGCAAGTCTCTCCTCATACGTCTTGTAACGCAAATCCCATACCATTCTCGTAGCTTTTCTTTGCACTGCTTCAATTCTTTTTACATCCTTAACAAGATACAGCCTCCAGAATTGAACACAATACTCCAGGTGGTTACATTCAGGTACACTGGCATCTAACTATGTACCTGAGACAACGGAGGGTTAAGTGACTTGCCCAGCAGTGGGATTTAAACTGGCCCTGTCTGGATGTCAAGACTGGTGTTCTAACCACTAGGCTACTCCTCCAGGACAAACTGAGTTCTGTAGATTTACTTGACAGAGTAGTTTATTACCCAATTTTTTTAAGCATCTGATTCTAATTGGCCAATTAATTGTGCTAAGAAAACTAGGGGATCACATACTTTTTCACAAAAAGATACTTATTGTTGAATCATGTTGTGGAATAAATAATCAATATATACCCATTTGTTGAGTTATTTATTTAATGGTGCTCTCTTTCTTGCTTATCTGGATTTAGATAGGATAGAACCATGTTTGTGATGATAAATTATACTACAATAGGGACCATTCTTGGGGATTCACAGACCTTTTCTCTGTGCTGTAAATGACCCATGAAGAATAAAACCACTCACAAGATTTTATGGGATTTGTTCTGCTGCAGAAAATCTGTGAATAATTACCTGTTCTTCAAGAAAGTGGATTTATGATTTTAGTTTGGATTTAAAAAACAAAAAAGATTCTGCTTTTTAGGCCATCGTGTGGTGTCTGTTCTTTAGATTTAGTGAAGGGTTTCAGTTGTTTTCGTCTTTTATATTATTTTTGTATAGTCAGTACACAATCCACTCCTACTCTAGATGGGATAATATTAAACAATCTCTCTGACCTCATGTGCAACTTTCTTTAAATCAGTCACCTTACTTTCTAACTCTTCTTACTCTCTTACCTATCTATATGTTACATCTTTGCTTTACCCTTCACTATCAATTATAATGTTCTATTACATATTGTGTTGACATTGTAAGTAGTATACACTATGCCATACTTTGTACAGTTATTTGAATATTTTTACTGCTGTAATTGCCTATTGCTCATGTTTGATCTGTTTATACTGTACACCGCCTTGAGTGAATTCCTTTAAAAAGGTGCTAATAAATCCTAATAAATAAATAAAATCTTCTCTCAGACCATATAAAGAGGACAGGATTAACTCTTTGGCATACTCTAGGCAAACAAGCTCATTGGGCCATTCATTGTAATATAAATGCATTTAAAAAATTTTGACAAATAGGGTCCCTGACCCTGTAGTTCTCACTGCAGCAGAAAATCAACAATTAAGAAGCAGCAGGTAAGAAGTGCTACTCATTGACTCCTTGTGCTGACTGGAGAACAATACACAGGAGATGGGGAAAACAGACAGACATCTAGGAGCAGGGGGGACTCTGGTCTCTCCCCTCCCCCATTGTTTTATTCTGCCAGCAACTGGCTTTACCAAGACAAAATTCTGCCTTGGGAGCCATTGAATTAGCACATCTGAGACGATCCTTTCTTAATATTCACAAATTACAAAGGGAACTCATATGGAGCTAACAAACTTATCTGTTGAGTCACGTCCTGTACGACAACAAAGGCCCTCGTTTCGCGGATTTCATCCACTTCCTCAGGGTACAATCGGACCATTCAGAACAAGTTCCCACTAGTACTCCATTCCCTATCATTCATTACAATCAATCATCATTCTATAAAAATCATTTGGTCCCTGTTTTTAGTATACTTCATCTTCATTCTGCCCTTTCTGCCACTATGTTCAACTTCAGTATTCGGGCCCCATTGGTGGGAATCTATGGAATTGGTGCCACATAAGAAAAGGATCTAGGTGCCATTGCAGACTGTACGTTGAAATATTCTGCTTAGTGTGAGGTGGCAGTCATAAAAACAGCAAATAAAATATTAGGATAGGAATAAATAGTAAAATAAATAATGCCTCTGTATCACTCCTTGAATACTGTATGTAATTCTGGTTCTCAAATCTATAAAAAGATATAATGGAAGGTACAGAGAAGAATAACCAAAATGATTTAGGAGATGGAACAACCCTCATATGAGAAAAGGCCAAGGAGGTTAGGTCTCTTCACATTGAGATGGCTGAAGAAAATATGATAGAGGAAGTGGAGTGGAAAGGGCACATATGAATCGATTGTTTACTCTTTCAAAAAGTGCAAAGACTAGGGCACACACCGTGAAGTTACTAAAGACCACATTTAAAACACATTGGAGATAGCTCCCCCTCCCTGTATTCAGCCGGTGAGCGTTTTGCTGCCTGCCGCTGGTGTTATTCCCAGCTATTCAAAGCCAGGCCCTGTCCAGGCTTTGGTATTGAATATCCATTTTTTTTGAGCTGGCTAACACATAGTCGGTTATGTCAATATTCAGTTGCCCACCACATAAGCCAAACCACTTACTGCAATTTATGTGGCCCCATATGAGCGGTTTACTTATGCATTGGGGGGCTGAATATTGACACGTAACGTGACCCCACCCCTGGAACTCCCATGAGTTAGCCACTTTTGAATTTGGTGCCAACCAGTCATTTTCAGCGGCGATGACATTGCTGAAAATGACCGGATAGCCGCAAACAAGTGATTTAACTGGTCGGCAGCTGTTTCCGGCCGGATAAATCGTTTTGAGTATCAGTCGGAATATTTTTTTCACTCAATGCATAGTTAAGCTTTGAAAATTGTTGCCAGGGCAAGTGGTAAAAGCAGTTAATGTAGCTGGTTTTAAAAAAGGCTTGAATACATTTCTGGAAATAACGTTCATAAACAGTTATTAAAGTAGTCCTGTGGAATGCCACTGCTTATCACTGGGATAAGTAGCATGGAAGCTTGCTGCTCTTTGAGATTCTGCTAGGTTCTTGTGACCTGGATTGGCCACTGTTGGAAGCAGATTACTGGGCTAAATGAACCTTTGGTCTGATCCAGTATGACAACTCTTATGTTCTTATGAAAATGCTGATGCTGATGATTTTGAAGAACCGGCCATAGTCACTGACACTGAGAATTCTCCTGACACACATGACAGAGGAGAACCAGCAACAGAAAAATTGTGTGCCCATGTTACAAATGTATTGTATAGACCAATTGTCTCTGTATGAAATACTTCTGAAATAACTTGTATTGTGCAAACAGTACATACAGAGTACATCAAGCAGTGTATCTGTAATATGTAGATCTGAACGTAAACTATTTTCTAAGGGGGTCTTTTACACAGTCGCAGTAGCATTTTTAGCTTGCGATAGAAATCAGCTGGTGCTAAATGCTGAGACACCCATTATATTCCTATGGGCATCTCGGCGTTTACTGTCAGCCGATTTCTACCACGAGCTAAAAACGCTACCACGGCTTAGTAAAACACTCCCTAAATTACTATTCCTTAGAGTACAAAATGATTTCTAAAACCTATAAGTTTCAAATTTTGACACCAGAATTTGATTACTTCATTTGTCAATCAGATTTGAATCAGAATATTCCAGGTATGCTTGACCTAGAGCAACCCAATGGTTAGTAATACCTGGGACAAGAAATTACTATAAAAATAACAACTTTATTTGAACCACGTTCCCATCTTATTGCCCTTCATCTTCAATCCATCATCTTACTCTAATCCCACACAGCACACTTGACCAGTTGTAGGAACACTAGTCAGTGCCACTCCTTCCTACCTACCTGAGCTGAAAGGACCAGCTCATAGTAACATTTATCACTTTGTAAATGAAAAGTTGTCAAGGCAGACATTCTCTTCCATCTCTGCCCTTTTGCATGTTTTGGTATACTGTCTAACCAAGAAATCAAATACATATGCCAGAGGTCTACTTCAATATCAAAGTGGAGTAGATGTTGACCCAATGACGAACCAACACAGGAGATGCAGCTTCAAAAGTCCTTTAATAAAAAGCACCAACAAAAAGATAAGGGACCCAACATGGGCCATGTTTCGGTGTAGTGATCCTTGTGCTGCAGTGGTCACAAGAGTTATCTCTATGACCCAGAGTGACTTGAAAGCAAGGCTGGTGCAAAGGTGCTGCTGAAAAAGAAGTGTTAGCAGGATTAATGTGTCTTAGAGATGTGAGATGTAAAAGTGTTGGGTCCCGGACTTCCGGTGACGTCATCATCCTCGATGGCAGCCTAGGCTCGGAGCTCCCGGGCTTCTCTCGTTAAAACAGCGAACATAGAGGCGCAGATTGATGAAAAAACTAGCGATAACAAACTTAAATCTAGTGGAAGCAGTGACAAGTCAAGATGTCGCAGAAATCAAAAGTATCAGACTCTAAGAGCGGTGCGCGGAGCAGCCAAAGGGCGAGCAAGATTCATGGGCGCCATATGTCTCCACAGCACGAGGCTATGTCGGATTCTGAATCGGTATGCTCTGACGATGAAACGGCTCGCGTTCGCGACTCGCAATTTACTAAAATACTTAAAGAACTCCGGAAAGATCTGGCTCATATGAAATCGGAGATTGTGGAAAGTATAGACAATTTAAGAGGTGAGATTAAAGAGGTCGGGACCCGATTAGAAGAGCTCGAAGGCCGAGTTGAGGAACAGGAGGAAGTGTTGGCGCAAGCAAAACAGCGTGAAGAGGGCTTCCTTACCCAACTTGAAGAATTACAATATAAAATGGACGATATTGAAAATCGGGGAAGGAGAAATAACTTACGCTTCCGGGGAATTCCAGAGGCAGGTGAACAAGAGGACGTGCTTAAAATAATAAATGAACTGTGCGTACAATTGCTGGAAGCAGGCCCAGACACAACACTCCCAGAAATTGAACGGGCTCACAGAGCATTGGGAAAGCCGTTGGCTAATAAACCACGGGATATTGTCGTACGTTTTTGGAAGTACGCTGAGAAGGAAAATGTGCTTGCTTTATCAAGACAAAAGAAAGACTTACAATTCCAAGAGAACGTAGTGACTATTTATCAAGACATCTCAGCCTATACATTACAACAAAGGCGAACCATGAAACCCATCTTGGAGTTCCTGGGGAAACATAATATTAAGTATCGCTGGGCGTTCCCGTTCTCACTGTGCTTTACTATAGCAGGCCATCTTCATAAAGTCCGAACTGTGGATATGGCTCGACAACGACTGCAAAAGGCAGGACTGATGGAAGTGGAGACAGAGCAGGCACCCGCGACAACATCCGTGACAACACGAGACAAAGTGCGGCAATGGCAGCAGGTCTTCAATAAAGCCAAGAAACCTCGAATGTCGACATCTAAAGCGGTCACATGATCTCTGCTGAAATGGAGTCGACCTAAAGAACTGGTAGTGTTCTGTAATTGAACTACTGTGTCTATATGAGAAACCACTGGAGAAAGATATAATCAATATCTGTGTATTACAAAAGAGTCGAGAGGGGTGGGGGGTTGGAGTTGGGGGCTGCGGATGGGTTTGTTGATCTTGCTGGGAGTTAAAGGCAGGGGCGGAGCTGGGTTTTGGCTCTCTCCTTGTCTTTTCTCGTTTGGTGGGTCTTCTTGGAAGGGGGTTGGGCAGGGGAGGGTGGGAGGGGGGAGGGTTTGGAGAGTACTTTACTCAAATACAGCATTCATGCCTACGACAGAGACTAAGTCGACACAACCCTAATGGTACATAAGGTACACATAGTAACCCTTAATGTGAGGGGCCTCAATGCTCCGAGAAAGCGTCAGCTAGTATGGCAAGAAATTTTGAGACTAAAGCCGCATGTTATAATGTTACAGGAAACACATTTGAAGAAAGCTCATGAAAATCTGTTTAAACATCCTCAATATTCCAAAATATACTTTGCATCTGATGTTTCTAATAAGAAACAGAGAGGGGTAGCTCTACTTTTTCATAATAGTCTTCCACTGCAGGTCCACCAAGTGAAACGGGACCAAAAGGGACGATATGTTCTGCTTAGAGGTACTATAGGTGATAGAGAAGTTACATTTGGATCTATCTATGGCCCTAACTCAGAACAACACTCCTTCTTTCAGTTGCTAAAGCGAACATTGTTAACAGTGTTAGGAGGGTCTGTGATATTAGGTGGCGACTTTAATGCTACGTTGCACCCAGAGTTAGATCGATCTGGCTCTCTCACTAAGAATGATAAGATACTTGCTAAGCATTTTACCACTTTTGTAGAGGATATGGGGCTTAGTGATCCCTGGAGAGATAGCCATCCTCGAGAACGTGACTATTCCTATTATTCTCAAGTTCATCAGACATACTCCCGAATAGATTACATTCTTACAGATAAACTAATAGGAACTCAACTTGGGAAGGCCCAAATTGGGAATATTACCCTCTCTGATCATGCTCCATGTATGTTACAGTGGGCTAGTCCTCAAGTGGAGAGCAGGGGAGGTACTTGGACTCTTAACAATCTGATCCTAAAACAAGAGGAGGCATGTGCTGACTACATTAAAGTACTTGAGGAGTATTTGTCATTTAATTTAAACTCAGGTCCCTCTGTAGCAATAATTTGGGATGCGCTTAAGGCAGTTTCCCGAGGTCATTTCATGACAGTAGCAGGACGACTTAAACGGAAAAGAGAGAGCGAATTAAACCAGTTGAGAAGCCAGATTGGGGAATTGGAATTAAAACATAAAAGTACTGGCTCTCTTAGATGTTACCGAGTCCTACAAGCTAAGAGGATACAATTAGATGCACTACTAGGTCAGGAGCTAGACTTCCTTAATGCAAAATTAAAGCTTCATAATTATACAAAGAAAAATAAGATTAGTAGGCAACTAGCGCTTAAACTACGAAAGCTTCGGATAGAGCGTACCATTTTTTGTATTAAGGGACAACAAGGAGAACGACTCCGACAGTCGCAGGAGATTAGAAATCGATTTAGACAGTATTGTACTCTAAGGATGACTCGATCCAGGAGGGGGAAGTTCGATCATACCTGGAGAAACTAGATTTGCCCAATATTACTCCAGAACATAAGGTAGTGCTAGACGCTCCTATTGAGGCAAAAGAGGTGCTTACAGCTATTAAATCCCTAAAAACTGGTAAAGCACCCGGGTTAGACGGGTATACAAGTGAATTTTATAAAAGATTTGCTCCATATTTAGCACCTTTATTAGCAGAAGTGCTTAACTCCATACGAACAGGGGGAAGTATGCCAGAAACTATGCGGGAGGCATGGATTGCTGTCATCCCTAAACCCAACAAAGATGTGACTGAATGCTCCTCCTATAGGCCAATCTCAATTTTAAATGTTGACGTGCGTATTCTGGCAAAGGTGCTGGCTACTAGGCTATCTGTAGTTTTACCATCTATCATTCACCCAGATCAAGTGGGATTCATTGCCAATAGACAAGCTTCTGATAACATACGGCGAACAATAGATGTTATGTATGCTGCAAAACAGAGGAACACACCCTATTGTCTGTTAAGTATCGATGCTGAAAAGGCATTTGATAGGGTTCATTGGCCTTTTCTTTATCAGATAATGCAGCGTTTTGGTATTGGCACTCATTTTATGGGTTGGATCAGGGAATTTTACACCAGACCTAAAGCTTGTTTAAAGATCAATGGACATGTTTCCCCCCCTTTTCGATTTACAAAGAGGTACACGCCAGGGGTGTCCACTGTCACCCCTTTTGTTTGCTATGGTGATGGAACCCCTGGCGTGGGTCATTAGAAATGACCCGGGAATTATGGGTGTGAAAGTAGGAGAGTGGGAATCCAAAGTTGCACTTTTTGCTGATGATGTTTTGTTGACAATCACATCCCCTTTGGACTCCCTTCCAAAGCTGTTTCAGACTATGGAGGACTATAGCAGGGTCTCTGGTTTTAAAATTAATTATACTAAGACAGAAGCACTAGCACAGGGAATGGAAACGCAAATATATCAGACCTGTCAAAGGCTGTTCCCCTTGCGGTGGGTGACTGATGGTATTAGATATCTGGGAGTCTTTCTCATTAGTAATTTACAACGCCTAAGTGAGGTGAATTATAATCCCTTAGTGACTGAACTCAAGTCAGACTTGGATAGATGGGAACCGCTTGGATTGTCCTGGTTTGGCAGGATAGCCACAGTAAAAATGAACATTTTGCCGCGACTATTATATCTTTTTCAATCGATACCACTGCCAATAGATGAACACTTGCTTCAACGAGTGCAGAGCCGTTTGACAAAGTTTATTTGGCAAGGGAAAACGCCGAGGATTCACTCAAATGTGGCATATATGGCCTGTAAATCTAAAGGGGGCCTGGGAATTCCTCACTTGGAATTTTATCATAGGGCATCCCAGGTCAAAGCGGCGATAGAATGGTTCCAGGAGACCACTCATAAACTTTGGATAAAGGCGGAACAGCACTTACTTCGCAGCCCATTAAAATTAGGCCATCTGCTTTGGCTAGCACCTAAACATAGAAAGCTGGGAGCATGGGTGAGCCCTGTTATCCGTTATACACTTTCATGTTGGGATAAAATGGAACGTAAAAGGAAAATTTACAACTCTAAACTGTCTCCTATAGCATATAATTTGACTTTCCCTCTGGGATGTGAATCCTCGACGTTCACTAAATGGGCACGGAGTGGTATTGAACTTTGGGGACAACTGATAAGTGGAGAGAGATTTGTCACGTTCTCGGAGTTGGCTGAAATTTATCATCTCCCTCAGAAGGATCAATATGCATACACACAATTAATCCACTTTTTACATTCCTCGGGGCTCAAAGCAAGTCTATTTGGAGAGGTCACGTTCTTAGAGGAACTTTGTGTAAGAGAACAGGGAACAAGGGGACTAATCTCCCTGCTGTATGGATATTTGAGGGATGCACTTCCACAGAACTCTAGACATCGAGAGCAATGGGAAAAGGAATTAGGAGTAAATTACACAGAGGCGGATTGGCAGAGATTTGAAAGAGGAACTACTAAAATTTCCCCAGCCGTCAATATTCAAGAGAATGCCACAAAAATACTATATCGGTGGTATCTAACCCCAGTAAGATTACATCACATGTTTAAAACAGTATCCCAGAAATGCTGGAGAGAATGTGGTCAACTGGGCACCATGGGTCATATATGGTGGACTTGCAGAAAGGTAGAGGCATTTTGGAGAGCTATTCAAATGCGGATACAACAATGGGTAGGAGCTGCTATACCGTGGGACCCTGCCGTGTATCTATTTCATAAACATATATTGGGCCTCAAAGAGGAGGGTAAGATTCTAGCTAAACATTGTTTGTGTGCAGGTAGATTGATAATTGCACAAACTTGGAAACAGCGAAACTGTCCTTCCATAATTAGATGGAAAACATTGCTTGGCAATATTGCAGAAAAAGAGAGACTATTAGCGAAAGAACGCAAACAAATGACAAAATGGGAACGAATATGGGCCCCCTTGGGCTTGGGACCATAGATGGGATTGATGTTAATACTTTGAATGTCAAATGTGAGAGGCATTGTTTTCTTTTTACTTTATATGCTGGGTAATGTACCGGGTAATTAGGGAGGGCTCTTTGGGGGGAATTTTTTTTTTTTCTTTCCTTTTTATTTTTCTTTGAGGTTCTTTGGGGTAAAATGGTAATAAAAAGTGAAGTCTAATTATAAGCTGTTTTTAGCTATCAACCCTGTTAGTTGAATAGTATTTGATGTGAACAGTAGAGAATGATATTTTTCTTTTGGTATCGTTGTAATTGTCAACTGCTGTATAGGGTTCTTTTTCTACATTCTTTTCAATAAAGACTTCCTGTTAAATAAAAAAAAAGTGTTGGGTCCCTTACCTGGTGCTTTTTGTTAAAGGATTTTTGAAGCTACATCTCCTGTGTTAGTTCATCACTGGGTCAACCTCTACTCCACTTTGGTATTGCCTGCTTTCTCGTAGAGATGCTCCTCCTAGAGGTCTACTTCAGTCATATTCTTCAAGCATTAATAGCAGTAATATACCCGCAGTTCTTTGCTGCACTAGTTGCCATCAAAGTGAACACCATCAAGTTATATTCTATTTTAAATCCCATTGAATCTAAGAACATATATCATAAACTTCCTTCTAAACCTCTCAGAAATGCCTTTCAAAGCCATTTCCATTGATCTTGGGGTCGATATTGAACAGATTTAACTGGCCAGAAACGACTCCGGGGCTAACCAGTCATAATCAGTGGCACTCATAGTGCTGCTGAAAATGTCCATTTAGTGCTCTGCGTGAAACTGACTATTTTGGAAGTGTTCTGAGGGTGGAGTCAGCACATGGCCGATTAAGTGCCGATATTCAGCACTTAACTGGCCAAGGTAATCACAAAAATAGGAGTGCATAAAAGTCATTTCTAGCTTTATGGGGTTCACCATAGCTAGTTTACTCTTACTGCATGGCCATGAGGGGGAGCACTTATTGCCACCCATTGAGGTGGCGGTAAGGGCTCCCACAGTAACCCAGGGATAACCGGGCAGTGCGTGGTGATGCCAGAATACCGCCGCACTAGAAAAAAAATGTTTCTAGTGCACTGGAAATGGCATGCACTCGAGGCAGGCTCGGACACTTTGGTCATTGACAGACAATATACTTGTAATTCCATCTCCATCTAAAGCTAGATGGGAATCAACACGAACATCGGCATTTTTTTTCTTAGCTCCCTCACTTTGGAATTGTCTTCCTAAAGAACTTAGGCTTGAAGATTCTTATACTCATTTTCGTAAAGCTTTAAAAACACATTTCTTTCTAGAGTCATTTGAAAAAAAATGCCTAAAATAAAAATAAAGGGGGAAAAAAAACCTTTTAGTTTTTTGATTTTTATCAATGCTTTTATGACTATAGCTTGTGAAATCTGTATGTGTGTTGACTTTTTGCAGTGCTTTTCTATCATAAATGGATTTCAGAGTATGTCTACTTATTGTTTTAATGTTATTTTAATGTTATTTTATATTGTAAACCGTTCTGATTTACCTTTGTAATAAGTGATGGACTAGTAAATAAATAAACGATAAATGATAAACTACTGCCAGCGGCTGCACTGGGCCTAGTTCCGAGTTAGCGTGCTCCTAAGTGCTGAATGTTGTACTTAACCAGCTATGGCTTCACTAGCTCCGTACACCCAGAAATTCAATTCCGGCGCCTAGACATGGCCCGACATTAAATTTCTAGGGATAATGCTGGTGGCAATCAGCAAAATGCTGATTGCTGTTGGTTGAATATTGGGCCCCTTATGTTTAATAAAAATCAATTTAATAGAAGCTAGGCGTGATATAAGAAGGGCAATTCTATAACAGGGCACATACAGTTACACACAAATGCATGCGTAAATGTACAGGAAAACCAAGTGGCAGTAAATCAACTAAGTTGAGAAGTTATCAATGGGGCTACCATCCAGACAGGTTGCGCTATTGTATCACAGGGTCTCATTGCATAAAATGGGACCCTGAGCTAAAATAGCACAACTTGTGTCGTAAAATAACTCATCTTAATGGTAGTCCACATCGATAACTTCTCCCTAAGTATTGTATTGTGATAGCATAAAGTGATAGAGCATGCAACTGGAAAAGGGGTTCACATGAGTGGAGCATGGAAGGGACATAAGTGAGGTTGCCACTTATTTATTTATGTATTTATTACATTTGTACCCCGCAGTTTCCCACATATTGCAGGCTCGATGCGGCTTACATAGTAAATACAATTACAAAGTTTAGAGGAGAAATTACAAATCGTAGTAGACGTAGTAGTTGTGAGGTTTGAGAAAATGTGAGTTAATACATATACAAGCAAAGATGGGATAACAAAAGGAAAGGAGATAGGGAAGGGTAGGGAGTAGGAAGGATGGTAAGGAAAGATAAAGGGAAGTGCATAAGGAGATTGAATAACAGTTATCAGGATCAGAATCAAGTGGCTGGGTTTAAAAGTTTAAGTACAGTCATTCGAGTATGCTTTCTTAAAGAGGTGGGTCTTCAACATTTTCCTGAAGGGTAGATGGTCATTGATTTTCCGGATAGATCTTGCCAGAGTGTTCCAAAGCTGGCTGCCCAAGAAGGAGAAACTGGATGCATGGGGGGGGGGGGGGGGGGGGGGGGGGGGTCTTATATTTGATACCTTTGCAATTTGGGAGGTGTAAATTAAGGTGGGTGCGAGACGACAATGGTCTGTTTCTGGCTGGGAGGTCGATAAGGTTGTTCATGTAGTTAGGGGATTCACCATAAATGATCTTATGAATCATAGTGACGACTTTAAAATCGATTCTTTCTCTAATGAGAAGCCAGTGAAGCTTCTCTCGAAGAGGTATGGCGCTGTCAAATCTTGACTTGCCAAAGATGAGTCTGGCTGCTGTGTTTTGGGTAGTCTGTAGCCTCTTCAAAATTAGGGTCTTATATCCTGAGAAGACACTGGTGCAATAGTCTGCGTGTGTGAGTACTGTGGATTGCACTAGGTTTCGAAAGATGTACCACTTACAGATAATAAGTTATGCATGTTCCTGCTGCATTTAGGGACATGCAGTTATACCTGATCTATGGATGGTGTAACTGTATGTACGGCACAATGATGCTCGGTTACACTAGTTTTTTTATAATAGAATCTGGGCACCTAGATGCCATTACGGAATAGGCTTTCACAGTGCAGCATCGGTGCACCTAAAAGGAGGTGCCCACTTATAAAATTGTCCCCATAATGGGTGCAAGAGGCAGGAGCAGCATTTACCCATGGATTTGTATAAGAACATAAGAATAGCCATACTGGGTCAGACCAATGGTCCATCTAGCCCAGTATCCTGCTTCTTACAGTGACCACTACAGCTCACAAGTACCTGATTCAATGCTACTAATCCTGGGTCAAGCAGTGGCTTCCCCATGTCCATCTCAATAACAGACTATGGACTTTTCCTCCAGGAATTTGTCCAAACCTTTTTTAAACCCAGATATGCTAACCACTGTTACCACATCCAGAGCTTAACTACTGGGCACAGATCCCAGATCTGTAGGTAAACTAATTAATCGATTAGGCATTAACAATCAATAATTGGAGTTAACAAACACTTAAATGGCAGTAATTAGGAGTTTTGCATGAATCTGCCCTACGCTCTGTTCTATAGCATGTGCTCCTAAATTTCATAGCGTGCAACTCCCAAGGGGTTGTGGCCATGAGAGGGGTATGGGCAGGTCAGGGGCATTCCCAGAAAGTAGGTACAATATTGTGGAGTACCTACATTTGTGTGCCTAACTGCCATCAGTTGGGTATGAGTATTTACACCAGCTTTTGGGAGATGTAAGTGTTCATACCCAAAGTTACACAGCTAAGGAGCTCATTTTCAAAAGAGAAAAATGTCTAAAAAGTGGCATAAAGCAGCATTTGGACGTATTTCTCTCAAAAATGTCCAAATTGATATTTTCAAAACCAATTTTTAGATGTTTTTCTATGAAGTCCGTCAGAAGTGCGTTCAAAACACAAAGGGGTGTGCTAGGGGCATGTTAAGGGAGGGATTTGGGCGTTCCTAACACTTGGACATTTTTCAGCCATAATGGAACAAAACAAAACTGTCCAGGACTAAAACTAAGATGTTTTGAACTAGACCTGTTTTTATAACAAAGAAGGCACAAAAAGGTGCCCTAAGTGACAGGATGACCACTGGAAGGAATCAGGAGTGACCCCCCCAATACTCCCCAAAGGTCACTGATCCCCTCTCATCCCCCAAAAATGTGAATAAAAATATGACTTGACAGCCTCAGATATTAGAGCCAGGTCTATTAGAGCAGCATGCAGGTCCCTGGAGTAGTGTAATGGTCAGTGCAGTGCACCATGGAGTGGGGGACTCAGGTCCCTATCTCCCTCTACCTGTCACTTTTGTGGTGGAAACTGTGAGCACTCCCAAACTCACCAGAAACCCACTGTACCCACATATAGGTGCCCCTCTTCACCCATAAGGGCTACTGTAGTTACAGTTGCACACAAATTCATGCGTAAATGTACAGGAAAACCAAGTGGCAGTAAATCAACTAAGGTGAGAGTATAATGGTGAGTATAAAGGGCTATACAGTTGTGGGCAGTGGGCTTAGGGTGGGTTTTGGAGGGCTCAGCATACAAAATAAGGGAACAACGGTGAGATGTGTACCTGGGAGCATGTTTTTGAAGTCCACTGCAGTGCCCCCTAGGGTGCCCCATTTATCTCCTGAGATGTCTGGGGGACCAGTCTACTAAAAATGCTGGCCCCTCCTACATCCCAATGGCTTGATTTTCTACATTTCAAAAACGTCCAAAGCAAAAAACCTTGCTAGAAACAGTATTTTTGAAAACAGAAGATAGAAGTTTTCCTTTTTTGAAAATGACCTTCTTTTCTATTCGGATTTTGGACGTTTTTTGCAAAACGTCCAAAGTCAGACTTAGATGTCATATTGAAAATGCCCCTCTACATGCACCATAAATCACCCACAATCAGATATCAATGCAGAAACCTTTTCAATAATTTTTGCATGACCTCAGCATGACCTCAGTTTTATCAATGAGAATATGTATTATAGTCGTCACTGGTCACTTAGGCATGAGAAGCATGCCAAGCTAATATTCTGTAAAGGGTACACTGCACAGAGAGCCCTTTACAGAATACTATCTTAGCATAGATCATAACGGCACCTAACATTGTGTGTCATTGCTGAATCTGGCCCATAGGGTCAGCACTGCGTATGTCTAGTAGCGCTATAGAAATGATAAGTAGTAGTAGTAGTGATTCACTAAGGTTCCATTCTGTCTCTGGTTAGTGGTTAAAATATGAATGTTTACGTATATGCTAACAAATGCTCTCTATATAGTCCATAATCCATCTGGTAGGAATTTTAACGCGTTTCCTCTAACACAGACCATATGTAATTGTGTTTTAAAGTGCATGAAAGTGTCATGTAGGATCTCGATCAGCCCAGAAAGGATTAGAGCCTGTCTGACTTATGTGGCCCATATATACACAGATTACAACAGTTTTCAAAGAGAACAAAAATATACTTATGCTTTCCCTTTGAAAATTATCCCACCCAAAATAACCTCACACAGTTATGCCTGCTATTTAAAATTCAGAAGATTTGCAGGAAAATTAGTGTGCATACTTTTGAAAATCTAAAATTATACATTTAAGTCCAAACGCCAAACCATCTCCTTCCTTGAGAATGCACTGTGCTAACCGCTGGTAGAGAGCTTAGGAGAAAAGGCAAATACACACTGCATAAAGTCTGGGAAATTTCATTACAAGGCCACATGTGACTTACTGGCTTTGTAATGATTCCCGTTAATTGCTAGTAGCCTCTGAACTTTTCGTTCACTTTGATTGCGTGGTTTTTTAAATTATTGCTTGCAGTATTTCAGCCTGTGAAAAATATTTTCATTTATCTCACCACAACACATGCAGAAGGCATTTCCTGAAAGCAGATGCTGAAAGCTGTCGGAGAGGAAACAATTCCTCCTATGGTGTTTATTGACCAGAACTGATAAACTGTGGGCTTCAGATCCCTTCCTAAACTCCTCACTGCCCCTAGGAAAAGACAAAGCTGATTCTACAGACACTTGATGGCAATTGGAATAACTGAAAATTGGTCTTTTGATCTGTGCAGCAATCTCCTGTTGCATTTTCAGCATGTTAAATACTGATGAGTTTTTCCTTCCTACTGGGGTTGGCTGAGACAATGAAATATCTCTGAACCAGAACAGGCTATCCCAGGTGGTCTTTTCTGCAGTTTGTTAGAGGGGCACTAGCTGCACGGTTTGACTCAGTAAATATACATTTGAAACAGCTGTGAGCAAAGAGCAACATTATTCAAGAGTTGACAGCAATATAGACAACCCCCCACCCTGGAATGAAGGGGTCCAGAGTGCTCATATTTTCTTGATTCATTTCATGTGGAGCTGGGGTGGCCAAACATTTTAGCAGGGCTACATTTGTGGCTCTCACCTGCATCAGGATCTGAGGAGTAAGCCCCCTTCAGAGCTCTAAACAGGAAAGGTAGGGGAGTATCCCCTCACTTACAACTCTGAGTTTCCTCATGCAAATAACGTACAACTTATGCTCCCAGGCTACATAATATATTCCCCTCCCCCCTGAAAAAAACCCTAAGGTGTTAGAATGCTTCTTATGCTGCTCAGAATTGAAACACTTTTATTATTATTATTATTATTATTATGTAACCTGGAAATAAAATAGAAAATAAATACTAAGACCAAAACTCTCTCAAGCCAGACCCCAGCATCCTCCTCTCCTCAGCTTAGCTCCAGCATCCTTCCTCTCTGACCTCAGCAGTCTAGCATTACCCTGACCCCAGCACCTTCCCTCAGCATCTCCCCCAGTGAATGCAGAACTCTTTCCCATATTTTTATTCCAAAGGGTTACTTGACTGCCTTTCAAAAAACACAACAAAGTGGTTAACAAAGTTAAATTGTTATAAAGAAGGGGAGTAAATAGATATAGATATCCAGTTGACCAACTACAAGGGTAGTTTATAGTTATAGTTTACTAAAACTTACTATACCGCCC
The DNA here is from genome assembly GCF_901765095.1 of Microcaecilia unicolor. Lineage (NCBI taxonomy): Eukaryota > Metazoa > Chordata > Amphibia > Gymnophiona > Siphonopidae > Microcaecilia > Microcaecilia unicolor. The sequence continues at coordinate 598,474,525 of NC_044032.1, forward strand.
GTGCTAACTTGCAGATCTGAGCGTTTAGAGACTAATAGGTAAGCAGGAAAAGAACTAGAATGCTAGAGAGGAAAAAAATTTGAAACAATCATAACATGCAATGGGGGCTGTAGTGGTAAATGGAGCTGTATCACCAATATATACATAGTAGTGTAGTCTAGACTGCCCATAAGATGGCTAGAGTTCTACAGTTTGCTCTTCGCAGGCTACACCTCTCTATGTGTTTTTGAAAGTCTGTTTAACCCACACCTTCCTTTTGACTCCTAACCTCTACTAACTTACCCTGTACCCCATTTCTTTAATTCCCTTACCTCTTAATTGTTCTGTCTGGTTACCTGTCTTATTTAGATTGTGAGCTCTTTGAGCAGGGACTATCTTTTTGTGTATGGTGTACAGTGCTGCGTATGCCTTGTAGCGCTATAGAAGTGATAAGTAGTAGTAGTAGTAGTAGCACAGTCAAACTCACTACAAAAGCAGGGGAGAAGGAATGGAGATCTAGGGGAGGAGGGGTAAGATCGGGTGAGAAGGATAGGGTAAAAAAGGAGGGGAGAGAGAAACAGTGCAAGCCATACAAACCTCCCACCCACAACTTATGCAGTATTGAAGGTTTTCTTGAAAAGCCAGGTTTTATTGACTGATTTAAAGTTCTTCAGACATAGTTCTCCATGAATGGAGACAGGAAGAGAATTCCAGTGATAAGCAGCTACAAAAAAGAAGGTGTACACCATAATCTTAGCTCCAAATAGAGTAAAAACATTACAAATACATTAGAAGAGAAACTGGACACAAGTAACATAGAAACAGACAAAATAAAGGCTGAAAAAGACCATATGGTTAATCAAAAACTTAGCTTCAACTGTCAGCTCTGGAGGTTCATATGGTTCCATATGAGTCATAGTTTGCCTGCTGGCTGTATCAAGGATCAACCCCCCTATCTCTTTACCAAGCCATCCATGCTATTTCATCTTCTGTTTCCTATATGGTGTGGCCTACATGGTGTGAAGCTCCGCCCAGCACATCCCAGGATGGTGGGGAAGAGGGCTTCTAGACCACCAGGTGGGGTGGGGTGGGGTGGGGGTTTGTCTCGCAGCCCACTGGGCCACCAGGGCTCTATTTATTTGAGGGGATGCTAGGGGGGTTAGGGGGCTGGAGATCTGAGACCCACCAGGTTTCCAGCCCCCCTGAACTTGTGTGGGGGGTTGGGGGGGACTGGAGGTCCGCTGGATCGCCAATCCCCAAGTCACTTGGCTCATGGTGGGGGTACTAGGCCACCAGGGCCATGCTGTTTGGGGTCTGGTGGTCCTTTGGACCTCCAGCCCCTGTGTTTGACAGGTAAAGCCCAGACCTATCAAACAAGTGCGGGAGGATTGTACTCTATGATCAGAGATAATAGCGCACATAAATGTACATGCTATCATCTCTGATCATAGGGGCAGTAAAGCCCTGCACGGTTTGGAACAACGCAGGGCTTTCGATCATCTTCCCACTGGTCATCTGGCGCTGCTGTAGAGGTGTTCACAATTCCGGTAGGAGGGAATGCAAGTTACCACCCAATGGCACCACCTAATGGCCAGATTTATGCTCACATTAACCTGGTTCTTGAGGAAGCTTGTGACCACTGACCAAAGACAGTCACAGCAATGGTTTGGTTGAGTTTGGGGATATAAAATAAGGAAACCCTTTCTCCCAGGAAGTTATACATGAAAGGCTTATGGTATTGTAGCTCATCACAAGGCTGGCAGCTATTATGCTGGAAGTGTAAAGGGGCACGACAAAACCTTTCCAAATTAAGTTGCTGTCATATCTTACTTTTTAAAGGGATGGTAAGAAGAGAGGAAGATGGATTGAGTGGAGAGGCCAGAGCTGTGGATTTCAGCTGTGAGGACATGGGTATTTTGGGGTGTTTGGTGAACTTATTTTCTGTTACTGGTATTGGGGAGGATTGATGGGGGCTCTGGTTGATCTCAATGCTTTTGTAGGATTTTTACTGACTAATATTGTTTACTGCTTTGTGACTAGAATAAGAAGTTTATCGAGATTAATAAATAACAACTATAAATTTTCATGGCAACTTAGTAACTCTATAGGGTGTAGGGGTAGGAAAAGAGGTTTATGTGGGTAACTTTATGTGATACAGGAGTTCCAAGTATGTTGTGTGCATTGCAATTCTTCTTGGAGTGGATGTGCAGAGGGTTAGAGATATGTGTGTGTATGATGCCTGGGCAGGTGGGGATGGGAGAAGAGCAATGGAAGAAGCTTACGGCAATACTATTTCTTTAAGGCTTCCAGTACCCCCTGGTCTATTGGCTGACATAATGATGTGACATTGGGAGACAGAAAAAGCACTCTGATGTCAGCACTTCTTAGTTGTCCGCATCAGGATGAGATGGCACATTATTCAAGAGAAGGATTGCTTTCCTAGGCATTTTCAAGAAGTTTTCTAATGATGGAACAAATTCCTTGAAAATAATTATGGAAAATGTCTTTGTCCATGCAGGCATTCAATGCTAGTACCAATAAGGATGTCATGCCTGTGGGGCAGCACTTTACAAAACCAGAACACTGTACCAGTGATTTCATGGTAAGAATCCTGAAAGGGAACTTTAAAACAATACAGGAATGTATGACTTTTGAAGTCAGAATGATTAAATATTTTGACACCCACCAGAAAGGACTTAAGGAAGATCTGGGTTTTCTAGCCCATTATAAACCATAAAATTGTACTGCTTTGTCACCCTCCTGTCTCCATGCATATCTCCCTGTCCCTCATCCACCTGACTCTTCCTGTCTCTCACCTATCCACCCCCATCTTGTTAGACTGTCACTGAAATGCTTTGATGTTTCACTTATATATACCGTCATCTACCAACATTTGCTTATTTCTGATCTGACGAAGAAAGGCAACCTTCGAAAGCTAATCAAGAAATGTATTAAGTTATGTCCAATAAAAAAGGTATCATCTTATTTTCTTTTCCATGTTTTATTTTGTTTTATTTCTATTGATTACCTATAAGATACTGGAAGTGAGCAGGAGGCATGTTTTTAAAGGCCCTAGGATTTTTCGATTTTCCAATGAAAGTCAGTGGTAATTTATGTTTACCAGTTGCACTGCTAAAGGTCAGAATAGTCACTCTTTCTTTACTCTGTTTATAACCTGGAGCCCAGGCTTCGAGCTATGATACAAGAGTTCTTGATAGCAACATTTTAAAATTGGAGTCTGTTTCATGACAATTGTATATCTGGTCCCTTGAAATGCCTTCCTTTTTAAGGAGACGCTGAATGTGACAAATTCCTCAGAATTCACTGACAGCTTTCCCCCAGCAATGTAGAGCTGCTTTACTCTATATCTTTTTTTCCAACAATCAAGCCACCCAGTACTAGCAGTGAAATCAGGGTCACCTTCATTGAATTTCTTTCGAAAAAACAGGGCTTTCTCTTGCAATATAGGCCCTGATATAGTTATGCCCTTGTCTCTCTGCCGTGTGAAGCACACGAATAAAGCTCCACTCACCTTCTCATATTCATATTTTTTCATAGTTTTTTCTAGGGTCCAATGAAAAAGTAGAGGCATGATTTTGAGTCCCATTTCTCCAGCTCACTGTGTTGCCTTTTCCAGTCAATAACTTACTCTCCCCACTCCTAGTTCTGTTGCAGTTTTTTTGGATGGATTCACCCTTATGAATTCTTTTTAAAGTATTAAGTTTCTGCTCTATAGACAAAACAACTTTTTTCCTCTTTTGATTGGCCATTTCAGAAGTGATCTTCTACAGATCTAAGGAGGAAGAATAAAAATACGGTACTGTAGTACAGTAGTATTATGTACCTACTGTAATAGAAATGTTGCAGAAAAAGAAAGTTAAAACTCACTGTGCAGCAAAAACATACATAGTAACATACATAGTGGAGGGGCATAATTGAACGAAAACATCTATCTCCATGGGCGTTTATCTCCGAGAACGGGTCCGTGAAGGGGCGGACCGAACCATATTTTCGAAAAAAATAGACGTCCATGTTTTATTCGACAATTTGTGAGCTGGGCGTTTTTGTTTTTCAGCGATAATGGAAAATGAAAGCGCCCAGCTCAAAAATGAATAAATGCAAGGCATTTGTTCGTGGGAGGGGCCAGGAGTCGTAGTGCACTGGTCCCCCCACATGCCAGGACACCAACCGGGCACCCTAGGGGGCACTTTTACAAAAACAAAAAAAAAAGGTAAAAGAGCTCCCAGGTGCATAGCACCCTTCCCTTGTGTGTTGAGCCCCCCAAATCCCCCTCAAAACCCACTGCCCACAAGTCTACACCATTACTATAGCCCTAAGGGGTGAAGGGGGGCACCTACATGTGGGTACAGTGGGTTTGGGGGGGTTGGACGACTAAGCATTAAGCAGCACAATTGTAACAGGTAGGGGGGGATGGGCCTGGGTCCACCTGCCTGAAGTCCACTGCACCCCCTAACAACTGCTCCAGGGACCTGCATACTGCTGCCAGGGAGGTGGGTATGACATTTGAGGGTGAAGATAAAAAGTTGTGAAACATCATTTTTTGTGGTGGGAGGGGGTTAGTGACCACTGGGGGAGTCAGGGGAGGTCATCCCCGATTCCCTCTGGGGGTAATCTGGTCATTTAGGGCACTTTTTGGGGCCTTATTCGTGAAAAAACAGGGTCCAGGAAAAGTGCCCTAGATTCTAGCTACAAACGCATACTTTTTTTCCATTATCGGCGAAAGGTGCCCATCTCTGTTCGGGTGATAACCACGCCCCAGTCCCGCCTTCACCATGCCTCTGACACGCCCCCATCAACTTTGTACGCTTCCGCGATGTAGTGCAGTTGAAAACGTCCAAATTCGGCTTTCGATTATACCGCGTTATTCGTTTTTGGGAGATAAACACCTATCTCCCGATTTAGGTCGCAATATAGGCGTTTTTGTCTTTCGATTATAAGCTGGATAGTAACATAGTAGATGACGGCAGAAAAAGACCTGCACAGTCCATCCAGTCTGCCCAACAAGATAAACTCATATGTGTATACCTTACATTGATTTGTACCTGCCTTTGGGTCCCAGCTCACAATAGTCCTGGGGTCGAAACTGATTGCCTAGGTGCAAACCTTCCCTCAGTGCTATGCTGGAAAATGGAAAGAGAAGTCGTGTGCTTCTTAACGGCAGGGTATTGGGATTCATTGAATACCCTGAGCACATACCACTGAATACTATTATGACAGCATCATACATTGTATCTGGCCATTTCCCTGCCTGTAAGGCTTCATTGAAGCACCAAAGAATTTTTTTATTATTAATTAGTTAAATTTTTTTACACGTAAAACATGCAATTTGAAATACATTGCATAACTTGAATAGTTCAATAAAACAAAATTAGTCATGATATTAAAAGTTACAAGTACATTCATTAAACCCAGAAGGAAAAAACAAGTTATACAATTGATTAGACCACAAGTCAGTCAATGGGGGAGGAGTGATTCAGATAATAGGAGATCTCAAAAAGGAAAAAAAAAGAAAAGTACGTATATGGCCTGACCTTATCTTCCCTTCATAACTTTGATAATCAGATGATATTTCTTACTCTGCGGGTTTAATGGCTAATTTTTTCATTTCTAGAAATGCTTTAAGATGTTCTGGCTCAAAAAAACGTGTATTTTACCGCCAAGTATTTGATCAGACATTTACATGGGTAGGCCAATAAATATGTTGCCCCCAACGCTCGGGTCTCTTCTCTATACAACAAAAATTTCTTTCTCCTATCTTGAGTCGTTTTACAAACATCCGGATATACCCACACACTTTGACCACAAAAAGTTTTTAAAGCATTTTTAAAATACAGCTTCAAAACTGCATTCATATCCTGCTCAAAAACAAATGATATCAAAAGAGTTCTGCGGTAGTCAATCTGAGATGAAGATGTCTCTAATATTAGTGAAATGTCCAAGCACCAAATAATTTTTGACTGGTGGTTCAATTGTAAATTTTACCTTATCTTGATTACTGTAATATTTTATATTTAGGCCTTCCAGAGTTGAGCCAAAATGCCACACAGCATGATTACTAAGTGGAACGATGAGATCAGAACACATTATTTCAAAATTGCAGGAGTTACACTGGTTAACAGTGAAATTTAGGACAACATATAAAAGTCTCTGTTTAGTTTTAAGACTATATTTGGAATTGCAGATGCAGGGTTAGCTTCATTATTATAGCTAAGTACCATCACGTGGATTTCAAGAAACTCAGCAGGAGCTATTAGTGATACCTACAATTACAGTAAAATGATCACAAACACTTGAATAATTTCTCTTGTTGGACCACAACGGTGGAATGCTTTGCCAACTGATGTTCAAAGGTTCGCAGTAGAGTCTTCACTTTACCATGACATTTGCGCACAAAAATTGCCATGGCATGCTCAAAGTAATGAACATGCAAATTTTAATGCCATGTTAAAACTATGGCAGTAATTTGCAGTTCAGCATTAAATGTCAACTTTCCTATCAGTGCCTGAGCGGTGATTGGCTCAGGTACTGACAGGAAAGATGACATAAAAACAAAAACAAGCATGCTGCAGCATGCATCAGACCCTTACCCCCAACCCGGCACCCCTTCCCACCCAGCCCAAACATATCCTTAGCAGCACCCACCCTGACCCCACATACCCGACCCCCCTTCTTTTCCCCAAACATTACAAAAACACCCTGGTGGTCTAGTGGACCCTGACCCCTTCTCAATCCCCTCCCCAATGTAAAAAAAAAAAAAGCCTTGTGGTCTAATGGATCCCTGGCCCTCCTCTCTCGCAGCTCTTTCCTCCCCCACTAAGTCCCCCCAAAATTCCTGGTAGTCTAGTAGGACCCCCAACACCCACTCCAAGCCTAGTCCTCTCCATTCCCCGAACTTCGAAGGAGGCAGGAGTGATGCCCGTTTGCTCATGCCTCCGGGCGCTGCCATCTGCAAAATGGCAGCGCCCCTCCGCACCCAGTGTATCCTGGGAAGCACTAGGTGGGACCTGTGTACCACATAAGGGAATTTTTTTGGACACATTTTTTTTGGATGCCCAAATTTGGCACCATTTACTGAGTGGAGGAGTGGCCTAGTGGTTAGGGTGGTGGACTTTGGTCCTGAGGAACTGCGTTCAATTCCCACTTCAGGCACAAGCAGCTCCTTGTGACTCTGGGCAAGTCACTTAACCCTCCATTGCCCCAGGTACAAATAAGTACCTGTATACAATATGTAAGCCACATTGAGCCTGCCATGAGTGGGAAAGCACAGGGTACAAATATAACAGAAATAAATTTAGTCCTAAGTATGGGTTTTAGCATTACAAAAATGTTTTAAAAAGTGCTTCATTTTTCTTAGTCCTTTTGTTGTGTGCTGGTCCATTCTTCATCAAAGACTTTCACCAGCTGTCACTTGGAAAGCTTTTATCAGATGAAAAGCCAGACAGGCTTCACATGAACACTTTTGTACATTCAGATAAAGAGACACACCTCTTGTCATAGCACAGCTTCTTCCCTTCTGCTGACAGACAGCATCCTGCCTCGCCTCTCCTGAGCTGCTAAAAAAGTACCTCAGAAGCAAATGTCTGGCTTAGCATATGACACATGAGATAGGCACATGTCATTGTCTTTTGCTCCTTATGGGTAAGGACAAATCTGCTGTGCAGAACAATATTAAATAATGATAATACAGTTATTATTATTACAGTATTCCTAGCTCATTAAAGCTTAAACATGTTTTAAACCAGGGAATCCCTTTGCATTTCTTGCTAGATATACCACTGTTCTCAATGAGCTTCACAGTGGTTTAAAATAAAACAATCTGGTCAATATTTAAACTCTGTTGTCAGTGATTTTTTTTTTTAAGGCAGTCCACAGTGTTGTAATAAAATCCAGATATTCTGAGATGGAATCCAGATAGGAGGCAAATAGACAAGTCACTTAACCCTCCATTGTCCCAGGCAGTAAACTTAGATTGTGAGCCACTAGGAGCAGAGAAATTACCTGCATATAATGAATGTACACCACATTGTACCTAATTTTATTTATGGCGCCTAAAAAGTTGGCACTGATCAAAACACGCTTAGGTGTATTCTGTAGACTGCACCTAAGACGTGGTTTACAGAATATGCCTAAACCCGTCCATGTAAGTAAGTAGAATTTAGGCACGGCAAATTATGCCAATGAAAGCCTGGTTTAAATGCCCATGTCTTACTTTAGGTGTGTACTGGGTTATTCTATAACACTGCGCGTACATTTTAGGAATGCCCGCAACCCGCCCGTGCTCCTTACATAGCCATGCCGCCTTTTGGAATCCACACAACAGAATTTATACGGACTATGTTATAGAATATGTTAAGCGTGCTAAAAATGCTAGCACGCCTTTGTGAAAAGGGCCTTTAGTGAGTAGTGCGTGTAAATTCTAATTAGTGCCAATTAGTACCAATAATTGCTTAACATCCAATTATCAGTGCTGATTGGCTTGTTAACCAATTGAGTTGCGTGCACAAATCAGAATATGCCTAGATTTGCTCATTCAGCTCTAGTTGCATTATATAAAATCTGGGGTATTATGTACCATAGAAAGGCAGTAATATTAAATCCCTGACCCTAAAGATGCTCCATGTTAATGCAGTCCAGGTGCACCTAGAAAGATCACTATGGGGCCCTTTTACTAAAGTGCGCTGAAAAATAGTCTGCGGTAGTATAGACATGTGTTTTGGGCACGCAAAGAATCATTTTTCAGCGCACCTTGCAAAAAAAAAAGCCTTCTTAAAATCTTTTGACGAAAATGAACATACGGCAAAATGAAAATTGCCGCGTGTCCATTTTGGGTCTGAGATCTTACCGCCAGCCATTGACCTAACAGTAAGGTCTCACTCGGTAACTGGGCGGTATTGGTCTACGCATGTAAAATGCTGATTACCGCCCAATTACCTCCCGTGTGCCAGAAAATAAAAAAATTTTCCGGCGTGTGTAGCGGACGCATGTCAAAAATGAAATTACCACACGGGCCACGTGGTAGCCAGGCGGTAACTCAAAATAGACATGCGTTGGGTGCGCGTAGGTATTATTTCGCAAACGAACCTTTTCCGTAGATGGGAAGGCGGTAGAACTAGAGGACATGAAATGAGATTGAAGGGGGGCAGACTGAAGAAAAATGTCATGAAATATTTTTTCACGGAGAGAGTGGTGGATACTTGGAATGCCCTCCCGCGGGAGGTGGTGGAGATGAAAACGGTAACAGAATTCAAAAATGTGTGGGATAAACATAAAGGAATCCTGTTCAGAAGGAATGGATCCTCAGAAGCTTAGTGGAGATTGGGTGGCAGAGCCGGTGGTGGGAGGCGGGGCCAGTGGTTGGGAGGCGGGGCTAGTGCTGGGCAGACTTCTACGGTTTGTGCCCTGAAAATGGCAGATACAAAACAAGGTAAGGTATACACATAAAGTAGCACATATGAGTTTATCTTGTTGGGCAGACTGGATGGACCATACAGGTCTTTCTCTGCCATCATCTACTATGTTACTATGTTACGCGGGTTAGTAGAAGGACCCCTTTGCATTCTGAGGTGGTGTTAACTCCCTTGTATTAGGGCTGCATAATTCCCGGTCAGTGGGCCTCTTCTGTGAGAGCATTTACATCGGTATTGGTGCACCTAAATGTAGGTGCACACATTTATATCAGTACAGAAAGGAGGGAGTGTTGGAGGGCAGACGGGGGGTGGGGAGAGTGAGGGCACGTCTAGAACTGGGTGTCTCCATTTAAATGCCCTGAGGCAGCATGGTGAAAGCCTGCTCTATAAGGGAACACAGGCGTCTAGGTTCCCCTATAGAATACTAGCATAACCCGATATCAACATGCCTCACATTTTGGTGGCTATAGTTACACAGCTGGTGTGTGGGCACCGGAGTGCGGAAGCTGCCCACATAACTTACAGTATTCTGTAAGCTGCATATGTAGCTGAGAGTCTCACCTATATCCCACTCGTGATTTGCCCCTGTGTATGCCCCCCTTGCATATATGCACTATTTAAGTGAGATGCACAGAATAGCACATAGGCAAAATCTTGACATTTACACACATATGATCAATCACTTCAACAGTCCAAACAATTTTCAAATATCTATAACTAAGTAAACCCAATGCTTACCACACTTTGAATCAATATAGTATATGTAAATAGATGCATTCTTATAAGGACCTCAGTGGTGTCACGTTTCACATAGAGTCTGAGATATAGCTTTATGGCTCACCTACCTCATCATCAGTCCTGAATCTTTACTACTAATCGCTCATTTTAAAATGCACACTATATTGTATCGAAATGGATCACTTATCTTAATAATAGGACCCACAACCAAAATGGGCCATGTTTTGCTGAAGGCTGCATCAGGGTATGGTCCTCTTAGACAGCGTTACTCAAGCTTCTTCTCCTGCTCATGCCATTCCCAATTCCAAAATGTCAGTTGTGACCTCCCACAACAGTCTCATGAGGCTGCCATGGGAAGCCACGGTCACCATTTTGAACACAGAGCCATTGGGGCAGCAGCAATGAGTGATGCTCCCAAAGAAGACACAAGACCAGTACTAGGGCCTTTAGAAGGTAGGCCTGGGGAGGGGGAGGGCGGGTAGAGCTGGGGGAAGGCTGGCTCGGCGGGGGGAGGGAGCAGTGACATGTTTTTGGTTTTGGTTCTGGTTCTAGCTGAAACCAAGCCACGTATTTCGGCTGCTGATTCGGTATTGGTAGGCCTCTAGGTAATTTTATAAAAGTCTTTTTACATGCATAAAAAGACCATTATGTACAAAATAATCCTTCTTAAAATTCCCTCTAAAAGAATATAAAGCTCAGACCCTCCACCTCAAGTCTTCAATCCCCACAAAAATCGGATTGCATGCAACTGGTTTCACTTAGGTGGTTAAGAGTTGAATATCACGTTTACCTGGGTAAGGGATAACTGGCCACACATACCCAAATATACAGTGCTGTTACCTGCACATGGTCTGGCACTGAAATTCTGGGCATAGCACTGGTAGCAGCCAAAAACACTGTCCAACGCCAGCTGAATATTTACCCTGTATTTTTCTTTCTTTGAGGGGGGGGGGGGGGGGGGGAAGGGAAGGGAAACATTCTACAGAAACAGTGAGAGAAATCAGAGAAATCCAGATGAAAATGGCATTTAGCAGCAGGGGCTGACTGACCATTCAGGCAACCGGGCAGTACCCGAGGGCCCAGAGGCTCTGCCCAGATGCCCGCCACACACTACAGACCTCCCCAGTCCTACCTTTAAAAATGTGCCGCTGGTGATCTAGTGGCCTCTGCAGGGGGAAACATGCTCTTTCCTGCCCATTGTGCTGCTGCTATTCCCCCTGCCTAGCACTGCCATACTTTACAAATGGCAGCTGAGACTCCCTGCGGAAGTCTCGCGAGACTGTCGAGACCTGCGAGATTACAACGGGAAGTCTCGGCCGCCATTTTGAAAACACGGTGGTGCTGGCAGGCGGGGGAATAGCGGCAGCGCAGCGGGCAGGAAAGAACATGCTTCCCCCTGCAGAGACCACTAGACCACCAGGGCCCTTCAGGTAGGATTGGGGCAGCGGGGAAATTGGCTGTGGCGGTGGGGGGGGGGGGGGGGCAGCACTGCGGCAGTAGAAGGTGTGTCGGGCAGCGGCCGGGCGGGGGGCCCAGACCAACCTCAGTGTCCGGGGACCCAGACAACTTTCAGTGTATTCCTGTTTATTGGAGGAGTGGCCTAGTGGTTAAAGCACCAGTCTTGACATCCAGAGGTACCCAGTCCAAAATCCCATTGCTGCTCCTTGTGATCTTGGACAAGTCACTTAACCCATCATTGCCTCAAGTACAAACTTAGATTGTGAGCCCAACAGGGAAATACCCAGTGTACCTGAATGTAATCACCTTGAGCTACTACTGAAAAAGTTGTGAGCACAATCCAAATAAATAAATTTAGAAGGAACTGTGAAAAGAAAGGAAGCATGCAGGTAGTAGCAGATTCACAGCAAAGACAAGCAAATTTCATTCTATCACTGAGGCTATCAGTGTCTCTCTAAGAAGCCCTTGATAGTGTTTTGACAAATGTTGATAACAGTCAGATTTATTAACTGCATAGTAATTCCATGGAATAAGTTAGAACAAAGCAAGAAGGCAGTAAAGAGTGAACTGTCCATGGACAGATAGCAGGTGAACACAGATTTGTAATAGGTTAGGTATTCTGTAATGCGATTTCATTCTTCTGAATTAAGGAATCTGTTGACAAAGTGATGGCATACAGATAGAGCTGACATGTAACTATGGCAATTATGTCTGCTATATATGTGCTTCTAATATTGACATAGTTGTGGTTTTGCTCATGATTAAACACAGGAAAACCAGGAGTAGCCTAGTGGTTAGGGCAGTAGACTTTGATACTGAGAAACTGAGTTCAATTCCCACTGCAGCTCCTTGTGACTCTGGGCAAGTCACTTAATCCTCCATTGCCCCTGATACAAAATAAGTCCTTGAATATATGTAAACCACTTTGAATGTAGTTGCAGAAACCTAAGAAAGGCAGTATATCAAGTCCCATTCCCCTTTCCCTTTAATTCTTGAAGGGACCTGTAGAACTGTTTTGTATTTTCTAAATAAATGTGTCTATCTCTCTCTCTTTATATGTACGTTTCTGTTTATAAATATATGGCTATGGTGCCATGGGCCTCTATTTACAATTGCCTGAGGTGTTTCCCCTCTTTCACCTCCAAATCATCTCAGTCATTATAGTGACAGCCTTTAGGTAGGGGCCACTAACTGCGTCTCTTGCAACCAAGACCGGATTGGCATCCTGAGGCAGGTCAAAAGAGCTGTGTTGAGAGCTGGGGGGATGTGAGTCCCTTTGGAACTTTAAAGGCCGGATGAGATAAGAAGGGATCAGCATGCCACGGTAGCATCTTTTGAAATTGCAGGGTATATGGCCTTAAAGCAGGTGGGAATGGACTCCTCTTCAGCCTCAGTATATGGTTCCTTCAAAATTTAGTTCCCTGTTGATGTTGCCTATCGTGATGGGGACATTTGAGTTTTGGCTCAGAGGAAGAGAAAAGGAAAGCCCTTCTTCATCAAAAATCCCAGGGCACAAATGGGAGCTGGGCTAGAAAAGCCATATGGTCCATGGGAAATAGAAAAGGACAAGGAAGGTTTTATACCATGGGGGAGAGGCAGGAGGAGAAGCACCTAAGAAATTCAGAAAAGTGAAGTTCAAAGTCCTACTACCCAATGAGAGAGCTAGGGAGGGGGAACCAATTATGTGGAACTAAGCAAGAGGGCATGACTTTTAACCATCCTTTCCCCAGAGAGAAGAGAGAGAGAAAAGTGTTTCCAGAAGACTCAAATATTCTCTGATGCTGGGGAAGAGGGGGAACCCCTGGACATTATAGAGTGGAATAGCCAGGAGGAGATGGACATTGAAGCATAAAACACAATACAGGGTGAGCACAATTTGGATTACATATGAGTTTTCTTTTGTTTTACCAAGTTTTTGTTTTGTGGAAAGGCCAATTGGGAAGGCAATTGGCAGGGGCGTAGCCAGAACTCACGGTGGGAGGGGGCCAGAGCCCGAGGTTGGGGGTACATTTTGAGTGCCGCCACCCCCACCGCCATGCCTCCTTGTCCTCCCCACCACCTCGCCTCCTTGCCACTTCCCCTCACAAACAAATACCTTTGCCGGCGGGGGTCCCCAACCCCCGCCAGCCGAATCCTTCTTCAGCGACGGTCTCTGGTGCAGCAGCATTCGCAGCCTGCCCCCTGCTCTTCTTTCTTCTTGCTCCTCCTGTGCACGCTGACGCTGAAAGATGGATGCTGGCAAATCACTTATTTGCTAGTTTAAGCCTTTTTGTTTGAAACATTTGTAACGCCCGTTTGCCTGGGTGCTTCTGGGTCCGGGGATCGAGTAGGCTGGAGCCCCCACGAAGGGCAGACTCTGTCTGACCCTCACTCACAAAGTCACTTGGCACGCGATGTCTACACCTGGGGAAAGAAGCGTTAGTGGGTGGGATGACTGTCTTCTCCCCGACTCTCCCAGGAAATTCAACACAAGTCCAAATGCTGATGTGAGAGATAAGGTTGGCTGTTGATTTAGTTAGGTTTAAAAGACACATATTCTCTAAAAGGCAAAAATGATCAGTCCATAGTCAGTAGCTTAAAACAGTTTATTCTTCAACTTGTAACCACAGGAACATTACAACTGCATAAACGTTCCATCGCTTGGTGTAATCCCTCAGGGAATTCCTGCATTCTCCTCCCTTAGGGTATATTTTACAAGGTACTCTGAAACAGGGTTATTTACACTTTTTACAGGCTCCTGTCCATGCCTATCCCAGAGAATAGTGTTCTGAAGGCTGTGCTCCTCACTCTTACAGGTCCAGACCCTCCTGGCATGACCTTCTTCCAAGGTGACCTTTGCATTGGCTCACTCTGGTCCTGGGATAGGCACTTCATGCCTCTGATCCCATGATCCCAGGCTGGGACTCTCCACTGCCCACCTGTAGCTCTCCTCCTTTGCTGAGCAACAACTCCTCTTGACAGCCAAAGGATCCCCCTTCTCTTTCTTCAGGTCACTTGACAGGGGCTTGCAGGTGATCAAAGACCCCTCTAAAGGGCAAACACTTAACTGTATCTCCTCCTAGTCTTCTCCACCCTTGTCACTCTTCTGTCTCCTAGCGCTATTTCTCTGTACTTTATTTCAAACTATTCCCCTTGGGCTGGGCTTCCTCCCATCCAGGGACCTCCCAGTCACTCCACTCAGTGACTCTTTAAAGGGACTTACTCGCTTAGTAATCTCCACCCTAATAGGGGATTACACATTGAAATACCTTTTATAATGGTTTTTATTTCATCTAGAGTGTCTACCTTGATGCAGATCATTCTGTCATCTATAAAAATACAAACCTTACCTACCAGCCTTACTGCAATGTCATATTGTACATGGCTGGATTTAGGACTGGTTCCTGAGGTATCCAATTAATACCATGCTTATCAATCATTTTTGTGGCCATGACCCCATAATAGAGGCCAAATAAAATTGTGATCACCCCTAAAGATGCAGAATAATCCACTCAGGTTATGACCCCAAATGTGGGTTTTGTGACTCCATTTGTGGTTCCAACCCACAGTTTGGGAAAATCTACACCAATAAACCATATTCTTTGGAGTGAATACTATTTATCACAACCCTCTGTTGCCTATCACTTAGAAGCAAGTTTACTAAGGTGCGTTAGCATTTTTTACTTGCCTGCAATTAATGCGCGCACTAACCGTGTAGGTGCCTATAGGGATATTGTAGGCGCATACATGGTTAATGCGCGTACATGGTTAACGCGTGTTAAAAATGCTAATGTGTCTACAAAGCGGCTTAGTAAACAGGGCCCTTAAATAGTTTCTTTTTCTTTTAAATTTTTAAATTTTCAAATTACACATCACAGGAAATCATCACTGTGATCTCACATATCCACAAAAGAATTTCAGGAAAATTATAAAAAGGAAAAACATAATACAATGATCATCCATTATACAAAGGAAAAAATGGAACCAAGAAAGGAAAATGAAATAAAAAAAACAAAACAAAAAAAAAAACTATAGAACAGCACATCCTCCACTACATACCACTAGCTGGCTCTTTATAGTAAATATTTAAACCTTGACTCTGAATTGGTTTAAAGGATTCCTAACCACACGCTCATCTAATTTGATTACATCAGCCACATGGACACCTGAATGTGGATTCCACAGGGATCTCCCTCTCACCGACTATATTCAACCTAATGATGACACCCCTGGCCAAACTACTATCAAACCAAAACCTCAACCCATACATCTACGCTGATGATGGAACGATCTATATCCCATTCAAACAAGACCTAAAAGAAATTTCCAATGATATCAACCAAAGCCTACATATCATGCACTCCTGGGCAGATGCCTTTCAATTAAAACTCAATGCAGAAAAAAACCCAATGCCTAATACTCACCTCTCAACACAACATGAGCAAATTCACCACCATCAAAACACCAAAACTAAATCTACCAATCTCGGAAACCCTGAAAATTCTTAGAGTTACCATTGATCTGCACCTAACAATTGAGAATCACGTGAAAAACACAACCAAAAAGATGTTCCACTCAATGTGGAAATTAAAAAGAGTAAGACCATTCTTCCCAAGAACCATCTTCTGTAATCTGGTACAATCTTTAGTACTCAGTCATCTAGACTACTGCAACTCACTCTACGCTGGCTGGAAGGAGCAAATACTCAAAAAACTCCAAACAGCCCAGAATACGGCGGCCAGACTCATATTTGGAAAATCGAAATACGAAAGTGCAAAACCCCTACGAGAGAAGCTACACTGGCTCCCACTCAAAGAACGTATCATGTTCAAAATATGTACCCTAGTACATAAAATCATCCATGGAGATGCCCCAGCCTACATGTCAGACTTGATAGACCTACCACCCAGGAATGCTAAAAAAATCATCTCGCACATTCCTTAATCTTCATTTACCCAACTGTAAAGGTCTAAAATACAAATTAATGCACGCATCAACCTTTTCCTATATGAGCACGCAATTCTGGAACGCATTGCCACGCAACCTAAAAGCGACCTATGAACTGACCAACTTCCGTAAACTACTAAAGACCCATCTCTTCGACAAGATATACCACAAAGATCAAATCATGTGAAACATATTTCCAGAAATGTTAATAATGCCTTCTATTATATTACTATCATGCATTCCATTACCATGCAATCCAACATCCTTCTGTAACACCAAATGTCTGTTCTCTTCTCATTTCCATTATCCATGATGTTTTGTAAGCCACATTGCGCCTACTACTACTACTACTTGACATTTCTAAAGCGCTACTAGGGTTACGCAGCGCTGTACAATTTAACTGCAAAGAGGTGGGAAAATGTGGGATACAAGTGCAATAAATAAATAAAATTCTTCTTTTACCACTATAAAATCTAAGCGATTTAAGGTAAAAAAAATAACTTTTATCCTGAAATAGCAGTACACGTTGAAAAGGAAATTTTAACACAAAATTCATGCCTAGAGCCAAGGAGTGGAGGAGTGGCCTAGTGGTTAGGGTAGTGGACTTTGGTCCTGGGGAACTGAAGAACTGAGTTCAATTCCCACTTCAGGCACAGGCAGCAAATTGTGACTCTGGGCAAGTCACTTAACCCTCCATTGCCCCACGTAAGCTGCATTGAGCCTGCCATGTATGGGAAAGTGCGGGGTACAAATATAACAAAAATAAAATAGTACCTGAAGCCTGATTAATCTGAGCAGAAAATGATACAATAACCTTAAGAAAAGAATTAAGAGTCTGCAAGGCCTCCCATATGGAATCCATTGTGACAACTTAGGTCTCACCAACTCCGACAGCTGAAGCAAACAGGCAGTGACTCCCCAGATGGGGGCTGTGTGCTCACAGTTTATTGTATCAGTTGCAAGACAGAAACCGCAGCAGGGGACCCCTCCAGCAATTCTGGAAACGGCTTACTTCCAGCCAACAACAGGCTCTACAGTCCTGCTGTGTATGCACTCACTGGCTACGGAGGTATTGCCTGAATGACAGGGCTCAATGAAGTTCCATCTCTACTGCTGCCAACAAACAAATCTGGAAGCGGAGTGGAAGCCGCCGAAATGCTGAAGCTCTCAAGAGTTGTTTGACGAAGTTCGGGTGAAGGATTGGGGTTAGAGGGAACCTGACACTCAGAACCTTTCCTCTTTCTCCTCACACTCCGAAGAGCTAGAGCACTCCCAGATTCACAAACAGCCATGTAAAGCAAAGCGTACAGTTGATGCGTCGTAGACAGCAGTCATCTTGGTCCCACTTAGTTTACCATCCTACAACTCATCCCCAGGGTTCTCAGCTGATTTATACATACCTAAAAGCAAGGATCAGCCTTTTCTATACCTGAGGCAGATATTCCAAATTTAAAATTTTTGAGTTCATTTTAGTTGTGAAGACAGGGGTTGCGTGGAGCAGTGGTACTGGTTCTCCTCAGAATCTGCCAGAGCCAAAGCTGGATAATCCGTAAATCAAGGTGGGAATAGGGAGGCCAGCAGACCAGTATCATCTCTAGACAGAAGATTTGGAATGGTGTCCCTTTCTATACAATGAAAGATTATCCCCCCTAATTCTATAACAGGGTGTCCATATTTACATGCAATTTGGGCACAATAAATGTACAGAATATGCTACTTTTGTGGGTCAATGTATGTTTATATGTATAAGTGGCAGCAAAATACCTAAGTATTATTCTGTAAAGGTGCGGGTAAGTGGTATAGAACTAAATTCTATAAATGGTGCTGAAAAATTGAAGTACTATTCTATAAGGAAAAGGGAAATGGGACTTGATATACTGCCTTTCTGAGGTTTTTGCAACTACATTCAAAGCAGTTTACATATATTCAGGTACTTATTTTGTACCAGGGGCAATGGAGGGTTAAGTGAGTTGCCCAGGGTTACAAGGAGCTGCAGTGGGAATTGAACTCAGTTCCCTGGGATCAAAGTCCAGGGCACTAACCACTAGGCTACTCCTCCATTAGAACTAGGGGACTAGGACTTGATATACTGCCTTTCTGTCTTTTTTTTTTTTTTTTTGCAACTACATTCAAAGCAGTTTACATAATATATAGAGGTACTTATTTGTACTTGGGGCAATGGAGGGTTAAATGACTTGCCTAGAGTCGCAAGGAGCTGTAGTGGGAATCACACTGAGTTCCCCAGGAGCAAAGTCTGTTGCACTAACCACTAGGATACTCCTTTGTTATAGAATTAAGGGGATAATCTCTCATTGTATAGAAAAGGACACCATTTTCATACTCTGTGGTGGTTTTAATGTGGATCAGGTATTACAAAACCTAAGAGGGAGTGATTAACCAGCATGAATGTTGAGATTAGCGCAAATATGGACATCCCAGTTGAAAAGTCTGGACCCCAAGGGTTCAAATGATCAATAGGGGTCAATATCCAGCAGTGGTGATGATGGTATCAATTTATTTTCTATTTATTTATTAAGATTTATTTACCAATTTTTGAATCTGAGTCCTTTATAGAATAGCGCAATCTATGCTGTAACAATGTGTGAAAATTCTGGGAATGTCTGTGGAATGCCCCCCGAAGCGCCCCTGTTCATGTCCCCTTGAAATTTCATGCTATAGGAGTTCCGTGCACAGCGTTATAGAATACAATGTGCACGTAACTCCCAATTAATGCCAATCAATGCCAGTAATTAGATTGTAAGCTCTATTGAGCAGGGACTGTCTCTCTCTGTATCAGGTGTTCAGCGCTGCGTACGTCTGGTAGCGCTATACAAATGCTAATAATAATAATAATTGGTAGTTAGCAGCCAATTATTGGCACTAATTGGCTCATTAATCAATTAAGTGGTGCATGCAAATAGGCTATGTGTGCTGATTTGCACCAAACTTTAGTTGACATATAGAATCTGGGGAATAATGTGTAAATTCAACGGGAGCATTCACATGGGAGGGGCTGCCATTTATGGATCCAATTTATAGAACACAGTAACTTACATTCACTCTTGACACATTTGGGTGCTGACAGTTACTGGAGGTCTATGGCTGGTGTAACTGCAGGTAATTAAAACTAAGGTGTACCATTACCGGGTTACACTAATATTTTATAATGGAATTGGGGTGGCCTGATGCCATTATAAAATAGGCTTTGAGCACATGGCATTAGGTGCCTAAAAAGAGGCCTCACTTATAGAATTGCCTCATGTAGAGGCTTCAGTGTTCTGCAACTTAAACAGCTTTTGTGGTCAGCCATTCTCACTCAGAATTACCTTGTGGTTTTACCAGCAAGAATCATTTTACATGAGGACACAGAGTAAACGAATAGTTCGTGGAATGCTTCAGAAATGCTGAGAATATTTCTTCTTCGGTTGTAAGGTACTTTTAAAAACTTGTCCTACTACTCATATTAAATACATTCATATTCATAAATTATCCAAATGCAAAAAGATACAGAGAGACCAAAAGGATTATTCGGAAGGATATGTCTATAGTTGGCAACATCCAACACAGGATACTCAAGAGAATAACCGGCAGCAGAAAAGAGTTGGTTTTGCATTATCCACAGATTCATCAATTGAAGATGATGAAGAGCAAGGGGGGTCGAGAACAGAAGGACGGCCGTACGCAAGAGGATACAGAAAAAGAGAGATGTACAGAGGACCAAGGAGGTAGAGAGGGCGAGGACCACAAATGTATAGGGGGCCCAGCACCAGAACCAGACGAAGGGAAGATTCACTATAATTAACCTGTCACAATATCAATTAACAAAGAACGAAGAAGCGGTCCCACAAAAAGGATTATCCTTCATCCCTACAAGGAAACACCATCCGCTACAATTTAGAATAGATTTTGAAAAATGTATCAGGATCTTACAATTAAAACTATTTTTTGGTAAAGAAGAGGATACATCTCGGACATATTCCAACTGTGCCAGCAAAAGCACCTGGACCCCCCCCTGGCCCAATAGATCCAGTGATCAATGTGTTCCATCAGTCAGTGCTAAATGAGGTTGCAAAAATGGGACAACCAGAAGCACCAAATATAATCTATCGAGGGAACAAAAACAAGCACTGCAACAACTAAGTCGGGAATCGACAATAGTAATCCGACGGGCGGACAAGGAGGGGCCATAGTGGTGCAAGCAAAAGAAGATTATATGGCAGAAATATACAACCAACTGGGAGATGAGAAAACATATAAATTACTAGAAGAAGATCCCACTATGAACATCTTAACAACTTTACAAGGATTTACAAAAGTGGCGATGAAGGAAGGTTTCCTTACTCAAAAAGAAAATATTTTTTACAAGCAAGGACACCAATTTTTTACACGGTGCAAAAGATTCATAAAAATCTCACGAAGCCCCCAGGAAGACCAATAGTGTCAGCGCGTAACTCTCTATCGAAGCGCATTTGTCAATATGTGGACACTTTTTTGCGCCCATTAAAGACAGGTATACCGTCCTATATAAAGGACTCTACGCATTTTTTGAATCAACTTGGAAAAGTGAAGATCGCGGTAACAATGAAATTAGCAACTTTAGATGTGCGGGCATTATATACCTCAATCCCCCAAGAAGAAGCATTGGCAGTGACAAAAGATGCACTAGACTCGCGTGAAAGGCCATGGACAGTTCCTACATCATTCTTGCAACAACTAATAGAACTGGCGCTAAACAACAATTTTTTTCTGTTTGACGACCGATTATATTTACAGACATCAGGAATTGCAATGGGGGCTACGTTTGCCCCCTCGATAGCAAATCTGTTCATGGCCAGATTGGAGAAAATGCACGTTTATGAAGCCCTGGCATGGAGTAAAATCATTTATTGGGGATGTTCATAGATGATATTTTTGTACTGTGGTCAGGTACAGAACAAGAATTTGAACAATTTGTTAATAGTCTGAACAAGTATCATCCAACTATCGAATTTGACCACAGCATACATCTGAATCAAATTAACTTCTTAGACATTTGGATTCAAAAAGAGGGTCTTAAGTTACACACTGATCTGTACACCAAACCTACAGACAGCAATTCGCTACTAGCATTTGACAGCATGCATCCAAAACATCTTTTGGGTAATCTACCCTTTTCACAGTTCATACGTTATAGAAGAATATGCGATTCGACTCACAAATATAGAGAGAAATCAGAAGACTTGAGATGTAAATTCATAGAGCGGGGACACCCTAAAAAAAGCATAAATCAGGCACAGAAAAGAGCAAGATTCAATGATAGAGAGTGGTTATTACAAACAAGGGTTAGACAGCAGGATCCACACATTAACTGCATTTTGAAGTATACAAAAGAATCAGAAAAAATAACCTCAATAATAAAAAAACATTGGGTGATTATACAAACACAGGAGGTATTTAAAGATCAAAGACTCATGGTTTCTTATAGTAGAAACACAAATTTGCAAGACACTTTATGCAGGTCAGATGTGTGGACTACAACAGTAACCACTAGAGGAATGCAAAAGAAATGTGGCAGATGTAGCATTTGCCCCAACATACTTGAGGGTTCCACTCTGGTATGGCAACATGGTCAAAAAATAATAAAAGTAAGGGGACAATCGGACTGTGATTCGATTAATGTAATATATGCATATAGGTGTCCATGTAGTAAAATCTACATGTTATTTATTTTATTTATTTATTGCATTTGTACCCCACATTATCCCACCTCTTTGCATGCTCAATGTGGCTTACAGAGTAAGGTTATGATAGAGTCAAGACATGATTAGGCACACAACATGAAAGCTGAAAACGCGAATAATAGAACATAAACACGGCATTACTCATAAAAGACCAGAAGCACCTATGGCACTGCATTGTGTAAAAGAAGGCCATACTTTTGAGCAGATGAAATTCATAGTCTTAGAAGTGATATATAAGGGTAAGAGAGGGGGGGGGGGGGGATTATAAAACAACAATTATGGCAACATGAACAGCGATTGATATTTCAATTTAATACAATAACACCAAATGGAATGAATAAAAATGCAGAATGGAAGGCATTTTACTGAGAGGTCCCTTTAAAAGGCAGACAAAAGCTGATTGGCCCAGGTCAATGAGCGCGTCCGTTTAAATACCGCAGCCATCTTGGAGCAGGGAATCGGATGTATAAAAACTTTAGAAAAGAAAGATATGAAAGGAGAAAATAGATTTCCTGAAGCAGCGAAGACATTCGCGAAACAAGACGTTCTTGTTGAGGAATAACGGAGTACAAGATGAACAACGTTTCCAATCCATACGAACTACAATTAATGAAAGGCATGGAAAGCCCGCCGGAGAGATCAGCAGTGCATACCCACAACAAAAAGAAGAAAGCTCATCTGAGAGAAAAGCAGAGAGAGGAGATTTATCAACACCAGCCTGCTGGAAAATACAAAAGAAAACAAAAGATAAGTGTGGGTTTTGCATAGGGCAGTAGAATTACCCTGAGAGAAAAATGTATTAAAATGTGGTGTAAACATAGAGACATTATGGGTGAATTTAGTGTCCCATAGCTGAAGTAATGTGTTTTCACAGGGGAGGATGGTCTGAGGAGGGAGCGTGCCAATGGGAGGGTGCAAAACCATAAGTTGGCTCAGGGAATAGGAAGTGTTCATGTAACACTATTTTACCTTAGAGAAATTGTGAGAGTAATTTTATTGACCAGTGCTTGGTCAGCTATTGTCACACGGTAGAGTTTACATAAGTACATACATAAGTACATAAGTAATGCCACACTGGGAAAAGACCAAGGGTCCATCGAGCCCAGCATCCTGTCCACGACAGCGGCCAAACCAGGCCAAGGGCACCTGGCAAGCTTTCCAAACGTACAAACATTCTATACATGTTATTCCCGGAATTATGGATTTTTCCCAAGTCCATTTAGTAGCGGTTTATGGACTTGTCCTTTAGGAAACCGTCTAACCCCCTTTTAAACTCTGCCAAGCTAACTGCCTTCACCACGTTCTCCGGCAATGAATTCCAGAGTTTAATTACGCGTTGGGTGAAGAAACATTTTCTCCGATTTGTTTTAAATTTACTACACTGTAGTTTCATTGCATGCCCCCTAGTCCTAGTATTTTTGGAAAGTGTGAACAGACGCTTCACATCCACCTGTTCCACTCCACTCATTATTTTATATACCTCTATCATGTCTCCCCTAAGCCGTCTCTTCTCCAAGCTGAAAAGCCCTAGCCTCCTTAGTCTTTCTTCATAGAGAAGTCGCCCCATCCCCGCTATCATTTTAGTCGCCCTTCGCTGCACCTTTTCCAATTTCCATGCGTGTTAAAAGGGCAATTCTATAACTGGGCATCCTCGATTATGTGCCATTTCAGTGCATGTGGGATGGACATGAGCGGAGTCCAGGGGTGTAGCTACAGCCCAGGCCCACCCAATCTCAGCTCAGGCCCACCCAGTCTCTTTGACCCACCAATTGGTACCTGTCTTGTCTCTCTGACCTGCCAATCGGTACCTGTCTCTCTGATCTGCGAATTGGTACCTGTGTTCTTAAGCACTGATTAGGCTGCACAGCAGCATGCAGCCACGTGGAAGCCTCCAGCGCTGTGACAACAAGCAAAGAGAAGCCTTCCTGCCTGCCTTTTATATTGTTGCTGCAGTGTTCGTGAAATCGGTAACCAGGACCTGCTCGTATGCAGCTGTATCTGCTGCTGCATGCTGCTAGCTGGAGCCTGCTCCCAGACCCACGGCCCGTGCACAAAACGCCTGGCCCGGTGGCCCCCCACCTCTGGCCCACGTACACAGCGCCTATCTCCCCTCTGCAGCCTGCGCACACAGCGCCTGGTCCTCCTGGCCCATGCACACAGCGCCTGTGTCACCCCGCAGTCCAAGCACACACACTGCCTGTCTCGGTCCGCGCGCACACTGTCTGCCCCCTCCCCCCCCGCAGCCCATACACACTGGTCTGCCACGGCTCAGGTCTCCCCATACCAGGCAAACACACAGCGCACCGAGGAGTGTGCTCCTAGAACTCGGACTCCCACATGCACAATCATCAGGGCAGTAGACTTCTATGTGAAGCTCAAGACCGGGTAACATAATTTTTTTTTTACTATGTGTATTGCTGTTGGGTTGCTGGGTGGGGGTGGGCTCTGCACTACCCAGGTTTAAAAAACAATAATTAAATATAAAACTTTTTTTTGTTTTACCTGGGCAGTGCAGAGCTCACCCTCGCACAGAAATCCACTAACATTAAATATAAATGCTGGGTTTCTGGATGGGGGTGGGTTCTGTAGTACCCAGGATGTGTTTATAAAATAAAAAGGTTTTATATTTAATGCTGGTGTACATCAGGATAGGGGGAGAGAGAGATTGGGAAGGGCAGGGCAGATGCCAGACTAGGGGGTATGGGTAGGGGGCAGGGCTGATGCTAGGCCACTGGGAGGAGTGGGGGTAGGGAAGTGTAAGGCAGATTCCTGATTGGGGAGATAGAAAGGGAAGGGAAGGGAAGGGATGATGCCCTGCTACAGGACAATTTCAAATTCTTGGTCCTTTATTCTACAATTAATGATGGTTGATCTGCATTCTGCCTGTGACTGAGGAAAGAGATTCTGCTGGCATGTGGTGTGCATGGGGATCTATATTAGTCTGAGTCTGACTTGTCTGGCTTTTCAATGAGACATGTATTGCTATTTTGTATATTCACTGCTGCATTTATTGGTATTTGAGTGTTCAGAATTGGTGGTGTTAAAATTTGCAACATAGGTTCCGAATATGTGTGAGGTTTATGTTGATGTAGGACAGCTGTTGGCCAGACTGTATATTAAAAATCCATCATCAAGTGCATTATAAGGCATTATTTAGGATTATCCCAAGAAACAATACTCACACCTATACATACATACATAGTGCCCACCCATATTAGCTCTGGGCCCACCAAAAATGTCAG
The DNA here is from genome assembly GCF_901765095.1 of Microcaecilia unicolor. Lineage (NCBI taxonomy): Eukaryota > Metazoa > Chordata > Amphibia > Gymnophiona > Siphonopidae > Microcaecilia > Microcaecilia unicolor. Next base: position 598,500,016 of record NC_044032.1, read on the forward strand.
GTCTGGCTACGCCACTGGGGCGACCTGCCACTTTCATGGATAACTGTTGGATACTGTTAGTCAAATGCATCCCTGCCATATTTATACAACCACAGTTATGCCAGGTCTACGGATGGTATAACTGTAGGTGCAAAAGAATAGGCGTTCTGATGGCAGGTTAAGATAATATTCTATAATGGAATCTGGGCACCCAAATGCCATTATAGCCTAGGCTTTCACTGCATGGCACTGGGGAGCCTAAAAGGAAGCGCCCACTTGTAGAACTGCCATCTAAGTGGCTGTTTGGTAAGTGGTTAGCTACAATCAGAAGAATGTTTGAGATAGTGAATACAGTATGGATAATGAAGAGAATATGAACTGCTTTTGTGCTTTTTAACTAATGACATTCTTTATTTGAAGGTCTGTAAAGACAAAGATCCCTGAAGCATGTGGGAAAGAGGAACTCGAATTATAGCTACGTCATGCAAGGTTCCACGTTAGGAGTCATGGACAAAGAAAGGGATCTAGGTGTCGTCGTTGATGATAAGTTGAAACCTTCTGCTCAGTGTGCTGCTGCGGCTAAGAAAGCAAATTGAATGTTAGGTATTATTAGGAAAGGAATGGAAAACAAAAATGAGGATGTTATAATGCCTTTGTATCGCTCCATGGTTCGACCGCACCTCAAATATTGTGTTCAATTCTGGTCGCCGTATCTCAAAAAAGATACAGTGGAATTAGAAAAGGTGTAGAAAAGGGTGACGAAAATGATAAAGGGGATAGGATGACTTCCCTATGAGGAAAGGCTAAAGCAGCTAGGGCTCTTCAACTTGGAGAAAAGGCGGCTGAGGGGAGATATGACAGAGGTCTATAAAATAATGAGTGGAGTTGAACGGGTAGATGTGAAGCGTCTGTTCACGCTTTCCAAAAATACTAGGACTAGGGGGCATGCGATGAAGCTACAATGTAGTAAATTTAAAACGAATTGGAGAAAATCTTTCTTCACTCAACGTGTAATTAAACTCTGGAATTCGTTGCCAGAGAATGTGGTAAAGGCGGTTAGTTTAGCGGAGTTTAAAATGGTTTGGACGGCTTCCTAAAGGAAAAGTCCATAGACCGTTATTAAATGGACTTGGGGAAAATCCACTATTTCTGGGATAAGCAGTATCAAATGTTTTGTACTTTTTTGGGATCTTGCCAGGTATTTGTGATCTGGATTGGCCACTGTTGGAAACAGGATGCTGGGCTTGATGGACCTTTGGTCTTTCCCACTATGGCAATATTTATGTACTTATAAGCAGTCCAAGTGGAACACTGTTAATGTGGGATGAAGACAGAGGAAGAGTAATCAGGAGCTCCCTATCAAGTTGAGTATCTCTTTCACAAAACTCCGGTAAGCACTAACGCGTGATTACTGCAGCAAAAAATGACTTATCGTGGGACGCGCTGAGGCATCCAGCGGTAATTTTGGAATGTGCAGACACTACCCATATGGTCAAAAATAAAATTTATTTTTTAGCGCTGGGGGTGGGTCTGGGGGTGGAGAGTGGACATGTTCAGCACTAATAGGTTAGCACCTGGGCATGGCTGTGCGCTAATCGATTAAGGGAGGTGTAGTACGTGCAGTGGTGTGCTGGAGCAGGCTCTCACAGGCTCTCGAGAGCCGTTTGTTAAGTTTTTAAGAATTTTGGGAGCCAGTTCTCCATGGCTACTTTAACAAATGGATCCCAAAATGTGGGCTTGGGCCCCTCCTGAATTCTCTTTTACTTTGCTGGCGAGAGAGAGCCCCCTGTTAACAATTTACCAGCACACCCCTGAGTACGTGAGTCCCTTCCGCCTACATAATGAGTAGCAGTAGGGGTTCATGTGCCACGTTTTAATGGCAAAATTAGCATTTGGCCATTAATTAAAAAAATAGAAAATTTGGCCATTTCCCCCCAGTGGTAAAAATGGCCTTAGCGCATGGGAAAGACCCGCGTAAGGGCATACTAAGACCACATTTTACTGCTGTTTGGTAAAGGGGCCCTAAGTTTGGCCTTTTAATGAAATTTTCTAAATGAAAACGCTGTGAGAAATAGTTGGAATTTATTGTAAGAAAGAAGAGTGTGATAATATATTATAATTGAAACATAAGAGCAAACAACTTGTAAGGACATTTCAGCTGAAAAGTAAGAATGAATCAAGAAAATGGCATTTAAATTAAAATGTTTAGACCAGTGATGTAATAGGAGGTTGTTACAGCAATTACAATTGTTTATTATGGACACTGAGGCCTTTTCCTTCATATCAGACAAAATATAACATCAAAATCAAAATAATAAAGTTGTATTTTGATTGGGTGGAGTGGAACAGGTGGATGTGAAGCGTCTGTTCACGCTTTCCAAAAATACTAGGACTAGGGGGCATGCGATTAAACTACAGTGTAGTAAATTTAAAACAAATCGGAGAAATGTTTTCTTCACCCAACGTGTAATTAAACTCTGGAATTCATTGCCGGAAAATGTGGTGAAGGCGGTTAGCTTAGCAAAGTTTAAAAAGGGGTTGGACGGTTTCCTAAAGGACAAGTACATAAACCGCTACTAAACGGACTTGGAAAAATCCAAAATTCCAGGAATAACATGTATAGAATGTTTGTACGTTTGGGAAGCTTGCCAGGTACCCTTGGCATGGATTGGCCGCTGTCGTGGACAAGATGCTGGGCTCGATGGACCCTTGGTCTTTTCCCAGTATGGCATTACTTACGTACTTATGTACTATATTAGACACAACCCCCCCCCCTTTCCATACTGAGCCTCCACTGCTCTGTCTGGCACTGTCACATCTTCAAAATGGCTGCTAAGACATCCTGTGATAGTCTTGTGAGACTGCTGAGATCCACGAGACTGCCTCAGGAAGTCTCAGCAGCCATTAAGAAGAAGCGGCCATGCCGGGTAGAGCAGTGGTGTCGGGCAGGAAAGATTAGGGTTCTTTCCTGCCTCTGAAGAGGCCACTAGATCACCAGGGCTCTTCAAGGTAGGCCTGGGAGGCTGTAGTGTGCAGGGAGTGCTGGAAACAAAGGGGGTGGCAGTGAGGGGCCCAATGACCCCTATTCCCGGGGGCCAGAACACTGTCAGTTCGTCCCTGCTGTAAAGTGCCAAGGTGGTTTGTAAACATATTCACCGCCATTGTCTGTAAAGTGCCGAGGTGGTCTGTAAACATATTCACTGGCATTATCTGGATAGTTATTTATTATTATTTATTGCATTTGTATCCCACATTTTCCCCACCTTTTTGCGGGTTCAGTGTGGCTTACAATATGATATAAATGATGGAAATACAATTTGTAACAACTTGGTTATGGATTACATTGTGTAGAGTTAAGCGAGACAGTCGAAGTAACGTTAAGGAATATAACAATGGAACACAGACATTGAAACATTGGAAGAGGACAATGGGAGGCTTAAAGGGCAATATTTAGGCATGAAGACATATGGTATACATATTTCTCTGAGTGGAGGTATGAGTGATGTGAGATTACGGGGATGAGATTGCAGAAGTGGATGTATGATGCATTAGTGAACAGTGAGTGTGGACTTTATGTGTTTTGGCTCTTTCCGTATATTTTTTCAAAAAGATGGGTCTTCAATAATTTGCGGAAGGAAGCTTGTTCGTGGATCGCTCTTAAGTTGTGCGGCAGTGTATTCCAAAACTGCGTGCTTATGTGAGAGAAGGTTGACGCGTGTAGCGTCTTGTATTTCAGGCCCTTGCAATTGGGGAAGTGAAGGTCGAGGAAAGTTCGAGATGATCTTTTGGCGTTTCTGGGTGGTAAGTCTATTAGCTCAGACATGTAGGCTGGGGCTTCGCCGTGAATGATTTTGTGGACTAATGTGCATACTTTAAAAGTGACGCGTTCCTTGAGTGGTAGCCAGTGTAGTTTCTCTCGTAATGGCTTTGCACTTTCATATTTTGGTTTTCCGAAGATGAGTCTGGCTGCTGTATTCTGGGCTGTTTGAAGTTTCCTCAGTATTTGCTCTTTGCAGCCAGCGTATAGTGAGTTGCAGTAATCCAGATGGCTGAGTACGAGGGATTGCACTAGGCTGCGAAAGACGGATCTTGGGAAGAATGGTCTTATCCTTTTCAATTTCCACATGCAGTAGAACATCTTTTTAGTTATGTTGTTTGCGTGAGTTTCGAGTGTTAGGTGGCGGTCGATGGTGACTCCAAGGATTTTCAGTTACACTATTCCAGGGCAAAGTCACTTCCGGTTTCTACCAGTTTTAGTAATTAGACTTAAAGAAACCCTTATATTTTCTTCTAACATATAGTGCAGTGTGTTCATAATCTCTATCTCTTTTTATTCTGTTTTTTTAATATGCTAATAGTGCTTAATAGGTGGGGGTTTCCTCCACAGGACTCGCACAAGATATGTGCGCTAACCACTGATGCATGGAGATCGGAGTTTAATCCCGAGTTTAGGGAGCAGTATGGGACTGCAGTATTGATTTTAACTACACTGAGGATGGGGATCCCCTCCCCACAGGACTATGATACATCTGAACACTTCAAGGTGATTTAGATTGAACACAACAAGGTAGGGAGGTGGTGTGCAATGATGTTTGAAAAGGGTTTCCGTTAGCGCACATATCTTGTGCAAGTCCTGTGGAGGAAACCCCCACCTACTGAGCACTATTAGCATATTAAAAAACAGAATAAAAAGAGATAGAGATTATGAACACACTGCACTGTATGGTAGAAGAAAATATAAGGGTTTCTTTAAGTCTATTTAATTATCTGGATAGTGTCAAGGTGCTTTATAAAGAGATTGACTGTCATTATCTGGATAGTGTTGAGATGTTCTGTAAAGATATTCCTTTAAGTAAACTGGACTCAACCACAATATTACCCAGAATACTGTTAAATACCATGAATATGGTTGTTATGTTGTGGTGCTTGGTCATCTATATGAATAATGGAGGAAAAAGCCTCGGTATGTCCCCAGTCAGTATTTCATTGCTTTATATGACTCTTGAGGTCGAACTCTTCATTGGCTTAAAAACCTGCATGTAAGTTTCCTAATTTATTTTTTCATTTCACTCTTGACTTAATTGCTTTATTAGTATATGTACCATTAATGTCAATTTAATTTAAATCTGATTTCAGCATATAACACTTATCTTTATGGATATTTAGGTTACAAACTTTGGAACCTAAAAGACTGAACACAGTGATCCCATGGGCGACGTTTCTTTAAGTTCATCATGATTTGGGTAACATCCCTTTAACATTTCAGTCAATAGCTACCATTTGAATTAATGAGCGTCAATAAATTCGAGCGCCTTCTTTAAATGATCAGTTGAAACCAGCGGAGAGAAGATATGCTGCATATCATAAGTAAGTTCTTACAGCGTCTCTGCATAATCAGGTCAAAAAACAAAAAGAGAGTGGTTGTCCTTACAACACTGGGTTGGAAAAAGTTTTTTTTAGTGGGGGTGTGAATTTAAAGATTAACGCGTGATTTTCTGAAGTACTAGACATTGTAAGGGGAGGATAGCCAATTGACGTGGTATCATTATTATATATTTTTTCAGATGAGAGCATAAGCATGAGGTTTCCGTCATAAAGCCGATACGGTGAAATGGGACCCAGTCAGATGGACCATAAAGATAAGTGCTCTATGCTGAAATCAGATTTAAATTAAATTGACATTGTGGAGGAGTGGCCTAGTGGTTAGGGTGGTGGACTTTGGTCGTGGGGAACTGAAGACCTGAGTTCAATTCCCACTTGGCACAGGCAGCTCCTTGTGACTCTGGGCAAGTCACATAACCCTCCATTGCCCCAGGTACAAATAAGTACCTGTATACAATATGTAAGCTGCATTGAGCCTCCCATGAGTGGGAAAGTGTGGGGTACAAATGTAACAAAAATAAATTAATGTTACATATACTAATAAAGCAATTAAGTCAAAGGTGAAAAGAAAAAATAAATTAGGAAACTTACATGAAGGTTTTTTAAGCTAATGAGAGTCATATAAAGCAATGAAATGCTGACTGGGGACATACAGAGGCTTTTCCCTCCATTATTCATATAGATGAGCAAGCACCACGACATAACAACCATATTCATAATATTTAACTGTAAAGATATTCACCAGCATTATTCAGAAAGTGCTGAGGCGGTCTTTAAAGATACTCACTGGAATTATCTGGAAAATGCTGAGGTGGTCTGTAAACATATTCACCAGCATTATCTGGATAGTGCTAAGATGGTTTGTAAAAATATTCACTGGCATTATCCAGATAGTGCCAATGAATATCTGTCTTGATGGGACTTATCTGGGTAGATAACTCTTTTTAAATGTTGACTCCATAGTAGTCATAAAACGATGAGTCACTATAGGGGGGAGGAAGTTTTCATCTTTGTGGCCCCACAGTGGATTCCGGTGCTGATCTACCAGTTACCCAAATCATAGGGGACTACATCTGAATTGGTACCTGTGAGTTTTCTCTAGATCACAGCAAAAGAGGGAAAAGCAACTGTGGCAATGTCTGCCAGCTGAAGGAACGGTGCTGAGGTTGAGTCTCAAGGAAGACTGCCCTTCTGGCTGGTGAGGTATGGGTATGTTGCCCAGGAATGCTTTTGGTGAATGTTCAGGATTGTTTAAAAAATAATATTCTTTTGGGCATATTTGGCTCACTCTACCTTTATTTGCATAGCTGTACATTTAAAATAGTTGTTTTAGCATTAAAAAGTAATTAATGACTAGATTAGTAGACTTTCTTGAGTATATATGCGTTCACTTTGTTTTCCTTTCACTGTTGCAAATAAATAACTATTGTGTGTTAACGCTGGAGGCTCATATAATCAACATTTCACGAGAAAATCAATTAAAAGGGTTTTTCTAATTCTATTAGAATTTCTCTTTCAGAAACTGGAACAGACATAGGCAAGCCAGGAGGCAAGGATATTGTTTTCCCAAAGGCCATTGAGGTGGGAGTATTCAAAGGTGCCAATGCCATTTCACCTGGACACAGTCAATTAAGCATTATTATTGTACTGTCTGGAGACTCCATGTGATCAATGAGCAGTCCTTTTGTCTGGATCATCCTTTGCTTATCTGTCTCCAGGTAACTAGCTCCCATGTCCACTTTATCCTTCTATCAGCAGGATGTGGAGTAATTTGTCTGAATAGTTCTTATTATCTTAAATCACTTCGGTCACACATGAAGCCTTTGAGTCACTTTTCTTTTTCTTCTTGGTGGGCTTTATTTTTACAACGGTCAGGTCTTGTATTCTCCTGTCTGTGTAAACAGTTTGGGGGAAAAGCAGGAACAAATCATGTTAAAAATTAGAGATGGTGCAAGTTATCTCAGTAAAAACAGTATTTATGAAGCTAGGGAATTTTCTTTCAATTATATCACTAGTCAAAATAATTTACAACTGTGTTCTTTGTGAATCTCTCTCCCCAATATGTTATCTCTGTCTTTCTTCCACCAGTAAAGAATGCTGTCACAAGAACCACCTTTCATAACTCTCTGTCTCCATCTGGTGTCTGAACTGGTTTCTAGTCTTCATCTAGGTTACCTTAGAAATCCTCATCTTTGTTTTCTGAATCCATCAGTTCATGTGCCCCTTCTCATCTTTGCTTTTACCTTCAGCTAATAATGTTGTACACAATGCCCATTAATTTTGATACAGCTTTCTTTCTAATAGCTGTCTTTGATTCAGGAAACGGTATTGGCATGACAATTAGTATATTTATTGTAAAAGTAATACACAGGGAGGGTAACTTTCAAAGGGATCTAGCTGGGTAAATGAGTGTAGAGACCTCTAGAGGCTCTACCAGGTAACAGTTTATATTGACTACAGCAAGGAAATTTCTGTGTTAAGAAGGGGGGGGGGGGATGAGAGGTAGGACAGTAGCAAGCAGATTCAGCCATACAGATCACAATGGAGGCATGGTGCCTTATTTGTGTCCCCATTTATTGCCTCCACTGCTTGGCCAATATCTCCCATTCATTTTCCTACACCCCCACCAAGCACACCTATTCACCTCCTTGTACCTACCTGACGGATGCCCTGGTGGTCTAGGATAGGACAGGCAGCGTGATCCTCAGTGAATACTGCTTGTGTTGGCCCCATGTTCAAAATGATGGTTGCAACCTCAAGCAGTATTTAAGGGTCCTTTTACTAAAAGGCGGTAGGGCTACTATGTGGGTAGATGCAGAGAAACAGCACTACTGTGGGGCGTGGCTGGATGACCTGTGGTAGTTTTGGCTTTAGAGCACACCGTTTCCCCGAGCTAGAAAATAGAAATTGTTTTCAAGCATGGTGGGTGGGGAGTAGGCATGCCTGGTAGTAATTGGGCAGTACATGCCCACTACTGAGCACTGCCTGATTACTGTTGGATTAGCATTTATTTTAGTTACATTTGTACCCTGTGCTTTCCCACTCATGGCAGGCTCAATGTGGCTTACGTATGCAGGTACTTATTTGTACCTGGGACAATGGAGGGTTAAGTGACTTGCCCAGAGGCACAAGGAGCTGCCTGTGCCTGAAGTGGGAATCAAACTCATTTCCCCAGAACCAGAGTCCACCACCCTAACCACTAGGCCACTCCTCCACTCCCATGTGAGCCCTTACTGTGAAGTAAGTAGGTGGTGGTAAGGGCTCAGGCAGTAATGGCCACATGCTAATTATAAAATTAGTGCCAATTGGAAAAAAAAGCTTTTAACAGCCGTGGTAAAAAGTGGCCTCGGTATGCAGCAATCCCACTTGCCAACATTACCACAGCCCACTTTTTACTGCGACTCTGGAAAAGGACCCCTATGTGTGTTTTAGCATTTAACGTGTACAGGGCTGCTAAGATACCTCAAAATGGACATGTACTATACAGCTTAATACGTACCCCCAGTTATATCTTATTGGAGTTCCTATTTCAGTTTTTGTCTGCATGCTTTCTTTCCTTGTCTGTGGTCTCTTAGCCTTGTGTTTGGTGAGGGTCTGTCTGTTTTCTGTGTGTGTGTCCAGGTGAGGTATTCTTCTACGGGCCGATATTCAAAACCATTTAACTGGCCAGGAACGGCACCTGGCCAGTTAAATGGTACTTAGCTGGCTAAATGCTGATATTCAGCGGGAGCAGGGCCGCTGAGAAGGGGGGGGGGGCAAAATTCCCTGGGCCCAACCCCCAAGAGTGAATAAAAATCATGACATACTGGAGGTTTTTATGCTGATGATGCGAGTACTTCGTAAAGTGTACAACAGTGTAACTGTGAAGTTACTTCATGATATGTGAAGCTTTTCCTCCAGATCTATCTGATCGTAACACGCTGTTTATAGAAGAAAGGATTCCAGTATTTGATTAGCCTACTTACAATGTGAACACAATACGTAATAAAACATTTTAATTGACAGTGAAGGGTACAAGCAAAGATGGAATATATAGATAGATAAGAGAATAAGAAGAGTTAGAATGCTTTTGAATATCAGCCTCTACCTGCAACCTTGTACTGTTTGTGCTCTACAAATATCGGTCTGCACTCTCAACATGGAAACAATGTGCTGTATCAAACACTAACACATGCTATTTACCATTTTGCAGGTGAAATACAATTGTAATCTTTTCTATTAGTGCTACATCATCTTTATTAAAAGTTATTTTGCAGTGTGATGAATACATTTATAAGCAGTTAGGGTTCTAATCCAGGCATCCTTGCTTTCTGGTTTCAATGTCATCCCTACCTTAACCTCACTAACAACACAGTAAATCTGTGGACAGATTCAAAATGATATGTGAACTAAGTTGTGAAGATCCCTATGAGCAGTGTGAGAAAAATCTGTGTGATTGTTTTCTAGAATGTCAATAGGAGGACAAATTAAATGCATCCTTTCATAATAAAAGTCAGTGTGTAGCCCGTAAGCCTATGGGTTGCAGGTTTATCTGCTTCATGCTTGGTTACCTTGGAGAAAGAAGGGATCTAGTTGGTTAGATTCCGGAACTGTGAGTCAGGAGAATTCTTCATTGTGAGGTCAAGATTCTCCTTTGCATCTATCTGCCTTTGTGGGAAAAAGGTGTGTGTTCTACTCTGGCTTCCCTGGTCAACAAATTAAGATAACCCTTTTTAAGGACTCTATTGCTGAAGATTTAAGAGGGCTTGGAAAGCTCAGCTCTTTCACAAGAAGAGTATTTTGACATCCAAAAAAAAAGAGGCAATGAACTTCTGGAAGTGCTGTAAAGCACTATCTACTGCATAGAAGATAATTTCTCCGTATTGTGCTTGGGCACCCCCTGCTCTGTGCTTCTCTTTTCTGGCAGTAGGTGGTAAAGAAACCCAATACATGAAATATAGAAAGAGATAAAAATGAACAAAAGTAGTGAAGCAAAAATCAAGATTGTCGCCCTTGTTTATCAGTGCTGGCAAAATGGTAGAAACTATTGCAAAGAACAAAATTACCAAACAGAGAAGTAACATAGTAACATAGTAGATGACGGCAGAAAAAGACCTGCACGGTCCATCCAGTCTGCCCAACAAGATAAACTCATATGTGCCACTTTTTGTGTATACCTTATTTTGATTTGTACCTGTCTTTTTCAGGGCACATACCATATAAGTCTGCCCAGCACTATCCCCACCTCCCAACCACCAGACCCGCCCCCCACCACCGGCTCTGGCACAGACCATATAAGTCTGCCCAGCACTATCCCCGCCTCCCAACCACCAGCCCCGCCTCCCACCACCGGCTCTGGCACAAGTAGTTTAAGGGGACAATGCCAACATGGATTTGGAAAAGGGAAGGCTTCCCTCACCACACTATTATGTTCTTTTAAAGACTTGAATAAACGTATTGCTAAAACAATCCGGTTGATGATAATGTGTCTGGATTTTCAGAAAATATTCGACCAAGTCTCTCCTAAGAGACTCCTAAGGAAATTTAAAAGCCATGGGATAGGAGGCAATTCCTTATTGTGAAGTGGGAACTAGTTAAAAGACAGAAAACAGAGTAGGGCTAAATTGTCAATTTTCCAAATAGAGAAAGGTGAACAGCTGAGGACCTTGCAAGACTGGGAGACTGGGCATCCAAATGGCAGATGACATTTAATGTGGATAAGTGCAAAATGATGCACATATTGGACTAAATTCAGTAAATCATGCTGAAAAATTGGTATGAAAAAAATTATGTGTTGAGCGGTATTCTATAAAGGGTATCCACACTATGAAAAATAGTGCCTATGCACCTAATCCGCACCTAGCTTAAATTGCCTACATAAATTACGTGCGTAAATCCTAGGATGCATATTATTTTGTAGACATGTTTAGGGGTGGAGGAGTGGCCTAGTGGTTAGGGTGGTGGACTTTGGTCCTGAGGAACTGAGTTCAATTCCCACTTCAGGCACAGCCAGCTCTTTGTGACTCTGGGCAAGTTACTTAACCCTCCATTGCCCCATGTAAGCCACATTAAGCCTGCCATGAGTGGGAAAGCACAGGGTACTAATGTAACAAAACAAAAAATTACATACATTCTTATAGAATATGCCCAATCTGCACCTAATTTAGGCACTGGCATTTACTCCTGCTGAAAGCAGGTGTAAATGCAGGTGATTTAAGTTAGGCGCTATTCTATATAGTGTGGATGCTCCTTATAGAATACTGTTCAACACATATTTTTTCCACGCTGATTTTTTTGGTACAATTTACTGAATCTAGTCCACTGCATTGTTCCCTCTAAGCTGAGCAGGAGTCGTCCAACTGCATTGCTGCCAGGGGGGGGGGGGGGGGGAGGGGTCATTATTGTGTTTTCAATTTCTAGAGACAGGCAGGTTCCCTGGACTCCTGCAGAGCTTGCCTGTCCCTTGTTATTGAAAATGTGATAGTGAAACAGCATCACCTACTAGGCTGAGGACTCCTGCTCAACTTAGAGGGAAGAGTGGTCCATTGTGTGCAATTTTGATCACTACATTTCAGAAAAGATGAAGAGGAATTAGAAAAGGTACAGAGAAAGGTAGCCAACATGATAAAGGAGAAGGGAGCATCAGTGCTGTTCAGCTTGGAGAAAAGATGATTAAAGAGAGATATGATAGAGGTCTACAAAATAATGAGAAGGGTGGAACGGGTAAAACGCAAATTGATTGCTCTTTCAAAAAGTACAAAGACTGGAGGACACACATAGTAACATGGTAGATGATGGCAGAAAAAGACCTGCACGGTCCATCCAGTCTGCCCAAGAAGACAAATTCATATGTGCTACTTTTTTATTTGTACTGTCCTCTTCAGTGCACAGACCGTATAAGTCTGGCCAGCCCTATCCCCGCCTCCCAACCACCAACCCCACCTCCCAACCACCAGCTCTGGCACAGACCGTATAAGTCTGCCCAGCACTATCCCTGCCTCCCACCACCGGCTCTGGCACAGACCGTATAAGTCTGCCCAGCACTAGCCCCGCCTCCCAACCACCAGCTCTGCCACCCATTCTAGGCTAAGCTCCTGAGGATCCCTTCCTTCTGCACAGGATTCCTTTATCCCACCCTAAGCAGTACACTCATAAAGCAAATAGGAGAAAATATTTTTTTTTACTGAAGAAATAGTTAAGCTCTAGAACTCAGTACCCATGATGTGATAAAAGCAGTTAAACATAGCTGGGTTAAATAAAGTTCCGGACAAGTTCCTGGAAGAAAAGTCCATTATTTGGTATCAAAGTAGACCTGCTGCAGCTCACGATGCTGCCCGATTACCACTGGGTAGCCCTCTGCAGAAATATTTTTTCAATATTTCCGCTAGTGCCGGAAATGGCGCTCACTGGCACACTGAAATATTTCGTGCAGATATTGCCTTGATGCAGATCTGATGGGCAAAACGTTGTCAGTGTTTTATTCATAAATGGATTTTTTGGTGTAGGCAACATGCTTAGACAAGACATCATTAGCACAGATGCACTAATACCACCTCTTGAGGCAGCATATGGAGGGCAATTCAGTAAAGAGGAGCCTGTTTTAGGCACCAAGAAGGTGCCTATCTGGAGCCTATTCTATAAGGGAAAGTAGAAGCCTACTTTTCTGTATAGAATACTAGTGTACCAGTACAAATATGTTTGTAAAATCTACCCCCCCCACCCTCTGTTTACTAAGCCACGTAGCAATGCTGACACAGCCCATTCAAAGTGAACGGGCTGTGTCGGTAGTAGCGCATGGCAGCCACTAGCGCGGTTTATTAAACATGGGGTAAGTGTGACCACTTACACCAGCCATAGAGCTACTGTAAATTCTTGCATCTAGATTGCTGAAAAATATATGTAAATGTGGGGCCCAATATTCAGCCGGTGGTGATCCAACATTTTGCAGACTGCCACTGGCTTCAATCCTGGAAATTCAATGCACGACCATATCCGGGCACTGGCATTGGATTTCCAGGTTTCTGTAGCTGGTTAACACATGGCGATATTCAGTGCAATATTCAGCATTTAACCCTCTATGGGTTACCACATAAAGGGACCCTATTACTAAAGGGTTGCTGCGTGGCAACCCAGAGCTACCGCTGGCCCAACATGGGTGCCGATGGTAGTTCCGCCCCCAGCACGCACCATTTCTGGTGCTAGCGAAAATATTGAAAAAATATTTCTGCAGGCGGTTAGTGTGTCCCCCAAAAAGGCCACACGGCAAGTGTGGAATTACTGCGTGGCCATTTCGTTTTTGGCTATTTTCACCCGCTGCAGTAAAAGGGGCCCTGGCGCATGACAAAAATAGCCACCGCTGCTAGTGCAGGCCCCCTCTTTTAATGCAGCTTAGTAAAAGGTCCTCTTAGATAGGACTGACTTTATGCAGTGCTGTTTTTGGAGTGGAGGAGTAGCCTAATGGTTAGGGCAGTGGCCTGTGAACCGGCAAAACTGGGTTTGATTCTCACTGCAGTTCCTTGTAACTCTGGGTAAGTAAACAAGTACCTGTAAATAGTATGTAAACTGCTTTGATTGTAACCACAGAAAGATGATATATAAAATTCCATCCCCTTTATCCAGTTAAGTGCTGAATATCAGCACTTAACCAGCCAAGTAGTAACAGCATCCCACCAAATACCCAATTTTTGGTTTAGCTTTATCTGGTTATTTTCAGTGGCACTAACCTGTTAAATGTGGTTAGCCCTAAACAGATGATTTAACTGTCTAGGAGCCATTTCTGGCCAGTTAAATTGCTTTAAATATCAACCCCTATATATTCAATAATTTATGCATATAACTCTGTGACCCACCCACGCTCCTTACAGACTCGGTCCATGTGTATGTCATCTTCAAACTAAGTGATGTTTTATTTAGGTGTCATTTTATAAAATAGTGCATAGCCAGAATATTGGCATGTATGTGCACATATACGTATGTATATGCTAGTATCATGGTCATTATTCTTGTTCTGGGCACCTAAACATTGGCACTCTCTTCACAGAATTACAGCCTAAGTGCACACTGTACATTTGACAGTGTAAGCTACTTCCAATGCATTAACTGCTGTGTGCAATCCACACCCAATCTCTGCCTGTATTCCTCCCAGTGCCTGTACCATCCCTCACTAAGTAGATTACTACTACTACTACTATTTAGCATTTCTATAGCGCTACAAGGCGTACGCAGCGCTGCACAAACATTGGAGTTTTACTACACTGGCTATTTTAGCCCAGGGTAGCCATTAATACAGGTCCTTGTATTTTTGGTGGAAACCAAAACTTTGCAGTTTGTCCCATAGCTCCCTCTCTAGAAGTCACTGGAGCCATTTTAAGAGTAAAGCTGGCATGGGCATGCGTGACTGGGATTGTTCCTGCTCCAACTATACCACTAGAACACCATCAGGCTCATTTTCGAAAGAGAAGGACGCCCATCTTTCGACACAAATTGGAAGATAGGCGTGATTCTCATAGGGTCGTCCAAATCGGTATAATCAAAAGCCGATTTTGGGAGTCCTCAACTGCTTTCAGTCGCAGTTCAAGGGGCATATCAGAGGCGTAGCGAAGGCGGGACTTGGGCGTGCCTAACACATGGATGTTCTTGACTCATAATGGAAAAAAAAGGGCGTCCCTGACGAGCACTTGGACGACTTTACCTGGTTGTGTTTTTCTTACGCCCAAGCCACAAAAAGGTGCCCGAACTGACCAGATGACCACCAGAGAGAATCAGGGATGACCTCCCCTTACTCCCCCAGCGGTCACTAACCCCCTCCCACCCTCAAAAAACATCTTTCAAAATATTTTTTGCCAGCCTCTATGCCAGCCTCAGATGTCATACTCAGGTCCATGACAGCAGTATGCAGGTCCCTGGAGCAGTTTTAGTGGATACTGCAGTGCACTTCAGGCAGGCAGACCCAGGCCCATGCCCCCCCCTACCTGTTACATTTGTGGAGGAAACAGCGAGCCCTCCAAAACCCACCACAAACCCACTGTACCCACATCTAGGTGACCCCCTTCACCCGTAAGGGCTATGGTAGTGGTGTACAGTTGTGGGTAGTGGGTTTTGGGGGGGGCTCAGCACACAAAGTAGGGGAGCTATGTTCCTGGGAGCAATTTATGAAGTTCACTGCACTGCCCCCTAGGGTGCTTGGTTGGTGTCCTGGCATGTCAGGGGGACCAGTGCACTAGAAATGCTGGCTCCTCCTATGACCAAAGGGCTTGCATTTGGTCATTTCTGAGATGGGCATCCTTGGTTTCCATTATCGTCGATCTAACGAAGAAGGGCAACCTTTGAAAGCTAATCAAGAAATATATTAAGTTATGTCCAATAAAAAGGTATCATCTTATTTTCTTTTCTATGTTTTAGTTTGTTTTATTTCTATTGATTACCTTTAAAAGTGGACTAACACAGCTACCACACCTCTCTACTCATTATTGCCGAAAATCAGAAATGACCAAGTCTAGGGACGACCATCTCTAAGGATGACCTATTTTTCAAGATTTGGGCGTCCCTTTCAATTATTCCCCTCCATGTCTTGTAAGGTAGGCCTGATGTGGGGGAGGGGGAATCACTTATGGGTGGGTAGGAGGAGGCAATTGGGAGGTCCAGGAGGGGAGGTACTCTTGTTTAGGGGGAGGGAGGAGGCTGAGGCTGGATTAGAGGCTGTCACGCTCATTTTTGCTTTTGGTATCAGTCAAAACCAGGTGACGAGTTTCAATCGCAGATTTGGTTTTGCCTGAAATTGAAAAAAAAGCAGTTTTGGTTAACCTCTTTAGCACATCTTAGTAAAAGAGCCCTAAATTGATTTACTTGGATGCTTTGTACTGTTAATTATCTCATTAGCATCCAAGGTAAAATATACTTAAAGTTACGGTAACAAAAGTGAATAAAAACATGACCTAGAAAAAATACACCACACTTTACTAGGTCCTGAATAACAGTGGGAGCACTACCATTACTAATACAAAATTCAATGCTAATAATTCTCCGTTAGCATGTATTCGGCTCTTATAAAGTATACTTCCTAAACCAAACCTTGGCAGTGACTCACTTCACAGGCTCATGATTCACCTAAATTGTCATTGGTCAGGCAAATTCAAAAGTCCAAGTTTTTATTTAATTCTGTATATACCAACTCTTAGCTATCTTTTAAATATTTTTTAATATCTTAAAATTGTGTATGCACTTATCTTAGTCAGTGCGGTCCAATGTATAGATGGAGGACCCCATAACTGACATAGGCCATGTTTCACAAATTGCTGTCTCAAGGCAGGTCCTTCAAAAATATAAAACAAACCATAAGATAAAAATTTGTAGATTCAGCTGTTAACCAAAAATCTATCACTTTCCGCTACATCAAACTTCCAACTGACCTACGTATGTGATGGTGTCTATATACTCTGCTCAGTGTGCTGCGGCGGCTAAGAAAGCAAATAGAATGTTAGGTATTATTAGGAAAGGAATGGAAAACAAAAGTGAGGACGTTATAATGCCTTTTTATCGGTCCATGGTGCAACCGCACCTCGAATATTGTGTTCAATTCTGGTCACTGCATCTCAAAAAAGATATAGCGGAATTAGAAAAGGTACAGAGAAGGGCAACGAATATGATAAAGGGGATGGAACAATATGATAGAGGTCTATAAAATAATGAGTGGAGTGGAACGGGTAGAAGTGAATTGTTTGTTTACTCTTTCCAAAAATACTAGGACTAGGGGGCATATGATGAAGCTACAAAGTAGTAAATTTAATATGAATCGGAGAAAGTTTTTCTTCACTCAACGTGTGGTAAAGGCGGTTAGCTTAGCGGGGTTTAAAAAGGATCTGGATGACTTCCTAAAGGAAAAGTCCATAGACCATTATTAAATTGATTTGGGAGAAATCCACTGCTTATTTCTGGAATAAGCAGCATAAAATGTATTGAGCTTATTTGGGATCTTGCCAGGTATTTGTGACTTGGATTGGCCACTGTTGGAGACAGGATCCTGGGCTTGATGGAGCTTTCGTCTGTCCCAGTGTGGCAATACTTATGTACTTATCCGTCGTAACTCTAAAATGGCTCACACTCAGCTCTAACCTATATAGATTAACACATGGGTGAGAGACAAATGGCGATGACAATACCCAGTTGCAGACTCTTGATTTATGTTCGTGTAACCTAAGTTTGATTGGTCATGAAGATGTTCCTACATAAATAAGACTGCAAGAGCATTAATCAAATCACAAGAAGTATTAGTTCAAGAGACTCAAGGGTGCGGTTAAGAATCCACAGTCCACTCCAATACTTGAAAATCAAAGCTTTACCATAGAGGTGTGTACTGTGTATGGGAGCATAGCCACCAATTTTTCATGTTGCTTATGGGAAATATATTGCAAAAGAAGCTCACATTGGGTAAACTTGGACCACAAGTAACCTTGCCTAATAACCCCACTTGAATATCCACGGGCAAAAATCTATATTATAATTGTCCAGCTTGAAGTTCAAAATCTGATTCAACAGAACAGACTTGTTGAACCTGTAATAACTGACTTATGGGTAAACTAATTCTCAGATTATATGGATGAAAACTCCAATAATATAGAAACGTGCTATGAGCCACTTGTTTACGAAATAAAGTAGTTTGAATTGGGGAGCCAACTTGAAACATATGCACATCCAAAATTTCTTTGAACTCTTTATGAAATGTCATAGTAAATTGAAGCGATGATGACAGTGTGTTTATCCATTAAAAAAAAAATTCCTATAGCTGATCCACAGTGCCTTCCCAAAGGAAGAAAATACCATTCAGGAAACGTCACCAAATCCTTATGTACTGGAACAAACCACATACTGCAGCAGGACATGTTAATCCACTCCTACCCTAGCTGAGATAATCTTTAACCATCTCTCTGACCTCATATGCACCTTTCTTTAAATTAGTCAACTTACTTTCTAACTCCTCTTACTACTACTACTACTTGACATTTCTATAGTGGATGCTTGGAATGCCCTCCCGCGGGAGGTGGTGGAAATGAAAACGGTAACGGAATTCAAACATGCGTGGGATAAGCATAAAGGAATCCTCAGGAGCTTAGTCAAGATCGGGAGGCGGGGCTGGTGGTTGGGAGGCGGGGATAGTGCTGAACAGACTTGTACGGTCTGTGCCAGAGCCGGTGATTGGGAGGCAGGGCTGGTGGTTGGGAGGTCAGGATAGTGCTGGGCAGACTTATACGGTCTGTGCCAGAGCCAGTGGTTGGGAGGAGGGGCAGGTGTTTGGGAGGCGGGGATAGTGCTGGGCAGACTTATACGGTCTGTGCCCTGAAGAGCACAGGTACAAATCAAAGTAGGGTATACACAAAAAGCAGCAAATATGAGTTATCTTGTTGGGCAGACTGGATGGACCGTGCAGGTCTTTTTCTGCCAGCTTTTGACAGGGTCCAGTGGGAATTCCTATGGGAAGTTTTGCTCCACTATGGTTTTCTGAGGGGATGGGTGGCACAAATCCAGGTGTTGTACACTAAGGCTCAGTGCTTTCCTCTGGTAAACGGAGGGAAAGGCAAGGGGTTTGAGGTGACGGCTGGGGTTCAGCAGGGGTGTCCCTTGAGCCCCTTGCTATATGTATTTGCAATTGATCCGTTTATCAGGCGTTTGGAGCAGGGTGGGGAAGCGGGACTTCGGGGGGTGGAGGTGAGCACGGGGAAGGATTTACGGGTGGTAGCGTATGCGGATGATGTCACAGTGTGGGTAGCGGATAGGGAGGAAGGGGAACAGTTAAAGGGAATGATTGTACAATATTCACAGGCAAGCGGGTCACAGGTAAATCACGGGAAAAGTAACAGTTTGTGGGTACATAAGTACTGCCACGCTGGGAAAAGACCAACCTGCTTATAATCGAACGAGAAAAACGCCCAGGTTCCGAACTAAATCGGGAGATGGACGTTTATCTCACAAAAACGAATAACACGGTATAATTGAAAGCCGAACTTGGACGTTTTCAACTGCAGTCCATTGCGGAAGCGTACAAAGTTGACGGGGGCGTGTCGGAGGTGTGGTGAAGGTGGGACTGGGGCATGGTTATCACCCGAACAGAGATGGGCGCCTTTCGCCGATAATGGAAAAAAAGAATGCGTTTGTAGCTAGAATTTAGGGCACTTTTCCTGGACCCTGTTTTTTCACGAATAAGGCCCCAAAAAGTGCCCTAAATGACCAGATTACCCCCAGAGGGAATCGGGGATGACCTCCCCTGACTCCCCCAGTGGTCACTAACCCCCTCCCACCACAAAAAAATGATGTTTCACAACTTTTTATTTTCACCATCAAATGTCATACCCACCTCCCTGGCAGCAGTATGCAGGTCCCTGGAGCAGTTGTTAGGGGGTGCAGTGGACTTCAGGCAGGTGGACCCAGGCCCATCCCCCCCTACCTGTTACAATTGTGCTGCTTAATGCTTATTAGTCATCCAACCCCCCCAAACCCACTGTACCCACATGTAGGTGCCCCCCTTCACCCCTTAAGGCTATAGTAATGGTGTAGACTTGTGGGCAGTGGGTTTTGAGGGGGATTTGGGGGGCTCAACACACAAGGGAAGGGTGCTATGCACCTGGGAGCTCTTTTACCTTTTTTTTTGTTTTTGTAAAGGTGCCCCCTAGGGTGCCCGGTTGGTGTCCTGGCATGTGAGGGGGACCAGTGCACTACGAATCCTGGCCCCTTCCACAAACAAATGCCTTGGATTTATTCGTTTTTGAGCTGGGCGCTTTCATTTTCCATTATCGCTGAAAAACAAAAACGCCCAGCTCACAAATTGTCGAATAAAACATGGACGTCTATTTTTTGCGAAAATATGGTTCAGTTCGCCCCTTCACGGACCCGTTCTCGGAGATAAACGCCCATGGAGATAGACGTTTTTGTTCGATTATGCCCCTCCAAAGGTCCATCAAGCCCAGCACTCTGTCTCCGACAGCGGCCAATCCAGGCCCCAAGAACCTGGCAAAAACCCAAAATTTAATAACGATCAATGGACTTTTCCTTCAGGAATCTGTCCAGACCCCCTTTAATCTCAGCAAGGCCAGCTGCCGTCACTACCTTCTCCGGCAATGAGTTCCAGAGTCTAACCACACGCTGAGTAAAGAAAAACTTTCTCCAATTTGTTTTAAACCTACCACATTCTAATTTCATCTTGTGTCCCCTAGTTCTATTATTGTTAGAAAGCGTGAACAAACGTTTCACATCTGTCCGCTCTACCCCACTCATTATTTTGTAGACCTCTATCATATCACCCCTCAGCCGCCTTTTCTCCAGGCTAAAGAGTCCTAGCCGTCTTAACCTCTCCTCATAAGGTAGTTGTCCCATCCCTTCTCTGCACGTTCTCCAATTCCTTTATATCTTTTTTGAGATGAGGCGACCAGAACTGAACACAATACTCCAGGTGCGGTCGCACCATGGAGCGATATAACGGCATTATAACATCCTCATGCTTGTTTTCTATCCCTTTTCTAATAATACTCAATATTCTGTTCGCCTTCTTAGCCGCCGCAGCACATTGAGCGGAAGATTTTAACGTTCTATCCACGATGACTCCCAGATCCCTTTCTCGGTCCGTAACTCCTAAAGCGGAACCTTGCATGACATAGCCGTAATTCGGGTTCCTCCTTCCCACGTGCATCACTTTGCACTTGTCAACGTTGAACTTCATCTGCCATTTGGACACCCAATCCCCCAGCCTCACGAGGTCCTCTTGTAATCTTTCACACTCCTCCCGCGACGAGACGACCCTGGATAACTTTGTGTCATCTGCGAATTTAATTACCTCACTAGTTACTCCCATCTCAAGGTCATTTATAAATATGTTAAAAAGCAGCGGTCCCAGCACAGACCCCTGAGGGACCCCACTAACTATCCTTCTCCATCGAGAATACTGACCATTCAACCCTACTCTCTGCTTCCTGTCTTTTAACCAGCTCTTAATCCATAATAATACACTGCCTCCGATCCCATGACTCTCCAGTTTCCTTTGGAGTCTTTCTGAAAATCTAGATATACAATATCCACCGGCTCCCCTTTGTCCACATGCTTGTTCACCCCCTTGAAAAAATGCAGTAGATTTGTGAGGCAAGACTTCCCTTCACTAAATCCGTGCTGACTCTGTCTCAGCAGCCCATGCTTTTGTACGTGCTCCGTAATTTTATTCTTAATAATAGCCTCCACCGTTTTTCCCGGCACCGACGTCAGACTCACCGGTCTATAATTTCCTGGATCTCCTCTGGAACCCTTTTTAAAAATCGGCGTTACATTGGACCGGCAGGGTTGGGTTTTGAATTAGGGGGAGCATTCCCACACACAGGGAAGGAGTTGCGGGTGTTGGGGGTTCACTTTGGGTTGGGGGATTATGCCTTAAGGAATTGGGAGCAGAAAATTCAGGAAGCTAGGGTAAGGGTAGAAAGGTGGAAGGGTTGGAAGATGCAGATGACGGACCGGGTTCAGCTGATTAAATCCCACATTGTGCCGTTTTGTTTGTTTCTTAGTTACATTTGTTTATTGCCTGAGAAATGTTACACTGCGCTTTACAGCGTGTTTTTTCAGATGTTGTGGGGTAATCGGCTGAACCCGGTAAAACGGAACATCACATACCTGACTAGGAAGGAAGGGGGAGTAGGGATGGTTAATCCGGTTCTTTTCTTTAGCTTGATTTTCCTCCAATTTAATTTTGGACGAGCAGTGGGTAGTGACCCCTCGGGGTAGGCGTCCAGCATTCTCCAGTGGTGGGGAAGATTTTGGGTTCCTTGGTTGGGTGGGGGGAGGGTGGTGGCCTTAAGGGAGGGGGCCCCGGAGGGGGTGAGTTACTATAGGACATGACCAAGTTAGTAAGGTTGTTGGGGATTCTGGCAGAGGAAATTAAAGCAGGGAAAAGGGGGGTGTGGATGGAGAGGGTGTGTGCGCAGAAGTTTGCAGCACAATTGGCACTCAGGGTTGCTCCTGGGCCTGTTGTCCGGCAGGGGTTGCAGTTGATAACATCAGAATGGATCCCTCAGAAGTACAGGGACATTGCGTGGCTGTCCTTTCATGGGAAGCTGTATGTACGAGGCAATCTCAAGTACAGGAAAGCACAGGAGTGGGACTGTCCGAGGGGGGAATGCGTAGGACGGGAAGAAACAATGGACCATTTTTTGAGGTTCTGTCCTTTTTCCGTGGCAGTAGCTGCCCGGGTGGCCTCCTTATTGAATATACCTTCCTTTCGGCAGTATACCTGGGTGTATGGGAGGACGCAAGGTCATGGGCAGTTAGAGTCAGTAACAGGGTTCCTAATCTCGGTTGTCATCAGGTTCCAACTCTGGATGGCGTGTTGCGGGGTCTCCTTGCACCAGGAATATAGGTCTGTGGAGCGGGTTAGTTGGGATGTGGTTAGGGCAGTCCAGGAGGTGGAAAGGTGGGAGCTGGTGAGGGTGGGGGTTGGTGCTGTTGCTCGGTGGTGGAAACACGTAAGGTTAAAACCACCATAAATAATTTGTTTGGTGGGGTTAGGGTTTTATTTGGGTGGTGGGGGGGTTGTATATATGTACATATGTTGATACTCTTGTGATGTAATTTTTTGATACTACTGTTATTATTCTTGTTATCCGTTTTATCAATAAAAGAGTTCTCCAAGCATCCACTACTCTCTCCATGAAAAATTACTTCCTGACATTTTTCTTGAGTCTGCCCCCCTTCAATCTCATTTCATGTCCTCTCGTTCTACCGCCTTTGCATCTCCTGAAAAGGTTCGTTTGCGGATTAATACCTTTCAAATATTTGAATGTCTGTATCATATCACCCCTGCTTCTTCTTTCCTCCAGAGTATACATGTTTAGTTCAGCAAGTCTCTCCTCATATGTCTTGTAACGCAAATCCCATACCATTCTCGTAGCTTTTCTTTGCACCGCTTCAATTCGTTTTACATCCTTAGCAAGATAGGCCTCCAAAACTGAACAAAATACTCCAGGTGGGGCCTCACCAATGACTTATACAGGGGCATCAACACCCCCTTTCTTCTGCTGGTCACAGCCTAACAACCTTCTAGCTACAGCCACCGCCTTGTCACACTGTTTCGTCGCCTTTAAATCCTCAGATACTATCACCCCAAGATCCCTCTCCCCGTCCATACCTATCAGACTCTCTCCACCTAACACATACATCTCCCGTGGATTTCTATTCCCTAAGTGCATCACTTTGCATTTCTTCGCATTGAATTTTAATTGCCAAACCTTAGACCATTCTTCTAATCCAAAATAATCCACTTGTATCCTGGAGAATTTACAACATAATACCATCATCCAAACTGCCATTAAAGAATCACTTTCAATTAATATAAATATAAATTATTATTTTCTTATTATTATTATTCTAATTGGACCATCTAACCATAGGGAGATTTTAAACCACATTAGACAAACGTTCATATTAGTGACTCATGACTCCAGTATAATCATCAGTCCATTTACTGTTCACCCTGTTAGACTGTCAATGAAATGCTTGGATGTTTTACTTAAATATACTGTCATCTACCACATTTGCTTATTTCTGATCTGACGAAGAACCTTCAAAAGCTAATCAAGAAATGTATTAATTTATGTCCAATAAAAAAGGTATCATCTTATTTTCTTTTCCATGTTTTATTTTGTTTGATTTCTATTGATTACTGCTCATTAGATAAATCCCTTAACTGTCCTTTGATATGAATCCAAGAGCTGTAATATATACAAGATGTTGGAGACTTATCTTAAGCAGTATCTCCACTTGATCTTAGCCAAAAGGCCGAGAAGTGATTCAATTGTTTCCATTCTATTGTTATTCCAATCAGTTTTGACATAAAAAAGCGTTTTGAGTACAGGTTTGCTTCAGGGATAGTCTCTCCTTTTGTGTATTAACAGGCCAAATCTCAAATGCTTTTGCTGCATTTAAATGGTTGTTACTCCCCTCATTCTCGGTCCTTCCAGTCCATTTTTCAAAAGCACTTTATTACCAAAGGTTTTGTTAATAAATTGCTTTTAAAAAATGGACATTTTTTGGCCCAGCAATGCACAATACTCACATGGGCTCAGCCATCACCATAAACAACCTGCATGCGGCTTCAACAGTCAGAAATTCTACTATGGCATATTTCTTGAATTGAACTGATGAGAGCTGGCTGCATGCTTCCATTTCACAAGCAATAGCAAAACAGTTTCTTCACACAGACACTTCTTACCAACTGAGATGAAGAAAGAGATTTCAAAGAATATATGCAACATGTCAGTGACACCATCTGTTGCTGAATTTTGGAGGTGGAGACATTACTTTTAACCCTTTTATTTCTTGGATTGCCTTAAGATAGTAACATAGCAAGTGATGGCAGATAAAAACCTGAATGGTCCATCCCATCTGCCCAACAGTCACAGTCATTATCAATTCAAGATTTAAATCAACAATGGACATGATATTATATACTTGATCATGCCCTTTCTTTGGTGTTTCTATATACAGTCTTTGTCCAATCTCGGTCAGAAGCTTGACCGAGATTGGGTGGCAGAGCCGGTGGTGGGAGGTGGGGCTAGTGCTGGGCAGACTTCTACAGTCTGTGCCCTGAAAGTGGCAGATACAGGTTAAGGTAGGGTGTACACGAAAAGTAGCACAAATGAGTTTATCTTGTTGGGCAGACTGGATGGACCGTGCAGGTCTTTTCTGCCATCATCTACTATGTTACTATCCAACTTATTTTCGAAGGAGAAGGGCGCCCATCTTCTGACACAAATCGGGAGATGGGCGCCCTTCTCACAAGGCCGGACAAATCGGTATAATCAAAAGCCAATTTTGGGCAGCTTCCACTGCTTTCCGTTGCAGGGATGGCCAAAGTTCAAGGGGGCATGTCGACAGTGTACCGAAGGCGGGATGGGGGCGTGGTTAAGAGATGGCCGTCCTCGGCCGATAATGGAAAAAAGAAGGGCGGCCCTGACGAGCATTTGGTTGACTTTACTTGGTCCCTTTTTGTTCACGACCAAGCCTTGAAAAAGTGCCCGAACTGACCAGATGACCACTGAAGGGAATTGGGGATCACCTCCCCTTACTCCGCCAGTGGTCACCAACCCCCTCCCACCCTAAAAAAAAAATTAAATAACATTTTTTGCCAGCCTCTATGCCAGCCTCAAATGTCATACCCAGCTCCATCATAGCACTATGCAGGTCCGTGGAGCAGTTTTTAGTGGGTACTGCAGTGCACTTCAGGCAGGCGGACCCAGGCCCATCCCCCCCTACCTGTTACACTTGTGGTGGTAAAATGGAGCCCTCCAAAACCCACCTGAAATCCACTGTACCCACATGTAGGCACCCCTCGTTACACTTTAAGGGCTATGGTAGTGTTGTACAGTTGTGGAGAGTGGGTTTTGGTAAGGGAGCTATGCACCTGGCAGCAATTTGTGAAGTCCACTGCAGTGCCCCTTAGTGTGCCCGGTTGGTGTCCTGGCATGTGAGGGGGACCAGTGCACTACAAATGCTGGCTCCTCCCATGACCAAATGCTTGGTTTTGAGATGGCCGCCGTTAGTTTCCATTATAGGCGAAAACCGAGGGCGGCCATCTCTAAGGGTGGCCCAAATGTTGAGATTTGGCCGTCCCCGACTGCATTATTGACACGAAAGATGGCCACCCATCTTGTTTCGATAATTCGGTCATATATGCTTCTTTACGGGGCTATCCCTAGAGATGGGTGCCGCCGTTCGATTATGCTCCTCCATGTTAATATGTTTCTGGAACATAGACCATAGGAGTCCACCTGGCTCTGTCCTTAAGTTCTAACTACTGGAGTTGTCATCATGAGCCTCTAAGCAATGCACAATAATAACTCCTTGATTCATCCCTCCTGTATATAGAGAGACAGACATACATTCATACAGACAGACACACACATGACCATCGACACTGCCTTAGTTACCAAGAGAAATATCCAATTCACATGCCTAGAGACGTACCCTCCGATATCCAAAACTATTTAACAGGCCAGGAGCAGCTCTGGAGTGGAGGAGTAGCCTAGTGGTTAGTGCAGCAAACTTTTGATCCTGGGGAACTAGGTTCAATTCCCACTATAGCTCCTTGTGACTCTCAGCAAGTCACTTAACGCTCCATTGCCCCAGGTACAAAAATAAGTACCTGTATATACTATGTAAACTGCTTTGAATATAGTTGCACAAACCACAGAAAGGCAGTATATCAAGTCCCATTCCCTTCCCCTGTTGGCTGGTTAAATAACCTTTAAGCACCTAAGTACGGATATTCAGTGCCAAACCGGCCATTTTGAATGGTAAAAATAGACCGATTAAAAAGCAGGCCTATCTTTGGCCATTAAAAAGTTAACTGGTTAGCGCTGTATATTGGCATAGCTGATTAACATTTTAGTGGCCAAAATAAACCTGAATATTCAATGCCAGATGCTGGAAATAGCCCGGCACTGAATATCTGGGTTGAACGCCAGCAGTGGACAGCAAATGCACTGCCTGCCGCCAGCTGAATATCGGGTCCTGTATATATAGGGCTATGCTTATTAAATACTTGCAATTGTAATCTGCTTTGGTACCATTACTGTAGACAGTAAGGGGTCCTTTTACTAACGTGCACTGAAAAATGTCTTGCGGTAGTGTAAGTGCGGGTTTTGGGTGCGTGCCGATCCATTTTTTAGCATGCCTGTAAAAAAAGGTATTTTTTTTTGCCAAAAATGGATGCGTGGCAAAATGAAAATTGCCGTGTATCCATTTTGGGTCTGAGACCTTACCACCAGCCATTGACCTAGCGGTAATGACCTACCCGCGCCAATTGCCACTTGGCGCGTGCCCGAAAATAAAAAATATTTTTCAAACGCGCATATTGGAAGCACACCAAAAATGAAATTACCGCATGAGCCATGCGGTAGTTGGGTGGCAACTCCATTTTGGCGCACATTGGGCGTGCGTAGATGCTTACGCAGCTTAGTAAAAGGGCCCCTAAGGGAATCTGCCTGAGAGCCTGGGACGGCTCCCTAGCAATGACCTATTCCTCCTGCTTTTACTGCTATATTTACTTCCATCGGATTCTTCTCTTGGGTATCCTTGGTAGGCAAACTATGCTGGCAGATTTTTGAGAATGTAGGAAGAAGAAAATGTGATCTATTGGTTACAGCACTACACTATACACTGGGAGTCAAAGATGAGAGGCCACAGTTTCTGCATTACCTGGCCAAGTTAGTCCACCCCACTGTGACTCATTTTACTGAAAGTTAATTGGGTAATGTTGGTCCTTTGGAAGCTTTTGAACACTTTGGAAGCCAGAATGTGCTGGTAAACTATATACAGGTAAGTTCCCACATGAATGTGCCTCATGTATTTATTTATGAAATCTTTTGATTTGAAAATAGAGAATAGTGTGCCTCATGTATTAAACTGCACTATACACTACAACTTGCCTTTTTACATTCAAAATTCTCTTTGAAACCTCAAATCCATATTTTTATTTTTTGGGCCTTTTGCCCAAAGGTTCTGAATCAAGGCCCAGAACCTCTGGCTTCTAGCCTGATGCAGAAAACAACATCTGGCCAAAGAGGGCACCTGCTGAACTGCAGAGCCCTGAGCAAGACAATGGGGGTCACCATCCTCTACCAGCTTTGATTCAAGTATGATGAGAGCAATTCTATGAAAAGTCCGCCTACATTTAAGTGCCTGGGTCAAATTTTAAATTAATTGGATTAGTATGAGATTAGTATGAGAATTCAAACTATTTCAATAAACAAATCACATAAGAATTCTCTTCTTCACTGTGAGTACAAATAGTAAATGCACTGTGCATACAGAGTATAAACCCAAAAGGTTTTTAGGGAGGAAAAAGCCTCAACAGACTCCAAACAAGCATCACTGCTTTAATAATAGCAGAGTTCTCATTGTCATCATTGGCTGAAAGAACCTCCCAGTGTGCACAGTTCACAATGTAAGACTTCCAAATGAAAAGCAAACACTTAAAAAAGGGCTGAAGCTCCTTTTGTAGTTGTTCCATGCGTTTGGGGTTCTGCAAACGCTCCATGGACCATGATGCAGTGCATCAAAACTTTGGCCATTGCTCTGGCCCCTTTTTTTAAAGGGGTCTATTTTAGTAGGCTGGTTAAGGGGCCCTTTTACTAAGCCGCAGTAGGGCTTATGCTGCGTATGCCTTGTAGCGCTATAGAAATGCTAAATAGTAGTAGTAGTAGTAGCTACCGCAGGGTAGAGCATGTAAAATTGACACTGCTGCCAGGTAGCGTGGGTACCCAGCAGTAATTCCAAAGTTGGCACACTCTGTTCCCCCGCAATAGAAAATAATTTTCTATTTTCTACCATGGGGGCATTCCCTGTGATAATCGGCAGCCTGGCCACATTGCCGCTCGCTTTTAATATTAGCACACAGCTATTTACTGCCCCATTTTAAAAAGACCTACCATGGTAAAAAATGGCCCAGTGGGCACCAATTTCACACGCCCTCACTAGCGCTGGCCACTTTTTCCACAGCTTAGTAAAATGGCCCCTTGTTCTTTATTTTCACTAGCGGTGGTATCATTTTGAAATTGTTTGCCGTGCAGTATTAGAGTATTATTTTGTAAATAGATAAAAACTGTTTTCTTTAGGATTCTTTAAATTCTTATTTTAACTTTATAGAATCTTTGAATAGCTGATATTTTATTTGTATGCAAGGATATAAAAAAATACACCTAGGCGTATTCGCTAAAGTATGCCTAAGTTTTATAGAATAGGTTTAAATTTCCTCGCAGTATATCGAATATGCCGACCGCCTCTCCACACGACAAATTTAGTCACGGCCATTTATGCCATGTTTTACTTGGCATAAATCCCGATGCCCTTTACTTGGCATAAATCCCGATGCCTAATTTAGGCACAGAGTGGATGTATTCTATAACAACGTGCATAGAGTTTCAAAATGCCCCCACCCCGCCCTCTTTTCAACTATACGACTAGAATTTACGCGCACCATGTTACAGAATATCCTTAGTGAGTTGTGCGTGTAAATCTTAAGTCAATTAGTGTTGATAATTTCTTGTTAGCATCCAATTGACAGCGCTGATTAGCTAGTTAACCAATTAAGTTATATGCATTGTTATAGAATACACTTCGATTTCCGCACTTAAACTATGGCGCGATATATAGAATCAGCAGTAAGTGGGTAACAAGAGCTGCATTGACATTGGCATTGGCATCTTGTAGAAGCCTATTCAAGAAAGCAACATACAGTAGGCACATACTTTCCTTTAAAGAATACTACACTAACCTGATAATAGCACGTCCAACCTTTAGGTGCGACCACTTACACCACACAGAGCTGGTGTAGGTGCTAGTCCCAACGGGGGGGAAGTTATCAATGTGGGCTATGGTTAAGATAGGTTATTTTACCACAGCTCATGCTACTTTAGCACAGGATCTCAATGCATAATATGGGAACCTATGCAAAAATAGTTCAACTTGTGGCAAAGAGGGACATAATCGAACGTCGCTGTCGAAATAGATCGCCGGCGATCTATTTTGGTGGCAGCGCTACAGTTGGCCGTAACCGTATTATTGAAAAAGATGGCCGGCCATCTTTTTTTTCGATAATACGGTTTAGCCCGGCCAAATGCCAGAGTTCGCCGGGTTTGAGATGGCCGGTTTTGTTTTTCAGCGGTAATGGCAAAAATTTCCGGCGATCTCCAACTCGGTGACATCCAAGGCATTTGGTTATGGGAGGAGCCAGCATTTGTAGTGCACTGGTCCCCCTGACATGCCAGGACACCAACCGGGCACCCTAGGGGGCACTTCTAAAAATTTTAAACAAATATACAAATACCTCCTAGGTGCATAGCTCCCTTACCTTGGGTGCTGAGCCCCAAAAATCCCCCCCAAAACCCATTCCCCACAACTCTACACCACTACCATAGTCCTTATGGGTGAAGGGGGGCGCCTACATGTGGGTACAGTGGGTTTTGGGGGGGTTTGGAGGGCTCAACACTTACCACCACAAGTGTAATAAGTAGGGGGGATGGGCCTGGGTCCACCTGCCTGAAGTCCACTGCAACCAACATAAACTGTTCCAGAGACCCGCATACTGCTGTCCGGGAGCTGGGTATGACATTTGAGGCTGGCATACAGGCTGGCAAAAAAGGTTTTTAGTTTTATTGTTTTAGTGTGGGAGGGGATTGGTGACCACTGGGGGAGTACAGGGAGGTCATCCCCATTCCCTCTGGTGGTCATCTGGTCAGTTCGGGCACCTTTTTGAGGCTTGGTCGTGAAAATAAAAGGACCAAGTAAAAGCGGCGAAATACTGATTAACGCCACTTTATTTTTCCATTATCCGCAAAAGCCGGCCATCTGGAGCCATGCCCATGCCCGCCCGTGTTTCACTTTGCCGCCGACACGCCCATTGAACTTTCGCCGGCTTGGTGACGGGAAAGTGGCGATGGTGTCAAAAAAGCAGCTTTTGATTATACCGATTTCGCCGCTTTTGCAAGATCACTGGTCATCTCCCGATTTATGTCAGAAGATCGCCGGTGATCACTTTTGAAAATAAGCCTGATAGTAACCCATCTTAACTGTATCCCACATTGTTAACTTTCCTCTTTTAGTGCTGTAAGTATGCACATAACTTACAGTATTCTATAAGTTATGCAGATAAGTTTGGGTCCCAGCCATGCTCCACTTCTATGTACACCTCCTTGCAAATACACACTATGCAAGTTACTTGCATTGTTATGGAACAGCATTTAGGATAAAATAGTGTGATTGCCATGTTAGTTCACTTTAAAGGTAATAAACAGAAATAAAACAAATCAAAAGAAAGGAAAATAAGGTGATACATTTGTTTTATTGGACTAAAAATTTCTTTTTGACAAGCTTTCAAAGGCATACAGGCACATCAGTGTGCACATATGCTAATATCCCAAACATTTAGAGATCATTTAGGGGTCATGGATTTGATATACCACCTCTCTGTGGTTCAACCAAAGTGGTTTACATATTCTATGCAGGTACTTTCTCTAGTCCTACTGGGCTCCATGGTGCAACTTCACCTCGAATACTGTGTGCAATTCTGGTCACCACATCTCAAAAAGGAATAGTGGAATAAGAAAAGGCACAGAGAAGGCCAACAAAAATAATAAAGGGATGAGAAAAGGCTAAAGCAGCTAGGGCTCTTCAGCTTGGAGAAGAGATGGCTGAGGGGAGATATGATAGAGGTCTATAAAATAATGAGATGAATGGAATGGGTGGAAGTGAATCGCTTGTTTACTCTTTCCAAAAATACTAGGACTAGGGGGCATGCAATGAAGCTATTAAGTAGTAAATTTAAATCAAATCATAGAAAATATTTCTTCACTCAACATGTAATTAAACTCTGGAATTCTGGTAAAAGCAATTAGCTTAGCAGAGTTTAAAAAAGGTTTGGCTAACGTTATAAAAGAAACGACCATAAGCCATTATTAAGCTGGACTTGGGACAATCCACTGCTTATTTCTAAGATACAAAAATACAAAAACAATGGCACAGTTTTGTCCAAAAATAAATTGTAAAAGTACACAACGTTAACCGGACAAAACAAATTTCTTGCAACATTAGAATGTTGACTGATAAGGGTATCTCATAACATCAAAGACATCTGTGTTTACCACCTTATTATGTGGCTCACAGGTCTATAAAAACTTGTAATCATAGATCACCCCCAGCCAACCAGTAGTACCTTGTATTATTCATGTATCAAAACCTAGATATCGAATTGTCTTTCATTCATTGATAAACAGGCATAAAAAACCTTAAGTGTACTACTGTTCAAAAAATAAACATTATTGCAATAAAATAGCAAATAATGCACAAAATCAACTTAGCTTGAGAGCTCCAAACTTTGTACAACGTCTTCTGAGGCTGGAGCTCATCAGGTTATAGCGATGCTCTACGACACCATATTAGCAACTCCGATAACGCTGTAAGCCCGACAGGACCCTGTTTCGCGGTCTCTTGCTTTATCAAGGGCATAAACTTAGCAACAGCATAAAATCTATTTTATGGTTTGGGGATCTTGCCAGGTATGTGAACCTAGATTGGCCACTGTTGGAAACAGGATACTGGGTTTGATGGACCTTTGGTCTGTCCCAGTATGGCAAAACCTATGTTTGCCTTTGTACCAAGGCCAATGGAGGCTTAAGTGAGTTGCCCAGGGTCACAAGGAGCTATAGTAGGAACTGAACCCAGTTCTTGATGTTCTCAGCCCATTGCACTAACCATTAGGCTATGTCTCCAGTCCATGCATGAATGGTTATAAGACTGCCCTGCTAGAGGGCGCCTATTTGGTAGGAAAGTAGGAGCCTACTGTCAGGTACAGTCCGGTGCTACAAAATAAATAAATTGGAAATGACAGTATGGTAGGGGTGGAAAGTACCACCGGGCTACTGCGGTAGCCTGGTGGTACTTCTGTTATAGCGAGCGGTAAGCCTGCATTGGGCTTACCGCTGCTTAGTGAAAGGAGCCCCAAAATCATATGCCATAATAGCATCAGTATTAATTACAAGCCTTCCAAAATAGAAATGTTTTTAGTTGTTGGTGGAAAGACATATAATTATCACATAATTTTAAACAAAGCAGTAAAGTATTCTAAATGTTGCTATCTGAAATGGAAGAGTTTGTTCAAATATGTGCATATGTAGCGTGTAAATGTTAGCGCCTTCTTTATGAATTATCCCCAGTATACCCAGTTAACATACATTGCCTCAGTGAGCACTAGACAAACAGCCTCTACCCCCAGCTTCAGTTTTAGACCTAATCATTTTACACAGTTTTCAAAAGTGAATGCTTTTGTCTTTTATAGTGTTTTCATTACTATTAGTTAGTAGGGATATGCTATAGTTTTCAAAGGACATAAAAACATCCGACATTTGTTGTTTCATTTCATTCCATTTTCAGAACTAAACAACAGTAAAAAAAAACAAACAACATATTTTTGTTTAATTTGTGGACTTTTTTTCTTGCTTGCTAAAGACATTTATGGCCTCTTTTATTAAGCTGCGCTAGTGACTCCCACTGCGGTAATGCCAACAAAGCCCATTCACTTTAATGAATGCTAAAGACATTTAACACGTTAAAACAAAAAAAATGAGGCAAAAAAAATTGAAATGAAATTAAATGAATAATGAAAGTCTTTCCCTGCACAGTTTATGACTATTCCCTGCATGTGGTAATCAACAAAAAGAGCAGACCATGTAGAAGACAGTTTTTATTCACTGCTTTAGCTCCCAGGTTTATACAAACACGCCCAACCAACGTGGCCATGTTTTACCAAAATGGCTGCCTCAGGGGCAAATAAACATTGTATCTCTGACCAGGGCTTTCATTTAGTCAGTCAGACAAGCTTGGCCATGCTGGGCATGTTTGTATAAATTTGGAAGCAAAAGTTTTGTGAATAAAAACTGCATTTTCTTCACAGTCTGTTCTTTTGGTTGATAACCATATTGGATATAACTATATTGGATCTTGCAAAAATTTTGCCTTGTCGCTTTCTTGATATTGCCCACTGTGTAAAGGAAAATTGATAATATTTGACCTGAAAGGTCCTACACTTTGTTTTTTTTTTTTTTTTTTTTGGGGGGGGGGGGGGTGGAGAAGTTATCAATGTGGGCTGCTGTTAAAAAAGATTATACCCAAGTGGTTCAATATGTCTGTTTGTTATTGTCATCAATAAAAATATTGAAATAAAAAAAAAGGTTATTTCACCACAAGTTGACATGACGTGGTAAAATAACTCATCTTAACAGTAGCCCTCGTTGTTAACTCCCCCCCCCCCTTTGTG
Source organism: Microcaecilia unicolor (assembly GCF_901765095.1). Classification (NCBI taxonomy): domain Eukaryota; kingdom Metazoa; phylum Chordata; class Amphibia; order Gymnophiona; family Siphonopidae; genus Microcaecilia; species Microcaecilia unicolor. The sequence continues at coordinate 598,534,190 of NC_044032.1, forward strand.
TTGAAATAATAAGACAACAGAACTTGAAGGACCTGATTTGCAAAGGGACTTCTTTCATATTGTGCCTAGGAGAAGTTCCTTGTTATAAACTAAGCCTGAAATGTTATAGTAGGGGTGGGGGAGCACAGGAGAAAGAAGCTATGACTGGAATAAATGTTCCTTCATATTAGCATATAATCTGAAATAGAGCATTCATCAAATAATTAATGTCTTTTTATCACAGGTTCCTTAGGCACTCATTTTAAATTGCTAAAGGTTCCACTTAATACAGTAAAAGAGACAGCATTACGACTGCATAACTCAAGGCCATTTTTAAATGTCAGATCAGACCGCCTGCATTCTCTTTTCCTGTTTAAGTGCAGCAGGGAGCGCCCTAGGCCACTTCCTTTCTTATGTACAATAACTAGCGCTACCACTCCTGGTCTGCACCTGAATGAAATGACAGCTATTAAGCTGTAATATTTAGGGCCCTATTCAAAACTACTACTACTACTTAGCATTTCTATAGCGCTGCCAGGGTTACGCAGCGCTGTACAAGTTTAAACATGGGGAGGGACAGTCCCTGCTCAAGACAGTTTACAATCTAACGGTACACAGGTTATGCCTGTGGACAGAATCTCTCCTGAACCTTTTGGGGTACAAAGTGCAAAACAAAACTGTGTCTCTGTTACCTGTATTCTCTTCCTCGGAGTCCTGATCACTGAAGATTGAAGCCAGAGTAAACAAGGAGAAAATCACAAAGGCCAGTAAGATGAAAGCCACTTCAAGGTTTGTGAACGGCAGCTCCATGTACTGGCAACACACCTCCACCTGGAAGGAAATGCAAAAGCTGCTTTGACATGGAAAGTGAAAAATAAAGAGTACTTTTTAAGTCCAATCTTGCTTTCTGCTAAGGATGCTATTTCCTGGCTAAACTGGTTTAGTGACTTTAGACTTGGGAGAACCAATGCAGTGAAATGGCAGGAGTGTGTGTGGGGATTGCCAGGAGAGAGCTAGAGAACACAAACAGAGAGCGAAACTAGTTGTACACCAGGTAATAATGTTGGTCTCACTGTATCCCAGAGTCCAACCCACTTCCTCATTATATGGAATTGTGTAAGAGCAGATGATTTAAGTCGTGGGGCAGTTTGACTCAAGGGAGCAGCTCTTTGTGCACAAATAAAGTGCTTGTTCAGAAGCCCATAACGAACACAATCTATTCTTTTTTTGGAAAACATAGGCAGCCGTATATTAAATCATTAAATAATTAGTGGACTCAAATGGGACTGCATTTCATAAGTGAAATGGCCCTGAGCATGCAACAAGTGGAAAGACCTTCCTACCTAGGAAAACAAGTCCCAGAGCTAAAAAAGATAACTTTCTCCCATCCCAGAGCAAAGTCATCTCAGATAGGGTACACTGTCCACGATTAAAGCACGTTTTACAATATGGCATGGGTGTCCTCATGCTTGACGTACATGGGTTGATAAAGAAACAGAAATATGTAGGCAGATAAAGACCATAAGGCCTATCCATTCTGCCCATCCATGCCATCTACTCTCCCTATCACTCCCTATGACACTTTCTCTGGGATTCTATATATCGTGCCTTAATTTCTGCATGGAAATCAAAGCGCATTCTTTAAGAGTGTGCATAACTTAATTGGTTAACTAGCTAATCAGCGCTATCAATCAGATGTTAAGCAATTAGCACTCATTGGCATTAATTTTTACCTACATAATTCTCTATATGTATTTTATAACGTGATGCCCAAGGCATGGACATTTCGAAAATCTATGCATGTTATTATAGTATACACCCGCTCTGGAGGAGATTCTATATGTGGCGCCTAAAAAATTGGCGCTGAAATCAGTGCCGACTAAGCATATTCTAGAATCGGTGCCTAGATTTAGGCACCGATTCTAGAATATGCTTAGTTTATATTTCAGTGCCCAAATCTATGCGCATCCATTTACACCAACAAAAACTTGGTGTAAATCCTTGCACGTAGATTTAGGCGCACTGGGCCATATTCTATAACTAGGCGCATACATTTTTGAACATCTATGAAATGCCCATTTCTCCACCCATAACCATACCCCTTTTTTCCTCTGCATGTTAGAAGTTCAGCGCACGTCATTACAGAATATGTTTAGAGAGTTGTGGGCCTAAATTTTAATCAGTGCCAGTTAATGTTCATTATTGCTTGTGAAGTGCTGTTATCTGCACTCATTAGCTTGTTAAGCTTGTTACATTCCGCACATTGTTATAGAATCCACACCGATTTCAACGCAGATCTGTAGGGACACTATATAGAATCCGGGCGTCTGTACCTAATTTAGGGGTCAGGATTTACACCAAGTAAAATATGGCGTAAATGGATGACTAAATTTGATTGTGTAAAGAAGCGCTCAGTGTATTCTATATACCGTGTGGAAATTTAAGCCTATTCTATAAACATAGTAACATAGTAACATAGTAGATGACGGCAGAAAAAGACCTTCACGGTCCATGCAGTCTGCCCAACAAGATAACTCATATTTGCTGCTTTTTGTGTATACCCTACTTTGATTTGTACCTGTGCTCTTCAGGGCACAGACCGTATAAGTCTGCCCAGCACTATCCCCGCCTCCCAACCACCAGCCCCTCCTCCCAACCACCGGCTCTGGCACAGACCGTATAAGTCTGCCCAGCACTATCCTCACCTCCCAACCACCAGCCCTGCCTCCCAACCACTGGCTCTGGCACAGACCATACAAGTCTGTCCAGCACTATCCGTGCCTCCCAACCACCAGTCCCGCTTCCCACCACCGGCTCTGGCACAGACCGTATAAGTCTGCCCAGCACTATCCCCGCCTCCCAACCACCAGCCCTGCCTCCCGATCTTGACTAAGCTCCTGAGGATCCATTCCTTCGGCACAGGATTCCTTTATGCTTATCCCACACATGTTTGAATTCCGTTAATGTTTTCATTTCCACCACCTCCCGCGGGAGGGCATTCCAAGCATTCCAAGGTGTACTGTAGAGAATACATCTAAATATAACTAAAACTACCAGATTGGGATTGGAAAATATTAATCAAGATGACTTATTTGTTTTGCTTCAGATAGATCAGGTAGCTACCTCCTGGGTAACTTGGGCGTTATTTTAGAAAAGGAAGGTATAGGTCAAGAGCAAATTGCTCATGTGACAAAAATGTTTTAAAATTGAAACTTGTCAGTTAAAACCCTATATGGATGATAAGGCATTGGCTACAGTGATTCAGGTTTTATTGTTGAGTACCTTAGACTACTGTAATGTTTTAGATGTTGGCTAAGAATAGAAGCAACAGAAGAGAGGGAGTAAAAAGTGCAGTGGACAAAGTACAGCAGAAGAAAAACACAATAGCCCTCAAGAATCAGTGTGGAAAAGCTGAATTTATTCAGAGACCCGACATGGGCTGTGTTTCAGCAAAGTGCCTGCATTAGAGGTCAGCTAGATATGTATTCCCACACATATATCAATTTGTTGTTTAGTTTAATTTATTAGGACTTGATATACAGTGGTGGAAATAAGTATTTGATCCCTTGCTGATTTTGTAAGTTTGCCCACTGACAAAGACATGAGCAGCCCATAATTGAAGGGTAGGTTATTGGTAACAGTGAGAGATAGCACATCACAAATTAAATCCGGAAAATCACATTGTGGAAAGTATATGAATTTATTTGCATTCTGCAGAGGGAAATAAGTATTTGATCCCCCACCAACCAGTAAGAGATCTGGCCCCTACAGACCAGGTAGATGCTCCAAATCAACTCGTTACCTGCATGACAGACAGCTGTCGGCAATGGTCACCTGTATGAAAGACACCTGTCCACAGACTCAGTGAATCAGTCAGACTCTAACCTCTACAAAATGGCCAAGAGCAAGGAGCTGTCTAAGGATGTCAGGGACAAGATCATACACCTGCACAAGGCTGGAATGGGCTACAAAACCATCAGTAAGACGCTGGGCGAGAAGGAGACAACTGTTGGTGCCATAGTAAGAAAATGGAAGAAGTACAAAATGACTGTCAATCGACAAAGATCTGGGGCTCCACGCAAAATCTCACCTCGTGGGGTATCCTTGATCATGAGGAAGGTTAGAAATCAGCCTACAACTACAAGGGGGGAACTTGTCAATGATCTCAAGGCAGCTGGGACCACCGTCACCACGAAAACCATTGGTAACACATTACGACATAACGGATTGCAATCCTGCAGTGCCCGCAAGGTCCCCCTGCTCCGGAAGGCACATGTGACGGCCCGTCTGAAGTTTGCCAGTGAACACCTGGATGATGCCGAGAGTGATTGGGAGAAGGTGCTGTGGTCAGATGAGACAAAAATTGAGCTCTTTGGCATGAACTCAACTCGCCGTGTTTGGAGGAAGAGAAATGCTGCCTATGACCCAAAGAACACCGTCCCCACTGTCAAGCATGGAGGTGGAAATGTTATGTTTTGGGGGTGTTTCTCTGCTAAGGGCACAGGACTACTTCACCGCATCAATGGGAGAATGGATGGGGCCATGTACCGTACAATTCTGAGTGACAACCTCCTTCCCTCCGCCAGGGCCTTAAAAATGGGTCGTGGCTGGGTCTTCCAGCACGACAATGACCCAAAACATACAGCCAAGGCAACAAAGGAGTGGCTCAGGAAGAAGCACATTAGGGTCATGGAGTGGCCTAGCCAGTCACCAGACCTTAATCCCATTGAAAACTTATGGAGGGAGCTGAAGCTGCGAGTTGCCAAGCGACAGCCCAGAACTCTTAATGATTTAGAGATGATCTGCAAAGAGGAGTGGACCAAAATTCCTCCTGACATGTGTGCAAACCTCATCATCAACTACAGAAGACGTCTGACCGCTGTGCTTGCCAACAAGGGTTTTGCCACCAAGTATTAGGTCTTGTTTGCCAGAGGGATTAAATACTTATTTCCCTCTGCAGAATGCAAATAAATTCATATACTTTCCACAATGTGATTTTCCGGATTTAATTTGTGATGTGCTATCTCTCACTGTTACCAATAACCTACCCTTCAATTATGGGCTGCTCATGTCTTTGTCAGTGGGCAAACTTACAAAATCAGCAAGGGATCAAATACTTATTTCCACCACTGTACCACCCTTCAGTACATATCAGAGCAGTGTACAATTACAAAAGAACAAATCATTCAGCAGGGAAAAGAACTCGGTAAGTGTTACAATCCACCATATAAACAAAAAGGTGTTCAGTACAACAGATTTGCTCAGCTCCTTCACAGCATCGCTAAGTATAGAAGACAATTTCAGATTGTACAAAACACAGCTGCAAGGATGTTGTTAGGAGGTAAAAGAAGAGAGAGTGCCTGTCCTATATTACAAAGGCAAATTTGGTTCCAGTTGAAAACTTTTGTCTGTTTAAATGCTTGTATTAATTTTTAAGGTCCTCCACGCTCAAAACCAACTATATTTGAAGGGCAGGATAAAAACGTATGACTAGGAGAGAGTTGAGGATGCTCAGGGGAATCTCCATATTATCTGAATTTTCAATTATCCGACAATGGGTCGGTCCCATTTAGGTCAGATAATTGAGACAGTTATTGTAATGACATTTATGGATATATGTTTGAACATATGTGTGTAAATGCCAAATTCTGACTATTCTGTAAATACCCACTTAATTTACATCACAGGTATTTACAAGGCAGTGCACACAGGGGTAAAGCATGGGCAGGTCTACCACTTACACGCATGAAACTAAATTGTATAAATGGCGCCTAAAAAATTGGTGCAAAAAAAAATAGCGCTTAGCGCTACTCTATAAATGGTGCTCAAAGTTAGGTGCTGTTTATAGCATAGCGCTAAGAACCATGACTACATTTAGGCATGACTATTTACACCAACCAAACCTTGGTGTGAATCTCCATGCCTAAATTAGGTGTGGATCTTCTTTATTCTATAACAACGTGCGTAAATTAAAGGAACACTCTTGATCCACCCATGACCCTCCCATAGTAACATAGTAGATGACGGCAGAAAAAGACCTGCACGGTCCATTGAGTCTGCCCAACAAGACAACTCATGTGTGCTACTTTTTGTGTATACCCTACTTTGATTTGTACCTTTGCGCTTCAGGGCACAGACAGTATAAGTCTGCCCAGCACTATCCCCGCCTCCCAACCACCAGCCCCGCCTCCCATCCACCGGCTCTGGCACAGACCGTATAAGTCTGCCCAGCACTATCCCCGCCTCCCACCACCGGCTCTGGCACAGACCGTATAAGTCTGCCCAGCACTATCCCTGCCTCCCAACCTCCAGCCCCACCTCCCACTACTGGCTCTGCTATCCAATCTCGGTTAAGCTCCTGAGGATCCATTCCTTCTGAACAGGATTCCTTTATGTTTATCCCACGCATGTTTGAATTCCGTTACCGTTTTCATCTCCACCACCTCCCGCGGGAGGGCATTCCAAGCATCCACCACTCTCTCCGTGAAGAAATACTTCCTGACATTTTTCTTGAGTCTGCCCCCCTTCAATCTCATTTCATGTCCTTCGTATCTCCGGAAAAGGTTCGTTTGCGGATTAATACCTTTCAAATATTTGAACGTCTGTATCATATCACCCCTGTTTCTCCTTTCCTCCAGGGTATAGCCTTCCTTCTGTGTTATAGGTGACCTTTACTTTATTATTTTATAATTTTCTCTAAACAGCTATAAACCTATGTTCCCTCCATGTTGTTCCTCCTTCCCCCCCACCCCCTTGCTCTCTTATGTAAACCACTGAGCTGTTTTATACTGTAAGCAGTATACCAAATAAAGATGAAATGTGAATGTGAAAGTGGTTTCTCCCTCATAGCTAAAGCACTGCTGTTGTGAAGACTACATTAATAAGAGCAACCCTCCAAATGTTTGTGATTGAAGACTCACAGCGGAATAGTCCCAGGAAGGGTCAACTGGGTTTGAGTGGGAAGATAAAAAGGAACCAGAAGAAAGCACTATTAAAAAGATTATTTGGTTGGAAGAAAAGAGGCATAAAGAAGATTTTAATTATAGGTATAATAAAAACATCACAAATACAGTTTTTCTAACATAAAAAGTTACATGAAGCATTTAGCATAGGATCATGGCACCATTCCAAAATGTAATTTTTGATAAAGTATAAAAGTCTTTGCAAAACCACAAAGATTTTCAATTTCATACAAAATTGTTTCATGGGTTTTTTAAATCTTCACTTTAATTCCATTAACACTTCTGAAGTGAGTTCTTTGAATACTGGAAAGCAATGCTAAAGTGAAGGTGATTGTAATGGGTGATAATAAAACCAAAATACTTTTTTTTAGTATGGTTTCGTTTCTTTACAGCAGGGGAGTGACTGTACTGGCAAGTGACTGAGGTGAACAAGAAGGTCAGCTATATGGTAAGCCATATTGTAGAAACTATTTAGCATCATATCCAGTTAGCTGAATGTTCTAATGCATATTTATTAGGAGTATCATTAGTATTATGCTAACATTGTATTATATCTCTGGTATTTGAATTCCAGTGCTGTTAAATGTGTATACTTTTGCTACTCTTTTTCGGTAGTTCTATTAATAGGTTTCAATTTACTGTTTTCAAGTTTATCTCATTTATTGTATTTATCTTTATTCTTGGTTATTTTACTATTGTTATGCTGTTAACAAAATTGTAAGTTTTATGTTAAACTGTACCTGCTGTATACCGCCTTGGGTGAATCTCTTCATAAAAGCAGTTAATAAATCCCAATAAATAAATAAATAAATAAATAAATAAGAAGGTATTTGTTTTTCAGGATTTATCTCCCTATTTAGATAATTGTGGTTGTTGTGTTAGTCTACATGGATATCTAGATATAGGAGTCAACCAACAAGTTGTAGGCACCATCATTTTATTGAACTAACTGAATATATCTTTGCCTAGGAACTAACTCTTCAAAATGATTCAGGGTGCTATACCCAACATAAAGTATTCCTACCTTGAGACAGTGATGAGTTAATTTCTTTTCATCAGGTCAGCCCAAACCTTAGACAAATCTGCAATATTTAAACCCAGGGTAACTGCATTGTTTCTTCACTGAATGATGAGAAGAGGTTTACTCTTGAGAACTTTGTCACAGATCTTTAATTTGCCGACCCTTATGTCCCTTATACTTAACACATTAATTTTAATCATATACTTGACAATTTGATGCTAGGTGGTGTGATATGCCATTTGATTACACCTCACATCATGTGACAATTCAAATCATGTCAAATAAGGTAGAATGTCATGACACAGGATTTAACAATATGAACAACATTGACAAAGCATCTTTTTTCCAGTGCACCAGTTCATAAATAATTTGGGCTAGACAGCTAGCAGCAATATTTTCTAGTGCTCTGAAGTGAGGGACACGGTGACCGAACCATAATTTTCATTCCCAAGAAATTCATCATTGAGGCTGATGTTTATGTAGGTTACCTTGCTGCACCTTCCTACATGGAGCTGGTGAATAGTCCTTTCTTGGAAGCAAAGTCCTACTACCCTATTGCTTCTGTCTGCAAGAGCCTCATCAACATTTTAAGATGTAAAGAAACAGTATCTGGGTTGTAGATTATTATGTTAAAATGTGCTGATCACTCATCACAGACACCTGCTAAATGGGTTGATTGTTGGGGCCCTGGGCTGTATAATGTGCATCCATGCCCTTGAACAAATAGTTCTTTATGGTCATTATAGGTCAAGGATCCACATCAAAGACCTCAAAACTCCTTTTTTCTTCTCCTCAGAGTGGGATGAAAAAGTTGAATCCTCAGCTAAATTATGCAGAGTCTTACACTGGCTACAGACATTTCTTTCAACATCAGTGAAAAAAACTTCTTTTCATTAAGTGAATCATAAATGGGCTGAGGATATTAAGCAAACTAGGATGCAGGTTTAGCTGGAAACAGTTCAAAAGCAAATGGACATGTTTCTGAATAAAAGCTCATTTCTAGCTACTTCTATTGAGCTGGACATTCTTCAACTCTTCCCTAGGAAATAAGCCATTTGTCTCTGTTAATACAGTTTCATTAATTATTCATTGAAGCCTACTTCAGATGGGTCATAGAAGAGCTAACAAAATGATGCTGTTTGTTGCATAAGTACTACAAAAAATGGCCTAGATACATATATCCTAGAAGCAGAGGCAAAGGGGAATATATGATTATGCCCGAATGCATAATGGAAGAAATTATTCTTTGAGCTATTAACAGGGCAGAAGCTGCAGGCACATGAAGGGTTAAATAATCTGTAGGTAATGAGGGTAGTGTGAGCGGAGGTGAGGAGAGCTGGGATTGGTTGAGAAAAAGGGCAATCTGAGGTGGAGAAATTGGATTGGATAGTAGAAAGGATTGGGGTGGGCACATGGGGTTTTTGTAGCAGGTGAGGAGGTCTGGCGGACTTTGTTGGGAGGGTAGGCTGGAGAGGGAAGGATGGAGAGGGGTTTATTTAGCTCTAATTTTATCCCACCCCTCACTTCACTTTGTTAGGGTTAAAGAGTTTGGTTGGGTTTGTCCAGGATTTAATGGGTGGTGTAGTTGACCAAGGTTGGGATGGTCACAGCTAGGTGATGATATGCTAATGTGAGTTGTTGGTCTGTCATAAGATGGGTTTTGAACAAGCTCGAGTGTGTCACTGCCTTGAGTGATGAAAATTTGGGCCCTGTGGCACCTTGGGCCTCCTTTTGTGGGGTCAACTGGCTAGTACATCACCGTCTAACTAAAGGATATATTTAGTTGTGGTTTTTCAAAATGTTACAAAATAAATTTATTCTAATTTTGGAGTTGGGAGAATAATAGTACTGTTAATTGTTGAGTTATGAATTCTAATAAAGCTACGGCCATTATTTGCAACTAAATATATTTTATTGACTTTTTATGTTTTTTGTTTTAAGTTTGTTTGTTTTTTTGGATTGGTACTATAGTGTGCTTGCAGTCTGAGTACCTATGTTATGAGAGATGTCAGCATAGGTGCCAGTTCTGTGGGTGCTGCATATTTCCCAGTGTTGAGCAAACTCCTTCACTGTCCAGAGAAGGATAATATATTTTGAATTTAACAGCTCCAGTTATTTTGAAAAGTTGCCTCCAATGCATTTTATAGGCCACTGGTGAGGCACCTCGTTAGGTATTATTAATTTGAATTTGGCTCATACTTTTTTTCAGTTGTAGCTAAAGGTGAGTTACATTCAGGTATGGTAAGTATTTTTCTGTTCCTGGAGGGCTCGTAGTCTAAATTTGTACCTGAGGCAATGGAAGGTTAAGGGCCTTTTTTATCAAGCCATGCTAGCGGTTCCCGCGCAGCAATGCTGACAAAGCCATTCAAAGTGAATGGGCTTTGTCAGCATTACCGCACCGGGGACCACTAGCATGGTTTGATAAAAGAAGCCCTGACTTGCCCAAGGTCACGAGGAGTTGTGGTAGGGTTTGAACCAGACTTCCTTGGTTCTTTAGCTTGCTGCTCTAACCATAAAACTTCTCTGCCACTCCTTTTATACTGTCTTCAGTTCCAGACTTGATACTTTTGCAAAGAATTTAGTAGGATGGAAGTAGTGATGAGAAGGTCCTTAAAAATGGTGCAGGGCCAACAATCAATGTGCCTACTAATTTTTCATAGGCTTTGTGCACAAGAGGTTTATGAAAGATATCATTTTGCACAATGTTGCTGATAATTTCAAGAAATACAAAGGCATAATTTGTACTTCACCAGCTTATTTATTTATTTAAAAAAACAAAAAAATTGTATACCACTTATAACTAAGTGGTTTCCATAAAATAACATTCTTCATAAAATAAACAAAACAAACAAACATATACACAGTATTAAATAAGCAGCAATAACCTTACATCATCACTCCACAGCCAATAAAAACAAGTCCATGTGCAATCAGAAAAACACATGCACACATACATTCCATAGGCTTATTAATATCCTGAACAGAAAGCTTACTACTACTACTACTACTACTTAACATTTCTAAAGTGCTACTAGGGTTACGCAGTGCTGTACAGTTAACAAAGAAGGATGGTCCCTGCTCAAAGGAGCTTACAATCTAATGGACAACATGTGCAGACAGTCAAATTGGGGCAGTCCAGATTTCCTGGATAGAGGTGAAATGGTTAGGTGCCGAAGGTGACATAGATGGGCAGGGAAGGGGCTTGGCGAATGGGCTCAGGAAGTTTGTTCCATGCATAGGGAGAGGCAAGGCAGAAAGGGCAGAGCCTGGAGTTGGCGATGGTGGAGAAGGGGACAGAGAGGAAGGATTTGTCCTGTGAGCGGAGGTTTCGGGTAGGAGCGTACGGGGAGATAAGGGTAGAGAGGTATTGAGGGGCTGCAGATTGAGTGCATTTATTTATTTATTATTTATTTAGTGCATAGATTTATTTTAATTGCCAACAATATGCACTTTATTTCTTTTGGGGTTGAATGTTTACATTCAAGATTAATTTGCCGTCTTTGCTTTTCAGATGGATTGTCAAGCATCCTCTGCATAAGGAAGAAATTTTGTTTCTAAGTCTTTCACCATCATTTGCAAAGTGATGTTTTAGGGAATTTACCTTCCAGCATTTCCTATATTTTCTCTGCAGAAAATTCCTCCTGGAACTTTGGCATCCTGACAATACAGGCAAAAAACTGTTGTCCTCACATGTGCATTGAACATCATAACATTTTCACATTTAGCTTTGAAAATTTGCTGTGACTGTTTCTACAAACTTATTCAGTTATTCCAATTTAAATTAAGTTGCTTTTTGCTTGTGCTTAGGTTGTTAAATAGTGACATTTTAGGATAGATGTTTCATCAACTGACTTTTTAAAAAAATTACTTTCATTATAAAGCTGCTACCTTTCTTGCACTAAACTGCGTGAATTGCCCAAAAAAAGGAAGATCCAGTAGTGTCAGTGGAATGATATAAGGCCATAGATTACCTAAGTTTAACTGGCAAACACCCTCATTATTAAACTTTAACAACCTACTGTGATTAATATAGTAGCACCATTCTATGGTCTCAAACAACCAAATGAACAGAGTGCCAATTTTACCCACTGTTTACTAAGCTGTGCGCTAATGCCAACACAGCCCATTCACTTTGAATGGGCTGTGCCGGCATTGCTCCATAGCTTAATGAACAGGGGATTAAGTTAATTAGTCACACTCAGCTACTAAGATCAGGCAGATGCTACGATGGACAGACCATATGGGACTAGGATCTATATTTGGTGTCCAAATAATCAGCGCTGAAAAAAGCATTATTTTATAAGCCACACCTAAAGTTCGGCATGGTTTGTAGAGTAGCGCTTATACTTGGGAATTGCACCTAACTTTAGGCTCGGCCAATTCCACCAACTGAAACCTACATGCAAACTATAGGTGCAGATCCTGCGCCTACATTTACACATATAAATACCAATTGAATCTATTTATTTATTATTACATTTATATCCCACATTTTCCCACTGATTGCAGGCTCAAAGTGGCTTACATAAATCTGTAGTAAAGCTACAGTGCAAGAAGAACAATTGTACAAATTGAGAATAAGATAAGAAATAACAATTAAACAGCAATAGGCAAGAGATAATAACAGGTAATTAGTGTCCTTGGATCTTATTAATAGTAAGAGTTAATTCAAATTAAGTTGAACCTGGGGAATAAGCCTTCTTAAACAATACTGATTTCAATAATTTTCTGAAATTTAGGTACTTCTGGGTAGATTTTACTGATTTGGGTAGAGCATTCCACAATTGATCGCCTATGTATGTAAAGTTGGAGGCGTAAATTGACTTGTATTTAAGGCCATTACAGTCTGGGTAGTCCAAGTTCAGGTATGATCGTGAGGTACTGGATCTGTTTCTGGGTGGTAAGTCAATTAACTCAAGCATATATTCTGGGACTTCACCGAAGATTATCCTGTGGATTAGTGTACATATTTTAAAGGCTACTCGTTCTTTAATGGGGAGCCAGTGCAGAATTTCTCTAAGTGGTTTTGCAGAAGGGTCTTCCTGTCTGAGTTCTGTCGGACAACACGACAGCAGTGGCCTACATCAATTGCCAGGGTGGCACTCAGTGCAGGGCCCTGGCTGCGGAGGCGTCTCAGATCTGCGACTGGGCCAAGCGCCACCTACAGCACCTCGTCATGGTGCATGCCCAAATTTGTACACGTAATTTTTGGCGACTTTAATAGAATTAGGGGGATGGTCTTTATATGCCTTCATTTTTCTCTGCTTCTCTTTTTCTAAGATGCAATTAATTCAGTTTGTTTGTACTGCTTTATAACACCTAATCAAAATATGTTACAATATTTTATTTTCTCGGGTGTACTCTTCCAGGTTCTATGAAGCTGGGAACCCAAACTTCCAACTAGCATTCAAATTTGGCACGCAAGTTATAGAATAGCATCAGTTGTGCGACTAAATTAGGGGCCCTTTTACAAAGCAACAGTAAGCCCTGCATGGGCTTACCGCTCGCTAAAAGGGAAGCACTGCCGGGCTACCGCCAGCAGCCCAGTGGTAGTTCCCACTCCCAGTGCACATCATATCCACTGCTACAAAAATATTTTAATTTTTGTAGTGCCGGTGTGTACCTGGCAGTAATTGGGCAGTGCCGCGTGCTGCTTGGTTACCGCCGGGTTACCGCGGGAGCCCTTACAGCCATCTCAATGGGTAGCAATAAGTGCACCCCCCAAAATGACCGCACAGCAAATGCTTCACTTGCTGCATTGCCAGTTCCTGAAAAAAACCAAAGACCTGCCTTTTACCCGCTGCGGTAAAAGGGGGCCTTGGCATGCGTCAAAAAAAGTGACGACACCAGTGCAGGTCCCCTTTCGCTGCAGCTTCATAAAAGGGGCCCTTAATTGTTAAATTAGGTGCCAATTGGCATTAAGTTCAAATAATAATAGCCCTCAAGTGGTGTTAATTAGCACTAATTTGTAGTTACATGCATAACTGCACTTCAGCACTATTCTGTACACATAGGTTTAGATTCTATATATTGCGCCTTCATTTCTGTGCAGAAATTAAAGCGTTTTCCATAACAATGCATATAAATGCATATAACTTAATAAGTTGACAAGCTAATCAGTGCTGATAATTGGATGTTAACAAGCAATTATCAGCACTAATTGAGATTAATTAGAATTTATGCACACTAGTTGCTAGGCATATTCTGTAACGTGGTGCGTATAAATTACAAGTCGCATAGTTGAAAAGTGGGCATGGTTATGGGAGTGGCATTTCTAAAATCTATGACGTTGTAATAGAATACACCCACTCCGTGTCTAATTTAGTCGTCAGGATTTACACCAGGTTTTAGTTGGCGTAATCGACCACAATTAAGTTTAGTCACGTGGAGCAGCACTCGGCTTATTCTACAACCTTCACCTAAATTAAAGTGTGCTTTACAGAATATACTTTGATTTCTGCATGGAAATTGAGGTGCGATATATAGAATCTAGCTCATAGGGGGATATTCTATATATTTTTATTACATTTGTACCCTGCACTTTCCCACTCATGGCAGGCTCAATACGTCTTACATGGGGCAATGGAGGGTTAAGTGACTTGCCCAGAGTCACAAGGAGCTGCCTGTGCCTGAAGTGGGAATCAAACTCAGTTCCTCAGTTCCGCAGGACCAAAGTCCACCACCCTAACCAGTAGGCCACTCCTCCACTACTATATAGTGCTGGACTTTTATAGAATACTAGCATAATGTGCAGGTCACTCCTATCTTAGGGCACCAGACTTACACCCACCAGTTGGGTGAATGGTGCGTCTTTTTGAAAGATAAAAACCTGGCACCTGCCACCACCCTGCATCACCTATGTTTCTCCCTTTTCTGCAACCCATCTTGCCACCAACAAATAACTACACTGAGGGCAGCGGTACAAGATTTAGTGCCACATTGAAGGCTGAGAAGGGATAATACATCAGTCTGCACTCTTCATCCTCCTGGGAGCCATAGCTTCCTCCACAGTCCCTCAGCATACATTCAGTATGCTTCCTTCATTCAATATTAAATGCAAATATGTATTCTGCATTCACAAAACTGCTTGGCCTCTCCCACAACAATTGGTGCAGCAGAGTTAGGCCATTTCCCCAT
This sequence comes from Microcaecilia unicolor, assembly GCF_901765095.1. Lineage (NCBI taxonomy): Eukaryota > Metazoa > Chordata > Amphibia > Gymnophiona > Siphonopidae > Microcaecilia > Microcaecilia unicolor. The sequence continues at coordinate 598,549,289 of NC_044032.1, forward strand.
AAAGCATGCTATACAAAAAAAAAATAAAAAAATGTTTCTAAATACAATCTCAGTAACAGCAACATAAACCCTGTCAGCATATTGTGCAGTAATACAAAATTGTGCAAAACTTCATTCAGGACCTAGAGCAAATCTACCATTCTTCTTAACTTCCAAAACTTGTATAACATGGACCATATCTAGGGAAAGGCAGCACCATAAATATACGGTGGGCCCTAGAACATTAGAATACCTATTAGGAAAACTGAACATTGCAGACTAGTACAGATCCTTACAGTAGAAATGCCATGCTGAGCATCACCTTGGTCACTCACAGAGAACACAGATAGACCCTCACCACATACCCTAAGTGACCATAAAGTTGTAGAAATATGTAGACAAAAATTCAACTGAAACCTAAAAAAAAAAAACCATACTCTTGCATGCATGACAACACCAGAAAACCATAAATATTTTCCCCTTATACTGCTATAAAGATAGCAGATGTCAGGGCCAGCACTTATGAGGGGAAGGGGGAGTTGCAACCAGGGCAATTGCTCTAGGCCCCCAGACCAGAGAGGGCCCCAAGCTTGCCTGAAGCTGAAGAAGGCACAGCCTCTTAACAGGCTTTCAGGTCCCTTCTCAAATTTCTGCCTTTGGTCCTGACCCTGTCTAACACTGGCTCTTTACACTTCAAAAAGAGAAATATTCCAATCACTAAACAGAGAATAAAATTCTTCTTTCTACATTTGTTGTCTGGTCATTTATTTTTTCAATCATGCTGTCCCAGTCTCTGTTTTTTTACATTCCTCTGTCTTCTCCTAACTCTTTTTCCAGTATCTCCTGTCCATTTGACATTTGTTCTCTCTCCATGTCCACCATCCATTTCCCTTCTGTGTCCCTGTCCTTATCCTTCTCTATCTCTTTGACCTTATCCTTTTCTGTGTCCAACATCTCACCTTTGTGACCCTACTCTTATCTTTCTTCATGGTGTGACCAGAATCTTCCCAAGTCCTTCCCTCATGCTCAGCATCTCCTATGTGTCCTGTCCATCCCTGTGACTTTTTTTGGGATCTTGCCAGGTACTTGTGACCTGGATTGGCTACTGTTGGAAACAGGATGCTGGGCTTGATGGACCTTCAGTCTGTCCCAGTAGGGCAATATTATGTACTTATATACAGATACTCTCCCATTCTTTCCCTCATGTCTCTCTGTGTCCAGTTCTTCCCTGCCTCCATAGTCTTCCCCATTCCTTCCCTCTCTGTGTCTCTGGTCTCCCCCCATTCCTTACTTTATCCAGTGTCCCCATCTCTGTGTACAGTCTTTCCCTCTGTATACAGAATTTTCCACCATTCCTTCTCTCATGCCCAGCAGCATGCTCTCTCTGTGTCCTGTTCCTCCCTGTGTCCAGAATCCATCCCCTACTACATTCTTCCCTTCTCTAATGTCCAGTATTCATTCTCTATATTCTCTTCCCCCCACCATCCAGTATCTGTTCTTTATTTCTTCCTCTGTGTCCTTATTCCCCTTCCTCCTTTGAATGTGCTAGCATCTGTTATCTTGGTCTTTATTTCCCAATTTGCACTGATGCGCCCTTCTAGTTCTCCTAGAAATCCTCCAGTCCAATGAAGCAGCTTCCTTCCCTTAAGCTCTCTATAGCCACACCAACCCCTCACTCGTTGCTGCCACTGGATCATAGTGGTGATTTGTGGGGAAGCGCTGGCCAGTGTGGTTCGCTGCCTGCGTGTCGGTGGGCCGGCTGCTCAGCTGCTCCTGAGGGCCCTCGGGATGTCCGTCGGCGTTTGTTCATCGTTATGGTCCAGGGAGCCGTGGCCTGCTGTTTGTTACTCCCGATCTTCACCACCTCCGTCTGGGAGTTTGCTGCCTGTGCTGCCCTGGCTTGGAAGGCCCTGACGGTTGGAGCTGCGGAGGAGGACCGTTTGATCCACCATCTTGGTGCCTGTGCCGTTGGTATTCAGCTTTCTTCAGCCTCTGGTGCTCGTCACCTCACTCACTCCTGGCCACCTGCTGCTGCTGTTTTTCTTAGTGCTCGTTTGGGGATCATCTTGCTTGGACCGGCTCCAGCCTCGTTGTCTTACCTGGATCTTCATCATCTCGCCTGGATCTCTGCCATCCCTCTTGGTCTCTCTTCCCTTTCCCTTCTTTCCCTGATTTTCCGATCCTATTTTATTGTAACTGTATTTATTTATGTAGCTGTATTTATTTTACTAGTTCATTGTAAGCCGCTTTGGGGCTGCAACACTGTGGCAAAAGGCGGGGTATAAATGACCTAAATAAATAAATAAATGGTTATCATCAGAAGGCAGCGGGGCTTCTCAGCCCAGTGGTGTAGCCACACCCAACAGTAGCACACATTTAGCGGTAGTTGATGGGGATCTCAAGCTCGGCCGCTGAAGACTTCCCCCTGATGGTAAAAACGCTACTCTCCACGATACTAGCACCTGCACACGCTCAGTTTTCAGCGCATGCCTGCTGCATACTGCCAAGGTGGAAAGAAGCATTTTCCCGCCAGCTGAAATATTATTTTTTGGTGGTGGTTGGGAGGGGGGAGAACACTTGGTGCCCACCCACTTCTTGCCTAGGCCCACCCAAAATTTGTTGTCCCCTGTCTCAGCCACGCACTGACAACTCTGCAGCATCCTGTCTTTCATAGAAACACTGCCTGCTGATGACTTAAGGTCCCCGAAAGGCTGGATGCATTGAAGTTGGAGGGAGCGCACACAGAGTCTGGTCTTCATCATTAAAAACTGGCACTTATGATGATGGCTGGTTTTCTGTTCTGGGGGCTCAGGGAGTTGGGCTGGAAACAGCAGTGTGTTGGCCAAATGTTGGCATCACTGGTGACCCTGCTAAGATGGTGCCTGGGGTGGTCCGACCTCCCGCTCCCCCTTACTATGCTTCTGTGCTTCACTACTCTACTGTGCTTCACTTAAATATGCCTTAATCATCAGTAGACTTGATTACTGCAATACGCTCTATGCTGGCTTGGCTTCTTGCCTCCAAAAATGCTTGCAAGCTATCCAAAACATATCCATCTGATTATTAGCTAGGGCTAACTAATTTGAAGAATTTACATTACTGGCTCTATGTCCTATTCAGGGATCACTACAAGTTTCTACCCTTAACCCATAAGGCTCTCCATATGGATTCCCACCCTATCTTGCATCCACCACTTCACCCTATATTCCTACTAGATCCCTCTGTTCTGCCAACCAACATCATCTCTCTATCCCCTCTGTTTTCTCCTCCCAGTTCGCATCAACTCAACAAAAGGCTTTCTTCTGCATTTCCTCATCCTTTTGGAATTCTCTTTCAATCACATTATGGAACAAATACCCTTTCCCCAATTTTAAATCTATGTTAAAGACATATCTTTTCCCCTTGCATTGCCAGGTACATCAGGCTTGACTGCAATGATGGGAGCAGTGACTGCAGCAGGTAGAGGATGAAATACTTGGCCCTGTCTTACTCTGACTCTCTGCTTTCCTGTTAAGAATTTGTATTTCTTTTTACAATTTCTGAGACTAGTAATTGTAAACCGCTCTGATTGCCCGTTACAAGGGCATTATACCAAGAAGCTGAATAAAGAATCCTGCAGGTTCCATGGGATTCCCGCTATCCCCATTCCCACGCAGCTCTCTCATTGCAAGTAAGTAAGTAAGTAAGTAAATAAATAAATAAGGGTCCCTAAACCACTATTACATTCACATTGTTAAAGTGCTATAATTCTTAAGCACCCGAAGAGTTACAGTGTTTGTGAGAATGTGCATAATGTTTAGGCAATGCAAGGTAGGAATGCTTGGGTAGTACTTGTGTTGTGCAAAGTACAGAACTGTAGTTGTTTTGGGAACAGGATCCTGTGTTTGTTCTGGCCACATCCCTGCGTTAATTGACTTCTCTCAGCCAGAATAGATTTCTGTGTACTGTTGCTAAGGGAACAAACTGAGGTGCCCTGACTACATTTCTACTTGTGCTGTATTGCAGGAATCTCCCATGTTAGAGAGAAGCCTTTCTCTGCTACCTTGTCTGGGCCATTACCCTCCGCATCTGTGGGTCATGTGACCACCATGAATTTCTAGTGTTAGAGAGAAGCCTTTCACTGCTACCTTGTCTGGGCCATTAACCTCCGCATCTGTGGGTCACATGACAGCTACGAATCTCCAGTGTTAAAGACAAGCCTTTCACTACTACCTTGTGTGGACCATTACCTTCCGCATCCACAGGTCACGTGACAGCACAAATCTCCAGTGTTAGAGACAAGCCTTTCACTACTACCTTGTCTGGGCCATTAACCTCCGCATCTGTGGGTCATGTGACCACCATAAATCTCCGGTGTTAGAGAGAAGCCTTTCACTGCTACCTTATCTGGGTCATTCCCCTCCGCATCCACGGGTCACGTGACTGCCACGTAAGCAGTCTTTCCCCTGGAAGTTGTCACGGATCTCTATATATTATTGGAATTCAATCTGCCTTCTTATTGACTTGTACTCTAATGTGTGCATGTCTGCTTGTGCTGTATTGCAGAAATCTCCAGTGTTAGTGAGAAGCCTTTCACTGCTATCTTGTCTAGGCCATTACCCTTCACATCCATGGGTCATGCGACTACCACGAATCTCCAGTGTTAGAGAGAAACCTTTCACTGCTACCTTGTCTGGGCCATTACTGTCCGCATCCACAGGTCACGTGACCACCACATAAGCAGTCCTTCCCCGGAAGTCATCACGGATCTCTATATATTATTGGAATTCGATCTGCCTTCTTACTGACTTGATGGCATGTGCAACTATAGTTCTTCCTTTAAAATTGTTTTTTACCTCCTTTATTGTTCTTTCTTAGCTCAACTATGGCGTTCATCCTACTTCTTTTGAGACACTTTTCAGATTGCCCGACAACTTTTCATTCCTCTGTGCAGCGCGAATTTCCCATTCATTGGAAATCGGTACATCACCGGCTCAAAGGTACGTTTTCCACCACAGATTCACATGATTCCCTTCTTGACAAAGACCTGCTCAGCTAATCTTTCTGGGGTCCACTCTCCTTCAGAAGTTATTCAAATTGGTTTGTTAAATCGCCAATCCCTGCACTCAAAATCACCCCTTGTTCCTGATCTCATTACTACATACTCGCTTAAATGGTGTGAAGCCCCGCCCAGCGCATCCCAGGATACACTGGGCAAGGCTAGATGCTGCCATTTTGCAGGCGGCATCGTCAAAGGAAGAGGAGGGAGGCAGGCTACCTCCCTCCCCCAACTCAAGGTAGGGGGTGGTGGGGGTAGGGGGATTGACTCGACCACCAGGGACCCCTTGTTAACGTTGGGGGGGGGGGGGGCTGGAGACCCACCGGATCTCCAGCCCTCCCTGAACTGTGTTGGGGGGGTGTCAGAGGGACTGGAGGTCCGGCAGACCTCCAGCCCCCTTGTTGCTGGGGGGGGGGGGGGGGAGGAGGTCGGTCACCCACTGTGCCACCAGGGACCTTTTAGAAATGCTGAGGGGAGTTAGGGGTGGCTGGGTGTGTCTTTGGTTACTGGGGGGGGGGGGGTTGCTTTGTTGGGGGGAATGGGAGCCTGCTAGTATGCAAATGCATGCTGGACAGGGCTCATCATTCCTCCACAATGGTCTGCAAACCCTAACGCCAGCTCGGAGCTGGCATAAGGTTTGCCACAGCCAGTGACCCAATCTTTGGCACACTGGTCAATGATCATTGGGGATGAATAGGTTTAGCGCTGTTTTGAATGTATTTACATGCTAGTTGCGTTCAGAGCCCTCAAGCATGTTGTTTCACAAGCTCGGGGACTCTGATCATGGGGCGGTAGCAAACGCCGGCACTAGTACGGTGCTAACAGCCTCTGGTGCTGGTGTTAGTGCTTACTTCCCCTCACCCGTTTTTTTTGCTTTCCTTGTTTTCTTCAGTAAGGATTCCATGGTCGGACCACTTGGCCATTTTCTTCCACTTCCGTTCCTTTAACTCTAACCCACGCTCCATCCCAGAAATGGACCAGAAACCTGACTAGGATTGCTCCTCACATATTTTCCCCTTCAATTCTTTCATTCTCCAGTGATTTCGCCTCACTTCCCTTAGATCCACAAATGGATTCCCTACACACCACTCTCACAGATGTTCTTGATAGGTCTGAGTGGAGTAATCCTATTTCATCATCCAAATTTTGTCAGAGCAAGCCACTCAATCAGCTTTTCAGAGTTTTCACAGTGAATATGTATGAGATAGATCTACATACAATGGAGGCAGTGCATGCAAATCACTAATGCATATTTAATGTAGATAACCTATTCAGATGGGCTGAGTTTGTCCCAAGGTCTGAATTTGTAACAGGCTTGTCCAAGTTCAGTACTTGAAAACTGGAAACAGGCCAGATTTTCAGGATACCCCTAATGAATGTGCATGAGGGAGATTTGCATACTGTGGAGGTAACAGGCATGCAAGTCTCTCTTTCATGAATATTCATCAGGCCCTTGAGGGCTGAATTTGGACCAGCCTAGTTTAGAACCACTGATCTAGGGTCCAGATCAACCCAAAGGCTCCAATGTGGTCCAGCTTTTGCTTTAATGCATAAATAGAGGTGTATTTCTACATTTCTTAGGTAAACCAGAACATTATTTCACCAGGACCCTTAGACATGATCTACTTGAGATGATAATCCTGCTTATAGCCGGAGACAATATTTAAAAGCATTTATCCAAGTAGCTGTACTTCATATTTAGGAGCCACAAAAAGAATGAAAAAAATCCTCCACGAATGGAACAAACCACAGATGAAGAAAGAAGTGGAGTACATAGCTGTGTTTAGGCATAAACATATGCCTGCATCAGGGGTCAAATGAAAATCTAAATGTCAGATGCCAGAAAAATCCAATCAATCGCTGGTTATGAAATTTTGGTTACACTCCTTGAAAGAGCGATATAAAGGTAGGCATAAGTTAATGCTGAAACACAGCTGTGTCAGGTTGTTCTTCAAGTGTAATTGATGCTGGCAATAAAGAATCGTCTGGTTCCCATATGTGACTGTGTACTCCACTTCTTGTTTCATCTGAGATATTCAGAGGCACCATCTAGACAGCACCACTGCCTATATTGACAGACTACCTTAGCACTATTTGGATAGTGCCAGGTGAACTGGGATAGAGACACAAGTTATTCAGATAGTGGCTTTCTGGATAGCCTAGGAGAGCAAAAAAGCTGTCCTACAAGCTATCCAGATAGTGACTAAGGGCTAGATGCACTAAACTCCACGGAAGAGCCCTTCCCTTACCGATCCCTTAGCGAATCGTTAAGGAAAGGGCATGCATGAAGGAAATCGCATGCAAATGAGCTGCTCGCTGTTAGCTCATTTGCACACGATTTCCTTCCTTCCAGTCAGCCAGTTGAGCATGCACAGAGCAGCCAATCGTTATGCTGGCTGCTCTGCATGCCAAAGACGTCTTTAACAAAAAAAAGGACATCCCTGACCAGCACTGGATGTTTTTCTTCAGCTTTTGTGATGGACATCCTTCTGGAACCTCCAAAACAAAACTATTTGGAGGTCCCTCCCTCCAGGTCTATCTCAGCCAATCACAGTGCGTTTAGCTGTCACCGGGGAGCAGTAACAGGTGAGAGGAGCAGTGCACCCAGCACTGGGGAAGGGAAGGAACAGGGTTAGGGATGCCTGCTGTTTATGCTCAGGAAATAAGGACAGGGATGGAGTGCCACTGTATATTTAAGGATGTTAATTAAGGGTGACACAGAGGCAGGTAGGATTTTAGTAACACTAGAGGTGTCTACTGTTAGTTGGTTCAGCCAAGAGGTGAGACTGAAGCTCTTTCCACCTTTCCAGCACCTCACAAGCACTGATCTCTACCTGGTAAGGAAAACCTCTATGAGTGAGGGCAGTCTGTTCTTTTATTTTTAGCTGAAATGTTTTTTTTTTTTTTTGCTCTGGCCATTCTTAGACTGGCAGAAGTGGGAAATTTAGAGTTGCATCAGCACTGCAATTACTTCCTGTTCATAGCAATAAGAGTGATGAATAATAGTTATACAGATTTCAGGTCCTGTGTTTGTCTTCTTAGATAGGCTGTCTATATATGAAGGTGCTAATGATATTTTCATCAAAATATTTTTAGTATTTCATCTCTGTTATATGGTGATTTTGAATGGAATTCTGGTTTTGATTGTCTTTGCTGGAGGGGGTGTTAAAAAAAGGTCGGCCCCGGGTGTCAAGTATGCTAGCTACACCACTGGGCTGTGGTCATTTCAGGTAGATAAGAAAAACAGGTCCCGAGAAGGACTCTGGTCAGGGACGATTTGATAGAGTGGTGCAGGGGCTCTGGGAAGGCTTTAAATGCTTTTGCCTTTGATTTTGTAGGGAGCTCCCTTCTGTGACTGCAGAAAAATGCCTGGGGGGGGGGGGGGAGGGGTCAGAGCTGATCTGCTACAAGGAAATCAGCACATGAAAAGAAAACCAGACAGCAGTTTAGTGCTGAAACAAAACTTAACTTTTTTATTTTTGTGAAGGACGTCCAAGTGTTAGGCATTTGGGGGGGGGGGGGGGGGAGGACGTCCCTGAGGAGCACTTGGATGTTTTTCCAGCTTTTATGATGGGCGTCCTCTGCATAAGTCCCACTCAGCAGCCCCAATGAGAGGTGCAGACCTCCCATTAGGTTTTCCACCGTGCATGGAGTCGGAAAATGGCTGTGCATCTGCTAATTAGCTCATTATAATAACCTGTAGACCATTTGCATTCCGTTTTCGTTAGCTGCTACCGTGACAGCAAAATGGCTCGGGGAACCCGTTTGTGTATGTCCCGGTTTACTACTTGCATGCTAAACTGGCTAGAACCAGTTTAAAACCCACGTTGCTGGCTCGTTAAGTTTAGTGCATCTAGCCCTAAATATCTTCCCTGTCTGGCTACTGCTGACACTCTGTCTGGATGTTTTGGATACTGTGGTACTAATGCTGAATCTCTAAAATGTTTGCTCATGGCATCTCGTGTTTAAAGCAACTCTGAAACTCTGACTTCCATGGGCTAAATATCGGGGGGGGGGGGGGGGGGGGGGGAGGGTATGAAGGGAAGAGTGTTGTTAGTTATTAGTAAAATTTAGATACCATCTGGAAATGTAGGCTTATTCACCAACAAAAAGCACAATAAAAGCAGAAAAGTCCCCTACAGAAGGAATGCCAAAGACCAAGGAACTAGGGGTAGACCAATAAAATGAATTGTGGAAACTTGGAGTAAGAACTGATAAAATATAAAGTTTATTATGATAAAAAATACTATAGGTCGACATAAAACAAATCCCTAAAAGATGGTGGAAATTCAGAAGATAGACTCCGACTCGACACAGTTCAGTGTTTCAGCGCTAGGCACCTGCATCAGGAGTCAACAATAATATGAATGATTTATTTTTTTTTATTTAAACAAGAGTCTTTATTGAACAAGTAAGATAAAATGTGAATACAGCCACAACAGTAAGCTCACAGGCTCTAGTATATACTGTAAAACTGGGACCTTGTTTCTTCAATACTCATCCATTGAGTAATAAAACATTCAGTATTCTTGTTATTTTACATATTTTTCTCACCTTTCTTCCCCTTGTACAGTTTGCATCAAACCATTTCCAAGTTATTGGTCAAAATCCCCTCCAAATCCCCCTCTCCCTTACAGTGTCTAAGGTAACAACAGTGATTCAACATATCAGATGTTTCTCTATAGCTCTTTAAGTCTTTGGTATATCCAAAGGTTCCCAGATCTTAGTCCATTTCGACAACTGGTGTCTCTCTTTCACCATCAATCTTTCTCTCTCTGCTATGTTCCGCAGTAGGGTCATCCATTGGACTACAGACGGGCTATTTTTTTGCTTCCATGAGCGAGCAATAAGCAATCTGCCCGCACATAAGCAATGTTTGATTAACACTTGACCATGGTCATTCACCCCCAGGATAGTTTTATGAAACAAAAATACAGCAGGGTCATATGGTATCCACTCAATATCCAATCCGGGCCTGGACAGCTTTCCAGAAGGCTTTTACTTTGTAACATGTCCACCAAATAAGGCCTAATGTACCACGTTGGCCACATTTATGCCAACAAGCCGGGGATGCCGATACAAACATATGATTTAACCTTACCGGGGTTAGATACCAACGGTATAGTACTTTTGTTAAATTTTCTTGAACATTTACGGCTGGAGATATGCGTACGGAATGCCTCTCCATTCTCTGCCACTCCTCTGCCGAGTAATTCACCCCTAATTCTTTCTCCAACAGCACCCTGTGCTTATGGCTAACATACAGGTTATCTTGCAAGTGCCCATAAATCAAGGTAATAAGGCCACGTGTCCCTTGTTCCAGAACACAGAGTTCTTCTAGAAAGGTCACGTCACCAACTAAATAGGCACGTCTGCCTTCCGATGACAAAAAATGAATCAATTGAGTGTAGGCATAATGATCTGTTGAGGGTAACCTGTATGTATCTGCCAATTCCTGGAATGATATAAAAGTATCTTTATTGATCAACTGTCCCCATAGATCTAACCCTTGCCTTTTCCATCTAGTAAAAACTGAGCGTGTGCAGCCTAGTGGGAATGTTAAATTACAAGCAATAGGTGATAACCGAGAACAATAGATTCGTTTTAAGCGTTCCGTTTTCTCCCAACATGATAAAGTGAACTCAATGATCGGGCTCACCTCCTCTCCCAAGCAACGATGTTTAGGCGGCAGCCAGAGCAAGTGGCCTAACTTCAAAGGGCTATGTAGTATATATTGTTCCATCTTTACCCAAAGTTTGTGAGGGGCTTCTTGAAACCATTCCACTGCGGATTTAACCTGAGCCGCTCTATGATATAAATCCACTCTAGGGATCCCTAGACCGCCCTTGGTCTTACGGTCTGTATACATTATGGAGGGGTGAATTCTAGATTTGCCTCCTTTCCAGATAAACTTCTGCAATCGTTTCTGCAGGGAGTGAAGCACAAGGTCACTAATAGGGAGTGGCAGGGCCTGGAAAAGATACAGTAATTGCGGTAATATATTCATTTTCACTGTGGCTATTCTCCCAAACCAAGACAAACCAAGGGGCTCCCATCTCTCTAAATCCTCTCTGATGTCTTTCAGTAACCGTGTATAGTTAGCCTCAGTAATGTCCTGTAATTTAGCAGTAAGGAAAACCCCCAAATATTTAAGACCCTTAAAGGGGCATAATTGAATGAAAACGTCTATCTCCATGGGCGTTTATCTCCGAGAACGGGTCCGTGAAGGAGCGCACCGAACCGTATTTCCGAAAAAAATAGACGTCCATGTTTTATTCGACAATTTGTGAGCTGGGCGTTTTTGTTTTTCAGTGATAATGGAAAATGAAAGCGGCCAGCTCAAAAACGAATAAATCCAAGGCATTTGTTCGTGGGAGGGGCCAGGATTCGTAGTGCACTGGTCCCCCTCACATGCCAGGACACCAACCGGGCACCCTAGGGGGCACTTTTACAAAAACAAAAAAAAAGGTAAAAGAGCTCCCAGGTGCATAGCACCCTTCCCTTGTGTGTTGAGCCCCCCAAATCCCCCTCAAAACCCACTGCCCACAAGTCTACACCATTACTATAGCCCTAAGGGGTGAAGGGGGGCACCTACATGTGGGTACAGTGGGTTTGGGGGGGTTGGACGACTAAGCATTAAGCAGCACAATTGTAACAGGTAGGGGGGGTGGATGGGCCTGGGTCCAGCTGCCTGAAGTCCACTGCACCCCCTAACAACTGCTCCAGGGACCTGCATACTGCTGCCAGGGAGGTGGGTATGACATTTGAGGGTGAAAATAAAAAGTTGTGAAACATCATGTTTTGTGGTGGGAGGGGGTTAGTGACCACTGGGGGAGTCAGGGGAGGTCATCCCCGATTCCCTCTGGTGGTAATCTGGTCATTTAGGGCACTTTTTGGGGCCTTATTCGTGAAAAAACAGGGTCCAGGAAAAGTGCCCTAAATTCTAGCTACAAATGCATACTTTTTTTCCATTATCGGCGAAAGGCGCCCATCTCTCCTCAGCCGATAACCACGCCCCAGTTCCACCTTCGCCACGCCTCTGACACGCCCTCATCAACTTTGTACGCTTCCGCGATGGAGTGCAGTTGAAAACGTCCAAAATCGGCTTTCCATTATACCGATTTATTCGTTTTTGTGAGATAAACGTCTATCTCCCGATTTGGGTCGAAATCTAGGCGTTTTTCTCTTTCAATTATAAGGTGGTTAGTCACCCACCTCAAAGGATATAGTTGCTTACAACGCTGATAGTGTTCCTCTGTCATACCCCCTGCCATTGCTTCCGTTTTCTCATAGTTAATCTTAAATCCCGACACCCGTCCATAAGTTTCCAATTCACTTATAACCTGGGGTATAGAGTCAAAGGGCGAGGTAAGGGTTAAGAGGACATCGTCTGCAAACAATGCCACCTTTGATTCCCAGTCTTTCACCCTCACTCCCCTTATCCCTGGATGATTCCTAATAGCCCACGCCAGTGGTTCCATTACTAAGGCAAGTAAAAGTGGCGATAGAGGACACCCCTGGCGTGTTCCTCTGTTCAGCTCAAAGAAGGCGGATATCTGCCCATTAATCTTTACCCCTGCTTTCGGCTGAGTGTATAGTTCTTTAATCCAGTCCCTAAAATTAGAACCAAATCCAAACTGTTGTAAAACCTGGTGTAGAAATGGCCAATGCACCCTATCGAATGCTTTTTCAGCATCCACACTTAACAGACAATACGGTGTTTTACTCTGCCTGGCAATATACATAGCATTCAGAGTTCGTCTAATATTGTCTGAGGCCTGTCTATTGGCGACAAAACCCACCTGATCTGGATGTATTAAGGTCGGCAGAATTTCTGTTAATCTACTTGCTAATACCTTAGCCAAGATGCGGACATCCACATTGAGCACAGAGATAAGAAGGGGCGGTAAGAAGAGCACTCAGTCATCTCCTTCTTTGGCTTCAGGATCACTGCAATCCATGCCTCTTTCATAGTTGGCGGGAGATTGTCGCCTTTCACTACTGCATTAAGGACATCCGTTAAAACAGGGGCAAATTTTTTATAGAATTCAGCCGTATAGCCGTCCAATCCCGGTGATTTGGCTGTTTTCAAGGTATTTTATAGCTGCTAGTACCTCGTGCATGTCAATAGGGGCATCTAGCACTTGTTGTTGATCTTGTGTTAAAATTAGCAAAGCCATTTTTTGCAAATATGACCGAATACTCTCCTCCTGTATACCCTCATCTCCGGCATAAAGCTTAGCATAGTATTCATTGAAACGGGCTCTAATCTCTGGAGATGTTCGGAGCACTTCTCCTTTAGGTCCCTTAATACGATAGATATTACGATCTGCCCTTAGTTTTCGCAATTTAATAGCTAACTGCCTACTGATCTTATTTCTGGTGGTATATGTGTGAAGCTTTAGTTTTTCATTAATATATTCAAGGTCTTGAGCTAGCAAGGCGTCTAGTTGTATTCTGGCAGCTTGTAAAGCTCTATATATCTTAAGAGAGCCTGTGACTTTTTGTTTACTTTCTAGGGTCTCAATTTTCTCTCTTAGCTGCAAAGTGGCTTGCAACCTCTGTTTCTTAAGCTTTCCAGCAACCTTAATAAAGTGACCTCTGGATACCGCTTTAAGGGCTTCCCACACTATAGCAATCGAGGGCCCTGAGGTTAAATTAAAAGACAGGTATTCCTTCAGGACCTTTACATATTCCTGACAAACTGCTTCCTGTTTTAACAGCCCGTTATTTAATGTCCAGTGCCCTACCCGCTGTTTTCCTGTCTGCCAATCTAGTTTTATCACACAAGGAGCATGATCAGACACAGTAATATTATTTATATGTGCTTTTGTGAGTTGATCTCCTAATAACTTATCAACCAACAAGTAATCAATCCGTGAATATGTAGAATGTACTGGAGAATAAAAAGAATAGTCACGCTCAGTAGGGTGCATGTCTCTCCAAGAGTCAAAAAGTCCCATATCCCTGATAAAAGTAGTAAAGTGTTTGGCTAAGACTTTGTCACTACCAGAGTTGCGTCCCGATTTATCCATTTCGGGGCAGAGAGTGGCATTGAAATCACCCCCCAATATAAGCTGACCTCCCAGCACTGTGTGTATTTGTTTCTTAAGTAATTGAAAGAAGGATGGTTGATTAGTATTTGGCCCATATATATATCCCAAAGTAACCTCCTGATTTTCAAATGTCCCCCTAAGTAGAAGATATCTGCCCTTTGGGTCTCTTTTCACCTGATGGATTTGTATAGGCAGGTCAGACTGGAGCAATATCGCTACCCCTCTTTGTTTCTTGTCAGATATGTCTGAGGCAAAATAAATCTTAGAGTAATAAACATGTCTAAACAAGTATTCATGTGCCCTTTTCAAATGGGTTTCTTGCAACATAACCACCTGGGGTCTATGTCTATTTATCTCTTGCCAAATCAGCTGTCGCTTTCTAGGAGCATTTAGGCCTTTGACATTGAAAGTCATAATCTTTAAAATAGCTGCCATAGAGTATACTTAAAAAAAAGAAAAAGAAAATTCATTTACATATCTAGAAGTCACCTGCGAACACTGTAATGCCCCTCCCTCCCGTATCCCCCTAGCCTCCCACCTCCCTTCCACCCCTAACCCCTTCATAAGTAGAGTAACAAACTTCCACGAGAAATAGAATTCCCTGGAGGAGTCTACTTACTCACTTCCTAGCAAGATCAACCCCCGCAGTATACAGCCCGTCCACACCACCTCCACCCAACCTCGCATGACATCCTCCATATATTTGACAGACTTATCTCCGCTGTAAATGTAGATCATAAAGAAATGAAGAAGAAAATGTCAACCTTCGTGTACTCTTTCAACAACCTCACTTTGGAGTAATATTACAGTCAAGTGTTGTGCACAGTCAGCCTTGGTTTCTTTGCCTTATTAAAAACTTGTTGCCATTGTCGCACTTTGTCTCTCTTGTCAACAGTAGTTTCCAAGTGTAGTTCTGTAGTCGGCCCCATCATACCCGCTGCTTGTAGAATCTGCTGTGCCGCCTCTGGGGAGCGAACTTTGTGTAGCTTTCCAGCAATAGTAAAGCATTCTAAAAGGGAAAAGCCCATCGGTATTTTATGTTATGTTGCCCCAATACCTCCAGAATCGGTTTCATATTTTGTCTTTGTTGTAAAGTACAGGCTGATAAATCCTGAAATACCGAAATAGGTGTATCTTGAAAGCACAAGTCCTTTTGTTGCCTAGCCAGGCCATATAGGTGTTCTTTCTCTGAGTATTTCCAGAAGCGGACCACAATGTCTCTGGGTTTATTAGGAAGCGACTTGCCTAGCGCTCTATGGGCTCGTTCAATTTCTGGGACCTGTTGGTCTGGATTCCCCTTCAAAATATGCTTACACAGTTCGTGTACTAGTTTGGGAACATACTACTACTACTACTACTACTACTTAGCATTTCTATAGCGCTGCCAGGGTTACGCAGCGCTGTACAAGTTTAAACACGGGGAGGGACAGTCCCTGCTCAAGAGAGCTTACAATCTAACAGTAACATACTACGTAGTCAGTGTAGGTAACAGGAATGGGGAAGGTGGTTAGGCGCCAAAAGCAAGGGAGAAGAGATGGGCCTTGAGTAAGGACTTGAAGATGGGCAGGGAGGGCGCATGGCGTATGGGCTCAGGAAGTCTGTTCCAGGTATAAGGTGCTGCGAGGCAGAAGGGGCGGAGTCTGGAGTTAGCGGTGGTGGAGAAGGGTACAGATAGGAGTGATTTGTCCTGAGAGCGGAGGTTACGGGTGGGAACAGGAGCCATTAGAAGATACTCTGAAGGTGCGTTGGGAAAGATACGAGGAGAACCAGGAGAGGACGGAGCCCAAATGAGGACAGTGTGTCAAGAAGTAAATTATGATTGACGGTATCAAAGGCGGCGGATAGGTCGAGGAGGATGAGGATGGAATAATGGCCTTTGGATTTGGCGAGGAACAGGTCATTGCAGACTTTAGAGAGTGCTGTTTCTGTCGAGTGTAGTGGGCGAAAGCCAGATTGAAGCGGGTCGAGGACAGCCTGAGAGGAGAGGAAGTCGAGGCAATGGCTGTGGACAGCACGTTCAAGTAATTTGGAGAGGAAGGGTAGAAGAGAGATGGGGCGGTAGTTGGAGGGACAGGTGGGGTCAAGTGATGGTTTTTTGAGAAGTGGTGTGACTACTGCGTGCTTGAAGGAGTCAGGGACAGTAGCGGTGGAGAGAGAGAGGTTGAGGATGTGACAGATTGAGGGGTTAACTGTAGGAGAGATGTTGGTAAGCAGATTGGTGGGAATGGGATCCGAGGAACAGGTGGTGCACTTAGAGGAAGAAAGAAGGCGAGCAGTTTCCTCTTCGGTGATCTCAGGGAAGGAGGAAAAGGATGCCGGGTTAGGTTGGTTGAGGGAGTTGGTTGATCTCCAGCCTCCGGAATGCCCCAAAACCGTAAATTATTTCGTCTCCCTCTGTTCTCGATATCATCAAGTTTGTATTGTAATTCCTCCATTTGGTTAGCAAAATCCACCTCCTTCTCTTTCATTTGGTTCATCAGTTCCACGTGTTCGTCCACCTGGCCTTCAAGATCCTACACTCGATTACCAATTTCCTTGATTTCACCTCGCACATTTTCAATGCGTTCCACAATGTCTGATTTCATGCGAGCTAAATCTTTATGGAGGTCTCAAAGCAGTTTGGTAAACTGTGAATTCTTATTGTTGCCAGTATCTTCATCGGAGTGAGCCGAATCAAAATCTGAGGCCTCCTCCTCCCGAGATGAAGCATGGCTGCCAGCAGTTTTGGCATTGCGGAGGCTGCCTCACACTCCTACTTTGGCATCCACGATTTTCGATTTCTGTGACATTTCTTTTCTATAACTACCACTTGTATATTCTTCTTGCCTTCGTTACGCGGTAAAGTCCGCCGGTTATATAGCGAAAAAGTAGCGATTTTAGCGGGGCTGAGCCGGAGCGACGGGTTCACGCTGCCATCAAGGTTGCTGACGTCACTGGAAGTCCAATATGAATGATTTAAAACATCTTCAAAGGGAAATAATCAGTATAAATACTTTCTCTGCTTCAACCTCTGGGAAAATACAGTGTGAAATGCCAACAGTGTTTAGTGTGGGTTTAAAATGAGGAACTGAATATACAGAATTTTTGCCCATGGCGGCAGGTGTTTAACACAAACCAGGGGCGTAGCCAGACACCCAATTTTAGGTGGGCCTGGGCCCAAGATGGATGGGCAGAAGAACTCCACCTTGTCCCACAAGTGATTTGGTCTCTCCCTTTCTCCCCTTCATGCCATATGGTTCTCAAACATACCCCCTCCCCTGCATACTTTTTAAATATCAGATTTTCACAAAAATCTGGCTGTGAATACACACTGCTCATGTTGGCCCCACAGCCTTCCATCTGATGCAACTTCCTGTTTCCACATAGGAGGGAATACATCAGAGGAAAGGCTGTGGGGCTAGTGCGAGCACTATGTATCAGTTGCTGCTCGCTGCAGGTGAAGATCTGCTATTTAAAAAGTATGCAGGAGGGACAGTTGTTGGGAGTTTTTGGCTGGTGGGGTTTGGGGATCCCTGCCAGCCACATCATAGGTGTGCTACTACTAGGTGGGCATGAGCCCAAAGTAGGTGGGCCTGGGCCCACCCTTGGCTACACCACTGACCCAAACTCTGACCTCTGTGGACTAAATATCGGGGGCGAAGGGAAGAATGTTGTTAGTAAAACTTAGCTACTGCCTGGGAATGTAGGCTTATTCACAAACAGCAGACTAAATCAAGTGAGCTATCACCTGTTACCAGCTTACCTAAAGCCACCTATGGCTCTGCACCTGCTAATCAACTCATGGCGAAAGACAGAGCATTGAAATGCAGACTCAGGAATGGACACGTAGAACCTTGAGGGCATGAGTGGTGAAAACATGAATTAAACGCTGTTGAAAACACATGCTTACTAAAAGCTATATAATGCAGCTGTCATAATATATTGTTCCAAACCTTAGCGGTATTAAAGCACACGACACCTCTGATTACCACCTGACAGAAATAGAACAAAGGCAATGTGCAATTTTTCACACCATGTCTGCTCTTTTAGCATGCTGTGTTTGTGGAAGAACCGCCTATGATGAAAGATATTCTTATTAACTGAAAAGAACATGGCAGGCACCTGGTTTTGACAACAGAGAGACTTTCTCCTTTCGATGGCTAAAACAAATACTGGGTCACAAAAGGAAGGTGTACTGCCACACAAGGTCTGTGTTAGACAATGAGGGGCATTTTCGAAAGAACATCCAAGTGAGAATAGGGATGTCTAAAGCCAGAACTTCCCAAACAGACCTCCATCTCACATGTATTTTCGAACAGGATACAGTCTGTTTGAAAATATGAGAGACAGACATCCATGCGCTGAAAACGTCCAGCATGAACATCCATTTTACAGCTGGAATGCCCACATTTTGAACAGGGCAAATCAAGGGACATGAACATCTGTATAGCAGACTTCCATGCAAAGCAGAGAGTCGGCCTAGTGGTTAGTGCTGTGGACTGTAAACCAAGGAACTCAGGTTGAAATCCCACTGTAATTCTTTGTTTTTGTAATTGTGAGACCTTGAGAAACAGAAAAATACCTATTGCACCTGAATGAACACCACTTCAATAGCCTTCAGGCTTGCAGATGTCATATATATATATATATATATATATATATATATATATATATATATATATATATATATAGGTATTATTATGGATGGTTAAGAGTTGAAATGCAATTTGAACCTTAGTCTCTTGGTTTATAGTCTACTGCACTAACCACTAGGCTACTCCTCAGACCTGCTTCCTGCTGTATTAAGAAGGCTCGTAATACCTGAAGCTGTCATAGATCCTGGTATCCCCTTCTGGTTTCACTTTCAGGAGAGAGGTAGGGGGACAGCAACCACTTGAACATTTAGGAGGTGTCATGCCTTGATCTCTCCAGTGGACAACTGCTCAATCAGAGCAACTTTCTGTAACGTGGACATTCCTGAAACAAGTCTAAATAAAGATGTCCTTCCTTTTAGACATGGCCATTTCTTCCCCTTAGGTAATCTCTGTTGGAAGTCCAGAGTTCAGACCCTACCTAATACCGCCCAAAACACACCCAGATCACGCCCACTTGCTGTCTGGACATACTGCAGTGTTGGACGTTTCTATTCTGCCTTTGCAAAATCGGGATTTGGATATTCCAAGCACATGGATGTCCATTTCAGCCTTCTGCGATGTCCGTATGCTTTGAAATTAAGCTTCATTCTGTAGTGGGGCCCAAGGCAGAAATTTGGGAGAAGGCCAGCGAGTCTACTAGCATGATGTTCCTTCTTGAGCTTTTATTTAGTTAATTAATTACTGTCTAAAATCTATGATGTGGTGTACCTTCAGGTATGTTAGGTATTTTTCGGTCCCTTGAGGGCTCACAATCTAAGGGATCCTTTTACAAAGATGTGCTAACAAGTTTAGCATGCACTAATGATTAGCGTGCGCTATGTGCCCCTTTTACCATGCTGCGGTAAAAGGGGGTCTACAGTGGCGTCAGCGCAAGGATTTGCCATGCGCCAAAGCCCTATTTTACTGTACCGGGTAAAAGGTTGTTTTTGCCCTCCCTTGCCCCCCAAAAAGAAATGGCCCTGCACTAATCACAGGGATTGGCATGCAGCAATTTCGATAGGGGGAGCCCTTACTACCACCTATTTAGGTGATGGTAAGGGCTCCCATGCTAACCTGGCAGTAACTGAGCAGCGCACGGTGCCGCCCGACTACCGCTGGATAAGTCCCGGTGCTACAAAATAAAAAATATTTTTGCCGCACAGGAAATGGTGCACGCTGGGGGTGGGAACTACTGCTGGGCTCCTAGTCCCAATTTGGCACACTGCAAAGCAGTGGTATGTGTACTACCACTTTGTAAAAGGGGCAATATATTCCTATGGGTGTGTTATCATTTAGAAAGGCACAACAAAGGTGACAAGGTGGATGATGTCGATAAAACTACTACTGGACTCGAAAAAAGTTCACAGCAAGAGTTTATTGATAAAGACTGGACTCGACACGAATCGTGTTTCGGCCGCTCTGGCCTGCCTCAGGAGTCCCTAAAACAATACGCAACAATTAAATAACAACATAACTTAATTGAATATTTAAAAATATATATACGAAACGAGTAAATGACAACTTAAAAATATTTTTAAAACGTTACCATATAACACTTACAGAAACAGACACAAACTGATATGTATAGGTCCATTATATAAACACACTCAGTGAAATGAGAGTTAAAAGATTACATGAAAAAGGCACTCAATATATATAACAACAAATGATAAAAATGTATTACGTAAAAAAGGCACTCAATCTACGTGTAACATTAAGTGATAAAAATGTATTTGTTGCATAAATAATAAAGACTATTAAAAGGGCATACGGGGACCTCATGGCCCAATGAAAAAGTTAAAATAATCAAGGAGAACATATAGTTGCATGTACTAATAATGACATAGTCAAAAGGGCATGCGGGGAGAAAAAAAGTAAAAGAACGTGTGGCAGAATTAAAAACAACATCTATAAAATCAAACCATTGAAAATCAACAATAGAAAATGATCAAGAAGAACATGTCGTTTTCTTCAGTGATTGTCGACGATGCCTTATCATTTAGCACATGCTAATTGTTAGCACGCTCTAAATCTGTTTGCGCATCTTAGTAAAAAGACCCCTAAATTTGTACCTGAGGCAATGGAGGGTTAAGGGTCCCTTTTACAAAGTGGTGGTACATATACTGCTGCTTTGCTGCATGCCAAATTGGGACGAGCACTGGGCTACTGCAGGAACCCGGCGGTTGTTCCCACTGTGCGACAAAGACATTTTTTATTTTTGCAGTGCCATGGTTTACCTGGTGGTAGTGGTGCTGCCTGGTTACTGCTAGGTTAGCACTGGAGCCCTTACTGAAGGGCATAATCGAACGTTGCCGGCCAAATAGATCGCCGGCGATCTATGTTGGCGGCGGCGCTACAGCTGGCCGGAACCATATTATCGAAAAAGATGGCCGGCCATCTTTTTTTTCGATAATACGGTTTAGCCCGGCCAAATGCCTTGGAGTTCGCCGGGTTTGAGATGGCCGGGTTTGTTTTTCAGCGATAATGGAAAAAAATGCTGGCCATCTCCAACCCGGCGAAATCCAAGGCATTTGGTCGTGGGAGGAGCCAGCATTTGTAGTGCACTGGTCCCCCTCACATGCCAGGACACCAGCTGGGCACCCTACGGGTCAGTGCGGTGGACTTCAGAAAAACCTCCCACATGCATAGCTCCCTTATTTTGGGTGCTGAGCCCCCCAATCCCCCCAAAACCCGCTACCCACAAATGTACAACACTACCAAAGCTCTTAGGGCTGAAGGGGGCAACTACATGTGGGTTCAGTGGGTTTTGGAGGGCTTCCATTACCAGCACAAGTGTTACAGGTAGGGGGGGATGGGCCTGGGTCCGCCTGCCTTAAGTGCACTGCGATACCCACTAAAAGTGCTCCAGGGACCTGCATACACACAGGCCTCTAGTACTTGTTGCTGCTGTATAACCTTGGCACACCAGTTGACACCTGAAGACTAATCTCTTTGAAAAAGTCCTTTATTTGAATAAGCACGTTTACTCACAGTTAACTGCAGATCAGAGGTTGTGCCCCACTGGCAAAGAGTCTCCCTGGTACTGAGATTAGCAGTAGGTCAGAGCTGACAGAATGGTGTTCAATGCCCTCTTTCAGCCAATTTACTTCAATTCTTTGAAGGAGTGAACAAACATGTGGACAAAGGGGAGTCGGTTGATATTGTGTATCTGGATTTTCAAAAGGCGTTTGACAAGGTACCTCATGAAAGGCTACAGAGGAAATTGGAGGGTCATGGGATAGGAGGAAATGTCCTATTGTGGATTAAAAACTGGTTGAAGGATAGGAAACAGAGAGTGGGGTTAAATGGGCAGTATTCACAATGGAGAAGGGTAGTTAGTGGGGTTCCTCAGGGGTCCGTGCTAGGATGACACAAAGTTATTCAAAGTCGTTAAATCACGACAGGATTGTGAAAACTTACAAGAGGACCTTACAAGACTGGGAGACTGGGCGGCTAAATGGCAGATGATGTTTAATGTGAGCAAGTGCAAGGTGATGCATGTGGGAAAAAAGAACCCGAATTATAGCTACGTCATGCAAGGTTCCACGTTAGGAGTTACGGACCAAGAAAGGGATCTGTGTGTCGTCGTCGATAACACACTGAAACCTTCTGCTCAGTGTGCTGCTGCGGCTCAGAAAGCGAATAGAATGTTGGGTATTATTAGGAAAGGTATGGAAAACAGGTGTGAGGATGTTATAATGCCGTTGTATCGCTCCATGGTGCGACCGCACCTTGAGTATTGTGTTCAATTCTGGTCGCCGCATCTCAAGAAAGATATAGTAGAATTGGAAAAGGTGCAGCGAAGGGCGACTAAAATGATAGCGGGGATGGGACGACTTCCCTATGAAGAAAGACTAAGGAGGCTAGGGCTATACAGCTTGGAGAAGAGACGGCTGAGGGGAGACATGATAGAGGTATATAAAATAATGAGTGGAGTGGAACAGGTGGATGTGAAGCTTCTGTTCACGCTTTCCAAAAATACTAGGACTAGGGGGCATGCGATGAAACTACAGTGTAGTAAATTTAAAACAAATCGGAGAAAATTTTTCTTCACCCAACGTGTAATTAAACTCTGGAATTCGTTGCCGGAGAAAGTGGTGAAGGCGGTTAGCTTAGCAGAGTTTAAAAAGGGGTTGGACGGTTTCCTAAAGGACAAGTCCATAAACCGCTACTAAACGGACTTGGAAAAATCCAAAATTCCAGGAATAACATGTATAGAATGTTTGTACGTTTGGGAAGCTTGCCAGGTGCCCTTGGCCTGGATTGGCCGCTGTCGTGGACAGGATGCTGGGCTCGATGGACCCTTGGTCTTTTCCCAGTATGGCATTACTTATGTACTTATGTACTTATGTAACATTCTCTAGCGTGGGTGACACATGAAAGGGATCTAAAACTGGCTTACAAAATGGCCACTACCTCATGGACTACCGGAAACAAAACAGGGCACACTCTGACCCAGTTGGCAGGGGGGAAAAGCACCATGGGAGTAGAGCCCAGTACCCTACACACACCACAATGCATTGCTGATGTGACTCTGCAGGGCACCTAACAGAAAAGGTGTCACACTCACCCGAGAGCCACATCGCAACCAGGGAAAGGCTGTCGGAGGATACAACACATTCTGCTGTCATGGAGATGGGTACGACATTTGAGGCTAGCATACAGGCTGGCAAAAAAGGTTTTTAGTTTTATTTTTTTTAGTATGGGAGGAGTATGGGGAGGTCATCCCCCATTCCCTCCAGTGGTCATCTGGTCAATTGGGGCACCTTTTTAAGGCTTGGTCGTGAACATAAAAGGACCAAGTAAACCCGGCGATATACTGCTTATCGACGTTTTTTTTCCCATTATTGCCGAAAGCCGGCCATCTGGTAGCCACGCCCATGCCCACCCATGTCCCACCTTTGCTTCGCCGCAACACGCCCCTTTGAACTTTGGCTGGCGCACGACGGGAAAGCGGCGATGTTGCCAAAAAAGCGGCTTTCGATTATACCGATTTGGCCGCTTTTCTGAGATTGCCGGCCATCTCCCGATTTATGTCGGAAAATGGCCGGCGATCACTTTCGAAAATGAGCTGGACTGTCACCTAAATAGGTGGTGGTAAGAGCTCCTCCCAGAAATGGCAACGTGCCAATCCCTGTGATTAGCAAAGGGCCATTTCTTTATTTTGGCCAAAATCAACCTTTTACCCACTGCGGTAAAAGGGGGGCCTCAGCGCACGGCAAATCCATGCGTCAACGCCACGTCAGGCCCCCTTTTACTGCAGCTTGGTAAAAGGGGGCCCTAAGTGACTTGCCCAAAATCACAAGGAAATGCAACGGATTTGATCTCATTTAGCTCAAGTATAAGAGTCCTGGTATTTCTGTACTTCATGCACTGAAATAACGTTCTGCTTTACCTAAGAAAAGTAGAAGTAAACCTCTCTTCATGCAATATATTATGACAGCTGCATTACATAGCTTTAGTATGTGCTGTCAATAGCATTTAACTCATGATTCCACCACTCATGCCCTCAAGCACATGTCAATTCCTGAGTACACATTTCAATGTCCTGTCTTTCTCCATGAATAGATCAGCAGGTGCAGAGCCATAGGTGGTTTTAGGTGATCTTGTAACAAGTGATAGTTCACTTGATTTAGTCTGGGGTCTGGATCTCGGCCTTCTCCCAGGCTAGGAGTTCCAATGGCATGGGGAGCCAAGGTCAATTATCTTGATCACACTCCCATCCATCATTGGCCATGGTTGCACACTTAACCTTTGTAACAGGAGAATGTGCTGCTCCTTTGTAGTTTTCATACAAAGAAAGAAAGTAATAAATGGATGGTTAAGAATATATCTTAGTAATTTTTTCAATTTTTGAATAATAAAATAACATGCAAATCCGTTAAAGAGCCTTACTGTTAAAAGGGTACTTTTTGATGACATGTTTCTGAAAAGTCTGCAGTTGATATCTCTTGTTGATATTGTGCTAGTGCACTTGAGTTCTGGCCAATAAGACCTGTATAAATTAATATGGGTCCTTTTAATCTAGCTGTGTTATGAATTTACATGTGCTAATTTGGTGGTGTATTTCTTAAATAAAAATGAGGTAGGGAAATGTATGAATTATAAAGAAAAATCAAAGGGAATTAATATTCAGTCAGCAGTGGTCCGTTTCTTTAAGCATTTACCCCAGATTCCATAAAGGGAACCCGAATTTGCACATGATCCTCAGATGTGCATGCAATATAATTTGTTAATGAGCCATGAACAAGCAATAATTGGACGCTAACAATCCATTATTGCCGTAAAATTGGCACTATTTAGAAGTTGCACAAACATCTGCCTATGTGCTATTCTATAACACTGGGTGCCCAAATTCTATTGTGCGCCACCCAAAAGGGGAGCAGCCATGGGAGGGGAATGGGCAGATTCATAAAATAGGGCATTTTTTAATTTGAAGGTCATGTGCTGATATTGTCATTAGTACGTGGTTACTGCAAATAATTAACCTGGGAGCACTTACCACCTCATCTTTAGGAGGTGCTAAGGGATGCCACGTTAACCTTATGTTTATGTTTAATATTACATTTCATATACCACTATTATTAATCAAAGCACACAGTAGTTACAAAGCTAAAAATTTAAATGAGAAAGGAACGCCATCAGTTCAAACAATAGACACATACAGCCAAGACAGCAGGCATACTGGAGTCATAGCTCCAACCACACACCATCCTGAAGGAGGAGTCTCATGTTGTACTAGTAACTGATGGAAAAGCTAAGGAAAAGCAATATGTCTTTAGTAGTACTTTAAAACGCAGAAAAGAAATTTCTGACCTCAAATAGGGGGATAGATCGTTTCACAATTTCTGAGCTACAAAAATGAAGGCTGAGTGACTGGTCGACTCATAATGGGCCTGTTTGGGGGGTGGAAGGGTAAGGCAATGGGAGTCGAAAGAACACGGTATGATAAGAGAAGCAAGGTAGGAAAGGGTGCCTAAATAAAGAGTTTTGTGAGCAATACGAAGGATTTTGAACCTAATACAACCAATGGAGTTAAGCTAAGAATGGAGCCTTGCAGAGCATATGTACAGCTGTATTTTGAAGGGTTTGGAGATGGTGGATTTGATATGCAGGGAGACTAGAAAGTAGAACATTGCGTAAACATGAATAAGTTTATGTAGCAAGGCAAAAGTCAAGAGTTTGGCTATAGCCTGAAGACGCCAGTGAAAGGAATGCATGCTTTAGAATAAGGGATGATGCCTAAGTAAGGAAAGCTATCAACAAGAGGACAAGGCTTATTGGAGAGAACTGGGATCACAGAGGGCTTGCTTAGACAATTGGAAATCCAGCAGGAAACTGTTTTGGTGTGATTCAGGACTAATTTATGCACAGAAAGCTACATGGATACAGCAGTAAGGCATGATTGCAGCTGGCTTAGGTCAGGGTTGAATGGGGAAGTGAGAAAGATGAGCAAAATGTCATCGGCAAAAACAAAAAGTTTCACATTGTGATCCTGAATTATTGTGGCTAGTGGACTCAAAAATATATCAAAAGGAGAGGACAGAGAGTAGAATATTAAGAAATGCCACAAGAAAGAGGAGCAGGAGAGGATGATGAAGAAGTGGAAACCACAAAGGAACAAGATGAAAAGAATGAAGAGAACCATGACAGCATTGTACCTGAGAAGGGAAGAAAAGAGAGGCTAGAGAGTAGTAAAGAATGATCAACCAGGTCAAAAGCATATGATAGATCAAGAGACATCAGAAGAAAATATAACCCACATTAAGCGATGAATGTAATATACTGAGGAGAGCAGCTGTGGTGGTTTCTGTACTATGTAGTGCTCTGAAGCCAGTCTGTCATGGGTAAGGAATGAAAATTGTTGAACCTATGCTGACAGCTGGTTGAAGACAATATGCTCTGTTATTTTGGCTACATTATTCAGTTAATACGCGCTAATGTGAGCATGCTACCTGAATAGCGCTTCCACACCCATTCTCTGCCCCTGACATGCCCCCTCCAAAAATAAATTAAAAAAATAAACACCTCATGGTTAACCCATTCCAAAAGGAAATTTACTGTAACATGCTTAATGTTTTGTGGTAAGCCTTTTTCCCCCACATTAAGTGCACTTTAGTACTTAACACAGTTTAGAGAAAGGGTACTATTATTTGGCAAGTTAATTGCCAATAATGAGCAATAACACAGTCTTTCATGCAAAAAGATCAGGTGCAATCTAGAACAAGATAATAAAGTTCCATTGAATGCAAAATGCATTCAAAGTATGTGAAAGGATTAATGCAGCTTGCTTTAATGTTTTTACCTTGCATTATACCATGAAAATGAACTACTCTTCTAGTGGTGAAGTTAACTTTCTCCAAGGAGCATCTTTTTTTATTTAGAAACATATTTGCATGCCACCAATAAATATTTTCTTGGTTGAGCAAATGCCCCAAAAACTGTATTAAATGGGCCATCTAGATGCCCACTCATCATTACTACTAGGGCATCCCTGACGGCCTAGATGTGGTCGCCAGTCCCCTCTACACACTGTCCCCATGTATAATTATGAAAATAGCAATAGTGTTCCATGTGCTGCCCCTATGGCTCCACCCCATTCTGATTTTCCAATCACATTCCCTAAGAAAAGCAAGACTACAAGTCCATGCATGCAATACAGTAAACTCACCATGCAAATCTGTAGTCATTTGGTAACATTAGCTGTTTCTTCACTGATGAATACTCCTATTTATTTAATTTCAAAATAGTATATAAGAACATAAGCATTGCTGTTTGGGGACAGACTGAAGCTCCTTCAAGCCCATTCCAACAGTGGCCAATTCAGGTCACAAACACCTGGCAAGATACCAAAAAAGCAAGGCAGATTTTATGCTGCATATTCCAGGAATAAGCATTGGATTTTTCCAAGTCCATCTTAATAATGGTTTATGGAATTCTAAGAACGTGTCCAAACCTTTTTAAAACCCTGCTAAGCTAACTGCTTTTACTACATTCTGTGGCAACAAATTCCAAAGTTTAATTACACATTGAATGAAGAAATATTTTCTCTGATTTGTTTTAAATTTACTACTTAGTAGCTTCATTGCGTGCCCCCTAGTCCTTGCATTTTTAGAAAGAGCATACAAGTGATTTATGTCTACCCGCTCCTCTCCACTCAGTATTTTATAGACCTATATCATATCTCCTCTCAGCCATCTTTTCTCCAAGCTGAAGAGCCCTAACATCTTTAGCCTTTCCTTAAAGGGAATTTGTCCCATCCCCTTTATCATTATCATCGCCTTTCTCTGATCCTTTTCTAATTCTGCTGTATCTTTGAAATGTAGGGCCAAAATTGCACACAATAGTTGAGGTAAAGTCACACCATGGAGCAATACAAAGTCATTAAAACATTCTCATTTTTATTTTCCTTTCCTAATAATTCCTAACATTCTATTTGCTTTCTTAGTCATCTAGATCCTTTTCCTGGGCAGTGACTCCTAATGAGGAACTTTGCATCCTGTAACTATAGTTTAGGTTCCTCTTTCCTACATGCATCACTTTACACTTGTTCACATTAAATGTCATTTACCACTTGGATGTCTGGTCTCTCACTCTTGTAAGGTCCTCTTGCAATTTTTCACAATCCTCTTGTTATTCCCATTCCCAGATCATTTATAAATATGTTTAAAAATGAGTATAATTAAGTAGAAAGGACTTCTAATGCTAGTATTTCCACAGAAGCTAAATATTTAAACAGGAATGGAAAGGTAGATCCTTCAAGATTATTTTAACTGCCAGCAGAGTAACCTAAATGTTTGCTAGTCCAGCTGCTTTGAAGGGGCCTATCTGGTGATAAAAGGTCCTTTGGCAAACAGAAGGCCTTTGAATTTCTAAGTGTGACTGTTCTGTGACCTCAGGACAGATCTGCTGAGTGTATGGCTACAGTCAGATTTTACTCTTCATTCTGAAATGTGAATACAAAGCTCTGTAAAGGAGAAGAGATAGGAATGGAATTGCGAGACTGAAAGATAATGAGAATGGCTATGTGGAGAGTGATGAAGATAAAGCGATGCTAAACAATTATTTCTCTTCGGTGTTCACGGAGGAAAATCCTAGAGAAGGACCGCGGTTGGCTGCCGAGGGAACATCTGGGAATGGAGTGGATACTGCGCCGTTTACAGAAGAAAGAGTTTATAAACAGCTGGAGAATCTGAAGGTGAACAAAGCAATGGGGCCGGGTGGGATACATCCCAGGATACTGAAGGAGTCAGAGAGGTCCTGGCAGGACCTCTTAAAGATTTATTTAACAGATCTTTAGAGACGGGAGAGGTTCCGCGAGATTGGAGACGAGCGGATGTGGTTCCTCTTCACAAAGTGGAGACAGGGAAGAAGTGGGAAACTACAGACCGGTAAGTCTCACATCAGTGGTAGGAAAAATAATGGAGTCGCTGCTGAAAGAAAGGATAGTTAACTTTCTAGAAACCAATGGGTTACAGGACCCGAGGCAACATGGCTTTACCAAAGGAAAATCCTGCCAAACGAATCTTATTGACTTTTTTGACTGGGTGACCAAAGAACTGGATGAAGGACGTGCGCTAGATGTAATCTACTTGGACTTCAGCAAAGCCTTTGATACGGTCCCCCACAGAAGACTCATGAAAGGGTTGAACTTAGGACCAAAAGTGGTGAACTGGATAAGAAACTGGTTGACCGACAGGTGGCAGAGGGTGGTGGTAAATGGAATCTGCTCAGAGGAAAGGAAGGTGAGCAGTGGAGTTCTTCAGGGGTCGGTGCTGGGGCCTATTCTGTTTAATATATTTGTGGGAGATATTGCTGAAGGGTTGGAAGGAAAGGTGTGCCTTTTTGCAGATGACACAAAAATAGCCAATAGAGTGGATACCCTGGAGTGAGTAGAAATGATTAGAAGGGATCTCCGAACGTTAGAAGAATGGTCGAGGGTCTGGCAGTTAAAATTTAATAACAACAACAATTCCACCAGTATATGTTTCTATGAAAGATGTACTATATATATATTTTTTTGTTTTTTAATATGCAGTGCTCAGAATTTGCTCGTGTGCCTTATACCATATGTTATGGAGTCAGCCCGCAGCAATCCACCATCATAGCACCGGTCCTGCCCACCTCCTAACGTGTAAGACCACTACGTAAATGTATGTGATATTAAACTCTGAATTATGCGTTGGAAAACATCTTGATTATATGTTGAAAAAGTCACTTATCTGTAGGTGGTCTGTTGATGTCAATGATAGGACTAGTGCCGTTGCTGCTGAACCTTCACCCTTGTGCAGTCATGAAGTCAAAATTAAAATCTCCTCGTTATTCAAGGAGATTTTAATTTTGACTTCACGACTGCACAAGGGTGAAGGTCCAGCAGCAACGGCACTAATAGAGGAGAGACTTGCTGACCTGAACATGTATACCTTGGAGGAAATTAGAAACAGGGGTGATATGATACAGACGTTCAAATATTTGAAAGGTATTAATCCACAAACAATCCTTTTCCGGAGATGGGAAGGCGGTAGAACTAGAGGGCATCAATTGAGGTTGAAGGGGGGTAGACTCAGGATTAATATCAGGAAGTATTTTTTCACGGAGAGGGTGGTGGATATGTGGAATGCCCTCCTGCGAGAGGTGGTGGAGATGAAAACGGTAATGGAATTCAAACATGTGTGGGATAAACACAAAAGAATCCTGTTTAGAAGGAATGGTTCCGTGGAATCTTAGCGGAGTTTGGGTGGCGACGCCGGTAATTGGAAACAAAATGGGAGCTGGGCAGACTTCTACGGTCTACGCCCTGATCGCGACTGAATAGATAGGGATGGGCTGGAGTGTAAATTTTAAGGGGCTTCGATGTTAGCTTCAGAACTTAGTACAAGAACAGTGCTGGGCAGATTTCTACGGTCTGTGCCCTGAGAAAGGCAAGGACAAATTAAACTCAGGTATACATATAAAGTATCACATACCATGTAAAATGGGTTTATCTTGTTGGGCAGACTGGATGGACCGTACAGGTCTTTATCTGCCATCATTTACTATGTTACTATGTTCTTTCCTGAAAGAATGCCATCAGACAATAGGATATCTAGGGGGTAACTCTATAAAGTGGGCACTAATATCAACGTGTGGATTATATACATGTAAATGTCTGAAATAATGGCAAATACCCATGTGAAATATCTGCCTAAGTGCTATTCTATGAATATGCATGTAGGGACTCTTTTACTGAAGGGTTGCTGTGAAGCAACCCGAAACTACCGCTGGCCCAATGTGGTCACTGGCGGTAGTTCCGCGACGAGCACTTGCCATTTCCAGTGCTACATAAAATAATTCCATAATTTCTAGCACGATAATTGGGCAGCAGTTATTGCTGGGTTAGGGCGGGAGCCCTTACCGCCATCTAAACAGGTGGCAGTAAGTGCTCCCTCCCACCCCACAAGGCCACATGGTAAGAATAATCTTAACGCATGGCCAAGTCTTTTTTAGGGACTTTTTACCTGCTGCGGTAAACAGAGCCCTGGTGCATGGCAAAAATAGCCCCTGCTGCTACTGCAGGGCCCTTTTTACTGCAGCTTGGTAAAAGGACCCCATAATTTTCACAGTGTGTATTTGACAGGCGGGCAAACACATGGGCGGAGTCTGAGTGGAGCGACGGTGGGGAGTGCTGTTCTTCGTGTAACGTATATAAGACTGTCAGTTACACACATATCTCTGGCAATTAGCTCTATGGCTGGTATAAAGTGCTAAACCCTAAGCTCGTTTATACTCAGTTAACCTAGTAGAACCCACATTCCTTCATAGAATATGCTCCAATCAGGAGCTCTGTAGGTGCCTCAGTATAGGCACACTGTTATGGAATTGCCCTCCACATGTCTAATATTTATGTGGAGCTCTGATAGGGTCAGCCTGATGATCTGCTTATAGTCAGCATGGTGAAACTAGCTACAAGAATTTCAAAACCTTTAAAAACTGTTTGGGTCAATATTCAAAGCGATTTAACCGGCCAAAAATGGCTCCTGGCTGGTTAAATCACCTGTTTGGGACTAACCTGTCATTTTCAGTGGTACTCAACCGGTTAGTGCCACTGATAATGTCCGGTTAATGCCTATCTTGAAACCAATTATTTTGGGGGTGTTCCAGGGGCGGCGTCAGCACTTGGCCGGTTAAGTGCCAATATTTAGCACTTAACCGGCCAAGGTAATTGCATAAATAGGACCGCATAAAAGTCAATCTTATCACACGTAAGTACGTACAGTGGGGGAAATAAGTATTTGATCCCTTGCTGATTTTGTAAGTTTGCCCACTGACAAAGACATGAGCAGCCCATAATTGAAGGGTAGGTTATTGGTAACAGTGAGAGATAGCACATCACAAATTAAATCCGGAAAATCACATTGTGGAAAGTATATGAATTTATTTGCATTCTGCAGAGGGAAATAAGTATTTAATCCCTCTGGCAAACAAGACCTAATACTTGGTGGCAAAACCCTTGTTGGCAAGCACAGCGGTCAGACGTCTTCTGTAGTTGATGATGAGGTTTGCACACATGTCAGGAGGAATTTTGGTCCACTCCTCTTTGCAGATCATCTCTAAATCATTAAGAGTTCTGGGCTGTCGCTTGGCAACTCGCAGCTTCAGCTCCCTCCATAAGTTTTCAATGGGATTAAGGTCTGGTGACTGGCTAGGCCACTCCATGACCCTAATGTGCTTCTTCCTGAGCCACTCCTTTGTTGCCTTGGCTGTATGTTTTGGGTCATTGTCGTGCTGGAAGACCCAGCCACGACCCATTTTTAAGGCCCTGGCGG
This sequence comes from Microcaecilia unicolor, assembly GCF_901765095.1. Classification (NCBI taxonomy): domain Eukaryota; kingdom Metazoa; phylum Chordata; class Amphibia; order Gymnophiona; family Siphonopidae; genus Microcaecilia; species Microcaecilia unicolor. The sequence continues at coordinate 598,581,780 of NC_044032.1, forward strand.
AGGGAAGGAGGTTGTCACTCAGAATTGTACGGTACATGGCCCCATCCATTCTCCCATTGATGCGGTGAAGTAGTCCTGTGCCCTTAGCAGAGAAACACCCCCAAAACATAACATTTCCACCTCCATGCTTGACAGTGGGGACGGTGTTCTTTGGGTCATAGGCAGCATTTCTCTTCCTCCAAACACGGCGAGTTGAGTTCATGCCAAAGAGCTCAATTTTTGTCTCATCTGACCACAGCACCTTCTCCCAATCACTCTCGGCATCATCCAGGTGTTCACTGGCAAACTTCAGACGGGCCGTCACATGTGCCTTCCGGAGCAGGGGGACCTTGCGGGCACTGCAGGATTGCAATCCGTTATGTCGTAATGTGTTACCAATGGTTTTCGTGGTGACAGTGGTCCCAGCTGCCTTGAGATCATTGACAAGTTCCCCCCTTGTAGTTGTAGGCTGATTTCTAACCTTCCTCATGATCAAGGATACCCCACGAGGTGAGATTTTGCGTGGAGCCCCAGATCTTTGTCGATTGACAGTCATTTTGTACTTCTTCCATTTTCTTACTATGGCACCAACAGTTGTCTCCTTCTCGCCCAGCGTCTTACTGATGGTTTTGTAGCCCATTCCAGCCTTGTGCAGGTGTATGATCTTGTCCCTGACATCCTTAGACAGCTCCTTGCTCTTGGCCATTTTGTAGAGGTTAGAGTCTGACTGATTCACTGAGTCTGTGGACAGGTGTCTTTCATACAGGTGACCATTGCCGACAGCTGTCTGTCATGCAGGTAACGAGTTGATTTGGAGCATCTACCTGGTCTGTAGGGGCCAGATCTCTTACTGGTTGGTGGGGGATCAAATACTTATTTCCCTCTGCAGAATGCAAATAAATTCATATACTTTCCACAATGTGATTTTCCGGATTTAATTTGTGATGTGCTATCTCTCACTGTTACCAATAACCTACCCTTCAATTATGGGCTGCTCATGTCTTTGTCAGTGGGCAAACTTACAAAATCAGCAAGGGATCAAATACTTATTTCCCCCACTGTAAGTACATAAGTGTTGCCATACTGGGACAGACCGAAGGTCCATCAAGCCCAGTATCCTGTTTCCAACAGTGGCCAACCCAGGTCACAAGTACCTGGCAAGATACCAAAACAGTACATTTTATGCTGCTTATCCCAAAATAAGCAGTGGATTTTCCCAAGTCAATTTAATAATGGTCTATGGGCTTTTCCTTTAGGAAGCTGTCCAGACCTTTTTTAAGCCCCGCTAAGCTAACTGCTTTTACCACATACTCTGGCAATGAATTCTAGTTTAATGACATGTTGAGTTGAGAAATATTTTTTCTGATTCATTTGAAATTTACTACTTTGTAGCTTCATTGCGTGCCCCCTAGTCCTAGTATTTTTGGAAAGAGTAAACAAGCGATTCACATCTACCCATTCCGCTCTACTCGGTTTTTTATATACCTCTATCATATCTCCCCTCAGCCGTCTTTTCTTCAAGCTGATAAATTACATATTACTAACAATAGTTCTGGTATGCTTTAGTAGGCTCTGCGAACCCAGAAATTCAATGCCGAAGACTGAATATGGCCTGGCATTGGATTTCCGGGCATAGCACCACCGGCGGCTGTCAGCAAAATGCGGAGCGTTGCTGGCTGAATATTGACCCAAATATCTCTACAGATATCTTTACAGAGTAAACCTGTAACACTGTAGATGATGGCACATAAAGTCTAAAATGGCCCTTCTACTCTATCCAGCAGCAATTTGACTACATTGAGTAGTTGTACACTCAAATTCTAATATGAAACACAACACCCAGGTCCCCTTTTCCATGTCCATTAACTAACCTATTAAAATATGACCTTTTAGGGTTGCAAAGTCTGCATCACATGTTACTGCTAATGCAATGATGATGCTTTTGGTAGTAGGGAGTAAGTTCTGCTCGGCACAGGTTACATGTACGCTTCATTTTTATCTTATTGCTAACAGGGATTGTCAATGTTTATTCCACACTCTTGTATTCTGCCACTGCTTTTTGTCTGGATGAGCTTTTCAAGCATCTACTACCTTTTCTATGAAAATATACCCTGAGGTTGCTCCCGAGTCTACCTCCTTGGAGCTTCATAGCATGACCCCTAGTTCTAGAACTTTCCACTGAAAAAAGTTTGCTTCTGGAGCAGTGCTAATTCTTATTAGGAAAACATTAACATTTAAAAAAAGTTTTTTTAGCAGCCAACCATTGTTTGCTAGTACAGCTAGGCACATTTATTTCTAACCCATTACTACTACTACTATTTATCATTTCTGTAGCGCTACAAGGCATACCCAGCGCTGTACACCATACACAAAAAGACAGTCCCTGCTCAAAGAGCTTACAATCTAGATAAGACAGGTAAACAGACAGAACGATTAAGGGTAAGGGAATAAAGAGGTGAGGATAAAAGGACAGGGCAAGTAAGTAGTGGTTAGGAGTCAAAAGCAGTGGTAAAGAGGTGGGCTTTAAGTTTGGACTTGAAAACGGCCAAGGACGGGGCTAGACGCACAGACTCGGGAAGTCTATTCCAGGCGTGAGGTGCAGCGAGACAAAAGGAACGGAGTCTAGAATTAGCAGTAGAAGAATCATTGCTGGTCTTTCCACTTTTTTTTCTTGCAATGTTTGAAACAGACTGGACCTGATATAACAACGGATGTGTATCCTCCAACACTACCTCTTTTGGTCAGTTCAGCTTGCAGCTTGGCACTAGAAGGAAATCCCTCTGTGCCAGCAGTGAAAGGTGCCCTGCATCAACCCAGCTTTCAATTTCTTCCTGATGTAAATAAACTATTATATTTTCCCATCTTCTAAGGCACCCCAGTTGCGTATTGGGCTTAAGCATAGGGACTAATTAAGAAAAATGAGGCTGTTCTGCCTGTCAATACAAATACGGTTTTCGGGGCAAATACTGCTGAAAATCTTAAAAACGTAAACATACTTTTGCTTACAGAAAATAAACTTGAAGCTGTCAAACTTGTAGCCAAGAAGTGTTAAGACTAGCATGTTCCTCAGACTCCAGACTCTGTTCCTTTTATCTTGCTGCACCATATGCCTGGAATAGACTTCCTGAGCAGGTAGGTCAAGCTCCATCTCTGGCGTCTTCAAATCTAAGCTAAAAGCCCACCTTTTTGATGCTGCTTTTAACTCCTAACCCTTATTCACTTGTTCAGAAACTTTATTTTATCATCCTCACTTTAATATTCCCTTATCTCCTGTTTGTCCTGTTTGTCTGTCCTAATTAGATTGTAAGCTCTGTCGAGCAGGGACTGTCTCTTCATGTTCAAGTGTACAGCGCTGCGTACGTCTAGTAGCGCTATAGAAATAATAAGTAGTAGTAGGGTTTGGGATTCCGGAATCTTGCTATTCTTTGGGTTCCGGAATCGTACTACCCTTTGTCCTTATCTCTTATTTGTCCTGTTTGTCTGTCCTAATTAGACTGTAAGCTCTGTCAAGCAGGGACTGTCTCTTCATGTTCAAGTGTACAGCGCTGCGTACATCTAGTAGCGCTATAGAAATGATAAGTAGTAGTAGTAGTAGCAGTAGAGGCGAAGGGGACAGATAAGAGAGATTTATCTACAGAGCGGAGTACCCTTCTCCTCTACTGCTAATTCTAGACTCAGTTTTGATTATTTTCCGATACTTGGCTATGGATTGTTTAAAACTTATAAACTGGCATAGATTGGTTAGTCCTATGCTCCATGTACATTGTGCTTCCTGCTTTTTCCAAAGGTTATTTCCTGTTAATTACAAATTTTGCACTTGCTATATACCTTCAACTATTTAAAACAGGTGCTTGGACTAAAAATTATTGGTTCTCTGTGGTGACTCCAGCCTATGCACCAAGACTGTATTTTATAATAAACCAACCCAAAATTGTTTTTTCTTGCAGTCTTAAAAGCATGTCTTAAAATTTCAGTAGCCCAACACTAAGGCCCCTATTCACATAAAGCCTGATATTCAAAGCCATAAATCTGGATAATGGCAGCCGTTATCTGCATAAGTAGCTTAGCTGCTGCTATCTATGGCGGCACTCTCCGGATATTGATGCTAAATATAGACATGGAAAAAATGAAGGCAGATAAAGACCATATGGCCTAACCAGCCTGCCCATCCATGCTATCTTCTCTCCCTTTCACTTCCTTAGAGATCCTATGTAATTGTCCCAAACTTTCTTGAATTCAGATACAGTTTTCATCTCCACCGCCTCCACCTGCATGAATTTACCACCATTTTCGTGAAAAAATATTTTCTCAGATTACTTCTGAGTCTTTCCCCTTTCACTTTCATCCTATGCACCCCCTTATTCCAGAGCTTCCTTTCAATGGAAAGATATTCACCTCCTGTGCACTTATCATATCTCCCCTCTCCTGCCTTTCTTCCAAAGTATACATTGAGATCTTTAAGTTTGTCCCCTTATTCTTATGCCGAAGACAACTGACCATTTTAGTAGCTTTTGAATATGCTCTCTAACTTTGTTCTTTATAATAGTCTCTACCATTTTGCCCAGCACTGACATCAGGCTCACCAGCCTATAATTTCCCAGATCACCTCTGTATCCTTTTTTTTAAATCGGCATTACATTGGCCACCCTCCAATCTTCTGGTACCATGCATGATTTAAAAAATAAATTACATATTACTAACCATAGTTCTTCAAGTTCATTTTTCAATTCTATCAGTACTCTGGGATGAATACCATCCGATCCAGGCGATTTGCTACTCTTCAATTTGTCAAATTATGCCATTACATCCTCCAGGTCTTTAGAGATTTCATTAAGTTTCTCTGACTCATCAGCTTTGAATACCAGTTCTGGCACCGGTATCTCTCTCAAATCTTCCTCGGTGAAGACTGAAGCAAAGAATTCATTTAATCTCTCCGCTATGACTTTGTCTTTCCTGAGTGCCCCTTTTGCCCCTTGGTCATCTAGTGGTCCAAGTGATTCTTTTTCCGGCTTCTTGCTTTTAATATACCTAAAAAAATGTTTACTATGTGTTTTTGCCTCCAACACAATCTTTTTTTCAAAGTCCCTCTTTGCCTTCCTTATCAGCGCTTTGCATTTGACTTGCCATTCATTATGCTGTTTCTTATTATTTTCAGTCGGATCCTTCTTCCGTTTTCTGAAGGATTTTCTTTTGGCTTTAATAGCTTCCTTCACCTCACTTTTTCACCATGCCGGCTGTCGTTTGGTCTTCCTCCCTCCTTTTTTAATACACGGAATATATTTGGCCTGGGCTTCCAGGACAGTATTTTTGAACAGCATCCACACCTGATGTAAATTTTTGACCTTCACAGCTGGTCCTCTTAAGTATATTTTTCACCGTTCTTCTCATTTTATAATAGTCTCCTTTTTGATAGTTAAATGCTAACATATTGGATTTCCTCTGTGTACTTACCAAAGCCAATATCAAATCTGATGATATTATGATCACTGTTATCAAGAGAGTAGGTCTAGAATTTTTCCTCCTCTTCTTGGCTCCAGTACCAGCTGCTTCATAAAGCAGTCCTTGATTTCAACAAGCAATTTCCCTAGCATGCCCTGATGTTACATTTACCCAGTCAATACCGGGGTAATTGAAAATTATCCATTATTATTGTGTTGCCCAGTTTGTTAACCTCCCTAATTTCTGATAACATAACATTTCTACATCCGTCTGTTCACTCCTATCACCATCCTTTTCCCTTTACATATGGAATTTCAATCCAAAGGGATTACAAGATGTGTTTTGTTTCCTGCAGAATTTTCAATCTATTTGATTGAAGGCCCTCCTTAACGTACAATGCTACCCCGTCACCAATTTGATCCACCCTGTCACTACGATGTAACTTGTACCCTGGTATGACAGTGTCCCACTGGTTATCCTCCTTCCACCAGGTCTCAGAGATGCCTATTATATCTAATCTTTCATTTAGTGCAATATATTCTAACTCTCCCATCTTATTTCTTAAGCTTTTGGCAATCGCGTATAGACATTTCAAACTATGTTTGTGTTACACTCCTACCTTGTTACGCCTGGCGGTGGCCATCTTCAGAAGTTCAGCTGTATCAGTTCCTGAGGGGCAGTCATCTTGGGAGGTTCATCTGAGAGGCAGCCATCTTGAGTGGCTCATCTGAGAAGCAGCCATCTTGGGAGGTTCATCGGAGAGGCAGAGAGGTTCATCTTGAGAAGCTTCCTCATGGATGTCAGGTGCCCAATGAGATTCCTGGCCTAGCAGCTGGGGCAGGGATCCTCTGATGGGAGGCCTACTTAAGAGCAGAACAGTGCCATCATTTTGCTTTGGCTTCTACTTTTGGTAGAACTACTTGAGCTCCTGCGACTCTGTCTACTATTGTTTGCTGCCTGACCTGATCTGACCCCTGCTGGTTTCCTGACTTCACTCTGTCTGCTGCCTGCCCTGACCTTTGCTGGAACACCAGACTCTTCTCTTCTCTGCTCGCCGCCTGCCTTGACTACTGCCTGACTCCGGACTCTTCTCTGCTTGCCGCCTGCCTCGACCACTGCCAGTCTCCTGAGCAGCCCGATTGCTCGCTGCCCGACTCCGATCCCAGCCGCGTCTGTAAGTCCTGGTGGCCGCTTGCACCTGGGGGCTCAACCCTCGGGGATCGGCGGTTGTCATAGGTGAAGTTTTGGGATTGTTCGGCCGCCAGCTGAGCACAGGCTACTCGCCGGTGCTTTGCAAGGCAAAAAGACTCACCAACCACAAGAGTTTGTTGTTCCTATTTACATCTTGCTCAGCAGTTGACAGTGTTAATTTGCAATCTTTTGTCTGCTTTTTATTTAAAGAAACCTGGTCTACTATGGTCTCTGTTGCAACCTCGCTATCGGGATACCCTCTCGTCCTTGTTTTGGTGATATCTTTGAAAGATACCTTGTTCTGAACTATGCGTTTTTGAATGACTGTCGGCCTTCCCCCAGGTTCTAGTTTAAAAGCTGCTCTATCTCCTTTTTAAATGCCGATACCAGCAGCCTGGTCCCACCCTGGTTAAGGTGGAGCTCATCCTTTCGGAATAGGCTCCCCCTTCCCAAGAATGATGCCCAGTTCCTAACAAATGTAAAACCCTCCTCCCTGCACCATCGTCTCATCCACGCATTCAGACTCCGGAGCTCTGCTGGTCTCTTGGACCCTGCATGTGGAACGGGGAGCACTTCGGAAAATGCTACCCTAGAGGTTCTGGATTTGAGCTTTCTACCTAAGAGCCTATATTTGGCCTCCAGAATCTCTCTCCCACATTTTCCTTTGTTATTGGTACCCAAGATAGTCGGCTCCTCCACAGCACTATTTAAAAGCCTATCTAGGTGACGTGTGAGGTCCGCCACTTTCGCACCAGGCAGGCATATGGCCAGATGATCCTTATGTTCACCAGCCACCCAGCTATTTACATGCCTAATAATCAAATCACCAACTACAACAGCCGTCCTAACCCTTCCCTTCTGGGCAGAAGCTCCTAGAGACACATCTTCGGTGTGAGAGGATATTGCATCCCCTGGTGGGATGGTCCTGGCTGCAGGATTACTTCCAGCTGCACCAGGGTGATGCTCTCTTTTTAGAAGACCTCCCTCCTCCAAGGCAGCACAGGGGCTCCCAGACTGGAGGTGGGACTTCTCTACAACTTCCCTGTAGGCCTCCTCTGTGTACCTTTCTGTTTCCCTCAGTTCCTCCAAGTTTGCTACTCTAGCCTCCTCGTTCTCTGAGAGCTAGGAGCTCTTTGCATCGAGCACATACAAGTGGTCCTGTACTAATATTTTTGCAGATCTTGCACACTAAGTGGGAGATTCTATATATAGCGCCTCAAAAAATTGGCTTGGAAATCAGTGCTGACTAAGCATATTCTAAAAGTGGCACCCAGATTTAGTTGCATTAAATAGAATACACTTAGTCGATATCCCAGCGCCTAAAACTACGCGCCTCCATTTACACCAATGAAAATGTGATGTAAATCCTGGCATGTAGATTTAGAACCACTGGGCCATATTCTATAACTGCATGTGTAAATTTTGGAGCACCATGGAACTCCAATTTCCCTGCCAATAACCACGACCCTTTTTGCCCGCACATGTTAGAAGTTAGGCGCACTGCATTACAGAATACGCTTATCAAGTTGTGCATATAAATTCTAATATTTGCCAATTACTGCTCATTATTGTATGTTAAGAGCTATTATCAATGCTAATTAGCTTGTTAAGCCAATTAAATTACGCGCGTTGTTATAGAATACTCTTGGATTTCGGCACGGATCTCTAGGCATGCTAAATAGAATCCAGGGGGTAATGGAATAATTAGCACAGGAGCTGCAAAATTAAAAAGATAAAAGCCCAGTCTTAAGGGATTTTTTACTAATTCGTAGTAGTGTTTTTAGCTCGCAGTAGAAATCAGCTGGCGGTAAACATTGAGATGCCCATTATATTCTTCTGGGCGTCTTCTCCACCACCGCCAACTCCAGGCTCCGCCCTTTCTGCCTCGCCTCACCCCACGCGTGGAACAAACTCCCCGAGCCCATACGTCAGGCCCCCTCCCTGCCCATCTTCAAATCTCTGCTTAAAGCCCACCTCTTCAATGTCGCCTTCGGCACCTAACCTCTACACCTCTACCCAGGAAATCTAGACTGCCCAACTTGACATTTCGTTCTTTAGATTGTAAGCTCATTTGAGCAGGGACCGTCCTTCTTTGTTTATTTTGTACAGCTCTGCGTAACCCTAGTAGCGCTCTAGAAATGTTAAGTAGTAGTAGTAGTAGTAGTAGTATTGGTGTTTACCACCAGCTGATTTCTACTGCAACCTAAAAATGTTACCATGGCTTAGTAAAAGACCCCCTTAGAAATTGGCTTAGAGCACAGGAAAGTCGTGTGTTAAAATGCATTGTCGATTTCTTTGCACATCATAGTAAAACAACCCCTCAGTGAAATGATTCCAGAATAAAAAGGAGTAGAAAGAACGAATCCGGAATTGAAGGGCTTTCATTGGCTGACTGATTTAGGAGAAAGACTGAGTGCCATTATTGAGGGAACACAGACCTATAGTTCAGGATGCTGGAAAACAAATTCCGGAACCCTGCTCCTGACAGTTCCTGCTGAGAGGAATCACTGCTTTAGTAACCTACATTCAGAGGCTGCTTGCATTAACTAGACAATGGTCACAGATGGAAGGATTTCTGTGAAGCTCTGGAGACATCTTATGGCTACATACAAAATGGCAGGACTCTGGGAGATGGCTTTCTTTGTTGGAAAGGATTAAAGTAGTTTCTTTGGATATATAGAAATAAAAAGAGAGTAAGTAAGCTGAAGGTTATACCTATTTATTGGATTATTTTAATACATTGGGGGGGGGGGGGTAATTATTGAATTACTTACATTGGTGCAAACTATGTGGGTAGGTTTTACCAGCAGGGTTTGCATCAATAATAAAAGCAAAAATACAGAGATAATTTAAACTCTGGAATTCGTTGCCGGAGAACGTGGTGAAGGCGGTTAGCTTGGCAGAGTTTAAAAAGGGGTTAGACGGTTTCCTAAAGGACAAGTCCATAAACCACTACTAAATGGACTTGGGAAAAATCCACAATTCCAGGAATAACATGTATAAGAATGTTTGTACGTTTGGGAAGCTTGCCAGGTGCCCTTGGCCTGGATTGGCCGCTGTCGTGGACACGATGCTGGGCTCGATGGACCCTTGGTCCTTTCCCAGTGTGGCATTACTTATGTACATTTAGCTCACACTGTTTTCAATAGTAGCTCAAGATGAGTTACATTCAGGTACTCTAGGTATTTCACTGTCCCTGGGGCTTAAAATCTAAGGGGGCCTTTTTCCTAAGGTGTGGTAAAATCTGGGCATAGTGCATTCTAATGTGGGACTTTCCAACACACTAAGCCCAGATTTAATATGGGATTTTCGTAGAGTTTTATTTTCTTTTTTAAATATATTTATTTATTATTTATTAATTAGGATTTATTTACTGCCTTTTTGAAGGAATTCACTCAAGGTGGTGTACAGTAAGAACATATCAAACATGAGCAATAGGCAATTACAGCAGTAAAAATATTCAAACAACAATACAAAGTATGGCATAATATACTGCTTACAATGTCAACACAGTATGTAATAGAACATTTTAATTGACAGTGTAGGGTATAAGCAAAGATGGAACCTATAGATAGGTAAAAGAGTAAGAAGGGTTAGAAAGTAAGGTGACTGATTTAAAGAAAGTTCCACATGAGGTCAAAGAGATGAATTACAGGTCTTGTGCTACTGCTAATATTCCCATTACAGCCAGTACCCGCAAAAAAATGAATGTGGGAGCTCCTGTGTTAACTCTGTGTTATGCAGTTAGCGCAAGCTAATCCTAACATGAGAACACCCACTCTCTGCCCAAGACATGCTTCCTCCTAAAAATCCTGCAACGGGTAAAAGGATGTCTTTTTTTTTTTTTTTAAGAAATGGCTGTGAACCACTTACCACATGGCCATTTGAGGGGGGGGGGGGGGAGCACTTACCACCGCCCACTGAGGTGGCGGTAAGGGCTCCCAGCAGTTAACCCAGCAGTAACTGGGCAGTAGTTCTGGATTGCCGTGTGGCAGGCCCTAAGGGCTTAACATTCTTTAATAAAAGGGTCCCAAAGTTTGTAACTGAGGCAATAGACAATTAAGGGGTCTTTTTACTAAGCTATAGTAAAAAGTGGCCTGCAGTAGTGTGGGCACATGTTTTTGGCACACGCTGGGCCATTTTGTACCACGGATGGGAAAAAAAGGCATTTTTCAATGGGGCAGTAAATGGCTGAGCCCTTACTGCCAGCCGTTGACCTAGCGGTAAGGGCTCATGTGCTACTCACATGATAATCATGCAGCTCGCGCCGATGCCGGCGCACTGCTGATTACCACCAGGAACGCCTTTCGTGGTAGAAAATAAAAAAAAACTATTTTCTACTGCAGGAACCAGCTCTCCAACTTCGGAATTATTGCTCAGCACCTGCACTACCCTGACGGTAGTGGCAATTTGGTGCGTGCAACCCACGCGTTAATCCTACTGCAGCTTTTTTAAAGGGCCCCTAAGTGACTTGCCCAAGATCACAAGGAGCAACAGTGGGATTTGAAATGGGAAGTAGTGTACACAACAAAAGCAGTTTTCAATGGAAAGAAATTTATAGAGCAAGGGCAGTGGTGTAGCGAGGGGGGCTGCCACCTGGGGTGACGCGGTTCGCCGTTGCACTCCCCCGGGTGCAGCATGATGACATACCCCCCCTCGGCGCATCGACACCCCCCCCCCCGACCCAGTGCCCACCCTCTTCCATCCAACCAGCTCCCTACCTTTAAAAAAATATCGGAATCCGAAGCGAGGCGCAGCGCCTCGCGTCTGCACGTAAAAGAAATGTGCACCATCTCATCGGGCCTTCCCTCGCTCTGTTTGTCCCGCCCTCCGCTGATGCAACTTCCTATTTCCGCAAGGGCGGGACAGACAGAGCAAGAGAAGGCCTGTTGAGACGGTGCACATTTCTTTTACGTGCAGGCGCGAAGCGCTGCGCCTCGCTTCGGATTCAATATTTTTTTAAAGGTAGGTAGCTGATTGGACGGAGGAGGGTGGGCACTGGGGGGAGATGTCGATGCGCCGAGGAGGGAGGAGCTGGCAGGGAGCACCCCCCCCCCGAGCTGACACCCGGGGCGAACCGCCCCTCCCGCCCCCCTTGCTATGCCACTGAGCAAGGGGTACATAAGTAATGCCACACTGGGAAAAGACCAGGGGTCCATCGAGCCCAGCATCCTGTCCACGACAGCGGCCAATCCAGGCCAAGGGCACCTGGCAAGCTTCCCAAACGTACAAACATTCTATATATGTTATTCCTGGAATTGTGGATTTTTCTACACTGTTAAATTTACTACACTGTAGTTTCATGATATGAGACTGAAAGAGTGACATCTAAGAGAAAGATGGAATATGTTATGACATAAAAAACTGGTGGAAACATGAAACAGCTTCTCAGTAGAGCTGGTGGAGGTGAAAACTGTAATGGGATTAAGAAGACATGAAATAAGCCTATAAGATCCTTAGATCTGAGGATATGAGGGGTGTGCCTAAGACCAGACATGTTTGTCTCAGGGGTCATTTCTCCAAATAGATTTGTGTTTTATGCATATTTCGACAGAAATGAACTTCACTCCTAAGCCAGGGTATGTGGAGTATGATCTTAGTGTTTCAAATGATTGTTAATGCTCACTGTAGAAATTGCATAATGCCAAACAGAGCTTCTCTCTAGAGTTTATAAGATGTAACATATACGCAGCTTATCCAGGTGTAGAAACCTATGGGATTTTACCAATGTACATAGAAAAGTCCTTCAGGCTCCACCAATGGTGTTATGCTTTGAGCTGTAATGACATCACTAGTTACCAAGTAGGAGGAGTATATTCTGGCACTGAAACTGAAACAGTGCATGCTAAAGTCTCCAATGATCTGTTCCTGGCCAGATCTAAAAGTCTCTATTCTATCCTCATCCTTCTCGATCTGCTGCTTTTGATACTGTTGATCACAGCCTACTCCTTGATATGCTGTCCTTACTTGGATTTCAGGGCTCTGTTCAGTTCTTATCTCTCCCAGCGTACCTTTAGTGTATATTCTAGTGGATCCTCCTCTACTTCTATCCCACTGTCATTTGGTGTACCTCAGGGATCTGTCCTGAGACCACTTCTTTTCTTCATCTATACTTCTTCCCTTGGTACTCTGATCTCATCCCATGGTTTTCAGTATCATCTTTACGCAGATGACTCTCAGATCTACCTCTCCACACCAGAAATCTCAGCCGAAATCCAGGCCAAAGTATCAGCCTGCCTGTCTGACATTGCTGCCTGGATGTCTCAGTGCCATCTGAAACTAAACATGACCAAGACTGAGTTTCTCATCTTTCCCCCTAAACCAACCTCTCCTCCTTCCCCATTCTCTATTTCTGTGGATAACACTCTCATCCTTCCTGTTTTATCAGCTTGTAACCTTGGAGTCATCTTCAACTCCTCCCTCTCCTTCTCTGCACATATTCAGCAGACTGCTAAAACCTGTCATTTCTTTCTCTATAATATCAGCAAAATTCGCCCTTTCCTTTCTGAGCACACTACCAGAACCCTCAACCACACTCTTATCACCTCTCGCTTAGACTATTGCAACATGCTTCTTACAGGTCTCCCACTTAGCCATCTCTCTGCTCTTGAATCTGTTCAAAATTCTGCTGCACGACTAATATTTCGCTAGTGTCGTTATGCTCATATTAGCCCTCTCCTCAAGTCACTTCACTGCCTTCCTATCCGTGGCGGAGCAGGTGGGGGAAGAGAGGTTGGTGATTGGGAGGCGAGGATAGTGGAGGGCAGACTTATACGGTCTGTGCCAGAGCTGGTGATGGGAGGCGGGACTGGTGGTTGGGAGGCGGGAAATACTGCTGGGCAGACTTGTACGGTCTGTGCCCTGAAAAAGGCAGGTACAAATCAAGGTAAGGTATACACATATGAGTTTATCTTGTTGGGCAGACTGGATGGACCATGCAGGTCTTTTTCTGCCGTCATCTACTATGTTACTATGTTACTATGTTTCCGCATACAGTTCAAACTCCCGTTATTGACCTATAAGTGCATTCACTCTGCAGCTCCTCAGTACCTCTCCAGTCGCATCTCTCCCTGCGTTCCTCCCCGGGAACTCCGTTCACTGGGTAAATCTCTCTTATCTGCACCCTTCTCCTCCACTGCTAACTCCAGACTCCGTTCCTTTTATCTTGCTGCACCATATGCCTGGAATAGACTTCCTGAGCCGGTACGTCAAGCTCCATCTCTGGCCGTCTTCAAATCTAAGCTAAAAGCCCACCTTTTGATGCTGCTTTTAACTCCTAACCCTTATTCACTTGTTCAGAACCCTTATTTTATCATCCTCACTTTAATATTCCCTTATCTCTTGTTTGTCTGTCCTAATTAGATTGTAAGCTCTGTCGAGCAGGGACTGTATCTTCATGTTCAAGTGTACAGCGCTGTGTACGTCTAGTAGCAATGCTAGGAATCCTTTCTACCCAAGGGAATCAGGACTATCCTATTGGTAGATGCACAGAAGTAAGGAAGAGGCTAAATTCTGTAGGGAAATTTTACAAATATAAAAAGACGACAAATTTAAATTTTGTCTGTTGGCTCTAGCCTTCCAGCCCTGAACCCAGCATAAGGGAGAGCCCTCCAGTCTGATGCCATTAATTTTTAAGACACCTGATGTTTATTTATAGCGGTGTTTACTAAACAGCGAGCGCATCTAGTTATACAATATAAGAGAAAGACAGGAACCAGACGCTCACCCAGCCCTCTCTCCTGTCCTGTTGTGGGTGAGTGGGGTATCCATTTCACCCCTCTTTTTGCTAAAGACTGAAGGAGAAAGGTAGAGCTGTGTCTGTGCAGTGACTTTCCAGCAGGACATAATTTAATTAAATTAACAGCTGCATTGTCTGCTTGTACTGCCTTTATGGCTGAGAGATGAAATACCTGCAGCTCCAAACTTTAAGCATCAGCTTCTTGAACTGGCATTTAACCTTCAATTTTCCTGGTGAGTTTTTAGGGGTCTCGAAACTGCCTGTCTCATGTCATTAAGGATACTACATCTGTAAGTGTATCCTTTACATTGATCCTCAGGAGCTTAGTCAAGATCGGGAGGCGGGGCTGGTTGTTGGGAGGTGGGGATAGTGCTGGGCAGACTTATACGGTCTGTGCCAGAGCCGGTGGTGGGAAGCGGGACTGGTGGTTGGGAGGCAGGGATAGTGCTGGGTAGACTTATATGGTCTGTGCCAGAGCCGGTGGTGTGAGGCAGGGATGGTGCTGGGCAGACTTATACGGTCTATGCCAGAGCCGGTGGTGGGAGGCGGTGCTGGTTGTTGGTAGGCGGGGATAGTGCTGGGCAGACTTATACAGTCTGTGCCAGAGCCGGTGGTTGGGAGGCGGGGCTGGTGGTTGGGAGGCGGGGATAGTGCTGGGCAGACTTATACGGTCTGTGCCCTGAAGAACACAGGTACAAATCAAAGTAGGGTATACACAAAAATTAGCACATATGAGTTATCTTGTTGGGCAGACTGGATGGACCGTGCAGGTCTTTTTCTGCCGTCATCTACTATGTTACTATGTTACTATGCTTCCGCATACAGTTCAAACTCCCGTTATTGACCTATAAGTGCATTCACTCTGCAGCTCCTCAGTACCTCTCCAGTCGCATCTCTCCCTGCGTTCCTCCCCGGGAACTCCGTTCACTGGGTAAATCTCTCTTATCTGCACCCTTCTCCTCCACTGCTAACTCCAGACTCCGTTCCTTTTATCTTGCTGCACCATATGCCTGGAATAGACTTCCTGAGCCGGTACGTCAAGCTCCATCTCTGGCCGTCTTCAAATCTAAGCTAAAAGCCCACCTTTTTGATGCTGCTTTTAACTCCTAACCCTTATTCACTTGTTCAGAACCCTTATTTTATCATCCTCACTTTAATATTCCCTTATCTCTTGTTTGTCTGTCCTAATTAGATTGTAAGCTCTGTCGAGCAGGGACTGTATCTTCATGTTCAAGTGTACAGCGCTGTGTACGTCTAGTAGCAATGCTAGGAATCCTTTCTACCCAAGGGAATCAGGACTATCCTATTGGTAGATGCACAGAAGTAAGGAAGAGGCTAAATTCTGTAGGGAAATTTTACAAATATAAAAAGACGACAAATTTAAATTTTGTCTGTTGGCTCTAGCCTTCCAGCCCTGAACCCAGCATAAGGGAGAGCCCTCCAGTCTGATGCCATTAATTTTTAAGACACCTGATGTTTATTTATAGCGGTGTTTACTAAACAGCGAGCGCATCTAGTTATACAATATAAGAGAAAGACAGGAACCAGACGCTCACCCAGCCCTCTCTCCTGTCCTGTTGTGGGTGAGTGGGGTATCCATTTCACCCCTCTTTTTGCTAAAGACTGAAGGAGAAAGGTAGAGCTGTGTCTGTGCAGTGACTTTCCAGCAGGACATAATTTAATTAAATTAACAGCTGCATTGTCTGCTTGTACTGCCTTTATGGCTGAGAGATGAAATACCTGCAGCTCCAAACTTTAAGCATCAGCTTCTTGAACTGGCATTTAACCTTCAATTTTCCTGGTGAGTTTTTAGGGGTCTCGAAACTGCCTGTCTCATGTCATTAAGGATACTACATCTGTAAGTGTATCCTTTACATTGATCCTCAGGAGCTTAGTCAAGATCGGGAGGCGGGGCTGGTTGTTGGGAGGTGGGGATAGTGCTGGGCAGACTTATACGGTCTGTGCCAGAGCCGGTGGTGGGAAGCGGGACTGGTGGTTGGGAGGCAGGGATAGTGCTGGGTAGACTTATATGGTCTGTGCCAGAGCCGGTGGTGTGAGGCAGGGATGGTGCTGGGCAGACTTATACGGTCTATGCCAGAGCCGGTGGTGGGAGGCGGTGCTGGTTGTTGGTAGGCGGGGATAGTGCTGGGCAGACTTATACAGTCTGTGCCAGAGCCGGTGGTTGGGAGGCGGGGCTGGTGGTTGGGAGGCGGGGATAGTGCTGGGCAGACTTATACGGTCTGTGCCCTGAAGAACACAGGTACAAATCAAAGTAGGGTATACACAAAAATTAGCACATATGAGTTATCTTGTTGGGCAGACTGGATGGACCGTGCAGGTCTTTTTCTGCCGTCATCTACTATGTTACTATGTTACTATGCTTCTAAGTACAGCAGACATCTTTATCACATGTATACTGGAGTGATAGTAAGAGAGTATAGAAGAACTTCACAGTTCTTATAATGGAAATGATACATATGGAACTGTACATAGTTGGAGAAACTCTGCATTAATGCTGCCTCTTTCATAAAGTGTCTGTGCAATGATGTTGCTAAAAGATTTTAAGCAAAAGTTTATTCTTGGTTCAGAACACATATAACCATGAGGCGTACATTTATTGAAAGGAAGGAGTGTGCAAAGAGTGAGTGGAATCCAGTTCTTTTGACCTCCTGGAGAGAATCCAGGCCCAGCTCATGCCCCAGGATAAATTGTCATTTCTATAGCGCTACGTACGCAGCACTGTACACTTGAACATGAAAAGACAGTCCCTGCTCAACAGAGCTTACAATTTAATTCTGAAGAGAAACCAGAGATTATAAATAAAGTTATGTACACAGGACTGATAGATAGCCACCTAAGTGTATCCTGCCCACTCAAGTCCCGGCCAATGTTACAAAGATGTGCTTGGAAATTATCTCTGATAAACCCATGGCGCCCAAAATGATGGGGAAATATAGGCTTTTTGGGATCAAGGGAATGAAGCTTTTGCACCATCATTTTAGCTGTTTTTCTGTTTTCACATCCCCCAGTGGATGATAGAAAAAAAAATACAGGATAAAAACAAAACACAATGGCTTCTCCCCCTACAGCATGGAGCACTCTCATTCTGCTGAGTAATTTGAGTACACCTTGACACCAATCAGAGCTTAACCTATTCAGATGGCCCTATCACAATCACCTTGTTTTCAATACATTTAGAACTACCCTGTTTCCCCGAAAGTAAGACATCCCCCAAAAATAAGACCTAGTAGAGGTTTTCCTGAATTGGTAGATATAAGGCCTCCCCCGAAAGTAAGACCTAGCAAATTTTTGTTTGAAAGCAGGGCCGCTGAGAGCAGGACAAGGCCGCCCCCGGGCTGCCCCCCCCCCACCCGAGGTCGCCAGGCCCCCCCCTCCACCCACCCTCCGTCGCTCCCGGAACTAACCTTAAACGCCTCTTTTCACCTTCGCAGCAAGCAGCAGCAGGGCAGACCTCTCCTTCCTTCCGTGCCCCGCCCTCGCGGATGTTACGTCAGGTGAGGACGGGACACGGAAGGAAGGAGTGGCCTGCCCTGCTGCTGCTTGCTGCGAAGGTGAAAGGAGGTGTTTAAGGTTAGTTCCGGGAGCGACGGAGGGCGGGCGGGCCAACCCCGATCCAACCCCGATGTTTCCCCGAAAAATAAGACAGCCCCTGAAACTAAGACCTAGCGCATTTTGGGGGGGCAAAAATTAATATAAGACAGTGTCTTATTTTCGGGGAAACACGGTATTACCTAGGTGTTGGCAAACACATTAAACTGGATGACCAGGGTGCCACTATTACCACTTGTATTTCCATTTCCTGGATGATATATCAGGCATTAAACCATATCCAGCAGAAGAAAAGAATACAAATGAACTCAATGAGCAGAATGCTTGAAGAGTCACATGTGACTTTCAACAGACTCCTGACCCCATAAACAGCTTTAGTTGGGGGAGATTGAGAAGAATACCACCTATGATGACAGGGGTTCTCAACTCAGTCCTTGGAACACTCTAAGCCAGTCAGGTTTTCAGAATACCTACAATGAATATGGAAAAGAAAGCAAGCAGATCAATATAACATCCAAAGATTTTGTTGATGATACTATCCAGCTCATTTTTGAAAGTGATCGCCGGTCATCTTCCGACATAAATCGGGAGATGACCGGCGACCTCCTGAAACCGGCCAAATCGTTATAATTGAAAGCCGATTTTGGCCGGGTTCAACTGCTTTCCATCGCAGAACCGGTGAAACATCAAGGGGGCGTGTCAGTAGGGTAGTGAAGGTAGGGCGGGGGCGTGCTCACGAGATGGCCGGCTTCGCCCGATAATGGAAAAAAAAAGCCGGGCTTGATGAGCATTTCGCCGGCTTTACTTGGTCCCTTTTTTTTTCACGACCAAGCTTCAAAAAGGAGCCCCAACTGATCAAATGACCACTGGAGGGAATCGGGGATGACCTCCCCTTACTCCCCCAGTGGTCACCAACCCCCCCCCCCCCCCCAAAATAAAAACCTTTTTTGCCAGCCTCTATGCCAGCCTCAAATGTCATACCCAGCTCCCTGATAGTAGTATGCAAGTCCCTGGAGCAGTTTTTAGTGGGTGCAGTGCACTTCAGACAGGTGGACTCAGGCCCATCACCCCCTACCTGTTACACTTGTGATGGTAAATGGGAGCCCTCCAAAACCCACCCAAAACCCACTGTACCCACATGTAGGTGCCCCCCTTCACCGCTTAAGACTCTGATAATGGTGTAGAGTTGTGGGGAGTGGGTTTTGGGGGGATGTTGTAAGCTCTTTGAGCAGGGACTGTCTTTCTTCTATGTTTGTGCAGCGCTGCGTATGCCTTGTAGCACTATAGAAATGCTAAATAGTAGTAGTAGTAGTAGTAGATGTGGGGGGCTAAACAACCAAGGGAAGGGAGCTATGCACCTGGGAGCTATTTTTATTTTATTTTTTAATTTTTCAAAGTGCCCCCTAGGGTGCCCGGTTGGTGTCCTGGCATGTCAGGGGGGCCAGTGCACTACAAATGCTGGCTCCTCCCATGACCAAATGCCTTGCATTTCGCCGGGTTTGAGATCGCTGGCATTATTTTCCATTATGGTCGAAAACCGATGCCGGCTATCTCAAACTCGGCGAACTTGGACATTTGGCAGGGCCCAACCGTATTAGCGAAGAAAAAGATGGTCGGCCATCTTTTTCAAAAATACGGTTGGTTCCGCCCGCCTGTGGCGCCAGTCCCGGAGCTGGCCGGCCAGCTATTTGGCCAGCGCCGTTCGATTATGCCCCTCTATATATCATCAATAAAATCTTTGGATGTTATATTGATCTGCTTGCTTTCTTTTCCACGTTGGAATTTGCAGATCGTTTGCCTTTTTGTTTTTTGGTACCTAGAATGAATATGCATGACAGAGATCTGCATGAACTGCCTCCATTGTATGCAAATCTCTGTCATGCATATTCATTGCAGATATCCTGAAAACCTGACTGGTTGGGTATGTCCTGAAGACTGGGTTGAGAACCCATGGTCTAGAGGCACATGCTAAACACTGCACATACTAGGGCAATTTTGTAAGCCCTCTTTTGCTTATAAAACAATGTTTTAAGAGGCTCTTTTACTAAAGGGTTCCCGAGTGGCAGCCCAGAACTACTGCTGGCCCAATGCGGGTGCCAGCGATAGTTTCACCCCCAGTGCACGCCATTTCCATTGCTACAGAAAACCAGGTATAATTTTCTAGTACAGGGGTTACCCGGTGGTAATCTAGCAGTGCCACATGCTGCCTGGTTACTGATGGGTTAGCGAGGGAGCCTTTACCACCACCACCACAAAGAGGTGATGGCGCTTTTGTATAAGTCTCTGGTGAGGCCCCCTTTAGAGCACTGTTTGCAGTTCTGGAGACCGCACCTAAGGCTGGATATAAACAGGATGGAGTCGGTCCAGAGGGCGGCTACAAAATTGGTAAGCGGTGTTGGACATAAAACATATAGGGACAGGCTCAGGAACCTCAACATGCATATGCTGGAAGAGAGGAGGGAGAGAATATATATGATAGAGACGTTTAAATATTTCAGGGGCATTAATTTACAGGAAGTGAGCCTTTTTCAAATGAAGGAAAATTCTGGAATGAGGGGGCATACGTTGAAGTTAAGAGGAAATAGGCTTAGGAGGAATCTAAGAAAGCATTCGTTCATGGAGAGGGTGATGGAAGCATGGAATAGCCTTCCGGTAGTGGCCATGGAGACGAGGATTGTGTCGGAATTTAAGAAAGTGTGGGATAAGCACGTGGGATCCCTTAGGAAAAGGAAGAGTTAGTAGTTACGGAGGATGGGCAGACTGGATGGGCCATTTGGCTTTATCTGCCGTCATGTTTCTAACAGGAAAACTTATGACATAAACATAAAGTAAGGAAAAGTAACATGCTCGTATACAACAGGGAATTTACAGGGTATTACCCCCCTCCTGCAAACAGATTATAATCCCAGCATGCATATGTTTTTTCCATTGAAGGTACATCAAATATATTTATTTTTGCATTCTAGATATCAAGATTTGTATTGTTATTAAATAAGTGGATATCGTGCAAACTTAGGCTACTTGGCTTACCTCAGTATAGGTGTAAATGTAGGTTTCTAATTTCTAGCATTGTAATTTTACAAAGACACATAGCACAAAGGTCTATAAAATAGGAGTAACATGCATGTCTATGTGCCTTCACAGCTTAGGTGGCCTGCTATAATATTACCCTCATTCAGGGTGATTTTAAGAAAGCATTTCGGAAGGTAAAATAACATGTGCAAAGCAGTTCTATAAAGAATGTGCAAATTAGGCATGTATTTTCATACATGTCAAAATTCCACCCAGGCGCTGTTCTTTAAATATGCATGTATCTTACATAGTGCATATTTTACAAGTAGGTGTACACATAGGCGGGCTTATACTTATATGCATGATGCGCCAAATTCTATAAATGGCACCTTAAAAATCTGCACTGAAAAACCATGTTGTTAGCGTGAACCTATAAACTACACCTAAAGTCAGGTGTAGTTTATAGCATATGCTCATGCGCCATTCTTGCGACTAAAATTTAGGTGCACCCATTTAGGTCACCTAAAACAAGGCCTAAATACCGGCGCCTATGTTAGGCGCAGATTGGGTTCATTCCATAATAGCGCGCATAGTTTTTTGAAATGCCCACAACCCACCCATTCCACGACCATGGCCATGCCCCCTTTTTGACTGCACATATTAGAATTTACACGCACCACATTATAGAATACGCCTAGAAAGTCATCCATGTAAAATCTAATTAAAGCCAATTCATGCCACTAATGGGTTGTTAAGTACCAATTATTGGTGTTGATTGGCTTGTTAATCAATTGAGTTGTGCGCGCAATTTGGCTGTGCGGC
Organism: Microcaecilia unicolor; assembly: GCF_901765095.1. Taxonomy (NCBI): domain Eukaryota; kingdom Metazoa; phylum Chordata; class Amphibia; order Gymnophiona; family Siphonopidae; genus Microcaecilia; species Microcaecilia unicolor. The sequence goes on from NC_044032.1 coordinate 598,603,531, forward strand.
CAAATTAGCATGCGCAACTTAAGGCGCCATTTATAGAATTTGGGGGGATATGCATATTTCTGGCACTTGGGCACACACAGGCCAACTTATTGGTGCGAATTTTGGCAGTTATGGTAGCATTCTATAAAGGACAGTAGGTGCTTACATTCTGTTATAGAATACTTAGTTATAGAATTGTCCCATTTCCTCAGGATTCTATAAATGGCACCCAGATTTGCACACAAAAATATGGGCGCACTCACAATGTGTGCACAAATTGAGTAACATGCCATTAACTACCAATAATTGGGTGCTAACAACCAATTATTGAAGTTAGTTGGCAGCACTTAGGATCTGCATGCATATATGGATTCATGCTATTCTAAAAGGCATAGTGCCTAACTTTATTAGGAGGTCTTTTACTACGGCGCGCTAGCATTTTTAGCATGTGCTAAAAATAGGCATGCACTAAACACTAGAGAAACCAATGTATTCAATGGGCAGCTTTAGCGTGCCTGTTTTTAGGACATGCTAAAAACGCTAGCGCGTCTTAGTAAAAGATCCCCTTAGTGTGTAACTCAAAAGGGGGCATGGCCATGGGCATGTCAGGTGCATTCCAAAAAGTTGGCCAGAGTTTCATTCAACCGAAACTGTGCTTACTAAAGTCTCCAATGACCTATTACTGGCTAAATCCAGAGGTCAATATTCCATCCTCATTCTTCGTGATCTTTCCGCTTTTGACACTGTCGATCACAGCATACTTCTTGATACCCTGTCCTCACTTGGATTCCAGGGCTCTGTCCTTTCCTGGTTCTCTTCCTACCTGGAATTTGTTGCCAGAGAATGTGGTAAAGGCGGTTAGCTTAGCGGAGTTTTAAAAAAGTTTTGGATGGCTTCCTAAAGGTGAAGTCCATAGACAGTTATTAAATGGACTTGGGGAAAATCCACTATTCCTGGGATAAGCAGTATAAAATGTTTTGTACTTTTTGGGGATCTTGCCAGGTATTTGTGATCTGGATTGGCCACTGTTACAGGATGCTGGGCTTGATGGACCTTTTGGTCTTTCCTAGTATGGCAATACTTATGTACTTATGAGGAAGAAGGGTTATGTGAATGATATCTTTTGGAAGCCCGAAAGCGATCCACTTATGCTTGAGTGTGGAGAGCTTTTGAGATCTAGTCTGCACAGAATAGTGTTTTTCCATTTTGTTCTTCCTTTGTCTCAATTTTATATTTCAGGATTGATTCAAAAAAGGCTTGGCTCTCAACTCGCGCAAGGTTCAGGTGGGAGTGTTGGTTTCAAAGAGACAAAATGCAGAATGCCTGATTGGCAGCTAATCCTCATATAATGTGATTCCTCAAGGGAGTTGCGCATCTGCATCCCTCTCTGCACTATCTGTCCTCGGTAGGCTCTTCAGTTGGCCCCCTTTGTTTTTAATTTAAAGACAGTATTTCTAGTTGCCATTTTATCTGCACGGAGAGGCATTGAGAGCACATCAAGTAATTTTCCTGCAATTGCTTTGAATTTCCCATTAATGATCGAGCAAGCAGGAGCTTCCTACTGTAATAGTATTTATTTACCATGCTTCTACCTGCTAGGTTCTCTGAAGTATTTTGTCTCTCTTGCATGCTACTGTGAGTACTGCAATCTTTGAAATTAAGTCCATAGCTGAAGAACACAGAATTAAGGTAGAGAAACTTTTTAGTAGTGCCAAAAACAAATGTCAGAGCCGATGGTGGGAGGCGGGGCTGGTGGTTGGGAGGCGGGGATAGTGCTGGGCAGACTTATATGGTCTGTGCCCTGAAGAGGACAGGTAGAAATCAAGGTATATATAAAAAGTAGCACATATGAGTTTATCTTGTTGGGCAGACTGGATGGACCGTGCAGGTCTTTTTCTGCCATCATCTACTATGTTACTATCAGGCTCATTTTCAAAGCACTTAGTCTTACTAAGTTCCATAGGTTACTATGGAACTTTGTAAGTCTAAGTGCTTTGAAAATACTCCTCTGTGTTACTATGTTACCTCTCCCTCCGCACCTTTAGTGTTCACTCTGGTGGATCCTCTTCTACTTCTATCCCTCTGCCTGTCGGCGTACCTCAGGGTTCTGTTCTTGGTCCCCTCCTCTTTTCTATCTACACTTCTTCCCTTGGTTCATTAATCTCATCCCATGGCTTTTCCTACCATCTCTATGCTGATGACTCCCAAATCTACCTTTCTACCCCTGATATCTCACCTTGCATCCAAACCAAACTTTCAACGTGCTTGCCTGACATTGCTGTCTGGATGTCTCAACGCCACTTGAAATTAAACATGACCAAAACCGAGCTACTCATTTTCCCCCCCAAACCCACCTCCCCACTTCCCCCGTTTTCTATTTCTGTTGATGGCTCTCTCAATCTCCCTGTCTCCTCAGCTCGAAACCTTGGGGGTTATCTTTGACTCTTCTCTTTCCTTCTCTGCTCATATCCAGCAGATTGCCAAGACCTGTCGTTTCTTTCTTTACAACATCCGTAAAATCCGCCCCTTTCTTTCCAAGCACTCTACTAAAACTCTCATCCACACCCTTGTCACCTCTCGTTTAGACTACTGCAATTTGCTTCTTGCTGGCCTCCCACTTAGTCACCTCTCCCCTCTCCAATCGGTTCAAAACTTATACTTGTCCTTCCCTACACCCCTTCCCGTGCACTCCGCTCCATGGATAAATCCTTCTTATCTGTTCCCTTCTCCACTACTGCCAACTCCAGACTTCGCGCCTTCTGTCTCGCTGTACCCTACGCCTGGAATAAACTTCCTGAGCCCCTACGTCTTGCCCCATCCTTGGACACCTTTAAATCTAGACTGAAAGCCCACCTCTTTAACATTGCTTTTGACTCGTAACCACTTGTAACTACTCGCCTCCACCTACCCTCCTCTCCTCCTTCCTGTACACATTAATTGATTTGATTTGCTTACTTTATTTTTTGTCTATTAGATTGTAAGCTCTTTGAGCAGGGACTGTCTTTCTTCTATGTTTGTGCAGCGCTGCGTACGCCTTGTAGCACTATAGAAATGCTAAATAGTAGTAGTAGTAGACCACGGACCCTGAAGCAGTGAACGAAACTCTGGCTATAGTCGGCAGTGGGCTGAGTGAAGACGCTGTACACCTACATAAGTTAAGTGAAAGATTTCATAGAGCATTAAAGAATATATTTTTGTGACACTTAATGGAAGTCTTTTGAGCCAGTGATGACAGTGAGTACTCCATAAATTAGTGGAATATTTAATCCGATTTCAAGGAGTCTGTTGAGGCTTTTTCCTCCATTAGAGGGTTCTCTCTAGTATTTGAGGAATTTCACTCACATGGTACTACTATCTGTGTAGTGCCATTGAAAATGAATGAAGAGGGCACTTGTACATATAGCAACAGCTGCTATACTGAAATCTTTTTGAACATCCACCCCATAGATGACGATAAAGCACTTATGCAATTAGTGTTGGGGAAGACCACAAGTGCTCTATAAAAAAAAAAATCCAGGGCACTATAGGGATATCTTTAGCTGTTTCAACTTCTGACTGTCAAAGTTATCTATTTAAAATAGGATGGGGTGAGCTGCATTCTGTTACTGGCTAGAAAGGTTATCTGTTTAAACAGGGATATGGATAACTTACGTTTTTAAGTGGTGCCCACATTTAGCAGGAATAAAGTTAAATAGAAATCTTATCCACTCAATGTTATCTATGACTTTCCAGATGCAACACTGAAAAACTGCATAGTTAATTGGAGAAGACATCTCATTATCTTCATGTGGTTGTCCTGTAGCTGAAAGCTGACCTCATAATTTATTAAAACATACTGTATGTGTATTTTTGCACAATCTGCTAGGAACTTTGTGGATGCCAAATGATGCACATACATTCCCCGGGTTAATTTTCAAAGTAGAAGTACATAGATACATTCCATTGTGAAAATTCACACAGGGAAATATATGCAAATACAATTTATGCATTTGCACATTTATAAACTTATCCTTGGGATAAGTGATGCTCTATTGCATAATAACACAATTTATTATATATTCCAAAGAGCTTTGGGGTCCTTTTAATTAGCTGCAGTACAAATTGGCCTTAGCGTGCCCTTTTGTGGATATTTCCTATACACAAATGCCATTTTTACTGTTTATTTAATTAATGACCATGCACTAATATTTGCTATTTTAAAAAAAAATTACCTTGGGAACATTTACTGCTACCTGTTTTGTAGGTGGTAAGGGTTCCTGTGTTATCTATGCCAGAAGCGTAGCCAGAGTTGCCATTTCGGGAGGGCCCCGAATTAACATAGGTGGGCCCTTCCCACCCCACCCCTATAAATACAGTGTTTTTTTCAACCTTTCCTTCCATCCCTGCTATCATCATCTTTCCCCCCCCTCTGCCCGGCATCTGCCCCTCCTCCTTTCCCAGCATCTGCCTCTCTCTTCCTGGAACCCTACCATCTCTGGTCTACCTCCAAGACATCACTACAGCGATTCCTGTAAGCAACCTGCACTGGTTCTGCAGGCTTCTCTTTACCACATCCCCACCAGTGAAGAAACATAAGTGATGTCATCAAAGGCGGGACACACTAGAGGAAAGCCTGCAGAGCCAATGCAGGTTGCCTACAGGAATTGCTGCAGACAACTGCTCAAAGGTAGATGGGGGGGGGGGGGGAGGTCAGAGAAGAATGGGCAGTTGCCATGAGAGAGACACACACACTAGCAATGAGCCACTAGGCTGGGTGGGCCTGAGGCAAGAATGGGTAAGCCTGTGCCCACCCAGACCCACCCGTAGCTAAGCCACTGATCTATGCACTAACAGTTAGCATGTGGTAATGTAGCTAGGCTAACTGGATAGTGCAGGAATACCCACTCTTTGTCCCTGACACACCCCCTCAAAACAATTCCCCCAAAATATTTACTGTGCACAAATTTAAATACTACCATATGACACTTTAGCATGTCCATTTTTTTTTACTGCATTAGGTGCACACATTAGCGTCTAATGTAGCTTAATAAAAAGACCCCTTTATCACTAGACAAATTGCAACAGCTGTTCAAAGGGACATCCTTAATATATGAGAATTATTTTAAAAGATCTTCCTTTTGTTATTCACCGGCAAGAACATACTACTTCTACAATTCGACATGTCAAGCGCCTTTGACATGGTTGATCATGGAATTTTATTACACATCCTCGAATACTTCGGTATCGGAGGCAACGTTCTCAATTGGTTTAAGGGGTTCCTAACTACACGCTCATATCAAGTGACATCAAATTCAATTACATCAGCCACATGGACACCTGAATGCAGAGTACCACAGGGATCCCCCCTCTCAACGACCATATTCAACCTAATGATGATACCCTTGGCCAAACTACTATCGAACCAAAACCTCAACACATACATATACGCTGACGATGTAACGATCTTCATCCCATTCAAACAAGATCTAAGTGAAATTTCCAATGAAATCAACCAAAGTCTACATATCATGCATTCTTGGGCAGATGCATTTCAGTTGAAACTTAATGCAGAAAAAACCCAATGCCTAGTACTCACCTCGCAACACAACACAAACAAATTTACCACCGTCAACACACCAAAACTAAATCTACCAATTTCGGACACCATAAAAATTCTTGGAGTCACCATTGATCGGCACCTAACACTTGAGAATCATGCGAAAAACATAACCAAAAAGCTGTTTCACTCAATGTGGAAATTAAAAAGAGTAAGACCATTTTTTCCAAGGAACGTCTTCTGCAATTTGGTACAATCATTGGTACTCAGTCATCTGGACTATTGCAACTCACTCTACGCCGGCTGCAAAGAACAAATACTCAAAAAACTCCAAACAGCCCAGAACACGGCAGCCAGACTAATATTCGGAAAACCAAAATATGAAAGTGCGAAACCCCTACGAGAGAAACTACACTGGCTCCCACTTAAGGAACGAATCACGTTCAAAGTATGTACCCTAGTTCATAAAATCATCCATGGTGTTGCCCCAGCATGCATGTCAGACCTAATAGACCTACCATCTAGGAATGCAAAAGAATCTTCTCGTACATTCCTTAATCTTCATGTTCCCAACTGCAAAGGTCTAAAATACAAATTAATGCACGCCTCTACCTTCTCCTAGCACGCAACTCTGGAACGCGCTACCATGCAATCTGAAAGCGACCTACGAACTGACCAACTTCCGCAAACAATTGAAGACTTATCTCTTTGACAAGATATACCACAAAGATCAACACATGTAAAACTCTCCAAATATACCCAGAAACGTCTAATGTCTTCTAATGTCTTCTGCTATACCACTATCTTGTATTTCACTACCATGTAACCCAAATTCCTTCTGTAATACCAAATGTATATTCTCTTCTTATTTCCAGTATCCATGATGTATTGTAAGCCACATTGAGCCTGCAAAGAGGTGGGAAAATGTGGGATACAAATGCAATAAATAATAATAATAAATAAATAATATACTGCCATGTCATAACAGCCCATTCCAGCACAAAGGGCCTCTTTTACTAACCATGCTAGTGATTCCCAGTACAGCAATGCCGACAAATCCCATTCACTTTAAATTAGCTTCATCAGCATTGCTGCGCACGAATCGCTAGCACGGTTTGGTAAAAGAGGTCCAAAGTGTTCTGAGATACTCAGAAGTACCAGAGGAACAGTCAGGCAACAATCCAGTTATTGGTAACTGGGTGATAAAAACTCTGATGTAATCTGAGACCTAAGAGTTGAGAATCAGAAGTAAGGAGGGACATAGGAGCCAACTTTTCAAAATGATTGGGGGTGATAAACCCAATGGAAATAACCCCTCCCTGGACACAGTCAAATAGTTTGCTAAAAAAAAATGGGGGTGCTCAAGCACCCTCAGCACGCACAGAGCTGGCTCCTAAAAGGAACATGTGTATTTCTGGTTTGACTGAAACTCCCGAAGGAGACATAAAGGATGTCTGCATTACATACGAGTTTTTGCACTTATCCTTATTGTTATTAGTTGTGATGAAATTATTAATGATAATAATCCATAAAAAGAAAATGAGTGCATTAATAAAAGAGCTCATATGCAGAGTGAAACAATTATCAAAACAATTTAATAAGTTTTACCTCCATAAATTAGCTATCTAAAACCTTCTTTCTTTCAATTCTGATAAAATTAAATGCATTCTGGATCAACATGTGTGCTTTTATCTGCATTTAGAGGAACTGTTCCCGAGGGTGTGTTTTGGGTAAAGTTGGAAAATAAGACATTGATTGCATTTTCTAATCCATGAGCATTATTTTCCATGAAAAGTCTATTTACATAAAAGACAGGTACAACAGTCCCTGGGTATTTATTATCTGCGGCAAGTTTCTGAAAGTATTCATTTAGGAAGTACAATTCTAAAGCTTTTTCCACAGAAAAGGGCTTTTATACAGTCGCACAGCTGCAAAAACACGTCAAAACTATGCACACAGAAGTTTGTGTGCCGACTTTTAACATTGCCCCTGGCAGAGGTATAGCTACCACTGAGTGAGCCCAGCAAAAAGCTAGGGGAAGCTTGATGGTAGGAGCCAATTCCTTCATCTAGGTTGGCAAGATGAATATCAATACAGGAGGAAATAATTACTGAAAGAAAATAGCTGCAGAGAATTCTAGGTGTCTGTTGGTCCCATTGTTCATGCCACATTGGAGGGGGTGGGGCTGAAAGACACTAAGCACGTACACAAGCACTGAGGTTTTCAGGCCTGAGGGCCACAGCACGCATAGATATATGAGAGGCAATGCTGGAGATAGAAAAGATGGAAGGGAAGATTGGGAGAGATGCTGGATATGGGGGAGGTGAAAGGAAATTGAGGAAATGCTGGGCATGGGGTAGGTGGAAGACTTGATCGGAGGATATGATGTACACATGGAAGGTAGAAGGCAAGATTGGAGGACATGCTGGACTTAAGGAAGGTGAGTCTACCTCTTTCCAATCTCATCATATTCTTCTGTGTTATCATTTCCTTTCCATTACAGGGGTAATTTTTACAACTGTGCACATGGGTGAACAGTATGCGCATATCTGTCACTCTGTGGACTTTGAATTTTCAAATCATAAATATGTACGTACTTGCACTTTCAAAATTACCCCAGGAAAATTATTGGTGGCAGTGAGCGTTTTTATAAATACTGACCACTGCTGGCCAAATTGGACCCAGATATTCTATATTGGGTCATATCCATACACTGGCATTGAATATCCAGGTCAGTGGTAATATTCTGAAGTTATGTGAGCATGACTGATATTCAGTGATGTACCCACAGAGCTGACTGGACTGCTATGTAAGTACTTAATATTTTCGGTGGCTGCATACATTTCAGGACTACTCCCACACTGCCCTGGGACTGCCCCAGCTCTTCCCGGACATTGCTGCAGCAATCAGAGGGGATATTCAGTTGTACTGCCTGGTTAAATGCCACTCAATATCCCTTTTTAACTGGTCAGTGGAATTTGGTCAGGCAGGAGACTCTCCTGCCTGATTAAGTCTTTCTGAATATTAAGCCCTATGGGCCTGATATTTAGACCACAGGAGTTACATAGTAACATAGTAAATGACGGCAGATAAAGACCTGAACGGTTTATCCAGTCTGCCCAACAAGATAAACTCATTTTACATGGTATGTGATACATTATATGTATTCCCGAGTTTGATTTGTCCTTACCATTCTCTGGGCACAGACTGTAGAAGTCTGCCCAGCACTGGTTTTGCTTCCCAATTACTGGCATTGCCACCCAATCTCTGCTAAGATTCTGTAGATCCATTCCTTCTAAACAGGATTCCTTTCTGTATATCCCATGTATGTTTGAATTCCATTACTGTTTTCATCTTCACCACCTCCCGTGGGAGGGCATTCAAGTATCTACCACCCTTTCAGTGAAAAAGTATTTCCTGACATTACTCCCGAGTCTGCCCCCCTTCAGCCTCAATTCATGTCCCCTACTTCTCCGGAAAAGTTTTGTTTGCGGATTAATACCTTTCAAATATTTGAATGTCTGTATCATATCACCCCTGTTTCTCCTTACATCTAAGGTTTTCATATTCAGGTCAGCAAGTCTCTCCTAATACGGTTTGCATTTTTGTAGCTTTTCTTTGCACCGCTTCCAGTCTTTTTACATCTTTAGCAAGATACGGCCTCCTAAACTGAACATAATACTCCAAGTGGGGCCTCACCAATGATTTGTAGAGGGGCATCAACACCTCCTTTGTTCTGCTGATTATACCCCTCTCTATGCAGCCTAGCATCCTTCTGGCCACAATCGTTGCCTTGTCACATTGTTTCTTCACCTTCATATCCTCTGACACCAACACCCCAAAGTCTCTCTCCTTTGGATTTCTGCACCCCAAGTGCATCACTCTGTACTTCTTGGCATTAAATTTTAATGGAGGGACCCATTACTTTGGTCACTATGGATGTACGATCCCTCTATACAGTAATACCTCAGCAGCAAGCTTTAACTCTTATTGATAGACAGTTGAACATGATGGAGTACTCCGGTGACAAGATAACATTAGTAAACCATATGGCTGCACAGGTGATCCACAAAAACTACTTCCAATTCGAGAACCAGCATTATTTGCAGATTTGTGGGGTTGCCATGGGCGCCCCGGTCGCACCGACGGTGGCGTGCTTATACATGGCCCATTTTGAAGAGACGTGTATTCATCGAGGTTTGTTACCCATATTGCATTGTGGAAAAGATTCATCGATGATATACTTCTAATCTGGGCAGGGAATCAAGAGGATTTACAACAATTTTTACATCATCTTAATTCGTGTGATCCGCTTATCTCTTTTGATTCCTGTATCTCGCATGATCGTATCACTTATTTAGATATATGTATTGCGATACACCAGGGGGAATTTCAAACTCAAATCCATCGAAAATCTACTGACAACAAATTCTATTCTCCACTATAACAGTTTCCACGCTAGATCATAGAAAGATGGTATCCCAATGGGCCAGTTCCTTAGGTTGAGGAGACTGTGCCAATCGACGGAGCTATTCGACAAACATGCGGTTGACCTCCACCAAAGACTTAGACGGAGGGGATACCCTAAACAAGTATTAAAGAAAGCCTACAAGAGGGCTAGGAATGCCCAACGGCAATGGTTGTTGCAACCGCAAGCAACAGTCCGGAGAACACAAGATCAGATAGTATGTGTGTTACCCTTCTCATCTCAAGTTCAGCAAATTAAGAAAATCATTCAAACGCACTGGCCTATTCTGCGCTTACACGATATGCCACCTGACATTTGCTTTGCATACACCAGGGCCAGGAATTTGGGAGAAGCACTTATAAGGAAGTACATCCAGCCCTCCACAGAGAATAGGGTGGCCCATGACAAATGTCACCGGTGTGTGTATTGTAGATATGCTTGGATTACTTCTTCAGTTCCACACCCGATCACTGGGAAGAATTATATATATTGAGAAGTTATACCAATTGTGAATCAACTCGGGTGGTGTACGGGATATGTTGTCCATGCGGTAAGTGGTATATCAGTCAAACTAAGCGAAGAATTAAGGACCGTGTAGCAGAACATCTGAGCAACTTGCGACGTCAGAAGAAGGAGGCACCACTAGTATCTCATTGGCTAGGAGCCGATCATGAGGAAATAGATCTTCTTTTTGTAGTGTTATATCAACTACCAGCTGATTTTAGTGGCAATGAGGTGTCAGCATTAATATGGAAAGAACAGCGCTTTATCTATCAATGGCGCACTGTAAACCCTCAAGGATTGAACAAGGAAATCGATTGGTGGGCATTGACACACATCTCTGGTATTTAAATATGGATAGGCGGAAGTTTCACTCGATGATACTGTGCATGTAACGGCGTTTCTGTCAGTTGAGTGGAGATGGAGCTGTTCTCATCCCAGGTTAGCCATTAAATGGTTTCAAATACTTTGACTGTTAAAATTGCTTTAATTATGATAGTACAGCACCGAAGTGGTCCTATAAGAATCATGATAATATGATGTTCAGTTATTTTATATATTTTTTTTACTTTTTGATGTTTACAGCATTTCATACTCTCACAACAATTTTTTTTTGTTCCAGTATGATGTTCCCCTGATGACGCTTATTGCGAAACATGCCCGCATGTCGGGAACTACGAACAAGATGGGAGAACTATAAATACAATAAGAACAGGGAACAACCTTTGCATTAAGGTTTTACTGCACATTTTCACAACAGCTGGGATCAGCACTGGACTGAGCTGTATCAATCCCCTGAATTTGAAATAAGTACCCCTCTTCTTACCGTGGTACTCAATACCATACTAATCTGTGAATGCACATTTAATGATACCAACTGTATTGGTAGGAGGTAGGGTGTGCTGTGATGTTAACTTGGGTATAACCATACTGTGGGACTGTCAGCCAGAACAGTAAATAGCTACCCAGATACTGAGCACAATCAGCATAAAAAAAGAAATTTTTTTTTTTAGTTTATATATATACTAGTAAAAGAAGCCCGTTTCAGAGCAAATGAAACGGGCGCTAGCAAGGTTTTCGTCACCAACACCCACCTCCCTCCCTCCCTGGTCAACCCCTTCGTTGTTCTGGCATTGCTCCGCCCCCAACGTCATGACGTTTGATGCGAGGGCGGGGCCCGGAGCGATTTCCCACCACCCCCGCCTCCCTGCCTCCCTCCCTGCCAACCCCTTCATTGTTCTGCCATTGCTCTGCCCTCGAGGGCGGGGCCCGGAGCGATTTCCCACCCCCCGCCTCCCTGCCTCCCTCCTTGCCAACCCCTTCATTGTTGTGCCATTGCTCCGCCCTCGAGGGCGGGGCCCGGAGCGATTTTGGTGGCTTCACCACCACGAACCTTCGAACCTTTTTGAAGGAAGTCAGAGCTTGGCTTCACTGACGTCAGTGTCCTCAGAACGTTGAGGGTGAGTTTTATTATAGTAGATTTTTTTAGTTCACATTTTTTCACAGTTGCACATTATTAGGGGTTTTTCATTGACTATATTGATTAAATTTGAACTGCCAGACACTCGACCATTCTAACTTTTGGAGATCCCTTCTCATTGTTTCCACTCCCTCCAGGGTATTGACTCTATTGGCTATCTTCGTGTCATCCGCAAAAAGGCAAATCTTTCCCTCCAACGCTTCAGCAATATCTCTCACAAATATATTAAACAGAATAGGCCCCAGCACCGACCTCTGAGGAACTCCACTGCTCATCTTCTTTTCCTCCGAGCGGATTCCATTTACCACCACCCTCTGCCACCTGCCAGTCAACCAGTTTCCTATCCAGTTCACCACTTTTTGTCCTAAGTTCAGACCTTTCAGCTTATTCACGAGTCTTCTGTGGCGGACTGTAACAAAGGCTTTGCTGAAATCCAAGTAGGTTACATTTAGCGCACGTCTTTCATCCAGTTCTTTGGTCACCCAGTCAAAGAAGTCAATAAGATTCATTTGGCAGGATTTTCCTTTGGTAAAGCCATGTTGCCTCAGGTCCTGTAACCTGTTGGCTTCTAGAAAGTTAACTATCATTTCTTTCAGCAGTGACTCCATTATTTTTCCTACCACCGACGTGAGACTTACCAGACTGTAGTTTCCAACTTTTCCCCTTTTTCCACTTTGGTGAAGAGGGACCACATTTTTTATTTTTTGTTACATTTGTACCCCGTGCTTTCCCACTCATGGCAGGCTCAATGCAGTAGGCAATGGAGTGTTAAGTGACTTGCCCAGAGTCACAAGGAGCTGCCTGGGCCGGGAATCGAACTCAGTTCCTCAGTTTCCCAGGACCAAAGTCCACCACCCTAACCACTAGGCCACTCCTCCACTCTACATCTGCTCGCCTCCAATCTCACCTGGCTGTTAGCCTGGCTAAGTCCCTCGGTCAGTGCTGAGTCCGGATATTCAATGCTGGGCCATTTCTGGTGACTGGCATTGAATATCTGGTTTGTTTTTGACCGGTTTGAACATAACCAGCCAAGCTAATATTCAGTGCTGGCTGGTTAAGTTCAAACCAGCCAAAGATATTCCACCTATTGATGCAGCTATATTTGGCCACCAAATATAGTTGGCCAGACACTGAATATCAGTGCTTAGCCGACTAAGTACCATTTAACTGACCAAGAGCTGCTCAACCCTGCCCTCTGGAACATGTGCATACTTACCTGCATGTCAGCAGGGAAGGATTTAGCAGGGAGCAAACAGGGCAGCTGCCCTGGGCCCCACAACTCCAGGGGGCCCTGCAGTCCATGCATCTCTTCCCCTTCTCCCCATCACAGTCCATCTCCTTCTCTCTTCCCGATCCTCTTTAAAAATGTATTTCCCTTCTCAGAAGGGCCCCCAGTGCAGCAGCCATTCTCAGAAGCTGCCTGCGGCTGTCCTGAGTCTTTCCCTCTCTGCCACACCATGATCTGCCCCCCCCCCCTCTGATGCAATTTCCTATTTCTGTCTGTGTGGATCCTGCAGTGGTAGACAGGGCAGGGAAATCTTTGTGACAGCCAGAGGCAGCTTGTAAGGATGGCTTCTGCGCCAGGGCTCCTCTGAGAAGGGAAATAAAAATTTTAAAGAAGACCGCAAGGTGAGGGGAAGGGGGGGGGGGGAGATGGACTCTGGTGGGGAGAAGTGGAAAGAGACGCTCGGATCGCATAGTAGCAATGCAAGTGGGGACCAGGGATCAGGGGCTCCCTCCTTAACCTCTGCCCTGGGATCCACCATGTCTAAAACTGGTCCAGCATGTCAGGAGGGTAATTTTGTGGTAAGCTCTGTTTGTAGGTAAGGCACTCCTGTAGCCCTGGATAGCTTTGAAAATTACCCTCTGTAGGTTTGTCTTTTTGGCATCATTTATACCTTTGAGGTACAGGAAGGTCTCTATTGACTTTTTCCTGCTATCCTCTGTAGGATGGATAGATAGATAGAGACAAATCAAATTAAAGCCATAAAACATTTCTTAGTTTTGTTTTTTGTTAAACAAGTTCAGCTATGTGCTTATCACTCATAGAAATAATCAGTGAACATCAGATTATCTACAAGTTAAAATTAACAGGAAAAAACAGTTTAATTTAAATCGATATGAATTCTCTGTTTACCATGCTGGTTGTAGAATGATCATAATGCCATTTCCATAACCAAATAATCATCCTACTGAAGCCAGTAGTATTACTTAATATGCAGTATGAAAGGTAGTGCAATAAAATTAATGGATTAGTTTTATGCCATACTTACAAAGCGCAATCCTTTCAACAGAGAGAAGTTGCCTATTGAAGAAGAGAGCACATTCTTTCCTTTTCGAGGAATGAAGTCCCAGCATTAATGTCAACATAGACTGAACACCTGCACACAGGCACTTCCTTATTTTAGGCTGCTGTGTGACGTGTCCACTCTCTGCATCAAACAGCAAAAAGTTACGTTTCTGCATGGCAGTGACATTGTGAAACTCAGATTCTGTAGCTACTGAGAAAGGGTAGCACCCTCAACTAGAGAGATATGTTCCTAGACTAAAAAACGTGGCTTCAGAACACACTTTGCAAACTAAAAGGACACACCTAGGAGTAAGTGGCAGCAGTACAGGATCTGAGAAGACAGAAACAAAGTTGAAGGTTCAGCTGACGTGTCAGGGCTGAAAGCAGGATCCAGTTACACTCTTTAAATCTGATAACATTCTGTCTGCCAGGCTGAGTAAGATGATAGCAACAAGCTGGTTAAGCAGTACCTTGTGTTTCCAGAGACAGTCGAGGCAGTGAAGCATTCCTTCATGTTTTAATTACAGTTGTAAGGGATTAGAATGGGGGTAGGAAAAATGTTATCAGTACGTAAGTACATACGTATTGGCCATACTGGGGAAGACCAAAGGTCCATCAAGCCCAGCATCTTGTTTCCAACAATGGCCAATCCAGGTCACAAATACTTGGCAAGATTCCAAAAAAGTACAAAACATTTTATGCTGCTTATCCCAGAAATAAGCAGTGGATGTTCCCCAAGTCCATTTTAATAATGGTCTATGAACTTTTCCTTTAGGAAGTTGTCCAAACCTTTTATAAACCCTGCTAAGCTAACCACCTTTACCAAATTCTCTGGCAACAAATTCCAAAGTTTAAGTACACGTTGAGTGAAGAAACATTTTCTCTGATTCGTTTTAAATTTACTACTTTGTGGCTTCATTGCATGCCCCCTAGTCCTATTATTTTTGGAAAGAGTAAAACAGACGCTTCACATCTACCCATTCCACTCCACTCATTATTTTATAGACCTCTATCATATCTCCCCTCAGCCGTCTTTTCTCTAAGCTGAAGAGCCCTAGCCACTTTAGCCTTTCCTCTTAGGGAAATTGTCCCACCCCCTTTATCATTTTTGTCGCCCTTCTCTGCACCTTTTCTAATTCCGCTATATCTTTTTTGAGATGCAGTGACCAGAATTGAACACAATATTCGAGGTGTTTTCGGAGGACTCCAAGTTGCTTCAATGGGGTTAACAAGCAAGATTTAATTGGGTACAAAGTTTCCTACCTCGTTAAATCCTGCTGAGTGGCTCTGCCACTGATAGTCTGTGGCACTTAACTACTACTACTATGACTTATCTTTTCTATAGCACTACTAGACATACGCAGTTGTCAGAGGCAGTTGTCAGACGCAGTTGCATCAGAGGCGCGCGCGGGTCTGAAGCTGGAGTCGGCTCGGCAGCTTTGATGCAGTTAGTGTTCCGTAGATAAAGTAATGCAAAATTGCAAATCTCTATGAAGATGCACATTTTTTTGTGGAGCCCCGAAGACGAAGCTGCATTTTCAGAGCAGAAAAAGACATGAGCGACCAAGTCTGTTCTGTGACAGGGAAAGAAAGAAAGAAAGAAGTGAGATTTGGGGTCTGGGCTTGTTGCTGTGCGAGTGAAAGAAACAAGTAGGCGATCGAGGTTGGTTTGCATCAGTGTGAGCAGGTGGACAGAATACTGCAACTATTATGCATGGATTGAAATGAAATGGGAGACACAACCTTAGGAAGAAATGATGCAATATTTGAGCGTATGGCTCTTAGTGTACCAGTACTTGAAACTCATCAATGAAATTGTTGGGCAGACTGGATGGACCGTACAGGTCTTTATCTGCCGTCATTTACTATGTTACTAGACATACGCAGCGCTGTACATTAAACATTTAAGAGACAACCCCTGCTTGACAGAGCATACAATCTAATCAAGACAGACAAACAGGACAAATAAGGGATAAGGAAATTACCTAAGGTGGGAATGATAAAACAAACATGGGTACTAAACAAGTGAATAGGAGTTAGGAGTTAAAAGCAGCCTCAAAAAGGTATACTTTTAGCCTAGATGTGAATATGGCCAGAGACAGAGCTTGATGTACTGACTCAGGAAGTCTATTCCAGGGTATACTGCAGCATAAAAGAAACAGTCTGGAGTTGACAGTGGAGGAGAAGGGTACAGATAAGAGAGATTTACCCAGTGAACTGAGTTCCTGGGGAGGAGTGTAGGGAGAGAAGAGTGGAGAGGTACTGAGGAGCAGCAGAGTGAATGTACTTCTAAATCGATAAGAAAAATCCTGCTAAACAAATCTGATTGACTTCTTTGACTGGGTGACCAAAGAAATGGATAAAGGACATGCGCTAGATGTAATCTACTTGGATTTCAGCAAAGCCTTTGATGCGGTCCCTCACAGAAGACTCATGAATAAACTGAAAGGGTTGAACTTGGGACCCAAAGTGGTGAACTGGATTGGAAACTGGTTGACTGGGTGGTGATAGAGAATGACACAGGGACAGAGACGCGGTAATCCACAGTAAAATGTTTGGTTTACTGTGGGTGTGGGAGAAAACTTTTTACCGCCCCCCCAGGGGTGGTAAAAAGCCTTGCTCCCACAGTAAAAAATAAAAACTGCAATTACCACAGCCCTCTAAACAGGCCATACCTCAACTTGCTTAGTGTTCATTGAACTTTCCTTAATCAGCAACAAATATCACTTTACTTCCCATCTGCATGTCCTTAGGCTTATGGCCTCAGTTTGTTCTTTACATCTCTTTCTTTATTACTGCATGGAAGAACGTGAAACAGTTCCAATTCACTTCAGGAAGCTGCCGGCCTTGTTGTGTATCCGCAATCAAATCCTCTTCACAAAAAACTGTAAATCCAGTGTCAATAGATTTATGAATGAACTTTAAATAACAGCATGAGATAATCTTCAGCTGCACTCCATGTTTAATGATTTGTAATAAATAAAAAATATTTGATACGATTATCTAGAGTTTAGTTAAAATTTAAAACCAAGAAGTTCAGAGTGATGCACTTGGGGTGCAGAAATCCAAAAGAGATGTACCACATAGGAGCAGTGGGATAGCCATGGGTGGGCTTGGGTGGGCCAGAGCCCATCCATTTTGGAGTCAAGCCCACCCGAAATCAGTGCTCCATAGGCGTGGCTGGCAGGGATCCACAAGCCCTGCCAGCAGAAGATCTCCTCTTGGCAGAGAGAACACTTAACATCCTGTGCAGCCAGCAGTATCGCTGAGCCACTGCTGTCCCACCCCTTGTGCATGCGCAGAGTTGACCATGTCAGTGATTGGGACACTACCACCGAATGCACAGAGTGTAAGTGTTCTTTCTGCCGGGAGGAGGTCTTTGGCTGGCGGGGCTTGTGGATCTCCACTAGGTCAGGTACTTCTTTTGCTTTGATTGGGGGGAAGAGAACTGGAGGGGGTTGAGGAGAGCAGAGAGAGCACCGGAGGTGGGCTCATGAGGGCGGGGAAGAGATGAGTTTTCAGGTCCACCCACTTTGGGCTCAGGCCCACCCTAAATATGCCATCTGGCTACGCTCCTGGATAGGAGGAAAGAGATTGGTAAGCTCAGTTCAGGAGAGAGACCTTGGGGAGATGGTGTGTGAGGATCTCAAGGTGAGGAAACAAGGCGACAAGGCAGTGGCCATGGCCAGAATGATGCTAGCCTGCATAGAGAGGAGTATAACTAGCAGAAGAAAGGAGGTGTTGATGCCCCTGTACAAATCATTGGTGAGGCCCCACTTGGAGTATTGTGTTTAGTTTTGGAGGTTCTATCTTGCTAAGGATGTAAAGAGACATGGTTAATAGAAAAGCGATGAAAATGATATGGAGTTTGTGTAGCAAGACATATGAGGAGGGACTTGATGACCTAAACATGTATACCCTTGGGCTCATTTTCGAAAAAGAAGGGCGCCCATCTTTTGACACAAATCAGGAAATGGGCGTCCTTCTCTCAGGGTCACCCAAATCGGCATAATCGAAAGCCGATTTTGGGCGCCCTCAACTGCTTTCCATCGTGGGGACGACCAAAGTTCACAGGGGTGTGTCAGAAGCATAGCGAAGGCAGGACTGGGGCGTGCTTAACACATGGGCGTCCTCGGCCGATAATGGAAAAAAGAAGGGCGTCCCTGACGAGCACTTGACCGACTTTACTTGGTCCATTTTTTCTTGCGACCAAGCCTCAAAAGGGTGCCCGAACTGACCAGATGACCACCGGAGGGAATCAGGGATGACCTCCCCTTACTCCTCCAGGGGTCACTAACCCCCTCCCACCCTAAAAAAAAACTTTTAAAATATTTTTTGCCAGCCTCTATGCCAGCCTCAAATGTCATACCAAGCTCCCTGACAGCAGTATGCAGGTCCCTGGAGCAGGCCCATCCCCCCTACCTGTTAAACTTGTGGTGGTAAATGTGAGCCCTTCAAAACCCACCAGAAACCCACTGTTCCCACATGTAGGTGCCCCTTCACCCCTTAGGGCTATGGTAGTGTTGTACAGTTATGGGGAGTGGGTTTTGGGGGGGCTCAGCACCCAAGGTAAGGGAGCTATGCACCTGGGAGCAATTTCTGAAGTCCACTGCAGTGCCCCCTAGGGTGCCCAGTTGGTGTCCTGGCATGTTAGGGGGACCAGTGCGCTACGAAGGCTGGCTCCTCCCATGACCAAAGGGCTTGGATTTGGTCGTTTCTGAGATCGTTTATCGTTTATTCATTTACTAATTTACAAATTGTACGCACAAAACAGAACGGTTTACAATATCAGTATAAAAAAATCATAATATAAAAACAAAAAACATAAAAGAATTCTATCAAATTGATAGGAAAGCACGGCAAACTTAAAACAGACATTCTACAAGATAATCAATACCACTACACACTAAACAGCAATTCACGACAAATACATTAGGCTAGAATATTTCTTCACTACATAATTACTTCTGTCTAAATACTGCCTTTCATCACAGATTATTTTCGAACGTGTTTTGAAACAAATATGTTTTCAAAAATTTACGAAATTGAATATAAGAC
The DNA here is from genome assembly GCF_901765095.1 of Microcaecilia unicolor. Classification (NCBI taxonomy): domain Eukaryota; kingdom Metazoa; phylum Chordata; class Amphibia; order Gymnophiona; family Siphonopidae; genus Microcaecilia; species Microcaecilia unicolor. The sequence goes on from NC_044032.1 coordinate 598,622,843, forward strand.
TGCTCCAGTCTAAGGTTTTTGGGAAGGCAGTTCCAAAGAGAAGGGGCTATAAAAAAGAAAGCTGAGCTTCTGGTAGATTCCCATCTAGCCTTCTGTAATGATGGGATAACTAATCTATTGTCTGTAAGTGATCGAAGCGTTCACCTGGGTGAATATAATAGGATAAGGTTAGCTAAATATGATGGAGTTAATGAATATAACGCTTTGTGTGTCAGGGTAGAAATTTTGAATTTTATTCTAGCTTCAACTGGAAGCCAGTGAAGCTGATATAAAAGTGGTGTAATTCTGTCATGTTTTAAAGCCCTGCTAATGATACGAGCTGCTGTGTTCTGTATCAACTGTAGCCGTTTTATATTCATCTTGGTAAGTCCTGCATAAATAATATTGCAATAATCCAGACGTGCAGTAATGTATGCATGTCCTCGGTTTCCATTATCGCCGAAAACCGGGAACGACCATCTCTAAGGTCGACCATCTTTAAGGTCGACCTAAATGTTGAGATTTAGGTGTCCTATCGAAACGAAAGATGGCCGCCCATCTTGTTTCGATAATACGAGTTTCCCCGCCCCTTTGCTGTTACGTCCTGCGAGGACGTCCTCAGGAAACCTTGGGCGCCCCGTTCGATTATGCCCCTCACCTGGAGAAAAGGAGAAACATGGGGTGATATGACAGAGATTCAAATATTAGAAAGGTATTAATCTGCAAACAAACTTTTTCCAGAGACAGGAAGGTGGTAGAGCTAGAGGACATGAATTGAACTTGAAGGGGTGCCAACTCAGGAATAATATCAGGAAATCTTTTTTCATTGAGAGGGTGGCAGATACCTGGAATGCCCTCCCATGGGAGGTGGAGATTAAAACGGTAATGGAATTCAAAAATGCTTGGGATAAACACAAAGGAATCCTGTTTAGAAGGAATGGATCCAAAGAAGCTTAGTGGAGATTAGATGGTAACACTGGTAATTGGGAAGCAAAGCCAATGCTGGACAGACTTCTATGATCTGTGCTCTCATCATGGCTGGTCAGATTCAGTTTCATAAGCTGGAGAACAAGGCCAGTGCTTGTCAGACTTCTATGGTCTGTGCCTTGATCATGGATGAATAGATCTGGATAGGTTGGAATGGAACTTCAGGGGCTTCAATGACAACTTCAGAAGTTTTAGAACAAGGACAGTGCCAGACAGACTTCTACGGTCTATGTCCTGAACATGGCAAGGACAAATCAAGAGCATGTATTCATATGAAGTAACACATACCATATGTAATGAGTTTATCTTGTTGGGCAGATTGGATGGACCATAGAAGGAATGGATCCTCAGGAGCTTAGTCAAGATCGGGAGGCGGGGCTGGTGGTAGGGAGGTGGGGATAGTGTTGGGAAGACTTATACGGTCTGTGCCAGAGCTGGTGGTGGGAAGCGGGACTGGTGGTTGGGAGGCGGGGATAGTGCTGGGCAGACTTGTACGGTCTGTGCCAGAGCCGGTGGTGGGAAGGCGGGGACTGGTGGTTGGGAGGCGGGGATAGTGCTGGGCAGACTTATACGGTCTGTGCCCTGAAGAGTACAGGTACAAATCAAAGTAGGGTATACACAAAAAGTAGCACATATGAGTTATCTTGTTGGGCAGACTGGATGGACTGTGCAGGTCTTTTTCTGCCATCATCTACTATGTTACTCTGTTACTATGTATCTGCAGTCATCTACTATGTTGCTTTGTTACTATGTAATAAGAGGAGTTTGAATTTAACCAGATAGAGTCGCTAATAATCAGCTGTGTCTGCTGCGGTAGTATCCAGTCAGTGCTAGGGCAGTCTGGAGGATGAGTCTGGATGAAGCTGGGATTTACCTGGGTAGCAGCGATTTTCAGTTCTGCTAATCAGGTGTCTGGATAAAGATAGGATAGAAAAACACTTCATCCAATTACTTATCTGAGTACCAGACTGAACATCGACAGTATCTGGATAAGTTCCAATGGCTGGATTTGACTCGGATATACAGGGCCAGTACCTGGATAGAGGCCAGCACTGAATATCTGGGTTTAATTTTGCCATTGGCAGCCAGCATTAAAAAAAAAAACAACAACAACAAAAAACACTGACCGTCGTTGCCTGAATATTGATCTGAAATATTGATGTTTCAAATGACATATATTTTAGAATGATAAATTACAAGGCTAGAAATTTCCTACATCATAGGTATATAATATATTCCCATACAATATACTTTATGAGCCCCTTATTCAAAAAAATCTGAGCTCCTAAATTTAGGCTTCTAATTTATGCCTCTAAATTTCTGCCCTATTTTCAGTCAAACTTATGAGCATACGTTTTCCGCTGAAGATTCATCTTAATTTAGGAGCTTGAAAAATTATGCTTAAAAATATAGGCCTGACGTTCATTTGCCTAGATTTAGGAGCCTAATTTATGAGCCTAGTACTGAAAATCACTGCTAAGCTCCATTTTCCCCCCCACCCTAAATGCACACTTGTTGCCACCCATTTTTTCTGCTCTTAAATTTAGGAGTTGAATGAAATTTTGGGCCTGGCATTCAGCCCATGGTGGTAATCGGCTGGTAAGATTTTTCCAGCCATGGGCTGAAGTAACCCCGGATATTCTGTGCTAACTTAGGGACCCTTTTACAAAGGCATGGGAGAGCTAACGCACAGGTAACATGTGCCCAAACGGCACTACTCCTGGGGTAGCGCATGCACCTGGGGGTAATTTCAAGTTTGGCACGTGCTGAATCCCACTGTAGAAAAGTGTTTAGTGCATAAGTTCTTACCGCTAGGTCAATGGGTGGCGGTAAGGGCTCAGGCCGTAAATAGGCGTGCACTAGTTTTAATATTAGTGCGGGCCCATTAAAAAATAGCCTTTTTCTCAGCCGCAGTAAAAAAATGGCCCAGTGTGCGCCTAAAAGACGTGCCCACACTACCACAGGCCACTTTTTACTGCGGCTTTGTAAAAGGCCCTCTTAGCCACTTAACAGGCTTAAAATCGCCACTAACCAGATAAGCTGACACTGTGCTCTGACTCTACCTCTGGCCTGCCCCTAACTTACCCAGGGTTGCAGTAGGCTGTTTACTATGCTGCACATGTGCTTGGTTGAATTAGCAGCATGTTCAAAGCAGTGGCATAGACAGACTGCCAATTTTGGGTGGGCCTTAACACAAAGTGGGTGGGCACAAACTTTTCTCTCTACCCCCCTCCCCCAGCAAAATTTTGTCACACTAATCAGATGCATTTGTCACACAGGGTTAAAGTGCTGCTTTTCAGTGTATCAGGTTTCAGAAAATAATTTATTTAATAGCCTAACACCCTTTTCAATGAGCTTTCAGAGGCCAAAACCTCCTGCCTCAGGTCAGTATAATGCTGTTAAGGTATCCTCTACTGACCTCTCACGTCACTGCCCCTGGAGCAGGACCCCAGAGGAGCGCAGTGACGTGAGAGGCGAGAGGAGCGGCTACAGAGCCGACAGCCAATGCCTGATGGCTACCTGCGGTGCCGCGTTTGTTTTCTAAAAACATTTTTGGTGGTTTAATTAGCTCTTTTTGTTTTTGTAGCGGCCGCTGCTGCTCGACAGGAGAAGCAGCAGTGGCTGGAAATGGGAGCTGGCGCCGCGTGTTTCGCGGGATACTTGGCAGGTTGGCCGTGTTGGATGGGCGGGCCTGGAGGGAAAATGGCTGGGCCTGGGCCCATCCAGGCCCACCCATGGCTATGCCCCTGGTTCAAAGCATTGAGAGAATATTGTTTTTTGGCCTGGTGGTACTTTGTCTTGTGATTCCTGCAGTTTTGCCTGTCCTCATCCAGGCAAGATTTATGCTCTCTTCCTTCCAGCTTCCATCCTTCACGCTTAAGGGTCTGAAGTTCTGGAGAAAACTAAACTAAAGTGAGCATTTGTGAGTGGGGCATAAGACCTTTTTTAGGGGTGCCATTTTCTCTAAGGCCTTAGCTAAGTATGTATTCCAGATGTCAACTTGTTCTGACACTTTAGTTGTCTTTTCATCCACATGTGGGTAGTCCAAGGACTGTAGGAAATTCTCAGCAGTTAGCTTTTTCTTGTCTCTGATCTCCTTCCAAACACTGAGAGGTGCCATTTGTTCCAGGCGATCACTAAGGGAAAATGTAATTAGAAAATGGTCTGTCCATGAAAAGGGTGTTATTTCAATACTGCTGTCCCGGTATTCTGGAATATAAACCCCTTTGAAGAAAACCAAGTCTAGTATGTGACCCCTTTCATGAATTGGAGAATTGACCACCTGTGTGAATCCTAGTGCTGTCATGTCCAGGAACACAGCTGTGGTGGTATCTGGGGTTTCAATGTATAGGTTGAAATCTCCCATGATCACCATCCTGGGGTAATTCAGGGTCACTTGTGTAATCAGATCAAGGAGTTCTTGCACAGACAATATGCTGTTATGAGGTGCTCGTAAACCATGAGCAGCCAGATTGGTTTCTCCTCTTCTAGCTGGATTAAAATAGATTCTGATTCATTTAACTGGGGGATTGCAATTCTGCACAGTTTGGTTGTATCCTGAATCAACACTGCTACCCCGTACCCTGTCTTCCTGGTCTTGGTTGATGCTGGATGTTGAAACCACCTGCTTTCATCTAGCCAGGTTTCACTTATTCCTAACATGTCAAGATGCTGTTTGTGGATGACATCATGGATCACTGAAGATTTCTTAGCAGCAGATCTGGTATTCACTAGTCCTACAGTTCCCAAGGGTGGTCCGGGGGTGCTGGGGGCAGCTTTGATATGGCAATGAGGTGACCTTTTAAGTACTGTTATGTAGGTGTTTGACCTCTTGCACTTTTGTCTTGTCTTTGGTTGGTGAGGATTACAGTTTCCTCTCCCACACACTACCGGGATCTCTGAGGTCTCTTGTGTCTGCTGGACCAAGGCACATTCTTTGTGCCGGAGGTTCCTTAGCCAAATTTCACTTAGTAGCACTGCAGTCCACTGTGGAACAGCAATCTTACCTGCTGGCAAAGTAGGATTAAAGGCTTTAAATAAGATGTTTTAAAAGTTAGGCACCCTGATTCAGCACAATAGGATCCTGTTCATTAATGATACCTGATATTGGAACACCCAACAATTACATGCTCTCAGCCATAGAGTTTATTTGATTGTGAGTGACTAAATGCAGTAGGGGCAAATGTAACTTACAGTATTCTTTAATTTAAACGTGTAACTGGGAGCTTTGCCCATTTACCACCCATGCTCTGATATACATTCCTCTTGCAGTTGTGCACTATAGCGCTTACTCATGCTCTCATGTAAGTGCTAAGTTTTGGTGTATTTATGCACACAAGGGGTGTGCAAATAGAATTGCCCTTTATATGTCTTATTGATGTCAGTGATTTACATTATAATGGTTCAAATTTCCCCTTTTAAGCCTGGGGTAGCTTGCTTTTGACACAGCTATTTTGAAGAGGTTCATTTTCAAAGCCTAGTGGTTAGGGTGGTGGACTTTGGTCCTGGGGAACTGAGGAACTGAGTTTGATTCCTGGCACAGGCAGCTCCTTATGACTGGGCAAGTCACTTAACCCTCCATTGCCTGCCGCATTGAGCCTGCCATGAGTGGGAAAGCGTGGGGTACAAATGTAACAAACAAAAAAAAAAAATAAGCACATAGACTTACAAAGTTACATAGGTTACATAATGAGTACTAAAGCAGTCTGTCTTTTTTTTTTTTTGTCAATAAGTTTTTAGGTGGCCAGATTCAGTGTTAATACTATGCTTATACTTTTTGTTTACCCTGTTTTATTAGAGGTGGCACAGCTAAGTACAATTATTTATTCAGCTCTGACACGTTCAATACCTTTTATGTAGCTTGCCATTGTTACTGTTTACTTTTGTTGTTTCAGTTTCTGATTGGAATTGATAAGAGACCTCATTTCCTTTTTTTAATTTGTGGGTTAATTTATAACTTGACCTCTCTACAGCTAGTCACTTCATCCTCCATTGCCTCAAATACAAAAACTCAGACTGCGAGATCTCCAGAGACAGAAAAATGCCTACTGTACCTGAAACTCCACTGATTTGATAGCTTTTGGGCTTGCGGTATTTAAGAAATGAGATAAGTAAATATACAATTTTAAATCGAATGAGGACTTTTAAGACTGATGATGGAGGTTGTATTCATATAAAACAATGCTAATTAGAGATATGTTAATTGTTTATTTGTGGTATATTTGTAGACAGGTGTTTTATATTTATGAGTTTCATTGTTGATGGCCTCACTTAGAGGCCTTTTACTAAGGCTTATCGGACATTAGTGTGTGCTAAGTGCCATGTGGACTACAGGTATAAAATAGGACATGTAGCATTTAGCATGCGTTAATGTCTGCTAGCTTGCATTAAGCTTTGGTAAAAGGGCCCCTTAATCTTTCATAGCACAAATAATACTTGTTTAACATTTGCAATATTATAATGGACATTATTTAAAATGGATCTTTGGTCAGTAAGTATTTTATATATAAGTCCTTGGCACTCTTTAGACTATTCATGGGTGCATGTGTTCACTAACTTGGGGGCCCTTATCAGCCTTATTTTCGAAAGTGATGGGCGCCCATATTTCGACCCAAATTGGGAGATGGGCGCACATCTTGCAAAGGCGCCCAAATTGGTATAATCGAAAGCCGATTTTGGGTGTCTTCAACTGCAATCTGTCGCGGAAACGGGCAAAGTTGACGGGGGCATGTTGGAGGTGTGGTGAAGGCGGGACTGGGGCATGTTTATTGGCCGAGGAGAAAGGTGTTTTTAGTGTGAATTTGGGTCACTTTTTTTGGACCATTTTTTTTCCTTGAACAAGTCCCAAAAAAGTGCCCTAAATGACCAGAAGATCACCGGAGGGAATCGGGGATGACCACCCCTGAATACCCCAGTGGTCACTAACCCCCTCCCACCAAAAAAAAAAAAAACAACTTTAAGAACTTTTTTCCAGCCTGTATGTCAGCCTCAAATGCCATACCCAGCTCCATCACAGTAGTATGCAGGTCCCTGGAGCAGTTGTTAGTGGGTGCTGTGCACTTCAGGCAGGTGGACCCAGGCCCATCCCCCCCCTACCCTGTTACACTTGTGGTGGTAAATGGGAGCCCTCCAAACCGCCCCACATGTAGGTGCCCCCCTTCAGCCATAAGGGTTATGGTAATGGTGTAGAGTTGTGGGCAGTGGGTTTGGGGGGGGGGGGATTTGAGGGGCTCAGCACCCAAGGGATGGGAGCTATGGACTTGGGAGGTATTTAACTTTTTTTTAATTGTTACAAGTGCCCCCTAGGGTGCCCGGTTGGTGTCCTGGCATGTAAGGGGGACCAGTGCACTACGAATCCTGGCCCCTCCCACGACCAAATGCCTTGGATTTGTTCGTTTTTGAGCTGGGCACCTTCGGTTTCTATTATCGCTGAAAAACGAAACCGCCCAGCTCAAATCCGCACAAATCCGATGCATTTGCCGGGCACAAACCGTATTATAAAAAAAAAAGATGGGCACCCATTTTTTTCAAAAATACGGTCTGTCCCGCCCCTTCACGTTCGTGTTCGATTATGCCCCTCCACGCCATACGGTGATTAAAGGTGGACCTTGGTGGTGTTGGCATTTGGAATTACTGCTTACTGAGGAGGCCACCTTTTACTGCCATGGGTAAAAGTGTTTTTTTTTTTTTTTTTTAAGGGGCAGTATATGGTCCTGTGGTAATTTAAAAATTGCTGTGCGGGCATGGCCATTTACTGCTAGAGCCCTTTCTGCCTCCTATTTAGTCTACAGCCCACCCATTTTCTAGTGCTGGAAATGGTGCGCAGCAGGCCCGGAACTACTGTCGGGCTCCTGGGCAAGCCTGGCGATAGGGCTGATTTACCATGTGCAATCCCGGCAGTAGCCTTACCACCATGTGATATAAGGGCCCCTTGTTTTGGTCTTTTACATTTTTGCACAATAATGATGAGGTTAATGTCTACAATATAATATAATGACTTTGTATTTGCTTTCTTTTTGTCACTGTTTTTTTTTTTTTAATCAGAGCAAGAACTGTTTCTGCACCTTACTGTCATCTAACTAAAGGGTATTGTTTGGTTGTGAATCTGTCTGGTATATCCTTAAAGGGGTGGAAGAGTGGCCTAGTGGTTAGAGCACCTGTCTTGCTCTTGAATAATATTTTTATGGTCCCATTCTAGTCTTCCCTCCCTCTAGATGTTATTAGGGGAGTTGACCAGAGGACCAGTACTCAGTGACAATGGACCAGGCATCTCACCCAGTACTGGGGGACCAAAGGCTGCCTCATTAAGACCTCCAGACTCCATCTCATTCCAACAGACACGTGCCTGTCTTCTGTTAGTCTGAAACTTAGGAGATAATAATATTCTGGGTCCTCTTTATACTGAGTCTGATCATATCCTGCTATGCAGAGAGGGTAACTAATTTGTGATGTTCATCTGCTAGACTGATTGTCTAATGTCAGATAGAATCTGGGAAAATCTATTATTATATACATCCGATTCCATCACTTGTGTTTAGTAAGAAAGAGAAGGAGAAACGGTTTTTTAGTTCTGAAGATTACAGATTTTAATACTCACCAAGTAACATACAATTGCTCGCATAAATTCTTTCAAGAAGAGGTCCGTGCGGCGGGACCCTATCAGTCTGACATCCAGGAGTTCTCTCCTTCTTGCCAGCTTTTATACCCTCTTGACTGCATTAAATTCTATAGATCTCGTTATCAATCTACTTTATCAAATTACATACTGACCACAAAATGTGATGTTCTAACACCTACCCCCCTCCGAGTTTCCTGTTCTTTCACATCTACCATAGGTGTTATTTGCTTCATACATTTTTAATCAGTTTCGTTTCTCTTGTCAGCAGTGGCATTCCTAAGGGGGGGGGCGGTGGGGGCGGAGGGGTGCTGCGCGTGCCTGCCCTCCGTTGTTCCATGCTTCTTCTCTGCCCCGGAACAGGTTGTTCCGGGGCAGAGAACAAGCATGGAACAACGGAGGACAGGCGCGCGCGGCACCCCCCCTGGCGGCGTGCACCCGGCGGGGGGTTCCTTCGCGGGGCTGTCCTTTCGCCGGGGGGGGGGGTCCGCGCTGCATTGGGGGGGCGCTGCACCCGGGGGGGGGCGTGGCGAATCGGCGATCCGCCCCGGGTGCCAGCCCCCCTAGGAACGCCACTGCTTGTCAGTTGTTCAGTTTCATTTCTCCACTGCCAACTGTTCTGTATCAGAAACTTCTTTTAAGCAACCGACCGTTTTCCTTAACCTAAGTCATCCAGCAAGCAAACCCATAGGCCTCAAATCTAGGCTCTAGGTTTTTAAACTTGCACCATATCTCTACACTCTACAAGGGTGGCCAGTTGAAATCCCACTGCTGCCTCTTGAGCTTGGGCAAATCACTTAACCCTACATGGTCTCGGGTTTAAATCTAGATTGTGAGCCCTCCAAGGACAGAGAAACTGGGTGAACCTGAATATAACTCACCTTGAGCTACCACAGAAAAGGTGCAAGCAACATCTAAATAAATAACATATTTTTATGTAATTATATCAGTATAAAGACAGGAATATTTTGTTACAATAGTAGTTAAAACAAAGATAAATGTAACACCTAAATAAACTATTTTCTTCTCTTTCATCCTTATGTTTATTGTTATGAAGAAGATTTATTATTTATTTATGATTTTATATTATATGTTCTTAAGTTGAGGGAGTGAAGTATAATGTGCTTGTATATGTTGTCTTTGTTCATTTATCTATTTTTATGTGTTTCAGTTATATATGTGTGTCTTTGACTCCTGAGCAACCTATGGGCAAAATATTGCCATGTCAGTTTTTATGTAATCACAATATTTATTTTAATAAAGGTGCCCTTTTACCAGTGGCGTTCCGAGGGGCGCTGACACCTGGGGTGGATCGCCGATGCGCCCCACCCCCCCGTGCAGCACGCCCCCCCCCCCGGCGAAGGGACACCCCGCACCCCGGTGAAAGAACCCTTCCCGGGTGCACGCCGCTGGGGGGGTGCCGCGCGCCGGTCAGCGTCATTGGTTTCCATGCTCCCTCTGCCCCGGAATAGGTTCCTGTTCCGGGGCAGAGGGAGCATGGAAACCAACGACGCTGACCAGCGCGCGGCACCCCCCCAGCGGCGTCCACCCAGGGCGGACCGCCCCCACCGCCCCCCCTTGGTATGCCACTGCCTTTTACAATGCTGCGATAGAGCTACTGTGGCATTGTCATGCACCAATCCGGTACTACTGCAGGAGCCAGCGGTAGTGGCTCCCCCAGCGGGCATCATTTCTAGCACAGCAGAATTTTTTTTTTAATGCCAGGTTAGCACGGGAGCCCTTACTGCCTCCTTCTGCAGTTGGCATTTCTTTACATCTGGTATTTCCGTAATTACTCATTATCTGTTTATAAGCTGTAAACAGGAATATATATGTTGACTTTATTTAGCAAACAAAACGGACCTATCCTCTGTCATGCCCTAAACACCAACATTAACATTTTATATATGTAATCCCCCATTATATGGGGATTACTGAAGTGAGTGGGATTTCCCTGGCTGGAGGGAAGCCCAGCCTAGCCCAAGGAGAGTGTTTATGGAATAAGTTGCAGAGAGAAATGTTTCTAGTAAATAATTGACAGTAGAGGTGGAGTTTGAAGGTAATAAAAGTTCTTGTTTAAGCATATGATCTTTGGTTGCTTTCACCCCTGCCAGGACCCTAGGAGGAGAGGGGGTATCCTGGAAAGGACAGATAACTTATGACTGAATTTAGGGGGGAGTTATTGTCAGCCAGAGACAGTAACTGATTGAGAGGAGTGCTCTGAGTGGGCAAGGGGAGCCCAACTCGAGAGCAGGAGCAGGGAAGCGCCTGTTCACGGCCTGAGGGTGCAGCCCTGAGAGGTGCAACACTAGAGAAGAGGACAGACAGGAAGGTCTGGAGGAGTTTGCTGGTGATTAGCACAGACTGGGATTATACAGCCCAAAGGGATGGGTGATGGAGTGGAGGAGTTGTATATTTTGTGCATATCTCTGAACTGTTTCAGGAGTCGTTTAAATAGTGAATAAGACAAAAAAGTTTGAAGTTTGGATTTACTGCCATTGCAGAGTTGAAATGTCTGGCATAAAATCACAATTTCTTGGTGTGCTGATTATTCTTGGAGAGAGAGAGAGTAAGATACTGGACCAGCAAGACAGACGTCAGTGCCAGTAGAAACTATTACAAAGAATAAAACTACAGAACACATAGACAAACATGGTCCAAGGGAAAGGGGATGGGTTTCCTGGAATCAGCAGCATGGAATCTTGCTACTCTTTGGGTTCTACTACTACTACTACTTAACATTTCTAAAGCGCTACTAGGGTTACGCAGCGCTGTACAATTTAACATAGAAGGACAATCTCTGCTCAAAGAGCTTACAATCTAAAGGACACGTGAACAGTCAGACCGATAGGGGCAGACAAATTGGGGCAGTCTGGAATTCCTGAAAGGTAAGATTTAGGTGCCGAACGCAGCATTGAAGAGGTGAGCTTTAAGCAAAGACTTGAAGATGGGCAGGGAGGGGGCTTGGCGTAAGGACTCGGGAAGGTTGTTCCAAGCATAGGGTGAGGCGAGGCAGAATGAGCGGAGCCTGGAGTTGGCGGTGGTGGAGAAGGGTAATGAGAGGAGGGATTTGTCCTGTGAACGGAGGTTTCGGGCAGGAACGTAAGGGGAGATGGTGGTAGAGAGGTAGTGAGGGGCAGCATACTGAGTGCATTTGTAGGTAAGAAGGAGAAGCTCGAACTGAATGCGGTATCTGATTGGAAGCCAGTGAAGTGACCTGAGGAGAGGGGTGATATGAGTATATCGGTTCTGGCGGAATATAAGATGTGCAGCAGAGTTCTGAACAGATTGAAGAGGGGATAGGTGGCTAAGTGGGAGGCCGGTGAGGAGTAAGTTGCAGTAGTCAAGGCGAGAGCGTGGACGAGAGTTCAGGTGGTGTGTTCAGCGAGGAAAGGGCGAATTTTGCTGATGTTAAAGAGGAAGAAGTGACAGGTCTTGGCTATCTGCTGGATATGCGCAAAGAAGGAGAGGGAGGAGTCAAAGATGACTCCGAGGTTGCGGGCAGATGAGACAGGGAGGATGAGGGTGTTATCAACTGAGATAGAAAGTGGAGGAAGAGGAGAAGTGGGTTTTGGTGGGAAGACGATGAGCTCGGTCTTGGACATGTTCAGTTTCAGGTGGTGGTTGGACATCCAAGCAGCAATGTCGGATAAGCAGGCTGATACCTTTGCCTGGTTCTCTGCGGTGATGTCTGGTGTGGAGAGATACAGCTGGGTGTCATCAGCATAGAGATGATACTGGAAACCATGAGATGAGATCAGGGAGCCCAGGGAGTGATATGCATGTGGCAAATAATCCTCTTAAAAAGTAAGAGACAAAGAGGTGTATTTTCAAAGCATTTAGATTTACAAAGTTCCATAGGCTATTATGGAACTTTGTAAGTCCAAGTGCTTTGAAAATGAGCCCTAAAACAGGGGGCACAAGACATTTACTTGTGAAAGGCCATCAGATCTCTTATAGCCCCAGCTATTTCAAATCTCAGCCTATATAAAGAAATCAGCCACTTGTCCCAGCTACCCTTATCTCAATACTTACACTGACCAACAGGTTCTAAAATCAGACTTTATTAATATTGACAACGTTAATATGAAGAACTAAACAGAGAAAAAAGTAACCACTTATCTGCTACTGCAGAATCTACATCATAACAACAATGTAGTACCCAACGCCCACAAAATTCACTGCTGGCATTTCAGCCTAATGACCTGCTTCTGGAGTTGTTGGGTGGTGTGAAGAAACTGTGTGTTTTGAAGCCTGTAAAATGTATTGGATATTTTCCTGCATTGATTATGAGCTGGTGTATTTCTCCTATTTGGCCAGCAGATGGTGCATGTTTATACTTAAAGCTGTTAAGAGGATTGTCTCTTTCTTTTAGTTAGCACACAGATATTAGGAAGTGCCTGTGGTGATGTACCCAGTTTTTATGGCCCCTTTATTTTTATGATTCTGTTCTGGACTCTGATTAGCATGGAGTTTGAAATTACTCAGCAGATGCTGGTTGTTGCTTCAGTCTTAGCTCGAAAGGACAGAGATCCAGATCTCTTTGCTGAGGCTCTATAAACAGTTATATATCCTGACCTTCCCAGGTAATTTATACCAGGGCTTTTTTTTCAGGGGGTACTTGGGGGTACTGAGTACCAGCACCTTTTCCAGTATCTGCTAAAATTGACCCATGGTCCCCAAATTTTAATGAAAGAGCTCAGGCTCTACAAACAAATTCTGCCTTGTCATAAATTCGGTGACTGGTTGCAGGGGGCCTGGCTATTGTGGAGTGGGTCACTCAGTGATTACCCCATCCCTGAAGGATAGCCTGGTGTTTGAGTACCGGCACCTTTTTTGCTAGAAAAAAACGCACTGGTTTAGACAGTATATAGATGTTTAGTTTTATAATTGATCCATATTTCAGTTACCTGTTATTGTTTGCTAATTGCACATTTTTTGTTCATTGTTCCAGTGTGAAACTAAACACATTTGTTTGTTCATTCAGCCTGTCTGGATTGATAAAGAATCCTGGTGGTTTGTGTGTTGGGTCTGCAAGTGCTTTCTGGGAACTGTGGGAGCACTGGGAGTGTGATCCCAGTAACCTAGAAATCACTGGGGATAATTTGAGAGTGGGAGACTCGATCAGAGGCGGTTGTGACCCAGTTGGTGGGAGGAGGGTGCTAGTGTACAGCACAAGTGGCAGGTACAGGCGGACCTGAGCTGTGCTGGAGATAGACCCTCTAAGTGGCCACGGAGTAACCCCAGGTGGGTGGCTAGGCATTTCGTGACAGATGGGTTGCTAAAAACTGAAACAAAACAAAGAAAAAAAGCACACAAGGGCCTTCAAGACTGGGACTTATCTCAAATTGCAGACTGACTGAAGGTTCTAGGTGGTGTGAGCACATTTGCTTTGACTGTCCCTGATGCAATAGCGAAACATGACCAATGTTGATCGGTCTGCAATTTGAGATAAGTGCTCTTTGCTATAGTTTGTATAAGAAGGTCAGTGTGACTAGTTGTTAATAAATATAAGGATTTGAAAAATGTTTTTTTAAGGGTAAGCCAAAGCACATTGTTGACCTGATGAAGAGGCTAGGTGAGCCATGAGTGATAGGCTAATAGAAAATAAAAATTTTTTTCTAGTGCAGGAAACAGTGTACGGCAAATGCAGAATTACAGGCGTGCCCGGTGGTACTGCTGTTTTGCCACACACTACCCGCACAGTAGCTCTACCTTGTCTTCGTAAAAGGGCTCCTATATTTTTATGATTCACTGGAGAATAAACATATTGAAATGATTATTCATAATGACAAACAGATAATGCCAAAGACTCATTAACTGCTTAGGTGCACCAGGTCCAAGGCAGTATTGATATGGTCTTCTTAGAGGAAACATAGATCAAGAACCCAAAAAGCTTTTGTCAGAGATGCTGACGAGAGAAGTACTATTTACTAGAGAGATGGAAATGCATTTATTTAAGTACAGGATGTCCAATTATGGCCTTGCTCAACTTGAGTCCTTCACTTTGAAGTTTCCAGTGTTAACTTCTATTGTATGTCCTTTCTGTTTATTTTGAACTACAATATACAGAACACAAAAAAATGTACACCCCCCCTAACAGATGTCATCCAGCAGTTGGGGCCTTGAAACATAAAACCCCAAAATTGGGAAGAAGGAACTTTTTTGGAGTTTTGGAGTTGCAGTTGTAGTTCAGAGAAAACCTGCAAAATGGCAGTGAGTCGCACAAAATGGCCACCTTTTGCACCACTAGGGACAGATGCAAATTAGAGCACATGAAGCTGTCAGGTAAAAGGGAGTGCTGTGCTTGCAAAGGATGTCACTGATGACATTGCTAATCGAGAGAGAATCAGATGATACCAGGAGGCTCAAGAAACCATGAGAAACCATGACATCTTTGATGCGAGCCATCAAACAAAAATAAAGAGACCTTGCAATACACGTGGAGAACCTTGCTCTGAACCAGAGGAGACTGCAACCACACTTAGGGCCTGGAGCTGTCGGTTCACAGTTTCCTTGCCAAGGACTCAGACAGCTGATTAGCTGCTGCATCTTGTAGGAGCAACAGAGACAGTGGAGTTAGTTCCCCAGAGAAGAGACCACAACTACTTTTATGACTAATACTGATGGATGGGTGACCTACTACTACTATTTAGCATTTCTATAGCGCTACAAGGCGTACGCAGCGCTGCAGAAACATAGAAGAAAGACAGTCCCTGCTCAAAGAGCTTACAATCTAATAGACAAAAAATAAAGCAAGCAAATGAATTAATGTGTAGAGGAAAGAGGAGAGAAGGGTAGGTGGGGACGAATGGTTACAAGTCAAAAGCAATGTTAAAGAGGTGGGCTTTCAATCTAGATTTAAAAATGGTCAAGGATGGGGCAAGACGTAGGGGCTCAGGAAGTCTATTCTAGGCATAGGCTAAATGATAAAATGACCACTGGAGGGATTAAGGCATGACCCCCTTACTCCCCCAGTGGTCACTGACCCCCTCCCAAAGATGTGATTTAAAAAAAGTAAATACCAGTCTCTATGACAGCTTCAGATGTCATGGCCAGTCCTATTAGAGAAGCATGCAGGCCCCTGGAATAATGTAGGAGTCAGTGCAGTGCACTGTATAGAAGACAACTCAGGCCCAAATCCTACTCTACCTGTTACACTTGTGGTGGAAAGCACGAGCCCTTCTACACTCACCAAAAACCTACTGCACCCACATATAGGTGACACCTGCAGCCATAAGGGCTATTGTAATGGTGTACAGTTGGATATAGTAGGTTTTTGGTGGGTTTTGGTGACTTAATTGAAGGAGTCTGTTGGTGCTGAAGTGAATAGTTAAGAAGAGAGCACAGTGCAGCCCAGAACACATCAAAGGTGAATACATCCTGGTGACAAGTGCTGCTCATAAGAAAATTGAAGGAGTAGCACCCCAAAGAGAGTGGTCCAAGCCTCTCAAGGCAGGAGACCTATAGGATGACCAGATAAGCCATAAAGGAGACAATAAAAATCCATGAACAAAAATTCTGAGGCAGTGAGAAATGGTTGCACCAACCCATCATGTTTGGGATGCTGAAGTAGCGTGGATGATAAAGTGAACTGCTCGCTGTAATGACAGATCACTCTGCAACAGTACAGAACTGCACAGCTGAGAAAAAGAACAAAAGCCCTCAAGGACGAGAGGATGAGAGTGAGCCACTACCTTTATATTTTATATGTTGCTTGTTATTAGAGAAGGATCCAAGGGCATTATACCCATATGATCTGATGACTGATTTTGCAGCTATAGCCCCAGAATGTGCAGGGATGTGTGGCCGGCCTATATAAAGGAGGTATGCACCAGTTCATGAAACCCTAAATAAATAAACCATTGCCCCAGAAGATTCAGAACAATCCAGTCAATACATAGAAAGGTTGGTCTCAAAGGTTCATAGGGCCTAATATTCATAAACACTTATCAGGATAGTGGTAGCTACTATATAAGTCCATAAGTAATGCCATACTGGGAAAAGACCAAGGGTCCATCGAGCCCAGCATCTTGTCCACGACAGCGGCCAATCCAGGCCAAGGGCACCTGGCAAGCTTCCCAAACGTACAAACATTCTATACATGTTATTCCTGGAATTTGGGATTTTTCTAAGTCCGTTTAGTAGCGGTTTATGGACTTGTCCTTTAGGAAACCGTCCAACCCCTTTTTAAACTCTGCTAAGCTAACCGCCTTCACCACATTTTCCGGCAATGAATTCCAGAGTTTAATTACACGTTGGGTGAAGAAAACTTTTCTCCGATTTGTTTTAAATTTACTACACTGTAGTTTAATCGCATGCCCCCTAGTCCTAGTATTTTTGGAAAGCGTGAACAGACACTTCACATCCACCTGTTCCACTCCACTCATTATTTTATATACCTCTATCATGTCTCCCCTCAGCCGTCTCTTCTCCAAGCTGAATAGCCCTAGCCTCCTTAGTCTTTTCCTACTTGGGCCCTATCCATGAATTTTCAGTAGCACTATGCAAAAGTCCTATGATAAAGTGAAGATGGAGCCTGGCTGTTTCACCTAAATGATGTTATTCAGCAATTACCCATATAGCTAAGAGGAAAGTTAGGATATCAAAAAGGCTGTCCTAACTTAAACCATATAGCTATCTAGATAGTGGCTGAATATCTTTGCTATATCCATATATCTAGCACTGGTTATTGCTGAATATGTATATTCTATGCCAATATAGAGGGGCATGCTGACCAAAGCATTTAGACATTGACTGGATATTGTTCAGAATAAGACTTGTTTACAATGACCCCATTAGGGAACACACACTCCAGGTGACAGTAATTGTTCTCCAGGAAGATGATATACACGTGGCATTTCTTCCAATTTTCATCTCTCACATCTTTCTCTCCATGGTATTTATTTTGTTTAAAAATATTCATAACTCACTTATCCAAGGCTAGCTTTTTCTAAATGGTGTACTATATGTCAGAATATACTTAACACATAGGCATAATCAAATGTCAAATAATAAAAACTTAAGCACATTAAAATATAAAAGAAACCTCATCTAACTCCATTCCTGACTAAGGGGCTCTTTTACTAAAGTGCGGTAAATTTTGCACTTATTGCATGGTTAATGCTAAGATTACCTTGTGGTAAATGCAAAACCTGAGTGGTAAATGCAAAGGGTGTCCCCAGCATCTGCCCTAGATTTACTGCACAGAGCAGAGAATTATTGTATAGGTCCTGCGTTATATGCAGTGCCTGATAGCACTGGACCTCCTATACTATAAGGCACTCTATGTAACACAGTGGGGGCTCACTGCAAATAAAGAAATGAAGAAGAGTGGACACAATGCTCACCCCATCCACATCCCACCCACTCTGATCCCTTCCCTGACAACACAGCATCCTTCTGATCCCCCTCCTAGAAAGCACAGCACCCTCCTGTTTCTCAACCTGACAGCACACCATCCTCCCCTTTTCCCTCCCTAACAACACAGCACTCTCATGATTCCCAACATGACAGGACAGCACTTTCCCAATCCTCTCCCCAATATGAACGAACCTTTCCAATCCCCAGCCCAAGAGCAAGCCCACCCCCAACATTGAACCCGTTCCACTCAAGACCTCTACCCATCCGTTCCAAGAACTTACCTCGGGGCTCACCAACAATTCAGGGAACCCCCATGTAGCAGCTGTCATCCTCCAGTGCCGCACGGATTGGTGTCATCCTCCAAAATGGTGCCTATGGCCCTAGCAGCAGTCTTGTGGTAGCACTGTTAGGGGCCATCCTTACAGACAACCTTCATGCCAGTGTTAGTGCTGCATCCCTTTCCCAGTGCCTTGGGGCCACTACTATTCTTCTGGTGCTTTGGGAAAGGGATAAAGTAGCACCAACATTGGGAAACAAAGTGGCATCTTCATTTCAATGTTGGTAGTGTTTTGCTCTTTTTCCAGTGTCTTTTGGAGGCTTCATTTCGTTGATGGTGCCACTTTACCCCTTTTGCAGTGCTTTGGTGTATTCCTGTCAATGTTTTTGCGCTTTATCCGTCTTTTGAGGCTTGGGATCTTCTTGCCAATACTCATGCTGCTTTTCCCCTCTGCCAGTATTTTAGGGTCTCCTAGCGCCTTGGGGTACGCATTCCTCTGTTTGTGCTGCTTTGCCCTTCACACAGTGACTTGAAATCTTCAAGCCACTGTTCATACCCTTTGCTCCTCTTTTAATGCCATGGGATCTATTCTTGATTTTTTTTATAGAGATATTGCCTCTTTGGCACATGCCTGCCAGAATATTACACAATTGAAAATGAATGAAGCTACTACTGTTAGAGTGCAACGTTGTTTGCCCCATTTCTGTTTTTATACCATCTTAAAATTTATATTTTATCTTCAGTAAGGTTCATTTTTGTTTTGGAAGAATAGCCTATTATGTGGGACCACTGTGTTTTATACTGAAAAACCGTGGGCTTTAGTCTACTTGGGTCTAGGAACATTTTACTTTCCCTATTGGAGAATCCTGATTCCAGGCTTGCAGCAAGTTTTTCCCAAATCTGCAGCATTTTAAGGTGACCTCACGTAATTACAGAAAGGAGACAGAGTAAGGAGTCTCCTAGTAGGCCATTCCAGCCATTGTTGTCTGTCTTCTTGGTTGACATTATTTCTACATTGTACATATTCCAAAATTTAAGATTTTATGCGAACAAAAGAGGGAGGCTTGCCAGTGCAATCCCTTGAAAACTCAACTAATATCACCTGTATAGTCTATTCTCAAAAAGACTTCTCATTTTGAGTGTGTCTGTAACAAAGCCATTTGTGCTGCTAAAGCCCTTTATATCTAAAGCATATGATTACTGCTATTAATACCATGTTTTTAGCTGTATGCTTGGAAGCTAATAATAATGTACTCTGCAGGAAAATTGTATAGACTTGCTCTGTTCCCTTGCAGTTATAAGTACATTAAGCTATCTTACAGTACAATATGATCATAAGTGTATTCTCCACCTATCTGAAGCTACCTCAGGTGTCAACTACAGCTGGTTAGTGTTGTCTGGTGATTTCAGGGCACAAAGGACAGAATGAAAAAAGTCTGTCTGTCTGTACCTTTTGCTTGGATCAATTCATAATTTAAAATTCCGTAAGAAAAAATGAAACAGAAAACCCTAGTATAATACAGAGAAACTGCCTGTTTCTGATGATATGGAGCTATTTCATCAGCTTAGCAATGGTCCTCATAAATATTATTATTATTATTATTATGAACACTTATATCCCACAAAATCCCACTGAGGCAGGCTCCATGTGGCTTTCAATGGATCTTTGTGCTCTGAACTATTAGATCATTTACTTAATTTAATAAATAGAAAGGAACACAATGAAGGTAATTCCATAAAGAGGCACCTACAACACTCCTACTTGGAACATAGTGAATAAAGAAAAGCAGACACTTACTTTTTTAAATTTATTTTTCTTACATTTGTACTCTGTGCTTTCCCACTCATAGCAGGCTCAATGTGGCTTACATATTATATACAGGTACTTATTTGTACCTGGGGCAATGGAGGGTTAAGTGACTTGCCCAGAGTCACAAGGAGCTGCCTGTGCCTGCAGTGGGAATTGAACCCCGTTCCCCAGGACCAAAGTCTACCACTCTAACCACTAGGCCACTCCTCCACTGGTGCTTTATAGAATACCAGTATAACATGTCAAGAATATACCCATATTCAAGGCATGATCAGTTACATCAGTCATCTATCCCCCCCCCCCCCCCCTCCAGTATTCAAAAGCATTGTACTGGCCAGGATTGGCATCTGGCCGGTTAATTGCCACATTAGTCGATATTCAGCAAGGGCAATGTCCTGTTGGATATTGCCAGTTAGCAGATAGCCAGTTATACTGGGCAATATAAATACAGCTGATTTTCGGCGCATCACCGTTTAACTTTAGTGGCCATATTTGGCCGCGTGCAAGGCAGTCCTATCTTTGGCTGGCTTGACTTTGACTGGTCAGCGCTGAATATTGGCTTGGCCAGTCAAAGTCAAACTGGCCAAAAGTTAACCAGATATTCAATGCCGGTCACTGGAAACGGCCCAGCATTGAATATCTGGTTTTAGCACTGACTACGGGAGTCAGTGTTAAAACCAGATATTCAATGCTGGGCACATAATAACATAGTGTAGATATTGTGGGCACATAGTAACATAGTGTAGTAACATAGTAGATGACGGCAGAGAAAGACCTGTACGGTCCATCTAGTCTGCCCAACAAGATAAACTCATATGTGTTACTTTATGTGTATACCTGACTTTGATTTGTATCTGCCATTTTCAGGGGCATAGACCGTAGAACTCTGCCCAGCACTAACCCCAGCCACTAGCCCCGCCTCTCACCACTGGCTCTGCCACCCAATCTCCGCTAAGCTTCTGAGGATCCATTTCTTCTAAACAGGATTCCTTTATGTTTATCCCACGCATGCTTGAATTCCGTTACCGTTTTCATCTCCACCACCTCCCGCGGGAGGGCATTCCAAGTATCCACCACTCTCTCCGTGAAAAAATACTTCCTGACATTTTTCTTGAGTCTGCCCCCCTTCAATCTCATTTCATGTCCTCTAGATCTACCGCCTTCCCATCTCCGGAAAAGGTTCGTTTGCGGATTAATACCTTTCAAATATTTGAACGTCTTTATCATATCACCCCTGTTTCTCATTTCCTCCAGGGTATACATGTTCAGGTCAGCAAGTCTCTCCTCATACATCTTGTAACGCAAATCCCATACCTTTTTTGTAGCTTTTCTTTGCACCGCTTCAATTCTATTTAATCCTTAGCAAGATACGGCCTCCAAAACTGAAAACAATACTCCAGGTGGGGCCTCACCAATGACTTGTACAGGGGCATCAACAACTCCTTTCTTCTGCTCTCTATACAGCCTAGCAACCTTCTAGCTATGGCCACCGCCTTGTCACACTGTTTCGTCACCTTCAGATCCTCAGATACTATCACCCCAAGATCCCTCTCCCTGTCCATACATATCAGACTCTCACCGCCTAACACATACGTCTCCTGTGGATTTCTACTCCCTAAGTGCATCACTTTGCATTTCTTCGCATTGAATTTTAATTGCAAACCTTAGACCATTCTTCTAGCTTCTGCTGGAATTCAAGTTAATTGCACTCGTTCTTGGCATCTAAATTAGCCCCCTCCATATAGAATCACTACCAATATTACCCCCCTGCTTTCAAAGCTGCATTAGCAGCTGCCGGGTGGCAATGCCAACAGAGCCCATTCAAAGTGAATGGGCTGTGTCGGCATTACTGCACTGGCAGCCACTAGCGTGGATTTGTAAACAGGAGGGTTAGTCTGCCAATATTTTAATTAGTTAAAATGAGCATAGATATTGCATAGAAATGATAGTTTTTGGAAGCTAATGTTGAAATAAGCACATAAGGGGATGACATTGAATACTGCTTATGAATTCAGTATTAGGTGCTGATCACAGGGCACTTATAGAGATAATGTATGGCCTATAAGTTGTTACTCTCTTAATTCTATAAAATTTGGCACCCAACTTAATGCTTAGGACTAAATTCTATAAATAGTGCTGAAAAATCATCACCTAAAAAGAACTAAGTGTTATTCTATAAACAGTACTCAAAGTTAGGCACCATTTATAGCGCTTACCCAAGGATCCGCGACTATCTTTAGTCGCAAGGGTTTACATTGACTGAACTCCTTTTCTCTTTCAGCCCTTTCCTGTTAAAAGTCAGTGTTGTTTTCTGTTGTGGATTTTAGTTTTTATTATCTCTTGTACTCCGCTTTGATGGATGTCCTTAAGCAGTTAAATCAAACTAAATAAATCTGAACCAATGTATATGTCTGGATCAACAGCTATACACCTGATGCAGCCTTTTTTGGCAAAACATGGCTGTATCATAAGAAAATATAACATAATAAAAGACCCTGCTGAGTCAGACCAAGGTCCATCTAGCTCAGCATCCTGTCTCTGACAGTGGCTTGTCAGGGTCACATGTACCTGGCTGATCCCTTAAAGTAGATCTAGTTCTCATAGCTCATTTCCAGGTTTAACAATGGCTTTCCCAAGTCTACCTAGTCAATACTTTATGGACTTTTCCTCCAGGAACATGTCCAAACCTCTTTTGAAGCCTTCTATATTGGTTTCCTTGACCGCATCCTCCAGCAACAAATTCCACAGCCTAATTATGTGCTGTGTGAAAGAAACTTTTGATGATGATTTGTTTTCAGTCTACTGGTCATTGGTTTCATGGGAGTAGCAACCATTAACTAAGAAGATAGAAACTCACTCGTATTCTGTACTTTTGAAAAAAGGTCCATTTTTGTGATTTTGGACAAATAATTTTATTCTCTGTGTGCTCTGGGCTTCACAGTTGTCACAACAGATAATCAAGCTGTAACATTGTAGTTTCTTCTCATCAAAGCTCATTTTAAATGTTTACATAGTTGTGCAAGAAACAAATATGGGGGGGCAATTCTATAAAGCAGCACCCCCTTTTTGGGCACTCTGATACAGCACAGGGAGTGCCAATTCTAGAATGAAATATGGGTACCCTGATTCCATTAAAGAATACTAGCGCAAACCCACATCAGTGCATTCAGAAGGAAGGCACACCTGTTTATTTATTTATTTATGAACATTTATACCCCACTTTTTTCCACTTGAAGCAGACTCAAAGTGGCTTACAGTGCACAGTTAAATCAGTTACAATTACATTAGTTAGGGGTGAAAGAACAGGGTAAGAAGGGAAAGAGAAAGGGAAAGGGAAGAGAGACTAAGATGGACGGCAGAAATCCAGGTGAGCCAAGAGGGATGATGGAGATCCAGGCAAAACAGGGTGGCTCGAACAGGTCCAGGCAAGGTGGTCCTCAACCGGGAACTGCAGCAGTACCCAGATAGCACAGACGAAGCACTGAGGAAACAGCAGCAGCATGCGGCCAGGAGAGAGGCAACGATTACCAGAGGCTGACGAAAGCTGGAGGCAGGCAACACCTGCAACGGAGTCAACGGAGCAGGATCCAAGATGGTGGTTCAAACGGTCCTCCTCCACAGCTCCAACTGTCAGGGCCCTCCAAACCAGGGACTTCCGCCACTGCTCCATCAAACCGGCAGAAGAGGAAGAGCCGGCGGTGTCAGTGGGGGAACAACTCCAACACAACGGCCAGAAGATCGCCTGGGCCAGGGCAGCAGAGGCAGCAGACTCCCCGTTGGAAAAGATGAAGAATGGGGGAGAGGCAACCGCAGCAAACAGACAGTAAACCATGGCGCCCCGGTCCAAAACAGGCTCAGGCCCGGTGATGAGCAGGCGATCGACGGCCAAACGCCAATGGATTTCCCGAGGGTCCTCAAGAGCAACGCGAGCAGGGACAACACGATTGGGCTGACAGCTGGCCCACCGACACGCAGGAAGCGAGCTATGCTGGCCAGAGCTCCCCCACGATTTACCGCACCAAAACTGGCGAAAAGGGGTGAAATCAGGACGCCGCAGCAACAAAGAAAACCAGCGCAAACAAAATTGGGCCATCATACAGCCAACAGGTAACTGAACGACGGTTAGCTCCGAGATGGCATCAGGAGCTAATGGTTCCTTAGCCCGTTAGTCAGCCGCCATCTTGTTTAATGTCTACTGGAGCTGCAAAATCAGTTTATGCTAAGTCAATGGTAGATGTAAGTGGGCACACCTAGAAGCACCACTTAATGCATTCTATAAGATGCATACATTGATGGTGGATATGCCAATGGCCAACCCATGCGTATGCCCCCTTGCAGGAAACAAAAATAAGTGAGGGAACAAAAGACGAGAGGACTCGAAGGATGCAGTGCAGCACCCCCAATAGCAATGTGGAAAAGCATCAGCTTATCGCCCCCAAAGTGAAACTACCAGAGCTTTGGAAGCGATACGCCGCATTCCCCTTCACATCGCTCCATTTGGTGCTAGTGCCTTTAATCAAGTGTCTACTTCTACACCTGCTGGTCTGCTCTGCGTTTTGCTGCTCTGTATTAAGTTATGCAGACTTTTCAGTGTTTTGACTTCAATGGATAGATCTACTGAAAATCTGTATAAAGATATATGGATAAGTTAACTGTAGACCTTTTTGTGCTTACTGGACTGCTGAATGGTTATTCTATAAGTTTTCAAGACTATTAAGGTATCTTCCACCGGGTGACAAAGGGAGTTATTTGTTCCAGAAGCTTGCAATTTTAATTATAAAAATCATCACCTTTTTGCAGAACTAAATTTTTTTTTAAATTGTCTGTTTAATTGATTTTAATGCAGGGATGATGTAATGCTTGAGGGAACAGGCTGATGCTGTATAGGGAAGTTCATCACCTGATCCACTAGGTGTCAGGCTAGGATTTCCCAATACATCTGAGGAGGCATGAAGGAGAAAAAGGGATTTTTAAAGTGGTTTTGTATTTAACTCATGCTTTTTTCGGTTGTAGCTCAGGGTGATCTACATTCAGGTGTAAGTTGTAACTCAGTAACTGACAGCAGATAAAGACCTGAACAGTCCACGCAGTCTGTCCAGCAGTCACAATCATTATCAATTCATGATTAAATCAACAATGAACGTGATATTATATACTTGATCATGGTCATTCTTTGGTGTTTCTGGGACATAGACCATAGAAGTCTGCCTGGCTCTGTCCTTATGTTTCAACGGCTGGAGTTGCCGTCAAAGCCCACTCCAGCCTATCATTTGAGTGACCCAGACTGTAAAAGTGTGCCCAGCACTGTCCTCAGTTCCTGCTACTGAAATTACCATTGAAGCCCTTTCCAGCCCATTCTAAACTGGATTGCCATATACAGAACACAGACCTACAATGTGTGCCCAGCACCAGCTTTACCTCTTCACAGCTAGAGTCACCATCCAAGCATCACTGACACATCTACACAACTGCAGCCATTCAAGGTGGGTTTTTTTTTTGTACCATCTAAATAGAGATCCTCCTATGTATTTTTCAATTCAGTCACTGTTTTGGTCTCTACCACCCCATCGGGAGGGCATTCCAGGCATTGATCACCCTCTCTGTGAAAACATTTTACTGACATTATTCCTAATTCTACCAACCCGCAACCTCAGCTCGTGTCCTCTAGTTTTATTGTTTCCCCTTCTCTGGAAAAGATTTGTTTCTATATTAATACCTTTCAAGTATTTAAACATCTGTATCATATCTCCCCTGTCCCTTCGTTCCTCTAGGCTATACATATTCAGGTCTTCCAGTCTCTTCTCATATGTCTTATTGTGCAAGCCCCATATCATTTTTGTCGCCTTCCTCTGGACTGCTTCTAGTCTGTTTACATCCTTAGCATGATATGGCCTCCAAAACTGAACACAGTACTCCAGGTGGGGCCTCATCAGTGACTTGTACAGGGGCATCAACACCTCCTTTCTTCTACTGGTTAAGCGTCTCTCAGTGCAGCCTAGCATCCTTAAGGCTATGGCCACTGCCTTGTCACAATGTTTTGTTGCTTTAAGATCCTTGGACACTATCACCCCAAGGTCTCTCTCGATGTCTGTGCATATCAGCCTCTCAACTCCTAGGACATATAGCTTGGATTTATACTCCCCAGTGGCATCACTTTGCACTTCTTTGCATTAAATTTTAATTGTCAAACATTAGACCATTCTTCTAACTTTTGCAGATCCCTTTTCGTGTTTTCCACTCCCTCTGGGCTCTCCATTCTATTACAAATCTTGGTATCAAAAAGGCAAACCTTACCTTTTAACCCTTTCCTTATCTTTAGAGGGGTTACAATCTAAGGGGTCCTTTTACTAAGCTGCAGTAAAAAGTGGTCTTAGTGTGTCCTTATGTGGGTCTTTCCAGTGTGCCAAGGCCATTTTTACCACAGTTGGGAAATGGCTGATTTTCTATTTTTTTTAAATTAATGGCCATGTGCTAATTTTGTGGGAGTGAATGTTCGGGCCCTTGGGGAGTCAGATAGGGGGTCTGGTGGCCTGGAAGTTTTATTATTTAAGTTTAAATAATATTTTTTGGGTCAGTGGCTCTGCAAGTCACGGGAGCAGTTTTTTTTAAAATTCTTTTTGTTCCTTGGGGGTTCTGAGGGTCTCCCTAAGGTGGGTTATGGGGGGGTGTGTACTTAAAATTTTATTTTAGTTATTTTCATGGTGATTTTGTGAGCAGGCAAGTTTTTGGGCTACTGGATGTTGTACTGCTATGAATTTACAGCCTGTCTCACTGACACAGACTACTCAATAATTACAGTGGATTCTTTTGGATTCGTATTAGATAAATGAAACCTTTATTAGAGGTGCTAAATTCTACAATGATTAAGGTATGTACAATGATTAGCTGAGACTTAAAAATAAATGGGGTATGCAAAGAAGTGGCAAGAGCTGATCAGCTAGCAACCACTCCTGAGCACATGACCTCCCACTTGCTGCTCTAATAGGACTGGCCAATTACGCCCGTAATTGGGGAAATAAAATGGAGGCTGGGCAGACTTCTACAGTCTACGCCCTGATCGTGACAGAATAGATAGGGATGGGCTGGAGTGTAAATTTTAAGGGGCTTCGATGTTATTCAGAACTTAGTACACGAACAGTACTGGGCAGACTTCTACGGTCCGTGCCCTGAGAAAGGCAAGGACAAATCAAACTCGGGTATACATATAAAGTAACACATACCATGTAAAATGAGTTTATCTTGTTGGGCAGACTGGATGGACCATATAGGTCTTTATTTGCCGTCATTTACTATGTTATATAAACACAATTATTAGCTATATATAAACAATCATTACATCACTGGTCTCTACATCTAAGCAATGCTAAGTGTTCTTAGACCAGGAAAAAAAGCAATAATACACTATTGAGCTCATTTTCGAAGGAGATCACCGGCCATCTTCTGGCATAAATCGGGAGATGGCCGACGATCTCCTGATCCCGGCCAAATCGGTATAATCTAAAGCCAATTTTGGCCGGCGCCAACTGCTTTTCGTCGTGAAGCCGGCCAACCTTCAAGGCAGGGTACAGAAGGTGGGACGGGGAGGGGCAGGGGCGTGGTTACGAGATGGCCGGCTTCACCCCATAATGGAAAAAAGATGGCCGGCTCAGACGAGCATTTCGCCGGCTGCACTTGGTCCATATATTTTTAGGTCCAAGTCACAAAAAAGTGCCCCAATTGACCAGATGATCACCGGAGGGAATCGGGGATCACCTCCCCTTACTCCCCCAGTGGTCACCAACCCCCTCCCACCCAAAAGAAATTAAAAAAAAAACATTTTTTTGCCAGCCTGTATGCCAGCCTGAAATGTCATACCCAGCTCCCTGACAGCAGTATGCATGTCCCTGGAGCAGTATTTAGTGGGTGCAGTGCACTTCAGGCAGGTAGACCCAGGCCCAACTCCTACCTGTTACACTTGTGGTGGTTAATGTTGAGCCCTTCAAAACCCACTGTACCCACATGTAGGTGCCCCCCTTTACCCCTTAGGGCTATGGTAATGGTGTAGAGTTGTGGGGAGTGGATTTGGGGGGGGGGGGATTTTTTGGGGCTTAGGTAAGGTAAGGGAGCTATGCACCTGGCAGCTATTTTTTTTTACTTTCTAGAAGTGCCCCCTAGGGTGCCCGGTTGGTGTCCTGGCATGTCAGGGGGGCCAGTGCACTACAAATACTGGTTCCTCCCACGACCAAATGCATTTTGTCAGGTTTGAGATGGCCGGGCCCGGTTTCCATTATGGCTGAAAACTGAAGCCGGCCATCTCTAAACCCGGCAATCTCTACATTTGACCTAAATGTTGAGATTTAGCCGGCCCCAACCGTATTTTGAAAATACGGTTGGCTCTGCCCCTTTGTGGAGCCGGCCCCGAAGATGGCTGGCCATCTATCTGGCTGGCGCCGTTCGATTATGCCCCTCCACACATACAACATCACTGGTCCTTACATCATCCAAGCTCTTATCTTCAGCTGGGGGGGGGGGGGGGGGGAGCCCGTTACAGTGAAAGCCAGGAGCTTTTTAGACCAGAAACAGATCCTCTGCGCAGTACATATGTTACTCACAGAGCTCCCGATTTCACTGAAACTCCCTTTTTATTAGGTTCAGAACTCATGTACAGAGATGAGGAAAATTACAGAATGCTTCTCTGTCTAGGTAAACAAGCCATACTGTGAGAACGTGGTCACATGCTTTCCCAAGTCCAGGTGGCCAGGCTGAACTTCCGAAAACAAGCACCATAATTAGAGCTGTGTCTTATCTTCTACATTCCAACTTATTTTCACACAATCAAAGTTAAACAATCATTTTTAAACAGAATTACTTCTAATCAATAATACAGACCCCGAGTGCACTGGTCGGTCAAGACAGAGCTGAAAAACAACCTTTAAAATTCACTTCCATTACGGATGCGTGATTTGAATTCTTGTCACTTGTGCTGGTATCAGAGGGCGTGTTATATTTTTAAGAGTGATACTGGAAAATTTCAAGTGAATTAAGGTATGGTTTGGGGGTGAAATTCAATAACACCTTTACAGCGCGCTATTTTAAAATTTGAAAAAATATTTATGGTATGTACATTAATTGGGATAGGGATATAATTTTATTAAAACTAGGAATATTTTGTGTGGTGCTTTTATCCTAAAATATTACTTTTACCATTTATTCTTATGGGAGTTTTAATTTTTAAAATGGAGTTTGGGGTGACATTCCATGCTTTGAAAAGAAACCGCAAGGTCTGTAAGCAGTTTCCTGATTGGTGGAATCAGGTTATGTGGTGGGAACAGGGCAGCGTTACCAAGGGAACAGCTTCCCTGAGAGAGTCAGAAGAGCTGAAGATTCCTGTGTATGGAAAGAATTTTATGCAACAGTGTGGTGCTGAGTGACTGAGAAACCTCTGATTGAGAGGGGAATGGCAGATTAGTGTGCCACATATACGTTGGTAAACGTTTTCTGTCAAGTTTGAGAAAAAAAAGAATTCAAAGCATAGAACTGTGACTGAATATCACTGGTTGTCAAAAATGGGTGAATGCTGAGGCTTAAGTAGAAGGGGGTGCATTAAAGTGAGTTATATTTAATTTTAAAATTGAGCGAAACCCCCTTATAGCAGATTCAGTCAGTGAGGCCTACACTTAGAGTATAAAGAGACTGAGATTGAGTGTGAGTGCTTTTATTAGTGAATGCATAATATCGTTATCTGCTAACCTAGTGCTGTTCTTTAGCATAATGCTAAGTAAAAGTGAAAGGCCTGGAAGACAGGGAATTATTTATGTATTTTATTTGATTAATTAGAGTCAAGTGCCCACATATAAGTGTAATGTGACCCAGTGCCAGGGGTTGTCATCTAATAAGGATAAGAAGGCAGAGTTTTTCTCATTTGAGTTCTTAAAGTTTAAGTTAGTAGCTTCCTGCAGTGACGTGGACAGCGCAGGATACCGGCGAAGGGCCCCAATGTCCAAGAAAGACCAAAGTTATTCTCAAAACAGATCACAGTTAATTAACACCTTCTCCTGTGAATGCAGCGGGTTTATTGAGGAGCCAAGGGGGTGGTAGTATTGAAAAGGGATAGAAATTCACATTTAACTTACCTGGGTTCTTGGTCCGGATTCTGTAAGGGTCAGGTACCTGTGAAAAATAAAAGTGAACACAAAGAATCATTTTCTTGCAAGAAAGAAAAATTGTTCAAGAATTGTCTGGAAGAAGTATAGAGAAATTGTCGATTGTACTTATAGGTTCTGGAGTCCATACATACTGGAGTACTCCTTTCCTAAGATGAAGAAATCTGCAGCTGTTTGACAGTTATTTACTGTAGGGTATCTGTAAACAGGGTTGAAAATTAATAAGACACTGTTTTACATGAAAAACCCTGTTATTTAAGCTAAAATTCAAATCTTTAATTAAAATAATTCACATTTTTTCTTGAAACAGAGTTGGTGTCTGGCTAATTAAGGTTAAATCCTGTAAATTAGTTTATATTTCCTTCACCCGATTCAGATCAGGTGTATGTGGTCAGTAACAATGAATCCCCCTCACTGAACAAGGGAAAGCTCGAGGTATTTATTTATTTATTTGTAGCATTTGTATCCCACATATTCCCACCAATTTGCAGGCTCAATGTGGCTTACATTTGCTGTAATGGCAGTTGCCATTTCCGGGTAACAGAATTATAAGTTGTATTGCGTTAAGGTGCATACATACATAGTAACATACATGGCCGTAATGGCGGTTGCCATTTCCGGATAACAGAATTACAAGTGGTAATGCGTTAAGGTGCATATAGACATGGTAACATACATGGAACATAATATATATGGAATAGATCATGGTATGTATATATACCATGTGCATACATACATGGTATAGAGGAGTACATTATGGTATTGCATGAAAGTTCCTGAGTAATAAGTTGGATTGTCACATGCATTGGGTCATCGACTATAGAGAGACCCTATTCGACCTAAAGTTTAAAGTGGTGGTGCTTGATCATTAATAGCATAGAAATTAAGCAGTCTTGGGCTAGAAGTTCGGTCTTGTATAGATCGTGTAAAATGGTATTATTTAGTATTTAGGATGGATGTTTGTGATATGCCTTCTTGAAAAGATCTGTTTTCAGTAGCCTTCGGAAAGTGGTTAGGTCTTGCGTTGTTTTTATGGTCTTCGGTAGTGCGTTCCATAACTGCGTGCAGATGTATGAGAAACTGGTTGCGTATGTGGATTTATATTTTAGCCCTTTATAGTTAGGATAGTGGAGATTGAGGAATGTGTGTGATGATCTTTTTGCATTCCTAATAGGTAGGTCTATTAGGTCTGACATGTAGGACGGGGCTTCGCCGTGGATGATTTTGTGGACCAGGGTGCAAACTTTGAATGCGATTCGTTCTTTTAGTGGGAGCCAGTGTAGTTTTTCTCTTAGGGGTTTGGCGCTTTCGTATTTCGCTTTCCCAAATATGAGGTAATAGGCCATGACATAGTAACATAGTAACATAGTAGATGACGGCAGAAAAAGACCTGCACGGTCCATCCAGTCTGCCCAGCAAGATAAACTCATATGTGCTACTTTTTGTGTATACCTTGATTTGTACCTGTCCTCTTCAGGGCACAGACCGTATAAGTCTGCAGGTAAAGTAGAGCTTGTGCACTCTTCAGGATGGGGGGAGTTTCACATACAAGCTGTGGAGACCCACACTTCAGGCTGACTTCTCGCCTCCCAGGGCCTCCCTGTTCTGCCTTGCTAGAGGGCTTTTAACTCTTGCTCACTGTCAAGCCCCACCCTCCTAACCAAGCAGCTTAACCTCTCTATACTACCTTGGCTCTGCAGTTCAGCCTCTGACCTGGCAGATTTAGAGCCACCTACCACAAAGTGGCTGAACTGCAACCTCAATGAGGGAGTGTTTCCAGAGATGCCTGCTCCTTTGTCACTCACTCCCTCATATACCCTCCCCCTCAGCTCAACCCTAGCAGGTTGAGCACTTGCCACTATATGGGTGATCCTGTCCAGGGGTTGATGGTAGCATACCCAAGGGCATCTGGGGCTCCCACTGACACCCAGGGACCACCAACCTGTCCTTAGGCCAAACCCAGACCCCTATACCGGACAGACACTGTGCCCATCACTACCATGTGGACAGGGCACAGTAAGCACAGCAGCCATTGGGCCCTGTCTCACCAATGGCCTTGCCTCATCGGGACTTGGCACAGGGGACGGTCATCTCCTGCAATGATGTCCATCCTCTCTCCAGCACTGATGCCATCTCCCTGATGTACCTCACTCAACAAATCAGCGGTCTTAACTGTTACCCCCACGTCCAGGGTGTCAGACCAACCATCCTCTTCAATATCAGTCAGGTTACACGCTTCTTGACCTGATACACCAAGTCTTAGCATCACCTTTGGCTCTCAGGGTTTCAACCCCGCCCCCCAGCGCTCTTAAGGCAGTAGGAACT
The DNA here is from genome assembly GCF_901765095.1 of Microcaecilia unicolor. Taxonomy (NCBI): domain Eukaryota; kingdom Metazoa; phylum Chordata; class Amphibia; order Gymnophiona; family Siphonopidae; genus Microcaecilia; species Microcaecilia unicolor. Next base: position 598,655,341 of record NC_044032.1, read on the forward strand.
CTGGATGAGCGATCCGTACCTCTTCCAGTTGACCTTCCTTCTTTCTCCTGGCCTCTCTCAGCTGCTCAATGTTGGTTTATACTTCAGCCACTCAGCCATTGCTTGAAGCTCCTCTTTGCACTGGGCCCTTGATCTCTCCACCTCTTGTATTGGTTCTGGGTCAAACTCCAACTTGAAATTCATAGGGTTCCCACTCTCTGAGAACTTCACCATAATGTCCCTCAACTGCTTCATGGTGGCTTCCTTATAGGCCTGCAGCAACTCACGTAAGACTTCTGCATTCATGGTATCCTGGACTGGCCCTCCTTCTCAGTGCAGTTCAGGCCAATCTTTTTCATGTGTGCCCCTTCTGAACTTTGTTGCCCACTCAGTGCTCTCTTAGTTCACCACTGCACCACTTCAATGACTGCTTGGACTAGCTCCCCCTGGCGTTCACTTTGTGTTTCCAGTGCACTTTGCATACAAGCCCTCTCATGCTCTTGGCTGGCCATCTGCAGGGCATCCTAGAAACGCCACTGGGTTAGACAGCTGTCCCTGCAGGTGAGAGTACTGTTCCGCTGGCATTATAGCTGCCAACTCTTGCTACAGCTGCTGTACTTCAGCTTCTGCAGCCTCTGCTTTGCCCTGTTAGCCCTCAGTCTGGACTGTCAACAGGCGAACGTGGTCCTTCAACTCCTGAACGGCTTGTTGCTGCTGTATCAGCTCTCCATCCTTGGCTTCAAGTAGCTTAACTTTATTGGCTACTTCCTCGGTCAGCCCTTTCGGCATTTCTTTGCAATGGCCAGCAGGGGCACTCTTCTTCAATAGTCCTTATAGTTCCTGCAAACTGCACTTGTCCATTAGATTGTAAGCTCTTTGAGCAGGGCCTGTCCTTTTATGTTAAATTGTACAGCGCTGCGTAACCCTAGTAGCGCTTTAGAAATGTTAAGTAGTAGTAGTAGTAGTAGATTACTTCCTCCTTTACTCTTGCACAACTGGCTTTCTCCTTCTCCAGCATGTGATACTCTCTTTTGAGCTTGGCTACCTTGCAGCACAGCTCTTCCACCTGAATTTCCAGCTGCCAGCACCACTCATGTGACTGGCTAATTTCAGCCAAAGCCTTCTCCTTTTTCTCCTCTGTAAATTGGGTGAGCACCTTTGCCTTCTTCACTTCAGAAAGTAGCCCCTCTGCCTGCTTCTGCAGTGTCTCAGTGGAGGATTCCATACAGGTTACCTGCTCCTGCAGCTGGGTAACCTCCTCTGTCTTCTGCTCCAGACAGCTCCTCAACTATGTGATCTCCTGATCTTTGTTACAGTTTACAGACAGAACTTCCTGGCTCTTAGCCTCCAGTTGGGCTCTCAGCCATACATTCTGGTTCTGTGATCACACTTTCTCTCCTTCTCCAGCTGCTCTTCTCTGTAGCTTAAGGAGATTTACAAGGCCTGGAGCTCCTCCAGCCTTGCTTGTATTGCTGTCTCTGGAGGATTTCTTCCTAGGGACTGGGCACTTAGGTGTGTTACCTGATCAATCTGCTGTTGAGTCCTTTCTATGTCATTTCTACAGAAGTGTGCATGCTCTATAATTCCTCCCCATGCTTTTCAGTTTGCTGTCTGAAAGCTCCCATCAGCTCCTTTTTCTCTTTTGCCAGGTCCTGCAGCCTGGTCTGATCTTCATTCGACTTTTCTCTTTGACCTTGTAACTAGTCTTTAAGCTCTATCAGTTGCTGTTGGAGGATTTTCTTTCCTTCCTGTAATTGATGCACATACACAGCAGCCTGCTACAATTCTCCTCCAGCATTTTAATATAGCAGCCAACCTTATCCAACTCGCTAGCTAGATCCTGAAGTGGGTCTTGAACCTCTACCGGGCAATCCTCAAGTGGTTTCTGCTCTTCCCCTGGTTAAGACACCATGGCAACAACCAATCCAGGTCTTCTGTCACCTCTAGACTACAGTGGTTGACTTCTTCCCACCTCTTGGGCTGCACATGAGACAGGCACTTAACCTCTACCTGTTGGTCATGACAGGCCCCCTTTCCCTTCTTGGGGCTTCTGGGCTTGGGTTGTAACTACCTCCATCACTTAGGCATCACTCTCCTTTGATGTCCAGCCACTTGTCTGGCTTCTGGCTTCCTTCGTTTGTCAGGGCACTGAACCTCCTGAAGTTCTTTGACTTCTGGCAGATCCCTTAACTTGCTCCCTCTTGGAGACTCCATTAACTTTCTTCCTCCTTGTGCCTTTTTGGCTACTCCAGCAGACTCTTTGCTAGTCACCCCTTGTGACTATTTCATGGCCCTCTTTTTGGCCTTTGCCGTGCCCGACTCCCAGGGCCGGCAATCCTCTGAATTTACAGGGAATTACTGCAGGGGTAACCCGGTTTCTTGCCTTTCCTGGTTCCAAAAGCCCATCCTGGAGTCTTACTTTTTCAACCCTTAAGGCACACTCGTTGGTCCCCCCACCTATATATGCTGGAGTACTGACTTGGAACAACTACTGCACTCCAGGATTTCTAACTGCTCCAGTTGCAGCTTACAATGCAGCAGCTTCTAGAGTAGCTTCAGCCCACAGCTTGGAGTCTCTTACTCCCTCTAGTCTGCTGTGTATTCAGGAGCTGGCCTTTGCTCAGGATACCTAGGTCCAGTACTGACTCTAACTTCCACTCCAAATCAAGTTCTGCATACGTCTAGTAGCGCTATAGAAATGATAAGTAGTAGTAGTAGTAAGTTGCTGAACTGCCCCAGCTGCAGGTTCTTTGGCAGCAGTTCAGCCTTTAATACTTTACCCTGTGCATAGCTTTTAACTTTATACTTCTTTGCTCTGCAGTTTCCTAGAGCCAGCTTCTCAGTAGCCGCTCCAGTTCCAGCTTTCCCCGACTATCTAGTGTCAGCAGCAACTCCACTTTCACTTTTCATTGGAAGCTTTCTCTGCTTCTGACCAGTTTGAGATTACTGGTAGGTGCAGACTGCAGCTCAATCAAGCTTTTAGCACTCTGCTGTTTGTAGCTCTGCCTTAACATAGGCAGCCGAGACCCCTCGGGTCTAATGGTATCGTGACATTAAATAACAACAGGAATCATGGTATTTCTTGAAATGGCATAACTTGGCTGCAGCTTTATTTTAATTACAAACATCAATAACCCTGGGTACACCCAAGCCAATCAGCCTTCTGGCTTACTAGCCAACCCAGTCCGCCGCTTTTAGCAAGACTGGCCAACTAGCTACAGAGCTCCCCGCCGCACAGCAAGGGAGCTAAACTGTAAGCGCAGCTATCCCGGCTGCCTAGCTTACTCCCTCAGGCTTGGGTACCCCGCCAAAGCTGCGATATGGTACATATGTGATCGCATCAACTTTCTTTTCAGGGATGGGTGCAGTCTGATGCCCGGACGCCGAAAGAGGACGTCCTAGCTCCGTTTTAGGGTTATATACCCTTTTCTTTTCCCCATCCACCCCAGCGGGGTGCTGTCGCGCGGCAGGAAAATTCCCGCTGCACCCTGCTCGCACCCCGCTGGGATCTTCGTGCTTGCCCCGTCGGGGCACGGCGCCGTGTTAGTGGCGACTCCGTGCACCCGGGGGGGGGGGGGAGGTACTGCGCCTTGCTTTAACATAGGCAGCCGAGACCCCTCGGGTCTAATGGTATTCGTGACATTAAATAACAACAAGAATCGTGGTATTTCTTGAAATGGCATAACTTGGCCGCAGCTTTATTTTAATTGCAAACATCAATAACCCTGGGTGCACCCAAGCCAATCAGCCTTCTGGCTTACTAGCCAACCCAGTCCGCCGCTATTAGCAAGACTGACCAACTAGCTACAGAGCTCCCCGCCGCACAGCAAGGGAGCTCAACTGTAAGCACAGCTATCATGGCTGCCTAGATTACTCCCTTAGGCTTGGGTACCCCGCCACCAGCCCGGGGTAGCAAGGCTTGCCCTGGGCCACCCCCACCATCAGCTGTGGCCTGTTGTGCCGAAATCACAGTTTCTAACACGTTCTGCAAGTTGTTATTAAATAGGTCATTTCCGATAGCAGATAGGTGGGTCCCATCCCTTTGAAAGAGCCCTTCGCACATCTCTTCTGCCCAATCGTGTGTCACCTGCCGTCCGCCCACGGCCATGACCCATGTCGCAATTTGCCTATTCAATATTTTTCTAGGCCTGCCCCATAGCTTCCAGTGTCTGTGACACCATCTAGGAATTATGTCGGACCAGATTATGATGGTATGGGGAAAGAGGTTAGCAATTGTGGCCAGATCCCGCTTTGCAGCACAGACCACTTCGATGCAGGGAAAGGTTCCAATGTCGTTCCCGCCTAGATGTATGACCGTGGCTACCGGGGAGGCCAGGTTGGCCGCTTGGCGCTGGAGTAATGGGACCAACTGGGCTCATTTCATACCTCAAACTCCCATCCAATGTATTCGCCCGCCTCTTGTGGCCAGGCCCAAGTGGGAGCCTACGGTCTTGCCTGTGCCCTGCGAGTGGCCCATTTGATAAACGAGTGGCCAACAATCCATACACTTTTAGTCCCTGCGTCGCCCCCTGTAAATATAAAATAGTGGTTGATAGTCAGGGTTAAATGTAACTCGGGTGACCGGGGAGCCCTTCCCTGATGAAAACCTTGTACGCCTCTGACTTCCATCTGCCCAACTTTAATGGATGACGGAACTTTTTAATGGATGGCAGTGGAAAACCTAACGCCGCTGCTTATCTGGCGGCTCCAATCCGGAACGAATGCATTCCAAAATTCCTTGGGTCGTGCCCTACCTTCAGTAAGCATTTGCGTAATACTGCTGAGAATTGGAAGAGAGTTAAAGGGGAGCTGTCCTGGTGCACCAATAAAGTTTCGCTGCCCGTGGGCCTCCATGCTAGGTAGTCTTTAACGTTTGCTACCGGGCAAGTCTGGAGCGCGTCTACCTGTACTACTGTGATGGCCTGCCCCTTGCCCAGCTGGTCCATCTTCTATGACAAGCCGGAGGGTATTTCCGGACAGCAAGACCTTGCCGCGCAGGAGACTGCACTCCTTTGGGGATTTCTTGGAGGGGACTACCAATTCGCATACCCTTAGTGCCCCAAAGAAGGCCAGTGTGAATGCTACCCGGAATAATCGGGTTTCGTACTGTGATTTGCACAGGAACGCCAAAGCGTGCCAAATTTCCAGCAGCATGTCATGCGTTATTGGTAGTCTCCTATCCGGTCTAGTACCGCGCTCCTGTCGCCACCCTTCTAGTAGCTTTCTGACCATAAACTTATTCTTTGGGTCTCCCCACCCCGCTATCTTGGTGAAAAATGAGAATGCTGTCATGTGTCTGGTTACTGAGGCGTGCGACCCTCCCTCGTTTTTGACATGTATGATGTAGTCTACTATCGCGCTGTTGGGCACCAGGTCTCCGCACCATCCTTGAGTTGAGGAATGAGCTGACCCTCTGGTATCTGGCCGCGTAGGTTGTCCATGTTCGGGGCGCAAGTGAATGTCTCAACAATCGCCAGGCTTCGGGGCTCCGAAACTCCAAATGTATTCGGGGACAGTCTCTCCTTCCGCCTCTGCATACGGGGCCAATTTCCAGAACACTTCCCACTTGGAACAAGAAAGAGCATTGGCTATTGGGTTGCTTGCGCCTGGGACATGCTTTGCACGCAACAAAATATTGTTGAATAAACCCAACAGTACCAGCTCGCGCATCAAATCGACCACCCGGGGACAGCGCGCAGATTGCCTATTTTTTATGTCTACCACTGCCCTGTTGTCTGACCAAAAAACTACTCTCCTGTTGCTTAGCCTCTACTTCCATATGGACACCGCTACTACTATCGGGAAGAGTTCTAGGAATGTGATGTTTCTCGTTATGGGACCTTCTTTCCAACTCGGCGGCCATACTTCCTCACACCAGGCTCCCTGGAAATAAATCTCACAACCGATGCCGCCGGCTGCGTCCGTATATAGTTGCAAGTCGGCGTTGGATATCAGGGCGTCTAGCCACACTACTCTGCCATTAAAGTTGCTCAGAAACATGTCCCACACCCTGAGGTCGTCCTTCATGGACCTAGTCATCCTAATATGGTGGAAAGGTTTTCAAGCCCCTGACATTGAGCTGGATAGCCTTTGCAGGAATGTCCTGCCCAATATGATAACCCTGCTTGCAAAGTTAAGGTTACCCACCAATGATTGCTTTTCTCGCAGCGTGACCTTTTCTCTCTCTAAAGCCCCAGCTATGAGATTTCTTAGCTTATTAAGTTTGTCAATGGGGAGCCTAGACACCATGTCGCGGGAATCCAGCTCAATGCCCAAAAATTGCAGTCGCGTGCATGGTCCCCAGGTTTTTTCTTTCGCTAGTGGGACACCGAATGATTCTGCTATCGCGTGAAAATGGTTAAGCGTGGATTGGCATGCATCACTGGTTGCCAGTCCCACGAATAGGAAGTCATCTAAGTAGTGAATGATGTTCTTACTCCCCGAGGCCCGCTCTACGACCCAGTGCAGGAATGTGTAAAACATTCAATCATGGAGCAAGACACCGAGCAACCCATGGGCATGCACTTGTCATAATAGTATTGACCCTCAAACTTAAAGCCCAGTATGGGGAAATTGTCTAGGTGCACTGGCAGAAGTCGGAAGGCCGACTCGATGTCTGCCTTGGCCATGAGTGCTCCCTGCCCTGCTCGCCTTAGTAACTGCACTGCCATGTCAAGCGATGCGTATTGTACTGCGCTCGCCTCGGGGGGGGGGGGGGGGGAGAAAATCATTCACGGAGTCCCCCGCTGGATAAGATAGGTTGTTATGTATGAGCCTGTATTTGCCAGGGTCCTTCTTGGGAATGATTGCTAACAGGGACACAATGAACCCTTCGTAAGGCTGTTTAGGGAATGGGCCCGCTACCCTCCCAAGGTTCACTTCTTTAATGATTCGTGACCTAGCCTCTAAACACAGTTGCGTCACGGATGGGGAGTCCTTAGCTGCTCTTCCGAGTCTCGTGCCATAATAGGGAATTCTAAAACCTTGGGTAAATCCTTGTTCAAGTGTTTGGGCGTCCTTTATGCGCGGGTATTTTGCCAACCATGGCCGCATAGCGTCCAGGTTGACCGAGGAGGGGGCTTTATACGTGCTAGATATGTGAGAGTTGGGTGGGTGGCCTGTCGGTGGCTTTCTTAGCGCACTTGTTTGCGGGAAATGGGGCTCCGCAAGTGGCACAAGCGTGCTTGAATTTGCAGTTCGGCAAGGAGCAGGTGGATCTGTTGAAGCACCAACAAATCCCTTCTTGGGAACCCGTTGCTCTCCCCGTGCCATTGAACCCCCCTGGTCGAAAGGGCCTAATCGGTGCACTGATCGCCGTCCCTCTGTTCATCATGGTGTACAGCCACAGGTCTACGTCCTTTGACCCCCATCCTAGCGTGGCATCCTCCTCCATCCTATCCCTGTATTCCTCATCATATTTCAACCATCTGTAACCCTCATAGTCTTTGTATGCCTGCATTATGCTGTGGGCATAAGCCAGCATAGGGCTGTATTGTGTCGGGTCGAGGTGACCGGCTACGTCTATCACCCTGAGGAACGCCCACTACCAATTAAACAGGGTTCTAGGCGCCCCTTTTGCCCATGCCGCTGCATGCTCCTTTCTGTCCTTATTCCTTTTCTTACCCCTCTTTCTTCCTTCCAGCACTTGAAACATGTCAAAAAACTTTCTCCTCTTTATCTTTTTCCTAGTAGATTTAGGGACCATCCTTCTGCCCATGCTGCTGCCCATGCCGCTGCATGCTCCTTTCTGTCCTTATTCCTTTTCTTACCCCTCTTTCTTCCTTCCAGCACTTGAAACATGTCAAAAAACTTTCTCCTCTTTATCTTTTTCCTAGTAGATTTAGGGACCATCCTTCATAGGCGAGGCAGCGCGGCCAATGGCGGGGAACATTCCTCTTTTACGTAAGGAGCCGCCCCACCTTCTCCCTGCGCTTCCTCCTCCTCATCAGATGAGGAAGAGGAGGATGAGGAATCGGAACTGCTATCACTGCTAGCATCTCTCCGCTTGCTCCTTTTCTTTCCCTTTCCCTTCTTTTTCATCTTCTCTTTCTTGTCCTTTACCGGCCTGGCATTGCTATTAACGAGCATAAGCTGACCCCCACTGTCACCATCTCCCCCCGTGTGTGGTTCTCGACTTCCCACTATCGCTGCGCTGCGCCCTTCGAGCCATCCCGCCCCCTCACCAACATTTACATTAACATTCGCATCGTATTGTGTGTGAGTCCCACTGGACGTACCTGTGGTTACCGTCAACGGGGGGGGGGGGGGGTATCTCCACTCTGGGTTCTCCGTTAAGCCTCGCGGCTCATTTGCATTGGGTTTTGGCCTGGGGGGGCCACTGCTTTGATCGCAGTTGGGTGCATGTTCGTTCCCCACCACAGATGGTTTGGGACACAGGTAGCCAGGGTCTGGGGTACCCGGGGCCATTACGAGTGATGGGTGTGAGGCAGCGCCCTTCGAGAAGGCTGATTGTCGGGGCTGGTAAGGGGCGGCCCCATAACTCGGCCATGTACTGTAATGTTGTGGTTGCTGGGAGTAAACCCAGCCCTGGCCATATGGGAATAGGGCCGGGCCTGGATGCTGCCAATGTCCCGTCGTCGGCCCCGGGTATTCCATCGCCTGCGCTACAGTTTTGCATCCACGGGTGCGGAAATGTCCATCCAGGGCCTGCAGTGGGGTTCTGCCACTGCTCCGGCATGTCCGGTCCCATCAAGTGCGGTATACTCTTCGTATTGTCAGTGGAGTTCCTCGTCGACTCTGTGGGACCTGTGCTTGCTATTGCCTGTCGAGGTGCTCGCAGTTCAGTGGTCTTCCTCTTCTGACCTTTTTTCTTCGTTCTCGCTTCCGGCGTTGGGCACAAGGCCTGGCCAGTTGTCTTAGTTTTGGCTTTCTTTTTTAGGCCTTTTCCCCTGCTTGGGACCGCTGGTCATGTCAGTGTTGGCGTGGTGTCACTTGAGTTCTCTGTGATTGGCGCTGCTGCGTCCCACTGTTGAGTTGCGACCTGTTCTTCCTGTGTTCATCTTTGATTATGTGGTCGCTCATTCCTGCACTGTCTGTGTGCATTGCCACTTCCATTCTGCTCGAGGAATGGGGGCGGGGGGGGGGTAGCGACAAGGTCAGAGATAAAAGGATCTAAATAGACTGAAACAGAAAGGAATTATTAATATTTCATTTATTTATTTATTCAGTTTATATATATATGGACCTGGCTCTTCCATAGCCAAGCCGGGCTCAAACTACAAAGTGAAACCCTCGCGTTTTTTGTTTTGTTTACCGTGCACCGCTGCTACTGGGAAGAGGGTTGCTCGCACTGCGCCTCCGCTACCTCTGCTACTGTCAGGGCTGGGACTTCACGAGGCCCGATAGCTGATGTCCGAATCAGGCACTTCCGCGCGTTTGAGTAGTGTAGGCTGCGAAGGAGAGAAGCCGCTTCCTGCAGTCTGATGCCCGGACGCCGAAAGAGGACATCCGGGCTCCATTTTAGGGTTATATACCCTTTTCTTTTCCCAACCCACCCACCCACCCACCCCAGCGGGGTGCTGTCACGCAGTGGGAAAATTCCCGCTGCACCCCGCTGGGATGTTCGCGCATGCCCCCTTGGGGTACGGCACCATGTTGGGGGGGGGGGGGGCACTGCGCCTTGCTTGAAGCCACAACTTATTTTCTCTCACTCTTTGATTTTTTTTTAATTTTTTATTTTTGACATGAACCACAAATCATTTTATTTGTTTTAATACAGAAAATATTTGCAATGAAATATGAAAAATACAGTCAATTACTCTGCATTTGTCACTGTTCCAGTGAGTTCAGGTCTGGCAATCATGAACATTTCAGCAACTGATCCAAATTAACAGAAGTTACTAAACTATAACCCTCAAAAACTAATGAATCTATTCAAAACCAGGTTAACACTAAAAGATATAATGGCAGCCCTTTGACCCAGCTCTGCTTCTTGGACTTATCTGTAGATACACAATGGCTTGGAGCAAACTTGCATAAATGGACAGTATTAAGTTGACTGCAAAAGTCCAAATTTATTTCATTCTTCTTCCCCTCAAAGATGTCAAAGCAAAGATGGAGAGAGGTAAGATTTCTCTGTTTCCTCTCGTCACCAGCCTCCCTCATATCATACTACTATAAATACTAAAACAATTGTCCATTAGTTTATCAGGTACCCAGGGCAACAGTTAAAAACATTAGAATTTAATTTCTAGTAAAGTAATGGGATGCATGGTATGACAGGGAACTTCTTTAAACCTCTCCTTAAGAGAAATGCAAAAAGGCAGTTAGACCCCCATCCAAAAGTCCCCCCCCCCCCCACTTTCTAATGTCAACTGATGTTTCTTGCCTGAGGAGATGCTTGTGTAAATCAGGTGGACTGATGTCAGCAAATTTTCAAATGTTTCAGTCACTCTAGGGATTGTGAAAATCCACTCAATCCTAAGATTCCCAGGATCCCACCCCTCTCCCAAATTTCAAAAGCCTCTGCCATGGAAATCTAGCTTCTCCTCAGTATGCTGGAAGAGCCAGGTCCATGTATAATGCATGTTCACCAACAAACAGGATGATGGGCCATACTAAAGAAAGGGAGAAAATATACAGTCGTTCCTACTTTCAAAAAAACCCTATAGTAGCATAAAAAAATGGGATCCTATAGCTCTGGTCTCTGAGCCCTGCAGGACTACAAGCTACATGTTCATTTGGTAGAACAGTACTGTTAGTTACCAGGTTAATAGGAACCTTTCAGGCATTCAGTTTCCACCCTGTCTTACATGCCTTCTCTCTCAAATAGGTGGTTATACCTATAATGTAGTCACAGCCACATCTAAGAGAAGATTCAAAAAGTTTTGCCCAGTGCCCTCATTAAGCAGAAACCATTAGAAGTAAAAATGTTCTTCTGTGTCAAATTATTTATGGAATGTTAAAGAACGTGGTTATCTGGTTTGCCTATATCACAATTTGTTATTATCTAGGAATCTGAGTCCATAGTTATCTGGCATTGCCGTCTTTGGCAAAATCTCAACTATAGTGGGACTCTCTTTTGCTTCCAGATACCTCCTGAGGTTCCACTCGGAGAAGCACAGTGATATATCTCCTTCAGAGCACAACATGAAACAATATCAACCCTACATCAAGTTTTGAATCTGCTTATTTAGAAAGAAGATCTGTAGAATCAAAGAATTCAAGAAAAGCTTTCTAACATTACACAGAAGAGCTGATTTGAGGCCAAACGGCATTCTCTTAAACTGATAAAGTCCCATAGGAGTGGAGAAAGCTGTCTTGGGCCTGGCCTCAGCTGTGAAAGGGATCTGCCAGTATCCCTTGGTCAAGTCTAACATGGATAGGTACTTGGCAGTTCCCAACCGGTCCAGGAGCTCATGAATACGCGGCATTGGGTAGGCATCAGCAATGGAAAGGGCATTAACCTGCTGAAAGTCGGTGCAAAACCGCCAAATACCATCCCACTTGGGCACCAGTACCACCGGACTTGACCAAGGGATAAAAGACTCTTCAATGACCCCAAAATCAAGCATCTCCTATACCTGACGGACTACCTCCTGTTTTTTTGGAGGCGAGAGCCAGTAGGGTCTCTGCTTGACCACCTTCCCTGGCTGAGAAATAATATCATGCATAATAAGATGTGTTTTCCCCGGGCAGGGAGTCAGAACATCCTGAAACTCCGTCAGGAGTGCCTGAACTTCTTTCCGCTGCCCCTCAGTCAGTGTAGTCGCAATCTGGGGCTCCCTGGACTTAAATATTTCTTTAATCTGGGGGCCCAACTCTTCCTCAGCCTCTACCATTCCTTGGCTCAAAAACCCCCTCCTCTCCTGCCAAGGCTTAAGAACATTCACGTGATATGTCTGGTCTGTACCCTGCTCATTTCTCACCAAATAGGTTACAGGCCCCAGCTTCCTCACGATGGTAGCCGGACCCCGCCAATGCCCGGTGAACTTGTGAGGAGAATCTGGGACTAATATCAACACTCTGTCCCCTACCTCAAACACCCTCTCCACACTCTTCCTTTCATAATAGGTTTTCTGGTAGTCCTGACTCCTCTCCCAATGCTGCTGGGCACCGTCACTTAGTTTATGCAACCTTTCCTTCATTTTGACCAAGTAGCCACATCTCGATCCTCCTCCTCTAGGGGAACCCTCTGTTCTTTTAATACATCTAGCATCCCACCCCCTCCCCCGGGCGGTCTCCCATACATTAATTCAAATGGGGAGACCCCCCCAGAGAGGCCTGAATGTTTTCTCTGCACACATAGAGAGCAAATGGCAGCAGTATAATCCCACTCTTTATGGCAGGAACCCAACCCCTTTCTCAACAACATCTTCAGCGTTTTGTTGAATCTTTCAACAAGACCATTAGTCTGTGGGTGGTAAGCAGCTGTTCGGATATGCTGTATCCCGAAGGCCTCCCACACCTGAGCTAAGGTCCGTGACAGAAAATTTGTTCCCCTTTCGGTAATAACCTCTCAGGTAAACCGCACCTCGCAAAAGATATGAATTAGCTGTGCCGCAATAAATTTGGCAGAGGTGTTGCAGAGGGGCCCTGCCCAAGGGTAACGAGGGGCCATGTCCATAACCACTAGGATATAGGAAAACTCCCTCCTAGACCTCACAATAGGACCAATCATATCCATGGCTAAATGGGTAACAGGAGTTCCTATACGGGGTAGCGGCTGTAAGGGCACCCTTCCTGGAACCCGCTCTGACACTCTCTGGCACTGAGCACAGGAGCTACAAAATTGCTCCATCCCTTTGTATACCCCAGGCCAATAACCGGCTCAGCACCTGCCTGAGGGTATTCTGAGTCTCTTTATGACCCCCCCAAAAGATGATCATGAAATATTCGTATCACCAGGTCCCTGAACCCCTGAGGTATCACCAACTGTTTCTGCAGTTCCCCTGTCATGCCTAGATGGGACACCCGAAATAACAACCCTTTGTCCACGATGAAACGTGGAAAACTAGCCTCCCCCTCTTGCCCTGCCCGTTCCCAGGCATATTGTAAAGTGGGGTCAGCCCCCTGCTTCTTAGAAAAAAAGGGGAAATCTCTCCACCACCTGTTCTGGGTCCCCTGGAAAATCCCCCTGACTGAGAAGATCCTGACAATGCTGCCTCATTCGCTCCTGAGTTCTTTTTGCTCTCGAGAGCCCCTCCTCGTCTTCCCAGGACTCCCCAAGACATCCCCCTGAAATGGAAAAACTTGTGCTAATGACATTTCCTGGTCTTTTGCCTGCCTCTCCTGTGCTTGGGTGGGCACTAATACCTGCTTCTCTGCCAGGTAGCGGGGGAAAGAGGCCCAGTTCCGTCCCAAAATGAGATCCTGTGGAAGCCTCGGAAGCACCGCCACCCAAACCTGAAGGACCTCTCCCTGATCCTGAATCTCCACCAGGCGAAGTGGGTACCTTGAAGAGGCTCCATGTATGCACTGAATGGATACTGACCTGACGCCTCTCATTACCTGCCCCCCCCCCCCCCCCGTTTCTTACAATCCGGTCCCACAGACCCTGGGAGCACATAGTTTGATCTGCCCCAGAGTCTAATAGCCCTTCCACTGGGACTCCCCCAATCACTACCCCATTACTTGTATATAGAAAAAAAATACAACATTTTGAATGGTCAGGTTTCCCCAATACAGTAGCCCCTTTCTCAAGGAAATCCCTCTTCCACATGCCAAGTTTAGAGAGTACAGAACTCCCAACTGGAGCCATTACACTAACAGCTGAAGCCCTAGCCTTCTAGGAGTGGGGGAAAGCTGAAAGCGATTATCAAAAAGATGTTCAATCTGGAAGAGGAAGAGGGTGAAGTATGAATTTAGGATAGTTATTGCGGGGGAACCTCAGAAAGATGATGATACACTACTTCCGTGAATGCAGAATTTCATATGTAAGGTCTGGAAGGCTATTCAAATTAGCCTTCCAACTTTGCTCCCATAAATGTCGTTCAGGGACAGAAAGGTTTCTCTTTCTTGTGGGGCAGGACCCAAGCATCAAAGATGAATGCAAGCAAGCACTATATTAAACAGCAGCAGTTATTCTGCTGCTAAATATAATCTGTTCTGACAGTGCCAAATGTAATTTTCAGAACAAATAGGGCATCTGCACAAATCTGGAACGGTGTATACATTCTACCTAAAAAGTTAATTTCCTGCAACTTGTCAGATTCTTAAACTTAAGATTTCCAATCAAACCCCCACAATGCATTTTTCAACCTTTTTTTTTTGGCTTTCCTTTCCTGATTTTACAGAAAATTAATGGAGTATAAGATGCACTCTTTGAAAACTGCACACCAAACAGAACTGCCTTACTGCAGACTGCGAATTATAACTGGCCCTGTGTATTTACAGTCTCCACATTGCTCTCAGTTGGTTTGCTCCTGTGAAGGTGGCTGGCTACGCTCACACATTACTCCCAAATCCTGGCTCTCTGTGGTAGAAGCAGGGACTTCTTTTGTTGTTTCAGCGAGAACGCCAACATTCAAAGGAATAGGTGGTGGGATACAGGGAATCCCTCGCAGAAAGCTAGAAGGGATGAATTGAGGCAGTGGAGGGCAGTAACCTTGTTGAAAATCTCCGCTTGCATCTTACAATGCTCCCTGATTGCTGTGGAGGGGTCTTCCACTTCGGTGGAAGACAATGCCTGAAGACGTAGCTGGTCCCCTGTAGGTCTGCTGACTAACAGCAAAACTAACTGGGAAAGGCTGATAGTGATACATACTGGAGCAGGGGCGTAGCCAAACACCCAAATTTGGGTGGGCCTGGACCCAAGATGGGTGGGCAGAACTCAGCCTTGTCCTACAAGCGATTTGGTTTCTCCCTCTCTCGCCTGAATGCCAAATGGTCTTTCAAACATCACCAGCAGCAAACAGTTTTTGGCTGGTGGGGCTTGGGGTCCCTGCCAGCCACATTATAGGTGTGCTGCTACTTGGTCGCCTGAACCTAAAGTGGGTGGGCCTGGGCCCACCCCAGCCCACCCTTGGCTACGCACTGTACTGGAGTATGCAGGGTACACCTTTGGAGGCTCTCTCTCCAGGTTGTCTGGATTAATTATGCATTCTTGAGGTAAAACAGAATGACCTTCGCTATTTCAGAATAGAACGCCACTTCCGTTTCTTTTCGGTTTGGGTATCTTGTAAAATTCCACAGCCGTTGTTTTATTATTATTTGCCACTTTAGGTAGTCGGGCTTTATGTTTCAATATTTTTATTGATGACAATTCAGAACAAAAATACACCAAATGGTATAAAATTACAGAAATACAAAAATACAAATAGAAATTATGCTCTGCTATGCAAACGTTGCACAATTGAATATTGAACTTTTCTTCCCACCTTTATCGCCCGCCCCTTCTCTAAGGTGATTCGAGAGTTCTGTATTGGGGAGCATCACAGGTCTAACCCTTTTTATCAAATGAGAAATATAACAGTTAAAACAATTGTAACACCCTCTTTTTCAAACTGTAACAATGACCTGGTCATCAGGTTAATACTTGCTTCCATCTCCCCCCTTCCCCCCCTCCCCCCTTATGCCTTCTACCAGATTGAGTGGCTTAACAGTTCAAAATGTAACTTCGTCCCTTCGTGGGGAGAGTGAGCCAGAGAACCTCCCACCGGGCTCTGAACCGAGCTCCAGGGATACTCTCCATCTCCCTGACCCCACATCTGTCAATCCTCACCTGATGAATCAGCTGTATTCTCCACAATTGCAAGGAGGGGCCCGAAGAGGAGATCCAGGACTTTAAGATAGCAACTATTCCAAAAAATATGGCCATCCCCATGAAGCCCTTGAACCCTGTCGGGGCCAGAGCCATGAACTTGTATTGGTTAAAATGAAGCAGCGGGTGCCTTACCAATGCGCTTCCCCACATATCCTCTACCGCCCCCAACAGGCACCCCCAAAACCGCCTCGCACCCGGGCAGGACCAGAACGCATGACCTAGTGTTGCCATGTTTTCCCCACACTTCAGGCAAATCCACACTCCGTTATTTTTGCACTAAAGGCCCTTCATGGTGAAATGTGCAATTGGAGAAGAAAATAATAGACTTTTTCTCGTTGTGGAATTGACAGGCGTTGGGTGTATAATTTCTTGATGTTTTCTTTAAATAGCTCCGCTGAAATTTCACATCCAAGGTCTCTTGACCAATTACCCGCCAGCCGGGCATACTCCAGCTCAGCCATGGTGTCTTTCAGTTGCTGGTGATGGAATTTTAGTGACACTGATTGTTGGGAGCCCAGAGAGAACGTCTCCAATAAAATATCGGTGACGTCTTCTGTTAAATCCGTCCATGCCAAAGATGAGATGTAGTGTCTTAACTGAAAATATGCAAAGTAGTGCCTGGGGGGAATCCCATAATTCTCAATTAGGGCTTCAAGGGATTTCATATGTCCTTCCTCATCCAGAACCTGAGCCAGATAAATAATCCCTCTTTTTGCCCATAAGGTGAATACGCTAGAACCCTGACCTGGTGGGAAAGCCGGATTGTTGCAGATCAGGAGAAAGGGGGAGGATATCGCTGAGAGATGATGGCGACGACACAACCAGCGCCATGCCGCTCTCATGGCCGCCAGCAACGGATGCCTGTGAAAGGCATGTCTAGGCAGAGTACCCCCTGAGTGAAGTAAGCAACTAAAATGGATCCCAGGGAACAGTGATGTTTTAAGCGGAGTTAAGGAGAACTCAGACGTGCTCCTGAACCAGTCATTTATATGCCTCATCATGCAAGCTACCGTGAGGACTCTAATGCTCAATAGTCCCATCCCTCCACTCTCCCGCAGTGCCACCATCACAGCCAGGGGAAGTCTAGGGCGTTTCCCATTCCACAGAAAAGACTGAGTTAGTCGGTCTCGTGCCCTCTCATCCTTCTGCGACAGAAATAGAGGCAGCTGCTGAAACACGTAAAGCTATTTGGGTACCAGTATCATATTAAACAGAGTGATCATGCCCCAGAGGATCAAAGGGAGAGCCTGCCAAACTGTCAGCTTTTGCTTTGTTATCTCTAGCAAAGGATGCACATTAGCTGTATAAAGAGAGTTCAAGTCCCTAGTCAGAAACACTCCCAGATATTTCAAAGCTGCGTCTTCCCACCTCAACGGAAATCTTCCACCCCAGGACTTCTGCAAAGTCTCATCCATGGCGAGGCCGCATGACTTTTGTAGATTACTACTACTACTACAACTACTACTACTACTACTATTTAGCATTTCTATAGCGCTACAAGGCGTACGCAGCGCTGCACAAACATAGAAGAAAGACAGTCCCTGCTCAAAGAGCTTACAATCTAATAGACAAAAAATAAAGTAAGCAAATCAAATCAATTAATGTGTACAGGAAGGAGGAGAGGAGGGTAGGTGGAGGCGAGTGGTTACAAGTCAACAGCAATGTTAAAGAGGTGGGCTTTCAGTCTAGATTTAAAGGTGGCCAAGGATGGGGCAAGACGTAGGGGCTCAGGAAGTTTATTCTAGGCGTAGGGT
Source organism: Microcaecilia unicolor (assembly GCF_901765095.1). Taxonomy (NCBI): domain Eukaryota; kingdom Metazoa; phylum Chordata; class Amphibia; order Gymnophiona; family Siphonopidae; genus Microcaecilia; species Microcaecilia unicolor. The sequence goes on from NC_044032.1 coordinate 598,672,798, forward strand.
GCAGCGAGACAGAAGGCGCGAAGTCTGGAGTTGGCAGTAGTGGAGAAGGGAACAAATAAGAAGGATTTATCCATGGAGCGGAGTGCACGGGAAGGGGTGTAGGGAAGGACGAGTGTGGAGAGATACTGGGGAGCAGCAGAATGAGTACATTTATAGGTTAGTAGAAGAAGTTTGAACAGGATGCGAAAACGGATAGGGAGCCAGTGAAGCAACTTGAGGAGAGGGGTAGTATGAGTAAAGCGTCCCAGGCGGAAGACGAGATGGGCAGCAGAATTTTGAACCGATTGGAGAGGGGAGAGGTGACTAAGTGGGAAGCCAGCAAGAAGCAGATTGCAGTAGTCTAAATGAGAGGTGGCAAGGGTGTGGATGAGGGTTTTAGTAGTGTGCTTGGAAAGAAAGGGGCAGATTTTACGGATGTTGTAAAGAAAGAAATGACAGGTCTTGGCGATCTGCTGGATATGAGCAGAGAAGGAGAGAGAAGATTAAGAGAAAAACCCAATAAAGTTCCAAAGTAGGCTATGAGGGCTAAGGCCTGCTGAAGAGAGGGCTCTGGGTCAGAAAGGAGCAGCATAATGTTATACACATAAGCCAAAGCCACCATCTCCTCAGCGCCCACCTCAATTCTATGAACCTCGGGAGAATTATTTAGCAAGCGGATCAGGGGCTCCAGGAAAATATCAAAGAGGAAGGGAGACAGAGGGCAACCCTGTCGAGTCCCCCTCTCAACTCTAAACCACTCCGTTCTGCCTCCATTGACCACTATCTGGGCCCCCACTCCCATATAAAGTGCCCTTAATGCCGTCAGAAACCATCCCGGGAGCCCAATCCAGTCTAACACCTGAAAGAAATATCCCCAGTTTACATGGTCAAAGGCCTTTGCCGCATCCAAACTCACCAGCATTGCCGGGTTGCCCCTATACCTACTTTGTGCCATTGACAAAAGAATTCTCCTTACATGACAAACTGAATGCCGTTTAGGGATCACAAGACCGGTGCTCTACAGTGGCAAGCCCAGACGTCTACCCCTCGCGCTCGCGCCCGAATTTCTTCTACCTGTGAACCTATACCGGGACTAAGGAGATAACTAGCATGCCTGGAATATTAAAATCCATGAAACGCAAACGGCATGGATGGCTGCTGCGAAGATTTCAGGAGCTGCCTCCCGATAGCCAAGCCGGGCTCAAACCACAAAGTGAAACCCTCACGTTTTTTGTTTTGTTTACTGTGCACCGCTGCTACTGGGAAGGGGGTTGCTCGCACTGCGCCTCCGCTACCTCTGCTACTGTCAGGGCCGGGACGTCACGAGGCCCGATAGCTGATGTCCGAATCGGGCACTTCCGCGCCTTTGATTAGTGTAGGCCGTAAAGGAGAGAAGCTGTTTCCTGCGGTCTGATGCCCGGACGCCAAAAGAGGACGTCCAGGCTCCGTTTTAGGGTTATATACCCTTTTCTTTTCCCAACCCACCCCAGCGGGGTGCTGTTGCGCGGGGGAAAATTTTCGCTGCACCCTGCTCGCACCCCGCTGGGATCTTCGCGCATGCCCCCTTGGGGTACGGCGCCATGTTAGTGGGGGGCACTGCGCCTTGCTTGAAGCCACAACATATTTTCTCTCACTCTTTGATTTTTTTTATTTTTTATTTTTGACATGAACCACAAAATCATTTTATTTGTTTTAATACAGAAAATATTTGCAATGAAATATGAAAAATACAGTCAATTACTCTGCATTTGTCACTGTTCCAGTGAGTTCAGGTCTGGCAATCATGAACATTTCAGCAACTGATCCAAATTAACAGAAGTTACTAAACTATAACCCTCAAAAACTAATGAATCTATTCAAAACCAGGTTAACACTAAAAGATATCGTGGCAGCCCTTTGACCCAGCTCTGCTTCTTGGACTTATCTGTAGATACACAATGGCTTGGAGCAAACTTGCATAAATGGACAGTATTAAGTTGACTGCAAAAGTCCAAATCTATTTCATTCTTCTTCCCCTCAAAGATGTCAAAGCAAAGATGGAGAGAGGTAAAATTTCCTGTTTCCTCTCGTCACCAGCCTCCCTCATATCATACCACTATAAATACTAAAACAATTGTCCATTAGTTTATCAGGTACCCAGGGCAAGAGTTTTAAAAACATTAGAATTTAATTTCTAGTAAAGTAATGGGATGCATGGTATGACAGGGAACTTCTTTAAACCTCTCCTTAAGAGAAATGCAAAAAGGCAGTTTGACCCCCATCCAAAAGTCCCCCCCCCCCCCCACTTTCTAATGTCAACTGCTGTTTCTTGCCTGAGGAGATGCTTGTGTAAATCAGGTGGACTGATGTCAGCAAATTTTCAAATGTTTCAGTCACTCTAGGGATTGTGAAAATCCACTCAATCCTAAGATTCCCAGGATCCCACCCCTCTCCCAAATTTCAAAAGCCTCTGCCATGGAAATCTAGCTTCTCCTCAGTATGCTGGAAGAGCCAGGTCCATGTATGATGCATGTTCACCAACAAACAGGATGATGGGCCATTCTAAAGAAAGGGAGAAAAAATATACAGTCGTTCCTACTTTCAAAAAAACCCTATAGTAGCATAAAAAAATGGGATCCTATAGCTCTGGTCTCTGAGCCCTGCAGGCCTACAAGCTACATGTTCATTTGGTAGAACAGTACTGTTAGTTACCAGGTTAATAGGAACCTTTCAGGCATTCAGTTTCCACCCTGTCTTACATGCCTTCTCTCTCAAATAGGTGGTTATACCTATAATGTAGTCACAGCCACATCTAAGAGAAGATTCAAAAGGTTTTGCCCAGTGCCCTCATTAAGCAGAAACCATTAGAAGTAAAAATGTTCTTCTGTGTCAAATTATTTATGGAATGTTAAAGAACGTGGTTATCTGGTTTGCCTATATCACAATTTGTTATTATCTAGGAATCTGAGTCCATAGTTATCAGGCATTGCCGTCTTTGGCAAAATCTCAACTATTGTGGGACTCTCTTTTGCTTCCAGATACCTCCTGAGGTTCCACTCGGAGAAGCACAGTGATATATCTCTTTCAGAGCACAACATGACACAATATCAACCCTACATCAAGTTTTGAATCTGCTTATTTAGAAAGAAGATCTGTAGAATCAAAGAATTCAAGAAAAGCTTTCTAACATTACACAGAAGATCTGATTTGAGGCCAAACGGCATTCTCTTAAACTGATAAAGTCCCATAGGAGTGGAGAAAGCTGTCTTGGGCCTGGCCTCAGCTGTGAAAGGGATCTGCCAGTATCCCTTGGTCAAGTCTAACATGGATAGGTACTTGGCAGTTCCCAACCGGTCCAGGAGCTCATGAATACACGGCATTGGGTAGGCATCAGCAATGGAAAGGGCATTAACCTGCCGAAAGTCGATGCAAAACCGCCAAGTACCATCCGACTTGGGCACCAGTACCACCGGACTTGACCAAGGGCTAAAAGACTCTTCAATGACCCCAAAATCAAGCATCTCCTATACCTGACGGACTACCTCCTGTTTTTTTGGAGGCGAGAGCCAGTGGGGTCTCTGCTTAACCACCTTCCCTGGCTGAGAAATAATATCATGCATAATAAGATGTGTTTTCCCCGGGCAGGGAGTCAGAACATCCTGAAACTCCGTCAGGAGTGCCTGAACTTCTTTCCGCTGCCCCTCAGTCAGTGTAGTCGCAATCTGGGGCTCCCTGGACTTAAATATTTCTTTAATCTGAGGGCCCAACTCTTCCTCAGCCTCTACCATTCCTTGGCTCCAAAACCCCCTCATCTCCTGCCAAGGCTTAAGAACATTCACGTGATATGTCTGGTCTGTACCCTGCTCATTTCTCACCAAATAGGTTACAGGCCCCAGCTTCCTCACGATGGTAGCCGGACCCCGCCAATGCCCGGTGAACTTGTGAGGAGAATCTGGGACTAATATCAACACTCTGTTCCCTACCTCAAACACCCTCTCCACACTCTTCCTTTCATAATAGGTTTTCTGGTAGTCCTGACTCCTCTCCCAATGCTGCTGGGCACCGTCACTTAGTTTATGCAACCTTTCCTTCATTTTGACCAAGTAACTAGCCACATCTCGATCCTCCTCCTCTAGGGGAACCCTCTGTTCTTTTAATACATCTAGCATTCCCCCCCCCCCCCCCCCGGGCGGTATCCCATACATTAATTCAAATGGGGAGACCCCCCCAGAGAGGCCTGAATGTTTTCTCTGCACACATAGAGAGCAAATGGCAGCAGTATAATCCCACTCTTCATGGCAGGAACCCAACCCCTTTCTCAACAACATCTTCAGCGTTTTGTTGAATCTTTCAACAAGACCATTAGTCTGTGGGTGGTAAGCAGCTGTTCAGATATGCTGTATCCCGAAGGCCTCCCACACCTGAGCTAAGGTCCGTGACAGAAAATTTGTTCCCCTTTCGGTAATAACCTCTCGGGGAAACCGCACCTCGCAAAAGATATGAATTAGCTGTGCTGCAATAAATTTGGCGGAGGTGTTGCGGAGGGGCACTGCCCAAGGGTAACGAGTGGCCATGTCCATAACCACTAGGATATAGGAAAACTCCCTCCTAGACCTCACAATAGGACCAATCATATCCATGGCTAAATGGGTAACAGGAGTTCCTATACGGGGTAGCGGCTGTAAGGGCACCCTTCCTGGAACCCGCTCTGACACTCTCTGGCACTGAGCACAGGAGCTATAAAATTGCTCCATCCCTTTGTATACCCCAGGCCAATAAAACCGGCTCAGCACCTGCCTGAGGGTATTCTGAGTCTCTTTATGACCCCCCAAAAGATGATCATGAAATATTCATATCACCAGGTCCCTGAACCCCTGAGGTATCACCAACTGTTTCTGCAGTTCCTCTGTCATGCCTAGATGGGACACCCGAAATAACAACCCTTTGTCCACGATGAAACGTGGAAAACTAGCCTCCCCCTCTTGCCCTGCCCGTTCCCAGGCATATTGTAAAGTGGGGTCAGCCCCCTGCTTCTTAGAAAAAAAGGGGAAATCTCTCCACCACCTGTTCTGGGTCCCCTGGAAAATCCCCCTGACTGAGAAGATCCTGACAATGCTGCCTCATTCGCTCCTGAGTTCTTTTTGCTCTCGAGAGCCCCTCCTCGTCTTCCCAGGACTCCCCAAGACATCCCCCTGAAATGGAAAAAACTTGTGCTAATGACATTTCCTGGTCTTTTGCCTGCTTCTCCTGTGCTTGGGTGGGCACTAATCCCTGCTTCTCTGCCAGGTAGCGGGGGAAAGAGGCCCAGTTCCGTCCCAAAATGAGATCCTGTGGAAGCCTCGGAAGCACCGCCACCCAAACCTGAAGGACCTCTCCCTGATCCTGAATCTCCACCAGGCGAAGTGGGTACCTTGAAGAGGCTCCATGTATGCACTGAATGGATACTGACCTGACGCCTCTCATTACCTGCCTTCCCATTTTCTTACAATCCTGTCCCACAGACCTTGGGAGCACATAGTTTGATCTGCCCCAGAGTCTAATAGCCCTTCCACTGGGACTCCCCCAATCACTACCCTATTACTTGTATATAGAAAAAAAATACAACATTTTGAATGGTCAGGTTTCCCCAATACAGTAGCCCCTTTCTCAAGGAAATCCCTCTTCCACATGCCAAGTTTAGAGAGTACAGAACTCCCAACTGGAGCCATTACACTAACAGCTGAAGCCCTAGCCTTCTAGGAGTGGGGGAAAGCTGAAAGCGATTATCAAAAAGATGTTCAATCTGGAAGAGGAAGAGGGTGAAGTATGAATTTAGGATAGTTATTGCGGGGGAACCTCAGAAAGATGATGATACACTACTTCCGTGAATGCAGAATTTCATATGTAAGGTCTGGAAGGCTATTCAAATTAGCCTTCCAACTTTGCTCCCATAAATGTCGTTCAGGGACAGAAAGGTTTCTCTTTCTTGTGGGGCAGGACCCAAGCATCAAAGATGAATGCAAGCAAGCACTATATTAAACAGCAGCAGTTATTCTGCTGCTAAATATAATCTGTTCTGACAGTGCTAATTGTAATTTTCAGAACAAATAGGGCATCTGCACAAATCTGGAACGGTGTATACATTCTACCTAAAAAGTTAATTTCCTGCAACTTGTCAGATTCTTAAACTTAAGATTTCCAATCAAACTCCCACAATGCATTTTTCAACCTTTTTTTATTGGCTTTCCTTTCCTGATTTTACAGAAAATTAATGGAGTATAAGATGCACTCTTTGAAAACTGCACACCAAACAGAACTGCCTTACTGCAGACTGCGAATTATAACTGGCCCTGTGTATTTACAGTCTCCACATTGCTCTCAGTTGGTTTGCTCCTGTGAAGGTGGCTGGCTACGCTCACACATTACTCCCAAATCCTGGCTCTCTGTGGTAGAAACAGGGACTTCTTTTGTTGTTTCAGCGAGAACGCCAACATTCAAAGGAATAGGAGGTGGGATACAGGGAATCCCTCGCAGAAAGCTAGAAGAGATGAATTGAGGCAGCGGAGGGCAGTAACCTTGTCGAAAATCTCCACTTGCATCTTGCAATGCTCCCTGGTTGCTGTGGAGGGGTCTTCCACTTCGGTGGAAGACAATGCCTGAAGACGTAGCTGGTCCCCTGTAGGTCTGCTGACTAACAGCAAAACTAACTGGGAAAGGCTGATAGTGATACATACTGGAGTATGCAGGGTACACCTTTGGAGGCTCTCTCTCCAGGTAGTCTGGATTAATTATGCATTCTTGAGGTAAAACAGAATGACCTTCGCTATTTCAGAATAGAACGCCACTTCCTTTTCTTTTCGGTTTGGGTATCTAGTAAAATGCCACAGCCGTTGTTTTATTATTATTTGCCACTTCAGGTAGTCGGGCTTTATGTTTCAATATTTTTATTGATGACAATTCAGAGCAAAAATACACCAAATGGTATAAAATTATAGAAATACAAAAATACAAATAGAAATTATGCTCTGCTATGCAAACGTTGCACAATTGAACATCAAACTTTTCTTCCCACCTTTATCCCCCACCCCTTCTCTAAGGTGATTCGAGAGTTCTGTATTGGGGAGCATCACAGGTCTAACCCTTTTTATCAAATTAGAAATATAACAGTTAAAACAATTGTAACACCCACTTTTTCAAACTGTAACAATGACCTGGTCATCAGGTTAATACTTGCTTCCATCTCCTCCCTTCCCCTCTCCCCCTTCCTCGCTCCCCTCTTATGCCTTCTACCAGATTGAGTGGCTTAACAGTTCAAAATGTAACTTCGTCCCTTTGTGGGGAGAGTGAGCCAGAGAGCCTCCCACCGGGCTCTGAACCGAGCTCCAGGGATACTCTCCATCTATTAGATTGTAAGCTGTTTGAGCAGGGACTGTCTTTCTTCTATGTTTGTGCAGCGCTGCGTACGCTTTGTAGCGCTTTAGAAATGCTAAATAGTAGTAGTAATCTCCCTGACCCCACATCTGTCAATCCTCACCTGATGAATCAGCTGTATTCTCCACAATTGCAAGGAGGGGCCCGAAGAGGAGATCCAGGACTTTAAGATAGCAACTATTCCAAAAAATATGGCCATCCCCATGAAGCCCTTGAACCCTGTCGGGGCCAGAGCCATGAACTTGTATTGGTTAAAATGAAGCAGCGGGTGCCTTACCAATGAGCATCCCCACATATCCTCTACCGCCCCCAACAGTGACCCCCAAAACCGCCTCGCAGCCGGTCAGGACCAGAACGCATGACCTAGTGTTGCCATATTTTCCCCACACTTCAGGCAAATCCACACTCCGTTATTTTTGCCCTAAAGGCCCTTCATGGTGAAATGTGCAATTGGAGAAGAAAATAATAGACTTTTTCTCGTTGTGGAATTGACAGGCGTTGGGTGTATAATTTCTTGATGTTTTCTTTAAATAGCTCCGCTGAAATTTCACATCCAAGGTCTCTTGACCAATTACCCGCCAGCCGGGCATACTCCAGTTCAGCCATGGTGTCTTTCAGTTGCTGGTGATGGAACTTTAATGACACTGATTGTTGGGAGCCCAGAGAGAACGTCTCCAATAAAATATCGGTGACGTCTTCTGTTAAACCCGTCCATGCCAAAGATGAGATGTAGTGGCTTAACTGAAAATATGCAAAATAGTGCCTGGGGGGAATCCATAATTCTCAATTAGGGCTTCAAGGGAATTCATATGTCCTTCCTCATCCAGAACCTGAGCCAGATAAATAATCCCTCTTTTGCCCATAAGGTGAATACGCTAGAACCCTGACCTGGTGGGAAAGCCAGATTGTTGCAGATCATGAGAAAGGGGGAGGATATTGCTGAGAGATGATGGCGACGACACAACCAGTGCCATGCCGCTCTCATGGCCGCCAGCAACGGATGCCTGTGAAAGGCATGTATAGGCAGAGTACCCCCTGAGTGAAGTAACAACTAAAATGTATCCCAGGGAACAGTGATGTTTTAAGCGGAATTAAGGAGAACTCAGACGTGCTCCTGAACCAGTCATTTATATGCCTCATCGTGGAAGCCACCGTGAGGGCTCTAATGCTCAATAGTCCCATCCCTCCACTCTCCCGCAGTGCCACCATCACAGCCAGGGGAAGTCTAGGGCGTTTCCCATTCCACAGAAAAGACTGAGTTAGTCGGTCTCGTGCCCTGTCATCCTTCCACGACAGAAATAGAGGCAGCTGCTGAAACACGTAAAGCCATTTGGGTACCAGTATCATATTAAACAGAGTGATCGTGCCCCAGAGGATCAAAGGGAGAGCCTGCCAAACTGTCAGCTTTGCTTTGTTATCTCTAGCAAAGGATGCACATTAGCTGTATAAAGAGAGTTCAAGTCCCTAGTCAGAAACACTCCCAGATATTTCAAAGCTGCGTCTTCCAACCTCAAGGGAAATCTTCCACCCCAGGACTTCTGCAAAGTCTCATCCATGGCGAGGCCGCATGACTTTTGTAGATTACTACTACTACTACTACTATTTAGCATTTCTATAGCGCTACAAGGCGTATGCAGCGCTGCACAAACATAGAAGAAAGACAGTCCCTGCTCAAAGAGCTTACAATCTAATAGACAAAAAATAAAGTAAGCAAATCAAATCAATTAATGTGTACAGGAAGGAGGAGAGGAGGGTAGGTGGAGGCGAGTGGTTACAAGTCAACAGCAATGTTAAAGAGGTGGGCTTTCAGTCTAGATTTAAAGGTGGCCAAGGATGGGGCAAGACGTAGGGGCTCAGGAAGTTTATTCCAGGCGTAGGGTGCAGCGAGACAGAAGGCGCAAAGTCTGGAGTTGGCAGTAGTGGAGAAGGGAACAGATAAGAAGGATTTATCCATGGAGCGGAGTGCACGGGAAGGGGTGTAGGGAAGGACGAGTGTGGAGAGATACTGGGGAGCAGCAGAATGAGTACATTTATAGGTTAGTAGAAGAAGTTTGAACAGGATGCGAAAACGGATAGGGAGCCAGTGAAGCAACTTGAAGAGAGGGGTAGTATGAGTAAAGTGACCCTGGCGGAAGACGAGATGGGCAGCAGAATTTTGAACCCATTGGAGAGGGGAGAGGTGACTAAGTGGGAAGCCAGCAGGAAGCAGATTGCAGTAGTCTAAATGAGAGGTGACAAGGGTGTGGATGAGGGTTTTGGTAGTGTGCTCGGAAAGAAAGGGGCGGATTTTACGGATGTTGTAAAGAAAGAAACGACAGGTCTTGGCGATCTGCTGGATATGAGCAGAGAAGGAGAGAGAAGATTAAGAGAAAACCCAATAAAGTTCCAAAGTAGGCTATGAGGGCTAAGGCCTGCTGAAGAGAGGGCTCTGGGTCAGAAAGGAGCAGCATAATGTTATCCACATAAGCCAAAGCCACCATCTCCTCAGCGCCCACCTCAATTCTATGAACCTCGGGAGAATTATTTAGCAAGCGGATCAGGGGCTCCAGGAAAATATCAAAGAGGAAGGGAGACAGAGGGCAACCCTGTCGAGCCCCCTCTCAACTCTAAACCACTCCGTTCTGCCTCCATTGACCACTATCTGGGCCCCCACTCCCATATAAAGTGCCCTTAATGCCGTCAGAAACCATCCCGGGAGCCCAATCCAGTCTAACACCTGAAAGCAATATCCCCAGTTTACATGGTCAAGGCCTTTGCCGCATCCAAACTCACCAGCATTGCCGGGTTGCCCCTATACCTACTTTGTGCCATTGACAAAAGAATTCTCCTTACATGACAAACTGAATGCCGTTTAGGGATCACAAGACCGGTGCTCTACAGTGGCAAGCCCAGACGTCTACCCCTCGCGCTCGTGCCCGAATTTCTTCTACCTGCGAACCTTTACCGGGACTAAGGAGATAACTAGCATGCCTGGAATATTAAAATCCATGAAACGCAAACGGCATGGATGGCTGCTGCGAAGATTTCAGGAGCTGCCTCCCGATAGCCAAGCCGGGCTCAAACCACAAAGTGAAACCCTCACGTTTTTTGTTTTGTTTACCGTGCACCGCTGCTACTGGGAAGGGGGTTGCTCGCACTGCGCCTTCGCTACCTCTGCTACTGTCAGGGCCGGGACGTCACGAGGCCCGATAGCTGATGTCCGAATCGGGCACTTCCGCGCCTTTGATTAGTGTAGGCTGTAAAGGAGAGAAGCTGTTTCCTGCAGTCTGATGCCCGGACGCCAAAAGAGGACGTCCAGGCTCCGTTTTAGGGTTATATACCCTTTTCTTTTCCCAACCCACCCCAGCGGGGTGCTGTTGCGCAGCGGGAAAATTCCCGCTGCACCCTGCTCGCACCCCGCTGGGATCTTCGCGCATGCCCCCTTGGGGTACGGCGCCATGTTAGTGGGGGGGCACTGCGCCTTGCTTGAAGCAACAACATATTTTCTCTCACTCTTTGATTTTTTTTATTTTTTATTTTTGACATGAACCACAAAATCATTTTATTTGTTTTAATACAGAAAATATTTGCAATGAAATATGAAAAATACAGTCAATTACTCTGCATTTGTCACTGTTCCAGTGAGTTCAGGTCTGGCAATCATGAACATTTTAGCAACTGATCCAAATTAACAGAAGTTACTAAACTATAACCCTCAAAAACTAATGAATCTATTCAAAACCAGGTTAACACTAAAGATATCGTGGCAGCCCTTTGACCCAGCTCTGCTTCTTGGGCTTATCTGTAGATACACAATGGCTTGGAGCAAACTTGCATAAATGGACAGTATTAAGTTGACTGCAAAAGTCCAAATCTATTTCATTCTTCTTCCCCTCAAAGATGTCAAAGCAAAGATGGAGAGAGGTAAAATTCCCTGTTTCCTCTCGTCACCAGCCTCCCTCATATCATACCACTATAAATACTAAAACAATTGTCCATTCGTTTATCAGGTACCCAGGGCAAGAGTTTTAAAAACATTAGAATTTAATTTCTAGTAAAGTAATGGGATGCATGGTATGACAGGGAACTTCTTTAAACCTCTCCTTAAGAGAAATGCAAAAAGGCAGTTTGACCCCCATCCAAAAGTCCCCCCCCCCCCCCCCCCACTTTCTAATGTCAACTGCTGTTTCTTGCCTGAGGAGATGCTTGTGTAAATCAGGTGGACTGATGTCAGCAAATTTTCAAATGTTTCAGTCACTCTAGGGATTGTGAAAATCCACTCAATCCTAAGATTCCCAGGATCCCACCCCTCTCCCAAATTTCAAAAGCCTCTGCCATGGAAATCTAGCTTCTCCTCAGTATGCTGGAAGAGCCAGGTCCATGTATGATGCATGTTCACCAACAAACAGGATGATGGGCCATACTAAAGAAAGGGAGAAAAAATATACAGTCGTTCCTACTTTCAAAAAACCCTATAGTAGCATAAAAAAATGGGATCCTATAGCTCTGGTCTCTGAGCCCTGCAGGCCTACAAGCTACATGTTCATTTGGTAGAACAGTACTGTTAGTTACCAGGTTAATAGGAACCTTTCAGGCATTCAGTTTCCACCCTGTCTTACATGCCTTCTCTCTCAAATAGGTGGTTATACCTATAATGTAGTCACAGCCACATCTAAGAGAAGATTCAAAAAGTTTTGCCCAGTGCCCTCATTAAGCAGAAACCATTAGAAGTAAAAATGTTCTTCTGTGTCAAATTATTTATGGAATGTTAAAGAACGTGGTTATCTGGTTTGCCTATATCACAATTTGTTATTATCTAGGAATCTGAGTCCATAGTTATCAGGCATTGCCGTCTTTGGCAAAATCTCAACTATTGTGGGACTCTCTTTTGCTTCCAGATACCTCCTGAGGTTCCACTCGGAGAAGCACAGTGATATATCTCTTTCAGAGCACAACATGACACAATATCAACCCTACATCAAGTTTTGAATCTGCTTATTTAGAAAGAAGATCTGTAGAATCAAAGAATTCAAGAAAAGCTTTCTAACATTACACAGAAGATCTGATTTGAGGCCAAACGGCATTCTCTTAAACTGATAAAGTCCCATAGGAGTGGAGAAAGCTGTCTTGGGCCTGGCCTCAGCTGTGAAAGGGATCTGCCAGTATCCCTTGGTCAAGTCTAACATGGATAGGTACTTGGCAGTTCCCAACCGGTCCAGGAGCTCATGAATACGCGGCATTGGGTAGGCATCAGCAATGGAAAGGGCATTAACCTGCCGAAAGTCGATGCAAAACCGCCAAGTACCATCCGACTTGGGCACCAGTACCACCGGACTTGACCAAGGGCTAAAAGACTCTTCAATGACCCCAAAATCAAGCATCTCCTATACCTGACGGACTACCTCCTGTTTTTTTGGAGGCGAGAGCCAGTGGGGTCTCTGCTTAACCACCTTCCCTGGCTGAGAAATATATCATGCATAATAAGATGTGTTTTCCTCGGGCAGGGAGTCAGAACATCCTGAAACTCCGTCAGGAGTGCCTGAACTTCTTTCCGCTGCCCCTCAGTCAGTGTAGTCGCAATCTGGGGCTCCCTGGACTTAAATATTTCTTTAATCTGGGGGCCCAACTCTTCCTCAGCCTCTACCATTCCTTGGCTCCAAAACCCCCTCATCTCCTGCCAAGGCTTAAGAACATTCACGTGATATGTCTGGTCTGTACCCTGCTCATTTCTCACCAAATAGGTTACAGGCCCCAGCTTCCTCACGATGGTAGCCGGACCCCGCCAATGCCCGGTGAACTTGTGAGGAAAATCTGGGACTAATATCAACACTCTGTCCCCTACCTCAAACACCCTCTCCACACTCTTCCTTTCATAATAGGTTTTCTGGTAGTCCTGACTCCTCTCCCAATGCTGCTGGGCACCGTCACTTAGTTTATGCAACCTTTCCTTCATTTTGACCAAGTAACTAGCCACATCTCGATCCTCCTCCTCTAGGGGAACCCTCTGTTCTTTTAATACATCTAGCATTCCCCCCCCCCCGGGCAGTATCCCATACATTAATTCAAATGGGGAGACCCCCCCCAGAGAGGCCTGAATGTTTTCTCTGCACACATAGAGAGCAAATGGCAGCAGTATAATCCCACTCTTCATGGCAGGAACCCAACCCCTTTCTCAACAACATCTTCAGCGTTTTGTTGAATCTTTCAACAAGACCATTAGTCTGTGGGTGGTAAGCAGCTGTTCAGATATGCTGTATCCCGAAGGCCTCCCACACCTGAGCTAAGGTCCGTGACAGAAAATTTATTCCCCTTTCGGTAATAACCTCTCGGGGAAACCGCACCTCGCAAAAGATATGAATTAGCTGTGCTGCAATAAATTTGGCGGAGGTGTTGCGGAGGGGCACTGCCCAAGGGTAACGAGTGGCCATGTCCATAACCACTAGGATATAGGAAAACTCCCTCCTAGACCTCACAATAGGACCAATCATATCCATGGCTAAATGGGTAACAGGAGTTCCTATACGGGGTAGCGGCTGTAAGGGCACCCTTCCTGGAACCCGCTCTGACACTCTCTGGCACTGAGCACAGGAGCTATAAAATTGCTCCATCCCTTTGTATACCCCAGGCCAATAAAACCGGCTCAGCACCTGCCTGAGGGTATTCTGAGTCTCTTTATGACCCCCCAAAAGATGATCATGAAATATTCATATCACCAGGTCCCTGAACCCCTGAGGTATCACCAACTGTTTCTGCAGTTCCTCTGTCATGCCTAGATGGGACACCCGAAATAACAACCCTTTGTCCACGATGAAACGTGGAAAACTAGCCTCCCCCTCTTGCCCTGCCCGTTCCCAGGCATATTGTAAAGTGGGGTCAGCCCCCTGCTTCTTAGAAAAAAAGGGGAAATCTCTCCACCACCTGTTCTGGGTCCCCTGGAAAATCCCCCTGACTGAGAAGATCCTGACAATGCTGCCTCATTCGCTCCTGAGTTCTTTTTGCTCTCGAGAGCCCCTCCTCGTCTTCTCAGGACTCCCCAAGACATCCCCCTGAAATGGAAAAAACTTGTGCTAATGACATTTCCTGGTCTTTTGCCTGCTTCTCCTGTGCTTGGGTGGGCACTAATCCCTGCTTCTCTGCCAGGTAGCGGGGGAAAGAGGCCCAGTTCCGTCCCAAAATGAGATCCTGTGGAAGCCTCGGAAGCACCGCCACCCAAACCTGAAGGACCTCTCCCTGATCCTGAATCTCCACCAGGCGAAGTGGGTACCTTGAAGAGGCTCCATGTATGCACTGAATGGATACTGACCTGACGCCTCTCATTACCTGCCTTCCCATTTTCTTACAATCCTGTCCCACAGACCTTGGGAGCACATAGTTTGATCTGCCCCAGAGTCTAATAGCCCTTCCACTGGGACTCCCCCAATCACTACCCTATTACTTGTATATAGAAAAAAAATACAACATTTTGAATGGTCAGGTTTCCCCAATACAGTAGCCCCTTTCTCAAGGAAATCCCTCTTCCACATGCCAAGTTTAGAGAGTACAGAACTCCCAACTGGAGCCATTACACTAACAGCTGAAGCCCTAGCCTTCTAGGAGTGGGGGAAAGCTGAAAGCGATTATCAAAAAGATGTTCAATCTGGAAGAGGAAGAGGGTGAAGTATGAATTTAGGATAGTTATTGCGGGGGAACCTCAGAAAGATGATGATACACTACTTCCGTGAATGCAGAATTTCATATGTAAGGTCTGGAAGGCTATTCAAATTAGCCTTCCAACTTTGCTCCCATAAATGTCGTTCAGGGACAGAAAGGTTTCTCTTTCTTGTGGGGCAGGACCCAAGCATCAAAGATGAATGCAAGCAAGCACTATATTAAACAGCAGTAGTTATTCTGCTGCTAAATATAATCTGTTCTGACAGTGCTAATTGTAATTTTCAGAACAAATAGGGCATCTGCACAAATCTGGAACGGTGTATACATTCTACCTAAAAAGTTAATTTCCTGCAACTTGTCAGATTCTTAAACTTAAGATTTCCAATCAAACTCCCACAATGCATTTTTCAACCTTTTTTTTTTGGCTTTCCTTTCCTGATTTTACAGAAAATTAATGGAGTATAAGATGCACTCTTTGAAAACTGCACACCAAACAGAACTGCCTTACTGCAGACTGCGAATTATAACTGGCCCTGTGTATTTACAGTCTCCACATTGCTCTCAGTTGGTTTGCTCCTGTGAAGGTGGCTGGCTACGCTCACACATTACTCCCAAATCCTGGCTCTCTGTGGTAGAAACAGGGACTTCTTTTGTTGTTTCAGCGAGAACGCCAACATTCAAAGGAATAGGAGGTGGGATACAGGGAATCCCTCGCAGAAAGCTAGAAGGGATGAATTGAGGCAGCGGAGGGCAGTAACCTTGTCGAAAATCTCCGCTTGCATCTTGCAATGCTCCCTGGTTGCTGTGGAGGGGTCTTCCACTTCGGTGGAAGACAATGCCTGAAGACGTAGCTGGTCCCCTGTAGGTCTGCTGACTAACAGCAAAACTAACTGGGAAAGGCTGATAGTGATACATACTGGAGTATGCAGGGTACACCTTTGGAGGCTCTCTCTCCAGGTAGTCTGGATTAATTATGCATTCTTGAGGTAAAACAGAATGACCTTCGCTATTTCAGAATAGAACGCCACTTCCTTTTCTTTTCGGTTTGGGTATCTAGTAAAATGCCACAGCCGTTGTTTTATTATTATTTGCCACTTCAGGTAGTCGGGCTTTATGTTTCAATATTTTTATTGATGACAATTCAGAGCAAAAATACACCAAATGGTATAAAATGATAGAAATACAAAAATACAAATAGAAATTATGCTCTGCTATGCAAACGTTGCACAATTGAACATCAAACTTTTCTTCCCACCTTTATCCCCCACCCCTTCTCTAAGGTGATTCGAGAGTTCTGTATTGGGGAGCATCACAGGTCTAACCCTTTTTATCAAATTAGAAATATAACAGTTAAAACAATTGTAACACCCACTTTTTCAAACTGTAACAATGACCTGGTCATCAAGTTAATACTTGCTTCCATCTCCCCCCTTCCCCTCTCCCCCTTCCTCGCTCCCCTCTTATGCCTTCTACCAGATTGAGTGGCTTAACAGTTCAAAATGTAACTTCGTCCCTTTGTGGGGAGAGTGAGCCAGAGAGCCTCCCACCGGGCTCTGAACCGAGCTCCAGGGATACTCTCCATCTATTAGATTGTAAGCTGTTTGAGCAGGGACTGTCTTTCTTCTATGTTTGTGCAGCGCTGCGTACGCTTTGTAGCGCTTTAGAAATGCTAAATAGTAGTAGTAGTAGTAGTAGTAATCTCCCTGACCCCACATCTGTCAATCCTCACCTGATGAATCAGCTGTATTCTCCACAATTGCAAGGAGGGGCCCGAAGAGGAGATCCAGGACTTTAAGATAGCAACTATTCCAAAAAATATGGCCATCCCCATGAAGCCCTTGAACCCTGTCGGGGCCAGAGCCATGAACTTGTATTGGTTAAAATGAAGCAGCGGGTGCCTTACCAATGAGCATCCCCACATATCCTCTACCTGCCCCCAACAGTGACCCCCAAAACCAGCCTCGCAGCCGGGCAGGACCAGAACGCATGACCTAGTGTTGCCATATTTTCCCCACACTTCAGGCAAATCCACACTCCGTTATTTTTGCCCTAAAGGCCCTTCATGGTGAAATGTGCAATTGGAGAAGAAAATAATAGACTTTTTCTCGTTGTGGAATTGACAGGCGTTGGGTGTATAATTTCTTGATGTTTTCTTTAAATAGCTCCGCTGAAATTTCACATCCAAGGTCTCTTGACCAATTACCCGCCAGCCGGGCATACTCCAGTTCAGCCATGGTGTCTTTCAGTTGCTGGTGATGGAACTTTAATGACACTGATTGTTGGGAGCCCAGAGAGAACGTCTCCAATAAAATATCGGTGACGTCTTCTGTTAAATCCGTCCATGCCAAGATGAGATGTAGTGGCTTAACTGAAAATATGCAAAATAGTGCCTGGGGGGAATCCCATAATTCTCAATTAGGGCTTCAAGGGAATTCATATGTCCTTCCTCATCCAGAACCTGAGCCAGATAAATAATCCCTCTTTTTGCCCATAAGGTGAATACGCTAGAACCTGACCTGGTGGGAAAGCCAGATTGTTGCAGATCATGAGAAAGGGGGAGGATATTGCTGAGAGATGATGGCGACGACACAACCAGTGCCATGCCGCTCTCATGGCCGCCAGCAACGGATGCCTGTGAAAGGCATGTATAGGCAGAGTACCCCCTGAGTGAAGTAAACAACTAAAATGTATCCCAGGGAACAGTGATGTTTTAAGCGGAATTAAGGAGAACTCAGACGTGCTCCTGAACCAGTCATTTATATGCCTCATCATGGAAGCCACCGTGAGGGCTCTAATGCTCAATAGTCCCATCCCTCCACTCTCCCGCAGTGCCACCATCACAGCCAGGGGAAGTCTAGGGCGTTTCCCATTCCACAGAAAAGACTGAGTTAGTCGGTCTCGTGCCCTGTCATCCTTCCACGACAGAAATAGAGGCAGCTGCTGAAACACGTAAAGCCATTTGGGTACCAGTATCATATTAAACAGAGTGATCCTGCCCCAGAGGATCAAAGGGAGAGCCTGCCAAACTGTCAGCTTTTGCTTTGTTATCTCTAGCAAAGGATGCACATTAGCTGTATAAAGAGAGTTCAAGTCCCTAGTCAGAAACACTCCCAGATATTTCAAAGCTGCGTCTTCCAACCTCAAGGGAAATCTTCCACCCCAGGACTTCTGCAAAGTCTCATCCATGGCGAGGCCGCATGACTTTTGTAGATTACTACTACTACTACTACTACTATTTAGCATTTCTATAGCGCTACAAGGCGTATGCAGCGCTGCACAAACATAGAAGAAAGACAGTCCCTGCTCAAAGAGCTTACAATCTAATAGACAAAAATAAAGTAAGCAAATCAAATCAATTAATGTGTACAGGAAGGAGGAGAGGAGGGTAGGTGGAGGCGAGTGGTTACAAGTCAACAGCAATGTTAAAGAGGTGGGCTTTCAGTCTAGATTTAAAGGTGGCCAAGGATGGGGCAAGACGTAGGGGCTCAGGAAGTTTATTCCAGGCGTAGGGTGCAGCGAGACAGAAGGCGCAAAGTCTGGAGTTGGCAGTAGTGGAGAAGGGAACAGATAAGAAGGATTTATCCATGGAGCGGAGTGCACGGGAAGGGGTGTAGGGAAGGACGAGTGTGGAGAGATACTGGGGAGCAGCAGAATGAGTACATTTATAGGTTAGTAGAAGAAGTTTGAACAGGATGCGAAAACGGATAGGGAGCCAGTGAAGCAACTTGAAGAGAGGGGTAGTATGAGTAAAGTGACCCTGGCGGAAGACGAGATGGGCAGCAGAATTTTGAACCGATTGGAGAGGGGAGAGGTGACTAAGTGGGAAGCCAGCAGGAAGCAGATTGCAGTAGTCTAAATGAGAGGTGACAAGGGTGTGGATGAGGGTTTTGGTAGTGTGCTCGGAAGAAAGGGGCGGATTTTACGGATGTTGTAAAGAAAGAAACGACAGGTCTTGGCGATCTGCTGGATATGAGCAGAGAAGGAGAGAGAAGATTAAGAGAAAAACCCAATAAAGTTCCAAAGTAGGCTATGAGGGCTAAGGCCTGCTGAAGAGAGGGCTCTGGGTCAGAAAGGAGCAGCATAATGTTATCCACATAAGCCAAAGCCACCATCTCCTCAGCGCCCACCTCAATTCTATGAACCTCGGGAGAATTATTTAGCAAGCGGATCAGGGGCTCCAGGAAAATATCAAAGAGGAAGGGAGACAGAGGGCAACCCTGTCGAGCCCCCTCTCAACTCTAAACCACTCCGTTCTGCCTCCATTGACCACTATCTGGGCCCCCCACTCCCATATAAAGTGCCCTTAATGCCGTCAGAAACCATCCCGGGAGCCCAATCCAGTCTAACACCTGAAAGAAATATCCCCAGTTTACATGGTCAAAGGCCTTTGCCGCATCCAAACTCACCAGCATTGCCGGGTTGCCCCTATACCTACTTTGTGCCATTGACAAAAGAATTCTCCTTACATGACAAACTGAGTGCCGTTTAGGGATCACAAGACCGGTGCTCTACAGTGGCAAGCCCAGACGTCTACCCCTCGCGCTCGTGCCCGAATTTCTTCTACCTGCGAACCTATACCGGGACTAAGGAGATAACTAGCATGCCTGGAATATTAAAATCCATGAAACGCAAACGGCATGGATGGCTGCTGCGAAGATTTCAGGAGCTGCCTCCCGATAGCCAAGCCGGGCTCAAACCACAAAGTGAAACCCTCACGTTTTTTGTTTTGTTTACCGTGCACCGCTGCTACTGGGAAGGGGGTTGCTCGCACTGCGCCTTCGCTACCTCTGCTACTGTCAGGGCCGGGACGTCACGAGGCCCGATAGCTGATGTCCGAATCGGGCACTTCCGCGCCTTTGATTAGTGTAGGCCGTAAAGGAGAGAAGCTGTTTCCTGCAGTCTGATGCCCGGACGCCAAAAGAGGACGTCCAGGCTCCGTTTTAGGGTTATATACCCTTTTCTTTCCCAACCCACCCCAGCGGGGTGCTGTTGCGCAGCGGGAAAATTCCCGCTGCACCCTGCTCGCACCCCGCTGGGATCTTCGCGCATGCCCCCTTGGGGTACGGCGCCATGTTAGTGGGGGGGGCACTGCGCCTTGCTTGAAGCAACAACATATTTTCTCTCACTCTTTGATTTTTTTATTTTTTATTTTTGACATGAACCACAAAATCATTTTATTTGTTTTAATACAGAAAATATTTGCAATGAAATATGAAAAATACAGTCAATTACTCTGCATTTGTCACTGTTCCAGTGAGTTCAGGTCTGGCAATCATGAACATTTCAGCAACTGATCCAAATTAACAGAAGTTACTAAACTATAACCCTCAAAAACTAATGAATCTATTCAAAACCAGGTTAACACTAAAAGATATCGTGGCAGCCCTTTGACCCAGCTCTGCTTCTTGGGCTTATCTGTAGATACACAATGGCTTGGAGCAAACTTGCATAAATGGACAGTATTAAGTTGACTGCAAAAGTCCAAATCTATTTCATTCTTCTTCCCCTCAAAGATGTCAAAGCAAAGATGGAGAGAGGTAAAATTCCCTGTTTCCTCTCGTCACCAGCCTCCCTCATATCATACCACTATAAATACTAAAACAATTGTCCATTAGTTTATCAGGTACCCAGGGCAAGAGTTTTAAAAACATTAGAATTTAATTTCTAGTAAGTAATGGGATGCATGGTATGACAGGGAACTTCTTTAAACCTCTCCTTAAGAGAAATGCAAAAAGGCAGTTTGACCCCCATCCAAAAGTCCCCCCCCCCCCCCCACACTTTCTAATGTCAACTGCTGTTTCTTGCCTGAGGAGATGCTTGTGTAAATCAGGTGGACTGATGTCAGCAAATTTTCAAATGTTTCAGTCACTCTAGGGATTGTGAAAATCCACTCAATCCTAAGATTCCCAGGATCCCACCCCTCTCCCAAATTTCAAAAGCCTCTGCCATGGAAATCTAGCTTCTCCTCAGTATGCTGGAAGAGCCAGGTCCATGTATGATGCATGTTCACCAACAAACAGGATGACGGGCCATACTAAAGAAAGGGAGAAAAAATATACAGTCGTTCCTACTTTCAAAAAAACCCTATAGTAGCATAAAAAAATGGGATCCTATAGCTCTGGTCTCTGAGCCCTGCAGGCCTACAAGCTACATGTTCATTTGGTAGAACAGTACTGTTAGTTACCAGGTTAATAGGAACCTTTCAGGCATTCAGTTTCCACCCTGTCTTACATGCCTTCTCTCTCAAATAGGTGGTTATACCTATAATGTAGTCACAGCCACATCTAAGAGAAGATTCAAAAAGTTTTGCCCAGTGCCCTCATTAAGCAGAAACCATTAGAAGTAAAAATGTTCTTCTGTGTCAAATTATTTATGGAATGTTAAAGAACGTGGTTATCTGGTTTGCCTATATCACAATTTGTTATTATCTAGGAATCTGAGTCCATAGTTATCAGGCATTGCCGTCTTTGGCAAAATCTCAACTATTGTGGGACTCTCTTTTGCTTCCAGATACCTCCTGAGGTTCCACTCGGAGAAGCACAGTGATATATCTCTTTCAGAGCACAACATGACACAATATCAACCCTACATCAAGTTTTGAATCTGCTTATTTGGAAAGAAGATCTGTAGAATCAAAGAATTCAAGAAAAGCTTTCTAACATTACACAGAAGATCTGATTTGAGGCCAAACGGCATTCTCTTAAACTGATAAAGACCCATAGGAGTGGAGAAAGCTGTCTTGGGCCTGGCCTCAGCTGTGAAAGGGATCTGCCAGTATCCCTTGGTCAAGTCTAACATGGATAGGTACTTGGCAGTTCCCAACCGGTCCAGGAGCTCATGAATACACGGCATTGGGTAGGCATCAGCAATGGAAAGGGCATTAACCTGCCGAAAGTCGATGCAAAACCGCCAAGTACCATCCGACTTGGGCACCAGTACCACCGGACTTGACCAAGGGCTAAAAGACTCTTCAATGACCCCAAAATCAAGCATCTCCTATACCTGACGGACTACCTCCTGTTTTTTTGGAGGCGAGAGCCAGTGGGGTCTCTGCTTAACCACCTTCCCTGGCTGAGAAATAATATCATGCATAATAAGATGTGTTTTCCCCGGGCAGGGAGTCAGAACATCCTGAAACTCCGTCAGGAGTGCCTGAACTTCTTTCCGCTGCCCCTCAGTCAGTGTAGTCGCAATCTGGGGCTCCCTGGACTTAAATATTTCTTTAATCTGGGGGCCCAACTCTTCCTCAGCCTCTACCATTCCTTGGCTCCAAAACCCCCTCATCTCCTGCCAAGGCTTAAGAACATTCACGTGATATGTCTGGTCTGTACCCTGCTCATTTCTCACCAAATAGGTTACAGGCCCCAGCTTCCTCACGATGGTAGCCGGACCCCGCCAATGCCCGGTGAACTTGTGAGGAGAATCTGGGACTAATATCAACACTCTGTCCCCTACCTCAAACACCCTCTCCACACTCTTCCTTTCATAATAGGTTTTCTGGTAGTCCTGACTCCTCTCCCAATGCTGCTGGGCACCGTCACTTAGTTTATGCAACCTTTCCTTCATTTTGACCAAGTAACTAGCCACATCTCGATCCTCCTCCTCTAGGGGAACCCTCTGTTCTTTTAATACATCTAGCATTCCCCCCCCACCCCCGGGCGGTATCCCATACATTAATTCAAATGGGGAGACCCCCCCAGAGAGGCCTGAATGTTTTCTCTGCACACATAGAGAGCAAATGGCAGCAGTATAATCCCACTCTTCATGGCAGGAACCCAACCCCTTTCTCAACAACATCTTCAGCGTTTTGTTGAATCTTTCAACAAGACCATTAGTCTGTGGGTGGTAAGCAGCTGTTCAGATATGCTGTATCCCGAAGGCCTCCCACACCTGAGCTAAGGTCCGTGACAGAAAATTTGTTCCCCTTTCGGTAATAACCTCTCGGGGAAACCGCACCTCGCAAAAGATATGAATTAGCTGTGCTGCAATAAATTTGGCGGAGGTGTTGCGGAGGGGCACTGCCCAAGGGTAAGGAGGGGCCATGTCCATAACCACTAGGATATAGGAAAACTCCCTCCTAGACCTCACAATAGGACCAATCATATCCATGGCTAAATGGGTAACAGGAGTTCCTATACGGGGTAGCGGCTGTAAGGGCACCCTTCCTGGAACCCGCTCTGACACTCTCTGGCACTGAGCACAGGAGCTATAAAATTGCTCCATCCCTTTGTATACCCCAGGCCAATAAAACCGGCTCAGCACCTGCCTGAGGGTATTCTGAGTCTCTTTATGACCCCCCAAAAGATGATCATGAAATATTCATATCACCAGGTCCCTGAACCCCTGAGGTATCACCAACTGTTTCTGCAGTTCCTCTGTCATGCCTAGATGGGACACCCGAAATAACAACCCTTTGTCCACGATGAAACGTGGAAAACTAGCCTCCCCCTCTTGCCCTGCCCGTTCCCAGGCATATTGTAAAGTGGGGTCAGCCCCCTGCTTCTTAGAAAAAAAGGGGAAATCTCTCCACCACCTGTTCTGGGTCCCCTGGAAAATCCCCCTGACTGAGAAGATCCTGACAATGCTGCCTCATTCGCTCCTGAGTTCTTTTTGCTCTCGAGAGCCCCTCCTCGTCTTCCCAGGACTCCCCAAGACATCCCCCTGAAATGGAAAAACTTGTGCTAATGACATTTCCTGGTCTTTTGCCTGCTTCTCCTGTGCTTGGGTGGGCACTAATCCCTGCTTCTCTGCCAGGTAGCGGGGGAAAGAGGCCCAGTTCCGTCCCAAAATGAGATCCTGTGGAAGCCTCGGAAGCACCGCCACCCAAACCTGAAGGACCTCTCCCTGATCCTGAATCTCCACCAGGCGAAGTGGGTACCTTGAAGAGGCTCCATGTATGCACTGAATGGATACTGACCTGACGCCTCTCATTACCTGCCTTCCCATTTTCTTACAATCCTGTCCCACAGACCTTGGGAGCACATAGTTTGATCTGCCCCAGAGTCTAATAGCCCTTCCACTGGGACTCCCCCAATCACTACCCCATTACTTGTATATAGAAAAAAAATACAACATTTTGAATGGTCAGGTTTCCCCAATACAGTAGCCCCTTTCTCAAGGAAATCCCTCTTCCACATGCCAAGTTTAGAGAGTACAGAACTCCCAACTGGAGCCATTACACTAACAGCTGAAGCCCTAGCCTTCTAGGAGTGGGGGAAAGCTGAAAGCGATTATCAAAAAGATGTTCAATCTGGAAGAGGAAGAGGGTGAAGTATGAATTTAGGATAGTTATTGCGGGGGAACCTCAGAAAGATGATGATACACTACTTCCGTGAATGCAGAATTTCATATGTAAGGTCTGGAAGGCTATTCAAATTAGCCTTCCAACTTTGCTCCCATAAATGTCGTTCAGGGACAGAAAGGTTTCTCTTTCTTGTGGGGCAGGACCCAAGCATCAAAGATGAATGCAAGCAAGCACTATATTAAACAGCAGCAGTTATTCTGCTGCTAAATATAATCTGTTCTGACAGTGCCAATTGTAATTTTCAGAACAAATAGGGCATCTGCACAAATCTGGAACGGTGTATACATTCTACCTAAAAAGTTAATTTCCTGCAACTTGTCAGATTCTTAAACTTAAGATTTCCAATCAAACTCCCACAATGCATTTTTCAACCTTTTTTTTTTGGCTTTCCTTTCCTGATTTTACAGAAAATTAATGGAGTATAAGATGCACTCTTTGAAAACTGCACACCAAACAGAACTGCCTTACTGCAGACTGCGAATTATAACTGGCCCTGTGTATTTACAGTCTCCACATTGCTCTCAGTTGGTTTGCTCCTGTGAAGGTGGCTGGCTACGCTCACACATTACTCCCAAATCCTGGCTCTCTGTGGTAGAAACAGGGACTTCTTTTGTTGTTTCAGCGAGAACGCCAACATTCAAAGGAATAGGAGGTGGGATACAGGGAATCCCTCGCAGAAAGCTAGAAGGGATGAATTGAGGCAGCGGAGGGCAGTAACCTTGTCGAAAATCTCCGCTTGCATCTTGCAATGCTCCCTGGTTGCTGTGGAGGGGTCTTCCACTTCGGTGGAAGACAATGCCTGAAGACGTAGCTGGTCCCCTGTAGGTCTGCTGACTAACAGCAAAACTAACTGGGAAAGGCTGATAGTGATACATACTGGAGTATGCAGGGTACACCTTTGGAGGCTCTCTCTCCAGGTAGTCTGGATTAATTATGCATTCTTGAGGTAAAACAGAATGACCTTCGCTATTTCAGAATAGAACGCCACTTCCTTTTCTTTTCGGTTTGGGTATCTAGTAAAATGCCACAGCCGTTGTTTTATTATTATTTGCCACTTCAGGTAGTCGGGCTTTATGTTTCAATATTTTTATTGATGACAATTCAGAGCAAAAATACACCAAATGGTATAAAATTATAGAAATACAAAAATACAAATAGAAATTATGCTCTGCTATGCAAACGTTGCACAATTGAACATCAAACTTTTCTTCCCACCTTTATCCCCCACCCCTTCTCTAAGGTGATTCGAGAGTTCTGTATTGGGGAGCATCACAGGTCTAACCCTTTTTATCAAATTAGAAATATAACAGTTAAAACAATTGTAACACCCACTTTTTCAAACTGTAACAATGACCTGGTCATCAGGTTAATACTTGCTTCCATCTCCCCCCTTCCCCTCTCCCCCTTCCTCGCTCCCCTCTTATGCCTTCTACCAGATTGAGTGGCTTAACAGTTCAAAATGTAACTTCGTCCCTTTGTGGGGAGAGTGAGCCAGAGAGCCTCCCACCGGGCTCTGAACCGAGCTCCAGGGATACTCTCCATCTATTAGATTGTAAGCTGTTTGAGCAGGGACTGTCTTCCTTCTATGTTTGTGCAGCGCTGCGTACGCTTTGTAGCGCTTTAGAAATGCTAAATAGTAGTAGTAGTAGTAATCTCCCTGACCCCACATCTGTCAATCCTCACCTGATGAATCAGCTGTATTCTCCACAATTGCAAGGAGGGGCCCGAAGAGGAGATCCAGGACTTTAAGATAGCAACTATTCCAAAAAATATGGCCATCCCCATGAAGCCCTTGAACCCTGTCGGGGCCAGAGCCATGAACTTGTATTGGTTAAAATGAAGCAGCGGGTGCCTTACCAATGAGCATCCCCACATATCCTCTACCGCCCCCAACAGTGACCCCCAAACCGCCTCGCAGCCGGGCAGGACCAGAACGCATGACCTAGTGTTGCCATATTTTCCCCACACTTCAGGCAAATCCACACTCCGTTATTTTTGCCCTAAAGGCCCTTCATGGTGAAATGTGCAATTGGAGAAGAAAATAATAGACTTTTTCTCGTTGTGGAATTGACAGGCGTTGGGTGTATAATTTCTTGATGTTTTCTTTAAATAGCTCCGCTGAAATTTCACATCCAAGGTCTCTTGACCAATTACCCGCCAGCCGGGCATACTCCAGTTCAGCCATGGTGTCTTTCAGTTGCTGGTGATGGAACTTTAATGACACTGATTGTTGGGAGCCCAGAGAGAACGTCTCCAATAAAATATCGGTGACGTCTTCTGTTAAATCCGTCCATGCCAAAGATGAGATGTAGTGGCTTAACTGAAAATATGCAAAATAGTGCCTGGGGGGAATCCCATAATTCTCAATTAGGGCTTCAAGGGAATTCATATGTCCTTCCTCATCCAGAACCTGAGCCAGATAAATAATCCCTCTTTTTGCCCATAAGGTGAATACGCTAGAACCCTGACCTGGTGGGAAAGCCAGATTGTTGCAGATCATGAGAAAGGGGGAGGATATTGCTGAGAGATGATGGCGACGACACAACCAGTGCCATGCCGCTCTCATGGCCGCCAGCAACGGATGCCTGTGAAAGGCATGTATAGGCAGAGTACCCCCTGAGTGAAGTAAACAACTAAAATGTATCCCAGGGAACAGTGATGTTTTAAGCGGAATTAAGGAGAACTCAGACGTGCTCCTGAACCAGTCATTTATATGCCTCATCATGGAAGCCACCGTGAGGGCTCTAATGCTCAATAGTCCCATCCCTCCACTCTCCCGCAGTGCCACCATCACAGCCAGGGGAAGTCTAGGGCGTTTCCCATTCCACAGAAAAGACTGAGTTAGTCGGTCTCGTGCCCTGTCATCCTTCCACGACAGAAATAGAGGCAGCTGCTGAAACACGTAAAGCCATTTGGGTACCAGTATCATATTAAACAGAGTGATCCTGCCCCAGAGGATCAAAGGGAGAGCCTGCCAAACTGTCAGCTTTTGCTTTGTTATCTCTAGCAAAGGATGCACATTAGCTGTATAAAGAGAGTTCAAGTCCCTAGTCAGAAACACTCCCAGATATTTCAAAGCTGCGTCTTCCAAACTCAAGGGAAATCTTCCACCCCAGGACTTCTGCAAAGTCTCATCCATGGCGAGGCCGCATGACTTTTGTAGATTACTACTACTACTACTACTATTTAGCATTTCTATAGCGCTACAAGGCGTATGCAGCGCTGCACAAACATAGAAGAAAGACAGTCCCTGCTCAAAGAGCTTACAATCTAATAGACAAAAAATAAAGTAAGCAAATCAAATCAATTAATGTGTACAGGAAGGAGGAGAGGAGGGTAGGTGGAGGCGAGTGGTTACAAGTCAACAGCAATGTTAAAGAGGTGGGCTTTCAGTCTAGATTTAAAGGTGGCCAAGGATGGGGCAAGACGTAGGGGCTCAGGAAGTTTATTCCAGGTGTAGGGTGCAGCGAGACAGAAGGCCCAAAGTCTGGAGTTGGCAGTAGTGGAGAAGGGAACAGATAAGAAGGATTTATCCATGGAGCGGAGTGCACGGGAAGGGGTGTAGGGAAGGACGAGTGTGGAGAGATACGGGGGAGCAGCAGAATGAGTACATTTATAGGTTAGTAGAAGAAGTTTGAACAGGATGCGAAAACGGATAGGGAGCCAGTGAAGCAACTTGAAGAGAGGGGTAGTATGAGTAAAGTGACCCTGGCGGAAGACGAGATGGGCAGCAGAATTTTGAACCGATTGGAGAGGGGAGAGGTGACTAAGTGGGAAGCCAGCAGGAAGCAGATTGCAGTAGTCTAAATGAGAGGTGACAAGGGTGTGGATGAGGGTTTTGGTAGTGTGCTCGGAAAGAAAGGGGCGGATTTTACGGATGTTGTAAAGAAAGAAACGACAGGTCTTGGCGATCTGCTGGATATGAGCAGAGAAGGAGAGAGAAGATTAAGAGAAAAACCCAATAAAGTTCCAAAGTAGGCTATGAGGGCTAAGGCCTGCTGAAGAGAGGGCTCTGGGTCAGAAAGGAGCAGCATAATGTTATCCACATAAGCCAAAGCCACCATCTCCTCAGCGCCCACCTCAATTCTATGAACCTCGGGAGAATTATTTAGCAAGCGGATCAGGGGCTCCAGGAAAATATCAAAGAGGAAGGGAGACAGAGGGCAACCCTGTCGAGCCCCCTCTCAACTCTAAACCACTCCGTTCTGCCTCCATTGACCACTATCTGGGCCCCCACTCCCATATAAAGTGCCCTTAATGCCGTCAGAAACCATCCCGGGAGCCCAATCCAGTCTAACACCTGAAAGAAATATCCCCAGTTTACATGGTCAAAGGCCTTTGCCGCATCCAAACTCACCAGCATTGCCGGGTTGCCCCTATACCTACTTTGTGCCATTGACAAAAGAATTCTCCTTACATGACAAACTGAATGCCGTTTAGGGATCACAAGACCGGTGCTCTACAGTGGCAAGCCCAGACGTCTACCCCTCGCGCTCGTGCCCGAATTTCTTCTACCTGCGAACCTATACCGGGACTAAGGAGATAACTAGCATGCCTGGAATATTAAAATCCATGAAACGCAAACGGCATGGATGGCTGCTGCGAAGATTTCAGGAGCTGCCTCCCGATAGCCAAGCCGGGCTCAAACCACAAAGTGAAACCCTCACGTTTTTTGTTTTGTTTACCGTGCACCGCTGCTACTGGGAAGGGGGTTGCTCGCACTGCGCCTTCGCTACCTCTGCTACTGTCAGGGCCGGGACGTCACGAGGCCCGATAGCTGATGTCCGAATCGGGCACTTCCGCGCCTTTGATTAGTGTAGGCCGTAAAGGAGAGAAGCTGTTTCCTGCAGTCTGATGCCCGGACGCCAAAAGAGGACGTCCAGGCTCCGTTTTAGGGTTATATACCCTTTTCTTTTCCCAACCCACCCCAGCGGGGTGCTGTTGCGCAGCGGGAAAATTCCCGCTGCACCCTGCTCGCACCCCGCTGGGATCTTCGCGCATGCCCCCTTGGGGTACAGCGCCATGTTAGTGGGGGGGCACTGCGCCTTGCTTGAAGCAACAACATATTTTCTCTCACTCTTTGATTTTTTTTATTTTTTATTTTTGACATGAACCACAAAATCATTTTATTTGTTTTAATACAGAAAATATTTGCAATGAAATATGAAAAATACAGTCAATTACTCTGCATTTGTCACTGTTCCAGTGAGTTCAGGTCTGGCAATCATGAACATTTCAGCAACTGATCCAAATTAACAGAAGTTACTTAACTATAACCCTCAAAAACTAATGAATCTATTCAAAACCAGGTTAACACTAAAAGATATCGTGGCAGCCCTTTGACCCAGCTCTGCTTCTTGGGCTTATCTGTAGATACACAATGGCTTGGAGCAAACTTGCATAAATGGACAGTATTAAGTTGACTGCAAAAGTCCAAATCTATTTCATTCTTCTTCCCCTCAAAGATGTCAAAGCAAAGATGGAGAGAGGTAAAATTCCCTGTTTCCTCTCGTCACCAGCCTCCCTCATATCATACCACTATAAATACTAAAACAATTGTCCATTAGTTTATCAGGTACCCAGGGCAAGAGTTTTAAAAACATTAGAATTTAATTTCTAGTAAAGTAATGGGATGCATGGTATGACAGGGAACTTCTTTAAACCTCTCCTTAAGAGAAATGCAAAAAGGCAGTTTGACCCCCATCCAAAAGTCCCCCCCCCCCACCCCCCCACTTTCTAATGTCAACTGCTGTTTCTTGCCTGAGGAGATGCTTGTGTAAATCAGGTGGACTGATGTCAGCAAATTTTCAAATGTTTCAGTCACTCTAGGGATTGTGAAAATCCACTCAATCCTAAGATTCCCAGGATCCCACCCCTCTCCCAAATTTCAAAAGCCTCTGCCATGGAAATCTAGCTTCTCCTCAGTATGCTGGAAGAGCCAGGTCCATGTATGATGCATGTTCACCAACAAACAGGATGACGGGCCATACTAAAGAAAGGGAGAAAAAATATACAGTCGTTCCTACTTTCAAAAAAACCCTATAGTAGCATAAAAAAATGGGATCCTATAGCTCTGGTCTCTGAGCCCTGCAGGCCTACAAGCTACATGTTCATTTGGTAGAACAGTACTGTTAGTTACCAGGTTAATAGGAACCTTTCAGGCATTCAGTTTCCACCCTGTCTTACATGCCTTCTCTCTCAAATAGGTGGTTATACCTATAATGTAGTCACAGCCACATCTAAGAGAAGATTCAAAAAGTTTTGCCCAGTGCCCTCATTAAGCAGAAACCATTAGAAGTAAAAATGTTCTTCTGTGTCAAATTATTTATGGAATGTTAAAGAACGTGGTTATCTGGTTTGCCTATATCACAATTTGTTATTATCTAGGAATCTGAGTCCATAGTTATCAGGCATTGCCGTCTTTGGCAAAATCTCAACTATTGTGGGACTCTCTTTTGCTTCCAGATACCTCCTGAGGTTCCACTCGGAGAAGCACAGTGATATATCTCTTTCAGAGCACAACATGACACAATATCAACCCTACATCAAGTTTTGAATCTGCTTATTTAGAAAGAAGATCTGTAGAATCAAAGAATTCAAGAAAAGCTTTCTAACATTACACAGAAGATCTGATTTGAGGCCAAACGGCATTCTCTTAAACTGATAAAGTCCCATAGGAGTGGAGAAAGCTGTCTTGGGCCTGGCCTCAGCTGTGAAAGGGATCTGCCAGTATCCCTTGGTCAAGTCTAACATGGATAGGTACTTGGCAGTTCCCAACCGGTCCAGGAGCTCATGAATACACGGCATTGGGTAGGCATCAGCAATGGAAAGGGCATTAACCTGCCGAAAGTCGATGCAAAACCGCCAAGTACCATCCGACTTGGGCACCAGTACCACCGGACTTGACCAAGGGCTAAAAGACTCTTCAATGACCCCAAAATCAAGCATCTCCTATACCTGACGGACTACCTCCTGTTTTTTTGGAGGCGAGAGCCAGTGGGGTCTCTGCTTAACCACCTTCCCTGGCTGAGAAATAATATCATGCATAATAAGATGTGTTTTCCTCGGGCAGGGAGTCAGAACATCCTGAAACTCCGTCAGGAGTGCCTGAACTTCTTTCCGCTGCCCCTCAGTCAGTGTAGTCGCAATCTGGGGCTCCCTGGACTTAAATATTTCTTTAATCTGGGGGCCCAACTCTTCCTCAGCCTCTACCATTCCTTGGCTCCAAAACCCCCTCATCTCCTGCCAAGGCTTAAGAACATTCACGTGATATGTCTGGTCTGTACCCTGCTCATTTCTCACCAAATAGGTTACAGGCCCCAGCTTCCTCACGATGGTAGCCGGACCCCGCCAATGCCAGGTGAACTTGTGAGGAAAATCTGGGACTAATATCAACACTCTGTCCCCTACCTCAAACACCCTCTCCACACTCTTCCTTTCATAATAGGTTTTCTGGTAGTCCTGACTCCTCTCCCAATGCTGCTGGGCACCGTCACTTAGTTTATGCAACCTTTCCTTCATTTTGACCAAGTAACTAGCCACATCTCGATCCTCCTCCTCTAGGGGAACCCTCTGTTCTTTTAATACATCTAGCATTCCCCCCCCCCCCCGGGCAGTATCCCATACATTAATTCAAATGGGGAGACCCCCCCAGAGAGGCCTGAATGTTTTCTCTGCACACATAGAGAGCAAATGGCAGCAGTATAATCCCACTCTTCATGGCAGGAACCCAACCCCTTTCTCAACAACATCTTCAGCGTTTTGTTGAATCTTTCAACAAGACCATTAGTCTGTGGGTGGTAAGCAGCTGTTCAGATATGCTGTATCCCGAAGGCCTCCCATACCTGAGCTAAGGTCCGTGACAGAAAATTTGTTCCCCTTTCGGTAATAACCTCTCGGGGAAACCGCACCTCGCAAAAGATATGAATTAGCTGTGCTGCAATAAATTTGGCGGAGGTGTTGCGGAGGGGCACTGCCCAAGGGTAAGGAGGGGCCATGTCCATAACCACTAGGATATAGGAAAACTCCCTCCTAGACCTCACAATAGGACCAATCATATCCATGGCTAAATGGGTAACAGGAGTTCCTATACGGGGTAGCGGCTGTAAGGGCACCCTTCCTGGAACCCGCTCTGACACTCTCTGGCACTGAGCACAGGAGCTATAAAATTGCTCCATCCCTTTGTATACCCCAGGCCAATAAAACCGGCTCAGCACCTGCCTGAGGGTATTCTGAGTCTCTTTATGACCCCCCAAAAGATGATCATGAAATATTCATATCACCAGGTCCCTGAACCCCTGAGGTATCACCAACTGTTTCTGCAGTTCCTCTGTCATGCCTAGATGGGACACCCGAAATAACAACCCTTTGTCCACGATGAAACGTGGAAAACTAGCCTCCCCCTCTTGCCCTGCCCGTTCCCAGGCATATTGTAAAGTGGGGTCAGCCCCCTGCTTCTTAGAAAAAAAGGGGAAATCTCTCCACCACCTGTTCTGGGTCCCCTGGAAAATCCCCCTGACTGAGAAGATCCTGACAATGCTGCCTCATTCGCTCCTGAGTTCTTTTTGCTCTCGAGAGCCCCTCCTCGTCTTCCCAGGACTCCCCAAGACATCCCCCTGAAATGGAAAAACTTGTGCTAATGACATTTCCTGGTCTTTTGCCTGCTTCTCCTGTGC
Organism: Microcaecilia unicolor; assembly: GCF_901765095.1. NCBI lineage: Eukaryota > Metazoa > Chordata > Amphibia > Gymnophiona > Siphonopidae > Microcaecilia > Microcaecilia unicolor. Next base: position 598,705,774 of record NC_044032.1, read on the forward strand.
TTGGGTGGGCACTAATCCCTGCTTCTCTGCCAGGTAGCGGGGGAAAGAGGCCCAGTTCCGTCCCAAAATGAGATCCTGTGGAAGCCTCGGAAGCACCGCCACCCAAACCTGAAGGACCTCTCCCTGATCCTGAATCTCCACCAGGCGAAGTGGGTACCTTGAAGAGGCTCCATGTATGCACTGAATGGATACTGACCTGACGCCTCTCATTACCTGCCTTCCCATTTTCTTACAATCCTGTCCCACAGACCTTGGGAGCACATAGTTTGATCTGCCCCAGAGTCTAATAGCCCTTCCACTGGGACTCCCCCAATCACTACCCCATTACTTGTATATAGAAAAAAAATACAACATTTTGAATGGTCAGGTTTCCCCAATACAGTAGCCCCTTTCTCAAGGAAATCCCTCTTCCACATGCCAAGTTTAGAGAGTACAGAACTCCCAACTGGAGCCATTACACTAACAGCTGAAGCCCTAGCCTTCTAGGAGTGGGGGAAAGCTGAAAGCGATTATCAAAAAGATGTTCAATCTGGAAGAGGAAGAGGGTGAAGTATGAATTTAGGATAGTTATTGCGGGGGAACCTCAGAAAGATGATGATACACTACTTCCGTGAATGCAGAATTTCATATGTAAGGTCTGGAAGGCTATTCAAATTAGCCTTCCAACTTTGCTCCCATAAATGTCGTTCAGGGACAGAAAGGTTTCTCTTTCTTGTGGGGCAGGACCCAAGCATCAAAGATGAATGCAAGCAAGCACTATATTAAACAGCAGCAGTTATTCTGCTGCTAAATATAATCTGTTCTGACAGTGCCAATTGTAATTTTCAGAACAAATAGGGCATCTGCACAAATCTGGAACGGTGTATACATTCTACCTAAAAAGTTAATTTCCTGCAACTTGTCAGATTCTTAAACTTAAGATTTCCAATCAAACTCCCACAATGCATTTTTCAACCTTTTTTTTTTGGCTTTCCTTTCCTGATTTTACAGAAAATTAATGGAGTATAAGATGCACTCTTTGAAAACTGCACACCAAACAGAACTGCCTTACTGCAGACTGCGAATTATAACTGGCCCTGTGTATTTACAGTCTCCACATTGCTCTCAGTTGGTTTGCTCCTGTGAAGGTGGCTGGCTACGCTCACACATTACTCCCAAATCCTGGCTCTCTGTGGTAGAAACAGGGACTTCTTTTGTTGTTTCAGCGAGAACGCCAACATTCAAAGGAATAGGAGGTGGGATACAGGGAATCCCTCGCAGAAAGCTAGAAGGGATGAATTGAGGCAGCGGAGGGCAGTAACCTTGTCGAAAATCTCCGCTTGCATCTTGCAATGCTCCCTGGTTGCTGTGGAGGGGTCTTCCACTTCGGTGGAAGACAATGCCTGAAGACGTAGCTGGTCCCCTGTAGGTCTGCTGACTAACAGCAAAACTAACTGGGAAAGGCTGATAGTGATACATACTGGAGTATGCAGGGTACACCTTTGGAGGCTCTCTCTCCAGGTAGTCTGGATTAATTATGCATTCTTGAGGTAAAACAGAATGACCTTCGCTATTTCAGAATAGAACGCCACTTCCTTTTCTTTTCGGTTTGGGTATCTAGTAAAATGCCACAGCCGTTGTTTTATTATTATTTGCCACTTCAGGTAGTCGGGCTTTATGTTTCAATATTTTTATTGATGACAATTCAGAGCAAAAATACACCAAATGGTATAAAATTATAGAAATACAAAAATACAAATAGAAATTATGCTCTGCTATGCAAACGTTGCACAATTGAACATCAAACTTTTCTTCCCACCTTTATCCCCCACCCCTTCTCTAAGGTGATTCGAGAGTTCTGTATTGGGGAGCATCACAGGTCTAACCCTTTTTATCAAATTAGAAATATAACAGTTAAAACAATTGTAACACCCACTTTTTCAAACTGTAACAATGACCTGGTCATCAGGTTAATACTTGCTTCCATCTCCCCCCTTCCCCTCTCCCCCTTCCTCGCTCCCCTCTTATGCCTTCTACCAGATTGAGTGGCTTAACAGTTCAAAATGTAACTTCGTCCCTTTGTGGGGAGAGTGAGCCAGAGAGCCTCCCACCGGGCTCTGAACCGAGCTCCAGGGATACTCTCCATCTATTAGATTGTAAGCTGTTTGAGCAGGGACTGTCTTCTTCTATGTTTGTGCAGCGCTGCGTACGCTTTGTAGCGCTTTAGAAATGCTAAATAGTAGTAGTAGTAGTAGTAATCTCCCTGACCCCACATCTGTCAATCCTCACCTGATGAATCAGCTGTATTCTCCACAATTGCAAGGAGGGGCCCGAAGAGGAGATCCAGGACTTTAAGATAGCAACTATTCCAAAAAATATGGCCATCCCCATGAAGCCCTTGAACCCTGTCGGGGCCAGAGCCATGAACTTGTATTGGTTAAAATGAAGCAGCGGGTGCCTTACCAATGAGCATCCCCACATATCCTCTACTGCCCCCAACAGTGACCCCCAAAACCGCCTCGCAGCCGGGCTGCCGGGCAGGACCAGAACGCATGACCTAGTGTTGCCATATTTTCCCCACACTTCAGGCAAATCCACACTCCGTTATTTTTGCCCTAAAGGCCCTTCATGGTGAAATGTGCAATTGGAGAAGAAAATAATAGACTTTTTCTCGTTGTGGAATTGACAGGCGTTGGGTGTATAATTTCTTGATGTTTTCTTTAAATAGCTCCGCTGAAATTTCACATCCAAGGTCTCTTGACCAATTACCCGCCAGCCGGGCATACTCCAGTTCAGCCATGGTGTCTTTCAGTTGCTGGTGATGGAACTTTAATGACACTGATTGTTGGGAGCCCAGAGAGAACGTCTCCAATAAAATATCGGTGACGTCTTCTGTTAAACCCGTCCATGCCAAAGATGAGATGTAGTGGCTTAACTGAAAATATGCAAAATAGTGCCTGGGGGGAATCCCATAATTCTCAATTAGGGCTTCAAGGGAATTCATATGTCCTTCCTCATCCAGAACCTGAGCCAGATAAATAATCCCTCTTTTTGCCCATAAGGTGAATACGCTAGAACCCTGACCTGGTGGGAAAGCCAGATTGTTGCAGATCATGAGAAAGGGGGAGGATATTGCTGAGAGATGATGGCGACGACACAACCAGTGCCATGCCGCTCTCATGGCCGCCAGCAACGGATGCCTGTGAAAGGCATGTATAGGCAGAGTACCCCCTGAGTGAAGTAAACAACTAAAATGTATCCCAGGGAACAGTGATGTTTTAAGCGGAATTAAGGAGAACTCAGACGTGCTCCTGAACCAGTCATTTATATGCCTCATCGTGGAAGCCACCGTGAGGGCTCTAATGCTCAATAGTCCCATCCCTCCACTCTCCCGCAGTGCCACCATCACAGCCAGGGGAAGTCTAGGGCGTTTCCCATTCCACAGAAAAGACTGAGTTAGTCGGTCTCGTGCCCTGTCATCCTTCCACGACAGAAATAGAGGCAGCTGCTGAAACACGTAAAGCCATTTGGGTACCAGTATCATATTAAACAGAGTGATCGTGCCCCAGAGGATCAAAGGGAGAGCCTGCCAAACTGTCAGCTTTTGCTTTGTTATCTCTAGCAAAGGATGCACATTAGCTGTATAAAGAGAGTTCAAGTCCCTAGTCAGAAACACTCCCAGATATTTCAAAGCTGCGTCTTCCAACCTCAAGGGAAATCTTCCACCCCAGGACTTCTGCAAAGTCTCATCCATGGCGAGGCCGCATGACTTTTGTAGATTACTACTACTACTACTACTATTTAGCATTTCTATAGCGCTACAAGGCGTATGCAGCGCTGCACAAACATAGAAGAAAGACAGTCCCTGCTCAAAGAGCTTACAATCTAATAGACAAAAAATAAAGTAAGCAAATCAAATCAATTAATGTGTACAGGAAGGAGGAGAGGAGGGTAGGTGGAGGCGAGTGGTTACAAGTCAACAGCAATGTTAAAGAGGTGGGCTTTCAGTCTAGATTTAAAGGTGGCCAAGGATGGGGCAAGACGTAGGGGCTCAGGAAGTTTATTCCAGGTGTAGGGTGCAGCGAGACAGAAGGCGCAAAGTCTGGAGTTGGCAGTAGTGGAGAAGGGAACAGATAAGAAGGATTTATCCATGGAGCGGAGTGCACGGGAAGGGGTGTAGGGAAGGACGAGTGTGGAGAGATACTGGGGAGCAGCAGAATGAGTACATTTATAGGTTAGTAGAAGAAGTTTGAACAGGATGCGAAAACGGATAGGGAGCCAGTGAAGCAACTTGAAGAGAGGGGTAGTATGAGTAAAGTGACCCTGGCGGAAGACGAGATGGGCAGCAGAATTTTGAACCGATTGGAGAGGGGAGAGGTGACTAAGTGGGAAGCCAGCAGGAAGCAGATTGCAGTAGTCTAAATGAGAGGTGACAAGGGTGTGGATGAGGGTTTTGGTAGTGTGCTCGGAAAGAAAGGGGCGGATTTTACGGATGTTGTAAAGAAAGAAACGACAGGTCTTGGCGATCTGCTGGATATGAGCAGAGAAGGAGAGAGAAGATTAAGAGAAAAACCCAATAAAGTTCCAAAGTAGGCTATGAGGGCTAAGGCCTGCTGAAGAGAGGGCTCTGGGTCAGAAAGGAGCAGCATAATGTTATCCACATAAGCCAAAGCCACCATCTCCTCAGCGCCCACCTCAATTCTATGAACCTCGGGAGAATTATTTAGCAAGCGGATCAGGGGCTCCAGGAAAATATCAAAGAGGAAGGGAGACAGAGGGCAACCCTGTCGAGCCCCCTCTCAACTCTAAACCACTCCGTTCTGCCTCCATTGACCACTATCTGGGCCCCCACTCCCATATAAAGTGCCCTTAATGCCGTCAGAAACCATCCCGGGAGCCCAATCCAGTCTAACACCTGAAAGAAATATCCCCAGTTTACATGGTCAAAGGCCTTTGCCGCATCCAAACTCACCAGCATTGCCGGGTTGCCCCTATACCTACTTTGTGCCATTGACAAAAGAATTCTCCTTACATGACAAACTGAATGCCGTTTAGGGATCACAAGACCGGTGCTCTACAGTGGCAAGCCCAGACGTCTACCCCTCGCGCTCGTGCCCGAATTTCTTCTACCTGCGAACCTATACCTAAGGAGATAACTAGCATGCCTGGAATATTAAAATCCATGAAACGCAAACGGCATGGATGGCTGCTGCGAAGATTTCAGGAGCTGCCTCCCGATAGCCAAGCCGGGCTCAAACCACAAAGTGAAACCCTCACGTTTTTTGTTTTGTTTACCGTGCACCGCTGCTACTGGGAAGGGGGTTGCTCGCACTGCGCCTTCGCTACCTCTGCTACTGTCAGGGCCGGGACGTCACGAGGCCCGATAGCTGATGTCCGAATCGGGCACTTCCGCGCCTTTGATTAGTGTAGGCCGTAAAGGAGAGAAGCTGTTTCCTGCAGTCTGATGCCCGGACGCCAAAAGAGGACGTCCAGGCTCCGTTTTAGGGTTATATACCCTTTTCTTTTCCCAACCCACCCCAGCGGGGTGCTGTTGCGCAGCGGGAAAATTCCCGCTGCACCCTGCTCGCACCCCGCTGGGATCTTCGCGCATGCCCCCTTGGGGTACAGCGCCATGTTAGTGGGGGGGCACTGCGCCTTGCTTGAAGCAACAACATATTTTCTCTCACTCTTTGATTTTTTTTATTTTTTATTTTTGACATGAACCACAAAATCATTTTATTTGTTTTAATACAGAAAATATTTGCAATGAAATATGAAAAATACAGTCAATTACTCTGCATTTGTCACTGTTCCAGTGAGTTCAGGTCTGGCAATCATGAACATTTCAGCAACTGATCCAAATTAACAGAAGTTACTAAACTATAACCCTCAAAAACTAATGAATCTATTCAAAACCAGGTTAACACTAAAAGATATCGTGGCAGCCCTTTGACCCAGCTCTGCTTCTTGGGCTTATCTGTAGATACACAATGGCTTGCAGCAAACTTGCATAAATGGACAGTATTAAGTTGACTGCAAAAGTCCAAATCTATTTCATTCTTCTTCCCCTCAAAGATGTCAAAGCAAAGATGGAGAGAGGTAAAATTCCCTGTTTCCTCTCGTCACCAGCCTCCCTCATATCATACCACTATAAATACTAAAACAATTGTCCATTAGTTTATCAGGTACCCAGGGCAAGAGTTTTAAAAACATTAGAATTTAATTTCTAGTAAAGTAATGGGATGCATGGTATGACAGGGAACTTCTTTAAACCTCTCCTTAAGAGAAATGCAAAAAGGCAGTTTGACCCCCATCCAAAAGTCCCCCCCCCCCCCCCCCCCACTTTCTAATGTCAACTGCTGTTTCTTGCCTGAGGAGATGCTTGTGTAAATCAGGTGGACTGAGGTCAGCAAATTTTCAAATGTTTCAGTCACTCTAGGGATTGTGAAAATCCACTCAATCCTAAGAGTCCCAGGATCCCACCCCTCTCCCAAATTTCAAAAGCCTCTGCCATGGAAATCTAGCTTCTCCTCAGTATGCTGGAAGAGCCAGGTCCATGTATGATGCATGTTCACCAACAAACAGGATGATGGGCCTTACTAAAGAAAGGGAGAAAATATACAGTCGTTCCTACTTTCAAAAAACCCTATAGTAGCATAAACAAAATGGGATCCTATAGCTCTGGTCTCTGAGACCTGCAGGCCTACAAGCTACATGTTCATTTAGTAGAACAGTACTGTTAGTTACCAGGTTAATAGGAACCTTTCAGGCATTCAGTTTCCACCCTGTCTTACATGCCTTCTCTCTCAAATAGGTGGTTATACCTATAATGTAGTCACAGCCACATCTAAGAGAAGATTCAAAAAGTTTTGCCCAGTGCCCTCATTAAGCAGAAACCATTAGAAGTAAAAATGTTCTTCTGTGTCAAATTATTTATGGAATGTTAAAGAACGTGGTTATCTGGTTTGCCTATATCACAATTTGTTATTATCTAGGAATCTGAGTCCATAGTTATCAGGCATTGCCGTCTTTGGCAAAATCTCAACTATTGTGGGACTCTCTTTTGCTTCCAGATACCTCCTGAGGTTCCACTCGGAGAAGCACAGTGATATATCTCCTTCAGAGCACAACATGACACAATATCAACCCTACATCAAGTTTTGAATCTGCTTATTTAGAAAGAAGATCTGTAGAATCAAAGAATTCAAGAAAAGCTTTCTAACATTACACAGAAGAGCTGATTTGAGGCCAAACGGCATTCTCTTAAACTGATAAAGTCCCATAGGAGTGGAGAAAGCTGTCTTGGGCCTGGCCTCAGCTGTGAAAGGGATCTGCCAGTATCCCTTGGTCAAGTCTAACATGGATAGGTACTTGGCAGTTCCCAACCGGTCCAGGAGCTCATGAATACGTGGCATTGGGTAGGCATCAGCAATGGAAAGGGCATTAACCTGCCGAAAGTCGATGCAAAACCACCAAGTACCATCCGACTTGGGCACCAGTACCACCGGACTTGACCAAGGGCTAAAAGACTCTTCAATGACCCCAAAATCAAGCATCTCCTATACCTGATGGACTACCTCCTGTTTTTTTGGAGGCGAGAGCCAGTAGGGTCTCTGCTTGACCACCTTCCCTGGCTGAGAAATAATATCATGCATAATAAGATGTGTTTTCCCCGGGCAGGGAGTCAGAACATCCTGAAACTCTGTCAGGAGTACCTGAACTTCTTTCCGCTGCCCCTCAGTCAGTGTAGTCGCAATCTGGGGCTCCCTGGACTTAAATATTTCTTTAATCTGGGGGCCCAACTCTTCCTCAGCCTCTACCAGTCCTTGGCTCCAAAACCCCCTCCTCTCCTGCCAAGGCTTAAGAACATTCACGTGATATGTCTGGTCTGTACCCTGCTCATTTCTCACCAAATAGGTTACAGGCCCCAGCTTCCTCACGATGGTAGCAGGACCCCGCCAATGCCCAGTGAACTTGTGAGGAGAATCTGGGACTAATATCAACACTCTGTCCCTACCTCAAACACCCTCTCCACACTCTTCCTTTCATAATAGGTTTTCTGGTAGTCCTGACTCCTCTCCCAATGCTGCTGGGCACCGTCACTTAGTTTATGCAACCTTTCCTTCATTTTGACCAAGTAACTAGCCACATCTCGATCCTCCTCCTCTATGGGAACCCTCTGTTCTTTTAATACATCTAGCATTCTCCCCCCGGGGCGGTATCCCATACATTAATTCAAATGGGGAGACCCCCCCCCCCCAGAGAGGCCTGAATGTTTTCTCTGCACACATAGAGAGCAAATGGCAGCAGTATAATCCCACTCTTCATGGCAGGAACCCAACCCCTTTCTCAACAACATCTTCAGCGTTTTGTTGAATCTTTCAACAAGACCATTAGTCTGTGGGTGGTAAGCAGCTGTTCGGATATGCTGTATCCCGAAGGCCTCCCACACCTGAGCTAAGGTCTGTGACAGAAAATGTGTTCCCCTGTCGGTAATAACCTCTCGGGGAAACCGCACCTCGCAAAAGATATGAATTAGCTGTGCCGCAATAAATTTGGTGGAGGTGTTGCGGAGGGGAACTGCCCAAGGGTAACGAGTAGCCATGTCCATAACCACTAGGATATAGGAAAACTCCCTCCTAGACCTCACAATAGGACCAATCATATCCATGGCTAAATGGGTAACAGGAGTTCCTATACGGGGTAGCGGCTGTAAGGGCACCCTTCCTGGAACCCGCTCTGACACTCTCTGGCACTGAGCACAGGAGCTACAAAATTGCTCTACCCCTTTGTATACCCCAGGCCAATAAAACCGGCTCAGCACCTGCCTGAGGGTATTCTGAGTCCCTTTATGACCCCCCAAAAGATGATCATGAGATATTCGTATCACCAGGTCCCTGAACCCCTGAGGTATCACCAACTGTTTCTGCAGTTCCCTTGTCATGCCTAGATGGGACACCCAAAATAACCACCCTTTGTCCACGATGAAACATGGAAAACTAGCCTCCCCCTCTTGCCCTGCCCGTTCCCAGGCATATTGTAAAGTGGGGTCAGCCCCCTGCTTCTTAGAAAAAAAGGGGAAATCTCTCCACCACCTGTTCTGGGTCCCCTGGAAAATCCCCCTGACTGAGAAGATCCTGACAATGCTGCCTCCTTCGCTCCTGAGTTCTTTTTTCTTTTGAGATCCCCTCCTCGTCTTCCCAGGACTCCCAAAGACATCCCCCTGAAATGAAAAAACTTGTGCTAATGACATTTCCTGGTCTTTTGCCTGCCTCTCCTGTGCTTGGGTGGACACTAATACCTGCTTCTCTCCCAGGTAGCGGGGGAAAGAGGCCCAGTCCTGGCCCAAAATGAGATCCTGTGGAAGCCTTGGAAGCACCACCACCCAAACCCGAAGGACCTCTCCCTGATCCTGAAACTCCACCAGGCGAACTGGGTACCTTGAAGAGGCTCCATGGATACTGAATGGATACTGACCTGGCGCCTCTCATTACCTGCCCCTCCCCCTTTTCTTACAATCCGGTCCCACAGACCCTGGGAGCACATAATTTGATCCGCCCCAGAGTCTAATAGCCCTTCCACTGGGACTCCCCCAATCACTACCCCATTACTTGTACATAGAAAAAAATACAACATTTTGAATGGTCAGGTTCCCCCAATACAGTAGCTCCTTTCTCAAGGAAATCCCTCTTCCACATGCCAGGTTTAGAGAGTACAGAACTCCCAACTGGAACCATTATACTAACAGCTGAAGCCCTAGCCTTCTAGGAGTGGGGGAAAGCTGAAAGCGATTATCAAAAAGATGTTCAATCTGGAAGAGGAAGAGGGTGAAGTATGAATTTAGGATAGTTATTGCGGAGGAACCTCAGAAAGATGATGATACACTACTTCCGTGAATGCAGAATTTCATATGCAAGGTCTGGAAGGCTATTCAAATTAGCCTTCCAACTTTGCTCCCATAAATGTCATTCAGGGACAGAAAGGTTTCTCTTTCTTGTGGGGCAGGACCCAAGCATCAAAGATGAATACAAGCAAGCACTATATTAAATAGCAGCAGTTATTCTGCTGCTAAATATAATCTGTTCTGACAGTGCCAAATGTAATTTTCAGAACAAATAGGGCATCTGCACAAGTCTGGAACGGTGTATACATTCTACCTAAAAAGTTAATTCCCTATAACTTGTCAGATTCTTAAACTTAAGATTTCCAATCAAACCCCCACAATGCATTTTTCAACCTTTTTTTATTGGCTTTCCTTTCCTGATTTTACAGAAAATTAATGGAGTATAAGATGCACTCTTTGAAAACTGCACACCAAACAGAACTGCCTTACTGCAGACTGCGAATTATAACTGGCCCTGTGTATTTACAGTCTCCACATTACTCTCAGTTGGTTTGCTCCTGTGAAGGTGGCTGGCTACGCTCACACATTACTCCCAAATCCTGGCTCTCTGTGGTAGAAGCAGGGACTTCTTTTGTTGTTTCAGCGAGAACGCCAACATTCAAAGGAATAGGAGGTGGGATACAGGGAATCCCTCGCAGAAAGCTAGAAGGGATGAACTGAGGCAGCGGAGGGCAGTAACTTTGTCGAAAATCTCCGCTTGCATCTTGCAATGCTTCCTGGTTGCTGTGGAGGGGTCTTCCTTCTTATCCTTCCACTTATCATAAGGAATATAATAATTTGGACAGGTGAGGCAATAGGGTTTCTGTCTCCCAACACTTACTCCAAGATACAGTGGACCAGCCATTCCCAAAATATAGTGTGACAGAATAGACAGAAAGAACAGAGAAATTAGAGAGGACAGGGAGAATGTTTCTTTTAAAGGAAAGGTCTTTATTACTTACCAATTTTAGATGATAACAAGGCAATAAGGCAATAAAGCAATTAGGCAAAATAATCAAAGTAATTAGAGTAATCAGAATAACCAGAGTAATCAGGTAATAACAAAGCAATCAGGCAGGTAACAAATAGTAAAGAAATCAGGCCACAGCAATTTGTTATGGGAGGGAGAGAAGGAGACCTCTGTGATGAAGAGCAATCGGTTGATCATCTCAGCCCTCCGACTAGATATAACACAACTGTGCCTTATATACAGTGGATTGGGCTTTGCTCAAGGAACACAAGACATGGAGGAGGATTTAGATCCGGAGGTGATAGTGATATCTCTGGGCCCAAGAGAGCCAAAGCTCCTCCTTTGGCTCTCAAAGCGAGATCATCCATTCCGGCTTGTGGAAAACTCGTCACATACCAATCGATTGTCTGCTGGATCAGGGAGAATGTCCTGGTCGATGGCAGAAGACCTTTTACCATCCCCTTTCTTTTGGTGTGAGGCATATTGATGAGGAAATAATAATAGGAATGCCAGCAGCAGATCCGCTCGAAGCGCTAACGTGTTCAGGACGCCGTCTTGGCACTGCCCCCTCCCCTGCATTCAACCCCAGCCTACTTTTAATGGCAGCAATATCCTGTCCATAGTCCAAGGCTTGGGCCGGGGACATGGCCCTATAGGCCGCTAAAGCCTCCCCAGGTAAACAGCCGGCCAGCCTCACAGCCCACTGCTCTAGTGGCCATTTTATGGCCCTTGCAATACGCTCAAAAGTCACTATAAAGTCCTCCACATCATCCTTTTCTCCCATCTTGCCCAAAGACAAAGACCCATAGGTAGCAAGTCATACCGCCATAGGGGAATACTCAGAAATAAGGGGTGCTGCGACTTTCTGTATCAAGTCCTCCATCACCTGCATCTGGGCTTGCAGGGCTTTTAAAAGGGGTCCCTGCTGCTCCCTCGGAGCCTCCATCACCTGGTGTAAAGCCTGCTGTGAGCCTTCCTTTTGCTTCTGAAATTGGGCTGCCATCCAATGCAGCAACTCCTTCTGCTCCATCTTTGGTGGCAAAGATCCTGTAAAGCAAACAAAACCCCCTCCCCAAGTGCAGTACTTTTTTTTTTTTTTAACCTCAGCGGGGCCCCCTTTAAGAATACAGCCTGGGTCCTATACCTCCTGGCTTTTAATCCCTTAGCTGCACTCCTTATCCAGCCATGGCCCTCCCTAGGTACTGCTTACCTTGGGTGACTGCTGGTCTGCGCCTTCATAAGGGAAGCCAGGGTCCACTGCAAACGCCTCTTCACCATAGTTCATGGTCTCGGTCCCATCTGGGGTGCCATTGTAAAGGGGGGGGGGTCCGTTTCCTCCTCTTGGGTGGAGCCAGCAAGACTGCGGGGCTCCCAGGGTTCCAGGACAGAATGCTGCTGACACTGGGACTCAGGGCCAAAGTATTTTATTATCAAGGCAATTTCATACCAAAAGTCATAATATATTCTTCAAAACAAAAGGTACAGCCCTCTTCATATAGTCTTCAAAAGAAAAAAGTACAGTCCTCATAAGATAATCTTCAAAAGAAAAAAAAGGTACAGTCCAGGTCCCAAAATCCCTCAGCAAATGCTCAGCTCCTCAAGACCTCAGGTCGTCTATTAGGACATTAGCTTTCCCTTCCCCTTCCTTCAGAAAGGTTTAGTAAGAGTTCAGCTCACTTCCAATATAGCACAACAGTTCAGAACAAATCTTCATGGACAGTCTTTGCACATCAAACCAATACCATAAATCACCTGCCTTTTCACAGCACAGAGGGAACCCTGTAAGGAGCAGGGTTGGCAGTTTCTCCCACCTGTCAGCACCACACCCAGTGTGGCCTCCTCCACTGCCTTCAAGGAGCAATTCCATGGTAGCTGGCTCCTCTCCCTTAGACAGCTCTAGTGGCAGGCTGCTTGCTTCCTCCACATACTCCATGGAATCTCTCTCTCCGTTCGTCTCTCCTGGTGACTGAGAGCCTCCAGGAAATCTGCTCTCCCCTTCTCATAGCTGGGGGGAATTATATACTGACGATGGAGCCAGGGAAACTGAGCTTCATCCTTCCCTCTCCCTTTAGTGGGGAAGGGAGTAACAGGCTCATCCTGCCTTGAGCCATTGCTCCCCTTGCTGGGGCTGGGAATCCATTCCATTTTTTCAGGACTACTCTTTTCTCTCATTGTTGCAAGGACTTCTGGGACCCGTAGTTCTGGGCTCAACTGCTTCACTAGGGAATCTCTGGGGCTTGCCTTGTCACAATATTCAGAAAATCAGATTGGCTAGAAGGGACTCCAGGAATGGCTTGAAAATCTGTATCTTAGCACAGGCCTTCCCTTCTCTTCATTGAATCTGAAGAGTTAACAGATGCAGGAATCTCTTCTGAGGTCTACTATAGCTCCTTTAGGGCCTGATTTACTTGAGTTGTTTGTACATTCCATGTCTAAGGGAAAAGAAAGCTTAGTAAGTCAGGCTCTTAATGCCATTCTACAGGCTACTGGTAGAGAAATGCAATCAGCAGCCCCCTCCCCACCCAGTTACTTTCTCTCTTCCCACCTCACATGTCATCACTCATTCTCACGCTTTTATCCCATTCCTCCTCACTAGTCTTATTTCCTTATTTTACTATCTCCCTCTTCCCTTAAATTGGCTACCCTAATACTAAACCCCCAGCCACATATCAGCTAGTCCTCACCACCCAGCAAGCCAGTTAGCCCCCAATCCCTACCCCATCCCACCAAGCCAGTAATCCACTCCACCCCATTCCTCAACTAACCAGTCAGCCACCCTAGCACCTACCCCTCAAATCCACACCCCACATCAGCAAATCAGCTTTTCACCAATTTCTACCCCTCCAGCAAGCCTCTAACCTCCCTCCACTTGAGATAGTCAATCAGCCACCCAGTCTCTACCATCATCCCATCAAGCCAATTAGCTCTGCCAGCCCTCAAGCTCCCCCAACAAGTCAGTTAGCCATTTCACCCCAGCCCACCCTCATTAGCCATGAAGTCAGATAAACCTGATGACTGTGGAGAAGGAGCTTCTTCTTTTCTATACCATATGGCTCTGTGAGAGTTGGTACAAGGACTATTGTGCTGGTCTTATGGGACTTGAGAATAGTAGGCCAACACATGAGCCACGTGATATAGACAAAATGAAATTCCTACTCCTGTGGCAGCGGATGACCAAAAACAAAATGGGGGGAGAGGAGATATCAAGTGCTAGAAAGAAATTTCTAGTCATCATGGTGACCTGGCGCCTGGCATTGCTCGAGCCCTGTCTTAGCAAATGTAACTGTTTTTTTTTAATCTGTGTTGAACTTGTCAGAAAAGAAACATAATAAGTGGGAGTTTACACAGAGGCAAGTGTAGAAACAAATACAGAGAGAACCTTATTGTGAAGAAAGTGAACCTGTATAACAGAAAGGAAAGGAGAAAAATGTCTCTCTATATAAAAGGCAACACCAACATTCTATGAAGCCTCCAGACGGAAGTGTGAAGCTTGGGGGAGAGATATCCGGTTTCCCCATGAGTGTCTGCCCCGCCCTCCCTCTCTCTGTAACACAAACAGTCAGTGAAGGAAAACAGCAGAGCAGGAAATCAAATCCCTGGCTCTGTAACAGTGAAGGACTCAGAGGGGGGAGGGGAGAGAGGCCAGAAGGCAGGGACACACACATTCCCACATGCACACAGAAGAAAACCTTGCTAGCCCCCCCCCCCCCCCCCCGTTTCATTTGCATCAGAAACAGGGCTTTTTTACTGAAGGACTCAGAGGGGGGAGGGGAGAGAGGGCAGAGGGCAGGGACACACACACTCCCACATGCACACAGAAGAAAACATTGCTAGCCCCCGTTTCATTTGCATCAGAAATGGGGCTTTTTTACTAGTTAGCTTATGTTTCAGTACTTAAATTGGATTATGTACAATAATTTATCCTGATTTATCCATTTCCTGATTGAAAATCCATCGCCTGCATTTGAACATATTTTATCATTCCCCAGGAGAATTTGAACATATTTTATCATTCCCCAGGAGAATTAAAAACAATGTTTTGTCTCAGTAAAATTGGCTGGGCTTTTAGGCAGATTTTTTTCTTTTTTTCTTTTCTTGTTTCTCAGCCTCTCCTTCAACCTCTGGGAACACCATGTTCACTTACCCATCCTTTAATAAATATGGCAGAGAGGTGGGATTTGGGGGTATCGCCTCATGTACAACCCTGAGAAAAGCAGCAGGGTCCACTGTTTCACCATAATACAAACAAATCGTGGTAGGGAACCACTGCAATGTGCATGTGTATACATTTCCCCATTTCTGCCCCACTGACTCACGGCAGCTCACAGTACTTTATGTAGTACCACAGGCTGCTATGAGAGGTTGCAGCAGCCATTTTTCAGGGAAGCCACAAGAGGCAGGAGGGAGTGACCTTTGCTCCTGTCCCCAACGACCCCCTCAGACCACCAGAGACATCATGTAAGACCAGGGGGCTTACCTAGATGGCAGGGGGATTGGGGTGAGGGAGCCTTGATTAGGGTGGCGGGCTGGGAGCAGGGGGAGGGAAGGAGGGGGATTTGTCAGGGGGCTCAGAGGGGGGTTTAATAGAAATTAAGTTATGCAAGTGCCAGCCGATATTCAGTGCCGGCAGCCGCATAGCTAATGGCCTAATTTAGGACTGCTTTTGGTCTGGGTGATGACTTTTTTCATTGGGTTAGAGCCCTGCAAGCTGCTCCCTTTGCTGTGGTGATAGTGAATGGATAGTACTCTGGCAATTTTCCCCTGGCAAGGGGAATACGGCAGGACTGTCCATTGTCCCAAAATTATTTGCCTAAGTGATTGAGTCTCTGGTGGTAACTATTTAGCATAATGTAGATATCAGAGGATTATGATTAGGAAGGAGGAGCACTGTGCCTCCTTATATGTAGATGATACAATAATATTTCTCGTGAATCTAATAGTCTCATCTATTCGTCCAGCTACAGGAGTTTGGAGCCATATCTGGATTCTCCATTAATTGTATAATTTTCCCTCTCATTTCCTGTATTCCCAGATGCCTGAATTGCCCTCCTCATTTCTAGAAGTTTATTTTTAAAATAGATACCCAATTCAAATACCTGGGAGTGAAGATTTCTATAGATTTGTGATTATTACATAAGTTAAATTATGAAACTCTATGCCATTAAGAAGGAATTAGATATCCATAAGCAAGCAGTGACTTTATGGTTGGGTAAAATAAGTACTACTAAAATGCTGGAGAAACCGGGGTGATGTGATTTCAGATATTCAAATTTTTGAAAGGTATATATCCGCAGACATTTTCCAGAGATGGGAAGGTGATAAAATGAGGGCATGAATTGAGCTTGAAGGGGGACCAACTCAGGAATAATGTCAGGAAATATTTTTTTACTGAGAGGGTGGTAGGTACCTGGAATGCCCTTCCGTGGGAGGTGGTGGAGGTGCAAACAGCAACGGAATTAAAAAATGCATGGGATACCCATAATGAGTGCCGGTACCTTTTTCTTACAAAAAATGCACTGACTACTACTAATCATTTCTATAGAACTACGGGGTCTTTTACTAAGCTGTGGTAGCGTTTTTAGCTCACAGTAGAAATCAGCTGGTGGTATACATCGATACACCCATAGGAATATAATGTACATTTCGGTATTTACTGCCAGCTGATTTCTACCGTGAGCTAAAAACACTATGCAGGTACTTTCTCTGTCCCTCAAGGGCTCACGATTTAAGTTTTAGTACCTGGGGCAGTGGAAGGTTAAGTGATTTGCCCAAGGTCACAAGGAGCTGCAGTTTGACTTGACCCCAGGATGCTAGGATCAAAGCCTGCTGCATTAAACATTAGGCTATCCACCTTATAATTGAAAGAGAAAAACGCCTAGATTTCGACCCAAATCAGGAGATAGACGTTTATCTCACAAAAACGAATAAATCGGTATAATGGAAAGCCGATTTTGGACGTTTTCAACTGCACTCCATCGCGGAAGCGTACAAAGTTGACGGGGGCGTGTCGGAGGTGTGGCGAAGGTGGAAATGGGGCGTGGTTATCGGCCGAGGAGAGATGGGCGCCTTTCGCCGATAATGGAAAAAAAGTATGCGTTTGTAGCTAGAATTTAGGGCACTTTTCCTGGACCCTGGTTTTTCACGAATAAGGCCCCAAAAAGTGCCCTAAATGACCAGATTACCACCAGAGGGAATCAGGGATGACCTCCCCTGACTCCACCAGTGGTCACTAACCCCCTCCCACCACAAAACATGATGTTTCACAACTTTTTATTTTCACCCTCAAATGTCATACCCACCTCCCTGGCAGCAGTATGCAGGTCCCTGGAGCAGTTGTTAGGGGGTGCAGTGGACTTCAGGCAGGTGGACCCAGGCCCATCCCCCCCTACCTGTTACAATTGTGTTGCTTAATGCTTAGTCGTCCAACCCCCCCAACCCACTGTACTCACATGTAGGTGCCCCCCTTCACCCCTTAGGGCTATAGTAATGGTGTAGACTTGTGGGCAGTGGGTTTTGAGGGGGATTTGGGGGGCTCAACACACAAGGGAAGGGTGCTATGCACCTGGGAGCTCTTTTACCTTTTTTTTTGTTTTTGTAAAAGTGCCCCCTAGGGTGCCCGGTTGGTGTCCTGGCATGTGAGGGGGACCAGTGCACTACGAATCCTGGCCCCTCCCACGAACAAATGCCTTGGATTTATTCATTTTTGAGCTGGGCGCTTTCATTTTCCATTATCGCTGAAAAACAAAAACGCCCAGCTCACAAATTGTCGAATAAAACATGGACGTCTATTTTTTTCGAAAATACGGTTCGGTCCGCCCCTTCACGGACCCGTTCTCGGAGATAAACGCCCATGGAGATAGACGTTTTTGTTCAATTATGCCCCTCCACGTCTGTTTGCTATTCAACTTGATAGCAGAAGAGCGGAGTTTGTAAGGGCAAAGCTCCCATAATAGAACATTCTATTTAAGAAAACAGTAGGCAAAGGGTGGCTTGCTCAGATGTATCAATCACTTTTAGGGGGGGGGGGGGGGGGGGGGGAGTTATTGACACGGGATACTATTAAGATGGGTTATTTTACTGTTAACCTGTATGCTATTAGTAACTAGGTTTCATTGCATAAAATGGGACAAGAACTATGGCTCTTTAGACCAAAATTAATTCTGGGTTCTTTTCTGGTCCAAGATGTTTAAGGCTATAATGGGACTTGCGGTTTGCACCCAGTGTTATTGCAAGTTGTGTTGTGATTTTTACATACTAATGAGCTGCTTTACATGCATTTGCATGTTTTGCATATTATTATTATGTAATCCATGATGACCTAAATATTACTGCCTTAGGACAAGACAACCTGCGTTAGAGTCCTTTAAGTCACATTAAAAGGCTGATAAGTACATATTGCTATACTGGGAATGACCAAAGGTCCATCAAGCCCAGCATCCTGTGGTTTAAAGTCCTAATGCAGCTTGATAGCTTCCTCCGTTAATGGTGATTTCTCCCAGTGGAGAAGGGTACATAGTGGGGTTCCCCAGGATCTGTGCTGGGACCATTGCTTTTTAACATATTTATAAATTACCTGGAACTAGGAATATTGAGTGAGCTGATCAAATTTGCTGATGGCACAAAGTTATTCAAAGTTGTTAAATCACAAGAGGATTGAGAAAAATTGCAAAAGGACCTAATGAGACTGAGAGGCTGAGCATTCAAATGGCAGATGACATTTAATGTGAGCAAGTACAAATTGATGCATGTAAGATAGAGGAACCCAAAATATAGCTACATGATGCAGGGTTCCACATTAGGAGTCAATGCCCAGGAAAAGAATCTAAGTGTCATGTAATGTTGAAATCCTCTGCTCAGTATGCAATAGTAGCAAAGAAAGCAAATAGAATGTTAGGAATTATTAGGAACAGAATGGAGAACAAAACTAAGAATATTATAATGCCTTTGTGGTGTTCCATGGTGTGATTGAACATTTAAATGATACAGAGAATGGGATAACGTCTCAGTGAGGTCCAGCTAAAGAAGATAGGGTTCTTCAGTTTGAATAAGAGAAGACCAAAGCGGGATATGATAGAGGTCTATAAAATCATAACTGGAGTTTAACGGGTAGATGTGAATTGCTGGTTTACTCATGCAATGAAACTGCTATGTAGTACATTTAAAACAAATGTGAGAAAATATTTCTTCACTCAGTGTGCAATTAATCTCTGAATTTCTTGTCAGAGAATGTGATAAAAGTGGTTAGCAGAGCAGGGTTTTAAAAAGGTTTGGACGCGTTTCTAAAAGAAAAGTCCACAAACCATTATTGAAGTGGACTTGGGGAAAATTTGCTTCTTATTTCTGTGTAAATAGCATGAAATCTATTTTGCTCTTTTGGGATCTTTTCAGGTAGATGTCGAGCAGGGACTGTCTCTTCATGTTCAAGTGTACAGCGCTGCGTACGTCTAGTAGCGCTATAGAAATGATAAGTAGTAGTAGTAGTAGTAGTAGTAGTAGTAGTAGATGTGACCTGATTGGCCATTGATGGAAACAAGATACTGGGCTTGATGAAGCCTTGGTCTGTTCCAATATGTTGATGACTATGCACCTATGCACTTATAAATGCTTATCCTTATACAGGTGAAAGAATATGCAGTACAGTGATCTGGAAGTGTTTTTGATGGATCTCAGATGCAGTCAGAATGTGAAACTCAAAGTCAGAGTGAAGAAGTGAGATAATTAAAAACAAGATCACAGAATCTGCATATAGAAAAGGTTAGACAGTTTGAATAATACATAATTTGCATAATTTACTGACAGTCCTATTATCTGTATTTTGAAAACACTTCTGCCTGTGGCTCTGCAGGAACTGGGTTTGATTATCTGCCTTGTCAATTTAGTTTGCAGTAGGAGCTCAGGGTGATCGCTTTCTTCCTCTCACTCAATGCGTTCTTATGTGTTCACTACTAAAAGCTGTTAGAACACCTACGTCTTTGCCATTTCCTTTGTCTAACCCTCTCAGGCTCTTAGTCAAAGTGTAAAGCTGAGAATTTGTTCTCATTCAGAGACACTTTCCTTCATTTTGGATAAATCATGAACCATTATGGTATGCTGTTTTTCAAATTATTATGTAATAGAATTACTGTCATCATGAAGTCGTGTCCCTCATTAAAGGCTAAATTCTCCCTTAGCAGATCCTTCAAATGTTGCCACAAAACAAAACCAAAAAACAAAACAACAGTGTAAGTAAGTGTGGTGTAGTACAAGGATGAGTAAGTCTTGTAGATGGCTTTCCCCATGGGAACGGATGCATGGGGGATAGTAGAGGGGAAGAGACATGAAAAAAGGAACAGAACAAAGGGAGCAAATGATGCGCTGTAGACTGAATGATGATATTATTGTCCCATTTGCTTTCAGAACATATCTATCTGGTCTGCATTATTGTCAGACTGAGAGGTGCCTCCTGATATATACTAGTCTTGAGCCCTGTCCCATCAAATATAAATCTGTTTATGCATGGAGTAAGCTCTGGTCTGTGTGCCACCTAGACAGTCAACTAGGTGAATTTTAAAACCCCCAGTTACACTGGATTGAGAGGAGGAAGGGAAGGGAAAACAATCTGAGGATTGAGGAAATTGATAGACTTATATTTGGATGCGTTGAGAAATAATCGACTGTCACAGAGCAAAGTTGAGACTGACTGCAAGCAATGGCTGAGGTGGCAATGTCAAGTGAAGACACATACAGGGCAGAGAGAATCTCGATAACATCCACATAGCAATAGGGGCTGCCACAAAGAGACTGGATATGGAGTGACAAATGAGTCAAAAATTAATTGAGAAGAGTGGGAGCAAGAATAGAGTCCAGGGGACACCACAAACAGGGGAGTAGAAAGAAGAGTATGAAGTACTACCATGGATCTGGTAAGATCTACAAGAGAGATAAGATTGAAACCAAGAAAAGACTGTGTCAGAAATACCTAAGCTACTCAGGCATTGAAAAAGGAGATCATGATCAACTAAATCAAATGTAGAGGAAAGATCAAGTGAGACAAGAATGAAAGAATTAAGCTGATAGAGCATCTGATTTCATTGTGAAGAGCAGTGAGAAATGTTTCATTTCTGTGTCTTACAAAGCCTGATGGGAGTGAATTACAAGAGAATTATCAAAAAAAAAAGTGAAAACTGATCGTATACAATTAACTTCAGCAGTTTGGCAAAGAAAGAGATGGGATATAGAGCCATCTGATCCATCCAGTTTTAAACTTAAGTGTGTTTTTTTCAGGATAGGAGTCACAATAATGTGCTTCCAAGCAAGAGGCATATAACCCTGTGCCAGACTTGTCTGTAGGGTAGGCAGCACTAATGGAAGAAAGAAATGGGCATAGTTTCAGATCAGCTGGGCAGGCCAAGGGTCCAGTGGAGAAGATGAAGTGTTCAGAATAGAGATAAACTTCAAAGCTGCAGTCAGGGACACAGGATGGAAGGACTTCCAACTTGCTGAGAGACGGTCCAGCTTATAATCAAAAGAGAAAAACGCCTATATTTTGACCCAAATCGGGAGATGGGTGTTTTTCTCGCAAAGGTGCCCAAATCGGTATAATCGAAAGCCGATTTTGGGCGTTTCCAACTGCACTCCGTCGCGGAAATAAATAAAGTTGACAGGGGCGTGTTGGAGGCGGGACTGAGGCGTGGATATCAGCCGAGGAGAGATGGGCATCTGTAGCTGATAATTAAAAAAAAAAGGCGTTTTTACCGCGATTTTGGGTCACTTTTTTTGGACCCTTTTTTTTCATGAACAAGTCCCAAAAAAGTGCCACAACTGCCCAGATGACCACTGGAGGGAATCGGGGAATGACGTCCCCGGACTCCCCCAGTGGTCACTAACCCCCTCCCACCAAAAAAAAACCCCACTTTAAAAACTTTTTTCCCAGCCTGTATGCCAGCCTCAAAAGCCATACCCACCACTCCATGACAGCAGAATGTGTTTGATCCTCTCACAGCCTTTCCCTGGGTCAGATGTGGCTCTCGGGTGCACTACAGGGTCACATCAGCATTGCATTGTGGTGGGTGTAGGGTATTGGGCTCCGTGATTTCATTAGCTTGTGTTACAGTCTCACGATGTTGGTAGTTGGTAGGCTCTTCTCCCATGGTGCTTTTCCCCCTGCCTACTGGGTCAGAGTGTGCCCTGTTGTGTTTCCTGTTGTAGTCCATGTGGTAGTGGCCATTTTTGTAAGCCAGTTTTAGTTCCCTTTCCTGTGTTAGCCACGTTAGACAACTTAGTTCTTACCTTGAATGTGGCTGAAAGAGGGCATTGTACAGCATTCTGCCAGCTCAGACCTACTG
The DNA here is from genome assembly GCF_901765095.1 of Microcaecilia unicolor. Classification (NCBI taxonomy): domain Eukaryota; kingdom Metazoa; phylum Chordata; class Amphibia; order Gymnophiona; family Siphonopidae; genus Microcaecilia; species Microcaecilia unicolor. The sequence goes on from NC_044032.1 coordinate 598,727,930, forward strand.
CTAATCTCAGTACCAGGGAGACTCGTTGCCAGTGGGGCACAACCTCTGCAGTTAACTGTGAGTAAACGTGCTTATTCCAATAAAGGACGTTTTCGGAGAGATTAGTCTTCAGGTGTCAACTGGTGTGCCAATGTTATACAGCACAATATATACAGTAGAGGATATCAAAAAGTACAAAATGTTACAGCAGGTTGTAACGGGTAAGTCTCATATGTGCTCAACGGCTGATATCACTTCACTCCCTCGGTGAACCTCTTGCCGTGTACATATTATAATCATTTACTTTTACCCCCAACCTACCAATACTTGAATTTTTCACTCTTTATTCATAACATTATATAAAAGTCGAGGCGATATGTTACTTATCTTGTCTTATTTTCAAACAGGTGTGCTCACAAACCCCTGTTTGAAAATAAGACAAGATAAGTAACATCGCCTCGACTTTTATATAATGTTATGAATAAAGAGTGAAAAATTCAAGTATTGGTAGGTTGGGGGTAAAAGTCAATGATCATAATATGTACACGGCAAGAGGTTCACCGAGGGAGTGAAGTAATACCAGCCGTTGAGCACATATGAAACTTACCCGTTACAACCTGCTGTAACATTTTGTACTTTTTGATATCCTCTACTGTATATATTGTTTTGAATTTATATTTTAGTAGAGAAGTGCCCTTAAATTTTGAATGTTATACAGCAGCAACAAGTCCTAGAGGCCTGCGTGTATGCAGGTCCCTGGAGCACTTTTAGTGGGTACTGCAGTGCACTTCAGCCAGGTGGACCCAGGCCCATCCCCAGCTACCTGTAACAATTGTGCTGGTAAATGGGAGGCCTCCAAAACCAACTGTACCCACATGTAGGTGCCCCCTTCACCCCTAAGAGCTATGGTAGTGTTGTACATTTGTGGGTAGTGGGTTGTGGGGGAGGGGGGTTGGGGGCTCAGCACCCATGGTAAGGGAGCTATGCAAGTGGGAGCTTTTTCTGAAGTCCACCGCACTGACCTAGGGTGCCCAGTTGGTGTCCTGGCATATCAGGGGGGCGAGTGTACTACCAATCCTGGCCCCTCCCTCGACCAAATGGCTCGGATTAGGACGTTTTTGAGCTGGGCGTTTTTAGTTTCCATTATCGCTAAAAAAAACAAATGCCCAGCTCAAAAACGTCCATTTTTTTGAAAATACGGTTCGGCCCACCCCTTCACGGACCCGTTCTCGGAGATAAACGCCCATGGAGATAGGCGTTTGCATTCGATTATGCCCCTCCATGTAAGGTAGAGGGTGCAACTGGTAAGAAGGAAGAAGCAAAAGGAGAAAGTGATCTGTGAGACAGATGAGGTGCGGTAGGAGAAGAGTAGTATACAAAGATGAGATCTTAGTGTGCCAGGCAACAACAAGAAAATTGGGAGAAAAAGGGAGACAGTTAGAGGTTGGAGAGTGGAAGAAAAAAAATCTGAAAGAGCTTCCAAGGATTGTTAGAAGAACATTTAGCTATCTGGAGGGCACAGCGATATTTCTCATATTTCAAGTGAAAGAAATCAGACAAAATAAAACATGGAAAAGAAAATAAGATGATACCTTTTTTATTGGACATAACTTAATACATTTCTTGATTAGTTTTCGAAGGTTGCCCTTCTTCGTCAGATTGGAAATAAGCAAGTGTTGGTAGATGACAGTATATATGTTCCCATGCATATCTCCCACAGTAGCTTGAAGTGATCATACAATAGAATACAGCATGGACAGTTACTTGCTGCAGACTAACTCTTACAGACCCAATGGAGAGAGAAGGGGGGTAACTAGCCTAGCATGCACAGAGAACAAGGCAAGCCAACAGACAGTCCCATAAGACACAGAGAACTGGACTTGTGCTCTATTACAGGGGACTACAGGATTATAGGGATTTGTAGTTCTATTATATAATTCTATCATCTGCCTCCATCCAATGTTGGGCCAAACAACATCAGGCACTTATATCTCACATAAGCCTCATGAGTTCAGTGTGGTTAACAAAAGAAAAAACAGGTAATCCCAGGATGATCAAAATATATTCAATTCATTGATCCAAGACAAATGTTTGAAATAAAGTTTTTAACAACCTTCTAAATAATTTATGCTTTGTTTGGTTCAGAAACATTGGTAAAGAATTCTACCATCTCACAGACAGATAAGAGAACAAAGGTGTGAAAATAGTTTTATACGCTATTCTTCAAGGTTAGGATAGTGGAAAAATAATAAGATCTTAACAGAGTATCAAAATTTCTGATTGGTATTTCAATAAGATTGGACATATAGCTAAGTGCTCGGCCATGAAGAACAAGGAACACCAAAGAACACAGTTTAAAAATAGCATGGGTTTCAACAGGGAGCCAGTCCAACCTTAAGAATAATGGTGTAACTTTTTTGAATTTGGAAACCCTAAATGTTAATCGTGCTGCTATATTTTGTAATGTTTGCAACTTTTTCAGAACAGATTTCTTTGCATTCCATGTAAATGGTATTGCAGTAATAGAGATGGGATAATATCATAGTTTGTGGTACAATCAGTGTAAATGATTCAGAATCCAAGCAAGTTCTAATATGCCTATGCTTTTTTAATATCCTGAAAGCTTTCATTGTAACTGCCTGTGTCTGAGATTTAAAAGTGAGGAAATTGTCAAGAAGCTGTGGTTCTAGTTTATATGTTAAAGATAATATTAAAGCTTCAGAACTGCAGGATTTACGGGATAAGGAAGTTGCACTATGGGTTAATCTGGAAAGAGGGACTGGAAGGGTGTGATATATAGGCCCCTTTCATAGGCAGAAGTAGTGAACAGAAATTTGAAGACCTTCAAATATAGCTATTAAAATGAAAGTACTACTAATAGGTGATTTTAATATGCCAGATGTTGATTATAGCATTCCTTTTGTGCAGATGTCTAGCAGTAAGGAGATCCTGGATTTGCCATAGGAAGAACAGTTCCAGCAGTTGGTAATAGAACCCAGGTGTGATGGGGCATACTGGACTAGTGCTTACAAATGGAAAGAGTTTTTCTGATGTTATAGTGGGTGACAACCTGGCATCTAATGATCACCAGATGGCATGGTTCAGTGTTAAGACAGATGTAGAGAGGGTTCATTGCAAAGTGAAGGTTCTAGAATTCAAAAAACGTAACTTTATTAAGATGGGGAAATATCTCAAGGAGTCGTTAGCTGTATGGAAATATCTGGAAGACATAGAAAAAGCAGTGGGCAAAACTGAAAGGAGCTGTTTTAAAGGCAACATACCTCTTTGTTAGGAAAATAAATACAAGTAAGGGAAAAAGACGGCCATTTTTGTTCTCAAACGTAGTAGCTGAAAAGGTACGGAAAAAGAGGATAGCCTTCATAAACTATAAGAGACTGCAGAAAGAGGAAGACAGACAACAATATCTGAAAGCTAAGAGAAACTGGTAAAGTAGTCAGGAAAGCAAAGATGCACATGCAAGGAAAAAAAAAGCCAATTTGGTAAAATGGGGAGGTGGGGGAGGGGGGAAATTGCAATGTGAGGGAATATGTAGAAGTTGATAAGAATAAGGCAGAATTGCTTATCAAATATTTCTGTTCTGTATGTACAGATGAAGGGCCAGGAGTGGATTGCCAAAGACAAACGTAAATGGAGATGAAGGGTGATTGACCTTAAACAATTTTCAGAGAAATGTGTTTGTGAGGAGCTAGATAAACTAAAGGTGGACAAAGCAATGAGGCCAGATGGAATACATCTAAAGATACTGAAGGAATTTATGGAAGTTCTGGCAGCACCACTGTCAGACATTTTGAGTTGGGAATGGTACTAGAAGACTGGAGAAGGGTGGATGTAGTCCCTCTGCACAAAAGCGGAAGTAGGGAGAGGTTGTGAACTACAGGCTGATTAGTCTCACCTCAGTGGTAAGGAAATGAAGGAAATGATTCTAAAACAGAGAATAGTGAGATTTCTGAAATCCAATGGATTGCAGGACCCAAAGCAGCATGGTTTTACTAGAAGAAGGTCTTGTCAGACAAATCTGATAAATTTCTTTCAGGAAGAGCACTAGATGTGATGTACTTAGATTTTAGCAAAGCCTTAGACAAAGTTCCACACAAAAGCAGGGCTAAGTATAAAGTGATGACTGGATTAGGAACTGGTTGAGTGGAGGGCGACAAAAGGTAGTTGTAAATAGAGCTCTCTCGAAGGAAAAGGACATTTCAAATAGTGTGCTGCAAGGATGGGTTCTTTATCCAATTCTTGTAAACATTTTTGCAAGTGATATTGCGGAAGAGCTGTCTAGTTAAGGTTTGCCTCTTACAGACACCCGTGATGGAGTGAATAACATGAGGAGGGAACTAGCAAAGCTGGAAGAATGGTCTGAAATTTGGCATCTAAGATTTAATGCTCAAAAATGCAGGGTCATACATTTGGGACACAAAACCCAAAGAATCAGTACAGTTTAGGGGGTAAATTACTTCTTCGCATAAAGTATGTCTGTGCACGAAAGAGGAGAGGGACTTGTGGGTGATTGTATGTGATGATCTTAAGGTGGCCCAACAGGCAGAAAAGGCGACTGCAAAAGCTAGAACAATATTTGGGTGGAATGGCCAGCAGGAAAACGACATGATAATGTCTCTATATAAGTTTCTGGTGAGACCTTATTTAGAGTACTGTGTACAATTCTGGAGACTGCACCTTCATAAAGATATAAACATGATGGAGTGGATCCAAAGGATGGTTACTAAAATGGTTTTCATCATAAAGTGTATGCGGACAGACTTAAAGATCTCTATATGTATGCTTTGCAAGAAAGGCATAAGATATGATAGAGACATTTAACGGAATCCATGGCATAAATGCATAGGAGACAAGTTTCTTTCATTTGAAAGAAAGCTCTGGAATGAGGGGGCATAGGATGCAGTTGAAAGGGGACAAACTCAGGAGTAACCTAAAAAATTACTTCTTTACTGAAAGGGTAGTGAATTCTTGGAACAACCTCCCAATGGGGATGATAGTGATGAAGACTGTATCTGAATTCAAGCAAGCTTGGGACAAGTACATAGGCTCATTAAATGAGAGGAAGGGACAGTAGATGATAGGAATCGATCCTCAAAAGCTTAGCCAAGATTGGGTGGCAGAGCCAGTGGTGGGAGGCGGGACTAGTGCTGGGCAGACTTCTACGGTCTGTGCCCTGAAACTGGCAGATACAAATCAAGGTAAGGTATACACAAAAAGTATCACATATGAGTTTATCTTGTTGGGCAGAATGGATGGACCGTGCAGGTCGTTTTCTGCCGTCATCTACTATGTTACTAAGTTACTATGTTACTATGATAGGGATGGGCAGACTGAGTAGGCCATATGGTCTTTATGTGTCTTCATTTTCTCTATTTCCATGCTTACATTTTTGAAAGGCAATTCTTTAATTGCACATGTGAAGTTACCAGTTAGTGCCATTTAACTGCCCAAATGCACTACTTGCTATTCTATAACGTGCTCACTATAGGGGCTGCAGAAAACACATACATTTGGTGGCATGTACTGGAGGAAAACCATTTTACAGAAACACACATTTATAGAAAGAGTGGCATCATATGGGCTTTGCACATGCGAGTGCTGGCACTTATATGCGTATGCCTTGTAGCGCTATAGAAATGTTAAATAGTCGTAGTAGTAGTAGTTATATGTGTACATAGTGAATTTTGCAACCTTCATGTGAAGGTCCGGCATTTACACTTGTAAGAATAAGATTTTGGAAACCCAATGGACCCAAATAAGGAGCCAAACTCCATAACTCAAATTTTTAATCTTTGAAGTGGTTTTAAAAATCAGGGGGGTAAGCACAGGTCAAAACAAGCAGAAAGTTAAGATTTAGGCATGTCTGGCAATAGGTGTAAATATAGATAGTGAAATGTTTCAAGGTATACATTGCAAAATAGAAAACACACGAACCCCTTAATTCTATAAAAGTCACCAAAAATTGTGCGAGCAATTTCATTGAATAATGAGCTAATCAGTGCCAATAATTGGCTTTCTAACAAGCAACTATTGGCACTTATTAGATTTAAATGGAATTTATGTGTGAAGTCTGCACATAAATTTTACATACGAGTTAAAAAAGGGGGGGCAGAAATGGGAAGGCCATGGGTGGAGCAGCAGCATTGCTAGCTTTTATGCGTGTTGGTATAGAATAAGGGGGATATGTGCCTAATTTAGGCACATACATTCAGTGGCATAGCCAGACCTCGGCATGGAAGGGTTCCAGAGCCCAAAGTGTGGGGGAGGGCACATTTTGGCCCGCCTCCCCGCCGCTGCCTCCTCCTCACATACCTTGGCTGGTAGGGGTTGGGGACCCCCACCAGCTGAAGCATTTGTCCAGCACTGGCCTCTGCCACATTTCCTGCCCTGCTCTTCCCCTCATGCTCATTCACACATGCTCAGTTTTACTAAAACGAACATGCACGTGGCATGAGAGGAAGAGCAGGTCAGGCAGCGCGACAGAGACCAGTGCTGGACAAACGCTTCAGCTGGCTGGGGTCCCCCAATCCCCGTCAGCCAAACCAGGGGTCCTGGAACCAAATTGGAGGGGGGGGCCCAAGCCCCCGCAGCTATGCCACTGTGTACATTTGCACCACATTTCAGTTGATGCAAATGGCCATGCCTAAAGGTAGGCGCGATTCCTGGGTATAAGTGCTATTCTATAAACTGCGCCTAACTTTATGTGCAGCTTATAGAATAGTGCTTTCTTCAGCACTGATTTTTTCGGTGCCGTATATAGAATTCATCCCTAAATTTCCAGGTTTATTTAAATTACACTCAGAACATAGACGTGTATAAGTGGTAACTTTTTTAAAAGGCTGCTTATCATATAAATCAGCTTTTTGCACAAGTAACTGCTTCTAACTCTCTTCTCAGATTAGACGGGAGGGGGAGGGTTTCAGGAGGAATGATTTACTGCATTTTATATATTTTGGATTGTATTTTATTGATTGTTTTATTTTATTTTGTGAACCACATGATTTAATTTCTTCAGGGATTCCTTTATATAAGATTTTTCAACAAACAGTAAAAAGATCTTAATGTCTGGAAGTCTAATGCTTTTATCTGCATGCTTGGAGCACTTTTCTATCCCTTATATCCCATTAGCCTGAGATGAGCCATTGAAGACAAGCTTATTGGTTATATTGAAAGTAAGGGAACACTGCAGCTTTAAGGGAGTGACAAAGTTCGTGCTTTACCTACAGCAATTCAGATCCTTAGCAGTTTTAGATACTCCTGCCAAGGTGGCATATTTCTTGGAGATTTTATGTCAGGTCTTTTGTTGTTTCTGATTTTAATTAGCAGGTTTCTAGGCGAACAGTTCCAGCTCTATGCTGTGCTAATTAATGTATGCAGAGTTTGTCAGAAGTGACAGAAAGTTGTTGATCCCTTTGCCTACTGACTCAGGCACTGGCAGAGCATTCTAAATCCTACACCTTTGGTTTGGCACTTTCCAACACACATATTTAAAAAAAAATCTAGAAAATGTATGAATACAAAACAAACAAAAACAAAATGTAAACATTGCTATGCTTGAAGGAGTGATCACAGACACAAAATAGGCCCTAAGTATTTCAGACAAATATGGTGATGTAGCATTTGCATAGAAAATAAATGCAGCAAGATAGCTTTTAATTATAGAGGACTGTAAAAACAAAATTCACTCTTTTAAAGCTCTGCTTTAAAATTATGGCATGCTTGTGTTTGTTCAAGGTCTTCAAATAGTACAATTGTAGCAATAATAGCTCTATACTCACCATCATGAAGATAAGTTATATGAGTATAATATCCATGTCCTTAAAACTTTCCAATTTAAGGGGTAGATTTTCTAAAAGGAGCTACTGCATTATTGGATGCTAACACATATTAACATGTGTTATTTACTGACCCCAATCTACTCTATTTGTCTGTCCATTTGTTTCACATAGGCACAAACAAACAAACAAACACACACACACACACACACACACACACACACATGCCTCTTACAGCACATGTCATCCTAACAAGACACATGTTACCATGTGTTTTCACACCCAGTCCCCAAAGAGAAATGCATGAGTTTGAAAATGGAGGAAGAGAAAATGGGGCATTTTGTCACAATATAAGGGGTAATTCTATAAAGAGGATACCAATGTTAAGGTACCAAGAACATGTTTAAATGATCAACAACATACCAGCTTGTTCACATGCATGTGTATACTTATGTGTGTAAATGCCAATATTATGTTTATACACCATTCTATGAAATATTGCCTAAATGTGATGATGTGTAGTTCAAAGGTGGCGTACAGATAGACAGAGTCTAGGTGGCTCATGGGTGGGGTACACAGTTATGTGTTCATATAATAGAATGCTAAATTTGTGCATTTTTTCAAGCAATCTAGGCCTGAGCATTTGCACAATCTACTAGGTCCATATTGCCCCGGAACAGGCCCGCCCAGGCCCACCCGTAGTTACGACCCTGGTCTATTTGCCTTGCCTTTTCAAATCCTAGCCTTGCCTTGTCTTGTATAGTCTGTTTCGTGTCTGGATCCAGTTCTTGCCCTGCCTTGCCTTGTCTGGACCCAGTCCTAGCCTTGTTTCCTTGTCTTATTTTGTCCTGACTGGGTTCATTTCTAGCTCTGTTGCCTTGCTTCCTTGCCAGGTCTGGATCTGGTTCTTGTCTTGCCTTGTCTTGTCTAGATCTGGTTCTTGTTCTGTTGTCCTGCTTAGTTGTGTCTGCCTTTTCCTGTCTAGTTCTGTCTGTATGGCCTAGTCTTATCCCTGCCATGGTTCCAACCTTACTTCAGTTCCTGCCGTGGCTCCTGCCTAACCTCAGTTCCAGTCCAAGTTCCTGTCTGTTTTCAGTTCCTGCCAAGTTTCAAGCCTTGCTTCAGTTCCTGCCTTGGTTCACCTTGCCTCCTGCCTTGCGCCAGCCCGGGGGTCTTGTCTGCCACAGCCATGGCTGAGGTCCAAGGGCTCACCGTCTTGTGTCTGTAACATGCGCACTGCCAGCTCTGTTGATACCCTGCTCCTCTGACGTCAACTTCCTGTTCCAGGGCAGGGGGTCGGCAAAGCCAACAGCGCATATCCTAGCACTGCAGCCTTGTACCTGCTACTTCTTGCTTTGCCTGCTGCTGCTTCTAATTGGGAAAAGCAACAATGGCCGCGGGAGAAGGGGAGGATGAGTGGGCAAGGAAAAAGATGCTGGTACACTGTACTGGCACAAAAAACACAAAAGAAAACACTACTTCTTCCATTAAAGGCCTGTTTGAAGAGCCAAGCTTTTACCTGCTTCCTGAAGTAGAGATAGAACTTCTTTTGAAGTACCTACCCTAATGAGAGTGTTTAATATGTATCATCAGTGCTGTTATAGTACATAGTGTAATATTCTTAATAAAAAATTATTCTAATCAGTTAAAAAGAAGCAAAAGCATGCAGAATAGCTTATTACTTTATAGGAATAATCTGCTAAAATGTAGCAAGGATACAACATCACAAAAATCTTAAGTACACCTTAGGAAGACTCAGCCAACTTTTGTGTTACTGTCCGCATTAACATGTATAATTTAATGTGCATATATGATGCCTCTGATAACCCATCTCATTTTGCATTACATTAACATTAGCCATTAATATGCATAATAAGGCCAAAAAAATCTGCCTTGACAAAATTTTGCGTTAAGCACTATTCTACTACTACTACTACTACTATTTAGCATTTCTATAGCGCTACAAGGCGTACGCAGCGCTGCACAAACATAGAAGAAAGACAGTCCCTGCTCAAAGAGCTTACAATCTATAAATAGCACTCAGAGTTGGGTGTCGCTTATAGAATAGTGTTTGGAGCCAGGATCCATGTCTAGTTTTAGGCATGAGGATATACACCAAGTAAAACCTGGCACAAATTCTTGCGTGGATCTCCCTTATTCTAAAAAACTGTGTGTAAATTCCAGGAACTTGTCTGATCCACCCATGCCCCTCCCATGGCCATGCTCCCTGTTTGGATCTGCATGTAAAATTTATGCGTGGATCTTGGCACCTAAAAACATTTACATAAATTTTAGTTAATGCCAATTAGCGCCGATAATTGATTATTAGTGCCTGATTATCAGCAGTAATTGGCTTGTTTAATTAAATTGAGTCTGGAATTTGGGCGCATGCCCAAATTTCTGTACACAATTCTGAGCACCCTATATAGAATTAGACCATAAATGTCTTAACTACGGATGTTAAAATAGTTTAGTATATTTGTCCCTTACTTACTTAAAAAAGCATCTAAGTTCATGTGAGGTCTCTATGAACCTCTGGATCATCAGACCTATAGATTTCAATTGAGATGTTCACCCAGATATGACTCAGTTTCAACTAATCAATTTATTTAACTGACTGACACAATCATTTCTATAACATTCCACAGCCAAAACATAAGAACACAAACTAGCAGTTTCCATTTATCAAATCAATTTACTCCAAGTGTACAGCAGAAAAATGTTAAAATGTTCTTGCAGCTTCAAGGGATATAATCATTATGAGATAATCAAACCCATGGGGAATCAAACACAACTCGTTCTACATTGCACATTACAGTTGCCTCAAAGGAAAGATTATATCTTAATGCATTTCACTTATTGCTGAAATATTAAGTCAGTACAATGAAAGGCACTGTGCTCCTCTTCAAACTGTGAGCTGACTTTTGGTAAGGTGATAACTTTGAACGTGAGGAGAAAGGAATACTTTACCTATCATGAAGAGTGTAATTTGCTGTAGGCAAAGTGGCATGTAGTGAAGTGAAGTGGCATGAAGTGAAGCAGTGGTTTCGGTGGAATTGTTGGTTTGCCTCTCATTGCCATGATGTTCACTGGTGATAAAATTCTATAACTGGCTGCCACGCGTTAGGTGCCCCGATGCCACGCGTTAGGTGCACAGTAAGCCAAGGATATAGCTAGGATTGAATGGGCCCCAGGCAGAAAAAATTAAGATGTGCCCCTGTAACTCCTAAGTGGGGACTGCCTCAGGGGGTGGGGTGGGGACCACAAATCAGTAATAGAAATAGGAAGGAAAAAATGATCTGGAAACAACAAAACTAGAGATATAGAAACTGATATGCAAGATATTAGATATGCAGAGCTGACATATTCAAATTAATAAATTCAGATTGAATTACCGTATTTAACCTTTGCTGAGTATTTTATTTGTGCACTTGATTTGATCCCAGTGTCTCTTTTCTGCTTTTCACTGTTTTGTTTTTTAACTAATTCTCTTTCTAGGGTATACTGTCCGCTGAGCATTTCTTCTCTCATGATATGCATCATCTATTTACCTCCTGATCTCTATCTATTCCTGTCCATCATGTCCCCTCAGTATCCCTGTCCTTTTCCTCCCCCAATACACAGCATCTGCTTTCTCAATGTCTTTATCCTCCCCCCATATTCAGCATTTCCCTGTCTCCTGGGGGGAGGGGCGTGTCAAGATGGCGGTGCACTCGGTTGTTTTGTGAGATGCTCTGTAGATTGCTGATACATTTTCTTGCTTTTTACCACTGAAAAAGTCAGTTTTCCTCTAGCCTGATGCCACATACAAAAAGGAAAGGCTTATTGAGAGTGGGAATCCCGCCTTCCTCATCCTCATCGCCGATTCAGCCAACTCTTGAGCGTTTCCTAACCGAGACTCCCCTGGCAGGAACGAGGGGGGTAGGTCCCGCTGCAGAGGTAACCAGAGAAGAGGAACCTCTGTGGGAAAATGAAATATCTTTGTCTCCCCCCTCAGCTTCAAAAGTGCTTCCATGTCCAGCAGTTGCAGCAGTTAGGAAGGGAGACGTGAATCTTGCTGGAAGTGCAACGAATGAGCCCCTTGGTCGGGATCTTGACTTGCTGCAAAAACCTCTGGAGTTCGAGTCTCCAGACTTATCTGCTGTCGGGAAAATCAACGGAGATAAATTTAGAAAAGATATGGACTATGCTATAGAAAATTGATATATCTATACAAGAATCTCGAGGAGAGGTAAACGCTTTAACGTCTAGATTTGGAGAATTACAGAGAATGGTTGAATCTGTGAAAGAGGAGCTCTCTATACAAGTTAAAACTTTACAGCATGAAGTAGACCAGTTTAACGAATTCAAATCAGCTGTTGCAAAAGATAAAATAATTCTCCATAACAAAATCAAACAAATTGAAAACTTCAACAGACGTATAAACCTTCGAATCCTGAACTTCCCTAGATCTCCTGGAACTTTGCCACTAGAGCTATTTAAAAGATATTTGAATGAAAATTTAAAGATGCCACCTGAAGCATTTCCCCTGATAAATAAGATCTTTTACTTGCCTCAACGTAAGGGAAAGGAGTGGGAATATGAAGGAATTATAGAAAATAAGAATTTGGATCTTAATAACTTATCAGCAATATTAGAACAATCGCTGGAAAATATAACAGAGAGAGCAACACTCTTAGTATCGTTCATCTTTGAACAAGATTTAAATGTAGTACTGAAATTGTACTTCAGAAATTCACAAATGTTGTTTGCTGGCGCCAAAGTTTGGATTTTTCCTGATGTCACCAAATCCACTCAACAAAGAAGAAAACTTTTTCTAGAAATGAAACAGCATTTCCCTATCTCCCTATCTTGCCTGGCCCAGCATCTTTCCTCTGTGTCCCAATCCTGCCCCCTGTGTCCAGCATGTGCCCTGAATATCTCTATCTCTCCCTCTTGTGTCCAGCATTACTCCTTTTTATTCATTTGCTTCCTTCATGGCCAGCATCTTTGTTTCCCTGTCCATGTCCAGCTTCTCCCCTCTCTTTTCCATTCCTTTTGTACCCTGCACCTCCAGGGTAGAATCTCTCCCTCTCTCTCCCCTACCCCACCCTAGGGCCAGCATCTCTCCCCCCCCCAGGTCCTGCTCACATCTAATATTTCTTTCTTCCTCTCCCTCCACTGCAGGTCTAGCACCTCCTCCCCCCTCATACAGGACAACTCTCTCTCTCCCCCTACCAGGGGTCTGGCTTCTCTCCCTCTCCCATCCTACCTTGGATCTGACATATCTCTGTTCCCAACCACCCCCAGTGTGGGTCTGACACCTTCTCTCTTCCTATGCGTCTGGCATTCCTCCCTCTCTCCCCATCCAAATATCCTTCATCTCTCCTCCCCCCTCCACTATGGATCTGGCATCTCTCCCTCCCCACCCCACTCCCACCATAAGTCTGGCATCACCCTCTTCCCTCCCCTCCATTGTGGGCCTGGCATCTCCCCATCCTCCTGAAGTCCTCCAAATGTTTGGCAGGTCACTGACTGTGAAAGCTGTAAGCACACAGGCCTTCTCCAGCTAACCCCAATGCCTCCTCAATGCTGCATCCTGCCCACTGGAAGTTGCATCAGAGGAGACAAAACACTGAATGTTTGGAGGACCACAGAGGGTCGGGGGAGCAAAGGGAGAGATGCAAGACCTGGGGGTAGGGACAGTTCTGGGCTTTTTGCCAGGCTCATCCAATGGTAGTTATGTTTCTGCACCAAGTATCAATTCTAATGGTATCTGGGCATCCAGATTCCATTATAGAAAACTAGCTTAACCTGACATATAGGTGCCTGCAGTTACACCAGCCATAGACTGTGTTAGTGGATGGCCCCCAAAATGTGGTAAGGGTGCACGTAAGCTATTCTGTAAGTTACATGTATAACTTGGAGTGCTGGCCATATATTCCTCCCCTGGCATTTGTGTGCTCTAGCAATTACATGCATCCTTTTTCTCAGCACTTACACATGCAAGGCACAAGTAACCACTGACGCCTAGTTGTGGAATTGCCCTTCACATGAATAGCAGTACACATTAGATTATAACATCTGTGAATGTTGATGTTTGCTAGACTCTAAGCCCAGCATGGACTTATCAGTATTTCATCCTTCTGTGGTAACTATCATGACTACCAATTATGCTTGGGCAATATAGAGTTTTTTTTCTGGAATAAAGGAGAATGAAGAGTGTCTAATCATCATTTACAAACATAGGGCCTCTTTTACTAAGACACGCTAGTGTTTTTAGCGTAGGAATAGCATAGGAATAAATGGATGTCTCTAACGTTTAGCATGCCCTAAATATTACCATGTGCTAAAAACGCTAGGGCACCTTAGTAAAAGAGGCCCATAGGTCCCTAACCATGTATGTTCCTACAATATCCCTATAGGTGCCTACATGGTTAGCTGAAAACACTAACGCACCTTAGTAAACAGAGCCCGTAGTATATCAGAGTGCCATGTTAGGTTATTGTAGGGACTCTTTACTTATTCCCAACTATAAATAATATGATTAGTAAGGTACCACCCAATATTTCAAGCCATTTAACTGGACAGGAACGGCCAGGATTGCCGGTTATCTCCCGCTGAATATTGCTGGTTAGCGCTTAGCAGAGAGACTATTTGCTAATATTCAGCAAATCACCGGCTAAGTTTGGCAGCCAAATTTGGCCGCCAAAATAGCAGGCATATCTGTGACCAGTTTCAACTTAACCAGTCAGTGCTGAATATCGGCTTGGTTGGTTAAGTTGAAACCAGCCAAGAAAACACCCGGATATTCAACACTCACTGGAACCAGCCTGGCATAGATTACTCCTGAATCTCCCCTTTTTACCCTCATCTGAGGACACCTAATCTCAGAGCCTCTTTTGCCTTAACAGAGGATAGCCTCCTGATTTATTCCTGGTATGGCTTTTGATGTTATCCTAGCCCTACTGATGGATAAAGAAGTTTAAAACTGCAATCTAGGTACAAAAATGCTTTGGTGGTTATCATATCCTTGTTGATTTATACTGCAAATATAAATGTAATGCTTAAAAATACAATCTTGATAAAAATAATTAAGACCATCCATGCTATAATCCATCTACATGAAGCTATTTTGTTCTGTGACTGAGTAACCCGGCTTCTACCTCCTCATGACACAATTGAAACATGTTAAAAGCAAAATGGTGCATTGTATCTTATTGATATATTGAATTCTGGGCACTTCAAACTGTGCTGGCTCTTATCTAAGAAAGTCCCCCAAAAGGTTTGGATTTAAATGGAAATGTCTGTTATCACAGACCTCAGACCGCAAGCTGCAGGTGGTAGCATTTTATAGTTAAAGGTCTAAGCAGTTCAAAACTCTGAGGATAGTATTGACTCGAGGAAACATTATGAGAAATTCTAATTTCTAGCAGTCATGCTGAAGTATGGCTCTGGTACTAAAATCAAAAATATAAATAGTGAATCAATAACGCTTCAAATGTACTCCAGAACGTGAAATCTATGATATATAATGACCATACATCCACACAGTCTTCATAACATTTCATAAGTGTACTTTTACACAGTTGTTTTCTATATTTTTTGTTTAATATTTTTTTACTCTCATATGTTTTTTTAAAAAGGAGGAAAAAGACCTCAGTTGGCTGTGACTGTCTTACCTAACCAAAAAAGCAGGCAAACCTGCAGTTAGGTAGACATTTATAATTCATAAACAGCTCACAGTTCTCTATCATTGGTCTTAAAAAAACCTCCATGATTTTTAATCCAAGGTGTAGACATAAATTCTTATCAAGTCATCTCAACAAGAACAAAAATATGCTGTGCGTACACAAAATCATTTGACTTAACAGCAAGAGCAGTCCCAATGGCTACCCGTTTCACCACATAGGCTTCTTCATGGGAATGAGCTCACTGCCAGCGATCTATACTACGAGAAACAAAGGGGTATGCTCACTAAGGTGCGTTAGCGTTTTTAACGTGCCTTTAAACATAGGTGAAAATATATTCAGAAAATGTTTAAAAAAACTGGAGACAGCAAAATCAGCATTCACAGGACACTATTCCTAAATAAGAAAATTTGCTTCATGAATTTAAATAGACTTACATAATGTCAGCCTGCCATCAATTTTCAGCAGACCTCACCGCAATAAAATGGACATGGTGCTGCAAGCCTTAAAGAAGTAAAAAAAATATTAAACAAAAAAATATAGAAAACAACTATGTAAAAGTACACTTATGAAGACTGTGTGGATGTATGATCATTATATATCATAGATCTCACGTTCTGGAGTACATTTGAAGCGTTATTGATTCACTATTTATATTTTTGATTTTAGTACCAGAGCCATACTTCAGCATGACTGCTAGAAAATAGAATTTCTCATAATGTTTCCTCGAGTCATAAGTACATAAGTATTGCCATACTGGGAAAGACCAAAGGTCCATCAAGCTCAGCATCCTGTTTCCAACAGTGGCCAATCCAGGTCACAAATTCCTGGCAAAACTATCCTCAGAGTTATTGATCCACTATTTATGTTTTTGGTATGTGGACATTTTTAATAGTGGTTCTCCTTTTCTGTTAGTAAAATCATTGCAGTGCAGTCTCTCCAGTTCGCATGTCCTGTTTACCGACTCGCAAAAATTATTTTCGACCGCCGATAAATAATTTTTGCGAGTCGGTAAACAGGACATGCGAGCTGGAGAGACTGCATTGCAATGACTTACAAATAGCTGATTGTCTCTCGTAGAAGCTGTTTGTGACATGGAGAAGCTCTGTTGGGATAACCGCAGAGAAAATCTTTCCACTAATGATATATAGGAGAGAATGTATGAAGTGTTCATACATTCTCTCCTATATATCATGAGATGTCCATTCAGTGGATAGCTTCATATAATAAGCAAATATTAATATAAAATCTATATAAAGAAATATCTTGCCCAAGCCAAAGAAAAAAAAAAAAAATTAATAGAGGTTTTCAAGACCAGTAAAGAAGTTCCATCAGCAGTTCTGTGTAAAAAAGTTCACAAGAAAGAGCTGAACGCCTGAGGTCTTTTCCTCCTTAGAAAATGGCGTAAAATAAGTATATCAGTAACAAAATCAAAAGGGAAGCTCGCTTAAAGCCTCTGTGGTCACTAAAATTAAAAAAAAAGCGAGCCTTATGCCTGTATCGGTTAAACATATAAAAAAATGAAAAAAAAAAAACAGGGGAAAAGACCTCAGAAAGTTGTGGCCGCCAGCTGCAGAGTTGGAATGAACAGTCTAAACCTTACTGGTCACAGGTCTTCTCTTTAATCATCGGTCAGAAAATCCCCCGATCCAACTTATATGTATTGTAGCGAAACTTCAAATTTCTTTTGTTTTGTCTAAGAATCAAAGTCCACAGCACTGTTGAGCCGTAATCTACATTCAGGATTTCGGTATCCACCAACCCCTGAAGAAGCCCCACGGTGAAAAGGGTCCGTCGGGTTTGGATGCCTTCCTGGGACGACGTATGCAGTCAAGCTCAGCCAGTTAAGTTAAATTTATAAACAATGATTTCAGTACTGTGGTGGAATGTGTTTGTTCATTAATTAAAAACTATTTTCGCACACAAAAGCAAATGAGAAAAGCAAAAGAAATTCGAAGTTTCACTACAATACATGCAGGTTGGATCGGGGGTTTTCCTGACCGATGATTAAAGAAAAGAACTGTGAGCAGTAAGGTTTTGACCGTTCATTCCAGTTCTGCAGCTGGCAGCCACAACTTTCTGAGGTCTTTCCCCCCATTTTTTTCATTTTTTACATGTTTAATCCATACAGGCATAAGGCTAACTTTTTTTTGATTAAAATAAGTATAAAAACGTATACTAGATTTACTTGCCATCTTGTACATATTTATTTAACATAGTTTATATAGCAAGATATCTGCCACAGAATACATCAATTACATTGTTGGTAAAATCACCATTCAAGTGACTTCCAAACAGAGCTGAGGTGCTAAGGGGCCCTTTTACTAAGGTGGATCGAAAAATGGCCAGCACTGGTGCAGACACATAAATTGGACGCGCGCAGGTCCATTTTTCAGTGTGCCTGCAAAAAAGACCTTCTTTTCTGAAAATGGACGCATGTCAAAATTAGAATTACTTCCCAGGGCATGCAGTAGCCGGGCAGTAGTACTAATTTGATGTGCGTTGTACACATGTAGGCGCCTATCAGGCTCATTTTCGAAAGAGAAGGACACCCATCTTTCGACACAAATCGAAAGATGGGCATCCTTCTCCCAGGGTCGTCCAAATCGGTATAATCGAAAGCCAATTTTGGACATCCCCAACTGCTTTCCATCACAGGGATGGCCAAAGTTCAAGGGGGCATATCGGAGGTGTAGCGAAGGCGGGACTTTGGCGTGCCTAACACATGGACATCCTCGACCCGTAATGGAAAAAAAGAAGGGCATCCCTGATGAGCACTTGGACGACCTTACCTGGTCCTGTTTTTCTTATGACCAAGGCACAAAAAGGTGGCCAAAATGACCAGATGACCACTGGAGAGAATTGGGGATGGCCTTCCGTTACTCCCCCAGTGGTCACTAACCTCCCTCCCACCCTCAAAAAACATCTTTCAAAATATTTTTTGCCAGCCTCAGGTGTCATACTCAGGTCCATCACAGCAGTATGCAGGTACCTGGAGCAGTTTTAGTGGGTGCAATGCACTTCAGGCAGACCGAACCAGGTCCATCCCCCTCCCTACCTGTTACGTTTGTGGAGGAAACAGCGAGCCCTCCAAAACCCACCAGAAACCCACTGTACCCACATCTAGGTGCCCCCCTTCACCCATAAGGGCTATGGTAGTGGTGTACAGTTGTGGATAGTGGGTTTTAGGGGGGGTTTGGGGAGCTCAGCAGACAAAGTAAGGGAGCTATGTTCCTGAGAGCATTTTATGAAGTCCACTGCAGTGCTCCCTAGGGTGCCCGGTTGGTGTCCTGGCATGTGAGGGGGACCAGTGCACTACAAATGCTGGCTCCTCCCATGACCAAAGGGAGTCCTTGGTTTCCATTACCGCCGAAAATCAGAAACAACCAAATCTAGGGAAGAACATCTCTAAGGACGACCAAAATTTCAAGATTTGGGCATCCGTGACCGTATTATGGAAACAAAAGATGGACGTCCATCTTGTTTCGATAATATGGGTTTCCCTACCCCTCCATCAGGACAAAACCTGGGTGTCCCTTTCGATTATGCCCCTCCACGCGTCTTAGTGAAAGGGCCCCTAAATCATAATAAATCATTGGATTTTCAACATTGTTGCTACACTCCGTTTGTTGTCATTGCTAGTTTATTGTTAAATTTATATTACAGTAGTGTTGTTTACGGGGAAAATAAGTATACACTAATTTATAACTAAATGTTTATATCTACTACAGGGGGCATGGTTCAGTTTAATATTGGTGTGAGTGTGAATAATGAATGATGGAAATGTAAGAAAACTCAACAAATGGGACAAACAAACTATCACTGTTGACAATGCTATAAATAATTACAGTTTGTTCTATGCAACCATTCAGTCTCGGTGCTGTGCGTATAATGAGTTTAACAAAAGGATCCTGAAACCTCGTAGTAGGGAAATTCTTACTGAATACATAACCCTCTGCTCCATCAAGGGTCCATTTCTATCATCGGTTCCAGTATCACAGGGGAAAAAAAAACAATGTAAAAAAGCTCCCGTTGAGAGAAAAAACAAAAAAAAAACCCTTGATTTTATGCTAGCACAAATTACTGGAGTGAAGACGCTTTATCAAGT
This sequence comes from Microcaecilia unicolor, assembly GCF_901765095.1. Lineage (NCBI taxonomy): Eukaryota > Metazoa > Chordata > Amphibia > Gymnophiona > Siphonopidae > Microcaecilia > Microcaecilia unicolor. The sequence continues at coordinate 598,747,480 of NC_044032.1, forward strand.
AACCCCCAGTTCAAATACAAATTTGGAAAAATCAGCAGGAGAAATTCTCATAAAAGAGAAATTATACTTAGCTAGCAAAACAACACTACGGCAACTGTTCCCATTGCTGAGGCTCAATGTGTAGCTTCATAAGTCCAGCATAAATCCAGCTCTCTTCATATTGCAAATGTTGCAGTGCACTGCAGATCCACCAGACAGGAAAGGAAGCTTGGTGGAAACAGGATATTGTGCTAGATGGACCAGTGGTGTTTGGGTGATGGGGCTAGTTCTGGGCAAGACTTCTACGGTCTGTGTCCTGAAAATGGCAGATACAAATCAAGGTAAGGTATACACAAGAAGTAGCACATATGAGTTTATCTTGTTGGGCAGACTAGATGGACCATGCAGGTCTTTTTCTGCTGTCATCTACTATGTTACTATGACCCAGTACGGCTATTCTTGTGGTCTTATCTGTAAGAATAGTGAATCTTGAATGATGAATTATATTAATAGCACATGAATTGCACATAACTGCACTTATATTGCACTTTCCACATAGGAGTCTAGGCCAATGAATGAGGTGCAATAAATCCACCCTTTTAGCTGTCAGTAATATTGACTGTGATATGGGTGTGTTATATATCTGAGGGCTTTTATTCCTGGTTCTTTTGGATGATATGTTTGTTTGTTTGTTTGTTTGTTACCAGTGAATTAAAGGGATTTTTTTTGTATTTAGGGACCACTACAGGTCTCAAGTACACAGCAGACAAAAAAAAGTAGATCTGTTTATCAAATCTCATTACTATAGATGAACAATGGTTCTTCTGGGTCTGTCTGGTTAATAATTTTTTATGGACTTTTTACTCAAGAATTTGTTCAAACCTCTTTTGAATCCTGCTGTGTTAGTTGCCTTGACTACATTTTCTGGCAACACATCTAGAGCTTAATTATGCACTGCATAAAAAAAAAATCTTTCTTCAATTGTTTTTCAATCTGCTGGTCATTCGTTTCATGAAGTATCCTTTTGTTTTTCTGTAGCTTGAAAAGTTAAATGATCAGTCTCTACTTAACCTTTCAACTCCGCTCATGATTTTGTAAATGTCTATCATGTCCCTGCTCAGTTATCTTTTCTTCAAGTGGAAGATTCTAACCTGTTTAGCCTTTCTTTACAAAGGGAGATGTTCTCATCCTTAATACTATTTTTGTTGCCTTTTTTGAACCTTTCTAAGTTTGCTATATCCTTTTTGAAATGGAGCAACCAGACTTGTATATAATTTTTCTGTCACAGTCGCACCAGGGTCCTATACAAAGGTAATATGAATATTGTTAAATGAAGACATTTTTATTTTCTCCATGGAGCTTGCATGGTTACACCCATGTACTTGCAAACTCATTTTCAAAGGGAAAATTCAGGCACCGGTTGTGATTGAAAAGGATACAAGTTGTAAAAGATGTGAATGACATAGAAGAAAGGATCTGAGTGTAGATCAATCATCTGTTTTACATAGATTGGTACCCAGTTTATCTAATCATGGTGGATGATTTGATGAGGGTCTATTATGTGATTGCCATCTTTTAGATTGGATAGATAGGGTGAAAAGGTATAGTAGGTCTGATTGAAAGGTGAGATGTGTATGGGGATGGGGAGACTCTGGTTGTTGGAAGGGATGGTTAGTATAATGGGTGTAGTTCATGTGGGAGGATTTTGATGTTGGTTCTTAAGCAGTGTTATGGGATGGGTCACTGTGGTTATGGCCAACATTTTGTCCTACAAGGTATCAACAACTAGATAGCTTGGAGTTGAAGCTAGAGATTGGTTTGTTTGATCCCCTCCAACCAAAAAGCTGTTCCAATATTATTTTATATTAGTGATGACACTTGGGAGTAATTATATAAAAGACTTTTGCAGGTAAACCCTTTTAGCAGGCATAAAAGTGCTCTTCTAAAATGACCCTGGGCATAAGCGCCTACATTTCAACATGATTGGGGGTGCCAAACACAATAGTGGAGGAGTGGCCTAGTGGTTAGGGTGGTGGACTTTGGTCCTGAGGAAGTGAGTTCAATTCCCAGCACAGGCAGCTCCTTGTGACTCTGGGCAAGTCACTTAACCCTCCATTGCCTGCCGTACTGAACCTGCTATTGAGCAGGAAAGAGTGGGGTATAAATGCTATAAATAAAATACAAATTACCCTTCCCAGGCCAGAATGGAGTGAGAAAAAGACAAATACTCTAGGCATGATTTCTGATGTTTTGCCCCTAATATTTTATACAGAAACATAAAGTCAACAACAAAGAAAAAAATCTACAAAATGTTTTTAATAAGTTAAACCAGGGCTTTTTTTGAGGGAGTACTTGTGGGTACTGAGTACCGGCACCTTTTCCATTATCTGCTAAAATTGACCCATGGACCCCAGGTTTTAATGAAAGAGCTCAGGCTCTACACACCAATTCTGCCTTGTCATAGATTCAGTGACTGGTTGCAGGGGGCCTGGCTACTGTGGGATGAGTCCCTCAGTGATCACCCCACCCCTTAAGGGTGGGCTGGCATTTGAGTATCGGCACCTTTTTTGCTAGAAAAAACGCACTGAGTTAAACTCAAACGTACCTAGATCTGTGGTGCTGAGTTATTATCAAACAATTCTTAATCAATATAAACTTTTTTATATGTGAAAGGGGAAAATACTTCAGTAGAATGCTCTTTGCATTGAGTGTATACATATTTCTTCTCAGTAACTGGGAGATAATTATACATGAGGCACTCAGTACAAAAGATCAGATAGCCACAATCTCACTGCTGGCCTGTAGTTTGCATCTTATTTTTGGTGAGTTTTCTAGTTATTGTCTACTCTAGAGCTTTTCAATCTGTTCAGAATTTGGCAGCTCAGTTGCTTGGAAATGTGTCTCGCTTTGATCATGTCATGCCATTTTTAGGTTTCACTAGCTGCCAGTTTTTGGATGTGTGAAGTTTCAAGTGCTTTGCTTAATTTTTGGCAGGTAAGGCTCCTTTTTATTTTATGAATTCTTTATGACTTATCAATCTGGGTTGACAATTGCGCTCTGGGACTGATAGGTTACTACGATTGTCTGTTCCAAGGGATTATCAACTGGTTGAAACATGTAATAGATTCTTTTCCATCACAGCTCCTTTTGAATGGCAACAGGTTACGAGTATGTAATAATTCAGAAGGATTATTGTATTTTCCACAACTGGTAAATAAATGTTATTTCAGAGAGCATTTGAACAACTGTTGTGAAAAGAACTGTGGTGCTGTAATGATTTATGATTTATGTTTATACGTTGTTTTATGTTTTTATTGTTTGTATAGGCATTTATATGTGATTTGTTTTGTAACCCATTGAGAACTGTGGATTGTTCAGGATGCAAATATTAAAAAACAAACAAACAAACAAACAAACAATATTTAAAGTTACTAAGGGGTAAATTCTTTTAAGTGGTGCCTAAAACTCTTCACCCCAAAATACACACACTTAGCGTGATTCCACAAAGGGAGTGTGCCGTATAGAGAATCGCGCATACAGTGAATGATGGTGTGATCACTGGTCAGAGCAGCTAAGTAATTACGCCACCATTCACATGTAGTGCAATCTGAAATATGGTGCACATCTGGCACACACTATTTAGCATGAAAGTCTAGATCCAAGTTGAATCTGAGCATCAAAGTCTGCATGCAAAATGTCATGTCACCAATGTGGGGACAGTGTGAAAAATGGCCACCAGCCCAATTTTTCTGAGGCAGACACTTCTGCTGGCTAGGCTCTTCCTCCCCAAGCCAGCCAGCCAGGTATTTCAATATACCTGGCCACAGAAAAAGGAGCTATAACTCTTACAGGCGGGCCTGGTTCAGGTTAACTGATCAATACAATAATGATGCCTCCTACCACAGGGAGGTATAAGCTAACAGATAAAGTTTCATGAAAGTGTCATTCAGGTGTAACCCCAGGTACAAGAATGCAACCTTTTGTATTGCATCTCTCTGTGTTGGTTATCTGTACTGAATCTATTGGACGCAGCGGCGACCTCGGGGGTGGGGTGGGGGGGCGGGGCGGCGGCGGCCTTGTCCCGGGCCCAGCCCAGTCTCTCAGTGGCCCTGCTCCTAATCCAATAGAGATTCTAAAATAGGCCCAAGGGGGCATCTGCAGATGGGAAAGGCAATTTCTGTTTAGAGGGGAAGGGAATGGAGGGAGACACATAGGTCAAAGCACACATTAACAGCTTCCATCAAAAACAGTCAGTTTCCGCCAAAACCAAAGTTGCTCTTCTGCTTTCTGTGTTAGGCGCAGATTGGGTGTATTATATAAGAATGCGCATAATTCATAGGAATGCTTAAGAAATGTCCTTAAACATGCCCCCCTCCCCAATACACATCCTAGGATTTATGTGTAGATGTTATAAAATGCGATCTGTGCGTAAATCTATATTAAAATCAAAGTCAATAATTTGTTGTTAGCAGCCAATTATTGGCGCTGATTGACTTATTAATCAATTAAGTTGCATGCGCAAATTGTCTATGTGCGCTGATTTGCATATGCAACTTTAGTCGCCATATATAGAATCCAGGGCCATGTCCCAATTTTGGTTTTCAGGCTATTTACTTGCCCCAAATTCTATATATGGCGCCTTAAGTTATGCACACTAATTTTGGCTGAATGACCAAATTGCGTGCACAACTTAGTTGATTAACAAGCCATTCAGTGCCAATAATTGGTACTAAACAACCAATTAGTGGTGCTAATTGGCTCTAATTAGAATTTACACAAACAGCTTTCTAGGACTGTGCGCATAAATCCTAATGTGCACAGTCGAAAAGGGGGCATGGCCATGAGCGTGGGATGGGTGGGCTATGGGTGTTTCTAAAAGTTATGCACACTATTATAGAGTAAACCTGATGTGCGCCTAACTTAGGCACAGGTATTTAGGCCTGGGTTTAGGTGGCTTAAATGGGTGCACCTAAATTTTAATCTCAAGAATGGCGCGTGAGTGTATTCTATAAACTACATCTCACATTAGGCATAGTTTATAGAATCACATTAACCACGTGGTTTTACGGTGCAGATTTTTAAGGCACTGTATATAGAAGTTCCCCCTGGATGCCCTCATTATTTTGCAATATTACTTGCATTATCTTGCTCATTTGATGTTTCTAACATCCTACCTTATTGTCTAGTTCCAATGTTGCCAACTGCACTTCTTGTGTTTTGTTCTTAAACCACCTACCTTATAATGATAATAGCTTCTCATATTTTCCATTACTGTTTAAATATTCTTCATTGTTGCTGGAATCACCTGCTGTGAAACTGCACTAAATAAAATTTTGTAAATTACTTTTCAGTTCTTGTAGTTTCCTTATATTTCTTTCCCACAGTCATATGTTTTTTTTAAATTGCATGCCAGAACCCAGCTTTGGTTGCAACATTTTTAACATATAATTTAATTTTAAGTCATAACTAAAACAGTGATGACTAATATAAATGGTTGGTCAAGTAGGAATGGAGCTTCTCCTTGAACTCCCAAATAGCAGGGCTGCTTTCATTCATCACTCAGTCAGTTCATCTTTCTTTCTTTCTTCACAGGTGAAGTTCTCCCAAGGTAATGCTTTTATAAGTTCCCAATATTTTTTGGTATTCTGATCATTGCTTCCAGCAAAGGTCCACTTTTGGGACTTAGCAAAAAAGCATTTCTTCAACAGTGTGTGAAAAATTATTTTTCTTTTCAGCTACAATGCATCTTATTCTGCTATACACAATCATACTATCTAACACAGAGGTGGGAAACCTGCAGCCTGTGAACAAATGCGGCCCACCATTGAATTTTATGTGGCCCCTGAGAGCATGAGAAATACAAGGATAATGACATTAACCAAAGTTTTGTTGATTTTAAATACTGTTTTAGTGTCCTATGCAGACGCGCTACACGGAGCTCTGATTTTGGCTGAACTTTTTTCCTTATTGAAGTTCTGTTGGTAACATAAGAATTACCTTATAAGGGTGAAGTGAAAAGGGAAAACAAAGACTTACCCCTCAGAGTCGTGGAGTGCCTCAGGGATTGGGGCTGGGGCCGATTCTGTTCAATATATTTGTGAGTGACATTGCCGAAGGGTTAGAAAGTAAAGTTTGCCTATTTGCGGATGATACTAAGATCTGTAACAGAGTGGACACCACGGAGGGAGTGGAAAACATGAAAAAAGATCTGAGGAAGCTAGAAGAATGGTCTAAGGTTTGGCAATTAAAATTCAATGCGAAGAAATGCAAAGTGATGCACTTAGGGAATAGAAATCCACGGGAGACATATGTGTTAGGCAGGGAGAGTCTGATAGGTACGGGCGGAGAGAGGGATCTTGGGGTGATAGTATCTGAGGATTTGAAGGCGACGAAACAGTGTGACAAGGCGGTGGCAGTAGCTAGAAGGTTGTTAGGCTGTATAAAGAGAGGTGTGACCAGCAGAAGAAAGGGGGTGTTGATGCCCCTGTATAAGTCGTTGGTGAGGCCCCACCTGGAGTATTGTGTTCAGTTTTGGAGGCCGTATCTTGTTAAGGATGTAAAAAGAATTGAAGCGGTGCAAAGAAAAGCTACGAGAATGGTATGGGATTTGCGTTACAAGACGTATGAGGAGAGACTTGCTGAACTAAACATGTATACTCTGGAGGAAAGGAGAAACAGGGGTGATATGATACAGACGTTCAAATATTTGAAAGGTATTAATCCGCAAACGAACCTTTTCCGGAGATGGGAAGGTGGTAGAACGAGAGGACATGAAATGAGATTGAAGGGGGGCAGAAAAGAAAAATGTCAGGAAGTATTTTTTCACGGAGAGAGTAGTGGATGCTTGGAATGCCCTCTCGCGGGAGGTGGTGGAAATGAAAACGGTAACGGAATTCAAACATGCGTGGGATAAGCATAAAGGAATCCTGTGCAAGAAGTATCAGAAAATATGACAGGAAGATCTGTCTGAAGATAGCTTGAACGTCACACAACTACAGGAAAGATCTATGGAGAAAGAGTGTGTTAGATCTACACTCTTGGTGACTTTTGTTTTTGAATAAGACAAAGACTGGGTGATTAGGCTTTATTTTAGAAACCATGACATTTTATTTGGGTGGGAAGGTTTGGGCTTTTTCCTGATATTTGTGTTACACAAGAAAAGAGAGAAACTTTTTGTTAATGTGCCCATTCTTTTGGTCCACTCGATATCTCACCCAAAATCTAAAGGGCTGGAGGCTGAGGAACCAGCACATAATGCATGCATTTGAGTCTTTATGGCGAACCATCCACTGAAGGGGTTGATGGTTGGTGACCAATAGGAAGTCTCGCTCCAACAAATAATATTGAAACATCTCCTGGGCCCATTTAACAGATAGGGCTTCTGTTTCAATTATCACATAATTATCTCTTGGGAATAGCATCTGGCTAAAATAGGCCACCAGGTGGTCTTCCCCATTTACTTCATAGGACAGAGCAGCCCTGAGTCCAACTTGAAGTCCAGGCTGACTAGCACTGACTCTGAGCAAATGTCCCTCTTCAAGGTCTGGAAGGCAGTATACAGCTCTTCAGTCCAGTGTATCTTTTCTGTAGACTTCTTCTGTCAGAGGTGGGTTAGCGGTTCTGCTTTTTCAGCAAATCCCAAAATAAACCTGCAGTAATAACCAATGAGTCTGAGGAAAACTCGTACATGTTTTATTGTCTGAGGTACTGGCACCTGGGTGATTGCCTATACCTTCCGTATCTGGGGTCTCATTTGTCCTTTCCTAACCGATTACCTCATGTATTGAACTTCTTACCATCCCAAAAAGCACTTTTTAGGATTCGCTGTTAGCCCAGAAATCCATAGACTGTCCAGTGCTGCTTCTACCTGGATGAGATGGGTCCTCCAATCCTTATTGTAAATGAAAATGTCATCTAAGTAGGCAGCCGTGTAATCGCCATGCGTTTTAAGTAAGCAATCCACGAGGTGCTGGAAGGTAGTTGGAGCTCCAGAAAGGCCAAATGGCAACATCATGAACTAGGACAAACCCTGGGGCATTGAAAAGGCTGTCTTTTCCTTAGCATCCAGAGTGGAGGGTACTTGCTAATATCCTTTGGTCATGTCTGGGTCAAGATGAACTGGTCTCCTCCCAGTCACTTGATAAGTTCATCTACTCTTGGTATTGGATAGGCCTCTAATTTGGAGACAGTGTTCACCTTCTGAAAATTAATACAAAACCAGATGCTCCCATCTGGCTTTGGCACCAGCACAACGGGAGGTGACCAATTATTGGTTGGTTCCTCGATGATACCCAGTTCCAGGATCTCAGCAATCTCTTTTGCCATGGCTTGCTGCTGGACCTAGGGGATCTGATAGGGGCATTGCTGGACTACCACTTCTGGCTTGGTAATAGTATCATAAGTTTCAAGGTGGGTTTGGTCCGGCACGCTGGAAAACATATCTTGATACTGACATACTTACTGCACTAGGTCAGCCTTCTGTGAGGCAGAAGGCTGGTCACTAAATGGAAGGGGCCCAGACTGTATTGGAATCTCTGGCCCAAATTCATTTTTTTGGACTAGTGATGCAGTTGTGGGGATCCACTTCTTTAACAATTAAATGTGGAAGATCTTCACCATGTTTCTATTCTCTGGTTGGGCCACCTCATAATTGACAGGTCTTGTCTTTTCCACAACTTCATTAGGACCTTGCCACTTGCATAATAGTTTACTCTCTGAGGAGGGTAAGAGGACTAAGGCTATCCCCCAACTGGAAGGTTCTCTGTACTGCTTTTTGGTTATAGGCTCAGGCTTGACCCGCTTGAACCTTTTCCAAGTAGAGTGTGGCTGCCTCACTGGCTTTCTTCAGCCTCTCCTGCATGGTGAGCACATATCCAGCCAAGTTCCTTCCCAGGCTGGTTTTCAAGCCTCATCCAGGATTCCCCTAGGGCTCTGTCCATATAATAGTTCAAATGGAGAGAACCATGTTGAACTCTGGGGCACCTCCTGGATAACAAATAACACATAAGGGAGTAGAGAATCCCAGTTTTTCCCATCTTCGGCCATAAACTTCTTCAACATTTGCTTGAGAGTCTTATTGAAGGGTTCCACCAAGCTATCTGTCTGAGAATGATAAATGGATGTCTGCAAGGTCCTTACCTTAAACAGGGTACACAAAGTCCATCGCCACTCTTTTGAACAGGGTATTGACAATGGGAATGAGCAAGAGAGGGGCAGGTGGAGCCCTTGCAGGACTATTCAGCTGGCAGATCGGGCAGATCTGACAAAAGAGCTCAACTTGCTTGAAAACTAGCCAGAAAACCTGAGCTGAAATTCATTCCCAGGACTTTTCCTCCCCCAAGTGACCTCTTAACAGGTGACTGTGGGCTGATTGTATGACCTGCCTACGTTGGGGTTGAAGGACTAAGTTGCTCTATCTCTACCCCTCTGAGGTTCTATGTCACTCTTTATTATGAAATATTGGAGTGCTATCTTAGAAAGGTTATGGTTGCCCACAGAATTCCAATCTACTGTAACAACCCTACCCCAATCAGTTCTAAAGGTCTAATCCTCTTACTGTGTCCTTTAAAAATTCCCTGTAGTTTCTTCACTACGCCATTTAGGTAGACTGTCTAAAGGGTCTGGGATGTCTGGGCTGCCATCTTCCTCCGGCTCCAGTTCTTCATCTACTGCTGCTCCTAAATTCAGAAAGCAATGTAGTTTCTCTAATCACCACTGATATCGGGGTTTAGGTAGTTTCGGGTTTTTGGTATACAAGTCGGGGTCTTCCAGCGGGAAGATCCCAGGGAAAGACTCCTCCTTTTTCGGGCCAGCAGCCAGCTGGGCCCAGATAGCATCAAAATTTGGAAACTCCCAGCCCAGGACTACTGGGTAAGGCAGCCAACGTAAGATGGCAACTTCCAGCTTTGCTTGCTCCACAGGTGTTTTAAAGGATACTTGAGCTATAGGATACTGCCTCTGGTCACCATGTACACATGCCAAGATCACAGTCTGTTCATAATTCAACTGCAGTCTGGTGAGTGTTTCTCTCCGGATGAGGATCTTACACTGCCAGAGTCCACCAGTGCCTGATATGGGCAATCTTTCAACTAAACTTGTAACACACAGTATTGGATCTCAGGATGGAAGGCCGCCACAATATTTCAAAAATTTGTGATTACTATATTCACATCCATGGCATCTTTGGTTAGATCCTGGCAGTCCCTGGCTACGTGACCTCTTCCTCCTCACTGGAAACAAATGCAACCAGGGCCGCGGTGAGTTCATGAAGATGAGGGCTTCTATCGCTCTGGCCCATTCCTTGGAGACCCTGGACTGCAGGGTGGTTTCTGATCTCTTGGATTATCTGTTTCAGCCTTTGCTTTTTTCCTTTTAGAACTCCCAACCTGCTTCCTCTCTTTGTAGAGTTCCAACTCTGGTTGTACTTGATAGAAGGCTTCAGCAACCTCTAGAACGCTCTTTGGGGTCAATTTAGGGTGCTGCCTCACCCACTGTTTTATAAGCGGGAATAATCCTTTGAGGAGCTGCTTCAGGAAGATAGCTCTTGCAATCTTATCTTGCCTTCCGGTTGCAGCCATCACCAGGCCACTTCCTTGAATTGGTAGAAGAAACTGTTTTTTTTAAAACTTGCAGATACCCCTTCCAGAAATGTTGCTGGTAGGTCTTTTGAGTGCAGCTTGCCTTCTCCAAAATGGTGGTTTTTACTTCCATATAAGTGGCTGTTCAACTGGAACTGACATCTTAAAATGCAGCTTGACTTCTACCAGTCAGTAAATTCTCTAGATAAGTGGCTCATGATGCTTCTGGCCAACCAGCAAGGTAGGTGGTTCTTTCAAAACTGGTCAGGAAATAGTCCAGGTTGTCCTCCTGTGGGAGCAAAAGGATCTGCAGGAGGCACTAGCCAGCACTATGAAACTGGCTTTAAAAGATACAAACTCAGGTCAACATCATCTCTCATGTCAGGCATGCTGCTCTAACAGGCCTCAAGTCTATGTGCAGGACATTGCTGAATGGACAAGTCCATAGGAGAGTAAAAACGACTTCAATAACATCCTTGTTTACAGAAACTGGGACTTAAGGGTTGGAACAAATCTGCTCTTGGCATTGTGGCTCTGCAAGTCATCACATGCCAGACAGCAACGCAGTGGCGTAGGAAGGGGGTGGGGGTGGTGGGGCAGTCTGCCCCGGGTGCAAGCCGCTGGGGGGGGGGGGGTGTCAGCTCCGCTGGTTCCCTGCTCCCTCTGCACCGGAACAGGTTACTTCCTGTTCTGGGGCAGAGAGAGCAGGGAACCAGCGGAGCCGACGCAGCTCCCAGTGACATGCGCTCGGGGCGGTTCGGCCCTCCCGCCCATCCCTCGTCGCTTTCCCTCGTAAGTTCACGCTCCGGGAGGGGGGCGCTCCGGAGGGGGGAGGGTGCGCCGTGCTGCACCCGGGGGGGGGGGGGGGGGGGGGGGGTGCGCAGCAGCGACCTGCCCCGGGTGTCAGCTGCCCTCGGTACAGCACTGCAGTAACGTTCACCTTTACTCAAGGAAGGGTATAAGGAGCCCTTGGAAGAGACATGAAGTTATCTGGGTATTATCTGGAGGAGTCCATGTAGGGGCTGCTTACAGTGAAGCATATGACAACCCTGTCCAAGCCTGCCACATCAAGCCAACACTTGAGTCTCATTAAAGACACGTGGCCTTACCATCTACCTGCTTCAGTACTCTGCCCACCAGTCAGTACCATCTGCTTGTTCCTGCCTGAGAGAGAGAGAGAGAGAGAAACAGAAACAGAGACAGAGAGAGATAGAGAGAGCATTGGCCTGCTGCTGCGGCTCCTGTCATCATCCTGAGATATATTGTTTGACAGCTTCCTGACTGCCTCTGCTTCCAGTGTCTGTGAGTGTGGGAGAGCTCTTTTCTATCAAATCAGGTGGTAACTATTCTTAGTGCACCAGGAATTAGGGGTCCTAATTAGTTCAGGGCTAGGGTCTAAGTGTGTGTTCTTTGCCTTGCCTTGACAGGTATATAAATATTCACTGTTTTACCATCATTGTGGGTAATTTAGCATATGCACAATATCACTGATTTGCTATTTTCTCTTCTGCCAATAACATAATAAATTAGCTTTTACATTTCTATAGCCTCCGAGCCTTGTGTATTGTTCTTTTCTAGTGATTATTTTATGCTGTAATGAATTTGGATCTGTAGTTGGAGGGATGTTTTAGACCTGATCTAAATCTGAGTGTTGTTTTATCATATTTTGTCACTATTCGTACGTTCCCTCATTGCCTGCCCTCTACCTGAGATTAGGTAATTGTGTTAGCCCCACACTCCAGTATCATCTTTGGTAAAACTGGGACCAGAATGTGTAACCTGGAAGTTTGTAAAGTTTGTGTCACTTGGCTCAAGGAGATCTGCTGGGCTTCCAGAGATATCTGGGATGCTTGCTGGTGCTCCCATTGCCTCGGTACTACTTGTTGCAGCTGCTGTTGGCTGTCCACTAAGGCCTGGGTAGCCTCTCCATGCTTTGATGTAGTGTTAGCACCCAGAAGCGTGCAGTGCACAAGTAAACAAAAAGTATAATCTCCCTGTTTGGAACTAGCTGTACTTTCCCCCTAACTAGAGCAGAACTAACCCCTTTTGTCCAATATTCTGGCGAGGTATTTGTAACAGGCCCAGGGCCCTGGAGGTCAAGAGTCCCAGCTTCCTCTGTGATCGAGTGGGCTCGGAGCCCAGATAAAGTGACACCAAATAGCAGGTTAGAGCGAACAATATTAAATTTATTAAAGGTGTTGGGAAGAGGGTCCTGTTTAGTTCACAAGAGAAGGAGAAATCCAGTGCAAAACTAGTCTTTGAACAGAAGAGTTTCCTCTGTGGCCTGCTCCTGCAGAGCCACTGCATGCACTACAGTCTCTGGTAAAGCAATACTTCCTCTTGGCTCTGGACTGGTTTCCCAGAGTATAGTTCTTAACATTCCACCAGCCAGCTTGCCTCAGTCTGGATCCAATATGCAAAGCTACAAGGTCCAAGTTAAACTTGGCCTACCTGGCTGTTGTGGTTCCGGTTCACAGGTATGCGAAGAAGGTGTATGGTGTAGGCCTTAATTCTTTCCATCTGGGTCCCTTAACCCTACACTGACCCTGCCTTTTATAGTTCCTGGTTTTAGCTCCACCCTTCCCATCTCACTTCCTCCCTGGGTGGGGCTAAGGGTTTTAAGATGCTCACAGTACTCGAAGGATCCCTCTTAAGGGTGAGGGGTAGTGCTACCTCTTCACACCATCATTTTTATTTAAATTTGTACTTATTTAACACAGAAGGTTTGTGGAGCTTAGTGGATTTTCAGTTCTTACATTACATAATGTTGAGGCCCACCAGGGACAGTGCTGACATTCATGACATTCTGTGTATAAAGGTTGTCCTCCCCTAATCTATCATTTCATTTTGTTTCTACTTCATAAATCCTATAGGAAACTGCTAGACCTCAAGACTTCTCAGGACTTCTGTTGCAGGTAGAATTGAAACGGAGAGAGGATGTCTCTTCATTATTGATAAGTAAGGAACAAAGGCTTATTTATTCATGGAACACAGTTGATCCATGGGGTCTAAATAAAGAAGTAGAGTGGGTGTATGTGTGAGAGCATTTGATGCTAACATCATTTCCGCAGATATATCTAGATTCTGGTGTGGTTTGTTCAGTTATTCTGAGCATTGTTTCGGTTATATGTCCTCCCTACATGTAACCAGGAGGAGAGTTTACAATTAATCTCAGAATTTTATTTTTTATTTTTTGTTTGATGAATACTTGTATGTAGGTTTTGGCAGAGATGGTTATTGTATTTTTATTTCTAGTCTTGTCTCCTGAGGACGCCAAGGAAGTGAAACATGAATTTGTGTAGAGTATAATAGAGGGAGTAACTGGGTAATATGTTGGGAAAGAGAGAGCCAAAAGAAAAAAAAAACTTTGGCTCTACCTTAATCAGGGTGGAACTTGGCTGATGGCGCTAACATTTTAAAATGAGATAAAGTACCTTTTAACTAGAAAGTGGAGAAAAGCCAATAGTCACTTAGCAGCACAAGGTTTAGAGTAAGGTATTGTTTTAATTTCCCCCTCTTGGACCTCTTTCTGACTCCAGATCACACGGGGGACTAAAGATACCTATTTCACATAACAGGTTCTGTGTGGTTTCTTCAACCTCCATTGTCACCCAATCACAAGGAGGTCTGCTCTGGGTTTGCATTAGGGGCTGTAATCTAAATCTAATTCCCATAACTACTGCTTTCTGTCTTCCTGGATCTAGGTATACTCTGGGCCATTTATGTTCCCAGATAATGCTTATTAAAATTCTGTCTAAGTTTCTCCAGAAACTTAGTGTATGTGATCTGCCTTGTAAGCTAAATGTAAGGTAAAGAGAAGATAGAATAAAGACAGAGATAGGTTTAAATAGATAGATACATTTTATTTCTTACCCAAAGACAAGTCTTCAAGTTGGTACAAGTACAGGCATCAGACTTTAATCAGGTACATTCAGCAGATAGATTCTGGGTACAACCGGACAGAGCTTCGCCGTCTGAGATAAGCGTTGGGGCGGATACCAAAGCTATGGCAAATTGTCCCCTCTTTTATACACAAACTCTCCATAGAAGTCAATGGTGAGATACCTAGCTCTCAATTTCTGAGATGATACTTTCCCATGCAGTCTTATCAGCATGTTTTGGGAAGCTTTGAGATAACAGTTCCACATCTGTCTGTGTCGCAATACTTTTCACGCCATCTTAAGAACCCTGTATAACCTCTGTAGCCTTCTATACAAAACTAATAGACTCCATTTTGTTCATCTGATTTAAAGTGACAGTTGTACCTGTTTGTGTCAGAACTCATGGTTCAGACCTGCTTTTTACAGATATTTGGCCTAGTCAGTACTTTAGTTATTTTAGGCTTCATAGCCTTGGCCCTCACTATTCCAGTGGTAGATCCAAAGCTAGACCATATATTAACATTCCCCTCTTCACCCTATCCCATAGGGTGACACCAGGGTTAACATACCGTGGTACCATCCATTCCAGAAGGTATTCTAAGAGGCCATCAAATTATCTGAGTCTTAAGGTCAACTGGCACAATGTGGTTCGCTTTTGGTGTGAAATTATCATCTTGGCAGTACTTCTATTATGCCAATCCTACTAAAACTTATAGTTATTACTACAATATTTTTTCTTCAACCTTTTAATATGCAGGTTCTATTTTATTCTTATCTATATGATTATAAATACATTGCTATAAATCAAAAATCTTTGGTTATATACTGATTGTATTTTAATTATTCATTTGCATACATTTGCACAATTTATCACTTATAAAGCTTTATATGGTTATATTATATCCCTATGTGCTATTATCTGATTATACAGTTGTAGACATCTCTCCAGTGTCTCTAACAATTGCATAGGGATTGGTCCTTCTCAGAGGGAGATAGTCCAATTTGTTAGCTCCTGTGGTGTTAGGAAGGAGATTCTCATACAGGGCATATTGTCCTGCTGTTGTTTTTTTCATTATTGCGGTTTCAATTAAGCGTTCTACTAAACCTCTAGCACAAGGGATTATGCAACATCCTACTAAAACAAAAATTGCTACCACTATGAGTATAGTCGTGGCTGCTGAAATGATAAATGTCTTCCATGTACCAAACGCTCTGTCCATCCAACCTGTCCAGGATGTATCGACACCAGAGTTTTCTGCCAATTCTTGTGACAGTGAGGTTAAGCCTTCCAAAGCTCTGGTAATCGATCCATCCGGAGCGGTATTGTTGGGGATAAAGGTGCAACACTGGGTACCTATCTTGTGGCACACCCCTCCATCGGCTGCTAGAAGTTGGTCAAGAACTAATCTATTTTCCAACGTCATCCGGCTAGTGGCATCTAATTGTGTTGCAATGCCTCGAACTGCATCCCTAGTGTAGTTCACAAATCTCTGCTGGTTGTAATATATATAGTTGATCCAGTCAAGATTCTTATTGATAGTCGCCCACCAAAAGAAAACTGATTCAAATCCTGCGGCTATTTGGTTTCTGGCTTTGAACTCATCGGGAACCCCTCTTGGAACTCCAATAGCATCTATATAGACCCGATCATCAAAAGATCCAGGCATTGCATTTCTCTTCACTCGTGAGGAAGAGCTGCTGTGAGGGGGAAGCAAGGATGCTATAATAATTGGAATGACCAATTTGACTAGGGCACATCTACCTGTCCAATTGTTAGGAAGTGTATGGAGGATAGTACGAGTTCCACAGTACCACCATATGTCTGCTCTAGCTTGTGAGAACCGAGTTAGGTTCATGTTATGCAGAGTCCCCTTTCCTAAGGTTGTGTTACAATTGGTTAAGTTACCTAAAAACCGTGTCTTTTTAATCCCATGGCGCTCCAGACATGTATGATATTTGGTAGCAGGATGTGGAACCCTGAATGCAGGTGGAACCCTCATCCGTGGGGGTAAGTAGGGGTGGTGCTCGTCAAGATGTTGACAAGACTGATTTATGTCGTCTTTAACCTGCAATAACTGCAACATACACCAAAATCCATCTGGATCATTGTGGAGATCTAAAGGGAAAGGAACTACTGTTGGTTCTGCTCTGGCATGGGAACAAAAATAACAATTAGAGACGTTCAAACTCTTTGTAGTATAATGTGCCCATTCAAGCCATAAGTTTGTCTCTCCAAATCCTGTTTCCAGTGCCACCAAATCTTTAGCATTATTAATTGGTACTATCTGGTAAGGAATTTTTATTTCTGGGATCTTTGTTGGGACCAAGGGATTGGTCGCTGTAGGTTGGGCTGGGGGTGGAACAATTTTGAATTTTCCAATAGGGTCTCTACCTGTGGCATCTATTCCTATGGAATAGGTTCTGTATGTAACAATCGTTACTCCTCTGAAAGTGATAGCCACTTGATTACATTTGGTCATATGGCAAAGGCCAGTGACTCGCAATTTCATGATGGAAATACTCTTTTTGAGATCTGGGCTCTCACTACCGGAGTAGGGAACCCATGAACCTGTGTACCACCATACCTGAGCCCAACTTCCGCAATTGGGGAAGGGACACAGGTATACTTCATAAGCAGACAAATATTGCTGCACAGGTTGTTCCCCACACACTGTGTAAGCACAAACATCAAGGGTGATTGTGGTTGTGTCCTTAGTAGTGGGTAATGTTATTTCATAAGTGGTTATAAATTGGGGTAGAGAATTTGCTAGGTACTGTGTTCCAGGTAGCATGGGTGTGGTGAGCACACATACCAGGAGGGCTAAGCACTTCATGTTGGTAGGTGACATCCCTAGTGTTTTAGCGAGAGATGTATGGGTATGGGGGGTAAATTCTAATAGCCCCTATTTCAGTAGGATCTGGGATTTCGAAAAGACCATATATTTCCAAGGGTTCCAGTCCAACCTCTCTGATGAACAGGATGGGAATCTCAGCAGTGCCCAATACGGTGTATGTAATTACCCAAAAATCTACGACGTCACCAGTCTGTGGTCTTATTAGGAGGTCGTCTGTTTGTTCAAGGTGTAAGCCTAAGGTGCCGCCAAACAGTACCTGAGTGTGTATAACCGTACGGCTAGGACCTAATGTCCAACTGTCAAACAAAGGCTCACACAGTATGTGGTATCGGGTGAAGGGGTCCCAATTGGGATCGTCTTCTGGAGCAGGGTCCCAATGAGGATGAAGTAATTCTCTTAGATATTCTGGGGGTTCAGGGATCAAGTGTGCACTTAAATTTAAAGGCGACGGTGGGGGAGAATCTGGTGGAGAAGGCGGAGTGTCTGGTAAAATCTGGGACATATATGGATGGTCAGTTAGGCGTTGAGCTATCTATGAGGACGAGTGACTGGGACGGTGATGTTTGGCGTAACTACAGTAGTATTCGTGGGAAGAGGAGCGTCACTAACAGGAACCAAAGAATAAGGAGAAGGGGTGGGTCGTAAATCAAGCAAGGTGATATTATCCTCAAAAGTACTTGTACGATTGGGGACAATATGGACCGGGCTACTGATAGGAGTGGGAACAATTGTAGAATACAAAACAGGAGGATCAGTGAGGAAAGGAGTAGTCGCAGAGGTTTTAATGGGCTCTGGAGGATTGCCAGTTGAAAAGTCTGTTGTGGCAGATGTGTCTGCCCAGGGGGTGGGATGACTGGTGGCAATGGGGTTGACCTATATCGAAATGTATGGGGTGTACTGGTGGAGCTTTGTGTAGGTTGCTGTAGTAGGTGGTGGAGCAGGAGAGGAGGCAAGTACAGAAGTAGTTTCAAGTACTGCTGGGGTAGCTGCAAGTACAGAAGTAGTTGCAAGTACCGTAGCGTTTCCGGCAGGCAAGATAACGTTGCCAGTGGGAAAGGCGGTAAATGTGATCCAAATAGCAAAAAGGTAAATGTCAGCAGTATAGGTAAACAAGGTAGTGAGAAACAAAACCAAACCCCTACACAGTAAAATCATGCACAAGAGTCCAACAGCAAACAGTCTGGTCTATGGGAAGCAGAAGAAAAGGGTGTACTGATGTAACACCGTAGCTGAAGAGTGTCAATTTTCACAGTTGTAGTACAGAGAAATAGTCTGTAAGGGAAGGAGTGAACAGCGGAAGATGCTGTGGCATTAGCTGGCCTGATTCGGAAAGTACAAATGTAGAATGTCGAGCAGCTCACAGGCGTTGCTGTGCAAAATGGTTACTGTTGAAAACACAATGGACTCCTGGTGTACTGGATTTAACTGGCCTGCTAAGTTGCGGACTTGGAGGAGATCTTCTGCCAGATTACGGATTCTGATGAGACGGATGCGAAGATCCACGTAGGGAAGTGGAAGAGCAAGAACTGTGGGAGGTGGAGGTGAGGATGGCACCTCACGTACGGGTTCGGATATGGGTGGTTGTTCAGAAGGTGAGTCTGGAGAATCTGTGAAGGTTTGGAGGACTATATCAGCCAGATCAAGGAGTTGTGATTCAGGAGATTGGATAATGTGGTTAAGTCTTTGGTCAAGTTGATCCAAAAGTGTTGGGTGCGGGGTCGGTGGTCTCGGGCTCAGTGGCGGAGGTGACCGGGTTCGTGGTGAGACTGGTCTCTCCAGTGGCTGCTGTGCTGAAAACAGTGGCGGTGGAGATGGGGTTCGTGGGAACATCAATGGAAACATCCAGGAGACCTGATGGGATATTCGGATAAGCTCGTATATCTTTCAGATGGACCCAAGATGTGTGGTCCTCCAGCTTTGCTGCTGTGGCTGACAAGGCTTCTATCTTGAAGGGCCCAACATAGATGGGATCTCGCCAGGTCTTGTGCGTATAATAACGCCGGTGCACTAGATCACCCACTTTGTAAGGGGGGGATCTAGTGGCATCACAATCCCCTCTTCTGTCCGAAATAGCCTGTGGAATTGAGGACAGAGAACTTACAATAGTCTGCAAGATATCCCAATATACAGAGTATTGATCGGGTACTTGAGTGTCTGGATTGCCGGGTAGCAGTCGCATTTGACGACCTGTACATAATTGGAACGGCGTCAGTTTAAGGGAAGAGGATGGAGTGGCACGGAGAGATAATAGTGCCAAAGGGAGGGCATCAAGCCAATTCTTTATCCCATTTGCCATAAGCTGACGCATTTTTGTTTTAAGCAATCCATTATACCGTTCAACCAAACCATTACTGGTGGGTTTGTAAACACAGACAGTTCTGTGAGTAATGCCAAGTGCAGGAAGAAGGTTTTGCAGAAGTTCATTTACAAAGTGGGTACCATTATCTGTGGTAATTTTGCCGGGAATACCAAATCGAGGAATAATTTGAGTGCACAGTAAGTGTGCCATAGTTTGGGCGGTTTCTCTAGGGCAAGGAAAAGCTTCCACCCATTTCGAGAAAGCGTCCACGCAGACAAGCAGATACCGTTTAGCACGAACGGGCGTCTGCATATCTGTGAAATCCATATACCAATGTTGGCCAGGTCCCTGGACAACAGGCAAATGACCTGAAGGAATGACAGGTCCTCGTTTAGGTGTGTACAGAAAACATTTGTAACAGTTATGCACTACGGTGTGACACATGGGCATCATTTGGGGAGCCCACAATCTGGAAGACAATTGATCATACAGTGTAGTAGCGCTTAAGTGTAAGGGGTAATGGAGGGCATGCAAAAGAAGAGATAAAACATGCTGTGATACACACAATTGCCCATTAGGATGGGTCCAAATGCCATTCGGATTTAGGAAACATCCAGCCTGTTTCCACAAAGTGAGTTCTGCTTGTGAAAGGGAGGACGTGAGGGCAGTAGAGAAGTCTGAGATTAAGGATTCTGATGGCGGGGGTGTTACAGGGGGCTCGGATGCAGGAGATAGTAAGGAGGGAATGACAGGAGGGGTATTGAAAATAGGTGGGATGTCAGGAGAGGGGGACGCAGAGGTTGGTGATTCCGAAGGAGTTGAAGGGGGCGTGTCAAAGGGAGGTGGTTCGGACGCGAGTACAGGAAGTGTAACATCGGAAGTGGATACGGTCGGAAGACTGGAAAAAGAAGTGACTTCACGGGCTAGTTCATCTGCAGCATGGTTACCATTAATGGCGAAAGAGAAAACTGTCTCCTGATGTGCTTTAATCCAGGAGATACTGGTGCGAAGGCCTTTTTGATGGCGCTTCTCCAGTGCTTCAAAAAGAGCAGTCCACAAAGGTAAGTGACTGAGAGGTTGTCCAGTAGAGGAAATCATACCCCTCTGATTCCACTTACGAATATGGGAATGCAGGGAAGCAAACACATAGTCCGAATCGGTGACAATGCTTAAATCTGAGCGAAGTGCTTTAAATAGTAAAACATACAAAACCGCTGCAAGTTCTGCGGTTTGTGCTGTGAATGAATCAGGCAACCTGAATTGTATGGGATCCAGAATATCTTCTTCTGGTGTATAACGGAGGGCGGCAAAGCCGGCAATTCCGTTTTGCTGAGAACCATCTGTAAACCAGACCTCGCCACTCTGCAAGATTTCTGAATGCAGATGGAGAGATGCGGGTACAGACAATTGGGTAGTGCACTCATGGGGAAAAATAGCACTCTGTGCTGTTTCTGTTACAGTGAGTAGTGGATCTAAGCGTTGGAGGTCAGTTAAAGTTAATGGGCGGATAGAGTGCACCACGCTGAACAAAAGTACTTGATACTTTTGTAAGCGGCAGACAGTCATGTGACTAATCTGTTTGTCTAACAGATATTTAACATCATGGGATGTGTGAAGAATCACCGGAAGGTGAGGAATGTAGCTGTATAATTTTGTAACAGCTGTACTGGCGGCAACAAGGCCTTTCTCACAATTAGCAAAGGCTCTTTCAACAGGTGAAAAAGTACCCGAAAGATAACCACAGGCAAGATCATCATGTTCTTGAGTGATCAGGCAAGACCAGGTATTCTCAGTATGCACAACCCAAAGGTGCACATCCTGAGAAACATCAATAGTCGCTAATGGTGTGGAGAGCATAACATCCTTCACAAGGGCCATTAGATCAGCTGTTTCTTGAAGTACACTAACAAAATAGGGAAGTTAAAGAATCCCAATACAGAGTTGCAATAGGGGCGAAAGTAGCTCAGGTGCATATATGTAAAAGGCAAACATATTTGAAATATTCCAAGTTATCCCTGTCAACCTCTAGGCTGAGTGCAGGACAAGCCCAACCATCAGACAAGATTAGGTGGTTGCCTAGATTAGCAATTCCTTGGGGGAAGCACAGAAAAGCTGCAGGTAAGCAAAGCAACAGATCTTGACAGTCAGACGAACTCAACCAACTATCAGCACATACTTTAACCTGCATTTTTTTAGGATTTTTGTGCGATGATTGTTGAGTTTAATTATCAAAAAACAATCTGGGGAGAGTGCTGCAGGAGTCAGAAAACTAATTGAGGGGGGTGTAAGGCTGAAGGTGCTTGCCTAGGGCACCTACTACCCTTTGGCTGGCTCTGAAATGTCTGTATGTGAACGCTTGAAGTCTAAAAATAAGATGAGAGAGTTAGAATGCATAGCACTGAATTTAAAAAAGCCTGATGGAAAACCAATGAGACACTGTAATACCAGACTATAAGCTATATTGCAATGATGAGGTGCTTCAAATTTGTGGAGTGGTGGTGCTATATGTTAAACATAAAAATTCAACTAAAAAAGGTTTGAGGAGTATAGGGAATGAACACAATATCAGCACTCAGTAAACAAAACCAATTCCCTTAGAGGTTATATAGAAGTCTATGGGCCCAATTTGCTAAGACGCGCTGCAAACACTAGCGTTTTTAGCTTTATTTTTTTGTCTATTAGATTGTAAGCTCTTTGAGCAGGGACTGTCTTTCTTCTATGTTTGTGCAGCGCTGCGTACGCCTTGTAGCGCTATAGAAATGCTAAATAGTAGTAGTAGTAGTAGTAGTAGTAATACTCATTATCATTGTGAGCAGTTGGATTGCTCATTTCTATTTCCCATTGAGGCATCCACATAAAATTCTGGGAGCAATTCTGGGAGCAATTTTCATTTGTCAGCAAAATCGAGATACCCTACAGTGGAACAGAGTGTGCTTACCTGTACATAAGTATTGCCATACTGGGACAGAACAAAGATCCATCAAGTCAGGCATCCTGTTTCTAACAGAGGCCAATCCAGGTCACAAGTACCTGGCAAGATCCCAAAAAAGAGATCTAGAGAGACTAGAGCCTATTTCAAAGCTAATCCGCCACCAGGACCCTGAAGCAGTTTAACGAAACGCTGATCACCGTCGGCTTGGGGCGAAGGGAGAAGAAATTAGCTCTACTAACAGAAGCTACAGTGTCGGTAGCCAGAAAATTTGAAAGATAAGTGATCTTTCAACTATATGAATTATCTATACACTTCAGCTCAGCATATTGAGAGTTTAAGAAATATTTTTCTATGCATTGTATAGCAGTCTTGAAGGTTTTTTAAAGGCCTATGATGAACAGAGGATCATATGAAGATCCGTTCTAGCTCTATTAGATTGTATTAATCCAGGAGCTCTGTGAGGCCATTTTTTCCTTCGGTGTAAATATCTATGCTATTTAAACATTTTCTACACGTGGATACCATTGTTTAGTTATATCTAACGATTTTGTATTGGTCCACACCCAGTTTTTCTTTTGTTTAGAAGATCCCAAAAAAGTACAATACATTTATGTTGGTTATCCTAGAAATAAGCAGTGGATTTTCCCTAAGTCAATTTTAATAATGGTCTATGGACTTTTCCTTTAGGAAGCCATCCAAACCTTTTTTAAACCCTGCTAAGCTAACTGCTTTTACTATATTCTTTGGCAATGGATTCCAGAGTTTAATTACACGTTGAGTGAAGAAATCTTTTTCCGACTCATTGTAAATTTACTACTTTGTAGCTTCATCGCGTGTCCCCTAGTCCTAGTATTTTTGGAAACAGTAAACAAGCGATTCATGTTTCCCCATTCCACGTCTTTCATTATTTTATAGACCTCTATCATATCTCCCCTCAGCCATCTTCTCTCCAAGCTGAAGAACCCTAACCACTTCAGCCTTTCCTCATAGGGAAATCTTCCCATCCCTTTTATCATTTCCGTTGCCCTTTTCTGCACCTTTTCTAATTCCACTATATCTTTTTTTGGTATGGTGATGTATTTGGATTATTTTAGTAGAGTAAGTCCTGAGAAGCCTTGAGATCTATGCAGTTTATGGTAGGATACACTTTGGAAATTGACCCTTGGTTTTTTTTTTGTCCGTGGGACAGTTATTTCTTTGCATCAACAGAACTACATCTTTTGAACAGTGGAATTTGAAGACTATCAGGCTTATTTTCGAAAGAGAAGGGCGCCCATCTTTCGACACAAATCGCAAGATGGGTGTCCTTCTCCCAGGGTCACCCAAATCGGCATAATCAAAAGCCGATTTGGGGCATCCTCAACTGCTTTCTGTCATGGGGACGACCAAAGTTCACGGGGTGTGTCGGAAGCATAGCGAAGGTGGGACTGGGGCGTGCCTAACACATAGGCATCCTTGGCCAATAATGGAAAAAAGAAGGGTGTCCCTGACGAGCACTTGGCCGACTTTACTTGGTCCATTTTTTCTTGCGACCAAGCCTCAAAAAGGTACCCAAACTGACCAGATGACCATCGGAGGGAATCGAAGATGACCTCCCATTACTCCCCCAGTGGTCACTAACCCCTTCCCACCCTCAAAAAACAACTTTAAAAATATTTTTTGCCAGCCTCTATGCCAGCCTCAAATGTCATACCTAGCTCCCTGACAGCAGTATGCAGGTCCCTGGAGCAGTTTTAGTAGGTGCAGTACACTTCAGGCAGACGAACTCAGGCCCATCCCTCCCTACCTGTTACACCTGTGGTGGTAAATGTGAGCCCTTCAAAACCCACCAGAAACCCACTGTATCCACATATAGGTGCCACCTTCACCCCTTAGGGCTATGGTAGTGTTGTACAGTTGTGGGGAGTGGGTTTTGGGGGGGGGGGTTGGCGGGCTCAGCACACTTAGTAAGGAAGCTATGCACCTGGAAGCAATTTGTGAAGTCCACTGCTTTACCCCTATGGTGCCCGGTTGGTGTCCTGGCATATGAGGGGGACCAGTGCACTACGAATGCTGGCTCCTCCCATGACCAAAGGGCTTGGATTTGGTCGTTTCTGATATGGGCGTCCTCAGTTTCCATTATTGCCAAAAACTGGGGATGACCATCTCTAAGAACGAGTATCTCTAAGGTTGACCTAAATATTGAGATTTGGGCGTCCCCAACCGTATTATCGAAACGAAAGATGGCCGCCCATCATGTTTCAATAATACGGGTTTCCCCACTCCTTTGCTGGGACATCCTGCAAGGACGTCCTGAGGAAACCTTTGGCGCCCCGTTCGATTATGCCCCTCCAAGTTTTCAAATAAGTACACACTCTGATTTGCCTAAATGTAACAATGAATGTTGTTTGTGGAGGAAACATATGTCAATGTTAATGATTTAAATTACTTTTTGATCAGCATCTGATGGGTAATAATTATTTTTAGAGATAATATGTTAGTATTTCAATAAAGTGACTGTTATTTTTAGATTTATAGATCACTTTAACAAGTGTATAAACCAAGGTTATATTGTTAGGTTTGCAACTAGGGGATAAAATTGGAAAATCTCATGTAAGAGATTTAAAATAATTGTTTTAAATTTAATTAAATTAATTGTAAATTAAACCGATTTTTCTAATTGGTGGTATTCTGTGTGGTCTTTGGGGGTAACTATCATACTTCAAAATAATTATCTTTTCTTAATGATGAAATAGCCAAAGCAAAGCAGACAAATAATTAGTTTCAAAGAGGAGTGGGAAGCTCAGATACTAATTTCCCCTCTGGTTCTTGGAGCCTTTCAAAGGTTTAGGGTCAGTTTTGAAATGTAAATTAATGAATGTTATCTTTTTCTTCTAGGAATAAAAAAAAGCAGTAATGATCTTTGTCATTAAAATCAGTGGCATAAGACCTTGGATTTGCAAGAAAATTGAGAATTCCAGATAGAAATAAATAAATCAATAAATAAATATCATCTTGTTAGCCAATTAGTCAATGATTACCAATAAACTAATTAATCAATCATAACTAGCCCTTTGCAGACAGTTTAAAGAGAGAGGAGTTTATTTTGTTTCATGCTGGAAGGAGTCATATGAGGTTAGAGATAAATACAGCTTGTATTTTTGGCTGGCATTTTAATTAGTTTCTTAAATGAAAGAGATTAGGCATTAGTGAAATCAATCCAAATTCAATATAGATTTTTGTTGTTTTGATGGAAAGAAATTTAGTAAAGAACTCATTAAATATTGGTTGGTTAAGTTTGAGTTTTAGCTTAGTGAAACAGTAAAGAGTTATTTGTATACATTTTTATACCAAGCTTACTGCATTATGTTCAGTCAAGAATAGAGAATAATTTTATTTCATGTTTATATATACACTGTATTTTTTTGAGAGACAAGCTGTTTTCATAATCCACATTAAAACATAAAAATCACTTGAAATTATCCAAGTATCCAGGATCACCAGCTCATTGTCCAAAGACCTCTTTACATTTCCTGGGTTCTTTCTCATATGGACACCACCTTTCCCTTGGTAATATATTTTATTGATGGACAAAAATTTAGAATTAGTGCATTACCTACAATATTTTCCAGTAAGTTTTGCAACTTGGACATATGCCCAAACTACTTACCTAAAAGTGCCCCTACTTGCTTCGTTACTGAACTAACACAGCATTTAAACTTCATGCTTGGAAACTGATATTTTTTCCTGGAACCCATGGAAACATATTACTTACCCCTATTCCAAAAGATGCCAAAAAAGGAGTACTGATCTAACTAAGTATTGCCCAATTGCATCAATTCCTCTATTTGTAAAATTAATGGAGAGCATGGTGAACAAACAACTCAGTGAGTACCTGGATAAGTTCTGCATTTTACATGAATCACAGTTGGGATTCCGTACCCATCATAGCACAGAAATTGTGCTTGTCACAGTTCTGTCAAACTTCAAACAAGAAATAGTTTTAGGGAAAAGCATTCCTCTTCTACATTTCGACATGTCAAGTGCTTTTGACATGGTGGACAACACCATCCTTTTAAGACTCCCCGATTACTTCGGAGCCGGTGGAAATGTACTAGCATGGCTGAAAGGTTTTTTAACCACCAGAACCTACCAAGTACAATCCAACTCAACTTTATCCCCTCCGTGGCAAGCTGGCTGTGGTGTGCCTCAAGGCTCACCTCTTCCCCTACTGTCTTCAACGTAATGCTAATTCCCCTGGCCACAGCCCTTTCAAAGCTTGATCTTCACCCATTTATCTATGCAGATGACGTCACTATCTACATCCCTTTTAGGACAACTTTCACCAAAATAACAAATGAAATCAGCCTTGGAATAAATACCATGCTCACTTGGGCTAACTCATTTAAATTAAAACTTAATACAATAAAAACTCATTGCCTTATTTATGTATTTATTTATTATTACATTTGTACCCCGCACTTTCCCAAAGAAGAAGGTACAATGCGGCTTACATAGTTAACAGAATTACAATTATTAGATTAATTAAGAAGAATATTAAGAACTATAATGTAACATAATAATAGAATGCTTTAAGTATATATTAATTAACATGGGAAGGAGTAATGAAGATAGATAAGGAAATGGGGATGGTTATGATGAAGAAATGAATTGGGAAGGGAAGACTAGGATAGTATGGAGTATCTAGGGGGGCATGGTTAATATACAGACATCGTTATAATAAGAGAAATGTGTAGGTTTATGTCAGGTCATTTGAATAAGCTAGCTTAAAGAGATGGGTTTTCAACATTTTCCTAAAAGGTAAATGGTCATTAATTGCTCTGATGGATCTTGGTAATGCGTTTCAAAGCTGGCTGCCCAGAAAGGAAAAGCTGGATGCATACATTGTTTTGTATTTGATTCCTTTGCAATTTCCTCTCCCTTTAACAGATTTAAACCTGCTACCCTAAACGCACCAGGCCTTACCCTGCCAATCTCAGAGAGTCTACGAATACTAGGAGTAATTGTTGACTGAAACCTAACACTGATAGATCATACCAACTCAACCACCAAGAAAATTTTCTTCTTTCTCTGGAAACTTAAACGATTAAAGCCTTATTTCCCCAGAGAAGTATTTTGTAATTTAGTCCAATCGCTAGTCTTAAGCCGAATTGATTACTGCAATGGCATATATGCAGGGTGCAGAGACCTACTTCTCAAAAAACTACAAACTACCCAGAACACAGCGGCTCGACTTATCTTCGATGCGTCAAAGTTCAAAAGTTCCAGACCACTTTGTGAGAAATTACACTGGCTTCCTGTACAGGAGCGAATACCTTTTAAAATTTTCACCCTAGTCCTTAAGATCCTCTACGGAGAAGCTCCAGCTTATATGGATGCCCTTGTCAACTTACCACCAAGGAATTCATTGAGATCTTCTCATTCATACTTAAACCTCCATTACCCTGTGTGTTCTGGTCTCACGTATAAAGCCACATACGCTTCCACCTTTTCCTACATCAGCACTCATTTGTGGAATGCATTGCCTAAATCAGTAAAGACGGTTCAGGATCATCTGACTTTCAGGAAGTCTCTCAAGACCTACTTATTTGGGCAAGCCTACCCTAAAGATCCAGTCCTGCATTCGTGATTCCTGGACTACAAATCCTATCAAGATTTTGTGAACTCAATTACTTTATCTTGCCCCTGTAACTTTACGCCATCCATATCCCTTTCACTTTATTGTACTTTACTGTATGTTTCCTAAATGTTGTAAGCCACATTGAGCCTGCCAGTGGTGGGAAAATGTGGGGTATAAATGATATAAAATAAATAAATAAATAAATATCTAATAAAGTATATGACCCCAATAGGTACTATTCGCTGTGTTTCCCTAACAGCTTCTCTTGCTCCAAAATTATCCAAAAAAAGAAATGAATGTCAGATCTCTCATTTGGATGCCTTAACTTTCATAATGTTGTTGTGCCAAGGCTTAATTCTTCTTACTAAAGATCAAAAGAGAACTCTCCAGTGTTACTGAGAGGAGGGTTCTGAGGTTGTGGTTGGTAAAGGATCCAGCCCAAGAGGGGGGTGTCCTGGATGGGTTCAAGAAACTAAGATTGACCAAAGAAGAAGGTTTCTGTCAGGAAAGCATTAACTATGAAGTGGAGGAGTGCTCTAGGTGGGAAGTAGGGGATCCCAGCCTGGAAGGAAGAACAGGAAAGATCTGTTCGGAGTCAAAGGTGATAGCCTGGAGAGGTACTCCTTTGGGAGAGGAGTGTGGACAGACAGAGAAGTCTGGTCCATAAAGAAAGATCTGCTTGATGCACAAGTGCTGCAGGCACAGCCTTAGATTGCTACACCCAGAAAGGATGGGTATGGACAGGAGGAGCTGTAAATATGTACATACTGTAGAATTATAAACTGCATTTGAGAAGATATACCACATCCCTGAGTTTGGATCTGGATTTATTGTTTGCATCTGATATCAAGTTGGATTTCAAAGTAACTGTTTGAGCTAAAGGATTTGAACTGCCTGTTGCAGAATCTTCAGTAAAGTTTGGTTTGTTTGTATAAACTCTGGACTGGAGTCTTTTCTTTGAGTGAGAGTGAAACTTACTTCTCCCAGAGTGGTAAAGGAAAGAGAATGGAGTAAAGAGAAATAAAGCCCCAGTTCAAAAACCTACAGCCTTCTGGATTTTTATCTGGCCCCAGCCTGCGCCCAGCTCAGTGTGTATGAATAGAAAACCAGCAGTGCATTTAAGGAAAAAAAAGATCTCTTTCTATGTGGCCCTGGTTTCAGTTGCCCCTATCCCACGACGAGCTAACTGGTGCCCGGACTCTGTGTGGTGAGACCAGGATGACATTCTTCTCTTAGGCTTGTTTGGTTCCTCCACTGGGATCTGGAGTTTCTCCATCTTCTGGCAGGATTTCTATGATGGAAATGAAATTAAAAAGGGACAAAGCTACAAGTTGGGACAAAAGGTGGAGAAAGGAGTTGAGACAAAAAGTGGAGAAAGAGTGTGACTCCCATCCAGTGGTGTGCTGGTAAATGTTTAACAACAGGCTCTCTCCCCCCCCCCCCCCCGTCCATCTCTGCGCCCCTCATGCACCTCTGCGCCCCCCAAATTGCAGAGCTGGCTATAGCCGGGGAGAGAGCCTGGGGGGGGGGGGCAATGCATTACTCCAGGAAAAAAATTTTTTATGATCCCAGGTTCCAATCTAATTCATGTTTAATGTGGGATAAAATGCCATAAATAAGTAAATAAATATAAACTTTTAATGTTGAGCACCTGATTCTCAAAGTGGACATATTCTAAACACTATAATGAAAATAAAATGATTTTTTTCTACCTTTGTTGTCTGGTGACTTTGTTTTTCTAATCATGCTGGCCCACTATCCGATTCTGCTGCTATCTGTCCTCTTAACTCTGTTTCCAGGGCTTCCTTTCCATTTATTTCTTTACTTTCCGCCTTTCTTCTTCATTTCTTGTCCTACATCCGTAAATAAAAGCTGGGTCCTCCGCAGACGACTGTTCAGTGGATCCAGCTTCTGCCTATTTTCTTCATCCATATGCAGTTTTTCTCCTTTCTTCCTTTTCCCTCATCTCATCTCCTTCCTCACTCTTCCCTCCTCTCCATCCATGTCCATCCTTCCTCACTCTTCCCTCCTCTCCATCCATGTCCAGCATTTCTTCTCTCTCCCATCCCTCTCCTCCATCCATGTCCAGCAACTCTCCTCTCCCCTGCCCCCCCTCCAGCCATCCATACCCACCCAGCGATTCTCTTCTCTCCCCTGCCCCCTTCCAGCCATCCATACCCACCCAATGATTCTCTCCTCTCCCCTGCCCCCTCCAGCCATCCATACCCATCCGCCGATTCTCTCCTCTCCCCTGCCCCCCCTCCAGCCATCCACACCCACCCAGCGATTCTCCTCTCTCCCCTGCCCCCCTCCAGCCATCCATACCCACCCAGTGATTCTCTTCGCTCCCCTGCCCCCCCTCCAGCCATCCACACTCACCCAGCAATTCACCTCTCTCCCCTGCCCCCCCTCCAGCCATCCACACCCACCCAGTGATTCTCCTCTCTCCCCTGCCCCCCTCTAGCCATCCATACCCACCCAGCGATTCTCTCCTCTCCCCTGCCCCCCTCTAGCCATCCATACCCACCCAACAATTCTCCTCGCTCCCCTGCCTCCATCGCAGCAGCCGTAGTGAAAGCCCGTCTCTAGCTTTCCCTTCATTTCCTGTCAGTGTCCCACCCTCACGGAAAGAGGAAATGAAGTCAGAAGAAGACGGGACACTGATGGGAACAAAGGGAAGACTAGAGACGGGCTTTCACTGCGGCTGCTGCGATGGAGGTATCAACAAGTTAAACCCCCCAGAGCGGCAGGGGATGAGGTAAGCATGGCTTGTGGCACCCTCCTGCCATGCTTACCTCATTTACTGCCGGGTTGCACCGCCCCTGGGAGCTGGCTCGCCTGCCACAACAACTGGCTCGCAAGAACTTTAAAAATTTAACAACTGGCTCTTGCGAGCCGGTGCAAGCCGGCTCCATCACACCACTGCTCCCATCTGGAGGAACTTAGTGAGAAGTTATCTATGGTGCAGCAACAAGTCTTAGCATTGGAGAAACTATGAGAAGGGATGGCAGCTAAGTTGTAAGATTTAGAGAATCACATGTGGCAAATAATCAGTTGGCCCTGATTATAAAGATTGTACAACTGATGCTATAGCAATCAGTCAGGTGCTTCCAAATAAGGGTAAGCAGCACCATTCTGATGTAGAGATCAAATTAGATTGTATTGGTCAGTTGGGCAACCTAACCAGAAAGCACCCAGGGACATTGTCATTTGTGTGCATGATTTTTCTATTTAGGAAAAGATTTACGGCACAGATGAGATCAGTGAACAAATTTAATTAAGAGTGACACCAAGTGCCAAAATACATGGACCTTTAGTCTAGTAGTTAGTGCATTGGACTGTACACCAAGAGATCCA
This sequence comes from Microcaecilia unicolor, assembly GCF_901765095.1. Lineage (NCBI taxonomy): Eukaryota > Metazoa > Chordata > Amphibia > Gymnophiona > Siphonopidae > Microcaecilia > Microcaecilia unicolor. The sequence continues at coordinate 598,778,980 of NC_044032.1, forward strand.
GATTCAAATCCCACTTTAACTCTTTTGATCATGACAGGAGAGATATGGATGGGCTGGAGTGGGGCTTCGATGACAGCTTCAGTAGTTGGGGAACAAAGCCAGGGCTGGGCAGACTTCTATAGTTAGTGTGCTGAAAATGGCAAGTCCCAAAAAACACATAGTCTGCAAGATCCAGAACAGCAAAAAGAAAAAGTAAGCAGACCAACGTGAAGAAATACAACACAATTTATTCAACAAGATTGCTTGTAATTTTAACCCATCTTTGCTAAACAAATTCTGTTTTATTTTTTCACACTGGTCTTTCTCTTTTTTGCTGTTCCGGACCTTATGCTATGAGTTTATCTTGTTGGGCAGACTGGATGGACCGTACCAGTCTTTATCTGCCATCACCTACTTACAGTGCAGGGGAGAATTCAAGGGCATTATGACTCAATTGAAGTAGGATACCATCAAGTGCTGGTGATTTTTTTCCCCTTTAGAATGTATTTTATGGTAAATAGAGTGAACAGAAGAGTTACCACTGTGGAGAAAGCCATGGGTGTGCTATTGGAGATGAGCACGGAAAGTATGGAACTCCCCTGTCACTGCCATGAATGCCATGGACTGACGGTTGCTGTGCTGAGTCAGGAGGATGAAGGCCTCATAGGTGATATCACATGGTTTATTCAGGTTTGTTATACCGCCTCAATTGCATGCAAGTGCAGGTGGTTTACAGTACAAAAATTACAAAGGAAAAAAGAAAAGGAACTACAAATTCAAAATAGGGAAGAGATAACCACTCAAAAGAGTATACACATTCCAGTAAGAGCAAGAATCCATCCTGCAAAGTCCAGAGAACTTACTGGTTAAGATCCTATGAAGGCACGGTACATTTGTAGGCACTGTTGTATGTCTGAAAATCACTCAGACAGCAATACTCTGGACTCATATGGCTAGAGGTCAGCCAGTGCCAGCTGTGAAAAAACAGGTTTTCAAAGTTGCTTTAAAAGTTTGAAGTGATAATTCAGCGTGCAAAGGTAAGAGCAGGTTCCATAAAAAGAGGGCAAGAAAAAAGAGAGCATCTGTCGATGGTCATTGATTGAATGCAAGGTTGGCGGAGAGGCATAAGGTATAGAGAGGGATGAAAGATAGGAGGGGGTACCAGATTGTACTGCTTGAAACTTTAGGGTAAGAATCTTAAACTGAATTCTATCGGAGAAAGCCTTTGCTATGGAGGAAGAGATAGGAAGACCTCCAGTGGGTCACATTGATAATGGGAGGCTATGGAGCTTGCCCAGTGAGTGGAGATGTGGAAGGGCATTTTCGAAAGGGACGTCCATGTTTTGATATGGGCGTCCTCACAAAACGTCCCGATCTAGGGGCGGGAAAACCCGTATTTTCGAAACAAGATAGACATCCATCTTTTGTTTTGATAATACGGTCAGGGACATCCAAATCCTGAAATTTGGTTGTCCCTAGACTTGGTCATTTCTGATTTTCGGCGATAATCAAAACCAAGGGCGTCCATCTCAGAAATGACCAAATGCAAGACATCTGGTCGTGGGAGGAGCCAGCATTTGTAGTGCACTGGTCTCCCTCACATGCCAGGACACCAACCGGGCACCCTAGGGGGCACTGCAGTGTACTTCATAAATTGCTACCAGGTACATAGCTCCCTTACCTTGTGTGCTGAGCCCCCCAAACCCCACTACTCACAATTGTACACCACTACAATAGCCCTTACGGGTGAAAGGGGGCACCTAGATGTGGGTACATTGGGTTTGTGGTGGGTTTTGGAGGGCTCATTGCTTTCTCCACAAACATAACAAGTGGGGGGGGGGGGGGGGAATGGGCCTGGGTCCGTTTGCCTGAAGTGCACTGCACCCACTAAAACTGCTCCAGGGACCTTCATACTGCTGTGATGGACCTGAGTATGACATCTGAGGCTGGCGTACAGGCTGGCAATCAATATTTTGAAAGATAATTTTTGAGGGTGGGAGTGGGTTAGTGACCACTGGGGGAGTAAGGGGAGGTCATCCCCAATTCTCTCTGGTAGTCATCTGGTCATTTCGGGCTCCTTTTTGTGCCTTGTTCGTAAGAAAAACACGACCAGGTAAAGTTGTCCAAGTGTTCATCAGGGACGTCCTTGTTTCTTTCAATTATGAGTCAAGGACGTCCAAGTTTTAGGCACGCCCAAGTCCCGCCTTCGCTACGCCTTCGCTGCGCCTCCGATATGCCCCCTTGAACTTTTGCCGTCCCTGCGATGGAAAGCAGTTCGGGACGTCCAAAATTGGCTTTTGATTATACCGATTTGGACGACCCTGTGAGAAGGACACCCATCTTCCAATTTATGTCAAAAGATGGGCGTCCTTCTCTTTCGAAGATGAGCCCAATAGAAAACCCAGCTCCAGGAGGCGGGGTGAGGTGGTTCATAAAGAGGGATGGAGATGTGGAAACAGGGTCTTTGTTTACCCAGCCCCCAGCATGACACTGAGGTCTGAGGAAGATACCGTGGTGAGGAGGTGAATTTGGGGCTGTGGGCTAAAGCAGCCTCTGCAGGACAGCAGAGGGGATGCGTGTTGATTCCCCCACCTGAAGGGGGGTGGGGGTGGGTTGGGAACAAGAAGGATAGACTAGTGAGAAAGGACACCCTGGGCAGGTGTGGAGTGGGAGAGAAGAAGCCTCATTCCTGAACAGACTTTGACTAGCAGTTCTCGGGAACACTGGCTTAGGACGGGGGAGACTTATTGTTAAAGAATTATTGGATGCAATTTGACCTCTATAAGCACCCGAACTGTAAATAATAGATTAATTTACTGACTGTTATTTGGTTGAGTTACTATAGTAAAGGAGAGTTTTAAGTTCACCTACTGTGCTGGATGGTTATTATTTGCATGATGGACTAAGCAGTGATGCTCAAGTGAGGGAATACTCTTCGGCATACTGGAAAATTGTCTTTCGCCCCTGCCTGCGTTCAGCTAATCTGAAGTACAATTTGTTTTGTGAGCCCTGGTACCAGGAAGCTGACCCAGGTAGCTTAGTTGGCATCCTTGACTGACGGGGTAAAAAAGAGGTTATTCTATGTTTTATTGGAAGCCAGTGGAGCTGATGGAGGAGAGGATCAGGATTTAGTCCGAGGTCCCTGCCCTGTGCAGCTGGTTACTCCTTATGTAGAAAGCCACAGAGCTGCTGTGGAAGTTGACTTTGGCTGCTCTTATCACAAGGAATTACAGCTCACAGGTATTTGGGCAATTCAGTCTCCCTCCTCTGAGAAAGATGCATACACCATGAAATCTTCTTCTCTTCTCTTTTTTGTTCTTCCTTCTCTCTCCCTCATGCCCAGCATTGGCATTGCCCTCCGAGTCCACAGATAACCATCATGGACCAACCACGAGCCGTCTGTCCATCTGTCCAGGTCATGACAATGAGGGGTCTTGTGGATATCCAGCAAGAACAGCTTAACAGTCAGTACCTAACTCCCCTCCACAATTCACAGATGTTCATGGAGACACTGTCTCTGTGAAGCACGCTCCTACACACATTTCCAAGAGATAAACTGGAAGGCTAGTGCAAGTAAACATCATGTCCTTGAATTAACTCACTAGCACAGCTGTGCCAAGAAGTAGCTTTCTTTGGGGAAAAGCTGGTTCATGTTGTATTCCGGCCTCAGGTTCAGGCCTAACCAGGCCTCAGACCAATAAAGGTGAAATAGCAGGAAAACCCCTACACATTGTATGTATGGCATTAGAATTGAGGGCATGTCTAATAGCTCTAAATCTGCACAGAGCCAAAAAGCCTGCTTTTAGAATCATAGATTTGTGACTAGAAAAGGTAAGGTATGAGTCGAAAGTGACCCCAAAAACCAACTGCGCCCTCATTGTTTCCATCCTGCAGGAAAATGTCCACACGATGCCCATCACGTCACAACTCAGCTCCATGTACTCTGTGCTTTCTGCTACGTGCAGATCCATCATGTTCACCTCCTTTGAGGACAGCATTCCTTTGCAGGACATGAGCTTCTGTTTTGGAGCCATTAAAAAATATCCCTATGCAGGCATTGGCAAAGATTGTAAAATTGCAAACTGTACGTTTAAATATGCACTATAAAAACATCTAGATGAGAGGACTGTAAATATTGCTAATTTCTACATTGAGATTTCTGAAATTGGTAGCTGGTGAAAATGTTTAGAGCTACAAAACATCTATGCCTGCCATTTTACAAAGTAGCTACTAAATGTTTAGGGAATTACCAGCAGGTGTAAACATCTTATGAGTGAGCGACTGCAAAAGGTTATGAATAAATGCTATTGTTACATTGAACATATTAGCTCATGTGTTTACTCACAAGATGTGCTGACCCCCAATAGCTTGGCCAATGAAGCATACCTAAAAACCTTATGCACAGCTATGGGATAGCTGTGGGACACCCTGATTGTCAGAACGCTGCCTGGGGATGGGGCACTTACACCTCTATTATATGGAATGGCAGATGGGTAGCAGCAGAGTAACTCTTGGTTTAGTAACGGGGCTGCATACCATGTACAACATTTGTGTTGTGCAAAATAAATGTATGTAGCAAAATAAATGTATGCAGCACTTACATGATGTTGTATTTCTTACAAAAAATAGATGTCTAAATGTACATTTCATAAATGAAGATATGAATACAAACATGTTGCTCACACATAGCATTGACCCACATCAATGCACAATATATACAGGTAGTTGCATTGTGGCAGCAGTTACAGGGTGGCATGTGGCCTCCAGCTCTAGTGGTGGTGCAACAGATATTATAATTGAGGTGGGATGGGGAGCTGAGATACATGTCTCTAGGAGCCTTATGGCCACCATCAAGGCATATATCTTGGCCCGCATCCTCTCCATTGTGATGACTATTAGACCCACGATCCTGTGTAGGTGAGTAGAGGCTGGCAGCAAGTTCCCACGGAGAGAGAGAGAGAGAGAGAGAGAGAGATCACAAGGTCCACAGGGACAGGACTGGGAGAGGCCGTGTATGTGCATCACGGAGTTAGACCTTTTCGGCTACAAACAGAGACTCTATGTTTTGCACTGCATCCAATGCAAGATGGATACAATGTGCACCTGTGGATGGCGTTATATGTTTTGCACCCGGTGCAAGATGGATTGAGCTACACGTTTTGCACCTGCAGACAGTGCTACATATTTTGCAGCTGGTGCAATATATTTTGTACCACCACCACCACAGGCGGCGCTAGATGTCGTCCCCTACAGGCACTGCACAGACACCTAGGACATCATGGGGACCTCGCAGACACTATGCACTTGCCCATGAGACCAGGGTGTGTTGGTGTGGGTTCATGTGGGATGTTTTCGGCTTCATGGCTACCCTTTGGTACACTTCACACATTTTGAGACATCACAGCTGATGTGCTCTACATTTTTGATGTATTTTTAGATGTCTTGGTCAGGGGGTAGAGATATGTTGATTGTATAATAGGCTTAAACTTTCACTCCTGCATTTGTAAAATATGTCACAGGTTCTAGACATTTTGACAAAAACATCTATATTCCTACTTCCATGACTTATCTAAAATGACACTGTTAATAAATCTTAATGCACTTGCTAAATACAATGTTTTTTTTTTTCAGTCAACCAGTAAGAGTTATATTTAAAATACTGTCATACAAAACAATTCCTGAACATGGGGGATGCAAAAGATCTAAGATTTGAATCTTATCGAAGCTGTATAATGTCCTTACTGACCAGCGATAGTTATTGACAAATGGCCTCAGAGCTTTCCACCTGCAGCTGAACTAATTAACTACACAGATGCAGCTTACCATTCTGAGAGCTAGATTTTTAAGCACTGATTGCAAAAACAAAATCAAATATGAATACGAATAAGAGAATGGTGGCCATTTCCAGCTCAGAATTCAAAAAGTCCATGAGATGAACTTCCATAGATTCTCTGCAAGGAAATAAAATGCTAAAAATATAGGGCCTGATATTCAAAATGATGTAAACAATAACAGGATTATCTATATATTGCTATTATCAATCATTGTGAAGTATTTGTGATTATTTGCTTTACCTGTAATACGTTATGAGATCCTTTTACTAAAGTGTGTTAACAACTTGGTGGTGGTGGTAGGGGGAGGAGTTATCAAGGTGTAGTAGGACGGGCTTTTTACAGCACCTTGATTTACCAGAGGAGTCAGCAACTGCTGGTGGCTTAGTATAGCAGGTTATTGATTCCTCTGGTAAATGAAAGATATTGCTTATCAGCCATCTTGAAAGCAGTATAATTTGACCATCCTGGGAGGATCAGGCCACAAAGTTGAGGCACAATGCTGCCGAGCAGGTCTTAAAGGGCTGACTACAGTTCAACCACGGTGTCCCCCAAGCCTGCCAAATCAACCCCCCCCCCCTCCTGAATGATCCCCCATAATTTGTGCTCCTTTGGGACTAGTGGTGCAAAGAAACAGATCACAGAAGAAAAAGTCCTTTTAAAACACTATTCATGTGAGGTCTAGAACTAAAATGAGCCTGACAGTGGCCCTATGGTAAATTAAGCTGCAGTAAAATGCAATAATTTACTGGAGCTTAGTAACTAACCCACTGAATAGTAGAAATGCTGCAAGTGTGGATATTTCAAATGGTTTAACTGACCTACTCTAGGGGTTAGCTGGTTAACCTTTGCTTTTTTTTTTTTGTTACATTTCTACCCTGCACTTTCCCACTCATGGCAGGATCAATGTGGCTATGGAGGGTTAAGTGACTTGCCCAGAGTCACAAGGAGCTGCCTGTGCCTGAAGTGGGAATTAAACTCAGTTCCTCAGGACCAAAGTCCACCACCCTAACCACTAGGCCACTCCTCCACTCTTGTTAAAAATTGGCACCCTTTGATTGCTCAGCTTTAAACAGCAAGGAGGCTACTTTTCAAAACTATTTCTACAGGGAAAGCTGCCTTTAAGCAGGTAGAAGAAGTATTACCCAGGGTAGGATTGGGGAGAGGTTAAAGTATACTTGCACTTCCAAAATCAACCCCTTCATACGAGAGCGTCATGTACTAACCTACAAAAATTGAATACCCTTTTATGCAAAATTTAGCTAAGAGATGCTTCTGAATGCAACAAAGTTTTCTTTGAAAAGCAACAGCTGAAATATAAATGGGTGGAAAGAACATCATATGAGAGAAAATATAACTTGTTTCCCCAGGAACAATGCAGATTCTTAAGTGTGGAGGGGGGGGGAGCAGGAGTAATATTACATTCTAGGGCCTCTCCTGTGCTCTAGACTCTCAGCACATTATCTTACCTATTTGTTCTATTATTTTATTAAATGCATCTATTCAGGTTTATCCTTCTTCCTTGGAGACAAGAAAAGCAATCCTTACAAGGAAACCCAATTCATGTTTACTGAACTTGAAACTATTGAATGATACCAACAGTGAAACGTTTTCATATGTATTAAACCAGTTTCTGGTGTGAAGCAAAATATATACACTCCTAATGAGCTCAGTAAAAACAACAAAAAATTGTTAGCATTACATCCCTGAATATTGAACAGTCATGGTTTGTGTTGTTCCTGTGGTGTGTTTCAAAAATTCCTTTCAATCCTTGAAACTGATTTGCTGCCATTTATTTTTGTTATAGAGATAACTGTTGTTGTGATATCAGGTTTCCATTTCAGACTCATGTTTAAGTTTTAATCTGCAGGAATAAGAATTTCAATCAGATCATCGATGCATTGTTAGTTACGTGCAAGGCAAACAAAGCTCAGCCCTGGTATTGAAGTCAGGGGAACTATGTCTGCATGCAGTGCTGGGATCAGATAATCTCCATCCTCTCTGCATCTGATTTTCTTGAGGAAACTGATTTTGTCAAGCACTACTAATTCCTTTGTGTTTTTAGCTGGCTCCCCTGTGGACTCTTGCATATGTAGCTCTAGGGGCTACACCGGGGGGGGGGGGGGGGGGGGGGGAGGGGGGTCCTAAGGGCCAAATGGAAGAAAACTATTTCAAGGTCCTATACTGACAGATGACCTCTTGCCACCAGCCTGTCTTCCAAAGTCATTCTGACAGTTTAGTTCTAAAAAAAAAAATAAAGATCTTCAGCATAGGCGCCCCATATAAGAGGCTTGGGGAGGCTAAGCCTCCCCAGCCCAATCGTGGACTTCCGCTTGTGATGCAGCCCGCCCCCCCGCCCCGCGCATTTTGACCTTTTATTTCCGTGGCAGCGACGTCAATGAAGAAAAAGACTACAGGCTCGCCGCCAGCTTCTCCCTTCTCTCTGCACACAGTGTCCCGCCTTCTGCGGTGATGCATTTCCTGTTTCCGCGAGGGCGGGACACTGTGTGCAGAGAGAAGGGAGAAGCTGGCGGCGAGCCTGTAGTGTCTTTTTCTTCATTGACGTCGCTGCCACGGAGCGTATGGAGGTAAGCTCCGCCCCCTTTAGCCTCCCCAAACAGTTGGGCTACCGACCGTCTATGGTCTTCAGTACTCTCTTAAACTGCTTAATCTCTTGAATTTTCTTAAGTCTTAACGGTCGACTATTCCATAATGTGGAACCCGCTATTTAAAACATGGCTGCCCTGTATTCATTTGATCTCATAACTTGAAGGGATATCCAAATTCAATTGTTGCATCTCAAGGTTCTAGTTGGTTAATAAACATGTAGTTTTGCAGCTAAAATCTTAGAACTGAGCCAGTTAAAATTTTAAAAGCTAAAAGCAAAAGTTTAAACTTAATAAATGTAAAGATTTTAATGCTGGAGAGATATGTTCATATCTGCTGACATTTCCCAGAACTGTTGCCACAGCATACTGTTAAATCTGTAATGTCTTCAATTGGGGTTTTGAAATCCCTGGTAACAAACTATTAGAGTAATCAAAGCAAAGTGTTATAAAGCTTTGAGCTACAATTCTAAAATAAATGGAGTTTTATATAAGTACATAAGTATTGCCATACAGGGACAGACCGAAGGTCCTTCAAGTCCAGCGTCCTGTTTCCAACAGTGGCCGAGATCCCAAAACAGTATAATATATTTATACTGCTTATCCTAGAAATAAACAGTGAATTTTCCCCAAGTCCATCTTAATAATGGCATATGGACTTTTCTTTTAGGAAGATAGCCAAATCTTTTTTAAACCCCGCAAAGCTAACTGCTTGAACCACATTCTCTGGCAATGAATTCCAGAGTTTAATTACATGTTGTGTGAAGAAATATTTTCTTTGGATTTTTTTTTTTTTGGGGGGGGGGGGGGATTTAGATTTTTGATCACACCTTTTTCAGTAGTAGCTCAAGGTGAGTTACATTCAGATACACTGGATATTTCTCTGTCCCAGGAGTGCTCACAATCTAATTTTGTACCTGAGGCAATGGGGGGGGGGGGGGGGGTTAAGTGACTTGCCCAAAATCACAAGGAGCAGCAGTGGGAGCTGAACCAGACACCTTGGGATTGCAAAACCAGTGCTCTAACCACTAGGTCACTCCTCCACTCTACAAACTAACCTCTACCATTTTTCCAAGCACCGTTGTCAGGCTCACCGGTCTATAATTTTCCAGATCACCTCTGGAACCTTTTTTTAAAAATTGGCGTTACATTGGCTACCCTCCAATCTTCCAGTACCATGCTTGATTATAAAGATAAATGACATATTACTAATAATTGTTCTGTAAGTTCATTTTTCAATTCTATTAGTACTCTGGGATGAATACCATCCAATCCAGGTGATTTGCTACTGTTCAATTTGTCAAATTGCACCATAATAATTTCTTTAAATGTCCAGTTAAATGCAACTTATAGAACACATTTCTCACAATTTTCTGTATATGTTCTTTCATACTCAAACCAGAATTCACTCTTATGCCTAAGTCAGACAGAGTATTCTCAATGACTTTTTCATTTCCTTCATATTTAAATACATTTGGTTTATCAGTAGCAGTGTATGATGACAGTAACAAAATCTTTGTTTTATAAGAAAAATGTATAAAACTACCCTCATAATGAATAATGTCAGTTGTGCTGTTTTGGTTAATTGATTGTGGTATAATCTTGCTTTCTGAACTTAATTTCTGTTATATTATGATCTGGATCTTCTGTTGTTGAGGAGTTAACCACATTAGTGTATTGTATCCATGTGTGATGTTAATTTGTTCCATTTGAACAGAGATCAGAATGTTGTGGTGAGGAATTCAGTAAAGCACACTTCTGTTCCAGTCCCACAATTAGACGGGACCTTGTGGATGCAAGCAGAGCTGAAGGTATTAAGGATAATGATAAATCAATTCAAAGATCAGACTTTAAAGTTGCAAAAAGCTTATTTCTCAGTTAGATATGACTTCTTTTTACCAATTGTGCTTAGTCTGCAATTATATATGACCCTTTGGGTATCTAACTCCATAGGTGAGCCTTCAGCCATGCATTCCCATCTCTGCCTTAGTAGGTGACTGGACGTCATACTTCCCACCGTGTACAGCATATCTTCTATCCCTTCCTACCCTTGCCAGGTCCAGCATCTCCCCTTCCCTTTCTTACCTTCCCCCCAGGTCCAGCATTTTCCCTTCCCCACCTGACTTGTGTGGAGTCTAACATCTTTCCTTCCTTTCCCTGTCCCTCTACTCATCCTAGGTACAGCATCTCCCCTTCCCCTCCCATCCCTCCCCAAATGCAGTGTCTCATCTCCCATTAATCCTCACCAGTCCTGGATCCAGCATTGTCCCTCCTATACTGTCACTGTTACATTACCTCTTCTAGGATTGCTCCAAAAGTACTATGCACAAGCATGGCGCTTGCCTCTAGATGCTTATGCTCAAGGGTTGTCATGTCTTGCTCTCCCTTGAAGTGTTTCCTGTTGGGGAAAGGGTGGAATATGGTAGAGCTTGAGAATGGGCCCTGCACCAGCGCATTGCACTTTGAAGAAGTTCTGGAAGAAGTAAGGGTGACAGCAGCAGCGTGAGAAGGGATTGTTATAACCCCATGGATGTTGTTTGACTAAGTCATAATTTGCACAATACACAAAAACATTTTCCTGATGATTTCTTATTTGGACTGATATTTCATTTGTGCTTATGCTTTTAGTATTAGTCTTGTATATTGCACAGCTTAAGCTGCAGTTGAGTCAGCTATAATTGATCCAGATTACAGCAACTTGGGTTTTGAGTGGTTTGAAACTATAGGACCATGTTGCTAGGGTATTGAAAGATTGGCTACCTATTACATTAAGGATACATACGTAACATAGTAGATGACAGCAGAAAAAGACCTGCACGGTCCATCCAGTCTGCCCAACAAGATAAACTCACATGTGCTACTTTTTGTGTATACCTTACCTTGATTTGTACCTGTCCTTCATCTTCACTACTTTCCCTCGGAGGGCATTCCATGCATCCACCACCCTCTCTGTGAAAAAATACTTCCTGACCTTACTCCTAGGTCGACCTCCCTGCAACTTCAACTCATGTACTCTAGTTCTACCACTTCCGTCACTCTGGAAAAGATTTGTTTTTATATTAATACCTTTCAAGTATTTAAACATCGGTATCATATCTCCCCTGTTCCTCCTTTCCTCTAGGGCAGGGGTGTGCAACCTTAGTCTTCGAGGGCTGCAATCCAGTCAGGTCTTCAGGATTTCCCCAATAAATATGCATGAAATCTATTTGTATACAATAGTGCATGCAAACAGATCTCATGCATATTTATTGTGGAAATCCTGAAACATGACTGGGTTGTAGCCCTCAAGGACTGAGGTTGCCCACCCCTGCTCTATTCTGGTCATCAAGTCTCTTTTCCTATGTTTTTGGTGCTAGTTTCAAACCATTTTTGTCACTTTTCTCTGAACCACTTCAAGTCTTTTTATCTCCATAGAGAGATACAGCCTTCAAAACTGAACTCAGTTCTCCAAGTGAAGCCTCACTAATGACTTGAACAAGGGCATTAACATCTTCTTTTTTTTCTGTTGGTTATATATCTCTCTATATAGACTAGCATCCTTTTGTCAATAGCCACCGCCTTGTCACACTGTTTTACTGCCTTGAGATCCTCAGCCACTTGTTTGGAGAACCATATATGTTTCCTTGTATACTTTCCTTACATAAAGGCCTGTTGCCATATTTGTAGCTGCTTTCAGCTTGGATCACTGTCCTTCCACATCTTCTGTGTCTACCTATCCTGTCAACTTTTTTCAGGCACTCCCCTATTCTACTACAGTCAGCATATTTGAAATCCATTACTTTGAATTTTGTGTGTCAGCACTCCACTTTAGCTTTTATATCAAACCATATTGTGTTATGATTACTGTTACCTAGGTGGGCACCCCCGAAGATTAGAAATTCCTCCTCAATTTGTGAGCACTAGATCTAACGTCACCTGTTCCCTCATGGATTCTGTTACCATTTCTCTGAGCAGAACACTTTGACACGCTTCCATGATCTCTCTGCTTCTTTCTGATTCTGCAAATGGGATTTTCAAATCCACTTCAGGCAAGTTGAGATTTCCCAGCTATAGCACATCCCCTTTCATTCACAGCTTATGAATATCTTCAATTGAATCTCTATTCAGCTTCTCCAGTTTTTTTTTTTTTGTACCCCACACTTTCCCACTTATGGCAGGCTCAATGCGGCTTAGGTACTTATTTGTACCAGGGGCAATGGAGGGTTAAGTGACTTGCCCAGAGTCACAAGGAGCTGCCTGTGCCTGCAATGGGAATTGAACCCAGTTCCCCAGGACCAAAGTCCACCACTCTAACCACTAGGCCACTCCTCCAGTTGTGTTGGAGGTTTGTAGAGTGGATAGAAGTTCCATCATCTCTTTCCAGGATGATCCATATTGCTTCCTCTTTTCCTCAGGTTTCCTGCATTTCAGCTGCTTTAATATTGATTTTCACATACAGTACCACTCTTCCACCCCTTTGGGCCTCTCTGTCCTTCCTAAAAAGATTATACCCAGTATGGCTATGTCTCACTCATAGGATTCATTGAACCACGTCTCTGTGATATCAACAATATCCAAGTGTGCTTCAAACATCAGAACTTGCAAATCCTGAACCTTTTTACTTAGACTAGGAGCATTTGTGCTCATTAAGAATGAGTTGCTTAGGTGTTTGTTTTTGTATATAGGGGTAAAAAAAAAGTAGTGCTCACTTGGGCTGAGGCAGTGGGTGGAGGCTGATGACATTTGGATTTACAGTCCTGATGTCTGTGCTGCGGGAGGACTGGGTGAAGTGGGAGGTGTAGGGCTCCCAGATCATTGGTGTCCCATTTCCGGTGCTGCTTTTGGAGACTCCAGGGCTGAGCAGGAGGTCGAATCAAACAATTGCAACCCATAAGGTATTCTGAGTCCAATGCAGGCTTCCGGGTACAGCTGGTTCAGAAGCTTTGAAGGCCTGAAGCTGGGAAGGCTGATGGCAGGATGGTTAGGGAAGTGCTGGCAGGAAGTAGGTGGAGTCACAGCACCCATGAACCCAGAGGGGCTTCCGGGCAGCAAGGAGGGAGGCATGCCAAGTCCTTTGTGGCTGCAGATAGCAGGAAAAGCTGAGGCATTGTTAGTGCCATGGAAGAAGAGGTCAGCAGTACTTATTGGTGCTGCAAGTGATGAGGACCAACACACATGTGCAGGACAGGGGCGTAGCTACGGGTGGGCCCAGCCCGGGTGGGCCCAGGCCCACCCAGTCTCGTCTCAGGCCCACCCCATTTGCTTGTCCTCCTCCAATCGGTGCACTGTGAGTGCACTGCACAACCTTTTATTCCTGCCGCGGATCAGTCAGGAGCATTTAGGCAGCCGGCAGCAAAAACAGCTTTACAGCAAGTTGACTACCTCAATGCAGTAACCTGCCTAAATTTTTACCTCGTTTTAAAAGTGCATGTCCGGGTTGAGAACGGCTGCTCTAGCACCACGCTGCAACACTGCTGTTGACATGCTGTGCTCTGCTGCTCTGATCTCCGTTCTCCGACAGTCATGGCGCCTGCGTGCTTTGCCTTGCCCCCCCAGGGCCCCAGCACAGAAAAATCTTCCGCCAGTGCCCCGGCTCAGCTGAATGGGTCCCTCACTGTGCCACAGGCTGCCAGCAATAGCTGGAGAAGCTATTGGGGCCTTGCTTCATCTTGCCCCTTGCACAATCTGCCTTTGATTGAGTCCCTCAATCCTCTGCAGGCGGTGCACTCTACTGCGGTCGCAGAGGCAGCACAGGGAACATACGTGCACTGCTCTTTGAATCTGCACCTGCCCAGGTAAAACAAAAAAAAAAAAATTTTTTTATTTTATTTATAACCATTTAAATTTTTACAAGCGATAAAACAACTTGCCAGAAGTACAAAGTAATATATAGGAATTATTTCAGTCAGGTAATTCTATTCTCTTCCCTAGACCACTAAATAGGGAGAGTGAAACAAGACAAGGAGATCAATTAAACAGTAAACAGGAAAAAAAAAGTGGTATTAACCTGATTATCCCCAGATATTACTCGTCTAATTCATTATTCCACATTGATCATCTGGTTGGCTTTTTCAAGGCCAATACGGTGTATAGTCAAATCATTTCATTGAAAACATACTTATTGTCCAATATTAGTTAGAAATAATAGACCTGATTACATTCTTTCTCTTTTAAAAACCAGAAGTTATTTAACAATACATATACTTAAGTCTCTAATTCAGATCCCACTGATTAAAGTAATCCCAGTTTTCACAGGCTTCACTCCTTTTAAAGTAATAATTGAGGAAATATTTCTGAGGAAAACTTTAGGAGTCATACCCAGAACTCTGGGAAAAACAATAATCTTGATATTAATTATCTATTCTATAATAATGTTCATTTTATTATTCAAAGTTTCTGGTCTATTATCATTTTCAAGATCATAACCACTTCTTGCTTGTGTAGAACCATTTGTTATATCAATTTTTCACTCTCAAAGGGTTCAGTTAAATTGTCCATGTAACTCTCTAATAAAATTATATCTGAAACAAAATTATTTACTGCTACCGTTAGGTCCCGATGCACCTTCCAGATGGTATTCAATGTAACCTCCACGGGAGCCAAAAACTTCAAGCTGATTTCTCTTAGGTGTTTAGGAGTGGTTCCGTCGATTCGGGTTCTGCTGTAAACGTCCTCCGTTTCAGCATATGCCTCTAACTCACTCCTCCACTCCTTTGGACATGGTGGTTGAATAATTCGGGAGCGATGGAGTTGTTTTTTCCAGGTCCAAGAGCGTTGACGCTCCTTCATCTGCGCTAATCAAAGGACTCGCCAACCCTTTCATCTGTGTGCATTTCGTCGCACAGCGGTCCCGCACTTGCTGCTCAGGGGACAAAACGCTGGCCATTGGCGGCTGACCGCCGGTTGTCCCCTTCCTCTCAATTAAGGTAACTGCAATTGCAGAGAGGAAATTTACATAAAGAAGACGAAACTTGAGAGAGCAGCTGGGCCGTTGGGCATATGAACTTCAGGTCGCCATCTTACCACTCTCCCAGTTTGGGACACTCTTTGTCTGGTTTCTCCTCAGAGGCCTGTCTGATATGGGTAACCCTTCAGCATAGCCCTCTGAGTCATTGAAACACAGAAGCCCCTCCACCACTACAAGGTGGTGTCCTTTCGGAGGGGAAAAAAATAATAATTTTATATCTACAGTATAATGCTGGTGCTGGGCTTCTAGGTGGGGGGGGGGGGGGGGGGGGATCTTCACTGCCTAGGGGAAAAAGGGATGTTTAATCATTACTTATACCTTTTTTTCCCTAGGCAGTGAAAAGCCCACCCTCACCCAGAAACCCACTAACAATAAATTTTAATGTTGGGTTTCTGGATTGGGGTGGGCTCAGTCCCCAGTTTAAAATTAAAAAAAAAGTTGTATATTTGTTCATGTTGGTAGGCTTTCGGGTGGGGATGGTCTCTGCAGTGCTCAGGTTAAAATAAATTTTCAAAAATATTTAATGTAGGTGGGATGTTGGTGTGCTTCAGGGTGGGTGGGGAGGAATACTGGGAAGGGCAGAGGAGATGCCAGACTGTGAGGGGGGGGGGGGATGGGTAGGGAGTAGGACAGGGCTGATGCCTACCTACAGGATGGATGGTGGGGAAGGGAAGGGTACGGGGATGGAAAGTGAGGAAGGGCTGATGGTGGCCTACAGAGATGGATGGGGGGTGGGGAAGGGAAGGGATGATGCCGAGCTATAGAACAATTTCTAATTTTTGGTCTTTTATTCTGTAATTGATGAGGGTTGATTTTTTTGTTCTGCATGTGACCGAGCAGGTGAGAGATTCTGCTGGCATGTGGTTTGTGTGGGGATCTATGAGTGTGACTTGTTTGGCTTTTCCAATGGGATGTGCATTGCTTTTGTGTATATTCACTGATGCAGTTTTAAAGGTACTGTTATTGGTATTCATGTTCAGAATTGGTTCTAAGGTTTGCGATACAGGCTCTAAGAAAACAATTTGCAGGATTTAGTGTTACTTCACAAACTACCTAGCGGTGAAGGGATTTTGTGTTATTGAGGTGCTACCAGAATTTGAATACATTTTTCCTATGAAAAGCTGTAAGAGGAAACATTCTAGCTATGTTCTCTATTCTACAGATTCCACAGTAGGTGGAAAACTATCTTGATGATGACAGTAGGATTTTTCTTATTTAATTATTGAGAAATCTTATTTCTTCAGTGAGAATTCTGCGGCTGTGCTTCATGCAGTTTTTGACGTGTTGAAGATTAGACAAAGATTAACATCTTTTAAAAATGTAAGGTAAGATAGGGGGTTCTTTTTTTCTTGCATATCCATGCAAATGTAATGTTAAGTTGGGTTTAAATAAGTATGTCTTCTATTCACCAGACCAGTTAAAATCTTTTTTAGATTTAAAGCAACTTAAATAACATCTAATAAGTAATTTTGATTGGGAGTATGCAGCGAATATTTCCTTAATATTTATTTCTACCTTGTAATCTTCTCTATTCTTTTGTTCCTCCATTTTCTTTTTGTGGTCTGAGGAAGCTAACAATTTTTTTTCCTTTGTTTAATTAATTAGATGATATAATTTCTTTGGCTGTATTTCATAAACAAGTTAAGCTTGTTAATTATATTGAAATTAATAAATAGAATAATAAAAAAAAATGTAAGGTATTTACCTGTTTTGCTTAATCAGTCATTTACATTTGTTATAAAACCATTGCTGTAATTATACTGTAAGATCCTGTCACATGTGTTGAGATGTTTGCCATTATAGTAGACTTACATCAGGTCAAGTTTAAGATATGGGATAATGTAACTATATTTATCATTTTTCCCTTTTAAGTATGTATGTGGTTTATGTTAAGGCAGAGCAGCTACTGGGCACATTCTAAGGCATTATTTTGTAGTATCCCAAGAAACACTACTCATACCTATATGCATAGTGGTAGTGCCCACCCATATTAGCTCTGGGCCCAGCCAAAAATTCAGGTCTGGCTACGCCACTGGTGCAGGAGGCAACAAACAGGGATCTGGATCGGCACGAATAACGCGTTAGTAAAGGGGAGGAATGCAAAACACCAAAATCCCAGTGATGAGTGTGAGGAAAACTCATGTGTGCATAAGGAGCCATGGCAAGGAATGAGGGCATGCTGGGCAAACTGAATGTGCAGTGGGCTGGGGCAGATGTAATGCTGGCAGTGGGAGGAAAGCAAGAGCTGCCTCATGCTGTTTGCGAGTCAGCGTTGGGATGGCTGAGAGTTATGGTCAGTTGGGTGGTGGGCACCTTTGGAGAAAGAGGATGTGTGCTGGGGTGAATGAAACTTAATTTGAGAGAAACTGAAAAATGTATGGCGAGAGAAAGTTTTAATTCGTCAGTGAATGCATGGTGTGTAGAATTAATTTCATGGAGCTCACAGGAGTTTTGGCTCTGAGGAGGCATTTAAGAGGGAAACAGTTGCAGAGAAAGGACAGGTGTGTGTATGAATGAGTCTATGAAGAAATTATAAAAGGACTTAAAAGAAAAGGAAGTTCTAAATGTGAGAGACAAATGATTTAAATGATTATCTAATTCTGACGCCCCACGAGTTTTATGGCTCTGAGATGGGAGAGGGAAACTGAAAGAAAAAGTTGTGTGGAAATGGTTGGTTTGCTATTTATTATGAAGGAATTGTGTAAGAAGATAATAGCAGCTGTGATAGGAAGGTGCTGAATAGCTGCCGGGGGGGGGGGGGGGGGGGGGATTGAAAGCCCTGGATGGAACAGGGTGTGGGTGAATTTGACAATGTAAGTGAAAGCTTTCCTCAGATAGTATAGTATAGTAATACTTGCCTAAGCGATTGTCAAGAAAAAAAAAACAAACCTTTAATTTTGAGCTGGGCAAGTATCAGCAATATTTAAAAGGAAATGTCTAACTTTATATAAATGGTTAGATGGATTCAAAAGAACTATGTTTCTGGATGAAAGTTTTCAACAGAGGGTCAGTGCTAGTGACTTTATTTCATGAACTGATGGGTCGATGATCAGAAGCAAACACGGGTGCTAGAGGCTAATAAAGCCATAATAGCGCCTGTGTTTGCTCCCATCTAATGATCAGAATCAGTGAGCAAGTATAATAATATGCTTGCTGGCTCTGAACGCTAATTGCATGCAAAAAAGGGTCTTCCGCATTCATCCCTCATGATCAGCAGGCAGCACTAGCACTCCCTTCCTCCTCTTCGGGTGCCTTCCCAAAATGGCAGTATCCTACCCTGCCCGGTGCATCCTGGGATGTGCTGGGCAGGGCTTAACCACCAGGGGTTTTGTGCTTTGGGGATGGGGGTGGGAGGGGGAGGGGGAGCTAGCAGTCCCATTGGAGCACCAGGGATTTTGTGCTTTGGGGGTGGAGGGGGCCTGGAGGTCCACTGGACCTTCAGATCTTGTGTTTGGTTGGGGTGGGCTTAGGTTTGACAGGTCCAGGAGAAAATCCTGGAGCTGTCAAACCTCTTCTGCTGTTTGACAGATCTGGGCATGCCCAAGCACAATCCTCCCACAGAAGTACCCCTATGCACATAAATTTGCATGCTATTAGCTTTGATCATAGGGGTGTTATAGCCCCTTGCTTTTCCGGTGCTATTTTTAAAAGGCTGTTTGGAACAGTGTGGGGCTTCTGATTACCAGCCCATTACTGAATGATCACAGGGTAGGGAGCTGTGTGAAAGTAAAAAAATCACATTGGTTTAATAGAATTATATAATTGTGTTTGGTTAGCAGGATAACTCAATTATCTGTTTGTTTTTGGGGAGAAATAGTATAAAGAATGAGGACACACCTAGAAGTGCACACACAAAACAGGAAATAAGGAGTCAGATTCTATTTATTTCTTTATTTATTTAAGAAAGGTAGGAAGTAGGTGAAAACAGAATAAGAAAGATGACACTACCTACCTGAGAGACGTCCTCCTGAAGACTCCAGCAGTACCACCATTTCAAGATGATCTTGAGAAGAGAAAGTAACTGGATACTTAATCCAAACTCACTTGGTGATTATAGCACTTTCTATTCAAGTTTAGTTCACATTTATCGTTAACACTGCTCATGTATCCTATTCAATAGCCCTTTTCCTTTTTAAGCACCTCGTTTAGTTATAATTTTCACTTGATGTCACTTTACATTTTCACTTCCTTTTTATTCTTTTTTATGACAGTTTGACGTTCTTATTCTCCTGTAAGCCCGCTCCCTTTATGCGTTATTGACAGGTATTTATATTTTAGTTTTTAGGTTCACTTTCTTCACTTACACTTTAACCATTTTACCCCACCACTGCACTCTCACATGTCTCATTGCTGCATCTCTGTCTTTTTTCTTCTTGCCTCACTCATACATTTTTCAGCTCTCCTCTTCCTGTTCCCTTTTACCGTTATTTCTTTTCCATTATTATTAATATTCTTTTCAACTATTACTCATATCATTATTTGTTCTTATATTCATTATGTTGTTCTGTTGTTATTGACAGACCCCTGAGGAAGGCTTTATGCTGAAACACGGCCTATGTAGGGTCAAGATTGTACATGCATTTGGCATACTGTTGGAGTTTTTAGAAGCTACGGACTTCTCTTTTTTAGACTTATATCCTGGAACACTACACATTCTGAATTGAAACAACGTAACTAAAATGTTTGTTTAGGGCCTGCTGGCATTTTTAGCGCATGCTAAAAATTAGCATACGCTAACCGTATAGATGCCCATAATATTCCTATGGGTGCCTAAATGTTTTGCGCACCTTTGTAAACAGGGCCCTTAATGTTTTTTACATGGTTATTGGGATTAATAATTTATTTATTTTGATATTTATATCCCACATTTCCCCAAACAATGTTTTGGTTCAATGTTGGTTACAGATACAAATATTTAGAGAAATACATACTGTATAGTGCAGTTGACTGCAATTATGCATAATGTATTTTACAATAAATCAAAACAGAAAGACATCAAATTGTTTCACAATGTTACAGAATGATTAAATTTCAGTTTAGTGTTAAGAAAGATATATAGAAATATTCAAAGATCATATAAGATTGAATTAGAATTCATCTTTTTGTTGTAAGAACTTTTTAAAAAGAGAGGTTTTTAGTGATTTCAAGAAGCTCGTATAACCTGAGATCCCTTTGATGTTTTTTTGGTAATGAATTCCACCACTTAGTACATTGATTACAAAAAGTCAGCTGAAAGGACTAATTCATATATAATTTTCTTACAGTTGGGGTAGTGAAGAAGTAGGAAGTCCCTGGATCCTCGGATGGAGTTACAAGCAGGAAGTTCAATCAAGGAAGCATGTAATCCGGTGTCAATCCATAAATGATTTGGAAGGCAAACACACATAATTTATAAACTACCCTAGCTTTAATCAGAAGCCAATGTAATGAATGAAGCAACAGAGAGGCTTTATTAAATTGTGAAACATTACAAACAAGTCTTGCTGCTGTGTTTTGAGCAGTTTGTAATTTCTTCACTATTTTATCTTTACAGCCCATATAAACTGAGTACCCTAATGATTAGTGCAGCAGGCTTTTATCTTGGCAACCTGGGATCAATTTCCACTACAGCTCCTTGTGACCTTGGGCAACTCACTTAACCCTCTATTGCCCAGGTACAAATAGCCCTCTAGGGACAGAGAAAGTACTTACATATAATGTGTATACTGCTGCATACATCTAGTAGCAGTATAGAAATGATTAGCAGTAGTACTAGCATTTGAACTAAGCTTCAAAATCATACATATCTGTGGGTGTTCTTGTTGTTCCTGAAGACAAAACTGTATTTTAATCTAGCAAACCTGTAATAGAAATGTATTTGCATCATTCGCCAGCTGTAAGACTGAATTGATAATCACTTAACATTTTATATTTGATGAAATAATAAAAACCTATTTTAAGGCTAAATATTCTGGTTTGGTGCTGAGGTTAATTTAGGAAACCACCATGACACCGATATTTAAAAAGCTTCCAGGGGTGATCTGGGAAATTACAGACTGGAAAGCCTGACTTCAGTGCCAGGCAACATACTGGAAACTATTATAAAGAATAAAATTACAGAACATGGTTGAATGGGAGAAAGTCAGCATGGGTTCAGCCAAGGGAAGTCTTGCCTCACCAACTTGTATCATTTCTTTGAAGGCGTGAATAAGCATGTCGATAAAGGTGAGCCAGTTGTGCTTCTAGATTTTCAGAAACCTTTTGACAAAGATCCTCATGAGAGATTCCTGAAAAAAATTAGTCATGAGAAAGGAGGCAATATTCTGTTGTGGATTAGACATTGACTATTGGACAAAAAACAGAGGGTAGGGTTAAATGGCCATTTTTCTCAGTGGGGGAGGGTGAATAGTAGAGTACCACAGGGATCTGTACTTGGACAGATGCTATTTAATATATTTCTAAATGATATGGAAATGGGATATGATATGGAAATAGGAATGACAAGTAAGGTGATTAATTCTGCAGATGACACAAAACTAAAGTTGTTAAAACACATGTGGACTGTGAAAAACTGCAGGAAGACCTAAGGAAATTAGAAGACTGGGCAAAGTGATGCACATTGGGAAGAATGATCCAGATCATAAACTAGTTACCTGATGCTAGGATCTACCTTGGGAGTCAGCACTCAAGAAAAAGATTTAGGTATCATTGTAGACAATATGCTGAAATCTCTTGCCCAGTGTGTGGCAGCAGCCAAAAAAGCACACAGGATGCTAGGAATTATTAGGAAAGGGATACAAAATAAGACCAAGAACAGTGTAATGCCTCTGTATTGCTCTATAGTGCAAACTCACCTTGAGTATTGCTTTCAATTCTGGTCGTCGTATCTCAAAAAAGGTAAAGCAGACTTATAAAAGGTTCAAAGAAAAATGATCAAAATGATAAAGGGACTGGAACTCCTCTTCTATGAGGAAAGGCTAAAGAAGCTAGGCCTCTTCAGCTTGGAAAAGAAATGGCTGAGGGAAGATATGATTGGGGTCTACAAAATTCTGAGTGGTGTAGAATGAGTAAAAGTGAATCGATTTTTTACTCTTCCAAAAAGTACAAAGACTAGGGAACACTCAATGAAATTACATGGAAATACTTTTAAAACAAATAAGAGGACATATTTTTTTATCACTCAATGAATAGTTAAGCTCTGGAACTCATTGTCAGAGGATATGGTAACAGCGGGTAGTGTATCTGGGTTTAAAAAAGGTTTGGACAAGTTCCTGGAGGAAAAGTCTATAGTCTGCTATTGAGATTGACATGGGGAAGCCACTGCTTAGCCTGGGATTGGTAGCATGGAAAGTTGCTACTATTTGAGTTTCTGCCTGGTACCTGTGATCTGTATTGGCCACTGTTGGAAACAGGATACTAGGCTAGATGAACCATTGGTCTTGACTCAATATGACTATTCTTATGTTCTTATGACATGCCTTCATATCAGTTTTCAAAAAATGTAATATGTTCCTTCATCACTAGGTGGTTTAAATTATATTAACTTTATCTTCCCCACGTCTGTCACACTTGCTTTTGCTGGTAATGACTTCCTGAATTTGCCTGCTTCTTTTTGTCATCCCCACCCCCTAGTTTAAATACTGAGAAACATACTGTCTAGATTTCTCCCCAAGTATCCTTTTTCCTGCCACAGATGTAGTCCATCAGTACAGTATAGCCTTTTGTTTTTTTCATATTTTGTCCCATCCTCCTACGTATCTAAAACGTTATTGTTGACACCAGACTTTGAGCCATTGCACACTCTTCCATCTCCCTTTCCATAGTTAGGCAGCAACAGCCTGTACCAAAGACTTTAGCCCTTTTCCCAGCTTCTGGAAAGCTCTCTGAGCAACAAGTGTGCTGTTTTTGGCCTGGTCATTTATCCCCAAGTAGATTACGAGAGCAGTGTTAGAATTCTTACTCTCTTCTCTGATCACATTTAGCATTTGGTTATTATTCCTGCTAGCTTAGGAACTTTGAAGACATTTCGCTTGATTAGGACCTTGGACTGTGTGCCCAATTTAATGCCTCTGGTAATGGAGTCCCCCAGCAGCAAGAATTTTCTATTTCAAGTTCATTTCTTAGTGCTTTGGGAGCATCTTTAAGATTATATTCTTGGTCTCTCTCTCCACCTCTAGCTCTTGTTTTCTGAGCTTCATAGTACTCCAGTGCAGCAAAAGAAATATATAGAGACAATGATTGGGAGGGAGACTACCTCTGTGTCATTGGTCGTAATCTACATGAGCCTACTTTGACCCACCTGTTCTTGGGTTGCTTTATTCTCTGTGGTAGTGGTGGTGATAAATTGGTTGGGAGTTGTGTAGTCTTGAAAACTCCTTTACTGTAGCCAATTACTGTTTTAGTTTAATAGTACAGCGTTGGAGACAGATGGAAAAAGCCCTAAGCCGCCACATGGTCTGCCTTTGGACTAAAACACATCAAATATTGCATTCAATAAAAGTTATGTTGATTGGTTGGAATAAGTATGAACAGGTATACAGGTATACTGTGTTAAAGGATACCAATGAGCAAGATTATCTGAGTGTGACCTTGTTGAGGATTATTGATGTTTACTGGGGTTATCTACGGTATATAGGAAAAACAATGCCAGGGATGTGAGGTATTATAAGTATTAAAATGTGTTTGGGGCCTGCAGAATATCTGCACTGATCTAATCCTTATATGTTTTTAAAGAGGCACAAATTAACAGCAACATACTGTAGGGGTAAAAGACCGGATGACTTGACAAATACAAATAGCAAAAAAAAGATAACTTTATTAAACAGACAAAAGCAAGCTTTTGTAAGCAATATAAGTGCAAGAGCAACTTAGACAGAATTAGGAATGTACTTCAAACTCATGACCTATGTCAGTGTTTCTCAAGTCAGTCATGGAGTACCCAATTGCTAGTCGAGTTTTCAGGATATCCACAATGAATATGCATGAAAGAGATTTGCATATAATGGAGGCATTATATGCAAATCAATTTCATGCATATTCATTGAGCATATTCTGAAAACCTGACTGGCAAGGGGGTACTCCAGACTGACTTGGGAAACACTGACCTATGGCACTACCTGAGAGGACTGGAAAGAATGAATTTGGTAAGAAAGAGAAATGCCAGAGCGCTATACCAGGAAGCGTGAGAGGAGTAATAAAACCTATGACATATGATACTGTTTTCTACAAAGCTGCTAAGTTACCCAGGTTCAGCTGCGCGAGAGATTTTAGACCAGTTCTGGATTTCTGTCAGCCTCATCCTGATGTATTATGGGATTTGCAGCACTGACTTTAATGCATTCAATCAGGGGCTATAAACATCACACTGTTTTTGGATGAAAATTTAAAAGCAGGACTAGACAAAAAATCTCTCTCCTCAAAGTGGGCAATTTGGCAGCTCTGTTTTCATTTGACTGATGCAAATCAGAGTGAATTATGGGGGTCTTTTACAAAGCTGTGGTAGCGTTTTTAGCTCGTGGTAAAAATCAGCTGCCGGTAAACGCTGAGATGCCCAGCATATTCCTAAGGGTGTCTCGGCGTTTACTGCCAGCAGATTTTTACTGTGAGCTAAAAACACTAGTGTGGCTTTGTAAAAGACCCCCTATGTAAGTACCTGAGGGTATTTACACAGAAAATGTTAGCACTCTATCACTGATTAGGCATTTATAACACTAAAGTTGGGTATTATCAGATAAGATCTTATCTAGTATCATTAATACTTGCCAAGTTTAAATTGCTCTTCAGTTTCTAAAAGATGAAGTGGATGTTATTTTTGTCCCTCACAGTATTTTTTCTATATGTCTATATTTACTAATGAAGTTATTTTCCTTAGGGTTTACTGATGAGGAATTAATAAGCAAAGGGACATTATCAACAGTTTTGCAGCAGTATGACTATAAATTAAATTCTTTAAAACATGTAACTGCCTGGCAATACCCTACTCATGGAAATATTCTTGAATACGTAAGGATGTACCTGGATATACGTTTGTTAAGAGCCTTTCTACTAAACGCTTTACCTGGGATTCTATATATGGATTCACATGGAAATCAAAGCATATTCTATAACAATGCGCATAATAATTGGTTAACTAGCTAATCAGCACTGTTAATTGGATGTTAACAATCAATTATCAGCACTAATTGGCATTAAGATTCACACGTACAACTTGCTATGCATATTCTGTAATGTGGTGCGCCTAAATTCTAAGTCGCATAGTTGAAAGGGTGGCATGGCCATGGGCGGGGTGTGGGCATTTCTAAAATCTATGTGTGTTGTTATAGAATACACCCGCTCTGTGCCTAATTTAGGCATCAGGATTTACGCCACTTGGCGTAAATGGCCGCAACTATATTTGGTTGTGTGGAGAGGTGCTCGGTGTTATTTTATATACTGTGCAGAAATTTAAGCCTTGTCTATTAAATTTAGGCATACTTTAGAAAATATGCCTAGGCGTATTTGTTTTTCATGTGGAATTTTCAGGTGCCATATACAGAATCTAACCTTTTGCCTTTACTGTTGATAACTGACATTCTTTTTCCTTGTTGATTTTTTTACAGTGCCTTGCTTTTTCATAAGGAAAGACAGTATAGTAAATAAAATAACCCATAAACTATAAACCACATTTCTTTGAAAGTGGCTTTCACCTCTTTCCAAGTGAGAGCACAGCTTTCGGTTAGCTTGCATTTGCAAATAATGAATTACGTGAAAGATGTCAGAGCCATTCCAGTCTTTTTGAGCCTATGCCATACACATTCTGTGCTGAATTAGTAACCTCAGACATTTTGGAACAGATGCTGTTTACATGTGCAATTTTTGCTGAAGACCCTGTGGATCCCATTTAAAAGATCTGTGGCACTTATACATTCAGATTTTCACTACTAGAGGAATGTTATGTTTTAATACCAGCACTAATTAACATCCCTATCAGCCAACTTCACATATATTCTAATGAGATGAACTTTCCTTCATGTTGAGAGGGTATCTTAGGCAGGTGCAGTATGCCATGGGCTGCCAGTTATCGTCATGAGTGGCATTTTGAACTAGTCCTGAGTTTTCCTTCCTCACTTTGAGCTTTGCAAAAAAAAAATTCCAGAATACATGAACAGTGTTAAATACAAAGCATTGATCAATATACTACTAATGCTTTGGTTATTGATTTATGTCATTGGTATGATGTAAGTGCATGCTTTACTATACTTCATGTACCTTGCTATCCACCTCTTTTTGTTGTTACATTTGTACCCCACACTTTCCCACTCATGGCAGGCTCAATGTGGCTTACATTTGCAGGTATTTATTTGTACCTGGGGCAATGGAGAGTTAAGTGACTTGCCCAGAGTCACAAGGAGTTGCCTGTGCCTGAAGTGGGAATTGAACTCAGTTCTCCAGTTCCCCAGGACCAGAGTCCACCACCCTAACCACTAGGCCACTCCTCCACTCCCAGCTGATGATAAAACTTGTATTTAAATCAGGCTCTTTCAGTCAGTACTCGAAATGAATACAAACAATTATACACATAGCTTAGAGTCATTGGCAGCTCTGTATAAGAAGCAAGTGCTCATGGGTAGGTAGAGCACCTAATGATGAAACTGCTTGCCTGTGAATACATTTTAACTTGTATACATCTGCATATGGGGGGGGGGGGGGGTGTCATATTACACATTTGCATGTTGAACTGGGTTATAGTGTCAGGGCACCCCCCCCCCCATGAAAGTAGGTGATAATACATTATGTACCAAGAGCTGCCAGGTTATCTAAAGCAGTCTGGTAATTGCAGTCCCTGATTCTAGCCATTGTCATCAGTGTCCCGTATCCCATAGCGTATCAGGGTAGGGTTGTCAGAAATTCATGAATGACCTAAAATTTCCCTCCTGGAATTAGGTAACATGGCAGCTCTGACTGATACCTCTCAAAACATTTAAGGGGGAAGTTATCAAATGCAACTACATTCAAAGGGGTTTACGTGATAGTATAGGCAGGTACTTATTTGTACATGGGGCAATGGAGGTTTAAGTGACTTGCCCAGAGTTACAAGGATCTGCAGTGGGACTCAAACCCAGTTTCCCAACATCAAAGTCCATTACACAAACCACTAGGCTATTCCTCCACTCTGGCTAAGTAAATGCATAAAGTTAGGACAGCAAAAAAGCTGTCCTAACTTTATGCAACAAATTAACTTAACATCCAGATCAGTGCACATACTCCGTCCAACTGGAAGGATGCATTGCAGGTTTAACAGCACGAGGATGAAGAAGTTAAAGACCTCGGCTGGGCTGGCGGGGGTTGGGGTCCCCCGCCAGCTGAAGTAATATTTTAAAAAACCGGCAGCAGCGGACCTCGGGGGTAGGTGACCGCGGTAGGCGGGGAAAGGGTTGGCGGTAGGCGGGGGAGGGTTAACGGTGGTAGGGGGGTCCAGGGCAAAATCTGCGGGGGCCCAGGCCCCTGTGGCCCCACGCAGATACGCCCCTGGTTTGTTAGCACTGAAACCTTCTCTTTTTGGGGAGTTATGTAGTTGTAAATACCGGGCTCCTTGCTCTGCGCTTTCCTTAACCAGCATACACAGGTGGCTGTTTTGAAAAGCACTAGCTTGTGATATCCAGTTTTTGGTGACATGCCAGTGCATCATGACATACTGGCTGAGAACTGCTCCTCTAGTTTCTACATTCAATATTTGTTTTCTATGATCAGAGATTTTTGATTCCTTCTTTCATAATCTCTTTAGTTAAGGCCATGTTTTCTACTTTACCTAGCTCCCTCCACCCTGCAGTGCCTGTCTCAGGTATTCCGTTATCTGAAGAAAGTTGACAATCCTGAAGGCAAGGACCTTGACATTTGAAGGACTTATGTTTGTGTTTGGTCCAATATTAGACTATATTGATAATCACAGAACCTACTTTTGACATTAGAAACAATTTCTTCATCTGGAAATGTCACGTCAAGTATTGTTTCCTGATATATTGGTTTTGTTACTAGTCTCTTGAGGCATGCCTCTTGATACGGGACTAGAATGCCTCTGCTTCTGTTGCAGTAGTAGAGATGTTCTAATCAACATCTAGCAAACTAAAATCTTCCACCAATACTCCCTCCATGTGTTTTTCTTACTGATTTATTTCTCGGGCACTGCTGAGAGCTGGCATCACTATGGAATATCAGGCTGATAAACAAACAATGAATGTGATTTTATTATCCTTCTCCAAGTCTACTGAAGTTGGAGACACTGCTGAGAAACAAATTTAAGATAGAACAGCGGGGTAATAATAGGTTCTATTTCCTTTATGTAGGTGTGGAAATCAGAAATTCTATCTATAGCCGGTAATGATTTTTATTGAGCTATGAAGCAATATGTACAATTTTCCTTCCCAGCATTTCACTCTGAATAAAAGACAGACAATGGATCATGACTGAAACTCAGAGTCTGACTCATGGGCAATATGACTGATCCAAAGAATGATAGATGGTCCTGCAGTCTCGGCTGAAATTTTCACACATATCACCTCCTTTCTCATGTCTTTATTGTTTTCATTTAATTTTATTGAATCCTGTGATCCAACTAACATATTCAGCATAGTTTATATAATGACAGAACAGTAAAGCTGGTAATTGCAGCACCCAGGAAACAAAGTGGTTTCCAGATTTCTTGAAATGTAGTAAGGTCTTTAACTACAGTGTGGCACCTTGACATAATAGACCATACAAAAAAAAACCCGACAAAAACCCCCCAACAAAACAGACTAAAACCAAAACAGACCATGACAAAATAAACCCTCCAAAAAAAAAACCCCACAACAAAACAAAACAACCCAAAACAAAATAGACTCTTAATCAAGCTGGATTATGTTTTCAAGCAGATTTATGATTCACACTAGATACCAAGTGTGGATAGTGAAGTCAAGCCGTAGGCAGGTGCCAGGACTTTCAAGTGACAAGCCATGGACTTTCTCAGTAATTTATGGCTCCTCCACTTCTTTGTACCCTTCCAATTTGTACCATTCAAAAATAAATCTATTTCATCAGGCCCTTTTGTCAGGAGTCTATTTTGTCAGGAACTTTTATGTCGGGAACTTTTTTTGTTTGGAACTTTTTTGTCTGGTTTCTTTTGACCGGTTTCTTTTGACCAGGTGTCCTAGATTGTGTTCCATAGTTAATGGCTGCAAATTTATGTGCGTCTGTAAAAAGCACACACTTTTTATAGAATTACGTTTAGCACCGATTCCCTTATCCTAACTATGGTATCAGATATACTCCTGCTGATACCTGGTGTAAATGCTGGGCACCCAAGCTGGGTGCACTAACCCATTATTCTGTAACAACATATGCAACCTTTCAGATTCGGGTAATAAACCATGCCCATGAGAGCTAAAAGCAACTAACTGTCCCTACACTACAGGAGTGAACCCCAATTTGTCACCATCACTAGTCACATTTCTCACTATCACTAGCAGGATCTCTGGATGAAAGGCAGGATTTTTCCCTTTGGCTCAAGCTGCATTCACAGAGAGCCTACCAGTAAGCATCTGGTTAGTGTAGAAATAACAGTTACAGACCCAGCCAGCACTGATAGCTGGTCTCTCGCACAAGGTTGGAAGCCATAATTACCATGCACTTTTCTGCAATGTTGTTCTACAGAGAGGCTCAGTACTTAGAAAGCACAGAGAGACAATCTCTCTCTCTAGAGCCATCTGCTGTGTATCCACTCTGGTGCTGTGCCAAAAGTTTCTTTCTTCACCAAGTCTTGAACCAGACTTCTATCCACTGTCCTCATGTGATTGTTTTGGCCCAATCATATCACTCATTCCTCCTAACCAGCAGATGAAATGCAGGCCTGAAGAACAATGAGGTCCAAAGTTGATTCAGACATGCTCCCTGCATGTGACAGCGTCAACCAAAGAGGCCCACATGTCTTATCTCATACCTGTGTCAGTGTAAATCTGTCTTGTTACCAACTTCATCCCAAAGATGAAGATGCTCACAGGAATGCCAGTAGGTCCTTGAGCTGGCAGTTAGTATAGAAATGCAGGAAATATTCAAGCAACCATGACAGTATTGTCCTAAAAAGATGGCTCCTGGCCTAGTTAGAGCTTGGTTCATAGGTCTCAGTTGCACAAAAGGTGATATATTGGGGACATCCCTACATGCCCATGCCACTCCCATGGTTACGCCCCGCTTTTGAGTTGCACGCTATGGAATTTGGGTGCCAAATTAATAGCGTGCAGCCGGATGCAGGTGCAAATCCTAACCGGTGCCATTTAACATCAATAATTGGTTAACAACCAATTATTGCTCGTTATTGGCTCATCAGCCAATTAAGTTGTGCACATATCTCGGGATTGGCCCCAAATTTAGGCTCCCAAATCTGGATGCCATATATAGAATCTGCATATTATTTCTTATCTTAACTGTTACATTCCACGTAATGTGCTGTAACCAGGCATTAACTACTGATGCAGCAGGTAATGCAGAGCAGATAACAGCACCTCATTAGGTAGCATTAAGTGCACCCATATTGCAAAATAGTTACGTGGCAATTCTATAAAATGACAGCTCAATTGAGGCACCACAAAGCAGTGTGCTCACTGCCAATTCTATAATGTCATTAGGGCACCTAACCCATTATAGAATACCAGCACAAATTCAGTTTGGTGTGCCGAAAGTTATGTGTGACTGCTTAAGCCAGGCACCTAAATGTGCCTTGCAATGTACACAACTGATACTATTCTGTCATTAACAATCATGAGTAAAATGGGACCCTGTGGTATAACAAATAAATAATAACCTGACTTAACATTAGCCCATGTTGATAACTCCCCCCCCTTAGAATTGTAAAATGGATGTTCCTGCCACGTGTACTGCCCCATATATGTGCATTCCTGCCTGTATTTCAGGACAGGCTTTATTTTGGCAGACCCCGTTCTGAAATATAAGTACATAAGTAATGCCACACTGGGAAAAGACCAAGGGTCCATCGAGCCCAGCATCCTGTCCACGACAGTGGCCAATCCAGGCCAAGGGCACCTGGCAAGCTTCCCAAATGTACAAACATTCTATACATGTTATTCCTGGAATTGTGGATTTTTCCCAAGTCCATTTAGTAGTGGTTTATGGACTTGTCCTTTAGGAAACTGTCTAACCCCTTTTTAAACTCTGCCAAGCTAACCGCAGATTGGTACACGTTCAGACATGAAAGTGTCAATTCCAGTTTATATGTTCTATTTAAAATGGGGCTCCACATATACCATACTAATCCAAGTATAGAGATAATAGAAGGGTTAGGAGTTAAAAGTTGAGTTACTCACAAAGTAACAGTTATAGAACAGACATGTACAAATTTAAAGTATGTGCCAGGAAGGTGTTTACAATCCAGCCAAGATTTTCTGTTGGTAATTCCAAACAGCTTGTGAGGTGAAAGAAAGGTTTAAGCATCGAATGTTTTCAGTTATGCTCCAATCTGGTTGAATGAGATGCCTAGAGAGATCCAGACGGAGGAAGATATCAAGCATTTCTGGACGATATTAAAAGCTGTTCCCAGGATAATGAAAGATGGGGGTGGGAGGGAAGAGGTTTTATGAGGAAGGCATGATACTAGCATGCACTGATGAATGAGGCTGTTAATAGGATAGTTTTTTGGCCTATCTGGAGGTGTTTATTTTGGTTGTTCAGGGCATACTTTGTTGTTGATTGTTTAAATACTTAAAGCTGTGGCCAATTTCTGCCAATAGGTTGTAAGGTGAATTATTTGAGTTTAAAAGATTGTGAACAATGCTTGGATGCTGTGCAAGTGCCAAGGCGCTCCCAAATTAATTCTGCATTATCCAATTAGCATATATTAAGTAGGCAACCATTGCTACATTATAATCAGATTTAAAAAACCTGTAACACACAGTAACAAAATTTGAGCTAATCAATCAATTACAGTGCCTTGTAAAAGACTTCACACCCTCATACATTTTCTCATTCTGTTGTCAAAAAACATGAAATTCATAAATCATTAAAGTGAGAGTTTGTTTCAGTGAGCTACGCAATATACTTTCAATATGAAAGAACAATTACAGTGGGCATGAGTTTTGTTTCCATATTGAGATTGTGTGTTTCTTACAGCTTTTTGGATGCTTATCACAGAAATGGCATCAACATATTTCTATAATGTATGGTTTCCCAGAAATGTACAGAAATTTGCCTGAGTCAATATCACTGTCAGGAATTTTTGTAAAAGTTTCATCACAGGTGCACAATTTGGGGGTTGTATTGGATACTGGCTTTCTTTTTAGATCCCAAGTACAGTCATTGATACACAATTCCTATTTTAAACTGCAAACACCAAGTAGGTTGAAGCTTTTGTTGCCCAGAACAGATTTTGCTAAGGCTTTGCAGGTGATGGCATTGAATGAGTTGGATTATTGTAACTTGGATATAACAAAAGAGAGGGAACGAAGAACAAACTAAAGTCCAAACAAAAAAAAACAGCACCACTGGCCTTTAAAATGGAACACAGTTCTTTAATAATAAACATAGTAGATGACGGCAGAAAAAGACCTGCATGGTCCATCCAGTCTGCCCAAGAAGATAAATTCATATGTGCTACTTTTTTATTTGTACTGTCCTCTTCAGTGCACAGACCGTATAAGTCTGGCCAGCCCTATCCCCGCCTCCCAACCACCAACCCTGCCTCCCAACCACCAGCTCTGGCACAGACCCTATAAGTCTGCCCAGCACTATCCCCGCCTCCCAACTACCAGTCCCACCTTCCACCACCAGCTCTAGCACAGACCGTATAAGTCTGCCCAGCACTATCCCTGCCTCCCACCACCGGCTCTGGCACAGACCGTATAAGTCTGCCCAGCACTGAATGAGCCTTGACAAAAAGACCCGACACAGGCCGTGTTTTGGCCTGCATCAGGGGTCTACATAGAATACAAAACACAGAAATAATATATTTTTAAATTTTTTGTAAACATATAATGAATAAAACCAAAGATTAATATTTAGACTGTGTTCCATTTTTAAAGGCCCGTGGTGCTGTTTTTTTTGTTTGGATTATTGTAACATCATTTATTTGTGGCTGCCTGTTTCTGGTTTTCAGTCACTCCAAATTGTTCAGAACTTGGTGGTATGATTAGCCAGCACAGGTCTGAGCATATTGGGATGTAGTTGAACTGACTGATGACTTTTGTTTACCCATGTGAAATTGAAGCTGTTAATGATGGTCCACTGTACACATTATCAGACCTGTTCTCTTTATTTACAAAATGCTGTGCCTTCATGAACACTGCAGTCAGCAACAGGTTGAGACTTTATTGTACTTCCTTTGCAGTGTTTTTGGCTGGAACTGATAAGAAAGGGGACATTCTCTGTCACTGGACCGACTGAATGGAACAAACTGCTACTTAGGATAAAGAGTCTGATTAAGGCAACTGTTAAAGGACCACTTGCTATGTATAGCCTATTATGGACCTATTGAATAAGGACGCTGTTGGATCTTGCCTGGCTTGTCTTTTTGAGAACTGAATTGTGTTTGTTGTTTTATGTAATCTGTTTATGTGTTTATTATGTATGTTTTTTATTGTACTCTGCCTTGGTTAATTAAACTGAAAATGTTATGGAAATGTATTAATCATGCTGCTATTTTCTTCTAGCTTTGCGGTGAGTTCTGTCTGAAGGCACGAAGAAGAACCTTGACCATGACCACGAAGAAGACCTATGAACTCTATTTTGGATGTAAACTTGATGATCAAGACAAAAGTTGGGGTTCCCATATTTATTGTGCATGATGTGCAGTTAATCTGAGAGCTTGGATTAAAGGTTCACAGCTAACCGTGCTGCCTGTCCCATTGATATGGAGAGAGCAGAAAGATCCCGTTATAGACTGTTATTTCTGTTTGACAAATGTTTCAGGATTTTCTTCTAAAAACAAAAAGTCAATTTCATATCCTAATTTTCCAATGAATTTGAGACCAGTACCTCATGATGAATCTTGTCCCGTGCCAAAACCATTGGACAAGTATACTTCAGACATTCATGATGACAAAGCAGCAGATGAGACACTGAGTTCCAAAAGTGAAAATGATTTAGATTTTCAGCCATCACAATCAAACCTCATCTAATAACTTAATTTGAATGAAATGATTTGGACAGTGAAGTACATATTTCAGCCAAACCCTGCATGACAGAAATATTGCTAGGTTATATTCTGATTCAAGTTTGTAAATTCTATTAGATTAAACCACGTTTGTTGAAGAAACAAATATTTTCCTGAAATTTGTTCTCCAGTGTTATGCAAATATTCTGAATGTAATTAATGAACCAATAATGTCTAGATTGCAACACCTTCAGACTTTTTGTAATAGGAAAGCCAAATTAGTTCCTAGGGATATGCATGGAAAAATATTTTTGGTTTGGTTTGCAGTTAGATTTTAGCTTCTGAATCAATCATTACATTTTTCTCCATGGAGCAAGCAATTTTGCTCTAATTCTGTAAGGAGCTGCCTAGTTTTAGGCTGGAAAAACCAGTGGTACCCAGGTGGGCAGGGGTCCATTAACTTTGGGCTCAGGCCCACCCAGCAGTGGCTTACCCTTGTTGTAACTGTTGGGGATCCCTAAGGCTTGCAAGCTGAAGACCTCCTCCCAAAACGCCCAGGAACTGAGCAGGTGTAAGATGTTGGTATCAGTGGCTCAGGAATACTGCTGCTGACTGCTGAGTTTGGCAGAAGGGAATTCTGGGCAAAAGTCAGAGGAGAAAGTCAGCTGGTGGAGCTTAGGAATCCCTAAGAGCTATAGCATTTGTATTGAATTTCAGTTGGGGAGCGGGTGGCACCAGGGGGCAGGGAGTGGATGGAAAGAAAAAAATTTTTGCTCATTCATTTTGCCCATAGTCACACCCAAAATTTACTGGCTGCCAGGGACACATGTAAATGGTAGTATTTAGTCAATATTAACACATCAGTGGCCACATGTATTATTGTTTATTTAGATTTTGCTCACACCTTTTTCAGAAGTAGCTCAAGGTGAGTTACATTCAGGTTGACTGGATATTTCTCTGTCCCAGGAGAGCTCATAATCTAAGTTTGTACCTGAGTCAATGGAGAGTTAAGTGACTTGCCCAAGATCACAAGGAGCAGCAGCGGGATTTGAACTGGCCACCTACGTGTGAACTGCAACTGCTACAGTCAGACAGGCTAAGTTCAACTTGGAACCTTGTAACTTTGGTTTTTGATTCAAGTCACTGTTAGTGGCTACATTGAGAACTCTGGGGAACCAGGCCAGAGACTTAAGTTGCATGTGTAAAACTTGTCATAGTCTGTTTTGCATGTGCAACTTAATTGGCTTAATAAGCCAAACAACGCTGATAATTGCCACTTAACAAGCAATTATTGCTTCTAATTGGCTTTAATTAGAATTTACTTGCACAAATTTCTAAGCATATTCTATAAAGTGATATGCGTAAATGCTAAGACACAGATCTGAAAAGGGACTTGGCCATAGGAGGGGCATGGGTGGGTCATGGACATTCCTACAATTTACAAGAATGTTACAGAATTGCTCATTCCACGCCTAACTTAGGCATCAGCATTTACACCTGGTTTTAGTTGTAAATGTACTATCTAAATCTAATCCTAACAATAAACAATGCATATGTTATATGCTGACACAGAGGAAAAAAGCCTCAACAGACTCCTACTATTGGCTAAGCAGCTCGTTAGTTACTGGAGTTCTTGCTGTCATCATAGGCAAAAAACCTCCTATATACTCTTTAATATCAAATAATAACCACTTAACTTACTGTTAAGACTGCCGTTGCTTAGTTGGTCCTCTCCTTGGCCGTGGAGCATAAGTGGAGCATAGAAGGGGCTCCCACTTATGTGCATAACTTACAGAATACTGTACATTACGTGCTAAAGTGCTGCATTTAGTTGCACACATTTACACTCGCTATTGACGTAGTGTAAGTGGGCATGACTAATTGTAGCCCCATAGATGGTGATTTACGCAGCATTCTATAATGGAATCTTGACTCCCAGATGTCTTTGTAGAATTCATGCTCAGTGCACTGCATCTAGGTGCCTAACTTTAATGCTGAGTTACAGAATTGCCCCTTAGGGCTGGATTCTATATATGGTGCCAGAAAAATCTGCATGGTAAAAATATATGCCTCTAAAGCACACCTAAATTTGATAGAATAGGCTAAAATTTCCACATGGTATATAGAATACACCGAACGCCTCTCCACGCAACCAAATTTGGTCACCTCCATTTAGGCCATGCTTTACGTGGCAAAAATCCAGGTGCCTAAATTAGGTGCAGAGCAGATGTATTCTATAATAACGCACATAGATTTTAGAAATGCCCACGCCCTACCCCATGGCCGTGCCCCCTTTTCAAATATGAAACTTAGAATTTACACGCATCATGTTACAGATTACATTTAGTAAATTGTGCATGTAAATCTTAATTAATGCCAGTTAATGCTGATAATCACTTAAACAGACATCAACAGCACTGATTAGCTTGTTAACCAATTAAGGTACGTGCATTATTATAGAATATGCTTCAATTTCTGCAACAGATATTAAGGCGCGATATACAGAATTTGTGGTTTAACACTTAGATTAAGGCTCTGGAGATACAAAAACAGAATGGAGGCAACTGTTACCAAAGACAACGGCTGTCATGCTAACTATGAACAAAGGTGGATGTTGAAGGCAGCAGATACTAAAAGTGCTGACTTTTGCTAGAGAACAAAGACTAACAATTTCAGAGTAAACAGTACTGGAGAGCACAAAGTGCTGACATTAGTAAAAGATCAAGAACAACAATTTCTGTGTAAAGTGTCTGTGCAGGCTCACAAGGCTGCTTTCCTGTTTGTCTCTTGGTCTCCCAAAACAATTGGAAACAATGTTACAGAGAGGATAGCCAGTGTACATGTACTACCCTCGATTGACAGATAGATAGATAGATAGATAGATAGATAGATAGATAGATAGATAGATAGATAGATAGATAGATAGATAGATGGTGCAAAAGCTAAAATAATACTGAGAAGCAAGAAACTTAGGGTCCCTTTTACAAAGCAGCAGTAAGCCCTAAGCAAGCTTACTGCTCGCTAAAAAGCAAATACCGCTGATCTATCACAGCAGCCCGGCGGTAGTTCCCACCCCCAGCACGCATCATACCTCCGGGTTAGCATGGGAGCCCGTACTGCCACATCAATGGGTGGCAGTAAGGGCTCCCCTCCGAAATGGCCGCACGGCAAGTGCTTCACGTGTTGCATGGCCATTTCCTGACAAAATGAAAGACCTGCCTTTTACCCACCACGGTAAAAGAGGGCCTCATTGCGCTTCAAAAACACACACCAATGCTAGCGCAGGCCCCGTTTTGCCTCAGCTTGGTAAAAGGGGCCCTGGAAACACATAAAGGGTGTGTACGCTTTATAGAACTGCACTTAGATCCATGCCTAGTTG
This sequence comes from Microcaecilia unicolor, assembly GCF_901765095.1. NCBI lineage: Eukaryota > Metazoa > Chordata > Amphibia > Gymnophiona > Siphonopidae > Microcaecilia > Microcaecilia unicolor. Next base: position 598,816,814 of record NC_044032.1, read on the forward strand.
TTGGGGCGGGATTTACACCTGCTAAAAGCAGGTGTAAATGCTGGTGCCTAACATAGGCACAGATCGATCCAATTCCACAACTTTTGGGAACACCTCTGACATGCTCTTGGCTATGCCCCCTTTTCAGATACACATTATAGAAGTTCTACCATTTCAAATCCTCCACTATTATCTTCACATTTGTCCTGAATACCCCCAGGTTTACCCTAGTCACCCCATTGGTCCTAAAACCTTCCTCAATCCCTGGTGGTCCTCAAGTCTTTCAAATCCCTAATGATCAGCAGTTCTATTCTCTGATGATCTCTTCCAGTAGTTATCAATTCCTTTTTGTCTTTAAGCTTCTAATCCTCAGCAGTGTTCAATCTCTAGGGCAGGTGATCAAGTGTTGCAAATAGATCAGGTTTTCAGGATATCCATAATAAAGATGCATGAAAGAGATCTGCATGGATACAAACTCCACTGTATGTAACTCTTATCTCATGCATATTCATGATACTTCAACAAATATAGAACATTTTTTTATTCTATTAAAAATTCATTTTATCCTTTAATGTTAACACCTTGTGGGAGGAAACCAAAGTATCTCCGGACTTTCTGAGATGTTTTGAGAGAAGAGGACATTTCTCTGGTAAGTGAACACTATTTTGCTTTGTGCTTTGGGAACTTAAAGAGGAATTGTAGGTTAGTGATAGGCAGAATAAAACTATAAAAAAACAAACTTTACCAGCTAATCTCCATACTCTTTCCCCCCTAGTTTTAAAACTTGAACTTCGTATCACAGCATTATCAGATAGCCTCAAGCATTATTAACTAGTTTCCATGGAGGGGCATAATCGAACGGAAAAGCCTATCTCCATGGGCGTTTATCTCCGAGAACGGGTCCGTGAAGGGGCGGGCCGAACCATATTTTCGAAAAAATGGACGTTTTTGAGCTGGGCGTTTGTTTTTTTTAGCGATAATGGAAACTAAAAATGCCCAGCTCAAAAACGTCCTAATCCGAGCCATTTGGTCATGGGAAGGGCCATGATTCGTAGTACACTCGCTCCCCTGATATGCCAGGACACCAAGTGGGCACCCTAGGTCAGTGCGGTGGACTTCAGAAAAAGCTCCCACATGCATAGCTCCCTTACCACGGGTGCTGAGCTCCCAACCCCCCTCCCCCAAAACCCACTACCCACAAATGTACAACACTACCATAGCTCTTAGGGGTGAAGGGGGCACCCACATGTGGGTACAGTGGGTTTTGGAGGCCTCCCATTTACCAGCACAAGTGTTACAGGTGGGGGGGGGGGGGGGGATGGGCCTGGGGCCACCTGGCTGAAGTGCACTGCGGTACCCACTAAAAGTGCTCCAGGGACCTGCATACACGCAGGCCTCTAGGACTGGTTGCTGCTATATAACATTGACACACCAGTTGACACCTGAAGACTAATCTCTCCGAAAACGTCCTTTATTGGAATAACCGCCTTTACTCACAGTTAACTGCAGATCAGAAGTTGTGCCCCACTGGCAACGAGTCTCCCTGGTACTGAGATTAGCAGTAGGTCAGAGCTGGCAGAATGCTGTAAAACGCCCTCTTTCAGCCACATTCAAGGGAAGAACTAAGTTCTGTAACGTGGCTAACATAGGAAAGGGAACTAAAACTGGCTTACAAAAATGGCCACTACCTCATGGACTACCGGAAACACAACAGGGCACACTCTGACCTACTTCTACTACTTCTACTACTACTACTATTTAGCATTTCTATAGCGCTACAAGGCATACGCAGCGCTGCACAAACATAGAAGAAAGACAGTCCCTGCTCAAAGAGAGGAAAAGCACCATGGGAGAAGAGCCTACCAAACTACCAACATCGTGAGACTGTAACACAAGCTAATGAAATCACGGAGCCCAATACCCTACACCCACCACAATGCAATGCTGATGTGACCCTGTACTGCACCCAACAGCCACATCTGACCCAGGGAAAGGCTGTGAGAGGATCGAACACATTCTGCTGTCATGGAGGTGGGTACGGCATTTGAGGCTGGCATACAGGCTGAAAATTTTTTTTTTAAAGTTGGGTTTTTTTTGGTGGGAGGGGGTTAGTGACCACTGGGGGAGTCAGGGGAGGTCATCCCCGATTCCCTCCAGTGGTCATCTGGGCAGTTGGAGCACTTTTTTGGGTCTTGTTCGTGAAAAAAAAGGGTCCAAAAAAAGTGACCCAAAATCGCGGTAAAAACACCTTTTTTTTTCGATTTTCAGCTAAAGACGCCCATCTCTCCTCAGCTGATAACCACGCCCCAGTTCCACCTCTGACACACCCCCGTCAACTTTATTCGTTTCCGCGACGGAGTGCAGTTGGAAATGCCCAAAATCGGCTTTCGATTATACCGATTTGGGCGCCTTTGCGAGACAAACGTCTATCTCCCGATTTAGGTCGCACTATAGGCGTTTTTCTATTTTGAAAATAAGCTGGATTGTGTACAACCCTTTTCACATAGTTTTAAACTGGCCACTGTTGGAAACAGGATGCTGGCCTTGATGGACCTTTAGAGGGGCATAATTGAACGAAAACGCCTATCTCCATGGGCGTTTATCTCCAAGAACGGGTCCGTGAAGGGGCGGACCGAACCGTATTTTGGGAAAAAATAGACGCCCATGTTTTATTCAACAATGTGTGAGCTGGGCGTTTTTGTTTTTCAGCGATAATGGAAAATGAAAGCGCCCAGCTCAAAAACGAATAAATCCAAGGCATTTGTTCGTGGGAGGGGCCAGGATTCGTAGTGCACTGGTCCCCCTCACATGCCAGGACATCAACCGGGCACCCTAGGGGGCACTTTTACAAAACCAAACAAAAAGGTAAAAGAGCTCCCAGGTGCATAGCACCCTTCCCTTGTGTGTTGAGCCCCCCAAATCCCCCTCAAAACCCACTGCCCACAAGTCTACACCATTACTATAGCCCTAAGGGGTGAAGGGGGGCACCTACATGTGGGTACAGTGGGTTTGGGGGGGTTGGACGACTAATAAGCATTAAGCAGCACAATTGTAACAGGTAGGGGGGATGGGCCTGGGTCCACCTGCCTGAAGTCCACTGCACCCCCTAACAACTCCTCCAGTGACCTGCATACTGCTGTCAGGGAGCTGGGTATGACATTTGAGGGTGAAAATAAAAAGTTGAGAAACTTCATTTTTTGTGCTGGGAGGGGGTTAGTGACCACTGGGGGAGACAGGGGAGGTCATCCCCGATTCCCTCCAGTGGTCATCTGGTCATTTAGGGCACTTTTTGGGGCCTTATTCGTGAAAAAACAGGGTCCAGGAAAAGTGTCCTAAATTCTAGCTAAAAACGCATACTTTTTTCCCATTATCGGTGAAATGCGCCCATCTCTGTTCGGCAGATAACCACGCCCCAGTTCCGCCTTCGCCACACCTCTGACACGCCCCCATCAACTTTGTCCGCATCCGCGACGGATTGCAGTTGAAAACGTCCAAAAATCGGCTTTCGATTATACCGCTTTATTCGTTTTTGTGAGATAAACGTCCATCTCCCGATTTAGGTCGGAACTTGGGCGTTTTTCTCATTCGATTATAAGCAGGTTGGTCTGTCCCAGTATGGCAATAATTATGTACTTATGAACTTAACAGCCTTTTTGGAGAGTTCTCTTGAGTTTATAACATAAAGGACAACTCTCCTTGTGACTTTTGCCTTAGGACATGATAGGAATTATATATTGCATCTTTACTTTTAACATTTGCATGTTCAGTTTTTAGGCTTTTAGGCTCTGTAATTTATATATTTTCTGACAGCATAGGTGCTACCTTTATTTTGAAATTTCCTTCAAAATGTTGTATAGCTTACTCTGGTAAAAATGTTCTTTTCTTTGAACTGAAGCAACTGTTAGACCTTTTGGAGAATCAGAACGGGTGTTAATTAGATTCCCATAATTATGCAGATGCCGGCTGCAGGGTCTTGTAGTCTATTCTGCTACTCTTGTTAAAAATTATTTTTCTTTGATATAGATTTATCTGTTTAGTTTTCCTGTGGTTCCTTCCAACATTCTTACTGTGAACAAAAAGTTGGGTTTGTTGTTTTCTCAATGCTTAGGACTCTGTTTACTAAGCCATGCTATAGGCACGCTAGCATTTTTAGTGCACGCTAAAAATTACCTTAGTAAATGGAGCCCTTAAGTTTTTTTCTCTTTCCTCTATGTAGTATTTCTGTTTTCTATTTTCAAGTTTATTTTGCTTGAATTGTATTATAAATATTGCATAAATAATTTTTTTTTAAAGTAAGAGCTATCTCCACGAGCTATCATTTTAGGTTTCCATGGGAAAGGATCTTTCCACAGTTAAAGTATCAACTTGTGATGTTCTTTAGGGCTCAGTACTAGCTCTGGTTCTTTTTAACATCTGTATTGAACCCTAGGTTGAGGCCTACTTGGCATGGACAGGCTATAGCAGTGATTCCCAAACCTGTCCTGGGGGAAATCCAGCCAGTCAGGTTTTCTGGATATTTGCATGCAGTGTAAGCAGTGCATGCAAAAGAATCTCATGGATATTTATTACAGATATCCTGAAAACCTGACTGGCTGGGGTTCCCCCAGAACAGGTTTGGGAACCACTGGGCTGTTGTCCTGAGGAGCTGAGAAGTAAACATGGTCAGGCGGGAAGTGGAGCTGAGCTTGTCAACACTGTTTTACCCCTCATTAAAGATCAATGAAGAATCTAAGGTATGTCTGAGTTTTCCAGTAAGTGTCCACTGAGTTTACACTAACAACCTGCAGCATTTTCTTTAAAAATTATTTGAGAAGCAATTATGACCGTTGGTTAAAGCTTCGAGATCACAAATTAATGTGTTGAATGTTCTTATAAAGAGCTTGCTATTAAGATTAAGGATCTTGAAGAGGAAATTTCTCAGGTTAAAGTTGCTATGGGTGACCATGAAATGAGACTTCAGAGCTCTCAAGCAGAAAATGCTTCTTTGATTAAACATGTTACAGCTCTGCTGAGCAAAGTTGAAGCCTCAAAAACTGTGACAAGGACTTGTAACCTGCAGGTTATTAATTTTTCCAAAATGTCATTAATGTCATCTAAAGAAATATATAACACATACACGTGTAAATCCTGATTTTAGAAAGACGCTACTTACACAGGGAAATCTGCAGTAAAGATAGATTACAAGGAGGCAATAGTTTGGGTGGGGCTTGGCAGAACCAGAATCTATATGGAATGCATGTGAATGTTTCTATATTTCAGCAGTGGGATTGACAGTTACTCCTTCACATTTATACATTTTAAAAATGTGTGTGTTTGGGCCCACCCTTTCGAGGAGATATTAAGGACTTTGAATATTCTATTGCTTATTTCCCCCCTCCAAGATTAAATAAGGTTGGGCCTGATATTCAGCATTTTGGTGACTGCTGTCAGCATTAAACCTCAAAATTCCATGTTAGGTCACATCCGGGCTCCGGCATTGAATTTCTAGGTTTAGGGAGTTGGCTAAAACATAGCCAGTTATGTACAATATTCAGCATTTAACTAGCTATGAAGAACTGCATAAAGGTAGGACTGCATTTTATGTGGTCCTATTTATGTGGTTATCTTAACCGGTGAAATGCTATATCAGCCCCTGGAACGCCCTGAAAATAGCCAGTTTCGGCTTGAGCACTAACTGGGCATTTTCAGTGGCACTATCCAGTCAAGTGCTGTTGAAAATACCCAGTTGCCCCTTACAGGTGATTTAAATGGCTAAGAGTCTCCACTGTGGCCCTTTTACAAAGGTGCGGGAGGGCTAATGCATGGTAGCACGCACCCAATCAGTACTACTGCCGGGGTGGCGTTGACGCCTGGTGGTAATTCAGAGCTTGGTATGTGCCAAATCCTGTGATAGAAAATAATTTTCTATTTTCTATCCGGGGGGGGGGGGGGGGGGGGGGAGCATTCCCGGTGGCAAGCAGTGCAACCACACTGATGCGGGCTGCACGGTTGCTGCATGGATAGCACATTAGCCCTTACAGCTAGGTCAGTGGGTGGTAAGGGGTCAGGCCCATAAGTAGACGCATGCTAGTTTTAATATTAGCACAGGCCCATTTGCCAGCCTATTAAAAAAAGCCTTTTTCCCAGCCACTGTAAAAAAAAAAGGCCCAGTGCGCGCCTAAAACATGCTCCCACACTACCCCAGGCCACCTTTTACCATGGCTTTGTAAAAGAACCCCTATGAATATTGAGCCCATTGTTATTTACATGTATATGTGTAGGTTTGCAAAATGGTAGGCATGCAGGTTTAAATTGTGACAGCAATTTTCATGTGTAGCTTACATATATCAGTTGCCAAATTTTTCATAGTATATCTTTGCAATATGGCTACTCCTACTGTATATGCAAGTAAATAGATATGACCTCCTGCATGCATTTTAGAAAAGGAACATCGTGGGTAGAGTTCTTTAAAAAAAAATACTACTGGAATTGCATATGTCCCAACCTAGTCGCATCATTTCTGATTTCTACATTCTATCAAAAATGGGGCTACACACCACCATTTACTGCAGTAAAAGTATTTTCGGCTTGATCACTGTAACCCGAATAATCATAAAAATAAAATGTAAATAAATGAAAAATAGAAATTCATTTCTGTTTATACTCAGCAAAGCACAAAGATATAAGAAATAAAGATTCCCAAAGCTTACATATCTCGCTCTCTAAAAAGCAAAACCAAAATGTTTTCTACCTTTTGTGTGGTAGAGATTAATTTAATTTTATTAATCTATTTACAATTTCAATAAATTGTCCAAAATGGATTGCCAGATAGCATGAACCCAATTCATAAGTTCTTTTCCAAAGTCTCCTTCCTGTGCTTTCCCAATTTCTATCCCCAAACCTTGTTATTCTCCTACACTTCCTCTAGTTGCCATTTTCCCCCTGTCCTCCCCATCAGGCATCCTTCTTCTCATATTCACAGACTGTCTTTCTGTCTCAGGATACATCTATAATAAAGTAAAAAACTCAAGGAAAAATAGAGATAGGCAGGCTAGTCCTTCATACTACAAAAGAAGAGAAGCTGCCTTATAATCATTTCATCTGGTAATATCCTTTGCTCTGGACAGAATTTTATAGAGTGTAAAAAAGTTTATTTACTTACTTATATAAAGAATCCTGCAGAAGGAATGCTTCCTTTTTTTAAAAAAAAAAATTTGATATCAGCTTGTCAACAGCAATATACCATAGTTCTTCCACTTCATTCTTTATTACCCTCTCCTCTTCCTTCCCCGTCTTTCTTTATCAGATACTCCCTTCTTCCCTGAGACACAAATCTCCCTCTTCCTTCTGGAATTTGTGTCTGTATTATTTCCTTCTCTTCTAACTTGTCATGTTCCCGAGCTGGCAGGTCTTAATAAACAACAAAGAAAGCAGCAGATTCAGAGGTAAAATCCATACAATGTCTTTATTAAAACGAAACCTGACTTGGTCCATGTTTCGCCCGCATAGGGGCTGCTTCAGGAGTACAAAAATAAAAATAACCATAAAATCATATAAAAGTACAAAACATTAAACAATCTACAAATCATAGGACATGCATAGGATCCTTACACTTACAGCATTTAGGGCCCTTTTTACTAACCCGCGTAGGCGCCCAAGCGCCCAATATGCGCCAAAATGGACTTACCACCTGACTACCGGTTGGCATTTGTGGTAATTTCATTTTTGGTGCACGTCCAATACGTGCGTAGGTCATTACCACCCAAATTCTTTACCACTAGGTCTATGGCTAGCGGTAAGGTCTGAGATCCAAAATGGACACGCGGCAATTTTGATTTTGCCACATATCCATTTTCGGGGGTGGGGTGGAAAAAGGCCTTTTTTACAGGTGTGCTGCAAAATGATTCTGTGAACACCCAAAACCCGTGCCTACACTACCGCAAGCCATTTTCAGCGCGCCTTTGTAAAAGGACCCCTTAGAAATCTCTTTTCAACTCTTCTAGTTGAGCACAATTTCTCTCCCTTCTGCACAGTTCAGTGAACGTCTGTATAAATTGTGCTTGTGCTCTGTATCTATGGAGCCCCATATAACTCAATGAAACAATCAATAAGCTGCATGGGAGGGTGGTGGTGAGTGAACTATAAGAACTATGTGGAAATGACAGGGAGATGGCAGCAGGACTAAGGGCCTTAGCATTTGCTTATCCCAGCTGATATTTGGCCATCTCTGAACATTGTGGCTGCTACTGCACACTGGTACCCTTCTTGCACTGCATTTAAGGCAGAGGCCAAATTGGCCATAGGCTATCTGGGCTAGTGCCTGGTGGTCACCAGTTTTACTTCTCTGCACACAGAATAAAAAGGATAAACCAGATAAGTCACCTTTACTCACACTACTCCAGAAATTCCAGCAAGCTTTCCCTCTTTTCTTTGCCCTTCAGCAACCATGGGTGTGCCCCTTTTCCTTTAGCTTCTTATGTGTGTGTGGTGGAGAGGGAGCTCAGAACTGTAATTGACCTGTATAAACACTGTCCTTGAAGAGAATGGGCCAGATCAGCTCCCCCTGCTGAATATACTCATGGACAGGGAGTTCCTGAATCCTTATCTTACTATGACAACAATGGCAAAATGAACAGATAAAGTTGTCACCTGTCAAGTGCAACTCTAACACCAACCCTATGGCCTATTTGAAAACAGGTGGTAAATGACACTAGTGTTGATAGTAGTCTAAGTGTGAGATGCTCCAGAAACTGATGCATCAAGATTTGTGAACACATTTGAGATCAGATAAATCATTAGCATTTTGATTTTTTAGGGGGGAGATTTCATACTGAGATGACGGATAGCCAGGCAAGTAATGATGGTTGGTGATTTTGACTTAAAGCTGAGCAGTCTGTAGTGGAGTTTTTTTTTTTTTTTACTATAATTTATGTTAATCTGATATTTATTCTACTTAGGTTTTGTTTTGTTATTGTTTGGTACCTGATTGGGGTAACTTGTCTGATGATTACAATGTTTTAGCCTCAAGATTGCCTCTACTTGTATGGTTAGGGCAATGGGCACTGGGTTCAACATTCCCCAAAAACTTGATTAGATATCAGTGATGGTTAGCTTAGTCATTCAGCACTGAGTCATTTTTAGCAGAATGTTACATTTCTTGGAGATTTTTCCTGCTACCCTCTTTTTGTTGGATTGGTAGTACATTACCCCAGTGGTGCTGGGTAGAGAGGGGCTGAAGCAGCAGTAAGAAGCTGGGTGAGACAGTAAAGTAAAAAGTGGTCCCAAAGGCATTAGGGCACTGTAGGGAAGTGGTGCCACTGGAATTAAGATCCATAAGGAAATAGTGGAGCGTCATGAAAAAGAATTCCAAAGGAAATGAACCAGGCACTGTGCCCAAATCAGGAAGGCGGCATGCACTGTGCTTGAGGTGAGCTGAAATACACTTTCTGACAGTTGGAATGAGAGTCAGCTAAGCAAATGACAGCTGGGGGTGACAGAGAGCTAAAGCAACATCAAGGAGCAGCTGCTTCAGGCAATTAACAAAAACAATTTCTGGAAAAAGTGATTTGAATCCATCTTGAGTAACAGCACATTGTGAGCTGTCTATGGTCCTGAAATGTTTTTTTTTTCTTTAGAGTAAGAGTGTATTTTTTAGTGATGTGATTGGAAGAGGTAAAGCTATTGCTGTCTTACCTTCTACAGAAGGAAAGGTGTGCAAGAGACAGAAAATTTAACAGCAGAAATGGTGTCTGCGAGGATGAGAGCAAGACTGAAGAGAAGGGGGGGGGGGGGGGGTGTTGGTTCATCTTTAAAAATTGAAAGAGCCCAGCACAGAAAATGATTGGATTTTGGGTTTTACCATTGGCTATCAATATGCTGTTAAAAATCAACAGAAAAAAAGAATGCTTGGGCTTTATTGTCATAACAGCCAATAAAACTGAGATATTTTGATGAATTTTGGGCACTTGAAGAGGTTTAAACCTCTGTGGTTGGTCAGTGGCTCAGTGGTTTAGCAGAAGTTGGGAAGAGAGCCATGGAATGCTGGCAAACTGTCAGTGTTTAAAAAAAAAAAAAACTGACAAGATAAAGAGACATTCCTCAGCTTCAATGCTTGGAGTCCTGACAAAGGAATTAATCCCCTGCCTTAAGAATCCAGAAGAGCTGTTGATTTTAGTTGAGAAAGAGAATGCTATAGCTGCCAGCAGATTTAAAGCTCATGCCAGCAGCCTGCATTCCATATGCACTGGTAGTTAAATAAACCATATGAAATAATGAGCGACACTGGTTCTATTGTTTAGCACCAGGGAGAACATACAAAGAAAATGCCTTAGAGCAACAAAACATTAAACAGAGAAAGTGAATGAGGATTGAACAACAGTGCGTTAGTCTGGGAAATGAAGATCTTTGGGGCAATAGGGTAGGGACAGACACTTTTAAATTTTTTATTACATAGCTCATTAACAATTCCATAGTAGGAATCCTATGAATCAGGCCAGCATACACTAAGACTTGCGAAAAAAAGGTTACATTTATTTATTTATTTATTGCATTTGTATCCCACATTTTCCCACCTCTTTGCGGGCTCAGTGTGGCTTACAATAAGATATGAATAATGGAAATACATTTGTTACAATTTGGTTATGGGTTACATTGTACAAGTTATGCATAAGTACATAAGTCTTGCCATACTGGGACAGACCAAAGGTCCATTAAGCCCAGCATCCTGTTTCCAACAGTGGCCAATCCAGGTCACAAATACCTACCAAGATCCCAAAAAAGTACAAAACATTTTATACTGCTTATCCCAGAAATAGTGGATTTTCCCCAAGTCCATTTAATAATGGTCTATGGACTTTTCCTTTTGGAAGCCGTCCAAACCTTTTTAAAACTCCGCTAAGCTAACCGCCTTTACCACATTCTCTGGCAACAAATTCCAGAGTTTAATTACATGTTGAGTAAACAAACATTTTCTCCAATTCGTTTTAAATTTACTACATTGTAGCTTCATCGCATGCCCCCTATTCCTAGTATTTTTGGAAAGCGTAAACAGATGCTTCACATCTACCCATTCAACTCCACTCATTATTTTATAGACCTTTATCATATCTCCCCTCAGCCGCCTTTTCTCCAAGCTGAAGAGCCCTAGCTGCTTTAGCCTTTCCTCATAGGGAAGTCATCCCATCCCCTTTATCATTTTCGTCATCCTTCTCTGCACCTTTTCTAATTCCACTATATCTTTTTTGAGATGTGGCGACCAGAATTGAACACAATAGTCAAGGTGCGGTCGCACCATGGAGCGATACAAAGGCATTATAACATCCTCATTTTTGTTTTCCATTCCTTTCCTAATAGTACCTAACATTCTATTTGCTTTCTTAGCCGCAGCAGCAGACTGAGCAGAGGGTTTCAACATATCATCAACGACGACACCTAGATCCCTTTCTTGGTCTGTGACACCTAAAATGGAACCTTGTATGACGTAGTTATAATCCGGGTTCCTCTTTCCCACATGCATCACATACGAGTAATTAACTTTCTCTTATTGATATTATTAAAGTCAAGATACTAGGTACTAGAACCTCTGCTGGGAAGACCCAGACACGAGAAGACCTACTAAATGCCAGCATTGGAGACAGAGAGACTACAACATCAGCTCAATCAGACTAAATAGGCCAAGAAAGTGAAATTCATCATAAATGCAGACGTATAGTTGCATAGATAGAAACATTTTTACCAATTTTGATTCTCAGATAAGAAAATAGTTAATTGAAAACTGTACATGGAGTTGCACCCCATAGGGGTCCTTTTACTAAGGTGCACTAAATGATAAGATACATCATCTAATCTGCATTTATTTTTCTATGTTTCTATCATTAAGACCTGCCCCTTCCCTTCTCTGTAGCCATGACAAATGGACTGACTAACCCTGCACAACAGGCAGTATTGCCCGATGCAAATTATGCCTAAAAAAGGCAATATTCCCCAACTTTCTCCAATGCCAGACAAGTTCTGTCTATTGTCATCAAAGTTCTGGACTATGTTTCCAACCAATCAGGACCGTTTTAAAAATGTTACCTAGCAGAGACAGCAAAGACTTAATACACATGACAAATTAGGTAGATTAACTCCAAAACAGGGTTGACTCCCTTTGCCTGTGCGGAGTGACAGAACCTGCAGCTAAATCTGCAGTCCATTGCCTGAATTGCAACTTTTCTATTAATAAACGGAGAACATCTGTGCTATCAATCTGGCACATTTCACAAGCAGTAAATTCACAAAAAAATTATTTATTTATTTACGGTTCATTTCTACCCCACATTTTCCCACAAATGCAGACACAATGTGGCTTCCATGAATTACAAAAGTTAAAAGATACAACACATGAATTTAACAGTAGAATAAGGATAAAACGTTAGCAGCAATTAGGAAGGCTAAACAGCAGAATTACTAATGGAATACACTTGTTCAAAAAGGTATGTTTTTGCAGCTTCTTGAAAAGAAGCAAAATGTACGCAAATATATATATATATATATATATATATAAAAAGAAAGAATGCCAGGTCTTTATAACATTTTTAACAAATATATATATATGCCAAGTTGAATAAAGTGCACATTAAACAGAAACACAATTTGCTTTGACAGTATTCTTATATATTTCCATAGTTATTACTATAAACATATGTTGTTTCAACAAGTGATTTCCTACTTGACTTATCTTCTGCTAGATCCTGAAACTTAAATTATGGAAACATTGTGACAAGCAAACGGAGAAGTTACCTCGTTGCAAAAATTGCCTTGAATATGAAGAGCCTCAGAGGTAAACAAGCAAGTCGGTGCTTATTTAAAGTAGAACTGCAACACTGGAGACTTGGGGTGTGCATAGGGCACCTATTATTTTTAGTCTCTTGTGGCTCATTTAGAGATATTTTCCCCATTTTTAGGACTTTTTCACTTCGTTCGTTAAAAGTTTTGAATGTATGCTAATTATCTTAGGGGTCCTTTTACAAAGCTGAAGTAAAAGGTGGCCTGCGGTAGTGTGGGCATGTGAAAATTGCCACATGCCGAGGTCACTTTTACCACAGCAGGGATTTCCATGATTTTAAAAGGAAATCGTAAATGGCCATGCGCTAATAAAAATATTGGCGTGTGGTGATTTATTGGCTGAGCCCTTACAGCCTCCTATTTAGCAGGCAGTAAAGGCTCATGCTCTAACCCAGCAGTAATCAGACAGCACGCACCAATGGCTGATTACCGCCGGGCATGCCTGCAGCCCCCCCATCCCCATGCTAGAAAATAGAAAAATATTTTCTGGTGAGGGAAATGCCGCACGGCAAACACGAAACTATCGCCAGCAGCCACATTGGGCCAGCGGTGGTTCCATTTCAGTGTGCGGTAACCCCGTGTTGGGCTTACTGCCACTTTGTAGAAGACCTCCTAAATATTTAAGGCACACTAATGAACCAGATCTGCACAAACAAATGGACAGCAATAATAGAGAAGCACTAAACCACAAGAGATGAAAAAAAAAAAACCTATGGCTCAACAAAGCAAAACTAGTCTAATAATCTTCTTCTTTGTTTGGTCATCCCGATTAGACTTGTTTTGAGTCACTAACCTGCTTATTTTCGAAAGAGAAGGGCGCCCATCTTCCGACACAAATCGGGAGATGGGCACCCTTCTCTCAGGTGCGGCCAAATCGGCATAATCGAAAGCCGACTTTGGCCGCCTTGAACTGCAGTCTGTCGCAGGGCCAGCCAAAGTTTAAGGGAGCGTGTCGGCAGTGTACTGAAGGTGGGACGGGGGCATGGTTAACACATGGGCGCCCTCGGCCGATAATGGAAAAAAGAAGGCCAGCCCTGACGAGCATTTGGCCGACTTTACTTGGTCCGTTTATTTTCAGGACCAAGCCTCAAAGAGATGCCCAAACGGACCAGATGACCACCGGAGGGAATCGGGGATGACCTCCCCATACTCCCCCAGTGGTCATCAACCCCCTACCACCCAAAAAAAAAGTTAAAACATTTTTTGCCAGCCTCTATGCCAGCCTCAAATGTCATACCCAGCTCCATGACAGCAGTATGCAGGTCCCTGGAGCAGTTTTAGTGGGTGCAGTGCACTTCAGGTAGGTGGACCCAGGCCCATCCCCCCCCACCTGTTACACTTGTGGTGGTAAATGTGAGCCCTCCAAAACCCACCCGAAACCCACTGTACCCACATGTAGGTGCCCCCCTTCACCCATAAGGGCTATGGTAGTGGTGTACAGTTGTGGGGAGTGGGTTTTGGGGAGGATTTGGAGGGCTCAGCACCCAAGGTAAGGGAGCTATGTACCTGGGAGCAATTAATGAAGTCCACTGCAGTGCCCCCTAGGGTGCCCGGTTGGTGTCCTGGCATGTGAGGGGGACCAGTGCACTACAAATGCTGGCTCCTCCCACGACCAAAGGGCTTGCATTTGGCCGGATTTGAGATGGCCGGCCTCGGTTTCCATTATCAGCGAAAACCGAGGCCAGCCATCTCTAAGACCGGCGATCTCAACATTTAGGTTGACCATCTCTAAGGTTGACGTAAATGTTGAGATTTGACCGGCCCCAACCGTATTATCGAAATGAAAGATGGCAGCCCATCTTGTTCGATAATATGGTTGGCTCCGCCCCTTCCCGGAGCCGTCCCCGGAGATGGCCGCCATTAGAGATGGGCACCCCCGTTCAATTATAGCCCTCCACAGGACCCTTTTACTAAGCTGCGTAAGCGTCTACGCGTGCCGAATGCATGCCAAAATGGAGTTGCCACATGGCTACCGTGTGGCTCTTGCAGTAATTTCATTTTTGGCATGCGTCTGATATGCGTGGCTGAAAATGTATTTTTATTTCTGCCACGGGATGCACGCCAAGTGGTATTTGGTGCGTGTAGGTCATTACTGAATGAGTCTTTACCACTAGGTCAGTGGCTGGCAGTAAGGTCTCAGACCCAAAATGCACGCGTGCCAATTTTCATTTTACTGCTCGTCCATTTCTGGCAAAAATTGTAAAAAGGCCTTTTAACAGGTGCGCTGAAAAATGATTCTGCGCGTGCCCAAAACCCATGCCTACACTACCACAGGCCATTATTCCATCGCCTGTGGACCCCCTAATGGAGACCACACAGAGAATCAATGCTTTTCTGGCTTAGTGGAATTAAAATACAAACATTTGCCAGTATAAACCTATCTGGTAATTATCAAATGATATCAATTAGAGTACTCTGTACTTAATTATCATTTTCTATTCATCATAGAGAACCTAATTTATCATTTGTTTTTCTCCATCCTGATATAATGAGAGAAACCCCCTGATGAATCATGCTATGAACAATAAGGCATTTTAAGCAGCTCATCACACCTGCTGTGTATGGCCTTCACACACTTTGCTTCTGAAGAACTGATGATAATTACAAAGGAGCATGATCACGATCCTCGGGTACCTACTCTCTTCCTGGAATTCAATTTGCGAGGCAGCTGGAAAAACAAAGGTTTGATATGCTATTTGATATGTACAATGTGTATTCCGTTTCCTTCCAAATCCATTCTTAGAGTGCCCTGGCAGCATAAAATATTTACACTCAGCAAAGCTCAGGACTCCTGCTGCTAGTTAGACTGTATGATTTCTACTCTTCATTTCAAAGTTAAGCCAAAAGGAACAAGAGGCAGAGCTCTGTAGTGGGCACCGATATACTTTGTGGACTGGTGTGATGCCTCTGGCCAAAGTGAAAGGCTTCCAACTACAGAAGTCATGATACTCGCAATGAGAACACTCCGGTGTCTTATCCTTATGCAGGTTTTGCTTATTACTCATTGTTTATTTATTTTATAAATCTTTCGCTATATTCTTTAGAGAATTAGGGACAGACATGGGAAGCAACTGCTTGCCCTGGAATTTGTTAGTGTTGAGTGTTGCCACGATTTGGGTTTCTGCCAGGTACTTGTCACCTGGCTTGGCCACTGTTTGGAAAACAGGATACTGGGCTAGATGGACCACTGGTCTGACCCAGTATGGCTACTTTTATGTTATTATGGGTCTTTTACTAAAGATTATCTCCAGTTATCTGCAGCAGGGCCCATAGGAATAAAATAGACCCTGCTGCAGATACCTCAAACTAATCTTTAATTAAAGACCTCCCCCCTTAACTACCAAAACTACTGTATAGAGAAAAAATTAATTTCTCAGTGGAGGAGTGGCCTAGTGGTTAGGGTGGTGGACGTTGGTCCTGAGGAACTGAGTTTGATTCCCGGCACAGGCAGTTCCTTGTGACTCTGGGCAAGTCACTTAACCCTCCCATTGCCCACCGCATAGAGCCTGCCATGAGTGGGAAAGTGTGGGGTACAAATGTAACAAAAATAATCATTACTTATTTTATTTGCTTTAGAAGAATATGGTTGTGTTTAATACTGGAAATTGAACTGTACAATCCACAGATTTACATATGTACAAATGCTGCTTAGAACTGAGCTGTTAGCCTCACAGACATTTCAACAAAGGGACAACATGTTTCAGAGATAAGAATTTACAAGGGATGCAGTCAGGAGTCACAGCACGGACTTACCGGGGGGGGAGGGGGGGGGGGGGGAGCATGGCAGATAACTTGAAAGAAAAGTGTAAGATATTGTGCTGCTAAGTACCCAGCTGAAACCACTATCCCACATAAATAGCAGATGGGTACACTCTGTTCTTGACCTTGACCAAGGCACCAGAAAGAAGCCAACAACTTGGCAAGGCTAAAAGACGAGGTCACAGTGCATGATACTTTTGAGAGAATCTTACTAAATGTAGGATAAGGGTGGTAGATGACCAAGTGGATCATTTTCAAAGCAAATAGACTTACAAAGCTACATAGGTTACCACGGGGTCATTTTCGAAAGAGAAAACCACCCAAAAAACGTCATAAAGCACCATTTGGATAGATTTCTTCTCAAAACGTCCAAATCGGTATTTTTGAAACCTGTTTTGCAGAGGTCTATCTATGCATTTCATTTGCAGTGCATCCAAATCTCAAAGGGACATGTTAGGGGTATTTTGAAGGTGGGATAAGGGTGTGCCTACCACTTGGATGTTTTACAGCCATGATGGAACAAAACCAAAACATTTAGGGTGAAAACTTCAACGTTTTGGTCTAGACCTGTTTTTCTAACGAATAAGACACAAAACGGTGCCCTAAATGGCCACTGGAGGGAATTAGGGATGACCCCCCTTCCTCCCTCCTACCCCCCCAAAAATGTGATTATAAATAGTACTCACCAGCCTCAATGACAGCCTCAGATGTTATAGCCAGGTCCATCAGAGCAGCATTTAGGTCCCCAGAGCAGTGTAGTGATGGGTGCAGTGCACAGTAGCCAGGTGGACCCAGACCCATACCTCCCCCTACCTGTTACGCTTGTGGTGGACACTGTGAGGCCTGCAAAACTCACCAGAAACCCATTGTTCCCACATGTAGGTGCTCCTTTCACCCATAAGGGCTATTGTAGTAGTGTACAGTTGGAGGTGGTGGGTTTTGGGGGGGGGGGGGCTCAGCAGACAAGATAAGGGAGCAACGGTGAGATATATACCTGGGAGCATTTATATGAAGTCCACAACAGTGCCCCTATGGGTGCCCCATTGCTCTCCTGGGATGTCTAGGGGATGAGTCTGCTTAAAATATTGGCCCCTGCTACATCCCAATGGCTTGATTTTGTGCATTTTTAACTTGTGAGGGTTTTTTTAAATGGCCTAGAAAGATAAACACACAAAGCACAAAACAGTATTTTTGAAAAAAAAAGACCATTTTTCTTTTTCAAAAATGGGTATATTTCCTATTCAGATTTGATATGTTTAGCACAAAATGTCCAAAGTACAACTTAGACGCACTATTGAAAATGCCCTTCCACGTAACTTTGTAAGTCCATGTGCTTTGATAATGAGCATCCAAGTGATTCCAAGCAAGCATGGTCGAGGTATGCAGGAATCATTCATGCTACCTAAAGGAATATACACCACACACCAACTAGGGTCTAGGTCAGTGGTTCCCAAACCTGGTCCTGGAGTCACCCCAGCCAGTTAGGTTTTCAAGATACCCACAATGAATATTCATGAGATAGTTTTGTATGCAATGGAGGCGGTGCATGCACATCTCTTTCATCAATATTCATTGTGGGTATCCTAAAAACTTGACTGGCTGTGGTGCCTCCAGGACCAGGTTTGGGAACCACTGGTCTAGGGTGTTCAAGCAAGATGGGAATAGGGCCCAATATGTAGTCTGCAGGAGCTCCTTTGACTGAAAGTGATGTCTCCCTACTACTACTACTACTATTTAGCATTTCTATAGCGCTACAAGGCGTACGCAAGACAGTCCCTGCTCAAAGAGTTTACAATCTAATAGACAAAAAATAAAGTAAGCAAATCAAATCAATTAATGTGAACAGGAAGGAAGAGAGGAGGGTAGGTGGAGGCGAGTGGTTACAAGTGGTTACGAGTCAAAAGCAATGTTAAAGAGGTGGGCTTTCAGTCTAGATTTAAAGGTGGCCAAGAATGGGGCAAGACGTAGGGGCTCAGGAAGTTTATTCCAGGCGTAGGGTGCAGCGAGACAGAAGGCGCGAAGTCTGGAGTTGGCAGTAGTGGAGAAGGGAACAGATAAGAAGGATTTATCCATGGAGCGGAGTGCATGGGAAAGGGGAGTAGGGAAGGACGAGTGTGGAGAGATACTGGGGAGCAGCAGAGTGAGTACATTTATAGGTTAGTAGAAGAAGTTTGAATAGGATGCGAAAACGGATAGGGAGCCAGTGAAGGGTCTTGAGGAGAGAGGTAGTATGAGTAAAGCGACCCTGGCGGAAGACGAGACGGGCAGCAGAGTTTTGAACCGACTGGAGAGGGGAGAGGTGACTAAGTGGGAGGCCAGCAAGAAGCAGATTGCAGTAGTCTAAACGAGTAGTCTCTTTCTAAATGGATAATAAGTAGCCACTGCTTCATCCCCTGCTGATGCTCAAGATGTAACTGGGCCCAGAAAGAAGGTGTAGTAGCTGTTGCACTGCAGCAATTAGAGCAGCAGATCACTAGCATGGAGGGAGAATTCAGGAGGCTAGGTTCTTGGGTCAATCCTGGAAAGAATGCTTCATGATTAGGAATGGAAGCCGGATCTGAATTTCTTTCTGTGCCTGCGCCCTGATCATTTGGTTGGACCTCTCCTTTTCATCTCCCTGTGGTCCTTGATGCTTTCCCATTTTGTATCTGTGAGGGACTTGGGGGATCTTTTACTAAAGATTAGCCCGAGCTATCTGCAGCAGGAGCATAGGAATAAAATGGGACCTGCTGCAGATAACTCGAGCGTTGGACCTGCTGTGTGTCTGGCTGAATTGCAGAACTACTATGCTAGGGTCAGGTGCATTATGGGAAAGTGAGGCTGTCTGCCCAGGAGGGAATGGCATCACAGTGTATGGCGTTAAAAGCTCTAGGTCAGAGCAGAAGGGAGAGACCCCAGGATGAGCAAGGTCCTGATACAGAGACCTTGGCAAGAGAGGCCTTGCAGGGAAAAAGGCCCTTATACTGAAACCTTGGGAAAAGACAGCAGGAGCTCAGAGTGTGACCTACCTGACTGCGTGTATAATAGCTGTCTACAGCCTCCAATAAATTGCCACAGAAGTGCCTGTTATGCTTCTTGCACCAGCAACAGCTCACAGCAGCCCCAGTCAGGCATTAACGAGAGGTGCAGACCTCCTGTTAGGTTTTCCAAGGTAAAGGTAGGGACTGTTTTTGTGCATGGGGTCAGAAAACGGCTGTGCATCTGCCTTGCATGCACATTATAATACTAATTAGCTCATTATAATACCTTTTAGATCATTTGCATTCTGTTTTCGTTAGCTGCTACCGTGACAGGAAAATGGCTCGGAGAACCCTTTTGTGCATGTCTCGTTTTACTACTTGCTCGCTAGACTGGCTAGAGCTGGTTTAAAAACCACGTTGCTGGCTTGTTAGGTTTAGAGCATCTAGCCCTGAGACTGTTCTGTAAAAGAAACGCCTTTTATGTTGAACTCATTCCTCCTGTCTGGCTGTATTATTGCTCCAGTCACACCCAAACCCACTCGGCATCTTGCAAGTCTTGGCAGTTTTGGTATTTTTTTTTTCTTAGCAAAAAGGAAAACCCCACGTACTTCAGGAATTAGGGCCGCCTTAGCAGTAGTGTAGGGTTTTTTCAAGGGGCTAAGGAGATTAGCTTCACCCCCAGAGAGGAACCTGAAGAAGTATAGTTAGCACTGGACAAGCAGTGGGTTTTTTTTTCTTTCCTTTTTTCCCTTGTTTGGCAAGTGCAGTGCTGACAGTGCAGCAGGAAAAATCTGGCCTGGAGTAGGCTGGGAAAGAAAAGCGTATGTTTGGGGCTTCAGAGTAAACTGCAGCTTGTTGCCACTGAGTGAGTGGAACAGAAAGAAAGCAGAAAGTTAAATGTGATTAGTAAACTGGGGGAGCTTACCTCATTAAGCACAGGGAGTGCAGCTGAGTGTAATTAGCAGAAACACTGGTAAAGAAAAAGCTTCTGTGGAAAGTGAAGCCAAGCGCTGCTGTTGGAGCTGCTAGTGGAATTTGCTTGTTAAATCAACTGAAAATTCTTTGAACAGACTTTATCCGTGGGATTGGAGAAGAGCGGATGTGGTCCCTCTTCTCAAAAGTAGTGATAGGGAAGAAGCTGGAAACTACAGGCCGGTAAGCCTCACTTCGGTTATTGGAAAATTAATGGAAGCAATGCTGAAGGAAAGGATAGTGAATTTCCTGGAAGCCAATAAGTTGCAAGATCTGAGACAACATGGTTTTACCAAAGGTAAATTGTGTCAAACGAATCTCATTGAATTCTTTGACTGGATGACTGGAGAATTGAATCATGGACGTGCTATAGACGTAATCTACTTAGATTTCAGCAAAGCTTTTGACACGGTTCCCCACAGGAGGCTCTTGAATAAACTTGACAGACTGAAGATAGGCCCCGACGTGGTGAACTGGATTAGGAACTGGTTGATAGACAGATGCCAGAGGGTGGTGGTTAATGGAATTCGCTTGGATGAGGGAAAGGTGAGCAGTGGAGTGCCTCAGGGATCGGTGCTGGGGTCGATTCAGTTCAATATATATGTGAGTGACATTGCTGAAGGGTTAGAAGGTAAACTTTGCCTTTTTGCGGATGATACCAAGATTTGTAACAGAGTGGACACCCCGGAGGGAGTGGAAAACATGAAAAAGGATCTGCAGAAGCTAGAAGAATGGTCTAAGGTTTGGCAATTAAAATTCAATGCAAAGAAATGCAAAGTGATGCACTTAGGGAGTAGAAATCCACGGGAGACGTATGTGTTAGGCGGTGAGAGTCTGATATGTACAGACGGGGAGAGGGATCTTGGGGTGAGAGTATCTGAGAATCTGAAGGTGATGAAACAGTGTGACAAGGTGGTGGCCGTAGCCAGAAGACTGCTAGGCTGTATAGAGAGAGGTGTGATGAAAGGAGCTGTTGATGCCCCTGTAGAAGTCATTGGTGAGGCCCCACCTGGAGTATTGTGTTCAGTTTTGGAGGGCGTATCTTGATAAGGATGTAAAAAGAATTGAAGCGGTGCAAAGAAAAGCTACAAAAATGGTATGGGATTTGCGTTACAAGACATATGAGGAGAGACTTGATGATCTGAACATGTAAACCCTAGAGGAAAGGAGAAACAGGGGTGATTTGATACAGACGTCCAAATATTTGAAAGGTATTAATCCGCAAACGAACCTTTGCCAGAAATGGGAAGGTGGTAGAACTAGAGGACATGAAATGAGGTTGAAGAGAAGCAGACTCAAGAAAAATGTCAGGAAGTATTTTTTCACGGAGAGTGGTGGATACTTGGATTGCCCTCCCGCGGGAGGTGGTGCAGATGAAAACGGTAGCGGAATTTTACAAATGCGTGGGATAAACATTAGGGAATACATGGGATACAAATCAAGGTCAGGTATACACATAAAGTAGCACATATAAGTTTATCTTGTTGGGCAGACTGGATAGACCATACAGGTCTTTCTCTGCTGTCATCTACTATGTTACTTTGAGGGGCATAATCGAATGGCGCCAGCCAAATCGATGGCCGGCCATCTTCGGGGCCGGCTCTGCATGGGGTGGAGTCAACCGTATTTTCAAAATATAGTTGGGGCCGGCTAAATCAACATTTAGGTCAAGTGTTAAGATCGCCAGGTGTAGAGCAGATGGCCGACTTCGGTTTTCAGCCATAATGGAAACCGGGCCCGGCCATCTCAAACCCAGTGAAATGCAAGGCATTTGAGCGTGGGAGGAGCCAGCATTTGTAGTGCACTGGCCCCCCTGACATGCCAGGACACCAACCGGGCACCCTAGGGGGCACTTCTAAAAATTAAAAAAAAAAAAAAAAGGTCCCAGGTGCATAGCTCCCTTACCTTGTGTGCTGAGCCCCCCAAATGCCCCCAAATCCCACTCCCCACAACTCTACACCATTACCATAGCCCTAAGGGGTGAAGGGGGGCACCTACATGTGGGTACAGTGGGATTTGGGGTTTTTTGGAGGGCTCAATATTAACCACCACAAGTGTAACAGGTAGGGGGAGATGGGCCTGGGTCCACCTGCCTGAGGTGCACTGCACCCACTAAATACTGCTCCAGGGACCTGCATACTGTTGTCAGGGAGCTGGGTATGACATTTGAGGCTGGCATAGAAGCTGGCAAAAAATGTTTTATTTTTTTTAGGGGGGTGGGAGGTGGTTGGTGACCACTGGGGGAGTAAGGGGAGGTGATCCCCGATTCCCTCCAGTAGTCATCTGGTCAATTTGGGCACTTTTGTTTTTACTTGGGTCCTAAAAATAAATGGACCAAGTCCAGCCGGTGAAATGCTCATCCGAGCCGGCTATCTTTTTTCCATTATAGGGTGAAGCCGGCCATCTCATAACCATGCCCCGCCCCCACTCCACCCCGTCCTGCCTTCTGTACCCTCCCTTGAAGGTTGGCCAGCTCCACGACGAAAAAGCAGTTGGCGCCGGCCAAGTTCGGCTTTCGATTATACCGATTTGGCTGGGATCAGGAGATCGCCGGCCGTCTCCCGATTTGTGTCGGAAAAGACCATGAGCGGCCATATTCAGACTGCTAATCGGTTAAGTGGCTAAAGTTAGGACAGCAAAAAGGCTGTCCTAACTTTAGTCATAAAGCTAAATGGGCAATGGTCTGAGTATTGGCCCAGTTAACTTCCAGGTTGTGGCATCGGACTTCCAAGTGCTCCCTCCCCCGTGATGCTGATCCTTCCTCCCTCCCACTTCCCATATTATGTAGGGCCAATCGAGCCACCCTACCTACCCCTACACCCTCCCATCCTTGTACAACCCCCCTAGCCTACCTTATCAAGTCTTGGTAGTCTAGTGGGGTCTAAATGGTAGGAGTGATGGCCACTCCCTCCTGCCCATCACAGCTCCATTAACAAAATGGCTTCTGTGACATGCAGTATAGCCACAATCTCATGGTATCTTCTATAATCTCATGGTATCTTCCCTAGAGCAAATATAAATGTCCACACCTGGATAGTGCAAGTAGGTGTGTAGATAGGCATATTTGATAGTCTATATGCATAGCTGTAAACTTTATCCATGCTCTGTCCATTTTCTGCCTCTGTATGTGTCTACCAGCAAAGCACTCACAATCATGTCATGTCATGGCACATACTTGTATGCCAGTTGATATTCTATGATACCATTTACCAGTGTAGATCATCATTTTCTCTGTAAAAATGCTTTAAAGGATTACCCTCCATGCATTTAATGTGGCAGTTAATACTAGCTGTTAATTTCCCACTTTAACTTTTTTTGTGCCCTGCATTAATAGCTAACATGCATTAAAAACTGTGTTAAATGCCTATCGCATTTTACTAAATAGGACCATAAGTACAACAGAGAAAACCAGATTTACTTTCTTAGGACAGTTAGTGAAATTTCAAACTGGGGATAAATCCTTGGCTATTGGACTTCAGGGCTAACAGAATCAGATAGAGCCCCACTTTACTTAGGGTGTCTTTTACAAAGTGCCAGTAAGCCCAATGCAGTCTTACCAAACACTAAACCAGGATTACTGCCAGTGGTAGTTCTGTCCTGAGCATGTGCCATTTCCTAGGGAAAAACCCTCTGAAAATGACTTGTGTGGTGGTAACCCAGCAGTAATCTGGCATCGACGCGTGCTGCCTGGTTACCGCGGGAGCCCTTATCGCCACCTCGGTGGGCTCCCTATTTCATAGTCATAGTTGTCTGGGGGGCTTTTTACCCAATGCAGTAAAAAGGCCCCGACACGTGGGAAAAATGCCCCTCACCACTAGCACAGAACCCTTTCCCACAGCTTGGTAAAAGGACACCCTAATCTTTTGACTTCCATTCATATAACCCCTCCAATGGTAGAAATTCACGCAAATCACTCCATGGTGTTCATCCACTCTTTGCTAATTAACTCTTATTGCCTCTTCCTTCTCTCTTTACCCTATGTAACAGTTCTGATCCTGAACTGTAGAGGTAAACCATAGAGTAGATTTGGGAAAACACTGATCCATATGGGTCTTTCAGACTATAATGCATTGTAGGGCTCCATTCCACTTCAGGGGGGGCTATGTGTTAATATGTATTTATGAGCTGGTTAAATCTGTCCAGGAGTCATGATAACTCTTGTTTGACTACACACCAACCTCATTTATTTTATTAAATTTACTATTTCTTAAATACATTAGGCATTGTGAGAAACATGATTTCCTGGCTAAGGCAGAGAACTTCAAAGGTGAAGCAGCTCAGTCACACAGATTGCCTTTTTGAAGCTCCAGTTGGCTCATCATCTATGTCCTGTCACAGGCAGATTTTAAACAAGATTGGATTTGATACATTTGGACTACTGCAATGAACTGTGTGCAGGACACTCAACTAAGTTCATTCATAGATGCAGTTTTGTTCCAAAATGCGGCTGACAGAATTGTATATGAGGCTGGCAGAAGAGAGTGAATTACTCCTTTATTAATAGAATTACATTGGCTCCCAGAACAGGCTCTGGGGAAATTCAATATTCTGGCATTAGTGTTTAGAGCATAGAAAGAATCTGGTCCAGGCAGCATACATAAGAAGTTGTTGATGCCAGTAGAAGCAAGCTAGATCATTACATTCATCCCAGGAGTGTGTGTTATACATTTTTTTCAGCATAGAACATAGAGGAAAATACTGGGGGTCCAAAGGGCCAGCCAGGTTTTCAGAATATCCCTAATGAATATGCATTTCACTAAATTGGGTAAAAATAATTTCCTATGGTTTACTGTTATTAAACATACAAATCACTATCAAATCAATTCAATTCTTGTATACTGCTAATATCCCCTTTCCAGGGTTCAGCGCGGTTTACGTTCTAGGTGAGACAGAAGCCGATAATGTTAGTGTGAGGTATGAGAACAATTAGAGATTGGTGTAATGCATGAGACCAAAAACATTATAGAAAAGGGTACTAGATGATACTAGGAGGTATTTTTCTGTTCTGATGGCAATAGGTAGAGAGTTCTATATTTTAACTCCAAGTACAGGGAAAAGAGACCTGAAAATCTTCTGATTTCAAATTGTCTTTTGAAATGGTGACGCTAGCACCAGTTATTATTTCAGTCTGTTAGACTGAACCAAACATAATGAAGTGGTCTTAGCAGTTCAGAGGTGAAACCCTGTAAGATTTGAAAATCTAAACAAGCAGCTTTGAACCTGAGTCTTTCTTCTATGGGAAGCCAGTGCAGTTTGTTAAGATGAGTTGAAACAGTAGTATATCTATTCAATCTGTATATTTGTCTAGTAGCTGTATTCTGTATGATTTGCAGTTTTTTTTCTTATATTGACACAATATGAAGAAATAGAACATTGCAGTAGTGAGGTAGGACTAACATTTGGACTAATAGTGCAAAGGCTTTTTGGTCAAAGAATGATCTGACTTAGACATAGCTGTCTCACATGATTCCTATTTCTTCTTTATTCTATGTGAAATATATTCATATAAAATTTAAGACTTACTCATCTCTTTCCATGAATATATTTTAAAACACTCCCTTGCACTCCACATTCATACCATCTATACCAGTATACATACCCTCATATTCCACCTTACTTTTGGGATTATATGCACATTATCTAATATTACAATAAAAATAATTTGGATTATAAAATCTACTTTCCTCAATCTATACACTCGAAAGTATCAATAATACATTTAACAACCAACAATCTTAATCCTCATTTAGTAAATATTATTTCCATGTTATTTCAGTTTTCATGCATTCCATGTTATCCTTCAACCATGTTCTTATATTCTTATATACTAAATCCTTTCCTTCATGTCATTTAGATCTTCTCAAATCACCAGTTCTTCTCCAAATGTTCTCTGTACATAGCCCTAAAAAACCTTAATTACTGTTCCACATTCTCTACATCAGGCAAACTGTGACAGCGTCTTGTTGTCCACCTCCTTAAACTTTTCCTCTGTAAACCCAATATAGCTCTGTGTTTCACGATACCGCGTCATTAGGGATTTAACTAAAATAAATTAAACACAGACAAGAGCTGAGACATATTACAACACAAAAAAACCACTATTCTTATTCTACCTAAAACTACTTCTATTATCATACTTTACAGTACTTTTCTCCTCTCTTGGACACAATACCGGGGTATGCCAACACAGATAAAGGAGCAATGGTGCCAATGTTACAAAAAATGCCAACGCATGTGCACTTTTTATCCTTCAATAGCAGTGAAGCATATTGTCATGCCCTTCGATTTGTGGGCCATTCTGTTTCCTTATTTAGACCCTTCGAGGCCACCGCATCCCATTCAAAAATTATTCTTTGCTCCAATCGCCATAACCTTTGTGAGACATTGCCTCCTATATTATGATCTACTTGTATCAACACCACAAATCTTAAATCATGTATGTCATGTGATTTTGCGACCCAGTGCTCCACTAACAGAGCCTCCATATGCTTTAACTTAATATTGCTCAAATGATAGGTCAGTCAAAACTTTATTTTTCTAATCGTTTGTCCAATGTACCAGAGCTCACACGGGCACCTGATTCTATATTTAACACATGATGAATTGTAACCTAGGGGTTAATAAAATAAATAAAATTACCTGAGTTGTCCCAGAGTTCAGTTGTGGCCAGCAGCGCAGGTCCTTGGAATTTGCTGAGGGCTGAGCTTCTGTTGGCTTGGCAACAGCAGCTGGCAATTAACAGAAGAAGCTGAAGCACTGTGAGTGAAAGGATGTGTTTTTGAAGGCTCTGTGTGAGAGAGATATGAAACAGTGTTAAAGTAATTTAGAAAAGGTTTAATGTGAAAGAGAATAATTGAGACCTAGTTTGAGAGTGACCTGTACAGGAGAATGGCTGTGGGTCAGGACAGTAAGTGAACTGAATGAGAAATAGAGAAGAGTGACAGGGGGAAAGTGAGAGGGGGGTTTGGATGTGACAGGGAAGAAAGTGGAAGTGGGCTTTAAAACTGGGAAAGAGAAGTCATTGTTATTGGACTGAGTCTGTGTGCAGGTGAGTGCTGTACAGAATTAACCCAGACAGCAGGTTGGAATATTCAGCGCATTCATAGTATAGTGATGCTGAATTTCTTTAAACAGTAGAAAGAGTTTAGACATTAATGATATTACAAACAGAGTTTAACCAGATGCTATCAGTTTTCTCCTCAGAGAGGAGTTACCTGTGAGTAAGGAGAAGTTTTGCAAAAGTGTTTTATGCTGATTTGGTGATAGAATGTTGCGTGACAGGGTGAAGATGAAAGGTTTGACTGTGAGAGGAGCATAGAGTCTGTGCAAAAGCTTCCTCCAGCATCATTAGATTAGGGACTACACAGTGAGAAATAGATTGGAAAGGTAAAAATATTTTAGTTAGTTTTGTTTAAATTAGTGAGTTGGCCACAGTATTATGAAACATATTTAAAGTCACCATAGAGAAGTTTTTGGAAGAATCAGGGAAGTCAGGGTTTTGCCTCCCAGTCTGTTTTTTTTTTTTTTTAGAGAGGTTTAGAAAGAAGAAAGCAACTACAAAGAAGCACCGGTGAAGTCCAGTCCAGCATTCATGGGCCCCCACGCAAGAAAGGTTGGAACTGCAGCGACTACAGGGAAAAGAGGAAAACCAGCTAAGTAACTGGGAAGTAAAAGTTTAAAGCTATACTTACCTGAGGGGAAGTCCGGAGTCCTGAACCTAAGGAAACAAAAAAGTGACAACAAAGTATCAAATTCTGGTTAAGTGTAAGGAAATGAAACAGTAAAGAAACCAGCTGTAACTGGCAGTTAGAAAGTAAAAAAAATATGCAAGAAAAAGGAACTTATCTGATGCTGTTGTTGGTAGGATAGCTTGTGTTGACTGAAAAAGGGAGAATACAAGAAACATTTGTATATTTTTCAAGCGAAGCAGTTATACTGTTATTTAAGTATTCAGAGTTAAGCTTAGTGGAAAATGTTGTGCTAAAAAATTATTACAATTCTGTTGGAAACAAATAAACTTTATATTTTGCAATTATCCAAACTGGTTTCCTTCAAATGCAGAATCTATCCTAAACTTAGTTTTTTATTCCTTTCCTGCCCTTTGAGGATGGGAGACGAAGTTAGTTGATTTGTACCTCCTTCCGGTTTTGGCAGAGAGTTCCTGAGTGTGGGCCACGGCTACTGACCATCAACCCTCAGAGAACCTACAGCCAACATCGCTTGCCTTACCAGGGAGGGCTGGTCACAGAATTGCAATCTTTTAGCATGTAGGAAAAATTGTTTTTCCTTCTTTTTATTAGGAATTTCTATATGTTGAGTTAACAATGCAAGTGAGCAATATCTACATCTTTTACTTTTTTCATGTCCTCCAATCTGATCTTTCAAATATCTGTTCTTATTATTTATAGATAATCTTTCCCCTAAATTTAGGCCCTCATGGTTACATCCCTTTGGGTTTGTATTATTCTTTTTTTCTTGTAGAGTTGATGTATAAGTTCATTTCTTAGTTTCTGACTAGTGTGTTTGCAGAGTTTCTCTGCATAGTCAGAATTGTAAGTAGTAGCCAAAGGATTTTTGATCCTCAGTCCATTGGGAATGATGTCATTCTTCTTGCAGATTGTCAGAAAGTAAAGATGACTGTTCACTTTTGTTTCTTTTTCCAAAAGTTTGTTCATTTGCTTTTTCATGCGGCTGTATGCGGTATCTTCCATCTTAAGTCGAGGAGTGTGGTAGCCGTGTTAGTCCACTCTTAAGGTTATCAATAGAAATCAAACAAAATAAAACATGGAAAAGAAAATAAGATGATACCTTTTTTATTGGACATAACTTAATACATTTCTTGATTAGCTTTCGAAGGTTGCCCTTCTTCCTCAGATCGGAAATAAGCAAATGTGCTAGCTGACAGTGTATATAAGTGAAAACATTCAAGCATTACTATGACAGTCTGACAGGGTGGGAGGAGGGGGGTGGGTAGGAAGTATGCATGGGGACATCAAAGCATATCATTGATATTCTAACAGGATGGGTGTGGCTAGGTGAGGGGAGGGTGATCAACAGAGACATACAGCTTTATGGTTTATAATGGGCTAGGAACCCCAGATCCTTGTTAAGTCCTTTCTGTTGGGTGTTAAAATATTCAATCATTCTGACTTCAAAGGTCTTACATTCTTGTATGGTTTTAAAGTTACCTTTCAGGATTCTCACTGTGAAGTCACTGGTACAGTGTCCTGGTCCTGTAAAATGTTGACCAACAGGCGTGGGAACCCTGCTGGCACCAGTATTGTTCATATGATGTCTATGTAAATTGAATCTTGTCTTAAGCATCTGGCCTGTTTCTCCAATATAGCACCTTCGTTACATTTTTTACACTGAATGATATATACCACATTGGAAGATGAGCAAGTGAAAGATCCCTTTATGTTGAATATCTTTCCTTTGTGGATGACTTTGGGGTCCTGTGAAATATTTTGGCATAGTTTGCAACTGGATAAATTACAGGGAAGTGTGCCCTTCTGTTCCTTTTCAGTCTGTGATGGAAGTTTACTTCTGATTAGCTTGTGTTTTAAATTGGGTGGCTGTCGGAAGGCCAGTACTGGTGGGGATGGGAATATCTCTTTCAGTAATTCATCCTCCTGGAGTATAGGTTGTAGATCTCTTATGATTTTCCTCAGTGTTTCCAGCTCTGGATTGTATGTCTCTACAAGCGGGATTCTGTCTGTGGATTTTTTCTTTTTGTACTGTAGCAGATTCTCCCTGGGTGTTTTGAGGGAGGAGGCAATATTCTTGGAGATTATTTTGGGGTTGTAGCCTTTCTGTTTGAAGGATTCAGTCAGGCTTTTAAGGTGTCTGTCTCTGTCCCCTGGGTCAGAGCAGATACGGTGGTATCTTGTGGCTTGGCTGTAAATGATGGATCTTTTTGTATGTGAAGGATGGAAGCTGGAGTTATGGAGGTAGCTGCATCTGTCTGTGGGTTTCTTGTATATAGAAAAAGCCTTGTTCTTTGAGAATTATATGCTCTTTTAAAGCTTTATGAACTACTCTAATTGGATTACCTCCTTTGTTTAAAATGTTGTTTCATTTCTACAGCCTGCCGTACATAACCTGCTATCTTTCAACATTGTGAGGTGATGACTCCTATAGTGAAGTAGTATATTTCTGATTTCTTAATACAAAATCTCTTTCAAAGTTGTTACATCTCCTCCCCATCTCCTCCCCATATCAATAAAACATCATCACTATATGATTTCCATTGTTTAATATGTGATCTATAGTGACTCTGATATATATACTTATTCTCATATTCTACCATATATAGGCAGACTACTGTGGCCCCCATGGCAACCCCCTTAACCTGCAAAAAATATTTCTGTTCAAATCTGAAATAAATTCTTGTAATAACCATTTCTTCCATTTTACATAAAAATTCTATTTGTTTTTCTGAAATATCCAATTTTACTATTTTTATATCTCTTTGAGGTATATTAGTATAGAGAGAATTCATGTCAAGTGTGACCAAAATTATCTCTTGTTCTCTACCAAACTCCATTTGATATAATAATTGCAACAAATGAGCAAAGTTTCTAACAAAGGATATTTTGTATAGCCGGACGTAAATGGAAATCTAAATACTGAGATAATGGTTCAAATATAGATCCATTAACTATGGGTCTACCTGGGGGTTTCTGGATATTTTTATGTATTTTAGGTACAAATCTGATATTAGGAATAGAGGGATATTGTCTAAATGCAAAAATATAGCCCTGAACTTGCTCTAGAGCCTTCAAAATTGTATTTATAGTGTCCACTCTTAAAAAAAATTAACTTTTTATCGAAGATCTGCTCTCATACAATGGCTCAGTCAACCTCTTGCGATGGTTAAGTTCTGAACTTTTTTGATAGCAGATTCTAAACAGAAATTGGAGGGTCTATTATGGATTATTGTTGTCCTATTCCACCAGCGATAGTCTTAGGATTTGATTATCATGAGGGTAAAGTTTTCTAGTAATTCACATCTGGCATGTTTTTGCAGACAAGGAGAGCTTCAGCAGCGTATCTTTTGAGTTCACAACAGGGCAATAACTAGGATGTTATCCTCCTCCTCCTCCTCAGTGAAGGATCTGCTGTGTGATCATAGTAGTGGACCCACCCATACTTCCTATAAAGTGAATGCAGAAGAAGCAAGCTATCTATGTTGCTCCCCTTGTCTAACCTATGCACACTTAGGATGCCCTATTGCTCTCCTGGGATGTCTGGGGGATCAGTCTGCTAAAAATGCTGGCTTCTACTACATCCCAATGATTAGATTTTTCTACATTTTGTACTTTTTGTTTTTTAAATGGACCAAAAAGCACAAAACGTCCAAACCACAAAACCTTGTTTGAAAACAGTATTTTTGAAAAAAAAAAAAAAGATGTTTTTGTTTTTTGAAAATGACCTTCTTTCCTATTCAGATTTTGGACATTTTTTGCAAAACGTGGAAAGTCGGACTTACACATCATATCAAAAATG
Organism: Microcaecilia unicolor; assembly: GCF_901765095.1. Classification (NCBI taxonomy): domain Eukaryota; kingdom Metazoa; phylum Chordata; class Amphibia; order Gymnophiona; family Siphonopidae; genus Microcaecilia; species Microcaecilia unicolor. The sequence goes on from NC_044032.1 coordinate 598,848,796, forward strand.
CCCCTCCATGTCTTAGCAACTTCCTCCCTAATTTAAATTACTTTTAATTAAAAATTCACTGCACCACCTCCCATGGATGTGCTTTGGAAATGGATCAGACCAACCACCTGTTTTCACTATCGAACTATCCTTGCTTCTAGAGACATGTGGAGGGGCATAATCGAACGCGAACGCCTATCTCCATGGTCGTCTATGTCCGAAACCGGGTACGTGAAGAGGCGGGATAGACCGTATTTTCGAAAAAAATGGACGTTTTTCAGCTGGGCGTTTGGTTTTTTTATCGATAATGGAAACTAAAAACGCCTAGCAAAACGTCCTAATCCGAGCCATTTGGTCATGGGAGGGGCCACGATTCGTAGTACACTCGCCCCCATGACTTGCCAGGACACCAACTGGGCACCCTAGAGGTCCATGTGGTGGACTTCAGACAACGCTCCCACATGCATATCTCCATTACCACGGGTGCTGAGCACCCAACCCCCCCTCCCCCAAAACCCACTACCCACAAATGTACAACACTACTATAGCTCAGGGGTGAAGGGGGCACCTACATGTGGGTACAGTGGGTTTTGGAGACCTCCCATTTACCAGCACAAGTGTTACAGGTAGGGGGGGATGGGCCTGGGTCCACCTGGCTGAAGTGCACTGCGGTACCCACTAAAAGTGCTCCAGGGACCTGCATACACGCAGGCCTCTAGGACTTGTTGCTGCTATATAACATTGGCACACCAGTTGACACCTGAAGACTAATCTCTCCGAAAACGTCCTTTATTGGAATAAGCACGCTTACTCACAGTTAACTGCAGATCAGACGTTGTGCCCCACTGGCAATGAGTCTCACTGGTACTGAGATTAGCAGTAGGTCAGAGCTGGCAGAATGGTGTACAATGCCCTCTTTCAGCCACATTCAAGGTAAGAACTAAGTTCTGTAACGTGGCTAACACATGAAAGGGATCTAAAGCTGGCTTACAAAAATGGCCACTACCTCATGGACTACCGGAAACAAAACAGGGCACACTCTGACCCAGTAAGCAGGGGGAAAAGCACCATGGGAGTAGAGCCTACCAACTACCAACATCGTGAGCATTTGCCACAAGCTAGTGGAATCACGGAGCCCAATACCCTACACCCACCACAATGCATTGCTGATGTGACTCTGCAGTGCGCATAACAGAAAGGGTGTCACACTCACCCGAGAGCCACATCAGAACCAGGGAAAGACTGTCACAGGATAGAACACATTCTGCTGTCATGGAGGTGAGTACGGCATTTGAGGCTGGCATAGAGGCTGGAAAAAAAGTTTTTAAAGTGGGGTTTTTTTGGTGGGAGGGGGTTAGTGGCCACTGGGTAAGTCCAGGGAGGTCATCCCCGATTCCCTCCAGTGGTCATCTGGTCAGTTGGGGCACTTTTTTTGGGACTTGTTTGTGAAAAAAAAGGGGCCACAAAAAGTGACCCAAAATCGCGGTAAAAACACCTTTTTTTTCGATTATCAGCTAAAGACGCCCATCTCTCCTGGGCCGATAACCACGCCCCAGTTCCGCCTTCACCACACCTCCGACACGCCCCCGTCAACTTTACCCGTTTCCACGACGGATTGCAGTTGGAAACGCCCAAAATCAGCTTTCGATTATACCCATTTGGGCGCCCACGGGAGAAAGACGCCCATCTCCCGATTTGGGTCACAATATAGGCGTTTTTCTCTTTCGATTATAAGCAGGATTGCGTGTTAAGGAATCCAATGATTCTTCACATTGTTATCAGTCTGTATAGTGCAAAGTTCATTTTCACCACTTCTTACCAGCTCAATATATTTCGTAATAGAAATATGAACATATTCCCTGCTGTTGCCTATCTTTTACTTTTCTGGTTTTCTCTCTAATTTGATTTAATAAGTCAAAATCTCACTTCTGAAACTGAGTATAGTCTAATAGAAGGCCTCAGCCTTTACTCTGAATTCATGTTATTAAGCTCATCACTTTGGCGATGGCTTTACTCTATTGCCTTTGATCTGAAAATCCAGCATTCAGGTTGTCCCATTGATAAAATGCTGTTGTATCTTCAGATTCAACACGGAGCTTCACAGGGAGTATTTTTATATTGGTGTTGCCTAGGTAACCACTTAAACATCAGAAAAACACTGTGTTTTTGCTACACCTCCGTTCTGTAGTCTGAAAGGATTGAGGTCTTAGCTGACTTCATAAGTTAATTGGTTGGTTTGCTAGGCTTCTCTCGCAATATGTTTTTTTTTCCTTTTAGTGTATAAGCAATGACCTATCTGGGTGTTTTCTCTGAAGGATTATGTCTGTGTGACATCGATTGTGAGGGACTTACGCACAAATCCATTTGAGAAAAGAGAAGTCATTAGTTTCTCTAAAAATAAGCTCTGTTAATTTTTTCTACCACATCAATTGATTCTATTGTGTGTGTGTATGCATGTGCATATATTTTTATTGAAATCTCAAGACTTGTTATTTATAATTTCCATTTAGTGACTGTATCTTCACTGTGTGGAACTTCTAAGCATGAGATGAGCTTAGAGGGACCCCAGAAAGGAAATGGAATATGTTGGATATATTTAATTATTTAAAATCATTCTTATAAACCACTTTCTTAGCCAATTAGACTGGCTGAGATGGTGTGTACAAAATAAAAACTATATATTACATAAACAGCGCCATTTTAGACAGGTCATCAAAGTTGGGATTGAGACATGCAGGCCAGTGCATCTCAAGCTTCAGAAGTATTTTAGAACAGAATCTGCCAATGTAGAGTCTGTTGTAAAATACAGGAGAAGTGGACATTTATGCACCATGTGCATGCAACATAAGCATCCATTTTAGAAAAATAAGGGCTCCTTTTACAAAGCTACAGTAGTGATTCCTGCACGATAAATGCGACAAAGCTCATAGGAACTGAATGAGCTTCGTTGCATTTGCCACACCAGGAATCACTACCGCGGCTTTGTAAAAGGAGCCCTAAATAGCAGCAGGTTCAAAGCTGGCACTTACTAGTTTATCTTTGTGACTTTGGAAACATAACCATGTGTTATCCTGATGCCGTCACAGAGATCAATTTTCCTTCTTTCTTTATTTGTTTGCACAGAATAGAAATTTTATAATCTCACACTTCTAGGTGGATTACAATTGTAAAACATATAATCAAGAATAGAACTAAAAAAAAGACTAACATACAATTTCATCACCAGAATATTAGAACAAATCTAATACAAAAAATATTATGGAAATGCTTTTTGAACAGACATGTTTTTAATTGCTTCCTACATACTACAAGTGATTCTACCTTGAGTTATTCCAGAGGTAATGCATTCCATAGCAATGGACCTACCACTTGAAAGGTTGTAGAATGAAGTCTATGGAGGCTGAATGCACAATAACATGATACATCAAGAAGGTTGAGGGTTGAGGCTATTACAATAGGATCCTCATTTCTCAAGGCCTTGAAAATTAGAGTCAGGACTTTAAACTGAATCATCCAAGAGAGAGAAAGCCAGTGCAAAGAATACAATATTAGTATTTTTCCACCTGGCAACCCTGATCAACCCACTCATTACTTTACCTCACCCATTTCTATTCTTCTATCACCTTCTCCCACTACTCCAACCAGAGTTACACCTAATCACACTGACCACCCTTCAACATCTTCAGTCCTTCTGTGACTGTTCTCTTGTGCTTGACTGCTTAAATATTTTAAATTTAAATGCTTTACTTTTTGTATATTAGATTGTAAGCTCTTTGAGCAGGGACTGTCTTTCTTCTGTGTTTGTACAGCGCTGCGTACACTTTGTAGCGCTCTAGAAATGTTAAATAGTAGTAGTAGTAGTAGTAGTATTATGTGCTCAAATTTAAAAATATATGTAACTAAACGAGCTGCTGAATTATGATCAACCTGTTGTAAGGCATGAAGGACACAAGCAGGTAATCCAATAAACAGAGCATAGGACTAAAATTCTAAGATATTGAAAGTAGCATAGGACTAAAATGCTTCTGAATTCACTTTAGTTGTATTCTCGTATTGATTTAGTAGTTCACATACTCGTGGCTAAATATTACTGTTTTTTCATATATACAGCTTGTATTTAAATCTAAATTGTACTTAGTTAGCTTCAGCCGAAGGTGAATCATGATCATTCATCTATAGCCACTGTTGTTTCTACTCATGAAGACTTAGCAAACATGTCCTGATCTTTCATTCTTGTTCGATCCCCTAGCTGGATCTGTATAAGATTTCTCGACAGTAAAGGGACCCGTCTGTTTTCGCTGTTTGCTCAGGAGAAAATCAAAAATATAAGCCAAAGTTTTAAATCCTAGCGAACAGAATGATTCAAAATGGCGATCGTTTAAATAGGATGCCTTAAGGGATTACTTCTCCCTAATTTGACGTCATTTGAGGAAACATCCAATAGAAACCATGACCTACAGACCTATCAATCATCAGGAGAGAGCCTCCCCTCTTTCTTACTGTAACATCTAGAAGTCAAGTCAATCAACTCTAAACTCTTTATTCAATAAAATGCCTCCCATTCCAAAGGTCCATTTAATCCATTTGGAGTAACTGTTTGAAGGTAATAGATCCATCTTTGTTCCTTTTGATGTAGGACACGGGAAATGTCCCCTCGTCTACCATTGTTTTTAAGATGTTCTATAACCATGCACCGTAGTTAGCTAAATGTATGACCTTTATTGACGCAATGTTTAACCAGAGGCATGTGTATCTTTTCTGATAGAATTGCATGCTTATGTTCTGACATTCTGGTTTTGAACATCCGTTTGGTTTGCCCAATGTATCTTTTATCACATGAGCATGTGATCATATATATCACGGCTTTTGAAGTGCAATCAGAATGGTGTTTTAAAAAAATCCATTTCTTTTTTATTAGATCCCAGAATTTGTTTCCTCCATTGCATCACACATAATGCACTTGCCACATTTCATATGGCCTACTCGGATTTCATTTTTGTTACTCCATATGTCTGAATGACATAGGACATCCGCAAAATTGGCTCGTCTAGAGTAGGACACCATACATTTTTGATTTGAAAAACCTTCATGAGCTGATAGTATATTCCAGTGTTTATAGATAATTTTAGCAATTTGTGGAGATAACATAGTGTATTGCATGATGCATGGGATATTTTGTTTTCTCCCCAATGGTTATTGTTTTAGGTTCCAACAGATATTCCCGATGATTAAACAGCGCTCGTTTATAAGCATGTTTAACAATCTTTTTAGGGTAGCCCCTGTCATGTAATTTATTAGTTAGCATTTCAGCTGATTTTCTATATTTTTGAGATGAATCACATATATGCCTATAGCGTAGAAATTGCGCAAACGGTAAGTTGGTTCTGGTATGGAGTGGATACATACTGTCATATGCTAGAAGTGAGTTGCGGTCTGTGGATTTAACAAAAACATCTGACTCCAATTTGCCTTGAACAGTCATAATTTTTACATCTAGAAAATTAATTTCTGTTTGATGTACTTGATATTGAAATTTAATAGCAGGATGACATGTGTTTAGATCTGAGACAAATTGGTGTAACTTATCCTCACTAGCTTCCCAAATGACAAAAATGTCATATATAAAGCGCCACCAGCATACATATTATTGCTTCTTTAAGCATTTAGATTGGATAGATTCATTGTGACCCTTCCTTCCATTTTTTTCCACCACAGACTTTTTCTTCCATAATTGAAAAGGTTTTTTGGAGTTTTTTATTCTGTGGTGGTTTTTGCGGTTGGAGGAGGAGCCAATGATGTTGGCCATTGTAGAGGTTTCCTGTTCTGGAGGTGCCCTGGGCTTTTGAGGCGACTTTTTAATATATATTAGAGTCTAAACTGAATGCTTGAATTGCAATTTATCATCAGAGTATTGCTAAGCAATTTGATAGTTTCTGATTTCTTGTACTCTGTACAGTTTTGTGAATTTTTAAGTAAAGTAGAATTGCCATATCTTTGCAGTACTTTAAATAATGTGAGTCCAGGGCTGCCGAACAACAGAGCCGGGGCAGGGCTGCTGCCCCCCCCCCCCAAAAACTCAGGCTGCCGCCACCACCCCCTTACCTTCCTGCATCTGCTCCTCCTTTTAGTGTGTCGCTCTCCTGCTCCTGTATTCCAGAACATGAGTTATCGTGTTAGATTGTAAGCTCCTATGAGCAGGGACTGTCCTTCTTTGTTAAACTGTACAGCGCTGCGTAACCCTAGTAGCGCTCTAGAAATGTTAAGTAGTAGTAGTAGTAGTAGTATAATTTCCATTTAGTGACTGTATCTTCACTGTGTGGAACTTCTAAGCATGAGATGAGCTTAGAGGGACCCCAGAAAGGAAATGGAATATGTTGGATATATTTAATTATTTAAAATCATTCTTATAAACCACTTTCTTAGCCAATTAGACTGGCTGAGATGGTGTGTACAAAATAAAACCTACATATTACATAAACAGCGCACATTTTAGACAGGTCATCAAAGTTGGGATTGAGACATGCAGGCCAGTGCATCTCAAGCTTCAGAAGTATTTTAGAACAGAATCTGCCAATGTAGAGTCTGTTGTAAAATACAGGAGAAGTGGACATTTATGCACCATGTGCATGCAACATAAGCATCCATTTTAGAAAAATAAGGGCTCCTTTTACAAAGCTACAGTAGTGATTCCTGCACGATAAATGCGACAAAGCTCATAGGAACTGAATGAGCTTCGTTGCATTTGCCACACCAGGAATCACTACCGCGGCTTTGTAAAAGGAGCCCTAAATAGCAGCAGGTTCAAAGCTGGCACTTACTAGTTTATCTTTGTGACTTTGGAAACATAACCATGTGTTATCCTGATGCCGTCACAGAGATCAATTTTCCTTCTTTCTTTATTTGTTTGCGCAGAATAGAAATTTTATAATCTCACACTTCTAGGTGGATTACAATTGTAAAACATATAATCAAGAATAGAACTAAAAAAAAGACTAACATACAATTCCATCACCAGAATATTAGAACAAATCTAATACAAAAAATATTATGGAAATGCTTTTTGAACAGACATGTTTTTAATTGCTTCCTACATACTACAAGTGATTCTACCTTGAGTTATTCCAGAGGTAATGCATTCCATAGCAATAGACCTACCACTTGAAAGGTTGTAGAATGAAGTCTATGGAGGCTGAATGCACAATAACATGATACATCAAGAAGGTTGAGGGTTGAGGCTATTACAATAGGATCCTCATTTCTCAAGGCCTTGAAAATTAGAGTCAGGACTTTAAACTGAATCATCCAAGAGAGAGAAAGCCAGTGCAAAGAATACAATATTAGTATTATGTGCTCAAATTTAAAAATATATGTAACTAAACGAGCTGCTGAATTATGATCAACCTGTTGTAAGGCATGAAGGACACAAGCAGGTAATCCAATAAACAGAGCATTACAGTTATCAAGATGGGGAAAATTGAACTTTGAAGAACTATCCCAGCATTAAATCTATTTTATTGTTCTGAAATCTTGCCAGGTACTTGTGACCTGGATTGGCCACTGTTGGAAACAGAATACTGGGTTTGATGGACCTTCAGACTGTCCCAATATGGCAACATTTATGTACTTATGTATTAAGAGTAAATAGAACAAGGAGGAAGTAAGAAATAAAGCAACACAATTGCTATGCAAATTAAGGGGGGGATTCTATATATGGCGCCTAAAAACCCAACATGGAACTAAGCATATTCTATAAAATTTAGGCGTAGTATATAGAATTCACTTAGTTGATAATGTAGCGCCTAAATCTATATGCTTTCATTTACGCCAGTAAAAACCTGGTGTAAATCCATGAACATAGATCCAGGCGCACTGACCTGTATTCTGTACTTACATGCAGAAATTTTGGAACGCCCATGAAACATCCATAAACACACCCCTTTTAAGCTACATTAGTTAATTTTAAACTGTGTGCTTTGCAATTTAGATGTAGTTCTTTATAGAATACGCTTAGCGATTTCTGCACATAAATTGTAATTATTACCAATTAGTGCTCGTTATTGCTTAAGTGATGTTAACAATGCTGATTATCTTGTTCTGCCAATTAAGATACGTGCATATCTCCACATGGAATCTGGGTGCCATATATAGAATCCAGGGGTAAATGATTTATGCACAGATTTGATATTTTTTTCTATAGATAATGAGTACTTTACCACTCTACCTACTCTAGATTATGAGAAATAAAGGGGGTCTTTTACTAAAGGTTATCTCGAATTATCTGCAGCAGGTCTCATTTTATTCCTGTGGGCTCTGCTGCAGGTAACTGGAACTAATTTTTAGTAAAAGACCCCCTAAGGTAATTAGGAGGACAGATCTGACTCAGTATAACAGTCTGTTTCAGTCAATCATGATTCAGTGATACAAAGAACACCAGGTTTCGAGTTGCTAATGAAGTGATAAATCATGAAAAAAGTTCTAATCTTTTTCAATTTTTATTAAGAAAAGTAAAATATCATCAGTGAAAAGACAATTTTCTTTTTTTTTTTTTTTTTAAATTACATGTCATTGCCCCCTCCCACTCCCAAGTTTACCAAATCACCCCCAAACTTGGTTGGTTCTTGTGCAGACCATGAAGGAACATAAACAGAAAATATTGCTAGGGTTAAGTGTGCAAGTTATAAAATAACATTAACATTATCAAAATTAATTTAAAATCCAACTGCAGATTCCATGTGGCATTACATTCCACAAAGATTCCCAAATCCATTGAAAATGCTTTCAGCATTCAGGATGATTCCAACCAACCTTGTGACATTCCATTATCATAACTGTATTCAATAAATTTAACTACTGTGTCCAATTATGAGCCTCTGCAATATGCCATTAGCCTTATGGGCTAATAAAAACATATACAACAACAAAATCCATTTAAACTTAGAAGGTTTAGGTGTCATAGGAGCACAATCATCAAATAAAAATATTTGCGGCTGAAGAGGAAGACAAATATTATTTATTTATTATTTTAAAAATTTGTATGGCACCTAAAACATAGGTGGTTTTCATAAAAACACACATCACAAAACAATAAACAGCAGTACATTATATACACTATACAATAAGTAACTGTATATAAGGACCGCATAACCTTCAAGATCTGTTCGCTGGCATATAGAATAATCTTCGGCCTCTCACCGAACTACATGACTACCCTAATAGACCTGCCAATCCGGAACACTAATAAATCAGCAAAATCCTACCTTACCCTCCACTTCCCATCATGCAAAGACATCAAATACAAATCAACTTTCTCATCCAGTTTCTCCTGTATCTGCACCAAAACCAGGAATACACTTCCTAAAGTCCTAAAACTGAAAGACATCTATCTAACCTTTTGAAAGTACCTGAAGGCTCACCTCTTCAGAAACCACATCCCCGCTGAACCTATCTAATCATCCAGTTGACCGACCACTTCTACCCATAAATTCAACAGCGGAACAGAAAAAGCACAAGATCACAGTGACCCAACCGGATTAAAATACCTAATACACTTCATGAATCCTTTAACTCAACCCATCCTAATCCTGCCTATACATTCTCAGCCAGGACACACTACAAGTCCATTTTAACATGTCCATTATCTACTGTGCATACTCTACAACATATCCCCTTCCCTCGAGCTGTAACCCTGCCCAACCAATGGTTTTATCCTTATCCAACTATGTTGTAACTTTATTCTGCCCTCTCAATGAATCATGTAAACCCCACTGAACCTCCTAAGGCTTAACCTGGCCCAACACTTCCATGAGAAAGCTCTACAGATTCTCACTATCTCTCTTGAATTAATTGTTAACCTTGCTCGTTACTTTGTAACTGCTCCCCATAGTTCCATGTAAGCCACATTAAACCTATCAATAGGTGGGAAAATGCAGGATACAAATACAATAAATAAATAAATAAATAAATAAATAAATAATATATGTAATAATATATGTAAACCACTGCATACACAAATATTCAATAAACTCCTATCCCCAGCAAAATGGAAAGGGTGTCAAAGCCTGAAGGGTAGTGTTAATAGGAAGAGCCACAGTTTTTTGATAATTCAATTTGAAGCCTGATACCAAAAGAGTCAATAAGATGCATAACAGCTGGTATAAAGTCTACAAGTTGTGTTAAAATATCATTTGCAAAAGCCACAGATTTAACTACCGGTTTACCAAGCACTACCCCAAAGATATGTGAATTCTGTCAGATGGTTCACAGTAAGGGTTCTAAGGAAGGGTGAATAAGAGGGGAGAAAGGGGACATCCTTGTTGGGTACCCTTCCTATAGGAAAGGTTGCTGAAATCACTCTGTTGACAATACTGCTGCCTCTGCGTCTCTATACAAAGTGCGCACAGCATGTAGATAATAACCAGTAAAACCAAATTGTGAAACAAAAAAGGCCATGATACTAAATCAAAAGCCTTTTCTGCATCACAACTAAGAGCCAAGTACTCAATATGATGTAGGTTACAATATTTCCTGAAACATTAAATACAGGATGTCTACCTTTTACAAAGCTCACCTAATCAGAATGCACCAAGTGAGGTGGAATGACGTTAAGATGAAGGGCCAATATAAGTACATAAGTAATGCCACACTGGGAAAAGACCAAGGGTCCATCGAGCCCAGCATCCTGTCCATGACAGCGGCCAATCCAGGCCAAGGGCACCTGGCAAGCTTCCCAAACGTACAAACATTCTATAAATGTTATTCCTGGAATTGAGGATTTTTCCCAAGTCCATTTAGTAGCGGTTTATGGACTTGTCCTTTAGGAAACCGTCTAACCCCTTTTAAAACTCTGCTAAGCTAACCGCCTTCACCACGTTCTCCGGAAACGAATTCCAGAGTTTAATTACGCGTTGGGTGAAGAAACATTTTCTCCGATTTGTTTTAAATTTACTACACTGTAGTTTCATCGCATGCCCCCTAGTCCTAGTACTTTTGGAAAGCGTGAACAGACGCTTCACATCCAGCTGTTCCACTCCACTCATTATTTTATATAAATAGTAACATAGTAGATGACGGCAGAAAAAGACCTGCACGGTCCATCCAGTCTGCCCAACAAGATAAACTCATATGTGTATACCTTACCTTGATTTGTACCTGTCTTTTTCAGGGCACAGACCGTATATGTCTATCATGTCTCCCTTCAGCTGTCTCTTCTCCAAACTGAAAAGCCCTAGCCTCCTTAGTCTTTCTTCATAGGGAAGTCGTCCCATCCCCTCTATAATTTTCGTCACCCTTCGCTGCACCTTTTCCAATTTCACTATATCTTTCTTGAGATGCGGCGACCTGAATTGAACACAATACTCAAGGTGCGGTCGCACCATGGAGCGATATAATGGCATTATAACATCCTCACACCTGTTTTCCATACCTTTCCAAAACCTTCAAGTCCACATTAAGTAAAGCGGTTGGCCTAGGAGAAGCAGCATAATTATGGTCCATGCCTGGTTTAGGAATGAGGTTTATCAAGGTCCTATTTGTCCCATTCAGGAAAGCACCCACAGTTAAAACCTGAGCAAAATATCGCTTAAGCAAAAGTGCTAATTGAGGCTCCAACAATCGATAAAATTCACCAGAGTATCCATCAGGGCCTACCGATTTACATAATGCCAGGGAGTGGATCACCAACTTGATCTCCTGCTCTGTAATAGGTGTATTAAGAGATTCCAACTCCAGATCAGTTTATTTAGGGAGTCCCAAAGCTGTTAAAAGATGGAAGATTTTTGACACTATAAGATACATAAAGATTTTGAAAAAAATGTTGAAAACAAGTAGCAATGGCATTTGACTTACTATGTAATATACCATTATCAAAAAATCTAGTTAGGCCCCAATGAAGGATGTATCATTTTAGAAAGCAGTTCCTTATTGGCCACAGTAGGGTGACTAATATAATTCCTTTGTTCCCTTGCTAGATCCTTTTCCAGCACTGTAATAGTTTGATTTAATTCACTCCTATGATGACTGACATAAGCAATTATATTGCAGTGGAGTACTGCTTTAGCAGTTTGCCAGAAAAGTATGGGATCATTCCTGTGGATTGCATTGGTACAATTAAAAAAAATCCCATCTATCTATCAAATATTTCTGAAAATTCCTGACACTCCAGAACCTCTATCCAAATCGAGGAATGATCAAAAGGTGTAGGCTCCCCCATTTTGTCGCGCCTCACGCGCTCGCCGCGCTCTCGAGGACCTTGGCATACCTTCAGGCTTCTTCCCCGGGAGCGCGGGGTTTGTGAGTCCTTAAGGCAAAATCACCTTCCAGGTAGAAAAGAGAAAAGACTGGACCGGAACTCCGGACTGGAGTTGTACACCGGAACCCTCGGAACTGAAACGCACCGGACGGGTGCGCACTGGAGTGGGGCCCACTGGCCTGGACACGCTGGAGTGGCCCCACTGGACTGGAACATACAAGAGTGAAACCCGCTGGGCTGGAACACACACTGGAGCGGAACACACAGAACTGGAACCCCCTGGACCTAGTCTTCACCTACACTTGACTGCCTACCCCCTCGGGTTGGGCCTTCAGGTTCTGGCAGCCGGTAGGACTTACAGGAGCAGCAGGAATGAAGATCCAGGGGTGCCCCCGGGCACCTAGGCGAAGGCAAGGCAGCCAAGCAGGAACTATCCGGGTTCTGGCAGTCAGCAGGATTCAGCACAATGACTAGTAAGCTGGACCCAGGCTCATAGGGACACTGTACCCGGGCAACCCAGTCATACACAGGAACATACACAGAGCAAACTCAGGAGACTTGGAAGGCTATACACCAGCTAACAGCTAAGCTGTGCCCCAGCTAACAAGTCATGCCCTGGACCCAAACGCAGAAGACTAGCAAGGCTTGACACAGGCTACAAGCCAGCGGGGCCTAAGCTGGCTAGTCTACACTAAGAACAAACACAGTCTTGGAATCGTGGCTAGCAAGGGCGGCTAGGCTCACTCTAGGAACAAACACAATCTTGGAATAGTGGCTAGCAAGGCGGCTAGTCTAACACTAGAAACAAACACAGACTTGGAAATGGCTAGCAGGACGGCTAGCTGACACGAGGAACAAACATGGTCTAGGAAATAGCTTAGCAGGACGGCTAGCTGACACGAGGAACAAACATAGTCTTGGAAATAGCTAACCGGACAGCTAGCTGGCATGGGGAACAATCACGGGGAACTAGCAGAGCTATGCACAGGCAACAAGCCAGACGGTGCCTTAAGCTAACTAGTCAAACCTTGGAAACAAACATAGAGAACTAGTGGAGCTAAGCACAGGCAACCAGCCAGACGGTGCCTAAGCTAACTAGTCCTACCTTGGAAACAAACATAGAGAACTAGTAGAGCTATGCACAGGCAACAAGCCAGACGGTGCCTTAAGCTAACTAGTCAAACCTTGGAAACAAACATAGAGAACTAGTGGAGCTAAGCACAGGCAACCAGCCAGACGGTGCCTAAGCTAAATAGTCCTACCTTGGAAACAAACATAGAGAACTAGTAGAGCTATGCACAGGCAACAAGCCAGACGATGCCCTAGCTAACTAGTCATACCTTGGAAACAAACACAGAGAACTAGAAGAGCTAGGCACAGGCAACAAGCCAGACGGTGCCTAAGCTATCTAGTCAAACAAACATAAAACACTAGCAAAGCTATACACAGGCTATAAGCTACACGGTGCCTAAGCTAGCTAGTCAAACAAACATAGAACACTAGCAAAGCTATACACAGGCTATAAGCTACACGGTGCCTAAGCTAGCTAGTCAAACAAACATAGAACACTAGCAAAGCTATACACAGGCTATAAGCTACACGGTGCCTAAGCTAGCTAGTCAAACAAACATAGAACACTCACACAGAGCAAACACTGACACCGGGTACAGCACTCTATACTCCAGGACCTTTGCATGAGATTAGATGAGGTGAGTAGAGGTTAGATACAAAGGCCAAGGCTCTAGTCTTCAGGTGACTAATAAAGCCCATCAACACCAGAGCCACAGGTGCAGCAATCACCTTGCAACCAAACAGAGGCTTGACACTCAGAGCAGGCATCCCATAGAAAGTAACAGCGGGAGCCATCTTGGATACTGGCAGAGACGAAGAGGCGGCAGCCATCTTGGAAGAGGCAAAGCCCACACAGGTGAGGTTCAGTAGGGCAATCAGCACACAGAGCCAGAGAGAACCTAAGACAGACACAGACACAGAGACAAGCAGGAGCCAGCACAGACACTGACTCCCAGAAACAGGGTAAGTCTGAAGGGTGGCACGGCCACCAACGGGACAGTATCCCTTCCTCAAGACCCCCCTCTCGGTCTCCCGGAGGTGGTCGGGTATCCAGGGGTAACTATGATGAAACTTCCTGATAGGTCTCAAAAGCCAGACATAGATCACTGGGCTGGAAGTCACAAGGAAGATCAAAACTGGCAAACAAAAATAGAACTTGGGACCAGGAAGCTCCTTCGAGTCACCATGGGGCAACCTCAGGAACATGGATACATCAAAAGGAACACAATTCAAAAGTAACCCTCCCCTGAGGGAACCCACAATGTCCTGACCCTCTTGGCAAATCCATGAAATGACAGGAACAGGACTGGAGTCACTACCCCAGCTGACATCAGAAGCTGGGCTGAGGCTCAAGGTGGCATTCCCATCTTGGCAGGAGCTAGAAGTCTGAACAGAAATGAATCTGAACCTAGCACCTGGGTTGGCCTCAACCCCTTGACTGGAACTGAATTCAGGAGCCTGACTGGAACGAGAACTCAACAGAAAGTCAGCCTCCTGACGGACACTGGACCTTAGGACGACCTCAACATCTTGGTCGGACTTGGAACTAGACACGGACTCAGCCTCCTGGCTGGAACTAGAACTCGGAACAGGCTTAGCATCTTGGTTAGAACTGGAACTTGGAAGAGATTCAGCTGCAGGGCTGGACGCCCCTCTCTGGCCGGACTGGGACGTCTCTCTAACCTTAGCTTCGGGCGGCCTCTGCCGAGCAGGGTTCAAGAGGAGACGGCCCTGGTATCCCCAGAGCATGCTAGCAGGCTGAAATGCAGAAAAGGGGTTTCTCCGGGCTCCAAGCCGTTGAACACCCCCTCTCTCAGCTATAGCTTCGGAGATCTTCTCCCAGGCTGAATCAACACAAGGTCTATCACAGTCCTCTGGGAACATCATCTCTTCCTCAATAGCAGACTCAATATCGTGGCTGACCTCTGCACTCGGTGCAGATTCAGCATCTTGACTGGACTTGCAACTCGGTCCAGACTCAGCATCTTGACTGGACTTGCAACTCGGTCCAGGCTCAGCATCTTGACTGGACTTGCAACTCGATCCAGACTCAGCATCTTGACTGGACTTGCAACTCGATCCAGACTCAGCATCTTGACTGACCTTGCAACTCGATCCAGGCTCAGCATCTTGACTGGACTTGCAACTCGATCCAGGCTCAGCATCTTGACTGGACTTGCAACTCAGTCCAGGCTCAGCATCTTGACTGGACTTGCAACTCGGTCCAGGCTCAGCATCTTGACTGGACTTGCAACTCGAGACGCCCTCTGCCTCCTGGCAGGGACGGAACTTTAACTGAGGCTTGGCCGAACACACCCTTAGGGCAGGGATCGGCGACTCGATCTGGAGCGCCCCTCGAACTGGGCTCCGGAGCTTGCTTGGAGGTACCCTCCAAACTGGAAGCGGAGCTGCCACCTGTACCACCCTGAGGACTGGCACCAAAGACTTGGTTAGAAGCCCCCCTCGAACTGGACTCAGTGGCTTGACTGGACGGGTCACTTGAACAAGAACCGGAGACTTGACCCGAAGCGCCACTTGCACAGGAATCTGAGGCTCCCTCGAAGGCTTCCCTCGGACTGGACTCGGAGACTTCAAAGGGCGTGCCATTTGAAGGAGGACTGGAGGCTCGACCCGAAGCGCCACTTGCACAGGAATCTGCGGCTCCATCGACAGCCTCCCTCGGACTGGACTCGGAAACTTCAACGGGCGTGCCCTTTGAAGGAGGACTGGAGGCTCGACCCGAAGCGCCACTTGCACAGGAACCTGAGGCTCCATCGAAAACCTTCCTTGGACTGGACTCGGAGACTTCAAAGGGCGTGCCATCTGAAGGAGGACTGGAGGCTCGACCTGGAGCGCCACTTGCACAGGAACCTGAGGCTCCATCGAATACCTTCCTTGGACTGGCCTCGGAGCCTTAAACTTCCTCGTTACTTGGACTGGAATGGGAGGTTCAGTATGAAGCATCCCCTGAACTGGACTCAGGCTCCTAGGTGGCGTCACTACTGGAACTGGAGTCAGAGACTTAGTCCGATGCCTCACTTGGCCTGACCTGTGAGGCTGCTGCAGAGCCTCGGGCGGAGGCATCCCACGGCGCCTTCTTTCGGCCCTAGCCTCAGGAGTATACCGCAGAGCTGGCCTCCCGCAAAGTTGGGAGCGGTAAAAGAAGAGCCTGGTGGAGGGATCCATAGCCGAAACTGGGTCTTCAACAGACCGTCGCTCTGAAACACGCTCTCTCTCCAGGGCTGCCTCAGGAGTATCTTCCAGGGCTGGATCAGACAACAGTTTTACCCGGTATTCCTGGAGAGTCATCATCATATCCAAACTAGAAACTGGGTTGTCAAGGTCATCGTAAGAATCCGGAGTTACTCTACCAGGGTACCACCGGCTACTCGGCCTCGGTGGTTGAAAAGACCCGGGCGGAGAACATTCCCGGCGGCTTCTCTCGATCTCCGACTCCGGAGTATTCCGCAGAGCAGGGTCTTCCCGAAGTCTGAGGCGGTACTCACGGAGCGTGATGGCAGAATTCATGTCCGAAACTGGGTCATAGTGGCCAAAAACTGGGTGATAGTGGCCCAGACTCCGGTAGATACGCCTTTTCTCCGCTGCTGCTTCAGGCGTATCCGTAAAGGCTGGATTCGACAGAAGTTCCTCTCGGTATTCCTCCAGGCTTAAATCGGGATCCAAAGTAGAAACTGGACTGTCTTGGGAATCAAAAAAATTTTCAGAAGTTCCCCCCGGGTTGTCCGTGGGGCATGAACTTATGGGCATGAAGCCCACCTGGACTGATGATCTCGCCGAACTCATGGCCTTTGTATTCTGTCGCGCCTCACGCGCTCGCCGCGCTCTCGAGGACCTTGGCATACCTTCAGGCTTCTTCCCCGGGAGCGCGGGGTTTGTGAGTCCTTAAGGCAAAATCACCTTCCAGGTAGAAAAGAGAAAAGACTGGACCGGAACTCCGGACTGGAGTTGTACACCGGAACCCTCGGAACTGAAACGCACCGGACGGGTGCGCACTGGAGTGGGGCCCACTGGCCTGGACACGCTGGAGTGGCCCCACTGGACTGGAACATACAAGAGTGAAACCCGCTGGGCTGGAACACACACTGGAGCGGAACACACAGAACTGGAACCCCCTGGACCTAGTCTTCACCTACACTTGACTGCCTACCCCCTCGGGTTGGGCCTTCAGGTTCTGGCAGCCGGTAGGACTTACAGGAGCAGCAGGAATGAAGATCCAGGGGTGCCCCCGGGCACCTAGGCGAAGGCAAGGCAGCCAAGCAGGAACTATCCGGGTTCTGGCAGTCAGCAGGATTCAGCACAATGACTAGTAAGCTGGACCCAGGCTCATAGGGACACTGTACCCGGGCAACCCAGTCATACACAGGAACATACACAGAGCAAACTCAGGAGACTTGGAAGGCTATACACCAGCTAACAGCTAAGCTGTGCCCCAGCTAACAAGTCATGCCCTGGACCCAAACGCAGAAGACTAGCAAGGCTTGACACAGGCTACAAGCCAGCGGGGCCTAAGCTGGCTAGTCTACACTAAGAACAAACACAGTCTTGGAATCGTGGCTAGCAAGGGCGGCTAGGCTCACTCTAGGAACAAACACAATCTTGGAATAGTGGCTAGCAAGGCGGCTAGTCTAACACTAGAAACAAACACAGACTTGGAAATGGCTAGCAGGACGGCTAGCTGACACGAGGAACAAACATGGTCTAGGAAATAGCTTAGCAGGACGGCTAGCTGACACGAGGAACAAACATAGTCTTGGAAATAGCTAACCGGACAGCTAGCTGGCATGGGGAACAATCACGGGGAACTAGCAGAGCTATGCACAGGCAACAAGCCAGACGGTGCCTTAAGCTAACTAGTCAAACCTTGGAAACAAACATAGAGAACTAGTGGAGCTAAGCACAGGCAACCAGCCAGACGGTGCCTAAGCTAACTAGTCCTACCTTGGAAACAAACATAGAGAACTAGTAGAGCTATGCACAGGCAACAAGCCAGACGGTGCCTTAAGCTAACTAGTCAAACCTTGGAAACAAACATAGAGAACTAGTAGAGCTATGCACAGGCAACAAGCCAGACGGTGCCTTAAGCTAACTAGTCAAACCTTGGAAACAAACATAGAGAACTAGTGGAGCTAAGCACAGGCAACCAGCCAGACGGTGCCTAAGCTAAATAGTCCTACCTTGGAAACAAACATAGAGAACTAGTAGAGCTATGCACAGGCAACAAGCCAGACGATGCCCTAGCTAACTAGTCATACCTTGGAAACAAACACAGAGAACTAGAAGAGCTAGGCACAGGCAACAAGCCAGACGGTGCCTAAGCTATCTAGTCAAACAAACATAAAACACTAGCAAAGCTATACACAGGCTATAAGCTACACGGTGCCTAAGCTAGCTAGTCAAACAAACATAGAACACTAGCAAGCTATACACAGGCTATAAGCTACACGGTGCCTAAGCTAGCTAGTCAAACAAACATAGAACACTAGCAAAGCTATACACAGGCTATAAGCTACACGGTGCCTAAGCTAGCTAGTCAAACAAACATAGAACACTAGCAAAGCTATACACAGGCTATAAGCTACACGGTGCCTAAGCTAGCTAGTCAAACAAACATAGAACACTCACACAGAGCAAACACTGACACCGGGTACAGCACTCTATACTCCAGGACCTTTGCATGAGATTAGATGAGGTGAGTAGAGGTTAGATACAAAGGCCAAGGCTCTAGTCTTCAGGTGACTAATAAAGCCCATCAACACCAGAGCCACAGGTGCAGCAATCACCTTGCAACCAAACAGAGGCTTGACACTCAGAGCAGGCATCCCATAGAAAGTAACAGCGGGAGCCATCTTGGATACTGGCAGAGACGAAGAGGCGGCAGCCATCTTGGAAGAGGCAAAGCCCACACAGGTGAGGTTCAGTAGGGCAATCAGCACACAGAGCCAGAGAGAACCTAAGACAGACACAGACACAGAGACAAGCAGGAGCCAGCACAGACACTGACTCCCAGAAACAGGGTAAGTCTGAAGGGTGGCACGGCCACCAACGGGACACATTTCAGCCTTCAGAATCTTAGAAAAGCAATGTTTAGAAACAAAAATATAATCTAGAAGCTGAACTATATGCTCTAGCAAAATGTGTATAACCTTTCTCCATTGGATTGGGGGAGGTAATCTACCATATCTCTCTTGGCCCAATACAGTTGGGATAACCTGTTCTGAGCTGCCAACCTATTGATACATCCTCCTTTGCCACACCCTTTGCCCTCAACACCAAATAGATATTAAGCACTTTTTTACTCTTTTCTTAGAGTTTGTGTTGAAGGTTCACTACTCTTCTGATAGCCCTTCCTTGAAATACTTTCATGCCATCAATACTTTTACAAAGATATAGCATCCAGAACTACATACAATATCTACAGTGGGGTCTTATTGGCAATCATAGAAGAACAAAATTTCCTCTTTTGTTACGGATGGTGGTACCACCTATTTTTCAGCATTGAGTTACAGCTTCTGCATCCTGACTATTGTTCCACTCTTTTTCAAATCTACTTTTATTTTTTAGTTATCTCCCGCTGGGTCAGCCCTTTACAGTTTGAGGATCATCTATAAACAAGTCTATTTTCCCCTCAAATTCTTCTGTAGTGTTGCTAAAATTAAAGCTATGGGGAAGATCTGGGCATAGATGAGATGCTCCACTGATTATTTTAAACTTCTCCAGATTGGGTTCCATTGACTATTACACTGAGATTTTTGTTCAACCAGTTCCTTACTCAGTTAAACATTTTCTCTCCTATTCCCATACTGGATAGTTTGATTACCACTTTCTATTTCTAAGCATTTAGCTGTCTAACACTCCATTGACCCAGGTAGGGAGGAGTGGCCTAATGGTTAGTTCAGCGGGCTTTGATCCTGGCAACCTGGGTTCAATTTCCACTGCAGCTCCTTGTAACCTTGGGCAAATCACTTAACACTCCATTGCCCCAGGTACAAAAGAAAACTTAGATTGTGAGCCCTCTAGGGAAAGAGAAAGTACCTGCATATAATATGTGCAGCACTGCATACGTCTAGTAGCGCTACAGAAATGATTAGTAGTAGTAGTTATTCATGTGGATTTGAAACACTCCAAAATTCACTCAGAAGGGACCCCCAAAAGAGAGCGTATACAATAGGTAGATCCTCTCTATACTATTCTTTTTTGGGATTAGCTCTGTCTTATTAATGCACCTAGAGGACTTCCACACTCAAAGATACTGATCAGTGGAGCTTGATTATCATACCTTCCTCTGGGTGATATGTTCTACATTTACCTGTTACCTTGAACATTGCTTATATAAGTGCTTCTTAACCTAGTCCTTGGGACACACCCAGTTAGTCGTATTTTCAGGATATCAACAATGACCATGCATTAGATAGTTCGAGGCAGTGTTTGCAAATCTCTTTCATGATTATTCATTGTGGATGTCCTGAAAATCTGACTAGCTGAGTGTGCCCCAAAGACTGGGTTGAGAAGCATTGGCCTATATGGTTTGGGACCAACTGGTGTCTTGTTTTGCCATTTTCAGATAAGTACATCTTTATTATATGATATTAATAAACATTGATGAACATAAGTGCGAGGTAAATGATTCATATTTGCCTTAATAGTGGTTTTCTTGTTGTTACTACATTGGCTGGGTTGTATGATACCTTTCTTTTCATAAACATTTTTTTCATATTAAATTGATTTTATGCTTTTGGAGGATTATGCTGCAGTGTGAGCAAAGATGAATTTTTTTTATTTGAAATCTATGGCACCAGGAGGGATAAACATAGCCGCCGAGAAGGGGGAGCAAGGGGGACAAAAATGGGCCTCCAGGGAGGGCCCGGCGCAGGGGTCTCTCTCTTTCTCCTGCTTCCGACAGGACCCAGGTGATTGTGTCCCGACAGGAGAAGGAGAGAGAAAACTCTGGCACCAGGCCCCCCTTGCATTGCCTGCCTTGTAGCTGCTGGGCCCTCAGGCCGCACGTTTAGTTTTGAGACTGAGCATGTGCAACCTGAGGAAAGTAGCCGCAGGGGCAGGCAATGCTAGGCAGAAGAAGGAGCCACACTACCTGCAGCTGGCGAGGCCAGCCAAGGTACTTTGGGCGGGGAGGCGGCAGCAGCAATGACTATTCTTTTTTTAGGGGGGGAGCAGCGGCGATTACTATTCTGCCCCAGGTCCATTTCAGTCTCTTGGCAGCCCTGGGGCTAAATGCCCAGTTGGAATGTTGCCATTCTTTCCTGATATTTGCTCATTTTTTTCAATTTCTCTTTGTAGTGCTCACTTCTAATTGGTTCAGGCCACAGCTTGGCAGCTGACATCATAGTATAAGAAGAAGCCATTTTCCGCATCTGTTTTGAAACATATACCGGTGGCAACCATGTAGCATGGACCATTTTTGCTGTCTTCTTCCCCTATCACAGTCCATGAGCCCTGAAGCAGCTCCAGCAAAACGCTGGTCATTGTTGGCGGTGGGCTTTAATGTGTGCCATTTTCAAACACTGAGAGAAGAGGGCTACAAGACACAAGTAAGTTAAGTATTTGGTTTTGATTCTTTTGTGCCTTTAATTTAAAAAGTGATGGGAAGTTTTTTATTCCAGCAATTGAAAAGATTCATTTAGCTCCTAAAACACTTCTGTTGTTTGGAGCTCCTTAGAGGCTTTTTTTCTCCCATTTGCTTTTTATTTGTTTAGAATAAATTTTCTGTGTGCTTTTTAATATTCTCTGGGGGATTATCTTTATACAAAGCTTATAAGATTTCATGCAAGATGCCTTATTTGTTTTGTAAAATAATTAACTGCTTGGACTATTCTGTTGCCACATATCACTAAAAACACATGAAAGGGACAACCAAGAAGACTTCTTGTTAAATCAATACTGGCAAGCTAAGCGTAATACCCATTAGCACTGTTGTCTGTGAATGAGTTCTGTTATTGCAAGCATGTGTGCCTTATTTATCAATGATATGGTTTACTTGCTTGATACTTCTTCATTTGTAATAGAATACTAGTACAAATCTCTTATCAGTGTACCCAAAAGGAAGGCAGTCCATTTACGCCAAGTCAATGGCAAACATATGTGGCTGCACCTAAATGCACCAACCAATGCATGCATCTGATAGTATTCCATAAGAAGTTTGCATTGATGGTGAACACACCTGTGAGCTACTCGTTCCCCATCTACATGTATACCCCCTTTGCAGGTGTGTGCTAAGGCACTTACGCATTATCTAAAAAATAAGTGTCCTTTTGCGCACACACATATCTGCTGCAGGCCATTTCTAGACTTTTAAGTGACTTACCCAAACTCAGGAGGGGAAACAGTGGAACATGGAAACATGAAACAGTGATTTATATGGGGAGCTGCTGCATTTCAGCTGAAACTGTGATAAAAATACCCAGCACAGAGTGAGAACAAAACAACTACAGCAAAGCTAAGTAGTGGCAACATAGGGAAACTCCTACTGCTTGGAAAAGGTATGGAAACTTTAGTAAATGCTACAGGAAAAGGAAGGGAGGCTGAGCTAAAACAGCAGTGGAAAGCTCATCTTGACCTGCAGATTGAAGATGGCTAAAATGTTACAGCTCCCCCTTTTGACAGGAGACAGAGGTGCTTGGGAGTAGGAACCTCAGAGACAGAAAATTACTGTTAGGCAGTTGAGAGTGGGGCACAGCAGGAAAAATAAGCAAGACAAATTAAGGCATAAATAAACTTGTCAGGTGCCTAGGGCCCAAAAGTGTAGGTGGGCTCTGTCAGATGTGCTCAGGACTCAGAAGGCTTGCCAACTGGACTTTTTTTTTTCAGGATTCTACAGATTTGTAAATTAGCTGTCTCAAATCCAGAAGAATGGCTGGTGTCTGAATATTTTTCAGAGTTTAGCCTTCTACAGTTCTCCAACCTTCTCCCCCTCCCCCTTCAATTGCAGAAATGGTGGTAGGATGCAGGCTGCTCTAGTGCTCTAGTGACAGGAAAGAAGAGATGAGCTGGGCTAAGTTTCTGTGTAGTGTAAGTGTTGGAGAGAGGGCTGAGCTCTGTAGGGAGCCTTGGAGAAATCCCATGGAATAAGTGAACATTTGGGGGGGGGGGGGGGGATTGTTAAGAAGGGGTAGGAATGAGAGGAATGGGGGAGGGAACGTGAATGGTCTGCTGCTAAATGTTGAGAAAAGAGCTAGCAGCAAGTGTAAGAACTTTACATGATGAATGTTTTGCTATTGATAAAGTTGACAGGTTGAGCAGGGGTAGTAATCGCAAATTGTTATTACGAAGGAGGGAAGCCAAGTGGATCTTTGATTTAAAGACAATTGAACCACATGGTTTAAACAGTTCGGTTGATTGGCACATTTTTTATTAAGATTTTCAATTACCAATTAACGTTTTTTCAAGTGATACTCCTTTAAGAACATATAGGAGGAGTCTATTTATATTCAGCTGTTTAACGCTTGACGCTAAAGCACCATTTTGAAATGCAGAACGCTGTCTTGTGCAAGTAAGTGAACTTGGGGTTGCTGACGTTTGTGCATTTTGTTTAGTATTGATTTCAATTCTTTGAAAAATTCTAATGATTAATTTCATTACTATTTACAGAACCTCAGCATCTTTAGTCAGCACTTTGTTCCTGAAGAAGCCTGTTGTCGGGGTGAAACGGTGGTCCCCGTTGAACGCTTAAAAGACAGTGCTGTATTTAAACTATGGACATTAAGCCAAGTGCAGCCTAGTGATTTAGGCATTTATTTGAAAAAAAGCTTTGCTGAGAGAATATTGTTCACAGAGATGATTTACTGATTGAATTCACTGAAGTAGAGACATAGAGAGTCTTTAAAAGCATAAAAAAATATAAAAAGCTATCTTTGGAGTTTTTACAGCCCAGTGATAGAAATCAAGCGTTTGATAAGTGCATGTTCACGCCGCCTGTCAGCGTTTAAAAACCTTCGGCAATTTGCCTTTGGTTTCTGAGGGCTTTTCTCCAAATGATGATTTAAGCACAAATTTCTTAAACGTAATTAACTAGAGTCTGTGTTTTCTAGTATTAGTTTACCTGATATTTACTCTAGTAGATACTGCAGTTTGTTTGTTTCTTTAGCCTTGGATAAAGCCTATGGAATAAGTGAACATTCGGGGAGAGAGGGGTTGCTAAGAAGAGGTAGGAATGAGAGGAATGGGGGGACGTGAATGGTCTGCTGCTAAATGTTGAGAAAAGAGCTAGCAGCAAGTGTAATTTTACATGATGGTGGGTATAGACAGGTCTGATTAGGCATTGGCCAATAAACATATAAAGAAGAGACCAACAGCATTGCACCAGAAGAAAGAGTGTGAGCTTTGCAGAATACTGGCTTATTGAGGATCTTCCCGGCACCTAACAATGGGCACCAGCTACTGAATCTACCCCACTGTGTATAGATCTCAGTCTTTGAGGCAGCTTAGTCTTGACATCCCTGGTTTGTGCCAGAAGGAATGAATGGTGAAAATGACTAGTCCAGCCTTCCCGGTTCTCAACCCACTGCTTCAGAGTTGCTAAGATACCCAATTAAAGAGGGAACCTTTATTGCTCAGTAGTGTTTTTGGACTTACATCTATAGTCGGTGCAGTATTTGTAGTCCCTGAATTTACCCATTGAAATGAGTGCCGCAGGTCTCATAATGCACCAGGATAAGTTGTCAGAAATCCAAGCCTGGCTTAAAATCTGCCTTCTGGAACTGGGTAGCTTGGCAGGTCTCTTACTCTAACCATTAAGCCACTCCATTTGAAGCATATGTCTGGCTAGTCCCCATGATCACTCATAAACTATTACTGTTGCCATGACTACAGCTAGGCTCTGCACTTTATCCTACTACATCTAGAGAGATGAAATGTGGGCCAAGGCCATGAATGAAGATCTTTTGGGGGGGGGGGGGGGGGGGGGTGAGAAAAGTAAATGTGACTCAGTTGGTGGGGGGGAGGTTTGAGAAATGAAGTAAATAGGGGTCTATGGTGTGTGTGTGTGTGTATGGGGGTGGGGATATACAGGTTTGCCTAAGGCCCAATATAGTTTTAATCCAGCCCTGAAAAGAAGGACCTGTTTTGTCCTGTTAGCTGACAAAAGATTTGCCTTTAAGAAAGGGAATGTGAGAAATTGTTTGAGAAGAAAATTAAACTGAGGCTTGTGGATAAAATTCTGGGGCCTGATAAGTACATAAGTACATAAGTACATAAGTAGTGCCATACTGGGAAAGACCAAAGGTCCATCTAGCCCAGCATCCTGTCACCGACAGTGGCCAATCCAGGTCAAGGGCACCTGGCACGCTCCCCAAACGTAAAAACATTCCAGACAAGTTATACCTAAAAATGAGGAATTTTTCCAGTCCATTTAATAGCGGTCTATGGACTTGTCCTTTAGGAATCTATCTAACCCCTTTTTAAACTCCGTCAAGCTAACCGCCCGTACCACGTTCTCCGGCAATGAATTCCAGAGTCTAATTACACGTTGGGTGAAGAAAAATTTTCTCCAATTCGTTTTAAATTTACCACACTGTAGCTTCAACTCATGCCCTCTAGTCCTAGTATTTTTGGATAGCGTGAACAGTCGCTTCACATCCACCCGATCCATTCCACTCATTATTTTATACACTTCTATCATATCTCCCCTCAGCCGTCTCTTCTCCAAGCTGAAAAGCCCTAGCCTTCTCAGCCTCTCTTCATAGGAAAGTCGTCCCATCCCCACTATCATTTTCGTCGCCCTTCGCTGTACCTTTTCCAATTCTACTATATCTTTTTTGAGATACGGAGACCAGTACTGAACACAATACTCCAGGTGCGGTCGCACCATGGAGCGATACAACGGCATTATAACATCCGCACACCTGGACTCCATACCCTTCTTAATAACACCCAACATTCTATTCGCTTTCCTAGCCGCAGCAGCACACTGAGCAGAAGGTTTCAGCGTATCATCGACGACGACACCCAGATCCCTTTCTTGATCCGTAACTCCTAACGCGGAACCTTGCAAGACGTAGCTATAATTCGGGTTCCTCTTACCCACATGCATCACTTTGCACTTGTCAACATTGAACTTCATCTGCCACTTGCACGCCCATTCTCCCAGTCTCGCAAGGTCCTCCTGTAATCGTTCACATTCCTCCTGCGACTTGACGACCCTGAATAATTTTGTGTCATCGGCGAATTTAATTACCTCACTAGTTATTCCCATCTCTAGGTCATTTATAAATACATTAAAAAGCAACGGATAATTGAAAATGAAAAATGTACTCACTCTGCTGCTCCCCAGTATCTCTCCACACTCGTCCTTCCCTACACCCCTTCCCGTGCACTCCGCTCCATGGATAAATCCTTCTTATGTGTTCCCTTCTCCACTACTGCCAACTCCAGACTTCGCGCCTTCTGTCTCGCTGCACCCTACGCCTGGAATAAACTTCCTGAGTCCCTATGTTTTCCCCCATCCTTGGCCACCTTTAAATCTAGACTGAAAGCCCACCTATTTAACATTGCTTTTGACTCATAACCACTTGTAAGCACTCGCCTCCACCTACCCTCCTCTCCAACAAGCAGAGCAGTGCCCAGGCTAACTAGGCAAACACTAGGAACTCACACAGAGCAAACACAGAAGAACTAGTAAGCTGTACACAGGCTACCAAGCAAGGCTGTGCCCAAACTAATTAGTCAAACACTAGACAATCACACAGAACTGGACAATGTAGCAGTGCACAGAGCACTCTAGCATACCAGGGACCTTATACGATGCAAAGGCTGTAGTCTCTAAGTGCTTAATAAAGCCCTTCAACACCAGAGGCGCAGCTGCAGCAATCTCTAAGTAACTACGGAGGCTGTTCAGGCACAAACCACAGAGCAGACAGAAAGCACAGTGAAACACAGAGAGGCTTCCCACACCCAGGTGTAGTGTAGTGAAGCAATTAGAGTCATGCTGGTAGCAGCCAGCACACACACAGAGAGAAAGAGCTAACCCAGGCAACACCCACAGGTGCAGTATAGTGAAGCAATTAGTGTCATGCTGCTGGATGCAGGCAGCACAGAGAGCCAGAGCTAGCTCAGAAAGGACAGACAGAAGAAACAGGAGCCAGCTAAGAAGCTGACCCCCAGGAACAAGGTAAGTCTGAGGGTGGTCATGGCCACAGACGTGACAATTACTCCATGTGTAATTAAACTCTGGAATTCATTGAGCAGTCAGCTTAGCAGGGTTTAAAAAAAGGTTTGGATAGATTCCTAAAAGAAAAGTCCATAAGCCATTATTAAGATGGACTTGGGGAAAATCCACTGCTTATTTCTGATGCTAGAGACTGTGGAAATGTGTATGCCCTTGACAAAGCAGTAGACCGCGAAACAAGGTCCTGTCAGGCTCACAGCGTTACCGGAGCTGTCAGTATGTTGATTGATGGAATTTTCTGAAACCGGATGAGTTCTGGCCCAGGAGGACGGCCTATATTGTTTAGAGCCATCAAGATAAGTGGATTTTTTGCATTATGTGTCAATTTTTTGCAATAATGTTTACTTTTTGAACAGCAGTGCACTTATACATCTATGCGCCTGAGCATTAATGCTGTAATCAATAAATGAATAGATGAGAGACATTTTAATTCTCAGGTTTTCAAAAATAATTGATATCTGGCACTGCTGGTTGGCTGGAGGTGGTCTATGATTATAAACGTGCACCGGCTTGATAGCCGTAAAGGAAGTTGACACTTACAGACTTCCGTGTTGATATGAGACGCCTTCATTAGCCAACATTTCCGTGTTGCAACAAATTTGTGTTGTCTGATTTAAATTGTGTATTTTTACAAAACATTTTCAGACATAATCGAGCCATTTTTTGCTTTTTATTTCTAGGATAAGCAGCAAAAAATGTATTGTACTGTTTTGGGATCTTGTCAGTAGGGTTACCATTCGTCCGGATTTCCCCGGACATGTTCTGTTTTTGAGGTTTTTGCCTGCACGCACGTTTGTCTGGGAGGGCGTGCGTGTGGTTGTGCGATCCAGATTCGGTGCCGTGGGTCTCCCTTTCCCTTCCTTACCATCTTCCCTGGTGGTCTAGTGACGTCTTCGGGGCAGGAAAGAGCCCCCTCTTTCCTGCCCGGAGCACTGCCTTGCCCATTCTCCTCTGTCTCAGCTGGGGATTCAAAATGGCCGCCGAGAGTTGAAGTCTCGCAAGACCGCTTCAATTCTCGGCGGCCATTTTGAATCCCCAGCCGAGACCAAGAAGGATGTAGGCAAGGGCAGGCAGCGCTCTGGGCAGGAAAGAGGGGGCTCTTTCCTGCCCCAAAGACATCACTAGACCACCAGGGAAGATGGTAAGGAAGGGGAGGGGAGGGGAGCATGTGACAGTAACCTGGATTGAACACTGTTGGAAACAGGATGCTGGGCTTGATGGTTCTTCGGTCTCTCTCAGTATGACAACACTTATGTATAGTTCATCTGTATGATGCTGAATGTCACACTTAACCGCCTATGTTTTCACCGGCCCTGTATAGAAAATATAGGCAGATAAAGACCATCCTGCTTATTTTCGAAGGAGATGGCTGGCCATCTTCCGACACAAATCGGGAGATGGCCGGCCATTTCCTAATCCCGGCCAAATCGGTATAATCAAAATCTGATTTTGGCCGGCTCCAACTGCTTTCCGTCGCAGGGCCGGCCAAAGTTAAAGGGGGCGTTTCGGCAGGGTACGGAAGGCAGGACGGGAGCGTGATTATGAGATGGCCGGCTTCGGCCGATGATGGAAAAAAGAAGGCCAGCTCTGACGAGCTCTTGGACAGCTTCACTTGGTCCATTTATTTTTAGGACCAAGCCTCCAAAAAGTGCCCCAACTGATCAGATGACCACCGGAGGGAATCGGGGATCACCTCCCCTTACTCCCTCAGTGGTCAACAACCCCCTCCCACCCAAAAAAATTAAAAATCATTTTTTTGCCAGCCTCAAATGTCATACCCAGCTCCATGACAGCAGTATGCAGGTCCCTGGAGCAGTTTTTAGTGGGTGCAGTGCACTTCAGGCAGGTGGACCCAGGCCCATCCCCCCCCCTTCTACCTGTTACACTTGTGGTGGTAAATGGGAGCCCTCCACCCGCCCCCCAAAACCCACTGTACCCACATGTAGGTGCCCCCTTCACCCGTAAGGGCTATGGTAGTGGTGTACAGTTGTGGGGAGTGGGTGTTGGGTTGATTTAGGGGGCTCAGCATACAAGGTAAGGGAGCTATGCACCTGGGAGCAATTTTTGAAGTCCACTGCAGTGCCCCCTAGGATGCCCGGTTGGTGTCCTGGCATGTGAGGGGGACCAGTGCACTACAAATGCTGGCTCCTCCCATGACCAAATGCCTTGAATTTGGCTGAGTTTGAGATCATTGCCATTAGTTTTTATTATCTCTGAAAACCAATGCCGGCCATCTCTAAAGCCGGCCCTAATGTTGAGATTTGGCCGGCTCCGACCGTATTATCGAAACAAAAGATGGCCGGCCATCTTGTTTCGATAATACGGTCAGGACGCTGCTTTATGGGGCTGGCCGTATAGATGGCCGGCCCCATTAGATTATGCCCCTTGGTCTATCCAGTCTGCCCATCCATGTGAACTACTCTCTTATCACTCCCTTAGAGATCCTATGTACTTGTCCCAAGCTCTCTTGAATTCAGATACTGTTTTTATCTCCACCACTTCTACTGGGAGGCTATTCCATGAAATCACCCTTTCCATGAAGAAGTATTTCGTCAAGTTACTTCTGAGTCTATCCCCTTTCACCTTGTTCATATATTCTCTCATTCCAGAGTCTCCTTTCAATTGAAAGAGATTTGCCTCCTGTGCATTTATGCCACATAGGTATTTAAATGTCTATCATATCTCCCCTCTCCTGTCTTTTTTCCAAAGTATACATATTGAGATCTTTTATTGTGTCCCCACATACTTTATGATGAAGACCACAGAGCATTTTAGTAGCCACCCTCCGGGACCGACTCCATCCTGTTTATATCTTTTTGAAGGTGTGGTTTCCAGAAATGTACACAATATTCTAAATAAGGTCTTACCAGAGTCTTATTCAGAGTCATCATCACCTCCTTTTCCCTACTGGCCATTTCTCTCCGTGTGCACCCAAGCATCCTTCTAGATTTTGCCGTCACCTTTTGCACATGTTTGACCACCTTTAAGATCATCACATATGATCATACCCAAGTCTGCTCCTCTTTCATGCAGATAAGTATTTTACCCCATAAACTGTACTGTTTCCTCTGGTTTTTGCAGCTCAAATGCATAACCCTAATTTTTTACCATTAAATCTTAGCTGGCAAATTCCAGACCATTCCTCTATCTTCACCGTCCTTCCTCATGTTATCCACGCCATTAGAGCCTGGTGTCATCCACAAAGAGGCAAACCTTACCAGGCAGTCTTCAGCAATATCGCTTATAAAAATCTTTAAAATAGCTGGCCCAAGAACCGAACCTTGTGGCACACCACTGGTAACATCCTTTTCCTCAGAATGAGCTCCATTTAATGCTACCCACTGTCCTCCTTCAATCCTCCGGGTCCACTCCCGACTCTAAAGAAACATTGAATAGGTCTGCCAGCAGAGCCACTAGAACTTCCCTAAATTCCTTCAGTACCTTTGGATGTATGCCATCCGACCCCCTTGCTTTGTTCACCTTTAGTTTAGTCCAAGGCTGGTGAAAGACAAAGCTGGGCCTGAGAAAACACCCCCGCCCCTCCGGGCCTGCGCACCGTCGCCCCTCTGGGTGGGTACTTTATAAAGGCTAACCTCTTTTTTCCTTACCTTTTAAGCTACTACTTTTGAGAACCAAGGTGGTCTCCTTTTCTTCTTACTTTTATTTACTTTCCTTACAAAAAGGTTTTTTGCCCTTTGTCATGAAACATCTAACCACCCACCTGGGGTTACCCCGCAGCCACTTAGAGGGTCTATTCCTAGCACAGCTCAGGTCCACCTACACCTGCCACTTGTGCTCTACACTAGCACCCTCCTCCCACTGACTGGGTTACAACTGCCTCTGGGCGAGTCTCCCACTCTATCCCCAGTGATTTCTAGGTTACTGGGGCTACACTCCCAGTGGTTCCACAGTTCCCAGAAAGCACTCACAGACCCAACACACAAACCATCAGGATTCTTTATCAGTTCAGACAGACAGTATCAATAAACAATTTTTTATTGTCTTAAAACATATATTGAACAAAGAACAAAAAATTTGCAATCAGCAAACAATTACATGTAACTGAAATATGGATCAATTATAACACTAACTAAACATTTGTTTACTTCCTAAAAAGTACCTGGAAAGATCAGGACATATAGCTGTTCACCAGTTATCAAATATAACTGTTGTATAGGGCTTCAGCAAAGAGCTTTCTCTTTCTCTTCTCCTGGGCTGAAACTGGGGGGGGGGGGGGGGGGGGGGGGGGGGAAACAGTACATTTCAAATGAAAAGATCTCCTGGGCCAATCAGAGCCCAGTAAACAGCAACATTAAAAAAAAAAGCTGGTTACATCACTACAGGCATTTCCTTTATCTATGTTAACTAAAGAAGGGAAAGGTCAGTTCTTTGTAACAGCTTAAAATATAACATGCACCAGCTGCTGGCCAAACTAGAGAAATGCACTTCCAAGATTTAATAAAGGCAGTTTTTTACAGGTTTAAAACTCGCTGTTCTGTCATACCCTTACAAATAGCTTCTTTCAGTTTTGCCCACTGTTTTCCAACTTCTTCCAGATGTTCCCATTTAGACAACAATTCCTTAAAGTAATCTCCCATCTGAACAAAGTTAGTTTTTTTTAAGTCTAGAACTTTCACCACACCTATCTTAATATTAAACCACACCATTTGTGATCACTAGATGCCAGATGATCACCTACTGTAACATCAGAAACACTCTCCCCTTTAGTAAGCACTAAATTCATTATAGTCCCATCCCGTGTGGGTTCCATTGCCAGCTGCTGGAATAGTTCCCCCTGTAGAGAATCCAGGATCTCCTTGCTTCTAAAAGACCCTGCAATAGGGGTACCCCAATCAACATCTGGCATATTAAAATCACCTATTAGTAGAACTTCCCCTTTGCCACCTATATTTTGAATGTTTTCAATTAAATCTCTGTCCAGTTCTTCTGTCTGTGAAGGAGGCCTGTATATCATACCAATGTAAATACATGTGCTATTCCCTCTTTCCAGTTCGATCCACAGTGCCTCTTCCTTATTGTGCAATTGTGTGGGTTTAATATTATGTTTAACATATAATGCTACTCCCTCTCCCTTTCTTCTTACCAGTTATAGCCCATTATAACTATATAACTCTGTGCTCTCATATTTCAGATTTTGTATGGTATTGCCTCTGACTATGTGATTCCCCTTGTTACTTTGCCTTCTTGCAATTCAGTCTTTGGTGTAAGAGACTACCTGTGTCTTCTTTTTCCTACTTCTAAGAAAGTAGTTTTTAAGTCTATCTGTTCAGCTACTTTTTAATAATAAGGTACTAAGTGGTGGAACTCCTTCCAAAAAATATAAGATCCCAAAATGAATACTTGGTTTTTCATAAGTTTTTGAAATATTTCTGTCAATTGATTCTGGTGCTTAGTCTCCCCCCTTTCAGTCTCTCCAGTATGCCTTATTATTGAATGTTATGTATTTATGGTTCTCCTTATTGCTAAGTGTGAGTTTATAAGTTTTATTTCTATTTTGTAATGACTTCTTGAAGAACTTGAAATTGTGCGAGAAAATGTGGGGCATAAATGTCATATATAAATAAATATCCTAGTCATGGTTCTCTGTGAATTATGTCTATGCGATCACCATGAAATCTCAAATCAGCATCTCCCATCACAGCCTTAAGATCTAAAACCTTATTTCCCATACTTTGGGCCTTAGTATATACTGATTTCCAGATGTTGCCCCTTTTTCCCATTTGTGTAGACATATGTAATGGCTCACTTACCTGAGGGCTTGTACTTACTTGGGGGCTTTGATCACCATGTTGCAAAGGTTCCAGTTTAAATCCCTCATCAATAGAACAGACAATCTGCTGCTGAAGACCCTTCTTTGACAGATGGATACCATCTTTGCACCCCATGGTCCCGGAAGCCAAAATGCTGTTGACGACACCATCTACCTAGAAATTAAATGCCAGAGTCCAGACGTGGGTCAACATGCAATCCACCCTGCATTTTTTAGCATCAAATCTAAGCTGCCAAATTCCAGACCATTTCTTTAGCTTCACTAAGTCCTTCCTCATGTTATCCACACCATGTATTCCTAAGTTATCTAAGGTGCTGGAAAAGAAATTAGTGTGAGTGAATAATTTAATATTTTGTCTTTTCAGGTAAGTGAGAATGGAAGATGTTTTAAAGTTAATTAAAGAGTAGACTGTGAGAGATGACCTGCCTTAAGTGTGACTGTGGAAACTTTAATAAGAGAGCAACTAAATAAAACTTGATGCAATTTTTAAAAACCATCAAAAGTCTGATATTATATTCACTTTAAATTAAGCATTATAAAAAAAAACTGTCACCCATGAGAACAAAGACACAGTCAAAAACTTTGCAACAAGGGAGCCCTAATAGATCGGGCCATAGTTGTCAACATTTCAAAATGACTGGGGGTGCCAAACACAATGCAAATCAGCACTCTCTGAGCACAATGAAGGAGCTTGCTCAAAAAAGGAGTGTGCTCCACAGCCACAGAGCTGGATCCTATGGATCTGACACTGGTATATATTTGAGTTTATATACAGGTGACAATAGTGTATACACTAATCTCCTGACAACATTTGTATTTATTTAAAAAATATATATTGATGTCAGGATTCTCTACGGTTGCTAGAATGTATGGGAGTTTGTTTGTAATGAGCAAAAGATGGGAGAGGGGGAATCCAAAGTAAAAAAATAATTAGGAGGTGGGTGGGTAATTTTATAAACCATTTCTTATGTGTACAGCTTGTTCCACATATGGAAATTGGATCTTATTAAACCGTGCAGCCGAATATGCAGGTAAAAGTGAGCATGCTAACAATGTCGCCCATAAATATATGCACACCCTGGTGCACTGATCCCTGGATTCTATATATATATAGCGGAAAGATTATAGTACCAAAATTTGCACATGGCTTACAAGCCAATTAA
Organism: Microcaecilia unicolor; assembly: GCF_901765095.1. NCBI lineage: Eukaryota > Metazoa > Chordata > Amphibia > Gymnophiona > Siphonopidae > Microcaecilia > Microcaecilia unicolor. The sequence continues at coordinate 598,883,244 of NC_044032.1, forward strand.
TTGCAATTAATTGGCAATAATTGAAATTGACATATGCATCTGTCTGTGCCCTTTTCTATAACCCCACGTGCCTAAATCCCCTAGCATGCAACTCAAAAGGGGATGTGGCCATGGAAGTGGCAGAAGCATTCCTAAAAGTTGCACATGGGATTATTGTGTAGCCCCATTTCTGCACCAAAATGCCCGGAGTTGGCATTTACAGCAGGTTTCAGCTGGCATAAATAACGGTTCCCAAATTTTGGAACAGAAATGGGCTCTAAGGGCCTGATGCACAAAGCATACCATGCTTGCAATGTTTGCTTTAGACCAGTTGTAGCCAATCTAAAGCAACTGTTATTTAGTGTCTAATGCACAAAGGGGTTCTGCGTCCATTTTACCATTCACCATAGCAGCTACCAATAACTCTATGCAAATGCATGATAACAAGCTGATCAGTATTAAAATGAACATTCTGAGTGATGCACAGACATTCCCGTGCATCACTCAGAAAGGAGTGCCTTTAATGTGCAAACTTTTATGGCAGGTCTGGAGCTGTTATGGGGAGTAGTCTGGACCCCTGATCCCCACCTTCAAAACTGTAAGGTATCCCTGGTGGTCCAGTGAACCCATTCTTAACCCCTCAAAACCTTGCTATATTCCCTGGTGGTCCAATGGACCCCTTCCCAATCTCCCACACACCTGAAACATCCCCAGAGGTCCAGTGGACCCTTTCTCAACCTCCCCCCTCCACACACCTAAGCATCCCTGGCGATCTGATGGACCCCCCAACCCCCTCAAAATAAATCTCCATGGTGGTCTAGTGGGCCCCAGGTTGAATGGGACCCCCCTAGCCATCACTAAGCCCTGGTGGTGTAGTGGGTTTTCCCTCCACACTCCCAGACCCCTACAAATACCTTGACGTTGGAGACAGGAGGACTGCTTCTTCTCTCCTGCACCCTGTGCCTGCCCACTTCAAAATATCAGCACCCAGTTCCTGCCCAGCATCCTGGAATGCACTGGAAGGGGCCTAAACACCATTTAAGGAAAACTGCTATGGTGCTTAGGCCCCGCCCAGTGCATCCCAGGATGCACTGGGCAGGGACTGGGCACTTAATGTGGGCAGGCCCAGAGGGAGGATGCAGTCCTCCTGCCTCCAACATCAAGTTATATGTAAGGATATGAGGGGGTGGAGGGGAATTCCACTACACCATGAGGGCTTAGTGGTGACTAGGGGGGTTCTGTACAGCTCAGCCTGGCCGGGTCGGGTTAGTAGGTCTGCTAGACCACCATGGAGATTTCACTTGGGGTGTCAGGGGTCTACCGGTCCCCTAAGGTTATTGGGAAGGGGTCCACTGGACCACTGTGGATGTTTAAGGTGTGTGTGTGTGGGGGGGGGGGGGGTTGGGATGGGTCTAGTTACTGGCCATATGCACAAGAGCTATGCCTACCATATAGCTTTTGTGGGCATGCACCAGGAATGTTCAGACCCCTTTACTGACCAATGCACAAAACTAACAGTGTGCATATAATTTGCATGCTGTTAGTGTTGAGCATTGGTTGGTAATTCCAACTCGTTGATGAACTGATGTAACAGCGCCAGAATTTTGTGCATCAGAGCCTAAGTGCTATTGGTATAAACAGCACTCAACCTGGAACACCATGTATAGAATAGTGCTCCATGCTGATTTTTCCTGGTGCGGAAATCTCAACACCATTTATAGAATGCCCCCCTGAGTGGGCAAAGTTGCATTGGGGGTAAAATAATTACCAGATATTTAGACTTTAGGCATTGGATTATGACCTATCTTTTCTAGAAATTTGTATGCTATGAGTAATAAATTGATTTTGTTAGTCAGGGTACACTTCATGTTTTATTTGAAATGATTATATTATAATTGCTTGTAATTCCTGGTTGTGGCTGTTACCTGGTTGTTAGGTACATAAATAAGGGGTATACACATATAAAATAGCACTTAACATTTTGGTTTTGGTATCGTAATTTTTTATCTATTTAGTAAGACTTACTATACCATCTTTAACTGCCACATTGCAGATCAAAGTAGTTCTAAAATCCACATAAAAGAAAAGAACTCCAATATCCATAATAGGAAAGTAAAATCATTATCCAGAATAGACAGAAAACACAGTACATACATAAGAAATCTGAGTACTCGTCCAGGAGAGTAGGGGATGGTAAGCAATAATAAATATCCAGGGTTGCCGAAATTTTAAGAATAGCTAATTTGCTCTGATTTCTACAAATTATATGATAAACGCATAGCAGAATTTTGTAATGTCTGTAGTTATTTGAAAGAATGACTACTCAGTCCTAAATAAACAATATTACAGTAATCTAATCTGTGTTCTGCTTAAAGCACACAGCTGGCTGAAACAATCAGTTATAAACTTTAATTTAAAAATTGGGGGGGGGGGGGGGGGGGGGAGAGATCCTCAGCATTCAAATCTCCACACTTCAAAGGGAAAACAATTGAACATTTGTAGTCATAGGACCAAGAAAAAACCCCCACCCCATAACAATTCATACAAATTGGTGTAAAACCAAACCGGCACAAAAACAGTTTAAACAACTTAGTGCCATTTAACCAGCCAGGTACCATTCCTGGCTGGTTAAATGGTTTGGAATACTGGGGGGATACTTTGCACAACTCGGGTATAAGCATGTTTGAGGGTGGATTTGGGTGGAACAAGGGCATTCACAATTTACATACATCCCTTACATGCAAACTTTTATACTTGTTTCCTAGTAGATGTGAATGTCCATGGCTTCATTTTAGCCCCAATTTTTGTAGCTTTGTGGGGTAGTTTATAAAGGAACATAGGCACATAGGTGTCTATTTGCCCTACAGATCTAAGCAATCTGTTATAACATAGGCAGACCGCACACACTCTACCATTTTGCTCACACACCAAACATTTAATAACCAAATGGAAAGATAGGAATGGGAACAAAAGGCCACAGCTTTATTGATTCACATTTATAGGAACATCCTTGGAAGCAGGGGTGCTAGAGAGAACCGGTTCAGGTTCCTGTGGCTATTTGACTGGTTCCATACCACTGCCAAAAGGAAGCTTCGTCCCCTCTCAGTCCAACCTCCAATCATTGCCGGAGATTCCCGATAATGCAGAGGCTGTTTCCTTCAGCTTGGGAAGTGTGCCAGGAGAGAGGGGTAGCAAGAGCCGAGTGTTCGAACATGGTGCAGTCACGTTATGGGTGGCCTCACTCACACAGAGCTTGCAGACTTTTGTTTACCTTAATAGAATGCACTCAAGGAATTGCATGGGCTTCCTCTCATTTGCCATGCCGGGAATCGCAAGTGCAGCTTTGTAAAAGAGGCCCATAGATAAAATCATTGGTCCTCTGACTTCGTAGACTAACCGTCTTATGTTATGAACTTTTCTGATGCGAAAAATATAAAAAATCAATTTTCATGAATTCCCATCTGGTCAAAATAGAATCTGCAATTATTAACTTATTGGGGAAAAAGTGTTTCTGTTGAGCATCATAACTTTGCTGAGCTGAACACAATCAACTCACCAGCACCCATATCACAAACACGATTGTGTTTCAAGCTTCGCTCTGCATCAGGGTGAAGTCTCTAAAAAAATGACATTTAAAGCTAGACATTATTGCCTCTGATGTGATGGTCTCCTTTTTAAATAAATAAATGAACTGTTTAAGTAGATAATTGCATATATAAAAATCATTTTGAAACTATCAAAAAATCATTTGAAAAACAGCGTTTTGATGAAGAAGACTGTGTTAAAAAATAGGCATAATAGGAATTTTGAAATAGGCACCCTGTTATAAAATTAAAATATTAAGGGTCCTTTTACTAAGGCGCACTAACAGATATAGCGTGGGCTAACAATTAGCATGTGTTAAATGTATGCTGTATGGCATTTAGCGCACACTAAGGAGGGGGGATTCATTGTGGCATTAGGACCATAAAACTCATTATTTGGCCCTTAATTCATGTTATGTGGCCCTAACACTGCTTGACAAAATACTACAGCAAAATGTAAGTCGCCGCAGGTTAGGCAGTAATCCGATGCAAAATATGCAAATACATATCACACAACTTGTGGTGATACACTGCAAGTTGCATCAGGACCAAAAAAGCATGGTCAAATAACCCCATCTTTTTGCTGGGGTTATTTTACCACTGGGGAGCATTGGGCTGCAAAGCCAAGGTCTGATGTTCCCAGGCCAACAGGGTTGGGTCCCCTCCCCCTGATCAATTCCCCCTTCCTAATTAATACCCCCTCTGGCCTCGGACCACCCCTGGGCAAGACACCCTGTGCAATTGCTCCTGCCCTATCTAGTAGTTCTCTCAAGATGGCTCCCCTAGTGTTAGTCTTTCACGAATACATTAGGAGTCAGATTTTCTTATATGGAAATCTGACCCCTAGCGATAGTCTCATGGGCATCCCTCCTGCTCAAAGATCCCCCAGATCCTCAGAAGACCCTCCCCAGACCCTCCCACTGGACCAGCAATGCTGTAAAAGGTATCCAATGCGGGGGATGGGGGCAGGTCCAAGGCCAGAGGGGGTCTTAGGGATCTTAATCAGGAAGGGGGATTGATCAGGGGGAGGGAGACCCAGTCCTGTCGGCCTGGGAACATCAAGTCGCGCTTTTGCGGCCCAATGCTCCTTGTCTTTTTTAGGCAGGATTCAGCAACTTGTAGTACCTGGATCCTGCAGGTTGCTGAATCCCATAGGAGATCAAGGTGCAGTATAAGGTGAATCTTTACAGCATCTTGATGAATCTCCCCTAAATCCATTAGTGTGCTTTAGTAAAAGGACCCTTAAACTTCAAAGATGAAATCAATAAGAGGTAACTCTTTTGAATTCTACTTGCAGGAAATGTGCCTTAATAATTAAAAAAAGTGCTGAACACTAGTCTTGTAAATTTTTGCTTGTTAATGCTAATTCCACTGCCATAACAAACCCATCTAATTAAAATAAATGAAAGCATTATCAAAGTGTTAGTTGAAAGGTTTTTAAAAAATAAAACTAGATGTGTTCTGTGCTTGATCAATTGAAGAATGTGCCCTTGATAACTGGCCTAAGCTACTAGACCTTCTATCTCATGGGCTGAGTGTGCTGCAAAGTGATAAAGGGAAAGGAGATGGGATTTGATATACCGGCGTTCTGTGGTTACAATCAAAGCAGCTTACGTATTGTATACAGGTACTTATTTTGTACCTGGGGCAATGGAGGGTCAAGTGACTTGCCCAGAGTCACAAGGAGCTGCAGTGAGAATCATCAAACCCAGGGGTCCTTTTACTAAGGTGCATGGAAAAATGGCCTGCGCTGGTGTGGACGTGCGCAGGTCCATTTTTCAGCATGCTGCAAAAAGAGGTCTTTTTTTTGGGGCTGAATATGGACGTGCAGCAGAATAAAAATTGGCGAGCGTCCATGTTGGGCCTGAGACCTTACCGAACCCATTGACCTAGCGGTAAAGTCTCAAACATTAACCAGGTGGTAATGCTCTACGTGTCTACAATGCCGATTACCGCCCGGTTAGCGCCAGGAACCGGAAAATTTCCTGTGCACTTAGGGGACACGCATAAAAAATAAAATTACCGCCCGGGCTATGTGGTAGCCGAGCGGTAGTTCAAAATTGACACACATAGGCCATGCGTACACACCTACGTGGCTTAGTAAAAAGGCCCCCCCAGTTTCCCCAGCTGCTGCACTAACCATTAGGCTACACCTCCACTGTCAATACACATTGATGCAAAGTATGAGGAAATGTGCAAGTTCTGATTGATACTGTGATCTGCCAATGAACCTAGATCTGCATTTAGCATCAAGGAAAATGATAATGGCAAGGCCAGCTTCTTCATAGAAAAACCCTCAGCTTATTAGCAAGTCAGTGTACATCATCACCTTCACTATCAACAGCTCTCCACTGAGGACCAGTTTGTCAACAGCTGAAAGCTGTTAAGCAACTGGCACATTTGTACTGTTCTTCAGGAGCAATGGAGGAAGAGAGTTATCAGCCAGTTTAATAGGGGTAACAAAAAGAGAAAGAAAGCAGCACACCATGGACCAGGGGTGTATCTGCGTGGGGCCTCAGGGGCCTGGGCCCCCGCAGATTTTGCCCTGGACCCCCCTACCGCCATCAACCCTCCCCCGCTGCTGTTGCTTACCTTTGCTGGCGGAGGGGCCCCAACCCCCGCCAGCCGAGATCCGCTTCCACCTGCCGCTGCCTTAAAAACTACTTCTTCAGCCGGCGGGGGACCCCAAACCCCCGCCAGCCGCCCCGAGGTGTTTAAAATTCATCTTCGGCCTCCGTGGCCGTGCTGCTGTTGATAGGCGCTGTTGAATCCACTTCGGAGTCTGACGTCGTTGTACGTTGCACGTGCTGCGACGTCAGACTCCGAAGTGGATTCAACAGCGCCTATCAACAGCAGCACGGCCACGGAGGCCGAAGATGAATTTTAAACACCTCGGGGCGGCTGGCGGGGGTTTGGGGTCCCCCGCCGGCTGAAGAAGTAGTTTTTAAGGCAGCGGCAGGTGGAAGCGGAACTCGGCTGGCGGGGGTTGGGGCCCCCCCCCCCGCCAGCAAAGGTAAGCAACAGCAGCGGGGGAGGGTTGGCGGCGGGAGGGGGGTGGAGAGAGTCATTGGTGGCGGTGGGGGCTCTGACAATGGCGGGGGAGGGGGGGTCTGTGGCGGCGGGGGGGGGGGGCTAAAATGTTCCCCCTCCCTCTGGCTCTGGCCCCCCCTACCGCCGGAGTCCAGATACGCCCCTGCCATGGACTACTAACTTAGTAGATGAAGGCAGAAAATAATCAGCTGGCTCATCCAGAGGCTGATGGAGAAAGCCACAGGGTAGAGCTGGCTCAGTGTGTGACTTGTACCATAAAATTAATGATAAAGATGTGACCTCCCCTCCAAGGGTAAAAGTATGTTCTACAGTACCCTATAATTTACCTCGAACATACCTTACCAAAACGGAGGTGGAAATCCAAATATTGTCACTATCTTCCCTTTTCTATTTCTAAAATAGAAAAGTAAATAAATCTAAAGAAATAAATAACTTGTTAAGGCAATAGATAAACCTTTAAATTATATAAATTTATTTAACTCAAACAAATGTAATCCTTGTTAAATTTTGTATGTTTTTTTTTCTCTTATAGACAATCCAGCTGTAACATTTCAGATAAGTATGAAATTTGAGATATGCAAACAAATTTGTACCTAAACACACATTCGATATCAAGAATTGTTTTAAAATTTTCTATTTTGTAAGAACTGATTCTTTGTTTTAAATTTCTTTTCCAGGTTCTTCCAACTACAGCGCAGGTAAGTATGGGATGAAGTGTTTAATAGTCTCTGTTTTTAGCTTTCAGTAACAAGTCTTTTATGTGTCTATCTCTTATATGCGGGGACAGGTAAAGGATATGTATTTCCTCTCCCTTTTTCCAGCTTTCTTGTATCTCTTCAATCTTCACCTTTCTTTTATCGTTGGGTACTGTTTTGTGATGATAGCAGGAACAAGAACCACTTCCGGAGTACCTACTACCCTAATCTTTAAAAAACTCAAAAAACCCTAAATTCTAACTATTATAGAAGGTCAAGCAATTATAGATGATGACTATTGCAGTACTTTTCTATCTAACTTTCTCAAATAAAAAAATGAATACTACTACTACCACTATTAATAGCATTTATGTAGCGCTACCAGACACACGCAGTGCTGTACATTTGATAATTCTTAAATCCTATACTTTCCCTCCCAAAATTAATTAATCAAAATAATAGTGTGAGATAATTTTCTTCCAAACTCAGATTTACTGAGCATGTAAAGGTCTTTAGAATCAAAATAGCTCTCTGTTAATTTACATACACAGCAATTTAAGTTCAGTGTAATACATATATATATTTTCCTTTGTACATTTAATCATCCAATTTGCAGTTCTATAGGGAATTTTCAGTTTAGAATCCCTCAGAAAACCTATTAGGTTTAATAGAATGAAATGTGCAGCTCAGTCAGCACCTTCCTTAAAATAATAAGGGTGACTATCTATCTATCAGCTGAACCCATTCTGTCAGCCTACCACATCATTAATATTTTAGTCTGATTTATTAAGCTACTTTATTTCTAGAATTGTAGTTTTATCAAGCAGCAGTCAGACAACACTCTATAAGCCTTTAAAATCACGGCAGGCTTTTAAAATTTAAGTAATTAACTTTAGTCACACCTTTCACTCACACCCAGCCCTTAAAACACTCAAAATCTGTTTTTTAAAACAGATTTTCTAACACAGCTGACCACAGACCTCTAACATAGGTCAGTTCAGCGTCTATCTTACCTCCCAACTGCCACATTACAACGTTAAGAACCCTAACCATGTCATACATGGCACAAGGCCAGCATGAGCCCCTGCACTAACACCAGCCAAACAAACCACCCTAAGCACCCATTTTACATTACTTTTACAACATTTCCAGCAACACACAGCACTTTACACACATTTAAATAAACTTTCCATACCTTATTTAAAGTCTGGAGGTGTTTATTTTTCAATTTTCCCTCTGTACGCAACTGCTGCACTCCTCGGCACGAGCCAGCATCTGGCTCGTGCTGTCAGCTGTCTCTCCCCTTCTTGTGGCTTCCCCTCAGTGCGTGCCATCCAACTGTACGCCCACCAACATATGGAAAATAAAAACGCCGGAGAAGTGCACAGGAGCACTTCTCCCTTCTATGTTTGTCCCACGCCGGGTTCTCCCTTCTCTTCAGAATTGGCTCTGCTCATTAAAAAGAGCTGGTTCCCTTTAACATAAGGAATCCCCAGGCCCTGCATCAAAACATGCGACTGACATCATCATGCCAACGTCAGACGCCGACGCAGGGCCAATCAGAGCCCCAGACTCCTCCCGGACTTTCCTCCTCCACCCCTGCCAACAAAACAGCTGACCCACGCTGCTCCGATACCACTGGCACAGCACTGGCCACTGCAGGCGTCAGACCCCTTCCCAGCCTGCCCCCAGATCGCCACCTCGGCCCCTTTTACCCTCCTTAAAAAACTGTGCCGCCTGAACAAACGCAGCTGAAACCCCCCCCCCCCCCCCACCGGATTTGCTGACATTGACCACGCAGCAGCCAACGCCGCCCCGATCCCGGCACAGACAAGGTATTTATTTTTTTAATGTTTAACCCCTTAGGGTTACAAAAATTTCCACCATGGAGTACTAACACAGTAGATGATGGCAGAAAATAATCAGCTAGCTCATCCAGAGGCTGAAGGAGAAAGCCACAGGGTAGAGCTGGCTCAGTGTGCAACTTGTACCATAAAATTAATGATAAAAATTTCCATTGTTGTGTAGTAAGCAAATTACTGTCGTGTTAAAAATGTAATCTGCGGCACATTGCCAAATCTTCCCTTTTCTGTTGGTGCATGAGTGGTAATTGGCTCATGCACTGACAGAAAGGATGACATTTTTTTTTTTTTTTTAAAGCTGCTGGTTAGCACTGAATAACTTACCCATCCACAATTACTATATACAGACAAGTAGCTTCATTAGGTTTTGTGACCCCTGAGGCAGGAAGCCTTCCGCTGAAATACAGGCCCATGTGAGGTCTTTCACTGTGGTGCCTAATAAAGTGTTTGAACTTGAATCCTCCTGGCTTGAGAGTTGTGTGTCCCCCTTTGCTTTCTTCTTGATTCCTCCTGTATTCCATAAAGGGCATACTTCTGTTTCCTGAGCTGACAGAAAGGGTGGCATTTTTTTTTAAAAAGTTGCTGGTCTGCGCCCTAACCTACCTTTCTGCACTGTTCCCTGAATCCCTAGTAGTCTAGCTCCCACTTCCCCCCACCCCAACATAAAATAAAAATCTCTGGTAGTCTAGTGGTCCCCCAAACCCAATCCGAACCCTCTCTTCCCCTAACATTAAGATAATATCTGGTAATTTAGTTGCCCCCCCCCCCAACCTGAATCTCCTCACTACTTAAAAAAAATTCTGTGGTGTCTAGTAGCACCCCCTTATCCCCTGACCCAACCCCCTCTAACAGCAAATGAGGATCATAAGATTAAATTGCCCAGTTGTATTCCTGTTGCTACTCCATAGACTCCAGTTGATTTCCCCTCACTTTTTAAAATGAGGATCCTTTGTGTACTTCCCATGCTTTCTTGAATTTTGTTATTTCTTTTGTCTTCTCTTCTTCCACTGGGAGGTTGTTCTGTGCATCTACCACTCTTCTCATGAAGAAATATTGTCTGATGTTGCTCCTGAGTCTACCTCTTGGAGTTTCATAGCATGAGTCACTACCTATTCAAATATGATCTTCAGGTGCTTTATGTTGTTCATCCCATTGCTATTAATTTACTACCCCTCAATTCCTGTCCTTCTGCTGTAGCCCATTGGCTGGACTCTAATCATCTCAAGTTCAGTCTTGCAAAATACATTTAATATTTGGTTGTACCACGGAAAAATGGTATATCAAGAACCACACAAACAAATGTTTAGTTATATGGGTTACGGAGCATATTTTCATACCTTTTTATCGCACCATTTATCAATGGCATAGCTATGCCTTTTCAGAAATCTCAATGGATAACGGGGCTCCTTTTTCACCCTTGGCTCTTTTTTCTCTCAGGTCCTTGTTAGACAGAAAAGACATAGAGGGACATTTTCGATATGACGTCTAAGTCTGACTTTGAACATTTTGCAAAAAAATGTCCAAAATCTAAATAGGAAAGAAGGTATTTAAAAAAAAAAAAGGTTCATCTTTTTTTTTTGTTTGAAAATACTGTTTTGAACAAGGTTTTGTGATTTGAACGTTTTGTTTTTATGGTCCATTTTCAACCAAAAAAAAAAAACCCCATCCAAGTGAAAAACGCCCAAATCAAGCCATTGGGATGTAGGATAAGCCAGCATTTTTATTAGACTGGCATCCCAGAAAAGCAATAGGGCACCCTAGGGGGCACTGCAGTGGACTTCATAAAATGCCCACGGGTACGCATCTCACCATTGCTTCCTTATCTTGTCTGCTGAGCCCCCCCAAAACCCACTACCCCCAACTGTACACCACTACCAGAGCCCTTATGGGTGAAGGGGACACCTATATTTGGGTACAGTGGGTTTATGGTGAGTTTTGGAGGGCTCACAGTTTCCTCCACAAGTGTAACAGGTAGGGAGAGGTAGGCGCCTGGGTCCACCTCTCTGCAGTGGACTGTACCCACCACTAGACTACTCCAGCGACCTACATGCTGTTCTAATGGACCTGAGTATAATACCTGAGGCTGGCATAGAGGCTGGCAAGTAATGTTTTTCATCACATTTTTGGGGGGTGTGAAGGGGTTAGTGACCACTGGGGGAATAAGGGGAGGTCATTCCTGATTCCCTCCAGTGGTCATCTGGTTATTTAGGGCACCTTTTTGTGCCTTATTCGTTATAAAAACAGGTCTTGCTCAAAACGTCTTAGTTTTAGTCCTGGACAGTTTTGTTTTGTTCCATTATGGTTCAAAAATGTCAAAGTCTTAGGAACGCCCAAGTCCCAGCCTGAATATGCCCCTGACATGCCCCCTTGAGATTTGGACGCACTTCTGACAGACTTCTTAGAAAAACATCTAAAAATAGGTTTTAAAAATACTGATTTGGATGTTTTTGTGAGAAAAATGTCCAAATGCTGCTTTGTGCCACTTTTTAGACTCTGTTCTGTGTTGAAATGAGCCCGCTAGTCATGTTGCTCCATGCATTTGTTGTTTCTCATATTCATTAATGGGGATAATGCTCTAACAGTTCACTAGCATCTTCAGTGTGTCCAAATACTGCCATACACCCAGTATGTTTTTACTAGCAAAAAAGGTGCCAGTACTCAAATGCTAGGCCACCCTTCAGGAGTGAGGTGATCACTGAGGGATCCACCCCACAATAGCCAGGCCCCCTGTAACCAGTCACAGAATCTATGAGAAGGTAGAATTGGTGTGTAGAACCTGAGCTCTTTCATTAAAACTTGGGGACCATGGGTCAAATTTAGCAGACAATGGAAAAGGTGCCGGTACTCAGTACCCCCAAATACCCCCTCAAAAAAGCCCTGCATACACCTCATATATGATTTCAAATCCACTGACCATGTGATTCCATCTCAGAGAGGCCCACTGGCTTCCAGTGTCATTTAGAATAAAGTCTAAAGTGCTTTTGGATGATATACAGAAACCGGTCCACGCTTTAATAGTATTTCACATAAGCTATTGTAATTCATTATATATCAAGTCTAAGAATTACTTATGTGGAATACAACTTTTACAAAAAACATGGCCACGAAGGTACTTTTGTACAAATCCAAATTTGATATTGCTAAATCCCTTCTGAAATCCTTGCACTGGCTACCTGTGGCTGCAAGAATTGAATTTAAAGCTTTAGGCCGAGTATTTAAAACTTTATATGGTCAAAGTCTGCTATACATGACTACTTTATTACATTTGAAAACAGCTCATAGTTCCAGTCAAACAACCCAAGTAAATAAATTACAGTTTCTGGCACCTAAATCCCTGAGGGTAAAATCCTCATGCAAAAAAAAACTGTTGAGTTTTGCTGTGGAAGAGTAGCCTAGTGGTTAAAGCACCAGTCGTGCTATTCAGAGGTAACCAGTTCAAATCCCACTGCTGCTCCTTGTGATCTTGGGCAAGTCACTTAACCTTCTATTGCTTCAAGTACAAAATGAGATTGTGAGCCCTCCAGGGTCAGAAAAAAATACCCACTGTACCTGAATGTAACTCACCTTGAGCTACTACTGAAAAAGGTGTGAGCAAAATCTAAATAAATACTCTAGCTGTGTGGAATTCTCTCCAAATGTTAGACTTGAATAAAAAATTCTTGAATATCTAATGTTTTTTGTACTTTATTCAATTTCTTTAGCATGATTTATAATGTAATTCAAGAGCAATGTTCTTTCCTCTTTTTTAAAAACTGTAAACCATTCTGAACTATTGGTTGAAATGGTATATAAAGCAAAGATACTTAACCTGGTGTTCTCCAAGGACAGCAGGCGGCTTATTCTCATTTGTGGGTGATGTAATCTGATGGAGCCCCGGTGCGGAAGCTGAATTGCTAGCACTAAAGAAAGTTCTAGCAGCATTCCACTGTGCATGCGCTGGTGCCTTCCTGCCTGATGCTTGAGCGCAGGTCCCTCAGTCAGGTGAAAAGCATACAGAGCACAAAGAAAAACAACTCCTAATGGAGGTGGAAGCGTATGTGAGAATAAGCGGCCTGCTGTCCTCGGAGAACACCAGCTACAGATAAGTATCTTTACTGTCTCCAAGGACAAGCAGGCCACGTTATTCCCACATATGGGAATCCCTAGCTACCTGGCTCATCAAAAGCAAGAAAGCTAGGATAATGGAGTCTGGACATGTTGAGACTAAATTTCCAATCAAACTTAAATTATATATATACTCGTTGTATAGTTGCAGCCTGAAACAGAAAAAACAGGGCCCAAGAGGATAAAATAATGAGCCTTAAGACCTGCTTTAAATTGAGGTAATGGTTGTTCAGTACGTAGATGCTTAGGCAAGGAATTCCAGAGCAGAAGGGCAAAATCATAAAAAGAAGTGTGAATGGACTCATGATGTGTCCTTGAAGCAGGTGGCATAGATGATAGATTATAATCTTGTGAATGAAAAGCATAAAATGGAACACTGGGTATGTAAGGAATGCAGGACAGGGATGATATGTTCTTTAATTTTTTGCCCCCAGTTAAAAGATGAGCAGCCATATTTTGAACCTGCTAAAAGCCCCAAGAACATTGAGATAGAATAGACCATATGCTGTAGCACTACATGAAAATAATCTATAAAATAATTTATAGACAGATTAGAATTTATATACACAGCAATCTTAACTTGTTAAATGATTTCTTGGCTAACTATTGAACGTGAGACTTAAGGGCCTTTGACTAAAGAGCGTTAGAATCTGGGATAAGTATGTTTTAATGTGAGACTTTCCCATGCACTAAGCACAGATTTAATGTAGCTGCATTTAGGGATAGTTTTTTTGTTTAATTTTGCAGGTCCCAGGCTAATTTTTCCATTGCAAAAACTTAACATGGGAGCACTTACCGCTCTCTACTTAGAAGGCTCCTACATCCTATTTAGGAAGTGCCAATGATCCCGTTTTAATTCAGCATTAGCCAGTTGGTGCATACTAATGTGACCGTGCTAACTATTAACACTTCCACACTCCTTCTCCTCCCATGGCATGCCTTCTTAAAAAAATATATAATAATTACAACAAGTAACTAATGCATACTTAGCACACACTAACAGGCAAATTACCACAATACACTTAAACGTGTTTTGCAGTAGTCTGTTTTTCACATGCTAAGCATGTCTTAGGTCTTAACACCCTTTAGTAAAAGGGTCTGTTAAACATCATGGGGCCCTTTTACTAAGCTGTGCTAAAAGGTGGCCTGTGCTATAACTAGCATGTAGCTTTCCTTGTGCACTGAGGCCACTTTTAGTGCAGCTGTAAAATGGCAGATTTTTTATTTCTTCTATTAATGGCCACTAAATCAGGGGCGTAGCCACGGGTGGGCATGGGCGGGCCTGAGCCCGGCCACTTTTCCTCCAGGCCCACCCATCTGTGATCCCACATCTCCACCTTTGTTCCGGAGCGCTGAAATTTGAAGCAGCGCTGCGCCACTCAGTTTGCCTCGCTCGACAACACCAGTCATAGAGCCGCCACTTCAGTTCAGCTTCAGCCAACATAAGAAGAAAAACAAGCGCGGGGCCGTGCCGCTGCAGGCATGCGCTGTCGGCTCTGCCTGTCCTCTGCCCCCGGAATGGGAAATTGACGTCAGCATGGGGCAGAGGATGGGAGAGCCAACAGCGCATGACTGAAGGCTGCTGCGGGCGGCCCCGCGCTTGTTTTTCTTCTTGTGTTGATGACGCTGCTGCTGCTCCTGTTTCAGAGGGCCAGAGAGTGAGAGAGGAAACGTGGTTGGTAGGGGAAGGGTGTCCGAGAGAGCAGAGGGGAGAGAAAAAAAAGAAGATGACGCTGGAGAGTACAGAGAAAGATGGGGAAAGAGGGGACATGGAAAAGAGCAGGGGAGAGAAAGAGGGGAGAGCCAGAGAGAGATGGAAACAACAGGGGAGAACCAGAGAAAGGGAACATGGAAAAGAGCAGGGGAGAGCCAAAGAGAGATAGGGGGAGAAAGAGGGGACATGGAAAAGAGCAGGGGAGAGACAGGCTGCTGGGGAGAAGAAAGGGGAACAAAGGGGATACTCTGACTGGTCAGATGGAGAGACAAAGAGGAGAAATGCTGAATAAAAGGAAGGGTGAAAGAGGAAAAATACTAGAAGGGGCAGAAAGAGGGAAGATGCTAGATGGAAGAGGGGTACATAGAGAGAGAGAGAGAGAGAGAGAGAGAGAGACAGATGAATAGCAAGATGGGGGAGAGGAGGGGACATGGAAAATGGCAGGAGAAAGAGAGAGAAGCTGCTGGAGAGAACTGGGGGAGACCTTAGCTGGTCAAAAGGAGAAATGCTGGATGAAAGGAGGGAGAAAGAGGGAAAATGCTGGAAGGAGGGAGCAGAAAGAGGGAAGACGCTGGATGGAAGTGTAGGAAGAGAAAGAGGAAAGCCACTGGTAGGTTTGGGGGGGGGGGGGAAAGAGAGGGCATGCTGAATGGAAAAGGGTAGAGAGATAACTGTCTAGAAGGAAGGGGAGATTGAGGGAGACAATGGATGGAAGGATTGGGAGAGGGTAATGGGTGGAAGGATGGAGAGAGAAAGCGAATGCTACATACCTGTAGAAGGTATTCTCCGAGGACAGCAGGCTGATTGTTCTCACTGATGGGTGACGTCCACGGCAGCCCCTCCAATCGGAATCTTCACTAGCAAAAGCCTTTGCTAGCCCTCACGCGCCGATGCGCACCGCACATGCGCGGCCGTCTTCCCGCCCGAAACCGGCTCGTGCCGGCCAGTCTCATATGTAGCAAGACAAAGACTAGGGAAGACACAACTCCAAAGGGGAGGCGGGCGGGTTTGTGAGAACAATCAGCCTGCTGTCCTCGGAGAATACCTTCTACAGGTATGTAGCATTCGCTTTCTCCGAGGACAAGCAGGCTGCTTGTTCTCACTGATGGGGTATCCCTAGCCCCCAGGCTCACTCAAAACAACAACCATGGTCAATTGGGCCTCGCAACGGCGAGGACATAACTGAGATTGACCTAAAAAATTTACCAACTAACTGAGAGTGCAGCCTGGAACAGAACAAACATGGGCCTAGGGGGGTGGAGTTGGATTCTAAACCCCGAACAGATTCTGAAGCACTGACTGCCCGAACCGACTGTCGCGTCGGGTATCCTGCTGCAGGCAGTAATGAGATGTGAATGTGTGGACAGATGACCACGTCGCAGCTTTGCAAATCTCTTCAATAGTGGCTGACTTCAAGTGGGCTACCGACGCTGCCATGGCTCTAACATTATGAGCCGTGACATGACCCTCAAGAGCCAGCCCAGCCTGGGCGTAAGTGAAGGAAATGCAATCTGCTAGCCAATTGGATATGGTGCGTTTTCCCACAGCCACTCCCCTCCTGTTGGGATCAAAAGAAACAAACAATTGGGCGGACTGTCTGTTGGGCTGTGTCCGCTCCAGATAGAAGGCCAATGCTCTCTTGCAGTCCAATGTGTGCAGCTGATGTTCAGCAGGGCAGGAATGAGGACGGGGAAAGAATGTTGGCAAGACAATTGACTGGTTCAGATGGAAGTCCGACACAACATTTGGCAAGAACTTAGGGTGAGTGCGGAGGACTACTCTGTTATGATGAAATTTGGTATAAGGGGCCAGGGCTACCAGGGCCTGAAGCTCACTGACTCTACGAGCTGAAGTAACTGCCACCAAGAAAATGACCTTCCAGGTCAAGTACTTCAGATGGCAGGAATTCAGTGGCTCAAAAGAAGGTTTCATCAGCTGGGTGAGAACGACATTGAGATCCCATGACACTGTAGGAGGCTTGACAGGGGGCTTTGACAAAAGCAAACCTCTCATGAAGCGAACAACTAAAGGCTGTCCTGAGATCGGCTTACCTTCCACACGGTAATGGTATGCACTGATTGCACTAAGGTGAACCCTTACAGAGTTGGTCTTGAGACCAGACTCAGACAAGTGCAGAAGGTATTCAAGCAGGGTCTGTGTAGGACAAGAGCGAGGATCTAGGGCCTTGCTGTCACACCAGACGGCAAACCTCCTCCACAGAAAGAAGTAACTCCTCTTAGTGGAATCTTTCCTGGAAGCAAGCAAGATGCGGGAGACACCCTCTGACAGACCCAAAGAGGCAAAGTCTACGCTCTCAACATCCAGGCCGTGAGAGCCAGGGACCGGAGGTTGGGATGCAGAAGCGCCCCTTCGTCCTGTGTGATGAGGGTCGGAAAACACTCCAATCTCCACGGTTCTTCGGAGGACAACTCCAGAAGAAGAGGGAACCAGATCTGACGCGGCCAAAAAGGAGCAATCAGAATCATGGTGCCTCGGTCTTGCCTGAGTTTCAACAAAGTCTTCCCCACCAGAGGTATGGGAGGATAAGCATACAGCAGACCCTCCCCCCAATCCAGGAGGAAGGCATCCGATGCCAGTCTGCCGTGGGCCTGAAGCCTGGAACAGAACTGAGGGACTTTGTGGTTGGCTTGAGATGCGAAGAGGTCGACCAAGGGGGTGCCCCACACCTGGAAGATCTGTCGCACTACACGGGAATTGAGCGACCACTCGTGAGGGTGCATAATCCTGCTCAACCTGTCGGCCAGACTGTTGTTTACGCCTGCCAGATATGTGGCTTGGAGCACCATGCCGTGACGGCGAGCCCAGAGCCACATGCTGACGGCTTCCTGACACAGGGGGCGAGATCCGGTGCCCCCCTGCTTGTTGACGTAGTACATGGCAACCTGGTTGTCTGTCTGAATTTGGATAATTTGGTGGGACAGCCGATCTCTGAAAGCCTTCAGAGCGTTCCAGATCGCTCGCAACTCCAGAAGATTGATCTGCAGATCGCGTTCCTGGAGGGACCAGCTTCCTTAGGTGTGAAGCCCATCGACATGAGCTCCCCATCCCAGGAGAGACGCATCCGTGGTCAGCACTTTTTGTGGCTGAGGAATTTGGAAAGGACGTCCCAGAGTCAAATTGGACCAAATCGTCCACCAATACAGGGATTTGAGAAAACTCGTGGACAGGTGGATCACGTCTTCTAGATCCCCAGCAGCCTGAAACCACTGGGAAGCTAGGGTCCATTGGGCAGATCTCATGTGAAGGCGGGCCATGGGAGTCACATGAACTGTGGAGGCCATGTGGCCCAGCAATCTCAACATCTGCCGAGCTGTGATCTGCTGTGATGCTCGCACCCGCGAGACGAGGGACAACAAGTTGTTGGCTCTCGCCTCTGGGAGATAAGTGCGAGCCGTCCGAGAATCCAGCAGAGCTCCTATGAATTCGAGTTTCTGCACTGGGAGAAGATGGGACTTTGGATAATTTATCACAAACCCCAGTAGCTCCAGAAGGCGAATAGTCATCTGCATGGACTGCAGGGCTCCTGCCTCGGATGTGTTCTTCACCAGCCAATCGTCGAGATATGGGAACACGTGCACCCCCAGTCTGCGAAGTGCCGCTGCTACTACAGCCAAGCACTTTGTGAACACCCTGGGCGCAGAGGCGAGCCCAAAGGGTAGCACACAGTACTGGAAGTGACGTGTGCCCAGCTGAAATCACAGATACTGCCTGTGAGCTGACAGTATCGGGATGTGTGTGTAGGCATCCTTCAAGTCCAGAGAGCATAGCCAATCATTTTCCTGAATCATGGGAAGAAGGGTGCCCAGGGAAAGCATCCTGAACTTTTCTTTGACCAGATATTTGTTCAGGGCCCTTAGGTCTAGGATGGGACACATCCCCCCTGTTTTCTTTTCCACAAGGAAGTACCTGGAATAGAATCCCAGCCCTTCCTGCCCGGATGGCACGGGCTCGACCGCATTGGCGCTGAGAAGGGCGGAGAGTTCCTCTGCAAGTACCTGCTTGTGCTGGAAGCTGTAAGACTGAGCTCCCGGTGGACAATTTGGAGGTTTTGAGGCCAAATTGAGGGTGTATCCTTGCCGGACTATTTGAAGAACCCACTGATCGGAGGTTATGAGAGGCCACCTTTGGTGAAAAGCTTTCAACCTCCCTCCGACTGGCAGGTCGCCCGGCACTGACACTTGGATGTCGGCTATGCTCTGCTGGAGCCAGTCAAAAGCTCGTCCCTTGCTTTTGCTGGGGAGCCGAGGGGCCTTGCTGAGGCGCACGCTGCTGACGAGAGCGAGCGCGCTGGGGCTTAGCCTGGGCCGCAGGCTGTCGAGAAGGAGGATTGTACCTACGCTTACCAGAAGAGTAGGGAACAGTCTTCCTTCCCCCAAAAAATCTTCTACCTGTAGAGGTAGAGGCTGAAGGCTGCCGGCGGGAGAACTTGTCGAATGCGGTGTCCTGCTGGTGGAGCTGCTCTACCACCTGTTTGACTTTCTCTCCAAAAATATTATCCGCACGGCAAGGCGAGTCCGCAATCCGCTGCTGAATTCTATTCTCCAGGTCGGAGGCACGCAGCCATGAGAGTCTGCGCATCACCACACCTTGAGCAGCGGCCCTGGACGCAACATCAAAGGTGTCATACACCCCTCTGGCCAGGAATTTTCTGCACGCCTTCAGCTGCCTGACCACCTCCTGAAAAGGCTTGGCTTGCTCAGGGGGGAGCGCATCCACGAAGCCCGCCAACTGCCGCACATTGTTCCGCAAGTGTATGCTCGTGTAGAGCTGGTAGGACTGAATTTTGGCCACGAGCATAGAAGAATGGTAGGCCAACCTCCCAAAGGAGTCCAAGGTTCTAGAATCCTTGCCCGGGGGCGCCGAAGCATGCTCCCTAGAACTCTTGGCCTTCTTTAGGGCCAAATCCACAACTCCAGAGACGTGAGGCAACTGAGTGCGCATCAGCTCTGGGTCCCCATGGATCCGGTACTGGGACTCAATCTTCTTGGGAATGTGGGGGTTAGTTAATGGCTTGGTCCAGTTTGCCAGCAATGTCTTTTTTAGGACATGATGCATGGGTACTGTGGACGCTTCCTTAGGTGGAGAAGGATAGTCCAGGAGCTCAAACATTTCAGCCCTGGGCTTGTCCTCCACAACCACCGGGAAGGGGATGGCCGTAGACATCTCCCGGACAAAGGAAGCGAAAGACAGACTCTCGGGAGGAGAAAGCTGTCTTTCAGGAGAGGGAGTGGGATCAGAAGGAAGACCCTCAGACTCCTCGTCAGAGAAATATCTGATGTCTCCCTCTTCTTCCCACGAGGCCTCACCCTCGGTGTCAGACACAAGTTCACGAACCTGTGTCTGCAACCATGCCCGGCTCGACTCCGTGGAACCACGGCCACGGTGGGAGCGTCGAGAGGTAGACTCCCTCGCCCGCACCGGCGAAGCTCCCTCCGCCGACGCAGTCGGGGAGCCTTCCTGGGAGGCGACCGCAGTCGGTACCACACGCGGCACCGACGCCGGAGACCTCACCCCGGGCGATGGACCAGCCGGCGCCTCGCTCGACGGTACCGGAGGCGCAAGCACCCCCGGTACCGGAGGGGTAGGGCGCAACAGCTCTCCCAGGATCTCTGGGAGAACGGCCCGGAGGCTCTCGTTCAGAGCGGCTGCAGAAAAAGGCATGGAGGTCGATGCAGGCGTCGATGTCAGAGTCTGTTCCGGGCGTGGAGGCTGTTCTGGGCTGTCCAGAGTGGAGCGCATCGACACCTCTTGAACAGAGGGTGAGCGGTCCTCTCGGTGCCGATGCCTGCTGGGTGCCGACTCCCTCGGCGACCCAGAGCTCTCGGTGCCGACACGGGAAGGGGAACGGTGTCAATGCTTCTTCGATTTTTTGGAGCGAAGCACGTCACCGGCGCTTCCCGGCACCGACGAGGAGGACGTAGAATCCAACCGTCTCTTCCTCGGGGCCGAGACCGAAGAGGGTCGGTCTCGGGGGGGGCTGTACCGCAGGAGCCCTCAGGGTAGGGGGAGACCCACCCGAAGGCTCACCGCCACCAGCAGGGGAATGGACAGCCCTCACCTGCACTCCAGACGAAGCACCACCGTCCGACGACATCAGCAGACGAGGTCCCGGTACCACCGACGTCGACACAGTCGTCCGATGTCTCAGCGCCAATGCAGAGGGTCGATGCCTCGATACACTCGATGCACTGGCGGCCGAGGATGAAGGTCTGGACGCTGGAGATGTCGATGCACTCGATACCCCCGGTGCCGATGCCGACGAAGAGCCCGAGAACAAAATGTTCCACTGGGCTAACCTCGCTACCTGAGTCCGCTTTTGTAAAAGGGAACACAGACTACAGGCCTGAGGGTGGTGCCCAGCCCCCAGACACTGAAGACACGACGCGTGCCTGTCAGTGAGCGAGATTACCCGGGCGCACTGGGTGCACTTCTTGAAGCCGCTGGAAGGCTTCGATGTCATGGGCGGAAAAATCACGCCGGCGAGATCAAAACTCAAAATGGCGAAAATTGGCACCACAAAAATAGGTAGAAGAAAATTTCGACCGAGGCCTAACTAAGGCCTACCCCGACGATGAAAGAAAACTTACCGGGGCGAAAAGCTCGAAATACGGGAAGGGAAAACCAAAAAGTATCTTCCCAAAACACTTTTCAAACTTTCTTTGAAAGAACGAGTCGAAAACGACGCGCGAGGTCAACTTTCCGGGGCACGAACGGCGAAACATGACCGTACCGAGCACGGACAAAAGAAGACTGGCCGGCACGAGCCGGTTTCGGGCGGGAAGACGGCCGCGCATGCGCGGTGCGCATCGGCGCGCAAGGGCTAGCAAAGGCTTTTGCTAGTGAAGATTCCGATTGGAGGGGCTGCCGTGGACGTCACCCATCAGTGAGAACAAGCAGCCTGCTTGTCCTCGGAGAAAGAGGGATGACACTGGATGGAAGGGTAGGAGAGAAAGAGGGAAGGGCACCCGCTCAGCTGCCAGTCCAGGACTCCAGTCCAGCCCACCACCATCATGTGCATGCCATGCAGTGCACATTTTACAGGAGGGTTGCGGAGTGGAGGTGAGGAGCACCAGCCTGGCCCTGGAAGGTTCTTCTTCATGATTCGACATTATTTTGAGGTGAGCCCAGCAGCAATAGGAGCCGGTAATAAAAATTTAATTACTTTTTTTTAATCATAATTTTTAACATTGTGTGACATGTGCTATGTAATTTTTTAAAAATTGAGCTAGCTGGGGCCTGCTGCCTGCCTGGGGCTGGTGGTCACTATTAAAATTTATTGTTAGGGAATTTCTGGGTGGGGATGGGCTCCTCATTGCCTTGGGTAATATGGGTGGGCACTATATATATATATATATATAGTGCCCACCCATATTAGCTCTGGGCCCAGCCAAAATATCAGGTCTGGCTACGCCACTGCACTAAATAAGTGTTGATAAGAGCTCATGCGCTAATGGCCACACACTAATTAGTGCACGAGCTCTTACTTACACCTACTTAGTAGGTAGACAGGGCTTATGCATTAAATATACGCTAACCAAATAGCACTAGCATGCATACTTTTTTGCTCTCAAACACATCCCAGTGCTAGAAAGTAAAAAGTATTTTTAGCACATAGGACATGTGCACAGATGCCAACACTATTGCGTGATGCTTGAGCAAACCCCATTGTACTGCATTTTCCCGCATGAAGACCCACATACAACTTATTACATGGGCAAACAATGCAATAAACAACAACGTCTGATATACAGGATGTATTCAGTTTATGTGTTAGGATCCACAAAAAACTGTGTCTGAATCATCATCTCACAAGCTACTCATTCACCACATTGTGAATGACCAGTCTGGTTGGTGGACATCCAAGGTACCTCCTTCTTTGGAAGTTCAGAAGGACTCAACAGTTCTTTAAGGTTTTTAGCATGAGTTTATGCAAACAGAATAGTAGTACTTGAAGAAGCTAGGTGGGCAATCAGAATACCTCAATGCTTCCTAATGGCTCCAACAACAGTTGGAGTTATAGAAGTATATCGGACCACCCAAGTCAGTATATCATCATTACCTTGTTCTTTTCTTTGTAGTTGTAACAATAACTCTCTGTTGTTAAATTTTGCTTGCTGATATGCATTACACAACTGGCTTCGGATATCTGCGGTTCAAAAGTCTTTCTTGTAATTCTCTTGCTCATCTCCTGAAATCATTATCTTCTGAGTATAAATGCCAATAGCATAAGAACTGGGAAAAAGGAAGGCTGTCCTTCAACAACCTTAGATAATCTAGGAAAGCATTCCTATCCATTGACTTGCAGTAGACAGTTGTTGAGAATCTATCCAAATCCTTCTTAACCCACTCATCGAAAAATGGTAGAGCTGAAAAATCCAAATGCACTGTAAATTTCAATTTCTCATGGCTAGCATTTTAAAAATCCACAAATTCCATCAAGTCATGTTGTGAACCACTCCAGAGCAGAAATACATCAGTGATGAATCTAACCCACAATTTAACATGAGCTGGCTTGCTAGAGGGGTGAACAAAATGCAGTTAAAAAAAAAACTTACAAACAAGTTGGCCACTGATGGTGCCATAGTAGCCCCATCCTGACACCCAAAATTTGTTGGAACATACGTCCATCTTATTGAAAAAGAAATTTCATAGCTAAGATTTCATAGCTAACCTGCCCGATCTTGCAGGTTTTCGACTGTTTTATCGTCTTTTTGAATTTATTTTTTTGTTTTAGTTGTTGTTGGTTGCCTTTCTTATGTGTATTTTTTTGTATCCCACATAGATCAGCATTGCTGGATGTATGGTCTATAATGAATGAATGAATGAATAAATAAATAAATAAATTAAGGGGCCCTTTTAAAAAGTGGCAGTAAGCACTAATTTGTGCTTGCCGCATGCTAAAAAGTCATTACCACAGGATGTGATCAGGCATCCTGCAGTAATTCTGAGATCTGTGCCCACCAATCCTGTGCTAAAAAAAGTATTTTTAGCATGGGGATGGGTTTGGGGGCGGAGAGTACTCATGCTCTGTGCTAATTGGCAAACCACCACACGTTGCTGATTAGCACAGGTTTAGCCCTTGAGTCCTTACTGCTTACAAAATAGGTGGCAATAAGGACTCACGCAGTAATGGCCACACACTAACTAAAGAATTAGCGTGTGGCCTTTAAAAGAGAACTACAAACTGTGGCTATTTTAGTGCCACTCTAAAAGTGGCTTTAGCACGTGGGAAACAGCACAGGTCACTTTTTTGTGTGGCTTAGTAAAAGGGCCCCCTAAATTAAATAAGCCCCAGACCTTAGTTTGTAGTTTATATTTAAATGTAAGAAAACTTGAGCCCCCTCCCTAATATGGATGTCTAACTATAACGAGGTGCCTATTTGAAGCCTATTCTGTAAAAAAAAAAAGTAGGTACCTTCTTTCCTTTATAGAATACTAGCACAACTGGTTATGTATGCACACGTGTTAAGATGAAAGCACTTATGACAGCCGTAGAGCTGGTGTACATTCTCATATCTTAGATTTAAGAAAAATGTGTGTAACTTACAGTATTTAAGCTACATGCATAAGAGTCTGTTGCCTGCCCATGTGAATATCATCTGGAACGTATGCATTATCAAAAATAGGCATATACTTACCGAATAGGACGTAGCTAGACTATTGTCATTTACACGTATAGGGGTAGATTCAAAAAAGTGCACCAAAAATTATGCCTTAAAAGCACCAATTCTATAATGGCATTTTTTTTTGCATGAAATTGCCATTACAGCATAGGGCATAAGTCAGCATGCGTACACCTAACTTTAAGTGTGAGCACTTACGCCATATCAAAGGCTGGTCTAGATACTGGTACCTAAAGTTGGCAGCTGCGTGCATAGGTGATAGTATTCTGTCACTTACTCGTGCAACTGCAAGACACGCCCTTAATCTACCCATGTGCATGACCCCTTGCAGTTGAGCACTAAATGCTAAGTTTATAGAATAGCAGCTAAGTGCAAATACATAAGTAAGTACAAATTAGTGCCAATTAGGGCCAATTAATGCCACTTAAACGACTACTGTTGGTATGTAAGGCCAATTAGTGCCTAATTTAACAATTACTAAGCCACAGTAGAGCTAACATGCAGGTAGTGCATGCTAAACCAACACGACCGCTGGGGTAGCGCCAGCACCCAGTGGTAATTCTGAAGTTAGCGCATGCTGTTTCTCATGGTAGAAATTTTCTGACAAGTGCTCAGATTTGGGCACACAACTCTATAGAATCCAGGGGATGACGACTAAAATACTGGCATTTATGTGCATATATAAAATTACCTCTTATTGTCTTGCCCCATTTATAGGTAAATATGTCTTTTATTCATAACCTTCAGTTGCAAATCAGCTTTAAGATCGTGTTGATTATAAACACACTTCTATAATATTGATGTCTACTATACAGTACACTACATAAAAGCATACTGCAAAGTCTAAAATGAAGTAACAGTACTGAAGGAAATAAGGAATAGACACTAGACACCAAATAACAATATGTATCTACAAATCTAAACATTAATAACATTTGTAGATTTTAAGCTCAGGGGTTCATGATTCATTTGCTGAAAATGAGGTGTTCTGGCCAATTTCCCTCTTTACAAGCCAGATAATAGTTACTATTACTACTACTACTTATTTCTATAGCGCTACTAGATGTACACTAAACACGTAAGACACAGTCCCTGCTTGACAGAGCTTACAAACTAATCAAGATAGACAAACAGAACAAATAAGGGATAAGGAAATTACTGAAGATGGGAATGATAAAACAGACATGGGTATTGAACACGTGAATCGGAGTTAGGAGTTAAAAGCATAATATTTTAAAGGGTAAGGGGATTTGATATACCACCTATCTGTGGTACAATCAAAGTGGTGTATGTTTTTGTTACATGCTGGTATTTTCTATATCCCTAGTGGGCTCACAATGAAAGTTTTTGTACCTGAGGCAATGGATGGTTAACAGACCTAGCCATAGTTACAAGGAGCTGCAATGGGAATTGAACCCAATGTCACAGGTTCTCAGCCCGCTGCACTAACTATTAAGCTACTCCACATGTCTCTAGCTGAAACGGTGAAATTGCATACATGGTATAAAAGGCAAATTGATTCTTTAATATATTTATTGTTGTTCAGACACTATGATAGACTGAATGATTAAATAATAATGATTTGTCTTGTTTAAAATAACACTTTTTGATACTAGAAAAACAAGCAACTGAAAAGACAACGTTGTTGTCTGGAAATGATTTAAGAATAATTGCAGGATGCTTTGAGAAATGAAGTGTTTTTTTTTCTTTCTCATCTATATTTAAACTAAATTCTTTCATTCCCTAGTGACTTCATCTCGTACTTGGTAATTTTTGATACATCAATATAAAATCACTACTACAATCTGAACCTCCCACCAGTCCCACTGGGGGCCAGAGCAGACTGCAAGACAGCAATTGTAACATAAAAATGCACTGTGCCTCAAAAAACATGTAATGATTATTCCATCCCTTACTCCCACTAAGGAAGAGAGGAAGGTTATCTAATGTAACTAACCAGATGCTTCCTTCCTACACCAAAACAATAAAACTGCCAAGAAGACAGCCCTAAGAATCCCACAACAATTCACTTAAAGAGCTTAACTTCTGCTTACCATTCAAGGAAGAAAAATTTTCCTTTCATTCCTACTAAAATGGCCCCACCAATCACACCAGTGGCACTAAGGCAAAATCACAGCAACTGAGACCTGGAACAAGGTGGAGCATCACCGGTTCATTGACTTGGGTGAATAACAGTTTTTGTGTCAGTGGCAGGATTCCCCACTTCCGTGGCCTCTTGAAAACTTATTAGTATACTATACTATACAATGCTACAAACAGGCTTACATTCAACTTATTTTGAAGAAAACTCTAACCGGATAACACCATAACAGAACCTCAACAATCAACCATATTACAAAATTTAGTGATAAAAATTACATAACACAACTAAAACAACTATGCTTTTAAAGCTCTACGAAAAAGATTATAAGAGGGCCACACTGTAATCTGTAACAGAAGATTGTTCTAAGTTCTAACACCATAAAAAGGAAATGATAATTCTGATTGTTTTATACTGAACATTTTTCACTGCAGGATAGTTTAACTTCTAAGTATTCCTTGATGTAAGCCAATGGGGAAAAGGGGCAATGTCTGGGAAATAATTCTACAGCTGAGGTGTAAGAAAAAAAGAGAATAGAGCATCTCACTGAATCAAGATTCACACATGGGATGTAACTGATTTATTTTTGTTTTCAATAGAATCTCCTGTTATTCAGCAATATGTCTTTCTGTTTATCTATTCGTATGCATTAGCGGTTGTGCACATGTGAAGTCAGACAGAAAACAGAATACAGGGAGGAGATGGATGCAGTGTCACAGATTAAACCAGAATACTAACGAGGAACCCAAACTCCACTGGCTGAGGGAGGTTTGTGCGGTGATACCAGAATGTCAGTGGGGGTTCCAGGCCTCACCAACTGAAGAAGCAGATCCACAAAATTAGTGGCCTGAAGAAGAAGGGATGAGAGAGAAGAGCTAGAGAAGAGAGAAAAGGAGATATAGGGGATATGAGAAGAGAAAGGGATGAAAAGGTAGAGAGAAGGAGCAAGAGAGGTGAAATGGAGCATGAGCGGGGAAACTGTGTTCCATATAGTCAAACACACCCCGCAGTGCTTTCTCATACTCAGCTGTACATATCCTTCTTCTCACTACCTCTGTACAAAATCCCTCACACACCTACCCACACACATGCCCTTTCCTTCTTCCCACACACGCATTCCTCCCAACACAAAATTATCCCACACTCAATCCTCCACATTCCCCTGTATACACACCGCAATCTCATATCCCCAATACACCTTTACCTTCCCTCTGAGAGCACTCCTACCAAACACACTGCCAACCGAGGAGAGGAAAAAGGAATGTCCAAGTCAGGATGTTCACAATTTCCAAAATATTTTACAAAAGACTCACCAAACATGGAGCTGTTTCTAAAACATGTACAGTGGGGGAAATAAGTATTTGATCCCTTGCTGATTTTGTAAGTGTGCCCACTGACAAAGACATGAGCAGCCCATAATTGAAGGGTAGGTTATTGGTAACAGTGAGAGATAGCACATCACAAATTAAATCCGGAAAATCACATTGTGGAAAGTATATGAATTTATTTGCATTCTGCAGAGGGAAATAAGTATTTGATCCCCCACCAACCAGTAAGAGATCTGGCCCCTACAGACCAGGTAGATGCTCCAAATCAACTCGTTACCTGCATGACAGACAGCTGTCGGCATTGGTCACCTGTATGAAAGACACCTGTCCACAGACTCAGTGAATCAGTCAGACTCTAACCTCTACAAAATGGCCAAGAGCAAGGAGCTGTCTAAGGATGTCAGGGACAAGATCATACACCTGCACAAGGCTGGAATGGGCTACAAAACCATCAGTAAGACGCTGGGCGAGAAGGAGACAACTGTTGGTGCCATAGTAAGAAAATGGAAGAAGTACAAAATGACTGTCAATCGACAAAGATCTGGGGCTCCACGCAAAATCTCACCTCGTGGGGTATCCTTGATCATGAGGAAGGTTAGAAATCAGCCTACAACTACAAGGGGGGAACTTGTCAATGATCTCAAGGCAGCTGGGACCACTGTCACCACGAAAACCATTGGTAACACATTACGACATAACGGATTGCAATCCTGCAGTGCCCGCAAGGTCCCCCTGCTCCGGAAGGCACATGTGACGGCCCGTCTGAAGTTTGCCAGTGAACACCTGGATGATGCCGAGAGTGATTGGGAGAAGGTGCTGTGGTCAGATGAGACAAAAATTGAGCTCTTTGGCATGAACTCAACTCGCCGTGTTTGGAGGAAGAGAAATGCTGCCTATGACCCAAAGAACACCGTCCCCACTGTCAAGCATGGAGGTGGAAATGTTATGTTTTGGGGGTGTTTCTCTGCTAAGGGCACAGGACTACTTCACCGCATCAATGGGAGAATGGATGGGGCCATGTACCGTACAATTCTGAGTGACAACCTCCTTCCCTCCGCCAGGGCCTTAAAAATGGGTCGTGGCTGGGTCTTCCAGCACGACAATGACCCAAAACATACAGCCAAGGCAACAAAGGAGTGGCTCAGGAAGAAGCACATTAGGGTCATGGAGTGGCCTAGCCAGTCACCAGACCTTAATCCCATTGAAAACTTATGGAGGGAGCTGATGCTGCGAGTTGCCAAGCGACAGCCCAGAACTCTTAATGATTTAGAGATGATCTGCAAAGAGGAGTGGACCAAAATTCCTCCTGACATGTGTGCAAACCTCATCATCAACTACAGAAGACGTCTGACCGCTGTGCTTGCCAACAAGGGTTTTGCCACCAAGTATTAGTCTTGTTTGCCAGAGGGATCAAATACTTATTTCCCTCTGCAGAATGCAAATAAATTCATATACTTTCCACAATGTGATTTTCCGGATTTAATTTGTGATGTGCTATCTCTCACTGTTACCAATAACCTACCCTTCAATTATGGGCTGCTCATGTCTTTGTCAGTGGGCAAACTTACAAAATCAGCAAGGGATCAAATACTTATTTCCCCCACTGTATAAGGCCATGAGAAATACCTATTTGGCAACATGTACAGAAGGAGCGGCAATTTAGAAAGAAACATGATCAAAAAATAACTGCATCGCTCGGGGTTGAACACCTGGCATCCCTCCTCCATGGCCTACCTTGTCCGTAGTTTGAGGAGAGAGAGACTAGCGCTCCCTCCCTCCTCTTTGGGAGCCTCCTCAAAAAAGGCGGCACCCTTTCCTGCCCGATGCATCCTGACAGCTTTATTAATGGGTCATTCTTTTTATTTGTCTGGGATTCCATATATTCCTTGTTGTATTTTAAGATCTGTTTATTTTAAGTTATTGACTGTTCTACCTTCTATTCAGATCCGTTTGCAATTTAGACAGAGAACAGCCTTTAGCTGTCAGGCATCACCCATTTGGAATTCTATTCCTTATTCCATCAGGTTTAATAGCCTATATTATTAATTCTAGGCAAATCTGACTACCTGGCTGTAAATATAGGCATGGGCACAGTGCCAGTGTTTAACAACTTGGGTTTTATGTAGTTTTATTATAACAGTGCTCTACCCTGATTTGACTCTCTCTGGAGTGTATTTTCAGTAGAAATGTTTATGCTGGTTTGTTGACTGTCATTTCTGCTCTATCTGTTGAGTTTTAATTTTGCAATCCACTTTCTTGTTCAAAAAGCTTTATATCAAATAAATTAAGCATTAAACATATTAAGTGGCATCTAGTGCTTTAAATGCAGACATGCATAGAAGATTTTCACATTATGCCCACGTGTTATTCTGCTTATTGAGGGAGTCACAGCAGGTCCTCACAGCATGTATTCTCTTTCCTAAACGAAGGTTTACTGTCACTGTATTGATGCAACAGTAATATACATATTGCTATTATCATTAGTTTTCAGGTATGTATGTATGTTTTCATGGATGATTGTTGCCCATTTTTTTTTGCCACACATCATCCTTTTTTTTTTTGAACAGGTTACTGTTTATCTTTAATGTATTCTGGAGCCCCTGCTTCTGATTTGACTCATTCTGCAGTGTGAAGAAATGCAGGAAGGGCCTGCTATCAAGGATATGTCCGCAATGGGAAGGATAAAAGATCATGTATCTAAAGGAGAGCTCAACCCAGTCCTTGGGCACACCCAGCTGTCAACAATCGTTGTCTAGGGAGGGTCCCGGGGTCCAGTTCACAGAGGCAGTGAGTTCGTAGAGGCAGTAGGTTCCCAAAGAATGCACAATCCACACGAGTTTGGATATATAAAGTATATTATATTTGCATATATGTATAGGCTCACAGCACTTAGTACAGGTATATGATACAGGCTGTCTCTGGGTGTGTGTTTAGAGAGAGAAAGAAAGGATAGGGTGTTTGTTCAGAGGAAGAGAGAAGCCTTGGGGTTGTGCTGCAAGAGGTATATATATGTGTAGAGAGAAAGGAAGAGAGAGAAGGGCCTAAGAAAGCTAATCAAGGCTCTGGGAGAGAAGGCTTTGGGGAAGAAAGGGGAGCCAGAGCCGGACCTCTGGTGGCTGGAGATGGGTAGGTGCAGGGGGAGAGACAGAGAGAGAGAGAGAAGTGCCCTGGACAGAGAGAGGTGCCCTGAGCATGTGCTCTGCTTTTATACCTCAAGAACAGAAAGAGATCAAAAACTTATCTTCCTTCCCAGCCAAACTCCAGTTTGCTTTCTGAAGTCAGGAAGGGTGAGCATTTTCACAGATTCTCCTGTTTGAAGTCCCTAGTGATGGAGCCTCTATGTCTGGCTTCCTTTGTTCTCAAGCCCTGCTCCCAGATATGACAAAAGGTATGCTACTACTAAGTAATTGAGAAACAAAAGGGCTATCCGGCCTCTGAGCACCATTTGGTCCATTCTGCCATCCTCAGTGGTTCCTGAGGGAGGGGGGAGTTCTCAGAGGTCAGAAGCTGGTTTAATATTACTCTAAGTATGCCAAGCTGGTTTCATATTAATATAAGTATGTCCAGCAATCCTGACACCAGCCACTCAGGTTTTCAGGATATTCACAATGAATAAGCACTGACTCCTTGGTATGCAACTCTATTTCATGCATATTCATTGTTGATATCCTATAAACCTGATTGGCTAGGTGTGCCCTGTGGACTGGGTTGAGAAGCACTGATCTAAAGGGCTGGGTGCTTTCCTTCATAGGTTAAGAGAGGAAAAAGCTGTAAGAGCCCAAAGAGGCTAGGCTGCAGTTTTTTTTAATGTCATGTTAACCAGGGAGTACTGTTATTCCTAAGTCATCTAGGCCTAACTTCAACTAAAGTGCTGAAGAAATTAGGGAGTATTGTTATCCTTAAGTCAGCTAGGCCTAATTTCAACTAAAGTGCTGAAGAAAAGGACGAGATGAAGATCCAGAGGGGTTCAAGCTGAAGGAGCAGCCTAGAAAAAATTCCAGGCATAGAAGGTACTGTACGAAGAAGAACTCAGTTTAGGAGTGTCAGAAGGTCTATCTACCTTAGGATCTGTTTTACTGAGTAAGCAGAGATGCTAATTTGCCCAATTCCAGGCTGGATATTTTAGGACATTCCTGGATTTATGACCATCTCATCATGGTGAATTATGGGATTTGCAGTAATGATTTGAATGGACAGGATCAGGCACTACAAATACCATACATTGGATACAAGTTCAAAATCAGGTCTTGCCAAAAATCTCCAGCCTGGAACTGGGTAATTTGATATTTCTGGAGTTCAGGAGTGGAAATAACCAGGTGTATCTCATCTCTAACAACTGAGAAACTCAGAGGAGCTGAGGTGGCAGGGATTAGTCTTCCAAGTACATCTCAAACATTTTGTTCAAGAGGATTTTGGAGATTTTTGCAGCTTTAAGGGGGTCTTTTACTAAAGCTTAGCTTGAGTTATCTGCACAAAGGTATTAAACAGAACTAGCTACAGGATTGATCTCTGAGGTACTCTTCACCTTTCTTTTTTTCAGAATGAACTCCATTCACAACCATGGCTTTTATTTTGTCTCTTAGCTGTATCTCATCCATTTCATCACCTTTTGTCCCATCCCATCCCATACCTCTCAGTTTATTTATAAATTTTGGTGTGGGACTGTATCAAAGGCTTTACTGAAATCCAAAAATATCACATCTAGCATCTACCGTCCAGTCTAATTCTTTGCTCACCCATTCAAAGAAACTGATTAGATTCAACATGATCTCCCACCAGTAAAACCATGCTATCTTGGAACCAAAAACCTACTGGATTAAGACATCATTCCTTGAACTATTGATTTTCCCATTAACAAAGTCAAACTAGCCAGTCTGCTATTTCCAACCTCCTTTCCATTACTGCTCCTATAAAGAAAGACAATCTCTCATTCTCTGGTCCTATTGAGCCATTCCTGTCTTCAATGATTTGTTGAACAGGTCTTTCCAGAACTTCGCTGGCTTACAACTACTACTATTTATAATTTCTGTAGTGGTTCTCAACCCAGTCCTCGAGACACATTCAGCCAGTCAGATTTTAAGGATATCTGCAATGAATATGCACGAGACAAATCTGCATACAATTGAGAAGTGCATGTGCATTTATCTTTTCAAACAAATTTGATTAATGTCTGACTGGGTGACCAGAGAGTTGGATTGAGGGAGAGCCCTAGATGCAGCATACCTAGATTTTAGCAAAGTAGTTGACACAGTTCTGAATAGATGATTTATAAATAAACTGAGGAGTCCTTTTACTGAGGTGCGCCGAAAAATGGCCTGCACTGTTGTAGACATGTGTATTGGTCGCACGCAGGTCCATTTTTCGGCGCGCCTGCAAAAAAGTGGTACGTGTCGAATTTGGGTCTCGGACCTTACCGCCACCTATTGACTTAGTGGTAAGGTCTCACGTGGTAACCATTCAGCAATTGTCTATGTGCATAGAATGACTATTACCACCCAGTTTCCACTGCACGCCGGAAAATAAAAATTATTTTCCGACATGTGTAGTGGACGCACATAAAAAATGAAATTACCACCCGGGCCATGTGGTAGCCGGGCTGTAACTCTGAATTGACGCATGTTGGGCACATGTACATGCCTATGCGGCTTAGTAAAAGGGCCCCTGAGTGGGCTGTAAAGTGACTGACTGGGTTAGGAACTCGCTGAGTGGAAGGCAACAAAGGAGAGTGATAAATGGAGCTCATTCCGAGTAAAAGGACACTACTAGTTGCATGGTAAAGATCAGTTCTTAGTCCAGTTCTTTTCAACATGTTTGTAAACAATATTGTGGAGGGGTTATCTGGAATGTTTCCCTCTTTGTGGATGATAAATTTGCAACAGGGTAGACACCCCTGTTGGTATGGATAACGAGGAACCTAGTGAAGTATGGTCCAAAATTTGGCAGCCAAGATTTAATGCTAAAAATGCAGGATCATGCATTTGGGCAAAAAAAAAAAAAACCTGAGGGAGCTGTAACTTTTAGGGGGTGAAATACTGTTATGTATCAAAGAGGAGTGGGACTTGGGTGTGATCATAGTTGATGGACATAAGGTGGGAAAACAGGTAGGAAAGGTGATGGCAACAGCTAGAAGTATAATTGGGTGCAGAGGGAGAGGAAAGACCAGCAGGAAGAAGATGAGACCTGATTAAGGGGTCCTTTTACCAAGCTGCAGTAAAAGGACTCCTGTGGTGGCATTGGCACATGGATTTACAGCGCACCAAGGCCTCCTTTAACCGCAGCGGGTAAAAGGCCTTTTTTTGAAAAAAAGGAAATGGCCATGCAGTAAGTCAACCACTTGCTTTGTGGCCATTTCCCAGGGGAGCCCTTACCACCACCTATTTAGAAGGTGGGAAGGGCCCCTGCGCTAACCCAATGGCAACCGAGTAAGGCCCCTAGCGCTAACTCCACCCAAAATTCTGACAGGCTGGAAATGGAGCACGGTGGGGGCAGGCAGTACCACCATGCTCCTGTAGTAGTCACCGAGCAGTAGTGCCAGATCACCATGTGGAAGGTCTGTGGTGGGCTTGCCACTCTTTAGTAAAAGGGACCCTAAACATTTTGTACACTTCTGAAGACCTCACTTTCAAAAAGATATAAATAGGATGGAGTCATTACAGAGGGCAGCTACTTAATATGGTCATTGGTCTTTACCCTAAAGCATATGGATACAGACATAAAGAAGTCTATGCGCTGTATACTTTGGAAGGAAGGTGGGAGGGGAGATATGATAGAGAAATTTAAGCAACTTTGTGGTGTAAATGCACAGTAGGTGAGTCTCTTTCAATTGAAAGGAAGCTCTGGAATGAGGAGATATAATATAAAGGTAAAAGGAGATTTACTTGGGGGTAACCTAAGGAAATACTTATTCACATAAAGGGTAGTGAATTCATGGAACTGCTTCTTGATGGAGGTAGTGAAGATGAAGACTATAGCTGAATTCAAGAAAACAAGGATTAGGAACATAGAATCTCTAAGGGATAGGAAGGGAGTCAAAAGGCTGTTAAGGATCAATAATGTTTTTTTTATGTATTGTTTTATTATGTTTTAAAATGTTATTATGTATGTTTGGCCTGTACCTTGACAAGGATTTTAGATCATGACCTTCTTTGTTAAACTGTACAGCGCTGCATAACCCTAGTAGCGCTCTAGAAATGTTAAGTAGTAGTAGTAAATAGATAGTAGATGTTATAAATGTACAGACTAGATAGGCCATATGGTCCTTATCTGCCTTCATTTTCTATGTTTCAATGTTTCTGTATTCCTTGTGGATATCCTGAAAACCTGACTGGTTGCGTGTATCCTGAGGACTGGGTTAAGAACCCTTGTACTAGACAAATGCAGTGTTGTGCAAATACATAAAAAAGACAGTCCGTTCTGTGTGGAGTATTCAATGTAGTCTACTCAACATACAGGACACAAAAATACATTTAATAGTAAAGAATCAATTTCACCAGGCAGTGACATTGTGCACTTTCATTTTTTTGAAATTCTACACAGACCTTCTAGTCTCTTAACAGTATATCTCACTATTAAATATGCCCTTGTCAACAATCATGGGTCTTTCTCCACTCTCCTCTTCAGTGAATACCAACTAATAGTATTTGTTTAAGATTTCTACCTTTTCCCTTGCCCCCTCTATAGTTTTGTTTTGTTGCTTCAATACAATCAATACAATCCTTACACTCAAGTCTCCTTTTTATTTCCCCACAGATATAGGGAAAATAAATAAATAAAGAACTTATAATAATGGATCTGGTTTGTTTAGCTGCATAGATGAGACCTGAGCTTCATAATAATGGAGTTTTTCAAGGGTGTAAAAGCCAGAAATGTTTCAATTCCAGAGATCTAAAACAGAAACAGAAAAATGTACAACTGATGCAACTTGTGAGTTAAAATACCTGCATAGGATCAAAATCAAAATTAAGTGGAAACAAAGAAAGAGCAAAAAGGTCTGATTTGTGATACAGGGAGATAGCTTAAGATGCCTAAAGGTACATGCTTCTAACTACAGACAGTATAGCAGCACTCAAGATTTTTTAATTCTGCAATGATGGGAGAGAGCAATAATATCATTTAAAATTATAAACCAACTATTTCTTCCTAGAAATTAAATAGGGATTTGAAGAAATGGGGTGAACATTTATATTTTCTGAAGCTTTCAAATGAATTATTTGAAAAACAAAAGATTTAATTTAGATTGACTTATCCTCATTCTGATAAAGCTCAAACCAAAAATATATGTCGAATATATTCTGTCTTTTCTACATTTAAAATGGGACATGTTTGCTTTCAAATCACTTGTATGTTATCTCTGGATAATCCTTACCTTAGTCCAAGTAAAATGTATCGCAACCAACAAAGAATTCTGAAAGATCAATACAGGTAATAGAATGAAGCACTACTTTGATAATCCTTACTACTGCTTTTGATGCAGCTCAAAAGGCAGATTTAAAAGCTTTTCTAACACTAGAAACATACTTAGGGATTTATTTATGGGATGGCTTTAGTAATAATAAATCTTTAATGAATATTATCACAACTCTCATCTGCAAAATAATTTTTTGTTATAGTCCAGGGTATATCTTCCTCCTTAAAAATTACTGGTTGGTTAAGCCTTCTGTGTGCATAAGTGTTGCAAGAGAGACCTGTAGGAGTATATGCTGCCCATACCTGTTTGTATGCATAAGGTCTGTGGTAGCCTGAGGCCTATGGACCAAACTCTGACTGCAACATAACCATTTGTCATGGCTTCTACAAGACTTCCTTAGAGCACTGGTCTGACTGACATCTCCAAAGGACATACTGAACATCGGCATTTTATCTTTGGGTTGAAGCCTTCAAGAGTGAGATTTTCACCAACACTGGTAATGTGATAATCTTTATTGACCATCTGTTAAGGCACCAGACTACCAGCTCTGATGAGAAGTACTATCTACAAGACCATAGGCCTCCTTATCAGAGACTGCATATCCTCTGCAGGTCAGTCATCCTGTTCCAAGCTAATGACAATTATCATCTGGTCAGCTCAGTGGTCCTAATTAGCCAAGGCCTTGCCTCATCTACTGTTCATTTGTACACATCATACAAGCAAGTTTTCATGTGTTCAGCTCATCCAATGAGAGAACTGTTCTATGCATGATATGATGTCCTCTATATTATTAGCTCCTACTGTACAAGAGAGAGAGAGGGGAGAGAAAAGGACAGACTATCAGGAATGTGTGAATAAACATGTGGCTAAAAGTGAGATGGTTGATGTAGTATATCTAGATTTTCAGAAAGCATTTGACAAAGTCCCTCATGAGAGACTCCTAAGAAAATTAAAAACCTATAGGGTAGGAGGCAATGTTCTGTTGAGGATTAGGAATTGTTTGATTATAGAAAACAGAGGGTATGGGTAAATGGCCAATTCTTTCAGTAGAGGAGGGTGAATAGTTGACTGTCCCAGGGATATGTACTATTTAAATATTTATCAATGATCTGGAAATCAGAATGGCGAGCGAGGTGATTAAATTTTGCAGGTGATTCAAAGCTATTCAGAATTGTTGAAACGCATGCGGGCTGTGAAAAATTGAAGGAAGACCTTAGGAAGTTGGAAGACTGGGCACCCAAATGGCAGATGAGATTTAAAGTGGACAAGTGCAAGTGATGCACTTTGGGAAGAATAGTCCAAATCATAGTATTTGATGCTAGGTTTCACCATAGGAGTCAGCACCCATAAGAAAGATCTAGGTTTCATCATGGACAATACGTTGAAATCTTCTTCCCAGTGTTTGGCAGCAGCCAAAAAGCAAACAGAATACTAGGAATTATTAGGAAAGGGATGTAAAATATGACAAATAGTATTATAATGCCTCTGTATCGCTCCATAGTGTGACCTCACCTTGACTATTGTATTCAATTCTGGTTGCTGCATCTTAAAAAAGATATAGCAGAATTAGAAAAGGTTCTAAGAAGGACGATGGAAATGATAAAGGGGATGGAACTCCTCTCACATGAGGAAAGGTTGAAGAGGTTAGGCCTCTTCAGCTTGGAAAAGAGAAGGCTGAGAGGGGATATGATAGAGGCCTAAAAAATACTGAGTGGTGTAGAATGGGTAAATTTAAATTGATGCTTTTACTCTTTCAAAAAGTACAAAGACTAGGCGACACTCAAGAAAGTTATATGGTACTATTTTTAAAATAAACAGAGGAAATAATTTTTCACTCACAAAATAGTTAAGCTCTGGAACTCATTGTCAGAAGATGTAGTATTAGCAGTTAGTGTATTGGGGTTTATAAAAGGTTTGGACAAGTTCCTGGAGGAAAGGTCCACAGTCTGCAATAGAGACAGACACAGGGAAAGCCACTGCTTGTCCCTGGGATCAGTAGGATGAATCTTACTAATATTTGGGATTCTGTTAGGTACTTGTGACCTGAATTGTCATCCCTGAATCTCTCTGGTGGTCATCTGGTCATTTTGGACACCTTTCTGTGCCTTAGTCGTAAGAAAATCAGGTCCAGGTGAAAGCGTCCAAGTGCTTGTCAGGGACGTTCTTTTTTTCGATTATGGGTGAAGGACATCCAAGTGTTAGGCACGCACAAGTCACGCCTTCACTACACCTCCAACACGCCCCCTTGAACTTTGGCCATCCCTGCGAGGGAGTGCAGTTGGGCACGTCAAAAATCGGCTTTCGATTATACCGATTTGGACGTTTCTATGAGAAGGACGTCCATCTTCCAATATGTGTCGAAAGATGGACGTCCTTCTCCTTCGAAAATGAGCCCATTAGCCACAATCATCCTCTACACAAGTGAGTTAACCTATAACCAATCATTAGGGTAGTCACATGAACCAAATGTGCCTACAGACTTTTGGTGAGAATGGATAGTATGATAATTCTGAAGGAACTAAGTGACATAGCAATATAGCAACAATGTAAATGACAGTGGAAAAGACCAACAGACTGATTTTAAATGCGATTTGAGGTGAGAGGTCACAGCAGCCATTTTGGAAGGGCGCTGCAAGGGGCAGGAAAAAGGAGGCTGCATTCCTGTCCCCAAAGACCACCGCTGGACCACCAAGGATACAGGTAGGCCCAGTTTATAGAATATGCCAAGTGCTGATCCGTGAAACTAAATTTATTTGTGGACAGTTGCACCGAGTAAAACCTGGTGTAAATACCGACGTATAAATTCTAGAAATGCTCATGACCTGCCCATTCCATGCTCATGGCCATGCCACCTTTTCAATTGTGCAACCTAGAATTTACGTGCAACACATTATAGAACATTTTTAGACAATTCTGCACTTAAATTCTAATACCAATTAGTGTCAATTGCTAATTAATTGGCAATTAGCACTGATTGACTTGTTAACCAATTAGGTAATGAATATTGTTATGGAATACGCTTCAATTTCAATGCAGAAATCTTGGTGTGATGTATAGAATCTGGGAGATTTGAAGGGGCATAATTGAACGGGGCGCCCAAGTTTTCCTGAGGACGTCCCCGCAAAGGGACGGGGAAACCCGTATTATTGAAACAAGATGAGCGGCCATCTTTCGTTTCAATAATACGGTCGGGGACACCCAAATCTCCACATTTGGGTCGACCTTAGAGATGGTTGTCCCTAGAGATTGTCGTCCCGATTTTCGGCGATAATGGAAACCGAGGACGCCCATCTCAGAAACGACCAAATCCAAGCCATTTGGTCATGGGAGGAGCCAGCATTCATAGTGCACTGGTCCCCCTCATATGCCAGGACACCAACCGGGCACCCTAGGGGGCACTGCAGTGGACTTCACAAATTGCTCCCAGGTGCATAGCTCCCTTACCTTGGGTGCTGAGCCCCCCCAAACCCACCCCCAAACCCACTCCCCACAACTGTACACCACTACCATAGCACTAAGGGGTGAAGGGGGGCACTTAAATGTGGGTACAGTGGGGTTGTGGTGGGTTTTGAAGGGGCTCACATTTACCACCACAAGTGTAACAGGTGGGGGGGATGGGCCTGGGTCTGCCTGCCTGAAGTGCACTGCACCCACTAAAACTGCTCCAGGGACTTGCATACTGCTGTCATGGAGCTGGGTATAAAAAGACAAACGAACAACAGTGGATCCAATAAGAGTCCTCTCACAGTGGGCGTCCTTCAAAACAATCAATCAAACAACCCAACACGTGACGTGTTTTAGCCAAAAGGCCTGCGTCAGGGATCTATTGATCCTTTATGTGAAATACCTTGAAAATCAGATGGTTCTCAGTAAATAAATAATTATTAACAGAGATATCTCAACTGTGCATATAATAGAGTCACTCCCCTAGTTTCTCCTCATAATGAAGAGGAGTGTGGTAGCCGTGTTAGTCCACTCTTAAGGTTATCAATAGAAATCAAACAAAATAAAACATGGAAAAGAAAATAAGATTCATACAAGACACCACAGACTTTCTGAATAAATTGAAAAATATCAAGCAACTACCACCCAACACCCTTCTGGTCATGATGGATGTAGAATCACAATACAGCAACATTCCACATGCGGATGGCATAGTTGCATGTGGAAGACTCCTAAAAAAATCCACACTGGACCATCAATACTCACCAGAAACTATTACAAAATTAATCAAATTCATTTTAACTCACAACTACTTCCGCTTTAACAATGATATCTATCTGCAAATAATGGGCACTGCGATGGGCACCAGGACAGCACCCCAATATGCCAACCTTTTTATGGCTGAGCTGGAAGAGACATTTCTGAATACACACCATACCAAACCTCTAAAATACTACCGGTACATCGATGACATTTTTATGATTTGGACGGAGGGTGAAGAAACTCTGAAACAATTTTATTCTGCCTTCAATACATACCATCCTACAATCAGATTCAAAATTGACTACTCCCCAGAAAATGTCAATTTTTTGGACACCACACCACAGTCTCAATCAGTGATGGCTGTATACAAACATCTATATACAAGAAACCCACAGACAGATGCAGCTACCTCCACAACTCCAGCTTCCATCCTTCACATACAAAAAGATCCATCATTTACAGCCAAGCCACAAGATACCACCGTATCTGCTCTGACCCAGGGGACAGAGACAGACACCTTAAAAGCCTGACTGCATCCTTCAAACAGAAAGGCTACAACCCCAAAATAATCTCCAAGAATATTGCCTCCTCCCTCAAAACACCCAGGGAGAATCTGCTACAGTACAAGGAAAAAAAATCCACAGACAGAATCCCCCTTGTAGTGACATACAATCCAGAGCTGGAAAAACTGAGGAAAATCATAAGAGATCTACAACCTATACTCCAGGAGGATGAATTACTGAAAGAGATATTCCCATCCCCACCAGTACTGGCCTTCCGACAGCAACCCAACTTAAAACACAAGCTAATCAGAAGTAAACTTCCATCACAGACTGAAAAGGAACAGAAGGACACACTTCCCTGTAATTTATCCAGTTGCAAACTATGCCAAAATATTTCACAGGACCCCAAAGTCATCCACAAAGGAAAGATATTCAACATAAAGGGATCTTTCACTTGCTCATCTTCCAATGTGGTATATATCATTCAGTGTAAAAAATATAACGAAGGATGCTATATTGGAGAAACAGGCCAGATGCTTAAGACAAGATTCAATTTACATAGACATCACATGAACAATACTGGTGCCAGTAGGGTTCCCACGCCTGTTGGTCAACATTTTACAGGACCAGGACACTGTACCAGTGACTTCACAGTGAGAATCCTGAAAGGTAACTTTAAAACCATACAAGAACGTAAGACCTTTGAAGTCAGAATGATTGAATATTTTAACACCCAACAGAAAGGACTTAACAAGGATCTGAGGTTCCTAGCCCATTATAAACCATAAAGCTGTATGTCTCTGTTGATCACCCTCCCCTCACCTATCCACACCCATCCTGTTAGAATATCAATGATATGCTTTGATGTCCCCATGCATACATCCTACCCACCCCCATCCTCTCACCCTGTCAGACTGTCATAGTAATGCTTGAATGTTTTCACTTATATACACTGTCAGCTAGCACATTTGCTTATTCCGATCTGAGGAAGAAGGGCGACCTTCGAAAGCTAATCAAGAAATGTATTAAGTTATGTCCAATAAAAAAGGTATCATCTTATTTTCTTTTCCATGTTTTATTTTGTTTGATTTCTATTGATATCCTCATAACGAATAAACTCTTTCCATTTTATGAGGTTTACTCTTCCAGCTGTAGTAGCAGTTGTAAAATTCTTATGTTCACAGTGGCTCTGCTGTGTGGCAGAGTATTAACCCTCAAGTAGAGGACTATCCTCACCACCTAACTGGATTTTAAATGGAAAGAGTTTATTCGTTATGAGGAGAAACTAGGGGAGTGACTCTATTATATGCACAATTGAGATATCTCTGTTAATAATTTATTTACTGAGAGCCATCTGATTTTCAAGGTATTTCACATAAAGGATCAATAGACCCCTGACGCAGGCCTTTTGGCTGAAACACGTCACGTGTCGGATTGTTTGATTGATTGTTTTGAATAAAGACCTTGTTTTGAAGGACGCCCACTATGAGAGGACTCTTATTGGATCCACTGTTGGTCGTTTGTCTTTGGTTCTCCTGTGGAGAGATCACCTTCTGTGGTGTTTGCTTCTATGAAGCTGGGTATAACATTTGACGCTGGAATAGAGGCTGGCAAAAAAAATTTAAGCTTTCTTTTTTATGGTGGGAGGTGGTTGATGACCACTGGGGGAATAAGGGGAGGTCATCCCCGATTCCCTCCGGTGGTCATCTGGTCAGTTCGGGCACCTTTTTGAGGCTTGGTCGCAAGAAAAAAATGGACCAAGTAAAGTCGGCCAAGTGCTCGTCAGGGACGCCCTTCTTTTTTCCATTATCGGCCGAGGATGCCCATGTATTAGGCACACCCCAGTCCCGCCTTCGCTACGCAGCCGACACTCCCCCGTGAACTTTGTGCGTCCCTGTGATGGAAAGCAGTTGAGGATCCCCAAAATCGGCTTTTGATTATGCCGATTTGGGTGACCCTGAGAGAAGGACGCCCATCTCCCGATTTGTGTCGGAAGATGGGCGCCCATCTCTTTCGAAAATAAGCCTGGAAGTGTAATTTTGTATCTGGGAGCAAAAAAGGAACATCCTATTAGGATATTCACAATTTTCAGAGTGAAAACAACAGGCAGAATTTCACGCAGTAGTATGCGCATAGACTGCTTTTCAATTTTTTTCCAAGCCCCACCTCCCTCTCTCAGGAGCACTTTTACTAAGCATTGTAGGCGTCTATGCACACCCAACGCATGTCAATTTGGAGCTACCGTCTGGCTACCACGAGGCCTGGGCAGTAATTTCATTTTTTACAGATGTCCACTACGTGCGCTGGAAAATAATTATTTTCCAACGTGCAGCAGAAACCGAGCAATAATCGTCATTCTATGCATGTAGATGATTATTGCACTGTTACCGTGTAAGACCTTACTGCTAAGTCAATGGCTGGCAGTAAAGTCTCGGACCCAAAATGGACGAGTGCCAATTTTTATTTTGCCGCATGTCCATTCTCGGCAAAAATTTTAAAAAGGCCTTTTTTATAGGCATGCTGATAAATGGATCTGCATGCGCCCAAAGCACATGCCTACACTAGTGCAGCCCATTTTTTCAACACACCTTAGTAA
Source organism: Microcaecilia unicolor (assembly GCF_901765095.1). Taxonomy (NCBI): domain Eukaryota; kingdom Metazoa; phylum Chordata; class Amphibia; order Gymnophiona; family Siphonopidae; genus Microcaecilia; species Microcaecilia unicolor. The sequence continues at coordinate 598,927,018 of NC_044032.1, forward strand.
AAGGACCCCTAAACTTGTAAGTGCAGCAGTCATCTAGAAAGGGAAGAAGGTCTACAGACCTCCAACACAATTGGAAGAATTAGATAAAGACCTGATTGCAGATATTCAAAAGTTGGGAAAGAAGAGAGAGGTGCTGTTGCTGGGAGATTTCAATCTGCCAGATGTAGATTGGAAGGTTCCGTCTGCGGAATCGGAAAGAAGTAGAGAGATTGTGGATGCTTTCCAAAGTGCTCTGCTCAGACAAATGGTCATGGAACCCACGAGGAAGGGAGCGATGCTGGATCTGGTGCTCACAAATGCGGATAGCGTATCAAATGTGGCAGTGACCATCAAACGGTTTGGTTTGATATGATGGCTGAAGAGGAGGGTGGCCACTCAAAACTCAAAGTCCTGGATTTCAAGCATGCTGACTTTAGTAAAATGGGGGAATACCTAAGGAAGGAGCTGATGGGCTGGGAGGACGTACGAGAAGTGGAAGGACAGTGGTCCAGGCTGAAAGAAGCTATAAATAGGGCCACAAATCTTTAAATAAGGAAAGTAAATAAAAGCAAGAGAAAAAGGAAACCGCTATGGTTCTCCAAGCAAGTGGCTGAGAAAATAAAGGCTAAAGAGTTGGCGTTCCAGAAATACAGAAAAACTCAAGACAAGGAACACGGGGAGGAATACCGGAGGAAACTGAAAGAAGCCAAGAGAGAGGTTCGTCTGGCGAAAGTGCAAGCGGAAGAACAAATGGCTAGAAAGGTAAGGAGGGGTGACAAAAATTTCTTCAGGTATATTAGTGAAAGGAGAATGACTAAAAAGGGAATTGTGAGACTAAAAAATACTGCAAACCGCTATGTAGATAATGATGAAGAAAAGGCAAATTTGCTAAACAGATACTTTTGTTCTGTTTTTACTGAAGAAAATCTGGGAGAAGGACCACGATGGACTGGCAAAAGTTCATTTGAGAATGGAGTGGATATAGCACCATTCACGGAAGAGAGTGTGTATCAACAACTAGAAAAACTAAAGGTGGACAAAGCCATGGGACCGGATGGGATCCACCCCAGGATATTGAGGGAGCTCAGAGAGGTTCTGGCGGGTCCTCTTAAAGATTTGTTTAATAAATCCTTAGAAATGGGAGAGGTACCGAGGGATTGGAGAACGGCGGAGGTGGTCCCTCTTCACAAAAGTGGTGATAGGGAAGAAGCTGGAAACTACAGGCCGGTAAGCCTCACTTCGATTATTGGAAAAGTAATGGAAGCGATGCTGAAGGAAAGGATAGCGAATTTCCTGGAAGAAAATGAGTTGCAAGATCCGAGACAACATGGTTTTACCAAAGGGAAATCGTGCCAAACGAATCTCATTGAATTCTTTGATTGGGTGACCGGAGAATTGAACAGTGGACGTGCTATAGACGTAATCTACTTAGATTTCAGCAAGGCTTTTGACACGGTTTCCCACAGGAGGCTCTTAAATAAACTGGATGGGCTGAAGATAGGACCCAAAGTGGTGAACTGGATTAGGAACTGGTTGACGGACAGGCGCCAGAGGGTGGTGGTGAATGGAGTTCACTCGGAGGAGGGAAAGGTGAGTAGTGGTGTGCCTCAGGGATCGGTGCTGGGGCCGATTCTGTTCAATATATTTGTGAGTGACATTGCTGAAGGGTTAGAAGGCAAAGTATGCCTATTTGCGGATGATACTAAGATTTGTAACACAGTGGACACCCAGGAGGGAGTGGAAAACATGAAAAAGGATCTGAAAAACCTAGAAGAATGGTCTAAGGTTTGGCAATTAAAATTCAATGCGAAGAAATGCAAAGTGATGCACTTAGGGAGTAGAAATCCAAGAGAGGTGTATGTGTTAGGCGGTGAGAGTCTGCTAGGTACAGATGGGGAGAGGGATCTTGGGGTGATAGTATCTGAGGATCTGAAGCCGATGAAACAGTGTGACAAGGCGGTGGCTGTAGCTAGAAGGTTACTAGGCTGTATAGAGAGAGGTGTGACCAGCAGAAGAAAAGAGGTGTTGATGCCCTTGTACAAGTCGTTGGTGAGGCCCCACCTGGAGTATTGTGTTCAGTTTTGGAGGCTGTATCTTACTAAGGATGTAAAAAAAATTGAAGCGGTGCAAAGAAAAGCTACGAGGATGGTATGGAATTTGCGTTACAAGACGTATGAGGAGAGACTTGCTGACCTGAACATGTATAACCTGGAGGAAAGGAGAAACAGGGGTGATATGATACAGACGTTCAAATATTTGAAAGGTATTAATCTGCAAACAAACCTTTTCCGGAGATGGGAAGGCGGTAGAACGAGAGGGCATGAAATGAGATTGAAGGGGGACAGACTCAAGAAGAATGTCAGGAAGTATTTTTTCACGGAGAGGGTGGTGGATGCTTGGAATGCCCTCCCGCGGGAGGTGGTGGAGATGAAAACAGTAACGGAATTCAAACATGCGTGGGATAAACATAAAGGAATCCTGTGCAGAAGGAAGAGATCCTCAGGAGCTTAGCCTAGAATGGGTGGCAGAGCTGGTGGTTGGGAGGCGGGGCTAGTGCTGGGCAGACTTATACGGTCTGTGCCGGGGCTGGTGGATGGGAGGCAGGGCTAGTGCTGGGCAGACTTATATGGTCTGTGCCGGGGCTGGTGGTTGGGAGGCGGGACTAGTGCTGGGCAGACTTATACGGTCTGTGCCAGAGCTGGTGGTGGGAGGCGGGACTGGTAGTTGGGAGGCGGGGATAGTGCTGGGCAGACTTATACGGTCTGTGCCAGAGCTGATGGTGGGAGGCGGGACTGGTAGTTGGGAGGCGAGGATAGTGCTGGGCAGACTTATACGGTCTGTGCCCTGAAGAGGACAGTACAAATAAAAAAGTAGCACAAATGAATTTATCTTCTTGGGCAGACTGGATGGCCCGTGCAGGTCTTTTTCTGCTGTCATCTACAATGTTTTTACCATGAAATGTATGGCAGCTTCCAGGCATTTGGAAAAAGCATTTCATACTACTGAATGTTTTTTAATGATTGGAAAAAGTTACGGGTAAGCAAGCTTTTTAAAAATGAAAATAGTTACAGAATAATACTTTATATGTGGATTGCTTGCCTGCTCTAAAATTTTAACTTAAGAAGCACAGTGTAAAATACAAGCCAAAAGATTATGAGTAGAATACAAACAGGCACAAATTGTAGCAAATAAAAGTCAAGTAAAATACACGCAAAGATGTTTTTGAGTACAATATAATCAATGCTTTATGGAGCAGCTGGTACAGGAGCCAACAAGAGGAGGAAAAATTCTAGACCTAGTTCTTAGTGGAGCACATGATCTGGTGCAAGAGGTAATGGTGCTGGGGCCGCTAGATAGCAGTGATCATGATGTGATCTGTTTTGATATCGGTTTTGGAGTAAGTACACACAGGAAATTCAATACGTTAGCATTTAATTTTCAAAAAGGAGACTATGATAAATGAGTAGAATGGTGCAGCTGAAAAGATCAAAAATTTACATCAGCCATGGATGCTGATCAAAAATACCATCCTGGAAGCCCAGGCCAAATATATTCTGTGTATTAAAAAGGAGGAAGGAAAACCAAATGACAGCTGGCATGGTTAAAAAGTGAGGTGGAGGAAGCTATTAGAGCTAAAAGCAAATCCTTCAGAAAATGGAAGAAGGATCTGACTGAAAATAATAAGATGACTTAAAAAAATAGAAACCTGTTACACTCCTCCTTAATATACATACATATAACCACCCCCTAAACCGCTAAGATAGTGTAGAGCCTAACATAACTTGGACTAAATATTAACTTAAATTAAAGTGAACAGTGCTCAGAACTGGGTACGCAAGAACTGCTATCCAGCAGTGCACTCGCCACCACAACCAACATCATAGCACCGTCAGCCCTCCCTACCTGCCAAAAGATGTCAATACTACTCGATATTCAAAAATCAAGCTGTAATAGATGTACTTAGCTTGAGCTTGGCAGGGCAGCTCCTACAAAGAAGCAGCGAACAGCAGTGCTGGTCCCAGTCCTATAAAACTCATTTTTTCTTCTTTTTTTATGCTGTGCAATCATAGTGCGATTAAAATCATGTATACACTTCCATAATAACTCAATCACACTCTCCAAATAATAAGAAACAGCATAAAGAATGGCAAGTCAAATACAAAGTGCTGATAAGGAGGGCAAAGAGGGACTTTGAAAAAAAGATTCTGTTGGAGGCAAAAACATAGAGTAAATTTTTTTTTAGGTATATTAAAAGCAAGAAGCCGACAAAAGAATCAGTTGGACTGTGAGATGACTGAGGGGTAAAAGGGCCAATCAAGGAAGACAAAGCCATAGCGGAGAGATTAAATGAATTCTTTGCTTCAGTCTTCACTGAGGAAGATTTGGGAGAGATACCGGTGCCAGAAATGGTATTCAAAGCTGACGAGTCAGTGAAACTGAATGAAATCTCTATAAACCTGGAGGATGTAATGGTGCAATTTGACAAACTGAAGAATAGCAAATCACCAGGACTGGATGGTATTCATCCCAGAGTACTGATAGAATTAAAAAATGAACTTGAAGAACTCTTGTTAGTAATCTGTAATTTATCTTTAAAATCAAGCATGTTACCGGAAGATTGGAGGGTTGCCAATGTAATACCAATTTTTAAAAAAGGTTCCAGAGGTGATCTGGGAAATTATAGACTGGTGAGCCTGATGTTGGTGCCAGGCAAAATGGTACAGATTATTATAAAGAACAAAATTACAGAGCATATTCAAAAGCATGGATTAATGAGACACAAGTCAACATGGATTTAGTGAAGGGAAATCTTGCCTCACTAATCTATTACATTTCTTTGAAAGGGTGAATAAAGGTGAGCTGGTCAATTACTGTGTATCTGGATTTTCAAAAGGCATTTGACAAAGTACCTCATGAAAGATTCCAGAGGAAATTGGAGTCATGGGATAGGAGGTAGTGTTCTATTGTGATTAAAAACTGGTTAAAGGAAAGAAAACAGAGCGTAAGGTTAAATTGTTAGTATTCTCAATGGAGAAAGGTAGATAGTGGGGTTCCCCAGGCATCTGTGCTGGGACTGCTGCTTTTTAAAAATATTATAAATGATCTATAGATGGAAGTAACTAGTAAGATAATTAAATTTGCTGACAACACAAAGTTATTCAAAGTTGTTAAATCACAAGAGGATTGTGAAAAATTACAAGAGGACCTTACGGGACTGGGAGACTGAGCATCCAAATGGAAGATGATTGTGAACAAGTACAAAGTGATGCATGTGGGAAAGAGGGAAACCCAAACTATAGCTACAAAATGCAAGGTTCCACTTTAGGAGTCACCGACCAGGAAAAGGATCCAGGCGTTATCACTGACGATACTTCGAAACCCTCTGCTCAGTGTGCAGCGACAGCTAAGAAAACACATAGAATGTTAGGTATTATTAGGAAAGGCATGGAAAACAAAAATGAGGATGCTATAATGCCTTTTTTATTGCTCCATGGTGCGACCACATTTCGAGAATTTTGGTCAATTCTAGTCACTGCATCTCAAAAAAGATATAGTGGAATTAGAAAAGGTACAGAGAAGGGTGACAAAAATGGTCAAAAAGATGGGATAATTTCTCTATGAGGACAGCCTAAAGTAGCTAGGGCTCTTCAGCTTGGAGAAAAAACGGCTGAGGGGAGATATGATAGAGGTATATAAAATAATGAGTGGAATGGAATGGGTAGACATGAATCACTAGTTTACTCTTTCCAAGAGTACTAGGACTAAGGGGCACACAATGAAGCCACAATTAGTAAATTTAAAACAAATCAGAGAAAATATGTCTTCACTGAACGTGTAATTAAACTCTGCAATTCATTACCAGAGAACGTAGTCAAAGCAGTCAGCTTAGTGGGGTTTAAAAAAGGTTTGGATGGGTTCCTAAAAGAAGAGTCCATAAGCCATTATTAAAATGGACTTGGGGAAAATCCACTGCTTATTTATAGGATAAGCAGCATAAAATGTATTGTACTGTTTTGGGATCTTGCCAGGTACTTGTGACCTGAATTGGCTACTGTTGGAAACAGGATGCTGGGACTGATGGAACATTTAGTCTGTCCCAGTATGGCAATACTTATGTACTTATGACCTTCTGAATTAGTTAAGCACGTGGCTGTCTATGAGCCATTGGACTTTGTTTCTGACAATCCCTTTTTGCTGGATAGATAATTTTGTTTGTTCAGCCAGTGGCATCCTTGGATCTTAATCGAAAATTAGATCATTTAGACTGCAAAAGTGTTCTTACTGATTTCACTGCTGAGTGTGATTCATTTTACCTTCAGGTGGGACATATAAGTACATAAGTAATACCATACTGGAAAAAGACCAAAGGTCCATCGAGCCCAGCATCCCGTCCACGACAGCGGCCAATCCAGGCCAAGGGCACCTGGCAAGCTTCCCAAACGTACAAACATTCTATACATGTTATTCCGGGAATAACATGGATATGGATATTTGCTATCCATTAGATAGCAAATATCCATATGTTTTGGGGCCTGCTGAGACAAACTCTGTGATATGCTCACCCTTAGGGATCTCGTTTATTAATTCACCCAAATAATCTCCCAGTGGAGGATGCCACTCATCCTCCTTGCTCACAAAAATCCTCGAATCTGTGTCATGATAAATATAACATTCTTGTAATGCATTAAGAGGCTTGTACAGCTCTAGGCAGGTGGGAGAGTTTATAAAAGAAGCTATGAAGATTCCAGTGTTACTTGGTAGTGCACATCTCCTTTGTGTGCTTACAGGTGATGCAAGCTGTGTCATCATCTATAAGATTGCATGATGATATGGTGTATTTGAGGGAAAACAAGCATATGTATAGCTCTTCAGGGACTCTCACAATACTTGTGGTAGTTGGATTTCCTCTTTGATCGAATTTCCCCCACAAAGTGTTTAAGAACAGTTTTTCAATTTGTCATTTTGTAGGGTTCACAGTTCTATTTCTATTCATGTTTTATATACTGCCTACTCTCCCAAAGGATCTGAAGCAGTTAACAAACAGAATAAGCCTTCACATAAAAGGGAATTACATTTAGTTAGCTATAAGTTATATCAAACAAGTACAATTATGTTATAAGTCAAACAAAAATGTTTTTAAGGACTTTCTAAAAGCAAAACATGATAGAATGGATCTAATGTCTCGAGGGAGATCATTCCAACTCTTGACTACCAGAAAAGAAAATGAATTCTCATGACTCCTTTTTAAATGTATGTTTTTAGATGTGGGATAGCTAATTTGTAAAGTGCATAAGAAACACTCAGCTCAATGGCTGGAAAACCAAAAGATCTATTACATCTTCAGAATTTTAGTTGCCCTTTGCTGCACTTTTCCAATTCTACTATATCTTTCTTGAGATGCGGCAACCAGAATTGAACACAATACTCAAGGTGCGGTCGCACCATGGAGCGATACAACGGCATTATAACATCCTCACACCTGTTTTCCATACCTTTCCTAATAATACCCAACATTCTATTCGCTTTCCTAGCCGCAGCAGCACACTGAGCAGAAGGTTTCAGTGTATTATCGACGACGACACCCGGATCCCTTTCTTGGTCCGTAACTCCTAACGTGGAACCTTGCATGACGTAGCTGTAATTTGGGTTCTTTTTTTCCCCACATGCATCACCTTGCACTTGCTCACATTAAACGTCATCTGCCATTTAGCCGCCCAGTCTCCCAGTCTCGTAAGGTCCTTCTGTAATTTTTCACAATCCTGTCGTGAGTTAACGACTTTGAATAACTTTGTGTCATCAGCAAATTTAATTACCTTGCTAGTTACTCCCATCTCTAAATCATTTATAAATATATTAAAAAGCAGCGGTCCTAGCACAGACCCCTGAGGAACCCCACTAACTACCCTTCTCCATTGTGAATACTGCCCACTTAACCCCACTCTCTGTTTCCTATCCTTCAACCAGTTTTTAATCCACAATAGGACTTTTCCTCCTATCCCATGACCCTCCAATTTCCTCTGTAGCCTTTCATGAAGTACCTTGTCAAACGCCTTTTGAAAATCCAGATACACAATATCAACCAGCTCCCCTTTGTCCACATGTTTGTTTACTCCTTCAAAGAATTGAAGTAAATTGGTCAGGCAAGATTTCCCCACAGAAAAGCCGTGCTGACTTGGTCTCAGTAATCCATGTCCTTGGATGTGCTCTGTAATTTTGATAATAGCCTGTACCATTTTCCCCGGCACCGACGTCAGACTCACCGGTCTATAATTTCCTGGATCACACCTGGAACCTTTTTAAAAAATCGGCGTTACATTGGCCACCCTCCAATCTTCCAGTACCACGCTTGATTTTAAGGATAAATTGCATATCACTAACATGCTGCTAAGCCTTTATCTTCCTTGATCGCCCCTTTTACCCCTCGGTCATCCAGCGGCCCAACTGATTCTTTTGCCGGCTTCCTGCTTTTACTATACTACTACTACTATTTAGCATTTCTATAGCGCTACAAGGCATACGAAGAAAAGTTTTGCTATGTTTCTTTTGCCTCTAATGGTAAGAAGAGGGGAAGAAACAATTTTAGGTAAAAAGGAAACTGTGTATTACACAGTATTTTCTGGCAGCCAGGGTGCCAGAAATCAGTTTTGTACCAGTACACCTTGAGGGTAATTCTTTAACAGGGCACATAGGATAAAATGGTAAGCAGACACTTTTGCAAGCCTATACTATAAAGAAAAGTAGGTGCCTACTTTTCTTTCCAGCATACTAGAGCAAATGGCAAAAATGTGCATACGTTAAAGCAAAATCACTTCCACCAGCCATTTGGAGGATGTCAATGCTCAAGCCTAGATATTAGCAAGTACCACACAAATGATAACATTCTATAATTTACATGTGTATCTGTGTACTCTGCCAAAACTCTACCCATGTACAGTTGCAAAGTGGTATAGCAAATTTTAAATAAACTATAAACAATAAACCACTAGTAAAGTAGACACCTTCAAACATGGTGCACATATTTCTGCTAGTCAGTATTCTACAAGGGGTCTTTTATATGTAAGTAGCCACTTATGTGTGTATTTGACTAGAATACCACCATTTACACACCTCTTCCCTGCCTAAAAGTATGTGGTTCCTTTATAAATTGTCCTCCATATTTGTAGATGGAAATATCACACAAACTCAAAAGAAGAACTTAAAAGGATCTCACGAAACAACAAGGGCCCAGTTTACTAAGCTGTGCTGTTGGAGTGCTAACTTTTTGCGCACGCTAAAAATTAGTGTGCACTAATGCTAGAGTAAGGGGTGTCTCTAGCATTAGTGCACGTTAATTTTTAGCGTGCGCTTAAAAGTTAGCAAGCCTACAGCGTGGCTTAGTAAACAGGGCCCCAAATAGGAAATCCAAAAAACAGTGGGAATGACCAGATGGATAAATTGGGTAGTCCAACACTGATTCTCCTTTATTGTAAGGTAGCAAGCATGATAATAAAAGCCACAAAGTCTCAAGGGATAAAGTAGTCGCGGATTCGACACGGGCCGTGTTTCGGTGAAAATGCCTTCCTTCCAAAAAAATGCTGTAGCTGAATTGGTGTCGCAATTCCAGGGATACCAGTATGAGAATCAGCAAGGCGAGAAGAGAAGGCACTTTTACTGAAACACTGACCCGTGTTGAATCCATGACTATTTTATCCTTTCAGACATTATGGCTTTTATTATCTTGATTGCTACCTCACAATAAAGGAGAATCAGTGTTGGACTACCCAATTTATCCATCTAGTCATTTCCACTGCTTTTTGGTTTTCCTAGATGGCAGTACCAACCATAGGGGTTTCTCTTTGTTTCTTTCAACTTAGCTTGTTAGTGGTCCCTTGCTGCACAAAAAGGCGCTTTACTGCCTTCTTGGGTATCTGTGTTGCCGTGATACAATAAAACAGGAATTGCAACAGGCTCACAGTTCTTCCATTTAATGGGCACAACAGCTTGAGAATGAAAATTGATGCATATATATTGGAGAAACTACTACATGGCTGTGAAAGGAAAGATTACTAGTTTTCAAATAACACAAAGTCATTTAATGATAGACACACATTAGCTGCTGCTACAAATGTCTGACTTTCCTCTCATGTTGTGATTTAATAAATTATGTGTCCCTCGCTGTTGCCAGGATTCATTAGATAAGCCATATTGTTTACTTCATGTAAGTGATGTTGAATGCTGCTAATTAATTGGTTTCTTTTGTAATGAATACATATCCCTGACGAAAGTGCTTAAGGTTGAAGGACATTGGATTCAATTTGGAGGCTTGTTTTCACATCATTCAATAGTCTGTCTGAGATGCTCTTGGTTTAAATATTTTAGTAAGAGAATTTTTTTTTACATTTACACAGGAAGATCAATCATGGAATATGTATAATAAATATTCTTAAATCATGTACATAAAACAGTGTGTCAGCTTAGTGTAGCTTCCTCGTCCCAGAAGGCCCTGCAAGCTCTACTATTACCCGTGGCCGAATACCTCGAGCCTGCAGTTCACCTCTGAGCTCAGAGACAATTAAACTAACCTCGCCTCCAAAGTCCTAGACCATGGAAGGGAAAGAAAGCTAAAAGGATTTTAAGACCCAGTAACCAGACAGATGGTAAGTACAAGTTACCAGTTGTTTATTTAAACCCAATTTGGGGTATGAAAAAAATGATGTTCTTAATACATTAGGTTCTTTTGTAACATAAAAATACATTTATACATAAACTAATAGCATAATTTTTTCTTACAGGTGCAGCAGTAGAACAACAACAACAGTGAAACCAATAGACAAGTATTAACCAAAGTATCTTATTTGTTCTCTCTCAATCTATAAATTTCCTTTATATTGTGTGTCTCAAGAATCAATTATTTTGAATTACTTTGTCTTTTAGGTGTGAACATCCAGATTCAGTCTCTACAACAGGTAAATCAGATTAAACTGTGACCTCTCAGTGTCCTTTTGCATAGGAGTGAAGACTTATCTTTGGCCCTTCTTGGAGCTTCTTTGTTCTTCCCCCTTGTATGTTGGAGCTCAGGATCTTCTCTTTCAGTACAGGAACCTACTGCCTCACCCTTTAAATGAAATCAACAACAACAAAAAAAAACAGCAGGAACAGCACTAGCTGGGATTCAGGGATAACTGTGGCTTGCAAACTAACAAAATAAAGAATAATTGTATAACCTTAAATAGTTTCTCTGTTCTTGTATTATTATTATTATTATTTATTGCATTTGTACCCCACATTATCCCACCTTTTTGCAGGCTCAATGTGGCTTACAGAATGTTGTTATGATGCAGTCATTACATGATCTTAAATACATAAGCTGAAAGTAAGTGAGTTAGATGTATGGTACTGAGTTCCCTAACTAAGGAAGGGCATTCTTCATTGGATCTTGCAGTCACACAGCTCTCAGCATCTTTGTCTCTCCAAATTCATGCAATCTTCCACTCTAGTGCACGGTGCACCCGCATGTGAGCACACATACTGCAAGCCCAACCTTAAGCTTGGAGACCAGTTTTCCTAGTGGCTTAACTGGGATACTTGCACAAATTTGTTTTACACAATCATGGTCTCTCTACCAGTCTTAACTTGCAAAACTTTTAAACAGCACACGAACAAAAATCAGTTTTAGTTCGTTCTTTCTCACTGTTCAAATCCAACACTTTTCTCCTCCAGCTCACTTCAACTACACTCAGAGCTCAAACACTTGCAGAGAAATTCCCTTTCATATACTTAAACAGCACACAGAAAAATCAGTTTTAGAACTTTCTTTCTCTGCTCAAATCCAACACTTTTCACTTTCAACTCTCTTCACCTGTATTCAGGAATTTAAAGCTCACAGAAAAAATTACTTTCACACACTTTTCTGCCTAGAAATCCAGTCATGCCCTCAGAGCTCTCCCAAATACATCTTTCCACTCCAGTCTCTTCAACCCTTCCCCCCACTTCCTGGCAAGCTGTTGCCAAGGGACACTGGGTCTCTGAATCACCAGCTGACCTCTGCTGGCCAATAAGGTGTCAGAACACAGGGTGTTTGCCTCATGGACACTAATTAACATTTTTTCACAATCTCCATTTTTGACAATAACTTTCCATAGGAAATAATAGAAAAGCTATACTTTCAGACAAAACCCCATAACATTTCTATACAATCAGTTCAAAACATCTCACAATCATTGGTGCCATCAAACCACACATACAGTGCACCTTTCACATGTTTAAACACACATCTAAATACATTTACAGACTTCTATCCAACACTCAGAGCATTGGGGCAAGCCGCAGACAGCGCAGCTCCATGCAGGAAGTCCAGAACTGCTTCTGGAGTCACAGCACTGACCACCAACAATCTCTGGGAGCCCATGTAAAAATAAAAAAATAAATATAACCCACCGGGTTACATTAGGCTTATCAGAGTTGTGGAAGGGGCTTCCTCAGTGTGTAGCAAGATGCTCTACATGTAAAGAGGAAATATGTATAAGAAAACTTTCATTAGTGGCAGTGGTGGCCTGCCTAGCAGTGAAAGGGCTGAGGTAGTGAGTGGCCTAGTGTTGGGGAGGGTTTTAGAAATGAAGGCTATGCTGGGCCAGACAGAAAGAAGTGGGCGGAACATTTTCTTGCACTTCAAAGGTGGGCCAGAAAAGGAGAGGATGGAGCTTGATTGTGGCTGCTGATCTTTACTGTGAATGTAGAATTGGGACACGGTATACCATGGGAAACAGGAAAGCAGAACTAACAGAGGCAGACAAGTGCCACAGCAGTGAACTGTATCTTACTGAATCTCAGAGGGCCCTGTGAGCTCTACCATTACCTGTGGCCAAATACCTCAAGCTTGCAGTTCACCTCTGAGCTCAGAGACAATTAAACTAACCTCGTACCAAAGTTATAACTATGGAGAGCAAAGAAAACTAAACGGATTTTAACACCCAGTAACCAGACAGATGGTGAGTACAAGTTACATAGTAACATAGTAAAGAGTAGATGACGGCAGAAAAAGACCTGCACGGTCCACCCTCCCAGTCTGCCCAACAAGATAAACTCACATGTGCCATTTTTTCTGTATACCTTACCTTGATTTGTACCTGTCTTTTTCAGGGCACAGACTGTATAAGTCTGCCCAGCACTATCCCCGCCTCCCAACCACCAGCCCCGCCTCCCACCACCGGCTCTGGCACAGACCGTATAAGTCTGCCCAGCACTATCCCTACCTCCCAACCACCAGTTATGACTTTTTTTTATTGTAAACCCAATTTGGGGTATAGAAAATGTGGTGATGTTAAGAAATTAGGTTCTTTTGTTGCATAAACATAAATTAAAATATAAACTAATAATTCAGATTTCTCTAACAGGTGCAGTAGTATTGCTTAGGAACAACAGTGAAACCATCAGATAAGTATTGGCCAAATTATCTTATTTGCTTTCTCTCATTCTATAGCTATAACTTTCTTTTGTAGTGTATGTCTTAAGAATTGATTCTTTTTGAACTAATTTATGTCTTTCAGGTGTAAACACCCAGAACCAGTCACTAGAACAGGTAAGTTTGATTAAACACAGTGACTTCTCAATGTCCTTTCCTTTGCTGTGCATAGAAGTGCAGACTTATCTTTACTTTGGTCTTTCTTTGAGCTTCTTTCTTCACGTTGCTTGAACGTTGGAGCTCAGGTTCTTTTCTTCCAGCTTTGGAACCTACTGCCTCACATTTTAAAGTCAATCAACAAAAAAGACGTTCTTCCTGTCTAACACCAGAAACAGCCCTAGGAGGTGTACATGGATAACTGCGGCTTTGTAGCTGACAAAATAAATAATAATTTTGCAACCCTAAATAGTTCTTCTATTCTTTTACTGTGTACTTTAACTAAAGAAGGGCACTCTTCATTGAACACTGCAGTCTCACTGCCTACAGCAACTTGGGTCTCTCCAAAAGGATGCAAACTCCCACACTAGCAAGCACACCAGCAAATCATGCAGAGCACCCAAACTGCAATACTCCAGGCCCAACCTTAAGCCTTGGAGACCAGTTTTCCTAGTGGCTTAACTGGGATTAATCCACATAAACAAACTTGTTTCATACAGTCATGCACTTGGTCTCTCTCCCTCAGTCTTAACTACAAAGCTTTTAAACAGCGCACAGGTAACAAATAAAAAACTGTTTTTCATTTTTTTCTGCTCAAATCCAACACCTTTCACTTCCAGCTCACTTTACCTTCACTCAGTACTCAAGCACTTGAAGAGAAAGTCACTTTCAAACACTTTTCGTCTCAAAAATGTTATCATGCAGTCAGATCTTTCTCACACAGGTCTTCACTCTGGTGTCTTCAACCCCTCTCCCTACCCCTAGGCAAGCTGTTGCTAACGGAGATAGTGACTATGAGTCACCAGCTGACCTCTGCTAGCCAATCAGGTCTCAGAACACAGGATGTCTACAGCATGGACTGTAATTAGCATTTTTCACAATCTCCATTTTGAAAAAGAATTTCTCCATAGAAAAATAATAGAAAAGCTATATTTTTAGAAAAAATACCATAAATATTGCTATGCAATTTGGTCAAAAAATTCTATAAGCATTAATGCCATCAAACTACACATACAGTACATTTTTCATACATTTAAAAACAAAGACATTTACACATCTTTGTCATAAATCTCTATCAAAACTCCCATAAAATCAGGGACGTTCACGCTAATAAAATTCTGCATTGCCCCACACACACACTTGAGCGACTCCTACTCATAAAAACCAAATCCAAAGGTCAGAACTGGCCCAAACTAAAATCTTCTCACTTAACCCCAAAAATAATTAAAAAAAATTCAAAGTACTAGGCCACCTAAAGAGGTTCTCAGGGACTCAAAACTACTATTAGAATCCCTCAAAAATTAACCCTTTAAATGCCAGCCCAACGGGACAAAAAAAGTACATAAATAAACATAACAAAATCTTGGGCCACCTCACCCCTTACCTGGTCACCAGAAGGATTCTTACTTGACAGGGGCAGCCGTGGTAAACCACCACGCTTTACTGCAGCAACTGTAGAACTCTTGCCGTGGAACCTCAAAATTGAGGCCCCGGCTTCACTTCAGGCCTAGTGCCAGCCCGGGAGTGCTACCGTGCATGTGCAAAAAGGTGGACATGCCCAGTGCATCCCCTGCACAGGCCGAATCCAGCCATTCCTCTCAGCGCGCCCAGCCGGGAAACGGCACTCCTCGGCTGGGCAGCATCGGGTGAGGTTGCAAACAGTGTGACTCCGATGGGCACCGGAGCCCTGGAACTGGCCACCAATGAAGTCTGGAAGCTCCGGAGGACTCCCAAACATCGTCAGACCACCAGGTATACAATATAGCCCACTATGTTACAGAACTCATGTGCCTTGATACTGGGTCACAGCATGGGAAAACTTGTGAAGAAAATCACAGGTGGTTCACAAGATGCAGAAAAATGCTGCTGGAACCTTGGAAATGCTGCCACTGCTGCGAAGGAAGCTGCAAGGGCAAGAATAGAACAATAATAGGCTCAGGTGGAAACAGACCCAAGTTACATCAATAAAAGAAGTCCTTCACAGGAACATTTTGGCCACAGGACAGTGGGATGCAGGTATGTGGGAATTCTTTTTCTGTTAGAAACTGGCAGTTGAACACACACAGGCTGGGCATTGAAGGGGGCAGAACCCACTATGAGGACTGATGATTTGGGGTATTTTGATGTTTATTTTAGGAGGGGAACTGTAAAACCACTGGAGTTATACGGGCAAAAAAAAAGTTTCATTTAGTTTCCTGTGTTGTTTGCAGGCTTCTTCATTTTGTTTCCTTTTGTTTTTATACATTTTTTGTTTATATCTATCTAACTTAGGGAACTCTTAGACAAGAACAACTCTGAAGCAAAAGGAAACAAGCCCAGAAGTGCAGCAGAAATATTAAAGCCTTCCTTGAACTGGTTCCTTCTAGGTCAGTCAGGAAGCAAGAACTGAATTACTAGAAAAACAGCTATACATGGGCTATTAAAGAGGCAAAACTGCTCCTCCTAGAAGGTGGCTATCTTTCCACTTGAAGGTCACAGGTTGAAGGCTGGCTTATGCATGATATAAATAAAAATACAGAAATTTAACAACAGTGGAAAGAAACCTGTCATTTCATGGTCTATTCTTGTCATATGAAAGGACATGGGAAATGCTTTAAACAAATGCTCATACCTACTGGCCTACACTAAACCATGTGCAGAGATGGGTAGTAATGAAGTACAGTTCAATTACAGTACTTAAGTAAAATTTGCAGTACTTTTACTTGTAACAAGTAACTTTTTTTTTTTTACTTGTAACTCGTTCTATTCAGATTTCAGTTAGCTGTAGGCACGCTAACTTTTTGACGCACGCTAATGATAGAGACACCCGTTATATTCCTATGGGTGTCTCTAGTATTAGCACGTACTAAAAGGTTTGCATGCCTACAGCGTGGCTTATTAAATGAGGTACAGTATTTTCCATACCTCTGCTTTTCCCCCTCTACAAGCTTTCCAAGCGATGCCAGACACAGCTTGCATCTGATTGGGCCTGAAACATCTGGTCCGAAAAACAGCTGAACTGGGATCAGAAGTTGAGGCCCAATCAGAAGCAAACCAGCTATTCTCTTCCAGCTCCAACAGAATTTTTCAAGACTTAGAAAATCCCTGTCTCAGTGCCTTTTACTAATCAAAACAGCAAAAGTAGAGGCTGACAAATGTACAAACCAATAGTGCCTTTTACTCCCATAACAGTCATATTTGTTTCATGAGCACCCCAGCCAAAACTTAACAAGCCAGCCAGCTGTTGTACAAGTTAAGAAAGAACCCTTTCTGATATAAGAACATGCAGCCAATGCAGTAGATCATGGGGTCCTTTTACTAAGGTGCGCTGGAAAATGGCCTGTGGTGCTATAAACGTGTGTTTTGGGCGCACGCAGAATTATTTTTCAGCACACCTACAAAAAAAATGCCTTTCAAACTTTTTGCCAAAAATGGATGTGCGGCAAAAGGAAAATGACCGCGTGTCCATTTTGGGTCTGAGACCTTACCGCCAGCCATTGACCTAGCAGTAAAGTCTCACGCAGTAACCGGGTGTTAATGACCTACGCACACCAAATGCCACTTGATGTGCGTCCAATATGCGCGAAAGAAAATAGAAATTATTTTTCAGCCACGCGTATTGGACGTGTGCCAAAAATGAAATTACTGCAAGAGCCATGCGGTAGCCGTGCAGTACCTCCATTTTGGTGCACATTGGGTGCACGTAGGTGCTTATGCAGCTTAGTAAAACGGCACCCATGTGATTTCAATGATGTAAGTTGGAATTCTTCATTAACTAGGGGCAACTGATAAGATGTTAACACTAAGCACTGGCTGACCAATTGGATTATCTAATTCTAAAGATGCCACTAGAAATTAAAGCATCACTTCCTGGAAGACCTATAGATGCTGAGTTTTGGAAACTTTTCTTTACCCACTGTAATTTAAGCAGTGCTTTTTTTGTAGAAAAAAAGGTGCCGGTACTCATTGTGGGTAGAGTTACCACATATGACTCCACCCCTATTATAACCACACCCACATTAGCCACACCCCTTATACCAGCCATAGCGCATATAAACAGACATCATTGAAAATATTATACTAGTATAGGAGAAAAAATAACGTGTTTTTTTTTCATTATAAATAATTTCTGTAAACTGTTACAGCTCTGTCCTCCCCATGTTTAAACTTGTACAGCGCTGTGTAACCCTGGCAGCGCTATAGAAATGCTAAGTAGTAGTAGTAGTAGCAGTATACCCAGTGCAAAATAAGTCAGCAGATGTAAATTCTCAAATTGGACACTAAAATGAAAATAAAATTATTTTTTTCTACCTTTGTTGTCTGGTGACTTTGTTTTTCTGATCATGCTGGCCCAGTATCCGATTCTGCTGCTATCTGTCCTCTTAACTCCGTTTCCAGGGCTTCCTTTCCATTTATTTCTTTACTTTCCGCCTTTCTTCTTCATTTCTTGCCCTACATCCATAAGTAAAAGCTGGGTCCTCCGCAGACTTGACTGTCCAGTGGATCCACCTTCTGCCTATTTTCTACATCCATGTGCAGTTTTTTTCCTCTCTTCCTTTTCCCTCATCCCATCTCCTTCTTCACTCTTCCCTCGCCTCCATCCATGTCCAGCATTTCTTCTCTCTCCTCCATCCACCCATGTCTAGCAGCCCTCTTCTCCCCTGCCCTCCCCTCCATCCACCCATGTCCAGCAACCCTCCTCTGCCCCAGTGCAGGTCTTTTTCTGCCGTCATCTTCTATGTTACTATGTTAAATGTAATATGACAGTTTTGGGAAATGTGCATCCTCCCCCGCCCACTACCTTGGGGGCAACGGTGTTACAGGGAGTTGATCTCAAATTTTCTGCCCAGGGCCCATTCAGTCCTAGCTACCCACTGTAGCGGGGCAGACTCCTTCGAATGCCTTGGCTGCTCTGTTGCTCTGGGGGCAGCCCAGCTGCTCCAGCTTGCCCCAATCCACCCGATCCAGCCTCTCCCTGCTTGCTTGTTCCAGTCCATCTGCTCCAGTATTCCAGTCCGCCTGATCCAGCTTTTCCCTGCTTGTTCCAGTCCATCTGCTCCAGCCTGCTTGTTCCAGTCCATCTGCTCCAGCGTGCTCCAGTCTGCCTGATCCAGCTTCTCCCTGCTTGCTCCAGTCCATCTGCTCCAGCCTGCTTGTTCCAGTCCATCTGCTCCAGCGTGTTCCAGTCCGCCTGATCCTGCTTGCTCCAGCCTGCTCCAATCTTGCTGCTCTGCGCTATTCTTCTCCAAACCATTCTAGCTTGTTCCAGTCCTGCCAGATCTCCAGTCCTGGAGATACTGTACGTTCTCCACCGCACTCACCTGCTCCCGCCTGCCTGCCTGCCTGCCTGCTTGCCAATCAACCTGCCTGCTAGCCAGTCACCTGCTCCTGCCTGCCTGCTGGCTTATCACCTCCTCATGTCTGCCTGCTAACCAATCAACCAAACTGCCTGCTTGTCTGCCTCTCAACCGCTCGTCGGCCCATCAACTACAGCCTGCCTCCCAGCCTGCATAACTACCTACCTCTGCCATTACATAGGCACCCATAAACACCCAGTCACTACTTATGGCCCCCATACATATTTTCTTCCTTGCACTATCCCTCCCCAACCTTTTCCCCCTCCCACCGCCGCATACCGCACAAACCCACTGCCCATCCATGTCCTCTCCCGTCCTGCTCACTACTCCAATACCCTACCCACCCCCGTCCCCCACCTCACCATCCCTACTGTCCTCCTCCTTTTTCCTAGCTCTCAACCTTCAACACCTCATTCCTGCCATGAACCCCTCCCCATTCCTCCTAAGCGCACCCCATCTCTGCCGCCTTCGTCGCCCTACCTCCCCCACCCTCCTCCGCACTCTCTTGCTCCTTCTCCTGCTATCCACGGGAGACATCAATCCCAACCCAGGTCCCCCACACCTGTCCTCGTCCTCGCTTCATCCATGCAAACGTTTCCGCGATATCTCCAATCTCATCTCTATTCCCTTCCTCCCCCCTCCTCCCTCCCCTTCTCGTGTGCCCTGTGGAATGCATGCTCGGTCTGCAACAAACTTTCCTTCACCCATGATCTCTTCATCTCCCATTCCCTCCACCTGCTCGCCCTAACTGAAACCTTGCTCACCCCTGACGACTTTGCCTCAGTCGCGGCCCTATGCCATGGTGGTTATCTTTTCTCCCATTCTCCCCGCCCAACTGGCCGCGGTGGCGGTGTCGGGCTACTACTTTCGCCCTCCTGCAGTTTTCAACCTCTCCTTCTACCACAGTCTCACTGTTTCTCATCCTTTGAAGTCCACTCCATCCGTCTATTCTACCTGCTGCCACTCAGAGTTGCAGTCATTTACCGCCCCCCTAATAAGTCCCTCCCTTCCTTCCTTACTGACTTCGATGCCTGGCTCTCCGTTTTTCTTGAGCCCTCATCCCCATCCCTCATTCTTGGTGATTTTAACATACACACTGATAACCCTTCCGACTCGTACGCTTCTCAATTCCTCACTCTAACCTCCTCCTTCAACCTCCTACTGAGCTCCACCACCCGCACTCACCGATCTGGCCACTGTCTTGACCTCGTCCTCTCTTCTACCTGCTCACCCTCCAATTTCTGCGCCTCAGCTTTTCCTCTCTCTGACCATCACCTGATCACGTTCAAACTTCATCACCCTCCCCCTCAGTCCCGCCCAATACTAACCACTACTTCTAGGAATCTCCAGGCGGTCGACCCTCCCACCTTATCCTCTACTATCTCTGATCTCCTCCCTTCTATCATGTCCTCCGAGACTGTCGACAAGGCTGTCTCCACATACAATGCCACCCTCTCCTCTGCTCTCGATGCCCTTGCACCGTCCATCTCCCGTCCCATGAGGCGTACTAATCCCCAGCCCTGGCTGACCCCTTGCACCCGATAACTTCGCTCCTGCGCCCGATCGGCTGAACACCTCTGGAGGAAATCTCGCACCCACACCGATTTCATTCATTATAAATTCATGTTATCCTCCTTCCAGTCCTCCCTATTCCTCGCCAAACAGGACTATTACACCCAATTGACCAACTCCCTCAGTTCTAACCCCCGTCGTCTCTTCGCCACCCTTAACTCCCTCCTCAAAGTGCCCTCTGCTCCCACCCCCCCTCACTCTCTCCTCAAGCACTGGCGGACTACTTTCGTGACAAGGTGCAGAAAATCAACCTCAAATTCACCTCCAAACCATCTTCTCCTCCTCCTCACCCTATAACACACTCCCTCAACCAACCAACCCAGGCCTCCTTCTCCTCTTTTCCCGATATCACCGAAGAGGAAACCGGCTATCTTCTCTCCTCCTGTTCCTCAGACCCCATCCCCACCAACTTACTTAACACCATCACTCCTACTGTCACCCCCACCATCTGTCATATCCTCAACCTCTCTCTCTCTCCACTGCAACTGTCCCTGACACCTTCAAGCATGCTGTAGTCACACCACTCCTCAAAAAAAATCACTTGACCCTACCTGTCCCTCCAACTACCGCCCCATTTCCCTCCTGCCCTTCCTCTCCAAGATACTTGAACGCGCCGTTCACAGCCGCTGCCTCGATTTTCTATCCTCTCATGCCATCCTCGATCCACTTCAATCCAGCTTTCGCCCCCTACACTCGACGGAAACAGCACTATCTAAAGTCTGCAATGACCTGTTCCTTGCCAAATCCAAAGGTCACTACTCCATCCTTATCCTCCTCGACCTATCCGCCACTTTTGACACTGTCAATCATAACTTACTTCTCACCACACTGTCCTCACTTGGGTTCCAGGGCTCTGTCCTCTCCTGGTTCTCCTCTTATCTCTCCCACCATACCTTCAGAGTACATTCTCAAGGTTCTTCCTCCACCCCCATCCCGCTGTCTGTTGGAGTTCCTCAGGGATCTGTCCTTGGACCCCTTCTTTTCTCAATCTACACCTCCTCCCTGGGTTCCCTAATCTCCTCCCATGGGTTCCAATATCATCTTTATGCCGATGACACCCAGCTTTATCTCTCCACACCAGACATCACTGCAGAAACCCAGGCTAAAGTATCGGTCTGCTTAGCTGACATTGCGACCTGGATGTCCAACTGCCACTTGAAACTGAACATGGCCAAGACCGAGCTTATTGTCTTCCCTCCCAAACCCACTTCTCCTCTCCCTCCACTCTCTATCTCTGTTGATAACACCCTCATCGTCCCCGTCTCATCTGCCCGCAACCTCGGGGTCATCTTTGACTCCTCCCTCTCCTTCTCTGCGCATATCCAGCAGAAAGCCAAGACCTGCTGCTTCTTCCTCTATAACATCAGCAAAATTCGCCCCTTCCTGTCTGAGCACACCACCCGAACTCTCATCCATTCTCTCATTACCTCTCGCCTTGACTACTGCAACCTACTCCTCACTGGCCTCCCAATTTGCAACCTATCCCCCCTTCAGTCCATTCAAAACTCTGCTGTACATCTTATCTTCTGCCTGAACCTGTACACTCATATCACCCCTCTCCTCAAGTCACTTCACTGGCTTCCGATCAGGTACCGCATACAGTTTAAGCGTCTCCTTTGCACTCGATCTACAGCCCCTCCCTACCTCTCTACCCTCATCTCCCCTTACATTCCTACCCATATCCTCCATTCTCAAGACAAATCCCTCCTGTCAGTACCCTTCTCCACCACCGCCAACTCCAGGCTCCGCCCTTTCTGCCTCGCCTCACCCCATGCCTGGAATAATCTCCCTGAGCGCATACGCCAGGCCCCCTCCCTGCCCATCTTCAAAGCTTTGCTCAAAACCCACCTCTTCAATGTCGCCTTCGGCACCTAACCATCATACCTCTATTCAGGAAAGCTGGACTGCCCCTACTTGACATTTCGCCCTTTAGATTGTAAGCTCCTTGGAGCAGGGACTGTCCTTTATGTCAATTTATGTTAATCTGTACAGCGCTGCGTAACCCTAGTAGTGCTCTAGAAATGTTAAGTAGTAGTAGTAGTAGTAGTAATACCCATCCCAAAGAAAATAATGATCTTTGTGGGGTTTTCTTACTAGAAAAAAAAATCTTTAGTGCAGTCTTTGCAGTGTAAAGTCAAGGCCGATTTTCAAAAGAAGCTCTTAATATATCGAGAAGGATACTGTACGTTCTCTCCTCTCCCTGAGGGGGGCGTGATGTGACGCTGCAGGGAACCTGGAAGAAAATTGGGAAATACTGGAATCTTGCAGTTTTGATTTCTCACAAAGCAAATCATGAAAGCAGGAAAATGTAACGTCTTGCTGGGACAAAAGTTAAAAATAGTGTGTAACATTAGTGGCAAAAGGAAAACGTGCCATTGCACACAGGGCAGACGGTGATGTTAAGTGAGCTGGCCTGAGTCGTTTCCACGTATCCATCTTCCCTGACTGCAGCTGAGTAATGTCCCTGAAATGCACATTTTTCTCCCTCAGACTCTTCCTGAAAAGTTTGTGCCATCTGCTTCAAAAAAACCTCAGAAAGGGAGGAGTTTTAGTGAGTAAAGTGCAGCTTCCAAAAGCCACAGAATAAGACCATGGGAATGTCAGCACTTTTTCTCACAAGTTGCAGACAGAATAAAGGAGTGGGCATCCTTGGGAATAAAGGACAAAGGGAGACGAAACCTTGAAAAGGTGGTGGGTCTGGGGGATGTTTATCTGTGATGATGTGAGGAGGTTCTTCCCGGCTCTGTGAACACAAGCTTTTAAGGGAGGTAGTGCAAGTTTTTTTTGTGTGTTGGTCGGTTGTTTCAGTTTCACACTTACCCCAAGGATTCTGACTTCCTTCAGAGGTACTAGCTTTTGCGATGGCTGTGTAATAAATGTTACATTTTCATTTTCTATTCCTGGAAAGTATGGAGCACGATGGCTTTGTGCTGCTTGATCCGTTGTTTGCAGTATACGGTTACACCCTCATCTCTGGCTCATCAGAACACGTTTTTAAGTGTGTGGGGGATGTGCAGAGAATCGCTTTCTCAGACTCAGCAGCGTGAACGATGCAGGCAGCGATTGAAAGAGGCTGTCTGCATCGGAGCTTCCCTCTGCGAGTCCCACCTATACGGAAACAGGAAGTTGTAACAGCGTAGGCGGGACTCGCAGAGGGAAGCTCCGATGCAGACAGCCTCTTTCAATCGCTGCCTGCATCGTTCGTGCCTCTGAGTCTTAAAAAAAAAAGTAAGTGTAGGACTCGCCGGGAGTGTCGCCGGGGGGCAAAAAAAAAGGTGCCGGTACTGGCACAAAAAAAGTACTGAATTTAAGCGAAAATAAAAGAAAAAGAAAAATCATAAATACAAACACAGCAGAAGTCACCTGACCTACTGATGCATGCGTATGATTACCTCCACATGCAGTGCCAGTGAATTTTCTAGAGACTGTAGAAGATTTGCTAGTGCTGCATGTGGAGGTCACCATAAGCAAATGCCAGTAGCTCTAGCATTCTCTGTTGTTGGCCTGTGCATGTGTTAGAGGCCTAGACTAGAGTCTTCTCTGTGACGTTCAGCACTGAGTATTTCAGCCAGAAGATTAGTGCTGCTCCTTGCCTCGGAGTCCCTATTTGTGTGTATAACTCTAGGCGCCATATGTAGAATCCAGATGTATATGGGTAATGTCTCGTTAAGGGTACTAACCAGGTAATGGTTTCCTTTTGAATACCAGGCCCTGAGCTGTTTGGCCAGAAGGTTGTCAGTATTTGCACAGTCTTTGCACAGAGTGAGAAGAAACTCCACTGATAGTGCCCTGGTTGATCTGAAGTGACAAAACTGAGAATACATCGGTAGTCAGTTACTAGAAGAGGGAAAGGAATATATATGTAGCTAGCCCAAGTCACCAGTGGTTGGATGCACTGAAATTATATGGGCTATATTGCAAGAACATAAGACTAGCCGTACTGGTTTAGACCAATCACCCATCTAGCCCAGTAGCCTGTTTCCAACAGTGGCCAATCCAGGTCACAAGTAGCTGGCAGAAACCCAAGCAGTAGCAACATTCCATGCTACAAATCCCAGGGCAAACAATGGCTTCCTCATTGTTATCTCAATAAAAGACTATGGACTTTTCCTCCAGCAACTTGTTCAAACCTTTTTTAAACCCAGATAAACTAACAGCTTTTACCACATCCTCCAGCAAAGAGTTACAGAGCTTAGCTATTCGTTAAGTGAACATTTTCTCCTATTTGTTTTAAAAGTACTCCCATGTAACTTCATTGAGTGTCCCCTAGTCTTTGTACTTTTAGAAAGAATAAATAAATCGATTCATTTCTACTTGTTCAACACCACTCAGGATTTTGTAGATCTAAATCATTTCTCCCCTCTCTTTTCCAAGCTGAAGAGCCCTAGCGTCTTTAGAATTTTCTTATCTTACAGGAGTTCCATCCCCTTTATCATTTTGGTTGCTCTTCCTTGAAACTTTTCTAATTCTGTTATATCTTTTATGAGATACAGTGACCAGAACTGAATGCAGTATTCAAAGTGAGGTGGCATCACGGAGCAATACAGAGACATTATATTATTCTTGGTCTTATTTTGCATCCCTTTCCTAATAATTCTAGTATCCTGTTTGCTTTTTTGTCCGCCGCCACACACTGGGCAGTAGATTTCAGCTTACTGCCTACAATGAGACCTAGATTTCTTTCTTGGGTGTTGACTCCCAAAGTGGACCCTAGCATCAGGTACTATGATTTGGATTATTATTCCCAATGTGCATCACTTTGCATTTGTTTACATTAAATTTCATCTGCCATTTAGATGCCCAGTCTTCCAATTTTCTATGGTCTTCCTGCAATTTTTCACGATACGCATGTATTTTAACAACCTTGAATAGTTTTGTGTTATCTACAAATTTAATCATAGTAACGAGTAACATAGTAGATGACAGCAGAGAAAGACTTGTAAGGTCCATCCAGTCTGCCCAACAAGATAAACTCATATGTGCTACTTTATGTGTATACCTGACCTTGATTTGCATCTGCCATTTTCAGGGCACAGACCGTAGAAGTCTGCCCAGAACTAGCCCCGCCTCCCAACCACTAGTCCTACCTCCCACCACTGGCTCTGCCACCCAATCTCTGCTAAGCTTCTGAGGATCCATTCCTTCTGAACAGGATTCACCTCATGTATTCCGATTTCCAGATCATTTATAAATATATTAAATAGCAGCAGTCCCAGTACAGATCCCTGCATCACTGCCTGATTTCAAGTCCTAAACTTTGTAGCCTATCCTTTTAGCTTCTTTTTAACCATTTTCCTAATTTTATCATAGTCACCCTTTTGAAAATTAAATGCTGTTATAATAGATTTCTTTTGTGGCTTCATTCCAGATATTATCTCATACTTGATCATGTTATGATTACTGTATCCTAGCGAATCCAATGCTGTTACCTCTCGTACTATGCCCTTCATTCCACTAAGGACTAGATTTAAAATGGCTCCCCCTTGTTTTCAGTTCCTGGACCAATTGCTCCAAGAAGCAGTCATTTATTACATCTAGGAATTTTACCTCCCTAGCACTCCCCAATGTAATATTTATCTAGTCAATATTGGGGTAATTGAAATCACCCATTATTATACTGTTGCCTAATTTACCAGCTTTCCTAATTTCTGTAAACATTTCTTCATCCGTCTGTTCATTCTGTCCTGGCAGATGGTAGTACAGCCCTAGAAGAATACTCCATCCTTGCAAACATGGAATTTCTATCCATAAGGATTCCACGCTGTTATCTGTTTTATGTATAACATTTATTTTGTTTGCCTCAATTCCCTCTAAACATACAGTGCAGTCCCCCCCCCCCCCCCATTTGATCCACTCTATCATTGCAATATAAATTATACCCTGTTAATACAGTGCCACATTTATTGTCCTCCTTCCTCCAGGTCTCTGGGGGGGAGGGAAGGGGGTTTCACTGGATCAAAGTAAAGCACAGTGTTTCCCTCTATTTTTGTGGTGAGCTGAGACCTTGTACTGTATGTTAAATAGAAAAGAAAAGAAAAAAAATCTGTGTACTTTACTATCAATTGCTGTATTTTTCTGTATGTATTTAGTTACAAGAAGTTTGCTGATTCTTATGATCATACCTTGGCTGGTTTTTACCCATAACTGGGCCTGGAATTTGTGAGTTGTGAGTATTCTTGGCTCTGTTGCATCCAGGATTTGCTATACCATTTGATCTAGGAATGATCCATTTCCAGGACTGATCTTCAATCCAGGTTCAAATTCACTTTGAAAGTAGAGGGTGTTTTGATTTGGTGATATGCCAGAGGAATTTAGAGAGAAGATAGAACTTAAGCTTTCCATATTGAGTCTGTATTACAACAGAGGTGAGCCTGCAGGGCTAGGAGGTCATTTATTTCTACCATTCAGCCCAGGAGGGAAGATGTCTGTAAATAAATGCCTTTTGAATGCGAGTCCTATCTCTGACCCTTATTTTCTTTCAAGAATGTGTTAGACCCAAAGATATGTCAATCAACTCAAGATAGGCAAATTAAATAATCAGAATGGACCCTTACAGACCCTGGAGTCTATAATTTCCAGACTTATTGAATCTGTGGGTATCTTGTCTGTCATTCTTCCAATGAGAATAAACTAAGGTCCCATAAAGACTCCTATCTCTCTTTCTCTGAATCTGAATATAGAAAAGAAAGCTCTGAATGATAAGAACCTCTCTGAAGAGTGATTTCTGGCCTGCAAGAATATACAAAAGACTCCATTAACAGCTCACTATTCAGTCTGGGAATGTTTTATGCATTGATATAAGGCTGTCAAAACCCTCAATGGAACACATCCTGCATTTTTTTTTCTTCCAAGAACTAGAATTTTGTTTGCCTATTAGTACGCTGAAAATATATATTGCTACTATCTCTACTATTAAAGGCGTGGTTGAAAGACAACCCCTATTTCATCTTATCCAGAAATGGGATTCTTTTTTAACCAGCAACAATATTACAGCCTAAAGTTTTGAAGTCTCTGCCTTCATAAGCTTGAATTTCATGTAAATGCCTCCATTTAAGCCTCTGGCGTACAAGACTCATGCTTTTGGCTCACAGTTCATTACGAGGGAGTAAATAAAAAAATGTACAGTCAGTAGGTTGTTCTTATATTGCTGCATATTTTTGTTTTGTATTGGAATATTTTGTGTGATGCTTTAGTCTATTGTTGGAAGCTAAGCTGCCTAGAGCTTTTTTTTTCAGTCACATCAATAAATACATGAAAAAACAACAAATAATACATTAAATAAACTTCAGAGCTGCAAATGGTGACCAATGTTTAAGAGATTTTCATTGTATAGAACAGAATGGAATATCACAACATAGTGCACTTCCAAGACTTGCCTTTTTTATGCCAGTAACAACAAGGATGAATGAGGAAGCCACCCATTCCACCTACCACTATGAACCTCTTGGCTTATCTACTTTGCACAGGAACAACAACAAAAAAGGCAGAAAATCCAACCTGTGTGTCTGCAGTTTGATTTATATTGTCTTGTGTCTATTTGTTCTCCATTTTTTCTAAATTTTGTGTTTGCCTCCTGTTCTTTGTGGCATCCTTATTTTTTTCTGTTTCTGTTCTGTTTTTCTTTGTTTATTCGGGATTAATTATTTTGAGACTATCTTTCATTGATATGTTTTCTTCTCTTGCTTCTTCTCTTGTCTTGCATGATCTCCTTTCCCATTTCTTCCCCCTTTCTCCTACACCCCTTCCTCAAATTCTTTCTCTATTACAAACTTGGATTTCTTCTCCTCCCACCAGTCCTCTCTTTCTCATCCCCTATCCCAGCCAGGGCCGTGCCTAGGGTCTCTGGCGCCCCCCTGCAGATTATCAGTTGGTGCCCCTCCCCGTGTGGCATCTCCTTTCTCTCAACGTGGTATGGTACGGTTTATTTTTTTAAATTTTGAAATAGAACTCGACCGCCAGCGCCGCGGCCGGCGCAGTGCCCTTGAAGGCAGATGCCTAGTACTAAAGCCATGAGTCACAACAAATATAATAAACTCAAACAAAATCTAGTTGCAGAAAATAATAGTAAAATTAATAGCACATAAATGAACAGCTAGTCCTATCTGTCAAAAATGTCAACTGTATGAGTGCAGTGGTTGCTTGAGCATCACCACTATAGCACAAACTTGTTCAAGCGTGTCCAGGAAAGAGTACTGTCAGCAGAGAGTACAAATTTGTTCACTACATCCAGGGAGACGTACTGTCAGAAGAGAGTTTGGCAAGTTGGTTTGTGCTTTGTGCCCCCCCCCCCCTGCAGACTCACAACCGCAGGAGCCGGAGTTGCGTGGACACTACAGGCCTTCCTCAGGGCAGACCCTTTCCTCCCCCAATACCCACCTTGTCACATACGGAGCCCACATTGGCTGTGACAAGCAGCAGCTCCACCCCACGGCCCCCCATCCGTTCCCGGTCTTCTTCGACTCGGTCAGAGTGAGAACTTGCCACACCGCAAGCAACACCTGCCCCGGTACTAGTTCAGGAAACAGCAGCAAGGAAGCTAAGGCTGCACCTTCCCGCCCGCTAAGCAAAGCTGAAGAGATAAATCACGCCCCTCCCCCTGCCGCTCGCTGAGCAGCTGAAGAGATAGATTCCCCGCTTCACTTACCCGGGTGTAGAGCTCACAGGCGGACATGTCTAGGCGCTGATGGGGAGGGAGGGAGGAGAGCCGAGCCCGAGCGCTGCGCGCGGGAAGGCAGCAGCGCATGCGCATAGGTGCCGACGCAGTACGGTACAGTTTATTTTTTCAATTTTGAAATAGAACTCGACCGGCAGTGCCACGGCCGGCGCGGCGCCCTTGAAGGCAGGTGCCCCCCTGCGGTGCTTACCCCGCTTACTGGGTTGGCACGGCCCTGATCCCCGCCTTCTCTGTTGTTCTCATCCCCCGTCTTCTCTATCTTACTATCACTCTTAGTCCTCTCTCTTTCTCCCCCTCCATCACAAGTCCTTTTTCTCTCTCCATCTTCCTCCATTCTGTGACTTATCCCTGGTACTGTCAGCCCTCCCTTCTAATTTTCCTTCTCGATTTCAATCTCTTCCCTTTATTGCCATCACTTCTTACATCACAGAATTTTTCACATCTTTCAACTTTCTCGCCCACTCCTTCTCTCAATGTTGATCTCTTTTACATTTCCATTCCTTTCATTTGTCATCCATCTACTCCCACCTACCTCACCTATTCCTCTATCTCCACATCACCTTTCATCCTTTTAATTCTTCCATTTCCTTGCTTTCATCAACCCTACATTTCTTTCCCCCCTCCCTTGTCACATTATCTGCTCTGCCCCTCTTTCCTAGAATTCTCTTCCTTAGTATCTCATCCCTCCCTTTTTCTACCACTAACATATGCCCCCTGCTCTTTTTCTCTTCCTCGTCTTCACTTCTACATTTCCTCTTCTCCAGCATTTGCATATATCTTCAACATCCAACATATGATAAAAGGGGATGGGATGCCTTCCCTATGAGGAAAGGCTGAAATGGCTAGGACTTTTCAGCTTGGAGAAAAATTGGCTGAGGGGTGATATGATAGAGGTCTATAAAATGTGGAGTGGAATAGGTAGATGTGAATCACTCGTTTACTCTTTCCAAAAATTCTAGGACTAGGGGGTAAGAAATGAAGCTAAAAATTAGTAAATTTAAAAACAAATCAGAGACAATATTTCTTCACTCAGCATGTAATTAAACTCTGGAATTCATTTCCAAAGAAATTAGTAAAATCAGTTAGCTTAGTGGGGTTTAAAACATGTTTGGATAGCTTCCTAAAGGTAAAGTCCATAGACCATTGTAGACTTGGGGAAAATCGACTGCTTATTTCTAGGTAAGCAGAATAAATTGTATTGTACTGTTTTGGGATCTTGCCAGGTACTTGTGACCTGGATTGGCCACTGTTGGAAACAGGATGCTGGGCTTGATGGACTTTTGGTTTGTCCCAGTATGGCAATACTTATGTACGTATCCTTTTATAAGTATCTGCTCTGTGCTTCATAGCTCTTTACCCAAGCATCTATCCCTTTCTCTTTTCCCCCTTCCCCATCATCAATCCTCGACATTACCCAATTCTTCTTATTTACTATCTGGTCCTGCCTTTTCCTTCCCTTTCTTAGCATCTATCTCTTATCTCTTATTCCACACTTTTCTACATTCTGCTCATCCTTTGCATGATATGAACTAATAGGTGCAGCATAAAGAAGAGATACATAAATACATATATATTATATAAACACAAACTTAGAACAATGAAGTGTGTATAAAATGAGTATAAAAGGAAAGGTGACACCAGATGTAAAAAGGAAACACTGTGCAAATGATCCTATGCACCCTGGCTCGTATATCTATGTGAAAGCCTACCTTACAATATATAGCATAAAGTACAGTTGAGAGCTGTCACTGTGAGACTAACAAATACACCAAATTCTTCAAAACCTCAAAACATAAAAATATGTACAGGAAAAACAAAAATGAAAATAGTAATAGACCTGAAGAGTCAATGAAAAAACACTGAGAGTACCCCAACGGTAGAGAAGGCAAAACTAGAAATTACTTAAGTACCTAATTAATGATAATGAAATAAAAAAACGACCAAAAGCCACAAAGGGATGGCCCTCGGAGGTCACCCCAGAGAAAATATGGTAAGCATTCCATATTGATTTAAAAATAGAAGCAAAGAAAACTTTTATATAAAAAAAAAGACAAAAAAACTATGTAAAAAAATATTTAAAGTTGCTAAAAAAAACTCTGCCCATAACAGCGGTGATGCAACAAGTTCACACAGTGGCCTTTAATATCATGGCAGTATCATTCAGGGCAAAAAATGCAAGCAATAAAGAACTCTATATAAAAAAAGTTATAAAAGCACTAAAAAAATACTCTGCCCATGGGGGCAGTAGTGCGACAAGTTCGGACAGTTTTCCTTAGTATTATAGTAGTCTCATCCAGGACAAAAACAAATAATATGCTTATAAATAGAAAAACGTAACTCTGAGGGTGCTTTGGATGTAAACCAAGGTAAATTCTCATCATATAACAAAATCTATTAAATAATCCATGGGATAAATATACAAAAGAGAGGTCAATATAAGAAATGGTGAAAGAATAGGTAAATGTGAAACATTGCAGACCAAGGGAATGTCAATGAAGCATATATAATCATCTCATGTCAAATAGACTGTCCCGAGTACTTGCCGCAAAAACCCCATAAATCTTGGTGGGCTGAGGAAAACCTAAATAGGAATAAAAGAAACATACCTTCTTCCCACAGGCAGTGGTGTATCAGCACCATACCAGCATAAAAACCATGGTGCGATCTGTTTCTACGAAGCAAACGTCTTCCTGTGCAATTGCATACTTTGTATGAAAACTGAGTTCGATTCCCACTTCAGGCACAGGCAGCTCCTTGTGACTCTGGGCAAGTCACTTAACCTTCCATTGCCCCATGTAAGCCGCATTGAGCCTGCCATGAGTAGGAAAGCGCGGGGTACAAATGTAACAAAATAAAGGTGCCAATATGATGCATCCAAATTTACATACTGCAGGCAAGTCCACATTAAATAAACAACAAAAGGATGTAAGAACTAAGGATTTACAAAGAGGTGTAATGAATTATGTAGGAAAATCATAGAAAACTCTAGTGCTACAGTCGTGTGTGTGTTCGCAACAAGTGTACAGTGACCAATATTTTAAGAAGTCTATGTGAGTGTTAAAGGCTGTAAGTGCAAGAGATATAATAGAAGCTCATTATAACCACTAATACAAAAAGGTTGTGTAAAAACCTTAACCCTTCTTAAGATAAAAGAACACCTCAACTCGCTATGCATGGAATTTATGTAAACAAATATAACGTAAAAAGTGATATAGAGAAAATAGTAATTGAGAAATAAAGTGCAACAAATAAAAAATAGGAAAGCAAAAGGCCCCAATATACACACAATGAAATAGATGTTTGCCCTTTATCATTCCTAAATTTAAAAAAATAGTTTGTATATACACATGAATTTGTTTCTAGTATTTAATACTATACTACTACTACTTATCATTTCTATAGCGCTACTAGACGTACGCAGCGCTGTACACTTCAACATGAAGAGACAGTATTAAATATACCCTTTGAAAACATTATACCCAGTGGAAATATGAATTACAATTCAAATCTGATAAACTAAAAATAACATGTACATAGAAGCACACTTTTGAAATTACCCACAAATGCATGGATACTACAGCAAAGTGCATCATGTTGCAATAAAACGTCACACAATAAAGGTAATATAAATATTAAAACACACTGTAAAAATGACCATAAATGCATAAATACATTCACAACATAAGATTATACAATAAAAACAGTAAAAATGATGTTATGAAATGAAATGCAACATGAACTTGCAAAAAAGAATGTGAATGACAACATTTTGTGGGGCGCTAATGGATATACTCCATGGAGCAAAAATAAATAGAATGTTGAACATTATGAAAACCACTGATATGATGAATGCACAAGCAACTTCAAATGAGAACCACATGTAAATAATAATGTATCAGACAAAGATGACAGTGGCACATGTAGCCAAAGAAGTGGACAACAAAACAATGTTAACCATAAATCTAAAGGCCCCAAATAATGTGGCAGTACCATGGGTTTTAATTAAAGAACCTCCATAAGTATGAGAGAAAAGTATCTCTACTATTAATAAAATATCCTAATTGGTGTAATACAAATTTGACAGATATCAATTGACAGAGTGGTTATAAAAAAGGAGTCCCTTTCTACTTCTTTATTTAAACCTGAAGGCTGCACTGTATTTAATTAAAAAATGAGCCTTTGTTCAATATACAATAGGGAGAGATCCATGTTACTGCCTCGCCACCTAATTTTTAACAGTCCAGAGGACAAAAAAAATGAAGATCTATCGTGTGTTACAATTGTATCCAGTGGTCTATCAGAGAGGGTGTCTCAACATGTCTGCTTATGCAACCCCTATGCTCAGTTATTCTTGTTTTCATCATTCTCTTAGTTTTTCCTAGATAGAGAAGATTACAGGGGCAGTTAATCACACATATCACATTTCAGGTCAGACAATTCCTTGAGAAATTTAATTTGTAAGTCTTACCAGTGAATGGATGTGTGAACAAAGTTTGTTTATTTATTTATTGCATTTGTATCCCACATTTTCCCACACATTTACAGGCTCAATGTGGCTTACATTGCTCTGTCGTGGGGTCACCACGACAGAATGGCATATCTCTCTATATAAAACGCACCTCCAACATTCTGAAGCCTCCACAAGTCCCAACATTCTAAATGCATGGTGGTGAAACCAGGAATTCGCCCATGAGTGTTGGCCCCGCCCCCCGCATCAGACGTCATGACGTCAAGGGCGGACCAATGACACTCAACCAATTGCATCGTGAACCCGTTACTAAGCAACGGAACGTGACATAAGACACATCACAGAACAATGAAAACCAGCAGCACACAGTTGCTACGCGACATCAACAGCAACGCTAA
Organism: Microcaecilia unicolor; assembly: GCF_901765095.1. Taxonomy (NCBI): domain Eukaryota; kingdom Metazoa; phylum Chordata; class Amphibia; order Gymnophiona; family Siphonopidae; genus Microcaecilia; species Microcaecilia unicolor. The sequence continues at coordinate 598,961,042 of NC_044032.1, forward strand.
AAGGACCATATAGATCTCTGCTCTCCACACAAACAACGGACACGGTGGGCATAGGAGGGAAGGAAAAAAACCAGCACATACACACACACTCTCACTCTTAACTGGCTATAATGAGCAACTGACCTGCCACTATCACAGGCACTGCTAGCACCTCTCTCTCTCTCTCTCTCTCTCTCTCTCTCACACACACATACAGACGGGACACAGATGGGATGGAAGACAAGGAACGAATCGTTGGGTATGGAGGGGGCGACAGGGGAGATAAGGCAAGAACTGCCTCAAATGTTTGTGCTGTGCTATGTGCAATTATAATGCTGTCTCTTCATTTTGACCCTACTCTTTCACACTCTCTTTCACACAGACGCACATACACACACACACACACACACTAACACTGTCTCTATCTTACACACACACGCACCCACACACATATACACACTCTCTCACACAGACACACAAACACACGTCAAATGGTTCAGCTGTCCTATGTAAAATTTCACTGCTGTCTCTTCATTTTCACCCTACCTGTGCACACACTCTTTCACACAGAGACACACACACACACTTTCTCTGTGTCACACACACACAGACACACATACATATACACACACTCACTCTCTCTATAGCCTTGCTAGCGCCCATTTCATTTGTTTACGAAACGGGCCTTTTTTACTAGTACAGTTATAATTTCATAAGAATATGGGAAGCATCCTATATAATAAAACTCACCCTCAACGTTCTGAGGACACTGACGTCAGTGTCACTTCCTTTGGGCACTTCCTTCGGGTTCGAAGGGTTCGTGGTGGTGAAGCCACCGAAATCACTGTCTCTGGGCCCCGCCCTCGCGTCAAACGTGATGACGTCGAGGGCGGAGCAATGGCGTCAGTGGCTTCACGACTCAGGAGATGAAGGTGGCGTGCGTTGACGAGGTGCGGAGCAATGGCGGTCAGTGGCTTCAGAACGCTGAAGGGGTGGGGGGGGGGGGGGGGTTCGGGAGGAAAACCTTGCTAGCGCCCGTTTCATTTGCTCCAGAAATGGGCATGTTTTACTAGTAGTATATAAAATCATCATGTATAAAGTTACTGCAAATGAGTGCTTACATACTAAAGTAAAAAGCCCATAGACCGTTATTAAATGGACTTGGTGAAAATCCACTATTTCCGGGATAAGCAGTATAAAATGTTTTGTACATTTTTGGGATCTTGCTGGGTATTTGTGACCTGGATTGGTCACTGTTGGAAACAGAATACTGGGCTCGATGGACCTTTGGTCTTTCCCAGTATGGCAAAACTTATGTACTTATATACTGAGCAAGAACCACAAGGGTTATGTCCTGAATGCTGTGAACCTGATGTTATATATTCAGGTAATACTGAAGGAACCAAGCTGTTTCTCAAATTTCTATCATGTGAATAAGCAATGATTAGTGACGTATCCTTAAAACAACCATGATATTGTAGAATATGCCAATGTTTCTTAATAATATTACAAACGTTGCTGGCCAGATGGGAGAATCTGAGGGTACAAACCAATTCAGGAACTGGTTCCTATTTACAGCCTGTTTTCAATATCTCCTCATGAGTTTGAAATTTGGCTCTTTTTCCACACATTGTGATGGGTAACATCTGTGTCTAAATCTCTGGGCTAATGCTCAGCCCGAGTATCAAAATCTTTGGGTTATGAACATAACCTGTGGTACCTCAGAAATTGACAGTATGGAAAATTAGTCTTCAACTGTCTGTTGTGGTAACTGGTAAAATGCAGATAGTTGTTCTTATCAGTGGCGAAACGGTACTTATCTTTACAGATCAGGACTTCCAGAAATGGTATTGTATATTGATCATATTGCATCTTAAATTTTTGAACTGGCATCACAGGTATTTAGCCAATTTAAAAATGTCATCAACTGATCTATACTCCCCTTCCAAAGAATAAAAATATCATCAATATAATCAAATGGCAAATGCGCAGTAGAGACTTCCCTTTCTGTCCCGCCCTCACATCAAGATGTGATGACGTCAGAGGGCGGAACAGAGAGGGAAATGGAGTTGGACTGTCGGACGCTGCTGCTGCTGCTGCCGCTGGAGCCTGGAAGCGAACATCGCGCGCACCAAGCTCCCCCCATCCCCGCCACTGCTCCTGCCCCCCTCCATATCAGGCCCCTTGCACTGACCTGACATCGCCTCTCACCTCCGTGTGGAAGCGCTGCAGGCAGCAGGAGAGCAATCTGCTGCTGCCTGCAGTGCTTTCACACGGAGGTGAGAGGTGCTGTCAGGTCAGTGCAGTGGGCCCGGCACGGAGGGAGGAGAGAGCAGCGGCGAGGAGGGTACCCGGAAATCCGTTTTAACGGGCTTAATGGCTAGTACCTCTATATCCTAACATAGGCATTCACACTCCCTCCTTTCATCCACTGAACATTTCAATATAATAATAAATAAGACTCCAACACTAATTGTGGTTTAAATTGGCTGCAGCTTTATTAATCAACTTCAAATTTGAATAAACGTAACACTTAACTGGTCACATATACATTAATGCAATAAAATTCTTCTTATCCAGGCGGTATCAAACTAGCATGTCACATTATCACTGACCTCAAAGCACTTTTACTGCTCCCCACCAAATTAATCTGGGAATAATCTGGGACCATATCAATCTGGCAGCTGGAAAATAACAATGAATAATCAACCAGGCACGCTTCGTCTGATGTATCAATTCAATACTTTCACACTACACAAGTCATTGCCTTCCAAATGAATAAGCAAAATAGCTGGAGAGGAGAAGCGACAAGCTGGTAAAAGCAGAGGCAGGATTTGGTTCCATGACATTCCTCGCAGCCCAACCCAACAAATGCACACTCCTAAAGAAGCAAGGCATAAATGAGGACCCCATCAAGTTTCAGTCACCCTCTTCTGTGCCCAAAAAGATATATAGGAATGACCACATAGCCAAACACAGATTTCTGGAGCAGCAGGACCTGCAAAAGAAATTAAATAAAGATCATTAGCAAGCAGCAAAATATTAGAATACCAACCCTAATCAATCCAACTCTGAGGCCACTGTTTCACACACCATTCCTCGTTAAAATAAACTCCAAATCCCTTCCCACAAGACATATCCGAAAATAATTCCGGATCCCAATGAGAAACCCCTGATACAGGTCAAATGTGAACCCCATTAAAATCCTCCAAAACGGAGAGCCAAAGGCGCAAATCTTCTTTCACATTGGAAGGAATCGGAATGAAATGATGACACTATTGAATTCCCACTGTCAAATGCACAAAGCACTGAGTAACAACTCTCCCCATGAAAATTATTTATTTATTTTTTCATTTTATACTTCATATTATCTTGAACATACTTGAGTTTAATGTGGATTACAATAAATAAAACAACAAGTAAAGTAACCACAAATGTAAAATAAGAGATAGATAAGAACTAAATAATAGCCCATTGTTAGCTAGTAACAAACTACAGTACTCTGCCAATGGGTAAAGAATCTGTCAAAAAGAAAAGCTTTCATTTGTTTGTAAAATACCAAATAATCAGGTTGACATTTGATTGCAGTAGGCAAAGAGTTCCACCAGTGGCGTTCCTAGGGAGGGGCGGTGGGTGCGGTCCGCCCCGGGTGCACGCCGCTGGGAGGGTGCCAGGCGCCTGTCGGCTTCGCTCATTCCGTGCTCCCTCTGCCCCGGAACAGGTTACTTCCTGTTCCGGGGCAGAGGGAGCATGGAACGAGCGAAGCCAACAGGCGCGCGGCACCCCTCCCCCCAGCAGGTAAAAATACACCCGGGGGGGGGGGTCCTTTCGCCAGGGGGAGTTGTCCTTTCGCTGGGAGGGGGGCATCGGTGATCCGCCCCGAGTGTCAGCCACCCTAGGAACGCCACTGAGTTCCACCATTTAGCATCTTGATAATTAGTCAGCAGAGTGAACCAATTTATAACACCCATTCTTGCAATTTGTGAGATGAAGTCTAAGATAGTATCTGGATCCAAAAGCTACATTACATAGGGAAATGTTTATTAAAGACTGCATGTAATCCGGGGTCATGCCATATAATATTTGAAAGACAAAAACACAGGATTTGAAAATAACCCTGGCTTTGATAGGTTACCAATGCAGTTTACCTAGGAAAGGAGTGGCTCTATCAAAGCGTGATGTTTTGAGGACAAGTCTAGCTGCACTATTTTGGGCCATTTGCATCTCTTTAGGACACCCTCCTTACATCCAGCATAGATGGCATTGCAGTAATCAAATTGAGTTAAAACAAAAGATTGAACTAGCAACTTGAAGATGTCTGTCATGTTTCCTGGCTGTTCTGAGCATGGGCACTGGTGGCCATCTTGGATTTAGGCTTATTCCAGGGTTTGGCGGCCATCTTGGAGAGGGCCTGTTAGGCCAGGGCAGCCATCTTGGAGGTGGCAGCGGCAGGAAGGAAGCCCTTATTTGGTCGCAGGGTGTTCCCGATGGGGGCTGCCATCTTGTTTTCAGCTGTGCCTGGTTGAGCCTAATTCCTTCCTATTTAAGGCTCTGCCCTCAGTCTATCAGTGCTTCGGCTTTTACTCGGTTCGCTGACTAGTAGCAGTGCTTTGGATCTACTTCTGACGGATACCTGGTTCTGACCTCTGCCTGGTACGGATCACTGCCTGTTCCTGGTCCTGCTTCTGACCTCTGCCTGGTACTAACCACTGCCTGTTCCTGGACCTGCTTCTGACCACTGCCTGGTACTGACCACTGCCTGTTCCTGGACCTACTAGTGACCGCTGCCTGGCGTTGACCTGTTGCCTAGCCCTGGTTTGCTGTTACCTGCTGCTTGGTCTAACCCTGTGGACTTGGTGCTGGACTTTGTTCTCTCTGTTGCTGGCCGCCTGAAGGGGCTCAACTCCTGGGGAACGGTTGGAGGCACAGGGAGGACTCAGGGTTTTGGCCGACGGCCCGGTGAGGGTTTCCTTCATCGTGTTCAAGGGCTCACTTCTCCTTGCAGATACATTACAATGTCAGGCGAGCAATATGATCTGATTCTTCTCAACGTCCAAAGAGACTTGAAGGATTTATTTACTACCAAGGAAACTTTGGGCTCAAACATAAGATGATTATCACAACACCCAGTATTCTAAGAGTATTGTCTAGGGGATAGGATATATTGTTAATGTTAAAACTACTTTATACATTATGGTCAAAAGGGTTGGTTATTATGAGAAATTAAGTCTTATCTCTAATTTAAACTTGAATTCAGAAGCCCGGGAACCCGGCAAATTAAGAACAAACCTGATCTTAGAGAGAATTTCAGTAAGTCCAGCCTTGAAAGGGACATAGATTGTGTCATCATCCACCTAAATGAAAGTGTGAAATCCATCTGCCTCAAGTCTTTCACCTAACAGGGCCATCATTACATTGAACAATATCAGAGATAATGGTGAACCCTGTGGTACCCCACAGTCAGGAGAACAGGATGGAGAGAGAGAGAACCTGACAACTTCACCTGATACAATCTAGATTTCAGAAAGTCCTGGAACCATTGGAAGACCTTCCCACCCAATCTGAGTTGGTCCAACAGGGCTAAAAGTAGCTCATGATCGACAAAGTCAAAGCTGCAGGACATAATGAATTGCATCACCAAAATCTTAAAACCTAGACTAATTGATTTCCTGAAATCAGATACCAAGGTGGTCATGACTGTCTTGCATAAACCCAGTCAGGGCTAAAACCTGACTAGGATTTATGGAAGAGGAAGAAAGAGGAAAGGTGATCCATTAGTTCAGTACCAATTATTCCCTCCATTACTTTAGTCAATAGTGGAATAGAAGTGACTGGTCTGTAGTTAGAGACATCACCTAATGAATCTGAGGTGCTCTTAGGGATCGGGGTAAGTATTATAGTGCTTTTCTGCTTAGAGAAAGAACCCTGAAACAACCAACATAAACAAAATATGAACTTGAAAAAGATCAATGAATTCTGTCTGTGCAGTTTTTAATAAACGACTCGGAATACTTTATAAGAAAGAATTTGACTGGGTAACAGGAAGGAGGACCATAGTCTAATTAGCTGCAATACCACCAACTAGACTAGGCTGCTTGAAGCTATGGTTGATTGCTAGTAGCACTAAATTGCAATACACTCCCCCCCCCCCTTTTCTGTTCAAAATATGTGGCTGATTGACAAGTGGAAGGAGCGGCTACAGTCACTAATGTTAAATGTTCAGCTGATACAAGCCTATTATCAGTTTAAAGAGCTTATAGGTATTTAAATGGCTGCAACCAATGTGCTCCTTATAGTAAATGGTTTTTGTTTCTACAATCTTTCTCTTATAGTCCCTGATAGCCTTCCTCCAAAGCATTTTTTTCTCATGACCCTACCTGGGTCATGAGTGCAATGATGTTCTGATTGGTTCATGCTTGCTTGGCAGCAGTCCAGCCATAGCAGCATGTTTTTACTGAGCACTTTCTACAATGTTAGCTAGTTGCTATCACTTCTGCTGTTTCACTTTTGATGTATAGTTCACAGCAAGTGTAAAACAAAAAAAAATAAGCAGTTACGTGAAATATAAAGGTTTCGTTTGGATATTTGGTAACATACTTTTTGAAACCAGGACATTATATTTACCCCAGTTTTTTTTGTTGAGTACGATTAAATTTTAAATGACAGACCCGTGGCCATTCTTCCATCCTTTGGAGATCCCTTGTCATGTTTTCTGCTCCCTCCAAGGTATCCACTCTATTGACTGTCTTCGTGTCATCCACAAAAAGGCACACTTTTCAACAATATCTCTCACAAATATATTAAACAGAATCAGCCCCAGCAGCGACCCCTGAGGCACTCCACTGTTCACCTTCCGTTCCTCCAAGTGGATCCCATTTACCCTCCACCCTCTGTCGCCTGTTGGTCAACCAGTTTTCAAGCCAATTCACCATTTGGGTCCTAAGTTCAATCCTCTCAGTTTATTTATGAGTCTTCTATGTGGGACTGTATCAAAGGCTTTGTTGAACTCCAAGTAGATTACATCTAGCGCATGTCCTTTATCCAGTAAAAGTAACTTTTAGTACAGGAATAGTGCTGAGAAAGGCAGGGACAAATCAAACTAATTTTACATGGTATGTAATAGTTTATATCTTGTTGGTCAGACTGGATGGACTGTTCAGGTCTTTATCTGCTGTCATTTACTATGTTACTATGTAAATGTAAATTGGATTTAGGAAGCTACTGAAAGTTTGGCAAGTTTCTTTTCAAAAAGCTAAAGTGGCCAGAAAGGCTTTAGTACATTACTACTACTACTATTTAGCATTTCTATAGCGCTACAAGGCGTATGCAGCGCTGCACAAACATAGAAAAAAGACAGTCCCTGCTCAAAGAGCTTACAATTTAGATATGCATAAGTTTGGGTAAGTGTGTTCATGTTGTTTCCACTACAGAATTGCATCTTCAGTTCTTTGTAAGCAGGGTTCTGCAAGGAATTTGTTGATTTCAGTTTCAGTCTCAGAAGTGGTTGAATTTGTGCCATTACTGCTCACTTGAGAATTAGAGGAGTACCATGCAGTCCAGAAGTCAAATTCGCCAGAAGAAACTTTTTTTCCTGGGAGGTTTAATCTTTGCCTTTGGATCATTGATACATCCCTTTGAAACTTTCTGGGATTTGGGGTGGGTGGAGGGTTATCTCAAAATTATCTCAGGTTGGATACCATGTCCTTACTGTATGTTCATACATATTCTTTGAACTGTATGCATTTCAGTGTTTATTCAATATGAAGTTCTAATCATTACTTACCATTTAATGCTGATATATAGCTGTATAGATATATTTGTACATAGTTCAATAAACTGTTCAATTTGTTATATACAGCCTAGTTCACAACAGTCATTTTTTGTGGTTTTCCGGGGGGGGGGGGGGGGGGTTATTAACCCTTTTCTTCCCAGGTGGAGGCATCTGGTGCCAGAAGCTTAAGGGACCAATGGAGCCTGCTCTAGGGACACTCCAGTCAGGTTGGGCCCCAGACTCAGGGATGTCTACAAGGGGGGGGGGGGGGGCATTACATAAAATTTATTATGTAAATTTGGTTGAAACTGATTGATACTTATTACATAAGTACATAAGTATTGCCATACTGGGAAAGACCAAAGTTCCATCAAGCCCAGCATCCTGTTTCCAACAGTGGCCAAGCCAGATCACAAATACCTGGCAAGATCCCAAAAAGTACAAAACATTTTATACTGCTTATCCCAGAAATAGTGGATTTTCCTCCAAGTCCATTTAATAACGGTCTATGGACTTTTCCATACTGTTTCTTCTTGACTAATAAAATATTTAAAAATAAATTGAACTAATGTGCCCTGAGAATGCAAACATTGCCTCAGTTTAGAGGTTTTCATCAGTGTTTCTGTGAGTGTTTTTAAAATCTTGGGGCTAAATATTCAAAGCTAGTTATCTGGATAGCAGTGCTGCTACCCGTATAACTAGTGCTCACTGGGCTCAGACAGTGATTTTCAGCAGTATCATCCAGATAATGCCACATGAACCAGATAATCCCGCTGAATATCATGCTCAATCATCTCAGTACTATCCAGATAATGCCAGAGCCGTCAGGGAGCAGAGCTAATGCATAGCTGGAAGTTATTCAACTACTGTTGGTACTCATGGGTGGCCCAGTGCTGCATATCCAGGTGTACTAAAACCCACTGCAGTCCATATTGAAAAAGATGCAGACTGCCATATGTTAAATATTACCCCCCCCCCCTTTGTTTTTGCAGGGTTTAATCTCCCCTGGGCAGCCTCAAACTCTTTTATCAGGTTTTGATTACTAAGCTTTTTCTTGTCTCAGCTGTTGCTGCTTTAGCAATTTACTGCTTTAGGCTAAAAACCTCCCATCTGTGCCCAGGATGATATCCCCACAGTCCTAATACTCACAAACTTCATTCCAGCTTGTATGCTTCTTTAGAGAGTCCAAGTGATTAACTTCACTCCATGTTTTAACCCTTAAATCAACTTTTTATATTGCACTGTGCTGAAGAAGAAGAGTGAGTGAATTCAAGAATTTATCTTTAGTGTCAACTTTTCTTCATGCTTTTTTTCTAGGACAAGAACGGTGCAATGATGTTTTTCAAGTTCAAGTCCCAAAGTGAAGACAGCTTTTCTCAGTCTTTTCACAAAAAGCTAAATGTCTGCCTATCTTGTGTCTGTATCTGAATGCTGAAAAGTGGAGAACTATATCCTTAAGGGAGATTTTTTTTTTCAAACAGCCCGCATAGTTTGAAAGAGCATGGGTACATTTACCACATATATTTTATAGTTTATTTTCAAAGAGATATTACAGTACTCAGGCAGTTGCTTTTGGAGGATTGGCTAGCATGAAGTGTGCATGCCATAGTTGCCAGAATACTTTGCAGGTGGCTGAAAGGGACACAGACATTAGATGCCACTGCTTGTGCGAGTGGCTGAAGGCAGGTGAAATAATGTACATACTTTGGAGAATGCAAGAAACCGAAAGAGGCTGGTGCACCACAACAATATGAAAAAATATATGCACATGCTAAAAAGGTGAATAGAAGAAAACATATAAATCTCTGTGTTTATGAATTTAAAATTTATACATCAGACATTTCTTATTTATTCATCAAATGACCCAACTTGTTTCACTACCAGGCTCATCAGGGGTTGATATAGTATACATCAATGGCATCATATCCTATCTTAACAGAAGCAGGGTGCAGGTGTCAGGTCTCAAAGCAGCAACTAGGTTTGTGAGCCCTTGGGCCGCTGCCAAGGAGTGGCACTGGCAGGGAAAACCACCCCAACCAGCACTGGGCTAACACACACACAAAGCAGGGACTGCAGACAAGGATAAGCAAAGCAGGAACACACTGGACAAGAACACTTGGACTGGAACACAGGACTGGAGGAAGGCTTCACCTGCACTTGACCACCCTTCCCCAGGAGTTGAGCCCCTGGGTGCAGGTGGCCGGCAGGACTTACCGGACTGGGTAGGAACTGGATACCAGCAGGAAACACACAACAGAGTCAAGACTACAAGCTGCCAGGCAGCCACTAAGACAGAAACACAGACAGGAGGGAGTCAGGACTAAAAGCTGCCAAGCAGCCACTAATAAAGAACACAGACACAAAACAAGGAAATGCAGGCCAGAAACAAGACTAGGAACTAAACAATAAAACCAAAGCTAACTACACACAAACAAGAACCAGGCAAGAATTCAGAATAAAACTGGACTAGGCAGAAGTGCACAGAGCACACCCACATACCAGGGACCTTAGACAATGCAAAGGCAAACACAAAAGTTTCTAGGTGATTAATAAAGCCCATCAGCTGCTAAAGCTCAGCTGCAGCAATCACAAGGCAACTGCAGGTGCTGTTCAGGTACAAACAAGGAAAGCAATTCTGGCAGCCCGGAAGATCTGGACTGAACTGGGCTGAAGTCTAGAACGGGTGACAGTAAAGAGACAGTCCATTGCACCCACCAGGTCTGGCCACCAGAGGGCGAGGTGAGCACAGACAAGAAAACGGTCACAAACGTGACAGCAGGTGTGAAGGTCTCTAATTCTTCAGGGCTGCCTGGTGTATCCTAAGGTTAAGCCCCGCCCAGTGCATCCCAGGATGCACCAGGCAGGGCAGGGCACCACCATTTTGAAGAGGCACCCGCAGAGGAGGGAGGGAGTGCTAGTCCCTTCCTCCTCCAACTTTGAGGTAGGTCACAGGGTGTGGTGTGTGCGGGTGTGAGGGCTAATGGTCCCACTGGACCACCAGGCCTTTTTACTGTTTGGGGAGTGGGGAGGCCTGGAAGTTCAGTGTAACCCAGCAAAGAAATGTTTTAGAGGGGATGAGGATTAGATGATTCTTTTGGAGTCAGGCAGAAACTGTGTTGAGGCCAGGTAGGGTCAGGCCTAGTGGCCCAGGTCTTGCCTAAAGGAGAGAAAGCTGAGAGGAAAGACTGTGCAAACTGACTTGTACCCACTCCAGTTGGGATACTGCAGGGATAATAGGGCAGTGGAAGCTGAGGATGTGTTTGAATGTTTCAAGCCCTAATCAAAGCCTGGTTATTAATGATACAGAGTGTTTTATAGAAGAATGAAAGGTGTTAATGAGGTAATCACTCCTAGCACATGCCCGTGAAAGGGGCTAGGAGTGAACCCTAGGGTACCCCACAGTTTGGATGTTGAGCAAAAGATGATGATTGGGGAAGGGAGACTGTGAAAGTCTGGTTATTAAGTACAATTCTAGTGTCAGTTAGTCGGGAGAATAGAAGTGAATGATCCACAAAATTGAAAGCTACTGATAAGTCAACCGCTATGAGCATGGCTTGATTTTGTGGAAGAGCAGAGTGTACTTTCAGTCTGGGTTTTGGAAGTTTCATAGCACTGAAAGGGTTATTGGACATTGTGCATGATTGTTGGAGATACTTAGATACAGGGACTGATGTTGTGTGGTTTTGTTAGATCTAAGTGCAGCTTTTGACACACTAAATCATTCAGTTCTTTTGAATATGTTATCCGGAATTGGAATTTGTAATATTGCCTTATAATGTTTTAAATCATTCTTGGAAGACAGATGTCAACATGCTTTTCAAACTTAAGCCCCTACTGTATGGAGTTCCCAAGGTGCTCTTTTATCTCTGTTGCTTTTTAATCTCTATGTGAGACCTGTAATTGATATTGTAATAGATCATGACATTCATATCCATACCTTTGCAGATGATAATCAGCTGTATGTTCCTTTGGAGTCTACTCATGAGGATCAGTTGAAGAGGTTGTTGACTTGTTTGACTGCAATTAAGAACTGGATGGTGTTGAGTAAACCTCAACTGAATTAATCCAAAACTGATTATTTTTATGGGTCATGGAGAGAGTTGTCCTTATTCTCATCCTTACCTGTCACGGGATGGATCTACTATAGTGGAAAAGGATCAAGTATGTAATTTGGGAGTTCTTTTGGATACTGGATTAAATTTGAAAGCCATGTTTCTCATTTAGGTGCCCTTATACAACACCACGGTAGAGCTACTGAGGTGTTGTTGTGATCCAAATCAGTACTACCGCTGGGCTACCACAGGAGCCTGGTGATAGTTTCCACCCCCAGAATGCACCATTTCCAGAATTACAAAAATATTTTAAATTTTTATAGCACTAGGGCTTACCAGGTGGTAATCGCTGCCTGGTTACCACCAGATTAGCACGGGAGCCCTTACCGTCAACTAAGTAGGTGGTTGTAAGGGCTCTTCCCAGAAATGGCCATGCACCAATCCTTGTGAGTAGAGCAGAGCCATTTTTTTGGGCCAAAAACAACCTTTTACCTGCTGCATTAAAAGGAGGCCTCGGTGCACAGCAAACCCATGCTCGAATGCCACCGCAGTCTCCCTTTTACCGTAGCTTGGTAAAAGGGGCCCTTAATTAGTTCCTCTTTTTATTATTTATGTCAGTTGGGTAGAAGTTGTTCTTAATTTACTCCATTTGATTTTGCACACTAGATTCTGTATATCACACCTAAAAATCCACACCAAACTTACATTTGCTAAGGCATATTCTATAAAGTACACTTTAATTTAGGTGTACTTTATAGACTAATCCTAAATTTCTGTGTACTTTATAGAATACACCATGTGCCGGTCCATATGACTAAATTAAGTCATGGTTAATTATGCCAAGTAAAAACCTTGTGGAAATCCCAACACCTAAATTGGGCGCAGAGCGGGTGTGTTCTATAATAACGCACATAGATTTTAGAAATGCTGATGACCCACCCATTCTACAACCATAACTATGCCCACTTTTCAACTATGCTACTTATAGTTACTCACACCACATTATAGAATACGCTGAGCAATTAATGCGGATAAATTCTTTCTAATTAATGCTGATTAGTGCTGATAATTGTTTATTAACATCCAGTTATCAGTGCTGATTAGTTTGTTAACTAAGTTATTTGCATTGTTATGGAATACTCTTCAATTTCTGCATGGAATTCTTGGCGCAATGTATAGAATCCCGGGGTTACTGTATGCTTATGTGATTTCATTCGACTATTGCAATGCACTATTTGTAGGGTTGCCAATCAAGAGTTTAAAGAGCCTTCAACATATTCAGAATGTGGCAGGTCAGCTTTTGACAAACTGTGGTTTGCATAGTCCTATTACACTGATCCTTTTTTTTCATTACATTGGCTGCCAAATGAGAAGCATTACAAGAAATAGCAAGAATAAAACAGTAGATTGCATTCAGATTTTCCACGGTGCCAGAAGCTAATTGCAGAATAAGACAAGCTCATCAACTTGAATGATTCGAATAATTACTCAAGGGTTCCAACAAATCTTGAACCTCTTCCTGCTTATCAACTCTTCCCACTTCTGCCTGCTCATGAGTTAAATAATATTTCATCATGTGTTGCTTCAATCAAGGATACATTTCTCCAAATGCGTAATGTTAGTTGAAGGACTAGATGTCATAATATATCAAATATTTTTCCAGCCTCTAGGCCAGATTAGGTACTAATGATTTCCAAATAACAGGAGCAGGTAAGAGAGCCTCCTAATAGTCAATATTATTTGAATTTTGAAACAAACATCTACCCAATATATCCACAAACACACATAGAAATATAACATGACATAAAGTTCCAACCTCCAAGTCACAAAACCTAACATATATCAGTCATCATCTCAAGAAGTTTAAACATTTTTATAGCTGCATATTATGTGCCACAAATGTTATGACTGATTGTGGAAAGCCAAAAGCAGTGCTCTCAGTGATTTATCTCAGAATAGATTTTTCCATTTGTCTCAATCTAAATCATAATCAATATCTTTTCCCCAGACCTTTTAGCCCCACGTGTCATCACAAGTGAAAGAAATGGAAAAAAATTGAAACTGATCTGATTGATTTGTCTGTTTTTAAACAGTGCTTTCTCCTCTCAGGCTCTTCTTTAAGGTCAGGAACTTTAAGGGCATTGCATCAAATACAATTTGACAGATGTTATCACTTAAATAGATAAGTTTTCAGCAATGAAAATTTAACATGTAACTTGTAAAAGGACAGTAAATGATTTTCCTGGTCATCAATTTTAAATAATCTTGATCATTCATTATAAGGGCCATAGATTGGTCATTGCTTTTCTTAATCTCTTTGACTGTTGATCATGGTCCCCAGCACTAGATTGCTAAATGCATTAATTACCAAATTAGCTAATCTTTAAAGCAGTATCTCAGTGTTGCACTGTATTCATCTAGTGCTATTCTGAGTGAGGAGTTTACAACCTTTTAAAACAGAAGGACCATTTGATGATTTTTTTATTTTGTGCAAAATATTTCAAGTCAAAGCCCTGCTGAAAATTGGGACACCTAAGTAAATTGTCCTCTCTTCATTCTCAGCAGTTACATTCTGTCCCTCTCTTTTAATGCTGCCTGGATGTCCAACCGGCATCTGAAACTGAACATGGCTAAGACTGAGCTCCTTGTCTTCCCACCCAAACCCTCTTCTCCTCTTCCCCCACTCTCCGTCTCTGTTGACAATGCCCTCATCCTCCCCGTCTCTTCAGCCCGCAATCTCGGAGTCATTTTTGACTCCTCCCTCTCCTTCTCTGCCCATATCCAGCAGACAGCTAAGACCTGTCGCTTCTTCCTCTATAATATTAGCAAAATTCGCCCATTCCTTTCTGAATAGACCACCCGAACTCTCGTCCACTCACTCGTTACCTCTCGTTTTGACTATTGCAACCTTCTCCTCGCTGGCCTCCCGCTTAGCCACCTATCCCCCCTTCAATCTGTCCAAAACTCCGCCGCACATCTTATCTACCGCGTGAACCGATACTCTCATATCACCCCTCTCCTCAAGTTGCTTCACTGGCTCCCGATCCACTACCATATACAATTCAAGCTTCTCCTATTGACCTTCAAGTGCACTCAATCTGCAGCCCCCCATTACCTCTCTACCCTCCTCTCCCCGTATGTTCCCACCCATAACCTCCGCTCTCAGGACAAATCACTCCTATCTGTACCCTTCTCCACCACCGCTAACTCCAGACTCCGCCCCTTCTGCCTCGCTTCACCTTATGCCTGGAACAGACTTCCTGAGCCCATACGCCGTGCGCCCTCCCTGCCCATTTTCAAGTCCTTACTCAAGGCCCATCTCTTCTCCCTTGCTTTTGGCGCCTAACCACCTTCCCCATTCCAGATACATACACTGACTACATAGCTTATTACCTTTAGATTGTAAGCTCTCTTGAGCAGGGACTGTCCTTCCCCTTGTCTAAACTTGTACAGCGCTGCGTAACCCTGGCAGCGCTATAGAAATGCTAAGTAGTAGTAGTAGTAGTAATGCCCCCTTATTCCCAGCAATCTCAGTCTCTCAGTCTGTCTGTCTCTCTTAGTTCTCTCATGTCAGCAGTCTCTTTCCCTCTATCTTAGATCTCAATGCTCAGCTGCCATTATGAATCATACGTTCTCTCAGTTCCCCCATTCTGACCCATCAGTCCATCTCTTTCTAAATCATTCCCCTCCCCCAATCCTGGAAGTCATGTTCAATCTCTTCATTTCCAGATGTTACTCCATATCTCAATACCTCCTTTCCCAGCCTTTTTACGCTTCACCTTCTACTGTTACATGCCTGTGGTTCTCATGATGGAACCTGATTCAGGTCTTCAAAGGGCTGCATATGTCTCAAAAATGACAGTTGTAAGTAAACTATGGAGTTCAGGAAAACATAACCTTATTCTCTTTTCAGACTCCACAGCGGACAGCTCATGTTGTAGAATTTGATCACTGCACTGGGCTCTACAGCAATCCTACAAGATTAATTAGATTTAGTGCATTTAGGGAATCTCTACTTATGCACAAATGGGTGGCATGTATAGTTCTGGCCTTTTTTAAGGCACGTTTCACATCAGGTGATGTCGCCTGTTGAAGAGGGTCAGTCATTTGCTTGACCGTCTGTCTCTCCATCAATTTGCACAGCTTCAAGCTATGTGGGAATCCTTCACCGGCTTTCCTGCCAAAGGGAAATGCCATCCCCCCCCCTGGCATAAATGCAGGTGGAAGATTCTCACCCAGCAGAAAGCTGCTTTACAGGAATATTGTTCCCATGCTCCACTGGTAAGTATTACTAGGGATCTGAGATGACTGGACCAGAGTAGGCAACAGCACAGATCCCAACTCATGGCCACTGCTGAAGACTGTGAAAAGAGACAGTATTGTAGACCTAGACTACCATCAGAACAAGAGGGAGGAGAGCTGGAGATGTAGCAGTGCTGGAGAGATGAAAGGGTAGGAATGAGAAGGAAATGAGGATGGGGGTATGAAGGCCAGGAGAAAGAAGAGAAAGAAAGGGAATGTGAAGGAGGAAAGGGAAGGGAGCAGGGAGAGGAAATGAGATGATTTAAATCAACCCAGCATTCAAATAGTCCCTTCAGCAATATCAAATTACAACTACTTTTCCTCTTTCACACATACTGTACAAATTTTACTCAACCTCCTGCCATTCATAACCTCCATCAGCTTACTTGGTCAGATTCCATGCCACTCAAACTCCTCTCCGCTCACTTACTCAGCCCCTATATTTATTCAAACCTATGTGACTTCTCACCCCCATCAACTCACTCCATCCCACCACCCTCTCATAAACTTCCTGTTCACTCACTTAGGTGTCCTTTTACAAAGCCGCAGTAAAATGTGGCCCGTGGTAGTGTGGGCGTGTCTTTTGGGCGTGCACTGGGTCACTTTTTACTGTGGCTGGGGAAAAGGCCATTTTTTATTGGGCCGGGAAATGGGCATGCACAAAAATTAAAACTAGCGCACACCTATTTACGGCCTGAGCCCTTACTGCCAGCTATTGACTTAGCAGTAAGGGCTCATGCGCTATTTGTGTGGTAACCATGCAGCGTGTGCCAATGTGGCTACACTGCCAATTACCGCTGGGAACGCACCCTGTGGTAGAAAATAGAAAAAATATTTTCTATCGTGGGATTTGTCGAGCACCAAACTCGGAATTACCACCAGGTGCACACGCTACCCCGGAGGTAGTGCTGATTTGGCACATGCTACCTATGTGTTAACCCTCCTGTAGCTTTGCAAAAGGGCCCTTTAGCTTCCCCCAGCACTCACAGCTTCCCCATCCATTCACACATTCTTTTATTTAGTTCTCCATTAGCCTTAACCCTATCATCCACTCACTCACTCACTCACAAACTGTAACCAGGCACTTCATTAGTGAAACACGGCTTTATACATAACATTGACATTCGCACATCGTCATTCATTTTCCCATCCTTCACCTAACCTGAACAAATAACACTACCAGTCTTTCTTGGCATAAATTTGGCTGTAGCTTTATTAAAATTATTTATTTATTTATGTATTGCATTTGTATCCCACATTTTCCCACCTCTTTGCAGGCTCAATGTGGCTTACAATACATCATGAGTACTGGAAATATATCAGAAAATAGACATTTAGTGTTATAGCAGGACTTTGGGTAACATGATAATGATAAAACATGGTAGTAGTATAACAAGCAGTTATTGTAATTCTGTGATATTACCTTAACTTTAGCACAATACATTAACTTCTTCCAGTAAAATGTTGGCATCCCTAGAGCGGTTTTGAACAATTTGGAGCCATTCGGTAACAAAACTAGCTCTGTACCTTACCCCAATTACCCCCCTTCAGTCCATGTGACTCACGGTACCCTCAAGCCACAGTTCACTCGTGGCTGTTCTGCCCACGAGTTACTCTTTAATCAAACATCTTTTAACCAAACAACTTCAGTGCATCTGGAACCTCTTTCTCTCCTCAAATCCTGCCACAAGTGGTGACAGATTATATCTTGACACCGCTCCCCATCATTTAATGTTGCAGCCAAATCCCTCTTCAAACACTCTTCCAACAAATTCTGAATAGTATTAATAAAAACGTCAAGACCAATCTTAGAAAGATGCATCCCATCTTTACGATAAAGTCCAACACATATAAATTTAGAAATTTCAGCATTCACTCTACAACGCAAACGCTCAATACCCAAAAGGTTTCTTGCTCCTTTCCACACTCTTCTAGGAAGAATATGGGACCACCCAATCCGGGTATTAGGGAATTGACATATAACAGATATCAAATCCTGCTTCATAATATGTACCAATTCAGCTCCTTTCACTGTACATAAATCATTACCCCCCCCCCCCCCCCCAGATGAATACAAATTAAAACAGGTGAAGAAAATCTGCTGGCTTGAAGTAACATAGGCAACAGTTGGCTCCAAGACATGCCTCGAATGGCCAACCAGCGGATACAAATCCCATGTTTTACCAGTCCCAAATTGGGTTCCCAGCTTGATTCTCGAGCCTGTTTATATGCCCAAAAAACATGGGAATGTCCACAGAGCCACACACAGATGTCTGGCGGTAATGAATCTGAAAAGGAAACTATAAAACACAATCAACAATCAGCAGTGGAATCAAAACAATCCCTAACATATCCCTTATACCTATTAGAGCACCATCTCCCCAGACGCTGAATTAAGGAAGGAGAACCACCCTCTCTGGCTGCGTGAGAAGCAGCACAAATCCTAAAGGAATGCATCCCATACTGGCCAGGATCACATCCTATACGTTTCAAACCTTTTTTAAACAGTGCAGCAAACTGACAATAATTTCTGCACAAAAGCATCCATCAGACTTCTAATAACTGTTCACATTGGCACACAATCATGAGGGCGAACTTTCCTTTTACCCATCATGATTTGCCAAAAGATAAGATCAAAATTTCAGTAGTGATGATGGATGCATACGGTTTTGACAACTGAACCTCTGGGGATGCACACAAGCTATAATGACCAAACAGCAGGTTAATCATTAGGAGCACCTTCAGTGGAGGAACTTGAGGTCCTCTCAACAGAATTATTTGCAATTTACTACTGTAACAATAGTGTGGCTGCATAAGTGGAAAAATAGGACTTTTAGTGTGGCCCTGAATAAACTTCCAGGTGAACTGTACAAAGCAACTAATTAGTGGGCTTTTAGGAAAGGACTAATATTGTATCTCTTCCTATGAGGGGTTGGTGTTGGTGCCCTACTTTGAGTCACCTATGGGGTAAGGTGAGTAGGCACCTATGCATGTCCAACATGCATCAAATTGGAACTACCGCCTGTCTACCGCGTGCCCTGGGCCGTAATTCTATTTTTGATGTGCATCCAAAACACACAGTAGAAATTTTCTACCACGTGGCGCTGACCCGGCAGTAATCGGCAGGGTACATATGCTGGCAATTACCACCCAGTTAACACATGAGACTTTACCACTAAGTCAATGGGTGATGGTAAGGTCTCAGGCCGAAAATGGTTTTAATTTTGTCACACATCCATTTTCGATCACAAAAAAAGGCCTTTTTTGTAGGCACACTGAAAAATGGACCTGCACGCATCCAAAACACATGCCTACACCAGCGCAGGCCATTTTTCAGCACCTTTATCTGGCTTCATTTTTCTCAGTTTCTCTGTTTCTAAATGCTACAAATACATGGGAGCAAAAATCAATTTACTTACAGTTTCACATTGCTGCTAGTAAATTGTCGGCATTGCAAAACCAAAATGGCATTTACATTTTAATAAGACACTGTCAACGTATATGCAAATCATATAGTTTCAAACCTGTGACATCTACTTAAAAAGGCAAATCTATAAATATGTCCCCACATTTACATGCCACTTGAACTCATAAATGCAGGGAAATGTGTCATTTATGCAAGCAAGTACCGTAAACACTATTCTATAAGGTTGCACTTAAGTGGCATAGTATATTACTGCAAGGGGGCAAGTATATGGGTAAAACATGGGCAGGCAGGGCATGGGCATGTATCCCACTTATGTGAGCAACTTATTTATTTATTTAGAAAGTTACATAGCACTTTATCTAATAGTCTAAGCCCGAAGTTTTCAACCTAGTCCTCGGGGCACACCCAGACAGTTGGGATATCCTAAAACCCCCAACTGGCTGGCTGTGCTCTAAGAACTGGGTTGAAAATCCCTGGTCTAAGCTGTACACAAAAATACATTCATAATAATAACTCACACAAAACAAAAATAGATAAAGCATATCCTTAAACTATAAATATAAAATCAGTTTAAGCCAGATCAATGGACATGTGCTAGGAATAAAAATATAAACCAACCATCACTGTCAAAAACTAGTCTGAAAAAATGAGCCTTAAGACCTTTAAGAAAAAATAACAGTGCTGAAATCTGTTATTTCCTGTGGCAATTAATTCCATAATAGAGGTCCAGCAACTGTAAACATTTTATGGTGAATCAGGTGGAAAGATGGAACAGCTAATAGACCATAATTTATAGATTGTAACAAATATGTTGGTTTGTACATTTTCAGTGATGAAACAATAACTAATGGCACATTAATACTCAATGCTCTACAAAGCAACATCAAAATTTGTGCTGCTCAATTGGTAATCAATGTAACAATTTCAAAACGGGTGTAATCCCCTATTATAATAATAATAGATAGGAGTAGAACTCTCCAGAGTCACTGGGAAGAGTGTTAAAGGTGTAAGGGGAGTGAGGGATCTAACCCAAGGGGGTGGGTTCATGATTGATAGTTGGGGAGGAGTTAAGAGTTGATAAAATGGATTACAGTGGGGAACACAGGATCTTTGGTTGATAAGAGAGCTTCAAGAACGGGACTCAGGTCGCCAGAACAGTGATAGAGATTTGCCACGGACCCTGAAGAAGGTTCGAAATTCTGACCATAGTCGGCCGTGGCTCTCTGACTGCAACGGACAGCTAATAAAGTTAAGTACATTAAAAAGAAACTAAAAGAGAAAACTTGTACTACTTAAAAGACTAAAATCACAAGGAGGAAGAGGAGGAGGGGTTGAGCCAATGATGAGAGTGAACACTCCCAGCTGAAGAAGGCTATGCCACAATAAAAAGGGTGCACTTTTGAGGCATTTTCATCCTCCATATACCCTCCCTTTTTCAGTTTAACGATCCGATAGATATGGAAGGTATTAATTGATGTCAACCATTATAAACTGCTAAATTAGGAAGTGTATTTTTTGAATTTGCATGTTACATGTTGTAGAGGTATCCTCTTCAGCTCGTATGATTACTAATAAAAAGATTCTAAGTTTTTTTGTGTCTAAAAGAACAGAGTCTGTTGAGGCTTTTTCCTCCAATTTGCTGACAATTTTCTGATTATTAAGTGTTGTATAAGCTGCGCTAAGGATTAGTCAGTTGTTTCAGTGTATTGATATCCTTTTAAGCTCTGGTTGTGAGTTATAGAAAACCCTTAATATGAGTCAAACTACAAAAATTATTAGGGAAAAGAATCTAAAGTGTCTAACAACACAAATAAAGATTCTTTGTATAATAGTAAATGAGCAATGAAAATAATATAAAGGGAGGAAAAAGCCTCAAGAAGCTCCTAGCTATCGGCTGGTAGAACAGGGATTCATCATCTTTGGAAAAAAAAACCTCCAAATAGACTTGTGCATTTAATTGAATCACAAAATTTGGGGGACAATGATGCATACCACGGTAAGTTTAAAATGTGTGCATGCTACCATGTACTAAAAAATATTTGTTATTTTTTGGTTGAGGGGTCATGTCCAGGGGAGAGGAGAATGGGCGTTTCTTCACTAATCAGCGCATCGGCATTGCTGCACGCTAACTGCTTAGAGTAGGATTAACTCATGAGCCCTTACCGCCTACAAAATAGGTGTCAGTAAGGGATCACACGTGAATTTTTGTTAATAGCCATGCACTAATGGTAACAGTGCATGGCCATTAATTTGGAAAATGGAAAATTGCCCATTTTCTGGCTGTGGTACAAATGGCTTTAGTGCACAGGAAAGACCCATGCGCTAAGGTCACTTTCTACCAGAGTTTTTTAAAAGCATCCTTAAGAGACAATTGATTAGCAGTCATCCATACTCAAATTGTTTGAATACATAATTTTAAAAACTTTATGAATTTATTCATAGAATGTTGTACTGCAACCAGCATTTGTAAATTATCGGCATATATCCTGTATTGTACATGAAGCATCATCAATACAAATTGGTTGAAAATAAAGATTAAATAAAACAGCTGAAAGAGATGAACCATGATGTACTCTTGAAGTAAATGGTACCCAAGAGAAAGTCAAATCAGTACAACAGATCAGAAAGGTATGATTGAAACTAAGCTAAAACTGACGCTGATATACCATAAGACCTTAATCTATTTACTAAAATAACATGATCATTCATATCAAAAGCAGAAGCAACATCTAGTGAAACTAAAAAGAATTGATTGCCTTTATCAAAACCCAATCTGAGTTTATCCAATAAAGAAAGCAATAAAGTTTCAACTCTATGATAAGGCCTAAATCCAAATTGAAAAGGATCAAGAATATTTCCAACTTTTATAAATTCCATCAATTTCTTTAAGACCAAACATTCTTTGGCTAAAAAAGGTAGACAAGAGCTTGGCCAGTAATTTTCAAAAACTTTGGGATCCAAAGTTGATTTCAATGGTAACGGCCATACTGAGGCTTTTTTCAGAGCTTTAGGAACACCATCTTCTATGAATGACTTTTTTTGTACTAAAGTAGATATTTAGCTTGCAATCTTTTAACCTACAGCATTAAATACTGATGTAGAGCATGAATTTAAAGGACAAGAAGAATAATTAAAAAATGTAATATTTTCAAGAACTTGATTTGTTCATACAAGCTTGAAATTGGATTACAATGATTTGAATTCATCACTTATTATTTTATTTATTGTTACATTTGTACCCCACACTTTCCCACTCATGGCAGGCTCAATGCGGCGGGCAATGGAGGGTTAAGTGACTTGCCCACAGTCATAAGGAGCTGCCTGTGCTGGGAATCAAACTCAGTTCTTCAGTTTTCCAGGACCAAAGTCCACCACCCTAACCACTAGGCCACTCCTCCACTAAGTATGGAGCAATCTCAAAAACTATAACTAATCTAGGGGCCCTTTTACTAAGTGACGGTAAGCCCACCGCCTGCTTACCTTGCACCAAACAGGAACTACTGCTACAGCCCGGCAGTAGTTCCCACCCCCAGCATGCGCCATTTCCAGCATTACAAAAATATTTTCTATTTTTGTAGTGCTGGTGTTTACCCGGCAGTAATCGGACAGTGCTGCACACTGCCCAGTTACTACTGTATTAGTGCAGGAGCCCTTACCACCACCTCAATGGGTGCTGGTGTGGTTCACTTACCGCATGACCATTTCTTAAAAAAAAAAAAAAAAGACAACCTTTTACCGGCTGTGGTAAAAGGGGGCCTCAGCAAATGTCAAAAACATGTGGTGACTCTAGCAAAGTCCCCCTTTTACCACATTTTAGTAAAAGGACCCCCTAGAAACTTTATTTTTACTTGCTGTATTTAGGCACAGCATTTACACCAGTGGCGTAACCACAGGTGGGCTTGGGTGGGCCAGGGCCCACCCATTTATGGCTCAGGCCCACCCAACAGTAGCACATGTTTAGTGGTAACTGGTGGGAATCCCAAGGTCTGCCAGCTGAAGATTTCCCCCTGATGGTAACAAAAACGCTACTCTCCACGACACTGGCACCTGCGCATGCTCAGTTTTCAGTGCAATACTGCTGCCAAGGTGAAAAGAAGCGTTTTCCCACCAGCTGAGATTTTTTTTTTTGGAGGGGGGGAGAACACTTGGTGCCCACCCAATTCTTGCCTAGGCCCACCCAAAATCTGTTGTCTGGCTACGCCCCTGAATTTTACATATGCCATAGACCTGGCATAACTAGGTGTGACTAGTTTATTAGTTGAATTTCCATCTGCTTTTTGCTCAGCATGTAAAGAACAGTACTTGAAGTTAAATTATCAATCCATAAAGATGTACAGAGTAAATATTTCTTAGAATCTTCATATTTGTACCAAGGAGTGAAAGTTTGGAACCCATTGCCTTTGAGCAGTCGGCAAATTAAGTTAGGACTTAACAAAGCAAGGACTTAACAAAGATCTGGGTTTTCCAGCCCATTATAAACCATAAAATTCTACTGCTTTGTCAACCTCTTATCTATATGCAACTCTTCCTGTCTCTCATCCAGCCAGTTCCCATGTTTCACATTTTACCCACTCCACCCTCTTCCTGTGAAGACTGTCATTGAAATGTTTCACTTATATATACTTTATTTATCAACATTTGCTTATTTCAGATCTGAAGAAGAAGGGTTACCTTCTAAAGCTAATCAAAAAATGTATTTAGTCCAATAAAAAAGATATCATTTTATTTTATTTTCTATGTTTTGTTTTATATCTATCTATTACATTTTTCCTTTCGTAAGGCTCTTAAAACTTACTCTTTATAAGAAGAATTCTTGCAAAATTGTCTGTAAATGGTACATCATTTTCTTTATTTTTTTCTAAATATAAAGTGATGGAGTACTGTATTTCTCCTAGAGCAGTGGTTCCCAAGACCAGTCAGGTTTTTAGGATATCCACAATGAATATTCATGAGAGAGATCTGCATGCAGTAGAGGCAGTGCATGCAAATCTCTCTCATAGAAACATGACAGCAGATAAATGCCAAATGGCCCATCCAGTCTGCCCATCCTCTATAACTCTTCCTTTTCCTAAGGGATCCCACGTGCTTATCCCATGCTTTCTTAAATTTTGACACAGTCCTTGATTCCATGACCTCCACCAGGAGGCCATTCCACGCTTCTACCACCCTTTCAATGAACTAATAATTTCTTAGATTCCTCCTAAGCCTATTTCCTCATAACTTCATCATATGCCCCTGTTCCAGAGTTTTCCTTCATTTGAAAAAGGCTCACTTCCTGTACATTAATGCCCTTGAGATATTTAAATGTCTCTATCATATCTCCTCTCTCCCTCCTCTCTTCCAGCATATACATGTTGAGGTTCATAAGCCTGTCCCTATATTTTTTGTGTTCAAGACCGCTTACCAATTTTGTAGTCGCCTTCTGGACTGACTGTTTATATCTTTCCATAGGTGCGGTCTCCAGAACTACACACAGTACTTTAAATGGGGCCTCACTAGAGACATACAAGGGCACTATCACCTCCTTTTTCCTGCTGGTTATCCCTCTCTTTATGCACCCAAGCATCTATCTGCCTTTGTCCATCGCTTTTTCCACCTGTTTGGAAGCTTTAAGGTCATCAGACACAATCACCCCCAAGTCCCTCTCTTCCTTTGTACACAGAAGCACCTCACCCCCTATATTGTACCGTTCCTTTGGATTCTTCTGACCCAAGTGTATGACCCTGCATTTGCTAGCATTAAATCTTAGTTGCCAAATATCGGACCATTCCTCCAGCTTTGCTAGGTCCTTCCTGATGTCATTCATTGTGGGTATCCTGAAAACTTACTGGCTTGGATGCCTCCAGGACCAGGTTTGGGAACCACTGTCCTAGAGTGCAGGGTAAATATTGTTATGACTCGCTTAGATTCTATTTGGAACGTAACGAAAGATAAGAACTGTATAACATAACATTTAAGTACACTGATGTGGGTTTATGCTAGAATTCTATAATGATATCTGGGCACACTAGTGTCACAATAGAATACATATGTTACCTGCATTATTATGGTGCCTAAATAGATGCGCCCTCTTATAGAATTGCCATGTTAATGTTAAATACAGTTGATTAACCACCTTTTGTCAAACATCAAAACAGGATTATAAGAACATAATATAATAAGTATTCTAAAACAACATATTACAAAAGTGCAGAAAATGAGGGCAAGGAGACAGCAGAGAACCACTATTAAATTCACACAATGACCAACACTATCACTTCAAAACAGAAAGTACATAAGTATGGAGAACCAAACCAAAAAAGAGGAGTAAGATTGTAAAGGACATACGACACTTGGGGACACATGTCACAGATGATGTGAAATACATGGAGGAAAAACAAAAACACAGCTGTCTCCAAAACCCAAGCTGGGCAGCAGCCTTTGCTAAATTTGGAAGTAATCCAAGTAATCAGCTTAACTCAAATTTTAAAATGGTTTTCACAAAGGTGGCAAAAGGTTCAGGAAAGGGCATACAATATAAGGAGGCAGCTGTGATTAAAGCTGATCTTATGACTTTAATACATGAATTTAAATTACTAAAATCAGAAATTTCTACAGCTGTGACTGAACAGAAAGGTAAGCTGAAGGATTTAAAAGAGTCACTCAAAACTAAATTAATATTGGCGAACAGATTGACACTACTGCATATTTCTAAGAATGCTAGAAAAAATGAACAACAAAATGAAGGAAAGATTCTGCCAGCAGATCCAATATCAGAACTGTTGGAGTGCTAGAGAAAGATGGCTTCCCATCCGTTTCCGCATACAGTTCAAACTCCTCTTATTGACTTATAAGTGCATTCACTCTGCAACTCCTCAGTACCTCTCCACTCTCATCTCTCCTTACATTCCTCCCCGGGAACTCCATTCACTGGGTAAATCTCTCTTATCTACACCCTTCTCCTCCACCACTAACTCCAGACTCTGTTCCTTTTATCTTGCTGCACCATATGCCTGGAATAGACTTCCTGAGCCGGTATGTCAAGCTCCATCTCTGGTCGTCTTCAAATCTAAGCTAAAAGCCCACCTTTTTGATGCTGCTTTTAACTCCTAACCCTTATTCACTTGTTCAGGACCCTTATTTTATCATCCTCACTTTAATATTCCCTTATCTCTTGTTTGTCCTGTTTGTCCTAATTAGATTGTAAGCTCTGTCGAGTAGGGACTGTCTCTTCATGTTCAAGTGTACAGCGCTGCGTACGTCTAGCAGTGCTGTAGAAATGATAAGTAGTAGTAGTAGTAGTAAGATGACGATGAGAATGCCAAGAACATTAGGCATTAGGGGCGATCAAGGAAGACAAAGACATAGCGGAGAGATTGAATGAATTCTTTGCTTCGGTCTTCACCGAGGAAGATTTGGGTGGGATACTGGTGTCAGAAATGATATTTCAAGCGGACAAGTCAGAGAAACTTACTGATTTCACAGTAAACCTGGAGGATGTACTGGGGCAGTTCGGCAAACTGAAGAGTAGCAAATCTCCTGAACCGGATGGTATTCATCCTAGAGTACTGATAGAACTGAAAAATGAGCTTGCGGAGCTACTGCTAGTGATATGCAATTTATCCTTAAAATCGAGCATGGTACCGAAAGATTGGAGGGTGGCCAATGTAACGCCCATTTTTAAAAAAGGTTTCAGGGGGATCCGGGAAATTATAGACCGGTGAGTCTGACGTCAGTGCCGGGGAAAATGGTAGAGGCTATTATTAAAAATAAAATTACAGAGCACATCCAAGGACATGGATTACTGAGACCAAGTCAGCATGGCTTTTCTGTGTGGAAATCTTGCCTGACCAATTTACTTCAATTCTTTGAAGGAGTAAACAAACATGTGGACAAAGGGGAGCCAGTTGATATTGTATATCTGGATTTTCAAAAGGTGTTTGACAAGGTACCTCATGAAAGGCTACAGAGGAAATTGGAGGGTCATGGTATAGGAGGAAAAGTCCTATTGTGGATTAAAAACTGGTTGAAGGATAGGAAACAGAGAGTGGGGTTAAATGGGTAGTATTCACAATGGAGAAGGGTGGTTAGTGGGGTTTCTCAGGGGTCTGTGCTGGGACCGCTGCTTTTTAATATATTTATAAATGATTTAGAGATGGGAGTAACTAACGAGGTAATTAAATTTGCTGACGACACAAAGTTATTCAAAGTCGTTAACTCGCGACAGGATTGTGAAGAATTACAGAAGGACCTTGCGAGACTGGGAGACTGGGCGGCTAAATGGCAGATGACGTTTAATGTGAGCAAGTGCAAGGTGATGCATGTGGGAAAAAAGAACCCGAATTATAGCTACGTCATGCAAGGTTCCACGTTAGGAGTTACGGACCAAGAAAGGGATTTGGGTGACGTCGTCGATAACACACTGAAACCTTCTGCTCAGTGTGCTTCTGCGGCTCGGAAAGCGAATAGAATGTTGGGTATTATTAGGAAAGGTATGGAAAACAGGTGTGAGGATGTTATAATGCCGTTGTATCGCTCCATGGTGCGACCGCACCTTGAGTATTGTGTTCAATTCTGGTCGCCGCATCTCAAGAAAGATATAGTGGAATTGGAAAAGGTGCAGCGAAGGGCGACTAAAATGATAGCGGGGATGGGACGACTTCCCTATGAAGAAAGACTAAGGAGGCTAGGGCTTTTCAGCTTGGAGAAGAGACGGCTGAGGGGAGACATGATAGAGGTGTATAAAATAATGAGTGGAGTGGAATAGGTGGATGTGAAGCGTCTGTTCACGCTTTCCAAAAATAATAGGACTAGGGGGAACGCGATGAAACTATAGTGTAGTAAATTTAAAACAAATCAGAAAAAATTCTTCTTCACCCAACGCGTAATTAAACTCTGGAATTCGTTGCCGGAGAACATGGTGAAGGCGGTTAGCTTGGCAGAGTTTAAAAAGGGGTTAGACGGTTTCCTAAAGGACAAGTCCATAAACCGCTACTAAATGGATTTGGGAAAAATCCACAATTCCGGGAATAACATGTATAGAATGTTTGTACATTTGGGAAGCTTGCCAGGTGCCCTTGGCCTGGATTGGCCGCTGTCATGGACAGGATGCTGGGCTTGATGGACGCTTGGTCTTTTCCCAGTGTGGCATTACTTATGTACTTATATTAGGGTGCTTATTTTAGAAGTACTATCCCCAAATTCTATAAAAGTTGCTAAAAAATTGCATGCACTAATTTGGGCATGTGCCCAATTTGTGCATGCCATTTAATTGAATTAATTAATTAGTACTGCTAATTGAATTGTTAACAACCAGTTATTAGCCTAATAAATTTAATTGAAATATACATGTGTAAATTTAGGTCCAGGATCTGCACCTACATTTTATGCATGAGTTCAAAAAGGGGGCGTGGAAGTGGAAAGGTCATGGGCAGAATGGGGCCATTCCTAATATTTACACGCTTGGATTATAGAATAGTGCTCTTTTCAGTGCCAATTTTTTAAATGCAATATATAGAATTCACCCCATGTGTGTTTTATAAATATATGATTCGACTAAATCTCAATTTTACAATGCTTGGATATACATTTTTAAACCTGAAAATTGTATGTATTGTAAGGGGGCATGGTCTTGGTATGTTTGGGGAGGGACAAGGGTGGGGCAAAAATAAACATGCATTCCTCATTTTGAAGGAGAATACACGTTTATGCTCAAAAAGATTGACATTGGGATCTACACCTGCTCCCCAGGATGTCTAAGCTTTAGAAAAGTTCTTGTTTGGTGTAGCCCTCCACTGGAGGAATTAGAGGAGATCACACCCTTAATCCACCAGTGCTTGCCCTCCCAAGGATAGTGAGCTTTGATAGCACTGGAAAACATATTTGTGAATGTTTCTTAAATGGCTACAATGCACATGTATGTGCTGGCATATAAACCTGTGTGCTTTGAAATGTTGGCACATACATGCCTATGTTGCTGTGTTGTGCCTGTTGAGATTTGAAATATTTTTGTTTCTGAAATAGATGCTTCTGCCACACATAACTGGTGCATAAACATCCAGTTCACTGTATCTTAGAGCAGTCTGTACATGGGTAGATCCTGTTCTAAAATACTAGCAGAACCTTGGACACCCCAACCTGGATATCTCAGTTCTGATTTGCATGTTCTTTCGAAAATGACGCTTTCGGCCTTATTTTCGAAAGTGATGGGCGCCCATATTTTGACCCAAATCGGGAGATGGGCGCCCATCTCACAAAGACACCCAAATCGGTATAATCGAAAGCTAATTTTGGGCTTCTTCAACTGCACTCCATCGCGGGAACGTACAAAGTTGATGGGGCGTGTCGGAGGCATGGTGAAGGCGGGGCTGGGGCGTGTTTATCGGCTGAGGAGAGATGGGCGCCTTCGGCCGATAATCGAAAAAAAAGGGCGGCAGAAGCGAGAATTTGGGTCGCTTTTGGTGGACCCTTTTTTTTCATGACCCAAGCCCCAAAAAAGTGCCCCAACTGGCCAGATGACCACCGGAGGGAATCGGGGATGACCTCCCCTGACTCCCTCAGTGGTCACTAACCCCCTCCCACCACAAAAAAATAACTTTAAAAACTTTTTTTGACAGCCTGTATGCAAGCCTCAAGTGTCATACCCAGCTCCCTGACAGCAGTATGCAGGTCACTTGGAGCAGTTGTTAGTGGGTGCAGTGGACGTCAGGCAGGCGGACCCAGGCCCATCCCCCCCACCTGTTCCACTTGTGCTGGTTAATGTTGAGCCCTCCAAACCCCCCCAAACCCACTGTACCCACATGTAGGTGCCCCCTGCACCCCTTAGGGCTATGGTAATGGTGTAGACTTGTGGGCAGTGGGTTTTGGGGGGGGATTTGGGGGGGCTCAGCACACAAGGGAAGGGTGCTATGCACCTGGGAGCTATTTTAAGTTTTTTTTAATTTGTAAAAGTGCCCCCTAGGGTGCCCAGTTGGTGTCCTGGCATATGAGGGGGACCAGTGCACTACGAATCCTGGCCCTTCCCACGACCCAATGCCTTGGATTTGTTCGTTTTTGAGCTGGGCGCCTTCGGTTTCCATTATCGCTGAAAACCGATAGCGCCCAGCTCAAAAACGCCCAAATCCTAGGCATTTGCCCCACACAACCCGTATTATCGAAAAAAAGATGGGCGCACATCTTTTTTCGAAATACGGTTTATCCCGCCCCTTCGCATGGCCACCCACGGAGATGGGCACCCACTTTCGATTATGCCCCTCTTTATATACCACGTTCACATTCAAGTTCTGGGCTTTTACATATGCAAAAACATATTGTTTATTACAACTTACTATACCGCCCTATTTCAAAAACAAATCAAACAGTTAATCAAATGAAAAGTAAAAGATAGAAAGGAACACCATTAAACCAATAGTAAAGAGCATAGTCATACAAAGTATCTGTTAATTCAGAACATCCATGTCATAGTTTCCCTGCTCTCAGTTACTGTCTCCCTTCATTAGTAATCAAAAAATAATAAATGAAGATATTAGGTATTCTCAAATGTAGTTTGAAAAAAATATATACGTTTTTAAAGCTGTGCAGAATTTGGGATATGAATTGTCTGATCTCAGGACCCTGTTTACTAAGGCGTGTTAGCATTTTTAAGACGCCTATAATTAGCGCGCACGCTGTGTAGATGCCTATAGGGATATCGTAGGCGCGTACACTGTTAACGCGCGTACATGGTTAACGTGTGTTTAAAATGCTAATGTGCCTATAACGTAGCTTAGTAAACAGGGCCCTCAGTGAGCAAGATAGAGAATTCCAATGGAATGAGGAAAGGAAGAAAAATGTGCTATTCCTAGTGGATTCCATTTTGCCCATGAAGAACCAGGCAGAACCAACCTATGATCATTTAGTGAATGAAGACAGCTAGTATGGGTGTAAAGAATGGAAAAAGAGGCCAGGTAATCAGGTGTACCTTCATATAGAGCTTTGTGGGTTAATGCTAACATTTTAAATGTAATTCTGTATTGACTGTGAGCCAGTGAATGTGTCTTAGCAGTGGTATCACTTGGCCTCTACATTTTGCATGGCAGTATTTTGCAAGGTTTGGAGTCATTTCAAATTAGCCTTAGTCATGCCAGCATAGATAACATTGCATGGCAGAAAGGGCAACCTATGTCATCAGGGGCTAACAAAAGCTGCTCACAGTTCTCTAAACAGTTTAGCAGTACAAACCGTGATATCAGCCCAGAGGAATGTATACTACTCCTGTAATCAGCAGGATTACCATTAGACAGTCTCCTGAATTGTTTCATTAAACATTGTTCCTGTTTGTTTCCATATCCCTAAGAGCCAATAGCATAGCTACATAACTACATAATCCATTACAATAGATTGGTTCTTCCATCACCAAAAGCTGCTCGCTATCAGTCAAGTGTAAAACTTGCAGCATAACATACAACAATATCTCAAAACGTGTATAACATGTACAGCATAATTAAGATGGTACAAATAACTTTCTAACTATGGGTAAGTCATGAACCACCTTGCTTAGACAGGCTGGGGGCCATTCCCAACTTCACATCCATGTTCAGTGCCCCGTTTCCTGTCTCCGGTCACCATTGCAAGCTTACCCAGATTCCGCTGCTGTCACTTCCATCTCCTGAGCTGTCCAAGCTAGATGAAATTCTGTGGCTGTCTCTAAGGTCTTACTTGTGTTATTTTTGAGTTTGGGTATTCCCCTCCGTATAAGAGGGGATGGCCATTGTTTCCAACATGAGCAAGAATCCCCCACTGTAGAAAGCACCTTGTAGCACACTTTGAACGACCCTGTGATGATGTGAGTGTGGGCAGGTCCGGTGTCTAAGTAAGACAGAGTCATACAGTAGTTGCAGTTAAAAGGAAAGAGCAATGATTAAAGCTGGTAGGTCACAGGACCTGTTCAGGTCAAAGGTAGGAAGAAAAAGGCAACATAAAACTAGTCCATAAATATAACAATGTGCTCGTGTGGTTTGTTCCAACAGGACCACTGCCTACCTTATGGCATCTCAGTCCAGCAGAACACCTTATTTGTCCCTGGCCTGGTTCCTCACAGTTACCAGGGAAGTCTCTAGCAATTACTCAGGTCAAAATACAGAATCTGCAAAATTCCCAGTGGAGCTTGGCCTCCCTGACTGTAGCAGTGGTAGTTCACATATAAGTGATTTGAGGCATATGCCATGGGGCGTAGCTGCTTCCCTCTGAGCCTCCTTAACCTAGCTATGGCCTCAGCCTATATACTGAACCATGCCCTCCTGGCTCCATCTCTCCCATGTCATTTCTCCCTTGAGCAGGACTATGGGGGTTAAGGTAGCTCAGACACTGTCAGGGGATGGAATTAAGGGTGAGGGACAACATCCTATAGACCCTTCAGAGACCCCCTTCCACTGCTGGCTCTTTTACTCTTCTATTTTCATCACAAGCAGAATTGAGCCATAAAGCAACTTCTAACCTATCCCTGTTTGGGTCCTGTCTAGGGACAGGAAGACTGGGGTCGTAAACCTTCTCTGGTGCACCTGTTAGCAGTGGTACCAGAGCATGCTGACCAATACTTTTAAAATTTGCCTCTCCTACTGTGTCTCCTCTTTTCTTTCCTCAGATTGGCCTAATTGTCCCATCTGACCCTCTCTAGCTCTTCCCCCTTCTTCCTCCCACTCTCCATCTCCCTCGCTTCTTTTTTACTCTCCCTCCATCTGGCAGCCTACGCTGGCACCCTCTTTGTGCAGGACCCCGCAAATGGGCCCTGTCCCTGTTTACGTGCATCACACCAAATTTCTTCTGGCATGAATAACAGTTTTCCATGGGAGGAAAACAATCCAGCTTTTGAGTCTTTTGATGTCTGCTTTGTGCCAGATAATACATAGACAAGCTTTTATTGTTGATACTCAAAGAGTGAATTGCAAACGCTTTCCCTTTCTGATACATTTGACCTACACTTGAGAATTTTGCTTTCTGAGCATGAGGCCACTCTAACAGCATTTCAATTTGAAGGAAAGAAACAATAATGCAAAAATGTGATTTTAAATCTGCTACAGCCAGGGTAGTTCCAATAAGAGAGAGCTACATACAGTTTGGAGGGTCCAAAAGGATCAGTTTTCTGAGAAGCTTTAATTATTTTTCTTTATCTGTGGTCTGTTTCTCATAATAGCAAAACCGAAATGTAATGCAATGCCATTCTTCTTGAGGTTAGCCAAAGAAGCTTAATTGATCCAAGAAAATTAATTTCTTTTTGTCTGCATCTCTTTTTTGATGGGATGCATAATCACATCATTTAACTGGTTTACATTTTAAACCTCTTTGTTTCATGTAGTCTCAGTGGATACCTTATTAGCAGCTGTGTAATAGATTCAGTACCCTCCATTCCTCTGACTGGTTGAAGCTGTGGATGCTGTGCAGACAACATTCAGAGCATAAAGGGAAGAGATTCTCAGCATTGCACAATAGTGAGACCTAGTGCCTGAACGTAGAGCCCAGAAGTGCAGAGTACCTGATGGAGTCCTGGTGTATGACCTTTCAAGAAGGATTGTTGTTGCAGTGACTAGGTTTGGGAGAGACCTTGGGTTGCAGCTTTAATAGGCCAAGGCAAGCAGAAAAAAAACATGGCAAAGGACGAGGGGATGAAATGAATTAAACGGGCGGGGCATATTAGCATATCCATTTGCATATATATATATGAAAACCGCTGTAGCGATAGTCTCCTGCACTCTAGAGCAGCGGTTTTCATAAGACTAGCGCTACCTAAGCCCTGAAGCAGTTTTTTACGAAACGCTGGCCACGTTGGCTTGGAGCATCTTAAGAAGTGTGTCTGAAGTCTTCTAGTGTTAAAGATAAGTGCTTATTTTGCACTAAGTTCTAATATCTTGTGAAGTAACAATTGGATGGAACCATTAAATTTGTCACTACAGTCATTTTCTTAAATCTGTTAGTGAGCAATGTTTAATATGCTTTCTTGGAGGTTTTTTTAGAGCCAATGATGAACAGAGGATCAGTTTAAGATCCGTTTCAGCTCCAATAGACGGATACATTGTCTAGGAGCTCTGTGAGGCTCTTTTTTCCTCCAGATTATAATACCACAATTGTATTCTGATTTTTTGTATCATTCTTGTGTAAGGAAAATGTAGTATTTTTGTTATTATTTATTGTAAACAAATATTTCCATACCTTATTGGTTGCTTTATAGTGGTTAATAATGAACCACACCATTCTGTGGTCACTAGATGCAGATGATCTCCCACCGTAACATCAGAAACAGCACCAGGTCTAGGATAGTTCCATCCCAAGTTGGTTCCATTACCCACTGCTGAAACAATTCTTCCAGTAGAAAATCCAAGATCTCTTTGCTTCAAGATGACCATGTGGCAGGTACACCTGAAAAAATATCCAACATGTTGAAATCACCTCTCAGTAGTACTTCCCCTTTCCTAGCTCTCCAGAGGGTACATTTGGAGCAAAAGGTAATATGGTACAGTACAGTCTTGATTATCCGAACTTCTGGCATATCTGACAGACCCCCCCCCCCCCCCCCGTGACATCATATCATCCCATTGCTGTTAAGAAGCATGTAACTTCTCTTCCTGTTTTCTGGCTTCACACGCTGCAAAGGAAGCCATCTTTGAGCTATGTTTGAGCTGAGTCCATACTTCTCTGCTGATACTCCTTCATGTACCCTTCATCTGAGTTAAGAAGCAAGTTGCTTCTCTTCTTGTTTGTGATTTGAGCCCATACTTCTATGCATGAATTTTTGGATCTGGGACCCCACTTTTGCAGTGAGGTACTACTACTACTACTATTTAGCATTTCTATAGCGCTACAAGGCATACGCAGCGCTGTACAAACATAGAAGAAAGACAGTCCCTGCTCAAAGAGCTTACAATCTAATAGACAAAAAATAAATAAAGTAAGCAAACCATTTTTTGATTTGAGGCCATGTGTTCATGCATTAATTTTTTTTGAGACCATGGTTCTATGCAAGGGAACCATAATTTTTGGAGTGAGGGAACCATTGAAAAGATGTTGAGCTCAGAGCTTGCTTTTACAGTATGGAAGCAATTTTTGGCCAGTCGAAAGAGGAATAAAAGTGATTTTGTCTATAGATCAGAAACTTATGCAGAATGGAAGTGCTAAAAAAAAGTCAACATTAAAGATGTTTTGAGCTGATACTTTGCTTTTCTGCCAGGAAGCCATTGTGATCTGAGACCATGCTTTTGTAGAAATTTTGGACCTGCACTATGCAACCCAAGAGCCTGCGTTTCCTGCCAGGGATCCATTTTTGATCTGAGGCTGTGCTTTTGGTAAGATTCTTGTGCACAATGAGTTGTATGCAATACCATATGTACACCTACTGTATTCCTGTTTGTTCATTTATATTTACATCACTTTCTTTATTCTTATTCTCATTCTTATATCCAGAGGGTTTCCAGTTGCAGTCCTGCTGTCGTGAGACATGGGGCTCTACTTGGTTCTGCTGTCTTGATTTCTGCTTCATACAGTACTGTTATTGACAGAAGAAGACAACTCGAATGAGGCTGAACAAGCAGTGACCTTGAGAAATGGGGCTCTGCTTGGTTCTGTATTTCTTTATATGCAGTTGATAAATATGTTTTCCCTTGCTCAGTTCTGTACCTGTACAGTACAGTATTTCTGTTCACATTGCCTTTGGTACAATTACTGTGCTGTGTAAACTGTTCTGTATTTGTGCTCAAATTGCCTGCTATGCAACTTTTTTCATTTCTTTTTTGGTGCTGATTAGTGTTAATAAACAATATTTTAATTAAAGATACCATTTGCCTGTTCTTCATGCATAAAGTATGTTTTCCGTGCATTGTTTGAGGTATTATCTGACTTTTCACTTATCCAACAACGGGACGGTCATGTTTATGTTGGATGATTGAGACCACTACATCTAAGTAATAGCTCTGATTATCACTCTATAGCCCTGTAGGTGCTGCCCTTGCCTACGATGTACATATACTCTTGCACTATAAACCATTATTTTTTGCATGTGTATTCCTTTCTAGGGGAAAATTGCATTTATACTCCAGTGATGTAAAATATTGATAATATAAACTTCTGATCATTCCCCATTAGGAAACAACTTTGTCCTTGTCTTTTTTTAGATTGGCTGATTGATGCGTCATTTATTTTTTTCTGAAAGCATAACATTGATTAGGCTATGCTTTCAATTTGGAATCCAATTATGCCCTATGAAAAATCAAACCCATGCCAAGCCTGCTCTGTACAAGCAGACAGAAGGGTCAGAACATTGGTTGTTTTCCCAAGGTACATACAGTACCATCTGCTGAAAATTAACATAAAATCTTTACTGGACCACAGGATTTGTTATGGCTGGCTATTGGTCCACCTGTTTCAGAGTACAGAGCACTTATTTTGTCCTCGTTTCATGCTTTGCTGAATGAATATACAGAAAACTAAACTAATTCAGTTTCATATATGAAAGTAGATTCAGTTCTAAAATGTCAAACCTATACTGAACAGATCAGCTGAGAAACAGAACTTACTAGGAGATGAAATTATTATCAGGCTCATTTTCGAAAGAGAAGGACGCCCATCTTTCAACACAACTCGGAAGATGGGCGTACTTCTCACAAGGACGCCCAAATCAGCATAATCGAAAGCTGATTTTGGGCGTCCCCAACTGCTTTCTGTCACAGGGATGACTAAAGTTCACGGTGGCGTGTCGGAGGCGTATCGAAGGCAGGACTTGGGCGTGCCTAACACATGGACGTCCTCGACCCAAAGGGCATCCCTGATGAGCACTTGGACGACTTTACCTGGTCCTGTTTTTCTTACGACCAAGGCACAAAAAGGTGGCCAAAATGACCAGATGACCACCGGAGAGAATCGGGGATGACCTCCCATTACTCCCCCAGTGGTCACTAACCCATTCCCACCCTCAAAAAAATATTTTAAAATATTTTCTGCCAGTCTCAAATGTCATACTCAGGTCCATCACAGCAGTATGCAGGTCCCTGGAGCAGTCTTAGTGGATGCAGTGCACTTCAGGCAGGCAGACCCAGGACCATCCCCCCCTACTTGTTACACTTGTGGTGATAAATGTAAACCCTCCAAATCCCACCACAAACTCACTGTACCCACATCTAGGTGCCCCCCTTCACCCATCAGGGCTATGGTAGTGGTGTACAGTTGTGGGTAGTGGGGTTTGGGGGGCTCAGCACACAAGGTAAGGGAGCTATGTACCTGGGAGCAATTTATGAAGTCCACTGCAGTGCCCCCTAGGGTGCCCGGTTGGTGTCCTGGCATGTGAGGGGGACCAGTGCACTACGAATGCTGGCTCCTCCCACGACCAAAGGGCTTGCATTTAGCCATTTCTGATATGGGCGTCCTTGATTTCCATTATCGCCAAAAATCAGAAACGACCAAGTCTAGGGACGACCATCTCTAAGGATGACCTAAATTTCAAGATTTGGGCATCCCCGATCATATTATCGAAATGAAAGATGGACGTCCATCTTGTTTCAATAATATGGGTTTCCCCGCCCCTCCACCGGGACGTTATGCGTGGATGTCCTCAGCAAAACTTGGGCGTCCCTTTCGATTATGCCCCTCTATGTCAACACACCACAGGAGCAATATTAGGAGAGGAAATGTTAATGCACCACTGGTCCAACATTGTATTGATCTATCTCATACATTCTCAGATTTAAGAATTTGTAGTGATAAAGACAGTCAGATTGGGATGGAGTGGAGGCAATGTGGATATATTACTGTTAAGATATGAACAAAGGTGCATCTTTGAATTAGACACTGTATATCCTGCTTGCCTTAAACACTGAACTAGATATAGTTGTCTTTTTGTGACATTTTTTCTGGAGTTTATTACTATTTATTTCATTTTAAGATGATTCTATCTTTTTGCTATACAATATTTTAAGCAATGATTTAGTGCACCTATGCAATCTATATTATGATTACTTTATCATATATGTGTGGTTGAGCTTTTTTATATACATATATTCATAATGTATTAATTTAGTTAATTTTAATATATTTTGATACATTTGGATACTCTGAGTTAATAACATACTGTATCATATTGGCATAGACCATTAATCATTACATGCTATGTAATAAAGCTAATTAATACATGTTGCTAAGAGCTGCTAGGATATTCTGTTTTTTTATGGTTTAAAAGTATTATATACAGATTGTGTACTTTTTATTAGCTGATGTAACATCTTCTGTCATGAAGCATTCCTGCTATTGGTTTTTTATTACCATTTTGTTTTTAGCCAAGCATCTTTCGATTATTTTTGATGTTATTATTGTATTTTTATCTGTTCAAACATATTATTTTTGGAATTTCAGAGAAAGTATTTTTTAAA
This sequence comes from Microcaecilia unicolor, assembly GCF_901765095.1. NCBI lineage: Eukaryota > Metazoa > Chordata > Amphibia > Gymnophiona > Siphonopidae > Microcaecilia > Microcaecilia unicolor. Next base: position 598,999,937 of record NC_044032.1, read on the forward strand.
TCACAATCACACATTAACTTTTTATTTTTCACTCTTTCTCATTGCTACGTCATTGGATTAGCTTCATCACTTTTGATGCTCTAGAGGAGTATTTCTAGTATGGATCAATGAGCATGCTCCATTTTATCAGTTTTGGCAGTTTTCGCAGTTAGGGCTCCTTTTACTAAGCGGTGGTAAGCCCAATGCGGGCTTACCACTCACTATACAGGAAGTACCGCCGGGCTACCGCAGCAGCCCAGCGGTACTTTCCACCCCTAGCGCGCTGTCATTTCTGGTGCTACAAAAATGTATTTATTTTTGTAGCGCCAGAGTGTACCAGGCAGTAATTGGGCAGTGCTGTGCGCTGCCCGGTTACTGCCGGGATAACGCAGGAGCCCTCACCGCCACCTCAATGGGTGACGATAAGGGCTCCCCCCCCCCCCAGAAATGGCCTCGTGGCATGTGCTTTACTTGCCGCATGGCCATTTCCTGCAGGAAGGCGAGACTTCCCTTTTACCAGCTGCAGTAAAAAGGGGCCTCGGTGAATATGTAAAACACTCGCTGACACTAGCGCCGGCCCCCTTTTGCCACAGCTTGGTAAAAGGGGCCCTTAATGTTTGCTGACTACAGGACTGATGGATTTGCATTGTTCAGAAGGTAAGCTTGCTCTTTGAGTTCATTTCTGAGTAACATGGCCGTTTTAAGTTCTGCTCACATAAGTACATAAGTAATGCCACACTGGGAAAAGACCAAAGGTCCATCGAGCCCAGCATCCTGTCCACGATAGCAGCCAATCCAGGCCAAGGGCACCTGGCGAGCTTCCCAAACGTACAAACATTCTATACATGTTATTCCTGGAACTGTGGACTTTTCCCAAGTCCATTTAGTAGTGGTTTATGGACTTGTCCTTTAGGAAACTGTCTAACCCCTTTTTAAACTCTGCCAAGCTAACCGCCTTCACCACGTTCTCCAGCAACGAATTCCAGAGTTTAATTATGCGTTGGGTGAAGAAACATTTTCTATGATTTGTTTTAAATTTACTACACTGTAGTTTCATCGCATGCCCCCTAGTCCTAGTATTTTTGGAAAGCGTGAACAGATGCTTCACATCCACCTGTTCCACTCCACTCAATATTTTATATACCTCTATCATGTCTCCCCTCAGCCGTCTCTTCTCCAAGCTGAAAAGCTCTAGCCTCCTTAGACTTTCTTCATAGGGAAGTCATCCCATCCCCGCTATCATTTCAGTCGCCCTTCGCTGCATCTTTTCCAATTCTACCATATCTTTCTTGAGATGCGGCGACCAGAATTGAACACAGTACTCAAGGTGCGGTCACACCATGGAGCGATACAACAGCATTATAACATCCTCACACCTGTTTTCCATACATTTCCTAATAATACCCAACATTCTATTCTCTTTCCTAGCCGCAGCAGCACACTACTACTACTACTTAACATTTCTAAAGCGCTACCCGGGTTACAAAGCGCTGTACAATTTAACAAAGAAGGACAGTCCCTGCTCAAAGGAGCTTACAATCTAAAGGACAAAAGTGCGGTCAATCAAATTGGGCAGTCTAGATTTCATGAATGGAGGTATAATGGTTAGGTGCCGAAGGCGACATTGAAGAAGTGGGCTTTGAGCAAGGATTTGAAGATGGGCAGGGAGGGGCCTTGGCATATGGGCTCAGGGAGTATATTCCAAGCAGAAGGTTTCAGTGTATTATAGACGACGACACCCAGATCCCTTTCTTGGTCCGTAACTCCTAACATGGAACCTTGCATGACGTAGCTATAATTCGGGTTCTTTTTTCCCACATGCATCACCTTGCACTTGCTCACATTAAACGTCATCTGCCATTTAGCCGCCCAGTCTCCCAATCTCGTAAGGTCCTTCTGTAATTTTTCACAGTCCTATCGCGAGTTAACGACTTTGAATAACTTTGTGTCATCAGCAAATTTAATTACCTCGCTAGTTACTCCCATCTCTAAATCATTTATAAATATTGTTAAAAAGCAGCGGTCCTAGCACAGACCCATGAGGAACCCCACTAACTACCCTTCTCCATTTTGAATACTGCCCATTTAACCCCATTCTCTGTTTCCTATCCTTCAACCAGTTTTTAATCCACAATAGGGCATTTCCTCCTATCCCATGACTCTCCAATTTCCTCTGTAGCCTTTCATGAGGTACCTTGTCAAATGCCTTTTGAAAATCCAGATACACAATATCAACCAGCTCCCCTTTGTCCACATGTTTGTTTACTCCTTCAAAGAATTGAAGTAAATTGGTCAGGCAAGATTTCCCCACACAAAAGCTGTGCTGACTTGGTCTCAGTAATCCATGTCCTTGGATGTGCTCTGTAATTTTGTTTTTGATAATAGTCTCTACCATTTTCCCCGGCACCGACGTCAGACTCACCGGTGTATAATTTCCCGGATCTCCCCTGGAACCTTTTTAAAAAATCAGCGTTACATTAGCCACCCTCCAATCTTCCAGTACCACACTCGATTTTAAGGATAAATTACATATCACTAACAGTAGCTCCACAAGCTCATTTTTCAGTTCTATCAGTATTCTAGGATGAATACCATCTGGTCCAGGAGATTTGCTACTCTTCAGTTTGCTGAACTGCCCCATTACGTCCTCCAGGTTTACCCTGAAGTCAGTAAGTTTCTCCGACTCGTCCGCTTGAAATACCATTTCCGACACTGGTATCCCACCCAAATCTTCCTCGGTGGAGACCGAAGCAAAGAATTCATTCAATCTGTCAGCTACGTTTTTATCTTCCTTGATCGCCCCTTTTACCCCTTGGTCATCCAGCGGCCCAACTGATTCTTTTGCCGGCTTCCTGCTTTTAATGTACCGAAAAAAATTTTTGCTATGTTTTTTTGCCTCTAATGCTATCTTTTTTTCGTAATCCCTCTTGGCCTTCTTTATCTGTGCCTTGCATTTGCTTTGACACTCCTTATGCTGCTTCTTGTTATTTTCAGACGGTTCCTTCTTCCATTTTCTGAAGGCGTTTCTTTTAGCCCTAATAGCTTCCTTCACCTCACTTTTCAACCACGCCGGCTATCTTTTGGACTTTCGTCTTTCTTTTCTAATTCACGGAATATGTTTAGCCTGGGCCTCCAGGATGGTATTTTTGAGCAGCGTCCATGCCTGTCGTACAGTTTTTACCCTCTCAGTTGCCCCCCTAAGTTTTTTTTAACCGTTCTTCTCATTTTATCATAGTCTCCTTTTTTTGAAAGTTAAACGCTAATGTATTTGACTTCCTGTGTATAGATAGTTCAAGGTTGATATCAAAACTGATCATATTATGATCACTGTTATCAAGCGGCCCCAGTACCATAACATCCCTCACCAGATCATGCGCTCCACTAAGGACCAAGTCTAGAATTTTTCCTTCTCTCGTCAGCTCCTGCACCAGCTGCTCCATAAAGCTGTCCTTGATTTCATCAAGGAATTGTACCTCTCTAGCGTGTCCCGATGTTACATTTACCCAGTCTATATTTGGATAATTGCAGTCACCCATTATTATCACATTGCATATTTTGTTTGCGTCTCTGATTTCTTTTATCATTTCTGCGTCTACCTGCTCATCCTGGCGAGGCAGACAATAGTACACTCCCATCACCGTCCTTTTCCCTTTTATACATGGAATTTCAACCCACAATGATTCAAAGGTGTGATTTGTGTCCTGCTGAATTTGTAATCTATCTGAGTCTTTTTCTTTCTGGTTTTCTCTGTAGAGCGCTTTTTATTTCCCGACTTTTGGCGGGATTGTTATACTTGCGGTATAATCAAAGCAGCACTACATGTTAGCGAAAGGAGAACATAGTATTGAATGTAAGCACCTTGAAAGCCTTATTATATACTAGTAAAAAATGCCCGTTTCTGACACAAATGAAATGGGCGCTAGCAAGGTTTTCCTCGGAGTGTGTATGTTTTAGAGAGTGTGTGTGTGAGAGTGACTGTGTGAGAGAGAGAGTGACTGTGCGAGTGTGTGTGTATGACAGAGAGAGAGTGAGACTGGGTGTGAGTGTGTCTGAGAGAGAGAGTGTGTGTGTGTGATTCTCCTCTCTCCCCTGCCCCCCTCCAGCCACCCAGCGATTCTCCTCTCTCCCCTGCCCCCCCCTCCAGCCACCCACTGATTCTGCTCTGGGTGGCTGGAGGGGGAGCAGGGGAGAGAGGAGAATCGCTGGGTGGCTGGAGGGGGGCAGGGGAGAGAGGAGAATCGCTGGGTGGCTGGAGGGGGAGCAGGGGAGAGAGGAGAATCACTGGGTGGCTCAGGAGAGATCTGTGAAGTGACGCATGTGCAGAACAGCCTCTGTTACGTCCCTCATGCTGGTGACGTTGCGTTCCTTTGCCTAGCGACTCTGCAGCATTCCCTTCCCTCTCACTCTTCCGCCCTCGACGTCATCACGTTTTGACGCAAGGGCGGGACAGAGAGAGATGGTTACAGAGTTACGAACCCTTACGAGCCCTTCACTGCAGTCTGCCACGGAGTCAGCTTCAGAACGTTGGAAGTGCAAATTATTATAGTAGATTTTTTTGATGGACTGAACTTTGTAATTTAATCACCTTCCAGTGGCACATGGGATTTTATAATACACAGTTTATTCCTTCATGTTTGTTTAGATCAAAGAGAGCATGCGTACTCAATATGTGGTATAATTGTCAATGAAGAAATGAGTATTACTTCATTTTTATAATTAGTATTCACTTTTGGGCACATCAATATATAATCACTCCTGTTCATTGTTAGTACAGCGGAGCGTATTTTGCATTTTTTATTTTATACACTTGGCTGTTTTCGGTGAGCACTTAAACTTTTTATGTGGAAAACCATTACAAGGTGTCATCACTATCTCAGTGTTGTCAGTTTAAATCAAATCAAGTTTATTTTGTGTAATTCAGTCACAGTTCATGATATCTTTTTGTAATCTATTTTTAGTTAAACTTCCCATAGTTTTCATCATTATTGAAAGTATGCTTGTTATTGATTTTATTTTTCATTTTTATTATGTATTTTTGTTCATTTTCCATATGGATACCAGTGGGGAATTCATTAGACATTTCATGATTCAAATGTTTTTGTTATCATTTATTCTTTACTAGCCGTTAAGCCCGTAAAAACGGGCAAGTATTGCAGCTCTCCTCTCTCCCCTGGCCTCACCCTGTCCACCGATCCTCCCCCCCCCCCCCATATCCAGCGATCCTCCTCTTTCCCTTGGCCTCCCCCCTCCCCCCATGTCCAGCAACCCTCCTCTGTGCCCTGCTCTCACCCCAAGTCCAGCAACCATGGCCTCTCCCCCCTGCCCTCCTCCCATGTCCAGCTACCCTCATTGCCGCCGCTCCCTCCCCCCTCTGTGCCGGGCCCCCCTGCACTGACCTGACAGCGCCTCTCACCTCCGTGTGAAAGCTCTACAGGCAGCAGCAGATCACTCTGCTGCTGCCTGCAGTGCTTCCACACGGAGGTGAGAGGCGCTGTCAGGTCAGTGGAGGGGGGTGGGAGCGGCGGCGGGGAGGGGAGAGGGGGAGGTTGTTTCGCGCAATGTTCCTTTCCAGGCGGCAGCGTCCAACAATTCGACTCCATTTCCCTCTCTGTTCCACCCTCTGACGTCATGACGTCTTGACGCGAGAGCAGGACAGAGAGGGAAGTCTGTACTGCGCATTTGCAAGTGAGTACGGTCACTTGCCATTTATATGTTTGATATTGTGTGTGTGTGTGTGTGTGTTTGGCTGAGAGAGTGAGTGAGAGAGAAAGTGTTTCTCTCTGGGAAAGAGACAGAGAGCATGAGAGTGAGCTGTCACAGTGGTGGTGGTCAGTGCCTCCTTATATCCATTTTTTTAAAGTGGCAAATGGTTTTTTTTTTTTTTTTTTGCCTTACCCCACCCCTTCTTATAACACTGTGTGTGTGTCTGTGTGTGAGAGAGTGAGTGAGGAAGTGTGTTTCTGTGGAAAATTGACAGTGAGTGTGAGAGTGTGCAGCTAGTTCTCCCTGTCAGAGTGGAGTGTTAGTTGCTCCTTTGTTTTTTTTTTTTTTTAAGTAGGAAATCAGGGTGTGTTTTTCATTTGTCTGCCCCACCCCTTCTTCTCATATAGTGTGTGTGTGTGTGTGTGTGTGTGAGTGAGAGAGAGTGCTAGTGAGCTGTTATGACTCCCTGTCTCAGTGGAGGTTCATTGTCTTCTTGTAGTCTGTTGTTGGAGCTGTGTCACAGTGGTGGTTCATTGTGTCCTTGTAGGCAGTTGTTAGAGCTTTTTGAATGTCAGGCTCCTTTTGCAATCGCGTGCCGGTTTTCTCCCCCCCTCCCCCCCGCATACATGTTGTTGTTGTTCCGCCCCTTCTGCTGACTCCCACTGTTCAATGAGCCAAAGGGGTGGGACAGCTATGCCTTTGCTTCAGGCAGAAAAGCAGGGCTCCAGCGTGTGTGTGTGTGTGTGCTGCATGTGAATGCACCTCCTTACCTCCTTACCTTTTTCTGTGTGGCCGATAACATTTTTGGATCTCTTTTTGTTTTCTGCTGCTGTTCTTTGTTTTGCCTCGCCCATGTCACCGTTCCTGCTGTGTCCTTGCACATCGTGGTTCTCTTCTCTCCTTCCTTAGTTTCTCGTCGCTCAGGTCTCCGCTTTGGCTCCTCCCCGGATTTTAGCGCCTCTACCCATTGGTTTTCATCATTCTTGGCTCCTCCCTGTTGCTCCTCCCACAATTGTTGCGCCTCTGCCCATTGGTTTTCATCATTCTTGGCTCCTCCCTGTTGCTCCTCCCACAATCATTGTGCCTCTGCCCATTGGTTTTCATCATTCTTGGCTCCTCCCTGTTGCTCCTCCCACGATCGTTGCGCCTCTGTCCATTGGTTTTCATCATTCTTGGCTCCTCCCTGTATGTTAGCGCTTCTGCCCATTGCTTATGTTAGTGCAAGTTGCCGCAGTTGCTCCGCCCACGATCATTGCGCCTCTGCCCATTGGTTTTAGTTCTCTAATTCGCTGTAGCGGCTCCGCCCATTGACGTTGCGCTTCTGTGCATTGGATAACATTGCTGAGCTCGTCGCCGGTGCTCCGCCCAGCTTCATATTGGTTTTTGTTGTTGTTAATCTTAACGCCACGCGAGGGGAGGTTAAACGCATGCGCAGAACGTTCAGGACATGCTCCCTACTGCGCATTTGCGGGTGAGTCGGTCACTTGCCATTTATATGTTTGATGTAGTATGCATGTATTTTATTTGCAAATTTTATTGTGTATGTAATTATGGTTTTTTGGATTTTGTTAGTCCCCTGACACAGGCACTTGGTTGCCAAAACACGATCCGTGTTGGGTCTTTTCAATAAAGAGTTTCCTTTTGTCCTGTTCCTGGAGGTCCATTTGTGCTTTTTGGCTTGCTTTGGTTTCTTGGTGTACTTGGAACCCTCTCTTTTCTACTTTTACTTATTATTACACCAGTTCTTGTATTCCACTAATACCTATTCAGTTCAAGGACAGATTACAGTAATCAAGAGCTGGACCAATCTATCCAGGAATTACAAATAATTAGAATAAGTTAAAATTACATATTAAACAGTAGACAGACCCGCCTTACAGAATAGAAAAGCTCTTAAATGTTTTCTAAACTGGAAATAGTGAGTGCAAGATCTCAAAGGCAATGGAAGCTGGTTCCACAGGTTAGCTAGCTGATATTGAATAGACAATAAAAGATGTTTGATTTTAAATTCTTATACATTGGAAATCTTAATTGAAAAAGATTATGAGTTTTGCATCTAATAGAGGACCCTTGGAAAAGTGATACTAAATTCAACAATTACTCTGGAATTTCACCAGTAAAGATTTTGAAAGTGGTAACACCTAATTTGAAATGAATTCTCTCAGCAAATAGAAATAAGATTAATCGTCGGAACTGTCTTATAGTTGTATTCATGCATTCTTTCAATACTTTTGATGAATCAGGGAGCGAAAACAATGTTTCTGTGTGTTCTGTGAGAGACAGATGTAGAGGTGCTGACAGAAAATGGAGGGTCCACACACACACAGAGGGGCATTTTCGAATGGGGATGACCATCTCTAAGGGCGCCCATCTCTGAGGACGTCCCCTCGAAGGGGTGGGGCATCCCGTATTATCAAAACAAGATGGGCGACCATCTTTCATTTCCATAATATTGTCGGGGACGCCCAAATCTCAACATTTAGGTTGACCTAAGAGATAGTCGACCTAAATGTTGAGATGGTCAACCTTAGAGATGGGCGACCTCGGTTTTTGGCGATAATGGAAACTGAGGACGCCCATCTCAAAAACGACCAAATCCAAGGCATTTGGTCATGGGAGGAGCCAGCATTCATTGTGCACTGGTCCCCCTCACATGCCAGGACACCAACCGGGCACCCTAGGGGGCACTGCAGTGGACTTCACAAATTGCTCCCAGGTGCATAGCTCCCTTACCTTGGTTGCTGAGCCCCCCAAACCCACCCAAAAACCCACTCCCCACAACTGTACACCACTACCATAGCCCTTATGGGTGAAGGGGGCACCTACATGTGGGTACAGTGGGTTTTGGATGGGTTTTGAAGGGCTCACATTTACCAGCACAAGTGTAACAGGTAGGGGGGGTGGGCCCAGGTCTGCCTGCCTGAAGTGCACTGCACCCACTAAAACTTCTCCAGAGACCTGCATACTGCTGTCATGCAGCTGGGTATGACATTTGACGCTGGCATAGAGGCTGGCAAAAAAATTAAAATTTTTTTTTTAGGGTGGGAGGGGGTTGGTGACCACTGGGGGAGTAAAGGGAGGTCATCCCCGATTCCCTCCGGTAGTCATCTGGTCAGTTCGGGCACCTTTTTGAGGCATGGTCGTGAAAAAAAATGGGCCAAGTAAAGTCGACCAAGTGTGGGTCAGGGACGCCCTTCTTTTTTCCATTATTGGCCGAGGATGCCCATCTCTTAAGCACACCCCAGTACCGCCTTCGCTACACCTCCGACAAGCCCCGGTTAACTTTGGTCATCCTTGCAATGGACTGCAGTTGAGGGTGCCCAAAATCGGCTTTCGCTTATGCTGGATACGAGAGGCAGTAGGACGACAGGGAGAGATGCTGGATGGAGGAGGATAGGGGGGCAAAAGAGAGAGAGATGATACTAGTCAGAGGGGTGAAAATAGAGAGAGGGTACTGTACAGAAGGGAGGAAAGAGAAAGAGAAGGTACTGAAAGAAATCTGGGGAATAATAGGATGAAGGATGGGAGGCTGGATGAGGGAGATGAAAAACTGTAGTTAGATGTGGTAAAAAAAAAAAAAAAAAGAAGATTAAAGACTGAATAGTAAGAATGAATGAAATCTGAGTAGATAGACAGAAAAATAAATGAAGGAAAGCTGAAAGGTAAAGATCAAAGTCAGAGATGGATATAGGAGTGGAAGTGAAGAAGACAGGAAAGGAGAAAAGTGGTAGATGGACTGGAAATCTTGTAATGAAAGTTAAGAAAAACCACAGGAAAGAAGAAACTGAAGACCGGGGAAAACATGATTGGAAAACAAATCAAAACAACTAGACAACAAAGGTCAAAAGAAGAATTTTATTCTTAATTCATTGAATGGAAAATATTAGATTTACAGTAAGTTTACACTGCTTTCTTTATATTTTACAGAGTGGAGGGTGTTGTTTCTTTTTCTCTAGTGTTGCTCTGCATACAGATTGTGGCTTCTGGGGTTTCTGTTTAAGTTTTGTCTATGCATTCATATTTTAAGGTTTTGACGTCAGAAGAAGGCGGGACACTGACTATGGAACTTTGGAAGGCTAAATGCTTTGAAAATATGCCTCTGAGGGAATCAACGAGCGCGAAGGGAAGGGAGACGCCGCCAGCGCTTTCACTGACGCTGCTGCAACCGGAGGTAAAAGATTTAAAGGCCCCAGGGCACGGAGCTGAGGTGAGGGAAGGGCAGAGAGGCATGGATGGGAGGGCAGGGCCCAGGGAGAGGACAAATTGCTGGAAATGGAGGGGAGGGGAGAGAGGAGAATTGCTGGCTATGGATGGAGGAGGGAGGGCAGAGAGGGACAAGGATGGACATGGATGGGAGGGCAGGGCCCAGGGAGAGGAGAAATTGCTGGAAATGGAGGGGAGGGGAGAGAGAAGAATTGCTGGCTATGGATGGAGGATGGAAGGGCAGAGAGGGACATGGATGGACATGGATGGGAGGGCAGGACCCAGGGAGAGGAGAAATTGCTGGAAATGGAGGGGAGGGGAGAGAGGAGAATTGCTGGCTCTGGATGGAGGAGGGAAGGGCAGAGAGGGACAAGGATGGACATGGATGGACATGAATGGGAGGGCAGGACCCAGGGAGAGAGGAGAAATAGCTGGACATGGATATAGAGCAAGAAATGAAGAAGAAAGGAGGAAAGTAAAGAAATAAATGGAAAGGAAGCCCTGAAAATGGAGTTAAGAGGACAGATAGCAGCAGAATCAGATACTGGGCCAGCATGATCAGAAAAAGAAAGTCACCAGACAACAAAGGTAGAAAAAAAAATCATTTTATTTTCATTTTAGCATTTGGAATATATCCACTTTGAGAATTTACATCTGCTATCTTATTTTGCAATGTATAGCAATTTGTTTCTAAGAATATTGCTGACAATTCCTGTCAGTGTGGCAAGTGGTGAGCGATCATTTTCACGGTTAAAAATCATAAAAAATTATTTGTGATCTATTTGTTGAGCAATCCCACAAAGATGCACTCCATCTTTCAGCTCCTATTTCCTTTGCATCTTGTGCCACAAGGGGGGGGGGGGCGCCAACTGCAGTCTGCAGGGGGGCGCCAGAGACCCTAGGCACGGCCCTGCTTCTGAGACCCTACTTTCATTGCAGTATTTGAAATGCAGATTTTGTATGCATTTTCAATGTATTCCGTGTAATTCGACTTTTCACTTATGTGACAATGGGTCAGTCTATTTATGTTGGATAATCAAGACTCTACTGTACTTCACAATATGCTTGGAACAACATACCTTGTTCTCTGTGCCTTGGCGGAGTACAAGAGCGTTCCTGGAATGTTGCTACCAATTGGATTTCTTTCAGGTACTTGTGACCTGGATTGGCCACTGTTGGAAGCAGGATAGTGGGCTAGATAGACCATTGGTCTGACCCAGTATGGCTATTCTTATGTCTTGCTGCTGGTGTCACCAGAATCATGGCTGAAGAGTGAAATGCTGGAGCTGCTGAAGCACAGCAGAAGGGCCAGCTCCAGTGGTATCAGTGCTGCACTCTTCAGTCATGATCCTGACAACAGTAACAGCAAAAACATAGTATGAATTGAAGTATGAATTGCAGCTATGTGCTAAACAGCCAACATGGGGTGAAGAGGCTCTAATTGACTGCAAATAATTTGCATCATAGTTCAGGAAAAATTCAGTGAAAAATGTTATGGCAATTCCTAACATTGTGTTACTGAGCCTATATTCTTAGATGGAAGCTGCCACTATTATTATTAGCTAACTATGACAAAAAAATAGCATAATTTTTTCTAACATGTAATGCCTTTCTCCCCTACACAAGTCTACTCTCCCTGGCCTTAAAACCTATCTACGCCTCTACGTTCAAAACCAGAAATGGTCAAAAAGTCTTCCTCTTGAAACTGGATAAATTGACAGGTCTGCTTCAAGAATCATACAGTTTTCATGCTGGTTGCTATCAGGCTCATTTTCAAAAGAGATGGATGTCCATCTTTTGACATAAATCGGAACATAGATGGCCATCTCCCAGGGATGTCCAAATCAGTATAATCGTCAGAAGGATGTCCAAATCTCAAGGGGGCGTGCCAGGGTTGTGTTCAAGGTGGGACTTGGGCGTTCCTAAGACATGGACGTCTTTCAGGGATAATGGAACAAAACAAAGACGTCTTGAGCTAGACCTGTTTTTATAAAAAATAGCTGTAGTGGGAATTGAACCCACTTCCCCAGGATCAAGGTGTGCTCCACTAACCACTAGACTCTGCACAAGAGGTGCCCCAATTGACCAGATGACCACTGGAGGGACTCGGGGATTACCTCCCCTTACTCCCCCAAATCATAAAACATTTTTCCAAACAGCACTTTCAAAAGGAAAAGATAGACTTTTTTTTTTTATAGAAAATGACCTTTCCTGTTCTGATTTGAACATTTTACAAAAAACATCCAAATTCAGACTTAGATGTCATATCCGAAAATGCCCTTTTTGTATTTGTCTTTCCCAAAGTCTCATAGACCAGTAGTGGGAATTGAACCCATGATGCCAGGATCAAAACCCACTGCACTAACCAGTAAGCCACTCCTCCTCTGTTTTGGATGTCTTGCATTTGGACGTTTTTTGTTCAAAAATGGTCCAAAACCAAGGACGTCCAAATCACAAAGCCGTCTAGCCTCCGAATTTGGACGTCTTTGTAAAACGTCCAAATTCCAACTTAGACGTTTCTTTCGAAAATGTCCCTCTATGTGTATTATGAAGCAATATCTGTTTCTGTGGGCAGGGCCAGATTGCTAAGCCATTGGCAAACTCTGCACATACTTTGTGTACGCATATTTAGGGAGGCACCTGCAAGATATGTTCAGGACTCAGGAGGTTAGGATTGCCAACTGTCTGGCTCTTTTCAGAAATCAGCAGAATTTTACATTAATGTTCGCAAGGTAGAAATATGTGTAAGAGATCTCCTCACCCAAGAGCTGACCTTACCCTACAATGTACCATGCATGAAATGAGGAGATATCACGAGGCTGAGTTTTACCTCGGGTAAGGTGCTCGGAAGTGGGGGAACTCTTCCTAATAAAAAAGAATCTTGTCCTTCTACCTCAGGGGAAGAAGGAGGAAAAATATGTTATACTCTAATTTAGAAGGTACAGTATGAATATGGTTTCTGTAATGAAGCTCACCCACTCTGAAAGTAAGGACCCTGTTTACTAAGCCGCACTATAGGCATGCCAGTGTTTTTAGCGTGTGCTAAAAATTAGCACACACTAATGCTAAAGACACCCATAGGAATGTACGGGTCTCTCTAACATTAGCGTGCTCTAATTTTTAGCATGCACTAAAAAATGCTAGTAGACCTTAGTAAACAGGGCCCTAAGTATTAAACATTTAAATTTTTAAAGAAAAAAAAAATAAAGGAGTGAAAGAAAATATTGAATAGCTAGTGGGAAGTCCACTAACTAGCTGAAAATATTTCCAAAGTACTTAGAAACCAGCAGACAAGAATTCAAGACTTGTTTAACTTCTTCGGTCCCTTGAGTAAATTCAGATGAATTCTAACAATTTTACAACTGTTGTTCTTTCACAGATAATCTCATTTATGAATTCACATAAGACAATTTAACACAGTTTATTCAACCTTGAACTTTACTTCAACAATCAGAGAAGTGTGAATAACGTTTAAATAGGTCTTTGTGCATTTGGATCTACCTTCAGGTAATAACAGCTGTAAAGAAATGGGTCTCTTTCTGTTACCTTCTGTTCCTTCAGGAGAAATAACAAACCTTTCGGTAAATGTGAATAGAGAAACCCCTCTTTTCAGGTAAATACGAGGGTTCAATCCTTTCTTTAACTCGGTTTCTTTTCCCCTCAGATGGAAGCTTTTAAAATGTTTCTTTATTCAGTCCATCTGTGTAAAAATACGTGGTGTGCACTTGTTGAAAATCTTATCTGACTTTAGCTTCTTTTTCTTCTTCAGATTCTTCTTTGTTGGAGCTGCTCTTCTTCTGCGCCAGAAGTGGAAGTCTTCAATACCTGTAACTACCTTTAAGGAAAATTAAGGCTCAAAACTACCTGCCTATCTCTGAGTGTATCAATCAAATTAAAGAGACCTTCCAATATCGGTGTGGGGATATATATATCAACAAATCATCCTAGCATCCCAAACACTCAATAAGTATTCATATCATATAGTTCAAGCTGACATTCTTAACATCTTACTCAATTAATACGGGGATCATCAGATTAAAAAGCAGCAAATCCCATCTGTATACAGCCTCATAGATCAACCCGTTTATTTATTTATTTATTTGTTTAAAAAAAAAAAATTTTTGTTTGTTTAAATTATCATTTTTCATCAATGTTCATCCAATTTTTAAAATAGCATACAGCCATAGCACTTGAAATCCATATTAGCATAGTACTTAGCTTTGGCAGCACTTTTCAACTGAGTCAAACCCCTGCCAACATGGCCAGGTTTCGTCGTCCTTCTTCAGGGAAGAGGTTTGCATCTCCTTCTCCACTTGTGCTCATGAAAAAAAATGAGGATGTATACAGCGCCATGATATATGGGACGCTGTTCCCAGGTAGGATTTGCTGCTTTTTAATCTGATGATCCCCGTATTAATTGAGTAAGATGTTAAGAATGTCAGCTTGAACTATATGATATGAATACTTATTGAGTGTTTGGGATGCTAGGATGATTTGTTGTATCTCTGAGTGTACGCACTATTCTTGTGTTCCTGACAGGAGAAACAGGATATTTACATTGTGGAAAAAAACCCAACTTTCTTTAAAATAAAGATTAACTTTATTAGTCCCTCTCTACATATTCTGTTCTAGGTTTTACTTTAATTTCCCTATCTGCTCTAAGGGGCCCTTTTATTAAACTGTGTTAAAAGGACCCTGTGCTAGCGGCAGAAGCCATTTTTGCCATGCACAAGGGCACCTTTTACCGTAATGGGTAAAAAGACCAGAAAAAGAAATGGCCTCATGGTAAGTTCACACTTGCCGCACAGCCATTTTGGGGGAGCATTTACCGCCACACATTGGTGGTGAAGAATTTTTATTTTAAACAATCACTGGAAAAGTTTTAACAAACTTTCTGGAAAGGAGGACAATTAATTCTCCTCTAATCTTTTTTTTTTTTTTCACAGAAACCTTTCAATTCACTTCAGTCACTATATTATACTCTGTCACAGAACAAGACTTTCAGGGTACAAAATGATCTCAAATCTTACACCTTTACCCCCAGTTATAAAGCTGCGTTAGCGACTGCCTTGTGCTAATGCTGACACAGCCCATTCGCTTTGAATGGGCTTTGTCGGCATTGCCACATGGCTTAGTTAATGGGGGGGAGGGGGGCGGTAAATAAGGTACACAATTTCTATCTCACAGTACAGGTACTATTTCTGTAATAACTCTCAGACTTCACCTAGACTTCAGCCCAAAAATCCTTTTCAGCTCTTACAATATTACTTTCCTTCAAGATCCTTAATATTCTTGTCACTTTCTGACCCAAAACACAAATTATATTTCTCTTAAAGATTCAGAGGTAATTCCACATTCTCACATCCAACCTCTCTCTCTCTCTCTCTCTCTCTCTCTCTCTCTCTCTCTCTCTCTCTCTCTCTCTCTCTCTCTCTCTCCAGCCCAGCCAAATTCTCCGTGTGCTTTCCCAGTGTCTGTCCCATAAATAAACTCTGGTCCCCATGTGACCTTGCCCAGCCAAACGGATTCCTTAACAACCTTCTACTCTGCACATCCACCAACATTTTTAAAATTATAAAGCTTAACAATAACATTCAGAACTCCTTTTCTTGCTTTCAAATCTCACACATCACCTTACAGCTATGATTCTGTGCGGTTTGTGTGAAAATCTGGACCTTTTTAGACCCCTAGGGACCCAAAATGGGTGTCTACATTTTTCACTAAATTACACAAAACGTCACCTTAAACAGGTCATAGCACATCCTAGCCAAGTCAGGGTACCTATATCTTTATCTTTTTAAGACTGGCCAAACGATGGAAGCACTTTAAATACTTTAATTATGTAACTGGTATCAGTGCCAGTCTCCTTAGGCACTATTAGAGATGTGCAGATTTTCACGCTGTTCTCAGGCTCTAGTGGGCTTTTTTTGACTTTCCCTCAGCTCCCAGCATCCTCTGTGGCCATCTACTAAAAAAACATGTGATCGTGCATGCATGATTTCACAATCACAGCACCTCAAGTCCTCTTTCCTCTGGGCCTCTTCTGCCTTGAGCTACTTTTAATTAATACATCTTTTTAGCTCCAGAGCCCCAAAATACTTAATTTTAAATTTTCTCTGGGCATCTTTAGCTCCCAGCCACATTTTTGGGTTTCCATGCCTGTGTGGCCCATGATGTCATTTTGCCTTGCATGTGTGATGACATCACATGCATAAATGGCAGTCCAACTGAGCTGGGCTGAGGCTCTGACAGAGTCAGGGCCTTTCCTTCAGTTGCTCCCCATGCATAACGAGCCTCCCATAGCTCAAAAAGAGGTCCTGCAGCCCCTGCATTGCCAGCACCTGTGGCAGGATTGTGAATCATTCATTCCCCCCCCCCCCCCCCCCCCCCCCCCCGCCCATGCGCACCATCAAGGCTCCAGCTCTCCTGGGACTCTTGCCCCCTGGTTAAATATGGGTAATATGTCTGGACATTTTTCTGCTTTTAAAACCTCTATCAGCAGTTCACTAGTTCCCTTCCCCCACCACCATGAGAGTGAGCTTGCCTTGCCTGCTCCCATTGTAAATAGCAGAAGAGACTGTAGGTAGGATCATACAGCCAATGGGAAGGCATTGGGGGGTGGAGAATCGGAAGGCATCTCTAGACACAGGAAGGGGGAAGGAGATCTGGAAAAGGTTTCTTTGCTGTAGAAGTAAAGTTTCTCCATTTGGCAAGGGATGAAAGAAAAAATTAACCACCACCCCCCAAAAAATGCCCTAATACATTTCTATGGACGAAGCAGCTCCAACAACCGCAGTATACAAATACTGATTCACTGTGACATAGTGGTGAAGGAGTTGCACCTTTCAGACAGCCTTTGTTTCTAATCTCTCCTGGTCACAGACACACAGAAAGCGCACACAAACACACACAAGCACAATCAATACACAAATATGTACACAAACATCTCCCCCCCCCCCCCCCCCCCCCCCCCCACACACACATAAATCTACACACATGCATTTATATACATAGGGGCTGAAAAGAATTCCATTAGCCATGCTTTGCCTACTTTCCCTACTTGTATGAATCATAGAGGAGGGAACTACTGATTTTCTCTCCTCTTCTAAACTTACTGCTTATTCCTCTGATGTTATTACTACTCAGACCATCCCTTCTGTCTTCCATGCAGTCACCTTCTCTTCACACATTCAATGCATCACCTTCCAGTGCAACCATTCACACTGCCTTCAAACATTCTGTGATCACACCACTACTCAAAAAGTCTTTAATGGACCACCTGCTCTGCTACCAATCATTCCATCTCTTTTCTCCATTTTTCATCTTAACTACTCAAATGTGCCATTCATTTTCATTAGTAACATAGTAAATGATGGCAAATAAAGACCAATATGGTTCATCTACTCTGCCCAGTTGAAATTTAAATCCAATATACTACTCAACACCATCTTCCACACACAATGTTTATTTGTGTCTTCTTCTCAACCTTTTTCCCACCACTGTTCCAATTATGCCCAACATTTGGCACAGTGTTGGCTTTCAAAACCTTTGCTGGTATGTCTTTTAAGGTCTTGCTATCCTTAACTTTGCTTCTTATAAAACAAATAATCCAGGCCCCTTTGTATGTCAGTACCATGTTTTGCAATATTCCCCACAGCCACAATGATCTTGGTATTCTTAAATCTCAAGCCATTCCCAATCCACTCTTACCTGGTGTCTGACCCATGTATTCCATGTAATCAGCCAAAGTCTATCTTTGAGAGCAATTTTCTAAAGTAATTCTGTTGGTAAATGACAGAAGAACCGAAGCCCTTGCAGATCCAAAGACACACAAAAAACAGAGAAGGTGACTCAAAGAAATGCACAGATGGTGCTTCCAAGCATCTGAAAGTTTATTGTCCAACATACAAGACTTGACACGGCTGTGTTTCACCATATCTGACCTGCCTCAGGAGTCTCCAAACATTGTCTGATCATGAAAAAACGCTATGGAACAGTGTGCTGTAAAATACTTAACTTACTTGGTACCTTTCAGATGTAGGGATTTCAGTCATATCCTCTGCGGGTGATATTTTCTTTTGTGCCCTGTAGTTTCCACAAAGGTTTCACCCTTTCTACGTGTTTGCCAGGAGAATCGACCGGTTGAAGACTGCACTATCTAGACTTAGACTCATTTTATTCTATGTGGAAACTGCAGGGTATAAAAGAAAATGAAATTTACACAAGATAAAACTGAAATCCCTACATCTGAGAGAAAGATACTTGCAAGTGAGCTAAATATTTTACAGCACACTGTTCCATAGTGTTTTTTCATGATCAGACAATGTTTGGAGACTCCTGAGGTAGGTCAACATGACCATGTCTTGTTTGTTAGACAAATGTTTAGACACTTGAAAGCACCATCTGTGCATTTCTTTGAGTCACCTTTGCTGTTTTGTGTGTGTTTATAAAATAGGCATCAGATAGCTATATGGAAACGTGCTATCTAGGTACGATTTTATAAAATTACTCTTTTTGAGACATTTCTATAAAAGGTAGGCACTGAGGGGACAATTCCATAACTGGGTACCTCCACATAGGCACCCTAAAGGCACAAGGTAGGAACCTATTCTATAAAGAAACCTAGGCATCTAACCCAGTATACACACACCTAACATTCAGGCGCTCACATACCATCCATAAACCAGTAGTACTGCAAGTACCTAGGTATGGCAGAGATGCATGTAACGTATAGAGGGGCATAATTGAACGAAAACGTCTATCTCCATGGGCGCTTATCTCCGAGAACGGGTCCGTGAAGGGGCAGACCGAACCGTATTTTCGAAAAAAATAGACGTCCATGTTTTATTCGACAATTTGTGAGCTGGGCGTTTTTGTTTTCAGTGATAATGGAAAATGAAAGCGCCCAGCTCAAAAACGAATAAATCCAAGGCATTTGTTCGTGGGAGGGGCCAGGAGTCGTAGTGCACTGGTCCCCCTCACATGCCAGGACACCAACCGGGCACCCTAGGGGGCACTTTTACAAAAACAAAAAAAAAGGTAAAAGAGCTCCCAGGTGCATAGCACCCTTCCCTTGTGTGTTGAGCCCCCCAAATCCCCCTTCAAAACCCACTGCCCACAAGTCTACACCATTACTATAGCCCTAAGGGGTGAAGGGGGGCACCTACATGTGGGTACAGTGGGTTTGGGGGGGTTGGACGACTAAGCATTAAGCAGCACAATTGTAACAGGTAGGGGGGGATGGGCCTGGGTCCACCTGCCTGAAGTCCACTGCACCCCCTAACAACTGCTCCAGGGACCTGCATACTGCTGCCAGGGAGGTGGGTATGACATTTGAGGGTGAAAATAAAAAGTTGTGAAACATCATTTTTTGTGGTGGGAGGGGGTTAGTGACCACTGGGGGAGTCAGGGGAGGTCATCCCCGATTCCCTCTAGTGGTAATCTGGTCATTTAGGGCACTTTTTGGGGCCTTATTCGTGAAAAAACAGGGTCCAGGAAAAGTGCCCTAAATTCTAGCTACAAACGCATACTTTTTTTCCATTATCGGCGAAAGGCGCCCATCTCTGTTCGGGTGATAACCACGCCCCAGTCTCACCTTCACCACGCCTCCAACACGCCCCATCAACTTTGTACGCTTCTGCGATGGAGTGCAGTTGAAAACGTCCAAGTTCGGCTTTCGATTATACCGCGTTATTTGTTTTTGGGAGATAAACGCCTATCTCCCGATTTAGGTCGCAATATAGGCATTTTTGTCTTTCGATTATAAGCTGGATAGTATTCTATAAATTATGTACATAAGTGGGAGCACTGCTTTTGTCACACCCATGCTCCTCCTTTGTGTATGCTCCCTTGCAAATAAACACTATGGGCCCAATATCCAAAAGAACATAAGAACAGCCGTACTGGATCAAACCAATGGTCCATCTAGCCCAGTAGCCTGTTTCCAACAGTGGCCAATCCAGGCCACAAGTACCTGACAGAAACCCAAACAGTAGCAAAATTCCATGCTACCAATCCCAGGGCAAGCAGTGGCTTCCCCATGTCAGTTTCAAAAGCAGGCTATGGACTTTCCTTCAGAAACTTGTCCAAACCTTTTTTTAAACCCAAATATGCTAACCACTGTTACAACATCATCCGGCAACGAGTTCCAGAGCTTAACCATTCGCTGAGTGAAAAAAATATTTCCTCCTATTTGTTTTAAAGGTATTTCCATGTAACTTCATTGAGTGTCTCCTAGTTTTTGTACTTTTTGAAAGAGTAAAAAATTGATTCATTTCTACTCGATCTACACCACTCAGGATTTTGTAAACCTCAATCATATCTCCCCTCAGCCATCTGTTTTCCAGGTTGAAGAGCCCTAACCTCTTCAGCCTTTCCTCATATGAAAGGAGTTCCATCTCCTTTATTGTTTTGGTCACTCTTCTTTGAACCTTTTCTAATTCCACTGTATCTTTAAGATACAGCGACCAGAACCGAACACAATACTCAAGGTGAGGTCGCACCATGGAGCGATACAGAGGTATTATATTATTCTTGGTCTTATTTACCATCTCTTTCCCAATGATTCTTAGCATCCTGTTTGCTTTTTTGGCCACCCCCACACACTGGGCAGAAGGTTTCAACGTATTGTCTACAATAGATCTTTTTCTTGGATGCTGATTCTAAGGTGAACACTAGCATCAGGTAACTATGATTTGGGTTATTCTTCCTCATGTGTATTACTTTGCATTTGCCCACATTAAATTTCATCTGCCATTTGGATGCCCATTCTTCCAATTTCCTAAGGTCTTCCTGCAATTTTTCACAGTCTGCATGTATTTGAACAACTTTAGATAGCTCATTCACCTCCCTTGTTCCAATTTCCAGATCATTTATACAGTAAATATGTTAAATGGCATGGGTCCCAATACGGCACTCCACTATTCACATTACAAGAATCCGGCAGCATGTGCTATGTAGAGAAATATCTGACAGTTTCCAAATGCCAATGAGCTGATTGCTGGGGTTTCACTGCAGAACAGCTTGAGCCTGAGCCTGCAAGGAAAGATCTTATCCATCACAGAGTGACTCCACTACAAAGGACGCTGGCAGCCACAAGGTGAGAAAGGGTTAAATTCTATAGTCTGGGGATAATTTATTTATTTATTTATTAGGATTTATTTACCACCTTTTTGAAGGAATTCACTCAAGGCGGTGTACAGTAAGAATAGATCAAACATGAGCAATAGGCAATTACAGCGATAAAAATATTCAAGTAACAATACAAAGTATGGCATAATATACTACTTACAATGTCAACACAATATGTAATAGAATATTATAATTGATAGTGAAGGGCAGTGCGATTTTTCTAGTGAAAAAGGTGGCGGTACTCAAATGTCAGGCCACCCTTCAGAGGTGGGGTGATCACTGAGGGACCCACCCCACAATAGACAGGTCCCCTGCAACCAGTCACAGAATCTATGACAAGGCAGAATTACTGTGTAGAGCATGAGCTCTTTCATTAAAACTTAGGGACCATGGGTCAATTTTAGCAGACAGTGGAAAAGGTGCTGGTACTCAGTACCCCCAAGTACCCCCTCAAAAAAAGCCCTGGTGAAGGGTAAAGCAAAGATGAAACATAAATAGGTAAGAGTGAGAAGAGTTAGAAAGTAAGGTGATTGATTTAAAGAAAGTTGCACGTGAGTTAACTTTCTGTCCTTAGCCTGCGAAGTATATGTTAGATTCTCAGGTCCACAGTCTATGCCTAATATATATTTGCTGCTTTTGTAATCTCTTCTCAGGAAACAATCATAAGTTGTTCTGTGACAATATATATGCCGATATCTATTTTGTGAAATCCTCAGTAGTATTTATTTTGTAGGCTTATTTACCAGATTTGCTAAGTATTACTTCCTTATAATAAATAATATATAATTCCACCTTGGCATACTCCTTCTTGTGTGCAGACATTAGCTGAACTTCTAAGGCCAAATGTAGATGCATATCATAGAAAATGTGGTAAAGAAGGTTAGCTTAGCGGGGTTTTAAAAAGGTCTGGGCGGCTTCCTAAAGGAAAAGTCCATAGACCATTATTAAATTGACAGTGAAAATCCACTGCTTATTTCTGGGATAAGCAGCATAAAATGTATCGGGATCTTGCCAGGTATTTCTGACCTGGATCGGCCACTGTTGGAAACAGGATGCTGGGCTTGATAGACCTTTGGTCTGTCCTAGTATGGCAATACTTATGTACTTATGTACCTCTAGCAAACAAGTCCAGCGTAACTACTGATCTAAGTGGGCCAATGGGCTTCTTTAGCGTTTAGATGCGAGCTAGTCATTAGTGCACGCTAAAAACACTACCGCGCCTTTGTAAAGGACCCCCAAGTGATTTTCTGACCCCAAATATGCCTATAATTTCTACACAGGCACTGCATGCTAACCACAAACATCCAGCAGCATTTAACTGGTTAGCACTGTTGAATATTTGTGGTTAGCACCTGTGCGAAAACCGGGGGGGGGGGGGGGGGGGGGGCTGATGTGGTTAAATTCAGCCCTTAACCGCATAAGATAACCACTTAGATTGGGCTGCATCACTAGGAGTCCTATCCTTAAGCAGTTCAGCTTAGGCAATTAAGGGCTGAATATTGCACTTAGCTGCATAAGCTTTAATGGATAACCTATAACCAGATATTCAATGCCAGTGCCCAGACATGGCCCGGCATTGAATATCCAGGAATACAGCCGGCAGGGGACATAAAAATGCTGTCAGCTGCTGGGTGAATATCAGCCGGATAGAGTTGAAAAGACTGAAATGGATCCTTAAGAAGTCAGACCCTGAGTACAGCAAACATAGAGAAAGAGAAAGTGAAATGAAAGATATCAGAAATGCACATTTTCCAAAGCTGATATATTCTCATGAATAAATTCAAAGTTAAATATATTTTCTACCGCTTTGTCTGAGCATTTTATTTTTCCATTCTCTTTGGTCCCAGTCTCAGTTCTTTTGCTTTTCTGTGTGTTTTTCTGTCCTTGCAGGGTTGTCTGTCTATTTGAAATGCCTTCTCTCTCTATGTTCACCATCCTTCCTTCTGCATCCCTAACCATTCCTATCTTCCCCCACCTACCCCCTTTTTCAGCACTCCCCTATCCCCTCTGTTCCAGCATTGTCCCTCCCCAATGCCCCCCATTTCCCTCTTTTCCAACATTGCCCCTCTTCACTCCTGCCTCTGTGATCTTTTCTGCCTAGCATCTCTTCTCTATGTCCCTGTCTCTCCTTGTAATTCAGTTACTATTCGTTCTCTGCTGTCACCCCAGGGCTAATCTCTCTCTCTCACCCCTGCCTTTCCCCCACCCCTCACCCCTATTCTGGCATTTCTCCTATTCCTTCAGTTTGGTATCTCCCCCATTGGTCTTGCATTTCTCCTTCGCCCTCTCTTTCACTTTCTCCCCTCATGGTCTAAAGTACCTCTCTTCCATTGTGGTAGCAGCAGCGAATAGGACAAGCTGTTTTCGGCCGGCATCAGAGCTTCCTCTCTACAGGATCCTGTCTACTCTCCTACAGCTTCCTGTTTCCACATAGGCGGGACCCTACAGAGAGAAAGCTGTTATCTGGCTAAAAGCAGGCTGTCCTAATTGCTGCCGCTGCTGCAATGGAAGAGAGGTATGGAAAACTATGGGAAGGAGGAAGGAAGGGAGAAGAAGAATGCAGGAACCGAGAAGAAGAAAGAGAGAGAAATAGCAGACTTGGGTAAAATTTACCAGTGGGCAGATGGGCCTCCTTTATGCAATGGCCCACGGCAGCTGCCCTGTTTGCTCATTGAAAAAAAGTGGCTCTGCTTACACGCATAACTACTAATTTTCTCTGCACTTATGCATATCAGGGACACATAACCATGGGCACCTAGTTATAAAATTGACCTTCACATGCCTCAAACAGCAGAACTCAACTGACTATATTCAAGTCCTGCCCAAAAACTTTCTTTTAAAAGTTGTACAAAGATCTTAAATCCTGCTTCTGCCTATTCATCGTTTTGCTGATTTTAACCAGAACCCTCATCCACACTCTTATCACCTCTCACTTAGACTGTTGCAACTTGCTTCTCACAGGTCTCCCACTTAGCCATCTCTCTCCTCTTCAATCTGTTCAAAATTCTGCTGCACGACTAATATTCCGCCAGTGTCGTTATGCTCATATTAGCCCTCTCCTCAAGTCACTTCACTGGCTTCCTATCCATTTCCGCATACAGTTCAAACTCCTCTTATTGACCTATAAGTGCATTCACTCTGCAGCTCCTCAGTACCTCTCCACTCTCATCTCTCCCTACATTCCTCCCCGGGAACTCCGTTCACTGGGTAAATCTCTCTTATCTGCACCCTTCTCCTCCACTGCTAACTCCAGACTCCGTTCCTTTTATCTTGCTGCACCATATGCCTGGAATAGACTTCCTGAGCCGGTACGTCAAGCTCCATCTCTGGCTGTCTTCAAATCTAAGCTAAAAGCCCACCTTTTTGATGCTTCTTTTAACTCCTAACCCTTGTTCACTTGTTCAGAACCCTTATTTTATCATCCTCACTTTAATATTCCCTTATCTCTTGTTTGTCCTGTTTGTCTATCCTAATTAGATTGTCGAGCAGGGACTGTCTCTTCATGTTCAAGTGTACAACGCTGCGTACGTCTAGTAGTGCTTTAGAAATGATAAGTAGTAGTAGTAGTTTACTGAACCAAGTTAATGTCCTAAAGCCATTTAATTATTGTGGTTTTGTCTCTTGATTGGACCTTGACGTCTATGAAGTAGAGACTGTCTTATTGTGCATCTGTGCAGTGCTACATATTCTCAGTATTTCCACAAAACAGATCAGGAGTATTTAACATTTATATTTTGAGGCATGTTATCAATTACATGTGATCATAGTAACATAGTAGATGACGGCAGAAAAAGACCTGCATGGTCCATCCAGTCTGCCCAACAAGATAAACTCATGTGTATACCTTACCTTGATTTGTACTTGCCTTTTTCAGGGCACAGACCGTACAAGTCTGCCCAGCAGTATTTCCCGCCTCCCAACCACCAGTCCCGCCTCCCATCACCGGCTCTGGCTCGGACCTTATAAGTCTGCCCTCCACTATCCTCGCCTCCCAACCACCAACCTCTCTTCCCCCACCTGCTCCGCCACCCAATTTCGGCTAAGCTTCTGAGGATCCATTCCTGCTGCACAGGATTCCTTTATGCATATCCCACACATGTTTGAATTCCGTTACCGTTTTCATCTCCACCACCTCCCGCGGGAGGGCATTCCAAGCATCCACCACCCTCTCCGTGAAGAAATACTTCCTGACATCTTTTTTTGAGTCTGCCCCCCTTCAATCTCATTTCATGCCCTCTCGTTCTACCGCCGATCATTAATATTCATTGAGCAATAAATTGTGCTAATTATTCAAATAAGCAAACTTTTAAAGAGATAAAAATCTGCCTCCTCTGGATGACTGAACTAATAGCAGCACGTTCATCATACTGTGAAAATACAGAGGACTAGATTGTTTTGCATTTCTTCCCTTTTACTAAAGCTTAGCATGCACTAATAGAATTAGTGTGCGCTAATTTCTAAGATGCCCATTGTATACCCATGGGCATCTTATCATTTAGCGCATGAAAAGCTTTATTAAAAGGACCCCTTAGTAACCTGTAATTAGATAATTGTGCTTTTTAGTATTTTTACAGTCCAGTACCAGCCTCTGTAATACTATTGTAATCAAAATGTGCATTACAAAAATATTCTGAGGTATAACAGCTTTACAATTACCCAGTGCTTCATTGTGGCACACTGATTTTTAAGAAACCTACAGTAAAAATGATATTTAAAGATATTTATGAAAGGAATTTATTTGCTAACTTAGCTCGATGATTTTTAATCAGCAGTGTTTAACAAGTTGGAAAATGCACATTTGGAATTTTTTTCATAACAGGATGCCTATGTAAAATGTCAAAACATGTTATAAAAGCCATCAAAGTCAATCAAGAATACTCATAGGGAAATAAACAATCCAGCTATTTTATAAATTGCATAAGGACCATCAGAAGAGAAGTTCACAGACGTAATCATAAAGAGCCTCTTAAAAATCAGTCATCAGTCCAGCTTCAGAAGTGTCCATATATTGTATAGT
The DNA here is from genome assembly GCF_901765095.1 of Microcaecilia unicolor. Lineage (NCBI taxonomy): Eukaryota > Metazoa > Chordata > Amphibia > Gymnophiona > Siphonopidae > Microcaecilia > Microcaecilia unicolor. The sequence goes on from NC_044032.1 coordinate 599,025,969, forward strand.
GTAAATTATAAGAACATAATAACATAGGTGTTGCCATACTGGGACAGACTGAAGGTCCATCAAGCCCAAAATCCTGCTTCTGACATTGGACAATCTAGGTCTCAAGTACCTGGCAAGATCCCAGAACAGTAAAACAGATTTTATGCTGCTTATCTTAGAAATATGCAGATACTGTTTATATGCTGAATGATGTTAACCATATCCTCAATCTGTTGGGTCCAGATCATTGTCCATCCAATGCCAACATAATCCCAGACGATATTTAAAGCCATTTAAGTGGTGATGAGTCTCTCCTGCCCACTTAAATCTCTTACCACCGCCTAAGTGGGGATATTCAGAACTGGACAGTGCCATTGAATATTTTCAGGATATCCACAATGAATATGCATGAGACTGATTTGCATATAATTAAGGCAGTATATACAAATTTTTCTTATGCATATTCATTGTACATTTTCCTAAAATCCAGCTGACTAGACTGGGTTGGAAACCACTGCCTTAGTAGATTTCACCCAGAAGCATTGGTTGTGTTGTTGTCTTTCCATGGATAACATAGCTTGCAAATTAAAAAAAAACTATGATATTCATTTTGCATAATAATGAGTTGCTTTGCATGCATTTCCATACTTCAAAACTCATTATAAAATTCACGCTGTGGTAAAACACACTTGTGTTAAGCTGTGATTTTGACACATGACATCCATAGAATTTGTCTCTTCACTCAACTCTTACTGCACATACTCAACCTACCAACCCAGTATGCTACCGACCCTTCAAACTCTGGTTGGTTTAAAGGTGATTTCTGACTTATCAAATGTCAATTTCAGAGGACAGAGCAACTTTGGGGACAAAACAGAGATCCTTTGAGGGGCATAATCGAACATGAACGCCCATCTCCATGGGTGACTAACTCCGAGGATAGGTACGCGAAGGGGCAGGACAGACCGTATTTTCGAAAAAGATGGGTGTCCATCTTTTGTTTCGATAATACGGTGGTGCCGGGCAAATGCATCGGATTTGAGATGGGCGGTATTGGTTTTCAGCGATAATGGAAACCGAAGCCGCCCAGCTCAAAAACAAACACATCCAAGGCATTTGGTCGTGGGAGGGGCCAGGATTCGTAGTGCACTGGTCTCCCTCACATGCCAGGACACCAACCGTGCACCCTAGGGGGCACTTGTAAATATATAAAAAAAATTAAAATACCTCCCAAGTACATAGCTCCCTTCCCTTGGGTGCTGAGCCCCCCAAATCCCCACCAAAACCCACTGCCCACAAACCTACACCATTACCATAGCACTTATGGCTGAAGAGGGGCACCTAGATGTAGGTACAGTGGGTTTTGGGGGCGGTTTGGAGGGCTCCCATTTACCAGCACATGTGTAACAGGTGGGGGGGATGGGCCTGGGTCCACCTGCCTGAAGTCCACTGCACCCACTAACAACTGCTCCAGGGACCTGCATACTGCTGTGATGGAGCTGGGTATGACATTTGAGGCTGGCATACAGGCTGGCAAAAAAAGTTTGTAAAGTTCTTTTTTTTTTTGGTGGGAGGGGGTTAGTGACCACTGGGGGAGTCAGGGGAGGTCGTCCCTGATTCCCTCTGGTGGTCATCTGGGCAGTTGGGGCACTTTTTGGGGACTTGTTCGTGAAAAAAAAGGGTAAAAAAAAAGCGGCCCAAATTCTCGCTTCTGGCGCTCTTCTTTTTTCCATTATCGGCCAAGCGCGCCCATCTCTCCTCGGCCGATAAACATGCCCCAGTCCTGCCTTCACCATGCCTCCAACATGCCCCCGTCAACTTTGTTTGTTCCTGTGACAGACTGCAGTTGGAGGCACCCAAAATCGGCTATTGATTATACCGATTTGGGCGCACACGGGAGAAAGACGCCCATCTCCCGATTTGGGTCAAAATATGGGAGTCATTCTCTTTCGAAAATAAGCCTGTTTGCTTCTTATGACTTTCCAATCCCTCCTACAGCGTTACCAATCCAACCTTAGGAAAGTGCATACTAAGTACTACTCGAATTTTGTTAAGAAGTCCTCAAATCACCCTCAGCAGCTTTTCTCTATGGTTTCTAGACTTATCTCCCTGACCCATTCTCATAGTTTTCCTTCAGCCCTTTCTGCCCAAGATTTCCCTGCATTTTTCTTCTCTAAGATGCTCACATTGTAGTTCAACTTTCCTCCCTCTCCCTCTTCTGTTCCCCCTCTTTATCCTATTTTCCCTCGACCCGTCCTATTTCTCCCCCTCACCAACTTCCCCGTCAACTTATCCCTCCTACACTTCTGCTTATTTGGTTCACTGCTGGTCATAATTTAACATTCTAACAACTCTGATTCAAGTTGATAAAACTCTTCAATCCTCCAAAAAGACCACCTATCCATAAGTACATAAGTATTGTCATACTGGGACAGACCAAAGATCCATCAAGCCCAGCATCCTGTTTCCAACAGTGGCTAATCCAGGTTACAAGTACCTGGCAAAATCCTAAAAAAGTACAATACATTTTATGTTGCTTACCCTAGAAATAAGCAGTGGATTTACCCCAAGTCCATTTTAATAGTGATCTATGGACTTTTCCTTTAAGAAGCCATCCAAACCTTTTTAAAACTCCGCTAAGCTAACTGCTTTTACTACATTCTCTGGCAATGAATTCCAGAGTTTAATTACATGTTGAGTGAAGAAAAATTTTCTCTGATTCATTTTAAATTTACTACTTTGTAGCTTCATTGCGTGAACCCTAGTCCTGGTATTTTTCGAAAGAGTAAACCATCGATTCATATCTACTTGTTCTACTCCACTCATTATTTTATAGACCTCTATCATATCCCCCCTTAGCCTTCTTTTTTCCAGGAAGAACAGCCCTAGCCACTTTAGCATTTCCTCAAAGGGAAGTCGTCCCATCCCCTTTATCATTTTAATCGCTCTTCTCTGTACCTTTTCTAATTCCACCAGATCTTTTTTTGAGACGCAGTGACCAGAATTGAATACAATATTTGAGGTGCAGCCACATCATGGAGCAATACAAAGGCATTATAATATCTTCATTTTTGTTTTCCATTCTTTTCCTAATAATACCTAACATTCTATTTGCTTTCTTAGCTGCAGCAGCACACTGAGCAGAAGGTTTCAACGTATCATCAACGACGACACCTAGATCCCTTTCTTGGTCCGTGACTCCTAACGTGGAACCTTGCATGATGTAGCTATAATTCGGGTTCTTCTTTCCCACGTCCATCACTTTGCACTTGCTCACATTAAATATCATCTGCTATTTAGGTGCCTAGTCTTCCAGTCTCTTAAGGTCCTCTTGTAATCTTTCGAATCCTCTTGCGATTTAACAACTTTGAATAACTTTGTGTTGTCAGTAAATTTAATTACCTCACTAGTTACTCTCATCTATAGATCATTTAAAAATATGTTAAAAAGCAGCGGTTCCAGCACAGACCCCTGGGAAATCCCACTACCTACCCTTCTCCATTGAGAATACTGACCACTTAACCCTACTCTCTGTTTTCTATCTTTTAACCAGTTTTTAATCCACAATAGGATACTACCTCCTATCCCATGACTCTCCAGTTTCCTCTGGAGTCTTTCATGAGGTACTTTGTCAAACGTCTTTTGAAAATCCAGATACACAATATTGATCGGCAGACCTTTATCCACATATTTGTTCACCCCTTCAAAAAAAAATGTAATAGATTGGTGAGGCAAGATTTCCCTTCACTAAATCTATGTTGTCTTTATCCATTAGACCCTGTTCCATCCCAATGGATTTCACTTGTCTCCAATGGCCTAAGCCCTCTCATGCTTTCCATGATTGTCAATAGCTTCACTTGTGGGGAGGTTCCACCACAGTGGAAGACAGCCTTGGTGCGTTACCTGATGAAAAAGCAGTCTCCAGATCTTGGTCTTTTAGTAAGCTACGATCCAGTCTCAAACTTGCCTTTTTGAGTAAGTTGCTAGAAAGGTTTGTTTTCAACCAACTCTCCCAGCATCTTGAGACTTCTAATATGCTTCACCCTTCTCAGTCCAGCTTTCAGTCTGGGTATTCAACTGAAACAGTTATTGCTTCACTGCTGAATGACTGTCATTCTGCCATAGATCACAGCAATGCTCTCCTTCTGGTTTCTTTAGATCTCTCCTTCGCCTTCAATCTGGTCAGCCTCTCTCTCCTGCTTTCTAGAGTGTCATCTCTAGGTCTCTGAGGCACTGTCCTTTGTTGGTTCCGTTCTTTTCTCACTGGCCGTTCCTTCCAGGTGACTCTCCCATATTCCCTCTCTGACCCTGTACCACTTGGTTGTAGTATCCCTCAGGGTTCCGTCTTCTCCCCCTGCTTTTAACATCTTGCTTTTCTTATTCAGGAGTCTCACATTAAATGCTGCATCTATGCTGATGCCATCCTTTTAGTCTCCACTAAGGACCCCTACAAACCTGACCTCAACTCTCTACAACACTGCCTCAATAAGGTTATCTCCTGGCTCACTGATCACTGCCTTCACCTCAATCTGCAAAAAACTTAAGCAAAGCACTTTGGCTCACTGGACATTGTGCTTACCCTTCCCTCTCCCCCGCCAATGGTGAGGCTTCCATTCAACTGGTAGACTCCTTCAAATACCTCAATGTTCATTTTGACAGTGCCTTAACTTTCTCTTCCCATATCTCCACTACCGTTAGGAACCGTTTCGGTTCTCCTCATCTTTTACGTTCCCTTTGGCCATACCTTACAGATGAAATTTGTGCTACATTGTTCGATGCTTAGGTTACCACAAAACTGGATTAATATAACATCATTTATGTTGGTCTTCTTGAGATCTCTCTTCGTAAGCTCCAGACAGTACAGAACACTGCCATTTATATCCTTTCACACGTTGTTATGATCATGCAGCTCCATTTCTGAAAAAACATAATTTGATCCCTATAAGGTCTCGTATCATCCATAAGGTTTTGACCATCACTTACAAGGCCTTATGTCTAAGCTCTCCCCCTTATCTGGCCAATCTAATCACGTCTTACTGTCTCATGTGTACTCTCCATTCAGCATTTGACTCCCATCTTTCTATGCCACCCCTTCATTGCACCCGCCTCGACTCCACTTGCCATTCTGATTTCTTTTATCTGACCCCGTCCCTCTGGAATTCCTTATCCTCTGTTCTAAGATCTGAGCTCTTGTTCCCTCGTTTCCACTGTCTCCTTAAAGCTCACTTATTTTCTTTGGCCTATTCTTAATTTTGCTCTGTTGATTGGGTCCTGTGTTACAGGTTTCTGCAGAAGGTTGGTTGTTCTTTATGTATTTCCCTTTTCACCTCTTTCACTTTATTTCTTCTGTTCTATCAGATTATTGGCATTCTTTTCAAGTTTCTATTTAGTGTTGTATACCACTTTGATTTGTTGTGAAAAGCGGTATATCAAGTACCTAAATAAATATAACATATAAACATTTAAAACAGACCCTTTAAAGATTTTAAGGGCGCAATTCCATTACAGGGTTTCCCCTTTTAGATGTTCCCAATTCCACATGGGGAGCATCTATTCTATGATGGCATCTGTGTGCCCCAATTCCATTATAGAATACTAATGTAAGCTTGCATTGATCAGGTCTATGGCAGGCATCATGTGTAAATGGCAGCCTTGGTCATACCCCTCCCATACTCCACCTATGTTTATGTCTGCCTTGCAGATACGTGCGATAGCAAATGCTATCTTCTATAATAATGTATCGTGCACTTACATTCACCAGGCTCACATAACTACATTCGCTTAGTTATAGAAAGGCTTTTTGCTCCTGTTATACAGAGAAATACCTAGTATGTCCATTTGTAGCTCTTTTTGAGCTTGGATTTGGAAAGGCAAGTACTAAATCCTAAAACCAATTGTCTGCTCATCCCAAGAAGATGCTGAGGGTATAATTTCCTTTTACTTCAAATAAAGGCTATAAACTACAGTACAAAGTAGGAACCACACTTAACAATACTTAAATAGCATTAAAATTTAAGGGGGGGGGGGGAAGTTATCAACATAGGCTACTGTTAAAGACATGTTATTTTCCCACAAGTCATGCTATTTTAGCACATGGTTTCAATGATACCCTTTGCTAAAATAGCACAACTTGTGGTAAAAGAACCCGTTTTAACAGTAGCCCACACTGATAGCTTCCCCCCTTGGGGTTTATTATTTATGGGGTCTTGTATCTTCCTTTTTTCTGCTTTATTCAGATAATACTACTGGTCTGTTGGACTCAGGTGCAAACCTGAAGCAATTAACTAAAAAATATCTCCACTTGACATCTTGATATACGTTTATTTAGAAAAACGTGTTTTGATAGCGCCAAGCCACTCTGAGAAAAACTGCACTTGCTACCAATCAAAGAACATATCACTTTCAAAATTATTTACGGCAAGGCACCAGGGGATACATGACAGACCTCATGGACTTGCCAACCAGAAACACCACAAAATCTGCACGAACATACCTAAACCTCCACTACCCAAGCAGCAAAGGACTCAAATGCAAATCTTCCTATTCATCCAGCTTTTCCTACTTAAGCGCACAACTATGGAACACACTGCCAAAAGCAGTAAAAACTACACTCAACTACCTAAATTTCTGGAAAGCACTAAAGACAGACCTGTTCAGAAAAGCCTACCCCACTGACCCAACATAAAAAGACCTGGATACCTATAACACAACGTAACCATAGACTGTAATGGACATTACCTGACTCTTTCTCTCCCTTTCTAAGTTCCCCCCAATTATACCTACTATACATGTACCTCATTCTACCAAAACATCATCTTCTATTCATTATACCTTGTATTTGTTCAGACCGGAATCGGTTAACGCCGTTAACGGATATATGTAAGCCACATTGAGCCTGCAAAAATGTGGGAAAATGTGGGATACAAATGTAACAAATAAATAAATATGCTTTTTATGCACACTATGAAACTGAAATAACTTGAGTCAATCTGTCCGCAGTAATTTTTTAATTAAAATTTTCATAGTAACTCCTGTCGTAGAAGCCAATATAAAGAGGTCTTTTGAGAGGACAATTCTGGTTATCAAAAGCAGAAAGATCAGCGCCAAACAACTTCAGGGAGAGGTGAAGGTGTTATTGAAAAGTAGTTTGAAATGACAGATCTTATTTTCAGTTTTTATAACCTTTGGCCTTTAATTTTATTAAATGGTCAGATGTGATTTAATAACTCTCCATGGCCTCTCTCCCATATATTTTAAATCTTGAACAAGATATTAGCTTGCATGTTTTGACATTATTCAGTAGCTTCATAATAGATTTTACCATGGAGCCACATAAGATAATTATGAAATGCAACTTGTGTGTTTGCACAGTTAATTAGTTGCAACATTTTTCAGCAGATAGGATTTTTTTTTTCAATTTTTAATTATGCTCTGCTTAGCCATAATTCCTTAGCAGTCAAAAGGGAGAGAGGAAATACTTCATCAGTTCAACAACATAGTCCTATGCTGGAGGTAATCAGATGCTTTATGTTGTAGGAAAAAAAGGTACCGGCACTCATTATGGGCAACCATAGGGGCGGGGTCACTATCTATGGCTCTACCCCTATGGTAGCCACACCTATATTAAGGGTTTTCTAACCACAAGAACATATCAAGTGAAATCAAAAACAAACATATCGTCACCATGGAAACCAGGCTGCGGAGTACCGCAAGGATCACCACTATCACCGATCCTTTTTAACCTCATGATGACTCCATTAGCCAAGACCCTATCCAACCAAGGCCTCAACCCATTTAGCTACGCTGATGACATTACACTATACATCCCATACAAACATGATCAGGCGGAAATCACCAACGAAATCAAGCTAAGCTTAGACATCATGAACTCATGGGCAAATGCATTCTAACTAAAACTCAATACAGAAAAAACACACTGTCTCATCATCTCATCCCAATACAATACATACAAACCCACAAACATTAACACCCCAGGATACACCCTCCCTGTCTTAGACAGCCTGAAAATTCTTGGAGTAACAACTGACCATAACCTATCACTAGAGACCCAAGCGAAATCCACCATAAAGAAAATGTTTCTCTCAATGTGGAAACTCAAACGCATAAAACCATTCAAGAGTTGAATACATTGGTTATAGATCAGCAATAGTAGGAATTAAACATATGATTGTAAGAATTTATTAAATTAGGCGAACAGTGTTGCCACATCTGAAACACAATATGTTATTAAAATCTCAGAACCTAACAGATCCCTATTCAGAAACTTGGCCTTGCAGTCACCCATGTAAAACAGAGGTAGCTACAGCCAAAAATTAGCCTAAAGTCCTAAGAAGTCAGACTCTGCATACAGCACAATACCAGGAAAACAGAAAGAAACATGTTTCCTCCTGTACAGTGCAAAATAAGACAGCAGATGTATATTCTCAAATTGGACATATTCCAAACACTAAAATGAAAATATAATGATTTTTCTACCTTTGTTGTCTAGTGACTTTGTTTTTTTCTGATTGTGTTGGTCCCAGTCTCTGATTCTGCTGTTCTCTCTCTGTTCTCTTAACTCCGTTTCCAAGGCCTCTTATCCATTTATTTCTTTACTCTTCTCCTTTATTCTTAACTCGTCCATAAGTAAAAACTGGGTCCTCCACAGACTTGACTGGAGAAGGTACAGAGTGGATCAAGCTTTTGCCCATTTTCTCCAGCCATATGCAGTTTTTCTCCTATCTTCCCTTTCCCTCCTCTCCATCCATGTGCAGTTTTTCTCCTTTCTCCTCCTCCCCTCCGTCCAAGTGCAGTATTTTTTCCCCTCCCCCCTCCCCTCCATCCATATCCAGCATTTCTCCTCACTCCACTCCCCTCCATCCATGCCAAGCATTTCTCCTTACTCCCACCCCTCCATCCATGTGCATCTTATTCCTTTCTGCTCCCTCCTCCCCATCTTTGTTCATCTCACTTCCTCTCCCTTCCCTCCCCTCCACCCATGTCCAGCAATTATTCTCTCTCGCCTCCTCTCTATCCATGTGCATCTCCTTCCTCTCTCTTTCCTCCTCACCATCCATGCCCAGCTTCTCTCATCTCCCCTCCTCTCCATCCATGTGCAGCATTTCTCCTTTCTCTATCCCCTCCTCTCCATCCATATGCATCTTATTCATTTCTCTTTCCTCCTCTCCATCAAAGCTCATCTCACTTCCTCTCTCTTCCCTCCCCTCTACCCATGTCCAGCATTTCTTCTCTCTTCCATCCCTTCTATCCATGTGCATCTATTTCCTCATTATTCTCTCCCTTCTATCCATGTCCAGCTTCTCTCATCTATCCCCTCCCCTCCATCCATGTGTACATCTCCTTCCTCTCTCTTTCATCCCTTCCATCCATGCCAGCATTTCTCCACTCCCCTCCCCTCCATCCATATCCAGCATTTCTCCCCTCCCCTCCATGCATGTGTGCATCTCCTTCCTCTCTCTTCTCCTTCATGTCCAGCATTTCTCCTCTCTCTCTCTTCCCCTCCATCCATGTCCAGCATTTCTCCTCTCTCCCCTCCCCTTCTCTCTTCTCTCCCATCCAGTCTCACCTACTTCTATTTCCTCACCTCCCTCAGCCATCCAACCAACATTGCCACTTCTCTTTCCCCTCCCCCAAGTCCAGTATTTCTCCTTGAACTTCCTCCTTCTCCCATTGCCGCCATCTGAGAGTCCAGCCCCATAAGCAGTCAGATAGTACAAGGCCTGGAACCAGTGCTAACTCGAGTGCTGAGGAGCCTTTGTGCCCATGCGCACGGGAAGGCCTTGTTGGTTCCGCCCTGACACATATATGTCAGAGGGGTGGTATCAACAGGGCCTCCATGAGCAGATAGGCTCAAAGGCTCCTCAGTGCTGAAGTCAGCACTGGTGCTGGGCCTTGTACTCTGTGATTACTGCCAGGGGCCAGACTCTCAGGTGCAGGCAGAGGGAGGGAAACAGGATCAGCCCCATAGCAACAACAATGGGGAACAGGTAAAAAGAAGTGTTGGTACTCTGTACCGGTGCATACCAGCACAAAAAAGAGCCCTGGAGGTAATGATGAAAACTGCCTATAGCTGTGTATTCTTGCTTGGAATGCTGTCTGTACATGTCATATGTTTTTAACAGAGGAAATGCAGCTATTTATTTCCTTTGAATCTATATGGGCTGTGTCCCAGTGTTTTTTATCTTATTGGAAATTATCCTTTCTGAAAAAGGTGTGAGCAAAATACAAATAAATAAATAAATATGTTTAGTGGCCATGTTTAAAGCTCAAATCGGAAAAAAACTGAGACAATATTCAACTATGGTAGTCATCAGGATTGTAAACATCGGCTGTGTTATTTAAAAAAAACATCATATATGCAGTGTTATACATTTTGAGGAGACAAGGATTTGCAGCTTGTCAATCACGGGGCCATGTGTGAGGATTCAACTACCATATTATGTCAGAACTTTGACAGATACAAGAGTGCTTAAAAAGCAATTGAAAAGTCACCTCGTTTGTTTGGCACATGGTAAAGTGGGGATGACAAAAGTTGATGAGGCCTTTAAATAGCAGAGATGGGTTGTAACAAAGTACTTGTTCTTTGTTACAATACTTGAGTACAATTTTCAATACTTTTACTTGTAACAAGTGACATTTTTTGCGATACTTTTTACTTATTTTTTTATTTTATTTTATTTATTCATTTATTAAAATATATCATCACAATACGTGAATATGCAATCGGCATTTATACAAAAGGCAAAAAAGAAATAAAAGGAAATATCATTAACAGTCTTTCTGTCCACAAGTTTAGGAAATTTGGAATCCAAGAATTAGAATTTAAAAATAAAACATATAGCAATAATTACGAACTAATGGTTGAAACCTCTGGATCAGACCCCAGCCTGCATTTAGGGAGGGCACACAACATTCAATTCCACTCTAGCATCTAGAAATTCTTTTAACTGTTTTGGGTCTACAAATTGAAACTGTTTACCCTCAAGCATTACATTACAATAACAAGGAAAACGTAATATGAAAGTTGCTCCCAGTGCCACCACCCTAGGGCGGAGTTCCAGAAAGGCCCTCCGTCTCATCTGTGTAGGCCTTGAGAGATCAGGAAAAATACGAATTTTTGAGCCCAAAAACAGATTTTCTGAGTGTCTCAAGGAAAGCTTTAATACGGCATTCCTATCAGGCTCCAGCACAAAAGTAACAAGCAGAGTCAACCTCTGAGTAATTATCTCCAATGAACTTTCAAGGAAAGAAGTAAGATCCATTCCTTCCCCTGCTATCGGGGGATTTTCTTCCACCACTCCACCACTCCTGATGTAATAAGCCCGAGTAAGGGGAGGCAGTGAGTCCTTATCCATTTCAAGAATATCAATCATATATTTTTTAACCATATCCAAAGGGGAAATTAAAGGCGATTTGGGAAAGTTAAGAAACCTGAGGTTAAGTCTTCTAGCCTGGTTTTCCAAGTACTCCAATCTTTTATGTAGGAAATTGTTATCCTTAACCAAAGCCGTTTCTACAGATCCCATTTCTTGAATTTTAGTATTCACAGTCTCCAAATCTAAGGTTTACTGTGCAGTCTTTTGCGCCTGAAGCAAGGCAGCCTCAGAAAGAGTCTTTATGTCAGAAGTATTCATTTTTAAAGTAGTTTGCATAGAAGTGTGAATGCTGTAAACCATGTCCCATAGTGACTCTAATGTCACAGTTGCTGGTCTATTCACACCACTAATGGCTGGAGAAGAGTGAGGTTGATCTTCAACACGAGCAAGTTTAGAAACTATGTCCTGGGGCAATACCTTTGAAGCTGATTGTAACAATAGCTCTCGGCGTTGAGATTCAGCCTCCTTTACTGCAGACACTCCCTCAAACAGATCGAGCTGAGCCCCTTCGGCTTCCTTCTCTGTTAGAGCTGCCAGCAACTCCCCTCCAGGCTGGGGTGGAGCAACTCATTCCACGGGGCTCAGGGAAGCCCCGTTTCCATTCTCAATCGACGCCGAAGTGCCGAGAGTTGCAGAGGGGGTCGAAAAACCCTGAGGACCCGGTTGCTGTCTGAAAAATTGCAAAGTTGTCTGCCTCGTCGCCGAAGAAGTCACAGGAGCTGAGGGATGTTCCTTCACTTTCCTCCTCCATTTCCCCATGTTTGATGAGGCAATGGAGGCACCGAAGAGGACCTACAAAGAGAGCAACTTCCAGGAGCTAACACAGGTGCGTTCATTCACAGCCTACTTTTTACTTATAACTTGTTACAAATAAGCAGAACTTTTGTCCTTTATAGCGAAGTATAAGTTAAAGTATTTTTTTAAAGTATTTTCCCTGCCTCTGCTTGAACCTGATTGGATACCGCCATAGAGGGTAGGAAGGAGTGTGCTTCCTTCCTTCTCCGAAGAGGCCAGCCAAGCATAGCCAGCCTGCCATGTCTAGCTGGTGAGTGTGTGTGTGTATGTTGGGGGATGGGGGTCTGTAAAAAATGGGAGGCCTGGAATCAGCCAGCCAGCCAGTGAAGCCCAGCCAGCCAGCCAGTCAAGTCCACCTAGCCCTCCAGCCAAACCCAGATAGCTAGGCCCAGCTAGCCAGACAGCCAGCCAAGCCCAGCCCGGCCATCCAAGTCCATCCAGTGATGGACTTGGCTGGCTGGGCTCCTCCCCCATTCTCTATTTCTGTGGATAACACTCTTATCCTTCCTGTCTCATCAGCTCGTAACCTTGGGGTCATCTTCGACTCTTCCCTCTCCTTCTCTGCACATATTCAGCACACTGCTAAAACCTGTCATTTCTTTCTCTATAATATCAGCAACATTCTCCCTTTCCTTTCTGAGCACACTACCAGAACCCTCATCCACACTTTTATCACCTCTTGCTTAGACTATTGCAACTTGCTTCTCACGGGTCTCCCACTTAGCCATCTCTCTCTTCAATCTGTTCAAAATTCTGCTGCACGACTAATATTCCGCCAGTGTCGTTATGCTCATATTAGCCCTTTCCTCAAGTTACTTCACTGGCTTCCTATCCGTTTCTGCATACAGTTCAAACTCCTCTTATTGACCTATAAGTGCATTCACTCTGCAGCTCCTCAGTACCTCTCCACTCTCAACTCTCCCTACATTCCTCCCCTGGAACTCCGTTCCCTGGGTAAATCTCTCATATCTGCACCCTTCTCCTCCACTGCTAACTCCAGACTCCGTTCCTTTTATCTTGCTGCACCATATGCCTGGAATAGACTTCCTGAGCTGGTACATCAAGCTCCATCTCTGGCAGTCTTTAAATCTAAGCTAAAAGCTCAGGTACTTATTTTGTACCAGGGGCAATGGAGGGTTAAGTGACTTGTCCAGAGTCACAAGGAGCTGCAGTGGGAATTTAACTCAGTTCCCAAGGATCAAAGTCCACTGCACTAACCACTAGGCTACTCCTCCACTAGGCAAATGATTAAGGGGTCCTTTTACTAAGGTGCACCAAAAAGTGGCCTGCACTGGTATAGAGGCGTGTATTGGATGTGCACAGGTCCATTTTTCAGCACATCTGCAAAAAAGGCATTTTTGTTTTGTGGGCCCGAAAATGGACATGCAGCAAAATGAAAATTGGCACATGTTCATTTTGAGCCTGAGACCTTACCACCACCTATTCACTTAGCGGTAAGATCTCATGTGTTAACTGGGCGGTAATTATCAGCATACATACAATGCCGATTACTGCATGGTTAGCACCACACACCGATTGAGGGCAGTATGTTTATCATTGAGTGTTCAGAATTTTAAAGCTATTGCACAAGTAGTTTTGTTACCTTATCTGGATTATTATAACTCTCTATATAGTAACATAGTAGATGACAGCAGAGTGGATGAGTGGCCTAGTGGTTAGGGTGGTGGACTCAGTTCCTGAAGAACTGAGTTCAATTCCCACTTCAGGCACAGGCAGCTCCTTGTGACTCTGGGCAAGTCACTTAACCCTCCATTGCCCCAGGTACAAATAAGTACCTGTATATAATATGTAAGCCACATTGAGCCTGCCATGAGTGGGAAAGCACCGGGTACAAATGTAACAAAAAAAAAAAGACCTGCACAGTCCATCCAGTCTGCCCAACAAGACAAACTCATATGTGCTACTTTTTGTGTATATCTTACCTTGATTTGTAACTGTCATTTTCAGGGCACAGATCGTACAAGTCTGCCCAGCACTATCCCCGCCTCCCAATCACCAGCCCCACCTCCCACCACCTGCTCTGGTGCTGTAAAGCTAGTAAAAAGATTACAACTATTTCAAAATACTGCTGCCAGGTTAATGTTTAAGATAAGTATATTTGAGAGGGCATCTCCTCTCCTTAGAAAACTTCACTGGCTTCCAATTTTTTCCACAAATAAAGTTCAAAATTGTTTGTACGGTTTTTAAGTCCTTTGCATGTCTAAACAGGTAGGATTGCTCGGAATGTTCAGTTTTTGACAACGGCCTTCCCCAGTTGTAAATGAATTAAGTGTAACAGAATAAAAAATTCAGCAGGAAACAGATGGCAATGTAGATTCCATATGGATAGAAATTACATGTGTGAAGGGACAGAGAATTTCAGGTAAGGCTATATTATCTTACTGACAGATGATGAAATGTGAACAGAAATTAGGGAGGCTGCCAATTACCATTACACAAATACAACAGTATTCTGCTTAGTGGTCATAAATCTGGTAAATTATCCAAATAGTGATTGGATAAATGTCACATCATGAAATGTTAGGGAGGTGTGGAGGCTCATTTTAAAGCATATAGATTTACAAAGTTACATAAGTTATGATATAACTTTGTAAGTCTATGTGCTTTGAAAATGAGCACCAAAGTTCCTAGATAATACAGTCGGGGGCGCCCAAATCTTGAAATTTAGGTCATCCTTAGAGATGGTCATCCCTGATTTTCAGCGATAATGAAAACCAAGGGCGCCCATCTCAGAAACAACCAAATGCAAGCCCTTTGGTTGTGGGAGGAGCCAGCATTCGTAGTGCACTGGTCCCCCTGACATGCCAGGACACCAACCAGGCACCCTAGGGGACACTGCAGTGGACTTCAGAAATTGCTCCCAGGTACATAGCTCCCTTACCTTTTGTGCTGAGCCCCCCCCCCCAAAAAAAAAACCCACTACCCACCACTGTACACCACTACCATAGCCCTTACGGGTGAAGGGGGGCATTTAGATGTGGGTACAGTGGGTTTGTAGTGGGTTTTGGAGGGCTCACATTTACCAGCACAAGTGTAACAGGTAGGGAGGGATGGGCCTGGGTCCGCCTACCTGAAGTGCACAGCACCCAGTAAAACTGCTCCAGGGACCTGCATACTGCTGTGATGGACCCAAGTATGACATTTGAGGCTGACATAGAGGCTGGAACAAAATATTTTAAAAGATTTGTTTGAGGGTGGGAGGGTTTGTGACCACTGGGGGAATAAGGGGAGGTGATCCCCAATTCTCTCCGGTGGTCATCTGGTCAGTTCGGGCACTTTTTGTGCCTTGGTTATAAGAAAAACAGGACTAGGTAAAGTTGTTCAAGTGTTCGTCAGGGATGCCCTTTTTTTCCCATGATGGGTCGAGGATGTCCATGTGTTAGGCACGCCCAAGCCCCGCCTTCACTACACCTCCGACACGCCCCCGGGAACTTTGGCCGTCCCTGCGACGGAAAGCAGTTGGGGACGTCCAAAATCGGCTTTCGATTATACCGATTTGGGCGACCCTGTGAGACGGACACCCATCTTCCGATTTGTGTCGAAAGATAGGCGTCCTTCTCTTTCGAAAATGAGCCTGAAGGCAACCAGAACTGAACGCAATACTCAAGGCGAGGTTGCACCATGGAGCGATACAGAGGCATTATAGTATTTTTGGTCTTATTCACCTTCCCTTTCCTAATAATTCCGAGCATCCTGTTGCTTTTTTGACCACTGCCACACACTGAGCAGAAGATTTCATCATATTATCTACAATGGCACCATGATAATATCCCTTTTGTGGTCCTTTCCCTAATCTGTTGCTTCCTGCTCTTCCCCATAGATTCTTTTTAAAGGTCTTTCCTCCAGATCTTTTCCTCAATGTTCCTTCTTGAGTGCTTTCTCTCCTGCATGCTTCCTCTTGCTTTCTCCTTTGGCTCCTTCCTAAGTGTTACCCCCGATAGCCCTTTCTTGGTTGTTTTTCTTTCTGTCTTCCTGTCCATCCCTTATGGCCATTTCTGCACTTCCTCCTGCACTTCTACCTCATCCCCTTCCTAAGTGCTAGTCTCCCACGTCCCTTTCCTTTGCACCTGCCTCTTCCCCCATAGCCCCATCCTTAGTTCTCTCCCTTATGTTTTCACCTCATGGTCCTTCCTTAGTATTTTTTTTCTTATATCTCCCTTTCAAGGCTCCTTACAAAGTGTTTTTCTTCCCGTGCTCTTTGTTCACGCTGCCTTCCAACACCTCCCCCCCCCCCACCCCCCCCACTTGTGCTCCTCCTGCTTTTCTCCACCTCCTACCACTCCTATACTACTCAGTGTATAGTTCCTCCCTCACTGTTTGGTCAACAGAACAGCCAGAGCACACTCAGCAGTGATCCAAAATGCTTGTACGGCCTATTACCTTGCTTGCCTCCTCCAATTATATTGAACAGCAGTTAATGAAGGTGCTGTGGTAGCACAATGCTGCTTTAGGCTCTTAGGGGCCCTTTTACAGAGTGGCGGTAAGCCCAATGTGAGCTTACTGCACGCTAATCTGGAACTCCCACCTGCCCAGCACTGGTGCCAGTGATAGTTCCAGCCCGGCACTCACCATTTGCCGCACTATGGAAAATAGCTCGATATTTTCCAGTGCGGTGCTAACCTGGCAGTAATTGGGCAGCGCCGCATGCTACCCCATTTCTGCCGGGTTAGTGTGGGAGCCCTTAACACCACCTCAATGGGTAGCATTCAGTGCTCCCCTCGTATGGCCACGTGGTAAGTGAAATATTACTGCATGGCCATGTCATTTTTTGGCCTTTTTACCTGTTGCAGTAAAAAGGGCCCCGGCTGCTAGTGCAGGGCCCTTTTTACCACAGCTTGGTAAAAGGACCCCTTAGTGACAGTAAACAGTGATGCCGTTGCAGTAGTCTACATGGTACTAAGCCATGTAGACTAGTGCAACAGAATCTATGCAGGATGTAAAGAACAAATCATAAAGAAACTTCAGACCGCTCAAAACACGGCAGCCAGGCTTATATTTGGAAAAACGCGATTCGAAAGCACCAAACCCCTCCGAGAAAAACTGCATTGGCTCCCAATCAAAGAACGTATTGCTTTCAAAATCTGCATCCTGGTTCATAAAATTATTTACGGCGAAGCCCCGGGATACATATCAGACCTCATAGATCTACCAACCAGAAACACAACAAAATCAGCATGAACATACCTAAATCTCCACTACCCAAACTGCAAAGGACTCAAATACAAATCAACTTATGCATCCAGCTTTTCCTACATAAGCATACAACTATGGAGCGCATTACCAAAAGCTGTGAAAACAACGTATGACCACCTAAACTTCTGGAAATCACTAAAAACCAACCTGTTCAAAAAGGCATACCCTACCGACCCAACCTAAATGCCTGAACCCTGCAACACAAGCAAAACCAAAGAGCATAATGGACGTAACACAACTCCTCCCCTCTACGATTCCCTATTGTGTCTTTTACACATGAATCTATTCTACCACTACATCACTTTGTAATTGTTCATACTGGAATTGGCGATCGCCTTTACGGTACTATGTAAGCCACATTGAGCCTGAAAATGGTGGGATACAAATGTAACAAATAAATAAAATAAATAAATTTGACCTTGCCTGTTCAGGCTTCTGGTGGTGGCAATCATCCCCACCTTTTAGTCCATGAAGATGCTGGCTGCTCATGGTAGCAATCAGCTGCATTCTGTCCTAACCTCATTTCTGTATAGATCTGGATTCCTTGAGGCTGTATTCGTCCTCTCTCTTGGCATGCACAGCAGCAATCTTAAAACAGAGTTCCTCAGAGATGAAGTCTGACTGCTATTTTTCTGGTGAACCCTCTGTGATGGTCTTATGATCCCAGTTTGCAAGCCACTGGGACATAACATATGCTGCTGCCAAGCCTTTAAACTGAACGTGGTGTTTTCAAATGTGCAGGTCATTGGTTTTTAAGCCTGTTCTGGAGGTCTTAAGCCTGTTCTGGAGGTAAACCTAACTAGTTTATTTCTCAGGCTAGTCAAATGAAAATGCATGGAATTTGTGTATGCTGTGTCTCAAGTATATGCAAATTTATTTCATATATATTTGTCACGGATATCCTGAGAGTGGATCAGTTAAGTGTGCCTCCAAGAAAGGGTTGAGAATGTGTGGTCTAGGTATTCAAGAGCAGAGAGGTCAAAAAGTATTCGATCCCTTAAAGAAAATAACCGCAATTAACTTTCCAAATTAACACAGGACTCTGTTAATCAGCCCAGTAATTGTACACGCTTTTGTTCTGCTCTTTTCCCATTAGTTTATACTGGAGAATGTCTGCCTATTGGATTGATTATGTCCAATAAATAGGGCCCATAATTATGCTGGTATGGAACTTTGTCTCCTATCTTGCTCCTATCTAACAGCTCCAGAGCCTATAATGTGTCAAATCAATATCCCTAATGTCTCCTGGCACAAAAAAGTCATTCACTTTCTGTTCACTGTGTTCAGTAGATTTCTTCAGATGGAAAAGCTATCACTAAACACTGCTGTTTACTAAACTAAAGAGACTGACTCAGTAAGACTTTTCTTCTTTTCCCCGTCTATGGGGGGAAATAAAGCTTAGTGAATTGAGTCCCAAGTCTTATACTCAGCAAGGCCTCATTTGTTTGAAAAAATCTACATAACTGAGATCTTCATGTGTCAGTGCAAATTTACAAAAATGTGAATTCAGTATTTGAAAATTAACCCTGGTGCTGTGGATCTGGCTCTCTTCACATTAGTCTGAATTACATAGCTTGCATGCTATCACTTTCCTTATCTCTCCTGAATATATTTTTCTCTCCCTTAATGCTGTTCCTCCTTACATAAACTCTCATAGGACAGGAATCCTCTCAACGACATTATAAATTCCTGAAAGAGCATTGAAAGGAATTAACCATGCATGTCTCAAATAGTAACATCACTCCAGAGTGTGAATCTGGAACCAGACTTAAAAAAAATAGTAGTTCTTTTTTTTTTTCTAGGAACCCTGCTGCGTAAGCAAATGGAGAAGCGGTAAGACAAAGCAGCCACATTTTGACTTTTTTCATCACATCCTCAGTCCCCTAGCTCTGTTCTCATTTAAACTCCTGTTGAAAACATTACCTCATTGGTTCCCAAACTTCTCCTTTGAGTACCACAGCTAGTCAGAAGATATATTTGTGTATACTAGAGATCCAGTATATGCAGTGTTATCTTGTATTATATTCATTTTTGGTATCCTGTCGTCTTACTTACTTTACCTTACATTATTTGATGATACGCCTCACCAACTTAGCTCGAAGTGAGTTAAAATTAAAAATATTCAACACATTCAAACTCCTAATTAAAACACAGCACTTTATATCTCTACATCATAATATAAATAGGAGAGAAATCTACTATCCAAATCATTAGTTCCCAATCATATAGGACACAAACCAGATAAGACAGGAATCTTCTGTCTCTAATCATCATTTCCTAATCAGAAACATTAGCATTAAAAAACAAACATTCTCTCAAATACTTTTTACATTTCTCAAAACATTGAATCTGTCATAGTTCTAAATGAGGATCATTCTACAACTTAGAGCCCACTGCCCCAAATGATCACTGAGAAGTGGACTTCAATTTAAGTCTACTTGGTAGAATAAGATAACTTTGTTGGGAAGATCATAGTGTTATGGATGATTCGCATATTCTTAAAAGCTCTCATAAGTACACAGGATCCTGTAAGTACAACACATTGGGCCCTGTTTACTAAGTCGCACTAAGAGCGCGCTAGCGTTTTTAGCACGCACTAATGATTAGCATGCACTAAACGCTGTTGCCTATAGGAACATATGTGCAACTGTAACGTTTAGAGTGTGCTAATTTTAGCACCCATTAAAAATGATAGCACACCATAGTAAACAGGGATCCCTGAAAGTTTAAAGAAAACTTGCTGTTCCACTGGCAGCCAATGCAATTCTGCTAAAGCAGCAGCAGCAATATGATTGGACACTTTTTTAATCAATAAAAGTCAAGCAGTCATGTTTTGTACTAGTTGCAACCTTTTTAACTGGTATTTTGGAAGACCGCAGTGCTAGGCATTACAACAGTGGCATTCCTGGGGAGGCTGGCACCCGGGGCGGATCGCCGATGCGCCCGCCCCCCGGCTGCAGCGCCCCCCCCGATGCAGCATGGACCCCCCCCCCGGCGAAAGGACACCTCTGCGAGGGAACCCCCCCCCCGCCGGGTGCACGCCGCTGGGGGGGTGCCGCGTGCCTGTCCTCCGTTGTTCCATGCTTCTTCTCTGCCCCGGAACAGGAAGTAACCTGTTCCCGGGCAGAGAAGAAGCATGGAACAATGGAGGACAGGCGCGCGTGGCACCCCCCCCAGCGGCGTGCACCCGGGGCAGACCGCACCCACCGCCCCCCCTAGGAACGCCAGTGCATTACAATAATCTGTTCTAGAAACAACAGATGCGTGTAATAAAACAGCTAAATCCTTTTGATCTCAGAATGGTCACAGCCTACGAAGAAGCTGCCAGCTGGCAAAGGAAGTGGTCCCTTAACAAATTTAGGGCCCTGTTTACTAAGGTGCACTAGCGTTTTTAGTACTCGCTAAAAATTAGCACACACTAATGCTAGAGACACCCATAGGAAATATTGTTGCTGGAGCCTGGAGAGAGTCTTATCTTGGATGTGTGTGAAGTCCAGCAAAGTCCATGGAGGTACAGATCAGGAATAGCAGAGAGGCAAGAGGCAGAGCGAAGAGAGCGAACTGAAAATGTTCCAAGCTTTTTATAATCTCTTGTTGGACCATAGGCTGAAGTCAGACGGGGTGTACTTGATCCAATGAAAACTGGTTCCATCTAGTTTTGAGATAGAGCATGGTAACTGGTCACATGTTTTAATGATTTCTGTCTGGACATCTGCTGTGATATACAGTACATCCAGAAGGCATCTGACAGGACTAAGAGTCTTTGTCTGAGAGTAGATATGCTTTCTTTTGTCAGTTAGGTGGAGTTTCGCTGTCTTTTGTTAAGTCCAGTCTCTGTGATTGATGTCAATATTCAGATTTTTGTTCTTTGAAGATGTGTTGATTGACTGTAAGTATCCACCCGTCTAGCCTTTGTTACATGGGAGGGTGATGGTCAGAGACGTTTATCTGATACTGTTCCAATAAGTCTTTGCAGCTGTATATACATTTGTATCTGACTCCAGCAAAATCAATAACTCTGACAATTAAACTCATATCATGCTACAGAGCCAATAACATCTAGATCTACACTCCTGACTACTTTTGCACTAGAGCTGGATCATAATACTGTTCTAAAGCTTTACTTTCATTATATGTTGCAACAGTTTTGGGGATCTGTAATTCGTGTATTTCCAGAATAACCACATTACCACTGTTTTCTCAACAGTCAAAATCAAGTTTTTGCTTCC
Source organism: Microcaecilia unicolor (assembly GCF_901765095.1). NCBI lineage: Eukaryota > Metazoa > Chordata > Amphibia > Gymnophiona > Siphonopidae > Microcaecilia > Microcaecilia unicolor. The sequence goes on from NC_044032.1 coordinate 599,047,582, forward strand.
ACAACCAAGCTGCCACCTTTTCTAAACTGCGGATTAATTTCCCTATTATCTCTTTCTGATCCCCTTCCACATACATATTTACAGCAACTGCACATATATTCCATAAAAACAAGATTGTCTTCTAGTGAAATAAACATAGGCTTAAGGATACATAGAGAAGGTTTACAGACCTTTCATATCCTGGAAACAAGCTTGTAAACAGTTGGACTCATCTATTCAGAAAATACACATTAGGGAATGAGACTGAAGAGGTTAGTGAACCCTCAGACAACTGTCAGCACTTGAGTGCAATCCAAAAATTTTCAGTAGAGATCTAAATTTTTGATAGGAGAGCTCAAGTCGCTGTGCACATCTCCACCTACTGCATCTTGTGAGACGTGGAGGGGCATAATCGAATGTGAACGCCTATCTCCATGGGCGTCTATGGCCAAAAATGGGTACGTGAAGAGGCGGGACAGACCGTATTTTCGAAAAAATGGACGTTTTTCAGCTGGGCGTTTGGTTTTTTTAGAGATAATGGAAACTAAAAACACCCAGCTCAAAAACGTCCTAATCCAAGCCATTTGGTTGTGGGAGGGGCCAGGATTCGTAGTACACTCGGCCCCCTGACATGCCAGGACACCAACTGGGCACCCTAAAGGTCAGTGCGGTGGACTTCAGACACCGCTCCCACATGCATAGCTCCCTTACTACGGGTGCTGAGCCCCCAACCCCCCTCCCCCAAAACCCACTACCCACAAATGTACAACACTACCATAGCTCTTAGGGGTGAAGGGGGCACCTATATGTGGGTACAGTGGGTTTTGCAGACCTCCCATTTACCAGCACAAGTGTTACAGGTAGGGGGGGATGGGCCTGGGTCCGCCTGGCTGAAGTGCACTGCGGTACCCACTAAAAGTGCTCTAGGGACCTGCATACATGCAGGTCTCTAGGACTTGTTGCTGCTATATAACCTTGGCACACCAGTTGACACCTGAAGACTAATCTCTCCAAAAACGTCCTTTATTGGAATAAGCACGCTTACTCACAGTTAACTGCAGATCAGAAATTGTGCCCCACTGGCAACGAGTCTCCCGGGTACTGAGATGAGCAGTAGGTCAGAGCTGGCAGAATGCTGTACAATGTCCTCTTTCAGCCACATTCAAGGTAAGAACTAAGTTCTGTAGCGTGGCTAACACGTGAAAGGGATCTAAAGCTGGCTTACAAAAATGGCCACTACCTCATGGACTACCGGAAACAAAACAGGGCACACTCTGACCCAGTAAGCAGGGGGAAAAGCACCATGGGAGTAGAGCCTACCAACTACCAACATCGTGAGCATTTGCCACAAGCTAGTGGAATCACGGAGCCCAATACCCTACACCCACCACAATGCATTGCTGATGTGACTCTGCAGTGCCCTTAACAGAAAAGGTGTCACACTCACCCGAGAGCCACATCAGAACCAGGGAAAGGCTGTCACAGGATAGAACACATCCTGCTGTCATGGAGGTGGGTACGGCATTTGAGGCTGGCATAGAGGCTGGAAAAAAAGTTTGTAAAGTGGGTTTTTTTTGGTGGGAGGGGGTTAGTGACCACTGGGGGAGTCCGGGGAGGGCATCCCCCATTCCCTCCAGTGGTCATCTGGTCAGTTGGGGCACTTTTTTGGGACCTGTTCGTGAAAAAAAAGGGTCCAAAAAAAGTGACCCAAAATCACGGTAAAAACACCTTTTTTTTTCCCGATTATCAGCTAATGACGCCCATCTCTCCTCGGGTGATAACCACGCCCCAGTTCCGCCTTCACCACGCCTCCAACACGCCCCTGTCAACTTTACCCGTTTCCGCGATGGATTGCAGTTGGAAACACCCAAAATCGGCTTTCGATTATACCAATTTGGGCGCCCACGGGAGAAAGACGCCCATCTCCCGATTTGGGTCGCAATATAGACGTTTTTCTCTTTCGATTATAAGCTGGATAGTACCCTCACCAGCAAACAGTCATGAGTCACACATCAGCTGCACAAAACACTCTCCCACATTCTTCTGATGATGTATTTCCTGTTTCCGCAAGGGCGGGACACTGAGAGGGAAGGGAAAAGCTGGAGGCAAGCCTGCTGTGCTGTTTTTTTTTCACAGCCACCGCTGCAACTTAAAATGAAAGGTTTAAATGCAGGGTGGCAGGAATGGAGAGGGGGGCTGTCGGGGAGCTGAGGGTGGGCAGGGGGAACTGAGAGCTGCCTGTAACCGGGTTGTGCTGGCCCTGCATTTGGGGGGGCAATGCCCCCTTGCCCCCAAACTACGTCCGTGTCAGAAACTGATAGAAAAATCACACAGATCAAAATGCCAGTTTGATTAACACACAAACTATATTCTATCAATGCCCAATTTATATATATATGCTACATGTAGAGCCTAGGTGTCTGAACATTGCCCCTACCTTTGCAATTTTCCATGAAAAGCATTTCTCTTTGAGAATTGGTGCAAGTCTATGGGCAGGGGCAAACTTTGGGAGATGAAAAAGGATGCAAGGAATCATAGCGGGACCTCATTTGTATAAGTGGATAGAAGCCAGAAAATGAACCAAAGAGCGGGACCATGTGCAAAAAACATGGTTGCTCAATAGCAGTGTCAGCATTCTCTATGGGTAAAAGTGCCCACAGAGTTTACATCTGCCTGCAAAGTTTTAATAATTTCTCCCACTATATACACGCCATGTCCAGTTTTCAGAGTAAATTGTCATTTCTTCATCTTTCCTATATTTATTTATTTATTTATTGCATTTGTATCCCACATTTTCCCACCTCTTTGCAGGCTCAATGTGGCTTACAATGTATCGTTATAGAATTCAGTACCCAAAAATGTTTTTTTTTTTAAAGTGGAAAAGTTTACTTTGTCTCTGTCAGGTGAAAAAATGCTTTATAATTAATAGCATGCCTAAACTAACCTACTTATTCTCTGTGCTTCCTTGATTTCCAACAAGGAGTGTCTGGCCCAGTTTCGATAAGGCCCTCTCTGCTGTCATTCGGAACAAGTGCCATTCAAGACTACTTAGCAATATTGCAAGCCCCGAATGACAGGGGCGGTTTTGGCAGTTCAAAATTTGTGCAATTATTCGTTGGCAGCTAAATTGGTATACATCAAGCTTTCAAGAACTAAGTCATGTTCTGATAGCTGAAAAAGAATAGAACAAATCTTTGCACCAGCTCTAAATCTCATGATGCTTGCTTTTGTACCTTGCCATACTGCTCCCCTCCAATCCAAGAAATATCACTTGAGTGATCTGTAGGCAAATAAGGGGGCCATTGTGCCAACCCTCAGAGTGCCCCACAGGAATTGACTGGTAACTTTGGATTTTTTTTTCAATACCGGACCATCTTTTTCAAGCATTCTTTTGCAGTAAAGTCCATGCAAAATTCCTTATAAAAAAATCAATGATTTGCATACAAAAACAGAGTTTTACATGCTAGATTTAACTATCCAGCTTATAATCGAAAGACAAAAACGCCTATATTGCGACCTAAATCGGGAGATAGGCGTTTATCTCCCAAAAACGAATAACGCGGTATAATCGAAAGCCGAACTTGGACGTTTTCAACTGCACTCCATCGCGGAAGTGTACAAAGTTGACGGGGGCATGTCGGAGGCGTGGTGAAGGCGGGACTGGGGCGTGGTTATCACCTGAACAGAGATGGGCGCCTTTCCCCGATAATTGAAAAAAAGTATGCGTTTGTAGCTAGAATTTAGGGCACTTTTCCTGGACCCTGTTTTTTCACGAATAAGGCCCCAAAAAGTGCCCTAAATGACCAGATTACCACCAGAGGGAATCGGGGATGACCTCCCCTGACTCCCCCAGTGGTCACTAACCCCCTCCCACCACAAAAAATGATGTTTCACAACTTTTTATTTTCACCCTCAAATGTCATACCCAGCTCCCTGGCAACAGTATGCAGGTCCCTGGAGCAGTTGTTAGGGGGTGCAGTGGACTTCAGGCAGGTGGACCCAGGCCCATCCCCCCCTACCTGTTACAATTGTGCTGCTTAATGCTTAGTCGTCCAACCCCCCCAACCCACTGTACCCACATGTAGGTGCCCCCCTTCACCCCTTAGGGCTATAGTAATGGTGTAGAGTTGTGGGCAGTGGGTTTTGAGGGGGATTTGGGGGGGCTCAACACACAAGGGAAGGGTGCTATGCACCTGGGAGCTCTTTTACCTTTTTTTTTGTCCTGGCATGTGTGGACTTCAAAAATAGCTTCCAGGTACATAGCTCCCTTACCTTGAGTGCTGAGCTCCCCAAATCCCCCCCCCAAACCCACTCCCCACAACTGTATACCACTACCATAGCCCATAGGGATGAAGGGGGGCACCTACATGTGGTTACAGTGGGTTTGGGGGGGGGGGGGGTTGGAGGGCTTAACATTTACCACCACAAGTGTAACAGGTAGGGGGGATGGGCCTGGGTCCATCTGCCTGAAGTGCACTGTACCCACTAAATATTGCTCCAGGGACCTGCACACTGCTGTCAGGGAGCTGGGTATGACATTTGAGGCTGGCATAAAAACATTTTGTTTGGTTTTTTTTGGGTGGGAGGGGCTTGGTGACCACTGAGGGAGTAAGGGGAGGTCATCCCCAGTTCCCTCCGGTGGTCATTTGGTCAGTTGGGGCACCTTTTTAAAGCTTGGTCCTGAAAAAAAAAGGGACCAAGTGAAGCCGGCGAAATGCTCATTAGGGCCGGCTTTCTTTTTTCCTTTGTCGGGCGAAGCCGACCATCTCATAAGCACGCCCCCGTCCCGCTTTCGCTACCCTATTGACACGCCCACTTGAAGTATGGCCGGCTCCATGATGGAAAGCAGTTGGCGCCGGCCAAAATCGGCTTTCGATTATACCGATTTGGCCAGGTTCAGGAGATCACCGGCCATCTCCTGATTTGAGTTGGAAGATGGCCAGTGATCTCCTTCGAAAACAAGCTGGATATTTAAACATCTCTATCATATCTTCCCTCTCTACTGCCTTTCTTCCAAAGTATATATATAGTGAGATCTTTAAGTCTGTCCCCATACGCTTTATGATGGAGATCATTGACCATTTTGCATAGTAATATAGTAGATGACGGCAGATAAAGACATGTATGGCCCATCCAGTCTACCCAACAAGATAAACTCATAGCATAAGGTACGATGCAATACTATATATGTATACTTGATCTTGATTTCTCCTTTCCATTTTCAGGACACAGACTATAGAAGTCTGCCCGGCATTGGTCAGGTTCTCCAGATACTGAAATTGTCATCAACCCCCCCCCCCCCTCCAGCCCATCCAAATCTGTCCAGCCATGATCAGGGCACAGACCATAGGAGTCTGTCTGGCACTGGCCTTGCTCTACATCTACTGAAGCAGAATCTGTCCAGCCATGATCAGGGCACAGACTGTAGAAGTCTGCCCAGGACTGATTTTGCTTCTCAGTTACTAGTGTTGCTATCTGACCACCTCTAAGCTTGGTTCCATACCTTTCACACAGAATTTTCATGCAGTTTTGAATTCAGTTACTGTTTTCATTTCCATCACCTCCTGATGGAAGGCATTCCAGGTATCTAGTACCCTCTCGATGAAAAATTACTTCCTGACATTATTCCTGAGTGCCCCCCCCCCCCCCCCCCCGTAACCTCAGTTCATGTCCTCCAGTCCTACCACCTTCCCGTCTCTGGAAAAGGTTTGTTTGTAGATTAATACCTTTCAAATATTTGAACGGTATTAATCTACAAATGCCCTCTCGATCAACTCCATCCTGTTTATAACTTTGTGAAGGTGTAGTCTTCAGAATTGTCCACAATATTCTAAATGAGATCTCGCCAGAGTGTTATACAGGGGCATCGTCACCTTTTTTTTACTACTGGTCATTCCTCTCCCTATGCACCCAAACATCTTTCCAGCTTTCGCCATCATCTTTTCTACCTGTTTGGCCACCTTAAGATCACCACATATGATCATATTCAAGTCCCACTCCTCTTTCATGCACAACTTTTATATAACTCCCACAGTGTTTTAAAGCAAATTTCTGCTTGCACAATTGTATTTATGGGTAGGGAGTGGTGGGGGGGGGGGGGGGGGGGGGGGGGGAGGGGAGAATTCATTTCCCTTCAAAAGTTGCCAGGAATTAGTCATAGTCTCAACATTTTGCAAGCCAACCAACTTGCAAGTCTTTGGCATTTTCTTTCGGCTCTCTGAATCTCATTTTAATAAAGACTGTTTAAGAAAGTAATGTTAAAACAGACTTTCAAACCTGGGCAGCACATGTGCATTTTTACAAAAGAAAGTATGTACATGCTTTCTCTTGACCTCATCTGCTGTTTGGCATGCAAACACTGACTGTATGCACAAATGCATATACATACATTTTCTTATAAAATATGGAGGCGATTTTAAGCCTGTGGCAGTAGAGGAGTGTGGTAGCCGTGTTAGTCCACTCTTAAGGTTAATGCGGCTGTATGCGGTATCTTCCATCTTAAGTAGAGGCTACCACACGGCTACCACACTCCTCTACTTAAGATGGAAGATACCGCATACAGCCGCATGAAAAAGCAAATGAACAAACTTTTGGAAAAAGAAACAAAAGTGAACAGTCATCTTTACTTTCTGACAAGCCTGAGGCAGGAAGGTTGGTTCTGAGTCCAGATATTCAATGCTGGTTGCTGAAATGTATCCCCCTCGTTATATAACACACATAAATGGGAGGGTCATGGGCAGAATGTTAGGAATGCACCATTCTGTCCATGCCCCTCCCATTTCTGTGCCCCCTTTTTTAAACTCATTTGTAAAATATAGGCACGGATCCTGTGCCTAAATTTACTACTACTATTTATCATTTCTATAGCACTACAAGATGTACACAGCACTGTTCACTTAAACATGAAGAGACAGTCCCTGCTCCACAGAGCTTACAATCTAATCAAGACAGACAAACAGGACAAATGAGGCGTAAGGCAAATACTTAAAGTGGGAATTATAAAACAGACATGGGTACTGAACAAGTGAATAGGAGTTAGGAGTTAAAAGCAGCCTCAAAAAGGTGGGCTTTTAGCCTAGATTTGAAGACAGTCAGAGATGGAACTTGTTGTACTGGCTCAGGAAGTCTATTTCAGGCGTATGGTGCATTTGAATTAAATCTAATTAGTGCCAATAACTGGTTAAGAAGCCAATTATCGGCCCTAATTAGCTCATTGTTCCATTAATTTGCACACACAATATTTAGCGACTTTTATAGAATTTGGAGAATATTGTCTGTGCATTCATTTATTTCAGCTCACAAGCTGCTATGAATGCATGCAGCTTCATTATAGCTATGCTTCCTGTAGCTTTCCAGGAACACTTTTATAAAGACACACAGACTAAAAATATATGCCTGCCACACCTCCCAACCTAGGTGCCCTGTTAGAAATGCACCCTCTGAGAGTAGCTGCTTTGTAGAATTGCTATGGTATGTCTTGATTTATCATATGTTAGAACGGAAACCGCCCCTCGTCTGTAACTATACTCCATTATGCTTAATTTGTTTTCTGTAATTAGTCTTGTTTTATCCTTGTGTGTTTTTTTTTCTTTTTTTTTTGCAATGACAGAACATGCTAATGGGATATAAGTGAATCACCGTTCCTGCATTTGTTTCTAACTTTTCAGTTTTGGCCTTATGGTAGCACTGAATACTATATTTGACAGTAAAATGTCTTAAGTTACTATGACTACCCGGCAGCACTGAAAGCAGAAGAGGACAAAAGGATAAACAGACGCTGCCTATGCTCTTAGTTATCCTTTGAATGACTTCTAATAATGAAAAATTCCAGTCGGTTGTTCACGATAACAGCACAAAGCAGCAAAGCGTGACGAGTATTTTTTGTTTTCTTTTGAGTTAATTTTCCTATTTTATTTACTGTAGTCTAAAATGTGAATGCTGAACATAGGGGGTTTGCGTTCAGAGATTACATACAAGATATCATGCATCTAGCCAAAACCACTGGTGAGAGAATTGGTTGTATCTTATTCAGGAGCGGTTACTCAAGAAGTGCTGAAAAATTGCTGCCAGATTAACGGTGGGTTGAGGCACCTGTCAGAGTGCTGAGCAGAGTCACAAGATAAACTGTTTATTTCGCAGGCCATTTCCAGCGTTACAAAAATACATCCTATTTTTATAGTTCTGGAACTTAACTGGCAGTAATCGGGAAGCGCGGTTACTGCTGGGTTAGCACGGGAGCCCTTACCACCATTTTAATGGGTGGCGGTAAGGGTTCCCCCCCCCCCCCAAAATGGTCACACGGTAAGTGTTCACTTACCCCATGGCCATTTCTTTTCTTCAGAAAAAGACAGCCTTTTACCCGCGGTGGTAAAAGGGGGCCTCAGCGCGCATCAAAAACCATGTGCTGATACTAGTGCAGGACCCCTTTTACTGCAGTTTAGTAAAAAGACTCCTAAAATAGCAAAACCACAAGAATGTAAAGAAGCTTCCACTTTAAGAGCAGATTTGACAAAAGAAGAGATGAAGATGAATCATTTAGGGGCTCTTCTACTAAAGTATGTTAAGCACTTACCCCAAGATTCTATATATAATGCCCAAATTTAGAAACCATATTTGCGCACAGATCCATGATGGGCACACAAAGAACTTGGTTAATGAGCTATTAACTATCGATTCATTGATGTTAACAATCAATTAATTGAAGTTAATTGGCACTAATTTGGATTTGCCTACACTATTCTGTAACACCAGGTGCCTAAATTTTATGGCATGCAAATCTACTACTACTACTACTACTACTACTATTTAGCATTTCTATAGCGCTACAAGGCGTACGCAGCGCTGCACAAACATAGAAGAAAGACAGTCCCTGCTCAAAGAGCTTGCAATGTAATAGACAAAAAATAAATAAAGTAAGCAAATCAAATCAATTAATGTGAACGGGAAGGAAGAGAGGAGGTGTGGCCATGGAAGGGGCACAGGTGGGTCAGAGATGAGATACTTAGATGCTACAATAAAAAAACGTACAGGGTTATTACTCCTGTTAGATATTTCATCAGTTGTTGATAGTTTAGATCATGGTTGTTGGAATGGTTATGTGCTGTAGGGGTGGGAGTGATGGTATTTATTTATTTATTTATTATTTATTTATTTATTTATTTATTTGTTACATTTGTATCCCACATTTTCCCACCTATTTGCAGGCTCAATGTGGCTTACATAGTACCGGAGAGGCATTTGCATACTCCGGTGTAAACAAATACAAGGTGATGTTGTGGTAAGATAAAGATAAAGTTCATATGGCACAGCCACATTAGGGAATCGTTCAACGGAAGAGTTGTGCTATGTCCATGTCGTACTCTAGGTTTGTTGTGTTGCAGCATTCATGCGTTTAAGATGGGTTGGTAGGGTATGCCTTTTTAAATAGGTTAGTTTTTAGTTTTTTCCAGAAGTCTAGGTGGTCGAACGTGGTTTTCAAGGCTTTTGGTAATGCGTTCCACAGCTGTGTGCTTATGTAAGAGACATTGGATGCGTAGGTTGATTTGTATTTGAGTCCTTTGCAGCTTGGGTAGTGCAGATTTAGGTACATTCGTGTAGATTCAGATGTGTTTCTAGTTGGAAGGTCGATCGAGTCTGTCATGTATCCCAGGGCTTCGCTGTAGATAATTTTGTGGACCAGGGACCTGCTTTAAATCTTTTGTACATAATGGACTAGATTCTATATATCACACTGAGATTACCACACAGAAATCAAAGTGTATTCTCTAAAGTAAGCTTTAATTTAGGCGTACTTTATAGAATACATCGAGCGCCAGTCCACACAACTAAATTTAGTCACAGTCAGTTACGACAAGTAAATCCTAGTGTAAATCCCGATGCCTAAATTATGCACGAAGCAGGTGTATTCTATAACAAAGCACATCAATTTTAGAATTGCTCATGACTTGTCCATTCCATGCCCATAACCACACCCACTTTTCAACTATGTGGCTTATATTTACGTACAGAACATTAAAGACTATGCTTAGCAGTAGTGTACATAAATTCTAATTAATGCCAATTAGTGCTGATAATTTTTTGTTAATATCCAATTATCAGCGCTGATTAGCTTTTTAACTAATTAAGTTGTGCGCATTGTTGTGGAATATGTTTCGATTTCCACAAAGAAAATCTTGGTGCTATATATATATATAGAATCCTGGGGAATAGGTCTTTTTGGGATTTTGGTATTAACATCACCTCATATAAGATACATTTGTTATATGATCCCCGTTGTCTCTGACTTTTTTAAACCTGTATTTCCATCCTGGTTGGTGGAAAATCACATATGAAGGAATGTGCAGAAAATGGATGTTTTATGGGTTGGTATGACTGCCCCATTCTCCACTGAGCTTGGCTCGATTTTGTGCTTTTCTTAGTACTTACATGTGGTGGCAGAAGCTAGGTATTAAGGTATTACTTGGAAACTCAGGTGAACCATGTAGTTTGGGCAACTTGGTTAAAATTTAAAATGATGCATCGATTGTATTCTAATTTGGATGCACAAGATTTTTATACTGTTGAATAAGCAACAATACTTACTCGGCTGGAAGATTGTAATGCTATTTATGCAGGGCTCCCTCAATGTGTTTTACAAAAGTTGCAGAGGGTGTAGAGTGTTGCCTCCTGCATGATAACATATCAGAAACTCTAAGAAAAATTTACACCTCTTTTATGTGCATTTCATTGGTTACCTATAAAGCTTCACATTCAGTTCAAACTTTGTTGCTTAGTATTTAAGGCTCTTCAAAGCATAGGATCTGTATACTTGAGGGGGCATTTGCAACTTTATGAGCCAGGTTGTGACCTAATGGTCAGAATAATTTGGCATTGCTGAGAGCAAGATATTTCCGCTTAGTGAGACACATGTATTTTGTTTTGTGAGTGTTGGTTTGTGGAATAAGCTATGGGGACATTTAATGTTAGTCCATGTGACAAAACAGTGGAGAGAGAGAGTGAGAGAGAACTTTTGAGCAGCTATATGTCCTGATCTCCACAGGTACTATTTAAATAGTTATAATTGATCCATATTTCAGTTACTTTTTACTGCTTGCTGATTGCACATTTTCTGTTCATTGTCCTAATTTTTTCCTGACAATAAACATGTTTCAGTTTATTGCCTCTGACTGTCTAGACTGATTAAGAATCCTGGTGGTTTGTATGTTGGGTCTGTGAGTGCTTTCAAGGAACTGTGGGAGCACTGGGAGTGTGCCCCAGTAACCTAGAAATCTCTGGGAATAATTTGAGAGCAGGACACTCACCCTACTACTACTACTACTACTATAAATCATTTCTATAGCGCTACCAGTCGTACACAGCGCTTTACAATTGAACATGAAGAAAAGACAGTCCCTGCTCAAAAGAGCTTACAATCTAAATCAGGACAGACAGACAGGACCAATAAGGATAAGGGTAGGACAGACAGAAGGACACATAGGGAAAGGGACTATTGAAGAGAGGAAGACAAAATAAAGGTTACGAGCAAGTGACAAGTTAGGAGTCAAAAGCAGTATCAAACAGGTAAGCCTTTAGCCAGGATTTGAAGGTGGTCAAGGATGGAGCTAGACGTAATGGCTCAGGAAGCCCATTCCAGGTATAAAGTGCAGCGAGACAAAAGGAACGGAGTCTGGAGTTAGCGATGGCAGAGAAGGGTGCAGTTAGGAGAGATTTGTCTAGTGAACGGAGTTCCTGGGAAGGAGTGTAGGGAGAGATGAAGGTGGAGAGGTAGTGAGGAGTGAATGCACTTATAAGTCAATAAGAGGAGCTTGAATTTTATATGGAAACGGATAGGGAGCCAGTGAAGTGACTTCAGGAGAGGGCTGATATGGGCATAACAACTTTGGCGAAATAGTAGTTGTGCAGCAGAATTTTTAACAGATTGAAGAGGAGAGAGGTGGCTGAGTGGAAGACCTGTGAGAGGCAAGTTGCAGTAATCTAAGCGAGAGGTGATGAGAGTGTGGATGAGGGTTCTGAAAGCGTGTTCAGAAAGAAAAGGGCGAATTTTGGCGATTATTATAAAGGAAGAAATGACAGGTTTTATCAATCTGTTGAATATGTGCAGAGAAGGAGAGGGAGGAGTCGAAGATGACCCCAAGGTTATGAGCAGATGAGACAGGAAGAATGAGCGTGTTGTCGACAGAAATAGAGAATGGGGGAAGGGGAGAGGTTGGTTTAGGTGGGAAGATAAGGAGCCAGAGGCGGTTGAGGCCCAGTCAGTGGGAGGAGGGTGCTAGTGTAGAGCACAAGTGTCGAGTGCAGGCGGACCTGAGCTGTGTTGGGGTTAGATCCTCTAAGTGGCTACTGGGTAGCCCCAGGTGGGTGGCTAGGCATTATGTGACAGTCCATGATTATGTAACTTTTCTGAGACAAATAAAGATGTGTTGGGTTTTTTTTACTCAGTATTATTCTTGCTAATGGGGATGGATGATTTATATATATTGGGGAATTGGATGAGTAGGAGAAGTTGGGGGAGGAGGGTTGTTGATGATGGTAGACTGTGTTGATTTCTGTTATAAATGTCTTATTGTACTCCATATTGTACAGCGTTTGTTGATAGTGGCAGGCTATATCTCTTTCAATTAAATTAACACAATTAAATAAAGGGAGTATTAACTTTTCTGCACAGTTGATCACATTAGCAGTTAATGCACAGTAATGACCCATGTAGTATCTGTAGAGTATAGTCATCACCCATTCCTAACCCCAAAATGGTGTTTTCTGAATTAGCTGTTTTAACATGGGAGTCAGCATGAGCTAATTCCCACATTAAACAGGTTATCAATAGAAATCAAACAAAATAAAACATGGAAAAGAAAATAAGATGATACCTTTTTTATTGGACATAACTTAATACATTTCTTGATTAGCTTTCGAAGGTCGCCCTTCTTCCTCAGATCGGAAATAAGCAAATGTGCTAGCTGACAGTGTATATAAGTGAAAACATTCAAGCATTACTATGACAGTCTGACAGGGTGGGAGAATGGGGGTGGGTAGGAGGTATGCATGGGGGCATCTCCTAGTGCCTCTCAAAGGTAAAGGGGACACCTCTACAACTGGGCACCTCCATTTAGGCAACCTGAGGATGCGTGGTATGAACCTATTCTACAGTGGCAACTGGGCACCCAGTGTTGGTGTACCTTGCATTTACGTTTTACACAAGCCGCATAAATACATCAAAGACACATATAACTTACAGTATTCTCTAAGTTAGATGCAAAAGTGGGAGCCCCACCTATGCCCCCCCCCCATGTTCCACCCGCTCCGCCCATATACATGCTCCCTTGCATTTATGTGCTATGTAGGATACACTCACCTTTGTAGGACAGCACTTAGGTGCCCTGATTTCACACACATTTTATTTTATTTTATTTTTCTTACATTTGTACCCCGCGCTTTCCCACTCATAGCAGGCTCAATGTGGCATACATATTGCAGGTATTTATTTGTACCTGGGGCAATGGAGGGTTAAGTGACTTGCATGTGCATTAGTGCAAATATTCTACACATTTATGTGTGCAAGAGAAGTATAATATAGGTGCCCTTAAAATGTATTGATGAACTCACACATTCTTACCTTACATGCAGGTCACAGTGTTTGCTAGCATTTTTCAGTAGGTTTTTTTTAACTACAACAATTTATCTTCTTTCCTATGGTTTTCCAGCGTCTTTCTTCAGTGTTTGAGTGCTTAGAAAGCTGTATTCAAAAGCAAAGACAGAGAGCATGTGTAGAAACACACAAATACCACCCACACAGAATAGACAAAACAGGAAAACAAAATAACAACAAAAGACAGGAGCAAAACACATTCTCTGCAGTCAAGTCTAGAGGACTCAGCTCCGCAATGAGCCCCTACCTAATCTAAAATAGAGTGAGTGAGACAGTTCAACCAGTGTCCCAGTGCAACAGTTTAAATGTCCTTGCCTTGACCAATGTCTCAGCCTCTTGAAACACATAATCCAACTCGAGTTTCCTCCCAAGGCCATACAGGTCAGGCTCTAAAAAATGCTCTGAAAGAGCTACAGGCTGTTCCCCCCTCTCCACAAGGTCTCCTTGATACAGCACACTACCACCCACAACCTCCAGCGTGGAGTGGCAGAGGACAGGAAACCATACATCACAGCGTCCCTTTTTAGTAAGTTCTCTATCCATAAATCTTGATCTTTAGGTGTTTTTTCTTTATACTGGTACTTCTCTTTGTTTTTTAATTTATTTTAAACTAGTAAAAAAGCCCCGTTTCTGATGCAAATGAAACGGGGCTAGCAATGTTTTCTTCTGTGTGCATGTGGGAGTGTGTGTGTCCCTGCCCTCTGGCCTCTCTCCCCTCCCCCCTCTGAGTCCTTCACTGTTACAGAGCCAGCGATTTGATTTCGTGCTCTGCTGTTTTCCTTCACTGACTGTATTACAGAGAGGGCGGGGCAGACACTCATAGGGAAACCGGATATCTCGCCCCCTTCACACTTCCGGCTGGAGGCTTCATAGAACGCTGGTGTTGCTTTTTATATAGAGAGATCATTTAGGGGCCCTTTTACTAAGCCGTGTAAGCGTCTGTGTGTGCCATAAAGGAGTTACCGCCTGGCTGCCACATGGCTCTTGCGGTAATATCATTTTTGGTGCATGTCAGATACGTGCGTCTGAAAAATAATTTTTATTTTCTGACGTGCATATCGAACACGTGCCAAGAGGCATTTGATGCGCATAGGTCATTACTGCCCGGTTACTGTGTGAGACTTTACTGCTAGGTCCATGGCTGGCGGTAAGGTCTCAGACCCAAAATGGACGCACGCCAATTTTGATTTTGCCACACATCCATTTTCGGCAAAAATTTAAAAAAGGCTTTATTTACCTGCACACTGAAAAATGGACCGGCGCGCTCCTCAAACGCGCACCTACACTACTGCAAGCCATTTTTCAGCGTACGTTAGTAAAAGGACCCCTTAGCAATTTATTACACAAGCAAAACAAAACTTGTTACAGCAACATAGAGTAGGAATAAATCAAAAAGAATATCACATATAATTCAGGTAACATCAATCTCCTTTAAACCACAATTTGGAAAAGGGGGCTAGTCAGAAGACAAGGAGGTCAAACAAAAGAGGAAAAATTGGTAATATGCATGCTTAGTGTGAGAAACCCCCCCCCCCCCCCCCCCCCCACACCACCACCTAACTTTGTCAATCCTCTAAACTAACTTTTTCAAGTCCAGAAAGGCCCTGAGTTGTTCAGGAGCAAAAAAACAAAAAACAAAACATACATAGTTCCAGCATATTTAACAATACATTTACATGGGTAACTCAGTAAATAAGTATCACCAAGGTCTTTGGTCTCTTGTGTCATTGCTAAGAAAAGCTTCCTACATTCTTGTGTAGATTTAGTAACATCAGGATAAATACAAATTCTCTGACCAAGAAACAACCCCTGTGGGCAACAAAAATAAGCTCTTAAGACCACATTCAAATATTACTCAAATACAAAAGAAATAGTAAAGTAAAATGTTCTACAGTCTCCGTAATAGACTGTTCTAATAATAATAAAGAAAGATTATTTAAATCCAATTTTTCTTCACCAACTTGCTCGCCTGGTTGTACACCTGTCTACTTTTTGGAGGAAATATAATAAATTATATTTACTGGAAGAATAGTCTCAGGGGTAAATTTCAAAGTTTCTAGAAGAAGCTTTCTAAACATGTCAGCAGGGGTCATCCCAGGAGACTTGGGACAATTCAAAAAATGAAGATTACGTTTTCTAAACTGATTTTCCAACTGTTCAATTTTATTTTTGTCACCACTTTATCTTTTAAGAAAGTAGCCGATAATGCTTGAAGAGATTTAAGTTCTTCTTGGGCTTGATTAATTTGAGCAGTACAATCAGTTTTTACAAGCTCTTTATTATCAGCAAGCAAATCAACTTTATTCACAAACGTAGATACTTCTCCCATGAATTTCACAACCATATTTGGAGAGTATTTGGAAGGCCTTGGGGAGTTTTGAAGCAACAGTTGCTTCAAAATTCCCCAAGGCCTTCCAATTCCAAATACTGTCTAAAGTTATTTCCACAGGGGAGCAATTTCCACCTGCTCCCAAGATCTCTACCACAGCAAAAACCTTGCTAGCAGTTGCACTCTCTTTATATTTTATTTATTTATTTATTTATTTATTTATTTATTTATTTATTTATTGCATTTGTATCCCACATTTTCCCACCTATTTGTAGGCTCAATGTGGCTTACATAGGTCTGTTATGGCATTGCCATTCCAGGGGGTCAGATACAAGTAGTAGTGCAAGGGAATAAGGATGGGGAAGAGGTTCTAAGAGAATGGATATAGAAGGGTGACTTTCAGACTTGGGTGGATTGGTGAGGTGGTATAGTTGAGCTTCCAACCAACTTTGGGAATGGAGCCCTGCTTATTGACTGCTGCAGCTGTCGCCGGACATGGAGGAGGACAAACTGCCGGAGGAGAAAAAGTGGTATCCAGTCTTAAGGCACTGGAAGCTCCTTCTTCCAATGCAATAGCAGGGCATACATCTCCGGATTTCTGTGCTGGGGATCTGACGACGAATCACTCTATCATCTGCTGGATGTATGAGGAAGTCCTGGCCAGTGAGGGAACCAGAAGGACTGTGCCCTTACACTTTGTGTGCAGCATAAGCTTGAGGAAAAGGTTCACCAGCAGAAAACAAACAGAGTTCCCCCTGCTGACAGCCTCATGCCGCCATCTTGACCTACCGGTACTTTTATTAGGAAATCCACAGCACATGCAAACTAGCCCATTCTCTTGTTGAAATACCACCCAATGGTTCTTTCAAAGTTTTAGGATGACCCCTTCAGCAAAATATTAATATATTCCTCTCTGGGTATCTTTTCTGCATTATAATAATCAGATTCACCTGGAGTTAAATCCTGTTTCTTTGATTCTGCTGCAAAAGGCAGCAACATAGCTTGGTTTCCAAAGGGTTACGTAGTTGGGTTGTACAAGGTGACTCCACCATGTCATAGTTGGCTTCCTGTCTCATGTTACATGTGACTGCTTTAATAACTACAACTTAGCTGACTAGATCCTTGGAACATTTTCTCTCAGAAGCTGTCTTGCAAAATAGTTCAATAATACTGCTATTTATCTATATAATTATCTGTCACCTCACTTCCACGAAATCAATGTCTCATGAAGTCTCAAATACTTCCAGAATTGTTCATAAAGATTGCACTTTATTAGGGGTAAGATAAATGACATTTTAGCATATTCAATCATGCAGTTCCCTATTCTGCCTCTCCCTTATGCATATAACCCTTATAATTCAAATAAAAACTACCTTTCTTAAATGAATTTAATACTTAATTTAAACAGGCAGACAAAAGTAATATTAGATCTGAATTAATTTGGTAGGTTAGGGTTTTCTCTGATCTGTCTAAACATTCTTCAAACAAAATTGTGGGGAGGATAATTTTCAAAGGAATTTCCATTTGTAGACAGGGTTTACCTTCAAAAAGAAAAACCCTGTTTGAAAATCTAGCCCCTCTCCCGAGCTCCCTCTCCCCAGTATGTCAGAATACACATATTTTTACCTTCTGGAAAAAGTAGGCAATGAGAGTACAAAGGGAGATCAGGGGAGGAAGAGTATTTCTAGAACTTTTATTCTGGATGTTCTGCCTGTATTTTTGAGATCCACATAGTTCATTTAATTCATACTATATAGCTTGCCTCTATATAAAAATGATTTGAGGTGGATTGCATTTTTCAGCTCATTCTGGTTACACAATATTATAAATCACCTCACTAACTTTTTAAACTAACTATTCCATCTTTAGATGTCTTGTCCATCACATCAGCAACATCAATACCAAATCTGTGAAAATAGCCATGTCTTTATTTCCGAAATATGATATAAGTCCTCTCATAGCCTAATGTCCTTGGCAATGCATTCCATTCACATGAGGCTCAACCTTTCAAGATCCACTGATAGTTTGCAATCTCTACCTGATGGTGTGGTTAACAACATCTGGTACTCAGATCTGAAAAGTCTCATTGGTTTATAAACAGAAAACATATCTCAAATCAGTGGTATACCTATGGGTGGGTATAGGCCCACTCAGGCCCACCCAACAGCAGCAACTCATTCCCCTCTCTCCCTCTCCTCTGTCTCTCCTATCCCTCCCCAGTGTACATCCAAGGCATTGCCAGCAGCAGCAGGAATTCAATATTCACTGCCTGTGCCTGTCCTGCAGGCTTCTCTTTACCACATCCTGCCCTTGCTGATTTCACTTCCTGTTTCCTCACTGGCAGAATATGGCAGAAGGAAGCCTGCAGGGCCAGCGCAGGCAGTGAAGGTGAATTGCTGCTGCCACTGGGAATATCTCATTGGTACACCAGGGAGGGATGGGGGTTTCAGAGAGAGAGAAGGGGGCTTGCTAGTCTGCAGGTGAGGGGAGGGAGAGAGAGATGCAGACGTGTTGAGACTAGGCACAGAAGGGGTGAGAGAGAAGAGAGAGGGAGAGATGTTGAGTGTGAGGGCAGAGAGGAAGGTAAAAAAACAACAACAACAACTGCATTTTATATATCTAATTTAACTTTGAGCTCACCAAAAACAGCAGATCTGACTATACCATTGTGTCAAACATACTGTGGTCCTAATCCCCAATACATTTATCCCCGTAATAAAATATAAATTTACATTTTTTAAACTCCACTGGGAGCTAACGGAGCTCACCCAATAGTGGTTTTATCCCATTGTTTTGTCCTTTTAATAATTTTGGCAGCTGTATTCTGGACCAACTCCAATCTGGTACAAATCTATGCACTACAAATTGTGTCCTTTTCCTGCAGCCAGCCCAGTTTTCTCATTCGGGCCATCTCAGCATTGTACCACTATAACTAAAGATGGCAATCAAAATTTCAAAAACCATTTAACCAGGCAAATGGTCTTCCACTGGAAAGAAAAAGCTGTTTGTAAATGTTCCACCCTGTATATGGGATCAAGATCAAGCGTGCTTTTTATTTGAAAGGAAAGTAGGCAAAATCAGAGATAACATTAGATTGGAGGAGGCAGCAACATACTTAGTTCTGCTTTTTCAAAACTATGAGCCCTTTTATTATGGTACTGCAACATACGATTGGCATTTCTATCCTGCATTTACCCCCAAGAATTCTACACAATTTACAATCAAGTAACTAAGCATTCCTAGAAATATACAGGCATTTAATAAGCATTTACAAATCTTCCAAAAAGAAAGTTTTAAGCATTTTTCTAAAAAGTTTAGAATTCTATGAAGAACTTATGGTCACCTGTAAAGAATTCCATCAGGAAGTAGCCTTATATGAGAATTGACCTACAAATGCTCTTTTATATTTTACCTTCTTTGAAATGAGGGTAATGTAAAACCATGTGCGACCTCCCTGAAGGATCACAATTTCTATATGTCAGTGTGGTGGTTTTAATTTCATTTTTATTTGTGTGTGACAGTGGCTGAGGCGCTGTTGCTGGCACATTCCAGTCGGGCTGAAGGCTTTTGTGGCTTTCTGGACCCTCATCTCCAAGTGGGTTGATGGTGGGGAGTGTCGCCACGGTCTTGTTTGATTATTCTAGGAGAAATAAAAACACACAAATTGAAGAGGAAGACAAGAAAACCACCAGAAAAAATATCCATACACACTCACCTCTGTAGAAGAAGATTTTGCAAAGAAATATGCATGTGTGTGCTTGCCCAAGAAAATAGCTCTGTGTGGAAACTGTTGTTGTTTGAAAAGCCATGAGCACTTGAATTTGAGGACACTTTGGTTACTTCACCTGACTACAACATAGTGCTAAAACCTGTTGTTTGTTTCTCTATAATATCATCAAAATTCGTCCTTTCCTTTCTGAGCACACTATCAGAACCCTTATCCACACTCTTATCACCTCTTGCTTAGACTATTGCAACTTGCTTCTCACAGGTCTCACACTTAATCATCTCTCTCCTTTTCAATCTGTTCAAAATTGTGCTGCACGACTTATATTCTGCCAGTGTCGCTATGCTCATATTAGCCCTCTCCTCAAGTCACTTCACTGGCTCCCTATCCGTTTCCACATACAGTTCAAACTCCTTTTATAGACTTATAATTACATTCACTCTGCAGCTCCTCAGTACCTCTCCACTCTCATCTCTCCCTACATTCCTCCCAGGGAACTCTGTTCACTGGATAAATCTCTCTTATCTGCATCCTTCTCCTCCACTGCTAACTCCAGACTCCGTTCCTTTTACCTTGCTGCACCATATGCCTGGAATAGACTTCCTGAGCCGGTATGTCAAGCTCCCTCTCTGGCCGTCTTCAAATCTATTTATTTATTTGTAGCATTTGTATCCTACATTTTCCCACCGATTTGCAGGCTCAATGTGGCTTACCTTTTTGATGCTGCTTTTAACTCCTAACCCTTATTCACTTGTTAAGTACCCTTATTTTATCATCTCCACTTTAGTAATTCCCTTATCTCTTATTTGTCCTGTTTGTCTGTCCTAATTAGATTGTAAGCTCTGTTGAGCAGGGACTGTCTCTTCATGTTCAAGTTTACAGTGCTGTGTACATGTAGTAGCACTATAGAAATGTTTGTTTTAACTCCCCTTTAAAATAAATTGATGCAACTTTGACATCTTTGACTCCCTTCTGTTTTTGGATTTCATTTTCTCTTTGCTGCTTGTGCAGTAATGGTAATATTATGCCATGGTAAGAAATTAAAAAAATGGGAAAAAGCCTGTGTAGTCTGCTGTTCTAGAAATGGGCTTAGCATGCGGGAAAGGCCTGAGGAAGGATGTGCTAGGCCCATTTACATTACATTATGATCTAAGGCCCGTTTCTGACACAAATGAAACGGGAGCTAGCAAGGGTTTCCTCAGAGTGTGTATGTTTGAGAGAGAGTGTGTGAGAGTGACTGTGTGAGAGAGAGAGAGAGAGAGTGAATGTGTGAGTGTGTGAGTGTGTGTGTGTGACAGAGAGAGAGTGAGACTGGGTGCGAGTGTGTCTGTGAGAGAGAGAGTGTGTGTGTGTGAGAATTAGAGTGTGTGCCAGGGGCCCCCTCCCTCCCTCCCTTCCTTCCCCCCTCCCTCCCAGTTCCAGGGTCGTCCCCCAGCTCCCTCCCTCCCAGTTCCAGGGTCGTTCCCTCCCTCCCTCAGTGGCGTAGCCACAGGTGGGCCTGGGTGGGCCGGGGCCCACCCATTTAGGGCTCAGGCCCACCCATCAGTAGTACATGTTTAGCAGTAGCTGGTGGGGATCCAAAGCTCCGCAAGCTGAAGACTTCCCCCTGATGGTAACGAAAATGCTACTTTCCATGATACTGGCACCTATACATGCTCAGTTTTCAGCGTAAGCCTGCTGCAGACTGCCAAGGTGGAAAGAAGTGTTCTCCTGCCAGCTGAGATATTTTTTTCGTGATGGTGGTGCTGGGGGGGGGGGGGGGGAGGGAGAACACTTGGTGCCCACCCACTTTTTGCCCAGGCCCACCCAAAATCTGTTGTCTGGCTACGCCCCTGCCCTCCCTCCCTCTGACTTTCAGGGTCGTTCCCTTTCTCCCTTCCTCCGACTTTCAGGGTCCCCCCTCCTTCCCTCCTTCCGACTTTCAGGGTCCCCTCCTTCCGACTTTCAGGGTCCCCCCTCCCTCCCAGTTTCAGGGTCCCTCCTTCTGAGTTTCTGGGTCCCTCCCTCCCGAGGAGTCATGGCGGCTGCCCACACACTCTCCCATGGGGCCCGGAGGGGCAGCCGCGGCCATCACCTGCTTTCCTCCTCTGCAGCGCTGCTCCGACTCCTGTGGTCCCCCCTCTCCCGTGCCCAGCGCAGGAACGTGCGAGCACACCCGTGCACCGGCTCAGCACAGCAGCACGCTCTCCGTGGCTCTGCCCCCTCTGCTCACACCCAAGGAGGACTCCGACCTTTCGTTACCTGCCATTGGTCTCGACGCTTTCGGCTATTCCACCCCTCAATGCTTCTGTTTCTCTTTCAAGCTCCACCTCCGCCCCTGTGCCCTGCCCCTTTCACCCCTCCTCCTCCAGCTCTGGCGTAATATGTTCATATTTTTCAGCTGCAAAAATTACTTTCATTGCAGCATTCTGTACCTGTTACAATTTAATCTTCAACATCTTGGAACAATCAATATATATGTATGGAATTGCAATAGTCTAAGGGGTCTTTTTACTAAGCTGCAGGAAAAAGAACCCTGCAGTAGCAGCAAGGGTAGTTTTTTCCGCACACCAGGGCCTTTTTTACCACAGCGGGTAAAAAGCCCCTTAAAAATGGCCATGCAGTAAGATAACTCATACTGCATGGCCATGTGACAGGGAGCACTTACCACCTGTTATGTTCCTCACCTGGTTCCAGGCATGGGCGGCCGATTCGCTGGCGAGGTGCGGTTCGGCATAGATAGCTGGCTATTTTGGATGTGGTTTCTCCAGGATAGGTCGGTTTCTGTTTCCTATTTTTGGCAGCCATCATCTTGGTTGGATCATGTCCGCAGCCATCTTGGATAGCTCAAGAGTCAGCCATCTTGGATAGATCTTATCCTAGGGAGCCATCTTGGTGTTGATTAGCTTCAGGAAGGAAGCCCATATTTGGACGTAGGCATCTCTGCTGATGGGAGCAGCCATCTTGAATCAGCTGCACATGTTTGAGATTGATTCCAACACTATTTAAAGCCCTGCCTTCAGTCCTTCATTGCTTCGGCCTCAATTGTTCTGAGGAGTTGCTGTCGGAGTGCTGCTTGCCGACTAAACCTCTGTTCCTGTTTTCCGGACCCTGGCTTGTTTCTCGGATATTGCTTGTTTGCTGCCTGCCTTGACCCTGGACTGATTTTGACTATTCTTTGCCTGTTGGAGTACTAGTTCTGGACTGTGTCTGTTTGCTGCCAACCTGGTCAGCGGCTGTGCAACCCCGCCGGTTTCAGAAGTCCTGGTGGCCACCTGCAGCTGGGAGCTCAACTCCTGGTGAATGGTGGTTGCTTTTCAGGTGAAGCTTGGGGTTGTCTGGCTGCCTGACCGAGTGCGGTGCCACTCCATCTCTGCTGTGCTCAGTCAGGGCACAGAGGCTCACTACTACCGGGTCATAACACCACCACTCACTTACTGCCACCTCAGTGGGTGGTGGTAAGTGCTCCCATGGTAATCGGGCAGCACACGGCAATGCCTAATTACCCCCAGGTTAGCGCTGTGCTACAAAACCTTTTTCTGGTGCGCCAGAAATGACATTCGCTCAAACCAGAAGTACCGCCAGTGTGCGGTAAGCTTGCATTGGGCTTACCACTGCTTTGTAAAAGGACACCTAATTGCAAGCATAGGAGCCAACTTTTTAAAATTATTGGGGGTGCTAAGCCCAATGACAATAACCCCTCCCTGGACACATGCAAGAAATTTTCTCAATATTGTGGGTGCTCAATCACCCACAGCACCCACAGAGTCGGCTCCAATGATTGCAAGAGTACCAAAGTCTGCACTAATGACCTAATATTGGTAGGTTAAAAAAACTTAAGGTTCTGTTTACTAAGCCACACTATAGGTGCACTAGCGTTTTTATCACATGCTAAAACTTAGCATAGGAAATGGGTATCTCTAGCATTAGCGTGCACTAAAAATGCTAGCGTACCTTAGTAAACAGGGCTGAAAATTGGGTTGTTTCAGTTCTTCCTATCATCTTGAACGAGTTTGCACTTCGTGACATTTTCAATGCTGACAAAAACAGACTCTACTGGCGAGCGATTCCTGATTGAACACTTGCATTCAAACAAGCCGAAACTACAGGAAGTAAAACGTCGAAGGACCGACTGACGATCCTCCTTTGCTGCAATATGGATGGGAGTGAGAAGTTGGAACCCCTCATCATTGGAAAGAGCAAACAGCCCCGTTGTTTCAAGAATGTTAAGCGACTTCCTGTGTCATATGAGGCAAACGCAAATTCATGGATGACTGGGGAAATTTGGAAGCAGTGGCTAAAGAAGTTAGACACTAGAATGCGGGCACAAAAGCATCAGATTTTGTTGCTTTGTGATAATTGTGCTGCACACAGTGATGATGTCAGGCTATCTAACATCAAAGTGGTCTTCCTGCCACCAAACACTACCTCTCTGATCCAACCTGTGGATCAGGGCATAATAGCCAATCTCAAACAACATTATCGGGCACTTGTGCTACGTCGTCTGATGAGCATTATAGATGACCAGACTGGCAAGGATAAATGTGTTGTTGAACTGGCTCGTAATCTATCACTGTTGGATTCCTTACATATGCAGAAAGAAGCCTGGAATCATGTTACACAGGCAACCATTGACAACTGCTACAAGCGGGCAAGTTTTGTTAGGGATGTGGAGAGGGACGAAACAGATGCAGCTACTACTACTACTACTTAACATTTCTAGAGCGCTACTAGGGTTACGCAGCGCTGTACAATTTAACAAAGAGAGACAGTCCCTGCTCAAAGAGCTTACAATCTAATAGACAAGTGAACGGTCGGTCCAATAGAGGCAGTCAAATTGGGGCAGTCTGGATTGGGCGTGCCAGATGAACAGGCTATTGACATCCCAGCCGGTGTTACTGAAGAGGAGTTTCATCACTACGTAGCTGTTGATTACGATCTACAAACAGCTGACGACAGCACTGATGTCCAGATATGCGCCTACACGCAGGCAACGGCTGATGATGAAACAGATGATGAAATGAGCAGCGAGGCACATGCTGACGAAATTCAACAACCTCCTGTCAGTTTTGCAAGAGCGCTGGAGAGTCTCAACACCATGCAGGCCTATCTGGAAGCCACTGGATGTCACTGGTATGACAGTTTTTTACCGTTTAGCAGACATAGTCTATGGAACTCACAGACACAAGAGTGTACAGAGGACTATGACTGATTACTTCAAGTAAGCCTAGCGTCAGTTAACAGAGACTGTATACTGCACGTATAATAAACAGTACTGTACATATGTTTTATCAGATGTCAAGCTTCTTTGGGTCACAACGGTTAAGTGCACGCTCCGGTTAACTGCAAGTATTTCTTTGGTCCCAGACCCTTGCACTTAAGCGGATTGCACTGTGTGTGTGTGTGTATATATATATATATATATATATATATATATATATATATATATATATATATATATATATATACACCTTACATCAACATAGATATGTTTTTGGCATCATGCTTGAATCAGGGGTATACATGTATACAAATGTGAGAACGGAGTATACCATCCCATAAAGCCCCATAGAGCTATAGAAAAAATAGACAGAATAGCATATGTGGCCTTAAAGAAATATAGAAAATAAAAACAGAAAAAAAATTGCACAAAATGAAAACTGGCATTACAAGAACATGGGCATAAGAAAGTGCTTCAGCTAAAGAAAAAAATGAACTGTAATAAAAAAAATAACACCTTAAAAATCATAAATAAAAGTTAGAGGAAACAAAAAAATATTCAGTTTGTTCCATGCTGTTAATAAACACATTAAAAAAAAATGAGATGCATACTAGGTACTCAAATGCTGGCGCAAGGGGAGTGACATCCTTACCTCCTGTTTACTAAGCCACGCTAGCAGTTGCTAGTCTGCTAATGCCAACACAGCCCATTCACATTGCTAGAGCGGCTTAGTAAACAGGAGGTTTACCTGCTTATAATCGAACGAGAAAAACGCCCAAGTTCCGACCTAAATCGGGAGATGGGCGTTTTTCTCACAAAAACAAATAAAGCGGTATAATCGAAAGCCGAACTTTGGACGCTTTCAACTGCACTCCGTCGCGGATGCGGACAAAGTTGACAGGGGCGTGTCGGAGGCGTGGTGAAGGCGGAACTGGGGCGTGGTTATCACCCGAACAGAGATGGGCGCCTTTCCCCGATAATGGATACGTTTGTAGCTAGAATTTAGGGCACTTTTCCTGGACCCTGTTTTTTCACGAATAAGGCCCCAAAAAGTGCCCTAAATGACCAGATGACCCCCAGAGGGAGTCGGGGATGACCTCCCCTGACTCCCCCAGTGGTCACTAACCCCCTCCCACCACAAAAAAATGATGTTTCACAACTTTTTACTTTCACCCTCAAATGTCATACCCTCCTCCCAAGCAGCAGTATGCAGGTCCCTGGAGCAGTTGTTAGGGGGTGCAGTGGACGTCAGGCAGGTGGACCCAGGCCCATCCCCCCCCTACCTGTTACAATTGTGCTGCTTAATGCTTAGTCGTCCAACCCCCCCAACTCACTGTACCCACATGTAGGTGCCCCCCTTCACCTCTTAGGGCTATAGTAATGGTGTAGACTTGTGGGCAGTAGGTTTTGAGGGGGATTTGGGGGGCTCAACACCCAAGGGAAGGGTGCTATGCACCTGGGAGCTCTTTTACCTTTTTTTTTGTTTTTGTAAAAGTGCCCCCTAGGGTGCCCGGTTGGTGTCCTGGCATGTGAGGGGGACCAGTGCACTATGAATCCTGGCCCCTCCCACGAACAAATGCCTTGGATTTATTCGTTTTTGAGCTGGGCGATTTCATTTTCCATTATCGCTGAAAAGCAAAAACGCCCAGCTCACACCTTGGCGAATAACACATGGGCGTCTATTTTTTTTTAAAATACGGTTCACTCCGCCCCTTCACGGACCCGTTCTCGGAGATAAACGCCCATGGAGATAGGCGTTTCTGGTCGATTATGCCGCTCTTAGTCTATTACAAAAATGAGGAAAACAAATCAATCAATATCTAAAATCTCCAAAGATCATAAATACTTAAACAACGTATGGCATGCATTGAAATTCTAAAAGTATGCCATGACCAACAACCAAAATATTAAAATTGGCTGCAAAACCTTTAGCTCAGCAGTCAAAAAGGGAAGCACAGTCAGCAATGACACTGAAAAAAAGTACATATACAATTAAAAATGTAATTATTCAAAGGAGCACAAAAACTACTGTCTAAACACAAGAAACTGCTTTTTGGCTCCATCTGTTGCAAATATTTAAAACAGCTGTCAGATGTCCCAGAGAACTCACCCATGTATCAATCTTTTAGCATTAACTGTCAAACTGTTCTGCTTTCAAGCTCTCACCTTAGTCACCTAATATGCAGGCATAGGCTGTAGTTTGCTGCTTTAAACCGACCGTCCTGCTGAAAAACCCAGTGATGGATAGCTGTGACTAGTTTAATGCAGGGCCAATTGCTTGAAAGGCAATTGTACGAGCTGACACTAAATTTAGGTATAAATAGTGTGCCTAGTTTATAGAACAGTTGTGCTTATGTACCTGGCAATATCCCAAAACAGTACAATACATTTTATGCTGCTTATTCTACAAATAAGCAGTGGATTTTCCCCAAGTCCATCTTAATAATGGCCAATGGACTTTTAGGAAATGATCCAAATCTTTTTTTAAACCCTGCTAAGCCAACTGCTTTTACTACATTCTCTGGCAAGAAATTCCAGAGTTTAATTACACATTGAGTGAAGAAATTTACTACTTTGAGTGATTTAAATTTACTACTTTGTAGCTTCATTATGTGCTCTCTAGTCCTAATATTTTTGGAAAGAATAAACAAGCGATTCACGTTTACCCATTCCACTCCACTCATTATTTTATAGACCTCTATTATATCTTCCCTCAGCCATATTTTCTCCAAGCTGAAGAGCCCTAGCGACTTTAGCCTTTCCTCATAGGGAAGTTGTCCCATCCCCTTTATCATTTTTGCTATAAGTACATAAGTATTGCCATACTGGGAAAGACCAAAGGTCCATCAAGCCCAGCACCCTGTTTCCAACAGTGGCCAATCCAGGTCACAAATACCTGGCAAGATCCCAAAAAAGTACAAAACATTTTATACAGCTTATCCCAGAAATAGTGGATTTTTCCCCAAGTCCATTTAATAATGATCTATGGACTTTTCCTTTAGGAAGCCGTCCAAACCTTTTTAAAACTCCGCTAACCTAACCGCCTTTACCACATTCTCTGGCAACGAATTCCAGAGTTTAATTACATGTTTTCTCCAATTTGTTTTAAATTTACTACATTGTAGCTTCATCGCATGACCCCTAGTCCTAGTATTTTTGGAATGCGTAAAAAGAAGCTTCACATCTATCTGTTCCACTCCACTCATTATTTTAAAGACTTCTATCATATCTCCTCTCAGCCGCCTTTTCTCCAAGCTGAAGAGCCCTAGCTGCTTTAGCCTTTCCTCATAGGGAAATCATCCCATCCCCTTTATGATTTCCTTCGCCCTTCTCTGCACCTTTTCTAATTCCACTATATCTTTTTTGAGATGTGGCGACCAGAATTGAACACAATATTCGAGGCGTGGTCGCACCATGGAGCGATACAAAGGCATTATAACATCCTCATTTTTGTTTTACATTCCTTTCCTAATAATACCTAACATTCTATTTGCTTTCTTAGCCGCCACTGCACACTGAGCAGATGGTTTCAACATATCATCAATGAAGATGCCTAGATCCCTTTCCTGGTTGATGACTCCTAATGTGGAACCTTGCATTACGTAGCTATAATTTGGGTTCCTCTTTCCCACATGCATCACTTTGCACTTGTCTCACATTAAACATCATCTGCCATTTAGATGCCCAGTCTCCCAGTCTCTTAAGGACCTCTTATAATTTTTCACAATCCTCTTGCTTTTTAACAACTTTGAATAGCTTTGTGTAGTCAGCAAATTTAATTACCTCACTAGTTACTCCCATCTCTAGATCATTTATAAATATGTTAAAAAGCACCAGTCCCAGCACAGACCCCTGGGGAACTTCACTATCTACACTTCTCCATTGAGAATACTGACCATTTAACCCCTGCTCCGCTTAGAGGGAACAACGGTTGGTAATTACATGGGTAAGTGCTATGTGGTATTCTATAAACCGTGCACCTATATCGCTCACCCCTGGATTCTATATATGGAGCCCAAAGCTGTATGCCCAACTTTGGGTTCACTTCCAAGATGCGCACACAAATAAATTGGATAATGAGCTCTGAACCATCAATAATTGTATTATTATTATTGATGTTTTATTGATGTTACTTGGCACTCTTTAAAATCTGCATTCACATCTGGATGCACACTTTTCTATAAGACATGCATAATTCCCATGGTACATATCTCAAAAGGAGTCATGGCCACACCAGGTTTCAGCAGGCATGTCTGATGCCAAAAAGTTAAGCACAGGATCTGCTCTAAGTTCTATTCTGTATAAGATGCGTATCCTTTATAGAATAGCACTTAACACTGAATTTTTTGGTGTCAAAGTTCTGGCACCACTTATTGAATTCCCTCCTTAGTGGGCAACTGTCAGGGAGGCAATGGTCTATTTTCAGTTACCTGACGTGGCCACAGTGAGAATGAGAGAGAACTGCTGTTCAACAGCCCTACTGTTTTTCTGTGTTCAAGAGCAGCAACTTGCTGTCTTGGATGCAGATTTACTAATTAAAGGAGAAACACCTTTTTGCCCTTTATTAGTATACTGTAAACCCCCGACGCAGCCTGTTGAGGCGAAACGTGGCCACATCGGGTATCTGAAAATAAATCATCTCAGCTATCCATCCTTCAGTCCGCTTTTTTTGTTTGATGTTTTAATTGTGAGCAGATTATTGCCTCTCTTGTTTGTCTGTCTGTCAGGGAGGAGTACACAACAAGCAAGTGATGCACACAACTTATGGAATACTATCAGTTTTGTGTGTTGCATGGCGCACTTAGGCAAGTCAATGAGTGAAGTGGAACAGGTAAACATGAATCGCTTCTTTATTCTTTCCAAAAATACTAGGATTAGGAGGGCACGCATTGAAGCTACAAAGTAGTACATTTAAACAAATTGGAGAAAATATTTCTTCATTCAAAGTGTAATTAAACTCTGGAATTCATTATCACAGAATGTTGTAAAAGCAGCTAGTTTAGCGGGGTTTAAAAAGGTTTGGCTAACTTCCTAAAAGAAAAGTCCATAAGCCATTATTAAGATAGACTTGGAGAAAATCCACTGCTTATTTCTAGGATAAGTAGCATAAAATGTATTGTACTGTTCTGGGATCTTGCCAGGTACTTGTAACCTGGATTGGCCACTTTTGGAAACAGGCTGCTGGTCTTAATGGACCTTTGGTCTGTCCCAGTATGGCAAAACTTATGTGAGTGGAGGAGTAGACTAATGGTTAGTGCAGCAGCGTTTGATCCTGGAGACCTGTGTTCAATTCCCACTCCTTGTGCCTCCAGACAAGTCACTTAACCCTCAAATGCCTCAGGTACAAAAACTTAGATTGTGAGCCCTCTAGGAACAGAAAAAGTACCTGCATATAATGTCTGGTAACACTATAGAAATGATTAGTAGTAGTAGTTCTTATGTTCTTAACTTACATGAACCATTGATCTGTCATAAGTAGGCACTCCTAACTTTTGGTGTGCTGATACAGCTTTGTGCTCCCTTAAGCTGTTAAAGAATTGGCACTAAGCACACCCCTATGTGGCATCTAAAATGAGGCACCAATTTATAGAATTGTCACCTACAATTCTGTACAAGTTGCCCAAATTTGGGCACAGATCCCAGAACTGCCCATGCCCTTGCTATGGCCATGCTCCTTTTGGAGTTGTACGCCAAGAAATTAAGGCACGAATGCTACAGAATAGCTCGTAGGGCAGACGAATTCATAACTCCTAATTATTGCCAATTAATAGCTTGTAAACTCCAGTATTTGATTGTTAGCACCTAACTGACTAGTTTACCCATGGTTCTTGGATCCGTTCTCAAATTTGGGTGACTTATACAGAATCCGGGGGGAAATGGGCCTTCACATGCATTTTAAGCTTACCTACAGAGCATTTATCAATGTGCATAAAAATTGTTTTATATGGACTCCTTTGGCTCATCAGATATACAGACGTGTGGTGTACCTGAGGAAATTTGAGCAGAGGCACTGAGAACAGCAAAAATTCAATAGCTTCTTTAGCATCTCAAGTACCGGTGGCTATATTTCATAGTACTTATCTTAGTTCCCAGTGCCATCGCCACAGTCCTTCATGAAGTATTACTGTTCAGTAATTACATGCTCACTCAGAAATGTACTATCATTATCAGAAACACAGTTCTGTAATTTCTACGTTAGCAATGCCCTGAAAAAAAAAAAAACAACAGATTTACTGGCAAGAAATGCAGGAAGTATTTCTAGGCCATTACAGCAGCTTCTAAGAGAAAACAATAATGTCTTAGCTGATTTCTTTTTTGGAAAAAAAGCCTGCTGCATTAAACATAAAAGAATCCAAATCTATATTCACTTATTGCACATTTATTCCATAGAATACTTATGTTCTTGATGGGGGCAATTTTTTAAATGCTTAGGCATCTTGCTTGCAGGTTCAGAGGTATTTAGTACCTGCAGACCCGCAAGCTAATTTTCAAAGGGAACCTCCGGCAACAGATGTAAAACCATGTTCCCCAATTATTGCGAGATTGACAAAAACTGGGCAATATGCCTCTAGCTGTTTTGCTCCTGCAATCTGGGAAGCAAATTGTCTTTATTTCAGGAAGAAAATCAAATCCTATTTGTAGAACAGACATTTGGTCAGTAGTAGGCAATCTTTCTCTAGAAACTCAGTCTCTCTTTTGTGAAGAGGTTGTGCTAACTTTCTAAATGTCGTTGTTACAATATGGAGCTAATATTTTTAATATCTGGATTATTTTGATCTTATAGCCTTGCTGTATGGTTCTTTTATGCATTTTGGGGGGAATTCTATATATACCCCCAGATTACATATAGTGCGCCGAGAAATTTTGTGTGGAAGTCAAGGCATATTCCATATAATATGAGTAACCTAATTATTTAACAAGCCAATCAGCACCACTAATTGGAGGTTAATAAGCAATTAGCAACATTAATTGGCACTAATTGGAATTAATGCACAGTACCCACCAAGCATATTCTTTAACGTAGTCCATGTAAATTGGACCGTGCACATCTGATAGGGGATTTTCCAAACAATTTCAGATGGGCGGGACATGGGCGTTCCTTGATTCTATATGCGTGGTTATAGAATTTACTGCTCCATGAGGAACTTTGGACATGGTCATGTACACCAAGTTCTCCTGAGCATAAATGGCTATGTCTTTCGGAATAGTGCGCATCCAGCCTTCAAGAGTATTCTATTTATAGCTCCTTGGACTTAGACATTTTTTGGAACAGTCTACCTTTCCTAAGGACTAATCTGTTTCAGTAGCTTGGACTTCTGCCATATTAACCTTTTGTCCAAACCTGCTTTTTACTGTCTCAGCACTGTCCCACATACACATTTGTCTCAGTTGATGGGAAGAGTTGGGTATTGCACTCAATTTATTTAATTTTTTTGGGGGGAGGGGGTATGTTACAGCAGCCAGACAATCCCCACCCTGAGATTAATTATACAAACTATTTTTGCACCTAAAATTCTGTTTTAGCTGCATCTCTTGTAAAATTAAATTATACTTTAAAATATTGGCAGTGCAAGTTTGCACGCACTTTTACAGTTGTCTTTCACAGTGGCAGTATCACAATTTTCATGCATATTTTATAAAATACACACATAACCATGTAAAGTAAAAGCTAATATTTACAATTACTCTCAATCAGGCATAATGTCCATGTTTTCAATTAAGGTGTGATTTTTACAGGACTTGCACTAGCATTTTATAAAGCAAATAGCTAGGACAACAAAATTATCATATAAAGGATTTTTTGAGCTGAAAGTATTGGCAACACAGCCTGAATGGGAGATATTTGAGTATTCAGATGACCAAATGTCTAAATTGATATAACACTCTACTATTTTGTATGATGAATGTCCGGGGGTTGGTACTGTAACTTGATCTGAACTTGAACAAGCTGAATTACATGGTTACACTTTGGCACAGTACATCAAGCATCATATGATACCAAGGGGCTTGCGACCAAAAAGCACCTACATTGTTTACTTATGATGAAAAATTCATCATTAAATGGAATGCGAACTTAAATATGTGTAGTAGGGATTTAATGTTGCTAATAGTGGAGACAACAGCATCTCTTGAGCAGAAATTAAAGGCTAAGGTGGCTGAGATTTCCATAAGCTTACAACAGAAATCTCCTGCAGAGGAGTATAATAAACTCCATCTGGAAATGTCAACTTGTTTGCATGCTCTGCGTGAATCTATATGTCAGTTTAAGATCAAGAAATTTAAACGGGATGAGCGTGACTATGCAGCTAATCAAGTTTAATTGTGGATGCAGAAGGATAAATTGGTGACAACAACAGCTCAGATTGTGTTTAGTGGTCCACTAAGTGACAGTGACTCTAGTGGAGAAGAAGCCCAAGGTACAGCACAGACTATTTCAACTAAGCAGCATCCATTTTTGGACAACCACCGCCAATTCAGTCATGGGTGACGGGATCGGAGAGTAGGATTTCAACCTCAGGACAGTCGCAACATGCATTTTCCCACCTGAGGATATCAGACAAGATCATGAGCAGGACAAAATCAGCAGTTATAAATGTTTCCAATTTTCATCCTGCTGGGGCTCAATTACAACTATCGGACCTTGGCTTTGAGTTTTTTCCTACATCATATTATTATGCCTTTGCAGAACATGTGTCACTATACAAATGTTTTAGGAAATTATACCTAAAACATTTTTTGGTGGTAAATCCATCTACTTCTGACATTTCGATTGTTAGTCCAAAATCTAGTTGGATGCCTTTTGAAAATCTGGACACCTATATTGTCTCATTTCAAAGATTAGTACTTTGTGATTTGGAGAAATGGGAAAATGAGGGCACTAAACATTATGTTGGCTACAATTTATCTACTTTTTTGCATCAAGCATTATAGGAACTGCAAAACCAGACTGAAATGGTTGTGCTCCATGCTGACAAGGGTGGAGCTGTAACATTATGGTTGAAGGAACAATATTTAAATGAAGGTTTTTGACAACTACAGGATGGTCAGACCTATAAGGTTCTACAAATGGATCCTACTCCCCAGTTGTTAATGACAATTAAAGCCATACTAGAGGCTGCTACCACCACTTCAGTGTTGACCCCTCGAAGTTTCTAGTGACTGCACATCCCATTACACCTAGGATTTATTTCTTACCCAAGATTCATAAAAATTTATCAGACCCACCAGGTCATCCTATTGTGGCATTGAGAAATTCAGTTCTGGAGCCATTATCTAAATTTTTGGATTGTTTTTTAAAACCTGTAGCATGTGAAGTAAAATCATTCCTTAAAGACACTACTGACTTTCTCTGGTGTATACAATCAATACAGCTATCAGACACTGCTATTTTTATAATCATGGCTGTAACCTCATTGTATATGGTCGTTCCTCAACAAAAGGCATTAGAAATTGTGTTACAAGTGTTGGAAAAAAGAACTCAACCACAACGTATTGGGAAGGAGTTTCTTTTACAATTAGCACAACCAGTGATAACAAAACATTTTCAAAGGTATTAATCAGCAAATAAATCTTTTCTGGAGATGGGAAGGTGGTAGAACTAGAGGACATGAATTGAAGTTGAATGGCGGCAGACTCAGGAGTAATGTCAGGAAGTATTTTTTCATGGAGAGGGTGGTGGATACGTGGAATGCCCTCCCACTGGAGGTGGTGGAGATGAAAACAGTAATGGAATTCAAACGTGCATGGGATAAATCCTGTTTAGAAGGAATGGATCCACAGAATCTTAGCGGAGATTGGGTGGCGATGCTGGTAATTGGAAAGCGAAACCGGTGCTGGGCAGACTTCTACAGTCTACGCCCTGATCGTGACTGAATAGATAGGGATGGGCTTGAGTATAAATTTTAAGGGGCTTCAACGTTAGCTTCAGAACTTTTAGCACAAGAAGAGTGCTGAGCAGACTTATACGGTCTGTGCCCTGAGAATGGCAAGGACAAATCAAATTCGGGTATACAGTATATATAAAGTATCGCATATCAAGAAAAATGAATTTATCTTGTTGGGCAGACTGGATTAACTGTATAGGTCTTGATCTGCCGTCACTTACTATGTTACTATGTTCTTTTGGTTTCAAGACAATTTATATGAACAATTACAAGGGGTAGATATGGGGGCATCCTTGGCACCCTCCATAGCTACCCTTTACCTAGCTGTTTTTGAGGAACAATATATATAGACATCAGAATGGTTTAAATTACTAGCAGTATGGAAGAGATATTTGGATGACATTTTTTTCATTTGGAATGGAACGGAACAATGACTTTAGGAATTTTCTCTTTGGGATCTTGCCAGGTATTTGTGATCTGGATTGGCCACTGTTGGAAACAGGATGCTGGGCTTGATGGACCTTTGGTCTTTCTCAGTATGGCAACACTTATGTACTTATGTACGTATGATGAATTCTCTGCAATCTAATCTACAATTTACCATGCATTTTGATAATCAAGATATAGTATTTCTTGATGTGTGGTTATATTATGTGGGTCATGGAATTCAAACTATATTGTAACAGAAACTTACGGCTCACAACACTTTATTGCATTTTTCCAGTTTCCACCCATACCATTTGAAGGCAAGCTTACCTATTAGCCAGTTTTTGCATATAAGGTGAATATGCTCGTCTATAGCTGATTTTGAACTACAAGCTATATCAATGCTGTCTTGGTTTTTGAAGTGGGCGTATCCATATAAAATTATTAAAAAAGCATATTTAAGAGTGAAATATGCTCAAAGGAATCTGCTACTTCAATATAACTCTTCTACAGAAGAAGATAGATGGGTTGCTGTTTTACCATATAACTGGCGTTTCCTTTGTTGTTCACCTGCTCCATAAATACTGGACTGTGTTGCAAATTCATGATTGCTTTAAGGAACATCTAGTCTGTGCATTTCACCGTGGCTGTACTTGGTGAAGCATTGTCCTATAAGCGTCTAGACTATCCCGATATTCCTGCTATAGATTTGGGGCATTTTAAATGTGGTCAATGTGAATGGTGTTCTTTGACGATTGAAGGAGCTGATTGGGTATGTCCTGCTACCTCAAGTTGAGTACTCATCTTGAGTACATACTACTTGCAATTCTAAGAATGTGGTGTACATAATTGTATGCCCCTGTTCATTGCTATATATTGGACATTCCAGCCGTCCCATAAAAACTAGATTAACTGAACACAAATCCTGCATAAAGAATATGAACTTTTCAACCCCATTAACAAAACACTGGTTTGATCATCAACACCAATTGGCGTATTCTGGATGAAGTTCAACTAGGGAGGGAGTTTTGGAATGTTGAACAACTTTTAAACTAGAGAACAACGTTGGATTTTTCTTTTACAAACCGTGCAGCCTAAAGGACTGAATGTTGAGTAGGAGTGGTGGTTGTTTATTTGATTGGCTGAGGCTGTTTGGTTCCAGCCAGTCACTGCTGTGTTTGGCTAATCAGTTGGTTTCTATTTCAGCCTATGGTTGCTGTGCCTGTCTATCAGCTATTTGCTAACCTGATTGGCTGAGGCTGTGTTGTTCCAGCCTATCATTATTATGTTTATCTAATCAGCTGTTTGTTAGTTCAGCCAATCACTGCTGTATCTGTCTAATCAGCTGTTTGCTATTTTAGCAGTGGCAAAAGACACCAGGCCATCTTCCCTGATGCTTAGTATGGAGTGAGAAGAATAAAATGTGAGTTGCTGCTGTATATTTTGCTTTGCAATAATCTTTATGAAGATGGATATTAATATTATGTTTTCATTTTAGTGACCCTTTTCCCTGAAGAAGAAAAACTAAACCTGGCCACGTTGGCAGAGATTCTGACTGTTTTTTTCAAATTTGAAGCTAAGTAGCTTAATATTTTCCTGCAATGTTATTTAAACAAAAAATTCTTGAAAAATTATTTTGGATCAATGATGATTCACATGCGGCTGCTTAAGATAAATTAATTCTGCAGTACCTGTGCTGTTAGTCTGAAGATCCATGTTATCAAAATGATATGTTTTGCAAAGTAGTTAAAGATATGTGAGTTGTGTATGATGCTGGGAATAATTTTGGGCATTACTTTATAAAGATATGTGCAGGGGCATTTTTCAATATGACGCCTAAATCCGAAAAACGTCCAAAGATCCAGTTGCAAACATGGCCATTTTCAAACCAGAAAAATGTCCAACTTTTTGTTTCAAAAAAACAAGCCATTGGAATGTATGGGAGGGCAGCATTCTTAATAGACTTAGGGGCTCATTTTCAAAGCACTTAGACTTACAAAGTTCCATAAACAATGGTAAAACAGCCCCTGCTTTTAGCTGGGGTTATTTTGCCTCTTGGGAGCATTGGCCACCAATAGGCTGGATCAGAGTTAAACCTCTGTCTGCCATTTTGACTTTCATGGTAGCATATTCAGGTTTGTGTAGTATTTCTTTTTTGCTGCTAGAATGGTAAATTTATAAGCAAGTTCTGTACTTTTATGTATAGAAAGGTTAATAGGTGAAGGGTGACGACACCATTTTCTTTCAGCTTGACGAAGTTGGCATTTGTGATGTTGGAGATCTTGAGTATTCCAAGAGCTATGCAGTCTGTGCTGTGTTGTACTGTTCTGAATTTTTCTGAGTTACTCCTGGAATCAGTCTAATCAGGAGTGCCCTTTTAGGTGCCAGTCAGAGAAGTGCAGCTGTGCTTTTCAATGTGACTGTGAGCAATCCAGTCGCCGGGTCGCCCATCTGCTTTCGGGAGTCTCGAGGTCAGGCTGCTTGATGTTTGGGATGGAAGCAAGAAAGAGGAATGAGGGCTGGATATGTCAACTCTAAAGAGATCACAGGAAGCACAAAGCAGAACCTGAGTGTCATAAAGCCAGGAATGGATTGAGCAGTGCCAGGCTCATTTCTTCTTCTTCTGTTTGCTCCATGCAGCATGTGTGCATCAGAGGCTGTTTGACATTGCCTGGCATTGCATCCTCTGCTGCCCACCTCCTGCCAGTCTCCTACCTTCTGAGCAGAAAGCCCTGGAGCCATTCTCCTACTCTCTTCCAGAGCATGATTTCCAGCACTGACTCCTTCCCTCCCTCCCCGCATGGCTCTGCTGGGTCAGTGCAGGCAGTCAGCTTCTCTACTAATGGCTTCAGACAGGGAGAGAAAGAGAAAGGAGAGGGAAGGGGGAAGTCTGGGGTCCAAGGAATTAAACCTGCTGCTGTTGTGAACGGCATCAGCACTGAACACGATCCAGTCGGGGTTGCCCAGTGTTGGCTCTCAGCCCAGCTGATCTAATTTGGGCCATCTTCTTATCCCCCAGCCCAGAAGAAGCAAGGAACCAGGGAAACATGGACTGAATGCCAACAAAACTTAGTAAGTAAGCTGTAGCAGACAGAGGCGGATCCATTAAGTCCTGGCTCATGTCTTTCAGTGAACATAGGGGAAAATTGAAAATTCAATCCAATTTGAATCAAGCTGAAATTTTCCTGTTTTGAGTTTGATGCCCAGCTTTGTACCATTGCAATGTGTTTTGAAAGTATTGCTCAAGTAGGGTTAAGTTCACCTCTGACTCAATCATACTATTTGGAATACAAGTTTTTACATGTCCCAGGCCCCAGGTTAAAGAAAAAAAAAACCCCAAAACTGCTTTATATATCTAAATTGAAAACAACGCAGTGCTTGGCCATGCTGTAAAAAGTTGTGATTCAACAAAACTAAAATGGAACCTTTTGCCCTGAATCAGGAGTTGTGCATGCTTGATACCCCAAAAACCTGTTTTTAAAAATCAATTTTATAATCTACAAATCAGTCTTGTTGTTTTAGCATGTTTAAAAAAAAAAAAAAAAAAAAGAGGACTCATCAGAGATCATAAATGAAAAAAAAAAAGAAAACTTCTTGTCATCAGGGGCGGAGCTAGGCAGGGGGTGGGGCTAGGTAAGGGGCCAGGGGGGCCCCACTGAACTGGTCTGCACAGGGTCCTGCAATTGCTAAGATCAGCCCTGAATGTATTTTCATTGTATTTCTTGTTGACTTATGTAATAAAGCTGTGACCAATGTCTTGCCGATTTTAGTAGTCAGCTTTGTTGTGTTCTTTTCTATTATTATTAGTCTTTAGTACCTGGTGTTTGTTTACTGTGAGGAAGTAATGCAAGTACCTATGTTAGTGGTCCCATGCTAATTATGAAAGTGCTGATTAGTGTACAGTATTTGCAGCACACTAACCACAAAGTACCTTCCACACCCATTTTCTGTCCATGACACAGTCCCCTCACACTAAGAGTACTTAACATGCAGTTTAATATATGGTAACTGCATAACTATTGCAAAGCTCCTTAGTACAGTTGTGCGCTAGCAGTTACCATGTGGTAAACCACATATTAACTGCTTAACATGGTTTAGAAAAAAGGGCTCCTTAGCACCAATGTGTCTACATTTCACTTCTACTGCAGAAGGGTGCATTCCTCCTCCTAAAAGAATAATGGATATCTTATCTTATGCTAAATGTTATTAAATGTAATCATATTTAAAACATTCTCAGGCAATATTAAGTTTATTTTAGAAAATAATGTTGGCAGCTTCGTTGCCATGGAAATTCTTCCAAAAAAAAAAGAGAGCAAGGAAGCTTTTACTAGCATTCTGCAACATTAGTAGGATGTGCATTTATTTGAAATGACAAGGGAAATGTCAACAATATTTCCCATGTTATTTCATGCCATTTCTATTTATTTATTTATTTATTTATTCAATCATTTATTTTGGTGGATTTATTTGCAGCTTTTATGAAGAGAAAAACCTGACATTTTATTTTTTTCTGGTGTGGTCAATAGCGTGCACTACTGTTTAACAGTGCACTCTATTACTCATAACGCACAGTTTATCAATAGACCCACTGTTGATGAAGACTATACACTATTACACAATAGAGTGCACTATTTGAACATAACATAGAACAAAAGATAAGTGTTGCCATACTAAGACAGACCAAAGGTCAATCAAGCCCAGTGTCCTGTTTCTAACAGTGGCCAAACAGGCAAGATCCCAAGAGAGTAAAACAAATTTTATACTGCCCATCATTGAAATAAGCACTGGATTTTCCCGTGTCCTTCTTAATAATGGCTTATGGACTTTTCTTTTAGGAAATTATCCAAACCTATTTTAAACCCTGCTAAGCTAACTGCTTTTACCACATTCTCTGGCAACAAGTTCCACAGTTTAATTACTCGTTGAGTGAAGAAACATTTTCTCAGATTTGTTTATAAATATACTACTTAGTAGCTTCATTGTTGTACCCCTTAGCACCTCTACTCATTCTACTTCACTTAGGGGTCCTTTTACTATGCTGCAGGAGGGCTACTGTGGCAATGGCGCATAGCAAATTGGCCCTACTGCTGGGCTACTGCAGGAGCCTGGCGGTAGTGCTGGTGTGCGTCGTATGCTATTTCTGACACTCAAAAAGTACTTTTATTTCTTTTAGCACTGGGGGCTTACCCAGCAATAATTGGGTAGCCCCGTGTGCTGCCCGGTTACCACCAGATTAGCGCAGGAGCCCTTACTGCCTCCTGAATAGAAGGCGGTAAGGGCTCCCCCAGGAAATGGCCACATAGCAAGTATTTAACTTACTGCACAGTGATTTCCATTTTTAAAAAACAGAAACCTTTTACCAGGCAGTGGTAAAACAGGACCTCGGTGAGTGGCAAACCCATGCACCAACACCACCACAGGGCCCCTTTTATCGCCGGTTGGTAAAAGGTACCCTGGGAACTTTATAGAACTCTACCATATCTCCCCTCAGCTGTCTCTTCTCCAAGCTGAAGAGCCCTAGCCGCTTTAACTTTTCCTCATAGGGTAGACATCCCATCCCCTTTATCATTTCTATCACCCTTCTCTGTACGTTTTCTACTTCTAGCATATCTTTTTTGAGATGTGGTGACCAGAATTGCACACAATAGTTGAGGTGCGGTCACACCGTGGAGCAATACAAAGGCATAATAATCTCTTTTTTGTTTTCTATTCCTTTCTAAAGTGGATTTTCCCCAAGTCCATTTTAATAATGTTCTATGGACCTTTCCTTTAGGAAGCCAGCCAAACCTTTTTTAAACCCTGCTATGCTAACTGATTTTACTACATTCACTGTTTAATTACATGTTGAGTGAAGAAAACTTTTCTCCGATTTGTTTTAAATTTAGTACTTTGTAGCTTCATTGCATGCCCCCTTGTCCTAGTATTTTTTGAAAGAGTAAACAATCGATTCACATCTACCCGTTCCACTCCACTCATTATTTTATAGACCTCTATCATATCTCCCCTCAGCCGTCTTTTCTCCAAGCTGAGGAGCCCTAGCCGCTTTAGCCGTTCCTCATAGGAAAGTCATCCCATCCCCTTTATCATTTTTGTCGCCCTTCTCTGTACCTATATCTTTTTTGAGATGCGATGACCAAAGTTGAACACAATATTTGAGGTGCAGTTGCACCATGGAGCGATACAAAGGCATTATAACGCTCTAATTTTTTCCATTCCTTTCTTAACAATATCTAGCATTCTATTTGCTTTCTTAGCCACTGCTGCACACTGAACAGAGGATTTCTAGGTATTATCAACGATGATATCTAGATCCTTTTCCTTGGTGGTGACTCCTAAGGTAGAACCTTGCATCACGTAGCTATAGTTTGAGTCCTCTTTCTTACGTGCATCACTTTGCACTTGTTCTCATTAAATGCCGTCTGACATTTGAATGCCTAATCTCCCAGTCTCTTAAGGTCCTCTTGCAAATTTTCACAATCTTCTTGTGATTTAACAACTTTGAATAACTTTGTGTCATCAGCAAATTTAATTAACTTACTAGTTATTCCCATCGCTAGATCATTTATAAATATGTTTAAAGCAGCGGTCCCAGCACAGACCCCTGGGAAACACCACTATTTATCCTTCTTCATTGAGAATACTGACCATTTAACTCTACTCTCTGTTTTCTATCTTTTAACCAATTCTTAATCCATGGGATAGTACAGTACCTCCTATCCCATGACTTTCTAATTTCTTCAGGAGTTATTCATGAGGTACTTTGTCAAACACCTTTTGAAAATCCAGATACACAATATTGACCGGTTCACCTTTATCCATACGTTTATTCACCCCTTTAAAGAAATGTAGCAGATTGATGAGTCAAGATTTCACTTGACTAAATCCATGTTGGCTTTGTCTCATTAATCCATACCTATGTATGCTCAGTAATTTTGTTCTTTATAATAGTGTCTACTATTTTGCCCAGCACTGACATCAGGCTTATTGGTCTATAATTTCCTGGTTCATCTACTACTACTACTACTATTTATCATTTCTATAGTGCTACAAGGTATATGCAGCGCTGTACACCATACACAAAAAGACAGTCCCTGCTCAAAGAGTTTACAATCTAGATAAGACAGGCAAACAGACAGAACAATTAAGGGTAAGGGTTAATCTCTGGAACCCTTTTAAAAAATCATCATTACGTTGGCCTCCCTTCAATCTTCCAGTACCATGCTTGATTTTAAAGATAAATTACATATTATTAACAATAGCTCAGCAAGTTCATTTTTCAGTTCTATTAGTACTCCACAATCTTGTCCTAGTGATTTGCTACTCTTCAATTTAGTAGAGTGGCCAAACAGACATCCCATCAGAGTCGTTGGGCACCCTAGGGAGCACTGCAGTGGATTTCACATAAAAGGTCCCAGGTACACATCTCACCATTACCCCCTTGTATTGTATGGTGAGCCCTTCAAAACCCACCAAAAACCTGCTGTACCCAACTGTACTCCACTACAATACTCTTATGCCTGCAGGTGTCACCTATATGTAGGTACAGTAGGTTTTTGATGAGTTTTGGAGGGCTCATAAGTGAAACAGAGTGGGATATGAGCCTGGGCCCCTACCTACTTGCTGCTCTAAAAATACTGGTCATAACATCTGATGCTATCATAGAGCATGGCATGTACTTTTTCGCATATTTGGGAGATGGGAGGGGTTCAGTGACCACTGGGGGGGAGGTTAAGGGGGGTTATGTCTTAATCCCTCCAGTGGTCATCTGGTC
Source organism: Microcaecilia unicolor (assembly GCF_901765095.1). Classification (NCBI taxonomy): domain Eukaryota; kingdom Metazoa; phylum Chordata; class Amphibia; order Gymnophiona; family Siphonopidae; genus Microcaecilia; species Microcaecilia unicolor. The sequence continues at coordinate 599,090,543 of NC_044032.1, forward strand.
ATTTAGGGCACCTTTTTGTGACTTAGTCATAATAAAAACAGGTCTAGACCAAAACATCTAAACTGTAGCTCTGGACGTTTGTTTTGTTTCATTTTGACAGAAAAATGGAACACCCTAATTTGCCTATGTGTGTCCAAAGGAATGGGTTGAGAATCACTGGTCTCTGGTTCTCAAACATAGCTTATAACCTTTTCTTTCTTGCTATAGCTGAAAGAATATTAATATCATGTATCAGTAACATGGAGCAAATCGTAAATTAAACACTTGGTTATATTTCAATACACAACTAAAGAAAGCTATTTATTTCACCTTCATCACTTTGTGCTATTTTTGCGACATGTATTTATCAGTGTCAAATGAACTGAGACCATTATTATGTATGTCACACATCCGGCATGCAGGGCAAAGTGCTAAAAAGGTGAGTATTCCACAGACTCTCACAATACCACCTAATCTTTATATTGAAACACTATTAATAAAAAGAGGAAACCCTTAGACTGTATACCTTGTTAGCTGTACCAGCCCTTTTAAGATGGTACCCAGGAGCATCGGCAGAAAACCCCCCACAGTGGGAATGACCAAATAGGCAAAGCTGAGTGATTCAACACTCAATATCCTTTATTATAAAATAGCACACAGATCTCAGATGGTAAGTAATGTTCGGACTCGACATTGACTGTTTTTTGGCACTGCTGCCTTTATCAGGAGTCCATCAAAGTTTCCTAATAAGAATCTTCTTTTTACTTATTATTCTTATTTTGTCATATTGTGACTCTGGAGAGAGAGATGCACATTGAGCCAATGACTCCTTGGTTGAGCTCTCTGTATTCCATTGCATATCACAAGGAAACCACGCTTTGGATTATAGCACAGGAAGATTCCTATTAGAAAGCTTTGGTGGACTTCTGATGAAGGCAACAATGCAGAAACATGGCCTGTGCTGAGTCTGAACATTATTTACCATCTGCAATTTTTGCAATATTCATCATTTGAGAGGTGTATGCTATTTTATAATAAAGGACACTGAGTACTGGATCACCTGGCTTTACCTATTTGGTCACTCCCACTGTGGACTTTTTTCCTGCCTTTGTGACTTGTGGGATTGGACAGCCCTAGGAGTCAGGTAAATTTGGCACTAGTAAACTGTGCTGTCTGTTATGAGTTACCCTCTCTTCCATAGGTAGAGTGGGGGAAGGAGACATCATTGATACCACTCCCATGTGTAGGTCTGGTTCATAGGTAGGTGGGGGAGGGGGTTAGAAGGCACACCAAAAGACATGGTGGAAGGCTGATTATCAGGGACCACTATCCAACAGTTCAACAGGGAGTAGCAGGTAGGGGGAAGATTTGGGTCCACTCAGCTAAGTGGTAGGAGAGCCCGTGTAACTGTCATATTTTAGTGCCTTCTTTCCCTCCCCCCTCCAGTCCTTATATGTGGTCTCCACACGTGTGTGTTCCTGTCACTTTGCCCTCCGCAACCCTTCCACAGTCCTTGTTTGTATACCCACCTGCCTGTTTGGCTGTCTGGCACCTTAGTCTGGCACACAGCACTGGGTTGCATGACAATGCCATTCCTCTTCACCTGTGGGTTGGATGTGCACATGGAGGGGTATGTACAGGAATGCTGCAACACAGTGGCAGGTTAGGTAGTGCAACAAACACACTTCCTCCTCTAGCCCTATGTATGTGATGACAGTACTACTACTACTACTACTACTTAACATTTCTAAGGGTTACGCAGCGCTGTACAATTTAACATAGAAGGACAATCCCTGCTCAAAGAGCTTACAATCTAAAGGACACCTGAACAGTCAGACCGATAGGGGCAGACAAATTGGGGCAGTCTGGAATTCCTGAGAGGTAAGAGTTAGGTGCCGAACGCAGCATTGAAGAGGTGGGCTTTAAGCAAAGACTTGAAGATGGGCAGGGAGGGGGCTTTGAGTAAGGACTCGGGAAGGTTGTTCCAAGCATAGGGTGAGGCAAGGCAGAATGAGCGGAGTGTGACAGAGACTAAAGCAGGCCCTAGTGACCATCACACCTAGCAGCCACAGGTGCAGGCACAGGAGGAGGAGGAGTAGGTAGAACCTTTGGCAGCTGTGCCATCACTGAAGGGCAGTGGGGGTGAAGGACTTGGAGACGAGGTGCCCCTCCAGGGACCACCTATAGGGGATGAAATACAGGAGACCACAGTGCAGGACCTCCCCCAACCCCCACAGGCATTTTCTTATGGGATGGAGACGCTGAAGAGACTCATGAGGAGCCACAGTGGGCCCATCGAGATCCCTCCTGGTAGAGATAGAAGGTGCTACAATTGGCCAAGCAGCTCCTCAGCCACAATGTAGGACTGACCAACCTTTGGCAGCAAAAGCTGCAGCTTCTACGGGAGGCTGTGGAGGCCCCTCAGGCACATATACAGTTTCTCCAGGAGGGGGTGTAGGGGATCAGCCAGTAGATTCAGGGCCTGTGCCACGATCTGCAGGTCCACACAGCAGCCCTCACCTGCACCATGGGCACACAGCAGACACAAGTGCTGCTGAGCAGCAAACAGGAATGAAGCAGCAGAGGCTGGGACCCTCATCAATCCAGGACAGTGGGTAAGCAAGACATCAGCCATCCTCGGGCTCCACACAGTCTAATATCCTGTGTCCAGTGCCAAGATCACACACAGACACACACGCATCTAGGTGGCCTGACTTCCAGAGGGCAGCAAAGGCAGCAGGCTGCCTTGTGGAGAGCGAGGACACAGAGAGCCCCACAAGGGACAAGACAGATATTAGTTCAGCTGCAACAAGGCCCAGCTTGTCATCAGCTGCCTGGGGACAGGGTGGGAGAGGTTGCAGCCGACAAGGATAGGGAAGGGGGAGTGGAAAGGGTAAGTAGGCATTTTATGTACCCCATTTCTTTTCAGTTCTGGGCTGTGCTTGGGGATGAGAGAGGAGTGTGTATGCTGGGGGAGGGGAAGGGGATATGCAAGGATGTGTGTGTGCTAGGGAGGGACATGGTTGTAGGTGGTGTGTTCACCAAATAAATGATATTTACCTTCACTCTGCTCTGCTCTGCTCTGCTCTGCTCTGTGGGTGGGGGGTGGTGGTGGTGGAGGAGGGCTTCTCATCACCTTGGTCTTGGGCCTGCTGCTGTGGTTTCTGTGGCTGTGGCTCCTCTGGAAGGGTCTGTCCTCTGCACTGGACAAGGTTATGAAGCATGCAGAAATCCATGAAGATCTTGGCGGCCTTTTCTGGGCTATAGAGCTCCCTTCTGGATCGATTGATACATCAGAACCTATTCTTTAGCTGGTCAAAGGTGTGCTCTATGATGCCACTTATGGTCTGATGTCTGTTGTTGTAGTCCTTCTTCACCGTAATTTGGGGATGCACTAGTGGGGTTATGAGCCAGGTCCGCTGTGGGTATCCTCTGTCACCCGTGGAGGCAAGCAGAATGAGAGATAAGGGTGTGTATTGGCTGGTCTAGGTACCTTGTAGAGGAGGTATGGGGATTGTGGGTTGTGGAGACACCTGCAGGGAGTGCTGACAGTTTGTGAGAGGAGGGGGTATGTGGTTGACAGATCCCTGTTGTGCTTACCTATGAATTATAAATCAGGGGCTTACCTATGAGCCATCCACTGGTGATCTCACCTCAGTTGAGCCTTTGGTAGATTCCAGGCACACACATCCACATTCTCCCCCTGGGTGTTACAGACAACCCGCATATTCATAGAGTGGAATGCTTTTCTATTCCTAAAGGTGGCCTCTCATGCTTGGGGGGGGGGGGGGGGTAGTCTGAGTGCGACATGTAGATAGACACCTATGACTGAGGGGAAGCGAGCTATGCCGTAGAATTGAGCTATGTTGTTCTTCAGGGCCTTTAGAGTAGTGGGGAAGGTGATGTAGTCTGAGATGTAGATAAGGAAGATATCAGTGAACAGGTGAGGCAGTTTGAAATGGTGGGCTGGGTCAGGCTCATGTTCACAACTTGGACAGACTGGAATCTACCAGTGGCCAGAAAAGCAAGGGAAGCAGTGACCTTCAGGTGGACAGGGATTGGATTGTTCCAATGGGTCCTGAGCTGCAGGAGGGGTTAGAGCTGGTCACACAGGTGCTGGACGGCTGACCTGTCAAAGCAGTACCTATTGAGACATTGCTGATTAGTAAGGTCCAGGAGATAGGTGTAGGGCCAGAAAACTCTGGGATGTGGGTATCTCCTGTGGAGCCTCCTCCTCCTCCACCATGGTGTAATGTCGTTGTACCCCCCTCGTTCCTCAGTGTAAAGTGTCCCTGAGCACTTAAAATTTCTTTCAGTGCCCAGAATCACCTCACCAAGGACGGAGAGGCCGACAGTTCACTAACCACGCCTCAAAATCTCAAAGAAAATGAGGGGAAAAATAAGCTAAAGTTGGATTTGTCCTGTTTTGAAATAACCAAACGGAAAAAATGATTAACCAAAAACAACAATATTTTAATTCAATTCAAATAATAAAAGGATAAATTATTAACTAACAGACTTTCACCACTAACCTTATAGAATTTGATTACAACAGTATATTTTCTTTTCCAATACCCCAATTTCCCTCAATTACAATAATATATTAACATTTATATTCTAGTGCAAACCAAATGTACTTTACAATTGTATAACTTTTTTTCTCTTTTTCAGAATTTCCCTCTCTGGTATCGATACCAAGATTCTTGTCAGATAAGTATTAAGTGTAAATTTTTTCTTTCTGACTAACTTCTTTCTTAACTCTCCCTTGTATCTCAACTTTAAAGAATTGATACTTTGTGTCCTTTTTCTCTTCCCTTTTCTCACAGGTCCTCGTAAGACAACCCCAGTGACCCAACTCAGGTAAGTAAGAATTATTTCTCTGTCCTGTCACTGTGTTGTCACTTAGCTGTGGTTTTTTTTCTGATGTAGAATCCTTCACGGTCTTTCTTGCGTGGGAGCTCAGGTTTTCCAGACTTCTTTGCCACTGTCTTTGCCACCGTCACCCTACACCTCGCTCTTAATAAAAATAAATGGAAGGAAAACCCTATCTTCTTAACCAACCCCTTCCCACACTAAATGACTTAAATATATATAATTATAACACTGGGCAACACTTAACTAAGAAAATTAAAATAACTATACCCTCGCTAAACCCCCTAACCTTACTTATTTTTCCCTAAACTAATGAGCACAAACATATATACACCTCCTTACACCTTTCACCAGAAAAAATTTCAAAACACTTCCAACTCACCACTTTCCCCTCACACACTGCCCTCCTATCACCAACTCAGTCAAATCCCACTTCCAACCTTCTCAAAATCACTCCAAACTCACCACATTAACCACACCACCAAACACACTTCCTTCCACCTCCACAGTCACCAGCGCTCTGCCAACTGTCCCACTGACCGTTACCTAGGAGACGGCTGCTTGGCTTGGGATTCCGCCCTCAGCCAGCCAATCCCTAGTCCTGCTCAACATTCCAACTCTCCCTGCTGACAAGCGGAATGTTGAGCAGCACTGCTCAATCCCCATTTTAACTGAAAAATCCCCATAGAAATCAATGGGAAATTCTTCAATTAATATAAAACCCCTATAAATTTCCATCAAATTACCCCAAATTTCCCATGCCAATTAAACCTCCCATCCTCTATTAAACGGTGTTTTTAAAATTTAAATATTCCAACATTTAACCCCCGCCACGCAACAGTCTTCTAAAAATCCCTGAAAAAATTCCCAAAAAATTTAAAACCTATTTCAAAAATTTTAATATTCCCCTCTGAACCTACTCCGTCGAATTTAACCAGTTAACCCTTTCCTAACCCCTTAAAACCAGACCCCTCCCAAATGACCCCCTTAAATATTCAAATTCAAAAATTAATATACCAGAAAAATCCCAAAAAATTCCCCGACCCCAAATCAAAAACAGAATTTAAAAATCATTAACCGTTTAATTTCTAAAAATCAAAAACCGCATTAATACAATTTAAAAATAAACTAATTTAAATTCTGGGTTAAAAACCCCTTACCTGCTTTCCCGATTTTCCTCACACACGACCACTCCCATTGGATCCGGTCCCGGACGTCCACAGCCAAAATCGGAGGCAAAAACAAAAAACCTCCAAAGCCGGCCCAAAATTTAGGCCCCGGCTTCGGCCTAGTCGGACAAACGCGTGTTGCCGGCTCGTGCATGAGGCGCGCGGCCTCATGCACGTGCGCGCCGACGTCTCACACACATCGCCGGCCATCTTCTCCTTCCCAGCTCTCTTCTTCCCTCAGCGTCCTCGCGCAATCGCGGAGGACGTGAAAACCCGGCGCCTCTCAACCCTAGATCGCTCCCCCCTCGCTCCGGATCACATCTTCAGGCCCGGGAACGTGCTCCATCGCTCCCGGGCCCCGAAATTTCCGTGCTGCCTCCCATCGGCTCAAAACCCGGGCCCAAAATGCCCCAAACAGCTCTTCACTCCCGAGGACGTGCTTAATCGTCCCGGGAGCAAAAAAAAAAACAAAATCGCGGCGCTTCCACAGCACCTCACGGACCAGCCCCCCTCGGAGCCCAAGGTGGACCGTGGACCCGGGGTAAGTTTTTAAATTTATTTTTTTTTCCTTTTACCCTTAACCCTTGTTACAGTAAGCCACCAGTACATTCAGTAGATCCATATTCCACCACTACAGGTGCAAACCACTAACCCCAGACACACTACTGTGCACATCTCTACCCATCTAGTGAAACCTAGCACCAACAAACACCACCCTTTGCTCACTCTCCCACCACCAGCACACAGTCCTTATACACACACCAGCAACAATCACTCACTCTCCCACTACTGACAAAACAATGCAGTCACATACAGCAGCACACAACAATCATTCTCTCAGCAAAAGCAAATACTTGTGCCACACCCACTAAGCACTCACTCTCCCAGCAGCAACCGATAGTCCTCACAGACAACAAGCAACCAACAGTCCTCGCACACACAGCATCAGCACACAGGACAAACAGAGCAACAAGGATAGATGGAAACCAAACAGGTAAGGGGGTGTAATGGGAGGTGTGTGGACTGGGTGACAGTGAGTGCTGGGGAGGAAAGGGGCAGGATACAGAGGAAGGGATGGTTGTGGCTGAGGAGGTGAGACAAAGAGGGGGGAAGCCAAAAAATGTAAGGGTGACAAGTTTCAGACTAGGGCAAACAGACAAACAGTAACACAGCAATCAACAACTCTTTCTCAACAACCAATGCCCCTAGCTTTTCACTCTCCAACTCCACAAAATCGCAAATTAGTCAAAAGACAAGTTGGATCAGAGGAAGTGACGTCAGCACCAGTGATGGCAGCTTGGGGCTGAAGCTCCATAAACACTGCTCATAAATTGAGCATCTCACCAATATCTGCACCTCTCAAGAGATAATTCAGTGCCAGGAGCATAATGGCTTTGCATAAGAAGTTGGAATCGGCAAAGACCTCGTTGCCGCTATGAGATAAGGGAGGTGATAAGGCTTGAGCAGATGACCCCGGAGCTTCTAAAATGGCACCAACAGAATCTGAAGCAGAAGGAGTCTCAGGATCTCAATAAGATGAAGCCTGGGGAGGGGTGAGAAGCTGCGATATTAAGAAATGGCTGTTAGAGCTAAAGGCAGACTTTAAACTGGTCCATCAGGACCTTAAGGACCCTCTGGAAGGTATTAAGAAGGGGATTGGCATCTTTTTGACATGGCAAGAAGAGCTGGTGTATCGGGTGGCACACTGCAAGGAGCAGGTGGAAGAAATCCAGGCCTACCATGACTCACAGGGCACAGACACCAAAACCCTTTGGGATCGAGTGGAAGACCTTGAAAATAGGTCCCACAAGCACAATTTATGATTCAGAGGTATACCTGAGGAGTCTGCTTTTGAAGATTGTGCTGCAGTAACACAAGATATTACAAGGCATATGCTTCTGTCCACCAACCCGGAGATTAAGATTGATCGGGCTCATAGATTCTTGGGTCCTAAGCATGATAATGTGCTGCGCGACTTGGAGGGGCATAATGGAAAGATCGTCCAAGTACGAATTAGGACGTTCTTACAAAAACGTCCAAAAATAGACATGTATAATGGGAAACTAGTGTGGGCGTTTTTCGATAATCGATTATCCCTGTAAGAAAACAATCAAATGACGAGCGCATAAGCGTGACTAAATTGGGCGCCCTAACACGGTCGATTATTGCAGGTGCAAAGGACCAAATCACGTGGTGTGTAAAATAATGTACCTATCTAGGTGTATCGCAAGTACAGTACATGTTGTTCAGGCCATCCAGGTACGGGAAAATATGAGGAACGCGTATATGTGTCAACTACAGACATATCATGCTGCTCCACCCATACTTTCATCATATGTGCCCATCTGAATGTCCGGATCTGCATGCACTGTACACCTACTGAACATGCAGCTATATGTATATGTGAAAAGGGTCGGGTGGGGTGCGTCATACTCATCTATATAAGGCACGTTCCACACACGTGCAGGCATGTGCAAGGCAAAGACGTCTATGCTTACGAGGGCGTCCACGTGCTGATAGGGGCCATATATGGAATGGTCATCCATATATGGAGCTGTGCATGAAACGACATCCCTCACGCAAGGTCGTCTATATAAGGCACTTCTTTTCCAACACGTGGAAAAATGGCACAACGGCGAGAGCCGAATTTTGGAGAGCAGGAGAGCTTGCTGCTTGTCCGGCTGTGCCTAAGGCACCGGCATCGCCTCTTTGTGCAGCACCACCACCTGCCCCCCAGGCTGCAGGCTATGCGAGCCTGGTCCCGCATCCGGGACAGGCTAGAAAGGTAAGGTTATGGCCCAACCCCCCTCCCCTCCTGTACCTACACATATAACAGCTCCGTCATCAATGTTACCAGCAGTAACTGGAGTATCCATGCAAGGATCATGAGTAATTAGGAACATGCACAATCACTAATAATTTGTATGTTATTGAAACGACCACCATTCCCACATCTCTACAAGAATGTATTTCGTTAGGTTAGGTATGTGACTATTGTATTAGTGTTATGTGACAATTTCGTTAGTTATGTGAAGACCACATTTTCCAACCCCTCTTTGCAGCCAGTGGGTTACAACTCATCCGAATAGTGGAAGCATGAGACCAATGAAACCTATACCATACTTTATAACATGGTCATGATAACACATATAAAGTAGTTTAACAAGCATACATTATAATGTATACAAACGGTACTGTCTGGCCTCATGCCCACCTCTCTGGCATCATCTGCATAGGAACCAACTCGGTGGCTGCTGTGGGTGCTTGACCACCCCACCCCCAATATCAAATATGTATGGAGGGAGGGGGTCATCTCCACTGGGGGTTCCACTCCCCAAAATGTTAAAAAGGTGGCTCCTATGATTCACTACCAATGGAGGTGCCCCCCCCCCAACACTGTAGACCCTCTCTCTCTGGTATGTGAATAGCAAATGAATGTCTGCAGAGGACAAAAAGGACCAACCCCCCTGACCCCTGCTCTACAAACTTATATCTTACAGACGCTTTGGAGTCCACCGGGACCTGGAGTCCCTCAGGAGGCAGTTCCGCCGTGTGAGGCGGGAGAGGCCCGATCTCATCCGGGCAGTGCGAAGGCACCTCAGGGCTCGCCGTAAGTATTCAAAAACAGGACACCTGTACAGATTACTACATACATTTCATGAATAATGCAAATGTGTTGTACAATATCAATTCCCATGTGCCTAATAGCCACCTAGTAAGTAATAACATATCTGTCCCAGATCAAGGATGCAGGTTGCAGGGGTTCTCCCATGAGCGTGCCTGCAACTTCCGACCATCCCCCCAAGATGAATGAGATGATATGCCACACTTTACTATTCTCCTTACTGTGGTGGCTGATTAGTGTGTCCTGGTACACCTGCCTGAGGCCCTACTTTTACTGCATGTTATGGCCTAACTCACATAAAAGAATTGTGCTCAACACCCTTCCCACTGCCCCCCCCCCCCAATAACTCCTACAACAACTGCCCATCAACCCCTCGTTGCATCTCACAATGCAAACATGCTGGTCAGCAATGAATTTGGTATGGCAACATGTCCTGTGTGGTGTGTGTCAGAGGAGGGTCCAGGGTTCTGTGTCATGTCATCTGATGCAGCTCATTCCCCATGGGCATAGGCTACGCCTTACCACACCCTGCCCCATCCCCTGCCTCATGCCACCCAGCTACTGCACTATGCAAGCCATGTTGTATGCGCTGATCTCAATCACACTCCTTTTACATACACAGGGCTCCACCAGCAGGAAGCCGAGCAGGAAGATGAGGAGGGCCACCACCTCCAGGAGGAGGAGGAGGAGCAGGAGGAGGAGGAACACCAAGAGGAGGGGCACCTGGATGAGGAGGAGGAGGAGGAGCAGCCAGGCCAGGAGGCGAGCCACCAGGAGGAGGACTCGGAGGACTCGGAGGAGGGGGTCCTCATCATTGATGAGGACATACATCAGGACCCCTCCCCACCTGCAGCTCCGTATGAGGCATCTCCCTCTCCTCGGCCATCTCCATCCCCTGAGGCACCTCCATCGCCTCAGGCAGCGCCATCGCCTGGCCCACCTCCATCTCCTGGGCCATCTTCAATGTCCCCTGGCCCACCTCCAGCCCTTGGCCCTGCAACAGTGGTGCGGCTCCTGCAGCAGCTGGTAGATGGCCAGCAGCAGCTTGTAGTTGGCCAGCACCAGCTGCTGCAGGAGGTGAGAGCCCTACGGCAGGGCAATGAGCAGCTCCAGGGCCCACTAAGGGTACTGCTGGGCCTGCTCATTGCCCTGCTACAGAGGGCCTTGGTCAGAGGGCGTGGCCGCCCTTAATTTAAATAGGGGGGGCCTGTTGGGGGTGTGGGGAGTGGGTGGGGGAGGGAATTGTTGGGGTTGTGTGTGTGGGGGGAGGGAAATGTTGGGGTTCTTTGGGGGGGGAGAGGGAATTGTTGGGGTTGTGTGTGTGGGGGGAGGGAAATGTTGGGGGTTCTGTGGGTGGGGGAGGGAATTGTTGGGGTTGTGTGTGTGGGGGGAGGGAAATGTTGGGGGTTCTGTGGGGGGGGGAGGGAATTGTTGGGGTTGTGTGGGGAGTTGTGGGGGGGAGGAGGGCATTGTTGGGGGTTATTTTGTAGGGGTGGGGGTGGGGGGAAATAAATGTTTCTCTTACACTATAACTATCAGGGTGTGTGTGTGTGTGTTTGTCTCCCTTGTGCATTACATATCACCAAATGGTGCTGTTGAGTTGAGAGGAAGGAGGCAGCAATATGCATAGCATTAAATGTGCTGTGTGAATGAGAAGGTGATGTATGTCTGAGAATGTTGGCCATACAGAATGCCACCTGTTCATTCCAACCTGCATGGCCATATGTGCAGGGGGGTTGGGCCGGGGAGGCTGGATGGCTATTTGTGTTCATGAATAAAAATGGCCAGCCAGCATCTCTCTCTCCCTCCCTCCCTCCCCTCCACCATACTGACCCACAATACAGAGTGCCATCAATAAGAGATTAATAGTGTACCACATGTGATCTGCCAGGTAGACACTTCCACATAACTCCAGGTACCACATACACAGTGTTTGCTGTCTGATGGACACATATCCTTACCCACAAGCCACATTGGTGGGGGGGGGGGGGGGGGGGCGGCCAAGAAGGACCTACAAACAGCTGCCTCATATTTTCACATTGAATACATCAGCTATGGTATATAATGCTGAGGAGCAAAAGGGAAACAATGGGAAACCCAATAGATGGATGGTTACTTCATCACAGTTGCAATGTAATACTTGTGTTAGAGAAGGGCACAAATAAAAATGGTGCTCATTATTTGCAGCTGTGATCACTCTTTCTGCAGTAGTTGATCAAGGTGTGTTACATTCAAGTATTCTGGGTTTGTGTCAAACTTTGTCCCTGAAGTGACTTGCCTTAGGTGGGATTTGAACCAGCAACCTTATGATTATAAGGCTGGTGCTCTAACCACTAGGCCACAGCAACCAGCAGGCTTTAGCCACCAGCAGGTACTTTGGGTTGGGACCTGTACACACACACCTCTCCCTCACCACCACGTCATAGGCCTCAGTGGCACTACCTGTAGCCACCTCGATCATTTTGTCCAGGCTACCGATTAAAAACAATGTGCATGTTCCCTACTACCTATGGAACAATTTAGGAAGGTGTTCCATAATGTGCTATACACATCCATTGCATTAATCATTCTCCCCTCCCCCGCCTATGGACCTTGAGAATGGGTGGCCACTTCATAAATGGGGACTGGGGTACACCACATAAACAAGGAAGATGGAAGCTACCGGGAACCAATACAGCACCTCCAACAGCTGGCCCACACCACTGAGGACCTGCCAACCCCACAGTACAGTGCACAGGAACCTGGTGAAAAGAGAGCTACCTAACATCTGACTCCAGACTACATACATACAGTGAATGCACACTCCTTGACTATGAGCACAAAGAGAAGAGGTGTCAGACAAATGAGAGCTTACCATGAACGTCTGTTTCAAGACTGTGTAGTGTGCCTTTTATCTTCTGGAACATTAGCTGCACATCTCCCTGATTGAAATGACCCTTACCGAGGGGTGCTTGATTTGGGCCGACTGTACTAAATTCTTGGCCCCCACACACTGCCTGCTACAACCAGGCAGAGAGAATGGGAGAAAGGAAGGGAGCATCAGGGGATGTGGAAGAGAGGAAACGGAAGGCATGGTGGCTGAGGGCCAATAATAATTCCCCCCCCCCTAAATACACAGGTGTACCCAAGCATACATTGCTAAACACATACCTTCATATAAGTGAGGGTAAAACCCTGTAAATGATTATTACTAACAACCGGCAAGGTTTCAGTGCAGGAAATGGCAGGTAAAATGGCAATGAAGAAAGGGAAGGCAGGTGGAGACGCCCATACTTATCTACTCATAATCGAAACCATGTGTTCCTAATCGCTATCTGAGCTGGGCACGCTTAGGAATTGTGTGTATAATTGAACAACAAATGCCCATATCAGAAACGCCTATTCCCCGTCTCAATGGGCGTTCTTGGCGCCTATATAAACGCCCACTCCGTATTTTCGATAACCCCATTAGTACAATGCCACCACGCATGCCGCCGACCCGGAAGGGTAATTTTGTTGAAGCAGAGGTGGAGCTCCTGGTGCAAGAAATACTACAGTGGCACCGGAGTCTGTTTGCTCCCACAGGGCAGAGGCTGGCTGCAACAACAAAGCAGCGCGAATGGGAGGCAGTACGGGACAGCCTGAATGCTGTCTTCCATGCTGGGAGAGACGTGGAGGATTGCAAGAGGAAGTGGCGGAAGCTGAGGAGGGATGTTCGGAGGAAGGTGGGGGCCAATCCCCCAGGCAATGACACTGCCAACCTCACGCCCATGGAGCTGATGGTGCACTCCCTCCTACCCCAGGAGGGCATCCACGGGATTGGCTCCCTGGACACCTCGGGCCAGGCTGAGGACTCAGGTAGGTGTTTCATTATGCAGTTGGGGTATCTGTTGTGCTGCAGTACACTTGTGTTATAGAAGTTGGGGTCAGGGGGAGGGAGGTGAGGAGTGGGGGGCAGGAGGAGGGAGGTGGGGGGGGGGAGTGTCTCTGGCTGTCTTTATGTATATTAACAGGCCACCTTTATGATGCTGTTGTGACCTGGTAACCCCTACTCACTAGCTCTCTACCCTTACTCCCTATCCCTACCGTTGTCATTGGGTTTCCTCTTACTTGTCCTGTGTGCCCATATTTATTGAATTGTAAGCTCTATTTGAGTAGTGGTAGTGGTCATGTGTGTTATAGGAGCAAGCAGACAGGGTGGGTGCTGTGTGTGTGTGTGAGCACCCCCAATATTGAGGAAAGATCATGTAGCTGTGCAGGGAGGAGTGTTGGTCACTGGGCTTAGCACCCCCAATACTACTTTCCAGTTGGCTCCTATGGGTGTGTGTAGGTTACTATTGTGGCAGAACTTTGGGGGCCGTCCTTCCCTACTACTCCCTCCTATTTTCCCATTAACAAAATGTGCCTAGTTCCTCCTGTGACCTCTGTGATCTACTGAGTGTGGGCCACATGCATTCAACTGAAGGAGCCTGTAATGGGGGTCATAAAGCAGTTCTATGCAGTTTAGCAAGTCAGTAGTAACACAACACATGCTGCAATGTTGTTCAATTTAACAATTATACAACTAACAGCTTGTCCACAACGTTGTGAGTGGTGTCCTTCTCTTGGCAGCTCATCCACCACCTCTACCCAGCTGCCTGTGGGGCTCTCTCTTTCGCACCCGTGTCAATTCCATTCCTCCTCACCATCTCTTTGCTGGGTCATCAGGTTGGGGGACATGCTAATGTATATGAATGCTGAAAGACAAAAGTGGGTTATTTGCACCAACACTATTCCTCACTCTTGTGCTATACAGGTGATAACTCAGAGGAGGCTGGCCCTAGTGGCCTGCAAGGCCAACGCCCTACACCAGCAGTCCAGCCTCAACCTCCACAGCCTGCAGCACCAGCAGTCCAGCCTCCACCACCTGCACCAGCTGTGCAGCCTCTGCGTCCACCACCACCTGCACCAGCTGTCCAGCCTCTGCCTCCACCACCACCTGCACCAGCTGTCCAGCCTCTGCCACCACCACCACCTGCAGCACCAGCAGAGGCCGCACCTCCAGCACCGGAGGACTTTGGTGAGGAGGAGGGCCCAGCTCCCTGCCAGAGGCCACCCGGCCAAAGGAGGCAACTCCTGCGACTGGCCACGGAACTACTCCGCCACAACGTGTGCTTGGAGGAGTACCGGCAGCAGAAACTCGAGCTGCAGCACCAAGCACTGGAGGCACAGCAGCGAGCTCACCAGGAACTCCTCCAGGCGCAACATGAAGGCCACCAGGAGGTGCTCCAGCAACTGAAACGGCTGGAACAGAGCATCCAACACCTGCGCCCTCAGGGCACCGCACCTACTCCAGCCCCCGTGCTGCTGGAGCAGTCCCTGCCATCAACATCCTCCTCCACTGACCACCACCAACCACCAGCTAAGAGGTGGGCGTTGCGATCATCAGCCTCCGCACCCACTCCTGCAGCACCCACCAAATATGCTCCCATTCTGGGTCCTGTGGCCAGACCACTAGAACCAACAAGGTGGCCCGATTTCCACGGTGCAGCCGAAGCCGCAGGCTGCCGTGGGGATAGGGAGGAGGACACTGGAAGCAGCAGCTCAGAAGAGGGTGAAGAGACTTCCCGTGCAGCACCAGCTGCAAAGGAAGGGCGTGGGAGGGGTAGGAGGGGACGGGGGAAGGGAAGGGGAAAATGATGGGACATGCTGTAGGGTGAGGGTTGGTGGGAAGGGGGTGGGTGTGGGAGGGGGGTGGTGGTGGTGGTGGTGGTGGGGTTGAACACACACATGCACTTAATGTAAATAAATAAATGTTCACTTACTTTCACCTAAAACTTGTTTCAATGAGTCTTTGTCTTGCTCTTACGCCAAGCTGGTAGGCATTGAGCTCTGCTCTGTGGGCTGGGGGTGGAGGGGGCTCCTCTTCCAGCTCATCTGGGGCCTCTTCTGGTGGTGGCTGTGGCTCCTCTGGGAGAGGCTGTCCTCTGCGCTGGGCCAAATTGTGTAACATGCAGCACGCCACAAAGATCTTGGCCACCTTTTCTGGACTGTAGAGCAGCTCTCCTCCAGACCGGTCCAGACAGCGGAAGCGGTTTTTCAATAAACCAAAGGTGCGCTCAATGATCCCCCGGGTGCTACGATGTCTCCTGTTGTAGGTTTCTTCTGGCCCTGGTTGTGGGTGGATCAGGGGGGTCATGAGCCATGTCCTCTGCGGGTAGCCTCGGTCACCTTTGCAGAAAAGCAGAATGAGATAGATGAGTGTGTATCGCTTGGAGCAGGTACAGGGGGGGCGGGGGGATTTGGATAGTGGGTTGTGGTGGAGGAAGCCAGAGCGGAGGGTTGCCCAGTGGAGGAGGTCTAGTATGGGTGGTACATGCATGTTGCACTTACCTAGTAGCCATCCACCAATGAACTCCCCTCGCTCGAACCTGCGGAAGATGCCCGAGTGCTGTAGGATGTAGGCATCGTGGCTGGAGCCGGGGTACCTGGCACACACGTCTAATATCTCCCCCTGGGCATCACATACAACTTGCATGTTCATAGAATGAAATGCCTTCCTATTTCTGTAGGTGGCTTCGTGTGCCCGGGGGGGTCTGAGGGCTACGTGTGTGCAGTCTGTCACACCGATGACCGAGGGGAATCTAGCAAGAGCATAGAAGACGGCCATGTTGTTGTGCAGGGCCTGGGGGGTGGTGGGGAAAGTGATGTAGTGTGAGGTGTGAGTGATAAAGGCATCCAGGAACTGGGTGAGACAGTGTGAAATAGAAGCCTGGGTGAGGCCTGTGTTAGCAGCTAATACGGATTGAAAACTGCCAGTGGCCAGGACAGAGAGAGCGGAAGTGATTTTGAGGTGGGCAGGGATGGGGTTATTCCTACTTGTCTGGGGCTGAAGGAGGGATTTCAGCTGCTCACACAGCTGACGAATGGTGGCCCTATCAAACCTGAACCTTGTTAGACACTGCTGGTCAGTGAGTTGTAGGAAGGTGGTGCGGGGCCTAAACACTCGGGGCCGTGAATACCTCCTGCGGTGGGTGGCCTCTTCGTGTAGCATGCATGCCACAAGTGCATTAAGTGCATCCATATCCCCACCACCAGTGCAAGTATTAGGACTAGTAGTCAAACAGCAACACACACAGATCTGTCACTTCCAGCCACCACGCCCTCTGGCCACTCACTCGCCAAACAGTACAGGAACACAGAGGCAGGGCACACAGACGACCGTCACAGGTACTGAACACGCTCGGCTTTCTCTCTGCAACCACCACTTCAGCTCTTCCACCAACAATATCGCCACTCTCCAACTACACACAATCGCTAATGGGTCTAAAGACGCTTTCCCCCTTGCTCTGGTCGCTTTTATTTCGGGTCCATCATATTACGCCCATCTTCCCGCTCAACCAGAGCCATTTCGCTATTCGTTATACATTGTACCCGTCCACGTCGTATCACCGCCCCTAACACACCCCCGACACGCCTCTTATTTGGACGTTTTTACGTGAACGTACGAGCGACACGGACGCACTGAAACATTGGTTTCCATTATATGGATTTACTCGTTTTTGTGAGATTAACGTCTATCTCCCGATTTAGGTCGTAATATAGGCGTTTTTGTCTTTCGATTATAAGCAGGATAGTGATATGCTTTGCTGAATTCCCTATTAAAGAAAAAATTTTGAAGCTGAGCAAAGCACAGAACCCGATTCAATGGAAAACCCTCCACATAGAGAGTTTTCAAGATTTTTCCGCCATCATGTTAAGAAGACGTCATGATTATGCAGGGGTGACAAAATTTCTACACAAAGTTAACATTAAATATAAGTGAGGGTTTCCATTCCACCTGAGTCTGATGGTTAATAGTGCTTCTAAGAGGATCCGAACACCAGAAGATGTTTGGCAGACTTTACAGCAGTTGCATGTGAAAAATCTACCCATTCAAGATGGTGTAAAATCTTTACAGCAAAACAGCACCCCAAGCCTGGTAGTTCACCAAATGGGTCTCACAGAAAAGGCCCTCAATGCAGCCTACTTGATGTGGTGGAGAACTGCCTGGGTCAGTTACACCTTGGTATGGCTGGCAAGAGCTGGTACTTTTGTTAAACTTGACTTTGAGGACTGTTTTGTGGCCCTTTACTTACTTATCTCAGATTCTGGGGAATTTGCATCCAGAAGTGGGGCTAAGTCATGAGGGCTGATAAGGGGTTTATGGTTATGGTGAGGTGTGTGTGTGTGTGTGGGGGGGGGGGGGGGGGGGGGGGATCCTAAGGTATTACCTGGAGAAGAATAGCATAGCAGTGTTTTTTGTAATTTAGAACTGATTGACTATATAGAATGTCTGGGGGCCAAGGATCACTCCCTTCTCTACTGTTTATAGCCCATGTTTATTATCTATATAGGCAAGGGATGCAGGGGGTGGGAGGATGTTTAGGGGAGGGGAGGCAGGACAAAGATGGGAGATGTGGGTGGTCTTCTGTGGGGTATACGTAGCTGAGAGGATACTGGATGGGCTGGGTGAAATATGTGCACTTTTTAAGATAACTTTGGATTTGTAAAATGGCTAAAGCCAATGTACGGTTAGGCACTATCAATGCTAAGGGCCTTATTTCCCCACTGAAGAAGTCCCTCTTGTTTAAAGAGTGTAAGACAGGGGCGTAGCCAGACAACAGATTTTGGGTGGGCCTGGGCAAGAATTGGGTCGGCACCAAGTGTTCTCCCCCTCCCCCCCTCTCCAAAAAAATTTATCTCAGCTGGTGGGAAAACGCTTCTTTCCACCTTGGCAGCAAGAATGCACTGAAAACTGAGCATGCACAGGTGCCGGCGTTGTGGAGAGTAGCATGTTCGTTACCATCAGGAGGAAATCTTCAGCTGACAGAGCTTGGGATTCCCACCAGTTACCACTAAACATGTGCTACTGTTGGGTGTGCCTGAGCCATAAATGGGTGGGCCCTGGCCCACCCAAGCCCACCTGTGGCTACGCCACAGGTGTAAGAGTTTGGATTTGGGCATTATCTTTCTACAAGAGACCCATTTTAAACGTAGTGGGGAAAAACTGCTTACCCACCGAGTTTACCCACAATGCCAAATCCTTTCATCTCAACACTCTACACTCCTCCCAACTAATCTTAACACCTCTGACATCACTATCCCCATTTCCAACAGCCTGGAAATCCTTGGAGTGACATTAGACAACCATCTTTCACTCGAAAATCACACAAAATCCACTACAAAGAAAATGTTCAACATGATATGGATACTGAAACGCTTAAAACTATATCTCCCTCTGACAGCATTCCAAAACTTGGTGCAATCCACAGTACTTACCCATACCGACTACTGCAACAGTATCTTCTTAGGCTGCAAGGCCCATATCTTGAAAAAACTTCAGACTGCCCAAAATACAGCAGCAACTTCAAGGTCCACACATTAATCCACAAGATTATCCATGGTGAATCCCCGAATTATATGCTCAATCTGATCGACCTTCCAACTAGAAACACGCATGAAACTTCACGAACTTACCTTAACTTACATTACCCCAATTGCAAAGGACTCAAATAAAAAACCTATTATGGATCCAACTTCTCCTTCTTAGGCAGCCAACTATGGAATGCCCTCCCCAGACCCATCCGATCTATCAGTGACTATCTATCCTTCCGGAAATCACTAAAAGCCCATCTATTCAAACAAGCCTATCCAATTAACCCAAACTAATCTTATGAACCCATCTACCCATCCCTCCCGACTCCATTACCCCTCCTCCCATGTTCACCTACCCCATGCTCATTCCTTTCCTTTCCTACTCCCTTCTCCCTTGCCCATCTCTACCTACCTATTTCTTTTATTATTCTGCCATACTTCACTTACATCTTCTCCATCAATATTCTGTAATATTACTATTACTATGTAAGCCGCATTGAGCCTGCTTTGAGTGGGAAAGTGCGGGATACAAATGTAATATATATATATATATATATATATATATATATATATATATATATATATATATATATATATTTCAGTTCAGCTAAAGATGGCTCCAAAAAGAGGGGGTTGAAATATTAATACATTGCACCTTGGCCTTTCAACCGAACAATTTACATATAGATAAAGAGGGTAGACTATTAGTTTTTAACGGTAGTCTCTGTGGAGAAGCTCTGACTTTTATCAATATCTATGACCCTAATGATAATCATAATACCTTCTGGAAGGAGCAGAATAAGGTTATTCGATCCCAGGCTAAGGGCCACATTTTAATGGTGGGGGATTTTAATTTTGTTCTCAATCCTAAATCAGATCGCTATGCCAGCAGTTCAACAAAGCTTATGAGGCCAGGGAGGGTTTTTCTATGTTTGATTACAGAGCTGAAACTTACAGTCATCTGGCAGGCTCTAAATCCTAGCGTTAGAGCTAACACTTTTTACTCCCCAGTACATACTAGCTATTCCAGGATTGATTTGATGTGGGGGGGATGGCTTTTCTTTAAATGGAACTGAAAAGGTATGTATAGAAAATATTACCTGGTCAGACCATGTATCCCTATGAGGGGCTTTTATTTGTGGCACTCTGTGCCTAGGTCCCTTATTTTGGAGTCTGAATGAATCATGACTGGTGGACACTATAGTGAAAGAGGATGTTCTCCATGAGCTACAACAATTTTTGCATCTTAATGACAGTGGGAAGGTATCAGATCTTACCCTATGGGAAAACCTTGAGGTGGTACTTAGGGGTGTCTTTATAAAATGGGGAGCCAGGAAGAAATGAGAAAGGCAGGCTAAGGAACAAGTTTTACACCTGTGTTTAGCTTCCTTAGAAGGGACGTATATTTCTACCTCTCTTTATGCTCTTCAGAGAGCCATAGACCAGGTGAGGGCAGACCTTCATCAACTACAATTAGAATTCCAGCTTCGCCAGTTGAAACAAGTCTATTACGAACATGGTAATAAAGTTGGGAAGCATCAGCAACCTTTGTGGGTAATTTTACAAGGAACCTTTTACTTGGTAAAATGGGGTTTATGCACAAAAATCTTTTATAAAATTACCCCCATCACATCTATATTTCCACTCAACAGTGTGCCAGCCAACCTAGGGGGATCTTTTTACAAAGCGGTGGTAAGCCCACTCGTTAAAAGGGAGATACCGCTGGGCTACTGCAGCAGCCTGGCATTAGTTCCCACCCCCAATGCACATCATATCCGGTGCTACAAAAATAATGTACCCGGCGGTAATTGGGCAGTACCGCGTGCTACCCAGTTACTGCCTGGTTACCTCAGTGGGTGGTGGTAAGTGCTTCCCCCTGAAATGGCCACGCGGCAAGTGCTTCACTTGCCACATGGCCATTTCCTTAAAAAAACACAGACCTGCCTTTTACCCACTGTGGTAAAATGGGGCCTTGGCATGTGTCAAAAGCACACATGCCGATGCCAGCGCAGGCCCCCTTTTGCCGCAGCTTCATAAAAGGAGCCCTAACACTTGTATGATTAAAAATCATGTTGGAGCCAAACTCCTTACTGAAATTGAGTTATATATCTCCAGATTCTGTATAGGTTGCTCAAAGCTGGGTGTTCAGTTTTGGGTGTGGATCATAGATAGAGGAAACTAAGTGGCTAATTAGGTGATAGCAATCAATTATTGGTGTTAACAAGAACCTAATTAGCAGTAATTAGGAATTATGCACAAATCTGCCTTACACCCTATTCTATAACATGTGTGCCAAAGAGGGGGTAGCCATGAATGAGAGTGGCATGGGTGGGTCAGGGGCATTTCCAGAAATTAGGCACAATGTTATAGAATACCTGTGTTTGTGCACCTAACTGCAGGTATAAATGCTTACACTAAAGTTAGACAGCAAAAGACAGGGCCCAAAGGTACACAGGACCAATAGGCAACACAAACAAAGCACAAAAGGGCCTTCAAAGCTGAAATAACGTGAAAACTTAGTCACAAAGGGCTAGATTCCATATATGGTGCCTATAAGATTGATGCCAAAAAATGCCCACATAAATGGTATTTTATAAGCTGCATCTAAAGTTCAGCACAGTTTATAGAATACACGCTTAAGCGGGGAGTTGCACGTAAATTTAAGATGTGGCCATTTGCACCAATGAAAATGTGGTGCAAATGCCCAAGCCTAATTTACGTGTGGAGCACCATTATTACTACTACTACTACTACTATTTGACATTTCTAAAGCGCTACTAGGGTTACGCAGTGCTGTACAATATAACATAGAAGGACAGTCCCTGCTCTGAGAGCTTATTCTGTAGTTACATGCATAACTCAAAGCCACACCCCTGTTCTGCCCTGAAGCGCCCATGACCCTCCCATTTCCATGCCCCATTTTTTGGATGCACATAAATTTTACGCGCAGATCCCGCACATACCTTTATGCACACTGGTCCCAATTAAATCTAATTAGTGCCAATAATTGCTTGTTAAAAAGCCAATTATTGGCACTAATTGGTTTCTTAATCAATTAAATTGCATGCACAAATTGGGAACATGCCTAAATTTGTACATGCAATTTTTGGTGACCTTTATAGAATTGGGGAAATGCAGACTAAGGGCCCCTTTTACCAAGCTGTGGCAAAAGGGGGCCAGCGTGTTTTACATGCATGCCGAGGCCCCCTTTTACCGCAGCTGGTAAAAGGGAAGTCTCACCATCCTGCAGGAAATAGCCGTGTGGCAAGTAAAGCACTTGCTGCGTGGCCATTTTGGGAGGAACTCTTACCACCACCCATTGAGGTGGCGGTAAGGGCTCTCATGTTAACCTGCCGGTAACTGGGCAGCATGTGGCACTGCTCAATTACCACCAGGTACACTCCAATGCTACAAAAATAAATTTTGTAGTGCTGGAAATGATGGTGCACTAGGGGTGGGAAGTACCACCAGGCTGCTACGGTAGCCCGGAAGTACTTCCTGTATGGTGACTGGTAAGCCTGTGTTGGGCTTACTGCCGCTTAGTAAAAGGCAGGGCCGCCGAGAGATTGGGCCGGGCCCGGGGCAAGGCCGCCCCTGGGGCCCCGCCCCTGCTGCTCTCGCTGCCGCTCCCCCTCCAACCCCCCCCCCTGAGGTCGCCGCCATCGCCGCTCCCCCCCTCCGTCCACCACCGGGCCAGGCCCCCTGCATTGAAATCGCAGTCTCACCTCCGTGAAAGCAGCGCTGCAGGCAGTAGAACGCCTCCTTTCGGCCCTCCTTCCCTCCTTGTGTCTTGCCCTTGCGGAAGTTATGTCAGACGAGGGCGGGACACAGGGAGGGAAGGAGGGCCGAAGGGAGGCATTCTGCTGCCTGCAGCGCTGCTGTCACAGAGGTGAGTCTGCGATTTCAATGCAGGGGGCAGATGGTCGACGACAAAGGGCAGGTGGGACTGCAGCGCCAGGCCCCCCTTGGAGGCCCGGGCCCGGGGAAGTTTATCCCCTTGCCCGCCCCCCTCGGCGGCTATGGTAAAAGGAGCCCTAAGCTAGTATTTTGTAAAGGTTATTCTGCACAGAACACCCTTTACAGAATATTCGTTTAGTACTTAGCGTTTCGGTGTATATCTTTGGGGGCAATTTACAGAATCTAGCCCATAGCGTCACTTGCTCCACTAACTCCACATCACCTTTTTCTGTAGTTACTTGTGCTCAGACCCAAATGAGCAGGTTACTCTGATTCACACAGCAGGAAATGGATTATAGGAGGATGTCCATAAAACATTATAAATCATTATGCATGGTAACATCTCCCTGTAAAATACATGTATGATCCTTTCTGACCTCCTGCGCAGCCTGCATTAATAGGATCCTGCTGCCTGGCATTTGCAGACACCTTTACATAGTTACTTTTCTGCATGAAAGGCGGTATTTAATAATGCAGCATAACATAGTGGCTTTAGGAGAATGAATTTTAAAAATGTAATTTACCAAGGATTTAGAATTCAGAGCTGTAGTTCTACTAGGGGAAGGTAAGGCCCAGACTAAGAGCCTGTGTTTAAAATGCTGTGCTTGGGAACCATGCATACAATTTAATGAAAGCAAGTTGTTATTCTATAGCACTTAAAAACTTGTCCTGTCTCTATATTTTATGGAAATAACAGTACACATCCTTTAGAAAAACACCATTAACCATTTACATAGATCTTCTCATTTTTTTCTCATAATATATTTCTTAAAATCCCTAAAATAAAAAGCAGAAAAGCCACTGCAAAAATTCAATTTTTATTGTTATAGTTATGAATTTTGCACTTTTGTTTCAACAGAGCTCTCTTACTTGTAGGTCTTCTGAAGTGGAATACCTTCATCAAGGAGAATGCATTGCTCAGTTTCTTGATGTTATAAAAATTGATTTTCTCTAATAATTTCTAACTTCGCCTTTGTTTTACATTTTCTAGTGAGCTTAATGCTCCTGAAAGGTTTTGATTTGACGTCATGAAATGCATCGTCCTCCATTTATTCATACAGCAAGTGCGGCAAATGGAAAGCAATCCATTTCCCCATTGTGCTCAGCCCTGCTTTGAAGAGAGCGCTCCAAGGGTGAAAGATTACTCATGTCTATTCAGTCTTGAGAATCTCTGCTGGAATTGCAGATGTGCGTGCCAGTTAATGCCAAATTGTGATTTTATTTTGTCTACTGATACCTGGATTGAGAACACTAAATAATTTCACATCTGGTATCAAAAGGTCTTTCAAGAGTAATGACTTTCAATCATCTGACCTCCATTCTGCTATTCAAAAAAGTCTCTCTTTTCTATCTGTTATGTTCCTTTGCTACTGCAACTTGCCTTGAGTATTTCAAATATTAATTTTCCACAATATAAAAAGCAACCAAAGTAACCAATGAAGAGCCTCTCTGGAATTCTGCATGATCAAAAAATAAATTGATAATATATAGGGGTAAATATTCAGCTGACCGTGGTGAGTTTTGCTGACCACCACTGGTGTTATTCCCAAATATTCAATGCCGGGCCATGTCCAGGCTTCCTTATTGAATATCTGGTTTATGCAATGTTGGCTAACCCATGGCTGATCAAATCAATATTCAGAACTTAACTGGCCATAGATTGTTGCATAAAGAAGAACTGTGTTTTATGTGGCCCCATTTTTGCAGTTAATTTGGCCTGTTAAGTGCTGTATATTGGCACTTAACTGGCCAAGTGCTGACTCCATCCCCAAATGCTCCCAAAATAGCTGGCTTTCACTTAGGGGCCCTTTTGCTAAGGTGCGTAGGCACCTACGGACGTCCAACGTGTGCCAAATTGGAACTACCGCTCAGCAACCGTGTGTAACGGGCAGTAATTCCATTTTTGATGTACGACCAAAACACGCGGTAGAACATATTTTCTGTTTTCTACCGCGTGGTGCTTACCCGGTGGTAATCGGCAGTGTATGCGCTGGCCACTTACAGCCCAAAAATGGACATGCGCTGGTTTTAATTTTGCTGCATGTCCATTTTCGGCTGCAAAAAAAATGCCTTTTTTCCAGGCGCGCTGAAAAATTGACCTGTGTTCATCCAAAACACACACCTACACCAGCACAGGCCACTTTTAGGTTCAGCCCTAAGGGCCTTATTCTATAAAGGTTATGCTGCTAAATTTACTCTGTTAAATGTATTCTCCTAAATTACACACATAATCTATTTAAGAGCATAGAGTATGCTCATAATTTACATAGTAACATAGTAGATGACGGCAGAAAAAGACCTGCACGGTCCATCTAGTCTGCCCAACAAGATAAACTCATATGTGCTACTTCTTGTGTATACCTTACCTTGATTTGTATCTGCCATTTTCAGGACACAGACCGTAGAAGTCTTGCCCAGAACTAGCCCCACCACCCAAACAACAGCCCCGCTTCCCAATCTCGGCTAAGCTTCTGAGGATCCATTCCTTCTGCACAGGATTCCTTTATGTTTATCCCACGCATGCTTGAATTCTGCTACCGTTTTCATCTCCACCACCTCCCGCATGTACGAGCATAACCTTTATAGAATAAGGCCCTAACCATCAATTTTCAGTGCCACTGAAAATTAGCGGAGAGCCCCGAACCAGTGATTTTGCCATTCATTGGCTATGGCTGATTAAATTGTTTTGAATATTGACTAGATAATATATAATATGTAATAGAGGAGCCCCAGAAGTCAATCCGAGTCTCGTCTCAATTTCTGTGGGTTATAAGAGCATATCTGTAAATGAGAACATTGCTCAAAGAGCACTCAGTCATTTCCTGCTCAAAATCCCATTATTGGCCCTTCAATAGTGCAAAGATAAATGTGCAGCAGCGTAACTTGTGCAATAAACAAGTTAATTGTCTCTGCCAACTTGATAGCCAAACTGCAGTCACACAGCTCAACATAAAACATCAGTTCTTTTGTAAAGTAGTAAAAAATAGAGGGGCATAATCAAAAGGGATGCCCAAGTTTTGCTGAGGACGTCCTTGCAAAACGTCCTGGTGGAGGGACGGGGAAACCCATATTATCGAAACAAGATGGATGTCCATCTTTCGTTTCGATAATACGGTCAGGGACGCAGAAATCTTGACATTTAGGTCGTCCTTAGAGATGGTCGTCCCTAGACTTGGTCGTTTATGATTTTCGGCGTTAATGGAAACCAAGGACACCCATCTCAGAAACAATCAAATGCAAGCCCTTTGGTCGTGGGAGGAGCCAGCATTCATAGTGCGCTGGTCCCCCTGACATACCAGGACACCAACTGGGCACCCTAGGGGGCACTGCAGTTGACTTCAGAAATTTCTCTCAGGAACATAGCTCCCTTACCTTGTGTGCTGAGCCCCCCAAACCCACTACCCACCACTGTACACCACTACCATAGCCCTTACGGGTGAAAGGGGGCACCTAGATGTGGGTATAGTGGGTTTGTGGTGGGTTTTGGAGGGTTCACATTTACCACCACAAGTGTAACAGGTGGGGGGATGGGCCTGGGTCCACCTGCCTGAAGTGCACTGCACCCACTAAAACTGCTCCAGGGACCTGCATACTGCTGTGATGGATCTGAGTATGACATTTGAGGCTGGCACAAAAGAATTTTAAAGATGTTTTTTTGAGGGTGGGAGGGGGTTAGTGACCACTGGGGGAGTAAGGGGAGGTGATCCCCGATTCTCTCCGGTGGTCATCTGGTCAGTTCGGGCACCTTTTTGTGGCTTGGTCATAAGAAAAACAGGACCAGGTAAAGTCATCCAAGTGCTCGTCAGGGACGCCCTTTTTTTCCATTATGGGTCGAGGATGCCCATGTGTTAGGCACGCCCAAGTCCCACCTTCGCTACGCCTCCAACACGCCTCGTGAACTTTGGTCATCCCCGCAACGGAAAGCAATTGGGGACGTCCAAAATCAGCTTTCGATTATGCCGATTTGGGCGACCCTGTGAGAAAGATGCCCATCTTCTGATTTGTGTCGAAAGATGGGCGTCCTTCTCTTTTGAAAATAAGCCTGATAGTCACTTATCTCATGCAGCCTTCCAAAATGCATAAAGCTCGACAAGTAGAAATGTTAGACGCCTCCAATTTCAGTATTTTGGTAGCAGCATGCAATATATTTTTTTGTAGGGAATACATAAATATATTACAGTTCTCATCTTGTGACCTGGAGAGTGAAAGATTGAGTACATTTTTGCCAATCCTATCAGCTATCTAGCCTGCCTTTATTCTTGGAAGTTTGTCACTTTTATTATGATGCACCCTGAGATGAGCCTCATGTGAGAATTGTCTGATGCTCTCGGATAAGTCTGATTGAATAGTTGTATAGGGTTTGCCATTTTTGACTGATGTGCAGTTTCTAGACTTTTCTTGCTATGTGGAGGTAAAACATGTATGTGCATAATATTGTCTATGTATTTACTTATACATCTTAGGTGACAAGTCTATAAAATTGACACCTCAGTTTAGGTGCCCCAATGTCATGTGCTTAGGGCCTGATTCTATATATGGCACCTAAAATTAACACGTCCTAGGCAATTACGCCTAAGCTTATTCTAAATACCATGCGTAAATCTATGTGCGGCATTTAGAATACACTTAGGTGTAGTTTATATGACTGAATCTACACACGTCCATTTACACAACGAAAAGCTGGTGTAAATCCCTGCAGGCAGATTTACATGCACTAGGCCATATTTTATAACAATGCGCATAGATTTTGGAATGCCAACGAAACACCCATTTCCATGCCCTTAACCACGCCCATTTTTGCCTGTCACGTTAGAATTTAGGCACAGTACATTACAGTACATTACAGTACATCACCTCCACTGCTGGCCCCACCCGTGTCTGCTACTGCTTCCAGCCTGCACATGCATCTCCAATGCCAACCCCCACAGCTGGGTTTTCAGATTATCAGTTGGATGCAGTTTTTGAATTTCCCTCTCCTGTCATGGAAGAAAAGACTTCTCTCCAATTTGTTGGAATGATTTTGTTAAATTATATAGTAAGTTTAGTACACCTTACTGTATATTGGATAGTTGTTATCCTTATTTGATGCAAGAAGCTCCCCTGTCCTTTTGCATAGCTTTGTGCAATTGGATCCAGGAGCGGCTGTCTCTAGGCTCATTCTTTGGAGAGTTGGGTGAAATAATTGTCACTCCTAAATTGAAAGACTCAAAATACCCGTTTCCACTATATCCAATTACAGACCAGTAGCTTCGATTCTATTTTTTTTTACTAAACTAATAGAGGGTTTGGTAACTCAACAATTGAATCAGTATTTAGAGAAGTTTTCAATTCTGCATTCTTCTCAGTCAGAATATCAGCCTTTTTTTTTTAGTACTGATACAGTTGTCAGTTCTCCGATAGATAACACTAGATGTTTTTTGAGTGACAGCAAATGTGAAGTGCTGCTACAGTTTGATCTTTTGGTGGCATTTGATTTGGTGGATCATAAAATTGTGTTACATTCTGTTGAGGATGTTGGTATTACTGGGAATGTGCTTGACTGGTTTGGTGATTTCTTGATTCGTTCTTATAGAGTTAGGATGAAAGATGTTTTGTCCTCTCCATGGCGGAACACATGTGGAGTTCCTCAAGGATTGTCCCTTTCACCATTACTTTTCAATGTCTTTTTGTGATCTTTATTTATTTATTGGGATTTATTAACTGCCTTTATTAAGAGATTCACCCAAGGCAGTGAGATCTGCTGTTGCAAAGTAACAATTTTTTACATTACATCTATGCAGATGATATCTTAGTTTTGATCCCATTTGACTCTATAACTGGAATTGATCCCTTGATGATTCAACAATGCATGTTATTATTAGATAACTAGATGTTTTGTCATAAACTGAAATTGAATACAGAAAAAAAATAATTTTTTCTTCTGTGATATTAATCCAGTGAATATTCCTAGGCCAATTTGGGCAATAATCAAGTCATGTTTGAATTTTCTTCAGTAATTAAGATTCTGGGTGTTTTAGTTGACAGCGCTATTACTTTGGAAAATCACATTTCCTCTCTAATCAATAAATGTTTCCTTTTAATGAGGAAGCTAAGGTATGTGCATACTTATTTTGAACAAGATCAATTGAAATTACTGGTTCAGGCACTTTGATTTTTCAATTAGATTATTGTAACCTCCTATACTTAGGATATAACAAAGGTCTTCCTAGGAGATTGCAAACTATTCAGAACACTGTTCATTTGATTTTTGGTTATCCAGATATGATAGTACTTCTCCCAGTAATCTAAGATTACATTGGTTGCCTATTGAAGCTCGAGTATACTTTAAGATAGCTTGTTTTCTCTTTAAGGTTTTGCATGGTTTAGCACCTGATTATTTGTAGGATCATTTTTTGTTTTTTGTTAATCAAAGAACAAGAGGAAAAGGCGATGTTGATTATTCATTCTCCTCAGCTAAAGGGAACTAGAGATTATGTTTATTTGAATTAAGCCTGGCCTTTCAGGCAGCTGGGTTTTGGAATGATACTACTGATATTTTTCACTCTTCTCAATCTTATTTTGTTTTTAGGAAAAGGATGAAAACTTTTTTGTTCCAGAAATATATTTTGCACTCAAATTGTTGATTATATCTAACAGTGTTAATGTTTCTCAGACCAGATTTTTGTCTCTTGAGGTTGTGTAACCAGCTTTGAACCGGAGGGTTTAGCAGGATATAAGACCAATATATTATTATTATTATTACTGATGTTGCTACCACTATTTCTACAATCATTGCTGATCCTGTTTCTATAGCAGCCTCTGTATTCTCCTCTAATGGATTATAATGGCTTGAAAAGACTGTTTTTTCTATGTTCTGCAGACGCCCCTGTAAGGGTTTCACAAATCTCCATTGGTCCACAGACTGCTGGTTGGGAAACATTGTCATAGATCATTGTCAGTATCAATATGCCTTACATATAGGAAGGCAATTGACACTGCCAAAAAATACTATTTAACAAAAGAAGATCCCAGCCTTATGTAACCCTGGTCTCACCACATTGTTTAGGGCACCAGCTAGCTCTTCGGGTCAACACTCGAAACCAGGGTCACAGCAAATGATTTAGTTTCTTACTGAGCTGGGCACAGTCCAGGGCCGGACTTGCTCTGGTAGGCTGTAGGGTTTTAAGCCTTAGTTTGTCTTTATTTCTTTATCAGTCTGGGAGCAAAGTAACTTCACTCTCATTTCAAAGAAACTCTCCAGTCCAGGTTTTATGTAACAAATGTAAACTTTACTTGACTGCTGCAACAGGCAGTTATCAAAACTTCATACTTTTTTGTAACAAATCAGTTTCCTATATCCAAATAGTTCAACTTGCTGAACAAGGTTTAAGTACCAGTACAAGATCTTAGTGTAATTTAATAGTCCACTTATAAATTCTAAGGTATTTACATATTTACAGCTCCTCCAGTTCCATACCCATCCTTTTGGGTGGAATAATCCAAGGCTGTGCTTGCAGCACTTTTGCATCAAGCTGTCCCCATTTAGGACCAGACCTCCCTATCTGACCTCTCTCCCAAGTGTGCACTTCTTCAAGCTGCTGCCTCTGGTACCGAACAGGCTCTTTCCTGCTCTGCTCCGGGCTGAGTTAAACCTTTTACCCTCCCAGAGCACTCCTTACACTCTCCAGTTAATGCTTTCATTGGCAAAAATCTCCTCTTTATCCAGCCTTAGGTTACTGGCTTATGCAGGATACCCTCTCTCCTCAT
The DNA here is from genome assembly GCF_901765095.1 of Microcaecilia unicolor. NCBI lineage: Eukaryota > Metazoa > Chordata > Amphibia > Gymnophiona > Siphonopidae > Microcaecilia > Microcaecilia unicolor. The sequence goes on from NC_044032.1 coordinate 599,121,266, forward strand.
AGGGGAGGGGGGGGGGGGTGAAGGCAACCAAAGACCATGTGCTCTGCACAACAACAACTTTTATTAACTCTTTAATCAACCCCTATGTGACATCTTCTATCCATCTAAACCCACAAACATTTCCCTCAGCAACTTTCCCATAACCACTCCCCTTGGGGCAAGGATTCTCACTTTCTCTTTCCAATTTTCTCTCCCCCCCCCCCCCCCCAGTAACTCTGAAGGAGGGGTCTCTCATCAGTTTAGTAATTCCCAATATATTGGGGGAATACACTTATTAAATCAGTTGGGGGATTGCAGTATCCAAGGGTCTGCTGAAAGATTAGTTAGTGTGGCAGAGCGCAACATTAAAATCTGAGGGTGTGGATAATCTTTTGGTGGGTCCAAGATTAAATCACTATGGCCCTAATGTACTAAAATATGCTAAGGTTTAACACCTAACAAGTGCTAACTGTAAATCTTAAGATGCATTTTGGGAGCAATTCTATAATATAGATGCTAGCATTTACACACACAGTACACATATAGAATACTAATATATACATGTGTACGTGAACATATGTATATGTGTATGACAAAATTCTGCTTAAATGCTATTCTATAATACATGCCTTTCTCACCTAGTGCATATTTGCAATGGTGGTATACAGATGGGTGGAGTCTGGGCGGGATGTGGGTGGGGTGCACACTTACATGTCTGCCTTATAGAATACTGTAATGCAGTGTTTCCCAAGTCAGTCCTGAAGTACCCCTTGCCAGTCAGGTTTTCAGGATATCCACAATGAATATGCATGAGAGGCATTTGCATGTCATGGAGGCAGTGTATGCAAATTAATCTCATGCATATTCATTGTGGATATCCTGACAACCTGACAGGCAAGAGGGTATTCCAGGAATGACTTGGGAAACACTGCTACAAAGTACACGTGTAACTTAAGGGTCATTTTACTAAGCCACATAAGCATTTACGCGTGCCCAACACACGCCAAAATAGAGTTACTGCCCAGCTACCATGTGGTGCTCGCGGTAATTTCATTTTTGGTGCGAGTCCAAAAAATAATTTTCGGACACGCGTATCGGATGTGCACCAAGTGGCATTTGACGCGCGTAGGTCATTACCGCCCAGTTACCACGTGAGACTTTACCATTAGAAGGAAGAGGTTGGAAACTACAGGCCAGTAAGTCTGATTCTGTGGTAAGTAAATTAATGAAACACTTTTAAAACAGAGAATAGTGAAGTATTTGGAATCCAATGGATTGCAGGACCCAAGACAGCATGGTTTCACTAGTGGTAGGACTTTTCAGGCAAGTCTGATTAATTTCTTTGACTGAATGACCAGAGAGTTGGATCAAGGGAGAGCGCTAGATGTTGTGTATTTAGATTTTAGCAAAGCCTTTGGCATGTTTCCACATAGACATTTTGCTGCACCTCTATTTCAGCAAAAAATTTTAAAAAGGCATTTTTTACAGATGCACTGAAAAAAGATTCTGTGTGCGCCCAAAACACACGTCTACACTACCGCAGGCCATTTTTCAGCGCGCCTTTGTAAAAGGGCCCCTCTCCTCAAGTCACTTCACTGGCTTCCAATCAGGTACTGCATACAATTCAAGCTTCTTCTACTAACCTACAAATGCACTCAATCTGCAGCCCCTCACTACCTCTCTACCCTCATCTCCCCTTATGCTCCTACCCGTAACCTCCGCTCACAGGACAAATCCCTCCTCTCAGTACCCTTCTCCACCACCACCAACTCCAGACTCCACCCTTTCTGCCTCGCCTCACCCTATGCTTGGAATAAAACTCCCTGAGCCCATACGCCAAGCCCCCTCCCTACCCATCTTCAAAGCCTTGCTCAAAGCCCACCTCTTCAATGTCGCTTTCGGCACCTAACCATTGTACCTCTATCCAGGAAATCTAGACTGCTTCAATCTTGATTGACTGCACTTTTTGTCCTTTAGATTGTAAGCTCCTTTGAGCAGGGACTGTCCTTCTTTGTTAATTGTACAGCGCTGCAAAACCCTGGTAGCACTTTAGAAATGTTAAATAGTAGTAGTAGGCATTTAGGTGTCCACAGTTGTACCAGGTCTATAGCTGGTATAAGTCCACCCTCCCACACACATACACACTTAAGTCACATGTATACCCAGTTAGGCTCACATTCTATAAAGGAAAGTAGGCGCCTAATTGTAGGCATCTTGTTATAGAATTGCTCTTATTAGTTGCAAAATTTCAGCAATAACTGTTCGAACTGTTTCCCTGGACTTTTGGGAGGGAAACTGTGCTGCTAACTGGGGCCAAGATTGCTACTGCATATTGGCAGCATGGCCAATAACATGGAATGCAGTATTACATGCGTCCAAATGATAATTTACACAATTATGTGTGTCAGCAAATACTAATAGTTAATGCACTGTTAATTCAGAATCCTATTAGAGCATTAAACAGTTAGGACTAGATTTTATATATCACGCCTAAAAAATCAGCTCCACAAAAAAATACACCTAGGCATATTCTATAAAGTACGCTTAAATTTAGGCTTAGTTTATAGAATACGCCTACATTTCTGCGCAGTTTATAGAATACACCAAGCATTTATCAGTGCGACTAAATTTAGTTGTGGGCAGTTATGTCAAGTAAAACTTGGTATAAATGCTGATGCCTAAATTAGGCGTGGACTTGGTGTATTTTAAAGCAACACGCATAGAGTTTAGAAATGCCTGTGACATACTCGTTCATTCCACTCCCATGGCCATGCCCCCTTTTCAACTATGCAACTTAGAATTTATGTGCATTTACAATATACGCTTAGACATAAGTGCAAATAAATTCTAATTAATATCAATTGCATACATAGTAGATGACGGCAGAAAAAGACCTGCACGGTCCATCCAGTCTGCCCAAGAAATGTGCCACTTTTTTGTGTATACCTTACCTTGATTTGTACCTGTCTTTTTCAGGGCACAGACCGTACAAGTCTGCCCAGCACTATCCCCGCCTCCCACCATCGGCTCTGGTTAATGTTTGTTCATTGTTAATGATTGTTAATTGGCTATTATTGGAGCTGATTACCTTGTTAACTAATTAAGTTGCATGCACAAATCCAGAATATGATCGGATTTGCATGTGCAACTTAAGTCGCACTATGTAGAATCCGGGGGTTAATATGTCATAGTAAATAGACCCTTTGTGACAATTTGATCCTTAAAGACAAGCCAAAGTGAAGTCATTCCCTGACATACATGTGATGGTATGGGGCAAGTTCCAACCAGTGGAAAAGCCTCAGATGACCAAGCTTATGCCTTATAGAGTTCTAGCTGTATTTAAGGTCCATGTCCCCAAGTGTGATTAAAGTTATCAAACTCCTCAGTTGGAATTACTGACAAAGTTGGTTAATTAATATTTCTTTAATGAAAGATTGCCTTTGGTGTTAGAAAGAACCAGTGTTCACCTTGTGTTAGAGAAACCAGCTTTACACTCTTCTGACCCTGGGAATTAGCATCCTATCTCTGATCTTCTTTTTTGCGAACGGGATAGCCCATCCACATGGTAGGGGTCTTCTCAGAGCCCCATGAATGACATCAGCAGGGCCTACATTGATCCCACATCAATGGAGAGGAGGAAAAACAGCAGGCTGTTACAGGACTGCCCTGGGGCTCTATATCAGGTCCCTCCATCAGCCCCATTGGATCTTTGCCATGGCAGTGTCCTTCCTCCAAGTGGTGAGGTATCCTAAGAATACCTCCCATGGATGACATCAGCAGGAAACGGGTAGGATCCCACCAGACCAGCAGTAGGGCTGGAACCATACTAGATTGACATCCATATTAGATCTGAATGAGGCTAACTAAAATCTGAATATTTTTCCAAAGAGTCAGACTGGATAGACGTCGCTGACTCTAATCATCCAAGTAAATATGAGGCAAAAAGTCAAATATCTGATCAAAGGAGGTTTACTGATTCCTAATATGCAGTGTAATAGTTTTGCCTTTTGTGTGTCAAAAACTGCATGTTTTCATCCTGGGACATTTGAGGGTTTAATTATCAACTAAGAACTGCAGCTGCATGTTTATCATTTCAAACCCACTAACGCACTTGCACTATCAACAGTTGATTGTTATTCATCAGTGCTGCTTTCTCTAAGACTTTTTTTTTTATTCCCAGTAATGAATGATCTAGCCCATCACTGAAACAAAACAAATGTCATTAACTGCTGGCAAAGACTGACTGATTCTGATCTGATTACTGTTTGATTTTATGTGAGCCCTGTATTTATTCAGTTATTCAAAACTACCACAGGCATAGACAACAACTTCTCGTGAAGAAGTTATAGATAAAGCTATAGTCCTCCTAGGCTTAAATGACCTGTCTATAAGGAGTATACATGAATAAAACAGTGTGATTACCATTCAAGTTCATTTTAAAGGTAATAAATAGAAAACCAAAAACAGAAAATAACATGATAACCATTTTTATTTGGCTAACTTGATACATGAACAACTTAAAACATGTAATTACATGGCTAACTTAATACATGAATGATTTTCAGAGGACTGCTCATGAAGAAGTAGTTAAACAAGCGATGGGGCCGGATGGCATACATCCAAAGGTACTGAAGGAACTTAGGGAAGCTGGTGGCTCTGCTGTCTGACCTTTTCAATGCTTCTTTAGAGTCGAGAGTGGTCCTGGTGGACTGGAGAAGGGAGGTTGCGGTCCCTCTCCTCAAAAATAGAAGGAAGAGATTGGAAACTACAAGCCAGTAAGTCTGATTCTGTGGTAAGTAAATTAATGGAAACACTTCTAAAACCAAGAATAGTAGGAGTGGCCTAGTGGTTAGGGTGGTGGACTTTGGTCCTGAGGAGCTGAGTTCAATTCCCACTTCAGGCACAGGCAGCTCCTTGTGACTCTGGGCAAGTCACTTAACCCTCCATTGCCCCAGGTACAAATAAGTACCTATATACAATATGTAAGCCACATTGAGCCTGCCATGAGTGGGAAAGCACAGGGTACAAATGTAATAAAATAGTAAAGTTTTTGGAATCCAATGGATTGCAGGACCCAAGGCAGCATGGTTTCACTAGAGGTAGGACTTTTCAGACAAATCTGATTAATTTTTTTGACTGAATGACCAGAGAGTTACATAAGTACATAAGTAATGCCATACTGGGAAAAGACCAAAGGTCCATTAAGCCCAGCATCCTGCCCACGACAGCGGCCAATCCAGGTCAAGGGCACCTGGCAAGCTACCCAAATGTACAAACATTTTATACAAGTTATTCCCGAAATTGTGGATTTTTCCCAAGCCCATTTAATAGCGGTCTATGGATTTGTCCTTTAGGAAACGGTCCAACCCCTTTTTAAATTCTGCCAAGCTAACCGCCTTCACTATGTTCTCCGGCAACGAATTCCACAGTTTAATTATACATTGGTTAAAGAAAACCTTTCTCCTATTTGTTTTAAATTTACTACACTGTAGTTTCATTGCATGCCCCCTAGTCCTATTATTTTTGGAAAGCGTGAACAGACGCTTCGCATCCACCTGTCCCACTCCACTCATTATTTTATATACCTCTATCATGTCTCCCCTCAGTTGGATCAAGGGAGAGTGCTAGATGTTGTGTATTTAGATTTTAGCAAAGCCTTTGGCATGTTTCCACATAAATATCTAATTTTCACATGACTAGCTTCTGAAGACCAGAGCTCTCTTCTTCAGGTCAGGACAGTCTTCAAACCTAAACTAAAAGCCCACCTTTTTGATGCTGCTTTTAACTCCTAACGCTTGTTCACTTGTTCAGAACCCTTATTTTATCATCCTCACTTTAATGTTCCCTTATCTCTTGTTTGTCCTGTTTGTCTGTCCTAATTAAATTGTAAGCTCTGTCGAGCAGGGACTGTCTCTTCATGTTCAAGTGTACAGTGCTGCGTACGTCTAGTAGCGCTATAGAAATGATAAGTAGTAGTAGTAGTAGTAGTAGTACAGTATGATCTGTGGAAAAAGATTCTGTCCTCTGAAAGCTGGTTATGTGAAGAGCAATTCTATAACAGGGTGCCCGATAGGAGCTTATTCTATAAAGGAAAGTATGTGGCTGCTTTTATAAAATATTAGTGTCATTGGGTATATATGCATGTTGGTACTTAGGTATCAGCATTTACATAGGCCATAGAGTTAGTATAAATGCTTGTGCCAAAGTGCTGTGAAATGGGTATATCTTTCAGTATTCTATAAGGCAAATAAGATATCAGCCCAGACTCCACCCATACATGTGCCTGCCTGTCAAATACGTGATATGCAAGATACCTGCGTATGTACAGAATAGCATTTAGGTAGAATACTGGCATATATGCTAGAATTCTAAACAACTGCATACATAACACACATGTAAATGCTAGTACCCAAATGTATTAAATTAGTCCTTTTTTATTTCTATTTATTTCAAATCTAAGCTTGACTATTGCAATGTTATCTTTGCTGGTTGCACTCAAACCTCCTTAAAGAAACTACAATCACTGTAGAACACAACTATTTGGCTTCTGTGTCATGCTAGAAAGTTCGATTAGGTCTTTCATTCTCTTAAGGATCATCTTTGGCTGCCAGTTCATTTTCAAATTCAGTATAAGATTCTTCTCCTAGACTTCAAAGCTTTTCGTCTTTGTTTCCCTCCCTAGCTTGCATCCCTTACCGACTCTCCCCTCTGTATTTTGCACTCTGAATGATCATTGCATGGTCTTACCTGGCCAAAACTAGCTCAACATAAACAAACCAGACAAAGTGCTTTTTTATTTTCTTGCACCTGCCACCTGGAATAACCTTCCTCTCGAAATTTGAGCTGAATTATCCCTTTCTAAATTTAAAGTTGCCCTTAAGACCTGGCTTTTTAGATAGGCCTTTGGTGCCCAATAGTGCGTTGGGTGCAGTGCACTGTAGACAGGTGGACCCAGGCCCATACTTCAACCTACCTGTTACACTTGTTGTGGAAACTGTGAGCCTTCCAAAACTCATCAGAAACCCACTGTATCCACATATAGGTGCCTCTTCACCAATAAGGGCTATTGTAGTGCAATGGGAGCAATGGTGAGATGAGTACCTGGGAGCATTTCTATGAAGTCCACAGCATTGCCCCCTAGGGTGCCCCATTGCTCTCCTGGGATGTCTTGGGGACCAGTCTGCTAAAAATGCTGGCCCCTCCTACATCCCAATAGCTTGATTTTGTGTGATCTTAATTTGTGCGCCTAAAAAGATAAATGCACAAATCACAAAACCTTGTTTCAAATGGTATTTTTGAAAAAAAAAAAAAGATGGCCTTTTTTTTTTTTTTTTTTTTGAAAATGGGTACATTTCCTATTTGGATTTGGTATGTTTAGTGCAAAAAGTCTGAATTAGACACATTTTCAAAAATGCCCCTCCATGTTTCCAACAGGCTTGCCTACATTCACAACCTCTTTATCTCTCCTACTCACATCTTCTTGCTCTGAGATTTGGCTTTCCTTTGAAAACTGCTTCAGTTGCTGACCTCCATCTTGAAAGTTACCTTTGCTTCCCTACATTTCACCTGGTTCACCGCAGCAGTGGTGTAAGGCTGTTATTTCCCTCCCCACTTCATGTAAGTTTCAACCCTTCTTCCACCTCAGCCTCACTCCTTTTCTTCTTTTGAAGTCCACTCCATTTGCTTATTCATTCCACTACCTCACTAGGTAGATGTTATTTATTAATCCCTGATAATTCCCCTCCTCCCTCCTTCTTTTCTCAATGACTTTGACTCCTGGCTTTTCTGCCTTCTTGAATCATCTTCCTCTTCCCTCATTCTTGTGGACTTTAACATTCATGCTTATGAAGTCCTGACTCATACTCCTCCAAGTTTCTTGCTTTAACCTCCAGTTATTTGCTCTATGCATGCTTACCAGCTTGGCCACTGTCTCATTCTGATCTTTTTCTCCAACTGTTGTCTCTCAAACTTCTCCACCTCAATTCTCCCCTTGTCTGACCAACATATAATAACTTTCACACATAAACATTCTCCTTCACTGTCTGGTCCAAATACCTCCAACACATTTAGGAATCTTCAGGTTCTTGACCCTTGTTCTTTTTTTCTTCATTGTTTCATCTTTCCTAGGGTTACCACATTTACCCTAAGAAAAAAGAGGACTCATGCCTACCCCTTGTCATTCCCCCATCCTTCCCCGTCCCTTGTCAGACTCCCATCCCAACCGCTGTCACTTTGACCCCCCCAAAAAAATATAGATTCCCTTTCTCCCCCCATGAATATCCCCTCCCCAATTTTCCAGCCTCCCTCAACCCACATGACTCCATTCACTACCCCTCCCTCCCTTCCCCTCCTGTGCCTCATTGCAGTGCCCTGGTGGTCTAGTGGCCTTTTTGGAGCAGGAAAGAGCTCCCTCGGCTGCAGACCTCTCATGCTCTCAGTGCCACTTCAAAATGGCTGCTGAGAGTTCAAGTAGTGACACTGCAAGACTCCCTTATATAATGTGAAGCTCTGCCCAGCGCATCCCAGGATGCACCGGGCAGGGCTGGGCAGTGCCATTTTCAAGGCGGCGCTGCTGGAAGAGGAGGGAGTGCACCTCCCTCCTCCAACATGGGTAGGGAGGCGGTAAACAGGGCCACTAGACCACCAGGTTTGGGGGAGTTTGATTTGTGGCTTACTGAGCCACCAGGGCTTTTGGAGGAATTGCAAGGGGGTTAGGGGGGCTGGAGACCCCTATATCTCCAGCACCCCTGAACTTGTGTTGGAGGGGGGGTTAGGGGACTGGAGGTCTGCCAGACCTTCAGCCCCCATGTTGCTGGCTGGGATGGGGGTTCAGTGGGGGCACAGGGCCATGCTGTTTGGGGTCTGGTGGTCCCAAGGACCTCCAGCCCCTGTATTTGAGAGGTCTGGGCTTTTCACAATCCAGACCTGTCAAACAAGTGTGGGAGGATTGTGCTTGAGCACATGCTCGGGCACAATCCTCCCACACTTTACCCTATGGTCAGAGATAATAGAATACATAAATTTGCTTGATATTATCTCTGATCATAGGGGCAGTAAAGCCCCGCGCTGTTCCAGTGCTATTTTTAGAGCACTGTTTTGAACAGCGAAGAGCTTTCGATCATTTGGGCATCTGATATTTGAGTGTGCAACTTATAGAATAGCAGTTAAGGGCAGTTACATGCATAACTGCTAATTGGTTCATATCACCAATTAAAGCTAATTATAGCTAATAATTGGCTATTAATTCCAATTAACAGTCAATTATTGAATTCAGTTACATGTGCAACAGACCTTATTCTATAACTTGTACGCATAAATTTGCATGCTAGTCAGAAATTTGATCATGCACATTTATAGAATTAGGGGGAATGCTTAAGGTGTGGTCCCATCATGGAGCAATACAAAGACATATATATATATTTAAATTTCCTTTCCTAATAATTCTTAATATTTTAATATTTCGTATGCTTTTTTTGGCTGCTGACGCACACTGACTGGAAGATTTGAACATTTTGCTCACAAAGACCCCTAAATCCTTTACCTGGGTGGTGACTCCTAATGTGGAACCCAGCATCGTGTAGCTATAATTTGATATATTCTTCCCTATGTGAATCACCTTGCATTTGTCTACATTAAATTTCATCTGCCATTCAGATGACTGGTCTTCTCGTCTCCCAAGGCCTTCCTGTAATTTCTCACAATCTGTATGCGATTTAACGACTTGAATCATTTTGTGTCATCAACAAATTTGATCACCTCTCTCATAGTTCCCACTTCCAGATCATTTAAACATATGTTTAAAAGCATCAGTCCCAATATAGATCCTTGTAGTACTCCACTAGTTGCATTCTTCCATTGAGAGAGTTGGCCATTTAATCCTGTTCTCTCTTTTCTATCTTTCAACCAGTTTCTAATCCACAACAGCTTATTGCCTTCTATTCCATTTCTCTTTCATTGCCTCAGGAGTCTCTCCTGAGGGAATTTGTCCAAGATTTTTTGAAAATCTAGGTACTTTATATCATCTCCTCACCTTCAGACTCACTTTCAGAAGATTATTGCTATTTTTGTTTTGTGATATTTATATGTACTTAACTGTTTGTTGGTTTGGCTTCCACATGAATATATAAGAAGAAGCTTTATTTTCTTGACTAGCAAATATAATACAAGCAGTAGCTGCTGCAGCAGTAGCAGCAGCAGCTGTAAATCACACACATTTTCATATTTAATCCCCTGTTAATTGGAAATTCTACCAATTAATTTATAACCTGAATTAATGAGCCAGTTATTTTGATGCTATTGACAAAGATAGAAGGTAGAAGAGAAGTGATAGCACAGATAAACAGGACATAAGATTATTTTCCAAATATCTGAGATTTTGTATTAAACAAATTAAGGCTATTTCATGTGAAAGGTATTCTGAAATGGAGCGATTTAGCTTAAATTGCGTCATCATAAAATGCTTTGACCATTTTAAAAAATGATTATTTTATAAATGATTCATTTTATGGCTAATGACCTGGAGTTAAGATATTCATGGCATAGAATTATATGATAATAGTTATAATTTGCATTTATATAACATTGTTTATCAAAACACAATCTAAATATGCCATGAAGTGAAGTAGCCAGCCTAGTGATTTTAGCAGTATACTGAGAAGCAAGGAAGCCAGCATCCAAATCCTGTTTCTCTAAGCGATGCTCCTTGTGACTTTGAGCAAGTAACTTAACCTTCTGTTGCCTCAGGGCTACATTTTCTAATGTGCATTATCTAACACAAGCTCCTTTATTCACTTAGAATTTGCATGAGTTGCATTAAGGCAGATTTGTAAACTGGCCTTTAGACTGTAAACCAGGAAGTAACCTGCGGTACATGAATTCAATTCATCTTGAGCTCCCAAGGAAAGCTCAAATCCAAAAAACTAAAATTCAATTCAATTCTCCATCCCACGGGACAGAATGATGTTGATATTGTTTGTCATCCATTGTAAGTGGACATCCCAAGACATGGAGTGGAGGAGTGGCCTAGTGGTTAGAGCACCAGTCGGGCAATCCAGAGGTGGCCGGTTCAAATCCCACTGCTGCTTCTTGTGATCTTGGGCAAGTCACTTAACCCTCCATTGGCTCAGGTACAAACTTAGATTGTGAGCCCTGGTGGGACAGAGAAATATACACCGTACCTGAATGTAACTCACCTTGAGCTACTACTGAAAAAGGTGTGAGTAAAATCTAAATAATAAATGGAGAGTAGGGCGCTAGTGACTTCCTGCATATATACTGGAAGAGTGCTCAGAATTAGGGGGTGTGCCTAAATGGAGGCACTTAAATGTGTGCAAATGTGAGCACTGAAGTGCAGCGGTTCTCCCAGTGTTCTGAGTGTGCAGTTGCATGCGCAGTCTCACATTAACATGACATAGGTAATGACATCATGCTTCTGCAGACAGACAGGAAAATAGTGGCAACTATTGGACAACTGGATTTCTCTGAGGCAGTCTACTGCTGGCCAGGCTTATGCTGCCCAGGGTAGCAAAAGGTCACAGGAGAGGCTCCACAGGTGCTTTCATTGCCAGGTTGCTGTACTTCAAGCAGAGGGATAGAACAGAGAGGAAGGTTCCAGTAGGGATATGCTAGGGAAATTACAGTGAGACTGTATGCAAGCTTGACAGATGATGGCACACGGGGATTGGAGTTCCAGATGGACCACAAATAGTGCACGTCAGCCATCTCACAGCTTTAATATAGAGCACTATGCCTAAGCATCTCTCCAAATCCACAAGAGACAAACATCAGAGTAATGTCTCCATGCCACAAAGCACTGACTGAGGCAGATGAAACCATCACAGGTGGAAAGAAGATACCTAACAGAAGGATCAACATGCAATCTGTATCAATAAGTAACTCTGGGGTACATATTTTTGACAGGTGGCCTCACCCATTCCCAGTTGTCTTAGCCAATCAGAATCCAGGATCTGGCTTAGCCTGCCCATTCGCTGCTCCCCCCCAGAAGTGATGTCATAACTCTATCCCAACCACACCCTTCATACATCCCATTAACCAGGATGGTGGCACCCATAGTGTCACTTCCTGTGATGTCACAAATCTAAGATGGCAGCAAGTATAGTATTCCATGTGATAGGAAATACTGTAAATCATTAGACACCACCCCGTACAGCCACAGAGCATGCACCGTTTGGTTCCTTTTATTTTTCTCAGCCCTCATGTGTTTTTACAGTTCACCGAGAGTGGAGGTCTCAGCCTTCCATTTGAGAATGGCACGTTATCGCTCAAGGGGAAATTTTGGAATTTCTGCTTCTGTCTGTTTTTAAGAACAGCATGCTGAATCCCTTTCCTCCTCCCCCCTCCTATGCAAAACAAAAAAAAACATCCATTCCCTCCTCTGTCCCCTCTGGTTCTTACAAACACCCTTCCTAATGAAAGACAAGTGCTTTTCATACACTCGTTTTATATGTTTATCTCACACTGTGCAGTAAAGAAATGCATTTTACAATTTTTCTCAGGGTTTGCACACTGAAGCTGTTTGATTTTAAAAGAATGCAAGCCTCTCACTATATGACTGTCTTTTTCAAACAGACTTTTAGCTGTGCGTTTTTAACTTCAGGCTGTTGAAACAACCTCATTATCTCTGTTTTCACTGTGCATGTGCGCACACACACACATTTACTTTTGCAAAAGTATATCTGTGCAGGCAAATCCCCCCCCCCCCCCAAAAAAAAAAATATTTTATAATATTTCTTTAGTTTTTACTTGCCTGGAAAGTATTTTATATGATTTTAAAGAATGCAAGTCCCACTAACAACTCATGCTATAGTAACTTGAAATGCTGAGAACAAACTGCTTCTTTTTCAAAAGCACAGGGCAAGGGTTTAGGCATGGGAAGGAACTATGATATAACTCCTGTGGCACCATTAAAGGGGCAGGACATGATCGGGAAGGGTGAGGCTTGGGAGAACAGTGGACATGAATTGGGCAGATAGTGGGAAGGGCTATGGCAGATCCTTGATTCTGATTGGCTGATGCAACCAGAAGTGGGTACGGCCACCTATCCAAAATATGCAAATAAGATTTGACAAAAGCTGATGAACCTTACTACTAAGGCTCACTGCATACTAAGTGCTGGGGAGGGAGGCTGAAATGGGATCACGTATGGTCATGGAAGGAAACAATGTACACTACATAATGTAGCACATATCTTAGGCCTACCCTTGCTATGACAGAAGATCAGGCAGCCACCTAGGCCATCTGTATTTGGTGTGCAGTAAGAAGCCTAAGCAATGACAAAAGAACCATAGCTTATGGAAGCCACATATACTAAAAGAACCATTTTCACATACTTGCCTTTTTTGCCTGCTCTGTAGACAACAAGGAGAGAAGCTTAAAGAGGTGGTGGTTAGACAAAAGGATAGCAAAGGGGGCTCGCCACCCATTTTCCAGATGTACCCTTGCAATTGTTACATATTGCCCATCTGCCACCACTGCAGCCTGCTCCTCAATCTCATATATATTGTGTATGTACAGACCACATTAGGGCAACAAACGCTGTGGCAGAGGTCCCAACACAGACCCCTGGGGAACCTCACTATTTACCGTTCTTCATTGAGAATATTGACCAATTAACCCTATTCTCTGTTTTCAATCCACAATAGTACACTACCTCCTATCCCATGACTCTCCAATTTCCTCTGGAGTCTTTCATGAGTTACTTTGTCAAATGCTTTTTGAAAATCCAGATACACAATATATACCGGTTCACCTTTATCTACATGTTTGTTCACCCTTCGAAAGAAATGTAATAGATTGATGAGGCGAGATCTCCCTTCACTAAATCCAGGTTAGCTTTATCACATTAATCCATGCTTTTGAATATGCTCAGTAATTTTGTTCTTAGTCTCTACCATTTTGCCTGGCACCAACATCAGGCTTACCGGTCTATAATTTCCTGGATCACCTCTGGAACCTTTTTAAAAATTGGCGTTACATTGGCCACCCTCCAATCTTCCGGTACCATGCTTGATTTTAAAGATAAATTACATATTACTAACAATAGTTCTGCAAGTTCATTTTTCAATTCTATCAGTATTCTGGGATGAATACCATCCAGTCCAGATGATTTGCTACTCTTCAGTTTGTCAAACTGCGCCACTACATCTTCCAGGTTTATAGAGATTTCATTCAGTTTCTCTGACTCATCAGCTTTGAATCTTTTCTGGCACTAATATCTCTCCCAAATTTTCCTTGGTGAAGACTGAAGCAAAGAATTAATTTAATCTCTCCACTATGGCTTTGTCTTCCCTGAGTGCCCCTCCTACCCCTTGGTCATCTAGCGGTCCAACTGATTCTTTTGCCGGCTTCTTGTTTTTAATATATTTAAAAACATTTTTACTATGTACTTTTGCCTCCAACACAATCTTTTTTTCAAAGTCCCTTGTTGCCTTCCTTATCAGCACATTGCATTTGAATTGCCATTCCTTATGCTGTTTCTTATTATTTTCAGTTGGATCCTTCTTCCATTTTCTGAAGGATTTTCTTTTAACTCTTTGCTTCCTTCACCTCACTTTTTAACCATGCCAGTTGCATGCACATTGGTTTACACATACACAAATGGTGCTCTCTTTCTGAAATAGTGTGCTTTATGCATGCATGCACAGTGATTTGCACATGCGCAATGGGTGCCCTCTTTCTGAAAGAGTATGCTTTATGCACGTGTATGCACAATGGTTTGCACATTCATAGTGGGTGCTCTCTTTGCAAATAGTATGTATTGTCTTGAAGGAGTGTTTTATCTTTATTGACAAACAATAAAACATTAATTTTCATGTTTTTTCTGTTCATTTATGTTTCATGGTTATATACAACGGTGAGATATATCGTCAAAATGAGATATATTGTTGACATTTCCCATATCGCCGTAAATGAATGCCCATCCCTAGTATGCCTCGCCTCACCCCATGCTTGGAATAAACTCCCTGAGCCCATACGCCAGACCCCCTCCCTGCCCATCTTCAAATCCTTACTCAAAGCCCACCTCTTCAATGTCACCTTCGGCACCTAACCACTATACCTCTACGCAAGAAAACTGGACTGCCCCAACTTGACATTTCGTCCTTTAGATTGTAACTCCTTTGAGCAGGGTCTGTCCTTATTTGTTAAACTGTACAGCGCTGCGTAACCCTAGTAGCGCTCTAGAAATGTTAAGTAGTAGTAGTAGTAGTACATGAGATTTCAAGGCTGTCTTCTTTAGAGAGATACACTTTTATATAGAGATAATCAATAGAAATAGAATAAAATAAAACAGAGTAAAGAAAATAAGATGATACCTTTTTTTATTAGATTAACAATGCATTTTTTGATTAGCTTTCGAAGGTAGCCCTTCTTCGTCAGATCATAAATAAACAAATTTTGACAAGTAACAGCACATATAAGTGAAACATCAAAGTATTTCAGTGACAGTCTGAAAGGAGGAGGGAGGGGTGGGTTAGGTGAGAGACAGGGAGGGCCTTGTGCAAAACACGTAGGGCCTGGACACAGCCATAAAGAGTCCTTAGCGGGAAAAGGCAAAAGTTATAGAAAGCTGGTCTCAAACAGCATTTGTAAAAACTTTCTGTTTGGACTTTGTTACAAAGTGAAGACGGAACACCCAATGCACCATTTAAAGAACTGCCATGGAAAAACACAGCCGATAAGCGCCTTCCAATGAAGAGACCCACATAATTGCAGTGGGAGTACTTTGTGACATTTTGATTTAAGAATTTTTGGACTAAAATAGAGAACTATTTGTTTAGGAACATACTGTGTTAATGAAGATGTACTAAACAACTTTGTAACATCAGAGGTTCTACTTTTGTTTAGAGAAACTGATCAGAAAGGAAGAGAAAAAATATCAAATCTATATTCTTTGATTAGTTTTTTTTATATATACCTTTTCAATTAGTTTCTTTAAATATCCAAGGAAAGGATAAATATTTTCAAATAAAAAAAAATAATAGGTAACTTGCATAAATGATTATTGGTAGTGACTAAGTTTCCATGTTCCAAAAAGAGAACACTTGTAGAACATGAGTGCGCACAAGAATTTGCAAAATATTTATGTCTAGTACCCAAGCAGTACATAACTTTAGATTAAGAACTTCTCGATACCCTGTCCTCACTTGGATTCTAGGGCTCTGTCCTTTCCTGGTTTTCTTCCTACCTCTCCCTCTGCACCTTTAGTGTTCACTCTGGTGGATCCTCTTCTACTTCTATCCCTCTGCCTGTCGGCGTACCTCAGGGTTCTGTTCTTGGTCCCCTCCTCTTTTTTATCTACACTTCTTCCCTTGGTTCATTAATCTCATCCCATGGCTTTTCCTACCATCTCTATGCTGATGACTCCCAAATCTACCTTTCCACCCCTGATATCTCACCTTGCATCGAAACCAAAGTTTCAGCGTGCTTGTCTGACATTGCTGCCTGGATGTCTCAACGCCACCTGAAATTAAATATGACCAAAACCGAGCTTCTCATTTTCCCCCCCAAACCCACCTCCCCACTCCCCCCATTTTCTATTTCTGTTGATGGCTCTCTCATTCTCCCTGTCTCCTCAGCTCGAAACCTTGGGGTCATCTTTGACTCTTCTCTCTCCTTCTCTGCTCATATCCAGCAGACCGCCAAGACCTGTCGTTTCTTTCTTTACAACATCCGTAAAATCCGCCCCTTTCTTTCCGAGCACTCTACCAAAACCCTCATCCACACCCTTGTCACCTCTCGTTTAGACTACTGCAATCTGCTTCTTGCTGGCCTCCCACTTAGTCACCTCTCCCCTCTCCAGTCGGTTCAAAAAAACTCTGCTGCCCGTCTCATCTTCCGCCAGGGTCGCTTTACTCATACTACCCCTCTCTCCTCAAGACCCTTCCACTGGCTCCCTATCCGTTTTCGCATCCTGTTCAAACTTCTTCTACTAACCTATAAATGTATTCACTCTGCTGCTCCCCAGTATCTCTCCACACTCATCCTTCCCTACACCCCTTCCCGTGCACTCCGCTCCATGGATAAATCCTTCTTATCTGTTCCCTTCTCCACTACTGCCAACTCCAGACTTCGCGCCTTCTGTCTCGCTGCACCCTACGCCTGGAATAAACTTCCTGAGCCCCTACATCTTGCCCCATCCTTGGCCACCTTTAAATCTAGACTGAAAGCCCACCTCTTTAACATTGCTTTTGAATCGTAACCACTTGTAACCACTCGCCTCCACCTACCCTCCTCTCTCCCTTCCCGTTCACATTAATTGATTTGATTTGCTTACTTTATTTATTTTTTGTCTATTAGATTGTAAGCTCTTTGAGCAGGGACTGTCTTTCTTCTATGTTTGTGCAGCGCTGCGTATGCCTTGTAGCGCTATAGAAATGCTAAATAGTAGTAGTAGTAGTAATTAAGAACAGAGGAGTGGCGGCTGAGTAGTAAAGTCCTAGCCCTTGTACCCTGGGGTTCCCATGTTCTCTGATCCCTGGGGGATTTTGCTAATAGCAAATATGCCAGCAAGCTGACAAGCTACACATGCTTAGTCTTTTCTTTGTGCCCATGGGTATTTGCCCTGAGAGTGCCTCTTTCATAGCAGTGATGGATTGTTTGTTATGGACCAATAAAATTTTTTCTAAGTGTCTGTGAAGTTGTACAGCACAAGCAGAATCCCTTTCAATGAGTCCAGACTCAATCTGTTCCTTTCTTTTGTTCACAGGTTTTGCATCAGTGAAAAAAAATGCGTTATACATTCACACTGTCAGAGAGAACTGCAAAGAAGTCCTGTGTGATCTTCACTTGTTCCATGTAAAATTCAATGGTTTTCTTTTATTTTTCAAAATCCTTGATCCATATTTGATGTGACACGAGTTTGTGGAACTCTTCATCCTCACTACAAGCTTTAATAGATTTTCATAGATTGTTGCATCGATCAAAGCACTTGACATCATCAACTGACGCGTCTTTCTCTACCTGATATTTGACACTGGTGTCCACATCAGTCCAATTTGATGTTTCACACAGAGTGATCCACATGAATCATGCAAAGTGATGAAGAGGTTCCATCAACATTGCTCAAGGAAAAGGTTTTGGTTCATTTTCAGATTTTTGGCTTCTTTCTCCTCATATTTAGACTTTATTTTATTCCACATACACACACATTCATGTTATTAAACTCTTTTAAACATGCATTAAAATGTTAACATATGAAATCAACTTTACAAATGTTAATTTGTACATAGACATACATAAATTGATGTTGAATAGACCGAGGGCCAATATTCAACAGGTGGAGATCAACGTTTTGGTAACCGCGGCTAGTAATAAACCCAGAAATTCAATGCCGGGTCATGTCCAGGCACCAGCACTGAATTTCCAGGCTTGCATTTGGTGGTTTGTGAGATAGGCGTCCTCGGTTTTAAGCATGTACCTCTTTGATAAGATGGAAGATAGTGTGAAAAAGAAGCCTATTTGCCTGTACTATAATGAAGAACAGTATCATCTTTTTCTTGAACCAGTAGCATTTGGTTAAAATGTGAATCTCTACAATATATTTTTTTTCTACTCTTCTTCCAGGTTGCCTGTGAATTTTAAGTTCTGTGAGAGGTTTCATCTGCTGCATTTTCCTATGGTTGTTTTTATCTCACAGCATTTATTTTCATCACTTGTTTCTTTGCTGAATAACTTTTAGTGGAGTCAAGACACGTTCAGCAGAGTTGTGGAAACAAGGGAACTTTACAGTGACCAGACTACAGCCAGCAGCACAGAAATGTGAACTGAAGAAATAATAACCTTATCTAAAAGGCTACACAATAATTGATTAATTCTGATGCCATTAGTAAGATTTAGGAAATTTTTGTACATTAGGAGCAGGGTGCTATTAGGCTTAAAAGTCTACATGGTGTCTAGAAAAAAGGAATCCCTTACATAGTTTCAAAATTCTTTGCAATTGTTTAAATATTGGACTTCATGACCACAATAGGCAGTCGCTTTTGCCAAACCTTGGTGATTTGTACTAGAAATTTCACAGGTTTATTGCCAAAATGATGAAATGTATATTTTCATAAGAGCAGGGACCTATGCTAGGGTCTACCTTGGAGGTCAGCACCCAAGAAAAAGGTTTGGTGTTGTAGACAATACATTGAAAATTTCTGCCCAGTGTGTGCAGTGGTGGTCAAAAAAAGCAAACAGGATGCTTGGAATTATTAGGAAAGGATTGGTAAATAAGACCAAGAATGCTAAAATGCTTCTGTGTTGCTGCTCCATGGTGTGACCTCACATTGAGTATTGTGTTCAGTTCTGGTCACCGTATCTCAAAAACGATATAGCAGAATTAGAAAAGGTTTAAAGCAGGAAGACCACAATGATAAAGGGGATGGAAATTCTCTTATATGAGGAAAGGATAAAGAGGTTAGGGATCTTCAGCTTAGACAAGAGATGGCTGAGGGGAGATATACATATGTACATAAGTAATGCCACACTGGGAAAAGATCAAGGGTCCATCGAGCCCAGCATCCTGTCTACGACAGCGGCCAATCCAGGCCAAGGGCACCTGGCAAGCTTCCCAAACGTACAAACATTCTATACATGTTATTCCTGGAATTGTGGATTTTTCCCAAATCCATTTAGTAGCGGTTTATGGACTTGTCCTTTAGGAAACCATCTAACCCCTTTTTAAACTCTGCCAAGCTAACCGCCTTCACCACGTTCTCCGGCAATGAATTCCAGATTTCAATTACGCGTTGGGTGAAGAAATATTTTCTCCGATTTGTTTTAAATTTACTACACTGTAGTTTCATCGCATGCCCCCTAGTCCTAGTATTTTTGGAAAGCGTGAACAGACGCTTCACATCCACCTGTTCCATTCCACTCATTATTTTATATACCTCTATCATGTCTTCCCTCGGCCATCTCTTCTCCAAGCTGAAAAGCCCTAGCCTCCTTAATCTTTCTTCATAGGGAAGTCGTCCCATCCCTGCTATCATTTTAGTCACCCTTCGCTGCACCTTTTCCAATTCCACTATATCTTTCTTGAGATGCGGCGACCAGAATTGAACACAATATGATTGAGGTGTACAAAATCTTGAGTGGTGTAGTAGAAGTGAATCAATTTTTTACCCTTTCCAAAATGTACTAAGACTAGGGGACACTCAATGATGTTACATGGAAATATTTGGAAAACAAACAGGAGGAAATATTTTTTACTCAACAAATAGTTAAGCTCTGGAACTCATTGTCGGATGATGTGGTAATGGTGGTTGGTGTATCTGGGTTTTAAAAAGATTTGGACAAGTTCCTGTTGGAAACAGGACCATTGATCTGACCCAGTATGGATATTTTTGTGTTTCAAAAATAGTGTTTTGGATGTTTTTGCAAGAAAAACATCTGCCACTTTGGGCCACTTTTTGGATGTTTTTCTGTTTCAAAAATGAGCCCCTTTATCATCATCATTTTCATTATCATCTGCATTAGAAGTAGTGATGTCTAATTCATCACTTCAGTCTTCATCTTTGTTATCATTGTCATGTTGTCCAATTACAGAGAAGGCTTTCTCAAAGTTGGAATCATTGTCTGTAGTTCTAACTACTTTTCATCTGATGGCAAACTCTATTTGAATATCTTCAAGAATTGGTGCAAGAACATCAAATGTGTAGCGGAACCCTTCAATCTTAAGGCTAGACAAGGAGACTTCCTCTTTAAGGACTTTATCAATCCAGTGGCCAGTCACCCCAATGCAAAATTTTCCATGGGATGACCAGCAGTCTGTTGTGGTAAAGACATGTCTGTGCATCAAGGATTGCAACCAGCTTCAACTTCATCTTCACTTCAAAGTGATCTAACTCATCACTATTCTGTTTGGCTGGAGACCAGTAATCGGTTGAATGAACAAAGGCAACTCCAGTGTTTTCATAGGTTGTATTACCTGAACAGCAACATTTTAAAATGATTCACTGTTTGCGTGATGAGGTTTGAAATAACAAAATCCTGCTCAAGGTTTTGCTGTTTAATTCAGTTTAGTGAGGAATTATCATTTGCATCTGGCTTCAGCTTATACTTTTTACTTTTAACAGCAAGTATCAGATGTAACTGAGTGAAAGTAGCAAAAATCGGCGAAATTACTTTATAAAAGCAACAAATGTTTTCTGTACTTCTTACAAGTAAAAAGTAACAGAATTTTTACTTAGTACAGTAACTAGTTACATTTACTTAGATACTATACAACACTTGTGTCAAAAGAAAACTCAACACATCAACAGCTATAAGTGATTAAATGCAGAGAAGTGGTGCTTAAATGATAGGATGCCGAATGTATAAGTATTTTTGAATATTGGTCCAAGAAGCATTTTTATGCTGTTTGCTGTGGAGGGGCATTTTCAATATGATGTCTGAGTCTGACTTCAGACATTTTGCTCAAAACGTCCAGAATCCAAATAGCAAATATAGCCATTTTCAAAACAGCAAAACATCCATCTTTTTGTTTTGAAAATGGCAACTTGCTAGATGTTTTTGTGTTCTGTGCATTTATATTTTTGATCCATTTTTGAAAAACAAAATGTCCAAGTGAAAAACACACAAAATCAAGGCACTGGGATGTAGGAAGAGCCAGCATTCCTACTAGACTGGCCACACAGATATCCAAGCAGAGCAATGGGCACCCTAAGGGGCACTGCGGTGGACTTCACCTAAAAACTCCAAAGTACACAAATCTCACCATTACTCCCTTATACTGTATAGTGAGCCCTCCAGAACCCACCAAAAACCTTCTATGCTCAACTGTACACCACTACAATAGCCCTTAAGTCTGCAAGTGTCACCTATATGTGGGTACAATAGGTTTTTGGTGGGTTTTGGAGGGCTCCCACTTTCCACCACAAGTATTGAGTGGTTTATGGGCCTGGATCCCCTTCTCCATAATGCATTGCACCAACCACTAAGCTATTCCAGGACCTATTTGCTGCTCTAATAGGAATGGCTATACAACATCTGAAGCTGTCATGGAGACTGGTATGTACTATTTCTTTTACATTTTGGGGGAGTGGGAGGAGGTCAGCGACCACAGGGGGAGTAAGGGGGGATCATTCCTTTATTTATCCAGTGGTCATCTGGTCAAATAGAGAACTTTTGGAGGCTTAGCTGTTATTAAAATAGGTGTAGCTCAAAAACGTCTTAGTTTAGTCCTGAACGTTTTTGTTTTGTTCCATTATAACTGAAAAATGACCAGGTCTTAGGGACACCCAAATCCTGCTCTTAACATGTCCCCTTGAGATTTGGATGAACTGCAGACAAACTGCAGAGAAAAACATCTGGAAAATGGGTTTTGAAAATACTGAGTTTGATGTTTGCATGAGAAAAATGGCCAAATGCTGCTTTATGCCACTGTTAAGAAATTTTTCTCTTTCAAAAATGAGCCCCATAGTATCTGCCATTTATTGTCATTATATTTGTTGAGTCGAGATCTGACAAGAAAATCTGGTTGTATTTCCTGCTCTAATGAAGTGAAAAAAAAATAAAGTTGGCCACACATATAGGATCAAATGTAAATATTCAGTGGTACCACACACTGTTTCAGACAGGCATTTGGGCAGTGCGTGGCCAGATAAGTCCCCAGTGCTAAAAATAAAAATTATTTCCTGTCAGACTGGAACTGGAGCATGCTGGGGGCAGCACTACTGCCATCTTCCGTTGTAGGCCAGCAACATAGCCAGATTGGCATGCAACACCACCACATTATCTCTACCACAACATTGTGAAAGGGCTCCTGCATATTATTTATTTATTTTGATTTTGCTCACACCTGTTTCAGTAGTAGCTCAAGGTAAGTTACGTTCAGGTACATTGGCTATTTCTCTGTTCCTGAAGGGCTCACAAAGGGCCTCTTTTACTAAGCCTCGTAGATGCCTACACGCGCCCAACGCATGCCAAATTGGAGTTACCGCCCAGTTTCCACATGGCCTTTGCAGTAACTTCAATTTTGGTGTTCGTCCGCTATGCATGTCTGAAAAATATTTTTTTATTTTCTTGCACACGTAGCAGCCGCCAAGTGGCTTCTGACACGTGTAGGTCATTACCGCCCTTTACCGCTATGGCTGGCGGTAGGTCTCAGACCCAAAATGGTATTCATCCCAGAGTACTGACAAAACTGAAAAATGAACTTGCGGAACTACTGTTAGAAATATGTAATTTATCCTTAAAATCAAGCGTGGTACCGGAAGATTGAAGGGTGGCCAATGTAACACCCATTTTTAAAAAAGGTCCCAGAGGAGATCCGGGAAATTATAGATCGGTGAATCTGACGTCGGTGCTGGGAAAAATGGTAGAGACTATTATAAAGAACAAAATGACAGTGCATATTCAAAAGCATGGATTAATGAGACAAAGAGGGGCTTAATTGAACATCGCTGGCCAAATAGATCGCCGGCGATCTATGTTGGCGGCGGCGCTACAGCTGGCCGGAACCATATTATCGAAAAAGATGGCCGGCCATTTTTATTTTTCAATAATACGGTTTAGCCCAGCCAAATGCCTTGGAGTTCGCCGGGTTTGAGATGGCCGGGTTTGTTTTTCAGTGATAATGGGAAAAAATGCCGGCCATTTCCAACTTGGCGAAATCCAAGGCATTTGGTCATGGGAGGAACCAGCATTTGTAGCGCACTGGTCCCCCTGACATGTCAGGACACCAGCTGGGTACCCTAGGGGCCAGTGCGGTGGACTGCAGAAAAACCTCCCACATGCATAGCTCCCTTACTTTGGGTGCTGAGCCCCCCAACCTCCCCATAACCCACTACCCACAAATGTACAACACTACCAAAGCTCTTAGGGGTGAAGAGGGCAACTACATGTGGGTACAGTGGGTTTTGGAGGGCTTCCATTACCAGCACAAGTATTACAGGTAGGGAGGGATGTGCCTGGGTCCGCCTGCCTTAAGTGCACTGCGGTACCCACTAAACGTGCTCCAGGGACCTGCATACATGCAGGCCTCTAGGACTTGTTGCTGCTGTATAACCTTGGCACACCAGGTGACACCTGAAGCCTAATCTCTTTGAAAAAGTCCTTTAATTGAATAAGCACGTTTACTCACAGTTAACTGCAGATCAGAGGTTCTGCCCCACTGGCAAAGAGTCTCCCTGGTACTGAGATTAGCAGTAGGTCAAAGCTGGTAGAATGGTGTACAATGCCCTCTTTCAGCCACATTCAAGTAATAACGTTCTCTAACGTGGGTAACACATGAAAGGGATCTAAAAGTGGCTTACAAAAATGGCCACTACCTCATGGACTACTGGAAACAAAACAGGGCACACTCTGACCCAGTTAGCAGGGGGGAAAAGCACCATGGGAGTAGAGCCCAGTACCCTACACCCACCACAATGCATTGCTAATGTGACTCTGCAGGGCACCTAACAGAAAAGGTGTCATACTCACCCGAGAGCCACATTGCAACCAGTGAAAGGCTGTCGGAGGATACAACACATTCTGCTGTCATGGAGGTGGGTACGGCATTTGAGGCTGGCAAAAAAGGTTTTTCGTTTTATTTTTTTAGTATGGGAGGGGGTTGGTGACCACTGGGGGAGTATGGGGAGGTCATCCCCCATTCCCTCCAGTGGTCATCTGGTCAGTTGGTGCACCTTTTTGAGGCTTGGTCGTGAAAATAAAAGGACCAAGTAAACCCGGCGATATACTGCTTATCGCTGTTTTTTTTTTCCATTATCGACGAAAGCTGGCCATCTGGTAGCCACGCCCATGCCCGCCCATGTCCCGCCTTCGCTTCGCCGCCGACATGCCCCTTTGAACTTTGGCCAGCAACACGACGGGAAAGCGGCGATGTTGCCAAAAAAGCGGCTTTCGATTATACCGATTTGGTCGCTTTTACGAGATCGCCAGCCATCTCCCGATTTATGTCGGAAAATGGCTGGCAATCACTTTCGAAAATAAGCTGGAAAGTCAACATGGATTTAGTGAAGGGAAATCTTGCCTCACCAATCTACTACATTTCTTTGAAGGGGTGAACAAACACGTGGATAAAGGTTAGCCGGTTGATATTATGTATCTGGATTTTCAAAAGGTGTTTGACAAAGTATCTCATGAAAGGATCCAGAAGAACTTGGAGAGTCATGGGATAGGAGGTAGTTTCCTATTGTGGATTAAAAACTGGTTAAAAGATAGAAAACAGAGAGGAGGGTTAAATGGTCAGTATTTTCAATGGAGAAAGGTAGTTAGTGGGGTTGCCCAGGGGTCTGTGCTGGGACCGCTGCTTTTTAACTTATTTATAAATGACCTAGAGATGGGAGTAACTAGTGAGGTAATTAAATTTGATAACGACACCAAGTTATTCAAAGTAGTTAAATTGCGGGAGGACTGGGCGTCTAAATGGTAGATGACGTTTTAATGTGAGCAAGTGCAAAGTGATGCATGTGGGAAAGAGGAACCCGAATTATAGCTACATTATGCAAGGTTCCACGTTAGGAGTCACAGACCAAGAAAGCGATCTAGGTGTCGTCATTGATGATACGTTGAAACCTTCTGCTCAGTGTGCTGCTGCGGCTAAGAAAGCAAATAGAATGTTAGGTGTTAGGAAAGGAATTGAAAACAAAAATGAGGATGTTATAATGCCTTTGTATCGCTCCATGGTGCGACTGTACCTTGAATATTGTGTTCAATTCTGGTTGCTGCATCTCAAAAAAGATATAGTGGAATTAGAAAAGGTGCAGAGAAGGGCAAAATGATAAAGACGATGGGACGACTTCCCTGTGAGGAAAGGCTAAAGCGGCTGGGGCTCTTCAGTTTGGAGAAAAGATGGCTGAGGGGAGATATGATAGAGGTCTATAAAATCATGAGTGGAGTGGAACGGGTAGACGTGAAGCGTCTGTTTATGCTTTCCAAAAATACTAGGACTAGGGAGCATGCGATGAAGCTACAAAGTAGTACATTTCAAACAAATCGTAAAAAATGTTTCTTCACTCAATGTGTAATTCAACTCTGGAACTCGTTGTGGTAAAGCAGAGTTTAAAAAAGGTTTGGACGGCTTCCTAAAGGAAAGGTCCATAGGCCATTATTAAATTGGACTTGGGGAAAATATTTTTGGGATAAGCAGCATAAAATGTTTTGTACTTTTTTTGGGATCTTGCTAGGCATTTGTACCCACAGGAAGAATGTCTCAAATGACAAAAACACTTGTGGCCCCCTTTACTAAGCCACGTAGGTGCTCAACATGCGCCAAATTGGAGTTACCACTCGGTTACCGCGTGGCCCTTGCAGTAATTTCAATTTTGGCGCGCACCTGCTACATGCGTCTAAAAATATTTTTTATTTTCTGGTGCGCATAGCGGACCCGTGCCAAGTAGCATCTGATATGTGTAGGTCATTACTGCCCAAATTCTTTACTGCTAGATCTATGGCTGGCTTTAAGGTCTCAGACCCAAAATGGACACACGGCAATTTTGATTTTGCCGCACGTCCATTTTCAGAAAAAAAAGAGGCCTTTATTACAGGCGCACTGAAAAATGGATTGGCGCATGCCCAAAACACTACTGCAAGCTATTTTTCAGTGCTCCTTTGTAAAAGGACCCCTATATGTCTTGATTGCTTTAAATGTTGAGGGGGGAAACAGAAATATTTAAGTTGTCAGCAGCTAGAATGGCAGGAAAATTCTGACTCTTTGATAGTAATATTACACCATATACTACATGCACAGGAGAAATAATATGATGGTAAATTTAGGTAAAATGAACTGCAGCTGCAGTAATAGAAAGAAAGCATGATTTGTTTTCTGAAAGGCTTGGTGAATAAAAATTTAGCACAATGGCAATCACTGGTATTTAGAGGCAGAACTTTATATATCTAGGCTGATGGATTAATGCTAGCTTGGGTAGAGGTGACTGAAAGTCACTTCCATTTGAAATGGGTTTGTTGGATGATGTGAAATGAGTTTTCTGACCTTAGTTCAGTCCCTTATGAACAGGTATCCACATCAGAGAAATGTTATCATGACTGAAGCAAGGTCACCTAAAGTTAGTTGCCAAACAATTTGGTGCCAAACAGGGACTGAATGACAGTGATCTGGGGCCTCGGACAATAAGAGTCCTGGGCCCTTAACCACCCATCTGACATACATTACTGGCTATTACTGGTTAAGGAAGAGAGGACCCCTACTCCTGTGGGCCCTCTGGCACTGCCCTATTGATAGTCCACCCCCTACCATTAAGCATCAATTTTATAACAAGTGGAACTGACATTAGAGAACACTAGTCTAAGTCTGTATTTACACAGATAACTTTAGGCAGTTAGGAATATAATGACACCTATTCTATAACATGTGTGTACAAGTCCTGGGCATGCCCTTGACCCACCTATACCTCTTCCCTGTCTATGCTATGGATTTCATGCACACATTTTATAGAAACTGAGGTCAGTTGCACACATAACTGCTAATTCGTGGCAATTAGAGCCAATTAAAACTACTTAGTGCCAGTTATTGCTAGTTAGCATCAATTATCAGCTCATTACTATATTATCTACGCAACTGACTCTTAATATGTAACTTGCACGTGCAACGCTGGGTGGTAAGCATAAATTTGGGCACCCAACTTTATAGAATTAGGGAGAAAGTATTTTTTGATTCCTTGTGTTCCAAGTTGAACTCTTAATTCCTCTCAACATCTTTTTATTGTTCCTTCACATCATCATATCTGGCTTGATGTCCTCGGACACGTCTGTTTCAGTGTCATCAGCTCTATGCTCTAGAACAATCTTCCATTTTCCCTCAGGAATGATCCCTCATTCCAGAATTTAAAAAAAAAATCCCTCAAATCCCACTATTTTCACAGAGGCCTTTCCACAAATTTGATTGGCTTAGCCCTCAGTGCAGGTGCCCAGTTTGTAGCAGATGGCACATCATCTTTTGTTCTCTCTACTCCCTCATATCCCCATACCAGTTATGGATTGTACTTTCATTTTCCTGTTGCATTTTCCTTTTGTTTCTGTTGCTGCTTTTAATTCTTGGCCCCTATTCACCTGTTCAGTACCCATGTCTGTTTTAATCATTCCCACGCTAACTCCCTAATCTCTTACTTGTCCTGTATGTCTGTCTTGAATAGATTGTAAGCTCTGTTGAACAAAGATTGTCTTCTACATGTTTGATGAACAGGACTGTGTACGTCTAGAAGCACCATAGAAACGATAAGTAGTAGGAGTAGTATTTAGTAGTGTGTGTGTGTGTGGGGGGGGGGGGGGGGGTTGGTCTGTTTGAAGTTGTTGCCCCATTGTATTAAATTGTAAACCGCTTAGATATCTTTAGATTTTTTAGTTTTTGAAAATTAGAACACATTGGTAATATTTTGATGTGCATGAGGTTTTTATAGGAGTTAGTTTTAAGACTGATTTACTCGGTTCTGAGATTTGTGAACATTTAGTAATAGGTGTTAAGTTAAGGTAACACTTGGGTGTTCAATTTTGAAAAATCTTTTTGATATTAAAAAAATATAAGAGAAGACCTATGATTGAGAAACCCATCCACCCTTAAAGGTGCTTATAAAGTGCCTTGCTTAGGTGAGTTTATTATCTCTGAGGTCATCTGTATACAAAATTGGAGTTATTAGCGTAAGGGGATCACCCAGAACTGTAATAAATCAATCTTCCTACTATAGTAGCTCTAGTAGTGTGCTTTGATATATAGATTATTATAGTTTGAATACTTATCAATAAGAATTAGAGACATTTTGATTTATTTGGTCTACATATAGCAGGCATATTTTTGGAATTATTTTTATAGGCACCCTGTTAAAATTACTTCTCACAAGTCTAAAGCTGAAAAGATCCTGGTACTTTCCCATGTGTTAAAATACTATGGGCCCCATTTAGTAAGCCGCACTAGAGGCGTGTAAGTGCTTTTAGCGTTCGCTAACCATTAGCGCGCTAACTGTGTAAGCACCCATAATATTCCTATGGGCACCTACACAGTTAGAACATGCTAATTTTGTGCACACGCTAAAACACTAGCACACCTTAGTAATCAGGTCCCTGATTATCATGCTTATCATCTGAACGTTTTATGTGAATGCTACATTTCTGCCAATCTGAAAAAGTGCATTCAATTGGAACAAACAAATGTACATGAATATAAACTGAATGAGTTAAGCAGGCTAACCAAAGATCTCAGACAAATAAACTGGGAGATAATCATTTGGTGGGCATTTCATGTATGAACCTAGAAAGTGTGATTTGTCAGTAGCTCTCTTTCCCTTCAGAGAGCTATTAAAGTTTTTAGGAGCAGAAAAAGAAATGCTTTTACAAAGCAAGACAATTTTGTAACCAACAGGAAGTCCCCAGTGTTGAAAAATTAATGCAATATTAAGAGGGAGAACATTGTGCCTCTCTACAGATGATGCATTTCAAAACGGAGAAAAACATAAAATTCAGTTTCAGAATGAGAAAAACTCTTTGGAAGTTGTGCTGTTCAACAAAAGAGTAACTCAGGGCTTGATTTCAACTTTGTATAAGCTGTTGCTAAGTGCAGATAATGAAATATCAGCTGTTGGAAAGCGAAAAAAAAATCTGAATACAACAATCCACAGAGGAGGACTGGTCACAGAAATGGGATAGAGCCAAGCACTCTGCCGTTTGCTCATTAATGATGGAAAATGCACATACAGTAATGATGTATTGGTACTTGACTCGATTACAATTAACAAAGATTGCTATTAATTGGCAAAAACAGTTGCTGGAGACAATAAGGTCAGGAGAGAATTTACACCCACATGTGTGGCAATGCCCCGCTCTTCAGATATCTTGTTCTACAATTATAGAAAACATTAAACAAATTATTTTTAATGGTCTGACTGTAGCCCCAGAAGCATGCATCTTGAGCCTGTCTGTCAAAGGAGTTTATCCATTCAAGAGCCAGCTAATTTCTCAAATACTGATATCAACCTGCGTGACAGTGGCTGTCAAACACAGGGGCACTCTAATTTCCACTGTCACTGACTGGCTGGTAAGCATATGGAGCATCTCCTCTGGAGAAACATGAAGACCAAGGGTCTTATGACCCAGCTAACAATTTTATATTTAAGGCCTGATGAATGAGATGAGGACAGTCCTTTCACAGCTTTCTGGCTGTTTAATGTGGGGGACAGGAACATCCTGAGCCAGTATCATATCCTGTGTGACGCACCCTCTAGCATCCCTGCCCTGCCAATGGCACCACAGCCAGTTCAGGGCAGACAGTGGATGGGAAGCAATTTTTACCCCTCCCCCTGGCTCCCTTGTGCCCTGTGTAGCTACACCACTTGCTCAACCCTGCCCTCAGGTTGGTCATAATGATCCTGCTATAGACACAAAACTGTTTCAATTCTGACCATAGTGGGAGGATTTAATATTCCTTAAAAAAAAGTTTTACACGATACTAAGATAACTCAAACATATCATCACCATGGAAAGCAGATTGCATAGTACCACAAGGATCACCACTATCACTGATCCTCTTCAACCTAATGATGACCCCACTAGCCAAGTCGTTATCCAACCAAGGCCTTAACCCCTTCATCTATGCAGACGATGTCACAATATACATTCCTTACAAATCTAAACTGACAGAAATCGCCAACGAAATCAAGATCAGCTTGAACATCATAGACTCTTGGGCAAATGCATGTCAACTAAAATTCAACAAAGAAAAAACACACTGTCTTATCCTCTCATCCCAACACAGCGCGGATAACCCCACAATTATCAACACCCCAGATTACACCCTCCCTATCTCAGACAGCCTGAAAATCCTTGGTGTTACATTGGACCGCAACCTAACACTAGAGAGTCAAGTGACATCCACAACAAAAAAAATGGTTCCACTCAATGTGGAAACTTAAACGCATGAAACAACTCTTCCCAAGGGAAACTTTTCGCAACCTGATACAATCAATGGTACTAAGCCATGTAGACTACTGCAATGGAATTTATGCGGGATGCAAAGAACAAACATTAAAGAAACTTCAGACTGCTCAAAACATGGCAGCTAGGCTTATCTTCGGAAAAACGCGATTTGAAAGCACAAAACCCCTCTGCGAAAAACTACACTGGCTCCCAATCAAAGAACACATTGCTTTCAACATCTGCACTCTGGTTCACAAAATTATCTACGGTGAAGCCCTGGAATACATGACAGACTTGATCGACCTACCAACTAGAAACACATCCGAATCAACACGGACGTACCTAAATCTGCACTACCCAAGCTGCAAAGGACTCAAATACAAATCAACTTACACATCCAGCTTCTCCTACATAAGCACACAACTGTAGAATGCATTACCAAAAGCCTTGAAAACTACATACGACCACATAAACTTCCGGAAAACACTAATAACTAACCTGTTTAAAAAGGCATACCCTACCAATCCAACATAAATGCCTGATCTCTGCAACACATCAAAACTAAAGTACGTAATGGACATAACACAACTCTTCCGTTGTACGATTCCCTAATGTGGCTGTACCACATGAACTTTATCTTACCACAACATCACTTTGTATTTGTTTACACCGGAATCTGCAAATGCCTCTCCGGTACTATGTAAGCCACATTGAGCCTACAAATAAGTGGGAAAATGTGGGATACAAATGTAACAAATAAATAAATAAATAAACATCAGGTCTGCCAACTTGTTAATGTTATACTGATTAGAATCAGCAATGTGACTGTATAAGACCTTATGAAGAATAAATATTTTTGGCTGAATGGCTAAAGGACCTCTGCTAGCTCAGGTATACAAGGTCATTGGGGGGGGGGGGGGGGGAGAGAGAGCGGCACAGACACTAACCTTTAAATTCTATACATGGCACCCAGATTTGCGCACCCAAATTTAGGCACACTCAGAAATATGTGCAACATGTTAATTGAATAACAAGCTCAGAACCCTCAATAACTGGGTGCTAACAACCAATTTTTGAAGTTAATTGACACCCATTAGAATTTGCACAAACATCTGGCTGCGCATTGTTCTATAAGACAGTGTGCCTAACTCCCATGGAGGGGCATAATAGAACGCGAACGCCTATTTCCATGGGCGTCTATGTCCGAAAACGAGTACGTGAAGAGGCGGGGCAGACCGTATTTTCGAAAAAATGGACGTTTTTCAGCTGGGCGTTTGTTTTTTTTAGCGATAATGGAAACTAAAAATGCCCAGCTCAAAAACGTCCTAATCTGAGCCATTTGGTCATGGGAGGGGCCACGATTCATAGTACACTCGCCCCCCTGACATGCCAGAACACCAACTGGGAACCCTAGAGGTCAGTACGGTGGACTTCAGACTACGCTCCCACATGCATAGCTCCCTTACCATGGGTGCTGAGCACCCAACCCCCTCCCCCAAAACCCACTACCCACAAATGTACAACACTACCATAGCTCTTAGGGGTGAAGGGGGCACCTACATGTGGGTACAGTGGGTTTTGGAGACCTCCCATTTACCAGCACAAGTGTTACAGGTAAGGGGGGATGGGCCTGGGTCCACATGGCTGAAGTGCACTGCGGTACCCACTAAACGTGCTCCAGGGACCTGCATACACGCAGGCCTCTAGGACTTGTTGCTGCTATATAACATTGGCACACCAGTTGACACCTGAAGACTAATCTCTCCGAAAACGTCCTTTATTGGAATAAGCACGCTTACTCACAGTTAACTGCAGATCAGAGGTTGTGCCCCACTGGCAACGAGTCTCCCTGGTACTGAGATTAGCAGTAGGTCAGAGTTGGCAGAATGGTGTACAATGCCCTCTTTCAGCCACATTCAAGGTAAGAACTAAGTTCTGTAACGTGGCTAACACGTGAAAGGGATCTAAAACTGGCTTACAAAAATGGCCACTACCTCATGGACTACCGGAAATAAAACAGGGCACACTCTGACCCAGTAAGCAAGAGGAAAAGCACCATGGGAGTAGAGCCTACCAACTACCAACATCGTGAGCATTTGCCACAAGCTAGTGGAATCAAGGAGCCCAATATCCTACACCCACCATAATGCATTGCTGATGTGACTCTGCAGTGCGCATAACAGAAAAGGTGTCACACTCACCCGAGAGCCACATCAGAACCAGGGAAAGGCTGTCACAGGATAGAACACATTCTGCTGTCATGGAAGTGGGTACGGCATTTGAGGCTGGCATAGAGGCTGGAAAAAAAAGTTTTTAAAGTGGGTTTTTTTGGTGGGAGGGGGTTAGTGACCACTGGGGAAGTCCGGGGAGGTCATCCCCGATTCCCTCCAGTAATCATTTGGTCAGTTGGGGCACTTTTTTGGGACCTGTTCGTGAAAAAAAAAGGGTCCAAAAAACATGACCCCAAATCGTGGTAAAAACGCCTTTTTTTTTCCGATTATCAGCTAAAGACGCCCATCTCTCCTCAGCTGCTGCTGTCATGGAGGTGGGTATGGCATTTGAGGCTGGCATAGAGGCTGGAAAAAAAAGTTTTTAAAGTGGGGTTTTTTTGGTGGGAGGGGGTTAGTGACCACTGGGGGAGTCCGGGGAGGTCATCCCCGATTCCCTCCAGTAGTCATCTGGTCAGTTGGGGCACTTTTTTGGGACCTGTTCATGAAAAAAAAGGGTCCAAAAAACATGACCCAAAATCACGGTAAAAACACCTTTTTTTTCCGATTATCAGCTAAAGACGCCCATCTCTCCTCAGCCGATAACCATGCCCCAGTTCCGCCTTCACCATGCTTCCGACACGCCCCCATGAATTTTACCCGTTTCCACGATGGATTGCAGTTGGAAACGCCCAAAATCGGCTTTCGATTATACTGATTTGGGCGCCCACGGGAGAAAGACGCCCATCTCCTGATTTGGGTCGCAATATAGGCGTTTTTCTCTTTTGATTATAAGCAGGATAGTGTGTATTTCACAAGGAGGAGTGGCCATGGGAGAGGCATGAAAGTGTCAGTGGCAATCCAAAAAGTTGTGCGTGTAGTTATAGAATATTGGGTCAGTGTGCCCAACTTGGATGTCAGCATTTACACCAGGTTTCAGTAGGAGAAAGCCTACTGCTTAAATTTTGGGTGCAGGAATCACACTCAGGGGCCCTTTTACTAAGCAGCAGTAAACCCACCCTGGGCTTACCGTGCGCCAATCCAGAACTACTGCCGGGCTACTGAGGAGCCAGGCGGTAGTTCCCATCCCCAGCAAGCGCCATTTCCAGTGCTACAAAAATGTGATCTATTTTTGTAGTACCAGAAATTAACCGGCGGTAATCGGGCAGTGCAGATTACCGCCAAGTTAGCGCAGAAGCCCTTACTGCCATCTCAATGGGTGGCGGTAAGAGATCCCCCCCTGAAATGGCTGCA
This sequence comes from Microcaecilia unicolor, assembly GCF_901765095.1. Classification (NCBI taxonomy): domain Eukaryota; kingdom Metazoa; phylum Chordata; class Amphibia; order Gymnophiona; family Siphonopidae; genus Microcaecilia; species Microcaecilia unicolor. The sequence goes on from NC_044032.1 coordinate 599,155,573, forward strand.
CGGTAAGTGTTTCACTTACCGCATGGCCATTTCTTTTCCTAGAAAAAGACAGCCTTTCACCCATTGCGGTAAAAGGGGGCCTCCTTTTACCACAGGCATACCCCCAATAGTTACTGCATATAGAGGCCCTTTTACAAAGCCACAGGAGGGCTAATGCATGGGTAGCGTGTGCCAAATTGGCACTACTACCGGGATAGCGCCTGCACCTGGTGGGAATTCTGAGTTTGGTGCGTCCTAGTTTTAATTTTTGCACAATCCCATTTCCCGGACCATCAATAAATGGTCTTTTCCCCAGCCACAGTAAAAAGAGGCCCAGCGTGTGCCAAAAAGATGCCCCCACGCTACCTCAGGCCACTTTTTAGCTACTGCGGTAACTACACAATCTAATTCACTTTAGTAAAAGGACCTCAGTGTCTCTTACCAACTGGTCTGCACTCAGGATTTTCAGGTACTATAAAGGGGGGGGGGGGGCAAGGGAGGATCCCATTTCCCCAAAGGAGTACCTTGTTTATTAGAGAGTAGTGGAGAAAGAAACTCCTAGGCTGTGATGCATGCTGATTTTGCCAGTATTGATATTTACACACTGATTTCTAAATTGAATTTCTGGACTGTGTATCCCTGTTTTATTTGCACTGGGAATGAACTAGGAGCAAGTGCACATTGCTTGTACTAATTTCTAATACTGTCATCAAGTATCCCTGTAAAGGTTTCATTTTTGAACAACCCCAAACTGGTGTGTTTTATGCTTTCTTTACACCAAGAATTGTGCCATACAAACCTCAGAAGATGAGGGTCCAAAAGACAATTCACTTTTCCTTTTCATGAAGAACCCAGGGAGGATGCATGGGAAATCAGGTTTCTTCACCTATCCTGAATATACCCCTCAATTTTGCTAGCCAGGCAAAAAGAGATTACATAAACAACAGTACAGTTTCCCCTGGAAACCCAAATTTGGGTGCAGATTCCACATCCTGGGAAGAATAATCCGAATAATAGTTACCCGATGCCGGGGTCCATTTTAGGAGTCAGCATTCAAGAAAAAGATCTAGATGTCGTTGTAGACAATACGCTGAAATCTTCTGCCCAGTGTGTAGCAGCGGCCAAAAAATCAAACATGATGTTAGGAATTATTAGGAGAGGATGTAAAATAAAACCATAATAATGCCTCTGTACCACTCCATGGTGCAACCTCACCTTGAGTATTGTGTTGAATTCTGGTTGCCGTATCTCAAAAAAGAAATAGCAGAATTAGAAATGGTTCAAAGAAGAGTGACCAAAAAGATAGAGAGAATGGAACTGCTCCCATATAAGGAAAGGCTGAAGAGGTTTGGGCTCTTCAACTTGGAAAACAGACAGGTGAGGGCAAATATGATTGAGGTCTACAAACTCCTGAGTGATTTTTCACTCATTGAAAAATCTACAAAGACCAGGGGACACCCAATGAAATTGTAATGAAATACTGGGACCGACCGGGATCCACCCCAGAATATTGAGGGAGCTCAGAGAGGTCCTGGCGGGTCCTCTTAAAGATTTGTTTAATAAATCCTTGGAGACTGGAGAGGTTCCGAGGGACTGGAGAACGGCGGAGGTGGTACCTATATTTGTGAGTGACATTGCCGAAGGGTTAGAAGGTAAAGTTTGCCTATTTGCGGATGATACTAAGATTTGCAACAGAGTGGACTCCCGGGAGGGAGTGGAAAGCATGAAAAGGGATCTGAGGAAGCTAGAAGAATGGTCTGAGGTTTGGCAATTAAAATTCAATGCGAAAAATGCAAAGTGATGCATTTAGGGAGTAGAAACCCACGAGAGACGTATTGTTAGGCGGGGAGAGTCTGATAGGTACTGAGGGGGAGAGGGATCTTGGGGTGATAGTATCCGAGGATCTGAAGGCGACGAAACAGTATGACAAGGCGGTGGCCGTAGCGAGAAGGTTGCTAGGCTGTATAGAGAGAGGTGTGATCAGCAGAAGAAAGGAAGTGTTGATGCCCCTGTACAAGTCGTTGGTGAGGCCCCACCTGGAGTATTGTGTTCAGTTTTGGAGGCCGTACCTTGCGAAGGATGTTAAAAAAATGGAAGCGGTGCAAAGAAAAGCTACGAGAATGGTATGGGATTTGCGTTCCAAGACGTATGACCAAAGACTTGCTGACCTGAACATGTATACCCTGGAGGAAAGGAGGAACAGGGGTGATATGATACAGACGTTCAAATACTTGAAAGGTATTAATCCGCAAAAAAATCTTTTCCGGAGATGGGAAGGCAGTAGAACGAGAGGACATGAAATGAGATTGAAGGGGGGTAGACTCAAAAAAGATGTCAGGAAGTATTTTTTCACGGAGAGGGTGGTGGATGCTTGGAATGCCCTCCCGCGGGAGGTGGTGGAGATGAAAACGGTAACGGAATTCAAACATGCGTGGGATATGCATAAAGGAATCCTGTGCAGCAGGAATGGATCCTCAGAAGCTTAGCTGAAATTGGGTGGCGGAGCAGGTGGGGGGAAGAGGGGTAGGTGGTTGGGAGGCTAGGATAGGGGAGGGCAGACTTATACGGTCTGTACCAGAGCCAGTGATGGGAGACGGGACTGGTGGTTGGGAGGCGGGAAATACTTCTGGGCAGACTTATACGGTCTGTGCCCTGAAAAAGACAGGTACAAATTCAAGATATGAGTTTATCTAGGGCAGACTAGATGGACCATGCAGGTCTTTTTCTGCCGTCATCTACTATGTTACTATGTTACTTTAAAATCAAATAGGAGGACATTTTTTTCACTCAAGAAATAGTTAAGATCTGGAATTCATTGCCAGAGGACGTGGTAATGGCAGTTAGCATATTTGGGTTTAAAAAGGGTTTGGACAATTGTCTGGAGGAAAAGTCCATAGTCTGCTATTGAGATGCACATGGGGGAAGCCGCTGCTTGCCCTGGGATTGGTAGCAGTGGCGTTCCTAGGGGGGGGGCGGTGGGTGCAGTCCGCCCTGGGTGCATGCTGCTGGGGGGTTGGTGCCGCACACGCCTGTCCTTCTTTCGTTCCATGCTCCTTCTGCCCCGGAACAGGTTAGCATGGAACGAAGGAAGGACAAGCGCGCGGCACCTCCCCAGCGGCGTGCACCTGGGGGGGGGTTCTTTCACGGGGGAGGTCACGCTGCATCCGGGGGGGTGCTGCACCCGGGGGGTGGGGCGCATCGGCGATCCACCCCGGGTGTCAGCCCCCCTAGGAACACCACTGATTGGTAGCATGGAATGGTGCTACTAATTGGGTTTCTGCCAGGTACATGTGACCTGGATTGTCCACTGCTGGAAGCAGGATACTGAGCTAGATAGACCATTGGTCTGACTCAGTATGGATATTCTTAAGTTGTTATGTTCTCAGTGCCTAACTTTGAGTGCTATTTATAAAATTCCATCTGTATGCATAGATCCTGGAAATATGTCATTGACTCAGAATGCTGGTTACTGTGCTGATAGTGACATGCTATTTTAAATATCCTCAAAATGTGTGAAACATGCAATTTGCTAACCAAATGGCTAACATAGACTATTGGGGGGGGGGGGGGGGGCCCTACAATAAAAAAAGTTTAAATAAACAAGGTCTCAAAGCTCAGAGAGAATCGGTCTGACCAAATGTGTCAGTTTTCCCAAAGAAATTCCTAGATATTATCATTGGCCTCAATAAATCATCAAACTCCAGAAAAAAGAGAGCAACCAAAAAACTTTCAAAAACAGAGAAAAAAGTTGCTCACCAAAAAAACCTGAAAAAGTAGCCAAAACTCACACAGTCTGTTTTAGTCATGAAAAAAACAAAAAGTCCCACATCAAATCCCCATTAAACCAGTGGCGTAGGAAGGGGGGGCGGTGGGGCTGTCCGTCCCGGGTGCATGCTGCTGGGGGGGGGGGTGTCATCTCCGCTTGTTCACTGCTCTCTCTGCCCCGGAACAGGTTACTTCCTGTTCCGGGGCAGAGAGAGCAGGGGAACCAACGGAGCCGACGCAGCTCCCAGCAACTGCACTCGGGGCGGAGCGGTCCTCCCGCCCACCCCCTTGGTAAGACTGCGCTCAAGGGGGGGGTTGCGCGCTCTGGGAGGGGGTGCATTCGCGCTCGGGGGGGGGGCGCCGTGCTGCATCCGGGGGGGGGGGCGCAGCTGCGAACTGCCCTGGGTGTCAGCTGCCCTCGCTACGGTTCTGCATTAAACCCAATAAATACCACTGGTGGTTCATGAATAATATCAAAATACAGTTCCATAGATACTTAGCTTGACTGAAGAGGTATCCTGTCCCCATATCGGATCTTCAAAATCGCTACTGCTCTAGTGCTTATGACAGCTTTCTTCCTGTGCTGTAATGCATAAATATATTCCAGTTGTCCACAACCATATCCCAGCTGGAATATGTTTATGCATGATAGCACTAGAAGAGTCCTCTCTTATGCACTGGAGCAGTAGTGATTTTATTTCTTTAACAATATTCCAACTCACATTGGTTCATTGTGGCTTACATTAGTTAACAGGGATGTTAACAGACCATATAAAGCATATTCAGTATGGAGTGCTGAATGATACTAAGGGTAGCTTCCAAAAGGACGGGGCATAACGAGTCAAATGATAAAGTATACAATGGGAACTGAGAGAACAACGATTGATCCAGGTTATCATGAGATTATATGTAGTCCTCATAGCAGAATTTTCTGAAGAAAAATGCTTTGAGGTATTTGCAAAAGTTGAGGTATTGACCTATGCACCTTAAGTTTTTTGGTAGGGTGTCCTATAGTTTTGTCCCTTGGTATGAGAAACCTGCTGAGAAAATGGTCTTGTATATTAGTTTCTGGCATTTTGGGTAGTGAAGGTTCAGGTATGTGCGGGCTCCAGCTTTTACGTTCCTGAGTGGAAGGTCAATTAGGTCTTTCATATAGGCTGGGCCATACCAAAGCTTATTTGGTAGACCTGGGTGCATATTTTGAATGAGATGCGATCCTTAATAGGGAGCCAGTGGATGATTTTCTTGGTATTAATCTTGCTGTTGTGTTCAGTGTGGTTTGAGGTTTTTTTCAAGATTTCTTCTTTACAGCCAACATATATTCCGTTGCAGTAGTCCATGTGTGTTAGGACCATTGACTGTACTAGCATGTGAAAAAGTTCCTTATCCTTCTTAGTTTCCAAAGAATTTGGAACATCCCGGTTGTCACAGCTGCTGTCTGATTTTCGAAGGTGAGCTTTTGATCTAGCATGATCCCTAGGATCTTTAGATTACTTGAGATTGGGTAGTTGGTTCCATCTCAGTGCTAGAATAGGTGTCTTTGCAATATTGGGAAGTGAGCACGAGAAACTGTGCTTTTCCCTTGTTCATTTTAAATTTGAAGGTGGCTGCCCAGACTTCCAGCAATTTGATCGCTTGACTAATCTTTCCTTATATTTCATTCAGGTTATTTTCAAAGGGAATGTAAACGGAAACATAATTTGCTTAGATGAAAGGATGAAAACCTTGCAGTGTTAGGAGTTTCGCCAGTGGGATCATCAATATGTTGAAAAGTGTTGGTGAGATGGGGGGGATCCTCAAGGAAACCTGCAGGCTGCTTTCCAGGGTACCAACAGTTTTTGGTTCATCTTTACTTAATATATTCTGGCTGTTAGGAAGCCCTTGAACCAGCTGAGGACTTCACCACCGATTCCAATTTCATCTAGAATTTGGTGATCTATCATGTCAAATGCTGAAGACATGTCGAATTGTGATAGTATTATCTTTTTCCCTTTGCTTAACTCCTTCCTGAAATTTGCCAGCAGTGTTATCAGGACAATTCAGCTCTAAACTGGGGTCTGAATCCTGATTGTGACTCATGTAGAATTGTGTGACAGGTTAGGTAATCCATTAATTGCTCTGCAACAATCCCTTCTGTGAGCTTGGCTATTAATGGATTGATGATCCAGTATGGGGACAGGATGCCTCTTCAGTCAAGGTAAGTATCTGTGGAACTGTAGTGTGATATAATTTGTGAATTACTAGATGTATTTATTGGGACTAAAGGGGATTTGATATGGGGATTTTTCATTTTTTGATGACTAAAACAGATTGTGTGGATTTTGGCTATTTTTCTCCATTTTTTTTGTGAGGAACTTTTTTCTCCATTTTTTAGGAGTTTTTCTGTTGCTCCCTTTTTTAAAGAAGTTTGATGATTTATTGAGGCCAGTGATAATATCTGGGAATTCCTTTGGGAAAACTGAAACATTTGATCAGTCTGATGCTCTCTAGCTTTGAGGTCTTATTTAAATTTTGAGATTTTTGTAGTCCCCCACGGTCTGTGTTAGCCATGTTCCCTGTTTACTAAGCTGCGCTAGTGGCTGCTGTATGCTAATGCTGACATAGTCCATTCACTTTGAATGGGCTGTGTCGGCATTGCCGTGCAGCTTAATAAAAAGCGGAGTTGTTAGCAAATTGCATATGTCATGCAGAAGTGGAGGAGTAGCCTAGTGGTTAGAATACCAGCCTTGACATCCACAGGTGCCCAGTTCAAATCCCACTGCTGCTCCCTGTGATTCTTGGTAAGTCACTTAATTCTCCATTACCTCAGATACAAAATTAGATCATGAGCCCTCCAGCAACAGGGAAATACCCAGCATACCTGAATATAATATACTGACCTACTACTGAAAAGGTATGAGCAAAATCCAAATAAATGAGTTTGTTACCCCTTGTGTATTTTTATGCTATTTTACATAGCATATTCAGGGTCATTTTGTATTTATTATCAGAATACATTTCTGAATACCACAACTACTTCTATTATTGCCATTCTGATGTCAGTAATTCATGTGGTGTCATTTTCCAGAAAGTATGTGGTTGGATATTCCTAAAATTGTACAGCCTGATCCATTTAAAGAACAGATTTGTGTTCCATAAAATACCTTACATTGAAAACCGAATCAACAGCTGTGAAATTAAATGTCTCCTTTTTCATGCGTGTCCATCATTCCAACTAGCATACAAATTGTTTGAATGAAAAAAAAAAATAAGTTCATCCATGTAATTCTGTAGGGCCAGGGAATTAAGATGTTTTAAAAAAGTTGTCTAAGCATTAAAGAATGACATCCACTCTTGGGCTGGGAAGGAAAAAAAAAAAACACTTGCATGAATTTCATTTCATTTACTTGAGAGAAGGAACAGCCATAACAGCCAGCTCTGTGGGTGCTATGAGTGTTTGTGCACCTCCAATATTGAACAGAGTCTTGGACTATGTCCAGGGAAAGGTGATTTCTCTTGGATTAAACACCCCTAATAATTTAGAAAAGTTGGCTCCTATGGGCACAGCCGTTAGTTAGAGCAGACCCATACAACTGCATTTCAAGAGGTACAGGGTGCACTGTAAAACTGAAATCGATGTTTAAATTGCTCTGCTCCTTTAACGCTTTGCTGAGTCTGCCTCTGGAATTGCTGCCTCACAATTGGAAGCTACAGCATAGGGTTAACTTTTTACAACCAGCTACAGACAGGCACACAGCAATTTGCTGCTTTTTTTTTTTTTAACACTTCCCTCACTGCTGCTCCTTACACCAGAGAGTCACTCCGTCAGATTAAAGGCAGAGAGCCTGCACAGCAAGCCTCCAGTGCGTTGGGAGGGAGGAGATCTGCCTCCAAAACAGGGCACTTTAAACCTTTCTGCCTTCTGCTGATTTCCCGAGTCAGCACGAGGTAACGTCTCAGGGGGCGCTCAGTGGGCTCCCGGGGCATCAGCCGGCGAACAAAAGCAGAAGCGGCAGCCGCTGCAAATGTGGGCGCCTGTAACCATTAAGGGAAGCGATCGCTAATAAGGGCCTGCGAGACCCAGGTTTCCTTGGTTTCCATGACAGTTATTAGGTACCATAGAAATTGAATTGTCTCCCACAATGCTCTTGGGGGGGAGGGAGGGAGGGGGAGCTGTTGCTTCACCGATGGAGCAGAGTGCTTAGGATTTGCGCTGGTGCTTCTCTCCGAATGCAAAACTATGGGGGGTCATGATGTCCTCTTATGCCCCCCCCCCCCCCAGCTTTCTCCAAATTTGGCACGGTTTGCTTTGTTCGTCGAAGAGCCAGTCTTCTTTTTTTTTTTCCTACCCAGGCTCTGAAATATTTTCTGCTATTGTGATTATTTTTTAAAAATTTAGAGCCTGAGGGAGGAGGGAGGCACAGCCAAGGATATGAACAGTTATACAGGTGGGCTACAAGGAGGAGTGAAGATTCGAGGCGACCAATCAGAACCTGGCTACCTGCAGCACTGTCAGGATGCCGCTGCAACAGATTTCGGTAGTCCCGGCACGGGAGACCTCTAGCAACGGGAGAAGTTCTTTGGGCAGAAGCAAAGAGAAGAACAAGGAGGCTGAGGTAAGGAGATGGACTACTTGGATGTAATAGGACTAGCCAAGCACTGCCAGACAGCAGAGCTGCCTGCTTAACAGAATGCAGCCTCATGGAGGCTCGGCACATGGTCCCCTGGCATCTCACAGTGGGACGGAAATTGGAGCAGAGCTTTTCAGGATGCAATGCATCTCCTTAGGAGAAGAATCAGCTGTTTGCCTTGAAACTGCTTCTGAGATGCATATTTACCGTTTGGTCGTGGCACTTAAGCAATGTTGGAAGGTTAGTTCTCTCGGTCAGTTGGTACAGAATCCAGAGTACTACTTCTCATAATTGGGTCTTGACACAGTAACTGGTTTGTTAAAACACGTTGTATGTATTGGTTCTCCTTCATGATGTAGTTTTAAAAAGAGAGGGGTTATGACTAGCTTGTCTTTATTCTTAAGGGAAAAATATTGCAATGCATATTCCCAGTTATTTAATTCCGGTATACTATTTGCTGCTTCGGCACAAGAGGGGGTGTAAGGATCTGTTTTGGCTCTCCCTCTTTTCATATCAGGAGAGCGTTAAGAGTTATCTAATTGAACTACCATGGGAAATAAAGACTCGAATATAGCCTACTTGCAAAATGTACTTATGTAGAGGCTCGTGCGGTTTGGTTCACACGAGGAGAATTTGTGTACTGTTTTATTTATTTATATATTTTTACATTATCAACGATGTTTGATTCCATTGTACAAAAAGAGAGAGAGACGACAGCAGTACCTGATTTTTATAATGTAATAGTTTTATACTTGAGAATTATTCTCCATAACCCAAAGAAAACTTCCTAGAGCTATAAACGCTGAGTCTGCAAGAGTTTAAGCACAGAGATCTAGTAACTTTTTCCTGGAAAAAAAAGAAAAGATTCCTCTGTTCTCCACTTCTCCCATCTCTGAAAGATACAGGGGTGTTTGGGATATGTACTAGTTACACACGTCTATTAAAATGTAACCTTAAACAGCTGTCATCTTGTAAGTATGCTTAATTAACCTTTAACCAGCGTTGGCAGTTTTGTTTGCTAATGCTAACATTTCATCTGGGACTGGGAGAGGCAAAAATGCTGTGTGTCTGGAGAAAACAAATAATTGGGTTTTAAGATTTTGCTAGCTTAAAGAAAATAACAAGAAAAATGCTACGTTCTCGCCCAGGGAAACACTGTTTTACAGCCTTCTCTGCTCTTTAGTTTTATGGTCAGGGTTTCTAAAACAAATACCATTTTTTAAAGGATCAGCAACTGATTGATCAGCAAAGATTGTTGGATTGTGCTGTGTGTAAGAGGATTTACTACCTCTGTTGAGCTGAGGCACATTTGTGGTTGGGAAATTGACTGGTGACTGCTTGATAGGTCTCTTTCTTCAGCTTTTTGGCTATATACATTTTTATCAGATGTGGAAGGTGTATTCTGCTGTAATGTTTTGTTGTTTCTGCTGGTGAGACTCAGCAGATTGATCTCATGCAATCTAGTATTACAGTCCAAATACTCCAAACTAGAGAGTTGCATGGAGACAGAAATCTAACCCGTCCCCGCCCATCCCCGTGGGAATCTAACCTGTCCCCTCCGCAAATAATCTCCTCCATTCCTGCTAACCCCATTCCTGTGCAGCTCTCTATTCCCCCCCGCCCCCGCTAACGCCGTTCCCGTGCAGCTCTCTATTCCAAACATGGAAAATACTTGCATCACGGCTAAGGTTTTAAGAGTGCATTTTTTAAAATTCACAATCAGTTTGACTACCTCTATCCCTCCCACCTGGAACCATACTACTCTTACCACAAGTTGAATTGTATTCATGGTTAAAATCATAGGAGCTCGCTGTGAGGGTGGCAGTGGGGGCTGACCCCCCCCCCCCTTAGTATTGAGAAAACTCCTTCACTGGGTCCAGGGAGGAGTCATTTGCATTGTGTTTGACACCCCTAATCATTTGAAATATTGGAACCTATGAAATGACTAATTCTGGATTTAATGATGCTTGATATGACGGAAAAGTGTATCATTACTATGGTGCAAAACATGGTAATGACAGCCTTCTGAATAGTTGTTTTGTTTTTCAAAACTGTGTTTTCTCTCTCTCTCTCTTTCAAGTGACATTGTTATACAATGCAGAAAATAAGTCTAAAGAACAAACTGACTTGACTCTTGAAAGCATTCCTGGCCAGTTTTTGTTAGGATAGTTTTTATATATTTTGTTGTGGAATGCATTTGTTATACTATACCTGGTCTGTGAAGATGCTGACATTTTGAGAGGGTGAGATTTCATAGTCTTGTGCTGCTATTACCTTTTACTTTAATGCAGTGGTTCCCAACTCTGTCCTGGGGGAACCCCCCCTGGCAGTAAGATTTTCAGAATATCTGCAATGAATGTGCAAGAGAGAAATCTGCATGCAATAAAGGCAGTAGATGCAAATCTATTTCATAAATATTCGTTGTGTATATCCTGATAATCTGACTGGGGTTCCTCACAGGACAAGGTTGGAAACCACTGCTCTAGTGTATTACATGTATGTGACCCGCTGTGCTAAAAGGTACCAAAAGTGGGTCACGTGATTTGTTTATACTACAAGATAGATGTATACTGCATAATCCTGCAAAATTTCAGCCTCAGGTATGGACTAATTGCGCCTTTAAAAAAATGAGAAAGTTTTATCAATTAAAAAAGTACATTTTTTATAGTAACATAGTAGATGATGGCAGATAAAGACCTGTACGGTCCATCCAGTCTGTCCAACAAGATAAACTCATAGCATAAGGTATGATAAGTACATAAGTAATGCCATACTGGGAAAAGACCAAAGGCCTATCAAGCCCAGCACCCTGTCCCCGACAGCGGCCAATCCAGGTCAAGGGCACCAGGCAAGCTACCCAAACGTACAAACATTTTATACAAGTTATTCCCGAAATTGTGGATTTTTCCAAGTTCATTTAGTAGCGGTCCATGGACTTCTCCTTTAGGAAACCGTCCAAACGCTTTTTAATCTCTGCCAAGCTAACCGCCTTCACCACATTCTCCGGCAACGAATTCCAGAGTTTAATTACGCGTTGGGTGAAGAAAAATTTTCTTCTATTTCTCTTCTTATTGTTACTTGATCTTGATTCGGCCTTGCCATTTTCAGGGCATAGACCGTACAAGTCTGCCCAGCACTGTCCTAGTTCTCCAACTTCTGAAGGTGTCATCGAAGCTCCAAATCTTTTCAACCACGATCAAGGCACAGACCGTAGAAGTCTGCCCAGTACTGGCCTTGTTTTTGAGCTTCTGAAGCAGAATCTATTCTGCCCATCAATAGCTTTGCAAAGCACTGGCTTTGCTTCCCAATTACTGCTGTTGCCATCTAATCTAAACACATTTGAAAAAAACAGCAAACTTAAAACATCTACTATATCTCTGTAATCTGTAGGACATTAGATAAAATTTTGACCATCAAATTTCAAAAATGAAAGTTGCCCAAATTTATCCCTCCAGACTTTTCTAGCCTTTGTCTCTGTTGTTTGTAAACCCAATTTTGGCACTTTTTTGCTCAGCAGGTCACATATGTAGAACTTTTGTGTAGCCTGCTCTTCAGTGCTCATGACACACTTTTGAAATTAAAGTTCTTTGGTGCGACTGCTTAAGTAAAAGTTGAATATCAGAAAGCAAAATAACCAAGAGTGCCTCTGTCGCTCAAAGTAAAACCATGTACAATGGAGGAAGATGTTTCAAAGAAAAATTCAACCACTTGGAAATTTGTCACATTTCAATTCAGACTGTTTGTTTCTTTTTAGTAGAAAGCAACCCTTTTCAGGGAAAAAACAAGTCACAAATGCTGTAAGGATGGACAGCCAGAAAATGTTCATTTCATGACATTGCTGTGAATATTTGTTTTCTTTGGCAATTTTTTTGTCGTTGAGTGCTCAATATTTAAAAAGCGAGCACATTCTTTTGGAAAGAGGCCGCACGCTTTCGGAAAGAGTGCACACTGTTTTCCAGCTGGTGTACAGTGGTTTACTCATGCACAATGGGAGCACTCTCAGGCAGGAATATTCACATTCACGTATGAAAGAGCGCACTCCATTATCAGCATCAATATGAATTATCTTCTTTTTAATGTTTTGTTCATTCTTTAATGACATGCAGTGACATGGGATATGCTGTTAAACATCCTTCTTCCCCACCATGGTCTTCTGTGAAACTTACTTTCTTTCCACTTTCTTCAGTCCCATCTTCCCATTGACTCCCTTTACTCTCCCATACTAGTTTAGACCAGAGATTCTCAACCCAGTCCTCCTGACACATCTAGCCAGTCAGGTTTTCAGGGGAAATCCACAATGAATATGCATGAGATATTCATTGTGGATATCCTGAAAACCTGACCGGTTAGATGTGTCCCACGGGCTGGGTTGAGAACCTCTGGTTTACACATACATGTCATTATAGTCAACAGCCTGTCCATAACACGTGTCTACAATATTTATTACTTGTTCCCCCACCCCCTTATGTTGCCATATAGAACTGTGTGTCTCTTTTGGGATAAGTGGCTTTGTGGATTTGATTTTATTCTGATGTAATAAGGTGTTCCTAGCCAGTTTTGCATACCTCCAAAACTAACCTGCTTGCTGCAGCCTAATAAGGTGTTTTGCAAATGTTGCTGGAGTTTCCAGCCAGGTATAAAAGTGCCTTCAGACCAAATAATTGCAGTGCTATTTCAGACAGGGGGGGAAATGTTGCCACCTTGCTGTTCTATTGAACTCAGTGGGCCATTTTCATCATGATTAAACATCTCATGCTTTTTATCTTTATCTTTATTTTTATTTTTTATATTATTTGTTACATTTGTATCCTACATTTTACCACCTATTTGCAGGCTCAATGTGGCTTACATCTTACTGTAAGGCGATCGCCTAGACTGATATGGAAACAGATACAATTTGATGTTAGGGTCGGGTAAAGTTAGTATATTACTACTACTACTACTACTACTACTTAACATTTCTATAGCGCTGCTAGGGTTACGCAGCGCTGTACAATTTAACATAAAAGGACAGGCCCTGCTCAAAGAGCTTACAATCTAAAGGACAAGTGAGTAGACGATATGATGGGGGCAGTCAATTTGGGGCAGTCCAGATATCCTGAAGGTAAGAGTTAGGTGCCGAAGGCAGCATTGAAGAGGTGGGTTTTAAGCAGAGACTTGAAGATGGGCAGGGAGGGGGCTTGACGTAGGGGCTCAGGAAGGTTGTTCCAGGCATAGGGTGAGGCGAGGCAGAATGGGCGGAGCCTGGAGTTGGCAGTGGTGGAGAAGGGTACTGAGAGGAGGGATTTGTCCTGTGAACGGAGGTTTCGGGTGGGAACATAAGGGGAGATGAGGGTAGAGAGGTAGTGAGGGGCAGCAGATTGAGTACATATTCAGGTTCCTAGGGATCGAAGATAGGAAGTAATATATAGTGTCCAGTACAGTTTATGGTTTGCTGTGTTGCAGATTGGAGGCAACTAGGTTAGGTCGATGGGGAATGCTTTTCTGAATAGGTAGGTCGTTAATGATCTCCTGAAGTTTAGATGGTTGTAGATTGATTTCACAGTCTTTGACAGTGTATTCCACAATTGTGTGCCTATGTAGGAGAAGTTGGATGCATATGTTAATTTGTATCTGAGACCTTTGCAGCTCGGGTAGTGTAGATTTAGATAGGTACGTGATGCTCTAGTTCTATTTCTAGTTGGGAGGTCAATCAGGTCGACTATATATCCTGGAACTTCACCATAGATAATCTTCTGGACCAAGGCACAGATTTTGAAGGTAATACATTCCTTGATTGGGAGCCAGTGCAGTTTTTCTCGAAGGGGTTTGGCACTTTTGAAACATGATTTACCAAATATCAACCTGGCTGCCATGTTTTGGGCTGTCTGGAGTTTCTTTATGAGTTGTTCTTTACAGTTAATGTCTGTGCTAACATGTGCTAACCATTAGCAAGGGCCCTAATGGCTTCTGCATGTTAAATCTAGGCACTAACTGCTTTAGTCTTTATGGGGTGGGAACTGGATGTCGTATGGGTGGACAAGGCAGCACTGCCATTGTCCTCCATAAAAAAAAAACCCAATCACCAACAGCCCCCCTGTTAGAACTCGCAAAGAGCATCACCTGACCATCCCCTGCCCTCCTGAACCTTCACCAGGTATTTACTAGAACTAGGAGTTGCTCTGATGGAGCCCCTGTCATAACAGAAATGGACACTTCTGCCCTCTAGTGGTCTTAGGTTCAAAATGGCAGCTCTGACCCCTAGAGATAGTCTTGTGGTTTATTGCCAATGCATTTCATGTGGGCTGACCACAGCTCCAACAGATAGTGCATATCCTTTGCACTTGTGTTAGTTCTTGTTGTTAAGGAGTGGTAAGAGCCAAATCTTACTGTCCTTCACTAAACATGCTCCTTTAATTTAATTTATTTCATTTCTCCTTTTTTTTCTGGCTTTCCCACTTTTTCTATTCCCTTCATGTGATATACCCTTCTTTCCCCTATCTTGCAAAAAACACATCACCCCCTTCTTTCTCTTATCCTATATATATCTTCTGTTACCTTCTGTCTCTTACTGTGTCCCTTCACCCCTCCAAACAAGCACTGTAGTGCTGCATTTGTATTTTGGTTGAACTAATTCCTTTTCATTAGTAATTTGGGGTGAGAGTTACATTCAGGCACAGTAGGTATTTTCCTGTCCCTAGAGGGCTTATGATCTTAAGTTTGTACTTGAAACAATAAAGGGTTAAATGACTTGACAAAGTCACAGGGAATATCAGTGGGATTTGAACCCTGCTCCTTCACATCCTCATGTCTATCCCAGCTGTCCAGTTTGCATATTTTTCTTTCTCTTTAATCCTTACATCCTTCTTCCCCATCAAAGTCTTCTGTGAAACTTACTTTCCACTTTTTTCAGTCCCATCTTCTAATTCACTCCATTTATTCTTTTCTCTCTCCCATACTAGTTTAGACCAGAGGTCCTCAACCCAGTTCTCCTGACACATCTAGCCAGTCAGGTTTTCAGGAAATCCACAGTGAATATGCATGAGATATTCATTGTGGATATCCTGAAAACCTGACCGGCTAGATGTGTCCCGAGGGCTGGGTTGAGAACCTCTGGACTACACATACAGAAGAGACCAGAACCTGCCTTCCACATTTTCCCACCCACAACTCCTTTCAGTTGTCTACCTCCTCCCCCCCCCCCCCCCCCCCCCGGCCCTCTGTTTTAGCAACAGAGAAATGAGAGAGACTGCCTGGGAAAAGGGCCGGGCTTGTGGTCTTATGAGTACTCTACATATTATACCCCTTCCTTTCATTTTAAAATTCAGAATATTATTTTTATTCATGGGACTCCTCTAACATATTTGTGCATACATTTTTTTTTTTTGCATAGGCCTATTTTTATCAATACTGTAGATAGTACTATAATATGTTCTTCCTGTATAGATATATTAATTGAAATTCCCCTCCTCCCCCTCATAAGTCCATGTCATAGGAAAGAAAAATACATTTCATTTAGGTGTCCTTTCACTAAACTGTATTAAGCACGTAACAAGCGGTTAATGCACGGAAACAGGCTATAACAGGGGAGGTGGTATGTACTTCCTCATTAAAGGCCCCTTTTGCTAAGCTGTGGTAAAAAGGGGCCTTTGCTGGCATCAACGCGTGTTTTTGACTTGCGCCAAGGCCCCCTTTCACAGCAGCGGGTAAAATGTTGTCATGTTTTTTCTAAGAAATGGCTGTGCGGTAAGTGAACCACTGGACCAGTATTAGAAAATGTTGGTTCCTTCCCAACAGGGCACTACGTAAAATTTTCAGCATCCGCTCAGTATATTCCCATGTTAAACTGCAGAAACTACAGATTTTAATGTGGATTAGTAAAATGGCCCATTAATTAATCAAAGTCTGTTTTTTTTACAACGTTAGGGGCTGCAGAAAAATCTGCCTCACTCACAAGAAGATGCCCCTTGTTTAGCTGGCAGTGGCCATAAAGACATGTTTCGAATGCACTTTAGATCATCAAAAGATTTAATAAGATAGTTTGAACACCAATAAAAGCAGTTTTTCCTTATTCCCTTAGGGGGATGCTGCCGGAAAGGCAGTTAAAACAGTTCATGGGAAGCATTTATTAAATATTCTTTAATTAAATATTCAGATTTATCAAAACTCACATCTGGGTTAGAGGACCTGCAATAGTTTTGTTATACCAAGTTTTCAAGTTTATTCAAGGCTTATAATCTGCCCATAAAATTAATATCTAGGCAGCTTACAATCAAATATAAAGAGGGAGGGAAAATGGACATATACGTAAGTATGTGTGTGTGTGTGTGGGGGGGGGGGGGGGAGACAGGGAAGAACAGGAAGAGAGGAGAGGATGAACTATAATAAGTGATAGGAAACCAGGGAGGAGGGGGGAGCACAAGAGGAAAGGAATGTGTAGTTCAGGCTGGCTGACAGTGAACCCGAAGCAGAAATGTGGTTAGCTATAAGCCTGTTCAATTTGATATACATCATCAGGAGCTAGAGAAAGGACAGTCAGCCTACCTTCCAAAGAGCCATAGAAAGGTGAAGGGTGGCTGTTTGGCCTGCATGATCCTTCCTATTTTCTTGAACATGAGGTTTGGTTTGGTAGTGGTCATTATTTTTATTTTGCTCATACTCTTTTCAGTAGTAGCTCAAGGTGAAATACACTAGGTATTTCACTGTCCCTGCAGAGAATGCAGTCTTAATTTTGTACCTGGGGCAAAGCAGAGTTAAGTGACTTACCTACAGTCACAATGAGAAGCAGTGGGATTTGAACTGGGAGTCCCTGGCTGTCAAGCCTGGGGCTCTAACCAGTAGGCTACTCCTCCGCACACTTAGGCAAGGTTGAGTGACATAATTCTAGCCTTCCACCCTCATGTTCAACAGCATACAGTTTCAATCAGAAAACCAAGAAGGGACACTATTGTTCATAGTTCAAACCCCATTATTTGATTCTTGCCATAGGTGCTAGCTCTATGGGTACTTGAACACCCCACTATTGAGCAAATGCCATCACTTTGTCCAAGGAGGAGTAACTTATAATGAGCTTAGCACTCCCAATCTTTCTGAAAAGTTGGCTCATATGATTCTTGCTGAGGAGTGATGACCTGAGCCAAAACAGAAGTCCTCATGCTTGTCTATTGTTCAAAGTCTTTGACTCTAGTGCTCAAAGGAAAAATATGAGCTCTGGAAAGACAATCACCTAGATTCTATACATGGTGCCCAAATTTGTGCGTGTGTCCAAGATGTGCATGCAAATTGAGTAACAAGCCAATGAGCATCAATAATTGAGTGCCAATTAGCATCAATAGTTGAGTGCTAGTAATCAATTATTGATGCTAATTGGCACTAATTAAAATTTATGCATGCATCTATTTTATAAGGCATGGTGCCTAACTCTACTAGCAGATAACTCAAAGAGGGCACATCAGGGGCATTCCGAAAAGTTGCACACAAAATTATAGAATATGGCCTCAACACGCCTGACTTGGGCGCCAGCATCTACACCAGGCTTCAGCAGGTTTAGGTCTGGTGCCTAAGGGCCCTGTTTACTAAGGCACGTTATAGTCGCATTAGCAATTTTAACGCATGTTAACCATGTATGTGCATTAATCATGTACATGCCTACAGTATCCCTATAGGCGCCTATATGGTTAGCATGTGAGCTAATTGTAGGCATGTTAAAATGTGCCGTAGTAAACAGGGCCCTTCTAAATTAGGTGTGGGAATTAGTTCTAAGTACAATTCTATAAAGAGCTCCTGCGCTTTATAGAATCACACAACACCGATTTTTTCTGGCACTGAATTTGAGTGTTATTTATATAATTTTCTGCAATATGAATACTGCCTCCTTCTCCACTGTAGCCTGCCAGGAACCCAGCCAGTAATGGACATGGCAAACAATTTTAGCTTAGCAGGATTTTAAAAAGGGTGGCTAATTTCCTAAAAGAAAAGTCCATAAGCCAGTATTAAGATGGACTTGGGAAAATCCACTGCTTATTTCTAGAATAAGCAGCATAAAATCTGTTTTACTCTTTTGGAATCTTGTCAGGTATTTGTGACCTTGATTGAGCACTTTCGGAAACAGGATACTGGGCTTGATGGACTTTTGGTCTGTCCCAGTATGACTATACTTATGCTTACCTTCTTATGTTCTGTTGGGATCCCTGTTAGGACAGGAGTGATCCCTGGATGCTTCTGCCTGTGGTATGTTCTAATGGCAGTCTTGCTGTCTACAGCCATTGCTGAGAACTCATGTGGTAAGTGTGTGTCCTGGAAGGCATTTGCTGACTAGGACCCTAATAACATACAGCCTATATACTTACATGTTAATTGTTGCTATTAACATGCAATAAAACCTTACCACACATTAGTACATGTGACCCTTTATTCCATCTAATTTCCATTCTTTTCTTCCCATTTTTTCCAGCATACTCATGTTCTATTCCCTGTATATCACATGCCCCTTTTTCTCCTTCCTGCAAAAAAATACATCATCCCTTCTTTCTCTCTGTGTTTCTGTCTCTCTCTCATAAGAACAGTCATGTTGAGTCAGACTGATAGTCCATCTAGCCCAGTATCCTGCTTCCAACAGTGGCCAATCCAGGTCAAAATAAAATAGTAACATAGTAGTTGATGGCAGACGAAGTCCTATATGGTCTATCCAGTCTGCCCAACAAGATAAACTCATTCAATAAGGTTTGATATAATACTTCATATATATAACTGATCTTGATTTGTCCTTGCCATTTTCAGGGTATAGACAGTAGATGATTGCCAGGCACTGTCCTTGTTCTAAAACTTCTGAAGCTGTCATCAAAGCCCCTGAAAAGCTCCACTCCAGCCCATCCAAATCTATTCAGCCATGATCAGCTCATAGACCGTAGAAGTCTGCTAAAACACTGGCTTTGATCTACAATATCTGAAGCTGGATCTGCCCAGCCACGATCAAGGCACAGACTGAAGAATTCTGTCCAGTACCGGCTTTGTTTCCCAATTACCGGTGTTGCCACCTAATCTCCACTAATCTTCTTTGGATCCATTCCTGCTAAACAGGATTCATTTGTGTTTTTCCCACACATTTTTAAATTCCGTTATTATTTTCATCTCCACCACCTCCTGTGAGAGGGCATTCCAGGTATCTATCACTCTCTTAGTAAAAGCATACTTCCTTATATTATTCAATTAGTAGCAACATTCCATGCTACCTATCCCAGGGCAAGCACTGGCTTCCCCCATGCCAATCTCAATAAGACAATGTACTTTTCCTCAAGGAAGTTGTCCAAATGTTTTTTAAACCCAGATATGCTAACAGCTGTTACCACAATGTCCGATAACGAGTTTCAGAGCTTAGCTATTCTTTGAGTGAAAAAATATTTCCTCCTATTTGTTTTATGTTTCAATCTTTTTTTATTCAAAGTATAAACAAGTACAAGATTGTTGAAGAAACAGACTAACAACAGGTACAATAACCAAGGTATCTCCCTCTCCTAGAGATATTACTAGCATTTGGACAGAGGTGTATAAAGAAGCTTAACGGTTCAAAATCTGACTGTGTGGCAAGGTCAACCAGAAAGGTTCCCAAGCATGAAGGAAATGGTGGCCTTCAGGGCTTTTCGTGTTTTTCAATCCTGACTGATCCATGTGTAATTGCTCAATCATATATGTTCTCCAATGCTGTAAAGAAGGTGTTTGAATCTGGAGCCATGCATGCAGTATGGTTTTTATTCCAAACCGGATTGAGTATGTCAAAAAGGATTTAAATCCTGTAGGCATTGGGTTACTCAACTCATAGTGCACAAATAGAAGAGGAGGCTGTAGAGGAACTGTACAATTCCACCAGCTAGTTATATACTGGATCAAAGCATGCCAAAACATTTGGGCCTTGGGACAGTGCCAAAACATATGATCTAGCTTTGACCTTCCAGTCCCACATTTAGGGCAATGGTCGCTTTCTATCACTCCAGCTCGATTAGCTCGATGAGGTGAAATATATAATTGTAACGCAGATTTGTAGAGAGTTTCCTTGTGTTGTTCATTAACCACATGTTTATGCAAATACAAGAGATAAGTTTGGATTAATTGTGAAGATAAAGAACAATTTAAATCCCAAGACCATGTCTTGGTCAGCGCCACATATTGTATGTCAGCTATAGTGTCTTGATAAGTGAAGGGTATCCTCTGTTGGAGTCCCATTGTCAATGCTTTTGTTAATATGTTCTGTATGTCCTCTGTGAGGCCTGTCCATACCAAAGAAAACAAATAATAGTGTAATTGTCTATTCCCGCTGCAAGTCTTGATATGATTGTATTTTACCTTCTGTTATAACTTGCGGAATATATATAATACCTTTTGCCAACTGGGATGTGAAGGTGCTGCATCCCTTTGTAGGAGGAAAAGCGGGGTTATCAGAAATGGACATTAAAGGGATCACTGATGCCAAGAATCTATAATGGCAACATAACCATTGCCACACTTGACGTGCAGCAGAAAAAATATCAAAAGTTTTATAAATGCTAGCGAGCAAAGGGCAGGTACCATGCAGAATGTGACTTAGATGCACTTGAGGAACCAGACCAGCCTCCAATGCTGTTACAGAAAACTGTTCTGTTCCTTGAAGCCAGTCATGTATATGTTGCATTCTCCTGGCCACGGTCAGATAGTGAACGTTAAACAGCCCCATACTGCTTTGCAACTTCAGCTTTTATATGGTTGCTATAGGTAGCCGGGGTCTCCATCCATTCCACAAAATGTCTGCTAGAGCTGATGCAGTATATGTTCATCACCATGTTTGAGTTATAATAGAAATAGTTGAAAAATGTATAACTAGTGTGATGCTAAAATCATATTGAAAAGTTGAATGTGGCCATACAGGGATAAAGGGTATGCAGCCCATTCCTGTAACTTACTAGCTGTCTCATCCAACAGTGGTTGGACATTTACGTGATATAGCATTTATTTATTAGGATTTATTTACCACCTTTTTGAAGGAATTCATTCAAGGTGGTGCACAATAAGAATAGATCAAACAAGAGCAATAGACAATTACAGCAGTAAAAATATTCAAGAACAATACAAAGTATGGCATGGTATACTATTTACAATGTCAACACAATACGTAATAGAGCATTATAATTGAAAGTGAAGGGTAAAGTAAAGATGTAACATATAGATAGGTAAGAAAGTAGGAAGAGTTAGAAAGTATGGTGATTGATTTAAAGAAAGTTGCACATGAGGTCAGAGAGATGGTTAAATATTATCTCAGCTAGGGTAGGAGTGCATTGAGAGGTCTATCGGAAGATAGACCCTGAGATACTTAATTTTCCAGTCTTCCCATTGTAAAGGGAAAGACCCTTTCCTTGTAGTGAGTACTTCAGGTAGAATTGGGAGAGCTCTAGATTTGTGGAGTTTAAGAGAAAACCTTGACCACTGCCTAAATTCCTGAATTGTTTGCAATAATCACTGTAATGAGGACCTGGGATTAGTAAGAAGCAGAAATAGATCATCAGCAAATGCCATGGTCTTAAGCTCCTGTGATGTGACAGGGATTCCCGAGATTAGAGGGTCTTGATCTATATGGTGAATCAGGGGTTCCAGGCATAACACGAATAATAGCAGAGAAAGTGGGCAGACCTGACTGGTGCCCCTCTGTATAGTAAATGGCTGGGCTCATTCTTTATTTGCTAAGAGCTGTGCTTGTGAGCAATGATAGAGTGTTTCAATAGCCGCCAAAAAACACCCACTTATACCCACATTGGATAAGACCAAAAATATATGGGACCACTTCGCTTTATTGAAAGCCTTCTCCGCGTCCAAGCTGACTGCTAAAGCCTGGAGATTTTGAAGCTTAATAAGGACATCACTACTAACATTTTTCAAAAATTGTGAACAGGTTGATGTTGTCATACAAAGCCTGTCTGCTCCACTCCAATTACTAGCGGGAGGTAGGGTGCCAATCGATTGGCTAACATTTTTGCTAACAGTTTAATATCAACATTTATAAATGCTAGTGAGCAAAGGGCAAGTACCATGCAGAATGTGACTTAGACCTTGGGGTCATCTTCGACTCCTCCCTCTCCTTCTCTGCACATATTCAGCAGACTGCTAAATCCTGCCGTTTCTTTCTCTATAATATCAGCAAAATTCGCCCTTTCCTTTCTGAGCACACTACCAGAACCCTCATCCACACTCTTATCACTTCTCGCTTAGACTATTGCAACTTGCTTCTCACAGGTCTCCCACTTAGCCTCTTCTCTTCAATCTGTTCAAAATTCTGCTGCACGACTAATATTCTGCCAGTGTCGTTATGCTCATATTAGCCCTCTCCTCAAGTCACTTCACTGGCTTCCTATCCGTTTCCGCATACAGTTCGAACTCCTCTTATTGACCTATAAGTGCATTCACTCTGCAACTCCTCAGTACCTCTCCACTCTCATCTCTCCCTACTTTCCTCCCCGGGAACTCCATTCACTGGGTAAAACTCTCTTATCTGCACCCTTCTCCTCCACTGCTAACTCCAGACTCCGTTCCTTTTATCTTGCTCCACCATATGCCTGGAATAGACTTCCTGAGCCGGTACGTCAAGCTCCATCTCTGGTCATCTTCAAATCTAAGCTAAAAGCCCAGCTTTTTGATGCTGCTTTTAACTCCTAACCCTTATTCACTTGTTCAGAACCCTTATTTTATCACTTTAATATTCCCTTATCTCTTGTTTGTCCTGTTTGTCTGTCCAAAATAGATTGTAAGCTCTGTCAACATCAGCAGGGAGAAGGGGCACAGCCATAGGACAAGAGCAGAGCAAGGAGGAACTGGAAGACCAATAGGAGAGAAGCAAGGGAAGCCAGGCAGAGGAAGAGCAGACCCAGGTGGGTGGAAGCAAAGCAATCAAGGAGCCTGGAAGCCAGGCAGAGAGAGAGAGCAGAAACAGGTGCATGGAAGCAAAGCAATTAAGGAGCCTGCAACCACCGCTCTGAACAAACCCAGAGAGGCAGTGCCAGTCAGGTGTGCGTGTCGACGGGACCCCACGCAGCCCGAGGACGCCGCTTTCATTGAGGTAGGGGACATGACACAAGCGCCCTGAAAATGAGCCCCAAAGTAAGCAATAGGAGACTTCCAAATAGCGTTCCAGCTTGTATAAGTATAATACAAATTCATCTGTTTGCCAGTATAAAAGTAATAAAAGGAAAATGGGATAAAGTGAATTTGAGAATCAAGTCAAGTGCCACCTTCTGTGGGTGCTATGAGGTTGACTTACATATTCCTGGGCTACCTCAAAGAATTCATAGGAATGCCATTTACTGTTGATATGGATTTTTAATATTGCTGGATAAATCAGCAATATCCAGAGACTGAAGTACACAACGGTGAATATTTTTGACGATGTTCCTGCAGAGACAAAAAATAGTCTTATAATATTTCAACTGGTTCTCCTGCGTACTGTAAGATATCTCATTTCTGTCTGTATCCCCAAAGAATCTCTGTGCACATAGTTGTGTACTTTGAGGATCACCACCTAGGCCCCTTCTTCTTTCTTGCATTTGCCTGACTTGATTCACTCTTTCAAGACAGAGTGGACCCATGCTTTCAGACAGCACAAATTCTGAAGACAGTCATTGCTGCAATTCTGCTGCAAACACTCTATCTCCAACTGTCTCTGGCAGCCCTACAATCCTCAAATTGCTATGTTGAGATCTTCTTTCCAAATCTTTGATTTTTGCGGATTGTTCTCACAGCTGTTTTCCAAGATTAGCTAGTTTAATTTCCGTTTGAGGGGTCGAGTCTTCCAATGTGGAAGCTTGGTGTTCAATCTCTTCCACTCTTCCAGTGGTATTTATTAAGATTGCCTCCATGCTGGATAACTGACCAGAGAGATGCACAAATTTAGGATCCATTGCTTGGCTAACCCCGTTGATGATCTGCTGCAACTGTCTTGTGGAAAATACAGGATCTGTGAGTAGAGTGTCCTCCATATTGTTTTCGGCTGCCCGTAATTTCTTTATGGCTGCCTGTTGGCCTTTTCCTGTCATCTCAACTCCAGAAGGACGTAAAAATTTGTCCATGAGGCTCAAAGTCACAGTAGAAAGGTTCTGTGTTCCACTGCATAGGGGAATTACTGAAATAATAATATGAAAAGAGCATTGGGTTCAGAGAGAGGAAGAAGTGTGTCTTGATCCTGTCAATTCATCACACAATCCCTATTTGTTTTAAAAGTATTTCCTTGCAATTTCATTGAGAGTCCCCTGGTCTTTGTACTTTTTGAATGAATGAAAAATCGATTCACCTCCACCCACTTGACATCACTCAGAAGTTTGTAGACCTCAGACATATCTCCCTTCAGCCACCTCTTTTCCAAGCGGAAGAGCCCTAACCTCTTTGGTCTTTTCTCATAAGGGAGCAGTTCCATTCCCTCTATCATTTTGGTCACACTTCTTTAAACCTTTTCTAATTCCATTGTATCTTTTTTAAGGTACGCAAACCAGAATTGAACACAATACTCAAGGTGAGGTCACACCATGGAGCCATAGAGGCATTATAATATTTTCGGTCTTATTTTGCATCCCTCTCCTAATAATTCCTAACATCTTGTTTGCTTTTTTGTCTGCCGCCACACACTGGGCGGAAGATTTCAGCGAATCATCTATAATGACACCTATGTCTCTTTCTTGGGTGCTGACTCCTAAAGTGGACCTTAGCATCAGATAACTATGATTTGGATTTTTCTTCCCAATGTGCACCATTTTGCATTTGTCTCCATTAAATTTCATCTGCTATTTGGATGCCCCGTCTTCCAATTTTTACTACTACTACTACTTAACATTTCTAAAGCGCTACTAGGGTTACGCAGCACTGTACAATTTAACATAGAAGGACAGTCCCTGCTCAAAGAGCTTACAATCTAAAGGACAAGTGAACAGTCAGTCCAATAGGGGCAGTCAAATTGGGGCAGTCTAGATTTCCTGAAAGGTAAGAGTTAGGTGCCGAAAGCAGCATTGAAGAGGTGGGCGTTAAGCAAAGACTTGAAGATGGGCAGGGAGGGGGCTTGGCGTAAGAGCTCAGGAAGTTTGTTCCAAGTATAGGGTGAGGCAAGGCAGAATGAGTGGAGCCTGGAGTTGGTGGAGAAGGGTACTGAGAGGAGGGATTTGTCCTGTGAACGGAGGTTTCGGGCGGGAACGTAAGGGGAGATGAGGGTAGAGAGGTAGTGAGGGCAGCAGACTGAGTGCATTTGTAGGTAAGAAGGAGAAGCTTGAACTGAATGCGGTATCTGATCGGAAGCCAGTGAAGATTGTCCTGCAATTTTTCACAATCCGCATGCATTTTGTCAACTTTGAATACTTTTGTGTCATCTGCAAATTATCACTCATTGTTCTGATTTCCAGATCATTTGTAAATATGTTAAATAGCATGGATTCCAGTACAATTTTTAGATATTTAGTGGTGAAGGAAGACAGAACTCAGTTTATGATAAGACAGATGATACCACTTGCTCTGATTGTTTATGACTCTTGTTATGTATGTAGCAGTGGTCTAGTTTGCTCTGAGAGGGGTTGTAATGCACTATAAATAAATGCAAAATATTTTTGAGAATAAGTAGTAACTTTGGTAAACATCTAAAATGAAAGAAGATTTGATTATTTACATCTTTTTGCAGGGCTATTTTGTATAACTTTATTATGCTTCTACTGTTTTGTGTGATAAACTTGTTTGTTTTTTTCACCGGTTGCCTTCCCTAAAAAAGAAAAGACACCACCAGTCTATTCTATTTATTTTGATGTCTATAATTTTTTTTTGATAGTCTCATAGTCTTTTATAGTGCAGTCTCTTTGGGTTCCTTCATAGCTTTGGAAAGAGCTATGAATGTAGGTTTTCCAGTTTCATAAATAATATATCCTTCCTGTGGCAGAGGAATCTAAACTGTAAAATCTAAAGAGAGTTTAGTTCACTGCCAAAAATGAATTTTCATTTAGAGGGGGGGGCATAGCAATTTCCACCAACCTCTAATATTCCAACCCTGCCCCAGAGGGGAAAATGTGAAAATGAAAAGTTAAAGGATTTCATTTTTCTCCTCAGGCAACTATTAGACCTCGGTGATTACTGAAAATTCTGTAATGGAACTTTGGCCATTTTCATCGCTGGTCGCATCATCCACTGGAATAGTTACATTATAGAACACATAGTTAAGAGGAAAGGTGAAAAGCCAATAGATATGAACTGTGTGACAAGGTTAACTTCACTGCTCAGTTATTTGGTCTGTTTTGTCTAACTTTCCAAATCATGTTTTGTTCAGAATTGGCCAGAATGAGACTGCTTTCTTATCTGCAGCATTTCTGAAGCTGTCTGCTGTGGATAAGGCAATCTTGCTCCTTGTTCTCCTGGTTGTTTGCCAGTCTCTGAGAGCATCATTAAACCTGTGGTGCAACTTCAGTCAGGAACATCACATACAGGTGGCATCTGTAACTGTAGTAACAGCAGTTTGCCTCCAAAAGTGGAGGGGAGGAACAACCTAGTGGTTAGAGCACTGGGCTGTCAACCAGAGAAGCGTGGATCAAATTCTGCTGCTCCTACTTGTGGGTTTGGGTAAGTCACTTAACCCTCCATTACCTCAGGGACAAACCTTAGAGGCACTATTTCCATGCTTAGTGTATGGAAAACAGGCTACTGCAAAACCCATTAAAGTGTTTTATGGCATTTTGCCTGTTAATGTGCACTATGGACTAGATTCTATATATTGTGCCTCGATTTCCATGTGGAAATCAAAGCATATTCTATAAAGTATGTTTTAATTTAAGCGTAGGTTATAGAATGCGCCATGACTAAATTTAGGCATGGTCAATCATGCCAACTAAAACCTGGTGTAAATCCCGATTCCTAAATTAGGCGAGGGGCGGGTGTATTCTATAACAACTTGCATAAATGATGTTGGACATCCTGATTTTTGGCCCTCCTTAGTTCTGACCTGCTTAGTAAGAGGGCCCCATAATTTTTGTTGTTACATTTGTACCCTGCACTTTCCCACTCATAGCAGGTTCAATGCAGCTTACATATTATAAACAGGTACTTATTTGTACCTGGGGCAATGGAGGGTTAAGTGACTTGCCCAGAGTCACAAGGAGCTGCCTGTGCCTGCAGTGGGAATTGAACCCAGTTCCCCAGGACCAAAGTCCACCATGCTAACCACTAGGCCACTCCTCTGTGCTGAAGTTAATAATACAAAATGGAGCTATTGAATATTAGAAACCTTATTTGTCCTGGTTTTGGCGATAAAATTTACAGCTTTTTTTCTATTTTATGAATAAGACTGGCCCTGTTGTGTGAGCATAAACAGCACATTCAGAATTTGATATGAACTGCAATCACTTGAACTCCTACCATTTTTTTTGTTAACATGTTTATTTCACCTTTTTTCCCAGAAGAGCTGCAGGAGGTAAATGATAAAACACCTTTCTATTTTTAACTAGATGCTATTCCTTTGTTTCACAAAGCAGAAAAATATATAGCATCTAATTTAGGAGTCTTTCAGGCTTATTTTCGAAAGAGAAGGGTGCCCATATTTCGACACAAATTGGGAGATGGGCGTCCTTCTCTCAGGGTCGCCCAAATCAGAATAATCGAAAGCCGATTTTGGGCGTCCCCAACTGTTTCCCGTCGCAGGGATGACCAAAGTTCCCAGGGGCGTGTCGGAGGCGTAGCGAAGGCGGGACTGGGGCGTGCCTAACAAATGGGCGTCCTCAAGCGATAATGGAAAAAAGAAGGGCGTCCCTGATGAACACTTGGCTGACTTTACTTGGTCCTTTTTTTTACGACCAAGCCACAAAAATGTGCCCTAAATGACTAGATGACCACCGGAAGAAATCGGGAATGACCTCCCCTGACTCCCCCAGTAGTCACTAACCACCTCCCATCCCTTCATAAACAACATTGGACAACCTGATTTTTGGCCCTCCCTAGTCCTACCCAAAACACGCCCACAATACTCCTCCTTGCTATCTGGATGTACAGCAACATCAGACATCCAAGGGAGACTGGTGGGAGGAGTACAAAGTCTTATGGACTTGTTTGTGACTCCCTTCACCTCTACTCCATGTGCACCATTAATTGAGGGGGTCAAAGGTGTTACTGCAATGGAAAATCTTAACTTGGAGGCTGCTTCTCTTGGTCTTAATTCATACTCACTGCCTATACCACCAGTTGCAGAATTGTGACTTAAACCTCTCCTAGATCTGGCTTCTTATTTTTGAGAATAGCCTGGACACAGGGGGATAGTAGAACAGTTAATGTGACAGTTTGATTCCACAAATATTAATAAATTGCTTTTTGTCTTAATTGTACCAGGGGAAGATGGGAGTAAAGTATTGATGGTAGAGCTGTTGTGCCTTCATTGTTCACACCTCCATCTTTGAAACCTGCCTCACCCAGGCCTTTAGTGTTGGGGAAAGGGGGGGGGGGGGGTGGCACTCCCAATACATCCTCCCAAGGAAGTAATAAATTTGGAAATTTGGACAATTCCAAGATGGAAATTACTCTCTCAAGAGGTGTAATGCAGCTTTGTACAATTTCAGGGGGAGCTGTCTACAACCTGTGCCTTTCAGAGAATGATCTGAAATGGCAGGATCAAACCTTGCAAGAACATACAAAGTTTGTAGATTCTGCTGAGGCAATTAAGGGAAGTACATTGCTAGAACGTAAGATAGAATTGTCAGAAAATCAGTTCCATGCTAGTAGTCTTAGGTTTATTATTTTTCCTTATTCAATTTAATCTCTGCCAAGGAGATGCTGAATCAATACCTTGTTGAAATTCTTCATATGGATGTCTTTACTTCCTGTCATATCTAAGCTTTATTATGTGCTTAACTCCATTAAGATGACATCAGGAGGTGTTAGTAGTGATCCATTAGATGCCAGCTTGACTGCTATACTCGAAACATCTGTTCAGGAATCTGTATATAGAAGTACCCTAGTGGTTACCTTTCTGATTATAGCAAACAGAGATTTGGTGTTATTTGTTTTTATAAGGAATGTTTGGTATCCTTCTTCAAAGAATTTGTTTTCACTGATCCTCTCAGTCCTATTCACTCCAGCAGATTGGGGGAGGAGGAGGGAGGGATGGAGGTAGGAGATGAGAGGTGGAGGATTTTTTTTCCTACAAGCACACAGCAGACAACTGAAAAATGAGGGACCTTTTACAAAGCTGCAATAATTCCGAGTTTCTATTTTCTACCGCAGGGGGCAATTCCCAGCAATAATTGGCAGGGCAGCCACGTTGGCACATACTATATGGTTACCGTAACACGTGAGCCCTTACTCCTAGGTCAGTGGTTGGTGGGAAGGGCTCAGGCTGTAAATAAGTGTGCATTAGTTTCAATTTTTGCACACGCCCATTTCCCGGCCCATTAAAAAATGGCCTTTTTCTCCAGCTGTGGTAAAAAGTGGCCCAGCACGCGTCAAAAAGATGCACCCACACTACTCAGGCCACTTTTTACCATGGCTTTGTAAAAGGGAAAGGGAAATGGGACTTGATATACTGACTTTCTGAGGTTTTTGCAACTGCATTCAAAGCGTTTACATATATTCAGGCACTTATTTTGTACCAAGGGCCAGGGCCGTGCCAACACGGTAAGCAAGGTAAGCATGGCAGGAGGGCGCCATCCTCTGGGGGGCGCCCTGCCGCACCATGCTTACCTCGCCCTCTTCTCCCCAGATCCTTTTCCTTTTTTTTTTGTTTAAATTTACCTCTGTCCGGCGGCAGCGTAGCGTTAGTGAGAAGGAGGCGGCGCTCCCCTGCCCCAACGTGTCAGTCTTCCCTTCGCTCAGTTCCGCCTTCTGACATCAGAAATGATGTCAGAAGAAGGCGGGACACTGAGCGAAGGGAAGACTGACACGTCGGGGCGGGGGAGCGCCGCCTCCTTCTCACTAACGCTACGCTGCCGCCGGACAGAGGTAAATTTAAACAAAAAAAAGGAAAAGGATCTGGGGAGAAGAGGGCGGGTAGTGTAGTGATCGTTTTCGGGGGGGGGCAGGGCGGGTAGTGTAGCGATTGTTTTTTTTGGGAGCGGGGCCAACTGCAGGGGGTGCCAGAGACCCTAGGCACGGCCCTGCCAGGGGCAATGGAGGGTTAAGTGACTTGTCCAGAGTTACAAGGAGCTGCAGTGGGAATTAAACTCAGCTCCCCAGGATCAAAGTCCACTGCACTAACCACTAGGCTGCTCCTCCCTGAGTTAGATAACTGGCTTGTGTTATAAATGAAGCAGAGAAGGGATTCTCAAAAAACAATTCTTGAGTTTCTTCTGCTTTATAATGTTGTTTGCTATGTTTGATTCAATAAAGATAATGAATTTAAAAAAATTATGTTTATCTGGATTTTCCCCCTAAGACTCAAGAGGCTCGTATAGAGTTTCTTGAATTATGGCCTAGAGTGTTGCATTTTGAGATGTCTTTCTTCTTAAAATATCCAAGGAGATGTTTACTGAAATATCATGGCAAGGACTATTTTTTATCTGCATTTTGGAGAATTTTTCAAAGTTAAAGAATAGTTGACTGATAAACAGTGTGATAATGTTCATGAAGGATCATCACATAACTAATAGTTTGGTAAAAATGTTTTAATCATGCAAGTATTGTTACATTTTTTTTTTAGTTGTTTTTTGTTTTGTTCTGAATTGTTAACTCAGTTTATACCTCCCACTCACATGGATTTCCTTGAGATAAATGGGGTCTTTGATTACTGTATTCTTTGTTTGTTGTATATTTGTTCTGTGCTCACTGTGTGTATTACCAGTTTTATGATTTTCTTATGTGATATTTTGAAAACTTTCAATAAAAACAAAACTAAATTAAAAAAACACATGGTCCCACTGAGGCCTCTGTAAAATCAATTCAGAAAGCTATGGTGCTGAATCTTCCCTACATAACTTTTCTGTCAGTGAACTGAAAGCAAGGATATCACTAGAGGCCAGGAAGTGATTTTGAATCTGGGAGCAGGACCTTCCCTCCCCCCACTAGGAGTTAGGATGCCATTTTGAATCCAGAATCAAGCACATCTTATTTGGCACCCTGATTTCTAGCAGTAGTAACATAAGATTTCTGCTACGGGTCAGGGTGCCATTCTGAACCTGGGACATGCAAGAACAGGAGTGACTGGGGATTGTTCGGGCTCCTACTAGACTACCAGGGTCCCCATTAAGAGCAAGGATGAGATGGGGTGGAAGGGGTGCTGACAAAGGAGGGGGCATCTGGCAGGTGGCTTGATGTTAGTGGTTGCCATGAAATTGGGAAAGGGACAGTTGGCTTCCATGATTGGGGGAAGGGATGGTTGTGTGTGTGTGTGGGGGGGGGGGGGTGCTGGCTTTGACCTTTGTAGTTGTCCCTTTAAGCAAGCACTGTCTTGGAATGGGTGTAAATGCTGACATCTCCAAATTTTCATACACCATGTATTTCCCTATTAGAGTGGGGAATGCATGTCAGCATTTTAGTCCCATCCAAACTACTCCTTCTCCGTTTTTCATCAAAGCATGGTGTAGATCAGAACATGCAAACAAGGGCTCTCCTAAATGGCTTCTGCTTGTGTGTGATAATCTGCATGTGTAAAATGCTGCTGTTTACTTGCGGGGATCCTTCTAAAATAAAAGCCCTAGTTTCATTTTAACATAACATAACAATTTATCTTATATTCTGCAGTTAATCTTACATTTCTAGGTGGATTACAATCAAAAGAGTCTGGTTATTACCAGGAAATATAAAATCACAAAATAATATACACAAAACTAGAACTAATATGTAAAACAATCTATATAAATAATTCCCACCTCCAACGTTCTGAAGCTCACTCCGTGGCAGGGAAGCACTGAAGCCCTGTACTGTTCGTAGGCTAGCCTTTTAGCACCACTCACCCTCACTCATAGACCCGCCCTCAGCCACGCCCCATCCAGACATAATTCGCACCTCCAACGTTCTAATGAAGCCTCAATTCTCCCAACGTTCTAAATTTGTAGTTGTGTAGATCGCTTTTGCTCCATGAGTGTCTGCCCTGCCCTCGCGTCACAACGTGATGACGTCGTGGGCGGAGCACAAACACTCAGCGAATTGCATCACACAAGCCCCTACCCCCCCTCGGCGCATCACCAAAGCCCCTCCCTCCCACCGCATCACCCAAGTCCCTCTCCTCCCCCCACACGGGCAAATCAACCCCCTCGCCACCCGCAGACCCCATTACTAACGTTGTCTGGCCACTGCTGCTTCTCCTCTTCAGCAGCAGCGGCCGGTACAAACATAAAAAAGTAAAACAAAAACATTTTCACCTGAAACGCGCCTCCATACACAGCCATCTGCCATTGGCTGTCGTCTCTGCAGGCGCTCCTCCTCTCCCCTCTGACGTAACTGCCCCTGGAAGAAGACCCCCGGAGGAGCTCAGCTACATCACAGGGGAGAGGAGGAGCGGCTGCAGAGACGACAGCCAATGCCACATGGCTGTCTACGGAGCCGCATTTCAGGTAGAAAATCTTTTTTCCCCTTTTTTCTTTTTGTACCGGCCGCTGCTGCTGAAGACGAGAAGCAGCAGCGGACGGACACCGTTAGTATTCGCGGCTGTGGGTGGCGAGGGGGTTGATGAGCCTGAGGGGGGGGGGGTAAGGGGATTGAATGATGCACCGGGGGGGGGGGCTTCGGTGTTGCGCCGAGGGGGGGAACGGAGAGAGGAGGGCCACTGCGCATGCGTGCACGGAAAACCTTGCTAGCGCCCATTTCATTTCAGACAGAAACGGGCCTTTTTTTACTAGTTATTAATAATCCAGTATAACATCTAAAACTACCTTTTTTCTATTGAAAATTTCCAAAATAACTAAGTTTTAATCTGACTTCTGAAATTCCTGTAATCTGTGGCAGTTAACAAGAGATTTACAATGTCTTTATCAAGTTTAGCAACCTGGATAGAAAGCAGATTCTCCAATATAGATTCTCCTTATAGATGGGAAAGCAAACAAATTTGTGTTCCCTAAAGATCTAGTTGAGACGGGAAATATAAAGTGATTTATCAGATAATAAGGTGCAATGTCAAATTATACGTTATACAATAAGCAGAAAATTTTGAACAAAATTCTAGCAGATATGAGGCTCCTGTTACAAAGCCGTGCTACCAATTCTGGCGCGGCAGATGTGAAACAGCCCATTCAGTTCCTATGGACTTCACTGCATTTGCTACCTAGGAATCATTTTTTAAAGGCTTTCTAAATGGATCCCACAGGGAGCCATTGAACGTTTACATATACTGATTTAATTCTATCAGTTTTTTTTTCAATGAATAGGCCAAGCGTAAAGCTATGTTCTGGATTGTTTGGTAGTTTTTTCATTAGTTGAGATGAGCAACCTAAGTATATGATATTACAATAATCGAGACTCAGTAGTAATGATTGCAAATTAAATGGAAATGCTCTTGCTTAAAATATTTACAAATATGACAAAGATTGCGCATAAGTACAAATGTTCTCTGAATCAACATATTAACTTGTGGCTGTAAAGAAAACTAAGGGCCCTCTTTACTAAGGTGTGCTAGTGTTTTTAGTGCACGCTAATCCCAGAGTCACCCATAGGAATAAATGGGTGTCTCTAGCATTAGCATGTGCTAAGTTTTAGTGTGCCCTAAAAACTGCGCACCTATAGAGGGGCATAATTGAACGAAAACGCCTATCTCCATGGGCGTTTATCTCCAAGAACGGGTCCGTGAAGGGGCGGACCGAACCGTATTTTGGGAAAAAATAGACGCCCATGTTTTATTCAACAATGTGTGAGCTGGGCGTTTTTGTTTTTCAGCGATAATGGAAAATGAAAGCGCCCAGCTCAAAAACGAATAAATCCAAGGCATTTGTTCGTGGGAGGGGCCAGGATTCGTAGTGCACTGGTCCCCCTCGCATGCCAGGACATCAACCGGGCACCCTAGGGGGCACTTTTACAAAACCAAACAAAAAGGTAAAAGAGCTCCCAGGTGCATAGCACCCTTCCCTTGTGTGTTGAGCCCCCCAAATCCCCCCCAAATCCCCCTCAAAACCCACTGCCCACAAGTCTACACCATTACTATAGCCCTAAGGGGTGAAGGGGGGCACCTACATGTGGGTACAGTGGGTTTGGGGGGGTTGGACGACTAATAAGCATTAAGCAGCACAGTTGTAACAGGTAGGGGGGATGGGCCTGGGTCCACCTGCCTGAAGTCCACTGCACCCCCTAACAACTCCTCCAGTGACCTGCATACTGCTGTCAGGGAGCTGGGTATGACATTTGAGGGTGAAAATAAAAAGTTGAGAAACTTCATTTTTTTGTGGTGGGAGGGGGTTAGTGACCCTCCAGTGGTCATCTGGTCATTTAGGGCACTTTTTGGGGCCTTATTCGTGAAAAAACAGGGTCCAGGAAAAGTGTCCTAAATTCTAGCTAAAAACGCATACTTTTTTCCCATTATCGGTGAAATGCGCCCATCTCTGTTTGGCAGATAACCACGCCCCAGTTCCGCCTTCACCACACCTCTGACACGCCCCCATCAACTTTGTCCGCATCCGCGACGGATTGCAGTTGAAAACGTCCAAAAATCGGTTTTCGATTATACCGCTTTATTCGTTTTTGTGAGATAAACGTCCATCTCCCGATTTAGGTCGGAACTTGGGCGTTTTTCTCATTCGATTATAAGCAGGATAGCGTGTCTTAGTAAACAGACCCTTGGGGGTCCCTTTTACTAAGGTGCATAGGTGCCTATGCATGTCCAACATGCTTCAAATTGGCACTACCACATGGCTACCGTGTGCCCCAGGTGGTAATTCCATTTTTTGGCACATGCCCAAAACACACGGTAGAAAATATTTTCTATTTTTCTACCGCGTGGCGCTTACCCAGCATGTTGAATGTTTACCACATAGCACATGAGACCTTACCGCTAAGTCAATGGGTGGCAGTAAGGTTCTAGGCCGAAAATGGACGCACGCTGGTTTTAATTTTGTCACATGTCCATTTTCCGGCACAAAAAAGCACCTTTTTTTCCAGGCACGCTGAGGAAATGGACCAGCGCATGTCCAAAACACTCGCCTACACCAGCGCAGGCCACTTTTAGGCGTGCCTCAGTAAAAGGACCCCTTAGAGTCTACTCTCCAATATCACTCCTTTAGAGATCCTATGTATTTGTCCTAAGCTGTCTTGAATTCAGATAATGTTTTCGTCTTCACCACTTCCACCGGGAGGCCATTCCACGAACTCATCACTCTTTCCATGAAGAAGTATTTCCTCAGGTTACTTATGAATCTATCCCCTTTCACCTTCATCCTATGCCCTTTCTTCCCCATAAACTTTATGACGAAGACTACTGACCATTTTAGTAGCCACCCTCTGGACTGACTTCATCCTGTTTATATCTTTCTGAAGGTGTGGTCTCTAGAATTATACACATTATTCTTACTTATTCTAAATTAAGACAACCTGGCTTTTATTAGTATTCTTTCAAAATTGACAGAATATTTAGGTATTGCTCCATTCAAAACATCCTCTTCTCCTATTCCAACTAAGCTGATTACAATATTACATACATAAAGTAAAAACAATCAAATCAAATACAAATAAAGAGATAACATATTAGCCCCATGATAACTCATACAAAAGTAATCTTAGCAGTTTCAAATAAAAATGTTGTTATGGCAAAGTAAAAAGTTTAAACACATTAGCTCCATGCCTGCACACATAAATGTGTCTTCAATAGTTTATGAAAAGATGTCATATTACTACACAGTCTAATAACTCCAGGTAGTGCACTCCAAATCTGCAGACCAGCTAGTGAAAATACTGAATTCCAAGTAAAACATATCTTACAGAATGTATATCTCCAGTTACCAATAGCATTGCATGATCTGACCTCAAGGCTCTCAACGGCCTATACACAACAGTAGAATTTTACAAATACCAGGGAACAAAAACAACATATAATGCTTGATGAATTAAGCATGCAATTTTATATAGATCTCTAAATTGGGTAAATTGAAGTTGGGGTTACCACTGGAGGAGATTTCTACTACAGTGGCCGGCAAGTATCTTTGCTCTATTGCAACAGATATTGTTGCAATAAAAAAAGAGGGAAGGGAGAATGAAGTGTGATGAGATATATTTGAAGAATTATATTAACCTGCACTGTAATGTTTAAGGACATGTGCTCAGAATATAAAGACCAGATATTTACCTTTAAAATGTTTATTTACAATACAGGTAATGCAATCATGTTAAAACACGAGGGAAATGTGCCACAAGATAAATATTGTTAGCAAGTCTGAATTATTAATTAGGCTGGATTAATAGTAACTCACTTTGATGGAGGCTGCTGGTTGGAGTGGTGCAGGAAGTCCTTGCTGGAAAAGAAGTCTTTTTGTTGCAGAGTTGTTGCTGGAGCCTCGAGAAAGGCTTATCTTGGATGTGTGTGAAGTCCAGCAAGGCCCAGTGAAGGTCCAGAGAGGTGCAGGTCAGGAGAGGAAGGAGTAGGGTTACCATATGGCTCCAGAAAAAGGAGGACAGATTGATCCAGTCTGGATTTTACTTTCATTGCTTTCAATGGAAGCAAATCCCAGACTGGATCAATGTGGCCTCCTATTTCTGGAGCCATATGGTAACCCTAGGAAAAAGCAGAGTGGAGCAGAGAGAGGACTGAGAATGTTCCAGGGTTTTATAATTTCTTGTTGGACCATACGCTGAAGTCAGGTGGGGTTTATTTGATCCAATGAAAACTCAGGGGTAGGTCCTCTTCTGCTTTTTGAAAATGGAGCAGGATAGCTGGTCACATGTTTAATGACATCATAAGAGCTCCTGGATAGCCATCTGCTGGTAGATACACACTCAGAAGGTAATTGACAGGATTAAAAGAGTCATTTTGTGGAGTAGATGGGCTTTCTTTTGTCAGATTAGGTAGGTAGATTGGCTTTTCAGTCTCTGAGTCACTGTCTGTGAGTTTCATCCAATTTTTTTGATTGCTATCAATATGCAGAGTTTTGTTATTTGAAGATGTGATGATTGACGTTTTAAGTATCCACCCGGCTAGCCTTTGTTACAGACCAGGTTTTCTGATACTACTCCAATAAGTCTTTGCAAATATATATATTTCCTTGTCATCAAGCAGATGAAGCCATTACGTATGGGTTGTGTCCATCAACCAGCAGGGGGAGATAGAGAGCACTCAACTTTTCACAGTGCCTCATGGCCAGCTAGCTCCACTGCCTCTTCAGTATTCTCTATCTCCCCAAGCAGGGTGGCTGCAGCTTCTTCGAGCTCCATCAAAAATCTGCCTGGGGGTGGCTCCTGGCTTGCCAGTTGTTAGCCGGGGTGTTAGAGGCTATAGCAGCTTCACTTTGAAGACACATAGGTCAGCCCTTTCCCTGCCTTACCCATGCCCCCGTGGATGTGGACATATTAGCTTGCTTTTCCCTGGCCTTTCCCACTCAGTGGATGCAGGCACATTGGTTTACCTTTCCTTGCCTTTCCCACTTATCTGAGCCTCCGGAGTGTTTTTATTTACCTCTTTTGCCTCTACTTTCCTCACAGCGTTTAAAAAAAAAAAAAATTTAAATAATTAAAGTCGCGCCACGCTTTAGCGCAGCGATCTTGGAAAAGAGGTTTTTTTCTTGAGATTCTTCTGCAGGACCGGACCTGTGATACTCGGGCTAGTGAGGTAAGAGTGTTTTCTGACTCCTCTGGGGTGGGCCCGTGATTGGGACGTTTTTGGCTTAACGCACTGTGATTGGCTGAGAGAGACCTGAAGGGGTATAAACAAAAGGGAGGGTCAGCCAAGTAAGTGGAGCTGTGGCAAAGTGGTTACATCATGGCTCTTGTAATGCAGAGGTGGTTGGTTCAAATCCCACTGTTACTACTAAAAAAAACTGTGAGCAAAAACTGTTTTGATTTCCCTGTGTGGGGAGAAAGCCGGCCATTAAGAGAAGTGCACTTTCGGAGAGAAAGACGGCCATCAAAAGAAAGACGGTTATTAAGGGAAGTGCACGTCAGGGAACGGCCATCAAGGGAAAATGAACGGCAGGGATTTTTTAAATTTGTATGAAGTCTTTCTTGAACATTTCTCAAAACAGTATCACAAAATACAGCACTCCAGAACAAGTAAGTCATAACATAACTGATCAGCAAGATCCTTTTTTTTTTTTTTTACGAGCTGGCCGACTGGCTTCCCCTCCTAAGAAGGAAATGTTTTAAAGTTTTTTTTGGGTGGGAAGGGGGTTGGTGACCACTGGAGGAGAATGGGGAGGTCATCCCCGATTCCTTCCGGTGGTCATCTGGTCAGTTTGGGCATCTTTTTGAGACTTGGTCGTGAAAATAAATAGACCAAGTAAAACCGTCCAAATGCTGGTCATCGCCGGTTTTCTTTTTTCCATTATCAGCTGAAGCCGGCCATCTTGTAAGCACGCCCACATCCCGCCTTCACTACCCTGCCGACACGCCCCCTTGAAGTTTAGCCGCCTTCGCGACGGAATGCCGGCGAGTGTGTCCAAAAATCGGCTTTCGATTATACCAATTTGGCCGGTTTTAGGAGATGGCCGGCCATCTCCCGATTTGTGTCGGAAGATGGCCGGCTATCACTTTCGAAAATAAGCTGGATTGTCTACCAAAAGACTGTGGGATTTGATTTAGTGATTATCCAGTGTGGCTCAGCTTTAGCCACACCTAATCCTTATACTGGAAAACAATGGGGTCTTTTACAAAGGCGCACTGGTGTTTTTAGGGCAAGCTAAAAATTCACGTGCACTAAATGCTAAGATGCCCATAGGAATATAATGGGCATCTTAGCGTTTAGCGCACGCTAATTTTTAGTGTGCACTAAAAACGCTAGTGCGCCTTTGTAAAAGGGG
The DNA here is from genome assembly GCF_901765095.1 of Microcaecilia unicolor. Lineage (NCBI taxonomy): Eukaryota > Metazoa > Chordata > Amphibia > Gymnophiona > Siphonopidae > Microcaecilia > Microcaecilia unicolor. Next base: position 599,194,784 of record NC_044032.1, read on the forward strand.
CCCTAAGTAGACTATTTAACTGCAGGGCTCTACTAGGAAGTATCTTTCCCTTAGTTTTGTTTATAGAAAAGAGGAGTTGGATTCTAGATCTAGGGCCCAATATTAAAAAAATAAAAAATAAATAAAAAATAGCTGAGCTACTACATCTTTGCTCCTGTTAGACTCCCAAATATGTGCCCTATTTTCAGCCAAAAACTTATCTATAATGAAAGCCAAGATTCAACATCACCAGTAGAGCAGCCACTGTATTTACATCAGAGCATACTTTTTATCAATTTGACTCATGTTAATTTGGTGTTGTCTACCTTCTACTCAGAGTGCTTTACTGTTTACATGAATACATATGAACTTTGTATATTTAGCAATCTGAAAACCTCTAGTTTGACAGCAGCTGCAGCATTCCGCAAACTAGCATTTAAGTAATTGCATAATTTAAAATGTAGATGCCGTATGCTTTTTAGAACACCATTAACAGCAGGGTATGTATCAACCGTTCCACATAAGTGTATGTCTTTGGAGTAACTTTTTTTTTTGTCTTCATTTAGCTAGCTATAAAAGAGGTATATTTGTTAGGAATGCCAATGAATTAATCTGGCATAGAAGATAGGTTTTCTCAAAAAGTCAGCTGGGAGCTCACTTATTTAAGGCTTGCACTAGTTTTGCTACGGTGCAGAAATCATGAAGTGTTTCTATTTAAAAGGTAATGGGATTTTATTTTATTTTTTAGTGATAAATCTCATTCTGCTTTTACACTAAAGCAAAACTGGTACAAACCTTTCATAAAATAACTCTTTTGTTATAAATTAAATCTCTCCAAATCAGAAATTTAATTTTAACAAAGCTTGCAAATATTAATGTCATAGTCCATGGAACACACATGCATTATGCATTTCATTTGCCTATGCCAATTTATAAGTTTGAAAAATGTACAAGCTTTATATTTTTATTAAACTAAATTTAATTTTCAATTTTTTAGCCAGCCTTTTAAAATGATGCTGAAGGCATCTTACAGCTTTATTAGAATTCAAGTACATTATCTTCCCTGCAGGATCCAAATACGTAGGATTAAAGGAAATTTGTTGTTTTATTCTAAAGTCTGAATTATATAACTTGTATTTATTTGTGCAAGAGAATAAGCATTCATTCTAAGTCCACATATGCATTATATCTTATATAAGAGCTGGATATAAAGTAGCTGAACTGAAAGTGTCGGACATTTTGATGTGCTTCTGTCTTTCACTTTCCATAGACCTAATCCTCTGAGATCACTCAGTTTTTGCAAGTAGACAAAGAAGTTAATGGGGAGTAGAAATCCAAGGGAGCCGTATGTCCTAGGAGATGAGAGGCTGGTATGCACAGACAGGGAGAGGGACTTCGGGGTGATGGTGTCTGAGGATCTTAAGGTAACAAAACAATGTGACAAGGTGGTGGCCATAGCCAGAAGGATGCTAGGCTGCATCGAGAGTAACCAGCAGAAGAAAGGAGGTATTGATGCCCCTGTACAAGTCATTGGTGAGACCCTATCTGGAGTATTGTGTTCAGTTTTGGAAGCTGTATCTTGCTGAGGATGTAAAAAAAACTTGAAGCAGTCCACATAAAATGTGACAAAAATGGTATGGGGTTTGCGCCAAAAGACATATGAGAAGACCTGAATATGTATACCCTAAAGGAAAGAAGATACGGGAGATATGATACAGATGTTTTAAATACTTGAATGGTATTAGCATAGAAGCAAATCTTTTCCAGCAAAGGGGAAATGGTAAAACTAGGGGACATGAATTGAAGTTGTGAGGTGGTGGACTTAGGAGTAATGTCAGGAAATTCTTTTTCACAGAGAGGATGGTCGAAGCTGGGGAGGTGGTAGAGACAAAAATAGTGACAGAATTCAAAATGGCATGGTTTGAACACAGAGGATCTCTGATAAGAAAATTGATGATATAAAAAACCTCAACTTAAATGGTTGAATGTGGGTGGATGTGTCAAGTGATGCTTAGATGATGACTGGCTGTGATGAATTAGGGCCAGTGCCAGGTGGACTTATACAGTCTGTGTCCCATATATGGCAGTCCGGTTTAAGATGAGCTGGAAAGGGCTTCAGCAACTTAAGTGTATGAAACCTGAGGACAGTGCTGGGCAGACTTTTACGGTCTGTGTCTCGCAAATGGCAAGACAGGCTGGAGTGGGCTTCGACAGCAACTCGAGTAGTTGGAAATAAGGACACGGCAGCTAGGCTTATCTTCGAAAAAATGTGATTTGAAAGCGCAAAACCCCTCTGCGAAAAACTACACTGGCTCCCAATCAAAGAACGCATAGCTTTCAAAATCTGCACTCCGGTTCACAAAATTATCTACAGTGAAGCCCCGGGATACATGACAGACTTGAGCGACCTACCAACTAGAAACACATCCGAATCAACACGAACGTACCTAAATCTGCACTACCCAAGCTGCAAAAGACTCAAATACAAATCAACGTACGCATCCAGTTTTTCCTACATAAGCACACAACTGTGGAACACATTACCAAAAGTCTTGAAAACTACGTATGACCACCTAAACTTCCGGAAAAAACTAAAAACTAACCTGTTTAAAAAGGCATACCCTACCAATCCAACATAAATGCCTGATCTCTGCAACACAACAAAACTAAAGTATGTAATGGACATAACACAACTCTTCCGTTATATGATTCCATAATGTGGCTGTGCCATATGAACTTTATCTAACCACAATATCACTTTGTATTTGTTTACACTGGAGTCTGCAAACGCCTCTCTGGTACTATGTAAGCCACATTGAGCCTACAAATAGGTGGGAAAATGTGGGATACAAATGTAACAAATAAATAAATATGGTCTATGCTTCTAGAAACACCAAGGAATGACCATGATCAAGTATTTTACATCACATCCATTGTTGATTTAATCATGAATTGATAATGAGCGTGACAGTTGGGCAGACTGGATGGACCATTCAGATCTTTATGTGCTGTCACTATGTTACTATGCTACTAAAGAGTAGCTCAATTAGGGGGTAATTCTATAACAGGGTACATATACTACTACTACAGTACTATTACTTATCATTCCTACAGTGCTACTAGATGTATGCAGCGCTGTACACTGAACATGTAAGAGACAGCCGCTGCTCGACAGAACATACAATCTAATCAAGATAGACAAATAGGACAAATAAGGAATATTAGGAGCCTATTCTATTGAAGCTAGACTGCCTTCTCCCCCAAGAGAGCCCCAAGAGTAGGCACATGAAATGCCACTTCTAACACAAGTGCCCTGGAAATTTGCTCAGAAGGAATCCTCAGTGGTCTGCCTTCCTAAACAATAAGACTCCTGAGGCTGCTCCCTCGGGACCCATTGATGGTCCCTCTTCTTCCTCTTCTTACTTAGACATGGAAGAAGGGTTTTGATCACGATTAAAGGTTTGTGATACAGCTTGTTTGCTGCATAGCTTGCTAAACTATTCCATGATTTTTGTCTTGGGTATCTCATAAATTTTGTGGACTTAGCCATATCTGTTCAGAAAGATTTTTTTTTCATTTTCTGTCATTTTCTTCTTTTATTAAGAGTATTATTAGAAGGTAAACACCTTTGTAATACAAGTATATTTGCTTGTTTATATTAATTTAAAAATGATAGATAAATATAAAACAACCCCTGTGTAATGGTATGATCAAAGCTTTGCTTCAGTGGAACACCCAGTATATTACATTATTTAAATTAAGGCTGTTTCTCTGTAATTCCTTTTCATTAAAATCTCAGTGTACTATACTGTATAATCTAATAAAAAAAAATGAAAGGCAGAATAATTAAGTATTGTAGCTTAATGGAAGCTCCAGAGGCTGTATATCTACTTCTCCAGCTATTAAACGATAAGGCAAGATATGACTCTGGGATGAGAAAAAAAGTGATGTAAATATGAAAGCCAAAATCTCAAGCATAACAATTGTACAGCATTTTAGCTAAGATGGCTGTAACCTCATGATGGCTGATATCTCTGAGATTTGTTGATTGCAATATCAGTGGGGTGGTAGCTCTGTTTTTAGATGTTAACACCTCTATTCACTAAAGAATGCTAATCTGCACTAAACTAAAATGGATTGTGTTAACTTTTGAGGCAGGATAATGTGCACATTAATATGCCAAAGACCAATTAGTTTAAAAAGAGCCAATTCCCTAATATTCTTGTATTAACCTGCATTTAAGTGAATATGACCCACATTAGTTTTGCATTGGTTACTGCATTTTAGTGAATAGTCCTGTAATAGAATAAAAAGAAAGGTTTGAAAAGGGATCCTAAAACGTTGGCTATTTCCACATTTAAAGAATGTTGCTTTCATTTTATTTTCAAAGATACCTACATCAAGATGCACTTTTGAATTAACAGAAACAAAAGAATTAAGTGAAGGAAAACAATATTGTATATTATTCCAAGTTATTACCCAGAATAATTGGAGCCTTATCAAACCTGTTAAGAAATAGAACAAGGAAAAAAAAACCCATACCATATAAACGCAATAATATGGTGGGAAAGAAATTCACTCACCTTATTTAGGTTATGGAATCTAAGATATTAGACCACACAGGGAAGATAATCTTGGTGACATAACTTAGGGGCCCTGACACCTGGGTGCGCACCGTAGTAGTGCATTTTTCCACACAGTAATCACGCATTAGTGCTTACCGTCGATTAGTAAAAGTACCCCTAAATGTTATTAATAACATTGTTAGTAAAATCCATGTTTATTACCCTCAAATATTTCACATTTACATGGAAATCCTAATATGAAAGTTGCCCTTAAAGAGGCAACTGTCACTCTTTTAGTTAGAAAAGTCTGTGGGCCTCTTTTATCAAGCCGCACTAGCAGTTCCCAAGCGGCAGTGCCGAAGAAGCTCATTCAAAGCGAATGGGCTTTGTCGGCATTGCCACACGGGGGGCCGCTAGCGTGGTTTGATAAAAGAAGTCCTATGTCTTTGTTGTGTTTCTTGACACAAGTCAAGAATCATAGCTATTCCCCCCCCCCAAAAAAAAGTGCAAAAAACCCAAAAAACAAAACATATTGTTTAATATGAAAAACATTTGAAGGGTCCCTGTTATGCTCAAGAACAGAAAACAAGGAGTGTTGACCTACAGTTTATCTCGATCTAGGAATTCTGGAGGAATTCCAAGTTGACTGAAGTCTCAAATCTTACAGGTCTATTTTGATCAGTTGCAGTTCCTGCATGAATAGATAAATACAACCTTAGGCAGTGGAGTGGCCTGGGCCACTGGACCCATGTGCTGACCAATATTTTCCCCAATAACATAGTTTTCTCTGAGATCTTCAACACCTTACAAAAAAGCACAAAGATTACACTTCCAGTTCCTATTCTTCTACATCTTCATCTACCCGTAGATAACGCTCTTTTCTTTGATTAAGACACTGTTTTAAATTTGTAGATCTTTTTACATATGATTCAGGCTTCCATAGGCTAGCTGTATCTCCATCCAAACATTAGGATTTTATCAACATATGAAACCAGAGAGTCAATTTTTAGTAGATATTGGCAGTTACTTTAGATGCTCCACTCATGCTTTACACACGTAAATACTGGCATTTACATATGTATCTTGGATACATATAGAAAACTCAATTTTAGAAAGATAGGATTTACACATTTAAATCTGCAGTACATGCATATGTCAAGGTTACGGGTTTGGGTAGGACTAGAACAGGATGAAAACATACATGGGCATGCTCCATGTATGTCAGAAGCAAAATGCATATCTGTGACTACTGAGATCAACATTACAATTTACAGCTGCTCCTGGGACCTACTTGGTGGATGCTATTTATGACATATTATGAGTTATGGTCTGCAGTATGTCTTTGGCTGTCACGGCACATTGGCAGCTCTGGTTGTGGCATTGGGCAGAGTATGCAGCATCAAAGTCAACTTTAAACTTCCCTTTTGGGGCAAGTAACTATTTGGAGAACATCTCAGTAACTTGGTGAAAGAATTGAGGGAAACTGGGTTCAAAGCCTCTGGTTGTCCGACTTCAGAGGGCTCTCAATCTAGATTTTGAGACATTAGATGGTACCAGCCTGGTAATCAGCAATATGATCAGAAGTCCAGCTTTCAGGCACGCTAATCTTCCTTTCATGTAGACAGAAAGTCCTTCTCTCAGTCAGCTAGGGCACATAATGCCTCCTGAGTCTCGCAATGATGTGAGGCTAGTCCACTCTTCTCTTCTTCTGGTAGGAGGATGTCTTCAGGAGTTTTGGAAGGAGTGGGCCAAAATTACATCAGATCAGTGGGTTCTGTATAGTCTTACAGAAGGCTGTAAGTTGGTGTTCTCCCACCTGGTTGATCCTCTCTTCTTTCAGTCTCCTTGTGGAAAGGGAACAAAGGCAGTCAAGGTTCAGGCCACCGTAAATTCCTTACTGGGATTCCGGGCCATTGTTCCAGTTCCAAAGGCCGAACAGGGACAAGACAGATACTCCATATACTTCATTGTCCCAAGGAAAGAAGGCTCGTTTTGTCCAGTCTTAGATCTCAAAAGTCTAAAAAGCTGCCTCTGGGTGTCCCACCTTCACATGAAAACGCTAAGAGCAGTCATATGCTCAGTTCAAGTGGGAGAATTTCTATCCAACTTCGATCTCAAGGAGGCATACTTGCCTACACTTATATGGCTGCTGCATCAGAGGTTTCTACATTTTGTAGTGCTGGGTCATCCCTTGTAGTTCATGGTGTTGCCCATCAGTCTCGCCACAGCACCAAGAACATTTGCCAAGGTTATGGTGGTGGTAGCAGCCTTCCTTTAGTGCCAGGTATTCAGAGTTCACCCATATCTCGACGACTGGCTCATTCACGTTTCACCTTATTCAGACAGTGTGGTGGCAACAGCTAAAGTTGTCTGTCTTCTGCAGTCATTGTGTTGGGTGATCAATTTTGAGAATAGCAGACTAACTGTATTGCAGATGCTGGAATATCTGTGTATTCTATTCAACACAGTAAGGTAGAGGATCTTCTTTGCAGAACGCAGGAGGTTGAAGCTGGTTCAACAGATTTGTCTTCTCAGTCAAGGAAGGCCCAGGTTCTGGGGTCAATGACGGCAATGATGGAAGTGGTGCCATAGGCAGGGGCTCATATGCAGCCATTACAGGAGTCTCTTCTCAGCTTCTGGTTTCTGGTGTCACACAGATGTACAACATCTTTCATGGACACTGGTTACCAGACAGTATGCAGTGGTGGTTGTCACCCAGAAATTTGACCGTCAGAGCTTCCTTTCCAATAACACAATGGGAATTGGTGACAACAGATGCCAGCAAATTGGGCTGGGGAGCTCATTACAAGTTCCATCTGGCACAGGGTACCTGGACCGAACAGGAGTGTTAGTGGTCTACACATTTCCTGGAACTCAGGACAGTGCAGAATGCCTTACGTGACTTCTTTCTGTTTTTGGCAGGGGCTCTGGTGTGAGTTTTCTCTGACAATGCATTGGTGGTGACTTATATCAACAAGCAAGATGGGACCCATAGCCATCTGATGGCGGTGGAGGCAGCCTCTCTCTCTCATGATTTGGGCAGAGAACAGTCTTCTCGTCTTGTCAGCAGCTCAAATCACTGGGTCCTTGAATGTGCAGGTGAACTTTATCAGCAGGCACTCCTTGGACCAAAGAGAATGGGAACTATGCAGCCAAGGTTTTCAGCTGATAGTGGACCGATGGGGTTCTCTGCTTCCAGAATTGATGGTGACAAAAAGAAATGCCAAAGTGCCCAAGTTCTTCAGCTGTTGGAAAGAACCAGGCTCGATGGAGATCAATGCTCTACTGCAGCTCTGGCCAGAGACACATGTACTATATGCCTTCTCTCCTTGGCCCATGGTATGTGCATGTTGAAAAGGATCACATTGCACTGGGGTCGAATAATTCTCGTAGCCCTGGATTGGCTATGGAGGCTGTGGTATGCAGACATGATTCAACTGCTGAATGGGATCCTATCTGTCTTCTGCAGGTATTCGGCCTACTGAAGTCCCATAGGTTCTGGAATAGTGGGAAGAACTAATGGAAAGACAATTATCAGGTAAGACCTAATTTTTCCTTATGTGCATAAGTTCACATAATAAATAAATACTTTGAAAATTACCCTGATAAAACTCCACACACCTGCTATTTAGTGAAAGAAGGTTTACCCTGAACATTTACATGTATTCTATTTTAATATACAGGTATGCACATATATGATAATTCTGTAGAGCCCACCTCCAGACCATCCTTTGAAATGCAGGTAAAACGAATGTGCATATGGGGCTTGAGGGCTTGTGTGCCTGTTTGCTCACAGTTTGGGAGAACAGATTTATAACAGAACATTTCTGCAAGTAAAGCATTGTATGAAAATGCCTTCCTAAAATTACCTTCAAAGATCTCAACATAATAAAGCATGTCAATCTTAGTCGTATTTTAACTCAGCTTTTAAACTGTACTTTTGAATGGTAATTATCCTCACCTATTAAATTTGTGTGTTAGCAGTGACAAAATACACACTAAAAATAAATGCTTTAAGTTTAGCACACTTTTCATGCAAATTCATGCAAAAGACCTGCACAGAGAATCACTTCGAATGCAAGAAAGTGCACTATATTTTTTGCTTCATGTCTTAGCATTGCTTTCTAAATGCTATCTCTGGAGGTGGAATACTGTTTTTTTTTTTTTTTAAACTTCTGTTTACCTCTGTTTCTCTACTGCTAAAATGAATTTACAAATGCAGCAGCTGTAGGAGCTGGAGCCTAAATGGGTCACAGTGTCCTCTGGAGTCCTGCTGGAAAAAGCATGCAGATAAGCCTCCTGGTTCCCAGTGCTCTAAAAGTGATCCTTTCCTCTGTCCTGATTCTGTCTTCTTGGTATGTCTGAAGGGCACCCCGTTTCATAAATTCTTGACTCCTATTGTTTGTACCTGAAGGGTACAGTTCTTCCAATTCCAAAATCATGGTGACTGGCACCCAAGTGACATCTAGTAGAGCTGGATTAGTCCATCTAACATACATTTTTCTCCTACAAAAATCTCCACCATGCCAAATGTGGCTTTCAAAGTCAAGAAAACAAAGTGCAAAAGTTTTCCTCACATTGAGGCATTTTTAAAAAGCACTTAGACTTACAAAGTTACATGGAGGGGCATAATTGAAAGAGGCGCCCAAGTTTTCCTGAGGACGTCCTTGCAGGACGTAACGGCGAAGGGGCGGGCAAACCCGTATTATCGAAACAAGATGGACACCCATCTTTTGTTTTGATAATATGGTCAGGGACACCCAAATTGTGAAATTTAGGTCGACCTTAGAGATGGTCGTCCTTAGAGATGGTCGTCCCCGATTTTCGGCGATAATGGAAACAGAGGACGACCATCTCAGAAACGACAAAATGCAAGCCCTTTGGTCATGGGAGGAGCCAGCATTCGTAGTGCACTGGTCCCCCTGACTTGCCAGGACACCAACCGGGCACCCTAGGGGGCACCGCCGTGTACTTCAGAAATTACTCCCAGGTGCATAGCTCCCTTACCTTGTGTGCTGAGCCCCCCCACCCCACTCCCCACAACTGTACACCACTACCATAGCCCTTAGGTATGGAAGGGGGCACCTAAATGTGGGTACAGTGGGTTTCTGGTGGGTTTTGAAGGGCTCACATTTACCACCACAAGTGTAACAGGTTGGGGGGGATGGGACTAGGACCGCCTGCCTGAAGTGCACTGCACCCATTAAAACTGCTCCAGGGACCTGCATACTGCTGTCATGGAACTAGGTATGATATTTGAGGCTCGCATAGAGGCTGGAAAACATATTTTAAAAATTATTTTTGAGGGTGGGAGGGGGTTAGTGACCACTGGGGGAGGTCATCCCTGATTCCCTCCAGTGGTCATCTGGTTATTTAGGGCACATTTTTGTGACTTGGTTGTAAAAAAAAAAAAGGACCAGGTAAAGTCGTCCAAGTGTTTGGCAGGGACGCCCTTCTTTTTTCCATTATCGGTCGAGGACGCCCATGTGTTAAGCACGCACCAGTCCTGCCTTTGCTACGCCTCTGACACGCCCCCGTGAACTTTGGTTGTCCCCGCGACGGAAAGCAGTTGAGGACGCCCAAAATCGGCTTTCGATTATGCCGATTTGGGCGACCCTGTGAGAAGGACGCCCATCTTGTGATTTGTGTCAAAAGATGGGTGTCCTTCTCTTTTGAAAATAAGCCTGATAGTAACCTATGGAATATTGTAAGTCTAAGGGGTCCTTGTACCAAGCTGTGGTAAAAAGGGCCCTGCGCTAGCGGTGGAGGCAATTTTTGCAGTGCGCTGTGGCACTTTTTACCGCAGCAGGTAAAAAGGCCGAAAAAAGACACAGCCATGGGGTAAGATTTCACTTATCGCATGGCTAAGCGGAGGGAGCACTTACCACCACCCATTAAGGTAGTGGTAAGAGCTCTTGTGCTAACCTGGTGGTAGCTGGGTAGCACATGATGCTGCCCAATTACTGCCAGGTAAATGATGCACTAAAAAATAGAGCCCTATTTTTCCTAGCACGGGCTGGTACTACCACTGGCACCCACGCTGGGCCGGCATTATGTTCAGATTGGCATGCAGTAAGCCTGTGTTGGGCTTACCGCCGCTTTGTAAAAGGGTCTATAAAAGCCACATTGTCTTCTTTCAGCTAGTGGACCACAACCTGTAGACTTTAGGCCTTCAGCTTCTGCCCAACTCACAGCAACACACATTGCTATTTGTTTACCCTTTCCCTTTGATTTTTACTCAGGAAAAGCCTCTTGGCCAGTATTTTAAACCCTGGAAATTCATCCCAGGTTATAAGGGGAACTCAAACAGGCTATGATGGATCATCTTAAAGATTTGTTTAATAAATCCTTGGATATGGGAGAGGTTCCACAGGATTGGAGAAGAGTGGATGTGGTACCTCTTCATAAATTATGGGGCAGAGAAGAAGTGGGAAACCACAGCCTCGCTTTAGTGGTTGTAAAAGTAAGGGAGACACTGTTGAAGGAAATAATAGTGAACTTTCTGGAATCCAGTGGTTTGTAAAATCTGAGGCAACATGTTTGTACCAGTGGAAAAATGTGACCAGAGAACTAGATCGAGGACACACGCTGGATGTAGTCTACTTGGATTTCAGCAGCTTCCTCACAGAAGACTCATATAAAAACTGAGCAGGCTGAAATTAGGAACCACAGAGATGAACTGGATTAAAAATGGTTGACTGACAAGACAAGAGAGATGCATTAGCATTTTTAGAGTGTGCTAAAAATTAGTGTGAGCTAAATGATAAGATGCCCATAGAAATGTGGTAGAACTAGAGGACATGAATTGTGGTTTCAGGGTGTAACATCAGGAAATACCTTTTCACAGAGATGGTACTGGAGGCCTGGAATACCTTTCAAGGGAAGGTGGTGGGGACAAAAATAGTGATGGATTCAGAAACATGTGAGATAAGCACAGAGGATCCATATATATACAAAAAGGATGGAATCAAAGCAAAATTTAAAAGACCTTCACATTTAAACAGGACATAGAGGGGTATAAACTGCACATAGCAGCAGATACAACTCTGGCCACTTTTTAGGGCAGACTGGATAAACTATACACGCCTTTATCTGCAGTCATGTACTACATTACTATGTTCTTTTACTGTAGCACATTCACTAGTACAGAACCAGTGGGTTACAGCATGAAGAAAGATGAGATTTAAGAACAGTTTGCAAGCAAACTGAAAACTGGCTCAAGGCTAAAAAGTGTCATTCGTACTGTAATAAATTGGTAAATGGGATTCCACAGGCTTCTGAGCTACATTTAATATTTTAATCAGTGATTTAAAAGTAATAATAAGCAGGAGTATAGCTACATTTGAAGGTTATAGCTGTCATAAATACACAGCAGGAATCATTGATTTTACAGAAGGGCTTGGATACTTTAGGAAAATAGATGGCATTTAGGGAGCTCCATATAAAAGGTTAATATGCAAGCTTACGGCCATTTAGGGCCTGATTTTACAAGAAGTCCAAAAAGGTGCATATTTCATCCTGTTTTATAAAGGCAACATAGGAGCCTATGTGCTTTTATAAAATAGACTACCAGGATCAGCTTCTATAGGGCCACTTTTACTAAATCGCGCTAGCAATTCCTTTGGTGGCAATGCCGACAAAGCCCATTTACTTTGAATGGGCTTCGTCGGCATTGCCGTGCGGAAATCGCTAGGGCGGTTTAGTAAAAGGGGCCCACAGTGCACAATTCTTGCTACATCAACTTCAGAGCAGGTGGCAAATATATGCCTAATTTAATGTAATCTAACTTAAGTACATAAGTAATGCCATACTGGGAAAAGACCAAGGGTCCATCGAGCCCAGCATCCTGTCCACGACAGCGGCCAATCCAGGCCAAGGGCACCTGGCAAGCTTCCCAAACGTACAAACATTCTATACATGTTATTCCTGGAATTGTGCATTTTTCCCAAGTCCATTTAGTAGCGGTTTATGGACTTGTCCTTTAGGAAACCGTCCAACCCCTTTTTAAACTCTGTTAAGCTAACCGCCTTCACCACTTTCTCCGGCAACGAATTCCAGAGTTTAATTATACGTTGGGTGAAGAAAAATTTTCTCCGATTTGTTTTAAATTTACTACACTGTAGTTTCATCGCATGCCCCCTAGTCCTAGTATTTTTGGAAAGCGTGAACAGATGCTTCACATCCACCTGTTCCACTCCACTCATTATTTTATATACCTCTATCAGGTCTCCCCTCAGCCGTCTCTTCTTCAAGCTGAATAGCCCTAGACTCCTTAATCTTTCTTCATAGGGAAGTCATCCCATCCCCGCTATTATTTTAGTCGCCCTTCGCTGCACCTTTTCCAATTCTACTATATCTTTCTTGAGATGCGGCGACCAGAATTGAACACAATACTCAAGGTGCGGTCGCACCATGGAGCGATACAACAGCATTATAACATCCTCACACCTGTTTTCCATATCTTTCCTAATAATACCCAACATTCTATTCGCTTTCCTAGCCACAGCAGCACACTGAGCAGAAGGTTTCAGTGTATTATCGTGACGACGACACCCAGATCCCTTTCTTGGTCCGTCACTCCTAACGTGGAACCTTGCATGACGTAGCTATAATTCAGGTTCTTTTTTCCCACATGCATCACCTTGCACTTGCTCACATTAAACGTCATCTGCCATTTAGCCGCCCAGTCTCGTAAGGTCCTTCTGTAATTTTTCACAATCCTGTCGCGATTTAACGACTTTGAATAACTTTGTGTCATCAGCAAATTTAATTACCTCGCTAGTTACTCCCATCTCTTAATCATTTATAAATATATTAAAAAGCAGCGGTCCTAGCACAGACCCCTGAGGAACCCCACTAACTACCCTTCTCCATTGTGAATACTGCCCATTTAACCCCACTCTCTGTTTCCTATCCTTCAACCAGTTTTTAATCCACAACAGGACATTTCCTCCTATCCCATGACCCTCCAATTTCCTCTGTAGCCTTTCATGAGGTACCTTGTCAAACGCCTTTTGAAAATCCAGATACACAATATCAGCCGGTTTCCCTTTGTCCACATGTTTGTTTACTCCTTCAAAGAATTGAAGTAAATTGGTCAGGCAAGATCTCCCCACACAAAAGCCGTGCTGACTCGGTCTCAGTAATCCATGTCCTTGGATGTGCTCTGTAATTTTGTTTTTAATAATAGCCTCTACCATTTTCCCCGGCACTGACGTCAGACTCACCGGTCTATAATTTCCCGGATCTCCCCTGGAGCCTTTTTAAAAAATCGGCGTTACATTGGCCACCCCCCAATCTTCCGGTACCACGCTCGATTTTAAGGATAAGTTGCATATCACTAGCAGTAGCTCCGCAAGCTCATTTTTCAGTTCTATCAGTACTCTAGGATGAATACCATCCGGTCCAGGAGATTTGCTACTCTTCAGTTTGCTGAACTGCCCCATTATGTCCTCCAGATTTACCGTGAAGTCAGTAAGTTTCTCCGACTCGTCCACTTGAAATACCATTTCCGACACCAGTATCCCACCCAAATCTTCCTCAGTGAAGACCAAAGCAAAGAATTCATTCAGTCTCTCCGCTACGTCTTTGTCTTCCTTGATCGCCCCTTTTATCCCTCGGTCATCCAGCAGCCCAACCGATTCTTTTGCCGGCTTCCTGCTTTTAATATACCGAAAACATTTTTTACTATGTTTTTTTGCCTCTAATGCTATCTTTTTTTCGTAATCCCTCTTGGCCTTCTTTATCTGCGCCTTGCATTTGCTTTGGCACTCCTTATGCTGCTTCTTGTTATTTTCAGATGGTTCCTTCTTCCATTTTCTGAAGGCGTTTCTTTTAGCCCTAATAGCTTCCTTCACCTCACTTTTCAACCAGGCCGGCTGTCTTTTGGACTTCCGTCTTTCTTTCCCAATTCGCGGAATATGTATGGCCTGGGCCTCCAGGACGGTATTTTTGAACAGCGTCCACGCCTGTTGTACAGTTTTTACTCTCTCAGTTGCCCCCCTAAGTTTTTTTTTTACCGTTCTTCTCATTTTATCATAGTCTCCTTTTTTAAAGTTAAATGCTAACGTATTTGACTTTCTGTGTACAGTTACTTCAAAGTCGATATCAAAACTGATCATATTATGATCACTGTTATCAAGCGGCCCCAGTACCATAACGTCCCTCACCAGATCATGCGCTCCACTAAGGACCAAGTCTAGAATTTTTCCTTCTCTCGTCGGCTCCTGCACCAGCTGCTCCATAAAGCTGTCCTTGATTTCATCAAGGAATTGTACCTCTGTAGCGTGTCCCGATGTTACATTTACCCAGTCTATATTTGGATAATTGAAGTCACCCATTATTATCACATTGCCCATTTTGTTCGCGTCTCTGATTTCTTTTATCATTTCTGCGTCTACCTGCTCATCCTGGCAAGGCGGACGGTAGTACACTCCTATCACCGTTTTTTTTCCCTTTTATACATGGAATTTCAACCCACAATGATTCAAAGGTGTGATTTGTGTCCTGCTGAATTTGTAATCTATAAGAGTCAAGGCTCTCGTTAATATACAATGCTACCCCTCCACCAGGCCGGTCCACCCTATCACTACGATATACTTTGTACCCCGGTATGACAATGTCCCACTGGTTATCCTCCTTCCACCAGGTCTCAGTAATGTCTATTATATCCAATTTTTCATTTAGTGCAATATATTCCAACTCTCCCATCTTATTTCATAGACTCCTAGCATTTGCATGTAGACATTTCAGAGTATGTTTGTTGTTCCTATTTGCATGATGCTTAGTACCTGACACTATTGATTTGCCATCTTTTGTCTGATCTTTAGTTGTATTTAAGGGCACCTGGCCTAGCACGGTCTGTTGTGCAACCTCACTATCCAGAATCCCTATCTTCCCTGTTTGTGAGGTATCTTTGCAAGATACCTTTTCCCGAACCATGCGCTTTTGAGCGACTGTTGGCCTTCCCCCCATTTCTAGTTTAAAAGCTGCTCTATCTCCTTTTTAAATGCCGACGCCAGCAGCCTGGTCCCACCCTGGTTAAGGTGGAGCCCATCCTTTCGGAATAGGCTCCCCCTTCCCCAGAATGTTGCCCAGTTCCTAACAAATCTAAAACCCTCCTCCCTGCACCATCATCTCATCCACGCATTGAGACTCCGGAGCTCTGCCTGTCTCTTGGGCCCTGCGCGTGGAACAGGTAGCATTTCAGAAAATGCTACCCTAGAGGATCTGGATTTGAGCTTTCTACCTAAGAGTCTAAATTTGGCTTCCAGAACCTCTCTCCCACATTTTCCTATGTCATTGGTTCCCACATGTACCAAGACAGCGGACTCCTCCCCAGCACTATCTAGAATCCTATCTAGGTGACGCGTGAGGTCCGCCACCTTCGCACCAGGCAGACAAGTCAACAGGCGATCCTCACGTCCACCAGCCACCCACCCAGCTATCTATATACCTAATGATCGAATCACCAACTACAACAGCTGTCCTAACCTTTCCTTCCCAGGCAGCACTTGGAGACATATCCCGGGCAGCACTTCTATCCCACTTAACTTAAAAGTTCAAAGCGGGTTACAACCATAAAGTCTTTATATAACCCAGTAGGGCTAAAATGTTTTATTTTACCTGACCATGCAGGGCGGGTCCAGGGGGCATAAATGGGACTGAAGAAGCTGCAGAGTCCTGGCAGCAGCGATCGGGCAGTAGGTGGCAGCAGAAAACACCGGGGCAGTGCTCGAAGGCCCCGGGACTGGAAGGAGTCTGCAAGCAGCTGGGTTGCTGTCTGGGGTGGTGCCACAGGGGTTTGTTTAAAGAAAACATGGGGGGGGGGGGGAGGGAGGAGTGCAGGCATTCCTCATGACTCCCATGCCAGTGGGGGACGTCACCTCGTTGGCGTGGCACAGGCATCATTGCATCGGTGTTTGAACTGAAACTGTCTGTCTCAGCTGATGTAGTTCTCTGACACTCTCTGAGGCATAATAATTCTCACATCAGAGTCTAGTGTGAAGTTGACAGAGACGTATATAAGTGTATAGACGTGTACAGAACACTTAACCTGATTGGTTTGTATTGATTTTTTGTTTGCTGACCCACTCTAAACTGTTTCATCGAGTTTATATGACAATTTAACCTTGTAGCTTTTGTCAGTTCAAAAAGCACTCTCCACCGGATTCTATATAGTGCGCCTAGAGATTCACACCGAAATCCAAGCGTATTCTATAACAATGTGTGCAACGTAATTGGCTTAACAAGCTAAGCAGCGTTGATAACAGCACTTAAAAAGCAATAATGAGCACTAATTGGCAATAATTAGAATTTACACGCACAACTCGCCAAGCATATTCTGTATTAAAGTTTGCCTAAATTCTAATGTGTGAAATTCAAAAGGGGCATGGCTATGGGCGAGAAATGGAAGGAGGTCTGCAGGCAGCTGGGTTGCTGTCTGGAGTGGTGCCACAGGGGTTTGTTTAAAGAAAACATGGGGGGGTTGGAGAGTGCAGGCATTCCTCATGTCTCCCATTCCAGTGGGGGACGTCATCTCGTTGGCGTGGCACAGACATCATTGCATCATGGGATGCTTGGCATGAGGCATTACTGGTAGTGCTGTCGCTGGTCCTGGAGCAGCTTCGGAGCTTAGGGAAGGACGTCAGGCAGTGCAAGGCAGTGTTGGAAGGAGCCAGGGATCCAAAAAGGGGAGTTGGGAGAGCACGAGACTATATCGCTGTGCGTGCATGCACACTAGACAGGAGCCAGTGACAGTGGCCAGCATGAAGGGTGGGCACGCTTGAATTGTTGGCTCATGCAGAGCCATGCTGGGGCTGCGTGCTGGCTGAAGAAAGAAAAAAAACATTTTGATTTTTGGGACAATAAGGTGACTCAGGGCTCGAGGCGGGGAGTCTAAAGATTCTAAACTTTCGATACAGAAAGGACATGTGCTGATGTGATGGTTGGTCACAGTTTAAGATTAAGTACTATTTGGAGAAAATTGACTGAAAGAGAGAGTGTGTGTTGAAGTGAATGAGGTAGCTTAATTACTGAGCTCCATGGAATTCTTTTTGGGCTCAAGGAGAAATGTACACATGAGTGAGGGAAATGACACAACTATATCAATGAAATTGTAAAGATTTGAAGTGCTAAATATATGGGAAAAAAACCTGTGTTTGAACTGAAACTGTGGCTTGGCTGATGTGGATGTAGTTCTCTGACACTCTCTGTGGCATAATAATTGTCACATCAGAGTCTAGTGTGAAGTTGACAGAGAGATATAGCAGTGTATAGATGTGTACAGAACACTTAACCTCTGTCTCATTTACAATGCAAAGCAGCAACCTAAAGTACAAAATAGCTCTTATATATATATATCATTAAAATATCCTAGGTATAAAATTATAAAATACCTTTACAACCCAAATATAAAATAACATCCTATATAATAAAAAGCACTTCCAACGTTCTGAAGCTGACTGCGTGGACATAAGCCTTGAGGCATTCGTGCTTCTGTCTCCCACTTCCGAATGTGTCACCAGCGACAATGCCCAATCACAACATAGCAGCATTCGGAACGTTGGAGGCGCAGTTTCAGGCTTTCGCCATGCCCCCCCCGAGGTCGCAGCAGCCACTGCTCCACCCCTCCCCAGGTCGCCTCCGCTCCCCCCCTCCGTCCGACATCAGCTCAGCTGCCATTTCCGGCCACTGCTGCTTCTCCTGTCGAGCAGCAGCGGCCGGTACAAAAACAAACAAACAAAAAATAAACCTGCAGAAATGCTTTCAAAAAGGAAGCGGGGCAATGCAGGCAGCCATCAGCTGTCAGCTCTGCATCTGCTCCACCTCTCACGTCGCTGCGCTCCTCCGGGGTTCACCTCCAGGGCCAGTGACGTGAGAGCCATGAGAGGAGGAGCGAATGCAGAGCTGACAGCTGATGGCTGCCTGCATTGCCATCAGCTGTCAGCACCTATTATATTCTTATGGGCATCTTATCATTTAGTGTGCACTAATTGTTAGTGTGCACTAAATCCAATAGCACACCTTAGTAAAAGGAACCCTTTGTTGTTATAATTTTCTTTTAGAATTGTTTACTGTTTTGTTGTTGTTGTTGTTGTTGTTTTAAATTTGTAATTTTCTGTTTACCTTGTTTTTATAAATTGCATTGGACCCTGAAGTGGGATATAGTGGAAAATAAGTACCATATTGATATTGGTCAAGGCAATTAACATGGCGGCATTGAAAAAGGTTTTTGGACAAGTACTAGGTAAATAGTTCATAAAAATGATTAGCCACGTAGACTTGGAAAAATCATCACTTAACCCTTGAAAGAAGCTATGAGAATTTGGATCTACTTTTTGGGATCTGCCAGGTACTTGTGACTCTTTTGGAAACAGAGTGCTGGGCTCCGTGGACTTTAGTCTGACTCATCATGGCTTTCCTTATGTTTGCAGTGCTGGCTGAAAATCAGTGAACTGTTTAGAAGTGTTTGTGTATCACTTGTTTCTATTATATCTGATTGGCTTGTATTGATTTTTTGTTTGCTGACCCACTCTAAACTGTTCCATTGAGTTTATAAGACAATTTGACCTTGTAGCTTTTGTCAGCTAAAAAAACACTCTCCACAGGATTCTATATATTGCGCCTAGAGATCCGCACCGAAATCCAAGCATATTCTGTAACAATATGTATAACTTAATTGGCTTAACAAGCTAATCAGCGTTGAAAACAGCACTAAACAAGCAATAATGAGCACTAATTGGCAGTAATTAGAATTTACACACACAGCTCGCCAAGCATATTCCGTAATGAACTAAGCCTAAATCCTAATGCGTGCAATTCAAAAGGGGCATGGCTATGGGCGAGAAATGGGTGATTCATGGGCATTCTAAAATTTATGCACGTAGTTATAGAATATGGCCTGTTTTGGACGTTTTTTGCAAAATGTCTAAAGCTGGGCTTAAACGTCATATCGAAAATGCCCCTCTTAACCAACCAAGCTATTTCATGATTTTTTTTTATTTTGTCCTTCATCTTCTAGGGCTTTTTGGTCTGCATTATTTATTTATTTGGATCATTTGACATAACACTCGTCTTGTGACCAATCACAGAAGTTTACAAAATGTCAGTACAAACAAAAAACCCAGCATACAAACGAATATGTAAACATAGACCCAGTTTCCAAAAGTTTAGTGTGGCCATAAAATTTGGTTAGACTACAAGGATAAAATACACAAAACAAATAGGGAATGGAATTGTTGAAACTGGCACATGCCTCTTAACTGTGCAACAAACCAAAAGCCTGTCTAAAGAGAAATGCTTTTAACTCTCGTTTGAAAGCCTCCAGTCTACTTTCTTATATGGTGGGGGAGAGAATTCCACAAGGCTGACCTGACCTGTCCCTCCCCTTCTGACACAAATTCCTTTTTCCATGTGGGTGCCAGGAAATAAATTGCAGATTAACATGTTAAACTCTGGAATTTGTTGCCAGAGAATATGGTAAAAGCAGTTAGCTTAGCAGGGTTTAAAAAAGGTTTGGATAATTTCCTAAAATGAAAAGTCCACAAACCATTATTAAGATGGACTTGGGAAAATCCACTGCTTATTTCTAGGATATGCGGCATAAAAACTGTTTTACTATTCTGGGATCTTGCCAGGTACTTGTGACCTGGATTGGCTTCTGTTGGAAACAGGATATTGGGCTTACATAAGTACATAAGTAATGCCATACTGGGAAAAGACCAAAGACCCATCAAGCCCAGCATCCTGTCCCCGACAGCGGTCAATCCAGGTCAAGGGCACCTGGCAGCTTCCTTTGGTCTGTCCCAGTATAGTAATGCTTATGTTCTTATATTCTTATCCTCATAGGGTTTAAAGTCTAAGGGCCCTGTTTACTAAGCTATGCTAAGGGCGCACTAGCATTTTTAGCATGCACTAAATGCTTAAGATAGCCATATATTCTTATGGGTGTCTCTAGCGTTTAGCGCATTCTAACTTTAGCGCGGGCTAAAAACGCTAGCACGCCTTAGTAAACTGGGCCCTAAATTTGTACCTGAGGCAATGGAGGATTAATCCCCCTGTTTACTAAGCCGTGCTAGCGGCTGCTGTGTGGCAATGTCATCACATCCCATTCAAAGTGAAAGGGCTGTGTCAGTATTAGTGCACAGCAGCCACTAGCGTGGCTTGGTAAACAGGGGATAAGTAACTTGCCTAAAATTACAAGGAGCAGCAGTAGGATTTGAACTGGGCTTCTCTGGTTGTCAACCCGGTATTTTATCTATATAAAAGATTATTTTTAACATTTTATTTTCTTGTTAGGCCTTTGGTATCTTATGTTTAATGAATTCTATTTCATTACAAGAGTGTTATCTTGAAAATGATATTGTGCATATTTTCATAAATACAACATTTTCTCAAAATGATTGAAAGGCTTGTAAATTAAAGGAAAGTGAGATATTGTGAAATGAGCAGGATGCAGGATCAGAGGTAGCAGATTTTGCCAAAGAGCTCATTTGAAAGAAATCTGAGCAACTTTGCTGCATGCATAATCAGGGAATTATATCAGGGACGTGTGCTGGATCAGAAAACATTTGATACTGTTTTGCATATTAGACTGATAAATGAACTGAGCAATGCATCTATATAATTATCCGGATTTATTAGCTGCAGCTTATATGATAGACTGGATTTGAAACTGTTTTGAGGTGGGGGTGGTATTTAAAATTCACTTCAAGAAAAGAAGTAGGACTTTTCTTAGAACCATACTGGGACAAGTTCTGTTACATATCTTTGTGAGCTATAATGCAGAGAGGTTGTTGAATAAAATTTTGCCTCTTTGCAGAGGCTTCAGGGTACACACTGCTGAAGTTGTAGAAAAAAGAGTCATCTAAGAGAGTCTGACAACTGGATTAAGTGCTCAGCAGCTAAGGCTGAATGCAAAAATGCCAGAATCATAAATTTAGGGTGCAGAAATCGAATATGTGATATGCGTGAAATACTGCTATACAGTGGTGGAAATAAGTATTTGATCCCTTGCTGATTTTGTAAGTTTGCCCACTGACAAAGACATGAGCAGCCCATAATTGAAGGGTAGGTTATTGGTAACAGTGAGAGATAGCACATCACAAATTAAATCCGGAAAATCACATTGTGGAAAGTATATGAATTTATTTGCATTCTGCAGAGGGAAATAAGTATTTAATCCCTCTGGCAAACAAGACCTAATACTTGGTGGCAAAACCCTTGTTGGCAAGCACAGCGGTCAGACGTCTTCTGTAGTTGATGATGAGGTTTGCACACATGTCAGGAGGAATTTTGGTCCACTCCTCTTTGCAGATCATCTCTAA
This sequence comes from Microcaecilia unicolor, assembly GCF_901765095.1. Taxonomy (NCBI): domain Eukaryota; kingdom Metazoa; phylum Chordata; class Amphibia; order Gymnophiona; family Siphonopidae; genus Microcaecilia; species Microcaecilia unicolor. The sequence continues at coordinate 599,216,655 of NC_044032.1, forward strand.
ATCATTAAGAGTTCTGGGCTGTCGCTTGGCAACTCGCAGCTTCAGCTCCCTCCATAAGTTTTCAATGGGATTAAGGTCTGGTGACTGGCTAGGCCACTCCATGACCCTAATGTGCTTCTTCCTGAGCCACTCCTTTGTTGCCTTGGCTGTATGTTTTGGGTCATTGTCGTGCTGGAAGACCCAGCCACGACCCATTTTTAAGGCCCTGGCAGAGGGAAGGAGGTTGTCACTCAGAATTGTACGGTACATGGCCCCATCCATTCTCCCATTGATGCGGTGAAGTAGTCCTGTGCCCTTAGCAGAGAAACACCCCCAAAACATAACATTTCCACCTCCATGCTTGACAGTGGGGACGGTGTTCTTTGGGTCATAGGCAGCATTTCTCTTCCTCCAAACACGGCGAGTTGAGTTCATGCCAAAGAGCTCAATTTTTGTCTCATCTGACCACAGCACCTTCTCCCAATCACTCTCGGCATCATCCAGGTGTTCACTGGCAAACTTCAGACGGGCCGTCACATGTGCCTTCCGGAGCAGGGGGACCTTGCGGGCACTGCAGGATTGCAATCCGTTATGTCGTAATGTGTTACCAATGGTTTTCGTGGTGACAGTGGTCCCAGCTGCCTTGAGATCATTGACAAGTTCCCCCCTTGTAGTTGTAGGCTGATTTCTAACCTTCCTCATGATCAAGGATACCCCACGAGGTGAGATTTTGCGTGGAGCCCCAGATCTTTGTCGATTGACAGTCATTTTGTACTTCTTCCATTTTCTTACTATGGCACCAACAGTTGTCTCCTTCTCGCCCAGCGTCTTACTGATGGTTTTGTAGCCCATTCCAGCCTTGTGCAGGTGTATGATCTTGTCCCTGACATCCTTAGACAGCTCCTTGCTCTTGGCCATTTTGTAGAGGTTAGAGTCTGACTGATTCACTGAGTCTGTGGACAGGTGTCTTTCATACAGGTGACCATTGCCGACAGCTGTCTGTCATGCAGGTAACGAGTTGATTTGGAGCATCTACCTGGTCTGTAGGGGCCAGATCTCTTACTGGTTGGTGGGGGATCAAATACTTATTTCCCTCTGCAGAATGCAAATAAATTCATATACTTTCCACAATGTGATTTTCCGGATTTAATTTGTGATGTGCTATCTCTCACTGTTACCAATAACCTACCCTTCAATTATGGGCTGCTCATGTCTTTGTCAGTGGGCAAACTTACAAAATCAGCAAGGGATCAAATACTTATTTCCACCACTGTATGTCAACCAAGAGAGAACCCTCAAGGTGATCATCTCTGATGTTCTCCAAAGAGCAGTGTTATACTGCAGTGGCCAGAGAGTTGCTAGGCCACTTAGGGAAGGGTAAAACAGTGGGGAAAAAGGCAGTCATGGGTTTCATTTGTTGGAATGCTTTACCTTGTTTTCAGCCACGGAAGTGATTGTATTTAGAAAACTGTGTAAAGTGTGACTCGTTGATGCTTCATATCCTATGATTAGTTGAATGGACTATATTTGATCATTAGGCCATGTTTGATAGAACCAATTTATTTTTTTGTCTTATCTTTTTTTTATTTAAGGTTATTTTGTACTACACATATGTTGACTTTAGTCCATGCTGTTGTATGCAATCATGTGGTCTCTTAAAAAAAAAAAAGGCAGGTTAAAAATAGAAAAATAGGTAATAATTCCTTGCTAGAGACCAATAGTGAGACCACAACTTTTGCATAGTTCCCAGTAAAGATGTACACTCATTAGTACACATTCATTAGTGTAGGGTGGGGGGTCATGAGGAGGCATCCCCCCCACCTCAGATTTCTTAGATGCTGACTGAGGCTATTTCTCTTTGCCAAGGGGAGGATTAACTATTAGGGCAACTGGGCCGATCAGAGGATGCAAAGCAGTAGGAAGCCCAATGCCAGCTCCCAACATGATCCATCATGATCTCCCCATCTCTCTCTCCTCCAAGCATTTCTACCTGTCTCTTCCATTCTTATCCCCCGCCCTTGGCCTCAGTACAATTTGGCATCTCTCTCCACTCCCTTTCCTCACCCATGGTTTGGCATCCTCCCTTTCTTTCTCAATCTCTACCCCCCAGTTTACCACAAAACTTGTCTGGGGGGGGGGGGGGGTTCCAGAACTGGCGGCAGTAGTGGGCGCGCGGGGGGAGGGGGGTCGGCAGCGGGGTAGGCGGCTAAACAGTGCCCCCCACCTCGGGCTCTGTCCCCCCCTCCCGGCGAGGTCTGGCTACGCCCCTGTTATAAACACAGGGTCAAAGCTACATAAGAACATAAGCCTTGCCATACTGGGACAAACCAAAGATCCATCAAGGCCAGTATCCTGTTTCCAACAGTGGCCAATCCAGGTCACTGGTAATATATCAAAAGAGTAAAATAAATTTCTATTACGTAGCTTCCCTCTATTCCATAACCTTTGGGGTAGTTGTGTTAATCAACAAGCAGGTGGAGATAGAGAACTGAAAATTGAGCTGAAATATATCTTTCTTGGCATCCAGTCCAGCTCCTCAGTATTTTCTATCTCCATCAGGTGGATGGACACACTTTTCAGCCTCTGGTTCTGAGTTATTTGCTCCTGGTCCAGTTGATCAGCTGGACCCCAGTTTAGCTTTGTGTGTAGCTTTAGTCTGCAGAGTCATATCTGTCGGTGTTCAGATCCCTATCTCTGGTGCCCGACAAATTTACTTCTTCTCTCCCTTCACCTCTCACCACTTCTTCCCTCCCTTCACCTCTCACCAGTTTCCTGTAGAACTCTTCTTTTACAGCACAACAGCCTTAAAAACAAAAAAGGGAGAAGGGAATATGTTTGCTGAGAGTGTGGGACAGAGTAGCAGTCCTGACCCTTTCTCATCTGCGGTATGACTTGTGGAGATGTGAGTTTGGGGGAGCAGCTGGCAGTGGTAAGTCCAACTAAAGTTTGACTCAGAACCACTTGGAGGGCTTCAAGTTCTACTTAGTGCAGGGGAGGGATCCTGACTCACCACTTGGGACATGTGCTATGCTTGTGACAGGGTGAATGGTGACTCCCTTGGAGGCAGTTAAGCGGTGTTCCTGCTGTGGGACCAGCTGGTTGGCATCAGGGCATTGTAGTGCTTACAAGCTGGGAATTCCATGGGACACAGAGGAAATTGTTGGCAGCAGCAGCACATCTTTGGATTTGGAGCAGCATCAGAATTTGGACTCTCTGGCAGGGCTGGTGCACAGTTTGATGCAGGAGAGCACAGGAATGGGCGCTATTTTGTCGTGGCTGACTATCAGTGAAGAGCAGTCTCTGATCACATGCAGAGCACAGCTTCCATGTTACAGCCTCAGAGCCTGAAAGCTGCATCAGCATCTTTATTTTCTTCAGAGTTTATATTTCTCTTACACCAGGCCTATTTACTGAAGCATGGACAGTCAGAGTTGCTGTAAGGTGCATCAGTTTCTCATTCCGCTGCCCCTCCAGGAGTGGGCAGATGAGGTGCTATGATGTGAGGCTGGTCCACTCTTCTCTTCCTTTGGTGGGAGGACATCTTCAGGAGTTTTGGGAGGAGTGGGCCAAATCATTTCAGACAAGTGGGTTCTGGATAATGATACAGAAGGTTACAAGTTGAAGTTCTCCTGTCCAGTTGCTCCTCTTTTTTTTTTTTCATTCTCCTTGTTGAAAGGGAACCGAGGCAGTTGAGGTTCAGGCCACCGTAGATCCTTGCTGGAGCTCCGGGCCATTGTTCCAGTTCCCCATGGTGTAAGAAAACAAGAAGGCAACCACTCTAGAGGATCCATCATGGAACAGAAGGAAAAAAAAGCAGACCTTATTGGAGAAAAACAGTCTTTATTGGGTTCTTTCAAAGCTCCCATTACAAACAAGTGCCCAAGATGGCCATGTTTCACCAGAAGTACAGACTGCGTCAGGGGCAAAAGAAACCAGCTGGTGATACTTACAAATTCCACCAATGCTGATTAATGTAAATACCCATGTTGGTTACATAGCACATAGTTTTAAGTGGGTGTACACATGAGTGGAGCTTGGAAAGGGCTCAAACTTGTCTGCATAGCTTTTAGAATACTGTAAGTTACATGTGTATCTGTAGTACTTAGGTATAAGTGCTCTATGGCTGGCATAAGTGCTTGTGCCAAAATGTATATAAGTATCTAGGCTAGTATTTTATAAAGGAAAAAAGGAAAATAGGTGGAAGGGAGGGTGGACCATCTCAGGTGCCGTCCTGGCAAAGGCGCAGCAGGTGACCCAGCCCTCCCCCCAAATTGTGGAGATTGGATGGTGGGGGTTCCCGAGCCTTGTCAGCGGAAGCTATCCTGCCTGCATGCCACAACATCCATTCTCCCACCCCCCATTCAATGCTGAATTTTTGTACAACTGAGCATGCAAGATTGAGGCCCACCCCACCCCCGTGCATGCGCGTTTTTCATGCCTACATGGTGGCGAGCCTCCTTCATGCATGCTCGGCTGTACAAAAACCCAGCATTGTGCAGGGGGAGTGAATGATGTGGCATGTGAGCAGGCAGGGCTTGGGCACTCCACTATTTTAGGTATGCGGTGTGCGCTGGGGGGTGGGGGAGAGCAGAGGCGACAATGGCATAGCAAGGGGGCGAGGGTGGTGTCCTCATGCTGGCCAGTGTTTTATAAAAGGTCGGTTACATCCATGTATGGCCACATATATGAAAGAATGACTTTATAAAATTACCTCATTAAGGCAGATCCCCAGACTCTATAAAGATTGCCAAACTTTGGGCACAATCCCAAGATGCATGCGCAGTTTGGTTAACGAGCCAATTAACTACAGTAATTGGGCACTAAAAACAATTATTGATTGTAATTGGCACCAATTGGGATTTGCATGTGCATCTGGCTGCACGCTATTCTATAAGGCAGTGTGCCTAACTCCCATAGCATGTGTCTCAAAAGGGGTGTGGTCATGGGAGGAGCCTGGGCATGTCAGGGGCGCTGTGAAAAGATGTGCTCATACTCATAGAATACTGGGTCAGTTCGCCTACCTTGGGTGCCAGCATTTACACCAGGTTTCAGCAGACAGAAGTCTGGCGCCCATAGTTATATGTAAGATCTGCTCTTAAATGCTGTTCTATTAAGTGTGCATGCCATTTACAGAATAGCACTTAGCTATGATTTTTTTCTAGGGCCTCATTTGGAGTGCCATTTATAGAATCCAGCCCTTAGGGGCTACCAAGGCTATCAAAATGATATTAAACTGTATTAGATCATCATCAAGTCAAAATAAATTTTAGGAGTTATCTTTAATATTTCAGTAAAGCTGTAATATGCCTGACTGATTGCCCTTGAAACAATGATATAAACCATCTTCAGCTGACATTGGCAAGGCAATCTAGAAATATACAGTACAGATAAATACAGCTGGGCAGAGTATGAATTCTTTGAGAGAGTCAGCTGATTTGTTATGGTTAGCTTTTAAAATTGTTTGAATAATCTATAAAATAAACCATGCAAGATAACATCTAATAAATCCTGCATTTGTTATCAAAGATGGATTTTACAGCCAAGTTGATCTTCAGGAAATAAAAATAATGCCTCTCTGTGAGTCCTGGTATGTTGCCTTCCTTTGTTTTCCACAGCATTTCAGAATTCACTTCCCAAGCTAAGAGCTACCCTCAGGGCAGGATTAATGCTTTGCTGGACTAGGCACATGTCAAACAATCAATTATTGGAGTTAACAAGCACTTAGGGGGTCTTTTACTAAAGCTTAGCTCCAGTTATCTGAAGCAGGGCCTATTTTATTCCTATGGGCCCTGCTGCAGATAACGCAAGCTGAGCTTCAGTAAAAGACCCCCTTAATTGGCAGTAAATTAGGAGTTACTTATGGATCTGCCCTACACCCTATTCTATAAAATGCATGCTGTTAATTACCCCTCTCTAGACACCCCCCCCCCCCCGCAGGACCCTTGCCCAGGGAGGTGGAGAGAGGGTTTCAGAAGGCTCATAATAAGTCTCTTAAATATGACCTGGGGGCCAGGAAGGAGGCAGGGTAAGAAACAAAGCATCGAGAATGAAAAATAAAAAAATTTAGAAAACCACCCGGAAGGGTGTAAAATAAAAGAATGTACTGGGGAAATTAATGTATAACCAAAAAATTCCCAATCAATGTCTCTCTAAGAGAAGAAATATAAGAAAGTCAAAATGGATTTGAATCATTAAATTGCAGCAGGACATATTCAGATTGCAATGCAAGAAAAAGGTACCTTGAAAAAGATAAATGGAAGGAAAAAAAACATTCAAAAGTGCAGACACCCTTGATTGACCTTCACATAAAGTTTAAGTAACCCTTTGCAACCAGTCAAAGAAGTAGGAAGAAGCATATCGCTTCAAGACAAAACCACCAGGTGACAAGAGTTAGTTGAAGCAAGGTGTTAGTCAAATACACAAAGCATAAATTCCAGGACCGCTGCACAAGTAGAGTCTACACCAGTTGCTCTCACAATCAATTGCATTGTAAGACAGAGAGATAAGGCGGGGGACACGCACCGTGCAAAATGTATGCTAAAGGACTCAAATGTCTGTTCCGTCATTCCCTAACTACTCTAACCATGCTCATTAAAGTTCCCTACAGTATTTCTAACTAGATCTGGGTTAGTACCTAAGCTGTATCCAAGTATTTACAGGTTATCTAGTTTAAATAGGCCTAGGACATTTCATCGACGGTGTACATTTCAAAGCGAACAACTAAAGAGGGCGTGGCCATGGAAGAGGCATGGGTGGATCAGGGGTGTTCCCAGAATTTAGGCATTAGAGAATACCTGCATTTGTGTGCCTAACTGGCATCAATTGGGCACCAGCCTTTGGCAGGTGTGAATGCTCACATCCAAAGTTAACAAGTATAAAAAACAGTGTAATAAAAAGGAGACTAAGAGGGGCATAATCGAACGCGAACGCCCATTTGTAAAAACGTCCATCTCCGAGAACGGGTCCGTGAAGGGGCAGGCCAAACTGTATTTTCGAAAAAAATGGACGTCCATCTTTTTTTTCGAAAATACATTGGATTAGGGCGTTTTTTGAGCTGGGCGTTTTTGTTTTTTAGCGATAATCGAAACCGAAGCGTCCCAGCTCAAAAATGACCAAATCCAAGGCATTTGGTCGTAGGAGGGGCCAGCATTCGTAGTGCACTGGTCCCCCTGAGATGCCTCTATGCCAGCCTCAAATATCATACCTAGCTCCATGACAGTAGTATGCAGGTCCCCAGAGCAATTTTACTTTAGTTGGTGCTGCGCGGGACCCATGCAGAAAGGAAAAATCGGAAGCAGTAGATCTAAATATAAAAATACTGAGTAGAGAGTTTAAATCCAGTAGGTGAAACGTTCTTTCAACAACACTGCGTTCTGTTGCAAGCCCCTGATGCAGCCCTTTGAGAGAACGAAACATGGCCGTGTTAGGCCTTTAATTATTTATGTATTTATTATTTTAGTGGTGAATAAATTAAACAATTTGTACAATTTGCACATCTTGGAGATTTTTTTTAGATCTACTGCTTTTTTTCCGTACTGGATCTTGTAGATCGAGGTTGTACTGTCGCTCATACAATAATTTAATAATTTTATTTATTTCATTTGTAACCCACTTTATCCCACCTATTTGCAGGCTCAATGTGGCTTACATAGTTTTGTTAACATTGTCATTGCAAGGTGACATATACATTTAATGTTGTGCAGAGGTTAGATGAGGGTAAAAGAAGAAAGAGTGGAGTGATTTAGGTAGCTATAGTAGATGAGTTATATAATATAGGGTGGCCTTTTTAGACAGTTACTGATATGCTCTGTCCATCTTAAGAGAGGGTTGCATTCCATATTTTCTCTCAATTTGCATAAATCAAAAACAGCTAAGAAACCTTAATTAAAATGTGCTTTATAAAAGATCTTTATCGCAATCCTTTTTTATCATAATGTTTGGTACCATCAATTAATATTCAGCTATCGATTTATTCCTTAAATTTGTAGAACTCTTAATAGTAGAAACAACCTTTTTAATGGCTTAAGTTTTTCATATAGTGTTCCCCCATGGCATCAGTCACACAGAACATTTGATATATGGTGTAAGCCCTACACAGTCTATAGGATATAGAATTCATAAGGCAATACAATGCAAAGTCCATTTCTACTTCTACAAGTAAGAATAAAAAATAACATAGTAACATAGTAAATGACGGCAGAAAAAGACCTGCATGGTCCATCCAGTCTGCCCAACAAGATAAACTCTTATGTGCTACTTTTTGTGTATACCCTACTTTGATTTGTACCTGTCCTTTTCAGGGCACAGACCGTATAAGTCTGCCCAGCACTATCCCTGCCTCCCGCCACCGGCTCTGCCACCCAATCTTGGTCTAAGCTCCTTAGGATCCATTCCTTCTGAACAGGATTCCTTTATGTTTATCCCACGCGTGTTTGAATTCTGTTACCGTTTTCATACAAAAGAAAGAGATGTGGTAGAAAGAGACTACACGTGAAAAGTAAATTATAGCAGGGTTGGAAATAAACACCACTTTGCTGTAAATTCTTATACTGAAGTAAAATGCAGTAGTTAGTGCCTGCTGGCATTTAAAATTGTGCTTCGGAGATCATCCCAGGCAGTCTTTCAGAGAGAGCAGCTCCCATATTTGCTATAATAGCTTGGCAAATACCAATGTTTTGCAGACGATCAACTGTTAAGGAGAATGCTATGCTTTTCAGTAATTCCAAGAGATATTGAAGAGCCTCAAAAAGAGATTTGGAACACTCGCAAGGTAAATCCTGCCAATGCTCTCTGCCTTACCAGGTTGTGCTTTGCCTTGTCCCTCCCACAACCAAATATATGTTAGCACTTCAGCAGATACCACAACTTAAGAAATCAACCTTGTTTCCAAGAAAGCAAAATTAGGTTTCCCCATTTAATCTCCCACCAGTTTAATCTAGTACATGCAGAAGTAGAGAAATAGCCTAGTGGTTTGAGAGGCAAACCCTGCTGATTCCAACTAATGCTGTTTGTGGCCTCAGACAAGCAACATAACGTTTCATTGCATCGGGTACAAATTCAGGGCTAGATTTATTGATGTGTGCTAACATGATTTTATGCAGGTCCCGCTGTCACTGGGGTATATGCTAATAACTCATGTTAATTACAATAACACACACTAAATGCAAATTTACATGTTAGCAATTGTCATTTTTCTTATTCCAGTCAATATTCGGCCCGTGGCTGTTAATGTTCTTTTTAAACGCTGACCATTGCCGGCTAAATTAGCCACAGACATTTAATACTGGGCCATGTGCAGGCACTGGCATTGACTATCCAGGCCTGACCAGGCTGTTGCTGGTTCCCAGAACTTATGTGGGTTCCAGCCGATATTCAGTGGGTTCACTCCTGCCCCAGAGATCACTAGAGCAGTGGGCCAAGTAAGTAGGCCTGAGGGTGCCTTGTGGAGCTTGTGGGGGGGGGGGGGGGAGGCTTTTTGGGATGCTTAGGAGTGGGAGGAGGTTCAGATGTGCTCTGGGGGAGGGAGAGGGGATCAGAAAGGATGGGTGATGAGCTGTGGGCTTCCACACTATTGCTGAAGTAATGCTGAGCTGGGTATGAGAGCTGAATCAGAGGTTCCAGCTCAGCTTAAGAAGTAAGTAGTCTATTTTTCTCTTCTTGTTCTTAATGGAAAAGGCCTGCCACCTGAGTGTAATAGGCAAGGTGGTTTAGCTTGAGTTTCAAGGCCACATGGTACCCTTCTGGTTAAAACCAGGCTTTTGTTACACCTGAGTTACACCAACAACCTAAAAGTGGAGAATAATCAAGTAGTGGAAAAATATACAATTTCAGTTGGTTACCAGTGTTGAGTTTGAGAGGATTCTGGCTAGTATGAAGTCTATGATGCTGCCAGATGATCCTCTTCCCTCAATTTGGGTAAAGATTTTGCAAGTTGTATTACTTCCTGTATTACTATTATTGAATATGTCCCATAGAGAGAGGAAGATCCTATCTCTTTGGAATGTGCTGTGTATAGGTCAGTTCTAACAACATCTAAGCAGGTGTGAGGAACCTCTGGGAACTCCCTTTTTGTGCACCCAACTAAATTGACTAAGGAGCCAATTTGTGTCAATAATTGGTTGCTAATTGGCACCAATTTGAATTTGTGTGCACAATTTGCTGTGAGCTATTATATATCAATGTGCACCCAAATTCCATAGCACACCAAACAAAAGGGGGTTGTGCCGTGGGTGGTGCATGGCCGAGTCAGGGGGGAGGGTTCCTAAACTTTTCACACAGTGTTATAGAATACTAGGGATGTGCAGCATTAGGGGTGTAGCCAGACTTCGGCGGGAGGGGGGTCCAGAGCCCAAGGTGAGGGGGCACATTTTAGCCCCCCCCTGCGCCGCCGACCCCCCCCAACCATTGCCGACCCACCATCACCAACTTGGACCTCCCCCCGCTGACGACCCTCTTGACCCCCCCTTCCCGCTGCCAACCCTCCCCCGTCACCACCGTCGCCTACCTTTGCTGGTGGGGGACCCCAACCCCCGCCAGCCGAGGTCCTCTTCTTCCGGCGCAAGACTTTGTTCTGTTTCTGTGAGTCTGATGTCCTGTCAGACTCACAGAAACAGAACGAAGCCTTGCAGATCAGCCAGCAACGCAGCCGCTGGCTGATCTGCAAGGCTTCATTTTTGTTTCTGTGAGTCTGACGTCCTGCACGTTGTATGTGCAGGACATCAGACTCAGAAAAGCAGAACGAAGCCTTGCGCCGGAAGAAGAGGACCTCGGCTGGCGGGGGTTGGGGTCCCCCACCAGTAAAGGTAGGCAACGGCGGCAGAGGGGGACGGGTTGGCGGCGGGAGGAGGGGTCAAGAGGGTCGTCGGCAGGGGTGTCCAGGGCCAAATCTACGGGGGCCCAGGCCCCCGTGGCCCCACATAGCTATACCACTGGTGCAGCTAAATTGGGCGCCGGGAATTATACCTGGTTGCAGTAAGCATAAGTCCCTGGTGCCCAAATTTGGGCACTGAAATCAGCACTCAATGCTATTCTATCTCGAGTGTTCATCTTTGCGTACCCATTATAGAATAGCATTGAGAACAAATTTTTGTTTGGTGCTGATTTTTGAACATTATTTACTAAATCTTGCCCAATATGGCCTATCCAGTCTGCTCAGTCATGGGGCTGCTGGTGACGCCTGGGTCACATAGATATAACTGACGTAAGAACTATCACCCTGTGGTGAATTTGCCACTTTTGGAGAAATAAACTGAACAAGTAGTGTCTAGACAGCTAGCTTTTTTTTTTTTTTGGAAGAGCTTAAGAATTTACATGATTGTCAGTTGAGGTTGTCTGTGTGACAGAGGAACCCAAACTATAGCTACGTGATGCAGGGTTCCACATTAGAAGTCAGAAAAGGGATCTAGGTGTCATCGTTGATGGTACATTGAGACCCTGTGCTCAGTGTGCAGCGGCAGCTAAGAAAGCAAATACAATGTTAGCTATTATTAGGAAAGGAATGGAAAACAAAAATGAAGACCTTATAATGCCTCTGTATCTCTTCATTGGGCGACCATACCTTGAATACTGTGTGCAATTCTGGTCACCGCATCTCAAAAAAGATATAGTGGAATTAGAAAAGGAACAGAGAAGGGCGACGAAAATGGTAAAGAGGATGGGATGACTTCCCTATGAGGAAAGGCTTTCTATGACTGGTCTTATTCAAGTTGGATTTGACAATGGTGGGGTTTTTTTTAGTCTCATTGGATATTTCAGCTGCGTTTGATTCTATTAATCATTCAGTGTTGTTGCAGTGGTTAAGAGGGATAGGGATTGCAGGAGTAGTTGGGAAAATGGTTCTCATCATTTTTAGAACATCATTTCTATGTTGTGCAAGAAAAAGATAGATCTGAGATGATTGAATTGACTACTGGTGTTCGTTATCTGCAATTTTTATGGTTTTCTCCTTCCATTATGTATTCTTCTTAAAGGTTTGGAATTCAGTGCCATTTTTATGCAGATGATATTAAATTTTTCTTTAAAACTGAGAATTCAGTGAAACAGTATTCAGGTGTTATGCCAATATTTGAACACAATTAAACAATGGATGAGAGTGAACCATCTTAGTCTGTATATGGGAAAAACACCGGTTATTGTATCTTGTTCTGAACTGGCTGATATTCCAGATGTTTTTTCCATAAGTGGTATTGAGATTGGGTTAGCGCAGTAAGTGCTTCTCCCTGCATTGCCACGCGGTAAGTGTAATCTTTACACATGGCCATTTCTTTTTTTGCCCTTTTTACCTGCTGCAGTAAAAAGGGCCTCAGCCCGCAGCAAAAACAGCCACCAGCACTAGCCCAGGGCCCCCTTTTACCACAGCTTAGTAAAAGGGCCCCTCAATTTTTTATATTGCAGGTCCAAGATTGTGGAATTCTTTGCCTTACGAAGTATGGACAAATGTAAAAAGGCTTTAAAAACTGTTTTGTTCCAGCAAGCGTTTTAAAATTCTTTGTAGGGCAAGTCTTGGACTGCTTGATTACTGCTGGATTTTGATGTTTGAGCAGATATTATGTTTTGGTGTATGTCTGTGAAATATGTATTACTAGTAAAAAAAGGCCCGTTTCTGACACAAATGAAACGGGCGCTAGCAAGGTTTTCATCAGAGTGTGTATGAGAGTGACTGTGTGTGAGAGAGTGAATGTGCGAGTGTGTGTGTGTGTGTGAGAGAGAGTGAATGTGCGAGTGTGTGTGTGTGTGTGTGTGTGAGAGAGAGAGAGAGAGAGTGAGTCTGGGTGCGAGTGTGTCTGTAAGAGAGTGTGTGTGTGTGAGAATGAGAGTGTGTGCAAGTGCGTATGTGAGACAGTGTGAGAGAGAGAGTGTTTCACACAGATACAGTGTGTGCGAGACACAGACTCTCTGTGAGACTGAGTGTATGAGACCAAGAGAGTATGTGAGTGACTGTGTGACACATAGAGAGTGAATGTGATACAGTGTGAGACAGAGTGTGTGAGAGTGAGAAAGACTGACTGTGAGAGAGAGAGAGAGAGAGAGTGTGTGTGTGTGTGTGTGTGTGACAGAGATACCTCCCCCCCCCCCCCCCCCCCCTCTCTGGTGTCTGAGCGTTACTGTGCAGGACACTGAGCTCTGGCTGTGCTTCAAGGAACTGACCAATCCTATTTAATAGAATGCACCTCCAACATTCTGAAGCCGAGAAACCTCAAGTGGTTGGTCACTTCTGCTTGTGACGAACCCGGAAGTATGTGATGTCAATTCAGAAGATGGATACAGAGAGCAGGAATGCCTCAGCCATGCAGTCAGCTTCAGAATGTTGGAGGTGCATTTTATTATATAGGATTATTTTTATTATTATGAATTGTTCTCTGCTTAGGGTTGTAGATGTGCAGGTTATACATTAAAAAAAAATACCTTTAAAGTTATTGTGCCAGACCAAGAGGAAGTGATATTGACCACTTAGTTTTGCAGAGTGAACAGCGGCTCATTTTTGAGCTAAACATAGTTCAACCTTTTCTCCTGAATAAGGAAATTGAGTATAGACATTTGGGGCCCTGTTTACAAAGGTGCGTTAGTGTTTTTAGCGTGTCTACACTTAGCGCACGCTAACCATATAGGCGCCTCAAGGGATGTATGCACGTACATGGTTAACACGGGTACATGGTTAACGCATGTTAAAAATGTTAACGTGCCTATAACTCTGCTTAGTGAATAGGGCCCTTTACTCAGTATTTACCCTTTTCTGTATTTATAATTGACCAGTATAATAAGGGATACACCCCCTGCTTACAAAGCCGTGCTAGCAGTTCAAAGTGAATGGGCTGTGTCAGCAGTACTGCACTGCCAGCCGCTAGCACAGCTTTGAAAACGGGGGATAGTTTTTAAGTACAGAATTTCATTTTTTATACATAGGAATTTGGCTAATTCGTTTCATTGCATTGGCTTCAGCATCTTGCATAGTGCTTTAAAATTTTCTATGTTATTCATGGACACACTTTTTTCAATTTTGCATTTTATACTGTGTGAATTGTTTTTTGCAGATGTACGAGATGTGCATTTGTTATTGGGTGAATTGTTTGTTGTGTATATAGATACAATATCTATCTATCTATATAGTTTTTTTCATTTTTTTAACTACTGCGTTTGTTAACAAGGCAGTACTTTTTCATTTTTTTAGTCTTGATGTATAGAAGTTTGTGGCAATCTGCAAGACAAAAGTGCATATGCATTATTTTTAGTAGCTTGCATTCTGTCCAGTGACACCCTTCTTCCTTAACAATCCATCACATGAATTAAATATGAAGGTGATTGGTGATGTGGCGGTTAGGTGCCTTTTTTCTTTAATTAAAAAAAACTTCTCGAGATGCAATCCCATAAGTATTGCCATACTGGGACAGACCAAAGGTCCGTCAAGCCCAGCATCCTGTTTCCAAAGGTGGCCAATTCAGGTCACAAATACCTGGCAAGATCCCAAAAAAGTATCATTTATTGTATCGTTTAAATGATACAAGCTAGCACACATAAAAGCCTGGGGCAGGAATCGGAATTGTAGCCACTCCCCCTTGACAAAGTCAATACGAAACGGGAACCTGTCGGGGTTTTAAGAGGGCACCAATCTGCCTAAGATAAGTGCAGTGTGCTTCTTTTGATAAGTACATATATATATATATATATATATAAAAAAAGCAGAGCAAGTCTTTTTTTGCTATCACAATTGGGATGGTGGAGGCTGAGTCAATGATTATGACATGAATATATGTAATGTATTCACCTATTGAGTGAAAATAATATTACTAAGTACTTTGTATGAGACTCTCCTTCACTTTAGTCTAGAATTACTTAAGACTATCGTATTTGCATTTATACACTCTGTGAATTTTGTTTGATATCCCAGAAATAAGCAGTGGATTTTCCCCCAAGTCATTTTAATAATGGTCTATGGACTTTTTCTTTAGGAATCCATCCAAACCTTTTTTAAACTCCTCTAAGCTAACCCCCTTTACCACATTCTCTGGCAACAAATTCCAAAGTTTAATTACACATTCAGCGAAGAAAAGTTTTCTCCAATTCATTTTAAATTTACTACTTTGTAGCTTCATCGCATGCCCCCTAGTCCTAGTAGTTTTGGAAAGAATAAACAAATGATTCACGTCTACCCATTCAACTCCACTCATTACTTTTTAGACCTCTATCATATCTCCCCTCAGCCGCCTTTTCTTGAAGCTGAAGAGCTCTAGCAGCAGCACCCTGAGCAGAGGGGTTTCAAGGTATCATCAATGATGACGCCTAGATCCCTTTCTTGGTCGATGACTCCTAACGTGGAACTGTGCATTATGTAGCTATAATTCGGGTTCCTCTTTCCCACATGCATCACTTTGCACTTGCTCACATTAAACACCATCTGCCATTTAGACGCCCAGTCTCCCAGTCTCGTAAGGTCCTCTTCTAATTTTTCACAATCCTCTCGCGATTTAACAACTTTAAATAACTTTGTGTCATCAGCAAATTTAATTACCTCACTAGTTGCTCCCATCTCTAGATCATTTATAAATATGTTAAAAAACAGTAGTCCCATCACAGACCCCTGGGGAACCACACTATCTACCCTTCTCCATTGAGAATACTGACCATTTAACCCTACTCTCTGTTTTCTATCTTTTAACGAGTTTTTAATCCACAATAGGACACTACCTGCTATCCCGTGACTCTCCAGTTTCCTCTGGAATCTTTCATGAGGTACTTTGTCAAATGCCTTCTGAAAATCCAGATACACAATATCAACCGGCTCACCTTTATCCACATGTTTGTTCACCCCTTCAAAGAAATGTAGTAGATTGGTGAGGCAAGATTTCCCTTCACTAAATCCATGTTGACTTTGTCTCATTAATCCATGCTTTTGAATATGCTCTGTAATTTTGTTCTTTGTAATAGTCTCTACCATTTTGCCCGGCATCGACGTCAGGCTCACCGGTCTATAATGTCCTGGATCTCCTCTGGAACATTGTATTTTTGCAATCTGGCATTTAATTTTTAGCAGACCTTAGATGGTGGATTAAAGTAAGTAACCCTTCTGTTTACTAAGCCGTGTGGCAATGCCGACACAGCCCTTTCAAAATGAGTGGTCTGTATCTGCATTAGTGCCTTCAGCCACTAGCACGCTTAGTAACTGGGGGAAGGAGTAAGTTTGGTCTGTTTAGCCTATATCTCTTTAGAAATTTTATCCCATTGTATAATCTAAATGATGCCACGGTATGTATTGAAATACCATTATTAGTCTGTGTCTGTATTTTGAGTTTTGTGGGAAGCTCTCAAAAGTTGTTGTTAGTTTGTGTTCGAGACTGACATCATTTGGCATTCTTTTTAATATGTTTGTTAACTTTGTTACTGTCACTGTTGTATTACGAGTATTTAATACAGAACCAATAAGAGGCCCTTTTACTAAGCTGCAGCAAAAAGTGGCCTGCGGCAGTAAGAGTCTATCTTTTGGGCAATGCTCCGGGTCAGTTTTTACTGCGCTCTCGATAAAGGGTCTTTTTTAAGGGGCCGGAAAATAAACCCAGTGTGCATCCATTTTCACCTGAGACCTTAACTGCCATCCATTGACTTAGCAGTAAGGTCTCACAGGCTACCCGAGCGGTAGGCATGCTGTGCACGCCCACTGCCATTTACTGCCAGGTAAGTGCCATGCGGTAGACTATAGAAAATATTTTTACTGCGTGCTTTCAGCGCACACCAAATTCAGAATTCCTGCACGGGGAACATGGTAGCCAGGCGGTAATGCTGATTTGGCATGCGCTGGATGCGTGTATTCCCTTATGCGCCTTGGTAAAAGGCCCCCTAAGTGATTACAATATATTATTTTTTTATCTTAGATTTTAATTTACTGATTTATCTGCCAATTTCACCAAGCAGTTGCAGTCAGATAGGGGCAGCTTTTTACATTGTAGTCAGCCTGTGCTCAAGATTACTATGTTCTACTAATCACTGCTAACTCCAGACTCCGTTCCTTTTATCTTGCTGCACCTTATGCCTGGAATAGACTTCCTGAGCCGGTACGTCAAGCTCCACCTCTGGCTGTCTTCAAATCTAAGCTAAAAGCCTACTTTTCGATGCTGCTTTTAACTCCTAACCCTTATTCACTTGTTCAGAAACCTTATTTTATTATCCTCACGTTAATATTCCCTTATCTCTTGTTTGTCCTGTTTGTCTGTCCTAATTAGATTGTAAGCTCTGTTGAGCAGGGATTGTCTCTTCATGTTCAAGTGTACAGCGCTGCGTACGTCTAGTAGCGCTATAGAAATGATAAGTAGTAGTAGCAGTAGTCAGTGTATAAATGCATATTTATGACTATGGATGACCGCCTTTCAGTTATACTGCTCTTCCAAATGTTTTCAAAAACAGCTTAAATCCCTTTAATTGTAATTGTTGTTTCTAAGTTTTTAAGGGAAAGCAATGGTATTTTTTTTAGGGTGCTCTATTGATTATTGGTGAATACATGAATCATTTATTGTTAAGCCAAGATTTGTAATGTGGTTGTTGACATGTATTGTTAAACAAAAATTTTAAATGTGGTTACTGATATATATCACCCACTGTTGTTGCTTGGTTTGAGATACTAAATTGGATTCCCATGTGTTATATACTTGTACTCACATTTTTTGTTATATAGTGTGTAGTAGTTTTATTTTAGCAGAGATTAACTGCTGGATTCTATATAGCATGCCTAGAGATCCATGCCAAAATCAAGGGAAGTGAGAGGGGAGAGGCTGAAGAGCCCTGTAAATTGCAGCTATTTCTGCACAAAGTGGATCTTGAAAAAAAAATCACATCAGGGTATGAGCAATCCCCAGTTGCTCTTGCCCCTTGCTGGCACCAGGTGCAAAATGGCTCTGGCATTCATTAGCAGTCATCTTGTAGTACTACCTCTATGGATCAAGCTGCTGTATAAGGTCAAAAGGCCCTTCAGTCAATGATTGAAAAAGTATTTAGCACTCAATGAATCAACAAGCTAAGGTACAGCTGAGGAAGAAAGTAATACTTTTACTACAAGGTAATCTGTCCTAAGCATGTAATCACTGATTCTCGATGGCGTATTTCTCAGTGAATGGGGCCATGGAGGGAAAATGGAGTGAAGTAGCACTTCAAGCAAAAAACTGTGTTTCTGTTTGTGTAATTCCTGTATGTGAATCTACTAAGATGCCTACGTAAGGCATCTCAAAGGATTTAAACCTAGGCTTATTAAGAAATAAGTATTAAATAGACCACTGAGAATAGACTTGCTTAGCATCCCCTGATAACTACTTAATTTATTCTCCTAGAAATATGTAGGAGGAGGTCAATTAAAAATACTTCTAATTGATATTATGAGTTGAAAAATTCTCATCTTCATCTCAATACAAAATTTGTTTTGACTTCCTTCTTTGTATGAAGCCCTACAGTGCATAGCAAAGTAGTAAATGATGACAGATAAAGACCAAAATGGTTCAGCCAACTGACCCAGAAAGATTTGTCCAATTTAGGTAGGTACATGAACAAATTCAATTATACAATCCAATATCGAAGCCCTCCACCCCAAAGTCTTCTACTTGTCTACTTCTGCTGTAACCACACAAAAAACCCTGCCAAAATGGTGGTATTTACCTTTTCTACTAATCATTTTAGGTCCTGTTATCTTCAGCTTTGCTTCCCACAGGTCCACACCCTGGCTCCCCTTTTATGTCTTATTACCAAGTTTTATAATAATTTCCACAGCCACCAAAGTGTTGTGTGCAAAAAAAAAAAAAAATCTGGTATCCCCAATGGTCATTGAAGTTTAGCTTCTAACAGGCCCCTTCATGCAGGTCAGAGGTCACCCACTGCTGTTCTAGTTATAACCAACACTGAAAGTACTCTTACCCCAATGCTTTCTTGGACATCTAATTCAATGGCACTATGGCTATTTAGGATTGTAATATTTTTCTCAGTGCTGTGGGATGAAATGTTGTTCCTTCTAGGTCACCCAGTGCTTCATATGGAGAGTGGCCAATGTAACGCCGATTTTTAAAAAGAGTTCCAGGAGTAATCTTGGAATTACAGACCAGTAAGCCTGACTTCAGTGCCGGGCAAATGGTGGAAACTATTATAAAGAATAAAATTACAGAACACATAGACAAACATGGTTTAATGGGACAGAGTCAGCATGGAGTCAGCCAAGGAAGGTATTGCCTCACCAATTTGCTTCACTTCTTTGAAGGCGTGAATAAACAGGTCGATAAAGGTGGGCCAGTTGATGGAGTGTATCTAGATGTTCAGAAAGCTACCTCATGAGAGATTCCTGAGAAAATTATAGAGTCATGGGATAGGAGGCAATATCCTTCTGTGGATTAAGAATTGGTTACTGGACAGAAAATAGAGGGTAGGGCTAAATGGACATTTTTCTCAGTGGAGGAAGGTGATTACTACTACTACTATTACTACTACTACTATTATTTAGCATTTCTATAGCGCTACAAGGCATACGCAGCGCTGCACAAACATAGAAGAAAGACAGTCCCTGCTCAAAGAGCTTACAATCTAATAGACAAAAAATAAATAAAGTAAGCAAATCAAATCAATTAATGTGAACGGGAAGGAAGAGAGGAGGGTAGGTGGAGGCGAGTAGTTACAAGTGGTTACGAGTCAAAAGCAATGTTAAAGAGGTGGGCTTTCAGTCTAGATTTAAAGGTGGCCAAGGATGGGGCAAGACGTAGGGGCTCAGGAAGTTTATTCCAGGCGTAGGGTGCAGCGAGACAGAAGGCGCGAAGTCTGGAGTTGGCAGTAGTGGAGAAGGGAACAGATAAGAAGGATTTATCCATGGAGCGGAGTGCACGGAAAGGGGTGTAGGGAAGGACGAGTGTGGAGAGATACTGGGGAGCAGCAGAGTGAATACATTTATAGGTTAGTAGAAGAAGTTTGAACAGGATGCGAAAACGGATAGGGAGCCAGTGAAGGGTCTTGAGGAGAGGGGTAGTATGAGTAAAGCGACCCTGGCGGAAGATGAGACGGGCAGCAGAGTTTTGAACCGACTGGAGAGGGGAGAGGTGACTAAGTGGGAGGCCAGCAAGAAGCAGATTGCAGTAGTCTAAACGAGAGGTGACATGGGTGTGGATGAGGGTTTTGGTAGAGTGCTCGGAAAGAAAGGGGCGGATTTTACGGATGTTGTAAAGAAAGAAACGACAGGTCTTGGCAATCTGCTGGATATGAGCAGAGAAGGAGAGAGAAGAGTCAAAGATGACCCCAAGGTTTCGAGCTGAGGAGACAGGGAGAATGAGAGAGCCATCAACAGAAATAGAAAATGGGGGGAGCGGGGAGGTGGGTTTGGGGGGGAAAATGAGAAGCTCGGTTTTGGTCATATTTAATTTCAGGTGGCGTTGAGACATCCAGACAGCAATGTCAGACAAGCACGCTGAAACTTTGGTTTGAATGCAAGGTGAGATATCAGGGGTAGAAAGGTAGATTTGGGAGTCATCAGCATAGAGATGGTAGGAAAAGCCATGAGATGAGATTAATGAACCAAGGGAAGAAGTGTAGATAGAAAAGAGGAGGGGACCAAGAACAGAACCCTGAGGTACGCCGACAGGCAGAGGGAAAGAAGTAGAAGAGGATCCACCAGAGTGAACACTAAAGGTGCGGAGGGAGAGGTAGGAAGAGAACCAGGAAAGGACAGAGCCCTGGAATCCAAGTGAGGACAGGGTATCGAGAAGTATGCTGTGATCGACAGTGTCAAAAGCAGCGGAAAGATCAAGAAGAATGAGGATGGAATATTGACCTCTGGATTTAGCCAGTAATAGGTCATTGGAGACTTTAGTAAGCGCAGTTTCGGTTGAGTGGAGAGGGCGAAAACCAGATTGTAATGGGTCAAGAATAGCATGTGAGGAGAGAAAATCAAGGCAGCGGCGGTGAACAGCACGCTCAAGTAATTTGGAGAGAAAAGGAAAGAGGGAGATGGGTCGGTAATTAGAGGGACAAGTAGGGTCAAGTGAAGGCTTCTTAAGGAGAGGTGTAACCACAGCATGTTTAAAGGCAGCAGGGACAGTCGCAGTGGAAATTGAGAGGTTGAGAATGTGACAGATAAAAGGAATAAGAGCAGGAGAGATGGCATTAAGAAGGTGGGTGGGAATGGGATCAGAGGAACAGGTGGTACATTTTGAGGAAGAAAGGAGAAGTGTAGTTTCCTCAATAGTAACTTCAGGAAAGGAGGAAAGGGAATGAGGGGAAGGAGAGAGAGGGGTACGGACTAGTGGAGGGAGAGGTGGTGAGGTAGAGAAAGCAAGGTTTATCTTAAATTTGTGGATGACACGGAACTATTCAAAGTTATCAAAACCTATGCGGATTGTGAAAAATTGCAGGAAGGCCTTAGAGACTGGGCATCCAAATGGCAGATGAAATTTAATGCGGACAAATGCAGATGATGCACATTGGGAAGAATGATCCGAATCATAGTTATCTGATGCCAGGATCCACTTTAGGAGTCAGCATTCAAGAAAAAGACCTAGGTATCATTGTAGACAGTATGCTGAAATCTTCTTCCCAGTGTGTGGCAACGGTGAAAACAGCAAACAGGATGTTAGGAAATTATTAGGAGAGGAAAAAAGCAAACAGGATGTTAGGAATTATTAGGCGAGGAATGCAAAATAAGACCAAAAATATTATAATACCTCTGTCCTACTCCATAGTGCGACCTCACCTTGAGTATTGTGTTCAATTCTGGTTGCTGTTTCTCAAAAAAGATATAGCGGAATTAGAAAAGGTTCAAAGAAGAGCAACCAAAATGATGAAGGGGATGGAACTGCTCCCTTATGAGGACAGGCCAATGAGGTTAGGTCGCTTCAGTTTGGAAAAGAGATGGCTAAGTGGGGATATGATTGAGGTATACAAAATTCCTAGTGTGGTGCTAACCCAGCTGTAATCGGGCATCACCGTGTGCTGCCCGGTTACCACCGGGTTACAGCAGGAGCCCTTACCGCTACATCAATGGGTGGCAGTAAGTGCTCCCTCCGCATAGCCACACGGTAAGTTATCTTACTTTGTGGCTATTTTTTTGGGGGGAGGGGATTTTACCAGCTGCAGTAAAAAGGGCTCTAGCACGTGGGAAAAACGGCCCCTTCTGCTATCGCAGGATCCTTTTTCCTGATACTTAGTAAAAGGACTCCTAAGAATGCTGCAGTATAACTGATCACAGGGCTGTAAGTGGGTTGCCCCCATCACACCCTTCCTGCAACACTGCACTGGTTACCAGTATGTTACAGGGCCAAATTCAAAGCCTGTCTTTGATTTTCAAGGTGCTCAAACAAAATGGGTCAGAGTACCTAAAGTTAGCCCTCTAAAATTAGCCCTCTACAAACCCTAGAGGCCTTTAAGGTTTTCTCACAGAGTATCACTATCTGTCTGTACTCTCATGAAAAGAAATCACACAATGTGATAACTACCAATGAGCCTTTTCAGGGTTAGCCCAAACACACTGGAACTCACTCCCAGAGGGGTTACGCCTAACTCAGGATTTCTACTTTAGGAAGCAGTTGAAAGCCTAACTTTTTTTCCAAGCTTCTAAAGATGTGGCAACTCACTATCCACTCTCTCCACACCTGGACATGCTTGCTGCACTCCCTGTAACTTAGACCAGTTCCTCATATATTATTCAAGAATGCCCAATAGGAACGCCTATACTATTTGGTACCCCAATCAAACCGGTGACATGTGTTAGATATCTAGGGGTCCTTATTGATTCTAAATTGACATTTGAGAATGAGCTTAAGTGGTGAAAGATGGTTTTATAATATTAAGAAAATTACGCTCATTAAAACACTCCAATTTGACGCATGTTCAGGGCACATAGGCGCCTATGCGGCTTAGTAAAAGGGGCCCTTAATTTGTCAGGGTTGGGAAGATTTATTGAGGTTGCTGAAATTTAAGAAATATAAATTCTTTATTTACCTGTGAGTGTGCTTGAATGTATGGCTTAGGCCTTTTCTGGTAAAAAAAATGGCATTCATTTCTAATTTTTTGTTATTGTTTTTTGAATTGTTAACTGCCTAGATCTGGCAAGGCTTGGCAGTGTATAAAGTTTTAATAAAATATAAACATAAACTGTACATATAACTTGCCTTCATTTCTGCCACCCATCTATTTAGCTCAATGACTTTCTGCTACCCATCTTGATCCATCGATATGGCTCAACTGCACTTGCCCTCTCGGCTGCCGTAGTATGTTTCATTGTATTCTACAAATAGCATGAGTATCATGTCTATGTTATTTGAATGTTCTAATGTGAGTACTGGGGCTAAACCTATTCAATATATTTGTGAGCAACATTGCTGATGGGTTAGAAGGTAAAGTTTTACAAGAATTTACAACAGAGTGGACATTGCGGAGGGAGTGGACAAAATGAAAAGTAATCTACAAAAATTAGAAGAAAAGTCTAATGTTTGGCAGTTAAAATTTAATTTGAAGAAGTGCAGAGTGATGCACTTGACGAGTAGGAGGTGAGAGGCTAATATGCACAGACAAGAAGAGGGACTTTGGGATGATAGTGATCTCAAGGCAATGAAACAATGCGACAAGGAGGTGATTGTAGCCAGAAGGCTGCGTAGAAAGAGGCATAACCAGTCAAAGAAAAGAGGTGTTGATGTCCCTGTACAAGTCATTGATGAGTCCCCATTAGGAATATTGTACTCAGTTTTGGGAGGCTGTATCTTGCTAAGGACGTAAAAAGACTTGAAGCAGTTCAGAGGAAGATGCTGGAAATGGTATAGGGTATGAGCCAAATGAAGTATGAGAAGACCTGAATATGTTTACCTTAGAGGAATGGAGGGATAGGCGAGATATGATTCAGATGCCTAAATACTTGAAAGGTATTAATATCCAAATGGATATTTTCCAGAGATGGGAAATTGGTAAAAGTAGTGGATATGAAGTGAGGTTGTGAGGTTGTAGACTTAGGAGTGACATCAGGATAGTTATCAGGGTATATTTTTTCATGGAGAGGGTGGTAAATGCCTGGAATGCTCTCCTGGTGGAGGTGTTGGAGACAGCAGTGATGGAATTCAGAAATGTGTGGGATAAATACAGAGGATCCCTAGACAGAAGAGCAGATGGTAACAAAACAAAATTTAAATGACCTCATGATGGTTGATCTGTTAGGATGGGCATGAGTGGTGCTTAGATGGCAACTTCAGCTGTGAGGAAGTAAGGCCCAGGTAAACAGATTTCTATGGTCTGTGTCCTGTATATGGCAAGACAGATCAGGATGGGCTGGAGAAGGCTTCTATAGCAACCCCAATAGTTCGGACATATGGACAGTGTCAGACAGACTTCTACAATCTGTGCACCAAAAATGGCAAAGGAATATCAGGATCAAGTATAAGTTTATACTACATTCAGTTTTGGTTTTTAATCTTGAATTGATAATGAATGTGACTGTTGGGCAGACTGGATGGTCTGTTCAGGTCTTTATCTGCCATCATCTACTATGTTAATATGATTAGAAGTTGCAGGGTGGTGGAGAGCCCAGGCTTGCCATCCAAAGCAGTGAAGGAGCTGGAAAAGCAGATAACACATCAAACATATATATATTTTTTTCAATTTTGCCTTATAGTAGAATGAAAGAGTCAGTTGTGAAAGCTATCTAACTCATATCTATTCAGAGACTCCACTCTTGGAACATTCTGCTATTTTTAATAAACAGTTGACTCTTTTTTCTGTTATTATCTTTTTTTCCTGGATCATACAATAGTTCTGTTTGGTACATTGATCTCTTCATATTGAAAAAAATAATAGCAGGACAGGGAAAAATGATTTGTTGAAATGGTTTCCCTGATATTGTGCAGACCATAGGCTCCTGGATTAGGTGTTCTCACTTCATTTCCTCTTTTTTTTCTGCCTTTTCAGATGTTCTTGAAGTGAAAAAAATCCATTTTGTCCATGTTGTATATACACAGTGCACTTTTGAAATTATACACTGACTGGTTGCTTCTTATAAAACAGATGTTTTAAGGATGGATCTGGTCAGTATTTTAACAAAAGCAAATGTAGGATTGTAAAATAAAATTTCTGCTTGTCAAACGTAACTTTGCATTTCATTTTTCAACGTAAAATTTGACACATTATTTTAAGCTAGGTGCGACTAATGCTGAGGAATGTTAAAGGAGTCATAAATAATACTAGTGGCAAAAAAAGCCGAGGTAGCGATTGTCACACTGTTACTTAGGGGTCCTTTTACTAATGTGCGCTGAAAAATGGCCAGCGGTAGTGTAGGCGCGTGTTTTGGGCGCACAAAGATCCATTTTTCAGCGTGCCTGCAAAAAATGCCTTTTAAAAATTTTTTTGCCGAAAATGGACATGTGGCAAAATAAAAATTGGCGCACATCCATTTTTGGTCTGAGACCTTACCACCAGCCATTGACCTATTGGTAAAGTCTCACATGGTAACAGGGCATTAATGACCTTATGCACGTCAAATGCCACTTGACACGCGTAGCAGATGAGCGCCAGAAAATACAAATTATTTTTTGGAGATGCATATCGGACGCACACCAAAAATGAAATTACCACAAAAGCCACATGGTAGCAGGGTGGTAACTCCAAATTGGCACATGTTGGGCATGCATAGACGCGGCTTAGTAAAAGGGTCCCTTAGAAAATGCCTCTTTCCAGGATTAAATGATCCTTTCTTTTGTAGAGTCATTACTAATAAGATGCTTTACAATTCTAAGAACCAGATGAGATTGAAATTTGTCACCCTTCCATAAAACAGTTCGTATAAAAGACTTAAACCGTTACTATTTCAAGCAGAACATAAGCATTTAAGTTTTCTTTTCCCTCTCACTGCTGGAACAGAGCAGTGCCTGCTAAATGTTTTTGACAGCATTCCCTTCCAATTGATTGGGACAGGTCATGCTGTGCATCATCTAAAAACCCTCCTCCCAATTTCCTTCTGAATTTTTCTGGTCCAGGTCTGCATCCCGTGTTTTTAAAAGTGTGCTGTCAAAGAATCACAGGTCTTTTGCAGTTAATATGTTTAATGTAAGGGGGAGAACATATCTCATTAAGGCAATGATTTTCAACCTTTTCCATCTTGCGGCCCAATTACAAGGTGCAAAATTTATCAAGGCACACCCGTCCCCCCTAATATCCATTCCATTTTCACCCATCCCCACAAGTAATCTCCTCCATCACCACCTTGTAGGTCTAACATTTAGAAGTAGTTATTTCATTTAAATATGCTATTGAAATACATTAGAGTACCAATATGTCTGCTACTGGGAAACTGGAACAAGATGAACTGTTACAGAATCATACACAGACACCATATGCCAGCAGAATCCTTTACCTCGGTTACAGACGCAGAACATGACTCTCACCTGATACAACATAGGAAACAGCAAAAAACATGCAGAAAAAAACTGAAAGCAGAGATGTAGGAATCTGCATGTTGTGCAACTCCAGAGAACTAGAAAGAAATGTATCATTCAATCACTAAACTGAAAATAAAATCATTTTCCTGCCTTTGTAGTCTGGTGATTTTGTTATTCCAATCATCTTGTTCCCAATCTTTGGTTCTGCTTTCCTCTGTCTGTGCTGTTAACTCTGTTTACAGGGCCTCTTCTCCATTTGCAATTTCTCTTCACACCACCTGCCCTATGTCTGTTTGGTACTGACCAGCTTTCTTCGATTTCTCTGCCTCCTTCTCAAATCTATATTGTTTTCCCTTTCCCTTCCCTTCATGTGTAGCCTGTTTCCCCTCTTCCCTGCTCTTCATCTGCACCATGTCTCACCTCTTTCCTTCCTTTCATGTGTAGCCTGTCTCCCCTATTCCCTTCCCTATATGTGCAACATTTCACTCATTTTCCTCTGTGGTATTCTCTCCTCCTCACTCTCTTTCCCTCCCATGGGTCCAAAATCTTTTCCTACCTTCCTCCTCCCATACCTCAGGCCTCTCCTCCCTGCTGTGATTCTACAAACTTTTCTGTTGCCTGCAGCTATTACAACAGGCCATCTTTTGGCCACTTAAAGACTTTCCTTCTATCGTGTCCCACCCATGCGACAAAAAGGAAGTTGTGTCAGAAGGAAGGACCCTAGTGCTACCCAGAGGAAAGCCTGTTCTAATAGCTGCTGGCAACCACAAAGTTTGTAGAATTGCAGTGGAATGGAGAGAGACCCGAGGAGTTGGGAGGAAGATAGTGAGGCGAATCCAGACCTGGATTGTAGACAATGACCCACTCATTTTATCAGAACTTTGCCCACCTGGTTACAAAGCTGTTAGGTGTTTGAGATTAGATAGAAAAGATGGTGGCATTACTCTTATTCATAAAGATTTTTTAACATGTTTCTTTGATTGCCTCTATATCTTTTCCTGAAATTGAAATGATGTCATGGTTCTATTGGTTTTGTATTAGCATATTGTCCTACTGGAAACTGGCATAAAGGTCACTCTATATTTAATGATATTTTGCTTCATCAATCAACTATTTGTGACTCTTTGATAGTATTAGGAGATATTAACCTACATCTAAAAAATAGGGATAATTCAGAAGATACAGAATTTTTGTCTATTTTACACTCTATCCTCCAAGTTCCGTAGAAATCACTAACAATTGTTCATGGAAATTTGGGTGTTTGCCCAATTTGTGTGCACAATTATTGGTGCTAATTGAATTTAATTAAAATTTATAGGCATAAATTTAGGCACAGGATCTGTGCATAAATGTTACAAATGGATCCAAAAAGGGCCATGGATGGATCACGGGCGGATCAAGGGCGTTCCTAGTATTTATATGCATTCTTATAAAATAAAGGGGATCCATGCCTAATTTAGGTGCAAGAATTTACACCAAGGCTTCATTGATGTAATTGGGCGTGCATAAATGTAGTTGCGGTTTCCAGCACTAAGAGCTATTCTATACATGGCACCTAACTGTGGGCTTCTTTTACAGAGCCACACTAGTGATTCCTCTGTGGTAAATCATAAGAAGCCCATTCAATTCATATGGGCTTCCTCTCATTTGCCGTGTGTGAATCATGAGTTTGACTTTGTAAAACTTTGAAAGCCATGTGAAGAATACAACAAAGAAAATGTTCCATTCAATGTGGAAACTCAAAAGAGTAAAACCTTTCTTCCCAAGGGAAATATTTAGTAGTCTGGTACATTCCAATGGTACTAACAGGCTTATTTTCGAAAGTGATCGCCGGGCATCTTCCGACATAAATCGGGAGATGGCTGGTGATCTCTCAAAAGTGGCGAAATCGGTATAATCGAAAGCTGCTTTTATGACACCATTGGCGCTTTCCCGTCACCGAGCCGGCGAAAGTTCAAGAGGGTGTGTCAGTGGCGTAGCGAAGGTGGGACATGGGCGGACGTGGGCGTGGCTACCAGATGGACGGCTTTCGCGGATAATTGGGAAAAAAAAGCGGCATTAATCAATATTTCACCGGGTTTACTTGGTCCTTTTATTTTCACGACCAAGCCTCAAAAAGGTACCCCAACTCACCAGATGACCACCGGAGGGAATGGGAGATGACCTCCGCATACTCCCCCAGTGGTCACCAACCCCCTCCCACACTAAAAAAATAAAAATAAAAACCTTTTTTGCCAGCCTGTATGCCAGCCTCAAATGTCATGCCCAGCTCCCTGACAGCAGTATGCAAGTCCCTGGAGCAGTTTTTAATGGGTGCAGTGCACTTCAGGCAGGCAGACCCAGGTCCATCCCCCTCTACCTGTTACACTTGTGCTGCTAAGTGTTGAGCCCTCCAAACTCCCCAAAAACCCACTATACCCACATGTAGGTGCCCCCCTCACCCATAAGGGCTATGGTAATGGTGTAGAGTTGTTGGGAATGGGTTTGGGGGGTATTTGGGGGGCTCATCACCCAAGGTAAGGGAGCTATGCACCTGGGAGCTATTTGTGTGTTCTTTTTTTAATTTTTAGAAGTGCCCCCTAGGGTGCCCGGTTGGTGTCCTGGCATGTCATGGGGACCAGTGCACTAGAAATGCTGGCTCCTCCCACGACCAAATGCCTTGGATGTAGCCGGGGTTGAGATGGCCGCTTTTAGCTTCCATTATCGCTGAAAAACAAAAGCGGTCATCTCAACCCCGGCTAAATCCAAGGCATTTGGCCAGTTTGAACCGTATTATCGAAACAAAAGATGGCCGGCCATTATTTTCAATAATACGGTTACGGCCAGCTGTTGCGCCTCCGCCAAAATAGATCACTGGCGATCTATTTCGTCGGTGCCGTTCGATTATGCCCCTCTAAGTCACCTAGACAATTGCAATGCACTCTACGCTGGTTGTAAAGAACTAATCATCAGCTTCAAACAGCCCAAAATACTGCAGCCAGACTCATATTTGGTAAAACAAAATACGAAAGTGCCAAACCCTTAAGAAAGAAACTACACTGGCTTCCTCTTAAAGAACGTATTACGTTCAAGGTCTGCACCTTTGATTCATAAAATCATTTACGGAGATGCCCCGGTCTACATGTTAGACCTCATAGACCTGCCACCCAGGAACACTAAAAGATCAGCACGCACATTCCTGGCGAAAGTTGCAAAGGACTAAAATACAAATTAACACATGCATCTAGCTTTTCCCGTATAAGCACACAGCTATGGAATGCATTACCACCTGACGTGAAAAAAATGGGCAACTTAACCAACTTTCAGAAATTACTGAAGACTTACCTTTTCAACAAGGCATACCGCATCGACCCATTTTTTGAACTTCAACGTATTATATGAACTGTAATGCATTACCACTGTATCTATTATTCCAAATTTGATCTCTTTATACCTGTTTGCTTAATTTTCCTATATCACTTATGTTCTTTATGTAATACCGCTTGTATCTTTTACTCAGGAATGGCGATCGCCATAAGAGCATATGTGTTGCCATACTGGGACAGACCGAAGGTCCATCAAACCCAATATCATAAGTACATTAATATTGCCTTACTGGGAAAGACCAAAGGTCCATCAAGCCCAGCATCCTGTTTCCAACAGTGGCCAATCCAGGTCACAAATACCTGGCAAAATCCCCCAAAAGTACAAAACATTCTAAACTGATTATCCCAGAAATAGTGGTTTTTCCACAAATCCATTTAATAATGGTCTATGGACTTTTTCTTTAGGAAGCCGTCCAAACCTTTTTTAAACTCTGCTAAGCTAACCACCTTTACCACATTCTCTGGCAATGAATTCCAGAGTTTAAGTACACGTTGAGTGAAGAAACATTTTCTACGATTCGTTTTAAATTTACTACATTGTAGCTTCATCTCATGCCCCCTAGTCCTAGTATTTTTGGAAAGCATAAACAGACGCTTCACATCTACCCGTTCAACTCCACTCATTATTTTAAAGACCTCTATCATATCTCCCCTCAGCCGCCTTTTTTTCCAAGCTGAAGAGCCCTAGCCGCTTTAGCCTTTCCTCGTAGGGAAGTCATCCCATCCCCTTTATCATTTCTGTCGCCCTTCTCTTCACATTTTCTAATTCCACTATATCTTTTTTGAGATACGGCAACCAGAATTGAACACAATATTCGAGGTGCGATAGAAAGGCATTATTACTTCCTCAATTTTGTTTTCCATTCCTTTCCTAATAATACCTAACATTCTATTTGCTTTCTTAGCCGCAGCAGCACACTGTGAAGAAGGTTTCAACGTATCATCAACAATAACACCTAGATCCCTTTCTGTGACTCCTAACGTGGAACCTTGCATGACGTAGCTGTAATTCGGGTTCCTCTTTCCCATATGCATCACTTTGCACTTGCTCACATTAAATGTCATCTGCCATTTAAACGCCCAGTCTCCCACTTTCGTAAGGTCCTCTTGTAATTTTTCACAATCCTACCGTGATTTAACGACTTTGAATAACTTTGTGTCTTCAGCAAATTTAATTACCTCACTAGTTACTCCCACTCTAGGTCATTTATAAATATGGTAAAAAGCAGCGGTCCCAGCACAGACCCCTGGGGAACCTCACTAAATACCCTTCCCCATTGAGAATACTGACCATTTAACCCTACTCTCTGTTTTCTATCTTTTCTATCTTTTAACCAGTTTTTAATCCACAATAGAACACTACCTCCTATCCCAATTTCCTCTGGAGTCTTTCATGAGGTACTTTGTCAAATGCCTTCTGAAAATCCAGATACACAATATCAACCGTCTCACCTTTATCCACCCACAGTTAACGTTTAATACTGACTCCAACAGAGGAGATGGTAGAGACAGTTGAAAAGTGCTGGTATCCTGCTGCTGGCAAGATGGAGTTTGACATGAAAACTGAACTGATGAAATGTCTACCGTTTCTAATGAAACTTATCAGGGTTTACTATTAGATATAGTTTATCATTTTAAGCATACTTTTTGCCCAGTTTTAACCTGTCGTATCCTGCAGGGTGAAGATGCCCCTAGGCTTAAGTGTAGTGTAGTGTGTCTAATGTGAAATCGAATCCTGGTGGCAGTATGGCATTGTAGCCAAAATTTTATTCTGTGTGATAAATTCTTACTCCTTCTTAAGGTTATCTATGGTAAAATGACTGTTCCGTTGGAATAGCCTGTTCTTTAAAGCTTGCTTTTTTGGATAGATTCATGGGTTCTTGTTATTTGTTTACTTATGAAGGATAGTTTTGGATAAGGGAAAATGTGTATGCCCTTTCGAAAAGGAAAGCTAGCATTTATTCAGTACTGGCACTGTAAGTGTATTTCCTAAAAAAATGTTAAGTCAGAAGTGCTAACTAGCTTCTGGATTATGTTATTTATGCAGGAGTTCAACAAACAATTGATTTTAAATTAATTGAAAGTGAAGGACTGTTCTGCCAATCCACTAATTAACTCATTTACCCCTCTGTTTACAAAGTCGCACTAGCAGCTGCCGGTGCAGTAATGCCGAGTTATCAAAAACAAAAAAAGAGGAAACATTTTTTAAAAAAATCCATACAGGGAATGTTAATAAACAACCACAAGACAATGAAAACTCTGAAAAACTTAGGGTTCCTTTTACTAAGCCGTTGTAAAAAAAAATGGCCTGCGGTAATGTGGGAGTGTGTTTTTGGTGTGTGCTGGGCCATTTTTTTCCACAGCTGGGAAAAGCATTTTTTAATGGAGCCATAAATGGTTGTGCACTAAAATTAAAAGTAGCACATGGCTATTTATTTATTTATAACATTTATATCCCACATTTTCCCACCTATTTGCAGGCTCAATGTGGCTTACATCGTACCGGAGGTGCGTTTGCAGTCTCCAGTGTTTACAAATACAGAGTGATGTTGAGATTAAGGCACAGAGGGCCATATTCTATAACAGTGCTCATATATGTTGGAATGCCCATAAAATGCCCATTTCCCTGCCTATAACCATGCCCCTATTTGGCTCCACGCATTAGAATTTAGGCGCTATGCGTTACAGAATACGTTTAGCGAGTTGTGCACATAAATTGTAATTATTGCCAATTCATGCTCATTATTGCTTGTTAAGTTGTGTTAAAAACGCTGATTGGCTTGTTAAGAAAATTATGGGGCCCTTTTATTAAGGCATGCCAAAAAGTGGCCAGCGCTGCTGTAGATGTATGTTTTGGATGCATGCAGGTCCATTTTTCAGCACACCTGGAGAAAGGTGTTTTTTTCGGGGGAGGGGGCAAAAATGGACTTGCGGCAAAATTTAAACTAGTGCGCATCTATTTTTGGCCTGAGACCTTACCGCCACCTATTGACTTACTGGTAAGGTCTCACGCACTAACTGGGCAGTAAGTGTAAGTGCATGTAAACTGCCGATTACCGCCAGGTAAGCGCCACACTGTAAAAAAATTAGAAAATATTTTCTACCTCGTGTTTTGGGTGCGCGTCAAAAATGGAATTACCGCCTGGGCACGCGGTAGCCTGGTGGTAGTTCCAATTTGACAAGTGTTGGACGCGCATAGGCACCTTTTGCCTTAGTAAAAGGGTCCCTAATGCTTTGTTATACAATACACTTGGATTTCAGTATGGAACGCTAGACTCGATATATAGAATGCGGCGAAATATCTCTTAAATTACTGTCATAGCGAGAACAATTTAGGCCCGGTATCTAAATCCACGAAAGCTTTCTCTATGTTCTTTTGTTCCCAATGTCAATCTGGTGATATTAAAAATGTTGAAAAATCTTACCAAGCAAATCTTCTCAACACATTTGAGAGTGAAACTTCGCCACACTGGTGCCCAAAAAGTGGTCACACTCAAGCGCATACAGCCTTATTATTATTACTACTATTATTTTGGGCTCCCAAAAGCTGTGAAAACAATCCACGACCACTTGAACTTCAGGAAATCACTAAAAACCTACCTCTTCAAAAAGGCCTACCCCAATGACCCCACGTAACCCTCTTCACCTACCAACACAGCATGACTATGATCGAACAGGACATCACGCAATCTTCATCCATTCCGACCCTCCACTTATACCTCATACGATCACTATACAACTTTGTATTTGTTATCCACCGACTGGGCAAACATCTTTGACAGTACTATGTAAGCCACATTGAGCCTGCAAATTGGTGGGAAAATGTGGGGTACAAATGCAACAAATAATAAATAAATAATGATTGGAAATGAGGCAGCAGCATAGCTGCCTTCAAAGTATACTGCACTGAGAACAACTGATGTCAATGATGCATCTGAGTTAAATTAAAAATACACTGCACTGATAAGAAACACATGGGGTCCTTTTACTAAGGTGCACTGAAAAAATGGCCTGCGCAAGTATATGTGCGTGTTTTGGACACGTGCAAATCTATTTATCAGCGCACCTGTAAAAAATGCCTTTTTTAAACATTTTGGCTGCAAATGGACATGCGGCAAAATGAAAATTGGTGCATGTCCATTTTGGGTCTGAGACCTTACCGCTATCCATTGATAACATTAAGGTCTCACGCGTTAATCGGGCAGTAATGGTCTATGCGCGTTGGACGCCTTTTACTGCCCGGTTAGCGCCGTGCGCCAGAAAATAATTTTTATTTTCTGGCATGTGTAGTGGATGTTCATAAAAAAAATGAAATTACCACCTGGGCCACGCAGTAGAATGATGTGACTATGACTGAAATACCATTAAGGGTACCTGCATATAAAAAAATAAAACAAAAAATGAATACTCAGGCATATAATTTCAAATATAAATTATATTAAAAATGCCTGCATAGTGTAACAAGGCAAACATGAATATGACACCTACAAAATTCAAATGGTCAGATGCCTCTATATGGATCTCAGGGTCATTTTAGCATCTAGTTACATACAGTAAGTTCCATACATACCAATTACTGCAATAAGACTGTCAAATAATAATATCCAACATCAAATAAATTACATAACAAATACAATAATATACAAGATACAAATATAAAAAATATGTTAATTAAATACATGAACAAAAAAACTTTACCCATTATACAAAATAATGTGCAGTAGAAAATATCTGAAAAGAAATTATGTATCTGTACAAGTACAAAGTGTGTCAAACTGACATACCCAGTGGAGAGCAATTGGAGAAAGACCTCCAAAAGATGACAAACGGAATAAGATCCAAATGCTTAAAGAAAAACTGAAAAATCAATTTCACCATTCAGTCCTGCTGGTTGTACAGTATTAAGCTCAAAAATGCATCTTTGTTCCTGTCGCAGTAATGACTGATCTCAAATCTCCTCCAAGAAACCTGAGTTCAGAGAATGAGTTTGAGAGTTTTCTAATCAACGTTGTACTAAGGGAGCAGAGATATTTCCTCTCCTGACATTACTTCTGTGTTCAGTAATTCTTGTCCTAATTTTTCTTATGGTTTTACCAACATGGGGGTCCTTTTACTAAGGTGCGCTGAAAAATGGGCTGCGCTAGTGTAGGGGCGTGTTTTGGGCGCACGCAGATCCATTTTTCGGTTCGCCTGTAAAAAGGGCCTTTTTTATTTTGCCGAAAATGGACGTGAGGCAAAATAAAAATTGGCGTGTTTCTATTTTGGATCTGAGACCTTACCGCCACTTAGCGGTAAGGTCTCACGCAGTAACCATGCGGTAATCGTCTACGCACATAGAATGACGATTGCCGACTGGTTTCTGCCGCATGCAGGAAAATAAAAATTATTTTCCAGTACCCACAGCAGATGCGCGTAAAAAATGAAATTACTGCCTACTCTATCGCAAGCCATTTTTCAGCGTGCCTTTGAAAAAGGACCCCTAATAGAACAACTGATGCTAGCATCACTGTTTCAAAAGACAATTCAAAATCGGAAGTGTTTCAGCTCTCGATTCCCTGTACTTGGATTTAAAATATGGGACTCTCTACGTATTGCCATCAGAACAGAAAACAGCTACCTTAGCTTCAGGAAGAGGCTAAAAACCTTTCTCTTCCCAAAGACTGCTCCATAACAATCCATTGATTTCTACCTCCTAGTATCTTCCATTATCCCTTCCTATAATGTTTTTGGTCTCATGCATTTCACCAGTGGTCTCTAATTGTTCTCATACCTCACACTAACATTATCAGCTTTTGTTTCACCTAGATTGTAAACCGCACTGAATCCTGAAAAGGAGATATTAGCGGTATAAATAATTGATTTGGTTTGATTTTTTTGTATTAATGGCCATGTGCTAATATTGTCATTAGCATATGACCATTTTTAAAATTTACCATGTGAGCATTTACCACCACCCATTTTGTAGGCAGTAAGGACTCACCAGTATCCCTGTGCTAACCGGTGAGTGTGCGGTAACGTAGATGCACTAACTGGTTAATGCAAGAATGTCCAATTTCCACAGTGTGGAAAACATCTGCAAGTTAAGTGACTTTAGTGCTATTAACAAAGATTTGAACATTTTGGACTGTTTTTAAAAGAAAAAAAAGTGGATAAGCTAAATCATCACAAAAAATTAAAAATGATGGATTGTTGCTCTTGAAGATTTGGG
The DNA here is from genome assembly GCF_901765095.1 of Microcaecilia unicolor. Classification (NCBI taxonomy): domain Eukaryota; kingdom Metazoa; phylum Chordata; class Amphibia; order Gymnophiona; family Siphonopidae; genus Microcaecilia; species Microcaecilia unicolor. Next base: position 599,252,567 of record NC_044032.1, read on the forward strand.
TAGCAATGTTGATGCTGTGAATTCTGATAATCCTTATGGTAGTTATTTGAAAATTGTGAAAATGTGTTGAGAGTACTGTAAAAAAAAAATCCATGAAAGTTTACTGATTTGATACTTAGGGCCCTGTTTACTAAGCAGCATTAGAGGCGCGTTAACATTTTTAACGTGCGTTAACCATGTAGGTGCGTTAACTGTGTATGTGCCTATAATATCCTTATAGGTGCCTATATGGTTAGCGTGCTCACTAAGTGTAGGTGCGCTAAAAACGCTAACGCACCTTAGTAAACAGGGCCCTTACTCTGCTGCTACATTGTGTTTAAGTTAAATAGTTGCTTGGGATAAAAATTATTGTAGTATATATATATATGTCCCTTTACAGTTAAATATTTTGTCCTTTCTATTCGATTCAATTTCCACCTCTGGCATGCCCCCTTAAAAAAAATTAGCTTATGGTAAATGCGTACACATTTTGAAGTTACTGCAGGACACCCAAGCGAATCCCAAAGTGCTCCATTTTTAGCTGCATTAGACGTGCATTAGCACTTAATTCAGCTTAGTGCAAGGACTCCTTAGGTTGTAAACCCTCCAGGGATAGGGAGATACCGATTGTATCTAAATGTAATTCACCTCGAGCCACTACTGAAAAAGATGTGAACTAAATCCAAATGCGTATGCTTCTCTTTGGAAGTGATCAGGCCCTTTCAGATGTGGGTGTTTGTGTGGCAATTGCTTGAAGATCATGCTCTGAACAGGCTTAATCAGAAGGCGCAGGTGTGATCACAAGTGAAATGAACTTCTCATTAACCAGCAGAAAGAGGTCAGAGAGGAAATAGAAAGGCATCTCATGTTGGTGATCAAATATACCTCTGAAGTGCTGTTTTTTTTAATCTACTGCTACCTGACCCCCCCTACCCCCAAGTAATGCAGAAGGTCTTGGTAAGATATTTTGATTTATTCTTCTCTCTCATTGAGACCAGGGGCGTAGCCAGTCTTCGGCGGGAGGGGGTCCAGAGCCCGAGGTGAGGGGGCACGTTTTAGCACCCCGCCACTTCTGACACCCCCCTGGCGCCACTGCCCCTCCCCCATCCCTTTCGACCCCCCCTCCTGCCGCCACCAAGTTTCAACCCTCTCCTGCCACCGCCAAGTCCCCAACCCCTGTCAGCTGAAGTCCCCTTCAGTGCCGGTCTCCGGGTCCAGCACATTCACTGATCTGGATTCTGTTTCTTTGAGTCCTGATGTCCTGCACGTTCCTATGTGCAGGACTTCAGGACTCACAGAAACAGAATCCAGATCAGCAACGCGCCAGACTCGGAGACCGATGCTGAAGAAGACTTCAGCTGGCGGGGGAGGGTTGGGAATCCCCGCCAGCAAAGGTACCTGATGGTGGGGGAGGGTTGGCGGCGGCAGGAGTGGGGGGTTGAATGTGGCGGGGGAAGGTCGGCGGGGGGGGTCAAAAGTAGCAGGGGGCTAAAATGTGCCCCCTAACCTCGGGCTCTGGACCCCCCTCCCGCTGAAGTCTGGCTACGCCCCTGGTCCTCAATGAGAGCAGGGGGGCCAGGGCTAAATCTGCGGGGGCCCATGCCCCCGTGGCCCCACCTAGCTACGCCTCTGTTTAGGACATCAAACAACCCCCTCCTTCAGGCTGAAAACCAATATGTAGTCATCTCTTAAATCATTGGCTCTCAGCTCTCTCTTGGAGACACACCTAGCCATTCACATTTTCAGGTTTATCACAATGAATAAACACGGGAGAGACTTGCATAAAATGAGTCTTAAATATATACAAATTTATCTCATGCATATTCGTTATGGTAATCCTGAAAACTTTACTGGCTACGTGTGCGTCTAGGAGCGGTCGAGAAGCACTGTCTTAAGACTGTTCCTGGAGAAGTCTAGTTAGCTGAAAATTCATACACCTAAAATTATGGTAAAACTGTGTGGTTCCTGATGAAGCCCTAAAGTGGGTGAAACGATCTGGGCCCTGTTGAATAACAGTTGAAATGTGGGGTTTTCAAGCCAACAATGAGAAAAGCTAAGTGTATTTATGCTATGTTGCAGCTTGGAAAGATTTCATACTCTTAAATGTTTTGGAGTATTGGTTCTATTTTTGAACAGTTTTGATTGTGAACAGGTGGGAGAAATTACCCCATGAAAGAGATGAGATCACGGACACAAAATCTTATATAGATGATAGTGTCTTGATGATCAGACCTCGGTGAAATCCAGGGTTTCTGAGGGTATTTCTCACCTATTTACTATTGTTCACTTTATACAACCCTTTGAGATTGTGGTTGGCTGTTTTTTGTGGTTTTAGATTACTAAAGGAAGATTAACAGCCCATACTGTTTTTTGTATAATTGCTTAGGGCATTCTAGGTACCTACCACCCTCTCAGTGAAGAAATACTTCCTGACATTATTCCTGAGTTGGCCCCTTTCCAACCTCAATTTATGTCCTCTAGTTCTACCACCTTCCCATCTCTAGAAAAAGTTTGTCTACAAATTTATACCTTTAAAATATCTGAATGTCTATATCATATCACCCCCAGATTCTCCTTTCCTCCAGAGTATACATGTTCAGGTCAGCAGGTTTCTTCTCATATGTCTTGCTAAGTAAACCCCATACCATTTTTGTCACTTTTCTCTGAACCATTTCAAGTCATTTTACATCCTTAGCAAGACTTGGCCTCCAAAACTGGACACAATACTCCAAGTGGGGCCTCACCAATGACTTGTACAGGGGCATCAACACCTCCTTTCTTCTGCTGGTGATACCCCTCTCTATCCAGCCTAGCATTCTTCTGGCCACAGCCACCTCCTTCTCGCATTGTTTCATCACCTTGAGATCCTTGGACACCATCACTCCCAGATCCCTCTCCTGAGCCGAGCTTATCAATCCCTCCCCTCCTAACTTGTACATGTCTTTTGGATTTCTGCTCCCCAAGTACATCACTCTGTACTTCTTGGCATTAAATTTTAACTGTTACTTATAATATGAAACCTATTAATGCTACTACTATCAATATATTATAAAATACTAGTATAAAAGGCCCATTTCGGTAGGTAATGAAACGGGCACTAGCAAGGTAATCCCCCCCCCCCTGCAGCGTCCCTCCTGTCTCCCCTGCCCTCCCTGCAGCCACCCATCTGGTCTCAGGACCCCCTCCCCACCAACCCTCCTCTGCTCCTGCAGCCACGCATGTGCAGCGGCCCTCCTCTCTCCCCTGCCCCCCTGCAGCCACTCATGTTCAGTGACTCTCCTCTCCCCCTACCCCCCCTGCAGCGTCCCTTCTGTCTCCCCTGCAGCCACCCATCTGGCCTCAGGACCCCCTCCCCACCTCCCTCTCCCCTGCCCCCCCTGCAGCCACCCATGTCCAGTGACCCTCCCCTCCCCCTGCCTCCCTCCAGCTACCCATGTCCAGCGACTCTCCCCTCCCCCCTTGGTGCATCATCCAAGCCCCTACCCCTCCCCGTGGGCCATTAACCCCCTCGCCACCCGCAGCCGCCAATACTAACTCTGTTCTGTCGCTGCTGCATCTCCTGTTGAGCAGCAGTGGCCGGTACCAAAAGAAAAAAGCAAAAAAAAGATTTATAACCTGAAACTCAGCTCCATAGACAGCCATCTGGCATTGGCTGTCGTCTCTGCAGTCGCTCCTCCTCTCCCCTCTGACATTGCTGCGCTCCTCCGGGGTCTTCCTGCAGGGGCAGTGACGTGGAGGGGAGAGGAGGAGCTGCTGCAGAGACGACAGCCAATGCCAGATGACTGTCTACGGAGCCGCATTTCAGGTAAAACATTTTTTTGTCTTTTTTCTTTTTGTACCGGCCGCTGCTGCTCCACAGGAGAAGCAGCAGTGGCCGGACAGCGTTTGTATTGGCGGCTGCGGGTGGCTAGAGGGTTGATGTGCCCAAGGGGGGGGGGGGGGTAGGGGCTTTGGTGATGCGCCGGGGGAGGGGCTTGGGTGATGCATCAGGGGGGGTAGGGGCTTGGGTGTTGCACCTGGGGGGGTGGCACTGAAAGCTGATTGGTAGGCAGGAATCAGCTGTCAGTGACGTCACTTACGTCTGAACGTTCTAAACTGCCTAGCATACCACCTCCGAGGGAGCCACAGTCCCAGGCACATTAGAACATTGGAGGTGAGAATTATTATATAGGATTATATATTGTGCTCAGAATATGTGCATTACACTGTATGGGATCCATCTCCTCTATAATGCACTGACCCATCCATCATTACACTAGAGTCCACCCTTCCTGCCTAACAAATCACTATATTGCTGATAGTCACTTAATAATCACTGTTTAATCCCCCAAATTGCTTTCCTCCAGTAATTTCCCATTGGGAAAAGGCACAGGGGGAAAATATAGATTTCCCCCCCAAAAAACAAATTACCACACAGTCTTGGTACCTCCTCAGTGTGTGGTCGGAATGCTCCAAAACTTGGTCCCACACAGATCAGCATGGACATCAGAGCTAATTTCCAGGGGGGGGGGGGGGGGGGGGAGACATTGTATAGTGAAACTTAGTGAGTAAAATGTTGTAATAATTTTATATGATTGTTGGTTAAATAATGCTTTGATCATGAATGTGACTGTTGGCAGCTTCTTATCCCTGGCCAGGTTCCTCCAGACCTCATGCTACCAAATAGCTGGCAAAAATCAACTGGAGATCCACAGTTTCTTCTGCCTCCCCCCCTCCCCCAGTCTGTTCTTCTTTCAGCTCCTGTTAGGTCATGCTGAGGCAGCTCCTCTCATTGCTTCTCAGCAAACTAGTTACCTGAACCAATCAAGCTGAACCCCCCCCCCCCCCCAAAAAAAAAAAAAAATCTCTTATTGACGTTATCCCTGCCTTTTTGTAGTTCCATCCAAAACTGTCAGGAAACTCTTGGTAGCTTTTATGGACATTTTAGCCCATCCTATTTTTCATCACTTCACTTTGGAACAAGTTTGGAACAGAAATGTCCTCATATTAACGACAGAAGAATATTTTGAGGCTCTTATACAATTACATTTTGCAGTTCCAGATATTTAACCCCAGAAAGAAGAAGAAGATGATGCTGTAGCCCATTAGAATGGAAACACATTATTCTCCCTGATGTACCTATTTCCTCCTACCCGCACACGCAATAAAATCCATGAACAATTCTGATGACTAAATTCATTCACTAATTGTTAAATGGATTTTTAAAGAAAATCTGTCTCATTTATGTATCTCTTGCACAATTCTTTTCAAATCTCATTTATTAGATAGATGGCAATAATAAATCAAAGTTGGCCTTGATCTCAATTTAACAACATAAAAATCAATTTAAGATTTTGTAGTACTCCAATCAGGAAAAGAATAAAATAGCAAGTTTTTTTCAGAAACATTAAACTGTTGAAAAGGTGTGCTTTTAATATATACTCCATTCCTTTTTTTAATCATATTAGGCTGAAAGAATATAGATTGAGTATGTTTTATGGCAGGAGCTAATTTGAGAAACTTGCTACTAGGTGATTTACGAAGCACAGGTAATTTCATTTAGTTCTAGAAGCTCTTAAAGGCTTATTTATTTTGCACGGCCTTTTAAAAGGCGATAATGACAGATGACATTATGGTGCTTATTTTAGAAGCTCTGTGTTTTGGTTGACCAACAGGTGGCAGAGGATGGTAGTAAATGGAATCCGCTCGAAGGAAAGAAAGGTGAGCAGTGGAGTTCCTCAGGGGTCAGTGCTGGGGCCTATTATATTTAATATATTTGTGGGAGATATTGCTGAAGGGTTGGAAAGAAAGGTGTGCCTTTTTGCGGATGACACGAAAATAGCCAATAGAGTGATTACCCTGGAGGGAGTAGAAACGATGAGACGGGATCTCCGAACCTTAGAAGAATGGTCGAGGGTCTGGCAGTTAAAATTTAATGCAAATATCTTCTGGGGAAATTAAATCGTTTGGTTTCTCCTCTTATACAAATACTCCTTGGTAAAATAGAAATCTGTAAATATAATCCCTATAATTTAACAGTATTCCTATGTGTGTTATAGTGTGATACAATAGTGCTCAGTGATCAGTGCTTGTCTTTAAGCCATTCTACAGCTTATGCCAGCGCACTGATCCCATCCATCACTGCATTACAGGTCCCTACCTTCCTTCCTTCCTGTGTGTGCCTCATTGTCTATGATGTAATTTCCCCCTCAGGTCTACTTATTCCAAATGAATTACTAATCTCATTAATGCCCGTAGTAATCCACTGGGGAAATCGGATGTACTAGTGTTCTGGATGGCTGCCCCTTCATTTTTTTCTTTTTTTTCTTATGATTTGCTCGTGTAGTGCTCTCTTAACCTTGGCCTCTCGTTCTGAACATGCCTGCATGTTTCGCTATAAAGCGTCATCAGGAGAACGATTATCCCAACCTATAACAGATAAAATTAATCACTATCATATCAAAACCATGTACTATCTCATTGTTGATTTTATAATCCAACAGAAATTTTACAACGTAAATTTTAACTTACAATTGTTGGAGACTATCTGGTGATGATCAGTCTACCATCCATACCGGTCTGGCAAAAGAACGCCGGTGCATGCGCACTCCCTTTTTATATTCCCACCTCCCCCGAGGAATTCTATGCTTGTGTGACCGCCCACCAATTAATTGCTTTGTTCAATCCCTTCAGTTGTGTAGTCTGCCATTTAAAGATGTACTGTGCCTCCTTTCTTAAGAGGCTATAAATTATGTTACCACCTTGTCGTTGGTGAAGTTGAAACAGAACTATAAATCGGAGGTCTTCCTCTTGATGTCCTGCCTCTTCCCAATGATTCACTAGCGGTGCATCCTTCTTATGAGTATGTAAATTACTTAGGTGTTCACCTATTCGTTGTTTAATTTTACGTTTAGTCTGGCAGGTATACCACTTCTCACATGGGCATTTAATTCCATATACCACTTGCAAGGAGTCACAGTTAGACTTGTTTTGCAAAATTATCATGCGGCCAGTGATATCATGTAGCCAGTGACAGGGTGAATAACTGTTTTGGTGACCCATGCAAATCGGCAGTATGAGCATCCATTACATTTACTGTGACCTCACTCTACTTCTTCTGGACATCGCTGTTCTCATCTTGATCATATTTGTCCTGAATTCTGAGATCTCGTATATGCAAATCGAGGGTCCGATTGAATCCCATGCAGATGCATTATCGGCCAGTGTTTCGTTATTATTTGTTTACTTTAATCTGAGTCGCTCTAGATGAAAATGGTAGAACACATGTCAAGATCTCGGGCAGCATCCTAGTGTCGTGTCGAGGTTGTAAAAGCCATTGCCTGTGGCTATTAGTAGCTCTCTTGTGTGCCCTTTTTACAGTCTTCCTGGAGTATCCCTTCCGTATAAATCTGTCTCTCAATATTTCTGAATGGCGGAAAAAATCAGTTTTGGAGTCACATAATTTCCTCACTCTCAAGAACTGCCCTATTGTGATGGCTTCTTTTTGTGATATCGGATGAAAACTGGCATAATGCAATATCGAATTTGTGTCTGTTGGTTTGCGGTACAACTGTGTGAAATCTTCCATCATGGAAAGTTATCTGAATGTCCAGAAAATTGACCTTATGTGTCCCTATGTTGATTTCAAATTTAATGTTTGGATCACAATTATTGAGGTGTTCACAGAACTGTGCCAGTAGATCTTTGTCACCCTTCCATATCAAAAACATATTGCCTATGTATCTTTTCCACATAGTGATATTTGACATGTATGGTGAGTTATAAACATATAGATCTTCATAGTGCAACATGTATAAGCACGCCACCGTTGATGGCTGCCCTTCTTTTTTCCATTACCAGCTGTTGATGCCTGATAATGTATAGATGATAAACATCTTTCATGGTCAGGGCTCCCATTTACACATGTAAATTACAAAATACTATAAGTTACACGCATTCTAGCTGCATTTAGGCATCCACAGTTATGCCAGGTCTATGACTGGTGCAGCTGAGTGTGCATAAATGTTAGGTACATCAACACTAGGTTATGCTAGTATTCTATAACAATATCTGGGTGCACTCCTATTATAGAGTTGACCCCAGAGAGGTATTTTAAGCATACTAGCTACACAATTTAAGCAGGTAACAGCCTGCTTAAACTGTGCAGCTAGTATGCATATATCTCCCTTTAAATTTATCCCACCAAAAATACCCACACATAGTTATATCTGCTTCAATGTGCATTAAAAATTTTCCCAAGTGGAGGAGTGGCCTAATGGTTAGCGCAGCAGGCTTTAATCCTGGCAACCTGGGTTCAATTCCCACTGCAGCTCCTTGTGACCTTGGCAAGTTAATTAATCCTCCATGCCCAGGTATAAAAACCTAGATTGTGAGCCCACTAGGGACAGAGAAAGTACCTGCATATAATGTGTACAGCACTGCATACATCTAGTAGCGCTATACAAATGATTAGTAGTACATTATTCAAATACTTGGTCATCCTCACATGTATTTGCAAAGCATTATTGTTTAGATACATAAGTATTGCCATACTGGGAAAGACCAAAGGTCCATCAAGCCCAGCATCCAACAGTAGCCAATCCAGGTCACAAATACCTGGCAAGATCCCAAAATAGTACCAAAACATTCTATACTCCTTATCCCAGAAATAGTGGATTTTCCCCCAAGTCCATTTAATAATGGTGTATGAACTTTTTCTTTAGGAAGCCATCCAAACCTTTTTAAATCTCCGCTAAGCTAACCACTTTTTACCACATTCTCTGGCAACGAATTCCAGAGTTTAATTACACGTTGCCTGAACAAACATTTTCTCTGATTCGTTTTAAATTTACTACATTGTAGCTTCATCACATGCCCCCTAGTCCTAGTATTTTTGGAAAGTGTAAACAGACGCTTCACATCTACCCGTTCCACTCCACTCATTAATTTATAGACCTCTATCATATCTCCCCTCAGCCACCTTTTCTACAAACTGAAGAGCCCTAGCCACTTTAGCCTTTCCTCATAGGGAAGTCATCCCATCCCCTTTACAATTTTCTTCACCCTTCTCTGCACCTTTTCTAATTCCACTATATCTTTTTTGAGATACAGTGACCAGAAATAAGCACAATATTCGAGGTGCGGTCGCACCATGGTGCGATACAAAGGCATTATAACATCCTCATTTTTGATTTCCATTCCTTTCCTAATAATACCTAACATTCTATTTGCTTTCGTAGCCGCAACAGCACACTGCGCAGAAGGTTTCAACGTATCTTCAATCACGACACCTAGATCCCTTTCTTGGTCCGTGACTCCTAACTTAGAACCTTGCATGACATAGCTATAATTCGGGTTCCTCTTTCTCACATGCATCACTTTGCACTTGCTCACATTAAACGTCATCTGCCATTTAGACGCCCAGTCTCGTAAGGTCCTCTTGTAATTTTTCACAATCCACCCGCGATTTAACTACATTGAATAACTTTGTGTCATCAGCAAATTTAATTACCTCATTAGTTACTCCCATCTCTAGGTCATTTATAAATATGTTAAAAGCAGCGGTCCCAACACAGACCCCTGGGGAACCCCACTAAATACCCTTCTCTATTGAGAATACTGACCATTTAACCCTACTCTCTGTTTCCTATCTTTTAACCAGTTTTTTTTATCCACATTAGAACACTACCTCCTATCCCATGACTCTCCAATTTCCTCTGGAGTCTTTCACGAGATACTTTGTCAAACGCCTTCTGAAAATCCAGATAGACAATATCAACCGACTCACCTTTATCCACATGTTTGTTCACCCCTTCAAAGAAATGAAGCAAATTGGTGAGGCAAGACTTCCCTTGGCTGAAACCATGTTGATTCTGTAACATTAAACTATGTTTGTCTACATATTCCGTAATTTTATTTTTTTTAATAGTTTCCACTATTTTACCCTGCAGTGACATCAGGCTTACCGGTCTTTAATGTCCCAGATCACTCTTGGCATCCTTATACAAGAGAGGGACAATAAGAAGATCAAGCCTAAAAAAACAAGCAGGGACCAGAGGAAAATCATAGGTGAAGCAACAACAGGACAAGGGAGAACCCACTAGAGACTGTAAAGGGACTATATTCAGCCCGCAGCCATCAGCAGCTTTTTGTGCAGAATGTGTCTCATTCAGCCGTGTGCTGAATTAAACCCAGAAATTCAATGCCAGGCCATATCTGGACACCAGTATTGAATATCCAAGCCAGTGCAGCTACCCAGAAGTTGCCCAGGTAGCTCAAAGGATAAAGTTAGGACAGCCTTTTTGCTATTCTAATTTTATCCACTTACGTAATTAGCAGACTGATTATTGCTGCAAAAGATCCACCTCTACTCCCTTGGACTGCCCCAGCACTGCCTGGCAGTGCCGCAGCAGTCAGAGGAGATATTCAGCATTGTTTTGAATATTGAGCCCTAAGTATTTTAAAGTTACTTTACTGTTGTATTGACTGTATATAGTTCATATTGGTCAATAGAATTAGCCCTATTGGGTCCCATTGTTTTCCTGCATTATCCAATTTTAAATAAACCTTTTGGTTCAGAACTGCAATTTTTGGCCTGGACTGACTTATTGGATGAGAGTGCTTAGTAAGTGAATTTGCAGTTGATTTTTGAGTGCCATTTACTGAATCTAGGCAGTCCTTACACCTTGAAACTTACAATCTAGTCAAGACAGACAATATATATATATAAAATATATATGATGCTCCAAATTAAAATGGCAGAGCTACAGTAGGATGTAAAGTAGATGGGCTGTAGCTGTGGTTAGGAAGGGACAATTTTTCATTAAGCAAAGCTGTAAACAGTGAGATACCTTTAGACTTATTTTAAGAAAATAGGTAAGTGAGAGTGAAGTAGGCCATGGAGGCCTACCTCACTCCTACCTGTCATTTCTTTCTCTATAATATCACCAAAATTCGCCCTTTCCTTTCTGAGCACAATACCAGAACCCTCATCCACACTCTTATCACCTCTCGCTTAGACTATTGCAACTTGCTTCTCACAGGTCTCCCACTTAGCCATCTCTCTCCTCTTTAATCTGTTCAAAATTCTGCTACACGACTAATATTCCGCCAGTGTCGTTATGCTCATATTAGCCCTCTCCTCATATCACTTCACTGGCTTCCTATCCATTTCCACATACAGTTCAAACTCCTCTTATTGACCTATAAGTGCATTCACTCTGCAGCTCCTCAGTACCTCTCCACTCTCATCTCGCCCTACATTCCTCCCCGGGAACTCCATTCATTGGGTAAATCTCTCTTATCTGCACTCTTCTCCTCCACTGCTAACTCCAGACTCCGTTCCTTTTATCTTGCTGCACCATATGCCTGGAATAGACTTCCTGAGCCGGTACGTCAAGCTCCATCTCTGACCGTCTTCAAATCTAAGCTAAAAGCCCACCTTTTTGATGCTGCTTTTAACTCCTAACCCTTACTCACTTGTTCAGAACCCTTATTTTATCATCCTCACTTTAATATTCCCTTATCTCTAGTTAGTCCTATTGCTCTGTCCTAATTAGATTGTAAGCTCTGTCGAGCAGGGACTGTCTCCTCATGTTCAAGTGTACAGCGCTGCGTATGTCTAGTAGCGCTATAGAAATGATAAGTAGTAGGAGTAGGGGGCATGAAAGGACCACCTGTTGCATGGGGTTTAATGGCAGCAATGAGCAGGAAAGCTTCTCCTACAACAGGAGTGGGCAACCTTGATCTTAGAGGACCATAACACAGTCAGGTTTTCACGATTTCCCCAATGAATATGCATGAGATCAATTTGAATGCCCTGCCCCCACTGTATGCAAATAGATCTCATACATATTAATTGGGGAAATCCTGAAAATCCAACTGGGTTGTGGCCTTCAAGGACCGAGATTGCCCACTCCTGTCCTAGACCCTCAAGGCCAGTCTCAGCAGAGGGGAGAGAATAGCAGCATCAGCATGCAAGAGAAACCCTGCTTCCTTCCTCTTCCATCTGAGGGGTCTATGGAGTCATCTTCTGCCTCTTCTGGCTAGTGCCATCCAATGGCTGTTTGTGTGGGTGAAGCAAAAGTATACATGTTTCTTCACAAGTTCTGCATTGTGAGTTGTTTAGCATTCCCTAGCAGTAAATTTAGCTCTATAACTATGTGGAGACTTCATGCTACTTGGCACAGAAAAACTGGTTCATGTCCTCTTTATGTAATGGGACAGCTTTTTTAAACTTGAAAGATTCTGCTTTGCTAAATTAATTAATGTCAGATTTTAATGTTAAAGTTAATGGGATCCAATTACTTTGGACCCCTGTGAGCCTAGGAATGATCAGCTATGTAAAATGTTGTGCTTGTGTTTGATATTTCAAAGCAGGTCTTTTATTTGCCATTAAGTCTCAGAGCAATATAGTCTGTGAACAAAGTGTGCTCTTCTAAGTTAATTAGTTGTGATTCAAGTGAAGATTATGAAAGTAAAGCATATTATTATCTGCATGTAATTGTCTCCATGACATATTTAAAACCTATTGACAAGCATATAGAATGACAGAGAACAAACCAGATTATAAAGCGTCTGAAGCAGCATACCAAACCAGCATGCATGTGGGTAACCAGACTGTAAAGATATCATTTGGAGTTGCTGGGTTGATTGGTAAAGGAAGGGGGGGGGGGGGTGATATTTAAAAACACATCTTTTTCAACATAGAGTCTGAGAAGAACATGTTTCTATTTCCATCAGGCTTGGCTAGCTCTAGGGTCTAATGTTGCATCTCATTGGAAGATAGAATGGCATAGGCATATAAGGGCTAATTTTATTACAGGCCACCTATGTGAGAAGTCCAAAAAGGTGCCTAGATTAAGCATATTTTGTGAAAGCAAAATAATATAACATAGTTGTGAAGAAATAGTGTGTTTTAAGCCTGTAAAATGTATTGGATATTTTCCTGCATTTTGTCTTGAAGTGTATTTCTCCTATTTGGCCAGCAGGTGGTGCATGTTATGTTTTAAGCTATTAAAAAGAACTGACCTTTCTTTTACTTAGCACACAGATAAATGCCTCTAGTGATGTAACCAGCTTTTTTTTTTAAACAGCTTGTTCACTGGACTTTGATTGGCCCAGGAGCTTTTTTCATTTGGATTGTACTTTTTTTTTTTTGCCTGTTTCAGCACAGGAGAAGAGAGAGACAAACCTACAACCAAGTATTATCTTCAACAATTAGGAGAGGAGTGCAGGTTCTACCTGGTAATTTTTTACGGCGTGAGATATGATCTCATCAGGATTTTTATCTGAGTATAAACCCTTCAGAGGGAAATAAAACATTTTAAATGTAATCCCGTATTCTGTGCCAAAATTAACATCTAGATCCTCTATCCTGTCGGTTGTTTCATATAAGCATGAGATTAGGGGATTACGAAAAGCTCTTCAAATGCCTTGCTTAATTTAGAGAGCAAGTGTTTAGAAGAGTGAGTTTCACACAGCAATTTTTCAAAGCTCAGAAATGTTTTGAGTGTTCATATGTAGTAAATCACTTGTTGGAAAATATGCAAAACAGCTATGAGGAAATGCCAATTTGTCTTCATTTCTTTTTATGTATAAAAAATATTGGGAGAAGAATATATGTTTTAGCCACCTAATTCATTCTATGAATGTGCTATCAATATCCCTAACAAATTGCTGAGAAGGAATTGGTGTATATGGCATAATTGAAAGTGGTATTCTTATCAGTCTCTCAAATATTTAGGGGCCCTTTTACTAAGCCCCATAGAGGGGCATAATCGAACGGGGCTGGCCATCTATATGGGCGGCCATCTTCAAGGCCATCCCCGTAAAGCGGCGTCCCGACCGTATTATCGAAACAAGATGGCAGGCCATCTTTCGTTTCGATAATATTGTCGGAGCCGGCCAAATCTCAACATTTGGGCCGGCTTTAAAGATGGCCGGCATTGGTTTTCAGCGATAATGGAAACTAATGGTGGCCATCACAAACCCGGCCAAATCCAAGGCATTTGGTCGTGGGAGGAGCCAGCATTTGTAGTGCACTGGTCCCCCTGACATGCCAGGACACCAACCGGGCACCCTAGGGGGCACTGCAGTGGACTTCAGAAATAGCTCCCAGGTGCATAACTCCCTTACCTTGTGTGCTGAGGCCCCCCCCAACCCCTCCAAAACCCACTCCCTACAACTGTACACCACTACCATAGCCCTTACGGGTGAAGGGGGGAACCTACATGTGGGTACAGTCGGTTTTGGGGGGGGGGTATGGAGGGCTCCCATTTACCACCACAAGTGTAACAGGTAGGGGGGATGGGCCTGGGTCCACCTGCCTGAAGTGCACTGCACCCACTAAAAACTGCTCCAGGGACCTGCATACTGCTGTCATGGAACTGGGTATGACATTTGAGGCTGGCATAAAGGCTGGCAAAAAAAATGAATTTTAATTATTTTTTTTCGGTGGGAGGGGGTTTGGTGACCACTGGGGGAGTAAGGGGAGGTCATCCCTGATTCCATCCGGTGGTTTATCTAGTCATTTGGGGCACTTTTTGGAGGCTTGGTCCTAAAAATAAATGGACCAAGTGAAGCCAGCCAAGTGCTCGTCAGAGCCGGCCTTCTTTTTTCCTTTATCAGCCAAATCCGGCCATCTCGTAACCATGCCCCTGTCCCACCTTCCATACCCTGCCAAAACGCCCTCTTTAACATTGGCCGACCCTGCGACAGAAAGCAGTTGAAGCTGGCCAAAATCAGCTTTCGATTACGGCCGTCTCGTTCGAAAATAAGCAGGATAGGCGCCTACGTGCACCCAACACGCATCAATTTTGAGTTACCACCCGGCTACCATGTGGCCCTTGTGGTAATTTCATTTTTGATGCACCTCTGCTATGCGCATCAGAAAATAATTTTTATTTTCTGGCACATGGCAAAAAAACAGGCGGTTATCGTCATTCTGTCAGTAAAGTCTCAGACCCAAAATGGACATGCACCAATTTTTATTTTTCCACACGTCCATTTTCAGCAAAAATTTTAAAAAGGCCTTTTTTGCAGGTGCGCTGAAAAATGGATCTTCACGCGCCCAAGGCATGCACCTACACTAGCAACGCCCATTTTTCAGCGCACCTTAGTAAAAGGGCCCCTTAGGGACCTGTTTACTAAGGCGCATTAGCATTTTTAACGCACCTACAATTAGCACACTCGCTAACCATGTAGGTGCCTATAGGGATATTGTAGGCACGTACACAGTTAACACACATACATGGTTAACGCATGTTTAAAAAGTAAACAGGGCCCTTAGTAAGAATAGGTGACCAATTTGTCCTCTCACCCATGGGGAGGCATCAGAAAACAAACTCTCATAGAGGGGCAGTAAATAAACCAATAGCGATTCTAGCTGTAGCCACTGTGGGGTGTCTGAAATTAGGCTCTAGACTTGGATTGCTCTTAATTAAATGTTAGACATGCAATCCTGAACCTCCCCAGATGAAGTCAGAAAAAGGTGACATCAATGTTTAAACACACTTCTCATTAGTTTGGTTAGCAAATGGGAAAAATATGTGGAAAAATAAATTATATGTGGTTTTATGTTTACTTTATGTTTGCTTTTATTGTAATCTGCTTAGTTCTTAGATGGAATATAAGATAATACTAGTTTTAATTATATTTAAACATCCTAGCCATGATACTTTACATTTTTTACTTTTTACTTTACACCGGACTTGTATCCTTCTAATACCTTGAATAGTTCCAAGTGGGTCACAAAGAAACAAGAGTGAACCAAAACATTCAGATACTACATATCAGTCACATATCAAATGCAATGAACATAAAATAAATTCAAATAAAAGCAGTAAACAAATTCAAATAAAAGCAGTAAATTATTCATTAAAATAATTCTGAAATAACAAAGACTTTAGGTGACTTCCTAGAAAGCAAGTAATCACTCATCATTCAAAGCTCTAACAGTAGTGAAATCCAAAATGATACTGCCTTATAGGAAATAGAAGTTGACAACAATCTCTTAAATCTACCATTGAACTACAGTTACCTTTGCTTGTTGAAGACATTCTCATAATTAGTGTATAATTCAGAAATATCCCTATACACCATAACATCTAAATGTTTAAAGGTAGAAACTATTTGAAATTCATATTTCCGAAGTCATTCCAAGAGTTCTGACTTAGATATTCTACAGAAGAAACGAAAAAGTGAGGACAAGTTATCTGCAGCAGGGCCCTTAGGAATAAAATTGGCCCTGCTTCAGATAACTTGAGCTAAACTTTAGTAAAAGACCCCCTTAGAGGGGCATAATCGAATGGGGTGCCCAAGTTTTCATGAGGGCATCCTTGCAGGACGGCCCTAAACCCGTATTATCGAAACAAGATGGGCGTCCATCTTTTGTTTCGATAATACGGTCTGGGACACCCAAATCTCAACATTTAGGTCGACCTTAGAGATGGTCAACCTTAGAGATCGTCATCCCCGGTTTTCAGCCATAATGGAAACCGAGGACACCCATCTCAAAAATGACCAAATCCAAGCCCTTTGGTCATGGGAGGAGCCAGAATTCGTAGTGCACTGGTCCCCCTGACAAGCCAGGACACCAACCGGGCACCTTAGGGTGCACTGCAGTGGACTTCACAAATTGCACCCAGGTACATAGCTCCCTTACCTTGGGTTCTGAGCCCCCAACCCCCCCCCCCCCGAAAAAAAAACCCACTCCCCACAACTGTACACCCTACCATAGCCCTAAGGGGTGAAGGGGGGCACCTACATGTGGGTACACTGGGTTTCGGGTGGGTTTTGGAGGGCTCACATTTACCACCTCAAGTGTAACAGGTGGGGGGGGGGGATGGGCCTGGGTCCGCCTGCCTGAAGTGCACTGCATCCACTAAAACTGCTCCAGGGACCTGCATACTGCTGTCATGGAGCTGGGTATGACATTTGAGGATGGCATAGAGGGTGGCAAAAAAAGTTTTTAAAAGTATTTTTTAGGGTGGGAGGGAGTTGGTAACCACTGGGGGAGTAAGGGGAGGTCATCCCTGATACCCTTTGGTGGTCATCTGGTCAGTTTGGGCACCTTTTCACGGCTTGGTCACAAGAAAAATTGGACCAAGTAAAGTCGGCCAAGTGCTCATCAGGCACGCCCTTCTTTTTTCCATTATCGGCCGAGGACGCCCATCTTTTAATCACGCCCCAGTCCCGCCTTAGCTATGGCGCTGACACGCCCCCATAAACCTTTGTCCTCCCCACGATGGAAAGCAGTTGAGGACGCCCAAAATCAGCTTTCGATTATGCCGATTTGGGCAACCCTGCGAGAAGGACGCCCAGCTCCTGATTTGTGTCGGAAGATGAGCGCCCTTCTCTTTCGAAAATAAGCCTGTTAGTGATTTAAGCTAGATAATTGAAATATGGAGAAAAAGGGTAAAGGGCTGGGAGTGGAGAAGTAGCCTAGTGGCTAGTGCAGTGGCTGAGAGAGCTCGTTCTGATTCCCACTGCAGCTCCTTGTGGCACTGGGCAAGTCACTTAACCCTCCATTGCCCTGGGTACAAAATAAGTACCCCTATATAATATGTAAACCACTTTGATTGTAACCACAGAAAGGTGGTTTATCAAATCCTATCTCATCCAAGAGCAGGGTTTCTCAGGGTAGATGTGCCCCATGGTCTAGGTTGAGAACCACTGCCCTAGAGGTTGGCATAGTACCTCTCTTCATTTTACATTCTGTTAGTTTTGTGTAAGGATGAAAAAAATGTCCTCTTTTATGCAGTTTGTACAGACCCATCTCATTGATTAACACTGATGCATGGATAAAGACAAGTATGTTGAACATTATGGACTAGATTCTATTGAATTTTATAAGCATTCAGCGCCAAAATTAAATTTGTCTAAGCGCATTTTATAAAGTACACCTTAATTTAAGAATACTTTATAGAATAAGCCTAAATTTCCACCTGGTTTATAGAATACGCCGAGTGGCCATCCATGTAACTAAATTTAGTCACAGGCAGTTATGCCAGGTAAAACCTGGTGTAAATGCCAATGCTTAAATTAGTTGTGGACCGGGTGTTATATAACAATGCACATAGATTTTAGAAATGTTCATGATCCGCTCATTCCATGCTCTTGGCCACGCCCCCTTTTCAACAATGCAACTTAGAATTTATGCGCAGCATGTTATAGAATAAACCTGGACAGTTCTGCAAGTAAATTCTAATTAATGCCAATTAACGTCTAATTGCTTGTTAATTGGAAATTAATGCTGATTGGCTTGTTAACCAATTAGGTTCTATGCATTGTTATAGAATATGCTTCAATTTCCTCACGTAAATCTAGGCACGATATATAGAATCTGGGAGTATAAGGGTAATTCTGTATACTATACTTTAGCATGTGTTACATGCGTAAATGTTTAAAATAATGACATTTACATGCGTGTCAGTATTTTGCCTAAGCACTATTCTACAAATACCTACTTGATTTTCATAGCACATATTTGCAAGGGGGCCTGCACAAAAGCAGAGCATGGGTGGGACATAGGCATGGTATTTTGCTTTGGCACTTTTTTGTCAGCGCTGTTAGCATCCTTCAGATTAAAGTTTTTACCTTCACACGTTTTTTATCGGGATTATACTTGTAGTGTGCCATTATTACAACTTTTCCTGTTTAGTCACTAGTTTTGCTGCTATTTTCAGATAACCCTGCAAGTCCTTATGACCCCTGATGCAGGCAAACGTTCGTCGAAACACGCCCTGTGTCAGGTCCCTTTAATAAAGAATTGGGTCTTTACTCGTTGTCCTACTCCTGAAGGTCTCTTTGTGCTTTTTTGGTTTTTGCTCTGTTTGATTGGTGTTCTTTGGATCTTCTCTCTTTTTTGTTGTCCTAAATGGAAGTGCCCAGTTATAGAATTGCCCTTATATGCAAAGACCAAACTGGTATCATTGGAGGACATAATTCACTGTACTTCATGGCAAAGCGTGGGTGCTAGTATGAGCCGCATGTTGCCCAAACTCCTTTACTATTCTCATAAGTCTGACAGCAGTGTGAGAGATTGGGAACAGTTCAGTCTTGCAGAGGGCCATATGGTGCCTGAAGAAAACAGAATAGCTGTTCCAGAGTTGGTACTGCTAAAACACCCTAGGAGCAAATACAGGACATTTTTTTTAAATTGGGGGGAAGACCTAGCTTGGAAGCGGAGACAGGATGGTGAATTCTGGTTGGTGGGGATTGGATGGTGATGGGAATAGGGACTACTGGGATAGAGTTGGAAGAGAGGAGTTGGTTACCAGGGATAGAGGGGAGGGGATAGGCTTAGAAAAAGAGCACATATGTGTGTTTGGGTGTGTAGACTTTATTATACTCAGAATGTACCTGAGCAGCCAGGCTGACTATATCAGAAGAAGAATCCCTTAGGGCTGCCGAGCCATTGGAGGACTCTCTCCATCCCCACTGCCCCCACCTTCATCTCCCACCAAGTGTGCATCTGCTTTGTCCAGCATTGATCTTGGCTCTTACATTGAAGGTTTTTTTTTTTTTTTTGCCAACATGGTCCCTACTAGAAAAAGAGTGAAGATCACTGACATAATGCATCTAATAATATCAGAAGAGTTTTTAACCTGTGGAGTGACGGATTAGCCTAATGGTTAGAGCGGCAGGTTGAGAATCAGCAAAACCTGGGGTCAATTCCCCCCACCCCATGTTGCTTGTGATGTTGTACAAGTCACTTATCCTTCTGCTGCCTCAAATACAAATGTAAATAGTGAGCCTTCTGGGGACAGAAAAATATCAGTTGTACCTGAATGAAGCTAAATCCAAACTACCTAAATAAAAAACTGTCATGTCATCACTTGATACTGAGAAGACATTTGGTAGAGCAGTCTGTCCTTATAGTTTTGGACTTTTAGAGGATCTCAGCTTTGGCTCAGGTTTTACACAATTAACCAAGATCTTATACTATAAGTTAGAAGTTAGTTTAAAGATCAATAATGCCTTATTCTCTGTTTGTGAGATAGGAAGATGAATCTTCTAACAATGCCCATTATCTTTCCTGTTGTTGTCATTTCTATTGAATCATTAGCTCAGGCTATCAGAGAGAGTGAGGATAGTAACAAGAATTAAAGCTGGTGAGACTGAGCACAGCATAGCATAGATCTGGAACTCACTGCCAGAGGATGTGGTAACAGCAGTTAGCATATCTATGTTTAAAAAAACAGTTTGGACAAGTTCCTGGAGGAAAAGTCCATAGTCTGCTATTGAGATAGATATGGGGGATGCCACTGCTTGCTCTGGGAAAGGTAGTATGGAATCATGCTACTGTTGGGATTCTGCCAGGTACTTGTGACCTGGATTGGACACTTTTGGAAGCAGGATACTGGACTAGATGGACCATGCAGTGTGGCTGTTCTTATGTTCCTAAGTTCTTGTGTAACACAAATAGAGAGGGTAATACAGCATACACAGAAAGTATACAAACAAAAAAAAGCAACACTGGGCCTTCAAGACTGGGACAATTAAAGTTCTTTATTGATGACCCGACACGGGCCGTGTTTCGGCGCTAAGTAGCGCCTGCTTCAGGGGTCAAGAAGGGACACAGTAAGATGTACTCGAAGTCAATTCAATGCCCCAGCGTCTAATTAAAAAATCACCGTTCGCCGCAGTAGCGAAGATGCAGCTCTGTGGAGAGCCCTCTCATGTGCTTAAAAGCGACTTACTGTGTACCTTCTTGACCCAACACGGCCCGTGTCGGGTCATCAATAAAGAACTTTAATTGTCCCAGTCTTGAAGGTCCAGTGTTGCTTTTTTTGTTTGTATACTTCCTAGGTTCTTGTGCAAATAATGCACTCCTTTATGTTAAATTACCTTCCATGTCTTTTCCAAGTCTTCTGGCATTAGATAGCAAGTTTGGCTCACTCCCAGGATACAAATTGAATGATGTCAAATCTATCATTCTTCTTTTTAATCTGCCTGTTGAATGAGAAGAAGATCTATGAACTAATTTTCCCTTTCAAGTAGCAAACCAGTCCTTTTACCTATTGGACATTAATATCTATGCTTAGATAGATATCTTCTCACCTTTGTTACTACACACAGAAAAAGATATGTCTTGTGATCTTACATTATAAAATCTCTTCAGACAAGAATGAATGTCATCAAAATGAATGTAACCCGAGACTGTTCTATTCTTTTGATATGCTGCCCTGTCAGAATATAGATTTTCTGTCCTGTCTTAAACAGAGCTATATCATAGTACATTTATGAAATGCCAGAAGAGTCTGTTTCTTTCTCAGATTCCCCCGCTTACCTAAATCATACAGGGAAAGGGGATGGGACTTGATATACTGCCTTTCTGTGGGGCAATGGAGAGTCACTTGTCTAGAGTCACAAGGAGCTGCAGTGAGAATTGAACCCAGTTCCCTAGATTCTCAGGCCATTCCACTAACTACTAGGCCTGTACTCTGTTTCAGGAAGTACTATTGAGTGCCACAATAATGGGCAACAATATATTTCTCCTTTCCTAATTGCAACCAGCCTCTCCTACCTTGTTAACTAGCACTGAACATTTTCCTCTTAGCTGTGAGATATTATTTTCTCCCTGGGATCATCTAAATGCACAAACAGATCCACATCTTTTCATTATAATGCTTCTTGCAATATGACACAAAGCTTGTAAAGTAATATGGGACCTACTTACTAAACCATATTCAGTTGTACCATTGAAGTGCATTAAGTGGAAAACCACTGAGAGTGTTCCTGGCAGGTGGATGATGGAATCCATAATGTTTAACATATGGCAATGCATGTCATCATGAGTATGTCAGCAGATAACATAGAATGCAGTTAAATGCAGGTTGTATTCTCTGCCCCTTTCCAATCCCTTTCATCATGTTATCTTTTTTTATTGGACTAACTTAATAAATTTTGGACAAAATTCTATATATGGCTCCTAATAAATCAGCGCCGAAAAACTCACTCAGCATTATTTTATAAACTGCACTTAAATTTAGACACAGTTTATAGAATAACGCTTACACCTGGGAGCTGCAACTACATTTAGGCATGGTCATTTACACCATTGGAAATATGGTGCAAATTCTCAAGCCTAAATTAGGTGTGGATCCTACCTTACTATAAAGCGCTACTAGATGTACGCAGCGCTATACACTTGAACATGAAGAGACAGTCCCTGCTCGACAGAGCTTACAATCTAATTAGAACAGACAAACAGGTGTCACGACCCTCACCAGTGACGTCCTCTCCTTGGCCGTTGAGCGCCTCGGGTCTTCTGGAGGAGGTGCTGGCGGGAAGGGCGGTCAGACACTGGGCGTCTCCGTCGCTCCAGAGGTTTGCTGTCAGCCATCTGGGCGGCTCCGGCCCTTCACACCACGTCGGTGTCTGCGAGGGAACACCGGCCATCTTTGCAGCGCCGGCGTCCCCGAAGATGGTATTCTCTTCCGGATGCGGAGCCCAGAAACACGGTGGACACTCCCTCCGATGCCCGGATTGGCTCATCGCTGCTGGTCGCCACCTCCTCATGTTGGCCGGCCAATCTGTGGTTTTTGGAAGGTTGCCTGAGGGGAACGCCTCCTGTCAGCTGTTCCTATGGAGGGGGCTATTTAAGAGCAGCAGTTAGTAGATGTCGTTGCTTCAGCTTCTACTAGTGTAGATTCTTGAGCGCCTGTTTCTCTTATTGTTTGGACTGCCTTTGAACCTTTGCTTGGACCTGGACTTTGCCTTTGCTTGCCACCTGCCTTTGAACCTTTGCTTGGACCTGGACTTTGCCTTTCCTTGCCGCCTGCCTTTGAACCTTTGCTTGGACCTAGATTTTGCCTTTGCTTGCTGCCTGCCTTTGAACCTTTGCTTGGACCTGGACTTTGCCTTTGCTTGCTGCCTGCCTTTGAACCTTTGTTTGAACCTGGACTTTGCTTCTGCTTGCCGCCTACCTTGAACCTTGGCCTGGTATTGGACTGTATCTTTTGCCCGTTGCCTGTCCCAGTTATCCGGTCTTGATTGGACCGCTGGTGAGCCTGCTTCCTATCCTGAGTTCAGATCGAACCTCCGCTGGAGTTCTCTGCCCTGCTTCCTCAGGTAAGACTAGGATTGTTCGGCCACCGAACGCTGTTTGGCACAGGGGCTCACATTCCTGGTGTTGCGGAGCTTGACAACAGGATAAACAAGAGATAAGGGAATATTAAAGTGAGGATGATAAAATAAGGGTTCTGAACAAGTGAATAAGGATTAGGAGTTAAAAGCTGCATCAAAAAGGTAGGCTTTTAGCTTAGATTTGAAGACGGCCAGAGATGGAGCTTGACATACTGGCTCAGGAAGTCTATTCCAGGCATATGGTGCAGCAAGATAAAAGGAACGGAGTCTGGAGTTAGCAGTGGAGGAGAAGGGTGCAGATAAGAGAGATTTACCCAGTGAACGGAGTTCCCGGGGAGTAATGTAGGGAGAGATGAGAGTGGAGAGGTACTGAGGAGCTGCAGAGTGAATGCACTTATAGGTCAATAAGAGGAGTTTGAACTGTATGCGGAAAAGGATAGGAAGCCAGTAAAGTGACTTGAGGAGAGGGCTAATATGAGCATAATGACACTGGCGGAATATTAGTCGTGCAGCAGAATTTTGAACAGATTGAAGAGGAGAGAGATGGCTAAGTGGGAGACCTGTGAGAAGCAAGTTGCAATTGTCTAGGCGAGAGGTGATAATTATTCTATAATTATGCGCATATCTGAAAGAAACGCCTCTAGGTCCAAGATGGCCACCAGAGTGTAAAGTCACTCGTGACTCCTCTCTCTCTTCCTAGTTCAGTGTCCCTTAGCGCTGGGGGAAACAGCCTGCTCAGCTTGCTCGGTGTGTGGTTTTTTTCCTCCTATTCATCAGTTAGAGATCATGGTGTTTACCTGCACAACTTGTGAACTGGCTGCTTGAGGCATGGAAAAGAGCCCAAGCTTCAGAAGTGATGTTTTGCTTAGCCCTGCTGGTCTTGCCACTCCCCCGTGTCCTAGCTTCCTGTCTCTGTCGGGTCCTTCTGGGTTGGCATCAGATTTACTGCCTGTCCAGGAAGTGAGCAGGTCAAAGATGTAGTCTCTTGCTGTAGCAGTTATTTCTCAACTTACACCATTGGGTGTAGTGTCAGAGGGAGAGCGTCCAGGAATACAGGCCACTTTTGATTCTACCACCATTAGTCAAACCAGTTGAGATCACACTGGAGGCAATTTGGCATGCCGTGGAAGTCCTTACACCATCTCCTTGCAAGTCCTACCCGCCTTGGCTGAGAATGCTGGATGTATTCAGGGATTGGAGGAGAGTATTACTGCTTTGAAAGGCAAACAGATGAAATCTACTCAAAGTACCGTGTTGCAGGATAAAATGATTTTGTATCGTAGAATAGAAACTTGAGAATAATATTCTAAATTTGAGACTACTTAATTTTCCTCAGTTAGCAACACTTACACCTAAAGAAAGTTTTTGTATATTTTTGAAAGATACTTTTAAAAATGAAGAGGTGGGATTTCCCCTATCAAATCGTGTATATTTTATCCCATTTACCATCAAAAAAAGCATAGTAGTTCTCTGAGACATGATCAAGGGGAAGCCACCGCAGAAGTTTTGAATTTGACTGGTAATCTGGAGACCTCAGTGGAGAGGATACTCTCTCATGCTACTCTTTTGGTTTCATTTGTATTTCAACAAGACAAAGAAGCTTTGTTGCATCTGTTCTTTAGACAGAAGGACTGTAACACTTTAGGAGGGAAAGTTTTTATTTTTCCTGACATTTCTCGGTGGACTCAAGTTAGGAGAGGAAATTTCCTCATGTATCGTTCAAAGGTTTTGGTGGAAGGCTGCAAGTTCTACTTGGTGTGGGGGGAGAGATCCAGACTCACTAATTGTGCTGCACGTGTGACAGTCAGGTTGAATGGTGACTCCTGTGGAGGCAGTTAAGTGGTGTTCCCACTGTGGGACCTGCTGGCTGGTGTTACATAAGTACATAAGTATTGCCACACTGGGACAGACCAAAGGTCTATCAAGCCCAGCATCCTGTTTCCAACAGTGGCCAATCCAGGTCACAAATACCTGGCTAGATCCTGAAAAAGTTCAATACGTTTTATGCTGCTTATCCCACAAATAGCAGGGGATTGTCCCCAAGTCAATTTAATAATGGTCTTTGGACATTTCCTTTAGGAAGCCGTCCAGACCTTTTTTAAACCGTACAGTGTACACAAACCAGGAATCCCACAGGATGCAGAGGAAATGGTCAGTGGCAGCACATGTTCAGATGTGGTGCAGCATCCAAATATACTTGAGACTTCAAACTCTCCGGTAGGGCTGGGGCGCAGTTTGATGCAGGAGAGAGCGGGAACAGGTGCCATTTTGTCAGAGCTGACCAGCAGTGAGAAGCAGCCTCTGTCTGATCACAAATGGAGCACAGCCACCATTAAAAAAAAATTTAGGGCCTGACCGAGCATTCAGCTGCATCAGGATCTTTGTTTTCTCTATTCTCCTACTAATTCCTCCCCCATTAGGTTTCCTCTCACTCCACCTTGGCCAGTGCCTCTCCCCTGCAGGCTTTACTCATTCATCCCTCATACCTCCTGAGCAGATTCTTCGCATATTTCAAATTTTTTTATCCCCGCCCTTCCTGACAAGGATCATATTCGCAACCCCCCCCCCCCCCCTTTCCCAAACCCCCAGACACCATGCATATCTGGAATTCACAGAGTGCTGGCACATAGATGTATATGCTGCCTTGTTGACCTCATTGAACATTTAGAGGTTGATACTTGCAAAATGGATGGTCCTTCTGCATGGAATCAGCCCTACACATCCATTCCTAAATGCATTTTAGAATAGGCTCTATGTCAGCAGGTCCTGTTCTAAAATACTAGTGGAATTTGACACATCAGTTCTGATTTGTACATTCTATCTAAAACGTGCCTCTAAGCCGTAGTCCATGTGTTCCACTTTCCTATAAAGCGGGAGGAGTAGGCAGCCATATTTCTGGTAATGCTGTTTAGCTCATCTCTAATACCCATATGGGGGAGGGGGAATTCTATATATGGCTCCTACAAAATCCGCACGGAAAACATTTCTGCCTAAGTATATTCTATAAGCGGCGCCTAGATTTAGGTGTGGTATATAGAATACGCTTAGTTGATATCCCAGCGCCTAAAACTATGTGCTTCCATTTACACCAACGAAAACATGATGTAAATCCTGGCACGTAGATTTAGGCGCAGAGGGCCATATTCTATAACTATACATATAAATTTTGGAACATCCATGAAATGCCTATTTCCCTACTCATAACCACGCCTTTTTTGTCTGTGTGCATTAGAAGTTAGGCACGGTGCGGTATAGAATACGCTTAGTGAGTTATGTGCATAAATTCTAAGTATTGCCAATTAGTGATCATTATTGCTTGTTAAGTGCTGTTATCAATGCTAATTAGCTTGTTAAGCCAATTAAGCTACGTGGGTTGTTATAGAATCCACCTGGATTTCGATGCAGATCTATAGGTGCGCTATATAGAAGCCAGGGGATAGTACGGAGCATCATAGCTAATCTAGTGTAATCTGTGGGTATATCCAGATGTTTGTAAAAGATTTGAATCTGTTATATTGAAGTATCTACAGATTGCATGCACAGTTCTAGAAAAACCTGCAACTTTTTAGTTGTCTTTGTATCATATGCTTATTGTAAACAAACATTGACATGTTCCCTCTAATTCTATATAGAGTGCTCAGAATTGCATGCACAGATTTGTGTGTATGCTCAATTTACATATGTAATGTAATTGTTTAATGAGCCAATTAGCACTGATAATTGATCGCTAACAATTGGTGTTAATTGGTAATAGTTGGAATTTATGCATGAGTCTTTATAGCCACTATTCCATACAAATTTGTGGCTACATTTTTCCACTTGGATCTGTAAAGTGGGCATGGCCATGGGAGGGGAATGGGCAGGTCAGGAGCATTCCTGGAATTTGCACGCAATGTTATAGAATTCAGGGATCCACACCTAATTTAGGTGGATCCCCTAATTTAGGTGCAGGAATTTACACCAGGGTTTATTTGGTGCATATCCTTGCACCAACAATTGGCAATAGAATACCGCTTAGTGTGCACTTTTTTAGCGCCCAAATACAGAACTGAGTCTGTTGTGTCCAAGTAATGTTTTCAAGAAAGCAGTAAGTCAGCTATATATTTTGAACTATTTGAGCAGCTGGTTAAGTAAGTATGCAATCATAATAAAATCATTATAGAATACTTTTCAAACTGCCTACATTAGTGCAAAATCTGCACATACATTTACCTTTGGTTTTTGTGTCAGTTTTCAAAGAGAAATACATGAAGGCCCAAAAGAAACTAAGAAGAAGAGAAGTGGGCTGAATACCAGAAAAGCCAGGGTTCAAATTCCTCTTATCCACCTGATGCACATTGCCAACCTTGGACAAATTACTTCACTTTTCATTGACTCAAATACAAATAGATTCTCTGCTCTCTGGAGCAGGGAAAACACCTTATGTACTAGCAATGTAACTTGCCTTAAGTTTGAAAAGTTAAGCATTCAAATACAGACTCACAAATGTATCCCAGATTCCTGAACACACATCATGAATCCTTTCCCCTTTGTTATAGCTTAGTATCTCTCATGAGACATCTGTTATATCAGTGATTTTAAGTATATTTTTAGTATGAAATAATTCCAAAAGACCAGCTCAATTTATGTAATTCATTTATTTAAAATACTTGTATCCCCCACCACCAGCACTTCTGCGCAGGTCACACAGGAACACAAAATCAACATAATGCAGAACACATACACTAACAATAGACTAACAGAGAGCAGCAGCCAGGTTACCAAGAAAATTGTTCTGTGCCATGAACTAACTGAAAGCCTGTTGGAAATACATATATGTCAATATTCAAAGTAGAAAATGACATGGGGACCCGCAGTAACTGTGGGAATGGGGATGGGGACAGAGCTTGCGGGGACGGGGCAGGGACAGATCCCATGGAGATGGGACGGGGATGGGGCAGGGATGGGGACAAATCCCACAGGGACGGGGATGGGGACAGAGCCCACGAGGACGGTGACAAACTTTGTCCCCATGTCATTTTCTACTTTGAAGCCTGTTAATGAACTGGACTGTTATTTATGTTTGAGTGTTGCAGTCAATGATATTTAGATTTTTTGGAAAAACAAGCAAACATGCTGGCCACAACTAGCAAAATTTGCATGGAGGATTCTGTACATCCTGCTACCAGCACATCTTCTAAGAAGACATCTTCTATTGCAGGAAGGACTGTGGAAGATAGGAGAGCTAGACTGAATCCTGAGATTGTTGATGACTTCATTCATCCACAAAATCATAACAGTGCTTCATAGGGCATATTTCTCCCCTCTAGGGATTTTGTACCCATGGACATTTTAACAAGGTGGATTAGGATTCCTTGGGGTAGTAGAAATCTGCTATTGTTGGGGTTGGAAGGGTAGAGGGTGGTGGCGAGGAGGGTTATTATAGCTGCTCGCTGCTATTATTGTTTTCTATTTGTAATTTATACACAGTAGTTGCACAGCATATTGTTCCCTTTTATACTTTAATGAAAAGATGTAAATATAAAATCATAATTGTTCGAGGATTCTGCAGATAAGGGCAGAGCCCATGGGGACAGGGCGGGGATGGGACAGGGGCAGGGACAGGGCCTGCGAGGATGGGGATGGAGACAGAACCCACAGGGATGGGTCAAACTTTCTCCCCATTTCATTCTCTAATTCAAAGTAATTTCAATAGGCATGAGAGCCTCCTGCCTGATTAAGCACAGGAGCAGATATTCAGCGACACTTAACCAGACAGTGCCATTGAATATCTGATCTGACTGCCATGGCACTCTTCACTTACTGCTGGCACGGTCGAGGGGTGGAATCGGGATGGAGTATTGCTGACATCCAGTTTTAGTGCCCGGATAGCTAACTGGACATGTTTGGCCACATGCAGTCCTAAATGTTCAGTTAGCTAGTCGGGTCTGGCACTGAATATCAGTCATACCCAAATGGCTTCTGGACACCGCCAAACACCTGGATAGTCAGTGCTGATTCCCAGATAGGGTAAAGAAACTGCCAGCTGAATCTTTACTTTCTAAAACTTATTATGTTGGCCATAAGTCTTAAATCCATTAGAAACTTATATTGTACTCAGCTGGGACTGCCAATGAGTAATTTTAGATTGATTTGTCCCAAACACTTCAACTTATATGTAGTACACAGTTCGATTTAACACAATCATCATCTTTAGCTTCATAAACAATTTCTTTGTACAGGGATCATCAGAATATTTAACAGCAAGACCCATTCGGGAGCAGCAGTCTCATAGTTTATGGTGCTGCGTACATCTTCATGGATCACCCGATTTATTTTAAATCTCTTTTTTTCTTTCCATCCACGCTAATCCTCCACCAACATGGCCAGGTTTCGTGTTCCTTCTTCAGGGAAGAGGTTCGCATCTCCTTTTCGCTCTTGCATATATGAAAAAAATGGCCGCCAGTAGTACTTACCCTGTTTCCCCGAAAAATAAGACCTAGTAGAGGTTTTGCTGAATTGCTAAATATAAGGCCTCCCCCGAAAGTAAGACCTAGCAAAGTTTTTGTTTGGCCCCGATGGGTGCCCACTCTCTCCCACCAGAAGCTCACTATTTGGCAACTAGCCACCCAGCCCAGTTCCTATTAGTGTGGAGGTAGTGATGGCGATATGGTACTGTGTTGTGGTTTATTAGGGGAGGTTGTTTTTTTGTGTCCTTGTGAGAGCCGGACGTCTATAACACAAAGCAACGCATTCTTTTCCTCGTTCTTCCTCTATCAGGGGCCATCGTTGGGATTTGTTTTTGTTTGTGTAATCGTTTGGTCCTCTAGTGTGGTGCATTTGGGTATGGCTTGTACCGTGTTTTGCCGAAAATAAGACATCCCCTGAAAATAAGACCTAGTGCATCTTTGGGAGCAAAAATTAATATAAGACACTGTCTTATTTTCGGGGAAACACGGTAGTACTACTAAGTACTATATATATGCATCTCAAAATGTTAAATTAAGCATAAGGAGAGACTAAGGAATATTGATAAAAGAAAAAAAAGAGATGATGATTGTGTTAAATCGGACTGTGTACTACATATAAGTTGAAGTGTTTGGGACAAATCACTCTGGAAAAATTTAATATAAGTCCCCACACGTATATTGTGAGGTCCCCTTAAATTGAATGAGTAATTTTAGGCCCATGTTTCTGCTAAGTGGATTTGCTTAACCAAGGGTACCAGTAAAGGGTAATGGATTTGATATACTGCTTTTCTGTGGTGCAACCAAAGTGGTTTACATTTATTATTAGTAGTAGTAGGTACTTTCTCTGTCTCTAGTGGGATCACAGTCTAAGTTCTTGTACCTGGATTGTTACGTGACTTGCCCACGATCAGAAGGAGCAGTACCGGGATTTAAACCTGGGTTTACTGGTTTTCCATTAGGCTACTCCTCCACTCTGAAGTGTTTACGTGCTCTCTAATCTCAAGGCACAAGCAGATGCATAAATATTAAGAACCATGGTAGTATATTGTGGGGCATCACCATTTAGAGACCAGTGTATTAGCATCATCCATTTAAATTTAATTAACCAGGCAACAGGAAGCCAATAGAGGAATGCTAAACAAGGAGAAATATGTTCATGCCTTTTAACTCCTGTGAGTAAATGTGCTACAGTGTTCTGAATTTATTGTAATGCTTTCAACAAATTCCTTATATAAACAATGAACTGTAAAATTCAATCCTGGAGATTACCAGAGCTTGCAGCATAGATTTAAATCATATAAACAGAGAAAAATGAAGGCACATAAAGACCACGTGGCCTATCCAGTCTGTCCATCCATGCCATCTACTCTTCCTTTCACTCCCTTGGAGGTCCTTGTTCCAAGCTTTCATGAATTCAGATACAGTTTTGGTCTCCACCACCTACATTGGGAAACCTTTCCCTGAAGAAGTATTTCCTCAGGTTACTTCTGAGGCTGTCCCCTGGGTCTCTTGGTTTAAAGCCCACTGCACTAAGCACTAGGCAGTGGCGATCCTAGATCGGCTGCCACCCAGGGTGGATCACCGCTGCGCACCCCCCCCCCCCCTGGGTGCAGCGGCATCTGTCCCCCCAGGGTGCAGCATGACCTCCCCCCACACACATACGCCCCAGCGCAATGACCCCCCCCCCCCCCCGGCACATCAAGCCCCCCCCCCGGGTACATTCTTAGCTGCTGGGAGCAGCCGCGCGGCTGTCGGCTCCACTGGCTTCCTGCTCTCTCTGCCCCGGAACAGGAAGTAACCTATTCTGGGGCAGAGGGAGCAGGGAACCAGTGGAGCCGATAGGCGCGTGGCTGCTCTCTGCACCCGCCAGCAGCATGCACCTGGGGCGGACCACCCCAACCGCCCTGCCCTTGGTACGCCACTGCCACTAGGCTACTTTTCTGCTTTGCTACATAAAGGGTCATGGATTTGATTTACTACCTTTCTGCAATCCAACTGGTTTATATATGGGCTCATAAGTTTTTGTACCTGGGGCAATGGAAGGTTCAGTGACTTGTTCTGGGTCAAGGGGAGCTGCAGCCCACTGCACTAACCATTAGGCTATTCCTTCAAAACAGTAGTAGTACATCCCTGAGGAAAGGAGACTGCAGATGCTGTGATAAGAGAGAGGGATATAAATTTGTTTATTTATTTCCACAATTTGTATACCTCACTATCCTCCACACTAGGTGGTTCACAATAATTACATACAGAGGGGCCCTTTTACTAAGCTGCGTAAGCATCTACATGCATCCAATGCATGCCAAAATGGAGTTACCGCATGGCTACCGCGTGGCTCTTGCCATTACCTTCTGGTTACCATGTGAGACTTTACTGCTAGGTCAATGGCTGGCAGTAAGGTCTCAGACCCAAAATGGGTGTGCGGCAATTTTGAATTTGCCGCACATCCATTTTTGGCAAAATTTTTAAAAAGGCCTTTTTTACAGGTGCACTGAAAAATTATTCTGCGTACGTCCAAAACCTGCACTCACACTACCGCAGGCCATTTTTCAGCGCACCTTAGTAAAAGCAACCCATAATTATATAAAATTTACAGTGCTATTAAGACAAAGAGTTAATATATCATCTATTCCTCAAACAGTGATTACTTAACCAGGCCAAAGTCTATGTGAGTTTCTAATACAAAAACTTCTATATTTCTACATTAAAAGCTTCTCTAAATAAAAATACCTTCAAATGTTTCTGAAATTACACCAAACTCTGCATTGCACGAATATTGTCAAGAAGCAAGTTCCATAAATGGGCTCCTTCTACATAAAATATTTTAGCTCTATATTCATCAAAGCGAATATGGCTGAAAGATGGTACATCTAGAAGTAATTTAGTACCCGAACGAAGTACATGTTGTGGGCTATGTGAATCCTTAAAGAAGTGAACAATACATCAGGAGTTTCATTGCTTACACATTTGTATATGAGTGTCAAGATCTTAAATTTTATACACCATTTTACAGGTAGCCAGTGTAGTTTTATCAATGCTGGTCAAATGTGTAGGTTTTGTTAGCAATGTAGCTAAAGAATTTGTAGTGATTTTATCATATATCCTGGCAATCCTAACAGCAATACATTGCAACAATAAAACAGCGGCATTACATGTGCGTGAATCACCGTTCTGAAATTATCCCCGAGAGTAAATCCCTCAACCTCCTTAACTGCTTCAACTTGAAAAATGTCCATTTTACCATTGTACGAAGTTGTTTTTAAAAAGACAACGACAAATCTAGATGCACACCGAGATATTTAATTTCATGTTTTTGAAAAAAATTATCTTCCCCCGTCTCAAAATAGTCTGTAAAAATCATATCTTATTGGTCTAAAAGAATCATTATGTGACTTTTTGCCATTTTTAGCTTGTTTGCTGACATCCCGGTTTTAATTGAGGAAAGAGATAATCTCAACAAATTAAAAATTGTATGTCATGAATTTGTTATGAAACTCCCAACCTGCTAAGAGAAAGCATATATATGTTAAAAAGTGCAGGAGATAAAGCAGACTCCTGTTGCACTCCTGAAATAATTTTCATGCAGCTCGAAGAGTCTTTTGAAGTTGGTACCCAAAACATCCTGTCAACAGTAAACAACCTAAACAAGAGATTTTCAACCTTTTTTGTCTCACAGCACTAAAATAAGGCATTAAAATTGTCGAGACAGCCCCCCCCACACACACACAAAGAGTCCAGCATTTTACCTTCCCTCCCTCCACCCTCACAAATAGTCCAGCATTTACATTCTCTTCCCCCCACCCCCACAAAAATAGTCCAGCATCTCTCCCTCCTATCCCTTCTCCAGCCAGCAACCAGGCATCTCCCCTTGTCTCTCTTGACACCCCCACCCCCCGGTGTACCTTTTAATAGTTTTCTTGTCTTTAGAGGTAGGTGGCAGGGAGTAGCGATTCATTCAACCTGCTTGCGCCAGTGCCGGAACCTTCTCTCTGATGTAACTTCCTGCTTCCACATAGGCAGGAAGTGTCAGATAGAAGGCTCTAGGGTTGGTGTGAGCAGGCTGTATGAATCACTGCTCCCTGCCACCGACCACTAGAGACAAAACTTACTCCATTTTGGCACAAATTAAGCTGGCCCAACTTCCATGTCACATCTGGGGATCAGCTGTAGCACACCAATGTGCCATGGCATGCTGGTTGAAAAAACGTTGTTCTAAACCAATCAGTTACTTTTCTCCCAACTGGACCTCTGTGATCACAGTCATGGCAGCTGCTCATCACTGAAGCCAGGCCAATGGAGGATGATCTTATTTGGGCAGTTTCACAGGAGCAACAGTGGGAATCCAACCTGTAACCCACAGTATTACAGAATTAGGAGGATCCGCACCTAATTTGTGTGCCAGGATTTACACTTGCTAATCCTTGTGGCCCAAATTCTGGCGCAAAATCCAGCGCTATTCTATAAAGGGCACCCATCCTTAGGCACACTTCATAGAAAAACGTTTAGTGCCAATTTCTTTTGGTGCCATATACCGAATCTAGTCCTAAGTACTCAAGCATTAAATCTGTGTTACCTAGTTAGCAGGTGATAATTGAATGTGCTAGCTGGATAATGTAGAAACGCCCATTCCCTACCCATGCCACACCCTTCCAAATAAATTTCCCAAAAACTATTTAGCACAGGTTTAGTGTGCAGAAACAAGGAAATACCGCAAACTGCTTTAACACATTTGTGCAGTACCCTGTTTTCGTGCACTAAATGCACAAGAAGGGCATTATACCCTTTAGTAAAAGGGCCTCTAATTAAATTATATACATACTAGTAAAACATGCCCGTTCTGGTGCAAATGAAATGGGCGCTAGCAAGGTTTTCCTCCCAACCCCCCCCCCCTGCTCACCCCTTCGGCGTTGTGAAGGCACTGACCGCCATTGTTGCGGACCTCGTCAACGCACGCCAACGCCACCTTCAATGTGCTGAGTCGGTTGTGAAGCCACTGACGCCATTGCTCTGCCCTCGACGTCATCACGTTTGACGCGAGGGCGGGGCCCCAACACAGTGATTTCAGTGGCTTCACCACCACGAACCCTTCGAACCGGAAGGAGTGACAGTGACGTCAGTGTCCTCAGAACGTTGAGGGTGAGTTTTATTATATAGGATTTTTTGATGGTGCAAAGGTAGAAGACCTCACCTCCCACATCACCCAAATAGAATTTTAGACAGTGATGGGGAAGAGCCATCTGTCTTGCGACTTCGTAGTTGCCTATACATGTTACATCTTATGAACTCCAGAAAGAAGCTCTCTTTGGCACAATGAGAAGTACTACGGTGAGAGTTCTAAGGTTACAGCAAACAGGAAGGAAATCTTTACAGAGAAGCAAACCAAAGTACGAGAGAGTAGAGGTTGACCAAATGACGAGCCAGCTCAGGAGATGTTTGAATAAAAGATTTGTCCATTAACATTTTCTGAGCTGACTTATTTGGTCAACCTCTACTGTCTCCTGGATTTATGTGCAAAACTAACCCAATTGGAGAAATTGCCCCCATACGATGGTGAGCAACTAGCGTATGTCAACCAAAATCCAGGTCGAGGTGAAGAAACTGTTGAGGAAACCCTCTCCCCCTCATAAGAAATAAGCAGTGCTAGAAAGCCAAGTTCCTTTTAAGGCTGTAAAGCTACTACTACTAGTAGTCATTTCTATAGTGCTATTGGATGTGTGTAGTGCTGTACACATTGTATGTGGGTACTTTCTCTGTACCTAGAGGGCTTGCAGTCTAGGTCTTTTTTCCTGGGGCAATGGAGGGTTGGGTGACTTGCCCATGGTCACAGGGAGCTGCAGTGGGAGTTGAACCCAGGTTGCCAGGATCAAGGCCTGCTGCACTAGCCATTTGGCCACTCCTCCTATGAGAAAAGATGGCTTCCAAAGGAACTACAATTCCTTTAAGTCTGCAGGAGTTGGAGCTGGAACTCAGCAGGGTGCACTGAAAAGCTGTAGTGTCCTGTCTAAAGCAGAAAGGAGAGAGAGCTAGAAAGCTGGGGCAAAGTTTTCTGGAAGCAGACCCTACGGACATCAGCCAGCAGGCAAAGTTTGTAGCACCCTGCAGAAGTGAACCGTGGATGGGCTTTTACATGGCCTTGAGAGTTAGGAATGGGAATCTTCAAAATTTACTGGCAAAATCTTGAACGTATGGTATTCCGATAGGCTATGGTAAAGGCTGCAGTAGTCAGAGTTTATTTAAATAATAACCAGACAGAAATGATTCATACTGTCAAATGCTGTGCAAATTATTAATACAGAAACATACTTTAAATAGTCTGCATGCAACTATCAGAAGTCTAAAAAAAAGACTGGAGAGTTAGAATGTTTGGCAGTAAATAAATGTGTAGATATACTAGCAGAGACCTGATGGAAAGAGGACAACCAATGGGGCAAATTATATCAATTATATTACTGTTCACTAATGCACCATACATTCACCTCTGAACTCTCATTCCCGTATTATCACATCACTCATACCTTTACTCACAGAAAGACATATACCATACGCCTTCATGCCTTTTTATCACCCTCTAAGCTCCCATTGTTTCCTTCCAAAGATGCAATGCCTATGTTCCATTATTACATTCCTTAACGACACCTCAATTGTTTCGCATAACTCTGCACAATGTAATCCATAACTATCTGTAACAAATTGTATTTCCATCATTCAACTCATATTGTAAGCCACACTGAACCCGCAAAAAGGTGGGAAAATGTGGGATACAAATGCAATAAATAAATAAATAAATAAAATGATAAGGAGGAATAAATTAGTGGAGAGGGTCAATCTATGTAACAGCTAGCATAGAGTCAATCAGGATAGGTCCTGAAGGAAACAAAATGCAATGTCAAATCTTTATGGATAGAAATTCCTTATATGACAGGGAAAGGTACTGTGATGGGTTATACTACCATACACCTGAACTGGATGAATGACTAGACAGTGAAATGCTAACAGAAAACTGGTTAATACCACAACAATGGGAGTTATCAGTTGTCAGAAGGCCGCTCCTACTATTCACTGATCACTTTGAATCCACATGCAATACTCAATGTCACAATAACTGAATGATAGGGATGGACAGGAACCTTGGTGCTAAACGCCTCTACCAGGAAAACTTTCCCAACAAG
The DNA here is from genome assembly GCF_901765095.1 of Microcaecilia unicolor. Taxonomy (NCBI): domain Eukaryota; kingdom Metazoa; phylum Chordata; class Amphibia; order Gymnophiona; family Siphonopidae; genus Microcaecilia; species Microcaecilia unicolor. The sequence goes on from NC_044032.1 coordinate 599,289,234, forward strand.
GGGCTACAGCAGTACAATCATAGGGCCTGATATTCAGCCAGCACTGATCAGCGTTTTTATCACCGCCACCATTATACCCATAAATTCAGTGCCAGGGCCATGTCCAGTAACAGGCAAGAGTCTAGGCAGGCAAAATAGGTTGATTATCAGGAGGTTAGCAGACGGCAAAGACAAGAAATAGCAAACAACAAGGCATTCGGAGACATACAGGAGACTTATCTGAAGATGGGTTTCTGTAGGTACAGGAGGTCAATCAGCAGAGATGCTTACTAAGGGACCAATTGGGGTGTCAGTGCGTTTTTTCTAGCGAAAAAGGTGTCAGTACTCAAATGCTAGGCCACACATCAGGGGTGGGGTGATCACTGAGGGACCCACCCCACAATAGCCTGGCCCCCTGCAACCAGTCACAGAATCTATGACAAGGCAGAATTGGCGTGTAGAGCCTGAGCTCTTTCATTAAAACTTGGGGTCCATGGGTCAATTTTAACACATAATGGAAAAGGTGCCGGTACTCAGTACCCCCAAGTACACCCTCAAAAAAAAGCCCTGGGTGTCACAAAAACTACACAAATGCAGTCAATACTAGTGCAAAAACAGAGTAAACTAATACTAACAACACAAAGCACTAGGGATGATATAGCTTTAATACAGCTGCTATTTATTTTAAAGGAGAAAGAGCCCTCAGAAACTAATCGGATGGCAATCCTTGGTTAAACCCGGGAGAGCAGAGAGGCACCCTAGGAGTCACTGCAGTGGAATTCACATATCTCACCGTTATCCCCTTTATTGTATGGAGGAGTGGCCTAGTGGTTAGGGTGGTGGACTTTGGTCCTGGGGAACTGAGGAACTGAATTCAATTCCCACTTCAGGCACAGGCAGCTCCTTGTGACTCTGGGCAAGTCACTTAACCCTCCATTGCCCCATGTAAGCCGCATTGAGCCTGTGGGGTGCAAATGTAACAACCTCCCCCCCCCCCCCCCACCAAATACCTAGTGTACCCAACTGTACACCACTACAATTTCCCTTATTCATGCTGGTGTCATCTATATGTAAGTACAGCAGGTTTTTGTTGGGTTTTGGAGTGCTCACACTTTCCACCACAAGTGTACCAGTTAGAGTGGGATATGGGTCTGAGTCCCATTCTCACAGTCCACTACACCAATCGCTAGAGTACTCCAGAGACCTGCTTGCTGTTCTAATAGGACTGACCATAATATCTGAAGGTGCCAAAGAAGCTAGTATGTACTGTTTCTTTAACATCTTTAGGGGATGGGGGTGGGGTGTGGGAGAGTTCAATGACCACTCCAGAAGTAAGGGGAGTGACTCATGCCTTAATCTCTCCAGTGGTCATAATATTTTTGTGATTTAGACGTGATTGTAACAGGTCTCAACCAAAATGTCCAACTTTTAGCCCTGGATATTTTTTCTTTGTTCCATTACGGCAGAAAAACATCCAAGTTTTGAAAATGCCCAAATCCCACCCCCCCCCCAACGCACTCCCTTGTGGTCTGGATGCACTGCAGAGAAAAACAGAGTTTTAACAATTGTAATTGGGATGTTTTTCAGAGAAAATCGGCCAAATGCCACTTTATGTCATTTTTGAGGCATTTTTCTCTTTTGAAAATGAGTCCCTTTATATTCTTTGAAGAATGTCTTTTTGATTAGAGTGCTTTATACTGCTATTCTTGCATTCTTTTCTTGTTCATATTTTCAGAGACATATTGCCTTCCTGTTTAATTTAAAGAGATCTAAAAGCATTTTGAAATGCGTGTGGCCTGCATGTCATTTTAAATTAAACACACTGAATCAAAAGATAAAATCTTTCTGTGCAGCAGTTACTCAAATGAAAGGATTGAAATCTAGCAATGAAAACAGCCACAGCTCTTTTTTGGTCATTCCAGAATGTAGAGAAATGTTTGAGTAAACCAACTACCATGTTAAATTGTGTATAAATATTTTTTATAAAAAAGCAGTTTTGTGAAATGTGATTTGTGCTCTTAACATTTCAAATGGTAAACTCTTTTCCTTTTATTAAGGAACTAGTAAAAAAGCCCCGTTTCTGATGCAAATGAAACGGGGGCTAGCAATGTTTTCTTCTGTGTGCATGTGGGAGTGTGTGTGTCCCTGCCCTCTGGCCTCTCTCCCCTCCGAGTCCTTCACTGTTACAGAGCCAGCGATTTGATTTCGTGCTCTGCTGTTTTCCTTCACTGACTGTGTTACAGAGAGGGCGGGGCAGACACTCATAGGGAAACCGGATATCTCGCCCCCTTCACACTTCCGGCTGGAGGCTTCATAGAACATTGGTGTTGCCTTTTATATAGAGAGACTAGTGGAACCATGCCCATTTCCTCAACAAAAAAAAAAAGTTGAGAACTCTTCTGACATGAGTAGATAACATAACTGGACTAGAATTAACTTTTGTTTGTATCTGCTTTGCAAATGTTAGACACTTTGCTGTGCTTGTTTCCATATTTATGCGAGTGTCTCGCTTTCTGTTTGAGAATGATCCCATGCTTTGGGGGTTAATTTATGAACTCTTCTGGATTTAATGTGCTCTTCCTCATGCTGAGTCTAACCTGGGTTTTCATTTTTTTTTTGTGTGTGTTTGCTATCTCAGTTTGCTTACTTGCTTCAGAATTCATATGTCCTTCAGTCAGATCCATAGGCGTAGTTTGACTGTTTCATTTGGGGGGGGGGGGGGGGGGCAAAGGATGGGGCGGAGCATATTAGCATATTCATTTGCATATATACATATGCAAATGATATGCTAATATGGAGGAAGGAAGGAAGGGAAAAAGAGCTGGCTTTTTTTGGGAATAACCATAATGAATATGTATGAGATATCAAGCCAGCTCTTTCTCCTTTCTTTCCTTCCTTCTTTCCTCCTTACCCAGCACTCCCTCTTCCACTCCAGTAGTATTTCCCCACCCCCTTTCCCATACCATGCCAGTGTTGACCTTAGAAATGCATAAGCTCTATATGTAGATCCTTCAAGAGGTAGTGTGTCATGATTTAGGCTCTACACCCTTTCTGATGTTTTGGTGCCACCTCAGTAAAGCCAACACACAATCTCTCCACTGCAATACACTATACACAAACTTGTGCAAAAACACACTCATAACCTTACTAAACCATAACAGCACTAATTCCAAGGACAGGACGAGCTGCAACCTTATGCGTGAAAAGGCAGAACTGTAATTACACCAGGCTCTAAAACACCAATACACTACCTCATGAAAAACACATGACACAAGGAACTAGAAAGCAAAAAATATGAAGGCAAAATACTTAACTAAAGAGGTCAGACTCAGCATGCAGCAATACCAGAAAAATTGAAACTTACATGCAAAATTTCACAGATACACATGTCAAAAAGCTGACATATTCCAATTAATAAATTCTGAATAAAATACTTTTTTCTACCTTTGTTGTCTGATCATTTAGTTTTTCTATTCGCTTTGGTCCCAGTGTCTTCTGTTTTATGCAGTGTCTTCTTTCCATTTGATATTCCATTTAATAGATTCAAAATAAAATACTTTTTTGTACCTTTGTTGTCTGGATATTTTACTATTCCATCATGCTGGTTCCAGTTTCCTATTTTCCTGTCTTTCTGCTAATTCTCCTTCAACTGCTTGCTGTCCATTTGTATTTTCTCTTCTCTCCTGTCTTATTCCATTCCTTCACTACACCTACCTTTGACACATTATTTCTTTTTTAGCTGTTTCCTCTCTGTTTTTTTTTCTTTGCTGCCTCTCTGTTCACTTAAATTTCACCCTCGTCCTTATCCTTCTCCTTTTTAGTTTTCAGCTATCAAATTCCATTTCCTTCTCTCACCCACTAGCTGCCCCATTCCTCTTCTCAGTCCTTCCTCCAACCTTCCATTTCCTTTCATCTTTAATCAACTCTCCATTACCATATTTCTGCCCCCCCCCCATCACTATCATCCTCTCATTTGTTTCCTTCCCACCTCCCCTTTGGCCTCTCCCAAATAGTTCCACCATTTGCAGCATCTTCCTCCCTCCAACTTTCTAGCCCAGCACGCCTGCTCCCTTTCTCCCCTTGTAGCCTAATATCTCCCTGTCCCTTCCACACACACATCCACACCCCAGTATCTTCCAGCCCCCCCCCCTCCCTGTGGTCCAGCATTTCTTCCTCTCTCTCTCCCCTCCCTCCAATTGTCCAGCATTTCTCCCTCACTCCCTTCTGTCCCTGGATCCACAATCTCCCTCTTTTTCTCTTTCCCCTCTAATGTATATCTATCCCTCCCTCTCATCCATCCCCATGTACAACCTCTCTTCCCTCCTTCTTCTCTCCCACTGCCCACATCACTCTCAGTATCTCCCTTCCTTGCACCCTGGGCCCAACATCTATCTCTTTTGTTCTCTTCCTTCCCCTTTTAGCATCCCTCCCATCCCCATACAGCATCTCTCTCTGTCTCCCTCCCTCCCACTTCCATGTGCCAACATTTCCCCTTTTCTCTTGCTGTCCCTCCCTCCTCCTCCACATCCAGCATTATTTCTCCCTCTCTCTCCCCCATGCATCTCCCCCCACCAACATTCCCCACCTCTCTTGCTCACCTCTACCTAGCATTACCCCATCACCCCAACAGTGCTCCTGTGACTGTCTCTCCCTGTCTCCCTGCCACCAGCTAGCATGCTGCCTCGGTCTTCCCCGCCGGTGCTGCCTCGGTCCATGACTCCCTGCAGCATTTTTGTCTTCACCCGTCCTGTACCCATCGCCGTCAGCGCTGCCATTCATTCTCTCACAGGCAGCCTCGTTCCCGCTCCCCTTTGCCGCGTCCTCCGGCTCTCTCTGTTAAACAGGAAGTGCATCAGAGAGAGCCGGAGGAGTGGACGCGGCAAAGGGGAGCGGGAACGAGGCTACCTGTGAGAGAATGAATGGCAGCGCTGACGGCGACGGGTACAGGACGGGTGAAGACAAAAATGCTGCAGGGAGTCAGGGACCGAGGCAGCGCCAGCAGGGAAGACACAATTAAGCCGCGCCAGTTCGCCGGTGCGACTTGTTTGGGGGGGGCAATGCCCCCCCCCTCGCCCCCCCCCCCCCCAATCTACGCCCATGGTCAGATCACTCTTTGCTACCTAAATGAGCCATTATCAACTAGGTTGGAAAAATCCCCACCAGACCATTTGAATAAGTTTACTGAGAAGTTTGAATTGTTGCAAAACAAGTCATAGGACATGGCAAGGAATTTGGGAGGCATGGTGAGCATCTGGTGCTTATGAAGCAACGCACTATTATTCTTCAGAGTTGCACGATGACTCTGATTAAAGATAAAAATGTGGTACACTATTAGTTGGAAGCCTAATTAGACAGTCATCTGTTGGATCACAAGACCTTTGTCTCAACCACAACAGACCACAAGTAGCCTAGTGGTTAGTACAGTGGACTTTGAGTCTGGGGAACTGAGTTCAATTCCCACTGCAGCTCCTTGTGACTCTGGGCAAGTCACTTAACCCTCCATTGCCCCTGGTACAAAATAAGTACCTGAATATATGTAAACCGCTTTGAATGTAGTTGCAAAAACCTCAGAAAGGCAGTATATCAAGCCCCATTTCCCTTTCCCTTTGGGCTCCCCATTTCAACAGTCAACTATTTCTGTTATTTAGGAATCTGGTTTGACTCTAAACTCACCTTTACTAAACAAATTTCAGTAGTGCTAAAATCAGGTATTGCGGTTTTATGTATACTTTGCTGAGTAAGTGATTCTTTTGATTTTGCCTCTTTACATACTGGGTTACATGCTTTATGCTTTACTTATACCCCACCTTGATTATTCCAGCTCTGTCTATGCTGGACTGCCTTCTTCTCAACTAAGCACCTTCAGATCCTTCAGAATTGTGCCACTAGGTTTCTCTGCAAAGCTAAATGGTCTGACTATGAAGTCTTTCTTCTCAAAATGTCCAAATCGGTATTTTCAAAACCTAGTTTGCAGATGTTTGTCTATGCAATTTATCTGCAGCTCGTACAAATCACAAATGGGGAATGTCAAGGGTGTTTGGGGGTGGGATTACAGTGGGCTTAGGGCGATCCTAACACTTGGACGTTTTATAGCCATAATGGAACAAAATGAAAATGTCTAGAGCTAAAACTTCAACGTTTTGATCTAGACCCGTTTTTTAGAATGCATAAGGCACAAAAAGGTGCCCTATGACCAGTGACCACTGGAGGGAATCAGGGATGAACCCATTTACTTTCCCAATGGTCACTAAGCCCCTCTCACCCCCAAAAGACGTGACTAAAAATAGTACTTACCAGCCTCTATGACAGCTTCAGATGTTATAGTCAATTCTATTAGAGCAGCATGCAGCTCCCTGGAGTAGTGTAGTAGTTGGTGCTATGGACTGTAGAGAAGGGGACCCAGGTCCATATTCTCAGTCTGCCTTTCATACTTGTGGTAGGAAGCAGGGCCGCCGAAAGACTGGTCCGGGCCCGGGGCAAGGCTGTCCCTGGGGCCCTGCAGCCACCGCCCCCCTCCATCCACCACCGGACCGGGCCCCCCTGAATTCAAATCATAGCACCTCACCTCGACCTCGCTCTGTGTGAAAGAAGCACAGCAGTGGCAGTCTGCAGATCGCCTCCCTTCGGGCCTTCCCTCCCTGTGTCCCGCCCTCGCGCAAGTTACGTCAGACGAGGGCTGGATACAGGGAGGGAAGGCCCGAAGGGAGGCAATCTGCAGACTGCCGCTGCTGCACTTCTTTCACATGGAGTGAAGGCACTATGATTTGAATTCAGGGGGGCCCAGCCCAGTGGTGGATGGAGGGGGTGATTGGAGGGGACTGCGGCGCTGGGCCCCCCTTGGAGGCCCGGGCCTGGGGAATTTTGTCCCCCCCTGCCCCCCTCTCTGCGGCCCTGGTGGAAAGTGTAAGCCTTCCAAAACTGACCAAAAACCTACTGTACTCACATATAGGTGACCCCTTCACCCATAAGGGTTATTGTAGTGGTGTAAAGTTGGGGATGGTGGGTTTTTGGTGGTTTTTGGAGGGCTCAGCAGACAAGATAAGGGGGTAATGATTAGATGTGTACCTGGGAGCTTTTATATAACGTTCACAGCAGTGCCCCCTAGGGTGCTCCATTGCTGTTCTGGGATGTCTGTGTGGCCAGTCTACTAAGATTGCTGGCTCACTCTATATCTCAATGGCTTTACTTTGAAGTTCTTATCAGCATTAATTCATAATTTAGTCATTTTCATTTCACCTTTTCTTGTGAAGCATTTTTGCTTGTGGAGAGATTCAGCAGTGTTCTCCTGATGAAGGCTATCATGCTGAAACACAGCCTGTGTTGAGGACATTCAGCTGGGACTTGTACTTAATTGGACAAAGAATAAACTACTTTTGTTTGACCGTATCGTGGTATCTAGTGTCCTTCCACTCTTGCTTTCCCTGTGTTGAGTTTTTTGTGGAAGCCATTTGGTTTTCTTGTAGTTTAGAATACCTGCACACTTTTACACTGACTTTGGAGCAAGTGTAAATTTGTGTGCTGTTGTGGCTGGTTCTGGGTGCCTACTTTATAAAGGCACTTGTACCCCCTATGTTGCTTTTATAAAATAAGGATAAAATAGGCACCTTGGACTACAGAAATGACCCCCTATATGGGCAGACTAGATGCACCATATAATCTTTACCTGCCCTTCTAATTTGTAAATTGTGCAGCTGTAGAATTAGAGCACCAGCCCCATGATATTCAGCGCTATTTAACTCGTCAAAAATGGCTGCTGACAGGTTAAGTAATGTTTTTGCGGCTAACCATGACTGTTCAGAGGGAGATAACTGGTTAGCTCCCGCTGAATATTCACAGTTAGTGCCTACTACTAAGCTGGCTATGTTGCCCGATTTATCTGGTTAGGTGCGGTTATTCAGTGCCAGAACAGATAGGTTTAGTGGTTAAATGGAACTGCATTAATAGCAGTCTTACTGTATCTTTAACTGCTATAATTTAACCGGTCAGCCACTGAATGTTGACTTAACCAATTAAGGTCCCTATTTACTAAGCCGCACTAGAGTCATGTTAGCGTTTTTAGTGACTGCTAAGCATTGGCGTGCGCTAACCGTATAAATGCCTATAATATTCCTATGGGCATCTACCCTGTTAGCGTGCACCAAAAATGCTAGCACACCTCAGTAAACATGTCTCCAATGCTAGCTCCCCCCAAGAAACAAATATTCAAAACCAGTTTTAACGCCGGTGGCAGGCAAAGTGCTACCCACCGCTGGCTGAATATCAGCTCCGTGTTTCTGAACTGGTGAAAAGATTTAACCTTAAATTTGGACCACTATAATTATCAAAATCTACCTAGGTGGAACTTCAAGTCAAATAATAACCCAGTAATTGATTATGGTATAAAAGTGTATCACTTGTCTTCTACCTCGAATCTTACTACTACTACTACTTAACATTTCTAAAGCGCTACTAGGGTTACGCAGCGCTGTACAATTTAACATAGAGGGACGGTCCCTGCTCAAGGAGCTTACAATCTAAGAGACAAGTGAACGGACAGTCCGATAGGGGCGGTCAAATTGGGGCAGTCTGGATTTAGTGAACGGTAAGAGTTAGGTGCCGAATGCAGCATTGAAGAGGTGGGTTTTAAGCAAAGACTTGAAGATGGGCAGGGAGGGGGCTTGGCGTAAGGGCTCAGGAAGGTTGTTCCAAGCATAGGGTGAGGCGAGGCAGAATGAGCGGAGCCTGGAGTTGGCGGTGTTGGAGAAGGGTACAGAGAGGAGGGATTTGTCCTGTGAACGGAGGTTACGGGTGGGAACATAGGGGGAGGAGAGGTAGTGAGGGGCAGCAGACTGAATGCATTTGTAGGTAAGAAGGAGAAGCTTGAATTGAATGCGGAATCTGATTGGAAGCCAGTGAAGTACTTATGAGTACTACATAATAGATTTATTTTCAGTGCATCTCACATCACCATTTACTATACTGTTTATGTGTGCAGGGTAATGGAGGAAAGGCTAAAGTAGCTAGGGCTCTTCAGCTTGGAGAAGAGACGGCTGAGGGGAGATATGATAGAGGTCTACAAAATACTGAGTGCAGTGGAATGGGTAGACGTGAATCGCTGGTTTACTCTTTCCAAAAATACAAGGACAAGGGGGCATTCAATTAAGCTATTAAGTAGTAAATTTAAAACAAAGCACAGAAAATATTTCTTCACTCAGAGCCAGATTCTATATGTGGCGCCTAAAAAATCTGCGCAGAACTCAGTTTTGCCTAAGCATATTGTATATATAGAATACGCTTAGTCGATATCATCGTACTTAAATCTGTGTGCACCCATTTACACCAGTGAAAACCTGGAGTAAATCCTGGCGCATAGATTTAGGTGGACTGCGCCGTATTCTATAACTATGCATGCAAATTTTGGAACACCCACAAAATGCCCATAAACATTCCCTTTTTGAACTGTGCGCTTCAGCATTTAGGTGCAGTTCATTATAGAATGCGCTTACTGAGTTGTGCACGTAACTAGCAATTATTTTCAATTAGTGCTCATTATTGCTTGTTAAGTGCTGTTAAAAACGCTGATTTGCTTGTTGAGCTAATTAAGTTACGCACGTAGTTTTAGAATGCACCTGAATTTCGGTGCACAAATCTAGGTGCCTTGTATAGAATCTGGCCCTCAGTGTGTAATTAAACTCTGAATTCATTGCCAGAGAATATGGTAAAAGCAGTTAGCTTAGCAGGGTTTTAAAAGGTTTGGATAATTTCCTAAAAGAAAATTCCATTAGCCATTATTAAGATGGACTTGGGAAATTCCATTGCTTATTTCTAGGATAAGCAGAATAAAGCATATTTTACTGTTCTGGGATCTTGTCAGGTACTTGTGACCTGGATTGGCCACTGTTGGAAACAGGATACTGGCCTTGATGGACCTTCAGTTTGTCCCAGTATGGCAATGCTTATGTTCTTATGGAGAGCCACACATCAGCCAGCACCATTTCTAGCAGACTGAGTATGGCATGAGTAATTTGAGAGAGCTCCTTCTTGGAAGAGCCATTCCAAATCCTAGGATTTGTCTCTTTTTATGCTAGAAAGGTAGACCCTGTATTACCTCGCCTGGTGTGGTATAGGTGCTTATGGTTTTACCAGTGACAAGAATACAGGTGCATTACTGCCAGCCAATGATGCACACACATTACTGGCCACAGTGAAACTACTTTAATTCATTTATTGACTGGCTTTTCTATACCACTTTCCTGATCTAGGGATCAGCCAAAGTGGTGCACAGAGCATCAAAACACAAATAGCATGAAAGACATGAATACAAATACCACATTCTTAATGTAAAAGCCCAAGTTCTAAATACTGAAACTAGGTTAAAGCAATCTGCCAACCAGTAATAACATACAATATATATAAGAGATATTCACTAGAGGTTTATTGAATATTGTGTAACAACCTGTAGTAATGCACATTTGACACATTTTAATACACTTTAATAAATGAACTCTTTGAATGTATGAAGAGACATCAGAGACTAATGAAGGTATATATTTTCTTCAAATATATTGTTGGATGTAAAATATTGTAATAATACTATTGGATTTTTGATTCAATAATGATTTGATAATGAATGTGACTATAGGGCAGACTGATACTAAGTAGTTAATTTAAAATGAATTGGAGAAAATATTTCTTCAGTCAACGAGTAATTTGTTGCCAGAGAATATGGTAAAAGCAGTTAGCTTAACAGGGTTTAAAAAAGGTAATTTCTTAAAAGAAACGTCCATAAGCCATTATTAAGATGGACTTGGGGAAAATCCACCAAATATTCTAGGATAAGCAGCCTAAAATCTGTTTTACTGTTCTGGGATCTTGCCGGGTACTTGTGACCTGGATTGGACACTGTTGGAAACAGGATGCTGGGCTTGATGGACCTTCGGTTTGTCCCAGTAAGGCAATACTTATGCTATTGTTCTTATGTTCTGGTAGACCATACATGTTTTATCTGCCATTATTTACTCTGGTTACTATGTGAGGCCTGTATACTGATTATCTCTACTCTTTCAGCACTGAGTCTATAACCGTTAAAAATAACTGGTTTCAGGAGAAAAGTTTAACCTCTGTGAATATCAATTGTATTCCAAACATTAATCGCATTGCCCATGAACAGAGCTGATATTCATTCTTGGCTAACAATGTAATATAAAAATGCCTAGTAATGACTGATTGGTGGTCAAAATATCACACACAACTGTTTTAAATGCATTGAAATGTACAGAAAGAGAAGTAATTCAGGGGATGCCGCAAGCAATATTTTTTCCCAGGGCCTGCATGACTTGACATTTACCATATGTAAAGGTTCGGGCTTTCTGGAAAGCAGTTTAACATAGACTCCAGATCTGGCTCTCTAAGCCTATAAAGTCACCTGAATTTTTTCTTTTTCCTAAAAAACCTCCTGGCCTTATTACATCCCAGTCCTTATTGGTTCGCCATGCTATGTCGGCGGCCAGGGTCACTCTGGCCGCTCACTGAAAGTCTCCTCATGTTCCTTCTTTGGTAAAATGGTTAAACAAGCTGTGGTATATTTGTGAAATGGAGAGGCTTTGGGCCATACGTCGCAAAACATTGTCCAAGTGGGAAGCTATTTGGGAACAATAAGCTCATTTTCAAAGCACTTAGCCTTCCAAAGTTCCATAGGTTTCTATGGAACTTTGGAAGGCTAAGTGCTTTGAAAATATGCCTCATTTTAATGTGCCTCACTGGTCGTGTTGAGAGTCTGTGGTTGGAAGGTGGGGGGGAGAGGGGGGTGGGATATAATTTTTTTTGTTTTTTTTTTTGCTCTCTTTGGGGAGGAGGTAATTTGTAAAGTCTTGTTAAAAAACCTAAGGAGTATATGGTAAGCGGTTACCTTAGCCTTGACAGATTTTTATACTGTTTATTACTCTCAAGTGTACTTTGGACTTTGCATTGTTTTACATTTGAGTTGTATTTGCTGCTGATGTTGTTGGTTGTAACTTATCTGCCTCTGTTATATCTCTCAAATCTTAATAAAGACTTCTACAAATTAAAAAAAAAAAATAAAAAATAAAGAGTAGATTTAGTTCACTTTCATCAAACAGATGTAGAAGGTGAATGTAACTAGCTTGTAATCTGGATATCTTCTCCCATTATTATATGCTAAATTAATGTAGTCAAACTGTCTTAGAGATATGGTGAATTTTGAATCCTACATGTGGCTTGTAAGCCCCATAGAGACATTGTTCCCATGGGCCTACAAACACGTTCCCGAACAAAAATTCCCCATAGAGTTTTATTTTGAAAACGCAGAGGCTGCTGTGCCACCAGGACATTAGTACCCAATACCTATGGACTCTGCACCTGATATTCCTGTCTGATGTTGGCCAGCTATGCACTCCCCTCACTCTAGGATTTTCCCTTTTTGGCATGGATACTTTTACCCACACAGGGGAAGGGCATTTTCATCCCCCTATATTACCCAGATAACTCCTTAGTTGCTTGGATAAAATAATTTGGAAATTGTCCTCATAAGGTTCAGCATAGAACTGACTATTTCATTTTACAAGAGCGTAAGCACGCTGCATTTTTTGTTCTAAAAACAGCTGCCTCATATTTTGTGTGTTGGGCAAACAGCTTTTGAATAGTCATTTGGCTTCCTAGCTCCAAAAAATCTGTCCCAAGGTGGGTTGAGGCATTATGAATCTTAACTTGCCGTTTCTCCAATATTCAATCCCTTGTGTCTTTCCCTTCCCATCCACAAGTATGGGGAAATTCTATAAATAGTGCCTAAAGTTAGACACTAATTCTGCACCCATATTTCAGCATGGAAACACGTTCCAGTGGATGCAGGGCACCAAAACGGGGTTGAAACAGCAGATCAGCATGGAAATACACTTATGTGCCAGTTATAGGATAGCGCCTAAGTGTATCGGCATTCAACTGAAAAGGTGGGGTACCCATGGGATGGGCATGGGTGGGTCAGGGGCATTTTGGAAACTTGCACATTGAATACTGCAGATGCGCTCCAGGATTTATACCTGGTTTCAGTTGGTGTAAGAATTTGGCGACCAACTGTGTTCTATAAAGAACATTCATCCCAGAGCACCCTTTATAGAATAGCACTGGGTGCCATTTACTGAATCCAACCCTCCTCTGGATTCAGTAATTTGTCTGATATTTCGGAACCAATCAGAAGTACACATTTTAGTCATTGGTGTTTACTAGTGTGTGATGGTTGGGACTTCCTGCATCTTGAGTGGCTTGAATGCTACCTTCATGATATGTCATCCCCTCTGCCACCTCAGAAAAAGAGAGTCTAGTCTGGGAACTAAACCCATTTTACCTGCGAGACAACACAGGGCACAGTCTCACATTATTAAATGATTTAGGAAAAAATTGGAACGATCAGTTTTATAGGATTGTACAATACTCTTCTCATTACAAACAGTATTGAAATTTAAGCAAGTGCTGCTTTGATGTTTCACAATACCGAACCTTGTTCTGTTGGTGGTGATTTACAAAAAAGGAAAGAAAGTTGAGTGCATTCTACCCAGTCTCAAATATTTCAATTAGATTTTATCAGCTCTGTAATTGTCCTAGAAAAAAATCTTGGCTCAGTTTGAAACTTGATATTTAAAAGCTCTATGTCTTTGCTGTAGTTCATGAAAAAAAATGTTTATCGAAACTAAAACAAAGAGTGAGACAACTGGATCAATTTGCCTGCAATATGTTGAATTGAGTTCCAGGAAATGAAGAACTTGGTCAGGGCCAAGCAATTAACCTCCTCAGTGGAAAGGTGAAGAGGGTTATATTTATTTCTAGCCTGTAAAGTTTCCTGTCAAAATTGCTTGACACTGAGGATCCAAATCAACTGGAAACACATATACTGCCATACAAACGTCCTCAGTGAAAGGCAATTTAAAGTTTATATTCATCGGTTAAGGAGAAAATAGTAAATGCAGAATTACTACAACTTCCTCCTAAATATGTGCAACAAAGAGAGATCTGCTTGTTTGATGCATTTCTTATACCAAGGTCATGTTCGGGGAATTATATTCTGTAGATGTGCGGAACTGAATCATTCTATTTCTTCTGCCATCTCTTCGCCAAACTGAAAAAATCTGACCTCTTTAGTTTTTCTTCCTAAGCAAGTCATTCCATCCCCTTTACCTTTTTGGCCATCCTAGAATCCATTTTAGCTTTCATGTACAGGAAACTAAGATGAGAATAATTTACCCATTTGGCTAGATGAGGTTTATTCACGATTCATGAAATCTTAGTTATGTCACTAAAATGGTATAACCTCATTTTAGGAGAAACCCTTTGAATGGTTTCCAAGTAGCCTGCTTTCTCTCAGTCATGGTGAGTTAGTTCGCCCAGCCAAAACTCTATTACCGAGTATATGAACATTTGAATGAAGGGAATGCCATCCTGGGGCAGCCTAAGGCCCAATGAACCCTGCATTCAATCTCTGACCATAGCCAGTTTGATTCCCTTGGATAACATACTCAATAGTGCTTAATGGGAAGATTCATTCTCTATCCCCAGTCAACAGCAGCAAGTGGAGTTAAGTTAGGTGTGAGGCAGTAAGCTGGGAATGTAATCTTGACTCTTTACTAGCATATATTGTCCCTAGCATATCTGAGGCAAAAGACTTCAGCATGGAATAATTGGGTCCCAGTGGTGAGCTAATCCATGAAAACAGAATCATACTGCAGCTCAGTTATTTCCATCCAAAACTCCTCTGCAACCTCACAAATATTCACAGAAAATGGGTTATGGAAAGTGCCAAAAATATTTACTTAAAGTTAGAAAACTCTTGGAATTCATTTCTTAGCTTGTACATTTAACTGTTGTACTTTTATGGGAAAGGATCATTAAGAGACTTGCAATAGATATTGAGGTTTTAAAGCCTGAAAGTGGGCTACCTGATTCTTGGACAGTTGCCTTTCCTGAAACCAAAGCTTAGTTTCAAAGCTGGAATATTTTCATTGACATATGTCACCAATTTGTTCTTCCCCCTGCATCTATGTATCCGTATAGTTCAGATGTTCAGTAAGATCTTGAACATCATTGTCATGCATGAAGGCATAACCTTTTGTTGCCAACAGCAGTACTTCATTATGCGATTCATAGAAGTGTTTCAGTACAGCCAACCCCCACCCTCCAGTTTAACCAATAAATACCCATGTTCTATCACAACCCACTAAGGGTTCTCACTTTCCTGCAGAAGAGAATTGAACTGTCAGTGGTTAAAGCCCTTTGCTCATATAAAATAACACAGAGGGGCATAATCAAATGGGGCCGGCCATCTATAAGGGTGGCCATCTATAATGACGGCCCCGTAAAGCGGCGTACCCGACTGTATTATCGAAACAAGATGGCCGGCCATCTTTCGTTTTGATGATATGGTCGGGGCCGGCCAAATCTAAACATTTGGGCTGCCCTTAGAGATTGCCGGCGATAGAGATGGCTCCCATTGGTTTTCGACGATAATGGAAACTAATGGCGGCCATCTCAAACCCGGCCAAATCCAAGCCATTTGGTCATGGGAGGAGCCAGCATTTGTAGTGTACTGGTCCCCCTTACATGCTAGGACACCAACCGGGCATCCTAGGGGGCACTGCAGTGGACTTCACAAATTGCTCCCAGGTGCATAGCTCCCTTACCTTGCGTGCTGAGCCCCCAACCCCCCCAAAAAAAAAAAACCCACTCCCCACAACTGTACACCACTACCATAGCACTAAGGGGTGAAGGAGGGCACCTACATGTGGGTACAGTGGGTTTTGGAGGGTTTTGAGGGCTCAACATTTACCACCACAAGTGTAACAGGTAGGGGGGGATGGGCCTGGGTCTGCCTGCCTGAAGTGCAGTGCACCCACTAAAAACTGCTCCAGGGACCTGCATACTGCTGTGATGGAGCATTTGAGGCTGGCAAAAAATGTGTTAAAATTTTTTTGGGGTGGGGTGGGGAGGGGGTTGGTGACCACAGGGGGAAGAAGGAGAGGTCATCCCCGATTCCCTCCGGTGGTCATCTGGTCAGTTTGGGCACCTTTTCAAGGCTTGGTCATGAACAAAATGGGACCAAGTGAAGTCGGCCAAATGCTCGTCAGGGCCAGCCTTCTTTTTTCCATTATCGGCTGAGGCCCGCCATCTCTTAACCATGCCCCCATCCCCTCTTGAACTTTGGCCGGTCCTGCGACGGAAAGCAGTTGAAGCCGGCCAAAATCGGCTTTCGATTATACCGATTTGGCCGGCATTAGGAGAAGGCCGGCCTCTCCCGATTTATGTCGGAAGATGGCCGCCCTTCTCCTTTGAAAATAAGCAGGATAGTAATATAGTAGATGACGACAGAAAAAGACCTGCACGGTCCATCCAGTCTGCCCAACAAGTTAAACTCATACGTGCTACTTTTGTGTATACCTTACACAAAATAAAATTAACTGTTCTTATTGCCACATCTATCACACTATCCATCTTCAGTGTTTTACTGCACAGTGATTCTTGATGTAAAATGCAATACAAATTAAAAAAAAAAACCCCATAGTAACATAGTAGATGACGGCAGAAAAAGACCTGCAAGGTCCATCCAGTCTGCCCAACAAGTTAACTCATATGTGCTAATTTTTGTGTATACCCTACTTTGATTTGTACCTGTGTTCTTCAGGGCACAGACCGTATAAGTCTGCCCAGCACTATCCCTGCCTCCCACCACCGGCTCTGGCACAGACCGTATAAGTCTGCCCAGCACTATCCCTGCCTCCCAACCACCAGTCCCGCTTCCCACCACCTGCACTGGCACAGACCGTATAAGTCTGCCCAGCACTATCCCCGCCTCCCAACCACCAGCCCCGCCTCCCGATCTTGACTAAGCTCCTGAGGATCCATTCCTTCGGCACAGGATTCCTTTATGCTTATCCCACGCATGTTTGAATTCCGTTACCGTTTTCATTTCCACCACCTCCCGCAGGAGAGCATTCCAAGCATCCACTACTCTTTCCGTGAAAAAATACTTCCTAACATTTTTCTTGAGTCTGCCCCCCTTCAATCTCATTTCATGTCCTCTCGTTCTACCACCTTCCCATCTCCGGAAAAGGTTCGTTTGCGGATTAATACCTTTCAAATATTTGAACGACTGTATCATATCACCCCTGCTTCTCCTTTCCTCCAGAGTATACATGTTTAGTTCAGAAAGTCTCTCCTTATACGTCTTGTAAAGCAAATCCCATACCATTCTCGTAGCTTTTCTTTGCACCGCTTCAATTCTTTTTACATCCTTAACTAGATACGGCCTCCAAAACTGAACACAATACTCCAGGTGGGGACTCACCAACGACTTATACAGGGGCATCAACAACCTCTTTCTTCTGCTGGTCACACCTCTCTCTATACAGCCTAACAACCTTCTAGCTACGGCCACCGTCTTGTCACACTGTTTCGTCGCCTTCAAATCCTCAGATACTATCACCCCAAGATCTCTCTCCCCGTCCGTACCTATCAGACTCTCCCCGCCTAACACATACGTCTCCCATGGATTTTTATTCCCTAAGTGCATCACTTTGCATTTCTTCGCATTGAATTTTAATTGCCAAACCTTAGACCATTCTTCTAGCTTCCTCAGATCCTTTTTCATGTTTTCCACTCCCTCCCGGGTGTCCACTCTGTTACAGATCTTAGTATCATCCGCAAATAGGCAAACTTTACCTTCTAACTCTTTGGCAATGTCACTCACAAATATATTGAACAGAATCGGCCCCAGCACCGATCCCTGAGGCACTCCACTACTCACCTTTCCCTCCTCCGAGCGAATTCCATTCACCACCACCCTCTGGCGTCTGTCCGTCAACCAGCTCCTAATCCAGTTCACCACTTCGGGTCCTATCTTCAGCCCATCCAGTTTATTTAAGAGCCTCCTGTGGGGAACTGTGTCAAAAGCTTTGCTGAAAAAAAAAAAAAAACTATGTTGTGGATTTCCAGCTAGCATTTTTTTTTTTTTAGCTTAGCAGCAACTCTGTCTTGTCTTCTGAAAAGAAGGAGAATGTGGCAGTTGATGGAGTTGAGCAGAATGAAGCCATCCTGTTGGTATGCACTACTCAATTATGTTTGAACAGACTGGCACCATGAGGCAACATTTTTACAATTTGCAGGCCAGGAATGTCAATTTCATGGATAGCATCAATCATTCAGTTATCTCACCACACTCAGGCTTTTCCTCACAGTTCTGTCTTTCTCCTTTCTCCCTCGTCCCCAGGATCCTCTGGCTTGACTCATCCCATAACATCTGACTACTGGAGCTTCTACAATCTTGTTCTTGGTAGCATTCCTCCTTCTGGTCCAGTGTGTGTCACAGTGGAGTTCCTATTTCTGGGTGCATGCAGGTAAATTTTGTACTGAATTTTAAAAATTCTGCATCAAAGGGGAAATGACGTGCAAATTCTACAATGCGCAGTTGCACGGAATTCTCTCAGGAGTAATGTGCCGGACTGAGAGAGCCATTTGCTGTACTCCTCCCCAACAGTCTGTATTGTGGCTTGGTGACTACTGCAAGGGACCACCAGTTTTCCTTGGTTTCCACAGTGGATACATGTACAACACCAGGGGGGTGGGGGGGAGGACAGTACTTGATTTCAAGGATAAATACATCCATGATTTTATGTTCTTTTTCATTCTATGACACCAACCAATCCAGAAGAGGTAGGAGCCACTTGTAGTAATACTTTCTAAGACATTTTGACAAACATTATGTGGTGCAAGAAAAGTGGAGAGTTTTCTATCTCTTCATGGAAGTGAATAGAACACCAACATGTCTGATCTGTTTGAAAGTAGCTGTCATCAAAGAGAGCAATGTTAAAAAAGCATTATGAAACTCCTCATGCTGAAAAGTATAATAATTATATTGTGATGCTATGTGAAGGCAAAATTGCTGAATTATGAGAAGGCCTTGAGAAAAACAGCAATCTCTATTTGAAAAAGTGAATCAAGAAAATGAAATAAGTTAAGTTATAGGATTGTACACAGAATAGTACACTCATGGAAACATTTTCAAATGTGGAATTTGTAAACAAATGCATGATAATGAAAGTAGAAGTAATATATCCAGCCAAGCAACAAGCTTTCAGAAATATATGCCTCTCACAAAACACAGACGATCTTGGTTGTCAACTGAAGGACAAAGTCAAGTCGTTTTCTTTAAGAAATTTCAGTTACAATTGATGAGAGTACAGAGATGGAGATAACTGAACTTGAAATTTCATTCATTGTTTCGCTCCCTCTGCCCTGCAATTTCCAACCTAAACTGCAGTGCAGATTGGCACAGGATGTATGTCAGGAAATGGAGTACCCCAGTGGCACAGACCCTAAAAAATCACACCAGTTCACACCTGTCACTTCAAGGACAACTCTGCCTGCATGCCAGCACAATTAAGAGCTGCTTGGAGCCCTATGGGCAGGGGTCTTTGTGCAGCACTCCCAATCCCTCTAACTAGCTACTTCGGAATTGAAGACAAAGAAGTAGAGGAAAGAAGTGAACTACAAGGATAAAACACTGGAAAAGAGTTTAATTTCAGGGCTTTCTTGCCTTTTCATTCTAAAATGGAATACAGTTAATAAAAACAAAGTTACAACAAAAACTCATAAAAGGTAAAGACATGCTCAGTACTCTGGTCGAAGCACACTAGACAAATAAGCATAGAATGGGCATGAACTGTGAGTCTGGCTACAGATGGTGCACCACAAGTGGTGCGTAAAAAAGTCATTCCCACTGAATGGCTCTGACACTCGGGGACCTCTTCTGCTTTGACCATCTCTGAGCTGCAGTACAAGAAAAACAGGGACAGCAAATAATGCTAGGGAAAAGTTTTCACCCAAAGCACTATATAAGTACATAAGTATTACCATACTGGGACATACCAAAGGTCCATCAAGCCTAGCATCCTGTTTCCAACAGTGGCCAGTCCAGGCCACTAGTACCTGGTAAGATCCCAAAACAGTACAATACATTTTATGCTGCTTATCCTAGAAATAAGCAATGGATTTTCCCCAAGTCCATTTTAATAATGGTCTATGGACTTTTCTTTTAGGAAGGTAGCCAAACCTTTTTTAAACCCTGCTAAGCTAACTGCTTTTACTATATTCTTTGGCAACAAATTCCAGAGTTCAATTGCACGTTGAGTGAAGAAATATTTTCTCTGATTTGTTTTAAATAAACTACTTTGTAGCTTCATTGCGTGCCCCCTAATCCTAGTATTTTTGGAAAGAGTAAACATGCGATTTGCGTCAACCTGTTCCACCCACGCATTATTTTATAGACCTCTATCACATCTCCCCTCAGCTGTCTTTTCTCCAAGCTGAAGAACCCTAGCCACTTTAGCCTTTCCTACTACTACTATTATTTAGCATTTCTATAGCGCTACAAGGCATACGCAGCGCTGTACAAACATAGAAGAAAGACAGTCCCTGCTCAAACAGCTTACAATCTAATAGACAAAAAATAAATAAAGTAAGCAAATCAAATCAATTAATGTGAACGGGAAGGAAGAGAGGAGGGTAGGTGGAGGCGAGTGGTTACGAGTCAAAAGCAATGTTAAAGAGGTGGGTTTTCAGTCTAGATTTAAAGGTGGCCAAGGATGGGGCAAGACGTAGGGGCTCAGGAAGTTTATTCCAGGCGTAGGGTGCAGCGAGACAGAAGGCGCGAAGTCTGGAGTTGGCAGTAGTGGAGAAGGGAACAGATAAGAAGGATTTATCCATGGAGCGGAGTGCACGGGAAGGGGTGTAGGGAAGGACGAGTGTGGAGAGATACTGGGGAGCAGCAGAGTGAATACATTTATAGGTTAGTAGAAGAAGTTTGAACAGGATGCGAAAACGGATAGGGAGCCAGTGAAGGGTCTTGAGGAGAGGGGTAGTATGAGTAAAGCGACCCTGGCGGAAGATGAGACGGGCAGCAGAGTTTTGAACCGACTGGAGAGGGGAGAGGTGACTAAATGGGAGGCCAGCAAGAAGCAGATTGCAGTAGTCTAAACGAGAGGTGACAAGGGTGTGGATGAGGGTTTTGGTAGAGTGCTCGGAAAGAAAGTTTTCCCATCCCCTTTATCATTTTCGTCACCCTTCTCTGTACCTTTTCTAATTCCACTATATATTTTTTTAGATGCAGTGAGCAGAATTGAACACAATATTCGAGGTGCGGTTGCACCATGGAGCAATACAAAGGCATTATAACATCCTCAGTTTTGTTTTCCATTCCTTTCCTAATAATACCCAACATTCTATTTGCTTTCTTAGCCGTCGCCGCACACTGAGCAGATCGTTTCAACGTATCATCAATGATGACGCCTAAATCCCTTTCCTGGTCAGCGACTCCTAATGTGGAACCTTGCATTACGTAGCTATAGTTCGGGTTCCTCTTTCCCACATTCATCACATTGCACTTGCTCACATTAAACGTCATCTGCCATTTAGATGTCCAGTCTCGTAAGGTCCTCTTGTAATTTTTCACAATACTGTTGCGATTTAACAACTTCGAATAATTGTCATCAGCAAAGTTACACCCATCTCTAGATCATTTATAAATATTTTAAAAAGCAGCGGTCCCAGCACAGACCCCTGGGGAATCCACTATCTACTCTTCTCCATTGAGAATACTGACCATTTAACCCTACTCTCTGTTTTCTTTTAACCAGTTTTTAATCCACAGTAGAACACTATCTCCTATCCCATGACTCTCCAATTTCCTCTGGAATCTTTCATGTTTGTTTTTTGACAAATCCAGATACACAATATCAACCAACTCACCTTTATCTACATAGGGTTTCCTTAGTGTTCTTAGTGATGGCTATTCTAGTAGAGTCAAGAGAAACAGCTGATCCAGGGAGCTCTATTTAAATGCCTGCTGACATTTTAAGTGACTTCCAGCAGTAGTCAGCAAGCTGGGAATGAGCATATAAAACATTTTTGGTTTGTTTTCAGAACCCCCCCCCCCCCCCCCCCCCCCCCCCACACACACACACACCTATTTTTGGCCATTTAAAAAATTTATTTCACATATTTGTTTTAAGAAAAAAAAATAACACAAATTAATTGACTATCATGTTAATGTGGAGGTAAATTTTGTTAAATTGATTTAGGGAGAAGTTATCAACATTGTATTTTACTATTAAGTGCAGTTGTTAGGAACACATCTTAACAGTGCCTATGTTGATAACTATGCCCTTTAGTGTTCATTAAGGGACTTAGGGCCCTGTTTACTAAGCAGCGTTATAGGCGCATTAACATTTTTAACACGCGTTAATCATGTACTTGCCTACAATATCCGTATAGGCACCTACATGTTTAGTGCGCATGCTAAGTGTAGGCGCTTTAAAAACACTAATGCACCTTAGTAAACATGGCCCTTAGTGTTGATGTCCCTAGAGATATTCCCTGTGGGGAATTGCAGTTCAGCCACCTTCGTAGCAGGTGGTGTCAACCCTGCTGGTCAGAGGCTGAACTGCAGAGTTACTATGGCAGGATTAGTGCATTATGGGAGAGTGAGGCTGCCTGAAAGGGTGGAGTGTCTTCACAGTAAACATGAAGTTAAAAGCCCTGAGACAGAGCAGAACAGGGAGGCCCAGGAGGAGGCCGGACCTGATACAGAGACCCTGGAGAGAGAGAGACCCTAGGAGAGGAAGAGCAGGAGCTCAGTGTGTGACTAGATTGAGAGTATTGGATTGATGAGACATGGCTGAGGTAAGACAGGAATGCATTTTACTGCTGGGATCTGGGAGGGAAGCCAGAGAGGTAGCATTGATATTATTGAAGTGAAATGTGAAATGTGCTGGAGGACTGCTGGAGTCAGACCCAAACAGTGAAGTAGATCTGAGAAGCGGTGTTTGGGGCAGGGTAACCCCGCACCCACAGACTATTTGTCCTGCTAGGCAGAGGCCTATACAAATGATGTTAACGAAGAGAAACTGCTTGACGACATAAAAAGCTGAAGGTTAAGCAAAATAAATACTTTATTTTGAGTTGTACTTCCTGTCCAGCTGTATTATTTATCTAGTCACGTCCAATCCCACTCGGGCGTCTTACAAAGGGACACTAATGAATGCATATTCCAATTAAAAAGCCTTGTGGTTGTATGTTTGGTACCCCTGCCTTAAGTGAGATTTTTGCATTTGATTTGCATTTTAACACTTGACGGTTTAGCTAATTCCCCCAAGGATAAAGATTAGTGATGGAACTTTCACTGCAGATACATGGATAATGCAAAGTAAAATTGAAATAAAAATAGCTGGCTTGTTTATAGGTCATCAACATTGAGCCTCTATGGAGCCAACTGACGTAGAGGCTCATTTTCAAAGCACTTAGCCTCCCAAAGTTCCATAGAAACCTATGGAACTTAGCCTCCCAAATTGCTTTGAAAATATGCCTCTATATGGTCCTGACCATAAACAACAGTAATTCCACCATTGCCAGGTACTCCTGGTCTGCCAATTTATCTTGTAATGTTTTGCTTCTGGATTTTCAGATTAGACTGTTAGTTTAGAAATGTGTTAAGAATTATCAGTTATCTAGTACATCTCTGTGTGACTACCTTAGCCGATTTTCCACAGAATCCATTGTTTGACAGCTCTTTCTGCCATTATCCCCCTAATTCTAAAAGACATTAAAAATTGTGTGCGCAAATGTGGGCATGTGCCCGATTTGCGTGCACAATTTAATTGAATAACAAGGCAATTAGTGCCAATAGGCTTTTTAACAAGCAGTTATTGGTGCAAATTGGAATCAATTAAGGTGTACGCATGCAAAGTTAGGTGTGTGATCCACACCTCAATTTTACATGCTTCCTGAAAAAGGGGGCACAGAATTGGGAGGGTCATGGATGATTAGGCACAGATCATGGGCATGGTTTTTTACATATGCAATTATAGAATAAGGGGGTTCCATGTACATTTTAGGTGGGGGCATTTGTACCACATTTTCATTGGTGCAAATGGACATGCCTAAATTTGCATAGGACCCACTGGGCTTAAACCCTATTCTTTTAACTATGCCTAACTTAAGATGTAGCTTATAGAATATCACTTAAGCAGGGGGGGGGGGATTTCAGTGTTGATTTTGTTAGGTGTGACATATAGAATTCACTCCTATATATACATTTTTGTGTACATATTCACTAAACGCTTCCTTTGTCCACTAGCTGAATGATAATGTTCTAATTGTTTTATTGCTTTATATTTGTTTTTTTTAATGACAGTCACTTCTAGTGGAGGTTGTCTAGAATTTTCTTGAATCTGATAGAAATTTGCGGTTTCATCATGTATCTGTAACTCTCTATTTAGGGGGCAAGTTATCTGTGTGGGCTATTGTTAAGTTGGGTTATTTTAACACAGGGACTCATTGCACAAATTAGGACCTTGTGCTAAAATAACCCGATTTGTGGTAGAATAACCTGCCTTAACAGTAGCTCCCATTGATAATTTTCCCATTAGATTTCCAATTTATTAAAATATTGTTTTTTATTGTAATCCAGTGTGTTGAAGGTGTTTCTCTTGTGGAAATGTACTTTCCTAAAATATGATCTGACTCAGTATAATTGGATTTCATGTAGTCTATTGATAGGGCAAAATGAAAGTCCTCTAGGCAGTACTGAGATTTCATGCCGTGATAATTGGAAGAAGAAAGATGTTTTATTCATACTTGATGTATACTTTCATCGGTGTGGTCAATGGGAATTTTACAGCAGGAGATCTTGTGACTGTCAAGTTTTCCTGGTGTGTTTAAGTTTTGATCTTCGTATTCTTCAGATAGTTCCAGAGTACTGACAAATTAGTTCAAATTAGTAAGGTCTTCAGCATCAGTTTTTGTGCTGGTGGTCAGAGATGAGATGATGCTCATTGACAGGAGATTATGGTCTTCAATGTCGCCTTCGGCACCTAATCACTATACCTCTTCTCAGGAAATCTCAACTACCCCAACTTGACATTTCGTCCTTTAGATTGTAAGCTCTTCTGAGCAGGGACCGTTCTTATTTGTTAATTTGTACAGCGCTGCGTAACCCTAGTAGCGCTCTAGAAATGTTAAGTAGTAGTAGTAGATAAGAGAACTTAGTTTTCTCCACTTCCTTCTGCAAGTTGTATATTGGGTTTTTCCCCCCCTTTTTACATAGAAGCATAGCAACATAGAAAATGACAGCAGATAAAGATCATATGGCCTATCCAGTCTGCCCATTCATACCATCACCTGTTCTTTCCTCTCCTCCAGGAGGCCGTGCCACACATCCACTACCCTTTCCGTGAAGAAGTATCTCACTTTCATCATATGCCATCTCCTTCCAGATCTTTCTTACTGTTAAAGTCTGTCCCCATATACATTTTCACAAAGACCACTGACCATTTTAGTAGCTGTCCTCAGGACTGACACCATCTTGATTATATCTTTTTGAAGGTGTGATCTCCAGAACTGCAAACTGTACTCTGAATGGAGTCTCACTAGAGATCTCTACAGAGGCACTACCATCTCCTTTTTCCTTGCTGGCCATTCCTCTCCCTATGCACCCAAGCATCCTTCTGACTTTTGCTGTTACCATTACTATCTGTTTGGCCACCTTAAGTGAAGCAGATGCTATCACTCCAAGTCCTGCTCCTCTTTTGTACAGAAAGGTACTTCATGGCCCAGTTTGAGGCAGCAGCCAAACAAGCAAACATGATGCTGGGAATTATTAGAAAAGGGATGCAGAATAAGACCAAGAATATTATAATGCCTCTGTATCACTCTATGGTGCAACCTCACCTTAGCATTGCATTCAATTCTGGTCTCTGTATCTCAAAAAATATATAGCGGAATTAGAAAGGTTCAAAATAGAGCAACCAAAATGATAAAGGGGAAGGAACTCCTCCCATATGATGAAAGGCTAAATAGATTAGGGATCTTCAGAATGGAAAAGAGATGGCTGAGGAGGAATATGATTGACGTCTATAAAATCCTGAGTGGAGTAGAACAGGTAGAAGTGAATTGATTTTTTGCACTCTTTCAAAAAGTACAAAGACCAAGGGACACTCAATGAAATTGCATGGGAATACTTTGATAACAAATAGGATTTCACTCAAAGAATAGTTAAGCTCTGGAATTCGCTGCCAGAGGATGTGGTAACAGTGGTTTAAAAACATTTGGACAATTTCCTGGATGAAAAGTTCATAGAGGGGCATAATCGAATGCGAACGCCTATCTCCATGGGAGTCTATATCCGAAAACGGGTACGTGAAGAGGCGGGACACACCGTATTTTCGAAAAAATGGATGTTTTTCAGCTGGGCGTTTGTTTTTTTTTTAGCGATAATGGAAACTAAAAACACCCAGCTCAAAAATGTCCTAATCCGAGCCATTTGGTCATGGGAGGGGCCACGATTCGTGGTACACTCACCCCCCTGACATGCCAGGACACCAACTGGGCACCCTAGAGTGTCAGTGCGGTGGACTTCAGACAACGCTCCCACATGCATAGCTCCCTTACCACAGGTGCTGAGCCCCCAACCCCCCTCCCCCAAAACCCACTACCCACAAATGTACAACACTACCATAGCTCTTAGGGGTGAAGGGGGCACCTACATGTGGGTACAGTGGGTTTTGCAGAGCTCCCATTTACCAGCACAAGTGTTACAGGTAGGGGGGGTTGGGCCTGGGTCCGCATGGCTGAAGTGCACTGCGGTACCCACTAAAAGTGCTCCAGGGACCTGCATACACGCAGGCCTCTAGGACTGGTTGCTGCTATATAACATTGGCACAGCAGTTGACACCCGAAGACTAATCTCTCCGAAAACGTCCTTTATTGGAATAAGCACGCTTACTCACAGTTAACTGCAGATCAGAGGTTGTGCCCCACTGGCAACGAATCTCCCTGGTACTGAGATGAGCAGTAGGTCAGAGCTGGCAGAATGCTGTACAATGCCCTCTTTCAGCCACATTCAAGGTAAGAACTAAGTTCTGTAACGTGGCTAACACTTGAAAGGGATCTAAAACTGGTTTACAAAAATGGCCACTACCTCATGGACTACCGGAAACAAAACAGGGCACACTCTGACCCAGTAAGTAGGGGGAAAAGCACCATGGGAGTAGAGCCTACCAACTACCAACATCGTGAGCATTGCCACAAGCTTGTGGAATCACGGAGCCCAATACCCTACACCCACCACAATGCATTGCTGATGTGACTCTGCAGTGCGCATAACAGAAAAGGTGTCACACTCAGCCGAGAACCACATCAGAACCAGGGAAAGGCTGTCAGAGGATAGAACACATTCTGCTGTCATAGAGATGGGTACGGCATTTGAGGCTGGCATACAGGCTGTAAAAATTTTTTTTAAAGTGGGTTTTTTTTAATGGGAGGGGGTTAGTGACCATTGGGGGAGTCCGGGGAGGTCATCCCCGATTCCCTCCAGTGGTCATCTGGTCAGTTGGGGCACTTTTTTGGGACCTGTTCGTGAAAAAAAAGGGTCCAAAAAAAGTGACCCAAAATCGTGGTAAAAATGCCTTTTTTTCGATTATCAGCTAAAGACGCCCATCTCTCCTCGGCCGATAACCACGCCCCAGTTCCGCCTTCACTACGCCTCTGACACGCCCCCATCAACTTTACCCATTTCTGCGACGGATTGCAATTCGAAACGCTCAAAATTGGCTTTCGATTATACCGATTTGAGCGCCCATGGGAGAAAGACGCCCATCTCCCGATTTGGGTCGCAATATAGGCGTTTTTCTCTTTCGATTATAAGCTGGATAGTCTGCTATTGAGACAGACATGGGGAAGCCACTGCTTGTCCTTGGATTGGTAGCATGGAATGTTCTACAATGTGGGTTTCTGCCAGGTACTTGTGACCTGGCTTGGCCACTGTTGGAAACAAGATACTGGGCTAGATGGATCATTGGTCTGACCCAGTATGGACATTCTTATGTTCTCAAGCATGTTTTTTTTTTTTTAACAGTTCTTTTTTCTTGGGTGATCTATAAGGTAGGGATGTTGCTCCTGCAGAGACCTCATGATTCCTCTCTTTTAGGATTTTTATTTTTTTGCGAATTCTTTCATTATAATTGATCTATATGTATATTTACTGGTAAACATGAAGCTGAAAAAAAGCTGGGAAGAATGGAATGGATACAGAGGTTACCAGGCCTTTATCCTAGAGTTCACCATTAAATCCAGTTCAGGTCAAAAGCAGGGCTTTTATTGTGCCGGTATGCACCGGTACGGTGTACTGGCACCTTTTCCCCCCCAGCGAGTCCTGCACCTTTCCTCTCACTCCCCTACTTACTACTATGTCGGACTCGGCAGCGCAAACGGTGCAGGCAGTGATTGAGAGAGACTGGCAGTGTTGGAGCTTTCCTCTGCGAGTCCCGCCTACGTTGTTTCAACTTCCTGTTTCCGCATAGGCGGGACTCACAGAGGGAAGCTACGATGCTGCCAGCCTCTCTCAATCGCTGCACCGTTTGCGCTTCTGAGTCCGACGCTGGCAGCCTTTGTATCGCTTCGCTGGCAGGCAGTGGAGAAGGAGGACGAGCTGGGAGAAGGAGGATGGGCTTGGGGAAGAAGAATCACTGGACATGGAAGGGGGAGGGCAGGGGAGAGAGGAGAATTGCTGGACATGGATGGGAGGGGAGGGCAGGGGAGAGAGGAGAATCACTGGACATCATGGGAGGGGAGGGCAGGGAAGAGAGAATTGCTGGACATGGATGGGAGGGAAGGGCAGGGAAGAGAGAATTGCTGGACATGGATGGGAGGTGAGGGCAGGGATGAGAGAATTACTGGACATGGAGGAGAGAGAGTAGAATTGCTGGACATGGATGGGAGGGGAGGGCAGGGAAGAGAGAATTGCTGGACATCGATGGGAGGGCAGGGCAGGGGAGAGAGGAGAATTGCTGGACATGGATGGGAGAGGAGGGCAGGGAAGAAAGAATTGCTAGGCATGGATGGGAGGAGAGGGCAGGGAAGAGAGAATTGCTGGACATGGATGGGAGGGCAGGGAAGAGAGAATTGCTGGACATGGATGGGAGGGAAGGGCAGGGAAGAGAGGAGAATCGCTGGACATGAATGGGAGGGGAGGTCAGGGGAGAGAGGAGAATTGCTGGACATGGATGGGAGGGGAGGGCAGGGAAGAGAGAATTGCTGGACATGGATGGGAGGGAAGGGCAGGGAAGAGAGGAGAATCACTGGACATGATGGCAGGGGAGGGCAGGGGAGAGAGGAGAATCGCTGGACATGGATGGGAGAGGAGGGCAGGGAAGAGAGAATTGCTAGGCATGGATGGGAGGGGAGGGCAGGGAAGAGAGAATTGCTGGACATGGATGGGAGGGCAGGGCAGGGAAGAGAGGAGAATCGCTGGACATGGATGGGAGAGGAGGGCAGGGAAGAGAGAATTGCTGGACATGGATGGGAGGGAAGGGCAGGGAAGAGAGGAGAATCGCTGGACATGGATGGGAGAGGAGGGCAGGGAAGAGAGAATTGCTGGACATGGATGGGAGGGAAGGGCAGGGAAGAGAGGAGAATCACTGGACATGAATGGGAGGGGAGGTCAGGGGGGAGAGAGGAGAATTGCTGGACATGGATGGGAGGGGAGGGCAGGGAAGAGAGAATTGCTGGACATGGATGGGAGGGAAGGGCAGGGGAGAGAGGAGAATCGCTGGACATGAATGGGGGGGGAGGTCAGGGGGGAGAGAGGAGAATTGCTGGACATGGATGGGAGGGGAGGGCAGGGAAGAGAGAATTGCTGGACATGGATGGGAGGGATGGGCAGGGAAGAGAGGAGAATCGCTGGACATGATGGCAGGGCAGGGAAGAGAGAATTGCTGGACATGGATGGGAGGGGAGGGCAGGGAAGAGAGAATTGCTGGACATGGATTGGAGGGGAGGGCAGGGATGAGAGAATTGCTGGACATGGAGGAGAGAGAGGAGAATTGCTGGACATGGATGGGAGGGGAGGGCAGGGAAGAGAGAATTGCTGGACATCGATGGGAGGGGAGGGCAGGGGAGAGAGGAGAATCGCTGGACATGGATGGGAGAGGAGGGCAGGGAAGAGAGAATTGCTGGACTTGGATGGGGGGAGGGCAGGGGAGAGAGGAGCATTGCTGGACATGAATGGGAGGGGAGGTCAGGGGGGAGAGAGGAGAATTGCTGGACATGGATGGGAGTGCAGGACAGGGGGCAGAGAAGAATCAGTGGACATGGATGGCAGGACAGGGGAAGGAGGAGACATACTGGACATGGAGGGGAGGTCAGGGAAGAGAGATTCACTGGACATAGATGTAAGGAGAGGGCAGGGGAGAGAGGACAATCGCTGGACATGGATGGCAGGGGAGGACGGGACAGAGGAGAATCGCTGGACATGGGAGGGGAGGGCAGGGAGAGAGGAGACATGCTGGACATGGATGGAGGGGAGGGAAGAGAGGAAGGATATGCACATGGACGGGTGGGCAGGGAAGAAAGGAGAAATGCTGGAAATGGATGGAGAGGAGAGCAGAAGATAGAGGAGAATTGCTGGACATGGATGGATGGAGGGGTTGGCGGGGAGAGAGGAGAAATGGTGGACTTGGATGGAGGAAAGGGGAGAGAGAATTATTGCTTTATATGGATACAAGGGAGGGAAGAGAGGAGAAATGCTGGACATGGATGGAGGGGAGGAGGGAGGAGAAGTGCTGGACATGGATGGGAGGAAAGAAAAAAGAAGAAGATGCGCATGGATGGACATGAGGGAAAGGGAAGAGAGGAGAAAAACTGCACATGGATGGAGAAAATAGGCTGGATCCACGTTATACCTCCTCCAGTCAATTCCACAGAGGAGGACCCAGCTTTTACTTATGGATGTATGGCAAGAAATGAAGAAGAAAGGAGGTAAGTAAAGAAATAAATGGAAAGGAAGACCTGGAAACGGAATTAAGGGAACAGATAGAGAGAAGCAGAATCAGAGACTGGGACCAATCTCGATAGAAAAACAAAGTCGCCAGACAACAAAGGTAGAAAAAATCATTTTATTTTCATTTTAGTGTTTGGAATATGTCCAATTTGAGAATTTACATCTGCTCTCTTATTTTGCACTGGGTATACTGGAGCTGTAACCGCTTACAGAAATTATTTATAATGAAAAAAAACATTATTTTTTTTCTCCTATACTAGTATAATATTTTCAATGATGTCTGTTTATTTGGGCCATGGCTGGTATAAGGGGTGTGGCTAATGTGGGTGTGGCTATCATGGGGTGGAGCCATAGGTGATGACCCCCACCCATAATGAGTACCGGCACCTTTTTTTCTACAAAAAAAGCACTGGTCAGAAGTAGCTGCATGTCATTACTATCTCAGATGGTGAAGTGTTCAACACCCCTTGAATTTTCCCTTTTAAAAATGGACCTGTGAAGGTTGTGAGTGCAAACTCACATAAATAGCAGGTGCAAAGCCTGTGGCTTAGGTTCTGAGGGAAAAGTAGGCAAGGAGGTTTGAAAATGAAGGGGTCACTATAAGGAGTGGAGGGAGTAGCTGAGTGGTTAGAGCACCAGTCTTAACACCCAGGGATGGCCAGATCAAATCCCACTGCTGCTCCTTGTGATCTTGGGCAAGTTACTTAACCTTCCGTTGCCTTAGGTACAAAATTAGATTGTGAGTCCTCCAGGTACAGAGAAATACCTCATAAATACATGACAGCACATAATGGCCAAAGGGCTCATCCAGTATGCCCATCCTTTATAACACCTAACTCTTCCTTTTCCTACACTTTATTAAATTCTGAAACAATCCTTGTCTCCACAACCTCCTCGAGGAGGTCATTCCACGCTTCCACCACCCTTTCCATGAAATAATACTTTCTTAGATTCCTGCTAACTTCATTGTATGCTCCTTTGTTCCAGAGTTTTCCTTCAGGTGAAAAAGGCTCACTTCCTATACATTAGTGCCCTTGAGATATTCAAATGTCTCTTATATCTCCTCTCTCCCAGGTTCATAAGCCTGTTCCTATATGTTTTGTGTTCAGGTCCGCTTACCAATTTTGTAGCTGCCTTCTGGACCGACTCCATCCTGTTTATATCTTTCCGTAGGTACGGTCTCCAGAACTGCACAGAGTGCTCTAAATGGGGCCTCACCAGAAACTTATACATGGGCACTATCACCTCTTTGTTCCTGCTGGTTATCCCTCTCTTTATGCACCCAAGCATCCTTCTGGCTTTGACCGTCACTTTTCTACCTGTTTAGAAGCTTTAAGGTAATCAGACACAATCACTCCCAAGTCTCTCTCTTCCTTCGTACACAGAAGCACTTCACCCCCTATATTGTACCGTTCCCTCAAATTCTTGTGACCCAAGTGCATGACCCTGCATTTTTTAGCATTAAATCTTAGTTGCCAAATATTGGATCATTCCTCCAGCTTCGCTAGGTCCTTCCTCTTGTTATTCACACCCTCTGGGGTGTCCACCCTGTTGCAGAGTTTGGTATCATCCGCAAAGTGACAAACCTTACCAGACAGCCCTTCCGCAATATCACTCACAAATTATTTTAAAAAGCCGGTCCTAGGATCGATCCCTGTGGTACTCCACTGATAACATCCCTTTCTTCAGAGCAAGCTCCATTTACTACTACTCTCTGTTTCCTTCTGTTCAACCAGTTTTTAACCCAATCAGTTACTCTAGAACCCCCTGAGCTACTACTGAAAAAGGTGTGAGCAAAATCTAAAAAAATAAAATATTCAAAGCAATTTAACTGACCAGAAATGGCTTCTGCCTGGCTAAACGGAATCTATGTGGAATGTAAAGAACAACTCACAAAAAAACTCCAGACCGCCCAAAACACAGCTGCCAGGCTGATATTTGGTAAAACACGCTTCGAAAGCGCTAAACCCCTCCGAGAAAAGCTACACTGGCTCCCAATCAAAGAACGGATCATCTTCAAATTCTGCACCTTGGTCCATAAAATTATCTACGGCGTAGTCCCAGGATACATGATAGACCTCATAGATCTACCTACCAGGAACAGATTTGGATCATCACGATCAAACCTAAACCTACATTACCCAAATTGCAAAGGACTGAAATACAAAACAATTTATGCATCCAGCTTCTCCTACCTAAGTGCACAACTATGGAATGGACTCCCTAAAGCTGTGAAAATAATCCATGACCATCTAAACTTCAGGAACTCACTAAAAACCTGTCACGTCTGTGGCCGTGCCCCCTCTCAGACTCACCTTATTTCCTGTGGTCAGCTTCTGAGCTGGCTTCTGTCTGTTCTTTGTGAGTTAGTTCTGTCTCTGTCTCTGTGTGCTGGCTACATTAGATTGTCTGTGTGCTGTTACCCGTTCCAGATTTAAGCCCAGTCCGGTCTGGATCTTCCAGATTGCCAGACCTGCTTGTTTTGTTTGAACCTGCATAGCACCCTTAGTTGCCTGGTGATTGTTGCAGTGAGTCTCAGCTGCTGCTGGGCTTATTAGCCATTTTGAAACCTTGCTACTTTGCCTTTGCATTGCGTCTAAGGCCCTGGTATGTTGGTGCTTTTGCACTTCAGCCTGAGTTTGTTTCCTTGCTCTAGTTCTTGCCTGAAGTCTTGCCTGTTCTAGTTAGTTTGTGTTTAGTTTAGGGTATTGCTTGTTTACTATGTATTGCTTGTTTCCCAGTCTTGTGTCATGTTTGTATGTCTTTTTCTAGTTCTGGGTTTATCTGTGTTTGTTCTCTGCTTCAGTGGCTGCTCGCAGCTTTCAGTCCTGTCCTTTAGCCTATCCTTGTGCTGCCTAGCTGTTATCCAGTCCTGCCCTGTCCAATAAGTCCTGCCGGCCACCTGAAGCCTGGAGCTCAACTCTTGGTGAAAAGTGGCCAGGTGCAGGTGAAGCCTAACTGTTTATCAGAGATCTGCCCTGTCTCTAGCGTGGGGTGGTTTTGCCTGCCACTGCCGCTCCTCAGCAGTGGCCCAAGGGCTCACAAACCCAGTTTCCAGCTTTAAAAACGTGACAAAACCACCTTCTTCAAAAAGGCTTACCCCACCGATCCAACAGAAATCCCCACACTCAGCAACACAACACAACCAGTGATCGTACTGGACAGTATACAATCTCCATCCCTCCCATCCTCATGGTGCCTGATACACACCTACCTCAGTTCGACCACAATATAACCTGTATTTGTTAACAACCGACTGGCGAATGCCTGTACGGTACTATGTAAGCCACATTGAGCCTGCAAATAGGTGGGAAAATGTGGGGTACAAATGTAACAAAATAAATAAATATCAATATATTTCTTATATACCACAATATTCCCCCTAGGGTGTCAAATGCAGTTTACAAAAACAACAACAAAAATTACAGCCAGCTTTATGAATACAGTACAGTTACATCTGTAAATAAATTAAAATTACAAAGAAAATCCAAGCTAGAAATAGCCTTAAGTAAACAAAAAAAGTTTTAAGTTTTTATTGAAAAAGCTGGTAGGTAGACTTCAATCTAATACCTGCGGGAAGAGAATTCCAGTAAGAAATTACAGAAAAGGAAAAAATGGAATTGACTGTCCTCGAGAACCATGTGTTTGGGGCTACCCGCTGATATTCCTTTGCACTGAAACAGTGCCATTGAATATCATCACAGACTTCTAAACTCAAAGCTGGCTATTTTGTGGATGGTCTGGGGGCAGAGTTGGCACTTATACAGTTAACTGCCTGAGGGCCCTTCTCTACTAAGGTGCACTAGAGTTGTTAGCATGTGCTAAAAATTAGCACACGCTAACCGTGTAGACGCCCATAAGAATATTATTGACATCTACACAGTTAGTGCACGCTAAGACCGCTAATGCAGCTCTAGTGCGTCTTCATAAGCAGGGCCATAAGTTTAGTGTTAAAATCGGACCAGATAAAAATCAGCTCTATCTTTATGCAATATCGCTTAGGCGGTTAAGTACTAAATATTATTATTATTACATTTGTACACCGCGCTTTCCCACTCAAAGCAGGTTCAATGCAGCTTACATAGTAATTAGAGACCATGTGTGGGGCTAAAGAATTCTGCTTAGCTTATTTTTGTACAATGTCTTTATTGTGCAAAACCAGATAGCCAAATATACAGAAGTATGGATGAAGACTGGACATAATACACTTTTTGCACAGTTCCCCCATAGTGATTATTGTTCTTCCAGTAACTTTTTCATCTGTTTGTGCTGTAACCCTGGCCGAAAATGGGACGGTTTGACCCAGACATGGACACGGAGGTCAGCAAACCGACGATCAGTCAGTGCCTGGTCCAGACTGACGATTTTGCCTAAATTAAACAGCGACAAAGGCTCAGAGTCTGCCTGAAAGCACCATCGAGCACGCCAGGGAAGGACCTCACCTTGGAGCAATGCCCAATGATCCCTGCAAACTACACTGACCTGGAGGACAGAGACACTACTGGGATCACCTATGACAACCGGACGTCGGTCCCCGTCAAGATCAAATGCCATGTGGTGAGGAGCACATGGGCGCAGAAGGACTGAGGGAGTAGCAGACACAGATCCCCATGAGGGATAGGCAGAGAGACCTACCTGGCTCTGCGACACGGGGATCTCGACCACTCACCCCTGAGACGAGACCCCTCACCGAAGCCAAACGATGCATGGTAGAGCACCACGAGGCCAAGTGAGTCCTCCTCACCAATCACCCACTCACCTCCAGAGGGGAGTCCCCTCCACTGAAACCAAGTGCCATGCGGTGAGATCTGACCCGTATCAGACATACAAGATCTCAACCAGGCACAGACACAGCCATGGGTGGGAATTCCCCATTATACAGCAGGATTGTGAGTGGGGCAGCCCGCCCCTAAAGCCAGCACAGCTGGAGGACTTCGAACCGGGTTGACTGGGACACACAGGAGCAACAGTAGCTGAGCAAGACTAATCCAGCGGACCCAGAGCAACAGCTACTGAACAGAAGAAACTCCGAGGGCTCGGAGAAGCACCCGAGGCAACGGCCCACAGTTCCCACTCAACAGCGTCCACCAACACGAGAGGCAGGAGTGAAGGAGAAGAAGAGAGCCCAAATGAGCAACCCAGGTAGTCAAAGAACACCTAGACCCCCCGCCCCCCCAAATATCGCACTTAACTGCATAAGAGACAGCTGGCTACATAAACCCAGATATTCAGTGTCCTTGCCTGGACATGGCTTGCCATTAAATATTGGAGACTAATGCTCATGCCACTTTTAAAAATGCTCTTCAACACTGGCTGAATAAATACCCGAAAATCTCCATATGTAGTTTAACTCCTCTGTCATCACCATGCGCTGTGGAATGGCCCTTTACCTTTCAGCAGGTAGTTTTCAGAAGACCATTTTACGCTTATTTACTTGTCCTAAACATTTTTTGAAGATTGACCTCCCTTTGGCTTACTGGGAAATTAATTATCAAGTCCCAGATCCAGCTTTGTTTGCTTTTTCTGTTCATAAAAGCAGGTAATCATGTTTGACATTTCTTTTCACTGGATAATATGATTTCAAAATGTGCTAATTATCTTGTTTAATCTTTCTTAGCATTCATGAATATTTATGCTCGTGAATGCTAGTAGTGACTGATGAAAGGCAAAAGGTATATGAATGATCATTTGAAGCAATCAGTTAAATTTGAACTAATTATCACCTGAATAATCAGTTTGCCAAAAGATTCCCAATATCTTTTATAGTAAAACAACAGTGCTAGGAACTTTTCTAGATAATTCTAGTTGGCAGTTCAAGCAAGATCATGAAGATCCCTTTTTCTCTGAGAAATTGTTACTTAAGTCCTGAGACAATATTAATGTTTAAAGTCTTTGGAAATTTTACTTAATCGCTTAAACCATTATTAGCTCAAGTAAACTAAGTACATAAGTATTGCCACACTGAGACAGATCAAAGGTCCATCAAGCCCAGCATCCTGTTTCCAACAGTGGCCAATCCAGGTCACAAATACCTGGCAAGATCCTGAAAATGTTCAATACATTTTATGCTGCTTATCCCAGAAATAGCAGTGGATTTTCCCCAAGTTGATTTAATAATGGTCTATGGTCCTTTTCTTTAGGAAACCGGCCAGACCTTTTTAAAACCCCGCTAAGCTAACTGCCTTTACCACATTCTCTGGCAATAAATTCCAGAGTTTAATTACATGTTGAATGAAGAAAAACTTTCTGTGATTCATATTAAATTTACTATTTTGTAGCTTCATTGCATGCCCCCTAGTCCTAGTATTTTTGGAAAGAGTAAACAAATGATTCACGTCTACCTGTTCCACTCCACTAGTCAGTGGACATTCTTTTACAGCATTAGTCAGTGCTGTACTGTCTTTTGTGCAGAGCAATGCAGTGAAGCATGAGCACGTGAAAAAGTGAACTCACCAACTCATTTGTATTACATATCAATGAAGAGATGTATACTCTTTAGACCATTCTGTTTGTTATTTGATGGACTGTTGGATTAATAAATAAATTCCATGTAGTTATACTATGCTTATGTTTATTAACACTTTCTATAACACCCAAGCTGACTGACAAAACTGGGTGGGTTACACATTACAATTTAAAAATATAGTTAAAGAGAGAAATTTCAGTTGGATTGTTTAAAATGGTAATGTTCAGTGAGATAATTTACCATGAAACTACTCATCCATACCAAGAATACATAGACCAGAATATATTAAGAAAACAGTAGGACAAGCCATACCAGTATATAGAATGGAAGGAGTAAATCATACATAGGTAAATAAGATGTGTGACATCCAGGAATTATTAGGAAAGGGATGGTGAATAAGACCAAGAATACTATAATGTCTCTGTATCGCTCCATGGTGTGACCTCACCTTGAGTATTATATTCAGTTCTGGTCACTGTATGACAAAAAAGATATAGCGGAATTAGAAAAGGTTCAAAGAAAAACAACCAGAATGATAAAGGGGTGGAACTCTTCTTATATGAGGAAAGGCTAAAGAGTTTAGGGCTCTTCAGCTTGGAAAAGTCTGCTAAGGTGAGATATGATTGAGGTCTACAAAATTCTGAGTGGTGTAGAATGAGTAGAAGTGAATCGATTTTTTACTTTTTCAAAAAGTACAGACTAGGGGTCACATAATGAAGTTACATGGAAATACATTTAAAACAAATAGGAGGAAATTTTTTCACTCAACAAATAGTTAAGCTCTGGAACTCATTGCCAAAGTATATTCCACGTATTAAAAAAAAGGAGGGAAGACCAAACGACAGCCGGCGTGGTTAAATAGTGAGGTGAAGGAAGCTATTAGAGCTAAAGGAAAATCCTTCAGAAAATGGAAGAAGGAACCGACTGAAAATAATAAGAAACGGAAGAAACGGCATAAGGAATGTCAAGTCAAATGCAAAGCGCTGATAAGGAAAGCTAAGAGGGACTTCGAAAAAAAGATTGCGTTGGAGGCAAAAACACATAAGTATATTAAAAGCAGGAAGCCGGCAAAAGAATCAGTTGGACCGCTAGATGACCGAGGAGAAAAAGGGGCGATCAGGGAAGACAAAGCCTTAGCGGAGAGATTAAATGAATTCTTTGCTTCGGTCTTCACCAAGGAAGATTTGGGTGGGATACCGGTGCCGGAAATGGTATTTGAAGCTGACAAGTCGGAGAAACTTAATGAATTCTCTGTAAACCTGGAGGATGTAATGGGGCAGTTCTGCAAACTGAAGAGTAGCAAATCTCCTGGACTGGATGGTATTCATCCCAGGGTACTGATAGAACTGAAAAATGAGCTTGCTGAGCTATTGTTAGAAATATGTAATGTATCCTTAAAATCGAGCATGGTACCGGAAGATTGGAGGGTGGCCAATGTAACGCCGATTTTTAAAAAAGGTTCCAGGGGAGATCTGGGAAATTATAGACCAGTGAGTCTGACATTGGTGCCGGGCAAAATGGTAGAGACTATTATTAAGACCAAAATTACAGAGCATATGCAAAGCATAGATTAATGAGACAAAGTCAGCATGGATTTAGTGAAGGGAAATCTTGCCTCACCAATCTACTACATTTCTTTGAAGGGGTGAACAAACATGTGGATAAAGGGGAGCCGGTTGATATTGGGTATCTGGATTTTCAGAAGGCGTTTGACAAAGTACCTCATGAAAGACTCCAGAGGAAATTGGAGAGTCATGGGATAGGAGGTAGTGTTCTATTGTGGATTAAAAACTGGTTAAAAGATAGAAAACATAGAGTAGGGTTAAATGGTCAGTATTCTCAATGGAGAAGGGTAGTTAGTAGGGTTCCCCAGGGCTCTGTGGTGGGACCGCTGCTTTTTAACATATTTATAAATGACCTAGAGATGGGCGTAACTAGTGAGGTAATTAAATTTGCTGATGACACAAAGTTATTGAGTCATTAAATTGCGGGAGGATTGTGAAAAATTACAAGAGGACCTTATGAGACTAGGAAACTGGGCGTCTAAATGGCAGATGACGTTTAATGTGAGCAAGTGCAAGTGATGCATGGGGGAAAGAGGAACCCGAATTATAGCTACGACATGCAAGGTTCCACGTTAGGAGTCACGGAACAAGAAAGGGATCTAGGTGTCGTCGTCGATGATACGTTGAAACCTTCTGCTCAGTGTGCAGCTGCGGCTAAGAAAGCAAACAGAATGTTAGGTATTATTAGGAAAGGAATGGAAAACAAAAATGGGGATGTTATAATGCCTTTGTATCGCTCCATGGTGCGACCGCACCTCGAATATTGTGTTCAATTCTGGTCGCCGGATCTCAAAAAAGATATAGTGGAATTAGAAAAGGTGCAGAGAAGGGCGACGAAAATGATAAAGGAGATGGGACGACTTCCCTATGAGGAATGGCTGAAGCGGCTAGGGCTCTTCAGCTTGGAGAAAAGACGGCTGAGGTCTATAAAATAATAAATGGAGTGGAACGGGTAGATGTGAAGCGCCTGTTCACGCTTTCCAAAAATACTAGGGGGCATGCAATGAAGCTACAATGTAGTAAATTTAAAACGAATCGGAGAAAATTTTTCTTCACTCAACATGTAGTTGAGCTCTGGAATTTGTTGCCGTAGAATGTGGTAAAGGTGGTTAGCTTAGCGGAGTTTAAAAAAGGTTTGGACGGCTTCCTGAAGGAAAGGTCCATAGACCATTATTAAATGGACTTGGGGAAAATCCACCATTTCTGGGATAAGCAGTATAAAATGTTTTGTACATTTTTGGGATCTTGCCGGGCATTTGTGACCTGGATTGGCCACTGTTGGAAACAGGATGCTGGGCTCAATGGACCTTTGGTCTTTCCCAGTATGGCAATACTTATGTACTTATGTACTAATGTGGTGACATTGGTTAGTATATCTGGGTTTAAAAAAGGTTTGGACAAGTTGCTGGAGGAAAAGTCCTTAGTGTGCCATTGAGATGCACATAGTGGAAGTCACTGTTTACACTGGGATTGGTAGCATGAAATGTTGCTGCTATTTGGGTTTCTGCCAGGTACTTGTGATCTGGATTGGCCACTGTTGGAAACAGAATAAAAGTCTAGATGGACCATTGCTCTGACCCAGTATGGCAATTCTTATGTTCTTATGAGAAGCAATATAAACCAGCTTGAACTAGGAACCATTAAAATTAAGAGATTGTGATAATAGTGGAGAGGGAGAATCCAACAGGCTTATTCAAAATTCTGCTCCACGACTAATATTCCGCCAGTGTCGATATGCTCATATTAGCCCTCTCCTCAAGTCACTTCACTGGCTTCCTATCCGTTTCCGCATACAGTTCAAACTCCTCTAATTGACTTATAAGTGCATTCACTCTGCAGCTCCTCAGTACCTCTCCACTCTCATCTCTCCCTACATTCCTCCCCGGGAACGCCGTTCACTGGGTAAATCCCTCTTATCTGCACCCTTCTCCTCCACTACTAATGCCAGACTCCGTTACTTTTATCTTGCTGCACCATATGCCTGGATTAGACTTCCTGAGCCGGTACGTCAAGCTCCATCTCTGGCCGTCTTCAAATCTAAGCTAAAAGCCCACCTTTCTGATGCTGCTTTTAACTCCTAACCCTTGTTCACGTGTTCAGAACCCTTATTTTATCATCCTCACTTTAATATTCCCTTATCTCTTGTTTGTCTGTCCTAATTAGATTGTAAGCTCTGTCGATCAGGGACTGTCTCTTCATGTTCAAGTGTACAGCGCTGCGTACGTCTAGTAGCGCTATAGAAAAGATTAGTAGTAGTAGTAGTAATCCTATCTCTTGTAAGATTCCTTATGAAAGAAAATAAGAAAACAAACAAAAAATGAAAAACTTTAACTGGTAACAGGCAGATAATCCAAAACTTTCTAAAACATCTGTTTATATTTAGCATCAATACATACAATCTTCTCTAAGGAGTCCTTATACTGAGCTGCGTTGAAATGTGGCCTTAGTGTGCCCTTACATGGGTCTTCCCTACACATTAAGGCCATTTTACCTCAGCCAGAAAAAGGCCGTAAAGCTATGTACCAGGCTATGAATTAAGATCTGAGACATCTCAAACTCTGTTTGCCTCCTCCAACGTCGTATCATTATGTAGAGACAAAGATGCGAGCCTTCTCAATTGCTGATCCATTCTTGTGGAACACTTTGCCAGGGCATTTGAGATCTTGTGAAAATATTCAGCAATTTAAACATCTTTTGAAGACTACTTTGTGACAGGGCTGCCGCCGCCCATGGATTGCGGCTGCCTCCTTGGATCATGGCCTCACCCCACAATCGTCACTGCTGCCCCTAATCACCGTCGCAATTGAAATACCTTGTTGGCTGGGGCAGAAGATGTCTTCCTCCAGCGGTACTCTTCTGCCGATTGCCTACCCCTATGGCTGCTTTTCCTCTCAGGGCATGCTCGGTTTCAAAACCAAGCATGTACGCCTCAGAGGAAAAGCAGCTGCTCAGCTGGGCAGAAGAGCAGCGCTGAAGGTGCACCTCCAGGTCCTCCCCAGTCTCCAAGGGGTGCCCAGCAGTAGCGGCGCCAGAGTTTTCTCTCTCCTGCTCCTGTGGAATCACTCGGGTCCAGTCAGAAGCAGGAGAGAAAGAGAGACTCTGGTGCTGGGCTCCCCTTGGAGGCTCCTCTGCCCTGCTTTGTGAAGGCTTTTTTGGAAGAATGAAGTTGACTGTGATTGTTTTAATGATAGTTATGTGTATTCATGTTTTTATTTTTGTGTATGTTTATTTGTTATCCACTTTGGACAAAAGTAGGATATAAATAATATAAATAAAAATAAAATTACCACAGCTTAGTAAAAGGACTCTGATTTACAAGCTTACTAGTGCATGTTGAAATGACAGGTACAATTCCAATGTTTAGAATGTTTTTCCTATTGTCAATAGTGTACACTATTGCTCAATAGTGCACATTATTGATTGATAACTTGCACTGTTGAAGACATGTCTAAAAACCAAATGAATGAAGCATGATTATCTCCATGCAGCCAAAAAACAGGCTGTGTCTAGTCCTTCAATAAACTCTGCTTCTGTTGATTTAAGGCTCTTCCTTTTAGCTCCATCTAAGGTCCACTACACTTTTCTCCTGTGCTGTTTGTGTTACTGATTCCCTCTTCTCCGTCCTCTTACCAGGGACTTTGGGTGGACCTAGGCAAGAAGTGGGTGGGCTTCACCCACCACCAAAAAAACTCTCAGCTGGTGGGAAAACGCTTCTTTCCACCTTAGTAGTCTGCAGCAGGCATGCGCAGGTGCCAGTATCGTGGAGAATAGCATTTTCATTACCATCAGGGGGAAGTCTTCAGCTGGCGGAGCTTGAGATCTCCACCAGCTACCGCTAAACGTATGCTACTGTTGGGTGGGCCTGAGCCTAAATTGGGTGGGCCCTGGCCCACCCAGGCCCAACTGTGGCTACGCCACTGCTCTTAACGTTCTTCTGTAAGCAGTCAGGACAATTTTGTGGATGATGCTAAGCAGTAGAATTCATATGGATGCCTTATTTGTTAAAATTTATGCATATATTTATGGCAATTCTATAAAACTAGGTGCTCACATTTAAATATTTAGAGTAATGGCATATAGATGCATATTTGCACACATATTTGCATAAATGTTAATATTCTGCGTAAGTGCTATTCTGCACATAGAAACATGGTGGCAGATAAAGGCCAAATGGCCCATCCAGTCTGCCCATCCTCCGTAACCACTAACTCTTCCTTTTCCTAAGGGGTCCCACATGCTTGTCCCATGCTTTCTTAAATTGTGACACAGTCCTCAACTCCATGACCTCCACCGGGAGGCC
Organism: Microcaecilia unicolor; assembly: GCF_901765095.1. Lineage (NCBI taxonomy): Eukaryota > Metazoa > Chordata > Amphibia > Gymnophiona > Siphonopidae > Microcaecilia > Microcaecilia unicolor. Next base: position 599,332,412 of record NC_044032.1, read on the forward strand.
ATTCCACGCTTCCACCACCCTTTCTGTGAACGAATACTTTCTTAGATTCCTCCTAAGCCTATTTCCTCTTAACTTCATCATATGCCCCCTCATTCCAGAGTTTTTTTTTTTCATTTGAAAAAGGCTCACTTCCTGTACCTTAATGCCCCTGAGATATTTAAATGTCTCTATCATATCTCCTCTCTTCCAGTGTATACATATTAAGGTTCCTAAGCCTGTCCGTATATGTTTTATGTCCAAGACCGCTTATCATTTTGTAGCTTCCCTCTGGACCGACTCCATCCTATTAATATCCTTCCAAAGGTGTGGTCTCCAGAATTGCACAGAGTACTCTAAATGGGGCCTCACCAGAGATTTATACAAAGGCCGTATCACCTCTTTGTTCCTGCTGGTCATCCCTCTCCTTATGCACCTTATGCCATGCGTGTATGCTACCCACGTGCAAAAATATTTTTGGTGGAGGGGGCGTGTCTGATGCAGAGAGTGGGCGTGTTCTGTGCTAACTGGTTAGTGCAGCTACATTGCCGCACGCTAATCGATTAGCACAGGTTTAGCATGTGAGTCCATACTGCCTGTATAATAGGTGGGGGTAGGGGCTCACACGCTAATGGCCACGTGCCGTGGCCATTATTGAAAATTTCAGAAAATCAGCTATTTTACCCCAACAGTAAAAATGGCCTTAGTGTGCAGAAATGACCCATGTAAGGGCACACTAAGATCACTTTTTTTTACTGCTGTTTGCTAAAAGGGCCCCATTGAACGTGTTTGCAAAGGGGCATACACAGGGGTAAGATATGGGTGGGATACAGGTGGGTCAAAGGCAGGGCTCCAACTTAGATGCGTAATTTACAAATACCATAACTTTAGGCCCTGCCCCCTAGAATACCTTTTACTCTGCCTCTTCCTGTAAGGATAAATTTTGAGCACGTGGAGGGTAATTCTATAAAGGGGCACCTACATTAGCTGGGAGCCTACTCTGTCATGAATAGTAGGCGCTTACTTTATTTTATGTAGAATACTGGCATAACGTGCCAAGAATGTGCCCATATTCTAAGCACAATCACCTACACCAGCCATAGAGCTGGTGTAAATGCTTGTACCAAGATTGCTAAAGTATGCACACAGATTATAGCATTCTATAATTTGTGCATATAAGAATGTGCCCCACTCACATAAAAATCCTGTCTTTAAGCAATGCTGCATAAGTCAGTCCTATATTTCTTTGGTGCCCCATAGCCAGTTAAGTGCTGACTATCGCAATGAACCAGCTATGCATTAGCTGGTTCAGCAAACCTGGAAATTCAATGCCGGTGTCTGGACATGGTCAGGCATTGAATTTCCAAGTTTAACACCAGTGGCAGTCAGCAAAACGCTAATTGCTGCCGGCTGAATATCAGGCCCACGGATACTATAGAACTAGTGGTGGCTGCTGCTGGTAGGATCATATGCCACCAGATAGTAAGTCATTTACATGTTGTCACGAAATGCCTAGCCACCCGCCTGGGATTATCCCGCAGCCACTTAGAGGGTCTATTCCCAGCACAACTCAGGTCCGCCTGCACCTGCCACTTGTGCTCTACGCTAGCACCCTCCTCCCACCGACTGAGTCACAACCACCTCTGGGCGAATCTCCCGCTCTCAAATTATACCCAGTGATTTCTAGGTTACTGGAGATCATACTCCCAGTGGTCCCACCATTCCCAGAAAGCACTCACAGACCCAGCACACAAACCACCAGAATTCTTTATCAGTCCAGAAACAGGCAATAAACTAAAGATTGTTTATTGTCTTTAAAAATTGAACAGTGGAACAAAATAGTGCAATCAGTAAACAATAACAGGTAACCAAAATATGGATCAATTATAACACTAACTATACATTTGTTTATTTTCTAAAAGTACCTGGGGAGATCAGGACATATAGCTGCTCACCAGTTAACAAATACAACAGCGCTCTCTCTCTCTCTCTCTTCTCCTGGGCTGAAACTTGGGAAAAACCAGTAAGGTCCAAATAAAAATAAGCTCCTGGGCTCTGATTGGTTATATCACTACAGGCATTTCCTTTGACTGTGTGCTATCTAAGGGGCCCTTTTACTACGGCGCACCCAAAAGTGGCTTGCGCTGGTGTAGGCGTGTGTTTTGGATGTGCGCTGGTCTGCTTCCTGAGCGCACCTTGAAAAAGGGGATTTTTAATGTTCCGTAAAATGGATGTGCAGCAAAATGAAAACCACTGCACATCCATTTTTGACCTGAGACCTTAATGCCACCCATTGACTTAGCGGTAAGGTCTCTCGCGCTAACCAGGCGGTAAATGTGCAGCGCATGCCAACTGCTGAATACCGCTGGGTAAGGGCCCCGCAGTAGAAAATCAAGCAGGGACTGACGCTTCATGTTCAAGTGTACAGCGCTGCGTACATCTTGTATCGCTATAGAAATGATGATTAGTAGTAGCAGTAATAGAAAATAGAAAATATTTTCTAACTCATGTTTTGGGCATGTACCAAAAATGGAATTACCGCCCGGGGATGGAATGCGATAGCCAGGTGGTAGTGCCAACTTGAGCATTGGATGCGTGTAGGTGCTTACATGCCTTGGTAAAAGGGCCCCTAACAGAAAGAGAGGTCAGTCCTCTGTAACAACTTTAAGCATAAACCTGCACCTCCTGCTGGCCAAACTAGAGAAATACACTTCAGAATATCTATAGGCAGTTTTACAGGCTAAAAACTTTTACAGAGCAAAGACCATGGATCTTAATTGGCTTGCCCATGGTCAAATAGTAATCCATGAAGAATCAAATTGGATCTCCAGTTTTGCAAATTCATGGTCCAATCACTGTGTGCTAGCAGCTCAATATTTATGTAGATGACTTTAGTCTTAGCATGTGCATGTGATAGCATATTTCATATAGGAAGCATGCATTCTTTTTCTGTCATAGAGATCTCTCCAGTCCTTTAGAATTAAATTAAATAGTATTTTTAGTTAATTATACATTGTTTTGACTTATTTGACATGCCTCATTTCAGAGGTTTTACTGTGGTTCCCATGAAGTCAGCTTGTCATCTTTGTGCTTGCCAGTACCAGGCTTATGGTCATTAATTACCCAGTCACACTTGAACTTATGAAGCATATTTTGAGTAATAATTATATTTCTCACACAAAAGATCATGTCTTTTTGGAATAGTAGTCTTACCTTAAGAAATCTTTCTATATTGTCCCTTTTATTCAAATGAAGCTTTGACAGCCCTCTTTAATTCTCTAAGTGACTCACATAGTTACTGGGAAGGCAGACTTTCATCTGCTTTCATGAATTATGCAGGCCACCTGTGTCTGGGTTACCATACCGAGAAGGCATAGATTTTATATTAAGAGGCTCCACTAGTCGCTTAACATCAGAGCAAGTAATCTTACTTGTAAATCTAAATAATTAAGCTTTTTTCAGGTTCCTACTCCATAGACATTTGAATTCTGAAAAGGAACAAGAGAGAAGGGATGTATAAGGAAGAACAAGGCTGAATGCAAGCTGAAAGGGAAAGCAGCAGAGACCGAAGCTTTGCCTTTGAGCTTGGTCTGCAGGTGACTTGTTATTTTTTTTAATCCTCTTTACTATTTCCATCCTTTTTCTCCTCTGTGTGTACAGCATGTGCATCTGTAGGCAACATATAACAATAATCCTGAGATAAAACAGTCCTTTGCACTACGTAGCACTTCTTCCATTCCAACTTTCTTGTTTTCTGTAGTACTGTAGAGACAGTACAGTAAGTGAATATTTAGTATTTAGTTTCTGCTCAGTTTCACAAAACTCAACAGAGTTTTTGAAATATAGATAACTAATTTAAGGGTATGTTATTTTAAGATTTTTAGTTAAGAAAGTAGTTTCTCTTGGATTAAGCACAAAAGCTATCAATTTAAAATGTTCTTTTTTGAGTAATCAAATGGTTGAAGCTGTGACATTAGAAGCAGAGAAGTGAACACATATCCTACTTTTCCCACTGACCCTTCTTGCGACCTTGGGCACTTAGGGGTCCTTTTACCTCAATGGGCAGCCAATCTGATTACTGTGTTTTGTGGTGTTTGGATCCTTTTGATTAGGGTCTTTCTGCAGCCCATGTATATCAAGTTGCGGCAATCCAGAGATGATACTAGCGCACGCACCAACCGTTCGTATTTGACTAGTTTCAAACAACTTTCAGATGGTATGTAATTTTCTTATTAGGAAAAAAACAATTTTTGGCTAAGGCGTTGACTTCTGCTTCCAGGGAAAGGAAGAAATTAGTTTGAAAGCCTAGGAGTTTAATAGTTGGGGAAAGTGTGAAGTCAACCTTATTGATGGGGTCTGTGCTGGGACCGCTGCTTTTTAACATATTTATAAATGATGGGAGTAACTAGTGAGGTAATTAAATTTGCTGATGAAACAAAGTTATTCAAAGTTGTTAAATCGGAAGAAGACTGTGAAAAATTACAAGAGGACCTTACGAGACTGGGAGACTAGGTGTCTAAATGGCAGATGACGTTTAATGTGAACCCGAATTATAGGTACATAATACAAGTTTCCATGTTAGGAGTCACCGACCAAGAGAAAGGGATTTAGGTGTTGTCAAAGATACGCTGAAACCTTGTGCTCAGTGTGCTGCGGCGGCTAAGAAAGCAAATAGAATGTTAGGTATTATTAGGAAAGGAATGGAAAACAAAAATTAGGATGTTATAATGCCTTTGTAACGCTCCATGGTGCGACCGCACCTTGAATATTGTGTTCAATTCTGGTCACCGCATCTCAAAAAAGATATAGTGGAATTAGAAAAGGTGCAGGGAAGGGCGACAAAAATGATAAAGGGGATGGAATGACTTCCCTATGAGGAAAGGCTAAAGCGGCTAGGGCTCTTCAACTTGGAGAAAAGACAACTGAGGGGAGATATGATAGAGGTCTATAAAATGTTAATAATGAGTGGAGTGGAACAGGTAGACGTGAAGTGTCTGTTTACTCTTTCCAAAAATACTAGGAATACTAGAGGGCAAGCAATTAAGCTACAAAGTAGTAAATTTAAAATGAATCAGAGAAAATTTGTATTCACTCAACGTGTAATTAAACTCTGGAATTCATTGCCAGAGAATGTGGTAAAGGCGGTTAGCTTAGCAGGGTTTAATAAAGGATTAGACAGCCATTATTAAAATGGACTTGGGGAAAATCCACTGCTTATTTCTTGGATAAGCAGCATAAAATGTTTTGTACTTTTTTGGGATCTTGCCAGGTATTTGTGTCCTGGATTGGCCACTGTTGGAAACAGGATGCTGGGCTTGATGGACCTTTGATTAGTCTGTCCCAGTATGGCAATCCTTACATACTTATGAGCGTTGAAAAATGGCCTGCGCTGTTGTAGGCGCATATATTGGACGTGCTCAGGTCTATTTTTCAGTGTGCCTGCAAAAAAGGCCTTTTTTTGGGCCGAAAATGGACATGCGGAAAAATAAAAATTGGCGCGTGTCCATTTTGGGCCTGAGACCTTACCGTCACCCACTGACTTAGCGGTAAGGTCTCACACGTTAACCAGGCGGTAATCATCAGTGTACTGCTGATTACTGCCTGGTTAGCGCCATGCGGTAGAAAATAAAAAAAATATTTCCTGCTGTGCATATTGGACGTGCGTAAAAAATAGAATTACTGCCCAGGGCACGCGGTAGCCAGGACGTAGTTCTAAATGGAGCATGTTGGACACATGTAGGCACCTTCATACCTTAGTAAAAGGGCATCTTAATTCCCTTTTGCCTCAGGTGCAAAACTTAGATGTAAGCCATCTGGAGCAGGGAAATATCTGCTGTACCTGCATATGTAACTCACCTTAAGTTTGGATTTTAAAAATTGATTATATTCACATCCAAAATTTTTTTTCAGTTAATCAGTGGCATAGGAAGGGGGGGCGGTGGGGCAGTCTACCCCGGGTGCACGCCGCTGGTGGGGTGTCGGCTCCACTGGTTCCCTGCTCCATCTGCCCCGGAACAGGTTACTTCCTGTTCCGAGGAAGAGAGAGCAGGGAACCAGCGGAGCCGACGCAGCTCCCAGCAACGTGCACTCGAGGCGGATCGGCCCTCCCGCCCGTCCCTCGCCTTCTATGCCAGTAAGAATGCGCTCCAGGGGGGGTGCACATGCCGAGGGGGAGTGCGCCGTGCTGCACCCGGGGGGGGGGGGGTGCGCAGCGGCGAACCACCCCAGGTGTCAGCCGCCCTCGCTACGGCACTGCAGTTAATTTATGTGGCAGTTAAGAAGCAAAGCTACTAACACCCCCCTTTTTATCAGTCTGTTTATTAGTTTTTCCAACCTAACAGATGTTGTAAAGATGATTTACCTATAGGGCTAGATTCAGTACATGGCACCTAAAAAAATTTGTGCCGGAAAAAAAATGCTTAACCATTATTCTATAAGCCACACCTAAAGTTTGGCGCAGTTTATAGTATAAAATTTAAGTGTTATGGTCATGCCTAAATTTAGGCGCAGCCATTTTTGCCATTGAAAAAATGGTACAAATGCCAGTGCCTAAATTTACACATGAAGCAACATTATTCGGTAATTTCGTGTGTAACTGAAACACATGCCCCTGTTCCGCCCTGAAATGCCCATGACCATCCCCTCTTCACCCTCTTTTTCAGTCTGCTTGATTCTTCCAGGCTTCCCTTTTGTTTTTCTCTCTTGGATCAAATGTTTTTTCATTTGTCTTCTCCAGAGTTGTGGGGGTGGAGGTAGTTAGTTTATTAACATTTTCCTTGTTAAAAAAATAATTTCATACTCTGAGGAAACTTCGGACAGTTCAAAACTACTTTGATCCTGATAAGTTTAGATTATTGGTTCAGACTTTAATCCTATGTAGATTGGATTATTGCAACATCATATATAATGGTTGTTCAAAGACACTTGGAAAACGTTTGCAACTGATTCAAAATATAGCACCATGGCTGATTTTTTTCAACCGACAGATTTACATCAGTCTCCCCTTTACTCATGAGGTTGCATTGGGCTCTAGGTTGATGCAAGGGCTAAGCTTAAACTCTCTACGTTAATGATAATTCATGGTGTCGTACCATTTACCTGTATGAGTTGGTGTAGCTCTTGCATGGCAATTCTATTAATAATAGGAAAATTCATGATTGTATGTTGCTAAATTTTCCAGCTGTCCATTCTATAAGATCTAAGAAGTTGTTTAATTCCTTCCTTCACTATTTGATCATTTCATGCTGGAACTCTTTTCCTTTGGAGATGCGTATGCTTAGGAATTATCAAGTATTTTGGAGAGTTCTTAAAACATTTGTGTTTTATGAATATTTGAGATAATTTAAGTGTTTATAATTGCAATTATATTTGCTTTAATCATGATAGTATGCATTTAATGTCTCAGTTTTCTTGATTTGTAATCTGCAATGAACTAAGTTCTGGTATTGTGGATACTAAGCCCTGTACAACATAACATAATAATTAAATCTAATTAGTGCCAATTAGGCACGTTATTCAGTTAAATTGTGCATGCAAATCAGGACTGTGCCTAAATTTGCACGTGCAATTATCAGCAACCTTTACAGAATCAGGGGAATACGGTCATGGATGTCTGAGGTAAAAATGGGGTAAATATTCAGCCAGCAGCGGTCAGCGCATTTTTGGACGCCATTGACATTATGCCAGATCAGGGGCGTATCTGGACTCTGGTGGTAGGGGGGGCCAGAGCCAGAGGGAGGGGGCACATTTTAGCCCCCCCTGGTGCCACCGATCCCCCCCCCGCCATTTCCGGACCCCCCCCCGCCACTGCCAGACCCCCCCTCGCCACCAATGACACTCTCCACCCCCTCCCGCCGCCGCCGCCAACCCTCCCCCACTGCTGTCACTTACCTATGCTGGCGGGGGACCCCAACCCCCCGCCAGCCGAGGTCCTCTCTTCCATGCAGGCTGCAAGTTGCAATGCTTCCTGTTCTTCTGAGTCTGACGTCCTGCACGTACAACACACAGGATGTCAGACTGAGTTCCAAATTCTGAGTCTGACGTCCTGCACGTTGTACGTGCAGGACGTCAGACTCAAAAGAACAGGAAGCGTTGCAACTTGCATCCTGCACGGAAGAGAGGACTTCGGCTGGCGGGGGCTTGGGGTCCCCCGCCAGCAAACATCGGCGACAGGTTGGTGGCGGGCATGCGGGAGGGAGGGGGAGGTGGAGAGGGTCGATGGTAGGGGGGTCCAGGGCGAAATCTGCGGGGGCCCAGGCCCCTGTGGCCCCACGCAGATACGCCCCTGTGCCAGATATTCAGTGCTAGGTCATGTCCAGGCACCAGCATTGAATATCTGGGTTTGTGTGGCCAGCTATCCCTTATGCGGTTAAGTGCAATATTCAGCACTTAACTGCCTAAGGGGCATTAGTAGAGCTACCTTGTGGGTAGTGTGTGCCAAATCAGCCCAACCACCGGGGTAGCGTGGGAGCCCAGCGGTAGTTCCAAAGTTGGCTTCTACGGTTTCTCACTGTAGAAAATAATTTTTCTATTTTCTACTGCGGGGGGCGTTCCCGGTGGTAATTGCCAGGATGGCCACATTGCCACGTGCTGCCCGATTACTGGGAGGTTATCTCGTGATCCCTTACTGCCTTCTAAATAGGTGGCAGTAAGGGCTCAGGCCGTAAATAGCTGCATGCTAATCTCAATATTAGTGAACGGCCATTTACTGTCCCATTTTTAAAAGGGCATTTTTACTGCCACGGTAACAAGTGGCCCAGCACATACCAATTTCACTTGCCAAAACTAGCATAGGCCACTTTTTACTATGGTTTAGTAAAAAGGCCCCTTAGTGAAACCAGATAAAGATAGGACTGAGTTTTATGCAGGCTAATTTGTCCGGTTAACTGAGATGGTTGAGAGTTGAATATCGGCACTTAACAGAACCAGTGCCAACTCTGCCTCCAGACCAGCCACAAAATAGCCGGCTATGGCTTTCATCGAGTGCCACTGAATATAAGCAGATAACCCCACTCAAGCAATTTAACTGACTAGGAGCCTTTCCTGGCTGGTTAAATCCCAGTAACTCTCCGGAAAGTTTAATGAAATGGGATCAGATTTGGTGTTGGGGCAAAAACTGATGAAAAGATGCTCTGAAATTACATCAGATCAGATTTGGGAGTTCCAGAGAAACAAAGCCATTTTTGTTTCAATTTGGCGACGATGCTGTACAACAGTTGTCACTAGAATTTTAACAATCAATTTCAGTGTAGTAGACGTGATCTCAATGGGAGGGCTAAGCAAACATCTCCAAAAAAGAGGCCCAGCGCTAATGTTACTTTTATGAGCTGATTTATAATAAAGAATTAAGAAGAAAATTTGAATTAGCGCTGGGCCTCTTTTTTTGGAGATGTGGAGAGCAGGTGTTCCTGCATTAAGCAGTGCATCCATATTTGTGAGCACTAACTGGTTAGCACTGGATGCAGAAATAGCCTTCCATAGCCTTCCAATCCAACCAAAGTGACGTTTAGTAGTGCTGAAGATATTTTATTGGTAAATATGCAAGCAGACTTGACATGGAACCCTGCCTCAGGAGTCGTGTATCTTGAGCAAAACTCGCTTTATCACAGTGTATTAAAACAAGCACCACAAGTACGCCACGTCAATACCGCTCACCACTGAACAGCATGGGAAAACAAAGTAGGGGGCAGTATTGATTGGTTGCAAATTCTGTGACCTGACATTTTTGCTGCCTTACCACCCTTGTGGTGCTTGTTTGATACACTGTGATAAAGCAACTCCTGAGGAAGGCACTATGTGCCAAAACACAGGTCCATGTCAATTCTGCTGTTCATGCATCCCTACTTTTTCCTGCTTGGATTTCACACGTAGGGTTGTTTTCCCATGTTTTGCTGTGTGTTTATAGCGCAGGATTACTGCATCAGCCCTTACCAACCACAAAATGGATGGTAGTAAGTGCTCACACAGTAAATTTTGTTGATTGGCGCATGCTAGTGGCAACATTAGCACATGGCCATTAATACAAAAAAGATTTAGCCAGTTTATGGCTGTGGTAAAATAGATTTAATGCATGGGGGAAAACCCGCACAAAGGTGTGCTGAGGCCACTTTTTGCCAGAGTTTATTAAAAGGACCCAAAATGTTGTTAATGTGTTAATGCAATGTAAATGAACTGGTATAGAATAGAATACCAACTAGTGAAAAAGTATACCCTATGATTCGATGTCACAAACTTCACCGGCAGTTGTGTGCATGGGTGGAGTTTGAATAGAGCATGGACAGCATGCACAAGTACACATATAAATTTAGGGCTAGTGTAAGTGCTCACACTTATTCTAATGTAATCACATTTTTGGCCACCTGACTTCGTTTCTTTTTCGAATACTAGTGCACCTATTTTTCTTTATAGAATAGGCTTAAAATAGGCACCATAACAAGCACCTTTGGTAGACACACTGTCACAGAATTACCTCCGTATGCACATGAAAACTAAATTTTGGGTGTGGGGGGGGGGGGGGGGTAGTGGTGCATGTTTCACATTGTGAAGCTGGCCTTTAAGAGGCAGATGCACCAAAGTCCCAATAAAGCACCAATCACTATTTCCACCTCGGTAAAAATCACAGAGTTGTAAATAGCGAGTGATGCTCAAAAGAAACAGGATGCAAATGAACTGCTCATAACAGCAGCGAGCAGCTCGGTAGGAGGGAAGCCAGTTGATCAGTTGAGCATGTACAGAACAGCCAATCGCTAAGAGTGGCTGCTCTGCGCATGCTCAGAGCAGGGCATGCTACGACTTTCATACACGCATACAAACTTATCAGCGGCACAGTTGTGAGCCTATGATTTCTGGAGAGATGTGCTCTCCCCTGCCTGGTATGGAGCTGCAGTCTGACCACTGGAGTGTCTCCTGTGCCTGGCATCAGGGACCTTCCTTAGCAGGAACTGGCTTCCAGATGTGGGCAGGAGCTTCTGAACTGCGGTACTGCTACACTCACCCTCGGATCCTTATGTTGACGGCACCTGCCAAAAAGCAGCTGTCATGCAACGACAGCTCCTGACCACCCTTAAAAGTTTCATCCTAAACTTAGTTGGTCCTTTCTGTTCATCGCTAGGAAAACAGCTGTGCATCACTCGGAATGCACATTTGAATAGTAATTAGCTCATTAAAATAACTTTGCATACAATTCTCATTGGCTGCTACCATGACAGGAAAAGAGCCCACAGAACTCCCTTGTGCACGTCTCGCTGAACTCCATGCTCGCTGAACCGGTTGGAATCACTATAAAAAAAAGTATATTGCTGGCTCATTAAGTTTTGTGCATCTGGGCCCAAGAGGCCGCTTTTGCTTGCAGAACTATTGTGTTCATCTCTTCCTAGGGGGGGTGCACACAGTGGGGTAGATTCAGAAAATGGCACCCAAATTTGGGCATCAAAAAAAATTGGCATGGCATGCTATTCTATAAAGAGTGTACTCCCTTTAGAGATTTAGATTTATTACTTATAATCTTCCCTTATCCAAAGCGGAGAATAAGCAAAACATACACAATCATAAATACAGACAATATTGACAACAAAAGACAATGTTCACAAAAGCTAGAACTTCAGATACAATGAATCAAAAAATGGTAGCTGTCAGTTCAGTCGGGACAAACCATATGCTAGGCAGAGTAAATGCTGTTTCAACAAGTAGAATAGCGTTTAAGTGCAGATCTCACACCTAACTCTAGTCACCGGAGTTACACCTGCTGAAATCTGGTGTAAATGCCGGCACCCAAGTTGGGAGCAGATCCCAAGAATTCTGTAATAATGGGTGCATCTTTAGGGAATGCCTCTGCCCCATCCATTCCCCTCTTATAACCATGCCCCCTTTTGATTTACATGCTGTAAGATTTGCTTGTGGATCTTTCTAGAATAGCGTTTAGCAAAATGCAAATCCAAAATGTTGCAAATTAATGCTGTTGTCTGCATTGTATTTTTTTCTTTGTTTATTGTTTTTTGCTGGATGAATGGTTGAAGTTGTTTCTTTTCTGTACATGACTGGAGTTCCTTTCTTTTATTGATATGTTTGCAAATTGCCTAGATTTGGCATTGTCATTGATTGGTGATTAATTAGATTCTGAAATAAATATTTTAACAAATGTATTGTTAGCATCTGCTTATTGACACTAATTGGCTCATTATCTTTAATGGAATCTGGGGGAATATGTTCATTGTTTAGCACAGTCACGGCAAGCACTGGAAACCATTGTATCTACACTGACAACATGGAGCATTTGACCCTACTGCTAACTTGTCTTTCATTCTGAAATCAGTTAGTAGGTGATTTAAGATAAATGATGCTAATATGGAAGATTCATGAAGGAAGGGTGTGGCTTGGGTATTTCTCCTTTTGTGAGTTATAAATACGAGGGTTAAAAGAAAATGATGCTTCCAACTCCATAGTTCATCAAGGGGTGGAAGTGCTTTTGCTCTACGTGTGCTTCCTTGTGATCTGGAATCTTTTCCTTTACCTTAGTTGGTGAGAAATGCCTGTGTGAGGAGCTAGTGTTGCTTTTGCTTGTGAAATGAAAACATGCAGCTAGCATCATTAGATGAGAGATTGATCAAGTCTGATCATGGAAGGCATACTAAACATATTCTCAATATATTAACAGATAAAACTTGTAGTTTTAAATGGTAAACAAAAAAAAAAAACCTAATTAACAATGTCTTCGGACTTCTCTCTCCTCTCTGTCTTCGTATTCTTCTCCTTTCAGTTGTCGCAGCTTTAATTGTTCCTATTCTGTTCATTCAAATCTAGTAATAAATCAACTCCAAAGCTTAAGAGTTTTAGTGACTGTGAATTTGAATTCCACTGGTATGCTGTTGATTTCTGGGCAACAGCTAGGTGAACTTGAAACCTGATAAAGCAGAAAGATTGCTGCATTCTGAATGCAGCAAAAAAAAAAAAAAAAGAAAAGTGTATTGGAATGAAGAATGACTGAAGAATGAGTTAAAAAACCTAGAAAGCAGCACTGAAATATTAAAGGTAAGACTTGACAAAATTCTTTTCATCCTCTGGAAAGCAAAGGAAATAATTCTTAATACATAATTCAACACAGATGAATTTTGCATTGAGTGTCACATGTATGATTATCCAGGGGCATAGCTACGGGTGGGCATGGCCCACCCAGTCTTTTGCGACCTTCTAATCAGTGCTGGTCTGGCTGCAGATGCCTCCAGTCCAGCAAAAGCAAGACCCAACCCGGTGCCTGTTTCTTTCTCCCTCTCTCCCCTTTCATCCACCTGCCATGAAGCAAGATCCCTCCTGTTGTGCCTCGCCGGGTCCACGCTAATAAACAACCAAAGCAGAGGTGCAGGACCGCGGCTCTCTGCCTGTCGCTACTGTTTCCTGTGCCAGCCCGGAAGTTTACCTCAGAACAGAAGAGGCAGGAGTCAGGACCGGCACAGGAAACAGTAGCGGCAGGCAGACAGCCGCGGTCCCACGCCTCTGCCTTGGTTGTTTATTAGTGTGGACCCGGCGAGGTGCAACGGGAGGGATATCGTGCTGCAGGGTGTGTGGATGAAAGGGGAGAGAGCAACAAGGCAAGGATTGGAGAGGCAGTAGGTCCAGGGAAGGATGCGATTGGGACTGGGGAGGCTTTTATTCAGGGCCTGACTCATGATGGACTCATCTAATCTGAGATTGGGCCCTGCCTCACCACTGATCACCACCACCTTCAGCCCAAAGTCTCTCAGCAGCTAAAACAAATGTCATTGTGGGCTTTTGGGTGAGGGTGGGCTCTTTGCTGCAGTGCCGGGGGGGGGGTGGCGGAGGTATGTTGGTGGGTTTCTGAGCAGGGATGGGCTCAGTGCCCAGGTTAAAATAATAATTTTAAAAAGGTGTTTTATGTTGGCTGTTGGGTGGGGGTCGTCTCTGCAGTGCCCAAGCATGAAAAATTAAAATGTTTTACATTTAATGCTGAATGCGGATGTGCTTAAGGGTGGAGGGAGGGGGAGATTGGGAAGAGTAGGGGAGATGCCAGACTATGGGGGGGGGGGGGGGGGGGGGGGGACAGGTAGACGGTAGTACAGGGCTGATGCAAGGCTACAGGGAGGGGTGGGGGGAGCTAGGTTAGAGCTGATGCCTAGCTACGGGATAGATGATGGGGAAGGGATGGATAGGGCTAATGCTGGGCTATGGGGATGGATGATGGTTAAAAAAGAAGGGAAGGGTAGGGCAGGGAAGGGAAGGGCTGATACCGGGCTACAGGACAATTTGTAATTTTTGGTCCTCTATTCTGTAATTCATGAGGGTTGGTATGTGTTCTGCAAGTGACCAAGGTGAGAGATTCTGCTGGCATGTGGTTTGTGTGGTGTTATGAGTCTGACTTGTCTGAATTTTCCAATGGAATGCATATTCCTGCTATGTATGTTCACCGCTGTCTTTATAAAAGTACTGTTGTTAGTATTTGTGTTCAGAATTGGTGTTAAGAAGCTTCTTTGCAAGCTTTAGTGTTACTTCACAAAGCACCTGGCAGTGAAGGAATTTTGTATTGCTATTATTGAGGTGCCACCAGAATTTGAATATATTTTTCCTATGTAATTTATTTATTTATTTATTTGCGCATTTATATCCCACATTTTCCTACCTATTTGCAGGCTCAATGTGGCTTGCAATATAATACAACAATCACATTAATGGGATAAGGAAATCTGAATATAGATAACAAATAAGGTGCATGAGAATATTATGGCAATCATTTTAACGGAATAATAATTTCAGCCTTGTTGCAGTTATGGTGCATAAGAAAATTGTGTATAATGAGAAGTGGGTAACTAGACAGAACATAACATAATGATAACAAGATAAAATATAATGTTCAATAATTAGGGTGTAAGTTAGAATAAACAGATTTGAACAGTTCCATTAAACTTGTATCTGGTGAAGTTTATGTGTCGGTATTTTATGGGGGATCTTCGTTTTTTTGAACAGATAGGTCTTCAGTGATTTCTGGAAGGTCATCAGGTCATGTGTTGTTCTCAAGGTGGTTTGTAATTCATTCCATAGTTGTGTACAGATATATGAGAAGCTGGATGCATGTACTGATTTTTATTTAATTCTTTTGCAGTTGGGATAATGGAGATTTAAGCAAGTGCGTGATGAACTTTTGTTATTTCTCACTGGTAGATCAATCAGATTTGACATATAGGAAGGGGCGTCTCCATAAATGATTTTATGAACTAAGGTGCATATCTTGAATGCAATTCGATCTTTCAGAGGAAGCCAGTGCAATTTTTCTCTAAGGGGTCCAGCACTTACGTATTTCGCCTTTCCAAAAATCAATCTGGCCACTGTGTTCTGGGTGTGTTGAGAGGTTTGCCATTGTAGTAGACACATGTATGACAAAACCAACCTCTGGTAAAACCATACTGCCTCAGGCCATGTAATCCACTGGATTACAGACAAAGCACTGTCCTCAGCTTCTAGTAATGATACTATTTATGTACTCCTCTTTGAGGTCAAACTACCTATCTTGTTATCCCTGTCTGTTCCTTCTACAGTTTGGGACCATTTTATAGCAGATTACCTATGTTGGGAATGAATTTATTTATTTATTTACCTGTTTATTTATTTATTATAACCAGTGGTGTGCTGGAGCCGGCTCACACGAGCCGGTTAAATTTTACTGATTTTTGTGAGCCGGTTGTTGATGGAGTCAGGCAGCGAGCACACAAGCATCTGGATTTTTTTTTCTCCTCCTCTCTCCCTCCTCCCCCAGCCCCCACCTGCCCATGAGCCCACAGCATACCTCATCATGTTGTCCCTTAGGTTCATCATCCCCCCCCCTCACCACTGCCTGACCAATCCGGAGCCTTTTCTCTGCCAGATCCCACCCACAGGAAGTTGCATCAGTGGGGCAGTACACTACTCGGGAGAGAAAAGGCTCCGGGCCGACCAGGCAGCATCACGTGTTACCACTAGAGCTGCTGGAAGAGTGTCACGTATACACTGCAGGAACCTAGGTTTGTGAGCCCTTGGGCCACTGCCGAGGAGCAGCAGCGGCAGGAGAATCACCCCAACACCAGATAAGGCAGACCGGAACTGGAACACAGTGGACTGGATCAAGGCTTCACCTACAATTGGCCACCTTTCACCAAGAGTTGAGCTCTGGGCTTCAGGCGGCCGGTAGGACTTGCAGGACACAGCAGCAGGCTGACAAATAACAGGAACACTAGAAACACTCTGGGTTCCAGGAAAAACAACAGGCAAATGAACAATCCAGAAACAAGCTGGGTCAGGGCAGGCTGTAGACAGAATAGTCCAATAAACAATCCGGGTCTGGGCAGGCGGCAGGCAGAAGAACAGTCCAATAAACAATCTGGGTCTGGGCAGGTGGCAGGCAGAAGAATAGTCCAAAAAACAAGCAGAGTAAAAGTCACCAACACGAAAAGCACAAAGGCACTGCAACAACTCACACCAAAGGAATGCCTCTGAAGAACACTGTTGCAAGGCAACTAGGAACCTTACCAGGTGGTTAATAAAGGTAGGTCACAAGGGAGTTCACCAGGTATGGGTGCTGCTTGGTTCAAAAAAAACTCCCAAAACAATCTGGAGAGCTGGAAGATCCGGACCGGACCGGACCGGACCAGCATATCTTCTTGAACATGGGAAACGGTAAACCATCACTTCGCAGCATTCCCCAGGTCTAAACCCCGGGGACCGAGGTGACTGCGAGCCAGGGACCTGGGCACAACCGTGATAAAGAGTAAGGTTTGAAGAATGGCCAGAGAGGGAATGGAAGCTGAGAGAGGTAGGACTCGCAGAAGAGCAGGAGGGAGATGATTTTGGGTTTGGATGAGGATGGAGAGAGCATTAAATTTAAAAAAAAACATTGAAGCTATTTAGGTTAGTCTGTTTCTCATTCCCATGCAGCTGTCTTCGCTGTTAAACCCAAAACAAAATCAAGCAAACTTATGAGCTGCTGCATCTACGTTATTGTTCTTTATTATTGGTAGCATTTTAATTCAATCTCGCTTATATTTTCAAACATGCCAGCTTTGGCAGCATACAGATGTACACAGAGGTCAGATGAAGTATAGTAATGGAATAACTTTTCATAGATAGATGTAGTAATTTGTTATAAATCATAATCAGTGTGTCATTTAGAGGGGCTGGTTATGGGGACACCCTCTTGCATGTATTATATTTGTGCAGAGATCTTTTTTCTCCTGGTAAAGGGCCATTAAAACAGATGTCATATTATAAGGATCAGGTGCTCAACAGAGTTTCTATCTGTTTATTTATTTATTTAGTTGCTTATTTATGACATTTAACCCTGTTATTGGTGCAGAGATTTTTTTTCTCCTGGTAATGGGCTTCTAAAACAGACATCATGTTATGGCAATCAGGTTCTCAAAGTTCAGCATTTTTATCTACTTATTTATGGCATTTTATCCCACGTTAAACTTGAATTAGATTGGAACCTGGAAGCATTAAAAAAAAAAATCCTGGAGAGGGTAATGCATGACCCCTACCCCCAGCTCTCTCCCTGGGTATAGCCAGCTTTGCAATTTGGGGGGGGGGGGGGGCAGCAGAGTTGGACTGGGGAGAGAGCCTGTTGTTAAAAATTTACCAGCACACCACTGATTATAACCTATATATCATCTCTACCACTATACCTGAAGTCACTTACAACAAAAACTTTAAGGCAGTGGTGCCCTGGGGTGCTGCAGTGAACTCACAGAGGAGCCACGAGATACTTTAAGGCCGCCTCTCAATCTTTCCCACATGACCAAGTCAGCTGCCGCTTTCCTTCCATGACCTAGACCCGAATTGGCTCTTCATTCCTCTGGTGGGCCTGGCTATTTGTATGTGCACGCATGCAACTTCCCCTGCCCTCCCCTCCATCCATATCCAGCAACTCTCCTCTTTCCCCTGCCCTCCCCTGCATCCATGTCCAGCAACTCTCCTCTCTCCCCTGCCCTCCCCTCCATTCATGTCCAGCAACTCCCCTGCCCTCCCCTGCATCCATGTCCTGCAACTCTCCTTTCTCCCCTGCCCTCCCCTGCATCCATGTCCAACAACTCTCCTCTCTCCCCTGCTATCTCCTCCATCCATTCATGTCCAACAACTGTCCTATCTCCCCTGCTCTCCCCTCCATCCATTCATGTCCAGCAACTGTCCTCTCTCCCCTGCCCTCTTCCCGCATCCATATCCAGCAATTCTCCTCCATGTCTAGCAATTTCTCCTTTCTCCCTGCCCTCCCATCCATGTCCAGTGATTCTCCTCTGCCCTACCTTCCCCTTCATGTCCAGCAATTTCTCCTCTCTCCCCTGCCCTCCCCTCCATGTCCAGCGATGCTCCTCTGCCCCCTCCATGTCCAGTGACGCCCCAAACCCCACCTGCCCCCCGAGTTCCAGTTCCAACCCCCCCTGCCCGACCTGCCCGCCCTCTTCTCCCTCAACAGCCCTCTTTGCCTTCCTGCAGTCCAGCCAGCGCTTAAAACTAATTTTACCTGACTGAAGTCGTGAGTGCAAAAGAAGCAGAGTAGAGCAGGCTCGCCTTCAGCCTTCCCCTCCTCTCTCAGCATCCCACCCTCATTTCCTGTTTCCGCAAGGGCGGGACATTGAGAGAGAAGGGGAAGGCTGAAGGCGAGCCTGCTCTATTCTGCTTCTTTTGCAGTCACAACTTCAATCAGGTAAAATGAGTTTTAAGCGCTGGTTGGGCGGCAGGAAAGCAAGGAGGGCTGTTGAGGGAGAAGAGGGCGGGTAGGTTGGGCTGGGGACGTTGGAACCGGAACTTTGGATGACTGAAGGCCGGGAAAATATTGGGGGTGCTCGAGCACCCACAGCACCCACGGAGTCAGCGCCTATGCTCAGGGCTACACTCCGGCCTTGGGCAGGTTTCCCTTATCCTAATCCTGCTTCCAGGCTGCACTCCCCTTGTCTGCCTGCAGCTCACACTCCTTCTCCATTGCCACTTATGAGGCAGCAAGGTCTCTGTGATACCCTGAGCAAGATTTGAGAGTGGACCGGTAGAAGAACTCAGTCGGACAACAGGATATAAGCAAAAATAAGTATTTATTTATTTGGGTCCTGAGGCCTGTTACTTCACAGGGTCAGGAACACAAGTTGGAAAACCTTCCTTCTGTCAAATAGCAAAAGTGGCTGACCTCAGCTGAGTCACAATCAGTGCACATCAGCAGGGGAACCCATGCACTACAGGGCAGCTTCTCTCCTCCTAGTTCCTCTGCATCAGGGTCTCCTTGAGCTATTCAGCTTTAGGGCTTTTAGCGCCACCCTGATCTGAGCAATGCCCCTCTGACTCAGCAATTACTTCAGCCCCTGCCTTGGAAGATTAGTGCCCCCTGCTGAAAGGAAGTTGAACAGCATGATCTATGAGGGAGTGCTCTTCATTATACTATCCACTCACTCACTCACAGTCTCTTATAAACAGCCCATATTTATTTCTTGCATAGTATCTTCTAGTAATACCTATATCATAGGGTATTGCACAGGGATGGAATAACTCCCCTCTAAATAAAGGCTCAAAAAGGTTTATTTATTTGTGACATTTATATCCCACAAGGTTGGGGTTCCAGCTTGGAAAACAGATATCTGAGCGGGAAAGATAATAGCAGTGGCATAACCAGATGACCAGTTTTGGGTGGGCTTGAGTCCAAAGTGGGTGGGCACAAATGTTTTCTCTTCACCCCGCTCCTTTCCCCATGATCTGGCATCTCACCCTCCTCTCCCTTGCTAGTGATCTGTCATCTCTCCCGATCTCTCAACCCCCCCCCCCCCCCCCCCCCACCCTGTGTACATTTTAATCATTTCACTTCTGGATGTGGCTGAAAGCAAACAACTCACACATGCTGTTCACGCTGACCCCAGAACCTTCCCTCTGCTGCAATCCTACCTGTGCAGAAATAGAAAGTTGTTTCATAACGGGGTAGGCTCAAGTAGCTTGTGTGAGTTGCTGCTGGCAACTTCCAGTTAAGTGTTTAAAAGGTGCATAAGAAAATAAGTATAGTCATACTGGGTCAGACCAATGGTCCATCTAGCCCAGTATCCTGCTTCCAACAGTTGCCAATCCAGGTCACAAGTACCTGGCAACAATCCAAGTAGTAGCAACATTTCATGCTACCAATCCCAGGGCAAGCAGTGTCTTTCCTCGTGTCCTTTTCAATAACAGACTATTGACTTTTTCTTCAGGAACTTGTCCAAACCTTTTTTAAACCCAGATATGCTAACTGCCGTTACCACATCCTCCAGAAACGAGTTCTAGCACTTAATTATTCTTTGAGTGAAAAAAAAAATTTTTCTTCTATTTGTTTTAAAAGTATTTCCTTGTAATTTAATTGAATGCCTGGTCTTTGTACTTTTTGAAAGAGTGAAAATTTGATTCACCTGTTCTACACCACTCAGGATTTTGTAGACCTCAATCATATCCCCCTTCAAGCAGCTCTTTTCCAAGCAGAAGAGCCCTAGCCACTTTAGCCTTTCCTAATATGAGAGGCGTTCCATTCCCTTTATCATTTTGGTCACTTTTCTTTGAACCTTTTCTAATTCCGCTATATCTTTAGTGAAATACAGTGGCCAGAATTGAATGCAAAACTCAAGGTGTGGTCGCACCATGGAGAAATACAGAGGTGTTATGATATTTTTGGACTTATTTACCATCCCTTTCCTAATCATTTCTAGCATCCTGTTTGCTTTTTTGGTCGCCAAAGCACACTGGCCAGAAGATTTCAGTGTATTGTCTGCAATGACACCTAGATCTTTTTCTTGGGCACTGACTCCTAAGGTTGACCCTAGCATCAGGTAACTATGATTTGGATTATTTTTCCCAATGTGCATCACTTTGTATTTGTCCACAATAAACTTTATCTGCCATTTAGATGCCCAGTCTTCTAGTTCCCTAAGGTCTTCCTTCAATTTTTCACAGTCCGCATATGTTTTTGACAACTTTGAATAGTTTTATGTCATCTGCAAATTTAATCTACTATTTAGCATTTTAGCATCACCTTACTCGTTGTTCCAATTTCCAGATCATCTATAAATATGTTAAATAGCATCAGTCCCAGTACAGATCCCTGTGGTACGCCACTATTCACATGGGGTTGGCTTGCCAGCAGGGGAGGGGAATGGGAGATGCCAGGAGTCTTCAGCTGGCAGGGTTTTGGGATCCTCATCAGCTACTAAGGATGCTGGGTGAACCTGAACCCAAACTGGTTTGACCTGGGCCCACTTGTGACTATGGCACTATATGATAGTGGTCTATAAAATCATGAATGGATTGGAAAAGGTAAATGCAAATCGATTGGTTACTCTTTTAAAAAGTATAATGTCTAATGAATGTTTTATGAAATTGCTACATAGCGTACTTAAAGCAAATCAGAGTAAAGTTTTTTTATACAATACATGCTGGATTCTATAGGGCACTGAGATTTTGGTGCCAAAATGTGTGTGCAAATCAAAGATCTGCACACAGGTTAATTAGCTTACAAGCCAATTAATAGCAATTAATTGATATTAACAATCAATTATTGCAGTTAATTGACAATAATTGAAATTTGTATGCACTTCTACCCGCACCCTATTCTATAACCCTTGCGCACCTAAATCCCCTAGTATGCAACTCAAAAAGGGGCATGGCTAAGGGAACATTCCTAAAGGTTGTGCACGGGGCATAGGCGGTCGGTGGCCCAACTGTTTGGGGAGGCTAAAGGGGGCGGGTTAGAGGTGGGGCCATGGGTGGAGCTTAAATCCATAATTGTCTGATAACACACAGAAAAAATAAATAAAAATAAGTCACAATTAATACCTTTTATTAAATTTAGATATTAGATATGTATTATATGTCAAAGAATAAAGTGGTTGCTCAAAGCATATACTAACCACAATCGCTCAACTGCAAAACACTATGCACAACTTTGTGCAAAAACACACTCAGAACCTTACTGTACCATAAATATTACACTGGGCAGAACCTAATACACCAATATACCACCCATACGGAAAATGCAGACCGTCAACAATATGAAACAAGGGATCATATCATCACAATTCTCATGTAGAGCCACAAAACACCCTAATTCATGTTTAATGTGGGATAAAATGCCATAAATAAGTAAATAAATATAAACTTTTAATGTTGAGCACCTGATTCTCAAAGTGGACATATTCCAAACACTATAATGAAAATAAAATGACCTTTTCTACCTTTGTTGTCTGGTGACTTTTTCTGATCACGCTGGCCCAGTATCCGATTCTGCTGCTATCTGTCCTCAGGTGTCAGTGCAAGTCTCTTTGGCAGGTCAGGAAGTCATCCTTGTTAAATATCTCCCTGGCAACCCAGGACACCTCCAGCCAACCCCCCTGCTCTCCCAGCAGTAAGGTAAATAAACCATAAACCAATTTCTACAACTGGTTACACAAGGCTAGAGAGGCTTTCACTGCAGCTCCTGCTGTGAAGATGGAGGTAAATCAACAATTTAAACCCCCCAGAGCAGCGGGACTCCACAGCTGATCCATCCTGCTGCAGCAGGGGAGGCTTAGCCTCCCCAAGCCTCTTATACCGGGCACCTATGTGCACGGGGTTACAGAATAGCCCACTTTTGTGTCAAATTCTCAAAGTTGAGTGCCGGCATTTCCACCAGATTTCAATTTGTGTAAATACTGGCACCCAACTTTTGACATGGAAATGGGCTCTAAGCACTATTCTATGAATGACGTTCAACCAGTGTCTTCAGACAGTCATTACCTGAGCAAAACTACCAAGCAAACGAAAACATGATATTCCTGGATGGAGTTTGTCATGAGAATGTTGGAGACATTGTCCCTTGGTGACCCAGGTCGCCACCTCTACTCAACTGGAGCTGTAAAGACAACAATCATTTTATGAGGGATCACAGCTGCATCTGAACCAAGATTTCCTCTGGCAGAAGCTGCCACCACAGAAGATTTATACCATGACCCCTGAGGCAGGCACTTATGCTGAAACATGGATCCATGTCGGGTCCTGTAGCTCCATTGCATTACTCTCTGGTGGGCTTTATACAGCAGTTGGAGAAATACTGGTTTGACTAATTTCCAGTACACACTTTACCTCTAGTGTCTCTTCTCTCCTTTGTTGGGAAACCACGTCTGACTTTCTTTCTAGAAAACTTTAGTTGTCAGAAATTGCTGAATTACCAGAAGGTCTGTCAGCCTGTAGCTCTTAGCATTAACACTGCACTGATAATTGTCCCCATTCAGGCATGATAGTCTTCTACAGGGTGCCTGCACTGTAATACAATGTTTTGTGCAGTACTTTTGCCTGACAAATTAAGCCTCAGTTCATGCAGCAATGAATGCTTAATATAACTAATGACATTTAAAACAGCTCAACATTCAAAATGGAATTATAGCTTGTTTATAGATCCGTACCACAATATCTTTTCTGGGTAGTTTCCTTGTCTGGCATAATTTTAGAGGCAGTAGTCATGCTATTGAGTTTGCTCTCCTTGTTGAGTCACATTATACTGAATGTTTTATTAATTTGTTTATTTACAGAAGCCTATATAACCGCATTCCATCCACAGAGTGACAGGGCATGGGTGTGTGTACATTCATATACATCTATAATGATGCTTGGCCCATGGGACGTTAAGCATAGGCCTAATTTTCATGGAAAGGGAATGTTATCTTTGTAAAAGTTTGTGTTCTTATTGTTGAGGTATTAGTTCATACCTTTTAGAATATTTTCTTAACTCTGTATTAATACTACTACTACTACTAATCATTTATATAGCGCTACTAGAGGTACACAGCGCTGTACATATTATGGACTAGATTCTATATGTGGCACCTGAAAAATCGGCACCAGAAATATTTCCATCTAGATGTATTCTATAAACCACGCTATTCTGTAAACCACGCCTAGATTTAAGAGTGGTTTATAGATACACCTAGCAGCCATGCCTGCGCTTAACTCTAGGCACGTCCATTCACTTGGTGTAAATACCGACGCCTAAGTTAGGCATGGAGCAGGTGTATTCTTTAACTGTGTTTGTGAATTTCCGTAATGCCAATGGTCCGCTCATTCCATGCCCATGGCCATGCCTCCTTTTTGGCAGCGTGCATTAGAATTTACATTCACCACTTTACAGAATACTAGCAAGTTGTGTGTGTAAATTCTAATTAATGCCAATTAGTGTTAATTGCTTTAACAATTGCTTGTTAAGTGGCAATTATCAGCGCTGATTGGCTTGTTAAATAATTAAATTGCGACCAGATTTGCATGCGCAATTTTGATCACGCTGTGTAGAATCCGGGTTACATGAGGGTACTTTCTCTGTCCCTAATGAGCTCACAATCTAAATATATTTTTGTACCTGGGGCAATGGGGAAATGATAAGTAGTAGTAAGGAGCTGCAGTTGGAACTGAACCCAGTTACCCAGGATCTCAGTCCACTGCACTAACCAGCTTAGTGTTTCCATGTAGCCCAGTCTGCATAGAGGTCAGTGTTTTGAGGCAGTAGGAGTGAAACATCAGAATGAACAGAAATAGCACAAGAGCTCTGACTACTTCAGTTACATGAATCTAAGTGCCATAGCACTTTGCTTAATTACAGTAGTGCTGTATAAAAGGAAAGTCCAGGAATGTGATACTTTGGTAAGCAGAATACATCCAGAGAACAGTGATATTTTGGCAGCCGCTTTACTTTAAACATTAGTACTTAAATTTATTCACTAGTTTCCTTTCATGTATGTGATTGTGTGTGTGTGTGTGTGTGTGTGTGTGTGTGTGTGTGTGTTTTACTATTTAGTTGCATCTCTAAATTCCTAAGGTTTCTTATTGAATACAAGAATTATATTAATAGGTGGTGCTATGGCAACCAGTCTGAAATTCACTCCAAAGGGCAGGGTGACCTCTTGCAAAGAACGATGTCAAAGTAAACTGAAGAAAAAAAATTCTGAGATGGTATATAGCTAATTCTGAACCAGGACTAACATATGAGATAGAGAGACTAATTCAGGCCAGTTTCCTAGAATGATCATGGTTGGTTTAACTCACCCTGCTGTCTTTATTAGTCCACAATTTTTGGATACTTCACATTTATTGCAAAATCACTGAATAAGTGACACCTTGGGTTTTAAGAGCTAGTGATGTTGATTTCATACACATTATAAAATCTTACTGATTTACAGTAAAGGGTTTTGGAGAATGGTTCCCAAATCTTTGAAGCTAACTGCTTAAGAACTTTGTCCCAGTGGTGTTTTTGAGATGAATTAAACTAATTTAATATTTTTTTTTTTTAAGTATTAAAGGTTGAATTGTTTTTTTTAGCCGGGCATTGATCATCTAGTTGTGTAGCAAGGGTATGGTTTTCCCATACATCAAAGGCTTAGGGGAGCTGTGGGAATTTCATGAAGGCAGGGCAGTGCTGGCAAGGAATCTGCGAGTATTTACCTGCGCAGAAATTGTATCTTAAAACTTGGGGGGGGGGGGGGGCAAGGGAGATTGTGGGTTAAACTGATAAATTATGTGTTTATTTGAAAATCAGTTAAGCAATAGCCTAACTTAAGAGCTTTCTGTTTCTGTAGTTAAAATTGATAAGAGAATATGTTGTGATATCATTAAAGCGAGGGTGGAGAGCTTAGGAGGGGACAACCAGGGCTTATTTCTAGAGGATCAGCATGGAACGCTATTCTGCCACTATTTTTCACACTCTAGAGCAAAAGCAGCAGCAGGGGTCTCCTTTCTGTTTCAGCTCCTTCCTTCTAGGCAACCTCCAGAGAAGAGGGGGGAACAGATAACAGATTTAAGCTCCCTACAGACCTGTTTAGATTGGGTAGTGCATTGGATAAGAGGCAGCCATTTAGGGATTCTTTTACGAAGCCATACTAGCGATTCCCACTTGGCAAGTGAGGAAGCCCATAGGAGTTGAATGGGCTTCCTCTCATTTACCACACAGGGATCACTAGTGTGGCTTTGTAAAAGAGGCCTTTAGTGATGAACCTAGCTAAAATATCCACATGCTGAATTACAGGTAGATCTCATCATCTGACTCTTTACCAGTTTTAAGGCTACTCTCATCGCTACAGTTGAATCCTTCAGATATCTAGGGTTGGTGATCAACTATCCCCTTATTTTTTCTGAACAAATTGCTATTATTATTTTAAAAAGTTACTTTATGTCAGATACTAGTTTAAAAGGATTCCTAGATGACAAAGTTCTTCACTCACTTATACATTCGCTATTATGCTTAGATTAGACTATAGTAACACTATCTATGTAGGTCTTCCAAATAGAATTGGATGTTTCAGTTTGTAAAAATGGATGTTTATGCTGGACAGTTCTAGCACATGGCCATCCATCTCGCATGTATTTTACAACAGGCCTGAGGCATATTTTCAAAGCACTTAGACTTACAAAGTTGCTTGGAGGGGCATGTGCGTCGAAGTCGGACTTTGGATGTTTTGCACTAAACATACCAAATCCGAATAGGAAATATACCCATTTTTGAAAAAAGAACATGGAAAATAAAATAAGATGATACCTTTTCTATTGGACATAACTTAATACATTTCTTGATTAGCTTTCGAAGGTTGCCCTTCTTCGTCAGATCGGAAATAAGCAAATGTATCAGTTGATAGTATATATAAGTGAAGCTTCAAAGCATTTCAATGACAGTCTAGCAAGTTGGGGGTGGGTAGGAGGTATGCATGGGTACATCAAAGCATTTCATTTCATTGATAGTCTAACAGGATGGATGTGAGTAGTTGAGAGGCGAGTGATAAACAGAGAAATACAACTTCATGGTTTGTAATGGGCTAGAAAACCCAGATCCTTGTTAAGTCATGTCTGTTGGGTGTCAAAATATTCAATCATTCTGACTTCAAAGGTCTTACGTTCCTGTATTGTTTTAAAGTTACCTTTCAGGATTCTTACTGTGAAATCACTGGTGCAGTGTCCTGGTCCTGTAAAGTGTTGGCCCACAGGGATGGGAATCTGACTGGCACCAGCTTTCTTCATGTTGTGTCTATGTAAATTGAATCTTGTCTTAAGCATCTGGCCTGTTTCTCCAATATAGCATCCTTTGTTTCATTTTTTACACTGAATGATATATACCATGTTGGAAGATGAGCATGATACTGTGGTATCTTCTGGCTTGCCTGTAAATAATAGATCTTTTTGTATGTGAAGGATGGAAGCTGGAGTTGTGGAGGGATTCTGTCTGTGGCTTTCTTTTTTTTGTACTGTAGCAGATTCTCCCTGGGTGTTTTGAGGGAGGAGGCAATATTCCTGGAGATTATTTTGGGGTTGAACCTTTCTGTTTGAAGGATGTGGTCAGGATTTCAAGGTGTCTGTCTCTATCCCCTGGGTCAGAGCAGATACCGTGGCATCTTGTGGCTTGGCTGTAAATAATGGATCTTTTTGTATGTGAAGGGTGGAAGCTGGAGTTGTGGAGGTAGCTGCATCTGTCTGTGGGTTTCTTGTATATAGATGTTTGTATACAGCTATCACTGATTGAGACCGTGGTGTCCAAAACATTGACTTTTTCTGGGGAGTAGTCAATTTTGAATCTGATTGTAGGATGGTATGTATTAAAGGAATAGTAAAATTGTTTCAGAGTTTCTTCCCCCTCCGTCCAAATCATAAAAATGTCATCAATGTACCGGAAGTATTTCAGAGGTTTGGTCTGGTATGTATTCAGAAATGTCTCTTCCAGCTCAGCCATAAAAAGGTTGGCATATTGGGGTGCTGTCCTGGTGCCCATCACAGTGCCCATTATTTGTAGATAGATATCATTGTTGAAGAGGAAAATCAGAAACGTCCAT
Source organism: Microcaecilia unicolor (assembly GCF_901765095.1). Classification (NCBI taxonomy): domain Eukaryota; kingdom Metazoa; phylum Chordata; class Amphibia; order Gymnophiona; family Siphonopidae; genus Microcaecilia; species Microcaecilia unicolor. The sequence continues at coordinate 599,360,197 of NC_044032.1, forward strand.
GTCTAGAGATGTCCATCTCTAAAGGATGACCAAATTTAATGATTTGGATGTCCCTGACGGTATTTTCAAAACGAAAGATGGACGTCCCTCTTGTTTTGAAAATATGGGTTTCCCCGCCCCTGGATCGGGACATTTTGCAAGGAGGTCCAAATTGAAATGTGGACGTCCCTTTCGAAAATGCCCCTCTATATGTCATTTAGAAGTTTACTTAAAGCCCACTTCTTTAGATCCGAGTTCAGCTAATATAAAATAATTTTTTTTGTAATAGTTGTATTCTTGTATTAATATTAATTGTCTGGTAATGCTTCTTCTTAATTTGTTACGTAAGCTGTATTGAGCCTGAGCTTTCTTGGGAAAATGTGGGATAGAAATGTCATAATAAAAATAAACAAAATGTGTCTGTCTTACCTTTAGCAGACTTCACAAATCAGTACAGAATTTGTTCATACACACATTGTGGACAAACTCCCAGGGCCTTCCTCCTCCTGGTCAGGGCCCCTCTCTTCTCTTTGGGTCTGGGATTTTAACTCCCTCCCTTGGACCCCATACTCTATGGGGACCTTTTACTAAGCCAAGCAGGCACGTACACATGCCCTACATGTGTCAATTTTGAACTACTATCTGGCTACCGCGTGGCCTGGGCGGTAATTTCATTTTTTATATGCGTCCACTAAAAGCGCCGGAAATTTTCTGACATGTGGTTCTAACTGAGCGGTTATTGGCATTGTATGCGTGTTTACCACCTGGTTAACATGTGAGATGCTACCACTATGTCAGTGGGTGGCAGTAAGGTCTCAGGCCCAAAATGGACGTGCACCAATTTTTATTTTGCTGCATGTCCATTTTTGGGCCAAAAAAGGGACTTTTTTGCAGGCATGCTGAAAATGGACCTGTATGTGTCCCATACACGCGTCTACACAAGCGCAGGACATTTTTCAGCGCACCTTAGTAAAAGGACCCTTAAGTCAGGGTCTCCTGCTGTATTCCAGTTAAAGTAGGCTGGGCTATTGTCCTTTTATATGCTCCATCCTTCACATGCACATTTACATCTTTTTGTGGAACATTTGCATGAGGATTTGTGCACCTCTGTAGCTAGTTCTGGATGCCTATTATATAAAGGCACATAGGCGCCTATATGGACTTTATAAAATAGGCACTGTTTTGTAACTTGGACGTAGGCACTGTGTTACAAAATTACTCCCTGGAAGGGCTGATCAGCTGTTGGTTTGGATACTAATTTCTATAGGGTTGCCTCCAGTCATCAACTTGCATCTGAAGCTGACTACCAGCTGTGACTGGCACTGTGCAAGAAGAAAACAAATAATGTAAATTTCTTTAAGGAAGCCTAATTAGAATGTCAAGCAAAAAGTATGATTCTAATCCTCTGGTATATTCACACAAGAAATACTGAAAAAAAATAGAGAGAGAGAGATGGAAGAAACAGAACTGCAACATGTCTAAGCCAATGCATGTAGAATTGCTCCATATTATAATGCTATGAAAGAATTTCTCAGTAATTCCAATGGTCATTTTAATTGCTATTTTTCAACTAAATAGCTTCTCATTTGTTTTGAAAACTCACGTGATAGTCTGTTTTACAGGCAGCCACTAGAAGGAGTAAACAAGCAAATGAATTAGTGTCAGAATGTTTCTGCCATCAAATTCTTCTAAATTTTGCAAAGTAATTAAATGAATAAAACAAATGAATTCCATATGAAAGGCTGTTGCTTCCAGTAAGTAGTCATTTGTTACTCTCTAGCTTGCAGCGGCAAGGTTCATTTGCTTCACAATGCTGATCATGCCAAGGGCAATTTTCTCAGGCTTGAAGGTGCAGTTGGATCAGATTAAGAATTGTCTTCAAGGTCTGTAACTTATAGTCAAGTAGATTCTTTGCTTGTTGCACCTAGTGATTTAACTTTCCTGGAAAATTTTAAATGAGAAATAGGGGGAAAAATCATAAAAGAAAAAGGAACATTGTGAAACAAATAATTTGCTTGAATACTAATATAGGGGTCCTTTTACAAAGCCGCATAGGTGCCTTTGTGCGCCCAATGCGTACCGATTTGGAGTTACCACCCAGCTACCACGTGGTCTGTGCGGTAATTTCATTTTTGACTCACATCCGCTACGTGCGCCAGAATTTTATTTTCTGGTGCGTGGCGAAAATCGGGTGGTAAATCCGACTTGACGCACGTAGATGATTGCTGCATGGTTAACGCAAGAGACCTTACCGCTAAGTCAATGGCTGGCGGTAAGGTCTCAGACCCAAAATGGATGCGTGCCAATTTTTATTTTGCCACACATCCATTTTTTGAAAAATTTTTTAAAAGGCCTTTTTACAGGTGCACTGAAAAATGGGTCTGCGCATGTCCACAACATGCGCCTACACTACCGCAGTCCATTTTTCAGCGCACCTTAGTAAAAGGACCTCACAGTGCATGTTAGCCTAGAATGGGTGGCAGAGCTGGTGGTTGGGAGGCGGGGCTAGTGTGGGCAGACATATACGGTCTGTGCTGGGGCTGGTGGTTGGGAGGGGGGACTAGTGCTGGGCAGACTTATACGGTCTGTGCCGGGGCTGGTGGTTGGGCGGCGGGGATAGTGCTGGGCAGACTTATACGGTCTGTGCCAGAGCTGGTGGTTGGGAGGCGGGGTTGGTGCTTGGGAGGCGGGGATAGTGCTGGGCAGACTTATACGGTCTGTGCCAGAGCCGGTGGTGGGTGGCAGGGATAGTGCTGGGCAGACTTATACGGTCTGTGCCAGAGCTGGTGGTTGGGAGGCGGGGTTGGTGGTTGGGAGGCGGGGATAGGGCTGGCCAGACTTATACGGTCTGTGCACTGAAGAGGAAAGTACAAATAAAAAAAGTAGCACATATGAATTTATCTTCTTGGGCAGACTGGATGGACCTTGCAGGTCTTTTTCTGCCATCATCTACTATGTTACTATGTTACTATGTTACTATGTACAGGGCAAGCATGTTTCTTCAGGTCATTTCCCTGATACTGGATGATTTTTTTTCAGTTTGTTCTTACTCATTTTAATAAAGTATTTTTTTTAACAAAAAACTCCCACTTTTTAACATACATAGAGGCGTTTTCAATGTGACATCTAAATCTGATTTTAGACATTTTGCTGAAAACATCCAAAATCAAGTGGCGAACATAGTGATTTTCGAACCAGAAAAACGTGTATCTTTTTGTTTTGCAAATGGCCATTTCCTAGATGTTTTCTGCTCAGTACGTTTTTCTTTTGTGACCATTAAAAAAAAAATATCCAAGGAAAAAACGCATAGTAACAAGCCATCACATTGTATGGGGGAGCCAGCATTCTTTGGTTAATTCTCTTTGGTGTTCATGGAGGGAAAATCCTGGAAGAGGACCGTGGTTGGCTGCTGAGGGAACATCTGGAAATGGAGTGGATACTGTGCCTATGGAAGAAAGAGTTTATAAACAACTTGAGAATCTGACAGACATGGGGAAGCCACTGCTTGCCCTGGGATTGGTAGCATGGAATGTTGCTACCATTTGGGTTTCTACCAAGTATTTGTGACATGGATTAGCCACTGTTGGAAACAGGTTACTAGGCTAGTAGGACCATTGGTCTGACCCAGTATGGCTGTTCTTATGTTCATAGGATATAAAAGTGTTTGCAAATCCAGTCCTGTAGTCATATCTAACCAGTCAAGTTTTCAGGATATCCATAATAAATATGATTAAGATGAATTTACATTTCATGCATTTTCAATGTACTTATTCAAATCTATCTCTTGTATATTCATTGTGAATATCCTGAAAACCTGGCTGGTTAGGTATGCCTCCGGGACCAGGTTTGAGAAGCAATGCATTATACAACTAATGTAAGCAAGTCTGTCTGATATATATTCATTTGTAACAATTCTGAAAACTCAGATATGCCTCTAGAACAGGGTTGGAACACACTGGACTACAGGACTCTGTACAGACTGCATTGCTTTGATCTGAAAGCAAAGACTTTTTACCATTTTTGATCTGTGCTACAGCTATAAATTCATGTTGTCAAGATGGATCTGTTTATAGTTCAATTTCTATGCTATCAGAAAGGTCAGCCTATGTTAATTGAACCTTCTATTGGAGAAAAAGCTATTTCATTTGCTTTCACCAGCATTAAGGATACCGCAGTGAATTGTTCAAATATTTGAAGGGAGGACAGTTTTACCCTGTGAAAGATACAAATCACAAAATTTCCCAAAACAATCGGTTATTGGAAAAGTAATGGAAGCGATGTTGAAGGAAAGGATAGTGAATTTCCTGGAAGCCAATAAAGTTGCAAGATCGGAGACAACATGGTTTTACCAAAGGTAAATCATGCCAAACGAATCTCATTGAATTCTTTGATTGGGTGACCGGAGAATTGAATTATGGACATGCTATAGACGTAATCTACTTAGATTTCAGCAAAGCTTTTGACACGGTTCCCCACAGGAGGCTCTTAAATAAACTGGATGGGCTGAAGATAGGACCCGAAGTGGTGAACTGGATTAGGAACTGGTTAACGGACAGACACCAGAGGGTGGTGGTTAATGGAATTCGCTCGAATGAGGGAAAGGTGAGTAGTGGAGTGCCTCAGGGATCGGTGCTGGGGCCGATTCTGTTCAATATATTTGTGAGTCCCACATTGCCGAAGGGTTAGAAGGTAAAGTTTGCCTATTTGCGGATGATACTAAGATTTGTAACAGAGTGGACACCCGGGAGGGAGTGTAAAACATGAAAAAGGATCTGCGGAAGCTAGAAGAATGGTCTAAGGTTTGGCAGAAATCCACGAGAGATGTATGTGTTAGGTGATGAGAGTCTGATATGTATAGATGGGGAGAGGGATCTTGGGGTTATAGTATCTGAGGATATGAAAGCGACGAAACAGTGTGATAAGGCAGTGGCCGTAGCTAGAAGGTTGCTAGCCCCATCCTTGGCCACCTTTAAATCTAGACTGAAAGCCCACCTCTTTAACATTGCTTTTGACTCGTAACCACTTGTAACCACTCGCCTCCACCTACCCTCCTCTCCTCCTTCCTGTGCACATTAATTGATTTGAGTTGCTTACTTTATTTTTGTCTATTAGATTGTAAGCTCTTTGAGCAGGGACTGTCTTTCTTCTATGTTTGTGCAGCGCTGCATACACCTTGTAGCGCTATAGAAATGCTACATAGTAGTAGTAGTAGTAGTATAGAGAGAGGTGTGACAAGCAGAAGAAAGGAGGTGTTGATGCCCCTGTATAAGTCGTTGGTGAGGCCCCCACCTGGAGTATTGTGTTCAGTTTTGGAGGCCGAATCTTGCTAAGGATGTAAAAAGAATTGAAGTGGTGCAAAGAAAAGCTACGAGAATGGTATGGGATTTGCGTTACAAGACGTATGAGGAGAGACTTGCTGACCTGAACATGTATACCCTGGAGGAAAGGAGAAACAGGGGTGATATGATACATTCAAATATTTGAAAGGTATTAATTCGCAAATGAGCCTTTTCCAGAGATGAAAAGGCGGTAGAACTAGAGGATATGAAATGAGATTGAAGGGGGGGCAGACTCAAGAAAAATGTCAGGAAGTATTTTTTCACGGAGAGAGTGGGAGGTGGTGGAGATGAAAATGGTAACGGAATTCAAACATGCATGGGATAAACATAAAGGAATCCTGTTCAGAAGGAATGGATCCTCAGAAGCTTAGCATAGATTGGGTGGCAGAGCCGGTGGTGGAAGGCGGGACTGGTGGTTGGGAGGTGGGGCTAGTGTTGGGCAGACTTCTACGGTCTGTGCCCTGAAAATGACAGATACAAATCAAGGTAAGGTATACACAAAAAAGTAGCACATATGAATTTATCTTGTTGGGCAGACTGGATGGACCATGCAGGTCTTTTTCTGCTGTCATCTACTATTCAAATTATATAGGAGAAAAAGACCTCAGTGCAAACTAAACTGAGAAATAACAGGTTGATATTCAAAGCGATTTAACTAGCCATAAACAGCACTTGACTGGTTAAATCACTTGTTTAGGACAAATCAGTCATTTTCAGTGGCACTAAGGGGTCCATTTACTATGGCGTGGCCAAAAATGGCCTGCACTGTTGAAGTTCTGTGTATTGGACGCACACAGGTCCATTTTTCAGCGCACCTGCAAAAAAGGCCCATTTTGGGGGGGCATAAATGGATGTGCAGCAAAATAAAAATTGGCGCGTCCATTTTGGGCCTGAGACTTTACCACCACCAATTGACTTAGCAGTAAGGTCTCACACTTGGTGGTAGGGTCTCATGTGTTAACCGGGTGGTAATTGTCAGCACGCGTACACTGCTGATTACTGCCTGGATAGCACCATGCGGTAGAAAATAAAACATATTTTCTGCTGTGTGTATTGGACGCGTGTAAAAAATGGAATTACTGCCCAGGGCACAAGGTAGCTGGGTGGTACTTCCAAATTGACGGCATTGGACACGCGTAGGTTCCTACACACCTTAGCAAAAGGGCCCCTTAACCAGTTAGTAGTGCTAAAAACATCCTATTTGCATCTAACTGAAAACCAGCTATTTTGGGGGTATTCTGGGGGCAGAGTCAGAACTTTGCTGGTTAGGTGCCAATATTCCGTACTTAACTGTCCAAGATAGCCACATAAAAAGGGCCATGTAAAAGTCAGATCTATCTTTATGCAATGTCCAGTAGCTGGTTAAATGATGAATATTGCACTTAGGGGCCGTTTTACTAAGGCGTGCCTAAAAAGTGGACTGCACTGATGTGGGCATGTGTCTCGGACACACGCAGGTCCATTTGCTCAGCGCGCTTGGAAAAAATGCATTGGTTTTTGTGCCAGAAAATGGACATGCGGCAAAATTAAAACCAGCGCGCATCCATTTTCAGGCTGAGACCTTACCGCCATCTATTGACTTAGCGGTAAGGTCTCATGCGCTAACCAGGCAGTAAGCGGCCAGCACACATAAACTGCCGATTACACCAGGTAAGCGCCAGGCGGTAGAAAATAGAAATATTTGGGCACACATCAAAAATGGAATTACCACCCGGGGTAGCCGGGCAGTAGTGCCAGTTTGACATGTGTCGGACGCACAGAGGCGCCTACGTTCCTTAGTAAAAGGGCTCCTTAACCGGCTATGATTTGGCCGGCTCCACAAACCTAGAAATTCAATATCGAAGCCTACACATGGCCTGGCAATGAATGTTCAGGCATAACACTAACAGTAGTCTGCAAAACGCAGAACACTGCCAACTAAATATCGGGCCCGATACTTATAAAACCATTTATTTATTGTGAACATTTATATCCCACATAATCCCACCAAGGCAGGCTCTATGTGGCTTACAATGCTAAGGAAAAATACAACATAATAAGTCAAGTGCAAATCAGGGTAGAAAGTAGATGAGGGGTAGAGAGGGAATCAACAGGGGAGAGGAAAGCGGGGATGCAGAATATCAAGCTGTAGAAGAGTAAGATTGATCACACAGGTAGGTCTTTAAGGATTTCTTGAACAGGCCGTGATCAGATGTATCTTTTAACTTTGATGGTAGAGCGTTCCAGAAACGGGGACACGTGAAGCAAAAAGAGGAGGCAAAGAGCAACATGTATCTTAAGTTCCTGCAGTTAGGAAACCATTTATGTAGATAAAAAATATAACTGGTCTAAAGACTTTCTATGTAAACAAATAGCACAATAGGGGCAGTTCTATAAACTAGATGTCTGCATTTACACAACGTTTGCATGCGTAAATGTCGAGAATCCTGTGACTTATGTGTGTAAGTGTACACCTAGATATGAAAGTGCCAGCAAGGTGCCTAAGCGCTATTCTGTAACAGTGCACTTAACTAACATGGGGGCCTTTTTTTACAAAGAGGCAGTAAACCTAAAGTAGGATTACCACATACTAATCTGGAGCTACCACTGGCCTAATGTGGGCACCGGTGGTAGTTCCAGTCCTGGAACATGCCGTTTCCCATTGTAGGGAAAATCGGTCTGTAGTTTTTAGTGCACTGCTAAGCCGGAGGTAATCCTGAGAAAATTAAAGAGTCATGAGATAGGAGGCAATGTTGTGTTGTGGATTAGGAATTGGTTATTGGACAGAAAACAGAGGGTACGGTTAAATGGTCATTTCTTTCAATGGAGGAAGGTGAATAGTGGAGTGCCACGGGGATCAATACTGGAACTGGTGCTATTTAACATATTTATAAAGGATCTGAAAATCGGAACAACAAGTGAGGTGATTAAATTTGCAGATGATACAAAGAGCCCTGTTTACTAAGCAGCTAGAGACACTCATAGGAATATAATGGGTGTCTCCATTATTAGCACGTGCTAATTGTTAGCACCAGTGCTGTAGCGAGGGTGGCTGACACCTGGGGCGGGCCACCGCTGCACCCCCCCCCCCCGGTGCAACATGGCGCACCCACCTTTGGCGCGCACCCCCCCCCCGGAGCGCATTCTTACTAGCATAGGAAAGCGAGGAGCGGGTGGGAGTGGGCGGGAGCGGGCGGGAGGGCCGATCTGCCCCAACTGCACGTCGCTGGGAGCTGTGTTGGCTCCGCTGGTTCCCTGCTCTTTCTGCCCTGGAACAGGAAGTAACCTGTTCCGGGGCAGAGGGAGCAGGGAACCAGCGGAGCCGACATCACCCCAGCGGCGTGCACCTGGGGCGGAGTGCCCCACCGCCCCCCCCTTCCCACGCCACTGGTTAGCACACACTAAAAAGTTAGGACACCTGCAGTGCGGCTTAATAAACAGGGCCCAAATGTATTCAGGGTTGATAAAACACATGCGGATTGTGAAAAATTGCAGGAAGACTTTAGGAAATTGGAAGACTGGGCATCCAAATGGCAGATGAAATTTATTTATTTATAGCATTTATATCCCACAATATTCCCAACCATGGGCAGGCTCAATGTGGCGTACAACAGTCTATAAAAACATACAACAATTTAGCAAACAAACAATCAATGTCATAAGAGAGAAAGGGAAATAGCTAAGGAGGGAAAAGGGGAAAGAGTAGTGGTGAACAATATGTCGCTACGACAGTTGGAATTCAGAAGGAAGAGATGCCAGGCGGGTTTGAAGCGTATGCTCTACCAAAAAGAAAAGTCTTGAGGCACTTCTTGAAGGTCGGGTGATCAGGAGTAAGTTTGACCAATTGAGGCAAATGCAAACTGACGCACATTGGAAAGAGTAATCTGAATCACAGTTATCTGGTGCTAGACTTCACCTTGGGGGGTCAGCACCCAAGAAAAAGATCTGGGTATCGATGTAGATAATATGCTGAAATCTTCCACCCATTGTGTGGCTGCAGCAGCCAAAAAAGCAAACAGGATGCTAGGAATTATTCAGAAAGGGATGGTGAATAAGACCGAAAATACTAAAAATATCTGTTTCAGCCATCAAAATATTATAACAGTTTCAACAGCTTCTTCCTGATTCTTAGAAAACAGAAAACAAAATTACCAGGCAGGTGAAATTTGTTGGAATATATAGACATGCTTGGCCTTCCCTTTTTAGTGATGTTGTAGATATGAAGTAGGCATAGAACTCAACATTAAAGCTCTTCATTTTTGTGATCCATATTTTAATTAGTACCTACTTGAAAGAAGGTACAATAGAGACGTTAAAATTATACATGTAAGAAATAATAAGAAAAGGAAAATATACATGTAGAAAATGAGCGTTAGGATTCTTGGCAAATCCACAGTGAGAATTTCAAACTTAAAACTTGTGCAGTGTATGAATTTTTATTTTTTTTATTTTGCTGAAATAGGATCTTGACTGCATCACTGAGTTAATTATACAGTTAATTTCTACTCATCATTTTTCAAAAAGAACTATTTAAAGCAGGTTGCTAAATTGCAGAATTAAAAAAAAGCTATAAAAATGATTATAAATAACAAGAACTGTATCATACTGTCTGTTTTTTTGTCTATCTTAAGGATGGCTTGTTTCACTGAATATATTATGTGGGTGGTTATGGTTAATATACCTTTTTTTTTGTTACATTTGTACCCTGCACTTTCCCACTCATGGCAGGCTCAATGTGGCTTACATGGGGTAATGGAGGGTTAAGTGATTTGCCCAGAGTCACAAGGAGCTGCCTGTGTCTGAAGTGGGAATTGAACTCAGTTCCTCAGGACCAAAGTCCACCACCCAAACCACTAGGCCACTCCTCATTTCAGTTCTCCCATGTGGTATTTAAGCTGTGTAACTATGAGGACCCTCTGTTCAAACTAACTGCAAGTAACTACCTTAAACCTGCAGCGTTCAGACTGTACCAACTCTTTCTTTGTTGATTTGGCCACTTAGAGGTCCTTTTACTAAGGTGCGCTGAAAAATGGGCTGCAGTAGTGTAGGAGCATGTTATGGACGTGCACAGAATAATTTTTCAGTGCACCTGTAAAAAAGGCCTCTTTAAAATTTTTGCCGAAAATGGATGTGCGGCAAAATAAAAATTGGTGTGCATCCACTTTGAGTCTGAGATCTTATCACCAGCCCTTGACTTAGCGGTAAGGTCTCTAGCGTTAACCGTGCGGTGATCACCTACGCATGTCAAGTCGGAGTTACTGCCCGATTTTCACCGTGCATCAGAAAATAAAATATATTTTCTGGCGCATGTAGCGGCCACATGAAAAAAATGAAATCACGCAGCTGGGTAGTAACTGCGAATTGACACGCTTTGAGTGCATAGGAGCCTACGCGGCTTAGTAAAAGAGCCCGTTAGTAAATTCTACGTAGGTCATTAAAAGTTAAGCACCAAAAAACTGGATGTTAAGGGGCCCTTTTACTAAGCTGCATTAAAAGGGGTCCTGTGCTAGCGGTAGGGGCTGTTTTTGCAGCACACTGAAGCCCTTTTTACCGCAGCAGGGAAAAAAGCTAAAAAAAAGGCATGGCCATGTGGTAAGATTGCTCTTACCGCATGGCCATGTTGAGGGAGCACTTACTGCCAACCATTGAGGTGGCGGTAAGGGCTCCCATGCTAACCCAGTGTAACTGGGTAGCGCGCAGCGTTGCCCAATTACCACCAGGTAACTGCTGTGCTAAAAAATTATGGCTGTGTTACGTTTGTGGCCGTGACCACCCTCAGACTTACCCTGTTTCTGGGAGTCAGTGGCTGTGCTGGCTTCTGCTTGTCTCTGTGTCTGTCTCTGTCTTAGTTTCTCTCTGGCTCTGTGTGCTGATTGCCCTACTGAACCTCACCTGTGTGGGCTATGCCTTTTCCAAGATGGCTGCCGCCGACTCCTCTATGCCAGTATCCAAGATGGCTCCCGCTGGGCTGACTTCTCTGTGTGTCAAGCCTCTGTTTGGATGCAAGGTGATTGCTGCAGCTGTGCCTCTGGTGTGGAAGGGCTTTATTAATCACTTAGAGACTACAGCCCGGGCCTTTGCATTTCATCTAAGGGCCCTGGTGTATAGAGTGCTCTGTACACTGTTTCAGTGTTTGCTCTGTGTGAGTTTCTATGTTTGACTAGATAGCTTAGGCACCGTGTGGCTTGTTAGCCTGTGTATAGCTTTGCTAGTTCTCTGTGTTTGTTCCTAGTGTTAGACTAGCCAGCTTAGGCACCGTGTGGCTTGTTAGCCTGTGTATAGCTTTGCTAGTTCTCTGTGTTTGTTCCTAGGGTTAGACTAGCCAGCTTAGGCACCGTGTGGCTTGTTAGCCTGTGTATAGCTTTGCTAGTGCTCTGAGTTTGTTTCCAGTGTATGACTTGTTAGCTTGGGCACCGCTTTGTTGTTAGCTGGTGTATAGCTTTACTAGTCTCCTGAGTTGCCTAGTGTATGTTTCTTGTGTATGACTGGTTTGCCTGGGCATAGCTTTCCTATTAGCTTGGGTACAGTCTACTAGTCCTTGTGTCTAACCTGCCGACTGCCAGAACCCGGACATTCCCTGCCTGGCTGCCTTGCCTTCGCTGAGGTGCCAGGGGGCACTCCTGGATCCTCATTCCTGCTGTTCCTGCTTGCAAGTTCCAGTTCCGGTTTTTCCTGTAAGCCCTGCCGGCCGCCCGAACCTGAGGGCTCAACCCTCGGGGAAAGGTGGTCAAGCGTAGGTGAAGCCTAGGTCCAGTGTGTTCCAGTCCAGCGGGTTCCGGTCCCGTGGGTTCCGCTCCAGTGTGTTCCAGTCCAGCGGGTTTTACTCCTGTATGTTCCAGTCCAGTGGGGCCCTCCAGTGTGTTCCAGTCCAGCGGGCTCCACCCCAGTGCGCACCCGTCCGGTGCGTTCCAGGTCCGTGTATTCCTGTGTAGAACTCCAGTCCGGGGTTCCGGTCCAGTTTTGTCTTATCTCTACCTTGGAGGTGATCTTGCCTGCCACTGCCGCTCCACGGTAGTGGCCCACAGACTCACAAACCCAGTGCTCCCGGGGAGGAAGCCTGACAGTATGCCAAGGTCCTCGAGCACGCGACAGGCTGATTTTCCCTAGCATGGGAAATAGTGCTTGCTAGGACTGGAACTACCACCAGTGCCTGCATTAGGCCAGTGGTTGCTCTAAATTGGCGTGCAGTAAGCCCACATTGGGCTTCCTGCCGCTTAGTAAAAGGGCTCCTAAGCTAATATTCTATAATGGTAGAGGTCCATGCCAGGCCCTTATGTAAGTCAACAGTTTCACATCAAACTAGGCGTGACTATTTATGCCATGTCTATGGCTGGTGTAAATAGTCACACCAAAATATGGCAGTTGGGCGCATAAATGCAACTATTCCATAAAATGTGCGTGATAATAGTCAGAACACCCCTAACACGCCCCTACCCCTCCTACATTAATGCCTCCTTTGAATGTGCATGTGAGAGAAGTTAGGTGTGCTGTTTATAAAATAGGACGTCTGTTACGTGTGCAACTGCAAATTAGTGCCAATTAGTGCTTGTTAACGCCAATTATTGGTATGTATCACCAACTTTAGAGGCCCTTCTACAAAGCAATGGTAAGCTGGAACTACGTTCAGCCCAACATGAGTGCGAGCCATAGTTCCACTCTCAGTACATGGTATTTCTGTCGCTACTTGAAATATTTGAAAAATATTTCTGCATAGGGTTACCCAGTGGTAATTGGGCAGCACCACATGCTGGTTGGTTACCACCGGGTTAGAGTGGGAGCCCTTAATGGGTGGCAGCACTGGTAAGTGCTCCCCCTCACCCGCATGGCCATGCGATATGTACAGTCTTATCACATGGCCATTTATTTTCATCCTTTTTACCTGCTGAGGTAAAAAGGGCTTCAGCACATGGCAAAAACATCCACTGCCGCTATCACAGGTCCCCTTTTACTGCAACTTAGCAAAAGGGCCCTTTAGTGCCAATTAGTTAATTGTCACATGCCTAAATTGCCCTATTTTGTTAACTACATGCCCAATTGCATACCTAACCTTTGGTACCATTTATAGAATTTGGAGGTTAATTTATGGATTGTGGTTCTTTTTAACAGTGGGTTAGCTTAGTCCAGTGATTCCCAAGCCTGGTGCTGAAGGCACTCTATCCAGTTAGGTTTTCAGGATATCCACAATGAATATTCATAAGAGAAATTTTGCATGCAGTGGAGGCAGTGCATCCAAATATCTCTCCTGACTACTCATTGTGGATATCCTGAAAACCTGACTGACTGGCGTGCCTACAGGACTAGGTTTGGGAATCACTAGCTTAGTCTGTAATGACATGCTGTTAGGTGATGTTATTCAGAGTTCAGCAGCCAGGCTGGCAGGAGAGCTTTGCAGTCTTTCATCTTGAGAAGAATTCTAGGACCTCTGTCTGGGTATGTGGCATTTCTAAAGGATTAGCTGGTATGTGGATGGCTTTGACTGGCCTGCAAAAGGGGCTTTTTCATGTATGTGGGGTGAGGTTGCTCCAGATTATATTCTTCCATCTTTCAGGAGAGATGAAAGAGTATGACCTTGGAGTGTCTGTCTTAATTTGGCATTGAGGGACTGGAAGTTTGATTTGGGAGATTGAGGTCTGTACTGGGGATGTGGAAGACAGGCCTGTCATAATGAATAAGTTAGAGATGAAATCCCCCATGCTAACTGGCCTTATCAATATAGACTGATTAGTTTTTATCTCATGACCCTATTCTTTGTTACATACCATTCCTTCTCTCTCTTACTGTACTTAAATGGCCTCAGCATACTCCTCCAATCTCCTCCTAATCTTACCTGCTCTGTCATTCATCATCCTTAAAGAATCATGTCCACCTAAGCCATTCTGAAAACTCTTACTCTTCTCTCAAGGAAGGCAAATTCTCCAAATAGGTTAGTTTTGTGCATACCATGACAAGAATGAACCTCACTCCTAAGCCAGGGCATGTGAAATATGATCTCAGTCTCTCAAATTCACTGCTAATACTCACCTCAAAATTTGGATCCTGCTAAGGAGAGCTCCCTTTTGGAGTTTCTAAGATGTAGTACGTAAAGGCAACCTATCCAGATATGTTTGGCCTGTGGTTCCCAAAACACTAAGAAATATTTCTACGTCTTTCTGTCACATTTTCTTGGTCTGACTGCATTTCTTGGTACTTGAGGATCTTCTCTCTCTTGACACGAATAATCATTTCGGACTAACATCTCTATGATTAATGCTGTTCTGGAGTTTTTCTCTTTTACCACTATGTCTGGTTTTCTTGTATCCAACTCTTTAACTATTGGGATGGACATTCTGTCACTATGCAGAATACTTTTTTTTGTCTTTTCCCTTATTCCTATCCAACCAACTCAGGGGCGTAGGCACATGCGCATCCAACATGCGTCAAATTGAAACTACCGTCCAGCCACTGCGTGCCTCGGGTGGTAATTCCATTTTCAACATGCGTCCAAAACGTGGTAGAAAATATTTTCTATTTTCTACCGCAAGGCACTTAACCGGAGTTAATCAGCAGTTTATACGTGCTGACGATTACCGCCCAGTTAACACGTGAGACCTTACCACTAAGTCAATGGGTGGTGGTAAGGTCTCAATCTGAAAATGGATGTGCACTGGTTTTAATTTTGCTGCACATCCATTTTCAGCTACAAAAAAAAAGGCCATTTTTTCCAGGTGCGCTGAAAAATAGATCAGCGCTTGTCAGCTGGTGGACCTATTTCTGCTGGATGATTCCATCCTGTTCTTTAACTACTTTTACTGCCAATTCTTTGCATCCTAACATATCCACATCGGTATAGTTGCAGCCGAGATATTTTGCTCTTTCGTACTTTTAGCCACAGTAAAGAGGAGTTTGTGTGGACATGGTTAGCTCGACAGACAAAAATAGCATCTATACATTTGACTTACAAAAGTACATAAGATATTTTGCCCTCACACTTCCCTAACCTGCCAAATAGTAGGTGCAAAATTTGTAGAT
The DNA here is from genome assembly GCF_901765095.1 of Microcaecilia unicolor. NCBI lineage: Eukaryota > Metazoa > Chordata > Amphibia > Gymnophiona > Siphonopidae > Microcaecilia > Microcaecilia unicolor. The sequence goes on from NC_044032.1 coordinate 599,375,502, forward strand.
GTTTAAGTACGCTTACTTTTTATTTTTCAAAGAGAAGCATTTGGGGTTGTTTCTCTTTGATGATAGGTGAAAAGCATGTGCATTAAAATCATGCTTGCACTTTACAGTTATATGTCTATATGAAAATTATCTCCATAGTGAATGTCAGATATTTTTAGGGTAAAAACTCTTAGCTCACATCAGCAATTTACTGCAGCCTTGTTGGCCTTAACTGGGACCTTTGTTTTCTGGTACTCTTTAAAATGCTTTTTGTTATTTTACTTTGTTCTTTTTGCTGAACGCTGCTTGACTTCAAATGCATTTCCAGTAATTGATAGGTTTGCTTGTTCCACAGAAAATTTTAACTAAGTAAACGATAAAAAAGCAAATCTGAGATGCAGAAAACAACTTATTTATTTTTTTTGAGGGTTGCCTGCTGTTCTTTTCCTGTACTAATTAATTTGGTTTGGCTCAGGTTTAGCCCTTAGAACTAAGCCAGACTCCTTGGCTCAGCTATCAGATTTTTCTGGCTTGTCTACCTCTGCTTAGTTACTTGCCAGTGTATTTTTCAGCGACAATTAAAAAAGAAATTAAGGAAAAGTTGAAAATTGCAGCCTTCTTTATACGGAGCAAACCATTGCTATCTGAGGTTTCTTACAGCAGTCAATGAGCTTGCAATCCATATACCTGCAATATAATATATGTAAACTGCTTTGGTTGCACCACAGAAAGGCGGTATATCAAATCTATGACCACTGTTCCCTCTAAGCTGAGCTGGTGTCCTCCAACTACATTGCTACCAGTAGGGGCTGGTGCTTAAATATGTGTTGTAAATCACTAGGTGCAGGTAGATTCCCTGGAGTCCTGCAGTAGTAGTACTACTACTACTACTACTTAGCATTTCTATAGCGCTACAAGGGTTACGCAGCGCTGTACAAGTTAAAACATGGGGAAGGACAGTCCCTGCTCAAGAGAGCTTACAATCTAAAGGTAACAAGCTATGTAGTCAGTGTAGGTATCATGAATGGAGAAGGTGGTTAGGCGCCAAAAGCAAGGGAGAAGAGATGGGCTTTGAGTAAGGACTTGAAGATGGGCAGGGAGGGCGCATGGCGTATGGGCTCAGGGAGTCTGTTCCAGGCATACGGTGATGCGAGGCAGAAGGGGCGGAGTCTGGAGTTAGCGGTGGTGGAGAAGGGTACAGATAGGAGTGATTTGTCCTGAGAGCGGAGGTTACGGGTGGGAACATAGGGGGAGAGGAGGGAAGAGAGGTAATGGGGGGCTGCAGATTGAGTGCATTTGAAGGTCATTAGGAGAAGCTTGAACTGTATATGGTAGCGGATTGGGAGCCAGTGAAGCGACTTGAGGAGAGGGGTGATATGAGAGTATCGGTTCACGCGGTAGATAAGACGTGCGGCGGAATTTTGGACAGATTGAAGGGGGGATAGGTGGCTAAGCGGGAGACCAGCGAGGAGAAGGTTGCAATAGTCAAGACGAGAGGTAACGAGTGAGTGGACGAGGGTTCGGGTGGTCTGTACAGAGAGGAATGGGCGGATTTTCCTAATATTATAGAGGAAGAAGCGACAGGTCTTAGCTGTCTGTTGGATATGGGCAGAGAAGGAGAGGGAGGAGTCGAAAATGACTCCGAGATTGCGGGCTGACGAGACGGGGAGGATGAGGGCATTGTCAACAGAGATGGAGAGTGGGGGAAGAGGAGAGGAGGGTTTGGGTGGAAAGACAAGGAGCTCAGTCTTTGCCATGTTCAGTTTCAGATGTCGGTTGGACATCCAGGCGGCGATAACTGAGAGGCAGGCCGAAACTTTGGCCTGGGTTTCGACTGTGATGTCGCAAGTGGAGAGGTAGAGCTGGGTGTCATCGGCATAGAGATGGTACTGGAAACCATGTGATGAGATCAGCGAGCCCAGGGAAGAGGTGTATATCGAGAAAAGAAGCGGTCCAAGGACAGATCCTTGAGGAACCCCAACAGAGAGTGGGACGGGGGTGGAAGAAGAGCCATTAGAAAATACTCTGAAGGTGCGTTGGGAAAGATACGAGGAGAACCAGGAAAGGACGGAGCCCTGGAACCCAAATGAGGACAATAGTATAGAAATGATAAGTAGTAAAATGTGATAGTGAAACAGCACCCCCCACTGGCAGGATTGTAGATGTAAGACTCCCGCTCAGTTTAGAGGGAACAGTGTCCAAGACTCCCTATTGTACAAATTGGGCACTCGGCATACACTCAGACGTACTCCTGTTGCATTAAATCCTAACACAGTAGTCTGATTTCAGCAGTAAGTGAAATTTATTTTGGCTGCAGCCAGGATTTCAAACATTGTATTTGTAAAAATAATACGTGCAATATTAATTCAACTTGCTATGTTTTTAATATTTACCTGCTGCCTAGGTACACAGCCTTTTCACAATCGCCACCTTTTATTACCTCACAGCCGTCCAAGCACCCTGTGTCTGGCCGGCCATCTTTTTCGATAATACAGTTCCGACCAGCTGTAGTGCTGCCGCCAACATAGATCGCCGGCGATCTATTTGGCCGGCGACGTTCGATTATGCCCCTCTAAAACACATGAAAACAAGCAATTGGGATGTCTGGGAAGGGGGGCTGTATTTTTACTACACTGGCCAATCATCCCAGCAGAGCAATGGGACAGTCTAGGGGGCACTGCAATGCACTTCACATAAAAATCCTAGGTACTGTTGGATTATTTGTAGTAAATAATTAGCAGATTTTAGTACACACAGCTTCAGCTTTAGAAATGTTAATTTCTTTCTTCATCTCTCTCTCATTCACCCCTGAATAATTCACTGCTGAGTCACTTTAAAGTTGAAGTAACAAAACATCTGTTTACTCACAGTTTGCAGTTAGATTATAATCAGACAGGCTTATATATACATATTACTATACATTTGTATTATCAGCTCCTTCCATGTGCTTAGATGGTAATGGATGCTCACACCACCATAGATCCTCTCAGGTTAGGAGAGATCATGAGCTCCATGTGCTCCATGTGCTGCATGTGCTGTGTCTAAACCCCCACAGGAAGTTGCATAGCTGTGTGACCTCTCTAAGTAATTCACATCAGAGGTCACAGAGTAATAGCAGAGAAATAATAGGTGACAGGCAATGCATGTAAAATACAATTACATTCCAACAAACCCCTTCTCATGCATTACTGTCATGCAATTATTTATTCATACAAAGTCCAAGCTTTATACGCAGATTCACAAAATGTTCTCTGGGTAACGGTTTGGTCATGATGTCAGCTGTCATCTCACTGGTGTGACAATAGTGTAGACTGATGACCCCTTCTTTTGCCAACTCTCGCACGTTGTGGTATTTCGTTGCGATGTGCTTGGTGCGTGACTGAACCTTGTCATTCTGTGACAGTCGGATGCAGCTCTGATTATCTTCCATTATCTGGATTGGTCTCTTTTCAGCTATTCCGAAATCCAGCAAAAGTTTTTCAATCCACATCAGTTCTCTGCACGCTTCCGATACGGCCACGTATTCAGCTTCTGTAGAAGACAAACTCACAATACTTTGTTTATGACTGGCCCATGAAATTTGTACATTTCCATACATAAACACATATCCACTTGTGGATTTATAATCAGAATGATCCCCTGCCCAATCTGAATCACAGTAACATATTAGTTTTGGATTACTATTGGCTGAAATCTTTAATTTACAATCAATGGTACCCTTTAAATACCTTACCATCCTTTTAACTGCAGTCCAATCTGATTTGGTAGGTGAGCTGACCCTTCTGCTCAAAATTCCTACTGCATTTGCTATATCAGCCCTGTATGTGGTAGCTAGATATAAAAGCTTACCTATGGCTGATCTATATTGGATGTTATCTGGTAAAGGTTCTCTTACTGTTTCATCCTTCAGAAAATCAGTTATCATGGGAGTGCTTACAACTTGGGCATCTTGCATACCTAAACTTTCAATAAGCTCATTTATCTTCTGCTTCTGGCTTAGAAGATAAGAACCATCATTTTGTTTCTCAATTTCTATACCAAGATAGTATGACACATTACCCAGTTCTTTTATCTCAACATTGTGGTTTAAACACTTTACAATGTCCTTGTACTCTTGCTCACTTTTGCTTGCAATGAGCAGATCATCAACAAAAGCTAAAATGTATGCATATTGTCCATTTGTGCACCTAGTGTACAAACATTTATCTGCTTCACCTTGCTTAAATCCTAAATTTGTCAATATTTCATGCAATTTATCATTCCAACATTTTGCACTTTGCTTTAATCCATAAAGACCTTTGTTTAATTTACACACTAGCTGTCTTTGTTTTGTATTTATGAAACCTGTTGGCTGTTCCATGTACAAGTCTTCAGTTATATCTCCGTGAAGAAACGCTGTTTTCACATCAATGTGTTTGACTTGCATGCCTTTTGAGACTGCAATGCTCAGAAGTGTTCTGATTGTCGTGTGTTTCACTACAGGTGCAAACACTTCATCAAAATCTTCTCCATATTTTTGAAGATATCCCTTTGCCACTAATCTGGCTTTATACCTTTCCACTTTTCCTTGTGCATTCCTTTTTAACTTGAATACCCATTTGCATCCTATAGCTTTCTTGCCAGGAGGTAATTTTGTAAGAATCCAAGTATTATTTTTATCCAATGCATCAATTTCTTCTTGTGCAGCTTTATGCCATTCAGCAGCTTCTTCTGCTGGCATTTTCTCAATCTCATCCCATGTTAAGGGCTCTTGAGCTTCTGCTGACTTTGTTAGGTAAGACAGTCTTAGGGGTGGAACACCTTTGTTTTCCCTGGATGAGCGTCTGACAACAGGTTGGTCTGACCTTTCCGCATCCTCTAAATCTGAGAGTCCTTCTCCAATTGATTCCCCTTCTCCAACTGTACTGTCTTCTTCAATGATCCTTTCTGTGTCTGTTTCCTCTGCCTGTTCCTCGTTAGATACAGGTGAGTTGCTTTCAGACATCTGCCTTGGTATGGCATTTATATACACTGGCATGTCTATTATGGTTCTAGTTTCATATTCTGGATGATAAGGCTCATCTGGGATAATCCAGCCTTTATCAACCCTTTTGTTTTCATCAAAATATGTAACATGTCTTATGCCAACAATGCCAGTTTTCAGATTCAAAATTCTATATCCTTTGTGTCCTGGAGCATAGCCAACTAAAATGCCCCTTTCTGTTGTGGAATCCAGCTTATGCCTTCTTTGCTTTGGTACATGAGCATATGCTGTACTTCCAAATGTTCTTATGTGTGACAGGTTTGGCTTCCTACCATGCCATGTCTCATGTGGTGTGCGCTGAGCGCCTTTAGTTGGCATTCTGTTTTGTAGGTACACTGCTGTGAGAATGGCTTCCCCCCATAGTCTTTTAGGGAGATTGCTATCTGACAGCATACATCTGGTCATTTCCACAAGTGACCTAAATTTTCTCTCTGCAACAGAATTTTGTTCTGGTGTATAAGCTACTGTTGTGATATGCTGAATGCCTTCTTGTTCTAGAAATGTGCGCATGCTTTGTGAAGTGAACTCACCACCATTGTCGGTCTGAAGAACCTTTGGTTTTCTTTCAAATTTATTGCTCACCATGGCTACGTATTTCTTCAGCATGTCTGTGACTTGACTTTTCTCTTTCAGCAAATAGGCCACACAGTATCTAGAGAAATCATCCAAGAATATTAGCACAAATCTGTTATTTCCCAATGATGGGATATTAAACGGTCCACATAAGTCACTGTGTATTAAGTCCAGTACTTTATTACTCCTATTTCCTGTGTATGCAGGAAATGAGGGTCTCACACCTTTTTGAGTAACACAGTCTATGCATTTCTCCATTTTACCAGCATCTGCACTTATCTGAATGCCAGTGGCTAGTTGCTTACTGTAAAGATCCTGGATCACCTTAAAATCACGATGTCCCAGGCGGCGGTGCCAGATTTCCAGACTACATTTACCATCATTCTTCCTTACTTGCGCCATATGTGAGGCTTCACCTGAAATGCTCAGTTTATAAACATCATTATGCATAAAAGCTTCAGCATACACTTCATCATTTTTAGAGATTGTGCACTTACTGTTTTCAAAATGAATCGCAAATCCCTTCTTATCTAATGTAGATACACTAAGCATATTGCAAACTGCTTGGGGAATATACAAGACATCACTTACAGGAATTTCTTTAACTTCATTAGACACTTTGCATTTTAAGAATCCAATACCTTTTGCTTGGATCTTAGCAGTCCCTGCGTTTGCAGTTTTAAGAATACCTTCCTCTGGACACATTTCCTGAAAGAAATCCTTAGAATTGGTTAAATGGCATGTGCTCCCTGAATCCAAAATCCAAGTACTTTCATTTGAATTATTATTTACCATAGTCAAAGATTTTTCTGCCATTAGAAAGCCCTTGTGTTTATCTTTGTCCTTCATACATTTCCTGGTTTGAAAATTCTTTAGTTCCATTGGCTTAGGTGAGCTAGAGGGAGTGTTTTGTGTTTCCTTACACCATTTAGATACATGTCCCTCCTTTTCACATGAGTAGCAAATCAGCTTGCCCTTGGGTGGAGTTTTCCCATAGCTCCGCCTTCCTCTGTTCTTTGCCAAGAAATTTGTTTCATTTCTCTCTGACTGACTTTGAGAACACATCTCCTCAGAATCATTTATTATGCATTCCTGCCTTAGTTTTGATGTTGCCTGTTCAAAAGATTGCCCTTCAATGGCCTCATTTACAGACCTAAAAACATCAAACTTCTTTGATAGTGAGGTAAAAAGAAATGCTCTTTTCAATGCATCACACATGGGAATTCCAGAAAGTTCTAGCTTTTGAAATGAAGACATAAGATGCATAATGTGATCATTACATTTACTTTTATCCCTTAATTTGGTTTCATTCAACTCTGCCAGCCAAATTGGTTGCTGCTTTGCATATGTAGTTGCATACATAGTTCTCAGTTTATATAAAATGTCCTTTGGTGTATCTTTTCCCTCCACTAATATGGCTTGTTTCTCTGAGAGAGCTTCCAAAAGCATGCACTTCACATAATAGTTTGCATTGTCCCATTCAGCCATATTTTCATCTGTTCTGTCTTGGTCTAAGCATATATTTAATCTTTTTGCTCGAAGGAGACATATGAATCTTAGTTCCCACTTCTGATAATTAAACTCAGTTAATCTAGGCACCTTGAGAGAATAGAACAATGGTGAATTTCTTCCCTCAGCCATTTTCTTAGCCTTCTGTCTGCTGTGTGGGGGGGAGAGAGAGACAGACTGAATCTTTCTTTTAAAACTTAAGAGAAAAAATGTGGCTTTTTTACTGCCTGGTAATATTTCTCTTCTTTTCAATTCCTGGCCCTGGGGCCCATAACCCTTTTGTTGGATTATTTGTAGTAAATAATTAGCAGATTTTAGTACACACAGCTTCAGCTTTAGAAATGTTAATTTCTTTCTTCATCTCTCTCTCATTCACCCCTGAATAATTCACTGCTGAGTCACTTTAAAGTTGAAGTAACAAAACATCTGTTTACTCACAGTTTGCAGTTAGATTATAATCAGACAGGCTTATATATACATATTACTATACATTTGTATTATCAGCTCCTTCCATGTGCTTAGATGGTAATGGATGCTCACACCACCATAGATCCTCTCAGGTTAGGAGAGATCATGAGCTCCATGTGCTCCATGTGCTGCATGTGCTGTGTCTAAACCCCCACAGGAAGTTGCATAGCTGTGTGACCTCTCTAAGTAATTCACATCAGAGGTCACAGAGTAATAGCAGAGAAATAATAGGTGACAGGCAATGCATGTAAAATACAATTACATTCCAACAGGTACAACTTTCACCATAACACCCTTATATTTTATTGTGAGGCCTCCAGGACCAGAAAAAAAAAAAACTAACTCACCATGCACCACTACAATAGCTTTCAAGCCTGTAGGTGTCACCTATATGTAGGTACAGTAGGTATTTAGTATTGAATACCACAAGTGTACCAGGTAGAGTAGGATATGTCCCTGAGTCCCCTTCTCTATGGCCTACTGCACTGATCACTAGGCTACTCCAGGGATCATCTTGCTGCTCTAATAGGAATGGCTCTTGTATCTGAAGGTGTCATAAAGCCTGGTATATACACTGTCACATCTTTGGGGATGGGAGGGGGGTCAGTGACCAATGAGGGATTAATGCTTGCAGCAGTCAAACCTTAATAGCGGGGGTTGTCAATTAATCAATATCAACCAATACCCAATGCTTATTCATAATTTAAAGTCCTTACAATTTGACTTATAAGCTGTATTTCACAATTAAATCTTCATATGAAATTCTCTAACTTATATCTTGGAGCCAGAGCCGGTGATTCATTTCACAAGAGGAACACTGCACTATGGCTCACCAATATCACTGGCTTCCCAACAATTCCTTTCATTACATTTATCTTTAAATTCATTTATTTATATTTCCATTAAAATTGAAATTGAAGATAGCTTAACTTGCTATTTCAACCTAAAGGACCCAGAAATAGCAAGTTAATGGTGTCTATTACCAAATCTCACTAGCAATTCCCGTGTGACAATTTCAACAAATCCCATTCAAAGTCAATGGACTTTGTTGGTATTGCAACGCCGGGATCACTAGTGCAGTTTGGTTAAAGAGGCTCTAAGTTATCTTCAATTTCAGTTTTAATGGACATATTAATAAATGAATGAAACTAAAGTTAAATGTGATGAAAGTTAAATTGTTGGGAAACCAGTGATGATATTGGTGAGCCAGGGTCAGTGTTCCTCATGTAAAACGAGTCATCAGCTGAGGCTCTGTGATATAAATTAGAATATTTCATATGAAGATGTAATCATGAAATACAGCTTATGAGTCAATTTTAAGGACTTCAAATTATGAATAAGCATTGGGTATTGGTGTATTGACTAATCTCTCCAGTGGTCATCAGATCATTTGGATAAATTACAGAGAAAAACATCTCAAATCAGACTTTCAAAAATTGCACCTTAGATTTTGTTTGTGAGAAAAACATTCTTCTGCTGTTTTGTGATGTTTTTCAGATGATTTTCTTTTTTGAAAATGAGCACCTAAGACTAATAATTACACCACAGGACAAAAGACTACAGAGAAGATCATTCACAGCCAGTATTGAAAAAAAAAATAGTAAAACAAATAAATATAGATTTTGTAGTACTGAACTATAAACAATGACACACCTCATTACTGGGGTGAAGCGATGATGTCAGAACACCTGTATTATGAGAGACACAATAAGGTAGCATGTCTCATCCACTGGAAATTATGTAAGCAGTATAACGTCTGTGCCAAAAAAAAAAACTTTGGGATCATGATCCTGATGGAATTGAGAAGAATGAAGAAGTTGTGATCGACTTCCAAAGATGAGATGAACAGGGGTGAGCAGCTCCTGAAATCTCTTGTCAATTATCATCATCTTTTTTGTTTGTACGCCTTGATACTCTTCTAAACAATGACTAAAGAGCAGAGTAAATGATCCTTTTTTGTGATGTGAGTCATGGTCAAATTCCCTCTTAAATTTCATGCATTGTAGTTACATCATCTCACCATTAGGGCATTTACATTGACCTTGAGTAAGAAGACTGAGGGGCCCTTTTACAAATGCACGCTGAAAAATGGCCTGTGGTAGTGTGGATGCGTGTTTTGGGCATGCACAAAATCATTTTTCAGGGCACCTGTAAAAATGCCTTTTTTAAAATTTTTGATGAAAATGGACGTGCAGTAAAATGAAAATTGCCGCGCGTCTATTTTGGGTCTGAGACCTTACCTCCAGCCATTGACCTAGCGGTAAAGATTCACACGGTAACTGGGCGGTAATGACCTACTTGTGTCAAATACCACTTGGCGCGTGCCCAAAAATAATTTTTCAGACACATGTATCGGATGCGTGCCAAAAATGAAATTACCGCAAGAGCCATGTGGTAGCTGGACAGTACCTCCATTTTGACGCGTGTCGGGCACGCGTAGACGCTTACATGGCTTAGTAAAAGGGAACTTGAGTTAGGCTCTGGAGAGCAGCACACAAGATTGCCATCTGTACACGGCAGAAAGAATTGATATTTCATATCCTGCATTGTACATACAAGTACCCATTCTGCTCTACAAGGTTTGTTGGTTTCATTTCTGAGCATTGGCACTGGCATGGGCAAGATGTGCTGGCAATATAAATTCAAGATTCAGTTTACCACATGTCATTTTGTAAACCACAGCTATGTGGTTCACAAAATATATAAAATCAATTAAAATAACACAAGATTTCTGGTGCTTGATTTAATGTGAAGTAGTTGCAGTTAGTGGGATGCCAATAGATCAACCCCATCAATCTTATAAGTTGCTAGTTTCAACTTAGAAAACTTTAGTGCACTTAATACATGTGGCCAAAATCGTTATAGTTTATTTCTGGAAAACCAAGCCCTGCATCAGAAAGTAGCAGAGGTGGCGAGGCATTTTCGATATGACATCTAAATTCAACTTTGGATGATCTGCAGAAAATGTTCAAAAATCCAATAGCAAACATGGCCATTTTTGAACCTGAAAACTTTTTTTTTTTTTTTCAAAAATGGCCATTTGCTAGACGTTGTTGGACCTATTTTGAAATATAAAAGTCCAAGTGAAAAACACACAAAATTAAGCCATTGGGATATAGAAGGAGCCAGCATTCTTAGTAGACTGGTCACACAGACATCCTAGCAGAGCAGTGGGGCACCCTAGGGGGCACTGCAGAGGACTTCACATAAAAGGTCCCAGGCACCTATCTCACCGTTACCTCCTTATATTGTATGGTGAGCCCTCCAAAACCCATCAAAAACTTACCATACCCAACTGGACACCACTACAGTAGCCCTTATTCCTGCAAGTGTCACCTATATGTGGGCACATTAGGTTTTTTGGTGGTTTGGAAGGGCTCACACTTTCCACCAAAAGTGTAACAGTTAGAGTGGGTCATGTGCCTGGGTCCCCTTCTCTACAGTGCACTGCTCTGACCATGAGGCTACTCCTGGAACCTACTTTCCTCTCTAATAGGATTGGCCATAAGAACTGAAGCTGTCATAGAGCCTGGTGTGTACTGTTTTCTTAAAAATATATTTGGGGGGTGGGAGGGGGTCAGTGACTACTGGGGCAGTAAGAGGGGGGTCATACCTTAATCCCTCAAGTGGTCATTTTGGTAATTTGGAGTACCTTTTTGTGACTTAATTGTTATTAAAACAGATCTAGCCCAAAATGTCTAGGTTTTAGCCCTGAACATTTTCACGTTGTTCCATTATGGCAGAAAAATGCCCAGATTTCATCTCCAACATGCCCCAGACAATTTCTCTTGTGATTTGGCACCCCATCCTAATAGCCCTGAAGAAATAGTCCCAACAAAATAGCCTCGTAGTAAAATAGCCCTTGACAAAATGGCCCTAGGCAAAATAGCCTAGACCAGTGGTTCCCAAACCTTATCCTGGAGGCACCACAGCAAGCCAGGTTTTTGGGATATCCACAATGAATAATCATGAGAGAGATTTGCATACAGTGGAGGACGTGCTTGCGAATCTCTCTCATGAATATTCATTGTGGATATCCCGAAAACCTGACTGGCTGGGGTGCCTCCAGGACCAGGTTTGGGAACCACTGGCCTAGGCAAAATGGCCCCTCCCATAAAATAACTCTTGACAAAATAGCCCACTTAAAAAATTACTTAAATTGTATCAGCCAAGCCACAATATGTGGTATCAATGCAAAACATATTAGAATATAAAAAAGCGACTTCTCTTCATAAAACCAATCAAAGAAACAAACAGAAACATATATATGTTAAATTTAAGAAGTAATAATAAATAATAGGCCATCAGAAAAAAGTTACAAAGTCGTTGCCAAGTTGTGCAAACATTGCTGCTAAGCAACTCTTTTCCAAAATCTTTTAAAAGAAAAATAGGCTTAATATAAAATGGAACAATAGCCACAGCTACAAGAATATATATAAAAGATATGTATTCTTAACAAATTGCACTCCTTCTGAGAAACATGTGATGTAACTCTACATCCGAGCCTGCAATAGATGCTATCAACACCTTACTAGCTTAAAAATGTATATGCCTGACAAAATGCTCCTAAGTTCTTAAAAATGGCAATAGTAAAAGTTAAAAAAGGGGAAATCTCACACAAGTGAAAACTAACGTTATTAAAAAAGCATAATACCTTATATAAATAATACAAGCTAATGTTCTATATCTGAAAAGGCCCAACACATTGAACAGATTGTGGTATAATCGAGAGAGATCAGTACAGCTTAAGGATCTCTAACAGTAAAATTATGTTTCTTTTTAAAAGAACAAATAATAGTACAACTGTAAACAGCCAAAAAAATATACAAACCTGCTTATTTTCGAACAAGAAGGCCTGCCATCTTCCGACACAAATCGGGAGATGGCCGGCCATCTCCTAAACCCGGCCAAATCGGTATAATCAAAAACCAATTTTGGCCGGCTTCAACTGCTTTTCATCGCGGAGCAGGCCAAACTGTCCTGGCATGTGAGGGGACCAGTGCACTACAAATGCTGGCTCCTCCCATGACCAAATGCCTTGGATTTGGCCGGGTTTGAGATGGCCACCATTAGTTTCCATTATCGCTGAAAAACAATGCCGGCCATCTCTAAAGCCGGCCCAAATATTGAGATTTGGCTGTCTCCGACCGTATTATCAAAACGAAAGATGGCCGGCCATCTTGTTTCGATAATACGGTCGGGACACTGCTTTACGGGGCCGGCCTTGAAGATGGCTGCCCTTATAGATGGCCGGCCCCGTTCGATTATTCCCCTCAAAGGTACTCACCATTAACGCTGCGATTGCAAACATACATTGGGAGTGGAGCACCGCTATACTAATTTTAAAAAAAATGGTGCGTTTGAGCAGTGCATTTAAACTGAACCATGTAAATGCCAATGGCTCAGTATACTAAACAACTGGTGACAGCTAGTAATGGGTAAGTGAGGATTGCCTGATTGGGCTATTTTGTCATGGGGGGGGGGCTAATATGTCGGGTTGTTTTGTTGGGGGCTAATAAGTTGGTGGCCATAATGTGGGGAGGTCGTATTGTCAGAAACTATTATGTAGGGGGCTTTTTTGTTAGGATTTTTTTTGTTGGAGCTATTTCGACTAAGTACCTTGTGATTTGGCTGCACTTCATAAGTACATAAGTATATAAGTATTGCCACACTGAGACAGACCAAAGACCCATCAAGCCCAGCATCTTGTTTCCAACAGTGGTCAATCCAGGTCAGAAATACCTGGCAAAATCCCCCCAAACTTCAATATATTTTATGCTGCTTACCAAGAAATAAGCAGTGGATTTTCCCCAATTCATTTTAATAATGGTCTATGGACTCTTCCTTTAGAAAGCAGTCCAAACCTTTTTTAAACCCCACTAAGCTAACTGCTTTTACCACATTCTCTGCCAACGAGTTTAATTACACGTTGAGTGAAGAAAAATTTTCTCTGATTCGTTTTAAATTTACTACTTTGTAACTTCATTGCATGCCCCTTAGTCCTAGTATTTTTGGAAAGAGTAAACAAACGATTCACGTCTACTTGTTCCAACTCCACTCAGTATTTTATAGACTTTTATCATATCTCCCCTCAGCCGTCTTTTCTCCAGGCTGAAGAGATCTTGCCGCTTCAGCCTTTCCTTATAGGGAACTCATCCATTCCCTTTATCATTTTCATCGCCCTTTTCTGTACCTTTTGTAATTCCACTGTCTATATTTTGAGATGTGGCGACCAGAATTGAACACAATATTCGAGGTGCGGTTGCATCATGGACCAATACAAAGCCATTATAACTTTCTCATTTTTGTTTTCCATTCCTTTCCTAATAATACTTAACATTCTATTTGCTTTCTTAGCCGCCGCAGCACACTGAGCAGAAGGTTTCAACATATCATCAATGACGACGCCTAGATCCATTTCTTGGTCGGTGACTCCTAATGTGGAGTCTTGCATTATGCAGCTATAATTTGGGTTCCTCTTTCCCACATGCATCACTTTGCACTTGCTCACATTAAACGTCATCTGCCATTTAGACGCCCAGTCTCCCAGTCTCGTAAGGTCCTCTTGTAATTTTTCACAATCCTCTCACGATTTAACAACTTTGAATAACTTTGTGTCATCAACAAATTTAATTACCTCAGTAGTTACTCCCATCTCTAGATCATTTATAAATATGTTAAAAAGCAGTGATCCCAGCACAGACCCCTGGGGAACCCCACTATCTACCCTTCTCCATTGAGAATACTGACCATTTAACCCTACTCTCTGTTTCTATCTTTAACCAGGTTTTAATTCACAATAGGACACTACCTCCCATCCCATGACTCTCCAATTTCTCCTGGAGTATTTCATGAGGTACTTTGTCAAACTGTATAGAAAAACATCAGAAAAATGGGTTTCAAAAATAGCAATTTGGAAGTTTTTTTTTTGAAAAAACGTCTGATTGCCACTTTGTGCTGCTTTTTGGACATTTTTGCTGTTTCAGAAATGAGCCCCTTAGTATCTTAGTTTTTTAAAAAGTAATTACACTACAATCATCTTTAAAACTAGCTTCTACACTCACTGATTTTCCCGATTTTAAAAATGTACAGCTTTCTAAAAGTTCTGCATTATGTAGCTCTGTATTGTCCTTCAACCTACCTTTCTACTTCACAATAGCCGAAGAAGTAAAATCATTGAAAGCAACTATAGCATCTCATGACCTTCTCCTCTCTTGCTTTGAGCTCTTTGATTCCATTTTGATCCTCTGTCTTCACTCTGTGATCACTACTAGTTTGGTATAATGTTTTGAAGCAGGGCTAAGGGACAGTGGATATCAGCCTACATTCACCTGAAGATTAAAGATCCTAGTCTAGGGTACTCTCTTAAATCTGGAATGAACTGCCTAAAAGGCTCCGCTTAACACAAGGCTATCTACACTTCAGGAAGCAGGTAAAAGTCTGGCTCTTCAACCAGCCAGCTTATAATCGAAAGTGATCGCCAGCCATCTTCCGACACAAATCGGTAGATGGCCGGCGATTTCTTAAAAGTGGCCAAATCGGTATAATCAAAAGCGGCATTTTTGACAGCATCGCCACTTTCCTGTTGCTTCGCCGGCGAAAATTCAAGGGGGCGTGTTGTAGATTAGCGAAGGTGGGACATGGGCGGGCATGGGCGTGTCTACCAGATGGCCGGCTTTCGCCGATAATGGAAACAAAAAGCGGCGTTAAGCAGTATTTCGCCGGCTTTACTTGGCCCTTTTATTTTCACAACCAAGCCTCAAAAAGGTGCCCCAACTGATCAGATGACCACTGGAGGGAATGGGGGATGACCTCCCCATACTCCCCCAGTGGTCACTAACCCCCTTCCATACTAAAAAAATAAAACTAAAACCCTTTTTTGCCAGCCTGTATGCCAGCCTCAAATGCCGTACCCACCTCCATGACAGCAGAATATGTTGTATCCTCCGACAGCCTTTCCCTGGTTGCGATGTGGCTCTCGGGTGAGTGTGACACCTTTTCTGTTAGGTGCCCTGCAGTGTCACATTAGCAATACATTGTGGTGGGTGTAGGGTACTGGGCTCTACTCCCATGGTGCTTTTCCCCCCTGCTAACTGGGTCAGAGTGTGCCCTGTTTTGTTTCCTGTTGTAGTCCATGCGGTAGTGGCCATTTTTGTAAGCCAGTTTTAGTTCCCTTTCCTGTGTTACCACGTTAGAGAATGTAGTTCTTACCTTGAATGGTGCTGAAAGAGGGCATTGTACACCATTGTGCCAGCTCTGATCTACTGTTAATCTTAGTACCAGGGAACTCTTTGCCAGTGGGGCACAACCTCTGATCTGCAGTTAACTGTGAGTAAACGTGATTATTTCAAGAAAGGACTTTTTCAGAGAGATTAGTCTTCCGGTGTGAACTGGTGTGCCAAAGTTATACAGCAGCAATAAGTCCTAGAGGCTGTATGCAGGTCCCTGGAACAATTTTAGTGGGTGCAGTACATTTGTGGGTAGTGGGTTTGGGGGGCTCAGCTCCCAAAGTAAGGGAGCTATGCACGTGGGAGCTTTTCTGAAGTCCACAGCCAGGTGGATATTTGGTAAAACACGATTCAAAAGTGCCAAACCCCTCCAAGAAAAACTGCATTGGCTCCCAATCAAAGAACGTATTACTTTCAAAATCTGCACCCTGGTCCACAAAATTATCTATGGCGTAGTCCCAGGCTACATGACAGATCTCATAGATCTACCAACCAGAAACACAACCAGATCATCACGAACATACCTAAACCTCCACTACCCAAACTGCAAAGGACTCAAATACAAAGCAACCTACAAATCCAGCTTCTCCTATATAAGCACACAACTATGGAACTCACTGCCAAAAGCTGTGAAAACAACCCACGACCATCTAAACTTCAGGAAATCACTAAAAACCAACCTGTTCAAAAAGGCATACCCTACTGACCCAACATAAATGCCTACACTCTGCAACACAGCAAAACCAAAGCTCGTAATGGACACCACATAACCTCTCCTCTCTTCGATCCCCATTGTGCCTGAACCTTAATCAACCACAACATCAACATGTATTTGTTTCCCTACCGGACTTGGCGAACGCCTTTATGGTACTGTGTAAGCCACATTGAGCCTGCAAATAGGTGGGAAAATGTGACATACAAATGTAATAAATAAATAAATATGGCCCAGTATTAAATTTCTAGGTTTGCTGCCAACTGTGGGAGGCAGCCCCACTAACTCCCACCATCTCAGCCCCTTATATTTTACTCTAGTTGTATTTTTGGACTGCTTTTCTTTTAATTTTGCTGTGAAAAGAAAAACATTGTTATTCATGAAAAAAATTGATATTATTACTTTTTTCCTTAAACAAGAGGTGCTGAACAGCAGATTTGTCAGAATTCAGACCAGTAGCATGATTGGTTTGTTCTGCCTGTCAATCAGACTGTGAACCAGCTGTGACTCGTAAGAGAGAATTGCCATTAATTGGAGAAGTGATAAGTTACAAAATCGGTGAATTTCAGCATTAAGCACCTTATACAGCATGAATTTGTTATGAATAAATAGGTGTAGCATTAGGCAGTAGAATGCCATTTTTATCTCATGACAAACTGATGAGGTGCTGCATAAGTCATCCGGTGCTCTATTTATGACTCTTGCTCTGTTCCTTATTTGTGAGCATTAAGGGTAGATTTATATTCCAGGGCTAAGGGGCAATAGATTCTGCGTAGTATGGCTAGCTTGAGTGCTCCACTTGTTTTACTGCCCTTTTTCTTTGCAGATTGAAAAGGAAGTAGCTGCTAGACCATGGTTGAACAACTTGGCAGCCTTTCAAATGGACAATTTCATTGTACAGGAATTTGAAAAATGTATTTAACTTAAAGTATTGATGTCATCACACCATTATATCCTAAGAGAATCATGTTATATTATTTGCCAAAAGCTAGAAAATGTACATAGATTTGCAACAATGGAATAACAGATATGCACGAATTTTTGAAAGCTAGCTTGTGAGCTAGTTTGTTGAAACAGTCATATTTGTAGGATTATTAATGTGGTTCACAAACCCTTTTGTGCTTAGGATCGTTGTCCTTCTAACCTTCTGAAAGGTGAATCTTCTCTCCAGTCCCAGGTTTATAGAAGTTGGAACAAGTTTTCTCCAGTCTTCTCCAAGGACTCTATAATTCTTTGAAAGTAATCTTAGTCATCATAGTGACCTTCCTCAGAAGTTTCCTTAATCTCTAGCTGCTGACTTTGAAGGAATGGCTTGATGTAGGTAGGGTCTTGGTAGTGTCAAACTATTTCTGCTTTACAGAGAAGGATATGACAGTTCCCCAAGGGATATTCAAATATATTGAAATGTTATTATAGTTGAGTCATAATCTTTGAATCACTTTATCTTAGACTTCTTTCAACAACTCCATGTTGGTCCAAATTAGACCTTTACTTTAAATTCAATTCATACAACAGAAGCAGCATGATTCTTCAAGAGTATTCAAATCAGCCTAGTCACTGAAATTGAATATAAATGGGATCTATTTAACTTAGGGGCCCTTTTACTAAGTTTCCCACATGCCGAGGCCACTTTTAGCATGGCTGTAAAATGGCCACATTTTCTGTATACTTCATTAATAGCCATGTGCTAATTTCCCAATTAGCACATGGCCATTAGTGCGTGAGACCACACAGAGCCAAATAAAAAACAATCTAACACTAGGAGTCACTGGCTAGTATAGGCTTACTCAGCAAGTCTAGCAGGAAATGTAGCAGGATGGATTACACCTGCTATGTTAGATGGTATGATCCTACTGCCAGGAGCATATTGGGATAGTAAGTGTTTCAGATGTTCTGTTTCTGTGTATCTACATTAGCTATAGGTGCTCATTTCTCAAAGCACATAGACATAAAGTTATATAGTAGGATATATAACTTTGGAAGTATATGTGATTTGAAAATGTGCCTCATAATGGAACTGCTAATGACCTGATTTTCATGATTTTTCAGCTTATTAGCATTTTTTGTAAGATTTCCATAAATGGGTTCATAAGTGAAAAATGGTGTGTTGCAAAACCACCTTATTCATAAACACAAGTATGTCTGCTGTTTGGCATTTTTGCATTCACTATCCTTTGCTAATCGGCACATCGGCCTTAAAGTTTTATTTTCAGCATAAACTGATAAATAGCACTTCAACAGAAAGCCAGAGGACTGACAATTTTGTCAGCACAAATGCTGAATTTTATAAGGGGTTCTTTTACTAAGTTGTGGGGTTTACAGCACTTTAGGCAGTAGCACAAGCCCACACTACTGTCTCCTGTACTAAAAAAGCAGCCATTGAGGTAAAAGTCCTGCATTAGCTGCCTAACACAGGAGCGGGTGGCATCTGGGTGTGACATGGGCAGGTAGAGGTGTGGCCAGCTGAAATAGCTAGTGCACGGTGGGTATCATGTGCTAGCTATTACAACCGCCGATAGTGCAGCTGAAGTTATCACCAAGAACAGCTATACTACCGGCAGTCTGGTAGCACAGTGTGCCATCACCCAAACCACCTAGGGGTCATCCTTCCATATACAAAATAAATCTACCATTTGGTCTTTCAGCTATGCTCCCTGAAAAGAGATTTCAGCCTAGGAAATGTTCTTCAATGTGTACATTTCCTTCTTTGCAGTTAACAAAGCGAATAATAACAGTCATCTACTACTACTACTGCTCAATGTGACTGACATCTGGTGTACAGTCCAATATTATAGAATAGTACTTTGCTGTCTTAATTTCAGATAAGATCTTCTCAGTAATGACCTTGCCCAAACGTGTAATAATTTCATTTTGTATGCCCTTGCTCAAATAATGGATTTTGGATTCCTGTTTTATAGCCCTCCTTATATGTGCTGCCATGACAGAATCAAACTTTCCAAACAGTTCAACCAGTTTAAGAAATTTGCCGTTATTTCTTTCAAAAAGTTCATCAGATGAGCCTCGTAGAGCCAGACATTGAGATCCAAGAAATTTGATTATTTCGATGAGCCTTTCAATTACATGTGACCAATGTTTTTTTCTAGCTCATACAGCCTTTGATGCTGTGAATCAAGTGTAGTTTTGTTTTTGAGATCCTTTCTGAAGTCGATCCACATTTTTGAATGTTTCATATGAGCTAGACTTGTTTCATGTGTATGCAGTGCTTTGGATACACTCCTCCAGTTGTTGTAGCCAGTCGATAAAAAACTACTGGATGATTCACTTGGATCTGTTGGTGAAAACAGTTTGCAGCAGAAACAGAACACGTGATCTGTGGAAACTGAGTACAGTAACCATGGTCTTGGCAGTTGCCCACCATTTTCCATTTTTCGGTTGTAGTATATATCGCTGAACTTGTGTCCACTACAGTTTGCGGGATACAAAATGCCTTTCTTTTGAAGGTCCTGATTCTGAGAGAATAATTCTTATTTTGTCAGTGAGTTTTGGCCATTTTGCTGGATCAGATAGCTCAACTGCCAATGAATCTGAAGTTGATGAAGCTAATGATGACTCTGGCATAAGCTGTTCTTCCTCAAAGGTATCTAAAGTGCATGGCGGCCCACTGTGCTTTTCCACGTGGCTCCTTTCAAACAATCATCATCATCATCAGTGAGAGTAAATGAACTGGAAACTTCTGATTGTTGGTTGGCAATGACTTTCTTCGATGGGCTTGCTCCAGAGGTACTTGCACCTGGTTGGGGGTCTTCCTCCTCCTCCTCCTGAGAATGCTCACCAGTCACTTTTAATCATTTCATAAAACTATATAGTGCTCCTGCTTGCCTCTGGATGGCTTCTTCTTTTGCTGCTTTTCTTTTTCTGTTTTGGCAAGCCTGGCATTTTCTTTTTAGGGAAGGAGTGAGACAGGAGAGGTAGGGGTGAGAGGAGAAGATGGAAAGTTGATATGTACTGGTAAGTGAAACATAGGTGGTGGACTGAAGAGTGAGAAGATAAAATCTGAGGTGAGAGACCGAAAACGGAGAAAGAGGAAATGTGTCCGAGACGACAGATATAGTGAGGGAATAAAAGAAGATAAGAAGGAAATGGAGAAAGGACAAATGGACCACACCCACTGGAAAGACAGCAGAAGACAGACAGAAAAACAGAAAAGAAACTGGGACCAACATGCTTGAAAAAAATAAAATACCCAGACAAAAAATGTAGAAAAAAGTATTTTATTTTGAATTTATTTGGTGGAATATGTTAGCTTTGCATAGTTTGTGTGAACTATGAACACTCAGAGAAAAGCTCTCGACGACTTTTATACTAAAAAAACCCAACAACAAAAAACATTGTGTCTACTTCCCCCCATTCTGTGTCCATTGCCTTCTGTAACCCCCCACCTCCTCCTATCCATCGATTGCCTTCTGTAACCCCCCCACCTCCTCCTGCCCATCGATTGCCTTCTGTAACCCCTTCACCTCCTCCTGTGCATTGTTGATTGCCTTCTATAACCCCCCCCCCTCCTCTCCTCCCAGCCTGAAGATATTTTTAGCCGAAAAGTACACAAAACAGTTCCACAGAGGAGGAACCCTACCAATTTGCATCCCCAGCCCGAGCCCACACACAAAAGCACCACGGTCCTCCCTTACCCCACACTGCTGGCGTCGTTGTCAGTCACCTAGTGGTTAGTGCAGCAGACTTTGATCCTGGAGAACTGGGTTCAATTCCCACTGCAGTTACTTGTGACTGTGGGCAAATCACTTAACCCTCCATTGCCCCTGGTACAAAATAAGTACCTGTATATATGTAAACCACTTTGAATGTAGTTGCAAAATACCACAGAAAGGCAGTATATCAAGTCCCATTTCCCTTTCCCCCTTCCCTTTAAACTACTTGCCCACAGAATACCACACCTTGATAACACACCAACTACAGAACAAGGGATCACAAGTCAGAAATATAAAAATAAACATTGAATTGGGAACCCCAAGAATTAAAACTAGGCATGTTCCATAACATGGGAGAAATGAAAACACAAATGTATTTTTTCTTTTACTGAAAACAAAAATTACAAAAGACATCTGTGATGCACATTTCCCAAAGCTAACATATTCCACCAAATAAATTCAAAATAAAATACTTTTTTCTACCTTTTTTGTCTGGGTATTTTATTTTTTTCAAGCATGTTGGTCCCAGTTTCTTTTCTGTTTTTCTGTCTGTCTTCTGCTGTCTTTCCAGTGGGTGTGGTCCATTTGTCCTTTCTCCATTTCCTTCTTATCTTCTTTTATTCCCTCACTATATCTGTCTCTGACACATTTCCTCTTTCTCCGTTTTCGGTCTCTCACCTCAGATTTTATCTTCTCACTCTTCAGTCCACCACCTATATTTCACTTACCAGTACATATCAACTTTCCATCTTCTCCTCTCACCCCTACCTCTCCTGTCTCACTCCTTCCCTAGCCTCATATTCCCTTCTTTTTCACCCGCTCCCCATTATACAATTCTACCCTCTGTACTTGCATCCTCCTCTCACACATCTCTCCCTCCCCGAGTCCAGCACCCTCTGTTCCCCTCTCTCTCTCTGCTGCTGCCATCAATCCTCCTCCCCAAATCCAGCACCCTCTGTTTCCCCTTTCTCCCTCCACTGCCATCAATCGCCCTCCCCGAGTCCAGCACCCTCTGTTTCCCCTCTCTCTCTCTGCTGCTGCCATCAATCCTCCTCCCCAAATCCAGCAGCCTCTGTTTCCCCTTTCTCCCTCCACTGCCATCAATCGCCCTCCCCGAGTCCAGCACCCTCTGTTTCCCCTTTCTCCCTCCACTGCCATCAATCCCCCTCCCCGAGTCCAGCACCCTCTGTTTCCCCTCTCTCTCTCCGCTGCTGCCATCAATCGCCCTCCCCGAGTCCAGCACCCTCTGTTTCCCCTCTCTCTCTCTGCTGCTGCCATCAATCCTCCTCCCCAAATCCAGCACCCTCTGTTTCCCCTTTCTCCCTCCACTGCCATCAATCCCCCTCCCCGAATCCAGCACCCTCTGTTTCCCCTTTCTCCCTCCACTGCCATCAATCGCCCTCCCCGAGTCCAGCACCCTCTGTTTCCCCTCTCTCTCTCTCTCTGCTGCTGCCATCAATCCCCCTCCCAGAGTCCAGCACCCTCTGTTTCCCCTCTCTCTCTCTGCTGCTGCCATCAATCTCCCTCCCCAAATCTAGCACCCTCTGTTTCCCCTTTCTCCCTCCACTGCCATCAATCGCCCTCCCCGAGTCCAGCACCCTCTGTTTCCCCTCTCTCTCTCCGCTGCTGCCATCAATCCCCCTCCCCAAATCTAGCACCCTCTGTTTCCCCTTTCTCCCTCCACTGCCATCAATCGCCCTCCCCGAGTCCAGCACCCTCTGTTTCCCCTCTCTCTCTCCGCTGCTGCCATTAATCCCCCTCCCCAAATCTAGCACCCTCTGTTTCCCCTTTCTCCCTCCACTGCCATCAATCGCCCTCCCCGAGTCCAGCACCCTCTGTTTCCCCTTTCTCCCTCCACTGCCATCAATCCCCCTCCCCGAGTCCAGCACCCTCTGTTTCCCCTCTCTCTCTTCGCTGCTGCCATCAATCCCCCTCCCCAAATCCAGCACCCTCTGTTTCCCCTTTCTCCCTCCACTGCCATCCATCACACTCCCCGAGTCCAGCACTCTCTGTTTCCCCTCTCTCTCTCTGCTGCTGCCATCAATCCCCCTCCCCAAATCCAGCACCCTCTGTTTCCCCTTTCTCCCTCCACTGCCATCAATCGCCCTCCCCGAGTCCTGCACTGTGTTTCCCCTCTCTCTCTCCGCTGCTGCCATTAATCCCCCTCCCCAAATCTAGCACCCTCTGTTTCCCCTTTCTCCCTCCACTGCCATCAATCCCCCTCCCCAAATCTAGCACCCTCTGTTTCCCCTTTCTCCCTCCACTGCCATCAATCGCCCTCCCCGAGTCCAGCACCCTCTGTTTCCCCTTTCTCCCTCCACTGCCATCCATCACACTCCCCAAGTCCAGCACCCTCTGTTTCCCCTCTCTCTCTCTGCTGCTGCCATCAATCCCCCTCCCCAAATCCAGCACCCTCTGTTTCCCCTTTCTCCCTCCACTGCCATCAATCGCCCTCCCCGAGTCCAGCACCCTCTGTTTCCCCTCTCTCTCTCCGCTGCTGTCATCAATCCCCCTCCCCGAATCCAGCACCCTCTGTTCCCTTCTCTCTCTCGTCATTGCCGCCACCGCCGCCGCCACCCCCGAAACCTTCAAGCCTGTTCTGTTTAGCTGTCCTGTCCTACAGCGATAACACTCTGCAGCCTGAGCCGGTGTCGGATCCGCGCCTCAACACAAGTACTTCCTGTTTACGCAAGGGTGGAGCAAGGAAGGATCCAACACCGTCTGAAACAAGGCAGCGTGTTATTGCTGCAGGGGCTGACCAGTGCTAAACAAAGTAGGCTTGACAGTCCGGGAGGGGAGGTGGGAGAACAGAAAGTGGTGTTGGGGACATGGTGAGGTGGGAAGAGAAGGAAAGGGAGGGGAGGGGAGAAAGTTACTGAAAATTTAAAAAAAAAATCCTTGCTGCAGTGTGCCAGCCATGCCGGTAACTGCATAGGTGCCATATTTTAAAAAAATCCATTTGGGAGAGCGACCGCTCCCCCTGCGCCCCCTAACTACGCCACTGTTCTCCCCATCATCTGGATGTGGTAGCTGCTGCTCTTTCTGCTGCTGATTTTCTTCTGTAGTCAGAATCAAGTGCAGACTGGCTTGTGAGAGTTTTAAAATGTATATATATTGAATTGGGGGGTGGGGGGCATTGCACATGGCTTGCCTAGTGCCCATGAAAGTGTTCATCCTGCCCTATAAAAGTCTTCATGGGATATTGAGGTTAATATTTTCAGACTTGTCATAATGTACCATATGAGCAAAGTCCAGGGTAAAAGAAATAGAATGGGCTTGAAGAAGTAGCAATATACAAGATAAATTCAGAAATAAACTTGACTAACGCATAAAAACAAAGAAAACTATCACTTTTCGATTATTTGGCTGTTGTCGCTGACTATATATTTGTAAACAGAAAATATCAACAGCATGGAAGACAAATAGCATGTTAGTAAAAAAAAGACTTTCGTAGTTAAACTGATTTTTCATTGAAAAAAGGAATGACAGGTCCTTTAAAGAGAAATATATTTCATCTCTTTGTTAACATGAATGTCAGAGAGAGTCAGAAACTTGTTTTATAATCTGGATTGAAACAGCCAGTGTTTGTTATTTTGCATACTTTTCAGGAACATAATATTCTATTTATAGTGTAAATGATGATGTGGTAAAGCGTATATATATAATTTTGGGGAACTACATTAACCTGTACTGTATAATATTTAAGGACATGTGCTCAGAACCTGTTCTCAGGTATAAATAAAGTTTATTTAAAATACAGGTAATGCAATGATTTTAGAAGGCAGTTTAGGAATTTTTACACAAGGGAAATGTGCCACAAGATAAATATTGTTATCAAGGCAGAATTATTAAATATGGTGGATTAATAGTAACTCACTCTGATGGAGGCTCATGTATTTTTATGTTGCTGGCTGTAGTGGTGAAGGAGGTCTTTTCTCTTAGCTGGATGGTGGATTCTTTGTTGGTGAAAGAAGCCTTGTTGATTGAGGCTCAGATGTAGTCTTTCTGCTGCTGACTGGAGTGATGAAGGAGCTTTGATGGTGATCCTTGCTGGTACAGAAGTCTTTTTGCAGATTTGTTAATAGTGGAACCTGGAGGAAATCTTATCTGGGGGGGGGGAGGGTGTGTGTGCATAGGCGGTCGGTGGCCCAACTGTTTGGGGATGCAAAAGGGGGCGGGGTTAGGGGTGGGGCCAGGGGCGGAGCTTATATCCATAATTGTCTGACAACACACAGAAAAAAAATAAAATAGTCACAATTAAAACCTTTTATTAAATTTAGATATTAGATATGTCTCATATGTCAAAGAATAAAGTGGTTGTTCAAAGCATATACTAACCACAATCGCTCAACTGCAAAACACTATGCACAAATTTGTGCAAAAACACACTCAGAACCTTACTGTACCATAAATATTACACTGGGCAGAACCTAATACACCAACATACCAACTATACAGAAAATACAGACCATCAACAATATGAAACAAGGGATCATATGTTTGTGCAGCGCTGCATATGCTTTGTAGCGCTATAGAAATGCTAAATAGTAGTAGTAGTATCATAATATCACAATTCTCATATAGAGGCACAAAACACCCTTTTAGGGTGGATAGTGTTCACAATGAGCTCCTTTCATTAACGACCATATGTAGATTCTTCAAAAGGTAGTGTGTCATGATTTAGGCTCTACACCCTTTCTGATGTTTTGGTGCCACCTCAGTAAGGCCAGCACACAATCTCTCCAGTGCAAAACACTATACACAAATTTGTGCAAAACACACTCATAACCTTACCAAACCATAACAGCACTAATTCCAATGACAGGACGAGCTACAACCTTATGTGTGGAAAGGAAGCACTATAATTACACTATAAAACCAGTACACAACCAAGTGAAACAAAAACAAAACAAAAAGGGCTGCAAATACTACACATTAGCAGAATAATGCATCTTGATCACACATGAAAAACACATGACACAACAGATATGAAGGCAAAATACTGAACTCATCCTCTGTGGCCTCCCTTTACTCCTACCCTCTCTTCTCCCAACCTACCTCTCCCTTTCCCTCCTCCTCCAGCCAACCTCTCCCCTTCCTCTTCTCTCCTCCAGTCTGCCTCTCCCCTTCCTCATCCTTTTTTCCTCTACCTGCCTCCCTTCTGCCTTCCTATCCCAACCTGCGTCTCCCCAAACTCTCCCAGCCTGCTTCTTCCCTTCCTCATCCTTTCTGTCCTCCTCCAGCCTTCCTCTCCCCTTTATCACCCTACTACTACTACTACTATTTAGCATTTTTATACCCTCTCCCAGCCTGTCTCTCCCCTTCCTCTCCAGCCTGCCTTCCCCCCCTCTTCCTCGTCCTATTCCTTTCTGAGCGTCTTCTACTCCCTCCCTCCCCAGCCCCTACTCCCAAGTCCTTACCCTTCTCATTCCCCTCACCGGGCCTGCGTCAAGTATTTTACATCATACAGCCTTCCTTTGTGCCCCACCTACTTCTGGGCGTCACATCACCTTGTCCCTTTCCGATTGGCTGGTTTCTGTGGGCCGTCGCTTCTGATTGGTTGTAGTGCGCTGATGTGCCCCAGGAAATGAAAGAGTTTGACAGAGCCGGAAAGGGTCTTGCTTGGGTTCCCGTGTCAATTCCACGGGTATCCAGGAGGTGGAACGGAACTCTGCCTGGGGCCGTTAGACGCTCTTGCCAATGCCCAAAACTGCAGCGCAGAAACCAGAGCCAGGTGGGAAAGCGGCCCTGTGGTCTGACCTGCACGTCACCCATCCACGAGCCCCCCCCCCCCCCCCACAGCTGCTCCTCAGCACCATCCGGTCCCCGAACTGACCTCACCTGGATCTGACCCCGTATCTTGCTGCGGGAGCCAGGTAGCACCTCGGGCACGGTAATGCAGTTCGCCGAGTTGCTGCTGTGGTGCGTGCATCATGCTCCGGATACCGGGGAGGCAATGTAGGCTTATCAGGTCGGCTTGCAGCTGGGGAGGCTTAGCCTCCCCAAGCCTCTTATACCGGGCGCCTATGTGTGTGTGTGTGTGGCATCCAGCAAGGCACAGAGATTCAGTGAAAGTTCAGAGTTAGGTGCAAGTCCAGAGAGAAGAGAGGTAAAGGAAAAGAAGATGGCAGACTGAGAGTGTTCCAGTTTTTTTATAATTTCTTGTTGGGTCATAGGCTGAAGTCAGGTGAGGTGTATTGGTCCAATGAAAACTCAGGGAAAGGTGAAGCTGGTTCTTTCTGGTTTTTGAAATGGAGCATGATAGCTGGTCATATGTTTCCTGGCTGTCTATCTGCTGGTACTTGACAAGATTAGGTGGGTAATTGTCTGTGAGTTTCAGGTAGATGGGCTTTCCAATATCTGTGATTATAAAGTTAAGTGAGTCATTGTGAGTTTCAGGCAGATAGGCTGTCTCTTGTTATCAAGTCTTTTTGATTGCTGTCAATATGCAAACTCTGTTCTTTGGAGATGTGGTGATTACGTTTTAGTACCCACCCAGCCAGTTCTATTGTTACAAGCTATCAGTGGTCTTCAGGGGGAGGGTGGAGGTCAGATCTGTTTTTCTGATCTGTTTCTGTTACAAAACTTTCTTATATGTCATATCATGCTACAATAGTTGCTCTTAATAACTGACAATCGTATGTAGTCTTTCCAACTTCTGTTATCATCTTCACCATCTCCACAGCATTTAGGCTCCTATTTGCTAAGCTGCATTAGCTATTTAACGTGGGACTTAGTGCACACTAACACTTGGCAAGGCATCACATTAACAGCATATTGGCCCTGATTATATATGGTAACTAACGTTGAATGTGCAAATTTGGCAGTGCGGCCAAATTGCGTGTGCAACACAATTGATTAACAAGCCAATCAGCACCAATAATTGGCCAATAACAAGCAATTATCGGTACTAATTGGCACTAATTAGAATTTACACATTCAACTTTCTAAACTTGTTCTGTAAAGTGGTGCGTGTAGATTCTAATGCGCAGATCTCAAAAGTGGTTGTAGCCATGGGCGGATCATGGGCATTCCTAAAAACATATTGCACACTGTCATAGAATATATCCGATTCACGCTTATGTTAGATGCGAGCATTTACACCAGGTTTTGATTGGTGTAAATGGTCATGCCTAAATTTTAATTGCAGGGATGGGTTCTATGTGTATTCTATAAATTGTGCCTAACTTTAGGCGAGGTTTTTTTTTTTTAATTATGCTCACTTCATAGAATCTGTTCTTTATTCATTCAAGAGCATTTTTCTCTTCTGGTCTCGGCTTTCAATGATACCAATTTGGATGTTTCTGTGAGAAGAACGTCCATCTTCCAATTTGTGTCGAAAGATGGGCGTCCTTCTCTTTCAAAAATTAGCCCAATAGTTTCTGTATAGGTGGTAAACCATCTTCTGGATATTTGAATACCTCCTTCAGGAATTTATAGAAAGCATTTCGAGCAGAGCTCAGTTAAAGTGTAGGGTGAAAAATCTTAAATTTAAAGATCTAGCTTCATTTTCTAGGTTCTCTGTCTTATGTTGAACTAAGTTGGCATCCTGCAGCACCTTATGCTCCACCTCTTTAACTTGGGAGAGAGCAGTTTCCATGACTTTAACTCTATTTTCCTGATGTTCCTTTTTAAGATTCAAAAATTTTAATTATAGAGGCATTTGTCATGGAGTTAGCAACAAAAGTTACACACATCTTGTGGAGGGCTTCTGCAGCTGTCGAAATGACTCTGTGGTCTCTCCTTCGGTCTCACCAGCAGCTGTAGTGGTGGTGCTCTGATCTTGGTCACACTTCCCACCACCACTGCAGTATATCCAGATAAGTTTATCCAAATAATTGTAACCATTTATATTGAGCAGTTATCTTTAACTGGACATTGGGGTGCAGAATGTCAGCTCCTTACTGTTTGTTGAAATGAGGAAAGATTTCAGTTATGGAACAATGGAATTTGCATGCTGAAGTTCTAAGAGAATTGAATCCAAAGTTTTTATATTGTTTGCTTATGAAGAAATTATTGTTATGAAGTAGTTGAAAGTCAGAAACTACATTACTTCTTCAGCAACAGATGCTGCAAGATATTCAGTGGCACTTGTCTTGATAGGAGTGACTCCTACCTGGATAAGTACTGCTCACTGGGGCCGGGGCTGCCGAGAGGCAGAGCCAGCCCAGGGGCAGAGCCTTCTGCAGCTTCTGCCCCCCCCCCCTTCTGGCCACAGCTACTGCCCCCTCCACTCGGGCCGCCGACACCACCGCCTCCCCACTCAGGCTGCTGCCAACGGCACTCTCCACCCCATTACCTTCCTGCATCTGCTCCTCTTTCGGTCTGTCATTCTCCTGCTCCTGCATGCCAGGACCTGGGTCATCATGTTAACGCAATCACCTGGGTCCTGACACACAGGAGCAGGAGAGAGATAGACCGAAGGAGCAGAACTTCATGTCTGCCTCTGGAAGCCTTGCCGGTACAGGTCCCTCCTTGGAGGCCAGGCCCATGGAATCTTGCCCCCCCCCCCCCCCCTTCTTGGCGGCCCTGACCGGGGCCAGATTCGGATTTTCAGTGGTATGATCTGGATAATGACACTGAAAGTTCTCATTGACTGCTTGGTACTTTCCAGGAGCAGAGCTGGTAATTTTCTGGATACCGCTGATATTTAGCACCTGTAGCCAGGTAACTGTCTAGACAAGTTAGGACTGGAAAATTGTCCTGGTTGTTTTTTCAGGATTGCCAGAATGAATATGAATAAGACACATTTGCTTATATTGTTTGTGTAATCAGTGTTTTCCAAACCTTGTCCTAACTAGTCACATTTTCAGGATAGTCACAATGAATATCCATGAGATAGATACTTGTATGTTATTATGGGGGACAGTTATCAACGTGGGCAACTGTTAAAACGTGTTATTTTATTGTTAATCCCAGTAAACAGGTTTTATTGTATAAAATGGGACCTGTGCTAGTAAAATAATATGTTTTAATGGAGTCCACATTGATAGCTATGCCCTTATGTTAGTATTTGCATATGTCCAATGAATATGCATGAAATACAAATCTATTCAGTCCAGACTACACTGCTGTGTCCTTTACTTAAAATAAACATGGTGGTTATAGTTATGGTTTACTTACATTTGCTAGACTGCTCTAACTGATGCGGCAGAGCAGAACAATGTGCAATTTAATAACAAAATTCAATAAAAAGGTAGGAAAAGAACTCCAATTTAGATAGGATAGTAATACATTCATACAAAGAGATGGAAGAGGAACAGTTCTGGAGACCGCACCTATGGAAAGACATAAACAGGATGGAGTCGGTCCAGAGGGCAGCTACAAAATTAGTAAGCAGTCTTGAACGCAAACATTTTAGGGACAGGCTTATGAACCTCAACCTGTATACGCTGGAAGAGAGGACTGAGAGAGGAGACATGATAGAGACGTTTAAATATCTCAAGGGCGTTTATGTACAGGAAGAGAGCCTTTTTCAAATGAAGGAGAGCTCTGGAATGAGGAAGCATATGATGAAGTTAAGAGGAAATAGGCTTAGGAGTAATCTAAGGAAGTACTATTTCACAGAAAGGGTGGTGGAGGCATGGAATGGCCTCCCGATGGAGGTTGTGGAGTCAAGGACTGTTTCAGAATTTTAAAAGGCATGCGATAAGCATGTGGGATCGCTTAGGAAAAGGAAGAGTTAGGGGTTACAGAGGATGGGCAGACTGGATGGGTCATATGGCCTTAATCTGCCGTCATGTTTCTATGTTTCTAAGGGAAAAGCAAAGATGAGGGCGGGGGTGGGTAGGAAAGGGGGGTTTAATCATTTTAAATTAAAAAAATAATTGGGAGAGCATTGATTTTAATCTTGACCCTTTTATTGCCCACCATTCATTTCTTCAGTTCACCTCAGTTGGCCTTCATAGCAATCCTTGAGCCACCCCACTAGGTTCCCCAGAATTCCACTCTAGAAAGCGAGCACCTGTAATGGAACATGGACTGTACAAATAGGGGTAGATTTAATAAGGGCACTTAAATTTAGGCATCAGGAAACAGGGCTTCTTTTACAAAGCTGTGCTACTGATTCCCAGTGCTGCACATGAGAGGAAGCCTCTTCAATTCCTATGAGCTTCTTCTCATTTGCCGAGCGGGAATCACTAGCACAGCTTTGTAAAAGAAGCCCATAGGGTGCTAAGCATGAATTCTGTAACATTTCTGTGTGGAACTGCTATTATAGAATACTGGCTTAAGTCTACGTTTTCATGCTTTATTGTAGGCGCAAGCACTTAAAGCTGCCATGACCCGCCCATGTCCGTCGTCTGCCCATGCCCCCTTTAGAGTAGTATGCTTTAAAAATTAGGCACACTGTTTATAGAACTGGGCGTAGATCAGCTAATCAAGTAACTGCTAATTTGTGCCCATTGGCACTTGATAATGCCAATTATTGATAGTTATTGCCAATTAAGCCAATTAATTTACATGCATAACTGACCCTATTCTTTAACTGCACGCTCAGTTGAACGCCTAACTTTGAGCACCATTTAATGAATTTTGGGATAAGGTAATAAGCAATAATAATAATAATAATAATAACTCAGATTAAGGCAGTAGTTCCCAAATATGATCCTGGTGGCATCCCAGCCAGCCAGGTTTTCAAGGCATCCACAATAAATATTCACGAGAGAGATTTGCATGCAGTGAAGGCAGTGCATACAAAGCTCTCTCATACAGTGGTGGAAATAAGTATTTGATCCCTTGCTGATTTTGTAAGTTTGCCCACTGACAAAGACATGAGCAGCCCATAATTGAAGGGTAGGTTATTGGTAACAGTGAGAGATAGCACATCACAAATTAAATCCGGAAAATCACATTGTGGAAAGTATATGAATTTATTTGCATTCTGCAGAGGGAAATAAGTATTTAATCCCTCTGGCAAACAAGACCTAATACTTGGTGGCAAAACCCTTGTTGGCAAGCACAGCGGTCAGACGTCTTCTGTAGTTGATGATGAGGTTTGCACACATGTCAGGAGGAATTTTGGTCCACTCCTCTTTGCAGATCATCTCTAAATCATTAAGAGTTCTGGGCTGTCGCTTGGCAACTCGCAGCTTCCACTCCCTCCATAAGTTTTCAATGGGATTAAGGTCTGGTGACTGGCTAGGCCACTCCATGACCCTAATGTGCTTCTTCCTGAGCCACTCCTTTGTTGCCTTGGCTGTATGTTTTGGGTCATTGTCGTGCTGGAAGACCCAGCCACGACCCATTTTTAAGGCCCTGGCGGAGGGAAGGAGGTTGTCACTCAGAATTGTACGGTACATGGCCCCATCCATTCTCCCATTGATGCGGTGAAGTAGTCCTGTGCCCTTAGCAGAGAAACACCCCCAAAACATAACATTTCCACCTCCATGCTTGACAGTGGGGACGGTGTTCTTTGGGTCATAGGCAGCATTTCTCTTCCTCCAAACACGGCGAGTTGAGTTCATGCCAAAGAGCTCAATTTTTGTCTCATCTGACCACAGCACCTTCTCCCAATCACTCTCGGCATCATCCAGGTGTTCACTGGCAAACTTCAGACGGGCCGTCACATGTGCCTTCCGGAGCAGGGGGACCTTGCGGGCACTGCAGGATTGCAATCCGTTATGTCGTAATGTGTTACCAATGGTTTTCGTGGTGACAGTGGTCCCAGCTGCCTTGAGATCATTGACAAGTTCCCCCCTTGTAGTTGTAGGCTGATTTCTAACCTTCCTCATGATCAAGGATACCCCACGAGGTGAGATTTTGCGTGGAGCCCCAGATCTTTGTCGATTGACAGTCATTTTGTACTTCTTCCATTTTCTTACTATGGCACCAACAGTTGTCTCCTTCTCGCCCAGCGTCTTACTGATGGTTTTGTAGCCCATTCCAGCCTTGTGCAGGTGTATGATCTTGTCCCTGACATCCTTAGACAGCTCCTTGCTCTTGGCCATTTTGTAGAGGTTAGAGTCTGACTGATTCACTGAGTCTGTGGACAGGTGTCTTTCATACAGGTGACCATTGCCGACAGCTGTCTGTCATGCAGGTAACGAGTTGATTTGGAGCATCTACCTGGTCTGTAGGGGCCAGATCTCTTACTGGTTGGTGGGGGATCAAATACTTATTTCCCTCTGCAGAATGCAAATAAATTCATATACTTTCCACAATGTGATTTTCCGGATTTAATTTGTGATGTGCTATCTCTCACTGTTACCAATAACCTACCCTTCAATTATGGGCTGCTCATGTCTTTGTCAGTGGGCAAACTTACAAAATCAGCAAGGGATCAAATACTTATTTCCACCACTGTAAATATTCATTGTGGATATCCTGAAAACCTGACTGGCTGGGTTGTCTCCAGGACCAGGTTTGGGAACCAATGGATTAAGGTATATTTTAGCTAAACGAGATGGTAAATATGCCCTGGTGTGTTTCTTTTTGCTTAGTATCCCTATTTAGTGAATTTTTGGAAGATATATAGAAATCTCACCACTCCGTAGTGCCTTCATTCAACCTAATGATTTTTTTCTGCCAGTTTTCCATTCCTTAACATCATCCAAAATATAAAAATATATGGAATGCTGATAAATTTGAACGGTTAAATGATTCTGTTGCAACTTGATTTATAAGAGTCTTGTATTCTATTTTGTATAATTATCCTGAAATTCATTTTGTCACTAAAGTGAAAGAACATTAACTTGGATCAGAGGAGCTCAGCGCAGAGACAGCATTTGTACATAACTATCATTGCCTAGCTATTTAAATTATATTGCCTGTATTTAAAAATATGCATCTAATTTTGTTTTCCAGAATGACAAATCTCCAGGACGTTCAGCAAGTCGGTCGAGTAACATATCAAAGTAGGTGGAACGTGTTAGTTTATTTTCTTCTGATGGAACATAGCCTAGAATTCTAGTAATGCTAATCAGTCCTGCCCAATCTGCTGCTGTTTTTGCCCAGCTGTCACTTTGGTTACCAGTAACCTTATTTATATTCACTGGTTTCCAGTTCATTGAAAGAACTCCATTCAGCTTACCAGTCACCAGTATCTTATTCTTTCTCTCTTCATATTTATATTTAAGCACACTCTGCACTAGTTGCAGTAAATTGAATTTTAAAAATTTGTCTTCTATATAGCTGCTGTTTGACCTAAAATTTTAATTGTTTATCACAATTAATTGCATTTTTATTCACAGTCCTGGACTATCACACAGTTAACCCAATAGGGGTGATATTTAGCCCAGTGACATAGCCATGAGTGGGCCAAGGCCCACTCATTTTGGACTCAGGCACATCCAATATTGGTGCTCCCTTCGTGTAGCTGACATGACTCTCCAAGCCCCACCAACTGAAGACTTCCTCCCAGCCAGAACCCTTCCAACTTGGGCAGCCAGCAGCAACATCCTAGAACCTCTGCTGTGGCCAGCCTCCACACTTACTTAGTTCTTGTGTATTTGCGGATCTCCAAGAACAGGCAGAGGTCAGGACAGGTAGCCCAGATTTATTAGCAATAGACTAGCCAAAATTAAGAGCAGCAGGTATCAAGAAATAACAAGGCCCTCGGAGCTCAATGAGAAATCTATCTGAGGACAGAGAACTATAAATCTACTATTATAAATCACTTCTATAGCGCTACCAGTCATACGCAGCGCTTTACAATTGAACATGAAGAAGACAGTCCCTGTTCAAAAGAGCTTACAATCTAAATCAGGACAAACAGACAGGACCAAAAAGGAGAAGGGAAGGACAGACAGAAGGACACATAAGGATAAGATAAAAGTTACAAGTCAGGAGTCAAAAGCAGCATCAAACAGGTAGGCCTTTAGCCTGGATTTGAAGGCAGCCAGGGATGGAGCTAGACGTAATTGCTCAGGAAGCCTATTCCAGGCATAAGGTGTGGCGAGATAGAAGGAGCGGAGTCTGGAGTTAGCGATGGAGGAGAAGGGTGCAACTAGGAAAGATTTGCCTAGAAGACCTGGAAGCTCCCAGGTGTAGGCAACCAATTGGCAGAAGCCTTCTAGAAGGACCAATCAGCCCAAGGAATCTAGGAAGGGACCATTTGAGTAGCGCTGCCGTATTAGGCAGAGACAGGCAGTTGTATAAAAGCTGGAAGAGGCCTGAGCTGGGCTCTCAAATTTGCAAATTCATTTAGTATGAGATAAAACTATTTAGCACTATGCACTAAAGTGAGAAAAATGAAACAAAAAAAGAACACAACAACAAAATTGAAAATTCAAACAAAATAACATTTTTGCCAAGCAAACCCTACAATAAAGTAGTCTCCACTTGTGACTCCTTATAAAATTACCTTCCAAATGTCCTAGGCTATAGTGAAGTGATTGCATCTGCTAGTCTAGATGCTTGCTTTAACATGTCTTGCATATACTATACGTTAGTTGTCTTAACAAACAGTATTATAAATCTGTGTTTCACAGGATGCTTTTTAGTACTGATAGGTGATTTGTGATACAAAATGTTGATAAATTGTCCATCAAAAAAAGGATCTATTACACAAAAAATAGAGAAACTCCAAAGTGTATACTGGTGTATTTGTGGAAAAATACTAGAAAAACTACATTTACTGTTTCCCTTTTCTTTTTACTTTTCCTATTTTTTTCTTCTTTTAAAATTAAGGAGGAAAAAAACCTCATAAGGACTGCTAAAAATGCAACGAGGTTCAAGCTTGAATGTAGCCACTCAACTTTGTACACAGTCAAACTTTAATCATAGGTCTAAAGACCTCCAAAATTGTTTGATAGCTGCAGAAACAACAAACTTTAATTCACTTTAATGTAAACTACCAAACAATACAATATTTGTTTGGTAGTTTACATTAAAGTGAATTAAAATTTGTTGTTTTTGCAACTATCAAACAATTTTGGAAGTTTTTAGACCTATGATTAAAGTTTGACCGTGTACAAAGTTGAGCGGCTATATTCAAGCTTGAGCCTCAGTCGCATTTTTAGCAGTCTTTTCCTCCTTAATTTTAAAAGAAAGAAAAAGATAAGCTAAAAAAAGGAAAAAGAAAAGGGAAAAAGCAAATGTAGATAAATTGTCCATCAACATTTTTGAACATGTTTTCTGATAAATTGGGTAGCCACAGCAGAAACAATCCTGAATTTATATTGAGAATTTTGACAGTAGCCTCAGAAAATGTGCTTTATCTTGTGTTATTACTACCACTACTTATTTCTAAAGTGCTACTAGATGTACGTAGCGCTGTACACTTGAACATGAAGAGACAGTCCCTGCTCGACAGAACTTACAAGCTAATTAGGACAGACAAACAGGACAAACAAGAGATAAGGGAATATTAAAGTGAGGATGATAAAATAAGGGTTCTGAACAAGTGAATAAGGGTTAGGAGTTAAAAGCAGCATCAAAAAGGTGGGCTTTTAGCTTAGATTTTGAAGACGGACAGAGATGGAGCTTGACATACCGGCTCAGGAAGTCTATACCAGGCATATGGTGTAGCAAGGTAAAAGGAACAGAGTCTGGAGTTAGCAGTGGAGGAGAAGGGTGCAGATAAGAGAGATTTACCCAGTGAACAGAGTTCCCGGGGAGGTATGTAGGGAGAGATGAGAGTGGAGATGTACTGAGGAGCTGCAGAGTGAATGTACTTATAGGTCAATAAAAGGAGTTTGAACTGTATGTGGAAACGGATAGGAAGCCAGTGAAGTGACTTGAGGAGAGGGCTAATATGAGCATAACGACACTGGTGGAATATTAGTTGTGCAGCAGAATTTTGAACACGTTGAAGTGCAGACAGATGGCTAAGTGGGAGACCTGTGAGAAGCAAGTTGCAATAGTCTAAGCGAGAGGTAATAAGAGTGTGGATGAGGGTTCTGGTAGTGTGCTCAGAAAGGAAAGAGCGAATTTTGCTGATATTATAGAGAAAGAAATGACAGGCTTTAGCAGTCTGCTGAATATGTGCAGAGAAGGAGAGGGAGAAGTTGAAGATGACCCCAAGGTTACGAGCTGTCTGTGCTTACATTTATTCCATAAAATGGCAAAGGATTTATCTTTTATATTACATAAGATGACGTGTGACCAATTTACACATGGTACATTCAGTACTTAATTATTGGCTGAAGGTTTCCAAATGAAATACTGAAGAAAGAGACAAAGCTTTTGTACATTGTGGCCTTGATTTACTGAAATATCTGGCTGCACCAGTTAGTCAGGTTCTTAATAAATTATTCTTTTACCAAATGTTGAAAAACCATAAGTAGACATTTTGAGTAGAGGTTATGATATATTGTTCTCTCATCTTGCATAAATTTGTTCCAAATGATAATGTGCTGGAGCATAAAAATGGATTAAGGCATGTGCCTTTTCTCCAGCTATACTGATTCATTCAGCAGCCACCCATGTCCAGCGACTCTCCTCTCTCCCCTGCCCCCCCTTAACCACCCATGTCTAGCGACCGTCCTCTCCCCTGCCCCCCCTCCAGCCACCCATATCCAGCGACTCTCCTCTCTCCCCTGCCCCCCCCTCCAGCCACCCAGGTTGTGCAGTGAATTCTTCGGGGTGGGCAGGAAAGATCCCCCGTCTTGCCTGCCTGCCCATTGCCGGTGCTGACTCTCCCCCGCTGCCAGATCGGTCTTCAAAATGGCCACCAAAACTTCCAGCGGCAGCCTCGCAAGACTTCTGCTGAAGTCTTGGCGGCCATTTTGAAGAGCGATCCGGCAGCGGGGGAGAGTCAGCACCGGCAGCAGGCAGGCAGGCAAGACTGGGGATCTTTCCTGCCTGCCCCGAAGAGTTCACTGGACAACCTGGGTGGCTGGAGGGGGAGCAGGAGAGAGAGGAGAGTCGCTGGACATGGGTGGCTGGAGGAGGGCAGGGGGGAGATGAGGGTCACTGGGCATGGGTTGCTGGAGAGGGGGCAGGGGAGAGGAGAGTCGCTAGACATGAGTGGCTGGAGGGGGGCAGGGGAGAGAGGAGGGTCGCTGTACTGCGCTGTGTATGTTTAGTATAGCGCTTTATTTATTTATTGCATTTATATCCCACATTTTCCCACCTATTTGCAGGCTCAATGTGGCTTACAATTGTCTGTCATGACTTATGCCATTTCAGAGTAAAGATACAATTTAGAAATGATAAGTAGTAGTAGGTGTTGTGGTTATGATCAGCTGACGTCTGTAGAGACCTGTGACATGCTGCGCATGCGCAGAACAGCTGCTCTCTACTGCACATTTGCAGGTGAATCGGTCACCTCGCATTTATATAGTTAGATATTTAGATTGTGATATCCCCCTTCTCACTCAGGGTGACCTGGTTCTCAATATTCAGATCATATGCAAATTAGTGTGCTACCCCTTCTCGCTCAGGGTGTCCTGGTTCCCACTAAGCAAATTAAACAGGTCTCACCAACTGCATATTTCTCAGGCAACTCTTTATTCCAGCCCGGGCACACTTCTTCTAGCTTAATACTTTATGCTTTCATAGGTTTTCACACTGAGCCGCCCCAGACAGATACATGGGCTCAGTACTAGCTTCAATACTTTGGGGACTCCCAACCCCAGGCTTTGCAGCCTGCTTCTCTCAGTACTGGGACACACAGTCCTGTACATACAGTCCTTCCTTCTTTGGACACACAGTCCTTCCTTCTTTGAACACACAGTTCCTATAAGTACTGACACACAGTCCAACACTAATGCTTAGGGACTTCTTACCCCAGGATTTTCAGCCTGCTTTCCTCCTTTGGACACATAGTCCACCACAAGTCCATAGGGTTAGCCAGTATCTTCCAGGGGGATCTCTCTTCTTCTGCTGCCAGCTCACTTCTCTTCCTTTCACAACTCAGGTGGGGTATAAAGTGGTTAATTAGCTACACAGGACCCAGCCCATAACCTCCTACACCTGTGGACATCCCAGGGCTCTCCCCGGTCCTAGCGACCTCCACCTATTCTCCTATCGCCCTCTAGTGGCCTACCCCGGATAGGACAGCCTCATACTTATCACAAGATGTTTTATCCATTTTATGTTATCTTGTAAATCTGTTATATTATGTAAGCCGCATTGAGCCTGCTAACAAGTGGGAAAGCGTGGGTTATAAATGTTAAAATGCAATACAATACAATATGAGGAAGATGACTGACCATTTTACTGCAGCATCTGTTCTCTGGAGAAGTTATCAAGTTGCATTAAAAGATGAGCTTCTGCCCTACCTTGACTTACC
This sequence comes from Microcaecilia unicolor, assembly GCF_901765095.1. Lineage (NCBI taxonomy): Eukaryota > Metazoa > Chordata > Amphibia > Gymnophiona > Siphonopidae > Microcaecilia > Microcaecilia unicolor. Next base: position 599,414,836 of record NC_044032.1, read on the forward strand.
ATGGCAGTCAGCAGCCTTCAGTATAACTGTCCCACAGGTTGCCAAATATATGGTAAATGAATATCATATTATTATTCCAGCGGCCTGGGAGCATCGGGTCTCAAAGCTGTGGCCCAATGCTCCCAGCTTAGTAAAAGAGCGCCTATGTGTTATGAACTAGTATGCAGACTTTCACTTGTGCTAGGGAAGGAGCAATTTCAAATTAAATTTCATTCAGGTAAACATCTTTTCAGGCAGGTAAAAATCCTTTAAAAATTGATCTTCACATTACATTTCAGGCTAAAGACAATTTCATAATCATCAGAAGAAGGGGGATAGGATTTCATATACTTCCTTTCTGTGGTTACAATCAAAGTGATTTACATAGGATATACCAGTAGCGTAGCCAGAGTTTAATTTTTAGATGGGCCTGGACTGGGTGGGCATAAGCCTCGCATTTCCTTTCCACCCGCTACCCCCCCCCCCCCGCCGCATTTCCTCTCCATCCGCTATCCCCACTCCCCCCCCCCCCCCCCGTAACAGCCCCCTGCACATGGTCAGTTCTGGTCATTTTTACTGCCCTGAAGCGCCGTTCTCCCTCCAGCACCGTCGATTCCCATAGCCAGCCTTCTGCCAGCGCGCGTCGTCGGAGCCTCTTCTCAGGCGCGTCCCACCTACTCTGCAACTTCCTGTTTTCTGCAAAGGTGGAACGCAGGACGTTGCAGAGTAGGCGGGATGTGCCTGAGAAGAGGCCCCGACGACGCGCACTGGCAGAAGGCTGGCTATGGGAATCGCCGGTGCTGGAGGGAGAACGGCGCTTCAGGGCAGTAAAAGTGAGCAGACCACGCGGACGGGGAGAGCAGGCAAAAGTGGCTGGGCCCGTCCAGGCCCACCCATGGCTACGCCCCTGGGATATACAGGTACTTATTTTGTATCCATGGCAACGTGACTTGTTCAGAGTAGCAAGGAGCTGCAGTGGGAATCAAACCTAGTTCCTGTGGTTCTTGCTCTACTAACCATTAGGCTACTCCTCCATTCTACTCAAAGATGGTGATCCATAAATCTAAGGCAAATTTACTTAATAGATGACTCATCTAGAAAACAAGATGTTTCAGGAAACATGCACAGTATAAATGCAGAAAAAAATAGATGGTGCTCCAGTTAAAGTTACTGTAGCTTCCTTTAGAGAACAGATGGATTATAAATATCTTTACGCCAAGAAATCATTCATTACTTAACATGTAGCCATCAACAAAATCCTTCAGTACATCTGGCCGTAAATGAGCAGTTTAAGCAAGGAGACATGTTTTAAAAGGCATTCATACAGAGAGTGGAGAGAGCTACAAAAATCAGTCTAAATAAAAATGTTTAATATCATGAATTTCAGTCCATAGGGCTTGATTCAACCAAAATAAATTTGAATTCAGGCTTATCAGGAGCTTCTCAGAGTTTGCAAAATGACACCTGGCAAAAAGAGATATTCAGGCGGTGTTCACCACTAGAGTCCCAAAAATGAATTCCAGATTACAAGGAGCAAAGGTTATCTTAGGCAGTCCAGGGTTCCCATAATTCCAGCACTGTACCAAGGGCTTTGCAAACACTATCTCCTCTTAATGGTGCTGGCAAAGCAGGAGGGCAGGGGGCACCAGAGAATGAATCGCATAGAGTATAATGATAGCTTGCTGCTGTTCTCCATCACAAAGTTATGCAAAGTTGTTAAATCACAAGCGGATGTGAAAAAATTACAAGAGAACCTTACGAGGACTGGGAGACTGGGCATCCAAATGGCAGATAATGTTTAATGTGAGCAAGTGCAAAGTGTTGCATGTGGGAAAGAGGAACCCAAACTAAAGCTGCATAATGTAAGGTTCCACGTTAGGAGTCACTGACCGGGAAAAGGATCTAGATGTCATCATTGATGACGTTGTAACCAATGGTTTGCTGGAGCCGGCTCGCACCGACTCGCAAGAGCCGGTTGTTAAATTTTTAAAGCTCTTGCGAGCCAGTTGTTCTGGCAGGCGAGTCGGCTCCCAGGGACAGCGCAACCTGGTGGTAAGTGAGGTAAGCATGGCAGGAGGGTGCCACAAGCCATGCTTACCTCACCTCCCGCCGCTCTGGGGGTTTAAATCGTTGATTTACCTCCGTCGCAGCAGTCCGCAGTGAAAGCCCATCTCTAGTCTTCCGTTCGTTCCCGTCAGTGTCCCGCCTTCTTCTGACATCATTTCCTCTTTCCGCGAGGGCAGGACACTGACAGTTGCAGGTTTAAGCTACACTATACTTTGCCTAGAACCTCAGTTTGAACTATCAATTGAAATCTGATTCTTTGAAGTTCTTCCTGATAGCCCTTAATTTTCTAAGTATATTAAGTGAGTATTCAACAGTTTTTTAGCCTGATGTTCCATGTACGTCGTTGTTGACTAAAATCTCTCAAATACCTGGCTATGGACTTGATCTTAAAATTATTTCCTAGCGAGAGTATTAGCTCTGTTCTTATTTTATCTATTGGATCAAATCATAAAAATGTGTAAGTAAGCATTCCTGTTCTTTATTGTAACTTGAGTTTATGTAAGCAAACCCATGTTCTTACAAAATTAAACAATTTCTCAGTTCAATTAAATTTTCATTATCATCCACTGCCATGGAGAACAAAATACAGATATCTTCTGCATAGATGAAATGTTCAGGGTTTTTTTTTGGGGGGGGGGGGGGGCACTAGAGGACCTCAGGCATAATGGCTGCTTAAGCGAGGAGCTCTATTCTAGGATTAACTCAGACATTGTTATTTCTCAGCACCGGACTTAACTTTTTGCTATGAAAGTATCCATCTGTCTGTTCAGAATGTCAGCTTCAAAGTCTCTTAAGCAGAATCCCAATTCTATCAACCCTGCTGGATCTTGTAACCAGGTTTCTCTAAGTGCAGCCAAGGATAGAACAATCTCCTTCAGCCACGGGCTCTCGGTACAGTCAAGAAATAAATATCTACCAGCAACTTCAATCTTAAGGGCTTTATTCCATGCAGGTTTCTAGTAGAGCTGATACACAGTTCCAACAGCAGCATTCACCTTCAATCTTAAGCACATATAAGCCACCTGAGAGTGTGTGGCAAATAGTCCCCTTTAAGCAGTAGTCTATCAGCACATACCAGGATTCAATACAGGCTCACAGTCAGCTCCAGTCTGGGCTCTTTATCCAGTGCACAACAAACAGTAGTTCAATTCCAAATAGAAGCAGTTCTTTCAGTTCATCATTACAGTTAAATCACCAAACAGCAGTTTCTACCTTCTACTCTCTTTACCTTCAGGAGAGTTCAAGACTTTAGGGACTCCTCATACCCAAGGGATTTCACCCTGCATCAGCTTCACTGGTAAATTCAATACTTTAGGGACCTCCCTTACCCAAGGATTTTCAGCTTGCAAATACTTTTGGAACTTCCTCACACCTAAGGATTTCAGCCTGCTTCAGTACTTTAGGGACCTCTCTTACCCAAAGGTTTTCAGCCTGCAACTGCTTCTCTCCTCTGGGACTCCTACCCACCTGCCTAATCAATCCCTGGCTTCTGCTCTCACAACCAATCATTCTCCTTCCATTAGCTTCCCCCACACCCATACCAGCTGAGTTGATCATTAGACTAATGATGAGCTCCTGCATACAGGGTTTCCTATCTCTCTTTCCCCCTAGTGGCAGCCAGTCTACACATCCTGCCAGCTTACACCCATGTCTTCCCCTATTGCAGCTAGGAGTCCAGTCCGGGTTCCTTATCTCACCCCCTGGCTCCTTGCCTGCAATGCCTTCTGGGACTTGTATTTCAAACTGACACTGCCTTAACCCAACTATCCTGGATGTGACTTTATCACAATCTAAATGCACCAAATGCAACCCGCCACCACAGGGGAAGTCAGCAATGAGCAGGCCTAACATGTCTCAATCCAATGCCTTAATGGAGGAGCTGAAAGAACTTTGTGACTTCACCATTAAGCATTTCGACATGACATGTCCCCTAAAATCAAATCTAACTACGCTCTCCTTTTGTATACCAGAATTTCAATCAAGGCTGGAACAGACAGAAATCAAAATTGACTGCACAAGTTATAGGCCAATAAGCCTGACATCAGTGCCAGGTAATTAGTGGAAACTATTTCAAAGTATAAAACACATAAATAAACATTGTTTAATGGGACGAGTCAGCATGGTTTCAGCCAAGGAAAGTTTCTTGCCTCACCAATTTGCTTCATTCTTTGCTGGCGAGAATAAACATGTGGATAAGGTGAGCCAGTTGATATAGTGTATCTAGAATTTCATAAGCTTTGATAACGTTCCTGATGAGAGACTCCTCAGAAAATTAAAAGTCATGAGATAGAAAGCAATGGTCTGTTGTGGATTAGGAATGGTTATGGGACAGAAAACAGAGGGTAGGGTTAAATGCCATTTCTCAATGGAGAAGGGGTGAATAGTGGAGTGACGCAGGGATCTGTACTGGACTGGTGCTATTATAATATTTATAAATGATCTGGAAATTGGACGATGAGTGAGGTGATTAATTTGCAGATGAACATACTATTCAAGGTTGTTAACACACATTGTGGACTGTGAAAAATTGCAGGAAACCCTTAGGAAATTGGAAGAGTGGGCATCTGAATGGCAGATAAAATTTAACGTGGACAAATACAAAGTGATGCACATTGGAATAATAATCCGAATCATCGTTACCCGATGCTAGGTCCACCTTGGGTGTTAGCCCGCAAGAAAGAAAAAGATCTAGGTATAGTTGTAGACACTATGTTGAAATCTTCTGCCCAGTTGGCGGCATTGGCCAAAAAAAACCAAACAGGATGCTAGGAATTATTAGGAAAGAGATGGTAAATAAGACCAAGAATAATATAATGGCTGTGTAGCACTCCATGGTGTGACCTCACTTGAGTATTGCATTCAGTTCTGGTCGCTGTATCTCAAAAAGATACAGCAGAATTAGAAAAGGTTCAAAGAAGAGTGGCCAGACCAATAAAGGGGATGGAATTCCTCTCATATGAGGAAAGGCTAAAGAGCTAAGAGCTCTTCAACTTAGAAAAGAGATGGCTGAGGGGGGAATCTCAGCTGAAACCCAGGCCAAGGTTTCAGCCTTCCTGTCTGACATTGCTGCCTGGATGTCTCAGTGCCATCTGAAAGTAAACATGACCAAGACTGAGCTTCTTATCTTTCCCCTAACCCCAACCTCCCTCCTCCCCCCATTCTCTATTTCTGTGGATAACACTCTCATCCTTACTGTCTCATCAGCTCGTAACCTTAGGGTCATCTTCGACTCCTCCCTCTCCTTTTCTGCACATATTCAACAGACTGCTAAAACCTGTCGTTTTTTTCTCCTATAATATCAGCAAATTCGCCCTTTCCTTTCTGAGCACACTACCAGACCCCTCATCCATGCTATTATCACCTCGCGCTTAGACTATTGCAACTTGCTTCTAACAGGTCTCCCACTTAGCCATCTCTCTCCTCTTCAATCTGTTCAAAATTCTGCTGCACGACTAATATTCACCAGGGTCATTATGCTCATATTAACCCTCTCCTCAAGTCACTTCACTGGCTTCCTATCCGTTTCCGCATACAGTTCAAACTCCTCTTATTGACCTATAAGTGCATTCACTCTGGGCAGCTCCTCAGTACCTCTCCACTCTCATCTCTCCCTACATTCCTCCCAGCGAACTCCATTCACTGGGTAAATGTCTCTTATCTGCACCCTTCTCCTCCACCACTAACTCCAGACTCCATTCCTTTTATCTTGCTGCACCATATGCCTGGAATAGACTTCCTGAGCCGGTACGTCAAGCTCCATCTCTGGCCGTATTCAAATCTAAGCTAAAAGCCCACCTTTTTGATGCTGCTTTTAACTCCTAACCCTTATTCACTTGTTCAGAACCCTTATTTTATCATCCTCACCTTAATATTCCCTTATCTCTTGTTGTCCTGTTTTGTCCTGTCCTAATTAGATTGTAAGCTCTGTCGAGCAGGGACTGTAACTTCATGTTCAAGTGTACAGCGCTGCGTACGTCTAGTAGTGCTATAGAAATGATAAGTAGTAGTAGTAGTAGTATTGATTGAGGTCTATAAAATCCTGAGTGGTGTAGAACAGGTTGAAGTGAATCAATTTTTCATTCTTTCAAAATGTACAGAGACTCAATGAAATAACTAGTAAAGAAGATTTTTCAGTCTACTTTTTGTTATCAGGCTGCACAGTTTTGGCATTATTTTCCTTCATTTTATTAAGAATTTGTGGTTATTTTCAGTTTAGGAAAGCTCTTTAGAATTTCTTTGTAAGAAATTGTATTAATTCATGGTAACTGAGTTTTGGGAAATTATTGTATATTTGGTTTAAACATTGTAATTCCTGATGCTCAGTATTTTTCTGTTACCTGCAGTGAACTTTGTGGTATTTTGTGGGTTATAAGACTGTAATAATATTTTTTCACTCAAAGAATAGTTAAGTCTGGAAATCACTACCAGAGGATGTGGTAACAGCAGATAGTGTATCTGGATTTAAAAAATGTTTGGACAAGTTCCTAGAGGAAAAGTTCATAGTCTGTTATTGAGATGGACATGGGGGAAGCCAATGCTTGCCCTGGGATTGGTAGCATGGAATGTTGCTACTAATTGGGTTTCTGCCAGGTACTTCTGACCTAGATTGGCTACTGTTGGAAGCAGGATACCTGGCTAGATGGACCATTGATCTTACCCAGTACAGCTATGTTCTTAAGCAGATACATGCTGGCTGCAGAAGTAGTTGTTGCCCCTATAAGAGGCAACTGGTAAAGGAATTAAGTTTCAAGTGGACAAAGGGAGCCTGGTTGGGCTGCCAGAGTGTAGCCTACAGAGGTGCACTACTGGAGGAGAGAACAACCAAAAGGGACTGTGCCTATAAAGGAGAGAGTGAAGAAGGGGAGTATAATATACAGCCTCAAATATTTTCCTGTCACAAAAGGATGGGTAATGAACAGGCGGTTCTTTAAATATGTACAGTGGGAAGCAAGTTAGAAAGTGAGGTGAAGTGGATCGTTTAATCCCGCTAGTGGGTGAATGGAACTGTAAATATCCAATAGTTTACATGTTACTGCCTGATTACAAGAGTTACAATAAAGTTGGAGTTGTATTTCCATAAGATCTCTGGAATACTGAGTGGTCATTGGAGAGCAAGAAACAAAGAGTGGCTGGACTGAGCAAGAAGAGACTCTCTGGCATTTCCATAGATTCCCAACGCCCCAGATCGCTATTCCAGACCATTTCACACTAGTTCTTTTCTACAGAGGATGGCTTGCACATGAACAATCTTCTCAATAAACTTGGAATAAAAGGTAAAGAGGAAATTGGTCTGTAATTGGAGACAATAGGATCTAAAGAACGATTTTTCAAGTGAAGTCCTAACCACCGCTCTTTTTACAGCATCCGACAATAATCCTTCACTCAGGGATTTGTTCACTTTACACGAATATTAATCAAAGAAACCTCTTTCATAATCTTCACAATTGAAGGATGGCAAACATCTAAAGAAAAAGCAGAATTATTCACACCATCGATCATCAATTTCTAAAGGGCAAGGAAATTTAGCAGGATAATTCTCAGAATCAAAATCCCCAATTTAAAAAAAAAAACTTAAGCAAACATTTGAGAGGAAACAGAATCAATTAACCTATAGTAGACAGACTCTAATGAAGTCAATATTCTAACTGTAGAAAACAATTCTTTGATTTGTGAAGAATAATTTTCAATCGACTTATTAAAAAATTCCTCCTTTGCAGTCAAAACACAAGTCTTATATTGCTGTAACTTTAAATTATAATCCTCCAAATGTGGTCTGGAAGGATATATCCTCCATGGTCTTTCACACATTCTCAGTATTCACTTATTCATTCTAACATTAGCACTGAACCACGGGGTACATGAGTGCGGTTAAGAGGCACATTCTATTGAGGAGCTATTTCATCTAACACCTTCTCCAAAGCTTCATTCCATAAAAATTAACATCTTGACACACATTCAGAGAATCGATCCCCTAAATATTCTATGCAAACACTAATGCAACATCTGATACTTCAGATCTCTTTATCATTGTCTTAATACTCTCTTCCTTAAAACTAAACATGCTTCTTAGACTGAATTCAATGAAATGGTGGTCTGACAATGGTACTTTTTAACACAATGCAATTTAAAATTTGAATAAGCTAATTCCCCATTCATGGAAAACAAATCTAAAACATGTCGACCCTCATGAGTTGTTTGAGTAACCATCTGTTGCCAGCCTAAGGAAAAAACAATCTTCAAAAAGTCGGCAACACCATTATCCACCAATGCTTCATCTATATGCAAATTAAAATCATCAAGCAAAATTGTACACGAAGGATCTAATTTAAGATCTCAAAGTAAATCAATCAATCAATATGAAGAATCTCTAGCTAAAATCCCAGGGGGGCAATAAAATAATAACAGATTTAAATTCCTAGATGACGAAAACAACACATCAATATGACTATCAGAAATTAATTCTAATTTTTTAAACAGCCATGTGGCCTTAAACATTATTAGAACCCCTCTCTGCTCTTTTATATCCATGAGGCTGAGAAATTGCAACATAGCCAGGGAGGACATAAATTAGAAACAATTACATTGTCTCCCATAATAGCCAAGATTCATTTATACAAACCACATCATAATTACCCCTTTGAATTAACTAAAAATAATTGGGATCTTATTTCTCTCTGAATGAGCATTAAATAAAGCAAATTACATGTAATACCCAGATGTAACCACAGAAAATGCATCTGAAACAACATACTTTATGACTCTAGGCCTCCTGCTCCTTCCTGTGTTTTGTTCTAGCCCTGCTCCTGCTCTGTGGTCCAGCCTTGTTCCTGCCTTTCTCCAGTCCTGTCTTCCAGCTCCTGCCCTGACTCCCAGCTCCTGCCCTGACTCCCAGCTCTATCTTTGTCCTCAGTCCAACTTTGCCTGGGTGTCTCACCCACTGCCAAGTCAGGGTCCAGCCAGTACTCGGGTTGGCTAAGTAGCATCAACTCAGCTGCAGCCAAGAGACATGAGAGAAGAGGACATTGAGTCACACATAATAAAAGTTGTACAGGATACAAAATATATCTTGGAATTCTTATGGATAGAAATTTCATGTGTGAAGGGGAAGAGAATAATGATGAAGACACACTACAACCTGCATTGCCAGCTTGAACAGACACAGATGTTGAAAAGTTAACAGAAATTAAGGAAGATAACAAATTTGGCAACACAATAATAATGGGTGATTTAAAATACTAATAATGATTTAAATTACTAATAACAATGTGAAGACAACAGAACAAAATGACAAGGCAACTGTTCAGAATCTACTGAAATGAGCTGACCTTCCAAGTGTCTGCCCCAAATGGTTACTTTGAAAATTGTAGAGAACAGACCTCAGTCTAATTTGCCAAATGAGCTTAAGGCGCTCAAACATATGCAGACTTCCATGTGTAGGAGAAACTGAAGAGTAGGGTTGAGAGGAGTGGCACTTCCAAAGAACACGAGGGAGACCAGATGATCTGTAGTTACAGTATTTATTGAAATACACCTAAAAACTCAACACGGCACCGTGTTTCGGCACTAAGGTGCCTTCCTCAGGAGTCTAAAAAATATACATTTAAAATGTTATTTATAATATAAAAAATGCAACATTTAAAAATAATAAAAAGATGAATCATTTACATATATACAGTACTTTAAAAAGGAATATAAGAAGAAGACTCAATGACTACATAAAAAAGCATAATGGGCCAAAAAGAACTGTACAATTCATAATTCATGTTTAATCCAGGATCTAAATGTCATACATAAATAGATAAATACAAACTGCAGTTCATGTAGGGTGGGGCAGTGCCCCCCGCCACACACACCCAAACTAGGTTTCAACCTAATTCAGCCCCTCAAAATAACATACTGATTACGATTTATAACAAATGACTCTACCTATGAAAAGTTATTCCGTTATTATATGTCCTCTGTGTACATCCGTATGCTGCTCTAACCTCCTAGAGGGTGGGAATTATCCACCTTAAGTGAAAATTGTCCCGGAGGGAATTGTCCTAGATGGGAATTGTCTCGGGGGAAATTGGTGGGTAGGAACTGTCCATGTGGGAACTCGCCTGATACCATATAAATATATCTTTTCATATGTGAATATCCATCCACTCTTAGGAAAGCCACTTGTAGGTGGGAATTCAAATTACAGAACAGTGTCCAGGGGAGATCCACATGCAACTTCAATCAAGCATCAGTTAACTGGCCAATTGGTGCCCATTTCCTCACGAAACTGCACGCAGATCTTGGATCTGCGCACAAATTCTGACACCCAAATTTGGGTGACCTATATAGAATCCAGGTGGTACCATAGAGGATATCTTCTTGCAACCTAAGAGATAAAAAAAAGGGAAAGTTTCAAGAAGAAAACATAAAGGCCAAAACACCAAGTTATAAGACCAACATGGTGGGGAAGGCAGATAATTATAAAAATAATAATAATAAAAGCTAAATCCCAAATCAATACTAGAAGAAAAAGAACTGGAGGGCTCACAATCTAAGGGACCATTTTACTAAGCCATGGTAAAAAGTGCCTAAGCACCCTGGGCCACTTTTTACAGAAGCAGGAAAAAGACCTTTTTGGAAATGTGGCAGTAAATGAGGCAGTGCGCTAATATTAAAATCAACACGTGGCTATTTATTTATTTATTTGTTACATTTGTATCCCACATTTTCCCACTTATTTGTAGGCTCAATGTGGCTTACATAGTGCCGGAGACGCATTTGCAGACTTCAGTGTAAACAAATACAAAGTGATGTTGTGGTAAGATAAAGTTCAAACTAATACAAAGTGATGTTGTGGTAAGATAAAGTTCATGTGGTACAGCCACATGAGGGAATCGTACAGCGGAAGAGTTGTGTTATGTCCATTATGTATTTTAGTTTTGTCGTGTTGCAGAGATTAGGCATTTATGTTGGATTGGTAGGGTGTGCCTTTTTAAACAAGTAAGTTTTTAGTGTTCTCCAGAAGTGTAGGTGGTCGAACGTACTTTTCAAGGCTTTTGGTAATGCGTTCCAAGGTTGTGTGCTTATATAGGAAAAACTGGATGCGTAAGTTGACATGTATTTGAGTCCTTTGCAGCTTGGGTAGTGCAGGTTTAGGTACTTTCGTGTTGATTCGGATGTGTTTCTAGTTGGTAGGTCGATCAAGTCTGTCTTGTATCCTGGGGCTTCACCATAGATAATTTTGTGAACCAGAGTGCTGATTTTGAATTCAATTCGTTCTTTGCTTGGGAGCCAGTATAGTTTTTTGCGGAGGGGTTTTGCACTTTCAAATCACGCTTTTCCGAAGATAAGTCTAGCTGCCGTGTTTTGAGCGGTCTGAAGTTTCTTTAAGGTTTGTTTTTTGCATCCCACATAAATTCCATTGCAGTACTCTACATGGCTTAGTACCATTGATTGTATCAGGTTGTGAAATATTTCCCTCGGGAAGAATTGTTTCACGCGTTTGAGTTTCCACATTGAGTGGAACATTTTCTTTGTTGTGGATGTCACTTGGCTCTCTAGTGTTAAGTTGCGGTCTATTGTAACGCCGAGGATTTTCAAGCTGTCTGAGATAGGGAGGGTGTAATCTGGAGTGTTGATAATTGTGGGGTTGTCCACGTTGTGTTGGGATGAGATGACAAGACAGTGTGTTTTTCTTTGTTGAGTTTTAGTTGAAATGCATTGCCCAAGAGTCCATGATATTCAAGCTGATCTTGATTTCGTTGGTGATTCTTTCAGTTTAGATTTGTAAGGAATGCATATTGTTACATCATCTGCATAGATGAAAGGGTTAAGGCCTTGGTCGGATAAGGTCTTGGCAAGAGGGGTCATCATTAGGTTGAAGAGGATTGGTGATAGCAGTGATCCTTGTGGTACTCCGCAGTCTGCTTTCCAGGGTGATGATATGTTTGAGTTTGGTTTTACTTGAAACCTTTGATCCAGCTAAGTATGTTTCCACCAATCCCGAACTTATCTAGTAATCTTATTAATATATTATGGTTTACCATGTTGAATGGACTAGACATGTCGAATTGGAGGAGGAGGATGTTTTTGCCTGTTGCTATTTCCTGCTTGAATTTGGCTAGGAGAGTGAGTAGTACTGTTTCTATGCTGTGGAGGGGGTGAAAACCTTACTGTGATTCGTGTAATATTGAGAATTTGTTTATATAATCTGTAAGTTGTTTGGCTACCATACTTTCCATCAGTTTGACTGACAACGGGATGGATGCTACTGGACGGTAGTTAGTGATTTCATTTGTTTTTTTCATGGTGTCTTTTGGTATTTTGCCATTTTCCTTAGAGAAGAGACCTTGCTGAAGCATGTAATTTAGGTGGGATGTGAGGTCTGCTATGAAGCGGTCAGGAGCGGATTTCATTAAGTAGTTGGGGCAGGTATCTAGTTTACAGTGAGTGTTGGAGAACCTGTAGATCACCTGTGCAACTGTATCGACGGTAAGGAGGGTGAAGTTTAACCAGGATCGGTCAGCCGGGTATTCTCCAGTGGTTGGGACCAGTTCATTAAGGAAGTATTCGATGTCATTGTTGTTCTGAGGTAGTGTGTTGCGTAGGTTTACATAAGTACATAAGTAGTGCCATACTGGGAAAGACCAAAGGTCCATCTAGCCCAGCATCCTGTCACTGACAGTGGCCAATCCAGGTCAAGGGCACCTGGCACGCTCCCCAAACGTAAAAACATTCCAGACAAGTTATACCTAAAAATGCGGAATTTTTCCAAGTCCATTTAATAGTGGTCTATGGACTTGTCCTTTAGGAATCTATCTAACCCCTTTTTAAACTCCGTCAAGCTAACCGCCCGTACCACGTTCTCCGGCAACGAATTCCAGAGTCTAATTACACGTTGGGTGAAGAAAAATTTTCTCCGATTCGTTTTAAATTACCACACTGTAGCTTCAACTCATGCCCTCTAGTCCTAGTATTTTTGGATAGCGTGAACAGTCGCTTCACATCCACCCGATCCATTCCACTCATTATTTTATACACTTCTATCATATCTCCCCTCAGCCGTCTCTTCTCCAAGCTGAAAAGCCCTAGCCTTCTCAGCCTCTCTTCATAGGAAAGTCGTCCCATCCCCACTATCATTTTCGTCGCCCTTCGCTGTACCTTTTCCAATTCTACTATATCTTTTTGAGATACGGAGACCAGTACTGAACACAATACTCCAGGTGCGGTCGCACCATGGAGTGATACAACGGCATTATAACATCCGCACACCTGGACTCCATACCCTTCCTAATAACACCCAACATTCTATTCGCTTTCCTAGCCGCAGCAGCACACTGAGCAGAAGGTTTCAGCGTATCATCGACGACGACACCCAGATCCCTTTCTTGATCCGTAACTCCTAACGCGGAACCTTGCAAGACGTAGCTATAATTCGGGTTCCTCTTACCCACATGCATCACTTTGCACTTGTCAACATTGAACTTCATCTGCCACTTGCACGCCCATTCTCCCAGTCTCGCAAGGTCCTCCTGTAATCGTTCACATTCCTCCTGCGACTTGACGACCCTGAATAATTTTGTGTCATCGGCGAATTTAATTACCTCACTAGTTATTCCCATCTCTAGGTCATTTATAAATACATTAAAAAGCAACGGACCCAGCACAGACCCCTGCGGGACCCCACTAACTACCCTCCTCCACTGAGAATACTGGCCACGCAATCCTACTCTCTGCTTCCTATCTTTCAACCAGTTCTTAATCCATAATAATACCCTACCTCCGATTCCATGGCTCTGCAATTTCTTCAGGAGTCTTTCGTGCGGCACTTTGTCAAACGCCTTCTGAAAATCCAGATATACAATTTTTTCATTGAAATACTTAGCAAGTTTATCTTTAGATGGGATGTTTGTATTCGATGTAGTGACCAAGTTGGTGTCTAGGAGTTTGTTCACAAGTTGGTATAATTTCTTCGTTTCTTTGTAATCTGTCCCTATTTTAGTTTTGTAGTATGATCTTTTGGCCTGTCTTATTGCATGTTTGTATTTTCTTTGTGATTGTTTCTATGTGTTGTGTGAATGCTCATCTTTTGATTTTTTTTCCATGCTCGTTCGAGTTTCCTGGATTGTGTTTTTAGCTTTTTCAGTTCATCGTTGAACCATGGTATCGAGTTAGTGTTACATGATGTTTTTGTTCGTAAGGGTGCTATTTCGTCTAGTATACATTTGCATCTTTTATCCCATTTTATCCACTGTACTTACCCATGTTGACTACTGCAATAGTATTTTTATTGGATGCAAGGCCCAAGTCCTGAAAAAACTCCAAACTGCCCAAAACACAGCAGCCAGACTTATTTTTGGTAAGTCGCGGTTTGGGAGCGCGACACCTCTCCATTTAAAACTTCGTTGGCTTCCTATTATGGAACGAATAAATTTCAAAGTCCACACGATGATTCACAAGATTATCTATGAAGACTCCCCAACCTACATGTACAATCTGATTGACCTTCCTACCAGGACTTGCTCTAGATCTTCTCGAACTTATGTAAACTTACACCTTCCCAACTGTAAAGGAATCAAATACAAAACATATTATGCATCCAATTTCTCCGTTATAGGCAGCAAGCTCTGGAACATCCTACCAAGATCGATTCGTATAGTCAATAACCATCTACCCTTCCGGAAGCTACTTAAAACTCACCTTTTCAAGCAAGCCTACACATATGACTTGACTTAAATTAGAAATCCATCTGCGATACCTGGATCTAACTACTTGGCAGAACTTAAATATGCTTTTCCCTTTTTGAATTCATCCCTCTCTGAACCATTATTATACATTCTTTCTTATTCACAATACTTTATCCAACTTACACCCTCTTCCGTTCCCTACCTCTTCCACCTTCCTCCCTTATCCTTTCTTAGTCCACCTCTTTATATACTATATTTAAATGTTTTATCCATTTTGTGCTATCTTGTAAATTTTGTTTTATTGTAAGCCGCATTGAGCCTGCTAACAAGTAGGAAAGCGCGGGTTATAAATATTATAATACAATACAATTCCAAGAGGTAGTATATGGAGTCAGTTTGTGCTGTCCATTCATTGTTGTACATCAGTTGCCAGAATGTTTTCATGTCTACATGACCTCTGGTTTTGTAGGGTGTGTGTTCTTGGGTTTGGTGTAATCCCTTTTTCCGCCAGTGTAGGGATAGGTTTAGTTTGCAGTGATCAGTCCAGGGTGTTTCTGTCCACTTAATATCTGTTATTATTAAGTTCTGGTCTGTTGAAAGTTTGTGTGAGATGAGATCTAGTGTGTGCCCTTTGACGTGGGTTGCTTGCATTAGTGGCCATTTTACTGCCTGAGACCTTACCACCATCTATTTAGTAGGTGGTAAGGGTTCATGTGCTAACCCCGTGGTAATTGGCAGTGTGCAGCAATATGGTCGTGCTGCTGATTACTGCCTGGATCGCCCCCTGTGGTAGAAAATAGAAAATTATTTTCTACCACTGGAAACTGTAGTGCCATCTTCGGAACTACCACCAGGCTCCCAAGCTACCCAGTGGTAGGGCCAATTTGGCACATGCTACCATTGCAGTAGCCCTACCGTGCCTTTATGAAAGCGCCCCCATGTTTGTACCTCAGGAAATGGAGGGTTAAGTGCCTTGCCCAAGTTAACTAGGATTCACAGTGGGATTTGTACCAGGCTTCCTGGCCTGCTTTTCTAACAACATAATCAAGTTGTACTTGATTATTTATATGTAAACCTTAATTAAAAAATTTAATTTAAAAGACTTGGTGCTCACTGAGCTTTTATAAAATATCGGTCTAGTTTTGATTTCTCTATAAATCTTTAAAACCAAACTTAATAAAGCTGAAGTGGGTTCTTTTGGTAGGTGATGTGTTTTTATCCTATGAAATTGTTCCTATTTCTTGGGCATCCTAGGACTGACATTGTTCCTATTTCTTGGGCATCCTAGGACTGATATTGTTTAGCAATTACTATGTACAATGCATCTTGTACTGGGAATGATGGATTAAGCTATGAAACAAAAAGCACCGTACTGTATTTGCCAGCAGCAGAGAATTAATGTAGGTGGGTACATTATAGATTGATATGATGATTAAACAGTGTAGCACATTTTATAGACATTTTCGAAACACAAAGAGATGCAGAATTGCTTTCCAAAATGACTTCATCTTCAATGTGGCAGAATTTTTATAAAGGTGATTAAGCATTCTCAGTGGTTATAAATTTGCAAGCTATCAGGATAAGATCATTGTATTGCCAAGCATTAAGAGGCAAGTTTTATATAGAGACATCCTGGTTAAGACGTGACAAATTCCACTGGTATTTTAGAACTGGATCTGCCAACATGCAGGACTGGACATGTATGCACAGGTTATGTGTGGTGGGAGGATCCATTTTATAAGCATCAATGTCTAAACTGTCAACAGGGTCAATACGGCAAATGAACATGAATGTTCCAACAAATACATGTGTGTGTTGGTATTTCAGAATATATGCATGTATGCGCAAGAACATACATATGTATGTCAGCCGTTTTAGTAGCATACACATTTGTTTTCCAGCGCTGTCAGAGAGTGCGTGATATCCTTTGCTAATATCACTTTTGGGGAAGGGATGGGGAGGACAAAATAATGCCTCCAGTGGAAGGCTAAACAAAACAAGCAACTTATTCTGAACTAGATCTCTCTGGGAGCAGGTCTACATCACGATGTTCATGTTGGTGGCCACAAATGTGCATTACCCTTCTGAAATGGGGAATGCATGTGTATCTTTTTGCCTCTCCCTAGTCCCCCACCCCCACCCAAAGCAGATCCAGACCACATTCACTTGCCATACGCACATATTTGTATTTTGGTTGTCAATTATTTGTCTTTCTAAAATTCGGATTCAGAAATAAGTTGGGATTACTAAAAGAGTGTCTGGGAAGTCTCTGGGTGGGGAGAAGCCCAGCCCAAGGGGAGTAGTTGTGGAATAAAATGCAGATAGTGCCCATGTAGGGGTGAGTGACAGATTTGAGGAGCTGGGAGGAGAAAAAAAGAGAAGAATTAAAGCGAGAAAGTGTCTTTTGGTTTGCCTCGTGTTTGGGAGCCTAAGTCCTTTGGTTGCCTGAAAGCCCCTGCCAAATGACACGAAGAAGGAGAAGGGAGATCCTGAAGTGTCACCTTAAGTTTGGGCTAAAAATCAAGGTTCAGATGTTGTCCCATGTACAGCAACTGAAAAAAGTAGCCAGAGCTTCGGGCAGATTGCAAACACCGTCCAGTAAGTGGGATTTGTGGTCGGAAGAAGCCTGCCCAAGGCTGGGGTGTTGCCCAGCGAGGTGCACCCGTGGAAGGAGGACAGCCATAAGGGATCTGTGCCTGGTGGTAACGGAGTGTCTCAGGAGGAGGAGAAACCAGCCCTGGGGTTACATCTGGCTGCAGGATAGGCATAAGCGGAGAGACTGTATATATGTGGATAGTCCTTGGAAGAAACTCCCTGTAAATATTCCTGAGAAAAAGTCAGTGGTAAAGGTTTTCACCACAGAATGACAGAAGTCTGACCAGGGGCGTATCTGGAATCCGGCGGTAGGGGGGGGCCAGAGCCAGAGAGGGGGGGCACATTTTTGCCTCCCTCCCCCCCCCCCCCCCGCCGCCGCCGCCGCCTCTGCCTCTCTCCACCCCCTCCCCGCCGTCAACCCTCCCCCGTTGCTTACTTTTGCTGGCGGGGGGCCCCAACCCCCGCCAGCCGAGGTCCGACCCGCAATCTCCATATTTCGTCTTCCTCCGTGGCCATGTGCTTCAAGGAAGTAACGCTGCAGTGCTGATTGGTTGAATCCAGTTCGGCGTCTGACGTCGCAGCGACGTCAGACGCCGAACTGGATTCAACCAATCAGCACTGCAGCGTTACTTCCTTGAAGCACATGGCCACGGAGGAAGACGAAATATGGAGATTGCGGGTCGGACCTCGGCTGGCGGGGGTTGGGGCCCCCCGCCAGCAAAAGTAAGCAGCGGGGGAGGGTTGACGGTGGGGAGGGGGGCCAGGGCGAAATCTGCGGGGGCCCAGGCCCCTGTGGCCCCACGCAGATACGCCCCTGAGTCTGACATTGAATCATAAAGAAGTTTAAATCATTGAGTGTGTTAAGGATCACTGAATCACGAGTTATAATAAAACGTTGGAGTTCATTATTAAGCCACTTGGTGAGTCACTTGGTTCTTGGACTGGAGAGCTGAGTGGACCCTGAATTGGAACAGTGTCTCTCAGACCCCTAGATTGCTATTCCAGACCATTCATTGCCCACCCCAGTTTGATTGTAAAGAGTTTTTTTGGAACATCCCTACTCCACCTCTTGTAATTTGGGTGCTAGGGGATTTAGCTGTGCAGGTTTAAAGAATAGCATGCAGGAAGATCTAATCTGAGGTTTATAGACTGCACTAGTCCCAGCATGAGGTTCAAGGCAGTTAACAAATTAAACCCCCCCTGTTTACTAAGCCTCACTAGCAGCTGCTGCGTAGCAATGCCAACACAGCCCATTCAAAGTCACTCTGTAGGTGTGCTAACTTTTTAGCATGCGCTAATGCTAGAGACACCCATAGGAATGTATGGGTGTCTCTAGCATTAGCGTGTGCTAATTTTTAGCTTGTGCTAAAACATAAGCGTGCCTACAGTGCAGTTTACTAAACAGGTGGGTAAGAAATCTTGGAACAACACGAGGAGCTAAAAAATAAAAAATTGAAAATAAAGTACTTTAAAAATTTATCAAATAAAAATATTTTCAATGTTTTCTGCAGTAACATATAATTTACCTCTGATCGAATATATAGAGGAAGCACATTGCAAATCAAAATGGCTCAAAAGGAAAGCATAGCTTCAAAGTAATCCTTTAATCAAACACTGTTACATGCAGGTAGTTTTAATAAAAATATTATCCCGCAACCGAGAAGAAAGAAAAATATTTGAAAAAGATAAAATAAACAACTCAGAACTACTCCCATACAAAACATGGAAAATCAAACAGACAGCTTTAAAAACAATACATGCACTTAGAGGAAGCCAATGAAGTCTTTTTGCATGGTTAGATATTCTGTCATATTTTTTCAAACAAAAAACCAAACGTACAGATGTGTTCTTATCATCTGTAATTTATGCAAACATTTGGCACTCAGCCCAACATAAAGGGCCCTGTTTACTAAGCCGCACTGTAGGCACGCTAACTTTTTAGCGTTCACTAACAATACAGACACCCATTATATTCCTATGGGTGTCTCTAGTGTTAGCACATGCTAAAAGTTTTGAGCGCCTACAGTGCGGCTTAGTAAACAGGGCTCAAAGAGAGTTACAATAGTCCAAACGAGACAACACCAACATCTGGACCAATAGTGCAAAGTGTGACTCAAAAAAACAGGACCTGAGCAGTCATAATAATTGTCTCATGTGATAAAACATTTGCTTCCATAAATTATTAATTTGAGATAAGTAAGCAAAGAATCTAATATTATCCCCCAAACCCTCGACTCCCTTACCAATTTTTAACTCTTTTCCTTCTGGCAATGATATAATATCAGGAATAATTAGTAAAGAATTAGAGAACCATAGCACTTTGGTTTTAATAGGGTTTAATTTAAACATATTTCCTAGGGCCAAGCACTGGATTTTATTCATACAACCCAAAACCCAATCAAATGTATCTTCCAAAGTAGTACATACTGGTGCCAACGTTAAGATGACATCAGCATAAGAAAACAATCATTCTCCATCATTAAGAGAAAAAGAACCAAGAACACTCATAAAAAGAATAAACAGCATAGGCAACAGTGGAGAACCCTGGGGCACTCCACAATCTGAGCGCCAGCTGTTAAACAAAACACCACTTTTCCAAACATTATACAAGAACTCATTGAACCAATTTAAAACAGGGCCAGTTAAACCAAGTTCACTTAGGGCTCTGTTTACTAAGGTGCGTTAGTGTTTTTAGTGCGCCTACACTTAGCGTGCGCACTAAACATGTAGACACCTATAGGGATATTGTAGGCATGTGCATGGTTAACGCACGTACATGGTTAATGCATGTTAAATATGTTAATGTGCTTACAATGTTGCTTAGTAAACAGGGTCCTTAATCTCATCAGCAATAACCCATGATCCACTGAGTCAAAAGCAGCAGAAATATCATAGTGTAGCAAAAGTATTTGTTTACCCTTACATGAATAACTGCGAACATCTGTTGTCAATGTTAATAAAAGAGTTTCAGTACTATGCTGAGTTTGAATACCAAATTGTGATAAATGTAAACAGGAAAATGAGTCTATATATTGAGATAATTGCTTACTAACAAAAGTCTCATAATTTGGGGGTCCTTTTACTAAGCCACGGTAAAAAGTGGCTTGTGGTAGTGTAGGCCTGTGTTTTGGGCGTGCGCCGGGCCAGTTTTTACCGCATCTGCTAAAAAGGTTTTTTTTTTTTAATGGGACGGGAAAAGGGCATGCGGTAAAACTGAAACCAGCATGCGCCTAACACCACCCACTGATCTAGCAGTAAAGGCTCACACATGACACACGCGGTGATTGGTCGGCACACACCAACTGCCGATTAACACCAGAAACACCGTGAATAAGAAGAAATAAATCATCCAGGCATTATGGGCATGCGGGAAATCTGAAACTACTGCCAGGCAGGCATGCTAGCCTGGTGGTAGTCTCATTTTGGCGCACGCTGCACACGTGCAGCACCTAACGTGCCTTTGTAAAAGAGCCCCTTGGTGAGTAAAGGAACCCCTGCAATAGGCCTAAAACTAGAAGTAAGAGACGAATCTAAATCCTTTGATTTGGGTATAGGTGTAATTGCAATATGACCCATCTCCAAAGGAAATTTCCCCAAGATCAACAGATCATTGAAAAAATTTACTAACCATAATTTTATATCAGATGAAAGTTGAGTTAGCAAATAAGAAGGACAACTATATAATACTTATTGACATCTTCAGAGCCGCGGAGCTGGTGGTTGGGAGGCGGGGATAGTGCCGGGCAGACTTATACGGTCTGTGCCAGAGCCAATGGTGGGAGGCGGGGATAGTGCTGGGCAGACTTGTAAGGTCTGTGCCCTGAAAAAGACAAGTACAAATCAAAGTAAGGTATACACAAAAAAGTGGCACATTTCTTGGGCAGACTGGATGGACCGTGCAGGTCTTTTTCTGCCGTCATCTATTATGTTATAAGCTTGGGCAATAAAGAACTAACATCCTCAATAGTAATAGAACCAGGGCTTTTTTTGAGGGGGTACTTAGGGGTACTGAGTACTGGCACCTTTCTCATTGTCTGCTAAAATTGACCCATGGGACCCAAGTTTTAATGATAGAGCTCAGGCTCTACACACCAATTCTGTCTTGTCATAGATTCTGTGACTGGTTGCAGGGGGCCTGGCTATTATAGGGTGGGTCCCTCAGTGATCTTCCTACTCCTGAAGGTTGGCCTAGCATTTGAGTACCGGCACCTTTTTTGCTAGAAAAAACTCACTGAATAGAACTAAAGCTTTCCAAATTTGCCCCCCCCCCCCCCCCCCAACCACCTTTTTTTGTTGGTGCGGTGATGCTGACACAACCCATTCACTTTGAGTGGGCCATGTCAGCATCGTCAAATGGCGGCCATTAGCACAACTTTGTAAAATGGGGCCATGATTAGCAGACATGCCGAAATGTGGAGCAACATATTTTTCTGTCTGATGTATTATAGATAATTGAGACTGATCTTTAAAGAGATCATCCCGAATTAATTCTATCTTTTTATAGGAAAAATCAGCAAGCTCTTGAGCAGTAGGTTGAGAATTAATAATTGATACAGAATCAACAGGAGGTGCTGTCAAATTCTCAACAGTCTGAAATAGCTTCTTTAAATTTCCAGAACCAACTCCAATAGTTTTAGCATAAAAAACTTTTTTTGCTTCTGCAACATGAAATGTATAAGACTTCAAGGCCTCTCTCCATTTGCGTTTAAGAAAAAATACATTCACAAAATCTAATTACTGCCAATTAACCTGAAATAAATGATTGTTGACATCAGTTTATTGTTAGTTAATGGCTTGTTAGCTAATTAATTTTCATACACATCTTTGATCCATGTACAAATTTGGGTGTCATATATAGAATCCAGGGTTAACAGTGTTAGCGCATGCTAATGTGGAATTTCATAAGTGTAACTCTAGCTACAAATCTCCAATTTGTCGACAAAACAGCGGAAAAATGCAGTACTGTGCTATCACACAAGTGTCCATAGCACCTACAAGTCATTCAAGTATAATTGTCTTCTCTCTGAATTCTCAGTAGCATTATTGTATAAGGAGCTGCTTAGATTTAGGTGCCGCTATTCAAGTTGTGTACACATGTATGTTGATACATAGGCATGTAAATGACTATTTGTTACCTGCATTGGATAAGGCAGTCTATAAATAAGACAAATAAATAAATAATTTTCTGGCTATGTGCTATTCTGTAAGTATATGCTAATAATGAGTGGTACTCGCATGAGAGGTTTGTACATTTATGCACATATATTATAAAATTCTATAATGTATCCAGGTTTTTTTTTTTTTTTTTCAAATAATACAAGAAGACAAAATCTTGATAAGAAATTCAGAACAATTCATAACAATACAACAACCATGTTTTTTTTAATGATCTAGGTGTAAACATTTACATCAACCCTATGTCAGGTGTAAGTGATCGCACCTAAAATAAAAGCAAGTTTTTGACCTATTATACTAGTATTCTCTAAAGAAATGTAGGCACCTACTTTTCCTTATAGAATAGGCTCCAGTTTGATACTATTGAATTTTTTTTTTTAATTGAAAGAAATTTTTTACTGTCTGGATAGTGTTGGTACAGCGTTCCACCCAACTATATGGATAGGTGGTGAAATTCAGCTGCTATCAATATAACTAAGTGGATTCATTTAGGTGAGCAAAAAAGCTGTCCTAAATTAAACTGCTTGACTATATGAATAGCAGCTAAATATTGCTAGTTATTCATATAAATCTATGGTTATAGGGCTCATTTTCAGAAGTGAAAAACATCTCAAAAACAGCATAAAGTGACATTTGGACGTTTTAATGTCCAAATCGCGATTTTCAAAACTTGGATTTGAGACTTTTTTTTCTGCAGTGCATGCAGATGACAAGGGGGTGTGTTAGAGGTTGGATTTGGGCACTCCCAAAACTTGGATGTTTCTCTGCCATAAAGGAACAAAGCAAAAACGTCCAGAGCTAAAAGTTAGACTTTTTGGTCTAGACCTGTTTCAATCATGACCAAGTCACAAAAAGGTGCCCTAAATGACCAGATGACCATTGGAAGGATTAATGCATAAACCCCCTCTCCCTTACTGTACCAGTGGTCATTGACCCCATCCGACCTCCACCTCCAAAGATGTTTAAAAAAGCAGTACATACTAGCCTCTATGACATCTCAGATGTTATGGTCAGTCCTATTAGAAGAGCAAGCAGGTCCTTGGAGCATCCTAGCGGTCAGTGCAGTGCACTGTAGAGAAGGGGACCCAGGTCCATATCCCACTCTAACTGGTACACTTGTTGTGGAAAGTGTGAGCCCTCTAAATCCCACCAAACACCTACTGTGCCCACAGAGAGGTGGGGCTATTGCAGTGGTGTACCATTGGGTATTATAGATTTTTGGTGGATTTTGTAGGTTTTCCTTTCAATATAAGGTGGTAACGGTGAGATATGTACCTGAGAAGTCTACTGCAGTGCCCTCTAGGGTGCCCCCACTGCTCTGCTGAGATGTCTGTGTGGCCAGTCTACTAAGAATGCAGCCCCCTTCCATATATCCCAATGTCTTGCTTTTGTGTGTTTCTCCCATGGATGGGTTTCCCCCCCAAAAAAAATGGTCCTAAAAGATAGACACACTGAGCACAAAAACATCTAGCAAATGGCCATTTTCAAAATAAGTGGTTGGATGTTTTTTGCTACTGGATTTTTGAACATTTTTCTCCAAAAGTCTAAAATAGAATTTAGATGTCATATCAAAAATGCTCCTCCACATCTATATTCAGAGCTGCTGAAAATACATGAATAATTTAAATGCTGTGGCTAGCATTAAAAATATACCCCCTAATTGAGGCAGTATCTTGGTGGTGCTGAATTGTTTCCACTTTACAATGACAAATGAGCCTGACTGTGCCCAAGGGATAGTCAACCCCATTCAAATTTTCTTATAGCCTTCCCCCAGACTCTACCTGTCAAATTATTTCACCCATTTGTGATGTAAACTTTTTTTTTTTTTTTTTTAATTTTTGACATTTGAAATTTGCTATATTGCCCATACTAATTAACAGGACAAGGCAGTGAACAATCTAAAAACTAAGTAGAAAAGGCAATATGACTTCCTAGTCAGAATAGTAACAATATTCGCACAGTAACCTATTCAAGAAAAGGAAATGGGAGAGAGGAGGGGTAAGAGAGTTTAAGGGGCCCATTTACAGAGCGGTGGTAAGCCCAGTGCAGGCTTACAGTTCGCTGTTCCGGGACTACGGAGGTAGTTCTGCCCCAAGTGCATGCCATTTCCGTGGGAAAAGAACACCCCTGTAAATTGCTTACACGGTGATAACCCCTCAGTAATTGGGCATTGCCACAGGCTGCCCAGTTACTACTGGGTTAGCGCGGGAGCTCTTATCACCATCTCATGGCCACATGGTAAGAGTTATCTCACTTCGTAGCCATTTTTTTCAGCTTTTACCAGCTGCAGAAAAAACTGCCCTGGCGTGCAGGAAAAATGGCCCCAACTGCTAGCACAGGACCCATTTCCCCTCAGCTTGGTAAAAAGGACCCTCAAGAGAGGTAACTGGGAAAGGAAAAGGGGGAAAAATGGGAAACAGAGAATGCAGGCTGAGAAACACCCATTAAACCAAATTATAAGCTTGCTGAAAAAGCCAAGTTATTACAATGGTTTTTAAAAATTTTTAAAGAAAGTTCACTATGGATGGCCAGAAGGAGATTGTTCCAGTAAAGAGGGGCCATGAAAAAGAAAGCATAATGTCTTGTTGATTCTAGTTGTGTGACTTTGGGACCTGGAAGGACCAGCTGGTGGTAGAATGAAGAACATGGGCAGGAGAATATGACGTTGTGAGGGCAGCTAAGTAGGAAGGAGAAACCATTCTGAAAGTTTTAGACACAAGAATTAAGATTTGTTTTTTAAAATATGTTATTCCACAGGGAGCCAATGGTGGTGTTTGAGTAGAGAGGAGAAGTTACAGTTTTGATGAAAAGATACATAGACAGGCTTATTTTCAAAGCACTTTGGGAGGCTAAGTTCCATAGGTTTCTATGGAACTTTGGGAGGCTAAGTGCTTTGAAAATATGCCTCAGAGGGGCATAATGGAACATCGCCGGTGAAATAGATCACCGGCGATCTATTTTGGCGGCAGCGCTACAGCTGGCCGGAACCGTATTATCGAAAAAGATAGCCGGGCATCTTTTTTTTAGATAATACGGTTTAGCCCGGCCAAATGCCAGAGTTCGCCGGGGTTGAGATCGCCGATTTTGTTTTTCAGCGATAATGGAAAAAAATGCCGGCCATCTCCAACCCGACGACATCCAAGGCATTTGGTCGTGGGAGGAGTCAGCATTTGTAGTGCACTGGTCCCCCTCACATGCCAGGGCACCAACTAGGCACCCTAGGGGTCAGTGCGGTGGACTTCAGAAAAGGCTCCCACATGCATAGCTCCCTTGCTTGGGGTGCTGAGCCCCTCAACCTCCCCCCCCCCAAAACCCACTACCCACACATGTACAACACTACCCTAGCTCTTAGGGGTGAAGGGGGCAACTACCTGTGGGTACAGTGGGTTTTGGAGGGCACCCATTACCAGCACAAGTGTTACAGGTAGGGGGGTGGGTGGGTATGGGTACGCCCGCCTTAAGTGCACTGCGGTACCCACTAAAAGTGCTCCAGGGACCTGCATACACGCAGGCCTCTAGGGCTTGTTGCTGCTATATAACCTTGGCACAGCAGTTCACACCTGAAGACTAATCTCTTTGAAAAAGTCCTTTATTTGAATAAGCACGTTTACTCACAGTTAACTGCAGATCAGAGGTTGTGCCCCACTGGCAAAGAGTCTCCCTGGTACTGAGATTAGCAGTAGGTCAGAGCTGGCACAATGGTGTACAGTGCCCTCTTTCAGCAACATTCAAGGTAATAACTAAGTTCTCTAATGTGGGTAACACATGAAAGGGATCTAAAACTGGCTTACAAAAATGGCCACTACCTTATGGACTACCGAAAACAAAACAGGGCACAATCTGACCCAGTTAGCAGGGGGAAAAGCACCATGGGAGTAGAGCCCACTACCCTACACCCACCATAATGCATTGCTGATGTGACTCTGCAGTGCACCTAACAGAAAAGGTGTCACACTCACCCAAGAGCCACATCACAACCAGGGAAAGGCTGTCAAAGGATAGAACACATTCTGCTGTCAAGGAGGTGGGTACGGCATTTGAGGCTGGCATAGAGGCTAACAAAAAAGGTTTTTATTTTTATTTTTTTAGTGTGGGAGGGGGTTGGTGACCACTGGGGGAGTACAGGGAGGTCATCCCCGATTCCTTCCGGTGGTCATCTGGTCAGTTGGGGCACCTTTTTGAGGCTTGGTCGTGAAACTAAAAGGACCAAGTAAACCCGGCGAAATACTGCTTAACGCTGCTTTTTTTTCCATTATCAGCGAAAGCCGGCCATCTGCTAGCCTCGCCCATGTCCTGCCTTCGCTAAGCTACCGACACGCCCCCTTGAACTTTCGCCGGCGAAGCGACGGGAAAGCGGCGATGCTGTCAAAAATGCCGCTTTCGATTATACTGATTTCGCCGCTTTTAGGAAATCGCCGGCCATCTCCCGATTTATGTCGGGAAATGGCTGGCGATCACTTTTGAAAATAAGCTGGATATTGACTCATTTCAGTCTGAAAAAATATACCATACCACTATGCACCACACTATATTACTGATTACCTCTGAGATTCTAAATAAAATGTTGTTAGTGGGATCATGGTAATTTTTTTTAGGACATGAGCTAAAAATGTGCTTGTGGGGTCTTTAAAGCTTCTGTATTGCATCTATTTTCACCGTAACTTTAGTCTTCTGCGTTCTGCCCTTTCTTGGCATGCAACTTAAACCAGAGTATAGAACATCTCTTTGAAAAGACTTAAAACACTTGAACCAAAATCATCTTTAATGCAGTAATCAATCAAGGAAAAATAACTTACAGTTCAGATTTGCTGGAAAAGAGTTTTTGCCTTGCAAACTGAGAATAATTAAACAACACACTGAGTAGAGATGCTGTTTTATTCTTTTACACTGGTGAAATGTTGAAAGCATCACAGTAGTTTCAAGAGGGTCATACAGTAAAATACTGCATATGCAGTTTGTTCACAGAGGAGAATGCTGCAGAATAACTCTTACAGACCCAAGGGAAAGAAGGGGGGCAACTAGACCAGCATGCACTGAGAACAATGCAAGCCAATAGAAAGATTCCCATAAGACACAGGGATCTGGGAAATGTGCTCTGGAAGAGCCTATTACAGAGAACTACAATATTACAGGGATTTGTAGTTTTTTGTTTATTTATTTATTTTTAATATTTATAACCCTCCTATTAACTAGGCAGGTACCAGAATACATACACAAGGAACCTTCATTAAAGGTCCAGGCAATGTAATCTGTTACAGACAATGCTTAACATATATTCATAAACATTAAACTGCCTGCTTCCATGCAAATGGGAGCAGAGCATGCCTTATTACTTAAGATTGTGCAAACACTGGTTAAAGGCAATTTGGAATTTCCAGATAAGGCCTGAATTACATACCAAGTGGCCTTTGCAGTAAAACTGGCAGTAGAAAGTGGTACCATGTGCCTTAGTAAAGTTTTTGCATGCACGACAAAATAGGATTTAGCCTGGCCTTGGTACTACTCATTGTGGACAGTAACACAAACAATTTAATAATCCATGTTAGCTGTGATCCAGAATCTTCCATGATATTTGTCTCCTTCACTTGGGGTCAGTTAGCATGTGGGATGTCTTTTCCCCCCTGAAGCCCAGCAGACAAACAATGTTCTTGCCCCAACTGCCCAAACAGTAACCACTCCTGCTAGTCAGTAATCCTCTACCCCAAGCCTGCATCAGTAATAACCCTCCCCTTGCCTCCTCAGCTCCCACTCACCCCTCCAGAGACATGCCTTACTATTCCAGAGGGGCCAGATATTTACAGGCAGAGGACCCTGCTACCTAAGCCTCCTGCCACTAGCAAATGGCAACTTGCTTCTAGGAGCATCATTCGCCAGAAGGGTTTTAACATCCCTCCTTCCCAAAAGATTCAGTCCTCCAAAATGGTAAGACATATATTCCAGAAATGTAGATGGGGTTGAGGGGGGAGTGTTAGCATGGGGCAAATCAGAGTGCATCATGCAGAGAAAATGCAACATCTGGTGTGGAGCCCATGCTAAATACTAGAGGGCTGCTCACTATAGGCCCTGTAAAGCCTCATTTCATGTTATGATCCCTCATTTACCTACAGCTAAATGCTACATTTTCTGCTTACATATTAATTTCTTGGGGTCCATTTATCCCCAAATTCTATAAATGGTACCCAAACTTAGGTGAGTAGTTGGGCATGTAATTATCGATTATAGAATGGGGTCAGTTAAACATGTAACTTCATTTGCTAATTAGTGCTAAATTGGCACTTAATTGGTGATAAGCACCATTAATTGGCCTTAACATGCACTAATTTGCAATAATTTGTAGTTATGCGCATAACTGACTTACGCCCCTGTTCTATAACCCTTGTGCCTAATTTCTATGGTATACAGATGCAAAGGACTTATGAACCTGGAAGGGGCATGGGTGGATCAAGCAATTAGGCACAATGTTATTTATTTGTAGCATTTATTTGTAGCATTTGTATACCACATTTTCCCACCTATTTGCAGGCTCAATGTGGCTTACATTTGCCATAATGGCGATTGCCATTTCCGGATAACTGAGTTACATATGGTATTACGTTAAGGTGCATACATACAAGGTGACATATTAGGAGCATAACATATATGAAGCAGATCAGGTTATAGAAAACTGTCATTTATGTGCCTAACTGCCAGTACTTAGGCGCACGTATTATCATTAAAAAATGTTAAGACCATCAGAATAGGGCAGACTTAAAGCATTCCATATTTCTTATATGCAGTAACTGCCGAATCATCATTGGTCTTAATTTTGTAATTTTTTCATATAATATTTTATCGTTTTTTCATATTGTATTTTCCTTCAATGTGCATGTACTTAACTTAAGCAGTACTATCAACATTCGGACTTGCTGTCGACATGGCCAAGTTTTGATTCCTCCTCAGGGAAGCAGTCTGAGCACTGAGACAACAATCTTCTTCGCCAGCAGCCATGCACGTTGAAGGAAAATACTATATGAAAAAAACCTATAAAATATTATATGAAAAAATTACAAAGTAAGACCAATGATGATTCAGCAGTTACTGCATAGAATGTTTTTAAGTCTGCCATGTTCTGATGGTCTTAAAAGAGTTTTATGATAGTATGTATGAGTAGTTAGTGACTCGCTGAAACAAGTGATTGAGAAAGTTGGTTGGTTTGCTGGGATTTATATGGTAACTGTAACACTACATCACTCTATTTCTTATCCCGATAATGAATTCTCTATACTTGACTACTAATCTACTTGTTCACTTATGAACATTTAATGCAAGACCAAATTGTATTTCCTCATGCCGGAATGGCGATCGCCATTACGGAATATTGTAAGCCACATTGAGCCTGCAAATAGGTGGGAAAATGTGGGATACAAATGCAACAAATAATAATAATAATAATAATAATATTGATCTGATATCCCTGCATTAAAAAATAGTGTCCAGACAATTTGATTTAGTACTTAGACACGAGCATTTACACCAGCCTTTGGCTGGCATAAATGTATGCATCTAAGTTTAAGCACGAAAATGTGGGCTTACACTAGTATTCTATAAAAGCAGTTCTGTACGGCATTGCCGTTATAGAATTCACACTTAGGGGCCCTTTTAGAAAGGTGTGGTAGGTTCTACATGCGTGCCCCCCCCCCCCCCCCCGGCGGTAATTTCATATTTGGCACATGCCCATAACACCAGGACAAATTATTTTTTAATTTCCTACCGCACAAGGCGCTTCCGGCATTAATCGGCAGTTGGCATGTGCTGACCAGTCACCACATGTGTAGCGCATGAGCCCTTACAGCTAGATCAATGGGAGGTGTTAAGGGCTCGGCCGAAAATGCATGCATGCTGGTTTCGATTTTAGCGCATGCCTATTTTCCGGCCCCTTAAAAAAGGCCTTTTTTCCTAGACGTGGTAAAAAAATGGTCCAGCGCGTGCCCAAAAGACCCGCTTGTATTACCGCAGGCCACTTTTGGCCACAGCTTAGTAAAAGGATCCCTTACAGCGCATCATTTTAGTGCCTACATATCATGGCCATTTCTTGACTTCAGCCCTTAAAGTATAAATAAAGAAATTTATCACAGGACATGCTATTTCTTAATATATGTAAAATAGCCTTGACAGGCACTTTCAACTTTGTATTCTTAGACTACAGTTCCTTAAGTTACACATTTGCATTAATCTAGAGTTATATCCCTGGAATACTACTATCAAAATACAATAGACTACTAGAATTAGTCATTTTACTTTTTGTACCTTAACATTTGCAAACATGTACATTCATAACTTGCTTGAAGTAGAAACTAGAAGTGTTTCACATGATTCACCATCAGTCTGATTCTGTGACCAAATAAAACTGAAACCCTGCAGTCTTCCTCAATTAAAATCATTAAAAAATGAAATATTTGTAGGGTTATAAACAGCAGCATTTCCTAACCACTCCAACTTCCTGAAACAGTTTTGCTTTAGCTGTTCAGTAGTCGGCTTTCCTGTTTTTTTTGTAAGCTCACTAGAAAATCATGTCGTTTATCAGCTTTGACCCTGGCTTGTTCTAATCATGCACAGTAGTGAAGTGTCAACAGTCTATTTTCTGAACAAAGATGCCAAATTATCAAACTTGTTTCTACAGGCAAGCAGTCCTACAACAGGAACAGCCCCCAGGAGTCAATCACGAACATCTGTCTGCCCATCTACTCAGGACATTTGTAGGTATGTGCTGAATTTGTAATTCCAGTATTAGCCAGTTGTCATTCCTACTATGATGCTAAAATGATTTAGATGTCTTGCTTTTTCCTAACTCATGTATTATCCAAATCAGATCCTTTGTTTTCCTTTTCTGCTTCTTTCTTTGCACACTTGGTTTTCATGTTTTTCTATTGCATTATTGCTTTCTCTTTTTCCATTTCCCATTCTCTCTTTGCTTGTTGCCTTGTTTAGATCTGCTACCTTGCATGCTGTATCAGAAGATGACTTTGAACAGTCAGCCTGTGTCATGATGCCGACCCCTGTTAGCAGGGAGTCTGATAAAAAGCAAGAGAATCAAAGGTTTAGGCAGAAGAAAAAGACTTCTGAACCTACAGAGAAACAAAGGAAGCGGAAGAACTGTAAATTACTCAAGGATTCCACAGGCTTCAGATGGAATGAGTCAGATTCATCCTCAGATGAGGGCCAGTGGGCCCAGACTAGGAGAAAAGTCAGAGAGAAAGTTAAAGGTT
The DNA here is from genome assembly GCF_901765095.1 of Microcaecilia unicolor. Classification (NCBI taxonomy): domain Eukaryota; kingdom Metazoa; phylum Chordata; class Amphibia; order Gymnophiona; family Siphonopidae; genus Microcaecilia; species Microcaecilia unicolor. The sequence continues at coordinate 599,446,565 of NC_044032.1, forward strand.
TCAGAAAAGTGAGACAGAAGGGCAGACTGTGCATTGATCAGGATGGGTCTTCAGGTTCCTAAGCCTTTGAATTAGGCCCACTGAGTACAGAAGACAAAGGAGGAGGAGCGAGTCTGCAATGGCCACTGGCTGACTCTGACAATCCAGCTTCTAATCGCAGAAGAAGAAGAAAAATATCAAGGTGCAAGGAAAATTGCCTTTTAGTACCTCATGAGGCAATAAGTTCATCCAGGAGAGAAAGAAATAAAGAGACGTCCTGGAGATTCAAAATGGCCACCGAGAGTTGAAGTGGCCTCGCGAGAGTTCAACTCTCGGTGGCCATTTTGAATCCCCAGCCAGACCGAGGAGGATGATAGACAGGGGAGGCAGCGCTCCAGGCAGGAAAGAGGGGGCTCTTTCCTGCCTCGAAGACATCACTAGACCACCAGGGAACATGGTAAGGAAGGGGAGGGGACGGGAGTAGGGTTACCACGGCGCCGATCGCCCGCCCACACGCACGCGCCTGCCCGCACCCGCGCCCACGTTTGTCCAGAAATCCGGACAAACGTGGGTGCAGGCAAAATCCGCCGGACGCCCCGGACATGCCCTCAAAAAGAGGACATGTCCGGGGAAATCCGGACGAATGGTAACCCTAGTCCTGCAGGCTGCAGCACACATCTACACCAGTGTTCATGTTACTTTAGAGGAGATGGAGTGATCAAGAAAAGCATTAGAGAGGGAGGCCCTGAGGATGAAAGCTCTGGCAGTCACACGGGGTCCAATAGGAGTTGTGCTGCTCCTTTTACGTATGATGGCTGGTCTCATGCTTTAGAAGCGTGCGGGTCAGGTCGTACTGAGAAAGATATAACCCTGCCAAATAGATATGGCTTAGTGCTCTAGTAGCATCCTGTTTGGTGTCTCTGCTCTTACAATTGTTACCAAACAAATATATGCTAGATGAGAAAAAGACCTAATCCTACAACAAAATAGCCTTAAAATATATAGGGAAATAGGCAAATGGTAGCTGTAATACCTTTAAAAAAATAATATGCAAATAAATGCAAAAAATGTTCATAATACTATACATAAAACATAAGGCGGAAAGACATCAGTCATGAAGATATAGGTTAATAGACCTCTCACAGCGCACAAAACCTTTCTCGTATATATTTTTCAATTATTTGTCAATCCATCTCCTCCCTATCAAAACATACTTTATTACAGCATTCTAAGTTATAATTTATCAAATCCTCACAAAAAATAATGATAAACAAAAGCGGTTACTTAGCTTAATACAGAAGCATGCAGCAAGCTTGCCTGTTTCCATATTTTTTTTTTTTTGTTATTTTGTTGTAGGATTAGGTCATAGTTGTGGTGAGTGCATAGGGACATATATGATCAGAGGCGCAAGAAGGTATACAATTTGACCGTTTGAAGTATTCACAAATGAATCAGTTTGCAGTGGTCTTCTCAGTGGTGTATGTGTGCTTATGTATTTGTGTATGTGTTGAGAGGAGGGGGATTGAGTGTCCAGCAAAACTGTTCCTTATGTTAAAAAGCAGGAAGAAGAGATTTAGTATGATTTCCCAGCACTAAAGCAATTACCCAAAGCTCTGCTAATGCATTTTATTTTGCTGACAAGTACCTTACGAGAAAATATTTCTGAAGAAAAGCAGCAGAATTCAAATCACTGCAGTTCAGTGACCGTTGCGTTGTAGCTTTAGTTATCGGAGATCTTCCTTTGGCAGTGATGAAGAGGGAGCACTAGTTAGAGATAATCTAGAAGTCACAAGCGGGGTCTGAAGTCATGAATGCTACAGGGAATGTTCTATGTGTAGATCTACAATGTCACTAGATCTACAGTGTCTTATGGGCCTGAACAATATATTTTGGTAGGGATGGGCTGTCAATTGCGATAAAATGTAATTCGCTGATAATAGTGTACATTCTTTGCAAAGTAAAGAGGGCGCACTCTCTGTAAGAAGAGTGTGTCCTTGTTTGGAAAGAGTGTGCACTCATGGGAACATTTGGGGGTTCTTTTACTAAGATGCGCTGAAAAATGGCCTGCGGTAGTGTAGGCGCATGTTTTGGGCGCGGGCAGATCCATTTTTCAGCGCACCTGCAAAAAATGCCTTTTTTAAATTTTTGCCGAAAATTGACGCACATCCATTTTGGGTCTGAGACCTTACCGCCAGCCATTGACCTAACGGTAAAGTCTCACATGGTAACCAGGCGGTAATGACCTACACACGTCAAATGCCACTTGGCGCATAGCGGATGCACCCCAGAAAAATTCTTTTTCGGACGCACGTATGGGATGTCTGCCAAAAATGAAATTACCAGAAGAGCCACGCAGTAACTCCATTTTGGCGTGCATTGGGTGCACGTAGACGCTTACACGGCTTAGTAAAAGGGCCCCTTGTTTTGGAATGAAAGAAGAACCCTGGGGGGGGGGGGGGGACGACAACACAAGGATTTCTGGCTGCCCATTCCTATATTTTGGTGCTGTGTCTTCTACATTTAGGAGAAACAAAAAAAAACAGCACCACGGGCCTTTAAAAATGGAACACAGTTCTTTAATGAATGAGCCATTTGGATACAGAAAGTGAAAGTGCCTTGGTGCTTTGTAGCTTTTACTATATGAGACGTGGGGACCCCTGACGCAGGTGCTAGTCACCGAAACACGGCCCGTGTCGGGTCTTTTTGTCAAGGCTCATTCATTAAAGAACTGTGTTCCATTTTTAAAGGCCCGTGGTGCTGTTTTTTTTGTTTGGACTTTAGTTTGTACTTCGTTCCCTCTCTTTTGTTATATTCTACATTTAGGAGGACATTTTCAAAACCAAGCAGGTAGCTGCAGCATCTGCAAGTATTTTTTTTTCCTGAAGACTTTGCATTAGTATCCCAAAGGGAAAGTACATATGTACCAAGGAACAGACTGACCAGCCTATTAATAGGACAATGCCCAAGGCCCAAAGCAGTAAGGGGCCCACTCACCCACAATCCAAAATTCATTTCACACGAGCTGTTAGGGACCCCTGACCCTTATTGCCTGGGGGCCCAGAGCACTGTTAGTCTGCCCTTTTGTGTACTCACAGAGGTTTTTTTTCCTAAGAAACTGTGGATAGTATTGAAAGTGCACTTTTCATGGAACCTGTTTACCCAAGGAAAATCACTTTTCTGAAAGTTTCCCTTTCTAAAACCATATGCCCTGCTATTATTTATAATTTTATTTTTCATTTCTTTAAGCCTGTATTCATTACTGATTCCGTGTTTCTGTCAAATTGTCCTATTTTTAGATGTTCCACCTATGTCTTCTGATGGGGAAATCTCATTTTGTGTGCTTGAAATGTCATTTGGAACGTTCTGCTACAAACTTGTGAGACAAAAAGTAACAAAGACTGAAAACGTGTCACTAGAGTGAAACAGCATAGTAAAGCAAATGACCAAGATAACTAAGCTGGCAAAATGCAGCATGGCATTCCTTGGCACTTAAGTGCCAGACTGGGGCCAAAAAGAAGATGGAGAACTACAAATTAATGATTACTTCTGTAGTCTGTCATGCATCAGTTATAACCTGCCCACCTTGGAGAAAAATATGCATGCATTTGCAGTTTAGAAATTATTGGAGGAATCGTACCTGCACATACAGTATTTACATTTACTAATCTTTTTCAGATATGGGTAAAGAATTTTCAAAAGTATGTGCATAATTTTACTCTGAAAGAAAATACTGATCATTCCAAACCCTGCCCCTGACTCTCTCCCCCTCCCCTGTAGTAGATAGCACTGTACACCCTGCAACACTACGAAACCAAAGCATGTAACGGACATAACATCAAAACGGACAAGTAATCAAAACTGAGAAAGCCTGGGATAGAAACAAAGGGTAGTGGTAAGAGCAGATGGGAAAAGACATAGGTTAAAGAAATGGGGATCCTGAGTCTTGGTTTACTATAGAAAAGCACATACCAATTTACTTGAAATAGAGGACCAAAAGGGGGAGGGAGGAGGGCAGACCAAAGCAACACTACCTAATCAACAGCAAAAATAAAAGAAGCAATATCCTGTAAGCACTAAGCTTTATGACTAATAGCCAGGAGACATCCTTGAATAAAGATGGTTATGGTAAGGGCAAGGAAGAGTAAGAAGCAAAGCTAACATCACATATGCAGGAACATTAAGTGGGCCAAAAATTTCTTGTATTATGAAATTTACGGTATTAATATGTAAGGTTGGCGCCATACATATTGCACATTTTGCCTCACTCTCATTCCCATTGAAGAGGCATTTTCTTCTGATAAAACATGTTTCTACTTTATACAAGACGTGGAGGGGCATTTTCGATATGATGTCTAAATCCAACTTTGGATGTTTTTCTAAATACGTCCAAAATTCAAATGAGGAATATAGCCATTTTCAAAACTGATTTTTTTTTTTTCAAAAATGGCTATTTGCTAGATGTTTTTTTGCTCTGTGCGTTTATTTTTTTGGTCCATTTTTGAAAAAAAAAAAAGTCCAAGTGAAAAACGCACAAAATCAAGTCATTGGGATGTAGGCAGAACCAGCATTCTTAGGTAGACTGACCACACAGATATCCCAGGAGAGCAATGGGGCACCTTAGGAGGCACTGCAGGGAACTTCAAATAAATACTCCCACATACACATCTCACCACTTCTCCCTTATCTTGTCTGCTGAACCCCTCAATACCTACCCAAAACCCACTACCTCAACTGTATACCACTACAATATCCCTTATGGGTTAAGGGGGCACCTATATGTGGGTACAGTGGGTTTCATGAGTTTTAGAGGGATAACAATTTCCACCACAAGTGTAACAGGTAGGGGGAAGTATGGGCCTGGGTCCACCTGTCTGCAGTGCACTGCACCCACCACTAGACTACTCTAGGGATCTGCAACGTGCCCTAATGGACCCGAGTATAACATCTGAGGCTGGCATAAAGGCTGGTAAGTAATGTTTTAAATCACATTTTTGGAGGTGGGAGACAGTTAGTGACTACTGGAAGAGTAAGTGGAGGTCATCCCTGATTCCCTCCAGTGATTATCTGGTCATTAAGGCATTTTTTTTTGTGGCTTATGAACAATTAGACATTCTAGCCCACAGATTCTCAACAACCACATATTAACAAAGCACACATGGGAAGAGGTACCATGGTCAGACCACAGCACACTCACTTTCACACTACAATGGAAAGAAAGCAGCAAGAAAAGAGAGCCAAGAACCCAGCACACATTTACAACCAAAGGAAAAGTAGACAACCACACATTCAGGACAACAACAATAAATTAACTCAATGACATACCACCCGAGGATAAACACTTCATGAGAAACTGGGATGAAACAAGTGAAAAAACACTAAATAAAATAGCACCACTCAAAACAAAAACAAAAATCACAAAACAACCTTGTCCCTGGCTTAATGAAGAAACTCTGTAGGAAACTCGAAAGAGCAAAGCCATAAGAACATACATAAACAGCATAAAGAAAGCGAAAGCAGAACACTACAGTACATAAACATTGACCAGACCAATATGAAAAAAAATATTCAAAATTATGAACAAACTACTGAAAACCCAGAACCTATTGGCAACAACGGAAACACCACCAACTGCAGATGAGCTTGCACAATACTTCAAAAGCAAAATAACAAAGACAAGATCAAACCTTGCAAAACCACAAATAAACATCAGAGACCTACAGGACTGCAAAACTCACGACAAATACATCGCAGCAGACAGAATATGAACCTTGTTCAAACCACCCCAACTAGACACAGTAAAGACACTATTGACAAAATACGCACATGTATACTGCTTACTTGACAAATGCCCCAACTACATGATGAAAAACCTACCATCGAGTACCTCACAAAACACATCACATACATATTTGAAAGAGGTCAATTCCAAAAGACAAAGGTGACATGGAGGGACATTTTCGAAAGGGACGTCCAAGTTGCAATTTGGACGTCCTTGCAAAATCACAAAATCTAGGGGCAGGGAAACCTATATTTATGAAACAAGATGAACATCCATCTTTGTTTCAAAAATACCATCAGGGACGTCCAAATCCTTAAATTTCACAGTCCCTAGATTTGGACGTCCCTAGACATGGTAGTTTCTGATTTTCGGCGAATTTCAAAACCAAAGACGTCCATGTGAGAAACGACCAAATGGAAGCCATTTGGTCTTGGGAGGAGTCAGTATTTGTAGTGCACTGGTCCCCCTGACATGCCAGGACACTATAGGGGGCACTGCAATGGACTTCATAAATTGCTCCCAGGTACATAGCTCACTTACCTTGTGTGCTGAGCCCCACAACCCCCCCCCCAAAAAAAAAAACCACTACCCCCAACTGTACACCACTACCATAGCCCTTAGGGGTAAAGGGGGCACCTATATGTGGGTACAGTGGGTTTCTGGTGGGTTTTGGAGGGCTTGCTGTTTCCTCCACAAACGTAACAGGTAGGGGGGATGGGGCTTGGTCCGCCTGATTTGCAACAGAGTGGACACCCCGGAGGGAGTGGAAAACATGAAAAAAGATCTGAAGAAGCTGGAAAAATGGTCTAACGTTTGGCAATTAAAATTCAATGCGAAGAAATGCAAAGTGATGCACTTAGGGAGTAGAAATCCAAGGGAGGCGTATGTGTTAAGTGGGGAGAGCCTGATAGACACGGACGGGGAGAGGGATCTTGGGGTGATAGTATCTGAGGACCTGAAGGCGATGAAACAGTGTGACAAGGCGGTGGCCGTAGCGAGAAGGTTGCTAGGCTGTATAGAGAGAGGTGTGACCAGCAGAAGAAAGGAGGTTTTAATGCCCCTGTATAAGACGTTGGTGAGGCCCCACCTGGAGTATTGTGTTCAGTTTTGGAGGCCGTACCTTGCGAAGGATGTTAAAAAAATGGAAGCGGTGCAAAGAAAAGCTACGAGGATGGTATGGGAATTGCGTTCCAAGACGTATGAAGAGAGACTTGCTGACCTGAACATGTATACTCTGGAGGAAAGGAGGAACAGGGGTGATATGATACAGACGTTCAAATATTTGAAAGGTATTAATCCGCAAACAAATCTTTTCCGGAGATGGGAAGGCGGTAGAACGAGAGGACATGAAATGAGATTGAAGGGGGGCAGACTCAGGAAAGATGTCAGGAAGTATTTCTTCACAGAGAGGGTGGTGAACGCTTGGAATGCCCTCCCGCGGGAGGTGGTGGAGATGAAAACGGTAACGGAATTCAAACATGCGTGGGACAGGCATAAAGGAATCCTGTGCAGAAGGAATGGATCCACAGAAGCTTAGCTGAAATTGGGTGGCGGGTGGAAGAGGGGTTGGTGGTTGAGAGGCTAGGATAGGGGAGGGCAGACTTATACGGGGTCTGTGCCGGAGCCAGTGATGGGAGGCGGGACTGGTGGTTGGGAGGCGGGAAATACTGCTGGACAGACTTATACGGTCTGTGCCCTGAAAAAGACAGGTACAAATCAAGGTAAGGTATACACATATGAGTTTATCGTGGGCAGACTAGATGGACCATGCAGGTCTTTTTCTGCCGTCATCTACTATGTTACTATGCCTGTCTGAAGTGCACTGCACCCACTAAAACTGCTCCAGGGACCTGCATACTGCTGTCATGGACCTGAGTATGACATCTGAGGCTGGCATAGAGGCTGGCACGACATATTTTTAAAGATATTTTTTGAGGGTGGGAGGGGGTTAGTGACCACTGGGGGAGTAATGGGAGGTCATCCCCGATTTTCTCCGGTGGTCATCTGGTCATTTCGGGCACCTTTTTGTGCCTCAGTCGTAAGAAAAACAGGTCCGGGTGAAAACGTCCAAGTGTTCTTCAGGAATGAACTTGTTTTTTTCGATTATGGGTCAAGGACGTCCAAGTGTTAGGCATGTCCAAGTCCCGCCTTCGCTATGCCTCCGACATGCTCCCTTGAAGTTTGGCTGTCCTTGTAACAGAGTGCAGTTGGGGACGTCCTAAATCGGGTTTCGATTTTACCGATTTGGATGTCCCTGGGAGAAGGACGTCCATCTTCCGATTTATGTCTAAATATGGACTCCCTTCTGTTTTGAAAATGAGCCCAATAGTACTCATACCTATCCCCCAAAACACAAACCAGCAAGATCAGTGATATCACAAATTATAGACTAGTACCCTCAATACCACAACTGACCAAAACGATGGAAGGTCTAGTAACACAACAACTAATGGAATACAGGGCATATTTTACTCAGGAGCAAGTATTTAAGAGTGGAGGAGTGGGAACACCAGTGTGCTTGAAATAGAATCAAGATAATAATTCTTTTATCATGCTTTTTGGGGATGCACAAAGATACGGCTATTTTGGAGAGCTCTTTTGCATTATTTTGAAGGGCTTTGGGAATGCTGTCTGCCATTCATGCCTGAGGGGCTGATATTAGATAAATATGAAGCTTTTAATATCGCTAATCGCAACAGAATTCTTCTTCGGAAAGCAGCAGTGTTGGGTAAACATGCTATATTGGGAACATGGGTGGGGGACACTGCACCTTCTTATTGGGCCTGGAGGAATAGGTTACATTCACTAATCTATATATATAAAAGGCACCTCCAACGTTCTATGAAGCCTCCAGCCGGAAGTGTGAAGCGCCAGAGATATCCGGTTTCCCCATGAGTGAAGGAAAACAGCACAGCACAAAATCCCTCTCTCTGTAACAGTGAAGGACTCAGAGGGGGGAGGGGAGAGAGATGCCCTCACCCTCTCTGTAACACAAACACAGAACAGCAGGAAACTTAACACTGAAGGACTGGACTCGGAGGGGGGAGGGAGAGAGGGCAGAGGGCAGGGACACACACTCCCACATGCACACTCTGAAGAAAACCTTGCTAGCCCCCGTTTCATTTGCATCAGAAACGGGGCTTTTTTACTAGTGTTATTAGAACAGAGGCCGGTCCAGGGCTCCCCTAGAGGAAGGAAGCTATTTCTAGCTACCTGGGAGGTATATATTCAGACACTCCCTCATAGGGCTCGAAGCCTGATTTTGAATGCTTTTAAGTAGGTGGGAGGGATGTTCTTTGCCAGGTGTATTTGGGTTGCCCTCCACTCTCCCCTCCTTATTCCTTTCTTTTTTTTTTTGGAAGGGAAGGGGAAGTATGGATGGGAGGTTGAGTACGGTTTAAAATTGCATTGCTGTTCTATGGTTGTGTAGTGGGAGGGGATATATCAGTTAAAACTTGATGACATTCTGTAATGTATGGACATGTTCAATGTGATATGATGTTATTGGACTCTGTTAGGTACCATGTTGGATGATTCTATACTTTCTTTGCTATGATGAGTCATCAATAAAAATTGTTGAAATTAAATAATCTCTCCCTCACCACATCATGCTTTTAACCTTTGGGATAAAGTTGTCAGCACCTTTTGCTTTAAAAGGTGGCATCACACGGGGATCCATTTTGACTTTTTAAAATATTTTTCTGCCCCATTGCCACCTCTTAAACAAGGCCATGGACTCAATACTTATATCTGTGCTGAGGACAATCCTTCCTTATGACTCTCAAGATGTTTTATCCTTGTAGAACGTTACTGTTGGTGTAGAAGCAATTGCTTTCTGATTACCTTCATGTGAGTCGAAATTAAACTGTTATGAAACAGACATCTGTGTGTTTACAAGGTATGCAGGCCAAAAAAATGCTCCCATGGCATTTATAGGATTTTTCATTATGTTTGGTTTATTTATTTTTGTTTGGGGCAATATAATCAATAGGGTGTAGTATTGCTCAAATAGTGTGCCCTGTTGCCAATAGAGTACACTCTTGTGCTACTGGAGAATAGTCTGTTCTATTTTGCATCTATTGATAAATAGTGGGTATTATTAAGAAATAATGTGCATGAGCCAGCTATAGGCTGTGCTATTGATAGCACAGCAAAAAAACTTGAAATTTCGGGGGGAGGGGGCGGTTCCTCTCATTTTAGCTTAAAAAAACCGGGAATTACATGAATTATTTCAAATGAATGCACTTCCCTATCTGGTATTCTCATAGGAAATCTTCTATTCCAATTACACTTATCGTAGCTAGTACCAGGATTGATTTAAAGCAGTGATTGATTAGCACCATTAACACTATAGTTTGTGGCTGCCATTTTGAACCATGGCAGGAACCACTGGAAAGCGCTCTTGCCCTACCCTAGACTATTAGAACATCCTCAAGGATGGTGGGGGGGGGGGGGGGATAGTGAGAGTAGAGGGGGTTTGAGAAAGGATGGATGCTCTTGAGAGGGACTTTGGGAGAGAGTGACTGCTCTGGGGAGGGGCTTCTGGCATGGTGTTTTTCTGATAGGTGATCTTTGGGAGTATGCTAATGGTTAGCACAGTGTCCAGAAAACCAGGGGAACTGGGTTCAGTTCCCACTGCACCTCCTTGAGATTCTGGGCAAGTCACTTAACCCTCCATTGCCCCAGGTACAAAATAAGTACCTGTATATAATATGTGAGCAACTTTGATTGTAAGTAACCACAGAAAAGCAGCATACTAAATCTCATCCCTCTCCCTTTGGGTGGGCACCAAGTGTTCTCCCCCCCCCCCCCCCCCCCAAAAAAAAAATCTCAGCTGATGGGAAAATGCATCTTTCCACCTTGGCAGCAGGAATGTACTGAAAACTGAGCATGCGCAGGTGCCGGTGTCGTGGAGAGTAGCGTTTTTGTTACCATCAGGGGGAAATCTTCTGCTGGCAGAGCTTGGGATTCCCACCAGTTACCATTAAACATGTGCTACTGTTGGGTGGGCCTGAGCCATAAATGGGTGGGCCCTGGCCCACCCAAGCCCACCTGTGGCTACGCCACTGCTTCTGACCCTGTGATGTACTCTATCTATCTGAGATGTTTCCTGGGAATCCTTGGTTTCACCCCAAAAGTAAACCCTCTATGGGGACAGTATAGCTCTGCAAAAAGAAAGACAGAATGAACATTATAAAGTTAACTAGTAATGGAGTAAGAGGTTCAGGAGCAATCCATATTTGTGCCTTGTTCCTGCAGAGACTGTGAGACAAGACTTAGATATTTTTCACAACTCTACTTGTATGGTCTCATATGCTAGAAATAAGAATCTTGCAGACATTTTTTCTTCATCTGATGTGTGGTCCATTCAACAGCAAGGTGTTGTGGGCCATCGTAAATTGTTCGGCTTGTGTTATTGTGGAGGAAGTTCAAGAGTGTTGGTGGTTTAAAGATGCTAAAATGATTCGTCTCCATACTATCATTGATTGTGACTCCAATAGGGTGATATATCTAATATGCTGCCCTTGCAAATTATTTTACATTGGTCAAACAAAGAGGAAATTGCGTATAAGGCTAGTGGAACACAGACGTTGTTTAAAGATTAGAAAATTAGATGCCCCCATGGTAAAACTTTGCCTAGAGGCTGAACATAACCTTCAACAACTAAGGTGTATTGTGATAGATCAGGTACCAGACAATAGCAAGAGGGCTGACATCTCTAGAATTTTCAGACAACGGGAACGACATTGGATATATCAGCTGGATTTGGTGGCCCCTGAAGGACTAAGTAGCCCATTAGAATGAGATGTGTTCTTTTGAAAACAGCGCCCTCTTCATCTTTTTTTCTTTCATTAATTTCCTGTAAAGTACCCTCCCCTTTTTCCTGTGTTATGTAAGCTGATTGGGTTTCAATCTCAGCATTCTTAAGGAGTCCATCGCCATTTTGTTCCTCTATTACTGTGAATAGGTTTCTCCTCCTGATGCAGCTCCACGAAACAAGGAGGCCCTTCTTGAGGTTATGGACTTTGAGCAAGCTTCCTGGATGTCAATGCTATGAAGCTGGAAAAGCTGGAACAAACCATTTGGATATGAATCTGTATAAAAACTTAAGCTTCTTCTGGTGATGTTTTATCAGATAAGTGATACTTTATTTGGCAGAGCTCTAGCCTTAGAAATGTTTTCTTTTTCAGCTTGATTAAAATTGAGTAAATTTAGTGTTACACCTTGAGTTAGTAAATAGTAGCAGTTTTTTCTGTAATGGTTTTTTCTCTTGTAGTTGGGAGTTATTTCCCACTCCAGTTTTTCAGTGTACCATTGAACCAATGATAAGTAGTCCCATAAGGTTGTATGTTGTAAAAGTCTATGACTTGTCCTGGGGCAGTTTGGTTCATGTTGTTTAACTTTAAAATATTCAGTTGTAACGCTATTTTCTCAATTTTAGGAGCAAAGTATTATTTAGTTTTTGTGCTTTGGTCCTCCGTTTCATCCCATTGCTTGATGAGAGGGGAGAAAGAGGAAGGGGGTATTGGGGATCAGGTATGATAAGGAGACTAATGTTGGGTTCAGTGTTCTGAGTGGAGAAAACAATCACAGTTCTAGCCATTTTACATGGTGTCATGAAATGCCTAACCACCCGCCTGGGGTTACCCTGCAGCCACTTAGAGGGTCTATCTGCAGCACAACTTAGGTCCGCCTGCACCTGCTGCTTGTGCTCTACACTAGCACCCTCTTCCCACCAACTGGGTCACAACCACCTCTGGGTGAGTCTCTGTTACATCCCTCACCTGTACGACGCTTCTCCCGGCTAGGACGAGGATCGGTCTTGGGAAGGTCTGTTTCGGTTTCCTAAGTCTGGCAGCCATCATCCGACTTAGAGCAATAGTACAGCCATCTTGGATAGATCATATCCCAGGAAGCCATCTTGGACTAACGAGGACAGGAAGGAAGCCCATATTTGGTCCTTAGAGCTCTGCTGATGGGGGCAGCCATCTTGGTTCATCTGCACTTGCTTTAGCCTAATTCCTCCTCTAGTTAAGGCACTGCCTCCAGCCCTTCAGTGCTTCTGCTGCACAGAGGTTGTGGTTTGCATCCGTGTTCCTTACCTGATTCCTGAGTTTCCTGTGTTTCGACCTTGGCTTGTTTCCTGACCACGCGTTGTGTTGCCTGCCTTTTGACCCTGGACTGTGTTTGGACTATTCTCAGCTCTACTGTTTTCCTGGCTCTTGGACTGTGTCTGTTGGCTACCTGTCTGGTCGGTGGTCCTGCAACCCCACCGGTTCCGGAAGTCCTGCCGGCCACTTGAATCCAGGGGCTCAACTCCTGGGGAATAGTGGCTAAGTGCAGGTGAAGTTAGGGGTTGTCTGGCTGCCTGACCGAGTGTGGTGCACTCCATCTTCGCTGTGCTCAGTCGGGGCACAAGGGCTCACATCCCCAGGCATAACAGTCTCCCACTCTCCAATTATCCTCTGTGTTTTCTAAGTTACTGGATCCATACACCCAGTGGTCCCACAGTTCCCAGAAAGCACTCACAGACCCAACACACAAACCACCAGGATTCTTTACAGTCCAGATAAACAGGGTGAACAAATTATTATGTTTATTCTCTTTAAAAATATTGAACAGTGGAACAAAATAGTGCAGCTGGCAAACAATAACAGGTAACCGAAATAAGGATCAACCATAACACTAACTAAACACTTGCATACTTCCTAAAAAGTACTAAGGGAGATCAGGGCATATATCTGTTCACAGAACTTCAGAAAAAGAGATCTCTCTCTCCTTTTCCCAGGCTGAAACTGAAGCAACAGTCAGCACCTGCTGGGTAATTTCAAAACTCCAGGCTAATCAGAGCCCAGAACAGTCAAGATTTGAAAGCATATTCCTGCTTGTGTTAAAGAAAAAGAACATTCAGTTCCCTGTAACAGCTTTACAGCAAAGAAACACCACCAAATAGGAGAAATATACTTCAGTGCATAATTAAAATAGGAAAATATCTAATACATTTTATAGGCTTAAAACACAATGTTTCTTCACACCTCCCCCCTTAAGAGAGAGACCCTGAACTGCAACCTCTATAGACCACTGATCAGGTCTTGATAGTCCAGTGTCAGGGTGGTTCTGGCTTTTCCTTCTTGGAGAGGCCATCAGCTTTCCAATGTTCATTGCCCTTCCAGTGCTTATAACAGAAATTTTTACCACACTCAGTACATGCTAACAGTTTTAATCCTGTATGCTTCAATTTGTGAATAGTGAGGAGTATCTTCTGACAGAAGCTTTTACCACATTCAGCACATGTGAATGGTTTTATTCCTGTGTGTATTCTCTGGTGCTTGGTTAAGTGTGATTTATGAATAAAGATTTTTCTTCATTCAGTGCATGTGACCAGTTTCTTCCATGAATGGTTTCTATGCTACTTTGACAATTTCCAGCAACTAAAACTTTTCTTACACTCCGTACTTGAAACTGGTCTCTCTCCCGGGTGAAATTTTGCATTTCTTATGGAGCTTTTTTCCTGGTTGAAGCTACTGTCATAACCAGGACATGAAGACAGTCTATTATCAGTGTTTTTTTTTTCTGATATTCTGTAATGTTTCCTTTATTGATACAGCTTTTACTATATTCCATACTTGTACATAATCCAGTTTCTTTACTATTTTTCAGGTGCTGCATTAGCTCCTTTTTCATACTGCAATCCTGCTCATACTTAGAGCATGTAAAATGTGTATTTTTTATACATGTTTCCTGTTGTTCTAGTTTTCCCTTTTGACTGAAGGTTTTTTCACAGTCTGTACGTTTAAATAGTCTCTCTTCATTGTCAGATCCCTCTGGTAAGGTCTTTGCTAGGAAGTCAGGTATAGGCTCACTGTCCTGACACTCTTCTGGCAGGCTGCACACAGCTAGCACCACAGCTATTCAGTCTGTATAGGTCTTTAACATATTTACATGAAAGATATGCTGCTTTCTGTCTTGAGAGTCCATAGATATAACAAAGTTTGTATCATTCAGGCACCTTATGACATTGTAAGGTCTTGCCCAATAAGCTATGAGTCAGATAACAATACTGGTACACAAACTATAAATACAGATTGAGAACAGAAGAATGATGCTGCACACACATCTTGCCTCCATGTACCCCAGCCAGAAGACAGATCCCAATGTCTGCTTTGACTGGAAAACACATTGTCTCTGGCCACAGTCTATGGTACAGTCCCAAGATACAACACTAATGTCACTTGGTCCATGGG
Organism: Microcaecilia unicolor; assembly: GCF_901765095.1. Taxonomy (NCBI): domain Eukaryota; kingdom Metazoa; phylum Chordata; class Amphibia; order Gymnophiona; family Siphonopidae; genus Microcaecilia; species Microcaecilia unicolor. Next base: position 599,461,568 of record NC_044032.1, read on the forward strand.
AGACACTATCCTTATCTGGCAACCACTCAAGCTGTACAGGGTTATATAAGTGAGTGAGCAGTACATAGGGTTGAAATCTATAACACTACCCTTGCCTTCTAGGCCCCAGCCCTGGCCTTTCTGCCTACTGGAACTTTCCTAATTGCATTTGCAGCTGCAGCAGGGAACGGTCAAACAGATTAGCAGAATGTGGCTGGGTGTAGATTTCATTAGGAGACCATAGCATGCTTATGCGAGGAGCTACTAGAAGACTTGGATCCTACTGCTTGAAGGGCTACACCCTGACCTTTCTGCCTTCTGGAACTTTCCTAACTACACTAGGAGCTACACCAGGTACCTCCTGTATCATTAGTCAGTTTCTGGAGCCTTTTTTGAAAAGGGACCCAGTGTATACTTGTTTCCCCATTCATTAAGCTGTTCAGGTCGGGTAGAGAATGGGCGTGGATTAAGGGGGTTCTGAGCGTAAACATAGGCACGGGCATTTGCATACATTTTCTTTGGTGCTAATGGACATGCCTAGATTTATGTGTGACCCCTGCACTTAAGCTCTATTCTATAGACTGTAGGCATAGCTTATAGAATAGTACTTAAACATTTTTATTTTGGCATCATTTTTTAGGCACAGTTTATAGAATCTAGGCCATAGGGTTGAATTCTATATATGGTGCGAAAAAAAATCGGCAGCTAACAATGCACTATTCTATAAGCCATGCTTAAAGTTAGGTGCTGTTTACAGAATAGCGCATATGCCCAGGAATCGTGCCTAACTTTAGGAGTGGTACAAAAGGACACTCCTAAATTAGGCGCATATGCCTCTCATTCTGTAACACGCATAAATTTAAGGAATGCCCCCATTCTGCCCATGGCCCTCCCATTTCCATGCCCCCTTTTTGAACTCACACATAGAATTTAGGTGCATATCCCGCACCTAAATTTATGCGTGTAAATTCCAAATGAATCTAATTAGTGCTAATAATCGGTTGTTAAACCAATTATCAGTGCTATTTGCTCGTTAGTCAATTAAATTGTGGTTGCAAATTGGTTCACGCCCAAATTTGCATGCACAATTTTTAGCAAATTTTATAGAATTAGAGGGATACCTTTTAGTATTCTATAAGCCAACTGTGCAGGATTGAGTGATACCTATACTCTGCCCAAGCTCTGCCCCTGTGTGTGCCTACCTAGAAAATGTGCATATTTATGGAACAGTGCTTAGAGAGAATTTTGTTATTTACCCACATATATAAATAAATTACGTGCCCACTTTATAGAACTAGTCCCATTTTGTCAAAACCTTTCTGCATTACCTAGAAAATTTTACATGTACTGAATGGTGGAAAATTTGAGAGAAATACTGTCATTTCAAGAATAAACAAGTAAAATGTGCACTGTGCTTCAAGACTTAAGTTTCGTGTGATTTGGAAAAAGAATGGCACTGCTCTGTTTGACTCTTTGGAAAGTTCCTTGACTTTCTGTTGATGTGCTTCCTGTCAGGATCTGTCACTGTGAGGGAGATGATGAAAACCCCCTCATCACACCATGCCGCTGCACTGGAACCTTGCGCTTTGTGCATCAAGCCTGTCTCCATCAATGGATAAAGAGTTCAGATACGCGCTGTTGTGAACTCTGCAAGTACGACTTTATAATGGAAACCAAGATCAAGCCTCTTCGAAAGGTATGTTGTGGGTAATTCATGTGTCGGATTGATTTATAGTTTGAACATCTATAGTTGTTATATACAATGTAGCTGTTCAGAGAGCTGTGGCGAAAAAGAAAATAGAAATGTGGAGTAACAGCAGAGAGAACTGTTTAGTCTGCCAATTTCCTTTAACTACTGCAGATAAACTTGGCTACGCCATCACATCTCCGTCACTTAGGATCTTCAGAGACGGTCCCATTTTTTTTCTTGAACTCTATTACTGGTGGTTTAGCAATCAGCTTCATGGGGACAATTATACATTCACCATCCTTTCTTTACATTGTATCTAATTCTACCCATTTCCAATCTCATATCTACAAAAACACATTGCTTCTCTTGTATGATAGAGAGATATGATTGTTGCTATTATACCTCATCTTTATCTCTTTCTCTGTAGTGCTTTTGGCAGAAAATAACGTTTTGTTTCATAGGGTTTATGGGTCAGACTTTTTGTTATTGTGTAAACCTCCTCGAAATCGCTTCCATTCTTTCTGTCTTTCAATGTTTGAAGATACAGCCTCTGGAACTGGACATAACGCTTACCTGAAGTTTCACCAATAATTTGTGTGGAAAGATTACCACCTCTGTTTTCTGGTTAAACTTCCCCTTATATGCCGTCACATTTTATTGACTCCCCATCTGCCTTGTGCTATTTGTCAGATTTAAGGTCATCAGACATGATCAAGCCCCAGATCTCTCTACTGTTATGATGATCTTTAGACCACCAGAGATACCAAATTATTGTAGGAAAAGGTCAACTAGAAGCACTCTGCAGTTTTTTAATTCAATTACATTTTGAAAGGAAGCTCTAGAATAAGGGGGCATAGGATGAAGGTGAAAGAGGACAAACTCAGGCATAATGTAAAGAAATATTTCTTTACAGAAAGGGTGTTAGATGCATGGAATGACCTCGCAGTGGAAGTGGTAAGAACAAGGGCTACATCTGACCACGAAAGCATGGAACAAACAGATAGGAGCTCTAAAATAGGAGAAGATAATGAACGGCGTAATTAGGTAGACTGAAGAAGACATTTGGGGGGAGTGGAGGAGTGGCCTAGTGGTTAGGGTGGTGGACTTTGGTCCTGAGGAACTGAGTTCAATTCCCAGCACAGGCAGCTCCTTGTGATTCTGGGCAAGTCACTTAACCCTCCATTGCCCCATGTAAGCCGCATTGAGCCTGCCATGAGTGGGAAAGCACAGGGTACAAATGTAACAAAAAAAAATATTCAACCAGCAGCACTTAGCATTATGCCCAGAAATTCAATTCCAGATCATGTTTGGGCTTCACCATTGAATTTCTGGGTATGCGAAGCTGGATAAAGCATAGACGGTTTAGTATGATATTCTACATATGGCGCCTAAAGTATCCATGCAGAGCACATTTCTGCATAAGTGTATTCTAAAAGCAGTGTCTAGATTTAGGCGCAGTAGTTAGAATATGCTTAGTTCATAATGTAGAAATATGGTACAGCCATGAGCCCCCACCGGAATGGTGGAAGGCCAAGCCTTAGAGCTCAGGCCATATAGAAACCCTGGCCAGGTCAACAGTGTAATGGCTAGTATGGCTGGAAGCTTGCTGGAAAAGCAGGGCACAGCTTTTAGCCCAGATTAAGGCCTAAATGACCTAAAATTGGAAAAGAATAGTCAAGGAATCTGAAATCAAAATGGAGTTTGTTAGCTATAAGATGGATTCCCTTATTTCTGTATCTGAGTTAGGAAAAATTTGTTTTTCTGAGATATTACCAGGTGCAAGAAAATAGGGAAGTAACAGTTGAGATAGAGGAGGAGGCTTTCCAGTGGAACATCTTGCGGTCAGGCAAGTTTGAAGTAAACAAGTTTAATGTTGAAGTCTATGGAAGCCCATTGATTTGAATGCAGCCAGAAGGGTATAAACGTAACAGCAAATTTGGGTGGGGTTGGAGAACTCCCAGGTGCCATGCAGAGATGCTGCCAGTCGGACCTTCACCCCTGTTTGTGTTCCTAATCGCCTTGTATTGCTCTGGTAAGAATAAAGACATATATCTTTGCAGCCTATTTTCTCTCTCTTTCTTATACAATATCTGAAGGTGTAACTAATCCCTTGGGTTGGAATGGGTATTAGAAAGTGCCCTTTTTTCTCACATTCATACAGAGTCAGATGGTCATGATCAGCCTTCCCCATAAAATTCAATATCCTGGTGCCTAAAGCTATGCACCACCATTTACACCAATGAAAATGTGGCATAAATCCCGGCACAAAAATTTAGGGGCAGAGGACCATATTCTATAACAGTGCGTGTAAATTTTTGAATGCTCACGGAGCACTCATTTTCCCACCCATAACCATACCCCTTTTTGCCTGCATGCATTAGAATTTAGGTGCAGTGCTTTATAGAATGCGCTTAGTGAGTTATGCATGTACATTTAATTATTGCCAATTAATGCTCATTATTGCTTGTTAAGTGCTGTTAAAAACACTGATTAGTTTGAGGACTGACTTTTATGTAGTCCTATTGACGCGGTGACCTTAAACTGGCCAAGTGCTGACTCCACCCCCAGAATACCCCCAAAATAGCCAGTTTTGATTTCAGAGCTAGACAAACATTTTCAGTGGCACTAACTAGTTAGCTCTGAACAAACTGGTTAAATTGCTTTGAATATCGACCCCTTGGTCTTTGCCATCGTTTTCTATATTTTTATCTATATAGCTGCACTTAAATAAATGTTGTCATTACATTGGCTAAATATTTACTCCTTAAATAATTAACAATATGCCATGTTTTTTCTGTAAAACCTTGAAAGCTACTCTGTGAAAAAAATAAGTATTTTAGTGATAAGAATTTATTTTGTCATTACCACCTCACCTTTTTCCTAAGCATTCTTTTAAACTCTCCTAGTTTCAGACACATTGGCATATCATTAACTTTTGCACTGAGCAATTGCTATGTCACTGAGACATCCTGCAAAGATAATGTGGGTTGCCATGACTGCTGTCACTGAGGTCAATAATTATTATTAATCATTTGTATAATACATACCAAATATATGTAATGCTGTGCAGAGACACACAAAAAAACAATCTCTGCTTCCTTGTAGTTTACAATCTGGTTAAGAGAAACAAACAGAGAGCCGAAAGAAAGAAAAAGAAAGAAAGAAAGAAAGTTTTGAATTGAAATGGCAAAAAGCAGTGAGTTTTTTCTAGCAAAAAAAGGTGCCGGTACTCAAATGCTAGGCCACCCTTCAGGAGCGGGGTGATCACTGAGGGACCCACCCTATAATAGCCAGGCCTCCTGCAACCAGTCACAGAATCTATGACAAGTCAGAATTGGTGTGTAGAGCCTGATCTCTATCATTAAAACTTGGGTTCCATGGGTCAATTTTAGCAGACAATGAGAAAGGTGCCGGTACTCAGTACCCCCCCCCCCCCCCCCCCCCTCAAAAAGCCATGACAGTGAAGAACTAGAAACTTCAAGCAGCATGTGCAATATAAACTAAGAATATGATGAAAGTGCCTCACTGGACTAGCTTTTGGCAGGTTAACCTGAAATTACATATCTATCTTACAAAATGCATAGATTCTCTCTCTCTCTCTCTCTCTCTCTCTCTTCTCTCTCTCTCTCTTTCTCTTTCTCTCTCTCTCTTTCTCTTTCTCTCTCCCCCCCCCCCCCCCCCCCCCCCCCCCCCGGCATGTACGTGAGCCTTCTGTTTGTGAACTGAAGTTCTTTCTGTCACCTGCGGCTGACAGTTTCTCAGATTTGATTAAGACTGTCTGGCTGCCATAACTGAAGATTTTCTCTGGTTGCTAGGTAATAACCCTGCACTCTACCATGGTTTTTGTACGTGGGTTACATGGCATTCCCATCAGTGGAAAGAGCTGAGCTCTGCAACACTCAGCTTAAATGTTTTAACAGTCCTTTCAAGGTTTAATAAACTAGACACTGACCGGTCTTTATCAGGTTACAGAGAAAATTACCGTCTCTACAGAGCATGTCATCCTTCAGGGCAATAAATTTTTCACTGTATCCTTCTAGCCTAATAATTATGGGCCAGATTCTGTATATGGCGCTCAAAATTGTGCATGTAAATTTGGGTATGCACCAAATATGTGTGCATAATTTAATTGGTTAATGAGCCAATTAACGCTAATAAGTGTGCCATAACAACTAAAACTGGCAAACAGTTTGGATTTAATATGCATCTTGCTACATAAATCCTTTAGCGAGTAACTGAAAAGGGGCATGGCCATGGGAGGGGCATGGGTGGGTCAGGGGCATTCACTAGAGATGCTCACAGTATTATGGAATTTGGAGGATCTGCACCTAATTTACACTCCAGGATTTACACTAGCTTTCAGTTGGTGTAAATACTTGCGCCTAAAAGATGGGTGCACATCCCAGAGGTTTGCGCTATTCTATAAACGGTGTCCAACTTGTAGCACTGTTTATAGAATACTGCAGTGCGCAAATTTTGTTCAGCGTTCAAATTTGCACACCATTTATAGAACTCCCCTATATATATTAAAGAACTTTGCTGTGTTTTGAAATCAATTTTTGTATCTGAGATAAGGAATGTACATCACAGTCCAGTAAAACCTAGGGGCCCTTTTACTAAGCTGCGTAAGTGTCTACACGTGCCCAACGTGTGCCAAAATGGATTTACCACCCGGTTACCGCATGCCTTTTGCGGTAATTTCATTTTTGGTGCGTGTTCGATACGCGCAGCTGAAAAATAATTTTTATTTTCGGACGCGCATATCAGACATGTGCCAAGTGGCATTTGATGCGTATAGGTCACTACCACCTGGTTACTGTGTGAGATTTTACTGCTAGGTCAATGGTCGGCAGTAAGGTCGCAGACATGTGGCAATTTTGATTTTGCCGCACATCCATTTTCTGCAAAAATTTTAAAAAAGGCCTTTTTTACATGTGCGCTGAAAATGGATCAGCGTGCGTCCAAAACTCACGCCTACACTACCGCAAGCCATTTTTAGCGCACCTTAGTAAAAGGACCCCCTAGTTACTTTCTACCCAGTCTAATTGTGGCTGATAGGGTACAAACTTCAATTTGACTTTATTTTAAGGCTACCAGGGCCAGTCTGATGACTCAGTGGCATTGTTGCTCAGATTGTCCACCTCTAGAGTCAGCGTGGATTAGGGGTGCTGAAGGGTCATAGTCTTGCACGATGGTGACACCTATAGGCAATTCTATAACCTTGGTGCCTATACTTGCACATTATTTATGCATGTTAAGGGCACCAAAATTAGCAGCTATATGCATAAGTGCCCTAGATACTAATTCTATAAGGAAGAGATTTTCAACCACTTTTTGTCTCATGGCATGCTTACATGATGCTAACGTTGTCAACGCACACCCCCACACGTGGTCCTGCATTTTACCTTCTTCTCCTACCCCCACCCCCACGTCTCCACACATGGTCCAGCATTTTACCTTTTCCCACCCCCACACAAACAGTCCAATCTAATTTTTTGTGCCTGGGACAATGGAGGGTTAGATGACTTGCCTAGGGTCCCCTGGAGCTGCAGCATAAATCAAACCCAGTTCACCAGGTTCTCAGCTTACTGCGCTAACCATTAGACTCCTCCACTACATCTATATCAAACAAGAAAATATGCTGTTCATCAATAGTTTATACTGTGGGTCAAGTCTAAGAACCTACTTATTTGTCTAGAAAGCTATTCTATAAACATAAGCCCCTTTATAAATTTACCCTCACTCTGATAATGCCTTACTGATTTCTCCTTAGTGCATTACGAAAAGGTGTTCTCTTAATACTGTGCTGGACTTTCACTTGGTCATCTATTTTTCAGCAAGATCCATGAGCGTTGGTGATAGCGATTATTGCACATGTCAAGTAGCACAGCGGAGCTGTGGGATTAGATTTCTTTTAACCTAATTTGGTAAACACTTTGCCATCCTGGACATAGCAGAAGGGCTGTGTTCTTCCTTTGATTTCTGATGCAGGAATACCAAAGGTTGTCAAGGCAACCTGTCTCAGTGTTATCTCTCCTATAGTAAAGTTTGCCTTTAATGCTGTTGGCCTTAAATCTCACTCATTTCACATAGCTGTGTGAGGTCGGATAACCCCGACACTGAAAACAAAGTCACAGATTTTACTGAAGATGATGTCATTATCTGCCAAGTATTTGTGCCCAAGGGGTGATGTGTCTATTAAAGTATTTAAAGTTAAAAAAATAATCTTGAGTGCCCAGAAAAAATAGCTCTTATGCTTTAACTACTGTATAACAACTTGCATTATCAGTTTGTAATTGATTCTTTCAGTTCATCCTCATTCTTATGCCCGTCTTCAAAAGCTGGAACAGACCAAAATGAAATGTTATTGTACAAGGATGTTGTTTGTAAATTCCCATTCATTTGAAATAAATGAGCCTGTTTTTTTCAAGGAGAGAGTAGTGGATGCTTGGAATGCCCTCCCGTGGGAGGTGGTGGAAACGAAAACGGTAACGGAATTCAAACATGCGTGGGATAAACATAAAGGAATCCTGCTCAGAAGGAATGGATCCTAAGGAGCTTAGACAAGATTGGGTGGCAAAGCTGGTGGCAGGAGACGGAGATGGTGCTAGGCAGACTTATACGGTCTGTGCCAGAGCCGATGGTGGGAGGCAGGACTGGTGGTTTGGAGGCGGGGATAGTGCTGGGCAGACTTATATGGTCTGTGCCAGAACCGGTGGTGGGAGGCGGGGCTGGTGGTTGGGAGGCGGGGATAGTGCTGGGCAGACTTATACGGTCTGTGCCCGGAAAAGGACAGGTACAAATCAAGGTAAGGTATACACAAAAAGTAGCACATGTGAGTTTATCTTGTTGGGCAGACTGGATGGACCGCGCAGGTCTTTTTCTGCCGTCATCTACTATGTTACTATGATCAGACCACTATAGCAAAGGTACTGATTACATCCAGCAAGCATTGAAAAAATATTGACCACAAAATCATGTTTTAGATTCTAGGAATGCAATAAGGAGAGTCTTATAAAAGCGTGCTATTGCAGGATGAAGTAATACACTTCTATGGTGTGTAGAATTACTATAGTGAAGAAGAAGAGCTGACCAACATGGTGAAGTAAATCAAAAGATACAAGGACACTCTCTAACCTATTTGCATTGAATACAATTTGTTTTACTTCACCACGTCAGTCTGCTCTTCTATTTTTGCTGTTCTGGATCGTTTTCCTGTAATGCTTTTTAGAATTTACCATAGCCTGTACATGTGCTCCCAGCATTCACCCTACTCCTTCTCTCTTCATCCCCCTCTCACTTTTGGCCTTGTTGTAAATTGAGGGAAGAGTTCACCTTTAACACTAGGTGGCCAGGGATTTTTTAAATCTGTTTGTGGGGGGGCTTCTTAAATGCATTTATTCATGCTGGTTTCTTTAAATATATCCATGGAAAGTCTGGCTCATGCGTTAATGAGAGAATGCTCCAACAAGAAGTGCACTTAACTTTCATGGAAAAATGCCGCTTGCCAACACTAGTGCAAGCTGTAAGTTTGCATAATTGATTTTCTACTTTTCATGCTTTTCCATGTGATGTATCTCAGTTTTTCCATTCCTTGCACCTTATTTTTTACTACGGTAAAGTTGCATTTGCAGATAAATGCATGTTAGTGCCAATTAGCACACATTAATGAAGTTTACATTTTTGGAAACAGGAATGATTCTGTAAAGCTGGAGAAGAGCAAATGTGATTCTTCAAAGAACTATTAGTAGAAAAGAGGTTGGGGACTACAGACTGCTACTACTACAGTACAGTCTCGATTATCCAACAATCGCTAATCTGACCAGCATATCCAACAGACACCCCCCTCCCCCTGGGTGATGTCATCGCATTTATTTCTGTTAAACATTTTTGTTTTATAACAGTTTTTGAAAATTAGGAACTCTATGCAGTGGCGTACCAAGGGCGGGGGGCGGTCCGCCCCGGGTGCATGCTGCTGGGGGGTGTCATTTCGCCGGAGGGGGGGAAGGTATCATTGAGCGGGGGGGGGGGGGGGGGGGCGCATCAGCGCTCCGCCCCTGGTGCCATCCAGGCCAGGAATGCCACTGACTCTATGCCTTTGTCTATGCATGGTTTGAGGGGTTTATGTAGTGTTTTCTGTATTATCTGACTTTTCACTTATCCGACAACGGGTTGGTCCCATTTTTGTAAGATAATGAAGACTGTAATGTACTTATCATTTCTATAATGCTACTATACATACACAAACATGTAAAAAAGAGTCCATGCTTAACAGAGCTTACAATCTATTCAAGACAAACAGGATTTGCAAAGGTGGAAAGAAGAGAAAACGTCAGCCAGCGTGGTTAAAAGGTGAAGGAATAGAGGCCATTACAGCCCAAACCAAAACATTTCCTTTCAAAGAATGGAAAAAGAACCCAAATGAAGAAAATAAGAAGCAACATAAGCACTGGCAACTCAGATGCAAAGCATTAATAAAGAAGGCTCTAAAAGAGAATATGAAAAGAAACTTGCCACAGAGGCTAAAACTCACAGTAACAACTTTTTCAGGTACACCAGAAGAAGAAAGCCTGCAAGGGAATCTGTGGGACTGTTAGATCATGAAGGAGCAAAAGGGGCATTCATAGAGGACAAGGACATAGTGGAGAAACTGAATGAATTCTTTGCTTCTGTCTTTACAAAAGAAGATGTAAGAGATAAGTACATAAGTAATGCCATACTGGGAAAAGACCAAGGGTCCATCGAGCCCAGCATCCTGTCCACGACAGCGGCCAATCCAGGCCAAGGGCACCTGGCAAGCTTCCCAAACGTACAAACATTCTATACATGTTATTCCTGGAATTTTTGATTTTTCCAAGTCCGTTTAGTAGCGGTTTATGGACTTGTCCTTTAGGAAACCGTCCAACCCCTTTTTAAACTCTGCTAAGCTAACCGCCTTCACCACTTTCTCCTGTACCGGAAATGGTATGTAGGTTTTCAAGGGTGATGATGTGGAGGAACTGAAAGAAATCTCAGTGAACCTGGAAGATGTACCGAGCCAAATTGACAAATTAAAGAGTACATCCAAGAGGTCACGTGACGCTATGGTGAAGAGAGGTTGCAGGTGAATCTCTCTCCGAAGCCTGCCTGAGAATCCCCGCATTTCAAGGAGAATTAAACCCTTCTAATTTGCAATAATCGCTAGAAAAGAACCCAGGGCAACAATCTGGTCGAGCAGAACGAGAGAAAAACTAGATATGACGACGAAAGCAGCCCAAAAAGAAAGACAGAGGGGAAGGACGGCCGAAGACAAAATGGCGACGGCCTTCCCCGAAACCAATCCATCGGTGTCTTCGGCGTGGGTGGCTGAGATCACCTCCGAATTAACGGGGGTGATGGAAGATCTATTAGATCGTCGGCTGATTCCGCTTGACCAAAAATTGGATACTAAATTGGAACAGTTGAATACGAAAATAGAGGATTTGACTAAGGAGTGCATAGCGTTCCAAACTACAGTCAGCGAAGTGGAAAACAGGCTGACGGGAGTGGAGGACTCTCAAAAAACTGTGCAGAAAACGATATCCGATTTGGAATCTAAAATTGAGGATTTGGAAAACCGTTCCAGACGGAATAACATCCGATTGGTTGGCTTACCTGAAGCGCTCGGGGGAAAACAGCTGGAGAGGATTCTAGAACAATGGCTGACCAAAAGTATTGAATTTCCAGCAGAGCTTGGTCCTTTAAGAATTGAACGAGCGCATCGGCTGGGAGTTCGCCAGATGAACGCTGTTAAGCCACGAGTAATTATCTGCAAAGTACTCAATTTTATGCACAAGCAATATATCTTGCAGGCAGCAAGATCAAATAACTCTTTGACCTATGAAAAAGCAAAAATACTCTGCTTTCAAGACTACTCAGTAGGTGTTGCAGCCAAGAGAAAAGCGTTTTCTACCGTGTGTTCAAAATTATTTGCTTTGAAGATCCGTTTTAGCCTGCAATATCCGGCTACATTGAAAATAACACATGGGGGCAAACTACGATCATTCACGTCTGAAAGGGAGGCAAAAGACTTTATTGCGCAGATAGAACACTCGGATAAGGCTGTTCCTGAGGACACAGAACCTGCGTGAGCCCGAAAAGAGCGGCAGCTATGAGGCTGGGAGGAATCTAGCTCTGGATGCGATTAACTATATTCAACAAATTTGAAGCAGGAGAACTCTTAAGGGGCAGATACCATTGAGAGACTCTGGCACAGATGGTGATAGAACTGCTAATCGGTTTTGTTGGTATTTAATTTTTATGTTAATACTGTTATGATGGTTCTGCTCAATATAAAGGGGGGAGTTTAAGAAGGGGAGTATATTTAGAAGTTTAAAGGTTGGGAAATGTTAAAATGTAAAACACGAAAGAATAAGGTTCTAGAAGAACTAAGAACTAACAGAAATAAGGGGAGAAGGTGGGTTAGCGTTAAAAAGTGACAGCTTCATATAAGGAAGCACATGGTAAAGGGAGATGGGGAGGGAGAGGGAGGGATATGGGAGGGAGGGATGGGCTAGCGGGGAATTGGAAGCGGAGAGAATTGATGCGGAGGGTTAAATATGTCAAAGAAATGGAAGGAAAGACAAGTTGTACCATAAAATGCATTAACATCAGACTAAGAGAGCAGCTAATATGTGACGAGATGGGGAGCCATAGGCTGGGATGGCTTCTCATGAATTTAAATACGAGTTTGTCAATTAAGGATAATGTGAACTTATATTACACAAGATGATTAAAATTGTCACTTGGAATATAGGTGGTATACACTCCCCTATTAAAAGATCTAAAATTTTGCAGCACTTGCAAAGACTAAGGGTAGACATAGCGATACTGCAGGAAACCCATTTATCTGATGAAGAGCACGCAAAGTTGGTTAAATGGTGGGTGGGAGACTGCATTGCTTCACCAGCGGTGGGCAATAAGGGGGGTGTGGCCATCCTTATCAGGAAAGGAGTGGTGTCCCAAATTCATAATCAGCATAAAGATACAATGGGTCGCTTTGTGTTTTGTAAGGTTACTATTGCCAGGAAACAAATAATTTTAGGTGGTGTGTACGCCCCAAATACACTGGACCTTAAATTTTATAAAAAAGTAACTACAACCATTGCCAACATGGAGGCCTTACCGGTGATATTGGGTGGAGACTTTAATATGCCATGGAATCCACAAATTGATAAGTCTCATCCATCAATGGCGCGAGGGGAAAGGAACACTAGAGGTTTACCTGACATGTGCAATACACTAGACCTTTTAGATGTATGGCGCACGTTACACCCAACAGAGAGAGAATATACACATCAATCAAGGGCTCATCAAACCCATTCTAGAATTGATTACCTGTTAGTGTCACGCAAGATTTTTACCGATATACAAGAAGTAGAAATTGGGCCTTGTTTGATTTCAGATCATGCCACAGTTTGGATGACTTGGAAATTAGGAGATAATAATTCCCAAAGAGGGGGAAATTGGTCATTTCCTAGTTACCTTTATAAAAGTGGGAAATTTAGAGAATATTTAATAGCTAAATGGGAGGAGTACAAACACTTCAATGAAGGATCAGTACTAGAGGCGCCCACGTATTGGGAGGCAGCAAAGGCAGTCATCCGAGGGGAAATTATCAGCTATGTTAGCAATTACAAAAAACAACGTGATAGAGAATTATTGAGATTAGAAAAAGAACTTTTACGCTTGACTACTCGATATGGGCAAAACCCGGCTTTAAAGATACATAAAGAAATAATTTCAGTCCAAACAGAGATAAATGCACTGCTGCATGAGAGGGCAATAAAGTCCCAAAGTTATTATCGTTTCCAACTTTATAAACATGGGAACAAAAGTGGTAAATTCATGGCTAAACTGATTGCACCACAATCAACAGCAAGATACATAGGTGCTATTAAAGGCAAAGACGGAAAACTAATAAACAAGGATGAAGAAATCAATAAAGTTTTTCAGGTTTACTACCAACAGCTCTATAGCGCAGGGGAGAATCAGGGTTTACAGAATGATCTTTACTTGCAAAATATTGACACCCCTTTGCTGAGACAGACAGAACTCCAACAATTGAACGAACCCATAAGTTGTGATGAAATTATATGGGCAATTGGCCAAAGCAAATTGGGAAAGGCACCCGGACCTGATGGCTTAAAATCTGAATTTTATAAATTGTTAGGTGAAAATATAGCCCCCATATTAAATGAGGTATTTAATGAATGGGTGATGAAGGGGAAATTATCGGAAAATCTTAACTTGGCTCAAATTATAGTGCTGCCAAAGCCTAAGCGCGATGCGCAATATGTATCCTCCTACAGACCTATTTCACTTCTGAATTGTGAAGTCAAATTATTTGCAAAAATATTAGCCAAGAGACTAGGGACGGTACTACCAAATTTGACACATGAAGCACAGGTGGGGTTTGTGCAGGGTCGATCTGTAACTAAGAATTTGCGAAGTATTCTATTATCTTTGGAACATCTTAAAGGGTCTGCAGAAAGTGCTTTATTGGTCAGTTTTGATGCTGAAAAGGCATTTGACCGTGTGGAATGGCCTTTTTTATTTTCAGTTTTAAGTAGATATGGGTTTTCGGGATGGTTTGTACAAGCCATTAAAGCACTATATACCGCCCCTAGAGCACGGATCATGGTAAATGGAATGGTATCGGCAAATTTTGAGATCATGAGAGGGACACGCCAAGGATGTCCACTCTCCCCGTTACTATTTGCATTATACTTAGACCCGTTGATACGAGACATAATTTCAATAAGATCCATTAGGGGAGTGGAGATTGGATCGATGACATTTAAAATTGCAGCATTTGCGGATGATTTGCTGGTAGCACTTACTGAACCAAAGGCATCACTTGCAGATCTTCTAGAAATAATTAAGGAATTTGGAGATCATTCAGGATTCAAATTAAATCTGGATAAGTCAGAAGCCCTGGCGATACCAGTTAATACCAAATCTCTTTGGGGAGCAGAATTCCCGCTGAGATGGGTAGAGGGTTCTTTTAGGTACCTGGGAATTTTGCTTGCTTCTCAGACAGGAGACATATACAGCCTAAATGTCAATAGATTGTTCAGTCAAACAGAACAACAGCTGGCAACCTGGAAGATGTTACCGGTGCCACTAATAGGTCGAATTTGTCTCATACGAATGGTAATATTACCCAGATGGCTATATGTATTACAAGTCCTGCCATTGAGATTGTTACAGAAAGATATCAAACGATTCTATCGAATGATAGGACAGTTCTGTTGGGCAAAGAGAAAGGCTAAACTGAAGTTGCAGTTGATGCTGGGGAACTGGCAGCAGAGTGGATTGGGATTGCCTAATCTACAATACTATAATCTGGCAAGCCTGTTGCGGTTAGTGAGAGATTGGATTTTTTCTGCAAATACACACACCCCGCTAGAATTAGAAAAGATATACTTTAGCCCTTACAATATGGTGACCTTGCTGCATCTCAATAATAAATCGGTGCCAAAGAAATTTAAGGGTAGTATAATACTGGCTCCTCTACAAGAGGCATGGAAATACTTGGGGACAAAACTGGGGGGACAGCCGAATATGACAGAATGGTTGACCATAAGGGGGAACCCGTTGTTTACGCCAGGATTGGAAAATCAGGTGTTTCGGAGGTGGGCAAGGAGAGGGCACACATGTCTAAAAACAATAATAGATTTAGAAGGGAAAATTAAACCTCTAAGCCAACTAATACCCACTGACGCTGCACACTGGGAGGACGTGTTTGGGTATGGTCAGATAAAACACTATATACAAACACTTAATGCAGAAGAGCTTAAGTTTCAATTGGGGGAGAAAATTAAACAGTTTTATGATGAAATATCAGAAGAAGCCCCCACAATTTCGCAGCTCCACAAACAATTGTGGACTTTGAGGTCAGATAGAGATTGGTCACAACTTCGCCGTAGGTGGGAAGCAGATACAAAAGTAGATTTATCTAATTGGGACATAGCAGCACACATACGGAACATCCCTAAACTGATTAATGGAGCAAACTATAGAGAATGTGCATTTAGAATAATACATAGAGCATACTTCACACAACGCCAGTTCTATAAAGTAGGAGGGATTGACACACCAATCTGTATGAAATGCACACTGGAGGAAAATTCGTTCTATCATGCATTTTGGGAATGCACAAAAATACAGCTTTTTTGGGAAAAGATACTGGCATTTATGAATTCAATCATTTCAAGTACTATAGTGGGCACTCCGGTGCAATTAATATTGGATTGCCCAAGAGCATTCAGTGGCCTTACGGCAGATGAAATATTGTTAAGTCGCAAATTATGTTTGGTAGCCAAAAAATGTATTTTGCAATGTTGGACTTCGGATAAACCCCCAGATTACTGGCAATGGCGAAATCAGGTGCATCTTTTAATGACATGGGAAGCAAGGAATGCAAAAGGCTCCTGTCGTGGGAAAAAATGCTTCCTTAAAGTTTGGGGGCCTATGTTGGATACCTTAACGCAGAGAGGTCGGAGTCTTGTACTCAATAAGCTTTGATAATATTATAGAATAATGGTACACTTACCTGAACTCATAAGCACAATTTAATTATTAATGAATAGCAGGGGGGAGAGGGTGGGGAGAGAAGAAGGAAGGGGAGAAGGAGGGGGGAATATAAAAGATGACTGTGATGTATATTTAACAAAACATCCCCTCCTTAAATGTACGTTTGGCTGTTAATGAGCATGTTTGGGAGGGTAGGCAAAGAGACCAGGGGAAGATGCATAAAACTATTGATGATGGAATTTATTGCTGTATACAAGTTAATATACTGTATTACTTATAATGCTCAATAATAGAAGTATTGGCAATGTTAAAATGTTTATACTGTTGAATCATCAATAAAAACAGTTGAAATAAAAAAAGAGTACCCAAAGAACTCAAGCATGAAATTGCTGGTCTCCTGTTAGTAAGATGTAACCTGTCGTTAAAATTGTCCATAGTACCTGAAGATTGGAGGGTGGCCAATGTGACAACAATTTTTAAAAATGGTTCTAGGGGTGATCTGGGAAATTATAGACAGGTAAGCCTGACATTGGTGCCGGGTAAAATAGTGGAAACTATTATAAAGAATAAAATTACAGAACACATAGACAAACACGGTTTAATGGGACAGAGTCAGCATGGGTTCAGCCGAGGGAAATCATGCCTCACCAATTTGCTTAATTTCTTTGAAGGCGTGAATAAGCATGGATAAAGGTGAGCCAGTTGATGTAGTATATCTAGATTTTCAGAAAGCTTTTGGTAAAGTTCCTCCTGGGAGACTCCTGAGAAAATTAAAGAGTCATGGAATAGGAGGCAGTGTTCTGGTGTGAATTAGGAATTGGTTATTGGACAGAAAACAGAGGTTAGGGTTAAATGGTCATTTCTCTCAATGGAGGAGGGTGAACAGTGGAGTGCCACAGGGATCTGTACTGGGACCAGTGCTGTTTAACATATTTATAAATGATATGGAAATCGGAACGACGAGTGAGGTGATCAAATTTACAGATGATACAAAACTATTCAAGGTTGTTAAATCACATATGGACTGTGAAGAACTGCAGGAAGATCTTAGGAAATTGGAAGACTGGGCATCCAAATGGCAGATGAAATTTAATGTGGACAAATGCAAGGTGTTGCACATTGGAAAGAATAATTCGAATCACAGTTATCTGATGCTAGGGTCCACCTTGGGGGTCAGCACTCAAGAAAAAGATCTGGATGTCATTGTAGATAATATGCTGAAATTTTCTGCTCAGTGTGCAGCAGCAGCCAAAAAAGCAAACAGGATGCTAGGAATTATTAGGAAAAGGGATGTTGAATAAGACCAACAGTATTATAATGCCCTTGTATCACTCCATGGTGCATCCGGACCTTGAGTATTGCGTTCAGTTCTGGTTGCTATTTATCAAAAAAGATATAGCGGAATTAGAAAGAAGAGCAAACAAAATGATAACGGCGATGGAACTCTCCTCGTATGAGGAAAGGCTAAAGAGGTTAGGGCTCTTCAACTTGGAAAAGAGAAGGATGAGAGAAGATATGATAGAGGTCCACAAAATCCAGAGTGGTGTAGACCTCTATTTTTTATTCATTCCAAAAGTGCAAAGACTAGGAGATACTCAATGAAGTTACATGAAAATACTTTTAAAACAAATAGGAGGCAATATTTTTTCACTCAATGAATAGTTAAGCTCTGGGATTCTTTGCTGGACGATGTGGTAACAGCAGTTAGCGTATCTGGGTTTAACAAAGGTTTGGACAAATTCCTGGAGGAACTGTCCATAGTCTGCTGTTGAGACAGACATAGAGAAGCAGCTGTTTGCCCTGGGATTTGTAGTATGGCGTGTTGCCACAATTTGGGTTTCTGCCAGGTAATCTCTTTGGCACACTGAACTCTCTCCTCAAAGTGCCGTCACCTCCAACCCCCCCTTCACTTTCCCCCCAGACTGTGACTGAGTACTTTCATGATAAGGTTCACAAGAGTAAACTTGAATTCTCAACCAGGTCACCTCCACCTCTCCTTCCCTTAGTCCATTCTCACAACCCTCCAACCCTTGCCTCCTTTTCTGAAATCACTGAAGAGGAAACTACACATGTTATTTCATCCTTGAAACTAACTACCTGTTCCTCTGATCCTATTCCCACCCATCTACTTAACACTATCTCTCCTACTGTCATCCCTTTTATCTGCCATATCCTCAATCTTTCACTGTCCACTGCAACTGTTCCTAATTCCTTCAAACATGCCGTAGTCATACAACTCCTTAAAAAACCTTCATTGGACCCTACCTGTCCTTCCAACTATCGCCCCATCTCCCTCCTCCCTTTCCTATCCAAGATACTTGAACATGCTGCTGACCGCTGTTGCCTTGACTTTCTTTCATCTCAAGCTATTCTTGATGCACTTCAATCTGGCTTTCGCCCCCTTCATTCAACTGAAACAGTGCTTGCTAAAGTCTCCAATGATCTGTTCCTGGCCAGATCCAAAGGTCTCTATTCTATCCTCATCCTTCTCGATCTATCTGCTGCTTTTGACACTGTTTCCACAGCCTACTCCTTGATACGCTGTCCTCACTTGGATTTCAGGGCTCTGTTCTTTCCTGGTTTTCTTCTTATCTCTTCAAGCTTACCTTTAGTGTATACTCTAGCGTATCCTCCTCTACTTCTATCCCACTATCAGTTGGTGTACCTCAAGGATCTGTCCTGGGACCTCTTCTTTTCTCCATCTATACTTCTTCCCTTGGTACTCTGATCTCATCCCATGGTTTTCAGTATCATCTTTATGCTGATGACTCCCAGATCTACCTCTCCACATCAGAAATCTCAGCCGAAATCCAGGCCAAAGTATCAGCCTGCCTGTCTGACATTGCTGCCTGGATGTCTCAGCACCATCTGAAACTAAACATGGCCAAGACTGAGCTTCTTATCTTTCCCCCTAAACCAACCTCTCCACCTCCCCCATTCTCTATTTCTGTGGATAACACTCTCATCCTTCCTGTCTCATCAGCTCGTAACCTTGGGGTCATCTTCGACTCCTCCCTCTCCTTCTCTGCACATATTCATCAGACTGCTAAAACCTATCGTTTCTTTCTCTATAATATCAGCAAAATTTGCCCTATCCTTTCTGAGCACACTACCAGAACCCTCATCCACACTCTTATCACCTCTCGCTTAGACTGTTGCAACTTGCTTCTCACAGGTCTCCCACTTAGCCATCTCTCTCCTCTTCAATCTGTTCAAAATTCTGCTGCACGATTAATATTCCACTAATGTCGTTATGCTCATATTAGCCCTCTCCGCAAGTCACTTCAATGGCTTCCTATCCGTTTCTGCATACAGTTCAAACTCCTCTTATTGACCTATAAGTACATTCACTCTGCAGCTCCTCAGTACCTCTCCACTCTCATCTCTCCCTACATTCCTCCCCGGGAACTCCGTTCACTGGGTAAATCTCTCTTATCTGCACCCTTTTCCTCCACTGCTAACTCCAGACTCCATTCCTTTTATCTTGCTGCACTATATGCCCGGAATAGACTTCCTGAGCCGGTACGTCAAGCTCCATCTCTGGCCGTCTTCAAATCTAAGCTAAAAGCCCACCTTTTTGATGCTGCTTTTAACTCCTAACCCTTATTCACTTGTTCAGAACTCTTATTTTATCATCCTCACTTTAATAATCCCTTATCTCTTGTTTGTCCTGTTTGTCTGTCCTAATTAGATTGTAAGCTCTGTTGAGCAGAGACTGTCTCTTCATGTTCAAGTATACAGCGCTGCATACGTCTAGTAGCGCTATAGAAATGATAAGTAGTAGTAATTGTGAGCTGGCTTGCCCACTGTTTGGAAAACAGGATACTGGGCTAGATGGACCATTGGTCTGACCCAGTATGGCTACTCTTATGTTCTTATGACACATAAGAGATTAGAGCATTACATTTATTATGGGAATGATGAAAACAACATAGATATTGAACAGGTGAATAAGTGGTTAAGACTTAAAAGCAGCCTCAAAAAGTTGGGTTTGGAGCCTGAATTTGAATAGGGCCAGATACAGATCATGACGTACCAATTTAGGAAGTCTAATCAGGGTGTATGACACATCAAGATGGAAGGAATGGTGTCTGGAGTTGATGGTGAAGAAGAAGATCATAGATACAAGTGACTTACTTAATGAACGAAGTTCCCAGGAAGGAGAGAGATAAGAGAGGAGAGTTACTGGGGGGCTGCAGAATGAATGCACTTCTAAGTCACCTCAGTGGTAGGAAAATTAATTGAATCCCTACTGAATGTAAAAACAGTTAGCAAACTGCAATCCAGTACTTTGCAGAATTTGAGGCTATACGATTTCACTGAAGACAGGTTAAGCCAAATAAATGATGATTTTTTTAATTTTTGGGATAACAATAGATAAGTGAGATGTGTTGCATGTGTAAATGTTCATGTGTAAAGTTCACAGGTACACATATAGATTAGCAAATTTGATAATCAACACATGTACTTACATATTCTACCCATGTTCTGTCCAGCCCACACCCCCTGGAAATGCCTACACTGAAAATACGCTCATTCAAACCATCGCTATATGTTAGTATAGTTTATTTGAATTTCATCAAAGCTTCTGATGCTGTCCTTCATAAAATCTCATTTGAAAAGTGAGCAGTCCAGGGATGGATCGCAAGGTGATGCAGTGGCTTAAATACAGATTAAGTATAGGCAGCAGAGGATAGTGATAAATGGATTCACTATAAGGAAAAATGTGATTAATAGAGTCTCTCAGGTGTTTCTCCTGAGCCAGTCGTTTAATATTATTGTCAGTGGTATTGAGGAAGGTTTAGGATGAAAAACTTGTCTTTCCTGGATGACACTGAGATCTGCAACAGAATAGACATCCCACCCTGAGGGAGTAAACTGAAGTGATCTGTCAAAGCTTGGTGAGTGGTTGAATTCTTAGTAGTTAAGATTCAGTGCAAAAAAAGCTGAGTCCTGCATTTGGAGTACCAAATGGTACACAATGGGGAATGAGAAACTGACATGCACTGACCTGTTAAGTAGTTTTTTATTCAATGGAAAGTAGTACATTACATAAGAAAAGCCATGTGAGTCAGACCAAGGACCATTTGAGCCCAGCATCCTGTCTCTGACAGCGGCCAGTCCAAGTCACAAGTACGTTGAGGATCCCAAAAAACTATGTTTCATAGCACATTTCCAGGGAAATGCAATGGCTTTCTAAAGTCTACATGCAAAATAGATTTTTATGGACTTTTCCTCCAGGAACTTCTCCAAAC
The DNA here is from genome assembly GCF_901765095.1 of Microcaecilia unicolor. NCBI lineage: Eukaryota > Metazoa > Chordata > Amphibia > Gymnophiona > Siphonopidae > Microcaecilia > Microcaecilia unicolor. The sequence continues at coordinate 599,483,048 of NC_044032.1, forward strand.
TAGTTTTGAATTCATGACCATATCCTCTGGCAACAGGTTCCACAACTTAATTATGCAGTGCATGAAAGAAATCTTTCAATGATTTCTTTCAGTCTGGTGGTCATTAGTTTCACAGAGTATCCTCTTGTTTTAGTATTATTTGACAGGTTAAATATCCATTCCCTAGTTAAACATTCCACCCCCTCGTAATTTTAGAAACTTCTGTTATCACCTCTCAATTGCCGTTTCTTCAACCTGTTTAACCTTTCTTCAGTCGGGAGGTGTTCTGCCCCCTTTATCAAATAATAGTAACAACCATGCTTATTTGTTTTGTACAGTATGTATAAATGTATTTGTGTACACTTTTATGGTTTTGATATGTATTTATTTATTTTGTAAGTCACCTTAAGGCTATGAATGCTTTCATTCTAAATGGAAATTATGATCTTAATCTGAATCCTGCTTGGTTATTAAGAGAATTGGCAGAACAAGTAATTCAATGCTTGATGACCCTTTTGAATATGATTTTGGATCAGGCTGTGTGTGCTAATGCCCTTAACCAGATTTTAATTAAGTTTTTGCATAAGGATACTAAAGGAAATATATTAAAGTATACAAATTTTAGGCCTACTGTTAATGTACTGTTTTTGTTGAAATTTTTAAGTTATCTCTGCTAGATAGTTACATCTTTTTATAGATACATTTAATTTTTTGTCTATAACACAATCATGGTTTAGACCAAATCACACTACAGAATCAGCGGTAGCAACAATTTTGGAGAAATTACAGCCGTTGAGAGAGAAGAAGACTACTGTTTTGTTAATTCAAATTGATATGTCTACAGTTTTTGATCTTGCAGGTCATGGGATTTTACTAGTAAAATTGTCATCTATAAGAATATCAGGAGTAGTCTTTAATTAGTTTGTGGACTTTCTTGGAAATGGAAGTTGTTCAGTATAGAGAGGAATTAATACGTCAAAGTTTTGGATTTTGCACTGTGGAATTCCTAAGGGATCTTTCTTATCCCCTACGCTATTCAATATATATTTACAATATTTGAAGGAGTCTTTTACTAAAGATTAGTGCATGTTATCTGCCACAGGACCATTATATGAGCCCTGCAGCAGATAACATGCACTAATCTTTAGTAAAAGACCCCCTAACTGTGTTAATGGAAACTTTGGGTTTGGTTTATTATTCATAAGCCAATCATGGCTAAATAATTATACCAATGAAGTCTCTACTAAGAGAAGACTTAGGTCAATCTTGTGCAGTGTATGGAAGTGATATTTGGTTGGATGGTGCACAATTTTTGGCCATTAATCCAGAGAGGCCAGTGAGACCACTTGAGATCTGAGGACCAATTATTGTTAAAACCACACCATCATATAGAGATTTATACATTAGGGGCAGTGGAATATCTTTGTGGTTGGAGGGGCCAAATACAGCAATTTTCCACTGTACCCCTAAGCTACCACTGTGGCCCACCCTATTCTGCTGCCTATGTAAATTTATTCACCACTAGATAGTGGACCTTGAAAGGTCGAATCCTGTGTGAATGGAATGCATTGCCAAGGATGTTATATTATGAATGAAGTCATGGGGCACATTTTCAAAGGAAAAAATGTCCAAAAATGGGTTAACATGTAGATGGATGTTTTTCTAGCAGAAAAATGTCCAAACTTTATACTTGAACATAATGTCGGGGATGGGGGGTGGTGGTTGGTGCGCCGGCGATGTTGCTTCGTATCCAGGCTCCAGCGGCAGCATCCGTTTCCCTCTCTGTTCCGCCCTCTGACGTCATCACGTCTTGACGCGAGGGCGGGACAGAGAGGGAAGTCTCTACTGCATATTTGCGGGTGAGTCGGTCACTTGTCATTTATATGTTTGATGTGATAGGAAACCCAAAACTTTAAGTCCTGTCTCCTGGGTGTCAAAATATTTCATCATTTTAACTTCAAAGGTCTTATGTTCCTGAATTGTTTTAAAATTAATTTATAATTGTCTCACCATAAAGTCATTGATGCAGTTCTCTGGTCTTGCTAATCAGGGTGACATTTCTCTGGTCTTGCAAAGTGCTGTCCCACAGAAATATTACCCTGATTAGCTTTGTAGAGTTTAATGTGTTGCCTCTGGTCACCCATCCATCTCTCTCTGTTTCTCGTCCCCATTCCCACCTCCACTTCTATCTTTCCTCATGAGACTGTCATTGGAATGCTTTTATATTTCACTTATATATTCTGATACTAGCCATTAAGCCCGTAAAAACAGGCGAGTATTGCAGTCCTCCTCTCTCCCCTGGCCTCACCCCGTCCACCGATCCTCCCCCCCATATCCAGCGACCCACCTCTTTCCCTTGGCCTCCCCCCTCCCTCCATGTCCAGCAACCCTCCTCTGTGCCCTGCTCTCACCCCAAGTCCAGCAACCATGGCCTCTCCCCCCTGCCCTCCCCCCATGCCCTCCCCACACTGTCCTCATTTGGGTTCCAAGGCTCTGTCCTCTCCTGGTTCTCCTCTTATCTCTCTCACCATACCTTCAGAGTACATTCCCATGGATCTTCCTCTACCCCTATCCTGCTCTCTGTTGGAGTTCCTCAGGGATCTGTCCTTGGACCCCTCCTTTTTTCAATCTACACTTCTTCCCAGGGCTCGCTGATCTCATCTCATGGCTTCCAATATCATCTTTATGCTGACGACACCCAGCTTTACCTCTCCACGCCAGACATCACTGCGGAAACCCAGGCCAAAGTATCGGCCTGCTTATCTGACATTGCTGCCTGGATGTCCAACCACCACCTGAAACTGAACATGGCCAAGACCGAGCTTATTGTCTTTCCACCCAAACTCACTTCTCCTCTCCCGCCACTCTCTATCTCAGTTGATAACACCCTCATCCTCCCCATCTCATCTGCCCGCAACCTCGGAGTCATCTTCGACTCCTCCCTCTCCTTCTCTGCGCATATCCAGCAGATAGCCTAGACCTGTCGCTTCTTTCTCTATAACATCAGCAAAATTCGCCCTTTCCTGTCTGAGCACACCACACGAACTCTCGTCCACGCTCTCATTACCTCTCGCCTTGACTACTGCAACCTACTCCTCACTGGCCTCCCACTTAGCACCACTTAGATCGCTCTGCTGCTGCCTGCAGCGCTTCCACACGGAGGTGAGAGGCGCTGTCAGGTCAGTGCAGGGGGCCCAATATGGAGGGGGGCGGGAGCAGCGGCGGGGATGGGGGGTGGAGGTTGTTTCGCGCGATGTTCCTTTCCAGGCGGCAGCGGCGGCGTCCGACAATTCGACTCCGTTTCCCTCTCTGTTACGCCCTCTGACATCATGACGTCTTGACGCAAGGGCGGGACAGAGAGGCAAGTCTGTACTGCGCATTTGCAAGTGAGTACGGTCACTTGCCGTTTATATGTTTTATTTGTCTTCTTTTACTCATTTCTGACCTGAAGAAGAAGGTATTGCCTAAAACTCTAGTCAAAAAATGTATTGTTAGTCCAATAAAAAATGTATTTTCTTTTTTTTTGTTTTATTTTACTTACCTTTACTTATTTATTACCTTTAAAAGTGGACTAACATGGCTTCCACGCCATGTTATCCAAGGAACTACAGAAAACTATATGATCCTAGTCATGGAAATTTATTTGGTCAGATTGCACAATTTGACCCCATACTCTACAATATTCAAAGTAATTTAACTTGCCAGACAGGACTGATGACCAGTTAAATAGCATATCGCCGCCTAACCATGGATATTCAGCGAGCGATAACTGATTATCTCCCTCTAAATATCCACGACCTTTTTCCTAAGGTGCATAGGTGCCTATGTACATCCAACGCATTTCAAATTGCACGTCCCGGGTGATAATTCTATTTTTGATGCATGTCCAAAACACGCAGCAGAAAATATTTTCTATTTTCTACCACATTGCGCTAACCAGGTGGTAATCGGCAGTGTACGCGCGTTGACGATTACTGCCCGGTTAACATATGAGACCTTATCACTAAGTCAGTGGGTGGCGGTAAGGTCTCAGGCCCAAAATTGACCCACGCTTGTTTAAATATTGCCATAGTCCATTTTCGGCCTGAAAAAAAGGTCTTTTTTTACAGGCGCACTGAAAAATGGACCTGAGCATGTCCAATACACGTGCCTACACCAGCACAGGCCATTTTTCGGCACGCCTTAGTAAAAGAGCCCCTAGGTGTGAATATTCAGCACTTAACCAGCTTTGTTTAGTGGTTAAAATAGACCGCATAAATAGCAGGCCTAACTGCTAAAAAGTTAACCAGTTAGCAATGAATATCTGCTTAACCGGTTAACTTTTTAGCAGTTAAAAATCCCGGATATTCAATGCCAGTTTCCGGAAACAGCCCAGCATTAAATATCCGGGTTTAATGCCGTCGGCGGACAGCAACATCGCTGCCTGCTGCCAGCTGAATATCGAGCCCATAATGAATAAGCACCTGAGACAAATTAAGAAAAGAGAAATTGGTGATCATTACTTCAGCAAAAATATCCAAAACAAATTGCTGGTTGATGTGGAGGGGCATAATCGAACGTCGCCGGCGATCTATTTTGGCGGTGGCGCAACAGCTGGCCTGAACCGTATTTTCGAAAAAGATGGCCGGCCATCTTTTTTTCGATAATACGGTTTAGCCCAGCCAAATGTCAGAGTTCGCCGGGGTTGAGATCGCCGGTTTTGTTTTTCAGCAATAATGGAAAAAACTGCCGGCCATCTCAAACCCGGTGAAATGCAAGGCATTTGGTCATGGGAGGAGCCAGCATTCGTAGTGCACTGGCCCCCCTGACATGCCAGGACACCAACTGGGCACCCTAGGGGTCAGTGCGGTGGACTTCAGAAAAAGCTCCCACAAGCATAGCTCCCTTACTTTGGGTGCTGAGCCCCCCAACTCCCCCAACCCACTACCCACAAATGTACTTAGGGGTAAAGGGGGCAAATACTTGTGGGTACAGTGGGTTTTGGAGGGCTCCCATTTACCAGCACAACTGTTACAGGTGGGGGGGGGGGGTGGGCCTGGGTCCGCCTGCCTTAAGTGCACTGCGGTACCCATTAAAAGTGCTCCAGGAACCTGCATACACGCTGGCCTCTAGGACTTGTTGCTGCTGTATAACCTTGGCACACCAGTTGACACCTGAAGACTAATCTCTTTGAAAAAGTCCTTTATTTGAATAAGCACGTTTACTCACAGTTAACTGCAGATCAGAGGTTGTGCCCCACTGGCAAAGAGTCTCCCTGGTACTGAGATTAGCAGTAGGTCAGAGCTGGCAGAATGGTGTACAATGCCCTCTTTCAGCAACATTCAAGGTAATAACTAAGTTCTCTAACGTGGGTAACACATGAAAGGGATCTAAAAATGGCCACTACCTCATGGACTACCGGAAACAAAACTGGACAAACTCTGACCCAGTTAGCAGGGGGAAAAGCACCATGGGAGTAGAGCCCACTACCCTACACCCACCACAATGCATTGTTGATGTGACTCTGCAGTGCACCTAACAAAAAAGGTGTCACACTCACCCGAGAGCCACATCACAACCAGGGAAAGGCTGTCAGAGGATAGAACACATTCTGCTGTCACGGAGGTGGGTACGGCATTTGAGGCTGGCATACAGGCTGGCAAAAAAGATTTTTAGTTTTATTGTTTTAATGTGGGAGGGGGTTGGTGACCATTGGGGGAGTACGGGGAGGTCATCCCCGATTCCTTCCAGTGGTCAGTTGGGGCACCTTTTTGAGGCTTGGTCGTGAAAATAAAAGGACCAAGTAAACCCGGCCGCTTTTTTTTCCATTATCGGCGAAAGCCAGCCATCTGGTAGCCACGCCCATGCCCGCTCATGTCCCGCCTTCGCTAAGCTACCGACATGCCCCCTTGAACTTTCACCAGCGAAGCGACAGGAAAGCGGCGATGCTGTCAAAAATGCCGCTTTCAATTATACCGATTTCGCTGCTTTTAAGAAATCGCCGGCCACCTCCCGATTTATGTCGGGAAATGGCCGCCGATCACTTTCGAAAATGAGCTGGATTGTGTATCTGGATTTTCAGAAGGCGTTTGACAAAGTACCTCTTGAAAGACTCCAGAGGAAATTGGAGAGTCATGGGATAGGAGGTAGTGTTCTACTGTGGATTAGAAACTGGTTAAAAAATGGAAAACAGAGAGTAGGGTTAAATGGTCAGTATTCTCAATGGAGAAGGGTAGCTAGTGGGGTTCCCCAGGGCACTGTGCTGGGACTACTGCTTTTTATCACATTTATAAATGACCTAGAGATTAGAGTAACTAGTGAGGTAATTAAATTTGCTGATGACACAAAGTTATTCCAAGTTGTTAAATTGCGGGAGGATTGTGAAAAATTACAAGAGGACCTTACGAGACTGGGAGACTGGGCGTCTAAATGGCAGATGATGTTTAATGTGAGCAAGTGCAAAGTTATGCATGTGGGAAAGAGGCACTTGAATTATAGCTATGTCATGCAAGGTTCCACGTTAGGAGTCATGGACCAAGAAAGGGATCTAGGTGTCGTCGTTGTTGATACGTTGAAACCTTCTGCTCAGTGTGCTGCTGTGGCTAAGAAAGCAAATAGAATGTTAGGTATTATTAGGAAAGGAATGGAAAACAAAAATGAGGGTGTTATAATACCTTTGTATCACTCCATGGTCGCCGCATCTCAAAAAAGATATAGTGGAATTAGAAAAGGTGCAGAGAAGGGTGACAAAAATGATAAAGGGGATGGAATAACTTCCCTATGAGGACAGGTTAATGTGGCTAGGGCTCTTCAGCTTGGAGAAAAGGCGGCTGAGGGGAGATATTATAGAGGTCTATAAAATAATGAGTGGAGTTGAACGGGTAGATGTGAAGCATCTGTTTACGCTTTCCAAAAATACTAGGACTAGGGGCAAGCGATGAAGCTACAATGTAGTAAATTTAAAACGAATCGGAGAAACATTTTCTTCACTCAACGTGTAATTAAACTCTGGAATTCGTTGCCAGAGAATGTGGTAAATGCGGTTAGCTTAGCGGAGTTTACAAAAGGTTTGGACGGCTTCCTAAAGGAAAAGTCCATAGACTTGGGGAAAATCCACTCTGTCTGGGATAAGCAGTATAAAATGTTTTATACTTTTTTGGGATCTTGCCAGGTATTTGTGACCTGGATTGGCCACTGTTGGAAACAGGATGCTGGGCTTGATGGACCTTTGGTCTTTCCCAGTATGGTAATACTTATGTACTTATACATGTACTTATGTACTAATGGGGAGACACATTGTTCAAGCCATTGCAGAAAGAGTTAATCATGCAAAATATTTTCATGTAATTATGGACTCTTCCAATCCAGCCAAGTTATTCCCAATTTCTGCCCCAACCTGTGTTAAGCAGCTAGCAGCTGTCAGTTACACTGCACATTGCTTAATGTGAAGGAGAGCAACCAGAGTCGTTGCTGTATAAGCTGCTGCTGGTGAGATGCTACGTGATACTCTTCTGGCCCATCTCCAGAGCTTGACAATTAATGATAATGACTGCAGAGGACAGAGCTATGGCAATACAAGTAATATGAAAGGCAAAAGACAAGCTCCCCCGATATTTAGCACTATTTAAAGAGCCAGGAATGGCTCCTGGCCGGTAAAATAACACATAGCTGGCTAAGTGCTAATAGTCATGTGAGGTAGACGATTATTTGCGCTGAATATTAGCGCTTAGTGCATAGGGGGAGATTCTATATATGGCGCCTAAAAAATCGGCGCTGAAATCAGTGCCGTCAAGCGTATTCTATAATCGGTGCCTAGACCAAAAATGCTATAGTGCCTTTGTGTCACTCCATGGTGCATCTGCACCTTGAGTATTGCATTCAGTTCTGATCGCCATATCTCAAAAAAGATATAGCCAAATTAGAAAAGGTTCAAAGAAGATCTACCAGAATGATAAAGAGGATGGAACTCCTCTTGTATGAGGAAAGGCTAAAGAGGTTAGGGCTCTTCAGCTTGGAAAAGAGACATGAGGGGAGATATGGTTGAGGTCTACAAAATCCTGAGTGATGTAGAACAAGTAGAAGTAAAATGACTTTTTTTACTTGTTCCAAAAGTACAAAGACTAGGGGACATTCAAGGAAGTTACATGAAAATACTTTTAAAACAAATAGGAGGAAATATTTTTTCACTCAATGAATAGTTAAGCTGTGGAACTCTTTGCCAGAGGATGTGGTAACAGCAGTTAGCGTATCTGGGTTTAAAAAATGTTTGGACAAATTCCTTGAGGAAAAATCCATAATCTGCTTTTGAGGCAGACATGGGAAGGAACTGTTTGCCCTGGGATTTGTAGTATGGAGTTTTGCCACAATTTGGGTTTCTGCCAGGTACTTGTGACCTGGTTTGGCCATTGTTGGAAAACATGATACTGGGCTAGATGGACCATTGGTCTAACCCAGTATTGCTACTCTTACGTTCTTATCCTTTGTAATATGTCTAGGATTAATTCTGAGTCTAGTACTGATATAGAAATATTTATGGGTATAGTTATTAATGTGGGCTGCCATTAACTCATGCGATTTGACCACTAACTTGTTTTATTTTAGCACAGCTCCTATTTATGCAATGAGATGTAGCTACTAATAACCTGGATTAACAGTAAAATACAATCTTGCCTACGTTGATAGCTTCCCCTGTTAATAGCAGCAATACTAGTAGCTTTTCCAAATTTGAGCTCAAGGTGAGTTACATTCAGACCCAAATAGGTTTTTCCCTTTCAAAGAGTGTTTACAATCTAAGGACTAAATTTACTAACGTGCCCTACTGCTTTAGGACACATAAAAGCCATTAAATCCAAGGTAAATAGGTCCCATTGCATAAAATGGGACCTACTGAAAATACTATCAGGCTTATTTTTGAAAGAGAAGGACGCCCATCTTTCAACACAAATCACAAGATGGGTATCCTTCTCACAGGGTTGCCCAAATCGGCATAATCGAAAGCCAATTTTGGGCGTCCCCAACTACTTTCCATCACGGGGATGACCAAAGTTCCTGGGGGCGTGTCGGAGGCGTAGCAAAGGCGGGACTTGGACGTGCCTAACACATGGGTGTCCTTGACCCATAATGGAAAAAAAAGGGCGTCCCTGATGAACACTTGGACGACTTTACCTGGTCCTTTTTTTCTTATGACCAAGCCACTAAAAGGTGCCCAAACTGACCAGATGACCACTGGAGGGAATCGGGGATGACCTCCCCTTACTCCCCCAGTGGTCACTAACCCCCTCCCACCCTCAAAAAAATTAAAAAGAAATTTTTGCCAGCCTCTATGACAACCTCAAATATCATACCCAGTTCCATGACAGCAGTATGCAGGTCCCTGGAGCAGTTTTAGTGGGCACTGCAGTGCACTTCAGGCAGGGTGACCCAGGCCCATCACCCCCTACCTGTTACACTTGGGTTGGTAAATGTGAGCCCTTCAAAACCCACCAGAAACCCACTGTGCCACATCTAGGTGCCCCTTCACCCATAAGGGCTATGGTAGTTGTGTACAGTTGTGGGGAGTGGGTTTTGGGGGCCTCAGCACACAAGGTAAGGAAGCTATATACCTGGGGTGCCCGGTTGGTGTCCTGGCATGTCAGGGGAACCAGTGCACGATGAATGCTGGCTCCTCCCATGACCAAAAGGCTTGCATTTAGTCATTTCTGAGATGGGTGTCCTTAGTTTCTATTATCACTGAAAATCAGAAATGACCAAGTGTAAGGACAACCATCTCTAGGGACGACCTAAATGTCAAGATTTGGGCGTCATCAACCGTATTATCGAAACCGACGTCCATCTTGTTTCAATAATACGGGTTTCCCCGCCCCTTCGCCAGGACGTCCTGCGAGGATGTCCTGAGGAGAACTTGGGCGCCCCTTTCGATTATGCCCCTCTGTGTGTTAATGTGGTAGTGTTTGTTAGTAAATCTCGTCCTAAATTCCTAAATTTTATAGTTTGAGGTAGTGGAAGCTTAAGTGATTTGTCTAAGGTAAGAAGAAGCATCAGCGGGAGAATATTGTAACCAGGGCCGGTCTTAGCAAGTGCGGGGCCCTATGCAGACCAATTTGGTGGGGCCCCACCCTAGCCCCGCCCCACCGTAGCCCCCCCACCCTAGCTCTGCCCCTACCCTAGCTCCACCCCACTGATTATTCCATTTTTAGAACATTTATTTATGAAATTTCAAATAAAGACAAATGAAGCTAAACTTGTACAAAAAAACTGATTGAAATAATAAGCACATTGCTATCATGAAACCTCCCCTCCCCAGAAATTATTCAGTTCAAGTCCACTACAATTAGTAGTTCCAATTCTCATAACAAAAGAGAATAAAGGAAAAATATTAAGAAAAGATTCAGTACTTTCAAATTCCCCTATTACTCTGTAACCCATATATGCAATAAAATAAAAATGAAATGTAAAGATATACAATAAAATAAAGTGATATGTGAAATATAATGTACAATATAAAAACATATAGACCACCAAGGTATTAAAATTGTTTTAAAATATATACCACAGGTCTCTGACTCAAGAAGACTCCGACTCTGTCTGTCATCCATAATTGACTGACAACACACAGAAAAAAAATAAGTAAAAATAAAATAGTCACAATTAATACTTTATACACCAATATACCAGCTATACGGAAAATGCAGACCGTCTACAATATGAAGCTAGCAAGGGATCATAATATCACAATTCTCATGTAGAGCCACAAAACACCCTTTTAGAGGTAGTGTGTCATGATTTAGGCTCTACACCCTTTCTGATGTTTGGTGCCACCTTAGTAAGGCCAACACACAATCTCTCCACTGTAAAACACTATACACAAATTTGTGCAAAAACACACTCATAACCTTAACAAACCATAAATAGCACTAATTCCAAGGACAGGACGAGCTACAACCTTATACGTAGCGTGGAAAGGCAACTGTAATTACACCGGGCTCTAAAACACCAGTGCACAACCTAGTGAAAAAAAACAAACAAAAAGGGCTGCAAACTATATGCTAGCAGAATACTGCACCTTCCTTGATCACACCTGAAAAACACATGAAGGCAAAATACTGAACTGGAAAGTTACCTCAAGAAGTCAGATTCAGCATGCAGCAATACCACAAAAATTGAAACTTACATGAAAAATATCACAGATGCACATTTCCAAAAACTGACGTATTCCAATTAATAAATCCTGAATAAAATAGTTTTTTCTACCTTTGTTGTCTGGTGACTTTGCTTTTCTGATCATGCTGGCTCAGTATCCGATTGTGCTGCTATCTGTCCTCTTAACTCCGTTTCCAGGGCTTCCTTTCCATTTATTTCTTTACTTTCCGCCTTTCTTCTTCATTTCTTGCCCTACATCCGTAAGTAAAAGCTGGGTCCTCTGCAGACTTGACTGTCCAGTGGATCCAGCTTCTGCCTATTTTCTATATCCATGTGCACTTTTTCTACTCTCTTCCTTTTCCCTCACCTCATCTCCTTCCTCACTCTTCCCTTGCCTCCATCCATGTCCAGCATTTCTTCTCTCTCCTCCCACCCATGTTCGCGACCCTCCTGTCCCCCCTGCCATCCATCTATGTCCAGCAACCCCCCTGTCCCCTCTGCCCTCCCCTGCCATCCACCTATGTCCAGAAACCCCCTCCCCTCCATCCACCCATGTCCAGCGACCCTCCTGTCCTCCCTGCCCTCCCCTGCCATCCACCTATGTTCAGAAACCCCTCCCCTCTATCCACCCATGTCCAGCGACCCTCCTGTGCCCCCTGCCCTCCCCCTGTGTCCAGAAACCCCCCTCCCCTGCCATCTACCCATGTCCAGCGACCCTCCTGTGCCCCCTGCCCTCCCTTCCAACTGCCATCCACCTATGTCCAGTAACCCCCCCGCCCCCCTGCCCTCCACCCATGTCCAGCGACGCGACTCTCCTTGTTCCCCTGCTCCCCCTCCCTTCAGCCACCTGAGCCCCCCTCCCGTCTGAGCCCCCCCTCCCCGACCCGCCAAACGACCCTCTTCTGCCACCCGACCCGCCGGCACCTCACCTGACCCAGCATTTAAAAAAAAATCTATAAGCGGCGGTGCCTCGCGTCTGAGTAAAAGAAGAAAAATCGCTTTGTCCATTGGCCGGCCTTCCCTCATGTCCCGCCCTTGCAGAAGTTACATCAGAGGGTGGGACATGAGGGAAAGCCGGCCAATGGACGAAGCGATTTTTCTTCTTTTACTCAGACGCGAGGCACCGCCGCTTGTAGATTTTTAAAAAATGCTTGGTCAGGTGAGGTGCCAGTGGGTCGGGTGGCAGAAGAGGGTCGTTTGGCGGGTTGGGCAAGGGGGGCTCAGACGGGAGGGGGGCTCAGGTGGCTGGAGGGAGGGGGAGCAGGGGAACGAGGACTGGAGAGTCGCGTCGCTGGACATGGAGGGCAGACAAGCAGTGGCGGTGGTTGGAGAGGCGAGGCGGAGTTGAGGCGCGCCGCGCGGGGCCCCCTTAGGCGCGGGGCCCTATGCGGCCGCCTCGGTTGCCTCTGCCTAAGATCGGCCCTGATTGTAACACTGGCTTTCCTGGTTCACAGCCCACTGCTCTAACTACTAGACTCCTCCTCCTTAATGGTTACCTATGGTTGGCTCCAATTGCTAGGCAATGTATTTTTTTTTTACCTATGTCAGTTTTCATTAACCCACCTCCCCATACCCCAGCCCCATTTTTATGAGAATAGATATTTGCTAAAGCCCTAATTTCCCCAGATACAGAACCCTAAAAGACCATAAACCCTGCTTTCATAGGTAAAGTTCAAGTATTGTTCCTCGTCTGGAGTTGCTGCTCTCACATTTATTTATTTATTTGTTGCATTTGTATCCCACATTTTCCCACCTATTTGCAGGCTCAATGTGGCTTACATAGTACCGTGATGGCGATCGTCAATTCCGGTATAACAAATACAGAGTGATATTATGGTAAAAGTTCAAAAGTGACAAACATATTAAGGGAATCGAGGAGGAAGAGTTAAGTTATGTCCAGTTCAAGTATTATATTTTCGGAAATTTGATGGGTCGTGCATTGTTTTCATGACATTTGGTAATGCATTCCATAGTTTTGTGCTTTGTGATAAGTAAGGGGGTGTCCTATACGGTGTAGGCCACTAGAGGACGCTAGAAGAAGGTGGAGGTCGCTAGGACTGGGGAGAGCCCTGGGAGGCCCACAGGTGCAGGAGATTAGGGGCTGGGGTCCTGGGTGGCTAATTAACCACTTTACACCCCACCTGAGTTGTGAAAGGAGGGAAGTGAGCTAGCAGCAGAAGAAGAGAGAGCCCCTGAAAGATACTGGCTAACCTTATGGACTTGGGGGTGGACTGGGTGTCCAAAGGAGATCAGCAGGCTGAAAGTCCTGGGGTAAGAAGTCCCTAAAGCATTAGAGTTTGGCTGTGTGTCTAGAACTGTGTGTTCAAAGAGGGACTGTGTGTCCAAGAAGAAAGACTGTGTGTCTAGAACTGTGTGTTCAAAGAGGGACTGTGTGTCCAAGAAGAAAAGACTGTGTGTCTAGAACTGTGTGTTCAAAGAGGGACTGTGTGTCCAAAGTTCTGAGAGAAGCAGGCTGCAAAGCCTGGGGTTGAGAGTCCCCAAAGTATTGGTGTAGTACTGAGCCCATGTATCGGTGTGGGGGGAGGCTCAGGGGGAAGATCTATGAAAGCATAAAGTGTTAAGCTACAAGAAGTGTGCCCAGGGGCTGGAATAAAGAGTTGCCTGAGAAATATGCAGTTGGTGAGACCTGCTTAATTTGCTGAGTGGAAACCAGGTCACCCTGCGTGAGAAGGGGTAGCACACTAATCTGCATATGATTTGCATATTGGGAACCAGGTCACCCTGAGTGAGAAGGGGGTTATCACAGCTTATATAGGAGAAGCTGGATACATAGGTTGATTTGTAATTGATTCCTTTGCAGCTTGGGTAATGGAGATTTAGGTATGTGCGTGTTGATCGTTTTGTGTTTCTGATTGGTAAGTCTATGAGGTTTGCCATATATCCCAGGGCCTTGTTGTAGATGACTTTATGGACCGGAGTGCAGATTTTGAACGCAATAAGTTCTTTGATTGGGAGCCAGTGCAGCTTTTCTCGTAGGGGTTTGGCGCTTTCGAATCTCGTTTTTCCAAATATAAGTCTAGCTGCTGTGTTTTGGGCAGTTTGGGGTTTCTTTATCATGTATTCTTTGCATCCCGCATAGATTCCATTGCAGTAGTCTAGGTGACGTGGAGGGGCATAATCGAATGGGGCCGGCCATCTATATGGGCGGCCATCTCTAAGGCTGGTCCCGTAAAGCGGCATACCTGACCGTATTATCGAAACAAGATAGCCGGCCATCTTTCGTTTCGATAATATGGTCGGGGCTGGCCAAATCTCAACATTTGGGCCGGTGTTAGAGATGGCCGCCATTGATTTCCGGCGATAATGGAAACTAATGGTGGCCATCTGAAACCCGGCCAAATCCAATGCATTTGGTCATGGGAGGAGCCAGCATTTGTAGTGCACTGGTCCCCCTCACATGCCAGGACACCAACCGGGCACCCTAGGGGGCATTGCAATGGACTTCAGAAAAAGCTCCCAGGTACATAGCTCCCTTACCTTGTGTGCTGAGCCCTTCAACCCCCCCCCCCCCCAAAACCCACTACCCACAACTGTACAACACTACCATAGCCCTTAAAGAGTAAAGGGGGGGCACCTAGATGTGGGTACAGTGGGTTTCAGGGGGCTCCCATTTACCACCACAAGTGTAACAGGTAGGGGAGGGATGGGCCTGCGTCCGTCTGCCTGAAGTGCACTGCAGTACCCACTAAAAACTGCTCCAGGGACCTGCATAGTGCTGTGATGGAGCTGGGTATGACATTTGAGGCTGGCAAAAAATGTATTGGGTGGGAGGGGGTTGGTGACCACTCGGGGAGTAAGGGGAGGTGATCCCTGATTCCCTCCGGTGGTCATCTGGTCAGTTGGGGCACTTTTTTGAGGCTTGGTCCTAACAATAAATGGACCAAGTAAAGCCGGCCAAGTGCTCGTCAGAGCCGGCCTTCTTTTTTCCATTATCGGCCGAAGCCGGCTATCTCGTAACCATGCCCCCGTCCCGCCTTCCGTACCCTGCTGAAACGCCCCCTTTAACTTTGGCTGGCCCTGCGACAGAAAGCAGTTGAAGCCAGCCAAAATCGGCTTTCGATTATACCGATTTGGCCGGCTTTAGGAGATGGCCAACCATCTCCCGATTTATGTCGGAAGATGGCCGGCCTTCTCCTTCGAAAATAAGCAGGTTAATACCATTGATTGAACCAAATTGCGCAATATTTCTCTCGGGAAGAAAGGTTTTACTTGTTTGAGTTTCCACATTGAGTGGAACATTTTCTTTGTTGTAGATTTTGCTTGGGTTTCTAGTGTGAGGTTTCGGTTGATTGTAACTCTGAGAATTTTCAGGCTGTCAGAAACAGGAAGGATGTATTCTGGGGTGTTTAAGTTGGTAGGTTTGTACGTGTTGTATTGGGATGAGAGGATGAGACAGTGTGTTTTTTCTGCATTGAGTTTTAGTTGAAATGCATCCGCTCATGATTTACAGGCTGAGTTTGATTTCGTTGTGATTTCTGTTAGATCGTGTTTATACGGGATATATATCGTGACATCATCATCTGCATAGATGTAAGGATTAAGGCCTTGGTTGTGTAAGGATTTGGCTAGTGGGGTCATCATTAGGTTGAACAAGGTTGGTGATAGTGGTGATCCCTGGGGTACCCCACAGTCTGTTTTCCATGGTTATGATATGTTCGAATTTGATATCACTTGGTATGTTCTTGTGGTTAGGAAACCCTTGATCCAACGAAGTACATTTTCACCAATCCCGAAGTATTCTGGGATGTTTAATAGTATTTTGTGGTTTAACATATTGAACGCACTGGACATGTCAAATTGTAGGAGAAGTATGCTTTTGCCAGTTGTGATTTCTTGTTTGAATTTGTTTAGGAGAGTGATTAGTACTGTTTCAGTACTATGGTTGGAGCAGAATCCTGATTGTGATTGGTGTAGTATTGAGAATTTGTTTAAGTAGTCGGTAAGTTGCTTGGTCACCATGCTTTCCATCAGTTTGACTACCAGATGGATGGATGCTACCGGGTGGTAGTTGGTGATTTCATTTGCCTTTTTCTTTGTATCTTTGGGTATTGGGGTGAGTAGGATGTTGCCTTTTTCCTTGGGGAAGAGTCCATGTTGCAACATGTACTTTAGGTGTGCTGTGAGGTCTCTTATGAAGCGTTGTGGGGCGGATTTTAATAGGTAGTTGGGGCAAGTGTCCAATTTACAGTGAGACTTGGCGAACCTGTTAATCGTTTGGCTAACAGTTTCATCGGTGAGGGGGCGAAGTCTGTCCAGATTCGGTCTGCTGGGTATTCACCGAAGATTGGGTCCAAACACTCAATTAATTTTTCGATGTTGGTGGTGCTCTGTGGTAACGTGTTGCGCAAGTTTACAATTTTCTCGTTGAAGTATTTGGCCAATTTACCTGCAGATGCGGTGTCTGTGTTGGTAGAGGTAACTACTGTGGGGTCTAGTAATTTGTTCATGAGTTGATATAGTTTGTCCGTGTCTTTGTAGTCAGGCCCTATTTTGGTTTTGTAATATGATCTTTTGGTTTGCCTTATTGCATATTTGTATTTTCTTTGAGTTTCTTTCCATGCGTTGAGTGTGTGTACATCTTTTATTTTTCTCCATGCACATTCGAGTTTCCTTGTTTGTGTTTTTAGTTTTTTCAGTTCTTCGTTGTACCATGGTATTGATTTATGCCTACGTGAGGTTCTTGTTTGTAGTGGTGCTATTTCGTCTAGTATGCTTTTGCATCTTTTATCCCAAGGTAAGCAAGTTCCTATTGCTGTGTCCATAAATACCTTTGAAGATACATGGACCACTTCAGCACTTTAGTTTTTTCATAACTCTCATTGTATAGGTGGCAGTATGAGAGAAATTAGCACCAGTGCTCCCTGAACTGGTTCCAGAATTTCTATTGAAATCATTCTGTTGTATACTATTATTTTTCTTATGCTTTTCTAGGTTTTTTCTTCATGTGCCTAAATCATTCATTTCATTCAAACTCCTCACGCTCGTTTTTAAGGCTCATAGAGGTGGTCTCCCTGACTATCTCCGTGCTCTCACAATTCCCTATTCCGCGGCACGCCTTCTCCATTCGATAAATGACCATCATCTTGTCCTTCCTCGTCCTAAAGTAGCTCAACTTCAATCCATCCGCCATCGCACATTCTTTTTTGCAGTTCCTGCCCAATAGAACTACCTTCCGTTGCTGCTACGGTCTGAACTCTCCTTTAAGAACTTAAAAAAAACTTTGAATACCTGTTTTTTCAAACAGGCTTTCAATGAATCACAGAGTTGGGTTGTCATATTGATTGTTAAAGTCCTCCCCACTCCCTGGTTCTTGCTCTATTTTTTTTGTTACATTTGTACCCCACGCTTTCCCACTCATGGCAGGCTCAATGCGGCTTACATGGGGCAATGGAGGGTTAAGTGACTTGCCCAGAGTCACAAGGAGCTGCCTGTGCCTGAAGTGGGAATTGAACTCAGTTCCTCAGTTCCCAGGACCAAAGTCCACCACCCTAACCACTAGGCCACTCCTCCACTGTCTTTCTCCCCCTTCCCCTATTTCCTCTATTTACCCTTCATCTTGTGACTGATTGTGTTACTGCTGAGTGATATTGAGGGGCATTTTCAATATGACGTCTTAAGTCCGACTTTAGATGTTTTGCAAACTATGTCCAAAATCTGAATAGGAAAGAAGTTCATTTTCAAAAAAAGAAAAAAGTATCTTTTGTTTTCAAAAATACTGTTCTAAAAAAGTTTTGTGCTTTGGATGTTTTGTTTTTTGGACCATTTAAAAAAAAAAGTCCAAGTGAAAAACGTAGAAAATCAAGCCTTTGGGATGTAGGAGGAACCAGCATTTTTAGTAGACTGGTTTCCCAGACATCCCAGGAGATAAATGGGGTTAGGGGGCACTGCAGTGGACTTCAAAAACATGCTCCCAGGTACACAGCTCACCGTTGCTCCCTTATCTTGCCTACTGGGCCCCCCAAAAACCCACTACCTACAACTGTACTCCACTACAATAGCCCTTATGGGTGAATGGGGCACCTATATGTGGCTATAGTGGGTTTTTGATGAGTTATGGAGGGCTCACAGATTCCTCCATGGATGTGACAGGTAGAGGGAGATAGGGACCAGAGTCCCCCAGTCCATGCACTGCACTGATGACTACACTACTCCAGGGACCTGCATTATGCTCTAATAGACCTGGCTCTAACATCTGAGGCTGTCATAGAAGCTGCTAAGTCATAAGTACATAAGTACATAAGTAGTGCCATACTGGGAAAGACCAAAGGTCCATCTAGCCCAGCATCCTGTCACCGACAGTGGCCAATCCAGGTCAAGGGCACCTGGCACGCTCCCCAAACGTAAAAACATTCCAGACAAGTTATACCTAAAAATGCGGAATTTTTCCAAGTCCATTTAATAGCGGTCTATGGACTTGTCCTTTAGGAATCTATCTAACCCTTTTTAAACTCCGTCAAGCTAACCGCCCGTACCACGTTCTCCGGCAACGAATTCCAGAGTCTAATTACACGTTGGGTGAAGAAAAATTTTCTCCGATTCGTTTTAAATTTACCACACTGTAGCTTCAACTCATGCCCTCTAATCCTAGTATTTTTGGATAGCGTGAACAGTCGCTTCACATCCACCCGATCCATTCCACTCATTATTTTATACACTTCTATCATATCTCCCCTCAGCCGTCTCTTCTCCAAGCTAAAAAGCCCTAGCCTTCTCAGCCTCTCTTCATAGGAAAGTCGTCCCATCCCCACTATCATTTTCGTCGCCCTTCGCTGTACCTTTTCCAATTCTACTATATCTTTTTTGAGATACGGAGACCAGTACTGAACACAATACTCCAGGTGCGGTCGCACCATGGAGCGATACAACGGCATTATAACATCCGCACACCTGGACTCCATACCCTTCCTAATAACACCCAACATTCTATTCGCTTTCCTAGCCGCAGCAGCACACTGAGCAGAAGGTTTCAGCGTATCATCGACGACGACACCCAGATCCCTTTCTTGATCCGTAACTCCTAACGCGGAACCTTGCAAGACGTAGCTATAATTCGGGTTCCTCTTACCCACATGCATCACTTTGCACTTGTCAACATTGAACTTCATCTGCCACTTGCACGCCCAATCTCCCAGTCTCGCAAGGTCCTCCTGTAATCGTTCACATTCCTCCTGCGACTTGTATTTGTATTCACATTTGTGGGGAGTGGGAGAGGATCAGTGACCACTGGGGAGTATTGGGGGGGGGGGGGTCACCTCTGATTCCCTCCAGTTGTCACCTGGTAATTTAGGGCACCCTTTTGTGCTTTATTCATTATAAAAACAGGTTTAGCTCAAAACAGTTTTAGTCCTGGTTGCTTTTCTTTTGTTCCATTATGGCTGAAAAATGTCCAAGTGTTAGGAACGTCCAGCTCCTGCCCTTAACACGCCCCTGACACACCCCCTTGTGTCTGAACACACACATCTGACGGTCTTCATAGAAAAACATTTAAAAATTGGTTTTGAAAATACCAATTTGGACATTTTTGTGAGAAAAACGTCCAAATGCCAAATTTATGCCACTTTTTGGACGTTTTTCTCTTTTGAAAATGATCTCCACTGCCTATCCTATCAAATATCGTAGTTCTTTTCTGAAATTTTCAGTTTTTAGCCTGTAAACCACCCAGTAAGTGCAAATAAACTATTGGCCCTGCAGCGCATACTTTCTCTCAGTAATATGAGTAACTATCCAATGTTCACTTACAAGCACTGTATATTCTACTGAACTGTTTTCAAAAAGTGAACAGGAGCGTCAGGGGACAGATAATTATGTTGTTTTCTACAGCTGTTGAACACTGAAAATGTGACTATCTAGTTTAATAATTATTATATAACTCGTTAAATCAATATTTACCAAGGCTGTTGTTGCAGCTGACTGCTCTTGCTTGTGATAGGAAAGCTAGGTTATTCTGGGGTTAGGCAATTTATGATTTATACACATTTCCATTGATTCTTTTTATGTGATGTTGCTGCAGAAATAGTTTTATTTCATGTTATATGTAAGTAAACTAATCTTCACTGAAAAAGTCTCCTATTTTCTATGTGCTGTACAGTGTTCATCAGTGCCTGAAATTAATGAATGAGATGGCTTGACTGGGGGGGAATATTATCCCCTGGATTCTATAAAGGGTGCTCAAATTTATGTGCCTATATACGAGAGCAATCCTGAGATGTGCGCGCAACTAAATTGGGTAACGAGCCAATTAACATCTATAATTGTGAGCTAACAATCAATTTCTGATCTTAATTGGCACCAATTTGGATTTACCTTGTGTACAGGCAAGCAAAGACCACTCTCCCCCACAAATAAGGACTTTTACTCTCTCTAAACTCCTCCTTCCTTCCTTGTCAATCAAACTGCCTCCCCACTTTCTCTCTGCAGCTTGTTTCCAAGAACAGCCCTTGGGCTGGACTTCCTTCTCACCCAGGGACATCCCACGCTCTCCCCTCCCCCCACCAGTAACTTTAGGGAAAAGGTCTCATCACTCAGTAATCCCCATATAATGGGGGATTCAACATGAAATGTTGCTACTATTTGGGTGTCTATCAATGGAAAAAAGGGGGAAACAACCATCAATATGATATATGATCATATATCAAAAGGGGACAAAAGATCCTGTGATGTGAAAAAAGGAGGAAAATGAACCGGAGGCATTAGATGGCTATTAGATCTCCTATAGCGCTCAGCTATTTCAAACCCTTGAGCCCACTGCATAACATCAATCGTTTGCCAACTGGCACCAAAACCTCCATAAGAATATTGTTCATACTTTATTTGAAAAATTATAATTGTAAATAAACGTGTATTACACACACTTAAATCTCTTCCGAATGAAACTGCCGACCAGAAAACCAGGTTGAGTCTTACAATCCCCAGAAGCAGGTCGTTTGACCAAAACACTCTTTTCAACATGTGTGTCAGCGTCGGGCAGTAGAGTTGTTTGATCAGTGCTGAAACTGCAAATGCAGGATAAGTAGTCGCAATTTATTATTTCCTTTTTATGTTATGTTTCATTCGGAAGAGATTTAAGTGGGTGTAATACACGTTTACATACAATTATAGTTTTTCAAGTACAGTATGAACAATGAGGTTTTGATCCCAGTTGGCAAACGATTGATGTTATGCAGTGGGCTCAAGGGTTTGAAATAGCTGAGCGTTATAGGAGACCGAATAGCCAGGCCACTGATATATATCTGATGCCTCTGGTTCCTTTTTCTTCCTTTATTCACATCACAGTATCGTTTGTTCCATAAGTACATAAGTACATAAGTAATGCCATACTGGGAAAAGACCAAGGGTCCATCGAGCCCAGCATCCTGTCCACGACAGCGGCCAATCCAGGCCAAGGGCACCTGGCAAGCTTCCCAAACGTACAAACATTCTATACATGTTATTCCTGGAATTTTGGAGTTTTCCAAGTCCGTTTAGTAGCGGTTTATGGACTTGTCCTTTAGGAAACCGTCCAACCCCTTTTTAAACTCTGCTAAGCTAACCGCCTTCACCACTTTCTCCGGCAACGAATTCCAGAGTTTAATTACACGTTGGGTGAAGAAAAATTTTCTCCGATTTGTTTTAAATTTACTACACTGTAGTTTCATCGCATGCCCCCTAGTCCTAGTATTTTTGGAAAGCGTGAACAGACGCTTCACATCCACCTGTTCCACTCCACTCATTATTTTATATACCTCTATCATGTCTCCCCTTAGCCGTCTCTTCTCCAAGCTGTATAGCCCTAGCCTCCTTAGTCTTTCTTCATAGGGAAGTCGTCCCATCCCCGCTATCATTTTAGTCGCCCTTCGCTGCACCTTTTCCAATTCTACTATATCTTTCTTGAGATGCGGCGACCAGAATTGAACACAATACTCAAGGTGCGGTTGCACCATGGAGCGATACAATGGCATTATAACATCCTCACACCTGTTTTCCATACCTTTCCTGATAATACCCAACATTCTATTCGCTTTCTTAGCCGCAGCAGCACACTGAGCAGAAGGTTTCAGTGTGTTATCGACGACGACACCCAGATCCCTTTCTTGGTCCGTAACTCCTAACGTGGAACCTTGCATGACGTAGCTATAATTCGTGTTCTTTTTTCCCACATGCATCACCTTGCACTTGCTCACATTAAACATCATCTGCCATTTAGCCGCCCAGTCTCCCAGTCTCGTAAGGTCCTCTTGTAATTTTTCACAATCCTGTCGCGATTTAACGACTTTGAATAACTTTGTGTCATCAGCAAATTTAATTACCTCGCTAGTTACTCCCATCTCTAAATCATTTATAAATATATTAAAAAGCAGCGGTCCTAGTACGGACCCCTGAGGAACCCCACTAACTACCCTTCTCCATTGTGAATACTGCCCATTTAACCCCACTCTCTGTTTCCTATCCTTCAACCAGTTTTTAATCCACAATAGGACATTTCCTCCTATCCCATGACCCTCCAATTTCCTATGTAGCCTTTCATGAGGTACCTTGTCAAACGCCTTTTGAAAATCCAGATACACAATATCAACCGACTCCCCTTTGTCCACATGTTTGTTCACTCCTTCAAAGAATTGAAGTAAATTGGTCAGGCAAGATTTCCCCACACAAAAGCCATGCTGACTTGGTCTCAGTAATCCATGTCCTCGGATGTGCTCTGTAATTTTGTTTTTGATAATAGCCTCTACCATTTTCCCCGGCACCGACGTCAGACTCACTGGTCTATAATTTCCCGGATCTCCCCTGGAGCCTTTTTAAAAAATGGGCGTTACATTGGCCACCCTCCAATCTTCCGGTACCACGCTCGATTTTAAGGATAAGTTGCATATCACTAGCAGTAGCTCCGCAAGCTCATTTTTCAGTTCTATCAGTACTCTAGGATGAATACCATCCGGTCCAGGAGATTTGCTACTCTTCAGTTTGCCGAACTGCCCCATTACGTCCTCCAGGTTTACCGTGAAGTCAGTAAGTTTCTCCGACTCGTCCGCTTGAAATACCATTTCCGACACCGGTATCCCACCCAAATCTTCCTCAGTGAAGACCGAAGCAAAGAATTCATTCAGTCTCTCCGCTACGTCTTTGTCTTCCTTGATCGCCCCTTTTACCCCTCGGTCATCCAGCGGCCCAACCGATTCTTTTGCCGGCTTCCTGCTTTAATATACCGAAAACATTTTTTACTATGTTTTTTTGCCTCTAATGCTATCTTTTTTTCATACTCCCTCTTGGCCTTCTTAATCTGCGCCTTGCATTTGCTTTGACACTCCTTATGCTGTTTCTTGTTATTTTCAGACGGTTCCTTCTTCCATTTTCTGAAAGCGTTTCTTTTAGCCCTAATAGCTTCCTTCACCTCACTTTTCAACCAGGCCGGGTGTCTTTTGGACTTCCGTCTTTCTTTTCTAATTCGCGGAATATGTATGGCCTGGGCCTCCAGGATGGTATTTTTGAACAGCGCCAACGCCTGTTGTACAGTTTTTACTCTCTCAGTTGCCCCCCTAAGTTTTTTTTTACCGTTCTTCTCATTTTATCATAGTCTCCTTTTTTAAAGTTAAACGCTAACGTATTTGACTTTCTGTGTACAGTTACTTCAAGGTTGATGTCAAAACTGATCATATTATGGTCACTGTTATCAAGCGGCCCCAGTACCATAACGTCCCTCACCAGATCATGTGCTCCACTAAGGACCAAGTCTAGAATTTTTCCTTCTCTCGTCGGCTCCTGCACCAGTTGCTCCATAAAGCTGTCCTTGATTTCATCAAGGAATTGTATCTCTGTAGCGTGTCCCGATGTTACATTTACCCAGTCTATATTTGGATAATTGAAGTCACCCATTATTATCACATTGCCCATTTTGTTCGCGTCTCTGATTTCTTTTATCATTTCTGTGTCTACCTGCTCATCCTGGCGAGGTGGACGGTAGTACACTCCTATCACCATTTTTTTCCCTTTTATACATGGAATTTCAACCCACAGTGATTCAAAGGTGTGATTTGTGTCCTGCTGAATTTGTAATCTATCTGAGTCAAGGCTCTCTTTAATATACAATGCTACCCCTCCACCAGTCCGTTCTACCCTATCATTACGATATACTTTGTTCCCCGGTATGACAGTGTCCCACTGGTTATCCTCCTTCCACCAGGTCTCAGTAATGCCTATTATATCCAATTTTTCATTTAGTGCAATATATTCCAACTCTCCCATCTTATTTCTTAGACTCCTAGCATTTGCATATAGACATTTCAGAGTATGTTTGTTGTTCTTATTTTCATGATGCTTAGTACCTGACACTATTGATTTGACATCTTTTGTCTGATCTTTAGTTGTATTTAAGGGCACCTGGCCTACCACGGTCTGTTGTGCAACCTCACTATCCAGAAACCCTATCTTCCCTGTTTGTGAGGTATCTTTGCAAGATACCTTTTCCCAAACCATGCGCTTTTGAGCGACTGTCGGCCTTTCCCCCATTTCTAGTTTAAAAGCTGCTCTATCTCCTTTTTAAATGCTGACGCCAGCAGCCTGGTCCCACCCTGGTTAAGGTGGAGCCCATCCTTTCGGAATAGGCTCCCCCTTCCCCAGAATGTTGCCCAGTTCCTAACAAATCTAAAACCCTCCTCCCTGCACCATCGTCTCATCCACGCATTGAGACTCTGGAGCTCTGCCTGTCTCTTGGGCCCTGCACGTGGAACAGGTAGCATTTCAGAAAATGCTACCCTAGAGGATCTGGATTTGAGCTTTCTACCTAAGAGCCTAAATTTGGCTTCCAGAACCTCTCTCCCACATTTTCCTATGTCATTGGTACCCACATGTACCAAGACAGCGGACTCCTCCCCAGCACTATCTAAAATCCTATCTAGGTGACGCGTGAGGTCCGCCACCTTCGCACCAGGCAGGCAAGTCACCAGGCGATCCTCACGTCCACCAGCCACCCAGCTATCTATATGCCTAATGATTGAATCACCAACTACAACAGCTGTCCTAACCTTTCCCTCCCGGGCAGCACTTGGAGACATATCCTCAGTGCGAGAGGATAGTACATCCCCTGGTGGGCAGGTCCTGGCTAAAGGAGTACTTCCTACTTCACCAGGGTGATGCTCTCCTTCTAGGAGACCTCCCTCCTCTAAGGTAGCACAAGGGCTACTAGACTGGAGGTGGGACCTCTCTACAACATCCCTGTAGGTCTCCTCTATGTACCTCTCTGTCTCCCTCAGCTCCACCAAGTCTGCTACTCTAGCCTCAAGAGAACGGACATGTTCTCTAAGAGCTAGGAGCTCTTTGCATCGGGCGCAAACATATGACATCTCACCAACTGGGAGATAATCATACATGTGACACTCAATGCAAAAGACTGGATAGCACCCCTCTCGCTGCTGGACTGCTGACTCCATCTTAGTGTTTTTGAGTTTTCCAATATTTTAAAACTTGCTACAGTATTAAGGATATTAGCCTAATATAAAAGTGTCTTTTACTTTATATAGTGTATTGTATGATTTTAGTATTTCCTTCTTAGATGGTAATGAAATGTATTTAAAACTCTATAAGAGCACTCCTTGCTTGTTACCCTAATTACAATAACTGACTATAAATGAGGAGTTGTCCTAGGGGTGGGTGGGAATACTAAATTAGATCCTGCAGTAGCTGTTAGATTCTATCTGTTAATGCTGTGGTACAAGGCTTTTAAAACTAAGTGGAAAAGACTATGGAGATTAGCTGTTTTCTGTTAGCTGTTGAAATTTGCTTTTTAAGTTTGCCTAACACTAACCTACTTTTGATATATAACTATTTGGGTGTCTGCCAGGTACTTGTGACCAGGGGCGTATCTGAACCGCGGCGGTAGGGGGAGCCAGGGCCAGAGTGAGGGGGCACATTATAGCCCCCCCCCCCCCGCCGCCATTGCCGATCCCCCTCCCCCCAGCCGCTGCCATTGCCAACCCTCCCCCTCCGTTGCTCGCCTACCTTCGCTGGCGGGGGACCCCAACCCCCGCCAGCCGAGGTCCGCGTCCTCCTGCCGCTGCCTTTAAAGAATTCCGTCAGCTGGCGGGGGACCCCCAACCCCTGCCAGCCAAGCCGAGGTTCTTTCATTTTTCCACTGAAGCTGGCGCCGACGAAAGTTTCTTTTGAGTCTGACGTCGCTGCACGTTGTACGTGCAGGACGTCAGACTAAGAAACAGCTTCATTCTGTTTCTGAGTCTGACGTCCTGCACGTACAACGTGCAGCGACGTCAGACTCAAAAGAAACTTTCGTCGGCGCCAGCTTCAGTGGAAAAATGAAAGAACCTCGGCTTGGCTGGCGGGGGTTGGGGGTTGGGGGTCCCCCGCCAGCTGACGGAATTCTTTAAAGGCAGCCGGCAGCGGCAGGAGGACGCGGACCTCGGCTGGCGGGGGTTGGGGTCCCCCGCCAGCGAAGGTAGGCGAGCAACGGAGGGGGAGGGTTGGCAGCGGTAGGGGGGTCCAGGGCGAAATCTGCGGGGGCCCAGGCCCCTGAGGCCCCACGCAGATACGCCCCTGCTTGTGCCCTGGATTGGCCACTGTTGGAAACAGGATACTGGGCTAGATGGACCATTGGTCTGACCCAGTATGGCAATTCTTAAGTTCTTATAATTACACCTGCTTCTAATCAGACTTAACTTGTGCATATGGTTTTAAGTGCCACATGTGCAACATAGACTTATTTCATACGTGAAAGTATGCATGTTCTTTCCAATATATATCCTAAGTATAAATTAGGAGCAGGCCCCCTAGGAAAGCTTAGGTGCCTACTAATACAATTATCCTGTTAGGGCCTGATAATTAAAATGACTCTTGCAGCCAGCATAATTTCACGCTGTCTAAAATGGGGTTTATAGTCTATGACTACTTGTAAATTATTACTTTTTATACAAGACAGTTGTTGTCATATTTCTGCTCTGTATTCCACTATCTTGGGTACAGAAGATGACCATGAAAGCTCTGTAATAATCTAAATGCCCATTGTGGTAACGTGATCAAGGGCAGGCCCAGAACCCGGATAATGCGGAGCCGTAGAGCAGGTTTAAGATGAACTAAAATAATATTTATTAAAGGTAGAGGGTCCTGTTTGGCTCACAGGTAGGGGACAAAAAAACATAAAAAATAGTCCTTGGATTTGAGAACCTCCTATCGTGGCCTGCTCCTGTAGAGCCACAGCATGCACTACTGCTGTCTCTCAGCAAGGCAGCACACACTGCTTGACTTTGGCCTGGATCCCCAGAGATACCAGGCCTGCCTCTGGCAGATAACATTCGCTGGCCAACCTCTGGCCAGATCAAGAATACAGTTCTGCAAGGTCCCAAGTTGAACTTGGTGTATGTAACTGCGCAGTTGCAGTTCACACGTACTTGATGGAAGCGTATTCAGTGGGACATCGCTGCTTTCCTCTAGGGCTCCTCAACCTAGCCAGGCCCTGAGCTTTTATACTCTTTGAATTATGCCCTTCCTGTGTCACTTCCCATCAAGATGGGAATGTGAGGTTTAAGGTGAGGGAGTGTCATTAAGGGGGAGCGGTAGCGTCCTATAGACTCCCTCACATCCATCAACTCTTAACATAGCTGTTTCCCCCAATATCCAGTCTTCTAGGTTCCGGTGGCCTGTCCAGTGGATACAAAGACACTATAAGTTAGCTGCACTGACTCAACTTGTCCCTGAGAAGTTATAACTTAACTTTTATAACTGCAAAATTAACAATCGTTGTTAAAAAATAATACCCATTGTACCTGAATGTAACTCACCTTGAGCTGCTACTGAAAAAGGTGTGAGCAAAATTTAAATCCAAAATCCAAATAAATATCATATATATTATAGGCATTTCTTTATATGGTGGTCATGGACCCCAGTGTTATTGGCATATTGTTAATTCTACACAGTCATCCAGTTGATTGGCCTATGAAATTTAATATTTAACACCATATTTATTTTAGCTATTAATTGTGATAATAGCCTTCCTTTTTATTTTTCACTTTTTTTAAAAAAATAATATGTTGGCTTTTACAGAACAATCTTTAGATCTTTCACAGCCCTATTGCACCCTCTAGTGACTTGGTCTGTACTTTCCAAATGCAAAACTACTAACTTTGTATAAACTAGATCAAATATATACTACTACTACTACTACTATTTAACATTTCTAAAAATATAATCAATATCCTCCCATTTGGCAGATTATAATAAGAATTGAGAATATTTTCTGATAAAATATTCTCAATGCAAACATTTTAAATAGGTGTTTATTGGATAAATATTGGGAAAACACCACATCCCTGGACTTGTCTTATATCCTCCACTCTTGTTTTTGTGCTTCTTCTGCACTGACTCCTAAGGGCCCTGTTTACTAAGGCGCGTTAGCATTTTTAATGTACCTACAATTAGCGCTGCGTGTTAACCATGTAGGCACCTATAGGGATATTGTAGGCGCATACACAGTTAACACTTGTACATTTTAATGCACGTTAAAAATGTTAACGCACCTATACTGCGGCTTAGTAAACAGGGCCCTTTAAGTGATACAAATGTGCATATTTGACTCCACCTGAAAAGCTATCCAGTAACAGTTCCTGTAGTGCAAAATCACCGACACACTATGATTTTTGTACCCTCAAAAAACTCCTAATTAGAAGGAAAATATGGGGTCCTTTTATTAAGCTGAGGTAAAATGTTGCCTTAGCCTGCCCTTATGCAGGTTCTTCCCAAACATTAAGGCTGATTTCTCTATTTTTTCTATTAATGGCCATATGCTAATGTAGCTATTATTGCGTTGCCATTAAAAAAAAAAATTACCACATATACACTTACCGACACCTATGCCTATTGTTTACTAAGGTGCGCTATAGGAGCGTTTTTAACGTGCATAAATGGTTTATGTGTGTAAATGGTTTACACATGTTAAACGCTAATGCGCCCACAGAAATGTATAGGTGCATTAGCGTTTAACGCGCTTTAAAGGCACATTAGAAATGCTAACACACCCTAGTAAACATACCCCCTATTATGCAGGGGGTAAGGGCTCACACGATATTTTTGTGGTAACCAGTTAACCTGCAATAATGCGGATGTGCTAACTGATGAGCAAAGGAACTCCCGCTCTCCACTCCCTCCTGACACGCTCCTCCAACAAAAACATTTTTCAAAACTTATTAGCACCCTGATTAGCACACAGATTTGAAACTTGCCATGGGACACCTGAACACGTCAAGCGGTAAGCCATTTTAAGCTGTGTCAAGCACACGCTAGCACTATACATAAGTAATGCCATATTGGGACAGACGGAAGGTCCGTCAAGTACATCACAACTTAGTGAAAAGACCCTAAACACCTAAATTCAAAATGTATGAATACCTATGAATAGAAACCTTAATTTTAAATGCAATAGCTCTTATAAATTTGGGCAGCATGTACATGTATAAAAGTAGAAGTCAAAGCACACACTTCTTTTATGGGTTTTCTGAGGGGTCCGAACCAGGTGGAATTTGGAAGGTATGCTCATACTTTCCAATTTGTATTATTATTTATTAGATTTGTACCCCACATTTTCCCACCTATTTGCAGGCTCAATGTGGCTTACATGGTACCGGAGAGGTGCTTGTAGACTCCGGAGTAAACAAATACAAGTACAAGGTTATGTTATATTATGGTAGGATAAGGTTCATGTGGTAGGACCTCATAAAGGAAAACAAGAATGGAAGAGATAGTTTGATGACCATTACGAGCTGTAGTGTTGTAATGTCGCGGAGTTCAGGCATTTATGTTGGGTCGGGAGGGTAAGCCTTATGAAACAGGTGAGTTTTTAGTTTTTTCCTGAATTGTAGGTGATCGTATGTGGTTTTCAAGGCTTTGGTAGCGCGTTCCAGAGTTGTGTGTAAAGTGCACATCTATTATTTTTTATGCCATTTATTTAGGGGTCCTTTTACTAAAGGCATTAAGGGCTCCTTTTACTAAGCGGCGGTAAACCCAACGTGGGTTTACAACTCACTATACAGGAAGTACCGCCCGGCTACTGCAGCAGCTCGTCGGTACTTCCCACCCCTAGCGCGCCGTCATTTCCAGCACTACAAAAATGTATTTATTTTTGTAGCGCAGAGTGTACCCAGCGGCAGTGCTGCACGCTGAACAGTTACTGCCAGGTTAACGTGGGAGCCCTTACCGCTACCTCAATGGGTGGTGGTAAGGGCTCTCCCCTGAAATGGATGCACAGCAAGTGCTTTACTTGTTGTCCGGCCATTTCCTGCAGGAAAGTGAGACTTCCCTTTTACCAGCTGTGGAAAAAGGGGGCCTCGGTGCATGTGTAATTCACACGCTGATGCCAGCGCCAGCCCTCTTTTGCCGCAGCTTGGTAAAAAGGGCCCCCAAGCTTGTGCCAACAGGCTACCATGAAATGTGTTAAAAGGTTTCATGCATGGTATCCCACATATTACCTATTTTAAAAAAAAATATTTTTAGGAGAGGAGCAGCCTAGTGGTTAGTGCAGTGGACTTTGGTCCTGGGGAACTGAGTTCAATTCCCACTGCAGCTCCTTGTGACTCTGGGCAAGTCACTTAACCCTCCATTGCCCCTGGTGCAAAATAAGTACCTGAATATATGTAAACTGCTTTGAATGTAGTTGCAAAAACCTCAGAAAGGCGGTATATCAAGTCTCATACCCCTTTCCCTATTTGAGATTCTAAATGGAATGTTGAGATTCTGTTGCTACTATTGGGGATTCTACATGGAATGTTGCTATTATTGGAGATTCTAGATGGAATGTTGCTACTGTTGAGATTCTGTTGCTACTATTTGAGATTCTACATGGAATGTTGCTATTCCACTAGCAACATTCCATGTAGAAGTCTGCCCTTGCAGATCAGCAACGCGGCTGCGCAGGCTTCTGTTTCTGTGAGTCTGACGTCCTGCACGTACGTGCAGGACATCAGACTCACAGAAACAGAAGCCTGCGCGGCCGCATTGCTGATCTGCAAGGGCAGACTTCTACATGGAATGTTGCTAATGAAGGAGTAGCCTAGTGGTTAGTGCAGTGGACTTTGGTCCTGGGGAACTGAGTTCACTTCCCACTGCAGCTCCTTGTGACTCTGGGCAAGTCACTTAATCCTCCATTGCCCCTGGTACAAAATAAGTACTTGAATATATGTAAACCGCTTTGAATGTAGTTGCAAAAACCTCAGAAAGGCGGTATATCAAGTCTCATTTCCCTTTCCCTATTTCTCATGGGCAGTGAGTGGGCATTCCCATGTTATCCAGCTAGCATATTAGGATTAGTGCACGCTAATTAGATAAAGAAGGATTACTGTGGGAGCACATATTAGGTAGGCATCCACTGTCCTCGAGGGTCACAACCCAGTCAGGTTTTCGAGATTTCCACAAAGGATGTACATGAGATCTAGTTGCATACAATGGAAGCAGTACACGGAAATCAATCTCATGTATAATATTCATTGTGGAAATCGTGAAACCCCAAGTAGATTGTGGTCCTCGAAGATAGTGGTTGCCCACCTCCGCCTTAGCACCTCCTATATAGGAGGCATTAAGGGCTCTCGCATTAATTTGTTGCAGGTACTGCACACTAATAACAACATTAGTGCACAACCTGCGAAAAAAAGAAAAAGAAAGAAAAGAAGTGCCCTAGAATGTGCTGTGCTTCTTAATCTGGACATAACATATGGGAAATTCCTGCATTAAAATGCTCTAAGCACAGATTTTACTGCACTTTAGTAAAAGTAGTTCAGAGTTCACCTCTCCCTGGAAAAGCTACAAAATTATATTACCATATAAATTTGTCAACATGCACATTTATTTATTTATTAGGATTTATGTACCGCCTTTTAGAAGGAATTCACTCAAGGCAGTATACAGTAAGAATAGATCAAACTTTTCAATTCTTGGTCATGAAAAAAAAGGGACCAAGTAAAGTCGACCAAATGCTCGTGAGGGACGCCCTTCTTTTTTCCATTATCGGCCGAGGACGCACATCTTTTAACCACGCCCCATCCCGCCTTCGGTGCACTGCCGACATGCCCCCGTGAACTTTGGTCGTCCCCGCGACGAAAAGCAGTTAAGGATGCAAAAAAATCGGCTTTCGATTATGCCGATTTGGGCGAACTTGGGAGAAGGACGCCCATCTCCCGATTTGTGTCGGAAGGTGGGCGTCCTTCCCTTTCGAAAATAATCTAGATAGTATAGAATAGAAGGCATAATCGAATGGGGCGCCCAAGTTTTCATGAGGGCGTCCTCGCAGGATGGCACCGCGAAGGGGCGGGGAAACCCAAATTATCAAAACAAGATGGGCGGCCATCTTTCATTTCGATAATACGGTCGGGGACGCGCAAATCTCAACATTTAGGTCAACCTTAGAGATGGTCGACCTAAATGTTGAGATGGTCGACTTTAGAGATGGTCGTCCCCGGTTTTCAGCTGTAATGGAAACCGAGGATGCCCATCTCAAAAACAACCAAATCCAAGCCTTTTGGTCGTGGGAGGAGCCAAAATTTATAGTGCACTGGTCCCCCTCACATGCCATGACACCAAGCTGGCACCCTAGGGGGCACTGCAGTGGACTTCACAAATTGCTCCCAGGTGCATAGCTCCCTTTCCTTGGGTGCTGAGCCGCCCAACCCCCCCCCCCCCCAAACCCACTACCCACAACTGTACACCACTACCATAGTCCTAAGGGGTGAAGGGGGGCACCTACATGTGGGTACAGTTGGTTTCGGGTTGGTTTTGGAGGGCTCACATTTACCACCACAAGTGTAAAAGGTAGGGGGGATGGGCCTGGGTCCGCCTGCCTGAAGTGCACTGCACCTACTAAAACTGCTCCAGGGACCTACATACTGCTATCATGGAGCTGGGTATGACATTTCAGGCTGGCATAGAGGCTGGCAAAAATATTTTTAAAGTTTTTTTAGGGTGGGAGGGGGTTGGTGACCACTGGGGGGGTAAGGGGAGGTCATCCCTGATTCCCTCCGGTGGTCATCTGGTCAGTTTGGGCATCTTTTCACGGCTTGGTCGCAAGAAAAAATGGACCAAGTAAAGTCGCCCAAGTGCTCGTCAGGGACGCCCTTGTTTTTTCCATTATCGGTCGAGGACGCCCATGTGTTAGGCACACCCCAGTCCCACCTTTGCTATGCTTCCGACACGCCCCCGTGAACTTTGGTCATCCCCACGACGGAAAGCAGTTGAGGACACCCAAAATCGGCTTTCGATTATGCCGATTTGGGCGACCCTGAGAGGAGGACTCCAGTGGCGTTCCTAGGGGGGGGCGGTGGGTGCGGTCCGCCCCGGGTGCACGCCGCTGGGGGGGTGCCACGCGCGCCTGTCCTTCGTTCGTTCCATGCTCCCTCTGCTCCAGAACAGGTCTGTTCCGGGGCAGAGGGAGCATGGAACGAACGAAGGACAGGCGCGCGCGGCACCCCCCCCAGCGGCGTGCACCCGAGGGGGTTCTTTCGCTGGGGGGTGTCCTTTTGCCGGGGGGGGGGTCACGCTGCATTCAGGGGGGGAGCGCTGCACCCGGGGGGCGGGGCGCATCGGTGATCCGTCCCGGGTGTCAGCCCCCCCTAGGAACACCACTGGAGGACGCCCATCTCCCGATTTGTGTTGGAAGATGGATGCTCTTCTCTTTCGAAAATAAGCCTGATAGTATACTACTTACAATGTCTACACAATACATAATAAAACATTATAATTGATAGTGAAGGGTAAAGCCAAGATGGAACGTATAGATAGGTAAGAGAGTAAGAAGAGTTAGAAAGTAAGGTGACTGATTTAAAGAAAGTTGTACATGAGGTCAGAGAGATGGTTAAATATTATCTCAGCTAGGGTAGGAGTGGATAAACATGTCCTGCTGCAGTATATGCAACCTGAGTCACTCCTTGTATGTGTGAGTGAGACTAACAAATTAGTTACTTCTTCCATTAAAGGCCTGGTTGAAGAGCTTCTGAGCAGGCATAACTTAGGTATTTGGCTATAGGTGCCATATATGTGACATAAGGGTCGTTCTATAAAGGGGTATCTAATAGGAGCCTATATTATAAAGGAAAATATGCACCTACTTTCCATTATCGAATACTAGCATAACTGGGTATATATGTGAGCATTCATTTAGGCGTAATCACTTACACCAGCCATAGAGCTGGTGCCTAAATTGCAAAAGACCACACATGGATTATAGATTTAGGTTTGTTCAAACTTGATATACCACCAATAAACAACATTCCTCAGTGGTTTACAAACATTAAAACTTATAAATAAAAGAAAGAACTCCTTTTGCAAACAGGATAGACCTAGCCACACATACCAAGAACAGACATCCACACCACTAACCCTCAATCCACCCACCCCCAATCAACTTCTAACTTACTATCTCTATACCTCATACAATGGCAAGTAGGAACATGGGAGCTTAATCTGAACTTATTGACCCAAAAGCCTGTGCAAAATAGAATGTCTATAACAAGGCTTTAAACTGTATCCTTTGGCTACTACTTACAATTCTAAAACTAAGAAATGAACTTATACATCAATGCCACAAAAATAAAAAAAATAAAAAAATAAAAAACCAAAGAGAAGAAATCATTAGGAACATGCAGGAATTAAATCCCTATCTTATGAGCCAACTCAAGGAGGACCTGCAAGAAATCCAAGAGAAAAAACAATACATTGCTACCGAATGAAAGAAAAAAAAGCTGACTGACCTATGGATTGATACTGTCACCTATTCTGTTCATTGTCTACCCCAAGCCACTAGCTGAGCTGATTTGGTCGATGTGCAGCTACTCATACCTATAGAGCCTGATTTACTCACAGCCCTGAATAAACTGACTACCTGTCTATCATCAGTTCAAGAGTGGGCTAAGAACAACAAACTTTGTCTGAACCCAAGTAAAACTGAGCTTCTATGGGTCCCTAACACAGCAGGCACATACCTGACTTCACAATTCCCCCCCTCAAATCACAAGGCAGAAACCATAGAGTACAGTTAGATTCAACACTTACTCTAATCTTCCTAAATCCAAGCAACCATCAAGAGCTGCTTCTATTATTTGCGACAACTACGCTGCCTCTATCATACATTGAGAAGACAAATCTTGTCTCTGTTGTGCATGCCATGATATCAGCAAGACTGGATTACTGTAATACACTCTGTACTGGTCTGACTACAAAGGGTCTGCACCAGCTCCAATTGATTTAGGCCCAGATGCACAAAGGTCCCCGTAAAGAATCCGTCTGTATTTTCAAATCGGTAAAACTTACAGATTCAGAAATACAGAGGGATTCCCAAAGCAAATCACATGCAAATGAACTGCTCACTGCTTTTGCGAACAGTGCTTATTTGCATGCGATAGGGGGAAGCCAGTTGGTCAGCTGAGCATGTGCACAGCAGCCAATCGCTAAGCGTGGCTGCTCTGTGCATGCTTCAGACGTCTTTCATACACACAGACAAACTGCACATATGAAAGAAGGTTGTAGCCTTTGTTTTTGTTTTGTGCTGGATCTTACCTTCAGCCGCCTGCAGTGCAAGGAACGGACTGTCTACAACACCAGAGAAAGAGGGGAAGAGACAAGAGGGCAGAATACATTCTCTGACCTCATCCTTGCTATACAGCAGTGACAAGAGGAATGGCCCCCCGCAACTAGGGCCTTCCACTTCCTCCCCATCTCCATCGCAAGCTCAGCAGCAGCAATACAGCCGGTTCACACTTCCAACCCCTTGAAGGTTTTGCTGCCCAGTTCTTCCAGGGCACACAGAGGTGAGGTCTGGGAGAATAAAACCTTATCTATGCCATGACATTCAGCACTACCCAAATATAAAAATAGCTTATATGTAAATATGAAAATATAGGAACAGATAAAAATAACTTATATGCAAGACTAGATGTAAATAAAACATGTAAATAACAAACA
Source organism: Microcaecilia unicolor (assembly GCF_901765095.1). Classification (NCBI taxonomy): domain Eukaryota; kingdom Metazoa; phylum Chordata; class Amphibia; order Gymnophiona; family Siphonopidae; genus Microcaecilia; species Microcaecilia unicolor. The sequence goes on from NC_044032.1 coordinate 599,519,081, forward strand.
TATGGAAAATTCACACCCCTACCAAATAATGCTGAGAACTGGATACTTCTCCACATATGTGTTGAAACTTATATCATTGTAATAATATGACTGAAAATAAAAAAGAAACAAGAAAAAGAACACAAGTGAAGAAAAAAATCCTAAATTCAGTCCAAACAGTCTTGGAGCACATCATGATCTTATAGTCCAAACAATAATTAACAAAAAGAATGAATCTTTGAATCAAGCAAAAGGTAACATCATCTTATATTATCATTATTCATCTGGTAGTGCCAGAAGATGGCAGCAAAGTGTCAAAAATAAATAAAGATAACTTTATATATATATATATATATATATATATATATATATATATATATATATATATATATATATATATATATATAATCTCAATTCAGCTTACCAAAAAACACCACACGATGGCACTGTTAATCCACCAGTGCCAGAGCTGAACAGCATTGAAGTTACACTTACTTTTCTCAGCCAATTATAATGCTTACAAAATGTCAAAGGTTACAATTCAAAAAGTTAAGAACTATATTCCAAATCAAAAAGTATCAGACACCCAACACATAAACACATAATGATTATTGCTAAAATATTACAAATATGTGTTTTGAAAAATATACTTATTAAAAAATAAAAAATGAATCTGCATGGAGCTCCATCACGGGTGTATGCCAAAAAATATATATAATTTATTTTAAAAATCCAAACAATCCATCAAATCGCTGCCATCAAAAAATTACTCATAATATTAAAACGAATATTGCTAAAAACGGAAGTATTGATTTCAATGCGTTCCAAGAACAAACGATGCATTCCAATGACGTTTTTGTAGAAAACTAATAATAATATTAAAAAACTATAAGTAATTTAAAAAAGGAGGATACAAATAATAATAATAAACTACTAATAGCAAAAATAAAAATATTTAAACTGACATCAAAATATATACTATACCACAGCACAATATTCCTCTTGCATTATACAACTCACAGTGTCCAGATGATAAAGATTCATAGCACTAATCAGTACAACAAAAATATGTTCCCAGTCCATTGGTTTAAAAAACAGAATTGAATATATCATTTATAAAATGAAACCCTTGACAATTTGTATATGTAAATCAAGAAAAAATTGTGTATGTATACACAATGTTTACTAGTAAACCATAAAATTCTACTGCTTTGTCACCCTCCTATCGCCCATCCATCTCTCCCTGTCTCTCACCCACTCAGCTCTACCTGTTTCTCCCCAAACACATCCCACCCTCTTCCTGTCATTAGAATGCTTTTGTGTTTCACTTATATATTCTGATGTGTTGTCAATATTTGCTCATTCCTGATCTGAAAAAGAAGGGTTACCTTTGGAAGCAAATCAAAAATTGTATTTAGTCCAATAAAAAAAGTATCATCTTATTTTCTTTTCTGTTTTATTTCTATTTATTACATTTAAAAGTGGACAAACACGACTACCACACTACTTAACCATATCAGAGAACCTTCATTCCTGATTTTAATAGCTAGGCTGTTTCATAGTATACAGTATCCATACCCAAACCACCTGGAGATAATGTGTCTTATTCAAAAATAAATCTCTGTTCCAACATCAACAGTTTCATGTCTTGCGGACCACATCTCCATGATTTTTTCAAAACAGCAATCACACAAAATCTAAAATCCTCAAACTTGTGTCCTTTGGCAACTGCATGTTCTACCATTGGTTTATCCTTCATCCCTCTCTTTAAAGCACTTTTATGTTCAATGATCCTAATATTTAATTTCCTTTTGGTCATACCAACATATGCCTGCCACATAGGGTTACATAAACCACAGACTCAGTCTTACAATTTGAAAAATCTTTCAAAAGTATTTTGTTTTCCAGAATACCTTAGTTTTCGTATTCACACAACACACTGTACAATTACCACACTGGTAATGCCCTATGGATAATGTCCTCATAAGGGGACCCCACAATTTTTGGATGTGAGGGTGTATAACATTGCCTGAGTCAGAGGAAGGAATGGATGGATAATAAGTTTGGAAAAGGTGGGGAGGGAGGGGTGGGTAAGAAAGGAGGAATGGGAAGGAAGGGTTGAAAGAGTTATTTTTGCTATTAGTATCACTTGTATCCTCCTTTTTTCATTACTTATAATCTTTTAATAGAATTACTAGAAGGTCTATACTTATGCTCAATGAAATCCATGATTCATTGATCGAGATTAAAAAAATTAATCAAGCCCAGTGATTAACCGCCCACCCACCCGGTCCGTCATCTCTTGCTTCCCTTCTGGACCACCTGCCTCCCTCTCCTCTCCCCAGTTTCATCCAGTGTGTCACCTACCTACTTTCATCTAGCATCTGCCCCCTCCTCCCCACCGCTGATGCTACTTTCTGGAATCAGCAGCATGGTCAGAACAAAATACATCCACCATGGGACCTCCCTGTACATGCTCCAGTTTGTCGGCTCTTCCCCAGAAGAAGAAATGACATCAGAGGGGGCAGATTGGCAGCCACGGGTATGTTCAGATTGGTCCAGTGATGGTTATATTTTGATTTACTGCTGCTGTACAAAGAAAAGAGCAACTCAGAGGGAACCCCCCCTTGTAATAACATCCAGAGCTGGAAAAAACTGAGAAGAATCATAAAATATCTACAGCTACTACCCCAGGAGGATGAATTACTGAAAGACATATTCCCAGCTCCACCAGTGCTGGCCTTCCAACCACCACCTAATCTGAAACACAAATTAGTGAAAAGAAAGCTCCCAATTACAATCTGAAAGAGACGAGAATGGCAACACATTTCACAGGATCCCACAGTAACTGACATAAGAAAAACATTCAGCATAAGGGGATCATTTACATGCTCATCTTCAAATGTGGTATATATCATTCTATATAAAAAGTGTGAAGAATGGTGCTATATTGGACAGACAAGCCAGATGCTAAAGATGAGAATCAATTTACATAGACATCATATTAAACACCACAATGCCAACCAGGATGTCACACAGCACTTTACAATACCAGAACACTGCAACAATGATTTTATGGTGAAATATTTTGACACAAGTCCTGTCTGGTGGGTGTCAAAATATTTCATACCAAAGATCTGGGTTTTTCTATCACATTATCTATATATATAAAACTCACCCTCAACGTTCTATTGTCTGCTGACATCACTGAAGTCAAGGTTTGTATGTTCGAAGCTCTGAAGCCACAAAAATCACAGTCTCTGGGCCCCGCCCTCGCGTCAAACGTTATGACGTTGAGGGCGGAGCAGAGTCTCACCTCCAACGATCTACTCAGGCCACAAACTCCGGATTTCCACACTGTAGCTCTGCTCCGCCCTCGCGTCAAAACGCGATGACGTCGAGGGCGGGGCACGAAACCCGCCACCCACACAGAGCTACAACGGAAACAGCAGCGGTGCATGCCTCAAACCAGGTAAAACAGCGACGAGCCATGCAGCCATGAAACCCTTGCTAGCGCCCGTTTCATTGCGCTCAGAAACGGGCCTTTGTTTACTAGTAAACCATAAAATTCTACTGCTTTGTCACCCTCCTATCGCCCATCCATCTCTCCCTGTCTGTCACCCACTCAGCTCTACCTGTTTCTCACCAAACCCATCCCACCCTCTTCCTGTCATTAGAATGCTTTTGTGTTTCACTTATATATTCTGATGTGTTGTCAACATTTGCTCATTCCTGATCTGAAAAAGAAGGGTTACCTTTGGAAGCAAATCAAAAAATGTATTAAGTTAGTCCAATAAAAAAGTATCATCTTATTTTCTTTTCTTTTCTGTTTTGTTTTATTTCTATTTATTACATTTAAAAGTGGACAAACACGACTACCACACTACTTAACCATATCAGAGAACCTTCATTCCTGATTTTAATAGCTAGGCTGTTTCATAGTACAGTAGAGATTATCCAACATAAATGGGACTGGCAAGTTGTTGGATAATCAAAAAGTAAGATAATACAGAAAAAGTGGATGAGGGATAAAATATTGAAAGCATACTAAAAATATATTGAAAAAATGCTCAAAAGATGAAGCAGTAAGAAAGAGCTTAAAACTCAATTTGCCCACTGCTGCTTTTTAACTAAATGTGATACTGGGAAAAAGAAAGAGAAACCTGCCTGCATCTCAGTGACAATGCTGTGACATCACCAAGGTATGTCAGATAATCCTGAACAATTCGGATAAGTGAGATACTATTGTCTTTCATAATCTACATGCATAAATGTGCACCCCCACTCATGCTCCACCCAAATGCTGATATTCAGATTATCTAAATGCTTTCTAGGTACCTAAATTTGGTGTCATGTTTATGAAATTACTCTATGCATATGCCTTTTTCATACTGGAATTTATGCACATATAAATTAGGAGCAGGCTTCCAAGGAAAGCTTAGGCATCTATTTATTTCAGACCCTAAGAGAATAATTGTATATAAAAAGACTGGTTGGCACAATGCTTAACGCATAAGATTTTTTTGTCAGTTTTTCCCCGTTCTGTGCATACATTTATGCATAACTTTTGCCATAGCAGGTTCTACATTAAAACATGTAGACCAGGAGGCGGGATTTCAGGTGGTTTGGGGTGGCAGCAAATTTAAACATACGCATTCAGCCATTCAGTGGATAATTCTACAATATGGCATGCACAATAGGCACTAATCATGGAGCCTATTTTAATCATATTCTAATCATCATCCTCACTTTAATATTCCCTTATCTCTTGTTTGTCATGTTTGTTTGTCCTAATTAGATTGTAAGCTCTGTCGAGCAGGGACTGTCTCTTCATGTTCAAGTGTACAGCGCTGTGTACATCTAGTAGCGCTTTAGAAATGATAGGTAGTAGTAAGTTTTAGTAGTAGTATCTTTACAGAATACTAATGCAACTGTCCAAAAACATATATACATTTAGGCACAATCACTTATACCAGCTCTATAGCTGCTGGAATTGTCTTCACCTAGATGTATGCTGTAATGTATGTGCAATGTAGTTTTCTATAATTTCCTCATGTTCCTGTGTGCACCCCCCACACCCTGCCCAAACTCCGCCCATGAATATGGCCATCTGCAAAGCACACTCCACCGAAGCATTGTGCAATCCCTTCCAGTTGTCAGTATTCCATAAGAGGTCATTTATGTATTTAAACTTCCAGAATATCATCATTTATACACGTTCCTGCCACTTAAAACTAGGCAGCTCTTTGTATAATTACCCCCTTTGTGTATACCATGTGTATACCAAAAGGTTAGGCCAGCAAAAAACCAGACCTAATTTATGAGCAGATGTGGCAATGCATTTGAGGTTTGAGCTTGTATTCTGTGGCACCATTTAAACACCTAGAGCCAGTGACTATACCAATAAAGTGGTACTTTTACCAAGCCGCGCTAAACAGTGGCCAGCGTGTGGGTTTTCCACATGCTGTGGCCACTTTTAGCATGGCGGTAAAATGGCTGCCTTTCCATATTTTTTTGTAATGACTGCACACTAATTAGTGCATGGCTATTACGACCGCTACCTATTTAATAGGCAGTAAGGGCTCCCGTGCTACTCCTGCACTAATTGGGCAGCACATGGTAATGTACCACACTACCTGATTAGCATAGAGCATGCCTACTCTCTGCTCCCACACCAAAAAATTAAAAAAATAGTTTTTAACACGGAAGTAGTGTGAGCTGATGGCCAAACTACCGTGGAACACCTCTGCGTGTCCCGCGGCAGTGCTCTTTTACTGCAGAGTAGGCACATGCTACTGCGGCTTAGTAAAAGAGCCCCAAAGTGAAGTGTCGCCACCATCTGGCAGCCCTGGTCACTAAAAGTCAGGCCTTTGGTGATCTAGCTCTCATTCTGCTCTTAGACATGATTAAGGGGCCCTTGTACTAAGCTGTGTGGCCCTTGAGGTAATTTCATTTTTGACACGTATCCGCTACACACGCCAGAAAATATTTTTATTTTCTGGCACGTGGGCGGTAATTGGCATTTTACGCACGTAGACCATTACCGCCTGGTTACTGCGTGAGACCTTACCGCTACATCAATGGCTGGCAGTAAGGTCTCAGACTCAAAAGTGGATGCTTGGCAATTTTCATTTTGCCACATGTCCATTTTCGGCAAAAATTTAAAAAAGACATTTTTTACAGGTGTGCTGAAAAATGATTCTGCGTGCACCCAAAACACACGTCTACACTACCGCAGGCCATTTTTCAACACACCTTTGTAAAAGGGCCCCTAAAGTTGCTGTGCATGTTTTCAAATAGAGAAAACAGGAGGGAAAACAGCACAATTGTCAAATATACTTCGGGATGCAATGCCATCTTTACCGAGAAGTATATACATGTTCTTATCCTGCAGAATTTTTTATTCTCGCTTGAAACATTTTTTTTTAACTTTAATTAATGATTTTTCCTGCACAAAAGCGTGTTTACTGAAATTAATTTTAATCAAGTAGGATTTAATTAAATCAGGGTTGGGATTCACTGCTTTATTGCACATTCATCTGGTTAGGCAAAATCTTTTCTTAGGGAAATTATTTGGTTCTCTGATGGTTCTAATGTGGAATAAATTGTATACACAATGAAGGTGTAAAGAATAATACATAGACTGTAGTGATTATGAGATAGTAAATGTTCTGCGTTATCAACTCTAATGTAAAATATTAGCCTACATGCTGTTTTATGCAATATTAAGAGACAATTAAGGGATTTGGATTTAGGCAACCAGAAAAAGGAGAACTTATTTGATCAAACTAGAAAATCTCAACATCAAAGACACTTAAAATGGGAACATACATCAAAATACAAAAACTCCAAGCAAATGTTCCAAAAATGTGATTGGCTTTAACTCACGCCTTTCTTCAGCTGTAGCTCAAGACAAGTTACATTCAGGTACAGTATGCATGTTCCCTCTCTAAAGGGCTTCCAATTTATATTGAAAATTATTAAATCATGCTCAGCCGGCTCTTCACTGATATTTCATGGCACTAACCGGACAGTGCCACTGAATATCAGCTCTTACTATGCCGGCATAATCTGAGCAGTGCTAAGGTGGTCCAGGGCAGAGACAGAAGCTATGCAGGCACCAATGATAAACAGTGATACTGTTCACCGCATACCTAAGGGGAAAATAGCTTGTCATTGAATACTGGGGTCTGATTCAGCCCACAGCTATCAGTGGTTTTAAAACTGCTGACTGCAACAGGCTGAATCACTCAGAATGTTTGCACCTGAGGCAATAGAGGATTAAGGGGCCTGTGGCTGGTGGGAGACAGGGAGCCCCACAGACACACTCAGGGTGCAGTGTAAATCAAAAGGAAATTTTATTGCTGAACAAACAAAATAGCAGTCTGTTTTTTTGTCAGAGGCTGAAGGCTTAACATAGCAACAGTCACATTAACAATGGTTTCTCCTCTCTTCAGCAGTTCTAGCTTCTACAGCATAGTTCAAATCACTTATGCATAAATCTGGGTCTGGCTCTGGTTATGACACTCAGGTCAGAGTTTTCACAAATAAAGAAATACACTTTTTACCTTTGATGTCTTCTGTCCCTTCTCTTCTAACCCTTGGCAGTGGCTTTTTACTCCCAGGTGCAAACCTTGGAAATAGAGCCACTCCTTGCTTCCTTGGGTCTCCCCCACAGGTACTGCAGCCCAACCAACACCTTGGAAGGATTCCTTCCAGGGGCGTAGCTACGGGTGGGCCTGGATGGGCCCAGGCCCACCCAGTTTAGCCTCAGGCCCGCCCCACCCAGAAGCAGAGTCCGTCAGCTCCCGGACCCCGACAACAGCTTGCCACCGCCGATCGCGATTTTGTCTACCCCCTCTCTTCCTCCCTCCCTCCAGCGCTGCAGTCATTAATCTACCTAGGATCCCGGCAGCATTAGCGATGTATCCACGCTGCCTTCGCACTGCCCCAGAAGCCTTCTCTTAAAGAGAAGGCTTCCGGGGCAGTGCGAAGGCAGCGTGGATACATCACTAATGCTGCCGGGATCCCAGGTAGATTACTGCAGCGCCGGAGGGAGGGAGAAAGAGAGGGGTAGACGGAATTACGCGATCCTGGACCTCGCGGGTGGGTGCCTTCGCACTGCCCCGGAAGCTTTCTCTTAAAGAAAAGACTTCCGGGGCAGTGCGAAGTCAGCATGGATACATGCTGCGTGCCTGGAGCCCAGGTAAATTACTGCAGCACCGGAGGGAGGAAGAGAGGGGTAGACGGAATCGCGTGATCCTGGGGGCGGGCGTGGTGCAACTTGATCTGGGAGAAGTGGGGCACAGCAGAAGGAGGGGTGGTGAGCAGAGGGAGGGAATGAGCAGGAGATGGATGGGACTAGGAGGGGTGGTGAGCAGAGGGAAGGAGCAGGAGATGGATGGGACTGGGAGAGATGGAACACAACAGAGGGAAGGAGCAGGAGATGGATGGGACTGGGAGGGGTGGTGAGCAGAGGGAAGGAGCAGGAGATGGATGGGAGGGCAGAGCCCAGGGAGAGAGGAGAAATTGCTGGACATGGAGGGAAGGGCAGGGGAGAGAGGAGAATTGCTGGGTATGGATGAATGGAGGGGGGCAGGGGAGAGAAGAGAATTGCTGGGTATGGGTGGATAGAGGGGGGCAGGGGAGAGAAGAGAATTGCTGGGTATGGATGGATGGAGGGGAGAGGAGAGTTGCTGGACATGGGTGGATGGAGGGGAGGGAAGAGGCGAGAGGAAGGTTGCTGGACATGGGTGGATGGAGGGGAGGGAAGAGGAGAGAGGAAGGTTGCTGGACATGGGTGGGTGGATGGAGGGGAGGGAAGAGGAGAGAGGAAGGTTGGTGGACATGGATGGAGGAGAGCGAAGGGAGAGAAGAAATGCTAGACATGGATGAAGGGGATGGAAGAGTGAGGAAGGAGATGAGATGAGGGAAAAGGAAGAGAGGAGAAAAACTGCACATGGATGAAGAAAATAGGCAGAAGCTTGATCCACTGGACAGTCAAGTCTGCGGAGGACCCAGCTTTTACTTACTGATATAGAGCAAGAAATGAAGAAGAAAGGCGGAAAGTAAAGAAATAAATGGAAAGGAAGCCCTCGAAACGGAGTTAAGAGGACAGATAGCAGCAGAATCAGATACTGGGCCAGCATGATCAGAAAAACAAAGTCACCAGACAACAAAGGTAGAAAAAAATGATTTTATTTTCAGTGTTTGGAATATGTCCACTTTGAGAATCAGGTGCTCAACATTAAAAGTTTATATTTATTTACTTATTTATGGCATTTTATCTCACATTAAACATGAATTAGATTGGAACCTGGGATCATTTAATGTTTTTTTTTCCTGGAGAGAGTAATGCATTACCTCCCCCCCCCCCCCCCCAGGATCTCTCCCCAGCTATAGCCAGCTCTGCAATTTTGAGGGGAGGTGGACGGGGGGGGGGGGGGGGGGGGGGGCGCAGAGGTGGACCTGGGAGAGAGCCTGTTGTTAAACATTTACCAGCACACCACTGTTTAGTGCCCACCCATCCAACCTGTTGGCCCACTGATTCCTTCAATCCCAGTCCTAGACCTCTGTACTCGGTGTCTCAATCCTGGAGATATCTTCTCTAGGGACCTCGCTGATCTAGTCTGGGATGAGTTACTATCAGGGATTCTCATGCCCAACTTGGGGCACAAGAACTTATACCAGCTGAAACCTGGTGTAAATCCTGGTGCACAACTTGGACATGCATGCCCCAAATTCTATAACGCTGCACATAATTCCTTGGAACACTCCTGACCCGCCCATTTACCTTCCATGGCCATTCCCCATTTTGGATTCCATGCAAGAAGATTTGGGCATTTCTTTCTCTATAATATCACCAAAATTTGTCCTTTCCTTATTGAGCACACTACAAAAAACCTTTATCCACATGCATATCACCTCTCACCTAGACTACTGCAACTTGATTCTCACAGGTCTCCCTCTAAGCCATTTCTCTCCCCTTTAATCTGTTGAAAACTATGCTGCACGACTTATATTCTGCCAGTGTTGCTATACTCATATTAGCCCTCTCCTCAAGTCACTTCATTGGCTCCCTATACATTTCCACATACAATTCAAACTCCTCTTATTGATTTACAAGTGCATTCACTCTGCAGCTTCTCAGTACCTCTCCACACGTATCTCTCCCTACACTCCTCCCCGGGAACGCCATTCATCGGGTAAATCTCTCTTCAGTACCCTTCTTCTACACTGCAATCTCCAGACTCTGTTCCTTTTATGTTGTTGCACCATACACCTGGAATAGACTTCCTGAATCAGTATGTCAAGCTGCATGTCTGGCCATATTTGAATCTAGGCTGAAAGCCCACCTTTTTGAGACTGCTGTTAACTCCTAACTCCTATTCACATAGGCGGTCGGTGGCCCAACTGTTTGGGGAGGCTAAAGGGGGCGGGGTTAGAAGTGGGGCCAGAGGCGGGGCTTACATCCATAATTGTCTGACAACAGAAAAAAAATAAGTCACAATTAATACCTTTTATTAAATTTAGATATTAAATATGTATCATATGTCAAAGAATAAAGTGGTTGCTCAAAGCATGTACTAACCACAATTGCTCAACTGCAAAACACTATGCACAAATTTGTGCAAAAACACACTCATAAACCTTACTGTACCATAACACTGGGCAGACCCTAATAAACCAATATACCACCCATACGGAAAATGCAGACCATCAACAATATGAAACAAGGGATCATAATATCACAATTCTCATGTAGAGCCATAAAACACCCTTTTAGGGTGGAAAGTGTTCACAATGAGCTCCTTTTATGAACGACTATATGTAGATCCTTCAAGAGGTAGTGTGTCATGATTTAGGCTCTAAAACCCTTTCTGATGATTTGGTGCCACCTCAGTAAGGCCAATACACAATCTTTCCACTGCAAAACACTATACACAAACTTGTGCAAAAACACACTCATATAGCCTTACCAAACCATAACAGTACTAATTCCAAGGACAGGACGAGCTAAACCTTATGCATGGAAAGGCAGCACTGTAATTACACGGGGCTCTAAAACTCCAGTGCACAACCTAGTGAAACAAAAAAAAACCCCAAAAAGGGCTGAAAATACTACACGCTAGCAGAATACTGCACCTTGATCACACATGAAAAACACATGACACAACAGATATGAAGGCAAAATACTGAACTGGAAAGTTACCTCAAGAAGTCAGACTCAGCATGCAGCAATACTAGAAAAATTGAAATTTACATGCAAAACATCACAGATGCACATTTCCAAAAGCTGACATATTCCAGTTAATAAATTCTGAATAAAATACTTTTTTCTACCTTTGTTGTCTGATCATTTAGTTTTTCTATTCGCTTTGGTCCCAGTGTCTTCTGTTCTATGCAGTGTCTTCTTTCCATTTGATATTTTTTCTCTCACCATGTCCACCATCCTCCTGTGTCCTTATGCGTCCTGTCTACCATCTGTAGTCCTGTCCCTATCCTTCAGTATCCCGATCCAGCTCTTAAATTCAACAGTTTTCCCTCCCTCCATATCCAGCATTTCTCCTCACTCCCCTCCATCCATGTGCATATACTTCCCTCCCCTCCATCCATGTCCAGCACCTTCCCTCTTTCTCTCCTACCATGCCATCCAGTGTTATCCCTCTTTCTCTCTCCATCCTTCCACCCATTATCCTCTCCCATTATCCCTGGAGGACGTAATGGGGCAGTTCGGCAAACTGAAGAGTAGCAAATCTCCTGGACCGGATGGTATTCATCCTAGAGTACTGATAGAACTGAAAAACGAGCTTGCGGAGCTACTGCTAGTGATATGCAACTTATCCTTAAATCGAGCGTGGGTACCGGAAGATTGGAGGGTGGCCAATGTAACGCCCATTTTTTAAAAAGGCTCCAGGGGAGATCCGGGAAATTATAGACCAGTGAGTCTGACGTCGGTGCCGGGGAAAATGGTAGAGGCTATTATTAAAAACAAAATTACAGAGCACATCCAAGGACATGGATTACTGAGACCAAGTCAGCATGGCTTTTGTGTGGGGAAATCTTGCCTGACCAATTTACTTCAATTCTTTGAAGGAGTGAACAAACATGTGGACAAAGGGGAGTCGGTTGATATTGTGTATCTGGATTTTCAAAAGGCGTTTGACAAGGTACCTCATGAAAGGCTACAGAGGAAATTGGAGGGTCATGGGATAGGAGGAAATGTCCTATTGTGGATTAAAAACTGGTTGAAGGATAGGAAACAGAGAGTGGGGTTAAATGGGCAGTATTCACAATGGAGAAGGGTAGTTAGTGGGGTTCCTCAGGGGTCCGTGCTAGGACCGCTGCTTTTTAATATATTTATAAATGATTTAGAGATGGGAGTAACTAGCGAGGTAATTAAATTTGCTGATGACACAAAGTTATTCAAAGTCGTTAAATCACGACAGGATTGTGAAAAATTACAAGAGGACCTTACGAGACTGGGAGACTGGGCGGCTAAATGGCAGATGATGTTTAATGTGAGCAAGTGCAAGGTGATGCATGTGGGAAAAAAGAACCCGAATTATAGCTACGTCATGCAAGGTTCCACGTTAGGAGTTACGGACCAAGAAAGGGATCTGGGTGTCGTCGTCGATAACACACTGAAACCTTCTGCTCAGTGTGCTGCTGTGGCTAGGAAAGCGAATAGAATGTTGGGTATTATTAGGAAAGGTATGGAAAACAGGTGTGAGGATGTTATAATGCCGTTGTATCGCTCCATGGTGCGACCGCACCTTGAGTATTGTGTTCAATTCTGGTCGCCGCATCTCAAGAAAGATATAGTAGAATTGGAAAAGGTGCAGCGAAGGGCGACTAAAATGATAGCGGGGATGGGACGACTTCCCTATGAAGAAAGACTAAGGAGGCTAGGGCTATACAGCTTGGAGAAGAGACGGCTGAGGGGAGACATGATAGAGGTATATAAATAATGAGTGGAGTGGAACAGGTGGATGTGAAGCTTCTGTTCACACTTTCCAAAATACTAGGACTAGGGGCATGCGATGAAACTACAGTGTAGTAAATTTAAAACAAATCGGAGAAAATTTTTCTTCACCCAACGTGTAATTAAACTCTGGAATTCGTTGCCGGAGAAAGTGGTGAAGGCGGTTAGCTTAGCAGAGTTTAAAAAGGGGTTGGACGGTTTCCTAAAGGACAAGTCCATAAACCGCTACTAAACGGACTTGGAAAGATCCAAGATTCCAGGAATAACATGTGTGGAATGTTTGTACATTTGGGAAGCTTGCCAGGTGCCCTTGGCCTGGATTGGCCGCTGTCGTGGACAAGATGCTGGGCTCGATGGACCCTTGGTCTTTTCCCAGTGTGGCATTACTTATGTACTAATCCTTCCGTCCATTGTCTTCCTCTATCTCCCCTTCCTTCTAGACAGTTCTCTCTTGACCCTTTTCCATTCAGCATGTCCTCTCTCACCCCATCCTTCCAGTGTCTTTCCTCTTTCCCTCCCTACCAGTTTCTTCCCTCCTTCCAGCATTTTTCCTCTTTCTCCCTCCTTTCATCCAGCCAGCATTTCTCAGTCTGACAGCTAGGGTCTCCCCCAGTTTCTCCCCAGCAGCTTCTCTCTCTCTCCTGCCCATGGCCCCTCTTTCTTTCCCCATCTCTTTCTGGCTCTCCCCTGCTTTTTTCCATGTCCCTGGATCTCCCCTGCTCTTTTCCATGGCCCCTCTTTCTCTCCCCATCTCTTCTGGCTCTCCCCTGCTTTTTTCCATGTCCCTGGCTCTCCCCTGCTCTTTTCCATGGCCCCTCTTTCTCTCCCCATCTCTTTCTGGCTCTCCCCTGCTTTTTTCCATGTCCCTGGCTCTCCCCTGCTCTTTTCCATGGCCCCTCTTTCTCTCCCCATCTCTTTCTGGCTCTCCCCTGCTTTTTTCCATGTCCCTGGATCTCCCCTGCTTTTTTCCATGTCCCCTCTTTCTCTCCCTATTGCTCTCTGGCTCTCCACTGCGCTGGCCATGTCTCCTGGCTCTCCCCTGCTCTCCTTCTCTCTCCTCCTACCGTTTCCAGCCAGTGGCCACGTTCTCTTCTCTCCCTCCGGCCCGGGCCTCTTTAGCTGACAGAAGAAAAAGAAGCGCGGGGCCGCAGCAGCGTTCAGACATGCGCTGTCGGCTCTGCCGGTCCTCTGCCCCCGGAACGGGAAATTGACGTCACGGGGCAGAGACCGGCAGAGCCGACAGCGCATGTCTGAATGCTGCTGCAGCCCCGCGCTTCTTTTTCTTCTTATGCTGGCTCTGAGAGAAGCGACGGCAGCGGATCAGCTGGGTAGATGTCGTTCCTGGCTGCCGCTGCTCAACAGAAGCGGCGGCAGCAGAAGATTTCGCCAGGAGTCTCGGCAGGGCCACGGGGAAGGTCAGAGCTGGGCTGGGGAGGCTTAGCCTCCCCAAGCCTCTTATACGGGGCGCCTATGCCTATTCACTTGTTGAGTACCCATGTCTGTTTTATAATTCCCACCTTAAGTATTTCCCTTACGCCTCATTTGTACTGTTTGTCTGTCTTGATTAGATTGTAAGCTCTGTCGAGCAGATACTGTCTCTTACATGTTCAGTGTACAGTGCGGCGTATGTCTAGTACTGCTATAGAAATGATAAGTAGTAGTAGTATTAATAGGATCGTTACAGAATCGCACACAGCCAAATTCACACGCAAATCCAAATTAGTGCCAATTAATGTTAATAATTGTTAGCAGCTAATTATTGATTGTTAATGGTTATTTGCACACAAATCTCAAAATTGTCCTCAAATTTGGGCATCATTTGTAGAATCCAGAGGATTGTGTTTATTCACATTGAAAAACAAGGCACTTGCCAAAACACAGCCATGTCAGGTCAACAATAAAATGAATAATCAGAGTGTGGCTCTGGTGACAACACTGTCCCCCTGACCGTCTCTGCTTTTTGCTGTATTTGTTCTCTGTGGAACATTTTTTTCATTTTCTTTTTATTTTAGTGTGCACTATTTGATAATAGTACACTCTGAAAATAAAAAAAAATTGCTCCCAAAATTATCCTCTCAAGCCCTTGAACTCCACTCCAGCATCTTACATCAAGCATGATTTCTAAAGGAGCAAGAACAGTCCCCAGTTATCCTGTCCTATAGCACCAACTGACCTAAAACCATGCCATTTTCAAATAGCACTGTTTCAGGTCAATAAGAACTATTTTTGTTCTGTCCCCATTTTCAAGCATGCTTATTTATTTATTTTTGTTACATTTGTACCCCACACTTTTTCACACTCATGGCAGGCTCAATGCGGCAGGCAATGGAGGGTTAAGTGACTTGGCCAGAGTCACAAGGAGCTGCCTGTGCTGGGAATCGAACTCAGTTCCTCAGGACCAAAGTCCACCACCCTAACCACTAGGCCACTCCTCCACTAATATGTAAGGATGTTGTTTACATATTAAGCTCTACTATTTCCTGCTGAGAAGAGGAGTAACTTAGGGCTAGATTCAGTAAATAGCAGCTAAAAATTCTGTGCTGAAAAAACCCCGCTTCAGTGGTATTCTGTAAGTCACGCTTAAAGTTTGGCACAATGTATGGAATAGAGCTTAAACATTATGCTTGCATAGACATTTGCACCAACAAAAACATGGTGCCAATGCCTGCACCTAAAGTTAGGTGTAGGGCACCCTTATTCTGTAATTATGTGTGTAACTGAAAACCACACCCCTGTTCCACCCCATCACCATCCCCTTTCCGCGCCCCCTTTCTCAGGCCGCACATAACTTTTAGGTGCAGATTTCATGCCTAACGTTACATATATAATACCCAATTAAATCTAATTAGTGCCAATAATTGCTTACATAAGTACATAACTATTGCCATACTGGGAAAGACCAAAGGTCTATCAAGCCCAGCATCCTGTTTCCAACAGTGGCCAATCCAGGTCAAAAATACCTGCAAGATCCCCCCAAAATAGAAAACATTCTATACTGCTAATCCCAGAAATAGTGATTCTCCCCAAGTTCATTTAATAATGGTCTATGGAATTTTTCTTTAGGAAGCCATCCAAACCTTTTTTAAACTCTGCTAAATTAACCGCCTTTACCACATTCTCTGGCAATGAATTCCAGAGTTTAATTACATGTTGAGTGAAGAAATATTTTCTCAGATTCGTTTTAAATTTACTACATTGTAGCTTCATCGCATGCCCCCTAGTCCTAGTATTTTTGGAAAGCGTAAACAGACGCTTCACATCTACCCGTTCAACTCCACTCATTATTTTATAGACCTCTATCATATCTCCCCTCAGCCGCCTTTTCTCCAAGCTGAAGAGCCCTAGCCGCTTTAGCCTTTCCTCGTAGGGAAGTCATCCCATCCCCTTTATCATTTCTGTCGCCCTTCTCTTCACATTTTCTAATTCCACTATATCCTAACGTGGAACCTTGCATGACATAGCTATAATTCAGGTTCCTCTTTCCCACATGCATCACTTTGCACTTGCTCACATTAAACGTCATCTGCCATTTAGACGCCGAGGTGAGATAATCCAGTCAAGGATGTGACCTGCATTATGAGTTGGGAAAGAAACATGTTGCCTTCAGAAAGGGAAAGCAATAAACTAGAAGAACATGAATCGATGGGCAAGAAGATATTTCAACCAGAAGAAGTTCAAAGTAAGGAAAATTATGAAAGGGTATTTCTGTAACAGAGGGCATAGAGGAGAAAAATAAGGCTAAATTACCACCATGTCTACCTACCCAAGAGGAGTAAAACCACAGAGTTGTCTGGTGGCAAACACTGAAAGAGATAGGCCTCCTCCTCTGGAAGAAGCCAGGTTTCAGTGAGCCCACAAAGATCCAGACGGTTAGAAATCAGAAGATCCTTAATAAAAAGGGATTTCTGTTTTAAGGAACAACAATTTAACAAGGCACAGAATAGAACCAGAAGAGAGGGAGAGGGGGAAAGAAGAGTAGGACAGGAAAGCGATTGCCTTGAAGAAGTGACAAGATTGTATAATATAGTCGCAGGGTGATGCTCCACCAACTCAAAATGGGAGAGGCATTAACCGCCATGGATAGAACCCAAAGAGAACAGAAGAGGTAGAATAAAGAAGGAAAAAAGAAGAGAGAAAGAAGTTCAAACTGCCCAAGAGTCACATTGAAGGATATTAAAACAATAGACAAGTTTCTAAAATAAGACTCACACAGCGTTCCACGCTTGACCCTTCATTGCTCACCCCCAAGGAGCTCGCCTAAGGAGCAGGTCGTGCACCTTATGTGCGCTCTTTCAGCTTGACCATCGCTAAGGACAGTAAATAAATATCAAACTTGCTTCAGGCTTGACTTATGATGCACAAGTCACATGACCCATGTGCAGGAGAGACCTCTGTGATGGTAACAGTCCAGGGAACAATTGCAGATTTGACCTATGACGCACGGGTCACATAGCCCATGTGCAGGAGCAACATCTGCAATTGCAACAGTCCGGGAAAAATCTCCAACCCCAGCTTCAGATCCTCCTCCAGGGCCGTCTGAAGGGATTAAGGCGTCCTGAGCCAAGTTTTGTACTGACACCCTCACTGCATCGGTGATCACCCACATTGGCTCCCAACCAGTCAGCCCCCCCCCCCCCCCCACACACTCCCACATGGCTGGCTGCATACCACAACTCACCCCAAGGGTGATGGGCACAGGAGTGACACCCAGCTGTAATCTTGTGGTACTGCTGCTAGGGAGTTGAAGCTAACATATAAGGCAGGCACAGGAGTACTACTACTACTACTTATCATTTCTATTGCGCTACTACGCAGTGCTGTACACATTATCATCCAAATCCTATATGGGGCGACTTGAACTGCATCTGCAATTCAATTGGTTAACAAGCCAATCTGCGCCAATAATTGGATGTTAACAAGCAATTATCGGCACTAATTGGCATTAATTAGAATTTATGTGCACTACTCAATAAGGGTATACTATAAAGTAGGCCGTGTAAATTCTACTACATGAATCTCAAAAGGAGGCATGGCCATGGGAGGAGTGTTTCTAAAATTTATGCGCATTGTTATAGAATAACCTGTTCTGCACCTAAATTTAGCCATGAGCATTTACACCAGGTTTTCACTGGCATAATTGCCTGTACCTAAATTCTAGTCATGTGGACCGGTTTAGGCATAATTTGTAAACCACACCTAACTTTAGGCACGGTCTATAGAATACACCTAAGCATGTTTTCCATTGGCACATATTTTTTCAGTGCCAAATATAGAATTTAGTCCTATATCCAGGTACATTCTCTGTCCCTAGTGGGCTCACAATCTAAAGCGTTTTTTTTTTTTTTTTTGCATCTGGGGGCAATGGAGGGTTAAGTGACTTGCCCTGGGCCCCTTAAAGAATAAACTGAAAGATTTGAAGGAATTGAATATTTGAGTAAATACATTTTATGCAGAAAGTCACCTGAGGTACAGGATTGATCCCCCTTTCCCCCCACCCAGATTTCCCAGATTACACAGCAAAAATCTGGCCACTTTACCACATAACTATTCCCTACCACACACGTATTCACTCACCTCCTGCCATCCAATCAAGCCACAGTCAGGCATGCCCCTCCCACTGAGCCTCACACAGTTGAGCAGGACTCTGCCAGGAAAGGAAGGGAAGCACACCATCCTGTCACTATAAGGAGGGTAATAAACAGAGAAATACAGCTTTATGTTTTATAATGAGTTAATAAGGATCTGGGTTTTCTAACTCATTATAAAACATAAAGCTGTATTTCTCTGTTTAATACCCTCCTCTCACCTACCAACACCCATTCTGTTAGAATATCAATGAAATGCTTTGATGTCCCCATGCATACCCCCACCCTCCCACTCTGTCAGACAGTCAAAGTAATGCTTTGATGTTTCTCTCATATATACTATCTGCTACCTCATTTGCTTATTTCCGATCTGAGGAAGAAGGGCAACCTTCGAAAGCTAATCAAGAAATGTATTAAGTTATGTCCAATAAAAAAGGTATCATCTTATTTTCTTTTCCATGTTTTATTTTGTTTGATTTCTATTGATAACCTGTGTAAAGAAGGATATGGTCTTGAGAGCTCATATACAGCATCTGAAATAAAACAGTAGGAGTGTTTCTGTAACTCTGCAGAAACAGAGTTGCTAAAAAAAAATAATGATTCACTATAAAATGTGTGGGGAAAAAAGAGAGTACTGTGATATTCTCCTGGGGTGAGAAATGATGTGCTAACTGCTGCTTTGTCATATTCTTTTGCTTTAACGTGTTTGTATTATACACAGACTAATTCAAAATGATACAAGTGGCAGTTACCATCTCCAGTGATACGGTATCATGCCAGCACTGTTGATTTTCTGCTGGGTCACACCAGGTCGCCGAGTTGGAGCCTTTTTAAAAACGTAGCGATTTTGCTTTTCTTGTTTACAAAATCAAAACTTGTGAGTCGTTAGTTCCTTGCTTTGATCTCTTGCATTGTAAAATCGACACGCGTAAAGTGCTAGCCCACCAGTTTTTAAAATGCTCTCGGTGCTGGTATGGAACAACTGATGGAGCCTATGCTGCCAGCTGCCAAAAGGGAGAAGCTCCAATGTGGCTGGAAGAGGTCTAATATTGACTTACAATGAATTCCTCTGCTGCAAATAAGAAGGCGATCTGATTTGCGGCGGAGGAATTCATTGCTGTCATATTTTGAAGCTCTTCCCTGACGAAGGTACAAAATCTGGCCGTGTCGGCGGAGGTTCCTGTGACCAGTAATTTTGCTGCCTGTTAAGTAAAAGCATGTGAATACATTCGGTTTCCACCAGATTTGCAGTAGACAAATAAAAATAACCAACACCGCTTTAAGTTAAGTAGCTAAATAGAAAAGTATTGGTGCTAATTCATGTAACTATAAGAAAAAACGGTTACATGATAATAAGATTGGCGATTTAAAGAGGTTTTGAAAGCCAATGATGATGAAGCCCAGCTCTCCGAAGTAAATTACAAAACTATAAAAATTATAAAAGTATTTACTGGAGGCTTCTAGAGGCTTTCTCCTCTGAACAAGTACTCTATTTCTATAAATGATAAGATTGAAGAATAGTGCTGTTTTGTGATGCCAGATATAGAAATCTCCCCACTTTGTTTTGATATTTGATATTTATTATCGATTTAGGGAGATTACCTCTTTTTTTGTATTTAGAATACATTTGGTTTAGCATTGAAACTGCATGACAGTTTTTCTGGAAGCAAGGAAGTACCACTCTTCATTTGAACTGGACAGCAGGCTAAGATTAGTGATTTGAATTCTTGCTGTCAGTTTGGGCGTTCAAAAGCGAAGAATTGAATTATATATCTTTTTATACACATTTTTGCATATTTAAAAAACAAAAATTAGTATTTAAGGGTTTTTTTTATGTCTATGATTACTTTTTGCGCTGTGTGCACCTGAAAAGTGAGAGTGTTGTTGCCACTGGAGTGTATGAGACATTTTCCCCATTTTTTGAGAAGTCGCATATTTTGGTCTTCACTAGCGGACATTGTGTTGTTGAACAGCTATCCTTATTAGTGAAGTTGATCTTTTGTGTGGATTTATACACTGTTTTTGAAGCAACATGTGTTAAAGTACTGCATTGAAGAATTAGATGCCATTTTGATGAAATTTTTCACTTTAAAAAAGCACAAAAAGAGAAAAAAGAATATACTGCTGTGAATGTATGAGGAATTGCATTCTGCTACCTAATGATTAGTTCAACAAGCAGCACTGTTGCACTAAATTCTGATAATCCCAGTAACTTCAACAACAGAGTCTATTTTTTTTTTTTAAATCTTAAGCATAGGCATTAGAAAGCTATTATTAGCATTCAACAGTAGTCTGCCTTTTCTGTTGTTGCATAATATTTTGTGCCAGGGGCGTATTGCCAGTATATACTAGTCATATATTTGTCCCTGCATGTTTGAACTTTGAGTGGTCCCCTCTAATTGATCACTCCTAAAGTTAGGCACAATTCTCAGGTGTAAATGATTTTCTATAAACTGCGCCTAACTTTAAATGTGGCTTATAGAATAGTGCTTTTTTAATGCCAATTTTTTGGGTGCCATATATAGAATCTAGCCCAAAGTGATTTTGACATGAATGTTATAGAGTAGCACCTAACACTTATGTACGTAAATGCCAATTTGTGGTGCCAATCGTTCATGTACATTGGTATTATTCTATAACTTGTGCTCCCAATTATTGCCTCTAGGCACTGGTTTATAGAATTGCTCTTCACATATGTCCAAACAGCCTAGAAAAGATGGGTTTTGTAGACTGGATTTGAATAAAGCCAGAAGGGGAACATGGCACACCAACTCAGGAAATCTATTCCAATCAAAGAGTGCAGCAGAGTCAGAAACTGGCAATGGAGAAGAAAGTCATAGATGAAAACCATTGCCCAATAAGTAGAGTTCACAAGGAAGGGTGTAGAATGAGCGGTAAGAGAGATGAGGCAGTGAGTGTCTGCAGAACGAGGGCACTTGTAGAAAAGCTTGAACTGCACTTGGAAGTGGATAGGGAACCAATGTAGGGGCTTCATTTCATTTGTTGAACATTTTCTAGACCAAGGATACTGAAAAGGAAATTCAAAACTTCGCAGGAACAGAAGACAATCTCAATCAAAATGACTAGACACTTCAAAAGACATGGGCAGGTCAATATTTTAAAAAGCGGCTATACGTTTCTAAGTATCTAGTATCAATTCTGTAAGTGAACACCTCCATTTAGGTACCTCAATGGCGTGTGGTAAAAGCCTATTCTCTAATGGTTTCTAAGTACCAGATTCCATTATAGCATGCTAGCATGTACCTAACATTTATATTCTTTATTGCATTTGCTCTACTGCCTAAACTGACACACAGAGCTAAATGGTTTTCATAAAAATTTCCTAAGCCATACAACGAGAAAAAGAACTACAATGTAAGATAGGATAGAAGGGGAAAAGGAGACAAAATTCAAATATCATCTAAACAGTAGGGAAATGAAGAAATAGGGTAAAAGGGGGAAAGGAGGGCACCTGGACTCTGCCATCAATGTTCGAATGCTTGTTTGAATCGCCAAGGTTTTATGGTCAAAGAGGAGAGGTAAGGTAGAGATCCCAGGTGAAAAGCTTTGAAAGCCTACAGTTTCACCAGCCATGCACCTAGCATAATTGTGGGCAACAAATATGAGACAAGGGCATCTGCAATGTACAGTACTCTATAAGCTGTGCACTTAAGTGGCAGCAGCACCCATGCCCCTTCCATGCTCCACCCATGTGAATGCCCCCCTGGTATTTATGTGCTATGCTACTTATGAAAGAGGGATTGTGTAGATATATACACTCACCTAGCACCTAAATATGAGTACCCAGTTATAGGATTGCCCTTCACATGTCTATCACCATCCCCCAAATTCTTTCAATGGTGCTCAAAATTGTACAAGCAATTTAATTGAGTAACGAGTCTATTAGCACCAGTAATTGGGTGCCAACAATCAATTAGTGACACTAATTGGAAACAATTTGAATTACATGGCATCTTGCCAAGCGCTATTCTATAAAGATGTGTGCATACATTTTTTAGCATGCAATTGAAAAGGGGACATGGCCATAGGAGGGCAATGGTGAGTCAGGGGCATTCACTAAAGATGCATGTAGATTATAGAGTAGAGTTTGGGGGATCCGCGCAGAGATTTAAACCTCTCACCCATAGGTTGGGCGTGGATCCAGGTCTGTGTGCTTTTCTATAAACAGTGGCACTCGGAGTGCCGTTTAAAGAATAGTGCTCAGTGCACATTGTTTTTGAGTGCCCAAATTTGGTGCCAGTTACTGAATCTAGTCCTATATGTATAAATCCGCTGTATGTAAAGTGCTAAATGTAGAACAAAGGGGGATGGGATGAGGACATTCTAGGATGGGGCCATGAATACCTATAGTCTACATGAACCTCCATCCCCCTTCCGCTTCACATCTCCATTGTAATCTGTTATTCACTTCTGCATTCAGCCAGCATTCTCAGCTTTTTGCTCATTGTTTTGATTTGACTCGATAATGGGTATTTAAGTCCTTATAGTTTGTCTAGAAATGTCTTAATCTAGTCCAATAAAAAGGTAATGGCTTATATGTATTTGCTGTTGACTTTTATTTCTGCACATTCAAATAAGCTAACAGAACTAAATTAACCAAACGTTGTAAGCAAAACGTTTACTGAAAATTGTATCTTGTAATACTGGACGAATCCAGCAGATGGCACTGCTGAATAACAGTGGGCCACGTCTGCCTACTTCTAGAAAGAAAAATAAAGTTCTAGCAGCTGCATTGATGCAGAGGCAAAATGAGCTTTTTGCATCTAATGCTACATTTTTTTAAATTGGGCTGCTAATATTACTATATGTGACCTGTTGAGACCATGTAATTCCTTTTTAGACCAGAGATGCCAAGTTACCCAGGCTGGAGAATTTGAATTGGTGCTGGATTTCTAACCATCCTGTTCTGGTACATTATCCAGCTTATTTTCAAAGGAGAAGGGCGCCCATCTTCCGACACAAATCGGGAGATGGGCACCCTTCTCCTAAGGGTGGCCAAATCGGTATAATTGAAAGCCAATTTTGGCCATCCTCAACTGCTTTCCGTCACAGGGACAGCCAAAGTTCAAGGGGTGTGTTGGCAGTGTACTGAAGGCGGGACGGGGGCATGGTTAAGAGATGGCCATCCTCAGCCAATAATGGAAAAAAGAAGGGCGGCCCTGACGAGCATTTGGCCGACTTGCTCCCTTTTTGTTCATGACCAAGCCTTGAAAAGGTGCCCGAACTGACCAGAAGACCATCAGAGGGAATTGGGGATCACCTCCCCTTACTCCCCCAGTTTTCACCAACCCCCTCTCACCTCCCCCCAAAAAAATTAAAAACATTTTTTGCCAACTTCTATGCCAGCCTCAAATGTCATACCCAGCTCCATCACAGCAGTGTGCAGGTCCCTGGAGCAGTTTTTAGTGAGTACTGCAGGGCACTTCAGGCAGGCGGACCCAGGCCCATCCCCCCTACCTGTTACACTTGTGGTGGTAAATGGGAGCCCTCCAAAACCCACCTGAAACCCACTGTACCCACATGTAGGTTCCCCCCTTTACCCTTTAAGGGCTATGGTACTGTTGTACAGTTGTGGGTAGTGGGGTTGGGGGGGGTGGGGGGGGCTCAGCCCCCAAGGTAAGGGAGCTATGCACCTGGGAGCAATTTCTGAAGTCCACTGCAGTGCCCCCTAGGGTGCTCGGTTGGTGTCCTGGCATGTGAGGGGGGATCAGTGCACTAGGAGTGCTGGCTCCTCCCACAACCAAATGGCTTGGATTTGGTCATTTTTGAGATGGCCGGCCTCGGTTTCCATTATCGGCAAAAACCAAGGTCGGCCATCTCTAAGTCCGGCGATCTCAACATTTAGGTCGACCATCTCTAAGGTTGACCTAAATGTTGAGATTTGGCTGTCCCCGACCGTATTATCGAAACAATAATACGGTTTTCCCCCGCTCCTTCGCCGGCCCGTCCTTATAGATGGGCATCCCCATTCGATTATGCCCCTCTATGGGACCTACAATACTGGTTTCAATGGGCAGGATCAGGCACTGCAAATCCCACACTGCTTTGGGATATAAATTATCAATAGAAATCAAACAAAATAAAACATGGAAAAGAAAATAAGATAATACCTTTTTTATTGGACATAATACATTTCTTGATTAGCTTTCGAAGGTTGCCCTTCTTCGTCAGATCGGAAATAAGCAAATGTGGTAGCAGATAGTATATATAAGAGAAACATCAAAGCATTACTTTGACAGTCTGACAGAGTGGGAGGGTGGGGGTATGCCTGGGGACATCAAAGCATTTCATTGATATTCTAACAGGATGGATGTGGGTAGGTGAGAGGAGGGTGATAAACAGAGAAATAAACAGAGAAATACAACTTTATGGTTTATAATGGGCTAGAAAACCCAGATCCTTATTAAGTCCTGTCTGTTGGGTGTCAAAATATTCAATCATTCTGACTTCAAAGGTCTTACGTTCCTGTATTGTTTTAAAGTTACCTTTCAGGATTCTTACCGTGAAATCACTGGTGCAGTGTTCTGGTCTTGTAAAGTGTTGGCCCACAGGGGTGGGGGCCTGACTGGCACCGGCTATTTTCATGTGATGTCTGTGCAGATTGAATCTTGTCTTAAGCATGTGGCCTGTTTCTCCAGTATAGCATCCTTCGTTACATTTTTTACACTGAATGATATATACCATATTGGAAGATGAGCATGTGAAAGATTCCTTTATGTTGAATATTTTTCCCTTGTGAATGACTGTGGGGTCCTGTGAAATGTTTTGGCATAGCTTGCAGCTGGATGTATTGCAGGGAAATGTGCCTTTCTCTTCATTTTCAGTCTGTGTTGGGAGTTTACTTCTGATTAGCTTGTGTTTTAAGTTTGGTGGCTGTCGGAAGGCCAGCACTGGTGGGGATGGGAATATCTCTTTCAGTAATTCATCTTCCTGGAGTAGGGGCTGTAGGTCTCTTATGATTTTCCTCAGTTTCTCCAGCTCTGGGTTGTATGTCACTACAAGGGGAATTCTGTCTGTGGCTTTTTTTTCTTTGTACTGTAGCAGATTTTCCCTGGGTGTTTTGAGGGAGGAGGCAATATTCTTGGAGATTATTTTGGGGTTGTAGCCTTTCTGTTTGAAGGATGCAGTCAGGGTTTCAAGGTGTCTGTCTCTATCTCCTGGGTCTGAGCAGATACGGTGGTATCTTGTGGCTTGGCTGTAAATAATGGATCTTTTTGTATGTGAAGGGTGGAAGCTGGAGTTGTGGAGGTAGCTGCATCTGTCTGTGGGTTTCTTGTATATAGATGTTTGTATACAGCCATCACTGATTCAGACAGTGGTGTCCAAAAAATTGACTTTTTCTGGGGAGTAGTCAATTTTGAATCTGATTGTAGGATGGTATGTATTGAAGGAATAGTAAAATTGTTTCAGAGTTTCTTCCCCCTCCTTCCAAATCATAAAAATGTCATCGATGTACCAGTAGTATTTTAGAGGTTTGGTCTGGTATGTATTTAGAAATGTCTCTTCCAGCTCAGCCGTAATAAGGTTGGCATATTGGGGTGCTGTCCTGGTGCCCATCACAGTGCCCATTATTTGTACATAGATATCATTGTTAAAGCGGAAGTAGTTGTGAGTTAAAATAAATTTGATTAATTTTGTAACAGTTTCTGGTGAGTATTGATGGTCCAGTGTGGATCTTTTTAGGAGTCTCCCACATGCATCTATGCCATCCGCATGTGGAATGTTGCTGTATAGTGATTCTACATCCATTGTGACCAGAAGGGTGTTTGGTAGTAATTGCTTGATATTTTTCAATTTATTCAGAAAGACTGTGGTGTCTTGTATGAAGCTGATAGTTTTGTGTATGAGAGGTTTCAGAATTCCCTCTATGAATCCAGATATTTCCTCCGTGAGTGTGCCAATACCTGATATGATTGGTCTGCCAGGGTTTCCAGGTTTATGGATTTTGGGTAGCATGTAGAATGTGCCCACAGAAGGCTGGTTTGGTATGAGTTTCTTCAGATGAGGCTGCGCTTGTGTAGTTTAATGGGACAGAGTCAACACGGATTTAGCCAAAGAAAGCCTTGCCTTACCTATCTGCTTCGTGTGTGTGTGTGTGTTCGGGAGGGGGGGGGGGCTGGTTGATGTAGTATATCTAGATTTTCAGAAAGCTTTAGCACAAAGTCCCTCATGAGAGACTCTGAAGAAAAAAATCAAAAAGCCATGAGATAGAAGACAATGTTCTGTTGTGGACTGAGAACTGGTTAAAAGACAAAAGACAAAAAACAAAGGGTAAGATTACATGGCCAGTTCTCTAAATGGAGGAAGATGAACACTGGAGTAGCACTGGGATCTGTACTGAAATGGCTGCTTTTTAACTTATTTATAATGACCCGGAAATGGAGATGACAAGTGAGGTTATCAGTTTTGCAGAAGATATAAAATTATTCAAGGTTATTAAATCATGTGCAGATTGTATGAAATTGTAGGAGGGCTTTGAGAGATTAGAAGACAGGGCATCCAAATGGCAGATTATATGTAAGCGCAAAGTGATGCACATAGGGAAGAATAACCCAAATTATAACTGCACGATGCTACCATATGTACTCATCTATAAGTCGAGAAATACTTTCTCTAAAATGCATCAGAAAAAGCAGGGCCATCTTATCTATGGGTGACACCCCATAGTGCTAAGAAAATTAATCCATCCATCCACCCACCCACCCACCCCTGTTGACACAATCCGAAATCTCACCTTCCCTCTGCCAGCCCGGAGTTCAGCATTTCAGTTCCCCCCCCCCCTTCAACCCATGTACCTTCAAATCTATCTTCCAAAACAGCAGCAGCAGTGCAGTGATAGGTGTACAAAATCGTAAGTGCATTAAAACAGCTAAAGGCAAATTGATTGCTACTTTTTCAAAAAGTAAAAAGACTATGAGGCATGACATGAAATTGTTAAATAGTACATTTAAAGCAAACCTCAGAAAATATTTTTCCACTCAATACATTGTTAAACTCTGGGACTCGTTGCCAGAGAATGCAGTAAAAGCAGTAAGCATGGCCAAGTTTAAAAAAAAGGTTTGAGGGAAAGACTTGGGGTATCTAGGATGTCTTTTACTAAGCAGCGGTGAGCCCAACTCGAGCTTACTGCTCGCTAAACAGGAAGTACTGCCAGGCTACAGCAGCAGCCCGACGGTAGTTCCCAACCCCAGTGCATGCCGGTGTTTACCTGGTGATAATCAGGCGGTGCCACATGCTGTCCGGTTACTGCTGGGTTAGTGCAGGAGCCCTTACTGCCACCTCAATGGGTGGCGGTAAGGGCTCCCCTTGAAACGGCCGCGTGGCAAGTGCTTCACTAGCCGCACGGCCATTTCTTTAAAACAAAAACAGCCTTTTACCCACTGCAGTAAATGGGGGCCTCGGTGCACATCAAAAATACACACGGAAGCCAGCGCAGGCCCCGTTTTGCCGCAGCTTAGTACAAGGACCCCCTAGTGAGCTACAGAAGTCATGCTTAGAGCCAGGAAAGACCTTGTTATCGCCTCTTGACAGCTGTAGCGGCTGGTGTGGGGAAGTTTAGTTTAGTTTATTAAAATGTGATATACTGCCCAGCCTTAACAGATCATGGAGGTTTACAATAAAATATAATTACAATATAAAACATAAATAGAAAAGAACTCTATATATATGTTAAGGTATAAGCGTTTTTTTTTTTGGGGGGGGGGGGATCATCAGATCTTAATGCAGCTCACACCATTAGAACATATCGTTCTTTCTTCATATAGAGGAACATGGTTGTGGTGCAAATCTTCATTGGATCACCCTTGGGTTTTTTTAATTATAGCATATATTTTACGCAGTATATCATAATTGTTTACAAAAAGCATGTACTATAACACAGCACAGCACTTATCTTTATAAGACGGCAGCAGTGTTTAGTAGCAGGAGAACCTCCACCGACATGGCCAGGTTTCGCAAAAACTTCCTCAGGGAAGAGGTTCTCTAAGGAAACAAGTGAGAGCATCTCAGATATATAATAACAACTCATTTTGATCCTTCATGTTATAAAATTCATCTCTCAAACTAAATTCCAAATTATATATCTGAGATGCTAGTTTCCCAAGTTTCCAAGTTTATGAACTAGTTTCCCAAGGCGCACAACTGAAAAAGGCATGCAATGAGGGGGTGTGTCTAAAATATATGTGCGATGTTATAGAATCACACCTTAAGTAAGTGTGGGAGAGAGCTGGAATGCCTTTGAGCCATGAGAACCATTCTTGGAGCCAGGGAAGACCTTGCTACTGCCTTTTCCCACCTGTGGTGGTTAGCAAAGGGGGGAAGAGGGATGACAGCGTTAAGCTTTCTCTGCCATTGGGCATGACTTGAAGGGCAGGTCCAGCCCCTTTGGAGCAAGTTCAGAGCAGGCTTGAAGCAGTGTCTGGTTGTCCTTTTTTTTTCCTTTTATCATGGTAAGGTTTTTCTTTATTTTCATATTATTGAGATTATTATGTCAGCATGGGAAAAATGTAAGGCAAAAAGAAGACTCCAGCAGTCTCTTCTGCTGTAACTTTGAGACCCATGGATACACACTACTACTACTTCTTATCATTTCTATAGCTCTGTAGCACTAAGGTGCGCTGAAAAATGGGTTGCGCTAGTGTAGGCTGTGAAGAATAAGGGGCTGCCCTAACCTGGGTAGGCCACTAGATGGCGCTGTTCCCATATAAATGGGGGGAAATGTCCAGGATGAGTCACTAGAGGGAGCCAGTAGGGGAATGTCCAGGTGGAGGTTGCTGGGACGAAGGAGAGTCCTGGGCTGGAAACAGGTGTAGGTGGTTGTGGGCTGGGTCCTGCCTGGAATTAGGGGGGAGAGCCTAAAGGGGTGGATAAGCTAATTATGCACCTTAGACCTGCCTGTGTGGTGAAAGAGAAGGGGGAGAAGCTAGAGACCTGGCAGCTGGAGGAAGAATATCCCCTTGAAGGTACTGGCTGAACTCTGTGGACTTTTGAAGCTCTGTGCTGAGAAGGTGACAGCTGCACTACTCTCTGAGAAAGAAAAGTAAATGCTTTTGTTTGGCTGTTTGAACTGTGAAAGTCTGAGGAACTGCTTTAAATGTTTGAACTGAAGAAGAAATGTTTAAGTTAATAAAGGAATAAGCCATGAAGATTATGTTAAATGGCAACTAATAAAACCTTTAGTTATAAGAAGCCTGGTGTTGGTGAACATTTGTGGAAGGTGAAGAGGAGGCAGAGCACTCCCCTGTGTTTGAGGCAGAGTCCTGGTGAATTACTGAGAAGTGTAGAGCCCAACCGTGACTGTGTGTGAAGGAAGGTAAGCAGGATCAGCCCTGGCCAGAGCCTGGAAGGATGACCAGCTCACAAGGCATGTGTTTTGGGTGCGCAGAGATCCATTGTTCGGCACGCCTGTAAAAAAAGGTCTTTTTAAAATTTTTGCCGAAAATGAACGTGCAGTCTGAGACCTTACCATCACCCATTGACGTAGCGGTAAAGTCTCATGCAGTAACAGTGCGTTAATCATCTATGTGCATCGAATGGCGATTACCACCCAGTTTCTGCTGTGCACAGGAAAACAAAAGTTATTTTCCTGTGCACGTAGCGGATGCACATAAAAAACAAAATTACCACCCGGGCCATGTGGTAGCCAGGTGGTAACTCCAAATTGATGCACATTGGGCACTCATAGTTACCTACACGGCTTAGTAAAAGGGCCCCCTAGTGAGTACAGTTTAAGAGAGTGGTCTCACCTCCCCTGCTCTGTTGTAAGGTGCGTCATTTAATTCCGACAGCAAGACCCCACTCCCTCCATCACCATAGCTTCTGAGTGCTTGGGATATGGTCAGTTCCTAGTTGAGATGCAAGGTATGAGGGAGCTTTCTGACATATTTCCTGTTGGACGTCCATTTGGATGTTATGAGCCACAGATCTCTATTCTGACTTGGACATTCTTTTGAAAATGTCCCTCCACATGTCCACCATAAATTAAAATCCTTGGATAATTTGCTTTTTGTGTCATTAATCTTTGATTGCTTCATTTTTCTAAGATTTATTTGTTGGCATCAGATGTGATTGCTAAGGAAATATATTTTTTTTATCTTTATTTTTATTTTCCTTTTTTCACATTAAAGCCAATGGAGTCATTACCACTGTCTGATCCTGATTCTATTACCGTTATGAAAGATTTCTATAAACCTTGAAATTTCTCTGGGGAGCAGAGTTCTAAAACAGGCACATCATGAAGTCTAGTGCTCATGAAAGCATTAACCTCTCTGCTTTTTTTTTTTTTTTTTTTAGAAAATTCACAAGATATAATTTCCTCTTCTCCTACCCAGCTAGTCACCTTTTCTTCAGAGAAAGAAAACGGATTGGTCTTCAAAATTTATTTCACACTTAAAGAAGTTTTATTTTGCAGTTACTGAGTACAGGTATTTCAAGACGTTACACAGGAATTTTGGAGGCAATTTATTGCTTTGAAGACACAAACCCTGGATTTAAGGGCTATATTTTTCTTACAAGAACCTTCTTACAATAATCTTACAGATGTTTGGCGGTTTTCTAAGGCAATAAATTTGTTATCTTCGACCTGTTCGTTTTGGAAAAGTTTCTTATCGGTCAGAAAATGATGTGAAGGGATGGTAGGTTTTAACTTTCATATGAAGAGAGTATTTCCCTATTATTTTCCTTTTGTTATTTCTCTCTCTCTCTCTCTCTCTCTCTCTCTCTCTCTCTCTCTCTCTCTCTCTCTCTCTCTCTCTCTCTCTCTCTTTCTCTTCCTCCCTCCCTCCCTCCCTCTTTAAAGTGGCCTGTTGAACTATTATATGGATGTGTTAGTATTTTTTTTTTTGGATGGTATTGTATGTTATTTTATTGATCTTTTAATAATATGTAAAATAAAGCTGTAATTTAAAAAAAAGTTTCAACAAATTCCTGAAAGATAAGTCCATAATCCTTTTTTAAGGTAGACCTGGAAAAGCCTCTGCTTATCCCTGAGAATAAATAGCATGGAATCTTCCTATGTTTTGGAACTCTTCCAGATAGTTGTGACCTGGATTAGCTACTGTTATAAATAGGATACTGAGCTAGATGGACTGAGGATGGCAATTCTTATGGATTAGCAGCAGCAAGCTCCTTTTATTTTCAATAAAATGTTATACACTGCAATTGTGTTAGCTGCCAGCAGATGGCACTAACAGATAACACTAAGCACATCTATGTGCTCAGTGTAGCAGAATGATTATTATGATACAGAGGATCAACTGCAACAATCTGCTCAGCTAATTCTACATCAGATGAGTGTGTACCATTATAGATCCTTAGTCAGTACTGGTGACATGAATTGGACTCAGTTTTCATTTTTAACGATATTCCTAATGAATAATCAGTGGCACTAAAATTAGATAATCCCATGGTCCATCAGGTCAAAGATGAAACACAGGATATAGAGATGATGCACTCGGGCAATATGTTCAGCACAGATAGTTATGCAGATCAATTAGTAACTCAGAATAGCTGAAGGAGAGCATTGGTGGTTAGCCTCAAAAGAAACTTCCACCTTAAACACCTACCATAGGATCTCATTTTGTCTGATGCAGCATAGATACTACTATTTTGGATAGTAGGAAATGACCACTATACTGAATTCTCTGATCCTGCCTTTGATACGGACATTTGTAACAAATGTACTATTTCATGATGCCTAATCAAGAAAATCCCAATATGCTGAAGGAGTATAAATTACAAATTCATACAATTTGTAGATGCATTTTGCAAAAATCTGACGAAGAAGGGCAACCTTCGAAAACTAATCAAGAAATGTATTAAGTTATGTCCAATAAAGAAAGGTATCATCTTATTTTCTTTTCCATGTTTTATTTTGTTTGATTTCTATTGATAACCTTTAAGAGTGGACTAACACGGCTACCACACCTCTCTACTGCAAAAAAAACAAAAAACAAACAAGCAAATATAGCACCTCATTTTGTCTGTTGATATATATATGAATCTGGTTTTAAGCTCCTAAGTGGCAGGACAACTAGACCTGAAGTGTGAAGTTAGTAGGGTTCCCAGTTCCTTCTGGCAGAAGAGGAAAAACAGGACCTACAGAACAGTGGCGTTCCGACCCTAGCTGACACCCGGGGCGGAACGCCGATGCGCCCCCCCCCCTGGGTGCAGCGTGACCCCCCCCCCCCCCCGGCGAAATGACACCTCTTCCCCCCCCCCAGCAAAATGACACCCCCCCGGGTGCACGCCGCTGGGAGGGGGGGTGCTGCGGCGCGGGCCAGTTGCCCTGTCTCCGAGTTCGCAATTCGCATGTGTTCACTGCTCCCTCTGAGTCTGCCCCGGAGCAGGAAGTAACCTGTTCCGGGGCAGACTCAGAGGGAGCAGTGAACACATGCGAATTGCGAACTCGGACTGAGACAGGGCAACAGGCGCACGCTGAGGCACCCCCCCCCCCCAGCGGCGTGCACCCGGGGCGGACCGCCCCCACCCCCCCCCCCCCCCCTTGGTACGCCACTGCTACAAAAACATAACTGCAGCTTGACCTGCAGTGAGAGGGATGCTATTCAGGCTTTTGTACTGAGTGAAACATGTATGATTATCTCCCAGTTGGTGAGAGGTTATATGTGTCCATTTGGTTCAAAGATGCCCAAGCTCTTAGAGTATGAGTCTGATCTGGTGAATAGCACACTTGGAGGATCTGAGGCAGACACAGAGTGTGTAGAGGAGACCTACAGGAACATAGAGAAGTTCCACCTTCATTGTGGCCATCTCTGTGCTGCCATGGTAAAGAAAGGTCAGCTGAAAGGACAGAATCACCTTGGAGAGGCAGGACTGCCCTCCAGAGCAGGGGCGTATTTGCGTGGGGCCACAGGGGCCTAGGCCCCCGCAGATTTTAGCCTGGACCCCCCTACTGCCAACCCTCTCCACCCCCCTGCCGCCGCCAACCCGTCGCTGATCTTTGCTGGCGGGGGACCCCAACCCCCGCCTGCCGAGGTCATCTCTTCTGTTGCAAGCTGCAAGTTGCAAATCTTCCTGTT
The DNA here is from genome assembly GCF_901765095.1 of Microcaecilia unicolor. Taxonomy (NCBI): domain Eukaryota; kingdom Metazoa; phylum Chordata; class Amphibia; order Gymnophiona; family Siphonopidae; genus Microcaecilia; species Microcaecilia unicolor. The sequence goes on from NC_044032.1 coordinate 599,552,686, forward strand.
CTTCTAAGTCTGACGTGCTGCACGTACAACGTGCAGGACGTCAGACTCAGAAATTGAAACTGAGTCTGACGTCCTGCGCATTGTACGTGCAGGACGTCAGACTCAGAAGAACAGGAAGCTTTGCAACTTGCAGCCTGCAACAGAAGAGAGGACCTCGGCTGGCGGGGGGGGTTGGGGTCCCCCGCCAGCAAAGGTAAGCGACGGCAGCGGGGGAGGGTTGGCGGCGGGAGGGGGGTGGAGAGAGTCGTTGGTGGGGGGGGGTCTGGCAATGGTGGGGGGATCGGTAGTGGTGGGGGGGATCCGTGGCGGTGGCGGGGGGGGGGGCTAAAATGTGCCCCCTCTTTCTGGCTCTGCCCCCCTACCGCCTGAGTCCAGATACGCCTCTGCTCCAGAGGCTTCAATATTCTCTTGCATCTTGGATGTGTCACGACAATATGAAAAAATATAGCAAATGCTAAATCAGGGTAAATTAATACTAACAAAGCAGCAGCATTAGCATATAACATTCAAAGTTGCTGAAGAAATATCTTTTATAGGAGAAAAGCCCTCAGAAACTATAGCCTTTAGTATGATCTGGTTTAATATTTCAAACCAATACTCTGTTTCTATCATCGGGCAAAAAACTCAATTTTTTTTTTATTTTTTACTTTTCTCTGTGTGTTTATATAAACATTGTTAACTCTTCCAAAAGGTGAGAAAAGGCAGCACTTAACTTTCACTGAGTCCTACGGGGCCACCGTTTTACCCCTGTTGATACTTCATCAGGAACTAGTGCTTACGGTACAGAACACCAACCTGCTTATTTTCGAAAGAGATCGCCGGCCATCTTCTGACACAAATCGGGAGATGGCCAGCCATCTCCTGAACCCGGCCAAATCAGTATAATCGAAAGCCGATTTTGGCCGTCTCCAACTGCTTTCCATCGCAGAGCCGGCCAAAGTTAAAGGGGGGGTTTCCGCAGGGTATGGAAGGCAGGACGGGGCGTGGTTATGAGATGGTCGGCTTCGGCCGATAAAGGAAAAAAGAAAGCCGGCTCTGATGAGCACTTCACCAGCTTCACTTAGTCCATTTATTTTTGGGACCAAGCCTCCAAAAATTGCCCCAACTGAGCAGATGACCACAGGAGGGAATCAGGGATCACCTCCCCTTACTACTACTACAAAGTAATTACCATATACAAACAAACAACACACGAGTGTCTACTGAAAGTCAAATAATATTGTAAAGTATGTATACTGAAAATTACAATATTGAACTTATTATGTACTAGTATATTTTATTACAGGTATCCAGATTTTTTCATAAGCCAACATACTTCTATTTTTTTCTGCTGCAACTCTTTCAAATTTAGCGATTACAGAGTTCCACCAGTGAGCATACTCCAGTTTAGAGGAGTCTTTCCAGTGCTGTAGTATCAATTTTATTGCAGTGTGCAACAATATAAACAACAATTTAGAGCTATGTACATCTAATTGTGTAAGATAGAGCTTGAGCTCCTATCACTATGATAGCATAAGTCAGTAGTTCATCTAATTGTAATATTTTACATATTGTTGTCCATATGGAAGACCAAAATTGCTTTAGATGAATACAATCAAAAAGGTGCGTCTTAAAGTTCCAAGTTCTACATGACACGACCAGCATTTATTATTATCAACCAAAACTGGACCATGAGATCTGAAAGTGCACTAGTTTGCAAATGTGGGGAGGGAAAGTCTCATCAATCACCGGGTCTAATTTTTTTTTTATTCAAAGACCTCTCTGGTGATGAATTTAATCATCGACAAAAAAAAAACCCTCCATCCATGAACAGAAAAATACTTACTCCACTGTTCCACAAGGACATCTGTCTGGCCAGTTCCATAAGAATGCAGCCAGACAGATGCCCCACCCCCACCCCGTGCCTTGTCTCTCCCCCCTCCTCCCCTGTTTATAATTATGTTTGTAAAATGCTTGTTCAGGACATCTCCAGCATTAGGCCATCCTTCTCACTTATTTTCGAACAGGAAATCTGAATGTCTTTCCCTGTTCGAAATTTGCTGAGAGATAGACAGGTTTTGTTTGGTTTTTTGTTATGGTTTGGTTTTTTTTTACATTATGAGGAAGACATCCCAATTCTGACTTGGACATTCTTTTGAAAAATGCCCCTCCATGTCTGGGTAAAGGCATGCTTATGTACTTACAAATTCTGTTTGATGTCTACCCTTCAGTGAATGTATGCAAGCTGGTTCCCAATGTATGTACCTTTAAAATGGGTAGGATTAGTTTGTGCATAGGGGGATTCCATTTTCCAATTGCCATCCAGACGTTCTGGCACCTGCTTCCTTGAAATGGTGAGGAGTTGGTACAAGGTAACAGTTGCTCTCACAACAACTGCTTTACTTATTGGATCAGCACTTTTCCCTGTGTCTATTTCTTATCTGTGCTGTACCCATGAATGCCTCCAATCAGTGGCGTAGCCAGACATGACATTTTGGGTGGGCCCAGAGCTAATATGGGTGGGCACTATGTACATAGGTTTGAGTAGTATTTCTTGGGATTATGCTAAATAATAACCTCCCTCTAGCCCAGCATCAGCCCTGCCCTTCCTCCATCTCTCCCTCTAGTCCAGCATCAGCCCTTCCTTACCTCCACATTCTTCCCTGTAGCCCAGGATCAGCTCTGCCCATTCCTAACCCCCACATCCCTCCTTTTAGCTTGGCATTAGCCTTGCCCTTCACAATCCCCCATCCCCACCCAGGTGCCCAACAAAAGGGGGGTGGGGGGGTTTGTCTGAGCACTGCAAAGCCCACCCAGAAGTCCACTACCATTTTATAATATATATAGTTTTACCTAGGCACTGCAGAGAAAGTTTCCTGCCCCCGAAGAGGCCCTGATCAGTGTGTGCACATGGTGCAGTGCTGGAGAGGAGGACCAAGCAGGCTCCTATCATTGCCTGTTGGCCACTGCAGTGGCTGCTGACTCCTGGCATCTGGGGCTGGATGAGTGCCCAGATTTCCCCACCGCCTGATGGAGCTCCTGAGTTCTAACTCCCTGACTCTTCTGCAGATTTCTCTGGGGCTCACTGATGTCTGGTGCCGTGGCAGGACGCCCAAGCCAGCCGGACCATTGTGCGGGGGCCGTGAAGGCAGACATTAGTGAACAGAAGCAGAGGCGAGAAAAGCTTCATGGAATAGAGGTGCGTGCCCCCTCCTCCCCGATGCCAGACCGTTGTGCGCGGGCTGTAGGGCAGGCATCACCGAGCAGAAGAGCAGCAGCCGCTGGGAAGAGAGGCAGACTGTGGGAACACCGGAGCAGAGGCGTGTGTGCGCATCCACCTCTCCGATCCCGGACCGTTATTGTATGCGCGTGGGGGGGAGGAGGCATCAGTGAGCAGAGGCAAGAGCAGCAGCCGCGCCGGCACCAGAGGCAGACTATGGGAACACTGGAGGCTGGAGCAGAGATGCGCACCCACCACTCCCCGATGCTGGACCGTTGTGTGTGGAGGGGGGGAGGAGGCATCAGTGAGCAGAAGAAAAATAAATTAATGGAGCAGAGTGGACACGGAGGCACCCCCCCACACACACACCCCACCCCCAATGCTCGAATCCCGAGCAGCAGCTGCAGCAAACAAGGCAGGCAGGCAGGAGGCTGCTGCGTGCTTCCTGGAGGCTGGAGCACTGGTAAAAACAAAAATAACACCAGAGCTGCAATTGGCTCACAGACTAGGACTGGGTGGGCCTGAGCCAAGAATGGATGGGCCTAGGCCCACCCATAGCTACGCCCCTGCCTCCAATGACAAAATCAACTATAATTTCATCACTTAAATAAAGAGTCTCCTCTCCTGAAACTGATAAAATTAATTTCTGCTTTAAGCATGGAAGCTTGCTGTTTTTGGGGGGTAAAAACAAAGTTGCTTGTGAGTCTACTACTACTATTTAGCATTTCTATAGCGCTACAAGGCGTACGCAGCGCTGCACAAACATAGAAGAAAGACAGTCCCTGCTCAAAGAGCTTACAATCTAATAGTCCATTTCAGTTACAATACATTATAGGTATTTATATACCACAATTACCAAAGAGAATGGTTCAGTGCAGATTACAATCAAGAGACTAGTCATAGCTAAGAGTTACGTAGATCAGAAATGACGAAATCTTAAATTACTCTTTTAAAAATTTCTTGAACTGGCAGGTTTATAAATCTTGTCAAAACTGCATAGCTATATTGTGAGTCTTCCAGGGACTTGAAAATACCTCTGAATGTGATGATTGGTTTGTTTTAGGATACATATCCCAAAACAGAGTTATTTTGGTGCTTTTTTTTTATTTTCTGATCTCTTCTTGCACAATGTTTCTTACCATTAGAGAAGATAATCTTCCTGTTGTTTTTTTTTTTTTGTAATACATTGCCACCAAAGTGATATGAGATCTGTTTTACTGATGTTACAAACTGAATTTATTTCAAATTCTTTTAATTTTAGTGGGAGAAACTACAGATGACAACAAGTGAGAGAAGAAAGATAGTGTGTTCTGTCACATTTCACGTTATCGCTATCACGTGTGTCGTTTGGTCATTGTATGTATTAATAGATCGAACTGCTGAAGAAATCAAACAGGGCAATGACAATGGTAAGTTTGTTTTTATCCTTTTCTTTTTTTAACCTATTATTTATCACATTTTCAAAATGTGTAAGCTCTCACCAAACATATTGCATTTGGTAATAAAAAGACAAATCTCTGAAGCAAAGTTAAGAATCATATTATGTAACTGATACTCTAAATTAAAAAATAAATAAATAAGAAAGAGCCCACCCCCCCCCTCCGAAGGGACACCACCGTGTCGTGGTGGAGGAGCTTCCGTGTTTCAATGACTCAGAGGGCTATGCTGTAGGGTTACCCATATCAGACAGGCCTCTGAGGAGAAACCAGACAAAGAGTGTCCCAAACTGGAGGATCCAAGATGGTGTTGAGGGAGGACGTACATTAGTTGAGTTCCCGTTTTACGCCAGAATACCTGAAGAAGTAGGCGCGCTCCCCAGAGAATGGGGAAGAGAAAAGGTAAAGCCGTGGTGTTGTCCTCCTCGAACACAGCTGGGGTTCCCACCACTTCTCAGCCTACTTTGGAGAGATTTGGGGTCATAACGTCGGGGATATCAGTTCCTGCTTCGGGGAACAGCAAGGCTTTATTGCCGAATCTCAGTGGAGAGGGAGTGACTTTGAGTCCCCCTGTTGGCATGACCCCTCCAAGACCCGGAAACAGTAACGCTTTGCTATGGAGGTCGACAGTGGAAACGCCCGAAGTGGGTCAGGATTTTCACACAACCCGAGGAGGTCCTGGCGCAGCATTGACTCCGGATAATAAACCAACTGGGGGATTGGAGAGTGAGCTCTCCCCCCCGAAGATATCTGGAGCGGTTTCTGTGGAGAAATTGGACCTGGTGAAGCCAAAAAATGTCACAATGGACGCATTATGAGAAGCGCTGCAGAGTGTGAATAACTTTCTTCTTCAGATGTTTAAAATTGTTCAGGAATAAACATGTGAATTAAAGAATTTATATCAGTACTTATCAAACAAAGTGGAAGTCCAAGATATAAAAACAGAGACTTTGACTATGGAATTTTTTCTTTTATTGAACTGTTGAAGAAATATTTCTCTGATAATTTGCAAACATTTTCTGATAGCCACCCTCCGGTGTCTAAAGCGATTTATATTTCCCCTAAATAATCTTCTTTATCAGAGAAAAGAGATGTGAACTTAATTGATATTTTCGAAAAGCTATATTACTAGTGACTTTCGCCTTTGATTTAGATAGGAATAATGTTTTGAAATTGTATTTCCGACACATGGTTGATAGTTTTTTGGGTTCAAAGATAAATATATTTCCTGACTTATCAGGGGAATCGCAGACTAGGAGGTGTGACCTCTTGGCTTTTAAGCCAAAGATCATTGCCCTAAGTGGGACCTTCCTAGTGCGATTCCCTTGTAAGTGTTCTATTTCTTTGAATTTTAATAATTACTTATTTGTTGAACCTAAGAAATTACAAGAGTTTGTGGAGTTGAAAGAACAGATGAAGAACCCTCTGCAGCAACTTCTTTTAGTTACCACTGTACTGGCTGCAATTACCGATTAACCTTCCTCCCTCAGAAAAAGTGAATTGTAAGATTAACCATTTTGAGTTTTTCTTATTTTCTTTGAGATCGTTTTCCTGATCTTGGATCTCCCAGTTGTGGACGATTATCCACCTTATAATTGAAAGAGAAAAACGCCTAGATTTTGACCCAAATCGGGAGATAGACGTTTATCTCACAAAAACGAATAAATCGGTATAATGGAAAGCCGATTTTGGACGTTTTCAACTGCACTCCATCGCGGAAGCGTACAAAGTTGACGGGGGTGTGTCGGAGGCGTGGCGAAGGTGGAACTGGGGCGTGGTTATCGGCCGAGGAGAGATGGGCGCCTTTCGCCGATAATGGAAAAAAAGTATGCGTTTGTAGCTAGAATTTAGGGCACTTTTCCTGGACCCTGTTTTTTCACGAATAAGGCCCCAAAAAGTGCCCTAAATGACCAGATTACCCCCAGAGGGAATCGGGGATGACCTCCCCTGACTCCCCCAGTGGTCAGTAACCCCCTCCCACCACAAAAAATGATGTTTCACAACTTTTTATTTTCACCCTCAAATGTCATACCCACCTCCCTGGCAGCAGTATGCAGGTCCCTGGAGCAGTTGTTAGGGGGTGCAGTGGACTTCAGACAGGTGGACCCAGGCCCACCCTCCCCCCCTACCTGTTACAATTGTGCTGCTTAATGCTTAGTCGTCCAACCCCCCCAAACCTACTGTACCCACATGTAGGTACCCCCCTTCACCCCTTAGGGCTATAGTAATGGTGTAGACTTGTGGGCAGTGGGTTTTGAGGGGGATTTTGGTGGCTCAACTCACAAGGGAAGGGTGCTATGCACCTGGGAGCTCTTTTACCTTTTTTTTTGTTTTTGTAAAAGTGCCCCCTAGGGTGCCCGGTTGGTGTCCTGGCATGTGAGGGGGACCAGTGCACTACGAATCCTGGCCCCTCCCACGAACAAATGCCTTGGGTTTATTCGTTTTTGAGCTGGGCGCTTTCATTTTCCATTATCACTGAAAAACAAAAACGCCCAGCTCACAAATTGTCGAATAAAACATGGACGTCTATTTTTTTCGAAAATACGGTTTGGTCCGCCCCTTCACGGACCCGTTCTCGGAGATAAATGCCCATGGAGATAGACGTTTTCATTCAATTATGCCCCTCTATATAACATATATTGGTGGGAGAAAATGTTTTCTTTTTTAATATCAATTTCTGTTTTCCCTTACATTTATGTGATAAATGTGAATGTAATTAAGTAAAATGATAAAAAAAAAGAAAGAGCCACAATAAAGTAAGTGATAAAAAATAACAAGAAAGAAAAGAGAAATGCAAATAAAACTAGAAAGGATCTTTATATATATATATATATATATATATATATATATATATATATATATATATATATATATATATATATAAGATAGATAGAAAGAACACTGAAGTCAAAGTGTAAAATAATAGCCAAGTAAGCAGGGATATGCGGCCTGTGACTAGCACCTGAGCGCCATCTTCTTCCTTCATTACTTTCCATTATACATGCAGAAATTTATCCTGCTGCTAAAGTGCTCCAAAAGTAAAGAATAATGGGAAACAAACAAGGATGGTTCAGGAGGTACAAAACAACATGTATGAGATACAAATCTCTAGCTGGCAGTGGGAAACCCTGTAGACACAAACCATGAGACACTCTAGCCATTGCAAGTTTTACATGGCTGGGATAAGATTTATAAGGTGGAATAGACAGCACTACAGAAGAATGATTTACTAGAGAAATATGGTTAACGACGAAAAATACCTAAAGCTGTAAGTTTACAAGAAGAAATATGTAATTAGCATATCTGAAACCAGCAGATTCACCTGTAGCACCACTAAACCTGGAAATCTAGAAAGCACTGTTAACTTAAGAACATAAGAATAGCCATACTGGGTCAAACAAGTGGTCCATCTTCCCTAGTATCCTATTTCCAACAGTGGCCAATCCAGGTCACAAGTATCTGACAGAAAACCAAATAGTAGCAACATTCCATGCTACCAATCCTAGGGCAAATAGTGGTTTTCCCCATGTCTATCTCTATAACAGACTGTGGACTGTGTTCCTCCGGGAACTTGTCCAAACCTTTTTATGCTAACCATTGTTACAACATCCTCCGGCAATAAGTTCCAGAGGTTAACTATGAGTGAAAAAAATATTTCCTCATATTTGTTTTACAAGTATTTCCTTGTAATTTAATCAAGTGTCCCCTAGTCTTTGTACTTTTTCAAAGAGTGAAAAATGGATTCTCTTTTACCCATACTACACCACTCAGGATTTGATAGACCTCAATCATATCACCCCTCGGCAGTCTCTTTTCCAAGCTGAAGAGCCCTAACCTCGTCACTCTTTCTTCATATGAGAGACATTCCATCCCCTTTATCATTCTGGTCACTCTTCTTTGAACCTTTTCTAATTCCGCTATATCTTTAGTGAGATAGACAACCAGAACTGAATGTCGTACTCAAGGTGAGGTTGCTCCATGGAGCGATATAGAGGCATTATAGTATTCTTGGTCTTATTTACCATCCTTTTTTTAGTATTTCCTATCATCCTGTTTGCTTTTTTGGCCACCGCCACACACTGGGCAGAAGATTTCAGCATATTGTCTACAACGACATTTAGATCTTTTTCTTGGGTGCTTACTCCTAAGGTGGACCTTAGCATCAGGTAACTATGATTTGGATTATTCTTCCCAATTTGCATCAATTTGCATTTGTTCACATTAAATTTCATCTGCCATTTTGATGCCCAGTCTTCCAGTTTCCTAAGGCCTTTTTGCAATTTTTCATGGTCCACTTCTATTTTGACAACTTTGAGTAGTTTTATGTCATCTGTAAATTTAATCACCTCACTTGTTCTTCCAATTTCCAGATCATTTATAAATATGTCAAATACAGCTGTCCCAGGAGTCTCTCATGAGGAAAATTTTCAAAAGCTTTCTGAAAATCCAGATACACTACAGCAACCGGCCCATCTTTATCCACATGTTTATTCATGTTAGCACGTGTGAATGCAGATTATGAAATACCTCAATCTACAGGTGTACGTGCATAATGTTTGGAACATCGTTTACACTAGTTCTCGAGCCTAAATTCAAGACGTGTTCTCTGCCACATACACTAGTATTTTATAAAGACAAGTAGGCACCCACTTGTCTTTATAAAATACTGCCTTCTACCTTTGTCGACCTTTTATAAAATTTCACTCCAAGGATTTAGGAGTTAGGACCCCTTCTTTGAAAGGAAGATTGGAATTCAGCCTAAATATTCATCTGTACTATTCCCCAGGCTGTCACAAATAGCTGCTATTGACCAGTTCCAAACAGAGCTTAAGGGACAATAGGATTCCATATTGAAATTAATACATTTATGAAGATCCCAAAGGTTTGAGGAGAGGGACAAAGCAGCACAAACTTTGGCAAGAAGGACTCTAAGACAATAAGAAAAAAATTTGGACACTAGTGTTCAGTAGGGGAAATCATCCCTAGGGATTTGGCCATTTGGGTTCTGTGGGCAGGTCAGCATAGTTGGTGCTATCAGCACTCAAGAATTTCTGAGGAGCTTGGTTGCACAAAGTGTACTGGATGTTGCGCAGGGAGAGCAGGGCCAGCTTAACCATTGAACCAGGTGAGGCTGTGGCCCAGAGTGCTGCCAGTTTAGGCCACCAAAACACCCAGCCTCTGACCTCACCAGGTCTACAGGTAAGCCTTTTCTTCCCCCTCCCCTCTTCTCTTCCCCCTCCTCGTGGGTCCGGCAGCAGTATGACAGGCTGCCTTCAGCCAGCCCCTCAGAAGGAGGGAGCAGTGCCGGATCCACAGGGAGGGAGAGAGATTGGACGGGTGTAGGGGGAGAGATACCAGCCCAAGAGAGGGAGACATGACAAACCCGTGGTGGGGGAGGAGGGAGGGGATGTGAAAAGTGATGCGCTTGGAGGGGGGGAGGGCGCCGCCAAATCAAGTTGACTCAGGGCACCACTATCCCTTGAGCCAACCCTGAGGGAGAGTGATGACAGTGAGGCATATTTTCAAAGCACTTTGGGAGGCTAAGTTCCATAGGTTTCTATGGAACTTTGGGAGGCTAAGTGCTTTGAAAATGAGCCTGAGTGTAATTTAAATGATTGGCTTGAGAAGGGTGGAGTGGATTGTTGAGATGTTAGATGTGGGAGAAAGATTGTTGGAATGCAGGAGAGTTGAAATATTTTGTTAGGTAAAGATTGGCTATAAATAAGGGTGTGGGATGTAGAAGATGGAATTAGGAAGAGTTGATGGTAGTGTTAATAAATTATGACACTGTGTAAATGTATATTGTACATGTAAATTGCTGTTGGTCTAGAAATAGTGATTATCAAAAATAAATAAACTTGTTAGCTTAGGAAAATTTTATCTTAGATGACACTAAGCAGTTAGGGGCTAGAAAGTGCAGTAATCAGTTCCTATACGTGCTGTGGAGGACCCTCAAAGGACAACAGAAAGGGTAAAACAGCACATTCAGCAGTGGAATGAAGCCTTCTTGCACCAAGATAGGTGCAAAGCAGCTAGAGGAGGAAGACTGGTCTTTATGCCAGGAATCTCCCTAATAATGTCAAAATGCTTCAGGAAGCAGCTGAAAGCTTGGCTCTTCAACCAGGCTTTTAATGGAAGAAGTAAATGGCCTAGTGGTTAGGTTGGTGGACTTTGGTCCTGAGGAACTGAGTTTGATTCCCACTTCAGGCACAGGCAGCTCCTTGTGACTCTGGGCAAGTCACTTAACCCTCCATTGCCCCATGTAAGCTGCAATGAGCCTGCCACAAGTGGGAAAGTGTGGGGTACGAATGTAACAAAAATAAAAAATGACACCAGCTGCACATATTATAGCAGGACATGTTTATCCACTCCTGCCCTGGCCAAGATAATATTCAAGCACCTTTCTGACCTCATTTGCAACTCTCTTTAACTATTCCCTTATTTTTTTACACCTGTTACTCTATCTTATCTATCTATATGTTCCATCTTTGCTTACACCCTATGCTGTCTATTAAAATGTTTTATTGCATATTGTGTTGACATTGTAATGTAGCATACTATGCCATGCTTTGTATTGTTGTTTGAATATTTTTACTGCTGTAATTCTCTCTTGCTTATGTTTGACTTATTCTTGCTGTACACCACGTTGAGTGAATTCCTTCGAAAAGACGGTAAATAAATCCTAATAAATAAAATAAATATGGAGGAGTGGCCTAGTGGTTAGAGCACCTTCTTGACATGCAGAGGTGGCCAGTTCAAATCCCACTGCTGCTCCTTGTGATCTTGGGCAAGTCACTTAACCCTCCGTTGCCTCAGGTACAAACTTAGATTATGAGCCTTCCAGGGAGAGAGAAATACCCAGTTTACCTGAATGTAACTCACCTTGAGCTACTACTGAAAAAGGTGTGAGCAAAATCCAAATAAATAAGTACATAAGTAGTGCCATACTGGGAAAGACCAAAGGTCCATCTAGCCCAGCATCCTGTCACCGACAGTGGCCAATCCAGGTCAAGGGCACCTGGCACGCTCCCCAAACGTAAAAACATTCCAGACAAGTTATACCTAAAAATGAGGAATTTTTCCAGTCCATTTAATAGCGGTCTATGGACTTGTCCTTTAGGAATCTATCTAACCCCTTTTTAAACTCCGTCAAGCTAACCGCCCGTACCACGTTCTCCGGCAATGAATTCCAGAGTCTAATTACACGTTGGGTGAAGAAAAATTTTCTCCGATTCGTTTTAAATTTACCACACTGTAGCTTCAACTCATGCCCTCTAGTCCTAGTATTTTTGGATAGCGTGAACAGTCGCTTCACATCCACCCGATCCATTCCACTCATTATTTTATACACTTCTATCATATCTCCCCTCAGCCGTCTCTTCTCCAAGCTGAAAAGCCCTAGCCTTCTCAGCCTCTCTTCATAGGAAAGTCGTCCCATCCCCACTATCATTTTCGTCGCCCTTCGCTGTACCTTTTCCAATTCTACTATATCTTTTTTGAGATACGGAGACCAGTACTGAACACAATACTCCAGGTGCGGTCGCACCATGGAGCGATACAACGGCATTATAACATCCGCACACCTGGACTCCATACCCTTCTTAATAACACCCAACATTCTATTCGCTTTCCTAGCCGCAGCAGCACACTGAGCAGAAGGTTTCAGCGTATCATCGACGACGACACCCAGATCCCTTTCTTGATCCGTAACTCCTAACGCGGAACCTTGCAAGACGTAGCTATAATTCGGGTTCCTCTTACCCACATGCATCACTTTGCACTTGTCAACATTGAACTTCATCTGCCACTTGCACGCCCATTCTCCCAGTCTCGCAAGGTCCTCCTGTAATCGTTCACATTCCTCCTGCGACTTGACGACCCTGAATAATTTTGTGTCATCGGCGAATTTAATTACCTCACTAGTTATTCCCATCTCTAGGTCATTTATAAATACATTAAAAAGCAACGGACCCAGCACAGACCCCTGCGGGACCCCACTAACTACCCTCCTCCACTGAGAATACTGGCCACGCAATCCTACTCTCTGCTTCCTATCTTTCAACCAGTTCTTAATCCATAATAATACCCTACCTCCGATTCCATGACTCTGCAATTTCTTCAGGAGTCTTTCGTGCGGCACTTTGTCAAACGCCTTCTGAAAATCCAGATATACAATATCAACCGGCTCCCCATTGTCCACATGTTTGCTTACCCCCTCAAAAAAATGCATTAGATTGGTGAGGCAAGACTTCCCTTCACTAAATCCGTGCTGATGAGGTAGCTGATGAGGTAGCTTAAAATATGTTCTGCTTCTCTGTCCACTCAGATTTAATTCCTTATTACTATACAGTCTTCAATCTTCATGTTTTTACTGCTTCTGACTGCAGCTTTCCATTTCATTCCCCCATCCTGGCCCTCCCATCTTTTTTCCTCTAATTCCCCAAATTCCCCTTCTACCCAGTGTATTCTCTCTCTTTATATCCTACTACTACTACTTAACATTTCTAAAGCGCTACTAGGGTTACGCAGTGCTGTACAATTTAACATGGAAGGACAGTCCCTGCTCAAGGAGCTTACAATCTAAAAACCCTCTTCAATCCAGCATCTCTTCTCCCCACCCCATCCAACATTTCCCCTCTATTTCCCTACTTCATCTTGTGTACAGTATCTCCTCTCTCACTTCCTGTCCCCCCCCCCCATTTCTATCATCTCCTCTTTTACCCTATTCCCACCCCCCAGCATCTCTCCTTTGTCCCCATCCTTTCTTTCCCCACTCCTGGGCCAACACATCCCCTTCTCACACCCTATTCCCACCCCCAGCATGCTTTGTCTCTAGCCTTCCTTTCCTCAGCCGTGAGAAAGCATATTCCCTCTTTCTCTACTTCCCCATGACTAACATTCCCCTTCAATCTTCCTACTCTCCCATGTGAAGCATCTCTCTCATCCTTATCCCTCTCCTGCATCCCACCTTTGGGTCCATAGCCTTCCTTTCTCTACCTCTGAGCCAGCATATCCCGTTTGTCACCCTATTACCCTACCTATGTCCACTCCTAAGCCACCATATCTCCTTTCTTTCCCTAGCCTCCCTAACCAATATATTTCCTCCCCCTCAACAACCCCAGTCCAGTCTGTTCCCCCCCTGCCCATCATCTCCTCCCTGTCCAACACCCAGTAACTTTCTCCCCCCCCCCCCTCTCCAGTCCACAACCACCTTCCTTCCTTCCTCACCTCTTTCTTTTGCTGACCCCAGATCTGCAGTGGTGAAATAAAAGTGGAATAAAGGTGTGGAACCACTCTGTAGTCTGTGCTGCTGATGGCTCTGCTTTTTCTGCCCTCAAAAATGGGAAGCCCAGGTCAGAGGAGATGGAACCTGATGGGATAGAACCAGAAGAACCAGAGTATGGACGAGGGAGCAGCTCTGCACCTTTATTGCTGGTTTTATGTTGTCACTGCAGCAGATCTTGAGAAGCAGCAGGACTGATGGGAAGGGGTGCGGAAGGAAGATTTTAGACCCAGGGGAAGAGAAAGGAAGATACCAGATTGGGGGTGGGGAGGGAAGGAAAATGCTGAATCAAAGGGCTAGACACTTTTTCCCTAACTCTGAGCACAACTGGCAGGCAAAGTAAGTAATACTCCTGCCTGTTAAAGTCAATATGGAAGATTATCATTGGGACTGGGAAGGCTTAGCCTCCTCAAGCCTCTTATAGAGGGTGCCTATGGCCCATGACATCCCTTTCATGCCACTTTTTAGCATTTTAACTTCAAAGCACATTTTATTGCTTGCATAGGTAAATGACGAATTCTGTTTCCTTTTTGAGTTTCAGAAGCAGGTCCTCTAAAGCTGTGTACCACTGCCCTTCTTGAGAATATTTATCTAAAATAAATCAGTCTATTGTACTTATATAGGCACATCACATACTTACAAGCATTTAAGTAAGGCCATTGCAAGAATATTAATCAGTCTTTGTGAAGCCTCAGCTTTGTGTCACCTTCAATTAGCTTCCAGGCCTTTAGTCTCCCCCTCCCCCCCTCCCCACAACTCAGAATTTGGACATTAAATAGACAATAATTATAATCACTTCAACAGCACCCCTCCCATAATGAACAAAGCACCACATTGGAAATAAGAGAGCATCAGGGCAATAGATCATGCTGGGCAGCTGTAACTAGAGTGGAATGAAACAGGACACGGCAACAAAAGCACCTCCAATGTCACAAATGGCATCAAAAACTAGACAAATGGCAACCAAAACCTGCCCACTAGGGACAGAGAAAGTGCCTGAATGCAATATGTAAACAGATTTGCTTGAACTACAGAAAAGCAATATATGAAAAAAAAAATCTAATAATATAAAGTGATGATGTCAGTGAAACAACTTTATTACTCATTTCAATAACTCAGTGCTGTGTTAGAAAGTCTCACATGATGCAAGCAAAAGTGAATCTCAGCAATGGAATCAATATATAAAATAATGAATTCAATAAAAATGAGTAATGAAATGATGTACAATCAAATAATGATATTCTATTCAGTGTCATCGTTCAGCCCTTGAGGTGTAACTGATTGGAATTCAAATAGCCAAATTGTGCATGAGGGGCCAAAAGTGTGATTCTGTTACCTGCAGGGAAGACTCTATCTGATCAATGATGAACCACAGCAAATCCTCAAAGACATGGTTCTGCTTACGACAATGAGGAACCAACAGTGCAGTCTCAGACCTTGTAGTAGTACAGCTCCGATGTTCAATACGTCTGTTTTTCATGATCCGTGTAGACCTGGCCAAGTATAATAACTTACATGGACATAATGGTTAGTACAGGGAACCAGGAGAACTTGTGACCCTGGGCAAGTTACTTAACACTCTATTGCCCCAGGTCCAAAACTTAAATTGTAAACTCACTAGTGACAGAGAAAGTACCTGTATTTAATAAGGAAACCTCTTTAGTTGTACCACAGAAAGGCAGTATCTGAAGAATCTAATAAACATTAAACATAAGTTGTAGAAGACTGTAATGTGTTTTACTTCTGCGTAAATGAGTATGCTCATTGAGTACATAAGAACATAGGAACATAATAACAAAAATTGAACTACCGCCCAGGAAAAAGATCTAAGTGTCATTGTTGATGATACATTGAAACCCTCTGCTGAATGTGCAGCAGCAGCTAAGAAAGCAAATAGAATGTTAGGAATTATTAGGAAAGAAATGGAGAACAAAACTGAGACTGTTATTGGATCGCTCAATTGTGCATCTGCACCTTGAATACTGTGTACAATTCTGGTCATCACATCTCAAAAAAAGATATAGTAGAATTAGAAAAGGTACAGTGAAGGGCGATGAAAATTATAAAGGGGATGGGATTACTTCCCTATGAGGAAAGGTTAAAGAGGCTAAGGTTATTCAGCCTGGAGAAGAGACGGCTGAGGAGAGATATGATAGAGGTCTATAAAATCACGAGTGGAGTGAATCAGGTAGATGTAAATCGCTTTTTTACTTTTTCTAAAAATACAAGGACAAGGGGGTACCCAATGAAGCTACTAAGTAGTAAATTTAAAACAAATCAGAGAAAATATTTCTTCACTCAATGCATAGTTAAACTCTGGAATTAATTGCCACAGAATGTGGTAAAAGTGGTTAGCATTACAGGGTTTAAAAAACTTTTGGGCACGTTCCTAAAAGTCCATAAGCCATTATTCAGATGGTCTTGGGAAAATCCACTGCTTAATCCTGGGATAAGTGGCATAAAATCTGTTTGACTCTTTTGGGATCTTTTCAGGTACTTATGACCTAGAATGGCCACTGTTGGAAACAGGATACTGGGGTTGATGGAACTTTGGTCTTTCCAAGTATGGCGATGCTTATGTTCTTATGGCAGGACATGCTCCTTTGTGCACTCCTTTGTGCGCACATAAGTGTGCACTGACAGGCTCACTCACTCTGTGTTTTTTTCTGTTTGCTTTCTCCTGCTGCTGGCAGTTCTGATCCTTTTTACGATTCTCCTGATGCTCATACCAGTTCTATGGAGCTCGCGCTCCTACATGCTGCCATCCTGCCCTGGTTCTTTGTTGGTCTGTATCCCTCAGGCACCCCTCCAACTGTTTTCCCACTCAAGAGATTTCTCATTACAGCTGGGCCTTGTGAATGCTCGGTCCTTGCGAGGTAAGCACATACTTTTGCATGATTTGGTTCTCGGGAAGTCTTTAGATATGCTTTGCATCACAGAAACTTGGCTTTCTAATTGTGGTATTTCTTGTTTAACTCATGCCCTGCCCCCTGGCTATTCCTACCTTTATTCACCAAGGAAAAAAGGGTGGTGGCCTTGCCACAATATTTTCCTCTGAACTTCCTGTCCATTCAAGCTCACTTCCATCACTGCCAGCCTCTTTTGAGACTCTGTATTTCTCCATCCATGTTGATCCACCACTTCATTTCCTTTGGTCTCTCTTCCTCCACTAATCTCTGCTTCTGTCTTTCAGAATCTGGAGATCTTTCTCACCCAATATGTTCACTTCCCTCACGCTATCATCCTTAGTGACTTCAATTTACTCTTAGACGACACCAGTACTTCCTTCAGTAAAGATTTTTGTGACCTTTTATCAAACCTTTCCTTAACCCAATATGTCTCCTCCATGAAACACCAGGCTGGTCATCTTCTTGACCTTCTCCTTCCCCCCCCCCCCCCCCGCCCCACACACACACACACACACTCACTTGTCCAGTTACCGTTTTCCCTTCCAATCCATTACCTATTCCCTGGTCTGACCATTTCTTTCTTCAGTTTCATTTGAATTCCACAGCCTCACTTCCTACTCCACCATCTCAGCCTCATCCAACACACTCCCTACAACAGCTTATGGCTTCCTCTTTTGCAAATGCATTTCCCCTCCGACTATCCTCCTTTACAACTCTTTCCCTAGAAGAACAGGCAGAATCTTGGAATAAGGGCTACAATCAACCTAAGATATGCTGGCCCCCGTACGACCAATAACTATTACTCACTCTACATCCCGTCAAGTTATGGAGCCATGGTTTGATATTCACCTTCATCTGCATCACTGCCAGCTTCAACAATTAGAACATTGCTGGTGGAGAAACAGGCTCAGTGACAATCTTCACCATTACAAAGATGAAACCTCACAATATAAACTACAGTTAATCAATCAAAAAAAATTGCATTATGCTGATCTAATTTTTCAGGCACCAACATTGAGCAAACTCTACCACATGCTTTGTTCTCTTACCTCAGTGCACTTAGTATCTCTAGAGGATGACTCTATGCCTTCTGTGGATGTCTTAGCCTCTCACTTTTCTTCCAAGCTTGTGGCGGTTCAAATGTCTTCTACTTCTTTCCCTGCTGCCCTATTACTAGCTCCCCCAGATAGTGATCCTTTACCTAAAGTTCCTTCTTCCACCATAGTTCTCTAAGATTTCATACCTTCATCTCTCTCATAACTAACAGAGATCCTTACAACTGCTCATTCCACTACAGCTCTTCATGATGCAATGTCATCTATATTCATCAAACGATTCACAGTCACTCTACTCCCTTTTCTTCATTTGCTAATTATGACCTTCCTAACTCTGGGTAATATACCTCAGATCTGGAAAGATAAAGCTTTAGGCTCTACATTAGTCAACAATTATCATCCAATTGAACAGCTGCCTTTTCAATCCAAATTGGCTGAACAAGTTGTTTGCCTTCAGCTTGGATAGATGCACAAGGTGCAGAAGTCAGTGCATCAGGAAATTTGACAGTATGATTCATAGACCTAAGCTAGCCCTCAGCTGTGTAGAAAAAGATGGAACAGTGGTAACCCTACAAGCCCTTCTATGATTTGTCAGCATCACATAACTCCTCATGCTGACTCCTCTTTAATTGGTAATCTAAGATGCCTCCTACCTTTCATATTCTACCTTTCTTCAAACAAAATGTTACTATAAATGGGTCAGATGGCAGAGTCAAGACACACACACATACACACAAAACAGCTTACAAGTAATGAAAAACTGAATAAAAGTGTTTTAACCCCCCCCCCCCCCCCCAACACACACACACACAGGGTCAGATCAAAAGTTCAGTATCCTGTTTCCAACAGTGTCTAATACAAATAATAATTAGCTGACAGGATCCCAAATGAGTAGATAGATTCCATATGCCTTTCACTCTGGGATATGTAGTTGCTGTTGATGAGACTTGATTACTTCCTTGGATGGCCCGAGAGGTTCTCTCAAGCTAATCAATTAAAAGAAGTTAAGTAGTACTAAGATATTAACCCCCATGTTGAGGGTCTCCGTCTCACCAAGGAGACCAAGAAGGAAGCATCCTTAACTCATAGCTTCGGCCCTGCATTTGGACCTTAGACAAACAGCCAAGAAGCAAAGCAATTGCAAAATGAAAGATAATTACGATAAAATATATGTGAATTTTTGTACTGATTTCCAGTTTTCTCCAGTATGCAATTACTCTTCGCAGTCCAAGAAGCAGCTACCCTTTTCTCAGAATATGGTTTCCAGTTTTAATGGAATATGAAAAAGTTGGCATGTGTATACTATATCCCTCAGATTCTATATATGGTGCCTAAGGGGTCCTTTTACAAAGCTTTGGCAAATGGGTGCCTGCGCTGGCATCGGTGCGTGTTTTTGATGTGTGCTGAGGCCCCCTTTTACGCAGTGGGTAAAAGGCAAGTCTTTGTTTTTTCAAGAAATGGCAGTGTGGCAAGTGAAGCACTTGCTGCGTGGCCACTTTGGAGCAAAGCACTTACCATCACCCTTTGAGGTGGCAGTAAGGGTTCCCACGCTAACCTGGTGGTAACGAAAATTGAAATATTTTTACAGCACCAGAAAAGGCGCATGCTGGAGGGGGGTACTACCACTGGGTTACGGTATTTCCCTTTTAGGAAGCGGTAAACCCAAGTTGGGCTTACCGCCGATTCTTAAAAGGGCCCCTAAAGTTGTGCACACAAATTTGGCAATGTGGCCAAATTGTGCCTGGTACTTAATTGGTTAACAATTCAATCGGCACCAATAATTGGCCACTATGCAATTATCACCACTAATTAGAATATATGAGTGCAACTTTCTAAGCATATTCTGTAAAGTGGTAGGCATAAATTCTAACACGCAAATCTGAAAAGGGGCACAGCTATAGGAGCATGGGCAGGTTGTGGGCATTCCTAAAAATTACACACACTGTTACAGAATATGCCTGACCCACGCCTAAGTTAGGCGCGAGCATTTATACGAGGTTTTAGTTGGCAAAAATGGTTGCGCCTAAATTTTAGTCATGGGAACCGGTGCTATGCAGGTTCTGATTCAAACAGAGAGGAATTATATTATATTAAATGTTGTGTATGAATATATGTGATGCACTTCAGAATGTAAGATCCATTTGTTCTTTCCTATATTTTATGGCGCTCCTATTTAAAAATTTTTAGTTTAATTAATTTATGTCATTATTGTAAATGAATAAACGATAAACAACAATAAACGATACAGCAATGTTGCAATGTTTACAAAGTTTCCAGTGGATGCGATGTTCCACCTTATTGGGCCTTTCTGTATAGAAATTTTCCGCCATCAGAACTTCACAGCCAGCTAGAAGATGAATAGGGAGAGGCAGCCAGAAAATTCTCATTTCATGTCATTTCCTTTGTCATATATGGGAATTTTAATTTTATTCATTTTCATCTGGCTATTTTGTCATTCGATGGAAACAGTGCACACTATCTGGAAAGAGGGTGAACTATTTCAGAAAGAGGGCACATCCTTTTCCCAATAGGGAGTGTATGCATGCACAAGTTTGCACATGTGCGAACTAGTCTGGAAAGCGTTTCCCCTCTTTCTGAAATAGTATGGCCTTTTTCCACGTGGTGCCCTCTATTGCCAAAAAGTGCATACTATTATTGACAATCACGAAACAGGCAATATTCAAATTGTGGCAGTCTTCATTTATTTAAACTGTTATTGATACAGGCAGAATTAGGCCCCGATATTCAGCTTGGCCATGTCCGGACACCAGTATTGAAAATCCAGAGCCGTGTGGGCGTGTGCTGGCTACTGGATCTTATACGAGTTCTGGTTGATAATCAACTGGGAGCTGTATAAGACACTTATGTGGGCCCTGGCTGATTATTGGTTGGGACCTACATAAGGGGAAATAGGTCCCCCCAAGCCCCTCATTCCAAAACCCCTCACTTCCTTCCCACCGAAAAGAACTAGATCCCAAACAAGACCTCCTCACCCTGGTAGTCTAGAGGCCCAGTGGGTAGGAATGATACCAACTTGCTCCTGCCTATCATGGCTCTGCCCTCCAAAAGGTGACCATGACCTCTAGTGGCAAGCTTATGATACTATCATATCATATAAGGCTGCTGCTGGAGGTTGTGATAGCCATTTTGAAACAGGAGCTACAATGGACTGGAGTGAGTGGGCATCATTCCTGCCCATTGGAACCCTAGACCGCCAGGGATCTTAAAGGTAAGCTGGGGGGGAAGCCTACAGATGGTGAAGGGGTGTCTTGTTGGGTGATCTAGTTCTCTTTGGGGGGGAAGGAGGAAAAAGGAATCAGAATCATAGGGAGGACTAGAGAACCTTCATGCTGTACCTGGAAGTTTTCTGATCAATGGATAACTTACAAGGCAAAGATAGGACTGCAGTACTATTGCTCAGTTAGCTAGCCGGACACCAGCAGTAAATATCAATCAGTGTCCGGATATGTTCTACTCCACCTAGACTCTGCTGCTTTAATACCCCTCTCAAGCCCGTATTAAGATGGCCAGTTACTGCCGATATTCAGCAGCACTACGTGGTTTAATCACCAGGAGGATTTAAACACTCTGAATAATGACCCCAAAATGTCATGTTTTTTTCCTGCTCATTTTCATTTGGGAATGAGATGCAATGGCATAGGATATGTGACATTTCCTATGTCAATGCAAATGACAGCCCATCCCTAGAGATGAGTAACCATTTCCAGCTCTTACAAAATTCACAGATGTTTGTTGTCCTAGGTTTCTTTGTTTGTTTTTTTTTATTGTTTTTGTTTTGTTTTTTAATACTTCCTGTGAGCCATCTTATCTATAATCCGCTGTCCTGGGCTGCAACTATCAATTGCTTATCCTTAGGTTTCAGTTTACTTCTCCTTAACGTTCTTGTGTCCGGTTTTGATTATCAAATGGTTCGTTGGAGTAACACTTTGTATTTCCCTAATTATTTTGAAACGTTTAGCTCTACTTTTGGAAATTCTGTTGCTTTCTTCCCTATGTGTAATGGTGGATTCACACTGCTTCCTTCTACTTGTCAGTATGCTTGTCCAAGTTTAATAATGGAGATTAATTTTGGACTTTTGCGTTCATATTTCAACATCTTTTGCTTATTTGATCTCATGATGCTGTTAAGTAAGACTTGGAGGCCTGTGCTAGCAAATTATAGGCATAAATATATTTCTATGAGGCCCATTCCTCCTTTGGCTCAGGGAATACACTGAATCTTATAAATTACCTTGTGGGCACAGGGGAGTTATCTTGTTCATGCATCTTGGGGTCCATTTACAAGGCGCACTAGCGTTTTTAGCGTGCGCTAAAAATAAGCATAGGCTAAACATTAGAGACGCCCATATATTTCTATGGGCATCTCTAGCATTTAGTATGTGTGCACTAAAATCGCTAGCGTGCCTTTGTAAAAGACCCACCCCCTAGTCTGTGGTGGTCTTTAATAGGCCGGTCTACAATTCCAGAACTGTTAGTCCACTTAAAGGTATTAAATATAAATAACACTAAAGAAAGGAAAGGAAAAATAAAGTGATACCTTTTCTGTTCAACTAATGATATATTTTCTGACAAGCATTCAAAAGTAGAACCTTCTTGTTCAGGTCAAATATGAACAGAAGATAACAATGTCAGAATATATATAAGAGAAACATGAAAAGCATTTCAGTTTCCAGTTACAGACCTGAGGGTAAGGTAGGGGTGGAGGGGGAGCTGTGAGAAACAGGGAGAGATGAATGGTGGATGGGTAATCAGGAGGTGACAAACCAGTATAATTTTATGGTTTTGTAATGTGATAAGAAACCAGATCTTTGTTAAGTCCTGTCAGGTGGGTGTCAAAATATTTCATCTTAACTTCAAAGGTCTTACATTCCTGGATTATTTTAAAGTTAATTCTTAGTATTCTGACCATAAAATCATGGATGCAGTGCCCAGGTTCTGAAAAATGCTCACCCACAGAGCTCACCTTTGCAATTTTTTAGGTGTTTGATGTGGTGCCTGTGTGAGTTGATTCTAGCTCCATCTTCCCAATATAGCACCTTTCTTCACATTTTCTGCACTGAATAATATATACAACATATGAGGAAGATCATGAGTAGGATCCCTTTATGCTGAATGTTTTTCCAGTGTGGATAACTCTGGGGTCCTGTGATATATGCTGGCACAATTTACAGT
Source organism: Microcaecilia unicolor (assembly GCF_901765095.1). Taxonomy (NCBI): domain Eukaryota; kingdom Metazoa; phylum Chordata; class Amphibia; order Gymnophiona; family Siphonopidae; genus Microcaecilia; species Microcaecilia unicolor. The sequence goes on from NC_044032.1 coordinate 599,575,761, forward strand.
TTGTTATATAGCAAGGACTAGTGCCCTTCTCGAGCTGCTGTTGGGAGTTTGTTTTTTACAGATTTTGCTTCAGATTAGATGGTTGTCAGAAGGCCGACATTAGTGGAGTTAGGAATATCTGACTGCAACAGATGAATCCAAAAACTGGTGGGTTGTGTCCATCTACCAGCAGGTGGAGATAGAGATAACGAATTTAAGGCAATGATACGAGACGGCTAACTCCTCCTTCAATCAGTATATCTCTGTCTCCAGCAGGTGGTAGATGGCTTCTCAGCAGCTCCTGGATTCTCTTCTGTGGCAACTCCTTGGCCTTTATTGTCCACTTGAGATTGGGGGTGTTTGGCCAATGGAACCAGCTTTGGGGACTCTGAGTTCTTGCCTCAACCCATGGTCCCCTGCCTCCCAGGTTGTTTGGGCTGAACTGGGCTGTAACCTTCCTCACCACAATAAAAAAAAAAATGCAGTTCTGCTCTGTTGAAAAAAAAATGCACAGACGACAAGCATAGAGAACAGACACCAGGGAGGTTTCTCTTTGTCAGGTGCTGCCCTGAACCTAATGTACCAGTTTGACTGTGAGTTCTTTCCTGGGAGGTTCCTGCTTCTTTTGGTGAGTTCCCTGCATTTGCCTTTTGGTGCCAACAGTAGTGTAGGGTGTGATGGCAGCAGAATCTACCAAGCATTGTTCCCGCTGCAGTAAATGGTGTTCCGCTGTGGGCATATGTGTGGTAGGGTATTTGGAGGCTTTGGCAGGAACCGGTGCTTCTCTATCCCCCGAGTGGTCAGTTTCCCGTTCAGAAGCGATGGGGGTGCTTGCCATTTTACAAGCATGGGGGATGCTCATCATCTCAGCTGATGGCGGCTTCTGACTCTTCGTGGCCTGGTGTGGATTTTCATGATCCTACTGCAGGGGGAGTCTGCTCTGCATTTAGACCTTCTCCTGGGCTTCCTGGTGATTTTTTCTCCCCAGAGTTTGTACTACTACTACTACACCAAGCCTATTTGTTAAAGTGGTCTTTGCCTCAGCAGTTTTTTTCCTGTGATCCCTTCCCCCCCTTCCAGATTTGGGCTTGGGCTGCCTGCCTGCCATGGAGGATCCAGTTCAGAAACAAAGGTGCCTGGGCGCAGTGTCAGAGGTGGGGTTGTTAGACCCTCTCTCTGTGCCCCATTCGATTGCTACTTTTTCTGAGGATTCTTTATGCCCTTCTTGTCTAGACGAGATGGAAGAGGGCGAGTTGTGCCAGGAGGAATCTGACGTTCCCTCTGCAGTGCACCTGTTTCATAGGGATGAGCTGCCTTTGCTCACCTCTATCTGGTAGTGATGGATCACACATAAAAGTTTGTCCTCCCTAAGGTGGATACCTTGGTAGCGGCGGTTACTAAGCAGACCACTCTCCCGGTGACTCGCTTCTACGATGAGTGGACCAATATCACTTCAGACCAGTGGGTCTTAGATATCATCAGAGACGGTAACAAGCTCAAATTCTCCTCGCCCGTAGGCAAGGTGTTCCTGGAGTCCCATTGCGCCACAGCTTCCAAACGAGCAGCGGTCAATGCCACGTTGCATTCGCTCGTGGACCTGGGGGGTGGTGGTGCCCATGCTTTCCTCTGAGATCTGCTCAGGTTGCTATTCGATTTACTTCATAGTTCCTCGCAAAGGGGGCTCCTTCCGGCCCATTCTCTATCTTCGGAGGATGACCCAGTATCTCATGGTCCAGCATTTCTGCATGGAGACCCTATGGTCTGTAGTAGCTGCGGTGCAGCCAGGGGAGTTTCTGACTGCCCTGGACCTCAAGGCGGTGTACTTGCATATCCCTATTGGGCATCCACATCAGCGGTTCCTCTGTTTTGCCATTCTGAGGTCCAGAAAACAAAAAGAAGGACCAAGAGACTTCAAAATCGGGACACAATTCCTTTAATGATATGACTTGAGAAACAATCTTCCAATAGTGACCTGACATGGGCCGTGTTTCGGTGCACAGCGCCTGCGTCAGGGGTCATATATTATGTGACATCTAATGGATTCAGTGTGCAGCAATGGAACTTATTCCCATGCACATTACTGAGTTGTTTCTCAGTGCATTCAGAGCTAAGATTTATATGCATGTGAGTAGTGGAATTGTTGGTTGATTAATGGCTTAGATTTTATTCCATTATGTTAATGCACTCTTCTATATCAGTTTTAGTCTCCTTTAACATTCTTTATCGATCTTTTCTCTAAGTGGTTTCTGTGTGATTTTCACTTCTCTACTCCTATGTCAATGAAGGGACTTGGATTATGCAGCAGACTTTCTATTTCAGAGGATAGATTTAGACAGAAGGAAATAAAATAGCAATACTTTGGTTATCAGATCTAGATCAGTTCTGTGGAAGAAAACTTAGGCATATGATAGGCATCTTTATCCTTGTGAAAGATTAGATGGTGGTGGATGGTTCCCCCATGATGCTGAGGTAAAAGATCTGAAAAAGGCCATCATAAAAACTGAATTGAATATAAGTTGTATGTAGCTAAAGGCTGAAATTATGAACATATTAACACAGTAAATAACAGATAAATTTTCTAAGCATGAAATTTTAATACCCAGTCAGATACGCCAAACACAGCGAAGGTGACAAAAAGTTGAAGCTAGACAATGTTAAAAGTATATAAGAAATTTATTAAAACATCCAATGACTCAACACAAGTAATGTTTCGGCCACAATGGCCTGCCTCAGGAGTCTTCTGTAGGATGTTTCTGAACATGCTAGCTTTCCAAATATAGCAAAGAATAACAAAGAACACTTCTTTCTCATATCTGTGTGATTGCAAGGGTACCTATTCTTCTGTTTCCTTTGTTGATACCTAGCCAGAACCAGATTTCACTATATATTGGTCTAGTTTGCAAGCTAGATTGAATAAATTAAGCTATCTGCAGATAAAAAGCTATTATATATATAATTTAACCTTGTATAGCTGTCATTTGGATCTTTAGCAATCCTAAATATTTTACATTATGAGGATTAAAAACAATTTAGGATTAATCTGCTTAGATAAAGCAGTAAGAAAATATGCCCTCAGTCTTTGGTTCCCAAACCTGCCTTCAGGGACCTCCCAAGCAGCTGGTTTCCATATCCATAATGCCTTCATCATTTGAAAATGTATCATGCATATTTATTGTGATTATAATGAAAATGAGATATCTGATAATCCTGGAGGAATGGATGTGGGAACCATTGCCCTAGGCACAAATGAAGCCTTAAAAATTGAGCTTAGTTCTGAAATTTTCATCTGATGAATCAAACCAAGGTTGACTATTATGAAACGCAGACTCAGACCCTGGAAGAGAAGATAATGAAAACATTTTATTGGACTTACTAAGGATGTTTGTGGCAGGTTTGCAAACCATGCTCTCCTGGGAACAATTAAAAGCTATTATTATTATGATGATGTATTGTACCTTATATAGGGAGTATGTACTATAATCCTCACTAAAACCAGTTTCTCTGATTTCTATGTACTTTTACCATTTTTAGCATCGATATATATATTGTGCTAATGATAAGCAGAATGCATATGTGCCCGAAAGGCTAAATCAAAGTAAGTTTGGTCCTTTATTATATTCACGCCAGCAATTTATATCAAGCATGGATGTTGTTCAAAAATAGCATCCTGGAAGTGCAGACCACATATATTCCACATATTAAAAAAGTCAGAAGAAAGGCAAAACAAGAATCAGCATGGTTAAAAAGAGGTGAAAGAGGCTATTAGAGCTAAAAGAACATCCTTCAGAAAATGGAAGATCAATTCGACTGAAGATAATAGGAGATGGCATAAGGGATGGCAAGTCAAATGCAGGTCCTGATAAGGAACAAAATGAGAGACTTTGAAAAGAAGATTGCTCAGAGGCAAAAATACATAAGAACTTTCTTAGGTATATTAGAAGCCAGAAGCCAGTAAAAGAATTAGTTGTACCACTAGATGACCAAGGCATAAAAGGGGTTCTCAGGGATGACAAGGCCATAGCAGAGAGACCAAATGATTTCTTTGATTTGGTTTTCACTGAAAAAGATGTGGAAGAGATACCCATTCCAGAAATGTTATTTCAAGGTGATGAGTTGGAGGAACTAAAACAAACTTCTGTAAACCTGGAAGATGGAATGGGGCAATTTGGCAAAATAAAGAGTAGCAAATCACTTGTACATAAGTACATATACATAAGTAATGCCATACTGGGAAAAGACCAAAGGTCCATCGAGCCCAGCATCCTGTCCACGACAGCGGCCAATCCAGGCCAAGGGCACCTGGCAAGCTTCCCAAACGTACAAACATTCCTGGAATTGTGGATTTTTCCCAAGTCCATTTAGTAGCGGTTTATGGAAACCGTCCAATCCCTTTTTAAACTCTGCTAAGCTAACCGCCTTCACCACTTTCTCTGGCAACGAATTCCAGAGTTTAATTATATGTTGGGTTAAGAAAAATTTTCTCCGATTTGTTTTAAATTTACTACACTGTAGTTTTATCGCATGCCCCCTAGTCCTAGTATTTTTGGAAAGTGTGAACAGACGCTTCACATCCACCTGTTCCACTCCACTCATTATTTTATATACCTCTATCATGTCTCCCCTCAGCCATCTCTTCTCCAAGCTGAATAGGCCTAGCCTCCTTAATCTTTCTTCATAGGGAAGTCGTCCCATCCCCGCTATCATTTTAGTCGGCCTTCGCTGCACCTTTTCCAATTCTACTATATCTTTCTTGAGATGCGGCGACCAGAATTGAACACAATACTCAAGGTGCGGTCGCACCATGGAGCAATACAACGGCATTATAACATCCTCACACCTGTTTTCCATACCTTTCCTAATAATACCCAACATTCTATTCACTTTCCTAGCCGTAGCAGCACACTGAGCAGAAGGTTTCAGTGTATTATCGACGACGACACCCAGATCCCTTTCTTGGTCCGTAACTCCTAACGTTGACCCTTGCATGACGTAGCTATAATTCGGGTTCTTTTTTCCCATATGCATCACCTTGCACTTGCTCACATTAAACGTCATCTGCCATTTAGCCGCCCAGTCTCCCAGTCTCGTAAGGTCCTCTTGTAATTTTTCACAATCCTGTCGCGATTTAACAACTTTGAATAACTTTGTGTCATCAGCAAATTTAATTACCTCGCTAGTTACTCCCATCTCTAAATCATTTATAAATATATTAAAAAGCAGCGGTCCTAGCACAGACCCCTGAGGAACCCCACTAACTACCCTTCTCCATTGAGAATACTGCCCATTTAACCCCACTCTCTGTTTCCTATCCTTCAACCAGTTTTTAATCCACAATAGGACATTTCCTCCTATCCCATGACCCTCCAATTTCCTCTGTAGCCTTTCATGAGGTACCTTGTCAAACGCCTTTTGAAAATCCAGATACACAATATCAACCAGTTCCCCTTTGTCCACATGTTTGAAGAATTGAAGTAAATTGGTCAGGCAAGATTTCCCCACACAAAAGCCATGCTGACTTGGTCTCAGTAATCCATGTCCTCGGATGTGCTCTTTAATTTTGTTTTTAATAATAGCCTCTACCATTTTCCCCGGCACCGACGTCAGACTCATCGGTCTATAATTTCCCGGATCTCCCCTGGAGCCTTTTTAAAAAATCGGCGTTACATTGGCCACCCTCCAATCTTCCGGTACCACGCTCGATTTTAAGGATAAGTTGCATATCACTAGCAGTAGCTCCGCAAGCTCATTTTTCAGTTCTATCAGTACTCTAGGATGAATACCATACGGCCCAGGAGATTTGCTACTCTTCAGTTTGCTGAACTGCCCCATTACGTCCTCCAGGTTTACCGTGAAGTCAGTAAGTTTCTCAGACTCGTCCGCTTGAAATACCATTTCCGACACCGGTATCCCACCCAAATCTTCCTTGGTGAAGACCGAAGCAAAGAATTCATTCAGTCTCTCCACTACGTCTTTGTCTTCCTTGATCGCCCCTTTTACCCCTTGGTCATCCAGCGGCCCAACCGATTCTTTTGCCGGCTTCCTGCTTTTAATATACCGAAAAAATTTTTACTATGTTTTTTTGCCTCTAATGCTATCTTTTCTTCGTAATCCCTCTTGGCCCTCTTGGATGGTTTACATCCCAGAGAACTGATAGAACTAAAAAATAAAGTTGGTATTATTAGTAATATGTAATTCATCTTTAAAATCAAGTGTGGTACCAGAAAGCTGGAGGGTGGCCAATGTAACACCAAATTTTTTAAAAGAGTTCCAGAGGTGACCCGAGAAATTATAGATCGGTGAGCCTGACGTTGGTGCTAGGCAAAATGGTAGAGACTATTATAAAGAACAAAATTACTGAGCAAATACATAGGCATGGATTAATGGCACAAAGCCAGCATGGATTTAGCCAAATGAAATTGTGCCTCATCATTCTGCTACATCATTTGAAGGGGTGAATAAACATGTGGATAAAGGTGAGCCACTTGATATTATATGTTTGGATTTTCAGAAGAAATTTGACAAACTATCTCGTGAATGATTCCTGAGGAAATTAGAAAGTCAGGGGATAGGAAGCAGTGCTCTGTTGTGGATTAAGAACTGGTTAAAAGATAGAAAACAGAGAGTAGGGTTCAATGGTCAGTATTCTCAATGGAGAAGGGTAAATAGTGTTCAGCAGGGGACTCTGCTGGGACTGCAGCTTTAAAAATATTTATAAATGATCTGATAATGAGAATAATGAGTGCAATGATTAAATTTCCAATGACACAAAGAGGCGTATTTTCAAATCCCTTAGATTTACAAAGTTACGTGGAGGGGCATTTTCAATGTGACATCTAAATCTAACATTGGACATTTTCAGAAAACATCCAAAAGTCAAGTAGTGAAACATCTATCTTTTTTCTTTGAAAATGGCCATTTCCTACATATTGTTGTGATTAGTACAACTACATTTTTGGACCAATTTCCAAAAAAACCCGAACATCCCAGTGAAAAGCGCACAATATCAAGCCATTGGGATGTAGGAGAAGCCAGCTTTCCTAGTAGACTGGCCAAAGGCATCCCATCAGAGAGTGGGGCACCCTAGGGGGCACTGCAGTGGACTACACATAAAAGGTCCTAGGTAGACATCTCACCATTACCCCCTTATATTGTGTGATGAGCCCTTCAAACCCCATGGAAAGCCTACTGTATCTTCTCTTAACTCCTTTCCTATTCAATTTTCTCTCATTATCCTCCCATTTAGCATATCCCCCTTGCTCTCCCATCTTTTTATCATATATATCCCCTTTACCCCGTTTCCATCCAGTGTTCCCTTTTTCTTTCTTCTATCCTTCCATCCAGCATCTCCCCTTTTTCTCTCCCCACCCTTCCATCCAGTGTTTCCTCTCTACCATTTCCCATCCAGTGTCCCCTTTTTCTCTCCTTATCCTTTCATTTAATGTGACCCTCCTCTCTGCCCCCATCCTTCCATTTAGTGTGTCTCCCTCTATCCCCATCCTTCTGTCATTGTTGATCATATGTTGAAACCCTCTGCTCAGTGTGCAATGGCAGCTAAGAAAGCAAATAGAGAATATTATAATGTATTTGCATTGTTCCTTGGTGTGACTAAACCTCGAATATTGTGTGCAATTTTGGTCACCGTATCTCAAAAAAGATATAGCGGAATTCGAAAAGGTACTGACAAGGGCAACCAAAATTATAAAGGAGATGGGATGACTTCCCTATGAGGAAAGCTAAAAAGGCTAGTGCTCATCAGCTTGGAGGAGATGGCTGCGGAGAGAAATGATAGAGGTCTATAAAATACAGAGTGGAATAGAACAGGTAGACATAAATGACTAGAGGGCACACAATGAAGCTAAGTAGGAAATATAAAACAAATTGGAGAAAATATTTCTTCACTCTGTGTAATTAAACTCTGGAATGCAGTACCAGAGAATGTGGTAAAAGTGGTTAGCATAGTAGGGATTAAAAAAAGGTTGGACAAATAAGCCATTATTAAGTTGGACTTGGAGGGTGGCTGTGCATCGAGTTGTAGAGGCGGCGTTCCTCAGTATTGCTTACCTGATGGGGAAACAGAAGGGTTGAGTGTCGAAAAAGCCCTGCCCTTAGCTGGCCCAATTGATTATTTTGTCCGCAATGGTGGAGATTCGAGAGGTCCAGAACAGAGCCTGTTGGAGCTGGGACTGGAGCCGGAGGTGGAAGTGAATGTAAAAGAACCAGTACCCTTCCAGTCCTCATTATGCAGTTCACCAGACTAGAGGAAACTCTGGTAAAGGTGGAGGAAGGAGTGTTGCTAAAGCAGAGTACAGCTTCAGCTGAGGCCCCCATGGAAGAACAGACAGCTGTAGGAGGGGCAGGCTTCCCTCAGAGAGAAGGAACCTCTCTATCAGTGCTCTCTGATGGTGGAAATAAAGCTGAGGTAGGAGGTATATTGGGCAATGTTGTACACAAGTCACCAATTATGTCTTTAGATTCAGTATGGTACACTATTTCAGACCTTGCTAAGACTCTGCTTCTGAGTCTCTTTTGGTACAGATTAAGTCAGTGGAACAAAAGCTTTATTTTCAAGACAGAGAGAGAGACATTACTACTTTGAAATTAAGAACTGAAAAAAATGGAAACTTTCAATCAAACTATTGCTCAAATTCAATCTATATAAACTATGTTGATTAAGGATCTTTCAGCTGTTCATTTTAAGCTTGAGATTATGGAGAATTCTACCAGAAGTGTGCACGTCAGAATATTATATTTTCCCTGTAATTCTAAACTTTCGTCTAGAGACCTACTTAAAAACTATATAATGGAAGTTTTGCAAGTTCATTTGGATTTTCTCTCATCAATCAAGTAGGTCTATTATATTCCTACGTATAGTGAAAATTTTCTCTCTTTTTTATTTTTCCTTTTGTAGTTTCTCCCATATGTTATTGAGTGCTTTTTATGGTGGACTTGAGCTCTGAAAAAAATTACCTCTAATTTTTTTTTGCTTTAAAACAATTTTAAGTCTTCTTTTTTTAACTTTGAATTCAGTATTACTATACAAGTATTATTGCTTGGTCTTTGTATTTGAATAAATTAAAAAATTAAATAAAATAATATGGACTTTGGAAAATCCACTACTTATTCCTGGGATAAGCACCATAAAATCTGTTTTACTCGTTTGGGATCTTGCCAGGTACTTGTGACCTAAATTGGCCAGTGTTGGAAACAGGATACTAGGTTTGATGGACCTTCCATTTGTCCTAGTATGGCAATGCTTATGATGTTATGCTCTTATTAGTACTACATTTAACCTATGCTACCCAGCCCAAAAGAGCCAGGGGGAGGACCCCTTGTGAGACACATCTCTTCCAACAAATTCTACCTAATTCCCAGGAATGGCAAGGTGACAGAAGGAGAGCAGCCTATCTGCATCTTGTTACTTAAACAGTTATTTTCAAAATGGCAGCTTTTCTGCCCCACACTTTGAACTAACCACTGATGAATATGGACTGCTTTCCTGCTCTTGCACCTCATTTGCCAATGAAGAAGAGGGCTATGTTGGAGGAAGTTTTGTTTGAGGGAAGGGAAAAAAGTAATGATGGATGAAATTAGGGATAGTGCCTGGTAGGAAGTGTGCAATGGACACTCCCTTCCCACTGCCCCTTATTTAAGTGGTAGCAAACTAATGACGGGCACACTATCAGTTAAGAGAAGGCAGTGTTGAAGCCTTTTCTCCTGGGAACTGCCTTCTCTTATTCCCTATGAGGTAGACTTTATCTCCTGAAAGACATCGCTGCTCCCTCACCCTCTTGTACACAGAACAGATGAGGTAGAAAAAAAGTGAGAGCAGTCTTGTTGTCAGTTCACTTTGAAATAGTGGTCTTGGTGCCTTGCACTGAACCATACATTGTCACCAGGGGCACAGCTACCACTGAGTGAGCCCAGCAAAATGCCCAAGACCGCTCAATGGTAGGGGCCACCTGCAGCTGAACCCTCCCTCCCTTTCTCTTTTCTTCACTCCCTGAGCCTAGGTACAGGTCTCTACAGCTCCCCCATCCCCCCCCCTTCCTCCACATGCTGAGGTTGCTTATGGCAGACATAGCACTGAAGTCTTTCCTCTCCTGTGTCTTGCCTCTCTGATGCAACTTCCTGTGGGCAAGATGCAGCTCTGCAGACCCGAGAGATAGTTTACTTTCAGCGCTGTGTCTGGTGCAGAACTAGCAGTAGGGGAGTTGTAGAGATGCTGGACCCAGGTGTGGGGGACAAGAGGAGAGGAAAAAGACAGACTGAAAAAAATCCTGAAGCAAAGGGGAAGGGCAAGCAGAAGGAAAAGAAAAACAGAGAGACCTAGACCAAAGGGAAGAGGGAAGAGAGGGAGAGATGCTGGAATGAGGGGGTGAAGAGGGGAGAGAGAGAGACAGACTTAAGAAAGGGGAGAGACCCTGAACCAAGGAGGCAAGAGGAAGGGAGAGAGAGATGCCAAACAATAAAGGGGGAGGGGGGAGAGAGAGCAAGAGAGAAAGTCCTGGAATAAAGGTGGAGGGGAGGGGGAAGGATGCTGGACATGGAGGGGGAGTGAGCAGAGGGAAGAGAGAGAGAGAGAGACCTGGACCAAAGGAGAAGGGGAAGAGAGGGGGCAGAGGCTGAACTAGGGGGGTGCAGAGAGAGAGAGAGAGACTGTGGACCAAGGAGGGAGGGATATAAGTAGGCTGGACCAAGGAGGGAGGGATATAAGTAGGCTGGACCACAGAGGGGGATCAGGGGTTAGAGTGGGGATGCAGGAGGAAGAGAAGAGAATCTGGCCATGGGGAGGGATGATGATACAGAAGAGATTATGGGTGTAGAAGGAGCGTAGGGGCAAAGACACATAGGGGCAATGCTAGACACAAGGGGAGGGATAGGGACACAGGAGGATGCTGGACAGAATAAGATAAGGACACAGAGGAAAGATGCTGAATTTGAAGGGAGGATGGAAACACCGAGAAGGTAGATACTGAACATAGGGGGAAGATAGGGATAGGGGCACAGAGGGGAGACACTAGACATGACAGATAGGGATGCAGAGAACAGGTGGATGTTAGACAGAGAGAGAAATGTCAAAAGGAGAGGAAACCTTGGGACAAGAGTTAAGAAAAACAGAGAAAATCAGAAAAGAGGCAGTGGGACCAAAGCAATGCTCAGATGACAGAGAGATGATTTTTAATTCTGAAATTATTCATTGTAATATGTCAGTTCTGAGAAATATGCATCTCTGATATCTTGCAAGTTCGGTTTCTGTTTATTTTACTGTGACATGTTTTCTATGTAGGCCTTGAATGTGTTTGCTTTTTGCAGGATTTGTTTACTGGAGCTTGAAAAGGTGTCTCATCTTGCTCCTCCCCCACCCAGTCCCCTCCACCTTGGGAGAGATGAGATGACATGATAGGGGGGGGCTCATCAGTTTTTCCGCCCAGGGCCCATCCAGTCCTAGCTGATTGTCACTGTCATCGTCAGGGGTGTAGTTAAATTTCACACACTATCAAAGCATATAAAATGTAACTGCAACACTTATATCTGTCTACTTGAAAAATGTGGCTTGAATAACCTCCCTTAATAAAATAATGCTCAAGATTTTGACCTTGGTAAAAAAAGGAGTGGGGTTAGATTGTTACAGTGAAAATATGACTCATGAGCAGTGATTGCATTTTCATATCATCATACATAACTTCTGCTAGTTACCTTGAATCTATTTCTGAATGCCACTTGCATTTTCGAAGAATCCTGCCTGCAAGCACCATGGATATTTCCAAAATTTCTGTCCTCCATGTTTTGCATATACAGGCTCATAACTTTTTAATGCACCTGCATATACGTAAAAAAAAAACCCAAAACACATCTATGCCCTATGGGCACAGCCTTAGTAAATAGTACTATATCTTGCAGAAGGAGTAAATGTTTAGCATGCACACTACATGTAATGCAGGATTAGTACAGAGACCCAGTAATTGCTTAACTATTTAAAAACCCCATCCAGGGCCAGCTTAACCAATGCACAGACCAGGCAGTTGCCTTGGGTGGCAGCAAAAAGCAACTTCAGGCAAAGCAAAATAGTAAGGCCTGACAACCTCACTAACCCCAAGAGCCATCAGCACACACAGAATAAGATAAGGACACAGAGGAATTTGAAGGGAGGATAGAAACACTGAGAAGGTAGATACTGAACATAGGGGGAAGATAGGGACAGGGGCACAGAGGGGAGACACTAGACGTGACAGATAGGGATACAGAGAACAGGTGGATGTTGGACATAGAGAGAAATCTGTAAGGAAGGCGGGCAATTTTCAAATAGCCTGTTCACCTGGTAAATGGCTTTTTGGAAATTGCTGTCATTTTATGTATGGGTCAAGATAGCAGGGGCTAGTTTCATGTTTAAAAGTATGATGTCCATTATGTATTTTTATAGGACCTTTCCGGGAGCCATGGTGTTGGAACAATCATGATTTTTGAGTTTAATTATCAGAATTTCAGGAGGGAAGGAATGGAGCATGAAAGTTAGATGGGGAAGAAGAGGGCAAGGCAGAAATTTGCCTAGGGCCACCGATACACTTGCAGCAGCACTAGATCTGTCTGCTAGAAGAATGCTCTGACAACCGAGCCAGTGTTTAAGGAGGGGGTTTTCTTGGAATATGGGAACCCTTGGAGAATGAATCTGATAGCAGAGATGCCAAGTTTAGTACTATTTGGGACTCTGCCAGGTACTTGTGACTTGGACTGGCCACTATTGGAAGCAGAATACTGGGCTAGAATGATTGACTAGACGGACCATTGGTCTGACCCAGTATAGCTATTCTTATGGTTCCAGGCTAGAGATTTTTTGGCAAGTCCTGGTTTTCAACCTCCCAAAGCAGTGTGGGATTTGAAATGCCTGATCCTGGCATTAAAATTTGTGCTGCGAGTTTCCATAGTGCCCCAAGATGTGGCAGTCGGAAATCTAGGACTCCCAAAACCTCTAACCTGGACATGGATAACTTGGCATCTCTGTGATAGTCCTTCTTCCTATCAAACTGAAAAATGCCTCCTTTAAGGAAGACTTGTTCCCCTCCCCCCCCCCCCCCCCCCCCCCAAATCTCTCTGTACCACATCATTCTGCGTAGTGATTTGGATTTTAAATGAGAAACAGCCAGTCAGCCTCACTGCTGTGAGTTGCATGGCATGATTTTCTTTTGCTTTCCAAAATGCACTTCCCACTGAGCAGTTGCTCAAATGAGTCCACATCCCCCATCTCCTCACCCCACTGGGCCTCCATTTTCCTGCTCAGTAAATGTGTGGGTGTAGGTGCAATAATGAGCTCGGGTTGTATTAGATGAGAAAACTTGAAAAGTTTGATTTCTTTTTAACCCCCCGTATCTGAGATCTACCTTTGTGTGCCGGTGAACAGGAATACATTAATCTAAAATGCCAGCAACTGCAGCTAGGAAAGGAAGAAACAGGAATCAAATGAGTTTTACATGGAAATGAGCCCCAGGAAGTAAATGATAGAAAGCCAATTAGCATTATTATTAGATCCTTCAACAAAACCATAATTTTGCAAGGAAGAAATGACAGAATGTAGTTTTCTTTCTTTCTTTTTTTTCCCCACTTCCATAAATATGAAAATAGTAGCCTTGCCTTGGGGAAGAATTTATTGCAGCCACTCAGTGATTTGTTTTTTTTTGGCTTAGTAATACAAAGCCCTTTATCCAGTTCACTACCATTCCCAATTTATAAAATGTACCCAGACTTAACAGTAAGACAAGACCTTGCTTCAGATTCTAGTAATAAATAGAATTGATTATTGTAATTCCTTTTAGCTTTTATATTGAGACATATTCACCTTTTTCGAAACACTGCAGTAAATCTTCTGTACAATGCAAAATGATCCAGCCATGTTTCCTTCCTCCCCCACTCCTTCTGGTTACGCAGAAATGGCTGCCCATAACTAGCAGGAATAATTTTAAAATATTAACATTAGTCCATTGGGCCTTCTATAGGGATCTGCCTCTCTACATTAACTCATTGACTATCCCTTGATGCTGTCCTCATCCTTAGTTGCTTCTAAGCTGCATGTGTGCATGCCACCATATGTCCAACTGGCAGCACATAGAACAGGCCAGTCGTTTCACTCCACTGCTCCAGTTACCAAGTTATCCCCAGACTACTAGCTACCCAGCAGTTAATGAACCAGTGACCATTCAAGTCAATTGCCAGAAGGAGATTGTCTAGCACACACAGTGGTGTAGCCACAGGTGGGCTTAGGTGGGCCAGTGCCCACCCATTTATGGCTCAGGCCCACCCAACATGTTTAGTGGTAACTGGTGGGAATCCTAAGCTCTGCCAGCTGAAGATTTCCCCCTGATGGTAACGAAAACGCTATTCTCCACAACACCGGCACCTGCGCATGCTCAATTTTCAGTGCATTCCTGCTGTCAAGGTGGAAAGAAGTGTTTTCCCACCAGCTGGGGGGGGGGGGGGGGGGAGAGAACACTTGGTGCCCACCCAATTCTTGCCTAGGCCCACCCAAAATCTGTTGTCTGGCTACGCCCCTGGACACACAGTCTACGTAATGCTTGATGCTTGACCTTTGCCCTCTTCTAACCAGGAATGAGAGGAAGATGGTTGGACCTGGGCTGTTGGAATGCCAGGGACCTGGGAGCGTGTGCAGCGGTAGTTTGCGAGCTGCGCTACCTCCAAGATACAGGCTTGAAGACCTGGAGCTCTGAGCATATTTTCAGGAGAGGGGTGGGGGTGAGTGTCCCATGCCAGGTTTCAGTGGTGGGAAGGGGCTGATGCCTGGGCAGCTGTTAATGTTGTCAGCTTTCTGCCAATGCCACCATCCTCTCATTTTCTCTAGTCTGTGGTAAAGTGAAGTTCTGATGCCGAGTTCTGCCTAGAGAGACACAGGATTGGCAAAAACACAGAACTAAGATAAAAGCCCACCTTTTTGATGCTGCTTTTAACTCCTAACCCTTATTCAGTTGTTCAGAACCTTTATTTTATCATCCTCACTTTAATATTCCCTTATCTCTTGTTTATCCTGTTTGTCTGTCCTAATTAGATTGTAAGCTCTGTCGAGCAGGCATAGGCGTAGTTTGACTGTTTCATTTGGGGGGGCAAAGAATGGGCGGAGCATATTAGCATATCATTTGCATATATACATATGCAAATGAATATGCTAATGTGGAGGAAGGAATTGAAATTTACAGGCAAAATATCACAGATGCACATTTCAAAAAGCTGACACATTTCAATTAATAAATTATGAATAAAATACTTTTATCTACCTTTGTTGTCTGATCATTTAGTTTTTCTATTCGCTTTGGTCCCAGTGTCTTCTGTTTTATGCAGTGTCTTCTTTCCAGTAGGCTTCCCTCTGCTCCCCACCCTCCCAGTCCCATCCATCTCTTGCTCCTTCCCTCTGCTGTGCCTGACCTCTCCCAATCCCATCCATCTCCTGGTCCATCCCTCTGCTCCCCACCCCTTGCAGTCCCATCCATCTCTTGCTCCTTCCCTCTGCTCCCCACCCCTCGCAGTCCCATCCATCTCTTGCTCCTTCCTTCTGCTCCCCACCCCTCCCAGTCCCATCCATCTCTTGCTCCTTCCCTCTGCTCCCCACCCCTCCCAGTCCCATCCATCTTCTGTTCCTTCCCTCTGCTCACCATCCCTCCGTCCCATCCATCTTCTGCTCCTTCCCTCTGCTGTGCCTGACCTCTCCCAATCCCATCCATCTCCTGGTCCATCCCTCTGCTCCCCACCCCTCCCAGTACCATCCATCTTCCCTCTGCTCCCCACCCCCCGCGAGGTCCAAGATGGTGACTCCGTTTACCCCCTCTCTTCCTCCCTCCCTCCGGCGCAGGCAACAGTCTTCAGCTTTTTCAGCGTTCCTGGCAGCGGTAGCGATGTACACGCTGCCTTCGGTCTGCCCCGGAAGCCTTCTCTTCAAGTTCCTGTTCCCACCTATGCGGGAACAGGAACTTGAAGAGAAGGCTTCAGGGCAGAGCCGAAGGCAGCGTGTACAACGCTACCGCTGCCAGGAACGCTGGAAAAGACTGCTGCCTGCGGCGGAGGGAGGGAGGAAGAGAGAGGGGTAGACAGACACACTCCTCTCCGTCCGCTACTCCGCTTGGCTTCCCTGCCCTCTCTGTCTGCGTTTTTTTTTTTTAACTAATGGCGCGGCGGCGCCTCGTTGTCGTTTGGGGGGGCATTGCTCCCCCTCGCCCCCCCCCCAGTCTACGCCTATGCGAGCAGGGACTGTCTCTTCATGTTCAAGTGTACAGCGCTGTGTACGTCTAGTAGCGCTATAGAAATGATAAGTGAAGTAGTAGTAACTGCATGAGTTTGTTGGCTTCCCCACTTCCAGTTATGCATAGGTACAGGAAACTGTGAATATGTTACAGGCTCTCTCAGTTGTCTTGGTTAGATGAATGTTTTGTGAAGCAGCAGGGATGAGTTCATTCTGGTGCTGAGAGATGGAAGCAGAGGTAGAGGATGCAGTACAACTTCAACCCCCTACTTTTAGGGGGTTCCTTCTTATTTATAGGGTACAGGCATCAATTTTATGTTTCAATAATTTTTATTGATGATTCAAAAGATTTGTTAAACAATTTGTGAATTAACATTCAATTCCAATTAGCCAAACATATTCCACAATAGATAGATTCAACTCTTATCATCTGTTCTTTTATCATTTTATCCCCCTCTCCCCCCCCCCCCCCCCCCCCCCCCCCCCCCCCCCCAACAATTCGTTTCACTTAATAGCAAACTACCGGCTATACGGCCTTACTGCCTAAACTCTTTTAACCCTCCAGGTTCCCTGAGCCGGTATATAGTCACATACACCCCCTTCCCTCCCTCTTCCTCTTCCTCGATTCAATGGGAATCGTCCTGGGTTCCTTAGACCAGTCACATACTTTAATTAGTGGCAGTGATGTCTCTAGACAGAAATATTTGGGGTGGAAACAGGAGGGCAAGCCAAAGCAGCTTCTGCACATATCATATTCACCACCACATCATACATCCCTCTCCTGCATCCCCACTTTTAAATTAACATTATAACTCACCTAGGCTTTCAGGGGGTCTTTTGCTAAAGCTTACCTCGACTTATCTGCAGCATGGCCCATGGGAATAAAATGGGCCCTGCTGCAGGTAACTCAAGCTAAGCTTTAGTAAAAGACCCACTCAGTGCATAAAGAAATCCTGCCCCCCCCCCCCCCCAGCTCTGAATTAGTTCATACTAATATGTGACAGCAATCACTCATTATTGATTACTTATTCAGTTGCTTCAAATAAACATAGCAGATTTTTTTTAAAATAAGAAGAATTTGACCCAACTAATCAGCCTCCTTTGCCCGATGAGCATATAAGTTTTCATGCCTAGTCGTGATTGAACTTAATGAGGTGACAAAAAATGGTATATTTGACATGCACAATAGACATTGTTTATGTGGACTTCAGTTAGACTTTTGGATTTAGTTCAGACTTTTTTTTCAGTTGCAATTCTGGGTAGGTTACATTAAAGTAAAGTAGATATTTTCTTGACTCTAGAGGACATACAGTCTAAGGCAGGGGTAGGCAACTCCGGTCCTCGAGAGCTGCAGGCAGGTCAGGTTTTCAGGATATCCACAATGAATATGCAGGAGATAGGTTTGCATACCATGGAGGCAGTGTATGCAAATCAAGTTCATGCATATTCATTGTGGATATCCTGAAAACCTGACCTGCCTGCGGCTCTCGAGGACTGGAGTTGCCTACCCCTGGTCTAAGGAGCTCTTTTACAAAGTTGTGGTAAGCACTAATGTGTGCTTACTGCAGCAAAAAATAACACACCCTTGGGCATATTGAGTCATCCCACAGTACGGGCCCGGTTTACTAAGGTGTGATAGCATTTTTAACATGCCTATAATTGGCGCGCACACTAACTGTGTAAGCGCCGATAGAGATATTGTAGGCGTGTACACAGTTAATGCACGTTAAAAATTATAACACGCCTATAACGTGGCTTAGTAAACAGGGCTATAAATTATTTATGTGTGCATGCTACACATTTTTTTTTCGGATGGGGGCAAAGAGTGGGCATGTTCTATGCTAATCAATTAGCACAGTTACATTGCCTTGTGCTAACTAATTAGCATGTGCTTAGCACGTGAGCCCTTACCACCTACATAATGGGTGGCAGAAAGAGCTCACATTCTAATTTGTTTTAATGGCCATGCCAGCCATTCCCAACCCAATCCTCGGGGCATACCTAGCTAGTCCCATTGGATTTTCAGGATATCCACAGTGAATATTCATGAGTTAGATTTGCATGCAATTGAGACAGTGCATGCAAATCTATCTCATGCATATTCATTGTGGATATCCTGAAAACCTGATGGGACTAGGTTGCCCCTAGGACTGGGTTGGGAATGTCTGGGCCATGTATAATGGCAAAATTAGCACATATAAACAAAATCAAAAGCTGAAATATATTTAACTTAGCTGAAAACTCTACATTTATTGTAGAATGAATTTATTGCTGAATTTTTGTCTAGACGTTGTTGAAAAATTAGCACGTAGCCATTAATACCAAAAATAGGAATTTTGTCCATTTTACCCCAGTGATAAAAATTACCTTAATTCATGGGTATAGCCCATGTAAGGGCGTGCTAAGTCCACTTTTTACCAGTGGCATAGCTATGGGTGGACCTGGGTGGGCACAGGTCCACCCAGCTGCAGCACCACACAGTTCTCTTCCCCCTCTTCTCCACAGCGTCCCGGCATCTGCATTCCGGACTCTGAACCCCTTCCCTCCCTGGTGTCAGTACAGGTATCCTCAGCACTTGCAGTAATTCGTTCTTGCTAACTGCGTTTGTGTGGTAGCAGTGAATGTGCACCAGTTTGCACATTAACCCCTTAATTCTAAAAAGTAGAGCACCCAAATTTCTGACAAGAGCACAAATTTGCATGTGCACCTTATAGAATGAGGTCAGTTGTACACATAACTTAATATAATAATTACTTGTTAAGTGGCCTCCACAGCCAATTATTGAAACTGATTGGCAGTTATGCACGCAATTGCCCTTGGTGGGTAGTAGGGAGGAGTGGCCTAATGGTTAGTGCAGCAGGCCTTGATCCTCGCAATCTGGGTTCAATTCCCACTGCAGCTCCTTGTGACCTTGGGCAAGTCACTTAACTCTCCATTGCTCCAAGTACAAAACAAACTTAGATTGTGAGCCCTCTAGGGACAGAGAAATGACCTGCATATAATGTGTAGAGCGCTGCGTACGTCTAGTAGCACTATAGAAATGATTACTTCTACTTCTATTCTATAAGTTGTGTGCTCAAATTCCAGAGTTCAGAACTTCAAGGGTGTGTGAACCTGGGAAGGGCAGAGGCGGGTTAAGGGCGTGCACAATTGCCATTATAGAATTTGCACTTAGCACATATTATCCCGACAACTAACTTTAGGCAATCTATACAGAACTACCCCTAACCCCCAGATTCGTTATATGGCATCTAGAGTTTCATGCAGACATCAGCACATGTAGCTGACTTCCATGCGTAACATAATTGAGTGACGAGCCAATCAGCACTGATAATTGGATGTTAACAAGTAATTATCAGCACTAATTGGCACTAATTAAATGCACTGCTCACTAAGAGTATTATATAAAGTAGTCCACTTAAATTCTACTGCGTAGATCTGAAAAGGGGACTTGGCCTTCGGAGGAGCCTGGGCAGGTCGTGAGCATTCCTAAAATTTATGTGCAGTGTTATAAACTAACACATTCCTCACCTAAAGTTAGGTGTGGGCATTTACACCAGCTTTTCATTGGCATAGTTTATAGTTTATTAAAATTTACTATACCGCTGAAACTGAAATCAGAGCAAAGCAGTTTACAAATCTAATAAACAGTAAGAAAGGAACTCCATAAATTAAATGACTGTGCCTATATTTTAGTCACATGGATGGTATTATACTTATTCTATAAGCCGTGCCTAACTTTAGGCGTGGTTTATAGAATATGCGTAGGCGCATTTTCCTTCAGTGCCGATTTTCTCGGCACCAAATATAGAATCTAGTCCTAAGTGTCTAACACACTTTAGTAAAAGGACCCCACAATTAACCTGTTTTAACCTGTTTACTCCTTCTGGATTATATGCAGAAGGTACCATGCCAGGTCTAACGATGAAGAGCAAGTGAGATGGTAATGGTAGGACTGCATAAAATAGGAAACTACTATGCATTTCTTTTCTTTTTCTTTCTTTTTTAAATTTTGTTCAACATTTTTTCAAAAATCATAACCTTCTCTGGTAGGTGCTTAGACTAGTTTATAACCTTTCCTTAACTAGCCTTCAAAACTGTGGAACTTCAAGGCAGTTTACAATATAAAATGCAGTAGTGTCTCACTTATCTGACCTTCCAGTTTATTCTGCATAGACGACTAATAAATAAACTGAGTGCCCTCAGTATGTGCCATGCAGGGACTGACTGGGTTAGGAACAGGTTGCATGGGTGGCTGACACCCGGGGCGGATCACGGATGCACCCCCCCCGAGTGCAGCGCCCCCCCCCCCCGGCGAAGCGACACCTCCCCCCCCCCAGCTAAACGATCCTGTTCCGGGGCAGAGGGAGCACGGAACGAGCGGCGCCGACAGGCGCGTGGCACCTCCCCAGCGGCATGCACCTGGGGCAGACTGCACCCACTGCCCACCCCTAGGAACGCCACTGCATGGAAGGAGACAGAAGGTAGTGGTAAGTGGAGCTCATTCTAAGGAAAAGGACGTTAGCAGTGGTGTGCAGCAAGGTTGGGTTCTTAGGCTGGTTCTTTTAAACATTTATGTAAGTGATATTGCGGAAGGGGCTGTCTGGTAAGGTTTGCATCTTTGCAGATGATGCCAAAATCTGCAATAGGGTAGACACCACTGATGGTGTGGATAACATGAGGAAGGTCTTAGCGAAGATCTGGAATTTGGCAGCGTAGATTTAATGCTAAAAAATGAATGGTGATGCATTTGGACTGCAAAAACCCGAGGAAACAGTACAGTTTAGGGGGTGTAGAACTTTTGACCACCTTAAGATCATTGTATGTGATGATCTTAAGGTGGCCAAACAGGCAGAAAAGGCAACGGTAAAAGCTAGAATGATGCTTAGGTGCATAGGGAGAGGAATGGCCAGCAGGCAAAAGGAGGTGATGATGCCCCTGTATAAGACTCTGGTGAAACCTCATTTAGAATATTGTGTACAATTCTGGAGACTGCACCTTCAAAAAGATATAAACAAGATGGAGTCAGTCCAGAGGGCAGCTACTAAAATGGTCAGTGGTCTTCGTCATAAAATGTATGTATACTTTGGAAGAAAAGCAAGAAAGGGGAGATATGATAGAGACATTTAAATACTTATGCAGCATAAATGCATAGGAGCAAGTCTCAGTTGAAATGAAGCTCTGGAGGAGATGAAAACAGTATCTGAATTCAAGAGAGCTTGGGACAAGTACATAGGATCTCTAAGGCAGTGATAGGGAGAATAGATTGAATGGATGGGCAGACTGGGTAGGCCATATGGTCTTTATTTGCCTATATTTTTATATCTTTCTATCCAATAGACATTTGCTGATATCACTGCATCATTACTAAGATGTCATATTCAGTTGAAAGGAAGCAGTGCTAGGTAAGATTCTTGGAGACATAAACCTCCCTGTTTACTAAGCCGCACAACAATTCCGACACAACCCATTCAAAATGAATGGGCTGTGTCGGCATTAGCATATGGCAGCTGCTAGCACGGCTTAGTAAACGGGGGGAAGATTTTTTAAACTCTTATTATTGTTTCTTCTTTTACATTTACTTTTTATAAAAGAGAGAAAAAAAAGTTGTACTGTCTATAGACCAAAAACTTGAAGCATTAAAAAGAACGGATAAGGATTTGTCCGTGCAAAAAAATTGCAACCAAACTTGGATTGGGGAGAGTAACATTATTGACTGGAAAAGACAATGAAGTGAGCTGGAGATATGAGACTCCAATCGTGCCTCTAATTATGGATTAAATACTAGGAAAACTATGAAAAAAATGCAAATATTAGAAGGCGAGCAAAACTTTGTTCCTATGGTTCACACAGTAAAGAGACAAAGGCATGTCAATATCAGGCCCTATATTACAAGAGAAAACTCTGGGGTTCTTTTAAAGGAATTTAAAGTTGACCCTGATTTCACTGCTAGTGTGGGTGGCTTGATCGCTGGAAAAAAGATATGGAATCAGACAGCTCAATGTTTCTGGAGAAAAACCGTCAGCAGATTCGGAGGATTTTATTGGGTTTATCGTCTTATTAGAAAAAGAGTATCAAGGGAGCAGATATGTAATTGTGATGAAACTGGTAATTTTAAAATGTTGCCAGCAAGAACTTTAGCTTCACAGCTCAAAGCTTCAGCTCCCAATTATAAACAGAAAGAGTGAGTATTCTAGCCTATAGTAGTGCAACTGGTACACATAAATTACAACTCACATTTATTGGAAAGTCAAGAACTCCAAGGGTTATTAAAAACTTGGCTTCTGCTGCACTTCCAGTTTCCTATAAACACCAGAAGAATGTCTGGATGGACACATTTTACATAGCTGGTTTTTCACTGAATATGTTCCATCTGTAGAAAAGTTTCTGAAATTGCTAAACCTGCCTAGGAAAGCAATCTTTCTCATTGACAATGCGCCATCTCACCCTGACAAGGAAGAACTGGGAAGAGTTGAAATTAGAGTAATTTTTCTTCTTCCCAATGTCACATTAATAGTTTAATAGTTTAAGAAATCTTGATATATCACTTTTCATATCCATCAAAGTGACTTAAATTAAAATTAAAAGGAATGGAACACCAATAAAATAGTAAAGACACATTCATCCCAAAACAGCCTCTTAAGCCCCCCATAAAATACAATAATAAATATACTTAACTTTCTGCAGATTCCCTGGTTACCACCTCAAGATAATCCAAAAGCCATAAAAAAAAAAAAAAGGTTTACAAATGCACCGTAAAACGTCAAAGCAATTTTTCCTTTCTCACCTACCATTAATCAGGCCCTCGCGTTACCAGGGAGGCCAGTAGAGAGAAGGCCAACTCCAGGCTCCGCTCATTCTGCCTCGCCTCACCCTATGCTTGGAACAACCTTCCTGAGCCCATACGCCAAGCCCCCTCCCTGCCCATCTTCAAGTCTTTGCTTAAAACCCACCTCTTCAATGCTGCGTTCGGCACCTAACTCCTACAGTTCAGTAAATCCAGACGGCCCCAATTTGACTGCCTCTATCGGACTGACCGTTCACTTGTCTTTTAGATTGTAAGCTCTTTGAGCAGGGACTGTCCCTCTATGTTAAATTGTACAGCGCCGCGTAACCTTAGTAGCGCTTTAGAAATGTTAAGTAGTAGTAGTAGTAGTAGAAGGCTCCGGATCTCAGGCTTCTTCCCGGCACATAGATGCCAATCATCAGCACCAAACATGGAGGAGTACCTTCATTTACGATCTTATGTACAATAATCAAAATCTTATGCAAAACCCTATATTCTATTGGCAGCCAATGATACTGCAAATAAAGTGGAGTTATATGTACCCTAACCACAGACCCCCAACCCCCCCCCCAAAAAAAAAGAAAACTTATATAGATGCATTCTGCAATGTCCTTATTGTGTCAGCCAATAGACCAGGGTGTACTTGAAACATTAAATAAAAAATATCACGGTAAGTTTTTAACAACGTGTGTTTGTGCATTAGATAATGGAAAAGGAATATAGAAAATGGTAAAGAAAGTGAACATTAAAGATGTTATTAATTGGATCACTTAATAATGGGATGAAATTGAACCACAAACCCTAGCAAGGTCATGGAGAAAATGAAGATGAAAATGGATAAGGAGATGAGACTGAACTTGAAGTGGCTGAGGAAGATGATGATAATCTCCTTCCTTTGTTACAAGAAATACCAGGCTGTGAGACTGCTAGTGAAGATGACATAACGGAATGGGCGCAGAAAGTCGAGCAAGAAGAACTAACCAACAGTGATGTGATTGCTATAGTGAGTCGGAGTGAGAATGAAGATGATGGTGATGATGAAGACAACTGCACTGAGCCTGCACGTGAACAAGATTTTAAAAATGAGTCATAGTGAAGGGGTCAAGATTCTCGAGGCAGCACTAACTTACCTGGAACAAGAGGAAGTGACTGCTACTGATGCTATGTTGTTGAGACGCTGGAGTGACCTCGCCACAAGAAAGAGAAATAAAACAGGAAAACAAACCTTGGTTGCAAAATTTAAAAAATAATGTTTGGTTCCAATTTGTTCTAATTAAAATGCATTACTCCAATAACTACACTACTGTGTTTAAATTAATGCAGTACACTACTGTATACAGTTGTAGTTTTGTTTATTAATGTACAGTATTTCTATGAAAAATGTTATAGTACAAGCACATGTATAATACTGTTAGCAGGATGCTGGGTGGTATTTATAAACAAGATTTGAAACACATATTCCATATGCCTCTCAATTATGTATCATCCACTTTTTCTGCATTATCTAACTTTTTAATTATCGGACAACTGGTCAATCCCATTTACTTTGGATAATCGAGACTGTACTCTATGGGTATATATAAAAAACCCATAATCAACAGACAACACAAGGAAAAGGAAAATAGTAATAGCAGTATTCTTTGACAAATCCAGGATGACCCCAGGGCTGGTCCAAGAATATCGGATGCCTTAAGTGAATTATCAAACAAAATTATGCTCCCCAGCCTAATAACAGAAGATAATATGTAAGACACCAGAAGTGTGTTATACTAAAATTTTTCTAAAGGGGGTGGACTATCAGTATTGTAATATCATATTATCAGTATCCTAACTGCTTAACTAGCATTGCGCTGTTGCTTTAAGTGGAAGCTCCACAATACCAGTATCACTGAATATAAATATACATTACAAGCCTGACAACCCCCTAAGAGAATCATCAGCCATGAGCCCTGCCCCTCCACCGTAGCGGTGGCTCAAGGCCATACCCTTCTCTCATGTAGTCTGGTATTTCCCTTATTGCTGGTCTTGATGGATCTTTAGTCTGTCTCAGTATGGCAATACTTATGTTCTTATCTTAGACATGAATAGCTTGTTTATTATTTCCAAAAAATACTAGGACTAGTGGGCATGCAATGAAGCTACAAAGTAGTAAATTTAAAACTAATTGGAGGAAATATTTCTTTGCTCAATGTGTAATTAAACTCTGGAATTTGTTGACAGAGACTATAGTTAAAGCAGTTAGCTTAGCAGGGTTTAAAAAAGGTTTGGCTAGCTTCCTAAAAGAAAAGTCCATAAGCCATTATTAAAATGGGCTTGGGGGAAAATCCATTGCTTATTTCTAGGATACTTGAAAACCAATGATAGTCAGTTGTTCATGTTTATGCGCTACAATACTAACTCACATTTAGTCTGAGGGGAAAAGCAAGACTCGTATATACTCGCGGGCTGTCACACAACTTTTTTTCCCCTGTGTTGGGGTATTTGCCCAATGATATCTTTTTATAATTATTGACTAATCCCTCTCCTACCGAATGTCTTGTTTACAATTCTTCAATTTTTGATTTTATATGCATTTTTAAAAGTTTTTGTGGTTTATCTCAAAACCGTCCTCTACAAGTTGTAACTTATGGCGGCAAGTGAAATTAAAGCACCCTACAACCAGCCAGACTTATCTATAATTCCAGGCTGTTTATCTGCCAACGGAACCCCGACAGGCATCCGTTTTGCAGAATGCTTTGTCAAGGGGTCAAATTGAAGGTACATATGTATATAAGTATTGCCATACTAGGAAAGACCAAAGGTCCATCAAGCCCAGCATCCTGTTTCCAACAGTGGCCAATCCAGGTCACAAATACCTGGCAAGATCCCAGAAAAGTACAAAACATTTTATACTGCATTTCTAGCATAAGCAGCGTAAAATGTACTGTAAGCTAACTGGTGCTTATAGCCTAGTTTGCTTTAGTGCATCAGCCCTACAGTATGAACTGTACATTTGATATTTATTGGAAAATTGTCCTCTCAATGATCACACAGAAATATAGGACTAATAAAGTACTTTATTAATATGTATTAATGTATTAACACACTTTAATTTGAGTTAAAGGCATAGAGGCCCTTTTACTAAAGCTTAGCGTGAGCTAACGGACTTTAACATGCACTAGGAGACACATGAGCAATAGAATAGGACATATAAAGGGGCATTTCTTATATGACATCTAAGTCCGACTTCAGACGTTTTGCAAAAATCTTCCAAAATCTGAATAGGGAAGGAAGTTCATTTTCAAAAAAGCAAAACGTCTATCTTTTGTTTTTTGAAAAATACTGTTTCTAAAAAGGTTTTGTGCTTTGGACGTTTTGTTTTTTTGGTCCTTTAAAAAAAAAAGTCCAAGTGAAAAACAGAGAAAATTAAGCCATTGGGATGTAGGAGGGGCCAGTATTTTTAGTAGACTGGTCTCACAGACATCCCAGGAGATAAATGGGCACTCTAGGGGGGCACTGCAGTGGACTTCAAAAACATGCTCTCAGGTACACATCTCACTGCTGCTCCCTTATCTTGTCTGCTGAGCCCCCCCCCCTAAACCCACTGCCCACAACTGTACACCACTACAATAGCCCTTATGGGTGAAGGAGGTACCTATATGTGGGTACAGTGGGTTTGTGGTGAGTTTTGCAGGGCTCACAGTTTCCCCCACAAATGTGACAGGTAGAAGGAGATAGGGACCTGAGTCCCCCAAGTCATGGTGCACTGCAATGACCACTACACTACTCCATGGACTTGCATGCTGCTCTAATAGACCTGGCTCTAACATCTGAGGCTGTCATAGAGGCTGCTAAATCATATTTGTATTCACATTTGTGGGGGTGGGAGGGGGGTCAGTGACCACTGGGGGGATATTGGGGTGGGGTCATCCCTGATTCCCTCTAGTGGTCATCTGGTCATTTAGGGCACTCTTTTGTGCCTCCTTATTCGTTATAAAAACAGGTGTAGCTCAAAATGTCTTAGTTGTAGTCCTGAACGCTTTTGTTTTGTTCCATTATGGCTGAAAATTGTCCAAATGTTAGGAATGCCCAGATCCCACCCTTAACATGCCCCTGACATGCCCCCTTGATGGACTTCATAGAAAAATGTCTAAAAATTGGTTTTGAAAATACCAATTTGGACGTTTTTGTGAGAAAACATCCAAATGCAGATGTATGCCACTTTTTGGACGTTTTTCTCTTTTGAAAATGAGCTCCATAGCATTTAGGACCCACTAATGTTCATTATCACATGCTAAGCTTTAGTAAAAGGGCCCCATAGTTAGTAAATAGGCCCCAATGAGAATACAGGTCTTATGTTATTTAGCCCCTCTTTCTATTTATGATGCGTAAACTATGCACACAAATTTGGGACTGTGCCCGATTTGTGCACACAATTTCAGTAATGAGCCAATCAGTACAATTAATTGGGTGCTAAAAATAACTTACCGGCAATAATTGGCAATAATTAGGATTTACACGTGCATCTTGTTAGGCGCTATTCTATAAAGATGTGAGCGTAAATTGTTATGCGCAGATCTGAAAAGGAATGGGAGGGGCATGGGTGGGTCATGGGCATTCCAAGAATTTCTGTGCACTGTTACAGAATACGGCAGATCTGCGCCCAATTTAGGCACGAGGATTTACACCAGGTTTCAGCTGGTATAAATCCTCATGCTTTAAAGTTAGGTGCGGAACCCAGTGCTAAGCACTATTCTATAAATGGCACTCAACTCTGAGAACTGCTTACAGAATAGAACATAGCGCTCATTTTTTTTTCTGCGCCAACTGCTCAGCTGGGTTAGGAACTGGTTAAATGGAAGGCGACAGAGGGTAGTGGTAAATGGAGCTCATTCCAAAGAACAGGATGTTACCAGTGGTGTGCAGCAAGGTTTGGTCTTGGGCCGGTTCTTTTTAACATTTTTGTAAGTGATATTGCTGAAGGGCTGACCGGTAAGGTTTGTCTCATTGTGGATGATATCAAAATCTGCAATAGGATTAGACCCCTGATGGTGTGGATAACATTAAGAAGGACTTGGGGAACCTAGCTTAATGGTCTTGAATTTGGCAGCTTACATTTAATGCTAAAAAATGCAGGGTCATGCATTTGGGCTGCAAAAACCTGAGGGAACAGTACAGTTTAGGGGGAGAAGAAACTGTGTGCAAGAAAGAGGAGCAGGACTTGGGCGTGATCCTATGTGATGATCTTAAGGTGACCATCAGGTTCATTTTCGAAAGAGAAGGACGCCCATCTTTCAACACAAATCAGAAGATGGGCGTCCTTCTCACAGGGTCACCCAAATCGGCATACTCAAAAGCCAATTTTGGGCGTCCCCAACTGCTTTCTGTCACGCGGACGACCAAAGTTCATGTGGGCGTGTCGGAGGCATAGCGAAAGGCAAGACTTGGGCGTGCCTAACACATGGGCATCCTCAACCCATAATGGATAAAAAAAGGGCATCCCTGACGAGCATTTGGACGACTTTACCTGGTCCTGTATTTCTTAAGAATAAGTCACAAAAAGGTGCCCGAACTGACCAGATGACCACCGGAGAGAATCGGGGATCACCTCCCCTTACTCCCCCAGTGGTCACTAATCCCCTCCTACCCTCAAAAAACATCTTTAAAAATATTTTGTTCCAGCCTCAAATGTCATACTCAGTTCCATCACAGCAGTATGCAGGTCCCTGGAGCAGTTTTAGTGGGTACTGCAGTGCACTTCAGGCAGGTGGACCCAGGCCCATCCCCCCTACCTGTTACACTTGTGGTGGTAAATGTGAGCCCTCCAAAACCCACCAGAAACCCACTGTACCCACATCTAGGTGCCCCCTTCACCCGTAAGGGCTATGGTAGTGGTGTACAGTTGTGGGTAGTGGGTTTTGGGGGGGGGGGTGGTTGGGGGGCTCAGCACACAAGGTAAGGGAGCTATGTACCTGGGAGCAATTTCTGAAGTCCACTGCAATGCCCCCTAGGGTGCCCGGTTGGTGTCCTGGCATGTCAGGGGGACCAGTGCACTATGAATTCTGGCTCCTCCCATGACCAACGGGCTTACATTTGGTCATTTCTGAGATGGGCGTCCTTGGTTTCCATTATTGCCGAAAATTAGAAATGACCAAGTCTAGGGACGACCATCTTGTCAAGATTTGGGCGTCCCTGACCGTATTATCAAAACGAAAGATGGACGTACATCTTGTTTCGATAATACGGGTTCCCCCCCTCCACCGGGACGTTTTGCGAGGACGTCCTCAGCAAAACTTGGGCGTCCCTTTCGATTATGCCCCTCCATGTGACAGAATAGCGTGTTTTATGCCTGTAAAACTATCTTAATTCTTGAAGTGTATTTCTCTAGTTTGGCCAGCAGGAGGTGCATGTTATGTTTTAAGCTGTTACACAACTTACCGTTCCTTCTTTAGCTAACACAGATAAAGGAAATGCCTGCAACCATTTCTGTAGAGCAGCAAAAATCAGTGTGAAACAGTGACTGCCAGAAAACTCAGATCCATTACTTTTTTAGCTACAAAGTGTGTGTGTGTGTGTGTGGGGGGGGGGGGGGGGGGGGGGTAGCACTTTTTAAATAGCCCATCTACCCATATAAATGGATGCTGAAAATTGCTCACATTACATATGTGTATGCCCCCCCTTACTGGACACTCCTGGATTTGGGGGTTCAACCTGGCATAAGCCTCTTGAAGGCAGCCTCAATTGGACGCTTAATTGGCGCTCAGTGCCTCCACCTGGAGAAGAAAAGTGCTGATGGGGTGGGATTACCCTCTTCGCCACCCAGGAACAATAATAAAAAAGGCTGTGAACAGGGCTGCCTAATAACTTAAACATGCTTTATTTAACCATTTACACAAATATATATAAATATATACTATTATTCATTCCTTGTACACCATAGCCCTAAAGCCTGTTGCTCAGAGCTTTCTTTAGCAAACCTAACAAACCAAATATAATGACAGTTAACCTCGTAAACCAAATACTATTTCAACATATGCCCTCTGGCATCAACAGTCAATGACCTGGTCTTTCTCCCACTTAAAATCGAGTGAAGTACCGGAAGATTGGAGGGTGGCCAATGTAACGCCGATTTTTAAAAAAGGTTCCAGAGGAGATTCGGGAAATTATAGACCGGTGAGTCTGACGTCAGTGGATTAAAAACTGGTTAAAAGATAGAAAACAGAGAGTAGGGTTAAATGGTCAGTATTCTCAATGGAGAAGGGTAGTTAGTGGGGTTCCCCAGGCCATAGACCGTTATTAAATGAACTTGGGGAAAATCCACTATTTCTGGGATAAGCAGTATAAAATGTTTTGTACTTTTTTGGGGATCTTGCCAGGTATTTGTGACCTGGATTGGCCACTGTTGGAAACAGGATGCTGGGCTCGATGGACCTTTGGTCTTTCCCAGTATGGCAATACTTATGTACTTATGCACTGTTCAGTCCATTAGTCTGCCTTGTACAGGCAACAATATAAGCTTTTCCCTGCTGCCCAATTAGATTAGTGTGTGGGTGTGGTTGAGTGGCCTAGGTTTCTCTTCCTTCCCTACCAGTCCACCCACTACCAGTCCCCTCAGATCTCACCCCCTCCTGGTGCTGGTTGCACCACAGAGGCCTTTTCCCTTGCTGGGCCTCTAGTGCCGATTACACCCTGGAGGCCTTCATTCTCGCTGGTCCTCTCTTCAAGGGGTCCTAACTACACGATCATATCAAGTAGTATCCAACTCGACTACATCAGCCACATGGACACCTGAATGTGGAGTTCCGCAAGGATCCCCCCTCTCGCCGACTCTATTCAACTTAATGATGACACCATTGGCCAAACTACTATCAAACCAAAACCTCAACCCATACATATACGCAGATGACGTAACGATCTACATCCCATTAAAACAAGACCTAAAGGAAATTTCCAATGAAATCAACCAAGGTCTCCACATCATGCATTCATGGGCGGACGCTTTCCAGCTGAAACTTAACCCAGAAAAAACCAATGCCTCATACTTACCTCACAATACAACACGAACAAATTCACCACTATAAATACACCAAACCTGTCTCTTCCAGTCTTGAACACCCTAAAAATCCTTGGCGTCACCATCGATCAACATCTAACACTTGAAAGTCATGCGACAAACACTACCAAGAAGATGTGGAAATTAAAAAGAGTAAAACCATTCTTCCCAAGGACCATCTTCTGCAACCTGGTACAGTCAATGGTGCTCAGTCACCTAGACTATGTAACGCACTTTACGCTGGCTGTAAAGAGCAAATAATCAAGAAACTTCAGACAGCCCAGAACACCGCAGCCAGACGTATTTTCGGAAAAACAAAATATGAAAGTTCTAAACCCCTACATGAAAAGTTACACTGGCTTCCACTCACAGAATGCATCATGTTCAAGATATGTTCCCTAGTTCATAAAATCATCCATGGCAGTGCCCCAGCCTACATGTCAGACCTGATAGACTTACCACCCAGGAACGCTAAAAGATCATCCCGAACATTCCTTAATCTGCACTTCCCCAGTTGCAAAGTTCTAAAATACAAGCTAATGTATGCGTCAAACTTTTCCTACTTGAACGCACAGTTATGGAACACATTGCTGTGTAACCTAAAAACGATTTATGAACTAACAAATTTTCGCAAATTTCTGACGACCCACCTCTTTAATAAAGCATACCACAAAGACCAACAAATGTAAATGTAACACATCTCCTCCTACCTATATTCAGAAATGTTTTCATGCTACTCTAGATTTTTATGTAACAGTAATTGTCTTTTTTCCAATTTATTTCCATCAAGATCGATACATTGTAAGCCACATTGAGCCTGCAAAAAGGTGGGAAGATGTGGGATACAAATGCAATAAATAAATAAATAAATGTGTGTGAGCTGGGGAGAGGGGACGCAAGGTTGAATATTTGCTTAGGACATTTAATACCCACGCACCAGACCTGCCTATCCTCGAGCCTCAGCTGATGAGGAAACCCTAACCTCTCTAGCAGTCCACAATCCCCCTTCTTTCCTATTCCAAAGCTTCTGCTGATAGGAAACTACTGTCACTACAGTCTCTTTCCTTCCTAGCACAACCCAAAATATCAAACCATCCTTCCCAGCACTATCTGAAGTGCCACAAACCCCTCTCTTTTTCTCCTCCTTGTCCGCACCTATGAATGGGTTGTACCACGAGGGAGATTCTGGATGTGGGTAGAAGTGTTTGTGCTACTTCAAGTTGAGCTGGAAGGATGGAGGAAGGCCATGAGCCTGAAAGCTGGGGTACATTCTGAAAAAACTATGCAGAGTAGAAAGACTAATTACATTTACCTGCAATCATCTACTATTTTGTGTATAATACGTGGGAGAATCAAGCCCACATTCTGCATTAACAAATGACAGGGAGAAAGAGCAGATGGTGCAGTCACCCAGGGCCCATGACCAAAGGGGAATCCCACCAGGTTTTTTGACACTTTACTCCATAGATGATAGTGTTTGATGGAATAGCTGAAAAAATAGAGGGCAACAGAGGACAAAATGAATATAGAATTGAAAGGAAATGTTTATATGTAATAAACCATAACTATAATTCATTTCTAGTTCTTGGCACTATTAAAATAACCATACTATGGTAGTTAACATGGGGAAAAAGAATCATTGTCTTATATTTAGAACTTTTAGACAAGACTGATTATTTTGTTAGCCTTTGGCTGAATGTCTGTAGGCCTTGAGGCAAGTCTTTTTATTATTATACTAGCCATTAAGCCCGTTAAAACGGGTGAGATTTCCAGCAACCCTCCTCGCCGCCGCTCCCTCCCCCCTCCGTGCCGGGCCCCCTGCACTGACCTGACAGCACCTCTCAACTCCGTGTGAAAGCGCTGCAGGCAGCAGCAGATCGCTCTGCTGCTGCCTGCAGCGCTTCCACACGGAGGTGAGAGGCGCTGTCAGGTCAGTGCAGGGGGCCCGATACGGAGGGGGGGAGGGAGCGGTGGCAGGGATGGGGGGAGGGTGGAGGTTGTGCGCAATGTTCGTTTCCAGGCTCCAGCGGCAGCATCCGACTCCGTTTCCCTCTCTGTTCCGCCCTCTGACATCATCACATCTTGACGCGAGGGCGGGACAGAGAGGGAAGTCTCTACTAAGCATTTGCAGGTGAGTCGGTCACTTGCCATTTATATGTTTGATGATTCAGGTTCTTTCAATAGCAACAGAATATTAATTGTAGTAATGCATTTTACAATACATAAGTTCTCAATGGTGCAATTCAGATAGTCACAGCTAATATGAATCTCCCTCATGAAAGCCATTTACCTGCCAGAAAAAGCCAAATTGAGACTAATTTCATTTTCAACTTGTTTATTTTCAAGGTGTCCTTGAATGGCCGTTTTGGACAAAGCTGGTGGTGGTGGCCATTGGATTCACAGGAGGCCTCGTGTTCATGTATGTACAATGTAAGGTTTATATCCAGCTGTGGCGCAGGCTGAAGGCTTACAATCGAGTGATTTTCGTGCAGAACTGCCCAGACACAGCCAAAAAGTTGGAGGAAAAGAATTCTTCAGTTATCCAGAACACTGACATTAAGGATACCATTTTAGTACCAGTATCGCAGACAGGAACAAACTCACAGCAGTGCTCAGAGGGCCCTGCACCTGAAGTCATGCCTGTTTGATGGCACTAACATTGTAATATCACTGGGAAATTATAAGTGTATAATAAACGTTTTCTATGTCAAAGCCACTACACAGAAAAGACTTGATCATGGTCTGTCAAAATCTTGATCATCAAAAGGAACGTGGAGAAATATAGGTTTCTCACATACGGAACCAGATCCCTGGGGCGGCATTTCCTGAAATCGATTGCAAGACGTAAAGTGTAGAAGGCAAAACAGAAGAACTGTTAGCAATGGCATACAGTTCGATGAAGCAACTTGATAACTGGACATCTGTATGTTGGAAATGCAATAGTTCTATATACAGGGAAAAATATTTTTCCCAATTACAGTATTTGTTACTATTGGGGTCTCATTTGCTAACTTTACTTTTTTATAACTGGAAAAAAATACTTTGAGGTACCAATATACAATTGTAAAATTTAAAAAAATCAAAAAGGAATTGTTCCTGATAACCTTGTTTCAGCCATAGAACTTACTTCATAAATCTCATGGTAAACGTCAAGTGTTTGTATGCTGTAACTGAGCCAGATGTCTTAGCAGGCATTTGCATCACTGATGTTAGAAGGCCACCTGTGACTGTGTGAATTATTTTCAGTATACGTAAAGTGTTATTTTGGATTATAAAAAATAACTAGTTCATGCCTCTCAAAAATGGAAAAGAGTAGACAGGAGCATAAGGAGGTAGACAAGTATGGACTGGATTGAGAAATAACCTTGAAGCTCTCACTACATAGTGTTCTTTCTTCCCTGATAGGGTGACACAATACCTATTATTGCTTTAGCAGTATCAGCAATTGGTGAGGAGTAGCATTAGGATGACCAAAACCTAAAGCCCCAGAACAAACCAATCTGCCTTCACTCTGTAATGTCCCCCATGTCCCTTGCCCCCTAGGAGGGGAGGACACTAGCCCTCAGAGATAAACTCCCAGGCTGGAATAAGAGACAATTCAGAATTAGATTTGGCGCAACCAGTAAAAATCTTTATTGGTATTTCTCTACGCCAATACAAAATAATTGATCTCTCTGGAGCAGGTTGTCACCCAGAAAAGCCAGACGCAAAGACTGAATAACAAAATCTGCTTAGCAAAACTTTCTTTGTCTTCACTTATATACTGTTACAAGTTTAATTTCTTCTAAATCATGTGATTTCTCCTAATCTAACTTATTTGTTCATATAAGGATTTCCTGTTTTCTTCATTACACAATATATGGTAATACTATGTTATTTTTTATATGTATACAAAAATGACAACTTCTTCTATTCAATCATCCTTTCCTGCTTTTGTTCACATGCACACTTAGTGGCCATTGGCTAATCCCTTATCAATAAAGCGTGATCCCAGCAACAGCAAACAAGTTGCATGAAACACCTGTGTCCTCTCTGAACACATATTTTTGGAGGAACATTTCCTTCTTTGGAAGGTCCTCAGTCTCTCTTCACCATCAAGGTTATATCCATTTTTATCTGCCATATATGGGCCGCATAGCCTCAGTTCCTCTTGTGTTTCTCTTTGACATGTGACCAATTCTTTCCATGTACTCATCATGCACTCTGCCTACATGCAGCTGTAGGGAGAAACTAAATTTATGCTAATGACAGCAAATCTGAGGGCTAGCAGGCCCATCTTATAGGCCTAGTATAGGGAGGAATATACAACTCCTATGGATTGGTAAAGCCTGCTTAATACGCAGCTTCCTGAGGAGACAGCCAAAAATGAATAATGCAGTTAAAACACACGGAACATTGCTAGGACAGACCCACAGAAACCAGATACAAACCTGTAAGATAATACCTGGCATGCATAATTTCTCTGGCCGGCATCTGGTTGTGCTTTCTAAGAGGCACCAAATGTTGGCTATATTTAGTAAGCCAAACCTGGAAGATATTTTGGCACAACGGCTGTGTTGATTATTGTTTAAATAGAATCAATTAAAGTTGCCTGAGCTCTGAATTGTTTTAAGCAAATGCCTGCCATAAAGGCTATAGGTTGCTCTATCAGTTTTCAAATGGAAAAGACAGTGCAGTCAAAATTAGGCAGTCATCCTACTCGTGATGCTGCCCAATGTGAAAAAGCTAGAAACTAGTTTATTGTTTTTCTTTTTCTCATCTGATAGATATTTTGCAAATAAACTACATTTACAATATTCTTCCTTCTGTGCAGACTCAGTGAGGTGAGAAACAAATGAGTATTCAAGATAGCCTCTCCTAATTAGTGAAGCACACAATGTGCTACCAATATACCTCAACATGTAATTCTAAAACATCCCAGGATATCCTTACAGGGGAATTAAATGATGGTCTTATGCACTGAATAGACAAATCAAATGTTATTGTTGTCTATTCAGCATAGTCATGAGCAACTGAAGCATTAAAAGATGCAATAGATTAATGAATGTACTCTATGTATAACATCTAAGTGAGACTGATGTCATATAAAAAGAAAAAAATTGTGATTCACTTTAAATCTCTGTCCCATTTATTACTGTTATGTACCAACATGATGACTGACTTGTTGTGTGGTTATGTGATGAATGTATTAGAGGGAAACAAAATAGCATGTGCTAATTTAAATTAACTATACCTTATCCCAACCCCTTCTCATCATTCTCTCAGATCCTTGAAAACCTAAGGACATTCTACCATATACATGAAGTTTAAAACCTTTGCAAATTAAATGAGTGTGCATTTTGGGTGTGGTGGTGGTGGTGGTGATGGGGTTGATTTTCTTTGATTTCAACTTAGAAGGCAACCCCAAAAAGCCAAGTATTCGCCTTACATTTTGCAAACAGCATACTGATCTAAATAATCGAAGTTCTCCCCAGCCTCGCGTTGATATCAAAATGTGAGTAATAATTTTTTTTTTTTTTTTTTTTTTGGGGGGGGGGGGGGGGTTAAAGTGCCAAAAAGGTCAGACAACTGCACTTTAACTTCCTCTGGAGTGACTAACCTGTCGTATTTCAGTCACTCCCACGGTATATGAATAACACAGCTTGCAATCAGCCTTGCAAGCTGCGCTATTCATAGTGGCCAGGAGCATCATGCTGCAAAACCATGGGCCGATGCTCCTGGGCCACTTCATAAAGGGGATGGGTATTTGTTTCTCCTACCCACGATAACCTACCAGTAGGTACATAACCTCCCCTGAAGCCTTCCTACAATATATCCCCCTCCCAAAATGCCCTGCAAACCCTCCAACCTTCCTGTAATCCCCCTTCCCCCAAAACTACCTTTATAAATCTCTGAGGTCTAGTGGGGTCGAGGTACATGCAATCCCCAGTTGCTGTTATCACTGCTAGCATTATGTTCAAAATGGCACCAGCAACCCTTAGCAGTTGTACTTGCTATACGAGTGGAGGAGTAGCCTAACGGTTAGTGCAGCGGACTTTGGTCCTAGCAACCTGGGTTCAGGTCCCACTGCAACGCCTCGTGACCTTGGGCAAGTCACTTAACCCTCCATTGCCTCAGGTACAAAAACTTAGATTGTGAGCCCTCTAGGGACAGAGAAAGTACCTGCATATAATATGTAGAGCATTGCATACAGTGGTGGAAATAAGTATTTGATCCCTTGCTGATTTTGTAAGTTTGCCCACTGACAAAGACATGAGCAGCCCATAATTGAAGGGTAGGTTATTGGTAACAGTGAGAGATAGCACATCACAAATTAAATCCGGAAAATCACATTGTGGAAAGTATATGAATTTATTTGCATTCTGCAGAGGGAAATAAGTATTTGATCCCCCACCAACCAGTAAGAGATCTGGCCCCTACAGACCAGGTAGATGCTCCAAATCAACTCGTTACCTGCATGACAGACAGCTGTCGGCAATGGTCACCTGTATGAAAGACACCTGTCCACAGACTCAGTGAATCAGTCAGACTCTAACCTCTACAAAATGGCCAAGAGCAAGGAGCTGTCTAAGGATGTCAGGGACAAGATCATACACCTGCACAAGGCTGGAATGGGCTACAAAACCATCAGTAAGACGCTGGGCGAGAAGGAGACAACTGTTGGTGCCATAGTAAGAAAATGGAAGAAGTACAAAATGACTGTCAATCGACAAAGATCTGGGGCTCCACGCAAAATCTCACCTCGTGGGGTATCCTTGATCATGAGGAAGGTTAGAAATCAGCCTACAACTACAAGGGGGGAACTTGTCAATGATCTCAAGGCAGCTGGGACCACTGTCACCACGAAAACCATTGGTAACACATTACGACATAACGGATTGCAATCCTGCAGTGCCCGCAAGGTCCCCCTGCTCCGGAAGGCACATGTGACGGCCCGTCTGAAGTTTGCCAGTGAACACCTGGATGATGCCGAGAGTGATTGGGAGAAGGTGCTGTGGTCAGATGAGACAAAAATTGAGCTCTTTGGCATGAACTCAACTCGCCGTGTTTGGAGGAAGAGAAATGCTGCCTATGACCCAAAGAACACCGTCCCCACTGTCAAGCATGGAGGTGGAAATGTTATGTTTTGGGGGTGTTTCTCTGCTAAGGGCACAGGACTACTTCACCGCATCAATGGGAGAATGGATGGGGCCATGTACCGTACAATTCTGAGTGACAACCTCCTTCCCTCCGCCAGGGCCTTAAAAATGGGTCGTGGCTGGGTCTTCCAGCACAACAATGACCCAAAACATACAGCCAAGGCAACAAAGGAGTGGCTCAGGAAGAAGCACATTAGGGTCATGGAGTGGCCTAGCCAGTCACCAGACCTTAATCCCATTGAAAACTTATGGAGGGAGCTGAAGCTGCGAGTTGCCAAGCGACAGCCCAGAACTCTTAATGATTTAGAGATGATCTGCAAAGAGGAGTGGACCAAAATTCCTCCTGACATGTGTGCAAACCTCATCATCAACTACAGAAGACGTCTGACCGCTGTGCTTGCCAACAAGGGTTTTGCCACCAAGTATTAGGTCTTGTTTGCCAGAGGGATCAAATACTTATTTCCCTCTGCAGAATGCAAATAAATTCATATACTTTCCACAATGTGATTTTCCGGATTTAATTTGTGATGTGCTATCTCTCACTGTTACCAATAACCTACCCTTCAATTATGGGCTGCTCATGTCTTTGTCAGTGGGCAAACTTACAAAATCAGCAAGGGATCAAATACTTATTTCCACCACTGTATGTCTAGTAGTGCTATAGAAATGATTAGTTGTAGTAGTACTGTATTACCACTAGGGGTCAAGCAACCATTTATGTTGTGCATATACTATGTGTGTAAAAATTACTGTGTAATAAGTACAAAGCCTATGTGCTAACTGTTGTGGTGTCTCCAGCATGTTCCCATACAGTTACCACACTCAAAATTGCGTGCAGAAATTGGAAAACATGCTGCTTATAGTGCAGTTCTAATGTCAAACATCATAAAGCATGTGGACAGGGGACATTTTACTTCTACAAATATCATGACTTTTTTTTTAAAACTCTAAAACATGACAACTCCTTTTCAAAGCTTACAACAATATGGTGAACTTAGATCTTACCTGCTAATTTTCTTTCCTCTAGACCCTCCAGACCGGTCAAGACACGTGGGATGTTGACTTTCCTGTATGGTGAATAGTAGCTGCTCCCATAAGGGAAAACAGACTAGCAACCTTACCTTTACTAATAAAATATTAATGTCTCAAATACTACCAAGGTATCTCTCCTGTCAAGTACCAAGGAACTGACCGATATTTAGCCTCAGTGGATGGCATTTTTTATAAAAGCTGGTGACCCCAGATATTTAAAAAAATCCAGATATTCAACACTAGTATTTAGTTAATGGCTGGCGCTGATTGTCCAGATTCAGTGGTGACTAGTGCTGGATAATGGCTACATTCAGTCCGCTATCTGCATAAAGTTATGAATGCCTTTTTGCTATCCTAGTTTTATCTGTCTAGTTATCCTGATGGTGGACTGACTAACTGGATAACTTCTGGTGTCACCTTAGCTCCACCCCCATGCTGGCCCGCCCTAACCGGATAGTGGTAAGGTGCTCTACAATGATATTCAGCAGCATTGTACACAATGGGGAAAATTCTAGATATGGCGCCTTAAAAATCAGTGCCATAAAACCCTGCATTTAATGTAATTCTATAAACTACACCTAAAGTTAGGCATAGTTTATAGAATACGCTAACCCACCATTCTTGTGACTAAAATTTAGGCGTACTCATTTAGGCCACCAAAAACCAGAGCTAAATACTTGCGCCTAAGGTACAGATTGGGTGTATTCTATATTAGTGCACATAGTTTTTTGAAAAGCCCACAACCTGCCCATGGCCACACCCCCTTTTCAACTGTGCTTGTTAGAATTCATGTGCACCGCGTTATAGATTACACCTAGAAAGTTATTCCTGTAAATTCTAATTAAAGCCAATTAGTGCCGCTAATTGATTAAGTACCAATTATCAGTGCTGATTGGCTTGTTAATCAATTAAGTTGTGCACGCAATTTGGCCGTGCAGCCAAATTAGCACGCACAACTTAAGGCGCCATATACAGAATTTAGGGGTTTGTGCCACTGAGTATCAGTAGATATCCAGATAAATAGTGTAGTCAGGGCTAACATCCACCATTATTCAGGTAAATGACTTTGAATATTGGGCCCAGTGAATCTTTTCCAGATAGCATTAACAGATGCATAAATTGTAAACGGTACACGATTTTTTTTCTCCAGCTGTACCTTTTAATCTAGGACTATAATTCTATTAAATTGACTTAGAAGCCCACAATTGAACTAGTGCCACACCACCACTCTGGATTCATAGAATTAAATAGTAGTCTTGCATTTTTTAATTATAATATTTTTCCTTGTTCTGAATAAATATTGCCTTAGAAGAGAATAAACAGCTTCTATTTCTGGTGTCTGAAACTGACTTTTGCTTTGTTACGAATTTGAATATCTGTACAGAATAAGCCATGAATAGCCATTGGCTTAGAATTCTTATTTATTAAAGATCCAGGTCAACATGGTTTCTTTCAAGATTTTATGCCTGGTTTGAGCAAAGTTTTATTCAACAAGGTCCTTATCGAATGTCTGCATTCCTCTATGATTAGGTGATATGATGCAGTACTAGGCTTTAAATAAACAATAAGATTTGGGTTAGATTTACCAAAACGCACTACCACCCACTAACAATCATCAACATGCATTATTCACCACCGCTATTTGCTCCACTTTGAGATAGGTTTTTGGACATTTACATAGAAAAATTTGACTTTCATTGCTAAGCATATAAGCGTACCATGAGATGTGAAAGTACTTCTTGAATTTTGAATCTGGAACTCTATTATTGATGGTTTGGGCACATTTGGCACTTGGATATTATTATGGGGAAGTCTAAAATGTCTGCATTAGACAAGTCAGGTAGTGTTTCCAGCCATTGTCAGTATGTATATGCTTTCAAGTAGTGTGATAAACCCAGAGTGAAATCTAGGAGCACTGAGTTTTCCCCATTATTAATTGAAAATTTAAAAAAAAAACCCTGTTGTGGTGTCACAGGTGTTCTAGTGAGTCACAAGAGTATTGGGTTCACCACAAGTCCCATTTTATGCAGTGGAAGCTATTTACTAATGTAACACCCCTTTACCTAGGCACTTCTGGGTCTGGGGTTCGAGTGGCTGGAGCCCCCGCAAAGGGCAGATTCCGTTAAACCCTCACTCACTCACTTGGCGCATGGTGCCTCCCCCTGAGGAAAGAAGTGTTAGCGGGTGACATTACCCTCTTCTCCCCCAGGAACCTGAAAGTCAAGGTCCAAACTCCCTGTGGGAAGTAAGGCTGGCAGTTAAAATAGCCTGTCTTGAGGGGACAGCGATACACTGTCTAGTCCAAAATGACCACTCTGTAGTCAGCATCTTAAAACACAGTTTATTCTTCAACTTGAAACCACAGGAACATTCCAACTGCATAAACTCTCCATCACTTGGTGCAATCTTTAAATAACTTGTTCTCCTGATATTCCCAAGAGGAACTCCTGTATTCTTCCTCCCTTCAGGTATATTTTACAAGGTACTCTGAAACAGGATTATTTACACTTTGTTCAGCTCCAATCCGTGCCTATCCCTAAAGACAGTATTTCTCTTAGTGTTTCAGGTTCAGACCCTCCTGGGTGGCCCTTGCATTGGCACACACTAGCCTCGGGATGGGTACTCCCTGGCTCCTAACCCACGCTCTTGCGCTGGGTCTCTCCACTGCATAGCTAGAGCTCTCCTTCACACTTAGTTTTTTCCTAGCAGCAACTCTTCTTGTCCTTAGCCAATGGATTCCCTTCTTTTAAATGGATTCCCCTTCTTTTTCAGGTCACTTGGCAGGGGCTTGCAGCAGTGGTGTGCTGGAGCCGGCTCGCAAGAGCCGGTTGTTAAATTTTTAAAGCTCTTTCGAGCCAGTTGTTCTGGCAGGTGAGCTGGCTCCCAGAGGTGGCACAACCCAGCGTTGATCAAGGTAGGCATGCTGCTTACCTCACCTCTCACCACCCTGAGGGGTTTAAATCTTTGATTTACCTCCGTCACAGCAGCCGCAGTGAAAGCCCTTCCCGTCTCATCTTCCCTTCATTCCCGTCAGTGTCCCACCTTCTTCTGACGTCATTTCCTCTTTCTGCGAGGGCAGGACAATGACAGGAAACGAAGGGAACGCTAGAGACAGGCAGTGCTTTCACTGATGTGGCCGCTGCAATGGAGGTAAATAAAAGATTTAAACCATGCAGGGTGGCAGGAGCAAAAAGAGGGCAGGCAGGTGGACATGGGAGCATCGAAGCCATAGATGGATATGCATGGGAGGGCAGGGCCCAGGGAGAGAGGAGAAATTGCTGGACATGGAGGGGAGGGCAGCGGAGAGAGGAGAATTGCTGTATATGGATGGATAGAGGGTAGGGGAGAGGACAGTTGCTGGACATGGGTGGATGGAGGGGGAGGGCAGGGGAGAGAGAGCTTCAGGACATGGATAGATGGAGGGGAGGGTAGGAGAAAGAGGAGAGTTTCAGGACATGGATGGATGGAGGGGAGGGCAGGAGAAATTCTGGACATGGATGGAGGGGAGGGAAGACAGAAAGGAGATGCACATGGATGGAGGGGAAGGGAGAAAGAGAAGAAATGCTGGACATGGATGGAAGGGAGAGAAGCGAGAGGAACATGAATAGAGGGGAGAAAGGAGAAATGCTAGACAAGGATGGAGGAGAGGGAAGGGAGAGAGAAGAAATGCTGGACATGGAGGGAAGAGCGAGGAAGGAGATCAGATGAGTGAAAAGGAAGAGAGGAGATGGATGGAGAAAATAGGCAGAAGCTGGATCCACTGGACAGTCAAGTCTGCGGAGGACCCAGCTTTTACTTATGGAGGGCAAGAAATGAAGGACGAAAGAAAAGAAATAAATACATAGTAACATAGTAGATGACGGCAGAAAAAGACCTGCACAGTCCATCCAGTCTGCCCAACAAGACAACTCATATGTGCTACTTTTTGTGTATACCCTACTTTGATTTGTACCTGTGCTCTTCAGGGCACAGACTGTACAAGTCTGCCCAGCACTATCCCCCAGGGGCGTATCTGAACTGCGGCGGTAGGGGGGGCCAGGGCCAGAATGAGGGGGCACATTATAGCCCCCCCCGCCGCCGCCGCCATTGCCGATCCCCCTCCCCCCAGCCGCTGCCATTGGCAATCTCCCCCCGCCGTTGCTGTCGCCTACCTTCGCTGGAGGGGGACCTCAACCCCCGCCAGCCTAGGTCCGCGTCCTCTTGCGCTGCCTGTAAAAGAATTCCGTCAGCTGGCGGGGGACCCCCAACCCCCGCCAGCCAACCCGAGGTCCTTTCATTTCTTCTTCCACTAAAGCTGGCGCCGAAAGTTTCTTCTGAGTCGGACGTCGCTGCACGTTGTACGTGCAGGACGTCAGACTCAGAAACAGAATGAGCTTCATTCTGTTTCTGAGTCTGACGTCCTGCACGTACAATGTGCAGCGACGTCAGACTCAGAAGAAACTTTCGGCGCCAGCTTTAGTGGAAGAAGAAATGAAAGGACCTCGGCTTGGCTGGCGGGGGTTTGGGGTCCCCCGCCAGCTGACGGAATTCTTTTAACAGCAGCCGGCAGCGGCAGGAGGACGCGGACCTCGGCTGGCGGGGGTTGGGGTCCCCTGCCAGCGAAGGTAGGCGACAGCAACGGCGGGGGGAGGGTTGGCAGCGGTAGGGGGGTCCAGGGCGAAATCTGCGGGGGCCCAGGCCCTTGAGGCCCCACGCAGATACGCCCCTGCTATCCCCACCTCCCAACCAGCGGCTCCGGCACAGACCCTGGAAACACAGTCAAGGGAACAGATAGAGAGCAGCAGAATCAGATACTGGGACAGCATGATCAGAAAAACAAAGTCACCAGACAACAAAGGTAGAAAAAAATCATTTTATCTTCATTTTAGTGTTTGGAACATGTCCACTTTGAGAACTTACATCTGCTATCATATTTTGCAATATATAGCAACATGTTTCTTTCTGTTTTTCTGGTATGGTGCTGCATGCAGAGTCTAACTTCTTAGGATTTCAGGTTAATTTTTGAAGAATTTGAAGAGGGGCTATCTCTGTTCTGCATGTATGACTGCAAGGCCAAGTGTCTGAATAGGGATCTGTTTGTTAGGTTCTGAGATTTTGATAACACATTGTTTTTCAGAGTTGGCAAGACTGTCCTCCTAATTCCTGGTCTGTATGCTAATTTGGTTTGTGTCATTTTCGGTATACTGCAGAGATTTTTTTTTCCTGGTAAAGGGTTGTCAACCCCCCCACACACAATCCAATTACCTTCGCTGGTGGAGATCCTGAGGCCCAGCCAGCAGAAAACGTGTTCCTCCAGCGCTGCTCTTCTGTCAATTGCCTGCCCCAGCATGCTGGGGGTGCTGGAGGTGCTCCTCCAGGTCCTCTCCAGCTCCAAGGGGGGCCCGGGCACGGCGCCAGAGTTTTCTCTTTCCTGCTCCTGTCAGGACACGATCACTCAGGCCCTGACCGAGCAGGAGAGAGAGACCCCGGCACAGGGCCCCCCTTGGAGGACCAGGCCCAGGGAATTTTGTCCCCTCTGCTCCCCCCCTCTCGGCGAC
The DNA here is from genome assembly GCF_901765095.1 of Microcaecilia unicolor. Taxonomy (NCBI): domain Eukaryota; kingdom Metazoa; phylum Chordata; class Amphibia; order Gymnophiona; family Siphonopidae; genus Microcaecilia; species Microcaecilia unicolor. Next base: position 599,620,504 of record NC_044032.1, read on the forward strand.
TATGCCAGTCACTTTCAACAGTGACTCTCAACAGGGACTTACTCTTAGTAATCACCCACCTAATAGGGGATTACACTAATAATGAACATTAGTGCCCGTTAATGTTGCTAAGGTGATAACATACTTTAGTAAAGCTAGCACTTTCTTGTGGATGTGAAGTGTATGATAGTGGTTCTCAACCCAGTCTTCAGGACACACCTAGCCAGTCAGATTTTCAGGATACCCACAATAAATATGCATGAGGGGGATTTAAATACAATGGAGGCAATGCATGCAAATTTATCTCACGCACATTCATTGTGGGTATCTTGAAAACCAGACTGAGGTGTATATTCAAAGAACTTAGACTTACAAAAGTTACATAGAGGTGTATTTTCAAAGCACTTGGACTAAGAGTTACGTGGAGGGGCATTCTTGATATGACATCTAAATCCGACTTTGGACGTTTTGCTGAAAACATCCAAAAATCAAGTAGTGAAAATGACCATTTTCAAACCAGAAAAACATCTTTTTTCTTTGAAAATGACCATTTCCTAGATGTTGTGCTTAGTACATTTATCATTTTGGACCAATTTCCAAAAGCAAACCTGTCCAAGTGAAAAATGCACAATATCAAGCCATTGGGACGTAGGAGGAGCCAGCTTTCCCAATAGACTGGCCACACAGGCATCCCAGTATAAAGCAGTGGGGCACCCTAGGGGGCACTTTATGGACTTTCACATAAAAGGTCCTAAGTATACATCTCACTATTACCCCCTTATATTGTATGGTGAGCCCTTCAAAACCCACAAAAAAACCTACTGTATACAACTATACACCACTATAATAGCCCTTATGGCTGCAGGCGTCACCTATATGTGGGCACAGTAGGGGGGGTTTTTTTGGGGGGGGAGGGCGAGGGCTGACACTTTCTACCACAAGTGTAATTGAGTGGATTATGAGCCTGGGTCACTTTCTGTTCAGTGCACTGCACCCAACACTAGGCTACTCCAGGAACCTGCTTGCTGCTTTAACAGGACTGGCCATAACATCTGAAGCTGTCATAGAGGCTGGTATGTACTGTTTCATTTACATTTTTGCAGGGTGGGAGGTCAGTGACCACTGAAGGGGTAAGGGGGTGTTATGCATCTGGTCATTTAGGGCACTTTTTTGTGGCATATTAATAAAACAGTGAATTCTAGACCAAAATGTCCAAGTTATAGCCCTGGATATTTTTGTTTTGTTCCATTATGGCAGAAAAAGATCCCGCCCTTAACACGCCTCCGACATGGCCCCTTGTGATTTGAACACACTTCTGACGGACTTCATAGAAAAACGTCTAAAAATTGGTTTTGAAAATACCACTTTGGACATTTTTATGAGAAAAATGTCCAAATGCAGATTTATGCCACTTTTTAGATGTTTTTCTCTTTTGAAAATGAGCCCATATGTGTGTCCGGAGGACTGGGTTGAGAACCCCTGGTCGAATAAGAAAACATCACTGTGCCCCACCAGAAAACCTCACACCTTTTTTTTCTTTGCTACTGCAGAAATAATTTATCGGCATCTGAACGAGTTTGAGAGATATTTTTATGGTGCCCTTGTGCATATTTGCAGCTAAAAGTCTGTACAGTTTGTTCAATGAAAAACAATTTGAGAGGTTTCCACCATCCAAGATCAATTATTTTCTTAAACTGACACATGGCACTGCAGCTGAATAAATGAAGGAAATAGTTTTATTATGTTTATGAGCTAAATTGTATTGTGTTCCCATTCATTTTTGTCTCACCTATAATTCTTTTAGAAACAATTCTACCTGTCATCAAATACATTATGGGCTGAAAGTTGCACATTAGGTAAACCCAGTTAATCAAAATATTGTTCATGAAAATGGATTTCTGTAGGGTCTAAATGATAACACTCAAATATTTTCTAAGGGGTGCATATTCAGAACAATTTAATCAGACTGGAGAGGCTTCTGCTTAGTTAGATCATGCTGAACAGCCCAGCCACCAATATTCAGCGTCACTTAACAGCAATGCACTGAATATAGACTCTGAACGCCATGGTACTGACCAGGCAGTGCTGGGGCAGTCCAAGATGGAGTTAGACCACTCCCAGAAGTTATGCGGGCATTGGCAATATTTAGTGCAGGTGCCCCCATAGCTAATTAGGTAAGTAGGGCTGTACAAATAATAGCACTAACTTTGCCCTGTTGGTGATGTGGGTTCTATGCTGGATTTTAAGCTGCACCAGCATAACTTCCAGGTATTTGGCCAGTGGCTATAAGCATTTAAAAAAATGCTCACTACCACTGACTATTGACTGATATATTTATAGACATTTGGGAAAAGATACACATCCTACATAAGGTAAAACGCTCAAGAGTTTTTTTTTTAATATGAAAATTGATGATAGATATAGTCCTCAGTGCTTACCTTCCCTTCTTGCTTTCAATATCTCAAAAAAATTATAGCGGAATTATAAAAGGTTCAAAGAACAGCAACCAAAATGATAAAGAGAATGGAACTCCTCTCGTATGAGGAAAGGCTATAGAGGTTAGAGCTCTTCAGCTTGGAAAAGAGACAGATGAGGGGAGATATGATGGAGGTCTACAAAATCCTGAGTGGTGTAGAACGAGTAGAAGTAAATCAAATTTTTTTACTCGTTTCAAAAGTACAAAGTCTAGGGGACACTTGAGGAAGTTACATGGAAATACTTTTAAAGCAAATAGGAGGAAGTATTTTTTTTCACTTAAATAGTTAAGCTTTGGATCTCTTTGAAGGTTTGGACAAATTCCTGGAGAAAAGGTCCATAGTCTGCTATTGAGAGAGACATGGGAAGCAACTGCTTGCCCTGGAAATTGTAGTATGGAGTGTTGCCACAATTTGGGTTTCTGCCAGATTCTTGTGACCTGGCTTGGCCGCTGTTTGGAAAACACGATACTGGGCTAGATGGACCATTGGTCTGACCCAGTATGGCTACTCTTGAGTTTAGGAGCATTTGTATGGTCAACAGTACCTGTCCCCAGAAGGGAAAACAGGCTTGCATACTTAGGGGCCATTTTACTAAAGCTTAGCACGTGCTAAATGCTGCACATCCTATTTTATATCTATGGGCTACATGGCATTTAGTACACACTAAGCTTTAGTAACACAGTAGATGACAGCAGATAAAGACCTGTATGGTCCATCCAGTCTGCCCAACAAGATAAGCTCATAGCATAAGGTATGATGTGATATTACATATGTACACTCAATCTTGATTTGTCCTTGCCATTTTCAGGGAACAGAACATACTGTCCGGCACTGGCTTTGTTCTTCAACTACTGAAGTTGTTATCAAAGCCCCACTCCAGCCCATCTGAATCTGTCCAACCACGATCAGGGCACAGACCATAGAAGTCTGCCCAGCACTGGCTTTGCTTCCCAATTACCGGTGTTGCTATATACCCACTGCTAAAGCTTGTTTGGTTCCATGCCTTCTAAAGGATTCCTCTGTGATTATCCCAAGCACTTTTAAACTCCACTACCGTTTTCATCTCCACCACCTCTTGCAGGAAGGCATTCCAGGTATCTACCACCCTCCCCATAAAAAAAGTACTTCTTGACACTATTCCTGAGATGGCTCCACTGCAACCTCAATTCATGTCCTCTAGTTCTACCACATTCCCATCTCTGGAAAAGGTGTGATCGTAAATAATACTTTTCAAATATTTGAAAAGTTTCATATTACTGTATCATATTACCCCTGTCCTTCAGGGTATACACGTTCCTCAAGTATTTCCTCATACATCTGTGGTACAAACCTCATGCCATATTTGTCGCTTTTCTCGGAACGGCTTCAAGTCTTTTAATGTCCTTAGCAAGATACAGCCTCCGAAACTGAACAAAAGGTTCTCAATCTTTCTCCTCCTATCTGGCACATGTCCTTTGGATTTCTGCACTCTAAGTGCACCACTCTGTACTGCTTGGTATTAAATTTTAACTCCCTAAAATACTAAGAGACCTATATCATTATAAAAGAAATGTTGAATTTTTCAAAAATAGTTCTTTTGTGCTCAAAGTGACAAATGTTGACCAACTAGCATCCACTGCTTGCATTGTCTCAAAAAATCAGCATCTTAAAAAAAAACCAAACAAACACCCAGTCCATTTTCCACCCCTATCTGTCTTTCAAATTCCTTTCAATGTCTACTGCGTTAGAGGTGCTGTCCAGTATTATTAGTCTTATATGTTCAATAGTTCTAATATACTCAAATGTCCATTATAGAAAGCATAAGAACACATAACTGTGAAGGCTCTTAATTGTCTAATACTGTAATGGTATGACGATTCTACAAAGCAGTAGACTACTTGGTTCACTATGCAATAAGTTATAATATAACAGGGGGAAAAGGTTTCATATATCACAGGGATATTCCACCCTGAGGTGGTCTGGATATCATTGAATCCCACATGTGATTGAAGTAATCAAAATCAAAACCCCTCCTTCTTCAGTCTTTTTTTTTTTTTTACTTTTCTTTTTTCTTTCACAAACAAAACTAGAATGACAATTCAGCGTAAAAAATGCAGTCACACTTATCTGTATGCTGGGCCAGTTTTTTCAAGGTACCTGAGCTGGAACAAATTATCATGTCGCATTTCTCTGCAGGTAGAGAAATGCGACAATTTGTTCCAGTTCAGGTCCCTTGAAAAAACTGGCCCAGCATACAGATAAGTGTGACTGCATTTTTTTACGCTGAATTGTCATTCTACTTTTGTTTATAAAAGAAAAAAAAAAGAAAAGTAAAAAAAGGACTGAGGAAGGAGGGTTTTTTTTTTGGTCTATGATTATTTCAATCACATGTGGGATTCAATGGTATCCAGACTACCTCAGGGTGGAATATCCCTGTGATATACGAGACCTTTTCCCCTGTTATAGTATAACTTATTCCATAGTGAACCAAGTAGTCTACTGATTTGTAGCATTATAGAAAGCATTCATCAAATGAAATGTACTTAGTGGAGGAGTGGCCTAGTGGTTAGGGTGGTGGACTTTGGTCCTGGGGAACTGAGTTTGATTCCCGGCACAGGCAGCTCCTTGTGACTCTGGGCAAGTCACTTAACCCTCCATTGCCCGCCGCATTGAGCCTGCCATGAGTTGGAAAGCGCAGGGTACTGTAATAAAAAATAAAATCTGCATTCATTCTGCTTCCAGATGGTCTGCCGATTCCTTTTTGGGGTGCTTAATCTCCAACAGTTTTCCTTTCCATTGATCCTGACAAATCACTCAATAACAGTCTGATCTGCAATCCAGTGTTAAGTGCATGACAAAGTGAAAACAAACAACTCTTCCAAATTCATTTTCTTAAGCATCATCAGGAGAATAGAGGTGAATACTCGTACTTAATTCTCTCAGCTGTCTTGAATGAGAAATACTCAACTGCTGTGATAGTTTATTATTGAACTATCCCGCTTTTAAAAATCTTCAATTTCTGGTTGTAGAATTTTTATTAAATTTAAAAGAGAACAACAGAAGACAATTCAGTGTAACAGTACAACAGCATACAAATTGCAAAAATCATGTAAAGGCAAATTCCTGTCCAGGGGTGTTATTTAGAATAACTTAACAGGTACATTCAAACAGTTCAAAATTATGTGAATTTACCTAAGAGGCTGAAAGCTTTTTTTAATTATGATGGCTAATATATATATTTTTTATTTTATTATGTAAATTCCTCACTTTTGACTTTCTTTTTATGTAAACTGCCTACAACCTCGTGTTGGGTTAGAGTGGTATAGACACAAATTAATTAGATTAGCTTAGATCTGGAAGCAGAATGGAAGCAGAAGAAAAATACTTTTTCTGAAATAATTCCCACATGGGGTAAGGGAGAGGAAGGACTATGCAAAACAGTGGATTTCAATAATTGGCTTGAGTCTTGGTGTAAAGAAGAATGTTTTAGATACATAGGAGCATGGGGAAATAACAGGCTGTACTGTAATGATGGGCTACATCTTTCTGTGACCAGAAAAAGTATCCTTGGGGAGAAATTCAGACAGTATGTTTCTAGACATTTAAACTAGAAGTTGGGTGTGACAAAAGGAAACAAGGGAATTCAGAATGTCACCCCCAGAATAAATATGATGGCAGAGGGAAAGGTCATCTAAATATAGAAAACCACCTAAACTCACTAAGTACATGGAAAGCAATGAGCATAAATGCTCGTAGTCTAGGTAAAAAGGTTCAAGATTTGGAAGCCCTGATGTTTGAAGAAAACTTGGATATTGCTATTACAGAGACGTGGTTCAATGAATCCCATGAATTGGATGTGACTATACTGGGCTATAATCTTCTTAGGAAGGATAGAGAGGGTGAGGAGTGGTGCTGTATGTGAGAGACAATATCAGACCGGCTGAAATGCGGGGAACCTGGGGAAAGGAAACAGCTTTATGGACCATCCTAGAAAGAGAAGATGGAACCTATATCCACAGAGGGGTTATCTACAGACCTCCGGCACAAACGGAGAAGATAGACAATGATCTGATAGAAGATATTCAAAAGATTGATATAAAAGGGGAGGTGCTACTGTTCGGAGATTTCAACTTGTCAGATGTGGATCGGAACGTTCCGTCTGTAGAATTGGAAAGAAGTAGGGAGACTGTGGATGCCTTGCTCAGACAAATGGTCACGTAACTCATAAGGGAAGAGTCTACGCTGGATCTAGTGCTCACGAATTGAGGAAGCAAAACCAGTGCTGGGCAGACTTTCTACTGTCTACGCTCTGATTGTTAACTGAATATAGATAGGGATTGGCTGGAGTGTAAATTTTAAAGGACTTTGATGTTAGCTTCAGAACTTTTAGTACAAGAACAGTGCTGGGCAGACTTCTACGGTCTGTGCCCTGAGAATGGTAAGCACAAATCAAACTCGGGTATACATATAAAGTATCACGTACCATGTAAAATGAGTTTATCTTGTTGGGCAGACTGGATGGATCGTTCAGGTCTTTATCTGCCGTCATTTACTATGTTACTACGTTAATGGATGCAGATCAGTACATTTCATTTTGATAAAGACATATCTCTTCAATAGAGCTTACAAAAAGAACCCTTAAAGACACAAATCACCTCCTAAACTATCCTATCTAACATCATCTTCTCTAATTCCTCATCCATCTTCTGCTTACTTTTGATTGTATCCAATATCCTGTCATGACTTTGTCATAACAACACTCTGTCAGCCACATTAAGCCTGCAAATAGGTGGGAAAATGTGGGGTACAAATGCAATAAATAATAATAAATAATAATGAATGTTTTCTACAACGGACACTTGAGCATATTAGAACTACTGAACATATAAGACTAATAATATTGGACAGCATCTCTAATGAAGTAGACATTGAAAAGAATTTGAAAGACAGATATAGATGGAAAATGGACTTTTTTTTTTAAGTTGCTGATTTTTTGAGAATAAATGCATCCAGTGAGTGCTAGTTGGCCAACATTTGTCACTTTGAGCACAAAAGAACTACTGTTGATATATTTGGAAAAATAAAACATTAAAAAAAAAAAAAAAGACATAGGTTTTTTATTATTTTTGGGAATTTCTATATTTTGGAAACTGGACGTTAACAGGTTCCCCAGTGTGTAATGGATTGGTTACATTTTAACTGTCCGACCTTTGACCATTCTAATTTATGGAGATCTCTTCTCATGGTTTCTACTACCTCCAGGGTATCCACTCTATTGTCTATCTTCTTGTCATCTACAAAAAGGCAAATTTTTCCTTCTAACCCTTCAGCAATGCTTCTCACACACACATATATATGCCTGCATATCGGTCGTACAAATAGTATGGACTGGCCCCCATTATACATTTTTAAAAATAGTGTCCATAAGCAGAATGAACTAATGAACCCTTTCAACTAAAGCCAGGTAAAGTTTTGCACTTGCTACTCAGTAAGTGCAAAGTCTGTGCACCACCTGTTGGGGGGTGTTCCTACCACGTACCCATTCAGTTGCTACACAAAAAAACTCTTTAGTGCACTATCTGCACCAGTGACAGCATACGTGAAGTGACAGTGCACTTGGGGGCCCTTATACAGAGTGGTGGTAAGCCCAATGTGGGATTACCGCTCGCTCTTCTAGAACTACCGCTGGCCCAACATGGCTGCCTGTGGTAGGCCTGCCCTAAGAATGCGCCATTTCTAGGGGGAAAAATAAGACCCCTGGAAATGGATCGCGCAGTGGTAACCGGGCATTGCCATGTGCTGCCTGGTTAGTGCCAGGTTAGCGCGGGAGCCTAACTTATCACCACCTCAATGGGTGGCAGTAAGGGCTCCCTGCAGCATGGCCATACAGTAAGAGTTCTCTTACCGTATAGCCATGTGTAACTGATGTCTTTTTACCCACTGCAGTAAAAAGGGCCCTGACATGCAAGAAAAATAGCCCCTACCACTAGCGCAGGACCTTTTTCCCCGCAGCTTGGTAAAAGGACCCCTAAATGCTATGCACAGAACATGCCCATTCTCAAACCCATAACAGGCTATGCAATTAGTGCATGAATTAGCATGCATGCTTTCATGCCATATATTAGGACTAGGAGGCATGCAATGAAGCTATTAAGTAGTACATTTAAAATAAATTGAAGAAACCATTTCTTCATACAATGTGTAATTAAACTCTGGAATTCATTGCCAGAGAATGTGGTAAAAGCAGTTAGCATAGCAGGGTTTAAAAAAAGGTTTGGATAACTTTATACAAGAAAAGTCCAGAAGCCATTATTAAGATGGACTTGGGTAAAATCCAACTGCTTTCCGTCGCGGGGATGACCAAAGTTCCCAGGGGCGTGTCAGAGGCGTAGCGAAGGCGGGACTTGGGCGTGCCTAACACATGGGCGTCCTCAACCCATAATGGAAAGAGAAGGGCGTCCCTGACGAACACTTGGATGACTTTACTTTTCTCAATCTGTTGATTTTGCAGAGCATATGTAGATGATTACAGGTCAATGCCGATACACATTTCATATTATAAAAAGAATGAGCAGGCATAAATCTTTGTATTATTTATAAAATGTGATAAATAAAAACAGACTCTACATTGTATACCTTATCCAAAATACAGCTTTATAAAAATCTCTCAATTCATGAACAAAAAGTATCAAGACAAGGCAGACCAAAAATTAGATTTACAAACAAAACCTAGCAAAAGCAGTAGAGATTCAAATCATATTGGTTAGTTTAGATAAAATGTTTTTGGTCTAAAATTTTTATAATCATTAGACCCCATTCTAGAAATAGAATTAGGGAAAAACGTGAATTCCATATACAAAATCTAACAAAAACATACTTTCCAGCATTTTTCAGCGCACCTTTGTATAAGGGCCCCTCTCTTAACCGAAATGGAAAGGTGAAGTACCAGAGGAAAAAAAAAAAAGACTGCATGCAAATACCTCACACCCAAACATCTGTCACTCTGCATCACACTGAGAAGTGTTAAAAGGGACTTAATTTCACACTCTACTTAATTACCTGAGAGAAAATGATACTCCATAGTGCACAAACTGAACTGGGATATTATGAGATTTCCAGAAGGATGAGACAAGCCTCCTTCCCCCAGCCCTAATTCATATACTACTAATACTCACTAAAACTCAAGGTAAAGTCAAAAAAGTTTGTCTGCAAAACTCCAGTAAGCAGCTTTATTTCCAGATGAACTGAAAAGCATTCACCATTTGGATGTTTCTCTAAGAACATCTCTCTGGGTGCTCCTCCACCTCTGACATCATAAGACCATCCTCATCTTTTTCTTCCATTGGCTCCTCTTCTCTGCCGTCATTTTTCTCTTCCTCTTTAACACGTACAGAGCTTCTTGCAGTCAGTTTTCGCATTTTTATGTTTGGCAGCTTCTTCAGATCAGAATTCCATTCCCTTAAATGAAGAAAGAATACAATGATCACAGGTGAAGGGGAGATGTTACAAATGAAATAAATATATAAATCTTCTATAATTCTTTCCTCAAGTTATCTACCAAAATTCACACAATAAAGAGAATGAAACTGCAATGTATTTGATTAAATTGTAGCAAGCTGAGGAAGGATTCACTCACTCCTCTTTTTCTTTCACTTTTCACGTATTTGATTTAATTCCAGGTACCTGTTATCTGATATATTTAGTACACACCATTCTTAGACAATTTCATGCTGAATGAGTAATACTCTGGAGGGAAATGGGAGTGCCTTTCTTATTCTGACCTAAATAAAAAGGTTAAGGACATGTCTAATCTGAAGGAGATAAGAGAACATTATCATTCTTGTGAAAAAAAAAGGCTTAAAAAAATGCAAGGCATTATTTTAATTCTTATAGGGGCCCTTTTATGAAGCATGCTATTCTGGGAATACTGCCGGCCCAATATGGCCGCCTGTGGTAGTTCCAAGTCGAGTGCGCACCATTTCTGGGGGGAAAAAAAAGTCAAAACCCCAGAAATGGTTAGCGAGACAGTAACCCGGCAGTAATCGAGCATTGCCGTGTGCTGTCTGGTTACCGCTGGATTACTGAGAGAGCCCTCACCAACAACCTCAACGGGTGGCAGTAAGTGCTTCCCACCACATGGCCATAAGGTAAGAATCATCTTACCATGTGGCCATTGTTTTTTTTTTGGGGGGGGGGGGGGGGGCTTTTTACCTGTTGCAGTAAAAAGGGCCCAGGCTTGTGGGAAAAATGGCCCCTGCTGCTACCACAGGGCCCTTTTTCCTGCAGCTTGGTAAAAGACCCCATTTCTTTTTTTTTTTTCAGATTCAATTTATACTATTCTAGTTCAAATTACTCTGATAAAACACACTACCCTTCGAGGATGTGACTCTAGGTTTTTGAGCACTTACATTTAAAATATATTCATTAGAAAAGATTGAAAACACTGCCCACAAAATCAATAAACCATAGAACGTTTTGTAGTTTCTCTCTTGCAACAAAATATAGCGCACTAACTTATTCTCAGTTCTCTTTATTGGGTTAAGCTCTTGCAGACCTTTAAAGTTTCAACCTTACAAAAATGTTTACCACCCCCCATCATCACCAGCACGCCTTTGAGGAGGCTTTGACCTGTTTTGGCTTTAACAGTGTGATCAACAGATTACTATAACAATTAGTTTTCTTACTTTTGTTAGAATAAGAAATGCCCAAAATTCAAATGTGAAGGCTCAACAACACTCTGTAGTTCGAGGAGGAAAGGGATTTCATCATACTGTGGCAAGAAAAATACAAAGTTCTTCTTCTCATAACTTTGAGGTATACAGTGAAAAAAGTCATCACCAATCCTCAAAAAACGTTTTTAAAAAGTTTTTTTTATCGTGCAGATCAGTTTTATGGTATCAAACATATAAACGGCGAGTGACCGTACTCACTCGCAAATGCACAGTACAGACTTCCCTCTCTGCCCCGCCCCCGCTTCAGTACGTGATGATGGGGGCGGGACAGAGAGGGAAGTCTCTACTGGCATGCTGCAGATGTCAGAACCGCTCCCCCCTCCCCTGGAGTCGCCGCCGCCCCTCCATCTGGCCCGAGCACTGTGAACTTACATCAGCACGCAGCAGCAGGCACATCAGCAAAGCTGCCATCGGGCTTCCTTCTCTGCCTTTGTCCCACCCTCGCCGACGTTACGTCACACGAGGGCGGGACACAGGCAGAGAAGGAAGCCCGCCCCAACGGCAGCTTTGCTGATGTGCCTGCTGCTGCGTGCTGATGTAAGTTTACAGTGCTGCTCGGGCCGGGTGGAGGGGCGGCGGCGGCGACTCCGGGGGGGGGGGGGGGGGGCTCGGAAACGCCCCCCATTCCAAAAGTAGCCCGTTTTCACGGGGCTCAATGGCTAGTTTAATGATAAATTCTCTCATTACATGTTCATTCAGAAGCCCATCTAGTATCATCCCACAACAAAAATACAAAAAAAGCTTGGGACTTATCTGGGTAATGCAGTGTTCATATAGCAGCCACGATATCCCAGCACAGAAGAGTGTCTGACCAACTATTTTTAGCTAAGGTGGAACAGTTCTAGGGGGTAAGACCTTTAAACATCAGCATATCTATTTTTTTTTCTATTCTTTAAACTCCATCCTAAGGTGTAATCAAGAATAATTCACAGGCTCTTAACTCTGGTGCAGACAGCAAGAGTATCATCTCCAAATTTCAGAACAAGGAATGGTTTGGGATTCCTAAAAGGAACAAGTAAATTCATAGAATTCACAGCATGCTTTGATAAGAGAAACAGTACTTATGTGATGTATGTTTTAAGGCCAACCTAGATGCTGTAGCTAAACATTAAAAAGAACAGGAGATAAAGATTCCCTGTAATCAAGAGAAATGAAGTCTGAACATTACATAAACCAGGCCATAGATGTGCTTGAAACAGGTGCCTTACCCCCCCCCCCCCCCCCCCATCCTCCATGTCTTCTTAGAATTGCAAAAGCCATTTCACTGCTGTTTGAGCTGAAGAACTCAATGTCTGATTTTCATCCTTTTGACATTTGGGGATCACCCATATATATTCAATTCTTTCTTTTGCATTTCATCACTTCCTATGGGAGGACGTTCTAGTCCTCACACACCCACCTTTTCTGTGAAAAAATACTTCCTGATGTTGCCTCTGAGTCATGTCTAGTAGCTTTACAGCATTCTTTTCTCAGAAAGGGTTTTCATTGTGCAAGTATCAGCAGAAGAAGAACTACAGTGATTCTCTCTCTTTGGTTTTCTTTGAAGCCCAAGACATTATTCTGTTTTTGATGTATCACAATTGTTAGACATTATTTTATAGGCAAAAAATCTGGACATACTCAGGTCTTTGTAAATCAAAGCAGGAATGTGGGAAGAAACATTTGGAACTGTACCTGGAGCTCTCTCCCTGGATGAAAAATGTCTTAGTTCCCCTGTAAATGCCTGCAGAACATGATGCTTTTTGAACTCTCCCAACTGCATCTTTCCTACACTACAGGAGATTAGAAAAAGAGCAGGAGTCTGAATCTCGATGACAGAATTAAGATGATGTAGCTAGCTAGCTAGGGATGTAATTGCTTTCTAATTCTTTTGGTTAAATGACTTTGCCTTGTGAGAGTTTTCTTTTTTGTTATCTGTTCTTAAGTTCCACTCCCATGTTCTCTTTCTTGGGCTTCTGCATCTGAAGGACAAGATTGATGGTTCTGCTGTGGATAAGGGGCACACAAGTTTTTGAGAATGGAGTGGGGCAGAATCATTGCTGAATGTAGTTAGCTTCACTGTATAATCATTTAGATAAGAACAATGCTGTCTTATTGATTATAGCATATTTGTGTTCAGTTTTGGAGGCCGTATCTTGTTAAGGATGTAAAAAGAATTGAAGCGGTGCAAAGAAAAGCTACGAGAATGGTATGGGATTTGCGTTACAAGACGTATGAGGAGAGACTTGCTGAACTAAACATGTAAACTCTGGAGGAAAGGAGAAACAGGGGTGATATGATACAGACTTTCAAATATTTGAAAGGTATTAATCCGCAAAGAACCTTTTCCGGAGATGGGAACTAGAGGACATGATATGAGATTGAAGGGGGGCAGACTCAAGAAAAATGTCAGGAAGTATTTTTTCACGGAGAGAGTGGTAGATACTTGGAATGCCCTCCCGCGGGAGGTGGTGGAGATGAAAACGGTAGCGAAATTCAAGCATGCGTGGGATAAACATAAAGGAATCCTGTTCAGAAAGAATGGATACTCAGAAACTTAGCCGAGATTGGGAGGCGGGGCTGGTGTTTGGGAAGCGGGGCTAGTGCTGGGCAAGATTTCTGTGGTCTGTGTGCCCTGAAAATGGCAGATACAAATCAAGGTAAGGTCTACACAAGAAGTAGCACATATGAGTTTATCTTGTTGGGCAGACTAGATGGACCGTGCAAGTCTTTTTCTGCCGTCATCTTCTATGTTACTATCCAGCTCATTTTCGAAAGTGATCGCCGGCCATTTCCCGACATAAATCGGGAGATGACCGGCGATTTCTTAAAAGTGGCGAAATCGGTATAATCGAAAGCGGTATTTTTGACAGCATCGCCGCTTTCCCGGCGAAAGTTCAAGGGGGCGTGTCGGTAGCTTAGTGAAGGTGGGACATGGGCGGGCATGGGCGTGGCTACCAGATGGCCGGCTTGCGCCAATAATGGAAAAAAAAAAAAAGCGGCGTTAAGCAGTATTTCGCTGGGTTTACTTGGTCCTTTTATTTTCACGACCAAGCCTCAAAAGGTGCCCCAACTGACCAGATGACCACCGGAAGGAATCAGGGATGACCTCCCCGTACTCCCCCAGTGGTCACCAACCCCCTCCCACATTAAAACAATAAAACCTTTTTTGCCAGCCTGTATGCCAGCCTCAAATGCCATACCCACCTCCATGACAGCACAATGTGTTCTATCCTCAGACAGCCTTTCCCCGGTTGTGATGTGGCTCTCGGGTGAGTGTGACACCTTTTCTGTTAGGTGCACTGCAGAGTCACATCAGCAATGCATTGTGGTGGGTGTAGGGTAGTGGGCTCTACTCCCATGGTGCTTTTCCCCCTGCTAACTGGGTTAGAGTGTGTCCAGTTTTGTTTCCGGTAGTCCATGAGGTAGTGGCCATTTTTGTCAGCTACTTTTAGATCCCTTTCATGTGTTACCCACGTTAGAGAACTTAGTTATTACCTTGAATGTAGCTGAAAGAGGGCATTATACACCATTCTGCCAGCTCTGACCTACTGCTAATCTCAGCACCAAGGAGACTCTTTACCGGTGGGGCACAACCTCTGATCTGCAGTTAACTGTGAGTAAACGTGCTTATTCAAATAAAGGACTTTTACAAAGAGATTAGTCTTCAGGTGTCAACTAGTGTGCCAAGGTTATACAGCAGCAACAAGTCCTAGAGGCCTGTGTGTATGCAGGTCTCTGGAGCACTTTTAGTGGGTACCGCAGTGCACTTAAGGCAGGCGGACCCAGGCCCATCCCCCCCACCTGTAACATTTGTGCTGGTAATGGGAGCCCACATGTAGTTGCCCCCTTCACCCCTAAGAGCTACGGTAGTGTTGTACATGTGTGGGTAGTGGGTTTGGGGGCCTCAGGACCCAAAGCAAGGGAGCTATGCATGTGGGAGCCTTTTCTGAAGTCCACCGCACTGACCCCTAGGGTGCCCAGTTGGTGTCCTGGCATGTGAGGGGGACCAGTGCACTACAAATGCTGACTCCTCCCACGACCAAATGCCTTGGATGTCGCCGGGTTGGAGATGGCCGGTATTTTTTTCCATTATCGCTGAAAAACAAAACCGGCCATCTCAAATCCGGCAAACTCTGGCACTTGGCCGGGCTAAACCGTTATTATCGAAAAAAAAGATGGCCGGCGATCTATTTGGCTGGCGACGTTCGATTATGCTCCTCTATGTTACTTTCAATTTAGTGGAATCCATGGATGAACTTTCCGAATGAGATTCAGAGATGAAGGGTCCATAGTATGAAGTTTACACTTGGTGTCCCCTCAGGGGTCCTCATTATCCCCATGTAGTTTAATATCTTTTGGGGCTCATGAGAAAAACAGGAAGAAACCTCTACAAAGAAGCAACATGCTTAACAAGAAGTCGAGGGTGACACGAGACTCTCAAGATGGGTGAAGCAGAAGACAAGTCTTTATTAAGGCACCAAAGTAAGACCCAACACGATAGACTGGCCGCCTGCATCAGGGGTCATGAGACGCTGTATGGTACCTAAAATGATGTATGTATGTACTTATGTATACACAGCAAAGAGGACTGCCAGTGTAGTACAGTCCTGCTGGAGTGTAGCAGAGTTCAAAAACAATGTCGTCATACAGAAAGCAGTGGCTCATTAAATCTTGTGACCCCTGAAGAAGGCGGCCAGTCCGTCGGGTCTTCTGCTATTCCCATCTTGAGAGTCGCATGCCACCTTCTACTCCTTGTTGCATGGTGCAGTTTAATATCTTTTTACAGCCTTCGGATCAAGTTACTAAACAGTGGGAGTTTCTTCTTTTATGCAGATGATATACAGATATTAGTTCTATTGGAAAAAGGCCCCGGTAACATCGATTGAATGTGTAAATGACTATTTAGCTCAGCTTCTAGATGGCTAGAAGTTGTCAGGCTGGTATTGAAATAAGCAAAAACACAGTCCTTATGTATTGGACATCAAAACTGGAGTGCCTTCACTCAGAGACACTGCATTAATGGGGTGGATATCAATAAAGACTTTCATCAAAACTTTGAATGTTAGTAAGTAAGGTTAGGTTACTAGGAACACTTAATTCAAACTTTCCTGGTGAAAACTACTTAAAGCATATCTGAATGATGGAACCCTATTCCATGTATTGAGTATTCTGGATTACTGTGAACAGCCTTTATGTAGGGCTTAGTGGAAAGACCAAGTAAATTATAAATATCCCAAAACAGTGTCATGGCAGCTGTTAAGGTTGAAAAGGAGAGACAGTGTGTGGTCAGCTTTGAAGAAACTTCATTAGTTCCCACTGTAGGAAGAAGCCCAATTTAAGTAGATGGTACTAATTTTTAAAGTGCTGTAACAGCAGAGGATGAAATAACTACAGTATCTTCTGCATGGTATGTTCCTGGAAGAAATCCGAGAACCACTTATGGTAGCTCACTGGTGGTCCCCTCGATAAAAAGATAAAGAGAAAAAGCTGTGGGTGTGACAGGGCATTTTTGATGTTAGCCCCAAGGCTATGGAATAGTTTGTCTTCTGAGGTATGGTCTGAATGGGATTTCTCAAAGTTTATAAAGAAAAATTGAAAGCCCATCTTTTTCTGCTGGATTGGTTCTAGCAGGATGGGGCTGATGATGCTGATGCAGGCACTGGTCTTATTTTATGCTGTCATTATCTAAACATATAATTTACATGATGTTTGTTGAATATATATATACTAGCCGTTAAGCCCGTAACAACGGGCTAGTTTTTGGTTTTCCTATGGGCCCCCCCCTCCCACCCCACCCCCAACAACTCTGCTCTCCCCCCTCCCCCCCCCCGGCTTCCCCCCCATGTCCAGTAACCCTGATCTCTCCCCTACCCTCCCCCCATGTCCAGCAAGCCTACTTTCTCCTCTGCCCTCCCCCCCATGTCCAGCAACCCTGCTCCCCCCATGTCCTTCTCCCCAAACCGCCGGCACTCGATTTCCGCGTCTGGGGCCACGCCTCTTGGGGTGAAACGTCAGTCGTCACTGCCGCCACGGCTCCTCCCCTTAGGGCTCCGCAAATCAAAGGCGAGGAAGGCGAGTCACGTGGGCGTCCGGGGCCAAGCC
This sequence comes from Microcaecilia unicolor, assembly GCF_901765095.1. Taxonomy (NCBI): domain Eukaryota; kingdom Metazoa; phylum Chordata; class Amphibia; order Gymnophiona; family Siphonopidae; genus Microcaecilia; species Microcaecilia unicolor. Next base: position 599,637,755 of record NC_044032.1, read on the forward strand.
TCTTGGGGTGAAACGTCAGTCGTCAGCGCCGCCATGGCTCCTCCCCTCGCACCATCCTCGCGGAGTCGCCCCGTATTTGGATGACGTCTAAACTTCAGAGGGAGGGGGAGTGGAACTCGCCAGGTGTTCGGGGCGGAGTTGCCGCACCTCTAGACTGTTGCTCTGAACGTTCGGACTCTACTGCGCATTTGCAGGTGAGTCGGTCACGTCTCATTTATATGTTTGATAGTATATAATATATAAAAGTTTATAACATATATTTTGTGTTGTAATTATGTTTTTACTGAGTTTATGTATTGTTAACCATCTCTTGAGTAGTATTTTGTACCAGGAGGAGGTTCATTAACAGTTTTTTTTTTTAAGATCAATAGAAAAATACAATGGTTACTGTTGCTTGATATAAAGTTATTATTGATGTGCTAAACTGGAAAACAAAACAACTCACCTAAAAACCTGAAGATGTTTTGCATTCAGAAGGTCAGGGATCTCTAGAAGAGAGGACAAGAATAAATAATATTAGATTTCAAAGCAAAAACTAAGTATTAATCATATATATATTTTTATAGCATAGATATCAGCATGATTATTAAACAGACTGGAATATATATATATATATATATATATATATATATATATATATATATATATATATATATATATATTCTAGGATTTGCTAAAGACTACTTTTTTTGTTTTGAAACATTCAGGGCTCTAAGGTGAGCTAGCGGTTTTAGCGTGCACTAAAAATTAAAATGTGCTAACCGTGTACATGCCATATAATATATAATACTACTACGAGGAGACATAAAAAGAAAAACCAAACCACAAGAAGACATATATTATATATCAACAGCCCACATCATGGGAGAACAGAAGATAAATCACAAGAAAACAAACAGGAAAAATCTAAGAACTAATCTTAATTCCTGAGACGTAATATCATGCTAGATCCCTAATTCCACCAAACCCAAACACATTACACTATTTACTATTTTCCTGCTAAAATGTCTCCAGTTGTGAAAAGTCCTAAAAATAAATACCGAGTCCCCTGAAATGTGACATAGCACTTACAGGGAAATTGAAGAAAAACGGTAGCACCTAGAGCCAAAACTTGGCTCTTCAATGCTAAAAAAAAGTTTTCCTCAATTCTTTAGTGTCTTGGGACACATCTGGAAAAATCTGTATGGTTTTCCCATAGAAAAGCATAGACTTCTATTTAGAATAAACTCTTAAATTGGTAGACTTATCTCTCTCATGTAAGAAAGTAATCAGGAGGATGCCCCTAGTCGAAATAGTCTATAGAATTTTCTAAAAAAGGCAGTCAAATCTGAATGTCCATTTTTGTACCCTAGCTTTTGGTGGACCACTTAAGGGTTAAACTAGGAGAGCTTGCCAACCTGTGCATAACATCTGATAATATTTGATTTTAATTTTATGTTACTTACTTACATAGGGTCCTGTTTACTAAGGTGCGTTAGTGTTTTTAGCGCGCCTACATTTAGCGAGTGCGCTAACCATGTAGGCGCCCTATAGGGATATTGTAGGCACATACATGGTTAACATGCATTAAAAATGTTAATGCACTTATAACGCTGCTTAGTAAATATATATATATATATATATATATATAAACAAAATACAGCGCCATACATTAACTTTTTTTTTTTACATATCCAGTTATGCTGCATCTGCCTCTATTATTTTTTCTCCTTCCTTCCTTCTTTTAGGGCCAATTCTAGCCAAAATTACTACAAACCTGGCAAAGCATGTTTGACTGATTTGTTTCCCCATTTCCTGTGTTATTCCACAATTTTGTCCCCACCTTTTAACATTTGTAAGCATTTTTGGAGCATTAATTCAGGAATTCAGAATTAGTGCGTATTATTACGCTGATGATATTTTAATGGCTTACTATACTACTTCTGTTCCTTGGTCTGACCATTTTCTGATCTTATTTTCCCTTTTTATTTCGCCTTTCCCTTAAGCTTCCTTCCTACTCTTAATTGAACCTCAAAACTTTGTCTACATTGATCCCTCAACAGTTCCCTTACTTCAACCGTTACCACTCTCTGATTTTTTGGAATTATCACTCAATGTCCAAGCTCTTCAGTGGGATTCCCCCTTAGATCTGTCTATTCCTCCTCCTTCTCTGCTCCATATCTTTCATTCTCCCTCTCAAAAAAACTCAAAACAGTTGGTTTCATGGTGGTCTTCGCCTTCTATGGACACAAACTCGTCAGGCTGAATAGTTGTGGAGGAAAAAACAGATCAGAAGAGTTCTTTCCTCATTATAAGAAGTGCTACCATTTCTATCACCTAAAATTAATTGGCAAAAAAAGACACAAACAGACCTAAAAATCTTTTTTTTTTTCTACAGGGAGTCATTTTCCAACAACTTTTTGATTACGCAGCACATAATAATATCCTCCATCCTTGCCAATCCAGCTTTCGCCAAGGCCATAGATGTGAAACCATTATATCTTCTCTTCTTAATGACCTCTACTCTACCTTGGATAAAGGTGACATCACACTATTGGTTTCTCTTGATCTCAATGTTGCTTTTGATCTTATCAATCATGAACTTCTTGCTACACTAAAGGCTATTGATATTTCTGATACAGTCTTCTGGTTTTCACCTTTCCTAAGCAGTTATTTTTTTTCACTCCCTTAAACTCTCTACCTCACACCCTATTCTTTGTGACGTTCCTCAGGGTTATATCCTAACTCCTCCTATTTTCAACATTTTCCTAGGTCCACTAACCACTCTCATACAAGACTTGAGCATTCATGCTTTTTTTTACGCAGATACCAAACAACAACAAAAAAGGTAGAAATCCCTATCTGTAATTGCCTCGCAGTTTACATATTATATACACTGCAGCTCCTATTCTTTCTAATGCCAGTAGATTCAATCATCACTCCATTTCTCACTCATCATTGGTTACTTGTTGCCTCTTACGTTCATTTCCAGATTCTTACACGTACACTTAACACTGACAGTCCCTCCTATCTGTCTCAAATTGATACAATGCTGCTCTCCATCTAGAGTTCTTCGCTCCCTTGAAGTTCGCCTTGAGAAGTTCATTATCGATGGACAAGAAACAAAGCTTTTTTTTTTTTTTTTAAATGTAGCTACTTCCTTATGGAATTCCTTTCCTCAATACATACAATTGGAGCCATCCTATTCTAGATTTAAGGTCACGCTTGAAAACCTACTTATCTGAGAAGTCTTTCAACCTAAAGTTGAACATGGCTGTTCCTCCCAGGATTCACTGACTCTTGCAAATCTCGTGTCCTAGGTTCTTTTCCGTCAGTCTTCTATGTCATTAACATTGCCTTTAACTTTGAAACTTACTTGATTTATACACTTTTCCTGTTGAAAACTGGTGTTCTTTTCCATTGTGAATCAACTTATCTTTTTGAGGAAGTGTGGTACAATCAAGCTAATCAACCATAAACCGTATAAATTAAATTTTATTATTAAATATTTTCCAATGTACTTTTGTATCCTTAAGATCTAAGACTTCCCCCTTGCCCATCATAAATATCACCAGGATTAACCCATACAGATAAGAACTTTCCATTACCAACTGTAATGGGAAGCTAGAATCACCCCACAGAAGAGATGGCAGGGATGGAGAGGAAACAAACACAGTACACTCATTCCACAGCCACAACAAATAGGATAAGGAATAAAATGCTGAAACTTTTCTGAAGCCTAAATCACCAGTAGAGGAGTAGCCTGATGATTAGAACAGGAGACTAAGGACCAGGTGATCCCACTTCAAATCCTACTGTAGCTCGTTATGATCTTGGGTAAGTCACCTAATCCTCCATTGCCTCAAGTACAAATAAATTGTGAATCCTCCAGGGGCAGATAAATACTAACTATACCTGAATGTACACCACTTTGATAACTTTCGAGCTTGAAAGCGGTATCTAAGAAATTAAATAAACAGATCACCTCTTCCATCTTACCCATTTCAAAGTCCAGTCCATGGATTGCAACCAAACAGTACAGTAATATAAATCTAAATAAGAAGGGATAAAACTATTTTCTTCTAATTAAAGCATGGAGTGAACAATTCTAGTTTTACCTCAGAACAGAAAGATTTAAATGTTTTATATATTGTTTGAAATAGGGAGCATTATCAAATAAGGAATGTTATTTATTTATATATTTTTTAATACTACCTTTCCCTAGCCAGGAAATAATGAAAGGCTCGATTACTCAAATTTTGTTGAATAATATGAAATGTGGGGTGGGAGGCTGAAGAATGTGCAAGAAGTTAACATTACATATCAATAATCAATCACTCTCAATAAAACTCCTTTGGTAATTAATAGCTTCATATAGATCATATCAAATCAAATTTTCTATCCTGGAACTTAAGATACTTTCTTTGGCAACAATTCTGTCCTAACTAAATCTATTTTACAGCCTGAGTGGAAGTTATTCATTCATTTATGTATTTATATACCGTTAAACCTAAGCGGTTTACAGTTTTATTTTACAGGTACTGGGTCTGTCCCTAGTGGGCTCACAATCTACGTAGTACACATTACTACTGTTGTTCCTGGGGCAGTGGAGGGTTAAGTGACTTGTCCAGGGTCACACAGAGCTGAAGAGGGAATTGAACCTGGTTCCTCAGTATCTCAAATCTACTGCCGAACATCAGGCAGCAGCGGGAATTAAACCCAGTTCCCCAGGTCTGGAACCTGCTACACTAACCATTAGGCCACTTTTATTATATCAAAAAGAACCAGATGAGAAAGAAACCCAAAACATAATAAGCAAAACAGTACAAAGTTGTTTATTACTTTAATCAGCATTTTCCTACAGTTCTTTTGGACTTCTATCTTAATCAGAACTATGGCTGGGACCGAGTAGCACAATCCTTTATTGGCAGCTATCCAGGGATTTTTCCCCTATTATTTTTGCAGTGACAGTCCTTGGCTATGGAGTCCAAACCAGGGCCCCTTCGGGCATAGGAGCCAACTTTTCAAAATTATTGGGGGTGCTAAGCCCAATGGAAATAATCCCTCCCTGGACACATACAAGGAATTTTTCCAATATTGGGGGTGCTCAAGCACCCACAGAGTCGGCTCCAATGCCTTCAGGAATCTTGCTAGTGTGGGCCTATTATACTTCACTGGGTCACCATTGTGAGATGACTTAAAATCCTTCTCCTAGGAAACAAGTGCATTTAATATCTTTTTGAAAATATTTATCCTTAGCCTTTGCCACTTCCCTAAAAGCAAACAATTTTATTTTATCCACTTAAATTGGTCTGCCCTTTAGCCCTTCCCCCTTCCCTGAGCTCATCAAATTATATCAAATTTTGTTTTTCCAAAAGATTATAGTGGGAACAGTGAAAATAATACAAAATTACATAAAAAAATAAAGGAAAAATAAAGAGCCCAAAGCCAAATGCAGAAGTAAGTCAAAATAAAGGATATGCAATATAGAGAACAATTAAAATATATTAAAATAATAAAAGCATAAAACAATACAACAGAAAAGAAAAACAAATGTCAGAAGATTTTGATTAAGCGATTGCAATAATCAAAGAACAGAATATGAAAAACAGTCAGGAAGGAAACGATATGACTGAATAATGCATTCTGTATACTAACATTAATATTTTGAAAGCTAGGTATCTAATATTCATTTTGGAGGAATGGTGTTACATGATCATACTTCTGGGCACCCGTTATAAGCTTTACTGCAACATTTTGAATCAGTTGAAGATGTTTAGTGTCTACCATGCAAAGGTCAGAGAACAAAGCATTACAATAGTCTAGACTGCTGATAACAAAACCATGGAGTAAAATTGTAAGGGCTATCCCATCAAGCAAAGATTGGACTGCACAGATTATCCATAACTTAAAGGAGCATTTCCTGATCACAGTAGAAAGTGCAGATTTTCATTAAATGTTACAGCCAGAATCTTCAATGATATATCTAACGGAACATGGATACCAGAAACGTCCACATACTTTAAAAACAAATTTTTAGACCTTTTTCTATGAAGTCCACCAAAAGTGCGTTCAAAACACAAGGGGGAAGTATCAGTGGAGTGTTAAGGGTGGGGACTTGGGACATTTTACAGCCATAATGGAACAAAATAAAACCGTCCAGGACTAAAACTAAGATGTTTTGAGCTACACTTGTTTTTATAATGAATAAGGCACAAAAGAGTGTCTTAAATGACCAGATGACCACTGGAGGGAATCTGGGTGACCCCCCAACCCCCCCCCCCCAGTGGTCAGACCCCCTCCCACCTCTGAAAAATATGATTTCCCAGCCTCAGATGTTAAAAGTCACGTCTATTAGAGCAGCATGCAGGTCCGTGGAGTAGTGTAGTGGTCATTGCAGTGCACCATGACTTGGGAGACTCAGGTCCCTATCTCCCTCTACCTGTCACATTTGTGGTGGAAACTGTGAGCACTCCAAAACTCACCAAAAACCCACTCTACCCACATGTAGGTGTCTCCTTCACCCAAGGGCTGCTGTAGTGGTGTACAGTTGGGGGTAGTGGGTTGGTTTTTTTTTTTTTTTTTTTTGGGGGGGGGGGGGGGGGGGAGCTCATTGCACTTGGACATTTTTTTTTTTTAATGGACCAAAATCCAAAACATCCAAATCACAAAACCTTGTTCAAAACAGTATTAAAACAAAAAAAACGATAGATGTTTTTCTTTTTTGAAAATTACCTTCTTGTCTAATCAGATTTTGGACATCATATTGAAAATGCCTCTCCACGTATCATTCATTGGGCCAGATGCAGTGTTGTTTTGAGGGCAGGGAGTGGGGAAATCACAATCATAGACCGTAAAAGTCTGGGCAGACTTCTACGGTCTATGCCCTGATTGTGACTGAATAGATAGGAATGGGCTTGAGTGTAAATTTTAAGGGGCTTCGACGTTAGCTTCAGAACTTAGTACAAGAACAGTGCTGGGCAGACTTCCACGGTCTGTGCCCTGAGAAAGGCAAGGACAGATCAAACTCGGGTATACATATAAAGTATCACATACCCTGTAAAATGAGTTTATTTTGTTGGGCAGACTGGATGGACCGTACAGGTCTTTATCTGCCCTCATTTTTACTATGTTTCCTTATGTGCCTATTTGATAAACTGGCTCAGAGGTGAGATTTGTAGGGAATAGATTCAATCCATGATAGTTTTCATTTTTGGTTAAGAGGAGATGGTTACATACCTATTCCAGGTCCTTCATAAAGTAATCTTTCACGTTCTATGGTTTGTCTAATGACTGTTTCTCTGGAAAAGTGTTGCCTTCCTTGTCTGCCCTTGATGCTGTTGTGCAGTTCAATCTGCTCCAACTCTCCATCAAACCGATGTAAATATCTAAAAGAGGCATATATAGACAAACCTCTTAAAAACACTTGCAATCAGTCAGGCATGCAACCACTTCTGAAGGATGTGATCATTCATGAATTGTAGATCCCAATAAAATTTGAAGGTTTTCCTCAGTAAATACAGTGTGTGTTCTAAATATAAAAGTTTTATCAGGCAGAGACATGTTAGCACTCGGAATATCAGCATTTGGGACAGGGATACTTTAGTACTAGCCTTGCATTATTCTATGAAAGTTAATTAAACATTTTGATAAACCTCATTATCACATTTCTGATAGAATACAAAAACAAGATCAGAATAGCACCTTTCATTTCCACATATCAGAAAATATGGAAGGAATTAATGGGAGTGCGAGTGCAAATATTCCTGTTGCAAAAGACACAGTAAGAACTGGTAAAAAGTTAACCAAGACAGCTGCTCAGAGCAATCATCAGCATCACCATCCATTCCTGACAAGAAAATGTAATGTCAAACAGTGTTAAGACAGTGAGCTAGCAAGTAGCAACACATAATTACAAGTATAGATTAAAACACTAATATACACGTCTAGGTTATAAAAGACAGAAAACACTACTACTTACATTTTAAAAAATTCTAAATTTGAAGTCACAAAACAAATCATAAACCATTATTCTACCTTTCTCATCACTGTTGTGCTTTCTTGATTTATTTTCTCATTTGTCTTCCTTGCTCTTTATTCAATATCTATGTTTCCTCTTTCTTCCTCACCACCTTTGACAGCTTTTCTCTTCACCTTTGTCTCTTCTCTCATCATCTCTACCTCTCTGCTTGTCATCTCCCCAAATTTCTATTATATATCTTGTACATTTTCCCTCATTCCTTCTCATCTTTGGTCTTTCTTATCTTGCACATCATATCTCTCAATCATTTTCTCTCATTGAACTAGTCAGTCCTGTTTCTCTCTTTTTACCTGCCACTTATGTATGGCAGCTTTCCATTTCTCATTCTATTTCTGAAAGCTTTCCTAGTCCGTTATTCCTACATATCTCACTCTCTATGCAGCCTCTTGCACTGTTTCACCTAGTCCCAAACCTATTTTTACTTTGGGCCCCTCACCCCCATCCAAGTCTTCGTTCTCCTCATTTCTTAGTCTATCCTCAGTCTAATCTCCCTCTCCCCAATCTATCTAGCCCCCAGTGCCACCCAGATGCTTCATGCCATCTCTAACCCCATCTCACTACCCCCCCCCCCACTTATATCCCCCTCACTCTCTCATGATCTCCCCAGATCCCTAAATAACTGTTGTCTCACACCACTCTTCTGCAGGTACATGCAGGAGCATATGTACCTCCAAATTCTAAAAAATGATGCTTTAAATTGCGCACAACTAATTTGTGCGTGCAATTTAATTGAATGAATACAATTAGCATGATAATTGGACACTACCAATTATCAGTGCTAATTGACATTAATTTAAATTTACATGCATGCACATTTATGCACTCAGATCAGTTCATAAATTTGGAAGTGCAGTTCCAAAAATGGGACACGGCCATGGGAGGGGCATGAGCGGATTGAGGCGTTCCTACAATTTATGCATGCTTTTATAGAATAAGGGGGATCCGTGCATAATTTAGGAACGAGGATTTACACCAGAGTTCAGTTGTAAATGCTTGCGCCTAAAATTAGTCGCAGATCCTGGCACTAAGCACTCTTCTTTTTTTTTTTTTTTCTAATCCGCTTTGAATCAACTTTGTTGGGAGTTGGCAGACTATAAATATCATGTCATCACCATCATCTTCTAGAAACAGTGCCTAACATTGAGCACCATTTCAAGAATAGAGCTAAGCACAATTTTTTTTTTCAATGTCAACCTTTCTGCACCATTTATAGAATCTGGTCTATAACGCAGTGAAGATAGAGACAGAAGCACACACATGCACACCAACTGTGGGGTAATGCTATAAAGCGAAGATACTTACCTGTAGAAGGTATTCTCCGAGGACAGCAGGCTTCACATTCTAACAAGTGGGTAGGCGATCCTGCGTTGCCCGGGTAGGTAGAATACCACAGAAAAGGACGAGAGCTTTTTAGAGCGCGAGCAGTGCTCCAACGCGCATGCGTGAGTGACTTCCTGCCCGCAATGCAACCGCGCCTCTCAGTTTAATACAAAAGCAAAAGACAAAATAAAAAGTGAAGAAAAAAACAACTCCAAGGGGAGGTGGGCAGGATTGTGAGAATGTGAAGCCTGCTGTCCTTGGAGAATACCTGCTACAGGCAGGGCCGTGCCTAGGGTCTCTGGCGCCCCCCTGCGGACTATCAGTTGGGGTGCCCTCCCTTCCCCGGACCTGCCTGGCTCCAAGGCGCGTGGAAGAGCTGGGCGGTGCCAAAGAGCCGAGCGCTGCATGCGGGAAGGCAGCAGCAGCCATGGGCGTAGTTTGTTTCATTTGGGGGGGGGGGGGGCAAAGGATGGGGTGGAGCATATTAGCATATTCTATAGAATGCACTTTGGTGAATTTCGGCTAGCAGTGTTAGCAAATTTCCTTACTATCAACATGTAAAGTGTTTTTAAAATGATCAGTGTCTGTTCTATGTTTCATCCAGGGTCAATGCCCTACTTTGTCAATCACAGCAAATAGCCTTGGGCTCTGTTTGTTTTGCAAAGGAGAAAACCCTTTTTCCTGAAGCACAGGGCTGCAGAACTGTAAGGATCATGTAGAATCAGTTATTGCACTGTTAAAAGTACAGTAATTGTTGTTTTAAGTAGCAAAATTGAACAGGAAAGCTTGCTTGCTATGCTTATACCATATATGTCCGGAACAAAATACCTTGACATACTAACAGTAAAATGTAGTCTCTTATATGCACTTGTCATTCATTATTTAAGCAGGATGCCCTGCCTTTCTTCATAATTTCAATTTTCTTCTGATCACTAACTCTTGAGAATGGGGGACTGATTAAATTTTGGGAATAGTACCTTCAAACCATAAATTAACGCTTTGTTCTCCTCCGTGCCATGGATCGGCATGGGATCATAGCACTTGCTTATCTTTTACACAAAAAATCAACTGAATATCATCACAAGAAATGAAACTCTACTTCCCAGTTTCCAATTATCTTAGCTAATGATGCCAGATAAAGTTCAAATATTAGTGGGGAAACAACCATTGACAAAGTTTTCTGGGAAGAAATTGTGTTGTTTCATTGCACAGTTTGTTTTGCAATCAGTAAAATAAGAACTAAACCATGTTAAAACTGTGGAACCTAGCCCCATATCCTGCAAACATTTTAACAGTATGGGTTGAAATACAGTATCAAAAGCCACAGTTAAATCAAGCTGCAACCATGAAGCGAATGCTACATACCTGTAGAAGGTATTCTCCGAGGACAGCAGGCTGATTGTTCTCACTGATGGGTGACGTCCACGGCAGCCCCTCCAATCGGAAACTTCACTAGCAAAGTCCTTTGCTAGCCCTCGCGCGCCCGCGCGCACCGCGCATGCGCGGCCGTCTTCCCGCCCGAAACCGGCTCGAGCCGGCCAGTCCAGTATGTAGCAAGACAATACACTTCAAGGGAAGACACAACTCCAAAGGGGAGGCGGGCGGGTTTGTGAGAACAATCAGCCTGCTGTCCTCGGAGAATACCTTCTACAGGTATGTAGCATTCGCTTTCTCCGAGGACAAGCAGGCTGCTTGTTCTCACTGATGGGGTATCCCTAGCCCCCAGGCTCACTCAAAACAACAACATTGGTCAATTGGGCCTCGCAACGGCGAGGACATAACTGAGATTGACCTAAAAAATTTACCAACTAACTGAGAGTGTAGCCTGGAACAGAACAAACAGGGCCCTCGGGGGGTGGAGTTGGATCCTAAAGCCCAAACAGGTTCTGAAGAACTGACTGCCCGAACCGACTGTCACGTCGGGTATCCTGCTGCAGGCAGTAATGAGATGTGAATGTGTGGACAGATGACCACGTCGCAGCTTTGCAAATTTCCTCCATGGTGGCTGACTTCAAGTGGGCTACCGACGCTGCCATGGCTCTAACATTATGAGCCGTGACATGACCCTCAAGAGCCAGCCCAGCCTGGGCGTAAGTGAAGGAAATGCAATCTGCTAGCCAATTGGATATGGTGCGTTTCCCTACAGCCACTCCCCTCTTGTTGGGATCAAAAGAAACAAACAATTGGGCGGACTGTCTGTGGGGCTGTGTCCGCTCCAGATAGAAGGCCAATGCTCTCTTGCAGTCCAATGTGTGCAGCTGACGTTCAGCAGGGCAGGAATGAGGACGGGGAAAGAATGTTGGCAAGACAATTGACTGGTTCAGATGGAACTCCGACACAACCTTTGGCAGAAACTTAGGGTGAGTGCGGAGGACTACTCTGTTGTGATGAAATTTGGTGTAAGGGGCCTGGGCTACCAGGGCCTGAAGCTCACTGACTCTACGAGCCGAGGTAACTGCCACCAAGAAAATGACCTTCCAGGTCAAGTACTTCGGATGGCAGGAATTCAGTGGCTCGAAAGGAGGTTTCATCAGCTGGGTGAGAACGACATTGAGATCCCATGACACTGTAGGAGGCTTGACAGGGGGCTTTGACAAAAGCAAACCTCTCATGAAGCGAACAACTAAAGGCTGTCCTGAGATCGGCTTACCTTCCACTTGGTAATGGTATGCACTGATTGCACTAAGGTGAACCCTTACGGAGTTGGTCTTCAGACCAGACTCAGACAAGTGGAGAAGGTATTCAAGCAGGGTCTGTGTAGGACAAGAGCGAGGATCTAGGGCCTTGCTGTCACACCAGACGGCAAACCTCCTCCAATGAAAGAAGTAACTTCTCTTAGTGGAGTCTTTCCTGGAAGCAAGCAAGATGCGGGAGACACCCTCTGGCAGACCCAAAGAGGCAAAGTCTACGCCCTCAACATCCAGGCCGTGAGAGCCAGGGACTGGAGGTTGGGATGCAGCAGAGCCCCTTCGTCCTGCGTGATGAGGGTCGGAAAACACTCCAATCTCCACGGTTCTTCGGAGGATAACTCCAGAAGAAGAGGGAACCAGATCTGACGCGGCCAAAAGGGAGCAATCAGAATCATGGTGCCTCGGTCTTGCTTGAGTTTCAACAAAGTCTTCCCCACCAGAGGAATGGGAGGATAAGCATACAGCAGACCTTCCCCCCAATCCAGGAGGAAGGCATCCGACGCCAGTCTGCCGTGGGCCTGAAGCCTGGAACAGAACTGAGGGACCTTGTGGTTCACTTGAGATGCGAAGAGATCCACCAGGGGAGTGCCCCACGCCTGGAAGATCTGTCGCACCACACGGGAATTGAGCGACCACTCGTGAGGTTGCATAATCCTGCTCAACCTGTCGGCCAGACTGTTGTTTACGCCTGCCAGATATGTGGCTTGGAGCACCATGCCTTGACGGCGAGCCCAGAGCCACATGCTGACGGCTTCCTGACACAGGGGGCGAGATCCGGTGCCCCCCTGCTTGTTGACATAGTACATGGCAACCTGATTGTCTGTCTGAATTTGGATAATTTGGTGGGACAGCCGATCTCTGAAAGCCTTCAGAGCGTTCCAGATCGCTCGCAACTCCAGAAGATTGATCTGTAGATCGCTTTCTTGGAGGGACCACCTTCCTTGGGTGTGAAGCCCATCGACATGAGCTCCCCATCCCAGGAGAGACGCATCCGTGGTCAGCACTTTTTGAGGCTGAGGAATTTGGAAGGGACGTCCCAGAGTCAAATTGGAGCAAATCGTCCACCAATACAGGGATTCGAGAAAACTCGTGGACAGGTGGATCACGTCCTCTAGACCCCCGGCGGCCTGATACCACTGGGAGGCTAGGGTCCATTGAGCAGATCTCATGTGAAGGCGGGCCATGGGAGTCACATGAACTGTGGAAGCCATGTGGCCCAGCAATCTCAACATCTGCCGAGCTGTGATCTGCTGGGACGCTCGCACCCGCGAGACGAGGGACAACAAGTTGTTGGCCCTCGCCTCTGGGAGATAGGCGCGAGCCGTCCGAGAATCCAGCAGGGCTCCGATGAATTCGAGTTTCTGCACTGGGAGAAGATGGGACTTTGGGTAATTTATCACAAACCCCAGTAGCTCCAGGAGGCGAATAGTCATCTGCATGGACTGCAGGGCTCCTGCCTCGGATGTGTTCTTCACCAGCCAATCGTCGAGATATGGGAACACGTGCACCCCCAGCCTGCGAAGCGCCGCTGCTACCACAGCTAGGCACTTTGTGAACACCCTGGGCGCAGAGGCGAGCCCAAAGGGTAGCACACAGTACTGGAAGTGGCGTGCGCCCAGCTGAAATCGCAGATACTGTCTGTGAGCTGGCAGTATCGGGATGTGTGTGTAGGCATCCTTCAAGTCCAGAGAGCATAGCCAATCGTTTTGCTGAATCATGGGGAGAAGGGTGCCCAGGGAAAGCATCCTGAACTTTTCTTTTACGAGATATTTGTTCAGGGCCCTTAGGTCTAGGATGGGACGCATCCCCCCTGTTTTCTTTTCCACAAGGAAGTACCTGGAATAGAACCCCAGCCCTTCTTGCCCGGATGGCACGGGCTCGACCGCATTGGCGCTGAGAAGGGCGGAGAGTTCCTCTGCAAGTACCTGCTTGTGCTGGAAGCTGTAGGACTGAGCTCCCGGTGGACAATTTGGAGGTTGAGAGGCCAAATTGAGGGTGTATCCTTGCCGGACTATTTGGAGAACCCACTGATCGGAGGTTATAAGAGGCCACCTTTGGTGAAAAGCTTTCAACCTCCCTCCGACAGGCAGGTCGCCCGGCACTGACACTTGGATGTCGGCTATGCTCTGCTGGAGCCAGTCAAAAGCTCGCCCCTTGCTTTTGCTGGGGAGCCGCGGGGCCTTGCTGATTCGCACGCTGCTGACGAGAGCGAGCGCGCTGGGGCTTAGCCTGGGCCGCAGGCTGTCGGGAAGGAGGATTGTACCTACGCTTGCCAGAAGTATAGGGAACAGTCTTCCTTCCCCCGAAAAATCGTCTACCTGTAGAGGTAGAAGCTGAAGGCTGCCGGCGGGCGAACTTGTCGAATGCGGTGTCCCGCTGGTGGAGAGACTCTACCACCTGCTCGACTTTTTCGCCAAAAATGTTATCCGCACGGCAAGGCAAGTCCGTAATCCGCTGCTGGATTCTATTCTCCAGGTCGGCGGCACGCAGCCATGAGAGCCTGCGCATCACCACACCTTGAGCAGCGGCCCTGGACGCAACATCAAAAGTGTCATAAACTCCTCTGGCCAGGAATTTTCTGCACGCCTTCAGCTGCCTGACCACCTCCTGAAAAGGCTTGGCTTGCTCAGGGGGAAGAGCATCAACCAAGCCCGCCAACTGCCGCACATTATTCCGCATGTGTATGCTCGTGTAGAGCTGGTAAGACTGGATCTTGGACACGAGCATAGAGGAATGGTAGGCCTTCCTCCCAAAGGAGTCTAAGGTTCTAGCGTCCTTGCCCGGGGGCGCCGAAGCATGTTCCCTAGAACTCTTAGCCTTCTTTAGGGCCAAATCCACAACTCCAGAGTCATGAGGCAACTGAGTGCGCATCAGCTCTGGGTCCCCATGGATCCGGTACTGGGACTCGATCTTCTTGGGAATGTGGGGATTAGTTAATGGCTTGGTCCAGTTCGCAAGCAATGTCTTCTTCAGGACATGGTGCAAGGGAACAGTGGACGCTTCCTTAGGTGGAGAAGGATAGTCCAGGAGCTCAAACATTTCAGCCCTGGGCTCGTCCTCCACAACCACCGGGAAGGGGATGGCCGTAGACATCTCCCGGACAAAGGAGGCAAAAGACAGACTCTCGGGAGGAGAAAGCTGTCTCTCAGGAGAGGGAGTGGGATCAGACGGAAGACCCTCAGACTCCTCGTCAGAGAAATATCTGGGATCTTCCTCTTCCTCCCACGAGGCCTCACCCTCGGTGTCAGACACAAGTTCACGGACCTGTGTCTGCAACCTCGCCCTGCTCGACTCCGTGGAACCCCGTCCACGATGGGGGCGTCGAGAGGTAGACTCCCTCGCCCGCATCGGCGAAGCTCCCTCCGCCGACGTAGTCGGGGAGCCTTCCTGGGAGGTGGCCGCGGTCGGTACCGCACGCGGTACCAACGTCGGGGACCTCAACCTGGGCGATGGGCCAGCCGGCGCCACGCTCGACGGTACCGGTGGCGCAAGCACCGCCGGTACCGGAGGGGTAGGGCGCAACAGCTCTCCCAGAATCTCTGGGAGAACGGCCCGGAGGCTCTCGTTTAGAGCGGCTGCAGAGAAAGGCTGAGAGGTCGATGCAGGCGTCGACGTCAGTACCTGTTCCGGGCGTGGAGGCTGTTCCGGGCTGTCCAGAGCGGAGCGCATCGACACCTCCTGAACAGAGGGTGAGCGGTCCTCTCGGTGCCGATGCCTGCTGGGTGCCGAATCCCTCGGCGACCCAGAGCTCTCGGTGCCGACACGGGGAGGAGACCGGTGTCGATGCTTCTTCGATTTCTTCCGAAGCATGTCACCGGAGCTCCCCGGCACCGACGAGGAGGACGTCGAATCCATCCGTCGCTTCCTCGGGGCCGAGACTGAAGAAGGTCGATCTCGGGGGGGCTGTACCGCAGGAGCCCTCAGGGTAGGCGGAGACCCACCCGAGGGCTCACCGCCACCAGCAGGGGAATGGACAGCCCTCACCTGCACTCCACCCGATGCACCACCGTCCGACGACATCAGCAGACGAGGTCCTGGTACCACCGACGTCGATGCAGCTATCCGATGTCTCGGCGCCGATGCAGAGGCCCGATGCCTCGATGCACTCGATGCAGGGGCGGCCGAGGAAGATGGTCTGGACGCTGACGACGTCGATGCACTCGAAGATCCCGGTGCCGATGCCGACGAAGAGCCCGAGAACAACACGTTCCACTGGGCTAGTCTCGCTACCTGAGTCCGCCTTTGAAGCAGGGAACACAGACTGCAGTTCTGAGGGCGGTGCTCGGCCCCCAGACACTGAAGACACGACGAGTGTCGATCAGTGAGCGAGATAACCCGGGCGCACTGGGTGCACTTCTTGAAGCCGCTGGAAGGCTTCGATGTCATGGGCGGAAAAATCACGCCGGCGAAATCAAAAGCCGAAATGGCGAAATTTGAAGCACCAAATTTAGAGGGAGAAAAAATCTCGACCGAGGCCGAAAAGAGGCCTACCCCGACGACGAAAGAAAACTTACCGGGGCAAAAAAGCTGGAAGTACGGGGAGGATTTACACGAAACCCGGCGGGGGGTTTCCGGAGCACTTCCCGACTAGGACAAAGCTTTCCCGAAGGAAAAAAAACACGTTCAAAACAAATTGGACGCGCGAGGTCGACTTTCCGGGGCTCGACACGGCGAAAACACGACCGTACCGAGTGCGGACAAAAGAAGACTGGCCGGCTCGAGCCGGTTTCGGGCGGGAAGACGGCCGCGCATGCGCGGTGCGCGCGGGCGCGCGAGGGCTAGCAAAGGACTTTGCTAGTGAAGTTTCCGATTGGAGGGGCTGCCGTGGACGTCACCCATCAGTGAGAACAAGCAGCCTGCTTGTCCTCGGAGAATCTGCTTTCACTAAGATACTATCCACAATTGCCAATAACAAAGATTCAGTACTATGATGACGTCTATAGTCTGATTGTGGGCTGTGCAATAACTGGTTCCTTTCAACATAATCAGCCAGTTGTCCAAGTACAAACCTTTCTAAAACTTTAGACAATAAGGAAAGGTTTGAAATAGGCTGATAAGTGGAATAATCCCCAACCTCAACTTTGAACTTTTTTGGAATTATGATCGTCTTCTTAAGCTCTATCAGCACCTCTCCAGGACACGAGAATTCCCAGTCCAGCCTGTGACCTTTACCTTGTTTGATCACTTTTCTCCTCTCTGCTTTGTCAATCACCAGCGATGCAGGAGGTCTCTGGGAGTCTAATGCAAATGGATTCAGGGACTTCTTCCTGGAAAAACATGCTTTCAAAAGCAGTAGTACCAATTGGACCAATGCCAAATGTGATAAACAGCCACATTGTGTCTGTGCAGCTTAGCAATGGGCACAGCAGCAGCACTCTCTGTTAACACAGAAGTAAAGACGGGGGCTGTGCGTGCCTCGGCTCTCCTGAACCTCACACTTCCTGAACCACTTAAAGGTGCAGGCAGCCTCTCTCCTGCTGCGAGAAGCCTGTGAAACTGAAATCTGATCTAATACTAGAGCAGCAACTTTTCTCCTATTATGAGTCACAGTTTTGTAAATAGCACCGGCACCACATCAATACGTGCACGAGGAAGGAAAGTTGTAAAAGCAGCAAGCAGGCAGGCACGCTCGTCTCTCCATCTGCTTCCCTGCCCTCTCTGCGTCCCGCCTTCCTCTGATGGACACTGAGAGGGCAGGGAAGCAGACGGAGACGAGCGTGCCTGCTTGTTGCTTTTACTACTGGTGCCCCGCCCGCTAGTTCGCCAACGCGGTAAGGTTTGTTTTTTTAATTCAACTCGACGGCGCCCTTGAAGGCAGGCGCCCCCCTGCGGCGCTTACCTGGCTTACCGTATTGGCAGGGCCCTGGCTACAGGTAAGTATCTTCGCTTTCACTGAGGACAAGCAGGCTTACATTCTCACAAATGGGGAATCCCTAGCATCCAGGCTCACCCAAAACAACAAACAGTGGTCAACTGGGCCTCGCAACGGCAAGGATTTAATGCAGATTAACCTGAAACTATATACAACTAGATGAGGGTGCAGCCTGGAACAGAACAAAACGGGCCTAGGAGGGTGGAGTTGGATTCTAGACCCCAAAACAGATTTTGCAACACTGACTGCCCAAACCAACTGTCACATTGGGTATCCTGCTCAAGGCAGTAGTGAAATGTGAATGTGTGGACTGAAGACTACGTCACAGCTTTGCAAATCTCTTCAAAGGAGGCTGCCTTCAAGTGGGCTACCAACGCAGGCATAGCTCTAACATTATGAGCTGTGACATGACCCTCCAAAGTCAGCCCAGCTTGGTCATAAGCGAAGGAAATGCGTTTTTGCAAAAATCATCAACTTTACACTCAATTTGTGAACTAATGGAAAATATTAGGAGAATGAAATTATATATTCAAAAACCTTGTGTTGATACGTTGTTGTGTGCAAAGTTTCACATTTATCACACCTTTAATTCCAGAGATATAAAAAAAGCCAAACTTTACAATTTTTTCGTGCCGCTAATTTTTCGGACCAAGTTTGCACCAAGTTTTCTTCATGGAAATCGCTCATGAAGATTTTTTTTATTATTTTGTTTAATGGAGCACAAAAAGTTGTACAAGATGGCCAAGTTTTGTTTCTCTCAACAAAATATTGCCGGAGATACAGTGTCTCAGAGCTGCCGAAATCTCGGAGTCATACCATAGAAGGCTGCAGTATGGGGTCAAACAGATTACTATATCTCAGCAAGTATTCATCGGCGAACGTAAAACTTTACCAATGTTCACTGGGGACATGTATGAATGTTCACAGAAAATTTCATCGAAATCCGTGATGGTCGCGCAGGGACCACTTGACATGGAATGACCCGAAAGTAATGTTCCTCTGGAATATTTTGAACCCCCAAAAAATCTCCTTTTCTTCTCTGCATCTCACACTTACCTTTCAATTAGGTCACAAGCTTCCTTCTTTGTGTATTCTCTTTTGCTGGTATCAAGGTGACTTTGAAACCACTGCAGTTTTTCGCCTATGTGAACAGAGTACGAAATGAACAGTCTCTTTAACAGAAGAACATAAACACAGCCAAAAGTATTCTTGCCTTTAAGTGCTAGCAGCACTAGGCTGTTTTAAACTATGGTTTAATTATGAAAAGTAAAGCTATTAAGAATCAAGGATGTACTTTTGAATGCTCCATTAACAGGTTTGGATAAAAACAGTTTCTTTCAAGTGAAGTTTCAGGGTTTAAGGCACAGGATGCATCATACTCACCTACAAGACTGAGACGCAATGCTTTCTCATTCTTCAACCTGGAAGAACAAAACACATGTTTCAACTAATAATTTCATGTCAAAATAGTAATACAAATTAAAAATCACAAGGTCCCCCCCCGCCGGTTTGATCTCTATGTTGGATCTTTCACTCAATGGATACACTCGGGCTGCTGTGGGGTAACCTGGGCAGGGGTAGGTGAATCCATAGTCATCAAACAAGGGGCAACACCTACTGACTAGATTCAGGATTTAGGCTTACAGGAATTTCAGAGGAGCTCTGATACAATGCCTTCAGCCAGGATCATAGCTGAAAAAACAAGAGCAGGTATACTGAATGATTTGCTGAATGAGTGGAGGAGTGGCCTAGTGGTTAGGGTGGTGGACTTTGGTCCTGGGGAACTGAGGAACAGAGTTCAATTCCCACTTCAGGCACAGGCAGCTCCTTGTGACTCTGGGCAAGTCACTTAACCCTCCATTGCCCCATATAAGCAGCATTGAGCCTGCCATGAGTGGGAAAGCGCAGGGTACAAATGTAACAAAAATAAAAATAAAATAAATTTGCATGGGATCAAGCAACTACTTCCCTATCGGTCTCCAGGTGGTTTGTCTATAGTGGTACAGACATTGGTTGTTAGTGATTACCTCTTCTTAAGGAAAATACAGTTATTTAAAAAAAATCTATTGTGAAGATTACATATGATACAGAATACAACCACCACACTGACTGCCTGAACAATTATTTGATATTATTATTGCACCTAGTTTGAAGGATTTACACTGGCTGCCAACAGAATGTCCTCTAATGTTTTAACTTCAGTTTTCAAGTGAATGCACTATTGATTATTCCTACATGTAACCTTCATTCCTCAAAACAGAACTAATTTTGATGATTCTTTCAGCAAGGGGAAAAGCTGTGTTTACAGAATGCTGTTCCTGCTAAGTTATGGGCAGAATTGCATCTTTTACCTTTCTAAAAAGGACTAAGAGATACAGCTTTTTCTACAAGTACTTTCCTAGCGTCACTATAACCCTCCTATAATGGGAACCCTATAAATAAAGTTCAATCAAGATTGAATTGGAGTGTAGAATCCTTTCTTTGAATGTTCTATATTCCTTTAGGGATTGACTATTAGTTATTTTTGGATTAGAGAGTGTCCCTTCACTGGGATTTGGTGATTTATAGGGTTAAAATTGCAACAGTAATCCGCAGTTCATTGCAAAATATCACTGACAAAAGGTAACAAGATAACAGGGAGAAATATAAAACGGGGCAGACACTAACACATCAAAAATCAAAACAACATTAGCTAAATTAGTTAAACCAATAGACACAACGGCTACAGATCTACTATAATAAAACTCACCCTCAACGTTCTGAGGACACCGACATCAGTGAAGCCAAGCCCTGACTTCCTTCAAAAAGGTTCGAAGGTTCGTGGTGGTGAAGCCACCAAAATTGTTCCGGGCCCCGCCCTCGAGGGCGGAGCAATGGCAGAACAACGAAGGGGTTGGCAGGGAGGGAAGCAGGGAGGGTGGGAACTCGCTCTGGGCCCCACCCTCGCGTCAAACATCATGACGTTGGGGGCGGAGCAATGGCAGAACAATGAAGGGGTTGGCCATGGAGGGAGGGAGGGGGGGTGTTGGCGACGAAAACCTTGCTAGCGCCCGTTTCATTTGCTCTGAAACGGGCCTCTTTTACTAGTGTTTTATAAAAAAGCTGCAAGATCTATTCCAGATCAAAGCTTATAACTTTTCATCAATCATTTGCCATGATGTCCAGTCTTCATATAACTTAAACAAACAATGAAACGATATAGTCAATAAATGAGGACAAGCAACTACTTAACTTAATTGTGCCATCCACACTCCACGCTAGCTATTTTGACAAGGGAAACACCTGACGCCCACATTGAAGGAAAAGTGGTGTTTCGGTTAGAGACCTGCGTCCAGGGTAACAAAGGTAGTCGCCCCTAGGTGGGACCTTCCTAGCGCGATTCCCTTGTAAGTGTTTTATTTCCTTATTATTTGTTTGTTTGAACCTAAGAAATTATAAGAGTTTGTGGAAACAGATAAAGAATGCTCTGCAGCAACTTCCTTCGGTTACCATTGTACCGGCTGCAATAACCGATTAACCTTCCTCCCTCAGAAAATGTGAAGTGTAAGATTAACCATTTTGAGTTTTTCTTATTTTCTTTAAGATTGTTTTCCTGATCTTGGATCTTCCAATTGTGGACAATTATGTAAATATATATTGTTGAGACAAAATGTTTTCCTTTTTATATGAATATCTGTATTTCCTTACATTTATGTGATAAATGTGAATGTAATTAAGTAAAATGATAAATAAAATAAAAAAAAAAATTGGGGAAAAAAAACAAAGGTAGTCGCGGGGGCTGGGGGGAAGGGAGAGTGTGCCCACTAAATCACCAGGGATTTTTTTATTTTTAAAATTAGGTAGGGTGGGTGGGTGGGGGGTAGGGTTGCCATTAGACAAGAGAGCCATAATTTTTAGTCAGGAAAAGGGAGGGAGGGTGTCAGTGGGGAAATTCTTTTTTTTTTTTTTTTTTATATAATGGGGTGTGGGTGGGAGGAAACTGTATCAAGCCGTAATTTAGAGAGCAGATAGGAAAGAGATGGGGGCCGATGCCGACCGCAGGGGCTCTACACCAGCCTCAGACCTGGCCCTAGGTTTCTGGCATTGAAATCCTGTGATAGGTCTCAGCACGGCACCCCGACATAATAGACCATACAAAAAAAAAAAAAAAACCAACAACAACAACAAAACAGACTAAAACCAAAACAGACCATGACAAAAAAACCCTCGCAAAAAAACACCACAACAAAACAACCCAAGACAAAATAGACTCAATCAAACTGGATTATGTTTTCAAGCAGATTTATGATTCTCACTAGATACCAAGTGTGGATAGTGAAGTCAAGCCGTAGGCAGGTGCCAGGACTTTCAAGTGACAAGCCTTGGACTTTCTCATTAATTTATGGCTCCTCCACTTCTTTGTACCCTTCAAATTTGTACCATTCAAAAACAAATCTATTTCATCAGGCCTTTTTGTCAGGAGTCTATTTTGTCAGGGACTTTTATGTCGGGAACTTTTTTTGTTTGGAGCTTTTTTGTCTGGTTTCTTTTGACCGGTTTCTTTTGACCAGGTGCCCCTCAGCACACAGCCCTACATTGCTGCGGGGTAGCTGATCAGCTCTTTAGTATGTATTTTAATCTTCTGTGTGCTGATGCCTTCTGCAGTAGTAAACCTCAACCCACATACTCTTAACATGCAGTGTCGTCGTCGATGATACGCTGAAACCTTCTGCTCAGTGTGCTGCTGCGGCTAGGAAAGCGAATAGAATGTTGGGTGTTATTAGGAAGGGTATGGAGTCCAGGTGTGCGGATGTTATAATGCCGTTGTATCGCTCCATGGTGCGACCGCACCTGGAGTATTGTGTTCAGTACTGGTCTCCGTATCTCAAAAAAGATATAGTAGAATTGGAAAAGGTACAGCGAAGGGCGACGAAAATGATAGTGGGGATGGGACGACTTTCCTATGAAGAGAGGCTGAGAAGGCTAGGGCTTTTCAGCTTGGAGAAGAGACGGCTGAGGGGAGATATGATAGAAGTGTATAAAATAATGAGTGGAATGGATCGGGTGGATGTGAAGCGACTGTTCACGCTATCCAAAAATACTAGGACTAGAGGGCATGAGTTGAAGCTACAGTGTGGTAAATTTAAAACGAATCGGAGAAAATTTTTCTTCACCCAACGTGTAATTAGACTCTGGAATTCGTTGCCGGAGAACGTGGTACGGGCGGTTAGCTTGACGGAGTTTAAAAAGGGGTTAGATAGATTCCTAAAGGACAAGTCCATAGACCGCTATTAAATGGACTTGGAAAAATTCCGCATTTTTAGGTATAACTTGTCTGGAATGTTTTTACGTTTGGGGAGCGTGCCAGGTGCCCTTGACCTGGATTGGCCACTGTCGGTGACAGGATGCTGGGCTAGATGGACCTTTGGTCTTTCCCAGTATGGCACTACTTATGTACTTATGTACTTATAGGTAAACTTCTCGTTCCAGGTGAACTGTAGTAAATGGTAGCTTTCTGCATCGGCCCCAGTTTTTGAATATTATTTTTCCTTAAAAATAGTTTATACCACTGTATGCCACAGAGCAGATGAACATAAAATTTAAAAATGTACTGAAATTTCAAAATAATTCAAAGACAAATTTTCACTTGAAAAAGCAAACAGTGATCTAAAGAAAATAATACAAAGTTATCTGATGCTAGGGTCCAATTTATGAGTCAGTACTCAAGAAAAAGACCTAGGTGTCATTGTAGACAATACAGTGAAATATTCTGCTCAGTGTGCAGCAGCGGCCAAAAATGCAAACAGAATGCTAGGAATTATTAGGAAAGGGATGCAAAATAAGACCAAAAATATTATAATGCCTCTGTATCGCTCCATAGTGCGACATCACCTTGAGTATTGTGCTTAATTCTGATTGCCATATCTCAAAAAAAATATAGTGGAATTAGAAAAGTTTCAAAGAAGAGCGACCAAAATGACAGAGGGGATGGAACTGCTCCCATATGAGGAAAGGCTGAAGAGCTTAGAGCATTTCAATTGGAAAAGAGATGGATACTACTACTACTACTAATTTCTATAGCACTACTAGACGTAGGCAGCGCTGAACACATTATAAGCAGGTACTTTGTCCCTAGAGGGCTCACAATCTAAGTTTTTGTACCTGGGGCAATAGAGGTGTGGAGTGAGTGTAGGTAAATCGATTTTTCACTCGTTCAAAAAGTACAAAGACCAGGGAACACTCAAAGAAACTGCCCGGAAATACTTTTAAAACAAATAAGAGGAAATATTTTTTCATTCAAAGAACAGTTCTTTGGAACTGTTGCCAGAGGATGTGGTAACATCGATTAGCATATCTGGGTTTAAAAAAAAGGTTTGGACAAGTTCCTGGAGGAACATGGGGGAATCCACTGCTTGCCCTGGGATTGGTAGCATGGAATAGTGCTACTAGGTAGTTGTGACCTGAATTGGCCACTGCTGGATGCAGGATACTGGGCTAGATGGACCACTGGTTTGACCCAGTATGGCTATTCTTATGTTCTTGTGAAAACAAATCTGGTAACCAAAGACTTTTACAAAATACTAAGCAACAGCCTTAGTCCCCAAAAAGGAGAGAGAACATAAAGTAAATCAAGGAGGGGTATCAATACAATACACAATCATATATAAGAAAATGAAACAGAACATGTACTAGCATAACCACGCATTAATCAGTGAGGAGTCCTTTTACAAAGGCACACGAGCGTTTTTAGTGTACGCTACAAATAAGCACGCACTAAATGTTAAAGACGTCCATATATTTCTATGGGCATCTCTAGCTTTTAGTGAGCCTTTATAAAAGACCCCCTGAGCTTCTTCCACTTGGTCTGAATTTCCCAACTGGATCGGAAATTTAGTTATCAAGAAAAGACTGCAGATGTTTAAGGTCACAGAAAACTCTAATCTCACCAAACATTTCAGGAAACTGAAGAAAAAACTATTCCACCATTTTGCACAACCTTGTTACAACAGGAACTGCTTAAGATTGTTCCTGTGTTTCTCTGCAAAGATATGGAAAACACCAAATCTTCTGATCATAAAACAACTCAGTTCTATGTTGAAAAAATAATGTAAGAACATGATTTCTGTCCATCTCAAAAGGAAAGGTAGCCAGCAGAGTCCCTCTAGTGTCCACATATTCTAATGATGTTTCTAACAATTCCAATCACTTTCAAACTATCTAGAGATACCACTGAAAAGTCCCCACTTCAATGATGTTCATCAGGAGCCTGTCTTCTAGATGGTAGATAATAAATCTTATTAATTGATGAGGGGGCCTCTGTAGGTATTTTAAGAACTTCAGCCATTCATTTCTTTAATAGTTCTCTGGGTGACATTTAACACCATCTTAGGGAAATTCAAGAATCTCAAATTGAACATCCTGGTACTATTTTCTAGCTATTCATATTTTCAGTGCAAGCATGATTTTGCATCACTGAAATGTATCATTTTGGAGTGGTATCACATAAGAGTAGAGGTGGAGACAGGAGATGTCAGTTGTTACAAGCAGAATGATGGATATTCAGAGTGAAGTCTCTTAAACCTAAAGGCCTGAATGCAAAGATTGAGTGGCAATTTTTTTATTTATTTTCCCGCATTTGTTTTTGATTGGTTTTTAAGAACTGTGTAATTGAAGACTTCTATTCCATGATTGGTTCCTGTTGAACGACATGAGAAGTTAAGAGAAGAAGGCGACTTTCAGTAGATTAGTGTTTGATATGTTACTGAAGTTAGCTCTCGTAATTTTTAAAGAGGATAATGGTATGTTTGACATGGATTAATCTTGAGTGGGCATTGATAGTGACAGATTACATTTATATTGTTGCAGAAATTTGCTCCAGCTAATTGTGCATCACAATTCACTGACGTAGTTAACGACGAGCTGGCCAAAGTCGGGCTGTTGCCGTGGTTGAAGAAAATATATGTTAAGTACTTTTTCTTTTAGAGATTTGCAAAGGAGCGTGATAGTTTTAATATTCTTGATATTAATAAAATACACAGGGTTTTTTATGCTTATGATACACTGGAAGCCTTGAAGACCATTGATTTGTGAAGTGGTTAGGGTCAACTGAGGCTTTTTCCTCATGCATAACAATGAGAAGTTCCTCTGACTACATTAGATTTGGTGTGAGATATATAGTAGATGAATAGATGACATATGATGTGACATATAACGTAACATAACATAACCATAACAAGAATGATTTTGCAAGCTCTGAAGTGACAGAGATGACAGTCACTAGGTTCTCCAAGGCTTGAAATCACTGGGAAGCTAGGAACTATAGGGCTTACTTCAAATGGAAATGTGCCATTTGAAGCACCGCAGAGGCCATGTGGCCTAACATCAATATCTGCTGAGGTGTGAACTGGTGGCTCCAGAGTTCTATCATCTCACCCTGGGCACCAAGGCGTGGGTTCTAGTACTCGGCCCTTTTGAGGGCAGATCTGACCACCATGGAATGTTGAGGAAGCTGCTACATCATGGCAATATACTATCAGGCTTATTTTCAAAAGTGATCGCTGGGCATCTTCGGACATAAATCGGGAGATGGCCGGTGATCTCTCAAAAGTGGCGAAGTCCGTATAATTGAAAGCTGCTTTGCTGACAGCATCGCCGCTTTCCCGTTGACGAGCTGGCAGAAGTTCAAGGGGGCGTGTCGGCGGCATAGCGAAGGCGGGGCATGGGCATGGCTACCAGATGGTTGGCATTCGCGGATAATGGGAAAAAAAAAAGCGGTGCTAAGCAGTATTTCGCCGGGTTTACTTGGTCCTTTTATTTTTACGACCAAGCCTCAAAAAGGTGCCCAAACTCACCAGATGACCACCGACGGAAATAGGGAATGACCTCCCCTTACTCCCCCAGCTGTCATCAACCCCCTCCCACACTAAAAAAATAAAAATAAAAACCTTTTTTGCCAGCCTGTATGCCAGCCTCAAATGTCATACCCAGCTCCCTGACAACAGTATGCAAGTCCCTGAAGCAATGGGTGCAGTGCACTTCAAGCAGGCAGACCCAGGCCCACCCCCCACACCTGTTACACTTGTGGTGGTAGGTGTTGAGCCTCCAAACCTCCCCAAAACCCACTGCACCCACATGTAGGTGCCCCCCTTCACCCATAAGGACTATGGCAGTGGTGTAAAGTTGTGGGGAGTGGGTTTTGGGGGGGATTTGGGGGACTCAGCACCTAAGGTAAGGGAGCTATGCACCTGGGAGGTATTTGTACATTTTTTTAAAAATTTTAGATGTGCCCCCTAGGGTGCCCGGTTGCTGTCCTGACATGTCAGGGGGACCAGTGCACTACAAATGCTGGCTCCTCCCACAACCAAATGCCTTGGATTTCGCCGGGTTTGAGATCGCCGGTATTTTTTTCCAGTATCGCTGAAAAAACAAAACCAGCGAACTCTGGCATTTGGCCGGGCTAAACAGTATTATCGAAAAAAAAAGATGGCCGGCCATCTTTTTCGATAATACGGTTCCGGCCAGCTGTTGTGCTGCAGCCAAAATAGATCGCCGGCGATCTATTTCACCAGCGACGTTCGATTATGACCCTCTATGTCAAGTATTTTAAATACAGAAATAAATCAGGTCCCTGACAGAAGCCTGTGGAGACAGAGGCCAACAAGCAGGAAGTGGGAGGGAGAAATAAAATGAAGGAGAATAAAAGAGAGGTAGAGAATGAGAGAAGAGATGAGGGGACTGCACGTAAGGTGCAGTGTACATACTTGCCGAAGAAGAAATGCACTGTATCATGTCCCTCCACGTCCCTCTAAATTTAATTTGGAAGAGGGTAGGGATGGAAGGAAATGATGGTAGTATATGATGAATTATCCCTGCAAACATATACTGTAGAAACTTTTCAAATCCTGTTTGAATCTGAAAGCAAAACCCATAAAAACAGCTCCAGACAAATTAAAGATACTGAAAGGAGTGCTTTTGTTAATGCATTCTGTTACAATCCAGTGATGAAGCAAAGCACCAAGAAACCTTATTCAACAGGCCTTCAGAAACACTTAAGATGAGTTTGCATCTTTCCGTTCCTGACCGCTGTTGCAGCAATAAAAAGGTAAAAATAATTTTTCTTCAACCCCTTCCTTACCTTTGATTCATCTGGAAGTGTCTACAAGGATTTTGCTTAGATTTCATCCAGAATAATGCAAGGCAAGCATGCTGACCCATAACTCTAATGATGAACAGTTACAGCAGTGATTTTCAACCTTTTTTTATCTCGCGGCACACTGACAAGTTGCAAAAATTGTGAAGGCACACCATCAGTTTTTTAATAAACAGCATAACAGATTGTGCTTAAAGTTTAATAATTACATTTTTAATTGTGTTATCTTTATAGCTGAATATTTCTATTGAAGACACAAGTTGGCAAAAGGGCAACATTACACTAAAAAGATAATGAAATTAGCCATAAACAACATGCGTTCAAAAACATGGACGGCACCATTCAAAAAATTCAGATTCTTGTGTCAGCCGAGCAAAATAAAACTCTGCACTAATAAGCACATTGTGAATTAAAAAAATCTGACAAAAAAACCCCTAACATACATACACAAATATGTCATACAACAGTAGCATTAATTTCTATGATTCAAACAGCAAGAATCCTACATATGAATAGGCAACAATACAAATATTACACTGGGTCCAAAAACACCAATACACCTCCTCCTACTGGTAAAACAGAGTAAGTGATACAGCCCACAGAATACCATACCTCAAATCACATGCAAAACACAGATAGACAATCACCAAATACAGAACAGAATCACAAATTAGAAATAGAGATAGTGAAGGAAATCATAGGCCTATGTTTTCTATTATTTCGAATTATACAGTTAGTGAAGGAATGCGGGAGAGTATGGTAGCAAGCATTCACTGATACCCACTGAGGTTCATGCTCAGAAATTAAATGAGATGATCACGTAGAAGTCAGGTAAATGGGATGTGTCTTATGTAAAATATCTGGCATACAGTAGACTAGAAATCCAGCATGTGGGTCCAACTAACACCCAAACTTCCTGCACCCTGCCCTTCGCTGCAGTTCCCAGGAACTAACATAGTAACATAGTAGATGACGGCAGAAAAAGACCTGCACGGTCCATCCAGTCTGCCCACGATAAACTCATATGTGTATACCTTACCTTGATTTTACCTGTCTTTTTCAGGGCACAGACCGTATAAGTATTTCTCCCCTTCCAAACCACCAGTCCCGCCTCCCATCACCTGCTCTGGCACAGACCCCGTATAAGTCTGCCCTCCCCTATCCTAGCCTCTCAACCACCAACCCCTCTTCCCCCCGCCACCCAATTTCAGCTAAGCTTCTGTGGATCCATTCCTTCTGCACAGGATTCCTTTATGCCTATCCCACGCATGTTTGAATTCCGTTACCGTTTTCATCTCCACCACCTCCCGCGGGAGGGCATTCCAAGCATTCACCACCCTCTCCGTAAAGAAATACTTCCTGACATCTTTCCTGAGTCTGCCCCCCTTCAATCTCATTTCATGTCCTCTCGTTGTGCCGCCTTCCCATCTCCGGAAAAGATTCGTTTGCGGATTAATACCTTTCAAATATTTGAACGTCTGTATCATATCACCCCTGTTCCTCCTTTCCTCCAGAGTATACATGTTCAGGTCAGCAAGTCTCTCTTCATACGTCTTGGAACGCAACTCCCATACCATCCTCGTAGCTTTTCTTTGCACCGCTTCCATTTTTTTTAACATCCTTCGCAAGGTACGGCCTCCAAAACTGAACACAATACTCCAGGTGGGGCCTCACCAACGTCTTATACAGGGGCATTAAAACCTCCTTTCTTCTGCTGGTCACACCTCTCTCTATACAGCCTAGCAACCTTCTCGCTACGGCCACCGCCTTGTCGCACTGTTTCATCACCTTCAGGTCCTCAGATACTAGCACCCCAAGATCCCTCTCCCCGTCCGTGTCTATCAGGCTCTCCCCACCTAACACATACGCCTCCCTTGGATTTCTACTCCCTAAGTGCATCACTTTGCATTTCTTCGCATTGAATTTTAATTGCCAAATGTTAGACCATTCTTCCAGCTTCTTCAGATCTTTTTTCATGTTTTCCACTCCCTCCGGGGTGTCCACTCTGTTGCAAATCTTAGTGTCATCCGCAAAAAGGCAAACTTTACCTTGTAACCCTTCGGCAATGTCACTCACAAATATATTGAACAGAATGGGCCCCAGCACCGATCCCTGAGGCACTCCACTACTCACCTTTCCCTCCTTCGAGCGAACTCCATTTACCACCACCCTCTGGCGTCTGCCCGTCAACCAGTTCCTAATCCAGTTCACCACTTCGGGTCCTATCTTCAGCCCTTCTAGTTTATTCAAGAGCCTCCTGTGGGGAACCGTGTCAAAAGCCTTGCTGAAATCTAAGTAGATGACGTCCATAGCACGTCCTTGATTCAATTCTCCTGTCACCCAGTCAAAGAATTCAATGAGATTCGTTTGGCACGATTTCCCTTTGGTGAAACCATGTTGTCTTGGATCTTGCAACTTATTGGCTTCCAGGAAATTCACTATCCTTTCCTTCAGCATGGCTTCCATTACTTTTCCAATAACCGAAGTGAGGCTTACCGGCCTGTAGTTTCCAGCTTCTTCCCTTTCACCACTTTTGTGAAGAGGGACCACCTCCGCCGTTCTCCAATCCCTCGGAACCTCTCCCGTCTCCAAGGATTTATTAAATAAATCTTTAAGAGGACCCGCCAAAACCTCTCTGAGCTCCCTCAGTATTCTGGGGTGGATCCCGTCCGGCCCCATGGCTTTGTCCACCTTTAGCTTTCCAAGTTGTTCATACACACTCTCTTCCGTGAATGGTGCTCTATCCACTTCATTCTCAGGTGTACTTTTGCCAGTCCCTCTCGGTCCTTCCCCAGGATTTTCTTCAGTAAAAACAGAACAAAAGTATTTATTTAGCAAATTGGCTTTTTCTTCATCATTTTCTACATAGCGTTTTGCTGTATCTTTTTGTCTCACAATCCCCTTTTTAGTCTTTCTCCTTTCACTAATATACCTGAAGAAGTTTTTGTCTCCCCTCCGTACATTTCTAGCCAAGGAGCAAAGGGTGGGGTGAAGGAAGTCTCAGTGCCAGTTGGACCCATGTACTGGATTTTTCTTCTTAGTCTGGGCCAAGATTGGTCCAACTTGGGCTCCTTTCTGGCCGGTGCTCTCCAGAGGTCCCGCCTGAGTCTCAACTGGTACATGTGACACACTGAAGTTAAGTAGTGGAGCCAATTTGGCTCCATAATGTCACACAATTTTGGTTCAAAAATGCCCCTCCCCCTGTTCTCTTTAGTCACAAGACTGTGACCTATCCTCCAAAATAACATCACAAGCTTAAGCCCCCCCCACCCCCCCCCCCACAAGCCTTAAACAAATGAAATGCCTATCTAAGATAAAGTTCAATAATTTAAACCACAATCTAAATTACAGAAAAATAGGATACTTACTGTGTAGGACTGAAAAAGCCTTACTGTCGGTCTCTAACCATGATCCTCCCAGCTCTGTCCTCCTTCAATTATGCTCATACACAGCTCGTCTAGACTAGTCACTTACTAACACTACTGTATTGCCAATTGCCTGCCACACACTGAAACCCACAAAATGGTCTGCCCTTGCCACACACTATTTAACTGTGTGGGACAGTGGCAAGAAATGTAGCTAAAGCAAGGGACCAGTCGGGGTCATCTATCTGGGAACATCACTGCAGCGAAGAACAAGGTAGGAGACGGCTGTGTGGAGAAGCCGGAGGCTAGAAGTGAAACTGGATGCTCAAGGTAAATGCAGTTTTTTTTTTTTTTAACTGTAGGAATTGTTTCTGAGGTAAAAAAAAAAACAAACCCCTGCATTTACTACGATCATCGAGTTTCATTTCCAGCCGCTGGCATCAGCGATGAAGCAAATTGTGGCAGCTGGGTCTTGTTGCCCTTTGGGCAGTGCCGTCAGGGAGCATTCTCTACTCCTTCAAGGGCCTGAGCGAGAGATCTTCAGCCTCCTCTGCTGTAAACATGCAAACAAAGAGGGGGGGAAAAAAAAAATTAAAAATAAGCCCGAGTTCTGAATCTGCCTTAAAGACACATCTGATGGAAATGGGCAGCTAGGAACATGCATTAAAGGACAAATGGTTGCCCATTTACGTAGTATCTGTGCCATTAAAGCAGATTCACAGCTCAGGCTTGCTTTTCCCATTGCTGCGTCTGGTCTGCAAGCACTGAGGAAGTGGCACAAAAGGGTTGGAGGACTGGATAGTGTGATGCAGGACTCCGGCGGGGGGGAGGGGGGGGTCAAGTTGCTTCACTCCTGCAGATAAAGCAGATGTAAGGATTTGGGAAATGATCGAGTTGTGTTACCTGCAGTTTGAAAGTCAGTAAAACCCTCTTAGATCACTACAGAAATTGTCCTGGACTCAGCTGTCGATCGCGGAACAACTTAGGGAGGAGGGGGCTGTCGCAGCACACCAGTGTGCCACAACACACTGGTTGAAAAATGTTGAGTTAGAGTATGCAACCATTTACACTGCATTTCCAAAGCTAACAATAATAGAGCCCGAGGACTGTATGTAAAACTCTCACTGCCCCTCCAATGGACCTTGGTACATTTATTGTGGTTTGCTGGTGTGAAGAGAACATTTACTCTGCTCCCTGCTGTGGAAACAAATGTGGGCTTCTCGTTTAATAAAGTAAAACACTTTTCCCTCTCATTTCATTTTGAAATAGCAGCAGAATGTTTATAAAGACCGAAGTCCCTGAATCAGAGTCAAAGTAACAGAAAAAAAAAAAGGTGAGGGTTTCAAGCTATTTCAATGCCCCTGCGTACCATACAACCAAGCCACGCTTCATTGCTTCACTATAATGGAACAAAAATATGGAAGGGACATAAGATAAAATGTTACTTGGTGAGAGAAGTAATAATTCTGCTATTTTTATTTTCATTGTCAATTTGAAGTCGACACATGCAGCTCACCTCTGGAGTACATTTACTAACCTACAACCTTTTTGTGTTTTTATTCCTTTCCACAATGCACTCAACAATATCAGGCAGAAATGCTTCGCCACCTGCAGCATAACCTTTCATGCCTTTTTCTGCCTCAGTGTAGAACTTAAAATAGCACACTGCACCAGGTTCTTCCAATAAACCCATCTGTCGCCAAGGGAGGCTTTACTAATGATAATATTTACAGTTTCCGGAAGCTTTTCAATTTACAGAGTCCAGAAGTAAGAGAAATCACCTGGTGACAAGTCTTTATGACTCGCAACTGAAACAAGACCATGAGAACACTGTGTGGCATGCCTCCAGTCAAAAAAAGGAATGATAGCAGTAGGAACGAAATACTGAGCATGCACCACACCATCACAAAGTTGTCTTTGCACACGCTACCAGACCAATTACAAATTCTACTATTAGGTGGGAAAATGTGGGGTACAAATGCCAAAATCTCACAGCCTGGGACGACAAATGTCGGAGTGTTTTAGACTCTATAGCACCCATGCAACTCAAATCTTCCTATTTCCGTAGTTCCACGCCTTGGTTTTCCACTGAACTAAAAACTCTGAAAACCGAAACACGGAAGCTTGAGCGTGCATGGCGCAAAAATAAGACAGGGCTAGCGCTGGAAGCTTGGAAAGTCAACCATCACAAATATAAGTATGCCATCAAGAAAGCCAAACGGTTTTATTTTTCCTTGAAACTAAAAACTGCAGGTAATGATTGCAAAAAGCTAAACCAGCTCTTGAACTCTTTTCTCGCCACAAATAAGCTAGAGATCACTCAGGATGATCCACCTTCGGGGGACCTACTTGCTACTTATTTCAAGGACAAAATACAAGTTCTCAGGTCAACGCTAACTAGTTCCCCAGTGGATGTGGATGACTTCTTAGATTCACTGAATCCGGGCACTGCTTCCTGCCCAGCCGACCACACATGGACTGCCTTTGAAAGCGTTCCTGTAGACCAAGTTTCTAAAACACTCCTGAAGTTTTCCAACAAGTTTTGTGGTTTGGATGCTTGCCCCAGTCACCTTTTAAAAGCGGCCCCGAAGCGCTTCATCATTGACCTAACTACCTATCTTAATTACATGTTGAACCATGGCATCTTCCCCCCAGAGCATGGCAGAATCCTTCTCACGCCTATTCCGAAGAATCCAAAGATAAGAGCCGACGTCACTTCAAACTACCGACCAGTGGCGTCCATACCACTGATTGTCAAAGTAATGGACAGCTTGGTGAATACTCAGTTAAATGAATTCCTTGAAACCTTTGACATTCTGCACTACTCTCAGTCAGGTTTCTGTGCTCAGTTCAGCACTGAAACGGTTCTGGTCACAGCTCTGTCTGATTTTAAAAGGGGCATTTCTGTTGGTAAGAAAATATTACTCATGCAGTTCGACATGTCCAGCACATTTGATATGGTGGACCACAACATCCTACTACATCTACTGGACACCCTAGGCATCGGAGGGTGTGTGTTACACTGGTTTAAGGGTTTTCTGTCCACCAGAACTTACCAGGTCAAAGACACTCCAGATCATTCAGCACCTTGGAAGGCTTCTTGTGGGGTTCCCCAAGGTTCGCCCCTTTCTCCAACCCTATTCAATATCATGCTGTTTCCCCTTGCAACCGCTCTAGCTAACCTAGGCCTGAAACCATTTATCTACGCAGATCACATAACCATCTCCATCCCCTTCCATTCCTCATTAGATGAAATCACAGATCTGATCGAAGCAAGCTTTTTCATCTTGGAACGTTGGGCTGAGGTATTTCGGTTTAAGTTAAACAAAGACAAAACTCAGTGTCTTGTGCTCTCATCCGTCTATGCCAGATTTTCCTCAAGCTCCCTTGTCATTAAAGACCAGACCTTCCCCATTTCACAGAGCCTTAAGACTTCTGGGTGTTGAGCTGGACCCTCACCTGCACCTGGATCTGCAAGTGCGAGCGGTCACCAAGCGGATGGTCTATACAATGTGGAGGCTGCGGCGTGTTAGGTTTTGTCTCACCAGAGAGCTCTTCCACACACTCGTCCACTGGCTGGTTCTGTCTCACCTGGACTACTGTAGTGGGATTTATGCAGGTTGCCAGGAGCACCTACTAAGGAAATTCCAGACTGCCCAGAATACTGCTGCGAGACTCATCTTGGGCGAATCGTGCATGGTTCCTGCGCAGCCCCTACGTTTCCGACTACACTGGCTACCTGTGAGAGAACGAATCGCATTCAAGATCTGCACATTGACACACAAAATAATTTACGGATTAGCACCGGAATACATGATTCCTCTAATAGATCTCCCACCTAGAAATGCCATCACTACAGCCCGTACCTTTTTACAACTACATTACCCATCTTGCAGGGGTGTTAAATACAAGCTTCTATTTGCCTCTACTTTCCAGTACTCCAGCTCGAAGACTTGGAATGCTCTTCCCCTGTTCCTGAAAACGCAAGCTGACCACCATCTTTTCAAGAAGCTGCTGAAAACGTATCTTTTTGAAAAAGTGTATCCCATTAGTAACTTCCTAATTGCTGCTAGCGTATTATCCTTTTCTACTGTAAACTTCATGT
The DNA here is from genome assembly GCF_901765095.1 of Microcaecilia unicolor. NCBI lineage: Eukaryota > Metazoa > Chordata > Amphibia > Gymnophiona > Siphonopidae > Microcaecilia > Microcaecilia unicolor. The sequence goes on from NC_044032.1 coordinate 599,673,256, forward strand.
GTTGTGTCTTTTAACTTTTGTAATTCATGGAAGCCACATTGTGCCTGCATTTGTGGGAAAATGTGGGGTAGAAATGAAGCATAAATAAATAATAATAAATAAAATAGAATAAAAAATAAAATCATCAGTCACTAGATGATATAGATAGTGACTTCCTTTGGCAAGTCAACAAGCAAACACTGGGGAGTCTGTACCAGAAGGAAAATCTGGATTATGATATATTGCTAAAAATGGAGTGGTTGCAGCGGAAAAATGATGTCTTTTGCAGATCCATCTCTCCACATTGCTTGTGCTGATTGGAGGAAGGAGTTTCCACGAAGTCGTGGGCGAGCGACCAGGCAACATGTGTAGAAGCCAGCTAAAATGTGCAGAACCAAAAAACTTCAACTCCAGTGGGGTAGCTGAAAAGGAACTAGTGCTACGGTGCCAGTCATTGATATGACACATACAGCATGCAATGGTAAAGTAACGAATGTTGATTAGCACCAGACCTTCATGTGCCCTTGGTTTCTGAAAGATAGAAATAGGAAATCTGGCAAGCTTTCCAGCCAAAGAGAGTCCTGGAGAGCCTTGTTTAATTTTTTTTTCATCCTGGGTTGAGTCAGCTGTGCTGTTTGCACGATTTATTACCATGAGTAAAAAAATGTATGTTTTTTTTTTTTATATACAGCAGCAGCTTGAATCAATCCACTGAGTGAAAAAGTCCTTCTACAACAATCAAACGAGCAACAAAGAGGGTGGAGGAATGTCCCAAAGAATAAATAGAAGTCAAATATCTTCCAACAGGTTTATTCTCCTTAAAAAGTCACATGAATCATCTGGGTCCATGTGCGATTGACAGACCACTAGCAGGGTCGGTATCAATACTCAATCCAATCCTACTTGGCCACACACACAGTAAAATTAATTCCTTTCCTTGCAGGTTGAAGCACACTTCCACAAAGTGATCTTCAGAGTCGTGAAAAAGAAGCTCGGAGTGGCATGCCTGAGATTTGTATACTAAAATCGCCACACCTCCTCTTCAGCCCAGGGATGGAGAACAATAAACCTCACCCACCCAGTTTCTACAGAGCTTTTGGTGATTTTTTTTTGTTTTGTTACATTTGTACCCCGCGCTATCCCACTCATGGCAGGCTCAATGCGGCTTACATGGGGCAATGGAGGGTTAAGTGACTTGCCCAGAGTCACAAGGAGCTGCCTGTGCCGGGAATCGAACTTAGTTCCTCAGTTCCCCAGGACCAAAGTCCACCACCCTAACCACTAGGCCACTCCTCCACTCCTCTACAGAGAGGCAAGTCTCCTATAAGCAGATAATATCTGCATGGTGGTGCTGCAATACTTGGAGAATTTTTCTTCCGCCCACGTTCCACGATAAAAGGTGAGTCGTTTTGCACTTAGCTAAACTCGGCACAGTTGTATAAGAATGTGGTGTACATGGAAAGCCATATTTAATATAGGTAGCTTACCAGGGGGCCCAGCACCCACCCCAGCATATCCCTTCACACTGGACCCGCTGTAGACATGTCCCCTCCATTCACACCATTTCAACATGTGATAGGTCATGGAGTGGAGGAGTGGCCTAGTGGTTAGGGTGGTGGACTTTGGTCCTGGGGAACTGAGGAACTGAGTTCAATTCCCACTTCAGGCACAGGCAGCTCCTTGTGACTCTGGGCAAGTCACTTAACCCTTCATTGCCCCATGTAAGCCGCATTGAGCCTACCATGAGTGGGAAAGCGCGGGGTACAAATGTAACAAAAAAAATAAAGAAAGAAATGATAGGTCCCCAAAAGAAATGTAAAGACCGAGTAAGGCAGGACAATCTGTAGTGCAACCCAAACATAATCAATTCCGCATCTAAACTATGTACCCTCCCCTCTATCCATGTCCCATTGTCCTCTGTAGTACAGTACACCTCCATTCATAACGGCAGTATACCGGGACCACCAACGAAGTTTAGAGGTTCCAGCCCCTGTTATAACAATCACAATTACCTAAGAGGTTGCAAACTTCAAACCAGCACAATTGCAAAATGTCACCAGTTGAACTTATGGTACTGCAGGCTATGGAACATAGCACTGCAGGGTGGCTCATGGTTGGATTGCGCAATACGGTGTCAGCCGCTGTCATTCACCAGTTCCCTTTAGATGGTTTACAAAGTCTTGTGCTTCTGACAAGTTACCAAAAACTCTCCATTTTCCCTGTGAACACTTTCAATGTTGCCAGATACAAGAATAAAAAATGAAGCTTTTTTGTTTGTAGCGATGCACAGAGTGGGGAGAACAGTCATCAATGTTTCATCAGTGCTGCAGAATAATCTTGAAAGATCAAACTTTCTCCCCTTCATATTCCAAGGTATCCCTCTGCTTTTTTATAGAGTTGTAAAAGTTCAAACTTGTGTACAAAATTGAGAATGCGCGCCACTACCTCTTGCACCCCACCCAATGTGCTCGCTCCAGTGTAAAGGGGCCTCGAACTTTAAGTGCCAGAAAGTGTTCCATGGTAAAATTATGTATAATCATACCTGATAATTTTCTTTCCATTAATCATAGCTGATCAATCCATAGACTGGTGGGTTGTGTCCATCTACCAGCAGGTGGAGATAGAGAGCAAACTTTTGCCTCCCTATATGTGGTCATGTGCTGCCGGAAACTCCTCAGTATGTCGATATCAAAGCTCCATCCGCAGGACTCAGCACTTAGAGAATTACACCCACGAAGGGACACTCTGCCCAGCTCACCACCGCCGAAACGGGGGAGGGGAATTAACCCAGCTCATCCCCACACAAGTGGGGGAGGGGAATCCGTCCAGCTCATCCCCGCGGAGCGGGGGAGGGACACCACACCCGCCGATGCGGGGGGATCTGGCTTATCCTGCAACCGCAACCGCGGGAGGAGCTGACTGACCCTAACACCGCCGAAGCGGGAGGGGTACAAAGCTGCCCTACAGCCGCACGAAGCGGGAGGGAGTGCCGGCAGAATTTATGTCTCAATCCAGCCCCGTAAAACGGAGGGGAGAGGAATGCAGCAGCTCACTGTAACACAAACTCGTCTCAACTCTTGAAGAATCCAAGTGAAAGAACTTGAACACGAAGTCTTTCTGAAATAACTGAAGACTAAACTTGAACCTGAAATGCAACCAGAATAAAAACAGAACAGATATCTGGGAGGGGCTATGGATTGATCAGCTATGATTAATGGAAAGAAAATTATCAGGTATGATTATACATAATTTTACCTTCCATATCATCAAGCTGATCAATCCATAGACTGGTGGGATGTACCGAAGCAGTACTCACCCAGGGCGGGACATTGAAATCCCTGACCTCAACACTGAAGCTCCAAACCGGGCCTCCGCCCGTGCAGCCACAGTCAAACGGTAATGCTTGGAGAATGTATGAGCCGAAGCCCAAGTTGCCGCCTTGCATATCTCTTCCAAGGAGACGGATCCGGCCTCTGCCATCGAGGCCGCCTGAGCTCTCGTGGAGTGAGCCTTCAGCTGGATAGGCGGCACCTTCCCCGCGGCCACATAAGCCGCTGCAATGGCTTCCTTGACCCATCTTGCCACTGTAGGCTTAGCAGCCTGCAGACCCTTACGAGGACCTGCAAACAGGACAAACAGATGATCCGATTTCCGGAAATCATTGGTCACTTCCAAGTATCTGAAGATGACTCGTCTCACATCCAGATATTTAAGAGCAGAGTACTCCTCTGGGTAGTCCTCCCTACGAAAGGAAGGGAGACAGAGCTGCTGATTCACATGGAAGCGAGAAACAATCTTGGGCAGGAAGGAAGGCACTGTGCGAATAGTCACTCCTGCCTCAGTGAACTGCAGAAAAGGCTCTCGACATGAGAGCGCCTGGAGCTCGGAAACTCTTCTGGCTGAAGTGATAGCCACCAAAAAGACTGCTTTCAACGTCAGGTCTTTCAGAGATGCCCTCGACAAGGGTTCAAAAGGCGGCTTCTGCAATGCTCTTAGCACCAGGTTGAGATTCCACGCAGGCACCACTGAGTGCAGAGGAGGGCGCAGGTGATTAACTCCCTTGAGAAAGCGCACCACATCTGGCTGCGAAGCCAGGGAAGCACCCTTCAGGCGGCCCCTGAAGCAAGCCAGAGCCGCTACCTGGACTTTAAGGGAACTGAGCGACAGGCCTTTCTCCAGACCTTCTTGCAGGAACGCCAACACTGAAGAAATTGGAGCAGTGAAGGGAGAAAGTGAGCCTGCTTCACACCATGCTGCAAAGATACGCCAAACCCTGGCGTAAGCAGTAGAAGTAGAGCGTTTCCTCGCTCTCAGCATAGTGGCGATGACCTTGTCTGAGAAGCCCTTCTTCCTCAGACGCTGCCGCTCAATAGCCAGACCGTAAGACCAAAGGGAGAGGGATCCTCCATCACCACGGGACCCTGATGTAACCGGCCCTGCTCCACTGACAGCCGCAGAGGATCGTCGACTGAGAGCCTGATCAAGTCCGCATACCAGGGACGTCTGGGCCAATCCGGACCCACCAGGATTACCCTGCCGGGATGCTTTGCCACCCGGTCTAGCACCCTGCCCAACATGGGCCAGGGCGGGAACACATAGAGGAGCTCTTGTGTCGGCCACTGTTGGAGAAGAGCATCTACTCCCAGGGATCGAGGGTCCCGTCCTCTGCTGAAAAAGCGCGGCACTTGGCAATTGGCCGATGACGCCATCAGATCTAGGCTCGGCTGGCCCCAGCGCTTCGTGATGTCCAAGAACGCCTGAGCAGATAGTTGCCACTCTCCGGGCTCCAAGGTATGGCGACTGAGAAAGTCCGCCTTGACATTCATGACTCCGGCAATGTGGGCCGCTGAAAGCTGCTCCAGGTTCGCTTCCGCCCACTGGCAAAGACTCATAGCCTCCTTGGCTAGAGGGGCGCTCTTGGTACCTCCCTGGCGGTTGATATAGGCCACAGCCGTGGCATTGTCCGACAGGACCCGTACAGGCTACAACACCAGTACCGGGATGAACTCCAATAACACCAACCGAATGGCTCTGAGTTCCAGGAGGTTGATAGACCACTTGCCTCTGCAGGAGACTAGAGCCCCTGCGCTGTCCTTCCCAAGCAGTGGGCTCCCCAGCCCATCAAAGAGGCGTCTGTCGTGACGACAATCCACTCCGGGGTCACCAGAGGCAATCCTGCAGACAACTTGTCTGTCTGCGTCCACCAGCTCAGCGCCTTGCGCACTGCTGGGTCCACGGGAAGGCGCACAGCATAATCCTCCGACATCGGAGTCCAGCGCAGCAGCAGAGATAGCTGTAGTGGCCTCATATGAGCCCTGGCCCAGGGCACTACTTCCATCGTGGCCGTCATAGAGCCCAACAGCTGCACGTAGTCCCAAGCCCGAATAGGAGAGGCTACTAGGAACTAGTCCACCTGAGCCTGAAGCTTGACAATCCGATTGTCTGGCAGGAACACTCTGCCCACTTGGGTGTCGAATCGAACTCCCAGATACTCCAGGGACTGAGTCGGGCGCAGCTGGCTCTTCTTCCAGTTGATGATCCATCCCAGGGAGCTCACAAGAGCAACTACCCGGTCCATAGCTTTGCCGCACTCTGCATAAGAGGGGGCTCGGATCAACCAGTCGTCCAGATAAGGATGGACTTGTACTCCTTCCTTTAGCAGGAAGGCCGCTATGACCCCCATTACTTTGGAAAAGGTCCGCGGAGCAGTAGCCAACCCGAAAGGGAGGGCTCTGAACTGGAAGTGTCGTCTCAGGACTGTAAAACGCAGAAAGCGTTGGAGAGGAGGCCAGATGGGAATATGCAGGTACGCTTCCTTGATGTCCAAGGAAGCCAAGAACTCTCCTGCCTTCACTGCCGCTATAACAGAGCGGAGAGTCTCCATGCGAAAGTGCCTCACTTTCCAGGCCCGATTGACCCCTTTGAGGTCGAGGATAGGCCGGACAGAACCTCCTTTCTTTGGAACCACAAAGTAAATGGAGTAACGTCCCTTGCCAATCTGATTTTTTGGCACCGGAACGACCGCACCCAGGCGGATCAGGTTGTCCAAGGTCTGCTGCACTGCCACAGCTTGACCGGAGACTTGCAGGGAGAGAGTACAAACCCGTCTCTTAAGGGTTGGCAGAACTCTAGCTTGTAGCCGTCTCTGATGACTTCCAGCACCCATGCGTCTGAAGTTATAGTGGTCCACTCGCCCAGAAACGAGGACAGCCGTCCTCCAATCTGCACTGGGGCGTGGACCAAGGCCCCGTCATTGGGTACGAGACCCTGGGGGAGGACCGGAGGGAGCACCTCCGGGACGGCGGTCTCTGCGAAAGGAATGCTGCTTGGGGGAGAAATTCCTCTTGAAGGAAGAGGGGGCAGAGGAACCCGACTTGCCCGGGCGGTACCGACGGGCTTCCAGCAACCGTCCTCTGGAGGTACCGGGACGAGTACTAGCCCGAGCCCTGACCTCTGGTAATTTCTTGCCCTTAGACGTGCCGAGATCGGTCACGATTTTGTCCAGCTCGACCCCAAAGAGCAGCTTGCCTTTAAAAGGCAATCTAGCCAGGCGGGATTTAGAGGCGTGGTCAGCAGACCAATGTTTCAGCCAAAGCCACCGCCGCGCAGAGACTGTCTGAGCCATGCCTTTAGCTGAGGCTCTCAAGACATCATACAGCAAGTCTGCCAAATAGGCTAAGCCCGATTCCAGGGCCGGCCAATCAGCCCTCAAGGAAAGATCCGAGGGGGAAGCCCGCTGCACCATAGTCAGGCACGCCCTGGCCACATAGGAGCCGCAAACTGAGGCCTGCAAACTTAAAGCAGCTGCCTCAAAGGACGACCTTAAGGCCGCCTCCAATCTTCTGTCTTGGGCGTCCTTTAGGGCCGTGCCACCTTCCACCGGCAACGCCGTTTTCTTAGTCACCGCAGTGATTAAAGAATCCACGGTAGGCCACAGATAGGCCTCACGTTCACTCACAGCCAAAGGATAGAGGCGGGACATAGCCCTAGCCACTTTAAGGCTCGTTTCCGGGACATCCCATTGAGCCGCAATTAAGGTGTGCATGGCATCATGCACGTGGAAGGATCTAGGCGGGCGCTTCGTCCCCAGCATAATGGCAGAGCCAACAGGGGCTGAGGGAGAGACGTCCTCCGGAGAGGAAATCTTCAAAGTGTCCATGGCCTGTAAAAACAGGTTGGGCAAATCCTCTGGGCTAAAAAGCAGCGCTGCAGAGGGGTCATCCGCTCCATCCGAGCGGGGATCTATCTCCTCCAAGGAATCCGCAAAGGACCGTTGGGAGACCTCAGACACGCTGCCCTCATCTACATCGGAGGAGACAAAGTCCTCCAAGGCCTGGAAATCAACCCGAGGGCGTTTACCTCTGGGAACCTCAACCTCTTTATCAGAAGAGGGAGCAGGGGCAGCGTTTTGCATGAGGAAAGCCTGATGCAGCAGCAAAACAAACTCGGGGGAGAAACCCCCCAGACTGTGCACTTCCGCAGCCTGGGCAACAGCCCTAGACGCACTCTCAACCGGCGCTCGCAATAGCGGGGGAGAGACATGCTGCGCATCCAAAATGGCGTCCGGCGCGAAACTCCGCGAAGGAGCCGCGCGGGAAGAACGGCGCTTAACTTTAGCCGCTTGTGCCGTCGCCCAAATTAAGGGCGTTCATGGCATTAATGTCTCCAACCTCAAGGGCGGCCCACGAAGAAGCCGTCCGAGCCGCGTGGCCGGCCAAGATGGCGGAGGCGAGGAGCGGGGGATGGGCGTTTATGGCGGGAAAAAAACCGCCACGCCGGAGGAACGACCGGGACATTCATCGGTCACTAAACTGTCACCCATCAAGGGCGAATCAGGTTGTAAAACCCCCGCATCCCCTCTAGAAGCGCTCCAGCGATCCGGGGAGCGACCCTTTGCGCCCTCGCCCTCCGACGCCATATGCCACGAGGAGAAGAATCGGGGAACCCCCTGCCCGCTATAAAAAGGTAAAATTACCTGCTTGCCGCTCCGAGCTGTAACGAACTGGTGTCCCAGTGAGTAGCTGCAATGAACGTTTAAAGAAACGTCGAATTAAACGCCTTTAAAGACGTTTAAATTTTTTTTTTTTTTTTTTTTTAAACGGAGCCAGCGGGAGGGGGGAGAAAAGGAGGGACCTGGCACCACCAGGTTTGCACTTGCTCAAAAGAGCCCTCAACCCCAGGCCTCAACAAAACCTAAGGATTAGGCTTGGAGGCCTAGCCAGAGCTGCTGCTGTGTGTGACCACCACCTGCTGAGATAGAGAACATACTGAGGAGTTTCCGGCAGCACATGACCACATATAGGGAGGCAAAAGTTTGCTCTCTATCTCCACCTGCTGGTAGATGGACACAACCCACCAGTCTATGGATTGATCAGCTTGATGATATGGAAGAGCCATTTTTCAAGGCATTGTGGAAGGGTGGCATCTGTTGTTCTGCCTAGAGCGGTTCTCGGGGTCATCAAGTTTTAGGCCTTGTTCTGTAAGTTGGGCCTGCAGTTGTTCTTTGATGCCGATTACATTGTCGAGGCGTCTTCCATGTTAGAAACCCTCTGTTCAAGGACTCCTCTGCCAACAGTTCAAATTGCAGAAATTGCCCTGAGAACTTAGCCAGTTGCGACTCCAGTGCTTTAGTTATCACTGCAGTGAGCTGTTGTAATTGAGCATCTGTGAAAGAGGAGTCTGTCTCATGTAGTACTCGTGGGTCCCGTTTATTTCCTTTCTTGCTAGTTTTGCGGACATTTAGCCAGTTGGGCTGGATAAAAATTTGTACATGTGTTGGTGCCCGTTTGCCCTTTTTCTTAACTGTACTGTTCAGGCCATGTGTATGCCGCAAATTGTTTTTGGGCTAGGAACCTCAGAAGCTAAGCAGAAGTGTGACTGTTCAGCTAACAATATCACGTGGTCTCTGTATATCTTTTTTTGTTTGTTTGTTTCTTGTTTTGTGGTAAGTATTCTATTTTTACCATCACTTACCCTCAGAGAATATTTCAGACAAGACTCCTCATAAAACTCAAGAACCCATTAAGCAAACTCATTTGAAAACAATTACCACCATCAACAGCTTTAATAAGCCAAACCATAACAGACAGAGATCACATTATCATTTAGAGCAGATGACAGAAATGAGCTTACCTTTCTTTTTTGTCTTGTTTGTGCACTTCTCTTGCAAGCTGAGCAGCTTTTCTGCTATATGGATGAATCACTTTTTTGTCCTGCTTTCCTTTGCCCTGTGGCACCTTCGGCTGGAATATAAGAAGCACATAAGACTGAACAAAGTGAGGCTTGTATTTCAGTAACTCTCTTCACAAAGAAAAATCTTTCTTTTACTTGGCTACTACCTTCAGGACCATATCATCAAGTGTAATATTTTCTTCACTTTCTGTGCATATATAAAAAAAAATCCCATTAAAATCCCAAACCCAAAGCCTCTAGTGATGGAAGATTATTATATTCACAGGATTACTGAGCATAGGGAATACAGTAAGTTCCCCATTTTAGATTTAACAGAACTGCAGGCCCGACTTACCTCTAACCTCAGACTTATGACTGTACTTGAGATAGCTCATATCAACAACTGTATTGGTTTCATTCTAGGCACATCATGAAAACAAATCAGAAAAAAAAAACCTCCAGCAAGAACACAAATCAAAACATCTTGTTCAAAGCACAAGCAAACAAGTTCAATATGAGAGAAAGAGAAGGAAAAAAAATCCATTTACAAAGTTAATCTTCCATCACACAAATAATTCCACAGTCTACTGAAAGGGATATAAGGCTGTTTATTAGAAACATTTCAGCTGTGAATGCATGCCTCACCGACCATGTTAGAGAAGAAAGTGCTTAACTCTGTAATATGACGACTAATCTACTATGTGGGAACTGTTTGGTCTGTTGCTTGCTTGAGGTCATTGTACCCAATTGTCCTATTTATGGACAAAAAAGGTACACAAGATCTAAGTAAACAAGGTTCAATTACCTAATCCACTTTAACCTGCAATAATTCCAAAATCTTTTTTTCTGCATTAAAACTTAATTGCCAATTGTTTTGACCATGCTGCCTTTTCCTACGTATTTTGTGTCCATTTCAATGCAGATTCTGCATTCTTTTGCAGGTGATTAATTCTGAGGACACATGTCATCAAAGAAGCTTGAAGCTTATCACAACACAACTTTTTTTTTAAATAGATATAAAATACATACAAAAAGCAATCAAAATACCATGATACTCAGCCTAGAAGACAGGGTTTCTTAACCCAGTTCTTAAGACATATGCAAGAAGTTGTGTTTTCTAGATATCTACAATGAATTTAATGTTAACAAAATGGGGGGTAGTATGCTCCCATATTTTACTGCCCATAATAAGTTTTGCTGCTATATTTCCAACTACAGTAGTTGTAAACAGGCGATTTCTTTTTGTTAGGAAGATAGATGAATATTACACTATAGCCTGCATAGACCTGGCAAAGATCTGCTTGGTCAAAAAAAAAAAAAAAAAAGAAGTATATTCAAAATGTAGATTGATATAAGCTTACCTAATAAGGGATTTAGCCGATTTTAGAGAAGTAGTGTTGCTAAACAGAATGCCAAGACTATGTATCTTGTGTATCTTATATTGCAGAGGAACTACATTATAGACGACATTACAGAAAAAGAAAAGGGTCTCCGTATCTCAAAAAAGATATAGTAGAATTGGAAAAGGTACAGCGAAGGGCGACGAAAATGATAGTGGGGATGGGACGACTTTCCTATGAAGAGAGGCTGAGAAGGCTAGGGCTTTTCAGCTTGGAGAAGAGACGGCTGAGGGGAGATATGATAGAAGTGTATAAAATAATGAGTGGAATGGATCGGGTGGATGTGAAGCGACTGTTCACGCTATCCAAAAATACTAGGACTAGAGGGCATGAGTTGAAGCTACAGTGTGGTAAATTTAAAACGAATCGGAGAAAATTTTTCTTCACCCAACGTGTAATTAGACTCTGGAATTCGTTGCCGGAGAACGTGGTACGGGCGGTTAGCTTGACGGAGTTTAAAAAGGGGTTAGATAGATTCCTAAAGGACAAGTCCATAGACCGCTATTAAATGGACTTGGAAAAAATTCCGCATTTTTAGGTATAACTTGTCTGGAATGTTTTTACGTTTGGGGAGCGTGCCAGGTGCCCTTGACCTGGATTGGCCACTGTCGGTGACAGGATGCTGGGCTAGATGGACCTTTGGTCTTTCCCAGTATGGCACTACTTATGTACTTATATGTAAGAAAGTAAGCAGAAGAAAATGGATGGCATCAACTACAGAGTGTTTAGATAGTTTGTTGCATACAAAGGACAATTTGCCTTTTGCTTCCAGATTATTCCCATTAATATTTGGGAGCAGATTCTTGAAATAATGTATTCTGGGTTTAAAAAACTTGAAGGAGATACACTGAGTCTTTCAGACACTCCAGAAATTTTTCAAGGATTCAATGAAAATCTATCCAAAAAGGAAGAAGTAAAAACAGTAAACACAGCCTAGTTTGTCTCTCATTCAGTTTATCTGGCAGAAAACCTTTAGGCCGAGAATCTAAAAAGACAACATTTATGAGATGATGTATATAGAGAAAAAGACAGTTCAAAGGAAGTAACCAAGAATGTCTCCAACAGTGATAAAATTGGTAGGAATGTGCACTCGACAGCACAGATTCGGTTCTACCGGGCACCTAAAAAACATGCATAAGTACATAAGTAATGCCATACTGGGAAAAGACCAAGGGTCCATTGAGCCCAGCATCCTGTCCACGACAGCGGCCAATCCAGGCCAAGGGCACCTGGCAAGCTTCCCAAACATACAAACATTCTATACATGTTATTCCTGGAATTGTGGATTTTTCCCTGAATCCATTTAGTAGCGGTTTATGGACTTGTCCTTTAGGAAACCGTCCAACCCCTTTTTAAACTCTGCTAAGCTAACCGCCTTCACCACTTTCTCCGGCAACAAATTCCAGAGTTTAATTATACGCTGGGTGAAGAAACATTTTTCTCCGATTTGTTTTAAATTTACTACACTGTAGTTTCATCGCATGCCCCCTAGTCCTAGTATTTTTGGAACGCGTGAACAGACGCTTCACATCCACCTGTTCCACTCCACTCATTATTTTATATACCTCTATCATGTCTCCCCTCAGCCGTCTCTTCTCCAAGCTGAATAGCCCTAGCCTCCTTAATCTTTCTTCATAGGGAAGTCGTCCCATCCCCGCTATCATTTTAGTCGCCCTTCGCTTCACCTTTTCCAATTCTACTATATCTTTCTTGAGATGCGGCGACCAGAATTGAACACAATACTCAAGGTGCGGTCGCACCATGGAGCGATACAACGGCATTATAACATCCTCACACCTGTTTTCCATACCTTTCCTAATAATACCCAACATTCTATTCGCTTTCCTAGTCGCAGCAGCACACTGAGCAGAAGGTTTCAGCGTATTAATCGACGACGACACCCAGATCCCTTTCTTGGTCCGTAACTCCTAACGTGGAACCTTGCATGACGTAGCTATAATTCAGGTTCTTTTTTCCCACATGCATCATTGACAGGATGTATCTAAACCCACAAATATATAAAGTTCTAATGTGCATAGATTTGTATTAAAACAAATGTGTAAAATGATAACAAATAATTCAAAAACCAGGAAGAAGTTCAAGAATATATGAGAATGAACCCACATTTTTTCAGGTCATGCAAATTCTTAGAAAGGGAAGTCTGTCATCACTGTAAGTGCTGCATAAACTTTCACATTGGAACAAATACATCACTTGGCAGGCAGTAGACGGGTCTCTCCTCTCTCATGATGTAAAGGCTTCTGCAACATCTGAGATTGGTCTGTAAATCTTACGTTTTCCACCAACACAGCACATTGAGCTAAAACATTTCCAGCTCTGTGCACAAACAAGAAAAATAAATAAACAAATAACTGTACTGTTTAGTTAGCTTCTAATTTTAAAATATCTTGCTTCAGGAAAACAGTCAGAAATTGCCCTTGCCCAAAAACTCATCGCTAAAAGTTATCTTAAAGTTTTAAAAAAAAATGCGATGGCTGAAGCAGTTCAGATTTGCCTCAATTCAATTCTAAAATAAATTCTATTCGTTCTACACCACTCGGGATTTTGTAGACCTTGATCATATTTCCCCTTATCCGTCTCTTTTCCAGGCTGAAGAGCCCTAACCTCTTTAGCTTTTCCTCATACGAGAGGAGTTCCATCCCCTTTATCATTTTGGTCGTTCTTCTTTGAACTTTTTGTAATTTTGTTATATCTTTTTTGAGATACGGAGACCAGAACAGAACACAATACTCAAGATGCACCATGGAGCGATACAAAGGCATTATAGCATTTTAAGTCTTATTCACCATCCCTTTCCTAATAATTCCTAGCATTTTGTTTGGCCGCCACCACACACTGAGCAGAAGATTTCAGCGTATATTCTACAATGGCCTGCAGCGTGCGTTTCTGCATGTGTAGAGTCATGCTACGTCTCCCAATGACGTTAGATGCCAGCTCAGCACACATAAAGCTTTCCCGGAGCTTCCACATCACAAAATCCCAAAACCTCAGCCACCCAGCTCCCGCAACCTTCATTCCCCACCATCTTCTGCTCTCTCCAGAGCGTCGGCATGACCTCTCCCGGCACCCCCAAAAAGGACCACCAGAATGTGATGCTTCCCTCATCAGCCCCACATTCCCTGCAAGAACACCGTTCACTCCAGCAGCAATCAGAGCTTAAAGCTGCTGACCCCCAGAACACCACAAGGCAGCCAACACCAAAACCCAGCACATATTCCCAGCACTCCCGAAACATGGACGAAGTCACAGGGACCAGGTAAATATAATTTTAATTCTAACCCTCAGGGTTACATCAGAACTGCTGTTCAATTTCTTGCATTTTGCTCTCCTAAAAGTCTTCTGTGTACTTCCCTTTATTAACATTCATTTTAATATGTTATACGCTGGTGTCTAACTCAAGGTTTTGTGCAAGGTTAGTTTCATAGCAAAACTGTCTTCTGTATTGGGCGCCCTGAAACTTTTGAGTAGACATTGTGCTAACCGCTTATTTTCTTAATCGGCCCACACTAAGCACAAATGAATCTATATGGACACACTAAGCACAAATGAATCTATATGGACACACTAAGCACAAATGAATCTATATGGAAACACTGCCTCCACGACAGAAAAATAGGAAGGTCACCAGTGATGACATAAGAAGAAAACAAACAGGACTTTAAAAAATATATTAAATTTCTCTCAAGCTGACACTGTTTAGAATACTGAATTACAGTCAACAACATTGAATTTCAATAATGAAATGTTATAAGCATGTTTAGTACCTTTCTTTCTCTACTCTCTGCTTCAACTGCACTCACACACAAAAACCCTAGCTATCATCCAATATGAAAAAACAAGTTCATTTCCATTTCAATTTGTTTCCAGACTCGAACAGAATGATTTTCTGTCTAGTCAACTTGGCACTGAAAAAGAAGGAACTTATTAGGTACTTGAGCATTTAGGACACTGATTTAAAACCAAATGTACATTTACTTATTTATTTTAAAAAAAACATATTCCCCTCTATCCACAGTCTTCTAGGCAGAGTACAACAAACACAGGTATAATAAGAAAATCTAAAATAAAAACACTAATCCTCTAACAAGCTCAAACTAGACAGGACAAAAATACAGGTCATATTTAAGACATAAAGCAAATACAATTAAGATACCCCTCCCACAAAGGCCCCCTTCACTAAACAGCAGTCCACATTAAATGCCTGTCATAGTAGATGATGATGACGGCAGAAAAAGACCTGCACGGTCCATCCAGTCTGCCCAACAAGATAAACTCATATGTGCTACTTTTTGTGTATACCCTACCTTGATTTGTACCTGTCCTCTTCAGGGCACAGACCGTATAAGTCTGCCCAGCACTATCCCCGCCTCCCAGCCCCGCCTCCCACCACCGGCTCTGGCACAGACCGTATGTCTGCCCAGCACTATCCCTGCCTCCCAACCACCAGTCCCGCCTCCTACCACCGGCTCTGGCACAGACCGTATGTCTGCCCAGCACTATCCCCGCCTCCCAACCACCAGTCCCGCCTCCTACCACCGGCTCTGGCACAGACCGTATAAGTCCACCCAGCACTATTCCAGTACAAGAGGTTACTCTTTTTTTTTTTTTTAAGTGGAGAAGGTTTGCCGTTTGGTGTGAGGGCAAGGCCTTAGATGCTTTTTTAACAATTTCCTGAAACCACCCATTTCCTGCAATTCTCTTATACATGTAGGGAAATGATTCCAAAATTGTGGTTCAGCAATATTTAAAACAAAAAAAAAAACTAAGCACCAAAATTAATCCAACCTAACATCCTGATAAGTGAGTACATCTGAAATAGTAGAATTTATGGAACTTAGCAATCTCTTTGGCTGATACATACAAAGACAGTTTGGCAGCAAAAATAGAAGAAATCTTATTATGTAAACCTTTGAAAATCAGGTACAGGATCTTGAAACGTATTCTATATTCCACAAGTGTCTTTAGTAACAGAACAATACTCTGAAGCAATTGCACCAATGGCAGAATGTAAAACAAATGTCACTGGATTCTAAAAGCCATTCTGGTCTATAATCACATTCGAAGCTTAGAGGAAAGCTCAGATTGATGTAACCTAGCAACTATTACTTTATTTCCAATTCTTCTTTTTCTCCCAAAAAGAAAGATAACATTGAAAACTGACAATGGACAGTCTAACACCTTGTGATGGAAAATGTTCTATTAATAATTAATAGGTTCAAAACCCTACCCCTTATTCAAGGACAACTAAAGTGAACAAATCCTTAATATATGTTTGTCTGTACTTGGGCTTAACAGACTACCTTTCAGTAGTGCAATCAAAGCAGTTTATAAACTAGTTACATTTGTTTGGAACATAGAAAGGAATACCATAATATGATAGAAGGTGGCAGGAAAAAGAGAGCAGGAAGAAGAATGCTTAAGCTATTAAGAAAAGAAAAAAACACCATCACCACCCAAGAAAGACAAGGCAGCAACTCTGATAACTGGCAAGGACTCCAGTGGCCTCCAGTGTCCAAATGCAGGCTTCTGAAAAACAAGTTTTCAGGCTTGTTCTAAACTTTTGGTGGAAACGTTCCGAGTGAAGACAAACGGGTAAAGCGTTCCTCAGTAATGGGGTGACACAGAAAAAAGCTGATCACCTAGTGGATTGAAAACCTGCTCGACAGACAGAGGAAATAGCAAGACAAAATTCTTGGGCTGAATGAAGAACTTAAACTGGGGTGTGACAAGGGAAGATAAATAGGGTAGCATGTTGGCTGTCTCAGTAATCCATGCTTTTGAATATGCTCTGTAATTTTGTTCCTTATAATAATCTCTACCATTTTGCCTGGCATAATAGTTCCGCAAGTTCATTTTTCAATTCTATCAGTACTCAGGGATGAATATCATCTGGTCCAAGTGATTTGCTACTCTTCAGTGTGTCAAATTGCGCCATTATATCTTCCAGGTTTATAGAAATCTCAGTTTCTCTGACTCGTCAGCTTTGAATACCATTTCTAGAATCGGTATCTCTCCCAAATGCAAAGAATTCATTTAATCTCTCTGCTATGGCTTTGTCTTCCCCTTTTACCGCTAGATGGCCCCTTGGTCATCTAGCGGTCCAACTGATTCTTGTGCAGTCTCCTTGCTTTTAATATACCTAAAACAGTTTTTACTATGCATTTTTGCCTCCAACACAATCTTTTTTTTTTCTAAGTCCCTCTTTGAGGCATATTTTCAAAGCACTTAGCCTTCCAAAGGCTAAGTGCTTTGAAAATATGCCTCTTTGTCTTCCTTATCAGCTCTTTGCATTTGACTTGCCATTCATTCCTTACACTGCTTATTATTTTCAGTCAGATCCTTCCATTTTCTGGAGGATTTTGTTTTAGCTCTAATAGCTTCCTTCACCTCACTTTTAACCATGTGGCTGTCGCTTTGACTTCATTCCTCCTTTTTTAATACATAGAATATAACTGGCCTGGGGTTCCAGGATGGTACTTTTGAACAGCACCCACGCCTGATGTAAATTTTGTATCTTCACAGCCACTCCTCCAAGTTTTTTTTAGCTTTTTTTTAACAGTTCTTCTCATTTTATCATAGTCTCCTTTTGAAAAGTTAAATGCTAACATATTGGATTTCCTGTGTGTACTTACTCCAAAGCTGATATCAAATTTGATCATATTATGAACACAGTTATCGTGCGGTCCCAACACCATCACCTCCTGCACCAGATCATGCGCGCCACTAAGGACTAGGTCTAGAATTTTTCCCCCTCTTGTTGGCTCCTATATCAGCTGCTCCATAAAGCAGTCCTTGATTTCATCAAGAAATCTTACCGCCCTAGCAGATGGTTAGAAATCATTTAGAAGCGTAAGAATGATCATCAGGATTGTCCATCTTGTTCACTCTATGTCGATCTAAATAGCTGCAGATCTGGATCTTCAAAAGATTTTGCGGTGCTATTCAATGATGTTTTTAATATCTAAGGAAAGAACAGGCCATACCAGCATTGCAAAGTATTGGACGGAGAGACAAAAAATATTTTCTACATTATATTGTGCACTTGTGGAGAT
Organism: Microcaecilia unicolor; assembly: GCF_901765095.1. Taxonomy (NCBI): domain Eukaryota; kingdom Metazoa; phylum Chordata; class Amphibia; order Gymnophiona; family Siphonopidae; genus Microcaecilia; species Microcaecilia unicolor. Next base: position 599,690,879 of record NC_044032.1, read on the forward strand.
CTGCTACTATAATTATAGTATGGCCCTCAAACTTTAGCGGTGCCTTGGCTTTAGCCGCTTGAAGTATCATGATGGTGTGCTGAAAAAGAAGCACTTTAGCGACAAATGACGAGGGTATTTTGAGCCAACAGGAAGGAAGGAAGGAGTCCGATGAGCACATTCTAGCTCCAGTTTGGATGAGAAGTGTATTTGAACGAATTGTGGAAGCTACTTTTCTAAAAAGGAGATAGCGCCAATGCCTTCTGGCAGACCAAGTACTCGAAAGTTATTTCTTCTCAAACAATTGTTCAGGTCTACCACCCTTTCAAGATGGAGGATAGTCTTGTGAACATGAGGCAGGGCTTATAGTTGTGCGTCATGTGCATTAAGCCTTTTATCGTAAATTTCAATGCTGTTTGAGAGCGATGAAATTTTATGATTCATGTTAGACATCTCAGTTTTAATTTTGGTCAAAGATTCTGACATGTCTTTTATATGAAGTATTTCCTGCATCAGGGCAGCAAAGGAAATTTCTTCAGACTTATCAGGATCAGTTTTGCTTGGTGAAGGTTCAAGGTTAGTACATTTAATACCTTGCCTCTGTTGAGAGGTTTCTCATTTCTGATGGTTAGGAGACATTTTGCACTTGTGACATGAAGATTAATAGATACATTAGTCTACTAGTAAAACAGGCCCGTTTCTGACACAAATGAAACGGGCGCTAGCAAGGTTTTCCTCGGAGTGTGTATGTTTGAGAGAGTGTGTGTGAGAGTGACTTTGTGAGAGAGAGAATGTGCGAGTGTGTGTGTGTGACTGGGTGCGAGCGTGTCTGTGAGAGAGAGAGTGTGTGAGAATGAGAGTGTATGCCAGAGGCCCTCCTCCCTCCCTCCAGGTCCCAGGGTCGTCCCCTCCCTCCCTCCGAATTCCAGGGTCCCTCCCTCCCTCCGAGTTCCAGGGTCATCCCCTCCTCCCCCTCCATCCGAGTTCCAGGGGCCGTCCCATCCCTCCCTCTCTCCGAGTTCCAGGGGTGTCCCCTCCCTCAGAGCTCCAGGGTTTTTCCTGTGTTGTTGCTGGCTCGTATTAGTGTGGTGCTGTAGTTTTTTTTTTTTATTGTTTTGGGGTTTTTTTTTGGGGGGGGGGGGGGTTGGGGGATGTCCCGTGCTGGCAAAGTTGGAGGAAGTGGTGGGTGGCTTTGAGGGTGGTGATGAACTGAGAGGGTGTGGCGGGGGGGAGGGGGGAGAAATTCATCTTCACTTACATCGTCGGTGTTACAGCGGCCGGCAGCAGCAGACCGAAGCGTGCAGACTCAGCCCTTTTCTCTCTCATGTCCTGAGAGAGAGAGAGAGAGAGAGAGAGAAGGGCCAAGCCTGCACTCTTTGTTCAGCTGCTGCCGGTCCCTGTAACACCGACGATGTAAGTGAAGATGTCTTTTGAAATTCGGAGGGAGGGTGCCTGGAACTGGAAGGGAGGGAGGGAGTAACAGAAAGACGACGACCCTGGAAGTTGGGGGGAGAGGATGGGGTCCTCTACGTCCAGAGAGGAGTCAGAAGGGAGGGGGAGAGTATGGGGTGGTTGAACGGTGACTCCTCCTTCCTGTACACATTAATTGGATTACTTTATTTTTTTGTCTATTTGATTGTAAGCTCTTTGAGCAGGGACTGTCTTTCTTCTATGTTTGTGCAGCGCTGTGTACACCTTGTAGCGCTATAGAAATGCTAAATAGTAGTAATAGTAGTAGTAGAGTCAGTCGGGGAGTAGGGGGAGGGCGGGGGTCCGAAGTCGGAGAAGAGAGGGAGGTCGGCGGGAGTGTGCATTGGGGTTTTAGAAGTCATCTTCACATACCAAGTCGGGGTTACGGCGGTTGGCAGCAGCAGCGGGAAAAGGCATGCAGGGTCAGCCCTTCTCTCGCTCTGTGATCTGGTCCCGCCCATTATGAACCCTTCACTGCAGTCAGCCACGGAATCAGCTTCAGAACGTTGGAGGTGCCTCGTGCTGCTATCGTGGCATTGGGCACTGCTGCTGGTGACGCACCCGGAAGTGCGTGACGTCAATTCAGGAGATGGATACAGAGAGTATGAATGCTTCAAGGCAGTGGCCAAGGAGTCAGCTTCAGAACGTTGGAGGTGCTTTTTATTATACAGGATATGATAAATGAAAAAAGTAATGGCCCTATGAAGCTAAGGCTCTAAGTGTCCATGCTTGAATAGGCTTGCAAGCACCCATGTAACTTTTTATTTTACATATTAACATAGTAAGTGATGGCAGATAAAGACCTGAATGGTCCATCCAGTCTGCCCAAGTCACATTCATTCTCATTTCTATATTAGATCAACAATAAGTGTGATATTATATACTTAATCATTTTAATTACATTGGTAGACATAACTTTTCTATAGCAGGAGCACCTAACAGCAGTGTTTTGGCAACCCAAATGTGCAGGTGATGACTGAATTGAGCTGGGCTTTTTTTTTTTTTTGCTGGGGCATGTCATGGGCAGGGGCAAGTTTTACCAAAGTTGCAACAGAAGATACCAATTAACATGAAAGGTTACAATTAACTACATTATGCCTCATAAATATTATTGGAGTTTCTTGAGCACAATGCGTGATTTTTGGACATCACTATTCGGGCACACAAATGGTATATTGCTGGGCAGACTTATGCGGTCTGTCCCAGAGCCGGTGGTTGGGAGGCAGGGATAGTGCTGGGCAGACTTATACGGTCTGTGCCCTGAAAATGACAGATACAAATCAAGGTAAGGTATACACAAAAAGCAGCACATACGAGTTTATCTTGTTGGCCAGACTGGATGGACCATGCAGGTCTTTTTCTGCCGTCATCTACTATGTTAGTATCTAAAAGTCCAGCTCAATTCACTCACCTCCTGAAGCATTGGAGTTGGTGGTGGAACTTGCAATGTTAATTATATTGGTAGACTTAACTGGAGGTTCTATTGCATTTTTCTACAGGAGAGTCACACAAGGATTGAGCTGGACACTACCATTTGGGTGCTCAAAAGTATAGGCACCCAAACGTATGCCTCTCGGCTGCCAAAAATATGGACACCCACGCCAGTGCTCAGAAGTCCTGCTTCGCTGTTGGAGAAGCCAACTCTGAAGTATTAACTTCAAGCACCTGTGTTATGTGAGGAAGACTTTCTCTCTTTGTGTCGAGTAGAGCTTCTAAATACTTTACAGACTGTGTCGGGACTAGTTTGCTCTTCTCAAAGTTGATCACCCAACCCAACAACTGAAGGAGAGGAACAACAGTTGCAATCACCACCATGCTGTCCAGATATGAGAATGTGCGAATGAGCCATTCATCTAGGTAAGAGTGAACTCTGATTCCCTACTAACGAAGGAAGGCCGCAACTACCACCTTGGAAAATGTTCTCGGAGCTATGAAAAGACCTAAGGGCATAGCCCTGACCTGGAAGTGATGGCTTAGCACAGCAAAGCACAGAAACTGCTAATGTGCAGGCCAGATGGGAACCTGAAAAAATGCCTCCTTGAGGTCAAGAGTGGTGAGAAACTCCCCCACTTGTATTTAAGTGAAGACTGATCACAACAGCTCCATGCGAAAGTGCGAGTCACAGAGGCACCGGTTTAGGCAAACACTGGACGAAAGGTGCCCTCCTTTTTTGAGACAATGAAGTAGATGGAGCATCTTCCCTGTCCCCACTTCAACGGCAGAAACCTATTGTAAAATTAGCCCCGTTAGGGTGTATGTATGTATAAGCATAAAACAAAGTTTAATATTTAAAAACAAGTGTTCTGAAGTAATCATCACAGAGTTTAATTATTAAAACCTCACGGTCTGACTCTAGCAGCCTGAAAGTTTAGTTGAGAAAGGCCCTTATCCAAACCTTTAGCTTTGTGCTCTGTGGCCCTGCACTGGAGGGATGGTGATTTAGGCCCTGATGCTCAAAGCAAACCATGCTTGCAACATTTTATTTAGACTAGTTTTGGCCAGTCTAAATGAAACGTTATTGTGCAGCTAATGCGCTGAAGCTTTCAGCCACTGCTTTACCATGCATGGAAGCAGTGACCGAAAGTCCCATGCCAATGAGCTCACTAGTCTAAAAACAAGCTCATTTGCAATTCAGTGCAATGCACAGAGAAGGCGCACAGAAAACCCCTGTCCTAGCAGCTAAAAACTACAGACAGATTGGCTCAATCCGTCCTCCTTTTTCTGGAGCCATATGGTAACCCTACGTTGGAGTCCCATACTAACTTTTCTGTCAATGCCTCCTCCACACGCACAACCTTAAAAAAAAAAAAAAAAAAATCACTGGTACTTAGTCCAGTGGACCTCATTCACTCAAACTTAAAACATCCCCACGCTTACTGTGGACCACCAACCACTACCTAAAAACGTTCCCCGGTTGGGAGGGGGGGGGGGGGAGAGAGAGGTGATGGGGGGGTCAGGGGATCCACTGGACCCCCAGGGATTTTTTTTTTTTATGGTTGAGGGGTTCAGGAGGGGTCCAGTCACTAGATATGCACAGCTCTTGTGGGCATGCGACAGGGCAGGTCCTCTCAGTGCGCACGAAAATGAGAAGAAAAGATTGCAGGGTATGAAACGGGGTCTAAGAAATAATTTCTACCGGAATGATGGAATTTACGCGACTAACTGACCCAATTTGCAAACAAACAATCTGTATCTCTCGAAATACTTTGAACAACGAAAAGTTACAAAGCTCTACTTTAAGAGCTAGGGCGCTGTACAAGCATACAAAGGAGGTAACGCCGCAAAAGTCTTAAACTACCTTTTTTAAAAAACTGTTTGAACGATCAAAAGTGCATAGGTTTCAAAGGTATGATCGGCAGCAAAAGAATCAGAAAGCAGCAGCTGTATAAACAAACCACCTCAGACCATAAATAGACGACCATTACACCTCCACCCTAAAAAGCAAGCAGCGAAAAGCGCGTGTTTACCCACCATTATGACGTGTAATTCCTTCAAACACCTAGTACAAGCCCCCACACTTCCCAGCTCTGTGAGTTAGCACGCCTTACTTAGCCGATTCTTTAGAAGGGATGCTGTCTGTGACTCACACAGCGGCACCCAGCACTAGCCTATAGGAAGCAGAAGTCACGGTGCGTCTCTCACCCAGTCCCCACTAGCAACATCAGGACGGCGAGGCACAGTTCCGCTGCTCGGCTGGAAAACGACGAAGATGTCCATCGCAGAATAAAGAAAAACAGAGTTACCTTACCCACCCTAAACTGATTTTTTTTGTGGTCACGGAGCGCTGTTATAGTGCAGGGCTGTAGACTTAAACGAAAAAGTTCCTTTTTTAGGTACGCGGGTCTGAGAACCATGCTAAGCTTACAGCTTCATAAAATACATTGGTCTTATAATGGCTCCAGAAAAAGGAGGACGGATTGAGCCAGCCGGGTTTTACTTCCATTGCTTTCAATGGAAGTAATTGAGCCAGCCGGGTTTTACTTCCATTGCTTTCAATGGAAAGCAATGGAAGTAAAACCCGGCTGACTCAATCCGTCCTCCTTTTTCTGGAGCCATATGGTAAGCCAGAGTGAATTCTAGATGCTACCAAAATTGATGTATTGTGTTTTGAAATTTGCAAGCTGCTTTTTCTGCAATTTTCTCTGTACTCTTTTGTTTTGTTTTTTGTCTTATAGCTCAAGGATCATGTTTTGATTTGGTTTAATTAGTTATTTTGTTTATGTTGGAGGCACTGTCTCCAAATGGGTTATTTTTGCACATACTATGACAGGAATGAGAATGAACCTCCCCCCCTACAGTACGATTTCAGTCTTGCAAATCTACAGACACAAACATCAAAGTGCTGGGAATTATATTCGACCAGCAGTCCAGCACCTAACATTAGAACTGCAAGTGTCAACCCTAATGTCAAAAGTTTTCAGATCACTATGGCAATTGGGAAGACTAAGAATCCACTTTTCAAAAAACACCTTTCGCATTCTGGTCCAAAGTTTTGTGCTGTCCCAGATAGACTACTGCAACGTGATCTATGTGGGATGCAGGGAATACGTCCTAAAAAAAAAACTACAAACAGAACAAAATGCCTCTGGGTATCTGATCTGCGGTGCATCCAGATATGAACAAGCTACACCACCACTGCTACAATCCCTGCACTGGCTACCCATAAGAGCCAGAGTGGTTTTCAAAATCTGTACTTTCATATAGCAGGTTGTCTGACACTGCACCAAGCTATATGATGTCACTCAAGGACAGACAACCTCATTATCACATCGCTAAATTTCCATATAGCACGGCCAAATGGTGGAATACTCAAGCCAGAGACATGTGACATGACACTCCCTATGAAAGCTTTCACAAAAAATGAAAACATTTTTATACAAGAAATTCCTGACGAGATGTGACTTAAATCTGTGCAATAAGACACCTGATCCTGTATACCTCTTCCCTCCCACGATAGCTTTGTAAAACTCACCTATGGATTCTATGTATAACTCCAAGGAGCCATTTACCCTTTACTAGGTCTCCTCCGTATCTGAGAACTGCCTATCACGAGGTATCCCATTAAATGCACTTGGGCAGTAATTCAAAACCTTTACTTATTGTTTATTACACTTGATATACCGTTGAAACAAACTGAAACAGTTTACAAAATAAATAAAACATATTAGAAAGAGGAAAAGAACGCTGTAGTCACCTCTCGTTTGGACTACTGCAATCTGCTTCTTGCTGGCCTCCCACTTAGTCACCTCTCCCCTCTCCAGTCGGTTCAAAACTCTGCTGCCCGTCTCATCTTCCACCAGGGTCGCTTTACTCATACTACCCCTCTCCTCAAGACCCTTCACTGGCTCCCTATCCGTTTTTGCATCCTGTTCAAACTTCTTCTACTAACCTATAAATGTACTCACTCTGCTGCTCCCCAGTATCTCTCCACACTCGTCCTTCCCTACACCTCTTCCCGTGCACTCCGCTTCATGGATAAATCCTTCTTATCTGTTCCCTTCCGCTACTGCCAACTCCAGACTTCGCGCCTTCTGTGTCGCTGCACCCTACGCCTGGAATAAACTTCCTGAGCCCCTACGTCTTGCCCCATCCTTGGCCACCTTTAAATCTAGACTGAAAGCCTACCTCTTTAACATTGCTTTTGACTCGTAACCACTTGTAACCACTCCCCTCCACCTACCCTCCTCTCCTCCTTCCTGTACACATTAATTGATTTGATTTGCTTACTTTATTTTTTGTCTATTAGATTGTAAGCTCTTTGAGCAGGGACTGTCTTTCTTCTATGTTTGTGCAGCGCTGCATACGCCTTGTAGCGCTATAGAAATGCTAAATAGTAGTAGTAGTAGTAGTAGTAAAATAGAAAAGCAATCACTCAGAACAAAACAGACAGCAACCAAACATTCCAAGGCAGACAGTCCCAAAGAGTATAGAAAAGAGACCACACAACTCCAAAATGTGCAGAACTAAAAACAGTGGTTCCACGAACCATTACTCCAAACTAAAATCTTTACTTGTCTTCAGTCATGAAATGACTACAGATTCCTTGACCTTTATCTGTATTTCTGCTCAGTCTAATATAAGCCACATAGAACTGAGTTCTCAGTGTGGATGATTTTGGGGTACAAATCCAAATAAAGTAAAGTACTCCTAGGGTTTGCCAGAAAGCTTGCTTCCTTGTTATCAGAGCAGATGGATCCAGAAACTGATAGGTTATGACCATCTACCAGCAGGTGGAGATAGAGGACACAACTGAACTCGACGGTATGTATTCTGGTCAGTTAGTATTCCTCTATCTCCAGCAGGTGGTGGATGGTCTCTGTTGCTTCTGGTCTCTTCTGAGGATTTTGGCTCCTGTTTTTGGTTCAGTTGAGCCCAAGGGAGATAAAGCTGGTGCCTTTTGGGGTACACCTGATGGTACTGGGTCCCTCCCCCCTCCTGCTGCAGCTTCTCCTTTGTCATTAGCAAAAAAACCAAAAAACTCGGCTATTAAATTCTCAATAAGAATATCTGCTGAGGGCGACTAAACATTAGCCAAGTATGCCTGGCTTCTTACTGGTTGTAAACCACATGGAACTGCTAAGGTTGTTATGCTATAAAAGTACTTTTTTAGTTTTAAAGGTTTTTTTTTTTTTTAGAGGGGGTTGAGATATACTAAAATCCAGCACTGCTCAACTTTTCCCTTCACAGAGAAACTGTCATCATTATTCTTTCCAGCCCATGGTAAGTACTGCTTTAAATCTTTAATTAGTGTGGGCTCTCTGAGTACCACGACTCTTTCACATCCCTTCCTCGTGGCTACAGTAGTACTTTCAGCTCCCGTGGGGGAGAGAGCTATTTTTACCATCGGAGGTTTTTTGCACTGTTCTTCTCCCTGCATGGTTTTGGAGTAATGGTGGGCACTTCTGATTCCAGTGCGTTGCTTGCTTAGTCCTCATCGGCTTCTGTAGCAGCAGTCATCTTGGAGCCCCATGGGTTCAGTTGTGTCCTCTATCTCCACCTGCTTGTAGATGGGCATAACCCTTCAGCTTCTGGATTCATCTTCTGTGACTAAAGGAAAATAATTTTTCCATCATCCCAAAGAGAGCAGTGTTTTGTTTTATAGGTTCCTTGTGAAATCTGGTTCCCTTGTTGTGTAACATCCTCATGTGACTATGTTCCCCCAGCTCTTGGTAGCACCTCTCTTTCCAGTTACAAACTGTCTCTTAAGAGATGGATCAATCTGTGAATCTTCATTGATGTGTGTTTAGATAGCACTTTGAAGCTTCTCGTGGTCTGAGACCATTATAGACTCCTTCGATTCTGGATGTCAAACTTCTTCACATGTTTTGTGGTCTCCAGGTTCCTTGCTGGAGGCCCTGAACTATGGCCTGTGCTCATGTGATCTTTGTCTTCCAAGCTGCCTGTACCTTATCAACAGGGGGTTCTTCCTTGCAGAAGGCAGACTCTTTCCTCCATATTGGAAACTTTTGATATGCTAGTGGATTTAGCTAGTCTTCAAGAGCCTGAATGTGAAATTCTGGGTGCTTGTTTATTTATTACATTTGTATCCCACATTTTCCCGCATAGCAGTGGGCTCAATGTCGCTTACAGTTTCCCAGAGAGGAGAGTACCAACTGTAGGGTGAGATAAATAATACCTAGGGCAACGGGTACCCACAGATTACTTATACCAAGATTCCCTGATGCATAAGTCTGCCTAACAGATTCACTAGCTCTGTCTAGGGTGAGATACAGGAATCTTGCTTCTGGCACCTCTCCAGGTGTTTTGGTGTGTAGAGTGAAAAAGAAAGACATAGCTGATAGATATATATATATATTAGCTTTATTATTGATAAGAAAATAGAAATACTCTGCGCTAGCTTATGCAATAAAAATATCCCTTACTGATATGAGCACTACCGAAAATATATTGTCTAAACTACACTCTGATTATCCTGAGACTAGGTACGGTAATGATTAGAACAGTACAAATGATAACCTAATAATCCTTATGAAACTTATCACATCTTATGCAAAATACACATTAGCTGCTGTCCCTGCCCAAGAGCTGACATAAACCAGTCGTACTTAGAGAAAACCACTGCCTAACCCCAGACCAGGAAATATATCACTGTGATCTTACCACGCTGTCCTGATGACGGCTTCAGATAAGACCGGAGCAGAATCTCCCTAGACGCTATTTTAGCTGTCTGAGTCTTATGTAGTGCAGGTCTTTATCAGCCCACGTAGGTTCCCGTCACTCCTTTGGTTATCAGAGCCAATATCTCTGCCACAGGTATTTGCACCAGGATGCAGGTCACGAGGTTGGTATCATACAAAGTTTCTGGCTCTCCCCGAGCCTTGCTGGATTTCTCAGGTCCTCTTACCAGTTGCCCCTCTTCCAAGGGTCTCCGACTCACTCCTTACTTCTGTTCCCGCTTTCCCCGTACCTCTCGGTCAGGTGACGGTAGGAACCAATCATGATCTTGTCCAGTTCAGTACATGGGCAAGAAGAGTTCTTTGTTTTGTGACCTTGGAGAATGGTAACTTCTGGAGCCATGTCTGCCTCCCTACTCCGTTCTCAGGGTGATAGAAGGGGGTGTTTAGAACACAGACTGCCCTTGGCTTTAGCAAGCCTGTCAGTGATTTTCCACAAGCTCAAGCTGGATCTTGCTGACACAGAGATGTTGCAGCAGCCATCTTATTATACCAAGATGTCATAGGCTTGTATAGGCCAAGACCAGCTTAGGCTAGATCACAGGGAAATACCCCTACACAACTCCGGGAATATAATCTGAGTGGGAAATAGAGTAACATTAGGTGCAAGGAAGTTGATAAGGTTCTGGAAAAGAGAATACAACTCTGGGGTGAATATATAGTAGCATATAGAGAAAAATAATCCCAATTAGGCTGATAAGTCTCCGGGGATGGGACTACAGCTTCTAGTGAGCAATACAGAGTAGGATAAGGGTAGAAGTACACTTAATTATAACTGGAGTGGTAAAATTCGTACAGTTTGAAGTAATAGGATTATGTGGAAGGGGTATTGATCATTTCTTAGATCGAAAGATGTGATGCATTGTTCATGAATTAGTTCGGGTCTGCTGGGTAGGCTTTCTGGAAGAGGTGAGTCTTTTGAGGTCTTTTCACAGTTTATGTCTCTGCTTTTGTAAGAGGAAATGTGCCTCACAGATTTGCGCTTTATGGGCTATGGTACCAGCTTTGTTTGAGTACATCGAGTGTTGGGTGCATGCCATACCCTAGATGGACTATCCTTCCAGTGTGTTTACACAGCACTGACCTTCATAGCTTCACCAGCCACTTTCAGATGCTTCCAGCAGTGGTGAGGAAGACATGGAGGGGATGAATGGGCTCCTTTAAACTTCTGGTTTGAAATTTTCCAAATGTAAAGAAAGAAACTAATATGTTGACATTTTCAGCCCTGTGTGCCCTGGCTGCCAAAAAGGCAAATAAAGATTATCCAAAAAGGGTTAAAGAACAAAACTGGAAATATCATTATGTGTCTGTATCAGTCTCTACGTACTGTGTGCAGGTCTGGTCACCTCGAAAAGATATAGTACAACTGGAAAAGATAAGAGCTGGAAAATCTCCCTTATTTATTTATTATTTATTTTATTGCTTTTGTATCCCACATTTTCCCACCTATTTGCGGGCTCAGTGTGGCTTACAATACATTGTAACGATGGTAGTACAATAAGTTATTACATGATAATGGTTACATTATGAGGAGTTGAGTTAAAACAATGTCCAGGTATCGATAAGGGGGAAAGAACAATAGTGATGAGAAAAAAGGTTGGGTGTGAAAGAATTATGGGGATAGGTATACTAGGAGAATGTGTTGATGCGTTGCCAACAGTGTGTGTGGACTTCATGTACTTTGATCCATTTGATAGATCTTTTCAAAGAGATGAGTCTTTAGTAGTTTGCGGAAGTTGGTTAGTTCATAGGTCGTTCTTAGGTTTCATGGTAGTTTTAGACAGAGCTTGGAGAAAAGACGACTGAGAGGAGATATAAAAATTTATAAAATGGGACGATCTCTTGTAAAAGGTGATCATTGGAAGCAAAAAAATTAGCTTTTAATGAATTCAAACAATTTGTAATATAACAGTCCAAACCCCTTCTTTTATGTGAAAAACAAAAGTTACAGAAGTTCAAACATGCAACTTTTGCAGACTAACGTAATAAATCGTCCGTTCTCAACACTTTGGATCTGCTGCTTTAGTCACCTTTTCCCAGAGATGGTCACAGTGGGGTAGAATGGTTTAAATAGGAAACAGTTGCTTAACCTGTCAAATAGAAAAACAAGAGGACACTCCATGAAACTTATGATTACCAGATTGAAAACAAATCATGGAAACAGTATTTTTTTTGTTTCATAGAGTGCGTAATTAAGCAGTGGAATATGTTGCTGGAGGAGGTGGACTAGGGGACCAGCATAGCAGAATTTAAGAGGATTGCACAAATTCCTGAAGGAAAAGTCCATAAAAAAAATTATTAGCAAGGTAGACTTGGGAAAGCCATTGCTCATCCCTGGACGTGAGCTGTTCGAAGTAAATGTACTTTTCAAATCTGTAGGGTACTTGTAACCTAGACTCACTGCTGACAGAGACAGGATGCTGGACTCAATGGCCTTGGTCTGGCTCAGCGGGCATATTATACGTTCTTAGTATTCATTTGTTGTTATTAACCGTTAAAATGCCTTTAGAAGCATAGATGAATCATTTTCAACAAGCTAATTATTATCTGTGTGATGAGGCCTGGTCAGCACACACAAGGCTTCTCTGAAATTGCATTACACAGAAGCTCCATACCACGGCTTCTGCATTCTGTTGGGAGTCTAGAAGAAACATAAGGTTTATTTTCAAAATGTTTCATATCCAGAAGCTAAGTTGAGGGATCTGTATGGTCCCCTCTTCATTCATACTGAATCTCTGGAGTGCACCTTCTAACCCCAAGACTCTTAGCACTTTGTCTGAGTGAATTTGTGATGTTTCTGCTTTTGCAGTTGTATTTATCTGGCTGGTTTTACTGCCATGAAAGGTGAGTTTTCTTCCTCCTTTTCACTCTTTAGTGCATTGAAGTAGAATTTTGCAATGCCCTTTTTGGGAGGGTGCTGAGGGACCCTGGAGTATGTGAGCAGAGGGCAGTCTGTGGCTGTTTGCGCTGTTGCTACTGGACTCGCCTTTACAAAGGTGGTTTTGCTGCCTGCACTCCCCCTCCACAATAGCCCAACTTCTCCTCCTCTTCCTACTGGTTTCCATACCAAGAATATTTGTTAGTACAGTGTGTTTATAGTCCTGTTTTTTTTTTAGCACATACTGTTTGATACGTGTGGTTTTGTGCTTCTGTGCATTGTAGTTTCTTGCTGCTTCTGATGACGTGGGTATGAATTAGTGTGGCAGAGCAGCGAGAGGAATGTAAGCTTAAAAGTGAGTCATTATTCTAAAATGAATTTTCACTTAATACATTTTCAAAATGTTTAGAAATGCATTTCTGCAAACTCAGCGTTACAAAACATTCAAATGATACGCGCTCTCTCTATGGATTAGCAAGTGGTTTTACAAGTATTTGTGTGAAGAAATCACTGTGTCCTGATGGCAGCACAAAGCCCAACATAAGCTTATGACAGCACCTGCGCCAGCACTTGCACTCAGCCTGCCAAGTAGGTACGCGTAGTCAGTACGTGTGTGGAAGCACTTAGAATCAGGGACCCACAGAGCTTCTGGCTGAGCTAGCCATGGTTTACTTCATTGCACCCATGGACTTGTAGTTGGTTTTCCTAGAGAATTTTAAAGTATAAGACTTAAGCCAGGATGCACATAACACTCAATCCAGCATACGTACACACAGGGAAGCACACTGTCCAGCATGTCTACGCACACACGGAATCTAACATGCATGTTCTAACAAAAGCACAAAGAACCTTTCTGAGCAGGGAAGGGAGGGAAATGGCAGTTTTCTGTGTTGGTGGATGCAGACTTGCCATTGTGAGTAGGAGTGAGAGGTTCTGAATGTGTGTGCTGTGGATTTTGGATGGCTGGACATTCCCCTCAATGTGTGGTTGGGGAACAGCAGCAGCAGCAATTAAAGTGAGTGAATATTCCCCTTCGTATGTCTAGAGCATGGTTGTCTAACCTCAGTCCTTGAGGGCCGCAATCCAGTCGAGTTCTCAGGGTTTCCCCAGTGAATATGCGTCAGATCTGTTTGCACACGTTGCCTCCATTGTATGCAAATAGATCTCATGCATATTCATTGGGGAGATCCTGAAAACTCGACCTGGCGAGGGCCGAGGTTAGACATCCCTGGTCTAGAGGCTGAGTGAAGATTTCACTGGATGGATGATCCCCTGTAAATACTCTCTACTGAAACCTTCTTACTATCTTAATGAATGTTCAAACTCTCTGTCTTCTCAAATTTTTTATCTTTCTTACTAGGACTGAGTTGATATTGCTCTGTATGTGGGTGGAGGAGAGTTGGGATTAGAGTTGATATTCCCCTGTATGTGTGTGAATAGGGGGTAGGAATCGGGTTGGGTTGGTATTCTTCTGTATGGGTTGGGGGGGTTTGATAGTCCTTGTATCTGAGTGGGGGCTGAGTCTAGGTCAGTAATTCCCAATTTTTTTTTTACTATGTTGGAATCCTTAAAATATTTCTTCATACATCGAGGATCCCTCAGTTTATGAAAAGATATGTTCACCCAATCTAGTTTCTTGAGGAATCCTGAAGAGAGTTTGAGGAACCCTAGGGTTCTGCGAAACCCAGTTTGGGAATCACTGGTCTAGGTTGATATTCCCCTGTACGTGTGTGTGTGTGAGTGAAGGTGGGACTAGCTTGTGCCACATGCTCACGATGTTGGTAGTTGGTAGGCTCTACTCCCATGGTGCTTTTCCCCCTGCTTACTGGGTCAGAGTGTGCCCTGTTTTGTTTCTGGTAGTCCATGAGGTAGTGGCCATTTTTGTCAGCCAGTTTTAGCTCTCTTTCATGTGTTAGCCACGTTAGAGAACTTAGTTCTTACCTTGAATGTGGCTGAAAGAGGGCATTGTACAGCATTCTGCCAGCTCTGACCTACTGCTAATCTCAGTACCAGGGAGACGCTTTGCCAGTGGGGCACAACCTCTGATCTGCAGTTAACTGTGAGTAAACGTGCTTATTCCAATAAAGGACGTTTTCGGAGAGATTAGTCTTCAGGTGTAAACTGGTGTGCCAATGTTATACAGCAGTAACAAGTCTTAGAGGCCTGCGTGTATGCAGGTCCCTGGAGCACTTTTAGTGGGTACCGCAGTGCTCTTCAGCCAGGTGGCCCCAGCCCCATCCCCCCCCCCACCTGTAACACTTGTGCTGGTAAATGGGAGGCCTCCAAAACCCACTGTACCCACATGTAGGTGCCCCCTTCACCCCTAAGAGCTATGGTAGTATTGTACATTTGTGGGTAGTGGGTTTTGGGGGAGGGGGGTTGGGAGCTCAGCACCCGTGGTAAGGGAGCTATGCATGTGGGAGCTTTTTCTGAAGTCCACCGCACTGACCTAGGGTGCCCAGTTGGTGTCCTGGCATATCAGGGGGGCCAGTGTACTACGAATCGTGGCCCCTCCCATGACCAAATGGCTCGGATTAGGACATTTTTGAGCTGGGCGTTTTTAGTTTCCATTATCGCTAAAAGAAACAAACGCCCAGCTGAAAAACGTCCATTTTTTCGAAAATACGGTCTGTCCTGCCTCTTCATGTACCCATTTTCGGAAATAGACGCCCATGGAGATAGGCGTTCGCGTTCAATTATGCCCCTCATTGTGTGCTTACACTTTCAGGTTTACCTCTGACTTGTGCACACTTCTTTCTCAGTACTGGCACTTGTAGGCTTCCACGGGCTTTCTTCCACTTCAAAAAGAAATCAAAAATGGCAGATTTTAAACTGAAAATCAAGAGATACTCTTCAAACTCCCCCGCTCCCAGCAGTAAGACTGGAGTTTGTGCCTTGTTCTCCAATCATTACAAGCTAATCACCTCATTAACATCCATCTGACTATATTTAAATACAATTTGCGGCCCTCTCTGGCACACATGTTGATTCCTGCATTAAAGCTCTCTGTATATTCTAAAATACACGCTACTCCAGCGCTAACTGGCCTTAATGCCAGCAGTCATCCTATATAATAATTTGTACCATGAACGTTCCATGAAGCTGCCTGGTCCGTGCCTCGCTTCTGATTGGCTGTGCTGGGACTGAAGCCGCGGATGACATCATCCAGAGAGCCCAAGCAACAGCAGTGCGAGCCCAGGCAGCTTCATCGAACGTTCACGGAAAAGAAAAAGGAAAAAAGGACAAAAACCTACCGAGACTGCCGCCCTCCAAAACCGCCCTCCCGAAATCGCCAACCTCCCTACCCCCCCCCCCAAGACTGCCGCCCTCACAAACCGCCCTCCCGAAATCACCAACCTCCCTACCCCCCCCCCAGACTGCTACCCTCCCGAAATCGCCAACCTCACTACCCCCCCTCCTCCTCCTGCTCTTACCGGGGTCCTGGCGGCACCAGTGAAGGGCGAGCAGGCTCGCCGAGTCTGCTGCCTTTCCTTCTCTTCGCTGTCAGCTCTGACTCTGGTGGTCCCACCCTTGCAGAAACAGATAATGAGGGCGGGACCAGAGTCAGAGCTGACAGCGAAGAGAAGGGAAGGCAGCAGACACGGTGAGCCTGCTCGCTCTTCACTGCTGCCGCCGGGACCCCGGTAAGAGGTGGGGAGGGGAGAGTAGCAGAGTGGGGTTGGCGATTTTGGAGGGGGGCCACGTGCATGTAGGGGGATGGTCACGGCCAGGGGAGGGGAGGGGAGCGGGTGGAGGCATTGCAAGGACATGTGTGAGACTAAAAGAGGAGGGGTCTGGAACTCAGGGAAGGAGGGAGGGGGGTATGGAACTCGGAGGGGGAAGGGAGGGAGGGGGTCTGGAACTTGGAGGGGGAAGGGAGTGAGGGGGTCTGGAACTCGGAGGGGGGATGGGAGGTCTGAAACTCGGAGGAGGGGATGGGGATGGGGGAAGCGAGACTGGAACTCAGAGGACGGACAGAGGGAAGGAGAGTGACAGAGGGAGGGAGGGAGGGGGGCCTGGAACTCAGAGGACAGGGGAGGGGGCCTGGAACTCAGAGGGGGAGGGGAATGTACCACCTATTAAATAAATTTAAAAAAAAAACACAATCAGGCCCATACAGAACACCTGGAAACTTATGGACAAAGTGGTGAGTTGCAGGGGAGTGGGAGAGGGGGGGGGGAGGAAAGGGGTCTGTGGGACTTGGAGGGGACAGAGGGAGAGAGCGAGGGAGGGGGGGGGGGGATAACCTTGCTAGCACCCATTTCATTTCATACAGAAACGGGCCTTTTTTTACTAGTAAGTACATAAGTATTGCCATACTGGGACAGACCACAGGTCCACCAAGCCCAGCATCCTGTTTCCAACAGTGGCCAATCCAGGTCACAAGTACCTGGCAAGATCCCAAAACAGTACAATACATTTTATGCTTCTTATCTTAGAAATAAGCAGCGGAGTTTCCCAAGTCCATTTTAATAATGGCTAACGGACTTTTCTCTTAGGAAGCTATCCAAACCTTTTTAAACCCCACTAAGCTAACTGCTTTTACTACATTCTCTGGCAACAAATTCCAGAGTTTAGTTACACATTGAATGAAGAAATATTTTCTCCTATTTGTTTTAAATTTACCACTTTGTAGCTTGATTGCGTGTCCCCTACTCCTAGTACTTTTGGAAAGAGTAGACAATTGATTCACGTCTACTCATTGAACTCCACTCCTTATTTTATAGACCTCTATCATATCTCCCCTCAGACGTCTTTTCTCCAAGCTGAAGAGCCCTAGTCGCTTTGGCCTTTCCTCATAGGTAAGTCGTCCCATCCCCTTTTTTTCATCACTCTTCTCTGTACCTTTTCCAATTCCACTGTATCTTTTTTGAGATGTGGTGACCAGAACTGCACACAGTTCTGAGCAGTAGATCAGAATTACGGAGCAGGGAGGTGTTCCAAAACAGGAGGACAGACGTGCCAGAGATGTGGGGCCCTTAGGAGAGAAGGGCCCTGTGCGACTGCCTCTGTCGCCCCTGCCTAAGACTGGCCCTGGTGGGAGGGATTTAGCAGGGAACTGAATTATCTTTTTGGGGTAGATAGGGACAGTACACACAAATATATGCAGGAATACTGGTGTTACGCTAAGGTAAATCTATACAAAACAAAAAAGACAACACCAGAAAAGTAGCTAATCTACTACAAAATTCATTTTTTTGAAAGAAGAAAACCCCTCAGACCCTATCGGACAAGACGTCCTACGTTACAACATGAATCAATATGGCTGTTGATAGTTTCTATAATAGGGGTTGTTATAGTCTCCTAATTTTTAAGTGCGTGCTCTATACTGTGTTTTAAGATTATATGCACAACTTGAACTGAAATCTAACAAGACTTGATAGAAAGCGCCAGAGAGTATCAGTCAACACTTAGCTTTTAGTCCGACGGCGCCACCGTTTCACCTCCATGTGGCTTCTTCAGGGACTTAGTGTTGCTGCTTTCAATTATCTAAAAAAGTAAATTAATTTTAAAATACAATTTGTGAGGGATAAATCTTGAACATAGGTTCACTTACTTTCAGTTCTATACTTGGCGCAATATGAAGTTTGGGGCTTCAGCTCTGGATAAAGGAATTGCAGCCATTTTTGAGCCGCTATATTTCTGAGGTCCGCCATAGTGAAAAAAATAAGTAAAAGAAAAAGTAGTATAATGGATAAGACATATGGAATTTAGAATTATTTTATTATCAGTGACAGAAGTTGAATGGGAATTATAACTGACATTTGAGTGCGCTGGGCAGTCTACGTTACTCTGCAGCATGGAGCTTTCTGCAGAGAATATTGGGAGGGGTGCTCAGCTACCCACAAAGCGGGTGCCTAGGGTCAAACAGTGGACAGAATTGAGGCGGAGGCTGTTAATGAGAGTATAAGTGTTCCACTTCCTGCATGGCCTGAAAACATTAAAACACAGCAAATAGCGGCCAGATATCTCCTTTTACAACAGTGTTTGTGAAAACTTGATCTGGGGTCAGTTTGTCTTTTGGAAGCTAAAGTTCAAGGTGAATAGACTCTTTAGGGATGATTCCCTAGACACAGAATGGGACACATGCCTTAAAGAGATTTCACTGCAAAATTCATCTTACAGATTAAAAAAAAAAAGAATCAGAAAAGCTGAGGGCTATGTCTGGAGTAATGATGGCACAGAGGCAGCATTCTGACCTAGAACGTATGAGGTCATAGCTGTTGTCCAGGGAGACTCAGCTTGTCCTGTTGCTCATTCCATTTATTGGTTTCAGAGCGAGAGTAGGATCTGTATCTTTCTCTAGCTATAGTTGGCATTGAGGGCCTGTGATTTTTTACACTTTAGTCCAGCAGAGATAGTTCTCTGAGGACACCCTGGAAAGGGAATATTACCATATATAAGGCCCGAATTCAATTGAATCTCTCTGGGTAAGTGAACGTTTGCTCTGTTCTTTGGTGACTTAAAACATTGGGATAGAAGATAATTTGTACGTTTATTGATAAAAAAACAGTTTGAATTTCTTAAAAAAACAAACTTTATTAACTTGTTTAAATATGTAAACCTCTTTTCCCCATAGTTTTAAACCTAAGACTTTCTTTCTTCCAGAGGCTTGTGTTCTGTCCTCTTGACAGCCTCGCACTAGTTTATAAGAAGATCCTAAAATGTGTGTAATGTTTTTACTGTTATTCTCATTACAGTAGCTTTGAACCATTTCTACCTGTTCAGCTATCTTTCTCCACTGCAATAAAGCTACCTCTCCTCAGATCTCCACCTCCAACAGCTCCCAGAACTGCGGAGTCTCTGTGCCCTGAGGCAGCACCTCTGACCATCTGACTGTGAGTAAATTATCTGTGATTTATTCAAATAAAAGAGGCTTCATAAAAATAATAGAGACTCCAGGTGTGACTGGTGTGGCAAGGTTATACTCTAAGATATCATGACTTTACAGTAATAAGTCTATGAGAGTCTTAACAGCTTGAACTTAACTGTTACAGCCTAGAGCATTAACAGATAACCTAGTTCAGTCTGCTTTCCCACCCACCAACTTCTCTTAATTTATACTCAATTATTCTAATTAGGAGAACAAAGGGGGGAGGTTTATCATTACAGAGTAGTTTCAGCTGCAAATGAATGTCCTAAACAATTTACACTAAATAAACCATACAATATACCTTATAATCTTAAGGCTCTTTATATTAGTCTAATATCCCTGTTATATATGTGCTGGTAAAGATGTTAATAAACCTGCACTGTTCAATGTTTAAGGAAATACATGTAGAACTTTATTAAGGAAGGACTAGATTCTTATTTCTTGTACAGATTGAGTTTATTTACAATACTAAATACAGCACTCAGTATAGGGATCTTATCCAAGGGAAATGTGCCACAAGAGGTTGCTAGAATTCCTGAATTATTAATTATGCTGGATCGGTATGAACTCACTCTGATTGAGGTCCAGATGTATTCTCTTTTGTGGTGAAGAGAGGGTCACTTGATGTTGATCCTTGCTGGAAGAAAAGTTCTTCTGTTTGCAGAGTGGAACATGGAGGAGGTCTTCTGTTGGGTGCAGATGAGGAGTCCTGCAATGATGATAATATGATAATGATAAATTGGTCTTATACAGGGCCACCGAGGGGGGGGGGGGGGCAGGGGAAGCAAAATTCCATGGGTCTGGGCCTCCAAGGGGGGCCCAGTGCTGGGGTCTTTCTCTCTCCTGTCCCTGACAGGACCTGGGTGATCGCATCCCGATAGGAGCAGATGAGAGAAAACTCTGACGCTGAGCCCCCCTTGAAGGCTTGGGAGGACCTGGAGCAGCAGAACACAGCAGGACCTCTGGTTTGGCCAACAGAAGAGATCTTCCTCCAACAATGCTCTTCACTCTGCCACATTGCCTGCCAAGCGGCTGCTTTTCCCCTCAGGCCGCACATGCTCGGTTTTGACCAAAGAGAGAGTCCAGCCCAAGAACGAGGAAGTGAAGCCTGCTTTTATTATTCTTGTTGGGCCATAGGAACCAAGTTAGTGAGTATGGACACATGTAGAAGTAAAATGGAGGAGCACGTGGATCACTGTGAATCATCCATGTCAGCATCACAGAGGGCAGTAGCTCACCTTCAGGAGGGAATACCACCTTATGCAAAAAGGAGAGAACAGTCCAAACCAACACCCCAGCAGCTGAAAAGTGGAGAAAGTGGTCTCTGCAAGAGAGAGCCTGCAAATAAGAAACTCAGCGCGCAGAAGAGAAGCCTCTAGAAAAATGACTTGAGGGTGAAGTCTGTACTGTGACCAAATGTAAAGGGTCAAACAAAGGGGCTTGAGGCACCCTTAGCACCAGATTCCGATTCCATTTCGGACACAGACAAAAGGCAGGAGGCTTCAGCTGCACAACTCCCTTGAGAAAGTGCACCCCATCGGGAAGAGTAGCCAGAGAAACTAAAGCTATGTGATCCCGGTAACAGTCAAGGACAGCCACCTGAACCTGAACCCCCAGGAGGTTGTGGCTGCCAGGCCGTTCTGCAACCCAGAGTGCAAGAAAGTCAAAATAGGAGTGTACTACCGTCCGCCTGGCCAGGACGAGCAGACGGACGCAGTAATGTTAAAGGAAATTAGAGAAGCAAATAAAATGGGCAATGTAATAATAATGGGTGATTTCAATTATCCGGATATAGACTGGGTTAATATAACATCAGTACATGTTAGGAAGGTAAATTTTCTTGATGAAATCAAGGACAGCTTCATGGAACAGCTGGTTCAGGAGCCGACGAGAGAAGGAAAAATACTAGACTTAGTCCTCAGTGTAGCGCATGACCTGGTGCGGGGGGTAACGGTGCTGGGGCCGCTTGATAACAGTGATCATAATATGATCAGTTTTGATATTGGCTTCGAAGTAAGTGAACTTAGGAAATCAAATACACTAGCGTTTAACTTTAGAAGAGGAGATTACGATAAAATGAGAAGAACGGTGAAAAAAAGACTGAGAGGAGCAGTTGATAGGGTAAAAAACTTGCATCAAGCATGGATGCTGTTCAAAAACACCATCCTGAAAGTCCAGGACAAATATATTCTGCGTATTAGAAAACGAGGAAGGAAGACCAAACGTCAGCTGGCGTGGCTAAACAGTAAGGTAAAGGAAACCATAAGAGCTAAAAAACAATCCTTCAGAAAATGGAGAAGGGAACCGACTGAAAATAATAAGATACAACATAAGGAATGTCAAACCAAATACAAAGCGGAGATAAGGAGGGCTAAGAAGGACTTTGATAAAAGATAGCGTTAGAAGCAAAAACACATAGTAAAAGGTTTTTTAGGTACATTAAGAGCAGGAAGCCGGCTAAAGAATCGGTTGGGCCGCTGGATGACAGTGGTGTTAAGGGGGCGATCAGAGAAGACAAAGCCGTAGCGGAGAGATTAAATGAATTCTTTGCTTCGGTCTTCACCGAGGAAGATTTGGGAGGGACACCGGTGCCGGAAAGGGTATTTGAAGCAAGCGAGTCAGAGAAACTAAATGAATTTTCTGTAAACTTGGAGGATGTAATGGGTCAGTTCTGCAAACTGAAGAGTAACAAATCTCCTGGACCAGATGGTATTCCTCCCAGAGTATTAATAGAACTGAAAAATGAATTTGTGGAGCTACTATTAGTAAAATGCGATTTATCCCTAAAATCAGGTGTGGTACCGGAAGATTGGAGAGTGGCCAATGTATCGCCAATTTTTAATAAAGGTTCCAGAGGAGATCCGGGAAATTATAGACTGGTGAGTCTGACGTCGGTGCTGGGCAAAATGGTAGAGGCTATTATTAAGAATAAAATTACAGAGCACATTCAAAAGCATGGACTAATGAGACAAAGTCAGCACGGATTTAGTGAAGGGAAGTCTTGCCTCACCAATCTACTGCATTTTTTTGAGGGAGTGAACAAACATGTAGACAAAGGGGAACCGGTTGATATTGTGTATCTGGATTTTCAGAAAGCGTTTGATAAAGTGCCTCATGAAAGACTCCAGAGGAAACTGGAGGGTCATGGGTTTGGAGGTAGTGTACTATTGTGGATTAAAACCTGGTTGAAAGATAGGAAGCAGAGAGTAGGGTTGAATGAACAGTATTCTCAATGGAGAAGGGTAGTTAGTGGGGGGGGAATGGTTTTTTTTTTTTTTTTTAACTGCGAGAGTACTGCTAGGAGTTAACACTGGCATTTTTGAACCCCAAGCCAGAAGGGGGCAGGAGCCTAGGGGGACAGCTCTCCCCACAGCCCACTAGATGCTAGGAATCACCTTTTGGGGGGTTGGGAAACAGAGGGGGGGGGATAGGATCAGGGATCGAGGAGGATTAGAACTGGGGAGGTTGCAGCAGCAGGTACCCGCAGAGATAAATCAGCCTTATGTATAGTTCTATCTGGACACAAAGGTGCCAGCTTCTCCTCGACTCAGCTTGCACAATCTGAGCCGATATTCTGTAGCACTGCCCGGTTAACTGCTGCTAAATATCAGCAGCTAACCTGCTCAGTGGAGTGTAAGTGAGTGCAGGATAGATTTAACTGCTATATAAACTCTTTCTAATATTTTATCCAGCAATATATATTTCTAACAAACATTTCATTTCCTGGGCTATATGTGACCATTTCTGGGAAAATATGATTAAAGACTGGTGACTTTAGTCATTCATGTTATCCCAGAAGAGGTCACGTATTTCATTTTAAAAGATGTAAGTACTTATGGCTTCATCTAAATCTATTTCCCCGAAAATGCTTGAAATAATTTTTGTAATCTGTTTTATTATACAGAATAAGAAGATTATGCAGAGAGATACGCTCCTGCTTTAGATGTTGTTCTAGCGAGACTTCCACTTAATGAGCCCTGCACCATCTGTTCCATCGAGACATCCTCTTCATGAGGCCTGCACCATCTGTTCCATCAAGACATCCTCTTCATGAGCCCTGCACCATCTGTTCCATCGAGACATCATGAAGCCTGAACCATCTGTTCCATCAACACATCCTCTTTGTGAGCCCTGCACCATCTGTTTCATCGACACCTCATGAACCCTGCACCATCTGTTCCATCAAGACATCATGAGCCCTGCACCATCTGTTCCATCAAGACATCCTCTTCATGAGCCGCGCACCATCTGTTTCATCAAGACGTCCTCTTCGTTAGCCCTGCACCATCTGTTCCATCGAGACATCATGAAGCCTGAACCATCTGTTCCATCAATACATCCTCTTCGTGAGCCCTGCACCATCTGTTTCATCGACACCTCATGAACCCTGCACCATCTGTTCCATCAAGACATCATGAGCCCTGCACCATCTGTTCCATCAAGACATCCTCTTCATGAGCCGCGCACCATCTGTTCCATCAAGACGTCCTCTTCGTTAGCCCTGCACCATCTGTTCCATCGAGACATCATGAAGCCTGAACCATCTGTTCCATCAACACATCCTCTTCGTGAGTCCTGCACCATCTGTTTCATCGACACCTCATGAACCCTGCACCATCTGTTCCATCAAGACATCATGAGCCCTGCACCATCTGTTCCATCAAGACATCCTCTTCATGAGCCGCGCACCATCTGTTCCATCAAGACATCCTCTTCGTTAGCCCTGCACCATCTGTTCCATCGAGACATCCTCTTCATGAGCCCTGCACCATGTTCCATCGAGACATCATGAGCCCTGCACTATCTGTTCCATCAAGACATCCTCTTCATGAGCCCTGCACCATCTGTTCCATCAAGACATCCTCTTCGTAACCCTAACCCTAGGGTTGGGGTTGGGGGTTAGAGTTAGGGGTTAAGGTTAGGGCAGTGATGGCGAACCTATGGCACGCGTGCCAGAGAGGGCACGCAGAGCCCTCTCTGTTGGCATGCGCGCCGTCGCAGGGGTGAGGGCGGGACTGACTCTGAGGGAACGAACTTACGAAGGGAAGGCTAGAGATGGGCAGGGCTTTCAAAGATGCGGCCACTTCGATGGAGGTAATAAAAAAGATTTACATGCAGGGCATGGATGGGAGCGGGAGCAGGAGGGGAGGAGGGGAGAGAAGAGAATCGCTGGGTATGGATGGATGGAGGGGAGGGCAGGAGAGCGGAGGGTTGCTGGACATGGATGGATGGAGGGGAGGGCAATTGTTGGACGGATGGAGGGAAGGGAAGGGAAGACAGGAAGGAGATGCACATGGATGGAGAGGAAGGGAGTTATCAGCATGTATGCAACAGCAAAAATCACATTAATTATTCAAAAGCATGCCAAATGCTTTTAAAGTTCTGTTATTCAGGTTAAATTGCCCTGTTGGCACTTTGCGATAAATAATTAGATTTTGCGTTGCTGTTTGGGCACTCAGTGTCTGAAAGGTTCGCCATCACTGGGTTAGGGGTTGGGGGTGGAGTTGGGGGGTTAGGGTTAGGGGGTTAGGGTGAGGGTTAGAGGGTTAGGGTTAGAGACTTAGGGTTAGGGGTTGGGATTAGGGTTATAGGGTTAGGGGTCAGGGTTAGGGAGTTAGGGTCAGGGTTGGGGTTAGAGGGTTGGGGTTGGGGTTAGGGATAGGGTTAGGGCTTAGGGTTAGAGGGTTAGGGTTAGAGTGTTAGGGTTAGTGGTTAGGGTTAGAGGATTAGGGTTAGATGGTTTGGGGTTTAGGGTCAGGGTTAGGTGGTCAGGTTTAGGGTTAGAGGGTTTGGGGTTGGGTAGGGTTAGGGTTAGAGGGTTAGGGTTAGAGTGAGGGTTATGGGGTTAGGGGTAAGGGTTGGGGTTAGGGTTAGAGGCTTAGGGGTTGGGGTTGGGGGTAGGGTTATAGTTTTAGGGTTTGGGTTAGATGGTTAAGGTGTTAGGGTTAGAGGGTTAGGGTTAGATGGTTAGGGTTAGTGTTTAGGGGTTAGGGTTAGATGGTTAGGGTTAGTGTTTAGGGGTTAAGGTTAGGGATAGGGTTAGAGGGTTAGGGTCAGGGTTAGGGGGTTAGGGTTAAATGGTTAGGGTTAGAGTGTTAGGGTTAGTGTTTAGGGGTTAGGTTTAGAGAGATAGGGTTAGGGATTTAGGGTTAGGGGTTTAGGTTAGGATTAGGGGTAGGGTTAGGGTTATAGGGTTAGGGTTAGATGGTTAGGGTTAGGGTTAGGAGGTTAGGGTTAGAGGGTTAGGCTTAGGGTCAGGGTTAGGGTTAGGGGGTTAGGGTTAGAGTGTTAAGGTTAGTGTTTAGGGGTTGGGGTTAGGATTAGAGGGTTAGTGGGTTAGGGTAACGGTTAGGGCTAGAGGCTTAGGGGTAGGTTTAGGGTTATAGGGTTAGGGTTTGTGTTAGATGGTTAGGGGTTAGGGTGTTGGGGTTAGGGGGTCAGGGTTAGGGGGTTAGGGTTAGATGGTTAGGGTTAGAGTGTTAGTGTTTAGGGGTTGGGTTTAGGGTTAGGGGGTTAGCGTTAGTTGTTAGGGTTAGGGTCAGGGTTAGGGGGTTAGGGTAAGAGGATTAGGGTTAGAGTGTTAGGGTAGTGTTTAGGGGTTGGGGTTAGGTGTTAGGGGTAGGGTTAGGGTTAGACGGTTGGGGTTAGGGTTAGAGTGTTAGGGGTTAGTGGTAGGGTTAGAGTTTTAGGGTTAGGGTTAGAGGGTTAGGGTTAGACGGTTAAGGTTAGGGGGTTAGGGGGTTAGGGTTAGGGGTTAGGATCAGGGTTAGGGGGTTACGGTTAGGGTTAGAGAGTTAGGGGTTAGGGGTAGGGTTAGGGTTAGACGGTTAGGGTTAGGGGGTTAGGGTTAGAGGGTTAGGAGTTGGGGTTAGAG
This sequence comes from Microcaecilia unicolor, assembly GCF_901765095.1. Lineage (NCBI taxonomy): Eukaryota > Metazoa > Chordata > Amphibia > Gymnophiona > Siphonopidae > Microcaecilia > Microcaecilia unicolor. The sequence continues at coordinate 599,717,149 of NC_044032.1, forward strand.
GGTTGGGTTAGACGGTTAGGGTTAGGGGGTTAGGGGTTTAGGGTTAGGGGGTTATGATTAGGGGTTAGGCTTAGGGGGTTAGGGTTAGAGAGTTAGGGTTAGAGAGTTAGGGTTGGGGTTAGGGGTTTGGGGTGCAGGTTAGGGGTAGGGATTAGGGGTTGGAGTGGGTGTGGGGTTGGTGTGGGTTGGGGTTTGGGGTGGGGGTGGGGTTAGGGTTAGGCTAGGTAGAAGCAAGGTTCAGGACTGAAGCTCTAGTAGCTGACAGACACAAACAGAGAGCACAGCAAGGCTGAAGCTTCAGTGACTAACAAACACAGGCAGGTAGCAGAGTAATGGCTGAAGCTCCAGTGGCTGACAAACACAGGCAGAAAGCAGAGGAAAGGCTGAAGCGCCAGTAACTGAGAAACACAGATAGCAGAGTAATGGCTGAAGCTCCAGTGGCTGACAAACACAGGCAGAAAGCAGAGGAAAGGCTGAAGCTCCAGTAACTGAGAAGCATAGACAGATAGCAGATTACAGAAGGACTGGAAGTCCACAGACACCACAAGCAGAAGGGCAAGAGCCCAAAGCAAGGTTAAGAAACAGTGCAACAACACACTGGCTAACAGTTATCACACACTAAATATACTGAAAATTGCAATTTCACTTCAGTAAGCATGTATACAAAGTCTATCATGGTCACTGACTATGGAGTTTAAGAGAAAATTCTACTTCATCTGCTGTAAGAAATTCATTAAAACGGATTTGAAAACTTTTATTGCTATGAGGATTTGTTACCTATATTTACCTATACTTACATGTTAGTTTGGAAACATTTTTCATTTTGAAAAAAAAGACAACTTTTCTGAAGATAGCATGCACTATAAAAATATATGGTAGAAGACCATATATTTTTAAATATGATACTACTACTTATAGGATGTACTAATGTTTTCCCCAAAGATACAAAATCAAAAACTTCCTTTAGTAAGACCAGGCCAGTTCTTCAACTTTCTTAATTTGAAAAAGGGCAAACTAGCAAGTTCTAAAACACAGTAAAGATCTTTTGATAACCAGTTATAGCAATTAAGTCCCCTAATGAGAACTGAGGCCTTAACTCTTCCATCTGATGTATTTTAACTGTATTCTGTAGCCTGAAAACATTTGCTAAACAAAGAAAGTAAAAAATAAACGAAAGGGAATAGATCAACACAAAGTAAACTCTTAATTCACTTCATAACTCCTAACTTTAAAATAACTGGTATTATCTTACAAGCAAACATAAAACACAAGAGATACTACATCCACTGAAAATAATTAATCAAATGCCAGATGTACATTTCATGGGAACGCAAACGTTTTATAAATCATTTCTATATGTGAGCAGGCAGGTGAAAAGGGATCACGGAAGTCACGAGGAAAGGGGGTGCAGAGAGCAGGGGAACCCCAGCAGGGCAGATTTCATAAGCACCACTCCGGCATTCAGAAAGCCAGACTACCGGAGGCTGAAAGGCTAGCAGGGTTAAGGAAGAAGGGGAGGAACTACCATTCCCAGAATCTCTCTCTTCCCCACCCGGCTGTGCAGGAGCTAGGGGAGGAGATAGAAGATTGGGAAATGGTTTCTGAGGAAGGTAATGAGGGCCAGCTGGAGAGGTTGGGGGCGGAGGAAGCTGGGGATGAGGATAAAATGGAGGTTGCTGAAGGACTAGAGGAGGAGCAGATGGAGATTGGGGCTTTGGCCCAAATGAGGAAAGGTATTGTTAGGGGGTGGCTGGCAGCTCCTTGGAGACAGTGGTGGAAGACCGGAGGAGAGAGGCTGAGGCACTGGGGGAGGTCTCTGCTAAAGTGGGGACAGGTGCTGGCCTCAGGAAAGAGACAGGAGCTGAGTACAATTCAAACCCCAGCATGACCAAGGTGGGAAAAGTGCTGTTTATCTGGGCTGTAAGATGAAGCAGGAAAAGCTGTATAAACTGTGTGATACTGGAAAGTGCTGGGGCTACAAAATACAAAGCTGCTGGGTTTCCTTGCTGGATATGCTCTGTTCCAAAGAAGTAATTTTGGTTAAAAGGAGTGAAGTTACATGGACTGGTTTAAACCTGAATGAGACTTTGGCAGCAAACCTTAACAACCTGGGATTAAGGTGTTTCCTTTTGTGTTTATGCTGAATGGAAGCAAGATAATAAAGTTTTTTTTCTTATAAATGTTTTGCCTTGATTGAGCCTCTGTGGAAACAAATAGAGGGAGGAGGAAGTCCTGCGAGCTCTTGTCCCAGAACAGGCCAAGATGGTGTGGAGTGAGGCAACAGTTGTGTGAAGAAGGAAGCTAAGCAGGGTCGAGCCGGAAGGGGGACCCAGCCACATATAATACTGAAATGTTACACAATAACTTTAATTTACGGGAGTATATTTGTAACACTGTATCCAAACAGATATTCAGTGAAAAATTGTGAAGGGAAGAGAGGAAAGGATGCAGTGCATTGAAAATATCTAGTGGAGGAGTAGCCTAGTGGTTAGTGTAGTGGACTGTGATCCTGGGGAACTGAGTTTGATTCCCACTGCAGCTCCTTGTGACTCTTGGCAAATCACTTAACCCTCCATTGCCCCTGGTACAAAATAAGTACCTGAATATATGTAAACCGCTTTGAACGTAGTTGCAAAAACCTCAGAAAGGCAGTATATCAAGTCCCATTTCCCTTCCCCTTTCCCTTAAAAGCAAGTGCTTCTAATTAATTCAGATGTAAGAAAATAACCTTAGTAAACAGAGACCCTTGTTTTTTATACCTCAAGTTTATTTGCTTGTCAGAAGATTTTGCTTGTTTATGTAATGAAGGAATTGGATTCTCATTTTTGGATTGCTTTTTAGGTGCCTTGCCCTGACGCAGATTATTGAAACATGAATTCATGTCAGGAGAGGTAGCAAAACATTCAGAATTGACTACTTAAGATAAGTGGAAATGTTAATGACTACTGAAATGTGAGCGAAAGATTAAATATAAGTTACACAAACAATTTAGCTGAATAAAACGAGTAAAAAATAAATAAAAAATTTGGTTGAACCAATGAAGATTTTGGCCATTTTTTAGTTAATGAGGTATCTGTACTCATTACATAATAAATTTGGATTGGTGTGATAAGATTATATTTTAGGCTATCAGATACAAATGCATTTATGACTTACTGTGCTCTTCACTCATAATCTCTGTCCCTCCACAGTGGAGTCTCACTTCCGAGCTCTTTCCTTATAGCTACTGTTTTCTGCCAGAAACTTCCCTCTCATGTCCAAGACTTTGTAGGACCAAACTGAAACTGTCTAGCTTGTCTTTCCTGATAATTTATTGCATTTTCCAGCTTTAATCTGTTTTCTTTTGCAACTTAGACACCTTAGATAGGATGCCATATACAAAAAAAAACACAAAATTACCCACATACCTGTCTAGTGTGAGCCCTCTTTCTGTCAGAGAAGAGAGAAGTTTCCGAGATTTCATTCAGTCTGCAGCCAACTGGTAGATCAGAGGCTGCAAGATGCCGATCTGCACCTCCCAAATACCCAGATGGTGCTGAGAGGATACTTGTGTGCAGGATGTGTATGAGAAGGGCTGAATCTGAACAGCAAACATAGCATATTGCTTTATAAGGGAGTAAGAGATTAACGGTTATGCTGAAACGGAGAACTTGCTGCATTGTTCTGTACTCTCTTCTCTTATCATGTAGGTGAAGCGGAAGCCAGGGGAGAATGGTACCAGCCTGACAGATGAGGAGCTGATCACCCTGTCTGTACAGGAACTGAACCAGTATTTGCGGGGACTGTCCAAGGAGGAAATCATCCAATTGAAACAGCGCCAGCGCACTTTGAAGAACCGTGGTTATGCAGCCAGCTGTCGAGTGAAACGGGTAACGCAGAAGGAGGAGCTAGAGAAACAGAAGGCTGAGCTGCAGCAGGAGGTAGAGAAACTGGCTTCTGAGAATGCCAGCATGAAAGTGGAACTCGATACCCTGCGCTCTAAATACGAAGCTCTCCAGAACTTTGCCAGAATTGTGGCCCACAGTCCTGTGGCCCCTGTGCGGGGACCTATCACCTCAAGTATGGGACCTATCATTCCTGCCAAAGTTGCCACTACAAGCGTAATCACAATAGTGAAATCCAAAACAGATGCCAGATCATAGTAGAGGGGGGGAATTTGCAGGGTTGGCCAAGCTTGTCTGTACGTCACTTTTATGAACAATGTGATTCTTGCGTTCCCCAAAGCACAAAAGCTTCACTTAAGTCAGGGCAAAGGACTGCACTTTCTGAAAAGATTAAGCCAAGACACCACTACAACAAGCCCACTGATCATACAGCCAGATCTTTTGCTTACTGCTTCTAGTTTGGCCGTCGTGGGCACTGCTTAATATAAGCAGTTGGATATGCCAGATCTCACAATGAGAAAGTCTGAGAGAAGAGTGAATTTGGAATTCTTCTGCTTCTACATCTTCCTTCAGTAGTAAAGAAGAAAAATAAGCTTAATTCCTCAGCAAAGCAAGAATGAGGTTGGTACTTCCTAGCAGTCCCTGCAGTCTCTGGAAGGTCTTGAGTCACCTGTTGGGAGTGGAAGGTTTGTGTGTGTTGAGTCCATTGCCTAAAGAAGACCAAAATTTCTCTGTTCCTTATTTCAAGGCAGTAAAGAAAACCCATCTCTTATAATCAGGTCATTATGGTATTTGTTTTGCGATCTGTATTAGCGTGATCATTTACCTCCTTTTATAAAGACGTTCATTTTGAAATGTATTAAATTACAGCAGAAAGAGGAGATCACCATGACCGCTGCAGAGTTGAATTTTCTCCATAACCTTCCACCCAACGAAAGCAGTGCTGTCTCCATGCCAGAAGCAGCAAAAGTGTTCTGAGTAACTTATTTATTTCAAAATCTTTTTTATTGAATTAAAGGTATATAAATATAACATGAACCATAATACGTACTCCCCCAGCAAAATCTGTAATATGAAAACATGAGAAAACCACTCCAGTGTCTGGGTGAGAGTAACCCTTACAGGCAGAGTACAGGAGGGAAAGGCCACTGAGAGATTCAGCATTATTGTGGCATCACTCTTTTTAGAAAACTTGAAACTTAAAAACAGTACTATTTGCCATCTGTTTTCCAGTTCTACTAAGAAGATTGTTGAGCCTGGTTGAGCCTTGCATTGAGCTCTAGGTGTGCACCAGTGTGGTAAGTGGGGGGGGGGGGGGGGCACTTTTCCCTCTATGGATTTAGTACAGTGAATGAGCCCCACTGTGAGGTGTTTCCAGAAGAGTCTCCACTGATGAAGCCAGTTTTCAGCCTCCACAGGGTGGTGGAAAGGAAAGAAGGAACATTTGAAAGCCTTTCTCTGCCTATTCTGATCAGTCACTTGCAGGCAGGGCCTGATTCAGAGGAATATATCTTCTTTGTCCCTTACAGTTTGGGGCTCCTAACTTTATGTTTCGATCATTAGTTAATGCTGCCTGAACCAGTGCCCTGGTCAGTCTCCCAGGTACTAGTGACGCAGTTTCTGGGGAAGACTGAAACTTCTGCTATTTGTATCTTGTTGCTTTAGTTTTAAAATGAGAAGAAGAGGTTCAGACTCTCAAGTGCCCCCCCCCCAGCCCCCATTCTCTCCTCTTTCTTGGGAGCACCTGCTTGTATACCCCTTGTGCTTCCAATGGGTTTCTGACAGCATGTCCCAATTTAATGTGCAAAGCGTACTGGATTACTATGGTAGATATCCCATAATGCACTGGTGCATCAGACTCCCAGTAAGAATGTGTTTCTGTGTGTGGGAGGGGGGAGGGAGGCAGTTGGGAAATACTAAAAAATAAGTTTGATCTTTCTATCATTTCCAGAGATGAGCTTCTGCTTCCTGTTGACCTGAGGGAAATGTAGGTAATACCCAAGAGTGAAAGTCTGCTAAACTTTTACTGCACATTTCTTTAACACCTGCCTTAAAGTTAACTCACAATGCAGTAAGCAGTTTAATGCTCCTTTTTATATCAAAACGTAACCGTAAATATAGCAACTGTTTAACTTCAGCCTTCTAGTCTGCTCGGGGATGCCCTCCCCATCCACTAACACCTTCCACCAACCCTCACTCATTCCCTGTCCCATTCATCTTCTCACTAATACAGATAGATTCCCTCTGACTTGCAGGAGGGAGGGAGGGATCCCTGATTTGGGCATCCTAGTGCTTAGCCTGCTTTTTTCAGGCTTGGAAATTTAACTCCTGGGTTAACAGTAAAATGAAGGTACATTTTTAAGGCTGCTGTTAACCCAGGGTTTTGACCTAGAGTGCTCCAGAAACTTGGGGTTCCTGGATGCAGTGGTCCAGTTGAGTCCAGGATCCCCACAACCAGAATTGTAGGGAGCACGCTGGCCTGGTAAATGTCAGCTAGTTTTACCTCTGACTCGGGCTTTTAAAGCTTGAAATGTGGTTTTTCAGGGCTTAAATAAATCTCCTTTAGTGCTCATTTAACACACCTTTATTAAATCATGAGTAAAGTTTAACTCACAAAAAAAGGTGTGTTAACTGAATATTAATAGTATAGGGCCACACCGGTGTTAAACATTTTAGTAGACTATTAGGCATATTTTCAAAGCACTTTGGGAGGCTAAGTTCCATAGGTTTCTATGGAACTTTGGGAGGCTAAGTGCTTTGAAAATGAGCCAGCTTCTTGAATTTTAGGATGGGTTGGGGCCCTTGTTTGCACTCACTTAACCCCAGCCCTGTATTCCTAATAGGGCAGGCTTCTTCATTGCGAGGCCTGGGGGCTAGTGGCAATCCGCTGTTTCTGCCCCCAATACACATTCTGCCTTCGTCTTCTACAGAAACTTGTTGCTGGTATAACATCAGCTAGACATTCTGTTTTCAGTTGGCATCATTTAAAAAAAATAAATATAACTTCTATCCTGTTACTTATATTCAGATGTTGCATTCCCTAGTACATAGATAGTATTTGATTTTAGATGCTACCAGGATTGGGTTTAAATTTTTTTTTTTAAAAGGAGGCCAAAACAGCTTCTCTCAAGGCTTCTGTACAATCAATAACGCAGCCCAAAGTTGTTGTTCCGAAGCATCTGTTTTACTAAAGTCACTTCCTTAGCTGTTATCAATAAATGTTGAAGAGGCAGTAGGCACAATGGCTACGGCAACAATAGCAAACAAAATATATACAAAATCTCTGCGGCTATTCACTTCTAACCCCTCTCTCAAAGTCCCACTCTTATCTTTTGTATTCTACCTAGTGTAGCACAGTTCCTTTAGGTAATTAGCAGTGGCGTAGGAAGGGGGGGCAGTGGGGCAGTCTGCCCCGGGTGCACGCCGCTGGGGGGTGTTGGCGCCTCGCTGGTTCCTTGCTCTCTGTGCCCCGGAACAGGTTACTTCCTGTTCCGGGGCAGAGAGAGCAAGGAACCAGCGAGGCGCCGACACCCCCCAGTGGCGTGCACTCGCCGGATTGGCCCTCCCCTCACCTTTCCAGGTATGTTCTCGCGGGGGGGGGGGGGGGTTGCGCTACGGAGGGGGAAGGGTGCATCGCCCTGCACCCGGGGGGGGGGGGGGGTGCACAGCGGCGACCCGCCCCGGGTGTCAGCTGCCCTCACGACGCCACTGGTAATTAGTACTAACAGAGGGTAGCAATGCAATACAGTTCTTTTTAAGTTCCACTTAGACATTAGCTGCCATGAGTCTCAAGGATGCTGAAACTCAGGTGTAGGTCCTTGGTGATTAGCAGCAGCTAAGAACATAAGAATAGCCATACTGGGTCAGACCAGTGATCCATCTAGCCCAGTATCCTGCTTCTAACAGTGGCCAATTTAAGTCAAAAGTACCTGGCAAAACCCCAAATAGTAGCAACATTCCATGTTGCCGATCCTAGGGTAAGCTGTGACTTCCCCCATCTTCATCTCAATATGAGACTATAGACTTTTCCTCCAAGAATTTTTCCAAACGCAGATACTCTAACTGCTGTTACCACATCCTCTGGCAATGAGTTCCAGAGCTTAACTATTCGTTGAGTGAAAAAAATATTTCCATGTAATTTCATTGAGTTTCCCCTAGTCTTTGCACTTTTTGAAAGAGTAAATAAAAATCTGTTCACTTTTACCTGTTCTACACCACTCAGGATATTGTAGACCTCAATCATATCCCCCCTCATGTGTCTTCTCCAAGCTGAAGAGCCCTAACCTCTTTAGCCTTGCCTCATAAGAGAGGAGTTCCATTCTGTTTATCATTTTGGTTGTTCTTCTTTGAACCTTTTCTAATTCTGCTATATCTTTTTTAAGATATGGTGACCAGAAGTGAATACAGTATGCAAGGTGAGGTTGCACCATGGAGCAATACAGAAGTATTATAATATTCTTGGTCTTATTTATCATTCCTTTCCTAGCATTCTGTTTGCTTTATTGTCTGCCGCCACACACTGGGTAGAAGATTTCAGCATATTGTCTACAATGGCACCTAGATGTTTTTCTTGGGTGCTGACTCCTAAGGTGGACCCTAGCATCAGGTAACTATGATTTGGGTTATTCTTACCAATGTTCATCACTTTGCATTTGTCCAGATTAAATTTCATCTGCCATTTGGATGACAGTCTTCCAATTTCCTAAGGTCTTCCTGTAATTTTTCACAGTCCACATGTGTTTTAACAACTTTGAATAGTTTTGTGTTATCTGCAAATGTAATCACTTCACTCGTCATTCCGATTTCAAGATCATTTATAAATATATTAAATAGCACTAGTCCTAGTACAGATATCCCTGCAGTACCCCACTATTCACCCTCCTCCATTGAGAAAAATAGCCATTTAACACTACCCTCTGCTTTATAATCAATTCCTAATCCACAACAGAACATTTATTTATTTATTTATAGCATTTATACCCTGTGCTTTCCCGCTCGATAGCAGGTTCAGTGCGGCTTACAAGGTATGGTACAAAGTATCACAGAGATAACACAAAGTCTGGTACAAGGTGTAAAGAGATGATCCAGTTATAAAGAGTAGGACAATAGGAAGAGATGTGGGGGAGAGGATTGCTTTCTATACCATGACTTTTTAATTTTCTTAGGAGTCTTTTTTATCAATGTTTTTGGATTATCTGGAATCCTGTAGATAACACTAGATGGTGTAAGTCCTTCACCCATGTACATATTCCTAGACCACTATCATGTGGCCAGATTGCCTTGCTGGATCTCACAAGCTATAGCCCAGTCTTGCCTTCTCCTTTGGGTAAAAGAGGGGATATAGAGAGTCCCTATCCTCTCTAGCATCCAAACAGAGTAGCAACATAAGCTGTTCTGACACCTGTGTACTTCAATATCACTGCTTAGCTTAGTATGTGGCTCTTTGGTCTGGGACTTATATGGACTCTTTTGAAAGAGAAGGATGTCCATCTTTCGACATAAAACGGAAGATGGACATCCTTCTCCCAGGGACGTCCAAATCGGTATAATCGAAACCTGATTTTGGAATTCTCTAGTGGAAGTCCGTCGCAAGGACTCCAAAGTTCAAGGGGGCGTGTTGGAGGCGTTGCAATGGTGGGACTTGGCCATGCCTAACACTTAGACGTCTTTGACCCATAATCGAAAAAAACAAGGACGTCCCTGACAAACGTTTTCACCCGGACCTGTTTTTGTTACGAATAAGGCACAAAAAGGTGCCCGAAATGACCAGTTGACCACCGTAGAGAATTGGGGATGACCTCCCGTTACTCCCCAAGTGGTCACTAACCCTTCCCACCCTCAAAAAACATCTTTAAAAATATGTGGTGCCAGCCTCAGATGTCATACTCAGGTCCATCACAGTAGTATGCAGGTCCCTGGAACAGTTTTAGTGGGTACTGCAGTGCACTTCAGACAGGCGGACCCAGGCCCATACCCCCCCACCTGTTACATTTGTGGAGGAAACAGTGAGCTCTCCAAAACCCACCACAAACCTACTGTACCCATATATACGTGCCCCCCTTCACCCGTAAGGGCTATGGTAGTGATGTACAGTTGTGGGTAGTGGGTGTTTGGGGGCTCAGCACACAACGTAAGGGAGTATGTTCCTGGGAGCATTTTATGAAGTCCACTACAGTGCCTCCTAGTGTGCCCAGGTGTCTTGGCATGTCAGGGGGACCAGGGTTCTACAAATGCTGACTCCTCCCATGCCCAAATGGCTTGCATTAGGACATTTTTGAAATGGACGTCTTTGGTTTCGAAAATTGCTGAAAGTCAGAAATGTCCATGTCTAGGATATCCAAATTTAAGGATATGGACGTCCTTGATGGCATTTTCAAAACGAAAGATGGACATCCATCTTGTTTGGAAAATACGGGTTTCCCCGCCCCTGTATTTTGCTGTTTTGCAAGGACGTCCAAATCGGATCTTGGGCGTTCCTTTCGAAAATGCCCCTCTTATTGTTCAGCCTTGGCTTGAAAGCTCCTTTCCTCCCATGTATTGGTAAAGGTCAAAGGCCAATAAATTTCTATTGGTTAAGGTAGTAGAAATGGGAATCTAAGCCAGCAACCCTTCTGCCAGATTGCCAGCCACTCCACAAAAATATTGTAAATTCAGTTTGAAATAGAAGGGAAGAACACAGCTGGGCCTTCAAGATTGAGATAAATGGAGTCCTTTTATTCTGAGAGAGACACAACATGGGCTGTGTTTTGGCATAGAAACGCCTTCCTCGGGTCCAAGGTCACAATGTTCTTAGAAGTAAAAAAAAAAAGAGCCCTAGCGGTAATAGTGTATCTCCCAAGGAGAAAATAATGCAAATATCCACATTATTGTGAAGAACACCATAGGTTAGACGCTTGGCAGTTTTTTCTAACCAATGGCGTTCTTTACAATAACGTGGTTATTTACATTATTTTCTCCTTGGGAGATACACTATTACCAATAGGGCTCTTTATTTGTACTGTATCTCTAAGAACATTGTGACCTTGGACCCATGAGGCAGGTGTTTCTACGCCGAAACATGGCCCTGGTCAGGTCTCTCTCAGAATAAAAGGACTCCAGTTATCTTGATCTTGAAGGCCCAGCTGTGCACCTTCCTTTTATTGCTTGTGTTTGTGTACTGTTTAATGCTCTCTTTTGTTGCTTTAAATTCAGTTTGAAAACAATGTGACAGGAATTATGTAGAAAACAAAATGCCGCACACAAGTTCATAGTTATGGATGTTACAACTGTCTCTATGTTTCAGCCATGTAGAGCCCAAATTCTAAAACTAATTTTTGCAAGAGATGAAATGGAGTTTTGGCACCATGTGTTTCAAGCTAACTGAGATCTGAATGGAAGAAGAAAACAGCTGTTTCATAGGTGGCAGTGCTGCACTAGGATTGCCATCTTTTCCACAGAACAAGTGAGCAGGAGGTCTGCAAAATCCAAACTGAAGGAAATGGTGAGCAGACCACAAAAAGACTGCAGAATTTCAAAATAATACAAAAACACCTTTATTATGCAACAAGATTGGAAGGTTTTGAACACAGAGTTCAACTTGGCCAAGTTTTGCTAATTTTATAAGAACGTAAGATCATAAGATTAGCCATACTGGGTCAGGAATAACATGTATAGAATGTTTGTACATTTGGGAAGCTTGCCAGGTGCCCTTGGCCTGGATTGGCCGCTGTCATGGACAAGATGCTGGGCTCGATGGACCCTTGGTCTTTTCCCAGTATGGCATTACTTATGTACTTAGAACAATTATCCATCTAGCCCAGTATCCTGTTTCCAACAGTGGCCAAGCCAGGTCACAAGTACCTTGCAGAAACCCAAATTGTGGCAACATTCCATGCTACAAATCCCAGGGGAAAGAAGTAGTATCCCCATGTCTGACTCAATAGCAGACTATGGACTTTTCCTCCAGGAACTTGTCCAAACCTTTTTTCAACCCAGATACGCTAACTGCTGTTACCACGTCCTCTGGCAGAGTTCCAGAGCTTAACTATTCATTGAGTGAAAAAATATTTCCTCCTATTTGTTTTAAAAGTATTTCCATGTAATTTCGAGTGTCCCCTAGTCTTTCTACTTTTGGAATGAGTAAAAAATTGATTTCCTTCTACTCGTTCTACACCACTCAGGAATTTGTAGACCTTAATCATATCTCCCCTCATCCATCTCTTTTCCAAGCTGAAGAGCCCAAACCTCTCTAGCCTTTCCGCATACGAGAAGACTTTCATCCCCTTTCATCAGTGGCGTACCAAGGGGGGGGGGTGGTGGGGGCAGTCCGCCCCGGGTGCACGCCGCTGGGGGGTGCCGCGGCGTGCACCTGCTCCTCCGAGTTCGCTAAACTTCATTTGTTCGCTGCAGCTCCCTCTGCCCCGGAACAGTTTAGTGAACTTGGAGGAGCAGGCGCGTGCCACGGCACCCCCCCAGTGGCGTGCACCCAGGGGGGGTGTCATCTAGCAGGGGGGGGGGGGGCGCATCGGCACTCCGCCCCGTGTGCCATCGAGTCCAGGAACGCCACTGCCTTTCCACACTCTTCTTTGAACCTTTTCTAAATCTGCTATATCTTTTTTGAGATACGGTGACCAGAACTGAACCCGATGCAACACTCAAGGTGCAGTCGCATCATGGAGCAATACAGATGCATTGTAATATTTTCGGTCTTATTCACCATCCTTTTCTTGAGTTCGATTCCCACTTCAGGCACAGGTAGCTCCTTGTGACTCTGGGCAAGTCACTTAACCCTTCATTGCCCCATGCAAGCCGCATTGAGCCTGCCATGAGTGGGAAAGCGCGGGGTACAAATATAACAAAACATCCTGTTTGCTTTTTTGGCTGCCGCCATGCACTGAACAGAAGATTTCAGCGTATTATCTACAAAAACACCTAGATCTTTTTCTTGGGTGCTGACCCCCAAGGTGGACCCTAGCATCAGGTAACTAGGATTCAAGATTATTCTTTCCAATGTGCATCACCTTACATTTGTTCACATTATATTTCATCTACTATTTGGATACCCAGTCTTCCAATTTCCTAAGGTCTTCCTCCAATATTTCACAGTCCACATGTGTTTTAAGAACTTTGAATAGTTTTGTGTCATCTGCAAATTTAATCACCTCACTCATTGTTCTGATTTCCATATTTATAAATATGTTAGTTAGCACCAGTACCGATCCCTACAGCACTCCACTGTTCACCCTCCTCCATTGAGAGAAATGACCATTTAAACCTACCCTATGTTCTCTGTCTAATAACCATTTCCAAATCCACACCAGAACACTGCCTCCTATCCCATGACTCTTTAATTTTCTCAGGAGTCTCTCATAAGGAGCTTTATGAAAAGCTTCCTGAAAATCTAGATACACTATCAGGCTCATTGTCAAAATAGATAGACGTTCAAAAAGTGACATAAGTCAGCATTTGGACGTTTATCTCACAGAAACATCCAAATGCTGACATGTCACTTTTTGGATGTCTTTCTGTAAAGTCCATCAGAAGGATGTCCAAATCTCAAGGGGTGCCAGGCGGGACTTGGGTGTTCCTAAGATATGGATGTCTTCCAGCAATAATGGAACAAAACAAAGACTAAAACTTAAGATGTTTTGAGCTAGACCTGTTTTTATAATTGAATAGCTGCAATGGGACTTGAACCCACTTCCCCAGGATCAAAGTCTGCTGCACTAACCACTAGGCTACTCCTCTACTCCACACAAGATGACCACTGTAGGGACTCAGGGATCACCTCTCCTTACTCCCCCAAATCACAAAACATTTTTCCAAACAGCACGTTCAAAAGGAAAAGATAGATTTTTTCTTTTGTAGAAAATGACCTTTCCTGTTCTGATTTTGGTCATTTTACAAACAACATCCAAATTCAGACTTAGATGTCATATCCAAAAATGCCCCTTGTGCATTTGACTTCCCCAGACTCATAAGGAGCAGCAGTGGGAATTGAACCCATGTTGCCAGGATCAAAGCCCACTGCACTAACTATTAAACCATTCCTTTGCTGTTTTGGATGTCTTGCATTGCAAGATGTCTTTTTGTTCGAAAATGGCCCAAAACAAAGGACGTCCATAGTATTTTCAAACACAAAAGATAGACGTCCATCTTTTTCGAAAATGACCTCCTTTCCTGTTCGGAATTTGGACGTCTTTGCAGTGGTGTGCTGATAAATTTTTAACAACAGGCTCTCTCCCCCCTCCACCTCGGCACCCCCCTCCACCTCTGCGCCCACCCGTCCACCACTGCACCCCCCACCCACCTCTGCGCCCCCCCCAAAAAAATTGCAGAGCTAGCTATACCCGGGGGGGGGGGGGGTGGTGTGGTGGCGTGGTGGCCAACACATTACTCTCTCCAGGAAAAAAAATTTAATGATCCCAGGTTCCAATCTAATTCATGTTTAATATGGGATAAAATGCCATAAGTAAATAAACATAAACTTTTAACGTTCAGCACCTGATTCTCAAAGTGGACATATTCCAAACACTATAATGAAAATAAAATTATTTTTTTTCTACCTTTGTTGTCTGGTGACTTTGTTTCTCTGATCATGCTGGTCCAGTATCTGATTCTGCTGCTCTCTATCTGTTCCCTTGACTCCGTTTCCAGGGCTTCCTTTCCATTTATTTCTTTTCTTTCCTCCTTTCTTCTTCATTTCTGGTCCTCCACAGTGGATCCACCTTCTGCCTATTTTCTCCATCTATGTGCAGTTTCTCTCCTCACTTCCTTTTCCCTCATCTAATCTCCTTCCTCTATCTTCCCTCCATGTCCAGCATTTCTTCTCTCTCCCTTCCCTCCCCTCCATCCATGTCCAGAATTTCTCTTGCTCTCCCCACCATCCATGTCCTGAAACTCTCCTTTCTTCCCTGCCCCTCTCTATCCATCCATACCCAGCAATTCTCTTCTCTCTCCTGCCCCCTCTGCCCATCCATGCCCAGCAATTCTCTCCGCTGCCTCCCTCTGCCCATCCATGCCCAGCAGTTCTCTCCCCTGCCTCCCTCTGCCCATCCATGCCCAGCAATTCTCTCCCCTGCCCCCCTCTGCCCATCCATGCCCAGCAGTTCTCCTCCCTCCCCTGCCCTCCCACTCCCATCCAGGTCTAGCGATGTCCTTCACCAATCGCCCCCACCCTCCCCAGCAATTCTCCTCCCTCCCGCTCCCATCCATGTGTAGCGATGTCCTTCGCCCCCCCATCCTCCCCTGCCGCTCCCATCCATCAGTTTCAATTACCTGCCTCGAAGTGCCGCATTATTTAAGGCCTGCCTGCTGCCCGTCTCCAGCTGCCTTCCCTGCTTGCTTCTCAGGAGTTCGGTTCGCGCCCTTAGTCCCGCCACGGGAAAAGGAAATGACGTCACAATGACGTCAGAAGGCGGGACTAAGGGCGCGAACCGAATGCCTGAGAAGCAAGCAGGGAAGGCAGCTGGAGATGGGCAGCAGGGCTTTAAATAAGGCGGCGCTTCGAGGCAGGTAATTGAAACTGACGGATGGGAGCGGCAGGGGAGGATGGGGGGCGAAGGACAACACTAGACATGGATGGGAGCGGGAGGGGAGGTAAGCATGGCGCCCTCCTGCCATGATTACCTCGTGCAATGGAGCCGGCTCGCCCCGTACAACAACCGGCTCGCAAGAGCTGTCAAAATTTAACAAGCGACTCTTGCAAGCCGGTGCGAGCCGGCTCCAGCACACCACTGCGTCTTTGTAAAACGTCCACATTTTTTTTTTTTAATTTAATCATTTCACATTACAATCACAAGAAATAACACTTGATCAGGAATAGTATCTATATTACATTAAAGACTAATAAGAAAAATAATACAAATCTCATAAAGATACTCAAGTCCACGTAAAAATGGATTCCAAGATACAAAATGAGGAGATATCAACATTTTTTTTTTAGGAAGTTATACCTA
The DNA here is from genome assembly GCF_901765095.1 of Microcaecilia unicolor. Classification (NCBI taxonomy): domain Eukaryota; kingdom Metazoa; phylum Chordata; class Amphibia; order Gymnophiona; family Siphonopidae; genus Microcaecilia; species Microcaecilia unicolor. The sequence continues at coordinate 599,732,969 of NC_044032.1, forward strand.
AACTAAGGACAGACTATAATTTATATTTGAGCAATTTCAACCCGTCTAGAGGCAACAAACGATGTTAATTATGAGGGTTCAAAGAATACATATTTAAGTGAATTGTATCGAATGATACATTTACTAGGATATCTAAGATAGAATACACCCCCCATCTGAAGAACAGCCGGCTTCAACAACAAAAATTGTTTCCGCCTTTTCTGTGTCTCTCTTGAGACATCGGGAAATAAATTGATTTTCAATCCCCAAAACAATTTGTCCTTGTTCTTAAAAAACAATTTGAAGAGCCACTGTTTATCAGGAAAAAGAGCCACAGTGGCTACTAAAGTTGCCGCTGTGGCGTGCTCTGTCTCTGAGGTCTCCAGTAAGGCAGAAACACCTAAGTCAGGTTGTACTTCCTTTTGCGGTATATAATATACTTGAGCAAATGGTGGCATTGTTGATTCAGGAACTTCCAAAATTTCAATCAAATATCTTTTCAACATAACATTTGGGGGAACCATTTTGAGTTTTGGAAAATTCAGGATTCTTATATTACAACTTCTTGTATAATTCTCCAGCATTTCAGATTTTCTCTTCATTACTGTTAAATCCTTGACCATTTCCGTTTGTACAGTATTTAATTTTATTACCTCATTTTCAATTTTTTCTACTCGAATTGTCAAGGATTTTATATCTTCTTCCGCTTTAACTGATTTTTTCTCCACTTCTATCAGCTTTTTTACCATTTGCTCATTTTGAGTTGTAGAAAACTGAATAAAGTTTGAAATGAGGTCCCAAAGGGACTCCAGTGTTACCTCTGCCGGTTTCTTGATGGTGGGTGCTACAAACTTTAATTCTTTGAGCTCCTCTGTCTTTCCTCCTTCCACAGCTCCTTCTGCAAGACTCAGCTGTTTCCCCGTCTCTGGTTGTTCCTGTGCTTCGTTCGACGTCGTGCCCTCTTCGCTACGTGGTGGAGGCCCCATTGAGTCTAGAGAAGGGGAACTGGTCATCTGTGGCTGTGGCGGGGGTGCTCACGTGTCGGGGCTCAGCGTGATGTCAAAGCCAAAGGCCGCCGATAACTCCTCTGCAGCGCTGGCGGTAACAACGGGTCCGCTCCCGACCGAATCTGTCTGTCCCCGAGGCCTCACGAAACGGTTCATCGGGCCGCTAGGTAAGGAGGGAGAGGCAAGGGAAGCATGAACTGACACTCTTCCTCATCGTTTAGGCATAGCAATGAGGAGAGCGAGGTCTCGTAGCGTCTAGGTACTAACATGCGCCATCTTGGAATCCCAAACGTCCAAATTCTGATTTAGACGTTTCTTTCGAAAATGCCCCTCCACATCAACTGGCTCACCTTTATCCACATGTTTATTTCCCCCCCCCCCCCCCCCCCCGAAGTACAGAGTGTCTCTGTAACCCCAGAGCACTAATGCAAGGATACATGGCACATAGTCTGCTGCAGTCCTTCAGATGTCAGCAGTCCCTCAGATGTCCGTCTGGCCCAACGCAGATCTTGCCCCTCGGATGTGATGTTGATACTGCAGCCTCTCTCTTTGATATGAGCTCCCTTTTTATAGAGAAATCAGAAGCTTATCTGTGCTTTTGACTTGCTTTCTTCCTTGGAGTAACATAAACAAATACATGTTGACTAGCCACAGTATATCCAAGAGTCCCATGACGTCAATTCTGATAGCAGCCTGATGGCATTGACATCAATTCTGATAACAGCTTGATTGTCCTGGAACATTGTGACCTTATCACAGCTCCCAAGTATAGTAAACAAGTGATGCTTCTGTTAGACTTGATGTCTTCGCATTGTTCTAGAGGTTTTATAGATGAAACATCTGAGTTTGCATATTATAACCAGGTTGTAAATGCTGGACTATGCCATGTATGTATAAGACCTTATATGTGGCCATATATGGAACTTGCAGGTCTGGACATAGTGCTCATAGTGCTTGCTTTGCTCCTACAACTCACACTTTAAATGTTCTTTTACTTTATGTCTTACATATTTTACAACATAGCCTAGCTTCTATCTACAGGATCTGGTCTCGCTCATCAGGTGAATATTTTATTTTCCTCACTCTCTCTCTCTCTCTATATATATATATACTGTATATCTACTATAATAAAACTCACCCTCAACGTTCTGAAGACAACGTTCTGAAGTCACTCAGTCACTCCCTGAAGGGTTCATAGATTCATGGTGGTGAAGCCACAACACTGACCATGTCGCTCAGCCCCGCCCTCGCATGACGGACCAATCAGAAAAAACACACTCAATGTTCTGAAACACAAAGGACCATCACAAAACTGTTCCCAGGCAACGCTAGGCAACGTAAGACGGACCTATCAGAGGAAACTATGTGGCAATAAGGGAGGAGCATTCACCAGCAGAATGGCTCATTATCTGTGCAGCACGGAGAGCACAGAACCACCGCTTGAACGAGAGAAGAATATTCCTGTTGTGGGTATGTGCAAAAATAGACCGGAAGGGGGGGGGGGGGAGAAATTTTTAAATGCCTAATGCCGGTACTGAAGAGTGCCGGAGGGCCTATAGCACAGACTATATATGGGTTCGCTAGACGTGGAGTCGGTGGAGCCGGAGAACAGTGTGCCCCTCACCATCTGGGACGTGGGCGAACAGGACAAGCTGTGGCCCAGCTGGAAGGATTACCCGCGACCCAGCCAGCAGCAAATTTCCCTACTCCTTCCCTGCCTAGGAATCGCTGGAGACTGGCTACGAAACTAACGAAACAACCGCACAATGACACACCACCTCCATCATTCAAAAGGCATCCACTCTTTCTACAACAGAAATGCAAACTAATAATACAAAACAAACAAAGAATACCCGGTTTCTCACGCGGCTGCAGGTAACTCCCTACCCCCTTCCTCTTCCACTTTTGCTGAAGCGGCCAAGGACGTGCCCAACCATCCCCAGCCTCAGGCAAGCCATCTCCCACCTCGGGGATTCCCCAAGCACCCGGAAAAAGATGGCGCTGCTTCCCTCAGCGCATAAATGTTCCAGCATTCCCCTGCAGCAGGCCTGAAATGGACAGAACATACCGGATCACCCCCCGACGGCCCGAGACCGTGCTCCTCTCCCTTCCGCCAACTTAAAACAACCATCCGTGTCCTCAGGCAAGCCGTCTCCCACCTCCAGGATGGCCAGAACCACAGCCCAACGGAAAAAGACGGCGCTGCTTCCCACAGCACATTTCACTTCCAGCGTTCCCCTACAGCAGCCCTGAAACGGCCAAAAAATACCGACAGACCAAGAATGTGCTCCTCTACCTTCTGCCCATCTAAAACAACACTGCTGCCTCAGCACAACACACAAAAAAAAAAAAAAACCCGGAAAAAACAATCCACCACTCAGCAAAGGCTGACCCCCCTACAACCACATTTACATTTCACCAACAGAAAGACCCCCCCTCCACAAACCTCCTTGACAGACAAAACCACACACACACACAATACAACAGAAACACACCCTCAAAGCCACACACCAATCCATCCCACTTTGCCAGCACAGCACATCCCCCAACCCCCACCCAAAAAAAAAAAAAAAGACACACATCAACAACCTGCACACACACCCCACCCTCATACACTCACACACACACACACACACACGAAAACTCTGTGACACATGCACACACACAAAAAAAAGCCACATGCTAGCACCCGTTTCATTGGTTTCGGAAACGGGCCTTTTTTACTAGTATATTTATATTTCTTACTTTGTGCACGTTTTTCTAATTACTCAGTCACTTAGCTCTTTTATTTTTCTCCTTTTCCTAGGACTGTCTTGAACAGTGGGCACCTTGTGACAATGGTTCTTCAGTGAAGACTTTCCACAGGTAAGCATGGACACCTTCTTTCATCCCCTATATTCTGAGCTTTAAAATTCAGAAAGAGGTCCTAGGCCCTATCTAGGCATGAGCAGATGACACTCCCCTCTTGAATGTAGGTTTATTTTTCTGGTCTAGCTTCTCAGAAAACACAATAAATAATTAGGTGTCTCCTATCTAAACCCACCCAAGCATTAAATTTTCTCACATGTTTCCAGTCAAACAGAAGAACATTCATTCCAGTATTCTCAATGCACAGTAAGCACTGAGAGCAAGGTCCCTTCAAAGTAAGTCACTATCTGGGAAACTGACTTGGACTTAACCACACTAAATACATTGTCCAGCACTTTTATAGGTGCACTGATAACTTTATCACATAGTTTTCCTAAATAAAATTTAATAGAGTTGACTCTGGCTCTTTACTCACAGCCATTAGAACAAATACCTTAGAGGGAGAATTAACCTCAGTGCAGGCAATTCATTAAACATTCTGCACAATGCAGTTTTTTGGTTTTCCCATCACAGTCTCAAGTCTTGAGCTTTAGCTCCATTAAGACCTTTTGGTTTCTTCTACAGTTTCAGTCCTCTCATCACACTCATGCTCCCCTGTCAAGTTTCCACAGATCACACCTCCTTGAGAGCCGATCAAATTCTGTGGGGCTCCCAGAACTAAACGCCTTCATACTCTCACACACACACTATCATAACTCCCAGCATGTTACACACATATTTCAATAAAAATCCATAAGCAGGCAGAGACGGCACCACTAAAATCTGCCTATTTCTAACTTACTCACCCAATTCCATGGCAGCATGAGAGATCTGCAGCTGCGAGCCAATGACAGGCTTCAAACCTGTGCCCATTGACCCACTTAAAAGTTACTTAAAACTTTAAATAAAGCAAAATTCTCTTCCAAGCGACTCCCTTACCTTGCAGGGTTTCCCACATGATTTCCGTACACTCTCCATTGCATGGGTTTGCCAACAGGAGTGCTTCCTGCCTAATAGGACCAAACTCCTGCCTGGGCCATGAACCTCCAGCTGTCCTTCACAGTAGGCCAGGGAGAGCCTATTTTGGCTCTCCCTACCCTGCTCCAATAACTGCACTCTCCCCGGGGCCAAATTGGGCCCAAAACAACTGAAAAATAAAACTTCCCGGCCCTGCACAAAATGGCATCTGTGAGTGCGCGCACCATCATTGTGTGCATGCACATGCACGCTGTCTGCGGAAAGAGTCCTGGACCTTGCACCTGTCACTACCAGCTCCCTTCTGTGCCTACTCTACCTGGAGTGCCTCTCTATATTGTCGGAAGCACTTCCAGGATTGCGACAGCAGGGACTCCGCCCTCCTTCCACAGCAACACTCTGGGCCAGCCTGACCAGCGGCACAGTGAGGCTCCAATGCCTCCAAGAAGCCACCAATAACACCTGTAACCCAGCTGGGAGCCTTTTCCCCCCCCCCCCCCCCCAGCAACAGGGCTGCACCCCCCTCCTGATGCCAACCAGCTCAGGTGAGCCTGAAATGTGTTTTGAAAACACATTTTGAAATACCCCTTTCCATTATAAAAGGGGAGGTTATTTTCTCCAGAATCTGTTGATCAGGACTCCCGACGCTGGATCTTGGCATGGTCCTCAGTAGCTAGTGTCATGTAGATTCATTTAGTTTAGCTACATTTCTGACCTTTCCATGGTTGCCATGGTTTTTTATGATCCTAGATAGGAATTTCATGGTAGCCATGGTAACACCACAAACTACATAGTCTTTTTATAACTATTTGAAAGTTAGATGAAACAATTTTAGTTTAGGTATCTAGATTAGATCTGGATATGAAATGGTAAATGAGTAGTATGCCATCTTTACTTTTGATTGCTAGACAGCGCAGACTGGTTTCAGCTTGGGCAAACTTGTCCAGGAAAAGTGTAGTTAGGAATAATTTACCCTTTGAAAATTGCTCAGGAAATGAACACCTAGTGCCACACCAAGGGCTGTGTGAGTGATGCAGCTGTACAGGGTGCAAACATGGAGAGGAACAAAACATGTTCCTGGACCACTATCTCTCTTATTGGCAGTGATGAAGTGGGCAGAATGAGGGTGTGTGTGTGTGAAATAGTCACATCGGGCGCCACTACAGCTCTACAGATCAGCACGATCAGAGAAAGCATCCACAGTTTACTTTGTAAGATATAACGTGTTGTTTTGATAAGTGCCAAACTATGCGTATTATTGCCTACCCTGACGTAAGCCCACTCTGATTCTGCCTTCTATTCCCATCAGCAAAAATTACATGTATTGTTGATCCCTGCACAGTGTTGTACTCAGACCAAGGATGGACATATTTCAGAAAGCCTATTTACCTATAAAGTTGAGTTAATGGCATGAATAGAGCATGGTGTACTAAACTGCAACAACAAAACAAGTGGAAGCTATCCAGAAGGACCAGACTGAAGCCACAAATGTTGGAAACCAGAATAATTTATTACGACCCAACACGGTCCGTGTTTCGGCCGAAAAGGCCTTCTTCAGGGGTCTAAAACAAAAATATAACATATATAATAAAAACATAAAGACACATATCATATATAATAGTGGCTTTAAAAGTATACGTTTAAAGTGCATATATGTAATCGCAACCCATTTATATAATGAGTGTGTGTAACCCATATATATAATGAACCAAAGATGTATAAAATTTAAAATAACAAATAAAGTATACAGATAAAATATATTTGAATAAAATATACATGATAAATGCAGAAAGGCTAATAGAAACAGTAGTCTTATAATGGCCATGCATATTATACATACAAAACGGTAAAATATGTGAAATTTAAGAATGCAATAAATTACTAAAAATCTATGTAGAGATACAAACAACAAGATTACGAACGAGTGTAAGAATACAAACGAGTGTAAAAATAAGTGTAAACATAAGTATAAAGATAATAATTATTATTGATTATAGAGACACCAACTCTTACATAAGTGTTATTCAATATTTGTCATACCTTCAGACTGGCTTATACTGGTATTCCTCCAAAAAAGGTCTCTCAAAAACAGTGAGATGATCTGGACAGAAAAAATGCAAAGATATGAGTCAAAAAATTTTGCAAAGATATGAATCAAAAAATAGTAAATATGGGAAAATACTGAACAGGTGACAGACTATATAGTGTACAGATGTACTAAACTGCAAAACAGTTCATGGTTTACTGGCCATTTTGTGAAATTTAGCTATGGGATGCAAATGAGCTCCTGGCTAATTTAAATCTTGTAGCCAAATTTTACAAGAAAATTTATTAAAAAAAACCCATAAAATAAGAGAGAGCAACAAAATGAAAACCTCAGCTTATGTTTATTAGGATTCTTAGTATACCGCCTTTCTGTATATACAATCAGTGTGGATTACAGGCTAGTATTAAGGTAGAAAAGAAATAGAATCAGTTAATAGATTTCAATCACACAGCTGGAGTCAGTATTGTTTCACAGGATTTCAAGGAGTACTGAACCCCCTTTCTAAACTGATCATTGAAAAATGAAAAGCAGGGGGCACTCGTGAGCAGCAGACAAGATAGCAGCATAGAACATTTGCTCTGTTCAACCTGCTAGGATTTTATTTATCATAAAATCAGATCAGAAGATTTATCCTCACTCTGTCTGCAGTCAAATATTTGTTTCAAAACATGGCTTCATCAAAACATTCAAAAACTGACTCCATCGGACAATGACAACAATGTATAGAGAGGGGCATTTTCGATATGACATTCAAATGGTGACATAAACATTTCTTGGAAAACATTGAAAAACCAAGACCCCCAATATTCAGACTGCTGGAGATAGCTGGGCTGTCTCCCGTGATTGGCGCTAAACCCGGATATTCAATACTGGTTTATTTCCAGTGACCGGCATTGAATATCCGGTTTAACTTTGGCCGGTCCAATTTTAACTTTGGTCAGTCCAATTTTAACTGTGCACACTGATATTCAGCACTGGCCGCTTAAAGTCAGAATGGCCAAAGTTATTGCACCTATTGTGGCGACCACATATGGCCTCCAAACTTGAGCTGTCTGGTTTTGAAAATCGGTGGATAGCCGGTTATATTGCCTGATATAACCGGCTACCTTTAAGCTGCTAACCAGCGATATTCAGTGCCGGAATCCAGCACTGAATATCATCGGATATCCATTTAAGTGCCATTTTAGCAGCCATTTGCTTTTAAATATCGGGCAGCAAACATCCATATTGCAAGAAAAAAATAAATATTTTCTGATATTCGAAAATACACTCCCAAAAATGTTTTGAAAGAAGATGTACTGAAAACTTCCTAGATGTCCGGAGATAAACATTTCTGCCAATTGAAAATACACTGTTCAAAATGTGCCACAGCGGTACTGGTCCCCATGTTGAAAAAACGTCCATGCCAACAGCAGGATGTTCCCTCCATGTCAGTGGCGTAGCTATGTGGGGCCTGAGGGGGCTTGGGCCCCCGTAGATTTGGCCCTGGCCCCTGCCGACGATCCCCTTGAACCCTCCCACCACCAACCCCCACCCCGCCGCTGCATCAGATACCTTGTTTGCTGGCAGGGGTCCCCGAACCCTGCCAGCCGAAGAGAGTCTTCTTCAGCACCGGAATCGTTCAACGAACTTCCTGGTGCGATCAGCTGTTTTGACGTAAGGTGTCAAAACAGCTGATCGCACCAGTTGAACAAAGGCGCTACTCCAGCGCTGAAGAAGACTCTCTTTGGCTGGCGGGGTTCGGGGACTCCTGCCAGCAAACAAGGTATCTGATGCGGCGAAGGCGGGGGAGGGTTGGTGGCGGGAAGGGGGATCAAGGGGGTTGTCAGCAGGCCGGCAGGGGGGGGTCCAATGTGGCGGCGGCTCGGGGGGGGCGGCGTCTAAACAGTACCCCCCCACCTCAGGCTCTGGCCTCCCCCTCCCGGCAAGGTCTGGCTACGCCCCTGCTCCATGTACATAATGTGCATATGTATTTCTGCATGTGGAAAAACATTTCTCAGAGTGCCAGCTATGTCTCTGAGAAGGGAACCAAATTTCTCTGTGGAGGAATCAGAGCTACTGGTCCTCACAGGAGACAAATAATGAAACACCACCACCACCACCTGCCCCCATGTCTCCATGAGAGCATGGAGATCTATATGGAGCAATCTAGAAAGGTGAGTGTGAAGCATTACCCTCCAGGATTTGATTGCTTAATATACCACTTAGTACGAATTGAGTTTTAAAGTGATTTACAGTAAAACATCTTTAGTTCTTAAGATGTTGGTGATTTTGATAGTTACAAGCTGAGGTTAATGGAGTACCTGCCTTTGTGTGAACATTAGAGGAACAAGTACTATCAGTTTAAAATACAATCTGCTTTGTGTAGACCTAAGGAACTATTTAGTACAGTGAAGCACTAGTGCAAGGACATGCAAGTGCTATTGCAGGTGAGGGTCCAGTTCCAGTAGCATTTGTTGATTTTTTTTTTTTTTTTTATTGAAAAAGATGGAAAGGTTAGATTTGTTATTGGACCCTAGTACAATCATAGGCTTGAATTGTGGTGATATTGGTTTTTGAGGTTTGGACCAAATTTGAGTTTGGTTACAGAATTGGAGGTGGCTAGTACTGTAGCTTCTCAGACACCCACAAAATCTTTGGTGAATCCCTGTTCAGCAGTGGTTACAAGGGGCTTGTCTTCATCAGTTTTTCCAAGTTTGTCCTTGATTGTGAATAAATCTTTATCTTTGGGGAAGGTTCCCGAGAAGTGTAAGGCATCTACGGTGAAACCTCTCTTAAAAGGGGAATCAATGGATGGTTTGAATTAGGTAATTATAGTCCAATTTCAGTTGTTACTGCAGTATTGAAAGTAATTGTAAAAGTGGTCCTCCATCAATTGGGTGGGTTTGTGGATATAGTGAAGTGCTTGGATGATCATCAATATGGTTTTAGGACAAGACATAGTGTTGAGACCTTATTATTGTCTTCTCTAGAAATGATGAGGCAGGGGAATATATACATACATAACATACATAGTAGATGACGGCAGAAAAAGACCTGCACGGTCCATCCAGTCTGCCCAACAAGACAACTCATGTGTGCTACTTTTTGTGTATACCCTACTTTGATTTGTACCTATGCTCTTCAGGGCACAGACCGTATAAGTCTGCCCAGCACTATCCCCGCCTCCCAACCACCAGCCCCGCCTCCCAACCACCGGCTCTGGCACAAACCGTATAAGTCTGCCCAGCACTATCCCTGCCTCCCAACCTCCAGTCCCGCCTCCCACCACTGGCTCTGGCACAGACCGTATAAGTCTGCCCCGCACTATCCCTGCCTCCCAACCTCCAGCCCCGCCTCCCACTACCAGCTCTGCTATCCAATCTCGGTTAAGCTCCTGAGGATTCATTCCTTCTGAAAAGGATTCCTTTATGTTTATCCCACGCATGTTTGAATGATGAGGGTCTGACGTTTTGTTTCTTTGGATGTGTCCTCTGCATTTGACACAGTAGATACTGATTTATTATTGTCCAAATTGAAGGGGATTGGAGTTGGTGGAGTTGTGTGGGATTGGTTTTCTTCTTTTTTAAAGGGACATCAGATGCAGATTCTTAGTAGGGGGGAGGTTTCCTCCATGTTACCAGCATCTAAGGAGGTACCGCAGGGCTGCTTTTTCTGTCCTGCTCTTTAACATCTATATGGCCTTTTTAGGAGCAGTTTTTAGGGAAAAGCAGATTGAATATAGGATTTATACTGATGACATCCAATTTTATTTTCCAGTGAAGGGAGGTTTGGGCGGTCTGATTGCACAATTGAAAGACTGCTGTTAAAAGATGGATGTGTTCAAATAGACTGGTTTTGAATTTTAGTAAAACTGAAGTGATGTTTATTGGGAACGATGAGGAGCTGTTACACTGTAGATCAGTGAGGTTGGGTGGATCTGAATTGCCAGTGAAGGACAGAATGCTTGTGTTGGGTGTGATTTTGGATCCTTTATTGGCCATGCAGGTTCAAATAATAAATGTGGTTAGATCTGTTTTTTTCCAGCTTTATTTACTGTCTAGATTGAAACTGGTGTTATTGAAATGTGCTGCGACATCAGACTCCGAACTGGATTCAACGAATCAGCACTGCAGCGTTACTTCCTTGCAGCATGGCCACGGAGGAAGACAAAATATGAAGACTGCGGGTCGGACCTCAGCTGGTGGGGGTTGGGGCCCCCCGCCAGCAAAAGTAAGCAGCGGGGGAGGGTTGACGGCGGGGAGGGGGGTGGAGAGAGGCGGCGGCGGCGGGGGGGGGGGGGGAGGGAGGCAAAAATGTGCCCCCCCTCTCTGGCTCTGGCCCCCCCTACCGCCGGATTCCAGATACGCCCCTGGTTGTATCTGGGGTTGTCTAAGATGCAGGCATTGCAGATGATGCAGAATGCTTTGGCTCGACTGTTAGCAGGTACATCTTGGTTTGAAGATGTATTTCCGATCCTTCGTTCATTGCACTGCCTGCCAATATACTCTCGAGTGCAGTACAAAGTGGCACGTTTGATTCATCAGTTATTATACTCAGATTGTGTTCCATGGTATCTTAAGGATATGATTCAGGTGTATCAGCCGTTGAGATCATTGTGGTCAGAAAATTTTAAATTGATAGCGAATGCTAAATTGCATTTAGTATGGTATGCTGGCACCCAGAATACCACCTTTTTGATAGCAGGCTTGCAAATTTGGAATAATTTGCCTAGTAACCTGAGGTTATGTAGCATCAGGGCTCAATTTTGTACATTTTTGAAGATATATTTGTTTGAACACACATGAAGTTGATACTTTTGGCTGTTTTAGGAGAGACAAATTTGGAACTATTTGAATATTTTGTTTGCTTCATTGTGTGTATATTGATTTGTAATCCACCTAGTTGTAGGCAGAATAGAAATTTATAAATAAATAAATAATAAAACAAATACAATGTTTACATTTTTTTTGCATACAAAGGTCTGTGTCTCTACTCTGTAAAAAATGTGTTGATTTCCTGATATGCAAGACTGGCAAGTGCAGTGGTGCCAATACTACTAGGCAAGCCCTGGGAAATGGAGATTGCAGAAACGAGAGAGGAGGGAAGGGTGACAGACAGGAAAAGAAGTGTCCAAAGGGACCTCAGAAGTCTCCCCTCCCAGTTTCCTCTCCTGGGTCATGGCTGTAGGGCAGATGGGAGTGGGGTCTTTCCTCATACTTGGCATCAGGCCTCTGCTACCCCATACCTACTTCCACAGGCACCCCAGCCACTCAGGTGTTCAGGAGATGCACAAGGAATATTGCACAGAGAGATCTAAAGGCACTGGGTCTGGTGCCTTTAGATCTCTGTATGATTCTTTATGGGTACTCTGAATACCTGAGTGCCCAGGGTATGGAATCCCTATAGCCAGGAGAAAGACCCCACTTCCAGCTGAACAACAGCTAGAGTCCTCTGGTTGGGGGGAGGAGGGGAGGGTGTCCAGCAACAACGAGCAATGCAACAAACCCATTCTTTTGGTGAACAGGCCTAGACATGATCAGACAGTTCATTACAGATATACAACATTGTAGGTCCCAAAAAAAGGCCTGACTCGTGTCCTACATCAGGTGTCATATCCATAGACGTCTGTGCCATGGGGGCTCACAATCTGTGCATATGCTAGACCAATGCTGCCTAAATGTATCTGGTCTGTTGCACAGGTAGACTAAGTGCTGCAGAATGTTTTGTTAAATAATCATGTGAACATCATGACCATGCAGGGCACATTCTATCCCTCTAGCCAGGTCCCAACAACCTTCCTCATCATAGGTGTCTCCTGTCAAATACGATAGCCAGACAGCATTGGAATGGGCACCTTAGGGGTGACAGCAACTCCTGCTGCAGGGCAGATCCTGCTAGGTGAAAGCATTTCTCTGTCCAACAGCAAGAGGCAAGTGCCAATTAGCGTGGGCCTTTTGGCAACTGGCCCCTTTTTTTTTTTTTTTTTTTTGGCTGCTTTCAAAAATATCCTCTCTATCACATAACAGTACTTGGGAAATATCCCTGAACTTTTATATTTCCCACCTTAGTACAACAGCCAGCCTTGACCCTGTGACCCTCTGCATCAGAGGCACCAGTTATCCCAGGGGAGATAATCTGGCTTGGGGATATTTACTTGTCAGCCCCAAGGCCCTTCTTTTACCCCACCCTGTAAGGTAGCCACTGTGTGTGTCCTACCCCCTATTTTCTAGACCAAACTACACATTGTTCCCCTTCCTAGGCCACCCACATATTGTAGCCAGCAGAACAGCAGATTTTCGTCAAGGTGTGTTGTCTCACACTAATCACATGGTAGGTACAAAACCATAATGGGTGTCAGTGCCAAGACTAGAATGTGCTCTCTGCCCTGCAGCCTACCTCTCCCACACCAATTCTGGCTGCGGACTTTATCACAGATGCATTCAGATGTATCCTTATATATCTACATATCAATGTATATACATTATTGTAATTATAAATAGAGTGATAGGTCAAAAGACAATTAGAGCAAAGGAAAAGAACTGGAAAATCTGTTGTCTAGCACAAGGCATAGGTCTGGAATGAACCAGCCAGTAATCTCTGCCCATGCACAGACAGGCGTTTGCTCTGTGTCTGCAAACCATGAGGCGGGGCAATAGTGCAGCAGAGGGAGCCCATAGAGGGAGAGTCCCATCATAGGCAGCAGGTGGGGATCAGAGATGGCAGGCCCCAAATTACCCCAGTACAGGGACAGTGGAGGCACAGGAGAGCTGCCTGCAAGTGCTGCAGGAGATGCAGTGGGTCTCCTCGGAGGACTGGCACAGGGCAAACTAAATTCTGTTGGTCCAATATTCAAAGGCAATAACAGCAGCTATTATTCAGATAATTTCTCTAGATACCACTATCTGTTGATTTTCAATGACATTGCAGACCTCCTTCGCACTACTTGGTTAGTTATACATAGCTATCCAGATAATATCTGTATTCAGTTCACTATCCAAATAGCTATCTGGATAAATTTAGAAAAGGTGAAAGGTTGTCCCAAATTTATATGAATAGTTAGGGTGCTGACTGCTCTGTACTGATTATATTTAATCATTGTGGCTGTTAAATGCCAACCTTGTGTCAACTAGATTAATAACTAGAGATATAGCCAGGATATCTGCTTTCCTGCAATCTCAATAATGAAATTTAATTTCTCTTGCTGCAGATATGGCAAACTTAATAGAACCGCCAAGAACAGAATAGAAGGTTGATGTGCCACAACAATCATCAATAATGTCACTTTCCTGTTGAGTAATTAATTTGGGAACAGCCTACTGTAGCTATGATTCTCTCGATGCATGGGAGGGAAAGCTGAGCTATTTGCAGTTTTGGATATAAGTAGGCTGTATCTCTAAAATATTGAAATGTAGTTAAAGTTTCTATATTTCCCTACATAAAATTATTGCCTGACAGTAGTTAGTGAGTGTATTGCTAACTAAGGGCTTTCTACAAAGGCGTGCTAGCATTTTTGGCGTGTGCTAAATGCTAGAGACTCCATCAGGTTTATTTTTGAAAAAGAAGGATGCCCATCTTTTAACACAAATCGCAAGATGGCCGTCCTCATAGGGTCGCCCAAATCGGTATATGGAAAGCCGATTTTGGGTGTCCCCAACTGCTTTCCGTCGTGGGGATGACCAAAGTTCATGGGGGCGTGTTGGAGGCATAGTGAAGGTGGGACTTGGGCATGCCTAACACATGGGCATCCTCGACCCATAATGGAAAAAAAAAGGGCATCCCTGATGAACACTTGGACGACTTTACCTGATCCTTTTTTTCTTACGACCAAGCCACAAAAAGGTGCCCGAACTGACCAGATGACCACTGGAGGGAATCGGGGATGACCTCCCCTTACTCCTCCAGTGGTCACTAACCCCCTCCCACCCTCAAAAAAATTAAAAAAATATTTTTTGCCAGCCTCAAATATACCCAGCTCCATGACAGCAGTATGCAGGTCCCTGGAGCAGGTTTAGTGGGTACAGTGCACTTCAGGCAGGTGGACCAAGGCCCACCCCCCCCTACCTGTTACACTTGTGGTGGTAAATGTGAGCCCTTCAAAACCCACCAGAAACCCACTGTGCCCACATCTAGGTGTCCCCTTTCACCCATAAGGGCTATGGTAGTAGTATACAGTTGTAGGTAGTGGGTTTTGGGGGGCTGAGCACACAAAGTAAGGGAGCTATGTACCAGGGGCGTATCTGACCTGCGGCGGTAGGGGGGGCCAGGGCCAGAGTGAGGGGGCACATTATAGCCCCCCCCCCCCCCGCCGCCGCCGCCGCCGCCGCCATTGCCGATCCCCCTCCCCCCAGCCGCTGCCATTGCCAACCCTCCCCCTCCGTTGCTCGCCTACCTTCGCTGGCGGGGGACCCCAACCCCCGCCAGCCGAGGTCCGCGTCCTCCTGCCGCTGCCGCTGCCGGCTGCCTTTGGTCCTTTCATTTTTCCATTGAAGCTGGCGCCGCCGACGACGAAAAAGTTTCTTTTGAATCTGACGTCGCTGCACGTTGCACGTTGTACGTGCAGGACGTCAGACTCAGAAACAATTTCTGAGTCTGACGTCCTGCACGTACAACGTGCAGCGACGTCAGATTCAAAAGAAACTTTCGTCGGCGCCAGCTTCAATGGAAAAATGAAAGGACCAAAGGCAGCCGGCAGCGGCAGGAGGACGCGGACCTCGGCTGGCGGGGGTTGGGGTCCCCCGCCAGCGAAGGTAGGCGAGCAACGGAGGGGGAGGGTTGGCAGCGGTAGGGGGGGCCAGGGCGAAATCTGCGGGGGCCCAGGCCCCTGAGGCCCCACGCAGATACGCCCCTGCTATGTACCTGGAAGCTTTTTCTGAAGTCCACTGCAGTGCCCCCTAGGGTGCCCGGTTGGTGTCCTGGCATGTCAGGGGGACCAGTGCACTATGAATGCTGGCTCCTCCCTTGACCAAAGGGCTTGCATTTGGTCGTTTCTGAGATGGGCGTCCTTAGTTTCCATTATCGCTGAAAATCGACGACCTAAATGTCAAGATTTTGGCACCATATTATCAAATCGAAAAATGGACGCCCATCTTGTTTCGATAATACGGGTTTCCCCACCCCTTCGCCGGACGTCCTGCGAGGACGTCCTCAGGAAATCTTGGACGCCCCTTTCGATTATGCCCCTCCATATATTCTTATGGGTGTCTCTAGCGTTAGTGTTCACCAATCATTAGCATGCACTAAAATGCTACCGCACCTTTGTTAAAAAAAATACCCTAAATAAAGGAAATGCACAATTTCCTTATAAGCTTAATAACTTCAGCCATGGATTTAAGTACTGTTACTTTTCATTAAATCTTTCTAAGGATTATTCTGTCTCTGTGTTTCTCACTTACACAGACCAACAGACTGTCACTGCAAAGAAATGCACAAACACCCACTCGTACACAGCTGCATATGCAATCTACTCATGAAGAATGATTCTTCTTTGAAGGAAACATGTTACACAAATCAGAACTAACCTTTAATTGGCTAAAGTTTCAAAATTCTCCATGAACATTTAATAAACAGGTGACAATACAGATGTGTCTCAATGTTCCATCCAATCAAATCATTTTACTTTAAAGACAGCATTAGTTCATATCACTCTTATCTTGAAAATATAAAATTGTATGACTCCAATTCAAATTTAACAAGAATATTAGTTTAATTAACTCCATATGTTCCCCTTCCTTGAGATTTTATCTTGTGAGATTTGGGATGATTCATTTATTGGTTCCCCTAATTGTGTTTTGTTTTATTGTCCTCCTCGGAAATGGGTGGAATGTAGAAAACAAATAGTGCATAATGTTTATGTTTTGGGGATATAAATTGCATATTGATGATGGCTTAGACCCCAGAGTAAGGGATGTTCTTGAATTCTTAGATTTGTTTTGAATTCAGGATTTGTTTGGCCCAGATTACAGCAATCTCATGAGAAAGGTCATCAGCTAGATTTAACAGCATTCTCTAATTCTCACAATAATGATTGTGCATTGTTCTTTAACTCATTTGAGAAGGGTACCTTGATCAGACTATTTCTTAATAGATTTTACTATATCTTGGAAAAAAGAATAATGAAGAAGGATAGTGTTAGGTGTTCTAGACAGTCTAGAGGTAAATTATATCCGCTACAATTTTGGCAAAAGGTAGATGAATTGCTATCTCAGTCTCCTGAATCATCTGAGGGCATTATATCCAATTGGAATATTATTAGTTGTAATATTCTTGATAAAATTGCTCCATTCTCTTTCACGTCTAAGGTACCTAGAAAGTCAGAAAAATGATTTGATTGGGAACTACAACTCTTAAAGAGGGAATGTAGATGGAATGAGAGATACTGGAGGAAGGATCCTACAACTGAGAACAAAAGAAGCTGACGACTGATAGTTTTTGAATATATTAAAAAAAAATAACTGCTAAAATATTTGCTAAATTAGTGGAAGGGGATACATTTGATAAAAAAAATTATTTAGCCATTTAGATTATTTAACTAATACTGAGGATTTAACTAAACCTAGTGAACTGAAAGCACCAACAGCCACTGTTAGCTTTATATGTTAGAAACAAGGTTGAAAGTATAAGATTGCAGTTGCCCATGAAGTCTGATATAGTTAAATCTAAAGACACGTCCAGAAAAGCATTTCCAGTGGACAGGGTATAAACAGGTTTTGAGGAGATCACTGTCAAATGACACCAGAAAAGATTTGTTAAAATATCCAAAGTCGACATGTAGTTTAGATGCTTGTCTTGTATATTTAATAAAAATGGCAACTACTCCATTTCTTTACAAATTGACCAACTGGTTCAATGCACAATTGATTATAGAAGTCTTTCCATTTACAAGCCGTGATATCGTTTTAGCTTCTATTTCCAAGAATGCAACAGTTGATGTCTCTGGAAACTGAAACTCACACACAAAATGGATTATCAATAGTGACCCAGTCTCTCTTCACCATTGAGTCCATGTCCCCTTCTGGACTTAGGTTCCTTATATGCCTTTCTCCAGGGTGAGCCCCTGTGGGGATGTGAAACTAACCCAGTCCTCCTTAGGTTACTAGGGTGTTACACAGTTCACATCAAGGTCCAAAACATCAACAACAACAAACCTATGGCAACAATCCTCAGGTTCACTTGATTCAAAAAATGTTTCCAGTTAATCACAAATGAAAAAGAAAGGCCATGCTTGCTAGCCTTCCTGCCACCACCCTCATATCTCCTGGAATCTATTCTTCTTCCCAGGGATACATCCTCCCACTGGCAGGTAGTAACAACAAAACAAAAACAATTCTGGTTTAGACCAAATAGTTCCCAGTCAGTCTTAATATCACAGTTGAAAGACAGGAAAATAGCAAGACAGATCTGTACCTTCTCAGGCCTGCAGGTCTTCTGGCCAAGAGCTCCTTACTCTTCAGTCTCTCAACAGAGACTGAATTCTGCTCTTGTCTCCTCTCTTTTATAGCACTGTTGAAACATCCTCCTCCTGTATTTACTCCCTCTAATTGGCAAGGACTGTGTTCCCTCCCAGCTCTCCCTGCTGTTCTGACCTGATTTTACAGCCTGTCTCACTGACACAGACTACTCAGTAATTACTTTTGGATTCGTATTAGGTAAATGAGACTTTTATTAGAGGTTCTAAGATACACAAAATTATTGTGTATCTTAGAACCTCTAATAAAAGTCTCATTTACCTAATACGAATCCAAAAGAATCCACAGTAATTACGTTGCTCAATTTGCAGTCTTTCCTAATTTCTGTAAACATTTCTTCATCTGTCTGTTCATTCTGTCCCTGTTGATGGTGGTACACCCCTGCCTGTATACTCTTTCCCGTCACACATGGCATTTCTACCCACAAGGATTCCACATTGCTGTATCACAGATAAATAAATCCAAATTAGCCTCTTCCGTCATGGCCTCAAGATCTAAAACCTTATTTCCCATACTTTGGTCATTAGTATATACTGCTTTCCCATTTCTGTAGAGATATTTAATGCTTCACTTATCTGAGGGCTTGAACTTACTTGGGGGCTGTGGTCACCCTATCCCAACAATTCTGTTCAGTAGGTTAGCCAGCCTCCTGCTGAAAACACTTCTTCCCTTTTTTGATAGATGTACACCATCTCTTCTCAGCAGTCCTTGGAAAACATCCCATGGTTCAGTAAGCCAAAATGCTGCTTATGACACCATCGGTGCAGCCATCCAGAATTCGAGTTTCTCTCCCTTGGCCTTTACTCTCAACATGGAGAATCAACAAGAACACCAGCTGTGCACCTACCTGCTTCACCCTCTCTCCCAGAGCCAAGTCTCTTTTGATATTTGGAGCGGTACCTAGCAGTATCATTTGTGCCAACATGAATGAGCAGCATTGGATAATAGTCATTAGGCTTGATGAGTCTTGGCAAGCTCTCCATAACATCTTGAATTGTGACATCTGGCAGACAGTACACCTTCCAGGACATCATATCTGGTCTGCAGATGGATGTCTCTGTACCCCTCAGAAGAGAATTGCCAACCACCACTACCTTTCACTTCTTAGTGGTCACTGATCCAGCAACTTTGGGGATTCCTCTTTTCTTTCCCCCTTCTGCTTCTTAAACTTCTGAAGTCTGTATTCCAGGCCTGATCCCTTGGTTTAGTTCCAGTGCCACTACCCTGCAGTATTGTTGCTTGTGGTACTCTAACTGCTGCTTGGAAGGATCAGCTGCCTTGTTATCCTCTTATTTCCACTGGGGTGCTTTGTCTTCAGAAAGGCAAAGAAAAGAAAAAAAGACACATGCAAAAAAAGATAAAATGAAAAAAATATTTTCCTCTTCAAGTGCAAGTGCCTTGGAATTAAACTCCAGAGAAGCCAAGGATGGCCCATCCTAAAGCTGGAGATTTACCGCCGCTATGCTAGAGATTGAAAGCCAATGAGTGAGGTTTTTCTCGCAGGCCCCAGGCAGGTCTAACACCAGTTCTATTATAAGTATGTTACAAATACTAAAATAGTCTAATGAGTAGAAAATTAAATTAAATTTTCTACCTTTGTTGTCTGGTCATTTTATTTTTCTAATTGTGTTGGTCCTAGCCTCTGGTTTCTGCTTTCCTCTGTCTTCTCTCAGCTCTTTTACCATTTGGCATTTCTTCTCTGTCCATGTCTATCATTCAGTTTCCCCCTCTGTGTCCCTGCCCCTACCTTCCTGTCATGTTGAGCATCTCTGTATCTTTATCCTTGCCCTGTCCAGCAACACCCCTCTGTATCTCTATCCCCCCATCCCATATCAGCATCAAATGTCTATGTCCCTATCACTCCTCATGTTCAGTTTCTCTCCTTATTTCTCCTTCCCTCCTGTTCCCCCTCCCCTCTTATCCTCCCTCCCCCAGGACCAACATCTCCCTTTCTTCTCTCTTGTCCTCTCCTCCTCCCAGGGACAGTATACCCCATCCTCCTGTTCCCTCCATGAGGGTCCAACATGAGTCTCTCTTCTCTTCCTCCTGTTCCTTGCCTATTCCCCTCCCCCTTCCCCCACAGGTTCAGCATCTCTCCCTCTTCCTTCTTCCCCGGTAAGTCCCAGAATCGTTGCTTCTCTTTCCCCAAAGGGGTGCATCAGGTGTCCCCCTCTCTCTTGCCTCCCCCCAAGGGTCCAGCCTTGCTCCCTCTGCCTCATTCCCCTGCAAGTCAAGGCATATGTGCTCTCCCCCACCCGAATAAATGTAAACGTAAAGAATGGTGATCTCCCTGTAGATTCCCTGGTATGATTATTATGGGCAAACATATCCCAGGGAAGTAACATCACACAGTCCTGTCAAAGAAAAAAAGAAAACCCAATGCAGGAACTGCCTGAGATCTTGAATAATTCTCTCAGTTTGTTTGTTTGGGATGATAACCTAAAGAGAACAGGAGTTTTAGACATGCCAAGTCACATGCATTCAGCATGTAACACACACATTTGTTTTCCTTCTCACTCTCACACGCATTTGTGCCCCTTCGCATGCATTCTAGCTCCTGGCCAATGTTCCCTCTAGGCTGCACAGCATTTGTTAAGTTGCCATTCAGCAGTTCCACTGCTGCACAGTATGGGCACTAGGACTTTCCCCCACCTCCCTCCCACTGCCACCACCCCTGCCACTCCTGCCGTTCCTTCTCCAGATGAGCAGCAGTGGCAGCAATAGAAGCTACAGTCACTGCTAGGTGTTATGCTTGAGATACTGTAAAGGCAGGTTTTACAATCTTGGAGCTTGCCTTTTGGCACATCTCGGCTTATACTATTCACAAGGCTTGAAGTCCGCTGTTTTAGTTTTGGTGACCTCTGAGGAAGGCTTTGCACCGAAACACGGCCCATGTAGGGTCAGTTTTTAGTTGGGTTGTGGACTTTCGGCAAATTATTTTATATTTTATATTTTTATTTTACATTTACATATATAACATAAATGTTTCAGCAATATCACAACTTAACATTATCCATAAAGAAAATGATTATAGGAAAACAAAGATTTTACTTTGTCCACATAGTTTAGATCCAAAAACTAGGAAATCAAACACTAAAAACAATAAATCATCAATAGAGCAGTGGACAGATAAACACATGCAGCCGATATACAGCTAATCAATTATTGGGTGTGGCCAGGGTATCCCTAGTACCTTCTTTAGAATAAACAAATTCTATCAGTTTTTTAGGGTCATAGAAAACATAATTAATTTGATTCAAAGTCACTAAACATCTGCAGGGAAATTTCAAAACAAAAGGATCCACCAACATTAAGAACTCTAGATTTTAAAGCCAGAAACTCAGTTCTTCTTTTCTGTGTTTCCCTTGCTAAATCAGGAAAGACTTGTATTTTAGACCCTAAAAAAACCAGCATTTATGTAACGAAAATACATGCGGAAAATATTATTTCTGTTCGGCTCTAAAGCAAATGTCACTAGAAGGGTTGTCCTTTCCGTAATTACTTCCAGAGAACTCACTAGGAATTCAGTCTAATTTAAATCAGCGGGAGTGGCCTAGTGGTTAGGGTGGTGGGCTTTGGTCCTGAGGAACTGAGTTCAATTCCCACCTCAGGCACAGGCAGCTCCATGTGACTCTGGGCAAGTCACTTAACCCTCCATTGCCCCATGTAAGCTGCACTGAGCCTGCCATGAGTGGGAAAGCACAGTGTACAAATGTTAAAAAAAAAAAAAAATTCACAGTTCTGGAAGTTCCTGTAATATATTGGGCTCTGACAATGGGCAGATAGCCTTTTGACAGGATTCCCAGTACTTCTCCAAAATATTTCTTCAGCATATCAAGGACAGGTACAAGAGGAGACTTTGGGAAATTTAAAAACCGCAAATTATTTTTCCTCCCCTGATTTTCCAAGTATTCAAGTTTACGCACTTGAAACTCTCTGTCCCTGACAGCTGTAGCTGCAAGTGAACAACCTCAGCTTCTAGTGAGGCAATTTTCTCCAAATGCTTATCAGTTTGGCTAGACAGAGTTTGGCACATCGGTAAGTTCTTTAATCTCTCCTCTAAAGGAGTTAGATAACTGAAGAAGGGAGGAATTCCCTCCCTGTATCGCATCCCATAATGATTCCATGGTTACTACAGCCGGTTTCAATATACCTCCATTTCTAGAAGCAGCAGCCTAGGCAATAGGAGAAAAGAGCAAAGAGCTTTGGCTCTCCTCTGTTGACAACCTTCCCGGGGTCGATACCACGACGGGTCCTCCTCGCACAGTTAGGGAAGTCTGACTCCTCCCGCGCGCCTCTCCATGCTTTAACCTCGTCGACACGTAGCTACTTCCTGGTCTTGGAGGAGCTGCATCTGGTTGTGAGCTTAACGAAATGCCCTCTACGCTGCGGTCCGCCTCCAAAGTAGTGGGTTTCGTTGAGGTGTGTGTACTGTGCCCCAGCGCATGGACCCCAAAACTCTCCAGGGTGGTTTGTCGGGCGGATGGGGCTTCCCCCAAGCCCAAGGAGGTAGGTGCCTTGGGTTTCCCCTTCCTTTTCCCCATTTCCAACATGGGGAATTTTCCCAAAACAACTCCACTTACTGGTGTTCAGGAGCTCCACCATGCCATGTCTGCTCGAAACGCCATCTTGGATCGAAAAGTATCAACTGGGAAATAAATTATTTTAGAAGCTTGATCTTCAACTGTATCTGTTTCTCCTGGAACATTCGCTTCCTTCCAGCCCTGGGTTGTGTCTTTGGATTTTTCTATGGAAGCTGTGTGGACCTTCCTTTTGTTTTGTTTGTTGTACCCCTCTAGGCTGCACACCATTTTTTAAAGTTGCTGTGCAGCAGTTCTCCACTGCTGCACAGCACGGGCACTAAGACGTTCCCCACCTCCTTCCTGCTGCCGCCATCCCTGCCATTCCTTCTCTAGATAAGCAGCAGTGGCGGCACTAGAAGCTATACTCACTGCAAGGCCAGGCTCTCCATTGGCATGGCTGCCAGTCCCGCCCCCGTGAACGTCACTTCCTTTTCCGGGTCAGAGCCAGCAAGTGTGCCAATGAGTGAGTGTAGCTTCTATTACTGCCACTGCTGCTGGTCTAAAGAAGGAATGGCAGAGGCGGAAGAGGCGGGAGGGAGGTGGGGAAAGTGTCAGTGCCTATGCTGTGCCCTCTTCATATCTAATTATTACTGAAATAGATGCACTTAAGTAAAATTAAGTGTTAAATATTTTTTTTTTAAACTGTTTTGCCCACATCAATTGACTTGACTTTTTTTTTAACATCATATTAAGTAGGAAATGTCCTGCAAATAACTCATTTTTCAGTGAGAAATAGGTCACTCATATTCTACTTTCTATCTGTGACAGGTTGTCAGCCTCTTGTCATGTAGTTCATCGCCTAATGACAGAATGTCACAATATAATGCTGACTAATTGCTGTTTTCCTTGCCAAATATAGTACCAAACAAAATGGTACACGTCTATTTACAGCTGCATTCTCGGTTAACACAATTAAACAAGAATAGGATGGGAGAAAGACTGAAAAGATTTCCACTGGCATATTTTCTTGAAGATGGAAAACCAGCTGCTGCACAAGTAGATTGACTCTTCTGAGACCAGCAAATTTGCCTATTATCAGATCCACTTCAGTGATCTATTATGCAAAATAGTAGCACCATACATGGGGTCTAACAGACCATTTCTTTTTTAATTCTACTCTTATTCAAACTCTTCAAATTAAATCTGTAGGGTTTCGGTTAAAAACAGTGTTTAATGTAAAATCTATGTGACCTGTGCGGATCAGGGGGCAGCTTTGAAAATGCACCAGGGAAGTGCTGCTGTGGCTTTAAAAGAGTGCCACTGACTACAGCACTCTAAGAAATGTAATAAATTGGTGAGGTTGTCCTAGCCGTTTAAGTGCTGAATATCGCCACTTAACCAGCCAAGTGCCGACTCTGTCCCCATAACACCCTCAAAATAGCCGGCTTTTACTTATGCACTAACCACTAGTTTTCAGCAGCAATAACCAGTTAAGAGCTGCTGAAAATTAGTGGATAGTCCCAAGCAAGCGATTTAACCGTTCAGCGGCCATTTCTGGCCAGTTAAATCATTTTGAATATCGGCCAGTAATTCTTTAACAGCATCCGATTTGTTGTATCCGTCAGAGAGGCTGCCAGGGCAGTGATTTGAGTCGACAACTGATCTATTTTTGGAGCGATCGCAAGTCCCACTGCTTCGGTGAGTTGTTGTAGTTGCTCCGGGGTGAAAACGGGGCTCTCGCACTTGGCCTGCTCGTCTTCACCACATGCCGCCTTCGCTTTGTCTTTCTCCTGTTTCCCTCCTCTGGCGGGCAAACTCTTTGTTTGAGGCTCCGCAAACTTATCCATTTGGTATTTTTGGGCTATCGGTAAAGAATTAGCGGGTCAGAGTCCACCTATTTGCAATTAAAATTGCATAAATTGACGGAGGGGCCTAAGAGAGCACAGAACCACGTCCTTCACTCTCTAGTGCATCACGTGACTCCTCTGGCAAGTTGTTTTATCGCTTGTAAAAATTTAAATGGTTATAAATTTAAAAAAAAAGTAACGGAGGAATCAACTCAATAATGAATTAAAATTTTTATGCAAAAGGGAGGGCAATTAATGGGACCATTCCACGGTCTCCAGAACCCATTTATGTGAATTGCCAACAATATCAGCTGCTCATAAAGTACTCAATGACATCATCACACCCTCCCTAATTAGTGTACAGTGAAAATATAACAAAGTGTAACTGTGTCAGAGTTGAGTTCTCTTATTAAATGCAGCAACACTTTTCATTCTAGTATTGGCTAATTCATGTATTTGAGCTCAATATGGGAACCACTAGACCATTCCACTTCATACAATCATACTAAAAATAAAGAGCAATTTTAGAGCACCATTACTTACATATGTGGATGCACAGCATGAGCAGTTTCAAAGGGATGTGCTGTGGGTTTGTTTTAGTGGGCACAGATATTTTACAAATTCTAGATATCAGTATTTACACCTGCTCTGAGGTACACATAAGTGCCAGACAACTGCTTGTTTGGACCTGGAGTTTGCAGGAAAGGGCAATTGTGCCTCCTTATCTGGCATTTAACACATCTAAATGCTAGAATTTAGAGTTTCCTGTCTGGCATTTACAAAAGCAAATGCTGGTATTACACACATGGTTTACAAACTTGCCAGTTACACATGCAAGTACCAGCACATACACATTTCAGTTTATTACATTAGGGTCTTATAGCCCGCTACAACCAACAAGTTCTAAGCAGGTAACATCAAAAAAAGGAGCATACTCAGGGCCAGATGCACTAAACTTAACGAGCCAGCAATGTTTTTAAACTGGTTCTAGCTAGTTTAGCGCACAAGTAGTAAACCAGGACATGCACAAAAGGGTTCTCCGAGCCATTTTCCTGTCACGGAAGCAGATAACGAAAACGGGGCAGAGGGAGCACAGAACGAACGTAGCGGACAGGTGCACGGCACCCCCCCAGCGGCGTGCACCCGGGGTGGACCGCACCTACCGCCCCCCCTTGGTACGCCATTGATCTGTTGTTAGATACCTACAAAACAACTTCAGAAAATTCTTGTAAAGAAAAAGCTCTGAATTGCCTTTGTTATACAGAAGTAGTAGTTTTGGATTTGTTAGCCCAAATGATGTTTGGGGTGGTTTACAGAATTTTTAGTATTAAGGAGCAAAAAGAACCTGTATCTGGGCACTGTAGGTGAGTAGCTGAGGATACAGGAACTAAAGTGACTTTCCTGTGGTCACAGGAGGGTCAGCACTGGTTTCCTTGGTCCCAGCACTAGATTACTCCTTCTTATTATGGAGTCCTTTTACTAAGCTGCGGTAAAAAGTGGCCTTTGTGTGCCCTTACGTGGCTTTTCTCGCACACTAAGGTTATTTTTACTGCAACAGTAAAATGGCAGGTTTTCCAATTTAGATATTAATGGTCATGCATTAATGTTCACTTCATACATAAACTGTTGCACAGCTGTAGATGAATCTTTCCAACACTATTCCTGTGCTAATTATGTTCAAGTACTTCCGTGATATAATAATGGTAATTTAAAAAATAGGAGGAAAAGACCTCAGAAGCCCTAGGTCCTCAGTGCTGAATCACAGACAGTTTCGTACTCAATGAGCAGCCTGCTTAATCATAGGTCAAAAACCTCCATATTACTTATAGCCTTCTTTAAGCTTAAAATGTTTTAATTTTCAAATATGCATCTAAAACTTCAAAATATAAAAAAAAAAACCCACAACTTCAGGCACTAAATCTTGCTCCAGTGCTCCCAACGGGACCTGTTTTGCCCTCCGGCTTTCTCAAAGGAATTACACTGTCCACAGTACCCACATGTCATTTGTCATCCTCAAGCTGACATAACTTAGATATTTACATTAATGTTGCCATTAGCAAACAACCATTAAAAACAAATTAACACATGTGCACTTACCGACACCTGTTTAGTAGTTGTTAAAGGCTTGCGTGCTAATCCTGCCCTAACCAGTTAGCACGCGGCAATGTAGTTGCATCCCAGAATTGCCCCCTCCAACAAAAATTAAAAAAATAGTTTTTAGCACGTGGTTAGTGTGCATCAATTTGGAACTTACTGTGTCCCATAGTAACCATTTTAAGCTGCAGTAAGTGTGTGCCAGTGCTTACATCAGTTTAGTAAAAGGTTCCCTATATCATGAAGCAATTTCTTGGCAAAGTTGGTATTTGACAGTGAAGAAAGTAGCTGCCTATAGAACAGGGGTCATCAATATGTTTTATTACCTAAGTGCCTGAACTTTTTCAATGTCGTTTGAAGAGCAATTGGTATTCTAAGGGGAAAGAGCAGCTTCTAATTACTTCAGCTTCTAAGATTCTGTGCTTGATGTATTGCAGGGATCCACCAGATTCTGAGGCATTCCTGCCAAGCTGATTTGATATATTGATTCCCTTTAAGCTACCACCTATGCATCCGATACCTTCCTCTGCTACACACACTTCATGTAAGCACCAACCATTATATTAGAAATAGGAAGTGAGTTTTATTTAGGACAGCTGACTATCAGCTCCGACTGCTGCAGTGCTGGTCGGTTAGTGCTGGGGTGGAGTTGGGGAGCAGCCAAGAGTTATGTGATATTTCATACCAGTGCTTGCATAGTTAATGGGTATGTAAGACCACACAAAAGGCAGTCTAAACTTTGTCCGCAGGGCTGGTTTTAGACCTTCCGGGGCCCAGGGCAGAAATTAAGGAGGGGGCCCTTCTGATTCCCTCTTCTCCCTGCCCCCACTAAAGTTCTAGGGAGGCTGCATGGTAGGGAGAGGGATGGGTGGGTGAAACTATCCAGAGCGGCAGATGGCCATTGGTTTACTGGATGATTTTCTTTTTTTTTTTTTTAAAGAATTTACATGATTCCAAAACAGAAATAAAAAATTCTGCTGACCCCAAAGGCACCAATTTGCTACTAGCTGCTGTACACAGGCAAACTGGCATTGTGCTGGCCTGACATAGGACTTCCTTGACCTTTAGGCTTCACTGCTGCTAACCACTTGGTGACTCTGTTCTTCTCGACTGTCTCTGGATATTTCTCTGGTGTGACTGGTGGTCAGGTGCTGGCTGCAGCTGCTTTGGTCTGCATGCTCTGTGGCAGCATGCTCTGGGAGAGTGAACCAGGGAGGTAATGAGTACTTTCATTTTTATAAGTGGCCAGCAGGCCCGGCAAGAAGTAAGTTCAAAGGGCATGAGGGTGGTTAGTGCTGCAGCCGACCGTGGCCCCCCCACTCTTGCCTCCTTGAAGGAACAGCGCAATCAGAGCTGACAGCACTTCCAAACTAATTTGTGCTGCCTTCGGCGCTGCTGGTGATCTGACTGTTGTCAGCCTGCTGCCTACCGAAGTCACACTGCCCCCACAGACTTTGTGCTGCGTCCGTGCGCTGCTGCTGCTGTTCTGTCACTGTCACCGCCAGCAGCTTGTGATGTGCCTTCGTGCTGCTGCTGATTGCAATGCCACCGCAGAATGAAGGTAACACAGGGCGGGGGCCTCTTGAAGCTGTTTGGCCCTGTTTGCCCCCCGCCCCCCAACACCAGCCCTGTTTGTCCGGTTGGCAGTGAATATTAGCTGTTCCCACATAACTTTTGAGTGCTGCTGGGTCTTCCACTGAATATCCAGGTCTAATTTAGGTGGTGAATATCAGCATTTAAAGAAACACTGACTACCCCTGGCTGAGTATTAACCCGATAACATTCAATTCATTAACTGTTCCACTGCCCTTGCTGATCAATAGAGACCTCCCCAGATCTCCCTTTACCAGTCTTTCCAAGAATCCTTCCTTTAATACGTCTATCAAAAAACAAACAAACAAAAAAAAACTCATTCTAACCCAGAATTTGGGAGATGTTAGAGACTGAAGTCATTACTCGAATATTTTGCTATTTGAAATTATCCCTGACACAAGCTATAATACCTTCAACTATTAAAACTAGTCTAATCTAAACTGGTCATTTCTATTCCGCTTAACCTTGACAGGCTCAAGGCAGATCCCAAAAACAAATAATGTGTGGACTGTTCCCACAAAACTACAATCCAGTCAGCAAATCAACCCAACTTCCAGTTGACAGATCCATCAGATATTGATTAAGCAAGATAGTTTTGATTGCTTTTCTAAAAGTAGTGTAACAGGTAATCTTTCTGATATCCTTAGGCAGCTTATTCCAAAACGCTGTGCCTTGATTGATGATAAATCTATTTCTCATAATACTTTTTAATAAGTTTGTTTTGATGTGATCCCCAAGTGTATGACTTGGTTACTCTTTAGTTTTGTAAACTGCTTTGAACTTTATGGTATTCATGGTATGGAAATACAATAAAATGGGGCTCATTTTCAAAAGAGAAAAATGTCAAAAAAAGTGGCATACATCTGCATTTGGTCATTTTTCTCACAAAAATGTCCAAATTGGTATTTTCCAAAACTAATTTTTAGATGTATTTGTATGACATCCAACAGAAGTGCAGTCAAATCACAAGGGGGCATGTCAGAGGCATTCCTAACACTTGGACGTTTTCGGGCTATAATGGAGCAAAACAAAAACATCCAGGGCTATAAATTGGATGTTTTGGTTTAGACCTGTTTTATTAACAAAAGAAAAACCACAAAAAAGTGCCTTAAATGACCACATGATCACTGGTGGGAGACAGGGATGTCCTCCCCTTACTCCCCTAGCCTTAGATGTTATACTCAGGTTCATTAGAATAGCATGCAGGTCCCTGGAGTAGTCTAGTGGTTGGTGTGGTGCACTGCAGACAGGCGGACTCAGGCCCATATCTCCCTCTACCTGTTACACTTGTGATGGAAATAGTAAGCCCTTGAAAACTCAATAGAAACCCATTGTACTCACATATAGGTGCCCCCTTCACCCATAAGGGTTATTGTAGTGATGTACAGTTGGGGTAGTGGATTTTAGGGTGGGGTTTGGGGGACTCAGCAGACAAAATAAGGGAACAATGGTGAGATGTGTACTTGGGAGCATTTATTTGAAGTCCACTACAGTGCTTCCTAGGATGCCCCATTGCTCTCCTGGGATGTTTGTGTGGCCAGTCTACTAAGAATGCTGGCTCCTCCTACACCCCAATGGCTTGGTTTTATGCAACTTGGACTTTTTTTTTGTTTTGGAAAATGGACCAAAATGATAATTGCACAGAGCAGAAAAACATCTACAAATAGCCATTTAAAAAAAAAAAAGGCATTTTTGTGTTTTGAAAATGGTTATATTCCCCACTTGAATTTTGATCATTTTTAGCAAATTTTCTAAAGTTGGACTTAGACGTCATATTGAAAATGCCCCTCAATGTAATGTAATGAAATCATCCTCTGATACTTCGACACAGATGGCACAATCAATCTCTTGTAGAGAACGGAGAGTTCTAGGAACAGAGTATAATAAAACGGCATCAGAAAGATAGTCCAGTGCCAGACTGTGTAAGATTTTAAACACAAGTAACAATAATTTAAAATTAATTCTGGCTTATACAGGCAGCCAGAGCAATTTGGTTAGATAGGTGTCACAAGGTCAGCAGATCTACCACCTAGAATAAGTTAGTGGCCGTATTTTGAACGTGTTGCTGGTGGTGAATTTGAGAATTTGGCAGGCCCAACAGAACAATATTACAATAGTCTAATTGACCTGTAATAACGGCCTATAAAACTGTTCTCAAATGAGATAGTTCCAAAAAAAGATGTTATTCTACAAAGAAGTTTTAATTTAAATAAAGCTTTCTGAACAACTTTGTTTATGTGCACTCTATGCTCAAGTTAGAATCTATAGTAACTCCAAAAATTTTAATACTGGACTGAAGGGAGATATCAAAACCCGCTAGCTTAACAGATGTACAAGTTATGTTAGACATTGAAATACTGACTTCTATGTTCCCAGCTTTACTGCTAGAAATCTAATCAGAGATTACTCCCACTTAGAATTAAATTGGTTTTGTTCATAATATGCATGACATATACAAGATATGCACAATGCTATTGGGGACACATTAAAAGGATCATATGCACCACAAAATCTGTTTCCAAATAATAATAGAATTTAAAGTTTCCTTCAAGGATGAACAGAGGCTTGTAACTCAATTTATATCTTTTGCAACCAAAGCAGCTTCAGCATACTCATTGCATCTTCTTTTTTCCACTATGTTAGATGTACACAATATTATTTGAGGAGAAGGGATGCGTATCGAAAAAGTGATAAGGAGAGAAGAAATTGCAATGAAATTGACAATACTGTATTCTCAGTGCAGAGCCAAGGATGTTCTAAAGCACGTATGTATCCCCCCCCCCAATCTCAGCACCTTATATCCAAAAGCCAATATGCTTGCCATAACCTGTGTTGTTTCTCTATGGAATAATGTCAAAATGTATACTTGTTCTGACTGAAAGTAATCTGTATTTGGATATTTTTCTTTTCCTTTTTTATTGGAAAATGAGCACTTTGGTAGAAGTCTCATTGGGATACACTACATAAGGGTGAAAAATGTAAGTTAAAGAAACATCTGACAGTATTAAAAGTGACTCATCAATGAGGCTGTTCATCTGTGACATTTTAATGTTTCTATGTAGGTCACCCGTATTAGCTGAACTGAATCAACTTCTTGTGGAATAGCAATTATTGTAGTAGACTAGACTACAGTATTTAAATGTCACTTGCTGATTTTCTTCATTCCTTGCTATTTACATTTTACTACTGTGGATTTTCTCTTAATGATTTCATAGTTAAAGATCAGTTTACCTGCTTTGGGTCTTTTAAGATGCAAGTTGAGATTGAACTAGTTAAGCTTTGGTTTAGTTTGAATCAGATCCCATAAGATCAATATTCAAGGACTTACTCAGCATTTAAAGCTATAAATAAAGATGTTTTACTACTGGCTGACCACATTTGATAGATTTTCATTTGACCATCATTTGTACAAACAACACCATTACTATTGGCAGACAAATATATAAAATTAAGGGTATATCAGAATTTTCTGGGGTCATGGCCAAAACCATAATAAGTCAATGATGTTTATATAGCCATTCTTAGTTTTCCTGTTTATGTGTTACATGATCATACCACAATTCCCATGTATACCCATTAATATTTTTTATGCTTCACACAGTATAGTTTTAATCAAATATTCAACAAATATTTTTATAATGTGTTCCTAGATTTTCAATGGGACAGTCACAGACTGACTAGATCTTATAATATCTGCTGACAACTAATCATCACACATTTTTCAGTTTTATGTGTGCCATAATGTGCCAAATTAACCATTAATATAAAATATTTAGTGCCACTCAGATGTCCCAACATGGACCATGCTTTACGAAATAGCTGTTTCAAGAGACCCATCTTCAGATCTCATGTTGGTTGCAGTGTGTCCCTGAAAATCAGTCAGGGTTCAAACTTAAGTCACCAATACTAAAGCTGTGTTCCAATTTAACACTTTACTGATTAAATAATTATAAAATGTATTTTTCAAAGAATATATTTTTTAAAGAATTTACCACATGGTTAGAAGAAAGGGAAATCTTACAATTGACAATGCTGTGGAAACTCCTGGAAGTCAGTGCAGCTCCACTTGCTCTCTCTCTTAAGAGAGCGTGTCACTGACCTGGGAAAATTTAAAGAAACATGCACATAAAATCATAAAAATGCCCACCATTCCACTTCTTTGTAAAGCTCCACTGGTTCCATTGTATTCCACTAATAAATCCAAAATAGTTCTCGCCTCCACAATTGTTTAGATGCATTACCACCCCCTCCCACTGTTCAAAACTTCCAGTACTACAAATCTCAAATCAGTGTCTTTGTGATTGCATGCAACCCAGTGGGACACCAGAGGAGCTTGTACCACATTTGCATGTATTCTACTCAAATGCTCAATGATCCTAGTTTTTACAGCACATATATTGTTTACAGCACATATATACAAAAACATGGACTGATGAGACAAAGTCAGCACGGATTTAGTGAAGGGAAGTCTTGCCTCACCAATCTAATGCATTTTTTTGAGGGGGTAAGCAAACATGTGGACAATGGGGAGCCGGTTGATATTGTATATCTGGATTTTCAGAAGGCGTTTGACAAAGTGCCGCACGAAAGACTCCTGAAGAAATTGCAGAGTCATGGAATCGGAGGTAGGGTATTATTATGGATTAAGAACTGGTTGAAAGATAGGAAGCAGAGAGTAGGATTGCGTGGACAGTATTCTCAGTGGAGGAGGGTAGTTAGTGGGGTCCCGCAGGGGTCTGTGCTGGGTCCGTTGCTTTTTAATGTATTTATAAATGACCTAGAGATGGGAATAACTAGTGAGGTAATTAAATTCGCCGATGACACAAAATTATTCAGGGTCGTCAAGTCGCAGGAGGAATGTGAACGATTACAGGAGGACCTTGCGAGACTGGGAGATTGGGCGTGCAAGTGGCAGATGAAGTTCAATGTTGACAAGTGCAAAGTGATGCATGTGGGTAAGAGGAACCCGAATTATAGCTACGTCTTGCAAGGTTCCGCGTTAGGAGTTACGGATCAAGAAAGGGATCTGGGTGTCGTCGTCGATGATACGCTGAAACCTTCTGCTCAGTGTGCTGCTGCGGCTAGGAAAGCGAATAGAATGTTGGGTGTTATTAGGAAGGGTATGGAGTCCAGGTGTGCGGATGTTATAATGCCGTTGTATCGCTCCATGGTGCGACCGCACCTGGAGTATTGTGTTCAGTACTGGTCTCCGTATCTCAAAAAAGATATAGTAGAATTGGAAAAGGTACAGCGAAGGGCGACGAAAATGATAGTGGGGATGGGACGACTTTCCTATGAAGAGAGGCTGAGAAGGCTAGGGCTTTTTAGCTTGGAGAAGAGACGGCTGAGGGGAGATATGATAGAAGTGTATAAAATAATGAGTGGAATGGATCGGGTGGATGTGAAGCGACTGTGCACGCTATCCAAAAATACTAGGACTAGAGGGCATGAGTTGAAGCTACAGTGTGGTAAATTTAAAACGAATCGGAGAAAATTTTTCTTCACCCAACGTGTAATTAGACTCTGGAATTCGTTGCCGGAGAACGTGGTACGGGCGGTTAGCTTGACGGAGTTTAAAAAGGGGTTAGATAGATTCCTAAAGGACAAGTCCATAGACCGCTATTAAATGGACTTGGAAAAATTCCGCATTTTTAGGTATAACTTGTCTGGAATGTTTTTACGTTTGGGGAGCGTGCCAGGTGCCCTTGACCTGGATTGGCCACTGTCGGTGACAGGATGCTGGGCTAGATGGACCTTTGGTCTTTCCCAGTATGGCACTACTTATGTACTTATGTACTTATGTGACCTATATATTATTTAGTACATGGGCATTAATACAAGCAAGATGCTCTGCAAGCCAAATTAAAATTATCACTCTGAATTCCTCTTTATTACTTTTTTTAAAATAATGGTAATGAGTTCTCAGTGCCTCAGCAATTAGCTGAAAGCTTTTAACAGGGTAAACCTTGTTCTGAGTGTACTATGAAACTAGAGAAAGAGAGCCCATACAGGCAAGAAAAACACTAGCAAGCATTAGTTTTAACCCCTTCACAAACATTTTCTCAACATTCGAAGAGTAGGGATATCTCCTATAGAGAAAGGAAGGAATGAAAATGCTTACCTCAGAGAATTAGTGCTAACTGATAATGGTTTAGGTTAGAAGATGTTTCTTGAAGCTGTTTGAGGTGTATGGAAATGCACTTTCATAGGCTTACTCAGGTTTTTCAGCTAGTGGCTTTGTTGCTTCTGGCTGTGACTTCTGTTGGCGTTCAGGACGTGGAAGTCACTTTGATGTCTTTTTCCTGTTTACCAAGTAACCATGACTAGGAAAAAACTGACATTTGAGATGTTAATTGCTTTGTTCTGACATCTGAAGGGGACTCAGTGCTTCTTTGTTCCTGATTAGTGTTTTGGTAAAGCTTCACTATCCCCATAGGGAGATTTTTTATAAAATATAGAAAGAGGTGTATGCTTTGAAGCTGTCTCTTCTGAGGAATTACCGTCAACCTGACTTCTCTGTCTGTCCACTCACTTGCTGGGCCCATGTGGGGGTCTGTTTAGAATCATGAACAGGTACAATGTCCTGCTCATGCCCGGGAAGGTATGTATATGCACCCATTCCTTCATGGCTTTGGCAAGGACTGGCTCTTAAGCAGGCAATTGAGAGACATACACTTTATGTATAAATGATGGAAAAATATGAAAAGGTAGCACTCTGGTATTTAGATTAGGAGTAATGAGACATCTCTTTTACTATAGATATGACTTTAACAGCTTAAAATATACTGTTAAGGACTGACACAAGGCTCAGATCTTATTAAAAAAATAGAAGGTAATTTTTATTGACAGCAGATAAAACAGTATGTCAGAGATAATGTACAGATGATAAAATACCTAAACTGATGGTAGATCAACGAGTAATTATCTACCTACCTAAAAGACAAGGTGAAGAGAATGCACACTTAATACCCTAAGTCCGGGCCCGAGGAATTTTGTCCCCCCCTGCCCCCCCTCTCAGCGGCTATGCGTGTGCGGCAATGTAGGTGTGCTGATTGCTGTAGAATTGCCAACTCTCCCCCCCCCCCCCCCCCCCCCCCCCGTGGTAAAAATTAAATTTTTTTAGCACGACGTGTGCATACACTAACTTGGAACATACCACAGGATGACTGAACACATCCAACAGTAAGCCCTTTAGAAAGCACTGGCACATGCTTACCACAACTTGGCTAAAGGATCCCTATGAAACTAGTAGGATATAGCAAAGTTCCTGTCTCTGCAATGACTCTGGATTCCTATCTAAATCTTAGTTGTTGGCCTTTGAGGTTTCGCTTGTATGAGAATAATTTCAGCCCAGTTTCTGTATTTGTTTGATGTTACAATATATCACAGCCTTTTCTCCATGTCAGATACTTTACAATTCATTACTCTGATAAAAACTCAGTGTATGCAAATTAAAGTGAACAAAATGTCATGATTGTCATGGTTCATTTTATTGAATTATTATAATATATAATCAGAATAGCGACTTGGGTTAATCTCTAAAATCAATTTTATACTTCAAATGATTCTGATATTTTTTTCCTTTTTTATTTTATAAGAAATTGGAACATTAACTAAGTTCCTTTTTATGGAAGGACAACCCTCCCCAAATAGCACTCCAGAAACCGAAGCTTCCTAAGTTTTCAGGTGGCATAAATGTTCCAGCCCTGTGGAAGGTCATTAGGTAAGGTTAAGTATTCTAAATGGGAACTGTTGAATAATTACATGTCTGGTATGTAGTTGTCTGAGTAAGGATGGTATTTTGTTACATATTGGTTTTTATGTTGTATGTTTGTTTTAAAATGAAAATTCAATAAAATATTTCAACTCAGAGTAGCGATTTGGTCAGATCAAAAGTTTCTAATGCATTCTCTGATTTCATGGACATTTTCCTGCTTACTGAGACTTATGAGTTAATAGAAATAAAAAATTGATGGCAATGGGCTCTACATTATGATTTAAGAGTGTTTTATAATAATAAGCAGATGGTAATATAAGCCCAGCCATGGTTATAAACTGATAACTTCACTCACAGTAGAAACAGTGTACTTACTTGTGTGACCTTAATGCCCAGAAAATCTGATGCCATGGTTACTGTCTTCATATAATGCCAGATTTTTTATATGACTCATCTCTACTTTCATCTTCATTATTGCTTTATCTTTTCTACCTCTGATGCTAGAATATTTAAGAAAAATGATTTGCCAATTAACACAAAGAAAGGACACAACTTATTGCATATTGTTCCTATCAAATGTTGGGGTCCTGAATGAATATTCCCAGAAGTGCTAAGATTGTAATTATAGAGAGTTCAGTGACGTGTGAACATGGTGGGTTTGATTCTTGACCTCGGTTTTCTGCTGCTCTGGCCATCTGAGGCTATGCTGCAAAAGACGGGGAAGCTCCATTATTGCACAAGGGAAAGGGGATGGGATTTGATACACCACCTTTATTAGAATCAAAATGGTTTACATATTATGTACAGGTACCGTATTTTTCGGACTTTGTAGTTTCATTGAGTGCCCCCTAGTCCTAATATTTTTGGAAAAATAAACAAGCAATTCACGTCTACCTGTTCCACTCCGCTCATTATTTTATAGACATCTATCATATCTCCCCTCAGCTGTCTTTTCTCCAAGCTGAAGAGCCCTAGCCACATTAGCCTTTTCTCATAGGGAAGTCGTCCCATCCCCTTTATCTTTTTCGTCGCTGTAGGGAAGATTGAGAGTGACTGAATAGCTATCATTTCAGCTTCTATTAGGCAAGTCCATATTTGGAGGTAAATGATCTTTTGATGTCCAGATTATTTGAACGTCACTCTTATGTGAAATCCTATGCTAGCATACAACAATTGCTACTGCTGTTGACAGGCTAATGAGCACAGTGCCAGGAATAATGGAAAGAAATGAAACACTGATGCAGCTGAAGAAAGAGAATGAGCAGGTATACCATCAGCCACACTGAGGAGAGCTAATTATTAGCCTTCTTCTTGCAGGCAGAATATCAATACAAGTTAAAAGCCAGGAGAATACTGAATACAAGTTGTACAGATTTATACATTTCTCAAGAAGTGCTGTGAAAGCACAGTTTTTCTAAGTTATCTTTTATGGCCTTCCTACTTGGAGAAATTCCCTGCAGCTCAGTAAATTAATAATATAACTGAAGGGGAAAGATAACATACTATAGCACCTGTGTGACCTTCATTAATGATAACTATATGCAGACAGAGACAAAAGTACTTTGGAAGAGAAAGTAGAATGACATTCACTGGTAGATGAAACAAAAGAAAAGCGGATAGGAATGTCTGCTCTCTGGTTTGACTGCCTCACTTTTTGTGACTATAAATAAAGCAAAACCAAATCAAAACTATACTTTATGGAGTTTTATATTCCTGAACAATAATCAAATATGACATGGTCAATGAACAATCAAGTACGATAATGTACTTTACTTTGTGACTAAAACCAACATGAAATTAGTTAGGGGTCAACTCACCTTCTTTTTCTGTCAGAAAGTGGACAGAGGTGAAAAGATATTTGGCTAGGCAGAGAATAAAAATTTGTGCAATTTACTGCCTAAGCAGGCCCTGTTCAGATAACTGAATAGCAGCAAATTACATGTAAATGAGCAGGTAATGAAAGACATTACACCTGCCCTGCTCTGTGCCACAGAATTCTTCATTTTCTTATGCCTGATTCCCATTGTCTCTTTTTATGTTTGACAGTACAGAGAATGCTGGAATTACAAAAAGGTGATCGATCTTTGTCCTTTTGTCTACCTCAACATAAGTGCAATAACTCTTCAAAAAATAGATAGAAATTCAGCAAATTTGGCATGCAACAAGAAAACGTGAATATCTTTGAATAATTCTAAAACCAGAAATACTGGGTCAGAATTTCAGAGGGCAGAGCTTCACAAAACACTATCTTTGGAAAATCAGTGGAATCTGTTAGGATGGTTTGAATGCTGAACATCGCTCTGTTCCAAAATCCTCCATCTTCATTCTCACCCTTCCAGCACTTTGCCAAAGAGGAACACAGGTAGGAGACAGAAACAGGGAAAAATAACTGAACCATCTGGAAAAGATCAAAACAATATATTTGAGGCAAAAATATCACCCTAATATACTATCTTAATATACATTCTCATACATATGTGAAATAAATGATAAATACCGAAAAACAATATTAGTGCAATTTGTGTCTAAATATTTTTTAATTTTTGTTACATTTGTACCCTGTGCTTTCCCACTCATGGCAGGCTCAATGCGGCTTACATGGGGCAATGGAGGGTTAAGTGACTTGCCCAGAGTCACAAGGAGCTGCCTGTGCCTGAAGTGGGAATCAAACTCAATTCCTCAGTTCCCCAGGACTAAAGTCCACCACCCTAACCACTAGGCCACTACTAAATAGACTACTGCACTCTGTTTTCGTCATAGCACTTTAGTTTGAGTTAAAGTTCTCAGCAGATTTCCCAACAATTCTGCAAATGTGTTCTTCCAATTATTAACATCATAGTCCTCAATATTTTTCAAAAGCTTAATCAGATCAAAATTATAATCAAGGAAAATTGAAACCAGTCACTTATCTATGGATTGAGGATTGACGAAATGTTGCTCTAGTGCAATATATTTTTTTCCCCAATCACTCAAACCAAGGAACCATGTTTTTAAATCAGGGTGGAGAAGGCCACAATATTTGAAATTCCCAATGCCTCAAATTTAAGACAAGTGCACAATATGTTGCCACAACTTCAAAAACGTTTCCATATTTTATATGTGTTTTAACGGACCAGTTAAAGTCAGCTGGTGCTCTGCAAGCTCGTAACCAGAGACCACATTGCACACTTAATTTTATCATCAGTCCTTTATCATTTTCTAATTATTTTTACAAAATATATAGCATATTCAATCTTTTTCAATGAATTTCAGCAAAAGCTAACTACAAAAATAAAACCTATCTGTTGTGTTCAGGAAAACCAATTTTTTTGATAAACCTATGTTTGCTTTTCTGTGAGCCAAAAACATTGGAGAGATACACTCCTATAAGCGTATAGATTATACAGACTCTCAGGAAACCCTTACTGGACACCTTTGGGGCGGAAATTGTCAGTGGTGTCAAAATACGATAGAGGGTGTTCAATGAATGGACCCTAAAACTTCATATAAGATCAGTCTACATTCCAATACTGCCTGTAATTCTAAATGGG
Source organism: Microcaecilia unicolor (assembly GCF_901765095.1). Lineage (NCBI taxonomy): Eukaryota > Metazoa > Chordata > Amphibia > Gymnophiona > Siphonopidae > Microcaecilia > Microcaecilia unicolor. The sequence goes on from NC_044032.1 coordinate 599,772,575, forward strand.
TGATTTACGGTACAATTTGTCTTTGCAATTTAATTTATGTTGGATGCACAATGAGACCTATTACAGTATGACTGACTGAACATAAATCTAGAATCTTGAGAAATTACTACAGCGTCTCTTACACACCATTGGATTGAGAAGAACCATATGATACAGGATATATATGGGATGTTATAGAAATGGAGAGGGAGGGTGGTATGTTGAACTGTTGTTAAACTACGAAGAACAACGTAGTGGCATTCCTGGACTCGATGGCACACGGGGTGGAGCGCAGATGCACCCCCCCCGGGTGCAGCATGCCCCCCCCCCCGCTAGATGACACCCCCCCCAGGTGCATGCCGCTGGGGGGTGCCGCGGCGCGCGCCTGCTCCTCCAAGTTCGCTAAAAGAGTAGTTACTTACCTGTAACAGGTGTTCTCCGAAGACAGCAGGCTGCATATTCTCACAAGTGGGTGACGCCACGTCGGCCCCGGAGGATTTTAAAGCAAAATCTAAAAATCTCTTCTACGGCGTTCCGTCGCGCGAGCGATCGCACTGCGCATGTGCGCACACCTCTTCCCGCTCGCTGTGCGGACACGCCCCTCAGTTAAATCCAAAAGATGGAGGAGACAACTCCAAAAGGGGAGGTGGGAGGGTTTGTGAGAATATGCAGCCTGCTGTCTTCGGAGAACACCTGTTACAGGTAAGTAACTACTCTTTCTCCAAAGACAAGCAGGCTGATATTCTCACAAGTGGGGTATCCCTAGCTTCCAGGCTTACACAACACAACAAACAGTGGTCAATTGGGTCTCGCAACGGCGAGGCCAGAATAAAAATTGACCTGAAAAGAAGAAACATCTAAATGAGTGTAGCCTGGAACAGAACAAAACTGGGCTTAGGAGGGTTGGAGTTGGATTCTAAACCCCAAAGAAGTTCTGCAGCCCCGACTGCCCAAACCGAATGACGAGTCGGCTATCCTGCTGAAAGCAGTAGTGAGATGTGAATGTGTGGACTGATGACCACGCCGCAGCTTTGCAGATCTCTTCAATAGTGACTGATCTTAGATGAGCCACCGACTCAGCCATGGCTCTAATTTTGTGAGCCGTGACATGGCCCTCTAGAGTCAGTCCAGCTTGGACAAAAATGAAGGAGATGCAATCTGCTAGCCAAGAAGAAATGATGCGGTTTCCGACAGCAACTGGCATTAAAAGAAATAAACAACTGGGCGGACCGTCCGAGGGAGCTCATCTGCTCCACGCAAAAAGTGCGCAGCTTGCTTTCGCCAGGGCTTGTAAGATGAGGGAGAAAGAATGTTGGCAAGACAACTGACTGGATCAGCTGGTACTCTGATACCAGCGCCAGTAAGAACTTTGTCTGCATGCGGAGAACTACTCTGTTAAGATGAGAAGTAAGGTAAGGCGCTTGAGCTACTAGAGACTGAAGCTCACCGACCTTACGAGTTGAAGGAACAGCCACTAAGGAAAACGACCTTCCAGGTCCAATACTTCAGATGGCAGGAATCCAGTGGCCCGAATTGAGCTTGCAGCAGCTGGATGAAAACGACATTGGAACCCCAAGATACTGGATAAGGAGTGATAGGAACTCTGACCGAAGCATAAGAGCCAACTGTCAAAATTATTGGGGGTGCTAAGCCCAACAGAAATAATCTCCCCTAGACACATACAAGGAATTCTCTCAATATTGGGGGAGAAATAAACCTCTCGTGAAGTGGACAGCTAAAGGCTGACCTTTCACACGTTGATGATAAGCTCTTATTGCACGAAGATGAATACTGACAGAGTTGGTCTTGAGACCAGACTCAGACAGGTGTAGAAAGAACTCAAGCAAGGTCTGTATAAGACAAGAGGCAGGATCTAGGGCCTTGCTGTCACACCAGACGGCAAACCTCTTCCATGAAAAAGAATAACACCTCTTTGTGAAATCTTTTCTGGAAGCAAGCAAGAGTCGGGAGACACTCTGGAAAACTCAACGAAACCCACACTCTCAACATCCAGACCGTATGAGCCAGAGATTGGAGGTTGGGATGTAGAAGTGCCCCCTCGTTCTGCGTAATGAGAGCTGGAAAACATTCCAACTCCAGAAGAAGAGGGAATCCTATCTGACGCAGCTAGAAAGGAGCAATCAGAATCATGGCTCCACAATCTTGCTTGAGAATCAGCAAAGTCTTTTCCACCAGATGTATGGGAGGATACGCATACAGAAAACCTGTCTCCCAAAGAAGGAGAAAGGCATCCGATGGTAGCCTGCCGTGAACCTGCAGCCTGGAACAGAACTGAGGGACTTTGCGATTGGACTAAGTAGCAAAAAGATCCACTGAGGGGGTATCTCACTTTCGGAAGATCTTTCGAACTATAGGCATGCTTAACAACCATGACTGTAGCATTATTCTGCTCAGCCTGTCGGCCAGACTGCTGTTTACGCCAATTAGATAAGTGGCTTGGAGAAAACATGCCGCGTTGCGCGCCCACCGCTACATCTGCATGGCATCCTGACTCAGAGGGCAAGATCCAGTACTCCTTTGTTATCGAGTGCATCACAACCCGATTGTTTGGTTGAATTAAAATAATTTGGTTGGATAGCCAGGAGGGATGCAACCTTCGTCAGCAGCTTTTGACTGAGTAAGGTGGACGGGACGCCTCAGAATCAAAATGGAGAGAATTAACCACCTCTGAGGGGAATTCCGAAGACTGGCGAACAGTTGGGTTACATCCTCTAGATACCCTAAACTTGATACCACTGGGAAGCTAGGATGCACTGAGCGGATGTCATGTGCAAAAGTGCCATGGGAGTTACATGAACTGTGGAAGCCATGTGTCTAGAAGTCTCAATATGTACTGTGCTGTAATCTGTTGAGACGGGCAATCATCGTGTTAAGGGAACACATGCACTCCCAGTCCATGAAGATACGCTGCAACAACAGCCAGGCACTAGGAAAAAAACATACTCTGGATGCAAAGAGAGTATAAGTATACTGTAAATCCAGAGAGCATAACCAATCGTTTTCCTGAAGTATGGGAAGAAGGATGCCCAGGGAAAGCATCCTGAACCAAAATCTGTTTAGGCCCCTTATGTCTATGATGGGACGCAACCCACAAGGAAGGACCTGGAATAGAATCTCAACCCTTCTTGCCCTGGTGGAAGGGGTCGACTGCATTGGCGCTGAGAAAAGCAGAGAGTTCCTCTGCAAGTACTCACTTTTGATGGAAGCTAAAGGATTAAGCTAAGAATGAATTAAATCTGGACAGAGAGAGAGCCTGAAAAATATTGAAGAAAGCAAAGAAAAAGGAGACAAAAATGACAAATGGCACAGAAGAGTTAAGCGAAAACAAAGGAAAGGAGAATCACAGACTGGGACCAATATGGAAAGAAAAACAGTCACCAGACAACAAAGGTAGAAAAAAAATCATTTTATTTTCATTTTAGTGTTTGTAATATGTCCAATTTGAGAATTTACATTGGCTGTCTTATTTTGCACTGGGTATACTGGAGCTGTAAGAGCTTACAGAGATTATTTATCATGAAAAAAAATCACGTTATTTTTTCTCCTATAGTACTGTAATATTTTCAATGATGTCTGTTTATATGCGCCATGGCTGGTATAGGGGGTGTGGTTAATGTGGGTGTGGCTATCAGGGGTGGAGCCATATGTGGTGACCCCGCCCATAATGAGTACCGGCACCTTTTTTTCTACAAAAAAAGCACTGGGTAGCTTTAAAACAAATCGGAGAAAGTTTTTCTTTACTCGGTGCGTGGTTAGACTCTGGAACTCATTGCCGGAGAAGGTAGTGACGGCAGCTGGCCTTGCTGAGTTTAAAGGGGGTATGGACAGATTCCTGAAGGAAAAGTCCATTGATCGTTATTAAATTTTGGGTTTTTGCCAGGTTCTTGGGGCCTGGATTGGCCGCTGTCGGAGACAGAGTGCTGGGCTTGATGGACCTTTGGTCTTTTCCCAGCGTGGCAGTGCTTATGCTTATGTACTTATGGTGATGATATTTTATTTTACTCTTTTTATATTGATAGTAACAGAGTAAATGACAGCAGATAAAGACCTGAACAGTCCATCCAGTCTGTCCAACAGTCATACTCATTGTCAATTCATGATTAAATCAACAATGAATATGATATTATATACTTTATTACAAAGTCTTTCTTTGGTGCTTCTGGGACATAGACTGTAGAAGTTCACTCGGCTCTGTCCTTATGTGCCACCTATTGGAGTTGTCATCAAAGCTCACTCCAGCCTATCCAAATCATTTGCAGGACCCCAGACCATAAAAGTTTACCCAGCACTGTCCTCGGTTCCAGCTATTGAAGTTGCCATGTACTCTTGCTAAGTTTGGGGTACTTTTACTAAATGCCATGCAGCTCATTATATACCTATGGACTGCATGGCACTTAACGCATACTAATTTGTCAGCACATGTTAAATTCATTAGCGCACCTTAGTTAAAGAACATCTTTGTAATTTTCAGCTTCTTAGTTGACTTCTTTATTGTAAAACCACCCATACATTTTTGGGAGTGAGCATAGAACAAATGATTAGAATAGAATAAAATAGAAAATACAGATGACCACCATTTTTACCTACCACTCACATTAGACTTACGGGTCTATAGTTTCCTGGATAACCTCTGCAGCCCTTTTCAAAAATTTGTGCTAAGTTGACTGTACTCCAGTCATCAGTTGCATTTGCAGATTACCCATAGCAGCTTTTCTGTTTTCTTTTTGAGTTCTTTTAGAACTTCCGAGGCGAATACTATCAGATCGTGGTGACTTCCGAGGCGAATACTATCAGATCGTGGTGATTTGCTGCTGTTTAGATTGTTAGTGTGCTTTTCCAGATTTACACTGGAATCATCATCTACAAAGAATGGTTCCCATATAATTGTCTCCCCAACATGCTCTGAGTGAAGAGCAAAGCAAAAGAATTCTTTAGGAGGTCCTTTCATTAAGCTGTGGTAAGCACTAATGTGTGATAACCGCAGGTTAAAAAGAAAAACTGTGGGGCATGCTCAGGCATCCCACAGTAATTTTGGGACTGGAGTGCGCTTTTCATGTGCTAAAAAACTGAATTTATTTTTTAACACTAGAGGCATGTCTGAAGCTGAGAAGTAGGCGTGTTCTATGCTAATCAGTTAGTTCAACTACTTTCCCACATGATGTTTAGCATGTGGTTAGCACCAGGGGCGTAGCTGCTATGGGGCCACGGGGGCCAGGGCCCCTGTAGATTTGGCCCTGGACCCCCCCCCCCCGCCAACGACCCTCTCAACCCCCCTTCCCGCCGTCAACCTGCCGTCGCCGTCTAGTACCTTTGCTGGCAGGGGACCCCAACCCCCGCCAGCCGAAGTCTTCTTGCTTCGTTTGGTTTCTGAGTCTGTCTGACATCCTGCACGTACACAATGTGCAGGATGTCAGACTCACAGAAACAGAACAAAGCCTTGTGATCTGCAGGGCTTCGTTCTGTTTCTGTGAGTCTGATGTCCTGCACGTTGTACATGCAGGACGTCAGACAGACTCAGAAACCAAACGAAGCAAGAAGACTTCGGCTGGCAGAGGTTGGGGTCCCCCGCCAGCAAAGGTAGGTGACGTCACGGTGATGGCAGGCGGGGGGTTGTCGGTGGGCGGGCCGCAGTTGTTGGAGGTGGTTCTGGTGGCGGCGGAGGGTGGCGGCAATGGCGGCGTAGGGGGGGGGGTCGTCGTTGTTGTAGTTGTCATCGCCGGGTGGGGGACTAAAATGTGCCTCACCTCGGCACTGGACCCCCCTAACGACGAAGTCCAGATACGTCCCTGGTTAGCACGTGAGCCCTTTTTTAACACTGGAGGCATGTCTGAGGCTGAGAGCAGGCGAGTCCTCTGCTAATTGGTTAGCACAACTATATTCCCACATGCTGTTTAGCATGTGGTTAGCGTGTGAGCACTTACCTGCTAGAAAATAGGTGTTGGTAAGTGCTCATGTGCTAATGGTCATGTGCTAATAAGATTAATAGAAAATAGGGCCATATTGCCACCACACTAAAAGCGGCCTCATCATACAGGAAAGCTTCCACTGGGACAGCTTTGGTCACTTTTTAACGCTGCTTGGTAAAAAGGTCCATTAGTTTTTCTTCTATTCCTTTATTCTCCCACAAACTTTGCTCAAATTTCTAAAGGGAATGCAAGATGATGGGTTTCCTTTGAAAACTGATCAGGGGAAAATTACCAGTGGGGATTTATGCTTGTTTTTGTTGGTACTTTTCTGTGGAGAATAATACACTTAGGAGCCCTTTTACTAAGCCGCGTAAGCGTCTACGCGTGTCCAACATGTGCCAAAATGGAGTTACTGCCTGGCTACCAGATGGCTCTTGTGGTAATGTCATTTTTGGCACACATCCAAAAAATAATTTTTATTTTCAGACACGCATATCGGACGCGCACCAAGTGGCTTTTGATGCACGTAGGTCATTACCGCCCGGTTTCCTCATGAGCTTTTACCACTTGGTCAATGGCTGGTGGTAAGGTCTCAGACCCAAAATGGATGCGCGGCAATTTTCATTTTGCCGCACATCCATTTTTGTCAAAAATTTTAAAAAGGAATTTTTGCAAGTGCGCTGAAAAATGATTCTGTGGGCGCCCAAAACACGCGCCTACACCACTGCAAGCCATTTTTCAGTGCACCTTAGTAAAAGGATCTCATAGTTTGGAAAATACAGAACTTTACATGTTGTTGCCTCCCCTATCTTGACTCTGTACAATGTATATACCTTGTTTCCCCGAAAATAAGACACTGTCTTATATTAATTTTTGCCCCCCAAAATGTGCTAGGTCTTATTTTCAGGGTCTGTCTTATTTTTCGGGGAAACATCGGGGTTGGATCATGGTAGGCCCGCCCGCCCTCTGTCGCTCCCGGAATTAACCTTAAACGCCTCCTTTCACCTTCGCAGCAAGCAGCAGCAGGGCAGGCTACTCCTTCCTTCCGTGTCCCACCCTCGCCTGACGTAACGTCCACGAGGGCGGGGCACTGAAGGAAGGAGAGGTCTGCCCTGCTGCTGCTTGCTGCGAAGGTGAAAGGAGGCGTTTAAGGTTAGTTCCGGGAGTGACGGAGGGTGGGTGGAGTGGGGGCCCGGCGACCTTGGGTGGGGGGGGGGGGCGGCCCGGGGGGGGCCTTGTCCGGCTCTCGGCGGCCCTGCTTTCAAACAAAAATTTGCTAGGTCTTACTTTTCGGGGAGGCCTTATATCTACCAATTCAGGAAAACCTCTACTAGGTCTTATTTTTGGGGGATGTCTTACTTTCGGGGAAACAGGGTAAAAGTGTACAAGTTAACAATCACATGTAAGGTAAATGTCTTTTTTTAAAATTCCCTCTGCATTTCAGATTAGATTCTGATAAAATCCTAAAGGCTTAGAAATAAAAACTAGTTAGAAAAAGATCCCATATATTTATAAAAAGTTGACTTACATTAGCATAGGGAATTCTGTCTTTTTCTCAGTTGACAGCTGATAATCCTCTTTTCCATTAATGTACATCATCAGTGAGACAAATGGTCCAAATAAGTCTCTGTCCATATAATTTATTCATCCTCTGTCAGTGGGTCGCTTTTAAATGGAAGTCATCACTGATTGCTGCTCTACATAAGCACACAAATTCTTCAATATCAGACCTGAAATATATCAATTCAGACAGCAATTTATAACTTACAGTTGTTAATACTATTTGTTCAGAGAGTGACCCCTCTCCCATTCATTTTTACTGAAAATGTCATTTTACTGTTTTTGCAGCTCTAAAATTTCCCTCACACAAAAGCATTCCATTAGGAGACAGACATATATTTTTTTTAAAAAAATAACCATTCCCTTGCAGCAATTTCAACTGCTCTGAAGGTTCTAGCTGTTTTGATAAATAAAGACTGTCAGTGTACGAGTGTCTGTTAATTGGAAGATTCATCCTTCTACTGTACTTGTTTTTAATTGCTGTGCAGTATTTTCAGTGGTCATTTGTTCCTCCTCCTTGGTGGCTACCCTTCTGTGGTATGAAAATTTAAAAAAAACAAGATTCTGGGGCCCTATTACTAAGCTGCGTAAGCATCTACATGCGCCCAACACACGCCAAAATGGAGTTACTGCCTGGCTACCACTTGGCTTGTGTGGTAATTTCATTTTTGGCGTGTATCTGATACGCGCATCTGAAAAATAATTTTTACTTTCAGACGCGCATATCGGACGTGCACCAAGTTGCATTTGATGCGCGTAGATTATTACCGTATGAGACTTTACCACTAGATCAATGGCTGGTGGTAAGGTCTCAGACCCAAAATGGATGCTCAGCAATTTTCATTTTGCTGCACATCCATTTTCGGCAAAACTTTTAAAAAGGCATTTTTTGCAGGTGCACTGAAAAATGATTCTGCGCACGCCTAAAACACACACCTACACTACTGCAGGCCATTTTTCAGCACATCTTAGTAAAAGGACCCCTCTATGATCTGCTATGTTTTTAGACTGCCTTCCTCGAATTAATTCAACATGACATTTCATGGTTCTAGTCAACAGGATCTGACAGAGTGAAAACCAGAAATGGGCAGCCAAAACATTTTCGTGCCATTTTTTTTCATTTCTGAACCCTACCCATCTTCAAATCCTTGCTCAAAGCCCACCTCTTCAATGTTGCCTTCGGCACCTAACCTTTATACCCAGTGGTGTGCTGGAGCAGGCTCTCACAGGCTCGCAAGAGCTGGTTGTTAAGTTTTTAAGAATTTTGGGAGCCGGTTGTTAAAGTAGGGCCCTCCATGGCTACTTTAACAACTGGCTCCCAAAATGTGGGCTTGGGCCTCCTGCTGAATTCTCTTTTACTTTGCTGGTAGGGATGCTGAGCCCTGCCAGCCAAGTAAATAGACTGCTGCTGCTCCCCACTCCTTGTTTCCAGCTCTGAGCAGCAGGCTGGGACTTCTCTAGCATGTGAGAGAAGTTCCAGCATGCTGCTCAGAGCAAGATGTTGGGAGTGGTGGAAGTCCATTTATTGGCTGCCAGCAAAGGTATGCCTAGCGTGCCCGCACGAAGGAAGGGAGGAGAGAGAGGCAAGTGTTGCTCCCCCCCCACCCCCGGCCACCCCGGCCCTTCCAACTGCAGAGCTGGCTACATCCGGAGAAAGAGCCTGTTGTTAAAATTTTACCAGCTCACCCCTGTTTATACCTCTATTCAGGAAATCTAGACTGCCCCATTTTGACTGCCCCTACTTGACTGACTGTACATTTGTCCTTTAGATTGTAAGCTCTTTGAGCAGGGACTGTCCTTCTATGTTAAATTGTACAGCGCTGCGTAACCCTAGTAGCGCTTTAGAAATGTTAAGTAGTAGTAGTATTGTCAAAGTGTGTGCTCTTTGCAAAAGAGTGCACACTATCACCAGGATTCTATATACACTGCATTCCTACTATTTGAACCCATATGGTTCTAAAAAAAATTGTATGAACTGTGAAACCTTGAAAGGCGATGCATAGTTCCTGTGGGAAATATAGGGTTAGGTTCCTGACCATCTCTGGTTTTGTGAAAATGCGAAAAGTGAAGCATTGCTCCTATGAGAAATACAGGGTTAGGTTCCAGTTTGCATTCTTGTCAGGAAATTAAAAACCAAAAAACAGCATATTGAACTAAATACTGTATACTGAATACAAATTACTTACTTGGAGTAACATTAAAGCAGCTACAGCAGTAAAAGAAACATGCACAGAAAATAGTTCAGGCTCTGTTACAGTCTCAGCCAAACTTTTCTCCACCTCTTCTTGTGTCACATCCTCAAAACGCACTCCACTGATTCATTGCGCAAAGCGCAATATGTTTTCCACACCCTTTTTCTCATTTTCTGCAACACCTTCAAAGCCCTCAAAGTTTGTTATGCAGTCAGGCCAAGTTTTTTTTTCCAATAATTATTTATATTAACCTGTGTTACGCTGTCCCAGGCTACGCCAACATAGTCAATTACATTGTGTAATGTCACTGTCTTCCAGGGCCCCTTTTACAAACCTGCGGTGAGCCCAATGCGGTCTTACAGCTTGCTAAAAAGGAAGTACCACCGGATTACCACAGCACCCGGTGGTACTTCCACTTCCAACCCCCAGCAAGCCGCCGGTGCTACAAAAATATATTTATATTTATTTTTGTGGCACTGGTGTGTACCCAGCGGTTATCGGGCAGTGCTGCGTGCTGCCCAGTTACCGTCGGGTTAATGGGGGTGCCCTTACCACTACCTCAATGGGTAGCGGAAAGGGCAAACCCCCTGAAATGGTCATGCAGCAAGTGCTTTACTTGCCGCATGGCCATTTTCTGCTGAAAAGTAAGATTTACCTTTTACTCGCTGTGGTAAAAGGGGGCCTCAGCACGCGTTATAAACACATATTGACACCAGCATAGCCCCCCTTTTACCACAGCTTGGTACAAGGTGCCCTTAGTAATCATAAGTACATAAGTACATAAGTATTGCCATACTGGGAAAGACCAAAAGTCCATCAAGTCCAGCATCCTGTTTCCAACAGTGGCCAATCCAGGTCACAAATACCTGGCAAGATCCCAAAAAAGTACAAAACATTTTATACTGCTTATCCCAGAAATAGTGGATTTTCCCCAAGTCCATTTAATAATGGTCTATGGACTTTTCCTTTAGGAAGCCGTCCAAACCTTTTTAAAACTCCGCTAAGCTAACCGTCTTTACCACAGTCTGTGGCAATGAATTCCAGAGTTTAATTACACGTTGAGTGAAGAAGCATTTTCTCAAATTTGTTTTAAATTTACTACATTGTAGCTTCATCGCATGCCCCCAAGTCCTAGTATTTTTGGAAAGCGTAAACAGACGCTTCACATCTACCCGTTCAACTCCACTCATTATTTTATAGACCTCTATCTTATCTCCCCTCAGCCGCCTGTTCTCCAAGCTGAAGAGCCCTAGCCGCTTTAGCCTTTCCTCATAGGGAAGTTGTCCCATCCCCTTATCATTTTTGTCGCCCTTCTCTGCACCTTTTCTAATTCCACTATATCTTTTTTGAGATGCGGCTACCAGAATTGAACACAATATTCGAGGTGCGGTCGCACCATGGAGCAATACAGTGGTATCATAACATCCTCATTTTTGTTTTCCATTCCTTTCCTAGTAATACCTAACATTCTATTTGCTTTCTAAGCCACAGCAGCACACTGAGCAAAAGGTTTCAATGTATCAACAACGACGACACCTAGATCCCTTTCTTGGTCCCTGACTCCTAACGTGGAACCTTGCATGACGTAGCTATAATTTGGGTTCCTCTTTCCCACATGCATCACTTTGCACTTGCTCTCATTAAACATCATCTGCCATTTAAATGCCCAGTCTCCCAATCTCGTAAGGTCCTCTTGTAATTTTTCACAATCCTCCCGCGATTTAACGACTTTGAATAACTTTGTGTCATCAGCAAATTTGATTACCTCACTAGTTACTCCCATCTCTAGGTCATTTATAAATATGTTAAAAAGCAGCGGTCCCAGCACAGACCTCTGAGGAACCCCACTAACTACCCTTCTCTATTGAAAATACAGACCATTTAACCCTACTCTCTGTTTTCTATCTTTTAACCAGTTTTAAACCACAATAGAACACTACCTCCTATCCCATGACTCTCCAATTTCCTCTGGAGTCTTTCATAAGGTACTTTGTCAAACGCCTTTTGAAAATCCAGATACACAATATCTACCGGCTCACCTTTATCCACATGTTTGTTCACCCCTTCAAAGAAATGTAGTTGATTGGTGAGGCAAGAGTTCCCTTCACTAAATCCATGTTGACTTTGTCTCATTAATCCATGCTTTTGAATATTCTCTGTAATTTTGTTAATAATAATAATAGTCTTTACCATTTTGCCCGGCACCGACGTCAGACTCACCGGTCTATAATTTTCCGGATGTCCTCTGGAACCTTTTTTAAAAATCGGAGTTACATTGGCCACCCTCTAATCTTCCGATACCACGCTCGATTTTAAAGATAAATTACATATTACTAACAATAGCTCCGCAAGCTCTTTTTTCAGTTCTATCAGTGCTCTGGGATGAATACCATCCGGTCCAGGAGATTTGCTACTCTTCAGTTTGTAGAACTGCCCCATTACATCCTCCAGGTTTACAGAAAATTCATTAAGTTTCTCCAACTCGTCAGCTTCGAATACCATTTCCTGCACCGGTATCACACCCAAATCTTCCTCGGTGAAGACCAAAGCTTAGAATTCATTTAAACTCTCTGCTACGACTTTGTGTTCCATGATCACCCCTTTTACTCCTCGGTCATCTAGCAGTCCAACCGATTCTTTTGCCAGCTTTTAATATACTTGAAAACATTTTTACTGTGTGTTTTTGCCTCCAAGTCCCTCTTAGCCTTCCTTATCAGCGCTTTGCATTTGACTTGACATTACTTATGCTGTTTCTTTTTATCTTCAGTCACTGAAAATCAAGCATGGTGGTTTCATTGTCAGCATCTAAAGCTTCACAGGCTTTGTTGTAAAGCTCCCGCATATAGTGACACTTGAAAGCCTTTATAATTCCCTGATTGAGGGGCTGGATTACAGAAGTAGTGTTTGGGGTTATAAAAAGGACTTCTATGTCTAGGTGAGCATTTTCAAGGACTTCGTGACAGTATACTGGGACATTATCCAAAATCAACAAAACCTTGAAGGTGAAGTTTTTTTTGGTGGAGATAGCATTCAACGTCTGGAATGAAACAATTGTTGAACCAATCCCAGAATATTTCGGACGTCATCCAAGTTTTGCGGTTCCATCTTCAATGGACTGGCATGCGGAAGGATTTTGTGCTCTGTAACCTATGACAGGCTTGCATTTGAAATCACCCTTGGAATTGGCACACAATAGAAGGGTGATGTGGTCTTTAAGGGGCCCTTTTTCTAAAGGGTTGCCTTGTGGCAACCCGAATTACTGCCGGCCCAACGCGGGTGCACGTGCCATTTCCAGCGCTAGCGGAAATACTTAAAAATATTTTGTGAAAGGAGTTAATTGGTGGTAATCAGGCAGCAGTAAGTGCTCCACCCCCCCCCCTCCCGAAATGGCTATGCGGTAAGTGTGAACTTACCGCAAGGCCATTTCTTTTTTTTGACCTTTTTACCCTCTGCGGTGAAAGGGGCCCTGGTGAATGATATTTTGTAGCAAATGACAGCCCATTCTTAGGGAAATCATGAAAGTAGAAGGCATCCTGATTATCTCTATATAGTTGCTAGTGTTCACTGGCATGGTTTATTTTGATACTAGCCGTTGAGCCCGTAAAAACGGGCTAGTAAAGGAAGGGGGGGTTGAAAGCCCCCCCCCGGATAGGTCGCCGCCGCCCCTCCCCCCCGGGGTCGCCGTCGCCCCTCCCCCCGGAGTCCCCTCCCCCCCGGAGTCCCCTCCGCCACCCCTCCACCAGGGCCGGGTACCTGGCTTCACTATTCAAACCGCCGGAACGCAGCACACAGCTCATCTGAGCTGCCGTCGGCCTTCCTTCTTCTCTGCGTGTGTTCCGCCCTCGTGTGACGTAACGTCGGCAAGGGTGGGACACAGGCAGGTAAGGAAGGCCAACGGCAGCTCAGATGAGCTGTGTTCCGGCGGTTTGAATAGTGAAGCCAGGTACCCGGGCCGGGTGGAGGGTGGGTGGCGGCGACTCTGGGTGGGTGGGGGGAGTGGTGGCGACCGCGGTTCCCTCACTCGCAGGTGCGCAGGTTCCCTCTCAGTCACGTCCCCGTCATCACGTATTGACGCGGGGGCAGGACAGAGAGGGTCTCTACTGCGCATTTGCGAGTGAGTACGCCTCTTGCCATTTATATGTTTGATAAGACAACCTCAGTTTCTTCTGAGTATCATTAACTTTTTTTTATTTTGTGATCTTTCTTATTTGTTCGTTCATAAGCATGACTGTAAACCTAACAAAATGCACAGCAGAGCTTTAACCTTATTGGATCTTAAGTTTTCATTTACATTCTCTTCAGAGTAAAACTGATCATATGTTCCTAGGAACAAATGGTGGAAATAAATTCATTACACTTGTTTTTATTCCAAGTTTATTTTCATAAAGCCATATGAAATTTCTACATTTTATTTCATTATGAAGAACACGATCACTATGCATCCTTACCTTTTACATCTGTTACTAGCCATTTTCCCATTGAAAATAATAGGAAAAAGAGCAGAATAATACATATTCATTAGAAGTTTAGGTACAACACACAGATGCTGATAAAACAACTTTAGGTAGCTATGAAACAATTATGAATCTCTCCTGGGTCAGGATTTCTTTATATCCATAAGAACAAGAACAGCAAACCTCCTTTAGCTAGAAAAGAAATTATTATTTAACAATTCTTATTCACTGCCCAGTCTAATTAGTAAGAGATAATTTCCCCTTTCTGCTAGGCAGATTCTTTTCTTTGAGTGGATTAATATAGAATGACAATTACACAGATGCTATCAAAAGCATAAACAGATGTTCTGATCCCTGATACACAATATGCAAGATTTGATACAATAATCTGAAAATCAATGCAGTGTTTTTGAAATCCAAAATGGCAAAGCTAAATCATTTATGTTCTAGGTCTAAGCCCCTACTCCCCCCCCCCCCCAACAAATATATAATGATACCACATATGGAAAAAATGTGAAAACACTATCAAAAAATCTATGCAATCATCTTACCTAGTCATGTCATGTATACGCTGGAAGAGAGGAAGGAGAGAGGAGACATGATAGAAACATTTAAATATCTCAAGGGCATATATTTACCGGAAGAGAGCCTTTTTCAAATGAAGGTAATCTCTGGAATGAGGGGGCATATGACAAAGTTAAGAGGGAATAGGCTTAGGCATAACCTAAGGAAGTATTATTTTACAGAAAGGGTTGTGGAGGCATGGAATTGCCTCTCGGCGGAGGTGGTGAAGTCTAGGACTGTTCCAGAATTTAAAAAGGCATGGGATAAGCATTTGGGATCGCTTAGGAACAGGAAGAATTAGGGGTTACAGAGGATGGGCAGACTGGATGGGTCATATGGCCTTTATCTGCCGTCATGTTTCTATGTTTCTATATGTTCAACAGATTTATCTAGAGAGGATATCCTTATTCATCGGTGAAGAGTCTTTAAACGAGCACTTTGGGATGCAAGAGAACATCAGTGGAATTACTGGTAGAAGGTAATTAACAGATGTTCTCTTTCCTGTTGTTGGATGTTAGTATATAGAGACAAGATGTCCAATGTAACTAATAAATAGTCACCATCTAAAGAAGGAAATGAACAATCTTGTATGTATGAAGGGATAGTTGATACAAATGGTCTTAAGAGAGCGCAAAAGAGAGGCTAGTACTATAAAATCACTAAAACAATGCAAAGAATAGCACCAAGATCAAAGGATCACCATAAAACAAAGATGTTTATTTAAAAATATGGTAGAAATCACAAATCAAAAACCAAAATGACTTTGGGGCTCATTTTCAAAAGAGAAAAACATCCAAAAAGTGGCATAAATCTGCATTTGGACATTATTCTCATAAAAACGTCCAAATTGGTATTTTCAAAGCCAATTTTTAGATATCCTATATAATAATTCTGACCTCCAACGTTCTATTGGTCTTGCTGCCTGTGTTTGTGACTTCTTCGGAGTTGGTCTGCTAGGCTCTGTAACACAGGCTGATGTCACCGTGAAAAAAGGTGCCCATTGGTCACGGTGACGATGGACGAGCAAGGGAAGAAGATGAGCGCCGTCAGCAGCAGCGAGTAGAGAAAAGTAGACGCGGATCACGGCGCCGCCGGGGATGGCGATGGGAAAGAGCAGGGCAGGCGGCAGCAGCCAGGCCACGGCGATCAGGAACCGCACCCGCCGCCGGCTCATCAGGCGCCCGTAGCGCAGCGGGAAGAACATTCGGAGGGAGGGAGGGACCCTGAAACTCGGAGGGAGGGAAGGAGGGACCCTGAAACTCAGAGGGAGGGAGGGGACGACCCTGGAACTCGGAGGGAGGGAGGGGATGACCCTGGAACTCGGAGGGAGGGAGGGGGGAAGACCCTGGAACTGGGAGGGTGGCAGGGGACAACCCTGGGACTGGGAGGGGGGGCCCCTGGCACACACTCTCATTCTCACACACACACTCTCTCTCACAGACACACTCACACCCAGTCTCACTCTCTCTCTTTCACATACACACGCTCGCATATTCACTCTCTCTCTCTCTCTCTCTCTCTCACACACACACACAGAGTCACTGTCACACACACTCTCTCAAACATACACACTCCGAGGAAAACCTTGCTAGCGCCCGTTTCATTTGTGTCAGAAACGGGCTTTTTTTTACTAGTTTTTTATAAAGTCCATCAGAATTGCATTCAAATCATAAGGGGATGTGTCAGGGGCAAGTTAAGGGTGGGATCTGGACTTTTTCAGCTATAATAGAACAAAACAAAACTGTCCAAGACTAAAACTAAGACATTTTGAGCTAGACCTGGAGGAGTGGCCTAGTGGTTAGGGTGGTGGACTTTGGTCCTGGGGAACTGAGTTTGATTCCCACTTCAGGTACAGGCAGCTCCTTGTGACTCAGGTTAAGTCACTTAACCCTCCATTGCCCCATGTAAGCCGCATTGAGCCTGCCATGAGTGGGAAAGCACAGAGTACAAATGTAACAAAAAATAAAAATAAGGCAAAAAAGGGCCCTAAATGACCAGATGGCCACTGAAAGGAATCAGGGATGACCTCCCCTTATACCCCCAGTGGTCACTAACCCCCTCCCACCCCAAGAAATGTGATTATAAATATTACTTGCCAGCATGCAGGTCCCTGGAGTAGTCTAGTCATAGGTGCAGTGCACTGCAAAAGGATTGACTCAGGACCTTACCTCCCCCTACTTGTTACACTTGTGGAGCAAATTGAGCCCTCAAACTCAACAAAAACCCACTGTGCCCACATATAGGTGCCCCCCCCCCCACCCTTAAGGGCTATTGTAGGGGATAAGGGAGCAACAGTGAGATGTTTACCTGGTAGCATTGATTTGAACTCAAGTGCAGTACCTCCTAGGGTGCCCCATTGCTCTCCTGGGATGTCTGTGTGGCCAGTCTACTAAGAATGCTGGCTCCATCTACATTTCAATGGCTTGATTTTGTGCATTTTTTAATTGGACATTTTTTTCTGAAAATGAACCAAAAAGATAAATGCACAGAGCACAGAAACATCTAGCAAATAGATATTTAAAAAAAAAAAAAAGAGAGAGACATTTTTCTGTATTGAAAATGGCTATATTCCCCACTTGAATTTTGGACATGTTTAGCACAATGTCCAAAGTTGGACTTAGATGTCATATTGAAAATGCCCCTTCACGTTTCTCCTTAAGCAGCTTGAAGAATAGTCTGTAATTTGACAACTAAGATTTAATCCTAAAAAAATAGGTCATGCATTTGGGCTGTAAAAACCTGAGGGAATGATGCAATTTAGAGGATGAAGAACTTTTCTGCACAAAAGAGGAATGGGGCTTGGGTATGATCATATGTGATGATCTTAAGGTCATCAAGCAGGTAGAAAAGTTCAAAAAAATCACATTAGGCATGGATACTGCTCAAAAATACCATCCTGAAAGCCCAGACCAAATTTTTTCCATGTACTAAAAAAAGGAAAGAAGCATAGGAGCCAGCTCTGTGGATGCTGTGGGTGCTTGAGTAACCCTAATGTTGAACATTTCCATTAGGTTTAGCACCTCTGATAATTTTGAAAAATTGGCTGCTATAGGAGGAAGGAAGGTCAAATGACAGCTGGCTTAGTTAACAAGTGAGGTGAAGGATGCTAATAGAGGTGAAAGAAAATCCTTCAGAAAATGGAAGAAGAATCCAACTGAAAATAATAGGAAGCAGCATAAGGAATTGCAAGTCAAATGCTAAGTACTGCTAAAGAAGGCAAAGGGAGATTTTGAAAAGAAGATTGCGTTGGAGGCAAAAATACATAGTAAAAACGTTTTTAGGTATATTAGAAGCAATAAGCTAGTAAAAGAATCAGTTGAACCACTACATGACTGAGGGGTACAAGGGGCACTCAGGGAAGACAAGGCCATAGTAGAAAGATTAAATGAATTCTTTGCTTTGGTTTTCACTGAGGAAGATGTGGGCAAGATACCAGTGCCAGGTATTCAATGCTGATGGGTCAGAGAAACTGAAACAAATATCTGTAAACCTGGAAGATGTAATGTGGCAATTTGACAAATTAAAGAGAAGCAAATCACCTGGACCAGATGGTATACATCCCAGAGTACCGATAAAATTGAAAAATGAACTTGCAGAGCTCTTGTTAGTAATGTACTTTATCTTTAAAATCAAGCATGATACCATAAGATTGGAGGAGGTGGCCAATATAATCTTCCAGAAGTGAACTGGGAAAATATAGACCAGTGAGCCTGATGTTGGTACTGAGCAAAATGGTAGAGAATATTATAAAGAACAAAATTACACATAAGCATGGAAGTCTTGCCTCACCAATCTACTACATTTCTTTGAAGGGGTGAGTATACATGTGGATAAGGGTGAGCTGGTCAATATTGTGTGGAAAAGGGTGAGCTGGTCAATATTGTGTATCTGGATTTTCAAAAGGCATTTGACAAAGTACCTCATGAAAGACTACTGAGGAAGTTGGAAAGTCATGGCATAGGAGGTAATGTCCTATTGTAGGTTAAAAATTGGTTAAAAGATAGAAAACATAGAGAAGGGTTAAATGGTTGATGTTTTTAATGGAGAAGGGTAGATAGTGAGGTTAACCAGGGGCCTGGGAGTTTTAACATATTTATAAAGGATCTAGAGATGGGAATAACTAGAGAGGTAATTAAATTTGCTGATTAGACAAAGCTATTAAAAGCTGTTAAATCACAAGAGGATTGTGAAAAATTGCCAGAGGACCTTACGAGACTGGGAGACTGGGCATCAAAATGGCAGATGGCTTTTAATGTGAGCAAGTGCAAAGTGATGCATGTGGAAAAGAAGAACCAAATTATAGCTACGCGATGCAAGGTTCCATATTAGGAGTCACCACCAGTGGCGTACCAAGGGGGGGGGGGCGGTCCGCCCCGGGTGCACGCTGCTGGGGGGGTGCCGCCCACCTGTTGGCCGAGTCCGCTCGTTCCCTCCCTGCTGCTCCCTCTGTGCGGAACAGGTTACTTCCTGTTCCGGGGCAGAGGGAGCAGCAGGGAGGGAATGAGCGGACTCGGCCAACAGGCGCGCGGCACCCCCCCCAGCAGGTAAAAATGCACCCGGGGGGGGGAGGGTGTAATTTCGCCGGTGGGGGGTAATTTCACCGGGGGGGGGGGGGGGGGGGCCGTGGTGCACCCGGGGGGGGGGGTGCATCGGCGATCTGCCCCGGGTGTCAGGCAGCCTAGGAACGCCACTGGTCACCACCCAGGAAAAGGATCTAGGTGTCATCGTTGATGTTACATTAAAATCCTCTGCTCAGTGTGCAGCAGTGTCTTAGAAATCAAATAGAATGTTAGGAATTATTAAGAAAGAAATGGAAGACAAAATTGAGAATGTTAAGTGCCTCTGTATCGCTCCATGGTGTACACTGCACCTTGATTACAGCATGTAATTCTGGTTAACACATCTCAAAAAAAATATAGTAGAATCAGAAAAGGTACAGAGAAGGGTGACAAAAATAATAATTGTAAATTGGCAATGCCAACGTGTGCCATGCAAACCCCCTAATTCTATAAAAGTTGCCAAAAATTGCCTGCATAAATTTGGGCACATGCCTAATTTGCATGTGCAATTTGATTGAATAACAAGCCGATTGGTGCCAATGCTTTTTTTTTAAATAAGCAATTATTGGCACTAATTAGATTTAATTGGAACTTGCATGTGTAAATTTTGGCACAGGATTTATGCCTAAATTTTACATGCAAGTAGAAGAAGGGACATAGAAATGGGAAGGTCATGGGCAGAACAGGGGCGTTCCAAGCATTTAGAAATGTTATAGAATACAGGAGATATGAGCCTAATTTATGCACATACATTAGCACCATGTTTCAGTCAGTGCAAATGGCAATGCCCAAATTTAGGCTTGACTCCGGGCGTCAGCGCTATTCTGTAAATTGTACCTAATTAACTACGGCTTATAAGTGAGCACTTTTTTTGCTTTGATTTATTTAGGTGCCTTTTAGAATCTAGCCAATTATTTTTATTTTTATTTTTTTTAGGCACCATTTAGAATCTAGCCCAAAGAGTGTAACTTGGGAGTAGTTCAACTTGTGCTGTTATCTGCTTGAAGAAGTTGCTACCCTGTGCAAGATAAGTCTATAAACTCAAAGCTTTTTTTGCCACTTTGATTATTTTCAGACAAATTATTTTGATAATACATTTTGGAAGAGTACAATGATGTCATAGAGGTTTTTTACCAATGACTGAATACTCCAGTATGCTTCTGGGTTTTTTTCCTCCATTCACTTAACACTATAAGTTCAGTCCATATCGTTATTACTATTAGTGGGGTGATATTTTCACTTTTGATACTGTGGTTCTCATTTATTCTGCTGTGTGGTAACATTTGTTCCTGAACAAAAAGAAAAAAAAATAACATGAAACTTGTTTGGCTGCCCATCTCTATCCTGTTGAGGCCATTTTTGGTTTACTCCAAGGGTATATAAATCCAAATTCCTATTATAATCACCCAATTACATATTGCAAAACAAATCAGTTTGTTTTAGAAATTCTCTAATTCTGATTCCAAATCCCTTTTAGTTATTTTTCTCTCTTCTTTTGATGCATTTTTAAATAAAATCCATCAGATAATAGGAGCATTCATTTAGGGGTCCGCAATAAGTGCACGTTTACTGCAGATTAAAAGGACTTCCCGCAGGATGTTTTGAGGCATCCTCAGGTAAATTCATAATCTAAGCATGCTACATGCATGTGCTAAAAAAATATATATTTTTTTTGTAGAAGGGGAATGACTGGGGTGGAGAGTGGACACTTTTGTGCTAATCAGTTAGGGGTCCTTTTACAAAGGCACGCTGAAAATCTGCTTGTGGTAGTGTAGGCGTGGGTTTTGGGCACATGACGATCCATTTTTTATCGTGCCTGTAAAAAATACCTTTTTGGGGGGGAATGGCAAGATGGCGTCCTAACCTGTAGCAGTAGTGGTTCGGTGAGACGCTGAATATTCGGTTACCTCTCAGAATGCCTCATTCTAAATGGAAAGGGACGACGAAGGCCCAACCGCCGATGGCCCTGGTATCGTCTCCTATTCAGCAGACGCTTGACCACTACATGCGGAGCTCTTCATTAGATACCGGTTTGGCAAGCCCCGTGCTGACTGTCGACGGAGGAGCATCGTCATTCTTGGGGCCGGATACCACCCTATCGCCGCCGGAGCTGAACCCTCCTCCGTGCCCTGCAGAGTCCAGAGTTGAGTTGGTGGGACGGACGGGGACTGAAGTGGTTCAAACCGCAGTCCTACTCGGCGGCTCTCCCCCTGAACATGCAGAGAAAACTAACAAGGAGCAAGAATCTCCCCAGGAGGTGACAATGGCGTCTATTTGGAAAGCTGTCCAAGATCTAACCGTTGAAGTCGCTAAATCCACTAAGGAAATGTCGTCAATAGTGAGTAAATTTTCTGAATCCCTTGATAAGGTCAAAACTGACTCAGCAAACCAAATTCTTCAGGTGCAAGAAGTGGTTAATGAAGTAAAATCTACAATGGATGTTTTAGTTAAAGATAAACTGTATATACACCGCAAAATAGAACAAATAGAGAACTACAACCAGCGTTTAACACTTAGACTGTAAAATTTTCCTATATCTCCAGTAATGACACTTCATGATTTCTTCAAGAAGTATGTACAAGAGGTATTAAAAATTTCTTCAACTGACATTCCTCCATGTAATAAAATATATTATTTTTCACCTACCACTGTGAAACAAGGAGAAAACGCTGAATCAAATAATCTTCAGGCTTCATTACAAATACAAAAGACTGAATTAGGGCTTCAAAATTTAACTGCTGTACTTGAAGACTCTATGACAGAAATACAAACTAGAGGAACACTGATTATGTCTTTTGTATTCGAGCAGGATTTAAATATGGTTAAGAAGCTATATTTTAAACACTCCACAGTATTATTTTGCGGACAAAGAATTTGGATATATCCGGATGTGACTAAACCAACACAAGAGAGACGAAAACAGTTTTGGGTGCCTAGAGAGGAAACAAGACTTTTAGGTGCAACATTTACATTGGTTTCTCCCTGTAAATGTTTGATCCGCTATTTGGGGACTAAATATGTTTTTCTTGAACCTAATCAGTTACGGGTTTTTCTGGACATGAAAAGTCTATCTAACCGTCCGTTGTAACATCATAAACAGCTATAAAGTTATAGGAAGGAGAGCAGATTCAGGCTATTTTGGACTTTATGTTCTCTTTTCTTTTTCTTCCTTTGTCTCCTCACTTCTGTTTATCCACTCCCCACACTTATTTTTAGTGGTCTAAGGAAGAGTTAATTATATTAGGTGTTATTTTTCTTTTATGTTTAATTTCTCTGTATTTCCTGACAAACTGTATTGGTTTGAAAATTTAAATGCAATAAATAAATAATAAAAAATACCTTTTTTAAAATTTTTGCCGAAAATGGACTTGCGGCAAAATGAAAATTGCCGTACGTCCATTTTGGGTCTGAGACCTTACTGCCAGCCATTGACCTAGCGGTAAAGACTGACGCGGTAACCGGGCGGTAATGACCTACATGCACCAAATGCCACTTGGCGCGTGTCCATTATGTATGCCCAAAAATAAAAAAATATTTTTCAGATACATATATCAGATGCTCGCTAAAAATGAAATTATTGCAAGAGCCACGCAGTAGTCGAGTGGTAACTCCATTTTGGTATGTGTTGGGTGTGCGTAGACGCTTATGCAGCTTAGTACTGTAACACATTGTATTTCCATCATTCACAATGTATTGTAAGCCACATTGAGCCCGCAAATAGGTGGGAAAATGTGGGATACAAATGCAATAAATAAATTAAATAAATAAATAAATAAATAAATAAAATACATAGTATAAGGACCCCTTAGTGCACCTATTTTACTGCCTGTTAACTGATTGGCACAGGATTAGCATGAGCACAATATTGCTACTTTTGTTTATCATTATCATCATTTATGTTACATTGTTTATTTTTGTTATGCCATATTTTTTGATGACTTGAGTCAGACTGTATTAGATCTTTTTGCTTTTTGAATGTTTGTTGACATCCAGGATATATATATTTCTCCCTTTTTAAGTAGTTTTATACCAGCTACCCTATAGCTAATTTTCATGCGAAAGTTTACTATGGAGTTAATTTGCATCTTAGCAAACATTACTGTGAAGAAGTCACTAACCAACAGAAAATCCCTTTTAACCTTGTGTTTCTCCTTCAGATGAACTCAAGATATACAAGAGAATAATATATATCTTAAAGATTTTTCTTTCTCTCGCTCTCTCACCACCAGAGGGCTGCAGAAGCTCCTGCTTTGGCATGGTTGTGAGTAGGTTTTCTTCTTTGGATCTAAATTTTCAATATTATCTCTTATGTTGAAAGAGAAGAGAGATTAAAGATATGGAGAGCTTAAGAACTTTGTAAAAGGTGAGGTTTGATTAAGGAATCCAGAAAATAATTTCCCCCAACATTTTAAAGACCATGGTTAGTGTTGGATTCAAATGCGAACTGTGTCATTTAAATCTATTCCTTGATATTCAGTGCTAGTTGATACCTAGACATCAGTGTTGAATATCAGGGTATAGTGTGGCTGCCAGATGTTAGCGAGGTACTGCCAATATTTGCCACCAACAATTTTGCTCAATATTGGCAGTACCTGGATTGGATATGGCTCTTATTCGGGTAGGAGCTGTACCTACGTGGCTAAGTGCCACTGAATCATTTTTTAACCACTCTGATATTGTGGAATTTCATCAAGATTTACTATTCTATATCACATTTGCACTGGAACTAAGTCATCAGTGTGGCCCAACCATAAAAATGTTTGGTGATAATGTGCAACATGCAAACTACTTTTGAATTGTATTAGCGCCTTTACCAGGAGTATTCTGTTTTATTTCAATGATGCACAATAGTGATTTTTATAGTGACATTAAAAAAAAAACTCCACTATAACCAAACTTTAAAAATGGGCATTTTTTAACCTCCAAGACTCCATCTGTCTTTTCCAGCTTTCCGCTCTTTTGCCAGAGCCTGCTCTAATCATCAAATCCTCCTCTAAAGCTTATAAATTTCTGTAAAGCAAGAAATCTGACACCAGTTCATTATGCTCCAACATTACCCAAAGTTGGGAAACAAAATTTAACATTACATTAACACTAAGGAATCGGAATTACTTTGGTTAAGAACTCTCCATCCATTTCTATCAGCAGCTCTTCTACAATCCTAAGAACATAAGAACAGCCATACTGGGTCAGACCAATGATTTATCCAGTCCAGTATCCAGCTTCCAGCAGTGGCCAATCCAGGTCACAAGAACCTGGCAGAAACACAATTAGTAGCACCATTCCACACTACCAATCCCAGGGCAAGCAGTGGCTTCTCCCATGTCCTTCTCAATGGCTTCCCCCATGGCCTTCTCAATAGCAGGTTATGGACTTTTCCTCCAGGAACTTGTCCAAACCTTTTTTTGAACCCAGATACTCTAACTGTTGTTCCCACATTCTCCAGAAACGAGTTTCAGAGCTTAACTATTCTTTGCATGAAAAAATATTTCCTCCTATTTGTTTTAAAAAGTATTTCCATGTAATTTCATTGAGTGTCCCCTGGTATTTGTACTTTTTGAATGAGAGAAAAACTGTTTCACCTCCACACATTCCACTTTAGTCAGGATTTTGTAAACCTCAATCATATCCCCCCTCAGCCATCTCTTTTCCAACCTGAAGAGCCCTAATCATTTTAGCTTTTCCTCATATGGGAGCAGAGCAGTTCCATCCCCTCTATCATTTTGGTAGCTCTTCTTTGAACCTTTTCTAATTCCACTATATCTTTGATTCAGCGACCAGAATTGAACACAATACTCAAAGTTAAGTCACATCATGGAGCAATAAAGAGGCATTATAATATTTTTGGTCTTATTTTGCATACTTCTCCTAATAATTCCTAGCATCCTGTTTGCTTTTTTGGCCACTGCTGCACACTGGGCAGAAGATTTCAGCATATTGTCTACAATGACACCTAGATCTTTTTCTTGAGTTCTAACTCCTAAAGTGGACCCTAGCATTAGATAACTATGATTTGGATTATTCCCATGTGCATTACTTTGCATTTGCCTACATTAAATTTCATCTGCCATTTTGATGCCCAGACTTCCAGTTTCGTAAGGTCGTCCTACAATTCTTCACAATCCACATGTGCTTTAACAAATTTGAATAGTTTCGTGTCATCTGCAAATTTAATCACCTCACTCGTTGTCCCAGTTTCCATATCATTTATAAATATGCCATGACTCTAATTTTCTCAGGAGTCTCTCATGAGAAACTATCAAAAGCTTTCTGAAAATGTAGATACACTACATCAACTGGCTCACCTTTATCCAAATGTTCACGCCTTCAAAGAAATGAAGCAACTTGGTGAGGCAAGACCTCCCATGGCTGAATCCATGCTGACTCTGTCCCATTAAACCATGTTTGTCTACATATTATGTAATTTTATTCATTATAATAGTTTCCAATATTTTTCCAGGCACTGAAGTTAGGCTTACTGTTCTATAATTACTCGGATCACTTCTTGAACCCTTTTCAAAAATCAGTGTCATTTTGGCCACTCTCCAGTCCTCAGGTACTACAGATGACTTTAACAACAGGTTACAGATCACCTGAGTTCACTAGGAAACTACTTGTCAGTCAGGGGAATCACAGAATTATCATACTCAGATAATATATTCCACTTTTATGCCTGGTACTAGAAAAATTTGAGGACACTTTAGATTCCATTAAGCACTACATTTCTGTCATCAATGGTTGGGCTACATAATATTTCCTCAAATTAAACAAGCAAATATGAAAATACTCTGGTTTGTCGAGGTGAGTTCACTTCCAGCAATGTCGATAACACTGAACACAGGAGAAATCCTAAAAATAGAAGACCATTTGAGGGTGCTTGGCATAATTCTAGATTCAGGTCTGAGATTTGATAAACAAATTAATGTCCTTATCAAAAGATTTTTTTATAAACTCAGACAACTAAGAACAATCAGATCGTTATTTGAAAAGGAGGGCTTTAGGATTTTAGCCAAGGCAGTTTTGCTACCACAGTTAGACTTGCAATTCATTAAATCTTCAGATCTCAAGCAAACTACTCACCTGTCTACAGCTGTTGCGAAACCATTCAGATGGTTTGCAGACTGGGTTGCTTCGACAGCTTGTCATCATCAATGTGTGATCTCCACTGGTTGCCAACTCGTCAGCATATAAATTTCAAAATACTTTGCATAATTTTCAAATCTGTTTTCAGATCAGATTCAGATCAGATTCATAGGGGTTGAGCGAACTGTTTGCTATGCCATCCCCTAGTAGAACTTTGGGTTTTCTGAGAATGCTGAAATTAGGTTTTCCATTACTGAAGTGCATTTGCTTCAAATCCATTATTGAGAATTCCTTTTCCTTTGCAGGGATGAGACTATGGATATTACCACCAGATCTTATGCACATATCCTCCTACTTCTCTTTCAGGAAGGCCTTGAAGACTTATCTGTTTGACAAATAGTTAGGTATTATACCAATAGTTTCAGACCACCCATGTAACTGATTCCTTCTTCCTATTATCATTCCTCAAGATATCACTGCTCTTTATGAAGAGCTTCACTTTCCTCATTGTAAATTGCTATGAATCCTTTATGGAAAATGGGCAGTATATAAGATTCCAACAGAATAGAATAGAATAGAATGTGCTTGACACTCCTTACACTTTGTTTGTGCTAGTTTAGAGAAGTGAGAGAGAATGGAGAAAGATGCTGTACTTTGACCTGGGAGCCCTCTCATGGCCGCAGCTTCCTTGATGTCCTGTTGGAGTCTGGGGATAAGCTGGTGGCAACTATTGAGAGGATATGATGACTTGATTAAATATTAATGAAATATGGTGCATAACAGGGGTGGGGAGGGAACAGAGGGTGAGGGAAGGGTCAGGTTGGGGGTGGTGGAAGAAGAGGGGATGTCAAGTATGTTTTGGAAATCTAAGTTAAGTGAGACTGGATTAGGGTGGCCGAGTCTATAGCATCACAAACTTAACGTCCTCTTTAGATGGCAGAGTAATGATGGGGAAGGGGATTGAAAGAAGGAAAGGGCAGGGTAATGTAGGGTTGAGGAGGGGGAGAATGAAGGTATGGAAAGCTGGGACTGTGTCCCCTCTTAGTCCTATGAAGGCTGTGATTAGATATAGAAAGGGGATATCCTTGTCATCTAGTGAAAAAAGCTAATGAAAGCTTTTTTAATGAGAGGAAAACTTTGCTAAATTACAACATAGGCTCTGTTGAGTAGGATATGATCACATGTGCACTGAAATATACAACTGCTGTGGAAAAGATTGCTAAGATGATCAAAGAGCACTGGTCTTTACTGCATAAGTAATATCATACTGGGAAAAGACCAAAGGCCCATCAAGCCCAGCATCCTGTCCCCGACAGCGGCCAATCCAGGTCAAGGGCACCTGGCAAGCTTCCCAAACATACAAACATTCTATACATGTTATTCCTGAAACTGTGGATTTTTCCCAAGTCCATTTAGTAGCGGTCTATGGACTTGTCCTTTAGGAAACCGTTCAAACCCTTTTTAAACTCTGCCAAGCTAACCGCCTTCACCATGTTCTCCGGCAACGAATTCCAGAGTTTAATTACGCGTTGGGCAAAGAAAATGTTTCTCCTATTTGTTTTAAATATACTACACTGTAGTTTCATCGCATGCCTCCTAGTCCTACTATTTTTGGAAAGTGTGAACAGATGCTTCACATTCACCTGTTCCACTCCACTCATTATTTTATATACCTCTATCATGTCTCCCCTCAGCCGCCTCTTCTCCAAGCTGAAAAGCCCTAGCCTCCTTAGTCTTTCTTCATAGGGAAGTCGTCCCATCTCTGCTATCATTTCCATTGCCCTTCGCTGCACTTTTTCCAATTCCACTATATCTTTCTTGAGATGCGGCAACCAGAATTGGACACAATACTCAAGGTGCAGTCGCACCATGGAATGATACAACAGTATTATAACATCCTCACACCTGTTTTGTATACCTTTCCTAATAATACCCAACATTCTATTCACTTTCCTAGCCGCAGCAGCACACTGAGCAGAAGGTTTCAGTGTATTATCAATGATGACACCCAGATCCCTTTCTTGGTCCATAACTCCTAACGTGGAACCTTGCATGACGTAGCTATAATTCGGGTTCTTTTTTCCCACATGCATCACCTTACACTTGCTCACATTAAACGTCATCTGCCATTTAGCCGCCCAGTCTCCCAGTCTCGTAAGGTCCTTCTGTAATTTTTCATAATCCTCTCGTGAGTTAACGATTTTTTAAAAAGTATTTATTTATTTATTAGGATTTATTTACCACTATTTTGAAGGAATTCACTCTGGTGTACAACAAGAATAAGTCAAACATAGGCAATAGACAATTCCAACAGTAAAAATATTCAAATACAACATATAGGCTGAATTTATCAGTTATGATGATATATAGGCTGAATGTATCAGTTATGATAGCTGTCTGTAGCTATCATCATCAAGCCTTGAAGAAAAATTTACTGTTGTGCCAGTTTCTACGTTTAAGAAGGATCTGTATTGATTTTGAACACAATCGTGATGCCAATGCGATTCAAGAGAGATTCAAGAATAGAGGCTATCCTAGAAAACACATGAGTGGTTACCATAGAGCCACAATGGAAAAGAAGATCTACTCAGTCCAAAAAATACTAAGGTACCACCTGATGTAGTCTGTACACTCTGGTTCTCACATCTGCCTAAATATATTCAGAAAAGTATCAAACAACATCGGTACATCCTAGAGGGTCACAAATGCTTTAAGAACAAATGTTTGATTATTGAGCATTCAAGAGATCAGAACCTTAAAGAGAAATTGGTCCCTTTTTCTTGCCTTCCAGATTTTCAAAATGATGGAACCAATGTGCAACACTTTGGTCATCTAAAGTGTGAAAAGCCTAGTGTATGAAAACATGCATTAGAAATTACATCATTTACCCATCCACAAACCAATAGGCTATATCCCCTTTATCATACATCAAATTGTAATACGACTAATGTTATATATATCATCATTTGCCCATGCAGTCTTCTATATATTGGAAAGACAGTACGAATGATCAAAACCAGGATAATTGAACATTGTAGTAACACAATAAACCACAGTAATGAAACAGCACCATTGGTAGAACATTGGGTATCTGCAGGACACACCATTAAAAACCTAAAATGTTTTTGTGTTTAAGGTCTTTCATCCAAACTGGAGGAAGAAAAATTTAGACAAAAGTATTTTTGCAAGAAGAACAGAGACTCAACTTTTCATTTCAGACCACAGCTCCTTTAGGCCTAAATAAAAAAATAGATTACATGCTTTTTTTTTTAAATAAAACACTGTGGGGGTCTTTTACTAAAGATTAGCTTGAGTTATCTGCAGGAGGGCCTATTGGAATAAAATGGGATATGCTGCAGATAACTCGAGCTAACCTTTAATAAAAGGACCCCCTGTGTGATATCAGAATTATTCAGCTCTGTATTGATTTTTTTGGTATCCTTGAATCACATGTTTTTATTTTACATTGTCCTCCTCCTGTTAGTTTATATCAACATTGACAATATACTTTTCCCACTTGACATTTTTTCCCGATTAGTTGTAATTGATTATTTATTTATGTTTGCACACGCCTTATAATGATGTAACCAGCTTCATGGCATATTTATATAATTCATATCCTATCATCTTTTTTACTCCCTTTCCCATTGATTATCATACCAATTACTTTATAATTTTCCATATCTTGATTGAAGCGGATCCTGTTTCTCTACTTCAGTGGTTGATTTTTATTCTCCTTTTTCTGTACCCATATGGTAACCCCTAACTCTCTCCCAAAGTTCTACCTCTCTGGGCTACTACCTTTAGCTCCAAACAGGCTCATTCCTGTTCTTGCTCTCAGGTTTGGTTCCCATGCTTCTCACCTGGAGCACTCCTCCACTTTCACGGTTAATGCTTATACTGGCAGAAACCTCCACTTAGTTCAGCCTTAGGGCCCCATTTACTAAGCCACACTAGAGGCGCTTTAGCGCTTTTAGCATGAGCTAACCATTAGCGTGAGGTAACTGTATAGGTGCCCACAATATTCCTATGGGCGCCTACACAGTTAGCGTGTGCTAATTTTGTGCACACGCTAAAAATACTAGCGCATCTTAGTAACCAGAGCCCTTAGTTTCTTAAACCCATTCAGGACATCCCTTCTCCACATGGGTCCTGGTGGGGATAGAGGCAACCAAAGACCTTGTGCTATCCACAACATTAACTTTTATTAACTCCAAACTGCACCCTGTCATTCAATAACCAGAAACATTTCCCTCAGAACTTTCCCATAAACACTCCCCTTTGGGCTACTCTTCACACACTCCTTTTCCAACCAACTTCCCTCCCTCCAGTGCCCTTTCTAATGGGGGATTACATATAATAATTTTATACCGCGGGGTACAAATGTAATAATAATAATAATCTCGCCAACTTCCACCCCCAATTCTGTTCTGACTTAAATACCAACCTCCCATCCTTCTCTTTCCATCTCTCCTTATTTTTATCCCCCTTACCTTTTCTCCCAAATTACACTATCCTATCCTGTCTACCCTCTTTTATCCTAGTCATATTTTATCTAGCTCAACTTATCATACACTACTAAGCCCAACTTTACATTGTTTTACTACTGTTTTATTAAAATTCTATTAACTTTGTATTTCAAATTACTATGTAAGCCGCATTGAGCCTGCATTATGTGGGAAAGCGCGGGGTACAATTGTAATAATAATAATACCTCTACGATGATAGCTGCAAACTACTTCCCTTGCAGAGTAAATGTGTTTTAAATGATGGTGTTCTCAAAAATGGTTGTATGTGTTGTCCTTGAAATTATGAAGAAATGACATTAAGGAGTCCTTTAACTAAGGTGCGCTAGAAAAGGCCTGCAGTAGTGTAGGTGCAGGTTTTGGGCACGCGCAGGTCCATTTTTCAGTACGCCTGTAAAAAAAGGCCTTTTTTAAAATTTTTGCCGAAAATGGACGTGTATCAAAATTGGCATGCATCCATTTTGGATCTGAGAACTTACTGCCAGCAATTGACCTAGTGGTAAAGTCTCATGCGGTAACAGTGTGGTAATGACCTATGTTCGTCAAATGCCACTTGGCGCACGTCCAATACGCACATCCAAAAATAAATATTATTTTTCAGATGCTCATTTTGGATGCACGCCAAAATTGAAATTACCACAAAATCCACACAGTAGTCAGGCGGTAACTCCATTTTGGCACACGTTGGACGCATGTAGATGCTTACGCTGCTTAGTAAAAAGGCCCCTAAGGCAGCAAACAGAGCCACAGGGGAGTTTTGTTGGGGTGGGGTGGGGTGAGGGAAGGAATCGACAGCATACAAAAAACTCCATGTGGAATTGGCTCAGAGTGGTTTGAGCCTTTCAGATATGGGTACGTATATGGGCATGCTTGCTTAGACACCTGAAAGGCTGGATATATGACAGCCAGGTTTACACATCATTGGAGGAAAAGGGTTGATTCATCCTTGGAGCTTCCTTTACGTGTTGTATGCATCGCAGCAAAGGCTGTTTCAGCATCTTAAGTGGGGGAGAGGGGCTAGTACTTGTAAGGCAGAAAAGCCCTGTAAAGTGTAAGAAACAAACACTCCCATAAGATGATTTGTGGCAACTTGGGGAAGAGGGGAAGTAGGGGTCTGAAGAGGGAATGCTATGGAGGAAGAAATTTGATAAACAAGAAATGTTGATATTTATATTGTTGTTTCATCCCAATGTATGTGCGACATTATTATTGTTCATCAATTGTATACTGGTTATGTATTTCTCAATAAAAAAATCATCAATGCAAGTAAGTTTTATAGAACTCTTACATTTGAAATTGGTAGTGTACAAAGAGTTTGTAAAGATAAACTATATGAAAAAATATATAATGTAAATAAAATAATACAGGTTGATGGTTTACAATATACAAATCAGAGTTATAGAAAATAAAGTGAGGTTTGTTTTTGTCTCAGTCCAAAAGAATATTGCTATATTGTTGCCACCTTGTTGTTGATGATCCAATATAGTTTAAAAACATTAGGGACTATATTGTATATAGCATTGCCAGGGGTACTTGAAAAGGAGTCATTAGAATTCATTAAGCGCTAATTGCTATTTAAGTAGTGTATTCTTATAAAAGAAGTATTTGACCCTAATTAGAGCTTTTATGCAGGGAAATTAAAAACCAATGGGAAAAAAGAAATTTTGGTTTAAATAGTGCAATAATTAACAATTTGCAATGCAAAGTACTAGTTACTGAATTTCGGATTCTTAAGAACTGTCAGCTCATTAGTGGAAGCTTTGGTGGTGGCTAGCAGAGCTGAATAATTTAGGAAAGAAAATATGTCTTGAAATGCAAACAGAGCCATCTGAAAGAACAAGTAAT
Source organism: Microcaecilia unicolor (assembly GCF_901765095.1). Lineage (NCBI taxonomy): Eukaryota > Metazoa > Chordata > Amphibia > Gymnophiona > Siphonopidae > Microcaecilia > Microcaecilia unicolor. Next base: position 599,805,264 of record NC_044032.1, read on the forward strand.
AAATATAATGGAAACACTTAGCTGTAGTACAATTATTTCTCCTAAAAGTGCCACATACCAAGATTCTAAGCAAGTAATTAACATTGTGGTGAACAGTAAAATATATTTATTTATTTATTTATTTATTTGTAGCATTTGTATCCCACATTTTCCCACCAATTTGCAGGCTCAATGTGGCTTACATTTGCCGTAATGGCGGTTGCCATTTCCGGGTAACAGAATTACAAGTCGTATTGCGTTAAGGTGCATACATACATGATAACATACATGGAACATAACGTAAATGGAACAGATCATGGTATATATATATATATATATATATACCATGTGTATACATACATGGTAAAGAAGAATAATTTATGGTATTGCATGAAGGTTCCTGAGTAATAAATTGGAATGTGACATACATTAGGTCGTCAACTATAGAGAGACCTTATTCAACATAAGGTTTAAAGTGGTATTGCTTGATCATTAATATCAAAGAGATTGTTCAGTCATGTGATAAGAGTTCGGTTTTGTATAGATCGTGTATGGTGTTATTATATAGTATTTAAGATGGATGTTTATGGTATGCCTTCTTGAAAAGATCTGTTTTCAGTAGCCTTCAGAAGACGGTTATGTCTTGCGTTGTTTTTATGGCCTTCGGTAGTGCGTTCCATAGCTGTGTGCTGATGTATGAGAAACTGGTCGCATATGTGGATTTATATTTTAGCCCTTTACAGTTAGGATAATGGAGATTGAGGAATGTGCGTGATGATCTTTTTGCGTTCCTAATAGGCAAGTCTATAAGGTCTGACATATAGGTCGGAGCTTCCCCGTGAATGGTTTTGTGGACCAGGGTGCAAACTTTGAATGCAATTCATTCTTTTAGTGGGAGCCAGTGTAGTTTTTCTCTTAGGGGTTTGGCGCTTTCGTATTTCACTTTCCCAAATATGAGTCTGGCTGCGTGTTTTGAGTGGTTTGAAGCTTCTTAATGATGTGTTCTTTGTATCCGGCATAAATGGCATTGCAGTAGTCTAGATGACTTAGCACCATTGATTGTACTAGGTTGCGGAATATAGAATTCCAATGATCAAATATTGCAATTATCACATATTGTGGTACTTAAACAAATGGACTAAGGTTGGAAATCCCAACAAAATAATCACAGCACTGCAGGAAACAAGGAGGACCTGGTTTCCTGGGCAACAGGAAAGGGTGGGTCCCAGAAAGGAGGGGTCACCAGCCTTATTAAAACTGTGGAAAGAGACAGAGGGCTATATCTACCAAGGGGGCCGAACAGAGAGGTGGCTACAGGCATGACTTTGGGGGCAATTCAGTAAAAGGCAGCAAATGTTAAGTGCCAAGATGTAGGCGCCTGCCTAAGGGGCCCTTTTACTAAGCTAACATGTGCCTAACAAAGCAATAAATGGAGTACTGTGGGACTCGCTCAGGTGTCCTGCAGTAACTTGGAAATCTGCACACAGTAATTGTGTGCTAAATAATTTTTCTTAATTTTTGTTTTTGAGGAGGCATATCATGGGTGGCGAGTGGGCATTCCTACACCAACCAGTTAGCAGATATACATGACTGGCACACAGTTACCCCATGAGCCCCTTACCACCTAGAAAATGGGTGGCCATAAGTGCTCAGGCAGTACGTTTTTACAAAATGGCCGCACGCTAATGGCAAAATTAGCGCATAACCATTAATGTAAAAAAGAGAAAAAGAGGAAAGGGAAATGGAACTTGATATACCACCTTTCTGTGGTATTTTGCAACTACATTCAAAGCGGTTTACATATATACAGGTACTTATTTTGTACCTGGGGCAATGGAGGGTTAAGTGACTTGCCCACAGTCACAAGGAGCTACAATGGGAACTGAACCCAGTTCCCCAGGATCAGAGTCTGCTGCACGAACCACTAGGCTACTCCTCCACCAGAATTCAAGAAAATGACTAACGTGCAGGAAAGACTCGCATATGGATGCACGATAGTCGTTATTTAATGCAGCTTAGTAAAAGGACCCCTAAATATGGCACTTTAGCATGTAACTTTATTTATTTATTTATTTATTTATTTGGATTTTGCTCACACCTTTTTCAGTAGTAGCTCAAGGTGAGTTACATTCAGGTACACTGCAATATCTCCCCTGCTCTTGGAGGGCTCACAATCTAAGGACCCTGTTTACTAAGCCACACTAGCATTTTTAGCATCCGCTAACACTAGAGGCACCCATATTTTCCTATGGGTGTTTTTAGCGTTGATGCATGCTAATTTTTAGCACGCACTAAAAATGCTAGTGCACCTTAGTAAACAGGGCCCTAAGGGACCCTTTTACAGAGTGGCGGTAAGTCCAACATGGGCTTACCGCTTGCTCTTTCGGGACCGCAGGATTAGTGCGGGAGCTCTTATCGCCATCTCTATTAATGAAGCACTTTTGTAACTTTGGCCCAAATGTTACAAAACAGACTGTGTAAGTCCTATAAACTGTTTAGAAGTTTTATTTTATTCTACAAGTAGCACATTACTCTTCCCAGTAAACTATTCATTTTTAATACTATTATTTATAATGCTCAATTTCAACTGAGTGGTATGGGATGCCAGTACCAGTTTGTTCACGCATTATTTTTCATCATCTTTAAGGAATTTGCTACTTTGCTAATGGCAAGAGTCTGCAGTTTTGAAATCATTTGAGACACATCTGAATAGATGTTGGTGATTGAAAACAGCCTACAAAAATTGATAGTTCAGGGCTGAACTGTGAAAGAGCTATTAAACTATATTGCAGACTGAAATGAAAAATGTTGTGCCTTCCTTCAAAGTGACAACAGGGAAAATCTTTTAATAACAGAATGAAAAATGTTTCCAGTAAATCTGGCATATGACAGATTCCTCAAAGATGGAATACGATAAGGGACTTTGCTGAAAAAAATATAGCACACTTTATGTAGTATTTTAGGCTTGAAGGATAGTAGAGAGATCCTTTGCCAAGGTAACAAGTATCAGCAGCTACTCCAAAGCAAAGGGCTTCTTGTCTTGCTAATGTAATGGTCAAATACAGCAGAATCCAAGAAAATTGTTCCTGAAATCCCTAGCTCATGGTCAACCTATAAGCACTTTTGTAACTTGAGAAATCCCCAAGATTACATGGTGGTACACATGAACTACTGCCCAAGGTGAGGTACTTTCAAGTACACTAGCTATTTTCTGTTGCAAAGAGCTTACTCTGTAAGGGCCAGATTTACAAAAAGTCACACATTGGCAAGTAAACCCACAAGAAAATAGCTTGAACAAAAGTTTTGCAGTACTGTCACTTGTTCAAATAAAGATAACTTTGAACAAACAAGACCTCAAATCTCCCGATAGGGATAAATACCAAAGGTATTGAAATATTCCACTATCTTAAGTGGGAGTAAGATAAAAAAAAACCTTCCATCACATAAAGAAGAACACAGTGAATGTAAATGCAAAAATATGTATAACTCTAATATAAAAAATGTGTAAAATTACACCAAAAAACAAAAAATACTAGAAATTGTTTAAAGTGAAACCCCACCTATGCAAGTAAGCTTACTGCTCATAAAGTCGGGAAGAAATAAAAAAAAAAAGTCATGAAGGATAATGTTCAACTACTACTACTACTATTTAGCATTTCTATAGCGCTACAAGGCGTACGCAGCGCTGCACAAACATAGAAGAAAGACAGTCCCTGCTCAAAGATCTTACAATCTAATAGATAAAAAATAAAGTAAGCAAATCAAATCAATTAATGTATACAGGAAGGAGGAGAGGAGGGTAGGTGGAGGCGAGTGGTTACAAGTGGTTACGAGTCAAAAGCAATGTTAAAGAGGTGGGCTTTCAGTCTAGATTTAAAGGTGGCCAAGAATGGGGCAAGACGTGGGAGCTCAGGAAGTTTATTCTAGGCATAGGGTGCAGCGAGACAGAAGGCGCAAAGTCTGGAGTTGGCAGTAGTGGAGAAGGGAACAGATAAGAAGGATTTATCCATGGAGCGGAGTGCACGGGAAGGGGTGTAGGGAAGGACAAGTGTGGAGAGATACTGGGGAGCAGCAGAGTGAGTACATTTATAGGTTAGTAGAAGAAGTTTGAACAGGATACAAAATCGGATAGGGAGCCAGTGAAGCGACTTGAGGAGAGGGGTAGTATGAGTAAAGCGACCCTGGCGGAAGACGAGACGTGCAGCAGATTTTTGAACCGATTGGAGAGGGGAGAGGTGACTAAGTGGGAGGCCAGCAAGAAGCAGATTGCAGTAGTCTAAACGAGAGGTGACAAGGGTGTGGATGAGGGTTTTGTTCAAAGCTACAAGGAGCAGCACAAAGATCCCCAACAATCCAAAAAGAGTCACTTAGCTGGAAAAATGCCGCTCCTTTGCAAGCCAAACATCCTCAGCACGGCACAACAAGAGTCTCTTCTACCAATATTCAACAGAGATCTCATTTTCTGACATATGCAGTACACTGCTGGTTCACATAGGACACAAACATTACATCAAAATTATTTCTTCTTCCTCAACATGAGCGCCTCGTTTTGCAAATAATATTGATGCTTCAGGAAGAGAAGACAAAATCATCATAGGCTCTAAAGATGGCCCCGGGAAACCCAAGATGCTGACAATTTCAATAGCTCATGAAAACCCGCTGTCCAATCACATACCCCAATGTAATGATGTCACTGTGGGAGGTCAAAACGCTTATAGTATACCCAACTGATACATAACAAGTTTAAAAATAGCCATTCCGTTCAACACTCCTGTTTAATCCTGTCGGTTCCACTGTGTTAAGTTGATAAATCCATCGCTGTTCTTTTCACCACAAAATTTTTTAATACCCCCCTACCTCTGTGTGTGTGTGTGTGTGTGTAGAAGGTCCATTCCAATCACATTTAATGTTCCTCTTCGTGCCTTACTGTAATCTTTTATTCATTCTTCCTTCACTCTCTTTCCTCCAGCTGGGCTGCTCCAATTAACCAGGTCCTTCATTCTCCTTCCTCACTATTGTTTCCGGTCTTTTCGGTTCAGCCTCATCCCTTGCACCTTTGTCAGCGCTGCTCAGCTCAAGCAGCCATTTGTTCCTGGATTAGTAGGTCATTTGTTGGTGATTTGTTCGGCTATGCTGGCCCTGCCCTCAGTGACATTGGGTCCCCTGCTCCGATTATGAAAAAATTTTCTTGATGGTTGGTCCAGCTCATTTTCCCCTCTGACCCTCTGGTGATGCGGTGTCCTTCAACTGTGCGTGCGCACTCAATTCCGTCCCATTCCTTTGCTCCTGCTTTGCCCTGCCTTTGGCATGATGGGGACCTCTTCCATAGCTATCCTATCCCACTCCGCTTGTGCTTCTGTGGCAGCGTGGGACTTTGGAACCTCCATAGATCCAATTCTGATAGCCAGGGGATTTTCCAGCCATGAGTTTGCACCTGGAGTCACACCATCCCAGTGCCACGGTTCCATCCAATCCTCATGCAATCATGTTGTCACCGTAGCAGTGCCGCCATCCCGCGCCAGTCCGCTTGTGTTTCTGTGGTAGTGTGGGGCTTTGTGTCCTCTGTAGATCTGATTCCAGTGGCTGTGGATGTTCGCGCCTGGAGTCACACCGTTCCAGCGCCGTGGTTCCATCCGATCCTCACGCAATTGGGTTGCCGCTGTAGCAGTGACCATACCTCAGTCAGCTCTGCTTGTGGTGGCTGTAGGGCACCACATTGGCAGCTGTCGCATCCCCATTGGCTTGTATCCCTGTTGCTGTTGTGGCCCTGGGGCTCCTCCATAAGTCCGGCCCTGATGGATGGAGTGTGTGCCAGGCACCATGCCTTTCCGTGCCTCTGTTCCTTCTGTTCTCCAGCACATCTTTTCTTTGTCATTCTTTATGCCATGCTGCTCCCATCATCTACAGTGCCGTTTTCCACCATACCTTTAACAACGCATGCTTTCATTTTGGTGCCATTTTGCAGCCCTTTAAACCCTTCAGTATACAGCACTCATTTTTTTTTCTTACAACAAACGAGCGGTGCGCAGCAGCCTTATCTCCTAATATACATTAAAGGTCTTTCTCAAGGTATGTACAGATTTACCACTTGCTACAACTTGCTGCTACTTTTTCCATTCATTTCCCACTTAACGTTTGTCTGTTTCTTCTGCTCCCCATTCCCCTACTTTCCAGGGCCTGTCTGGACCCTCCTGCAGTTCACCTGGATAACATCCCAGCCAATGGAATTCATGCACTCCACCAACTTTATACATTCCACCACAGCTTCCTTTCTGTGGTCCACACCAGAAGTTATGTTCTATTACAGCCTGTCTCCTACAGCTCACAGATCTCTAGGGGGCACCTTTAACTAAGCCGCGTGAAGGGGCATAATCGAACGGAAACGTCTATCTCCATGGGCGTTTATCTCCGAGAACGGGTCCGTGAAGGGGCGGACCGAACTGTATTTTCGCAAAAAATAGACGGCCATGTTTTATTCGACAATTTGTGAGCTGGGCGTTTTTGTTTTTCAGTGATAATGGAAATGAAAGCGCCCAGATCAAAAACGAATAACTCCAAGACATTTATTCGTGGGAGGGGCCAGGATTCGTAGTGCACTGGTCCCCCTCACATGCCAGGACACCAACTGGGCACCCTACGGGGCACTTCTACAAAAACAAAAAAAAGGTAAAAGAGCTCCCAGGTGCATAGCACCCTTCCCTTGTGTGTTGAGCCCCCCAAATCCCCCTCAAAACCCACTGCCCACAAGTCTACACCATTACTATAGCCCTAAGGGGTGAAGGGGGGGCACCTACATGTGGGTACAGTGGGTTTGGGGGGGCGGTTTGGAGGGCTCCCATTTACCAGCACAAGTGTAACAGGTGGGGGGGGGGATGGGCCTGGGTCCACCTGCCTGAAGTCCACTGCACCCCCTAATAACTGCTCCAGTGACCTGCATACTGCTGCCAGGGAGGAGGGTATGACATTTGAGGGTGAAAATAAAAAGTTTTGAAACGGCATATTTTGTGGTGGGAGGGGGTTTGTGACCACTGGGGGAGTCAGGGGAGGTTATGCCCGATTCCCTCCAGTGGTCATCTGTTCATTTAGGGCACTTATTGGGGCCTTATTCGTGGAAAAACAGGGTCCAGGAAAAGTGCCCTAAATTCTCGCTACAAACGCATATTTTTTTTCCATTATCGGTGAAAGGCGCCCATCTCTGATCGGCCGATAACCACGCCCCAGTTCCGCCTTCACCACGCCTTCGACACGCCCCCATCAACTTTGTCCGCATCCGCTACGGAGTGCAGTTGAAAACGTCCAAATTCGGCTTTCGATTATACCCTTTATTCGTTTTTGTGAGATAAACGTCTATCTCCCGATTTGGGTCACAATATAGGCGTTTTTCTATTTCGATTATAAGCAGGACTGGCACCTACGCGCACCTAACATGCGTCAGTTTTGAGTTACCACCTGGCTACCGCGTAGCCCTTGCGGTAATTTCATTTTTGACGCATGTCCGCTAAACGTGCAGGACAATATTTTTATTTTCTGGCACGCGGGTGATAATCGGGCGGTAATCAACATTTTATGCATGTAAACCATTACTGCCCAGTTATTGTGTGAGACCTTACCGCTAGGTCAATGGCTGGTGGTAAGGTCTCAGACCCAAAATGGATGCGGAGCAGTTTTCATTTTGCCACATGTCCATTTTCGGCAAAAATGTAAAAAAGGCATTTTTTACATGTGCGCTGAAAAATGATTCTGCGCACGCCGAAAACACGCGTCTACTCTGCCACAGCCCATTTTCAGCGCGCCTTTGTAAAAAGGCCCTAGATGGTCTACTTGTTTGAATGCATATGTTCCAATACTGCATCACCAGCATACGTATGCAAAAGTGATGGCTGAATAGACACAGTTCTTTTTATTTATAGGAAAGATGCAGCCATCACGGAGAGTTATGTTGTTAATTAGAGATGTTCTTGGCTATGGGTATTTCTTTTTCTGTATCAGCAGACTGAAACACACTACTTTGCTTTTCATTAATTATTGTTGTGTCTTGCAGACTGTGAATATATTATACTCATGCACAACACTAAAAACTGAAAAAGAATGCTACTAATTCAATAGATTTCTACTAACAGATTACATATTTTCAATAAGATCATATATAAATGGAATTAATATACAAAGCAACAAATAAGGAAAATGGGCCTGATTCAGTAAATGGCGTTCAAATGTAGGCACGTCAGAATAATACGCATAGCGCTATTCTAGAGTCTGTGTCTACAATAAGATGCAGTTTATAGAATAGTGCATAGGCCAGGGGAATGTGCGTACATTTAGGTGCGGCCATTTACGCCACTGAAAACCTGGTGTAAGTACCTGCAATTAGATGTATGCACATTTCCCCGAATTCTATAACAACACACATAAATTTGATTCATGCCCCCAACTCCCTCACTCCTCCCATGGCCGTGCTGCCTTCTCAGCTACATGCATTGGAATATACATGTGCCGCTTTTTAGAATGCCCCTAAAAAGATGCACATCTAAGTTCCAATTATTGCCAATTAGTGATAATTGGTAACTATCAGCTAATCATCAGTAATTGGCTCATTACTCATAAGTATTGCCATACTGGGAAAGACCAAAGGTCCATCAAGCCCAGCATCCTGTTTCCATCCTCATTTTTGTTTTCCATTCCTTTCGTAATAATACCTAACATTCTATTTGCTTTCTTAGCCGCAGCAGCACACTGAGCAGGTTTCAACGTATCATCAACGTCGACACCTAGATCCCTTTCTTGGTCCGTGACTCCTAACGTGGAACCTTGCATGACATAACTACTGAATTGAGTATTGCACATAAATTGGCTGTGTACACACCTTAACACGTGCTATGCACTGTGCCTTATACAGAACCTGGCCCAATATGTTTTATACAGTCTTAGCTATAGAAAGGAACTTATTCCACTAATATTGCTATTGTCACCTACAAACTAGCAGCTAGTGTTACTAATATTTATTTAGATTTTGCTCACACCTTTCTCAGTAGTAGCTCAAGGTGAGTTGCATTCAGGTACACTGGATATTTCTCTGTTCCAGGAGGGCTCACAATCTAAGTTTGTACCTGCCTTGCTCTGGTCCTGCGGCCCCAGCCTGTTCCAATCCGACTTGTATCAGTCCGTTGCTCCACTCTCTTCGGCCTCTGCTCCTTCTTCCGATCCGTCTGCTCCAGCTTATTCCGGTCCTGCCGCTCCACTGTCTCCTGCACCACCTTGTTCCAGTCCGTCTGTCCCAGCGTGTTCCAGTCCTGTTGCGCCGCTGTCTTCTGCTCCAACTGGCTCCAGTCCTGCTGCTTCGCAGTCTTCTGCTCCGGCTTGTTCCAGTCCGTCTGTCCCAGCGTTTCCAGTCCTGCTGCGCTGCTGTCTGCGCTGCTGTCTGCTCCAACTTGCTCCAGTCCATCTACTTCCAGCGTGTTCCAGTCCATCTGCTCCAGCTTGTGCCAGTCCATCTGCTCCAGCTTGTGCCTGTCCATCTGTACCAGCCTGCTCCATTACATCTGCTCCAGCGTGCTCCAGTCCGCCTAACCCGCTGCAAGCCTCTCATCCATTGACTTACCAGCCTGCTCCATTACATCTGCTCCGTGCTCCAGTCCGCCTAACCCGCTGCAAGCCTCTCATCCATTGACTTGCCTGCCTGCCTGCTGCTACCTTGTCAACCATTGACTTACCTGCTCGCCTGCCTACCTGCGAGCCTCTCATCCATTGACCTACCTGCCTGCCTGCTGCTAGCTTGTCAACTACTCACTTACCAGTCCACGAATTCCAAACCCCCAATCCAGCTCTCCACTCTATTTATCTGCCTAACACCTTAGTCACCTGCTACACCTCAGTCACTACGTATGGCTCCTATCCACATTCTCTTCCTTGCCCTGTCCCTTCCTAATCTCTTCTCCTCCCCACCCCCACTGTCCACCATTGGAACTCGTTGCCCTCCCGCCTGGCCCGCCACGGCAATACCCTTCTCACCCCCATCCCTCACCACCTCACCATCCCTCTTGTCCCCCTCCTCCATCCTAGCTCTCAACCTTCAATACTTCCTTCCTGCTATTAACCCATCCCCATTCCTCCTAAGTGCACCCCGTCTTTGTCGCCTTCGTCGCCCGTCCTCCCCCTCCCTCCTCCGCTCTCTCTTGCTCCTCCTCCTGCTATCCTTTCCAGAGATCGCTGAGGATGAAACCTCCCACCTTCTTTCCTCCTCGAAATGCACCACCTGCTCCTCTGATCCCATCCCCACCAACCTACTTAACACCATCGCCCATACTATCAACCCCTCCATCTGTCGCATCCTTAACCTCTCTCTCTCCACTGCAACTGTCCCTGATACCTTCAAGCACGCCCTAGTCACACCTGTCCTCAAAAAACCATCAATTGACCCTACCTGCCCCTCCAACTATCACCCCATCTCTCTCCTACCCTTCCTCTCCAAAATACTTGAACGCGCGCCGTTCATAGCCGCTGTCTTGATTTTCTCTCCTCTCATGCCATCCTCGACCCACTCCAATCCGGCTTCCGCCCTCTCCACTCGACAGAAACAGCACTCTCTAAAGTCTGCAATGACCTGCTCCTGGCCAAATCTAGAGGTCACTACTCCATCCTCATCCTCCTTGATCTCTCTGCCGCTTTTGACACTGTCAATCACAATCTACTTCTCGCCACTCTGGCCTCATTTGGGTTCCAGGGCTCTGTCCTCTCCTGGTTCTCCTCCTATCTCTCCCACCGCACATTCAGGGTGCACTCTCATGGATCTTCCTCCACTCCCATCCCGCTATCTGTTGGTGTTCCCCAGGGATCTGTCCTCGGACCCCTTCTCTTCTCTATCTACACCTCTTCCCTAGGCTCACTGATCTCATCTCATGGATTCCAGTATCATCTCTACGCTGATGACACCCAGCTCTAGCTCTCCACACCAGACATCACCTCAGAGACCCAGGCCAAGGTATCAGCCTGTCTGTCCGACATTGCTGCCTGGATGTCCAACCGCCACCTGAAGCTGAACATGTCCAAGACCGAGCTCCTCATCTTTCCACCTAAGCCCACTTCTCCTCTTCCCCCACTCTCTATCTCAGTTGATGGCACCCTCATCCTCCCCGTCTCATCTGCCCGCAACCTCGGGGTCATCTTCGACTCCTCCCTCTCCTTCTCTGCGCATATCCAGCAGACTGCCAAAACCTGTCGCTTCTTCCTTTTCAACATCAACAAAATTCGCCCTTTCCTCACTGAGCACACCACCCGAACTCTCGTACACGCTCTCATTACCTCTCGCCTCGACTACTGCAACTTGCTCCTCACTGGCCTCCCACTCAGCCATCTATCCCCCCTTCAATCCATTCAGAACTCTGCCGCACGTCTTATATTCCGCCAGAACCGAGGTACTCACATCACCCCTCTCCTCAAGTCACTCCACTGGCTTCCGATCAGATACCGCATCCAATTCAAGCTTCTCTTCCTTACTTACAAGTGCACCCGGTCTGCTGCTCCTCACCACCTCTCCACCCTCATCTCCCCCTACGTTCCTGCCCGTAACCTCCGCTCACACGACAAATCCCTCCTCTCAGTACCCTTCTCCACCATTGCCAACTCCAGGCTCCGCTCATTTTGCCTTGCCTCACCCTATGCTTGGAACAATCTTCCTGAATCCCTACGCCAAGCCCCCTCCCTACCCATCTTCAAATCCTTGCTTAAAGCTCACCTCTTCAATGCTGCATTCGGAACCTAACCTTTCGAACATATAGGTTGCCCCAATCTGTCTGACCTTTCAGATTATCTGTACATTTGTCTTCTAGATTGTAAGCTCTTCGAGCAGAGACTGTCTTTCCATGTTAAATTGTACAGCGCTGCGTAACCCTAGTAGCGCTTTAGAAATGTTAAGTAGTAGTAGTAAGTAGTAGTACCTGAGGCAATGGAGGGTTAAGTGACTTGCCCAAGATCACAAGGAGCAGCAGCGGGATTTGAACTGGCCACCTCTGGATTGCAAGACCGGTGCTCTAACCACTAGGTCACTCCTCCACTCCAATATGCTCTATTGTTTAGCTCTCATTGCTTAAAATGAGACTTGCAGTGAAATAACACGTGTTAACAGTGTTGGTACATGTTAGTAACTCTTAGCTGCATATTAGGCAATGGCAGTTCTACATTGAAAATGAGTCATCAGAAAATCAGTTGATATGGTATGTAAATATGAACCCTGGAAGCAACTGCAAAATGCAGGGGGGACCCTTTTTGATTGACTTCTGCAGGACCTTGCTTGCATATGCTGCTGACAATCATTTTCTAGCAGACATACACAAAGACTGGCAGCAGGCTGTGGGGCAAACATTACTTATTCAAACACTTGACTGCCTATGATTATTTATTTACAAAGTCTTGATATACCTCCAGTGCTGCTATGCCATTTACAGTCACTCCATAAAAGAAAGAACAAAGAGTGGAAGCAAAGATGAAAAAAAGAGTCATAGGAGGTGGGTCAGGGCAAGCAAAGATAAGGAGAGAAAAAAGATAATTAGGGAAGGGAGCAATGGCGATAGTGGTCATTTTTTGATGTCCACAGGTATTCTAGAATAACCAGGTCTTGGTCTACTTTCTAAATGTGGAAAATGTGGAGGAGTAGTCTAATGGTGAAGGCAGTAGGTTGAGAACCAGGGCAACTGGGTTCAATTCCCATAGCAGTTCCTGGTGACCCTCTGCAAGTCACTTAACCTTCCATTGCCCCAGGTACAAAAAAACTTAGATCCTGATATTCAGCTAGTGGCAACAGTGGCATACCAAAGGGGGGGTGGTGGGGGCGGTCCGCCCCAGGTGCACGCCGCTGGGGGGTGCTGCGTGTCTGTCGGCTCTGCTCATTCTCTGCTCCCTTTGCCCCGGAACAGGTTACTTCCTGTTCCGGGGCAGAGGGAGCAGGGAACGAGCAAAGCTGACAGGCATGCGGCACCCCCCCAGCAGGTAAAAATGCACCTGGGGGGGTGTCCTTTCGCCGGGGGTGGGGTCGCACTGCACTCGGGGGGGGGGGGGGGGTCGCTGCACCCGGGGGGGGGGGGGGGCGCATTGGTGATCCATCCCAGGTGTCAGCCACCCTAGGAATGCCACTGAGTGGCAATCAGGATTTTGGTGACCGACACTGGTGTAAACCCAGAAATTCAATGCTAGGCCATGGATGGGCACTGGCATTGATATTTTGGGTTTGCAGAGCCAGCTAATGCATTACTAGTTAAGTGCAATATTCAGCACATAACCAGCTATGGGTTATCGCATAAAGATAGAACTGATTTTTATATAGTTCTGTTTATGCGGTTAACCTAGCTGGTTAAGTGCTGAATATCGGCACTTAACCAGCTAAGTTCTGACTCTGCCCCCGGACTCCCCCCCCAAAAAAAATAAATAGCTGGTTTTCATAAGTACATAAGTATTGCCATAATGGGACAGGCCCAAGGTCTATCAAGCCCAGCATCCTGTTTCCAACAGTGGCCAATCCAGGTCACAAATACCTGGCAAGATTCCCCCCAAAAGTACAAAACATTTATGCTGCTTATCCCAGAAATAGTGAATTTTCCCCAAGTCCAATTTAATAATGGTCTATTGACTTTTCTTTAAGGAAGCCATCTAAACCTTTTTTAAACTCTGCTAAGCTAACCTCCTTTACCACATTTTCTGGCAACGAATTCCAAAGTTGAATTTTCTCTGATTCATTGTAAATTTACTACTTTGTAGCTTCATCGCATGCCCCCTAGTCCTAGTATTTTTGGAAAGCGTAAACAGACGCTTCACGTCTACCCATTCCACTCCTCGTTATTTTATAGACCTCTATCATATCTCCCCGCAGCTGTCTTTTCTCCAAGCTGAAGAGCCCCAGCCGCTTTAGTGTTTCCTCATAGGGAAGTTGTCCCATCCCCTTTATCATTTTCGTCGCCCTTCTCTGTACCTTTTCTAATTCCACTATATCTTTTAGAGATGCGGCGACCAGAATTGAACACAATATTTGAGGTACAGTTGCACCATGGAGCAATACAAAGGCATTATAACGTCCTCATTTTTGTTTTCCATTCCTTTCCTTTCCTAACATTCTATTTGCTTTCAAAATGAATTTGGTTATACTGCCTACAGGTGGTTTATTAAATGCATTACCCATACCATATCCCATACCAAAATGAGGGATTGAGTCTGATTTCTAAAGGTAAGGAGTTCCATAACTGTGGTCCTGTGTAACTAAAGGCAGTGCCATGGGAAATATCTAGGTATGGATGAAATGGGGGGGGGGGGGGTGAGGGTTATTTATTTATTTAGATTTTGCTCACACCTTTTCATTAGTAGCTCAAGGCAAGTTACATTCAGGTGTACTGGATATTTCCCTGGAGGGCTCACAATCTAAGCTTATACCTAAGTCAATGGAGGGTTAAGTGACTTGCCCAAGATCACAAGGAATGGCAGTGGGATTTAAACTGGACAGCTCTGGTATCAAGACCAGTGCTCTGACCACTATGCCACTCCTCCACTCCGTTAAGCACAAGAAACTGTTGAGATGTGTATAGTGTACTGGGGGGAGGGGGAGAGTGTAAGGAATTAGTAAGTTGAAGAGATAAAGGCAGAAGGTGTGAGGCTTTTATAAACCACAGATAAAATGTTAAAACTTAATATACATGGGAACAGAGAGCCAGGGTTGGGAGAACAGAAGTGGGGAGACATGATCAAAGCAATGAGAATTTACAGAGAAGCTTGACTGCAGTAGACTGAATGAGTTGAAACATTTAAGAGCAGAAAATGGTAGGCCAGAGTAGAGTAGTCTAAATAAGTTATAATGACCAGGGAGAGAACTAATGTATGAATAAGGGTGTGGTAAAAAGGGTTCACCAAACAGATTCTATGCAATGCAAAGAAAGAGGGTTGCAACTCTGATACAATTTGCTTTTTGAAGGATGGTTTGGAATCCAAGGTTCCACCTAATATTTTGACAGATTCACTAAAAATAGAGGGAGTGACCACTGATGGAGTGTTGGGGAATGTTATGGTGAGTAGGGGATTCGAAAATAGATGGTTTGCCATGTAGTTGTGTTAAGAAACCATAGGTTTTCTTTAAGTCAGTTAGAAATTAATTGCAAACAGATGTTGAGGCTATTGATGTTCAAAGATGCTGATGGCAACATATACAGAATCTCAACAGTGTCTAAGTAGCAGTAAGGACTACAGCCTTGGGATTGCATGGGGGTAAAAAGAGGGTAAGGAAAACTATTGAATAAAGTTGGGGCTAGAATAGGTGCACCATCCTACTTTCATTGTCCTAGAATCCATTGCATAGGCGGCAAAATAGGTTGAGCTTCTGGGCTCAGCAATATTTTGCCCAAACAGTATCCGCAACTAGTTTGGGGGCAAGACTGGAGATTGGTTTCTTTGGCCCCCCTCAGACTGAAAAGATGATTTAGTGGTTTGATCCACTGTGCTTTAAAATAGAGTTGTCTGAAGAAATGTGGAAGCATCCATTTAAAACTGAAGTTAAAAAAAATATATATATATATATATTGCTACAACAGAGCTGTAAAATTAATTGATGCAGTGTATCTTATATAAATCCATTAGTTTGTCATGACTAATAGATGCAGTATTCTTCTACAATGAACAAGCATTGCTAATAATAATCTGTTAGTATGACTGGAGATATTACAATGGTACTGAAGACTGCAAGGCTGAGGCACATTGTTCTTGCACATTTGGTTTAAGGACTTTTGCATGCAATAACGTTTACATCCACCACTGGTTACAAGTCACTGAACCAGAGTTTTGAGACTGCAGCCACAACTTGTCCTGGAAAGTTGGAAAAGATGCAAATTTGTGCATTAATTTACTGTTGATGCTCCAACAGATGTATTAAAGCAGGCACATAAGCTGCTGTAGGTGGAGCTGGCAATTTTGCTTGTTTTCAATGGCTGAGGGAGTCACAGCAATTCTTATAAAAGCAGCCAAATTTGATTTTAAACAAGGATGAACAATTATTGTTTTCTTCTTTTCCCTCCCCAAACACTGGATGTACAATAATTTGGGCTAGAAATGAACAGAGGTTGAGTTGTTAGTACACTGTGCATACAGTTAATAATATTTGATCCTCTGTTACTTCAATGTCTTCCTTCTCTTCTAGTCTAGATGTAAATTTGGTTAACAATTATAGGGGCCCTTTACTAAGCCGTGTGAGGCACCTACATTCGCCCAACGCACATGAATTTGGAGTTACCACCTAGCTACCGCGTGGCCCTTGCGGTAATTTCATTTTTGATGGGCATCCGCTACGCATACGGGAAAAATACTTTTTATTTTCTGGTGTGTGGCAGAAACCGAATGGTAATCATCACTGTATGCGCGTCAATGGCTTGCGGTAAAGTCTCAGACCCAAAATGGACATGCCAATTTTTATTTTGCCGCACGTTCATTTCTGGCAAAAATTTTAAAAAGGCCCTTTTTACAGGTGCGCTGAAAAATGAATCTGCGTGTGCCCAAAACACGCATCTACACTAGCAGAGCCCATTTTTCGGCGCACCTTAGTAAAAGGGCCCCATAATGACATTCCAGGGGATAAGCTCTGGGATTAATTTCAGTCTGTTAAAACAGACTCAGTGGCTCTTTCTTAAGAGTTTCTAAAAAATCTTTTTTTTTTTAGATATTTGGCCATCTTATTTGCTGAAAAATATCCCATCAAGTCTAATCTGTTGGATAACTTGTTTTGTAAATGCTGTATTTGAGGAAGGAATGTATCCAGATAATTTGTCCCATATTGTTTTAACTCCCATCCTTAAATCAGTCTGGGCTGATTTTTCTAAAATTGAAAATTATAGGCCTATTGCCAGTATTTAATAAGGAGCCAAACTCCTTGAATTTCTGGTTACTATTCAGCTTACCAAGTTTCCTGTCTGTTCAAATGCTTTACACTTAACCCAACATGGTTTTAGGTCACTATCAGGCTCATTTTCGAAAGACAAGGACGCCCATCTTTCGACACAGATTGGAAGATGGGCATCCTTCTCACAGGGTAGCCCAAATCGGTATAATAGAAAGCCAATTTTGGACATCCCCATCTGCTTTCCATTGCGGGGATGACCAAAGTTCACGGGGGCATGTTGGAGGCGTAGCAAAGGCAGGACTTGGGCGTGCCTAACACTTGGGCGTCCTCAACCCATAATGAAAAAAAAAAGGCGTCCCTAACAAGCACTTGGACGACTTTACCTGGTCCTGTTTTTCTTACAATCAAGGCACAAAAAGGTACCCGAACTGACCAGATGACCACTGGAGAGAATCGGGGATCACCTCCCCTTACTCCCCCAGTGGTCACTAACCCCCTCCCATCCTCAAAAAACATCTTTAAAGTATTTTGTGCCAGCCTCAAATATCATACTCAAGTCCATCACAGCAGTATGCAGGTCCCTTGAGTAGTTTTAGTGGATGCAGTGCACTTCAGGCAGGCAGACCCAGGCCCACTCCCCCTACCTGTTACACTTGTGGTGATAAATGTGAGCCCTCCAAAACCCACCAGAAACCCACTGTATC
Source organism: Microcaecilia unicolor (assembly GCF_901765095.1). Classification (NCBI taxonomy): domain Eukaryota; kingdom Metazoa; phylum Chordata; class Amphibia; order Gymnophiona; family Siphonopidae; genus Microcaecilia; species Microcaecilia unicolor. The sequence continues at coordinate 599,822,805 of NC_044032.1, forward strand.
CACATCTAGGAGCCCCCCTTCACCTATAAGGGCTATGGTAGTGGTGCTCAGTTGTGAGTAGTGGGTTTTGGGGGGCTCAGCACAGAAGGTAGGGGAGCTATGTACCTGGGAGCAATTTCTGAAGTCCACTGCAGTGCCCCCTAAAGTGCCCGGTTGGTGTCCTGGCATGTGAGGGGGACCAGTGCACTACGAATGCTGGCTCCTCCCATGACCAAAGGGCTTGCATTTGGTCATGTCTGAGATGGGCGTCCTCGGTTTCCATTATCGCCAAAAATCAGAAATGACCAAGTCTAAGGATGACCATCTCTAAGGATGACCTAAATGTCAAGATTTGGGCGTCCCCGACCGTATTATCGAAACGAAAGATGGACGTCCATCTTTTTTCAATAATACGGGTTTCCCCGCTCCTCCACCGGGACGTTTTGCGAGGACATCCTCAGGAAAACTTGGGCGTCCCTTTCGATTATGCCCCTCATTGGGGCTCATTTTCAAAGGCAAAAAAGGTTCAAAAAGTGGCAAAAATCTGCATTTAGACATTTTTCTCACAAAAACGTCCAAATTGGTATTTTTAAAACCAATTTTTAGATGTTTTTCTATGAAGCCCATCAGAATTGTATTCAAATCACAAGGGGGCGTATCAGGGGTGTGTTAAGGGCAGGATCTGGCATTCCTAATACTTTGACGTTTTTCTGCCTTAATGGGACAAAACAAAAACACCCAGGGCTATAAATTGGACGTTTTAGTCTAGACCTGTTTTATTAACAAATAAGCCACAATAAAGTGCCCTAAATGACCAGATGACCACCACAGGAATAAAGGAATGACAGCCCCTTACTCCTTCAGTGGTCACTGACCCCCTCCCACCCTGCAAAGATGTAAATGAAACAGTACATACCAGCCTCTATGACAGCTTCAGATGTTATGGCCAATCCTGTTAAAGCAGCAAGCAGGTTCCTGGAATAGCCTAGTGGTGGGTGCAGTGCACTGAACAGAAAGTGACCCAGGTTCATAATCCACTCAATTACACTTGTGGTAGAAAGTGTCAGCCTCCCCCCCCCCCCCCCCACACACACCAAAACCCCCTTGTACCCACATATAGGTGACACCTGCAGCCTTAAGGGCTTTTGTAGTTGTGTATAGTTGTGGCCAGTGGGGTTTGGGTGGGTTTTGAAGAGCTCACCATACAATAGAAGGGGGTAATGGTGAGATGTCTACCTAGGATCTTTTATGTGAAGTCCACTGCAGTCCCCCTAGGGTGCCCGACAGCCTCTTTGGCCAGTCTACTAAGGAAGCTGGCTCCTCCTACGTATCAATGGCTTGATTTGTGCGTTTTTTCACTTGGACTTTTTTTGTTGTTGTTGGAAAATAGTCCAAAATGATAGATGTACTAAGCACAACAACATCTAGGAAATGCTCATTTTCAAAGAAAAAAAGATAAGACGTTTTTGTGGTTTGAAAATGGTCATTTTCACTACTTAATTTTTGGACGTTTTCACCAAGAAATAAGGTTTATGGTGTAGATGTGACCTTGATATCCTCCTCAATAAAGACTGAGGCAAAGAAATTGTTTAGTTTTTCTACTTTTAACTTATCCTCTCTGAGCACATTAGTCCAAGACTTTCAGCTAGCTGATTAGCTTTCTCCATAAGCAGTGGACCACTGACAGGAAACTGTCTGCTCCTGACTTGAGAAAACCACCGAAGAAGAGCATCTTCTACCTCCTCAGCTTTTCCCGTCCCTTTTCGTTTCCGGTGTGGATTTGTATTGTTTTGCCAGTCTTCCAGAAGCTGGTCTTTCTGCTTCAAGATAGGTGAAATTTGACTGGGATTGACATCATATTCTTTAGCAATAGATGCTTGACTTTGTTTGTTTTCTAATTTTTTAAGAACTTCTATTCATTCAGCCAGTGTTAAAGTCTTACAGTTGCGAGACGATGACGACGACAACGACTCCAGTGTACACTCTAACAACATTCTTTCGCTTCTTCTGCTTGTGGCAGTTAACCAACAAGATTTCAAATTTACCGCCCCTTTGTCACGTGCCAATCGGCTTCCATATTCTATGCGTGCGCTTATGCGGAGTCTTTCCTGCAGAGGAGCGGTCTTAAATCATGCATATAAGCAAATCTTGCACTTATCAGTGGTGCGCTAAACCGAAGTTTGTCCCCATAGAAACTGATGGTGCCAAAAACGGGACCAAAGTACGGCATGCATTTAAACAGAGCATGCGCTTATCCGACGTGCACTTAAATGGAATGCACTGTATATGCTTGCTTTTCGAATGATTGTTGATCTTTCCTATTGCTGTTTGGCATTCCTTATTTCTTTGTCTTTTTTCATTTGCTATAAACCACTTTGACCGTTATTTTTAGTTAAGGCACGTATACAAAGCCTTAATAAACATATTATTGTGTTTCAATTTGCCGTTTCCCTGAGTGATTCTAGCTATGCTAATATTTGACCATTTTACTATTGCTAAATGCTGTTCACAAAATTGCAAGTTTTATGTTAGACTGAACCTGTTAGACCACCGTGGGTAAATCTATTCAAAAAGGTGGTTAATAAACCCCAATAAATAAATAAATTCATAAATTGTATGTAATGAGATCTATTTACTAATAACCTGCTTTAATGGTAGCCAGTGTTGGTCATTTTCATCCTTTTTCATATGTTATAGTGTTGCCTTAGAAAAAAAACATTTCTTTCATAGACACCCACTCCTCTTAACCAACCAATTTACACTGCTCTGGACCTGGTACAAAATTTCCCATGGTTGTGCAACTATTGGCACCTACCTTTAGGCACACTGATGGCAACTTAACCTAGTATTCTATAATGGCATTATGGCACCAAGATGCCCTCAGGTTCTTGTTGCACATTGGAAAAATGAATCCGAATCATAGTTATCTGATGCTAGGATCCTCCTTGGGGGTCAGTACTGTAGATAACACACTGAAATCTTCTGCTCAGTGTGCAGTGGTGGCCAAAAAAACAAACAGGTTGCTAGTAATTATTAGGAAAGGGATGGTGAATAAGACTGAAAATACTATAATGCTTTTGTATCGCTCCATGGTGAGTCTACACCTTGAGTATTGTGTTCAGTTCTGGTCACCGTATCTCAAAAAAGATACAGTGGAATTAGAAAAGGTTCAAAGAAGAGTGACCAAAATGATAAAAGGCTAAAGAGGCTAAAGGCTAAAGAGGAAAGGCTAAAGAGATTAGGGCTCTTCAGCTTGGAAAAGAGACGGATGAGGGGAGATATGATTGAGGTCTATAAAATCCTGAGTGGTGTAGAACGAGTAAAATTAAATCGATTTTTTTACTCATTCCAAAAGTACAAAGACTAGGGGACACTCAAGGAAGTTACATGGAAATACTTTTAAAACAAATAGGAAGAAATATTTTTTTCACTCAACAAATAGTGAAACTCTGGAACTCTTTGCCGGAGGACGTGGTAACAGCAGTTAGTGTATCTGGGTTTAAAAAAGGTTTGGACAAATTCCTGGAGGAAAAGTCCATAGTCTGCTATTGAGTCTGCTATTGAGACAGACATGGGAAACAACTGCTTGCCCTGGGATTTGTATAATGGAGTGTTGTCATGATTTGGGTTTCTGTTAGGTACTTGTGACCTGGCTTGGCCACTGTTTGAAAAACAGGATACTGGGCTAGATGGACCACTGGTGTGACCCAGTATGGCTACTCTTATGTTATGTTACTAGCACACCTTAGTAAACAGGGCCCTTACTGTATAATTTACAGAGAGTAAAGGCTTCATTAGTTTTTTTTACGAGAAAGAATCTTATCTGTTTCAGAACCCTTTAAAGGAGTTGTGATTGTTAGGGGTTTTCATCTTCCTGAATAAACTGAATAAAAGGAAAGTTGCAATTTTAATTCCAAAGCATTGCTTTTGTTGTTGCTGTTTATAAACATTTAGCAGATAAAAATAGCAGATATATTTTATTTTAATGGAGAAGATTAATAGATCCAAGGTAGCATTAGCATATGATACAGACATTCAAATATTTGAAAAGTATTAATCTGCAAACTAACCTTTTCCGGAGATGCGAAGGCAGTAGAATGAGAGAACATGAAATGAGATTGAAGGGGGGCAGACTCAAAAAAAATGTCAGGAAGTATTTTTTCACGGAGAGAGTAGTGGATGCTTGGAATGCCCTCCCGCGGGAGGTGGTGGAAACGAAAATGGTAACGGAATTCAAACATGCGTGGGATAAACATAAAGGAATCCTGCTCAGAAGGAATGAATCCTAAGGAGCTTAGACGAGATTGGGTGGCAAAGCCGGTGGCGGGAGATGGAGATGGTGCTGGGCAGACTTATACGGTCTGTGCCAGAACTGGTGGTGTGAGGCGGGGCTGGTGGTTGGGAGGCAGGGATAGTGCTGGGCAGACTTATACGGTCTGTGCCCGGAAAAGGACAGGTACAAATCAAGGTAAGGTATACACAAAAAGTAGCACATGTGAGTTTATCTTGTTGGGCAGACTGGATGGACCGTGCAGGTCTTTTTCTGCCGTCATCTACTATGTTACTATGTTACTATTAGTGAAAATGTATATGCTCCAAATTCTGACTGACTTGGCATTTTTTCAGGAATTTTTTCAGCTTTTAAAGGCCCAATATATCTTGGAGATTTCATTTGTGTTCTTCCCCTGTCAGATGGGTCTGAGAACAGTCTTCAAAATAATCCTGTACTTGAGCATTAAAATTGTATTTAAAAGATTTAGGGTTGTGTGATGCCTGAGCTAAGGCACATAAAGGCAAAAGGACTATATATTTTTTTTCTTTGTGCATAAATCCTATTCACATATTGATTTTTGGTTTCTTTTCACTGACCTGCTGGGTATGTTAAGAGCCTGTGATATTTCTTCTGTTTTAATCTTGGATCATAGTCAGATATGTTTGCATTTAGATGGACTAGGAATCAGCAATTCTTAAAACTTTGTCGATAAACTAATTGATAATTGGAATGTGGGATGCTGCTAAAACTTTCCTACAGGAACAGAACAAATTTTTATCTCCTGCTTAAAAAAAATCTATTAAACTTGTAGATTGAGAGACAAACTTCCATAGCTAGAAAATGCCTATGAAAAGTATAAAGGTGATGATCTATTGAACAATATAATTAATACTAGAGAAGAGATTAGGGGCCCTTTTACTAAGCTGTGCTAAAACGTCGCCTGTTCTATTTTAGATGATTGGGTTTCCTACGCGCTGAGGCCACTTTTAGTGTGGCAGTAAAATGGCCACAATTTCAATTTTCCCCTTAATGGCCATGCACTAATTTCCCAATTAGCATGTGGCCATTAGCGCATGTCACAATTGTGACTATATTTCCTGTCGGGCTTGCTTTGGGGTTCCTCCAGCCAAGCTAAGTCGGCATGTAAATCCTGAAGCCTGGGTGGAAATCCTGAAATCCGTTCCAGTCCAGGTTAGTCCATTCCGGGATCCTGTTCCAGCCAGGCTGTGCTCTACTCTTGTGTTGCTGAGCCCCACCCTGCTGGTGACCTCACCTTTAGTGCCTTTATTACCACCTGGGAACTTTCTAAGTTTGCCTTTGCATGGCTATAGGTCAGTTGGTGTGCTTCTGCACTCCTGCTTCTGTTTGTGGGCTTTTGCCTTTAGTGTTCTGTCTGTGGGCTTTTGCCTCCTACTTTAATGTGTCTGTTTGTGGGCTTTTGCCTTCTGCTTTAGTGTGTGTCTGTTTGTGGGCTTTTGCCTACTGCCTTAGTGTGTTGGTTTGTGGGCTTCTGCCCTCTGCCTCAGTGTTCTGTCTGTTTGTGGGCTTTCTGTTTTATTTTCCTGTGTGTTGGTGGCTGCCGGGTGTTCAGCCTTCTGTTGTGTTCTGGTCTTAGGTGGTAATTGTAGCCCAGCTTTGGGTTTAGCCTTGTCTGTCTATTTTGTGTTCTTGTTTCCCTCTGCCTTGCCCTCCAGTCCTTGTTTGTGCAAGCTTGTTGCTGAGTCCTGTTACCTGGGGAGGTTTCCCCAGTTCTGTGTCCTGATTCCTGGCCCTGTTAGTCAAGCTTGCTCTTGAGTCATTTCCCCTGTGTGTGTTCCTGGATCCTGTAAGACCTGCCAGCCACCTGCACCTGGGGGCTCAACTCCTGGGGAATGGTGGCCAAGCGTAGGTGAAGTCTGTTCCAGTCCTGTATCCCTGCCTGCTTAGCTACGTCTGCAGTTCCCTGCCATGTTGGTGTGTTGCCCAGTACTGCTTGGGGGTTTTGCCTGCCACTGTCGCTCTACGGCAGTGGCCCTAGGGCTCACAAATCCTGTTTCCCCTTGAGAGGCCTGACAGCGCATGAGTCCTTACCGCCACCTATATACTATGTGGTAAGGACTCCCTTGCTAAACCCACGCTAATTGACAGTCCATGGCAATTGCTGATTAGAGGAAGGCATGCCTACTGTCTGCCTCGAAACATGCCTCATGGTAAAAAATATTTAATATTTTTTAGTGTGGGATTGGTGCACACTGATCCCAGAACTATTTTGGGATGCCTGGGCGTGTCTTCAAACATGCGGTAAACACGTGTTAGTGCATCATACCACCGCTTAGTAAAATGGTCCCTTTGGGAGGAAGTGATGTCATTGGACTAGATGACAGCTTCTTGCTCCCTTCCTCTCCATAGCATATCCCCTATTAGAAGACGCCATTAATGGATTTTTTTTCCTGCTTCCAAAATCTACCAGACATACCTTTTTGGTGGTCCAGATGAGTAAGTCAGAGTTTTGTAATTTGGCAGGTGGAAAAGTCAGCGGGTAAGCCAGCGCCCAAGACCGTGCAATGCCATGTTGTCTCATCACCGGTGTTGGAGTAGGAGTCAGACTCCATTTGTGATGGTATGGTAGGCTGTTCTGGGACCCTGAAGCTCTACTTTTCAGAACTTCAGGATGAAATAAAGGCATCCCATACTGATATTGTAGAGCGCAAAAAAGGGTTTGAGCGTTGATCTTAAGGAATTGGGTGGCCTTGTGGTGGACTTGGAGGCCCGGGAAGATGAGCATGAGGAGTGCCTCACTACCTCACAGAAGAAGGTGTTGCAGCTGGTTGACCAGCATGAGGAGCTGCAATACAAGATGGACAATTTGGAAAACAGGGTTCAGCGCAAATATTTGCGCTGTGGGGAGGTCCAGAAGGTGGAGATACTGAGGAATGTGAACGATTACAGGAGGACCTTGTGAGACTGGGAGAATGGGCGTGCAAGTGGCAGATGAAGTTCAATGTTGACAAGTGCAAAGTGATGCATGTGGGTAAGAGGAACCCGAATTATAGCTACGTCTTGCAAGGTTCCGCGTTAGGAGTTACGGATCAAGAAAGGGATCTGGGTGTCGTCGTCAATGATACGCTGAAACCTTCTGCTCAGTGTGCTGCTGCGGCTAGGAAAGCGAATAGAATGTTGGGTGTTATTAGGAAAGGTATGGAGTCCAGGTGTGCGGATGTTATAATGCCGTTGTATCGCTCCATGGTTCGACCGCACCTGGAGTATTGTGTTCAGTACTGGTCTCCGTATCTCAAAAAAGATATAGTAGAATTGGAAAAGGTACAGCGAAGGGCGACGAAAATGATAGTGGGGATGGGACGACTTTCCTATGAAGAGAGGCTGAGAAGGCTAGGGCTTTTCAGCTTGGAGAAGAGACGGCTGAGGGGAGATATGATAGAAGTGTATAAAATAATGAGTGGAATGGATCGGGTGGATGTGAAGCGACTGTTCACGCTATCCAAAAATACTAGGACTAGAGGGCATGAGTTGAAGCTACAGTGTGGTAAATTTAAAACGAATCGGAGAAAATTTTTCTTCACCCAACGTGTAATTAGACTCTGGAATTCGTTGCCGGAGAACGTGGTACGGGCGGTTAGCTTGACGGAGTTTAAAAAGGGGTTAGATAGATTCCTAAAGGACAAGTCCATAGACCGCTATTAAATGGACTTGGAAAAATTCCGCATTTTTAGGTATAACTTGTCTGGAATGTTTTTACGTTTGGGGAGCGTGCCAGGTGCCCTTGACCTGGATTGGCCACTGTCGGTGACAGGATGCTGGGCTAGATGGACCTTTGGTCTTTCCCAGTATGGCACTACTTATGTACTTATGTACTTATGTACTTATGTACTAGGACCCAGAAGTAATTGTGCAAATTTTGTGCTGCCAGCTTTTCCTTCTGATGGAGACAGGGCCCCTTTGCTTTTTGAGCGTGTCCATCGGGCTTTAGTTAAGACTAGAGACAACTTACCTTGGGACATTGTGTCTCAGGCTCGACAGACATCTTCATCGTGCTATAATGAAACTAAAGTCTCCATTTTCCAGGATATTTCATCCTATACTCTGCAGCAACATTGGGCTATGAAGCCTGTTCTGGATTTGCTCACAGCAACTTAGATGCTGTTTCCATTTCCTCTGAGCTTCACAGTGGCAGGAAAACTACATTGTGTTTGCAAATTGGGGAAAGCCTGGAAAATTCTTTATGAAGTAGTCTTAGCCAGGGCCGTGCCGATGCGGTAAGTGGGGTAAGCGCCGCAGGGGGGCGCCCACCTCTGGAGGGCGCCGCCGCGGTGCTTACTCTCGCCCCGCGCCGCCGAGGCCTTTAAATCTTTTACCTGGTCGCAGCAGCGTCAGTGAAAGCGCTGCCGACGTCTCCCTTCCCTTGCACTCATTGGTTCCCTCAGTGTCCCGCCTTCTTCTGACGTCAGAAGAAGGCGGACACTGAGGGAACCAAGAGCGCGAAGGGAAGGTAGACGTCGGCAGCGCTCCGCTTTCACTGACGCTGCTGCGACCTCTTCGTTGCCGTCGCGTCATCCCACCTCCCACTTCACGTGATTCGCGAACCGCGCTGCCGCTTAGCACTGCTTAAAAAAAAATTTACACGTCAGCAGGAACAGGCTGCTTCAGCCAATCCCAGGAGCCTTCCTTCAGCCCTCAGGGGCGGAACACGCTGAAGGAAGGCCCCTGGGATTGGCTGAAGCAGCCTGTTCCTGCTGACGTGTAATTTTTTTTTTAAAGCAGTGCTAAGCGGTTCGCGAATCGCGTGAAGGGAGAAGACAATTTGCTGGAAATGGAGGGGAGGGGAGAGAGAGGAGGATTGCTGGCTATGGATGGAGAAGGGAAGGGCAGAGAGGGACAAGGATGGACATGGGGGCCCAGGGAGAGGACAATTTGCTGGAAATGGAGGGGAGGGGAGGATTGCTGGCTATGGATGGAGGAGGGAAGGGCAGAGAGGGACAACGATGGACATGGGGGCCCAGGGAGAGGACAAATTGCTGGAAATGGAGGGGAGGAGGATTGCTGGCTATGGATGGAGGAGGAGGGAAGCGCAGAGAGGGACAAGGATGGACATGGGGGCCCAGGGAGAGGACAATTTGCTGGAAATGGAGGGGAGGGGAGAGAGGAGGATTGCTGGCTATGGATGGAGGAGGGAAGGGCAGAGAGGGACAAGGATGGACATGGGGGCCCAGGGAGAGGACAAATTGCTGGAAATGGAGGGGAGGGGAGGAGGATTGCTGGCTATGGATGGAGGAGGAGGGAAGGGCAGAGAGGGACAAGGATGGACATGGGGGCCCAGGGAGAGGACAATTTGCTGGAAATGGAGGGGAGGGGAGAGAGAGGAGGATTGCTGGCTATGGATGGAGGAGGGAAGGGCAGAGAGGGACAAGGATGGACGTGGATGGGAGGACAGGACCCAGGGAGAGAGAAGAAATTGCTGGAAATGGATATAGAGCAAGAAATGAAGAAGAAAGGAGGAAAGTAAAGAAATAAATGGAAAGGAAGCCCTGGAAATGGAGTTAAGAGGACAGATAGCAGCAGACTCAGATACTGGCCAGCATGATCGGAAAAAGAAAATCACCAGACAACAAAGGTAGAAAAAAATAATTTTATTTTCATTTTAGCGTTTGGAATATGTCTACTTTGAGAATTTACATCTGCTATCTTATTTTCCAATGTATAGCAATTTGTTTCTAAGAATATTGCTGACAATTCCTGTCAGTGTAGCAAGTGGTGAGCGATCATTTTCACCGGGGGGGGGGGGGGGGGGGCGTGATCATTTTCACCGGGGGGGGGGGGGGCGCCAACTGATAGTCTGCAGGGGGGCGCCAGAGACCCTAGGCATGGCCCTGGTCTTAGCTCTAACCCAGCCTCCCCCGAGCCTAGTGGCCCCTGGCACGAGGGAAAGTTGCAGTGTTGGCAATATGTGGAGAAAAGCTGGAAAAAGATCCCTAACAGAGCTCTCCTGGGACTGCTAACTGAGCTGCCTCCAGCTTTTTGGAGATCAGGTTTAGTACACTTAGGGGTCTGGTTACTAAGCCGTGCTAGCGGCTCCACGTGGCATTGCCGACATAACCCATTCAAAGTGAATGAGCTGTGTTAGCACTCGCGCACAGCCAGCTGTGCTAGCAGCTTAGTAAACCCCAGTGTTAGTGTAATGTCTAGGTTGTAATTTAGGCTTTGTATCTAGTCTGGATGGCACGGATATGTGGGACCATTGGTATGCATGTTGGCGTTTATGTGTGGGTGGATGGTGGGGGGGGTGAGAGTGTCTGGTTTGGGGTCTCTTGTTCTCTGTTTTCCATGCAGGGGTTCAATATCTGGTGGATGTGTGTCATATGGGGGATGGGGTGGTGTTTTGAGAGGCTGGGTGGGTGCTAAAGGGGGAGGTCGGGGGTTCAGAGAGGAGCAGTCACCTTTGTTAGGTCTGAGGCCTAGTTAGGCCATGAACCATCTTTTCTGAAACAACATGGGTTCTGCATTGCTTCCTGGTACAACTGGTGCTAGCTGACTTCATCAAGGACATGGTGTTTACATGAATTAACTCTCTGCTTTATCTCATGGGAAGCTGCAGAGAAAAATGGTTAAGAAGAAGCTGAAATAGTCGGCCATAAAGATTAGGACTTTAAATCAGGCATGGAAGTTGTTTTAAAAATACCGTTGTGGAAGCCCAGACTAGATGTATTCTACGTATTAACAAAGGTGGAAAAAAGAGCAAACAACGGGTAGCATGGTAAAAAGGTGAGGTGTTAGAGCCAAAAGAACATCCTTCAAAAAATGAAAAAAGGATCCGAATGAAGAAAATAAGAAGCAACATAAGCACTGTCAAGTCAGATGCAAAGCATTGATGAAGAAGGCTAAAAGAGAATATGAAGAAAAACTTGCTGCAGAGATGAGAACTCATAGTAACACTTTTTTCAGGTATATCAGAAGCAGGAAGTCTGTGAGGAAATCTATGGGACTGTTAGACCAGGAAGGAGCAAAAGGAGCACTTGGGGAGGACAAGGCCATAGCGGAGACATTGAATGTATTCTTTTCTTCGGTCTCTATGGAAGAAGATGTAAGAGATCTACCTATACCGGAAATGGTGTTCAGGAGTGATGATGTGGAGGAACTGAAAGAAATCTCGGTGAACTTGGAAGATGTACTGAGCCAAACTGACAAATTAAAGAGAGATAAATCACCTGGACTGAATGGTATAAAACCAAGGGTATTGAAAGAACTCAAACATGAAATTGCTGATCTGCTGCTAGTGATCTATGACCTGTCATTAAAATTGTCTATAGTACCTGAAGACTGGAGGGTGGCCAATGTGATGCTGATTTTAAAAAAGTGTTCTAGGGGTGATCCGGGAAATTACAGACCAGCAAGCCTGACTTCAGTGTCGGGCAAAAACTATTATAAAGAATAAAATTACAGAACACATAGACAAACATGGTTTAATGGAACAGAGTAAGCATAGATTTAGCTAAGGGAGGTCTTGCCTCAGCAATTTGCTTCATTTCTTTGAAGGCATGAATAAATATGTGGATAAAGGTGAGCCGGTTGGTGTAATATATCTAGATTTTCAGAAAGCTTTTGACAAAGTACCTCATGAGACAATCCTGAGAATATTAAGGAGTCATGGGATAAGAGGCAATGTCTTTCTGTAGATTAAGAATTAGTTACTGGACAGAAAACAGAGGGTAAAGTTAAATGGTTATTTCTCTCAATGAAGGAGGGTGAACAATGGAGTGCTGCAAGGATCTGTACTGGGACCGATGCTATTTAACATTTATAAATTATATGGAAATCAGAACGACGAGTGAGGTGATTAAGTTTGCAGATGACACAACACTATTCAAAGTAGTCAAAACGCATGTGGATTGTGTAGGTGCCCACAATATTCCTATGGGCATCTACACAGCGTGTGCTAATTTTGTGCCTGTGCTAAAAACGCTAGCGCACCTTAGTAAACAGAGCCCTTAATGTACAGTTAGCACACGCAAACAGGCTACCATAGAAACCTGTTAAAGCATTTTGCGGTATTTTGTCTGTGTGCACTAGCCTGCACATTATTGATTTTTAAAACATTTTTGGGAGGGGTGTGTCATGGGTGGAGAGTGGGCATGGAAGCATTAACCAGCTTTTTATTTAGATTTTGCTCACACCTTTTTCAGTAGTAGCTCAAGGTGAGTTACATTCAGGTGCACTGGATATTTCTCTGTCCCAGGAGGGCTCACAATCTAAGTTTGTACCTGAGGCAATGGAGGGTTAAGTGACTTGCCCAAGATTGCAAGGAACAGCAATGGGATTTGAACTGGCCACCTCTGGATTTGCAAGACTGGTACTCTAACCACTAGACCACTCCTCCACTCCACCTAAATAGGAGGTACTAAGTGTTCCCACATTAACTTTCTGCAGGTACTGCGCTCTAATGGGAAAATTAACACGTAACCTGCAAATAGCAATTAAAAAAAGCCCTAAAAATATGCCAAGGTAAATGTAGGCTTAGCATTTGGTAAAACCCTGCATTACCACACTTTAGTACAAGGGCTCCTAAATACCTTATTCATAAGAATTACTATTATGTGATATATGATGATTCTCATAAATTAAATAATTGAAGTCTCAGTATTAAAGTAAGGAGATTGCTGACATTTATATTTGATGAACTGAGGGTGAGAGATTCTCTAAAGGAATGTAAAAATAATTTAAATACTGTGTAAAATTTTGTAGTTTCATCGCTAGTCAGCAATTCTTTTACTTGACTAGAAAGTTTAACTCAATAGCTCTGGAAAGAAATTTTCTGCTCTCATAGTGAAAGACAACATAGAGGGTCTGAGAAGCTATATCTCACATGTTTTTTGAGAAATTAAAAAAAAAGTTATGAAGTATGTTGAATTGAAGCTGTTTTCTAAAAATATATTGAAAATTGCAAAGATTAATTGTTTAAGCAGAGCTGTGTTTAAAATGTAGAGATGACAATGAAATTATTTGTTGTCTGTGTGGAAAAAAAAACCTTAGGGGTCCTTTTACTAAGGTGCACTGAAAAATGGTCTGCTCTAGTGTTGGCGTATGTTTTGGATGTGCAGAGATCCATTTTTGAGCATGCCTGTAAAAAATGCCTCTTTTTTTTTGGCCGAAAATGGACGTGCGGTAAAATATTGTCACGCGTCCATTTTGGGTCTGAGACCTTACCGCCACCCATTTACTTAGAGGTAAGGTCTCATGTGTTAACCGGGCAGTAATTGTCTACACATGTACACTGCCAATTACCGCCCGGTTAGTGCCATGCATCTGAAAATAACAAATATTTTTGGATGTGCATAGTGGACGCCAGGGGCGTAGCCAGACTTTGGCAGGAGGGGGGTCCAGAGCCTGAGGTGAGGGGGCACATTTTAGCCCCTCCTGGTGCCACCGACCCCCCCCCCCCCGCCATTGCCGACCCCCCCCCCGCCGCTACCACCATCACTAACTTTGACTCCCCCCTTGCTGACAACCCTCTCGACCATCCCTCCCGCCGCCAACCCTCCCCCGCCACCGCCGTCACCTACCTTTGCTGGCGGGAGAACCCAACCCCCGCCAGGAAAGGTAGGCGATGGTGGGTTGGCAGCCGGAGGGGGGTCAAGAGGGTCATCGGCAGGGGGGTCCAGGGCCAAATTTACGGGGGCCCAGGCCTCCGTGGCCGCACGTAGCTACGCCACTGGTGGATGTGCTTAAAAAATGGAATTACTACACAGGCCACGTGGTAGCTGTGCGGTAGTTCCAAATTGATGTGCATTGTGTGCGCTCAGTTGTCTACGCGGCTTAGTAAAAGGGCCCCTAAAATGGTATGTGGGTGGGATGGAAAGAGATTATCTTCTGAGATTGAGGGAAGCGGGAACAAATGAAGGGAAGAAGACCAACTCGTATTTGGAGGGGCATTTTCAATATAACATCTAAATCTAACTTTGGACATTTTGCAGAAAACGTCTAAAAATCCAGTAACGAACATAACCATTTTTTGACTCTGAGTTTTGGATGCAGTGGTCAGCGCACAGGATTGATACCCCTGATGCAGCTTTCGTGAAACGGGGATTCCCTGTTGGGTAATTCGAAGTCCAGGCGATGCAGCTGAAGTGTTCATCCAGAGATAGGATAAGTAGATTACAATGATGCCAAGAATGTGTTTTTGAATTAAGTCTGGACTATAATTCTATTTTTGGAACTCCTTTGAGATATACTCAAGTTTGTTAAATTGACAGAGTATTCCTGAGAGATTAATTTGAGCTCTATGGTCTGAGTGGAGTTTTTTTCAGCCAGATGGTGGTGAGCCGGGTCCACGCCTTAGTACTACGGTCAGCTGGATGACTTTACTGAGGCTTTTTTTCTCCACTTACAGTTGTGAGTGCTTTGGTGTGTTTCTCTGTTGATGAACTAACTTGCGCATTCTAAATACTTTAACGTATAAGATATATTTTATGTACTGTTTCTTTTACATCTTTGTGGATGGTATGGGATCAGTACCTACTGGGGGCATAAGAGGGTCATGCCTTAATCCCTCCAGTGGTCGTTTGGTCATTTATGGCATCTTTTTGTGACTTAGTAGTTATTAAAACAGGTCTAGTCCAAAACATCTAGGTTTTAGCCCTGGACATTTTTGCTTTGTTCCATTATGGCAGAAAAACATCTAAGTGTTAGGAACGCCCAAATCCCACCTCCAACATACCCCCGAGACACACCCTTGTGATGTGGATGCACATGAACTGCATAGAACAATGTCTTTTTAAATTGTTTTTTTTTTTTTAAATTATAGAAGTAAAACATCTTTTCAAAACTTAAAAATGTTCACTCTGCCTCCTTAGATGCACAACTAATTTCTGTAGCGCCAATCATCCCGCAGGATGTGTAATTTAACTTCTCTCTAAGCACTCGCATGAACACAAGAGTACCAAACTTTTTTAGTTTTAGTTTTCAGTTTCTTTACAAATAATCACAACACTCAGTCACACATTCTTTTCTCTTGACAATACCTACTCAACTGCCAAAACAAGCAGTTTTGAATGGTTTTCTTTCAGGCTGCAGCATCAAGGCAGCATGAGCTGTCATTGGCAGCCTACTGCAGTCTCATGCTCATTTTTGCTCTGCTCACATCCTCAAATAAAATCCCACACATACAAAAAAAAAAAAACAAGAAAAGAAAACCCTGCAAAAACTCTCAATAAATGTTTCCCCAGCTGTCTCTTACCTTTCTGGAGTTACTCAGCTCAGTTCCTTTTTTTCCCTCTCAGCACTCTGTCCCAGACCTGAGGCTTATCTGTAATTGCATATGTGTGATCCCATGTGTCTCTCTCATGTGCACAAGCATGCTTGCCGTTTACTTCCGGGTTCACAATTTTTTATTTAGCATCCAAAATGGCCCAGTTATTTGACTAGGGTATGGGTGTAGTTTGGGTGGGGGGGCAAGGGGGGTAGTGCCCTCCTAAACGAGCTGCCACCCCATCCTCCAATTCCCGAGCTGCCAGCTGCCTCTACGAAAATGCAGCTCGCATGCTGCTCTAGACCTGCCCCCAGAAGCTTTTCTTTCTCCTTCAACTTCCTGTTCCCGTGCAGGCTGTAAGCTGTAGGAGACAGAAGGGCCTCCAGGGCAGGTCTAAAGCAGCGTGCATGCTTCTTTCGCTTGGGGGATTGGAAGACGGGGGAGGATGATACCGGACGCCACTGGAAGACGGGGGGGGGGGGGGGGTGGCGGCAGGAGAGAGATACACCCCACCCTTTGCCTCCCCCCAAATGAAACTTTAAAACTACGCCCATGAACTAGGGTCTCTCCGTTATGTCCTGGCACAGTCATCTCTCTTCACAGAGCTGCTAGATACCTTGCCAGACCTCCAATGCCTAGGGCACATTTACCCACACCGGCTGGGTTCCCAAATCTAGCCTGTGGCTCTGTCAGGCATCTGAGGTGTTTCTGCACATGTGTGAAACTCGTGTACGCTCCCAGCACTCCGGTCAAGCCCACACACAGCCTCAACCTCTTCTCCTGCATGCTGTACTAGCACCCCTCCACTGTGCACTCATGCATACACATGCTGGCACCAGTGCTGCCTTCCTCACAGCTCCTAGATACCATCCCAATTCCCCCCTTCACTGGTACTACTCCTCTGATTGTCCACCAAACTCAGGGGTTCTGTTACTAAGACGCGCTCAAAAATGGACTGCGCTAGTGTAGGCACATGGTTTTGCATGCAAGCAGAAACAAAAAAAAATAAATAAATTTTAAAATATATTATTTCTATGTTTTGTATTCTATGTAGACCCCTGACGCAGGTGCTAGTCACCGAAACACGGCCCGTGTCGGGTCTTTTTGTCAAGGCTCATTCATTAAAGAACTGTGTTCCATTTTTAAAGGCCCGTGGTGCTGTTTCTTTTGTTTGGACTTTAGTTTGTACTTCGTTCCCTCTCTTTTGTTATATTATTTGCATGCAAGCAGATCCATTTTTCTGCTCACTTGTAAAAAAAATGCCTTTTTTAAAAATTTTGTATCAAAGAATCACAAAATGGAGGACCAATATAGAAGCACACTGGTGTCCCTGAGGAAGAGCTTGTTTTGAAACAGAAATTTCTGTTGGACGCGGACGAACGTCTCCGTGAATATTATTACTACATGCAGCCCAGATAAGTTGGCTCCTGTGGGGTCCTTTATGTCCAGTGTCAGTAGTGTTTTGAGTTAAGAGTTTTTTTTTTTTTTTTGCTTATAAATAAGCTCTGCTCATGGTATTTCTAGCAATTTTTGCTTATTTTTTTTATTGTCCTCCAGGTGAACTTAGGGGACATGGGATGTTATGGGAGAACTTACTCTTACTCAACACCCTCAATTATCACCCCTACCACGGCAATTTCCCCACCCCTAGCTGTCTGTTCGTCTGTCCAATTTAGATTGTAAGCTCTGTTGAGCAGGGACTGTCTTTTTCATGTTAATTTGTACAGTGCTGCGTAAGTCTAGTAGCGCTATAGAAATGTTTAATAGTAGTAGTATTTATTTTTTTATTTATTTATTGCATTTGTATCCCACATTTTCCCACATTTTTGCGGGTTCAGTGTGGCTTACAATATGAGTTAAATGTTGGAAATACAATTTGTTACAGATTGGTTATGGATTACATTTTGCAGAATTATGCAAAACAATTGAAGTGTCGTTAGGAATGTAACAATGGAGCACAAACACTGAAACATTGGAAGGAAACAATGGGAGCTTAGAGGGAGATAAAAAGGCATAAAGACATATGATATATATCTTTCTGTGATTGAAGGTATGAATGATGTGATATTACGGGAATGAGAGTTCCGAGGTGAATGTGTGATGCATTCGTGAACAGTAGGTGTTGGCTTTATGTGTTTTGGTTCTTTCCGTAAATCTTTTCGAAAAGATGGGTCTTCAATGATCTGCGGAAGGAAGCTTGCTCGTTGATTGTTCTTAAGTTGCGTGGCAGTGTATTCCAATACTGCATGCTCATGTGAGTAGTAGAACTTATGATTTGATTTTTTGTTTAAGGGTTTTCACTTTATGCAAGGAAACTACAAAAATTCCAAAAAAAGGAGTGTGAACTTTTGGAGG
This sequence comes from Microcaecilia unicolor, assembly GCF_901765095.1. Taxonomy (NCBI): domain Eukaryota; kingdom Metazoa; phylum Chordata; class Amphibia; order Gymnophiona; family Siphonopidae; genus Microcaecilia; species Microcaecilia unicolor. The sequence continues at coordinate 599,840,648 of NC_044032.1, forward strand.
ACAAGTCATGATGTATAGAGCTGTTCAGGTGAGCCGCTTTTAGCGGTATGACTCACTGAAATCTAGCTCGGGCTGCAGGTGCAGCCTATACTGAGTCCTCCTGGTCTCCTCTACCTTAAATCAAATTTTAGGTAGATGAAATGTTGTAGAAAGTTCTCCGTGAACATCTTGTTATTTCCCCTAATGTTCTACCAGTGATTTAGGGAATGACTTAGTAGCATTATTTTTTTTATTTTGGCCAAAAATGGACATGCGGCAAAATGAAAATTGGCGCATGTCCATTTTGGGTCTGAGACCTTACCGCCACCCATTGACTTAGCGGTAAGGTCTCACACATTAACCGGGTGGTAATGGTCTACAAGCATTCAATGCCTTTTACTGCCCAGTTAGCGCCGCACGCCGGAAAATAAAAATTATTTTCCAGTGTGTGTACTAGACGCATGTAAAAAATGAAATGATTGCCCGGGCCACGTGGTAGCCGGGCAGTAATTCCAAATTGATTGACATTGGGCATGTGTAGGTACCTACGCGGCTTAGTAAAAGGGTCTCTCAGAGCGCTGCACCAACATGGCCATGAGCACCCCTGGATCCAAAGTGGAAGCATTTGCAACCCTACCTTTCTCACAGCACTCTTACCGCAATACAACCAGCGTCTGCCTTCCTATAGCAACAGCAGCAGCCCCTGTAGCCAGCTAAACATTTTTATTATTTTAACCCTACAGTTACACTCTCCTCTTGTCCTCATCGCCTTCTTTTCCCCTTTTTTACTTCCACTCTTCTTTTTTTCATCATTACTTCCCTTTTCATAGAAGCTATTCTCTCACATTACACAGTTCATTCATATTTTTCATACTAAAGTGCTCAATTTTGAAGCAGATAGACGTCTCAAAATGGCCAAAAACATGTCCATCTGCAAACAAAATGTCTAAATCATGATTTTAAAACAGGCAGAATTTGGATGTTTTTCACTGAGTTCATCCACATAGCAAGGGAGCGTGTTGTGGGCGTCTTTTGAGCTGGACTAGGATGGCCCCAAAATTAGGACATCTTTCAGTGATAATGGAACAGGAGGATATGACCAAGTCTAAAAAGAAGTATGTTTTTATCTAGACCTCTTTCATTCATGTCCAAGTTAAAAACAGATGCTCTGAATGACTCACGGACCACTGGATGGATTAAGGGTTGATCCCTCCTTAATGTCCCAGTGGATGCTGCCCCCTCCTATCCCCCTAAGAACTGAAACTGAAAGGGGATACCAGTCACTATACACAACAGAGCAGCTAGCAACTCCCAGGAGTAACCTAGTTGTCAGTGAGTAGACTGTGAAGGGAATCCAGATCCAAATCCCACTCCCTCTAGTACACTCCCACCTGACATCTAGGTGTCGGGTCCAAAGTACCTTTGGACCTGACACCTGCAAGGTGGAAGTCAATTGTAATGCTGTATAGTTAGGTGCAGTAGGTTTTATTCTGTTCCTGGAGGGCTCAGAATACAAAATAAAGGAGTTATGATGGGAATTGTACCTTGGTGCCAGGGGAGTAGCCAGACCATATGGTGGGAAGGGGCCAGAGCCCGAGGTTGGGGGCACATTTTGAGTGCCACCCCGCCGCCACCCCCCTCACCGCAACACCTCGCTTCGCCTCACCTCCCCCCCGCCTCTGCCTCCACCTCACACCCCCCTCACCTCGCACCCCCCTCGCCTCACAAATATCTTTGCTGCGGGGGTCCACAATCCCCGCCAGCCGAAGCCTTCTTCAGCGCCGCGTTCCTGCCCTGCTCTTCTTGCTCCTCCTGTCCTGTCCACGCTGATGCTCCTTTACGTGAAACTGAGAAGGAACGTCAGCGTGCACAGGACAGGAGGAGCAAGAAGAGCAGGGCAGGAACATGGCTGCACTGGAGGTGAGCGTCGCTGAAGAAGGCTTCAGCTGGCGGGGGTTGGGGACCCCCTCCAGCCAAACCAGGAACCCGTGGCCCCCCGTAACTGCACCCCTGCTGGGTGCCATTGTTTAAAGTCCACTGCAGTGACCACTAAACTTCCCCTCTGATCTGTATGATCGTCTGTGGGCCATTTCTCTCAAAATGATGCCAGACAGATGTTCTTGTGCCTGATGTTTTGGCGTTTATAATTTGCATGTGTCACTTTGGAAAATGGCTCTTCTTTGTAGATGTCTTTTGTGCAAATACATCCATCTTAAAGCCATTTTCAAAAAGGGAAACCCAGATGTTTTTCCATTTAGAAAATGACTCTAAGATGGATGTGTTTTTTGGATATAATGAGCTAAACATCTCAATTCTGACTTGGACGTTTTTTCGAAAATGTCCCTTCACTCATTCTATCATTGCAAACTGAGCTAGCCTATATCCATACGCACACTGTTGTTTATTTATGATTTATTTATTTTTCTGAGGGTTTTTTTTGTGAGTTTTTTATTTTTGTCTGACTAGAGAAAGTAAGAAAACTTACATTTTTTTTCTTTGTAGGAAAAATACAGCAAGCACCACAGTTTCATGAGATCTCTGTAGCTTTTGTGAAGTGCAGTAAGAGATCAATTAATTTCTTGCCCTTTTGCAAAGCTTTTTTGCTTTCATTTCACTAATGAACATTGTGAACTTTATTAGATCTGCAGACCGAGATGGTCACCATGGCAACCTTTATTTGATAGGCAAAAATGTTTTGAAACTCTTTTATTATTTAGTTGGCTTTTGTTTGACTTATCAAGGTTTTTAAAATGTGAAAAGTTTCCCCTTCTAAACACCAACTGTCATTGTCTGACTACTGGTTCACACTCATGTAAGCCATTTACTATAACTGAAAGATTTTTGAGTATACTCATCAAGCTGTTCACAGTTAGTCTACTACAGAATACCACGAATTTTGTGAAATCTGAAGAACCAACGGTTACTATGACAACCCTTACCAAATATGCTATTTCTTCACATTTACACAGTAATAAGTGATTTTTTTATGTTTATCGTATTTTTCAGTTTTTGTTTATATTTCTGCAAGTTATTAAAAACATTTTTGTAACATGGGAATTTTTCCTTTCATAAACATTGGGTATGCGTGGCATTTTTGTTTTTGGCCAACTGCTGAAGCATGCGTGGGCATTGTGCCATTGTGGTTTCAGATGAATTTCTTGGTGAATTATCAAAAAATGTAGGGGTGTTTTGTTCCCTTAAACAAAGTTTCCTACCTCTTGCTCACATTGTTAAACACACTTAGGGTCCCTTTAGGTGTGTTAAGCAATGTGGTAGACAGTGTGGATTCACATTGTCTTCTGCGTAAAAAAAAAAAGTAGTCAGCAAAGAACCCCCCCCCCCCCCCCCCCCCCCGCTGCTTAACATGGGAATGGGCAGGGTCTGTGTGTGACATGGACAGGCAGAAGAGTGACCAGCTAACATATGGGTCGGTATCGGTACCACACAATAGTTGTCACAACTGCTTGATAGCGCGGCTGCAGTTACCACCACCTCATGAGGTATTCCGTTAATGGCAGTCCATTAGTGCAGTTGCAGACAGGTGAAGTACCATTATGACACAAGCTCAAGAACTTCTGATTTTCTCTTAAAGGTCATATCCCCTTCCAGTCCATCCCTGACACCAAAACTGTATTCTGATAACAAAACTTTGTGTCATAGAGCCCTACCTTTTCCCTACCCCTGATACCCACCCAGGACCCACCTGGGTTCAGCAGTGGTGGTTGAGAGGTCCCCATCTGCAGCAATGCCCCTTCTCTGCTGCCATGGTTGGCGCTGGTATCCAAAATTGCACTGATGACCTCTAGATGTAGTCTCATGGTCCTGCTACTGGGGGCATCCTTCCATATAAAACAATTTTATTTCAGCAGACATTTGGTGAAAGTTTAAATGAATCTTCTTAATTCTATTTATGTAAATTATCTTCTTTTGATGTAAGTTTGAAGCTTGAAGAATGAAGATTGTGTGAGCAGGGTTAGTGCATTTTTATTTATATTGTGCTGGGCAGACTTATACAGTCTATGCCAGAGCCGATGGTGGGAGGCAGAGATAGTGCTTGGCAGACTTATACGGTCTGTGCCAGAGCCGGTGGTGGGAGGCAGGGCTGGTGGTTGGGAGGCGGGGATAGTGCTGGGCAGACTTATACGGTCTGTGCCCTGAAGAACACAGGTACAAATCAAAGTAGGGTATACACAAAAATTAGCACATATGAGTTATCTTGTTGGGCAGACTGGATGACCGTGCAGGTCTTTTTCTGCCGTCATCTACTATGTTACTATGTTACTATGTTTTATTGCTTGTTTATTGTTAGATATGTCATTTTTGTAGTTTGTTAATTTTAGTTTTATAAGAAATAATGCTAGGGGTCATTGACACCATTTTGGATGCCAGTGCCAACCTGGGCAGCAGCAGAGGAAGATTGCTACCACTAGAGACCACACGACCCAGTGTCATAGACAGATGTTCAGTTTTGGGGGGCCTGAGCCCAAAGTAGGCAAGTGCCAAATTTTACCCTGCTTCCTTAATCTCCACCCTTGCCTTCCTCTCCATGCTCCTCCCCCCATGACCTTCAACTGAAATACTTGACCTGGCTGGGATCCCCAAGCCATGCCAGCAATTGGTCCTACTCTGGTGGCCAGAAACTCCCCTACACTTGAAGTTGGCAGTACTTTCCATGGGCTGCTGTTGTGCTCCCCCCACACCCTTGAAATGCTCAGTTTTTGTACATATATGAAAACCAAGCATGCATGGGGTAGGGAGGAATCCAGCACATTAGCCCCTAAGTGCCGCCATCTTCAAGCATAAGGGAGTTTCTGGCTGCTGAAGGAGAACCTCTTCTGTTGCTTGGGCTTGGGGATTACTATTGGCCATAGAAACAGTGATATAATTGTATGGGAGGGGGGGGGACTGAGTATAAAGTAGAAAGCCCCAGGCTCCCTGAGTTCTCCCCCCGCCCAATTGCTATGACAACTACCAATGTAGAACCATGAGTACTTCTAGGAAGATCATGGGTGGGGAGAGGGTAGGGCTGGAGGGGCAAGCTTTTGTGGTCAGGAGAAGAGTTTTGCTGTCAGGGGGGATCTGACTGGAGAGGGGGATCAGGAGGGGGATCTGACTTCAGAAGAAATTGAAAGTAGGGAAGAGGGAAAGTGTCAAATCAGGGGGGCCTAGAAATACATGATCAGGGGATCAGGGGGTTGGTGTAGAGAATCCAGAAATGGGTGAGAATGGTCCAGGCTACTGTCATTTTGACAGAATCATGTCTGTGTTAGACCAAGCCCTCTGCACTATTGGTCCATGCATGTATCAGCCCTGGCATGTAATGTGGTGCCTACATGCTGTGTGCCTTGTATAGTAAATGAAGGGCAGATGTCAGACCCATCTTCTGTATTTTATGTACATGCTTTGCACTTACTGCATGTTAATTTTAAGTGTGTATTCTACCACACTTTAGTAAAAGAACTCCTTGGTTGTCATTAAAAATCTTTTATCATCTTGGATGATCATTATCAACCCAGTTCTCATGACACCTTGAATATTGTATTCAATTCTAGTCGCCACATCTCAAAAAAGATATAGTGGAATTAGAAAAGGTGCAGAGAAGGGCGATGAAAATGATAAAGGGGATGAAACGACTTCCGTATGAGGAAAGGCTAAAGTGGCTAGGGCTCTTCAGTTTGGAGAAAAGGTGGCTGAGGGGAGATATGATAGAGGTCTATAAAATAATGAGTGGAGTTGAACGGGTAGATGTGAAGCGTCTGTTTACGCTTTCCAAAAATACTAGGACTAGGGGGCATGCGATGAAACTACAATGTAGTAAATTTAAAACGAATCAGAGAAAATGTTTCTTCACTCAACGTATAATTAAACTCTGGAATTCGTTTCCAGAGAATGTGGTAAAGGCGGTTAGCTTAGCGGAGTTTTAAAAAGGTTTGGACGCTTCCTAAAGGAAAAGTCCATAGACCATTATTAAATGGACTTGGGGAAAATCCACTATTTCTGGGATAAGCAGTATAAAATGTTTTGTACTTTTTTGGAATCTTGCCAGGTATTTGTGACCTGGATTGGCCACTGTTGGAAACAGGATGCTGGGCTTGATGGGCCTTTGGTCTTTCCCAATATGGCAATACTTATGTACTTATGACACACCAAGCCAGTCTGGCTTTCAAGATATCCAAAATGACTGTGCCTCCATTGTATGCAAATCTGTCTCAAAAATATTCATTTGTAGGTATCCTGAAAACCTGATTTATATTTATTTATTTATTTAATTATTTAATTATTTCATGGATTAGATTGTGAGCCCCTTAGGGACAGAAGGAAAACTCCCTGCATATAATATGTACAGCACTGCATATGTCTAGTAGCGCTATAGAAATGATTAGTAGTAGCAGTAGTAGTACATCCCGCTTTAGAATCAAAGTGGGTTATAATAAAAACATTCACAATGTAAAACATGATTTATATGTTGGAGTCCTTTCACTAAGCTGCAGTAAGCACTAACACATATTTACACAGGTTAAAATGCATAACTGCAGGGCGCTGTCAGGCGTCCCAAAGTATTTTGGGGATTGGCGTGCTACCCATGTGCTAAAAAATAGATTTTTAAAATTTAACTTTAGCAATAATCAAATCATAAGCATTCACTAAAGGCAAAATGGAACAAGAAGAAAACAACAGTCAGCAACAAAGGCTAGATACTATATATGGTGCCAAAAAATTGGCACCAAATAAAAGCGTTATTCTATAACTACTACTATAAATCACTTTTATAGCGCTACAAGTCGTACACAGCTCTTTACAATTGAACATGAAGAAGAAAGACAGTCCCTGCTCAAAAGAACTTACAATCTAAATCAGGACAAACAGACAGGACCAAAAAGGATAGGGGAAGGACACACAGACAGAAGGACACATAAGGATAAGATAAAAGTTACAAGTCAGGAGTCAAAAGCAGCATCAAACAGGTAGGCCTTTACCCCGGATGTGAAGGCTGCAAGGGATGGAGCTAGACGTAATGGCTCAGGAAGCTGATTCCAGGCATAAAGTGCGGCGAGATAGAAGGAGTGGAGTCTGGAGTTAGCGATGGAGGAGAAGGGTGCAATTAGGAAAGATTTGCCCAGTGAACGGACTTTTAGGGAAGGAGTGTAGGGAGAGATGAGGGTGGAGAGGTAGTGAGGGGCTGCAGATGAATGCACTTAAATTGCACCTAAATTTGGGCCTCTTTTACCAAGTTGCGGGAAAAGGGGGCTGGTGCTGGCGTTGGCGCGTGTTTTACACGTGCGCCAAGGCCCCCTTTTACTGCAGCTGGTAAAAGGGAAGTCTCACTTTCCTGCAGGAAATGGCCGTGCAGCAAGTAAAGCACTTCTTGCATGGCCATTTTAGAGGGGAGCCCTTATCGCCACATATTGAGGTGGTGGTAAGGGCTCCTGCGTTAACCTGGCGGTAACCTTGCAGCTCATAGCACCGCCCGATTACTGCCGGGTTCACTCCAGCGCTACAAAAATAAAACATTTTTGTAGCGCTGGAAATGATGGTGCACTAGGGGTGGGAAGTACTGCTGGGCTGCTGCGGTAGCCCGGCGGTACTTCCTGTATAGCGAGCGGTAAGCCCGTATTGGGCTTACCGCCGCTTGGTAAAAGGAGCCCTTTATGTGTGGCCATTTGCATCAACTAAAATGTGGTGCAAATGTATGTGCTTACAGTAGACACACATCCCCGTTATTCTATAACAATGCGTGTTCATTTTAGGAATGCCCCCATTACATCCATGATCCTCCCATTTCCATACCCTCTTTTTCAGATCATGTGTAAATTTTATGCTTGGAAACCCTGCCTAAATTTACATGCATAAAGGCCAATTAAATCTAATTAGTGCCAATAATTGCTTGTTAAAAAACCAATTATTGTGCTAATTAGCTTGCTAGTTAATTAAATTGTATGCGCAAATTGAGCGCATTCCCAAATTTGAACGTGGAATTTTTGCAACTTTTATAGAATTAGGGGGCAAATGTTTATGAGATAAGATGCATTAAAATATGATCCTCATTGAACCACAATCAAATATCAAAGGGGGAGTGGAAGAGAAAATAAAGGAGATCATAATTAGGCAAAACAATAATATTAAATCAAAGGTTAGGGTGTAATGTGAAACCATGCTTAACCATAATTATAGTGTCAAAAAAGGGCTTCTTTTACAAAGGGAAAGGGGTCTTGATATACAGCCTTTCTCTGGTTTTTGCAACTACATTCAAAGCAATTTACATATTATGTAGAGGTACTTATTTGGGCCTGGGGCAATGGAGGGTTAGGTGACTTGCCCAGAGTCACAAGGAGCTGCAGTGGGAATTGAAGGATCAACATCCACTGCACTAACCACTAGGCGCTACTCCTCCACTCCCAGCCATGCTAGTGAATCTCATGCAGCAAATGAGAGGGAGCCCATAGGAATTGAATGGGCTTCCTCTCATTTGCCGTGCGGGGAACCGCTACAGGCAGTGGTTTAGTAAAAGAGGCCCTAAATTTTTTTAACCCTAGAACGCATGACGTTAAAAATATACATATTAACGTCATGGGGGCCTTTTAGGCCCCCATGCACATAATGTAGAAAAACACACTTAAATAACTTTCACAAGTTTATTTCAAAATTGCTCAATAAAATATGAATAGTGGACAACATTTTAATTATAATTTTTCACAGAAAACACCAAAAAATCTTTTTTTTCCCAAATTTCACGCAAAGACATGAAAACACACAAAAATGCATAGAAATCTATAGCAAACTAGCTGCAGCTACATTTTTATTCTAACTTTCTTTTCTATTATATTAGTCTTCCAAACAATTCTGACATGTTATTTTTTCAGAAGAGTGTTCTTTGCAAACAGTTTCCTTACAAGTGGAACAATATCGCTCAGTTTTCCTCTCTATGTTTCTTGGACACATGAAACAACGCTTTTGTTTTCTTTCTCCTGGCTCTGGAGTAATCTGAAACTGTACGCCACACCGTTTCATTGCTTCTTTAGTTTTCTTTGGCAAGCATTTCAAGTCGCTTCGCTCTATCATGTGAGGTATTACAAGTTCATGACAAAGGTCCTTCAAGAATAAGCGTCTCCTGTCCTTCCTCTGTGCATGAAATTCAGGATGAGTTTCTGTATAAATAATGAATGAATTTAGGGCTGCTACATCAAGCATATTTGAAAATAGTACTACTACTACTACTACTTAACATTTCTAGAGCACTACTAGGGTTACGCAGCGCTGTACAATTTAACAAAGAGAGACAGTCCCTGCTCAAAGAGCTTACAATCTAATAGACAAGTGAATGGTCGGTCCGATAGGGGCAGTCAAATTGGGGCAGTCTGGATTCACTGAACGGTAAGGGTTAGGTGCCGAACGCAGCATTGAAGAGGTGGGCTTTAAGCAAAGACTTGAAGACGGGCAGGGAGGGGGCTTGGCGTAAGGGTTCAGGAAGGTTGTTCCAAGCATACTACAGGCCATCGTTTTGTTTGCCTCTTACACGAATATTCTCCCACCATCTCATCCATTTTATCTACACCTCCTTTTGTTGCATTGTAATGCAGGATGATTTCTGGTTTCAATTTTTGGTTATTGCTGTCAACACTGCAATCGTGATGCATGGTACTGAGTAAAATTACAGATTTCTCCTTCTTTGTCTTGTAAGATACCAAAGTCGCTTTGTTATTGAATCCAAAGACACTGTCATAAAGTGCTCGCTGACGATTGTGTTTGAGTGCTGCTGGAATTTCTCGTCTGTTTTGCTTTATAGTACCAACAAGTGTAATAGCTTTTGCAAGCAGAAAATTGCCTAGTTCAACATTGGTGAAATAATTGTCCATGGTGATGTTTCTACCTGAATTGAATATTGGAACAGCAAGAGTTTTGACTATTTCAGACCCCAGATCCTTCTGTACTGGTGCACCAACCTCTTTGCCACAGTAGATTACGCCATTTATGCCATAATAATTTGCAGAATCACACATCCAGAAGATTTTTATACCGTACTTGGCTGGCTTGCTGGGCATGTATTGTATGAATTTGCAGCGTCCTCTGAACGGTACAAGTTGCTCATCTACAGTAACATTAGTACTAGGATTGTAAAGTTTTGTGCAATTTTTGATAAATATGTTCCAGATATAACTGATAGGGGCTAATTTGTCTGTTTCAAACCTCGCTGCACGAGTTCGCTTATCATCAAAGCGAATGATCCTTCTAATTTCCTCATATCTGCCCACTGACATTGTCGCCTTATAGTGTGGATCAGAAAGTGGGTCCAGAAATAATTCTCGTATTGGGACATCATACGATTTTTGACTCCCTGCCAGCAGGAAAAGTCCAATATATGCATAAAGTTCCTCTTTTGAGATATTTTTCCAGGACTTATTTTTTGCTGAAGCGATACGTCTTCCTTCTAGGTTTGAACATAATAGGACCTCTTCTGCAATATTGTCAGAAAAATAAGTACAGAATACATCTTTAGGGGTAAAGTAACTGGGACTTCCCACAGCTCCTTGAGCCTGTCTCACAATATTGTGTATTGGAGTACGTCCGACTAATGTAGGATTACTGTCCCAAAAAACATTCGTTTTGGATGTTCTACTTATCACTTCTTGAGGATCCACTAGATTCACTTCTTCATCATCAGAAGAATCACTGGATGAGGATGTTTGATTAGCTGGTGGCAGATATTCTTCATCAGACAAAGATAGTTCACTTTCATCATCGCTTTGAAACATAATCGCTTCAATCTCTTGGTCAGTCAGACACTTGGAGGAAGACTGTGCCATTGCTGACTAGATGTTAGAAAATGAAACATTTCCTCTCAACAGCTTATCTTATCACAGGTCCTTCAGCAATTAGCTCACAGTGTATACTGTCCTCAGTGTTCAGAGGACCTGAGGTGATGTCATGGCCTTATCACTCCCTCCAAAAATCACATGACATCCTCACATGTTATTATCCACACCCTGGCCCCTCCACCAGCATTACTGAGTACAAATAAAGTAACTTGAGACACAAACACTTCTGAGAACATGATAAAAACAGCGGGGGCCTAAAGGCCCCCAATTCGTACAGATGTAGTTTTCACCAAACAAGCATTGTTACACCATAATGCCTATGAAAAAAAATTATATGAACAACTGGATATTATCAACAATGACATACTTGAGTAATACCTTGAGTTTCAAAATTCTAACTAAAGTAATTTTGCAGATAATAGCAAAAATGTAAGCATGGGGGCCTAAAAGGCCCCCAATATGCGTTCTAGGGTTAAGCTGTGATTTTCTTCACATTTAAAAGGGATCTCAGTTGATCAGGAGCAAAAAAATATATATTTTAGTTCACCAAGATGAAATTACACATTTACAGGAATATGATAACAAAAAAAGATGCTCCAATATCTTTAACTTCTTGTCTCATGGCCAAGAAAGCCTTCCTCCTCTCCTGAGTAAATTTAGTCATATCGGGATAGATCCATATTTTTTGGCCATGAAACTGTGTCTGAGAATTACAAAAATAGAGCCTCATTACAGTATTTAAATCCTGTTCAATTTAAATACAAGAGATACCACCAGTGTAGACCTTTCAGTAGATTCAGATATAGATTCTTCCAAAAATGCTGATAAGTTATTCCAATCAAGGGCACCATCATTAATTCACCCCTCTGTTTTCTCTCCTGGCTTATCTCTTGTGACATTGGAATTAAGAATATCCTATTTAAAGGGAGAATAGCTTCTGAGGCAAATTTAAGGATCTCAATTAAATACTGTTTGAACAAATCACCAGGTTGAATACCAGGGGGTTTAGGAAAATGTAATATTCAGAGATTCACATCTATTGAAGTTTTCAATCTGTTCTATTTTCCTATGTAGAAACATTTTATCTTTAGCAGTCGTAACATTAAATTCTTGAAGAGTCTTAGGGCCTCATTTACTAAGCCATGCTAGTGATTCCCGGAGCAACAAATGTGGTGCAGTGCAGCCCATTTCATTTGAATGGGCTTTGTTGCATTTGCAGCACAGGAATCGCTAGTGTGGTTTAGTAAAAGGGGCCCTTAATATCTTCCTTTAGTTGGTGAAATTGGTTAGCATAGTCCAGTTTTACTTCTTCCACAGTCTTAGATAGCTCCCCAACTTTAACAGAAAGAGTCTTTACCTTTTTTGTTGATTTGGTCACTCTGGCATCCAGACCCTTCCAGATATGCTTCAGCATCCCTGCCGTGGAGGACACCAAAATATCTATGGCCCTTTTGCTCTTCTCTTCAGTGGTCTGACCAACAGAAACCACACTCTCGCCAGAATGACTCTGGACCGCGACTTCTGCTTCCAGGTCTTCTATGTTCATTGCTGCTGATGCCACCAGACATGGTGGTATGTTGACTCCCAGAGAAGAAAGAGAGATACCAGGCCCCAGTATCCCCAATGCTCCTTCATCTAGGGTCGGAGCAAGTCACAACTCTCCAGGTTTTAAAGCTGAGGATCCCACAGTGTAATGGTCAAGCTTCTGCCTGACAGGTAAGGAAGTACAAGCCAGCAAGGTAACGGCTCTGACAATCCATTTTTTTTCTTAGTATGGAGAATAGTTGCAGGAAGAAAATTAAAATAGCCTAGCTGTAGGATGCTGCCTGTTGCTGAGGGAGTCAAGCTGTTATCTTGCCACTTCTCCTGTCCAACAGATTTTATTTTTTAGTGCTCAGGGCTTGTCTGGAGCAGACATTAGGCATGGTCTGTGCTAATCAATTACAACAGGTACATCACCACATGAAACAATTAGTGCATGAGCCCTTACCACCTACAAAATAAGTGGCAGTAAGGGTTCATGTGCTAATGGCCATGCGTGTGCTAATGGGGAAATTAGTGTGTGGGCATTAAGAGGAAAAATGGAAAATAAAGACATTTTACTGCCATTCTAAAAGTGGACTCAGCACGTAAGAAAGACCCATGCTGAGTATAGCACAGGTCACTTTTTATTTGTTTATTTAGATTTGCTCACACCTTTTTCAGTAGTAGCTCAAGCTTAGTAAAAGGGCCCAATTATTTTATGTTTTATTCTATTCCTATCTAAGCAAGGGCTTGAAATACAAGGCGCTGCACGCGCCAACCTTTTCTTACATGAGCACGCAGTTCTGGAACACACTACCACGCAACCTGAAAACGATCTACGAACAAACCACCTTCCGCAAACTATTGAAGACCCATCTTTTTGAGAAAAGTTACGGAAAGAACCAAAACACATAAAGCCCACACTCACTATTCAATTATGCATCAATACAACCACTCCTGAATTCTCATCCCCCGGAATCTCACCACACTCATACCTTTACTCACAGAAAATGTATACCAAGTGTTTTCCTGTTATTATATATTGCCCCTTTTTGTCTCCCTTGTTTCCTTCCAATGTTTCAGTGCTTTTTCCATGATTATACTCCTTAACGATACTTTAACTTTGACTCAAATAACTCATCACAATGTAATCCATAACCAAGTTGTAACAAATTGTATTTCCATGATTCATAATGTATTGTAAGCCACACTGAGCCCGCAAAAAGGTGGGAAAGTGTGGGATACAAATGCAATAAATAAATAAAGCAATATATTATTGATATATTGGTTTTAGATTTGTGGTTGATGTCTTTTATTTGCTGCAACATTGCCAATTTACATCAGAAGTCTCTTACATTTCAAGATATGATTGCTGAACTGAAATGGAGTTTGATTAGATTATAAGGCCAAACAACATGGCCTATCCTTTTACTTTAGTGGAAGCCTTATGTGATTCTTACGTATTTTTATATTTGTTGTTATATATTTTGTTTTCATCCTACGTCATGTACTTCTGATGTTTTTGTATTAATATTTGTGTTTGAAATTGTTTTGTTTTTTCATGTGCTATGTTTGTGTTTCTTATTGGTATTTGATATACCACATAGGCTGACTAGCAGGTCTCTGCAGTTTACAAAGCAAAACTAAAGAGTGCCAACAAAATATAGGAAAGAGATACAATCATACAAAATTAACACAAGAGAAATTGTTAAAGAAACTACAACTTATTCAGAATATTCCGTTAGGATGATTTTTAAACTCAGAAGATTTGATAGTATATCATCTTTTAGGATATCATTGCATTGGCTTCCAGTTCAACAGAGGATTTTGTTTAAATCAGCTTGTGTAATTTTTCAGGCTATTTATGGTTTTAACATCTGCATTAGTTACCAATTTGGTTTGCATTTCTGTGTCTACATTCTCTGTTTGTTTGCAGAGTTTGAGGATTTTATGCCCTCTGGTTCAGAAGGGAGATAGATTTTCCAGGATAGCTGATTCTGTTTTTTTTTCGGTCTTGGCAATTTCTTACTGGAAATCTCATTCTGCTCTTGTCAGAATGGAATCTAACTATATGGCCTTTCATTAAAAAACTTTAGACAAATAAAAAGGTCTTATTTATAGGAAGACTTTATCTGTAATAAGGGAGTTTTGCTGTATAATATACTGATTTTTGGTTTTATTGATTTGTGAGTGTAAGCTATTATGTATTGTAAACCACATTAGACCCCTTTGGGGGCATACTGCAGTATATAAAAGTTGATTGATATTAATATTGACATAGGACATGTGTTTTAGACCCCTGATGCACGCAAAGTGCCAAAATACAGTTATTGACTTGCCTGCTTCAATAAAATCTTTTTCTTCGTCTAATTTCTGCTTGCTTTTATTGATCTGTGAAGGCACTGGCTTAACTGAATTTCATGCTTAGCCCTGCATAACCTAGTCACAGGAGGGAGCTTCTGGATAGATGGACATGACTGTTTTGCAGGATAATGTCATTTTGCCCCTACTGCCCTCTTCTGCATATGAGGGACACTGGATGCCAGATATTTTGACAAACATTTGCAATATTTCTGCATATTTAAAAACTTAAAACCAAGAAGGGTTCTGTCTTCATCCCCCCTTGCTATAGAAGGTCCTTGGACTTCTCTTTTTAGTTCAGCTCTATTTCTATAAGCAGGAAGTTGTAATTTACAATGTGAGCAAAACAGGCAATCTCTTAGCTTTGTTCATGACGAAAATGGATTTTTCAGAATCAAAATGGAGAGTGATCACAGTGACCATATTTTTGTCCACAGGCCTGAGGTAAATTCTAGTTTGAAACTCTCCATCCTTTATATCTACCCTGTCCCTACCTAGTGCCCAAACTGTTGGGAATTGTGGTTCTTATGTATAACATTTTGTTCTGATAGGAGAATGCATAAAAACAAGTTGTAAAGCTTATAAATTCCAAACATTTTAAAGATATCTAAATCTGAGGCCCATCTTGAGATTGAGACCCAAACCAAACAGCCTTCTGTCATTCCCGATGTCATTGGCCCTGAGGAGAGATGACTTATCTAAGTGTTACCCCCCCCCCCTCGAAAATGGGCTCTGGCATAAGGCTTTTCTGGGGGTCACTAAGGATGCAGAGATGGTATTGACAGCCCGGCGAAACAATCAGAGTAAAGGCCAGCCCATGAGAGCAGGGCCAAGAAGTAATAAAAGACATTACATGGAGAAAAATCTGATCTTTGGTAGCCCATCCCGGCTGAGACCCGTAGCACCAAGGAGGAAGTCCTGGGTACCAAGGTAGGAGACGTTTGCAGTACGTACTACGTGGTGATTGGAAGTCTCTGCTACATAGCAACAGGTGCCTGCAGGGAGTGCTTGGGAGACAATACAAACCAGGTAGAAGTGGGAGTGGGCTTGCCTCACTTCTGGCAGGACTGTCATTGCACATGTGAATGACCTCTGTTCTGGGATGAGACAGAGAGTAATTGAGGAGATTATGTGGAGATGATCATAGGCTGTGAGTCAAGTACTTTGTTCTGCTTTTGCAAATAGAGGGAATTTAAAATAGAATTGAACCGTGAGCTTGAATGTCGTGATATCATATGGAGACTATGTTTTGCACTGTGCTGATCATCTGAAGAAAACCCCCCTGAATTGTTTAGACCAAGTTGACAAGTTTATGAATTGCTTTTTTCCAAGTTACTGTTAGTAAAGCAAGTTGAAGTTTAACATTGAGACTGCTGACTAATCTTATGAGTGAAAGTGCCAAGAGAAAGAGTACCCTCGGCCTACAAGATTTATTCCAGCCCCGTCCTGCGCCCAGCTTCAGTGATCCAGCAAGTGGAAGCAGTTTGTGTGAGAAAGATTCTCTTTGTGTGACCCTGGTCCTGGATGAGGTGTGGAGCAAAACTCCGGGTGGAGCTGAGTTGGAGGTGTGCCTGGGGTTACATAAGCATCCATTTGTTTGTTTGAGAATAAACTGTGGATAAATACTGTTTTGAAGGAGGGCTGTATGTTAATCACGATTAATGAGTTAATTATTAATCACAATTAATAATTAACCTGCCTCCTTCCCTTCCTCGCCTACTCGCTTGCATGCATAGTTGGTCCAGGATCTCTCCTCCACTCTCAGATGGCGATTCTCTGTCTCATTCTCTTCCCTCCCATTCTGGTTTACATTTTCAGTACACTTTTGCCCTGCAGTGCCAGTAGCAGCTGTATTGAGAGGCAGCCTGCACTTGGGCTTTCCCTCTGACCTGTTCTGCCCCTTCTGAAAACAGGAAGTTGCATCAGAAGGGGGCGGGATAGGTCAAAGGGAAAGGCCCGGTGCAGGCCACAGGCACCCTAATAGTATGGCTGCTGCTAGGCTGAAGACTTCCTGAAAAGGTAAACTGGGTTGGGAGGGAAGGGAAGGGGAGAGAGAGAGATGCTGGCGGTCCGCGAGGGGAGGGAGAGATGCCAGACCAACTGTGTGTGCGTGCGTGCAGTCAGGAGTGGGAGTGAGGGAATTGAGAGAGAACCTTGGGGTTGGGGGGGGGGAGGGAATTGAGAGAGAAACTCAGGGGGAAGGGGGGAGGGAGGATACACAACAGATGCCCAAAATATTTTGGGTGAATTGAGCTTCAAGAAAATTTTATTCAGTGGAATGACAGTTGTTCATCATGCCATGAATTTAAAACAATTTCTGATCAATACACTTCTTTTGTAAACCAGCAAAGCCTACTCAGATTATAAAAGCTGTATAATTAAACAGTCTGAAATGCTAGTTTGTTTTAGCTTGTGATAATGTTTGATTGACTGACATATTTCAATCAGTGCAATCTGTACTGGGACTCTTAGCCATGAGTGTTGAATGCTTTTTTTTTTAAACCCTATCACTGTGGCTAAAGTAATTGTCCTCAGAGATTAGTTCTGCAAATAATCTTGCATATGCACAAGTAAGACTGCAAAACCTAATTTTAGTACTTCCATATTAATATTCTAGACATTCTATTCCTATATGGAGCTCAAATAAAGAGTCTCTACAGGGAAAAAAATCCACTCATTTCTGAGAAGTTTCGAGAGAAGAGGAAATTTCTTTGGTAAGTGAACGCTATTTTGCTTTGTGCTTAGGGAACTTAAAGATTGGGGGTTAAAGGAGGAATTGTAGGTTAGTGTTAGGCAAAATAAAAATATAAAAAGCAAAATTTATCAACTAATCTCCATAGTCTTTTCCACTTAGTTTTAAAAACTTTGTACCGCAGCATTAACAGATAGAATCTAGCAGGCACTGCAGGATCTAGTATTAAGGAGGGAATAAAAAGAGAGAGAGAGAAAAGCAAGCATCATTAACTATTTGCAGTGGAGGGGCATAATCGAACGGGGCACCCAAGTTGTCATGAGGGCGTCCTCGCAGGATGGCCCCGTAAAGGGGCGGGGTAACCCGTATTATCGAAACAAGATGGGCATCCATCTTTCATTTCAATAATACGGTCGGGGATGACCAAATCATGAAATTTAGGTCAACCTTAGAGATGGTCGTCCTTAGGTCGTTTTTGAGATGGTCGTCTCCAGTTTTCGGCGATAATGGAAACTGAGGACGCCCATCTCAAAAATGACCAAATTCAAGTTATTTGGTCGTGGGAGGAGTCAGTATTTGTAGTGCACTGGTCCCCCTCACATGCCAGGACACCAACCGGGCACCCTAGGGGGCAGTGCAGTGGACTTCACAAATTGGTCCCAGGTGCATAGCTCCCTTACCTTGGGTGCTGAGCCCCCTCAAACCCCCTCCCCACAACCGTACACCACTACCATAGCCCTAAGGGGTGAAGGGGGGCACCTACATGTGGGTACAGTGGGTTTTGGGGGGGGTGGAGGGCTCCCATTTACCACCACAAGTGTATCAGGTGGGGGGATGGGCCTGGGTCTGTCTGCTGATGTGCACTGCACCCACTAAAAACTGCTCCAGGGACCTGCATATTGCTGTGATGGAGCTGGGTATGACATTTGAAGCTGGCATAGAGGCTGGCAAAAAATGTTAAAAAAATGTTTTTTTGGGTGGGAGGGGGTTGGTGACCAATGGGGGAGTAAGGAGAAGTCATCCCCAATTCCCTCCAGTGGTCATCTGGTCAGTTCGGGCAACTTTTTGAGGCTTGGTCGTGAAAGACAATGGAGCAAGTAAAGTCGACCAAATGCTCATCAGGGACACCCTTCTTTTTTCCATTATCGACTGAGGATGCCGATCTCTAAATCACGCCCCAGTCCCGACTTCAGTACAGTGCCGACACACTCCGTGAATTTTGGTTGTCCCCGCGATGGAAAGCAGTTGATGAAGCCCAAAATCGGCTTTCCATTATGCCGATTTGGGCGACCTTTAGAGAAGGACGCCCATCTCGCGATTTGTGTCAGAAGATGGGTGTCCTTCTCTTTCAAAAATGAGCCTGATAGTGTACAAACCCTTTCCCCATAGTTTTAAACTGAAATTTTCTCTAGAAATAGGCATTTTTCCCATAGTTTTAAACTGAAACCTTTTCTAGAGGTAGAAACTAAACAGCCAAAAACTCTTGTTCTAAAAGGCAGTTATTTTCTGTTCCTTGGCTGCTTGAGAGGTAGCTCATCCAGCGACCTCAATTAAGTGTTAATTAAGGTGTGGGGAAGTAGAATACTTGCATAGGTTGCTGAGTCAGCTTCAAAGAGCCTGTTTAAAAAAGGCCCCTTAGATTCAAAACTATATAAAGAGGAAAGGTCCCACTGAACTTTCTTTCTGAGAAGTTCCGAGAGAAGAGGACATTAAATCTTTAAATCTAGACTGAAAGCCCACCTCTTTAACATTGCTTTTGACTCGTAACCACTTGTAACCACTCACCTCCACCTACCCTCCTCTCCTCCTTCCTGTACACATTAATTGATTTGATTTGATTTGCTTACTTTATTTTTTGTCTATTAGATTGTAAGCTGTTTGAGCAGGGACTGTCTTTCTTCTATGTTTGTGCATCGCTGCGTACGTCTTGTAGCGCTATAGAAATGCTAAATAGTAGTAGTAGTAGTAGTAATTTCTCTGGTAAGTGAACGCTATTTTGAAAGTAAGTGAACTTTCTATACTTGACTATTTAATTACCCTATAATTTATTCTATCATCCATGAACATTAATGCAACACTACTTTGTAAGATATCCTATCTTGTACATGCTATACCACTTTGTATTTCTCAGATCCGGAAGTGGCGACTGTCACTACGGCATTATGTAAGCCACATTAAGCCTGCAAATAGGTGGGAAAATGTGAGATACAAGTGCAACAAATAAATAAATAAATATTTTGCTTTGTGCTTTCGGAACTTAAAGATTGAGGTTTAAAGGAGGAATTGTAGGTTATTGATAGGCAGAATAAAAATACAAAAAAGCAAATTTTATCAACTAATCTCCATAGTCTTTTCCCCTTAGTTTTAAAACTTGAACTTTGTACCACAGCATTAACAGAGAGCCTCTAGCAGGCACTGCAGGATCTAGTTTAGTCTTCCCTCCCACCCCTAGGAAATCTCTTCATTTATAGTCAGTTATTGTAATTAGGGTAACAACCAAGGAGTGCTCTTACAGAGTTTTTAATACATTTCATTACCATCTAAGAAGGAAACACTAAATAAATCATACAATATACTATATAAATTAAAAGACATTTTTATATTAGGCTAATATCCTTAATACTTTAGGAAGTTTTAAATTATTGAAAAACTCTAAAACACTAAAACGGAGTCAGCAGTCCAGCAGCGAGAGGGGTGCTATCCAGTCTTTTGCATTGAGTGTCACATGTATGATTATCTCCCAGTTGGTGAGATGTCATATGTGTGTGCACGATGCAAAGAGATCCTAGCTCTCAGAGAACGTGTCCATTCTCTTGAGGCTAGAGTAGCAGACTTGTTGGAGCTGAGGGAGACAGAGAGGTACATAAAGGAGACCGATGTTGTAGAAAAGTCCCACCTCCAGTCTGGTAGCCCCCGTGCTACCTTGGAGGAGGGAGGTCTTCTAGAAGGAGAGCATCACCCTGGTGAAGTAGGAAGTACTCCTGTAGCCAAGACCTGCCCACCAGGGGATGTACTATCCTCTCGCACCCAGGATACATCTCCAAGTGCTGACCAGGAGGGAAAGGTTAGGACAGCTGATGTAGTTGGTGATTCGATCATTAGGCTTATAGATAGCTGGGTGGCTGGTGGATGTGAGGATCGCCTGGTGACTTGCCTGCCTGGTGCGAAAGTGGCGGACCTCACGCGTCACCTAGATAGGATTTTAGATAGTGCTGGGGAGGAGCCGGCTGTCTTGGTACATGTGGGTACCAATGACATAGGAAAATGTGGGAGAGAGGTTCTGGAAGCCAAATTTAGGCTCTTAGGTAAAAAGATCAAATCCAGATCCTCTAGGGTAGCATTTTCTGCTACCCATTCCACGCACATGGCCCAAGAGACAGGCAGAACTCCGGAGTCTCAATGCGTGGATGAGACGATGATGCAGGGAGGAGGGTTTTAGATTTCTTAGGAACTGGGCAACATTCTGGGGAAGGCGGAGCCTATTCCAAAAGAATGGGCTCCACCTTAACCAGCATGGGACCAGGCTGCTGGTATCGGCATTTAAAAAGGAGATAGAGCAGCTTTTAAACTAGAAACGGGAGAAAGGCCGACAGTCACTCAAAAGTGCATGGTTCAGGATAAGGTATCTTTCAAGAATATCACCAAAACAGGGAAGATAGGGTATCCCGATAGTGAAGTTGCAAAAGAGACCGTAGTAGATAGGTGTCCTTAAATAAAAATAAAAATTAGACAAAAGATTGCAAATTAATACTGGCAAGTACTAAGCATCATGTATATAGGAACAACAAACATACCTTGAAATGTCTATATGTGAATGCCAGGAGCCTAAGAAATAAGATGGGAGAGTTAGAATTTATTGCACAAAATGAAAAATTAGATATAATAGGAATCTCTGAGACCTGGTAGAAGGAGGATAACCAGTGGGACATTGTCATACCAGGGTACAAATTATATGGTAGTGATAGGGTAGATTGAATTGGTTGAGGGGTAGGATTGTATATTAACGAGAGCCTTGAATCAAATCGATTGAAAATTCTGCAGGAAACAAAACACTTCCTAGAATCATTTTGGATTGAAATTCCATGTGTAAAGGGGATAAGGATAGTGATAGGAGTGTACTACCGTCCGCCTGGCCAGGATGAACAGACGGATGCAGAAATGTTAAAGGAAATTAGGGATGCAAACAAACTGGGCAACACAATAATAATGGGTGATTTCAATTACCCCGATATTGACTGGGTAAATGTAACATCGGGGCACTCTAGGGAGGTAAAATTCCTTGATGAAATCAAGGACTGCTTTATGGAGCAACTGGTACAGGAGCCGAAGAGAAAAGGAAAAATTCTAGACCCAGTCCTTAGTGGATCGCATGATCTGGTGCAGGAGGTAATGGTGCAGGGGCCACTTGATAGCAGTGATCATAATATGATCGGATTTGAAATTAGCTTTCAAATAAGTATACATGGAGGGGCATAATCGAACAGAAACGCCTATCTCCATGGGCGTTTATCTCCGAGAACGGGTCCGTGAAGGGGCGGACCCAAGCGTATTTTCGAAAAAATTAGACGTCCATGTTTTATTCGCCAAGTTGTGAGCTGGGCGTTTTTGCTTTTCAGCGATAATGGACAATGAAATCGCCCAGCTCAAAAACGAATAAATCCAAGGCATTTGTTCGTGGGAGGGGCCAGGAGTCGTAGTGCACTGGTCCCCCTAACATGCCAGGACACCAACCAGGCACCCTAGGGGGCACTTTTACAAAAACAGAACAAAAGGTAAAAGAGCTCCCAGGTGCATAGCACCCTTCCCTTGTGTGTAGAGCCCCCCAAATCCCCCTCAAAACCCACTGCCCACAAGTCTACACCATTACTATAGCCCTAAGGAGTGAAGGGGGGCACCTACATGTGGGTACAGTGGGTTCGGGGGGGGTTGGACGACTAAGCATTAAGCAGCACAATTGTAACAGGCAGGGGGGGGATGGGCCTGGGTCCACCTGCCTGAAGTCCACTGCACCCCCTAACAACTGCTCCAGGGACCTGCATACTGCTGCCAGGGAGGTGGGTATGACATTTGAGGGTCAAAATAAAAAGTTGTGAAACATCATTTTTTGAGGTGGGAGGGGGTTTATGACCACTGGGGGAGTCAGGGGAGGTCATCCCCGATTCCCTCCAGTGGTCATCTGGTCATTTAGGGCACTTTTTGGGGCCTTATTCGTGAAAAAACAGGGTCCAGGAAAAGTGCCCTAAATTCTAGCTAAAAACGCATACTTTTGTCCCATTATCTGTGAAATGCGCCCATCTCTGTTCGGCAGATAACCACGCCCCAGTTCCGCCTTCGCCACACCTCTGACACGCCCCCATCAACTTTGTCCGCATCCACGACGGAGTGCAGTTGAAAACGTCCAAAATTGGCTTTCGTTTATACCGCTTTATTCGTTTTTGTGAGATAAACGCCCATCTCCCGATTTAGGTCGGAACTTGGGCGTTTTTCTCGTTCGATTATAAGCTGGATAGGAAATCAAATACGTTAGCGTTTAACTTTAAAAAAGGAGACTATGATAAAATGAGAAGAACGGTGAAAAAAAAATTTAGAGGAGCAACTGTGAGGGTCAAAAATTTACATCAGGCGTGGATGCTGTTCAAAAACACCATCCTGGAAGCCCAGGCCAAATATATTCCACGTATTAAAAAAGGAGGACGGAAGACCAAATGACAGCCGGTGTGGTTAAAAAGTG
Source organism: Microcaecilia unicolor (assembly GCF_901765095.1). Taxonomy (NCBI): domain Eukaryota; kingdom Metazoa; phylum Chordata; class Amphibia; order Gymnophiona; family Siphonopidae; genus Microcaecilia; species Microcaecilia unicolor. The sequence goes on from NC_044032.1 coordinate 599,863,749, forward strand.
AGGTGAGGAAGCTATTAGAGCTAAAAGAAAATCCTTCAGAAAATGGAAGAAGGAACCAACTGAAAATAATAAGAAACTGCATAAGGAATGTCAAGTCAAATGCAAAGCGCTGATAAGGAAGGCTAAGAGGGACTTCGAAAAAAAGATTGCGTTGGAGGCAAAAACATATACTACAATTTCTTTTAGGTATATTAAAAGCAGGAAGCCGGCAAAAGAATCGGTTGAATCGCTAGATGACCGAGGAGTAAAAGGGGCGATCAGGGAAGACAAAGCCGTAGCAGAGAGATTAAATGAATTCTTTGCTTTGGTCTTCACCGAGGAAAATTTGGGTGGGATACTGATGCCAGAAATGGTATTCGAAGCTGACGAGTCAGAGAAACTTAATGAATTCTCTGTAAACCTGGAGGATGTAATGGGGCAGTTCTACAAACTGAAGAGTAGCAAATCTCCTGGACCAGATGGCATTCATCCCAGAGTACTGATAGAACTGAAAAATGAGCTTGCGGAGCTATTGTTAGTAATATGTAATTTATCCTTAAAATCGAGCGTGGTACCAGAAGATTGGAGAGTGGCCAATGTAACGCCGATTTTTTAAAAAAGGTTCCAGAGAAGATCCAGGAAATTATAGACCGGTGAGTCTGGCATCGGTGCCGGGCAAAATGTTAGAGACTTTTATTAAGAACAAAATTACAGAGCATATTCAAAAGCATGGATTAATAAAACAAAGTCAACATGGATTTAGTGAAGGGAAATCTTGCCTCACCAATCTACTACATTTCTTTGAAGGGGTGAACAAACATGTAGATAAAAGTGAGCCAGTTGATATTGTGTATCTGGATTTTCAGAAGTCGTTTGACAAAGTACCTCATGAAAGACTCCAGAGGAAATTGGAGAGTCATGGGATAGGAGGTAGTGTTCTATTGCTAAATAGATACTTTTGTTCTGTTTTTACTGAAGAAAATCCTGGGGAAGGACCGAGAGGGACTGGCAAAAGTACACCTGAAAACGAAGTGGATAGAGCACCGTTCACGGAAGAGAGTGTATATGAACAACTTGGAAAGCTAAAGGTGGACAAAGCCATGGGGCCGGACGGGATCCACCCCAGAATACTGAGGGAGCTCAGAGAGGTTCTGGCGGGTCCTCTTAAAGATTTGTTTAATAAATCCTTGGAGACAGGAGAGGTTCCGAGGGATTGGAGAATGGCGGAGGTGGTCCCTCTTCACAAAAGTGGGGATAGGGAAGAAGCTGGAAACTACAGGCCGGTAAGCCTCACTTCGGTTATTGGAAAAGTAATGGAAGCCATGCTGAAGGAAAGGATAGTGAATTTCCTGGAAGCCAATAAGTTGCAAGATCCGAGACAACATGGTTTCACCAAAGGGAAGTCGTGCCAAACGAATCTCATTGAATTCTTTGACTGGGTGACGGGAGAATTAAATCAAGGACGTGCTATGGACGTCATCTACTTAGATTTCAGCAAGGCTTTTGACACGGTTCCCCACAGGAGGCTCTTGAATAAACTAGAAGGGCTGAAGATAGGACCCGAAGTGGTGAACTGGATTAGGAACTGGTTGACGGGCAGACGCCAGAGGGTGGTAGTGAATGGAGTTCACTCGGAGGAGGGAAAGGTGAGTAGTGGAGTGCCTCAGGGATCGGTGCTGGGGCCCATTCTGTTCAATATATTTGTGAGTGACATTGCCGAAGGGTTACAAGGTAAAGTTTGCCTTTTTGCGGATGACACCAAGATTTGCAACAGAGTGGACACCCCGGAGGGAGTGGAAAACATGAAAAAAGATCTGAAGAAGCTGGAAAAATGATCTAACGTTTGGCAATTAAAATTCAATGCGAAGAAATGCAAAGTGATGCACTTAGGGAGTAGAAATCCAAGGGAGGCGTATGTGTTAGGTGGGGAGAGCCTGATAGTCACGGACGGGGAGAGGGATCTTGGGGTGATAGTATCTGAGGACCTAAAGGCTATGAAACAGTGCGACAAGGCGGTGGCCGTAGCGAGAAGGTTGCTAGGCTGTATAGAGAGAGGTGTGACCAGCAGAAAAAAGGAGGTTTTAATGCCCCTGTATAAGACGTTGGTGAGGCCCCACCTGGAGTATTGTGTTCAGTTTTGGAGGCCATACCTTGCGAAGGATGTTAAAAAAATGGAAGCGGTACAAAGAAAAGCTACGAGGATGGTATGGGAGTTGCGTTCCAAGACGTATGAAGAGAGACTTGCTGACCTGAACATGTATACTCTGGAGGAAAGGAGGAACAGGGGTGATATGATACAGACGTTCAAATATTTGAAAGGTATTAATCCGCAAACAAATCTTTTCCGGAGAGGGGAAGGCGGTAGAACGAGAGGACATGAAATGAGATTGAAGGGGGGCAGACTCAGGAAAGATGTCAGGAAGTATTTCTTCACGGAGAGGGTGGTGAACGCTTGGAATGCCCTCCCGCGGGAGGTGGTGGAGATGAAAACGGTAACGGAATTCAAGCATGCGTGGGATAGGCATAAAGGAATCCTGTGCAGAAGGAATGGATCCACAGAAGCTTAGCTGAAATTGGGTGGCGGGGGGAAGAGGGGTTGGTGGTTGAGAGGCTAGGATGGGGGAGGGCAGACTTATACGGGGTCTGTGCCGGAGCCGGTGATGGGAGGCGGGACTGGTGGTTGGGAGGCGGGAAATACTGCTGCACAGACTTATATGGTCTGTGCCCTGAAAAAGACAGGTACAAATCAAGGTAAGGTATACACATGAGTTTATCGTGGGCAGACTAGATGGACCGTGCAGGTCTTTTTCTGCCGTCATCTACTATGTTACTATGTTACTATGTATTGTGGATTAAATACTGGTTAAAAGATAGAAAACAGAGAGTAGGGTTAAATGGACATTATTTGCAATGGAGAAGGGAAGTTATTGGGGTTCCCCAGGGGTCTGTGCTCGGACTGCTGCTTTTTAACATATTTATAAATGACCTAGAGATGGGAGTAACTAGTGAGCTAATTAAATTTGCTGATGACACAAAGTTATTCAAAGTCATTAAATCGCGGGAGGATTGTGAAAAATTACAAGAGGACCTTACGTTACTGGGAGACTGGGCGTCTAAATGTCAGATGGCATTTAATGTGAGCAAGTTCAAAGTGATGCATGTGGGAAAGAGGAACCTGAATTATAACTACGTCATGCAAGGTTCCACGTTAGGAGTCGCAGACCAAGAAAGGGATCTAGGTGTCGTCGTTGATGATACGTTGAAACCTTCTGCTCAGTGTGCAGCTGCGGCTAAGAAAGCAAATAGAATGTTAGATATTGTTAGGTATTATTAGGAAAGGAATGGAAAACAAAAATTAGGATGTTATAATGCCTTTGTATCGCTCGATGGTGCGACCGCACCTTGAATATTGTGTTCAATTCTGGTAGCCGCATCTTAAAAAAGATATAGTGGAATTAGAAAAGGTGCAGAGAAGGGCGACACAAATGATAAAGGGGATGGAATGACTTCCCTAAGAGGAAAGGCTAAAGTGGCTAGGGCTCTTCAGCTTGGAGAAAAGGCAGCTGAAGGGAGATATGATAGAGGTCTATAAAATAATGAGTGGAGTTGAACGGGTAGATGTGAAGCGTCTGTTTATGCTTTCCTAAAATACTAGGACTAGGGGGCATGTGATGAAGCTACAATGTAGTAAATTTAAATCGAATCAGAAAAATTTTTTCTTCACTCAACGTGTAATTGGGCTCTGGAATTAATTGCCAGAGAATGTGGTAGGGGCAGTTAGCTTAGCGGAGTTTTAAAAAGGTTTGGACGGCTTCCTAAAGGAAAAGTCCATAGATCATTATTAAATGGACTTGGGAAAATCCACTATTTCTGGGATAAGCAGTATAAGATGTTTTGTACTTTTTGGGGATCTTGCTAGGTATTTGTGACCTGGATTGGCCACTGTTGTAAACAGGATGCTGCTGGGCTTGATGGACCTTTGGTCTTTCCCAGTATGGCAATACTTATGTACTGATTTATGCTTGATCTGGAGCAGTGGATCTGCCTTTGAAAATATGGAGCAGCACTTACAGAAATTTGGGCTTCTTTTACAAAGCTGCACTAGTGATTTCCATGTGGCAAATGAGAGGAAATGTATAGGACTTCAATGGGCGTCCTCTCATTTACTGCACAGGAATCCCTAGCACAGCTTTGTAAAAGAAGCCCTTTATAAACAAAGTAGATACCAATTTATTACTTTCATAAGAATTTGTACACAAGATTGTTATCCATGCAGTGCTATAGACTAAAAATAAAAGGAGCAAAAAATCACATCTAAAAATCAAGCACATAAAGCAACATTCTCTACATACTGTACAAAAGAAAAATATGATTCTTTTTCTATCACAAATTAGATCATTTAAAAACTGAAGACATGGAATAGTGAAATACTGATCAAGATGATAAAGCAAAGCCAAAGTACTTAATCTAACATAGGAAGCAAGAAAAAGACACTAACTGATTATTAATTCTTGTGTTGGAATGGAATAAGAAAAGGAAGATAAGATTTTATTTCTAAGATATGAAAACAGTAAAGCATTGATCAAATATGTTTGTTAATGTAAGAAATCTCCAAGGAGACCACAGAAATCAAATTCCTTATCAGTTTATTCCATAAAGTCATTTTCCAAGTTCAAAGATATGATGCTACAAAAACAATAAAAATATGTATAGATGTAAAAGAGAAATATATTTTGAGGGTTATTTTTGAAACCGTATTCATGATTTCCACGTGAAAGTACCTGCAGACCGACATATATATCAGATACACATATAACACTGATTTTAGAAAGCCATTATTAACATGAGAGCCACACTACATATTTCAAGTGGGGGGTATAGTTTGAGTGAGGCTTGGGCAGTACTCAAATCTACATGTGTATTCCCCATTTCAGAAAGGGAATACACATGTATGGGGAAAAACATCCATGGTGGCTTTTACACTTGCCCAATAGCACATATAGGTTTAAATACAGATCTCTTACCCGTCCTCGTCGGGATTGTGTTGGAGGGGATGTGGGCATCGTGGAACAATGGGCCACGTGTGGTGGAATTGCCTTAAAGCCAGAGCCTACTGGAAAGCGATACATAGTAGAATGCAAACCTGGCTGGGTTGCCGACTCCAGTGGGCCCCCGAGATTTTTCTCTTCTCTGTAAGGGCGGTGGGCCTAAATTCCTATCAGCAGGAATTGGTGCGTCATGCTGTTGGGGCAGTGAGAGTGGTACTTGCATCTCAATGGAAACAGAGGGGAGTCCCTTCTGTAACAAGGTGGTGCAATAAACTATGGCATGTGTGCCAGATGGAGCGACTCCGAGCGGAGCGAACACATCAGACAAGTAAATGGCACCTGACTTGGAACTCTTTTCTTGCCGCTACCAAAAGTGGTTTGGAGTAGCAGCAGTGCTTGTATAGATGTGGGAGTTGAGAGCTTCTTTGGGGATTGGTTTGATGGGGGAACTGATAAGGGGTGGGGATGGGGAGGGGGGTAATTCAATAATTACATACTCTTTAAAGGGGAAAAAAAAAAAGTTCATGAAGTTTAATGCGAAGCAAATTTGGATGACTTCAGAAAAGCAATGTGCGAGACTCCGGTGCTTTGTTTGACTTTAAAGTTTTGTATATGTACACTGTTGACCTGGTTTCAGAGTTCATTGTATTTTCTTATTGTTTAATAAAGACTTCATTAAAAAAAAAAAATACAGATCTCATTTCGGCTAGGGCTTAAAATAGAAGATTAAGGGAGTCATTCTTCTTTAACCCATGTAGTTCATGTCCACCTCCAAAATGAAATCACATTAAGTATTAAGATTTCAGCCTTACTACTTATTGGCAGGACTCATACATTTAGGACTAGATTATATATATGGCACCTGAAAAATCAGCCCTGAAAATATTTCTGCCTAGGTGTATTCTGCAAACTATGTAGATTTAGGCATGGTTTATAGAATATGCCTAGTGGCCATGCCTGCACCACATTCTAGGCACATCCATTCAGTGACGATCCTAGGTCGGCTGCCACCCGGGGCGGATCACTGCTGTGCACCCCCCCCCCCCCCCCCCCGGGTGCAGCGGCGTCCGTCCCCTCAGGGTGCAGCACGACACCCCCACCCCGGCGCATCGCATCAAGCCCCCCCCCCTGGGTGCATTCTTGGCTGCTGGAGGGTGCAGAGAGCAGCCGCGTGCCTGTCGGCTCCACTGGCTCCCTACTCTTTCTGCCCCGGAACAGGAAGTAACCTGTGGTGCAGGCATGGCCACTAGGCATATTCTATAAACCATGCCTAAATCTACATAGTTTGCAGAATACACCTAGGCAGAAATATTTTCAGGGCTGATTTTTCAGGTGCCATATATATAATCTAGTCCTAAATGTATGAGTCCTGCCAATAAGTAGTAAGGCTGAAATCTTGCAATTTGATAGATTTTAGGTTATTTATGTCCTGCAGATGTTGTTTTCTTAATAGTTATATGATCTGTTTTGATTGCATGTTTATTTCAATTATGTTTGTATTTTTGTAACCCGCTTTGGGTAAAGTTGGATATACATTTTTAAATAAATAAATGATTAAGAACGTAAGAATAGCCATTCTGGGTCAGATCAATGCTCCATCTTGTCCAGTATCCTGCTTCCAATAGTGGCCAGTCCAGGTCACATGTACCTGGCAGAAACTCAATTAGTAGCAACATACCATGCTGCCAATCCCAGGCCAAGCAGTGGCTTCCTCCATGTCCATCTCAATAACAGACCTTGGACTTTTCCTCCAGGAACTTGTCCAAACCTTTTTTAAACCCAGATGTACTAACCGCTGTTACCACACCCTCCAGGAGTGAGTTCCAGAGCTTAACTATTCATTGAGTGAAAAATATTTCCGTCTATTTGTTTTAAAAGTATTTGCAAGTAATTTCATAGTGTCCCCTGGTCTTTGTACTTTTTGAAGGAGTGAAAAATTGATTCACTTTTACCCATTCTACACCACTAAAGATTTTATAGACCTCAATGATATCCCTCCCTCTGCTGTCTCTTTTCCAAGCTGAAGAGCCCTAACCTCTTACATTTTGGTCGTTCTTTGAAACTTTTCTAATTCTGCTATATCTTTTTTGAGATCCGATGACCAGAATTGAATGCAATACTCAAGGTGAGGTTGCATAATGGAGCGATGCAAAGGCATTATAATATTCTTGTTCTTATTTTGCATCCCTTTCCTAATAATTCCTAGCATCCTGTTTGCTTTTTTTGGACACTGCCGCAAACTGGGCAGAAGACTTCAGCATATTGTCTACAACAACACCTAGATCTTTTTCTTGAGTGCTGACTCCTAAGGAGGAGCCCAGCATCAGGTAAGTACGATTGGGATTATTCTTCTCAATGTACACCACTGTGCATTTGTCCACTTTAAATTTCATCTGCCATTTGGATGCGCCGTCTTCCAGTTTCCACTCCAGTTAACTCATTAATTTATTTCTGCGTGGATGTTGGGATATTGTGCAATTTTGGGCACCCAAATTTGGGCAATAGGGGACAATTCTATACCATGGCAACCACAATGTAGGCACCTCAATGCCACACACTGAGTGCTAATTCCATTATAGAATTTGGGCACCAAGATGCCATTATAGAATACTATCAAATGCTGGCATTGGCATGCCTACATTTTGGCATGCCCACCTATGCCATGTCAATGGCAGGCGTAAATGGGTATGTCTAAAGGCAACAAAACATTGTGTACATTATTCTATAAGTTATACACTTAAGTTGGAGACATGATTGTGCTCCTCCCATTCTCCACCCATGTGCACCCTGTGCTTGCATTTATGTGCTCCATTAAAAGATCCAAAGCACAAAACAGGAAAAAATGCCTCTACAACAGGGAAACACAGTAGGCGAAAGTAGAGGCTGACAAAGAACAAATCACCACCGGAGATGTAAATCCAACAGTTTTTATTATAATGTTAAAAAAGGAGGACCTGACACGGGCCGTGTTTCGACGCACGCAAGTGTCTACATCAGGGGTTAAACAGTAAACTCTAGACCGGAGCACAGGACCGCAGTCCTGCTAAGGTAAAAAACTGTAGACCGTATACAAATACTGTTGCAATCAATCAAATACTGTACACAAATACTGATTGTCAGCCTTCATTAAATGATAGCACAAAGCGCACTTATGCACAAAGTTTCTTAGCACTTAGATGCACTATGCACACATAATTGCATGTGACCTGTTATAGAATTGCCCCGATAGTTTGTAAAATGGAACAGCTGCAGATGGAAGTACCAACACCTTTAATTCTCCTGGATCCGTGCCGTTCATTTTTCCTATTTATATATTTGTAAAATGGGCTGTTTCCATTGCACATGCCTGCAAATTCATATGCACATTAGAAAAGGATATGGCAGATTCTTTTCTTAAAATATTCTTTATTCACATTTGCTGTACTGCTTTGACTATAACATAGAATCAAGTGGTTTACAAAAATAGTTAAAAACTGAGAAAACAAAAGCAAAAAGGAACTACAATATTGACAGGAAAGTGGGGAAGCAGATAAAACAAGCAAAACACAGATGTGGGGAGGTGAAGAACACAAGGGTCACAAGAAAAAGGGGACGGGAGATGGGGAAAGGAGCAATACCACTGAAATTGAGTACATTCTGATCTGGACGTCTTAATTCCATTTTCTATGTTCTACGTAAAATGGGGCTTTTCTCTCCCCAACTATCCTTGTATAATAAGGATGTTTTTGATTCACTCATGACCAATTTTTTTAATGTCCAAATTTAAAGGTTAATAGCATTATTAAGATTGTATACATTATGTTGATTTATATTAAATTTGCATTGTAAACCACTTTGACCTTCTTTTAACTAAGTGGTATATTTATTTATTTGTTACTTATATCCCACATTTTCCCACACATGCAGGCGCAATGTGGCTTACAGAGAATTAAATAAGAGTACAATCTTAACAGCTTAGGCAAGCATAAAGAAATACACAGGAGGGAAGAAACTAACAAAGTGAACTAAGTAGGGAAGGGACAAGGGATGCTTTAATCAACATGGTAAATTGAGGGGTAAGTCTTAGCAAAGAGGAATGTCTTTAATAACTTCTTAAAAAGGGCATGGTCCACTTGGGTTTTAAGGTGACGAGGTAACGTGTTCCAGTATTTGGGACTCCAATAACGGAAAGACGAGGCGAAGATTTTCTTATACTTGACTCCCTTACAATTCGGAAAATGGAGATGGAGATATGACCGAGCAGCAGGGTTGGCATTTCTAGGCGGAAGGTCGATCAAGGGGAGCATATATATATCAAGCCTTAAAATAAATATGAGCATAAAAATATAGTCCAAATATTGTGAGGTGTTGGGCAGCTTGTCACTGATTATGCAGCAGTTCGCAGCCAGAGTGAACTCACAAAAATGCATGAAAACTCTGAAAGAAGTGAGCTCAATATAATTCTGACAGATATAGCCCTTGAGAGACATGGATAGGCAGTGCTCATATTGGAGAAAGGTAGTCAGGAAGATATAGTGAGAAAAAGCACCAGGGGGTTCAGTACACAGGAGAACTAATTAAGCGCCTGTAACTAATTGGCAGAATGAGACAAAAGACCAGACTCTCTGTAGAAAAGGAAATCAGGTAGCAAAATGGACAAGAGGAACACACAAAAGAGGATGTTTGGGAATTAGTCACTGAACTCTGATGTGAGGTATGATCATGATGGAATGAATGCTGCAATATTTTATCTATCACTAGTAAAAAAAGGCCCGTTTCCGAAACCAATGAAACGGACGCTAGCATGTGATTTTTTGTGTGTGTGTATGTGTCACAGAGTTAATTTGTGTGTGTGTATGAGTGTGTGAGGGTGGGGTGTGTGTGCAGGTTGTTGATGTGTGTCTTTTTTTTTTGTTTTGTTTTTTTGCTTGGGGGGTTGGGGGATGTGCTGTGCTATGCTGGCAAAGTGGGATGGATTGGTGTGTGGCTTTGAGGGTGTGTGTCTGTTGTATTGTGTGTGTGTGGTTTTGTCTGTCAAGGAGGTTTGTGGAGGGGGGTCTTTCTGTTGGTGAAATGTAAATGTGGTTGTAGGGGGTCAGCCTTTGCTGAGTGGTGGATTGTTTTTTCCGTTTTTTTTTTTTGTGTTGTGCTGAGGCAGCAGTGTTGTTTTAGATGGGTGGAAGGTAGAGGAGCACGTTCTTGGTCTGTTGGTATTTTTTGGCCATTTCAGGGCTGCTGTAGGGGAACACTGGAAGAGAAATGTGCTATGGGAAGCAGCACCATCTTTTTCCGTTGGGCTGGGGTTCTGGGCATCCTGGAGGTGGGAGATGGCTTGCCTGAGGACGGGGATGGTTGTTTTAAGTTGGCAGAAGGGAGAGGAGCACGGTCTCGGGCCATCGAGTGGTGATCCGGTATGTTCGGTCCATTTCAGGCCGGCTGCAGGGGAATGCTGGAACATGCGCTGCGGGAAGCTGCGCCGTCTTTTTCCAGGTGCTCGGGAATCCCCGAGGTGGGAGACGGCTTGCCTGAGGCTGGGGATGGTTGGGCACGGCCGCTTTGGCAAAAGGGGAAGAGGAAGGGGGTGGGGAGTTACCTGTAGTTGCGTGAGAAAACGGGTATTCTTTGTTTTGTATTATTAGTTTGCATTTCTGTTGAAGAAAGAGTGGATGCCTTTTGAATGATGGAGGTGGTGCGTCGGTGTGCGGTTGTTTCGTTAGTTTGGCAGCCAGTCTCCAGCGATTCCTAGGCAGGGAAAGAGTATACTCCTCCCCCTTCCTTGGTCGCTGTTTGCTGCTGGCTGGGTCGCGGGTAATCCTTCCAGCTGGGCCGCAGCTTGTCCTGTTCACCCACGTTCCAGATGGTGACGGGCATGTTGTTTTCCGGCTCCTCTGACTCCATGTCAAGCGATCCCAAACATAGTCTGTGCTATAGGCCCTCTGGCACTCTTCAGTACTGGCATTAGGCATTTAAAAATCCCCCCCCCCCGGTCTATTTTTGCACATACCCACAGCAGGAATATTCTTCTCTCGTTCCAGCGGTGGTTCTGTGCTCTCCGTGCTGCACAATGAGCCATTCTGCTGGGGAATGCTCTTCCCTTATTGTCATGTAGTTTCCTCTGATTGGTCCGTCTTACATTGCCTAGTGTTGCCTGGGAACGGTGTTATGATGGTCCTTTGTGTTTCAGAATGTTGAGGGTGTTTTTTCTGATTGGTCCGTCATGCGAGGGCGGGGCAGAGAGACATGGTCAGTGTTCTGGCTTCACCACCATGAATCCATGAACCCTTCAGGGAGTGACTGAGTGACTTCAGAACGTTGTCTTCAGAACGTTGAGAGTGAGTTTTATTATAGTAGATTGTTTTTAGAAGCTGACTTTAGAACACTGTACTTTGAAAGGTCTTAATTAGAAACTACAGTGGCAAATGTACTGTACATACCATATGTTTCTATCAATATGTATACTTTGGAAAAAAGGTGGGAGAGGGGAGATATGATAGAGACATTTAAATATCTGCATGGCATACAGGAGGCGAGTCTCTCAATTGACAGGAAGCTCTGGAATGAGGGGGCATAAGATGAAGGTGAAAGGGGATAGCCTGAGGAAATACTTCTTCCTGGATAGGGTAGTGAATGTGTGGAATGGCCTCCCGGTGGAAGTGGTGATGAAAACATGATCTGAATTCAAGAGAGCTTGGGGCATGTATATAGGATCTCTAAGGGAGTGGTAGGGAGAGTAGATGGCATGGATGGGCAGACTGGATAGGTCATTTGGTCTTTTTTCTGCCTACAAATTTCTGTGTTTCTAAAATATTTGGATGGGAAGTCTGTGTTGGGGGAAAGATGGACAAACTGGAAGAGGTAACCTCATTGCCTTTAGAAATACCCCCTGAATTAAAGTTGTGGAGAAGGGCTCTGTGTTGGCTAGGACTGCTATAAACAGGGGTCCCAGTTAATAGTTCACCTTTATTTGATATATCACTCATCAGTATATATCGTCTAAGTGGTTTACATATTAGATAAATATTAGAAGGGAGGGGGAGAAATACAGGAGAACACTACAGGAGCCCTAGGCTACAATATCATCAGTAAAATCTAAGAGATGACATTGTTTACACATTTAATAATGGAGTTAAGACACAAAAGGAGGGATGGGTGTTATAAGGCCAAGTTTCAGATCAGTGCTAAGGAAAATGAAGAGAAGAGTATATGAAGTCAAAAGATAGACTAATCTGGGGAAAATGCTTTGTAGAAATAAAATGTCTTCAGGATCTGCTTGAAAATTTTAAAGAAAATATATCTAATTGGGATGGGGGTGGGGGCAGATTCCACAAGGTAGAGGCTCAGGCTACAACTCTAAAACAAGAGGAATGGATACATTCATGATGAAGTGCAAATAGGAAGACATAGATGTGTCATAATGAACATAATGAATGAGAGGAATGGTAAGAAATAAGAGAATTACCAAGAAGAGAGGGTACACATGCATGGAAAACTTGATGTGCAATTGTTAGGATCTTAAAAAGCATGTGGTACAAGACGGGAAGCTAATGCTCTTCCCGAAGTAAGAGACTCATCCAGTCACACTTCTTCTTACTGTAAAGCAATTTTACAGTAGTATTCCGAATCTGGTGTTTTTGAAAAATTTAAGCTGGAAAACAAAGTATTACAAGTACTAAATAGTATACTAGGAACTGAAGGGCCTTCATTTTGAGTAAGGGGCAAAGGGATGGATGTTGTGGGAGAGTATAGAATGATTTTTTTTTAATTAGGGTGGAAGCGTTCATATCAAAGATAAGAGATTGATCAATTATGACACCTAGGATTTTCACAAAATCACTCAGTGAATTTGGGGTACTCTGGTGGGTAAGTAAGGTTTAGAAAGGGAATTGCAACCAGAGAATAGCATAGAGGCAGACTTAGTGGGGTTAAGTTTAAGACCATTAGTAAGTAACCAATCAGTAATGCTATCAAATTTAGAGGAAAGACTGGGAATTTCCTCCTGATAGGTTAACATTAGTAGGCTAAGTGGTATACAGAGACAGAGAAGCCAAGAGCTGCAGTCAGCAATTAAGAGGCTGACAGGGAAAGTTAGATGGCATATTAAAGAAGGGGCATAATAGTTGAGATTCGGGAGAGATTAGGGAATGGAAGGCACTAAACATATTTGGGAGGGGGAGAGATGAGGCATGAACTAGAGATGCTGAACACCTCAGGGGTGGGGGAAGGGAAGGGAACGGGAGATGCTGAATACCTTGAGGGAGGGAAACAGAGGTGCTGGATAGGAGTGTTTTCGTATTAATTATTTGCATTTGCTGCACACTAATGACATTAACACATACTCTGCAAATAAAAAAAATAATAAAAATGCCCTATTTTATGGATGAACTAAAAGTGGGCTTAGCATGTGGCTTTTCTCATAGTACATCTCAGTAAAAGGCAGTGGCGTAGCTACATGGGGCCATGGGGGCCTGGGTCCTTGGTTTGGCTGGCGGGGGTCCCCAACCCGTGCCAGCCGAAGCCTTCGTCCAGTGCTGGTCTCCGGCACCACCGCATTGCTGCCCTGCTCTCTCTTCCCCTCATGTCCGACACGCTCCTTTTAGTGAAATTGAGCAGTTTCACTAAAAGGAGCGTGTTCGACGTGAGGGGAAGGAAGAGCAGGGAAGGCAATGCGGTGGCGGCACGGTGCCACAGACCAGCACGGGATGAAGGCTTCAGCTGGTGGGGGCTGGGAACCCCATCTGCCAAGGTATTTGCGGCAGTGGTGCTTCAGCTGGTGGGGTTTGGGAACCCCCACCAGCCAAAATGTACAGCGGCGGCAGTGGGTGTGGAGTGGCAGGGTGGGGAAGCAGCGGGGGGGGGGGGGGGGGGGGGGGGGCGGCGAGGCAGCAGTGGACCAAAATGTGCCCCTCCACCTTGGTCTCTGCCTCCCTCCCACCTCGAGGTCTAGCTATGCCCCTGGTAAAAGGGCCCCGTGGTGTCTAAAATAAGACTTTTTTTTTTTAGCACACTTCTATGTCGCGAAAGTAAAAAATGTCATTTAACTTGTGCAACTGTAACTCACTCTGAACTTGGATTTGGAAAGGCCAAGTAGTTAAATCTAAAATCCAAATCCAATGGTCTATTTTGCTGGAACAAAAAGAATTCTGGTAGGGACAATGGATTAAGCTGCAACGATGTCAAAAACCAATGTAGTTCTGTTGCTTGATTTTCTAAATGTAGTCACCACTGAAAGACTTTTGCACTTTATCTTTGAGTGGAAAATGATAAGCACTTAACAGTGTACTAACAAGGTCTGTGTCCATATAAAACTGATCAGAAAACAGAACATTGTACTGCGGGTTAGCATTCAAGGGAAGGAAGTATTTTTCAATCCATTATTCTGACACTACTTATTAACAAAAGATTTTGGTAATCTGTATAATTCTTCCTTAGGGATGCCATGGAGGCTCATTTTTGAAACAGAAAAATGTCCCCAAAAAATGGCACAAAGCAGCAAATGGACATTTTTTTAGACATTTTTCAATGCTGTTCATCTGTAGTGCATCCAAATCAGAAGAAGGCAAGTTGGGGGCGTCTTGGAGGTGAGATTTGGGTGTTCCTAACACTTGGACATTTTCTGCCATAATGGAACAAAGTAAAAAACATCCAAAGCTAAAACCTAGATGTTTTGGGCTAGCCTTGTTTTCATAACGACTAAGTCACAAAAAAGTGCCCCAAATGACCACTGGAGAGATTAAGGCATGATCCCACCTTACTCCCCCAGTGGTCACTGAATCTCTCCCACCCCCCCAAAGATGTAAAAGAAACAGTACATACCAACCTCTATGATAGTGTCAGATATTATGGCCAGTCCTATTAGAGCGGCAAGCAGGCCCCTGGAGTAGTCTAGTGGTCAATGCAGTGCATTGTACAGAAGGGGACGCAGGGTTCAGCTTGTCCAGAATACTGCAGCATGCATGGTGGTAAATGGAAGTAGCACAGATCACATAACGCCTGGATTTACTCTGGCTGCCTATCTCTGCCAGAATTAATTTTAAAATATTATGTTTGGTCTTTTAAAGCTTTTTTTTCTGAATTTACCTGAATATCTTTCTGATGTGCTAGTTAAGCAAGATAATCTACATTTGTTTCTTACGTTCTTCTCAGCGTCATCTGTTACAACTTCTTTCACCTCACATTGTAAAGCTGTCTACTGCAAGGAAAAGAGATTTTAGCCATACAGGACCTTTACTAAGGAATATATTACCACCTAATGTTAGTGGCATGACTAACTACTTTGACTTTCGCAAGGTGTTGAAAACTTGGATTTTTGAAATTTGCTTTTGTTACATGGTAACATAGTAGATGACGGCAGAAAAAGACCTGCGTGGTCCATCCAGTCTGCCCAACAAGATAAACTCACATGTGCTACTTTTTGTGTATACCTTACCTTGATTTGTACCTGTCCTTTTCTGGGCACAGACCGTATAAGTCTGCCCAGCACTATCCCCGCCTCCCAACCACCAGCCCCGCCTCCCACCACCGGTTCTGGCACAGACCGTATAAGTCTGCCCAGCACCATCTCCATCTCCCGCCACCGGCTTTGCCACCCAATCTCGTCTAAGCTCCTTAGGATCCATTCCTTCTGAGCAGAATTCCTTTATGTTTATCCCACACATGTTTGAATTCCGTTACCGTTTTCGTTTCCACCACCTCCCGCGGGAGGGCATTCCAAGCATCCACTACTCTCTCCGTGAAAAAATACTTCCTGACATTTTTCTTGAGTCTGCCCCCCTTCAATCTCATTTCATGTCCTCTCGTTCTACTGCCTTCGCATCTCCGGAAAAGGTTCGTTTGCAGATGAATACCTTTCAAATATTTGAACGTCTGTATCATATCACCCCTATTTCTCCTTTCCTCCAGAGTGTACATGTTCAGGTCCACAAGTCTCTCTTCATACGTCTTGTAACGCAAATCCCATACCATTCTCATAGCTTTTCTTTGCACCGCTTCAATTCTTTTTACATCCTTAACAAGATACAGCCTCCAGAACTGAACACAATACTCCAGGTGGGGCCTCACCGACGACTTATACAGGGGCATCAACACCCCCTTTCTTCTGCTGGTCACACCTCTCTCTATACAGCCTAACAACCTTCTAGCTAGGGCCACTACCTTGTCACACTGTTTCGTCGCCTTCAAATCCTCAGATACTATCACCCCAAGATCCCTCTCCCCATCCGTACCTATCAGACTCTCCCCGCCTAACATATACATCTCCCGTGAATTTCTACTCTCTAAGTGCATCACTTTGCATTTCTTCGCATTGAATTTTAATTGCCAAACCTTAGACCATTCGTCTAGCTTCCGTAGGTCCTTTTTTCATGTTTTCCACTCCCTCCGGGGTGTCCACTCTGTTACAGATCTTAGTATCATCCGCAAATAGGCAAACTTTACCTTCTAACTCTTCGGCAATGTCACTCACAAATATATTGAACAGAATCGGCCCCAGCACCGATCATTAAGGCACTACACTACTTACCTTTCTCTCCTCCGAGCGAATTCCATTCACCACCACCCCCTGGCGTCTGTCCGTCAACCAGTTCCTAATCCAGTTCACCACTTCGGGTCCTATCTTCAGCCCATCCAGTTTATTTAAGAGCCTCCTGTGGGGAACCGTGTCAAAAGCTTTGCTGAAATCTAAGTAGATGACGTCCATAGCTCGTCCCTGATTCAATTCTCCTGTCACCCAATCAAAGAATTCAATGAGGTTCGTTTGGCACGATTTCCCTTTGGTAAATCCATGTTGTCTCGGATCTTGCAACTTATTGGCTTCCAGGAAATTCACTATCCTTTCCTTCAGCATCGCTTCCATTACTTTTCCAATACCCGAAGTGAGGCTTACCGGCCTGTAGTTTCCAGCTTCTTCCCTATCCCCACTTTTGTGAAGAGGGACCACATCCGCTGATCTCCAATCCCTCGGAACCTCTCCCATCTCCAAGGATTTATTAAACAAATCTTTAAGAGGACTCGCCAGAATCTCTCTGAGCTCCCTCAATATCCTAGGGTGGATCCCATCTGGTCCCATGGCTTTGTCCACCTTTAGCTTTTCAAGTTGTTCATAAACACTCTCTTCCGTGAATGGTGCTCTATCCACTTCAATCTCATTTGTACTTTTTGCAGTCCATCGCGGTCCTTCTCCAGGATTTTCTTCTGTGAAAACAGAACAGAAGTATCTATTTAGCAAATTTGCTTTTTCTTCATCATTATCCACATAGCGGTTCGCAGTATCTTTTAGTCTCACAATTCCATTTTTAGTCATTCACCTTTCACTAATATACCTGAAGAAAATTTTGCCACCCCTCCTTACATTTCTAGCCATTTGTTCTTCCGTTTGCGCTTTCGCCAGACGTATCTTTCTCTTGGCTTCTTTCAGTTTCATCCGGTATTCCTCCTCGTGTCCCTTTTCTTGAGTTTTTTTGTATTTCTGGAACGCCAACTCTTTAGCCTTTATTTTCTCGGCCACTTGCTTGGAGAACCATATCGGTTTCCTTTTTCTCTTGCTTTTATTTACTTTCCTTACATAAAGGTTTGTGGCCCTATTTATAGCTTCTTTCAGCCTGGACCACTGTCCTTCCACTTCTTGTGTTTCCTCCCATCCCATCAGCTCCTTCCTCAGGTATTCCCCCATTTTACTAAAGTCAGCATGTTTGAAATCCAGGACTTTGAGTTTTGAGTGGCCACCCTCCTCTTCAGCCGTCATATCAAACCAAACCGTTTGATGGTCACTGCTGCCCAGGTGGGCACCCACTCGGACATTTGACACATTATCCCCATTTGTAAGTACCAGATCTAGCGTTGCTCCCTCCCTCGTGGGTTCTGACACCATTTGTCTGAGCAAAGCACTTGGAAAAGCATCCACGATCTCTCTACTTCTGTCCGATTCCGCAGACGGAACCTTCCAATCTACATCCGGCAGATGGAAATCTCCCAACAACAGCACCTCTCTTTTCTTCCCCAACTTTTGAATATCAGCGATCAGATCTTTATCTAGGTCCTCCAATTGTGCTGGGGGTCTGTAGACAACACCCACATGGACAGAGGTTCTATCCTCTCTTTTTAAGGTGATCCATATCGCTTCTTCCTTTCCCCAGTTCCCTGTCATTTCAGTCGCTGTGATATCATTTCTCACATACAGAGCTACTCCTCCACCTTTACGCCCCTCTCTATCCTTCCTAAAAAGATTATAGCCTGGTATGTTTGCATCCCATTTATGGGAACCATTGAAGCATGTCTCTGTGATTGCAACTATGTCCAAGTCTGCCTCCAAGATTAGGGCATGAAGGTCATGAACTTTATTGCTTAGACTGCGAGCATTTGTGGTCATCACTTTCCATCTACATTTCCAAGTATGTGTTTCGGTTTTAGTGATTTGGGGGTGTCTTTTCTCTTTGGGTATCTTCATATCTTTTTGTTCCACCTTCTTTGCTTTTTCTTTTTCTTCCGCCTCAGTTTTATTTTCAGGAGCATCACAGTGCTGTAGTGGAGCAAAAGAATTCTGTAGGGGCAAAACTTGTGAGGGCGGATGGTTCTGTGTCACATAATGAAGCCTGCCCGAGCCTACTGTGAACCATCTATTCTTAGGTGGTATTATCCTTTGAGGCAGTGGTGAGAATTTGGTATGATTCTGTGCAGTATGATTTTGTGCAGTCCTAGAAGTTGCTTTAAGTGCATTTAATTCCTGCTTTACTTTGCTGAGCTCCTGTTTTAAACTAGCAAGCTGAAGACAGATAGGACAAGCTTTAAGTCTCCAGAAGCTTGGTCTTGAAAGTAAAGCACCACAATTTAGGTGTTAGGTGTTAGCATCTGTTGTTAAATTTATTGTTATTGCATTATGTTATTACTTTTTGTATTTTGAAATATTTTATTGTACACTGCTTTAAAACAATTGTATTAAGTGGGATATCAAATTAATTAATCTAATCCACTCTGTTACACTTGTGATGGAAAGTGTGAGCCCTCCAAAACCCTTCTGTACCTATGTGGTGACACTTGCAGACATAAGGTCTATTGTAGTGGTGCATGGTTGGGTACAGTAGGTTTTTGGTGGTTTTGGAGGTTCACTATACAATATAAGGGGGTAATGGTGAGATGTATATCTGAGACCTTTTATGTGATGTCCACTGCAGTGGATCCTAGGTGCCACATTGCTTTGCTGGGATGTCTGTGTGGTCAGTCTGCTAAGAATGTTGGCTCCTCCTACATCCCAATGGCATGTTTTTCACTTGGACGTGTTTTTTTTTTCAAAATGGTCCAAAAAGATAGATGCACTGAGCACAACAACATCTAGCAAATGGCCATTAAAAAAAAAAAAAGACTTTTTCAGGTTCAAAAATGTCCATGTTTGCCACTGGAGTTTTGGACGTTTTCTGCAAAATGTCTAAAGTTGGATTTGGACGTCAAAAATGCCCCTCTATATCTTCTTTACTAGGTCACAAATTACTATGAATTCACATTTCTGACAAAGGTCATTTACTATTCAATGGCTTGGGTTAACAATGTTTTAATCTTGTATACTCTTAAAGGGCTTAGACATCCTAATGAAATGGAAAATATAATCTTTTCCAGAAATAAAATATACTGCGGACAGGTTTTAATAAAATGACTATAATTTCTCTTTTATTATTTTCACCAGTTATTGGAACCTCAGAGTAATTCTCATTAAGAAGGCTTTTTCCTTAATGAGGAAATTGCGATGTATCTGTTAATTTTTTGATGACGCTCATTTCAGTTACTGGTACAAACATTACTGCTTTTGCAATTAGATTACTGCAGTATTATTTTCTTAAATTATTATAAGAAACTTCAAACAATTCAGAATACAGCAGTGGTGTTCCTTGGTCGGCTGCCATCTGGGGCGGATCGACGCTGCACACCCTCCCCGAGTGCAGCGTCGTCGCCCCCACGGCACATCACCTCCAAGCTTCCCCCCCCCCCGGGTGCATTCTTCTTACCTGCTGGGGGGCTGGGAGCAGCCGCATGGCTGTCAGCTCTGTCAGTTCCCTGCTCCCCTCCTGCAGCGTGCACATGGGGCAGACTGCCCCAACCTCCCCACCCTCGGTACGCTGCTGGAATATGGCTATCAATCTGATTTATTCCTTATCTAAAACAGATCACATCTCTCCTTTTTTTGTGCATCTTCCCTGGCTTCCAGTGGAGGTGAGGGCACTATTCAAGTTCTATTGTTTTCTTTTTACGATTTTACAGGGTGAGGCACCTATTTCCATGTATGACCTCTTCAGTTTTACTTCCAGTACAAAGATACAGTTGCTAAGACATGAGTCCTTTTCAGTTTCCTAATCCTAGAGACTAGTTCTGTTTTGTAAAAAAAGCCCTCAATTCTTTTTTTCACCTTTCAGGCTGCACAATTGTGAATAATTCTTCCAATACACCTTAGGAATATTTTTGATCACAGAAAATTTAGAAGGGGACTAAATACTTTTTCATTTCAAAAATCTGTTATACATTAATAGATTTAGTTGGAGAAATTATTTCTAGGTATACTATGCTGTAATTTCTAGGTATCTATTCTCAGTTCTTTTCTTATTGTAATCCACATTGAACCTGAATTTTTTTTTAGGCGTATGCAGAATAGAAGAATAAATGCTATGCTATGCTATAAACCAGGCTTGTACAACCTATGGCCTGTGGGCCAAAACCCGGCCCGCCAACCTCACTGTCTTGCTCTGCAGAAGCTCCAGGTGAGGTCGTCTCACAGGATTAGTTTCTCTGTCGCAACTGGTCAAACAGGAAGCTTAAGCCGCGTGGCACCAGACGTTGAGGCTGTTCCAGAGGTATCAAGTGTTTTGAGACTTAATACCACAAGGTCAACCTTAACCTCCGGTGCCACGTGGCTCAAACTCGTGGTGAAAGCAGTCATGGCAGAGAAGCAGGGATCCCATTGAAATACTTCACCCGGAGCTCCTGCAGGCTACTCACGGCAGGGAAGCAAGTCTCCGTCGAAGGTGGTGGGGTGCAGTTCAGTGCAGTGGGAGGGTACATATAAGTGAGTATTGCAGCTTCTGCAGAGCAAGCTTTATTTTAAAATGTCCAGGTCACAGATGTTGGCATAAGTTCTGTATTTTATAAAAAATTGCATGTAATCTGCATGTTTGGCTGTTGTACAAATACTTGGAGGAAATAATAATGTTTTAAAAAAGAAAACATATTTGGTTTCATTTATTTCCAAATGTACAGTGTAACCCTGAATAAGGATGTCAAATGTGCATCAGGCTGGCTTGCACATTTCAATGCTGTAAATCAGAGAGAGAATGGCTGACAGGAAGGGGGTACATATGAGAGAGACAGACAGAGAGAGAGTGGGTGATAGCAAGGGGGTACGTATGAGAGAGAGAGAGAAAGAATGGGTGAAGGTGGGGGGCAAAGAAGCGAAAGAGAGAGCGTGAGTGTGCTCAAGTACACACACACGTGTCTTGGCCCTCCGAATGTTACAAAATATTAAATGCGGCCCCCATAAAAAAAGGTTGGACAAGCCTGCTATAAACATACTTGCTTAGTGGTACTAAGAGTTGTTTGTTCTTATACAGAATGGAGATAATTCTATAATGGTGCCTATACGTATGTAGGTGTGACAAAGACGTACACTTAGAATAGTAGCGCAAAGCCACATTGGAACACCGAAACTGAAGTGTGACAGCTTACGCCAGGTCATTGGCAGGTATAAGCTGGTGTGGCTAAGTGTGCCTTGCAATGTGTATCTGATACTATTCTGTAAGTGTGTGTATTGTTAAGTGGAACACCCATGACATGCCTATGCTCTGCCCACCGGTACAGCCCATTTTCTGTTACACGCCATGTAAGTAGCACGCCAATTTTATAGAAGAGTGCTTAGTACAAACGTGTATAAATGGCAGTTTGTGATGTCATTCATGCAAGACACAAATCACCAACGAAATCAAGATCAGCTTGAACATCATGGACTCTTGGGCTAATGCATTTCAACTAAAACTAAACAAAGACAAAACACACTGTCTCATCCTCTCATCCCAACACAGCGCGGACAACCTCACAATCATCAACACCCCAGATTACACCCTCCCTATCTCAGACAGCCTGAAAATCCTCGGCGTTACAATGGATCGCAACTTAACACTAGAGAGCCAAGTGACATCCACGACAAAGAAAATGTTCCACTCAATGTGGAAGCTCAAACGCGTGAAGCAATTCTTCCCGAGGGAAACATTTCGCAACCTGGTACAATCAATGGTACTAAGCCATGTAGACTACTGCAATGGAATTTATGCGGAATGTAAAGAACAAACCTTAAAGAAACTTCAGACCACTGAAAACATGGCAGCTAGGCTTATCTTCGGAAAACGCGATTTGAAAGCGCAAAATCCCTCCGCAAAAAACTACACTGGCTCCCAATCAAAGAATGCATTGCTTTCAAAATCTGCACTCTGGTTCACAAAATTATCTGCGGTGAAGCCCCGGGATACATGACAGACTTGATCGACCTACCAACTAGAAACACATCCGAATCAACACGAACGTACCTAAATCTGCACTACCCAAACTGCAAAGGACTAAAATACAAATCAACCCATGCATCCAGTTTTTCCTACATAAGCACACAACTGTGGAACGCATTACCAAAAGCCTTGAAAACTACGTACAATCACCTAAACTTCCGGAAAACACTAAAAACAAACCTGTTTTAAAAGGCATACCCTGCCGATCCAACATAAATGCCTGATCTCTGCAACACAACAAAACTAAAGTACGTAATGGACATAACACAACTCTTCCATTGTACGATTCCCTAATGTGGCTGTGCCACATGAACTTTATCTTACCACAACATCACTTTGTATTTGTTCACACTGGAGTCTGCAAACACCTCTCCGGTACTATGTAAGCCACATTGAGCCTACAAATAGGAGGGAAAATGTGGGTACAAATGTAACAAATAAATAAATAAAATAAATAAGTGCATCTATTCTATGAAATACCCCCGAATTCTACATATGGTGCTCAGAATTGCGCACACTAATTGGGTATGTGCCCAAATTTGCATGTGTAATTTAATTGAATAAGCCAATTAGAATTGCTAATTGGGTCTAATAATCAATTATCATCACTAAGTGCATTAATTAAAATTTATGCATGCATTTTTAGGTCCCGGAATCCACATCTAAATTTTATACGTGGCTCCAAAAAGGGGGTGTGGCCCTGGGAAAGCCATGGGTAGATTAGGGCGTTCCTTGAATTTATGCATGCTGTTATTGTATAAGGGGGATCATCATCTAATTTGGGTGTGAGGATTTACACCATGGATTTTTTTAGTGTAAATCCTCACATTTAAAGTTAGGTGCAGATACTGGCCCTAAGCGCTAATCTATAAATGGCAGCTAACTTTGAGCTCACAGAATGAGTAGTGTGGCCAGCGGGGCTCTTCCAAAAACAACAAGAGAACGAAAAGGATGATGAAAAAAGCTTTATTCCTTAAAGTACCCGACACGGCACCATGTTTCGGCTAAGTGCTTGCCTCAGGGGTCTTGGTGCAGGATATCAATATCATATGTTTGCAGCGTTCATATTTTTTCTGTATAGACATACCTGACCTTTCACTCTGTATCTTTTTCAGGCTAGTGTGTGGTTCAATTACATAAGTTTTATGATACTGACATCCTATACCAAGACCCCTGAGGCAGGCACTTAGCCAAAACACAGTGCTGTGTCGGTTACTTTAAGGAACAAAGCTTTTATCATCATCCTTTTAATCCTCCTGTTGTTTTTGGAAGAGCCTTGCTGGCCACACTACTCATTCTGTGAGCACATTTATACGTGGAGGGGCATAATCGAACGGAAACGCCTATCTCCATGGGCGTCTATCTCCGAGAATGGGTCCGTGAAGGGGCGGGCCAAACTGTATTTTTGAAAAAATGGACGTTTTTGAGCTGGGTATTTGTTTTTTTTAGCGATAATGGAAACTAAAAACGCCCAGCTCAAAAACGTCCTAATCCGAGCCATTTGGTCATGGGAGGGGCCAGGATTCGTAGTACACTGGCCCCCCTGATATGCCAGGACACCAACTGGGCACTCTAGGTCAGTGCGGTGGACTTCAGAAAAAGCTCCCACATGCATAGCTCCCTTACCAAGGGTGCTGAACACCCAACCCCCCTCCCCCAAAACCCACTACCCACAAATGTACAACACTACCATAGCTCTTGGGGTGAAGGGGGCACCAACATGTGGGTACAGTGGGTTTTGGAGGCCTCCCATTTACCAGCACAACTGTTACAGGTGGGGGGGGGGATGGGCCTGGGGCCACCTGCCTAAAGTGCACTGCGGTACCCACTAAAAGTGCTCCAGGGACCTGCATACACGCAGGCCTCTAGGACTGGTTACTGCTATATAACATTGGCACACCAGTTGACACCTGAAGACTAATCTCTCCGAAAACGTCCTTTATGGGAATAACCGCCTTTACTCACAGTTAACTATAGATCAGAGGTTGTGCCCCACTGGCAACGAGTCTCCCTGGTACTGAGATGAGAAGTAGGTCAGAGCTGGCAGAATGCTGTACAATGCCCTCTTTCAGCCACATTCAAGGTAAGAACTAAGTTGTCTAACGTGGCTAACACAGGAAAGGGAACTAAAACTGGCTTACAAAAATGGCCACTACCGCATGGACTACAACAGGAAACACAACAGGGCACACTCTGACCCAGTAGGCAGGGGGAAAAGCACCATGGAAGAAGAGCCTACCAACTACCAACATCGTGAGACTGTAACAGAAGGTAATGAAATCATGGAGCCCAGTACCCTACACCCACCACAGTGCAATGCTGATGTGACCCTGTACTGCACCCAAGAGCCACATCTGACCCAGGGAAAGGCTTTGACAGGATCGAACACATTCTGTTGTCATGGAGGTGGGTACGGCATTTGAGGCTGGCATACAGGCTGGAAAAAAAGTTTTTAAACTGGGGGTTTTTTGGTGGGAGGGGGTTAGTGACCACTGGGGGAGTCCGGGGAGGTCAACCCCG
The DNA here is from genome assembly GCF_901765095.1 of Microcaecilia unicolor. Taxonomy (NCBI): domain Eukaryota; kingdom Metazoa; phylum Chordata; class Amphibia; order Gymnophiona; family Siphonopidae; genus Microcaecilia; species Microcaecilia unicolor. The sequence continues at coordinate 599,888,803 of NC_044032.1, forward strand.
ATTCCCTCCAGTGGTCATCTGGGCAGTGAAGCACTTTTTTGGGACTTGTTCGTGAAAAAACAGGGTCTAAAAAAAGTGACCCAAAATCGCGGTAAAAACGCCTTTTTTTTTTCGATTATCAGCTAAAGACGTCCATCCCTCCTCGGCTGATAACCACGCCCCAGTTTCGCCTCCACCACGCCTCCGACATGCCCCGTCAACTTTATTCGTTTCCGCGACAGAGTGCAGTTGGAAACACCCAAAATCGACTTTTGATTATACTGATTTGGGCGCCTTTGCGAGACAAACGTCTATCTCTCGATTTAGGTCGCACTATAGGCGTTTTTCTCTTTCGAAAATAAGCTGGATAGTGAGCTACAGTCTTCCGCTTCTGCGACTTCTCCTTAGCTAACTTTGAGAACCATTTATGGAATTTTTCAGCACCATTTAGAGAATTTGGTCCTTAGTGTGCATAGTTGGCACCTATATTTAGGAACTCTTTCTTGAATTAGCCTCTTGCTGTTTCACATGCAACAAACCTCTTACCGTGTTAACTCTGAATATGCTTACCTTCATAACAGAGTAGATATACTGCAACTTGTTTATAGATGCCTGCTGTATATCAGAAACAACAAACCACAGGAGTGCATTTTTAAAATTTCCACAGAACATATTTTAATACATTAAAAGCTTCCACTTAATTGTTTCCTGTACAAATATTAGAATGTTTACAATATTGTTTCTCTCCTTCTCTAGGATTACGATATCTGAAAACACTGAATAAGTGACATCAAATCATCCTTGATTCCATTGTTTAAGAAACCATATAATATGGGATTCAGACAGCAGGATATCATGCCCAGCAAGTGACAAATACAGAATACCAATTTAAAATGTCGATTGGAAATGAGGTTAGCATTAAAATCTGTCACAAGGTGAAAAAGGTGCAGTGGCATCCAACTGACGGCAAAGACTAAGATCAATAGTGTCAGCCTACAGAAAACCCGACGAGATCTTTTCTTTATTCTAGTGATGGATTTGGATGTACACATCATGTTCTGTAGTTCTGAACTTTCTTCTGTTTTCATCTCAAAGCATATAGGTACCCCTGGTAAAAACACACTGGAAGGCAACGTCTGACTCCTGTCAGTAGTGGAGGTTTCTGGAACCTCTTCTCCCAAGGAAGCATCCTGGTGACACCTTAGGATGGCTGGGACCACGCTGGCTGACTTTTTACTATATCTTCTCCTGTGTTTCCTTACGAATGAATAACTCCATATGTGAGTGCTGGAGCTTTCCGTCTGAGACTGGCTGATCTTAGGCTGCTGAAGTGTCAAGTTTATCATTTCATTTTCTTCAAACCTACTCTCTCTGTTTGGAAGCCTAGAACTTATACTTCTGCAGATACTTGTGTGGCTGATGATTAAGCAAGTCATAGGCAAAATATACTGGACAAGTAATAGGGAAATAGTGAATGCAATTCTGTATGAATCAGAAGGCCATGATTCAATGCACAAATACCTACTGTTCAATGACTCTAGGTGGAAGCTTCCAGAAGTTTCACTGAGATCAATAATCTTGTGAAAAACTGGCAACGGAGAACAAATGGTGAATCCAAGAGTCCAGACAGTTGCTATTAAAAAGTAGCCATGGTTTGCTGTTAAATTGGTAGAAAGAGGATTTTTTATCATGTGGTACCTGACCATAGCAATGGAGATTAACATTAATGTTGAGATCAGGACAGATACACACTGAAAGAAAGGTACCACATGGCACAAGATTTCTCCAAAAATCCACTGATCCAGTAAGACACATGTCAGAGTGAAAGGTGAGCAAAAAAGCACAACCAAAATGTCAGAAAAAGCCAAGTTTCCAATGAGAAAAGTTATTATAGTCTTTTGCTTGTGCTTTCTGAAGACAGCAAAAAGGATAAGTAGGTTTCCCACAAAACCAAGAAGGCTTACAAATGTGTACAACCCAATGAGAAAATATCGGATGTCATCAACACTGCTATTATAGTCTTCCCAAGTAGGGAAATTAGAATTTGTTGAGGTAGAAGTGCTGTTTTCATCCTTGATAAGAGTCTTGTTATTATAGTCCTTGATGTCTAAATCCATATTAGAACTAAAATTAGAAAAATAATAGTTAGCAACTACAGAATAAAAATGCATCATTTGCTATCAAATTCTGCAGGAAATGAGATTCTAATTTTTTTTTCTTCATACTAATCTTAGAAGACGTGTTTGTCACAAAAGTAAATTAATTTTCATCTCACTTTAAAATAACTAAGGGCCTCTTTTATCAAGCTATGTTTTTTTTTTAATTATTATTTCTTTATTCATATATTTCAATATATCATCACAATACGTGAATATGCAATCGGCATTTATACAAGAGGCAAAAATAAAAAATAAAAGGAAATATCATTAACAGCCTTTCTGTCCACAAGTTTAGGAAATCTGGAATCCAAGAATTTAGAATTTAAAGTAAAACATATAGCAATAATTACGGACTAGTGGTTGCAACCTCTGGTTCAGACCCCAGCCTGCATTTAGGGAGGGCACACAACATTCAATTCCACTCTAGCATCTAGAAATTGTTTTAACTGTTTTGGGTCTACAAATTGAAACTGTTTACCCTCAAGCATTACATTACAATAACAAGGAAAAGGTAATATAAAAGTTGCTCCCAGTGCCACCACCCTAGGGCGGAGTTCCAAAAAGGCCCTCCATCTCATCTGTGTAGGTCTTGAGAGATCAGGAAAAATACGAATTTTTGAGCCCAAAAACAGATTTTCTAAGTGTCTCAAGGAAAGCCTTAATACGGCATTCCTATCAGGCTCCAGCACAAAAGTAACAAGCAGAGTCAACCTCTGAGTAATTATCTCATATGAACTTTCAAGGAAAGAAGTAAGATCCATTCCTTCCCCTGCTATCGGGGGATTTTCTTCCACCACTCCTGATGTAATAAGCCCGAGTAAGGGGAGGCAGTGAGTCCTTATCCATTCCAAGAATATCAATCATATATTTTTTAACCATGTCCAAAGGGGAAATTAAAGGCGATTTGGGAAAATTAAGAAACCTGAGGTTAAGTCTTCTAGCCTGGTTTTCCAGGTACTACAATCTTTTATGTAGGCAATTATTATCAAGCTATGTTAATGGTTCCCGCCCGGCAATGCCAAAGGGATTGGGTTCTGTCAGCATTACCACACTGGGGATTGCTAGCGCGGTTTGATAAAAGAGGCAGTAAAAGATTTTGGGTCCAATATCAAAGGATTTATGCTAACTTTCTGAGATTTATGCTTGTATATTGGCCTCTTTGAAAATTTGCTAGGGCTGAGTGCATACATTTTTACTAAAAACTTCAAAAGGAGCATAAAAAGTGGGTGGCAACAGGGGTGGATTTTCAGTACTAGGTTCATAAATTAGGCTCATAAACCTAGATGAACAAATGGAAGGTTTAAATTTATGAGCATAATGTTTAAGCTCCTAAATTAAGTTGAATTTTCAGCAGAAAAGTTATGTTTCTTAATTTGGCTGAAAATAGGACACAAATTAAGGAGGCTAAGGGGCGTCTTACTAAGCAGCAGTAGGGCCAAATCAGCACTACCGCAGGAGTAGCGCGGATGCCCCGCTGTAGTTTCGAAGTTGACGTGCGCTGTTTCCCGTGGTAGAAAAATGTTTTCTATTTTATACCGGGGATGGGGGGGGGGGGGGGGGTCCCAGTGGTAATCAGCAGTGTGGCCACATTGGCGTGCACTGCCTGGTTACTGCACAAGTAGCATGTCAGCTGTTCCTGTTAGGTCAATGGGTAGCGGTAAGGGCTCAAGTAGTTAAAAGCCGCACGCTACTTTTAATTTTAGCACGTGGCCATTTACCGCCTCATTAAAAAATGCCTTTTTTCCCAGCCGCAGTAAAAAAAATAGCCCAGTGCGTGCCAAACACATCACCCACACTACCACAGGCCACATTTTACCACAGTTTAGTAAAAGGACTCCTAGGTTAGGAACTTAAATTCAGGAGCTCAGTATTTCTGAATATTGAAAATATTGGGTCCTTTATCTTTTAATTTGAAAACTGTTATAGATACACATAGGTGTCATTTTACTAAAGGTCTTTAAAGCCCTTAACATGCAGTTAGCATATCTAACCGCAACTATAAAACACATTCAAGTTTTTTTTTTAATGGTATTTTGTGTTTTGGACCAGCCTAACCTACACATTACTAATTATTTTGAAATATTTATGGAGGGTGTGTGTCATGGGTGGAAAGGTGGGCATTATGGGGGTCTTTTACGAAACATTAGTTTGAGTTATCTGTAGCAAGGCCCACAGGAATAAAATGGGGCCATTTTACTAAGGCACATTAGGCCTAATTCAGGCCTACCATGAGGCAAGAGGGCACTACCATGGGATGAGCTGAGGCATCCCAAGGTACTTTGGGCAACAGCACACACTACATCCATGGTTAAAATATTTTTTATTTTTTGCCATGGGAGGTGCATTGGGAGGTGCATTTTGGGGTGACAGTACTAATCAGGTAGTGCGGCAAATTACAGCATGCTACCCAATTAGCGCAGGCATAATATGGCAGCCCTTACCACCTCCTAAATAGGTGGAGGTAAGGGCTCCTGGTAGTAATGGCCATGTGCTAATGGGGAAATTAGTGTGTGTGGCCATTTAAAAAAAACCTGACCATGGTGAAGAGTCCAGTATAAATGCTTAATCAGATAATCAACACAATGTATTTAAAATTCCAATCTTCCTTTATTTTCAAACATGCTCTTCTTTTGATATAACAAACAATGGTTGAGCACTTAGCTATGGCTCTGCTCCCCCCTGCCATGTCCATCTGGCCCTATGTAAACAGGAAGTGCATCAGAGAGGGCCAGATGGACGCAGCAAAGGGGAGCGGAGCTGCCTGTGTGAATCGCGGAGCTGCCAGCGACGACTCAAAAAATGAAAGCTGCAGGGACCAAGGCAGCAGCGGGGAGGAGCAGAATTTGAGGCAGGCAACGCTCCCGGACAGCTGGATGCGGAGCTGCGGGAGAAAAGACAGCGAGGGTGTTGGATTGGGGCAGGATGGATTGGAGGAAGGCAGAAGTTCTGGACTTGTGGGGGGGGGGGGGGGAGAACTGGGGCTGGAGGGAAGGGATAGTGCTGCCAGACTTGTGGGAGGAAGGGGATTGGAGGGAAGGGAGAGAGCTACTGGATGTGGGAGGAAGAGGAGGAGGTGATCTGAATGGAAGGGAGAGAGTTTCTGGAGGTGGGAGGAAAAGGAGGAGGGGATCTGGATGGGAGAGAGCTACTGGACATGGGAGGAAGAGGAGGAAGGAACAGAAGGGAAGGGAGAGAGCTGCTGGACATGAGATGAAGAGGAGGAGGGGACTGAATGGAAAAAAAACTGCTGGATATGGGAGAAAGAGGAAGCAGGGACTGGAAGAAAGGGAGAGAACTGCTGGACATGGGAAGAAGAGGAAGAAGGGACTGGAGGGAAGGGAGAGAACTGCTGGACAAGGGAGGAAGAGGAAGAAGTGACTGGAGGGAAGGGAGAGAGCTGATGGACATGGGAGGAAGAGGAGGAGGGGATCTGGATGGAAGGGAGAGAGCTGCTGGACTTGAGAGGAAGAGGGGGCTGGAGGGAAGGAAGGAGCTGCTGGACTGGGAGAAAGAAGAGGAGGAGACTGTATGGAAGGGAGAGAGCTGCTGGAGGAAGAGGAGGAGGGGATCTGGATGGAAGGGCGAGAGCTGCTGGATGTGGGAGAAGGAGGGGGCTGGAGAGAAGGGAGAGAGCTGCTGCATGTGGGAGGAAGAGGGGCAGGAGAACTGGAGGGAAGACAGAGAACTGCTGGAACAGCACAAGGAGGAAGGAAAGGGAAACAGAGATACCAGACCAAGGAGATGAAGGAAAAGGGGATCAAATTCTAAACCTACAGCGGAGGGAGGAAGGGAGGGCAGGCAGGGAATTAAGCAATCAAACCAGATGCTAGAAAGGGGAGGGAGTGATGGGGTAGGGTCAGAGAGGGTAGAGATATAGTGGCACTGGGGACAAAGAGGGGAGAAACTGGACAGAGAAATATAGGGACACAGAGAAAGGAAGATACTAAACATGGAGGAAGATAGAGGTACAGAGATGAAAGAAGATGGATAGTGGACATGGAGAGAGAGTAGAAATATCAAATGGACATGAGACCTTGATGAATGAGTTAAGAGAAGACAGAAGGATGTAGAAACCAGAGCCTGGGACCAACATGACTTGAAAAATAAAATGAGCAGACAATAAAAGGTAGAAAACATAATTTTATTTTTCAATTTTGTGACTAGAACATGTCAGATTTGAAATGTACATCCTGCTAGATATGGCTGGGGCCCAAGGCACAAATTTGGGAGGGGACACAAAAGCTTACTAACAGGCTGCACCTTTTTCAGCTTCCAGCTGGCCTGGGGTTCTCGCTGGCTAGGGGGCCAAACACAGTTGCCCTAGTTGTACCCTCCCCCCCCCCCCCCCCAACACTGTCTCTTGCATGTGCTATCATATTTTGCACAGTATAGGAGAAAAAGCATCTCTTTGTATTTCTCTGTCCCGTGCTACATGCAAGATCTGGCCTCTTGGGATTTTGATTTAATTTGTTTATGGTTTGTGGTCACTTATTCTGTATTTGGCATTTGTGTTCTGTGTGTGTGACCAAAGTATTCTGTTAGCATCAATTTTCTATGTAGTGTTCTATAGTACTTTGGCTTGTTCAGTTTGATATTTTAGGGCCCCCACTGTAATATTTAGGGCATATTTGGGAAAGCATGTGTGTATTGGAGGACCGTGGCTCAGTGGAGGATGAAGAGTGCACCCTCTTGTATTTCCCCTAGCTCTCAATGTGGTCTGCAGCCACTGAGGCCAGCACTGCTACTCCCATTGAAGTTATTAGGAGTGGGGTAGGTGTGCGGTAGGAGTAGAGGCGTGGGCAGGGCATATCAGGTGGCAGGTGTTTCTCTAGTGCCCACCCATCCAACCTGTTGGCCCACCCAAAAATTGCCTTCTGGCTACGCCACTGTGATGGACCATTGGTCTGTTCCAGTACGGTAATACCATGAGGCAGCAGCAAGGGGCAGGAGCGCGGAGCTTCTTTCTTTCCCCTAACAGGACCAGCAGTGATAAAGGCTGAATGACGGAACTTGATGTACTGGCTTCTACTGCAGAGGTGGGGGTGGGGAGTAGAGATGAAATATGTAGCTCCCCAGTCCACTCCTGGGCCACCCTCTCCACCTCACACCAAAAAAAAAAAATAGACTACTGGCAGAGCACCTGGCACACACACATGGGTTGAAAATAATTCAATGGCCTACCCATTGTACGCTTTCCCTGGTTGATAACTTGTTTTATTATGCTGTACAAAGTTAAGTGTTCATGAATCTGCTATTTAGGGAAGTCACTCATGGATCATGAAGTAAAAACAAAATATAGCAGAGTAAAAATTGATTTTTAATACAAAACTATGCCTTGTGTTGATTTGTAAAAATGCCTTTATATATAAAAGCTGCAGAGCTTAATTAGGTGGAGTGGAGGAGTGGCCTAGTGGTTAGGGTGGTGGACTTTGGTCCTGAGGAACTGAGTTCGATTCCCACTTCAGGCACAGGCAGCTCCTTGTGACTCTGGGCAAGTCACTTAACCCTCCATTGCCCCATGTAAGCTGCATTGAGCCTGCCATGAGTGGGGAAAGTGCGGGGTACAAATATAACATAAATAGATAGTTCAGTCATAATGTTCTATAACATGTCAATGGCATACTAAAAAAACCTGCATTTCATCTATAATACATTAACTCCCAACACACACTAATATCAAGGCCACAGGCCCAAGCTTCCAAGTCAATAATAAAGGGTTAAAGCAAAGTGCAGCACATAAAGTAATGGTGTTTCCCAATACCCATTAATCTTTTCTCCCCTTCTTTGACTGGGTCATCCTCAAATTCATTAACCACCCCAGCCCTCACTCAGGACATGCACAAACCTTTGATATAACAGTTGTCTTGCGGCATCTTCCCATTACATTGCTGTTCTCTGGATTAAATACCAGCAAGGTTAATTGAACCTTCCATCACTGTGAGGCAGATAAAAGAATTAGTAACTGTAACTAAATAATAAATGCATGTTGGTTATAGAATGCTTTTTCATAAAAGAACAATAAAACACCACATTAAACAATGTAATGGCTCAGGAAATTGTACATACTGTAAGGAAACAGTGAAAGAGAAGCTGTAATCCCTGCCATAACAATGTTAACAAGGGTATAATTGGTTACTGGTATTACAGGGAAAAATAGTTCTCCTTTCTATAACCTACATATTATTCAGAGCTGAGTCATAAGAAGCAAATACTGTGTACCTGCAGGACTGTATACTAATCTTACTGGCCCTTTTACTAAGCCGTGTAAGGCTCTACGTTCGCCCAATGCGTGCAAAAATGGAGTTACCGCCCGGCTACCAAGTGGCTCTTGCGATAATTTCATTTTTGGCGCGTGTCCGATACACACGGCCGAAAAATAATATTTTCGGACATGCATATCAGACGTTCCCCAAGTGGCATTTGGCGTGAGTAGGTCATTACCGCCCGGTTACCATGTGAGACTTTACCGCTAGGTCACTGGTCGGTGGTAAGGTCACAGGCCCAAAATGGACGTGCGTCATATTTGATTTTGCCGCACGTCCATTTTCGGCAAAAATTTTTAAAAGGCATTTTTCACAGGTGCGCTGAAGAATGATTCTGTGCATGCCAAAAACCCGCGCCTACACTACCACAAGCCATTTTTCAGCGCACCTTAGTAAAAGGACCCTACACAAATGTACAACAGAGTTTGCATTTTATTATGTATGTATGTATTTTTTACATTTTACACCTATAACTTAAGTAGATTTATTATTAACTAGTATAAAAGGCCCGTTTTGGTAGGCAATGAAACAGGCACTAGCAAGGTAATCCCCCCCCTGCAGCGTCCTTCCTGTCTCCCCTGCCCCCCCTGCAGCCACCCATCTGGTCTCAGGACCCTCTCCCCATCAACCCTCCTCTGCCCCTGCAGCCACGCATGTGCAGCGACTCTCCTCTCCCCCTGCCCCCCCTGCAGCCACCCATGTCCAGCAACCCTCCTCTCCCCCTGCAGTTACCCATGTCCAGCGACCCTCCTCTCCCCTGACCCCCTGCAGCCACCCATGTCCAATGACCCTCCTTTCCTTTCCCCTTGCCCCCCTGTAGCCACCCATGTCCAGCGACCCACCTCTCCCCCTGCCCCCCCTGCAGTGTCCCTTCTGTCTCCCCTGCCCTCCCCTGCAGCCACCCATCTGGTCTCAGGACCCCCTCCCCACCTCCCTCTTCCCTGCCCCCCCTGCAGCCATCCATGTCCAGCGACCCTCCTCTCCCCCTGCAGCCACCCATGTCCAGCGACCCTCCCCTCCCCCTCAGTGCATCACCCAAACCCCTACCCCCCCCAGCGCATCACCCAAGCCCCTACCCCCCCTCAGGCACATCAACCCCCTCGCCACCCGCAGCCGCCAATACTAACGCTGTCTGGCCGCTGCTGCGTCTCCTGTTGAGCAGCAGCGGCCGATACAAAAAGAAAAAAGCCAAAAAAAAAGATTTTAAACCTGAAACACGGCTCCGTAGACAGCCATCTGGCATTGGCTGCCATCTCTGCAGCCGCTCCTCCTCTCCCCTCTGATGTCGCTGCGCTCCTCCGGGGTCTTCCTGCAGGGGCAGTGACATGGAGGGGAGAGGAGGAGCGGCTGCAGTGATGACAGCCAATGCCAGATGGCTGTCTATGGAGCCGCATTTCAGGTTAAAAATCTTTTTTTTGGCTTTTTTCTTTTTGTACCGGCCGCTGCTGCTCCACAGGAAAAGCAGCAGCAGCCAGACAGCGTTAGTATTGGCGGCTGCGGGTGGCGAGGAAGTTGATGTGCCCGAGAGGGGGGGGGGGGGGGGGGTAGGTGCTTGGGTGATGCGCTGGGGGGAGGGGCTTGGGTGATGTGTCAAGGGGGGTGTAGGGGCTTGGGTGCTGCGCCGGGGCGAAGGTTCTTGGGTGTTACACCGAGGGGGGGCACTGAGAGCTGATGGGTAGGCAGGGGGAGAAGTACTCCTCCCCCTGCCTGGCTCGCAGTTTTGCAGGGTAGGGGCTTGGGTCTTGCACCGAGGGGGGGGCACTGACAGCTGTTTCCCAGACAGGGGGAGGAGTAGGGCAACACGCTCCACGTGTTTCCCTACTCCTCCCCTTGCCTTGGAATTAGCTGTCAGTAACATCACTGATGTCAGTGCATTCTAAACTGCCTAGCAGACCACCTCCAATGGAGCCACGGTACCAGGCACATTAGAACGTTGGAGGTGAGAATTATTATATAGGATATATTAAGTAGATTTATTATGTATTATGTATGTATTTTTTTTATATTTATAGTCCACCTATAACTTAAGTAGATTACAATAAAATACACATGCAGAATTATTAGTAACTAAAGTCTTGTTGCTTAAAATGGGACATGTGCTATAATAGAACGAGTTAGTGGTAAAATAACACATCTTAATGAGATCCCACATTGGAATCCACACCCCTAAGATGGGTTGTCTCTCAGACACAAACAATGTAGTATGCCAGAGCCTTCACTAAGAAGAGCCATTTTTGGTCAGTTAGAGATGAAGTAATCAGGCTTGTGCCAATGCTTGAAACAAAAAAACCCAGGCACAAGTAAGGCTCCCCGAAGTAAATATTATTTCACACAGTAAGCAAATAATAAATCAGCTAAAATATTCCTTGTGATGCAAGAATGACTGATAGCTAAAAGAGGTCTGAACTGGAATTAGATTACAACCCTCACTGAGCTGTCAGTGTTATAATATACAATACCAAGTGTTCTGAGGTTATAGAAAAACAAACGTAGTTTGAAGGTACTTTCAATTTACTTTGTGTTTAATTAAATATAATTTAATATTCTGATAATCACTAATGAACTAATTTGAATCATAGTTACCTGATGTTGGGGTCCACATTGGGGAGTTAGCCTCAAGGAAAAGATCTAGGTGTCATTGCAGACAATAAATTGAAATCTTCTGCACAGTGTGTGATGGCAGCCAAAAAAGCAAACAGGATGCTAGGAATTATTAGGAAAGGGATGGTGAATAAGACCAAAAATACTATAAGGCCTCTGTATCGCTCCATGGTGTGACTGCATCTTGAGTACTGCATTCAGTTCTGGTCGCTGTACCTCAAGAAAGATATAGTGGAATTAAAAAAGGTTAAAAGAAGAGTGACCAAAATGATAAAGGGGATAGAACTCCTCTTGTATGGAAAAGAGACGGATGAGGGGAGATATAATTGAGGACTACAAAATCCTGAGTGGTGTAGAATGAGTAGAAGTAAATCAATTTTTTCACTCATTCCAAAAGTACAAAGACTAGGGGATGCTCAAGAAAATTACATGGAGATACTTTTATAACAAATAGGAGGAAATATTTTTTCACTCAACACTTAAGCTCTTGAACTCTTTGCAGGGGGATGTGGTAAGAGCGGTTAGTGTATCTGGGTTCAAAAAAGGTTTGGACAGGTTCTTAGAGGAAAAGTCCATAGTCTGCTATTGACATGGACATGGGGAAGCAACTGCTTGCCCTGGGATTTGTAGCATGGAATGTTGCCATGATTTGGGATTCTGCCAGATACTTGTGACTTGGCTTGGCCACTGCTGGAAACAGGATACTGGGCTAGATGGACCGCTGGTCTGACCAGTGGCGTTCCTAGGGGGGGCGGACACCCGGGGCGGCGCAGAGCCCCCCCCCCCCCCGATGCAGCGCGGACCCCCCCCCCCCCGCGAAAGAGCCCCCCCGGGTGCATGCCGCTGGGAGAGGGGGGTGCAGCAGCGCGCGCCTGCTGCGAGTTTACTAACTTTGCTCGTTTGCTGCAGCTCCCTCTGCCCCGGAACAGGAAGTAACCTGTTCCGGGGCAGAGGGAGCTGCAGCGAACGAGAGAAGTTAGCGAACTCTCGCAGCAGGCGCGCGCCGCAGCACCCCCCAGTGGCATGCACCCGGGGCGGACCGCCCGCACCGCCCCCCCCCCCTTGGTACGCCACTGGGTCTGACCCAGTATAGCTACTTGTATGTTCTTATGTTAACATGCTATATGCTAACTTTGTTCCTTTCTGCAAGATTTCAGAAAACTGCATGAAATTGCTCAGAAGAACCTCCAAATTAATGTCAGTGAAACATTCCCCAGAGTACTGTGACAATCTTTCAGTGCACTTCATTTCCCAGAAATGTAGTGTAAACAGACAAACATACCTAACGTTTGGGATAAGAGGAAGCATGAGGGAAGCAGAAAGAGCATTTTGCTATAGATCCCCCATTCATATAATTTGCCACAGAAACCAGGAAGGGACTGTAGCTGTTGGAGAACCATTGCAAAAATGTTACAGCTGGAAGAACAGACATCACAGTGGCTGTAGGGGAGGCAGAGGCAGGGCCAGGGAGCGTCAAAACAAGCTAGATGGCAGACTATAAAATGTAAGGCAAGAATGGAGGCAGGCTGGCATCACATTTGTGAGTCCTGGTTGGAATCAGTGAGGCTGCCATTTGGGTTCAACAAAAAAAGATACAGACAAGGGACATTCCCTACTTTGGCATGGATTAAGGACTCCTTATGGTGTTGCTGCTAGGCAATGGAATATGGTGGGAGGGGAAGCTGGTCTGTTTTCTAGCAAACTGCCTGTTTTTAGTCAGTTGGAGAGTGAGTGGTAAAGGAGACGAGGCGGGGGAGCGTGACTGCTCTGTGGGTGTGTGAGGATCACTTTTAAACATGAACATTTTTTTTAGCAGCGGGGGAGGGGGTGGATTTGAAAATAGTGTGCATGTGTTCTAAAGGAAAAGCTGTGCTATTCCAGGTTTTCAAACTTTTAACTTTGCGAAGTTTAAAGTTTCTGAAAACCAAACTCCAGTAAAATATGAATATGAGTTCCTTTACTTTCTTCACTAAGTCAGGGCTTTTCTCAGAGATAGTGTTTTTAATCATAGAAAGGGGAACAACATTTTCTTGATGAGGTCACACTTTGGCTATTAATTCTGACAGATCCTCGCTGAAGTTCTTGTGTAATATTATTTCCTTAACTCTTCCAGATGTTCAGGAAAACTGTAAGTAATAGATATACCTTGTGTCTGTCCAATTTTAAATAAAAGGGTTAAATAATTCATTTTTCACACTCAGGTTGATATTCAAAATGTTAGGCAAGGATTATGCAGCTGAAAATGGCATTTAAGCAGCTATATCAGCCATAACCACTTAAAACACATACACAGAATTATTAGTAACTAAAGTCTCGTGGTATTCAGCCATCGCCAGATAACCAGTTATTTGTGATAACTGCAAAAATATGGCTGCCAAACCGTGGGGGCATTTTGGGGGTGTGGCCAAAAATTTAGTGGATATCATCGATATTCAATGTCAGAGGTCCGGCTACATGATGATGCATAACCGGTTAACTTTAGGCCAGTGTTTTTCACAGTTATTATATTAGCCTTTAAATATTGGTGGCATTATAGCACTCAGCTGCCGCTATTGCAGGTGTTCTGAAAAGGATGATGTTGCTGACATATCTCAGTCTGCTGGTGAGGAGGAGGCTGCCGAGGAGAAGGCAGCAGAGACAGCAGCAAGCCCAGCCACAACCTCTGGCCCAGCACAGGAGACAAAGGTATAGGGCCCACAAGGTCTACCAGACACGGATGAATTCTCTGGAACTCACAGAGGAAGAGGTGTTCCAGAGAACTCGCTTTAATAAGGCCACCATTGTCAACCAGTGTGAGCTGCTGAAAGATGATCACCAGGGCACAACCCTGAGGATCCATGCCTTGCCTGTGCCTAGTCATCACTGTTCTGGCCTTTCTTACCGCAGGCAGTTTCAAACATATTGTTGGGGTAACCACAGGCATCACACAATCTGCCAACAACCAGAAGTCTGCCAGATTATATCACTTTTCCATGTAGCCAAGAGCAGAGAGAGCAAACCATGAGGGACGTCTATGGCATTATAGAGTTTCCCTCAGTGTTGGGGGCCATAGACTGCACACATGTCACCCTAAGACCACTTTGGCAGGGTGGGAGAGCTTATAGGAACTGCAAACTCTACCACTCAATGAACATGCAGGTAGCGTGCAGTGCAAAGCTCCTCATCATTGATGTGTGTGTCAGATTCCCTGGGTCCTGTCATGATGCCTATCTGTGGTTACCATCAAGACTGTAAGGCTGGACTACTAGGGGATGCTTAGCTGCTTAGTAAGGGCTACAACTTCATACTTAGGGGCTCCTATACTATCTAGCAAACATTACCAGCCTCTCACCAAATGCATCTTGCAGATTCACATGGCAGCATTCTCACTATGTACCATACTGCCCTGTTTTGTATATGCACATACCATTGTGAACTCTGCTTGCATTAGGGCAACATAACCATCTGCACCACTGCTCACACATTGCCTGCACAACATGCTCCATCTTTTCCATACTTTCCAGGCCTCAACAGTGCAAACTGCACACGTGTGTTACCATGCAAATTGCCCTGTACAATTGTGAATGTGCAAAATCAAGATTTTCCTTTCTTTTCATACTTTAGGTGACAGGGGTTATCCCCGTAAGACCTGGCTCATGACACCCATCAGGCAACCAAGCATGTCTCAGGAACAGCAATACAACAGGGCCCATATGAGTACTAGGTCTGTCATAGAGTGCACCTTTGGACTCCTGAAGAGCCACTTCAGGTACCTTGACAGGACTGGAGGTGTGCTCCTATACAGCCCTCAGAAGTAGTGGTGTAGCTAGGACTCAATGGGTCCTGAGCAGAAAAATTAAGACAGGCCCCCTATAACACCATTGTTCTCAAGGTAGAGTGGACCAGGGGAGAGGGAGGGAGGATGCACATTTCCCAAAGCTGACATATTACAATCAATAAATTTAGAAAAATTTCTTCTTCCTTTGTTGTCTGAGCATTGCTTTGGTCCCGGTGTCTCTCTTCTGCTTTTATTCAGGGTCTCCTTTCCTTTGGACATTTCTTCTCTTTACATCCACATTTATCTTTTCTGTGGTCCCTATTTATCCTGTCCAGCACCTCACTTCTGGGTCCCTGTCCTCTCATGTTGTTTCTCTTCTGTGTCCCTATCCCTCCCCTTGTGTCCAGTATTGCCCCTCTGTGTCCTTGTTCCCTCTAGGGTCAGCACCTCTTCTGTGTCGTTGTCCCTCCCCAAGTTCAGCTTCTCTTCATCTTGCACCCCCATCCTATGTGGTCTGACATCTCTCTTCCCTCCCTTTGTTGGTCTAGCATCTGTCCCCCTCTCTCCCCTGGACCAGTCTCTCTCTAAGCTCTCTCCTCTCCCATTTTCCCATCTTTGTCTAGAATCAACCCCTTCTCTTCCCCTTTCCTTGTGCCTATGCTGTCTCTGGGGCCAGCACCTCTTCTGTGTCCCCATGTCCAGTTTCCCTTCATCCTGCACCCCCCCAATCATTTGTGGTCTGCCATCTCCCTCCCTCTTCCTTTGTTGGTCCAGCTTCTGTCCCCCTCTGTCCCCTGTTCCAGTCTCTATGTATGCTCTCCCCCCCATCCACACAGTCCAGCATATTCCCACGCCCCTTTGCTCCAGATCTCTCATTCTCTCTCCCCTCCATTCTCCCAGCCCTGGTCCATCATCTATCCCATCTCTTCCCATTCCTCTTTGCTCCAGATCTCTCATTGCCCATTGGACAGTTCTGCATCTTTCTATCCCCGTCCCCTCCACTCTGATGCAACTTCCTGTAGATGGGACATACACAAAAAAGGCCCTGCCAGCAAGAGAGGCAGGTTTCAGTGCTCTCTCTCTGCCATGTGTGGAGGGCCAGCAGTAGTGGTGGTGGGAGCTGGAGCAATGCCAGACCCGGGACAGAGGGGGAGAGCTGGTGCAATGTTGGACCCAGGCATGGGGGGAGGGGCAAGGAGGTGCAACCTCAGGTGGCCCCTATCACTGGGTGGCCCTGGGCACTTTGCTGAGCTCCCTCAGTGGTAGCTATGACCCTGCAGTGGCGTACCAAGGGGGGGGGGCGGTCCGCCCTGGGTGCACGCCGCTGGGGGGGGGGTGTCGCGCGCCTGTCCGCTACGTTCGTTCTGTGCTCCCTCTGCCCCAGAACAGGCTACTTCCGGGGTAGAGGGAGCATGGAAAAGAACGAAGCGGACAGGTGCGCGGCACCCCCCCCCCCCCAGCGGCGTGCACCTGGGGAGCGTTCTTTCGCCGGGGGGGGTCACGCTGCACTCGGGGGGCGGGGCGCATCGGTGATCCACCCTGGGTGTCAGCCCCCCCCCCCCCTAGGAACGCCACTGCGACCATGCTAAGAAGATGTGCAATATTTTCACAGCATGCTGTATGTTTCACAATATCATCAAACAAAGAGGGCTTGCTCTTTCTGAGGAGGAAATCATTGATCACTAACAGGGGGTTAGGATCCACAAATGATGCTCCTCCCTACCCCAGGCAAGTAGTTAGAGCTGCTGCCAATGCTACAAGGAACCTACTTATTTGACAGGCTTTCTAAGTGCAAAAAGTGAAATATAATAATAAATGTGAAATTCAGATACAAACCAGTGCAAACCTAAACTAGTGAATTAGCGAGAATGCTTTGAACCCTTACCCTCCCCCCCCTCACTCCATGTGCCCACTTCTCTACCCGTGCACGTCTTCATAATTGTCCTAGCTCAGAAGGAGTGCTGCACTCTCCCCCTCCCCTTGTGCATCCTCCCCCTCCCTGATGAATGTCCAGACAGGGACACAATACCCTAAAAGACCGTCAGCAGGGAGGCAACAATGCAGCCCAGGTATTGGGCCTCCTTTCACTGCAGCACCAGGTGTTCATACTGGAGGTGATATTGTCCTCGTAGCTGTTCGCACTGCAGCTCTACAAGTTCACACTGCAGGGTGACACTTTTGCCTCTGCACCTCCAGCTGTGTGTGCTGCAGCTGCAGGTCCATGTGCTCTCAGATGACATCCAAATGGCAGATGAAATGTAATGTGGACAAATGTAAAATGATGCACATTGGGAAGAATAATCAAAATCATAGTTACCTGATGCTAGGGTCCACCTTGGGAGTCAGTACCCAAGGAAAAGATCTAGGTGTCATTGTAGCCAATACGCTGAAATCTTGTGTTCAGTGAGCAGCGGCAGCCAAAAAAGCAAACAGGATGCTAGGAAGTTTTAGGAAAGGGATGGTAAATAAAACCAAGAATATTATAATGCCTCTGTATCGCTCAGTGGTGCGATCTGACCTTGTGTATTATGATCAATTCTGGTTGCCATATCTCAAAAAAGATATATTGGAATTAGAAAAGGTTCAAAGAAGAGCGACCAAAATAATAAAAGGGATGGAACTCCTCTCATATAAGGAAAAGATAAAGAGGTTAGCACTCTTCAGTTTGGGAAAGAGACAGCTGAGGGGAAATAAGATTGAGGTTTACAAAATCCTCAGTGGTGTAGAACAGATAAAAGCGAATCGATTTTTTACTCTTTCAAAAAGTACAAAGACTAAGGGAAACTCAATGAAGTTTCATGGAAATACTTTAAAAACAAATAGGAGGAAATATTTTTTCACTCAA
Organism: Microcaecilia unicolor; assembly: GCF_901765095.1. Lineage (NCBI taxonomy): Eukaryota > Metazoa > Chordata > Amphibia > Gymnophiona > Siphonopidae > Microcaecilia > Microcaecilia unicolor. The sequence goes on from NC_044032.1 coordinate 599,906,407, forward strand.
AGAGTAGTTAAGCTCTGGAGCTCATTTCCAGAGGATGTGGTAACAGCGGTTAGCATATCAGGGTTTTAAAAAGTGTGGACAAGTTCCAGGAGGAAAAGTCCATAGTCTGCTATTGAGATAGACATGGGAAAGTCATTGCTTGCCCTGGGATTGGTAGCATGAAATATTGCTACTATTTGGGTTTCTGCCAGGTACTTATGACCTGGCTTGACCACTGATGGAAGCAGGATATTGGGCTAGATGGATCATTGGTCTGACCCAGTATGGCTAGTCATATATTCTTATTTGCATTTGTGAGGTTTGGGGGGGGGGGCACCTCTTTCTGCACTAGCCATAGAAGGTGCTCCTCATCTGCATGCTGCCCTTCCACAGAATCCTTACCTGGATGCTATGGTGAGGAAGGGTGCAGGGATGCTGGACTATCCGGCTGACCCGCAGCTGGCAATGTCTTCCGCTACTGCCCGGGAAATGATGTCTCCTTTTGCTGGTCTTCAAGGGATGGAGGTTCCTCCGTCTCCTCTTCCAGCAACGGACGTTCCTCAGCCTTACCATTCACTGATGGTGCTTTCACTGCCCCTCCTGTGTCTTGTTGCCTGGAAGTGCCTGCTCCTGCAGATAAAGGGTAATAAATATACTCATGAGTTATACTGTGCCCTCAGTAATCATGCATTCCACCTCATCTCTCTTACAGATATGCTTCCTGGACTATCTGATGTATCACACCTGGCTATGGATAAGCAGCAAGTCATTACACTGCCTCCTAATATCACCTTTCCTGGTAGGAGATATATATGCCAATGATGATAAGGGTACATATGCCAATAATAATAGGGATCTATGTGCACCAGTGTTGTTCAAAATACTAGGTCAAAGTACTTAAATAAAAGGTACAGTGAAAAACACATTAAAAAAATATAATTAAGTAAAAGTAAAAAAGTAATTGCCTATAATACTTTTTGAGTAAAAAGTAAAAGTACTGCAACTAAATCTATTGTTAATGTTTTTATCTCTACAACTTTATTGTTCTACATTTCAATCCACTTTTCTTTTAAGAAAACTAAATTGTTGAAAATGGCTGTCACTTGTGTGAATGTGAGTCATTAATCCAGCACAGTTAAAAAGGTTCAACTGCACTAGCAGAAAGTGGACTGTTCAGTCTAATAAAATGTTCCTTCAAATGAGGTTAGGTTACAATATTACTGATGTCTTCTGACTGGCTCTGCAATCAAGGGAATATCTGAAACACTTGACCTCTATATAGCAAAGAGTATTTTATCACCATTATTGTCATTATCATCAACATTAGAAGTGGTGCTGTCTAATTCATCACTTGCATCTTCATCTTTATCTTTGTTATCATGTCTAGTTACAGAGAAGGCTTTCACAAAGTTGGAATCATTGTGTTGTTCTATCAAATATTTATCCGAAGGCAAACTCTGAATATCTTCAAAAACTGATGCAAGAACGTCATATGTGTGGGAACCTTTCGGTCTTAAGGCCAGACAAGCAAACTTCCTCTCTAAAGACTCTTATCAATCCAGTGGACAGTGACCCCAATGTAAAATTTCCCATGGGATGACGAGCAGTCTGTTGTGGTAGAGACATATATCTGTTCATCAAGAGTTGCTACTAGTTTAAGCTTCATCTCTGGTTTAAAAGGACACAACTCATCACTCTTCTGTTTGCCTGGAGACCAGTAACCAGTTCAAGAAACACAGGGAACTCCACTGTTCTTATATGATTTATATACCTTGACTCCCTTCCTACTTGGCGTCTTTAACCATTCCTTATACTCTGGCATGTACTCTCCGATCACTCACTGACAATAGACTGGTTTTGTCATCCTCTGCCATTGCCAGATGGGAATCTATGCGCACTTCAGCCTTTTACTTTCTCTCTCCGGCTACATGGAATTCATTCCCACAATCTATATGATTGATTTTATACACTATTCTGTACTATGCTGAAAATACACTTCTTTCAATTAGTATTTGGCTCCCTATGATGCAACTTTCAGCAAAATGTGGACATCCTGGTTGTTGATCTATGTAGGAATGATGACTATGTTTTGTAGACATTCTATTGTAATTTTTATTTTTATTGTGGCAGTGGTGGGATCTTCAAGACCACATGAAACTTGGACAGCCCAGAAACCTATGCAGGGCTCAGACTCACCTGTACCATTGGTAAGCGTACCTTGGGGATACAGGTTGAGGATAGGAAGCAGGGGTTCTCAGAAGGGCTGGCTAAGATCTAGACCAAAAAAGGTGGGGGGGGGGGGGCACACCCGAGGCTTAAGGCGTGGCACTTGGCTTTTCTCTGTCACTTTACAGGAAAATGGCATTGGAGGCCTTTATGAACTGGGTCATGGAGCAGATGTAGGCCCAACAGAAAGCAATGGACCTACAGTTTCAAGAACTTTGGAGCAGCAGGCACAGCAATAGCAGCCGTTTATAAAGTTGTTGTAGACGCAAACCCGAGAACTTCAAAACCTTGTAGCTAGACTGCACCAAAGGGAGGTACAATGATGCTCTGAGATGGGACATTTTGTTGCTGGGACTGGGAAACTTAGAGCAGAGAGGTAGAAGGGGTTGACCTTCACTAATTTGGGGGCCTGAGGATAATCCAGATGTTTGTTTTAACTACTTTTGAGCAGGTAGCTATTGTAGCAGGCTGGCCTCTCGAACAATGGGCTAGCTCCTTACTTATCTGGGGAGGCTCAGGCAGCTTATAGGGCTATGGAAAGTAACAATGCCCTGAACTATGCTTCTATAAAGTCAGCTGTCCCAGAAAGGTTAGGTCTCACTAGGAAAAACTACCAGAGGAAATTTTGAGGACAGAATTTTTTGAAAGGATTAGAACAAAGACAGTGGCCCATGGACTTGGCCTCCAGGAGATTGCAACCAGAGAAATGGTCTGGACAGGAGGTGGTTCAGCTAATGGTTCTGGAACAGTTTTTAAACATTCTCCACCACCTGTAAAGATCGGGTGATGAGGCAGGGTCCAAGATCTATTGAGGCTACATTACTGGACGAGCGATACATGAAAGCAAAATAGGGTTGTTGCCCCAACAAATATAGAAGCCCTTGGGAAAGATATGATAGGTTCCAGCATTTCTCAAGAGAACAGTCAGAGGGACCAACTCTTAAACATACTGGGAGTCGGACCGGGAGGTGGAGGAGAAGGATGAAGGGGAAAAGTCTACTGCTCACTTTACTAAAATTAATGATTTGTTGTACTGAGTAGAGAGGAAAGGTAAGCAAGGAGATCACAAAAAGCTGATGATTCCTAAGGTGTTTAGGACAGTGGCATAGCCAAGGGGGCCTGCCACCCCCCAATTTGGGTTTGGGCCCCCAAAATGCACTGTTTTGGCTGGAGGGGGTTGCCAATCCCTGCCAGCAGATGCTTTTCTGTGGCAATATTTGCCACTGTGCTACCTGTTCTGCTTTCCTCACCCCCACGCGCATCCTCAGTTTTAATGAAATTGAGCTTTGCATATGATCAATTTTACTAAAACTGAGCATGTGCTCCACAGTGGGAAAGCACGGCAGGCAGCGTGGCACCAAGGATCACTACAGGAAGGCTTCTGCAGGTGGAGCTGGGAGACCCTTGCCAGCCCAGGTATTTGGGGTTGAAGTGGGGGGGTGGAGAGTAGTGGGGAGGTGGGGTAAAATGGTCCCCCACACTTTAGACTCAGGCTTCACCAAAATCAAGGTCTGGCTACGCCTCTGGTTTAGGAGGACCACAACAATGCTGGCCTATGACCATCCTTTGGCAGAACATCTAGGAGAAAATAGTACCACCAGTTGCACTACTCAGCAATTCCTTTGGCCCCAAAATTTACTAGAAAGTGAGGGAGTACTATAGGTCATGTCCAGAATGCCAGACGAAAAGTCCTTTAATTCCCCTGCATGTGGTGGAAAGCACCAGGATCCGGTAGGGGTGGATAACATTGAACCCTTGGATCGTAGTACTGGGGGCCACCAGTATATACTGGTTATAGTGGATTATGCCACCAGGTATCCCTGTGCCATTCCCCTTAAGAAGACAACAGGAAAGGTAATAGCCTGAGAGTTACTAGGAATCTTCTGCCAGGTAGGATTCCGAGGGAGCTATTAGCCAACTGGAGAACTAATTTTACTTCCAACCTGCTACAAGAAGTATGGCGAATATTTGGGGTTAGACATATAAAAAACACAGCTCATCATCCCCAAACAGATGGATTAGTTGAGCAGTTTAACCAGAGTCTAATACATATGAAATGCTTAGGGAAAAATATTAAGGACTGGGACTATAATGTTTGCCAAGGGAGTAACAAGAGTCAAGTGTTACAGGTCAATTTATTAAAACCATGAGTAGATCAGGAAGCCCTAGGGGGCAGATCGCATGGAGGAGGAAGAGGAAGATTTGGGGCCTGAACTAAGGTATCTGAGGGATGAATCCCAAGTAAAGATAACCTCTCCCAGGTCATAAGAACATAAGAACAGCCATACTGGGTCAGACTAATGTTCCATCTAGCCCAGTATCCTGCTTCCAGCAGTGGTCAATCCAGGTCAGAAGTATCTGGAAGAAACCCAATTAGTAGCACCATTCCATACTACCAATCCCAGGACAAGCAGTGATTTCTCCCATGTCCATCTCAATAACACCCACCTAGGGGTGCATAAAATTGTAACCTAACCTGGGAAGTTAGTAAGAGAAAAAACTGTACTGTCTTCCAGAGGCAAAACATCAGGAGGTAGTGAAGGAGGTGATGGAGATAATACGCTTAGGGGTCATTGAGGAATCTATAAGTGAATGGTCTAACTTGATAGTGCTAGTATCGGGCTTTATGTGATTTTGTATTGCCTTTAGACAAGTCAATGTTGTTTCCAGCTTTGACACCTATCCAATGCCTAGAGCAGAAGAACTTGTAGAGCAATTGGGAGGGGGAGCGCGATATATTTCTATTTTAGATTTGACAAAAGGATATTGGCAAATATCGTTAAGACCCAGCATCCAGAGAGAAAATGGCTTTTGGCACCCCAGGGGGTCTGTATCAGTTTACAAACCTTCCGTTTAGACTATATGGGGATCCAGCAACTTTTGAAAGGGTCATGAACGAGTATTGAAGCCACACCAGGGGTACACCAATGCGTATTTGGACAATGTGGTGATATTTTCACACTCACTGGAGAGCCACCTTAGATATTTAATTGCTGTATGTGAGTCCCTGAAGCAGGCCAGATTAATGGCCAACCCAAAGAACTACTTACTACTACTACTTATTTCTATAACGCTACTAGAGAAGTGCTCTCATGGCCAACGGGAGATCCAGTACTTGGGGAACTAGGTGGGAAATGGTTGGGTGAGACCCCTCCAATTCCACAGACCAAGAAACAGTTAAAGAGAATTTCTAGGGTTGGTGGGTCATCATCATAAATTTGTTCCACGGTTTTCAGGGATAGCTGCTAATCTTGCGGATTTATTGAAAGATTCCCACCCCAATAGGATAGTCTGGGATAGACGGGCAAATGCAGCTTTCCAGAATCTTAAAGAGGACTTATGTAAAGAACCTGTGCTTAAAAACTTTGATTTCAGGTGAGAGTTCACCTTGCAAACAGAGCTTCAGGGCTAGGACTGGGAGCAGTTCTTAGTCAGGGGACTGGGGGAGATGAACACCCAGTTATGTATTTAAGTTGAAAGCTAACAGAAGCTGAGCAGAAATATTCCACCACAGAGAAGGAATGTCTGGCTGTCAAGTGGGAAGTTGAATCCTTACATTTTTACTTGTTAGGCAGACATTTCACTTTAGTAGCTGATCATAACCAGTTGAAGTGGTTAGGCCTGATGAAAAATAGTAATGCCATGTTGATGCAGTACCATCTAGCCCTTCAAGCCTATAACTTTACTGCAGAACATATAGCAGGAAAGAACCATTCAAATGCAGATTATCTGTCTCAAAAAGGTGAAGGGCTAAAAAACCCCACGTGAGCGGTATTCTATAAGGCATGTCTAAAATTTGGCATGGTTTATAGAATTAACACTTAAGCAGAGGGGTTGTGCGTAAATTTAAGTAACGCTATTTGTGCCAATAAAAATGTGGTGCAAATGCCCACACCTAAATTTACGCATGGAGCACAGTTATTCTACAATTACATGCATAACGCAAAACCACAGCCCTGATCTACCCCAAAACATCTATGACCCTCCCGTTTCCATGCCCCCTTTTTCGGGCTGCACATAAAATTTAGGCAAGGTTAACTAATTGGAGAAAAATTGAACCTTAGAAGAAAAGCAGACACTGCATAAACAGAAGGAAAGAAAGATTGGTTAAATAACCATTGATATGCTAGGTCGAGCCTCTGGACTGATCTGGTACAACTAAAGGAAAGAAAATTAGCAGGTAAGAACTAATTATGTATGATGGTTTAAGCCGGAGAGATTAAGGACAAAAGACTGAAATGAGTAAATTAAGTATGATGATTCAAACAGAAGAGAACCTATACCTATTGCTCTGTCAGTAGAAATACTGACAGGGTCTTTTACAAAGCGTCAGTAAGCCCAATGCGGGCTTACCAAATACTAAATTGGTACTACCACTGGTCTAACGTGGCCACCGGCGGTAGTTCTGCCCCGAGCTCACGCCATTTACAGGGGGAAAAGAAAACTCCTGGAAATGGCTTGCGCGGTGGTAATTGAGCATCGCCACATGCTACCCAGTTACCGCGGGATCCCTTATTGCCACCTCAATGGGTTGCGGTAAGAGCTCCCTGCCACATGGCCACATGGTAAGATTTCTCTTACCGCATGGTCATGTTTGTCTGGGTGCTTTTTACCTGCTGGGGTAAAAATGGCCCTGGAATGCGGGAAAAATAGCCCCCGCCGCTAGCATAGGGCCCTTTTTCCTGCAGCTTGATAAAAGCACTCCTGAGTAACTAAGGCTACACAGTGCCCGTAAGGGTGAATCATGCAGTATTTTGAATCTCTATCTCTGTCTGCTGGTTAACAGGTTCACTGTGGCCATTTTTCTGGACATCATATCCCAGAAAAATACCCCAGGGGTATTAAAAAGTGTACTGGACACTCAAATAGTGTCCAGGACCTGACCTTGGTCCCTCTTAATTGTGTTCACAGATGTCCAAGAGAGGCCTTTGTGATCTTGAAAAGGAGCACAAATGAACATTTGACAGTAGGAAATCTGGTCCATTAACACTGCCATCAAAAGCATCATTCTCTGGATCCCAGAGTTGCACTGGACACTGGGGATGCACTGATATCAAGCAATCGATAGTGGCCATTAGGACTGGTCACCCTCTGAGTCCTGGTCAAAGAAGAGGAAGAGTTTGATCTTGACTTTTTCTAAGCCAAGGGATTGTGATGTCAAGTGTCAGGTAGAGGCCAGATTACATCAACATCACACCTCATCGGAGCATGGCACCAAGAGCACCAAGGTCACTAATGTCCTCTAAGTGCTTCCAATTTGAGGGCCAATCATTCTCCCTAGTATTTAGGTGCAACAATCTCCAAGGATCCAGGACCTATCATACAAAATTCCTCAAGTGACTCAGAAGAATGTGGCTGCCCCTACTGTACTCCTCATGCCTTGCTCAATGGCAGCCTTTGAAGAGCAACTCATAAGGAAATTCAATGAGAAGATGGAATGCTTCTTCATTTGATGCAATGCTGTAGCTTTGGCATCAACAATGTTGATGCAGAGAGACTTCCAGCAGGTTCTCAAAACTCATGCACTGCCTTCAGAGAGGCATCAGCACCGATACTTCAAAGAGCCTTGGGGAGAGGGAGGGGGTCAATGTCAGTTGCGCCACTGTTGCTCTCCAGTGGCTCAGGAGAAGCTTCACTACGGCATTGGAGACCCTCTGTGTCTTGATGCTCTTGACCAAGGTCTAACACCAATGTCAGTAGGCCGAGTCTAAAGGTATGCATGAAAATATAATTCTAGACCCCATCTCCATCCCAACCCCATCATATTCCTACTGTCCCTCATCATCTCCACATTATTTCCCATCCCCATACCCAACCCTCATTTAAAAGATCTTATTAATTCAAATATAAAATGCATCCAATAACTTATTAAAATGTAACACAAACCAATAGGTTTTATTTTGTTAAATATTCAAGAAAACAATGTTAATAAGAATATAATAATCCATATGTTCTCACAGGCCATCATTCTGATGATATGTTGGTGGCAGGAGTTCGAAGTAGAGGTATGTACAGGGATACAATCTGGTCCCCATCCCTAGTCAATTCTTTTTCATCCCAACTCCATCCCATCATATTGCTACCATTTCCTCACCATCCCTGTGGATATCCCATTGTCCCTGTTCCCATACACACTTCTACTTGAGACAGGTGGAGACCCAGATTTCTCCATTTTAGTACTTTTGTGGGACGTATTCTGACTTCTCCTGGGATTCTAATTGTGAGCCAGAGGTATTCTTGGAAGATGAGGGTTCAACTGGCTTACCCTCTGATCCATTTCCACTATATAACAAGAAAAGGTTCCCACCTGAGGACCTCTCCTTCATTGATTTTACAAGGGAACTAGCTGAAGCTATTTCATATGGTTAGAAACAAAGGAGGAAGCCAAAGAAGAAACACTGGACATCCTCCAATTCATCTCTGTCCCCCCCCCCCCCCCAAACCAAGGGAGTTGCAACAGTACCTATTCACAAAATCCTCACGGATGCACAGATGAGAATATGGGGGACCTCCCTCTCTACATCTCTTTTCAACAAGAAGTTTGACTCTATGTACAAAGTACAGAAGGCTCCTGAAGCATGCGACAGCTTCTTCACTATTTCATAGTGTACAAATCTACTCTCTAAGGAACCAAAAATAACGTTCTGAGGGTAGAATCACAGAAGGCAAACAATACATACTTACAAAGCTCTAAGACTGTCAAAAATGATACCTTCCCTTTGAAAACTGTGCATTTATCTGGAAGGTGAAAGAAGGTACCAGGCAGTAAATGAGCACCCAGGCTTGAAATCATACACATTCTGGTGTAGCTTTCTGTTCCCCAAACCTTATAAAGGAGCAGTTTTGCTCTACCTGTATATCTAACAGTTGTAATTTGTATGCAAATTGATCTCCCACATATCCTGAAAACCTGACTGGTTGGAGTTCCCCCAGAACAGGTTTGGGAATCACTGGGTTACTGAGTACAGGTTACACTCTGATCTCAAAGAACATGTCTACAACACTGGGAAATGGGAGTGTCACAATGTGGTATTGCTTAATTTTCCAAAATAGGAGGAGAGAAATTTAAGAGAGAAAACTCACAAAATATAAACGGGGGAGCCCAGTTTCAGAATTAAGGTCTGTTGGCTTCTTCATACTGAACCCTACATTTTGTGCTAAGGAGAGCTCTCCTCCATGGTGCCATTAACTTTTCAAGCACAGCCAATTCTTACAGTGGTGTTGTAATAACCCAGTAAACACAATACAGCCATTAGTAATTTTACTAAGCAGCAGGCAGGCTTCAGATGCATCACCTAGACCTCTGAGCTGCCTGGTCCTTAGTGTGAGTGTGGAAGCAGAGAGCCAGCTCACGCCTTCTGCTAGCAACTGGAAGAGAAGGAAGGAGCACCTGTATCTAACCTGAAGTTTTGTATCTTTTGCTACCATCATTTACTACTACTGCAGGGCCTGTCAAGAGCCAAATAACTGGCTAGGAGAAAGAACCCCTATAGTTCCAGACCTGAAACATCAGCACTAATTGAATGTATCACTGACCTCCCATTTCCTAGAGGGTTACAAGAACAGGCACTGCCTTGATCAAAGCTACTGTGATCACAACTGTAAGTGTATCTGTTCCACTGTTCTTACTTATTGCTGATATCAATGACTTCTGCATGGCTAGAGTGTATACATAAACCAGTAGCAGCCCTATCATAAGGCCAACCGAAGCGGAGGTCTTTTTGGGGATCTTGCCAGGTATTTGTGATCTGGACTGGCCACTGTTAGAAACAGGATGCTGGGCTTGATGGACCTTTGGTCTTTTACCAGTATGGCAATACTTATGTACTTGGGATTCTGAATGGAATCTTGCTACTCTTTGGGGTTCTACATGGAATGTTGCTACACTTTGAAATTCTGCATGGAATCTTGTTGTTCTTTAGAATTCTAGAATCTTGCTATTCCTTGCAGTTCTACATGGAATGTTGCTACTCTTTGGGTTTCTGCCAGGTACTTGTGCCCTGGATTGGCCACTGTTAGAAACAGGATGCTGGGTTTGATGGACCTTTGGTCTTTCCCAGTATGGCAATACTTATGTACTTATGTGGCACTATTCATGGAGCAGCATCTTGCCACCGCTGCCAGCCAGCCAGCCTAATTGCTTGTATCTCTCCTTCCTCCCCGGCTGGCATTACTTCTTTCCACCTCCCACCAGGGGCGTATTTGGCCTCCGGCGGTAGGGGGGGCCAGAGCCAGAGGGAGGGGCACATTTTACCCCCCCCCCTGCTGCCACTGACCCCCCCTCCGCCATTACCGGACCCCCCCCCACCGCCACCAACGACTCTCTCCACCCCCCCTCCCGCTGCCAGCCCTCCCCCGCTGCCGTTTCTTACTTTTGCGTCTGCTTCCTCCTGCGCCTTTAAAAATATTTCTTCGACGTCAGACTCCGAACTGGATTCAGCCACTCAACTCCAGCATGTTGGCCACGGTGGAGGAAGAACTTGCAAGTTGTCACCTCGGGTTGGCTGGCGGGGGTTGGGGTCCCCTGCCAGCTGAAGAAATATTTTTAAAGGCGCAGGAGGAAGCGGACGCAAAAGTAAGAAACGGCAGCGGGGGAGGGCTGGCGGCGGGAGGGGGGCCAGGGCGAAATCTGCGAGGGCCCAGGCCCCTGTGGCCCCACGCAGATAAGCCCCTGTCTCCCACACTGGCTGCAATCTGGCTTCTCCCCCTTCCCTTCTCAACCCCCTTCCCTGAGTCTACATTCTTTTTTTGTTTTTCAGAAGATGGCAGCGGCAGCAACGATTCCCATACACTGCCCTACTGCCGTCACCGGCTTCTTCTCTGTACTGCGGTTCGCCTCTCTGACATAACTTCCTATTTCCTCAAAGGTGGACCACAATAGAGAGAAGCCTGTTCCGGTGGCAGGGCAAGGTATGGGAATCACTGCTGACAACAACTTTTGGAAAACAGAAAAGGAAGGTAGACTCGGGGAAGGGGGTTGAGGAAGGAAGGGGGAGATGACAGACTGTGGCCAGTGGGGGGGGGGGGGGGGAGGAGGAAGGAGTTGAGAGTTTGAAAGGAAAAATGATAGGACTGGGGGGGGGGGGGGAGGGACAGGGGGCTGGGGTGCCATCTCATCCCTTGCTTCAGGTAGCAGATTGCCTTGGCCTGCCCCTGTCCTAACCTTATTGGAGAATCCCATAGTTTTCAAGAGAGATAGGAGTAAAGTGACTTTGTTGTAGCTCTGCATTTAAATGGCCTCTTCTATGGTTTACTATGTAAGCCGCATTGAGCCTGCGATGAGCGGGAAAGCGCGGGGTACAAATGTAATAAATAAATAAATTTAATGAGACAGAGTCAACATGGATTCGGCCAAGAGAAGTCTTGCCTTACCAATTTGCTTCATTTCTATGAAGGTGTGAACAAACATTTGTATAAAGGTTTGCTGGTTGATGTAATGTATCTAGATTTTCTGAAAGCTTTTGACAAAGTCCCTCATGAGAGACTCCTGAGGAAATTAAAAAGCCACAGAATAGGAGACAATGTTTGGTTGCGGATTAGGAACTGGTTAATAGATTGAGGGTACGGTTAATAGATTGAGGCCATTTAAATGCAGGGCTACAACAAAGTCACACCAATTCTGGTCACAGTATCTAAAAAAAGATATTGCGAAATTAGAAAAGGTTCAAAGGGTGATCAAAATGATAAAGGGGATGGAACTCCTCCCATATAAGGAAAGACTAAAGAGGTTAAGAGGCATATTTTCAAAGCACTTAGCCTTCCAAAGTTCCATAGAAACCTATGGAACTTTGGAAGGCTAAGTGCTTTGAAAATATGCCTCTAAGGCTCTTTAGCTTGGAAAAGAGACGGCTGATGGGGGGGTGGGGGTTGATAGAAGTCTACAAAATCCTAAGTAAGTAAGACTAGGCAACGCTCATTGAAATACATCATAATACTTCTTAAATGAATAGGAGGAAACATTTTTTCACTTAACGAATAAGTTAAGCTCTGGAACTCAATACCAGAGGATGCAGTAACAGTGGTTAGAGTGGGTTTAAAAAAGATTTGGACAACTTCCTGAAGGAAAAGTCCATAATCTGTTGTTAATATAGATATGGGGAAAGTCAGTACTTATCCCTGGTAGCAGGGCCACCGAAAGACCGGGCCGGGCCTGGGGCAAGGCCGCCCCCCCCCCCCCCCGAGGTTGCCGCCGCCACTCCCCCCTCCACCCACCCCCCTCCGTCCGCCACTGGGCTGGGCCCCCTCATTGAAATCACAACACCTCTCACCTCCGTGTGAAAGCGCTGCAGGCAGCAGGGCAGCAGATCGCCTCCCTTCGGCCCTCCTTCCCTCCTTGTGTCCTGCCCTTGCGGAAGTCACGTCAGACGAGGGCAGGACACAGGGAGGGAACGAGGCCTGAAGGGAGGTGATCTGCTGCCTGCAGCGCTTTCACATGGAGGTGAGAGGCACTGTGATTTCAATGCAGGGGGGCCGGCCCGGTCACGGTGGCAGATGGTCGACGACGGAGGGCGGGTGGGACTGTGGTGCTGGGCCCGGGGAATTTTGTGCCCACTGCCCCCCCTCTCGGCGGCTATGCCTGGTAGCATGGAATCTTGCTACTCTTTGGGATTCTGCCAGGTACTTGTGACCTGGATTGGCCACTGTTGGAAGCAGGATACTGGGCTAGATGAACCATAGCTCTCCCCCTCCCCCAGTATGGCTATTCTTATAATTGACCCTGAATTGATGGAAGTGAAAAATTGTTTAAATAAAGTTATCTTGTGGTTCAGAGCACATCTAACTGTGTGGTCTGCATTTATCGGAAGACTGTGAAACATAGTTTTTCTAGCCTCCTATGGGGAATCCCCAATCCTAACTTTGGCACAAAATCCTAATATTGTGTACCTGGCCAGCTTCATACTCTGGAGCACATGCTAGGGGGCCCTTTTACTAAGCTGCATAGGTGTCAATTTTGAACTACTGCCAAGCTACTGCATGGCCTGGGTGGTAATTTCATTTTTTACGCACGTCTGCTAAGTGCACCAGAAATTTTCCAGTGCACGGCGGCGCTAACCAGGCAGTAATCGGCATTACACACATATGGACCATTACTGTCCGATTAACGCATGAGACTTTACCGCTAGGTCAATGGGTGGTGGTAAGGTCTCAGATCCAAAACGGACGCGCGCCAATTTTTATTTTGCTATACATCCATTTTCAACCCCCTAAAATGGCTTTTGCAAACGAGTTGAAAAATGGACCTGCGCGCATCCAATACACCAGCGCAGGCCATTTTTTTGGCACACCTTAGTAAAAGGACCCCTAGGTGACTGCCTAGATGAAGTCTAAAACAGAGCCAAGGCTACATACTCAGTAAATATAACATAAGGATGGAGCTAGTTTGCAATTACTACACTTATATAGATACAGTAAATATAAAGCCTTTCTTTGGCGATAGTTTTTAATCCAAAAATGTCTGCAAAAATTAAGTAACGATGCAATATAAGCAAGCCCAAACTACATCACTTCCACCATCTCACTTGAAGAAAGACAGTGTTGCTTAAGTAGAAAAAATAGTGTTCCTTTCAAAGATGGGCTTCTTTGATGGGTTTAATTTGCAACACTGGGAAACAGTCTATTTTGTGTATTGCTTTTTTTAACCATGGCAAGTGAAATCTGTCTCACTGTAAGCAACCTAGTAGTGTAAATACTCTGCAAGACATGGCTTGGAGCATATAGGGTTCTTTCATAGGGGCAGCAATGTCTCCAAATAGGTTAGTTTTGTGTATACCATGACGGTAATAAACATGATAATGTGCATATCCCAAGCTCCAAATGAATTGGTTTCTGTCCATGATCTATGTGAATTTCTTCCAAAATGGGAGTAAATGCAGCTGTTCCACAAGTGACCACACATCTTTATTACACTAGATCAATAATGAGCTGCTGTTACTCCTGGTTCTTGTATTAACCGGCAGTGGGTTTCATACCTACCATGCTCTTGCAGCAAAAGTTTAAATGACAGGAGAGAAACTAAACAAAAAAACACAGCTGCAGTGTGCAAATTTAAAGAATCAAAGGCAACAGATCCAAGAGTGAATATGATCCTCTGACTAGCAATCAAATATTAGCATTAATTCTGACACCAATTGGAAATAAATAAATTCTGTCAGCGCCACACTCCAGGAATCCACACTGTCAGACAGACATGAAACACTCCACAGTAATACAAAATAAACTCTAATACATGTAAGGAAAAATGAAACGTACCTTTACTCGATTTCCTCCCACTTAGTGAATCTTGTCTGGATTTTCAGCAGAGAAGATGAGTTCATAAACGAATGGACTAATGGCATGTAAAGATGGATAAACGAAATGTGAGAGAATCAAAAGGGATGAGAGTGACAAGCACTGCTATTTCTCCGGCTCTGATGGTGAAGATTGATGAAGAGAACTAGTGACGCCCCCTTAAAGCTGAACTCCACCTTATCCAAGCATCACATGGTGCACTGAGCTGTACATCTCTTACAGCAATCTTATAAACACATCACCTTTAAATTACCTGTCTGTGGGTATGCTGTCTAATAATTTCTGACAGAAATTCGATTACGTATAGCTGCATAGCTTGAAATGAGACTGACACCAACTTGGAAGGGAGAGAAGTCTAAAGCTGCTTCTCCTGGTGGGAGTTATTTAGTTTCTTTTTTTAAATCAGCGCCATCTTGTGGTTGAAGGCTGCTCTGATTTCTCAAAACCACATTTTAGCTTTGGTAAACAGTTGCATAGGATGCTCTGACTTAATAGGTATATGATTTATCAGCAAGGACCTTCATCAAGATTTAAAAAAAAAAAAAGAAAAGGTCTCCATTTAAAGTGTTAAAGAGGGCCATTTTTAACCGGTGTCTTTTTTTTCCTAGAAAGAAAGGTGCTGTAATCAGATGCAGGGTTGGTGGTGTTGAAGCTACAGATTTGGCAACACAGCATGCAGGATACATAAGGTCTTGCTCCAGTTTTGTTTGCCGATGCTCTTAATCTCATTCAGCAAAGAGCAGACCCCCTACTTCTTTCTCCATATCCTACAATGAACAGGGAAGGAGGGTGGGGAGGAGAGGGTGAGCCTGCAGTGGATAGAATAAAGAACAGGTTTTCTGCTCCTCTTGTTTTATGCATGGAGCAGCAGGAAAGAAAGGTGTTTAAGGGGTGAGGTTGGAGCAAACAGAGCTCAGCTGAAAGGAAGATTTACGCTGATTGCAGTCTCACAACTTAAACGGACTTCACGCCTTCTCCATGCACTACTGACATTTCTGCATGCTTTCAATCTCCACTGATAAATATATGAATAAGTGAAGCTGACTTAAGTAGTGAGGCTGCAATTTTAATTGTTTATAATTATGGTGGGAGAAATAAACAGTGGAGGATTAAGGAGACAAAACTCAACAGGGAAATTTTTTCTCATATACATGTTTTGTAAAATGGTTAATGTATGTGTAGATTGTTGTTCCACCCAAGCCATGAACATAAGAGTAGCCATACTGGGTCAGACCAATGGTCCATCTAGCCCAGTATCCTGTTTTCCAAACAGTGGCCAAGCCAGGTCACAAGTATCTGGCAGAAACCCAAATCGTGGCAACATTCCATACTACAAATCCCAGGGCTGTCTCAGCCCAAACCACTCCTCCAACATCCACCACTGACATGTCTGCATAGGAACCAACTTTTCAAAATTATTGGGGGAGCTAAGCCCAATGGAAATAACCCCTCCCTGGACACATACAAGCAACTTTCTCAATACTGGGGGTGCTCAAGCACCCACAGAGTCAGCTCCTATGCGTGTTTGTATGGTGTATATCTCCACCAGTAAACTGCAGCTTTCTGAAATCACTTTTTCCACATGTATGCAGTCTACATGTGTAAATGTCAGTATTTATGCATGAAATACTGCTAAATAAACCCTCTTTATGTCTTTAAAGCAATGTATTAATTTTAATGGGGTTAACCATTTTAATGATGTAACCAGTCAGAATTGGCTCCCGGCTGGTTAAATCATTTGATCAGGGTAACTGGTCATTTTAAGCTGGACTTAACTGGTTAGTGCCAAACTAAAAGATGGCTATTTTTGAGGCATTCTGAGGGCGAAGTCAGCATTTGGCTGGTTAGGTGTCGATATTCGGCACTTAACTGGCCAAGGTCAATGCGTATCATTATGAGATGCCACATAGCCAATTAAGTACTGAATAATCACACTATTCTTTAGCCAGCTCCTCAAACCTGGAAATTCAATGTCGAAGCCCAGCATTGAATTTCTATGAATAATGCCAGCTGTGGTGAGTAAAATGTTGTGCGACGCCAGCTGACTATAGACCCCAATGTGTTTAAGGGGTCCTTTTACTAGGTAGCACTAATAAATGGGTTTAATGTGTCCTTATGTGGGACTTTTCCACATGCTAAACCCATTGTGGAGGAGTAGCCTAGTGGTTAGTGCAGTGGACTTTGATCCTGGGGGAACTGAGTTCAATTCCCACTGCAGCTCTTTGTGACTCTGGGCAAGTCACTTAACCCTCCATTGCCCCTGGTACAAAATAAGTACCTGAATATAAGTAAACCGCTTTGAATGTATTTGCAAAAAACACAGAAAGGTGGTATATCAAGTCTCATTTCTCTTTCCCTATTTGAGATTCTAAATGGAATGTTGAGATTCTGTTGCTACTATTTGAGATTCTACATGGAATGTTGCTATTCCACTAACAACATTCCATGTAGAAGTCTGCCCTTGCAGATCAGCAACACGACTGTGCAGGCTTCTGTTTCTGTGAGTCTGAAGTCAGACTCACAGAAACAGAAGCCTGCGCAGCCGCGTTGCTGATCTGCAAGGGCAGACTTCTACATGGAATGTTGCTAGTGGAGGAGTAGCCTAGTGGTTAGTGCAGCTGACTTTGATCCTGGGGAACTGAGCTCACTTCCCACTGCAGCTCTTTGTGACTCTGGGCAAGTCACTTAACCCTCCATTGCCCCTGGTATAAAATAAGTACCTGAATATATGTAAACCGCTTTGAATGTAGTTGCAAAAAACTCAGAAAGGCAGTATATCAATTCCCAATCCCATTTCTAGTATGGCTGTAAAATAGCTACATTTCCATTTGTTGAATTTCTGGCCATGCGCTAATGTTAGCATTAGTTCGTGTCCACTGAATGAAATTAACTCTGGGTGCCCTTACTGTCTCTTATTTAGGAGGTGGGAGGGGTGCCAAGGGCTCCCTTGTTAAGACATTTAAAACATTTGATATAGTTCTACAACAGGCCAGGGTGGTTTACAATCGAATATTAAGAAACATGAAAGAACACCAGAGTATGATAGGACAAGACACATTCATTAATTCATTCAATCAATCAAGGATCCATATATCCCCACACTACAATCCTACAAGCCTCCGGTGATTTATACCCAAGTCAGCTGACGAATCCAAATGCTTGCTGAAAAAAAAGAGTTTTAAACTTCATTTTATATTGTTCCAAAGACATTTCAACCTGCAACTCAATTGGGAATTGATTCCATTAAAAAAAAATACTTTCTCCAGTAATTGTAAGGCAAGCCTGCAATGTGTCAGGGAAAGGCCAACAAGAAAACATTGGTAGCCCATAAAACTTTTATCGGAGTATAAGGACATATAAAAGGAGCCTATATGAAGGATGCTGTCATTGTGTAAAACTGAATAGCACTTCCGCATCCATTCTTTGCGCCTGACATGCCCCCTCCCCCTAATTAAAAAAACCCATTAATTTAAAGCACTAAAATAGCAAAGCTAATGCAGAACACTTACTGCTGCTTAGTCAAGGGTCCCCTAAGTTCTTTTAAATCTTCAACACCCTATATCCAGAAACATGCCATTCTCCATGAGTATATGAACTGTAAGTTTCACATGGAGAACACAAACGCTGCACGTGGGCTAGATTCATTTTATATTCCACTAGAGGACAGATTAAAAGGAAGGATTCCAGGATCAAACCACTACCCTAGTAGCAGATTCTACAGCAAATATTACAAACTTCTGTCAGATCATTTATGTTATTGTTCATTTCCATATATTACTTAATACACACAAAAATGCACCCCTATATTTTTAAAAATGTTGTGTGGCACCCCAACATCCATAAAACAGGCAGTTTGTACATAAAGGAGGACTCAGGTGGCCAAAAAAAAAAACCCCTAAGGAAGCATTGAGAGCCCCAGTAGAAGCTGGAAGGACTCAGAGGGGGCTCAAGAGAAGGAGGAGGAGGCGCTGTGAACTGCACCAAGAAGGACCAGGCTGTATCCTATATGCCGTCCGTTAAATTCCCCCCACTCTGGAGTTCACCTTGTATCTAGGAAGAAGAGAGTGCAGGAGTGGCCTAGTGGTCAGTGCAGCAGACTGTGATTCTGGGGAAACTAGGTTCAATTCCTACTGCAATTCCTTGTGACTCTGGGCAAGTCACTTAACCCTCCATTGCAGTGGCGCAGCCACAGGTGGGCCTGGGTGGGCCAGGGCCCACCAACTTTGGACTCAGGTCCATCCAAAATTGTGACACTCTTGCTGTGGCTGGTTGGGATCCCCAAACCTTGCCAGCTGAAGATTTTCTCTTCTTGGGCAGCCAGCAGCACTTTCCTTGAGCTGACGCTGAGACCAGCCCTTCTGCACACCCTCAGTTTTCACACATGTAAAAGCGCTGAGCATGCACGGCCTGTTGGCAGCAGCATCAGTTTGAGGCAAGTGCTGCCGGCTGCCGTTTGCAAGAGTGCTGGCTGCTCGAGGAGGAGGAGGAAATCTTCAGCTGGCAGGGTTTGGGTATCCCCGCCAGCTCAAGTATTTAATATTTGGGGTTTGTGGGCAAGGAGGGGTGGGGAGAGGAGCAAACCAGAGGGGGGCCGTGGGGGGGGGGGCAAATTCCATGCCCATCCACCTTAGGCTTAGGCCCACCCAAAATTGCCCATCTGGCTACGCCCCTGCTCCATTGCCTCAGGTACAAATAAGTATCTGTATATACCATGCAAACAGCCTTGAATGTAGTTGTAAAAAAAAAAAAACTACAGAGGTGCTCACAAAGGACTTCTTGCATCACAGGTGTCTCTTGTGGTTGTAAGATGCTGAGAGCAGGGCTCATGTGTTGGTCTGTGGTGACTTTTTCTGTGGTGCAAGTGATACTATCACTATGCACAGCATCACACACCAAATTACAAAATGTTAATACATTTGCTCCTATGATTTCTTCTTTTTTTTTTTTTTTAACAGGGCTGTTTTGTGCTTCCAGGTGCTTTGCAGCTATATCTTTTGTTTTCTGAAGAAAAAGGCCTCTGAAAATGACAGGAGAGGAGCTGATGTAGAGATCAGCATAGTTTTTTCCTTACAGCTGAGCTCTGTTCCAGCCTCACCTCTCACCCACCCTTCTTTCCTCCTGTTCTCTGAGTGGAACAGATTGTGGAGCAAAAATCCTCTTTTTTTTGTTGTTGTTGCTCTATCCACTGCAGGCTCACCGTCTCCTCCTCCTCCCCTCCTTTCCTATTCACAGTAGGATTTGGAGCAAGAAGCAGAAGGTTGTTCTTTGGTGCATGAGATTAAGAGCATTGACAAATAGAACTGGAGCAAGACCTTGTGTATTCTCCATGCTGTGTTGCCAAATTTGCAGTTTCAGCCACCTCCCACCACTATACCAACCCCTGCATCTGATTTACAACACCTTGCTAGGGAACAAAGCACTTATTAAAAAATGGCCCTCTTTAATACCATAAATGGCTACTTTTTTTTTCTCCTAGATGAAAGTCCTTACTGATACATTGGATCTATCGAGTCAGAGTATCCAGTACAACTTTCTACCAAGCTGAAAATAATGTTTGAGAAATCAGGGCAGCCTTTAACCACACGATGGCGCTGACCCGCAACGAAACTATAGGAACGTCTGGGAGAGGCAGCTTAGACTTGTCTCCCTCCGAAGTTGTTCTCAGTTCAAACTCTGCTTCTGCACTTAATTGCATTTCTTTCAAAAAATTACTAGGCAACACACCCCCAGATGGGTAATTTTAAAGGTGATTTATTTGTAGATGACTCTAAGAGGTCTACAGCTCAGTGCACCATGTGATGCTGGGATAAGGTGGAGTTCAGCTTTAAGGGGGCGTCTCTAGCTCTCTTCATCAATCTTCACAATCAAAACCGGAGAAATACCAGTGCTTTTCACCCTCATCCCTTTGGTGTCTCTCACATTTTCGTCTGTCCATCCTTCCATTCCATTAGTCCATTCATTTATCCGCTCTCTCTCTCTCTGCTGAAAATCCAGACGAGATTCACTAAGTAGGGGGATAAATCGAGTAAATAAAGGTACGTTTTTTCATTTTTTCTTACATGTGGAGTGTGTCATGACTTGACTGTGGATTCCTGGAGCAGAATTCATGCTAATATTTGATTTCTAGTTAGGGGATCGTATACACGCTGGGGACTGTTGCGCTCGATTCCCTATATTTGCACACTGCAGCTGTCTGTTTGTTTGTTTAGTTTCTCTCCTGCCATTTAAACTTTTGCTGCAAAAGCATGGTAGGTATAATGAAACCCACTGCTTGGTTGTTACAAGAACCAGGAGTAACAGCAGTTCATTATTGATCTGGCGTAATAAAGATGTGTGGTCGTTAGCTTGACATTATACAACAGTTGCATTTACCCTGTTGATGGGGGGAAAAATCACTTAGATCACGGACGGAAAGCAATTCGTCTGGAGCTTGAGTTATGCACATTAGGAGGTTCATTACTGTCATGGTATGCACAAAAGGAGACATTGCCCCTGTGAAAGAGATTTATATTCCAAGTCTCTTCTGACAGAGCACTTGCATCTCTGGGATGCTTATAGTGAGGCAGTTTTGACTTGTGGTGGTTGAAAGGACGGATATACAAAATAGACTTATTTCCCAGTGTTGCAAATGAAACTAAAATAAAAAAAGCCCATCTTTGAAAAATGAACACTGCTTTTTCTGCTTACACAAAACTGTCTTTCAAGAAGGAAGAGGTGGTAAGATTTGTAGTTTAGGCATCGTTGCTTAATTTTTGCAGACATCTTTGGGTTAAAAACTTTGGTCAAAGAAAGGCTTTATATTTATCTCTATATAAATGTAGCAATTACAAACCAGCTCCATCCTTGTGTTATCTTTATTGGAGAGTGTAAGGAAAGAGCTTGCCAAGAATATTGTACATTGACCTTTAACTCACTTTGAATCCTCGGTGGTTACCGGTAGTAATTATGTTTTTCTTTCTTTTTTTTTAATTTTAATACCTAATTTGGAGAAGCAGAGCTGAAAACTTTAATGTTTTGGGAAGGGCTTTAGTGCTGCCATTCCTTTTCTGGGACTGGGGTAATTAGAAGCACAATGACGGCAGCGATTACGGTTGATTACAGCCTGATAGTGCTGCCAACTGCTAGATATACAGGCAGAGCAAAACTGCTCCTTTATAAGGCTTGGGGAACAGAAAGCTACACCAGAAGGTGTATGATTCAAGCCTGGGTGCTCATTTACTGCCTGGTAGCTTCTTTCACCTTCCAGACAAATGCACAATTTTCAAAGCGAAGTTAGCGTTAAGGAAGTCTCATTGGCAGCCTAGTGATTTGTAATTATCGTTTGCTTTCCCTGATGCTCCACTCAGAATGGCAATTTTTTTTTTTGTTCCAGTGAAGGTTGTTTCTTGTACTTTCACTATGCTGTAAGTGAGGGTAGGCTTTGATAATAATTGAGAGCCCTGGCTCCATTTCATTGTCACTGGTTCACCTTACCCATGACAGCAGCGGAGCAACAAAAATGTTGAACATCAGCTCTAAATATCTGGCAAGGGACTGGCAGAAAGTGAAAATTCCAGATTAACTAGGGTTGTTGCTAATTACACTGGTGGCTGGTGCAGAGGTGTGCCAGCTTGAATGCTGTAGAAAAATGGATGTAAATAAACATACAGGCACATGCCCCCGTTTCTGTGATTTCCTGATATGCAGGCTTGTGAAGTCAGAAAATGGGGTTTTCTTTCTGTTTATATTTCCTTGGGCAAATATTGATCAGGTTTTTTTTTTAAATAAGTGTATTAGTTGTCAGTTTTCTTCTTTCCTCCCTGCCTCGTGCCTCCAAACCAATTATTCCAGCTCAGTGAGCTTCAGATTGGTGATATTTGGGGGGTTTACGTCGGCATCATGGGGGTGTGCGCTTCACAGAATATGTTCTGCATGAAGAATGGTCCAGAAACTGGCAAGTAAGATTCAATGCTAAAAATGCAGGGCCATGTACTTGGGCTGCAAAAATCCAAGGGAGCTGTACAGTGTAGGGGGTGAAGTACTTCTGTGTACAAAACAGGAGCGAGGCTGATGAACTTAAGGTAACTAAGTAGGTAGAAAAGTCAACAGCCAAAGTCAGAAGAATGCGACTGTCCAGCAGGAAAAAAAGAGGTGATAGTATCCTTGCATAAGTCTCTGGTGAGGCTCCATTTAGAAATCTGTGTGCAATTCTGGAGACTGCACCTTCGAAAAGACATATATAGAATGGAGTCAGTCCAGAGGATGGCTATAAAATTGGCCAGTGGTCTCCATCTTAAAGTATAGGGGGACCTTTATACCTCAATAGACCATTCTGGAAGAAAGGCAGGCAAGAGGGAATATGATAAGAGACATGCAAATATCTTCATGCAACAATGAACAGGAGGCAAATCTATTTCAATTGAAAGAAAAGTCAACAATGAGAGGGTATAGGCTGACGTTGAAAGTTGCAGGCTGAGGAATAATGTAAGGAAATCCTTTTTTACTGGAAGGGTGGTGGATATGTGGAACAGCCTCCCGAAGGAGGTGATGGAGACAAAGACTGTATCTGAATTTGCAAACGCATGGGACAAGCACATGAGATAGTGGATGGAATGGATAGGCAGACTGGATGGGCCATTTGCCCTTTATCTGCCATCATATTTCTATGTTTCTGTGTGTGCTCAGTTGCTGGTCCCACCTAGCAGCTGCCCACTCTTCAGTAAACACACCCCCTATTATGGCACCTAAATGTACACAACCCAATAACTCCTTACCACTTAGTGCATACCTGGTTTTGGGTGCCATAATGTCGATTTTGCATGCTTAAATGACACCTAATTGGTACAGAATTAGGGGGATAATTCAGTCACTTCTGAAAGCTTTATTTCATCAAGTGGGAGCTAGCTAGTAAGTGCCGCCTTTCTGGCTCCTTATCTTTGCATATATTTATTTAATTCTATTTATGTATTGGGATTTATTGACCATATATAATTATGATCTATAGCTTATAGGACAATGGAAAGTGCAGTCCATAACCAAGGGTTGATTTTTTTTGTAGCCATATACACATGGAAACTATAGCAATATAGTAAATATATTTAAGGCCTTTGTTTCTTGTCTGTCCTTCCCTCAGGTTGAGGAAATGCTTTCCAATAGGGTGGACCGTTAGGCTCTCAGGATGAATGCAGATCTGGGAGGATGAGATAATATTTTCACAGTACCTTTCAATATTTCTCTGCTTCAAAGTGTGACACATCTAAAGTGTTTCACACCTCATTTATTAGCAGTCAAGTATCTTACTGCTAATGTAGCCTTTCGGGATATATAACAAAACACATGACTATAACAGTGCCAATGCGACTAATTGCGTCTTTTTTTTGTTTTTGTTTTTTTATTCTGCAATGTGCTGCTTACAGGATTCTACCACTTCCAATCTGGCTTATGTGGAATGGACAGGAGAGGAGGGGAGGAAGTGTTTGAACATTATAAGCCCTAAGGGCTGGATTTAAGTGTGTTACCATGTTAGCATGCATTATTACTAACTTAGGTCCCATTTCATAGCATAGAACCTGTGAAAAATAACACACCTTAATGCATATTATCCCCATGCTCAAAACTCCGGCACTGTACTGAATAGTGCTGGAGAAATAGCACCAGAAAAGCATGTCAGAATGACTCCCTAATGCTCAATGCTAATGAGATGCAAATAAGGGCACGCTGTTAGCGCTGAGCATTAGGAAGTTGTTCGGGAGTTAAGGGGTGGGTGGTGCTTGGTGCATGCGCTCAGGGGTTGTGTATTAAGCACAGCTCTTCAGCGTATGCCCAGAACGCCAGAAGTGGAGGAGGGAAGGAGGAGGAAGAGGTGCCAGTTGCCGGTTATAGTACATTGCAGTGTTTCAGCAACCGGGGGGGGGGGGGGGGGGGGAGAAGCAGTTTGCACCAGAAGCGTAGCCAGGTTGTGACACCAAGGGGAGCGGAGAGTGGACTGTGTAGGCACACGTGCACTGTATAGGCATGATGGATTGGTAAAAAATAGGTGCCGGTGCCGTTAGAAATCCATTTGGGGAAGTAGCTATACCTCTGGTGTGCACACCAGAACAACATCAGCAGAGTCACAATCAGCAGGTAACACAGTCTGTACCCTCTAGTCTAGTGCTGGATTAAAATTTGAAGTTTGAAGGCTTCAGCTGGTGGGAGCTGGGGACCCCCCGTAGCCAAGGTATTAAATTGCAGTGGTGGCGGCAGACCAAAATGTGCCACCCTACCTTGGGCTCTGGCCCCCTCCTTCTGCAAGAGCTGGCTACGCCCCTGCTTCCTGGAGCTCATTGGTTCCCGTGCTCCCAGCCTCTGAGCATCGTGCGGTGTCAAATGCAGGTGCTAGTCCGGCGCTAATGGCCTCTAGCACCCGCATTTGCTTCTGAGCATTGGGGCCATTAGAAACTATGGCTGTATTTCCCAATGCATAAACATTCATGGTTGCAGATGGGGATAATGAAGAGGAAAGAGGCCCGTTTAGGACAATCTGAATGTCTGAGGAAAGAGGAAACTGCTTTCAGGAGGAGAAGAAGGGCATAGAGTCTTCTTTGCAGTTCAAACTACACATACTTTCCAAATGTATAAGAAGCTCACAAATCAAAATGGCATCCTGTAAAAGTGTTAATATCCAATCTCTTTCTTAAGAAGGAAAAGTGTTAGTACTGAGATGCTGGGTTCTCTTTGTGTAGACAGGGGAGGAGAGGGAGGAGTAAGTAAGAGTGGCCAACTAGGGCCTCACATTTTGGGGCCTCCTTATGCCACATCAGCCCCCATCCCCTCCCCCCCCCCCCCCACACAGAACTCAGTCATAGTAACATAGTAGATGACGGCAGGAAAAGACCTGCATGGTCCATCCAGTCTGCCCAACAAGATAAACTCATATGTGCTACTTTTTGTGTATATCCTACCTTGATTTGTACCTGTCCTCTTCAGGGCACAGACCGTATAAGTCTGCCCAGCACAATCCCCGCCTCCCAACCACCAGTCCCTCCTCCCACCACCTGCTCTGGCACCCAATCTCTGCTAAGCTCCTGAGGATCCATTCCTTCTGAACAGGATTCCTTTATGTTTATCCCACGCATGTTTGAATTCCGTTACTGTTTTCATTTCCACCACCTCCCGCGGGAGGGCATTCCAAGCATGCACCGCTCTCTCTGTGAAGAAATACTTCCTGACATTTTTCTTGAGTCTGCCCCCCTTCAATCTCATTTCATGTCCTCTCGTTCTACCGCCTTCCCCTCTCTGGAAAAGGTTTGTTTGTGGATTAATACCTTTCAAATATTTGAACGTCTGTATCATATCACCCCTGTTTCTCCTTTCCTCCAGGGCAGTGGCGTACCTAGGGTAGTTGACACCCGGGGCCGGTCATTTTTTAACACCCCCCCCCAAATCCAGTACTAGGCATGCCGAGAATACAAAACACTCAGGACCTATAGAGCAATTCTACCATACCATAAGCAGTCATTTCTATGAGTCACACAAGGAAAAGGAAAGCATCTTAAACACTACAGTGAGCTCTAGAACATCAATTCACCTATTGTAAAATGAAACCAGACAGAATAGTACAGATCGTAGATCCTGCACAGTCAATGCCAACTGAAAGCCATGTCTTTTTCACAAACACAGATACACCCTAATCCACTATAGAATAAGTAATCATAAACTTTCTATTTAGACAAAAATTAAACTGAACCCCCAATGCCAGACTCTGCATACAATGCAACACCACAGAAACAGAAACTGTCCCCTAGTACTGTGCAAAATATAAAGACAGCAGATGTAAATTTGAAAATAACTAACAAGTACCAATCACCACTTTACAAATTAACAAATAGAAATAAAACAAATATAGAAAGTAAAATAATACCATTTTATTGGACTAATACACTTAGCTTTCAGAGGCCAAAACCTCCGTCCTCGGGTCAGTACAGTATAGCGCTGTTACAGTATCCTATCCTGACCTGAGGAAGGGGGTTTTGTTCTCCGAAAGTTAGTCAAAATGTATTAAAATTAGTCCAATAAAAAGATTACCTTATTTACATGTTCTATTATAAACATATAACACATCTACAATACTTTATCCTAAAGCAAAAAAAAATAAAAAATATATTTTATTTACAGTTTGTTGTCTCTGGTTTCTGCTTTCCTCATCTTCTTTTCACCAGTCTTCCTTCCATCCAGCATCTGTCTTCACTCTCTCTCTCTCTGCCATCCAGTGTCTGCCCTCTCTGCCGTCCCTTCCATCCACTGCCTGCCCTTTCTCTCTGCCCCTTCAATCCACCATTTGCCCTCCCTCTCCCATCCATCCAGGGTCTGCCCTCCCTCTCGCTCCCCCTTCCATATAGGATCTGTCCCCTCTCTCTCTCTGCCCCTTTTTTCAGCCCCCAGTTCCAGTCCCCTTCTCCCCTCCCCTTCTCCTGTCTGAGACCCCCACCACAGTCCCCTTCTCCCCTCCCCTCCATGAGACCCCCACCCCAGTCCCCTTCTCTCCTCTGAACACCCCCACCCCAGTCCCCTTCTCCCCTCCCCCTCTGAGATCCCCACCCGTCCCCTTCTCCCCTCTGAGATCCCCACCCCAGTCCCCTCCTCCCCTCCCCTTTTCCCCTCTGAACACCCCCACCCCAGTCCCCTTCTCCTGTCTGAGACCCCCACCACAGTCCCCTTCTCCCCTCCCCTCCCTGAGACCCCCACCCAGTCCCCTTCTCTCCTCTGAACACCCCCACCCCAGTCCCCTTCTCCCCTCCCCTTCTCCTGTCTGAGACCCCACCACAGTCCCCTTCTCCCCTCCCCTGTCTGAGACCCCCACCCCAGTCCCCTTCTCTCCTCTGAACACCCCCACCCCAGTCCCCTTCTCCTCTCCCCTCTGAGATCCCCACCCCAGTCCCCTTCTCCCCTCCCCCTCCCCTGTCTGAGATCCCCACCCCAGTCCCCTTCTCCCCTCCCCTTCTCCTGTCTGAGACCCCCACACAGTCCCCTTCTCCCCTCCCCTGTCTGAGACCCCCACCCCAGTCCCCTTCTCTCCTCTGAACACCCCACCCCAGTCCCCTTCTCCTCTCCCCTCTGAGATCCCCACCCCAGTCCCCTTCTCCCCTCCCCTGTCTGAGACCCCCACCCCAGTTCCCTTCTCCCCTCTGAACACCCCCACCCAAGTCCCTTTCGCCCCTCTCCTTCCCCACCTCAGTCCCGTTAAAACCGGCGAAGCAGCGTCGCAGGCAGCGCCTCGTGCCCTGCTTGTAAAAAAAAAAAAATCAAATCTCCTTCCTTCTCCTCGTCTTGACGTCTTGACGTTGACTCGGGCCTTCCAATCAAATTGATTGGAAGGCCCGAGTCGACGTCAAGACGAGGAGGAGAAGGAACTGTAAGGCGATTTGATTTTTTTTTTACAAGCAGGGCACGAGGCGCTGCCTGCGACGCTGCTTCGCCGGTTTTTTTAATGTGCAGCGCCGCGGGAACGGCCACGGGAGGCGGCGGGAGCGGAGCACCCCCCACCCACTGGCACCCGGGGCGGACCGCCCCCACCGCCCCCCCCCTTGGTACGCCACTGCTCCAGGGTATACATGTTCAGGTCAACAAGTCTCTCCTCATACGTCTTGTAAAGCAAATCCCATACCATTCTCGTAGCTTTTCTTTGCACCGCTTCCATTTTTTTAACATCCTTCACAAGATACGGCCTCCAAAACTGAACACAAAACTCCAGGCGGGGCCTCACCAACGTCTTATATAGGGGTATTAAAACCTCTTTTCTTCTACTGGTCACACCTCTCTCTGTACAGCCTAGCAATCTTCTAGCTACGGCCACCGCTTTGTCACACTGTTTCGTCGCCTTCAGGTCCTCAGATACTATCACCCCAAGATCCCTCTCCCCGTCCGTACCTATCAGACTCTCCCCGCCTAACACGTACGTCTCCCTTGGATTTCTACTCCCTAAATGCATCACTTTGCATTTCTTCGCATTGAATTTTAATTGCCAAACGTTAGACCATTCTTCTAGCGTCCGCAGATCTTTTTTCATGTTTTCCACTCCCTCCGGGGTGTCCACTCTGTTGCATCCACAAAAAGGCAAACTTTACCTTGTAACCCTTCGGCAATGTCACTCACAAATATATTGAATAGAATCGGCCCCAGCACCAATCCCTGAGGCATTCCACTATTCACCTTTCCCTCTTCTGAGTGAACTCCATTTACCACCACCCTCTGGCATCTGCCTGTTAACCAGTTCCTAATCCAGTTCACCACTTCAGGTCCTATCTTTAGCCTGTCTAGTTTATTCAAGAGCCTCCTGTGGGGAAACCGTGTCAAAAGCTTTGATGAAATCTAAGTAGATTACGTCTAGAGCACGTCCTTGATTTAATTCTCCGGTCACCCAGTCAAAGAATTCAATGAGATTCGTTTGGCACAATTTCCCTTTGGTGAAACCATGTTGTCTCGGATCTTGAAACTTATTTGCTTCTAGGAAATTCACTATCCTTTCCTTCAGCATCGCTTCCATTACTTTTCCAATAACCGAAGTGAGGCTTACCGGCCTGTAGTTTCCGGCTTCTTCCCTATCACCACTTTTGTGAAGCGGGACCACCTCCGCCGTTCTCCAATCCCATGGAACCTATCCCATCTCCAAGGATTTATTAAACAAATCTTTAAGAGGACCCGCCAGAACCTCTCTGAGCTCCCTCAATATCCTGGGGTGGATCCCGTCCGGTCCCACTGCTTTGTTCACCTTTAGATTTTTAAGTTGTTCATACACACTCTCTTCCGTGAACGGTGCTATATCCACTCCATTCTCACATGTACTTTTGCCAGTCCATCGCGGAGTGTTTTGGCTCAATATTAAGGGGCCTTACAATGTTAAAGCAGGAGCTTTAAAAAAACCTCCTGCTTTAGCATTGTAAGGCCCCTTAATATTGAGCCAAAACAGATTACTATTGGGCCAGAACAGTTTTGTATTGTTTGCACTCACTATCTAATGCACAGAAAAATATATAATATAGTGACTTTCAGCTTTCACTTAGCTTCTTATGGTGCTTCCTTTCCACGAGTAGAGACCGTGACCTACGATGGCCAGCATTTCGTCAGCCTTCTTCAGGGTCTGGCAGCCAAAAAGTTATATAGCATGATACCTCCGCACATATCTTCCCCTTGTGTTTAGATTTAGTTCGTGCCCTATACATGTGCTAATGTTGCTATTAATGCATAGCCAGTAAAAAAAAAAAAAAGTGCATGGTAATGTAGCTACTTTAACTGATTAGCACAGGAATACCCACTCTCCATCCCCAAACACACCCCCTCACAAAGTTTATAGTGCACTTAGTACACACACACATTTGGCACTTACCCCAGAATCCTTGAGCGTGTCCCATAGTACGCCATTTTAAGCTGTGTTAGGAATACATTAATGCCTAATTCAACTTAGTAAAAGGACCCCTTAGTTCTTTCTTATTCTGGTTTGAGGGAGAGGGACATGTGCAGGAAAACAGGCTATTCTCTGTTGGGTGACCTTAGGGTGGTGGTGGTGGTGGTCGAGAACAGTGCAGCTGAGTAGAGGCATGAGTGTCGTATCTTATTGCTGATCTTTCGTTAAAATCGTCTGTAGTACCTAAAGACTGGAGGGTGGCCAATGTGGCGCCGATTTTTAAAAAAGGGTTCCAGGGGTGATCCCGGAAATTGCAGACCGGTAAGCCTGACGTCAGTGCCGGGCAAAATAGTGGAAACTATTATAAAGAATAAAATTATGGAACACATAGACAAACATGGTTTAAAGGGACAGAGTCAGCATGGATTTAGTCAAGGGAGGTCTTGTCTCACCAATTTGCTTCATTTCTTTGAAGGCGTGAATAAACATGTTGATAAAGGTGAGCCAGTTGATGTAGTTCATCTAGATTTCCTGGAAAGTGGATATTAGCGGTATAAAAGAGTTGATTTTATTTGATTTCCAGAAAGCTTTTGACAAAGTACTTCATGAGAGACTCCTGACAATATTATGGAGCCATAGGATAGGAGGCAATATCCTTCTGTGGATTAAAAATAGGTTATTGGACAGAAAACAGAGGGTAGGGTTAAATTGCTATTTTTCTCAATGGAAGAGGGTGAACAGTGGAGTACCACAGGGATCCGTACTAGGACAGGTGCTATTTAACATATTTATAAATGATCTGGAAATTGGAACAAAGAGTGAGGTGGTGGAAATGAAAATGGTAACAGAATTCAAACATGCGTGGGATAAGCCTAAAGGAATCCTGTGCCGAAGGAATGGATCCTCAGGAGCTTAGTCAAGATCAGGAGGTGGGACTGGTGGTTGGGAGGCGGGGATAGTGCAGGGCAGACTTATACGGTCTGTGCCCTGAAGAGCATAGGTACAAATCAAAGTAGGGTATACACAAAAAGCAGCAAATATGAGTTATCTTGTTGGGCAGACTGGATGGACCGTGCAGGTCTTTGTCTGCCGTCATCTACTATGTTACTATGATTAAATTTGCAGAGGACACAAAACTATTCAAGGTTGTCAAAACGCATGTGGATTGTGAAAAATTGCAGGAAGACCTTAGGAAACTGGAAGACTGGGCATTCAAGTGGCAGATGAAATTTAATGTAGACAAATGCAAAGTGGTGCACATTAGGAAAAATAATCCAAATCATAGCTATCTGATGCTAGGGTCCACTTTAGGAGTCAGCACTCAAGAAAAGGACCTAGGTGTCATTGTAGACAATACGCTGAAATCTTCTGCCCAGTGTGTGGTGGTGGCCAAAAAAAAAGCCAACATGATGCTAGGAATTATTAGGAAAGAGGTGCAAAATAAGACAAAAAATAATATAATGCCTCTGTATTGCTCCATAGTGCGACCTTACCTTGAGTATTGAGTTCAATTCTGGTCACCATATCGCGAAAAAGATTTAGCAGAATTAGAACAAATTCAAAGAAGAGCAATCAAAATGATAGAGGGGATGGAACTCCTCCTATATGAGGAAAAGCTAAAGAGGTTAGGGCTCTTCAGCTTGTAAAAGAGACAGCTGAGGGGGAATATGATTGAGGTCAACAAATTCCTGAGTGGTGTGGAACGGGTGGAGGTGGATCAACTTTTACACTCATTGAAAAAGTACAAACACCAGGGGACACTCAATGAAATTGCATGGAAATACTTTTAAAAACAGATAAGAGGAAATATTTTTTCACTCAAAGAATAGCTCTGAAATTTGTTGCCAGAGGATATAGTGATGATGGTTAACGTATCTCAGTTTAAAAAAGATTTGGACAAGTTTCTGCAGTACAAGTCCAAGGTTTGTTGTTGAGATGGACATGGGGTAGCATGGAATGGTGCTACTAATTGAGTTTCTGCCAGGTACTTGTGACCTGGATTGGCCACTGCTGGAAGCAGGATACTGGGCTGGATGGACCATTGGTCTGACCCACTATGGCTATTCTTATGTTCTTATCCTGACCTCCTTGCCCTCAGAGCTTGGATGTTGAGGGGCTAGAGGTCAATTTCTTCCTTTTCTCAGGTTCTGCTTGCTTCCAGGAGAGATTCCCTAGAACAGTTGTCTCCAACTTTTTCATATAAAGGACTGCAAAGTGGGCATAAGAAAGCTCTGGGGGCCACCAAAAGAATTTAGGCTTACACGCAGTGGCGTACCAAGGGGGGGGGCAGTGGGGGCGGTCCGCCCCGGGTGCACGCCTCTGGGGAGGGTGCCGCGCGCCTGTCGGCTCTTCGTTTTCATGCTCCCTTTGCCCCGGAACAGGTTACTTCCTGTTCCGGGGCAGAGGGAGCATGAAAACAAAGAGCTGGCAGGCGCGCGGCGTGCACCTGGGGGGGGAGGTTCTTTCGCCGGGGATCGGGAGTTCTTTCGCCGAGGGGGGGCATTGCGCTGTTCCGGGGGGGGGGGCGCTGCACCCGGAGGGCGGGGCGCATCGGCGATCTGCCCCGGGTGTCAGCCCCCCTAGGAACGCCACTGCTTACACGTGTAATTTGCATGCTAATTTTGATTGTACAAGGATATATATATATTTTTTAATCACTTTAGTTTGACTTGTTAACAATTACAAAAAACAAAACAGAACAGAAATGAGACTATTGCTATTAATCCTTCCCAAAGGAAAGACATCATTTTTATCCTTAATAGTCTTCTGGATATTAAAGAAAAAGAATGTATCGGGGGAATTTTATAAGCTCATATTTACACTGGGAGTGCTAAGTGGTAGACAACTAGAAGTTAGTATAGCAGAGCAGACTGAGATGACAGTCAGTCCTTCAGGAGACCACTGTTTTCAAAGTGAATTATATGGGCAAAACGTGTAGTCAAGTTGATAGGAGGAAATGCTCCCAAGGGCAAATTTATGTTTGCTGATGATGGCGTTTTCAAATCTTCAAGCTTAATTCTTCACACCCAAAAACAAAAAGCAATGCTTGCTCACCTGATAGATGCGGCCATTCGGGGCTGAACTGTCAGGAGGTTTCACCACCATTGCAGTTAGAAAAAGAGGCCCCACAAAAAACCCTGTAATCCATTTTTGTGGCCCTCATGTCCAGCAACCCCTGCCACCACTGTGGGTAGAGAAAAGGCCCCGTGAAGCTCTTTTGGGTAGTGTGTGCCTGTGCGGTCACATTGACATATGTGTGCTCATGCAAGCACACATGCCGGTCAACTCACCTTTCACCATGCATGCATGCGCACACACATCAATGTGACCAGAAAGGCACACAGTACCCAGTGTAGCTTCATGGGGCCTTTTCTCTTCCCACAGTAATGGCAGGGTCGCTGGATATGAGGACCACAAAAATGGACTGCTGGGGCCACGTGTTGGGGACTATTGCTGTAGATGGTCATAGGGTTTCAAATGGAGGACATTTGCCACCTGGTGTGAGGGCAAGGCCATAGATCATTTTTTCCTGCCCTACGTAAAAAATACTTGAATACCTCCTACACATTTCTGAGTATGGTCTAAAGACCAACATTGCAAGGGTACACCTCAGTGCAGTTGGAGGAGTAGCTTAATGGTTAATGCAGTAGGCTTAGAACCTGGGGAACTGGGTTTGATTCCCACTACAGCTCCCTGTGATCCTGAGCAAGTCACTGAACCCTACATTGCCCCAGGTACAAACTTAGATTGTGAGCCTACTAGGGACAGAAAAATGTCTGAATATAGTATATGTAAACTGCTTTGGTTGTACCCACAGAAAGGTGGTATATCAAATCCATAACTCTAAGCATCATGTGGAGGGTAAGGCCATCTTGGCTCAGCCTTCAGTTGTTCAATTTATGAGAGGATTGCTGTTACTCATTCCTCCTATTGAGCCTTCCACACATTGTCAGGGGACCTCAGTGTGGTTCTCATCAGTTTACAAATATCATCCTGCTTGTCCTTGGAGAAAACAAAGTTATTTACCTCTAACAGATGTTTTCTCAGGGCAGCAGGATGAATATCCACACTGCCCTGTCCACTTCCCTTAGTAGTTGTCTTTTGTCAGCTATAGTATTGGACTGGGTCGCTCCAGCGTAATGACAGTGGATGGGAAGGTGTACTCACGCACAGTGCACTGCCCTCAAAGGCTTTGAGAAATTGGTGGAGAGTGGTAGCCATGCAGGACTCTATCACTTACTATAGGTAACTTCGTTTGCCAATTTATTTGTAATTATTAAAAAAAAACTTGTACCAAACCAAGTGACTCACAATAAAACCTACAAAATAGCACCAATTAAGACTGTTGGTGTTGCTGACTCTAGCATGTCACTGTTTGCTAGTGACCCTTCACTAGGCTCTGTGCAGGCCCTTTCAGCAGCTGCCTTATTTTCTGCTCATCAAATCTGACAACTTAAGGAAAGAGTGCTGTGCCCCAATCAGTGGCGTCGCGAAGGCAGCTGTCGCCGCTGCGCACCCCCCACCCCCGGGTGCAGTGCGGCACACCTCCCCCCTCCGGAGCGCAACCCCCCCCCCCGAGAACATACCTGGAAGGTGGTGAGGGGCGGGCAGGAGAGCCAATCCACTGAGTGCAAGCCGCTAGGAGGTGTCGGCGCCTCGCTGGTTCCCTGCTTTCGGCAGAGAGAGCAAGGAACCAGCGAGGCGCCGACACCCCCCCAGCGGCGTGCACCCGGGGCGGACCGCCCCACCCCCCCTTCCTATGCCACTGGCCCCAATTAAAAAGCGGATGTAGGCTTTGACTAAGGACTTATAATGTAAGCAGGATAGATTACTGTAATGTCATTTATGCAGGCCTGTTATCTCAATATGTATGCAAGCTTTAAATGATTCTGAATTCAGCAGATAAATTACTATTAGGAGGCAAGCGCTGGGAAAGTTCACATCCCCGTTTAATTAATCTACCTTTGTTCCTTTTTAAAGAGCATCCTCAGGAGCTTAGTCGAGATCTGGAGGCGGGGCTGGTGGTTGGGAGGCGGGGATAGTGCTGGGCAGACTTATACGGTCTGTGCCAGAGCCGGTGGTGGGAGGCGGGACTGGTGGTTAGGAGGCAGGGATAGTGCTGGACAGACTTATATGGTCTGTGCCAGAGCCGGTGGTGGGAGGCAGGGATAGTGCTGGGCAGACTTATACGGTCTGTGCCAGAGCCGGTGGTGGGAGGTGGGGCTGGTGGTTGGGAGGCAGGGATAGTGCTGGTCAGACTTATATGGTCTGTGCCAGAGCCGGTGGTGGGAGGCAGGGATAGTGCTGGGCAGACTTATACGGTCTGTGCCAGAGCCGGTGGTGGGAGGCAGGGATAGTGCTGAGCAGACTTATACGGTCTGTGCCAGAGCCGGTGGTGGGAGCCGGGACTGGTGGTTGGGAGGCAGGGATAGTGCTGGGCAGACTTATACGGTCTGTGCCCTGAAGAGCACAGGTACAAATCAAAGTAGGGTATACACAAAAAATAGCACTTATGAGTTGTCTTGTTGGGCAGACTGGATGGACCGTGCAGGTCTTTTTCTGCTGTCATCTACTATGTTACTATGTTATCTGCCCAATATTTAGTGCTATTTAACCAGTCAGAACAGGTGTTAATTGCTTAAATAGCATTTAACTGGCTATCCGTCAGTATTCAGTGGGGGATAACTGACTATCCTCCCCTGAATATCCACGGTTAGTAGCTGGTGGATAACCAGTTATATCACACAATATAACAAACCACCTGCTGATTTTTAAACCGGGTTTGGCGGTCATATTTGGCCATGTCAAACCCTGGTATATCTTTGGCCAGTTTAAAGATAACTTGCTATGTCTGAATATCAACATAACCGTGACATGAATTCTGCTAGGTAGGTTAGAAACTCAATGAAGGGTACTCCGATTTTACATCTGTGGGCAGTGGCATATCCTGTACAGCTGTTCACCGGGTCTGCTTTTAGGCTCTGTGAAGACAGGATATGTGCACGCAAGCAGACTACCCTTATCTTGAATTATAATTTTTTTTCACACTGATCTGGAGCTTCAACTGCATGCAGCGAACTATTAGGGGTAAAAGCTTGTCATTATAGTCATGCTTTGCCTCCTCAGAGCCACCATAGCCAAAAATGAAGGTGTCTTCTGCTACTGAGTTAATTCCAGTGTGCCCAGCCAAATGTTCATGCCGCTTCTGCTGTTACGCTTGTGGTGCACAGAGATTCCAAATGTAATCTGTGCCATCTTTTCCTACCCTGTGGAGTCCAGAATAAGGTCTTTCTGCCCTTTCTGCCTCGCCTCACCGCCCTTTCTGCCTCGCCTCACCCTATGCTTGGAATAAACTCCCTGAGCCCATACGCCAAGCCCCCTCCCTGCCCATCTTCAAATCCTTGCTCAAAGCCCACCTCTTCAATGTCGCTTTCGGCACCTAACCATTGTACCTCTATCCAGGAAATCTAGACTGCATCAAACTTGATTGACTGCACTTTTTGTCGTTTAGATTGTAAGCTCCTTTGAGCAAGGACTGTCCTTCTTTGTTAGATTGTACAGCGCTTCGCAACCCTGGTAGCGCTTTAGAAATGTTAAATAGTAGTAGTAGTTCTCCACGTTGCAGGAATGTGTTATGTGAAACAACAAGTATAAATTAGTGAGCTTTGGGCCACGTAGTACATAGGTATATATATAAAAAAAAGACGCGCAGCATTTAGGACCTGCTAATGTCCGTTAGCTTGCACTAAGCTTTAGTTAAAAGGGCTCCTTAGCCTGTCTTTCCAAAATAATGTGCAAGGCATCTTACAGCGTTTCTAGAATTGTGTATGACATTTTTGGATTTAGCTCACATATTTCAGAAGTAGTTCAAGGTGAGTTACATTCAGACACAATAGGTATTTCCCAGTCCTCAGAGGGCTTACAATTTAAGTTGATAAGGCAAGTGACTCATCCAGTAGCACAAAGAGTGTCAGTGGGATATGAATTCTTGCTTTTCTGGCTCTCCGCATGCTCCTGCCCCTTGATTCCTAACTCTTGATGGCTGGTGGAAATAGGTATAGTCTAGTAAAAAGTCACCTTTAGCAAGGGTTTTATTTGTAGACGAAAAAAGGAACTGTAAAGCTTGGGGAGGGGACAGGTGGGCCCGGGGCTGAAAGTGCTGTTCCCCCAGGAATTAAGTCCTGTCTTTTCCTTTTTTCAAATATATAAGTGAATTAAAATGCTGACCACATTAACCTGTTTCCATTCTGGGGATTTGTCCATAGATGAGGTTTATCAACTTACTATCATAGATCAGAATAATAAAATCCCTGAAATTGAGGGGAACTAACAAACTTTGGCAAACTACTGAAAACCCATCTCTTTAACAAGGCATACCACAAAGACCAACCAATGTGAATATACACAACTCCTTCACATATACTCAGAACTGTCTTATAATATTTTGCTTGTTGTACTATTATCTTGTTTTATTCTTATCATATTGCCCAAGATCCTTCTATAACACAAACTGTTTATTTCTAATGTATGTCCACCTTTCATGATGTATTGTAAGCCACATTGAGCCTGCAAAGAGGTGGGAAAATGTGGGATACATATGCAATAAATAAATAAAATAAATAAAAATAAAAATGTCAATGCATATTTTGCCATTTCTGTCCACTGGAAAATCCGTGGATTATAGTCAGTTTATAATTGGAATCCTAGACCAGTACTTCTGTGCAATTCTAATTTTTATGTAAAAAAAAGAAAAAATTATATATATTTATTTTACTGTTAATATTTATGAATATATGATGTTATTATTTTATGAACTTTATGTATAATAAGTAGAGCTGTACTGATTAGCATATTTTACTATTCGTTCGAATATGCATAATGAAAAACATTATTCTACCAAATACAAATACCGAATAATGGGCATTGAGCTTTAACATTAGAAATAATAAAAGAAGCAACATTAATTCAGAGATCAAATGTTTTATTTCAGTAGGAGTTAGCACAGTAGAGGCCCGGAATATTTGTATTCAAATTTAAATCACTATTCAACCGGATAAGAATCACGAATCATAGTAACATAGTAACATAGTAGATGACGGCAGAAAAAAAGACCTGCACGGTCCATCCAGTCTGCCCAACAAGACAAACTCATATGTGCTACTTTT
This sequence comes from Microcaecilia unicolor, assembly GCF_901765095.1. NCBI lineage: Eukaryota > Metazoa > Chordata > Amphibia > Gymnophiona > Siphonopidae > Microcaecilia > Microcaecilia unicolor. The sequence goes on from NC_044032.1 coordinate 599,944,426, forward strand.
TGTGTATACCCTACTTTGATTTGTACCTGTGCTCTTCAGGGCACAGACCGTATAAGTCTGCCCAGCACTATCCCCGCCTCCCACCACCGGCCCCGCCTCCCAACCACCAGCTCTGGCACAGACCGTATAAGTCTGCCCAGCACTATCCCCGCCTCCCAACCACCAGCCCCGCCTCCCAACCACTGGCTCTGGCACAGACCGTATAAGTCTGCCCAGCACTATCCCCGCCTCCCAACCACCAGCCCCGCCTCCCAACCACCGGCTCTGGCACAGACCGTATAAGTCTGCCCAGCACTATCCCTGCCTCCCAACCTACAGTCCTGCCTCCCACCACCGGCTCTGGCACAGACCGTATATATGAATATTTGGTACAGCCCTAACACATCAATCATATATTTCCATATACTTATAGCACAATTCTAACACCGATAGTCATTACATCAGCAAGGAAAAAAAAACCCTCAACACTGTCTTCAAAATCAAATCCCCAATTAATGCTAACCTCCTTCAGTCCCCTCGGTAATTGCTTCCTAAATGGTAAACTTAGGATCTGGTGTAGCATAAGAGGAACAACTAGAATATTTCCCTCCCCCTCTCCCTCTCCCTCTCTTTCTTTCTCTCTCTCTTTCTCACAATATAAATTGTTTTCCTATTTGAAAAAGACCCTCTGTCACACTAAAGGCTCTAGAAAAGATAACAAAAATAATGTTGATATGCTGCTTGCATTTTTTTTCTTCTTTTTTTCTAATCTAGCCTCCCCTGCACTTAAGATCTTGCATGGTCAGGCAATCTGTTACTATATTGGCACTTCCCAAATAGCCTGCCACTCTCTTGATTCTCCTAGAGATAATGCTCCTTGTCAGTACTCAATTCCCTTTTATCTTTAAGGTGCCAAAAGTAAAATAAATGTCACTGTTTGTTAGAAATTCAACAACTTTCAAGGTTCAAGATCACAAAATGCCAAATAATTACAGGATCCTTTCCTGATTTAGGGGTCCTTTTATACAGCTGCGGTAAAAATTGATCATAGCATTCCCTTATGCGGGTCTTTCCCAAGCACTAAGGCCATTTTTACTGTGGCTGTAAAAACCCCAATTATATATATGTTTTCCTTTAATGGCCACGCATTAATATCACACAGATAACCCACATCACATTGTCGCTAAACCACTTGTATCAATTATAGCTCTTATAGACACTATTTTTCAAGCAAATTTCAGCATACTCTATGCATAATCATTTTCTCAGTGCTAGAGCTGCCCATCCTCATTGTTCCCAAGTTTTGATGTTTTATAGGTAAAAACATCATCTTATGAAAAACTTATTAGCTTCAACTGGCAACCATATATTTTAAAAGTACTTATCCTGAAACTGTTATTCAACACTCTGCTCAAAACTGTCAATAATGAAGCTGGACCTGCTGCCAACATGGCCAGGTTTCAGTTTCTTCATCCAGGGTAGCAGTCTGCTAAAAAGCAAAAATATATATTTCAAAATACATTTCAACAAAGGTTTGCCACTATATTTTCAACAATCTCAATTACTCATGAATCCAGAATAGTAAAATGGTAAACAAATGTTACATTATAAGGAGCAATGGTGGATGTATTTCCTGAATTCAGTGCAACCACATGAGTTAAATGCGGAACTGGAGTGGTGGTCATTGGTTTGACAGACTCAGTGGTAGGGGAGCGTGGACCAATCCAGTGGCGTAGCTAAGGGTGGGCCTGGGTGCACCCATTCTTGCCTCAGGCCCACCCAGTCAGCAGCCCATGAGGCTCTCAAAACCCTTCAGTGGCAGTGCCTCACTACTCTTTTCTTCTCCACTCATGGCTTGGCATCTGCCTATCTCTCTCTACAACCCCCCCCCCCCCCTCCCAGTCTGCCTCAGAGCTACTGCCAGCGGCATCCTGTGCCGGCCCTGCAGGCTTCTTTCAATCATGTCCTGCCCTCAATCATGTCACTTCTTGTTTTTTTTTGTGGGAATGTGGTAGAGAGAAGCCTGAAGGGCCGGTACAGGTTGCCTATAGGAATTGCAACAGGCAATGGCTCTGAGGTAGGACTGGAGGATGGGGTTCAAGGAAAAGGGCAGATGGGTCATTTAAAAACAAAACAAAACACTATATTGTATGTATTTACAGGGGTAGGAGTAGGGGTGGGAAGGACCCACCCAGGTTAACTGTGGGCCCACCCAAAATAGCAGGTCTGCCTACGCCCCTGGACCAATCAGTATAATCTGAAGCCAGTCATGTGATATATTTATCTCCATTCCTTTAGCATCAGTCAGTTAGACACCATCACCATTTTGGCTACTCACTAAGGCCCCTGTTTACAAAGCCGCGCTAGTGGCTGGCGGTTCGGTACTGCCAACACAGCCCGTTCACTTTGAATGGGCTATGTCAGCATTGCCGCGCAGCTTTGGAAACAGGGGGTAAGAGTGGTGCTATTCCTAGATGTTTTTTCCTGTAAAACTTGGGATCAGTGAAGATGGGCAGCTCTAGTACTGAGGAAATGATTATGCATAGAGTATGCTGAAATTCTGAGGATCCCTAAAAATTTGCTTGAAAAATAGTGTCTATGAGAGCTATAACAGATGCAAGTGACTTAGAGGGGCATTTTCGATTTGATGTCTAAGTCTGAATCTGAACAGGAAAGAAGGTCATTTTCAACAAACAAAAACATGCACCGTTACCTTTTCAAAATACTGTTTGGAAAAACATTTTGTGATTTGGATGTTTTATTTTTTGGTCCATTTTCAAACAAAAAAGGTCCAAATGCAAAATGTCCAAATTGGAGGAGGAGTGGCTTAATGGTTAGTGCAGCAGGCTTTGATCCAGACAACCTGGGTTCAATTCCAACTGCAGCTCCTTGTGACCTTGGGCAAGTCAAGTGCATGAGAGGCATTTTTGAATATGACATCTAAGTCTGAATCAGTGGCCTAGCCACAGGTGGGTCTGGGTGGGCCAGGGCCCACCCACCTTGGACTCAGGCCCACCCAAAATTGTGACACTCTTACTGAGGCTGGTAGGGATCTCCAAATCTTGCCAGCTGAAGATTTTCTTTCCTTGGGTATCCAGCAGCTCTTTTGAGCTGACTCTGAGACCAGCCCTTCTACACATGCTCAGTTTTTGCACATGCAAAAGCACTGAGCATGCACAGCCTGTCGGCAGCAGCATCAGTTTGAGGCAAGTGCTGCCGGCTGCCGTTTGGAAGAGTGCCGGCTGCTCGAGGAGGAGGAGGAAATCTTCAGTTGGCAGGGTTTGGGGATCTCTGCCAGCTCAAACATTTAATATTTGGGGTTTGTGGGAAGGGAAAGGTGGAGAGAGGAACAAACCGGAGGAGGGCCGAATTCCATGCCCACTCACTTTGGGCTCAGGCCCACCCAAAATTGGCCATCTGGCTACGCCCCTGGCTCTGAATTTGGACATTTTTGTAGTGGAGGAGTGGCCTAGTGGTTAGGGTGGAGGACCTTGGTCCTGAGGAACTGAGTTTGATTCCCGGCACAGGCAGCTCCTTGTGACTCTGGGCAAGTCACTTAACCCTCCATTGCCCACCACATTGAGCCTGCCATGAGTGGGAAAGCGTGGGGTACAAATGTAACAAAAAAAAAAAGTCTAAAATCAAAACAGGAAAGCAGGTCATTTTCTGCAAAAAAAAAAGTCTATCTTTTCCTTTTGAAAATGCTGTTTGGAAAAACGTTTTGTGATTTGGACATTTTATTTTTTTGGTCCATTTTCAAACAAAAAATGACCAAAAGCAAAATATACAAAATACACAAGAAAATCCACAATAGAGTGAAACAGTTCACATGTTGTAAATGTGGTAAAAGCTTTAGTTGTAATGTAAATCTCAAGGTGCATCAGAGAGTCCACACAGGAGATAAACCATTTGCATGTATAGAGTGCAACTTACCCAGGAACCCAACCTCTTGGGCTGGATCCTTTACCACCTACAACCCCAGAATCCTCCCCTCAGTAACTCTGGAGAGCTTTCTCATGCTTTTTAGTAATTCCCATTATATTGGAGGATTACACATAGGTTCTAAAATGAGCCCTATCCACATGTATATGAGCTGCACATGCACTGCTACTAGCAATCTCAGAAGAAAATATGTGTAAAAAAACCCAGTATCAAATGGGGCTGCCTTTTCACCTGTAGAAAAATCCTGTTTCCATGTGTAGCACTGCATTTTAGAAACCCTCAGGTCTGTACCTTTCAAACCCCAGTAACATAGCTTCCCAAAAAAGAACTAGCACCAGAAAAAACAATTTGTTTCCTAAGGAAGGGGAGGAAGATTATGAAACACCGGAGGACCCTGTTTGGGCCTGCTGGACAGAGAGTTGGTGCATGTACCATGTAGGAGGTGGAGTAGCCTAATGGTCAATGCAGTGGACTGCTATCTTGGGAAGTCAGGTTCAAGTCCCACTGTTTCTCTTTGTGACCCTGGGGCAAATCACTTAACCTTCTATTACCCACACACGTCAATCTGGAACTACTAATTTCTAGGGATAGCCCTGACCCATCTATGCCCCTCCCATGGCCACTCCTTTTTGAGTTGCATGCTATGAAATTTAGGTGCCCGGTGTTATAGAATAGCGCATAGCAGATCTACATGTAAGTCCTAATTAGTGCCAATTAACTCCAAAAATTGAATATTAACACCTAATTGACTAGTTTCCACGCACATCTGAGCTCCGCACCCAAATTTGGCTACCTATATAGACTCCATGGGTAATAGTCTGACACGAAACCAACACTCTTCATTTAAGGTAGCAAGGTTGATGTTGTCTAAGTCAATGACATTTTCAATTGTAGGTCCATTGCCGTGGCATTTGCTTCCTGTATGTAGAGAGTAATTTATTAATGTTTCAAAAGCAGCTAAAGGCCTTTCCGAGACTGGTAAACTGTTCTTTATTTACTGATTTTTGTAAAGATTGTAAGATACCAATGGTTTTGTTTTTATTTCTTGTTGTTTTTTATTGGTTTGTTTTTATGATTATTTGAATTTGGTGCATTATTTCTTAGTAATGTTTGATTTGTCTGAATTTTGTACAGTGCATTGAATAGTTATTGATCTGATTTGCAGTTTATAAGATTGTTTTAAATAAAATAAAATGCTATAAATAACCCAAATTATAGTACCTACTGGGCTATATGGACTTCTAGACCGATCCATTATGTAAACTGATTTAGTTGTACCACAGAATGGTAGTATATCAAATCCAGGACCTTTTACCTTTTCCCATTTCACAGCACAAAGACCCTAGCTTATTAAAACTTTCCTCTCATTCATGATATATACATGATAGGATCATTATAATTCTGTTTCTGTGGGAAAAGTTCTTGATGAATTGGTATAAAATCTCTAACAATTTGAACCTAAAATCGGTTTTGAATTTCATTTTTGATGAAACTGGTTCAGTATTAGAAAATAAGATATATTACCATTTTATAAGACCTTGTGCTAATATTTATGATTCAGGATGTCAAATTTGTCAGTTCTTATTGCTACCCTAATAATCTTTCTATTAATAGTATAATATATTTTTCTTTTCACAGATGTATGCAGTCATCCATATAGAAGAATGAGGACTCTGATGACAATTTCATTCATAAAGAATGAAAGAATGTTAAGCTTTCATTTGCTTTCCTGAAGAAATCTTTTACAAAGATATTGCATGGATAAAGACACAAAAAGATGAATTCTTCATTGTTTTCTTCCATTGAAAACCATTCTGTTAATCTTAACTTTTCAGAGACGCATTCTAGAACTCTACCATTTGAGGAAGAAGAGGAATGCCATATGCCATTGGCCATGGTCTTCACCTTAGCACTTGCCTATGGTGCTGTCATTATTCTTGGCCTCTCTGGAAATCTGGCCTTGATTATCATCATCTTAAAACAAAAGGAGATGCGGAATGTTACCAATATCCTAATTGTTAACCTCTCCTTTTCTGATCTTCTAGTGACGATCATGTGTCTCCCCTTAACTTTGGTTTACACTTTAATGGACCACTGGGTCTTTGGCGAGATAATGTGCAAGCTAAACCCATATGTGCAATGTGTCTCTATAACTGTCTCCATTTTTACTTTGGTTCTCATTGCAATTGAACGCCATCAACTAATAATCAACCCACGAGGTTGGAGACCAAATAATAGACATGCCTGCGTAGGGATTTCTGCCATCTGGATAGCAGCCATGGTTTCTTCATTTCCTTACATGATCTATCAAGTATTAACCGATGAGCCCTTCAGAAATGTAACAATTGAGACTTTCAAAGGGAAATTTGTTTGCGTTGAGAGATTTCCTTTGGAGGCTATCAGACTTTCTTATACCACTACACTTCTTGTGATCCAGTACTTTGGTCCTCTTTGTTTTATTTTTGTTTGTTATGTGAAGGTAAGAAAATTCAGTTACATTTTTCTTTACTTGAATTCTATTTGGGAAATATATATACTATGGAGCTCATTTTTGAAGCAGACAGATGCCTCACTATGGTCAAATAAAATAATACCAGAGTATTTCCAGGAGATAATTAAGTGCAAGGATTGACCTGGTCCTGCTGTGGGTGACCAAAACTATATTTGTTTAGTAGAGGAGGTCTCAAAGTGGTAGACTCACCCAGAAACAAGGCACCACACAAAGTAGCGCCTCTAAGGGTGGATAAGTTTCTCTATCATAGAACTTCTCACTATTATGTTTTTTTTTAAAATAGCACCACCCGTACTCAACTTAAAGTGCAATTAACCTGTAATTAAATAAATAAACTCTCAACTCTCACAAATCTCAGAGCTGAGCAAATCAATCCTATCACTTACTCCTGTAAAACCTCACATAGACAAGATACATCTATCTCTTTATGTATATCTTATACTTCTCAACTGTATCTTAAATACCAAATCGGCACTTAGCTTATGAGATGATCAGACAGGTCCTTTAAACATCGGTCCAAATCGATAGCTTCAGTCCTTTTCATGAAATATTGTCTGTAATGTTAACTTCTTTCATGATATAATAAACAGTCCCTTCTCTACTAAACAAATATTGTTTTGGTCACCCAGAGCAGGACCAGGTCAATCCTTGCACTTAATTATCTCCTGGAAGTACTCTGGTATTATTTTAATTGATTCACGTGTTCCAGAGTAAGTATTTGGGGAGCTATCTTTGATCGTTGGTTTATCAATATGGTCAAAAACACGTCCATCTGCCGAAAATGTCTAAAAACCATGATTTTCAAAAAGGCAGAATTTGGACATTTTTCACTGAGTTCATCCAAATAGCAAGGGGGCATATTGTGGGCATGTTTTGGGAGGGCCCAAAATTAGGACATCTTTCAGCGATAATGGAACTGAAAGACAAAGTCAAAAAAGAAGGACATTTGTAGTTTCAATCATATCCAAGTAATAAAAAGGTTCTCGAACAGTTGACCACTGGAGGGATTAACACATGACCCCTCCATACTCTCCCAGTTGATGCTGTCCCCTTCCCACCCCCTTAAGAAGCAAAACTGAAAGGGATACCAGCCTATATGACAGCATTCGGTATTATGTGCATACCCAACAGAGCAGCAAGCAGCTCTTAGGAGTAGCCTAGTCATTAGTGCAGTGGACTGTGAACAAGGGGATCCAGGTCCAAATCCCACTGTACCTGCAGGGTAGATGATTGTTATGGTGTACGGTTAGGTGTAGTAGATTTTATTCTGTTCCTGGAGGAATCACAATACAAAGAAAAGGAGCAATGGTGGGAACTGTACCTGAGTGCCATCATTAGAAGTCCATTGCACTGACCACTAGGCTGCTCCTCTGGACTGCAGGAATGTCTGAGTAGCCATTTCTCTCAAAATGATGCCAGACAGGCATTGTTTTTTTGGGTGTTTAAAAGTTGGGCATGTCTTCTGTGCAAAAACTTCCATTTTTGAACCATTTTTGAAAGGGATATTTCAAACCCAGATGTTTTTCCCTGTTTGAAAATGACTGTAAGATGGAGTTTTTTTTTTTTTAATGTAATGAGCTAAACGTCCTAATTTTGACTTGGGCATCTTTTCGAAAATGTCCCTCCACATATTTACACATCTACACTAAAACATTTTGCATAAATAGTTTGGTAAAAGATGCCCTGTGAATAGCATTTAGAGCTAAATACCTGCATTTATCTGCAGTGCATATACAAAATTAGCAATAACAGCGTGGACTTTCTCACTGTGTCTTAATCGTGTTTGGAAGAGATCCCTTCTTGGCATGAGTAGGTTGTTCAGTTTTCACTTCTCTGCTTAGACTGTCAACTTGATCACCAGTTGTAACAGAAATCTGAGAAGTGATACAGACTCCAGTCCATCAGTAATTGGACTTGGACTAGTAACTTATTCAGATAGGCTAAAAGGGGTATTTTATTACCAATCAGGGTCACTTTTGAGCCAGCATCCTAGAAATACAGGGTTTGATACTGAAAATGGTCTAATCAAGCAGGAAAGGCTCCTGCTCAGTTATATCATGCTGATCACCCCAGAGCAGATTTTAGCAGCATTTAACCGAAAGTGCTGTTGTATATCTGCTCTGACCACATGGGCACTGTCCAGTTAGTGTTGGGGGGGGGGGGCACTCCAAGGGCAGATTTGGGGCAGACCCAAGAGTTATCTGGGCACCACTGATACTCAAGGCTGATGCCCAGTTAACCATCTGGGAAAATTAGGACTGCATGATTAGCAGTTCTAACTTGCCCACAAAGGGATCCTTTTACTAAGCTGCAGGAAAAAGGGCCCTGCGGTAGCAGCGGTAGCTGTTTTTCTGATGTGCCAGGGCCCTTTTTACCATAGCAGGTAAAATGCCTCACAAAAAAATGGTCACGCAGTAACATAACCCTTACTGCGTGGCCATGTAGTGGGGAACACTTAATGCCACCCATTGAGGTGGCAGTAAGGGCTCCTGAGGTAACCCGGTGGTAACCGGGCAGTGTGCGGTGATGCCTGATTACTGCCTGGTTAGCACTGTGCTACAGAAAAAAAAATTCTGGAGTGCCTGAAATGGCGCACACTCCAGCCGGACCTACCACCAGCAGCCTCATTGGGCCGGTGGTAGTTCTGGATTAGCAAGCAGTAAGCCCGCATTGGGCTTACTGCCACTTTGTAAAAGACCCCTATAGTTAGGTAGAGGCGCTGAATATCAGCTGGCATCTGGATAAATACAAATCTACCTACGCATCCAGCTTCTCCTTCATAGGCACACAGCTATGGAATGCACTACCCAAAATCTTAAGATCAATTCAGAACCATCTAAATTTCAGGAAATTACTGAAGACCACCCTGTTCAAGAAGGCTTACCTTCCAGCCTCAACCTAACTTACTTCTTCTTTGTTACTGCAAAATTCATGGACTCTATTATCTTTAATTATCTTTTATTACCTCTGTTGTTTTATACGTTACATATACGATTACTATCTTATTATCACATTGTTTAATTATATTTTGCTAACTGTAGCCTGCACTACAGTATTGTGTAAGCCACATTGAGCCTACAACTAGTGGGGAAATGTGGGGCATAAATGTGTTAAATAAATAAACAACTTCCAGCTGTGGGACAAAACTCAGATATTCAGTGCCGATAACTGGATTAGATTCAGCATTGAATATCCAGTCAAATTCATGTCTCGCAGGCAACACTTATAAAAATTACTTACAACTGGTGGCTGGCTTTCAGGCCCATAATAATTTATATTCATTAAGTAATTGAATGAATCATTTATGTATCTTTCTTTTTGTCATTTAGCCCACAGCAACTGAACTGTTTTCACCTGAAAATTACATTAGTGTTTGTTTGTTTCTTTCAGATATATATACGATTAAAAAGAAGAAACAACATGATGGACAAAATGAGAGACAATAAATACAGATCAAATGAAACTAAAAGAATCAACATCATGCTTATTTCGATTGTGGTGGCATTTGCGGTCTGTTGGTTGCCACTTAACATTTTTAACATTGTGTTTGACTGGAATTATGAGATCATTGCTACATGTAGTCACAATTCACTATTTCTGATTTGCCATCTCACAGCAATGATTTCCACCTGTGTGAATCCTATCTTTTACGGATTCCTCAACAAGAACTTCCAAAGGGATTTGCAGTTTTTCTTTAATTTTTGTGATTTTCGATCCAGAGAGGATGATTATGAGACTATAGCTATGTCTACCATGCAAACGGATGTTTCTAAAACATCTTTGAAGCAAGCAAGCCCAATTGCATAAAAATGTACAATGAAAACATATAAAACTACTGGCAATAGTGTTTGGGATATGTTCCTTCAAGGATAAGCACAATTTCTTGACACTTTTTTTTCAGGAATATATTCATCACCTTAAAATGTAAATTGATTGCAGTTTTGCAGTAAGTTGTTTTATAATTGAAATGCAAAACAAGGTTTCATTTGCTCATGATTTGGAGCTATGAAAGGCTTTTATTTTCTTCTCGATGTATATTTCTAAGCTATGTATAAATGTATACCATATAGTATATAAACTAGAGGGGGAGACATTTTCTATGCCACACAATGCACGCATATGGACATTGTGCAATTTAGAATTAAGTTCATGGCTTTTCAGCAGTTATTTAAGGTGAGAAACGTTCAGATACATCAGCTATTACCCTGTCCCCAGAGAAACAATGCAGATTTCAGTGATACTTTTATGGCTGTCTGTTTGACACAGTTCATGTCATCACTGGATTAGTGGTTATTGATATGATCTGAACAGTTTTAGTTACCCATCAAAATGTAGAATAAAGAAGACAATTCAGTGTCAATGTCTGCAGAATTTGGCCTTAAGTACTCACCTTGTTAAACCCTGATCAATATAAGTTACATTCAGGTACGGGAGGTAGGTCCTTGCTCTAGGGCAGTGGTTCCCAACCTGTACTGGGGGAACCTCTAGCCAGTCAAATTTTCAAGATATCCACAATAAATATTCATGAACAGTACTCTCACAACTATGGATAATCTACAAACATTTATTATGTGTTACAAAATGTATTAAAATCTCATAACAGCAGTCTATTAGATTGTAAGCTCTTTGAGCAGGGACTGTCTTTCTTCTATGTTTGTGCAGCGCTGCGTACGCCTTGTAGCGCTATAGAAATGCTAAATAGTAGTAGTAGTAATTATCATCATAGTGCTGCTTCTTCAAATACATATTAAACATTGAACTTCACTAAAGACATGTAACCCCCACACCTTAGTACTCGGCAGTGGTATAGCTACGTGGGGCCACGGGGGCCTGAGCATCTAATTTCCTTTGGGCTCCTAGTTTTGCTGGCGGGGTCCCCAACCCCCACCAACTGAAGCCTTGTCCAGCGCCGGGCAGCGGGGAGGGGGGAACGAAGATGGGCATCAGACCAAAATTGCCCCCCCCATCTCGGGCTCTGGTCCCCCTCCCACCGTGAGGTCTGGCTATGTCCCTGCTTCTCGGAAGTAGGACTCACTCTTAACACACAATGGTGTCCATCAGCCAGTTCACAATATCAAAATATGGCTTGTTCAATCTTCAAATGATGTTCCATAAATCACATGACAGTACATTGTCCCACCAATATTCCAGCACTGTGTGAACCAAGTCTGTCAGATGAGCAAGTCGATATATTTCCACACTTCAAAGATCTCAGGTGAGGTCCAGAACAAATTGTAAATCCTGAAGTTGCAATGCCCAATCACAGTGTTACAAAAACCCGTTTCCTACAGACACCGAACCCATAAAATGCATGAGATAGATTTGCATGGAGCAGAGGGGGTGCATGCAAATCTATGTTAGGAATATTCATTGTGGATATCCTGAAAACCTGACTGGCTAGGGGTTCTCCCAAGACAAGTTTGGGAAATAATGTTCTAGGGCTTACGTCATAAGTTAGGCTGCTGAAGCAGTGGAGGGTGAAGTAACTTCCACAACCCGTATCAGAGCTAGAAGCAGAATTTGAATTCTGGCTTCTCTCATTCTTAGTCCCGCTATCCTAAACACTAGGTCACTTTGTTCCTGAGGTTTACCTGAATCAAAAAAGTTGCAGTGCCTCAATGTGATATTCTTTATTGTGAAGAAGTCCAACAAAAATCTTGACATTTTATTTTAAAAAAAGGGAGAAATAGAGGCCAACCACTTAAAACTGGTATCTGTCGGACAATTAGTGCTCATTTTAATGCTAGGTTAGTGCTTTATTCTGCATATATGCTTCCATTCTTACAGGTGCTTCGCCGTTTGACAAGCTGTTCAGAAACTATTCACTCCTATTATTTATAAATGCTTTGCTGTTTCACGTAAACACTAGTAAATGCAAAGATTACTTTCCTGTTTCAGCACATAGCCAAGTAATTAACCCACAGATTATATGCAGAAAAGAAAGCGAATTATAGCAAATTTAAATGCCTGAAAACCGAAACTTTGTTTGCCAGTGTTATATAGTCAAAACTAATTGTGCCTTTGTGCAGTCTTATCAAGGGTATGTTATATATTGTGCCATACCAGTAGTTTTATGCTAATTATTCTATATGTTTTTGAGTTTATTCTTCAAGGAAGGACTGCATTTGAAGTGAGAAGATGAATAGAAAGCATTATATAAAATGCATATAATAAAAGCACTTTGTTTTATTGGGTGAGCATGGGGGGCAGGAAGCAGGGAGTTAAATTTTTCTTTTTAAATGTCTTTTCTTTTGCCCATTTCTTTGTATTCTTTTCATCATCATGTGCCATTTTCAGTGCAAAGACTGGCAAATGTAGTGCACCAACTGTATTCAGTTTGTTTAAATTAAAGATGCCTGCAAACAGCAGTATTCCAGTACTTCCCCTTCTGAAGCTTTATATTATTCTGTGTGTTCCCCTCCCCCCACCACACACACCCAAATGCAAAATATAAATACCTGAGCTGGTAGGGTTCCCCAAGCTCTGCCTACTCTTCCTCCTCTGGTCCGGGGGCCAGAGTTCTTCAAGCTCTGCAGCTGGCAGCAAAGTCTCTGAGCTGCTCTTGCTAACGCCACCACTTGCAGGATTCTAGCCACAGGGACCATTGAAAAGGAAGGAATCTTCAGCTGGTAGGGCTTGGGTATTCCCACCATCCACAGCAAGGAATATGGCTAATATTGGGGGTGGGGGTGGTATGAGCATGAACAGTGATATGAGCCCAAAGTAGGGCTCATACCACTGTTCATGCTATATGGGGATCCTCTGTGTTTAACAAACAAAAGGAAAGTCCAAATCTCCCGTAAAATCAAACACAAACCACAAAAAAATGGCGGAAGATGAACCAAAACCGACCAGAAAAACCATAAGGAGTAAGAGCACAAGAAAAGTTTAATAGGACCCTACACGGTCTGTGTTTCAGCCAACAGGCCTTCCTCAGGGGTCTAAACACGGACCGTGTAGGGTCCTATTAAACTTTTCTGGTGCTCTTACTCCTTATGGTTTTTCTGGTCTGTTTTGGTTCATCTTCCGCCATTTTTGTGGTTTGTGATCCTCTGTGTTTATACACAATATAAAAGAGAATGAAGAGAGAGAGCACAATCCAAATACTCCACACCAATATGAGTGTAATGTGGAAAATTAGCTTATATCAGCATATGAACCTATGCTTCACATAATACTCATCGATTTAACAAATGGAAGGATAAAGCCTCAGAGCTCAGTCCTCAACATTTTAAAAATGTATAGCAATGGACTTCAGAGCAGTTACTTTACAGGCAGGAAAACCCTTCCAGTGTATATTTAAAATGTGGAAAATACACTATAAACAATTTTAAATTCTTTCAATTATTTTTAAGATAATATTTTTCAGAAAAGCGAAACTCATCTATAAATGTAGTCACTTAGGGCTAGATTCTGTATATCATGCCTAAAAAAATTGGTGCCAAAAAATAAATACGTCTAGGTGTATTCCATAAACTAGGCCGAAATTTTGGCGTGGTTTATAGAATGTGGCCTAGAACCTGTCCGTGCGACTAAATTTAGTCATGGGCAGTTACACCAAGTAAACTTGGTATAAGTACATAATACGTATTGCCATACTGGGAAAGACCAAAAGTCCATCGAGCCCAGCATCCTGTTTCCAACAGTGGCCAATCCAGGTCACAAATACCCAGCAAGATCCCAATGCCTATGCCTAAATTAGGCATGGACTGAGTGTATTCTATAACAATGTGCATAGTTTTTAGAACACCCATGACCCGCACATTCCATGCACAAGGCCACACTCCTTTTTCAACTATGCGTCTTAGAATCTACGCACATTACGTTACAGAATATGCTTAGACAGTTGTGCGTATAATTCTAATTAATGCCAATTAGTGTCAAATAATTGCTTGGTAATTGGCAACTATCAATGCTGATTGGCTTAACTAATTAAGTTGCATGCGCAAATCCAGAATACGATCGGATTTGCGTGAGCAGCTTAAGTTGCACTATATAGAATCTGGGGGATAATCCTCATAGTCTGACAGACAGCGTCTTGCCTTCCACTGCATCAGGGTGATATGGACCAATCTAAAGCAAAAAATTAAAACGGACTATTGCAGTGCTTTGATGAAAAGTATTTATGAAACAAATTCCCACAATACAGAGAAACTCACATTTAGAGCGGCACTCACTAACTTAGTGGGCCTTTTACAAAGGCGCATTAGCGTTTTTAGTGCATGTTAAAAATAATTGTGCGCTAAATGCTAGAGACGCCTATAGTGTGCACTAATTATTAGTATGCACTAAAAATGCTACTGTGCCTTTATAAAAGACCCCCTTAGTGCTCTACAGACCTCAAAGATGGCTGTGGGATGCCTTCATTTTTTTTTGTTTCATTTGTACCCCGCACTTTCCCACTCATGGCAGGCTCAATGCGGCAATGGAGGGTTAAGTGACTTGCCCAGAGTCACAAGGAGCTGCCTGTGCTTGAAGTGGGAATTGAACTCAGTTCCTCAGGACCAAAGTCCACCACCCTAACCACTAGGCCACTCCTCCACATCCACATTCTATTTTAACACTTCAATGATGTAATTTCCAATTCATGACTTGTCAATTTCTTATTAGTTACCAAATCTGACCCTCAACTCATTAATCTTGACTTAACAAAAAAATCTTTTATATGTATATAGTAAAGCTAGAAATGGGAGTTTCATGAGTGTTCCAAAATTTATATGCATAGTTATAGAATATGGCTCAGTGCATGTAAATCTATTTTCATTGGTATAAATGGACGTGCATAGTTTTAGGTGCTGGGATATCAACTAGTGTATTCTATATACCGTGCCTAAATCTAAGCACTGGTATATAATACACTTACGCAGAGATATTTACAACTGGCACTACATATAGAATCTGGCCCAAAATGCACAAGCTAAATGTATACACCTCCTTTACGTTGTTGATGCTGGGGTATGCATACAGCAGCGATGGATAATTTATAGGGTTGTGCATTCATTTGAAATGACATGGGAAATTTTGTTTTTAACCTGAAATGATAGGAAAAATACTTGTCAATATCATGCACAATTGCTCAATAAGGTGCACTATGTATCAATAGGCACCCTACAGAAGAATAGTGTGTATTACTTGAGCAATAGGGTGGCATGCTATTGACAACACTGACTCGAAATCAAATAACAAAAAAACAAATAATAAAAACAGGAAACTAAACAAAAAAATGAAAATCTGTGGCCTGCACACCCCTAGTACATTAGTCTGTGAACTTGTAAAGTACACATATTATATTCCTCCAGTGACGTAGCAAGGGCGGGGCGGTTGTAGCGGTCCGCCCCGGATGCACGCTGCTGGAGGGTGCAGAGAGCAGTTGCCTGTCTGTCGGCTCCACTGGTTCCCTGCTCCCTCTGCCCCGGAACAGGTTACTTCCTGTTCCGGGGCAGAGGTAGCAGGGAGCCAGTGGAGCCGACAGGCGCGCGGTTGCTCTCTGCACCCTCCAGCAGCCAAGAATGCACCCCGGGGGGGCTTGATGCACCGGGGAGGGGGGTGTCATGCAGCACCCTGGGGGGACGGATGCTGCTGTACCCGGGGGGGGGGGGGGGTGCACAGCGGCGATCCGCCCCAGGTGGCAGCTGACCTAGGATCGCCACTGTATTCCTTCTCCACTTAAACTACACATCTAGATTAGAGGTTGCACGGGGACAGAAATATTACCCATCCCTGGAATCTTACCAGTCCACACTCATCCCCACAAGAATTTAAATCATCCCCACCTGTCCCCACAAGAATTTAACCTGTCCCCACTCAGTCCCAAAAGAATTTAATGGTATATAAAAAAAAATTCCTATCAACTCTCTTGGTCTCTCTCTCTGGTTTCGAGCTGCAGCACGGCAGGCAAGGAAAGCATGGAAGTTGGAACACTCTGGTGCGCACATGTAAGACTTGTCTCTGATTCACTGGCACTGTGTGCTGAGAGGTCGCCACATGCACATACCAGTAGGTCAGGTGACATCTGTTGCTCATGCTTGTGTCAGAGCTGAGGTCTGTGCATCAGCCTGGAAGCAGAGAGGATTAAAAGTAACATAGTAAGTGATGGCAGATCAAGACCTGAACGGTCCATCTGATCTGCACAATAGTCACACTTATTTTCAATTCATGATTAAATCAACAATGAACGTGATATTATATACTTGATTATGGGTTTTCTTTGGCGTTTCTGGGACATAGACCATAGAAGTCCACCCGGCCCTATCACGGGCGTAGCCAGACACCCAATTTTGGGTGGGCCTGGGCACAAGGTGGGTGGGCAGAAGAACTCCGCCTTGTCCCACAAGTGAGTTGGTCTCTCCCTCTTTTGCCTACATACCATATGGTCTCTCAAACATCCCCCCCCCCCCACCGGATACCTTTTAAATAGATTTTCACTGGCAGCCAGCAGCAACTAATACACACTGCTCATGTTGGCCCTACAGCAAGTATCAGTCACTACTTTGCTGCAGGTGAAGATCTATTTACATGGTATGCAGGAGGGACAGTTGTTGGAAGTTTTCGGCTGGTGGGGCTTGGGAAGAATGCCTGCCAGCCACATCATAGGTGTACTGCTACTGGATGGGCCTGAGCCCAAAGTGGGTGGGCCTGGGCCCACCCTTGGCTACGCCACTGGGCCCTATCCTTATGTTCCAACTGCTGGGGTTGCCGTCAAAGCTCGCTCCAGCCTATTTGTCTTTTCATTTGCGGATACAGAACGTAAAAGTCTGTCCAGCACTGTCCTCATGTTCCAATCACTGAAGTCGCTGTCTAAGCCCAATCCAGCCCATCCTAAACCCCAGATTGCCATATATGAGACACAGACTATACAAATCTGCCCTGTATGGGCCCTAGTTCATCACAGCTGGAATCTCTATCTAAGCATCATTTGACACATCCACACACATGCAGCCATTTAAGTTTAGGTCTTTTATAACTTCCATTTTCTAATTAGAGATCCTCTGTGTTCATCCCACGCCTTTTTGAATTCTGTCACCATTTGTGTTTCTACCACCTCCTTACAGGAAGACTTTCTGCAAGGAGGAGAAGGAGGAGACAGCAATCAAAGAACTTGGTACTCAGTAGGTGAGAGGCTGGCACAGGTGCAGCTTACACTTCCATGGGAATCCCGCCGGAATTGTTTCCATCCCCACGGGAACCCTGCAGGAACTGCTTCCGTCCCCGTAGGAACCCTGCAGAACTGCTTCCATCCCAATGGAAACTCCATGGGTTCCACAGGATTCTCTTGAACCCCGTTCCCTTGCAGGTCTCTAATGTAGATTTGGATTCTGAATTTGATTACCTGCCTTCTAAATCAAAGCTTACAGCAAGTTACTTTTTAAGTACAGTAGGTATAATAGCTGCCCATCCCAGGACAGGTTATAATTCTGAGGACTCGTGTTCTAGCTTGGCAGGTCCAAATGAAAGCTTGTTATATATACAAATAGGCATCAAAGCAAACTTTCACTAGAAATCTTGACATGGGGCCAGGCTGAAAATATAGCACTGAAGCCTAATTACATTTTTAACAAAAACTGGCACATGAAAACATTTTCATTCTCTGCTTTTCAAGAAATGCATACTTTTAATGAACTGGTATGCATGCTTCATTTTCCAAGAGAGATAATGAAGGTAAGTTTCTCAATAGAAAAAGCAGATTAAGGTTAGGGGCTCTTGATATGAAGTTGAAAGCAGGGAGACTCACAGGTAATGTGAGGACATTCTGCTTTCCTAGAGAGAGAGAGAGAGAGAGAGAGAGATGTTTGTAATAGCCTATGAGAAAAGAGGACCATAACTGCATCAAAAACATTGGGAACAGAGAGAAAGGGCTCTGATAAGACAAAGGAGGGAGAAGATCAGCTAGTGATCAGGGTCTGCTGTTACTCAGTATCATTAAAAATAAGTAGGGAGTAACTCGCTATCCTAATTAGTGTGAAAAAGTCCTATCTGCTGACAACTACTGTAGTTAGTATGTTATTAATACAATGTGATATTTTAATTTTTTAAAATAAAGAAAGAGAAAAAAAATGCCTACGGAATGAGAGACGCAAATCAAAAACAAAATGGTGGCAGAACGGCATCATTAATAGCTGAGAGTGTAGGGAAAGAATCTGGTCAGATACTGAGAAAATATAAATTTCAGGGACATCATTAATGCATGTACTTGGACTCTAAAACAATTCTTCAGTTTCTAACAGTGCCCTTAGTTTTAGGGAATAAAATTCCACTTTTGATCACAGGAGAGCCCTGTTATTACTCTGATCTCCATTTCTTCTCTCATGTATTTATCAACCTTATTCTCAATTTATCCATATTTATTGTATAAAGAGAAGTATAGGTAGACAGGAATGTTTGAGGCAGGACTGGAACTAGGCATTTTGACACCCAAGGCAAGCAATATAAAATGTGCCCTTAGATGTGGGGGTCAGGCTGAGGGTGTAGTGGGAATATGAAAGGTCACATTTTCAGTCTTCTCCTTACCCTTTTCCTTCTCCAAATACCCCCTAAAATACAGCATCCAAGGCAAAGCTCTGGTTCCTCAGCTCCAGGTCCAGCTCTGTTCTCTTCACTAGCTGAATTCTGGAGTTGGGTAAAGAAGGGTGATTAAAATAATAAAGGGGGGGCGTGTCAAGATGGCGCCGTGAGCGGTGCCGTTAGAAGCGAGCTCCTGCCTACTAACTGCTGAAATTTGATTTATTTACCTGTTTTGAGACATGCCGCACACCAAACGTAAGGAGACAATTCGGGGGGTTCCCCTACTCCCCGCGACGTCCACGCCGGCAAGTGGAGGTTTGGAGCGCTTCTTCCCCGCATTGTCCCGAAGAAGCGGAGTGGAGTCCTTAGCGGGAGGGATCGGTGAAGCGATCCCCCCGCAGGAAACAGAAATATCTCTCTCCCCGCCTTTCTCTACGACGCCTCCTTGACCTGCAACTGCCTTGAGCGGGACGGGGTTTCTCTCGGAACCCGGAAAGGGTGATTTCGAGGAGCTCAGAGGGGAGTCCAACTCTGTACGGATATCAGTAGCTGCAGGAGAGACGGAGGTGAGCCTGGGTAAGATCTGGCTGAAGTTACTGGAAATAGAAAGAACCCTGAGACAATCTTCGGACGAGGTAAAGACTCTGAGTTTGAATGTGCAGGAAGTGAAGAACTCATTAGATATGGCAAAACAAGATTTTTCTTCTAAGATCGATGCCTTACAGAGAGAGACAAAGCAAACTGATGATTTTAAAATGGCTGTGATAAAAGATAACATGGAAATTAGAAGGAAATTGGAACAAGTAGAGAACTTTAATAGGAGATTAAATCTCCGAATATTGAATTTTCCTAGAGTATTGGGAGTACCCCCAAAAGATATGTTCCAGAGATATTTAAAAGAAAACAAATTTTCCCCAAGAAGTATTTCCTCCTTTGAACAAGATTTATTACATATCAAGTACGATGAAAAATGTTGGGACAGAGAATTCAATAGATTTACAAAATGTCACAGCCATTTTGGAGCAAACAATTGAAGAACCATCTGAAAGAGGGACGTTGATAATTTCCTTTGTATTTCAACAGGACTTAAATGCAGTAATGCGCCTTTACTTTAAATCAACTAACCGTGTGTTTGTTGGCCAGAAAATCTGGCTTTATCCGGATGTGACTAAGTTTACACAAGAAAAACGTAAAAAGTTTCTCTCTATGAGGTCAAAAGTTTTGGAATTGGGAGGTTCTTTCCTCCTGGCCTATCCCTGTAAATGTGTCATCAGGTTAAATCAAGTTAAATATATATATTATATGCCTGATCAGCTTCAGACCTTCCTAGACAATAAACAACGATAGAGTTGAGATATATATGGGACTGATGGAACCATATTAATTTTTATTTACATATTATGATTGTGTTATCTTCACTAATTCCTATCCCCCTATTATTGAGGTCTAAGGAAGCCAAACTTTGTCTTTATTAGGACGTTTTGAACAAATATAATTTTCCTGTATTATTAATTAATGGCTGTATTACACTTTTGTAGTATGATAATTTCTGTAATAAGTATATAAAACTAATAAAAATTATGAACAATAAAATAATAAAGGGGATGGAACAACTTCCCTGTGAGGAAAGGCTAATGAGACTAGGGCTCTTCAGCTTGGAGAAGAGACAGCTGAGGGAAGTACATTTAGAAGAAAGGGGAGAAAATATTTCTTCACTCAATGTGCAATTAAGCTCTGGAATTTATTGCCATGGAATTTGGTAAAAATGGTTAGCATAAAAGGATTTTTTAAATGTTTGGAGTACTCATAAATAATGGAGGCATCCAACAAGAAAGTGACCAGTAATGATAGTAGGACAATAAACACAAACAATGAGTGTGAGTGTGTGTGCGTGTGTGTGTGTGTGTGTGTGTGTGTGTGTGTGTGTGAGAAAGAGAGAGAGAGAGAGAGAGAGAGAGATAAGAACACAAGAACAGTCATTCTGGGTCAGACCAATGGTCCATCTAGCCCAGTATCCTAGTTCCAACAGTGGTCAATCCAGGTCACAAGTACCTGGCAGAAACCCAAATAGTAGCAACATTCCAGAACCCCCAAAGGTAACAAGATTCTAGAATACCAAAGAGTAGCAACATTCCATGCTACTAATCCCAGGGAAAGCAGTGGCTTCCCCATGTCAATAGAAGACTACGGATGTTTCCTCCAGGAACTTGTCCAAACCTTTTTAAAACATAGACATGCTAACCGCTGTTACTACATCCTCTGACAATGAGTTCCAGAGCTTGACTATTCTTTGAGTTAAAAAAATATTTCGCCCTATTTGTTTTAAAAGTATTTTCATGTAACTTCATTGAGTGTCCTCTAACGTTTGTGCTTTTTGAAAGAGTACAAAATTGATTCACTTTTACCCGATCTACACCACTGAGGATATTGTAGACATCAATCATATCTCCCCTCAGGCGTCTCTTTTCTAAGCTGAATATGAAACATATTCAACAACCATTTATAATGCAAAAGTTCACTCTTTATTAACTGTCCGTTATAAATCTAACTATGTTCTTCCCTTCACATTGTTGTAAAAAACTAACAAACTCATACCACAAACATCCACTCTCATTCATACATATCACAATTATAGAAAAATAGTAGTAACCTAACAGGACTTTTCTCTAAATATTGTAAGGGGTTACTGAGAAGCCGGCCTCATGGAAAGCGAGAGCAGCCCCGTAGAGAAATTAAAAGACATTTGCAAATCCCTTATAGATGAGGAACGTGCCCTCTGGTGGTCAAGAGACCAATTAGAATAAGGGATGAGCCAAGGAACCACGATTCCCACAATGCACCTGACCCAATACAGGACTCATAGGAAGTGGAGGGGGAGGAGCAGGATTGGGAGATGGACTCTAATCAGGGTGATGAAGAGCAGCTGAGGGAGCCCTGTAAGGAGGTAGAAGAGATGGAATGGGATAAAAGAGAGGAGAATGAGGAGAAGAGTATGGAGGTGGCTGCATTTGCACAGACTACTGGTGCTAAGGTGAGGAGTTTCTTGGCTAAGGTATTTCCTCAACTGTCTGGAAGGGGGAAGACAGAATTGATGCAGCTGGGAAGAAACCTGTAAGAAGGTTAAGGGTACGAGAAGTTTAATACTGTGTGTTGTAAGGGACTGATGTTTAACCTGATAATTAGTGACTAACTGAGAAGAAGAAGAAGATGGTGTTAGAGGTCATTGGACTATGCTCAGCAAATTAACAGGCAATCTCTGTCTGGCATTGTGAACGTGAAACTTGTCAAATACTTTAAAGTGAGATCGTTGTACTGTGTTGCTGAAGTCACTACAACTGAACTGATGTAAATAAAAGTGAACCCCTTTATTATAAGACTGCTGGAGTTTCTGTCCGTTTGTTGGGGTTATCATTAAACGGCAAGCTAAAGGAGCAGTCACTCGAGGAAGCTGTGGCTGAAGGGGCAGCGAGCTGGAATTAACCGGTGCTGCGAGGGAGAAAGATCAGCATTGAAGCATATCTGCTAAGCAGGGTTGACCTGGGCCAAAGAGCAGAAGGGGGACCTGCTGACAATGTACATCATTACTTTTCTGTTCCACGATATTATGAACACATTAACAGTACAGATCTCACAATCTATATATAATAATCCTTCAATTCTCATTCCCAACTCGGGCTGTCATAGGTATTGACTATTCGCCATTCCCCAATAGAGTCTTTATATAAAAGAATTCAGTAGCATAGTTCTCCAGCAAGAAAGGATGTAGTCTCTAGTCCTTTGTACTGACACAATGTCACTTATCAATAGATGGCCAGTGACAACCCAGCAGAATGACGTGTCCAGCCTTTAGATAGAGTCACTGTTAACTTCTTAATGGTGAATTCCCAGTCGAATCCAGGGACCTCAGTCTCTGGCCTTTACATGGATGTTCAATCCTTGATCGAATAACCACAATTGGACCCATAATTGTGATATGTATGAATGAGAGTGGATGTTTGTGGTATGAGTTTGTTAGTTTTTTACAACAATGTGAAGGAAAGAACATAGTTAGATTTATAAAAGACAGTTAATAAAGAGTGAACTTTTGCATTATAAACAGTTGTTGAATATGTTGCATATTATACTAGGTACAACCATTCATTGAGTGTGAACCTCATTTAGAGCTGTGTTTTTCTAAGCTGAAGAGACCTAATCTTTTTAGCCTTTCCTCATATAAGAGCCATTCCATTTCTTTTATCATTTTGGTTGATCTTCTTTGAACCTTTTCTAATGCTATTATACCTTTTGAGATATGGTGACTAGAACTGAATGCAAAACTCAAGGTGAGGTTGCACCATGGAGTGATATAGAGGCATGATAGTATTCTTGGTGTTATTTACTATCACTTTCCTAATCATTCCCAGCATCCGGTTTGCTTTTTTGGCTGCCACCACACAGTGAGCTAAATATTTCAGTATATTGTCTACAATGGCACTTGGATCAGTTTCTTGACTGCTGACTCTGACATGTTTAGTCACACCTTCAAAGAAATGAAGCAAATTGGTGAGGCAAGACTTCCCTTTGCTGAATCCATGCTGACTCTGTCCAATTAAATCACATCTGTTTATATGTTCTACAATTTTATTCTTTATAATAGTTTCCACTCTTTTGCTCGGCACGGACGTCAGGCTTACCGGTGTGTAATTTCCCAGATCACCCATGGAACCCTTTTTAAAAATTGGCGTTTCATTGATCAGTCTCCAATTGTCAGGTACTATGTACAATTTTAATGACAGTTTACAGATCAGTAATAGCAGATCAGCAATTTCATATTTGACTTTTCAGTACCGTAGGGTGCATGCTATCCAGTCCAGTTATTTACTACTCTTTAATTTGTCGATTTCACCATGATTTCTTTCAGTTCCTCCGCATCATCACCCTCGAAAACCATTTCTGCTACAAGTAGGTCTCTTACATCTTCTTTGTTGTGTTTCTGACGTCCTGCACGTACGTCAGAAACAGAATGAAGCCTTGCGCCGGAAGAAGAGGACCTTGCTGGAGGGGGTTGGGATCCCCCGCCAGCAAAGGTAGGCGACGGCAGGTTGGCGGCGGGAGGGGGGTCGAGAAGGTCGTTGGCAGGGGGTACAGGGCCAAATCTACAGGGGCCCAGGCCCCCATGGCCCCACGTAGCTACCAGGGGCGTAGCCAGACCTTGGTGGGAGGGAGGCCAGAGCCTGAGGTGGGGGGCACTATTTAGCCACCACCCCCCCGCCACTTTGGACCCCCCACCACCGCAACCCCCCACCACTGGACGGCCGCCACAAATGCAACCCCCCACCACCACCGCTGTCACTGCCCGCCCCGCCGCCGGATCAGGTACCTTGTTTGCTGGCTGATATTCTGTAGCACTGGAAATGGCACGCGTTGGGGGTGGAACTACCACTAGTGCCCGCATTAGGCCTGCTGTAGTTCCAGTTTGGTGTGAGACAAGCCCATTGCCGTGTGCCAGCCCTTTAGTAAAAGAGCCCCTTACTCTTTTGGGGTTGCTAGACCTGGATTGGCCACTGTTGGGAACAGGATATTGGGCACAATGAACCTTTTTTCTGTCCCTGTACAGTGATGCCTATGTACGTTTCTGCCTTTGTTTCACTCCCAGTCCTCAAGAACTGCCAACTGGTCAGGTTTTCAAGATCTCTTCAATGAGTGGTCCTTTTATTAAGGTGCGCTGAAAAATGGGCTGCGCTAGTATAGGCATGTGTTTTAGACGTGCACAGACCCATTTTTCAGTGCGCCTGTAAAAAAAGACCTTTTTTTCCCAAAAATGGACGTGCGGCAATATCAAAATTGGAGCGCGTCCATTTTGGGTCTGAGACCTTACTGCCACCCATTCACTTAGCAGTAAGGTCTCAAGTGTTAACCAGGTGATAATCGTCAACATGTGTACAATGCCAATTACAGCCTGGTTTTCACCACGCGGTGATAACTCCGAATTGACATGTGTTATGTGCATGTAGGCGCCAACGTGGCTTAGTATAAGGGCCCCTGAGTATGCATGAAAGAGTTCTGCATTACTACTACCTCTGTTGTACAGAAATCTCTCCCATGCCTATTAATTAAGGATATCATCAAAATAAAACTCTACGGTGACCCCTGAATACCAGTGCTCCACAGTTTCTTCTGCTCCTTTTACCTTTTTGCTGGACTTAGAAGTAGCTCATAACGTAACAGTCTGTAGGCAGAAGCCACAGAATATAGCTCTCTCAGGAGCATTGTGTGCATGGACCTTGAACATGGCCAGTTGGATTATGGTTGTATAGTGGGAATGATTTTTCATATGAGTAGTGATTGCTGCCTGCAAAGGCATTTCAAATCCTAGAAAGCTTATAATGGTAATACATTTTTGAATGATGGACTTTATTTATAGCCAGGTCTCCTCCTTAAAAAAGTCTTTCAAGGTATGTAAGATTTATTTTGATCATGTTGTAATTATGATTTTCGGGTATTACTACTACTACTACTATTTAGCATTTCTATAGCGCTACAAGGCATACGCAGCGCTGCACAAACATAGAAGAAAGACAGTCCCTGCTCAAAGAGCTTACAATCTAATAGACAAAAAATAAAAAATAAGCAAATCAAATCAATTAATGTGAACGGGAAGGAAGAGAGGAGGGTAGGTGGAGGCGAGTGGTTACAAGTGGTTACGAGTCAAAAGCAATGTTAAAGAGGTGGGCTTTCAGTCTAGATTTAAAGGTGGCCAAGGATGGGGCAAGACGTAGGGGCTCAGGAAGTTTATTCCAGGCGTAGGGTGCAGCGAGACAGAAGGCGCGAAGTCTGGAGTTGGCAGTAGTGGAGAAGGGAACACATAAGAAGGATTTATCCATGGAGCGAAGTGCATGGGAAGGGGTGTAGGGAAGGACGAGTGTGGAGAGATACTGGGGAGCAGCAGAGTGAATACATTTATACGTTAGTAGAAGAAGTTTGAACAGGATGCGAAAACGGATAGGGAGCCAGTGAAGGGTCTTGAGGAGAGGGGTAGTATGAGTAAAGTGACCCTGGCGGAAGATGAGACGGGCAGCAGAGTTTTGAACCGACTGGAGAGGGGAGAGGTGACTAAGTGGGAGGCCAGCAAGAAGCAGATTGCAGTAGTCTAAACGAGAGGTGTCAAGGGTGTGGATGAGGGTTTTGGTAGAGTGCTCGGAAAGAAAGGGGCGGATTTTACGGATGTTGTAAAGAAAGAAACGACAGGTCTTGGCGGTCTGCTGGATATGAGCAAAGAAGGAGAGAGAAGAGTCAAAGATGACCCCAAGGTTTCGAGCTGAGGAGACAGGGAAAATGAGAGAACCATCAACAGAAATAGAAAACGGGGGGGAGCGGGGAGGTGGGTTTGGGGGGGAAAATGAGAAGCTCGGTTTTGGTCATATTTAATTTCAGGTGGCGTTGAGACATCCAGGCAGCAATGTCAGACAAGCACGCTGAAACTTTGGTTTGGATGCAAGGTGAGATATCAGGGGTAGAAAGGTAGATTTGGGAGTCATCAGCATAGAGATGGTAGGAAAAGCCATGGGATGAGATTAATGAACCAAGGGAAGAAGTGTAGATAGAAAAGAGGAGGGGACCAAGAACAGAACCCTGAGGTACGCCGACAGGCAGAGGGATAGAAGTAGAAGAGGATCCACCAGAGTGAACACTAAAGGTGCGGAGGGAGAGGTAGGAAGAGAACCAGGAAAGGACAGAGCCCTGGAATCCAAGTGAGGACAGGGTATCGAGAAGTATGCTGTGATCGACAGTGTCAAAAGCAGTGGAAAGATCAAGAAGAATGAGGATGGAATATTGACCTCTGGATTTAGCCAGTAATAGGTCATTGGAGACTTTAGTAAGCGCAGTTTCGGTTGAGTGGAGAGGGCGAAAACCAGATTGTAATGGGTCAAGAATAGCATGTGAGTAGAGAAAATCAAGGCAGCGGCGGTGAACAGCACGCTCAAGTAATTTGGAGAGAAAAGGAAGGAGGGAGATGGGTCGGTAATTAGAGGGACAAGTAGGGTCAAGTGAAGGCTTCTTAAGGAGAGGTGTGACCACAGCATGTTTAAAGGCAGCAGGGACAGTCGCAGTGGAAAGTGAGAGGTTGAGAATGTGACAGATAAAAGGAATAAGAGTAGGAGAGATGGCATTAAGAAGGTGGGTGGGAATGGGATCAGAGGAACAGGTGGTACATTTTGAGGAAGAAAGGAGAAGTGTAGTTTCTTCAGGAAAGGAGGAAAGGGAATGAGGGGAAGAAGAGAGAGGGGAACGGACTAGTGGAGGGAGAGCTGGTGAGGTAGAGAAAGCAAGGTTTATCTTTTGAACCTTGTTGTGAAAGAATTCAGCAAGGGTATGAGGAGATAATGAAGGGGGAGTTGGGGGAGGGGGCACCTTGAGGAGAGAGTTCAATGTGGTGAAGAGAAGTCGAGGATTAGAGCCAAGAGAGTTGGTCAGTTGGATATAATAATCCTGTTTGGCACGTAAAAGAGCAGATTGGAAGGAGGTCAGCATGAACTTAAAGTGTAAGAAATCAGCAAGGGCCCGAGATTTCCGCCAGAGGCGTTCGGCGGAGCGGGTACAGGAACGTAGGTAGCGGATATTAGAAGTCAGCCAAGGTTGGGGTTTTGTACGCCTTACAGGGCGGGTCATCAAAGGTGCAAGAGTGTCTAAGGCAGAGGATAGAGTATTGTTGTAAGAAGAAACAGCCTCGTTGACAGACGTGGATGGTGCCACAGTAGAGAGGAGGTTTGAAACATGGGAGGATAGAGATGAAGGGTCAATATCGTGAAGATTCCTAGATAAATTAGATAGGATAGGACGGGACTGGGAGGGAGGAGATTTAAGTGTGAAAGTTATAAGATGGTGATCAGAGGAGGGATGATCAGAGGCAAGGAAACTAGAAGGTGAACAGTTGGAGGAGAAGATGAGATCAAGACAGTGACCATTTTGATGAGTGGGGGAGGTGGAGCATAGTTGGAGATTAAAGGATGACATTAAAGCGAGTAACTTGGAAATATAAGAGTTGGAAGGATCATTAGCAGGAATATTAAAGTCACCAAGGATGAGAGAGGGGGAGGAAGGATCATGGAAGAAGGCAAGCCAGGCGTCAAAGTCACTGAGAAAGAATGAAAGGGACTTATCAGGGGGACGATAAATGACCGCTATTCGAAGAGGCAGAGGAGAGAAAAGGCGGATAGAGTGGACTTCAAAGGAGGAAAAACAGTGAGATTGAGGTGGAAGAAGGGGTTGAAATCTGGAGGAGGGAGAGAGAAGTAGTCCAACACCGCCCCCACGGCCAGCAGGGCGAGGAGTATGTGAAAATAGATAACCGCCATGGCACAGGGCTGCGACTGAAGCAGAGTCATCAGGGCAGAGCCAGGTTTCTGTTATG
Source organism: Microcaecilia unicolor (assembly GCF_901765095.1). Classification (NCBI taxonomy): domain Eukaryota; kingdom Metazoa; phylum Chordata; class Amphibia; order Gymnophiona; family Siphonopidae; genus Microcaecilia; species Microcaecilia unicolor. The sequence continues at coordinate 599,972,751 of NC_044032.1, forward strand.
GCGAGGAGATGGAGCTGACGCAAGATAAAGAGGTCCTGGATATAGGGGAGTTTGTTACAGATAGAGCGGGCATTCCATAGGGCGCAAGAGAAGGGCAGAGAAGAGGAGAGGAGTAGAGGAATAGAGATGAGGTTAGAGAGGTCACGGTGAGATCTGTAGAGTTTGGAAAATAGTTGGTGAGGAGGGCCAGGATTGGGATTGATGTCACCAGCTGAGAGTAAGAGAAGGAGTAAAAGAGAGCGGAGGAGAGTAGGAGAGGTGTGGCCACGAAGGCGTCGAAGGCGAGAGGTATTTAGGTGGAATGGGGAAGGCAAAATGGAGGGAAGAAAGAGATGGAGATTAAAAGCCAAGAGGGAGGAAGAGGGTAGGAGAGAAGGTGAGGTGATGAAGTCAATGGATGGGAAGTGAGTTCCTGTAGCGGAGAGAAGAAGAGGGTGAGGGAAAAGATTAGGAAGGGACAGAGCTAGGAAGAGAATGTGAATAGGGGCCATAAACGATTAAGGTACTTTAGCAACTGGAAAAAGATTAGATATAAAGAGAAAAATGCCCCGGCACCTAGAGCGGAGGCCCTGAGTGGATCGGGGTGGACCTGGGTGTCACCCCGGAGAAGGCTGTAAGGATATGCAGATGAGCTGCAAGTCCTCCACAGCACCTGAAAGGCAGCCGGTGGTAGAGGTGGGCACCTCTCAGCTGAGGAAAGGCTTACCAGGGGTTAGGCCGAAGCCAGCATTCCTCCCCCTGAGGGTTGCCTGATCCTAGCCAAAAAGCACCTGGAAACTCTGTGCACTTGGAGAGAAGGCCCTGGGAAGATCGGGGTGGAACTGGAGTCACCCCGGATACAGCTGTGAGGAAATGCAGAAGGGCTGCAAGTCCTCCACAGCACCTGGTGGGAGCGCTGGGCACCTAGAGCGGAGGCCCTGAGTGGATCGGGGTATGATTGTGTTCTCTGAGAAATGTTTTCTGATAAGGGTCAATGTAGCAGTGCTTCCGATTTTATATAGATTCATGGATTAAATTCTAATATATCCTTGGGACTGAAGTGAAAAATAATCATTTAATTAACTTTCAGGCTACTACAGAAATACCCCAAATTGGTGGAAGATACAACACAAGTCAGGGAAGGAGTGAACGAGTACTATTTTAATTTTGCATCAGGTTGTTGCATTGATATTTGTCTGCTAAAAACTAAGAGGTCCTTTTACTAAGGTACGCCGAAAAATCACCTGCGCTGTTGCAGGCACATGTATTGGACACGCACAGATCCATTTTTCACCGCACCTGAAAAAACAGCCTTTTTTTGCTGAAAATGAACGTGTGGCAAAATAAAAATTGGCGTACGTCCATTTTGGGCCTGAGACCTTACTGCCACCCATTGACTTAGTGGTAAGGTCTCAAGCATTAACAGGGCAGTAACCATCAGCACACGTACACTGCTGATTACCGCCCAGTTAGCGGCACACAGTAGAAAATAAAAAATATTTTCTGCCGCGTGTATCGGATGCGCATAAAAACTGGAATTACTGGCCGGGGCACATAGTAGCGAGGCAGTAGTTCCAGACTGATGTGCATTGGACGTGCGTAGGTGCCTACACGCCTTTGTGAAAGGACCCCTGAAACAAGAAGTCCTATTATAATCTATAGTTTAATGGAGTTTGGTGAGTTCCATATATATATGTACAAAGCATGGTCAAATTAGTATTTTCACTACTGCACTAGTTTTCTAGAGGCAAACCCAGGACTTTTTTTGAGGGGGTACTTGGGGGTACTGAGTACCGGCACCTTTTCCATTGTCTGCTAAAATTGACCCATGGTCCCCAAGTTTTAATGAAAGAGCTCTGGCTCTACACACCAATTCTGCCTTGTCATAAATTCTGTGACTGGTTGCAAGGGGCCTGGCTATTGTGAGGTGGGTCCCTCAGTGATCACCCCATCCCTGAAGGGTGGCCTAGCATTTGAGTACCGGCACCTTTTTTGCCAGAAAAAATGCACTGGGCAAACCTATGACATCTTAGTCTAGGTCATTCTTAGTCTTGATTGAACTGTTGAAAGATTGACATGGAAAATGGATAATTAGCTGAACTACTTCTGCATTATCATCCTTCTGTGCTTCACCCTTAAACACAGGCTAGTGTGTAAAAGAGAGAGAGAGAGGATTTGATGTACTGCCTTTCTATGGTTACAGTCAAAGTGGTTTACATATTGTGTACAGGTACTTATTTTGTATCCGGAGCAATGGAGGGTTAAATGACTTGCCTAAAGTCACAAGGAGGTACAGTGGGGATCAAACCCAGCTCCCCTGGTTTGCATGCTGCTGCATTAATCATTAGGCTACTCCTACACACACTAGAGTACAGAGAAATTAGGATGCCCTTTTATTTAAGCCGTGTAAGCACCTACGCACACCCAACGTACCTTAATTCTGAGCTATCGCCCGGCTACCACATGGACTGGGCAGTATTTTCATTTTTTATGCACGTCTACTATGCGCATCCGAAAATATTTTTATTTTCTGGTGTGTGTGCGGTAATTGGCATTTGAACGGGCATTGACCATTACCGCCCAATTAACGTGCGAGACCTTAAAACTAGGTCAATGGCTGGCAGTAAGGTCTGAGACCCAAAATGGACGCACACCAATTTTCATTTTGCCGCACGTCCATTCCCCCCCCCCCCCCAAAAGGGATTTTTTACAGGTGCGCTGAAAAATGATTCTACACGCGGCCAAAACACACACACTACCACAGGCCATTTTTCAGCTCACCTTACTAAAAGGACCCCTAGGTACTTTACCTTTCCCCTCATTACCTGGGACTCTTCTTTTTTCTAGGCCTGATAGCACAATCAAGTCATCTTTCACGGAGAGAGTAGTGGATGCTTGGAATGCCCTCCCGCGGGAGGTGGAGGAAGAGAAAACGGTAACGGAATTCAAACATGCATGGGATAAACATAAAGGAATCCTGTTCAGAAGGAATGGATCGTCAGGAGCTTAGCCGAGATTGGGTGGCAGAGCCGGTGGGGGGAGGCGGGGCTGGTGGTTGGGAGGCGGGGATAGTGCTGGGCAGACTTATACGGTCGGTGCCCTGAAAATGACAGTTACAAATCAAGGTAAGGTATACACAAAAAGTAGCACATATGAGTTTATCTTGTTGCGCAGACTGGATGGACCATGCAGGTCTTTTTCTGCCGTCATCTACTATGTTACCATGTTACCCTGAGAAAATCCCTGGATTATAATTGGGAAATAGGCTAGAATGGATCACAATTTTTTTGATTTATCTCTACCACTCAGCAAGCATATTAATTTTTGTTCTAAAAACATCTTGTTTTTTTTTTCTGCCTCTCCCTTCACTGATGTCTCCTTAGTTTCTAGGAAAAGTGATTTTTTTTTCATACCTTTGAAAACAACCAAGAAATACCCATTTTAAAAATGTATCTGGCACAAATATAGGCATGCTTTATTAGTTCTGAAATTGCTACAGGCTTACATTAAAAATTTTTCTGTTGAGCTGTGGTGGGCTCAGTTCCTGTTGTGTAGCTGGAGCTTGATAATATACTCATTAATCACAGGCCTCTAAATTTTAATTTTTAACACAGTATGAATAAAAACCACCCGCATTTATTGTGCAGACACAGTTACATCTACTCTGCTACTGCAATTTTGAAATGTCGATAAATATCTCTTTCTAAAAAGACAAAAGGGAAAGTACATAATCTAAAAATGTTTTTATCCCCTCGTCACAAAGCGCCAACCAAAAAAGCTATTTATAAAGCTTCAAAGAGTGATGACAGTGATGTAAGTGGCATTTGAAGCTTTTACCACATGAGGAAAATCATAGTTGATGAGTCTAGGGGAGAGAAGAAGACATTAGAAAAGGAGGGAGCTCTACGGATTTTGTTTATATTTTTCCTGCGGAATAAGCATAAGTAAGGAAGATGCTCTGCTAAGTGCTATGGTTTATGCAGTTCATCCAAAGTTTAATAAAACAGCTCATTGAATTGTCTAATGAACTCATTATTTCCTTCTCTTCAGCCTCTAGTATCTGGTCAGCAAGTTTCCTAGGTTTAGAACATCTAGCTCAACATTTTTTTTTCTCTGTTCCTTGACACGTACAACTGGCCTTTCCATTGTAAGTTAGACTCCCTTGGTTTCTGCATACTCTGAAATTGCTTAGTAATCAGTTTGCACTCCGAACTCCACTTTGCTCCTGTTCATCCTAACGCAGCCTTTCAGTACAAAGATATAGATGTGATGCAAGCAGAATTTAAATTGATTGTTTATTCCTATCAGGGCTTATTATAGCAGGCGTTAACTAAATTATTGTGTCCAGCTGCATTAGGCAGTAATGCACCCCTAATGCAGCAAAAAAACAAAACAACAAAACAACCTAATGCAGAATGTGTTAATGTTTTCAGGGGCCCTTTTACTAAAGGGTTTCTGCATGGCAACCTAGAAATACAGTCGGCCCAATGTGGCCTCCTCCAGTAGTTCTGCCTCAAGCATATGCCATTTCTGATGCTACGGAAAATTGTTCCATAATTTCTAATGTGGTGCTAACCTGGTTGTAATCTGTTGAGTCTATGAGAGAGGATCCTTTTCATTTTGTGTATGGTGAGGTCATTTTTGATGGGGGCTTCAATTTAACACTAGCTGCCTTGGATCATTCCAAAGGGGGTGAGGGGACTGTTCTAGCTCACAGAGAGAAATTATTACAATTGATCAAAGAGCTAGACTTGTTGGATGTGTGGAGATTGCAGCACCCTGGGCAAAGATCCTATTCTTTTTACTCGCATACGCAGCAAACTTATACGAGGATTGATGCTATTTGGTGTGGCTGGTCAAGGTGGGGTCAAGTGCAGGACACTGAAATTGGGAGTATACATGTTTCTGATCATGCACCAGTGTCGGTTCAACTTAGTGGTTTGAAGGGAGAGAGGCGCCTTATTTATCGGTGGATTAATGAATCCATTCTAGGTGATGTGAAGGTCTGTCAGGACTCGGAGATAGGTGAGGTTAAGTTTCTGACAGTACTTTTGGGATGCTTTGAAGGCAGTGGTACGGGACACCTGATTAAATGGGGAGCGCGGAGAAAGAGAGAGCGGGGTGTCAAGGAGTTAGGTCTTCGCTCGTAGTTGGTACATTTAGAAGTACAGCACAAAGAAGGGGGGGGGGATAATAAAATTTTATCTCAATTGTTGACCTCTCGGCGTGAACTACAACAGCTTCAGGTGGAAAAAATGGAATTCCATAGGAGCCTGGTCAAACAGAAGTTTTTTTAATTTAGTAATAAGGCAGGGTGAATGTTGGCTTGTCATCTTCAGAAGCGTCGGCTTATGTATACTATTACAAAAATTAAGGGACCTAAAGATGTTCTTTATTTCTGGGACGTGGATATTCAACAATTTTATACCTGAAATGGCAGCATAGAATGCCTTTGTTTTCTTGCAGCAAAATTTGTAATTGACTCCCATTGGAAGAAGGACAATGGCCCTACATTATCTAGGTGGATCTTGAAGTTAAAGTTGATGGGAGACTTAGAGAAATTAACGGCTCGTCAGGTGGGTCGGTTTGATCCATTGGCAGACGAGTGGTCTCACCTGGATCAATTACTGCAAGATTCTTGAAGGGGGGAGGGGGGATTGGGTGGGGGTGGAGAGGGATATTATGTTAAAATATGTTGTATGCTTTGTCTATTGACTACGTGTTTGGTGTTTTGCTACAGTGGGGGAAATAAGTATTTGATCCCTTGCTGATTTTGTAAGTTTGCCCACTGACAAAGACATGAGCAGCCCATAATTGAAGGGTAGGTTATTGGTAACAGTGAGAGATAGCACATCACAAATTAAATCCGGAAAATCACATTGTGGAAAGTATATGAATTTATTTGCATTCTGCAGAGGGAAATAAGTATTTAATCCCTCTGGCAAACAAGACCTAATACTTGGTGGCAAAACCCTTGTTGGCAAGCACAGCGGTCAGACGTCTTCTGTAGTTGATGATGAGGTTTGCACACATGTCAGGAGGAATTTTGGTCCACTCCTCTTTGCAGATCATCTCTAAATCATTAAGAGTTCTGGGCTGTCGCTTGGCAACTCGCAGCTTCAGCTCCCTCCATAAGTTTTCAATGGGATTAAGGTCTGGTGACTGGCTAGGCCACTCCATGACCCTAATGTGCTTCTTCCTGAGCCACTCCTTTGTTGCCTTGGCTGTATGTTTTGGGTCATTGTCGTGCTGGAAGACCCAGCCACGACCCATTTTTAAGGCCCTGGCGGAGGGAAGGAGGTTGTCACTCAGAATTGTACGGTACATGGCCCCATCCATTCTCCCATTGATGCGGTGAAGTAGTCCTGTGCCCTTAGCAGAGAAACACCCCCAAAACATAACATTTCCACCTCCATGCTTGACAGTGGGGACGGTGTTCTTTGGGTCATAGGCAGCATTTCTCTTCTTCCAAACACGGCGAGTTGAGTTCATGCCAAAGAGCTCAATTTTTGTCTCATCTGACCACAGCACCTTCTCCCAATCACTCTCGGCATCATCCAGGTGTTCACTGGCAAACTTCAGACGGGCCGTCACATGTGCCTTCCGGAGCAGGGGGACCTTGCGGGCACTGCAGGATTGCAATCCGTTATGTCGTAATGTGTTACCAATGGTTTTCGTGGTGACAGTGGTCCCAGCTGCCTTGAGATCATTGACAAGTTCCCCCCTTGTAGTTGTAGGCTGATTTCTAACCTTCCTCATGATCAAGGATACCCCACGAGGTGAGATTTTGCGTGGAGCCCCAGATCTTTGTCGATTGACAGTCATTTTGTACTTCTTCCATTTTCTTACTATGGCACCAACAGTTGTCTCCTTCTCGCCCAGCGTCTTACTGATGGCTTTGTAGCCCATTCCAGCCTTGTGCAGGTGTATGATCTTGTCCCTGACATCCTTAGACAGCTCCTTGCTCTTGGCCATTTTGTAGAGGTTAGAGTCTGACTGATTCACTGAGTCTGTGGACAGGTGTCTTTCATACAGGTGACCATTGCCGACAGCTGTCTGTCATGCAGGTAACGAGTTGATTTGGAGCATCTACCTGGTCTGTAGGGGCCAGATCTCTTACTGGTTGGTGGGGGATCAAATACTTATTTCCCTCTGCAGAATGCAAATAAATTCATATACTTTCCACAATGTGATTTTACGGATTTAATTTGTGATGTGCTATCTCTCACTGTTACCAATAACCTACCCTTCAATTATGGGCTGCTCATGTCTTTGTCAGTGGGCAAACTTACAAAATCAGCAAGGGATCAAATACTTATTTCCCCCACTGTATCTTGCATTGAATATAGACAAATTTACTCTGTTCTTTTCTTATTCCTTAATAAACATTTATTGTATATATAAAAAAATGATCCTTGCAATAAATAGCGTTCTGTGATGGCATTAGTGCACACTGTTAGGAAGTGATACCTTAAGTAGACTGAAGGAAAATAACCAAAAAAGAAAAGGAAACATTTAAATGTAAATGATGCATTCATTATTCTTATGTGGGATCCAAAACTTTAAAATACTGATTACAAATCAAAGCTATTCAGGGTCCAGAAATGAGGATAATGAAACACTTTTGGATGTTTGCCTGGATGGGTCCCTAGGAGCCAAAACCAATTTCAGACTTTTATTTTTTATTTTGCCCAGCAGCAGTCACTTCCTTTGAATAAACTGAGACTGGGTAAATAAATTAAAAAAAAAAAAAAAATCGAAATATTGCAGTAAAAACGTGAAACCTGGCAGAGTGGTGTACAACAAGGTGATCATCGTAATGTGCTGAGACAGATCCAGTTTCAGTTACGAGAGGGGCAGAGAGCTGGTTCAATATGATGGTCATCTTAAAGTGTTGAGATAGATCCAATTTCAAGGGGGCAATGTCTTCAGATGGGTTATTTTTGCACATACCATGACAGTACTGAACCTTACGCCTAAGCCAGGGTATGTGGAGTGTGATCTCAGCCTCTCAAATTTACAACTAATGCTCGTCATAATACTTGAATCATGCGAAACAGAGCTTCCTTCTGGAGCTCATAAGATATTATATATACAATTTATTCAGGTGTGCTTGGAAACTCTTTTTAATGAGGCCTCTGGTACCTAAAATGATGGGAAATATTTCTGTATCCTTCTGCTACATTTTCTTGGAGATCTTTTCTTTCTCTACCAGATTCATTGAGAAGTTGCTTGGAACTGACACATCTATGATCAATGCCGCTCTAGTGTTTTTCTCTTTCACCACAATGTCCGGTTTCCTGGCACACAGTTTCAATTATTAGAGGGGCAGAGTGGTAGTTCAACATAGCGATTATCTTGGGCCACCTTTTACAAAACTGTTCTAGTGGCAGCCAGTACGGAAATGCCTGCACCACTATAAGAGTGGAAGATGTCACAAACCCAATGTAAACTGGAGCAAGACAAAAATCTCTTCAAAAAACAGACGACTGCTGTCAACTTGACTTCAACAAGATATGGATTTATTCCACAAACAATCCTGCTTTCATTGGGGATCCTGAACAATCAGCACTAAAATTTTAAATTCTGTGGAAATGTGTCACGGTATTAAAACATGCAACCGCGGTTAGCTGATTCTAGTTCAGCGGTTGTATATTTTGATGTCGTGACACATTTCCACAGTATTTAAAGTTTTAGGGGTTCTTTTACTAAGGTGTGCTAAAAATGGCCTGTGGTAGTGTAGGCACGGGTTTTGGGCATGCGTGGAATCATTTTTTGGCGCACCTGTAAAAAGGCCTTTTTCAAAATTTTTGCCGAAAATGGACGTGCAGCAAAATGAAATTTGGCACGCGTCTATTTTGGGTCTGAGACCTTACCGCCAGCCATTGACCTAGCAGTAAAGTCTCACGCGGTAACTGGGCGGTAATCACCTATGCGCACCAAATGCCACTTGGCGCGCGCCCAATGCACGCGGCAGAAAATAAAAATTATTTTTCAGCCACGCGTATCAGACGCGTACAAAAAATTAAATTACCACAAGAGCCATGCGGTAGCCATGTGGTAACTCCATTTTGGCACGCGTTGGGCACACATAGATGCTTACGTGGCTTAGTAAAAGGGCCCCTTACTGCTGATTGTTCAGGACCCCTGATGAAGGCAGGATTGCTGAAACACGGCCTGTGTTGGGTCAAGCTGTCAGCATCTGTGTGATTGTGAAATAAACCTTTATCTTGTTGAAGTCAAGTTGCCAGCAGTTATCTGTTTTTTTGAAGTGGTTTTTGTCTTGCTCCAGTTTATATTGGGTTTGTGGCACCTTCCACTCTTGTGGTGATGCTGTTCTTTTTGTGTAACATTTTTTTCCTTTTTTTTTTTGGTACAGAAATGCAGACAGTCCATTCACCTTGAATGGGCTGTGTTGGCATTGCCGCACGGCAGCTGCTAGTGAGGCTTTGTAAAAAGGGGACTTAATTATTATTATTATTATTAGCATTTGTATAGCGCTACCAGACGCATGCAGCAGTGAACACCTGATACAAAGAGAGAGTCCCTTCTGAAAAGAGCATACAATCTAAATAATACAGACAGACAAGACAGTTACAGGTGAGGGAAGTAATGGGAGCTAAAAGCAGCAGTGAAAAGGTGGGTTTTCATCATAGATTTGAAAACAGGTAGAGATGGTGCTAGATGTATACGTCTAGCTCCCATTACTTCCCTCACCCGTCCAGGCATAAGGTGCCGCGAGAGAAAGGGAGCGAAGCCTAGAGTTAGCAGTGGAGGAGAAGGGGGACGACAAGAGAGATTTGTCCAGTGAGCGGAGTTCACGGGGAGGAATGTAGGGAGAGATGAGAGTGGAGAGGTAATGGGGGGCTGCAGAGTGGATGCATTTAAAGGTCAGTATGAGAAGTTTAAACTGAATGCGGAAGCGGACAGGGAGCCAGTGAAGTGACTTGAGGAGTGGGCTAGTGTGGGTATAACGATTCTGGCGGAAAATAAGTCGTGCTGCAGAATTTTGGACAGATTGGAGAGGAGAGAGATGGCTGAGCGGAAGACCAGTGAGAAGTAAATTGCAATAGTCCAAGCGAGAGGTGACAAGGGTGTGGATAAGGGTTCTGGCAGTGTATTCAGAAAAGAAGAGGTGAATTTTGCTAATATTGTAGATAAAGAAACGACAGGTTTTGGCAATCTGTTGAATATGCGCAGAGAAGGAGAGAGAGGAATCAAAGATGACTCCAAGGTTACGAGCTGAGGAGACAGGGAGGACGTGAGAGCCATTAACAGAGATATTGAAAGGGGGAAGAGGGGAGGTGGGTTTAGGGGGAAAAGCGAGAAGTTCAGTTTTGGACATGCTGAGCTTTAGATGGCGTTGAGACATCCAAGCAGCAATGTCGGACAAGCAGGCTGAGATTTTGTCCTGGATCGAGGTTGAGATTTCAGGGGTGGAGATGTAGATCTGAGAGTCATCAGCATAAAGATGGTATTGAAAGCCATGGGATGAAATCAGGGTACCAAGGGAAGAGGTATAGATGGAGAAAAGGAGGGGTCCAAGGACAGAAACCTGAGGCACACCAACAGAAAGCGGGATGGGACTTAATGTGCTGAGACAGATCCAACTGTTGCAGGAATTGAGATAGGAATTTGTGATACTTCAGGAGTCAGACAGCACACCCCAGTATGAGAGAGAAATCTTCTTTATTTGCCAGCAAACAAAGCAGGACATCAGTTCTAGCTCTCTTCTCTTTCTCTTAGCTCTTTGTGTCTTTCTCTCAGCTCTCTGTGTCTTTCTCTCAGCTCTCTGTGTCTTTGTCTCAGCTGCTTCTCTTCTTATGCTGTCTTCTCCTTCTTCTGTCTGTTCCTTCTGTCCTTCTCTTTCTTCTGAGCTCCTTCTGTCCTTCTCTTTCTTCTGAGCTCCTTCTGACGTAAACTGCTTCTGCTCCCACTTAAATAGGGTCCTAAGCCCTCCTCCTAGCCTAGCCCCCTTTACTCCCAATTGGTTAAGAAACTGATTGGCTACCTTGCCTCAACCAATCATTACTTTTGAAATATCAGTTACATAGGTTCCAGACATCCTAAACTGACCTGTGACCTGGGGCCCCTCATGCCAGACATTTGGTCTCCAGTCTCTTACATTTCTCATTATGATTGATGTCTCATCTATAGCTTAAACTGGATTCCCTTAGAGACTAAGAGGCCCCATCTAACATTGGTTATTCTCATATTCCTAATCAGCTTCATACTACCTATTAACTAAACTCTGGCATTCATTAAAGAGGTCAAAAGTCAGTCTTACTTAATAGCATACATATCAGGCTATTGCTTCCAAGACCATTTCTGCATTTTACCTATAATTAATCAAGGAGAAGAGAGCTGACTAGTCCTGACCTTTTTCACCTATCAGCTCCATACACAGAACTAGCTAAGACCATAGTTAATTCAAAACACATGTTGATCTCCTCACTGCAGCCTTAAACAGCAGACAAAGGATCATTTTAAAAGTAACACAGAGTTGAACAAACATCCTACACAGAATTATTAATTTACACAGAATACAACATATTCTAAAGTAAGCATTCTTATAAGACATATCTAAACATCAGGAATATCTAGAATTATTTAGAATCTAACTATTTCCTTATAACAAAATCTACATATCAAGAACTTCTGAAATAGTATTTCAGCCTTTTAAACTTCAGCATGTCTGGCTCATTCCTTTGTTCATTCATAATAGTTTACAGCTGTGCCAGCATTTAGCAATCCATCCCTCACAAGGGTCTTTCTGACCTTTCTGACCCAGCCCGGCAAGACTTTCAAATAATATGAACCATCTGGCATTCCTTTGCTCTGCTTGCAAAGTAAAAAGTTAGAATTCTAACTTCAAGCTTTTAACAGAATTAACCCTTCATATGATTTCTTATATATATATAATTATTCTTTGCTCATGGCTGCCTCATTCCCCCCTTTGAGACTAAAATCAGCTTATGCAGAGATAAGTCTCACATCTCAAACTCTGGAGACTATAGTGATCCTAACTAGGAATAGACTTGTGAATCACCATTACCCTACTTATTAAGGTCCGACGGCATACTGCCGAAGCACATGAGGCCAGGAAACAAAACAAAAACCCTGCTAAAACTAAGACTATTAGGGAAATGAACAAGGGACGTATCCAGGAGGTCAATGACCACCACCAGGAGGTAAGGTCTAATCCTCCTCGGTAATCCTCCACATTAAGGCTGGCCAACTGTAGGACTTTATCCATGGCATGCCTAACTACATGCGTCCTATTTATGACAATAGTACAGCACTCTGAAGAATTTAACACTGTGCAGAGGCCACCCTGAGCTGCAAAGAGATAGTCAAGGCCCATACGGTTATATCTAGAAACTATACTTAATTCATTAATTTGATCCTGCAATGCATTGACTACCACGTTCAGCTCATGAACTAAAACATGGAGTAGGGATTGAAGTCTCCGGGTAGCCATACCTAGTTCAGTAATACCCGCTACCGGGCCTCCAATTGGAATCCAGGCCGTGGCAGAAAGGGCTACAAGTCTCTTTTTAGTCAGAGGATAAGTAGAATTAATATACTGGAGGGCTAATTCAATCGCCTCATCCTCTGTGGCAACGGAGGAGGGTAAGGACAAAGCCTCTCGCTTAGAGCGGTGCGGGGATAGTGGCTTAAGAGGAATGACTTTAGGAAAATAATTCAAGGTTACCAATACACAAAAATCATATGTGGAGGGAAGAATCATGTGGAGGACATTATCACAGAGCCAGTAATGACCAAGGAGAGGGCGACGAAAGTTCCCAATAAATGTAGGCACAGGATGGAGATTAGGATGCCCATAATGCGAGCCCCTATCCCAGGGGGAACGAAGAAGAAATGGAGACTTTGTACACCATAGGTGCCAATCTCCAATTGTAACAGACCGCTCATATGATGCAACCCCTTCATCCCCCGGGGACTTATGAAAGTAGAAAATAGGATGGGACACTATAGTCTTCTCAGTAGTATAGTTAGGAGCCAGATAATCACCTTGGTCATAATCTACAGGTATGGTAGTAGGGCACATAGGAGTACCTGGAGAAACTACCCACACAGGTTCCTCCTTCTCTGGGAGAACATTAGTATAGTTACAGGGAATGGGAAGAACAGTTGAGATGCTTCTTGTTAAACAAAACACTCCAGAAGCTGGATAGGGAGACGTAAAAACTGGCCTTAGAGAAGAGTCAGAGGGGGAAGTAGCATTATAAAAGGACCACCAAGTATAATCCTGGCTCCAAGGGCCTGAACTCGAAAAGTAGGGAGGTATAAGAGCTGGGAGTTGCACAGGGACAGGAACAGCTGGGACATCTGTAGTATAAGGAGAAAATCGGGAACACACAATACAAGGGGAAGTAATCTTTGCCTGGCTAATTAGTTCCTGGACAGAGTGTAACCAAAGGTTGGAGCGAGTTGGGGTATTAGGAACAAGGAGGCAAGGAGTAGAAAACAACAAAAGCATCCAAACTACTAACATTTTCTTTCTTCCTAATCTAAAACAAATACAGCAAACTAATTAAGCAATAATATTTCAACAGTCTGTGCTAATCACAGATTACTCTAATATAGTGTTCTCAGTCTTTGAGTTCTTATACCAGTTGGGATAGACCCTCAACTGACAAGGATCAAGCTCTCAAATTCCAAGAAAGCCAGAATCCGGCAAGAAAGAGTCTCAGTATGAAGCCGAAGTTCAGCCGCTCCTGCAGTATGCAGTTGACCCTTCTTTTCAGCTAGTAGATTCTTTGGTTCGGGTCAGGCGCAACTTCAATGGCTCCGCTGGATCTCTTTCTGCTCTCCACTGTCTAGGCTCCGTCTGATCCGTGCTGGGCTCAGTCTGGTCAGCAGACTTAATTCGAGACCAATGGACCCATGGAGTTATCCCTGCGACCTTCACAGCTGCAGGGGTAGAAAGCAAAACAGTAAAAGGTCCTTTCCATCGGGGCCCCAAAGGCTGGAGCTTCCAGTCTTTCACCCAAACTCTATCCCCTGGCAGGAAGGAATGTACCTGAGCCTGGAAGGGGACAGGGTTTATTTCTCTCACATAAGACTGAAGCTCAGAAATTATCTTCCCCAAGAGGGCTACCTGCTCCTGCACCTGGGCAGACCCTAAAATCCCTATGTCTCCCTTAATTCCCTGTAAAATGGCTGGGGGCTTCCCATACACAATTTCAAAGGGAGAGAGGGCTGTTCCTTTAGTTGGGGTGCATCGGAGGCGGAAGAGGGCTAGTGGCAATGCCTGTGGCCATTTCAATTGGGTTTCCTGACAAATCTTTGCTAGGCTATTTTTCAAGGTTCTATTTGCTCGCTCAACCTGCCCTGAACTCTGGGACGATAGGCACAATGCAATTTCCAGGTAATGCGCAATGCGCGGGACAGGGCCTGAAGTGTAGCTTCAACAAAGGCGGGACCATTATCTGAACCTATGGCAAGGGGCAGTCCATACCTGGGGATGACATCCCTAAGGAGAGCTCGAGCTACTTCTGTGGCTTTCTCAGTGACTGTAGGATATGCTTCCACCCACCCAGAAAAGGTACAGACCATGACTAAGAGGTATCGGAACCTACCACTCCTGGGCATTTCTGTGAAGTCTATAACTAGGGACTCAAAGGGTGTTAGACCTCTAGACTGAACTCCTGGTGGAATACGGGGTCCCTGACGAGCATTATTCTGGGCACAGAGAGTACATCGGGCAGAGGCAGTGGCAACCAGACTATCCAATCCTTCCAGCACCACTACTCGACTGAGTAGGCGGGCTAGTGCTGTTTTCCCTAAGTGTGATAGGTCATGAGCTTGAGACACTACAGGCCAAGCTAGGTGGCGTGGCACCAGAACTCTGGTATCAGGGAGATGTAACCAGCCATCAGGTCTCCTTACTGCACCTTCTTCTTGAGCCCATTTCTCTTCCACTTGGGTATATATAGGTGTCCATTCTTGCAGGTCGAATTTGGAACAGGGGGGTCACAGTACTTGCTGGGGTCCTCGAGCAGCTTCCTTGGCCACCCGATCAGCATGGCGGTTCCCTCGGGCCACTGGAGTATCTATTCTTTGGTGTCCCCTGCAATGAATAACAGCTACCTTCTTAGGGGCCCACACAGCCTCTAGCAGCTGAAGTATTTCAGGTCCATACTTAACAGGTTGGCCTGCAGCATTTATAAGTCCCTTTTCCTTATACAAAGCTCCATGAGCATGTAGGGTTGTGAAAGCATACTTAGAATCAGTATAAATGTTGGTCAGCCAGTCCTGCTGCTAGCTCCAGAGCTCGTATGAGGGCCACAAGTTCTGCTTTCTGGGCTGAAGTTCCTTGGGGCAGGGCTCTTGCTTCTATCACCTTGTCCTCTGTCACCACAGCATAGCCTGCCAATCGCTTGGAGTTCTCCACATAACTGCTTCCATCTGTGAAATAAATTACATCTGGGTCCCTCCACGGAACATCTTTAAGATCTGGTCGACTGGAGTACACTTCATCCATAGTTTGGATACAGTCATGATCCGGTGGTCCCTCAGATGCTGGCAAAAGAGTAGCAGGATTGAATGTAGCCACTGTTTCCAGGTGTATCCGTGGATTCTCACACAAGCTGGCTTGGTACTTAACCATACGGTTATTTGTAAACCAGTGGTTGCCCTTATACTCCATGAGGGTGAGAACTGCGTGGGGGACTTTAACAACCAGTTCTTGCCCCAAGGTCAACTTATCAGCTTCCTGGACCAGTAAGGCTGTTGCTGCAATGGCCCTCATGCAGGCTGGCCATCCTTTAGCCACTCCATCCAGCTGTTTAGACAGGTATGCAACAGGCCTCTGCCAGGATCCCATCATCTGGGTCAGCACACCCAGAGCAACCCCCTGTCGCTCGTGGACATACAATGAGAAAGGTTTCTCCACATCAGGAAGGCCTAACGCAGGGGCTTGGAGTAGGGCTTTCTTTATGGCAATGAAGGATTGTTGAGCAGTAGGTCCCCATTCAAATGGTTCCTTTTCACCCCCCTTTGTGGCTTGGTAAAGGGGTTTCGCCATCAATGCAAAATTTGGAATCCAAATTCTGCAGAATCCAGCTGCTCCCAGAAATTCCCTAACTTCTCTTCTGGACTTGGGTTGGGGGATTGCAGCTACCGCTTGCTTCCTACTAGCATCCAGTCTCCGACTTCCCTGGGAAATACAGAAGCCCAGATACTTCACTTCTGACTGACAGAGTTGGGCCTTTGAGCGTGAGACCTTATAGCCTGCATCCAAGAGTAGCTCCAGCAATTCTCTAGTAGCCTCAAAACACTCTTCCTGAGTCACTGCTGCAATCAGGAGGTCATCTACATACTGGAGTAAAACTCGCCTGGAAGGCTCAGATTTAAAAGTCTTAAGGTCTTGCCCTAGGGCTGTCCCAAAAATAGTGGGGGGAATTCTTGAACCCTGTGGCAGGCGGGTCCATGTATACTGAAGCTTCCTTCCTGTTACTGGTTTTCCCATTGAAAGGCAAAAAGCAATTGACTGGCGGGGGCCACCCGAATACAAAAGAAGGCATCTTTAGGTCTAGTGTCGTGAATGGGTAGCTCCAGAAGGTATCAATCCTAGCAGGACATATGGATTAGGCACTACAGGGTGTAATGAGATAGTGGATTTGTTGACCACTCGTAAGTCTTGGACTGGCCGGTAGTCCTCAGTCCCTGGCTTCTGAACTGGCAATAGTGGCGTATTCCATGGAGACTGGCAAGGTCGAATAATTCCATGGGATAACAGACGATTCAGATGTGCTTGAATCCCTTCCAGAGCCTTTCTGGGAATTGGGTATTGGCGAAGATGGATTGGCCGGGCACTTGGAAGTAAGTCTACATGTACAGGAGGAATATTTCGGGCCAACCCTGGGGGATTATCTTCTGCCCATACCCCACTGACCTGAAAGCTGTCTGCCAGGGGTAGGTCAACTTGGCCATGCGACTGATGCAGCCGCCATTCTTCTTCAAGAGGGCAGCAGAAACTCAATATACCCTTAGGGCTGGATGCTGGGGGCCGAAAGGAGACTGAAGTCTGGCCATCAGAGTCAAAAGAAATTTGGGCCCTAAGCTTGGACAGCAGGTCTCGACCTAACAAAGGGATTGGACAGTCTGGCATATACAGGAATTCATGAGTGACTATGTGTGAGCCTAATGGCATCTACGGGTTGTCAGGAAGGGCCTCCGGTTCTGCACCCCGTGGCTCCCACCACTCGGACAGTTTTTCCAGACACAGGCGCTAATCGCGTCCGTCACAACAGAATGTTCAGCTCCTGTATCAATCATGAATGGAATTGAGCGGCTCCCTATAGTTAGCTTGACCATAGGTTCCTGGGAGCCCAGTTTATAGGAACCCGGTCTGTCCTATTCGTCCCATTCTGCCATCTCGGCTATCCCGATGATGTCAGATTCAGGAGGCTCATATCTTCCCTCTCGAACTCGGCCTCGGCTTCCTCGATCTCCTGGTCCCCTTCTCAGTCCCTGGCGCCTCTGGGGGCATTCATCTTTCCAGTGCCCTCTTTCCTTACAATAGGCACACTGATCCCTCTCCAATCTTGGTCTGGGATTCTCCCCCCTTGGCCGGGATTGATTGAAGGAATCTCGGGCCCTGGCTGGTGGTCCGGGGTCCCACTTTGGCTTCCCATTAGCTAGAAGTCGACCTCGGTTAAGGGTGGAATTAGTAATGGCTGCCGCTAAAAGGTCGGCCTTCTTCTGCATCTTCCGGTCAGCCTCTCGGCGCACCTCCTGATCTCTATTAATGAAAACCTTGGTTGCGATCTCAATTAGCTGGGTGGTATTCATCCCTGCGAATCCCTCCTGACGCTGCAACTTCTTCCGGATATCTGGCATACTCTGGGCCACCAATGCGCTATTCACCATTCTCTGGTTTTCTTGGGCTTCAGGGTCAAATGGGGTGTATGTTCTGTAGGCTTCAATTAGTCGCTCTAGAAAGGCCCCAGGGGATTCAGTTGCCCCTTGGAGAATTTCAGAGACCTTTGCCAGATTAATGGGCCTCTTTATGCCTTTCCTCATACCTTCCAGTAAGTCCCGGCAATAGCCAGACAACAGTTCATAGTGCTGCCCATCATTTGGATCCCAATCTGGAGCTGCGCGAGGAAACCGAGCTCTAACCCATCCCTCTGGGTCCTGTGTCCTCTCGGGAACACGCTCTCGCGTGATGGCCTCAGCATTTTGCAAAATCTTCCGCCTCTCCTCAGTTGTGAAGAGGGTCAGGAGAAGTTGTTGACAATCAGTCCAGGTTGGGTTATGGGTGGCCATAATGCTAGTCACTAGGGTCCACCACTGCCTGAGGCTTTTCAGTATAGAGGGGTAATGCGTCTTCCAATTCAGGAGATCGGTGGTTGTGAAGGGTACATACTGGTAGGCCTGTGCCTGTATAACCTGACCCTGATTATTAGGATCCGGTCGAGTGGTAGTTACCTGACGAAGTGGCAGAACTCTCGAGGAAGTGGGAATGGAACCTGAGGTAGAGCTAGGAGCTACCCTCCTATCATGCTCAAAGGTGATTGCAGCAGGTCTAACCCATTCAGTGGAGGTGTGTTGAAACCCCTGAGGGATGGGGAGGGGTACTCATAGACTGAGAGTGGTCACAGGTGAGTCAGTCCATTGAAGGGATGCCGGGCCCCTAATGAGTGGGTAGGGGTACTAGAGGGAGAGGCTGGCTGTCAGGAGTTGAGGAGTCAGGGAGTGGAGCCCAAAGTGGGTCTTCGGAGGTTAACAGGGGAGGATGTGGCACAGAAGGGTAGAGGCCAGGTGAAAAGTCCAACCTAGGGTGTGGCAGGTTTGGCACAGGAGGGGAAGAACTATCCGGAGAAGCCTGTGCTGGAGAGGCTTGGGCTGGGCGGCGTGGATCTCTAGGGGTGGCACGGAACCCCAACAATGGGCCATAAGGTGGTGGCTCAAGATCTGAGGGATCATCAGAGAGTATGGGTTTCCTCAGACAGGGTAGGGCGGAAGCCACCGATTGGGTGGTAAGCTTCCTGGGGCTCTTTCCCTCTTCTAGTTTAGATTTTCTAATCTTTCTTTGAACACGGCCTAACATGAATTTTACTGGGGATCCCATATAAGTTTTCAACCACGAGGGAGGGTCAGTCACAAGGCTGTCCCAGGAATCTATATAAGGGAGTTGTTCAGAATATTCTGATTCTCCTACTACTATGCTATAGACCTTCCGGATTACTTCAATATCTAAGCTGCCACTAGGGGGCCACCCCACTCCCATAGATGGCCACTCAACTTCACACAAGGTTCTTAAAGTACCTGAGCTTAAAGTCTGTCCATAGTCATTAATTAAAAAGCCTTTTTTGAAATTTCTAAGCATACAATCTAGGGGGGTAACAATTTGTCTAGATGATGTCCCACCCATAATGCTTACAATTACAACACACAAAAGGGAGGGAGTTTTTGAGAGTGCAGTAAGGGGTCCGCACTCTCGAGACACTAGGTAGACAGACAACAATCGCTTCCTTCCGTTGCTGACCAATTGAACTCGCGTTAATTGGAAATGCAGCTATAAGAAGTCCGCACTCAGTTAGCATTCACGCATCACACATTCCATACAGAAAATCCCACCCAACAATTTCAGATTTCTCAAATACAGATAAGCTCAAGCGTTTTCGCTTCTAGTCCCCGCGACTAGAAGGTACTAGGGCCTTTGCTGAGAATTGATCAGATTCTCCTTCCTCAATTTTCTTGAGGGGCTGGTTTTACAATTTCCTAGCTAGGATTACAATACAAAATACAGAATACATACCCGGCGAATGTTCTCCAGTCAGTTGGGTGCTGGGATTAATGCAGGATTCATCCCACCGCTGCCACCAAGAATTGTTGCAGGAATTGAGATAGGAATTTGTGATACTTCAGGAGTCAGACAGCACACCCCAGTATGAGAGAGAAATCTTCTTTATTTGCCAGCAAACAAAGCAGGACATCAGTTCTAGCTCTCTTCTCTTTCTCTTAGCTCTTTGTGTCTTTCTCTCAGCTCTCTGTGTCTTTCTCTCAGCTCTCTGTGTCTTTCTCTCAGCTCTCTGTGTCTTTGTCTCAGCTGCTTCTCTTCTTATGCTGTCTTCTCCTTCTTCTGTCTGTTCCTTCTGTCCTTCTCTTTCTTCTGAGCTCCTTCTGTCCTTCTCTTTCTTCTGAGCTCCTTCTGACGTAAACTGCTTCTGCTCCCACTTAAATAGGGTCCTAAGCCCTCCTCCTAGCCTAGCCCCCTTTACTCCCAATTGGTTAAGAACTGATTGGCTACCTTGCCTCAACCAATCATTACTTTTGAAATATCAGTTACATAGGTTCCAGACATCCTAAACTGACCTGTGACCTGGGGCCCCTCATGCCAGACATTTGGTCTCCAGTCTCTTACATTTCTCATTATGATTGATGTCTCATCTATAGCTTAAACTGGATTCCCTTAGAGACTAAGAGGCCCCATCTAACATTGGTTATTCTCATATTCCTAATCAGCTTCATACTACCTATTAACTAAACTCTGGCATTCATTAAAGAGGTCAAAAGTCAGTCTTACTTAATAGCATACATATCAGGCTATTGCTTCCAAGACCATTTCTGCATTTTACCTATAATTAATCAAGGAGAAGAGAGCTGACTAGTCCTGACCTTTTTCACCTATCAGCTCCATACACAGAACTAGCTAAGACCATAGTTAATTCAAAACACATGTTGATCTCCTCACTGCAGCCTTAAACAGCAGACAAAGGATCATTTTAAAAGTAACACAGAGTTGAACAAACATCCTACACAGAATTATTAATTTACACAGAATACAACATATTCTAAAGTAAGCATTCTTATAAGACATACTGTATCTAAACATCAGGAATATCTAGAATTATTTAGAATCTAACTATTTCCTTATAACAAAATCTACATATCAAGAACTTCTGAAATAGTATTTCAGCCTTTTAAACTTCAGCATGTCTGGCTCATTCCTTTGTTCATTCATAATAGTTTACAGCTGTGCCAGCATTTAGCAATCCATCCCTCACAAGGGTCTTTCTGACCTTTCTGACCCAGCCCGGCAAGACTTTCAAATAATATGAACCATCTGGCATTCCTTTGCTCTGCTTGCAAAGTAAAAAGTTAGAATTCTAACTTCAAGCTTTTAACAGAATTAACCCTTCATATGATTTCTTATATATATATAATTATTCTTTGCTCATGGCTGCCTCACAACTTCAGTTATAAGGAGTCGTGCAATATGTACTATAATAGTGAGCACTTTTATGGTGTACACGGAATGTTACTATAACCAAACTGATTGAGGCTTCTGACTTTTTATGCATAATAAACCTATTTTAAGATGAATCAGAGGTACAAGTGCAATAGTTTTTCTATTATGTATTCATACTTGTGCTTTATAATTCAAACTACAGTTGTAAGTGTGAAGAGCTTTAAGGAGGGTATCAACAATTGTGAATTGGGGATTCTTGTACGTGTAATGTTCACTTTAAGTGAGATGTAAAATATTGGTTTGTGACGTCAACCAGAAGTGATGTAGAAGAGGTTCCAAACAAACTCTATAAAGAAAAGACACCGCAGCCATGTTGGGAGGGATTGTTGAACATTGAAGACATACAATGTCTATAGTTATGGTAAAGTACTTGATGCTTATATTCAGTTCTAATGACATTTGGATCAGGATTTGGTTTTGCATGTTGTTTTTCATTGAAGTGTTTGAAGCAAATTGTGTGTACATTTTCTCATACACATATATATTTTTTAGATGATGTGTGAGAAAGGGGGTGGCAAACCGGAGGGGTGGTGGAGGAAAGGGCTATCTGTGCCCGCCAGGGATCAAAAGAAGAAAGAGTGGGACTATAAGAACTACAAGTCCCAGAAGCCCGAGCTGAGCAGGAAGCAGGAGTGGGAGGAGAAGTCCTCTCAGAGGGGGAAGGGGGAGGAGGTTGATTGGGAGATGAAGTCAGAGGGAGGGGATGAGGAACACCTGTGGGAGAAGGGAGTGGTGGAACAGATGGATTGGCAAGGGGGGGAAGGGGGAGGGGAAACAGAAGAAATGGATATCTCAGCATTTGCTCAGGGCCATGAGGAGAGGAGAAAGAGGGCTGTGTGTACTGGATAACAAAAGGTATGAATTCTTTAACCCAGTGGGTGGTTGTCAGGAGTTAGTGCTGACAAATGAGGGAGGTGGGTCTCTAGGTGTAGCCAGTATGCAGTGCTAAACCTAGAGGAATTCATACCGTAGGGGAAACTTTGGAACTTTATAGTGGGGCTTGAGAAAAGCTGAACTGTGTGATAAGCATTTGATTCTGAATAGAGACTCTAAAGAAAGGGGCCTGTGCCAGGAACAGGTCCCGGTCCAGAGGCCTGGTCGGGGACTTAATAGCCGGACTGGAAAGAACCTAGGCGGCTAGTCTATGAGGAGGGGGACTCCACCAGGAAACAGATACGTGCCAGTAGCCGGTAGGGGTTGAACTAGGGGGTGGGCTACTGGCTGGAGAGAACACAACTGTGTAAGCCTGAGGGAGGTTTGCATAACTTGCAAGGATTGCAGACAGCACGGAGAGGTGCGGCTGGATGGTAGACAGCACGGAGAGGTGCAACTAGAGAGCAGACAGCCCGGAGAGGAGCAGGAGTCTGACAGTGGTGCGGCTGGAGTACAGACAGCACGGAGAGGTGCGGCTGGATTGTAGACAGCACGGAGAGGTGCAACTAGAGCGCAGACAGCCCGGAGAGGAGCAGGAGTCGGACATTTGGTGGCAGTGGTGGGATCGGTCGAGCCCGAGTTCCAGTAAGCCGAGGAGGAGGACGGAGGATCGAGACGGACCCGAAAGCTGGGGAGCTTGAACCCGAAGTCGAACCAACCTCCTGCTTCCGGTGAGCATAGTGGGAGCAGGGGGGCATTGGAGGGCGGAGTGGAAGTGTTGTGAAAGTCCACACTTGGGTTTTGTTTTCTCTTGTGTTTTCTTATAGGAAGAAGATCAAAGTTATCGGGATGGATCCGAAAGAGATGTTTGCCTTTATGACTCACCAATTTCAAAAGCAACAAGAGATGGCACATAAACTTATGGAGGAGTCGTTGGCAGCTTCCCGAGCACAGCAGCAGCCACTTTTGGACCTATTTCAGGAATTTCTGCGGACTGGAGGACGAATGTCCGGACCTAACGAAAGTGGGACAACCGTGCGGGGCGAAGGGGCTGCTGGACTGGTAGGACCTGTGGGGGTGAACTGGTTACCTTGGGGAAAATTAACTGAAGCAGATAATATCGAAGATTATCTGGGGGCCTTTGAGAGGGTGGCGGTGACAGCAGGATGGCCTCAGGAGCAATGGACCCTAAGACTAGCTCCTGCGCTGGCTGGGGAAGCTTTAGCGGCTTTTCGGGCCCTACCTACGGGCCAAATAACAGACTACCCAAGGCTGAAAGCCGCTATTTTGGATAGGTTTGGGCTAAGCAAGCATACGTACCGAAGGAGGTTTCGGGAGTTCAGGTGGGGGGAGGGAGAGACACCTAGGGTACTTGCTCAGAAACTAAGTGATTTGGCAGGAAAATGGTTAGAGCCTGAAAGACGGTCCATGCAACAGGTAATGGAAGACCTGGTGCTGGAACAGTTCTTGGAGTCCTTACCTAGAGGGCTTCAGGTTGACTTGATTAAGCGGGGCTGCAGTACCCTCGAGGAGGCAATCCAGAGCATGGATTGTTTCCTAGAGTCGCAGCATTGTGCCCACAGGGGAACCCCGCCGGGAGGGGGATTGGGAGGTCCAAAAGGGCATCAGGTTCCCGAAGGTAGGGGCATGAGAGTGTGGGAGGGGAGAAAAGGGGAAGAAAGAATGTGTTATCGTTGTGGGCGGAAGGGCCATGTGAGGAGAGACTGTGTGGTGAAGTTACAATTGGTGGCCGGAGGGGGAAAGGGGGGCAGGGAGGAGTTCTGCCAACGGGTAGAAGTGATGGGGGTGGGGGTGGAGGGGCTGTTGGATTCTGGAGCAGACCAAACTATGCTAGCCCAGTCCTTGTGGGAGAGGATCAGGGAAAAGGGGGTTGGGGGAGGGGGGAAGAAAGGGCGAGAGGTCACCATACAGTGTGTGCATGGGACTTCCAGTAGGTACCCGTTGCGGCAGGTGAGGATCGTAGGACCTTTGGGGGCTCATTGGGTCTGGGTGGCGGTACTACCTAGGTTGCCTCAGGCCCTTATCTTAGGAAGGGATTGGCCCCCATTTTCGCAATATTTGAAAGAGAGAGAGGGGTTAGTGGTTACCCGGTCCCAACGGGGTGCGGAGGGGACGGAGCAGGAGCAGGCTTTGGCCCAGATATTTCCGTTTCAGATGGAGATATTGGGGAACCCGGGGAAAACCAGGGATTCGGGGGGGCATAGGAAGACGGGGCAGCGTCAGCGGGCTCAGTCTATGAAAGACTTGGAGCAGACGGCGGATTTCCCTGAGGAGGCAGGGGAGGTGCAGGAACAATTCCCCTCTTTTAAGAGGGAACAGCAAGCCGACCCTACTCTGCAATATGCTTGGACGCGGGCAAGGGAGGGGGACAGGGAGGTGCAGGGGCCTGGGTTTGTGATAGAGCAGGGCCTTCTGTTTCGGACACCTGCAGGAAACGGAGGAGAGGGGGGACGGAGCCAGTTAGTGGTGCCGAGGGGATTTAGGAATCTACTGTTACGGGTAGCTCATGATCATCCTCTGGGGGGACATAAAGGAGCTCAGAATACGGTTTCCCAATTGTTACGGCGCTTTTATTGGCCCGGGATATATAAAGAGGTGGAAAAGTATTGTGAGTCTTGCCCTTTATGTCAGAAGGTGGCCGAACAGGGTCCAGGGAGAGTCCCTTTACATCCTTTGCCCCGCATAGGGACTCCCCTAGGCAGGATTGCGATGGACATAATTGGTCCTCTTCCAAAATCGACTCGGGGGTTCTCCTATATCTTAGTAATCATGGATATGGCCACCAGGTTTCCTTGGGCCATTCCGTTACGAAGCATTTCGGCTAAAGTTATTGCTGCGGAACTTATTCACATTTTCTGTGAAGTAGGATTCCCTCGGGAGGTGCTGACTGACCGGGGGTCTAACTTTAGATCACGGGTTCTAGCACAGGTATGGGAGGCCTTCGGGATTGTTCACATTTGTACGGCTGCATATCACCCGCAGACCAATGGCCTGGTAGAACGTTTTAATAAGACCCTGAAGACTTTGCTTAGGAAGGGAGTGGGCTCTTGCACGGAGAAATGGGATCAATTGCTGCCCTTTGTCCTGTATGTCACGAGGGAGTGTGTGCAGGCCACCCTAGGGGTGTCGCCCTTCGAGTTGTTCTTTGGGCGGGCACCAAGGGGGGTCTTAGATATAGTGAGAGAAAGATGGGTACCCCCGGAAGCCGAGGATAACACTGTAATATCTTATCTGCATGATTTAAAGGGGCGCTTGAGGCGGTTGGGGGTTTACTCTAGGGGCCGATGGCAGGCGGCTCAGCAGTATCAGAAGGCCACCTATGATAAAAAGACCCGAGTCCGGGAGGTGGCGATAGGGGCTAAAGTGCTGATCATGGTCTCAGATAGTCCTCATAAATTTAGTGGGAACTGGAGGGGTCCGATGATAGTTACGAGGCGGTTGGGCCCAGTCACGTATGAAGTGAGGAATGAACGGGGGAAGAGGCAGACTTATCATATAAATTTGATCAAACCTTGGCAGGCCCGGGAGGTGTGTTGGGCGACTGCAGAGGATTTAACGGAGGAGGATCTCGGTCCTCAGATATCGGAGATGGATTCTAAAGGGGGGTTGCAGGTGGGAGAGGATTTAGAGGGACCCCAAAAAGATCAGATAAGGGCTCTTTTGGGAGAATTTAAGGATGTGCTGACTCCTTGCCCCGGGGCAACGAGATTGATTACGCACGATATTGTAACGGGGGAGGGAAAGGTAGTAAGGCAAAGACCGTATAGGTTATCACCCATGAAGCAGCAAGAGGTGAATCGGCAGGTTAAGGAAATGTTGGAATATGGGGTGATTGAGGAATCACACAGCCCCTGGGCCAGCCCGGTAGTGCTGGTGCCCAAGACCGATGGAACCTGGCGGTTTTGCATTGATTTTCGGCAAGTTAATGCTCTATCGGACCCGGATGCTTATCCCATGCCGAGGATAGAGGAACTACTAGACCGACTAGGGTCAGCCCGGTTTCTGTCAACGCTGGACTTAACAAAAGGCTATTGGCAGATTCCGCTCTCTACTGCAGCTAAGCCCAAGACAGCCTTTTGTACTCCTCTTGGCCTGTTTCAGTTCAAGCGGATGCCATTTGGCTTGAATTCAGCGGCGGCCTCTTGCCAACGCCTGTTAGATCAGGTGTTGAGGCCTCATCAGGCATATGCCGCCGCGTATCTAGATGACGTCATCATACATAGCCAAGACTGGGGGTCTCATCTTCTACAGGTGGGGAAGGTATTAAAGGCTTTTCGACAAGCTGGGCTTACACTGAATCCCCAAAAATGTTATTTTGCACAGAGGGAGGTGAAATATTTGGGTTACAAGGTAGGAAATGGCCAGATAAAACCATTACAGGGTAAAGTCGAGAGTATCCAACTGTTTCCCCGCCCGGAGACCAAGAAATTGATGAGGGGTTTTTTGGGGCTAGTGGGATACTATCGGAGATTCATTCCTCACTTTGCTACATTGGCCGCTCCTTTGACCGAGATGTTAAAGAAGGATAGGCCCAACCGGTTAAGGTGGGGGGAGGTGGAGCAGGGAGCGTTTGTGGCCCTACGGCAAGCCTTGTGTGAGGAACCTGTACTTAGGGCCGTAGATTTTGATAGAGAATTTATTCTACACACGGACGCTTCGGGCACTGGGTTGGGGGCAGTGCTGTCACAGGTTTTTGAGGGGGAGGAACACCCAGTATTGTATTTGAGCCGAAAGTTGCTCCCTCATGAAACGAGGTATGCCACTATTGAAAGGGAATGTCTAGCCGTGAAATGGGCCATACAAAAATGTCAGTTCTATCTGGAGGGGCGGACATTCAAATTGTTTACAGATCATGCCCCTTTAAAGTGGTTGTCCCGGATGAAAGATAGCAATGCCAGATTGATGAGGTGGTATCTGGCATTGCAACCCTTTCAATATCACATCGAGCATAAAGCGGGGAAGTTGTTGCCTCATGTAGATGTCTTGAGTCGGGTTGCTAGCCCGGGGAACGAGGGAAGGTTGGAAAAATGGGCTAGCAATCGCTTAAAGAGGGGGGTATGTGAGAAAGGGGGTGGCAAACCGGAGGGGTGGTGGAGGAAAGGGCTATCTGTGCCCGCCAGGGATCAAAAGAAGAAAGAGTGGGACTATAAGAACTACAAGTCCCAGAAGCCCGAGCTGAGCAGGAAGCAGGAGTGGGAGGAGAAGTCCTCTCAGAGGGGGAAGGGGGAGGAGGTTGATTGGGAGATGAAGTCAGAGGGAGGGGATGAGGAACACCTGTGGGAGAAGGGAGTGGTGGAACAGATGGATTGGCAAGGGGGGGAAGGGGGAGGGGAAACAGAAGAAATGGATATCTCAGCATTTGCTCAGGGCCATGAGGAGAGGAGAAAGAGGGCTGTGTGTACTGGATAACAAAAGGTATGAATTCTTTAACCCAGTGGGTGGTTGTCAGGAGTTAGTGCTGACAAATGAGGGAGGTGGGTCTCTAGGTGTAGCCAGTATGCAGTGCTAAACCTAGAGGAATTCATACCGTAGGGGAAACTTTGGAACTTTATAGTGGGGCTTGAGAAAAGCTGAACTGTGTGATAAGCATTTGATTCTGAATAGAGACTCTAAAGAAAGGGGCCTGTGCCAGGAACAGGTCCCGGTCCAGAGGCCTGGTCGGGGACTTAATAGCCGGACTGGAAAGAACCTAGGCGGCTAGTCTATGAGGAGGGGGACTCCACCAGGAAACAGATACGTGCCAGTAGCCGGTAGGGGGTGGGCTACTGGCTGGAGAGAACACAACTGTGTAAGCCTGAGGGAGGTTTGCATAACTTGCAAGGATTGCAGACAGCACGGAGAGGTGCGGCTGGATGGTAGACAGCACGGAGAGGTGCAACTAGAGAGCAGACAGCCCGGAGAGGAGCAGGAGTCTGACAGTGGTGCGGCTGGAGTACAGACAGCACGGAGAGGTGCGGCTGGATTGTAGACAGCACGGAGAGGTGCAACTAGAGCGCAGACAGCCCGGAGAGGAGCAGGAGTCTGACAGATGCCATGCACGCCTTGAGACAGCCCATGGTAGTGAAACTCTGGCCACAGTCGGTGTAATTGACCCACTCTGCATGTTGTGTCTACTATTTGAAAGTTTAAGTAATTTTTTACACTTTTTTGGATCCACAAACTGTTATTCCTGTGAAGATTTAGCAATAAACAGTATAAGAGACAAGGGTTTTTTATGCCAATGAAGAAATTGGCCCCATGATATTTCCTCCATACCCTATTCCAAAAAAATATATAGGGTGCTGGCTGGGGTACAGAGGCTTTTTTTACACTGAATGATATATACCACATAAAAAAAATGTAACAAAGGATGCTATATTGGAGAAACAGGCCAGATGCTAAAGACAAGATTTAATTTACATAGACATCACATGAACAATACTGGTGCCAGCCGGGTTCCCACCCCTGTGGGCCAGCACTTTACAAAACAAGATCACTGTACCAGTGACTTCATAGTAAGAATCCTGAAAGGTAACTTTAAAACAATACAGGAACGTAAGACCTTTGAAGTCAGAATGATTGAATATTTTGACACCCAACAGACAGGACTTAACAAAGATCTGGGTTTTCTAGCCCAATATAAACCATAAAGTTGTATTGCTATGTTTATCACCCTCCTCTCAACTACCCACTCCCATCCTGTTAGACTATCTCTGCAATGCTTTGATGTTCCCATGCATACCTCCTACCCATCCCCACCCTGTTAGACTGTCAATGAAATGCTTGGAAGTTTATCTTATATATACTGTCATCTACCACATTTGCTTATTTCCGATCTGACGAAGAAGGGCAACCTTCGAAAGCTAATCAAGAAATGTGTTAAATTATGTCCAGTGATGACTAACTCAAAATAACCTGTTGCTTAGCTGGGCTCTAATATTGAAAATGCATGGATCCATAGCAGTCTGACTTGTCTGGCTTTTCCAATAGGAAACATATTGAGGTTCTGTATATTCACTGCTGCCTTTTTAAAGGTACAGCTACTGATATTTGTGTGTTTAGAATTGGTGCTGCTACATAGGTTCTGAGAAGCTTTTATGTAGGATTTAATGTTACTTCACAAAGTAATTTGGTAGACAATCCTTTATTTGTCTGCTCTTTCATAAGGAGAAGGGGGTGGAAGGAACACTATCAGGAAGTCCAGGGACTTGACCTGGTTAATGTCAGTTTCAGAAAGGAGAGAAAGCAGTAAACCAGAGGAAGGGACAAGAAGATTTACTTCATTAATACAGCTTAAGGCATTTTATATTTGTTATAAAGCAAAGTTGAGGGATATGTGCCACTGCAGTAATTATTTTCCAGGATACTGTGATGTGTGTTGAGAGGTTGACCAGACTCAAGTCTACTATAATGGTGAAGTTTAAGTTGTGGGATAATGCAACTTCATTTAAAAATGTCAATGTTTCCAAGGTTTCCCTAAGTGTTCATGTGGTTTATGTTCATGCAGGACAGACAGTTTACTTAGAAATCCATTACCAAGTGCACTCTAAGGCATTATTTAGGAGTATACCAAGCAGTACTCACACTTATATGACTAGTGCCCCCCATGTTAACTCTCCCCCCCCCCCCCCCCCCAAATGTCAGGTCTGGCTATGACCATGCTGTATGTTGATTTGTAACTGTTGATGTATACCAACTAATAAGAAAAGGCAGACAGGCAACATAAGATGGATGCTCTGGTCTCTTCTGAGTTATTGGAAGATTCACAGGACAATATCTCTACCAGATTTACTCTGTGCGACCCTTACTGAGGAAAGGGACAAAATTACCTTCTAAAGCATTACTTTTGTGATAGAGAAGCTCGTGCCCAGCTCCTCCTAAGCAAATTCCTGCAAGTACTCCCAAAGTTTCCCTATAGCTGCACTAACAAACCAGACCAGTGGCATACCAAGGGGGGGGGGTGGGGGCGGTCCGCCCCGGGTGCACGCCGCTGGGGGGGTGCCGTGCGCCTGTCTGCTCTTCGTTTTCATGCTCCCTTTGCCCCGGAACGAAGAGCCGGCAAGCGCGCGGCACCCACCCCCCCAGCGGCGTGCACCCGGGGGGGGGGGTCTTTCGCCGGGGGGGGGGGGGCGTCGCGCTGTTCCGGGGGGGGGGGGGGCGCTGCACCCGGGGGCGGGGTGCATCGGCAATCCGCCCTGGGTGTCAGCCCCCTAGGAACGCCACTGAACCGGACCCCTCCTCCACCCCACTCTTACAGGGAGTGCTTCCAGGGGTCTATTCAGCCTTTTAACAATTGCTTTTCTCTAAAAAGACCTGGCAGGAAATGCACAAAAGAAGCCAGTTCAGGTGGAAGCCCTGAGGCAAGATTTATTTTATATATCACGTTATAACACAACAGAATTCAGTTCACAACAACAAATTTTAACAATTCTTTGAAGAAGGAAATATTGAGCCATCAGAAACAAAGGTAACCAATTATCTCAAACTTACTGGCAGTTTCACACTTCCTCAGACAGGGGCTCTTCCATTTTCAGGAACCAGCTCTGTAGCTATGTGCAGTTCATCTGGGTTCCTTCTGCCTCTCTCCCTTTCAGCTGGAATTCTGTTTGTTCTTCAGCAAAACATAACTCTAACAGAAATTTTTAACAGGCAGTTTAAGAAGCCATTTTAGCCTTTATCTCTTTTTTTCCCATAACAGTTAGTCTATGGAGTTGTCCTTCCCCTCCACCAAGTACTTAAAAAAAAAATAATAATAACATAGGCAGCCATGACACTTTGACCCTGCCCTGGCAATCTTGCTTGCACAGTCCACTTCCCCTCCCTTGGGACCGGGCGAGCTATAAAAAGTCCATACAACAGGCAGTTCAGTGGTAATAACTTGATGACAGATTTATTGATGATATAATTGATTGACATTACAAATCATGGCAAACAAGGTACAAGCCAATCTTTTGCCCAGGGCTGTGGAGTTAATACACCAAATCTTCAACCCCGACTCCGACTCCTCTATATTTCTATTGTCCAGCTCCAACTCTGACTCCTACTGATAATAGGCTTCATATGTTTTGTTCTCTCTCTCACTCTAAAATCCTAATAATTAATTAATAAATATATAAATAAATGTGGAGTTGGAGTCAGTACATTTTTTCCGACTCTGCCTAAAATTGCTTCCGACGCTGACCAATGCTGACTATCACTTAACCACTGTTTGCAAGATGCCCCACCACCTATTAAGGGGTCCATCCCAGGCACAATTATCTCAGCTGAGACAAAGAGTCATTACTCATACTCCATACTACATTAGTAATCCAGGCTCAGGTACTCCCACCAAACATTCAGCTGTGACAATGCACATAAGGCAATAAAATATGTTTTAGAGGGTGGGTGAGTCACAGACAATCTATTCTCCCGGGTGCTGTAGTAGAATCACCAGCCAAAACAAAGCTTTAATAGCTCCACCTCAAGTCCCCCCCCCCCCCCCCCCCGAGGTACCCAGGCTTTAGCAGGAAGAATATTCCCACTCCAGCCAAGAGCCACCCAGTGGTCTCATTTCAGCTGGGTATAGGTTGTCCAGGATGCACAGTGCTATGTTATTGATGGTTCTGTGCACCTGAAGGCACTCCTTATAATCTTTAGCATTTATCCCTCTCTTTCTACTACTGCTACTACTACTTATCATTTCTGTAGTGCTACTAGGGTTAAACTAACCTGGCTAGTTGCAGGACCCTCTCTTTGCTGGCACTCCCAAAGTCAGAAAGTTGTCATGAAGGGATTAAAACTTCTATCCCTATTCCCTACTTTGGTTCTGGTCTCACAGGCAGCTTGGCTTCCATTGGCTAGAGGGTTCCTCCCCTTTCCTAGGAGATGCTGTGAATGCTGGCTAAGTTGCAAAAGAAATTCCTCTGACTCCTCTTGCACCCCCCCAGGTGTCTCTCTGCTTGCCTGGAATCAGCCTGATGATGGGAATGCTCAGAGTCTAACTCTGCTTCTGGCCACAGGGCTTCTTCCTTGTGCCCTTTACTCCAGGAATCCTCTTGACACCTATCCTCTCCTGCCTACCAGTTCGTAACCCAGCGGTTCTGGGAAATGTAGTTCTAACTAGCAGCAACTTCCTCCATGTTTAAGGAGAAAAGGGTTCTAGCCAAGATTTTAAGCAATTCCTATACTATTTTCACCAAAGTCTATAAACTGGCACTATGCTTAGCATGCAAAGTTGTGCACAGAAGTTATAGAATAAAGGTCAGTTGCATGTGCAACTTATATAATAATGAGCTGATAATAGATATTAACTAGCAATAATTGGCACTAAGTAATGTTAATTAATTGGCAGCAATTAGCAGTTACATGCACAACTGACCTTAGTTGGTATCCTATAAAATGTGTGCATAAAACCCACGCTAGCGATTCTCGCATGGCAAATAAGAGGAAGCCCATAGGAATTGAATGGGCTTCCTCTCATTTGCCACGCCAAGAATCAGCAGTGTGGCTTTGTAAAAGAGGCCCTTATTTACATAGCACCTATTTGAAAGGGGGGGGGGGCGTACATGGGGCACAACATGGGACATATATTTATGTACATGACTTCCAGAATATTGTAGGTTATGCAGGTATGTGCTGCACTTCCTCTATGGCTGGCATAGGTGCTCACTTCTAAATGTTAAGCACGTATAACCCAGTTAAATTAGTATCTTTTCTATTTACTTTCTTGTACTGGACATACCCCCGGATTCTACATAGCGCACCTAGAGATCAGCGTCGAAATTCAAGCGTATTCTGCACAATGCACGTAACTTAGTTGGCTTAACAAGCCAATCAGCATTGATAAAAGAACTTTACAAGCAATAATGAGCACTAATTGGCAATAATTAGAATTTACAAGCACAACTCGCTAAGGAAGAGATTCTATATATGGCACCTAAAAAAATCAGTGCTGAAATCAGTGCCAACTAAGTGTATTTTATAATTGGCACCCAGATTTAGGCGCCATTTATAGAAGACGCTTAGTTGATATTTCAGCGCCGATACCTCAGTGCATAGAATTAGATGCAATGGGCCATATTCTATAACTAAGTGCCTAAATTTTGGAACCCTCATGAAATGCCCATTTCTCCACCTATAATCACACCCCTTTTTTGTCTCTGCACATTAGAAATTTGGCATACATCGTTATAGAATACGCTTAGCGAGTTGTGTGCCTAAATTCTAATCACTGCCAATTAGTGCTCATTATTGCTTGTTAAGTGCTGTTAACAGCACTCAGTAGCTTGTTAAGCCAATTAAGTTACATGTGGTATTATAGAATCCGTGCTGATTTTGGCGCCTAAATCTAAGTGCACTATATGAAATCTGGGGTAAGCATATTCTGTAATGCAATGCACCTAAGTTCTAACGTGCACAGCCAAAAAGGGGCATGGTTATAGGCGGGGAAATGGGCATTTCATGAGCATTCCAAAATTTATACGCATAGTTATAGAATATGGCCCAGTGCTCCTGGGGTATCACTGGGGTATCAACTAAGCGTATTCTATATACTATGCCTAAATCTAGGCACGTTCCGTGTGGATTTTTTTAGGCACCTTATATATAATCCCCTCCATTGGGGCCAATTCTAAAACAGGCACCTACTTTGCTTTATAAAATAAACACCTACCATATACCTAATGGGTAAATAGTAAGTGCCTTGTTACAAAATCCCCCCCCCCCCCCCCCAAGTGTATCACAAGGAAGTAAATAAAAAGGAGAAGGATGGCCAATATGAAGTTCATAATTTGATAGCAATGCTACACAGTATACCAAGGGTCTGATTCACTGAGCTTTATTTCCATACAATTTGTGAGAAAAGTCTTAGAGAATCAGCTCCAAGACATCTGTCTTACAGACCGAACAGCAATTTAAAACTTGATTACATATTCTTACTGTAATTTCATTCATGAACATGAACAACATTTTGGTTATGCTCCTATCATTCTTCTCTTGTATATTGTTCTATGCTTGTAACACAATAATTGTCAACAAATCAACTTATTTTTGGAAAGAGGCTGCTGTTATGTAGTTTTACTTGTTTGAAAGCCAATATTCCCTTTCAGGGCAGTAATGGCTGATTAGCACTGTTCAATGTGATATGTCAGTTTATGTGAATAATGACTTTTTGTTATCTAGAATAGTTTGTATACAGTCATTAAAAGATCCTCTTGTAATGTACATAACAAGGAAAAGGAGGAAAACACAAGCATTCTGCAGAGCCATAAGTCTGACTTCTAAATGTAATAGCTTGTAATAAATTAGAAGTTTGCAACATCTCTATAACATCTCTATAAATGTCATGTCCAAGTTCAAACCATGGCTTGATTAATTCAATTGTTTATACTTTCAAGATAGATAGAATGAGTTTAACTTCTTTATTATAGCCCCCATTTATAGTAATTTCCACTAGAATGAGTTTACAATCTGTTCTGCTGGTGCTATAAACATGTGTATCAAACTCAAACACATTTGAGGGCATGCTCTCTTTATATACAATTTGCCAGATTAGTGTGTGGGTCACTGTCAGGCTTATTTTCGAAAGAGAAGAGCGTTTCGACACAAATCAGGAGCTGGGCGTCCTTCTCCCAGGGTCGCCCAAATCGGCATTATCGAAAGCTGATTTTGGGCGTCCTCAACTGCTTTCCGTCGCAGGGACGACCAAAGTTCACGGGGGCGTGTTGGAAGCGTAGCGAAGGCAGGACTGGGGTGTGCCTAACACATGGGCATCCTCGACCGAGAATGGAAAAAAGAAGGGCGTCCCTGACGAGCACTTGGGTGACTTTACTTGGTCCATTTTTTGTTACTACCAAGCCTCAAAAAGGTGCCCGAACTGAACAGATGACCACCGGAGGGAATCGGGGATGACCTCCCCTTACTCCCCCAGTGGTCACCAACCCCCTCCCACCCTAAAAAAAAATGTTAAATATTTTTTGCCAGCCTCAAATGTCATACCCAGCCCCATGACAGCAGTATGCAGGTCCCTGGAGCAGATTTAGTGGGTCTAGTGCACTTCAGGCAGGCGGACCCAGGCTCATCATCCCCTACCTGTTACACTTGTGGTGGTAAATGTGAGCCCTTCAAAACCCACCAGAAACCAACTGTACCCACATGTAGGTGCCCCCTTTCAAACCTTAGGGCTATGGTAGTGGTGTACAGTTGTGGGGAGTGGGTTTTTGGGGGGGGTTGGGGGGCTCATTACACAAGGTAAGGGAGCTATGCACCTGACAGCAATTTCTGAAGTCCACTGCAGTGCCCCCTAGGGTGTCCGGTTGGTGTCCTGGCATGTCAGGGGAACCAGTGCACTACAAATGCTGGCTCGTCCCACGAGCAAGGGGCTTGGATTTGGCCGTTTCTGGGATGGGCGTCCTTGGTTTCCATTATCGCTGAAAATCGGGGACGACCATCTCTAAGGACGACCATCTCTAAGGTCGACCTAAATTTCACAATTTGGGTGTCCCCGACCGTATTATCAAAACGAAAGATGGATGCCCATCTTGTTTCGATAATAGGGGTTTCCCCGCCCCTTCACCGGGACGTCCTGCGAGGATATCTTCAGGAAAACTTGGGTGCCCCTTTCGATTATGCCCCACTGCGTGTGTCATACTCTAAAACTATTTTTGTGTTGCTTTTTTTGAGAGATATATTGCTTGATTTTGTTTTCTGGGGTTCTAATCTCAATAACCCACCGAAAAACGATCTATTAAAAACCATAATTGATATGAAATTCAATTAAAATATACTGATATAGTGGAGGACAAGCTGCTCATACAGCTGAAGGAAAGGGAGCAGTAGAGGGGCACTGGAAATGCAGCTTATAGCTTGAGTAGATTACAGTGAATCATTCGAAATGACGCAAGCATCAAAACGAATACAATAATGCAATAAATATACTGTAGACATAACAAATTATCTCCCCCCCCTTCAATCATAGTTCTTTAAATAGCACTCCCTGAGTCCTGCACTGAGATAATATAAGCTTTAGAAAACAAATATTTCTTAATTAGTTTCCTATAATTACTCGTCTATCTTCTTCCGAATTGACACTGGTAGGCATTCCAAAATATTGGACCTACTACAGACAGAATCCTAGTATAGATTTTTAACCCTGATACAACCTTAATAGAAGGAAAAATACACAAATGGCATATTGAGGAATGTAAAGTTCTGGGGGGTGGGGAAGGAAAATGATTAAGGGATCCATTTACCAAGCAGCAGTAACCTCGCGCTAGTGCTTACTGCAGCTTAATGGGCTTACCACGGGGCATGCTTAGGCATCCTGTGGTAAGTTCCGGGATAGTGTACGCACACCACGCAGTAAAAAATTATTCTTATTTTACCATAGAGGGGAGCATATTTGGGGGTGGAGAGTGGGTGTGTCTGCAGTAATCAGTTAGCACAGCTACATTGCCGTGCACTTGTAACATGATGTCAGTTTAATTGTCAGAATTAAATATGCAGCAGAATTATTGAAATGTGTAGCATAATATTGATTATGCTGAACCAGATACAAAAATACAGCTTTAAAAATATATTTGAAACTGCAGCAGAAACTGGATTTGATAGCAGGGCTAGTCAATTACAAACACTTAACAGAGGCAAAAGCTGGCTGGGAGGGTCACCAAGACATCTCTAGAGAACAAAAAACTGAAGCAGACAGAGAGACTCCTATGACTCAAACTGAAAAAGTCCATCTATATGACAAAAGAAACTCTACCTATCACAGCAGACTGAAACCTGTGCAAAAGCCCTCAAGCTATAGAAAAGCCATTTGCCAGCAGATATCCAGGAAACATGTGACCATGCTTCCCTGCAAACTACAATACCCAAGATCCCCTGCAAACTACAATATCCAGGACTCAGGGAACATTATAAAAAGCCTGAAAACAGCCCAGCTCTCCCTCTTGGGACCTGCCTCTTTCTTTGGGAACCTGCAGCTTGTCTCTCTGCTGGGAAGACATCCCTGACCATGCGGCTCATCACTCAGCTCTGTAACAAAGACTCTCCTGTAAGTTAAATTATAACCTTAACTTTTAAACTGGCTACTTTACTTAAGCACAGATTATCTGTAAAGATCTCTTAAAAGAACTATCTATTGCTTGTAACCTTATTTATATGATTGCATTAATCATATTGTAACTAAATAAACCCCTTTGAAGCTAAATATATATATGGTCTGTTCTTTCTTAAACCTGGTAATGCAGGTTAATGCAATCCAATAAATATATTTAATTCCTTTCATTCAGTGTAATTGTAAATCTTGTTGCTTTAATCGGCAACTGGTGGAGAATTTAAAATAAATATATATATATATATATATATTAAAAATTATAAATATTAGTGAGTGCTCTAGCTATCCCCAAGTAAATTATTTCTTGTAACACACTAACTGAATAGTGTATGAATAGCAGATGAGCCCTTACTGCTTACAAAATAGGTGGAGATAAGGGCCCACGTGCTAATCTTTTTTATTGGTCATGTACTAATGGTGCACTAAAAATAGCCTTAGTGTGTGGGAAAGACCCATATAAAGGTGTGCTAAGGCCACTTTTTAGCAATGCTTCGTAAAAAGACCCTTAAGTAAGCTCATCAAATCCACTGGTGTCATCTTCCATAATATTTTAAACACTAAAAGGAATAATTATTAAGATGTGATAAAAGTTGGACTTCTACTACACCTTGAGTTACCATAGGAATCTGTTATACAGAAATATGACCACTAGCGGTAATACTGCAAGACTACCACAAAGAGTCACTGATACCATTTTGAAACTAATGCTGGCAAGGGCAGAAGTGACTGGGCATGACTCCTGCCCTGACCCCAATAAACCACCATGGATAAAATGGTAGGCTGCAGAAGGGGGATGTTACAGGTGTGAGGGGCACTCCTGATGAGGGAAAACTCTTCACATTTTGGGGCATTTCTATGGAGTGGAATGACTATGGAGGGTCCCTTCAAGTAGGGTGGATGCAATTGGGGTACCAATGATATAGGAAAATGTGGGAGGGAGGTTATGGAAGCCAAATTTAGGTAGAAAGCTCAGGAAGCATTTTCAGAAATGCTCCCTGTTCCATGCACAGGACCCAAAAGGCAGGCAGAGCTACAAAGTCTCAATGCATGGTTGAGATGATGGGGCAGGGATGAGGAATTTAGATTTGTTAGGAACTGGACAACATTCTGGGAAAGGGAGAACATATTCAAAAAGAATGGACTCTACCTTAACCAGGATAAAACCAGGCTGCTGGCGCATAACATAACATAGTAAATGATGGCAGATAAAGATCGGTACGGTACATCCAATCTGTCCAACAAGACAAACTCATTTTACATGGTATGCAATACTTTATATGTATAGCAGAGTTTGATTTGTTCTTGCCATTCTCAGGGCACAGACCATAGAAGTCTGCCCAGCACTCTTCTTGTACTAAGTTCTGAAGCTAACGTTGAAGCCCCTTAAAAGTTACACTCTAGCCCATCCCTATCTATTCAGTCATGATCAAGGCGTAGACCGTAGAAGTCTGCCCAGCACCGGTTTTGTATCCCAATTACCAGCGTAGCCACCTAATCTCCACTAAGATTCCGCGGATCCATTCCTTCAAAACAGGATTCTTTTATGTTTATCCCATGCATGTTTGAATTCCATCTGCTTGTTTTAAACTTCTACCATATTACTCAAAATCTCTATGTAACAATAAGTGACTATGTTCTAATCCACTACCACTAAGAACGATACATTGTAAGCCACATTGAGCCTGCAAAAAGGTGGGAAAATGTGGGATACAATAAATAAATAAAATAAATAAATCACCATTTTCATCTCCACCACCTCCCGCAGGAGGGCATTCCACATATCCACCACTCTCTCCATGAAAAAATACTTCCTGACATTACTCCTGAGTCTGCCTCCCTTCAACCTCAATTCATGTCCTCTAGTTCTACCACCTTCCCATCTCCAGAAAAGGTTTGTTTGCGGATTAATACCTTTCAAATATTTGAACGTCTGTATCATGTCATCCCTGTTTCTCCTTTCTTCCAAGGTATACATGTTCAGTTCAGCAAGTCTCTCCTCGTATGGTTTGAAATGCAAATGCCATACCATTTTTGTAGCTTTTCTTTGCAGTGTGGAATCCTTATGGATACATATTCCATGTGTGAAGGGAAGAAGTATACTGGTAGAGCTGTATTACCATTCACCAGTTCAGAACAAACAGAAAAGTGAAGAAATATTTACAGAAGTTAGGAAGGCTGGCAAATTGGGCAACAGTATAATAATGGGTGATTTCAATTACATCTTGTAAGGAATAAAGCCAAGGGAAAGAGATGATAATAAATCAATAGAGAACAAAAACACCTCTCTTCTACTGTACAGAAGCACCAACTGATGTTAAAGAATAAAATTACTGAACATATAGACAAACATGATTTAATGGGACAAAGTCAGCATGGATTCAGCCAAGGAAAGTTTTGCCTCACCAGTTTGCTTCATTTCTTTGAAGATGTGAATAAACATGTTGATAGAGGTGAGCTGGCTGATGTACATAAGAACACGATAAGCAATAAAAGATATCCAAATGAAATGCTGATGTGTTCAAAAATGATTTGAAATGGAGGAAAAGCCTCAAATGCAAAGGGAGTACTCTGTCATTGCTTCTCACAACATAAGGGAGGTCCCTTAAATCATCATGGGCAAAAACCTCCTATGTCAAAAGTTAAGCTGCTATATTGTTATAACCGTGTATTTCTACTGAACGGTAAAAAAAAATGCACTTATCTCTAAATCTTGCAGTCAAAATGACACCTCCCACGGCCCGACTTCGGCCCAAGTTTCAAAATCTGCCTCAGGGTCCATGGTGTCCGACTGAAGAAATAATGTGCACGCCATCACCGGCTTTAGTTAGTTAAAGCTGGTGATAGCGTGCATATTATTTCTTTAGTCGGACACCACGGACCCTGAGGCAGAATTCGAAACTTGGGCCGAAGTCTGCCAGAGCACTAAGATGATGCTTATTAAGGACTATATAGTATCAATCTCTCATAACGCCAGTTGTTAAAACATCTATCTAATTAAAAGGGTCATACAGTACTGACCTCATGTAACAGGCACAGTTACAGTAAATCCAAGCAGAATAGCTAGCTGCATGTAGATAAAGCCAAGTTCACTTTTTGAGGATTATCTGGTGCCAGTCTCATCAAAACAGTGCCAAAATAATAATGATAATAAAAAAAATCATAGGGTCATACAGTATTGACCTTAATGGTTCACAAATCATAGAAATCTCATATATAATGTGACAGGGGACCAAAAGGACCTTAAAACATTCCAATTTTTGAAGTCAAATCCACATAGAACCTTACAAAACTGGGCTAACAGGTGGCTTCAAAATATGTTTCAAGCAATTGTTTTAAAACAACTGTGATTAATCTCAATTATAAATGATAATAAAACTCCTAAAATCAATAGAAATCAACATTAATAGTGCTGGGGAGTTAAATCTTAACAGTTCTTAAAATGGCTAAAATTAAGCGTTTAAGGGCCCTTTCACTAAAGTACGGTAAAGTTTGCACTTATTGCACAGTTAATGCAAAATTAATACTTGATAAATACAAAGCCTTTGCAGTAAATGCCATTTTCAGGATACTGCCCCCATTGCCCCCAGTAGACCACCAGGACTTGAAGTTATTTAGTAGAGGTTCTCCACTTTTGCCAGATGATATTCATCCTACAAATAAGACTCTTGTCTCGTTTGTATTTGAACAGGATTTGAATGCTAAAATGAGTCTTTAGTAATTCTCAGACTCTTTTTTTGTGCCAAACGATTTGGATATTTCCAGATGTGGTCAAAGCTTCTCAAGAAGAACATAACGCTTTTCTTTTGTTGAGGCAAGTGACATTAAATTTAGGGGCTAAGTTTCAACTAAGATATCCATATAAATGTTATGTTCAATAATCTGGAATTAAGTATATCTTTTTTTCTTCCTGAACAATTAAGAGTTTTCCTGACTTCTAAGAATGTCTGATTCAAACCATAAGGCTGGACAGAATTCAGTTTAAACATGTATTTCCATATCATCAAGCTGATCAATCCATAGACTGGTGGGTTGTGTCCATCTACCAGCAGGTGGAGATAGAGAGCAAACTTTTGCCTCCCTATATGTGGTCATGTGCTGCCGGAAACTCCTCAGTATGTTCTCTATCTCAGCAGGTGGTGGTCACACACAGCAGCAGCTCTGGCTAGGCCTCCAAGCCTAATTTTTAGGTTTTGTTGAGTGCCTGGGGTTGAGGGCTCTTCTTGAGCAAGTGCAAACCTGGTGGCGCCAGGTCCCTCCTTTTCTCCCCCCTCCCGCTGGCTCCGTTTAAAAAAAAAAAAAAAAAAAAAATTTGAACATCCTTAAAGGCGTTTATTTCGACGTTTATTTAAACGTTTATTGCAGCTACTCACTGGGACACCAGGTCGTTACAGCTCGGAGCGGAAAGCAGGTAATTTTTACCTTTTTATAGCAGGCAGGGGGTTCCCCGATTGATCTCCACGTGGCCGATGGCGTCGGAGGGCGAGGGCGCAAAGTGTCGCTCCCCTGATCGCTTGGGCGCTTCTAGAGGGGATGCGGGGGTCTTAAAGTCTGATTCGCCCTTGTTGGGTGACAGCTTCGTGACCGATGAGTGTCCCGGTCCTTCCTCCGGTGTGGCGGTTTTTCCCGCCATAAACGCCCATCCCCCGCTGCTCGCCTCCGCCATCTTGGCCGGCCACGCGGCTCGGACGGCTTCTTCTTGGGCCGCCCTTGAGGTGGGAGACATTAATGCCATGAACGCCCTTAATTTGGGCGACGGCACAAAAGCGGCTAAAGTTAAGCGCCGTTCTTCCTGCGCGGCTCCTTCGCGGAGTGTCGCGCCGGACGCCATCTTGAATGCGCAGCATGTCTCTCTCCCGCTCTTGCGAGCGCCGGTTGAGGGTGCGTCTAGGGCTGTAGCCCAGGCTGCGGAAGTGCACAGTCTGGGGGGTTTCTCCCCCGAGTTTGTTTTGCTGCTGCATCAGGCCTTCCTTATGCAAAGCGCTGCCCCTGCTCCCTCGTCTGGTAAGGAGGTTGAGGCCCCCGGAGGTAAACGCCCTCGGGTTGATTCCCAGGCCTTGGAGGACTGTGTCTCCTCCGATGTAGATGAGGGCAGCGTATCTGAGTTCTCCCAACGGTCCTTTGCGGATTCCTTGGAGGAGACGGATCCCCGCTCGGATGGAGCGGATGACCCCTCTGCAGCGCGACTTTTTAGCTCAGAGGATTTGCCCAACCTGTTGGTGCAGGCCATGGGCATTTTGAAGATTTCCTCTCCGGAGGACGTCTCTCCCTCAGCCCCTGTTGGCTCTGCCATTATGCTGGGGACGAAGCGCCCGCCTAGAACCTTCCACGTGCATGATGCTATGCACACCTTAATTTCGGCTCAATGGGATGTCCCGGAAGCGAGCCTTAAAGTGGCTAGGGCTATGTCCCGCCTCTATCCTTTGCCTGAAAGTGAACGTGAGGCCTATCTGTGGCCTACCGTGGATTCTTTAATCACTGCGGTGACTAAGAAAACGGCGTTGCCGGTGGAAGGTGGCACGGCCCTAAAGGACGCCCAAGACAGAAGATTGGAGGCGGCCTTAAGGTCGTCCTTTGAGGCGGCTGCTTTAAGTTTGCAGGCCTCAGTTTGCGGCTCCTATGTGGCCAGGGCGTGCCTGACTATGGTGCAGCGGGCTTCCCCCTCGGATCATTCCTTGAGGGCTGATTGGCCGGCCCTGGAATCGGGCTTAGCCTATTTGGCAGACTTGCTGTATGATGTCTTGAGGGCCTCAGCTAAAGGCATGGCTCAGACAATCTCTGCGCGGCGGTGGCTTTGGCTGAAACATTGGTCTGCTGACCACGCCTCTAAATCCCGCCTGGCTAGATTGCCTTTTAAAGGCAAGCTGCTCTTTGGGGTCGAGCTGGACAAAATCGTGACCGATCTCGGCACGTCTAAGGGCAAGAAGTTACCAGAGGTCAGGGCTCGGGCTAGTACTCGCCCTGGTACCTCCAGAGGACGGTTTCAGGAAGCCCATCGGTACCTCCCGGGCAGGTCGGGCTCCTCTGCCCCCTCTTCCTTCAAGAGGAACTTCTCCCCCAAGCAGCATTCCTTTCGCAGAGACCGCCGTCCCGGAGGTGCTCCCTCCGGTCCTCCCCCAGGGTCTCGTACCCAATGACGGGGCCTTGGTCCACGCCCCAGTGCAGATTGGAGGACGGCTGTCCTCGTTTCTGGGCGAGTGGACCACAATAACTTCAGACGCTTGGGTGCTGGAAGTCATCAGAGACGGATACAAGCTAGAGTTCTGCCAACCCTTAAGAGACGGGTTTGTACTCTCTCCCTGCAAGTCTCTGGTCAAAGCTGTGGCAGTGCAGCAGACCTTGGACAATCTGATCCGCCTGGGTGCGGTCGTTCCGGTGCCAGAAAATCAGCTTGGCAAGGGGCGTTACTCCATTTACTTTGTGGTACCAAAGAAAGGAGGTTCTGTACGGCCTATCCTCGACCTCAAAGGGGTCAATCGGGCCTTGAAAGTTCGGCACTTTCGCATGGAGACTCTCCGCTCTGTTATAGCGGCAGTGAAGGCAGGGGAGTACCTGGCATCCTTGGACATCAAGGAAGCGTACTTGCATATTCCCATCTGGCCTCCTCATCAACGCTTCCTGCGTTTTGCAGTCCTGGGCCGACACTTCCAGTTCAGAGCCCTCCCGTTCGGGTTGGCTACTGCTCCGCGGACCTTCTCCAAAGTAATGGTGGTCATCGCGGCCTTCCTGAGGAAGGAAGGAGTACAAGTCCATCCTTATCTGGACGACTGGTTGATCCGAGCCCCCTCTTATGCAGAGTGCGGCAAAGCTGTGAACCGGGTGGTTGCTCTTTTGAGCTCCCTGGGGTGGATCATCAACTCGGAGAAAAGCCAGCTGCGCCCAACTCAGTCCCTAGAGTATCTGGGAGTTCG
Source organism: Microcaecilia unicolor (assembly GCF_901765095.1). Taxonomy (NCBI): domain Eukaryota; kingdom Metazoa; phylum Chordata; class Amphibia; order Gymnophiona; family Siphonopidae; genus Microcaecilia; species Microcaecilia unicolor. Next base: position 600,016,891 of record NC_044032.1, read on the forward strand.
ATTCGACACCCAAGTGGGCAGAGTGTTCCTGCCAGACAATCGGATTGTCAAGCTTCAGGCTCAGGTGGACCAGTTCCTAGTAGCCTCTCCTCTTCGGGCTTGGGACTATGTGCAGCTGTTGGGCTCTATGACGGCCACGATGGAAGTAGTACCCTGGGCCAGGGCTCATATGAGACCACTACAACACTCTCTGTTGCAGCGCTGGACTCCGATGTCGGAGGATTATGCTGTGCGCCTTCCCTTGGACCCAGCAGTGCGCAAGGCGCTGAGCTGGTGGACGCAGACAGACAAGTTGTCTGCAGGAATGCCTCTGGTGACCCCGGAGTGGATTGTTGTCACGACGGACGCCTCTTTGTCGGGCTGGGGAGCCCACTGCTTGGGAAGGACAGCGCAGGGGCTCTGGTCTCCTGCAGAGGCAAAGTGGTCTATCAACCTCCTGGAACTCAGAGCCATTCGGTTGGCGCTTTTGGAGTTCATCCCGGTACTGGCGTTGAAGCCTGTACGGGTCCTGTCGGACAATGCCACGGCTGTGGCCTATGTCAACCACCAGGGAGGTACCAAGAGCGCCCCTCTAGCCAAGGAGGCCATGAATCTATGCCAGTGGGCGGAAGCGAACCTGGAACAGCTGTCAGCGGCCCACATTGCCGGAGTCATGAATGTCAAGGCAGACTTTCTCAGTCGCCATACCTTGGAGCCCGGAGAGTGGCAGCTATCTGCTCAGGCGTTCTTGGACATCACGAAGCGCTGGGGCCAGCCGAGCCTAGATCTGATGGCGTCATCGGCCAATTGCCAAGTGCCGCGCTTTTTCAGCAGAGGACGGGACCCTCGATCCCTGGGAGTAGATGCTCTTCTCCAACAGTGGCCGACACAAGAGCTTCTCTATGTGTTCCCGCCCTGGCCCATGTTGGGCATGGTGCTAGACCGGGTGGCAAAGCATCCGGGCCGGATAATCCTGGTGGGTCCGGATTGGCCCAGACGTCCCTGGTATGCGGACTTGATCAGGCTCTCAGTCGACGATCCTCTGCGGCTGCCAGTGGAGCAGGGTCTGTTGCATCAGGGTCCCGTGGTGATGGAGGATCCCTCCCCCTTTGGTCTTACGGCCTGGCTATTGAGCGGCAGCGTCTGAGGAAGAAGGGCTTCTCAGACAAGGTCATCGCCACTATGCTGAGAGCGAGGAAGCGCTCTACTTCTACTGCTTACGCCAGGGTTTGGCGTACCTTTGCAGCGTGGTGTGAAGCAGGCTCATTTTCTCCATTCACTGCTCCAATTTCTTCAGTATTGGCATTCCTGCAAGAAGGTCTGGAGAAAGGCCTGTCGCTCAGTTCCCTTAAAGTCCAGGTAGCGGCCCTGGCTTGCTTCAGGGGCCGCCTGAAGGGTGCTTCCCTGGCTTCGCAGCCAGATGTGGTGCGTTTTCTCAAGGGAGTTAATCACCTGCGCCCTCCTCTGCACTCAGTGGTGCCTGCGTGGAATCTCAACCTGGTGCTAAGAGCATTACAGAAGCCGCCTTTTGAACCCTTGTCGAGGGCATCTCTGAAAGACCTGACGTTGAAAGCAGTCTTTTTGGTGGCTATCACTTCAGCCAGAAGAGTTTCCGAGCTCCAGGGGCTCTCATGTAGAGAGCCTTTTCTGCAGTTCACTGAGGCAGGAGTGACTATTCGCACAGTGCCTTCCTTCCTGCCCAAGATTGTTTCTCGCTTCCATATGAATCAGCAGCTCTGTCTCCCTTCCTTTCGTAGGGAGGACTACCCAGAGGAATACTCTGCTCTCAAATATCTGGATGTGAGACGAGTTATCATCAGATACTTGGAAGTGACCAATGATTTCCGGAAATCGGATCATCTGTTTGTCCTGTTTGCAGGTCCTCGTAAGGGTCTGCAGGCTGCTAAGCCTACAGTGGCAAGATGGGTCAAGGAAGCCATTGCAGCGGCTTTTGTGGCCGCGGGGAAGGTGCCGCCTATCCAGCTGAAGGCTCATTCCACTAGAGCTCAGGCGGCCTCGATGGCAGAGGCCGGGTCCATCTCCTTGGCAGAGATATGCAAGGCAGCAACTTGGGCATCGGCCCATACATTCTCCAAGCATTACCGCTTGACTGTGGCTGCTCGGGCGGAGGCCCGGTTTGGAGCTTCAGTGTTGCGGTCAGGGATTTCTATGTCCGGCCCTGGGTGAGTACTGCTTCGGTACATCCCACCAGTCTATGGATTGATCAGCTTGATGATATGGAAGGTAAAATTATGTATCATACCTGATAATTTTCTTTCCATTAATCATAGCTGATCAATCCATAGCCCCTCCCAGATATCTGTACTGTTTATATTCTGGTTGAATTTTAGGTTCAAGTTTAGTCTTCAGTTACTTCAGGAGGACTTCGTGTTCAAGTTTTTTCACTTGGATTCTTCAAGAGTTGAGACGAATTTGTGTTACACTGAGCTGCTGCATTCCTCTCCCCTCCGTTTTACGGGGCTGGATTGAGACTTAAATTCTGCTGGCACTCCCTCCCGCTTCGTGCGGCTGTAGGGCAGCTTTGTACCCCTCCCGCTTCGGCGGTGTTGGGGTCAGTCAGCTCCTCCCATGGTTGCGGTTGCAGGATAAGCCAGATCCCCCCGCATCGGCGGGGTGGTGTCCCTCCCCCGCTCCGCGGGGATGAGCTGGACGGATTCCCCTCCCCCACTTGTGTGGGGATGAGCTGGGTTAATTCCCCTCCCCCGTTTCGGCGGTGGTGAGCTGGGCAGAGTGTCCCTTTGTGGGTGTAATTCTCTAAGTGCTGAGTCCTGCGGATGGAGCTTTGATATCGACATACTGAGGAGTTTCCGGCAGCACATGACCACATATAGGGAGGCAAAAGTTTGCTCTCTATCTCCACCTGCTGGTAGATGGACACAACCCACCAGTCTATGGATTGATCAGCTATGATTAATGGAAAGAAAATTATCAGGTATGATACATAATTTTACCTTCTGCTTTTCTTGTAATAAACATTTCTTAAGGTCACCACCCTGCCAAGGCATGGTTATCACTTGTAGCACACAGACCTTTAGCATTTCAAAGGTGTGACCCATCTGTTGACAGTATTCTACCATAGGTGCCTCTGGATGATTGTGTTTTAAACAACTCTTATCTTCTGCAAGTCTTGTACATAGCATCCATGTTGTTTTAATAATATATAATAAATCTCAAGGGCAAATGATCACATATAGAACATTGGTTGTTGAACAGAGGAATGACATAATTTCTCCCTCTAAAGCAATCAGTCTGTTGACTAAATGAGCATTTCTTACTTCTAAAATGTCCATTATGAGATGGAGATGGCCTAAAAGTGTTTAAAGCAGTTGATACCAACCTACAGTGCTGAGAACAAACGAGTTCTTCTAGTAAATACCGGTGTCTTCTAAGATCAAACCACACATCTAATCTGTGATTCTGTTGCGAGTTCAGAATGTAAAATAACACCTCAATTATGAACTTCTATCTCTAGGAGTCTCCTATCTGTCCTACAAAAGATGTTGCCCACGTTCACAGGAGTTTTGCTTAATACCACTACCTGGGTTTTCCAGCATTCAGGGCCAATTAAATAGCAACCAGTCATTCCTTAACTCTAAACAATCTAATATCATCTTATAAGGTATACCTTCAGTAATTCTACATGGTATATAAAACAATGTCATCTGCATCCAGCCTATATTCCACTCCACAGCTCTACAACAAATCACACAACAGTTGCATATATACATTACGCAAAACTGTGGATAATGCAAGGCCCTGAGGAACCTCAAATACCAGCAAATCTCAGTTCGAATCTTCACTAATACCTCTTATTTCTGTGTTTGCCATGTCAAAAATGATTGAAATCAACATAATACATTAAGGGGGTCTTATACTAAGGGTAGTGCATGTTATCTGCAGCAGGGCCAATAGGAATAAAATGGGTCTTGCGGCATATCCCAAACAAAGCTGAATAAGCAAATGTATCAAACACTGCTGATATATCTAAAAATATCATTAGCCCTGCCTGTTCACCATGAATCTTTTTCAAACTGTTATCCAAAGCTGATACTAATAAAGTTTCAGTTCCATGTGCAGTTCGGAAGCCATATTGATTTGTTTCCATGGCATTATACTCCTGTATAGGGCCCTTGAGAATTTAGCAGTGAGAGATGTTTAGAACAAATTAAGTGATAAAAATCATTAGGATCACCTTTATTTGACATTAAATGAGTGCATTGGGACTTAATTAAGGTCCTCAGAGAGGGAAGGATGTAAGCTTTTGAGAAATTAACAGTGAGGGATGTTTGCCTAAATTTCCAGTGCCACTACTTTAAACCAATAGAATAATAATTCTGCTCTGACCTCAGCAGTAATCAGTCAGGCTAGTATTGGACAGGTGTACCTTCTGATGTTTTTAGGAAAGGGACAGAAGCTGATAGAATACAGGGGCAGCCCAAGGCAATCTGCTGCCCGAGACAGGGATGAGAAGCTGCCTCTGCCCTGCCCCCGCCCAGTCTGGCATCTCCCCCTTCCCTCCTCAATCCTCTTCCGTTCCACACGTTTACCTTATTGTATTCTTTTCCACAAGGTGGTAGCGGCAATGATTCCCGTAAGCTATCCTGCCACAGTGCTGCTGGCACTGGCCTCTTTGCTCTACTGTGTCCCTGGCAAACACCAATATTTCTCAGCTTGGCATTGCTCCTCCCACTGCACAGACCTCTGCAGCACTTGGAGGCTGATGGTCAAAGCCGAGCGCTAAAGCCCACAATGCAAAACCCTGTAGCACAACAGTGCAGAAAAATAGCTAAGCGATGTTCAAAGGAAATGATACGACAATAATATGTGCAGTTAATATACACTAACAAACCGAAAATATAGGGAGGATCATGCCTGGCACATGCGCCTTGTGTCAAGTGCAGCTCTTCTGCACATGTACAGACAAAACCGAATGTGCAAGCACATATTGGCGCTGTTCGTCTTCACTTTGAAATATGAGCCTTTACAAAATTGTTTACACTTAACATTTTTGAAAGGCTCTTATTTAAATGCAGAAAAACAGGTGCCAATGTGTGCTTTCACTTTCAATTATGCTTGCTTCTCAATATCAGCACTTAAAGTTGTATCATGGGCTTCCTTCTGCTTGCAAAAGTAGGCAAAACCCACAGTTTAATGTGGGAAATTGACAATAAATCTTCTCCTGAAAGCCTTCTATGCTCCCCCTGACCTGGTGGTAAATTTTTGGCATCATAGACCATCATTTCCTTCTGTGCATTGCAGAGCTTTTGCTTATGCATTGGGAAGGAATACTTACTGACCTCATTAACATCATTTAAATAAATTGAAATACAATCTACAGCCATTTTTAGCATTCACATTAACACCAGCGCTCAAGCCCTATGAGCATTTGACACTATATAATGTGTACACAAACCCAGCGTTAATGGCATGTTAATGCCCCTTGGATTGCAAGTGGCAGGTGAGTGCACCACGTAGAGGTTAAAAGAAAAGCCCAGTTGCTTGCTAGAGCTGGCCTTGAATGCAGAATCTCTTTTAAAAATCTATTTCACATGCAGCTCTGTTTAGATTCAGTATGTTTATGTTAGAAAAATAGCACCTGGGAGAATTCACAATGCTTTGAACTGTGCCAGTGTCTAAAAAACGCTTGACCTGAATTATCAGCAGAGTGGAAAAGAGACAGCTGAGGAGGGATATGATTGAGGTCTATAAAATCCTGAGTGGCATAGAATGGATAGAAGTGAATCGATGTTTCACTCTTTCAAAAAGTACAAAGATCAGGGGATACTCAATGAAATTACATGGAAATACTTTTAAAACAAATAGGAGGAAATATTTTTTTCACTGAAAGAATAGTTAAGCTCTGGAACTTGCTGCTGGAGGATGTGGTAACAGGGGTTAGCGTACCTGTGTTTAAAAAAGGTTTGGACAAGTTCCTGGAGGACATGGGGGAAGCCACTACTTGCCCCCAGGATTGGTAGCATGGAATGTTGATACTAATTTGGTTTCTTACAGGTACTTGTGACCTGGATTGGCCACTGTTGGAAGCAGGATGCTGGGCTAGATGGACCATTGGTCTGACCCAGTATTGCTATTCTTCTCTTCTTAAATAATCTTGACCATTAATCAACTATTAAAATCAAGGAGTACTATAATAAAATAAAATTTAATTGTGTAAGGACATTTTTGCTTTTACTATTTAATTTTTTTTTCTGGTAGGGGAGTATGCATACATTTTGCTTTAATTAAGTGAAGGTAGATAAGGTAACTGAGGTTTTGCTCTATTTACATGTCATTCATCTATGCCTCTCATATTTATTGAGTTTTAAATAGAATTTTATAAACTTAAATGCAATTTCTGCTGTCAGTGTGTTCTCTGATAAAAGCTTAATTTTCAAAGCACTGGAGCGTTTACTAGCAGAGAGGGGATATAGTGAACTTAATATTAAATTATTCTTTCTTCTCAAAACTGAATCTGTAAAGATAACTTTTCAAAAATGCTATAATAAACCTTATGATGCATTTTGGGACTTGCAGCATGGATTTCAATAAGTGGAATCAGGGACTATAAATCCACAGTACTTTGGGATGTAAGTGAAAACCCAGGAATAGCCAAAACATCTGGTCTCCTTTCTGGAACAAGGTAACTTCATATCTCTGGATTCTATCCAGTCTTGTATGGCACAGTTCTCAGCATTGTGAATTCTGCCAGGTGTTATTTTTCTAACTTACTGAATTTGTGAAATAATGCCATCAGTTGTAATGGTAGTTTTTACAGGTTAGCTGAAATTAGATGGGGGGACTTTTTATGCATAGAAGTCCCTGAGTGTGTTTTATAGCTCATTTAAAGGTGTGTGGGGGTGGGGGTGGAGATGATGGTGAGGAGAAGGATGATTATTATATATGGAAATGTCACCATGGCTTGCCTCCCTGTTGCCATCCCAAATATTTCTGTCTAGAGATGCCACTGGATCTCAGTCAACTGGGTTTCAGTAGATTGAGTTCTTTTACTAAGGTGACAACATTGGTTATTTAGGGAGTTGAAGAAGTTGGTGCCTATCTAGACTTTTGTAAATCTTTTGACACTGTCCTGCCCCCATATTCATGGAGGCGGGGGGGGCATTGTGATGTATATTTAATATGAGTATTTGTGTTTGATTGCATTGTCTATGTAATAGATAGCACTGTGTAGTGGGGCTCCCCCCCCCCCCCCCCCACTATAGTTTGCAGTATCCTGTGATTGACTCCATGTGAGCTTTCTCTATTTGATCTCGGCTCTGAACTAGAGGAGGAGGAAAGAACGGTCATGGTTATAACCCTAAATTTAACAAAGATGCTTAGGTCAGAGGTGTGAAAGGGTAGAGACAGGAGCAGCTAGTATTAGTTTAAGTATGGGAATTTATCCAAGTGACATATATCTAACACAGTGAATAATTTGAGCAATGTATCCTATAGATGCTACTATGTTATTATTACCGTCTGCCATTGGTTGGTACTTAATTTCTGTTTGTATTGGAATGCTCTGCTTGTTACCAATAAAAAGATTACTAAAAAAAAAAAACATGATAGTCAAATAACTGGGTATTCTGGTCTTTATCTGCATCATTTGCTGTATTGCTATAAACAAATGTTCAAGGGAAGAGAGTATGATGTTTCTAACATGGCATGAAGATGATACTTATACGCACATAGAGCACTGGCTAACAACTAGAGAAGCCAATGTTCAATTCCTGCTGCTACTCCTTATCATCTTGGGTAAGTCACTCAACCCTCCATTGCCTCAGGTATAAACTTAGGGATCTTTTTACCAAGCTGAGAGAAAAGTTGGCTTTAGCCCACCCTTACACGCATTTTTACAATGCGTTAAGGCCATTTTCCCACAGCTGGAAAATGGCCAATTTTCTATTTTTCAGATTAAGAGCCATGTGCTAATGTTGCCATTAACATGCAGCTATTAACAAAAATTAGCATGTAAGCACTTACTGCCACTCATTTTCTGGTAGCAAGGGCTCATACACTAATCCTGCGCTAATTAGTTAGCATGTGGTAATGTAGATGCACAGAAATGCCCACTTTCTGCCCCCATCACACCCCTCTATGGAAAAAAATAACAAAATTCTTTTGCACACGGTTTGCTTGTGCTAATGCCAAACTTACCACAGGATGTGAGGAAAATGATAAAGGGATGGAACAGCTTCCCTATGAGAAAAGGCTAAAGGCTAGGGCTCTTCAGCTTGGATAAAAGATGACTGAGGTGAGATATGATAGAGTTCTGTAAAATAATGGGTGGCGTGGAATGGGTAGACATGAATCGCTTGTTTACTCTTTCAAAAAATACTAGGACTAGAGGAGCATGCAATGAAGCTACAAAGTAGTACATTTAAAACAAATTTGAGAAAATATTTCTTCGCCCCACGTGTAATTAAACTCTGGAATTCATTGCCAGTGAATTTGGTAAAAGCACTTAGCTTAGCGGGGTTTAAAAAAAGGTTTGAATAGCTTCCTAACAGAAAAGTCCATAAGCCATTATTAAGAAGGACTTGGGGAAAATGCACTGCTAGCCTATTTCTAGGATAAGCAGCTAAAATGTATTGTACTGTTTTGGGATCTAGTAATGTACTTGAAACCTGGATTGGCCACTGTTGGAAACAGGGTGCCGGGCTTGATGGACCTTTGGTTTGTCACTGTATGGCAACACTTATGTACTTATGAAGCCTGAGTGCATCTTAGAGTGAGACCTTTTAAGCTGCATAAGGCACACATTAGCACCTAACACAGCTTAGTAAAAGGGCCCCTCTGAGGACAGGGAAATACCTATTGTACCTGAAAGTAACCCACCTTGAGTTACTGCTGAAAACAATTATGAGGTAAATCCAAATAAATAATAATAATATATATTTTATATACAGTTCAGTTTATAACATAATATACATGATTCAACAATCTCTACTGTTATCTTGGGACCCTCAACTGAAAAGGACCATAAGCTTCCCAAATAAATTATTTTAACCAGGAATGTTTTCATGAAAGATTCTTTCATTTATAGCGTGATAGTTGCAGTACTGCATAAGCTACATTAGTTCTCCTTTAGAAATACTCAAAGCCAAGAAAATAATTTTCATGGATACATGCTCTAGCCCTATTAATGCAATTAGGGGGTCTTTTACTAAAGCTTAGCTTGAGTTATCTGCACAGGACCCATTTTATTCCTATGGACCCTGCTGCAGAAAACGTGAGCAAAACTTTAGTACATGACCCTTTAATGTGTTAAAATTTTAAGAAAATTTTTAAAAAACCTAAAGTATGCTAAGGAGCCTATGTACTAGATCTGAACAAAAATTTAAATTGTGCTTTTGCATGTTGGCATTAATTTGAAGGATGCCCCAACCAATTCAGAGGTTCACTGAACTCCTTCCCCTGCTCCGTATCTAGCAATCTATTCCTTAGCATTAGTATTATGAGTCTATGGCTAGGGGTCAGCAGTGTCATTTTGTAGATTACCCCTATTAATACAGCAGGGGAAAGTTGGGCTGGGATGGGATGTGTCAGTCCCTCTTTATTTATTTATTTACTTATTTATGCATTCGTGTAACCCACTGTTATCCAAAAACAAGTTTTGGTTCAAAGTGGCTTACAATTTAGTTACATTTACATTGTGTATTCCTCTGTTATGACATGGAAAGGACTTCAGTAGACTATAGAGTTTTCTGAGAGGCTGTTTTGAAGGAAAGTAGGGAGGTAGTTTATGTGGTTATCTGAAGGGGTTTGATGAAGTAGGTTTGTAGAGGTAGGACATTGATAGAGGTAGGACAGTTTTCTGAAGAGTTTTAATGAGGAAGATTTGTAGGGGTGGATTTGTAGAAGTAGATTTTTTAGATGTAGGACATTGATGATTTATGTATTTAGCTGTAGAATTTTTTGAAGAGGTAGGTTTTAATTTCTTTCCTGAATTGAGGGTAGTTGGTGATGCTTCTTGTGGCTTTTGGTATTGAGTTCTACCATTTGGAGCCCAGGTAGCTAAATCCTGCTGTGTAGATGGCTTTACAGGTGATATTTCGGCAGTTGGGTAGATGAAGAAGTAGGTAGCCTCTGCTTTCTGGACTTGTGTTTCTCGGGGATAACTCAATCATGTCTAGCATATATTCTGGTGCCATTCCAAATAGTATTTTAAATACGAGGGATCTCGTTTTGAAGAGTAATATTGCCTTAATTGGTAGCCAGTGCAATGTTTTGAGAAGTGGAACTGCTCTTTCATATTTCGACTTCTTGAGTACATAAGTACATAAGTAATGCCACACTGGGAAAAGACCAAGGGTCCATCGAGCCCAGCATCCTGTCCACGACAGCGGCCAGTCCAGGTCAAGGGCACCTGGCAAGCTTCCCAAACGTACAAACATTCAGCTTTGGTCTCACATTGTCAGCAGGATTCTATAACACTGCTGATAACTGCACTTAACAACCAATTAGGAGCACTAATTGGCACAGATTAGAATATAGGAACACAACAGTGTATTCTATAATGATGTGCGCCGAACTTCTAATGCGCGGAGGCAAAAAGGGGCATGGTTATGGGTGGGGAAATGGGTGTTTCATGGGAATTCCAAAATTTATGTGCCTAGTTATAGAATATGGCCCAGTGCACCTAAATCTACGCACTGAGATTTACGCCAGGTAAATGGATGCATGCAGATATTGGCACTGAAATAACAGCATATTCAATAATTGACACCTAAATCTAGGTGCTGATTATAGAATATGCTTAGTTGGCACTGATTTCAGTGCCAATTTTTTAGGCGCCATATATAGAATCTCCAACACAGGCCGTATTTTGGCGTAAATACGCCTGCATCAGGGGTCTGACAAATAAACATTAAAATGTAATGTAAATAAAACATTAAGGGCCCTGTTTACTAAGCCGCACTGTATGTACACTAACTTTTTAGCGCACGCTAATGATAATGGGTGTCTCTATCGTTAGTGCGTGTTCATTTTTAGCATGCACTAAAGAATTAGTGCGCCTATAGTGCGGCTTAGTAAACAGGGCCCTAATAATGTACAAGTATAAAACTGAAATTATATAAAATTATATGAGATCTACTGGTGTCCATGTAAAGCAGAAAGTCTTTGAATAAAACATATGTTCTGTGCCAATGTTGTACTAAAAGAGAAAGGTAATACAATGTGGATAAATGCACAAGAGAGAGCAATATACAGCTGTGCTAGACGAATTTCTTTTTTCGTGTTTTCACACATGCTGTCAGACATTATGTTAGTATCTGAGTCATATAGAGCAGTCCCCTCCCCCATCTCACTGCATCCCTAGGAACCAATGAGGATGGTGTGATGGCAGATCTTTACTGGTCCATGACAACCTGCAAATAAAAGTGACAATATTAAAAGATTGTGTGATTTAACGAAGCACTTGCCTGTTCTTCAGGGTATATGCTTTGTTATTTATTTATAATAGTGTTATACAACTGACTCCTTCCGATTGGAAAAATGATTTCCTGTATCCCTTCAGCATTACCAGAAATACAGTATACTGGCAGGGAAGGCCACCTAATAACAGGTTTAAAAAAAAAAAGGTTAAAGCTGAAATAGTCCTTAATGAAATATGGACAAAGGACAAATATGACCTAATTAGAAAGGAAAAACAGATAAATGAGATTTAGAGAAGCAAATTAGACATAAACCAATTAAAATGAAAGGATGTCAGTTATTAGGAAGAAAACAAAGAAAAAAATGTAAGTAGTTAATTAGCTTAGAGTTAAAGGATCAAATAAATTCTCTTTCCAAATGCCTACACTAAAAATCACTAACTGGATTAAGATCCCAAAACAGAGTAAACCCTTTTTTTAATGATTTACAAGCAGATGATCAAAAGCCCCACGCTGTTCCAAACAGCGTTCTAAAATAGCGCTGGAGCAGCACGGGGCTTTACCACACTGATGATCAGAGATAATTGCACGTAAATTTAAGCACGCAATTATCTCTGATCATGGGGTAGAAGTGCGGGAGAATTGTGCCTGAGCATGCGCTCAGCACAATCCTCCCGCATTTGTTTGACGGGTCTGGGCTGTCAAAAGCCCAAACCTGTCAAGCACAGGGGCTGGAGGTCCATGGGACCACCAGGCCCCAACTACCCTTGCCCCGAGCAACTGGGGCTGGTGGTCCAGCGGACGTCCAGTCCCCCCTACGATCCCCCCCTCAACATGTGCACCCAGTCCCTGGTGACCCAGTGGGCGATCAAACCCCCCCCTAGCGACAGGGGGGGCTGGAGTTTCTCCCTTATATGGTGTGTAGCACCACCCAGCGCATCCTAGGATACACTGGGCAGGGCAGGGCAGGGCTGGGCGTTGCCATTTTGCGGCGTCGAAGGAAGAGGAGGGAGGCAGGCAGGGCTATTTAGCCCTGTTTAGCATGCATTTGCATGCTAGTTGCGTTCAGAGCCCTCGAGTGCATTGTTTCACATGCTCGAGGGCTCTGATCATGGGGCGGTAGCAAATGCCGGTGCTAGTATGGCGCTGACAGCCTCTAGCACTGGTGTTTGCTTCTGATCATCCCCCTGTTAGAGGGTATTTTACTAAACATTAATGCATGTTACCTGCCACAGGACCCATTTTATCCCTGTGGGCTGCTGCAGATAACATGTGCTAATCTTTAGTAAAAGACTCTTTTAATTATCAATCCCAGGTCAGGTTAAGGGTAGTTCATTATGGCATTGGATGATTTGGGGACTTTAGGATGTTAATATCAACAAAAAAAATTTTCATATGACAGTTCCTTTTTAGACATGCTTTTTCCTTAAGAGGTATCACTTTTTAGGTAGGGTCAAGGGTCCATCAGTCTGTCTGCCTGTCCATCCATCTGTACGCATTTGGTTGTTGGCGCATGCCTAGACTTTCATTAAGACAGAGCAGCCCGCAGTAGCAAAGTGAAGAGCCAGCAGGAGTCTCCAAATCCTATTAGCAGCAGAGTGGAGTGTCCAAAAGCAGGCGGGAATCCCTGGGATCTGCAAGCAGAAATAGCGGAACAGCATTAGCAGAAGTTGGCAGGAGTCCCTACTACTACTACTACTATAAATCACTTCTATAGCGCTACCAGTCGTACGCAGCGCTTTACAATTGAACATGAAGAAGACAATCCCTGCTCAAAAGAGCTTACAATATAAATTAGGACAAACAGACAGGACCAAAAAGGAGAAGGGAAGGACATACAGAAGGACACATAAGGATAAGATAAAAGTCCCTAGGTCTTACCAGCAGAAGAGGTAAAGCAGCAGCAGTAAAGGCTGGTGAGAGTGCTCAAGTCCAACTGCAAAAATAGACTGGTCACCAGAGAAAGGAGGGTGTGAAGTTAAGAGAAAGGGCAGATGTAGAGAGGAGTAAAGAAGAGAGGGGTGAAGTGAGGACAAAGCAAAAGGGAAGGAGTGGGGTTAAAGAGTAGAAAACAACATGCAGTATCTTTCTGATCTCTCTTTCTCTGTCCTTACGCCGCCTGCATCTCCTTGTCTTCTGCGGTGATTTTTTAAAGCAGTGCTGGCACACGTCAGCAGGAACAGGCTTCTTCAACCAATCCCGGGGGCCTTCCTTCAGCCCTTGGGAGTAGGACATGCTGAAGAAAGACCCCTGGGATTGGCTGAAGCAGCCTTCTCTTGCTGATGTGTGCTAGCACTGCTTAAAAAAATTAATTGTGGCTGAAGAGGCAAGGAGGTGCGGGGGAGGACAAAGAGGGAGCGAGCAGAGAGGTGCTGGTTTGGGTGGGACAATGAGGCAGGCAGATGCTGCACTGTGGGGGGGGGGGGAAGAAGAGACCTCAGACAGCGATCAGATACTGCATGGGAGGGAGGGAGAGGAAAGGGGGAGGAAAGGAGGGAGTGAGGGACAGATGTGCTGCATCAAGAAAGGCAGAGAGGGAAAGTGGTGCTGCATAGGGGCAAGGAGAGAGAGATGGAGAGAGCTGCTGCATGGTGGGGGTCAAGGAAGGAGAGAGGTGCTGCATTGGGGGAGTGGGCAACAACACGAGGGAGGGCAAGGACGGTGAGAGGTGCTGTATCAGGAGGGGTAGGGAGGGACAGAGATGCTGCATCAGGAAGGGCAGAAAGGGAGAATAGTACTGCATTGGGGGGAGCAATGAGGAAAAGTGGTGCTAGACAGGAAGAAAGAGATTCATTGAGGGGAATAAGGAAGGGAGAGGGCACAGAGCGGGAAAGATGTGCTGGACTTGGGAGAGAAGATGGATGGTGGACATTAAGAGAAAGGAAGTGCCAAATGTACAAGGAGTCGTTGCCAAAACAGTTAAGAGAAGAAAGCAGAAACCAGAGACTGGGACCAACACAATAAGAAAAATAAAATGACCAGACAACAATGGTAGAAAAAAGAACTTTATTTTCTATTTATTTAGAATATGTCAGTTTTTGGAATTTTCGTCTGCCAGAACTGGTTTTAGACATGGCTGGGGCTCATGAGAAAAACCTCACTCATTGAGCTTCAGTCTCCAGCATAGTGGTGGTAAATCTCCAGCTTTGAGATGGGCACCCTTGGCATCTCTGAACTCCTTTACTGGCAGGGATACCGAGCCCCGCCAGCCAAATAATTGGACTGCCACTGCTCTCCGCTGCTTATTTCTGGCTCTGAGCAGTATGCCAGGACTTCTCATTCAAGTATGTGTGAGAATTCCTGACATGCTGCTCAGAGCCAGAAACAAGCCAGCGGGGAGTGGCAGTTGTCCATTTATTTGGCTGATGGGGCTTGGCATCCCTACCAGCCTAGCATGCCTCCATGGAGGGGAGGAAGAGGAATGCATTGCCCCCTAGTCCACATCCCTCCCCCCCCCCCCAATTGCATGGCTGGCTATACCCGGAGAGAAAGCCTGTTGTTAAAAAGTTCCCAGTACACCATTGGACAGCACCCAACACTCACTGCCAACATGTACACATCCCTAACCCCCCCCCCCCCCACACACACACACATATATCCCAACGACACAAATATAGATACTCAAACAAAGCCTCTCACACACTGCCAAAACACATACACACATAGCTCAAACATACTGACACTCACATAGCCCTGACACACAGTGCCAACATGCATAGATCCCCAACACATATACTTATAGAGGCTGACTGAATTTCAGTTTCGGATTTGGCACCTAAACCTAACCGACATCTGGGTTTGGGTTTTGACCAAAAATGCCAGTGCATTTTCAGCAGAAACCAAAACTCTGTCGTCATTGTCCCCCCCTCTGTGATCACTCCACACCTCCATTCAGGCTCTTCAACCACTTGAAAGCCTTCCCTTGGCCTACCTTTAAATGCCTTGGGGGTCTAGTGGCCTCTTCCGGGCAAGAGCGATCCCCAGTCCTGGTAGCCATTATGAGACTGAGGGAGGGGATTGCTCCTGCATATGCTGTTTCGAATCTCAAAATGGCCACTTGGTGTACCCCCTTCCTCCTACTTCCTGTCAGATAGGGGTAGCCCAAGTGGTTTCTTATCCATTGACTAAGGCTAAGCTTGAGGGAGTAGTTCTTTTATTATCTTTTGCTAAATTGTCAATGGTAATTTCAGTAGCCCCTCCTGTTCAGCAATCCCCAGTTAATGAGGACAAGCAGGAAATAACTTTAAGAGACTTGTAGGACTCAATTCAGCATATGGTGAGTATGCTCAAAGCCACTGTTTCCCAGACAGCTGTTGTTTCTCAAGAAGTGGTTGATAAATTGGTGAATCTAGAATCTAATATGGAAACTTTAGATAAGAAGGTATCTGGGATGGAGAAGCAAGTTTCTACCCTCGTGGCTACTTCAGTCACAACTATTAAGGATTGTCATAATACCTAATACTCAGTGAACCTAAATGTAACTCATCTTGAACTACTACTGAAAAAGTGTGAGCAAAATATAAAAAAATAAATAATAATGTATATGTAAAGCTAGAGATGATTGAAAATGTTACTAGTGCTAGAAATTTGCAACTTTTGAATTTTTCATATATTTTTTTAAATGTTTTTTGCTTTAACCAGAGATACTCCTAAGAAAATATCTCAAGGAAGTCCTCGGCTTACCAACAGCAGATGCTCTTTCAAGTTCAAATTGTTATCTCCCTGGGAAAAGAAAATTAAGATGGCCAGCAGGGGGTGTATCAATTGGTCTCATGAAGAAACTCAGGAAGTGAACAATATTAGATCCCCACCCTGCTGGTCACTTTGGCCTCTGAACTGGATAAGTCCTTTCAGAAAAAGGATGAGGAATTCTGTGGAGCTAAGATTTATATATTTTGTGATGTATCCACAGCTACTCAACTCAACATAGGGCATTTTTAGCCTTGAAAACCAGACATGACTCTTGGAGCTACATTCTTTCTTAAGTTCCCATCTAAGTGTGCTATAGCTTTCCAGGGTAAGGATTGCATATTTTGGGATTCTTTACAGTTGGAACAATTTCTTAAGGTCATGAGAAGTAGTGGTTTCTGGGTTAAATTGGTTTAGTGGGTACTGAGTCTTATTGAACGCCATTTATTTGCCAGGCTTATTCTGGCTAGTTTTTCTTTATTGAGGGCCCGTTTACTAAGCAGCGGTAAGCCCACCGCTGGCTTACCACATGGCAATCCAGAACTACCGCTGACCCAACGCGGGCACCAGTGGTAGTTCCACCCCAGCTCACGGCATTCCCAGCGCTAGGGAAAATAGGTCTCTATTTTGTTTACCACAGCAGTTACCCAGCGGTAATTGGGCAGCGCTGCATGTTGCCCAGTTACCGCCGAGTTAGCATGAGAGCCTTTAATGTCACCTCAGTGGGTGGTGGTAAGTGCTCCCCCCGTATGGGCACCCAGTAAGTGCAATTTTACCGCATGGCCATTTCTTTTTTCGGCCTTTATACCCGCTGTGGCAAAAAAGGCCATGGCCACTAGCACAGGGTCCCTTTTACTGCAGCTTAGTAAAAGGAATCCCTGAGTTTGTTCTAATGTTAGGTATTACCACCTTCCTTGACATGGGTTAGTACAATTTCCTTTATTTCTTTCTTGGGTATTCTAAAATTCTATTTTGATGATATTCTTGAACATTGTTCCCTTAGTAATTATATATTTTGATAATATACATTTTTAAAAAATGGCTGCCGAGACCTCCCATGGCAGGTTCACGAGGCTGCTGTGGGAACTCCCAGCAGCCATTTTGACTGAGGAATCAGCAGGGGCAAAAGCGACTGGGGATCGTTCTTGCCCAAAACAGGCTACTAGACCACCTTAGACCCTACAAAATAGGTGGTGGTAAGGCCACAGGCTAATTGATAAATTAGTGCATGGCCATTACAGAAATATACAAATGTGGCCTATTTTACCAATGCACTAAGGGGCCCTTTTACTAAGGTGTGTAGGTGCCTACGCACGCCCAACATGAATCAATTTTGACTTACCACCTGGCTACCACGTGGCTCCTGCGGGAATTTTATTTTTGGCATGCGTCCAGTATGCAAGTCCAAAAAATATTTTTTTATTTTCTGGCACCCGTGAGCTATGCGCGCCATGTCATTTGATGCGCGTAGGTCATTACCACATGGTTACCATGTGAGACTTTACTGCTAGGTCGATGGCTGGCGGTAAGGTCTCAGACCCAAAATGGATGTGCGGCAATTTTCATTTTGCCACGTGTCCATTTTGGGCAAAAATTTTAAAAAGGCATTTTTTTGCAGGTGCCCTGAAAAATGTTTCTGCACGTACCCAAAACAAGCGTCTACACTACCGCAGGCCATTTTTCAGCACGCTTTAGTAAAAGGACCCCTAAAAGTGGCCACAGCATGCAGGAAACCCGCATGCTAACAACAACGACGGCCACTTTTTAGCGCATCTTAGTAAAAGGGCCCCATATTTTGGGACCAAATGGTTTGGTGCAGGGGCGTATCTGAACTGCGGCGGTAGGGGGGGCCAGGGCCAGAGAGGGGGGGCACATTATAGCCCCCCCCCCCCGCCGCCGCCGCCGCCGCCGCCATTGCCGATCCCCCTCCCCCCAGCCGCTGCCATTGCTAACCCTCCCCCTCCGTTGCTCGCCTACCTTCGCTGGCGGGGGACCCCAACCCCCGCCAGCCGAGGTCCGCGTCCTCCTGCCGCTGCCGGCTGCCTTTGGTCCTTTCATTCTTCCATTGAAGCTGGCGCCGACGAAAAAGTTTCTTTTGAATCTGACGTCGCTGCACGTTGCACGTTGTACGTGCAGGACGTCAGACTCAGAAACAATTTCTGAGTCTGACGTCCTGCACGTACAACGTGCAGCGACGTCAGACTCAAAAGAAACTTTCGTCGGCGCCAGCTTCAATGGAAGAATTAAAGGACCAAAGGCAGCCGGCAGCGGCAGGAGGACGCGGACCTCGGCTGGCGGGGGTTGGGGTCCCCCGCCAGCGAAGGTAGGCGAGCAACGGAGGGGGAGGGTTGGCAGCGGTAGGGGGGTCCAGGGCGAAATCTGCGGGGGCCCAGGCCCCTGAGGCCCCACGCAGATACGCCCCTGGTTTGGTGTGAATTGCAATAAGCATCAACAAAGAGAACAGTCATTAGTACATAAGTACATAAGTATTGCCATACTGGGAAAGACCAAAGGTCCATCTAGCCCAGCATCCTGTTTCCAACAATGGCCAATCCAGATCACAAATACCTGGCAAGATCCCAAAAAGTACAAAACATTTTATACTGCTTATCCCAGTCATCTCTGATAATCAACATTTTGTTTTATTTTAAAACTCTTTTTTTTCTATGTATACTTAACTAAACATTTATGAATTTGCTAAATAAATGGGACTTTAACTGCTTCCGAAATCTTAAGAAGACTCTTGTTATATGAACAAAGGTAGAGCGTTCCAAGATGTAACTGTCTGGTAGAGGAAGCAAGCAGTAAAATATTGTTTATAATGTACGTTATTTATAGGGGGGTAAAGAAAAATTGTCTTCTAGCATGTGCACTTCTAGGAAAAGATGGGTGCCGAAAATAGACTGGAGTTTCACCTTGAATTAACTTGAAAACTATAGTACATAATTTGGATAACATACCTGCATGAATTGGAAGCCAATGAAGTTTAACCAAGAGAGGATTAATCCTCTTGCAACATTGTGCACCAAAAATCAGTCTAGCAGCAGCATTCTGCAGGATTTGAAATTGATTAAAAAAGCTTCCAGAACAACCAACACATTAAAAGGTTACAATAGTCAAATATAGAAAGAATAATTGATTGAGTCAAAAGTATATGTTCAGATTTAAAGCAATGTTTTTCTCACTTAAGTCCTCTCAGTTTATTTAGTTGGGCTTTCATTCTAAGTTATATGCATCCCTGCCACATTTAGCCATCCACACTTACTCCAGCCCAATGTGCAGTGGCAGCCATAAAAAGCAAACTGGATGCTAGGATTTATTAGGAAAGTGATGGTAAATAAGACCAAGAATATTATAATGCCTCTGTAACTCTCCATGGTGCAAACTCCCTTTGAGTATTGTGTTCAATTTTGGTGGTTGTATATCAAAAAGATATAGCAGAATTAGAAAAGGTTCAAAGAAGAGCGACCAAAATGATAAAGGGGATAGGACTCCTCCTATATGAGGAAAGGTTAAAGAGGTTAGGACTCTTCAGCCTGGAAAAGAGATGACTAAGGGAGGGATATGATTGAGGTTTACAAAATCTTGAGTAAAAGTGAATCGATTTTTCACTCTTTCAGAAACTACAAAGACCAGGAGACACTCAATAAAATTAAATGGAAATACTTTTAAAATAAATAGGAGAAAATGTTTTTTCACTCAAAGAATAATTAAGCTCTGGATGTTGTTGCCAGTGGATATGGTAACAGCAGTTAGCATATCTGGGTTTAAAAAAAAGGTTTTTTTTTTTCACAAGTTCCTGGAGGAAAGGTCCATAGTCTGCTATTGAGATAGACATGGGGGAAGCCACTACTTACCCTGGGATTGGTAGCATGGAATGTTGATACTATGTGGGTTTTTGCCAGGATTTCTGTTATGTTCTACCACGGGATTTGTCTCGTTCCTAATTTCAGAATTACCGCCCGGCTCACGTGCTAGCCGGGTGGTAGTGCTGATTTGGCAAATGTTTTATGTGCGTAGGCCTTTAGTCAGCTTAGTAAAAGGGCCCCTCAGTGCTTAACAGAATGCCTGGCCTCTTTCACACATAGAGAACACCCAGACCCTCACCAATTACATCAAATAAGTAACCATACCCTATAAATAGAAATATATAGACAAAAATTAAGCTGAACCCCAAGAAGTCAGACTCTCCATATATTGCAACACCAGAGAAGTAGAAACAGTGATGCACGTCCCCCTGTACTGCGCAAAACAATGACAGTAGTTGCAAAGTTCAAAAACCGACATATTCCAATCACTACATTAGAAATTAACAGATACAAATAAAACAGAAAATACAGCGGTATGCTTTTAATTGGACTAACTTAATACATTTTTTGATTAGCTTTCAAAGACCTAAACCTCTTTCCTCAGCTCAAGGTAATATAATGCTTTTATGGTATACTGTCCTGACCTAAGGAAGGTGGTTTTGGCCTCAGAAAGCTGGCCAAAACTCTCAATAAACAGCGCTTTAAATTGTGTGCTCAAATTTGGGCGTGCACCCAATTTGTGTAAGCAATTTAATTAATGAACCAATTAGCACCAATAATTGGGCCCTAGCAATCAATTACCGGTGCTAATAAGTATTAATTGAAATTTCCGTGCACAAATTTATGCGCCCAAATCTGTGCATGCAGGAAAATGGTCCCGCGTGTTTTCACTTTAGTTTTACAGCTGATGATGCTGCTGTCTGCTACTGAATATAAAATACTGTAAAAGGATAATCGGGAGAAGAGAGGAAAGAGAGCAGGGAGGGGAGTGAGCCCAGCAGCAGGAGAGGTAGGCGCCATTTTTATTTGGAATGTGCTTTGGGCAGTGGTTGCTCCCCTTGCACCCCCCCCCCCCACTACATCTCTGAGCCCACTCCAGCAGCCTGTTGCAGTGAATCTGTCTGCTATGCTACTCTGCTGTTTTTAACACATACTCCAAAATGACAGAGGTCAGGTCTCATAAAATTCTATAAAAACAGCCAAACAACCTATAAAATCATTACTAACAACATTTTATAAATCTGACTGACCTCAGAAATCAACTTTAAAACATAAATAAGTCACTGTGCACTAAAAGAAGCCTTAAAATTGATCCATATAATCAGGAATGCTATAAATCGTTGATAATCAACCAAACATGATTTAAAAAATACATAAATAAATAACCAGAGGGAATATTAACAATAATGAACAAATCCCATAAGAACCCTGACAAATTTGTCTCCATTCCTTGTGGTGTCATGGTGTTGAATTTGAAAATAAAAAATTGTTCAGTCTTCAGCAGCATGTCATCCCCCTCTCTATGATGGTCTCGGGATAGATAATACAAAGAAAGTATATCTTCAGTGTGGTGTCCCAAAACCATGCTGTGCATCACCAAAGGTTTCTCTTTTAAATGCCTCCTGATGGCACTTCTAGCACTCTTTTATTAAATACTGTCTTTGTTTTTCTGAACAAACACAGTGGAAGTGCAGCAATAATAGAGTATGTTTCTTTTGCGGTCTCATTGTTTTTCCAACATATAGAAGACCGCAGAGGCAACTTATTGTATAAACTACACCTTCAGTCCTGCAGTTAGAAAAACGTCTTATCTCATTTTTTCCAGTCTGAGGATGAACAAAGGTCTTAATTTTGTAGTTGCCTTCACAGACAGAGCATCTGCTGTACTGAAAGTGTCCCGAAGGTAAATGTCTTTTATTCTTAGCATCTCTTGGTAGAACAGATGGTATCAATGTGTCTCTTAGGTTGTGTTCCTTTTTATAAGTAATCACAAGATTCTTCTCTGAAAAATAATCCAAACTCTGAATAATATGCCAATCTTTTTTTTCAGAACTTTTACTATACCACTTGAGGCATCTGTATACAAATGCTAGAAGCCTACAAAATAAGATGGCAGAGTTAAAATATATAGCAATAAATGAAGAAGTAGATATAATAAGCATATCAGAGTCCTAATGGAAGGAGGACAACCAATGGGACACCGATACAAGGGTATGTATGTATGTATTTATTTATTTGAACATATTTGACAGATTGCTATGGTCTACACAAAGGTATAAAGCAGTTAACAATGCATTAATAAAAAAGAACAGATACAGCAGAGTAAAAGCTAAAGAAATCAGAAGGAGGAAGGGAATAAGATGGAGAACAGCTGGGTTTTCAAGCGGAAAGAGAGAGTGCTGATTCTGGAGATGGAAGAGGAGACTATTCCATAACTTAGGGCCTAAATAGCTGAAAGCTGAGTCACATGTGGTGGTCAGATGAATTTGTGAGGGAGAGGGAAAGGTAAGTAGGTTGTGATCTGCAGAGTAGAGAAAATGTAGGATAGTGTAGGGGGATAAGTAGGTTGTGTAAGAAGGAGCAAATGGGGATCTGGATTTCAAGACAAGCATGAAGATTTTGAATTGTGTGAGGGCAGACAGTGGGATCCTGTGTTCAGAACAGAGAAGAGGTGTGACGTGATTGAACTTGTGAGTATTGTGAAGTAGTTTGACAATGATAGATTAGATGACTTGCAAATGTTTAAGAGAGTGAAGAGAAAGATCAGGATACAGAGCATTATAATAATCAAGGTGTGAGATAACGAGAACTTGACTCAATTTAAAAATTGTATACATTATATATATATATGGGGCAAAGTGAGGCAGCTGGGAGTAAAAGGTAGGCAGAGACAAAGAATATTATAATGTCTCTGTATTGCTCCATGTTGCGACCTCACCTTGAGTATTATGTGCAATCATGGTTGCCATATCTCAGAAAAGATATTGCGGAATTAGAAGAGGTTCAAAGAACAGCAACCAAAATGATTAAGGAGATAGAACTCTTCTCATATGAGGAAAGGCTTAAGAGGTTAGGGCTTTTCAGCTTGGAAAAGAAAAGGTTGAGGGGGGGATAGGATAGTTGTCTACAAAATCCTGAGTGGAGTAGGACAGGTAAACATGAATCAATTGTTTACTTTTCAAAAAGTACAAAGACTGGCAGGCACTCTATGAAATTACATGGTAATACTTTTAAAATGAATAGGAGAAAATATTTTTTTTCACTCAATGAATAGTTATGCTCTGGAATGCCTTTCCAGAGGATGTGGTAACAGCACTTAGCATATCTAGGTTTAAAAAAGGTTTGGACAAGTTCCTGGAGGAAAAGACCATAATCTGCCAATAAGATAGACTTGTGGTAAGCCAATACTTATCCCTAGGATTGATAGAATGGAATCTTGCTACTCTGAGAGATTTTACCAGGTAATTGTGATCTGGATTGACCACTGTTGGAAGCAAAATTAGATGGACCATGGTTGGACCCTGTATAGCAATTTGTCACGACTGTGGTCGTGAACCCTCTCTGACTCACCTTATTTCCGATGGTCAGCTACTGAGCTGGCTACTGTCTGCATGGTTGTTTTTTTTTTTCTGTGTGTTTCAAGCCTCACTTTGGGTTCTGCGTATTTCCTGTCTCTGTTCTGTAGGGTTTCCACTTCCTCTGTGTTTCAAGCCTCACTTTGGGTTCTGTGTATTTTCTGCTTCTGTCCTGTAGGGTTTTCACTTCCTCTGTGTTTTATGCCTCACTTTGGGGTTCAGTGTGTATTTCCTGCCTCTGTCCTGTTTATAAGGAAGTGGTGCACTTTCATTCAGTGCCTTTGCAATGCCAAAGGTCTCCAGGTTAGTCCGTGTGCAGTGAAGCACTTCTGCCTTGTTTATTGTCTGTGTGCTTGTGGGCATTTCTGCCTTGATTTCTTGTTGCTTTGCTTATTGTCTGTGTGCCTGTGGGCACTTCTGCCTTGATTTCTTGTTGCTTTGTTCATAGCCTGTGTACCTGTGGACACTTCTGTCTTGATTCCTTGTTTAGGGTGCCTGTGTGCACTTCTGCTTCTGTTCTTCTCGGTCTGTTTGTGTGCTAGGTTCAGCCTTCAGTCATAGTTCTGTTGTTTGTCTGTGTGGCTCAGCTTTGTGTCCTGCCTAATCTGCCTTGCTTGTTCTAGTCCCCTCTACCTTAGCTTCAGCCTTAGTTCTGTTGTTTGTCTGTGTTGATCAGCTTTGTATCCTGTTTGTCTTCAGCTCCAGTCCCCTTCCTACTTGTCTCGGCCCTGTTTGCTTTTAGCTTCTGTTCCTGCCAATCTTGTTTGAGTGCCCTGAATCCGGTTCCAGTATCCTGAATCCTATTCCTGCCAAGCTTGTTTGAAAATCCTGAATCCTGCTTGAGTATCCTGAAACCTGTTCCTGCCAAGCTTGTTTGAAAATCCTGAATCCTGCTTGAGTATCCTGTATCCTGTTCCTGCCAAGCTTGTGTGACTATCCTGAATCCGTTTCCAGTATCATGAATCCTGTTCCTGCCAAACTTGTTTGAAAATCCTGAATCCTGTTTGAGTATCCTGAATCCGCTTCCAGCCAAGCCAAGTCTGTTCCTGAATCTGATTCCAGCCAAGCCAAGTGCATCCTGAATCCTGTCCAGTCCTGCTTGGGGGGTTTTGCCTCCTGCTGCCGCTCGACGACAGTAGGCCAAGGGCTCACGTTGTCCAGAGTTTATGATTGTTTGTTTAAAGCCTGCGAGTGTGACACTATTCTTATGTTTAATAGTTTTGATATACCACCTTTCACACCTATGAAAGTGGCTTACAATAAAATCAGAAAAGCAAGGAATGCCAGAAAGATAGAAAAAAACACCCCTCACCCCCCCCCCCCCCATAAAATATAGGTATAAAATACTTAAATCTTTAAATCTTTGCAGAATCCTTAGGTGCTGCTTCAATATAATCCAAATGCCACCCAGACAAAATAAGGGGGCCTTTTACTAAGCCATGTAGGCGCCTACGTCAATTTGGAGCTACCGCCTGTTAGCGCGTGGGCTGGGCAGTAATTTAATTTTGTATGTGCGTCGCTAACCTGGCAATAATCGTCATTGTACGAGTGCTGGCAATTACAGCCCGATTAATGCGTGAGACCTTACCGCTAAGTCAGTGGGTGGTGGTAGGGTCTCAGGCCCAAAATGGATGCATGCCAATTTTCATTTTGCTGCACGTCCATTTTCTTACAAAAAAAGGCCTTTTTTGCAGGTGCGCTGGAAAATGAACCTGCGTGCATCCAATACACGCATCTACACCAGCGCATACCACTTTTCGGCACACCTTAGTAAAAGGACCCCTAAGTCTTCAGACACACCTTGAACTGTCGTAGGATTCTTTCATCTCTCAGCTCTACTGGCAGCTGTTTCCATAAAAAGGGACCAAACCAAAAGAAAAAAAGCATAATCCCTAGTAACTGTTAATCGAGGAGTACCTTCATTTGAAACCTTATATACAATAGCAAAACAAGGGACATGGATGTTTCTGTGGCAGTTTAGGAACATCCGTACAGCAGTGCATATTTTGACAGATGTTTTGGCCCATGAGTGATGACTCAGCACAATTCTTACAGTTTCAACAACATTCTGTCTGTTTTTCCTTATATACTTATACAGTGGTGGAAATAAGTATTTGATCCCTTGCTGATTTTGTAAGTTTGCCCACTGACAAAGACATGAGCAGCCCATAATTGAAGGGTAGGTTATTGGTAACAGTGAGAGATAGCACATCACAAATTAAATCCGGAAAATCACATTGTGGAAAGTATATGAATTTATTTGCATTCTGCAGAGGGAAATAAGTATTTAATCCCTCTGGCAAACAAGACCTAATACTTGGTGGCAAAACCCTTGTTGGCAAGCACAGCGGTCAGACGTCTTCTGTAGTTGATGATGAGGTTTGCACACATGTCAGGAGGAATTTTGGTCCACTCCTCTTTGCAGATCATCTCTAAATCATTAAGAGTTCTGGGCTGTCGCTTGGCAACTCGCAGCTTCAGCTCCCTCCATAAGTTTTCAATGGGATTAAGGTCTGGTGACTGGCTAGGCCACTCCATGACCCTAATGTGCTTCTTCCTGAGCCACTCCTTTGTTGCCTTGGCTGTATGTTTTGGGTCATTGTCGTGCTGGAAGACCCAGCCACGACCCATTTTTAAGGCCCTGGCGGAGGGAAGGAGGTTGTCACTCAGAATTGTACGGTACATGGCCCCATCCATTCTCCCATTGATGCGGTGAAGTAGTCCTGTGCCCTTAGCAGAGAAACACCCCCAAAACATAACATTTCCACCTCCATGCTTGACAGTGGGGACGGTGTTCTTTGGGTCATAGGCAGCATTTCTCTTCCTCCAAACACGGCGAGTTGAGTTCATGCCAAAGAGCTCAAGTTTTGTCTCATCTGACCACAGCACCTTCTCCCAATCACTCTTGGCATCATCCAGGTGTTCACTGGCAAACTTCAGACGGGCCGTCACATGTGCCTTCCGGAGCAGGGGGACCTTGCGGGCACTGCAGGATTGCAATCCGTTATGTCGTAATGTGTTACCAATGGTTTTCGTGGTGACAGTGGTCCCAGCTGCCTTGAGATCATTGACAAGTTCCCCCCTTGTAGTTGTAGGCTGATTTCTAACCTTCCTCATGATCAAGGATACCCCACGAGGTGAGATTTTGCGTGGAGCCCCAGATCTTTGTCGATTGACAGTCATTTTGTACTTCTTCCATTTTCTTACTATGGCACCAACAGTTGTCTCCTTCTCGCCCAGCGTCTTACTGATGGTTTTGTAGCCCATTCCAGCCTTGTGCAGGTGTATGATCTTGTCCCTGACATCCTTAGACAGCTCCTTGCTCTTGGCCATTTTGTAGAGGTTAGAGTCTGACTGATTCACTGAGTCTGTGGACAGGTGTCTTTCATACAGGTGACCATTGCCGACAGCTGTCTGTCATGCAGGTAACGAGTTGATTTGGAGCATCTACCTGGTCTGTAGGGGCCAGATCTCTTACTGGTTGGTGGGGGATCAAATACTTATTTCCCTCTGCAGAATGCAAATAAATTCATATACTTTCCACAATGTGATTTTCCGGATTTAATTTGTGATGTGCTATCTCTCACTGTTACCAATAACCTACCCTTCAATTATGGGCTGCTCATGTCTTTGTCAGTGGGCAAACTTACAAAATCAGCAAGGGATCAAATACTTATTTCCACCACTGTATCTGCCCTGCCTAGAGAATTTTATTTTAATATACACCTGTGACAGGAAGGATTGTACAGACAAAAAAAAAAAAAAAAAAAACACTGTCTCAAAAGCAAAATCTACCCTAAAGTCAAATAAACCAGAGTCTTTCAGCAATGGTTCTTCCTGTTTGGTTGGACTTTGGTCTTGAGAGAAAACTGTAAAAGGAAAGGAGCAAGAAAGAGGGTGTGGAAACTTAGATAAATAATAAATTGAATTTGATAAGGAAAGGAAAGAATAAGGGTTCATCTAAAAATAAAGAATTTGAGGGAAAGTAATACCTAATAACAAATCTGAGAGGCGTTGGAAACATTGAAAAGAAAACAGAAAGGCAGCCCATTGCACCCCAGCCAGTCAAGTTTTCAGGATATCCAAAATGAGTATTCATGAGCAGTGGCGTTCCTAGGGGGGCTGGCACCCGGGGCGGATCGCTGATTCACCCCGCCCATCGGGTGCAGCGCCCCCCCCCCGATGCAGCGCGGACTCCCCCCCTAGTGAAAGGACACCCCCGCAAAGGAACCCCCCCCCCCCCGCCGGGTGCACGCCGCCGGGGGGGGTGCCACGCGTGCCTGTCCTCCGTTGTTCCATGCTTCTTCTCTGCCCCGGAACAGGAAGTAACCTGTTCCGGGGCAGAGAAGAAGCATGGAACAACGGAGGGCAGGCGCGCGCGGCACCCCCCCGGCGGCGTGCACCCGGGGCGGACCGCCCCTACTGCCCCCCCTAGGAACGCCACTGTTCATGAGAGAGATTTACGTTCAGTGGAGGCAATGCATGCAAATCTCTCTCATAAATATTCGTTGCGGATATCCTGAAAACCTGACTGGCTGAGGTGCCTCCAGGATCAGGTTTGGGAACCACTGGTGTAGCTAATAGCACCATAGATGATTTTTCTACATATTCTGGAAGTCATTTTAGAATGTTTGCATAACACCTGCACATGCATATAGCAGCATTTATGTGTATAGATAGCGTGTCTCTAAGTAGTAATTTTAGAACAGCCACTACTTACATGTCGTGATGAAATTAAGGATCTCCCATTAAAATCTGAAAGGCAGAGAGAAAAAAAACACCGGTAGGAAAAACTTCTAGATCTGTAATTCCCAAATTATGTATCAGGCTCCCAACTGGGGTCTTCTCATCAGTGAATGGGATCACCAAAAGAGGACTGCTCTCTTCTGTCAGGACTCCATTGTGACATACTGTATGTCCAGTAGTGGGGTATATGAATCGATAAATATTTACAGGCCTTTCCCTCTTCTCCTGTGGGCTTCCTGTTTAACTGAAAACCCATGCAGAGTGCCAAGTTTAACAAATTGATAATCTGCACATCAAAAGTATCTGAACAGAGTACAATAAAACATGCATGAAATTAATAACCAGCAAATCCTAAAATACACACATATTCCAACTTAAAACAGGTAAACCAATTGTAATTTCCAACAACTGAATACAATGGCACACTGGTTTTTTGCTGACTGCTGGTACTGAATCCACCACTGCTGCTGCTGCTGCTGCTGCCTGAAGTATTAAGGGATAGTATTAGACTGGAGGTCTGCTATTTAGTTTTCATCATCATCTGGGGTCACATGAATCTTTTGCATTGGAGGCAAAAACCACATATTAATAGCAAGAAGCTGGCAAAAGAATCGGTTGGACCGCTAGATGACAGAGGGGTAAAAGAGGCAATCAAAGAAGACAAAGTCATAGCGGAGAGATTAAATGAATTCTTTGCTTCGGTCTTCACCAAGGAAGATTTGGTGCTAGAATACCAGTGCCAGAAATGGTAGTCAGAGCTAACGAGTCAGAGAAATTGAATGAAATCTCTATAAACCTGGAGGATGTAATGGGGCAATTTGATAAATTGAAGAGTAGCAAATCTCCTGAACCGGATGGTATTCATCCCAGAGTACGGATAGAATTGAAAAATGAACTTGCAGAAGTATTGTTGGTAATATGTAATTTATCTTTAAAATTGAGCATGGTACCGGAAGATTGGAGGGTGGCCAATGTAACACCAATTTTTAAAAAAGGTTCCAGAGGAGAAGGAAATTATAGCCCAGTGAGCCTGACGTCAGTGCCGGGCAAAATGATAGAGACTATTATAAAGAACAAAATTACAGGGCATATTTAAAAGCATGTATTAATGAGACAAACCCAACATGGATGTAGTGAAGGGAAATCTTGTCTCACCAATCTATTACATTTCTTTGAAGGGGTGAACAAACATATGGATAAAGGTGAGCCGGTTGATATTGTGCATCTGGATTTTCAAAAGGCATTTGACAAAGTACCTCATGAAAGACTCCAGAGGAAATTGGACAGTCATGGGATAAGAGGTAGTGTCCTATTGTGGATTAAAAACTGGTTAAAAGATAGAAATCAGAGAGTAGAGTTAAGTGGTCAGTATTCTCAAAGGAGAAGGGTAGATAGTGGGGTTCCCCAGGGTTCTGTGCTGGGACTGCTGCTTTTTAACATATTTATAAAAAATCTAGAGATGGGAGTAACTAGTAGAGGTAATTAAATTTGCTGACAACACAAAGTTATTCAAAGTTGTTAAATTGGAAGAGGATTGTGTAAAATTACAAGAGGACCTTATGAGACTGGGAGACTGGGCGTCTAAATGGCAGATAACGTTTAATGTGAGCAAGTGCAAAGTGATACATGTGGGAAATAGGAACCCAAATTATAGCTATGTAATGCAAGGTTCCATGCTAGGAGTCACCGACCAAGAAAGGGATCTAGCCGTCGTCATTGATGGTACGTTGAAACCCTCTGCTCAGTGTGCTGCGATGGCTAAGAAAGCAAATAGAATGTTAGGTATTGTTAGGAAAGGAATGGAAAACAAAAATGAGGACATTATAATGCCTTTGTATCGCTCCATGGTGCGACCGCAGCTCAAATATTATGTTCAGTTCTTGTCACCGCATCTCAAAGAGATATAGTGGAGTTAGAAAAGGTACAGAGAAGGACGACGAAAATGATAAAGGGGATGGGACGACTTCACTATGAGGAAAGGCTGAAGTGACTAGGACTCTTCAACTTGGAGAAAAGATGGCTGAGGGGAGATATGATAGAGATCTATAAACTAATGAGTGGCATGAAAGGGTAGATATGAATCTTTTGTTTACTCTTTCCAAAAATACTGGGACTAGGGGGCACGCAACGAAGCTACAAAGTAGTAAATTTAAAACGAATCAGAAAAAAAGTTTCTTCACTCAACGTGTAATTAAACTCTGGAATTTTGTTGCCAGAGAATGTGGTAAAGGCGGTTAGCTTAGTGGGGCTTTAAAAAAGGTTCAGACGGCTTCTTAAAGGAAAAGTCCATGGTCCATTATTAAAATGACTTGGGGGAAAATCCACTGCTTATTTCTAGGATAACCATCAAAAAATGTATTGTACTTTTTTGGGATCTTGCCAGGTATTTGTGACCTGGATTGGCCACTGTTGGAAATAGGATGCTGGGCTTGATGGACCTTTGGTCTGTCCCAATATGGCAATACTTATGTACTTAAGTATTAATATGGGCTCATATAGGGTAAGAGCTTCGGAAGCACTGTTTTGGACAGAAGGTGAAAGCATAGTAAAGAGATTTTTTTTTTAAGTGGCTAATAGATATACTCATGGTATTGGCATTCAAATGGTTGAATGCAGAAGTAGTAGAGAATTGTTACAGTTCATGAAAGGTGAGCCCCGGAGGTTAGCCAGGCCCTGATTGGTGGCAGGCAAGGTACCCGACTAGGCACAATAGGCAACCAGAGTATGTGTAAACAGAGACAGGGATCTTGGCTGAAACAATAGACTCAGCAAAGTCTAAAAGCAAGGCAGGAACTGAGGTAAGGCTAGAACCAAGGCAAGAACTGAAGCAAGGCTGGGACCAAGGCTGGAAATTAAGCAAAGCAAGCTAGTCCAGAAGCAAGGCAGGCTAGTTCAGAGGCAAGGCAAGCAGGACTGGGGACAAGGCTTGGTAAGGCAAGAAAAGGCACATACTGCAGCAGGACATGTTTATGCACTCCTACCCTAGCTGAGATAATATTAAACCATCTCTCTGACCTCATGTACAACTTTCTTTCAATCATTCACCTTACTTTCTTACTCTTCTTACTTTCTTTGTTTCATATTTGTTTTGACATTGTAAGTAGTGTACTTTGCCATACTTTGTATTGTTATTTGAATATTTTTACTGCTGTAATTGTCTATTGCTCATGTTTGATCTATTCTTACTGTACACCACCTTGAGTGAATTTCTTCAAAAAGGTGGTAAATAAATTCTAATAAATAAATAAGGCACGTTGGTCTGGAGGCAAGGTAAGCTTGGCGGGAAGGTAGAAGCTAGGAAGCAAGGCTGGATTCTAAGGCAGGGCTGGAATGAAGAGGCAAGACAGGAGCTTCCACAAGACAGTCAAGTGACTCATTGCTCTGCTGCCGCAGGAACATCAGGTCCCTCTTTAAATAGGCCCCAGACCGGAAGTTGAGGTGTCCCCAAAAGATCCAGTGCCTCCCACTGCTGGCCCTTTAAACCAGACACTACGGCGTGTGCATGCACCTGGGAGCTGGCATCGGTCGGCACAGGAAGTGCTGCAGGGGAGTTGGCCACTGCCCAGAAGAGCACCGCTGGGCCCAACCCAAGCAGGAAAAAGGTGTGTCAGGGTGGGGGACACAAGAACTATCTGGTAGCTAATAGGGCTCTGAGGGGCAGGACACAAAGTAGAGTGGGTGGCGACCTGCACTCACCAGGTGCTTTAAATGATTGGCCCAGTCAGGTAAAAGACAGCTGAAGTTAGAAAGCGGCAAGGGAAGAAGCTAGTGACAGAGCAAAACCTCTTGGTTGTTCCCTCTTTCAGACAGTTCACTCATGGAACCACATGTCACTCTATTTTCTCAGTTGTTGAACCAATCCTCTGGAATGCACTTCCCTCTTTCCTTCATCATTTGGACTCTCTACAAATCATTAAATCTCAGCTTAAAATGTATCTCTTTTCACTGATGCCTTTACCTAGATATGTGATGCTTCCTCCTTCAGGAGGCCCTGCCAGACACAATTACTGTCCCTGTCCACTCTGATTCGTTGTCTCTTCGCATTTTTCTTATTGCATATTGCATTTCTTTATATCATGCCCTCCCCCCCTTTACCTCTCTCCGCCTCATCTCCTCTTACCCTTGCTGTGCTATTAATGCACTCTCTCCTTTTTCTTTCTTTCCTCTTTTTTCCCTTTTTAGTCTTGTACACCACTTAGATGGTTTCTGATCTGGAATGATATCAAGTTCTAAGTAAACCTAAACCTAAGAAAAGATGTAAGTAGAAGTGGAAGATGAAACAGCAAGTAGAGGTGAGAAGAAAGAGGTTATTGAGAAGTAAATGTCTATTATTTTTTTTCTGTGTTGAACTGTTTCAAAACATGCTGATGCTTAAGTGATAAATACTTTTCTTTGTGGGTGGTTGGAAGTAAGAGTTTGATCTGGGGTGTTATCATGGGTGGTGTAAAAGTATAAACATACAGAGCTGCTGATACTACATTTTATTTTGAATGCTGCAAGGCTGTATGAAAACTATTGAGATTTTGATAACAAAAGAAATTCACAGTAACCAGTTTAAGCAGGGATTGTTTGGAAACTGCTGGAACTTTTAAGAAAAAATAGCAGCAGCCATTTTGAGAAAGGTGCTGGACATTGCCGAAGATAGTACATATGAACATAAGAACCCATGTAATAAATATAAAAATATTACCGGGGGGTGGGGAGGATTATCCATGAGAAGGTTTTGGCCCAGTAGCAACATTATTGGCCACTTACGGGTCCCTTATCTGGTTCAGAATTGTTTCTGGGCCTTCAGGAGACAGAGCGGCAGTAGGCACATCCTACCATGACACATTATGACTGTGAAATGAGGGTCGTTGGGCTGGGGTGGTCAGGAAAATGGGTGGCTTTGGGCCTGCCCACCAGAGCTCCAGCACATGCACAGCTTTCCATACATGAGCGGTAATGTGCTCTGGAGTTCCAGTAGGACTCAGCTGAATCCAGGGCCTCAGTTTTTACCACTAACCAATGGGCAGCCATGGGAAGTACCAGGCAGCTGCTGGTAGAGAGGTGGATTTAACTGGATGGAATTTGGTGGTAGAGGTCACCTGAAGAACATCTGGAGGTCAAAGTAAGAGTTCCCTTGGGCCTCCTGGGTAATTATTTTTATTTTAAAATATGAATATTGAAGCCGATGGGCTCGAGTACTGAGGGTTAATTTGAGAATTTTATTTTTGGTAGTTGAGAGGTCTGGAAGTCTTCAGGAGATGAGCTAGCGTGATGAAGTTTCTTTAAAAATTCATTTATATGGTTAAAATTATATTTTATGGTACGGACTGGTTTTGAAGTTTTCAATGATTTGTTTGGGGCTGGTGGACTAGGGGGTTTAAGTTATTTTGGGTGATTTTAACAATATTTTTTGTGGTAATTTTATGGAAAATCAGTTTTCAAAATGAATATTGCTCAGATTACAGTTAAGTTCCAAGGTTAGAAAAAAGCTGAAAGTTCTAATCCTGAGACATAATTGGCTGGCGGAGGTCAACTGGTGTAAACAGTCACTGTTTCTCTTATTAACTGGTGCAAGGGGCCCTTGTGGCCATCCACCCCGCTCTACCTAATCTCTCCCGGCTTAAGGTGGGTGGGTTAAATAATGTTATTATGTGTTAGCAATAAATAAGAAACATGGAGGGGCATAATTGAACGAAAATGTCTATCTCCATGGGCGTTTATCTCCGAGAACGGGTCCGTGAAGGGGCGGACCGAACCGTATTTTGGAAAAAAAATAGACGTCCATGCTTTATTCGACAATTTTTGAGCTGGGCGTTTTTGTTTTTCAGCGATAATGGAAAATGAAAGCGCCCAGCTCAAAAACGAATAAATCCAAGGCATTTGTTCGTGGGAGGGGCCAGGATTCGTAGTGCACTGGTCCCCCTCACATGCCAGGACACCAACCGGGCACCCTAGGGGGCACTTTTACAAAAACAAAAAAAAAGGTAAAAGAGCTCCCAGGTGCATAGCACCCTTTCCTTGTCTGTTGAGCCCCCCAAATCCCCCTCAAAACCCACTGCCTACAAGTCTACACCATTACTATAGCCTTAAGGGGTGAAGGGGGGCACCTACATGTGGGTACAGTGGATTTGGGGGGGGTTGGACGACTAAGCATTAAGCAGCACAATTGTAACAGGTAGGGGGGATGGGCCTGGGTCCACCTGCCTGAAGTCCACTGCACCCCCTAACAACTGCTCCAGGGACCTGCATACTGCTGCCAGGGAGGTGGGTATGACATTTGAGGGTGGGAGGGGGTTAGTGACCACTGGGGGAGTCAGGGGAGGTCATCCCCGATTCCTTCCGGTGGTCATCTGGTCATTTAGGGCACTTTTTAGGGCCTTATTCGTGAAAAAACAGGATCCAGGAAAAGTGTCCTAAATTCTAGCTAAAAACGCATACTTTTTTTCCATTATCGGTGAAATGCGCCCATCTCTGTTCGGCCGATAACCATGCCTCAGTTCCGCCTTCGCCACACCTCTGACACGCCCCCATCAACTTTGTCCGCATCCGCGACGGAGTGCAGTTGAAAACGTCCAAAATCGGCTTTCGATTATACCGCTTTATTCGTTTTGGGGAGATAAACGTCTATCTCCCGATTTGGGTCGCAATATAGGCGTTTTTCTCTTTCGATTATAAGCTGGATGGTGTACCCATCCTGATCAAGAAAAATACTTATATATAAATGTGTATGAACATTATTATGGTACTGATGGGAGATGGATCCTTGTAAATATATCCATTAACCAGACAAAATACTCAATCTTAAATATACATGGGTAATACAGAATTCTTTCATGACATATGTAAAAAATGTCTTAGACAAAGCCTGTTTGAATCTTATTATTGCAGATTAAACCTAGTACTATATCCCATACTTGATAGAAAACAGAATTTATGAACAATAAAATAGTGGCACTATATCATTGTCTGTTTATGGTATGTCTGACATATGAAGAATACATCACCCATCAGAAAATGACTATACTTTCTGTTCCTCTGTTCACAAATCATTTTCGAGAACTGATTTCTTTTTAATATCTAACAACCTATTCTCTCAGTCACCTACTACTACCATTGAAACTGCTCTGATCTCTGATCATGCTAGCATCTCTATAGACCTACTTATTAATGTCTCTCCTACCCCACCATCCTTGTGGAGATTCAGTCATTCTTTATTAATGGATAAAGATTTTATTTCATATATGGACAAAGCTTGGTAAAAGGAGCCCTGAGGTGGCATTGGTGCAGGGGTTTGCTGCATGCTGAGCCCCCCTTTTACCACTGCTGGTAAAAGGCTTTTTATTTTTTTAAGGAAGGAAATGGCCTTGAAGTAAGTTAAACACTTGTCACATGGCCATTTCCTGGGGCAGCCCAGTGGTAACTTGGCAGCGCACGGTGCTGCCCAATTGCTGCCAGGCATGCCCCCGGTGCTAGAAAATACAAAAATATTTTATAGCGCTGGAAATGGCACGTGGTGGGGATCGGAACTCCTGCCGGACTCCCACAGAAGCCTGGCGGTAGAGCTAAATTGCCGCTTGGCATGCCCACAGTAGACTTGCCATGCTTTTGTAAAAGTGCCCCTAAGTTAATATATAATATCTTGGTATCTGTGTCATAGATATAAATACACAAAGATATTTATATAGCAGTCTGAATAACAACATGTCAAAACCATTGTGTAAAAACAGAAAGAGTCCCATATCCCTTCCCAGTACATATGCCCCCAATAAGCTTTCTTCCACATTACTCAATTCTATGGTGAGCACAGCAGTCATGGCACAATGCTCTAACCAAGCCCATCCCTCCCATTATAAATGTAGATAATGCAATTTTCCAGTGGGTAAACATTGGTCATAATCTATACAGTGTAATCAATCTAATACTATTTTGCATAAACAAATGATAAGAGATTAATTAGTAAATACATAATTGTAGGCAATATCCCCTGGATTCTATATAGTGCATTTAGATTTAGGCACCAAAATTAGCACGGATTCTATAAAATCACGCATAACTTAATTGGCTTAACAAGCTAATGAGCGCTGATAACAGCGTTTAACAAGCAATAATGAGCACTAATTGGCACTGATTAGAATTTAGGTACACAACTCGCTAAGCGTATTCTGTAATTATGTGTGCCAAACTTCTAATGTGCGGATGCAAAAAGGGGTGTGGTTGTGGGTGTAGAAATGGTCATTTCATGGGTGTTCTAAAATTTAGGTGCCTAGTTATAGAATATGGCCCAGGCTTATTTATTTATTTATTGCATTTGTATCCTGCATTATCCCACCTCTTTGCAGGCTCAATGTGGCTTGCAATACATCATGGATAGTGGAAATGAGAGGAGAATTGACGTTTGGTGTTACAGAGTAATTTTGGGTTACAATGGAATACATGATAGTGATACAGCATAAGGCATTCTTAACATTACTAGATATATGTGGAAATATCACATGTTTTGATCTTTGTGGTATATCTTGTCAAAGAGATGGGTCTTCAGTAGTTTGCGGAAGTTAGTCAATTCATAGGTCGCTTTTAGGTTACGTGGCAATGCGTTCTAGAATTGCGTGCTCATATAGGAAAAGGTTGATGCGTGCATTAGTTTATATTTTAGGCCTTTACAGTTGGGGAAATGAAGATTAAGGAATGTGCAAGATGATCTTTTAGCATTCCTGGGTGGAAGGTCTATCAGGTCTGACATGTAGGCTGGGGCTTCACCATAAAGAATTTTATGGACCAGGGTGCAAATTTTAAAAGTGATTTGTTCTTTTACTGGAAGCCAGGGTAGATATTATTGGGGGCAATTTAGGTGGTCGAGCGTAGTTTTTACTGCTTTTGGCAATGTGTTCCATAGTTGTGCGCTTAGGTAGGAAAAGCTGGTTGCATAGCTGGATTTGTATTTGAGTCCTTTGCTGCTTGGGTAGTGGAGGTTTAGATATGATCATGCAGATTTATATTTTATATTTATATTTTATATTTGGAAAAATACGTTTCGACAGCACCAAACCACTCAGAGAAAAATTGCACTGGCTACCAATCAAAGAACGCATCACCTTCAAAATCTGCACGACTGTTCACAAAATTAGTTACGGCGAGGCACCGGGCTACTTGACCGACCTCATCTACCTGCCAACCAGAAACTCCACAAAATCTGCACGATCATATCTAAACCTCCACTACCCAAGCAGCAAAGGACTCAAATACAAATCCAGCTATGCAACCAGCTTTTCCTACCTAAGCACACAACTATGGAACGCATTGCCAAAAGCAGTAAAAACTATGTTCGACCACCTAAATTGCCCCCAATAATATCTACCCTGGCTTCCAGTAAAAGAACGAATCACTTTTAAAATTTGCACCCTGGTCCATAAAATTCTTTATGGTGAAGCCCCAGGTTACATGGATACCCTTATCAATCTGCCATCTAGGAATTCTTGCAGATCGTCTCGTTCATATTTAAACCTACATCATCCTACCTGTAATGGTCTCAAATATAAATCCACTTACGCTTCCACCTTTTCCTTTATTAGCACTCAACTATGGAATGCATTGCCTAAATCTGTGAAGATCATTCATGATCATCTGAACTTCAGACAATCTCTTAAGACCAGCTTATTTGGAAAGGCTTACCCTAATGCACCAGTCTTAAATCCATAATTCCTGGAACATGACTAATTTATGAACCTAATGGACTTTATTACCCTTCCCCTCTTTTCCCTCGTCCCTTGTAATTACTATCCTTCCTATTCACCTTACTATACTTTCCACCTTATAATTGAAAGAGAAAAACGCCTAGATTTCGACCCAAATCGGGAGATAGGCGTTTATCTCCCAAAAACGAATAACGCGGTATAATCGAAAGCCGAACTTGGACGTTTTCAACTGCATTCCATCGCGGAAGCGTACAAAGTTGACGGGGGCGTGTCGGAGGCGTGGTGAAGGCGGGACTGGGGCGTGGTTATCACCCGAACAGAGATGGGCGCCTTTCGCCGATAATGGAAAAAAAGTATGCGTTTGTAGCTAGAATTTAGGGCACTTTTCCTGGACCCTGTTTTTTCACAAATAAGGCCCCAAAAAGTGCCCTAAATGACCAGATTACCACCAGAGGGAATCGGGGATGACCTCCCCTGACTCCCCCAGTGGTCACTAACCCCCTCCCACCACAAAAAAAATGATGTTTCACAACTTTTTATTTTCACCCTCAAATGTCATACCCACCTCCCTGGCAGCAGTATGCAGGTCCCTGGAGCAGTTGTTAGGGGGTGCAGTGGACTTCAGACAGGTGGACCCAGGCCCACCCCCCCCCTACCTGTTACAATTGTGCTGCTTAATGCTTAGTCGTCCACCCCCCCCAAACCCACTGTACCCACATGTAGGTGCCCCCCTTCACCCCTTAAGGCTATAGTAATGGTGTAGACTTGTGGGCAGTGGGTTTTGAGGGGGATTTGGGGGGCTCAACACACAAGGGAAGGGTGCTATGCACCTGGGAGCTCTTTTACCTTTTTTTTTGTTTTTGTAAAAGTGCCCCCTAGGGTGCCCGGTTGGTGTCCTGGCACGTGAGGGGGACCAGTGCACTACAAATCCTGGCCCCTCCCACGAACAAATGCCTTGGATTTATTCGTTTTTGAGCTGGGCGCTTTCATTTTCCATTATTACTGAAAAACAAAAACGCCCAGCTCACAAATTGTCGAATAAAACATGGACGTCTATTTTTTTCGAAAATACGGTTCGATCCGCCCCGTCACGGACCCGTTCTCGGAGATAAACGCCCATGGAGATAGACATTTTCGTTCAATTATGCCCCTCTTTGTCTGTTTACCGGATTGGCGATTGCCTATACAGACTGATGTTAGCCACATTGAGCCTGCCAATGGGTGGGAAAATGCGGGGTATAAATGTTATAAATAAATAAATAAATTTTTGGAAAGCAGTAAAGACAGACCTGTTCAGAAGAGCATACCCCAATGACCCGACATAAAAATATCGGTCACTTGTGACACAACATACCAAAGACTGCAATGGATATTACCTGACTCTTCTTCCCCCTTTCCCTAAGTTCCCCCAACTGTTTCCTACCATACATATACCTCATTATACCACAATATCACTTTGTATTCATTCATACTATGTATTTGTTCAAACCGTAATCGGCTAACACCGTTAACGGTTATATGTAATGCCACATTGAGCCTGCAAAAAGGTGGGAAAATGTGGGATACAAATGTAACAAATAAATAAATAAATCTTTGTGCTGAGATTTATACCAGGTTTTCATTGGCATAAATGGATGTGAGCAGATATCGGCGCCAAAATAACTAAGCATATTCTATAATTGGCACCTAAACCTAGATGCTGATTATAGAATATGCTTAGCGGTACTGATTTCAGTGCTGATTTTTTTTTAGGCGCCATAAATATAATCTCCTCCTATTTGTCCTATGTTATACTGTATTACAGGATAGTGTGTAGAGCCAGTGTATCTAGCATCCTAATGTATCTCATCTAATTCTCCTTTGGTAAGATTTCAGATATTCTTTAAGTGCTTCAGGGTCCTCCAAGTTTTTGGTGTTGTTAAGGTGTGTTATTCTCATAATAGCGGGAGTAGAAGAGTCCATATTGTGCACCTATTTGTTTCAGCTGGGGCTGCATGGTTAGAAATTGTTTGCGCATTTGTGCAGTAGGTCTCGCAAAGTCTTGTGTTATAGTGATTA
The DNA here is from genome assembly GCF_901765095.1 of Microcaecilia unicolor. Lineage (NCBI taxonomy): Eukaryota > Metazoa > Chordata > Amphibia > Gymnophiona > Siphonopidae > Microcaecilia > Microcaecilia unicolor. The sequence goes on from NC_044032.1 coordinate 600,056,823, forward strand.
TTCTAGATACATTCCACATCGGATTGCATTACACTTTGATTTTTTAAGGATTTTCATGACTTGTACGAAATGGTGAACCAGATTATCAAAAATTGGATTCCCAAATAATCTCTGGTAAAATAACAGTAACAAAATGAAAAAGAGCCAGAGAATGATACAATGGAGATAACAAAACAGTGAAAGGATTGACCCAAAAATTGTTCTACGATGAGTTATTCATTAGAAAAAAATCTTTTTTTGTATAAATATGATATTATAAATATGTGAGAATCATAGAGAAGTTCTCAGAGTATAAACTCACCCAAGCGAGGCTACACTGAAGTGAATGACGTCTCTAAGGGTGGACAAGTTTCTCGATCATAGAGCTTCTCTTAATTTTTAATCAAATGCACCCACGTGCTATAAGTGATTCCCAAATAAAAACAATGTTTGTGAAAATTCTCTTATCACTAAATTTAAAGAACAAATGAGTCAATCCTGTCACTGGTTCCAACAAACCTTCTGCACACACACACACAAAAATATGTACTGTACAGTATATATACATGTGAGTGTGCTACAATCAAATACACTGTCTGTTTAGTGTGCCATTTCTATAAAGAGTAGCTATAATAAACAAAAACTGAAAAATCTCAAAGACACATATATATAATATCATATTTATTCAAAAAAGATTTTTTGCTAATGAATAACTCGTCGTAGAACAATTTTTGGATCAATCCTTTCACTGTTTTGTTATCTCCATTGTATCATTCTCTGGCTGTTTTTCATTTTGTATGAAATGGAGCACGTTAAAGATGATCGGACTGGGCCCTTTCATATTATGTGGCCTTTGTGAGGGAATCTGATGTGCCCGCTCAATTTGAAGGGCTGGGAGAAAGAAATCTACAGCAACTTCAGTATGAAATCCTGTGCAAATGAGTACACATTTTGACCTTCTATGCCTTCCGGTAATTTTAAAATCCTTAAGTTATTTCTTTGGCATCTGTTGTTTTGTCTTTTCCAGGTCTTTTTGTAGCATCAGAAGTTTATCATGATCAGTATGCCATTTGAAGGCCTCATCCTCTAATCTAGAAATGCGGTTTTCAGCTTGTGTACTGCGTTCCAGACAATAATTAAGTTGACTCAATAGATTAGCTACATCTGCTTGCAGTGCAGTAATATTCAGTACAACGTTTTGGATCATTGCTTTAATGTATTCATGACCAAATCCATAATCTCCTCGTGTTCTCGCGCCACCACCATTTTCATGGATGTAGGAAGATCTTGCTTCAGTTTCTTTCTGGAATTTATGCCGTGGTTCTGTTGTTTGGTTCTCGGTTGTTTTCTGGAAGACATTGAGTGTTGAGATCAGGTATCATTTTCATCTCCAAACAGAATTATTTCAGTTTATATTATCGCTGAAAAAAGAGTCAGAGAGAGCTAACTTCAAGCTGCCATTCTGCACAAGGTGAAGGCTCCACCCCCACAAAGAGTCACTTCTTAAAGGGAATAAAGTAAAGTGTAGCTGTCAAGAAAGATAAGTATTACTAAAAGTTTTCTCTTTCTTTTCTGATTGCCTTCATTAAAGTTACTTGACATTTCTTCTAGTAACTGTTGTAGCTGGGAACCGCTTGGTGAAAGAGACTTTAGAGTTAAATAAAAGTAGTTCAGTATAATTTGTGTTAGATTATGGTAATGTAAACAAAAGGGAACAAATTCTGTCCAAGTTCAAAAATATACTTACGTTTGCAATTGGATGCATTTTTTAAACTTTATTCTTATTTAAAATTTCCAATTTTCCAACTTTTAACATTCTTACAGCTGGAAAAGGAGATAACAGAGAAATGGAACTTCAATAAAAATTAATTTATCATACTGTCATTTCTTTTTTTTTTTTTACTGTCATTTCTGACTGGTTACTGGTCTCAAAATCCATTTAGTAAATATTTCTTTGCCATCATTTTTAATAGTGGGAGCATGGATAGTTTAATTGTCACTGTGGTTCAGGGGTGTGTGTTGGGCTTGAGGTACTTGGTCACTGGTAATAGTAAAGCCTCTGTAGAGCTTTGAGACCTCAGAATAGCCATACTGGGTTAGACCAATGATCCATCTAGCCCAGTATCCTGCTTCCAACAGTAGCCAATTCAGGTCACAAGTACCTGACTGAATCCCTAGTAGTAGCACGATTCATGCTACTAATCCTAGAGACAAGCAGTGGCTTTCCCCATGTCTATCTCAATAGAAGACTATGGACATTTCTTCCAGAAACTTGTCCAAACCTTTTTTAAAATCAGATACTCTAACCGCTGATACCACATCCTCTGCCAATGAGTTCCAGAGCTAAACTCTTCGTTGAGTGAAAAATATTTCCTCCTGTTCATTTTAAAAGTAGTACCATGTAACTTCCCTGAGTATCCCCTAGGCTTTGCACTTTTTGTTTACCCGTTCTACACCACTCAGTATTTTGTAGACCTCTATCATATCCCCCTTTAGCCTTCTCTTTTCCAAACTGAAGAGTACTAACCTCATAAGCCTTTTATCATATAAGAGAAGTTCCATCCCCTTAAATCATTTTGGTCAGTCTTCTTTGAGCCTTTTCTAATTCTGCTATATATCTTTTTTAAGATATGGCAACCAGAATTGCACACAATACTCAAGGTGTGGTCACACTTTGGACTGATACAGAGGCATTATAATATTCTTTGTCTTATTTTGTTACCCCTTTCCTAATAATTCCTAGCATTCTGTTTTCTTTTTTGGCCAACACCACACACTGGGCAGAAGATTTCAGCGTATTGTCCACGATGACACCTAGATGTTTTTCTTGGGTGCTGACTCCTAGGATGGAACCTAACATCAAATAACATGACTTACATTATTCTTCTCAATGTGCATCACTTTGCACTTGTTCACATTAAATCTCATCTGTCATTTGGATGCCCAGTCTTCGAACTTTGTAAGGACTTTCTGCAATTTTTCACAATTCACATGTGTTCTAACAACTTTGAATAATTTTTGTCACCTCTCTCAATGTTCCCATTTCCAGATCGCTAATAAATATTAAATAGCACCAGTCCTTTTGATGATGTCACTGGATATGATATCATGGCCCTGCCCAAGCCCCACCCTTTTTATATAAACCACACCCCTATCCCCATCCCAAACCCCGCCCCCTTTGGTGATATCACAGGGAGTGATATTGTAGCCACTCCCCTTTTTCCAAGATGGTGTCTACTATGTTACTATGTTACATCACTTCCTGCTTCCACTACTAGCTTCCATCTTGGATGAGGTCATATGATGGTAAGTGATGTCAAATGCCTCTGACACCGCCCCCTACAGCTGTGGATGAATGTGTACATCTTAACCTTTTTTCTCAAAGTAAAGAAAATAGGCATTATTTTTCTTTTTTTTTCTTTTTCTTTCAAAAAGATACCTTGTGCTTATTTTAAGCTGGATCAAGTTAGGTTCATCTGTTTTTAAGCATGACAGGCTGATTGCTGAATAACAGACATTTTATGCTTTAAAACAAAAGGCTCAGCCTCATACCCTCCTCTTCCTTCTCCTCCTCTTTGCTTTAAAGGGCACATAGACAAAAGAACTAATATGAATGTGATATGCTGTGCCCCTCCTCTCACAGCCCTCCTGCTTCACCTGTGTCTGAAAAACAGAGTGGAAAGAAGTATATTACATTTAGGGACCCTTTTACAAAAGCACGGCATGCTTACCACAGGCCTGCCACGCAGCAATTTGGCTCTTCAGTTGGGCTCTCAGGGGAGCCCAGTGGTAGTTCCAACTCCCATCACATGCCATTCCTGGCATTAGAAAATATTAATGTATTTTCTAGTGCTGGGTAATCAGGCAGCGTAATGTGCTGCCTGGTTACAACCAGGCTACCGCGGGAGCCCTTACCACTTCATAAATAGAAGGTGGTAAGGGCTTCCCCAGGAATTGGCCGCACAGCAAGTGTTTAATTTACCACATGGCCATTTCATTCCTTTAAAAGAAAAACCTTTTACCAGTGGTTGTAAAATGGGACATCAGTGTGCAGCAAACCCATGTGCCAATGCCACCACAGGGTCCCTTTTACTAGAACTTAGTAAAAGGAGTCCTTAGAGACTTATTAAGCCATAGATGAGCAATGATCTATACATTGTCTTGCCTGGTTAAACCCCTTTGAATGTCAACTTTAATTTACTAACTTACTAATTTACTAACTTACTAATTTAGATAGGTTCTGAATATCACTGTTTTTTTTGATAATTCTCACCTGCCCTTGTCCCACCCTTTCTTTATACATAGTATCAACCCATTTAGCAATTTAAATAGCTCTATATTATTCCTATATTAAAAGAAATTCACAGATAAGGGATTATACTTTGGCCACCTGGCAGCAAATGCATAAATCCTTTTAAATGTCAGGCAGATATTTAACAAGAAATATGTTTATTGAACAATAAAATAGCACAAAAAGCAAACAATAATAAACCACATTAAATAATTTTATTACAATATAAGACCATCTTCAAAATAAAGGAGGAAGAGGCAAAGGCCAGATTGGTAATCAGGAAGGATGTGCATAGGAGATTCCGTTCATTTTGCCTTTTCCTTAACTTTCAGACTTTTTTAGTTTGTTTCACATGTTTTCATAAACATTTTTCAAAGAAGAGGTAGTATCTGCTGGAGTTGGATGTCATTGGAGATGGAACAGGAACAGATGCCTCTCAGTGCTGGTGAGACCAAAGATGGCAAACTGATGGACTACAGCCAAACCAGCCTTGTTGAAATCTTGAGGAGAGGAAAGGGACACTTGAGGAGAGGAATGCTTGCTCATTACTTCTAGAGTATGTATTAGAAATTAGATTGTTTGGTATAATACCACGAGAAGCAAATAATTCTACTATGACAAAGAAAGGGGGGAGGGTTGTCACCTATGTATATAGCTAAAGTACGTTTGTTTTTTAGCAGAAAAATAGAAAAGAATTTGTTATAAGGAAAGGAGAAATGAATGGTAAAGGGGATGGGTATAGGGAAACAGAGGTTCTTAGGGTACAAGATGGAGTACAGAAAAGTGGGGAAGAGATTTTTTTGGGGAAAGTGGGTTAGTAACTGGAAACTTTAGGGTATAAAAGTAGCAGCAGATAGCAAATAGAATGGATACTGTGTGACTGTCAAGTTATAGGCATGTGGGTAGAGGCTTAGGCTAGGGAGTATCTCCAAGGATTAAGAAAGATGATATCCATGTGACTTTAGGGATCATAGTCAACATGGATTTAGCAGAGGGAATTCTTGCCTAATCAATCTGTTCAATATTTTTGAAGAGATTAATAAACGTGAACAAGGGTGAACCAGCTAATATAGTGAATCTAGATTTTCAGAAGGCATTTCATACAAAGCCCCTCAAGAGACGCTCCTGTGAAATAGAGTCATAGGATACGAGGTAATAGTTTAATAGTTTACAATACCTGGTCTTCAATATGGCCAGAATGGTTTACAATCCAAAATTAAAACAGAATGGAATGCCAATTGATAATGTCTTATTGAGGACTGGTAATTGGTTAAAAGAGAGAAAACAGAATATGGCTAAATGCTCAATTTTCTCAATGAAGAGAAGGTGACTAGTGAAATGTCCAGGAGACTGTAATGTGAAAAGTGCTTTTTAACATATTTGTAAATGGTCTAGGAAAATAAACAAGATCAAAATTGTAGCTGCAGGCAGACTTCTACAGTCCGAGTCCTGTAAATGACAATGACATATCAAGATCAAGGCTGGCATGGGCTTTGATTGCAATTGCAGTAGTTGGGAAGTAGGACCAGTGCCAGGCAGACTTCGAAGGTCTGTGCCTCAAAATTGGCAGAGAACGATAGAGATTACGTGTGCCAGTGTTTCATCATGAATACATGGAACTTGTGCAAATTGCCAGATGCAACTCTGGCCACCTTGTTGATTAGGCTGGATGACCTTCCAGAGTTTTACTATGTTACTGTTATTTTGTTAAAGCAGATGGGAAAGAATTGCAGGGGGACCTTGTGAGACTGAAAAACTGAACAATAAGATGGCAGATGAAATTTAATGTGGACAAGTGCAATGTGGTGCACATAAGGAAGAAAAATCCAAACTATAGATAGCCAGGGGAAAAAAAAATCTCAGCATAGACAATACATTGAAATCCAGTGCTCAGTCTGCAGTATCAGTCAAGAAAGCAAACAGAATTGTAGGAATTATTAAAAAAACGAAATGAAGACTAAAACTGAGAATATCGAAATGTTTTCATTGCGCCATGACGTGAATTCACATTGAGTACTGTGTGCAATTCACGTTGCCACATAAAAAACAACAACAACACAGTGAAATTAAAAAGAGCAGCCAAAATGATAAAGGGGATGAAACAGATCCACTATAAGGAATGATTAAAGCAGTTAGGGCTCTTCAGCTTCAAAAAGGACAAAGACCAGGTGACATGTCATGAAGTTATTAAATGGCACTGTGATTACCCTTGGTGAAGGTTATGGGGGTAGCTCTGTGAATAACTCAGCCAGACTAGGTATAGAAATGTAAAAGTAAATGTTTTTATTCACCTGAGCAATGGGACCTGTTGCCTCACAGGCCAGGAACATCAGATGTAACAGTTTCTCTTATTTAATAACAGTCTTGAGTAGGCCTTTGGCTAGCAGACCAAGAAGTCTGTGGCTGATGGGGCTGTCCCATCTCAAACCAGCCTGTAAGCTCTCAGGTCTTCTGAGAGCCAGGTCTTCCAGACATCAACAAGGCTTGTAAGTCTTAACCAGAAACAAAGGGGCCCTTTTACTAAGCTGCGTATGTGTCTACTCGCGCCCAACGTGTGCCAAAATGGAGTTACTGCCCGATTACTGCATGGCTCTTGTGGTAATTTCATTTTTGGCGTGTGTCCGATATGCACGTCTGAAAAATATTTTTCTTTTCGGGCATGCGTAATGGACACGGATACACACCAAGTGGCATTTGACGCGTGTAGGTTATTACCGCCCGGATTCTTTACCATTAGGTCAATGGCCGGCAGTAGGGTCTCAGACTCAAAATGGATGCGTGGCAATTTTGATTTTGCTACACATGCATTTTTGGCCCAAAAAAGGCCATTTTTACAGGTGCGCTAAAAAATGGATCGGCACGTGCCCAAAACCCACGCCTACACTACCGCACACCATTTTTCAGTGCACCTTAGTAAAAGGACCCCAAAGTTGGCTTACCCCAGCCAGGTCACAGCAGTTATATGTATTCAGTGAAGGCACAGACTTTGGGCTTCAGTTTTTCCTTCCCTGGGCCTCCTTAACCTCAGCCTGGCCCTGTCTCAGGAGTAGCCTGGTGGTGAGTGCAGTAGACTTTGCTCCTGGGGAACTGGGTTCAATTCCCACTGCAGCTCCTTGTGACTCTGGTCAAGGCAAGTCACTTAACCCTCCATTGCACCAGGTACAAAATAAGTACCTAATATATACATAATATATAAACTGTACATAATATATAAACTGCTTTGATTGTAACCACAGAAAGGTGATATATCAAATCCCACCCCCTTTCCATCCCAGCACAGGACCAGAGCTCTTAATGTGGCCCAGGCTATCAGAGAGACTTTTCTTAATGGTGAGGGGCAGTGCTCTATAAACCCCTTCACAGGCACATTTAAAACAAATGGGAGAATATATATTTTTTCCCTCAGTGCATAATTAAGCTCTGCAATTGGTTGCTGGAAGATGCTATAAAAGCAGTTATCTGAGTGGAGAAGCCTAATGGTTAAAGCTTAAAGCAGCAGGCTGAGATGTGGGAAAGCCAGTTTCAAATCTCATTGCTGCTCATTGTGATTTTAGGCTAGTCACTTAACCCTCCATTTCTTCAGTTGCAAATAGATTGTAAACCCCCCTGAGGACACATGAGTACCTTCAGTACCTGAATGCAACTTGCCTTAGAGAAAGGCTTGAGCTAAGTCCAAATCACAGCTAGACTTGATGGTTTGAACATGTTCCTGGAGGACTTGGGAAAATCCACGACTTACGCTTGCAGAGTATGCAGCATGGAATTGATCTACTTTTGAGGATTCTGAAAGGTACTTGTGATTTGAATTGGCCATTGTTGTAAATGGGATATTTGGTTTGATGGCCTGACTCAGGATAGCATCAAACATATAAACGGCAAGTGACCGATTCACCTGCAAATGCGCAGTAGAGTCGGAACGCTGAGAGTGTAGAAGTCCAAGCCCCGCCTCCACCAGCAGTACAGCCCAATAGGGAGGAGAGCTTGGACATGGGCGTGGAAATCGGAGGAGGAGGGAGCAGGGAGGGAAGGAGGGGGCGGAACTGAGGGAAACAGACACTGGGGGGAGGGCAGGGGAGAGAGGAGGGTTGGTGGAAGGGGGGCAGGGGGGAGGCCATAGGAAAAAAAAAACTAGCCCGTTGTTACGGGCTTAACGGCTAGTTTCTTATAGACAAATTATGGTTATGGTAATGGTACTTGTAATCTGCAACTCCCATCAATAGGTTCAAAGTGGATAACACAAAATACAGATTACAAATGAAAAATGAGAGAAAAAAAAACAAAACTGGGGAAAAAAGTAAAACTTAAGAAAGAAAGTTTTTAAACAAATGAGTCATCAGTTCTTTCCAAAATAATAAATAAGAAGAAATTGTCCTTAACCCAACAGGCAAAGAACACTGTGCCTAAACTGCCTGATAGGAAATTGAAGTTGGTAGGGACTTTTTATATTTAACTTTAACAAAAAATAGAAAATAGATCAAACAAGATTGCACAGCTCGAGTCAAAGAAGGACATAATGCAAAAGAAAACAAAGAATGTAAGTATTTTGGACAGGTACCGCTAAACATTTTATAAATACAACAAGATAATTTAAAAAAATGTATTATTATTATTAGTTACATTTGTATCCCACATGTTCCCACCTTTTGCAGGCTCAATGTGGCTTACATATAACCGTTAAAGGTGTTAGCTGATTAGGGTTTGAACAAATACATAGTATGAATGAATACAAAGTGATATTGTGGTATAATGTGGTATATGTATGTGCCTTAATGTGCAACCAATGGAGTTTCATCAAAGCCGGTGTACCATAATCAGGATTTTTTTTTCCCCCTTAATTCATATTAGCTGCAGAATTTTGCATTACCTATAATCTGGCAATCAGGTTTGTCGAAATAAGACAAAATAGCCCATCACAGTAGTTCAGTTTAGCAAGTACTACTACTACTACTTATCATTTCTATAGCGCTACAAGGCATACGCAGCTCTGTACACCATACACAAACAAGACAGTCCCTGCTCAAAGAGCTTACAATCTACCATCACCAGAACTAAAATTTTAAAAAAAAATGTTTTTCTTCAAAAAAGCACATGGCTTCTTCTAAGACAATGTAATTTTTAAAAAGCAGTTTTAATAACTGCATCAGCATGCGGCTTCAAAGATAAAGATGCATCTAAAATCAGAAGTAGTTTCAACTTTTAAAGTAAGCCCGTCAGGAAAAAATAATTCTGTAGGGATATTCCCTGGAATTCTATATATGGTGCTTTAATTTCTGCATGGAAATCGAAGCGTATTTTATAACAATGTAATGTAACATGAAGGGGCATAATCGAACGGGGCCGGCCATCTATAAGGGCGGCCATCTCTAATGACGGCCCCATCAAGCGGCGTACCCAACTGTATTATCGAAACAAGATGGCCGGCCAACTTTCGTTTCGATAATACGGTTGGGGCTGGCCAAATCTCAACATTTGGGCTGCCCTTAGAGATCACCGGCGTTAGAGATGGCCGCCATTGGTTTTCGCCGATAATGGAAACTAATGGCGGCCATCTCAAACCCGGCCAAATCCAAGCCATTTGGTCATGGGTGGAGCCAGCATTTGTAGTGCACTGGTCCCCCTCACATACCAGGACACCAACCGGGCACCCTAGGGAGCACTGCAGTGGACATCACAAATTGTTACCAGCTGCATAGCTCCCTTACCTTGGGTGCTGAGCCCCCCAAATCCCCCTCAAACCCACTCCCCACAACTGTACACCACTACCATAGCCCTAAGGGGTGAAGGGGGGCACCTACATGTGGGTACAGTGGGTTTTGGGGGGAGTTTGGAGGGCTCCCATTTACCACCACAAGTGTAACAGGTAGGGGGGGATGGACCTGGGTCTGCCTGCCTAAAGTGCACTGCACCCACTAAAAACTGCTTCAGGGACCTGCATACTGCTGTGATGGAGCTGGGTATGACATTTGAGGCTGGCATAGAGGCTGGCAAAAATTGTTTAATTTTTTTTGGGGGGTGGGAGGGGGTTAGTGACCAATGGGGGAGTAAGGGGAGGTGATCCCCGATTCCCTTCGGTGGTCATCTGGTCAGTTCTGGCACCTTTCGATGCTTGGTTGTGAACAAAAAGGGACCAAGTAATGTCGGCGAAGTGCTCGTCAGAGCCAGCCTTCTTTTTTCCATTATCGTCCGAGGGTGGCCATCTCTTAACCACGCCCCCATCCCACCTTCGGTACACTGCCGACACGCCCCCTTGAAATTTGGTCAGCCCTGCGACGGAAAGCAGTTGAAGCCGGCCAAAATTGGCTTTCGATTATACCGATTTGGCTGGCATTAGGAGAAGGCCGGCCATCTCCCAATTTGTGTCGAAAGATGGCCGCCCTTCTCCTTCCAAAATAAGCAGGTTAGTTGGTTAACTAGCTAATCAGCACTGTTAATTGGATGCTAACAAGCAATTATCAGCACTAATTGGCATTAATTAAGATTTACGTGCACAACTCGCTAAACATATTCTGTAAAATAGTAAGCTTAAATTTTAAGTCGCATATTTGAAAAGGGGGCGTAGCAATGGGCAGGGCATGGGCATTGCTAAAATCTATGCGCTTTGCTGTAGAATACACCCAATCTACGCCTAACACATTGAATAACATCGGCAACAGTGGAGAGTCCTGTGGCACTCCACACTGTGGAGTCCAGCTATCAGAAACATTATCGGTCATTTTCACCTTACAATATCTAAGAGTAAGAAACTTTTTTATCCAGGCCAAGACCTTGCCTGAAATCCCTAATGAATTAAATTTATAGAACAGTATTTTGTAATCTACAGGATCAAACGCTGCAGTTAAATTGAACTGCAGAAGAATAGTAGTTTTACCATGCACAAATAATGTTTTGATCTCAGAGACAATAGCCAGTAACACTGACTCTGTAGAATGATATGGCCTAAATCCAAATTGCAGGGGATGTAAGCAATCAAATTTCACAAAACAATGACAACAATTCTGCAACATAGGCCTCTGCTAACTTAGCCACCAGTGGAATACTGGCCACAGGTCTATAACTCACTAGAAGTCCTCTATCTAGTGAGGCCTTTTAAAGAAGTGGGGTTAAAAGTATTCCTCCTAACATACAAATTAATATTACCTATGAACAAAAATGGGGTAATATGTGCTTCATGGAATATTGTTGGTATGGGGTCTCTAGTACAGAGAGAAAAAAACATTAAAAGCCTTGAAAAGACACTTGTCTAGCATAGATGTTTTACAGGAAATGCCCATTTGAGAAACTTAGGGGCTCAGTTTTGAAAGAGAAAAAAAAAACATCCAAAAAGTTTCATAAAGGCTGATTTGGATGAATTTATTCTCAAAATGTCCAAATAGGTATTTTAAAAAGCTATTTTGCAGACGTTCATCTATGCAATTTGTCTGCAGTGCATCCAAATCACAAGGGGGTGTGTCAGGGCATTTCAAAGGTGGTATTAGGATCGGATGTGTCCAACACTTTGACATTTCACAGTCATAATGAAACAAAACCAAAGCGTCTAGGGCAAAATCTTCAATGTTTTGGTCTAGACTCAAAAATGTGGCCCAAATGACCACTGGAAGGTTTCAGGGATGATCCCATTATTCTCCCATTGGTCATTGACCCCCCCCCCCTCCCACCCCAAAAATATGTGAATAAAAATAGTACTCCGCAGCCTCTATGAAAACCTCAGATGTTATAGCCATGCCTATACTAAAGCAGCATGCAAGTCCCTAGAGTACTGTAGTGGTGGTGCAGTGCACTATAGACAGGTGAACCCAGGCCCATACCTCCTCCTACCTCTTACACTTATGGATGAAACTATGAGCCTTCCAGAAACCCACTGTATCCACATATAAGTGCCCCTTTCATCCACAAGGGCTACTATAGTGGTGTACAGTTGGGGGTAGTGGATCTTGGGTAGGTTTGGAGGGCTCAGCAGACAAGATAAGGGAGCAATGGTGAGACGTGTACCTGGGAGCATTTATATGAAGTCTACAGCAGTGCCCCCTAGGGTGCCCCATTCTCACCTGGGATGTCTAGGGGACCAGTCTGCTAAAAATGCTGGCCCCCCTCCAATATATCAATGGCTTGATTTTGTGTATTTTTAACTCGTGCACTTTTTTTTTTTTTAATGGCCTAAAAAGATAAACACACAAAGCACAAAACCTTGTTCAAAATGGTATTTTCAAAAAAAAAAAAAAAAGATTGACATTTTTCTTTTTAAAAAATGGTTACATTTGTTATTCGGATTTGGGACATTTAGTGCAAAACATCCAAAGTTCGACTTAGATGTCATATCACAAATGCCCCTCTTAGCATGCCAAGTTAAAAAGGTGGATAAGGTGTTGTACACCTCTTCTAGAACAAAGAAAGCAGGCACAGCCATCCTGCAATTTTCAGGCTCAAAAATTGGAAAGAGACGGAAGAGGAAGGTTTATTATAGTAAAAGGGCTATGTGGAACAAAAGTGATGTTTGTAAAGCTTGTGCTCCTGTTTATGATGCTCTTCTTCTTTTTTAATATATGTTAGTTCAAAGCATTTTAAGGCATGTTACATCTCTGACATTAATCATAGGTGATCTGAAGAAAGTTTGTGATCATGGGCTGGATAATTCAATATATAGCAAATATGAAACATAAAGGAGCCCTTTTCTCAAACAGTGGTAAAAGAGGCCCTGTGGTGGTGTCGGTGTGCGGGTTTGCCGCACGCCATAGTCCCCTTATACCTCCACCAGTAAAAGGCTATAAAAAATGGCCATATGGTAAGTTACTGCTATCAAATATCAGAGCCAAAGTAAGGATAAAAATACTTCCTAAGCCTATCAAAATATTGATCCTGTAATCTCTGTTTGGCGGAGAGATGAGCACCGGACAGAGGCGCAGTTTGCAGAAGTGAAACAGTCGTGTTAACCACGGACCCGAAGCAGGACCTGAAACCTTAGCCAGTGTCAGCCATGGGAAAACAAAAGTGACTGTGTAACTGCAAAGATAAGAGCCTGTTTTATAACTGAGTATTTATAAACTAAGAAGGCTTCTTTTTCAAGATTGAAATTGAAATAAAGTTAATCATATGGAGGTTTTTATGCCAATGATGAGGGTGAGTGCTCCATGAAGTTTGAAGCCGCTGTGCTACTGGTAATGGAGTTACTTATACATGCGCAACCCCCCCCCCCCCCCCCGGGTGCAGCACGACACCCCCCCCCCCCCCCCCGGTGCATTCTTAGCTGCTGGGAGCAGCCGCGCGGCTCTCGGCTCCGCTGGCTCCCTGTTCCCTCTGCCCTGGAACAGGAAGTAACCTGTTCCGGGACAGAGGGAGCAGGGAACCAGCAGAGCCGACAGGCGCACGGCTGCTCGCTACACCCCTCCAGCAGCGTGCACCTGGGGCGGACTGACCCCACCGCCTCACCCTTGGTACGCCACTGACTGCCAGGATCCTGAGTGAGCCCGGCAGTAGGGCCAATTTCGTGCTTGGCAACACAGTAGTACGACTACCACTGCTTCATAAAAGGGCCACAAAATGGAGAAAGGGAGTTCTACATCTCAAAAAAACATATAGCAGAATTACAAAAGGTACAGAAAAAAGGTGATGGAAATGTTAAAAGGGATGGGATGACTTTCTTATGAGGAAAGGCTAAAGCAGCCAGGGCTCTTCAGCTCGGAGAAGAGACGGCTGAGGGGAGATTTGATAGAGGTCTATAAAATGCTGAGTGGAGTGGAAAAGGTAGGCATGAATCTCTTGTTTCCAAAAATACAAGGACTAGGGGGCACACAATGAAGTTATTAAACAGTAAATTTAAAACAAATCAGAGAAAATATTTCTTCACTCAGTGTGTAATTAAACTCTGGAATTTATTGCCAGAGACTGTGGTAGAAGCAGTTAGTTTAACAGAGTAAAAAAAAAAGTTTGACAAGTTCCTAAAGAAAAGTCTATAAATCATTATTAAGATGGGCTTGAGAAAATGCACTGCTTATTTCTTGGTTAAGCAGCATAAAATCTGTTTTACTCTTTTGAGATCTTGCCAGGTACTTGTGACCTGCATTGGCCACTGTTGGAAACAGGATACTGGGCCTCATGGACCTTAGGTCTGTCCCACTATGGTGAGGCTTACTTATTTATCTACAATAATTAGCAAGACGCCACAAACAGGTTTCCATACTCTCTCCATTCTCCCCACTCTCTCAGTAACTCAGTTCACTCGAAAGCTGGTATTATGAGCCAAACATTTTTCTGAATCATAATCTTTTAAAGTAAAAAAAAGGGATGAATACATTGTGACAGAGATAGTGCAAGACAAAGGCAACAAGTATCAAAAGAATTACAAGTCTCTGGAGCTTGATCCACTTATTTTAAGTGAGGAAATTATCAGGGTGCAGTAAAAGATGGGCTTTTATCGCACCTTAGTTCACCAGAGTCACCAACCTGTGGTAGCTTTATACTGCAGGTTACTCACTCCTGTGGTAAAGGAGTATTGTTCACAAGCAGCATAAGTCCATCATCCAGGGAGCATGGGGCTGCCAAACCATAGCCTGATGCTTCTTGGCCATCTCTTAAAGGGAAAAACAACATGCAAAATTGTACACTCCCATGTGCCCCCTCCCCAAAGTACCCTGCAATCAGCTCCCCTTATGCAAAAGGCCCTACATGGTTAGCCCATCCCACCTTGAAGTCCCACCTCCAAAGTCAATAATGGCTCCTCAAGTCTTCTTCAACCACCCCCCCCCCCCCAAAGGTTCCTTCTCACCTATATGTAAAACTAGTAAAAAAGCCCCGTTTCTGATGCAAATGAAACGGGGGCTAGCAAGGTTTTCTTCAGAGTGTGCATGTGGGAGTGTGTGTCCCTGCCCTCTCTCCCTCCCCCTCCCCCTCCCCCCTCCGAGTCCAGTCCTTCAGTGTTAAGTTTCCTGCTGTTCTGTGTTTTTGTTACAGAGAGAGTGAGGGCATCTCTCTCCCCTCCCCGCTCTGAGTCCTTCACTGTGTGAGATTTCCTGCTGTGCTGTTTTCCTTCACTCATGGGGAAACCGGATATCTCTGGTGCTTCACACTTCCGGCTGGAGGCTTCATAGAACGTTGGTCTTGCCTTTTATATATATAGATATTCCCTGGACTCTAATGGGCAGGCAGGATCAATCCTCAGTCACTCCTCCCCTCACCGGTGCTGGGTTCCAAAATTGTGCTGATGAACCCCTAGCAGTAGTCTTACAGTAATATCTCTCTGAGGGGGGGGGGGGGGGGGTGTCATCTTTCCATATAAGGGCAAAGAAGACTTTATATGGAAAGATTACCCCTAATTGTAATACTTTGAAACTATTATTAGGGGGTTGCTGGCACCATTTTGGATCCCAGTGCTGGTGAAGGAATTTTTCAGGTATAGGTGGAGGGGAGCCTTTAACATTTTTTAAAGGGCAAATAACATGTGTCAGTGCACTAACACATCTTGATAACATCCTCCCTAAATCCCAAAGAAAAGTCTACAGTTTTCCTTGTACTCTTGTATATTTTCCTCTATCCTCTCCTCTTAGTTCCGCTGCTGGATATGGTAGGATATAGGTACAGTCCAGGAAGGTTCTCACTTTTACATCAATGGTAATAGTTGAAATGTGGCTCAGGGGCTCTGAGGATCAGGTGGCAGGTCCTAAATATCAGGTTTTTCTGGGATGTATATGGCAGGGGCGTAGCCAGACACCCACATTTGGGTGGGCCTGGGCCCAAGATGGGTGGGCAGAACTCCGCCCTGTCCCACAAGTGATTTTGTCTCTCACTGTCTTGCCTGCATGTCATATGGTCTCTCAAACATCCCCCTACCCTGCATACCTTTTAAATAGCAGATTTTCACCGGCAGCGAGCAGCAACTAATGCTCATGTTGGCCCCACAGTCTTCCCTCTGATGCAACTTCCTGTTTCCGCATAGGCAGGAATACATCAGAGGGAAGGCTGGTATGCAGGAGGGACAGTTGTTGGGAGTTTTCGGCTGGTGGTGCTCGGGGATCCCTGCCAGCCACATCATAGGTGTGCTGCTATTGGGTGGGCCTGAGCCCAAAGTGGGTGGGCCTAGGCCCATCCAGGCCCACCCTTGGCTACGCCACTGGTATATGGATCCACAGGAACCCGGTAGAAGTAGATACTATCTCTCGACAAATTGAGTAGTGAAGTTCAAATCACCAACAGCAATTTTTACGTCACTAGAACGTGTTCCCCAAAAAAGAAACCTTTACATCAATTACTACAGCAAATTCACTAATAAAGGATATAAGCTACTACTACTAATCATTTCTATAGTGCTACTAGATGTACGCAGCGCTGTGTATGAATGGAAAAGTCTCAGAAGCTACATATGACACTATAATCTGTGCTCAACTCGCTTTCAATCATCGGCATAAAAACCTTCCTTTATTTTCAACTTCCCAATAAGATCACAAAATCTTAGTGACAGTGATAAAACTTAATTTGTCAAACTTAGCTTTGGTGCTCAAACCCCAGTTAAATGGATGTCAGTGCAAGCCAAATCTTGGGATGTAAAACAGAGGATAAAAGAGACAAGATAGACTGGAAGCAAGAGAGAACTTGGGAATTACTCAACTGTTGTCCTGAACAATGAGAACAGCGCTACCTTCCAAGGACCACTTCCCTGCTAAGCTAGCAGCCTACAAGGTCATATAAATCTTTTGCTAAAAGACTGGGTAAACCCAGGGTTGTAGGTAACTGGTTTATTGCAGGGAGTGTGTGTGAGTGATCCAACTGAGATTATATCTGACTTTGTCTATTATCTTATTTATATAAATAGGACTCTTCTCTTAATCCTTTCTTCTGTTACAGTACATGTCATATTGTATTTGCTTTTGTAAATACAATATTTCTTTTTTTTTCATTGTGATGTGAGTACTGCTGATCAGTATAAGAGGAGTTTGAGCTCGAATCAGCCTAACAGGAGGCATTTTATTAGCATCCAGAGTGCATAACATAAATTAGCATTTGTACATCTCTATCCTACACTGTCAATCAGTGTGATTATTGGTTTACTCCTACAAGAAGGTGGAATGTGTCCAGGCAGTCCTGCTGAAATCAAACATATAGCTCACTCTCTCCATACTCCAAAGTTTCTCAGTAGGAATGCAGAGAGTTATCCGTTCCATCGAGCCCCAGAGAGGGCAGATGATTAAGAAGCTACTGCTTGTCGCATGAATCACTCCTTCAATTGTTATACCAACTAGGATAGCCAGGAATAAATAACTCTTTGCATTTATGGATCTAGATGGCTAGGTCTTCAGGCTGAATGTGGCTCTTCTTCCCTGGATCATATGGAGGGGCTTAATTGAACGAAAACGTCTATCTCCATGGGCGTTTATCTCCGAGAACGGGTCCGTGAAGGGGTGGACCGAACCGTATTTTCGAAAAAAAAGACGTCCATGTTTTATTCGACAATTTGTGAGCTGGGTGTTTTTGTTTTTCAGTGATAATGGAAAATGAAAGCGCCCAGCTCAAAAACGAATAAATCCAAGGCATTTGTTTGTGGGAGGGGCCAGGATTCATAGTGCACTGGTCCCCCTCACATGCCAGGACACCAACCGGGCACCCTAGGGGGCACTTTTACAAAAACAAAAAAAAAGGTAAAAGAGCTCCCAGGTGCATAGCACCCTTCCCTTGTGTGTTGAGCCCCCCAAATCCCCTTCAAAACCCACTGCCCACAAGTCTACACCATTACTATAGCCCTAAGGGGTGAAGGGGGGGCACCTACATGTGGGTACAGTGGGTTTGGGGGGGTTGGACGACTAATCATTAAGCAGCACAATTGTAACAGGTAGGGGGGGATGGGCCTGGGTCCACCTGCCTGAAATCCACTGCACCCCCTAACAACTGCTCCAGGGACCTGCATACTGCTGCCAGGGAGGTGGGTATGACATTTAAGGGTGAAAATAAAAAGTTGTGAAACATCATTTTTTGTGGTGGGAGGGGGTTAGTGACCACTGGGGGAGTCAGGGGAGGTCATCCCCGATTCCCTCTGGGGGTAATCTGGTCATTTAGGGCACTTTTTGGGGCCTTATTTGTGGAAAAAACAGGGTCCAGGAAAAGTGCCCTAAATTCTAGCTACAAACGCATACTTTTTTTCCATTATCGGCAAAAGGCGTCCATCTCTCCTCGGCTGATAACCATGCCCCAGTTCCACCTTCGCCACGCCTCCGACACGCACCCGTCAACTTTGTACGCTTCCGTGATGGAGTGCAGTTGAAAACGTCCAAAATCGGCTTTCCATTATACCGATTTATTCGTTTTTGTGAGATAAACGTCTATCTCCCGATTTGGGTCGAAATCTAGGCGTTTTTCTCTTTCAATTATAAGGTGGATGGTTACAGCATGGAATACTGGAAGCCAGAGACAAATATGACACAGGGTTTTCATACCCAAGGGATTTTCCCTCCTAAACAATATTCCTCCCCTGATTAGAATTCTGGACATAGTAACATAGTAAATGACGGCAGATAAAGACCTGTATGGTCCATCCAGTCTGTCCAACAAAAAGGTTACTTCTATATTCTAGAAACTGGGGTTGAACAGGCCAAAAGAGTAACATATTCTGTCTGGCAAACATTGATGTAATAGCAATAACAGCCATTAATAGAACCAATAGAGCTTACTTTAGGATCCAATGTGCAAAATTCTAAGGTTTCTACACATGAACAAAATATAACAAAAAGTTCAATATATAATGACAAACTACACGACACTGCTTCCATTTAGAACAGTAATTAACAAATACATAATCCAATAATCCCAGCCTCCCATATTTGCCCTTCTGTAACACAAAGTAAAATGTAATAACAAAATATAAAATTAAAAATGCTGAATATAATTCCAGAACCCTGTTCAAATCCATCCCTCACATTAAATCCTCACCCCCCTCGTCATACTACAGCACTGCAAAGCTACAGCTCAGTGTTCAATTTCTCTATCATTATGACATCCTATCGAATACTTATTCTGAACAAAATAGCCAAGTCTACAAAGTGCATCTAAAAATCATAAAATCATCCAATAAACAGATCTCCTGTGTCAATTTGTTCCATAAACACTGAACAGTACAGCAGAGTGCCTGACTCCTTATTTTCATGCATTTTGAGTTTTTCCCCCCCATCTGTAAGGGATTTAACATCTTTCTTCTATTTGAACGCAGTATGTGACTGGCTACCTTTCTTGATAAATTAAACACCTTTCATTCCATGAATACATTTTCACATGTATGTAGCAAAATATGTGTATTTACTCGCTAATTCTAGAAAGCAGCATGCCTAGATTTGTGACTAGTGGGCAAATTTATATGTGCAGGTTTTAAATTAAGGACAGTTATGTGCGTAATTGCCCTTATATTAGTGCATAAGTATTGCCATCAAGCCCAGCATCCTGTTTTCCAACAGTGGCCAATCCAGGTCACAAGTACCTGGCAAGATCCCAAAACAGTGCAATACATTTTATGCTGCTTATCCTAGAAATACGCAGTGGATTTTCCCCAAGTCTATTTTCAAACCTTTTTTAAACCCCTCTAAGCTAACTGTTTTTACTACATTCTCTGGAAACGAATTCCAGAGTTTAATTACACATTGAGGGCATAGACCTTGGAGGAATATGAGTAGAATGGGGGCATGTGATGCAGTTATATACGTAAGTAACAGAATATTAGTATACTACAGTTAGGCATGAGTATTTATGTTAGTCATTGAGCTGGCGGTAAGTGCTTGCACTTAAAGTTAGGTGCATAAATGCATACTTAGGCTAGTATCCTATAATGGTAGTTGTATGCACAACTACTGTTATAGAGTTTGCACTTAGCACATACCATCAGGCATGGAGAAGTGGCCTAGTGACTAGAGCACTAGTCTTGACATCCAGGAGGTCCCAGATTCAAATCCCACTGCTGCTCTTCATGATCTTGGGCAAGTCACTTAAGGGCCCTTTTACTAAGCCGTGTAAGCATCTATGCACGCCCAATGTGCACCAAAATGGAGTTACCACGTGGCTCCTGCGGTAATTTCATTTTTGGCCTGCGTCTGAAAAATAATTTTTATTTTCAAACAAGCGTCAGTGGCATTTGATGCGCATAGGTCATTACTGCCCAATTACTGCCTGAGTATTTACCGCTAGGTCAATGGCTGGCAGTAAGGTCTCAGACCCAAAATGGACGCACACCAATTTTGATTTTGCCACATGTCTATTTTCGGCAAAAATTTTAAAAAGGCATTTTTTGCAGGCATGCTGAAAAATGGATCTGCACGTGCCAAAAACACATGCCTACACTACTGCAGGCCATTATTTTAGTGCACCTTAGTAAGAGGACCCCTTAACCCTCAATTTGGGACAGGGACATACCCAGTGTACTTGAATATAACTCACCTTGAGCTACTACTCAAAAGTGTGTAAACAAAATCCAACTAAATAAATAATCATCCTGGCCCCTAACGTTCAACAACCTTTTGAGAATTTACCCCAAAAAGGTCCTTATAAAGTAGCATTAGGCATAAAAGCATATGTGATAACACGAATGCACATACTTTTAGTGTAGATGTGTTGTTCTAAGCAAGGTGATGGTCACAAAGCTTCAACAGCCAGCTAAACCATTCTCAGGTAAAAACTTCAACAGTAGACTCTCAGCTCTTAATTCAACTCTTCTTTAATGTAGAAATTATAGCAAACAAAGAAAATTGACTTACAGTCCAATTGCTTGAAAAGAATTGTTGCCTTCTGCAAAACAGAGACTGTCTGTAGCCTCAGAGGCAAGAACCTCAGCCCAGCTGAGAGAAGAAGCTGTAATACTCAAAGGAGAAAGTGTGGATAAACTTGGGAAAACAAGTGGAAAATAGTAAGGAATTTTGATGGAATCACAATAGATTAAGGAGGGATCAGCCTCTAGAACAGCTGCTGATTCCTTAATCTATTGTAACTCCATCAAAATTCTTTACCATTTTCCACTCAGGATGCTGCAAACTATAGGGATACCAGCCCTGGTACACAGTGCTATCTATACACAGACAAGGCATACCACAAAGATCAACCAATGTGAATACACACAACTCCTCACATATATTCAGGACTATCTTACAATATCTGCTTGTAACACCACTATCATGTTTTTTCATTATTTTTTTTTTATGTTAACCAAGATCCTTCTGTAACACTAAATGTTTATTTTCTATATATTTCCACCATTCATGTATTGTAAGCCACATTGAGCCTGCAAAGAGGTGGGAAAATGTGGGATACAAATGCAATAAATAAATAAATAAATAATACTCATACTAAATATACATAACAGCTATTGGCTCTTCAGAGTGGTGTTGGCCAGATAAGTTTGAGAAGAAAATTCATTGTAGAGCCTGATAGCTTTCACACTGACATATCCAGTAGCAGCTGCCTGGGGCCTGCTCATGGGATTGTGGCACCCTGAGCCAGCTTTTGATCTTCTGCTATCTTTGGACAAATCTTTCAGAATGAGGCATGCAAATAAGGATACATTTTCAGCCAGATGAAGAGGTCCAGAGTGGCAGGACTGGAAAACACTAGTTCCCTCCATTGTGGAGGGCAGAACCAGTGAGATACATTTTCAGCACCCTGAGGTTGTGCCTTGCCTCCTAATCTAGCCCTGACCCCACCCCTTGCATGGTTTACAAGAAGAGGGGACCTGTAAGCATGTGAGGGCTAGCAAATACTATCTCATGTTTCTTGCCAAAGTTGCTGCTGCTGTAGGGACCAGCACTGCTCTAGAGGACAAAATGCAGTCCTAGGTGGTGATATGGTGTGGGCAAGTAGCAATCAAACTTCGGTGTTGGAGGTAGTTGGTTATTTTGACTCTGCCTAGACCTGGACCTGCCTGTTTCTACAGGCTTTATCTGAATCTGATAGATGTACAATTTGCACATTGTTCTCTGATATTCTCATGCCGGTCAGTATGAAAACTTGATTTAAGGACACGTCTCTAAGAATGATAAAGGCTGGATTGCTCACATGATAATCTGGTGATAGTCTAATATGTTTGCCTTCCTACCCAAACAAAAGATTTATTGCTTCAAAAATGAGTTTCAATTACAAGCAAAGGTGCTAGAGAGGCAATAGAAGGGGCAGCAAGGGAGTAGAAATTGTTTGGAAAAAGTAACGACTGCCACAGGCAAGCTGAAGAGCCTACCGAATGAGAAAATAGCTCATTAAAAGTGAGACAAATTTGTTATGAGGGAGGTAATAAAGAAGCAGATAGGATTTTGGCCATCAAGCTATGAAATTAACTTAGCAATAGACATATTTGCAGTACTAACTAATGCTTGTTCACAGTCTCTGGAGGCTCCCTAGTTACCTCTCCCACAAGCCTCATCCTAGCAGCTCCTTCCAAAGCGAACATTTTAACAACAGCATGTTTGAAGTTCCGCTGATCTATGCATTGGGGAAATCATTGCCACAGCGGGGTGTCCATCTGCCATCTATAGGGAACTGCTGCCAGCTAAATACATTATAGTGGGTAATATTAGAGCTGTTTATGTGATTGAAATTGAGGTTCATGCATAAATATGACTTCTTTTAAAACTGATGCAAAAAAAATATAGATTGCCTAATGAGTGATCTATGGACAAGCATACCATAACAAGCTTGGTGTAATTCAGTTTACTTACAAACTTGTTATACCACTTTTCATAAGGGGCTCCAAATGAAGTGATTGGAAGGAGTATTCTTATAAATAAAGCAATTACTAATTGCATAATACTCAATGGTGGATCTTAATCATAATCATCTCTCCAAAACCAGTTGCACAATGAAGTACCTGAATGCATACTGTTTAGAAAGCTTTCAGGTTTGCAGGCAAGATACATAAGAAATTCTCTCTGGTGCCAGAGCCGGTGGTTGGTAGGCGGGGCTGGTGGTTGGGAGGCGGGGATAGTGCTGGGCAGACTTATACGGTCTGTGCCCTGAAGAGCATAGGTACAAATCAAAGTAGGGTATACACAAAAAGTAGCACACATGAGTTGTGTTGTTGGGCAGACTGGATGGACTGTGCAGGTCTTTTTCTGCCGTCATCTACTATGTTACTATGGTGAGCCCTGGAATAGGACAAGAGACTGGGGCACTCAAGTCTACAGTTGAGAGTTCAAAGGCTGTGTAATAGCCTGATTCCTTAGTGGAAAATCTTTTTGCTACCCCCCCAAACTAGTAATATTTTCTCCATCTTTTGGAGTAGGTCATTGATGTGTATGCCAGTACTGTTACCGTACCTGATTTGGAGACAGGTTACTAGAATCAAGGTCAAGCACAGCTGTGTGAATTCATTAGGAAGACTGAAGACAATTTAGAGGAAGCTGAAAGTTACTCTCTCATTACCTCTCGCCTTGACTACTGCAACCTACTCCTTACTGGCCTCCCACTTTGCCACCTATCCCCCCTTCAGTCCGTTCAGAACTCTGCTGCACGTCTTATATTCCGCCAGAACCGATATACTCACATTACCCCTCTCCTCAAATCACTTCACTGGCTTCCGATCAGGTACCGCATACAGTTCAAGCTTCTCCTTCTAACCTACAAATGCACTCGATCTGCAGCCCCTCCTTACCTCTCTACCCTCATCTCCCCTTACGTTCCTACCCGTAACCTCCGCTCTCAAGACAAATCTCTCCTTTCAGTACCCTTCTCCACCACCGCCAACTCCAGGCTCCGCCCTTTCTGCCTCGCCTCACCCCATGCTTGGAATAAACTCCCTGAGCCCATACGCCAGGCCCCCTCCCTGCCCATCTTCAAATCCTTGCTCAAAGCCCACCTCTTCAATGTCGCCTTTGGCACCTAACCACTTTACCTCTATTCAAGAAATCTAGACTGCCCCAACTTGTCATTTCGTCCTTTAGATTGTAAGCTCCTTTGAGCAGGGACTGTCCTTTTTTGTTAAACTGTACAGCGCTGC
The DNA here is from genome assembly GCF_901765095.1 of Microcaecilia unicolor. Lineage (NCBI taxonomy): Eukaryota > Metazoa > Chordata > Amphibia > Gymnophiona > Siphonopidae > Microcaecilia > Microcaecilia unicolor. The sequence continues at coordinate 600,081,032 of NC_044032.1, forward strand.
GTAACCCTAATAATGCTCTAGAAATGTCAAGTAGTAGTAGTAGTAGTAGTTTGACAGGTTATATCTACCTTTTCACTTAGTGCTATATATTCTAACTCCCCCATCTTAATTTTTAGGCTTCTAGTATTAGTATACAGCATTCAGTGTTTTTAGTTTCTATTAATAACTTGCTCAGTAGTTGACAATGATAATTTGCAATTTTCAAGTCTATCTGTTCTTTACTTATTCATTTGAGATGCTCTAAACTTCCTGTTTTGAGGATATCCTTTAAAGATTCCTTGTTCTGAACCATGTGCACTTGAGCGACTGTTGACTGACCCCCAGATTCTAGTTTAAAAGCCACTCTCCTTTTTAATGTTGATGCCAGCAGCCTCCGGCAAAGAGTTCCAGAGCTTAACTATTCATTGAGTGAAAAAATATTTCCTCCTATTTGTTTTAAAAGTATTTCCATGTAACTTCCTTGAGTGTCCTCTAGTCTTTCTGCTTTTGCAACGAATGAAAAATCAATTTACTTCTACTTGTTGTACACTACTCAGAATTTTGTAAATCTCAATTATATCTCCCCTGATCCGCTTCTTTTCCAAGCGGAAGAACCCTAATCTCTTTAGCCTATCGTCATAAGAGGAGTTCCCCTTTATCATTTTTGTTGCTCTTCTTTGAATCTTTTCTAATTCCACTATATCTTTTTTGAGATAAGGCACCAGAATTGAACGCAATACTCAAGGTGCGGGCACACCATGAAGCGATACAAAGGCATTATAGTATTTTAGGTCTTATTCACCATCCCTTTCCTAATAATTCCTAGCATTCTGTTTGTTTTTTTGGCTGTGCACACTGAGCAGAAGATTTCAGCGTATTATCTACAATGACAACCAGATCTTTTTCTTGAGCGCTGACCCCCAAGGTGGACCCTAGCATCAGGTAACCACATTTCAGATTATTCTTTCCAATGTGCATCACCTTGCATTTGTCCACATTAAATTTTATCTGCCATTTGGATGCCCAGTCTTCCAATTTCCTAAGGTCTTTTTGCAATATTTTACAGTCTGCTTTGTGATAATGTGATCAGTGGACAGGCATGGAAATCTCACAGGCAGAGTTCAGTATAAAGTCAAATGAAAACTTTATTGGTGGAAAATAATTAAAGAAAGTCTGTTCTTTTCACAGGCTCACTTTCTCCTTGGCAACAATCACAATTGCTCCTTTCTCTCTTAACACTTCTAACTTCTTAAATACAGTTCCAACTACTTATCTATAGGTTCAGGCCTGGCTTTAGCAAGGACGCTCAAAACCTGGGGTCTTCATTAGGGTTACCATATGTCTGGTTTTACCCAGACATGTCCTCTTTTTGATGACATGGCTGGGCAATCGGGCGGGTTTTTCCAGCCTGGCTGTTTGTCCAAACGGGGGTAGGTGGGGGAGTGGCTGGTAGTGATGGGGGGGGGGGGGGGCGAAGCATGTGTCATCTTTTTGGGGGGAGCAAATATGGTAACCCTAGTCTTCAAAGCAATTAACAACATGTTTTTACTTTTTTCAAACTTCTGTTCCTCTTTCATGCACTCCCTAGGCTTCTACGGAGTGCAAACCTGTGAGCTAGGGCCACTCTCCACTTCACTGGGACTCTCCTCCACCGGAACTGCTGCCCAGCCACAGCCACACTTTAGGGATGGCCCCTTTCTTTGGAGTCTCCCTCCTGGTGATCTCTCTCTCTCTCTCTCTCTCTCTCTCTCTCTCTCTCTCTCTCTCTCTCTCCTGAAGACCTCTGTATCAGGGCCTTGCTCCTGGAGACCTATTGTCTCAGGGCCTTCCCAATCCACTCTGCTCCAGGGCATTTAACCACATCCCAACCTGAGCCCCCACCCTATCACCTGCCATAAGGTGGCTAAACTGCAACCTCAGTGAGGGAGTGTTCCTAGGGACACCTGCTGCTACATCACTCCCTCCCTCACAGGCTTCTTCAGGGAAACTAATAACTCCTGCATGTCAATTCAAATCACTCATGAGAATAAACTTTGCATATTAAATGTTTCCCAGACCGAACACTGATCTCAAGCAGGACTCAATCAAAATATCAAAGTAGAAAAGATGCTCACACATATGTATCATTCTCCTGTTTATTTGGCATCACCATGCAATAGAAACCAAATACCCAATTTTAAATGGAAATGGCTTTATGTCCTACTTTTCCTTATGATACCTTGAAGAAATATTCCCCCAACTTATTACTAGTTATGTCATATCAAATATCACAAAATCACACAATTAGAAAGTAATAAGGTGTTTCACTTACGTAATCACTTTGCCCAACAAATCTTACCTAACTTACTTCTTCTTTGTTATTGCAAAATTCATAGACCTTACTATCTTTTTTTCTTATTATCTTTGTTGTTTTTACGATATCTATATGAGTATAATCCTCCATTACATTGTATAATTGTATTTTATGAATTGTAACCTGCCCTATGGTTTTGTGTAAGCCACATTGAGCCTACAACTAGTGGGAAAATGTGGGGTATAAATGTGTTAAATAAATAAATAAATTTGGCTTCCAGAACCTCTCTCCCACATTTTCCTGTCATTGGTACCCACATGTACCAAGACAGCTGACTCCTCCCCAGCACTATCTAAAATCCCATCTAGGTGGCGCGTGATGTCCGCCACCTTCGCACCAGGCAGGCAAGTCATCAGGCGATCTTCACGTCCACCAGCCACTCTGCTATCTATATGCCCAATGATTGAATCACCAACTACAACAGCTGTCCTAACCCTTCCCTCCCGGGCAGCACTTGGAGATATATCCTCAGTGCGAGAGGATAGTGTATTCCCTGGTGGGCAGGTCCTGACTACAGGAGTACTTCCTACTTTACCAGGGTGATGCTCTCCTTCTAGGAGACCTCCCTCCTCCAAGGTAGCACAGGGGCTACCAGAGTGGAGATGGGACTTCTCTACAACATCCCTGTAGGTCTCCTCTATGTACCTCCCTGTCTTCCTCAGCTCCACCAAGTCTGCTACTCTAGCCTCAAGAGAACAAACACATTCTCTGAGAGCTAGGAGCTCTTTGCATCGGACACACACATATGACATCTCACCAACTGGGAGATAATACTCAATGCAAAAGACTGGATAGCACCCCTCTCGCTGCTGGACTGCTGACTCCATCTTAATGTTTTTGAGTTTTTCAATAATTTAAAATTTGCTACAGTATTAAGGATATTAGCCTAATATAAAAATGTATTTTAGTTTATATAGTATATTGTATGATTTATTTAGTGTTTCCTTCTTAGATGGTAATGAAATGCATTTAAAACCCTGTAAGAGCAGTGCCTGCTATAGTCTATCTGTTAATGCTGTGGTACAAAGTTTTTAAAACTAAGGGGAAAAGACCATGGAGATTAGTTGATAAAATTTGCTTTTTTATGGTTTTATTTTGCCTATCACTAACCTACAATTCCTCCTTTAAACCCCAATCTTTAAGTTCTCAAAGCACAAAGCAAAATAGTGTTCACTTACCAGAGAAATGTCCTCTTCTCTCAGAACTTCTCAGAAAGGTGTCAATTCTATAATTGAATGTCTCTAAGTGCCCAGATCGTGTCTGCTAGGAGCTTGTTCTTCAAAGGAACCTAGAAACCTAGGTTCTATTATAGAAAACTAGTATAACTGACTATCAATGTGCACTTGCACTTATGCCAACCATAGAGCTGGTATAATATTGTGTTCCTAAGTTCAGAATGGATACACTTAAATTACAGTATTCTGCCTATGTCCTGACCATGCTCCACTCCTGTGGATGCCCCTTTTGAAAATGCACTGTGCAAGTTAAGTGGGTATTTGCAGAATAAGATTTACATGCCAAATGAGCATCTATATGCATAAAAGGCACAAACATGCAATAATGCCAATATTATAAACATTTATGCATGTAATGCATGCATAAGTGTGAACACCAAGATTATAGAATTGCCCTTTAACCCCTGAATTCTGAAAATAGCCGGTGCCAGTCAAGCCCCCACCCCTGTGGGCCAACACTTTACAAGACCAGAACACTGCAGCAGTGATTTCACAGTAAGAATACTGAAAGGTAATTTTAAAACAATACAGGAACGTAAGACCTTTGAAATAAGAATGATTGAATATTTTAACACCCAACAAACAGGACTTAATAAGGATCTGGGTCTTATAACCCATTATAAACCATAAAGCTGTATTTCTCTGTTTATTTCTCTGTTTATTACCCTCCTCTCACCTACCAACACCAATCCTGTTAGAATATCAATGAAATGCTTTGATGTCCCCATGCATACCCCCACCCTCCCACTCTGTCAGACTGTCAAAGTAATGCTTTGATGTTTCTCTTATATATACACTATCTGCTACCACATTTGCTTATTTCTGATCTGACGAAGAAGGGCAACCTTCGAAAGCTAATCAAGAAATGTATTATGTCCAATAAAAAAGGTATCATCTTATTTTCTTTTCCATGTTTTATTTTGTTTGATTTCTATTGATAGCCTGTAAATGGTGCTATAAATTACATGTGCAAATTTGGGCATGCACCTAATTTATGTGTGTGATTTAATTGAATAATGAGCCAATTAGCACTGATAATTGGGCTCTAACAATCAATTATCGGTGCTAATTGGCATTAGTTAAAATCTACACATGTAAATTTATGTGTGGATCAAAAAAGGGGATGCAGCCATGGTAGGGTCATTGACAAATCAGGGGCATCCATGCAATTTAGGCATGTTGTTGTAGAATAAGGGTTATCCACGCCTAATTTAGGCACAGAGATTTACACCAAGGGTTTTGTTGCTGTAAATGTTCACACCTCGCACCTATACACAGTCATGGTTTCTGATGCTAACAGCTGTTATATAAATGGCTTTGAGCATCATTTATAGAATAGCACTTAACGCTTTTTTCAGCACTGATTTTTTGGTACTATTTTTGGAATTTAGTCCTAAGTGGGCTTGTCCACCGTAAGCATTTTTTTTTTTTTTGCTGTTGCATTTTGCTTCTTAATCTTTCATTTGTTTTCCTTGATTTCAATTGTTATAAATCATTATGCTTGCAATTATAAAGTTGTAGGTGATACCATTTTTATTGGAATGACATAATGCAATCATGACTAGGTTTTGAGAAGAGGCATTAACTTGATGAAGAGACTACTGTCTGGATATGTGCTGCTGGCCGGGATACTCAGAGGCATTATCCAAATAGTGTTTCTCAAAATCCTTACAGACCACCTTTTTTCTATGCACTTAGTGCAGGGGCAGAGAGTGAGTGGAACCACTTACCCAGATAGTTGAAATAATCAGTCTGCTATCTGAATAACTTAGGACAGGTAGACAGTCTGTCTTAATTTATCCAGGATTGAATATTGTCATTGTCTGGATAAGTTCCAGTGCAGACAGCCTTATCTGGATATTAGGTTAGATGCAGTGAATGGTGCTGAAAAATTGGCACTGAAAAAAATTGGGGGCTGGGCGGCATTACATAAAGAGTGTTCTGGGATGGTCACCCTTTATAGAATAGCACGGAGCTATGCTATGCTATCCTATGGTATATTTGCCTTATATACCACTCAATTATCCAAGATGGACTGCAATAAAAAAAAAAAATAAAAGAACTCTTTTTTCCTCTTGAAGAGGAAATTATAAAAATAAAAGAAACGATCAGTTCTCTAAAATATACTTCCTTCAAACTCCTCAAACTCAAGCAGCCCTATCCTATTAAATCTCATACATATAAGTTTTTAAAAGTTTCTGGAAAACAAAAAGAGTATCACTTGTTTTAAATCTTTAGGCAATAAATTCCAGTGTCTGGCTCTCTGGACTGAATAAACTTATAACGCTGGAATCCATGCCCAACTTTGGGCATTATTATTATTAACATTTGTATAGCGCTACCAGACGCACGCAGTGCTGAACACTTGACATAGAGAGACAGTCCCCGCTCAATAGAGCTTACAATCTAAAAGTAATACAGACAGACAAGACAATGAGTATTTACACTAAATAAAACTAGGTGTAAATCCCAGCATGCAAGTTGGGTGTAGATCCAATGGTGATCCTAGGTTGGCTGCCCCCCGGGGCGGATCGCTGCTGCTGCGCACCCCCCCTGGGTGCAGCGGCGTCTATCCCCCCCAGGGTGCAGCACGACACCCCCCCTCAGGCGCATCAAACACCCCCCCCCCCCCGGGTGCCTTCTTGGCTGCTGGGAGCAGCCGTGCGCCTGTCAGCTCCGTTGGCTCTCTGCTCCCTCTGCCCCGGAACAGAAAGTAACCTGTTCCGGGACAGAGAGCAGGGAACCAGCGGAGCCAACAGGCATGCAGCACCCCCCCCCCCCCCAGCAGCGTGCACCCGGTCGGACCGCTCCCCCCTTGGTACGCCACTGTGTGGATTCCCCGAATTCTATAACACTGCGTGCATTTTAAAGGAACATCTCTGACCTGCCCATTTGCAGATCCATGTGGAAACACCCAGGGGCCCTTTTACTAAACCACGTGGGTGCCAACGTGCGCCAATTTGGAGTTACCACCCGGCTACCTCATGGCCCTTGTGCTAATTTCATTTTTGACGTGCGTCCGCTACGTGCATCTGAAAAATAATTTTTATTTTCTGGCGCGCTTCAGCTATGCATGTCAAGTAGTATTCTATGCGCATGGGTCATTACTGCCTGGCTAACACAAGAGACTTTACCACTAAGTCAATGGCTGGTGGTAAGGTCTCAGACTTAAAATGGACGCACACCAATTTTTATTTTGCTGCATGTACATGTTTGGCAAAAATGTTAAAAAGGCATTTCTTTTACAGGCACACTGAAAAATGGGTCTGTGCGTGCTCAAAACATGCGCCTACACTACCACAGGCCATTTTTCAGTGCAGCTTAGTAAAAGTAACCTTGGATGTATAAGTGTAGTTCCACGCAGAGCTGATGATTTTGGGCCGTTTTGGCACCTTGCTTCTGTTATAACTCTTTTGTATGACAAAAAAAATCTGCGCAGAAATAGCACATAACACTAGGCACCATAAATAGAATTCCCAAGATTATGTGCTGACCACTATTCGGATAATGGCTTTGAGGGCCCCTTTTACCAAGCTGTGGCAAAAGGGGGCCGGTGCTGGCATCGGCGCATGTTTTACATGCACGCCGAAGCCCCCTTTTACCATAGCTGGCAAAAGGAAAGTCTCATCTTCCTACAGAAAATGACTGGGCTGCAAGTAAAGCACTTGCCACACGGCCATTTTGTGGGGAGCCCTTGCCGCCACCCACTGAGGTGGTGGTGAGGGCTCCCACGTTAACCTAGTAGTAATCGTGCAGCACTGCCCAATTACAGCCAGGTACACACCAGCGCTACAAAAAAAAATTGTAGCGCCGGAAAAGACAGCACGCTAGGGGTGGGAAGTACCGCCGGGCTGCTGCAGTAGCCTGGTGGTACTTCCTGTACAGTGAGCAGAAAACCCACATTAGGCTTACCGCCGCTTAGTAAAAGGAGCCCTGAGTATCTGATAACGACATAGTTAAAAAACAAAAAACTGACCACTGTGTCTGAATATTATCCCATTTGTAAACTGAGATGCTGACAAAACAGAGGAACTTTGCCCTTGAGTGCTTCAAGCTGCCTCTGCTTATTAACTTTGAAAAGTGATTTAAAATGGGTCCATAAAAGATCGCTAGAGTGTCAAACATCAATGTAATAGCAATGAGGCTTCTTATCCCACCCCAGGGGCATAACACGTCTCAAAGATACAGTGTTGATATTTGCAAGCATCCACAAATGTTGACTGCTGGAGGGGGATGAATAAATAATTTATTTTGTGCACATCTCTAATTACAAGAGAACTCCCAGGCGAATAGTTGCTAACTTTTCTCTTTTTTTTGCATATTCAACTGTTCAAGTGCCTTGACTGAAAATTTTGTTCACAGAAAGCTGGAGATGCAAATGATAAATTGCAAAGGTAGGAGCCACCACATATTTTCATAAACAATTTTTTATCAGGATTTATAATGCTATTTGCTATCATGTAGTTCTTTCAGTCTTGAAAATGTTCTTTTTAAAGGCTGCCCAGTCTCTGAGTGCTGGCTTCATAATATGGACACTGTCTAGTAGACACAGAGGCATAGAGTAGAATTCAGAAAGAAGCAGCTCTTTTGCTTAAAGCTATTGTTCAGATAAGGTAATAGCCATGCATTTGATATGCAAACCACTTTGGTTGTTCCACAGAAAAGTGGTATATTATATATAGGTACTTCCTCTGTCCCAATTGGGTTCATAATCAGTTTTGTACCTGGGTTAAGCGACCCTTTTATCTAAGGGTGTAGGGCTACCTCCAGCTTGGCGCATGGCAAATCGGCCCTATCACTGGGCTCACCCAGAAACCCACAGTACTTCCAGTTTTCCAGTGGTGGTGGTGGGGGGGGGGGGGGGTAGAAATTAATGCTGGAACTCTCACCACCTCCTAAATAGGAGGTGGTAAGACATCCAGCAGTAAATGGCTGTGTGGCAATTTTTTTAATTACCACACGGCCATTTACTGGCCCTTTAAAAAAACAAAACAGCCTTTTTACCAGCAGTGATAAAGATTGACCTCAGAGTGGGGCAATCCCACACACCAACACCACCTTTTACCAAAGGGCTCCTAAATGACTGACCCAAGATCATAAGGAGACAGAGTGGGAATTAAACCCAATCCCACTAGTCCTCTGCCTACTCTACTAAGCATTAGGCTCAGGGCCGGTCTTAGCAAGTGCGGGGCCCTATGCAGACCAATTTGGTGGGGCCCCATCCTAGCCCCACCCCACCCTAGCCCCGCCCCAGCTCCACCCCCACCCTAGCTCCACCCCATTGATAAAATTATTCCATTTTTAGAACATTTTTTTATTTATGAAATTTCAAATAAAGACAAATGAAGCTAAACTTGTACAAAAAACTGATTGAAATAATAAGCACAATGCTATCATGAAACCTCCCCTCCCCAGAAATTATTCAGTTCAAGTCCACTACAATTAGTAGTTCCAATTCTCATAACAAAGGAGAATAAAGGAAAAATATTAAGAAAAGATTCAGTACTTTCAAATTCCCCTATTACTCTGTAACCCATATATGCAATAAAATAAAAATGAAATGAAAAGATATACAATAAAATTAAGTGATATGTAAAATATAATGTACAATATAAAAACATATAGACCACCAAGGTATTAAAATTGTTTTAAAATATATACCACAACTCTCTGACTCAAGAAGACTCCAACTCTGTCATCCATAATTGTCTGACAACACACAGAAAAAAAATAAGTAAAAAAAAAAAAGTCACAATTAATACCTTATACACCAATATACCAGCCATACGGAAAATGCAGATTATCAACAATATGAGATCATAATATCACAATTCTCATGTAGAGCCACAAAACACCCTTTTAGAGATAGTGTGTCATGATTTAGGCTCTACACCCTTTCCGATGTTTGGTGCCACCTTAGTAAGGCCAACACACAATCTCTCCACTGCAAAACACTATACACAAACGTGTGCAAAAACACACTCATAACCTTAACAAACCATAAACAGCACTAATTCCAAGGACAGGACGAGCTACAACCTTATGCGTGGCGTGGAAAGGCAACTGTAATTACACCGGGCTCTAAAACACCAGTGCACAACCTAGTGAAAAAAAACAAACAAAAAGGGCTGCAAACTATACGCTAGCAGAATACTGCACCTTCCTTGATCACACCTGAAAAACACATGAATGCAAAATAAGGAACTGGAAAGTTACCTCAAGAAGTCAGACTCAGTATGTAGCAATACTACAAAAATAAAAACTTACATGAAAAATATCACAGATGCACATTTCCAAAAACTAACATATTCCAATTAATAAATCCTGAATAAAATAGTTTTTTCTACCTTTGTTGTCTGGTGACTTTGTTTTTCTGATCATGCTGGCTCAGTATCCGATTGTGCAGCTATCTGTCCTCTTAACTCCGTTTCCAGGGCTTCCTTTCCATTTATTTCTTTACTTTCCGCCTTTCTTCTTCATTTCTTGCCCTACATCCGTAAGTAAAAGCTGGGTCCTCCGCAGACTTGACTGTCCAGTGGATCCAGCTTCTGCCTATTTTCTATATCCATGTGCACTTTATCTCCTCTCTTCCTTTTCCCTCACCTCATCTCCTTCCTCACTCTTCCCTCGCCTCCATCCATGTCCTGCATTTCTTCTCTCTCCTCCATCCACCCATGTCCAGCGACCCTCCTGTCCCCCCTGCCATCCATCTATATCCAGCAACCCCCCCTGTCCCCTCTGTCCTCCCCTGCCATCCACCTATGTCCAGAGACCCCCTCCCCTCCATCCACCCATGTCCAGCGACCCTCCTGTCCTCCCTGCCCGCCCCTGCCATCCACCTATGTCCAGAAACCCCCTCCCCTGCCATCCACCCATGTCCAGCGACCCTCCTGTCCCCCCTGCCATCCATGTCCAGCAACCCCCTGTCCCCTATGCTCTCCCCTGCCATCCACCCATGTCCAGCGACCCTCCTGTCCCCCCTGCCATCCATGTCCAGCAACCCCCCTGTCCCCTATGCTCTCCCCTGCCACCCACCCATGTCCAGCGCCCCTCCTGTCCTCCCTGCCCGCCCCTGCCATCCACCTATGTCCAGAAACCCCCTCCCCTGCCATCCACCCATGTCCAGCGACCCTCCTGTCCCCCCTGCCATCCATGTCCAGCAACCCCCCTGTCCCCTATGCCCTCCACTGCCATCCACCCATGTCCAGCGACCCTCCTGTCCCCCCTGCCATCCATGTCCAGCAACCCCCCTGTCCCCTATGCCCTCCACTGCCATCCACCCATGTCCAGTGACCCTCCTGTCCCCCCTGCCATCCATGTCCAGCAACCCCCCGTCCCCTATGCTCTCCCCTGCCATCCACCCATGTCCAGCAACCCTCCTGTCCCCCCCTGCCATCCATGTCCAGCAACCCCCCTGTCCCCTATGCTCTCCCCTGCCACCCACCCATGTCCAGCGCCCCTCCTGTCCTCCCTGCCCGCCCCTGCCATCCCCCTATGTCCAGAAGCCCTCCTCCCCTCCATCCACCCCATGTCCAGCGACCCTCCTGCCCCCCTTGCCAACTGCCATCCACCTATGTCCAGTAACCCCCCCCGTCCCCCCTGCCCTCCACCCATGTCCCGCGACGCGAGTCTCCTCGTTCCCCTGCTGCCCCCCCTCCCTCCAGCCACCTGAGACATCTCCCGTCTGACCCCCCCCCCCTCCCCGACCCGCCAAACGACCCTCTTCTTTCGCCCGCACCTCACCTGACCCGAGCCAGCATTAAAAAAAAGAACCTTCAAGCGGCGGTGCCTCGCGTCTGAGGGCAGAAAACTCGCTTCGTCGTTGGCCGGCCTTCCCTCAAGTCCCGCCCTCTGATGTAACTTCCGCAAGGGCGGGACTTGAGGGAAGGCCGGCCAACGACGAAGCGAGTTTTCTGCCCTCAGACGCGAGGCACCGGCACCGCCGCTTGGAGGTTCTTTTTTTTTTAATGCTGGCTCGGGTCAGGTGAGGTGCGGGCAAAAGAAGAGGGTCGTTTGGCGGGTCGGGGGGGGGGTCAGACGGGAGATGTCTCAGGTGGCTGGAGGGAGGGGGGAGCAGGAGGAGACTCGCATCGTGAGACATGGGTGGAGGGCAGACGAGCGTGGTCGGCGAGGCAGAGGCGAGGCATGCCGCGCGGGGCCCCCTTAACCGCGGGGCCCTATGCGGCCGCCTCGGTCGCCTCTGCCTAAGACCGGCCCTGATTAGGCTATTCCTCCACTCAGGGTTTGAGCAGAGAAACAGGGAGGAAAAATATGTAAGGTCCATTCTCTTTTGGGACAAGCAGGCACAGCAGGTCAGAGAAGATGAGTCAATAAATTGAAACATGGGCATGTCAGGAGGCAATAAATAATAGGGAGTTGATACACCTCAGGACTCATCCAAGTAGAAACAGCTCCTACTACTACTACTTAACATTTCTAAAGCGCTACTAGGGTTACGCAGCGCTGTACAATTTAACATAGAAAGACAGTCCCTGCTCAAAGAGCTTACAATCTAAAGGACAAGTGAACAGTCAGTCCGATAGGGGCAGTCAAATTGGGGCAGTCTAGATTACCTGAAAGGTAAGAGTTAGGTGCCGAAAGCAGCATTGAAGAGGTGGGCTTTAAGCAAAGACTTGAAGATGGGCAGGGAGGGGGCTTCGCGTAAGGGCTCAGGAAGTTTGTTCCAAGCATAGGGTGAGGCGAGGCAGAATGAGCGGAGCCTGGAGTTGGCGGTGGTGGAGAAGGGTACTGAAAGGAGGGATTTGTCCTGTGAGCGGAGGTTACGGGCGGGAACATAGGGGAGATGAGGGTAGAGAGGTAGTGAGGAGCTGCAGACCGGGTGCATTTGTAGGTAAGAAGGAGAAGCTTGAACTGAATGCGGTATCTGATCGGAAGCCAGTGAAGTGACCTGAGGAGAGGGGTGATATGAGTATATCGGTTCTGGCGGAATATAAGACGTGCAGCAGAGTTCTGAATGGATTGAAGGGGGGGTAGATGGCTAAGTGGGAGGCCGGTGAGGAGTAAGTTGCAGTAGTCAAGGCGAGAGGTAATGAGAGCGTGGACGAGAGTTCGGGTGGTGTGCTCGGAAAGGAAAGGGCGAATTTTGCTGATGTTAAAGAGGAAGAAGCGACAGGTCTTGGCTATCTGCTGGATATGCGCAGAGAAGGAGAGGGAGGAGTCGAAGATGACTCCGAAGTTGCAGGCAGATGAGACGGGGAGGATGAGGGTGTTATCAACTGAGATAGAAAGTGGAGGAAGAGGAGAAGTGGGTTTTGGTGGAAAGATGATGAGCTCGGTCTTGGACATGTTCAGTTTCAGGTGGTGGTTGGACATCCAGGCAGCAATGTCGGATAAGCAGGCCGGTACCTTTGCCTGGGTCTCCGCGTTGATGTCTGGTGTGGAGAGATACAGCTGGGTGTCATCAGCATAAAGATGATACTGGAAGCCATGAGATGAGATCAGGGAGCCCAGGGAAGAGGTATAGATTGAGAAGAGAAGGGGTCCAAGGACAGATCCCTGGGGAACACCAACAGATAGCGGGATGGGGGTGGAGGAAGATCCATGAGAGTGAACTCTGAAGGTGCGGTGGGAGAGATAGGAGGAGAACCAGGAGAGGACAGAGCCCTGGAACCCAAATGAGGACAGTGTGGCAAGAAGTAAATCATGATTGACAGTGTCAAAAGCGGCGGATAGATCGAGGAGGATGAGGATGGAGTAGTGGCCTCTGGATTTGGCAAGGAACAGGTCATTACAGACTTTAGAAAGTGCTGTTTCTGTCGAGTGTAGAGGGCGAAAACCGGATTGAAGTGGATCGAGAATGGCATGAGAGGAGAGAAAATCAAGGCAGCAGCTGTGAACGGCACACTCCTACCTGGATAAATACTGCTGACCTGATTCATGCCCAGATTTTTGGCAGCATTAATCTACAGTACCACTGATTATCCAGTCAGAGTATCTTGGCACTGTGCAGAAAATGCTGAGGCAGCCAGGGGCAGAGCTAAAGTGGAGCCAGGAGTTATGCTGTCAACAGCAAACTCAGGCCACAAATTAAGTCACTATGCTGATAAAGTTAGGACAGCGAAAACTTTATTCAGGTACCAGTCTGAATATTGCTGGTATACAGATAAGTGCCAGCCGTCACTTTCTATCCAGGTATTCAGTGCCAGTACCTGGTTATGTCTCAGCACTAAATTTCTGGAGATAAGAAGGCCATGGTTTAAATAACGCTGACTGTCATGAGCTGAATATGGGCCCAAACTACATTACTGTTACAGGCCCTATACCTTTTACTAGCCCATCACTGATTGGTTTCTACCTTTTCAGTGTACTTATAAAGGTGTGGCCTCCAGAGCTGTGTACAATGCTCAAGATAGGGTCTTAGTCATGGGTGTAGTTTGGGGGGTGAGGGGAGCATTGCCCCCCACCAAACTTTGCTGGACCTGAGTGCCTTACTCTCCCTTTCCTGCCCGATGCGTTCCAGTATCTCTCTCTCTCTCTCTCTCTCCTTCTGTCCCATTCTGCTTTGTCCCTCCTCCCCCCCCCCCCCCCGCATCCACTCCCTCCCCTCAAACCTATCCTAGTCCTCTGGCTTCTTCCCCGTATAGCTGTGATGAGCAGGAACTAAAAACAGCTGGAACAGAGTCCTGTGCTACAGCGCTTCCAGTGGGGCTCTGCCGGACTGCTCCCTCGAACGCACGCCGCCGGCGCCGTTCGATTATTCCCCTCCAAGTCTCCTTGACTGAAGCTTTCCAAGTATTTATTTGCCATGGTGGCCTCTAAGTCTGTGGTTTTCCTTTTAAGACTTTGAATGTTTGCACAGATTCTGTTAGATGATTCTGTGCATCCCTTTCCCTTTATTTCCTTTTGTTCTACTCTATTAACTACTTTACCAGGTATCTATTGATGGGAGGGGGGAGGGGGGAAGGATCAGATGACTGGAGAGGCAGAGTACGGGGTCTTCTCTTGAGCTAACCAATCTGTTCTCTAGCCATTTGTTTTTTAGAGGCTTTTTACCTGCCATGGTAAAAAGGGCCCTGGTGTGTGGGGAAAAATGGCCCCTGCCACTACCGCAGGGTCCTTTTTACAGCAGCTTGGTAAAAGGACCCAAACCTGATTTAGCCGGCCAGAAATGGATCCTGGATGGTTAAATTGCCTGTTCAGGGCTAACCATTAATTTTATGCAGTACCTAACCAAATAGTGACACTGGAAATAATTGGTTAGCACTGAACTAAAAACCAGCTATTTCAGAGGCATTCCGGGGTTGGAGTCAGCAGCGGCGTTCCTACGCCGCTGGGGGGGTGCCGCGCGCGCCTGTCCATCGTTCGTTCCATGCTCCCTCTGCCCCGGAACAGGTTACTTCCTGTTCCGGGGCAGAGGGAGCATGGAACGAACGACGGACAGGCGTCCGCGGCACCCCCCCCCAGCGGCGTGCACCCGGGCAGGGGTTCTTTCACAGGGGGGGCGGGTCCCTTCACCGGGGGGGGGTCACGCTGCATCCGGGGGGCGCTGCACCCGGGGGGCGGGGCGCATCGGCGATCTGCCCCGGGTGTCAGCCCCCCTAGGAACGCCACTGGGAGTCAGCACTTGTCCGGTTAAGTGTTGATATTCAGCACTTAACCAGCCAGGTTAACCACATAAATAGGACCACATAAAAGTCAATTCTATTTTCATATGGTAATCTATAGCCAGTTACATACTGAATATTGTACTTAATCAGCTATGCAATAGCCAGTTCTGGAAACCCAGAAATTCAATGCTGATTGTCATTGGCTGAATATCAGGCCCAATAATCTTTAAAAAAAAAAACCCTTTGCAATACTGTTTATATACAGCAAAAATGTAGGGGGTAAATATTCAACTACAAGCATTCATGGATTTTTTTTTTTTTTTTACCACCATTGGTTTATGCAGATGGCCAGCACTTAACCGAATAAATGCCAATATTCAACCCTTAACCAGGGGCTATTTGTACAGTCCTGTTTGGTCAGTTAACTTAACTGGTTAAGGCAACCATTCCCAACCCAGTCCTCAGAGCACACCTAATTATGTTGATCCCAATCTTTGGTTTCTGTTTTCCTGTGGCTTCTCCTAACTCTCTTTCCAGGGTCTCCTGTCCATTTGCCATTTTCTTCTGTCTTCATCTTCTTTACATCTTCTCCTATACCCATCTCTGATATAAATCTGTTTTTTAGCTTTCTTCTATTTCTCTCTTTATCCACTCGAATTTCACCATTCCATATGATTTTAATCTCCCTAGTTTTACTGTATCTTTCTACAGCTTTTCATCCTCATACTAGACCACCCATTCCCTATCTCTCGTTCCCTATTCTATATCTGGCATCTCTTACTCTTTCCCTACCCCTCCATGTCCAGCATCTTCCTCGTTCTCTCTCTCTCTCTCTTTTACCCCCCATCCTATCGTGTCCAACATCTCCCCCTCTGTCTCCCTGTCTCCTCTTCATCTCCAGCATCATCTCTCTCTCTCTCTCTCTCTCTCTCCCCCTACCCCCAGTGTCCAGCCTCTCTCTTTCTCCCCCTCTCCATATACAGCATCTCTAATCACTCTGTGATCGATGCAAAAAGGCTCGTAGTACAGCCATGTGTGGATGGCGGAGTGTGTGGCTTCTACCATGCTTAATATTGTACTATGCAGAAACCTAATGATGTGGAAATTTTATGTGCACACTTGAGTGGTAACCAGGGGGTACCTGCCAAACAGGTGCACTAAGGTTCAGCACTAAGTGCAACTTCTTGTGAGCATGTCTGAAGAAAATTTTGTAAGGTTGGTATATATTTGCAAATCAAAGTCACAGATGTTTGCTGGCACTTTCATTTATGTTCAAACATGCACATGTTATTACTGTTATCTCCTGCATATGTTTTAAAGTTTCAGATGCAGTTCAGGCTAGAAAAGAAAGCTAAATAAGGCATTTTAATTGCAACAAGGGCAAGAAATCCTCTCAAGCAACACTTCTATGCATGTATCAAAAGCACCTGTTTCCTTCTGTGTATTACCACAGAACATTTAACAGTCTCATCACCATACATGTTTAATGCAATGTGTGACCATGACTTCACACCCACCCTCAATCCCTCTCTGCATTGCTCAGCCAGGAACATGTATAACCTGCGATAATTGTGCTGGTAGACTTTGTGGTAGCTTTCTGCATTGGCAGCTCTGTTTGCCTCTCCCCTCAATGTGCAGCATCTTGCCTCCATCTTCCTATACCCCTTCCCCCATGTCCAGCATCTCCCACTCATCTCCCCATTTCCTTCTGCCCTGCAGGCTGAGAACCAGGGAAGCCAGGTTCAAATATCGATGCCTCTCCTTGTGATCTCGGGTAAAGGCAATTAACCCACCATTGCCTCAAGTACAAACTTCGGGGCCCTTTCATCAAACTGCGGTGGACTTAGCACATCCTTACACAGGTCATTCCCATGTGTTAAGGCCATTTTTACCACAGCATTTTCTATTATCTCTATTAATGGCCAAGTGCTAATTTCCCCATTAGCGCATGACTATTAGCCCGTGAGCCCATACTGCTACCTATTTTGTAGGCGGTACGGACTCACACGCCAACCATGTGCTAATCGGTTAGTGCATGGCAATGTAGCTACGCTAACCAATTAGCACAGAACACACCTACTCTCTGCCCCCAGATCCGCCCCAGCGCTAAAAAATAAATTCTAATTTTTAGTGCATGGGTAGTGTGCGCTGATCCCGAAACTACTGCAGGATGCCTCAACACACCCCGCGGTAAGGCATTTTTAGTTGCAGTAAGAATGCGTTAGTGCTTACCACAGCTAAATAAAAAGGCCCCTTAGATTGTAAGCCTTCCAGGGATAGGGAAGCACATACTACTATTCCTGAACGTAACTCACCTCGAGCTATTAGTGAAAAAAGTAATTTAAAACATTTAAGTCCCAACTCAAGGCATATCCATTCTAGGATGCCTTTTCCTTGCCACAACAATGAATTCTTTAGATAAAATGACTGCGGCATAAACCTGATGGTAAAAGAAAGGGTCAGAAACTGTATAATATGGGCACACTCACATTGCTCTATTTCTTCTTTTATGATTGTTATCCTTTCTTTCCACCTGCTTTTATCTATCTTAGTTTTTATATAAGGCGTTTAGGTTATACCAATGAGGAAGGTACCAAATGGCAAATAAAACTTGAAACTTCTTGAGCTAACTTCAAGACCAAAAAGATTAAACCATTCTGCGCCACTGTGTCCAGTACCTCCTCTCTCTTTACATGTCTCCTACATCCAGCCTCTCCCCTCTTTCATCCTGTGCTCCCCATTTCCAATATCTCCACTCCCTCTTTCGTCCTCCTCCTCCATGTGCAACATCTCCAATGCTTCACCCTGTCCCTTGCCCAGTATCTGCCCCCCATCTTTCCTCCTCCCCGACTTCTCCCATCCTTCTCCCCATGCTCAGCATCTTTCCTCCATCTCCCTATGCGCTGCATATCCAGCATCTCTCTATCTCCCCTGCCACATGCCCATTCAACTTCCCTTCCACCAGACCAGCATTTTGTTTTCAATCCCCCCCCTCCCCGTGCCCGCTGCAGCTGCCGCCACATCTGGCCCAACTATAGCAGCAATAAAAATAAAAGATTCTCGTGTGACTCAAAGGCCCTGCCTCCACTATCACAAAAAGAATGCATCACATGGCATGGGACCAACAGGGTTTTGAGGGGCATTTGCTCACAGAGCCTGTGCATGTTACTTTATTTTTTTATTTCTGTCACTGTCATGGGTTACAACAAATGTGGTGGCAGAGGCAGGAGGGGAGAAGTTTTGGGAAGAAAACTGCCAGGGCGGGGAACATGAGATGCTTGTATGGAGAATGATGCAGCCTGAATCACCATTTGAAGTGACCACCTCACTTTGCCTAATGATACTGCTGCCCCTGCGAAATGGAGCAAAGACAGTTAAGGCATCTCTGCTCCCAAATCTTGTGATGCATTCAGCTTTTTCTCCCAGTTTCTACCAACACTAATGATTCATTTATTCATTACATTGAAAAGAAAGGAGAAATAGTCAGTGGATAAATGAATCATAAGTGCCAGTGAATCTATAGATACTTGTTGAATCATTAGAAAACTGCATGTTCTGAATAAATGAATAAAGAGAAACATCCCTGGGAGACTACAATAGGACTCCAGCAAAACACGGATTATCCCAAATTATACCTGAAATCATATTTAAAGCTCTAAAACTTGAGCTGCTTGTGCAAAGACATTGCAAACAAAAGCACCCCGTAGGTTAAGACAAAAATATTCCAACAGAAGGTACATTTTGTCCCTTAAATAGAGGTCTATGAGGAATACATTTATGGGATACTTGACTCAGAAATCTCCAAGTGTCTCACAAGTGTTACACTTGAAAAAGACTTTGCACAACCTTTCAAATTATGCGTTACATTACATTACAAATATTCTTTGGTATCAGGGCACATTACTTAAGCAAATACTTCCTAAATAAATAAGCTTTTAACACGTTCCTAAATATTGAATAATTCCATATGATTCTAATATGTCTAGGAACAGAATTCCATATTGAAGGCGCTTGATACCAGAAACTAGAATTAGGAAAAGATTTATATATAACCCCTTTTGATGAGGGAAAATGCAGTCATAAAATCACCTTCTTTGTTCCATCTAGAAAGGAGTCCTCAGACTTTCTAGCACCCTTTTTTTTTTTCTTTTCACCCTCCTGACACTATCTGTGGGGCATACACTAATTAGTCTTTTGGGGTGTAACTGGAGAACGTGATTCTCAGTGTAAATTATGGAAAAACATGAAACAGCAACACTTTGGTATTAGATACCTTTCCTTTATCTATGGACTCAAAATCTAATGCTGAAATATACTAACAGAACTGACGACGCAAGGCTCAGATGTTATAAAAATAGATAGCTTGTTTATTTATTGGCAGCAGGTAAAAATAAGGACAAGTGTGAAAAACAATGTAGAAATGCTAGACTACCTAGCCTAACTATAAGTGTTAATTGAAGTGTAAAAATGTACTTATCACATGATGTAAGGAGAACGCACACTAGTACCCTAGGCTTGATAATTATGTGATCCCCTAGTGGTGGATGAAGAAAATGCAGCTTTGCTTATTTTTACTGTTTTTGTCACAGCTGAGGTGGTTCAGGTTTTGAAGTGAGTTTACACCAGCTAGATGCTCACAAAGAGAATATTTGAGTTGGAATTAGTTACTTCTGCTTCCCAATCCCAATGGTTAGTTGGTGGGAGGAAGTACAACAACTTTGACGATTAAGAATTATTTATTTTAGTTGATAAAATGGATTAAATTATACAGATTTTTAACTAAGTAAAACAGTTTGCTAGCGAACATTTCTTAAATTAATATATAAAAGCTGTGTCTGTGTTACCACAAAATATTGCAACCGTATCAGGCTCAAATCAATAACATTCTTTGCATCTCCTTTCACAGACATCTCTTCTGAGCTGTCAGCTATCAGTGCTCTGTTTCTCACACCTCCTTTATGGGGTCTTTTACTAAAGCTAAGCTCAAGTTATCTGCAGCAGGGCCCATAGGAATAAAATGGGCCCTGCTGCAGATAACTCGAGCTAAGCTTTAGTAAAAGACCCCCATAATTTCTCACTAATGATTAGTAGCAACATTCCATGCTACCAATCCCAGGGCAAGCAGTGGCTTCCCCCACGTCTCAACTGTTAAGTCTTAAAGAACAAAGATGGATTTTTCAACTCAGGACGCTATACCCAGAAGGGCTTAACTCCGAAATAGATTTGTGGTCTCTGCTCTAATTGGATTGGTTGGATAGCATGTTTTGTTTTTTATCCAATCATATTGTGGACTTCTGATCAGCTGGAACCTATTAACTACTACTACTACTTAACATTTCTAAAGCGCTACTAGGGTTACGCAGTGCTGTACAATTTAACGTAAAAGGACAGTTCCTGCTCAAAGAGCTTACAATCTAAAGGACAAATGTACAGTCAGTCAAGAAGGGGCATTTACACACACCTCCCTGTTAGCTGTCGCGCTGAGACGCCGCGGCCATTTTCTTTTCCGAATGCAGGAGTCTGTGTATTATGGTAGGTTAAAATACTGCAATGCAGAAGGCTTATGCTGTTGTTTGGATTCAAAATATTTTGACATGTTTTTTTTTATCTTCAGAGGGCCTCTTCCTTGAAAAAGCTGTATGCAAAACCTGGCCACGTCAGCGGAGGTTCTCCTGCGGGTTAGAAGTTGCCGCTTTATACAGATAAGTCTGTGTTAATGCATATCAATGTATATCAGCTAAATGAATATTTATAAATCAAGAATGAGAAAAAAAAGAAAGATAAAATATTAGTATAAAGGGGGACTATATGAGGATTTGCACCACAACCATTGTTCTGTAAAAGAAGGAACAAATTTGTTCATATGGTATGTTCTGCAGTTAGATCTGATGACCCCCAAATAAAAAAATGAAAAAGAAATTTTGTTCTGATCATTGCAGTCATGTGTAAAAAGAATCCTGATGAAGTTTTGGATGTTTGGGACACTTGAATAAATTGTATATTAACAGACTATGGACATTTTCTCCAGGAACATGTCCAAACCTTTTTTAAACCTAGATACATGAACTGCTGTTACCACATCCTCTGGCAGGGAGTTCCAAAATGTAACTATTCTTTAAGTAAAAAATAAATATTTCCTCCTATTTGCTTTAAAAGTATTTCCATGTAATTCATCTACTATGTTACTATGGAGGTGAGGATAGTGCTGGGCAGACTTATACGGTCTGTGCCCTGAAGAGCACAGGTACAAATCAAAGTAGGGTATACACAAAAAGCAGCAAATATGAGTTATCTTGTTGGGCAGACTGGATGGACCGTGCAGGTCTTTTTCTGCCATCATCATCATCATCTACTATATGAGTGTCCCCTGATCTTTGTACTTTCTGATAGAGTGAAAAATCAATTCACTTTTACCCATTCTACAGCACACTCAGGATTTTCTAGACCTCAATCATATCCCCCCTCAGTCATCTCTTTACCATGCTGAAGAGCCCTAATCTCTTTTGCCTTTCCACATATGGGAAGAGTCCCATCCCTTTTTATCTTTATCAATGTTTTGTATCTAGTTTGACAGTGCTTATGTTGTTTCTTATTTTCTTCATTCGAATCCTTTTTCCATTCCTTGAAGGATATTCTTTGGCTCTAATAGCCTCGTTCACTTCACCTTTTAACCATGCTGGCTGTCATTTATGCTTCTTTCCACCTTTGTTAATATGTCTGGACTTCCACAATGGTATTTTTAAACAATGCCCATGCCTGATTTAAGGTCCTAACCTTTGTGGCCAATCCTTTTAGCTTTGTTTTAACCATTTTCCTCATTTTATCATGCTCACCCTTTCAAAAATTAAAACTCCAGATATCAGCTCAAATTTGATCATGATATGATCACTGTTTCCCAGTGGACAAACACCATTACCTCTCATATTATACCCTGCATTCCACTGACTAGATCTAAAATAGCTCCCCCTTTTGTCAGTTCTTGGACCAGTTGCTCCAAGAATCAGGCATTTATTATGTCTAGCACTTCTTGGTAATATTGGTCCAGTCAGTATTGGGGTAATTGAAATTGCTGTTACTCAATTTGCCAGCTTTCCTAATTTCTGTAAACATTTCTTCTTCGGTCTGTTCATTCTGTCCTGGTGGACAGAATGAACAACCCTATCAGTATACTCCTTTTTATTCACACATGGGATTTCTATCCATAAGGATTCCACACTGCTATCTGTTTTATGTAGAATGTTTATTTTGTTTGACTCAATTCTTCCTTTAACACATAGCACACACACACTCTTCAATTTGATCTACTCTATCATTGCGGTATAATTTGTACCCTGATAATACAGTGTCCCATTAATTGTCCTCCTTTCACCAGGTCTTGGAGATGTCTATTTATTTATTTATTTGGATTTATTTACTGCCTTTTTGAAGGAATTCACTCAAGGTGGTGTGCAGTAAGAATAGATCAAACATGAGCAATAGGCAATTACAGCAGTGAAAATATTCAAAAACAATACAAAGTATGGCATGCAGGCTTATTTTCGAAAGAGAAGGGCGCCCATCTTTCGACAGAAATCGGGAGATGGGCGTCCTTATCTCAGGGTCACCCAAATTGGCATAATCGAGAGCCAATTTTGGGCATCCCCAACTGCTTCCCATCACGGGGATGACCAAAGTTCCCGGGGGCGTGTCGGAGGCGTGGTGAAGGCATGACTGTTCTGGGGCAGAGGGAGCAGTGAACATATGCGAACTTGGAGGCGACAGGCGCGCGCCGCAGCACCCCCCCCCCAGCGGCGTGCACCCATGGGGTGTCATTTTGCTGGAGGGGGGGTCACACTGCACCCGGGGGGAACGCCACTGCACTCCAGCGCACAAATTGTTTTTTTGTAGTGCTGGAAAAGGAGAAGGCCAAACCAAATAGGGAGGCCGCACACAACTGGGCTGCAGGCCAGCGGTAAGGAAAGGGTTAAAGAAAACAGGGGAGAGAAAGGGGGGGAAGGGGGAAGGAAGGATTAAAAGAGGGACAGCAGGTGAGAAAAGGTCTTTCGGGCGGGCAGCAGCGAGCCAGAGGAGCTGACCCGACCCACCCACCCAGAGTTAGGGCACAACTGTCGCAGCTGGGCGGTTAGGGACAGGGATTAGGTAAAACTACGGGGGGGGGGGGTACACAGCATGTCACCACAGAATGGTTCCTCGGGGGTGGGGAATACTGGCTGACGTTCAAGGTCAAGTGCAAGGTTAAGACCGGCAAGGGGCCAGGTCGAAGTTCACTTAGCTTGATAATATTGTCTCCTGGCTTAAACGGCCGGGAGGCCCAGAGATTATGCAGGGTGCGTCCTTAAACGGGAGGTACCCTAATCGGCGGGTGCTATAAGTAACAGACCTTATAGCAGGGGGGGGTGTGCTTTGACGGCACAACCGGCTGTGCGATAAAACACGAAACGAATGACAAGCTGTGTACCTAGTGGTTTTCCTATGAGTTGTGATGCTATAGAAAGTTATGAAATGTAAAACAGAAGTAAATGCGATTTATAAGATGTAATGTAAAGTGCTTGGCTGCGGCCATAATAAATTCCAAATTGTCAAAGAAATAGCTGGTCATGTCTCTTCTTCTTAGTGGCAAAGGAGAGGGGACGGTTGAGCCGTGCCGAATGCCCCAGTTGTGACCATGCGCTAGGGGTGGGAAGCACTGCTGGATTGCTGCGGTAGCCTGGTGGTACTTCTTGTATAGCGAGTGGTAAGCCCGCATTGGGCGTACCGCCGCTTAGTAAAAGGAGCCCTAAGTTAGCTTCCTAAAATTGTGCCCTATTTAGAGCCAAACTAAGGAGCATAACTTTTCAGCTTTTAGGAGCTTAAAAGTTATTCTCATAAATTTTGACTTGCCAGTTGTCTGCCTAGATTTATGAGGCTAATCATGTGCCCACTCGTTCTTAGTGCTGTGCCAATAGTGAATCACAGAAAAGAAAATGGATCACAGAAATGGTGTAAAATAGCTTCTCTTTTCTGCGATTACAGACTGTGGGATCTAACTGCCTCTACTGTACTGATACCAATAATGAATCATTTTAGGACTTACTGTAGTGTTCAACTATTGTCGGCATCATCGAGATTCAAATCAGCAAACACCTTATTATTAAAGATAACTACTGAAAAGAAGGTTTATGTTTTTTATGATGGATGTACATATTTTTCTGTATTGTTTTAAAAATGTTATATTTTCTCTAATCTTTTTGTTTTTTTATTGATTGGGGTTATGATTTAATTGTTCCTCTTTGGATTCACATAGGGAGTCTTTTACTAAGCCGTGGTAGCGTTTTTAGCTCACAGTAGAAATCAGGTGGTAGTAAACGCCGAGATGCCCATAGGAATATAATGGGTGTCTACGCATTTACCGCCAGCTGATTTCTACTTTGAGCTAAAAATGCTATTGCAGCTTAGAAAAAGACCCCATTATTGAGGATCCAAAAAGTTCCTGGCAGGAGCCCAAAGAATAAAATAGATTTCATACAACTTTTCACAGAGATAAGCAGTGGGCTTTTCTCCAGGAACATGTCCAAATATTTTTTTAAACCCTGCTATGCTAACTGCTTTTACCATATTCTCTGGCAACAAATTCTATGGTGAATGAATATTTTTTTCTGATTTGTTCTAAATGTACTACTTAGTAACTTTATTGTGTGCCCCCTAGTACTTATATTTTTGGAAAGAGTGAACAATTTATGTCTACCCATTCTACTCTACTCATTATTTAATAAAGCACTATCATTTCTCATTCCAGCCATCTCTTCTCCAAGCTGATGAGCCCTATTCTCTTTAGCCTTTCCTCATTGATGAGTCATTTTATCCTCCTTATCATTTTGATCACCCTTCTAATTCAGCTATATCTTTTCAGAGATGTACTAACCAGAATTGCACACAATATTTGAGATGTGGTCACACCATAGAACAACACAAAGGCATTACAACATTCTGTTTTATTCTCCGTTCCTTTCCTAATGATTCTTAATATTCTATTTGCCTCTTTGGCCATAGCTGCACACTTAGCAGAGGATTTCAACATATCATCAATGATGTCACCTAGATCCTTTTTCTGGGTGGTGCATCATGTAGCTATAGATTGGGTTGTATTTCCCTACTTGCATTGCTTTGCCTTTGTTCACATTAAATTCTATCTGTCAATGGATACCCAGTTTACCAGTATTGTAATGTCCTCTGACAATTTCTCTCAATCCTTTTGTGATTTCATCAACAAATTTGTTCACCTCATTGTTATTCCTGTTTCCAGGTTATTTATAAATATGTTAAGCAGCAGTTGCAGCACAGATCCCTGTGGAATCCCACTATTAACCCTTCTCTATTAAGAATACTGACCATTTAATCCTCTCTTTTCTTTAAACCAGCTCTAAATCCACAATAGGATGTTGCTTCCTATCCTATGCCTTTTTAATTTCCTCTGGAGCCTTTCATGAGGTACTTTGTCAAATGCTTTCTGAAAATCCAAATACGCAATATCAACTGGCTCATGTTAATCCACATATTTATTTACGCCTTCAAAAATATGTAGCAGATTGGTAAAGATTTCTCTTGGCTAAATCCATGTTGGCTTTATCTCATTAATCCATTCCTATGCATATGTTCAGTAATTTTGTTCTTTATAGTAGTCTCTACCATTTTGCCTTGTGCTAACGTTAGTTCTGCAAGTCTGTTTGAGCAGTATAGTAAATTTTTTTAATAAACTATAGACTCGCTTGTCTATAATTTCTGGGTCACCACTGAAACCCTTGTTAAAATTTGGTATTACGTTGGCTACCCGCCAATCTTCTGGTACCATGCTTGATTTTAAAGATAAGTTACAAATTATTGCTGTTTTCTTTTAAAGTGGAAGTTTGTGTAAGAACATTTCCGCCATTATTGTGTCTCATGTGTTTGATAAGAGAAGAGTTATTGTTCTGCCCTCTCACTGGGTGTGATTGGCAGTGCTTTTTTTGTGCCGGTACGCAACGGTACGGCGTACCGGCACCTTTTTTTTTTTTTTGCTCACCCCGCCCCGTGAGTCCATGTCCCGCACGCAGTGCCAGCCCCCATTTCTGGCCGCTGCTGCTTCTCCTGTTGAGCAGCAGCGGCCGCTACACAAAGAAAAAGATTTTAAAAAAAACTTCAAACCTGGCTGAAACGCGGCACCCCGGCACTGTAGACAGCCATTAGGCATTGGCTGTTGCCCCGCAGCCGTTCCTCCTCTTGCCTTACGTCACTGCGCTCCTCCGGGGTCTTCCTCCAGGGGCAGTGACGTAGAGGCAAGAGGAGGAGCGGCTGCGGGGCAACAGCCAATGCCTAATGGCTGTCTACAGTGCCGGGGTGCCGCATTTCAGCCAGGTTTGAAGTTTTTTAAAAAATCTTCTTTTTCTTTGTGTAGCGGCCACTGCTGCTCAACAGGAGAAGCAGCAGTGGCCGGAAATAGGGGCTGGTGCCGCGTGCGTCGCGTCTTCGCGCCAAACTTGGCAGGGAGAGGGAATCCAACAGAGGGAAGGATTGGGGAGAGAGAGAAAGAGGGAAACCAACAGAGGGAAGGATTGGGGAGAGAGAGAAAGAGGGAAACCAACAGAGGGAAGGATTGGGGAGACAGAAAAAGAGGGAAACCAACAGAGGGAAGGATTGGGGAGAGAGAGAAAGAGGGAAACCAACAGAGGGAAAGATTGGGGAGAGAGAGAAAAAGGGAAACCAACAGAGGGAGGGATTGGGGAGAGAGAGAAAGAGGGAAACCAACAGAGGGAAGGATTGGGGAGAGAGAGAAAAGGGAAACCAACAGAGGGGAGGGATTGGGGCGAGAGAGAAAGAGGGGAAACCAACAGAGGGAAGGATTGGGGAGACAGAAAAAGAGGGAAACCAACAGAGGGAAGGATTGGGGAGAGAGAGAAAAAGGGAAACCAACAGAGGGAGGGATTGGGGAGAGAGAGAAAAAGGGAAACCAACAGAGGGGAGGGATTGGGGCGAGAGAGAAAAAGGGAAACCAACAGAGGGGAGGGATTGGGGAGAGAGAGAAAGAGGGAAACCAACAGAGGGAAGGATTGGGGAGAGAGAGAAAGAGGGAAAACAACAGAGGGAAGGATTGGGGAGAGAGAGAAAGAGGGAAAACAACAGAGGGAGGGATGGGGAGAGAGAGAGGGAAACAGAGGGAAGGATTGGGGAGAGAGAGGGGGAAAACAGATGGAAGGATAGGGAGAGAGAGGGAAAAAACAGATGGAAGGATGGGGAGAGAGGGAAAAACAGATGGAAGGATTGGGGGAGAGAGGGGAAAACAGATGGAAGGATTGGGGAGAGAGGGAAAAACAGATGGAAGGATGGGGAGAGAGAGGGAAAAACACAGATGGATTGGGGAGAGAGGGAAAAACAGATGGAAGGATGGGGAAAGAGAGAGGGAAAACAGATGGAAGGATGGGGAGAGAGAGGGGGAAAAACAGATGGAAGAATGGGGAGAGAGAGAGAGGGAAAACGGAAGGATAGGGAGAGAAAGAGGGAAGACGCTGGATGGAAGAATGCAGAAAGAAATAGGGGAGACACTGGAAGGATGGGGAGAGAAAGCAGAGCTGCTGGATGGAAAAGGGGAATAGAGAAAGACTGGAGAATAAGAGGAAGGGGCATGGGGAGAACAAGGGTGAGCAAAAGATGAAAAGCCACAGGTAGATGAAGGAAATTATAGAATGGATAGTAAGAATGAATTAAATCTGGACAAAGAGAGAGCCTGAAAAATATTGAAGAAAGCAAAGAAAAAGGAGACAAAAATGACAAATGGCACAGAAGAGTTAAGCGAAAACAAAGGAAAGCAGAATCACAGACTGGGACCAATATGGAAAGAAAAACAGTCACCAGACAACAAAGGTAGAAAAAAATCATTTTATTTTCATTTTAGTGTTTGTAATATGTCCAATTTGAGAATTTACATTGGCTGTCTTATTTTGAACTGGGTATACTGGAGCTGTAAGAGCTTACAGAGATTATTTATAATGAAAAAAAATCACGTTATTTTTTTCTCCTATAGTACTATAATATTTTCAATGATGTCTGTTTATATGCGCCATGGCTGGTATAGGGGGTGTAGTTAATGTGGGTGTGGCTATCATAGGGGTGGAGCCATATGTGGTGACCCCGCCCATAATGAGTACCGGCACCTTTTTTTCTACAAAAAAAGCACTGGTGATTGGTATGCAGTCGAAACCAGAGTATGAAACATGAGAACACTTGAAACTCTTGAGCCAAAATCTTCTTTAATGCAGTATTCAAATAAGGAAAAATAACTTACAGTTCAAATGTGCTTTGCCTTGCAAACTAGGAGTCTGTTCTCAACCAGCTCTCTCTCCTTGCAAGAGAGAAGCTGGTAGGAATTCAGCAACATACTGAGTAATGACGCAGTTTATACTTTTACACTGGAAAAAACTTGATAGAATCACAGCAGCTTGAAAAGTTTACACAACAGAATATAGCATAGGCTGTTTCAGTTCACAGAGGAGATATACTGCAGACTAACTCTTAGTCTTACAGACCTGATGGGGAGAGAAGGGGGAGGGGGCAATTTGGCCAGCATGCACAGAGAGCAAGGCAAGCCAATAGAAAGAGTCCCATAAGACACAGGGATCTGGAACAAGTGCTCTGAAAGAGCCTATCATAAGGAACTACAGGATTACAGGGATTTATATTTCAAATCTCAAAATAGAGCTATCCAGGATATCCAACAATTAATAGTTCTTATAGCAATAACTGATATCCCCAAGTACTTCTGATGCATACAAGTGATTTTTAAATAGGAGGAAAAACTTCAAATTGTAAGGGAACACTCCTTCGTTGATAAACCAACATTAGGGAGGTCCTTTAAATCATCACGGGCAAAAACCTCCTTCTTTTATTTCACGAGTATGGCTACTGCTCTAATACTCATAAACAGATATGAACCATCTGTATTTTTAAAACGGATCTTAATGCACTTATCTTTAACTTTACAGTCGCTGAGACACCTTCCACGGCCCGACTTCAGCCCAAGTTTCGAATTCTGCCTCAGGGTCCATGGTGCCTGACTGATAAGATAAAATGCTTCGTTATCTGTCCGCTTCCACTCCACTTGTGAAATAAAAGAAGGAAGTTTTTGCCCATGATGATTTAAATGACCTCCCTAATGTTGATTTATATTTCAAAGACATGACCCAATCCCCTGCCTCCATGCAAGTGGGGGGCAGAACAGTTATAAATATCACTCTTGAAGAAACCTGACCCTGAAGCAGTAAAATTCATTTTCAAAATGAAATTGGGCAGTGGAATATTGTGAAAGAAGATTAGATAACAAGACAAGTTTCTTTGATTTTTAATGAAAAATATGAAAATTTATTTGTAACTGGAGGAGAAATTAATTGATGAGAAATTGTGTGTAAAGAATGGACACACAAAATTGAAAAGTTTTATTTTTGTTTTAGGATCATTGACGGGAGCTTTTTCTCTGTGTGGGACCATATGTGAAGTGCTTTTTCTCATTTGTGTTAGGGTTTATTTGTGACCCACCGAGCAAAATGGTAACTCATGAAAGACTCCAGAGGAACTTGGAGAGTCATGGGATAGAGGGTAATGTTCTACTGTGGATTAAAAATTGGTTAAAAGATAGAAAACAGAGAGAAGAATTAAATGGTCAGTATTCACAATGGAGAAGTATAGATAGTGGGGTTCCCCAGGGGTCTGTGCTGGGACCACTGCTTTTTAACATATTTATAAATGATGTAGAAATGGGAGTAACTAGTGAAGTAATTACATTTGCTGATGGCACAAAGTTATTCCAAGTTGTTAAATCACAAGAGGATTGTGGAAAAATTACAAGAGGACCTTAAGAGAATGGGGGACTGGGCATCCAAATGGCAGATGATGTTTAATGTGAGCAAGTACAAAGTGATGCATGTGAGAAAGAAGAACCTGAACTTTAGCTATGTGATGCAAGGTTCCACATTAGGAATCACTGACCAGGAAAGGGATGCAGGCATCATCGTTGATGAAACATTGAAACCCTCTGCTCGTTGTGAAGTGGCAGCTAAGAAAGCAAATAGAACGTTAGGTATTACTAGGAAAGGAATTATCATGCTACTCAAGATCCTTCTATAATGCTAAATGTATATCTTTTTATATGCTTCCACTATTCATGATGTATTGTAAGCCACATTGAGCCTGTGAAGAGGTGGGAAAATGTGGGATACAAATGCAACAAATAAATAAATAAATAAAAACAAAAACGAGGACATTATAATGCCTTTGTACCAATCCATGGTATGACCACACCTCAAACACTGTGTGTAATTCTGGTCACCGCATTTCTCAAAAAAAGATGTGGAGGGGCTTAATGAAATGGGGCACCCAAGTTTTCATGAGGGCGTCCTCGCAGGACGGCCCCGTAAAGGGGGGGGGGGGGGGGTAACCCGTATTATCAAAACAAGGTGGGCGTCCATCTTTCGTTTTGATAATACGGCCAGGGATGCCCAAATCATGAAATTTAGGTTGACCTTAGAGATGGTCATCCTTAGGTCATTTTTGAGATGGTCATCCACGGTTTTCGGCGATAATGGAAACCAAGGATACCCATCTCAAAAATGACCAAATCCAAGCCATTTGATCATGGGAGGAGCCAGCATTCATAGTGCACTGGTCCCCCTCACATGCCAGGACACCAATCGGGCACCCTAGGGAGCACTGCAGTGGACTTCAGAAAAAGGACCCAGGTGCATAGCTCCCTTATCTTGGGTGCTGAGCCCCCCTCCCAAAAAAAACCCCAAACACACAACTGTATACCACTACCATAGTCCTTAGGGCTGAAGGGGGGCACCTAGATGTGGGTACAGTGGGTTTGTGGTGGGTTTTGGAGGGCTCACATTTACCACCACAAATGTAACAGGTAGGGGGGGATGGGGATGGGTCCGCCTGCCTGAAGTACACTGCACCCACTACAACTGCTCCAGGCATACTGCTGCGATGGACCTGAGGCTGGCATAGAGGCTGGAAAAAATATCTTTTTGAGGGTGGGAGGGGGTTAGTGACCACTGGGGGAGTAAGGGGAGGTCATCCCCGATTCCCTCCGGTGGTCATCTGGTCAGTTTGGGCACTTTTTGATGCTTGGTCGTGAAAAAATGGACCAAATAAAGTCGGCCAAGTGTTCGTCAGGGACGCCCTTCTTTTTTCCATTATCAGCCGAGGACGCCCATCTCCTAAGCACGCCCCAGTCCCGCCTTCGCTACACTGCCGACATGCCCTTGTGAAATTTGGTCATCCCCGCGATGGAAAGCAGTTGAGGGCACCCAAAATCGGTTTTCGATTATGCCGATTTGGGCGACCTTGCAAGAAGGACACCCATCTCCCGATTTGTGTCGGAAGATGGGCACCCTTCTCTTTCGAAAATCCACATGATATTGGAATTGGAAAAGGTACAGAGAAGGGCAACAAAAATGATAAAGGGGATGGCACAACTTCCCTATGAGGAAAGGCTACAGCAGCTAGGGCTCTTAAGCTTGAAGAAAAGATGGCTGTAGGGAAATATGATAGAGGTCTAGTGCTGTTTATATAGAGAAATCTAGTGTCATTTATTAGAGAAAAACACTCAGGAAATGAAATGTGGCTTATCTGAATAGGTTCCCCCTTCCCCTGAATGCTGCCCAGTTCCTAACAAATCTAAACCCCTCATCTCTACACAATCACCTCATCCAAGCATTGAGACTCTGGAGCTCTACCTGTCTCTTGGGCCCTGCGTGTGGAACGGGAAGTACTTCTGAAAATGCTACCGTAGAGGTTCTGGATTTGAGCTTTCTACCTAACAGCCTAAATTTGGCTTCCAGAACTTCTCTTTCAGTTTCAGTTTAAAACTATAGGGAAAAGGGTTGTATACTATGGAAACGAGTTAATAATGCTTGTTTCTCTCTTTTTTATCTTTATTTTTTCATAAGACTGAGCTAGGCCCTGCTGTGGCAGAAAATTCAAGTTTTAAAACTATGAGGAAAAGGCTATGGAGACTAGTTAATAATAAAGTTTGCTTTTTTTTTTTTTTTTTTGGTACTTCTGTGTTTATCAGAAACCTACAAATTTAAACTCAATCTAAGTTACCAAGCACAGAGCAAAATAATGTCACTGACCCAGAGAAATGTCCTTTTCTCTCAGAAATTCCTGAATCATTAGTTCACATATATCTTTTACAATATCTGCATTACCCTAGGTCAGAACATTTTTATGATAGCTTCATATTCATCTCATCCAATCATTTTCTAATATTCACTCTCATATACTCATGATTCCTTTTTTTCAAATCCCATTGTAATGCACACATCTACCCCAAGATCATGCACATATTCAGCCTCCAGATTCTTCTCCATGATGGCCACTGTTGGAAGGATACTGGGCTTGATGGACCTTCAGTCTGACCTAGTATGGCAATGCTTATGTTCTTATGCATTCACTGATCCTGTAAACCTTTCTCCATGCAATCCTCCAAACTTGCCTTTTCAGGATAGCCACAATAAATATTCATGAGTTAGATCTGCATGCAATTGAGACTGTGCGTGCAAATCTAACTCATCCTGAAAACCCGAAGGGACTAGATGTGCTCCGAGGAATGGATTGGGAATGGCTGCTCCAAAACAATCCAACTGAAACTTCCCCCTACACTCTCTCCTATTCCCCTGCCTACAGGTAAAAAGAACAAAGCACTTCCCCTTCTCTTTCAATCCTGCTGGCCATGGCGGTAAGAGGGTGGTACATGGGGATCTATACATATAAAAAGTTGCATCTAGTTTCTCTCCTGCCGTTTTGACCTCAAAAACTTTGCATTCTGGTCCTCTGTCTGCCCTACCCCTACCCTACCAATAACACTTTATGGCTGTATGTAACTAAGAGTTTGAGACACATAATACCTGTATACCTACAATTTTCTCATGAGAAAAAAAATGGCATGAAAATATGGGTACTGTATGGCTCAAACTTGCTAAGAGCCATGTGAAGCCATCAAAGTGGTAGTGGTTGGGCAAAGACCTAGTGTGCAGAGATCCAGACAGCTCAGTCAGTGAGGTCCTGATAGGAGGCATCCACATGGTGGCTGTATTCAAGAGAGATAAAAGAAGTGGGGAAAGTAAACCAGGCTTGTCCAAAGAACTGGGACCAAACAAATAATTAATAATAAAATCAACACAGTTTATTAATGTTTCCTTAGAAATGACTCAACACAGCATTGTGTTTAGGCCTGGCGGCCTGCATCAGGAGTCTATAGATAAAAACATTGAACATATGGATATATCTTGCTTATTATTTTTTGTATGTTATTCTTCATGATACAAATCTTTAATGATACCGTTTCTCTTTTTGACTATTGTCACTCTTATTTTTACTTTATCTTTGTTTTAAGTTTGTTTTATTTACACATTGTTTAATGTTTTTATGTATAGACTCCTGATGCAGGCCGCCAGGCCGAAACACAACGTTGTGTCGAGTCATTTCTAAGGAAACATTAATAAACTGAGTTGATTTTATTATTAATTATTTGTTTGATCCCAGTTCTTTGGACAAGCCTGGTTTACTTTTCCCACTTCTTTTATCTCTGTTTGCTGCCCTGTGGGATCTATTGAGTTCTCCACATACGTGGATCCTCTTTAGGCTGTATTCAAGAAACATTGCTCTAGGTCAGTGAATAGCCAGTCAAGTCTGCATTATATCCACAGTAAATATACATGAAATAGATTTACATACATTGGTGGCAGTGAACGCAAATCTACAGTATCTTAAGCAGATTCACTGTGGATATCTTGAAAACCTGACTGTCTAGGTGTGTCCTGAGGACTGGGTAGAGAATCCCTGCTCTAGGAGTACTATATGGTTTCATTGCCCTGTACCTAAGCGTACCCAATTGGAATTAAACAGTAATTATTATTTTACTGTTGCTGCTGCCTTGGCCTATTTAGGAACATTCATTGTGTTCAGTTGTAAACAGTGTGCTGTCAGGTCATCACTTCATCCTGGCTACTTGAACTTTTTGAAATATTGAAGTGTAAAGAACACTGGGACCCTGATTTTAAGTACTACATCAACATAAAGCATTAATATTATTCTGCAAGTTACCAAAAGACTACATGAACAGATTGTGCTGTTTCAAGAATATCTCAGGGGATGCAGGAAACTCATGCTGTAAATTATTTCTACAAATACCACACATTCGACACCATTTTAACTCTCTCGCCAGCCAGAGGACCAGAACAAAAACAGACTGCATATTATCTTTTTCATTTCCTACGCACAATGGATATCAAGGGTAACAGTTGTATCTGCTTTCATTTAAGAATTGTCTAGCTAATCCGTCTTTAATGAGACTTTATCAGGCCATCTCTGGAGGTGAGAACTTAAATCCAAGTAATTAGAAAAAGAAGTTGACAAAATATACTTCAGCACTTCAGCTTTCAAAATTCAAGAGATTATAAAGTCCGGCAAAGGGGAGCTATAGAGAGATTTTTTTTTCCATTATTTGCCAAACAGAGAAAAATATGTGGAAAGAATATTACTGCATGTAACATTTCTTCTTTCACAATGAGGTATAACCTTGAGAATTAATGTCTTTCCTTCAGGCCAAGTAAAAGTAATGGATTTTAGATTTCAGAATTACTTGCCTTTCCAAATACAAGCTCAATGTGAGTTACAGTTAGGTACAGTGGGAAGTTAGCACTCTCTGCAAGAGGACTTACAATCTAAACAGTCGATAATCAAAGCAGCCCACATTGGTACAAATCAAATCAAAATAATACTTATTAACTACTATTTCCCCTTTACAGGTTCGGTGCAGTGTACAACATTTGCGAATTAAAACAAGATAAAAATAAGAAATTCACAAAACAAGAGTTTACAAAACAATATATAATAATCCTGTATAGTAAGCCATTTAAAGGCAAGCTACAGTAATTAGTAGAATTACAAGTGTAACAGGAGACAAGAGGCAAATGGTTCCAGAGGCATGACAGCTTTATTGCTAGCAATGAACAGTACTGAGTTCAGTCTCAGGATACTGTGCCCCCCAAGCGTCACCTGACACTCGTTCTTATACACTCTTATCAGTAGTCATGCGCAGTTACAGACAGAGGATCTTACACAAAACCCAGGAAACGAAACTTATATTTGGCTTTGCACACAACCCTCTATTTCCAACACTGGTCTCTAGTCTATTCACAGTTATTTGGCATTGTGCAGCTATACAAGGAAATAGAAATGTTTAACCTAATTCTATTTTCTCATTCATGGGAGTGTCATTATGGAATTATTTTCTTCAAAGTATTAAAATAGAGAGAAATTATTTCAATATTAAATAATCTCTCTCTATTTTAATACTTCAAAGATAAGAATTCCATAATGACAGTCCCATGAATGAGAAAATAGAATTAGCAATTAAAAAAAAATCAAACATTTATAAGACAAGGCAGATGTAAAGTCATTTGATATAAACGAGATGAGAGTCCAAACAAGGAAACTGGCACTGTTTTAATCAACAATTCAGAAGTAAGCCCATACAATATCTGAAAAAAAATAGGCAAGCCGCTATAAAAAATAACTCTTTCTCTAATAGGAATCCAATATAATTTAATTTAATTATATAGGATGAAACACTACTCCCATCTATTAAGTTTAAAAATCAGTTTCGCTGCGGTGTTTTGAATAAGTTGCAGTTTTTTAAATACTTAGGGGGTTGTTGTTATGTCTTGCGGTATCCTCATGTAGACCCTACACAATCGTGTTTTGCTTCTAAGGCGTCTTCAGGGCTCATACAGTCTACAACAAATAACAATACATCTTCACACACTACTTTACCTTACTATCTCACCCCATAAAAACAAACAATAAACACTCTTACTGGCTCTACCAGACTGCCGAACTCACAGTCACCGATATGCTAGTGGGAGCGTCTCAAAAGTACACCCACACATGTGCATTTCGGGGCTACAGCATGCCC
The DNA here is from genome assembly GCF_901765095.1 of Microcaecilia unicolor. Classification (NCBI taxonomy): domain Eukaryota; kingdom Metazoa; phylum Chordata; class Amphibia; order Gymnophiona; family Siphonopidae; genus Microcaecilia; species Microcaecilia unicolor. Next base: position 600,117,152 of record NC_044032.1, read on the forward strand.
GAAAAATATGTATAATACTAACATCCAGGACGCTAGAGTGAGTTATGTATAGATGTTTTTGGAATTTTAGTGGAAAGGGTTTGAAATGGTATGAATGATTAGGTGAATGTGTTGGGGATTTCTAATAACAATTGTTTAATAATATGTTATAGTAAACTATATATATCCATGAGACAACGACATTGATCCAAACTACATCTCCCTACAAACTTCCCTATACTTATCCAGTGTCCTTCTTCCTCCCACCTCCACTAGCCCTCCTTCCGTGCTCACTTACCCTTTACTTATAACTCTTCTATTCTCTCCACCCTAACCAATCTCTACCCTTCCGATCTCCTTTATTATTCTGCTATACTTAGACTATATTTTCTTCTTTATCAATACTCTGTATCCCCTGTTACTATGTAAGCCGCATTGAACCTGCTTTGAGTGGGAAAGCGCAGGATACAGATGTAATAATAAATAAATAGATATAAAATGGGCCCTGCTGCAGATAACGTGAGCTACGCTTTAGTAAACAGGGAGGTTAGAACTAATGCCCCAAAACAGAACATTGCAATAGTCTTAGGGCCCTATTACAAAGCAGCAGTGGTGCTACCCCTCTTTGCTGCACTCCAAATTGGGACTATCGCCAGGCTACCGCAAAAGCCCAGAGGTAGTTTCCACTCCCAGCTCATGCCATTTCCAGTGCAAAAAAAATATTTTTTATTTTTTTGTAGCACCAGGGCTTACCCAGCGGTAATCAGGCAGACCCATGTGCTGCCCGGTTACCGACAGGTTAGCACGAGAGCCCTTACCATCACCTAAATAGGTAGCAGTAAGTGCTTCCACTGGAAATAGCCACTGATCAATCCCTGTGACTAGCACAGGGCCATTTCTTTTAGGTGGGACTGAAAACAACCTTTTACCTGCTGCAGTAAAAAGGATCCTTGGCAAGCAGCAAATCTATGTGTTGACACCACCGCAGGCCTCTTTTAACGCAGCTTGGTAAAAGGGGCTCTAATTAAGTAAGGTAATATTAACATTTGAACCAATAAGGCAAATGCATCCTGATTTTTTAAAAAAAGGCCTTATTAAACATAATTGCCTTGATTTTTAAAAAGTTTTGTTTCCAAAGTTGATTAATATGGGGGCCATAAGGAGAAGTCAAGAATTACACCCAAGACTCCATCGGAAAACCCCTGTCATTAGATATAGTAAGAGAAGAAGGTATTGTAATACTTTTTTTTTAATTTGTACTCCATGCTTTCCCACTCATGGCAGGCTCAATGCGGCTTTTGTATTATTAGGATTTAACTTTAATCTGTGCCCAGTTTTGAATTTTATCTATTCCTGATGTAGCCAATTCAATCAAATCCTGGTATAAAGCAAGAACTGGTAATAAAAGTAAAATATCGTCTGCATAAGACGACATCAGTTCTCCTAAACTCAGTCCTATTCCTCCAAGTGTAGCCATAAAAAAGTTCCATGCTACCTCTTTGCCATGAAGTTTGCTCCAATAAATTAGCGAGGATTTTGCTTTGAAGATTGCCCCCAGCTAAATGATATGCAGAGATTCCATCTCCTTTTTTGCACATAGTTCCTCCATTGGACATTACAGGCTTAGTTTTGATTACCTAAACTTTTGCACAAATTTCTGATCTCTGACCCCACCACCTCTTCACTCCATAGGTGAAATCATGTGCATTGTTAAGCAATATGTATACAGTTACCTGAAGATGGCTTGGGTAATAATGAAAGCCCTGATTTCCACAGGTAAACAGATATTTTACCTATAGGATGGGCTTTGATTAGCCCCTTCTATGGTGTATCTGAGGCAACAGAGGATTAAAAGTTACTAGTCCAAAATCACAAAGAACATCAAGTGGGAGAAGTGAGATTTGAACCCTAATGTCCTTTCCACAGCTCTTAAATACTATGCTACAGCTCCTTCGGTAACTGGAAGAGTGCAGGTGCAGGGAAGGATCTTTTACTAAGGTATGCTAAAATTGTAGGCATGCTAAACTTTAGAGACGCCAATGCATTCCTATGGGCATCTCTAACGTTTAGCGTGCCCACAATTTTAGCGCACACTAAAAACGTAGCGCGCCTTAGTAAAAGACGCCCTAAATTCAGAAAACTCTCAGGTTGCTTAGAGATACACTGCAGCTTAAAGTTCAAAAGCTTTTGGATGGCATATGAAATTAAATACTGATCCTATCTAAAAATCAAGGATGCAAGATCACTTCCACTCTACAAAAGGCAGACAGTTGGTGTACCTCAGGGATCTGTCCAGGGACCTCTTCTTTTCTCCATCTATACTTCTTCCCTTGGTACTCTGATCTCATCCCATGGTTTTCAGTATCATCTGCTAAGAGGTGTGATAAGGTGGGGTACAAATGCAACAAATAAATGCAAATGCAACAAATAAATCTTTACGCTGATGACTCCCAGATCTATCTCTCCACACCAGAAATCTCAGCCGAAATCCAGGCCAAAGTATCAGCCTGCCTGTCTGACATTGCTGCTTGAATGTCTCAGCGCCATCTGAAACTAAACATGACCAAGACTGAGCTTCTCATCTTTCCCCCTAAACCAATCTCTCCTCCTCCCCCATTCTCTGTTTCTGTCGATAACACTCTCATCCTTCCTGTCTCATCAGCTCGTAACCTTGGGGTCATCTTTGACTCCTCCCTCTCCTTCTCTGCACATATCCAGCAGACTGCTAAAACCTGTCATTTCTTTCTGTATATTATCACCAAAATTCGCCCTTTCCTTTCAGAGCACACTACCAGAACCCCCATCCACACTCATCACCTCTCACTTAGACTATTGCAACTTGCTTCTCACAGGTCTCCCACTTTGCCATCTCTCTCCTCTTCAATCTGTTCAAAATTCTGCTGCATGACTAATATTCCGCCAGTGCCGTTATGCTCATATTAGCCCTCTCCTCAAGACACTTCACTGGCTTCCTATCCGTTTCCACATACAGTTCATACTCCTCTTATTGACCTGTAAGTGCATTCACTCTGCAGCTCCTCAATACCTCTTCACTCTCATCTCTCCCTACACTTCTCCCCGGGAACTCCGTTCACTGGGTAAATCTCTCTTATCTGCATCCTTCTCCTCCACTGCTAACTCCAGACTCCATTCCTTTTATCTTGCTGCACCATATGCCTGGAATAGACTTCCTAAGCTGGTACGTCAAGCTCCATCTCTGGCTGTCTTCAAATCTAAGCTAAAAGCCCACCTTTTTGATGCTGCTTTTAACTCCTAACCCTTATTCACTTGTTCAGAACACTTATTTTATCATTCTCACTTTAATATTCCCTTATTTCTTTTTTGTCCTGTTTGTCTGTCCTAATTAGATTGTAACCTCTGTCAAGCAGGGACTGTCTCGTCATGTTCAAGTGTACAGCGCTGCGTATGTCTAGTAGCGCTATAGAAATGATACGTAGTAGTAGTATAATCAAAAGCCAATTTTGGACGTCCCCAACTGCACTCCGTCGCAGGGGTGTGTCGGAAGCGTAGAGAAGATGGGACTTGGGCGTGCCTAACACTTGGACGTCCTTGACCCATAATCGAAAAAAAGAAGGACGTCCCTGATGAACACTTGGATGTTTTCACCCGGACCTATTTTTATTATTACTAAGGCACAAAAAGGTGCCCAAAATGACCAGATGACCACCGGAGAGAATCAGGGATGACCTCTCATTACTCCCCCAGTGCTCACTAACCCCCTCCCACCCTCAAAAAACATCTGTAAAAATATTTTGTGCCAGCCTCAGATGTCATACTCAGGTCCATGACAGCAGTGTGCAGGTCCCTGGAACAGTTTTAGTGGGTGAGTGCACTTCAGACAGGCGGACCCAGCCCCATCCCCCCACCTGTTACATTTGTGGAGGAAACAGCGAGCCCTCCAAAACCCACTGTACCCACATCTAGGTGCCCCTTCACCCGTAAGGGCTATGGTGTGGTGTACATTTGGGGGTAGTGGGGTTTGGGGGGGCTCAGCACACAAGGTAAGGGAGCTATATTCCTGGGAGCAATTTATGAAGTCCACTGCTGTGGCCCCTAGAGTGTCCGGTTGGTGTCCTGGCATGTCAGGGGGACCAGTGCACTACAAATGCTGGCTCCTCCCACGACCAAATGTCTTGAATTTGGTTGTTTCTGAGATGGATCTCCTTGGTTTTAAAAATTGCCAAAAATCAGAAACGTCCATTTCTAGGGACATACAAATCTATGGACGATGAAATTTAAGGATTTGGACATCCCTGACAGTATTTTCAAAATGAAATAGGTGTCCATCTTGTTTTGAAAATACGGGTTTCCCCGCCCATGGATTGGGACGTTTTGCAAGGACATCCAAATCGAAACTTGGACGTCCCTTTCGAATAATGTAGCCATTGGTGGCACAAAGCTCCCACATAAAGACATTCATAAGTCACATTGGACTCAGTTCTGTAAATGGCTTCTGAACTTGGGCACCGATAAAAATTAGCACTAACTGCTATTCTATAAATGACACTCAGAGCTGGGTGCCATTTATTGGATCAGATTTATTATTTGTTCTCTGCACTTATCCAAAACAGATTACAATAAAAACATTCTTAAAAATATACAATGAACAAAATACAGACAACTGAGGAATCAAATCATATCACAAATACATCACTTAATCTAAACAAAGAAAAGCCTTAAACAAAAGAAAGTCTTTGGGGTGCTTCCAGAATGCTGACTCACAGGTCTCATGTTTGAGTTGCAAAGGCAGACTGTGCCCTTTCAATAGGACCATGGATGAAAAACGTTCCCATCCTTGTGCGTTCCAAGTGCACATGCTATAATGCATGGTATCACCAGCATATGCTGATGCTCTGCGAGTAAAGATCGAGAAGGCATATACCACTGAACCACAGACTTCAAGTAATTAGCTGCCTTATGGTAACTACCTTGATGAATCAAAATCAACAGCTTATACAATGTCCTCCATTGCACTGCAACCATTTCAAATGCTTCAAACAAGGAGAAATATGTTCAGAATAGAAATATCCCATTAACAGTCACACAGCTGAATTTATTACAATCTGAAGCGCTTGAAAGGAATACTTAGGCAACCCCAAATCAACAATGTTACCATAAGCTAGGCAGCTAACGAACCATAGATTGCAACACTGTTTTAAAATCATTCCAAGGCAAGATAGATTTCAATTGAGATAAGATTCTCAATTTAAAGTACAAAGAGCGAATAAAGACCTGAACCTGTGCTTTAAATATAAAAGCTAAATCTAACACGATCCCCAAATTTGTAACCTGCTTCACAATGTAATAGGTACATCCATCAACACCAATCGTGCTGGTAATGTTAAAGATGAATCTGATACCACCCACATTACCTCAGTCTTCCAAAAATTGTGATGGATATTTCTTCAATGTATGCACAGCATGACAGTGTTGTTTTCCACACGCTCCGTGGCTGTGATAAGGCAGAGAATACAGAAGACAACAAATACTTGTTGATGGTGAAGAGAAAGTGGTAAGGCTAGTAGGCAGCCCAGGCCCTGCCAGCTTAAGAAAAGCAACACCAGAGAATAGAGGATGAACAGCTGGAAGATGACAACCGCCATGCTGTGCATACATCGAAGAAATATCCGCCACAATTTTTGGAAGAAAATAGAACTAGCGTCCCTGACGAAGGAGTCCTGAAACACGGTGCTCTGTCGGACGGTGTATAGGGCTAGTGACAGGGGAGCGTCTAAGCAAAAGATAAGGTACTTTTTCATCTGCTCTCTGAAAAGGGCAGTGTATAGAGTTAGTGGCAGGGGAGCATCTAAGCAAAAATTATGCTTTCTTCTGCTCTTTGAAAAGCTGGTGCTACATTAACTTTAGAGGCCTATGGACATTCCAGCCTATTTGTTTTTGAATTGATTAATTTTGATTCTGTTGCGGATATCATGTTATTTATTTCACTTGTTACTTCTCTTGAGGACATGCTGGTTTTATTAAAAAAAAAATTAAATATAAATATCAGCTAAAATATATAACTAAATGAATCAGATAAAAAAATATTAAATACTAAATACATAATTTTGAGGAAGATGTCAAGGAGTTCTGATGATGTATAGAGCTGTTTAAGTGAGCCAAAAGGGTCGGCATTCTCACTAAAACTGAGCTTGGCTGTTGGTCACAGCCTATACTGAATTCTCCTATTTCCCTCTATATATTTTTTATTTTGCATTTGTCAGCAGGCTCCTGGGTATCTACCTAGTTATAGTAAATATTTCTATATGGGATTGATTTCTTTATTAGATTTCAAAGCCTGAAACAGCATTTTGATTGCTGAAGATCAACAGAACTGCAGATAGACACCAGGCCATTCAGAATGGATGAGATAATCAAAGCTAACAAGGGAGTAAGGAATGGAAAATTACCAGGATTAGACAACATTTGCGGAGAACTCTTGAAGAAAGGATCATGTCAAATGATAGAATGGTCACTATGATTGTGTAATGCCCTTTTACTAAGCCGCATAAACGTCTATGTGTACCCAACGCATGCCAAAATTGGGTTACCGCCTGGCTACTGTGTGGCTCTTGTAATAATTTCATTTTTGGTGCGTGTCCAATATGCACATCTGAAAAATAATTTTTATTTTCAGACGCACATATCAGTCGCGCGCCAAGTGGCATTTGACACACGTAGGTCATTACCGTCCAGTTACCCCGTGAGACTTTACTGCTAGATCAATGGCTGGAGGTTAGGTCACAGACCCAAAATGGACGTGTGCCAATTATGATTTTGTTGCAGGTCCATTTTCGTCAAAAATTAAGAAAAGGCATTTTTTGCAGGCATGCTGAAAAATGGATCTGCGCAGGCCCAAAACACATGCCTACACTACTGCAGTCCATTTTTAAGTGCACCTTAGTAAAAGGACCCCCAAATGGCTGGAAGGAAGGTATCTAATCTAATCAAATTGAATACGGAAGTTGTTTACTACACAAATCCCAACCAGAGGTTCTAGGTGAGGCGGTTTACAACATAAGAAGTCCAGATATTACATATGGAGGCATTTTTTCAAAGCACTTACAAAGTTACTTATATAAATATAATACATCAATGAATGTCCAATAAAATTATAAAGACAAAATCTGAATAAAATTATCCATAAATAAAAACACTCTAAGAGCTTGTCAAATAAGAAGGTTTTCAATTTTCTTAAAAATTGTAAATAATTTGACTCTAATCTGATACATTGAAGTACATCATTCCATATAGAAATAGCATGAAAAGAGAACATAGAGTCAAGTTGACACTTACATTGTAAGATATCTTAATAAAAATGTACCATGAACCCGAGATGAAGAAACTGAATTTATGATTAAAGTTGAATTAGTAAATCCAGTGAATCTATAGGTAATATGTAAAAAACAGTACAGGCAAGAAGCCAATGAAGTCTAATAAGATACCCGGAGATACAAAGCAATCTCTTAATCTGGAAAATCAGTCAACCTGCTGTATTTTGTATCAGTTGGAGTTTCCTTAAAAATATTGCATTAAGACCCATATACAGGGGCCCTTTTACAGAGCGGCGGTAAGCCCAATGTGGGCTTACTACTTGCACTTCTGGAACTACCGCCAGCGGTAGTCCCACCCTGAGTGCATACCATTTCTGGGGGGAAAAGAAACCCCCAGAAATGGCTTGCACGGGGGGGAGGGGGGTAACCCAGCGGTAATCGGGCATCCCGCACACTGCCCCAGTTACTGCCAGGTTAGCGCATGGCCCTTTTTCCTGCAGCTTGGTAAAAGGACCCCTAAGTGAATTACAATAATGCAAATGAGATAAAATCAATATTTGGACCAAGAGGGAAAAATAATGCTCATGAAAATATGATCGTATTAGACGTAGTTGTTTTAATCAAAAAATTATTTTCTGCCATAAGCAAGCAATCTGGGATTCAAAAGTTACAAAAAGGAGTCCAAACTAACACCAAGAAATGATTTTCAGACGCGCATAGCGGACATGCACCAAAACTGAAATTACCGAAAGGCCCACACAGTAACCGGTGGTATCTCCAATTTGGCGTGCCATAGCGAGGGCGGCTGCCACCTGGGGCGGTTCGCCGCTGTGCACCCCCCCCCCGGGTGCAGCACGGCGCACCCCCCACCTCAGCATACTAACCCCCCCCCCCCCCCCCGGAGTGCATTCTTACCAGCCTCTATGACAGCTGCAGATGTTATGTTTCAACATTTTTTATTGAAATCAAAATTACACCGTGCAAACAGGTTATACCAATTAAAGATACATAGGTAAACTTTAGATAAGTTCACACCAGTGAAATACAAATTAGTGGCTCAACAATTTTTTATACTTTTATTCCCACTCCCCCCAAATCCCTCCTTCCCCCCAACCCTCAGATATCTATCACCCATCCCAAACATACGAACTAGACCTTCTTCATGTTGTTACTATTTCACCGCATAATTCACATTCCCCAACCCTTCCCCCACTCTATACTCCCCCTCCCCTAAGAGGGAGAAAGAGAGAGAAAGAAAAAAAAAAAACTCCCCTCTGTTATAAACCATTTAAAACTGAACTTCGTGCACGTGGAGACAGGGACGGAATATAAGGACCCCAGGTCTCTAGAAAACGCCTTCGTGTCTTCTGGGATGTTAAAGTCATGTATATTAGAGCAACATGCAGGTCCATGGAGTAGTGTAGTGGTCGGTGCAGTACACAGTGGGGGGATCCAGGTCCCTATATCACTCTACTTGTCACACTTGTGGTGGAAACTGTGACCCCTCCCAAAGTCACCAAAACACTACTGTACCCACATATAGGTGCCCCCTTCACCCACAAGGGCTATTTTAGTGGTGTACAGTGGGGGACAGTGGAATTTAGTGAGTTTTAGAGGGCTCACAGTTTCCTCCACAAGTCATTCAAAAAGTCAGAAATTCGTTATCTGGATTATTTAATAAATAAGCTGAGCAAAGGTCTAAACTGCAGTTAGATTTCGTGTTTCTTTTCTATAGCAACTTTACATCATCAAGAGTCATAAGTGTAAAGTCACACCATAACCTACATCATTTGTAAGTATCGAAAGCATATCATCGTCTAAAATCTTTGCCTGCAATTGTCTCCGAATAGTTACCACCTTTTCTTCAAAATAAGCAGCCAGGTTTGAAGCAGAAGGTAGGATAGTACCCTCTTCAGTAGTCAGATTAGTGATGTCAAACATGTTATCAAGCAGTTGGAACAGCTTGTGAATAGTCAACTGGTCACCACCAATCTGATTAGAATAGAACTACTCCCTAGAACATCAGCACATTCACTTTTACCACTAACCCATCAGAATGTACTGTTATATTTTGTGTGAGATAAAACATCTTGGAATGATCTGGTGTTACTGTGTGCACAGGGAGGAACAGGACATGCTTTACAAGAAAGTTAGACATATGCCTCTGTTTCACAAAGTTATAATATCTGTGGCCATAAATCATAAAGGACATTGATTTTTAAACCAAGAATGTATTTGAATCTTTGTGTGTAAAAGGCAGGGTGTGTAAGGGGCAGGGTGGCAGTGATAGTGGTCTAGGACAACAGGCCATGTTGTTTTAAACTAATCAAGTCAACAATATTAGAATGTATTATATTGCTCTAGGTCAATATTCCAAAAGCCACTGAATGGTAACATTAAGGTGATAATTTGACGAAGGTTCTTCCTCATGTATAGCCTGTTTCATGTGTGGTAAAGGCCTTTTATAAAATTGTGCGGTTGTATTCGAGCATAAAGTATACTCATGTAGTTTGAATGGAGCAGAGAATGAGTTTGTTTCCTTTTCATGTATTAAATTTTTAATCCACCTATCCTGATACATCAAGGTGACTATTTCATAATTTACAAAGTGCATGTATAGAATACATGCACACATTTATTCTATCTTCAAAACAAGAGTAAATGTATTCGCTTGAATTTGCATGCAAATGGTTCTGATACTAAATGCCTATTTTACATAGGCACATATGTTCCTGTGTTACTTTTAGAAAACAGAGATGAAATAGGCCTTCTTGGACTTTCAACTTTGATATGCTGTTATAAAATTATAGCCCAACTGGACAACTTTTTCTAGTTAAATTTATGTAAATATGTCCAGATAAAATGAATTGGTTAATATTGCCCAGCTAGTTAATCAGCTTATTTTTTCAGCCTGTGGTGAATATTGGTGTTGAGCAGACTAACAGGCTTATTTTCAAAAGAGAAAGATGCCCATATTTTGACCCAAATCTGGAGATGGGCGCCTTTCTCTCATGGGCGCCCAAATCGGTATAATCGAAAGCCGATTTTGGGCGCCTCCAACTGCAGTCTGTCGCGGGAATGAACAAAGTTGACCGGGGGCATGTCGGAGGTGTGTTGAAGGCGGGACTGGGGTGTGTTTATTGGCCTAGGTGCCCTCGGCCGATAATGGAAAAAAGAAGGGCGGCAGTAGCGAGAATTTGGGCAGCTATTTTTAGACCCTTTTTTCACAAACAAGTCCCCAAAAAGTGCCCCAACTGCCCTGATGACCAGCGGAGGGAATCGGGGATGACCTCCCCTGACTCCTCCAGTGGTCACTAACCCCCCCGCCCACCAAAAAAAAGAACTTTAAGAACTTTTTTTTGCCAGCCTGTATGCCAGCCTCAAATGTCATACCCAGCTCCATCACAGCAGTATGCAGGTCCCTGGAGCAGTTGTTAGTGGGTGCAGTGAACTTTAGGCAGGTGGACCCAGGCCCATCCCCCCCTACCTGTTACACTTGTGCTGGTAAATGGGAGCCCTCCAAACCGCCCACAAACCCACTGTACCCACATCTAGGTGCCCCCCTTCACCCATAAGTGCAATGGTAATGGTGTAGAGTTGTGGGCAGTGGGTTTTGGGGGGGATTTGGGGGGCTCAGCACCCAAGTACCCCCTAGGGTGCCCGGTTGGTGTCCTGGCATGTGAGGGGGACCAGTGCACTACGAATCCTGGCCCCTCCCATGACCAAATGCTTGGAGTTGTTCGTTTTTGAGCTGGGCGGCTTCAGTTTCCATTATCGCTGAAAACCGATACCGCCCAGCTCAAATCCGCCCAAATCCGATGCATTTGCCCGGGACCAACCATATTATCGAAACAAAAGATGGACGCCCATCTTTTTCAAAAATACGGTCTGTCCCGCCCCTTCCCGGACCCGTCCTCGGAGATAGTCGCCCATGGAGATGGGTGTCCGCGTTCGATTATGCCCCTCAAAATGATGCTATGCTATAGAAACATTCACAGTGCCATCTTATTTCACCCAGGCAAATTTTGTTTGTACCACCACTTGTCTATACAAAATTTTGCCAGACTAGGGGGAAGAAGGAGAGCAGAAGAATAATTTTTAACCATGAGGGTTTATTCAATTAAAAGTTTCTAATAAAGAGCTTTCCAGTTAAATCCCAAACTTAGTCAAATATTTTGAAAATGAATTTCAATATAAGTAGGAAGAAAAATATTCAAGAAAACCACAGGGCAGTCTATCTGCAAGATCCAAGATGGTGACACAAAATGCAGAACAGATGACAAAATCTATATGAGGATGAATTTATGCAACCAACAATGCCCGATATAGACTATGTTTTGCCCATACATTGGCTGCCTCTGGGCAAATTATGTTGAGAACTGGATACCTCTTCACATAAGTGTTGTAACTCATATGACTGCAATCATATGACAAGGGAATCCACACGATGGCTCTGTGAATCCACCAGTGTCAAATGTGAAGTGGTATCCAGTTCTCAACATAATTTGCACTTGAGAGAGCCCATGTATGGGCGAAACACAGCCTGTGTCGAGCATTTTTGGTTGAATAAATTCATCTTCATATAGATTTTTTCATCTGTTCTGCTTTTGTGTCGCCAGGAAGAAAATATTTGCATACATAGAAATATAGAAAAATGTAGGGAAATAAAGACTGTATGATCTACCCAATTTGCCCATCTGTGCTATCTATTCTCCCTATCGCACCTTTAGAAATCCTATGTACTTGTCCTCTCTTGAATTAAAATACTTTTTTCATCTCCACCATGTCCACTGGAGGCCATTCCATGAATTCACTACCCTTTCTGTGAAGTACTTCCTCAGGTTACTTCTGAGCCTGTCCCCTTTCACCTTCATTCCATGCCACCTCATTCCAGATCTTCCTTTCAATTGAAAGAGACTCACTTCCTGTGCATCTGTGCTGTATAAGTATTTAAATCATGGGCATAGTTTTTTTTTTTTTTTTTGGGGGGGGGGGGGGGCGGCATGTCTTTGTCTCCTTCCTGCAGGCTCTGGTATCACTCCTCCTCATCTCTGCTCTGCTCCCACTGCAGCCTTTCCATCTTCCAGGCTGCTGGCAGCGTTAGCAATGGTAAGCACGCTGCCTTTGCATGGCCTGGTAGCCTTCTCTCTATTGCGACTTCCTGTTTCCGCATAGGCAGGTTGCTTGCTGCAGAGAGAAGACTTCCAGGCCACGCAAAGGCAGCGTGCTTACCATTGCTAATGCTGCCGGCAGCCCAGAAGATGGAAAGCCTGCAGCGGGAACAGAGCGGAGAGGTGGAGTGACACCGGAGCTTGCAGGGGGGGGAGAGTGCGACACAGGACCCGGTGGCGGTGGTGGTGGGGGGGAAGAGTAAGTGACACCAGACTTGTAGGGTAGGAGGGAGGAAGGGTAGGTGACACCGGTCCTTGTGGGAAAGGAGGGAGAGAGGGAGGGATAGTGACACCGACTCTGGGGGGGGGGGGGGGGGGAGGGGAGAGGAAGATTGGGAAAGCGACACCGAACTTGGGGGGAGGGAAAGCAATACAGGACCTTGTGGTGAGGGAGGGAAAGCAAAACCGGACCTTGTGGGGGGGGGGGGGGAGGGAGGGAAAGCAACACCAGACTTTGTGGAGGGGGAGAGGGAGGGAAAGCAACACCGGACCTTGGAGGGAGGGAAGGAGGGAGGGAGGGGGAGCAAGCCCATACCTTGGAGTGAGGGGGAGCGAGCCCGTACCTTGGAGGGAGGGAGGGGAAAGCAAGCAAGCGCGTACCTTGGAGGGAGGGAGGGGGAGCAATGCTGGACCTTGCAAGGGGGGGAGAGGAAGGAAGGGCATGGGGTATAGGGTATTAGATATAAGAATGGCCTTGGAAGCAAGGGAATGAAAAAAAGACAGGGATGGAACTGGGGACTAATGGGATGATGAGATTCAGTGGACGGTAAATGAGGGCTAAGAGGATGGGAATGGGAGCTAAGGAAGTAGGTAAAAGATAGGGAAAGATAGGGGTTTAGGAGACTGGATAAGTGAGAGACAGAGGGAGCAATGGTAAAAGCTGGTAGGTAGATGAAAAGTGAAATGGAGACTAAGGTGAGAGAAAGGGGGATAAACACAAGAGGGGGCGGCGACGAAATGAAAGGTCACTGCCAGACAGATTTAGAGAAGGAAAGGAAGAAGCCAAGAGGAGAGAGAAGAAATGGAAACACCAATGTGGAAAAGAATTTAGAGAAGACTGACACGTGGAAAGTGGAAAAGAGACTGGGACCAGCTCAATTAGAAAAATAAAGTGCTCGGACAACAAAGGCAGAAAAGAAATATTTTTATTTAATATTTTTGAAGGACAGATGTACCTGCTTTGTGAAATCTACATCTTTTCTATTTTTGTATTTTGCAGAGTACAGGAGAAAATATATTTCTGTTTCTCTTTTACCAGTGTTTGCACTGCTTACAGAGTCTGGCTTTCTTGAGGGAGATCTCTATTTCAGTTTTTCTGTAGTTCCCTGTTTTGTATAATGATAAAACCCACTGAGGTGGGGGAACAGATGGCCACTATGAATAGTCTAGAAGGGAAAAGAGGGAGAGTAGTGGAAGGGTCTTCCAGCATAGGACACTAACACACAGGTGATTGTTCAAGAGGCTTTATTGGCAATTACCTGCATGTTAATGTCCTATGTTGGAAGGTCCTTCCACTACTCTCCCTCTTTTCCCTATTTTGCATCATGTGAGAGGTCTGTCCATGTTCTGCATGTGCAATTTAGGTGAAGGATTCTAGCATGTAGTGTCTGTATAGGAATGTGTAACAGATTGCTCCATCCCAGTAGTAGGTAGCAGGTATATTGGTGTTTGGGGGGGGGGGGGGGGGGGGGGGGTATTTTTTCTATCTAAGTGGCATGGTATGGAGAGTTTTTGATAAAGAAGGAGAAAGCTGGGCTTTGGAGAAAGCAAACAGAGAGTACGTGACACCAGACTTTCCCTGCTGTGTCAGGCCTAGGGAAAGTGCACTCTCCCCTTGCTAATTTGTATGAATTTTAGGAGCATAATGAGAGAAATTTCCCTTGGTGCTGGCTCATTTCAGTTAAAAAAAAAAACTTCATTGCTTTGATATATTGGCTTCATATTCAGTATTTTAGTCTGTGGTGTGTGTTTTTTGAAGAACCATAATGAATATGTATGTATGCAAATGAATATGCTAATAAGCCAAGCCACACCCTTTGCCTCCCCAAATGAAATGACCAAACTACGCCCATGATTTAAATGTTTCTATCACATCTCCTCTCTCTCCCACCTTTCCTCCAAATTATACATATTGAGATCTTTAAGTCTGTCCCCATATGCTTTATGATGTAGACCACTGACAATTTTAGTAGCCACCCTCTGAACCGACTCCATCCTGTTTATATCTTTTTGAAGGTACAGTCTCTAGAATTGTACAACATATTCTAAATAAGGTCTTACTAGAGTCTTATACAGGAGCATCATCACCTCCTTTTTCCTAATGGCCATTCCTCTCACTATGCACCCAATTATCCTTCTAGCTTTCGCCCCTGCCTTTTCTGTTTGGCCGCTTTAAGATCATCACATCATATAAATGAATTTATGAGGTTCTTTTCCATTGTACGGGGCAAGGTTGTGGGACTTGCTGTCTTTAGATATGAAAAAAATGCCCTCTTACTCTTCATTTAGGAGAGCTCTGAAAACTCATTTATTTTAAACAGTAATCAATGTTTGGTTTTAATTGCATTGTGTCCACATTACAATATGTTATTCTACTCTATTGTAGATTCTTTCTCTTTACTGTTAACCGCTTTGAATCTTCCGGGAAAGGGTGGTATACAAAACTCTGATAGAATAGAATAGAACACCCAAGTTCCCATTCCTCTTTCATGCACAAAAGTTCTTCACCCCCTCAACGGTACCATTCCCTCTGGTTTTTACAGTCCAAATGCATGACCCTGCATTTTTTAGCATTAAATCTAAGCTGCCAAATTCCAGACCATTCCTTTAGCTTCGTTAAGTCCTTCCTCATGTTATCCACAACATCAGGGGTGTCTACCCTATTGCAGATTTTGGTAACATCTACAAAGAGGCAACCCTTCAGCAATATCGCTTACAAAAATGTTAAAAAGAATCATCCCAAGAACCGAACCTTGTGGCACATCACTGGTAACATCCTTTTCCTCAAGATGAGCTCCATTTACCATAATTGCCCCATACCTTTGTTCTCTGGTAGCTCTAAAGTCTTTAGGTAATGTAAAATTGAGCTCATTCTCAAGTTTGCATGATGGAGAAATCTATCTACAAATGAAAATGAGTTACTATGGAGTCCTTTTTACTAAGTTGTGATAAAAGGTCACTTTAGTGCACCCTTACATGGGTCTTTCCCATATGTTAAGGCCACTTTTTCCATAGCCAGAAAATGGCCGATTTTCTATTCTTTATATTAACGGCCATGTGCTAATGTTGCCATTAACATGTGGCCAAGAAAAAAGGCACTGCAGGAGCACTTACCAACACCTATTTTGTAGGCAGTAAAGGCTCATGCAGTAATCCTGCGCTAACCATTTAGCGTGCAGTAATGTGGATGCACTAACTAATTAGCACAGGAATGCCCTCCTTCCACTCCCAGCTTACCCCCCCCCCCCCCCCCCCCCCCAACAAAGAAATGTAAAAAAAATATTAGCACCCAATTAACATGTAAAGATTTGGAACTTATCAATGGATGTATGAGTACATCCCACAGTAAGCCATTTTAAGCTGTGGTAAGTTCCAGCACTCCCTAGTTAGTGCCAAGACTTGCTGCCTAGATTTGAGCAGTACTATCTAATTAAGTACTTCTAAATATCTCGGTTTGCCTCGGCCAGTGGGATTTAACCAGGCAAGAGCATCTTCTGCCTGGTTAAATCATTTTAAATATCGGGTCCAAAGAGTTAATAGTTGATTGAAAATATTACTTACAGAGTTTGGACAGTTGGTGTTGAGGAATGTTTGGCTT
This sequence comes from Microcaecilia unicolor, assembly GCF_901765095.1. Taxonomy (NCBI): domain Eukaryota; kingdom Metazoa; phylum Chordata; class Amphibia; order Gymnophiona; family Siphonopidae; genus Microcaecilia; species Microcaecilia unicolor. The sequence goes on from NC_044032.1 coordinate 600,133,411, forward strand.
TAAGCCTGATGATTTGTAATAATTAAGCTGTTCTTATGAAAGTTAGACAACTGTTTTCTTTTTAATTATTATTTCACTCCTGAGAGAACTGCAATCATCCTGTAGCAGCATACTAACACAAGCTGAATAAGAATCTAATGAATGTTATTTCCTTGGAAGCTTGGGAAATCTAATGAAAACTAAACATTAGAGCTTTCAAAAGTGACTGTCAACAAAATGGCAACAGAAAAGTAATGGGAGCTGACAGATAAAATCATTTTCTGTAACACTTCACAATATTTATGTAATGCTATAAATACTTTCTGGAATGACTTGAAGGTCACACTGAAAGAACTGTTTGCAGAATGCTTCTTCCAGTCATTTCTTATTTATGATTTGCACTGATGTTCAATAATTATATATCTAACGCGACTATGGGGCTCATTTTCAAAAGAGAGAAACATCAAATACGTGTCATAAAGCAGCATTTGGACGAATTTCTTTTCAAAATGTCTAAATCAGTATTTTCAAAATCTATGTTGCAGATGTTTATTTATGCAATTCATCTGCAGTGTGTCCAAATCACAAGGGGGCATGTTGGGGGGGGGGGGGGGTGTCAGGAAGGGATCAGCGCAGGCTTAGGGCAATCCTAACACTCGGTAAATGCAGGTAAAAGTTCTTTTAGAACAAATAATGTATAAAAAATTGCCCTAAATGACCAGATGACCACTGGAGAGAATCAGAGATGATCTCCCTTTACTCCACCAGTGTCAATGACCTCCTCCCAGCCCCCAAAGATGTGAATAAAGACAGTGTATAACAACCTTTATGACAGCTTCAGATGTTATAGCCAGTTTTATTAGAGCAGCAAGCAGGTTCCTTTGGTTCACTTCAAAGGAAATAAATGGAACTAGGTACTGAATGAACTGAAAACATTCATTTCTGTCTGTTTCCTAACCCAGGCACAAAAATGTTGTTGAATGAGCTTGTACACTTTCACAACTTATTTGCTGTCAGTGAATGAGCCAATCTCCAATGGCTTGGACCGCTAGATGACTGAGGGGTAAAATGGGCGATCAGGGAAGACAAAGCTGTAGCGGAGAGATTAAATGAATTCTTTGCTTCGGTCTTCACCAAGGAAGGTCTGGGAGAGATACCGGTGCCAGAAATGGTATTCAAAGCTGATGAGTTGGAGAAACTGAATGAAATCTCTATAGACCTAGAGGATGTAATGGGGCAATTTGACAAATTGAAGAGTACCAAATCTCCTGGACCAGATGGTATTCATCCCAGAGTACTGATAGAACTGAAAAATGAACTTGCGGAACTATTGTTGGTAATATGTAACTTATCCTTAAAATCAAGCATAGTAACAGAAGATTAGAGGGTGGCCAATGTAACGCCAATTTTTAAAAAAAGGTTCCAGGAGAGATCCGGGAAATTATAGACCGGTGAGTCTTATGTCGGTGCCGGGCAAAATGGTAGAGACTATTATAAAGAACAAAATTACAGAGCATATTCAAAAGCATGGATTAATGAGACAAAGCCAACATGGATTTAGTGAAGGGAAATCTTACCTCACCAATCTATTACATGTCTTTGAAGGGGTGAGCAAACATGTGGATGAATGTGAGCCGGTTGAAATTGTGTATCTGGATTTTCAAAAGACATTTGACAAAGTACCTCATGAAAGACTCCAGAGAAACTTGGAGAGTCAAAGGATAGGAGGTAGTATCTTATTGTGGATTAAAAACTGGTTAAAAGATAGAAAACAGAGAGTAGGGTTAAATGGTCAGTATTCTCAATGGAGAAGGTTAGTTAGTGGGGTTCCCCAGGGCTCTGTGCTGGGACCCCTGCTTTTTAACATATTTATAAATGACCTAAAGATGGGAGTAACTAGTGAGGTAATTAAATTTGCTGACGACACAAAGTTATTCAAAGTTGTTAAATCACAGGAGGATTGTGAAAAATTACTAGAGGACCTTACGAGACTGAGAAACTGGGCGTCTAAATGGCAGATGACTAATGTGAGCAAGTGCAAAGTGATGCATGTGGGAAAAAGGAACCTGAATTATAGTTATGTCATGCAAGGTTCCACGTTAGGAGTCACCAACCGAAAAAGGGATCTAGGTGACCCTTCAAAGAAATGTAATAGATTGATGAGGCAAGATTTCCCTTCACTAAATCTGTGTTGCCTTTGTCTCATTAATCCATGCTTTTGAATATGCTTTATAATTTTTTCTTTATAGTAGTCTACCATTTTGCCCGGCACCAGCTGACTTCTTAGCCTGCCCTTCATTTATCTTACTCTTGTGTTTCCAGATCGCCTCTCTCCATCTCTACCTCAGCCTTCTTTCTAGAACTCTATACTGAGTCTCATCCTCGTCTCTTATCAACCTTTGTTCTGATGCTCATTTCCAGATTTTCATTCTGCCACAACTCTTCTTGTAGTCCTATCTAGATCCCATTCTTCTAAGTGTGCATGAGCCTTTCTTCTGTTTCTATTTTTCAGTCCCTCTCTTTCTCTCTCTCTCTGTATCAGCTTTTCTTTTGTCCTGCCTTACGGAGGATCTTCTTCTTTTATATACATCTTTCTCCCAACTAGGTCTCCTCTTTCTCCAGCAGTATTTTATATGGACCAATAGGTGCTTATAAAATTACCTAAGGGAATACCACCATAGAAGTCCAGCAGATGTGAAGGGAGATAAAGGACTTCTTTCTTATTACTACAGAATGGTGGGCATGAGTGAAGATGAAAGTGGCAGCCATGCAAAAGAGAAGAGAGTTAGAACCTTGCAAAGTAAGTTGCCAATTTTCTCAAACTCCAGGGCTATGGTTGGCCCTAGATAAGGACTTGGAAATAACAAGAAAGATCTGAGACATCACTTCAAGAAGAAGTCCAGGAAAATCATCTTCTGGTACAAAGTCGAACAGCTGAAGTGGAATGAGAAGTTTAAGATCTTCTTCATCAAGAAACTCCTCATTACATACTACCGTGCTCCACCCACCTCCGGCTGGGCTGTATGACCAGAATGAATCCTTAATGGGTATGAAGGAGATTGTGAACATAATTGCTGGGTTTTCTCAGGATCTTTACTTCCCCAGGCAATGTGAGCAGGGTCAGGCTGACATGTTCCTGCAGGAATTCACCAAGACCATAGATCCCATAGAAAAGGCTGCCATGGATAGGCCCCTTTGGTTGGAAAAGTTGTGCCAGTCAACCATTTCCTTCGAGACAGGCAGGAATTCAAGTATCAATGACCTTAACAGAGATTTATATCAAGATGTATGAGATCATTAGCCTGGATCTTTTAAAGCTACACAAGCAGATGGAGGAGTAGGGCAGCATACTTGCAACATTAAGGTAAGGACTGCTCATTTAATTTAAGTACATAAACACATAAGCATTGTCATACTGGGAGAGACAAATGTCCATCAAGCTCCATATCCTTTCTCCAACTGCGGTTAGTTCAGAGCACAAGTACCCGGTGATCTCAAAAGAGTATAGTAGATTTCATGCTGCTTATCCCAGGAATAAGCAGTGGATTTTCCTTAGTCCTCCTTAATAACGGTTTATGGATTTTTCCTTTTAGAAACCTCTCCAAACCTTTTTAAAACCCTGCTATACTAATCAAATTTACCATATTCTCTGGCAATGAATTCCAGAGCTTAATTACACATTAATTTAATTTCACAACTTATATTCATCAACTTTCAGACAATATGACTTACAGCACAGATTACAAAAAGTTTGAAAACACAATAAAATCATGCATTCTCTTGTCTCCCTCACCCCAGACCCTCTATTTCAGATAAGCAAGAGAATCCATCCCCATAAATTTAAGGGAAACCTGTTCATCTCTCCCCATAATATGTAAAGAAAAGCCATGGGCTCAATATTCCAAATGATTTAATTGGGCAAGAGAGGTTATACATATTTAAGGGAGGAAGTTATCCACATGGGTTACCATTAAGATGTATTTTACTGTTAACCCCAGTGATAAGTCTTATCACATAAAATAGGAACTTTGCTAAAATATTGTAGCTTGAGTTAGTGGTAAAATAACATATCTTAACAGTAGCTCATGTTCATAGGTATGCCCCTAAGTCTTCCAGTCTCTTCTCATTAATTGTCTGGGAGAGACTTCATACCATTTTAGTCACTTTCCTCTTGTGGCTTCAAGTTGTTTTTTTGTCCTTGGCAAGATATGGCCTCCAAACTGAACATAGTACTCCAAATGCAGTCTCACTAATGACTTGTACAGGGGCATTATTACCTCCTTATTTCTGCTAGTTTTGCACTGCTTTATGTAGCTAAGCATTCTTCTGGCCTTGGGCACCCACTTTATTCCATTATTTGGCCACCTTGAGAATCTCAAATTCAAAGTGGAGGAGTGGCCTAGTGGTTAGAGCACCAGTCTTGACATCCAGAGGTATCCCATTCAAATTCCACTGCTGCTCCTTGTGATCTTGGGCAAGCCACTTAACCCTAGGTCCCTGTTTACTAAGGTGCACAAGCATTTTTAGTACATGCCTAAAATTAGCGCGTGCTGTGTAGGCACCCATAGGAATACACTAACATACCTCTAGCGTGCCTTAGTAAACAGGGCCCTTAGATTGTGAGCCCGACAGGGAAATACCCAGTGTACCTGAATGTAACTCACCTTGAGCTACTACTGAAAAAGGTGTGAGCAAAATATAAATAAAAATCTTACCCAAAGGTGATATCACCCCATATGGTATATGAATGTTAGTACCCACTTTACAAAGGATGAGGCAAAAAAAAAAAAAAAACTACAGTTTTGGGGTTTTTTTGCAGTTTCCTCAGCAACCACTTTAAATTTCAATTAGAAATTTTACATACTTATTTAGTCATCACACATATTACTATCAAACAACATTAAGGGCCTCATTTACAAACTAATGGTAAGCCCAACACAGGCTTACCGCTCACTAAAAGGAAGTACTGCCGGGCTACCATAGCAGCCTAGTGGTAGTTCCCACCCCCAGCGTGCTGTCATATCTGGCGCTACAAAAATATATTTATATATATATATATTTATTTATTTATTTTTCTGGTACCTGTGTGTACCCGGCAGTAATCGGGCAGTGCTGCGTGCTGCCCAGTTACCGCAGGGTTAGCACGGGAGCTCTTACCGCCACTTCGATGGGTGGCAGTGAGGGCTCCCCCCAAAATGGCTACATGGCAAGTACTTCATTTGCCACATGGCCATTTGCTCAGAAAGACCTACCTTTTACCCGCTGTGGTAAAAGTATGCCTCGGCGCGCATCAAAAATATGCACCAATGCCAGCACGGGCCCCCTTTTGCCGCAGCTATGTTGATGTTACTGACATTTTAGCATTGCTACTTAGTGATTTTTGCACGTTAAAAATGTTTGAGCTAAAACACAGCAAAATAATGTCATTCAAATGATACAATTAACAGTGTGTCAGAATTTTGCTCAAATGCTAATAAATTTTCTTCACAGTGCTGAGCTTCCAGTTCTTGAGATGATACACAGTCACTATCGCATTTGCTCTGTAACCTTGTTCACACAGTGTCTGGGTTCACATTCTGTCTGCTACCAACACCTTGCTCATGATTGCCATTCTGATCTGAAATGCTTTTAAAGAAATTATCTGTAAATTATCATTTTATCAAATACAAATTATTCAAATTATTGTTTACAAAAGTCTATATCACTGTAACATCATTAACAGTAAGCTGTTTTCCCCAAAATAATGGGAGTTTTACAGTGCAAAAGAAGAAGAAAGAGGAGTGAGACAGGAACCTCACGGAACAGGTGAACGTCAGCCAAACAAGTGAGGCACATACCAGGAGGATATCAAAATATGCAAGGACCTTTATTGTAGCAGTCATACAAAGGGACCTGACACGGCCATGTTTCGGCGCATGGGCCTGCCTCAGGGGTCATCAAGCCTAATGACAAAATAAAATAATGTAAATACAAAAATTACATAATAAGACATGAATATAAATAAATAAAAAATAATGTACCATACATCAACAGTATAGTTAATAAAAACATACACACACAGAAACATAAAACATGATAAAGAAGGAGAAAAACATAACATAAAAGAGTAACAGCAGGTGTGCTTCTACCTTAATAAGCATATACTCATACCAATAATATTTTAAAAAAGGACTAACTTAACATATGATATCACATTATATTTAATTTTTATCAATACTCTGATTCTTATGCATGTACACCACTTTGGGTGACATTTGATATATTTTTTTAACCTTATGGACATTCAATTTGTATTGATTCATTCTATGCAATTCGATGTTCAGCAAGTCTCATGGTGTGCTTTTTTAACCTAGATGGCATGACAACTTGCACAGCCAAGGACTTTGGCATCCTTCAGAAACAAGTTTTCTTTTTATTAAAGTCAGTCCTATAGATATTTTGACCCATAAAATTAAGGACACTAGTGAGCTCAGTAGCATTTCACCATCATCCATATCTTCAAAAATATTTTTTTAAAATAATGATACACTTCTATAAGTTTTACAGTGCAAACATTTTTGAATGCATGAAAATCACTGGATGGTCATGCTAAAAAGTCTGTAACTGCCATATTTAAAGATAATCTCATTCCACTTGGTAGACAAATGTAGATAGTCACAAAAAATAAAGCTGTAGAAATTTCACATTGAAATTCCAAGTGGTTGCTGAGAAACAGCCAAAAACTACCGTTTTTGTTTGTTTGTTTGTTTGTTTGTTTTTTTGCTTCAACCTGTAAAAATATCCCCATTATGTCCGGGTCTCCCACATACCATTTTCTGTGCTAGAAAATACCTTTTTATTTTCTAGCAGCAGGGGCATGCTCAGCATTAATCGGGCAGTGCTGAGAGCTGCCTGATTACCACCAGAGCCCTCACTACCACCTAAATAGGAGGCAGTAAGGGCTCCAGCAGTAAATAGCTATACAGCAATTTTTAAATTTCCACACAGCCATTTACTGGCCCCTTTTTTTTTAAAGGCCTTTTTACTAGCAGCGGTAACAGGTGGCATCAGCGCATGGCAATCCCACACACCAACGCCATCGCAGGCCACCTTTCACCACCATTTGGTAAAAGGGCCCACTATGTGTAAGCCAGTTCTATAAGGACCATACCAGCTTCAGGTCTTGGGATATGTAATCACAATGTACACAGTAGTTCTTAAAAATTACATAGAAGAGTTTTCCTTGTTGTTCTTTTATCCAATTCTTCAATATTTTTATGGAGCCAGTTTACAATTTCAAAGCAATATGAAAGCACAGGGATCAACAGCTGATTGACAGCTTGTATCGTATTCTGTGCTGTTAAAATGCTTTTCAATATTGCTTTCAGTAGTACTCTTTGCTGAGCTTTTCTCTCAGTAATTTGTGATGTTTGTGTAACCTGGTCCTGCTATCCTGGGTTAGAAGGGGCTTGAGAAGCACTGCATATTTTTATCACTACTCACTTTGGTCCCATCTGCTCATCCACTCAGGAACCACATGACACTCAGGAGGATTAAAAGAAACTGGAACATTTATTAACTTCTTAACTGATGGTTTCCACTGCATTGGTCTTCATACAGTCAATTGTAATTCATGTTGCTTTCCAGGTGTTCATAAGCAAAAATAAATTTGTGGGCTAATACATGTGCTTAACCCTCATGTCTGTACTGCAGCTCAGTTAGAACCCAGAGTGGATTTCACAATCCTGATGTACTTCAATACCATCTGGGTTGGACTTCCAGTAACTATATACTCCCTTCGGGCTGCCACCTGAAGGTATCGCTATCAGCCAGGGTAGACTGCAATTCCACCCGAGCCCTGGTTATGACCGGATTCTCCAATCCACCGACTCCCAATCCAGACTCCTCAATTGGTTGACGCAATATAACAATTTACTATCCAGGTAATCTATCCACTGATTACAATGATACAGGACTTCCCCTTCTCTTGCAATGGGTCATCTGGCAGGGGAACTAACAGGAACGCCTAACTCCCACACCAGAGCTGCTTACTTCTTCAAGAGGCAGAACCAGAGACAGGATCCTTTCCCCACAGCTTCCCTTATATACCCTCTGAGCTCCTCCTGGGTCTTCCAGTCACTCCCCTAGTGACCTGATACCCAGGGCTTACTCTACTATGTTCTTAAACAAACCATGGGGTTTTTTTTGTTACATTTGTACCCCGCGCTTTCCCACTCATGGCAGGCTCAATGCGGCTTACATGGGGCAATGGAGGGTTAAGTGACTTGCCCAGAGTTACAAGGAGCTGCCTGTGCCTGAAGTGGGAATCAAACTCAGTTCCTCAGTTCCCCAGGACCAAAGTCCACCACCCTAACCACTAGGCCACTCCTCCACATCTGTCCAATCCAAAAGTCATTCTGATATCACCTGAGAATCTCTTCACTTCTCAGAGTTGTTCTGTCAAATGATTAACACAAGAGATATATGAGTTCAAATCATAATAAATTGTAGGTGTGATGTTATCTGAATATCATCAGCCCCTCTTGGATTAAATCCATAGCTCAATTCATTAATAAGAAAACTCAGTTGAAGTAATGCCTCCCTTCTTTGATTATATAGAGCTAGAGAGGTGACAGAGAATTTCTCTGAAATATTCCTCACTTGATTTTAATTTTAGGAATGACAAACTTTTCTTCTTCATAGTTCAGGTGGAGTGTCATTTATCACATTTTCATACTGAACTTGATGTAATCAATTAATCCAGTATTCCCTCTGTGTATTTCAAGGCAATCTATTATCATTTAATATGGGATGCCATCAAAAAAAGCTTTCTTATAATTAATCCATTCTGTACTAAGGGTTCTATTTTTCTTTCAGCTAGTCATAATAGCTTTATTCAGCATCAACTGGTCTTTGATTCCATATACTCCTCCTTTATTGCTCTTCTGTTCTATCACCATGTTATTAATATCTATGTGATCATAAAATATAGCAGCAAAACCACCAGGGTGGAAAAGAACAACGATGTCCCACGAGTAATCTCAAGAGCCGAGGAGGAGTGGGAACAGAACCAGGCTCTTCAAAAAACGGACTGAATACGTCCAATTTTGGAAGTTTAAGTTTATTGAGGGTTACAGTATATAAATAAAGTATCAAGGGAGTGGAGGAGTGGCCTAGTGGTTAGAGCACCAGTCTTGCAATCCAGAAGTGGCCAGTTTAAATCCCACTACTGCTCCTTTTGATCTTGGGCAAGTCACTTAACCCTTGCCTCAGGTGCAAACTTAGATTGTGAGCCCTCCTGAGACAGAGAAATATCCAGAGTACCTGAATATAACTCACCATGAGCTACTACTGAAAAAGATATGAGCAAAATCTAAATAAATAAAGATTAGTGTTCACACCAGCTATCCTTGTGGCCAATTTAAAGCTCCTCCCTCTAAACATGCCATATATATATACAGTGGGGGAAATAAGTATTTGATCCCTTGCTGATTTTGTAAGTTTGCCCACTGACAAAGACATGAGCAGCCCATAATTGAAGGGTAGGTTATTGGTAACAGTGAGAGATAGCACATCACAAATTAAATCCGGAAAATCACATTGTGGAAAGTATATGAATTTATTTGCATTCTGCAGAGGGAAATAAGTATTTGATCCCCCACCAACCAGTAAGAGATCTGGCCCCTACAGACCAGGTAGATGCTCCAAATCAACTCGTTACCTGCATGACAGACAGCTGTCGGCAATGGTCACCTGTATGAAAGACACCTGTCCACAGACTCAGTGAATCAGTCAGACTCTAACCTCTACAAAATGGCCAAGAGCAAGGAGCTGTCTAAGGATGTCAGGGACAAGATCATACACCTGCACAAGGCTGGAATGGGCTACAAAACCATCAGTAAGACGCTGGGCGAGAAGGAGACAACTGTTGGTGCCATAGTAAGAAAATGGAAGAAGTACAAAATGACTGTCAATCGACAAAGATCTGGGGCTCCACGCAAAATCTCACCTCGTGGGGTATCCTTGATCATGAAGAAGGTTAGAAATCAGCCTACAACTACAAGGGGGGAACTTGTCAATGATCTCAAGGCAGCTGGGACCACTGTCACCACGAAAACCATTGGTAACACATTACGACATAACGGATTGCAATCCTGCAGTGCCCGCAAGGTCCCCCTGCTCCGGAAGGCACATGTGACGGCCCGTCTGAAGTTTGCCAGTGAACACCTGGATGATGCCGAGAGTGATTGGGAGAAGGTGCTGTGGTCAGATGAGACAAAAATTGAGCTCTTTGGCATGAACTCAACTCGCCGTGTTTGGAGGAAGAGAAATGCTGCCTATGACCCAAAGAACACCGTCCCCACTGTCAAGCATGGAGGTGGAAATGTTATGTTTTGGGGGTGTTTCTCTGCTAAGGGCACAGGACTACTTCACCGCATCAATGGGAGAATGGATGGGGCCATGTACCGTACAATTCTGAGTGACAACCTCCTTCCCTCCGCCAGGGCCTTAAAAATGGGTCGTGGCTGGGTCTTCCAGCACGACAATGACCCAAAACATACAGCCAAGGCAACAAAGGAGTGGCTCAGGAAGAAGCACATTAGGGTCATGGAGCGGCCTAGCCAGTCACCAGACCTTAATCCCATTGAAAACTTATGGAGGGAGCTGAAGCTGCGAGTTGCCAAGCGACAGCCCAGAACTCTTAATGATTTAGAGATGATCTGCAAAGAGGAGTGGACCAAAATTCCTCCTGACATGTGTGCAAACCTCATCATCAACTACAGAAGACGTCTGACCGCTGTGCTTGCCAACAAGGGTTTTGCCACCAAGTATTAGGTCTTGTTTGCCAGAGGGATTAAATACTTATTTCCCTCTGCAGAATGCAAATAAATTCATATACTTTCCACAATGTGATTTTCCGGATTTAATTTGTGATGTGCTATCTCTCACTGTTACCAATAACCTACCCTTCAATTATGGGCTGCTCATGTCTTTGTCAGTGGGCAAACTTACAAAATCAGCAAGGGATCAAATACTTATTTCCCCCACTGTATATAGACTGCTGCATTCTCCTCTAGAGATCTCTTTTCTATCTACAATTCTTCCCTTGGTTCATTAATCTCATCCCATGGCTTTTCCTACCATCTCTATGCTGATGACTCCCAAATCTACCTTTCTACCCCTGATATCTCACCTTGCATCCAAACCAAAGTTTCAGCGTGGTTGTCTGACATTGCTGTCTGGATGTCTCAACGCCACCTGAAATTAAATATGACCAAAACCGAGCTTCTCATTTTCCCCCCCAAACCCACCTCCCCGCTCCCCCATTTTCTATTTCTGTTGATGGCTCTCTCATTCTCCCTGTCTCCTCAGCTCGAAACCTTGGGGTCATCTTTGACTCTTCTCTCTCCTTCTCTGCTCATATCCAGCAGATTGCCAATACCTGTCGTTTCTTTCTTTAAAACATCCGTAAAATCCGCCCCTTTCTTTCCGAGCACTCTACCAAAACCCTCATCCACACCCTTGTCACCTCTCGTTTAGACTACTGCAATCTGCTTCTTGCTGGCCTCCCACTTAGTCACCTCTCCCCCCTCCAGTCGGTTCAAAACTCTGCTGCCCGTCTTGTCTTCCGCCAGGGTCGCTTTACTCATACTACCCCTCTCCTCAAGACCCTTCACTGGCTCCCTATCCATTTTCGCATCCTGTTCAAACTTCTTCTACTAACCTATAAATGTACTCACTCTGCTGCTCCCCAGTATCTCTCCACACTCGTCGCTCCCTACACCCCTTCCCGTGCACGCCGCTCCATGGATAAATCCTTCTTATCTGTTCCCTTCTCCACTACTGCCAACCCCAGACTTCGCGCCTTCTGTCTCGCTGCACCCTACGCCTGGAATAAGCTTCCTGAGCCCCTATGTCTTGCCCCATCCTTGGCCACCTTTTAATCTAGACTGAAAGCCCACCTCTTTAACATTGCTTTTGACTCGTAACCACTTGTAACCACTCGCCTCCACCTACCCTCCTCTCTTCCTTCCCGTTCACATTAATTGATTTGATTTGCTTACTTTATTTATTTTTTGTCTATTAGATTGTAAGCTCTTTGAGCAGGGACTGTCTTTCTTCTATGTTTGTGCAGCGCTGCGTACGCCTTGTAGCGCTACAGAAATGCTAAATAGTAGTAGTAGTAGTAGTAGTAGTATTGTTATGCTCTGATTATCCTTTAATCACTAACTGCACTTCAGTGATTGTATTTTAATTTTTCTCATTGTATATATATCTGTCCTAATGTATTTTAATATTTTATATATTTTTATATTTGCTTTGATTCATAGTTCATTTATTAAAATGTTTTTATAGTTACTTACATTTATATAGACTCCTGAAGAAGGCACTACTTGAGCCGAAACAGGGTACCTTGTAGAATCTTCCCTCAAACTTCCAACATTGGACGTCTTCGGTCTGTTTCTTGAAGAGCCTGGTTCTGTTCCCACTCCTCCTCGGCTCATCATAAAATATAGAAAATGACAGCAGATAAAGACCATACAGCCTATATAGTCTGCTCATCTATACCATACTAAGCTCTACAATCCCTACCTCTCCCTAAGAGACCCTCTGTGCTTTTCCTATGCAGTCCTTGTCTCATCACTTTTCCACACATCCACAATCCTTTCCATAAAGAAATATTTCCTTAGCTTACTCATGAGTCTATCCTCTCTTACTTTCATCCCTCATTCTAGGACTTCCTTTGAATTGAAAGATGCCTGCCTCCTCTACAGTTATACCATTAGCATTGACATATTTAAATGTCTTTATCTCTCCTGCTTTTCTTCCAAAGTATACATAAGACCAAGGAACATTTTAGCAGCAGCCTTCTGAAACAACTGTCCTGTTTATATCCTTTCAAAGGTGGTAGCCTATAGCCACATGGCCTATATTTGTAGCTAGGATGCTATGTTCATCAACAGTGTCTGCACTATCAAAGTTTCAAAGAACAGACTACACAGAATCTCAGGTACTTCATTGCTCATTGCAGAGCAGATAGTGTTTACCATGAGGAAAAGATGACAAAACCCACCAGGTATAAAGTGCAGTGCTGGGCCACTGATTTCTAGCTATTCGGGCTGCCAAGAGGAGGACAGTAATAGGTGAGAGAGGAAAAGAATAAGAGCAGAATAGAGACCATGATAAGAGTGTGGGTGAGAGAAATGTTCAGTATGCAGGTTCCACAGGGTCAGGCCTAGCCCTGATGCTCCTGCTGAAAATGCTGTCCAAGCACCAAAATATAAAAACAGAAAATATTATAGCAGTTAAGGTCCTTGAGGAGTAGTCTAGTAAAGTTATTTATTTATTTTGGATTTTGCTCACACCTTTTTTCATTAGTAGTTCAAGGTGTTACATTTAGGTAGACTGGGTATTTCCCTGTTTTTGGAGGGCCCACAATCTAAGCTTAAAGCTAAGGCAATAGAGGGTTAAGTGACTTGCCCAAGATCATAAGCAGCAGTGGGATTTCAACTGGGCATCTTTGGATGTCAAGACCAGCACGCTAAGCACTAGGCCACTCCTCCAGACTAAGCATTAGAAAAACCAGGGTTCAAATCTGCAACTGATGCTCTTTCCTGCTTATTTTCAAGCAGATCGCCGGCTATCTTCCGACACAAATCGGGACATGGCCGGCGATCTCCTAAACCCGGCCAAATTGGTATAATCAAAAGCTGATTTTGGCCGGCGCCAACTGCTTTCCATCGTGGAGCCAGCCAAACTTCAAGGGGGCTTGTCGGTAGGGTAGCGAAGGTGGGATGGGGTGTAGTCAGGAGATGGCCGGCTTCGCCCGATAATGGAAAAAAGAAAGCTGGCCCTGACACGCATTTCGCCAGCTTCACTTGGTCCCTCTTTTTCCAGGACCAAGCTTCAAAAAGGTGCCCCAAATGACCAAATGACCACTGGAGGGAATCGGGGATCACCTCCCCTTACTCCCCCAGTGGTCACCAACTCCTCACACCCAAAAAAAAAAACAAAAAACGTTTTTGCCAGCCTCTATGCCAGCCTGAAATGTCATACCCAGCTCCCTGACAGCAGTATGCAAGTCCCTGGAGCAGTTTTTTGTGGGTGCAGTGCACTTCAGGCAGGTGACCCAGGCCCATCCCCCCCTACCTGTTACACTTGTGGTGGTCAATGGGAGCCCTCCAAACCCCCACAAAACCCACTGTACCCACATGTAGATGCCCCCTTCACCCCTAAGGGCTATGGTAATGGTGTACAATTGTGGGGAGTGGGTTTTGGGGGGATTTGGGGGGCTCAGCACCCAAGGTAAGGGAGGTATGCATCTGGGAGCATTTTATGAAGTCCACTGCAGTGCCCCCTAGGGTGCCCAGTTGGTGTCCTGGCATGTCAGGGGGACCAGTGCACTACAAATGCTGGCTCCTCCCATGACCAAATGCCTTGGATTTGGCCGGGTTTGAGATCGCTGGCCTCGGGTTCCATTATCAGCAAAAACCGATGCCAGCCATCTCAAACCCGGCCATCTCTGACATTTGGCCGGCCCCAACAATATTATTGAAACAAAAGATGGCCGGCCATCTTTTTTGATAATACGGTTTGGGATCTCTGTTTGCTGCGCCGGCCATTTAGATGGCCGGCGCTGTTCGATTATGCCCCTCCACGTGACCTAGAGCAAGATGTGGATGGGCATTTTCGATATGACATCTAAGTCTGATTTTGGACGTTTTGCCATCCAAAATCTGAATAGGAAAGAAGGCCAGTTTCAAAAAAGAAAAACTTCTTATTGTTTTGTTTTTTTGGTTCATTTTCGAAAAAAAAAAAAAAAAAGTCCAAGTGCAAAACGCACAAAATCAAGCCATTGGGATGTAAGAGGAGCCAGCATTTTTAGTAGACTGGTCCCCCTGACGTCCTAGGAAAGCAATAGGGCACCCTAGGAGAGACCGGGAGCGTCATTAAGTCCAGCACCATCGCATAACGTCATGACGTTTTGTGGCCGCACGGGAACTGACAGAGAAGACATGAGGAGACCAGCAACGAGCAGCGGTAGAGCAGTAGGAAAGTGAGTATGATTTTTTCATTTTTCTAGAGGAGTGTGGTAGCCGTGTTAGTCCACTCTTAAGGTTATCAATAGAAATTAAACAAAATAAAACATGGAAAAGAAAATAAGATGATACCTTTTTTATTGCAGTACAGAAAAAAGAGTGGGAAGTGGACCAATGACTCCAGGAAAACGGGAAATAAAATATCAGGGAACCACTTTATTAAATGACTCTAGTAAAAAAACTGTAATCTAAAAAGAAAATATACACATATATGTGCCCAATGGGTTTACAGAAAAACATTATGTCATAAACATATCTATGAGATTAAAACAGTACATACTGTATATAATATTTAAAAATACATCATGAGATAAAAAACAATATATATATATATATAACTTCTCTATTGGTGGGATGTTACTAAGAGTATCATGCTTAAAAAATTCAAGAGTTAGATAAACATTATAGATAAACGGAAAGATCTAGTTCACTATTAAGTCCTTCAGGAGCAAGGGTTTTGAATTCAAAAATCAATTTTTGTTCCTCTCTCAAAAGTTGAATATCAATATTTCCCCCTCTCTTATTGATTTGTAATGTTTTAAAAACCAAGAATTTAAGATCAGTGATATCATGATTGGCAGTGAGCCAATGGGTGACCAGTGGAGCACTTTCAATTTTCCTATTGATACAGCTGCGGTGTTCTATCAATCTTGTTTTTATGGCTCTAACAGTCTTGCCAATATATAACTTAAGGCACGGGCATTGTATAATATAAATGACGCATGCAGTATTGCAATACCACCAGAAGAGAACAAGAAGCGATTGCACAATTGGGCCGCAATCATGAAATAATAATTAAACCAGCCGACAAGGGGGGAGGGATAGTGGTGATGGACAGACACCAATATGTAAGTGAGGTCCTACGTCAGCTATCTGATTTTGAATTTTATGTGCCTCTAGATAAGGATCCTACTTCAGACCTTCAAGATGACATCAAAGAACTGATAGATATATCTGCACAGATGGGTTTTCTTACAAAAAAAGAGAAAGAATTTCTACAAGTCAAACATCCAGTCATTCCCACTATCTACATGTTGCCTAAAATCCATAAGTCTTTAGAGAATCCACCGGGTAGGCCCATTGTATCAGGGAATGGATCTGTTTTAGAACCATTATCTATATTTGTAGACTTCTTTCTTCGACCTTTTGTCCCTCTGATTCCCTCGTATGTTCGTGATAGTACTGACATGATTAATATACTGGAAAATTATGAAGGCACTTTGACAGACACATTTATGGTTACGTTGGATATCGAATCACTGTATACGAATATACCTCAAATGGAAGCATTGCAGATTATAGAATCAACTCTCCTCAGAAGAACCACTCACAGAAGGATTCCAAACCACCTCATACTAACATGTGCAACATTAGCACTTACCAAAAATTACTTTCTTTTTCAGAATACTTTTTACCAACAAGTAAAAGGGACAGCCATGGGTTCCACCATGGCTCCCGATTTGGCGAATCTATATGTAGGAGACTTTGAAAAGAAACATCTAACTGCATGTTGTTTTTCAGAACATATTAAGATATATAAAAGATATATTGATGACATCTTCATCCTGTGGCAAGGCAATACAGAATCCCTGCAACAATTCCTTATTTGGCTCAACTCACGAGACCCCAATCTCAAATTCAAAATGGAGTACAATGAAGAACAAATCCATTTTTTAGACCT
This sequence comes from Microcaecilia unicolor, assembly GCF_901765095.1. NCBI lineage: Eukaryota > Metazoa > Chordata > Amphibia > Gymnophiona > Siphonopidae > Microcaecilia > Microcaecilia unicolor. The sequence continues at coordinate 600,150,151 of NC_044032.1, forward strand.
TAATATTTCAAAAGGCACATATTTTTTTCAGACATCAATTTACAGGAAGCCCACCGACAGAAATGTTTTTTTGCATTACACCAGCTATCATAACCCATCTTTGAAGCGAAACCTACCACTTAGCCAATTTTTGAGATTACGCAGGATTTGCTCCAATTTTGATGACTTTAATATGCAAGCAGAACAATTAAGCAAGAGATTCTCCAATAGAGGCTATCCAAAAAAATGCATTAAGGACGGATATACCAAAGCGCTTTCCAAAGACAGGTCTGTTTTATTACAATCCACCACGCACAGAGAAAAACCGGACATTGTATGTACCCTACGTTTTTCTCATTTAGCAAAATACATCCAGAGATCAATAAGACGCAACTGGCACATTTTAGACAATCTAGATTGTTTTAAAGATAAAAACTTAGTTGTTGCTTATTCAAGGAATAAAAATCTCAAAGAACATTTAATACCATCTTATTTACCAGAAAGAAGAGAACCTCTAATCCACCATGGCCACCGTCCTTGTGGCAAATGTAGTGTATGCAAACACTCCATGGATACGTCTATATTTTTACATCCCACAACTCTTCAAACCTTCCATCTACGACACACCTCAGATTGCAATACTGCATGCGTCATTTATATTATACAATGCCCGTGCCTTAAGTTATATATTGGCAAGACTGTTAGAGCCATAAAAACAAGATTGATAGAACACCGCAGCTGTATCAATAGGAAAATTGAAAGTGCTCCACTGGTCACCCATTGGCTCACTGCCAATCATGATATCACTGATCTTAAATTCTTGGTTTTTAAAACATTACAAATCAATAAGAGAGGGGGAAATATTGATATTCAACTTTTGAGAGAGGAACAAAAATTGATTTTTGAATTCAAAACCCTTGCTCCTGAAGGACTTAATAGTGAACTAGATCTTTCCGTTTATCTATAATGTTTATCTAACTCTTGAATTTTTTAAGCATGATACTCTTAGTAACATCCCACCAATAGAGAAGTTATATATATATATATTGTTTTTTATCTCATGATGTATTTTTAAATATTATATACAGTATGTACTGTTTTAATCTCATAGATATGTTTATGACATAATGTTTTTCTGTAAACCCATTGGGCACATATATGTGTATATTTTCTTTTTAGATTATAGTTTTTTTACTAGAGTCATTTAATAAAGTGGTTCCCTGATATTTTATTTCCCGTTTTCCTGGAGTCATTGGTCCACTTCCCACTCTTTTTTCTTTTTTCTGTACTACCTTTTTTATTGGACATAATACATTTCTTGATTAGCTTTCGAAGGTTGCCCTTCTTCGTTGCCCGATCTGACGAAGAAGGGCAACCTTCGAAAGCTAATCAAGAAATGTATTAAGTTATGTCCAATAAAAAAGGTATCATCTTATTTTCTTTTCCATGTTTTATTTTGTTTAATTTCATTTTTCTACCTATCGAGGGGGAAGCAACTTATGCTCAGGGAAGCTAAAGATCATGGGTGAGGCCACTACATATTTTTTATCACATACTATTGTTGTTACTATTTTTAAACCTGTGTGACCTGCATTTCTGGACTGCCCTCCCCCCCCCCCCCCCCCCCCCCCCTCAGAAGGACAAAGATTTTTTTTATTTCCGTGGCTGAGCACTGCTTTGAACTATTAAAGCAGTTCAAAGCAGCGCTCAGTTCAAAGTGGAGTCAGAGCAAGCAATGCCCAGTTTGCACTGCGTATGTGCCAATACACAGTGCAAAAAGGTCCTCTAAAATGGTGCTACACTGTCTTCAATCTCAGTCAACTGTGAGGCCATAGTAGTTTATTATATGGCCGCAAAGTAGGCTGAGATGCAGGGTGCAGATTGGCTCCTCCTCCATAATCATGCGCCCCGTCCAGTTGTCTCTTCTGTCTTCTTGCTGCCCTGTGTATATCACGAAGGTAATTCCCATGGTGGGGTTGGAGGGGAGCATAGCTCACAGTGTGGCATAGCTGCAGGGAAGCAGAGCGCTCAGGCCATAGCACAGACATTGCGGCGCTGTCCCTGCCTTGTTGTTCACTGGAGGCTTGTCTGTAAGAATATCATAGTGTTAGCTATTTTTGATATAGGGATAGATTTGTATTGGGAGTTTCATATTATTTTTATTTTATTTTGTTTTTTTGTAGACTCAGTCTTGAACACCCAAAAATGAGTGCAGCAAAAAAAGCAAAAACAGATAGTGGAAGATCATTCCAAGAGGTCTGGAGTGGACAGAGTCATTTGGAGTTATTGAACGCAATGGAAAAGCGTTATGTATTCTGTGTAATGAAAGTGTTGTGTGTCAAGTGTCAGACGACATTTTGACACCAATCACAAAAATGTTACCAAACTAAGTGAAACTGAAAGAAAAGAGTTTATTGAAGGCAAATTGAGGAAATATAATTCCCAGTATCTTAGTTTTTGCAACTATCTTTCTAGAACAAATCATCTGACAAATGCCAGTTTTCAAATTTCACTGTGCATAGCAAAACATGGTAAACCCCTCTCTGATGGGGATATTATCAAAGCGGCCATGTTGTCTGGGAGTAATTCTCTTTTTCATGATTTGCCAAACAAGGATATTCAACGCATCTCTGAGATGCCACTTAGCAGAAATACTGTTAAAGATCGAGTCCAGCGCATGGCAAGTGATGTTAGTCAGCAGCTCACCACTGACTTACAAAAGGCAGCCTATTACTCCATGTGCTTGGATGAAAGTACAGATCTAAATAATCATGCAAGACTAGCAGTAATTTTGCGTTATGCTGTTGGGACATCATGAGAGAAGAGCTGGTGAAACTGTTGTCTTTGCCTGAAAGAACACAAGGGATAGATATCTACAATGCTGTGATGGAGGTTTTTTTTGTCACAAGACATAAGACCAGAAAAAGTGGTTTCAATTACTAGTGATGGGGCACCTTCTATGGTGGGCACAACATCTGGTTTCATACGGTTCTTTGTTAAAGAAATAAAACATCGAGTCATTCAATTCCATTGTACTATACATCAAGAAGCTCTCTGTGCCAGGGAAAGCAGCAAAACATTTGAGGATGTCCTCAAAGATGTCACAAAGATGGTTAATTATATCATAGCTCGTGCTCTGAATTTTCGACAATTTCAAGCACTTCTTGATGAGGTTCATGTTGGAATGTATTGTATTTTACATGCATTGCCTGTCAGAAATGTTTTTTTCTCTGTGATTACTCTGTGACCTCTGATGTGAATTACTTAGAGAGGTCACACCCATGCAACTTCCTGTGGGGGTCAGACACAGCACATGGAGCTCATGATCTCTCCTAAGCTGAGGATCTATGGTGGTGTGAGCATCCATTACCATCTAAGCACATGGAAAGAGCTGATAATCCAAATGTATAGTATTATGTATATATAAGCCTGTCTGAATATAATCTAACTACAAACTGTGAGTAAACAGATGTTTTGTTACTTCAACTTTAAAGTGACTCAGCAGTGAATTATTCTGGGGTGTATGAGAGAGATGAAGAAAAGAAATTAACATTTCTAAAGCTGAAGCTGTGTGTATAAAATCTGCTAATTATTTACTACAAATAATCCAACAGTTCAGGCACAGTATAATTGTTTACTTATGTACAATAATGTCCGGTGGCTGAGCAGAGGACGAGTCCTGGAGAGATTTGTAGCTTACTTGGATGAAATTAGGCTGTTTATGAATGAAAAAAGGCAGGAATATCCACAGCTCACTGATATGATCTGGCTTACCAACCTCATGTTTTTTTTTTTTACAGATTTTACACTACACTTCAATGTACTGAACAAACAACTACAAGGTGTAGCTGTAGGGAAAACAGCAGAAAGGATGTTTTGTGATATCAAAACATTTGAGAGAAAACTTCAGGTTTTTGAAAGAGGCCTTGAAAGTGGGCAGCTAAAATACTTTCCAAATCTAAAAATGCATTTAGAAAATTCTAAAACATTTGCAGACAGTCCTACAAGCCATCAGGAAATCTACAAGGAATTTTCTAGTGTTGTACGAACTGCAAAGGTGAATTTTAGTAACAGATTTTTACAGTTCCTTAAAATGGAGACAACCCTGTGTATTCTAACTTCTCCAGAGAGAGCCAAATTTGAAGACCTTGATCTTTCCTGCTTACAGGGGTTAGATTTAGGAAATCTGGAAATGGAGCTATTGGAATTTCAAGAAAGCTCTATCTGTAAAAATAAATTCTGTAACCTGCGTATAACACTTGAGAAGGATAGAAGGAATGACAAATGACAGCACAGTTAGTTCTGAAAATGAAATCCTTAAAGTGTGGAATTCTCTGCCAAATAATTTTAAGTCAATGAAAGCACTTGGGATTGCTTTACTTACTCTGTTTGGGTCATCATATTCTTGTGAGCAGCTGTTTTCAGCTTTGAATTATATAAAATCTGACATCAGAAACAGACTAACAGATGACCGGAGTGCTGCATGTGTTGCTCTCAAATTTACAAAGTATGAGCCAAGGTTAGACAAGTTATCAGCATGCATGCAACAGCAAAAATCACATTAATTATTCAAAAGCATGCCAAATGCTTTTAAAGTTCTGTTATTCAGGTTAAATTGCCCTGTTGGCACTTTGCGATAAATAATTACATTTTGGGTTGCTGTTTGGGCACTCGGTGTCTGAAAGGTTCACCATCACTGCTCTAGGTGGTTGGAAATGAATGCTCATGTTGCAAAATCTCACTCTTGGTTCTGACAGAGCCAGAGTTCAAAGGAACAAGAGGATACTGTGAGATTTAAAAAAAAAGAAGAAGAAGAAAGAAACAAGACACTGCTTTTAAGCAAATCTCTTCAGAGGCTTCGGCTTCTTTTCCGCATCAGAAAAAAGCACCAGGACATTTCCAGTGGATAGCTTTTATGTTGTTGAGATGGAGGTGTTAAATTGTTGAGAATATAATTTCCTATAGCAGTGCTGTACCTTTCTATGATACTTATTAAATGGCTTAATTTCATATCTGTATAATTTTTAATTTACTGCATGAACTGTCAGCACCATTTGGGATGAGGATCAAAAAAGTAAAATTATGGAAACACAGAGGAATTGTGCTATTTGAGTTATTTTTTCAGTTGTGTTAAGTTTTACATTGTGCTAAACACTGGGAAAACAGTATATTATGGTATATGCAAAAGTATTTACATTCTGTCCATAAATGTTTTATATCCTACAGTACTCATGTTAAAAAAGGGGCCTATATACTAAGCAGTGTTAGCTGTTTAATGTGGGGATTAAAGCATGCTAAAATTTAGGACCAGATTCTATATATGGCGCTTTAAAATTCCACTTGGAAAACAATTAAGTTATATGCGTTGTTATGGAATACACTTGGATTTTGCACAGAACACTAGGCGTCATATATAGAATCTGGGGGTTAGTGGATAATTCTATAACCCGTGTCGGGTCTTTGGCTAATAAAGTACTCCTGTTGTCCCACTCTTGAAGGCCCAGTGTTGCTTTTTCTTTTTTGTTTCTCTTATTGTATACTGTCCAGCTTATAATCGAACGAGAAAAACGCCCAAGTTCCGACCTAAATCGGGAGATGGGCGTTTATCTCACAAAAACGAATAACGCGGTATAATCAAAAGCCGAATTTGGGACGCTTTCAACTGCACTCCGTCGCAGATGCGGACAAAGTGGACGGGGGCGTGTCGAAGGCGTGTCGAAGGCGGAACTGGGGCGTGGTTATCACCCGAACAGAGATGGGCGCCCTTCGCCGATAATGGATGCGTTTGTAGCTAGAATTTAGGGCACTTTTCCTGGACCCTGTTTTTTCACGAATAAGGCCCCAAAAAGTGCCCTAAATGACCAGATTACCCCCAGAGGGAATCGGGGATGACCTCCCCTGACTCCCCCAGTGGTCACTAACCCCCTCCCACCACAAAAAAATGATGTTTCACAACTTTTTATTTTCACCCTCAAATGTCATACCCTCCTCCCAGGCAGCAGTATGCAGGTCCCTGGAGCAGTTGTTAGGGGGTGCAGTGGACGTCAGGCAGGTGGACCCAGGCCCATCCCCCCTACCTGTTACAATTGTGCTGCTTAATGCTTATTAGTCGTCCAACCCCCCCAAACCCACTGTACCCACATGTAGGTGCCCCTCTTCACCCCTTAGGGCTATAGTAATGGTGTAGACTTGTGGGCAGTGGGTTTTGAGGGGGATTTGGGGGGCTCAACACACAATGGAAGGGTGCTATGCACCTGGGAGCTCTTTTACCTGTTTATTTGTTTTTGTAAAAGTGCCCCCTAGGGTGCCCGGTTGGTGTCCTGGCATGTGAGGGGGACCAGTGCACTACGAATCCTGGCCCCTCCCACGAACAAATGCCTTGGATTTATTCGTTTTTGAGCTGGGCACTTTCCCTTTCCATTATCGCTGAAAAGCAAAAACGCCCAGCTCACACATTGGCGAATAAAACATGGGCGTCTATTTTTTATCGATAATACGGTTCGGTCCGCCCCTTCACGGACCCGTTCTCGGAGATTAACGCCCATGGAGATAGGCGTTTCTGTTCCATTATGCCCCTCTGTATCACCCTCTCTGTCTGTACTATACTTACTAGTGAGGGATGGCCTTCAAGAATTGGGACAACGTGCTAAGCTATTCGGAAGAAAGGCTACACAATTTCATGCAGGAACCAGCATTTTTTGAAGACGAAGATGAGGAATCCCTTCAGGATCAATGGAACCAACTTATTGACCTCAAACAAAACTCTGTTAGATGTGAACTACATTATGCAACATTAATTCAATACTGTAGAGTCCAACGCATCCCAAGAGGCCTTAGAATTAATAAGGAACCTCAGCTTTTTAGAGACAACAAACCCTTTATTGAAAAATGGTGTTCCATTTTAAACAAATGCTCTCTTGATCTAATGATACTCCTTATTGAAACATCTAAACAAAAACTGGACGATAACAAAAATGAAACAAAAGAAAAAACAGACATTCTTAAACAGGAAGATCCCAATTTTGATAGCAATGCATCAGCACTTGATGCAAAACTAGATAGCTACAAGAGGGATATCAAAAAGACTAAATACGATAAATATAAAAGGGATGAAGAAGATTACAAACATGGTTTTGTCTATCCATGGGTCAACAAAATTAAACCTCCATCAACCAGAATCAGAAATAGATATCAGAAAAAACCACCAACTAATCCACACACCAGTGAGGATCGCATGATGGAAAGAAATTCAGAAGAGGGCATAAACCATAACAGAGAAAGAGCACGTAAAAGAATACGAAGTGACTCAGATGAACTGTTCATCTCACCATGTTCCACTCCCATTAATGACTCTACTCTGATACCAGGTAAACAAAGCAGCTCGACTTTTTTAGACACACTATGGGATATGAAACTCAAAAAGAAAAAAGAAGAGAGACACTACTCTCAACATCCACAATATCAACAATACAAGACCAAAGAAAGGTACCAAGAATACAATCACCATCCAATTCCCAGGATGGAATTCCGAGGAAGAGGGAGAGGACGCGGCAGAGGAAGAGGCAGGACATACTATCAACGTCATCCATCACACAGGAATTAGATATCCCAATTATTAACCTCTCAACAAAAACCCTAACCAATGCAGAAATATCAGTTCTTAAAAAAGGATTAAAATTTGTCCCCTCATGTAACTATGACCCGTTACAAACTAGAATTGACCTTAACAAATTTGAAAGGAAACTTAAGATCCAGCATTTTTTGGGGGACAACTCTATTAATTTAGATCCCTCAGTTGTTAAACCTCCATCGAAATGGCTTCCCCCAGGACCTGCTGACCCCATCATATCAACATTTAACCAATGTGTCTTAAGGGATATTGAGACATTAGAAAAAAAGAAAAAAAGACAGTTTTACAACCTTTCGACAGCCGAAAATAAAGCACTGCATGACTTGAAATCTAATGAAGACATCACAATCAAACCAGCAGACAAGGGAGGTGGAATAGTCATTCTCAATACAAGTGACTACATTAGAGAAATCAATCGCCAACTATCTGATACCCAATATTATCACAAACTGGACAATGATCCAACAGAAGAACTTCAAAAAGAAATTAACTTTTGGGTCAATTTTGGGTTCGATTCTGGCTTTCTCACCAACAAAGAAAAAGATTTTCTCATCACAAAACATCCTGTAACTCCTATCATATACACTTTACCCAAAATTCACAAGTCCTTAATTGACCCCCCAGGAAGACCAGTAGTATCGGGCATAGGCTCTGTTTTGGAGCCCCTTTCCATTTTTGTGGACACTTTTCTTAGACCTTTCATTCCATTAGTAAAATCCTATATTAGAGATTCTTCCCATATGATTAATTTGCTAGAAGATTATGATGGTGACCTCTCAGAACTAACTATGGTCACCCTAGATTTGGAATCACTTTACACCAATATCCCACAGCAACCAGTTTTAAATATTATCACTGATGTACTAAACGACAGAGAAAATAATCCTAGAGTACCTACGGCCTTTATTATTCAGCTGGCCTCTATAGCTTTACAAGAAAATTTTTTCAGCTTTCAGAAATCCTTCTACAAACAAATAAAAGGCACAGCGATGGGAGCAAGTATGGCTCCCGATCTGGCAATTCTCTATGTAGCCTCTTTCGAACATCAATATTTAGAAGATCACCCCTTCAAGGAGGAACTTAAGCTGTGGAAACGCTATATAGATGATATTTTCATCCTTTGGAAGGGAAACACCGATAAACTCGAGGAATTTCATGGTTGGCTAAATAACCTTGATCCACATCTAAAATTCTCTATGAAATACGATAAAAAAGAAATACCATTTCTAGATATACTTATCAAGAAAGAAACATACTATTTCACAACAACGATATATAGGAAACCCACTGACAAGAACCATTTTCTGCATTTCCAGAGCTTCCATAATAGGAGCTTGAAAAAGAATTTACCATATTCACAATTTCTCCGACTAAGAAAACTCTGTAGTAATTATGACGACTTTGAAAATCAAGCAATACCTATGTCAGAAAGATTCCTCTCAAGAGGATATCCTAAAGAACACATCAATAGAGGACTAAACATGGCAAGATCGGCAGATAGAGACACACTGCTACAGAGTCAAGCACAAAGAAAAAATCCTGACATAGTATGCAGCCTGAGGTTTTCAAATCTGTCATCGGATATACAAAAAATTCTAAGAAAGCATTGGCATATCCTAGAGAACTTGGACTGCTTCAAAAATAAACATCTAACTGTAGCACATACAAGAAACAGAAACATCAAAGAAATTGTGGCTCCCTCTGCCTTGCCCATCATAAAATCAACAGTTAAACCCTCAACTGGACATAACTGGGTCATGTTCGGTATGTCCATCCTCTATGAGTACCAGCACCTTTATACACCCTATTACAATGAGGTATTATCCATTGAACCATACATCAGATTGTAATACAGAAGGTGTAATTTATTTAATTTTGTGTCCCTGCAACATGATCTACATAGGAAAAACAATTCGAAAAGTAAAAACCAGAATGATAGAACATAGAAGCAACATCAGACGTATGGACACTTCTGCACCATTGGTAAATCACTGTTTGGAACATTCTCACAGCTTTGCCGATCTCCGTTTCTGTGTATTTAAGGTCATATCGAAACCATGGAGAGGTGGGAATTTAGATTCAATGCTACTTAAAGAAGAGCAAAAAACCATCTTTCAGCTGAACACACTATATCCAGCAGGACTTAATGCAGAATTGGACCTTACAGTCTTTTCTTGATCTCTAATTCTGATTTTTGATTTTTTATTGAATTTTTATTCTTTCATCCTGTTTTTTTCATTCCTATTTTTTTCATCCTTTCTTCCCCAATTATTATTTTTCCATTTTTTATGTTTCAATAAGGAATATCTGACTGACAGTCTTTTCTATATTAATAACAAAATATTTTAAGATTTAAAAGAATTTTTCTTTTAAAATAATATCCATTTTTTAGTTCATTATTATTTTATAAAATATCGTAATTGACCACTTATGCACAAATTATGATTTTTGATCAATGCTCTATTTCATTATCATTTATATATTTTTTTTGAAAAATTGACTTAATGTTGAACAATACAAATTAAATGCATTACTTTAACTATGCTTATGTTCACCATTGTTCCACAATTTATTCACATTAATATATACCTTTTATCATATCTTTTCTGATTGACAACTATTATGAATATACATAACATACTTAAAAGCACCTTAAATAGTGCTCTGTCTTCTTTAAAATCAATCTCTGCAAAATATGACGTCATCGCGTTAACGTCCCAACGACGTTCACCTAATTTCTTACAAACGTCTTTTCTTTAGTGTCTTTCTTTTGCCGCCTTTTTCACCACTTTATATAGAAGAGATCAGAAAAAAAACCACCATTTATCCTTTCGGACTAAACAGGAGAAGGCCCTTTTGTCGGAGCCCTTTTCATTCGCGCGATAGCGAAATTAATTCAAGTTATTGAGGCTGTTTTCAAAGGTAAGAAGTTTTTTTAAACTGCCTTTTTAAACTGCCATTATCGGCAATTCTAATCTTGGGCGGTTCTCCTGCTTTTTCATATATATGTTAGAAACAAGGCACGATACCTATAAGAAGCCATTAAAACATCCGGCTTCACTTGTAACCTTCACAAAATGTATTCATAAATATTTACAAAGGCACTGCTACTACCATATTTCACATACTGTACCTAAATACTATTTTTTAAGGGGGCCATGAATGTTTGCCGTTTCCCTTTAAAAATGAAGGTATATATGACTTTTTTATTTCTGCCTGTTTATTTACTCTGTATTCATTTTGTAGGCACTTATAACTTGAACTTTGTCTAACTACTATATCTACAAATTGGTAAGCTCACTTCAATGACTTTCATTTATATACACATCGACAACCAAACTGATGACGTCATAACCACTATAAAATTTGGGATTAGACAAATTGCATCATTTCATTCATCAGAATCACCACATGACAAAAGTTTTTTTTTTATATATAACTTTCAGTTTTTCATTTTCAAAAAAACATATAAACATGACTGCTTTATCAGAGATTTGAATGTATATCTGTGTATATATGTGTACACACACAACAAATTCTTTATACCAATTATTTGTCCCATAAATTGCACATTGTTATCTTTTCATTAGATGTTTGTCTATATTTCTATTTTGTTGACATTATATCAGTTTATTATTATACTATACATTTTTTAATACTCTAAAATTTTAAAGTTTATTGAAACTGTACACATAAATACTATATGATTGTTGGAACAATATAACTTTACGCATTTTATTAAGTCAATATAATTGCTTGTAATATCAATATTTTATTATTATTATTATTCTTTATATATCATTTATGCTTTGATACTTTTACTATCTATTTGATATATTTTATTGATGTATTTATATGTTTTTATTAATAGACCCCTGAGGCAGGCGCCTTTTTGGCGCCGAAACACGGCCCGTGTCGGGTCTTTGGCTAATAAAGTACTCCTGTTGTCCCACTCTTGAAGGCCCAGTGTTGCTTTTTCTTTTTTGTTTCTCTTATTGTATACTGTATCACCCTCTCTGTCTGTACAATATCAGGGCAACACCATGTTTCATGATACCTGATTAGTCAAATAAATTTTCCCTGATAGTAGATTCATAAGAGTTTGGTAGTTAAGATTTATGGAGAACCAATTTAGAAAGTCTTAATTACTTATCATATTTTGTTGGTAGCACTGATTCCTCAAATGAAGGATTATCTGTATCATACAGACTACCATCAAATTATTCATCTACTACCACTTTTATGCAGATTTGTGACTGGAAAGTTCTGGATTTCACCAGTCCTTTTCTGTGGTTATGCAGGCTGGTACAGCAACTGTACAGTTTTGTCAAACAAGGTATGTCTTGCCGAGTGCAAAGGAAAGCTCAAGATGACTGGACTTTTCTACTTGCTGCAGCCATTATCTACCTCCATATCTTTTGAGATTAGGGTCTTTCTCTTAATTCATTGTTAAGGACATGTGGGGAGTTACTCTCTCTCTCTTTTTTTTCTTTTTGTATGAATTCTTGCCACTATAGGCGACTCTTTCAGAATTATAAAAACTTAAACTGGAATTACCCTGAGATTCATTGGATTTTGCAAGCTCCTCCACTATAAAAAGATGGCAGGCCTTTGTAAAGTAGGACAATATAAATGTCTTTATTATCTAATAGACTGTTGATGAACTTCATGAGAATATTGGAATATTTGTATAAGGGGACAATGGAAGGCAACTTTCAAATAAGGCCATCCAAGTTAAAAGACCACAGGTAGTTTATACCTGAGGAGTTTTGTGAAATTTCTCTTTGAGAATTGCCCACTACTATAATTGGCCCGTGGACTTTGCCCCTGCTTTTTTTTCTGTTGGCTGAATTTAACTGTGAAAAAGCATGCATAGATTAAAAATCCTACCCAAAACACATCCTTGTGAATTCTTCTCCAACTTGGCAAAAAGCATGTGTGATGTAGAACCCTGCAGGTTCAGTGCAGACAATTTTCAGGCAGCCCTTTTACTGGAGTAAATGGATTGAAAATTGTCCTCAATGTTTTAAAGTCACCTTAAGTCCTACTTTAGAGAATAATTTTACAATACTTGTTACACATTGGGCTTACCTATATCTCCATATGTTGTAGTAATAAAGTTTGATTTTCATCTTTTCTTGGTCCTAGTCTGCTACTGTCTGCATTTCCAAGTTTTGCAGATTGCTGTCTCCCCTGTTTTTCCAATTATAAGCATACCATTTCATGCATAAGACACAGTTTTGTGCTCATTAAAGACTTTTAAAATTGTTCTCTAAGTAATAAAGCCAATTAATAAATAGATACACAAATAATTTAGAACTATGAATAATGAATTCAGCGCCATTATGCAGTTCATTTTTATCTCACTCTCCAAAAAGGGTTTATTGTAAAAGACATTCATGCATATCACAATCGCATGCAGTCGTGCTTTTTTTTTTTGAGTCTGCCTTATGTTTGCAAAATTTTTAAGAAGATGAATATAGCAGTATTCACTTTTAGATGCAAACAACTCCCACAGCCCTACTGTACACCATTTGTTCAGTCAAATGTTTTTTCTATGTAGGACAAAGTGTAATTAAGAAAAGCAGTGAATCAGTTTACCAGTTCCTAAAGGTCTATATTACTATGGAAACATGATGGCCTGAAAGGAGTTCCGCATCACGAATTTGGCACTTTCAATTAGACATTCTTTTCTGAAAGAAAAAAAATACCTTATACACCAATCTTGTCCATCTGTCTGTCTGTGACCTTTCTTGTCTCCGCACATTGTAAAATCTGTTTAATTTACGTGGAGGGGCATTTTCGAAAGAAATGTCCAAGTTGGGATTTGGACATCTTTGTATAACATCCAAATCCGGAGGCGGGGAAAAGCGTATTTTCGAAAAAAGATGGGCGTCCATTTTTGTTTTGAAAATACCATGGACGTCCTTGGATTTGGATGTCCCTAGACATGGAAGTCTTTGACTTTCGGCGATTATGGAAACCAAAGACATCCAAGTCAAAAACGTCCAAATGCAAGCCATTTGGACATGGAAGGAGCCAGCATATGTAGTGCACTGGTCCCCCTGACATGTCAGGACAGCAATATGGGCACCCTAGGCATAGCCGGTCGGTGGCCCAACTGTTTGGGGAGGCTAAAGGGGGCGGGGTTAGGGGTGGGACCAGAGGCGGGGCTTACATCCATAATTGTCTGATAGAAAAAAAATAAGTAAAAATAAGTCACAATTAATACCTTTTATTAAATTTAGATATTAAATATGTATCATATGTCAAAGAATAAAGTGGTTGCTCAAAGCATGTACTAACCACAATTGCTCAACTGCAAAACACTATGCACAAATTTGTGCAAAAACACACTCATAAACCTTACTGTACCATAACACTGGGCAGACCCTAATAAACCAATATACCACCCATACGGAAAATGCAGACCGTCAACAATATGAAACAAGGGATCATAATATCACAATGCTCATGTAGAGCCACAAAACACCCTTTTAGGGTGGAAAGTGTTCACAATGAGCTCCTTTTATGAACGACTATATGTAGATCCTTCAAGAGGTAGTGTGTCATGATTTAGGCTCTAAAACCCTTTCTGATGATTTGGTGCCACCTCAGTAAGGCCAATACACAATCTCTCCACTGCAAAACACTATACACAAACTTGTGCAAAAACACACTCATATAGCCTTACCAAACCATAACAGTACTAATTCCAAGGACAGGATGAGCTAAACCTTATGCGTGGAAAGGCAGCACTGTAATTACACGGGGGCTCTAAAACTCCAGTGCACAACCTAGTGAAACAAAAAAAAAAAACAACCCAAAAAGGGCTGAAAATACTACACGCTAGCAGAATACTGCACCTTGATCACACATGAAAACACATGACACAACAGATATGAAGGCAAAATACTGAACTGGAAAGTTACCTCAAGAAGTCAGACTCAGCATGCAGCAATACTAGAAAAATTGAAATTTACATGCAAAACATCACAGATGCACATTTCCAAAAGCTGACATATTCCAGTTAATAAATTCTGAATAAAATACTTTTTTCTACCTTTGTTGTCTGATCATTTAGTTTTTCTATTCGCTTTGGTCCCAGTGTCTTCTGTTTTATGCAGTGTCTTCTTTCCATTTGATATTTTTTCTCTCACCATGTCTACCATCCTCCTGTGTCCTTATGCCATCTGTAGCCCTGTCCCTATCCTTCAGTATCCCGATCCAGCTCTTATATTCAACAGTTTTCCCTCCATCCATATCCAGCATTTCTCCTCACTCCCCTCCATCCATGTGCATATACTTCCCTCCCCTCCATCCATGTCCAGCACCTTCTCTCTTTCTCTCCTACCATGTCATCCAGTGTTATCCCTCTTTCTCTCTCCATCCTTCCACCCATTATCCTCTCCCAATCCTTCCGTCCATTGTCTTCCTCTAACTCCCCTTCCTTCTAGACAGTTCTCTCTTGACCCTTTTCCATTCAGCATGTCCTCTCTCACCCCATCCTTCCAGTGTCTTTCCTCTTTCCCTCCCTACCAGTTTCTTCCCTCCTTCCAGCATTTTTCCTCTTTCTCCCTCCTTTCATCCAGCCAGCATTTCTCAGTCTGACAGCTAGGGTCTCCCACAGTTTCTCCCCAGCAGCTTCTCTCTCTCTCTCTCCTGCCATGTCCCCTCTTTCTCTCTCCATCTCTTTCTGGCTCTCCCCTGCTTTTTTTCCATGTCCCTGGCTCTCCCCTGCTCTTTTCCATGGCCCCTCTTTCTCTCCCCATTTCTTTCTGGCTCTCCCCTGCTTTTTTTCCATGTCCCTGGCTCTCCTCTGCTCTTTTCTATGGCCCCTCTTTCTCTCCCCATTTCTTTCTGGCTCTCCCCTGCTTTTTTTCCATGTCCCTGGCTCTCCTCTGCTCTTTTCTATGGCCCCTCTTTCTCTCCCCATCTCTTTCTGGCTCTCCCCTGCTTTTTTTCCATGTCCCTGGCTCTCCTCTGCTCTTTTCTATGGCCCCTCTTTCTCTCCCCATCTCTTTCTGGCTCTCCCCTGCTTTTTTTCCATGTCCCTGGCTCTCCTCTGCTCTTTTCTATGGCCCCTCTTTCTCTCCCCATCTTTTTCTGGCTCTCCCCTGCTTTTTTTCCATGTCCCTGGCTCTCCTCTGCTCTTTTCTATGGTCCCTCTTTCTCTCCCCATCTCTTTCTGGCTCTCCCCTGCTTTTTTTTCCATGTCCCTGGCTCTCCCCTGCACTTTTCCATGGCCCCTCTTTCTCTCCCCATCTCTTTCTGGCTCTCCCCTGCTTTTTTTCCATGTCCCTGGCTCTCCCCTGCTTTTTTTCCATGTCCCTGGCTCTCCCCTGCACTTTTCCATGGCCCCTCTTTCTCTCCCCATCTCTTTCTGGCTCTCCCCTGCTTTTTTTCCATGTCCCTGGCTCTCCCCTGCTTTTTTCCATGTCCCCTCTTTCTCTCCCTATTGCTCTCTGGCTCTCCACTGCGCTGGCCATGTCCCCTGGCTCTCCCCTGCTTTTCTTCTCTCTTCGCCTACCTTTTCCAGCCAGTGGCCACGTTCCCTTCTTTCCCTCCGGCCCGGGCCTCTTTAGCTGACAGAAGAAAAAAAAGAAGCGCGGGGCCGCAGCAGCGTTCAGACATGCGCTGTCGGCTCTGCCGGTCCTCTGCCCCCGGAATGGGAAATTGACGTCACGGGGCAGAGACCGGCAGAGCCGACAGCGCATGTCTGAACGCTGCTGCGGTCCCGCGCTTCTTTTTCTTCTTATGCTGGCTCCGAGAGAAGCGGCGGCAGCGGATCAGCTGCATAGATGTCATTCCTGGCTGCCGCTGCGCTGCTCAATAGAAGCGGCGGCAGCAGCAGAAGATTTTGTCAGGAGTCTCGGCAGGGCCGCGGGGAAGGTCAGAGCTGGGCTGGGGAGGCTTAGCCTCCCCAAGCCTCTTATACGGGGCGCCTATGACCCTAGAAGACACTGCAGTGGACTTCATAAAAAGCTCCCAGGTGCATAGCTCCATTACCTTGTGTGCTGAGCTCCCCAACACCCCCCCCAAAAAAAATAAAAACTCACTACCCATAACTGTACATCACTACCATAGCCCTTATGGGTGAAGGGGGCACCTAGATGTGGGTACAGTGGGTTTTGGAGGGCTTGCTGTTTCCTCCACAAATGTAACAGGTAGAGGGGGTATGGGCCTGGGTCCGCCTGTCTGAAGTGCACTGCAGTACCCACCAAAACTGACCAGGGACCTGCATGTGCTGTCATGGACCTGAGTATGACATCTGAGGCTGGCACAAAATATTTTTAAAGATGTTTTTTGAGGATGGGAGGGGGTTAGTGACCACTGGGGGAGTAATGGGAGGTCATTCCTGATTCCCTCCGGTGGTCATCTGGTCATTTCGGGCACCTTTTTGTGCCTTATTCGTAACAAAAACACATCCGGGTGAAAACATCCAAGTTATGTCACTGCTTTTTTCGATTATGGTTCAAAGACGTCCAAGCATTAGGCACGCCCAAGTCCCGCCTTCACCATGCCTCCGACACGCCCCCTTGAAATTTGGACGTCCTTGCGACGGACTTCAGTTAGATACGTCCAAAATCGGGTTTCAATTATACCAATTTGGACGTCTCTGGGAGATGGACGTCCATGTTCCGATTTATGTAGGACGATGGACATCCATCTCTTTCGAAAATGAACCTGATAGTATACACTGAATGCTATGATCAGGTATTGCAGGTGGCATGCCCTTGCATTTAAAGATTGACAGTACACTACTGGTAGGACAGGAGAGAAAGGCAACTCAGCAGCAAGCATGACAAGTGAATCCCATTACCATGTTGCCAAAAGGATATGGGTTAAGAGGCAGGAAGGAACAGGGAATTCCAGAGGAAGGGATATTATAAAAGATATGTAAGCACTCAGGGTAGAAAGACCTGCAGAAGTAGTAGTGGCATCTCTAGAAAGAAATATTTGGGGTGGCAATAGGGGAGCAAGCTAGGTATGAAAGGGGAACAAGCAAAAGTGATATTTCTGCACATCATACCCATCCTTCCTCCACTTTTAAATTAGCAATTTAAGATGCCATGGCCTTCTATGAATAAAGAAACCCTTCCCGCTCCATACAGTTTCAGCTATCTGGTAAAACTGTCATTATAATTGATAGCATCGTTCAACAAATTCTTCTATGTGGGAGTGGAGTCTGGAATCTCTACAGCAGGAGTTCTTAACCAGTGGTGCCTCTACTCCAGAGCTGCCAAGTTACCCATTCCAAGAGGGAGACTTTTTGGCCAGTCCTAGTTTTAAACTTACATCCCAAAGCAGTATGGTACTTGTAGACCATGATTATATCTATTAAAATCAGTACTGCAGGTCCCATAATGCAGCAGGATGAGGTTGGCAGAAATCCAGGACCGGTCAAAAGGTCTCCCTCCTGGAATGGGTAACTTGACAGCTCTGCTACCCCAATGGGGTATGGGAAGAGGTCAGACGAGATGCTAAGAAGGGCCTTGAATCTGAGGCAATTTACTGAAGACAGAGTGAAGACAGGAATTAGGACACTTTTCAAAGAAGTTTGTCCAAATAACTTAGGGCTATATACTAGCAATTCAGGTGTGACAAATGCAATTAAGCCTATTCAGTTCCTATGAGCTTTGTTGCCTTTGCCACCCCGGAGTCACAATTTACAATAAGTTCAAGAAGCAAATTAATACATGTATACATTATATACCATTGTGAGTCCAAAATTAAGTATATTGCCCTGTGAAACACCACCCGAGACCAAAACTGAGAACCCTTGAAATTTGGGAAAACTACCACCTATACATATTCCTTCCCCCCAGTCCCTCCAAAATCATGGTCATGAGTCATGGGGTGATGTACAGCTACTGGCATCAGTGAGGTCCCCAAGCCAGCTAGCATGATTACATCATAGATAGATGCCCCCAAACCTAGGATTCCCTCCTAGCAGTATGTAAAGTGCCTTTCTTACGGGGGTCCCAGCATAAAAACATAAGAAGTACCTGGCAAGATCCCTGAACCGTAAAACAGATTTTATGCTGCTTATCCATGAAATAAGCAGTGGCCAGAAGGATGGGAGGATCAAACAGGGTCTCCTGCCATCTCCCAGACAGTTGTAGGCCACATCCTCTGAGCCAGTGCCTGCTCACCCATTGCCCTCCAGAAGGGCCAAGACACATCTTGCGTAGTCATAGGGAGACAACCCTCTCAGGAGACAAACAACTATCATATCATTGGCTCCAGGGTTCCCTGTTATGTCATCTCATTGGAGCAACAGATTATAGATGTCCCCCAGGTAACAACCAACAGCCCCCAGCTGTCCCTCTCCCTGTCTTCTGATAGCCAGCTGCAGCACTATGGAAGCCATGTAGGATGTGTTGATCTCAACTTCAAACTTTTAAAACATACAGGTCACCCTCCAGCTTCCACACAACTTGCCCCAGACCAGCCTGCCCCAGACCAGCTTGCACTGGATCAGTCTGCTTTGGTCCAGCCTGATGCCAAGAAGGCCTGGAAGGAAGTGCTATTGGACCCTGGCCAATGGGAGGTGCCCCTCACCCCACAACAGGGCCACACACAGAACCATCTGGAAGCAGAGACATGTAGCAGGAGCTGGAAGACCTATGCAACATTCAGGGGCAAATATTGACAGAGCTCAGAATGCTCCATGAGGAGTAGTTCAAAAACAAAAACCAAAATAGAGGAATATGCAAACATACCACAAGTAGAAAATATCCCACAAACAAAATAGGGATGAAAGTAAAACTAATGAAACTATAAATAAAGTGAGGAAAATGGCTGTTATCTAAGCTATGACGCATCCAGCATCTAAAGCTTACTAAGGCAACAAGAACTGGGCAGACTTATACGGTCTGTGCCAGAGCTGGTGGTTGGGAGGCGGGGTTGGTGGTTGGGAGGTGGGGATAGGGCTGGCCAGACTTATACGGTCTGTGCACTGAAGAGGACAGTACAAATAAAAAAAGTAGCACATATGAATTTATCTTCTTGGGCAGACTGGATGGACCGTGCAGGTCTTTTTCTGCCGTCACCTACTATGTTACTATGTAAGAACTCTGAGCACACTTATTTATGCTCTGTCATGAGGAGTAGTGGCAGCCCCAATGAAGACAATGAACCAAAACATTTGTAAATATTTTCTAGTTTTATTTTTGTTATAAATACAATGTTTACAGATATAAGCATACAAAGGTCTGTTCCTCCACTCTCTAAAATGTGTTGATTCTGTGATATGCAAGGCTGACAACCGTTGTAGTTTAAACACTACTAAGCAAGCCCATGGAAAGCGAGACCAGAACGAGGGAGGGGGGTTAGAAACAGGGGAGAGAAGTGTCCAAAGGGCCCTCAGTGTCCACAATCAGAGCAGCTCTCTTTAATGTCAAGTGCTCAACCAGAGGGCTGACCATTGGAGAGGGATCTAATGTGCTCTGCATCATAAAAAGCCCTAATGAGATTTAAACCTGCCACCCCCATGATGTCAGGCCATACCCCATACGATTATGCTATGCCTCCAGTAGCTAGAAAGAGATCAAAGGGAATGTGTTAGGGCCTGCCATAGCAATAGCAGTTGAACTGAGATTGGTCACTCCTGCACCTGACACAGGTGTAAGGAAGCTGCTACCAGGTTCCACAGTAGGGGAGAAGCACACTTCTCTCAGACAGATTCCTTGGGCATCTCCTCATCTGAGGAGCCAGGGGGTCTCCAGGACCTGGCAGGGAAATGTCTGGCTTAATGTCTTGTCTCATTAAAGGACCCACTCACAGATGCCCTAGAGCTAGAGCACAGACAATGCCCCTCAAGGGTGGCCAGTTGAATTGACCAATGCCATTCTCCCCTTATATAGCTACAGTAACCTGGACATGAGAAGACAAACCAGTTCAGGTAAACAGCATTATGCATCACAGTATAGGGCTAACTGCCCATATAAATCACCACTGCACTCTGTAGCCATCTGTCCCCTGGAGGTTCACAATCTGCATAATCTGTGGGACTGTTATGGTTAATAGGCCTGGATGGTATGTGAAATAAGCATTTGTGACAAACTAGCATGCTGGGCCTCCAGTCCAGTTCCATGCTGGAACCTGAAATCAAGTTACTATCACAGGTGTTCCTTGACAAAGACAATAGGTAGACATTTGCACTGCAACCCCCAGGAAGTAGGCAGCAGCTACTGATGTTGGTCACATTTGTCCCACTCTAATCATTTCCATGTCTGTGTCTAACAGCTTGCAACAAGAGCCCAGCCCTGTATACCCCCTTTACCCTGCAGACTGCATACAGTTAATCATAGTAAAGGTGTGTTGTCTCGCACTAGCCACCAGTCTGGTATCAACCATCTGGTGTGCCTAGGCAGTGCCCAGATTACAGTTACTCTCTGTTCAGCATGCTGCCTTGCCCACAACCAGCATGGCTGAGGGCTTAGGAAGATATATAAAAAAAACTGTTTCCCATTTTTTGAAGCAGCTCCTGATGAAGCATCCAGTGAAATGGGTAGGTCCATTGAGCAGATAACAGCTTCAAAGATAAGTTTTGAGAAATATTTGCATTACATTTGTATTGTATTGAAAAACTCTTGAACTGAATAATATTTTGTGGACATTGTATTTGAACTGAGTCATTAAGCACTATATTATTGGAAGTGTAAAGAATTAAAAGGAAGAAAAATGTCTCATAAAAAAGTCTCCTTTAAATTAAATGAGGGGAAATTTTTCAGACTAAGGAAGTGTCAGTTGTGAGGCTATTTGGCTATTTGGCAATCACTGTCATAAGCCAATGAAGTCTTTTCCTCTTCCTATGTGGTGAGTCAATGTGTATGGATAAGAGTATATTTGAACTGGAATTTCACATTAGAAGATTGGATGCTATCTACATATTTACATATTTAAAACAGCTTCAGAAATATGAGGTGAGGGAAGAGAAAAAAAACTATATACAAATATGAGGGATGTACAAATGAGGGAAAGGAACTATTATACACATGTCTGTTGTCTCACAATAGTGACCAGTCAAGTACAAATCAGCAGGTGTGCTTTGCCATTGCACAGACTAGAGTTTTTTCTGTGTTCAGCAGGACAGAGGAATAGTCTAGGCATGGTGGGCACACAGAGGCCTTGTCTAGCACACTACTCCCCCCCCAGCAGGTGTATGACCTTCCTACTAGGACCAGCGAGGCCCCCAGAGGGTACTGCCACCACAACCAGCAGGTGGCAACCAAGCTGGTCCTGTGTGGCCCCAGAAGTAGCTTTAGGGAATCCAACATCTATGACAAGGGCCCCTTACTTAGGGTCTACTAGACACGAGGGCCAGGACAGGGCTTAAGATACAAAATGCTGGACATTGTCAACCTCAACCCTGGTAATGGGTGACCATATGCCCCATGCTAAATGCAATCTATCACACAAATGGAGATGTGGAGGACTGAAAAAAAGGAGCCAGCTGAAGAGGGATGTGAAGTGTAAATCTGGAGAAAAGCCACCAGATGTGGACACTGTGAGCCTCACCCCTGAGGAGCACATCATGCACAGATCCATTCTCAGGGACTTCATTCCCTTTTAGCTTTTCAGGCAGGCAGCAAAAAAGGGTGTTTCCACAATAGTATAATCTGCACATATCCCCACAGTAACATGGTTTCAGCATTAAAACAGACCAGATCTCAGGTCATCTTCCTAGCAGAAGGGGACGGGTAGGTTCTGAGGTCTCTACTTACCTGGAGACAGTGACAAACAGGAACTCCAGCTGGCTCGTGGTTTCAAGGGTTCAGCTGCCTGATGCTGGGGGGACAGAATGGAGATCAAAAGAGTTAGTTTCCCTTGTGTTGAAGATTCCAGGTTGATGATAAGCCACCTCTCCCTTAGCAATGTAAAGGCAACATTGAGGTTTGAAAATGGTATCTAAATTCCCTGATTTAGATGTCATTCTCCCCAAAAATGTTTCATATATGAATTATAATAATAATTAAAAAAAGTTTATTCCCAAAACATCTAAATGCCTTTAGCTGAAATGTCTAAATTGCCCTATAAAAATGTGCACCTCAAGATTTTCAAACCTCCACATCCCACACTTGCAATCACATCCAAAAAGAATCTCCCTAGCAGGAAGGTCAACTTCAGCACTGCTGAGATTGAGCTCCTAATGAAAGATCACAACATGCCATGCAAATCTATTTGCTCAAAAGAGGCAAACATTCTGTGCTTATACCAAGCAAAGAGAATGGGTGGCAATATGCCACATGCAAATCAAGATGTGGAGGACTGCAAAAGGAAATGCAGGTGAAGAGGTTTGTGAAACACAAGACTGGAGACAACCTGCCAGATGCAGACACTGTGAACATCACCCCTATGGAACACATGGTGGCACAGACTCCTTCCTAAGGAGAGCATCCATGGCCTTGATGCTCAGGACACCTCCACACATGCTTGGGAGTCAGGTAAGATATGGGGCTTAAAGATGTTCTGGCTGCTCTTTCACTCTCTCTCCATCAAGTGTGGTATGTATGGGGGGGGGGGGGCTGATAAGACTTTCATCTGTACTAGAGGGAGAGGGGTAAAAAGGCTGTTGTGTTTGTCCTTTTTAGGTGCTTTCTTCCCCCTCCCCCTTCTGCCTGGGGTAGTCACCAACCAGTGACTATTCCTGCTTTCAAGGCATTTGTGGCTCTCACTATACCCTCCAGACCACTCCCACTATCCTTTCTCCTTTACCTATCTGGCTATCTGGTTGTCTGGCATCCTGGCTTCTGAGGTACACAGTGCACCATACCACTTGGCTTAACCTTCAGGTTATTCACAACTTGTCTCAGCCTTTTCCACACTTTATTAACTTTCACTTACCCTCATTTCACACCTTCACTCATATTCCCAGCCCATCCACCACACCCATTCATACCCACCCCCTCCAAATTCCCATCAGTCACCATTCCATAACACCACTCTCTCACTCTCCCTTCCAAATTCCAACTCAGCCTCTCCCATCCGTAATTCCCTGCTCTGCCCCCCAACATTCTCCCATTCAATCAGCAAATCCCATTCATCTTCTGCTCCCTTCCCCTTCCTCCATCCCCCAAGTCCCATCCATCTTCTGCTCTCTTCCCCTTCCAGGTGTGGGGATTGAGAGAGGGAGGGAGATGCCAGATCGAGACTGGGAGAGGTTGAGAGAGAGTAGGATAAGCCTGATTGAATGTGCACTTTGGTATTTCTGCAATTTACAGGTACTAGCTCTGGTTAGGTGACAAAGAGTAAGGTGGCACTTACCAAACCATGCCACCTTGTAGTGATGAATGAGGGGTGAGAGCATATGTACCCTGCAAGAAAGAATGCTAGTGTCTTTCTGCACAGTCTCTCTGCAACTTGAAGCTATTTTTCGTTATCCAATAAAATAAATCTTTAAATTCAATCTAATTTATACTAGCTTTTTTGGCTTATACATGTTTCCATTTGAATGCAATGCATTTTAAATACTCAAGAGACCTTGCATTTTTCTGTTTCTGATATATTGTAATCCCGCAGAATCCAAATGAAACATTTTCTTTGACTTCATATATATGCTAAATGCACATACAGACCTATGTGGGCAAAATTTAATCAAGGAATGTTTTGCTAGGTTTGATCATTTTCAACTCAAATTGTTGAATCTAATGTGGCTTCTCTAATTTTCTCTATTACCTGTGCTAATGTCACCTAGATAGGCATGACACAGTGTGTACTAAAACTCACTAATTTTATTGTTGCTTTCTATTCAGGGTATCCATCCAAACCTTTCTTCCTCCCAGAAATGATTAATACAGAATAATTTAACTCACATATATATGTCAAAAAGAGTTTTAGTCAACTCTTTATGTAACTTTTAGTTACTTTTCAGACAGAATTGCAAAAAAGCTTATTCTTAAATTGTTATTTTATCAAGAAGAATGCACTTTTTTGTGAACAGATGATTAATGTTTTTCCTAATGTGACTAGGCCAACCCAATTAGGTAGGAAGGTCTTCTTGGCATTAAAATCTAGAATTTTAGCCTTGGGAGCCACATTCTTTCTAAGGTTTCCCTGTAAATGTCTAGTCACATTAGAGAATAATTGTTATATCTTTAGTGATACATTATAGCTGGAAAATGTTTTGGATGAGAGAGCAGTGTCATGACAATATAATTTTTTAAGCTGGCTGAAAGTATGATTGGGGGTCTAAAGATTTCCAGTAACTATTAAAGTTGGTGTGAACCCCTGATGTGGGCTTGAGAATCTTTGATGTGATTGTTTTTTTCCTCTTTTTTTTTTCCTTTTTCTGTCAAAGAGCACACTCTCGACTTCATCACACACAAACTGTCCACAGAACAGAATCTAATGATATCAGATACTGAATGGACAGACACACCATGGTCAGACCACTACAAATTAAACCTATCCCTGCAATGGCGGAAAAAGGGTTTGCGCCGAATACAAGAACACACAATATACTGTACAAGAGGCTATATAGACTCAGAAACATTCTAGCAACAGATTTACTACAATGAATGGACAGCACAAACAAACTATATACTATCTCTCAGGTTGGAATAATAGATGCAGAAACATATTAGACAAAATAGCACCGCTACAAACAAGAACCTCACGCAGGCATAACTCGATACCATGGTACAACGAAGAACTGAGAAAACTAAAAACACAAACTAGGAAACTTGAACGAGCATTGGAAAAAAAGAAAGACGTAAACACACTCAACGCATGGAAAAAAACTCAAAGAAAATACAAATATGCAATAAGAGAAACCAAAAGATCGTACTACAAAATCAAGATAGGGCCAGACTACAAAGACATGAAGAAACTATATCAACTCGTGAACAAACTATTAGACACCACCATGGTCACCACGACCAATTCAGACACCCCATCTGCAGACAAACTTGCTAAATACGTCAAGGAAAAAATGGAAAACCTACGTAACACCTTACTTCAGAACAACATCGACATCGATAAATTCTTTGAATGTCTGGATCCAAACCCCAGTGAATACCCAGCAGACCGAATCTGGACAAACTTCGATCTCCTCAATGCTAAAACAGTCACCTAAGCGATCAACAAAGGCGCCAAGACTCACTGTAAATTGGACACCTGCCCCAGCTACCTAATAAAATCCGCTCCTCTACGTTTCATAGCAGACCTCACATCTCACCTAAACTACATGCTACAACATGGACACTTCCCTAAGGAAAATGGTAACATCCTACTTACCCTAATTCCAAAAGATACAAAGAAAAAAAACGAATGAAATCACCAACTACCGCCCAGTAGCATCTATCCCACTGGTAGTCAAACTGATGGAAAGCATGGTAACCAAACAGCTTACTGACTACATAAATAAATTCTCAATATTACATGAATCAGAATCAGGATTTCGCTCCAACCACAGCACAGAAACAGTACTAATTACTCTCCTAACCAAATTTAAACAAGAAATTGCAAAAGGTAAAAGCATACTTCTCCTACAATTCGACATGTCTAGTGCGTTCGACATGGTTAACCAAAACATACTACTAAACATTCTAGAATACTTCGGAATTGGTGGAAATGTATTTAGTTGGATTAAGGGTTTTCTAACCACTACAACATATCAAGTGAAATAAAATTTGAACATATCACCACCATGGAAACCAGATTGTGGAGTACCCCAAGGATCACCACTATCACTGATCCTTTTCAACCTAATGATGACCCCGCTAGCTCAGTCCTTATCCACCCAAGGCCTTAACCCGTACATTTACATGGACAATGTCATGATATACATCCCTTACACACATGATCTAATAGAAATCAATAATGAAATCAAACTCAGCTTGAACATCATGAACTCATGGGCCAATGCATTTCAACTAAAACAACGCAGAAAAAACACACTGTCTCATCCTCTCATCCCAAAATAACATGAATAAACCCACTAACATAAGCACCCCAGACTACACCCTTCCTGTTTCAGACAGCCTTAAAATTTTCGGAGTCACAAAAGAGCAAAACCTCACGCTAGAAAGCCAAGCTAAATCTGTCACAAAGAAAATGTTCCACTCAATGTGGAAGCTCAAACGTTTAAAACCTTTCTTCCCAAGGGAAATATTTCGCAACTTGGTACAATCAATGGTACTGAGCCACCTAGACTACTGTAATGGAATCCATGTGGGATGCAAAGAAATAATCATAAAGAAACTCCAAACTGCTCAAAACACCGCAGCCAGGCTTATATTTCGTAAAACGAGATTTGAAAGCGCCAAAACCCTAAGAGAAAAACTGTATTGGCTCCCAATCAAAGTACATATTACTGCACTCTGGTTCATAAAATCATCTACAGCGAAGCCCCGGGATACATGTTAAACCTCATAGACCTGCCAACTAGAAACACAACAAGATCAACACGCTCATACCTAAACCTTCACCACCCAAGCTGCAAAGGAGTCAAATACAAATCAACCTATGCATCTAGCTTCTCCTATATAAGTACGCAACTTTGGAACGCACTACCAAACGCTGCAAAAACAACATCTGACCTACCAAACTTCCAGAAATCACTAAAGACTATCTTCTTCAAAAAGGCATACCCTAACGATCCAGCTTAAATGCCTGAATCCTGTAACACAACAATACTAATACTTGAACTGGACATAACTTAACGCTTCCTCCTTTCTATTCCCTTATGTGTGTGTCACACATGCACCTTATTATACCATAATATCACTCTGTATTTGTCATACCGGAAGGCGATCGCCTCACGGTACTATGTAAGCCACATTGAGCCTGCAAATAGGTGGGAAAATGTGGGATACAAATGCAACAAATAAATAAATAAATAATATATTGTATTAATTACTTTAAATTGAATTTAAAAAAAAGACAATTCTACAACAGGGCACCTGCAACTGGGCACCCAGATGGCACCTGGGAGCAGCCTATTCTGTAAAGGAAAATAGACACCTACTTTCATTTGTAGAATGGTATCCTAACCAGGTATATAAACGCAGGCACTTATACCAGTCATAGGCCTGGGGTAGCTATGCATACCTAAATACTGGAGGTAGATATCTACTGGAGATATGGTGTAATGCTTTAGGCACTTGCTTGGGAACCAGAAAGAGGAAGGTTCATTTCCTGATGTAGCTTTCATTGAAAATAGGCACATAATTTTACCCTCCATTGGCCTTTCTTCAGAAAAAGCACCTGTCAGTAAGGAGAATTTGCTATAAGTATGACCACAGAGGGCCAGTTGGACACATCTTATACCCCTTCTCTCCTAACCCAGCATCTGCAGTCTCCCTTTCCTAGGGATGTGCTTTCACTGTCATAAACATAGCTGTTGTTGTCCTTGCATGTCATATCATAACCACATAATGATAATAACGGAGCCACAGAGCTGTGTATGAAACATTAAAAGAAAGCTCAATATATATATATTTGAAGGGAGGAGTAGCAGTGGGCTGAGATCCTGGGGAACCAGGTACAATTCCCACTGCAGCTCCTTGTGACTGTGGGCAAGTCACAACCCAATACACAAAGAAAAAAGCACAACTGGGCCTTCAAGACAGAGACAACAAGAGTCCTTTATTGAAAAGAGACCCGACATGGGCCGTGTTTCGGCATCAACGACGCCTGCCTCAGGGGTCCAACTTTAATTGCAAAGTGTGCAAAGTTGGAAATTCAATTCCCCAATCAGAAGAGGTAAGGTACTGTTGCAAAAGCGTTGTCTCAGCTACAGCAGTCAAATACTTTGTTAAGTTCCTGTGAAAACGCCGTCGGTCAGATAAAAAACTGCCAAAGTCCAATGACGTTTTCACATTCATCACGTTGCTAAACCCACATCCAAACCTAATGAATACATACGTTAAATCATAAGTCAATGTATCCATATCAACATATACATATTATGATAAGACATAAAATTATGAACATGAAAATATAATATATATAAAACAAGCAATCCATCTATGACAATTATAAAACATGAATATATATATAAAAACATATTGTATATAACAGACTATACATCTACAATGATATCCAGTCTGCCCAACAAGACAACTCATGTGTGCTACTTTTTGTATATACCCTACTTTGATTTGTACCTATGCTCTTCAGGGCGCAGACCGTATAAGTCTGCCCAGCACTATCCCCGCCTCCCACCACCGGCTCTGGCTCAGACCGTATAAGTCTGCCCAGCACTATCCCTGCCTCCCAACCTCCAGTCCCGCCTCCCACCACTGGCTCTGGCACAAACCGTATAAGTCTGCCCCGCACTATCCCCGCCTCCCAACCTCCAGCCCCGCCTCCCACTACTGGCTCTGCTATCCAATCTCAGTTAAGCTCCTGAGGATCCATTCCTTCTGAACAGGATTCCTTTATGTTTATCCCATACATTAAAAACAGGGGATAAAAAGGAAACCTGAACAACTACAGAGGCAATTACTCACTTGTAATGTTCTCAAAAGAAAGTCTGGCTTACAATGTTCATAAAAGAAAAACCAGCATATCCAGAAAGTCCCTAAATTAATAAGACAAGGAGTTACTCGCAAGTGAAGTGATTTAAAAGGCACCAACTGTCAAGTATTGTCATTGGAGTGGAGGACTGGCCTAGTGGTTAGTGCAGTGGACTTTGATCTTGGGGAAATGAGTTTGATTCCCACTACAGCTCCTTGTGACTCTGGGCAAGTCAGTTAACCCTCCATTGTCCCTGGTACAAAATAAGTACCTGAATATAAGTAAACTGCTTTGAATGTAGTTGCAAAAAACCTCAGAAAGGCAGTATAGCAAGTCCCATTTCCCTTTCCTTAATATGTCTTGTTTTCCACGTTGGAATTTG
The DNA here is from genome assembly GCF_901765095.1 of Microcaecilia unicolor. NCBI lineage: Eukaryota > Metazoa > Chordata > Amphibia > Gymnophiona > Siphonopidae > Microcaecilia > Microcaecilia unicolor. Next base: position 600,179,610 of record NC_044032.1, read on the forward strand.
CAGATCATTTGCCTTGTTGTTTCTTGGGACCCTAAATGTTAATACCTACATCATAGAATTGACCCCATAGGGGTGAATTCTATTAATCAGCCTAAATAATCAGATCCAAAAAAACACCACTTAAGCGCTGTTCTATAAGCCACGCATAAAGTTAGGAGCATTTTATAGAATAGTGCTTAAGTTCCAGGGATCACTTGTAAATTTAGGCTCATCTATTTGCACCAACAAAAACATGGCACAAATGCCTCCGCTTAAATTTATGTGTGGAACCCCCTTATTCTATAATTGCGCTCATAACCCCAAACCACATCCACGATCCACCCTGAAAATCCCGTGACCCTCCCCGTTCTGCACCCGCTTTTTCAGGACACATGGTAATGTGCCTAAATTTATGCATGTGCATCTTATTTTATTCCAATTAGTCCCAATAATTGCTTGTTAAGAAGCTAATTATTGGCACTAATTGGCTTATTATTCAATTAAATTGTGTGTCCAAATTTGCAAGCACAATTTCTGGCAACTTTATAGAATTAGTGAGATACTGCCTAAGCTCCATATGCATGTTGCACTTATGTTCTCAAGAGTTTGTCAGATTAGCTGGGTTCCTGACTTCCATTATAATCTGAATGCCTCGCTTGTATTTTTAACAAATGAAGACCAGAAAGATACTATGAGTGATCCTGTTTGGCATGCATGATATGCTTTTTAAATAACATAGTAAATGACGACAGATAAAGACCCATATGGTCCATTCAGTCTGCCCAACAAGATAAACTCTTTGCATATGCTATGATGTGATACATGTATACCTGATCTTGATTTATTCTTGTCATTTTTAGGGCATAAACTGTAGAAGCTTGCCTGGCACTGGCCGTGTTCTAACATTTCTGAAGAAGTTGTCAAAGCCCCTGAACAGTTCCACGCCAGACCATCCAAATTTATTCTGCCTTGATCAGGGCACAGAATGTAGAAGTATGCCCAGCACCGGCTTTCCTACCTAATCTCCTCCAATGTGTGCTTCTTTGCCAGTAAGGGAGAGTCCCAAGCAGTAGGCACCAGGCTACCATAGCAGCTTGGTGGTAGTTCCTACCCCCAGCATGCACCATTTCTGGCACTACAAATGGGTGGCGGTAAGTGCTCCCCTCCAAAATGGTCGTGCAGCAAGTGCTTCACTTGCCATATGGCCATTTCTTAAAAAAAAAAAAAACTTTACCCACTATGTTAAAAGGGGGCCTCAGCATACGTCAAAAACCTTTTGCTGCAGCTTAGTAAAAGGACACCTTAGTGACTGAACCAGGATTGAGCCACAGGGCCAGCCTTCTGCTCTGCCAAAACTCTTTAGAAAAAGAAAAAAAAAATGAAGCATCACTAGAGATTTCCCTTTCAGTGGCGTACCAAGGGGGGGGGGGGGGCGGTCCGCCCCGGGTGCACGCCGCTGGGGGGGTGCCGCGTGCCATCAGCTTCGTTTGTTTCTATGCTCCCTCTGCCCCGGAACAGGAAGTAACCTGTTCCGGGGCAGAGGGAGTGTGGAAACGAACGAAGCTGACCGGCGCGCGGCACCCCCCCCCCCCAGCGGTGTGCACCCAGGGGGGGTTCTTTCACCGGGGTGGGGTCACGCTGCACTGGGGGGCGCTGCACCCGAGGGGTGGGGCGCATCGGCGATCCGCCACAGGTGTCAGCCCCCCTAGGAATGCCACTGTTCCCTTTTCATTGCAACTGCAATTTCAGGTAATAACTTACTTGCCGGTATCTACAGAGGAATGCACTAACCCAGTAGTTCTCAGCCTAGTGCTCAGGATACACCCAGTCAGTCAGGCTGTCAGAATATTCACAAGATAGATTTGCATACAAGGTTTTCATTTTGTTAACCACTAGTTGGAGGTATATAAGCACCATATCATCATCATTTCTGCAAATTCATTGTGGCTATACTGAAAACCTGGCCTGGTGGGTTGAGAGTGACTGATCTAAACTCTGTAAGTTGAGGCATCTCCCAAAAGAAAGATTCCATCTTCAATGGAAAGAAAAATCTACAAAGAGGGGATATAGAACTGAGGTGAATGGGGATAGACTCAGGAATACTCTAAAGAAATATTTATTTACAGAACATGCATGGAACAGTCTCACAGATGAGAACAGTATCTGCATCCAAGAAGCATGGGCCAGGCGCAGAGGATCTCTTATTTTATTTGTAGAAAGCTTATTGCGCAGTATTCATAAAATTGTATCCACCATTAATTTTAGCTGGAAGAGAATGCTAGCACCATGAACACCGGGCTGACAACCAAGGAACCCCACTTCAAAATTCATTGCTGTTTATTGTGATCTTGGGCAAGTCACTTAAATCTCTATTGGCTTAGATACAAACTTAGGGGTGCTTTACTAAGGGGCACTGATTGCCATGCAGCTCATAGAAATATAATGGGCTGCATGACATTTAGCACATTAATCATTAGCACATGTGGAGCGGAGGAGTAGCCTATTGGTTAGTGTAATGGCCTGAGAACCACTGCAGCTTCTTGTGATTCTGGGCAAGTCACTTAGCCCTCCACTGCCCCAGGTACAAAATAAATATTTGTACATAATATATAAACCACTGCGATTGTAACCACAGAAAGGAGATACATCAAATCGCATCCCCTTTCCTTTCTGCATGCTAAATTAGTGCACTTTAGTAAAGGACCCCTTAGATTGTAAGCCCTCCAGGAAAAGGGAGATACCTACTGTACCTGTAACTCACCTTAAGCTACTATTGAAAAAAAGTATGAGCTAAACCCAAATAAATAATCATTCAAGATTGTGTTGTAGGCTGTCAGAATGTTATATCATTGAAGTAGTAAACAGAACATCTGGCCCCTAAACCAGAATTGAGTGTCAATCAAAGGAGTACAGTAGAGATTCTAATTCAAACAGGAGTTTTGGAGGGAAGTATAAATTCCTGTTAAATGGAGGAGCCATGTCTGTTTCCTCCCAGGAGGGAGTACAGTTAAGAAGGCTGTAGAGGATCAGTGAGTAGGGAGACCCACCTGGAGCATAGTTCCCTGAACAAGTGACTAATAGGCAGATGCTCACAACTCCAGCATTATAGTGAATAGCGTCCGGGAAATAGTGTTGAAAAATAAACCTCCAATGGTCAAAACTAATTACATTCAAATTATATGTGTGGTGGAACTGCGCTAACAAAATGCAAAGTAGGTGAAACACATGCACATTTCTTTCACGCGCTCATACCAGCCCAGAACAATGCAGTTCTCTGGTGCATATGCACCGTGGTTGTTGTGCATCATAGGCACACATAATGTATGCGTGCCGTAAAGTGCGGAAATACTGCTGAAATGTGCAATTTCGCTTATAAAAGCACACAATATTTTTTTTAATTCTAAATTTTGTAATTCTAAAACAAGACAAGTCACCAGTTCTAATCAGTAAAAGTTCAACAAGTCATCTCCATCGGAACAATGCTGCCCTTGACCTGAAATTAATTTTTTTTGTTTTAGAAGCCATCGAATCCTTTTGCGCATTGCAGTGCTGTCATCTGAGCATTGGGAAGGAATACCAAAAGACCTCATTAGCATCCTTTTGAATACATTTAAATATAATTTACTGCCATCTCTGGCACACATGTTATTTCCTGCGCTAGACCCTATTAAACATTCTGCACAGATTAACACTGGTGCTAGTCCAGCACTAATTGACTCTAATGTCGGTGTTAGGTTGTGAGCATCACCCAGCAAGAGAGGAATAGGAGCCATAATTATGTAGGGGTCCCAGTCTGTTAATGAGCTTGCGGAGCTACTGCTAGTGATATGCAATTTATCCTTAAAATCGAGCATGGTACCAGAAGATTGGAGGGTGGCCAATGTAATGCCCATTTTTTTAAAAAAAGGTTCCAGGGGAGATCCGGGAAATTATAGACCGGTGAGTCTGATGTCGGTGCCGTGGAAAATGGTAGAGGCTATTATTAAAAACAAAATTACAGAGCACATCCAAGGACATGGATTACTGAGACCAAGTCAGCAGGGCTTTTTTGTGGGGAAATCTTGCCTGACCAATTTACTTCAATTCTTTGAAGGAGTAAACAAACATGTGGACAAAGGGGAGCCGGTTGATATTGTGTATCTGGATTTTCAAAAGGCGTTTGACAAAGTACTTCATGAAAGGCTACAGAGGAAATTGGAGGATCATGGGATAGGAGGAAATGTCCTCTTGTGGATTAAAAACTGGTTGAAGGATAGGAAACAGAGAGTGGGGTTAAATGGGCAGTATTCACAATGGAGAAGGGTAGTTAGTGGGGTTCCTCAGGGGTCTGTGCTAGGACCGCTGCTTTTTAATATATTTATAAATGATTTAGAGATGGGAGTAACTAGTGAGGTAATTAAATTTGCTGATGACACAAAGTTATTCAAAGTCGTTAACTTGCGACAGGATTGTGAAAAATTACAGAAGGACCTTACAAGACTGGGAGACTGGGTGGCTAAATGACAGATGACGTTTAATGTGAGTAAGTGCAAGGTGATGCATGTGGGAAAAGAGAACCCGAATTATAGCTACGTCATGCAAGGTTCCATGTTAGGAGTTACGGACCAAGAAAGGGATCTGGGTGTGGTCGTTGATAATACACTGAAACCTTCTGCTCAGTGTGCTGCTGCAGCTAGGAAAGCGAATAGAATGTTGGGTATTCTTAGGAAAGGTATGGAAAACAGGTGTGAGGATGTTATAATGCCATTATATCGCTCCATGGTGCGACCGCACCTTGAGTATTGTGTTCAATTCTGGTCGCCGCATCTCAAGAAAGATATAGCAGAATTGGAAAAGGTGCAGCGAAGGGCGACTAAAATGATAGCGGGGATGAGACGACTTCCCCATGAAGAAAGATTAAGGAGGCTAGGGCTTTTCAGCTTGGAGAAGAGACGGCTGAGGGGAGACATGATAGAGGTATATAAAATAATGAGTGGAGTGGAACAGGTGGATGTGATGCGTCTGTTCACGCTTTCCAAAAATACTAGGACTAGGGGGCATTCAATGAAACTACAGTGTAGTAAATTTAAAACAATTCTGAGAAACCTTTTCTTCACCCAACGCATAATTAAACTCTGGAATTCGTTGCCGGGGAACGTGGTGAAGGCGATTAGCTTAGCAGAGTTTAAAAAGGGGTTAGACGGTTTTCTAAAGAACAAGTCCAATAACCACTACTAAATGGACTTGGGAAAAATCCACAATTCCAGGAACAACATGTATAGAATTTTTGTACGTTTGGGAAGCTTGCCAGGTGCCCTTGGCCTGGACTAGCCGCTGTCATGGACAGGATGCTGGGCTCGATGGACCCTTGGTCTTTTCCCAGTGTGGCATTACTTATGTATTTATTTACTTGGAGCCTGAAATAAGAGACTGAAGTATTCCCATTTTGCTGTAAACTTGAGGTCAGTCTGATTCAGGGAATGCCCTAAGGCAGTGTTTCCCCAGTCTAGTCCAGGAGTACCCCTTGCCAGTCAGGTTTTTAGGATATCCACAATGAATACCTCACACTCCATTATCTAAACTGCAAAGGTCTTTCTTACAAATCAATCCTTGTTGCAGGCTTCACGAGTACCAAACTTTGGAATTCTCTACCCAAGCAATTTAAGATACTTAGAAGATTATCTGAGATTCCGTAAATTGTTAAAGGCTTTTCTATTAAGTACATATCTTATCAAAAGACAATAAACTAATGTTGCCATCTCTCTTATATATTTCTACATAACCAATAGTCTAGCCTAGCTTCATGACAAATACACAATTATTTCTAATATGTTAAATGTTATAATTAATTATCTGATTGTATCATATTTTTGATATTTTTCTTGAATGTAAGCCACATTGAATCTGAGCTTGTTTGGGATAATGTGGGATACAAATGTCATAAATAAATAAAATAAAAGAGATTTGCATATAATGGAGACATCAAAAGGCACCGAGTTCCACACAGCTTGCAATCAAAATAAAAAGTGGGCCTCAGGAAAGGAAGAACTGAAGCCCAAGTCTATGGTCTTACTGAATATGTCCAGCTGGTGTGACCTGGCTAAGAAGGATGCTGTCATGGTAGTTCCATAAGATTACATATTTTGTATGCTGACTTGGAAGATACCCCTGACGAAGACTGTGTTGGTCAAAACACGTCCGTGTTGGGTTGTTTGATCAGCTATCTATTTTGGAAATAAACTTTGGTCATCCTGGACATTCTGGTTGACTATTTCCACTTTTTGCATATAATGGAGGCAGTGTATGCAAATCACGTTTATGCATATTTATTGTGGATATCTAAAACACTGCCTTAAGGCAGAAGGACTGGTCATGGGGAAACTTGATCTACTACTACTAATAATCATTTCTATAGCACTACTAGATGTATGCAGTTCTGTACACAGATGACTCTGTCCCTAGAGGGTCCACAATCTGAGGTTTTTTTACCTAGGGTAATGGAGGTTTAGTTGACTTGCCCAAGGTTACAAGGAGCTGAAGTGGAAATTGAACCCAAGTCACCAGGATCAAAGTCCACTGCACTAACCATTAGGCTATTCCTCCACTCTATCCCAAACCCTTAGTCAGACAAGAAAAAAGACTGAAGCTGCTATCATCTGTAGTTTATAGTTATAGTTTATTGTAACTTGCCACACTGCTCTAGCTGATGAAACAGTACAGAGCAATGTACAGACTAATAACAAAAGAAATTTGAAAAGAATTCCATTTTTTTTAACAGGAAAGCTCAGCAATCAGACTAGTATAGCTAGAAGATAAACATAAAAAGAGGAGGGTGGGGGTGAGGGATAAAGTCCTCCTGCTGGGTAATCCAGCCAATCAGTCTGATCACTCAAAAACCTGTTTAAATAACCAGGTCTTTAAGGCAGATTTAAATTTTTTAAAGGAACATTCTGAGCGAAGGGAGAGGGGAAGATTATTCCACACATGGGGGCGCAAGGAAGAAAAATGCACGGTGTCTAGTAGATTCATAGTGGGCCATTTTAGGACTGGGAAGAGCCAGGTGGTGATCAGAAGTAGACGGAGTAGACGGAGAAGACAGGAATGAGAATAAGGGATTGTATGGGTGGAAAGATAATCAGGAAATCCAAGTCAGAAAGCATGAAATGTTAGGACTGCTATCTTATATATAATGCATTGCTTGATGAGTAACCAGTGGTGCTGTTTTAGGAGAGGGGTCATGTGATCCAAGCGGTAGGCATGACATAATAGTTGACTGCAGTATTTTGCAGTGTTTGTAGCTTTTTCAACGATGACTATGGTAGACCTGTTTATACAATGTTATAGTAGTCCAATCAGGAACTGAAAAAAAGAGAGTAATAGTGCATGAAAGACATTGTGATTAAAATAGTGATGAACAGCTCTAAACTGTCAAAAAAGAAAGAAAGATGTGCAATTTGAGGTTTGAAAGAGTGGGCTGAGTCCCAGATAATGCCCAAGTATTTAAAGCTAGTGACTGGAGTAATTTGTGTTCTGTATAGTTTATAGACCTCAGTTGGGGAAGTCGTTGAAGGCTGAAGCAGTGACATTGGTGAATGTTATCTTCCTGTCTGTGTCAGGGGGTATTTCACTCATCCAAGGGTTTATCCTACATCTGTTTAACAAGGCATGCCTTTAGCACTCAGGGAACCTATACCATCAGAAAGGGAACGTATTACCACCTCCACTGGGATAAGAGCAAAGTAACCTTGTCGTCTCTCAACAAGAACCACTTAAATGGCTCGGTAAATAAAATAATATAATGTAACATCTAAGCAGAAAGGAGAGCAATTAGCAGGGAGAGACTTCGAAAATAAACACCAAAGAATAAAGGAGTTATATTCATCAATTTCTAAATGCAAGAGAGATGTTGGAACTGTATGAAGTGTTTCTAAGGAGACCTTCCAACATTTCTTTGATGAAGTGTTATAAAAGTTGTTGCCATCAATTGTTCAAAATGCTATTGACAATTTGCCTTTTAATTTTTATTTCTCTTATGTACAAACGTGTTAAATACTGGAGTGCCCATTAAAGGAACTTTTTATCTTAAAACCACTTAGGTCTCCAGTGTCATTTTGCTTTTGATATCTTTCCTGTTCTTAACTCTTTATTGTTTCCTAAAGTAAGCTCAGTAATTTGGAGGGAACCCTTTACAATCTGTGTCCAGGTTTTGAAGTTAAGAACAAAGGAGAGTGTTTTGACCAACGATATCAATAAATAGATTATATACCTGCTTCAGGGGTGACCATTAGCCTCAGCACACGACATAAAATTTAAATAATCGTAAAAACGCTCAACATAAATATTAATACTAAACATATATACTTTCTCATCTGCAAGAAAAACCTTACCTCTCCACCCCCAACACACACAAGGATAATTCTGAAAATCTCATTTCAGTGGTATTTTCAGAATTATCCCTGTGTGTATTTGGGGTAGAGAGGTAGGGTTTTTTCTTGCAGATAAGAAAATATATATAATTGTCGTTATTGAATACTAGCATAAATGGGCATTTGTAGGCCAATATTTAGGTGCACTACTTATACCAGGTCAATGGCTGGTATAAATGACTGCAACTAAATGTTACAGTTGTGTACATAACTGACAGTATTCTAAAATCTTAGAGTATAGTGCTGGGCACCCCCTGACCAGCCCATGCCCCAACCACATCCACACCACCTTACAGCTACGCACTGTATATTTTCTGGGCTGTTTCTAGAATAGCAACTAAGTGCATTTATGCACATTACTGCAAATTAGTGCCAATTAATACCAAATAATTCCAATTATTGGCAATTCTTGGTTGCTAGTGCCAATTAGTGACTAATTTTCCAGTTAACCTATGCGCATAACTGGCACTATTCTATAACCTGTGCATGCAATTTTGAGTACTAAACATGAAAATGTGCACACAAGATTATATAATAAGAGAGGACTGTCATCTTCCTAAAGGAAGAAGAAGGGGTATTAGAACTGAGCAGTTATGTGTAGATAGACAAGGTGGACAAGCTGTATGCTCTGTATTTCCCTTATTTTCTAACTTTCTATTTGTAAGAGCCATCTGCTGACGGCAATCATTTTGAAGCTTTTCCTAAAGGAGACAGATATTTGACAAGCAACAAATATCAGGAAACAAGTATGGTCTGGAGCCAGCTCTCACCTCAAGGGCAATCTGGATCTTTTCACTTTCAGGCAGAAAATATTTGTTGGCTTCCACTGAGGAATGATTAAAATTGTGCAAGTTTTGACAGCATCTGCTCAAGAGCCTGAAAAACAGGACTTCTCTGCTCTTAGTAGCTGAGCTAAAGCCTAGCCCAATAAGCAAAAGACATTTGATAAACAAAGAAATGGCACAAATATGATTGAGAGGCCAACTCCGAAATGGGATTCTCAGTTCAGGGACATCTCTGAATAGATAGCATACAGATAACTATCTCCTTTCTTTTTCTATTTTATTTATATTTTCTCTTTTTCACTTATTCTTCACTTTTTCCAGCCTAAAAAGACTACTCAAAGCAGATTATAACAGCTAAAATGCAACTGAAGTACAGTGAAATATACAATATGTAATACATTAGATCATGTAAAACAGGGCCAGAACTTAGCAAGCGAACTTCATTTTTGTGGCCCGCAGAATATCGGTGGAAATGGATTCCTCCAGAAGGATCTCTGCTCCCTCGCCGGGACTCTGTCTAAAAGCTTGAGCCACCAGGTGCTGGAAGTTTGGGTTGGTCTTGCGGTTCAAGTCTTGTGAGACTTGAAACCACAGGACCAGCCCAAACTTCCAATATCAAGCAGTTCAAGCTTGTGGTTAGACAGAGACATGGCAGAAGCAGGGATCCTACCATAGGAACTTGTCACTGAAACCAAGGTAGGCAAGTTCCATTAATGACAGATTTGTCTGCTGTGCCTCCTCTGATTCCTATTCAGTGAGATACTACTGCATTTCATATTTTTGTCTTCATAGGAACTCCTAATGAAAAGAAAAAACAGCAATAATTATATGTCACGCAACTTACTGTTCCACCTGAAGTAGGGTCATTTTCCAATTGTTCTACTATAATTTTTGAGTAGAAAAATTTGTATAAGGAAGGGCTTATTGCAGGAGACGAGAAGGGGTAACTTCAAGAGTGAAAGTTACATGGAACAGATTCCTAGCAGAGGTGGTGAGGGCAAGCCCAGTGTTGAAATTCAAAAAGGTATGGGATGAGCACAGAGGACCATCTGTGGTGAGATGGAATTTCAGAAATCAGGCAGGGTCTGCAGTGTAAGAGTGCATAAGGAAAAGGAGAAGACAAGATGGGTCTGGTGGTTTCCATTTGCTCACAATTTCTCTGTTTTTGTTGTAATGCTTTTGTGGTGATAAGGTAAAACAAGGAAAGTCATATTTAACCAAAGTTGAGGGAAAAAAAAAACCTCTATCAAATTGAAAGCTAATCAAAAGAAGAAGAGGTTTTAGGTTTAATTAAAAGAGCACCCTATTCTACAGATAAATTATCACCACATATACTGAATCATTTAGTGTTATCTTCATTCTGTGCTACTTTTCCCATTGACCTAACACTGTTAAGACCACTTCTTCCTCAGATATGTTTTGTGCTAGATGCCTATGGGGATGTTTTACTAAAGCTTAGCTTGAGTTATCTGCAGCAGGGCCCATTTTATTCCTATGGGCCCTGTTGCAGATAACTTGAGCTAAGCTTTAGTAAAAGACCCCCCTATATTAGTGAAATACTTAATATCTCTTGTATGCTATGTGTTTAGTTGAGTTCAATTTCAAAAAAGATGAGAATGCAAGGGAGGAGACTGCAGAGTAACATTGAGAAATATATTTTTATGGAAAGGGTGATTGATGCATGGATTGACCTTTCATTGGAGGTAATGGTGTTAAAAGCATTTGCAGAATTGTAGAAAAGCCTGGAATAAGCACAGATAATCTCTAATTGTTAACTGGATCAAGCTCATGCACTGGATGTGGTTTACTTGGATTTCAGCAAAACTTTTGAAGAGAGGTGTGGTAGCCGTGTTAGTCCACTTTTAAAGGTAATCAGTAGAAATAAAACATGGAAAAGAAAATAAGATGATACCTTTTTTATTGGACATAACTTAATACATTTCTTGATTAGCTTTCGAAGGTTGCCCTTCTTCATCAGATCAGAAATAAGGAAGTGTTGGTAGATGACAGTATATATAAGTGAAACATCAAAGCATTTCAGTGACAGTCTAACAGGGTGGGGGTGGATAGAGAGAGACCAGGAGATATGCATGGGAACATCAAAGCATTTCAGTGATAGTCTAACAGGATGGGGGTGGATAGGTGAGAGGAGAGTGGTTTATAATGGGCTAGAAAGCCCAGATCTTTGTTAAGTCCTGTCTGGTGGATGTCAAAATATTCAATCATTTTGACTTCAAAGGTCTTATGTTCCTGTATTGTTTTAAAGTTACCTTTCAGGATTCTTATTATGAAATCACTGGTGCAGTTTTCTGGTTTTGTAAAGTGCTGCCCCACAGGGGTGGAATCCTGTCTGGCACTGGCATTTTTCATGTGATGTTTGTGTAAATTAAATCTTGTCTTTAGCATCTGGCTTGTTTCTCCAATATAGCATCCTTTTGATATTGTCCCATATAGCAGGCTCATAATTCAAGTGACTGCATACGTTTCTCAAGCACTATGCATGTTGCTCAGGTGGTGTCAAACCAACAAAAAAGGTCCAGGTCTCCTGCAAAACACATAAAACAACAAAGAAAGCGGGAGAAAAACCAAAATAGACCAGAAAGAAACCGCAAACATAGAAACATAGTAACATAGTAGATGACGGCAGAAAAAGACCTGCACGGTCCATCCAGTCTGCCCAACAAGATAAACTCATATGTGCTACTTTTTGTGTATACCTTACCTTGATTTGTAACTGTCATTTTCAGGGAACAGACCGTATAAGTCTGCCCAGCACTATCCCCGCCTCCCAACCACCATCCCCGCCTCCCACCACCGGCTCTGCCACCCAATCTCAGCTAAGCTTCTGAGGATCCATTCCCTCGGAACAGGATTCCTTTATGTTTATCCCATGCATGTTTGAATTCCATTACCGTTTTCCTCTCCACCACTTCCCGTGGGAGAGCATTCCAAGCATCCTCAATTTGTAAATGTAAGCTTAAATGGCTTAAATTTGATCATTTATCTAAACACTCAGCAATCTCCAGTGTACCCTAGAGTAAAAGCACCAAAAAAGTTTATTAAGACCCAACACGGGCCATGTTTCGGCCAACCGGCCTTCTTCAGGGGTCTTCAAATTGGCGTATACAGATATGCCTCCAAAATTCTCATGGAGTGCAAGGAATAAACGCTGGTGCTAACACTGAACGTCAGTGTTGGGTCTTAATAAACTTTTTTGGTGCTTTTACTCTTTGCGGTTTCTTTCTGGTCTATTTTGGTTTTTCTCCCGCTTTCTTTGTTGTTTTTTGTTGCTCAGGTGGCCCAAATAGTTCTTTGTTGATATTTAAGACAACAACTTGTTTGTACCTGTACCTATTTTAAAGTTTTACTAATGCAGGCAAGGTGTTTAAATACCACTGTAGTCTTGGGTGTCTGCAGCTTTTTTATTTACTTTTTTTTTTTTTTTAGTGGAGTATTAGGATATAAATGAATTACCAGAACTCCCACCTATGGCTATATAATCCTGACAGTTCCAGAAATCACATTAACTTGGCTAAACTCATGAATGAGACACATAAAAATAGTTGGCAGTAAATGTTACATTTTTGGTTTGTCTCCAAATAAAATTGATTTTTGTATGAAAAAGGGGCATGAAAGCATTGCAACAATGGGCTGGTTTTAGAACTGTTTATATATTTCTTTCCATTTTATTGTATTTTGTTATACATTTTTACAAACAAATAAATAAATAATGTGTAATTCAAATTTCATTTTGGGTGTTCTCAGAGAATGCATGTGTGTATGATTCTCAGAAAAAAGAGCGTAACTGTGTGTGCACACTTATATTTTGGCCCTCCAAATGTTACAAATTATGAAATGTGGTCCCCAATAGAAAAAGGTTGGAGAAGCCTGACGTAAAGGGTAATTTTATTTAGATTGGGTTGAAGGATGTGCACCCTGGAAAAAAGGGACACATAAATGTGTATCTTCTTTTCCCTTACTAGTGCCTGTGTTTCTCCACTGAGATATATATATGGAATGAGTGAGAGCAGGAATGAGAGTAAACCATTACTTATAGTGCACCCCCACAGAAGTAACCATAAATAGTGCAGTCCAACCAGTGGTCAGTATGACCACTTCAAATTTCATGGTAGGAGTTCCAGAGAATTAAGGGTGTGAAAGGCCAGAGATAGTGCCCCTCAGATCCTGGCATTAAAGTCTGTGGGCAGGCAGGCTACCTGTGCCCTGGGGAGCCAGTTGCTGGACTAGAAGGACATGTTGCATGTTAAAGATTTGCGCTTGCATCTTTATAGAATAGCACTTAGCAAGATGAACACACAAATCTAAATTGTGGCCAATTAGTGCCAATAATGGATTGTTATATGACCAGATTTGTGCACGTAGTTTTGAGCTTCGTATATAGAATCCAAGGGATGGTGCCTAAATTTAGGTGACCTGTCATAGAATGAGAGAGTTGGAGGGTAGCATTAGCTTTATACATCTCATCATTCAATTTCACCAGTTAACATCAGTAAAACCGATTCTGTCCTATAACACAGTTTAAAGTCCAATTGGGAAAGGTCTAGTTAATTAGTTGTAGCTGATAGCATTTGGAGCTGCAAGGCAAATATTTACTCAATAATTTAACCTAAAAATAGAATACTGGAAACAGACCTCTAATACTTTGGATTATTAGGGTCAAGCATTGACTTTTCAAATAGGATTGTATCACAGCTTTTCAAACCCTGGCAAACTCTGTTCAAGAAATAAGGCATTTATTATCCGTGAAATCCAATGTTACAGTCCAAGCTGATTTAATTAGTCAATAAGGACAAGGGTCTAGGGAACAACCAGGAATGTAATCTCCTCTAATACCCTATGTATATATCAACCACATCAAAGTGATTTAATAGACACACTATTTCCTCATCGCTAGAGGCCACATGCAGAGAGGGTGTAATGTTACAAATGCTTTATATATTTTTGTTCATAGAAATAGATAACAAAATCATTACTGTTTCAATCAGATGGAACATTCATTTCTGCATTAGGAGACCGATATATCAAGTGGTTAACTCCTTATAATAGCCGTTCAGTAGAATTTTCTACGGTTGTTAAACAGTTGGAAGACAATCTTTTTTTTTTTTATAAACAAATAGCCTAATAAAAGGCTTCTAGATGAGATCTACATTGACTCCTGTCAAAGTCAATCTAGTTTTCCATCCACCTTCTTTCTAATCTATGTTACATATACTTCATTTCAAAGTACTAAGTGCTAAGGTGAAAACTTGGTTACATGGACTGAACAAGTTTTTTATTGGGGCAATTTTATCAAAGGTTTAACTGATTTCCTGGGAGCAATATTCAGCCACTGAGTCACGGCGTAAAGATATGTGGACAATTTATCTTTATACTGGATATTAAGCAGCCCTATCTTTTGAATTAGGACTACGGAATAGTGGTACTAAACCTAAAAAATAATAAAAGATAAATGCAAACGGCATGAAGAATGGTGAGTCTAATATAAAGCACTGATAAGGAAGACAAAGAGACTTTGAAAAGAAGTTTGCCTCAGAGGCAAAAACATATAATAAAAACTTTGGGGCCAATGCAGAAAGGTTTGCAGTAAGGCCGATTCAGCACACCGGTCATACTGCGAAATGAAAGTGAAAAAGTCTGTTGGTATGCTATAGACAATGAGCATGCAAACTACTGTTGCATTAAAAATGTGGCAGTAATCCGTGGTTCACTGTAAAATGTCATCCTTCCTGACAGTGCATGAGCAGTGACTGGCTCACACACTGACAGGAAGGTGACTTTTTTTTTTTTTAAAACCCAAGTCACCAGCACCCTGTCCCAGCTTTCTGCACTGACCCCTATGGTAGTCTAGCAGCCGCCTTCCCTCCTCTCCCTGACCCAACCCAACCAGATTCTAACCCCCCATCCCCTATATTAAGGCAAAAAAACACTTGATGGTCTAATGAGACCACCCCCCCCCCCGATTCCTACCTCCTACCCCCAACAGACTAGACCACCAGGTATTTTTATGACAATGAGGGTTAAGCTCTAGTTAGACTGGTTCAGGGAGAGGGAAGGAGGCCGGGAGGCCAGTGCAAAATGCAATCTGGGGCACGGTGGTAAGGCTGAAGTAAGAAAGGGAGTACTGCTAGACACCTGCTCCTCTCAAACATTTCTACACTGCCCCAGACCTGGAGAAATGTTCCCTATGTAAAACACATGAGTAAAACTTATTTTTCTAACTGTATGGCTGCAGAATACAGTTAATAACTGCATTACCATGCATTTTAATGCAGTCTGCAACAGTGGCTTAGCTAGAGGGGCACAAGAGGAACAGCCGCTCTCCCAGACTTCCAATGGCGCCAGCACTTAGTTTGATGTGGTACATTGCGCCTATGCAGTCTGCGTGAGCGCCTAAACTGTCTGTTCCCCCCAGTGTCACAACCTGGCTGCGCTTCTGGTCTGCGGTAAGGGTTTCCACTCAAGTTAACACCTACATTGAAACCCTTCCTACATTGCTTGGCTAGTAAAACACATGATTTTTAACCATTTTAAACACATGGATAAAGGTGAGCTGGTTGATATAGTTGTAAACAGTTTTTTTCTAATACTTTTTATTGGGTTTTGAATAAGGAAATAACAATAGCATTATAACAGAACATTTCAAAATGCCTTACAGCAGTTGCTGTGTTATGTAAATATGGGGTTTTATATATTTTTAAAAAATTGCTTTACCTGTCTGAGGGTCTGTGGAAACTCTAGGTGTCATCTGCTGCTGCTGCTGCTGGGCGGTGCTGGGTGGTCCAGGGCCGATCCAGAGCTGGTCGGCCAGGAGGGACCCATTTAGGGTCCAAAATGGGACAGGGGGTGTCCGAGTTGTTGTCTGTGGCAGACGCGACCTGCCACGAAGGCGTGTCTGATATAGGAGCCAGGTACAAAACCAAGCAAGGGAAACCATATTTATCAACTGCATATACAGAAATACAGAACCAAGCAGAGCCCCATTTCTTAAGATCACTGCATGTTCAGCCTCCCTTAAGTTGTTTTCTCCAGTCAATAACAGTACGTATGAAGCAGAAATTAAGACAGCAGAACCAAGCAGAGCCCCATGTCTCAAGACATCAGAACTGCAACTGGAAATCCTTCAGATCTAAGAATGAGAGTAAGAATAAAGAAAGTGCTGTAAATGTAATTGAACAAACAGGAATATAGTAGGTGTACATATGGTACTGCATAAAACTCATTGGGCACAAGAATCTTACCATGGTTCCATTTATGCAAAAGCACAGCCTCGGATCAAAAATGGATCCCTAGCAGGAAAGCAAGGTCTCTGCTCAAAACATCTTTAATGTTCACTTTCTTTAGCACTTCCTTTCTATAGAAGTTTCTGGACAAAAATTGATGCCATGCTGTAAAAGCAAGGTCTCAGCTCACAACTTTTTCAACCGTTCTCTCGCTGCACAAGCAGGGTCCCAGGTCCAAAAAATTACTGCCATGCTATAAAAGGTGGGAAAATGTGGGATACAAATGCAACAAATAAATACACAAATAAATAAATAAATAAATAAATAAATAAAATAATGTTATAAAAGCAAGGTCTCAGCTTGAAACTTCAATGGTTTCCTCGCTGCACAAGCAGGGTCCCAGATCCAAAAATTCATGCATAAAGCTGGAACACAGGAAGAGAAGCCACGCACTTATTAACGACAAATCAATGATGTCACTGGGCAGGGGGTCTATGAGATATGCTGGATGGTCGGATTAGCGAAGGTTGGATAATTGAGACTGTACTATAGTTAAAAGGAATGAAATTTCTTCTAAGAGAAAAGAGTAAGGAATTTTAGGGCTGAGCAGTGCTGTGCAGAATTGTGAAAGCCTGCTTGTTAGGCAGTCATCTGAGGCTGCGAGTCAGGTTAAAAGGTAGTCAGATCAGAGCTTCCTAGAAGAGGGATCTGATGGAGATTGGAAGTAGGCATAGGCTCTTGTTGGAAAACACTGGGGTGGTTCACAGAAAGGGATTCCGGTTACGTTTTATTATGTTCCTGCCCAGAAAAGAGGACACACTCAAACTGCAGCACAGAGGGAGTCTACTTTCTCTTTTTGATTTGTTTAAAATTAAGTTTAGTAGGTACTCACTAGAAGCTGGAGCTGAAGATCCTGGTCCAGATGGTTCCTGATTAATATCTGACTCCGCTACAGTGTTCCTGTCCAGAAGTGAGGAGACCAGCCAATGTTCAAGCAAGCGCTGGGAAAAGGATAAGTTCCATTTCGTTCCTTTTGTGTGCATACATTTTTTGCTTACCTTTTGAATTTATTTTTGCAGGGTCATTGGTTGTTAGCATATGAGTACTCAAGCTAAAGTTGCAACTCATTTATTTTTACTGGGACATTCGAGCACTTTAAAAGAAATATACTTACCTGAGGTGGGCGGGACTCGTTGTTTCCAGTTTTCATTGTACTGCAGAGACAAAAGGAGGATTTAAACACAAAGCAACACATTCTTGCAAGCTAAGTGTAGCAGGGGCGTAGGCAGACCTGCTATTTTGGGTGGGCCCAGAGTTAACCTGGGTGGGTCCTTCCCACCCCCACTCCTACCCCTGTACATACATACAATATAGTGTTTTTTTTAATGACCCATCTGCCCTTTTCCTTGAACCCCATCCTCCAGTCCTACCTCAGAGCCATTGCCCGTCGCAATTCCTATAGGTAACCTGTACCAGCCCTGCAGGCTTCTCTCTACCACATTCCCACAGAAAAAACAAGAAGTGACATGATTGAGGGCAGGACATGATAGAGAGAAGCCTGCAGAGCCAGCGCAGGATGCCGCTGGCAGTAGCTCTGAGGTAGACTGGGAGGGGGGGAGGGTTGTAGAGAGAGATAGGCAGATGCCAGGCCATGAGTGGAGAAGAAAAGAGTAGTGAGGCGCTGCCACTGAAGAGTTTTGAGAGCCTCATGGGCTGCTGACTGGGTGGGCCTGAGGCAAGAATGGGTGGGCCTGTGCCCACCCAGGCCCACCCTTAGCTATGCCACTGAAGTGTAGAGTACAGAAAAGGTGAAGAAAATTGTAGTACTTATCTGACTTCTTACTTGTAAAGGGAATGTTTCGTGTAGCATTCTATCCAGCTCTGAGTATTCTTCTGGAAAAGAATTTAATGTGAAGCACTTTAACTCTTACCTGGAAATAACTTGCATTTTAAGCTAATTTTCTTTTATAAAAAATGTGGTTTTAACTTGTTAAGCACTTTGAAACTTCTAGCAGTTTTAGAATAGTCTGTGACATCTCAATACCTTTTTAGTCCAATAAACTCTAGTTTATTTGATTGAAAGTATTTGAACAAAGTTTCTGGCATTCAGTGGTTAGAGAGTTGTCACACACCCAGGG
This sequence comes from Microcaecilia unicolor, assembly GCF_901765095.1. NCBI lineage: Eukaryota > Metazoa > Chordata > Amphibia > Gymnophiona > Siphonopidae > Microcaecilia > Microcaecilia unicolor. The sequence continues at coordinate 600,198,158 of NC_044032.1, forward strand.
TATTTATACAGAGAACCCCCCAATTTTGACTGTGTGGTGGATAACATCATCTGAGCGTACCACCAGTTCTGGGACTTTGAGGGTTAAGGAGATGGAATGGGGGGGGGGGGGGCAGGAAATTGGGAGTGCAAGGGGATAGTGACAAAGAGGGGAATAGGTGAGTGTGTTGGGTGAGGCTAAACCTTCTTTGTATCTTGGCTTGCTGCATTATCCCATGGGCCTACAAACCTTATGGGGGCTGTTTGTGGCTTAACTATGATGAGTAGTTCCAGAAGAGTTTGGTGAGGGATAAGTCAGAGTTACGGGGTGTATGTGATGTGGATCTCTGGTTGGCGGAAATGACCTCAGGGTGCACTTGGTCCTTTCAGGCTGAGGCCCCTGGTGTGGCGGTGCCGGCAGTTGGAGGGCCTGTTGGCTTTGCATCAGAAGTTGGGGGAAGGTGGCCATTGGTACCATTCCCCGGGTGACTGCTTGGAGGCGGAGGTGGTGGGACCGCGGGCCTCCCATCCAATGTCTTTTTCCAATACAATGCAGGATGGTATTCTTGGGAATCCTTCAGGCTTTAGCACTCCTGCAGTCAGTGTTCAGGAGTACATCCCGGCCTTCCATTTCTTGGTGTTGGGTCGGTTGGTAGGGACCAGTTTTGGTGCTGTCCCTCTGGGGGAGGGGGGGAACAGATTAATAAAGTTCCTTTGCCTATTAATTTGGTGGCAATACAGAGGTAGTTGTCTGTTTACCTAGAATGGGGTGATGCTTATTTGATCGGGGGTGGGTTTTCTGAGGGGTTTCCCACTCCATCTGATTTCCCTCAATTGGTGCATAGGGCCCACAATGCGGCATCAGTTGTTGCTTTTCCGGGAGTGTTGCAGAAGGAGTGTCACCTGAGATGCATTGCAGGCCTTTCCAGGCTCCTCTTTTGGATGATTTTGTGGTGTCCCCTTTGGGGATTATTCCAAAGAAGGATCCTGTTAATTTTCTCCTCATTTACAATTTATCTTATCCGGAAGGATGCAGTGTAACTTTTATTGACCAACAATTTTGTACAGTCCAATACTCTTTTTTTGAAGTGGCGGTGGCTTTGGTACAGCAGCTGGGTCCTGGAGCATTGATGGGGAGGGAAGGCAGATATAGAGGCAGCATTTCATTTGTTACTGGTCCATCCCACTTCCTTTCATTTACTTGGTTTTTGGTTTTAGGATGGGTATTACTTTGATAAGTGTATGCCCATAGGCTGTGCAATATCCTGCACTTACTTTGAGGCTTTTGCCACTTTTGTGCATTGGATGGTGTATCAAGTGAGTGGCAGGATTGCATAGTCCATTATCTGGATGAGTTTTTATTTTGTGGATCAGCCAATTCACGTCAGTGTGCCCACTGGATTGAGGCCTTCTGCTGTGTGTCTCAGAGGTTTTAGGAATTCCATTGGCTGCAGACAAATCGTCAGGGCCTACAACCAAATTGGTGATTTTAGGCATTGAGTTAGACTCAGTGTGTATGCAATCATGTCTGCCACTGGATAAGATCCGTGCCTTGCAGAAGGCGGTTCAGTCTGCTGTGGCCCTCTAGAAACTTAGTATAAAGGAGATTCAGTCTATTTTGGGGTTACTTTAATTTTGCAGCCTGCACTATACCAATGGGCCGGGGTTTATCCCAGTGCCTGGCTAGGATGTCAGTGGGGCTTCAGTGAGCCCATTACATGATCAGTTTGATGTGTGGTGTCTGAGAGGATTTGAGATTTCAGTCTTCCTTCTTGGAGTCCTTTAATGGTGTGTGCCTCTGGCAGCAATGCCCTGCATCGAATGTTGATTGGCAGCTGTTCTCCGACATTTCTGAAGATGTGGGGTTTGGCGCCTATTTTGCTGGCACATGGTGTGTGCATGCTTGGCCGTATTGGTGAAGAGCGAGAGGCTGGTACACAAATATCACATTACTGGCATTGTTCCCAGTGTAGGTGGCCTTGAAGGTTCGCGCCTCCAACATAGAAGGGTGGAGTGATAGTGCCCTTGTATAAGTCCCTGGTGAGGCCCCATTTAGAGTGCTGTGTGCAGTTCTGGAGACCGCACCTACAGAAAGATATAAACAGGATGGAGTCTGTCCAGAAGGCGGTTACAAAATTGGTAAGCGGTCTCCATTATAAAACCTATAAGGAAAGGCTTATGAATCTCAACATATATACACTGGAAGAGAGGCGGGAGAGAGGGAATATGAAAGAGACATTTAAATACTTTAGTGGCATTAATGTGCAGGAGAAGAGCCTTTTCCAATTGAAGGAAAACTCTGGAATGACAGTGCATAGGATGAAGTTAAGAAGAAACAGGCTGAGGAGGAATCTAAGAAAATACTCTGTCACGGAAAGGGTGGTAGAAGCATGGAATGGCCTTCCGGTGGAGGTCGTGGAGACAAAGACTGTGTCAAAATTCAAAAAAGTGTGAGACAAGAATGTGGGATCCCTTGGGAAAAGGAGGAGTTAGTGGTTACTGAGGATGGGCAGACTGGATGGGCTATTTGGCCCTTACCTGCTATCATGTTACTATGTTTCTATTTTGTTTTCCGACAATTCTGCTGTAGTTTTTATGATTAATCGACAATCATCCAAGTGCCCACTGTTAGTTGAATTATTGTGCTTGATTGTGCTCAGTTGTTTGCACTTGAATGTCTTTCTGTCTGCGTGCCACGTGGCCAGAGTGGTTAATGAGTTGGCTAATGCACTTTGTCATATCCAGTGGGTGAGATTCTGGGCACTGGCTCCAGTGGCCGACTTGTCTCCTGTGGTGATGCCAGACACTTTGTGGACCAGTTTTTGGAAGGCTATGGATTCTTGTTGCAGAAAGCTTTAGTGCCTAGTTCATAGAAGTCCTATTTCTCAGGTTAGGAGCATTATATACAGTTTTTGTATTCTCGGTATTTATGTTGTGCCTTTCCTGTCACTCAGGCACAAGTGGCGGATTTCCTTGTTTTTGCCCTGACCTGGGGTTAGTCTTATGGGATGGCTATGCAGTCCTTGGCAGCTGTGGGTTTTTTTAACAAATTGCAGGATGGAGTAGACCCAATGGGGTCTTATGTGGTCTGGAAGCTCTTGTGTGGATATGTCAGGGAGGGGTTGTTAGATCACTGCCATCTGGTGCAATTGCCTATCCTCTATGACAGGCTTCTGTCCATTCTGGGGGTATTGCCTGTGGTTTGTGATTCCTCCTTTGAAGTCCTCCTGTTCTGCCTGGCCTTTTTGGTGGTCTTTTTGTGGCCTGTCAGATCGGGGAGTTGGTGGCTCCTTCTCATCAGGCTGAGAAGTCTGGGGTTCTTTGGGGGATGTGGTGTTGGGTTGACGGAGTCTGTGATTACGGATCTGTCATTCTCAAACCAATCAGGCTGGCAGAAGGCACTGGGTGACAATACGTGGGTGCCCTTGGGTGGTAGCTGGTCCTGCCCATTGTGCCCAAACTTATCACATGGTGTGAACAGCTAGTGGACTGTACTGGCTGGTTCATGAGAATGGGGTCATTACCAATTCGCTGCAGTTTTGAAGAAGAGTTTGCTGGAAAAGGGTTGCAATCCAGTGGAGTATGGAACTCACTCCTTCCAGATTGGGGCAGTGATTTATGCGGTAGAGCAGGGGGACTCTCCTGCTCTGATTTGTCGCATTGGGCAGTGGCATTCTCACTGGTTTAAAGAGTATGTATGGTTGAGTGGGGGTGTTTGGAATGTGTATTAATCTTCTGTTTTCTATCAGTTTCTGTTCAGATTCCTTGCCTCTTGATGTCAGTGTGTGGCTCTGTGGACACTCCTATAGAATCTGGGCCCACAAGCATGCTATGGAGTCTCGGTGGGGAGGGAATCTTGGACTGGTGCAGCTTCTGCCAATACTGTGTCAAGCACATTGTTTTTCCTATGCTGTACTGATTTTGATCCTTTTGAGGGGCAATGACCTTTGTACAATTAAGGGAGTGAATTAATTTGGGGGTTGATGCAGGATTTATTGTCTGTTCCTTTCCCCAGGCATGTGTGGTGTGGTCCCAAGCAAAACCTCAGAGGGCGTGGAGGGATGCACATAATGAGCAGGCTATTCAGCACTTGCGACCCAGGGTGAATGTGAGGTTTCTAAATTTGTGGGTTGTGTTGTCTTATGACTTGCTGATGGTACTCATTTGTCCAAAATTGGTTTGGACATTTTCCTGAGCACAATTCAGGATTTATTGAAGGATTGTGTGAAACAAGGTTTGGTCGCAGCCTATTGGGTGGGGGAGCGGTGACAAGCAGATGGCTGTCACTGCTTGTGGCCCAAGATTGAAGGTTTTGGGGCACAGTGCAGCTGAATCATAAAGTGTTATAAAAAGATTGTTGATTAAAAATAGGTGGCTCGTGGGTGGAACTGCAAAAGTAGAGGTATGACTTGGTCACTGTAGCTCATGCCCTTGAAGGAGATGGTATATGTGAAAGAATAATGGAGCTAGTTTCAAAAACAAATAGCTCCCTGGGGGTTGACAGCTGCACTGGAAAGTTATTTGTTGGGATTTAAGTGTATTGGGACTTGAGTGTTCTGTGCTACCTGAGGTTTTGGAATAAAGCTGCAGCCAAAATTGTTTCCACTAACAAGAGGAGTTTTGTGATTTATTGTAAGTTGGGATGAATTGTGGCAGTGATGGGTGGCATAGTGTGAATGCTGATGTTAGGGGATTTAAAGCATTTGTAATACATAAGTGGAAGCGTACACTGAATCAGGGAAACTAGCAATATCAGCTGTTGTACTGAGACAGAGTTGCGCTGAAGCTAGGTAGTGTTACATTGTGTATCTGGATTTTCAGAAATCATTACACAAGGACCTCATGAAATACTTCTGAGAAATTAACAAGTCATGGGTTAGGACGCAAGGTCCTATTGTGGATTAAGAACTGGTTAAAAGATAAATGGTTAAATGGTCAATATTCTCAATGTGGTGGAGTGGCCTAGTGGTTAGGGTGGTGGACTTTGGTCTTGAGGGACTGAGTTCAATTGCCAGCACAGGCAGCTCCTTGTGACTCTGGGCAAGTCACTTAACCCTCCATTGCCTGCCACATTGAGCCTGCCATGAGTGGGCAAGCATGGGGTACAAATGTAATAAAAAAAATGGAGGAGAATAAATAGTGGGGTTTCCCAGGGATTGGTACCAGGACCTCTATTTTTAATATATTTACAAGTGACCTGGAAACAGAAATAATGAGTGATCAAATTTGCTAATGACACGTGGAGGAGCATTTTTGATATGACATCTAAATCTGACTTTTGACATTTTGCTGAAAAAATCCAAAAATCAAGTGGTGAACATGGCCATTTTCGAACCTGAAAAACATCTTTTTGTTTCAAAAATGGCCATTTCCTAGACGTCTTCTAGACTTTTTGTGCTTAGTGCAGCTATCTTTTTGGACCATTAAAAAAAAAACATGCAAGTGAAAAATGTACAAGATCAAGCCATTGGGATATAGAAGGAGCCAGCATTCTTAGTAGACTAGGCACAAAGACATCCCAGCACAGCAGAACATACAAAAGTTCCTAGATACACATCTCACCCTTACCCCCTTATATTGTATGGTGAACCCTCCAAAACCTAACAAAAACTTACTGTACCCAACTATACACCACTACAATAGCCCTTATGGCTGCACTTGTTACCTATATGTGGGTACAGTAGGTTTTTTTTTTGGGGGGGGGGTTGGGGGGGCTGCCACTTTCCACCACAAGTGTAACAGCGTGGAATATGGGCCTGGGTCCCCTTCGCAGTGCACTGCACCGACCACTAGGCTACTCCAGGTACCTGCTTGCTGCTCTAATAGAACTGGCCATATCATCTGAAGCTATCATAGAGGCTGGTGTGTACTGTTTCATTCACATCTTTGGGGTGGTGGAAGGGGGTCAGATACCACTGGGGGAATAAGAGTGTGTCATTCCTTTATTCTTCCAGAGGTCATTTAGAGCACCTTTTTCTGACTCAGTTGTAATAAAAACAGGTCTAGACCAAAATGTTTAAAATTGTAGCACTGGACATTTTTGTTTTGTTCCATTATGGCAGAAAAACATCAAGTTTATGCCACTTTTTGGATGATTTTCTTTTTCAAAAATGAGCCCAAAACTTATTCAAAGTTGTTAACTCACAAGAGAAATTGTGAAGACAGGGAGACTAGTCATTAAAATGGCAGAAACTCCTGGCCTTTCCTATGATTAACAACATGAGATTTAAGGCTTTATTTTCTCACTCTTGCCTATCCTTCGTTGTTTGATTTTGGAATGATCTCCAGGTGAAACTGCACTCGAGTTTTTTGGGGGTTTTTTTTAATAAAGATTTGAAAACATATTTGTTTAAGTAGAATATGATGCTATGTTTTACTTTTTATTTTACTTTTGTTATACTTTGTAATTCTTGATGTGTGTATCAGCCTCTTTTGGTATTGTATTCTTGCCTTGATTCTCAGTTGATAGCGCTGGTGGGTGATACGTCTCTTATAACATAATATAACAAATGCAAAGTAATGTACACAGTGAAGAGCAATCAAACATATAACTGTATAATCTAAGGCTCCACATTAGAATTCTCTGCTCCTTCTGGAAATGGAGGGACATACTTGTGCAGTCCTGCACTTATTTTTTATGAGGCTCTGTGTTTGGAAGAGCACCTTATAAAATACTGTGGAGATTCTCCATGTACTGACCTTGGGGGCTGAATTGAGGATCTTATGTCCAGGGAAGGGAGACACCTGGACGAGGGAATTGGATATATATTGGGATGATCGGATGTTTAAGGGGAATGTGGGGGGATGGATTTGATTGTAGAGAGTTTGGGGGGGGGGGGTGCATTGCTGGCTGGCAGAACTGATTGGAGGTAATAGGCATGAGATGATGCACAGTGGTGGGGCAGAACTCAACATTGGTAACTGCCCAAGAGGGCAGGCACTTATGCATGCCTTAGGACAGGTGTAAATGCCAATGTATAGATATTTTAATATTGATGTGGATACCACTTTCCACTTCTTCTTCCTGCTCCTACTATGCCTTCTGACAAGGTAGACACAGTAAACATCTCCACTTCTACATGTGTAAAAGCTGTTATTTACATGCAAGGATACATCTAAACTTGGCCATATTTTAACAAGTAATGTCAGAATTCAGAAAAATACTTTAATGAATCTCTTCGTAAAAGCAGTCAATAAATCACAAGAAATAAAATAAATAAACTAGATGGTGATTGGGCTGTTATAAGCTTTAAGGAATAATACTTTATATTAAAGTATTACAATCTATTCTCTCATACTACTACTACTAATCATTTCTATAGTGCTACTAAATGTACGCAGCGCTGTACACATTATAAGCAATAGTTATCATACTACTTGATAAGTTTCAAGCTTCAAAGACTCCTCCCTTGAGAGGAAAGAAGGTTGTTTTGTACATTAGGGGGCCCTTTTAGTAAGCTGTGCAGGTCGTTCCCGCTCACTGAGGCCACTTTTATTTATTTATTTATTTAAATTAGAAAAGATTTGCTATACCACTTTAACTAATGAGTAGATCTAGATGGTGTGCAATGCTAACAATAAAACAGTAATAGAAAATGGGAAGCAGAACTACAAAATGAGATAGGAAAGAATAATCAATCACGCTAGCACAATCACAACCAAAAGACAAGTAACAACAGTAAAGTGGTAACAGGGAGAAGGAATGGGTAGAGGAAGAGAACAGTGAAACTGTGGGAAAGCCAGTGATATTGGTAACATTCTGTTCTATGAGGGATTGTAGGCCTGGCAAAAGAGCTAGACCTTTAGAGCTGATTTAAATTTTTTAAATAATGTTTCTGCTCTGATGTGACAAGGAAAAGAATTCCAATAAAATGGAGCTGTGAAATAGAAGGCACATTGTCTGGTAAACACAAGAGTGTCTTGCTTGGGGTTTGGGAGGACCAAACGATAGTCATTTAAAGACCAGAGCAGGCGGAGGGGGGAGTATGGGATAGAAAGGTTTGCGATATATTGTAGTGATCCTGTTCAAAAAGCTTTAAAGGTAAGAGTCAAGAGCTTACAGTATGTAAAATTCATTATTCAATGGGAAGCCAATGGTACTTCTGTAATAGAGGAGTGACATGATCTGATCTCTTCACAAAGCATAGTAATTTAATTACCATATTTTGCAATGTTTGGATGCATTTTAAGCTGTAGCATGGAGAACCTAAATAGACGATGTTGCAGTAATCAATCCTAGAAAACCTAACTGATTAGCACAGACAATGCCTACTGTTTGCCCCCAAATGTTCCCCATCACTAAAAAATAAAATCTATTTTTTAGCATGTGGGACATGAACACGAATCCCAAAACTACCACAGGATGCCAGAGCGCGGCCCGTGGTAGTGCTTTTTAACCTGTGGTAAACATGCGTTAGAGCTTACTGCAGCTTAGTAAAAGGGCCCCTAGGTTTTCCTCTCTCTCATTGTGATACACTTTTTCCATACTGTTAGCATTAATGCTCTTTTTGTTTGTATTTGTCTTAATGAAGCTTGCCTTACTCTTAGAGTGAAAATAATAAAAATATTCAAACCTAAATACATAAATCATTTTATTCTTGTACTGTAAATAAATTATTAGCAGTTTATAATCTCACTGGCATATTGCTGCTTCTTATCATTCATGTGGTAATTTCCTGTTACATAGCAAACATTGAATAAAGTAATGTTTGCTGTTAGTCTTCTTTGACCTTTATTTCCATCTAACAAAACTTAAATTCCAGTGATCTTACATCTGACATCCAAAATTCAAGTATAATAAAATGCTATACATGTTTATATTCTCTATAGACAACTTACTCCCACAGTTTTCAGATTCACTTACATAAATATCAATAGATGTCTGAGTTCTCCTGAATAGCATCTCCAAGAAAAGGGTCTATTCAAGAGGTATTCGCTTGAGTAAAGGAAAAAAAAATACATATTACCCAATTAGATAAAGAAGCAAATGTTCTAAAGTTCACTTTACATGACCATGTGCAAATCTGCCTTTATCATGAGTTCAAATAGGCAATGTTAAAAAGTACAAATGAGAACAGCATGTAAATCATACCCATAATTTTTCTACATAATTTATCGCAAAAACGTATCTGCACTACCTTAAGGTATAAAGGGTAAAGGGTCATACCATTGGATAAACCACTTTTCTGTGGTACAACCAAAGTGTTTTACATTTATCCTAGGCAAGCAAAAGGAGTAGGGGTGGACCAATGATCTTCCAGTATAAAAATGAAGTGGCACCAGACGGTGAAACTAAAAGTTTATTAATGTGAACAAATGCCAAACAAAGGGTCCACTGACATCAGTAATCCAACCACAAAATCTAATCAATTGGAGTCAACATGGATCTGTGTTTCAGTGAAGAAAGCCTACATCAGGAGTCACAGAGTCTAAATGATGTAGTATGTGGTTAAAAGGGATGCAAGATCACCATGCCCATAAAAGAGGTCCAGGGACCACAAACTTGTAGAAAAATCCAAGCACTGTGAAGTAGTTATCATACATACTTTTTCTATCGAATCATAGCTAATGAGCTAATTTACATACTTTGCATTGTAAAATGGGTAAAGAAGAACAAGCAGAGGAATGAAGACTCCAAAGTACCAGGAGAGGGGCAAAGCAGCACCAGCATTGGCAGGAAGATCCCTATATATTTGCAAGGCATTTCCTGATCCTGGGGACTTTATACCAACATAGAAATCTGTATTGAGGAGCTCCCTGGGATAAGAGACTATGAGACATCATAGACTGCTTGGATAAAGTCCTCTGGAACTGGAAAGAGAGCAGAGGATGTCTACAATGGACAGATCTTGCCATGTTGTGGTTTTCTGTAGTGCAGTCTCTCCTTCCACAGAGACAGTCTCAAGACTCTTTTCTCTGAATTTGAAGACTGTCTGGCTGATGAGAGTTCAGAAGAGGGAACTAGCAGTTCAGGCTTGCAAGACACACTGCAGACACTTTGATGGATCAACAGGAAAATTTAACAACTTCATAGGTAGTGGGGGAAAGTGCTGGAGAAAAAGAGCCAGCAGTAACCTTCAGCTGCACTTTTCATGAGATGCTGCCTTCCCTTCCACGTCAGCACACCCTGTTTTTCTCAAACCTTTATCCACTGCCTTTTCTGTCTGTCAGCCCTGTGGGGGTACAGCAGGATGGTTCCAGTGAGGGAACCTGAAGCAGTTATTGTGTCTGTCTTACACTACCTTTTTAGTATCACCTTTTAGATTCCTCTTCTCTTAAGTTCTAATCTCTGGACGTTTATTCTTGTGTAGTTAATTTTTATTCTAGAAAGATTGTGGTCTCCTCCAGTTCCTCCTTAACAATGACCTTTTCCCTGAGAGGGCTTTTACCCCTGACTTGAGAAGCATCTGTATCCCTCACAGCTCCTAATCTGTCACCATATGGTACACAGCTGAGCAGCTCTCACCTGCCATATACAGATGACCCCCTTATGTCTCTTATTTATGCATTCATTCATTTCATTTATATGTTGCACATCATTCAAAGACAAGATCAGTTACATAATCTAAAGAACATTAAAATACACAAAGATGCTTCAGAATCACACAAAAAAACACATGGCTTAAGGGAGGGAATAGTTTCAATTTACATAGAAAACACACATAAGAGAAAAAAACCAGCTTCTGCATTTCATAAATCATCCAAAGCTCTGGATAGCCTCCTGTCTTTAACTGTACACCTCAATTTTAAAAGAAATGTTGGAAGAAGGTGCTGGTGAGGCCAGGAGTGACTGTGGATAGCTCCTGCCCACACCACTAGAAACCAGAGATTTCATGAAAGATAGGTCTGGGGGAGCCTTTGGGAAGGGTTGCTTCCTTGGGAGGAGGGGCATGGGTTGGGGTTTTGGCAAGTAGGGGAGGCCATTCATTTTGGGGCTTGCTGGGAGCTGATGCACCATAAGGGTAGTTACTACTTTGGGGGAAAGCCCATTAAGGGCTTTCATCTTGGAAGGAGGAGGGAACACTCTGGCCACTTCTATGGCTTACATGCACTGGCTTCTTTAAGATATGGCCCAGAATCATTACCCATGGCTTGGCAGCTTGATGCTCCTGGGCGTTAAAATGACCCCAGCTGTTAGCTTGGGTTATTTTACTGAACAGCTTGCAGTGTGCACCTAAAGGATGACCAAACTATCGCAGCATTAGGACACCACAGCTAGCATTAGAACCCTTTAACATGTGTTAAGGGGTAAATAAAGGATAGTGCCCTATCACAGCTTGATAACTTCCCTTTGCAGTGGCAGTACCCATGTAAGTGCTGGCACAGACTATCTGGGTCTAATTTTGCCCACAGCAGTCAGCACTGTCAAAAATGCTGACCACCACAGGCTGAATATCTGCCAGGTACTTTTTAAGCTCTTAAATTTAGGAGCCTATTGAAAAAAAGATCATAAATTCAGGTACTCAACTCTAGTAAATTTTTAGAGAGCCCAATATAGGAGCCTAACTCTCAAACTTAGAAGTCTAACCTTTGGGTACTGGCCTGTACTGTACCCCCCCCCCCCCCCCCCAAAAAAAAAAAAAAAAAATCTATACTTGGCATTTAAAATTGTGTGCATATATTTGTGCATGCAATTTAATTGAATAACAAGCCAATTGAACTTTTTTGGGGAATCTTGCCAGGTATTTGTGACATGGATTGGTCACTGTTGGAAACAGGATGCTGGGCTTAATAGACCTTTGATCTGTCCCATTGTGGCAATACTTATGTAATAATTGCTCACTGACAATCACTTATTGGCACTAATTGGCAATGATTTGAATCTGTACATTATTCTTCCTAATCGATATTTTATAAAGATACACAAGTAAATTCTTATGCACAAATACAAAAGGGGGTATGGCCATCAGAGGGGAATAGGTGGGTCAGGGTTGTTCCTACAATTTGCACACAGTGTTATAGAATATGACAGATCTGTGCCTAATTTAGGTTTCAGTTGGTGTAAATCCTCTGGGCATGGAACCAGCACTAAGCACTACATGGCACCCAACTAGAAGTGCTGTTTATGGAATAGTGTTCTGGGATCTTTTTTTTTTTTTTTTTTGCATCATTTACTGAATTTAGCCTATATGCCTATTCTGCCTACTTCTATTGCAGTAAACTGTCTGTAGATAACATAGCTGTACTTAGATCCAAGGAAGAGCCTGTTCCATAACTGGATAGCTATATCGTATGAAGCCTGTCCTGACATGGACCATGTTTTGCATGCAGAATGTTATTATACCAAGGAGACCAATAGTATAGTAAGACAGATGCATCTATAAGCAGTTTAGATCAAAGAGGTTTGAATAACAGGAGACAGCAGGAGCATGCTTGGCCTGTAGGCGGGGCTTGTCTCCTAATCAATTGCATTGGCTTGGGTGTACCAAGATGGCAGAAGTTGCACTAGGGAAAACGAAATCCTCCTTGGGTGGACTGACTTCAGCTTTGTGACATCACACCGTCTCCGGTTGATCAAGCCTCCTTAGTTCAGATTTTCACAGGATCACAAAAGCAATCTGATTGCTCAAACCAGTAAGAGTTCACTACATGAGACCTGAGGTACATAGATGCATGTCACAAGAAAAGGAACAAATACCCACAGTGAATGATGGAATAACAGGCAAAACCTAGACACTCCAGGACAAACCTGGAGAATTCATAAGCATAAGCAAGAACATGAGATTTTTCCTGGAAGACACATTGGATTTATCTCTTGAAACTGAATTCAATTTGAGTTATTTTTAGCTATCTTCCTTGCTGTATGTATAAAATGTATTTTACTTATCAGACAGTCCCTTGACAATAGTATAGTGCAATTGTGCTATCTAAGGTAAACAAATACACTACCAGCTCACTGTTTAAGTAATAAAATTTGTCAATATGTTGTGGCTCTGGGATACAGTCTACAGCAAGTGCTTTCTAAGATAAAGCAGTATATTAGCTTATGAAGGGTGGACGGCTCAGGTTCTTATTAGATTAATGTAAAGTACACAGAGGTTTTTCCATGTTGTATAGTTATAGATTATCACAACCTTTGGTCCATCTGCAGCCATTTTCCATGATCACATTATTAAGAAACTAACATACAAAAGGGACCGAATTACTGTTAACGGCAGGTTGCCATACACATCAATTGCTGGCAGCTCAATCATTCCCAATCGATCTAATTCACTAAAAACACAATTATCATGTTTTAGTGAATTAGACGCAAAGTGTCAGACTCTAAATATGGCGTTGTAAAAATGATCACTGAAAAAAATACACCTAGGTGTATTCTATAAACTATGCCTAAAGTTAGGCGCTATTTGTAAAATACACCTAGCTCTCCACATGATTATATTTAGTCGAAGGTATTTATGCCAAGTTAAACTTGGTGTAAATGCCAGCTAAGTTAGGCGCAGAGCCAGTGTATTCTATATCAGCGTGCATAGATTTAGAAATGGCCATGACCACCCATTCAAAGCCCCTTTTTCGGTTCTGTATCTTAGAATTTTCACACAGAACTTTATAGAATGTGCTTAGCAGGTTCTGCACGTAAATTCTAATTAATGCCAATTAGTGTCACTAATTGCCTGTGAAGTGGCAATTATCAGTGTTGATTAGCTTGTTAAGATAATTAAGTTGTGTGCATATATCAGAATTTGTGCGTGCAATTCCAGTCGCACTATATAGAATCCAGGGGAAAGTGTGCTACATGGATCACTGATGAGGTGGCCATGGCCCATATTAATGAGTTTCACATTGGATTATACAGTTAGCATGTTAACATGGAAATTATTACAAAAACTTAAGTCTGTTCCCAAGGTGTATTTTAAATCATTGCTATAGTGCATCTCAGTGTGTCTCTTTTTATTTTTGTGCACTTTAGCGTGTGCTATTTTTCTGTGTACTAACATGTAATGAGCTGACTTGCATTTTATTACTTCAGGCAGGGCCAGCTTAAGGCATGAGCCAGGTGAGGCAGTGGCTTAAGACACCAAAGCCTGCCTCAAGGACTCACCCTTCACAGCAGCAAGAATTCATTCCTTTGCCCTTGCAAAAGTTGGCTCAGTGAACCACAGCCCCTTGAGCTGGCCCCGACTTCAGGCTTTAATGTTAAGATTTTAGGGGCCCTTTTACTAAAGCTTAACTCATATAAATCATGCAAATCTACAGGACTTAACGCGGTCGTGTTTCGGCCAACCGGCCTGCCTCAGGAGTCTTGTCTAATATAATAAAACGCACCGTGAACATTCTGAAGACAACGTTCTGAAGCCACTCAAACACTCCCTGGCTGTAGGGTTCGTGGATTCGTGGTGTGAAGCCAGCCAGGCTGCCAGCCGTCTCTGCCCCGCCCTCGCGGCAAACGTCATGACATCGAGGGCAAACGTCATGACCTCGAGGGCGGGAAAAAAACAAACAAACCGCAGCGTCAGGGAAGGAGGCGGCGCTCCCGACGTCTCTAGCCTTCCCTTCGCTGTGTTCCGCCTACTTCTGACATCAAGGATGACGTCAGAAGAAGGCGGAACACAGCGAAGGGAAGGCTAGACGTCGGGAGCGCCGCCTCCTTCCCTGACGCTGCACTGCCAGAACCGCCATCGAGGTAAATTTAAAAAGAAAAAAAAAAGGGATGTTGGGGGGAGAGAAGAGGGTGGGCAGTAAAGTTGAACAATGGGAGCGGGAGGGCAGGGGAGAAACGACAGCATGGATGCGAAGGGGGGGCGCATGGATGCGAAGGGGGGGGGAGAAGAGGGCGGCCCAGGCTGGGACATGGGAGAGAGAGGAGCATGGATGCGAGGGGGGGTCATGGAAGGGAGAGAGGGAAATTGCTGGAAAAGGATGAATGGAGGGGGCAGGGGACAGAGGAGCATGGATGGGCATGGATTGGGATGGCAGGGCTCAGGGAGAGAGGGGAATTGCTGGATAGGGATGAATGGAGGGGACAGATGGGCATGGATGGATATGGATTGCAGGGCAGGGCTGAGGGAGAGAGGGGAATTGCTGGATAGGGATGAATGGAGGGGTCAGGTGACAGAGGAGCATGGATGGGCATGGTTTGGGAGGGCAGGGCTCAGGGAGAGAGGGGAATTGCTGGAAAGGGATGAATGGAGGGGGCAGGGGACAGAGGAGCATGGATGGGCATGGATTGGGAGGGCAGGGCTCAGGGAGAGAGGGGAATTGCTGGATAGGGATGAATGGAGGGGACAGATGGGCATGGATGGATATGGATTGCAGGACAGGGCTCAGGGAGAGAGGGGAATTGCTGGATAGGGATGAATGGAGGGGGCAGGTGACAGAGGAGCATAGATGGGCATGGATTGGGAGGGCAGGGCTCAGGGAGAGAGGGGAATTGCTGGAAAGGGATGAATGGAGGGGGCAGGTGACAGAGGAGCATGGATGGGCATGGATTGGGAGGGCAGGGCTCAGGGAGAGAGGGGAATTGCTGGAAAAGGATGAATGGAGGGGGCAGGGGACAGATGGCCATGGATTGGGAGGCCAAGGCTCACACTCTCTCTCTCATATACAATGTCTTTCTGACCCTCACTCTCACACACTCTGTCTCACACTGTATCACATTCACTCTCTATGTGCCACACAGTCACTCACACACTCGCTTGGTCTCATACACTCACTCTCACAGAGAATCTGTGTCTCACACACACTCTCTCTCACACTGTGTCTCACATACACACTTGCACACACTCTCATTCTCACACACACACTCTCTCACACTCACACCCAGACTCACTCTCTCTCACACACACACACTCACACTTTTACTCTGACTCTCACACAGTCACTCTCACATACACTCTCCCAAACATACACACTCCGAGGAAAACCTTGCTAGCGCCCATTTCATTTGTGTCAGAAACGGGCCTTTTTTACTAGTATACTTATATAATGGCTCTGTGTTCTTTGCGATTTCACATTTGCAAAGACTGTGTTCTTCTGTGTCTATATCGACTTGAGGAAAGGCAGCCATCTGCAAATAGTAGCATGCATTTGGTCATTAGTATGCCTTAAAAAATGTAGTATGCACAAAATTGATTTAATGCATATTAAGCTATAAAATAATATGCATAAATCAATTTGCACATATTAAAAAGTTCTAATGCATGTAGGGGCCCTTTTATTAAGCCATGTTAAGCACATTACACACAGCTTACTGTTAGGTTAAGTTACTGCTAGCGCAGAGTCACATTAAGAAGTTTGTGGTAATTTAGCAGTTAACATGCAGCAACCTGCATATTCAGCACTTTTTGCAGAGGGGTGTGGCAAGAGCAGAGAGTGGGTATGGAAGGCATTTGGCAATTAATTCACTGCACTTACCACCCACGAACTAATGAGGAATTAACACAGGACCACTTACCGCATTCTTAAATAGGAGGTGCTAAGTGCTACTACGTTAACTAGGAGCAGGTACTATACATTGATATGAATGTTAATGCACAAACTACAACAGAAACCTAGGAATGCCCCTAATAGGTGTCACATTAAATTTGTAGTTAAAATGAGGTAAAGTCCTACATTAAGCCACAGTAACTGTAAATTTTACTTTGATTTAGTATAAGGGCCCCAGTGTGTAGTTTTAGTAGTATCACTAGGCAGATGTCATATTATTATCTAATATACAGTCGTTAACATTCATATAAATCATATTTTAAGGTACAAGTTATATATAAATAAACTGTTTATGTTACTTCAAAAATATTTATTAAATCAAATGTGTGAAATAGACTGAAAAAAAACACTTGAAAACTGGGAAAAAGTCTAAAACTGAAAATTAACTAAACCTTATTTTTGCCCGTGCACATCCGTAACAGCAGTGGTGAGCTTGTACAATTTTAATAATGGGCTCTTTCTCCGGGCATAGTCAGTCCTGCAATTTAGGGTGGGGCCCAGGGGTAGACTAGGGAGGACAAAGCATTCCTTTCCCTCCACCTCCCATGCAGGCATGCTAGGCATGCCTTTGCTGACAGGGATGCCGAGCTCCACTGATTGCTTGAGACCCCCACCTGGGAAGGTTTCATACTCAGCTCCTTACTCCCATCTCTAGGAGAGGCCAAGGGAAAGAAATACACACACATACACCACTGATAGGTATAAATGTATATAACAAAAGCCTTTGTGGAGAAAGCCCCATGTCTCAGTTAATCAGTGAATTCACAAGAGACTGTCTCAAATCCTTCCAGTCCTCTGCTTTGTTTTATTGGCAAAAAGTATTAAGTCATGGATTACAGGTCACCAGGTTTACATCATAAATCACAGCATATAAACTATGTAAAATCATTGGCTAGGTTATTTTCTGCTTACATTATGTTATATCCTGCTTACCATCAACAAGTTAAAGAGGGTTCAAGACAAAATTCAACAGCCATGAACCATTCCAGTAAAGAATCTAATTATAATACAAAAGAAATCCTTTGCAACTAGCATACATTATTTCGTAATGCACCTGTGTGCTCAGACATGCAGGCTAAGGGCATACATCACTTTCAATTCCATGTTCTCTTTCAGACATGTTTATGTCTACGTCTAGTAACAATTTACAGCACTTGGTAAGAACATTACTTACTAAACAGGTCTGAAGCTGTCAGTGTAGCATATCAACAGGTAGGGCAGACAAGCATTTATTCATCTTCATCTTATTTTCCAAACTAACATTTAACTTCTAATACTCCCTTTCAAATGGGGGGTGTTACCATTATTTTCATAGATATTCTTATTATCCTCATCAGTAGCAAAATAAATAGACTACCACCACTCTCCACTGCTTGTATCTGGCTCTGTGCATGTGCGAGAAGTCCCAGCATGCCGCTCAGAGCTGGAAACAAGCAGCAGATTTGGCTGGCAGGGCTCGGTATACCCAACAGCAAAGTAAAAGGGAGTATAGGAGGGGGTCTGAGTCCTAATTTTGGGAACTGGTTGTTAAAGTAGCCATGGAGGCCCTACTTTAACAACCAGTTCTCAAAATTCTTAAAAACTTAACAAACGGCTCTTGTGAGCTGGTGTGAGCCAGCTCCAGCACACCACTGCATAACAGCTAAACTGCTAATGTGGAGCAGTGGGTGTTCCCACATTTTAATGGTGTAGCTGCTAATGTGGAAAGCAATGAACAGTTCTTAAGGTGGAGTTAACTGTTCCACATTATCTGTCATGTTAACATGGGTGTTGTAAATTGGATTAGCTGCTAACTACAAGGTGCACTCACCCCCCCCCCCCCCCCCCCCCCACATTCTCTACTTTTCCTAGTACTCTAGCAAAACATTTTGTGTAATTTAGCATGGCAGTTAATATGGCACCTTGGGTTTTTCAGCTTTGCATTAACACTACAAGCTAAAAGCCAGTAAAATAGGTAACATGGTTTAGGCACCTAAACCACTAGCATACATAAACTGGATTGCACACATTAAACCCCAGATTCTATAAATGGCATGCACATTTCCATATGCAAAATTGCATGCTATCCTGAGCTGTGCATGTAAGTAATATTACTGAATACCAGAGATCCATGCCTAAATTACATGCCAGGATTTACACCAGGTTTCACTTGGGGTAAATCCTCAGGTCCAAAGTTTGGTGAAGATATCAGCTCTAAGCACTATTCTATAAACAGCGCCCAACTTAGAGTACCGTTTATAGAATATCACTCCGCATGGACTTTTTCGGCATCATTTGAATGCCATTTATTGAATGTAGTCCTTATAGTGCTTTTAATGTTTATTAATGTTTGCTGAAGCACGACTGCATTTTAATACATTGACTTCTCAGTTGGAGAAGTCAGTTGGAATCAGTGTCAGGTGGAGTCTAGTGATTTTAACAAAAGTATATGAATCAGAAAAGCTCCTAGTTCCTGAATCCAAATGCTTCTGTAAGGATTCATGCAGAACCCTCATTGCCTAGTATGCTCCTGCATTCAGGACAATGTGAGGACAGAGTAGATGGGAGGTTTATAACATTTGGTTGTAACATCCACCTTCTTAGATGACTGCAGTGGTATTGTCTCCCCTTATATAAGCCAGTGTGTGTGTGTGTTTGGGTTTTTTTTAAGAGATGGGGATCTTTTTACTAAAGCTTAGCACGAGTTATCTGCAGCAGGGCCCATTTTATTCCCACGGGCCCTGCTGCAGATAACTCAAGCTAAGCTTACTTAGTTTGTGTCTTGTCTGAAGTCTCTTTTGACTTTTGAATTATGTCCTGTGTGAAGTAAATGTCACAAGACAGAGATTCCTTTTCATTTCAAGGAATTCAGGAATCTGAGAAAGAAGACATGTATCTTTCATAGGACCTTTCTACAAGATGACCTTGGTTTCCACAATGAAGTGAGAGGGTTACCATACTCTCATACTCTTCTACTAAGGCTTGGAACAGAGTGGTTCACTGCTCTTGAAATGATCAAATTGACTACTTTTACCACCAGTTGCATGACATATTACAATTCACTATTTTTATTTTTACCACAAGTGCTTCTTGATGTATAAGTACAATGAAATACAAAGAATTTTGATATTCCCTCTCATTTCCTCATCAGGCCAATCAATCTACTCTCCTTCCATCTCATGTTGTTGTACCATCTATAGACACAAATGTTAGGTACTGTATGTCTAAACCAACTTAGGAAGAAATTTATCAACCCTTTCCTCAGTGTGTAGTAGTAGTTAAGAAAGCAAATAGAATGTTAAGAATTATTAGGAAAGGAACAGAGAACAAAACTGAGAATATTTTAATGCCTTTGTATCACTCCATGGTATTACCACACCTTGAATATTACGTGTAATTCTGGTCACCACATCTCAAAAAAGATATAGTGGAATTAGAAAAGGTACAGAGAAGTATGATGATAATGATAAAGGGAATGGGATGACTTACCTAAGCGGAAAGGCTAAAGAGGCTAGGGCTCTTTAGCTTGGAGAAGAGACAGATGAGGGGAGATATGATAGAGGTCTATAAAATAGTGAGTGGAATGGAACAGGTAGACATGAATTGCTTGCTTTCTCTTTCCAAAAATGCAAGAACTAGGGGACGTGCAATGAAGCTACAGAGTAGTATATTTATAACAAATCAAAGAATGTATTTCCTCATTCAATGTATAATTAAACTTGTTACAGCAGTTAGCAGGGTTTATAAAAGATCTGGACAAGTTCCTAAAATAAAAGTCCCTAAGCCATTATTAAAATGGACTTGGGATAATCCACTGTTTATTTCTGGGCTAAGCAACATAAAATCTGTTTTAGCATTTTGGGATCTTTCCAGGCACTTGTGACCTGGATTGGACACCTGTTGGAAACAGGATACTGGGCTTGATGAACATTCAGTCTCTCCCAGTATGGCAATACTTCTGTATTTATGAAACATGGGCTACCATTAAGAAATGTTAGTTTACCACTAACCTGTGCTATCTTTGCACAGGTAAACCAGAAAAAAGAGGATGGGGGAGACCAATTGAGTTCCAACACAATGCTAATCATTTATTGGATTATAAACAGCAGACTCAACACAATCCTGCGTTTTGGCACAAAAGAACACCTGCCTCAGGAGTCGATCGATTGTACAACAAATATATACACATATAAAGCATGTGGAAATATACATATGCAATCATAAAAACACACACATATATATATATATATATATATATATATATATATATATATATATATATATATACACACATACATACAATCACATCTATAAAATATATGTAATCATACTGATAAAAAACAAAATAGCTAGCACTAAAAAGCACAACAGAAATCATGAACAAAAAATATATAAGTATGAATATATAATAAATATATTATTATAATAATAATAATATATAAAAGGCAACAATTTAATAAACAATATATTGAATGGGCTTCTTCACATTTGTTGCGCTGGGAATCGTACCACAGGTTTGTAAAAGGAGCCCATAGTTATTAACCACTGGGGTTAACAGTAAAATAGCATGTCCTAACTGTAGCCAACATTAATAACTTCCCCTCTTATTCTCTGTAAAATCAAACAAACAAAGTGAGCAGTAAAGATGTTTTCCCTTTTTGTTTGACCTTTCAAAGATATTAAACACAACAGTTTTTCCTAAAATAATTCTTCATTGGAGAAACAAACCCAAACACACATTTGTGAGATGTTACATTTATCTGTGCTTTCATCCTGTGCTATGTTAAAACATGGTGCTGTTAAAAGATTTCTTACTAGCTGTTGTTGGATTTCTCTTCCAGTTTCCTCCACCCTTCTCATTATAGCTGTTAGACTCTTGCAGTCCTTTTATTTGCTTTAGGTTTGCATTTTTATTATTGAAATTAGCAAAAAGAATTTCCACTGTAGCTAAAACACACCCTGCATTGGTAAATGCCTTTATCTTGCTAAAATCCATGCCTCTGTCAAACTCTCTGCAATGGACTGTGGTCCTCACATTATTATTATTATTATTATTATTATTACTACTACAGGTCTTTTAGCAGAGTAACAAGTTGTTCAATTTTACTTATTGTCAAGTTACTGCCAAGTGGATAATTTCTAATAAACTCTGTATGTGTTGTTTGGTAATGACATTCTAAATTGTTGTGCTTTAAAGCAGAATATGTCTTTTTGAGAAATTAAACAAACAGACTTCTTACATGCATCATTATGCACAAAGACAAACTCATCAGTCCACTTTTCTTTAAACTTTTGTTTTTCATCTTCCGAAGCACATCTCTTTTTTTTCTTGGCTTCTGAATCACTTATTCCCCTCTCATGGCTGCTATTTTCTCCAGCCTCCTCGTTTTCTGTTGTAGAAGACCTATTAATCCAGATCCATGTGGAATTAATGGATGACAGCAATCGATCAATCATCCGGAATGTGAAGGGCCCCGTGCGTGTGGGGGATGTCCTGACACTGTTGGAATCTGAGCGTGAGGCCAGGAGGATACGATGAGCTAAAACCAGCTCATGCAGATTTTTGTTTGGATCTTGAAGACAAGACCTGGAGTTTTCACATCCTATTTCCCCCCATATAAATTACGTTACAGCAAAAAAGTGCTGTTGTGAAATAAACATATTTGACAAATCCTTTAAAAAAAAAAAAAAAGAAGACCTATTAATCTCCACAATATATCTTTGGCTCCTGTTTCCCTCTTCAGTGTTCTCTGTTGGCTTCTGGATTATTTAAATCCTTTTCGTGGCCAATACTTTATCCAATTCTAAATACCAAGAAAAGTTTGAAATTATAGTTTTGTGGGTGTCTCACCTTGTAATTCTAAGATTACACAACCGGAATCATTTCTGATAAATCAACAGGGAACCTCAAACCTCCTAATAGGGAACATACTGCAAAAATTGCACCATCCACTATTTTCTCAAGGAGTAGGATACTATCACTGGTTCCTGTGAGGAGAATAAGAGAGAGAAAAAAAAAAACCAAACAAATGCAAAAACTCATGAATACATGAGAAAAACGAATGGTATAAAAACTCTCCTTCTCCTTCACTAATTATAAAAATTAACAAGATGAAACACCTCCACTCAAACCACCAAACCAGAAATACACCCGGTAAATCCCATACGGGATTGTGTCAACATTTCAGACTAAACAGTGTTGCGATTTCCCTAACTATACTACCATCAGCCTGGATTCACATAACTAACCTAGCCTGGAGTTATAAACAAGAAGATAAGTGACTGTGATTTTCTGAGAGACATTGATTGGGAATTTTTTCCTGTACACTTTGAAAAAGTGGCCGGTTAGCTTTGTTAGTTTTTAACATTATGGGTACAGGCTTTAAATTGATGTGTGTGTTTGGGGTTATTTAAGATTTACCGGGTGTATTTCCGGTTTGGTGGTTTGAGTGGAGGTGTTTCATCTTGTTAATTTCTATAATTAGTGAAGGAGAAGGAGAGTTTTTATACCATTCGTTTTTCTCATGTATTCATGAGTTTTTGCGTTTGTTTGTTTTTTTTCTCTTATTCTCCTCACTGGAACCAGTGATAGTATCCTACACCTTGAGAAAATAGTGGATGGTGCAATTTTTGCAGTATGTTCCCTATTAGGAGGTTTGAGGTTCCCTGTTGATTTATCAGAAATGATTCTGGTTGTGTAATCTTAGAATTACAAGGTGAGACACCCACAAAACTATAATTTCAAACATTTTTTGGTATTTAGAATTTGAGTTGGGACGGTTTAAAATTCCCAGTTTCTTATTTAGAGTGTTTTCCAATACTTTCTCCAGTCACCTTGCTTTCTTTTCTTGAAGACATTATTTGGTTCATTCATTTCCACTATTACATTAGCTTCTTTCACTCCTGTCAGTGTTCTCTTTGACAGAATCAGAAAGCAATCCATTCTTTCAAGGTGAAGTAATGGCCTGAGGAAGAGTTTCAGCCTGCAGTATCCAGAAAAGAGAACAAAGGTACAGATCCCTAAATAGAAAGCATATGTTGCATAATAAAGTACAGTACAAATAAATTGTGCAATATAGGGACTGTCTTTAAACAAATTTGCCCAGGTAACTAAATAGTATGCACACAGGGTTGTTTTGTTTTAAACCAATAAATTTCTACTCAAGGCCACAGATGCCATGCAGTGCAACAGTGGACACAGAAACAGAATACAGTTCCTCTTGTACTACACAAATTATAAATATATCAGAGATACACATTTCCCAAAACTGACATATTTCTATCCCACCCATCAAATAAGTGTCTGAGTGGCTTACAATCTGCTTAAACAGAAGAGTGATGAGACAGCAAAGTTTAGGGAAGGGGCAAGAAAAGTTTAAGGAAGGCTGGCAACAAAATACAAGGGGAAAACAGAAGGCATAGGGCAGGCCTACTTAACCAGAACAAAAAAAAAAAAATCCTCATATCAGATCCCCAAATCCAGTCCCCATTAGGATCAAGTAGCCTGAGCCTCAAAGCTTCAGAGCCACATGGGTTCCAGATCTCCTGGGTGTATACCCTTCACCAAAGCCATTAAAATGAAGAAAATCAGACACATGCCAGGAATGGGAAGTGCAGAGCTCCAATGGGAAAATGGCTTCTCGGGATACCTTCAAGCCATGGCTGCAATGTATCAAACTCTCCCGACCAAGCATCCACTGCACGTCACCTACCATACACTTCCAAGCCTAGGCATGATCAGTGGCGTAGGAAGGGGGAGGCGGGGGCGGTCCACCCTGGGTGCACGCCACTGGGGGGTGTTGGCTCTGCGCTGGTGCACTGCCCTCTCTGCCCCGGAACAGGTTACTTCCTGTTCCGGGACAGAGAGAGCAGTGAACCAGCGCGGAGCCGACACACCCCAGCAACGTGCAGTCGGGGTGGATCGGCCCTCCCGCCCGTCCCTCGCCGCAGGTATGCGCTCCGGGGGGGGAGGTATGCGCTCTGGGGGGGGGGGTGCGCTCCAGCGGGAGGAGGGTGCGCAGCGGCGACCCACCCCGGGTGTCAGCTCCCCTCGCTACGGCTCTGGGCATGATGGAGACTAACCAGCAAGCGTGTCTCCTTCTTCTGTGCACTGTTGCAAGCCTGGTTAGAATGGCCAAGGGTAGTGGTGCTGATCCCTGTGGTAGGGTCTAGTTGCTGTTGGAGACTAGCATGCTCCAGTAAATGCAGACCCTCAGACTTGTGTTTTTATAATAATCCTGTAGCACCCATTGGAGGCTATCAGGCTTAATTTCGAAACAGAAGGGCGCCCATCTTTCGACACAAATTGCAAGATGGGCGTCCTTCTCACAGGGGCGCCCAAATCGGTATAATCGAAATTGGTATAATCGGTTTTGGAGGGCTCATATTTACCACCACAAGTGTAACAGGAGTGGGGGAGGGATGGGCCTGGGTCCGTCTGCCTGAAGTGCACTACCCAGTAAAACTGCTCCAGAGACCTACATACTGCTGCAATGGAGCTGAGTATGACATTTGAGGCTGGCATAGAGGCTGGCACAAAATATTTTTAAACTATTTTTTTGAGGGTGGGAGGGGGTTAGTGACCTCTGGGGGAGTAACGGGAGGTCATCCCTGATTTCGTCCAGTGGTCATCTGGTCAGTTTGGGCACCTTTTCGTGGCTTGGTCGTAACAAAAAAAGGACCAAGTAAATGTTGGAATGTAATTGTATTTTGCATGCATTGCCTGTCACCTATTATTTCTCTGTGATTACTCTGTGACCTCTGATGTGAATTACTTAGAGAGGTCACACAGCTATGCAACTTCCTGTGGGGGTTAGATGCAGCACATGCAGCACATGGAGCACATGGAGCTCATGATCTCTCCTAACCTGAGAGGATCTATGGTGGTGTGAGCATCCATTACCATCTAAGCACATGGAAGGAGCTGATAATACAAATGTATAGTAATATGTATATATAAGCCTGTCTGATTATAATCTAACTACAAACTGTGAGTAAACAGATGTTTTGTTACTTCAACTTTAAAGTGACTCAGCAGTGAATTATTCAGGGGTGAATGAGAGAGAGATGAAGAAAGAAATTAACATTTCTAAAGCTGAAGCTGTGTGTACTAAAATCTGCTAATTATTTACTACAAATAATCCAACAAAAAAGGGTTATGGGCCCAGGGTCCAGGAATTGAAAAAGAAGAGAAATATTACCAGGCAGAAAAAAAGGCCACATTTTTCTCTTAAGTTTTAAAGGAAAGATTCAGTCTCTCTCTCTCTCCCCCCACACAGCAGACAGAAGGCTAAGAAAATGGCTGAGGGAGGAAATTCACCATTGTTCTATTCTCTCAAGGTGCCTAGATTAACTGAGTTTAATTATCAGCAGTGGGAATTAAGATTCATATGTTTCCTTCGAGCAAAAAGATTAGATATATGCTTAGACCAAGACAGAACAGCTGAAAATATGGCTGAATGGGACAATGCAAACTATTATGTGAAGTGCATGCTTTTGGAAGCTCTCTCAGAGAAACAAGCCATATTAGTGGAGGGAAAAGATACACCAAAGGACATTTTATATAAACTGAGAACTATGTATGCAACTACATATGCAAAGCAGCAACCAATTTGGCTGGCAGAGTTGAATGAAACCAAATTAAGGGATAAAAGTAAATGTAATGATCACATTATGCATCTTATGTCTTCATTTCAAAAGTTAGAACTTTCTGGAATTCCCATGTGTGATGCATTGAAAAGAGCATTTCTTTTTACCTCACTATCAAAGAAGTTTGATGTTTTTAGGTCTGTAAATGAGGCCATTGAAGGGCAATCTTTTGAACAGACAACATCAAAACTAAGGCAGGAATGCATAATAAATGATTCTGAGGAGATGTGTTCTCAAAGCAAGTCAGAGAGAAATGAAACAAATTTCTTGGCAAAGAACAGAGGAAGGCGGAGCTATGGGAAAACTCCACCCAAGGGCAAGCTGATTTGCTACTCATGTGGAAAGGAGGGACATGTATCTAAATGGTGTAAGGAAACACAAAACACTCCCTCTAGCTCACCTAAGCCAATGGAACTAAAGAATTTTCAAACCAGGAAATGTATGAAGGACAAAGATAAACACAAGGGCTTTCTAATGGCAGAAAAATCTTTGACTATGGTAAATAATAATTCAAATGAAAGTACTTGGATTTTGGATTCGGGGAGCACATGCCATTTAACCAATTGTAAGGATTTCTTTCAGGAAATGTGTCCAGAGGAAGGTATTCTTAAAACTGCAAACGCAGGGACTGCTAAGATCCAAGCAAAAGGTATTGGATTCTTAAAATGCAAAGTGTCTAATGAAGTTAAAGAAATTCCTGTAAGTGATGTCTTGTATATTCCCCAAGCAGTTTGCAATATGCTTAGTGTATCTACATTAGATAAGAAGGGATTTGCGATTCATTTTGAAAACAGTAAGTGCACAATCTCTAAAAATGATGAAGTGTATGCTGAAGCTTTTATGCATAATGATGTTTATAAACTGAGCATTTCAGGTGAAGCCTCACATATGGCGCAAGTAAGGAAGAATGATGGTAAATGTAGTCTGGAAATCTGGCACCGCCGCCTGGGACATCGTGATTCTAAGGTGATCCAGGATCTTTACAGTAAGCAACTAGCCACCGGCATTCAGATAAGTGCAGATGCTGGTAAAATGGAGAAATGCATAGACTGTGTTACTCAAAAAGGTGTGAGACCCTCATTTCCTGCATACACAGGAAATAGGAGTAATAAAGTGCTGGACTTAATACACAGTGACTTATGTGGACCGTTTAATATCCCATCATTGGGAAATAACAGATTTGTGCTAATATTCTTGGATGATTTCTCTAGATATTGTGTGGCCTATTTGCTGAAAGAAAAAAGTCAAGTCACAGACATGCTGAAGAAATACGTAGCCATGGTGAGCAATAAATTTGAAAGAAAACCAAAGGTTCTTCAGACCGACAATGGTGGTGAGTTCACTTCACAAAGCATGCGCACATTTCTAGAACAAGAAGGCATTCAGCATATCACAACAGTAGCTTATACACCAGAGCAAAATTCTGTTGCAGAGAGAAAATTTAGGTCAATTGTGGAAATGACCAGATGTATGCTGTCAGATAGCAATCTCCCTAAAAGATTATGGGGGGAAGCCATTCTCACAGCAGTGTACCTACAAAACAGAATGCCAACTAAAGGCGCTGAGCGCACACCACATGAGACATGGCATGGTAGGAAGCCAAACCTGTCACACATAAGAACATTTGGAAGTACAGCATATGCTCATGTACCAAAGCAAAGAAGGCAAAAGCTGGATTCCACAACAGAAAGGGGCATTTTAGTTGGCTATACTCCAGGACACAAAGGATATAGAATTTTGAATCTGAAAACTGGCATTGTTGGCATAAGACATGTTACATATTTTGATGAAAACAAAAGGGTTGATAAAGGCTGGATTATCCCAGATGAGCCTTATCATCCAGAATATGAAACTAGAACCATAATAGACATGCCAGTGTATATAAATGCCATACCAAGGCAGATGTCTGAAAGCAACTCACCTGTATCTAACGAGGAACAGGCAGAGGAAGCAGACACAGAAAGGATCATTGAAGAAGACAGTACAGTTGGAGAAGGGGAATCAATTGGAGAAGGACTCTCAGATTTAGAGGATGCGGAAAGGTCAGACCAACCTGTTGTCAGACGCTCATCCAGGGAAAACAAAGGTGTTCCACCCCCAAGACTGTCTTACCTAACAAAGTCAGCAGAAGCTCAAGAGCCCTTAACATGGGATGAGATTGAGAAAATGCCAGCAGAAGAAGCTGCTGAATGGCGTAAAGCTGCACAAGAAGAAATTGATGCATTGGATAAAAATAATACTTGGATTCTTACAAAATTACCTCCTGGCAAGAAAGCTATAGGATGCAAATGGGTATTCAAGTTAAAAAGGAATGCACAAGGAAAAGTGGAAAGGTATAAAGCAAGATTAGTCGCAAAGGGATATCTTCAAAAATATGGAGAAGATTTTGATGAAGTGTTTGCACCTGTAGTGAAACACACGACAATAAGAACACTTCTGAGCATTGCAGTCTCAAAAGGCATGCAAGTCAACCACATTGATGTGAAAACAGCATTTCTTCACGGAGATATAACTGAAGACTTGTACATGGAACAACCAACAGGTTTCATAAATACAAAACAAAGACAGCTATTGTGTAAATTAAACAAAGGTCTTTATGGATTAAAGCAAAGTGCAAAATGTTGGAATGATAAATTGCATGAAATATTGACAAATTTAGGATTTAAGCAAGGTGAAGCAGATAAATGCTTGTACACTAGGTGCAGAAATGGACAATATGCATACATTTTAGCTTTTGTTGATGATCTGCTCATTGCAAGCAAAAGTGAGCAAGAGTACAAGGACATTGTAAAGTGTTTAAACCAGAATGTTGAGATAAAAGAACTTGGTAATGTGTCATACTATCTTGGTATAGAAATTGAGAAACAAAATGATGGTTCTTATCTTCTAAGCCAGAAGCAGAAAATAAATGAGCTTATTGAAAGTTTAGGTATGCAAGATGCCCAAGTTGTAAGCACTCCCATGATCACTGATTTTCTGAAGGATGAAACAGTAAGAGAACCTTTACCAGATAACATCCAATATAGATCAGCCATAGGTAAGCTTTTATATCTAGCTACCACATACAGGGCTGATATAGCAAATGCAGTAGGAATTTTGAGCAGAAGGGTCAGCTCACCTACCAAATCAGATTGGACTGCAGTTAAAAGGATGGTAAGGTATTTAAAGGGTACCATTGATTGTAAATTAAAGATTTCAGCCAATAGTAATCCAAAACTAATATGTTACTGTGATTCAGATTGGGCAGGGGATCATTCTGATTATAAATCCACAAGTGGATATGTGTTTATGTATGGAAATGTACAAATTTCATGGGCCAGTCATAAACAAAGTATTGTGAGTTTGTCTTCTACAGAAGCTGAATACGTGGCTGTATCGGAAGCGTGCAGAGAACTGATGTGGATTGAAAAACTTTTGCTGGATTTTGGAATAGCTGAACAGAGACCAATCCAGATAATGGAAGATAATCAGAGCTGCATCCGACTGTCACAGAATGACAAGGTTCAGTCACGCACCAAGCACATCGCAACGAAATACCACAACGTGCGAGAGTTGGTGAAAGAAGGGGTCATCAGTCTACACTATTGTCACACCAGTGAGATGACAGCTGACATCATGACCAAACCGTTACCCAGAGAACATTTTGTGAATCTGCGTATAAAGCTTGGACTTTGTATGAATAAATAATTGCATGACAGTAATGCATGAGAAGGGGTTTGTTGGAATGTAATTGTATTTTGCATGCATTGCCTGTCACCTATTATTTCTCTGTGATTACTCTGTGACCTCTGATGTGAATTACTTAGAGAGGTCACACAGCTATGCAACTTCCTGTGGGGGTTAGATGCAGCACATGCAGCACATGGAGCACATGGAGCTCATGATCTCTCCTAACCTGAGAGGATCTATGGTGGTGTGAGCATCCATTACCATCTAAGCACATGGAAGGAGCTGATAATACAAATGTATAGTAATATGTATATATAAGCCTGTCTGATTATAATCTAACTACAAACTGTGAGTAAACAGATGTTTTGTTACTTCAACTTTAAAGTGACTCAGCAGTGAATTATTCAGGGGTGAATGAGAGAGAGATGAAGAAAGAAATTAACATTTCTAAAGCTGAAGCTGTGTGTACTAAAATCTGCTAATTATTTACTACAAATAATCCAACAGTAAAGTCATCTAAGTTCTCGTCAGGGACGCCCTTTTCTTCGATTATGGGTCGAGGACACTCATGTGTTAGGCACGCCCAAGTCCCACCTTCGCTAAGCCTCCGACACACCCCCGGGAACTTTGGTCGTCCCCACGCCAGAAAGCAGTTGGAGGACGCCCAAAAATCGGCTTTCGATTATGCCGATTTGGGCCACCCTGGGAGAAGGACGCCCATCTTGCGATTTGTGTCGAAAGATGGACATCCTTCTCTTTCGAGAATAAGCCTGAAAGGATCCATATACTAATAGGGATTAGTTAACCATTTATGTGAAATATATATGTATGTTAGCACTACAGCCACAATTCTTGCATGCCAAAAGCATGTGAATGACAGAGTATCAGTAGCAGCCTTTTGGGATTTGTGCTACTGAATTTCATCTGCTGGTGAATATTTCTAGGGGCCCTTTGAAGGGGAGAATAGAAGTAGGAAAGGGTGGATGGGAGAAAAGGATTATGCTTACTATACCAACAATAATTTATTTGTGGTTTGTGGGACCAGATGGTAAGGGTCAAGAGGCTCTTTACTTGCTTCAGGAGAAGGGAGTGGGGTGAGGACAACAGAACCTGGAGTCCTGTTATGCACTTTGCAAGGAACAATAAGTACCAGATAGGCCTATAACTATAAGGGACAATTCTATAACTGGGTTCCACAGTTTAGGTGCCTAGTTGCTACACATCAAGTGCTAATTCTATAACAGAATCTGGGCACCAAGATTTCATTACAGAATACTAGTGTAAATAAGCATCAATGCACCTACTTTAAGACATGCCCTCTTAAGCCATGTCAATAGCAGGCATAAGTGGATATACCTAAATGTGGCAATTTAGTGAGTAGCTTTCAGTGTTCTGTAAGTTATGTGTGTGAATGTTGGTCCTCCCTTGTGAATACATTTACACACTAAGCAAGTTGTGCACATCATTTATAGAATATGCGTGCTCAGCTAGCAAGTTACCTGTGAGAGTGCTTTATGCTATAAATTTACTTGTGCAATCAATGCGTAAATTTAGACACCATGTCATAGAATGAGAGGGATAGTATTTAAAGTATTGTAAAGAGAAACTGCCAATGACTTTTGTTCCTTTAAAGCAGAGGCATCAAAATAAAGAATAGTGAATCAAATTTCTGTTTCTGTCTGCAGTAGAATGGCCTGCTGCTTGTTCATGAGTGTAATCTCTTGTTGACCTGCTCTAGTCCAGTAGTCTTTTTATTGTCTTTCAATTCATTCCTTGGTAGGAAATGGGAAATACAAAATGATATTACAGTGCCACTGGCTTTGTTGCCAGACATCCAGGTGCCATTCAGGATTCTTGTATTTGCAAAACATCTGGTACATCTACGGACTGATTATAAGAAGTCTGTAATTTATAGTGAGATTACTGTTGTTCAGTATAGAATAAGACAGACCATGGCTAGTAGGTAGGAATTTTAAAGCAACTTAGAGCCAGCTCAGGTAGACCAGGATCAGATTTATATTGTGGGCACCCAGAGGCAATGGAGAGAGAAAAGACCCACCCTCCCAGAGATCATCAGAAAGGGTCCAACCAACTCCACCCCCACCCCTGCCTAGACCTTCCTCTGTGACCCCACTAACAACTCGTACTTCCTGTGATCCCCTATTAGTTTGAGATTACTAAGAGAGTAAGTCCCTGAAGACAGAGAGAAAGTGCACTGAAGTTTGGAACAAAACGCAGAGAGAAAGTGCACTGAAGGGAAGCGTGACAAGGAGGAGGAGACTAAGAGAAGATAAAGTTAAGTGTTTGCCCTGTAAGGGGGGTCTTTTCTTTTGGGTTCTTGGTTTCCTGTTTGTAGCTGTGGGTCTTTGGTTGCCTGAAAGCCCCTGCCAAGTGGCCCAAAGACGGATAAAGAGGATCTCATGGAGAAGAAGTGAATCCATTGGCTAAAGAAAACGAGAGTTGCTGTTAGAGAAGCAGTGACTGTGAAGGAGAGCTCTGAGTGGACAGTGGAGAGACCCAGCCCAGGAGCGTGGGATAGGAGCTAGGGAGAGACCATTGTGAGGGCATGGTGGGCCAAAGCAAAGGTCATCCTGTGTGGAGATCAGATCAGGAGGGTCTGCACCTGAAGCATAGTGAGGAGCACAGCCTTCGGAACACTTTCTTTGGGGATAGGCACAGACTGGAACTATATAAAGTATAGTAACCCTGTTTAAGAGTGCCTTGTAACATATATCCCACTAGGAGAAGAATACAGGAGTTCCGTTGGGGGAATACTAGATGGATGTTCCTGTGGTTTGAAGTTGAAGAATAAACTGAGTTTAAGCTGCTGACTGCAGAGTGGTCATTCGGAATAAAAGGTGTACAGCTGTCTTCCCACAGACAGCCTATATTAATTACCAGTCTTGTTTTCCACAGGGGTTTTTAACCTTGACTTTGAGTTTCTTGGGGGAGAAGAGGGTCATCCCACCCACTAATACTTCTACCCCCAGGTGGAGGCTCCACATGCCAAGTAATTGAGGATCTGACGGAGTCAGGCCTTCGCGGGGGCTCCAGCCCATTCAGACCCCAGACCCAGAAGTGATCAGGCAAGGGAGAGTTATATTCCTATACCTTTTCTCCTAGCAGCAGCTAGTCCCAGTCATGCAGCAGGAATGGTGAGCACATTCAACTTGGGGCCTGCAAACCCTCATATGCCACTCTGACCCTCGGATGGGTTTTCATAGTGATAGGAAGCTCATGCAAGAGGAAAGGGTGGTCTGCTGCAGGGAAAGGAAATGAGATTTGATATACCATCTGTGAGGAAGTCTATAGGACACTGCCACTTTCCCTTAAGGATGCTCCATCACAGTGTCAGAGCCATCTTCAAACCCATCCAAGGGGGAAGTGAAATGGAAGGGGTGGAGCCAGCAGGGCATGGTCCAGGAAGTATAAAAGCCGGGGCACAGCTAGGTTAAGGACGACCAACTGCATTTGACTTGAACCTTGCAACTTTGGATTTTGACCCAAATAACTGCCAGAGACTACATTAGTAACTCTGGGAAACAAGGCCAGAGACAAGTAAAGTGTACTGCTGTGCTGAGAGACAGTAATGTACAGGAGTTCTACACAAGGTTCTACAGTACAGGAACAGGCACTGTAGAACCTTGTTATGTCTACAGAACATTTTTGTGTGTAATATCTCTCCCCTACCTGTTATAAGTACATAAGTTCATAAGTATTGCCATACCGGGATAGAATGGAGGTCCATCAAGCCCAGCATCCTGTTTCCAACAGTGGCCAACCCAAGTCACATGTACCTGGCAAGATCCCAAAAACGTACAATACATTTTATGCTGCTTATGCTAGAAATAAGCAGTGGATTTTCCCCAAGTCCATTTTAATAATGGTCTATGGACTTTTCCTTTAGGAAACCAACCAGACCTTTTTTAAACCCCGCTAAGCTAACTGCTTTTACTACATTCTCTGGCAACAAATTCCAGAGTTTAATTACATGTTGAGTTAAGAAACATTTTCTCCAATTCATTTTAAATTTACTACTTTGTAGCTTCAATGCATGCACCCTAATCCTTGTATTTTTGGAAAGAGTAAACAACAAAAAATAGTATTTACTTTTACCTGCACCCATGGTGTGGTTCCAGGCCCGCCCTCACTCATGTTATTACATAGCCATTCTGTGGTTACAGTCTAAGCGGTTTACATATTATATATAGGTATTTCTTTTCTACCTGGAGCAATGGAGGGTTAAGTGACTTACCCAGAGTCACAAGGAGGGCCTGTCAGTGCGAAAGGACTTGCAGGTTCCATGCTGAATTTTTTCTCTGACATTGCTACTGCAGGAACAAGGTGGAAAAATGAGGCAACTGATCACACAAAGACAATCCAATTAGAAATACCAAGAAGTCTTTAATATTCATCAACCAGGGTTTGTGGCACAAATAAAAGGACTCAATATGGCTGTGTTTCACCAAACAATGCCGGCATCAAGAGTCACACAATTCTAAAGATGTGTCACCAACAGGAATTAGTGATGAACAATAAAAAAGAAAAAAAAACAGCCATACAAAGAACATACAAAGTAAAATCAAACTCAAACATATCACCACCATGGAAAGCAGCCTGCGGAGTACCCCAAGGATCACCACTATCACCAATACACTTCAACATAATGATGATCCCACTGGCAAAGTCCCTATCCAATCGAGGCCTCAACCCATTCATCTATGCAGATGATGTCACAATCTACATTCCCTTCAGGCATGATCTAACAGAAATAGCCAATGAAATCAGTGACGGCCTAAACATCATGGACTCTTGGGCAAACTCATTCCAACTGAAACTGAACACTGAAAAAACACACTGCCTCATCTTATCATCTCAACATAACAAGTACAAACCCACAACCATAAATACCTTAGGACACACCCTCCCTACTTCAGACAACCTAAAAATACTCGGAGCCACAATCGATTGTAACCTTACCCTTGAGAGCCAAGTAAACTCCGTAATAAAGAAAATGTTCTACTCAATGTGGAAACTTAAACGATTAAAACCTTTCTTCCCGAGAGAAATTTTCCAAAACCTAATACAATCAATGGTCCTAAGCCATGCATATTACTGCAATGAAATTTATGCGGGATGCAAAGCACAACTCACAAAAAAACTCCAGACCACCCAAAAAACAGCAGCCAGGCTGATATTTGGTAAAACACGATTCAAAAGTGCCAAACCCCTCCGAGAAAAGCTGCACTGGCTCCCAATCAAAGAAAGGATCATCTTCAAAATCTGCACTCTGGTCCACAAAATTATCTATGGCGTAGTCCCAGGATACATGTTAGACCTCATAGACCTACCAACCAGAAATAGAATCAGATCATCACGATCATACCTAAACCTACATTACCGAAATTGCAAAGGACTTAAATACAAAACAACTTACGCATCCTACTTCTCCTACATAAGCGCACAACTATGGAATGAACTCCCAAAAGCTGTGAAAACAATCTATGACCATATAAACTTCAAGAAATCACTAAAAACCAACCTCTTCAAAAAGGCTTACCCCACTGATCCACCGTAAATCCCCACACCCAGCAACACAGCATAACCAATGATCGTACTGGACAATATACAATCTTCATTCCCCTCGACCCTCATGGTACCTAATACACACTTACCTCATTAGAACACTAACTTGTATTTGTTATCTACCGACTTTGCGAACGCCATTATGGTACTATGTAAGCCACATTGAGCCTGCAAATAGGTGGGAAAATGTGGGGTACAAATGCAACAAATAAATAAAATTAAAAAATCTCAACATTTAGGTCAATCATCTTTAAAGTCAACCTAAATGTTGAGATTTGGGCGTCCCTGACCGTATTATCGAAATGAAAGATGGACGCCCATCTTGTTTCGATAATATGGGTTTCCCCGCCCCTTTGCAGGGGCCGTCTTGCGAGGAAGCCCTCATGAAAATTTGCCCCTCATAGTAACATAGTAAATGACGGCAGATAAAGACCTGTACGGTCCATCCAGTCTGCCCAACAAGATAAACTCATTTTACATGGTATGTGATACTTTATATGTATACCCGAGTTTGATTTGTCCTTGCCTTTCTCAGGGCACAGACCGTAGAAGTCTGCCCAGCACTGTTTCTCCACTAATCTCTCCCACTTCCTCTATATGGCACTCCAAGCCTCAAGTTGTAGGCTAAGCTAGCAATCTCTGATTCTTCTTACCCTCGTGAAGGAACAGACCTCTCTGTAATTCTGTAAGCTCCAGTGAATAGCTGTGGGCCAAACTGGCAACCCCTGTGCTTTCTTCTTCTCTCCTTAGCCATTTGCTACAGTTCTTTTTTTTTTCCTGGAACTCTCCAAGAAGGGAAAGTCTAAACCCTCTCTTAACTCTATATGTTA
This sequence comes from Microcaecilia unicolor, assembly GCF_901765095.1. Classification (NCBI taxonomy): domain Eukaryota; kingdom Metazoa; phylum Chordata; class Amphibia; order Gymnophiona; family Siphonopidae; genus Microcaecilia; species Microcaecilia unicolor. Next base: position 600,234,273 of record NC_044032.1, read on the forward strand.
TACTTCCCTCCAAAAGTTAAAGTTTTAATTCTATTGGGCTACTTCCCCAGAGTAGACAATCCCTTTATTATACTGTACTCAACTGGCACTAAACCGGAGCAGGGATCATCATTATGTTGAAGTGTATTGGTGATAGTGGTGATCCTTGGGGTACTCCGCAGGCTGCTTTCCACGGTGGTGATATGTTTGAGTTTGATTTTACTTTGTATGTTCTTTGTATGGCTGCTTTTTTTTTCTTTTCTTTTTTATTGTTCATCACTAATTCCTGTTGGTGACACATCTTTAGAATTGTGTGACTCTTGACGCAGGCATTGTTTGGTGAAACACAGCCATATTGAGTCCTTTTATTTGTGCCACAAACCCTGGTTGATGAATATTAAAGACTTCTTGGTATTTCTAATTGGATTGTCTTTGTGTGATCAGTTGCCTCATTTTTCCACCTTGTTCCTGCAGTAGCAGTGTCAGAGAGAAAATTCAGAATGGAACCTGCAAGTCCTTCCGCCCTGACAGGCCCTCCTTGTGACTCTGGGTAAGTCACGTAACCCTCCATTGCTCCAGGTAGAAAAGAAATACCTATATATAATATGTCAGGCTACACTTAATATTCTGGTTAGCATATCCCAGTATACAGTAGTGTTAGTTCATAAAATTGCCTGCTGAAACATAGTAGCATAGTAAGTGACGGCAGATAAAGACCTGAAGGATCCATCCAGTCTGCCCAACTGCCACACTCATTATCAATTTATGATTAAATCAACAATGAATGTGATGTAAAATACTAGGTTATGGTCTTTCTTTAGTGCTTCTGGGACATAGACCATAGAAGTCTGCCCGGCCTGTCCTTATGTTCCAACTACTGGAGTTGCTGTCAAAGCCCACTCCAGCCGATCTGTTTTGTCACTTGTGGGACACAGACTGTAAAAGTGTAATGTCTACTATAATCACCCTATCTTTTTCCACCAGTCATTTTGTATTTTATCTTTATGCATTGGATTAATCTGTCCTAAGTATAACAGTTGACATTTGTCTTTCCTATTTTTCATTCTATCTATTTCAGGACGTTCCTTCAAAATGTCAAAGATCCTATCCCATAGAGCACTTGCAAGTTGCAACTTTTTCCCAGCTTTGAATGATCTGCAAATTTTATATGTATACCCTTTTGCCCATGATTCAAATCATTAATAGAGATTGTTGTAGTATGTTATATATATATATATATATATATATATATATACAGTGGGGGAAATAAGTATTTGATCCCTTGCTGATTTTGTAAGTTTGCCCACTGACAAAGACATGAGCAGCCCATAATTGAAGGGTAGGTTATTGGTAACAGTGAGAGATAGCACATCACAAATTAAACCCGGAAAATCACATTGTGGAAAGTATATGAATTTATTTGCATTCTGCAGAGGGAAATAAGTATTTGATCCCCCACCAACCAGTAAGAGATCTGGCCCCTACAGACCAGGTAGATGCTCCAAATCAACTCGTTACCTGCATGACAGACAGCTGTCGGCAATGGTCACCTGTATGAAAGACACCTGTCCACAGACTCAGTGAATCAGTCAGACTCTAACCTCTACAAAATGGCCAAGAGCAAGGAGCTGTCTAAGGATGTCAGGGACAAGATCATACACCTGCACAAGGCTGGAATGGGCTACAAAACCATCAGTAAGACGCTGGGCGAGAAGGAGACAACTGTTGGTGCCATAGTAAGAAAATGGAAGAAGTACAAAATGACTGTCAATCGACAAAGATCTGGGGCTCCACGCAAAATCTCACCTCGTGGGGTATCCTTGATCATGAGGAAGGTTAGAAATCAGCCTACAACTACAAGGGGGGAACTTGTCAATGATCTCAAGGCAGCTGGGACCACTGTCACCACGAAAACCATTGGTAGCACATTACGACATAACGGATTGCAATCCTGCAGTGCCCGCAAGGTCCCCCTGCTCCGGAAGGCACATGTGACGGCCCGTCTGAAGTTTGCCAGTGAACACCTGGATGATGCCGAGAGTGATTGGGAGAAGGTGCTGTGGTCAGATGAGACAAAAATTGAGCTCTTTGGCATGAACTCAACTCGCCGTGTTTGGAGGAAGAGAAATGCTGCCTATGACCCAAAGAACACCGTCCCCACTGTCAAGCATGGAGGTGGAAATGTTATGTTTTGGGGGTGTTTCTCTGCTAAGGGCACAGGACTACTTCACCGCATCAATGGGAGAATGGATGGGGCCATGTACCGTACAATTCTGAGTGACAACCTCCTTCCCTCCGCCAGGGCCTTAAAAATGGGTCGTGGCTGGGTCTTCCAGCACGACAATGACCCAAAACATACAGCCAAGGCAACAAAGGAGTGGCTCAGGAAGAAGCACATTAGGGTCATAGAGTGGCCTAGCCAGTCACCAGACCTTAATCCCATTGAAAACTTATGGAGGGAGCTGAAGATGCGAGTTGCCAAGCGACAGCCCAGAACTCTTAATGATTTAGAGATGATCTGCAAAGAGGAGTGGACCAAAATTCCTCCTGACATGTGTGCAAACCTCATCATCAACTACAGAAGACGTCTGACCGCTGTGCTTGCCAACAAGGGTTTTGCCACCAAGTATTAGGTCTTGTTTGCCAGAGGGATTAAATACTTATTTCCCTCTGCAGAATGCAAATAAATTCATATACTTTCCACAATGTGATTTTCCGGATTTAATTTGTGATGTGCTATCTCTCACTGTTACCAATAACTTACCCTTCAATTATGGGCTGCTCATGTCTTTGTCAGTGGGCAAACTTACAAAATCAGCAAGGGATCAAATACTTATTTCCCCCACTGTATATATATATCAAGGATTATCTGTAAGACCTCTAGGCCATGAAATATGCATATATTGACTTTTTAAAATAATCCTATATAATAATTCTCACCTGGAACAATTCTGAAGCTTAATTCTCACCTGGAACAATTCTGAAGCTCACTCTGTGGGAGGGAAACACTGAAGGCTAGGCTGCCAGCAACACTGTCACTCAGGACCCGCCCTCAGCCACGCCCCTTCTGAACATAATTCGCAACCCCAACGTTCTAACTGAAGCCTCAAAAGCCCCTCAAAACCGGAACTGTGAGGCGCCAGAGATATCCGGTTTGCCCTTGCCTCGAAAACGGAAGTCACCGCCGTATGCCCCGCCCTCGCGTCACAACGTCATGACGATGAGGGCGGACCACACTGCAGGAAACAAACGCGATCTGCGGAGCACACTGCTGAAAACTAACGCGCAATCTCGATGCAAACACCATCACTGAGCTCGCAGGTACCACCAGGGGGGTCGGGGGACACCTGCCTCGCTGACGTTGGCTCGCGACGCTACAAACGCTAGCTCCCCGTGCCTGCACGGTGCTTCGGGGACAGCTGCGTCGCTGAACATGCCTCCACAGCCTGCAAACCCCATCTCCCCCGCCCCAAAACTTTGCTAGCGCCCGTTTCATCTCTCCCAGAAACGGGCCTTTTTTGCTAGTTTCTTCAATAATATACTATTACTGTTTTGACTGAAAAACAAAAATAATTCAATCTTTGGTCCTGAAAATTTTTTTTACTATAAATTTAAAAATTTAACTGAGCTTATTCTATATGTTCACTATTACATTTTTGATTGCTTGTTCATGGTTTCAGATTTAATTAAGCAAACATAATAAATTCCTGTAATTTAATTTCTCTACTTCATATATTACATGCATTATGCATGCCATCTGTCTTTTTTAAAATTAGATGTTTTATCTTGAGTCCCACTTCACAGATTGACTGCATACCATTTATACTCAAATGTTGTAAAATTTAGGCTGTTACAAAATGCAGAGTGAGACATGCTTGAGTAAATTATGTGACTCACATTGAGCAAAGATATTATCCATTATGCCCAATTACATAATTTATATGTAGAGCATAATAATCAGAAGGCTTATTCAGTAGGACTAGTTCTGTGAAATTCTGGAACCAGATAAGTGTGCAAATTCCTGGAAAGAGATGCTACCTGAAATATTTTCTTACATTCCAAAAAAAGATATTTATCTTTCACGCAAATTTATTTGGCCTGCACGGTGGAAGGGAACCCTAAATGCACCTCTTACATCTTGAATCCTGGGTGCCATCTACATGCTGCAAAACTGTTTCCAATCCATACTACTATTTACAGTAAATGTTGTGGAGGAATGGGGGAGTAATTTAATGGTTTGAAGAGAAGACTAAACCAAGGAAGCCAATGTTTAAATCACACTTTTCTCACTGGCAAGTTGCTCCAACTTCCATTGCTTAAGGCGCAGCTTAGATTATGAATTCATTTGAGCTCAGAAATAGTTGTCTCCCTGAATGTAACTGACCTTGAGCTTGTATTTGGAAAAGGCGAATAATAAATTTAAAATCCAAATAGCTCTATGTTGGAACTTTCTCAGAAGTACTTTATTCTTCTCACACATGCATTCTTATTTTTAAGTTTCTTCTTCACCTTTCTCGCCCACAACCTTATTCTTTGTCCTAGTCTCCTCCATCCTTTTTTTTTTTTATAGTTTTCCTCAACTGGATTGTTTTAATATGCTTGTGTGGGGACTGTTGATACCGTGGGGTGGGTTGTATCATACACTGGGGTTTGAAGCAGCTGAATGAAGTATTCCTGTGCAGGTTTTTGTTAGAGGATATGTATATATGAAACTTAGTAGATTTATTAACATGAATAATTTGATACATTGTTCATGGTTATGCAAAAGGAGATTACGAATATAGTATGTAATAGGAGGAGCAGAACTTCATCTAAAAATTGCCCCAGACTAGGAATATTAAGAATTTAATCTATTGTAAACCTTCTTGTCTGATGTGTATTGGAACGTCCTGTCAGCAGAATCAGAGAGTAGAGAGAATGGTGATGCCTGTCAAAGTGCCTTGCTTAGACAAATGGTGACAGAACCCACGAGGAAAGGGTCGATGCTGGATCTAGTGCTCATGAATGGAGGAAGCGTTTCCAATATCCCAGTTTGTGCCCACTTATGTAATAGTGATCATCACACGATATGGTTTGATATAAGGGCAAAGGCGGAGTACAGATACATAAAACTCAAAGTACTGGATTTCAGATGAACTGATTTTGATAAATTGGGGGAATACCTGAAGAAGGAGCTGTTGGCATGGAAAGGCATAGGAGAAGTGGAAAACCAGTGGTCCAAGCTAAAAGCTGCTACAAATATGGCAACTAATCTTTACGCAAGGAAAGTAAACAAAAACAAGAGAAACAGGAAGCCTAAATGGTTCCCCAAACAAGTAGCTGAAAAAATAAAAGCAATAGAGGCTTTCTTCAAGAAATACAGAAGAACGCAACGAGAGGCTCACAGAAAAGATTATTGGATTAAACTCAAAGAAGCAAAGAGGGAAATATGGCTAGTAATAGCACAAGTGGAAGAAAAACTGGCTAAAAAGTAAAGAGAGGTGACAAGCCCTTTTTCAGATATATTGGATAGGAGAAAAGATAGGAATGGAATTGCAAGACTGAAAGATAATGAGAATGGCTATGTGGAAATTGATGAAGATAAAGCGTACTAAACAATTATTTCTCTTCAGTGTTCACGGAGCAAAATCCTGGAAAAGGACCGTGGTTGGCTGCCGAGGGAATATCTGGGTATGGAGTAGATATTGCGCCATTTACGGAAGAAAGAATTTATAAACAGCTTGAGAATCTGAAGGTGGACAAAGCAATGGGGCTGCATGGCAGACATTCCAGGATACTGAGGGAGCTCAGAGAATTCCTGGCTGGACCTCTTAAAGATTTAATAGATCTTTAGAGATGGGAGAGGTTCCGTGGGATTGGAGACAAGCAGTTGTGGTCCCTCTTCACAAAAGTGGAGACAGAGAAGAAGTGGGAAACTGTAGACTTGTAAGTTTCACATCAGTGGTAGGAAAAATAATGGCATCACTGCTGAAAAAAGGCTAGTTAACTTTCTAGAAGCCAACAGGTTACAAGATCTGAGGCAACATGGCTTTACCAAAGGAAAATCCTGCCAAACAAATCTTATTGACCTCTTTGACTGGGTGACCAAAGAACTAGATGAAGGATGTGCACTAGATGCAATCTACTTGGATTTCAGCAAAGCCTTTGATATGGTCCCCCACAGAAGACTCATGAATAAGCTGAGAGGGCTGAACTTAGGACCAAAAGTGGTGAACTGGATAGAAAACTGGTTGACCAACAGGTGGCAAAAGGTGGTGGTAAATGGAATCTGCTCGGAGGAAAGGAAGGAGAGTAGTAGTGTTCCTCAGGGGTCAGTGCTGGGGCCGATTCTATTTAATATATTTGTGAGAGATATTGCTGAAGGGTTGGAAGGAAAGGTTTGACTTTTTGTGGATGACACGAAGATAGCCAATAGAGTGGATACCCTGGAAGAAGTAGTAACAATGAGAAGGGATCTCCAAACATTAGAAGGGTCTGGCAGTTAAAGTTTAATTACTAAATAGACATAAAGAAACCCTCTATCTTATAATAGTGCACTGTGTAATATGTTCTCACTCTTTTTAAATATATTTTAAATATGCCAATAGTGCTCAGTGGATGGGGGTTTCGTCCACAGGACTCACACGCAATGCATGCTAGCTTAACCCCTTTAGTACATCATTGCACACCTCCTCTCTACCCTACTTCATGTTGTACCGGGTACTGGTTTCTATTCAACAGTTGTTGTCATTTATAGAAAAAAACTATTGTTACTTAGCTTGTTCCAGGGTATTAGCTGTGCTCAGATGTATCGCTGTCCAGTGGGGGCATTATTTAGGAGTATACCAAGCACTACTCGCACCTATATGCCTACTAACCCCCAAATGTCAACTCTGCCCCCCACCCCTCTCCATTGTCAGGTCTGGCTATGCCCCTGCTTTATTTAGCTCCTTACAATGGCCACCTATTTCAGATCTGCTTTTACAGAATTTAAAATTCTATGTCTGTCTTTAAAGATACTTCATAGAATGAGTCCTTATTATCTCACTGCTCTGATCCAACACAGTTAGTATCCTCCTTTAAAAAAATGTTTACAGCAATGGCTCCTAATTTATGGAATTCACGTACATTTGCATTGAGATCTGAATATAATTACTTGAGGTTCTTTAAATCTTTGAACATGTTGCTTTTCTCTAAATATGTATCCTAAATTTTGTAAAGGATTGATTTACCTTTTAGTTAGATTGCGAACTGTCCTGAGCTACTTAGTATCAGTGATACATATTATTTTTTAAAAAAATCATATATTGCATTTTAGTACTGTATCTCTCCTTAGCTGCAAAGGTTCCTTGGATTTTTTTTTCTCCTCCTCTTCCTCATTTTCATCTCATGCAAGTCTGTAAGACACAGACAGGCCTCTCCTCGCCTTTTATTTAAAGCCTTCTGTCGGGATGGTTTGGGAATTTACCCCTCTGACCCCAGGCTAAGGATTCTTCTCTAGTGTAGGGGTTCTCAACCCATTCCTTCAGACACACCCAGCCAATGATACAGATTTGCATACTATACAATGGGGGGTACTATAGACAAAGCTGTCTCATGCATATTTATTGTGAATATCCTGAAAATCAGCGTACAGATCCTGTTAGGGATAAGATGACAATCAACAGGTCAGACATGCCCACCTCCTTTCAGGACACAGACTACCACTCACCACATAGGAAACTTAGATGGTAAATAAGGGGACACTCGTGTACGTGAAGGGTGGGAGTGGCAATTGCTTTGCATATTACATTTTAAATAGGAAGATATTTAAAAGTATACTTGAAATAACAAAACTAAAAGAATAATTTATTTTCATTCCAAAAATAAAGTAGTAATAAAAGGATGTCAATAAAAATGCCTTTTAGCATATCTAATTTTTAAAAATGGCAAAGGAGTTCAATATATAAAAGAGACTAAAGGAGAAAACACCACTAGAGAAATCTAATATCAAAACTCACTGCAGATCAGTTATGCATGTTTTTAATCATGGCTACTTGATTAAATAATCAATCCATCCTAGACAGATGTTACAACTACTTCAGATGGAAATGAGACAGGCAGCGTATCATCCAGGCACAAAAAAAAAAAAAAAGATGTTAAGGAAGCAAAGGTGATTTCTCCTATACAAAATAAGTCATTTACATGGAAATTTAAGAAAAAAAATAGCCTCCAGTTATGGTCAGATTTGGACACATATCCAAAGAAAGCTTCCTCTAACTCTTTATTAACCCTAGGCACATCAGGAAACATTATTTTCTGATTCAAGAACATGAAATCAATATTCAGAAGATTTAAATTAATTGGGGGTTACTTCGTCCGACAGGGAATTGGGTTTGTTTAGCCTTTGAGGAAAGTAATATTTCCCTGTGCTAACCAGCACTTTCACTTTTGGCAGTGTAGAAAATGGAAATGCAAGTTGTTGAACATGACAGCTTTATCTAGCCTGTGCAGCTTTTAGGAAAGGATATGAATAGTAACAATGCCAAAATAAAAAATAAGACTTGCAAATAAAGCCAAATAATTCTAGAACACTAAAAAAAAAAAAAAGGGCCTAGTACTTGGAGAAGTAAAGCGAAAATGAGAGAAGACAAGGTTCAAGTTCTGCTTCTGCTACTGACATTTGTTGTGACCTTGAGCAGGTCACTTTGGGCCTTTTCACTAAAGCTTAACGGAATTAGCATGAGCTAAATGCTAAGAATCTCATTTTATACCTATGGGCTTCTTAGCAATTTGCACGTGCTATGCTATAATAAAAGGACCCTTTTATTGTTTGTCATCTCAGGTACAACTTACATTATAAGTCCTCTTGGACAAGAATCTACCAACTGGACCTAAATAGGTAAGTAATTAATTCAAAGAAGCTAATATTTGAAATAGGTAATTAAATCAAATAAACTAATATTTTATTATAATGACTACAAAATCAGTCACATTATAACACAGTGCTTCTCACCCCTCTGCATACTCATTGTGGTAATCCTGAAAACCCAGCTAGCTAGGTTGTCTTCAAGAGATGGTTGAGATGCCCTGTTATAAAAAGCAGCACATCTACTATAATAAAACTCACCCTCAATGTTCTGAGGACACTGACATCAGTGAAGCCAAGCCCTGACTTCCTTCAAAAAGGTTCAAAGGTTCGTGGTGGTGAAGCCACCAAAATTGCTCCGGGCCCCACCCTCGAGGGCGGAGCAATGGCAGAACAACGAAGGGGTTGGCTGGCAGGCAGGCAGGGAGGGAGGCGGGGGGGGGGGAATTGCTCCGGGCCCCACCCTCACGTCATGACGGGGGCGGAGCAATGGCAGAACAACGAAGGGGTTGGCCAGGGAGGGGGGGTGTTGGCGACGAAAACCTTGCTAGCGCCCATTTCATTTGCTCTGAAACGGGCCTCTTTTACTAGTTTGTATATAAATTTAGCTATTTGTATTCACTGGGATCTTAACAAAATTTTGTTACAAAATATAAGATTTGTCCTATATTATCCTTATAGACCACAAACAAAACTGCTTTTTACTCATTGTAGGGAGCACTGATAATTAATCAGAGAGTAATTCTATAAAACATGGCCAAACATCTGGTGCTCCCTAAACTGAGCTGTACCTATGTATGCGAGTGAGTGGACCTGCCTGTGCAGTGTGTAGCCAGAACTGCTACTTTGGGTGAGCCCAGAGTTAACTTTTGGGGCCCACCGCCGTAGCTCAGAATCACTGTGCCCTTCTAACCACCCCACCCCCCATAGATATATAAAGTACAGGGGGGTTAACCTTCCCCTCTGCCCCCACATCCAACATCTCTCTCTCTCTTTTCCCTCATGCCCCCTCTACCCCGATCCCATGTCTGCATCTCTGTCTACCCCCTCCCCCCCCCCCCCCCCCACACACACACTGCCCAAAAACCAGCAATTCCTTCTCTCTCTGGTCCCCCTGTCCCGCCCCAATATACCTCCAGTGATAGCAATGATTCATATTTGCTGCTTTCACTGGCCCTACAGACTTTCCTCTGCCAAGTCCTGCCCTCACTGACATCACTTCCTCTTTCATCACTGGTGGGAAATGCAGAGGGAAGCCTGCAGCCATTGGAATCAGCAAATATGAATCGCTGCTGCTGCCAGCAATGCCTTGGAGATACACCAGGGAGGGATAGGGGGAGGAGTTCAGAGAGAGATCTGGTCTGCTGATGGAGGAGAAAGAGGAGGAGAGTGAGTTACTGCCACTGAGTGGGCCTGAACCAAGAATCGGTGGGCCTGTGTCCACCCAGGCCCACCCATAGCTACACTATTATGCCTGTGTGGGTCTGAATGTATGTAACTGTTTTTGTCCCTCTGAGTCTCTGCGACTTTATACCTGAAGGCATTACAATTTCCTTTACAGCAAAAGCATAGGCGGTCGATGACTCAGCTGTTTGGGGAGGCTAAAGTGGGTGGGGCTAGATGCAGTTATAGGGCGGGGCCAAGATCAGGGTATGGGACAGATGGAACAGAACAGAGTACGTTAAAATTCTTGCAGTGGTGGGGAAACACCTATGTCAGCAGTAAAAGGATAGTAGAGAACTTTTGAACACTGCTAAGAATGAATCCTTCACTGTGTGGATCTGGTGCAGCTCTATCAGCTGTCTCCCCAGTACCTCTGTAATATGCACACTGAATACATTCCAGGAATTATGTGCCAAAAAAATTCATATTGTGAACCAAAATAATACAACATATTAAACAGGACAATATTTGCAGTATTCTGTAAATATATACAATTATTTAGCACTGATTTGTAAGTCCTCCAGAGATAGGAAAATACCTACTGTATCTTAATATATCTCTCACTGAGCTACAATTGAAAAAGGCATGAACTAAATCCAAATCCAAAATCCAGTACCAGGCATACTATGAAGTAATACAAAACCCAACAAAAATCACTTAGGACCTATAAAGCAATTCTACCATAACACTAACCTTCAGGAGTTACTGTAAATTGCAGTGGGCAGAATATCATCAATATACCTATTGGAAAACTAAGCAAGCTCGCTGGATTAGTACAGATCAGTCCTAAACTGACACTCAATGCTAACAGAATACCCAGCCTTTTTCATACATGAACACAAGTAGACCCTCATCAAGTATAGAATAAGTAACCACAAACTAAAAATAGAAATATGTAGACAAAAATTAAACTGAACCCCAAGAAGCCATACTCTGCATACAATGCAAAACCAAAGAAATAGAAACAGCGACACATCCCTTTGTACGGTGGAAAATCTAGAGAGCAGATGTAAATTTTAAAAAAAACTAACATATTTCAATTGCTACATGAAAAATTAGCAAATAAATGTGCTCTCTGCACATTTAATTTTTCTAATTGTATTGGTCCTGGTCTCTGGTTACTGCTTCCCTGTTTTCTTTTAACTCTCTTTCCATGGGTCTCCTGGCCAAGTACCATTTTTTTCTCTTCTGTCTTCTTCACCTCTTCCATAACAACTAACATCAACACTAATCTGTTCCTTTCTACTTTCTTCCATTTTTTGTTACCTAGCCATTCAGGTTTCACTCATATTATCCTGTCTTCCATCTCCCTCTTTTTACTGCACCTACCTAGAGCTTTTCATCTCTTTTCCTCACTCTAGCTCTCCCATTCTCCTTTCTCTTATTCTTCAGTCTTTCACTAGCTTTTTCCTCTCTCCCACTGCCATTCAGCATCTCATCTCTCTCTACCTCTGCCATCCAGCATCTTCTCTGTTTCTGTTTCTATCACCTGCAATCCAGTATCTTCTATCTCTCACCACCATCCAGCATTACCTCTCATCTTTCTCTCCCACCTGCCATCCTGCATCCCCTCTCTTGTCTCTCTCTTTCTCACTCCCCCCCCCCCCCCGCCAGCTAGCATCCCTTCTTGTCTTTCTGCCCTACCACCATAAAGTATCTCGTCTGTCTCTTTTTCTTACCCCTACCATCCAGCATTGCCCCTTCTCTCCCCCCCCCCCATGCAGTATTGCTTCTGCCTCTCTCACCTCCTCTCTGTCTGTCCTTGCAACCAACATCTCCTCTATGTTTCTCCACATACTCCATACCCCTATCATCCAGCAGTGCCTGTCTGTCTCTCTCCCCCAGTATGCAGCAATGCCCATTCTCTCTCTCTCTCTCTCTCTCTCTTCTCCTCTCCCACAATATTCATAATTGTCCCTGCCTATCTCTCTTCCCATCACCCAGCATTGCCCCTATTTCTATCTCACTCCCTCCTATGCAGAATTTCCTCTATCCATTGTCTCAGATACTCTCCAGCCCATAGACTCTATTTCTCCCCTCCCCCACTTTTATCCAGTATTGCACCACACTTTCTCTATCTTCCGCACCCTCACCCATCCAGTCATGCGTCCAGCTTGGGTCTGCTACCTTACCACCAGCCATTGACCTAGCTGTAAAGAATCAAGCGGTAACTGGGCAGTAATGACCTACGTGCGTCAAATACCACTTGGCGTGCGTTCAAAAATAAAAATTATTTTTTAGATGTTTGTATCGAACATCTGCAAAATCCGACACCTGAAGACGCTCTAAGGAGCGAAACACGTGCGTGTAGGGTCTTGCTGATGAAGAAATTGCAAGGAGACAGTGCTGAGGGCTGCCTGTTGGAGGAGGCAGATCCCATGCTGCACTTACCTAGGACTCAATCAGTAGCTAATTCTCATTCATTAGAATTCAACACAAATCCCAAAAATGCATAAACTGAAATACCTAGAAGCCATCCGCCGGTGATCTCCTCTCGGTCAAACCTGCAGAAGATTCCTGAGTGCTGCAATAGATACGCGTCATGGGTGGAACCTGGCTACCGGGGACACACGTCTAGAATCTCCCCCTGGGCATCACACACAACTTGCATATTCATGGAGTGGAATGCTTTCCTGTTCCTATAAGTGGCCTCTTGTGCCCAGGTGGGGGGGGGGGGTCTCACTGCGACATGTGTGCAGTCAATGGCGCCTATGACCGAGGGGAAGCGAGCTACAGCGCAGAAGTCAGCCATGTTGTTCTGCAGGGCCTGGGGGGGGAGGTGATGTACTCAGAGGTGTGGGTAAGGAAGGCATCAAGGAACTGGGTGAGGCAGTTAGAAATGGAAGGCTGGGTGAGACCTGTGTTCACAGCTAGGACAGACTGGAAACTTCCAGTGGCCAGAAAAGAGAGAGAAGCAGTGATCTTTAGGTGCACAGGGATGGGGTTGTTCCTATGGGTCCTGGGCTGCAGGAGGGGTTGGAGCTGGTCACAAAGGTGCTGAATGGCAGCCCTATCAAAGCGGTACCTAGTGAGACACTGCAGGTCAGTGAGGTCTAGGAAACTGCTATGGGGCCTGAAAACTCTGGGGCGTGCATACCTCCTGCGGTGCCTCCCCTCTTCCTCCAACATGTAAGCCACCTGTGCATTGCCTCCATTTCCCCAAACTACAGGTGCAATGCAGTGACACCAGTGCTCACCTCTCCCTACCAACTTAGTGAAACACAGCAGCAACAAACAGAAGCTGACACTCACTCTCCCACCACAGACAAACAATGCAGTCACACACAGCAGAGCCACACTGCAAGCACTCCTGCCACACCCTCTAGCCAATCACTCTCCAAGCAGTCTTCACAAACACGGTGCAGCAGTACACAGGACAAAGAGACAAACAGAGACTACAAACAAGTAAGGGAATGAAATATGAACTTGGGGACAGTGAATGGAGAGGGATAGGGGGAGGGGATGGGGGATGGGGAGATAGAGGAAAGAGTAGTGGTGTCTGGGTTTGGGGGCTAGAAGGGGTAGGGAAAGCTGAAAAGGTAAAACATAAATGAGGCAGGTGAGGGTGAAAACGTTCCGACTAGGGGACACAGACAAAGGTAACAGGTACTGAACAAACTCTCAGCTTTCTCTATAAACAACGATTCAGCTTTCTTTCCCAACAACGCTCTCGCCACTCTCCAACTGCACAAAATCGCTAATGGGTCTAAAAATGACTTCCCCCTTACTCTGGTCGCTTTTATTTCAGTTCTAATTAAGAACGGTCATGTTCCGACCCATGCGAAACCATTTTGCAAGCCGTTATACGCTGGGGGAGCACACCACGTAACGCTGCCCATAACAAACCCCCTGTGGGGACGACCATAGATAGGCGTCCTCGCGTTGAGGACGCCCTTACGGCCCAGTTTTGATTATTGCATTTGGGCGGCCTTCTTTCACGGGGATGCCCATGTACCTTTTGTGTCACTTTTTGGACGACCTTTCGAAAATGAGGCAGATGGTCTTTATCTGCCTATATTTTTCTCTGTTTCTGTGTTTCACTCCAGAGATTTCAAGGGGTTTGATAGAGGCATGGTGTGGGTATGGCTTAGGTGGTGCTTCGGTGGGCCAAAAATCTACATGTGTATTCCCCATCTTGCACAGGGAATACACAACTATGGGAAAACAAATTTCCACATTGGCACAGATCCTTTATTTGGCAGCTTGACTGCTAGCAGTAATCTCACAAGATCAGTGTTAGGGGGTCAACCAGAAACATTTTGAAACCTGGCACCCTCTGGACAGGAGTGTCTAGGGATCACTCCTGCCCCACCACTAGCCGCCAGGGAAACCTCTGGTAGGTGCTGAGGGTGAGATCAAGTGGCTGGGGATCTTGCCTTTTTTTGGGGTAGGGTCAGGGGTTCAGGAGGATTTTGCTTGGATGAGGTGGTTTTGGAGGTCATGCCTGGAAAGGAAGGAGTTTAAGGGATCGGGCTGGAGATCTTGGCTCAAAGAATGAGGAGTCTCTTGGCTGTTAGGAACAGTGATTTTAAAAAGCTGCAAGCCTCCACATTTGGGGAAAGCAGGATGCTCTTGTATCCCATGTGCAGCTTTTTAAAATTGTTGCTCCTGCTGGACATGCTGGGAAATACCCATGGACATGCCAGTGCCCTCCTTGTTACAAAACGCTCCACATTTAGCAGAGCATTTTGTAAAATACTGGGGGGGGGGGGGGGGGGGAGTGATATTCAGACTGTTTCCGGTGACCAGCATTGAATATCCGGTTTAATTTTGGCTGATTTAAACTTAATCGGCCAACCCAAATTCAGCACTAGACGGTTAAGTTTAAACCAACCAAAGACAGGGCTGCTATTTCGGTGATGCAATTTGGCTGCCAAACTTAGCCAACTATGCGCTGAATATTAACAGTAGTTGGTTATATTGTGCAATATAATCAGTTAGCCACTAAGCACTGACCAAGAATATTCAGCAAGAAATAACCAGCTATCTCCCACTGAGTATTCGCGGATAGCTGCTTAAGTGCTATTTAACCAGCCAGGAACGGCTCCTGGCCTGTTAAATGGCACTGAATATCGGGAGGTGGAGCAACTTCCCGATCTAAATGTCTCAATTCCCATTTCAGTGTTTTATGTAAAACTAGTAAACAAAGGCCCGTTTCTGAGCGCAATGAAACGGGCGCTAGCAAAGGTTTCAAGGCTGCATGGCTCGTCGCGGTTTTACCTGGTTCGTGGCATGCAGCGCTGCTGTTTCCGTTGTAGCTCTGTGTGGGTGGCGGTTTTCGTGCCCCGCCCTCGACGTCATCGCGTTTTGACGTGAGGACGGAGCAGAGCTACAGTGTGGAAATCCGGAGTTTGTGGCCTGAGCAGATCGTTGGAGGTGAGAATCTGCTCCGCTCTCAACGTCATAACGTTTGACGTGAGAGCGGGGCCCACAGACTGTGATTTTCGTGGCTTCAGAGCTTCGAACATACGAACTGGCTTCAGTGACGTCAGCAGACAATAGAACGTTGAGGGTAAGTTTTATATGTATAGATGGGCCTTTGCACCTTAAATGTAATATAGTAACTGATATTCCTAATAGTCTACTGATTCTTGTAGAAAGACTCATCTCCAGTGTTACATAAAAAATAAATTATAAAACTTACAAAGAAATAATTATGTTCTCATTTACATAAACTAAAATATTATCTATTCATCCCTTGAATATAAAATTCAGCACAAATGGCTGTTAACAAAGAAAAATGAAATATGTAATCACTTTTTCTGGAGATACTACAGATGTCTAATCCAAAAATACATTAAATCATTTTGGTAATTAGTGGTTAGGGATAAGTAAATCTCAAGTCAAATATAAAAGTACACAAAATAATACAGGAATGAATTATCTATTTTTGTAAACGTGTTTTGCATTAGGCCTATTATGAAAGGTCTGTCTATCTGTTCCTCCATATGCACATGCCTAAACAAAACTATGTCTAGGGACGTAGCATAAGAGCAGGAGACGTCAGCGTAAGCACAGATAGAAGTGTAGCTGGTATGAATTTTGCACCCCACCTGTAAAAGAAGAGGAGACAGCAGAGTTTAAGCATGACAGCTGGAAAGGAAGCAACATGGAGCTCAAGTGGCTGTTGCCATGGAAGACAGGGTCAACTGAAGAGCAGATTCCACAGAGCCCAGGCCACTTCCTCCAAGGAATACAAGGCTGACTGAACAGGCATACACACAAATGCCCAGTCAACATCAACACAACTATGAGGAGGAGACCAGGAGCTGTAGAAATGCTGGTGAAGTCAGAGAGTATACAGGGGAAGCCATGGAAAAGGAGGGAAATAAAAGAAAGCAGATATGAAAGGGGACAAGGAAAAAAGGGTGAGGGGAAAGAGCCAGGGAGAGGTGACAGGCTGATCCAATACTTCTCCATGCTAAATACTACACTCTCCACATTTACTCATATTCTACAGGGCAGTTATTCATCTTCCCTTCCCTTTCACCCCCTCCACTCCCTCTAGTCATAAACTCCCATATACTCACTTTGTACTCACAACAATCAAAAATCCTTTCCACTTAGTCATTCAACTCCCTGTCACTCATAATCCCCACATCTTCTCACTCAGGGGGTCTTTTACTAAAGCTTAACACGAGTTATCTGCAGTATGGCACATGAGAATAAAACAGGCCTTTTTGCAGATAACTCAAGCTAATCTTTAGTAAAAGACCCCCTCAGTTAGACCCCACGCCACTCAAACACCTGTCCACTCACTTACTCAATCCTACTGGCATTCTTAACTCACTCACTCACTAGACCCCCCTCTGCCACTCATAACCCTACATGTACATGCTCACTAAGCCCTCCCCCATCAACTACAAAGAAGGAGTAATTCTAAAAATGTTGCCATTAGCCGCTAGGATGCTGTATGCTACGTATGAATTTTATATCAATAATTACGCAGCTCAGAGCTGGCATTAGGGTTGTGCCAAACAGTGGGGAGGAATAAGGAGACCTTGTGGCTGGCGGCCGTGGTTTAGCTGTGTGCAAAAAATATTGACACTGTGAACCAGGCTGTGGCTGACTTGCTGACCCCCGGATCCTGTGGCGGCCCTGCTCTGCCATCCATGTGCAAAAACTCCCGACACTATCGGGCAAGCTGTGGCTGATCTGCTGATCCCTGGATCCTGTGTTTGCCCTGATCTGCAAAGGAAAAAAACTATCCAAATGTGAATCCCTGGAAGCAGCAAGACAGCTCTTCCTCCTCCCCTTGGCGTTCTGGAAATGCACTTAAAAGCAGTGCCAGTTTTTTGAGTATCTCCGCTTAAGTGCAGTTACACAAATAACTTCAAATTAGTACTAATTAGCACCAATTAACTCCAATTATCCCTTATCGGTTATTAGTGCCAATTTGTGCCTAATTTACCAATTAACTTACACATATAACTGGCAGTATTCTATAACCTGTGTATGTAATTTGGCATGCTAAGCATTAAAAATATGTCCAGTTTAACTCACTTAGACCCTTGCTACTGATCATCCTCATCTTCTAATGCACTAACACACTCCCAGTACCCACTCATAATGCCCCCCAATCCATTCACTTAGCCCCACCGCCATTCATAAATTCCCCATCTACTCATTTAGTTTTTCCTGTCTCTCTTATCCCTACCATCCAGTCCTCTGTACATAGCCAAGCAATGCAAGAGTGAAACATACACTTTTCAATTTTTTCTCTTATTCTAGAAGTACAGTAAATATTACCAACCTTATAAATTTCCATAATCTACATTGTCTAGTCAGAACAAATAACACAGATCACCAAACTTGCAACAGAAACTTCTTTTACCTGCTGCAAAAATTACATTTGAACTAGCCTGGAGACTGACAGCAACACCAAAAATAATATCGCCCTGGTAATACAGTGTACTCCATTTAAGTGCACGTCGGATAAGCACATGCTCTGTTTAACTGCATGCCGTACTTTGGTCCCGTTTTTGGCGCCATCAGTTTCTATGGGGACAAATTCGGTTTAGCGCACCACTGATAAGTGCAAGATTCGCTTATATGCATGGTTTAAGACCGCTCCTCTGCAGGAAAGACTCCGCATAAGTGCGCGCACGGAATATGGAAGCCGATTGGCGCGTGACAACCAACGAGATTTCAAATTTACCTCCCCTTTAACTGCCACAGGCAAAATAAATGAAAGAATGTTGTTAGAGTGTACACTGGATTTGTTGTCGTCGTTGCGGCGGAACTGTAAGACTTTATCACTGGCTGAATGAATAGAAGTTCTTAAAAAATTAGAAAACAAACAAAGTCAAGTATCTATTGCTAAAGAATATGGTGTCAATCCCAGTAAAATTTCACGTGTCTTGAAGCAGAAAGATCAGCTTCTGGAAGACTGGCAAAACAATACAAATCCACACAGGAAACGTAAAAGGGCAGGAAAAGCTGAGGAGGTAGAAGATGCTCTTCTTTGGTGGTTTTCTCAAGTCAGGAGCAGACAGTTTCCTGTCAGTGGTCCACTGCTTATGGAGAAAGCTAACCAGCTAGCTGAAAGTCTTGGACTAACGGAATCCAAAGCCACTGTTGGATGGTTGGAAAGATGGAAGGAGAGGAACAACATAAAATTCAAGAAACAGCATGGTGAGAAACAAGACGCTGATGACTTTGGTGCTGAAAATTGGGTTGTTTCAGTTCTTCCTACCATCTTGAACGAGTTTGCACCTCGCAACATTTTCAATGCTGACGAAAGCAGTCTCTACTGGTGAGCGATTCCTGATGGAACACTTGCATTCAAACATGCTGAAACTACTGGAGGTAAAACGTCGAAAGACCAACTGACGATCCTCTTTTGCTGCAATATGGATGGGAGTGAAAAGTTGGATCCCCTAGTCATTGGAAAGAGCAAACAGCCCCGTTGCTTCAAGAAAGTTAAGCAACTTTCTGTGTCATATGAGGCTAACGCAAATTCATGGATGACTGGGGAAATTTGGAAGGAGTGGCTAAAGAAGTTAGACACTAGAATGCGGGCACAAAAGCGTCAGATTTTGTTGCTTTGTGATAATTGTGCTGCACACAGGGATGATGTCAGGCTGTCTAACGTCAAGGTGGTCTTCCTGCCACCAAACACTACCTCTCTGATCCAACCTATGGATCAGGGCATAATAGCCAATTTCAAACAACATTATCGGTCTCTTGTGCTACGTCGTCTGATGAGCGTTATTGGATGACGAGACTGGCAAGGATAAATGTGCTGTTGAACTGGCTCATAATCTATCACTGTTGGATACCCTACATATGCAGGAAGAAGCCTGGAATCATGTTACACAGGCAACCATTGTGAACTGCTACAAGCGGGCAAGCTTGTTAAGGTTGTGGAGAGGGACAAAACAGATGCAGCTGTTGCAAACGCGTCAGATGAACAGGTTATTGACATCCCAGCCGGTGTTACTGAAGAGGAGTTTCATCGCTACCTAGCTGTTGATTACGATCTACAAACAGCTGACGACAGCACTGATGTCGAGATATGTGCCTACATGCAGGCAACAAAGGCTGATGATGAAACAGATGATGAAATGAGCAGCGAGGCACACGCTGACGAAATTCAACAACCTCCTCCTGTCACTTTTGCAAGAGCGCTGCAGAGTCTTAGCACCGTGTGGGCCTATCTGGAGGCCACTGGATGTCAGTGCTATGACAGTTTTTTCCATCTGGCAGACGTAGTCTATGGAACTCACAGACCCAGTAGTGTACAGAGGACTATAACTGATTACTTCAAGTAAGCCTAATGTCAGTTAACGGAGACTGTATACTGTACGTATAATAATAAACAGTACTGTACATATGTTTATCAGATGTCAAGCTTCTTTGGGTCACAACGGTTAAGTGCACGCTCCGGTTAACTGCATGCATTTCTTTGGTCCCAGACCCTTGCACTTAAGCGGATTGCACTGTATTTCTTTTTTTTAAACAAGAAGTGGGAAAAGATTTTAAAAGAGTTCTGATTCAGAGGTTGGCAACACCAGGTAGTTCACACAAAGCACTCCTAGTCAGTACATCGCTTGCTCCCAAAGGTTAGTACTTTAAGCCAGTGATTCCTAAACATGGTCCTGGATGCACTCCAGCCAATCAGGTTTTCAAGATTTCTACAATGAATACCATGAGAGAGATTTGCATGCACTGTCCCCACTGCATGCAAATCTCTCTCTAGCATTAGTTTGTCAGGCACCTGATATATTAGGGTTGCCACTGTTCATTGGGAAATCAAAGCTATAATATTAGGTACGCAATGGGACAAAACTAGGACTGGGGTTAGGTTGAATGAATGTCCTTGAACTGGTGTATATAGAAGAATGTTGTATGGATGTATGTATGTGAGTATATAGATCCTCCTAGGGGACTTTTGTTTGTATTGGGAATGGGGATTTCAGTGATACAAATCTTCCGTTGTGCATTTTATTTTTTCTGGGGGATTCTGATTGGGAGGCCCCAAAGAATCCATATGGTGTATTGATCTGCCAAATGTAGTTCATGGGTTTGTTTGTTTGTTTGTTTGTTTGTTTGGTTTTTTTTTTTGGTTTAGGATTTGATGTAAATCTCTTTATTCTCAACACTGATGAGTTGCATGCCCCAGCTAAGAGAAGATGATTTTAATCCTATATAAAATATTCAAAAAATAATCTCCCTAATATTTAGCCTATGGCAGTTAATATTTTTGACAGTGCTGATTGTCTTTGGCAGAATTAGGCTCGATTGTTCACTGCCAGCGCTTATCCGAGTACGAGAACTGAATATCCAGGTGTTTGGTGCACCCAAATGTTATCCAGGTTCAACTGATATTCAGTGGTGCACCCAGATAGCTAAATGGGCATAATTAGGACTGCATTATATGCAGTGGAGGAGTGGCCTAGTGGTTAGGGTGGCGGACTTTGGTCCTGAGGAACTGAGTTCAATTCCCAGCACAGGCAGCTCCTTGTGACTCTGGGCAAGTCACTTAACCCTCCATTGCCTGCTGCATTGAGCCTGCCATGAGTGGGAAAAAAGTGCAGGGTACAAATGTAACTAAAATAAAATATACAGTTCAACAAGCTCAAGGTCCATTTTACACAGCGGCAGTAAGCCCAATGTGGGCTTATTGCATGCTAATCTGGAACTACCACCAGCCAAATGCGGGCACCGGTGGTAGTTCACCACACTATGGAAAATAGCTAGATATTTTCCAGCATGGTGCTAACCTGGCAGTAATTGGGCAGTGCTGCCTGCTACCAAATTAGCACCAGGTTAGTGCGGGAGCCCTTACCACCACCTCAGTGAATGGTGTTGTGTTTCCCCACCACCACCACCACCACCGCATGGCTACACAGTAAGTGAAATCTTACACATGGCTATGACATTTTTTGGCCTTTTTACCACAGCGTGGTACTTACAGTAGGTCTTTGACGGATTATTTTTAATTTATGGCTTGTCATCCACAATACAATTAATTTATCTCAAATTCACAGAGAACAATCTTTCCATAAAGGAAGCTAGAGTTGAATATCATCTACATGAAAAAGAATCAATTGCCATGTTTCCTGCTAATCTCAGTTAATGGGGTCACATATATTGTAATCCATGAGACACTGCAAGGTTTGTACTCCACGGGATACTGTAATTTCCTGGATCCTTCAGCTTTACAATCCTCTTACAAGAGGAAACCAGGTTAGTCACTTAGGCCTTCTCTCCCTTCTGGCTCAGATGTCCGGTTTCCACACAAATGGGAGAACTCAGCTTAGTCCTAGGCGACCGCCTAAGGTGGCAGCTGTGATGATAGATTTTCACTGGGTGTCCTCTATCTGCCCCATACTAGTCTCTGTCCCCTGCCCGTGACTGCAGCTCCTCCCTCTGCTCAAGTCTCTCAGTGCCCTACAAAGTCTACCCCAAATTCCAGGGCAATAACAACTCTCAATCTGGAGGGAAGACCCCTTCCAACCTTCTCTCTTTCCCCATCCCCCTATGGGGAGTAGGGCGCTTGTGTCTCCCTCCCCCCCCCCCCAGGTCTCTTTTACCTCTTACTATT
The DNA here is from genome assembly GCF_901765095.1 of Microcaecilia unicolor. NCBI lineage: Eukaryota > Metazoa > Chordata > Amphibia > Gymnophiona > Siphonopidae > Microcaecilia > Microcaecilia unicolor. The sequence goes on from NC_044032.1 coordinate 600,256,571, forward strand.
ATAAAAGTCCACCCTTGTTTAGAAACGCAGGTTAAACAGCTGTTTTTTGTTCTTTCCTTTCTATTCCTCAAGCACAGTCCATGGTATACACAATGGAACTGAGTCATTTTCAACCCTTTCTTTACTTCCTCCTCTTACAGCCTGGGAAATGAAAGAGTCCCACCCATTCTTTGTCAGCTCCAACACCTGAGAACCTCCCATTTGACCCAAGTTGAATCCTTTATTTACTTTTAGAGTGCTGCCTTAGCCACTTTCTCCCTCCTTTCATCAAGTCAGAGAACCAAGCCGCCATGAGCCTTTTCAACTGCAGTGCTCACCTTTGACTTGAGCCAGAGCAGAAATGTCCATGGGCTCTCCCTCTAGAATTTCCTCTCTCTCTCTCTAACCATTCTCCACTCTCCCCTGCATGCCAGTCCATGGGCTCCTCCATAGCACCCTCTCCCAGCTGTTTCAAGCCCTCCCATATCCTCCTCCTTTCCCTTAGAATTCTGGGACTGGTAATGTGGGTAACACTTCCTGGTCCTACCCTGTGTCTCCCTCAAGGGCTGCTGGGACTTGTAATCTTTTGATTCCAATGACCTCACTGGGGAAGGTGGCCAGCTGCTTTCTCAGACTGGCCTGGATCTTTTGGTCCTGGACCTTCTGGTTCTGTACTCTCGTGGGGGTTTAGGGTACAAAAGGGACTTTCCCCTTCCTGCTTCCCCGGGATCCCAATCCACACTCCCTGACTGATCACAATATATAAAACAAGGACAAGGATAACAAAGATACCTGAGGAAAACCAAAACCAACTGGGAAATGATTTGATTCGTTTTTCACCCCATAGGACTACTTGTAATCTTCCCCTCAGAAAAGAAGAAAACAATTTCAAAGCATTTCCTACAATGTCTATCAATCCTTCTTGTAAAATGATGCACGCATACTATATCAAAATCTGAAATAAAATCAAGAAGAACAAGCACTGAGACTAGAATATTTCTATACAGTGGAACATTCTAAATCCTGATTGACAGGGATCAAATAAATTCTTACCATGCAGCACAAACAAGGCAAATTTGCTACTGGACAAAACATTTGCAATTCATTTTCTTCTGGGCCAGCATATTTTCAGTAAACATTGACTTATTATCATCTTCTACTAAAGAGTAGAAACCTGTCTATGGCATATACTTCCCTACACAGTATATCACCCACCTTCATCAGCCAAAAGGGATAGGGATAAAGTTTAGAGGGAGTAGAATTTAAAGAATCAAAACAAAATCTGTGCAATATCACCAGGGGAAGTCTCAGAAAGGGACAATAAAATGTTCCCATTATTTGAGAGTCCACTATGCTCTTGAAATCCCTCATCAAATATCCTCTGATTACTTTTAAAGAAATTGTTGTCCAACCCAGACCTCTTAAAAACATAACTAGAAAAAGGTGGACCAGAAGGACATAACTTCAAATTGTCAGACGGAAAATTAGACTGCTCATTATCTTTTTAATTTTCTCTGATATATTCTCTTACTGCTTGAGTTGGTTCTATCTGGGCCCTTAAATAAGATGAATTCATACTATTAGGTGGAGCATTCAGCTCCTCATTACTTTCCTCCTTTTCCCTTATGACCTCCCTTGCTAGATGAATCAGCTCTTTATGAATCATTTAAATTTTAGCTGTAAAAAAGATAGTAAGCCGGTCTGTATCCAAACTACTTATCAGTAAATCAAAGTTTCCTGTGCCAATTGCCTTAACTACTTCAAAATCTGAAATATGGTCTTATGTATAGTATGTTCACAGAGTTGTCCAGCAGTTTATGGAGAAGTGACCTAGTGGTTAGTGCACAGGTCTCAATATCCAGAGGTGGCTGGTTTAAATCCTACTACGGCTCCTTGTGATCTTGGGCAAGTTATTTAACCCTCCATTGCTTCTAGTACAAACTTAGAGCCCTGTTTACTAAGCAGCGTTATAGGCGCATTAACATTTTTAACGCGTGTTAACCATATACGCGCCTACAATATCCCTATAGATCCCTACATGGTTAGCGTGCACGCTAAGTGTAGGCACGCTAAAAACACTAACGCACCTTAGTAAACAGGGCCCTTAGACCGTGGGCTCTCCAGGGACGGAGAAATACCCAGTATAACTAAATGTAACTTACCTTGAGCTACTACTGAAAAGGTGTCAGCAAAAAAAATCCAAAATAATAGTAAGTGTTAAAAAATAGAAGCTCTTTGTCCCTGTTATAATTCATTTATACTTTTTCTTATGGGGTGACAATTTAAAAAAAACAAAACAGAATTGATTCTGGAATAATATTGTAGGCAGACAATTTTTGCAATACTAACATTTATGCACAGAATAGCATTCCAGCATATGAGCAGATGTATGTGCATGCACGTCCAAGCACCTGTACAATTTATGCAATACCAGCAATATTATGTTGCATTTGTCTATAGCCCAGCACTTTACTCTTTGTTCCAGGACACCTCCCCCTAGCTACTCATTCCTGTCTTTTTGTGGAGGTGTTACCCGTAGACAGGAGCATAGCTATCCCGGCATGTGCCCTGTGCAACACGCCCTTAAACGCTGCTGATGCACCCCCACCCAACCTACTTTACAAGGGAAGCCAATAGAAGGAGCACGATTTCTGTGCCCCAGTTTTCCTTGTGCCCTATGTGGCCGCACCGCCCAAACGTAGCTTGCTACAGCCCTGCCATAGGTCCTGTATGCTTGAAGAAAAGACAAGAAATAGGCATGAAATCATCACCAATATTAATCTCGGAAATATGAACTAAGTTTCTGCTTCTTCTCAGACCTTGTATTAAAGCCTCTGTGTTACAAAACCCTGCACTCAGACTTCTAGTCTTCTGCACACTTCTCTGCATTTGCTTCAAATAGCTAGTATCTTCAGTGGTGGTCCTACCATTAGGCCACCTGAGGCAGGGAACTCAGGCGGCATTCTTTTGGAGTGGCATCCATCCCCATGCCCACCACACTCTGGCATTGTCCCCACCCTTTTCCCCTCGAATTTACTTTCTTTTCTTGCTTTTCAAAATCAGGGCAAAAGCAGTTCCCACACGCTGCCCTGCCTCCGACCCCTTCTCACTTACAGCCTGCTTCTCTGACATACTTCCTATTTCCTCGGAGGCGGGGCAGGCTGCAGTAGAGAGAAGGGGCCAGCAGCAGGGCAGCATATGGGAACCGCTGCCACCCCGACTTTTGGAAAGGAAGGAAGGGGGAGATGTCAGACTGGGGCAGAGCAGAGCCGGGGGGGTGGAGTGGAGCCGGAGTGGCAGACCATCCCCTCTCCTCAGGCAGCATAATGTCTTGGGTCACCCCTGAATACTACTACTACTACTACTACTACTATTTAGCATTTCTATAGCGCTACAAGGCATACGCAGCGCTGCACAAACATAGAAGAAAGACAGTCCCTGCTCAAAGAGCTTACAATCTAATAGACAAAAAATAAATAAAGTAAGCAAATCAAATCAATTAATGTGAACGGGAAGGAAGAGAGGAGGGTAGGTGGAGGCGAGTGGTTACAAGTGGTTACGAGTCAAAAGCAATGTTAAAGAGGTGGGCTTTCAGTCTAGATTTAAAGGTGGCCAAGGATGGGGCAAGACGTAGGGGCTCAGGAAGTTTATTCCAGGCGTAGGGTGCAGCGAGACAGAAGGCGCGAAGTCTGGAGTTGGCAGTAGTGGAGAAGGGAACAGATAAGAAGGATTTATCCATGGAGCGGAGTGCACGGGAAGGGGTGTAGGGAAGGACGAGTGTGGAGAGATACTGGGGAGCAGCAGAGTGAATACATTTATAGGTTAGTAGAAGAAGTTTGAACAGGATGTGAAAATGGATAGGGAGCCAGTGAAGGGTCTTGAGGAGAGGGGTAGTATGAATAAAGCGACCTTGGCGGAAGATGAGACGGGCAGCAGAGTTTTGAACCGACTGGAGCTTGTGCACAAAACTCATTTTAACATAGGGCACGCGTGGTAGTATACATAACATAGGCATCCGCATGCCCTTCATTTCTTCTCCCAAAAACCAACACTACAGTTTCTATGGGACAGAATAGTCCAAAGCTTTATTAAAACAGTTTAACCTTAACAACCATACATTAATGCTTTCCACTTTACCTTTTGCCATCCCCAGCCTGGCTAACATCCCAGTCAAATACAAATCTTATCTAGTCAGTTGGTCACTAACCATTCAAACCTGGAAAGGTCTGCAGTAATGCCAAACCTTGTCCATTCCCCCCTCCTCCCAGGGCCATGATGATGTTGCACATGGACCCAACTCATCCAGCCCCCACACAAATTGCATTCATTACTTTCCAAACCACCCTCAGGTGAAAAGGAAAAAAAGCTCAGACTGTGCTACTACTACATTTGCAGTGCTGTACACATTATACGCATGTACTTTCTCTGTCCCTAGAGGGCTCAACCTAAGGGTTGACAAGATCAAAGCCGGATGCACTAACCATTAGGCCACTCCTCCACGCTATGCTGCAATAGAAACCCACCCCCATCCCCTACCCATCACAGTGGGTGGTTCAAACCACTCCTCAGTCCAGGCTCCCAACCTGCAAAATACCCACTCTCACCCAGGGCCGCCGAGAGACTGGGCCAGGCCCGGTGCAAGGCTGCGCCCGGCCCCCCCCCCCCCCCCGAGGTCGTTGTCGTTGTTGCCCGTTCTCCACCCGCCCCCCCTCCGTCCACCACCGGGCTGGGCCCCCCTGAATTCAAATCATAGCATCTCTCCTCGACCTCGCTCCGTGTGAAAGAAGCGCAGCAGCGGCAGATCGCCTCCCTTCGGGCCTTCCCTCCCTGAGTCCCGCCCTCGCGCAAGTTACATCAGCAGAAGTCTTGTGAGGCCGCCGCTGGAAGTCTCGGCGGCCATTTTTAAAGAGCGATCCGGCAGCGGGGGAGGGTCAGCACCGGCAGCGGGCAGGCAAGACTGGGCATCTTTCCTGCCTGCCCCCAAGAATGCATTCTTCAGGTACTCAGAGGGACCCTGTAGCTCGGGGAAGGGAGGGAGGAGGGAGGGAGGAGGGAGGGAGGAGAGCTGGCTCGCCCTTAAGAACAACCGGCTCTTGCGAGCCGGTGCAAGCCGGCTCCAGCACACCACTGGGTGGAGGGGACTATGGTGCCGGGTCCCCCTTGGAGGCCTGGAGAATTTTGTCCCCCCTGCCCCCCCCCCCCCCCCTCTCGGCGGTCCTGCTCTCACCTGAACTTCTCCTTAGGCACTCCACTGCTGTGGAAACTGCTTCTGTTTTAGTTTCACTTTTAGACTAGTTGGGATTAGCTGTTTGGAAACCTGCTTGCAAAGGACTAGTGTTGCTCCTCTCTCTTTCTTCATGCTATATTTGTTTTATGATTTATTAAAAAGCTTGCTATACAACCTTATTTGCAAAGCAAGTTAAGGCAGTTTAATATTGCAGCTTAGGAGGGAGAGAGAGAGAGGGAAGGAGTACCAGGAAGGCAGCAGGCAGGGAAAGTCGCAGTTTGTGCCGAGGCAGTTTAGCCTTCCCAAGCCTCTAATACCAGATGGAAAGTCTATTTTGAAGACTCATTTCTATTGGGGTTCTGCCCCAGTCTGCTGACCACAAAAGGCAAGGATATCTGATGCCCTAGGCAAACCTTCAACCATGCACCCCCACCCCCATGAGGTGGTTCAAAGCCCTACCCCTCATAGTACAGTATCTCTCCTTCCCTTCTTTAGCCCACCCCTAAATGTCCAGCATATTCTCTTCCCTTCCCTACCCCCACCAAGGTATCCAGCACCTCCCCTCTCCCTTACCTATACCCGTAGGTGTCTGACAACTCCCCTTCTCTTTCCTACACTATTCCCCCCCCCCCCCCTTCCTTAGGTGCCCAGCATTTTCCCTTCCCCTCCCATAGTCTAGTATCTTCCTTTCCATTTCCAACCCCCCCCCCCCCCCAAGCTGTCTTGTATCTCCCTTTCATCTCCCTGAGGTGTCTAACATCTTTCCTTCTCTTTCCTACCGTATCCCTTAGACGTGCACAGCATTTCTCCTTCCCTACTCCTCTCTCATAGTCCAGCATTTTCCATTCCATTCCATACATCCCCCCCCCCCCCCGCCAGAAGTATCAAGCATCTCCCCTTCCCTCCTTTATCTTATCCCCCAAAGTGACCAGCATCTCCTATTCCCTTCCTCTCTGGGCTGACCTTACCTCTGGTTGACATAAAGGCTGTTGTGCCACACCAAATAAATTTATTATGGCCTGCACAGGGCCTTAAGAACATGTTCAAGGCCTGCCACATCCTGCCCTCTGAACTTCATTTCAGAAGGGAAGAGACATATAGGCCTTGAACACATGTATTTGTTCATGGCCCTACACCGGCCAAAGAATCTGCTTTATCACTGACTGCTAGGCCAGTCCTGTCTCCAAAATCCTGCCACCCTAGGCAGGTGCCTAGTCCAGTTGATTGTAGTAGAAACAATCTCACCACAATCTTATCAGATAATACCTGCTAATTCACTTCGCTTTCCTATTTTACCTCCAAGAACCTTCCCCTGCCATACTTTCAGCCTTATTTTCGAAAGTGATGGGCACCCAGATTTCGACCTAAATTGGGAGATAGGCGCCCATCTTGCAAAGGTGCCCAAATCGGTACAATCGAAAGCCAATTTTGGGTGTCTTCAACTGCACTCTGTCGCGGGAACGAACAAAGTTGACGGGGGCATGTCGGAGGCGTGATGAAGGCAGGATTGGGGCGTGTTTATTGGCTGAGCAGAGATGGGCGCCTTCGGCCGATAATCGAAAAAAATGGCCGTTTTTAGCGTGAATTTAGGTCACTTTTTTTGGACCCTTTTTTTTCACGAACAAGTCCCAAAAAAGTGCCCTAAATGACCAGATGACCACCAGAGGGAATCGGGGGATGACTACCCCTGACTCCCCCAGTGGTCACTAACCCCCTCCCACCAAAAAAAATCAACTTTAACAACTTTGTTTTCCAGCCTGTATGCCAGCCTCAAATGCCATACCCAGCTCCATCACAGCAGTATGCAGGTCCCTGGAACAGTTGTTAGTGGGTGCAGTGGACGTCAGGCAGGTGGACCCATGCCCATCTACCCCTACCTATTACACTTGTGGTGGTAAATGGGAGCCCTCCAAACCGCCCCCAAAACCCACTGTATCCACATGTAGGTGCCCCCCTTCAGCCATAAGGGCTATGGTAATGGTGTAGAGTTGTGGGCAGTGGGTTTTGGGGAGGATTTGAGGGGCTCAGCACCCAAAGGAAGGGAGCTATGGATTTGGGAGGTATTTGACTTTTTTTTTTAATTGTTACAAGTACCCCCTAGGGTGCTCGGTTGGTGTCCTGGCATGTGAGGGGGACCAGTGCACTATGAATCCTGGCCCCTCCTACGACCAAATGTCTTGGATTTATTCAGAGCTGGGCGCCTTCGGTTTCCATTATCGCTGAAAAACGAAACCGCCCAGCTCAAATCCGCACAACTCTGATGCATTTGCCGGGCACAAACCATATTATCAAAAAAAAAGATGGGCGGCCATTTTTTTCGAAAATACAGTCTGTCCCGCCCCTTCACGTACCCGTTCTCGGACATAGACGCCCATGGAGATAGGCATTCGCGTTTGATTATGCCCCTCTTTGTCTCTTTTTTTTTTTAATCTGTCTTTATTAAAGTATAAGTTTCACAAACCAAAGGCTGTCTACCATGAGTGTCTGTGAAGCCTTGTATACACTGTCCATGCTATACATGAAGGAAAAGCAGAATTTTGTAATCACTTTAAACCAGTTCTGGTGCTGCCTGTTGCCAAGGGATAGAAATGTACAGAACTCAAGTCATGTAGTTCCTACTGCTTCCTCTCCAGCTCTCAACAAATTAAGATTAAATACCCACAGGTTTTTTTAGATAGTTCAGGCTTAATTAGTATGAGGCAACATTTCCATAGGGGAATGTTGCTTAATTCATTACAGGTGCTTTACTCTGCAACTGTGTGTCGATTCCAAGTTTTGTAGGACAGAGTCCTTGCTAACAGCTGTATATTGTCTATTCATCTCATTAATCTTGTTTTCTTCTTTATCTTTTTAGACTATTTTTCCAATATTAATGTAGTAGGAATCTACTGATTGCTGATTAATTGCAGCTGGACAATAAAGCTTATCCTAGGTTGCAAAACCATTAGCAAAATTCAGGTTCTCAGGAATGTATGTGTAACTAAAATAGAAATGTAATCTCAGTCATGTACTACACTAGAAGGATAGAGGAAGTCAATGGATGACTCAGAGTGTAGGAGGCAAAATCAAAGTGCCCAAATTGGTGCAACCTCGGTGGGTACTTTTTTAAAGTAATCAAAGTCAACCAAAGTACGTTTAATTTTCTCAATCACTTCTAGTCTGTATATTCTGTTACAGATTTTTGTGTATCTGCAAACACACATATTTTTCCATCTCATATACCTAGAGCAATATTTGTATGAAATATCTTTTTGGAGGAAGTCCTAGTACTGAAATTCATCAATAATGGACGGCGTTTACATCTCCCTGCATCTTAGCACTCCAAGTTCCTTGCTCAATTTACAACTTACTGGGCCTACTTTTAAATAGAACAGTTAATAAAGTTTTACTGAAATCTAGATAGTCAATTCGTATCATATCTTCCATATTCACCTGTTTTATCACCTCATTAAAGAACTCAATCAAGGATGTTTGACTACACTTTTCCTTTGTAATATCATATAACCTAGTGTAGGCTAATTTACTTGTTTCAAGACACTGCACTTGTCTTTTTCTTTAGTTTTTTTTGTTGTTGTTTTGCCTACTAATGATGTTTTATTAACAGGTTCATAGTTGCCCACCTCTACTGTGTCCCCTCTGTTTTTACTTGTGCTTCTGTTTTACCTAGTTTATATGACAACTTAAGTAGTATTTAAAAATAACAGCTATGGATCTGTCATATTCATGGGCTGAACCTCCGATTTGTCTACATTAAGGCAGAACCCCGAATAATCGCCAAATTCTCTAAATATCTCCATCAAAGCTGATAATGAAGCCTGTGGGTTCTGAAGAATGACCAAGAGGTCGTCTGCAAAAGTGGAGCTCTTAAAATGCTCAGGCCCTAGAACAACTCCGTGTACATCTGCTGAACCCATAATATCCCTGATTAGAGGATCCAAAACCAGTACACAGTGGCGTACCAAGGGGGGGGGGGCAGTGGGGGCGGTCCGCCCCGGGTGCACGCCGCTGGTGGGGGGGGGGGTGCCGCGCGCCTGTCAGCTCTTCGTTTTCATGCTCCATCTGCCCTGGAATAGGTTACTTCCTGTTCCGGGGCAGAGGGAGCATGGAAACAAAGAGCTGACAGGCGCGCAGCACCCCCCCCCCCCCCCCCCGCAGCAGCGTGCACCCGGGGGGGTTCTTTCACCGGGGGGGTCGTGCTGCACCTGGGGGGGTTATTTCACCGGGGGGGTCGCGCTGTTCCAGGGGGGGCGCTGCACCCGCCGGGGTGGGGCGCATCGGCGATCCGCCCCGGGTGTCAGTGCCCCTAGGAATGCCACTGCCAGTACAAATAAGAGCGGTGACAGTGGGCAGCCCTGTCTAGTACCTCTGGCAATTTCAAATTGCAGAGAAATCACTCCATTCACTGACACCTCCGCCATCGGGCACTGATATAATGTGTTGATAGCCTCCTTAAAAAACCCACCCAGACCATAGGCGTCCAGCACCCCAAACATAAAATCCCATCTCACTCTATCAAAGGCTTTATGCGCATCAAAACTTACTAATATCGAAGGGGTACGCTCTTTATGTACCTGTTCCAATGCCAGCAGTATCTTTCTCAAGTTTTTTGCCACAGGACGTGCCCGAACAAACCCCACCTGAGGAGTTAGCACCAAATGAGGGAGAAACCGAGCCAGTCTATTGGCCAAGATCTTTGCAAATAATTTAGCTTCAAATGATAATAAAGATATAAGCCAATAGGATTCTGCATGAGTCGAATCCTTCCCCAGCTTTAGTAATACAATAATCTGCACCGTTCTTAACGAGCTTGGAATCAATTGTGTGACCCCCTTCTGCATGTACGAGAGAGGCGCTTACCAAATGCAGGTGACGGTTGACTCCCTTTGTTGAGGAGATGGGATTCTTATGGTGGGGAAGGGGGGGGGGGTTAGGATTCAGGGGGGTTGGGGGTGAGTTAGGTTGGAGAGGGTTTGGGGAAAGGGGCCTGGGCGGGGGGGGGGGGGGGGGGGGGAATTATAAAAACACTTGATGGCACGTAGTAACTGTATAAAAGTATGTAAGATATCACATTTATTGTCCTGTATATTATGGATACTGACTATGTACTGTGAAATGTTCCATCAATAAAATTGTTGAAATATAAAAATAACAGCTAAGGACATAGTAACCTTTTTGGATTAATGTAAAATACTCTATTTGTAAAGATTCATATCCTCCCGGTTACATCACATCACCAGCTAAAACCTTCTTCCCTGCACCAACATTTTAAGCCTGTGCAGAGACTCCTAAGGTTCTGTCTTGCAATGTTATTACATTTCCATTTTTTCAGTTTGCATTTACGTATTCATGATATATTTTATTGGTGATATATTTATTTATTATGTGTTCGCTTTTAATTAATGTAATATATTTGTTTATGTATATGTTTTGAAGTCATTCTTTAGGTCATAATTTTGTTTTTTGTAATAGATGGTGGTTTATCTGTCTCTTTGAGATAATGCCCTGGAAATTTCTTTGATATCAACTCAGATTGGTATGCTGTTTTATATGTGTTAATCACATTTAATACATTTTTGACACTGTATTTTTTGATACTGTATTCTAAGTATGACTTTTTCCATTTTATGTCATTCGGGCTTTGAAGTTATATTTTTAATTTGCATGATTACTTTTATACGTTGAACATTTTTTAGATGAACATATTGTTTTTAAATGTGTTAATCACATTTACTTTTGATACTTATATATTTGTATTTATATTTATATATTTTTAGGTCCTTATTTTTGTTCTTATTATATAAATTTGTTTTTATTGTATATCTTTTATTTTTGCAGAAGTATTTAGATTCTTGAAGCAGGCACATAGGAGGAGATTCTGTATATGGCGCCTAAAAACTGGCACTGAAATCAGTGCTAAGAATATTCTATAATCAGCACCTAGATTTAGGCGTTGATTATAGAATACACTTAGTTGATATTTCTGTGCCTAAATCTTTGCGCATCCATTTATAACAACTAAAATGTGGTGTAAATCCCAGCGTGTAGATTTAGGCATACTGGGCCATATTCTGTAACAAAGTGCCTAAATTTTAGAACAAATGCAAATCCCAGAATAAACCACTGGTGCTTATAAAAGCTTCAAATATATATAATAAACCAGGGTCGCACTGGAGAGTACAGAATGGGAGAATGGCTATATCTCTATCAACACAAATAAATGTAAATAATTAATGTGTATGTGGAATAATCTCAGAGTAAAGTCTCACCCAAGCGAGGCTGCATTCATGTGATTTATGCCTCTAAGGGTGGATAAGCTTCTCAATCATTGATTAACTCCACTTTTTTCAGTATTTTATGTGAGCAAACACCCAGTGCTCAAATTTTAAACAAAAACCTCACCTTCAATATGAATAACTATTCTCTCATTGCCCCCCCTCAGTGATTGAACTCCCACTAGTACCCGATGATGATACTATGGAGTTATACTCCTAATCTTCTTAATCTCAGGCACTTAGTTTATGCGGAATGGATCCACTGGCGTCCAGTGCTTTCGCTTATACTGCAACTCGCGCTAGTGCAAAGTGTAATCCAAACACTCTAATCACTCTCACGCTCTGATGAAAACTTTAAAGTCTTTAATACTCCACGCTTAACCCTTCCGAGTCGTTATTTAATCGACCCATACTAAACCTCTGCAAGTTCGACTCTGCAGGGTTTCGATATAACTTCGTCAGGAACTCCAGAGATATATAAATGAAGTCAAGCTGCCTCTCCAAAGTGTGACAGAGGGGAAAAGTTAAGGGTATACATGTAGTTCTACATTTGAATGTTGGATATGTTATTGCAATTCTATTAAGCCACACACTAATTGTGAATTTGAGTTTATTTTAATGAAAATTTGCTTGCATTTGTATTCAATAAAGAAAAAGATATCTTGCAAATCTGAAAGTTTGGTCCTTCCATTTCAGGAACAAATCCTAAATTTAGCTTCTTTCCCTCCTTTATTCTTTGAGAGTAAAGACGAGGTTAGTTTATTTGTTCTACTCTCTCAGCTGTGAGTGTGTGTTCCCTTGCCATGATGGAGGGTGAGTGTACTGGGAGGGGAATATGCAGCAAATAACAGTTGCAGGGTACAGAGAATACAAACAACACCAATTCCCGAGATTTGGTGCTGGTTCAGTTCATCCCTTCCACCCACAACTTCCATCCCCTCGCACTTACCAATGCTGTTACAACTACAAGAACACCTCATGTTGCCTCAAGCCTCTTTCTCTTACTGCGCAGGTGTGGAGCACAAAAAAATGTCTTTCAGCAATGTTTGCAAGCGAGAGCTCTGCCCCTTCCAGTTCAGGCCACATGGGAACTAGAAAAGGGTCTAGGGTTTCCAAGTGATGTCAGATGCTGGTTTGCATCTGATTGGGCCCAAATTGTTGATCCCAGTTCAGCTGTTTTTGGGACTGGAAGTTCGGGCCCAATCAGATGCAAGCTACGTCTGACATCACTTGGAAAACCAGTTCGAGGGGAAGAAGCAAAGGTATGGAAAATACTTTTTTTAAACTACCTTCCAAATTTGTATTTTCTTACTAAGTACAAAAGTACAGCTTACTTGTAATGAGTTACAAGTAAAAAGTATGCCAAAAAATATAACTCATTACAAGAAAAAGTACTGCCAGTTGTACTTAAGTACTGTAATGAAGTAACTGTACTTCGTTACTACCCATCTCTGCAAGTTAAATACCGCAGAAAGGGGTATATGAGACTGAAAGACAAGGACTAAATATAACAACAACAATAACTAGGGGCTTAGAACAATAACATATCTCAATAATTAAATTAAAGTGAAGATCGATAAAAAATATTAGACAAGTTAAATACTCCTCTACCACTGCATTGGAAAAATGTACCACACTGTCAAGGTCTACAGAACAGAATGGTGCCAATAACTTTAATCCAGTAAAGCTATTTAGCAAGGTATAATTGTATATCTGCTTAGACAGTTGCATGCCATTTCCATTATTGCTTTTTTATTCTATGAGGCAGATCTTACTAGAGAAGAGGTGCTGGAATGTTCAGTTAATTGAGCAATCCGATTGACTGAATGCCTCTGAGTACTTTATAAATAATTACCTGCCTGCTTTTCTTTCTTGTGGCCTTAAGAAATGTGCTCTCTGTGTCATGATTCTTGTGCCATGACGTTAAAACTCATTAGACACTAACCCCCCTGTTTACAAAGCCACACTAGCGACTGCCGTTGCGGTAATGCTGACACAGCCCATTCATTTAATGGGCTGTGTCATCATTGCCACACGGCAGCTGCTAGCGTGGCTTTGGAAACAAGGGGGGTAAGGGCCCTGTTTACTAAGGTGTGCTAGCATTTTTAACACATGCTAAAAATTAAAACATGCTAATGCTAGAGACATCCATAGGAATATATGGGCCCTCTTTACTAGAGTGCGCTTAGTAAACAGGGCCCTATGGGTGTCTCTAGCATTAGCACCTGCTACAAATGCTAGCGCACCTACAGCGTGGCTTAGTAAACAGGGGCCTAAAATTGATATGGCAAACGTTAGCAACTTTAGCGGTTATTTCTTCTCATTGACCTCTCTCTCTCTCTCTCATCTCCCTCCATGGCCCCTGGCCTGAGGTCCAACATCTCTCCCTCTCTTCCCTCAGTCCCTATGTCTCCCTCCCGTTTTCTCCCTCCCAGCCCCTTTCTCTCAACCCCCTGTCTTACCTTCAACCTTATATTTAATGCTAAAAATCACTGGCAGCAGCAGAAATTCACATACACTGCTTGCAGCTGGCTCCAGAGTGTTTGCTTTGTTGCATTCCACTACCTTTGCCACCACTTCCTGTTTCCAGCGAGGTAGGATATGGCAGAGCGAAGGCTCTGGGGCTGGCTGCAGGCAGTGTTTATAAATTGCTGCTGCTATCAGACACCTCTTGAACTAAAGACAAGTTTGAAGATAGGATGTGGGGGATTATTGAATGAGAGGGAGAGAGATGCTAGACAATGGGACGCTGAGAGGGAGGGACAGATGTTGGACCACAGGGGGCATAAGAACATAAGAATAGCCATGCTGGGTCAGAACAAAGGTCTATCTAGCCCAGTATCCTGCTTCCAACAGTAGCCAATCCAGGTCATAAGTACCTGGCAGAAACACAAATAGTAACAACATTCCAAGCTACTGATCCTCAGGGCAAGCAGAGAGATGTGGATCACAGAGAAGTGGCAGGGGTGGTGGGGGAGGGACAGATGCTGGACAACAGCATTTAGAAAGGGTCAAGTCATAAGCCAGAGGGGATCTGGATCCTCCATCTCCAATGGTCTCTGTTTCAGGAGACCCTGACCCTGGTCCTGGTTCCTCAGAAGTGAAAGCGGAAAACACGCCAATGTCTGGCCGAGATCTGCATACTAGGACCTCTGGAGCCAATTCAGAGCGATGAGGAAGACTAGAAAAGGGTGGTGAGCCACCCATACAGAACTCTTCCAATGAATGGCCAGGGTGGAAAGATGTAAAGCAGTTCCCGAGGTCACTCCTGCACCAGAGCATTGATGCTGGCCGAGCCTGCATCTCTTCTACAACTGAAAAACTAGTATGCCTTGGAATTGAGGCTGAAGGCCATTAGGTCAAACACTGGCAGCCCACTGACTTAGCTCCCACTCATCCAGACACAGTGGATAGGCTGAGCGAGTCCCAGCTGGACATTGCCTGGCCTGCAATGTGGACCACCAAGATGGCCAACAGATACTTCTCCACCCAATGACTGCTGCCTCCAGCACCAGTGCCTGGCTCATGGCTCCAGGCTCCCCCCCATTGTGGTGTTGTCTGGAATCACAAGAATGGCCCTCCCCTGGAGGAGTGGGAGGAACTCCAGGAGCACCAGGCAGCTGTCCCTTGTTTTCAGACAATTGATTGTCCAAGTTGTTTCCCAGGCAGTCCAGAGCCCCTGGGCCACATGGAATCCACAATGAACCCCTATCCTCAGAGGCTGGCATCACAATCCAATCTGGAGGATCCCAGAAAATCACCCCAGAGAAGGTGGGATGAGTGGCCCCACCAGGACAGGTTTCTTCACACCCTTGATGGAGGGGAAAGTGGGACGTTGAAGTCATGTGATATCAGTGACCACCATGACAACAGTGCTGCCTGCAGAGGTCTCATGTGTGCTTGTGCCCAAGGAACCACCTCCAGCATTGCTGCCATCAAACAGCAGCTGGAGGTAGCTCCAGGCCCATGGGGCCTACATTGCACACAGCCTGCACATCTGACCCTGCAGCTTTAGAACTCCCAGATACTCTAGATGCTAGGAAGGGATCAGACTAGGGATTCCAGAAGCTGAATCACTTGCAATGTGGTTCTCTGGGATTCTACTTCCAAGTCAGCTCTGATCAACCAATCATTGCAATAGGGATGAACTGAAATGTCTTGAGAGTACAGCTTGGCTGCCACCACCACTATTAACTTGGAGAACATGTGCGGTGCTGATGTTAGGTCAGAGCCTGGAATGGAAGTGCTGTCCCAGAATACAGAAGCATGGAAACCACTTCTGCCCTTCATAAAGATATGAAGATACTCCTCTGCCAAATCTAGTGACATGAGAAACTTGCCTTAGTGAACTGAGGCGATGATGGAGCGTATCTGTATCTGGGCACCTGGAGTGTTGCATTAACCCCTTTGACTTTGAGAATGGGCCTCAATACTCCTCCTCTCTTTGGTTTCACAAAATAGAATAGCAGCCACTGCCCTCTTTTGTTAGCGGAACTGGTTCCATCGCTTCCAAAGAAAGCACATGTTGGAGCACACTGGCCACTGCCTGACATTTTATAGCCAAACTACAAGGGGAAACCATGAAGGTATCAGAGACAGAGAATGTGCCATATCCAGTGTGTTACCCTGACCGATCACTTCCAGAACCTACTGCTCTGTGGTGATGCGGGTCCACTTGTGGTGAAAAAGGGAAAACCTGACTCCCACCTGAAACAAAGGACCTGTGCAGACTTTCTAGACCCTCAAAAGCACTGCTCCCTCTAAGCTAAGTGAGAGTCCTCCATTTACAGTTTTGTCAGTAGGGGGTGCTGTTTCACTTTCACATTTTCAATATGAGGGACAGGCAAGTTCTGCAGGACTCCAGTGAACCTACCTGTCCCTAGAGATTGAAAACACAATATCGAAGCACCGTCCCCTACTGGTGGCAATGCAGTTGGAGGACACCCACTCAGCCTAGAGGGAACAGTGCTCAAATGCTCTCCCCCCTCCTTTTGCCTGTCTTCTGGGCCCTAAGTGACTGAGCTCCTGGCTGAGCAATATCATCCAGAATCTGAGCATGAGCCTTGTCTACCCCCGAGAGAGCAAGCCCCTTCTGGCACGCTTCAGGGATCCTGAGAGGATGCACCTCTCCCAGGTCTCTGATCAGCTTCTCCAGGTCCTCTCCTACACAGAACTGGGAGTGCACTTCTTTCATAATACTAAAAAAATCTTTATTCATCACTGGTCATGAACCAAACACAAACAGGATAGCTTGTTTTGTCTTGTACATGCATGGGCACATCTATGATCCATGTAAATAAAGGATACCAATCCCCTTTTATTCCACACTGGTCCCCAGCTTTTCCTGTCCCTCCCTATAAATAGGATTTTTTAAAAAGATGCTATTCTTATTGTCACCTAATACTTAAGCACTATCAGTTTTATACAGGATTTATATCAACAGGGTATTTGTACACTGGGTTCCTAGAATCATAAACACTCCTGACAGTTTCTTTTTCCTCCCCTGCACTCAGTGTCAGCCAGGGATCAGCATTCCTCCTCACTCAGCTGCTGAATTCCCAATTAATTAGACTTACAGTTCCTTATGCTGCTGTGCCACACACACACAAAAATACCTCCCACAACATAACTCCCTTAAAGGCTTTGATAAAATCTGAAACATTTCTTCAAACCTCTGCACAACTTAACAAATAACTATGCTACCAAGTTTTCCCCCCTTTCCAGCCTTCTCAAACCTGGCTCTTGTGACTTGTAGGCCCACAATGCAGCTCACTAAAAGGAACAATCTGTCTCTTTCCTTGTGCAGCAGCTTGTTACGCAGCTTCACAAATAAATGCACTACACAGTCCCAGGGGTGTAGCCAGACTTCGGTGGGAGGAGGGTCCAGAGCCCGAGGTGAGGGGGCACATTTTAGCCCCCCCCCCGACGCCGCCGACCCCCCCGCCATTGCCGACCCCCCCCCCCCGGCGCCGCCACCACCACCACCACCACCACCAACTTTGACGACCCCCCTCCCGCCGATGACCCTCTTGACTCCCCCTCCCGCCGCCAACCTTCCCCCGCCATCGTCGCCTACCTTTGCTGGCGGGGGACCCGAATCCCCGCCAGCCGAGGTCCACTTCTTCCCGTGCAAGGTTTCGTTCTGTTTCTAATGTCCTGCACGTTGTACGTTGTACGTGCAGGACATCAGACTCACAGAACAGAATGAAGCCTTGCAGATCAGCTGATCTGCAAGGCTTCGTTCTGTTTCTGTGAGTCTGACATCCTGCACGTACAACATGCAGGACGTCAAAAACAGAACAAAGCTTTGCGCGGGAAGAAGAGGACCTCGGCTGGCGGGGGTTGGGATCCCCCGCCAGCAAAGGTAGCCCATGGCGATGGCAGGGGAGGGTTGGTGGCGGGAGGAGGTCAAGAGGGTCATCGGCAGGGGGTCCAAGGCCAAATCTACGGGGGCCCAGGCCCCCCTGGCCCCACGTAGCTATGACACTGCACAGTCCCCTCCTTCTTTCCAGCCTTCTCATATCTGGCCCTTATTGAGATGTAGTGTGGACACACAGAACCCAACTAGGACACTGAGAGCTAGCAGCTGCACAATGGAAGGGACAGAACTCTGTCCATCTGTATTGTATAGAACAGTGAAGAAAAATTAGCACATACTACTGCGTTTATAATTGCTGTTTCTACCAGATACAATAATTTTTTGAAGCTGTTTTAGTGATATTCAATTGTTATTTCTTTACTCCTCCACCTATCTAACTGAAAGAGTTTTAAACTTGCTACAAATGGATCAACAAAAAAGAACGACAATGTGGATGCACAGCTCATAGGTTTGCTTGTTTTGAGTGTATGGAAATGACGGCTGCGCGGGGGGGGAGAAGAAACAAAGATTAACCAAATAGGCTTCCTTCTGTCTACTAAACCTCCTTGGTTTCAGAAGCCCTGCTGACCTCTCTTCTGACGCAACTTCCTGTTTCCGTCAAGGCAGGATGAAGGGGGAGGGAGCATGTGTATGTAGTGTATAGGGACCGATTAAGGGGTACCTGAGACGGAAAGCTGTGGAATTGGTAGTGGTCGACCTCAGAGTCAGGTAGGAGTTTGATGGAGGGTGTTTGAGGGACAGGCACTGTATCGCGGACAATGCGGAGAGTGGAAGATAGAGGAGAGAGATGGCAGATCATTCGGAGGGGAGGCCGATCCCCGAATGCATGTGCGGATAGATGCTCGGCGTGTTTGAGTGTGAATGCATCTGAATGCGTGTGACTTGTTCTTTGAATATGTTGTGAAATTGAAATATATGGTATCAATAGTGCGTCACTTGTGATTTTTTTTTGTATTAGATTTGGGTTCTGCTGGATTTGGATTTGTCCTTGGCTCAGATACACAGGTGCCATTCATCGTAACGGCTGTAATCTCGGTTTCTTTCCATCACCCACACACTTGAGCAGCATCCTTTTTAGCCTCTCTAGCCATTACCCAAGTACTCCAGCCTCTTCCTATTATTTGCCTGCCCACTTAGATCAACAGTCACTGTCTCAGTGTTAATGGCCACTGGTAGCCGTTCAAGCTCATTTTCAAAGCACTTAGCCTCCCAAAGTTCCATAGAAACCTATGGAACTTAGCCTCCCAAAGTGCTTTGAAAATATGCCTCTTAGCGTATTTTCAAAGCACTTAGCCTTCCAAAGTTCCATAAGTTTCTATGGAACTTTGGAAGGCTAAGTGCTTTGAAAATGAGCCCCGAAACAAGTCTTTCACCCATTTACTCTCTCACCTATGTGTTCTATTCCCTCTGCTCCCTTTCCCTAAAATACAAAAACAAACTAACAAAAAACCAATGATCTGTGTCTTTTAAATTCATGTCATTATTCTTACCCAAAGGGCTGGAGATTCTGGAACCAAATGGTCTTGTTTGGCCCAGTTAATGCTCTGTGTGGGTAGTTGTTTTGAAATGCTGTTACTATTACTTATAATTTATATACGCTATTATATGTATGCAGCACTGTACACTAAACATATAAGAGACGGTCCCTGCATGACAGAGCTTACAATCTAGTGAAGACAACAGGAGAAATAAGGGATTAAGGAATTATTTATTGTGGGAATGATTAAAACAAACAGGGATCCTGAACAGGTGAATAGGGTGTTAACAGTTAAAATCAGCACATGCGTATACATCCACACAACTGTATAAAAGCCATTTTCACATGTAGGATATGCCTCATACAGGCAATACTTTATAAATTATTTTCAAAGTAGTTGAAAGGAAATTTTTTTTTCAAAATCACAACAGTAAAATACAGGGCAAAGAAAGGTCTTGATTTTACAGATTCAAAGGCAGTAAGTGTGAAAATGTACAAGTCTGTATATTCATCATGCATAAACTTGGATGTAATTGCATGAGTCGAGGAGACGTTTTGCAGACTTGTGATGCCGTTTACTGGACACAAGCAAGACCTATTGCGAATTGTGGCTCTAGATGGGATGGGAGCTCTCTTGTTAGGGATTTCTGAGGATAGGTCCTATGCCTATCCTCCAGGTAGCTACCGAGTAACCTCAACACTGGAATGTCAACTGGGTTGATGCTGTTGCTTATCAAAACCACTGAGGAAATATAACCCCCTTAACCCTCAGCCTGTGTTAATCGACAACCCCAGTGTCTTTTCTAATGCACAGGTTGATGGCATCACCGTCTTCTGACATGCTTGCTGACATTACTGCCGTTATTGGCACTACTGCTGCTCTGAAATGTGCTCTGTGCTTGAGACCCAGGGGCTAGGTTTGATTTTTCTAGTTACCTGATGCCTGTGATCTGTATGTTCAGAAAGTATGTTCTGTATGTATATTACTTTCTATTATTAGTCTGCTTGTCACTGGATCACCCCTGAACTTATTTATAAAAATTGTCATTAGATTGGCTACCCTCCAATTTTCAGGTAACATAGATGATTTTAAAGATAGGTTATTATTAATAGTAGGTCTGCAACATTTTTTTTTGTGGTACTCTGGGTGTATACTATTTGGTCCAGGTGATTACCAGTTTGCACTATTACATTGTCCAACTTCACTTCGACTTGTTTTAGTGCCTCTGAATCATCACCAAACTGCCCAATCTTCAGTCTAATTGGATTTCCTAAGGCCTCTTTTAATACTTTGTACCACTTTTTAATGCTTTTGATGCTTTTTACATCACTTCTGCACTTAATTATGTCACTGTGATTGACACTTACTTGATGTAACTGTCCATAAGTACATAAGTATTGCCATACTGGGACAGACCGAAGGTCCATCAGGCCTAACATCCTGTTTCCAACAGTGGCCAATCCAGGTCAGAAGTACCTGGCAAATCCCAAAGCAATACAATACATTTTATGCTGCTTATTCTAGAAATATATTCAATAAAATAGAAAAAAATGGCAATGCTCCACCTTATTGGTCTTGTAAAATACACAACTAAAAGTAGGGGGAGCAATTTACTCCATCAGCAGTACATTGCTTATAAGGGGACGTCTCATACTGTCACGCAGGCACTCTGTGTAATGCTTGTATCAAGCCTCTGCAATTGTGACTTTTTATAATCTTAGACTGCCTCCAATAGTGCACACAGCTTGCTTATAAATATTATTATTTGCATGATAACTAAGTTTACTGCAACAGCGCTACAGTTTTTTGGACTTTTAGCACTTTAATAGTAGTGCACATAAAAAACTATAAAAAAATGAAATGAGGTGAGCACAGTGATGTTTATAGATACTTATATATATATAAAACACAACAATAGGAGATTTATAATAAGCAAGTTGTGTGCACTACTGGAGGTTGGGGGCAGTCTATGATTATAAAAAGTCACAATTGCAGAGGCTTGATACAAGCATGACACAGAGTGCCTGCGTGACAGTATGAGACGTCCCCTTATAAGCAATGTACTGCTGATGGAGTAAATTGCTCCCCCTACTTTTAGTTGTGTATTCTAGAAATAAGCAGTGGATTTTCCCCAAGTCCATTTTAATAATGGACTTTTCGTTTAGGAAGCCATCCAAACCTTTTTTTTAAACACCGCTAAGCTAACCACTTTTACTACATTCGCTGGCAATGAATTCCAGAGTTTTATTACACATTGAGTGAATAAATATTTTCTCAGATTTGTTTTAAATTTACTAGTTTCCAGCTTCATTGCGTGCCCCCTAGTCCTAATATTTTTGGAAAGCGTAAACAAGCGATTCACGTCTACCCTAGGCGGACGGTAGTACACTCCTATCACTATCCTTTTCCCCTTTACACATGGAATTTCAATCCATAGGGATTCCAAGATATGTTTTGTTTCTTGCAGAATTTTCAATCTGTTTGATTCAAGGCCCTCCTTAACAGTCGAGTCATGTAACCACTTATGTGTTTTTTTCATTACTCTGTAAAATGATTGTTTATTGTTGATTCTCATTTGATTGTACTCCATCTAGAAATTAATGGTTAAGCAGACAATAAATGCACAAATTAAATTAAACTATCAAATACCATTTCTGGCATAGGTATTTCTCTTTAACTCCTCTTCTGTAATGACCAAAGCAAAGAATTTAGCCTTTCTGCTATGTCCTTGTCATCATTGGGTGCCCCTCGTAGACTTTGTGTTTTGAATGTCCTGAAAAAGGACCAGTTCACCATGAACCATTTTTCCTCTAGAAAACAGGTTCTCAACACCATCCTTGGGACACACCCAGCCAGTCAGGTTTTCAGGATACCTACAATGAATATTCATGAAGTAAATTTGCATGTACTACCTCTATTTTTTTTTTGTTACATTTGTACCCCGCACTTTCCCACTCATGGCAGGCTCAATGCGGTTATGTGCAGATCTGTCTCTTGCATATTCATTGTGGGTATCCTGACAACCTGACTGGCTTGGTATGAACTGAGGACTGGATTGAGAACCCCTGCTCTAGAAGCTTTACCTTCCCAGCATGTTTTAATGTGACATTTCCCTAGTAATCCTAGGGTAGTTGAAATTGCCCATTGCTACTGTGTTGACAAATTGGTTAGCTTCTCTAATTTTTGATAGCATTTCATTGTCTTTTTCATTCTGGCCAAAAACTAGGTAGTATATTCCTATTGCTGTTCGCTTCACTATGAAACTTCTATCCATAAAGATTCCACAGTACATTTTGTTTTTCTGCAGAACTGTTAAGTAGGAACCTTGCTGGCTGCAAAGAACAGACTATCAAAGAACTCCAGACAGCCCAGAATACCGCCGCTAGACTCAAATTTGGAAAACCTAAATATGAAAGTGCATTACAGTAGTCCAGGTGACTTATTACCATTGACTGTAACAAGGTGTGGAAGATATATCTTGGGAAGAAAGGTTTTACTCTTTTGAGTTTCCACATGGAATGGAACATCTTCATTGTATTCTTCACATGGGTATCGAGTGTGAGATTTCGGTCGATTGTCACTCCAAGAATTTTTAGGTTTTGTGCGACGGGAATAGAACAGTATGGTGTGGTTATTTTGGAGTAGTTGTTTTTGTTGTGTTGTGAGGTTAGTACAAGACATTGTGTTTTCTCTGCGTTGAGTTTCAGTTTGAATGCATCTGCCCAGGAGTGCATAGTTTGGAGGCTTTGGTTGATCTTATTGGTGATTTTGTTTAGATCATCTTTGAATGGGATGTAGATCGTGACATCGTCTGCATATATATAAGGATTAAGGTTTTGGTTGGCTAGAAGTTTGGCTAGCGGTATCATCATTAGGTTCAAGAGAGTTGGTAATAAGTGGTACCGGAAGATTGGAGGGTGGCCGATGTAATGCCAATTTTTTTAAAAAAAGGTTCCAGAGGAGATCTGGGAAATTATAGACCGGTGAGTCTTATGTCGGTGCTGGGCAAAATGGTAGAGACTATTATTAAGAACAAAATTACAGAGAATATTCAAACGCATGGATTAATAAGACAAAGTCAACATGGATTTAGTGAAGGGAAATCTTGCCTCACCAATCTACTACATTTCTTTGAAGGGGTAAACAAACATGTAGTTAAAGGTGAGCCGGTTGATATTGTGTATCTGGATTTTAAGGCATTTCACAAAGTACCTCATAAAAGACTCCAGAGGAAATTGGAGAGTCATGGGATAGGAGGTAGTGCAGTGGCGTAGCAAGGGGGGCTGCCACCCGGGGTGGTTCGCCATTGCACCCCACCCCGAGGGCAGGACGATGACATCCCCCCCCCCCGACCCAGTGCCTACCGCTGATGCAACTTCCTATTTCCGCAAGGGCGGGACAGACAGAGCGAGGGAAGGCCCGATCGACGATGAGACGATCCATCCATACTTCTTTTACTTGCAGGCGTGAGGCGCTGCGCCTCGCATCGATTTCTGAGCATTTTTAAAGGTAGGGTGCGGGAGCTTAGACGGAGTTCAGGGTAGGCACTGGGTCTGGGGGGCTGTCCTCGTGGTGCACCCGGGGGAGGGGAGCTGGCAAGAAGCACCCCCCTTGAGCTCATACCCGGGGTGGACCGCCCCTCCCACCCCCCCCCCCCCCTTGCTACGCCAGTGAGGTAGTGTTCTATTGTGGATTAAAAACTGGTTAAAAGAAACAGAGAGTAGGGTTAAATGATCAGTATTCTCAATGGAGAAGGGTGGTTAGTGGGGTTCCCCAGGGGTCTGTGCTGGGACCGTTGCTTTTTAACAGATTTATAAATGACCTAGAGATGGGAGTAATTAGTGAGGTAATTAAATTTGCTGATTACACAAAGTTATTCAAAGTCGTTAAATTGTGGGAGGATTGTGAAAAATTACAAGAGGACCTTACGAGACTGGGAGCAAGTGCAAAGTGATGCATGTGGGAAAGAGGAACCCGAATTATAGCTGTGTCATGCAAGGTTCCATGTTAGGAGTGTGGACCAAGAAAGGGATCTAGGTGTCGTCGTTGATGATACGTTGAAACCTTCTGCTCAGTGCTGCTGTGGCTAAGAAAGCAAATAGAATGTTAGGTATTATTAGGAAAGGAATGGAAAACAAAAATGAGGATGTTATAATGCCTTTGAATCGGTCCATGGTGCGTCCGCGCCTCGAATATTGTGTTCAATTCTGGTTGCCGCATCTCAAAAAAGATATAGTGGAATTAGAAAAGGTGCAGAGAAGGGCGACGAAAATGATAATGGGGATGGGCCGACTTCCCTATGAGGAAAGGCTAAAGTGGCTAGGGCTCTTCAGCTTGAGGAAAAGGCGGCTGAGGGGAGATATGATAGATATCTATAAAATAATGAGTGGAGTTCAACGGGTAGAAGTGAAGCGACTGTTTACGCTTTCCAAAAATACTAGGACTAGGGGGCATGCGATGAAGCTACAATGTAATAAATTTAAAACGAATCAGAAAAAAATGTTTCTTCACTCAATGTGTAATTAAACTCTGGAATTCGTTGCCAGAAAATATGGTAAAGGCGGTTAGCTTAGCGGAGTTTAAAAAATGTTTGGCCGGCTTCCTAAAGGAAAAGTCCATAGACCATTGTTAAATGGACTTGCGGAAAACCCACTTTTTCTGGGATAAGCAGTATAAAATGTTTTGTACTTTTTTGGGATCTTGCCAGGTATTTGTGACCTGGATTGGCCACTGTGGGAAACAGGATGCTGGGCTTGATGGACCTTCGGTCTTTCCCAATATGGCAATACTTATTGTACTTATGTACTCATGAGTTTGAGCTTATGTTCATGTGTTGGGGTCCATGGCAGCACTGGAGGTGGTACCTTGGGCTCACATGCGACCACTGTAGAGTTCCCTCTTGAGCCATTGGTCGCCAGTCTCCGAGGATTATGAGTGGCATCTGCCCTGGCAGCTGGAGGTGCGCCACAGTCTGGGCTGGTGGTTGCTGGATACCAGTGTGATGCGAGGGACTCTTCTAGCATTACCTGCATGGATGATGGTCATGACCGATGCCAGTGTCCTAGATTGGGGAATGCACTGTTGCTCTTAGTACAATCAGGGGCTGTGTTCAGGGGCCAAGTCACATTGGCCCATCAACAGATTGGCGTTCCGTGCAGTTTGCTGGGCTCTTTTAGCTTTTTGTGTCCTGATGGAGTGCACACCTGTTCGTGTGCTCTCCAGTGGTGATGGAGGCAGTGTTGCTTCTACGGTGGATTGAGTCTCACCTACTTCTGTCAATGGCATATGTTGCGGGGTGTTGAATGTTCAGGTGGTCTATCTGAACTGGATCTGGGGCATGGAAATTTTCTGTGCAGGCCATCTGGTTGGTCATGAGCATGTCCTGGTGGTCTAGTGGGCTCTTTGGGGGCAGGAAAATACCCCACTCTTTCTGCCTGCTGCCATTGCTCTGTGCTGGTGTTGCCATTTCTTCAAAATGGCCACTAAGACTTCGCACGGTAATCGTGAGGCTGCCGCAGGAAGTCTTGGCAGCCATTTGGTAGAAGCGGCAGGCACCAGCCCAGAGCAAAGGCAACAAGCAGGAAAGAGCGGGGTTCTTTCCTGCCTAGAAGAGGTACTACCAATGCAGTTCCTCCTCCTACCTCACTGGTGGGTGTAGGTGTGGGAATCTTGAACAAAATGGATTGTGACTGTGTGCAGGGAGGGGTCTGGAAAAAAATGTAGTTTGAATGCAGTGTGTTTGGGGGGGGGGGGCTCGAAGAAAGTGGATGCTATGTGTGGGTGAAGGTAGGCTGGAAAAAAGATGGATGCTAATTGTGGGTGCAGAGAGTGTGCTGGCAAAAAGGTGGATGGCGTGTGGGTACAGTGGGGGAGGGGGAAATATGAATGGTATCTGTGTACAGGGGGGGCTGCAATATTGTTTAAATTATGATAAACTTGCAAACCCAAGTATATGTTCAAGATATTCTTCCTTCTAAACATACTTCCTTTATAAACCTTGCCCCCTCCTCTTTGATTCCTGTTTGTCTTTCATTTTTCTCATTTAGTTTACATAACTAAAGACAATTTTGGTTTCAATATAGCCTTCCATTTGATCCTTTGTCAGATACTTTGTTTTAGTGGCTCACTTTTTTTATAGTCATTTTTGTTGGTCATCTATTCTCATTGTAGTTTCTTAATTGTAGATGTTTTTTGCTCATTGTATTGCAGTTTTGTTAAATGACACTGGCCTTTATTCTTTTCTTCTTGTTAACCTACTTGACAGAAAGATTTATTGCTATTTCAGTGCTCTGTTTTATTGCTATTCATGGTTGCTTTGTGCTCTGAATATAGCCTTACTCCTGATAAGGATATGTAGATGGTAGATAATCTGCATTTCTTTTTCAAAGAATGTTTTCTTGAATGTTTTTCAGGAATTTGTCAAGGGGACAAGGGCAGAAGCACATCCTCCATCAGTAGCTTGATGCTGTTGATACTGTTGGAAACAAGCATTCCTTGGAGCTGGAACAGAAGGCTTCTTCCATGGTAGATTAAAATACTGTAAAGAATATATTTGCCCTGCTTTCCTGCCGTAAGTCAGCAGAAGGCACTGAATCCCAATCAGAAAACAGATCAGCTGTTGATGGTTTGAACACAAGCACTGGAAAAACTAAGGAGAATATGTTCTCTGCAAACACCTGTGACAGTTCAGTACTCTTTTCTTCAGATGACCATGCTAGAAACAGTGGTCTCACAGGAGAAGAAAATGTACCGCAGTCACAGACCTCAGAATCTGCATTGTTATCTGACAAGTACATGGAAGTGGTTGTGGCTGCCCAGTTGGAATGTCTGAAATTCAGGAATTTGTTGCATGGTTGTAGTGATGAAAATACACAAGCAGACCTGCCTGATCAGAGTGGAAGTTCTAGTCCTGCCCAGGTTGAAATAGAGACCAAAACTATTGAAGAAAGTTCTTCGTCTGACAGGTTTGTGAATTAGCATACGCTTCGATTCTGTATTAACTTTTTCTGTTGTGCTTCCTCACAGCTTACCAGTTCTTCCTTATAGGTTCTGCTTCCTTCATGTTGGTGAACTGTGTTTTGTAACCAAGGGAAAATGTCTTCTGTTGAGATTACTGGGTGCTTAGGAAGGCTGCCAGGTTGACAGTACAGGAAATTAGGGGCACTGTTAATAAAGTGTGTTAAGCAGTTAATGCAAATTAGCATGCACTGTTCCTGTGTAAGCGCAGTCACTGTTCCCATGATGTCATGACACCATGTGCTAATTCATGTGTTGCATTCTGTGTTAGGCGGTGGGAACTAAGGCCCAGATGCACTAAACCTTAACGACCCTTTAACGAAGAAATTTTCAACCGTAGCATGCATTAAAGGCCATTTTCCCACGACGCTAGCAGCTAACGAAAACAGAATGCAAACAAGTAACTACCATTGAAATGTGGACAATTCGGGATGCACTAACCATACCGACGATTACAACGAATCATTTACCATGATAAATTTAACGTGAGGTCAGACCTGTCGTTATGGCCTGAGCTGTCATCTCCCTGCTTCCCCCTGCAGCATAAAAATCCAAGCTGGCATGTTTAAAAACAAAAGTGAGATAAACAACACAAACACGCTTTCCCCTGCATAAAATTGAAAATCAAAACAAACATCAAAAAAAGGATCGGGAGGGGGCAAAGGCGCTCATCAGGAGCATCCTGTATGGACGGCCTTGCCCCCCCCCCCCCCCCCCCCCCCCCCCCCCCCCCGCTCGGGGTCGCCGCTGCTCCCCGCTTCTCCCTGTATTAAATAAAAACTCAAATAAAAATCAAAACTTTTGCAGCGCCGGGCCCCCCTCCCTTTCTCTCTCTTTCTCCTCCCACCACTGCTCCAACTCCCGCCATCCTCCGCCCCCCCCTCCGCCTTAACCGGGCCCATGCAGCGCCTCTCACCTCTGTGTAAAGGCGCTGCACGGGCAAGAAGAACAACAGCTGATCGACGCGAGTCTTCAGGACGTCTCTCCTTCCCTGACCTGGGCACGCCCCCGTCTGACGTAAGCAACCTACGTAGTTACTACGTCAGACGGGGGCGTGCCCAGGTCAGGGAAAGAGAGACGTCCTGAAGACTAGCGTCGATCAGCTGCTGCTGTTCTTGCTCGTGCAGCGCCTTCACACAGAGGTGAGAGGCACTGCGCGGGCCCGGTAAGGCGGAGGGGGGGCCCAGTGGAGGGGGGGAGTGGCGGCGACGACCTCGGGGGCGGGGCATGGGGGCGGAGGATGGCGGGAGCAGTGGTGGGAGAAGGAGAAAGAGAGAGACAGGAGGGGAGGAGGGCCCGGCGCTGCAAAAGTTTTGTTTTTTATTTAATACAGGGAGAAGCGGGGAGCAGCGGTGACCTCGGGGGAGGGGGGGGGCAAGGCCGTCCATACAGGACAGGACATTACTTATGAGCGCCTTTGCCCCGTCCCGATCCTTTTTTGATGTTTGTTTAGATTTTATATTTTATGCAGGGGAAAACGGGGAGCCACGTGTTTGTGTTGGTTTTTTTTTTGTTTGTTTGTTTTGACGTTTGTAGCATGCGCAGAGCAGCCAGCATAACGCTTGGCTGCTCTGCGCATGCTTTAGGGGCCGACCAATTTAATGACTCTTTAATGCATTGTACTTTACAATACCGTACCGAACATTAAAGACTTGGTTTTTTTGGTGCATTCTTTGTTTTTAAAAATTCGTTAAGGAGTTTTATGTTTTACATTTTTTTACGTTTGGTTGATGCATCTGGGCCTAAGTAATTATGAGCAGAGAATGGGTGTGCCTGTTTGCTGTGCAGTTAACACAGATGCACTTGCCTACTTCTCCAAGTAGAGATGTTAAGTGCATCCACACTAATTGCAAACTGTCTTTAACATGCAGTAAATAACATTTCAGTGCGGTAACAGCAGAGGACATGTGAGACACACCCCCAGCAATTACCTTACAACCTTTGCACTTGCCACATGTTAATTTTTCCTGTTAAAATGCGGTAAGTTCAAAAACTTACACCACGTTAGTAAAAGTGCCCCTTAATTATTTACAGAACATCTTTCTTTATTTTTGACAACATTGATACAGATAACATCATCAAGACAAGTCTATGGGAATTACATTTGCTGTGAGAGACATTTGTTTTCATGACTCGCTGGAAGCTAATTGACACTTCCTGCTATTGTCATCGTTCCTTGGGACATTTAATTAGAATACATTATGTTACATCGATGTACAGGACTAGCACTTCATTAGTAAAGGTGGTTCAAAATATTGCCAGCAAAAAATCTGAAAACAATGTCTAGGAGAAGAAAGGTATTCCACAGTGTCCAGTACTACTGCAGTTTCAGCCTCAACCCGTTACTAGCTCTTAGATTGGGTGGATTGTAGTGATTATAGAGTTGTAGATTAGAGAAATACAGTCTGAAACCTGTGAGATCTTTTTGTCTGCTTATCTGCTCAAGGGCAAGCAGCCTCCGCAGACGTTTAAGGCGCTTTCGACCAGACGTATGGTGACTTCATAGGTGGAGACCACACTGATGTCTCCAGCAGAAATCTGTAGGGCGGCAATGTGATCTATGCTGCATACCTTTGCTAAGCACTATTGGGTGTATGTAGCGATGCACTCGGAGGCCACATTCAGTCTCTCAGTTCTGCTGGAGGCAGGGTCAGGGTCCCACCCTGTGTAGTGATTGCTTTTGGACAAACCATGGGACCTGGAATAATGGGAAGCAACGTAATGGAAGGAGAAATTGTGGCTTACCTAATTTTCTTTCCATTAGTTCTTCACTCTATTCCAGGAGCCCACCCATGTTTATGTACGTTGTTTGGGAGCTTCAGTTACTTTTCTTTTTTTTTCTTTTTTTTATTTAGTTATCATTTTACTTAATTACATTCACATTTATCACATAAATGTAAGGAAATACAGAAATTTAATATAAAAAGGAAAACATTTTCTCTCAACAATATATATTTACATAATTGTCCGCAATTGGAAGATCCAAGATCAGGAAAACAATCTCAAAAGAAAATAAGAAAAACTCAAAATTGTTAATCTTACACTTCACATTTTCTGAGGGATTAAGGTTAATCAGTTATTGCAGCTGGTACAGTGGTAACTGGGGCCCACAGAAGGTGCAAATGTCCTTTAAGTTGGTTGGGGATTTAGGCAGACTTAATCAAAGGTATGATTGAGTCAGCCTATATCCCCAACCATAGGAAGGTTCCAGAAAGCCTCCAAGCTCATTCAGTAAGGTTGCAGTTTCCTGGGTGATGGCTGGTGTGGTCAACCCTGGAGGATATTTACAAGGTGGTTATATGGTTGTCACTACATTTCTTTGTAAAACTTTGCAGAATTAATATTTAGCACGTGAGGATAATTCTTTTGGTAGGGTAGTAATAGAGGGAATCTTGACTTGTGCTTTTCCTGAGGGATAAAGCTTTTCAACATAAGTGGTCCAGGACTGGTCCAATAGAATGATAAGGAAGGTGAAATTATTCTTACCATGAAGCTCTGGGGATATTGGTGAGGGCATTCCCTGCTCGTACTTTTCTGTGTACTTTTAAAAACTTTCTTACATACCACTTGCAAGCCTAAAAGCTATTGGAGTGGTGTACATTCAGGTCCCTGGAGCTATTTTTGTGTCCCTGGAAGACTCGTAATCTAAGTTTGCACCGGAGACAATGGAAGGTTAAGCAATTTGCCCAAGATCACAAGGATCTGCAGTGGGACTTGTTAATTGAAAGATTTAGTGTCTATCTGAGAGTTCCCTAGGTAGGCCCTGGTGTTCTAGATAAAGCACATGCATTGTGACAAAATACGATATATTGTCCCACACAGAATTAGTAAAACTGGTCTTTTTATTAGAGCTGCATAATATCTTATGGCAATAAGGAGGGAAGACTGGGAGAGAAGGCTCTCTCCTTCCAAGTCTCCCTGAAGTATGACAATCCAATGCTTACATTTATACCCTTAAACTCATATGAGGTAATTGATTAATCTGTACAGAATTCCATAGCATCAGTAAGACATACTTTTTTTTTTTTTTTTTTTTTTTAAGAAGGCTGAACTTAATCTAAGCATAAAGGGCATAGTGCAATGGGAAAATCTATTACATAGCATTTCTCAACTACTTTTAATAATAGACTAACATTTCTCACCTGTTTTCTTTAGTTAAACACAGAGTATGGTTTAGCTTTCCAGAAGAAGATCACAAATACTGGTCAGTTTCAGACACTCTGTAACCTCTCATCAAATGTTTTTTCTTTGTCAGTACAGAAAAGAGGTCTGTAATAGTCATCTCTGTTTGTACTCACTGGCCTTCCTCAAGGTCAGCTAAGCTAGGATTTATCAATAGCTTACTTAAGACACTCTTGCATTTCTTTTTAAAGGCATAAGTTTAACTCTGTCTTCCCAGTTCCACATTTACTTATTTCTTGTACTGGTTCCTCTACTTATTTAAAGCTTAGGCATGAGTATACTGAAGTGTGCCAGGTTGTACCACGCTTTCTAACTGGCATATTCAAGTTTCTGTGCCTCCCATCTGCTGGTAAGGAGACCCAACACATTGGTCAGGACTAGTCTAACAGTACTCAAGGAAAGGAAATTAACAGGAAAGAATAATTGTACCATGCTTTAGTCAAACTGGTGAGGAGTGTAATCAAGCACTAGAATAAATAAATACATGTCTAATGTAGGTTAGATATTCTCTAATTATAATAAAGGAATATTGATTTGGCTCTCTGACTGCTTAAGCTCATATGTCTGATGTGGATTGGAACATCCCATTGGCAGAATCAGAAAGAAGCAGAGAGATCGTGGATGCTTGTCAAGGTTTTCTTTTTCTTAGACAAATGGTGACCAAACCCAAGAGGGAAGGGTCAATGCTGGATCTAGTGCTCACAAATGCAGGTATTGTTTCCAGGGTCTGGGTGGGTGCCCACCTAGGCAGTAGTGATCACATGATATGGTTTGATATAAGAGCGAAAGCTGAGCGCAGACGCACAAAACTTAAATTACTGGATTTCAGATGTGCTGATTTTGGTAAAATGGGGGACTACTTGAAGAAGGATCTGACAGGGATAGACATTGGAGAAGTAGAAGCTGAAAGCTGCTATAAATATGGCAGTGGGTCTTTATACAAGGAAAGTAAACAAAACCAAGAGAAACAGGAAGCCTATTTGGTTCTCCAAACAAGTAGCTGAAAAAATAAGGACAAAAGAGGCTGTGTTCAAGAAATACAGAAGACGCAATGAGAGGATCACGGAAAAGATTACTGGAATAAACTCAAAGAAAAGAAGAGGGAAATACAGCTAGCAAAAGCGCAGGCAGAAGAAAAAAATCTCTAAAGGTGTAGAAAGGTGATGAGAACTTTTTCAGATATATTGAGGAAAGGAAAAAAGATAGGGATGGAATTGGTAGAGTGAAAGACACTGAGAAAAGCTATGTGAAAGTGATGAAGATAAAGTGAATATGGTGTTCATGGAAGAAAGTCCTGGAGGACTGTGGTCAGCTGCCTAGGGTATATCTGGGAATGGAGTTGATATTGTGCCATTCACGGAAGAGTTTATAAACAACTGGAGAATCTGAAAGTGGACCAAGGTATGGGCCAGATAGGATACATCCCAGGATACTGAGAAAACTTGGGAGAAATCCTGGCGAGACGTTAAGGATTTATTTAATAGATCTTTAGAGATGGGAGAGGTTCCACAGGATTGACGACAAGCGGATGTGGTCCCTCTTTTCAAAATGGGGACAGGGAAGAAGTGGGAAACTACAGGCCGGTAAGACTCATGTCGGTGGTAGGAAATATAATGGAGTCGCCACTGAAGGAAAAGGTAGGTAGCTTTCTAGAATCCAATAGGTTTCAGGATCCGAGACTACATGGCTTTCCAAAGGAAAATCCTGTCAAACGAATCTGATTGATTTTGATTAGCTGATCAAAGAACATGCGCTAGATGTAAATATTTATGTGGATTTCAGCAAAGCCTTTGGTACGGTTCCTCACAGAAGAATCATGAATAAGCTAAGAGGGCTGAACTTAGGACCCAAAGTGGTGAACTGGATTGGAAACCAGTTGACTGACAGGAGGCAGAGGGTGGTGGTAAATTGAATCTGCTCGGAGGAAAGGAAGGTGAGTAGTGGAGTGCCTAGGGTCAGTGCAGGGGCCAGTTCTGTTTAATATATTTGTGAGAGACATTGCTGAAGGATTAGAGTGAAAAGTTTGGCTTTTTGCATATGACACTAAGATAGCCAATAGAGTAGATACCACAGAGGGACTAGAAACCACGAGAAGAGATCTCCATAAATTAAAAGAATCTTCAAAGGTCTAGCAGTTAAAACTTAATCAGTATAATATACCTGTGGAATCAATAAATGCCCAGTATCTCAAAAAATACTAAGAAACCTCAATTATTAAAAAAATACAAAAAAAACAACACTTTATAATACAATTATAAAAAGTTTTTTTTTTAACAATAGATGTTTTTATTTTTTTTTCAGTTAAAATATAATTCCAAGAAGTGCAGAGTGATGCACTTGGGGTGCAGAAATCCAAAGGAGATGTACCGGATAGGAGAGAGATTGATGAGCACAGCTCAGGAGAGTGACCTTGCTGTGATGGTGTCCGAGGATCTCAAGATGACGAAACAATCTGACAAGGCAGTGGTCGCGGCCAGAAGGACGC
This sequence comes from Microcaecilia unicolor, assembly GCF_901765095.1. Lineage (NCBI taxonomy): Eukaryota > Metazoa > Chordata > Amphibia > Gymnophiona > Siphonopidae > Microcaecilia > Microcaecilia unicolor. Next base: position 600,290,589 of record NC_044032.1, read on the forward strand.
TAGGCTGCACAGAGCGGGGTATAACCAGCAGAAGAAAGGAGATGTTGATGTCCTTGTACAAGTTGTTAAGGCCCCATTTGAAATATTGTGTTCAGCTTTGGTGGCTGCATCTTACTAAGGACATAAAAAGACTTTATTTATTCATTCAAAACTTAATATATAAAACTATTCAAGGTTGTTAAAACACGTGCAAACTGTGAAATATTGCAGGAAGACCTTAGGAAACTGGAAGACTGGGCATGCAAATGGCAGATGAAATTTAATGTGGAGAAACGCAAGGTGATGCACATTGGAACGAATAATCCAAATCATAGTTACCTGATGCTAGGTTCCACCTTGGGGGGGTCAGCAATCAAGAAAAAGATCTGAGTGTCGTTGTAGATAATACGCTGAAATCTTCTGTTCAGTATTCGGCAGTGGCCAAAAAAGCAAACAGGATGTTAGGAATTATTAGGAAAGGGATGGTGAATAAGACCGAAAATATTATAATGCCTTTATATTGATCCGTAGTGTGTCCGCACCTTGAGTAATGCGTTCAGTTATGGTCACCGAAAATCAAGATATTGCGGAATTAGAAAAGATTCAAAGAAGAGCAACCAAAATGATAAAGGGAATGGAACTCCTCTAGTATGAGGAAAGGCTAAAGAGGTTAGGGCTCTTCAGCTTGGAAAAGAAATGGATGATGGGAGATATGATTGAGGTCGAGAAAATCCTGAGTGGTGCAGAAATGAGTAGAAGTAAATTGATTTTTTTTTTTTTTTACTCGTTGCAAAAGTGCAAAGACTAGGGGACACTCAAGGAAGTCACATGGAAATACTTTTAAAACAAATAGGAGGAAATATTTTTTCACTCAATGAATAGTTAAGCTCTGGAACTCATTTGCCAGAGGATGTGGTAACATGTATGCTTTGGTATTAGGAGCTGTCATTTGGTGGGCATGTTCAGACCTTCGTACATTAAATGACAATAATGCAAAATTATCCAGCATTTAAACCAAATAGTAGCTCTTCAAAATGTGACTTAAATAATCTAGATCTCTAAACACTCGCTGGCCTGCCATTAACATAGAAACAACATATTTAGCAAAATAATATCTGACCTGTCCTTTAATTAGGCACTCTTGGAGGTGTCCCTCCCCCAAACTCTCATCCCTAACCCATTCAGCCCTGTATATGCACTCAGATTTCTCCATCAGCAGGGCGCAGTCTCGAGGAAGTGTTTCCCGCCCCTAGTCCCAGTGCTGTAAGAGCAATATCTTCTAAAGAATAATCATATCACCAGCCAACAAAATGCCAACCATATCAACTCACTAAAATGCTGGACAATTACTCCTCTTAGCAAGATCAGGAGCTTTTCAAAGGAGAGCCAAATTTGAGTGTTAACTCCAATATCCCAGATGCTTAGTCATGAAGAGATATGGCTTATCAAATCCAAGAAAGACTAGTGGATGCAAGGATCAATTCACACTACATATGTCCGATTAACCCTGGTGTCTTACTGTTGGCATTTCAAGCATTTCTCTTTGGTAACTCGTTGCCACTTAGGTTGCGTTGGTATTGCAGAGATATTTTTTGATGAAAATTGTTGATGGCCCTCAGTTTGTCACTGAGAAGCTTTACTGTGCTTCCTTAATATTGCGGATTTTATACAGTTTGCTGTCTTTGTACAAAAAAAAAAAAACTAGTGCAAATGCATATTTTGGTCAAACGAACTTGGTAATTTACTTTCCTCTAATCTGTCTATTAATTTCATCCAACAATGGAATGACACTTGCAAAACTGCATCAATTACAAATAAATCCCAACCGAAAAAAGAAGTTATCTCCGTGGTTTAATGAAAACCTTCCTACAAATGAAATGTAGAAGACAAGAAAGAATTTGGATCAAAAACAAATTCAATAAACAATGGACTAATTGAAAAAAAAACCCTCCTAAAATCATTCAAGAGCGTGATTATCAAGGCAAAATCCACTTACTGTTCAAAACTTATAGGTAAAAAAAAACAGTTAATCCACTGTTCCAATAAGGAACAGAAGCAAATCAGTAAGATCATATCTCACCCTCCACTTCCCTTCATTTAAAGAAATCAATTACAAATCGACTCTAGCAGATAGTTTCTCTTTTCTAAGTACCAAATTCTGGAACACGCTGCCAAAGGACTTAAAACTGAAAGACAACTACTTAGCCTTCCGAAAACACCTAAAGGCCTATCCAAAAAACACATCCTGAGAGAACCAACCTAACTGATCAAATGAATTATCAAAACCACCCATAAACTTGATAAACGGAACAAAAAACGCACAAACTCAGAACAACCTCCTTGGACCCAATCACTTGACATAACTCGTCATCTTTACACCCCAATTCACTACTACAGTCAGACCATCAAGTCAACACCACAAGTATCAGACCTACTACCTATGCGAGAGTCCTCTTTGAAACCCTCCCTATATCTTCGAATTGTAACCACTGACTATAATTGTTATCCCACTTGTTACCGAAACCGTCCCCATTGTAACTGTTCTCTCTATTCCACGTAAGCCACATTGAACCTACCAATAGGTGGGAAAATGCGGGATACAAATGTAATAATAAATAAATAAATAGCGGTTAGTGTATCTGGGTTTAAAAAACTTTTCTGAAGGAAAAGTCCATAGTCTGCTATTGAGACAGGCATGGGAAGCAACTGCTTGCCTCTGGTGGAGGCTTCTTGGTCCATCAATCAGTTGGAACTGAGAGCGATGCGGCTGGCATTACAGGCCTTTCACGCGGAACTGGCGGGGAGGCCGGTTCGTGTTCTCTATGACAACGCGACTGTGGTAGCCTATGTCAGTCGCCAGGGGGGCACCAAGAGTGTTCCGCTGGCCAAGGAGGTGACGTGTCTGTGCCGATGGGCGGAGGAGCACTTGACTCAGCTCTCGGCGGCTCACATAGCTGGTGCGCTAAACACCGAAGCAGATTTTCTGAGTCGTCATGTCTTGGATCCGGGGGAGTGAGAGCTCTCCAAACAGGCGTTCTCGTTGATCACAAGCCGGTGGGGAGTTCCTGCTATGGACCTGATGGTGCGAGCAGCCAATGCCAAAGTGACACAATTTTTCAGCAGAGGCAGGGATCCCCAGTCTCAGGGGATCGATGCACTTCTCCAGCCTTGGCCTCTGACAGATCTCCTGTATTTATTTCCGCCGTGGTCAATGATAGGCAGGATATTGGGACGGGTGGCTTGCCACCCAGGTCACGTGATCTTCGTGGGTCCGGATTGGTCTAGGCGTCCGTGGTACGCAGATCTGGTGCGCCTTCTGGTCGACAAACCGTTATGTCTGCCCGCTTGTCGGGGGCTGTTACGTCAAGGTCCCATCCTTATGGAGGATCCCTCCTCGTTTGGTCTTACGGCCTGGCTATTGAGAGGGCAAGTTTGAGAAGGAAAGGGTATCCAGACAAGGTGATTGCCACTATGCTGCGAGCTAGGAAGCGTTCCACCTCGACAGCGTACGCGAGAGTGTGGTGGACCTTTGAGTCGTGGTGTGTGGCGGCAGGAATCTCGGCTTTTTCGGCTCCGGTGTCGTTGATCTTGGCATTTTTGCAGGATGGCCTTGAGAAATGCCTGTTGTTTAGCTCTTTGAAGGTTCAAGTGGCAGCCTTGGCATGTTTTAGGGGCCGTTTACAGGGCTCTTCTTTAGCTTCTCACCCAGATATTGTTCGGTTTTAGCGGGGGGGGGGGGGGGGGGTCAATCATTTGCACCCACTGCAGACCTCGATGTTTCCTACCTGGAATCTGAATTTGATGCTGAAGGCATTGCAGCGGCCTCTCTTTTGATGCGCTGTCTCTCTTGTCAGTAAAGGATTTGACGTGGAAGACAGTGTTTTTGGTCGCTATTTCGTCGGCGAGGAGAGTTTTCGAGCTACAGGCTTTGTCCTGTAGAGAACCGTTTCTTCGTTTTATGGAGGCAGGGATTACTGTACAGACAGTTTCTTCCTTTTTGCCCAAGATTGTGTCATGTTTCCATATGAATCAACAACTCTGTCTTCCCTCTTTTCGTAGAGCAGATCATCCGATGGAGTTTCGCGCTCTCAGGTGTCTGGATGTTAAGCGGGCTATTATTAGGTATTTGAGGTGACGAATGACTTCCGGTGTTCGGATCATCTGTTTGTGCTTTTTGCGGGTCAAAGAAAGGGGCAGCAAGCTTCTAAGGCGACGGTGGCTCGCTGGTTGAAGGAAGATATTGCCTCAGCGTACATTGCGTCCGGTAGGGATCCACTGGCTCACCTTTGAGCTCATTCCAGTAGGGCACAGGCGGGTTCTGTGGCAGAGTCAAAGTCGGTCTCTTTGGAGGAGATTTGTAGATCGGCTACCTGGTCGTCGGTTCATACATTGTCAAAGCACTATAGGTTGGACGTAGCAGCGAGGGCTTACGCTGCATTCGGGGCTTCGGTGCTGCAAACTGGGATCTCTGGGTCCTGCCCTACTTAAGAACTGCTTGGGTAATCCCACCAGTCTCTGGATTGATCTGTGGGACGCTATTATGGAAGGCAAAATTAGTTATTACCTGATAATTTTCTTTCCATTAGTCCCGACAGATCAATCCAGAGGCCATCCCCGGAAGTTTCTGCATATGTTGTTGGTTTGATTTCTGGTTTCATGTTTGGAGTTCCAGTTTCAGATTGTTTATTGTTCAACATGGATTGGAACGAATACCTTACTTGCTTTGAGCTGCACGAGTTCTTCCCGCGGTTGCGGTTGCAGGATATACTTGAATTTGCTGAGGACAGGAGAATAGCTCTCTAGTTGGGAGTTGGAAGTTTACATGGCTTTGATATCGATAATACTGAGGTTTGGGTGGCTACACATGACCACATATAGAGCCTCAGAAGTTCTCTTTATCTACACCTGCTGTAAGAGGGACATAACCCACCAGTCTCTGGATTGATCTGTCGGGACTAATGGAAAGAAAATTATCAGGTAATAACTAATTTTACCTTTGTGTTCAGTTCCTTGTTGATCAACCCCTAGTCCCTTTTGTTGTTAAATATTGATTGGACCATGGCCCCAGTGGCTCACCCCATTCCGCTGCCTATGGCTCATTTTATTGTTATAGCTTACTATTTAAAATATTCTGTTAGTAGTGGAGTTAAATCATCTTTGTTTCTTCACAGTGACACAGACTCAGATTCTTCTTCCTCCTCTTCCTCTTCTTCGCCTTTGTCTAATGTCTTGTCTGAAGATGATGATGATCAACAGGCTAAAAAGGAGGGAAAACAATATCATGCTGTGGTACAAGATGAATTGCGTCTTGAGGTGGGTAGCTCTGTGACGCTCATATTACTTTTAAACAAATTTAGAATATTTTTTTCTTTTTAAGGCTAGTTTGGGGTGAACCCCCCCCCCCCCATGTAACCAATCACCTAAAATTTGGCATAGCCCTGGGTTCAAATTTGACATACGAGTCACCTGTACTGTGGCCAGACCTTATTTGAGATACCTCAGCTAGGATATCCAGTGGTGTGCTGGAGCAGGCTCTCACAGGCTCTCGAGAGCCGTTTGTTAAGTTTTTAAGAATTTTGGGAGCCGGTTCTCCATGGCTACTTTAACAAATGGATCCCAAAATGTGGGCTTGGCCCCTCCTGAATTCTCTTTTACTTTGCTGGCGAGAGAGAGCCCCCTGTTAACAATTTACCAGCACACCCCTGGTTATAGCCTGGTGCTAGATTGCATGGGAGAGGCTGGAGGATGAAATGGAAAGATGCTGGAGAAAAGGGTAAAGGAGTTAAAAATACTGGAAGAAGGGGGAGAGAAGCATAAGTGGAAGGAAAAAGACATGATAAAGGTGAAAAATCTGTAGAAGGAATGAGTTGAAAAGAGCTTAGAGGAGAAAGGGAGAGAACTAAGAAAGGAGGAAATAGGAAATTTTAAAAAAGAGACAATAATCAAGTAGACAAAAAGTTTGAAAGCCAAATGTGTTTTTCTCCTGACTTCCAAAACTTTCAGCAAGTGTCTGTTTTTATTTCCTATTTCAAAAGAAAGAGCTACTAGGTTTTAACACCAGAATCCTATTAGAAGATTAAGCATCCATTTGGATGCAAACAGGATCAAACAATTTAAAAAAATTAGTTTGAGAAGCAGCATCCTTAACCTTTTGCTTCACTTATTTAATGGACCCAAATCCAACATTATACGGAAAAATAAAAAACCAGAGTCAGAACAAAAAGTGTTGTTTGTTCCTTTCGTTCCCTTGTCCCCAGTTGCTAATATGATCAATAATAATAATAAAAAAAGTGTGTATGATCAAGAGGGCATGATGATTATGAACAGGTTTTACCTGTACAGTTTGCAGCAGATGCTAAGAGAAATAAAACACACAAAAAATGTATTTGTTTAAGCAAATATGTGGAGCCATGCCTTTTCCAAAGAAGAAGCCTCTAACAAAGTTGAAAGAGGGAGACAAAACATGCAGAACTCAATTTGGTTGAGCCTCAGTTCCCAGATAACGTTCTCCATGTTGGCTTAATCTCACATCTGCAACTATATTACTACAGTTAAATAGGTGGGGAAGGGCTTTTTCAGTGTTCTGGTTACATGCGCCTGGCAGCTAGCACAATCCATGTAGTAAGTGAGGCAGTAAGCTTGGAAATTCACTCCCAGAACAGAAATACAGAAGTAGTAGGTTAGGTGTGATTTCTGAGCTTAGTAACTCCTGCAAACAAAACATTCATCTCTTTCCACAGTCTTGAATACAAGGTGTGAGCTGGTCACCCTTCCAGACTCCGGCCAGGGCTGACCCGGCTTAGCTTCCTCCACACACACACGGTCACTGCTGGGCTCTAGCCTTCTCGGTTACTCACAGGACTCTGTCTGAAACACTGGGGAGCTTTCTGCCTCCTCTTCTCCCTTCACAAAATGCTCATCAACACCAGGCTTCTTATAATTAAGGGTTTTATTACTGGCCATTTAACATACTCCTCATGGCTTATTTCTTTTTTAACATCAACATTTCTTCTTCTTTAACATCAACATTTCTTCAAGTCAAACATAGCAAAAAGGCACTTTACTCAGAGCCTGCTACTTAAACCCTTCTCAAACTTAAGACAGTTCCTCAAACTCAGTCAAACACAAGCATCTACTTTCCTTCTCCAGCTGTCACCTTTTCCAGAGAGAGCTTCCCCAGTGTTTCCATCTACTCCCTACAGCTTTCCACCACTCTCTTAATAAAGCTGCCTGCAACCCTCTCACACCTGGTTCAATTTCCCAATCAACTGCTGGCTCCTCACTCTCCTGCCTAGAGTCCTCCCCCTGACTGATTCCCTTGCTGCTGCAGTGCATTCTGGACCTTGTAGTTCCCTGCCTCTTCACAAAGGGCATTTCTACCAGTGTGAATGAATGATCCTGTTAAGTTACATTGGTGCCAGCATAGTTCCAAAGAATTGGGATCTCCACTTACTCAGATCTGTATTTGTGTGCCCACTAGAGCTATACAAGGGTATATTGCTATATATCGGCCCAAAAGGCTTTCCAGGGTTCCAGACATAGTTATCTTCCCATTTATTAGTGTAACCATGGTTGAGGACTGGCAGCTCTGTACCTGAATCCTGAGCAGGAAGTCGGGTGGTTTAGCAAGATAATAACAGCAGCATTAAAGAAGCTGTTCAGCTCCCAAGGAAGCGGATTGCAAAACAGCAGTGCTCTGTGGAGCAGCATTGAAAAGCTGAGTTGCCTTACCAATCGTATCGTAAGGGCTGTCTGCATTGAAAAGTGAAGCTGCCTTACTGATTGCATTTTAATATTCATGTGAAAGTACATGTTGAAAATTAATGAAAAGTTAAAAATTAAGTTTAATAAAAGAAATGAGGTTTTTGAGACTAATGAGGAAACAACTTTACACTAGGATTGAAAACTGATAAGTTTGTAAAATCGGAAAGCCTAAGGGCTTCTGAAGTCTTTTCACCATTGAAATACATGGTTTACAGCATAATAGTGATTTAGACTTGTCAATTTCTTGTTTTGAAATTCTTCTTTGTGACAAGAATTAAGCTATTTAATGTTGAGCTCTATACCTTTAGCAGAATAAAGTGGGGAAAGCAAATTTTAAGTTTAATGAATACCTTTTCATGTTTCAGCTGAGGTAAAATGGAGTAGATGCACTGAAGTGGCTGCAGAGTGTCAAATCTGCAAATGTTGATAGAGACTGGTTTACCCAGAGTCATAATTATATATTTTTTCTCCATGAAATAACCATTGAGAAAAAACTAGGAATAGGAAATAAGCCCATTTTCATTTCTAAGGTCTGTTAAAGGATTTTCTCCCTCTTCTAGAAAACCTCTATGTAGAAAATGTGATACATAGGGAGCAATAATGAGCTACATTCAGTGATTTACACATTTTCTTCGTTATTGTAATCATGTTGAGAATAAAAGGATGAGCATACTGATTTATCTAGCTTCTGTACAAAAATACATGTAAGCAGAGGCAAAGACAAGAAAATATACTCCTTCACCCTAATCCAGGTGGGCAGAGGCCAGAGGCTTACACCAGAAAAAGGAAGCTTTCAGACAAGAACACAGAATAAAGCTGAATGCTAGGGAAAACTGTCACCCCTCTGGAATTCTTGGGAATGATTAAAGTTTTTTAAAATAATTTTACATATGTTATTTTTACCTTCCAGGTAAATGTTATAAAATGTTTTAAAGAAAAAAATAGAATAAAGATATGACATTGGGAAAAAATAGTAATCAAGGTAAAATTAGCATTTTTATAACATGAACTCTACCTACATGAACTCTACATGGCTCAAAGCCTGGTGTCACCAAGAAGGATTTAGGTACATAGGAGGATGGGGCAATACATGGAAAAACAAAAGACTATACTGTAATGATGGGCTGCATCTCACTGTGGCAGGAAAAATAATCCTTGGGGAGAAATTCAGACAATATATTTCTAGGCATTTACACTAGAAGGTGGGGGTGGCATATGGAGGCAGTTCACTTCAAGTGGTCACCCCCAGCTAAAGCTAACAGACAAGATGCGTCAGTAGAAAAGAAAGCAATGAAAACAACAATCTTAGCAAATCACTTCTTACCAGCACAGCAAGAAGTGAGACTAAACAAGAAACTTAAACAGAAGATAAAAATTCCACTGAAATGTAGATGGAAAGCGATGACCACAAATGCTCGCAGTCTAAGCAATAAAGTTCATGACCTTCAAGCCCTTATGTTGGTGGCAGACTTAGACGTTGCAAACATACCAGGTTATAATCTATTTAGGAAGGATAGAGATGGTTGTAAAGGTGGAGGAGTAGCTCTGCATGTGAGAAATGATATCGCATTGACTGAAATGACAGGGACCTGGGGAAAGGAAGAAGCGATATGGATCACCTTAAAAAGAGATGATAGAACCTCTGTCCACGTGGGTGTTGTCTACAGACCTCCGACACAATTGGAGGAACTAGATAAAGATCTAATCGCGGATATTCAAAAGTTGGGAAAGAAGAGAGAGGTCCTGTTGCTGGGAGATTGGAAGGTTCCATCTGCGGAATCGGAAAGAAGTAAAGAGATCGTGGATGCTTTTCAAAGTGCTCTGCTCAGATAAATGGTGACGGAACCTACGAGGGAGGGAGCGACGCTGGATCTGGTGCTCACAAATGGGGATAGTGTGTCAAATGTCCGAGTGGGTGCCCACCTGGGCAGCAGTGACCATCAAACAGTCTGGTTTGATTTGACAGCTGAAGTGGAGGGCGGCCACTCAAAACTCAAAGTCCTGGATTTCAAGCATGCTGACTTTAGTAAAATGGGGGAATACCTGAGGAAGGAGGTGATGGGCTGGGAGGACATATGAGAAGTGGACGGACAGTGGTCCATGCTGAAAGAAGCTATAAATATGGCCACAAACCTTTATGTAAGGAGACTAAATAAAAGCAAGAGAAAAAGGAAACTGATATGGTTCTCCAAGCAAGTGGCTGAGAAAATAAAGGCTAAAGAGTTGGCGTTCCTGAAATATAGAAAAATTCAAGAAGAGGAACACTTAGAGGAATACCGGATGAAACTGAAAGAAGCCAAGAGAGAGATACATTTGGCGAAAGCGCAAGCGGAAGAACAAATGGCTAGAAATGTAAGGAGGGGTGACAAAAATTTCTTCTGGTATATTAGTGAAAGGAGGAAGACTTAAAAGGGAATTGTGAGACTGAAAGATTCTGCGAACCGTTATGTAGATAATGATGAAGAAAAAGCAAATTTGCTAAATAGATACTTTTGTTCTGTTTTCACAGAAGAAAATCCTGGAGAAGGGCTGCGATTGACTTGCAAAAGTACATATGAGAATGGGCCACAGTCCAGTTGGGTTTTCAGGATTTCCCTAATGTACGTCTAGTAGCGCTATAGAAATAAGTAGTAGTAGAATATGCATGAGATCTGTTTGCATGCACTGTCTTCATGCATATTCATTGGGGAAATCCTGAAAACCCGCTCTGGCGAGGACCGAAGTTAGACACACCTGGTTTAGCTAGATGAAAGTTGAAGTCAGCGTTCCCTGTGCTAATTTTGTAAAATTTTTGAGAGCCTTGGAAATTGTAATTAAAGAGCTCTATTAAAGTAAGTACATTTTAGATATGAGTCCACTTCAGAATGTTTACTATAAAGCAGGTCTCTTCATTTTTTATTTAGTTGTGCATGATCTAGCTATTTTTTCTTTCAAGACAGTGGTTTGAAAAACTAATATAATAAATATCTGTAGAGAAATTAAATAAAATACTCAGGGAGGGGATCTCAGTATGACTGCTTATCTGTATTTTACTTAAGATGAACCCCCCACCCCCCCCCAGCTTTTGTTGATGTGCTGCTTTTTACTTTGCTTAGATCTCCTGTGAACTTTTTAAAGCTAATGTTTAATGTGTAGTGCAATATTTAAATAATACTCATGGCCTGTCTTGAAGCCATGAAATAAATTAAATTTAGATTAAAGATGGTGGCTGCATCAGTGGATTACTTATTTCACCCCGGGGTTTAAATTAAATTTCAGCATCTGACCAAAATGTTTGACACATTCATACCTGTATTGGGGACTTGAGTTTTTTTTTTTAATGCAGGTTTCTTTAAAAAAGAGGCATTGAATCACCACAACAGTTGTAAATTAGTTAATTACCTGATAATTTTCTTTCATTTAGTCCCAGAGGATCAGTCCAGAGTCCGCCCTTCTATGATGGTTTTGTTTTTTCTGAGTTCTAAAAAAAGCTGGCGGGGAGAATCTGATAGGTACAGACGGGGAGAGGGATCTTGGGGTGATAGTATCTGAGGATCTGAAGGCGACGAAACAGTGTGACAAGGCGGTGGCCGTAGCTAGAAGGTTGTTAGGCTGTATAGAGAGAGGTGTGACCAGCAGGAGAAAGGAGGTGTTGATGCCCCTGTATAAGTCGTTGGTGAGGCCCCACCTAGAGTATTGTGTTCAGTTTTGGAGGCTGTACCTTGCGAAGGATGTAAAAAGAATTGAAGCGGTGCAAAGAAAAGCTACGAGAATGGTAAGGGATTTGCGTTACAATACGTATGAGCAGAGACTTGATAACCTGAACATGTATACTCTGGAAGAAAGGAGAAACAGGGGTGATATGATACAGACGTTCAAATATTTGAAAAGTATTAATCCGCAAACGAACCTTTTCCGGAGGTGCGAAGGCGGTAAAACGAGAGGACATGAAATGAGATTGAAGGGGGGCAGACTCAAGAAAAATGTCAGGAAGTATTTTTTCACGGAGAGAGTAGTGGATGCTTGGAATGCCCTCCCGCAGGAGGTGATGTAAATGAAAACGGTAACAGAATTCAAACACGCGTGGGATAAACATAAAGGAATCCTGTTCAGAAGGAATGGATCCTAAGGAGCTTAGCCGAGATTGGATGGCAGAGCCGGAGGCAGGGATAGTGCTGGGCAGACTTATACGGTCTGTGCCAGAGCCGGTGGTGGGAGGCGGGGATAGTGCTGGGCAGACTTACACGGTCTGTGCCCTGAAAAGGACAGGTACAAATCAAGGTAAGGTATACACAAAAAGTAGCACATATAAGTTTATCTTGTAGGGCAGACTGGATGGACCATGCAGGTCTTTTTCTGCCATCATTTTACTATGTTTCTATGTAATTTTGGGCGCCTGTATTCTAGTTCCATTATTTCTACGGCACGAGTTTTGCCCTTTATTTTATAGTTTTTTATCTAGAGGCTGGGTTTTTTTCTCGGAAAGAAAAACTAATTTTTCTAAACTTACTGAAAGATACAGGACACTTGCATGCCTAAGGGCTATTGAAGTGGTATAAATTCAGGTACAGTAGGTATTTTTCTGTTCCTGGAGGGATCACATTTACAAAAAAAAAAAAAAAGTTACAGTGGGTTTTCAACCTGTGTTCCCTGATTTACAGTTTACCTCACTAACCACCAGGCTACTCTTCTGTTCTACAAGGATATCTTTGTGGCCATTTTAATAAAAATGCTGCCAGACAGACATCCCCGTGGCTTGATTTCCCCTGTTTTTTTTTTGTTTCAACAATTTTTTATTGATGTACACATCTTATCACAACCATAATCAGGGGTCTACAACAATTCGCCCCAGATGCTTCCAATCTTACAAACAGTGATGACAACATTCATCAATCTTTTAAACCTTTTTCTCCCCTCCTGCCTCCCAATCCCCCATGAATCTCCCACTTGAGCCCTAAACTCTTATGGCCCCTATTGGTATCTCTTCCCTTCCCCCCCCCCCCCCCCCCCCCCCCCTCTATTTCCCTCCAAAGGAGCATAATCTCCACTCTACTTCAACAAGGAGAACCATAGGTACAAATATATAATCTTATGTCTAACATGTACAATTCAAAAGCAGGCTGCGACCTCGCGGGCTTAGCGTATCTATATATCCATTCCAAATTTGCATAAATGCCTTTTTCTTCTTGAGGGATCCCCGCGCCTCCCTGGCCTCCCAGGTGGCTAGCAAATGAATTTGATTCCTCCATTGCCAGTAGGACGGGGGATCCGGGGAGACCCAGTGTTGTAATATAGTTTTCTTGGCCACTAAACATACTTTTCGACACCAAGTCCTTATCCCCTTATCCGTCATCCGAAATCCTGAATGTGTATCTAAAATATAGTGGTCCCAGGATCCCTTTATTACTGTTCCCGCTATAGTAGACATATATGTCTGGATCCGACTCCAGAAAGCTCTAATCTTCCCACAACCCCAAAATGCATGATATAATGTATGTACTGTAGCATTACACTTAACACATCTATCACTACTTCTGGGGTTTATATGTGCAAGTTGTTGTCTGGAGAAGTAAGCTCTCATGACTGCTCGGTATCCACTTTCTCTCAACCTTTCATCTACCGTAAGGGCCGGAATGCTTCTCAGAGTGGCTCTTACATCCCAATTCCCTAAATTCCCTCCGGAGTCCCTTTCCCACAGTTGTTTGATGGACTGAAAGTTCTTGGGTGTGGAAATTAATGTTAATGCCCTGTGTATAGCCGACACTGTCACCCCCGTAATCTCCAATTTTTGGAAGAAGTCTCTCACTTTCACCTCCGTTTTCATCTGCAAAGCTGGTTGGTCCAAACTAAGAATGTAGTGCTTAATCTGGGCATATGCAAACCTATCTCCCCAATGTGTGCCTAGTCTGGTTTGTATCATTCCAAATTCTATCATCTTCCCTTCCCCATCCAACATGTGTTCTATCCTTGAAATCCCCTGGGCTTCCCATCTTAGAAATGCCACGTTTTCCCGTCCCGGATCGAAGTTCAAATTACCCCTTATAGATAATAGTCCCGTAATTGTGGCCTTTCCCCCCATAAGTTTCATGAACCCTCTCCAAGTCTCTCTCAATGGCTGTAATATCACACAGTGTTTAAGGTTTATCGGCAGGTTTCGCCGTTCTTGATGCAAAAGTGTTAAAGGGTCGTAGGGCGAAAAGTATTCTTGTTCAATCTCTAATGGGGTGTATTCACTTGTCTGGTTCACCCAGTCTCCTATATGCCTCAGTAAACAGGCATAGTTGTAACTACGAAGGTCCGGTAAACCCAGTCCTCCATTCTGCCAGCCCCCCATCAAGAAATGCATTTGCAATCTGGGCTTTTTCTTTGCCCAGCAAAATTGTCTAAGAGCCCTGTTAACCTTCTTCAAATCCTTCTGCAATAGGCGGAGAGGTAGTATTTGCATGGCGTAGAGCCATTTAGGAAAAATCATCATGCGAATTAAATTTATTCTGCCTCTCAAAGATATGGGTAATCCTGTCCAATTACATAGTTGTTTCTTCGTGTCCGTTAATAGACTATTTATATTAAGCGAGTATAATTGTGTGGTGTCCATAGTCAATCTAATCCCTAGATATTTGAATGAGTCTGTCGCCCAACTCAGGGGAAATTCTCGTCTCCAACCCTGCTTTACTTCGTCTGAGGAAGCTAATGCCTCCGATTTTAGGAGGTTCAATCTAAACCCCGCATAATCTCCATATTCTTCGAACGTTTCCATTAAATTAAGAAGGGAAACCTGTGGCTCCGTAATCATCACTAATAGGTCATCAGCAAAAGCTGCTACCTTAAATTGATATTTACCAATGGGCATCCCTTTTATCAAAGGGTTTTCTATGATGGTACGTATCAAGGGGTCCAATGTCAGTACAAAGAGTAAAGGAGATAGTGGGCACCCCTGTCTGGTACCTCTTCTTATCGGAAACGACTCTGTCTCCAATCCATTGACCCGAATTGTAGCCCTCGGTGCATGATATAACGCTTTAATTGCTGAAGTAAACCGTCCCGTGATTCCATATCTTTCTAACGTGGCAAAGAGAAAGTCCCAATGCACTCTATCAAACGCTTTTTCTGCGTCAAAGCTGATAAGTAGTGCTGGTGTGTTATTTCTTTTTCTCATCTCTAATGCCCCTAATATTCGTCTTAGATTCTTTGCAGACGTCCTCCCTTTTACAAACCCTACTTGTGTCTCATGGATTAACTTTGGCAGCACTTTCGCTAGCCGGTTTGCCATTGTTTTTGCTAACAATTTCACCTCAACGTTTAACAATGATATTGGTCTATATGATTCCGGAATCAGTGGGTCCCTGCCAGGTTTTGGTATAACTGTAATCTGTGCCCTATTAAGATTGAATGGCAAACGCTCTGTATCTATTATCTTATTAAAGTACTTAGTAAGCGTGGGAATAATGCTCTCTCTCATAAGTTTATAAAACTCCATGCGCATCCCATCCGGTCCTGGGGCCTTCGACAATTTCCCTCTTGTTATTTCCAGCTCTACTTCTTCTTCTTGAATTGGACTATTCAACACTTCTCTCTCACTTTGCGTTATGTCTGGAAGTTGTAATGTATCTAAATAAAGAGAGCCTTGGAGCCCTTGATCAACTGGTGTTTCATATAATTGTTCATAGAATCTGGCAAAGATTTCTCCTATCTGCTCATCTTGCCGTACCATCTGTCCCTGGCTATTTCTCATTTGTATTATCCTCCTGTTTTGTGTCTTGGGCTTAGCCAAGCGAGCCATCATACGACCTGATTTATTACCATATCTATGTAATTGGAATCTATAATAAGTTTGTGATTTAGCCGCGCGCTTATGCAGTAGTTCATTAAGAGCCACCTGCAACTCCAGTAACTTAGTGCGTTGCTCAGGCTGATTTGTCTTCCCATATGCCTGTCTCGCCCTACAAATCATAGAACTCAATCTTAGAATTTCTCTATTTCGGGCCTTTCGAACATGATGTGTGTGACTAATAATTTCGCCTCTAAGTACCGCCTTGGCGGCGTCCCAGAACAATAAAGGGTCAGTCTCGTGTTCCTTGTTAATGGTCTTATATTCCTCCCAACTCTTCTGAAGCCTTTCCCCCAACTGTCTATCTGTAAATAATTCCAGTGGGAACTGCCAGAATTTTTGTTTAGGCTTCCTAGTAGGCACCTCCCACTCCATATATACCCAGGCATGATCTGAAATCGTGTAGGGTCCTATATTGGTTGTGGCTACCTGTCCAAACAGATCTCTAGTGACAAGGAAATAGTCTATTCTGGCTTGTGATGCATGAGCTCGAGAATGGTGTGTAAAATCTCTCTCCAAGGGGTGTAGCATCCTCCATATATCAATCAAGTCTATCATTTTCCCCAGTCTTTTTAATCCCTGGTTAGACGCTGCCATATCCCTCCTCTGTCCTTGGGAGCTGTCTATCGTTTGTTCCCATACAGTATTAAAATCTCCACCCACTATTATAGGTGACCCAGCATATTTCATCAGGTGTCCTATCACCGAGTTATAGAATTTTTTGTCATACTGATTTGGTGCGTATACATTGCAGATCACACATTTATGTCCATCTATGTCAAGCTCTACTATGACATATCTCCCCCCGGGGTCTATCGTGAGGGGTCTCACTGTTGCCGCCACTCCTTTGCGGACTAAAATCGCCACTCCTCCTCTTTTTCCCAGAGCATTTGCAGCTATACACTCTTGTACCCACCAGGTACGCAACTTAGCGTGTTCTTCCTGACTTAAGTGTGTCTCTTGTAACAGTGCCACATCTATTTTATATCTTTGCAATTGCTGTAGGATTTTGGATCTCTTAATGGGTGAATTGATCCCGCCTACGTTCCATGTGATCAATTTAACCATGGAATCTTGGTTGGTCTGCGGTTAATATTGCATGTTTTCTTGCCCCTAACCCTACCCGGTGGGCATCCCAGCCACTGCCCTCCCGGGACAAAAATTGTGTTGTACCCATAGACTCGTCGAGCATTACTCCTTCCCTCCCTTTTACCTGGACCTCCTCCCCTACCTTGATTCTTCGTTCTTCTTTTAATTTATCCGTCTCTCTTCCCAGTCCCCCCCTCCCATCTCTATCCCTATCCCTCCTCCCCTTTGCTCCCCCCCATCCCCTCATCCCCTCCCCCCCTCTTTTGCCCGTTCCCTGATAGGGACACATCACGTATAGTCGCCCTCCAACCTCTCTCCCCCATTTTTATACACTTCTTGCCGTTTTTTTAAGAAAAACCCAAGTCCCTCCTTCCTCCCAGTATGTCTGTTTTTTGTCTCTTATATATCAGTGGGAGTGAGGAAACAATAAATCCAACAGATTAACATTTAAACATTTAAACATACATATATAATCTTATAACTTGCCCATATTCTCACACATACCATACTCACTCCTTTTTTAGTCCTTCCTCCCCCTCCCAGGCTATATACTTGACCTCCTGCTTCCACAGTCTCTCAAACCTGTTATCTTTATATCAACTCCGGTAACTTCCTCTAGTAGTCCAAGAGTATCCTCTGTATTAGAAGTTACCAGACATAAAAGTCCATATATTCCATATTGACTCCTTCCCCTGTCTCTTGGAGACCTTTCGCCAGTACTCAATCCGGTAAGCCTCCGCTCCGATTACTCCTCTCCTCCTGTTCCATCTGATCCACAAACTCCTTGGCTTCTTCTGGCTTTGCAAAAGTGCGAGTCGTGCCCTCGTACGTTATCTTTAAGACTGCTGGATACATCAAGGTGAAGCGTTTCTTCATTGCAAATAATTTGGAACAAATGGGTGAAAAAGCTTTCCTCTTTCCCGCCACTCCCACTGAGTAGTCTTGAAAACATATAATCCGTTTGTTTTCAAATGTTAGATTTTTCTCTCCTCGTGAGGCTTGCAAAATCCAATGCTTATGGGCAAAGTTTAACACTTTCAATATGACCACTCGAGGTCTGGAATCTGTATCTCTGCGTGTCCCCAAACGGTGTGCCCTTTCTATCCTTAGAGGGCCTAGATCAGGGGGAAATCTCACTTGCTCCATTAGCCAGCGCTCCAGAGCCGATGTTAGATCTCTACCTCCCAGCTTTTCCGGTAGGCCCACCAATCGGAGGTTATTTCTGCGGGACCTATTTTCCAAGTCCTCTATCTTTTGTTCCAATGTCTCTACTGTTCGTAAAAGTGTATTCTGGGTCTCTTCCACTACAGTAACCCGATCTTCTACCTCTCCGGTCCTAGTCTGGAAGGCAACACATTCGCGTGTGAGATCCTCCATTCTTGTCTGTAATTTCTCCAATTTCGTGTCAATTGGTGTGAGGCGTCTTTCAAGTAGATCTTCTAGGACCGCGGTCATCTCTGTCGTTATTTCTGAGACCCAGATCGACGCTACTGTCGGGTCTGCGCTGCTGGGTACGGCGGACATCTTAGAATCCGTTGCCTTTTGACGCAGCTTATCTTTCTGAGTTGTTTTAGCCGCCATCTCCCTTCGCTTTTGTTCTAATAATTCCGTATCCGAAATCAGCTCCGTTTCCCCTTCCAGGAATAGCTTACAGCAAGTCTAAATCTAGGTTCAATGCGCGTGGGGGAGAGGTCAGACGCCGGAGCAGCGTTCAGGTGCTACCGCTCTCCAGCATGGCGTCACGTGATCTCATTTCCCCTGTTTATAATGTAAAAGTTTCAGGGGGTCTTTTACTAAAGCTTAGCTCGATTTATCTGCTGCAGTGCCCGTTTTATTCCTGTGAACCCTGCTGCAGATAACTCGAGCTAAGCTTTAGTGAAAGACCCCTTCAGTTTGTAAAATGGTTGTTCAGGATGGGCATCTCCAGCATAAGGACGTCCTTGCATATTTTCGAACAGGAAATCAGGACATCTTTTCTGTTCGAAAATGGCTGTTCGATGGAATTTTTTTTTTGGACGTTATGAGCACAACGCCTTAAGTCTGACTTGGATGTTCTTTCAAAAATGCCACTCTTCATATCATTTGATTACCTTATTTATTTATTTAGATTTTGCTCACACCTTTTTCAGTAGTAGCTCAAGGTGAGTTACATTCAGGTACACTGGATATTTCTCTGTCCCAGGAGGGCTCACAATCAAAGCTTGTACCTGAGGCAATGGAGGGTTAAGTGGCTTGCCCAAGATCACAAGGAGCAGCAGCGGGATTTGAACAGGCCACCTCTGGATTGCAAAACCAGTGCTCTAACCATTAGGGCACTCCTCCACTCCTTATCCAGTGTTAAGGGAACAACCAATTTAAGAAGTCACCGAGTCCTTAATTTCCATCATTTAAGGAAGTACGCAGCTAGAAAATGTTTGTCATTTTCCTATCAGGCCTCTAATCTGTGGAATTCCTTGCTTCCCCATATTAAATTAGTGTTTATTCATATGCTCTCCTGTAAGACTCTATTTGTTTCAGAAATATCTGTCTTAAATTTTTCTCATTCTTTTACTGTTTGTTACTCCATTCTCTCTTTTGTAAACAATTTTGGACCACATTTGGGATTCAGCAGTGTAGAAGTACTTTGATTAGTTAAAGCAGTGGGCCAAGAACTGGAAAGGCCAGGTCACAGATCCTGTTTCTCTCACTGATTTTTTACCTTGAACAAGTCATTTCACCCACCACTGTTTCAATTACAGATTTAGGGCTAGTTGTCCAAAAGTGTGTTGGTGCATATTAGCACACATTGAGGCTCATTTTCAAAGCACATGGACTTGTGCTTTAAAAATGATACTTTATTTATTTATTTTTACTGTAGGGGCCGTCTTATACAGTGGAGCCTATTTACTAATTAATTTTGTCACTCTTTATTAGTAAAGCTCTAAGTTGTAAGACCTCCAAAGCAGGGAAATATCTACTGTATCTTTGTGTACATCCTGTGGTTGTTTGTTTTATATGTCTTGTGGTCAAACAGGTGGAATATAAATTCCTGAAATTAAATGAAAATAAACTTGCTGTGAACTTGGGCTTGAAAAAGGTGACAACTGGCAACAAGAAAATTTCCAGGAATGCTGGTTTACAAAGGGAACTTAAATATAGGGCTCCCTAAACTTTGCTTTTGAGTGCTAGACCCAAACAGGTTTTCAGGAGTGCCACAATGAATATGCATGAGATCTACCGGCATACGATGGAAACACTACGTGAAGATGGATGTTATGGATGTTCATTGTAAACATCCAGAAAACCTAACTTGGTGGGGCCATCAAAGATCAGGTTTCAGAATCTTGTGTTTTAATTCAAGCTTGATAAATTCAATCTTACTGCCAGTGCTTCAGTTGAAATAGAACTTTTCATAGGGCTGAAAGAAGACAACCTGCATATATTTAAAAATACCTTTACAAATACCTCTCATACCTGCAGTTTCTTTTTGTGCTGGTTGATTTTATAAATTAGGGCTAAAGTAGTAAAGTTAGTCTATTGGCATACTTTTCATTTTAAAGTGGACTCCATTAGTTAAAAATAATCATACAAAGAGCAATGGGTTATTTCATAGGGCAACCGTATACTTTTGCTAAATTATAGTAGTAAATGTTTTAAAAATGTAATTGCTCAGAATTTTTATAACAGCAGCATGCCTCCTAATAATAGTGTTCTATAAGTGCCTGCAGTGTGTGCTTCTAAAGGCTATTATCTTAATATTTGGTGCCATTTATATCAGAACACATATCTCTTTGAGATTTTTTGGTAGTCAGTCATGCTGAACACCGTGTTAAAATTTAAAGCCATTTATAGGCGTTGCATTTCTGCAATAACAAAGGTAAACCTGCAAATTATTATGTTGTTAAATGTGAACAATTTTGATTACTTTCATTGGAGGTGGGAGTCAAACACATATAATAGTATGTTACTACAGTGGGGGAAATAAGTATTTGATCCCTTGCTGATTTTGTAAGTTTGCCCACTGACAAAGACATGAGCAGCCCATAATTGAAGGGTAGGTTATTGGTAACAGTGAGAGATAGCACATCACAAATTAAATCCGGAAAATCACATTGTGGAAAGTATATGAATTTATTTGCATTCTGCAGAGGGAAATAAGTATTTGATCCCCCACCAACCAGTAAGAGATCTGGCCCCTACAGACCAGGTAGATGCTCCAAATCAACTCGTTACCTGCATGACAGACAGCTGTCGGCAATGGTCACCTGTATGAAAGACACCTGTCCACAGACTCAGTGAATCAGTCAGACTCTAACCTCTACAAAATGGCCAAGAGCAAGGAGCTGTCTAAGGATGTCAGGGACAAGATCATACACCTGCACAAGGCTGGAATGGGCTACAAAACCATCAGTAAGACGCTGGGCGAGAAGGAGACAACTGTTGGTGCCATAGTAAGAAATGGAAGAAGTACAAAATGACTGTCAATCGACAAAGATCTGGGGCTCCACGCAAAATCTCACCTCGTGGGATATCCTTGATCATGAGGAAGGTTAGAAATCAGCCTACAACTACAAGGGGGGAACTTGTCAATGATCTCAAGGCAGCTGGGACCACTGTCACCACGAAAACCATTGGTAACACATTACGACATAACGGATTGCAATCCTGCAGTGCCCGCAAGGTCCCCCTGCTCCGGAAGGCACATGTGACGGCCCGTCTGAAGTTTGCCAGTGAACACCTGGATGATGCCGAGAGTGATTGGGAGAAGGTGCTGTGGTCAGATGAGACAAAAATTGAGCTCTTTGGCATGAACTCAACTCGCCGTGTTTGGAGGAAGAGAAATGCTGCCTATGACCCAAAGAACACCGTCCCCACTGTCAAGCATGGAGGTGGAAATGTTATGTTTTGGGGGTGTTTCTCTGCTAAGGGCACAGGACTACTTCACCGCATCAATGGGAGAATGGATGGGGCCATGTACCGTACAATTCTGAGTGACAACCTCCTTCCCTCCGCCAGGGCCTTAAAAATGGGTCGTGGCTGGGTCTTCCAGCACGACAATGACCCAAAACATACAGCCAAGGCAACAAAGGAGTGGCTCAGGAAGAAGCACATTAGGGTCATGGAGTGGCCTAGCCAGTCACCAGACCTTAATCCCATTGAAAACTTATGGAGGGAGCTGAAGCTGCGAGTTGCCAAGCGACAGCCCAGAACCCTTAATGATTTAGAGATGATCTGCAAAGAGGAGTGGACCAAAATTCCTCCTGACATGTGTGCAAACCTCATCATCAACTACAGAAGACGTCTGACCGCTGTGCTTGCCAACAAGGGTTTTGCCACCAAGTATTAGGTCTTGTTTGCCAGAGGGATTAAATACTTATTTCCCTCTGCAGAATGCAAATAAATTCATATACTTTCCACAATGTGATTTTCCGGATTTAATTTGTGATGTGCTATCTCTCACTGTTACCAATAACCTACCCTTCAATTATGGGCTGCTCATGTCTTTGTCAGTGGGCAAACTTACAAAATCAGCAAGGGATCAAATACTTATTTCCCCCACTGTATATGTACCATTAATCATTCTAGTCAAGACCTTGGCTATGTAGCATTTTATTCTTGTATTGCTATCTAAGGGGACTCTTTTACTAAGCTCTGGTAAATTCTAGTGTGTGCTTGCTGCAACTTAAAATGGCATACCATGGGATGCTTCTGAAGTGTCAAACTGCAAGTTTAAAATTGTCATTTCCTCAACCTCCACTTCCCTAATTGCAAGGGCTTGAAATACAAGGTGCTGCACGCGTCAACCTTTTCTTACATGAGCACGCAGTTCTGGAACACACTACCACGCAACCTGAAAACGATCTACGAACAAACCACCTTCCGCAAACTATTGAAGACCCATCTTTTTGAGAAAATTTACGGAAAGAACCAAAACACATAAAGCCCACACTCACTATTCAATTATGCATCAATACAACCACTCCTGAATTCTCATCCCCCGGAATCTCACCACACTCATACCTTTACTCACAGAAAATGTATACCAAGTGTTTTCCTGTTATTATATATTGCCCCTTTTTGTCTTCCTTGTTTCCTTCCAATGTTTCAGTGCTTTTTCCATGATTATACTCCTTAACGATACTTTAACTTTGACTCAAACAACTCATCACAATGTAATCCATAACCAAGTTGTAACAAATTGTATTTCCATGATTCATAATGTATTGTAAGCCACACTGAGCCTGCAAAAGGTGGGAAAATGTGGGATACAAATGCAATAAATAAATAAATAAATAAAAATGTTTTAAAAACTTTTAATGGAGGGGGCATTCCTCCGCTGCTGATCACAGCTACATCACTATGCACTAACTGGTTAGCGCAGGATTATCACGTGAGCTTTACTGCCTACAAAATAGGTGTTGGTAAGTAATCACATGCTAATTCTTTTTAATGGCTGTGTGCTAATGGAACTATTTGCGGATGGCCATTAGTAGAAAAAATATTAATAGAAAAAAAAAAAAAAAATCATCCATTTTTCTCCTTAATGCAGGAAAAACCTGTGTAAGCGTGCATTAAGCCCACTTTTTACCGCAGCTTAGTATAAGGACCCATTAGGTTTTAGCATAACCTTCCACAGCCTTTAATGCAGGGATGTTAGTTATTTAGCCAAAAGGATCATTAGTTTGAAACCTTGATGGTCCTCCTGGTTTAAATGTAAATAAAATAGCAGACAAAATTTGTATAAGCACTTTTCCCCTAAAAGTAATGTTTTCATTTTTGCTCTTAAATGTTTTATTTATTACACAAGCATAAACATTTGACAAAAAAATAGCATTGACATTTGAAATAAAAGAAAAGAAAAAGAAATTGAAGTAATAACACATGTCAAAACTATTGCAAATAAAACCCCAAACTAGAAGCCATTTCGGGTGCTGCAAAAATATTTCAATTTTGGAGATCCAAGATGGCGTCTAGCTGAACGGACGTGCGCCGAGCTCTCTCCTCCCTCCATTGAAATCTGTACACGGAGATTCGCTTGCCGTTATGGGCAAGCGAAAAGGTAAACCCAGTGCACTTGTCTCCGCGCGCAGGGTGGAACCAGCCCCGTTACGGCAGGTGACTCTGGCAGAGATGGGATTGCTGACGCCGGGAACTGGCGGTCTCGCTACGGGCGGTCCGGAATATCTCACTGACCTGAGCGCTGAGGGAGCCTCGTTGAGCCCTCCCCCAATGGCTGTACCCCCAAGGCCAGGAGAGAGGCAGGAATCAGCGGTGGAACGGAGCGTGGTATCCGGAAGTCGGTCCCCTGCGCTTGTTTGCGGAGACCCCGCTGCTTCCTCAACGCCAGAAGGAACATCGATGCAGGCAAGTGTACTGCCTGCAGTGAATCTGAATGCGTCCTCCGTTGTGCTGGGAGAATTGAAAAAAACCTACAGCTATTACCCTAGAAGTTCTATGGGAAGCGATACAAGGCCTAAATTCCAACGTACAACAGATGGCCCGAATTCTAACGGGAGAATTGGCAGAGGTAAAGTAAACTCAAAAGGATATTTCTCTTAAAGTTGCAGAGCACACTTCTAAAATGAATGTTTTGGACAATGACTTAAAGGCAGTGAAATCTTCAACAGAAATGTTGATGAATAGTTTTAAAATAGATTTCCTTGAAAACCAAATTCGCATAAATAATCTACGTTTTCTTAACTTTCCTAAATCTCCACTCATCCCCGCACTGGAAATGTTGAGGAAATATGTGCATGAGATACTGGGTGTACCCTCTGAGGGATTCCCTCCTATTATAAGAGTACAATATATTTCTGGTGCAAAAAAGGGTGATATTCCTCAAAATCTTCAAGCTGCTATAAATCTAACTGACTTCCTGGAAAGTTCTATGGAGGTCATAACGGAGAGAACCACACTGCTTGCTACATTTGCACTGCAAACAGATCGTAATAACATCTTGAGACTTTATTTCCGCCATATGAACTCCACTTTCCTTGGGTCTAAAATACAGATTTTCCCTGACTTCTCTAAGGATACCTAGAGAAGAAGAAAAGTTTTTCTGTTATTAAAAGAAAGAGTTCTCCGTTTAGGTGGAACTTTTCAATTGAGGTTTCCCTGTAAATGTCTTATTACTATTGAATCTATATCATATATATTTTTTGACCCAGGAAAATTACAAGAATTTATTACCTCTAAAGAATAATGTTGTAATAGGCACTGTATTAAGCGCTATTCGGCTGCGACTCTTCGCCATTTCTCTCTGTTCACTTATATTTACTACTTTTTGATTTTAGTTATTTTCCTAGATCTTGGATTACAATTTGTGGACGATATAATGTAAGATAATTTCCGTTTTGATTTAATTTCCTTTATTGTCATCTTGATTGATTTATGTTTGTATTACATAAATGTAAATTTGAAAAAAGTATAAATAAAATAAAAAAAAAAAAAAAAAAAAAAACCCCAAACTAAAGTAATAAATAAGCAGAGGAGACAAGAACACAGGATAGTTACTCATGAGGTAGGGCACTGAAATGCAGGAAACAATATATCCAAACATATATATAAAAGGAAACATATTCTGAACAGGATATTAACGGAATTTACTTTTATATACTGCATTCACATGACTCAATGAACAGAAATGTTGAAAGGAGTAGATATAGCCAATGGGACTGGAGGTTGCCTAGATGTTGTTATATAAAATTCTTCAAATGTTCTGGGTCCAGGAAAACATAATTCTTACCATAAAATTGTATGATACATTTACGCTGGAATTGAAGGAAAAAGGTCCCTCCCAAAAGTCACCAGTTGAGATCTGAGTGCTAAAAAAGCTCTCTCACATTTGAATAGCTCGGCAGAGGTCAGGAAGGTCCAGAAAAACATAATTCTTACCAGAAAATTGTCTGCTACATTTACACTGGAATTGAAGGAAAAAGGTCCCTCCCAAAGTCACCAGTTGAGATCCAAGTGCTAAAAAAGCTCTCTTGCATCTGAGTAGCTCGGCAGAGGTCAGGAAGTGTCAATATTGTTTATCCCGGAAACTCAACACCTTTAAAGTGAAAATACAATTGCAGAATCCATTTCCGGTCATATTCCAAGGCAAAGGTGACTATGAAGGTTGCTTTTGATACAACTGGATCAGATATCTCCAAGAAGCCTGTAAGGTCAAAGCTGCCTTTTGTTTTTTTGACCCTTTAAACCTTTGAAACCTGGAGATCCTGAGTCAATTGATGGTAAATTTTCAGTGGGGATCTGCAAAATCTCTTTCAAATATTTCTTTAATCATCTCCAAAGGAGATTTAAAAAATCTTAAATTCGACCTTTAATTATAATTTTCCAAAGCCTCCAATTTTTGTTGAATATTCATATTATCCTTCACAAGAGCCACCTGAGTGGAATGTAGTTCCCCAACCAACTTCTCAGTTTCTTTAACCCTTTTGTCTAAGCCAGCGACAGAATCCCCAGACCTCTTATTATGATTGTACTTGCTCAGGAACAGACAAAAAACAGAGTCCAAATGTGTCATCACGGAACTTTCCAAGTCACCTACTGCTTCCCACACTTCTTCCAAAGTTATGTTCTCAGGTTTGTTCTTCAACCGAGGGAGATTTAGGACCCAC
Source organism: Microcaecilia unicolor (assembly GCF_901765095.1). Lineage (NCBI taxonomy): Eukaryota > Metazoa > Chordata > Amphibia > Gymnophiona > Siphonopidae > Microcaecilia > Microcaecilia unicolor. The sequence goes on from NC_044032.1 coordinate 600,316,830, forward strand.
ACCAGACAGTCCAAGGCTCACAGTATCCCCTGATTCCACTTCGGGGTCACCTTCTGCGTTCACTGCAGGCACACTTGGCTATCCTCGGTCTAGTAACCTCCCAAGATCAGAAGGTTCACCCGACGGCATCCCAGCTCCAGGAATGGAAAGAATCATAGGCATCCAGATCTCTTGCCAATGCCAATACTGGTGAGACACTTCCTGGTTGAAGTGGAGTCGTGAGTTTCTCGGGGCTTAGTGAGCTATTCAAAATACTTGGAGCGGCCCCTCCAGCAAGCTGTGGCTCCTGAGATCTCTGTTCTACAAGAGGATGCACAAAGCTTTCCAATGTCTGCTGGGTCACATCCGGTGGAGCAGCCGTTCCTTAGCTTATGCAGCAGATGGATCCAAGAACTGGTGGGTTGTGTCCATCTACCAGCAGATGGAGATAGAGATTACAAAGCTGAAGGCAGTGATACCAGACGGCCAGCTCCTCCTTCACCTCAGTATATCTCTATCTCCAGCAGGTGGTGGATGGCGCTTCAGCAGCTCCTGGATTTGTCTGTTGGGGATACTCCTTGGTCCTTTGGGCCAGTTGAGTTTAGGGGTGTCTGGCTGGTGGTGCCGACTCAGTCTTCTGGGTCCCTGAAACTTTCACCTCTCTTTCTAAGTGAGCTGTAACTGGTTAATACTAGGGATGTACATTCGTTTGAAATGATATGGGATGTGTTGACATTTTCTGTCGTTATCAAATGAAAACGAGCTGTCAGTAGTGCACATTATTCACAAAGCGTGCACATACTTTCCGGACACTACAAATAGTGCTGTGCAGTATTCATGAAGAGTGTGTATAACTATTCATGCCTGTGCAATGGTTTGTACATGAGTTTCTTGAATAGTTCATGGATCATCTTGAAAGTGTTCACACTGAAAGTTGCACACTTTTGACAGCACCCTCTCCCTCCAAAAAAAAAAAAAAGTAATAGTTCTTTTGCTCATTTTCATTTGCCAATAACCAGTGCTTTTTTTGTGCCGGTACGCAACGGTACGGCGTACCGGCACCTTTTTTTTTTGCTCCCCCCGCCCCGTGAGTCCATGTCCCGCACGCAGTGCCAGCCCCCATTTCCGGCCGCTGCTGCTTCTCCTGTTGAGCAGCAGCGGCCGCTACACAAAGAAAAAGATTTTTAAAAAAATTGAAACCTGGCTGAAACGCGGCACCCTGGCACTGTAGACAGCCATTAGGCATTGGCTGTTGCCCCGCAGCCGCTCCTCCTCTTGCCTCTACGTCACTGCGCTCCTCCGGGGTCTTCCTCCAGGGGCAGTGACGTAAGGCAAGAGGAGGAGCGGTTGCGGGGCAACAGCCAATGCCTAATGGCTGTCTACAGTGCCAGGGTGCCGCGTTTCAGCCAGGTTTCAATTTTTTTTTAATCTTCTTTTTCTTTGTGTAGCGGCCGCTGCTGCTTCTCCAGCAGCGGCCGGAAATAGGGGCTGGTGCCGCGTGCGTCGCGTCTTCGCGCCGTTCGCGCCAAACTTGGCAGGGAGAGGGAATCCAACAGAGGGAAGGATTGGGGAGAGAGAGAAAGAGGGAAAACAACAGAGGGAAGGATTGGGGAGAGAGAAAGAGGGAAAACAACAGAGGGAAGGATTGGGGAGAGAGGGAAAAACAGATGGAAGGATGGGGAGAGAGAGGGAAAAACAGATGGAAGGATTGGGGAGAAAGGGGAAAACAGATGGAAGGATGGGGATAGAGAGAGAGGGAAAACGGAAGGATTGGGGAGAGAGGGGAAAACAGATGGAAGGATGGGGATAGAGAGAGAGGGAAAACAGGGAAGGATTGGGGAGAGAGAGAAAGGGAAAACAACAGAGGGAAGGATTGGGGAGAGAGGGAAAACAACAGATGGAAGGATGGGGAGAGAGAGAAAGAGGGAAAACAACAGAGGGAAGGATTGGGGAGAGAGAGAGAGAAAGAGGGAAAACAACAGAGGGAAGGATTGGGGAGAGAGAGAAAGAGGGAAAACAACAGAGGGAAGGATTGGGGAGAGAGAGAGAGAAAGAGGGAAAACAACAGAGGGAAGGATTGGGGAGAGAGAGAAAGAGGGAAAACAACAGAGGGAAGGATTGGGGAGAGAGAGAAAGAGGGAAAACAGGGAAGGATTGGGGAGAGAGAGAGGGAAAAACAGATGGAAGGATGGGGAGAGAGAGGGAAAAACAGATGGAAGGATTGGGGAGAGAGAGAGAGGGAAAACAGGGATGGATTGGGGAGAGAGAGAAAGGGAAAACAACAGAGGGAAGGATTGGGGAGAGAGAGAAAGGGAAAACAACAGAGGGAAGGATTGGGGAGAGAGGGAAAACAACAGATGGAAGGATGGGGAGAGAGAGAAAGAGGGAAAACAACAGAGGGAAGGATTGGGGAGAGAGAGAGAGAAAGAGGGAAAACAACAGAGGGAAGGATTGGGGAGAGAGAGAAAGAGGGAAAACAACAGAGGGAAGGATTGGGGAGAGAGAGAGAGAAAGAGGGAAAACAACAGAGGGAAGGATTGGGGAGAGAGAGAAAGAGGGAAAACAACAGAGGGAAGGATTGGGGAGAGAGAGAAAGAGGGAAAACAGGGAAGGATTGGGGAGAGAGAGAGGGAAAAACAGATGGAAGGATGGGGAGAGAGAGGGAAAAACAGATGGAAGGATTGGGGAGAGAGAGAGAGGGAAAACAGGGATGGATTGGGGAGAGAGAGAAAGGGAAAACAACAGAGGGAAGGATTGGGGAGAGAGGGAAAAACAGATGGAAGGATGGGGAGAGAGAGGGGGAAAACAGATGGAAGGATGGGGAGAGAGAGAGGGAAGATGCTGGATGGAAGAATGCAGAAAGAAATAGGGGAGACACTGGAAGGATGGGGAGAGAAAGCAGAGCTGCTGGATGGAAAAGGGGAATAGAGAAAGACTGGAGAATAAGAGGAAGGGGCATGGGGAGAACAAGGGTGAGGAAAAGATGAAAAGCCACAGGTAGATGAAGGAAATTAAAGAATGGATAGTAAGAATGAATTAAATCTGGACAGAGAGAGAGCCTGAAAAATATTGAAGAAAGCAAAGAAAAAGGAGACAAAAATGACAAATGGCACAGAAGAGTTAAGCGAAAAGAAAAGAAAGCAGAATCACAGACTGGGACCAATATGGAAAGAAAAACAGTCACCAGACAACAAAGGTAGAAAAAAATCATTTTATTTTCATTTTAGTGTTTGTAATTATGTCCAATTTGAGAATTTACATTGGCTGTCTTATTTTGCACTGGGTATACTGGAGCTGTAAGAGCTTACAGAGATTATTTATAATGAAAAAAAATCACTTTATTTTTTTTCTCCTATAGTACTATAATATTTTCAATGATGTCTGTTTATATGCGCCATGGCTGGTATAGGGGGTGTGGTTAATGTGGGTGTGGCTATCATAGGGGTGGAGCCATGTGTGGTGACCCCGCCCATAATGAGTACCGGCACCTTTTTTTCTACAAAAAAAGCACTGCCAATAACACAAACTGACATGGGATATGTTGTTGACATTTTCTATGTTCTTTCAAAAGAATGCACATCCCTAGTATTAACCAATTACAGCTCAGTGAGTAAGATAAATTTACCCAGTCATGGAAGAAACCATATGTGTAACACAATACACATGCTTTAGAGAATGTGATCAATATGATATGGTTGTAGCATGTGCCATTCCTTTAACAGCTGGTGATTATAAGACTAGATATGGAAACATTTATGTGTTATGTCATTTGGGTGCCTAAAATTTAGTGTTCTCTCACCAGAAATTTGTTGTCCCTGGCATGGGAGGAGTTAACTAACATTGTGACTGGGGTTGATCCCAGATAGAGGTATAGTAGCCCAAGGCTGCCCCCAGCAACAGGTCAAATAGTAAAGAAGATACTGGGGAGATGGAAGAGGGTAGAGAGGCTTTTGGGAAGGAGTGGAAAAGCAGGGAGCAATGAGGCAAATTAACTCCCTAACCCCCTCCCCCTCCCACACATGAAAGAAATCAAAGAACAAAATGAAAAAAAAAGACAACACAAAAGTGATTATCCCCCCCCCCCCCCCCCCCCCCCCCCCCCCCCCCAAAATTTTATATATTTTGCTTAGAGGTAGATGCTTTGTTACATTTTTATGCAGTGATAACGGAGAGATTAAATTAATTCTTTGCTTCGGTCTTCACCGAGGAAGATTTGGGAGTGATACCGGTGTCGGAAATGGTATTCGAAGCTGACGATTAAAAGGTATACAATCCCCCTGTCTTTATGAAGAAGGAACAGTAAACCAAAATAAGAAAAGTACAAGAAAAGAGTGAGGAGACAGGCTCTGGAAAAAAATGCTTATTTCCTCACTCTTTTCTTGCACTTTTCTTCTTATTTTGGTTTACTGTTTCTCTTATTCTCCATGAAGACAGGGTGATTGTACACCTTTAACTCTTGGGTTCATATGTATTTATAATGTTTGGCACCAGGAGGCTGTGAATAAGTTCTCTGCTAATAATATCCACACAAGGCCAAATTCTGTTCTGCTGTGCTAATACAGATCACATTTCCACATTATATGCAAGACAGCAAGAATTGTAGCTTATTTGATGTGCCAACAACCTTTTGGTTATTGCTGAACTAATGAACTTCAAGATTGTTTCTAATAGTAAATGGAATTGTGCCTAGTGGGTTTCAGCAATCACAAGTGTCTGCCCCCCCCCCCCCCCCCCCCCCCCCCCCCAGGAGTTCTGCCAAAATTCTAATCTCCTGCTACATAGCATTTCTGCATACTGATGTATGTAAAAGAGAAGTGTACTTTAATTTAAAATTTAAATCTAAGTCCTCTTGGTCATATCTTATTTTGCATAAAATCTGCCCAGATCACTGACTAGGCATAGAAATGTGTTGTCAACTGCATTTTTGAAAAATGTGGGAGTTCATGTTTTTTACTTGAAATAGAGACTGAAAAATATTTCGGTCCCAACCAATATCTGTAATGTAGGATTGATAGGATAGGATAATTTGGACATTATAGCTGAAAAATGAAATAACTATTAGAAAAATAGCTACTGAGTCTCTAAGCTATAACTTACTTAAATTAGTATGTGTGTCTGGCCTCCAGCTTTTGGTAGCTGTCAGTGTAATTGACAGTTAATTAAGGTGCCTATAATTATTTCTGACTCAAAGTCCCAAGGTATCCATACATTTAGAAACATCACATAAATCTTAATTCTGAATCTGCTTGTGCAAATTTTATCGAGCTTGTGCCAAGCAAAACCTTATTTTTGTGTTTTCCCTACTAGTAATTTACAGTAGTTTGTTTTCATGATTAGAATTAAAAGTATTCATGTTAAGGCCACTTCTGTTCATTTCTTATGGTGGAAATTACCATAATACATTTGTGAAGCCAACGGGACAGAATATTCAGATACTTCATTTCTTTGAAAGCGTGCATAAACATGTGGCTAAAGGTGAGCCGGTCGATGTAGTTTATCTTGATTTTCAGAAAGCTTTTGATAAAGTTCCTCATGAGAGACTCCTGAGAAGATTAGAGTTATGGGATAGGAGGCAAGGTTCTGGTGTGGATTAGGAATTGGTTATTGGACAGAAAACAGAGGGTAGGGTAAAATGGTCATTTCTCTCAATGGAGGAGGGTGAACAGTGGAGTGCTGCAGGGATCTGTACTGGGCCTGGTTCTATTTAACATATTTATCAGTGATTTGGAAATCAGAAAGCGAGGTGATTAAATTTGCAGATGATACAAAACTATGCAAAGTTGTTAAAACATGTGCGGACTGTGAAATATTGCAGGAAGACCTTAGGAAATTGGAAGACTGGGCATCCAAGTGTCAGATGAAATTTTAATGTGGACAAATGCAGGGTGATGCACATTGGAAAGAATAATCCAAATCATAGTTACTTGATGCTAGGGTCCATCTTGGAGGTCAGCACTCAAGAAAAAGATCTGGGTGTCGTATGCTGAAATCTTCTGCTCAGTGTGCAGTGACGGACAAAAAAGCAAACAGGATGTTAGGAATTATTAGGAAAGGGATAGTGAATAAGACCGAAAATACTATAATGCTTCTGTATCGCTCCATGGTGTGACCGCACCTTGAGTACTGCATTCAGTTCTGGTTGCCGTATCTCAAAAAATTAGCAAAGGTTCAAAGAAGAGCAGCCAATATGATAAAGGGGATGGAACTCCTCTCGTATGAGGAAAGGCTAAACAGGTTAGGGCTCTTCAGCTTAGAAAAGAGACATGAGGGGGAGATATGATTGAGGTCTACAAATCCCGAATAGTGTAGAACGAGTAGAAGTAAATTTATTTTTTTATTCGTTCCAAAAGTCCAAAGACTAGAGGACACTCGAGGAAATTACGTTGAAATACTTTTAAAACAAATAGGAGGAGATATTTTTTTCACTCAACAAATAGTTAAGCTCTGGTACTCTTTGCCAGAGGATGTGATAACAGCGATTAGTGTATCTGGGTTTTAAAAAGTCCATAGTCTGCTACTGAGACAGACATGTGAAGCAACTGCTTGCCCTGGGATTTGTAGTATGGATTGTTGCCACAATTTATGTTTCTGCCAGGTACTTGTGACCTGGCTTGGCCACTGTTTGGAAAACAGGATACTGGGCTAGATAGACCATGGGTCTGACCCAGTATGGCTACTCTTATGTTCTATTGCCAAACTGGGATAGACTGAAAGTCCATCAAGCCTAGCATCCTGTTTCCAACAGTGGCCAATTCAGGTTTAGAAGTACCTGACAAGATCCCAAAATTATACAATACATTTTATACTGCTTATCCTAGAAATAAGCAGTGGATTTTCCCCAAGTCCATTTTAATAATGTCTTATGGGCATTTCTTTTAGGAAGCTATCCAAACCTTTTTTAAACCCTGCTAAGCTAACTGCTTTTACTACATTCTCTGGCAGCGAATTCCAGAGTTTTACTTTACTTGAGTGAAGAAATGTTTTTTCCGATTCGTTTTAAATTTACTGCTCTTTAGTTTCATTGTCTGCCCCTAGTCCTATTATTTTTGGAAAGAGTAAACAAGCAATTCACATTTACCTGTTCCATTCCACTCATTATTTTATAGATCTCTATCATATCTCCCCTCAGCCATCTTTTCTCCAGGCTGAAGAGCTGTAGCCGCTTTAGCCTTTCCTCATAGGGAAGTTGTCCCATCCCCTTTGTCATTTTTGTCTCCCTTCTCTGTACCTTTTCTAATTCCACTATATCTTTTTTTGAGATGTGGTGACCAGAATTGAACATAGTATTAGAGGTGTGGTCACACCATGGAGTGATACAAAGGCATTATAGCATCCTCATTTTTGTTTTCCATTCCTTTCCTAATACTACCTAACATTCTATTTGCTTTCTTAGCTGCTGCTGCACGCTGAGCAGAGGGTTTCAATGTATCATTGACGATGACACCTTCATCCCCTTCCTGGGCGGTGACTCCTAATGCGGAATCTTGCATTACATAACTATAGTTCGGTTTCCTCTTTCCCACATGCATCACTTTGCACTTGCTTACATTAAACCTTATTTGCCATTTGGATGCCCAGTCTCCTAGTCTCGTAAGGTCCTCTTGTAATTTTTCACAATCCTCTTGCGATTTAAGAACTTTGAATAACTGTGATTTAACGTGAATTTATTGAAAATATTTTTGAGTTATTAATTTAAAATTGAGGAAATACAGTTAAGTGAAGATTCAACTTCTTCACCAAACTTTCAGCAAACTCCACCGTATCTGGACGAATTGGTTTTCCTTGATTAATGAGGAAGTTACATGGAAATACTTTTAAAAGAAATAGGAGGCAATATTTTTTCACGCAACGAATAGTTAAAACTCTGGAACTCTTTGCCGGAGGAGGTGGTAGCAGTGGTTATCGTATCTGGGTTTTAAAAAGGTTTGGACAAATTCCTGGAGAAAAAGTCCATAGTCTGGTATTGAGACAGACATGGGAAGCAACTGCTTGCCTTGGGATTTGTAGTATGTTCCTCCTACGCCTAATAGGCTTAGGGGGTCTTTTACTAAAGCTTAGCTCGAGTTATCTGCAACAGGGCCCATTTTATTCCTATGGGTCTTGCTGCAGATAACTCAAGCTAAGCTTTAGTAAAAGATCCCCTTAGTTAACACATAGGCTTATATTCAAGTTAACATTTTTACCCCTTTTTGGGGGTGGGGTGGGTGGGAACTGTTATCTCAGTTTATACTCAGGTATATACAGTAATAGGCTGCATTTTGGATTTTGAGATTGTTTGTTTTAAAATCTATAATTTCTTTTCCTTGTTTTCAGGAACTACCTTTGGTTGAAGATTTGACAATAGTTCTGCCTAAAAATGTTGAAGTGAAAGCAATTGGAAACGTTTCAAGCATAATTGAACAATTAGGTATGTATGTGGGGGGGAGGGGGGGACATTTTTACATGTAGCGCTGTCAGCCACCTTTTCTCCAAGCTGAAGCGCCCCAGCCGCTTTAGCCTTTCCTCATGGGAAAGTCGTCCCATCCCCTTAATCATCTTTGTTGCCCTTCTCTGCACCTTTTCTAATTCCACTATATCTTTTTTTGAGGTGCGGCGGCCAGAATTGAACACAATACTCTAGGACCGATACAGGTCATTTATGCAAATGTTAAAAAGCAATGGTCCCAGCACAGATCCCTGAGGGACCCCACTAACTACCCTTCTCCATTGCGAAGTGACCATTTAACCCTAATCTCCGTTTCCTATGTTTCAACCAGTTTTTAATCCATAACAATACACTACCTCCGATCCCATGACTCTCTAATTTCCTCTGGAGCCTTTCATGAGGGACTTTGTCAAACGCTTTCTGAAAATCTAGATACACAATGTCCACCAGCTCACCTAGGAAACATGCTATCTAATGTAGGGGTTTATGTCCTGTCATAGGCAGATGATTTCATTTTGTGCCCAGTATTAGAAACATTTTGAGACATTAGGCTTCATCATAAATAATATTTTAAAGATATATTGCTGGACTTGGGCTAACTACCTTAAATTAAAGAAGCAAACAAAAAATGAAAAAAAAAATAGTGTGATTTTGGAAATATTCATTTACTAAGCTGGAGGAATATTAGATATTGAAGATAAGTCGAGAGTCTTAGGAATAATTGTGGACTCAAAACTACTTTTGAAGTTCAAATTAATGATCTTGTGAAGAAAACATTTTTTAGGAATAAACATTTATGAGCTACATAAGTACATTATCATTTTTGTTGCCCTTCTCTGTTCATTTTCTAATTTTACTATATCTTTTTTGAGATGCGGCGACCAGAATTGAACACAATATTTGAGGTGCAGTCGCACCATGGAGCGATACAGAGGCATTGTAACAAACTCATTTTTGTTTTCCATTCCCTTCCTAATAATGCCTAACATTCTATTTGCTTTATTTGCCGCAGCAGCACATTGAGCAGAAGGTTTCAACGTATATTCAACGACGACACCCAGATCCCTTTCTTGGTCTGTGACTCCTAACGTGGAACCTTGCTTGACGTAGCTATAACTTGGGTTCCTCTTTCCCACATGCATCACTTTGCACTTGCTCACATTAAACATCTGCCATTTAGACGCCCAGTCTCGTAAGGTCCTCTTGTAATTTTTCACAATCCTCCCGCGATTTAACGACTTTGAATAACTTTGTGTCATCAGCAAATTTAATTACCTCACTAATTACTCCCATCTCTAGGTCATTTATAAATATGTTAAAAAGCAGCGGTCCCAGAACAGACCCCCTGGGGAACCCCACTAACTACTCTTCTCCATTGAGAATGCTGACCATTTAACCCTACTCTCTGATTTCTATCTTTTAACCAGTTTTTAATCCACAATAGAACTCTACCTCCTATCCCATGATACATAGTGATCTTTAAGCTCAGAAATACTTCAGAGTTATTGTTCAAGGTATTCTGCTACCCCAATTTGATTATTGTAACTCATTCAGCAGTATTTCTGTTAAGTTACAGAATCTAAACTTCTCTTGTTGCAAAACACTGCAGCCAGACCGATTGATTGATCGATTCTTATATCCCACATTATTCAAAAACAATTTCTGTTCAGTGTGGTTTAAATACATTACAAAAGTTGAATTACAATGAGTGAAATTTGAAGATTACAAAGCTAGAGAACAATTTTACAACTAGTGAAGTGTTATGATGCTTGGAAAAATATTTGAAAATGCTTCTTCTTTGACGAAAGATGTGCACTGGCTTCCCATAAAATTTAGAGTAGCATTTAAAGTGGCTTGTTAAGTTTATAAAGCGCTGCATGGCATATGTACTCTTTGTTTTTCTCAGATATTGTTTCTATTGAATAATCACTTAAAAGTTTACTCAACTACTTTTCTTAAAATAGGATTCCCTACAGTAAAAAAAAAAAAAAATCAGTATAAGTCAATGTTAGATCATTCTTTTCATTTTCAGAATGTTAAAATACAGAATGATATCCCATTACAAGTAAGATGTATTCCTTCTTACATTTTATTCTGTAAGACTCTAAAAACATACCTGTTTTCTAAAATAGGCTAATACTTGATTTATATGTAAAATTTTATTATGTGATTTGTTGTAATTTGTCTCCATTTATGCAGGAGACTGCTTATATTGTAATCTGCCTTGAATTTATTTGGAAAAAGACAGAATATTTATTTATGACATTTTTACCCCACATTAGTGACTCGTTCAATGTGGTTTACATAAGAAACAAATGAATGATACATATTAAAAATTACATGAACAGATTATAAAGTACAATAAATAATGTTATAACATTGGCTTTGTAAAACAAATATAACATATGTGGTGAATTATCCCGGATGCAGCTGTTCTTAAGGATAGATGAATGGAGAAGAAGATTAAATCATAATTAAGTTTGTAAATAAAGAAGTGAAGATGGATAAATATGGGTACAATTGGGGCTGGATAGGATTAGGGAGGAAAGAATTGGTGAAATTAATTGTATGAATGGATAATGTTCAAATAGAATTTTTTATTTTCTGAAAGGCTAAATTGAAAAAAAACAAGTTTTCAGTAGGTTTCTGAAGGACAGGTAACCATCTGTGCATTTAATTGTTTTTGTAGAGAATTCCAAATTTTAGTATCTTGATATGAGAAACTGGCATTGTATAATATAAGTCGCTGAATAGAATAGAAAGCATGTTCCTCACATGAAAGTTATATGGATGCAGATTCTTTAACTTATAAAGCAGACAGACTACAAATATGAACTTGCTAATACTAGACAAGATGTTATGAACTTGGCAAGTTTGAACCCAGATCATACTACATGTCTCTATAATTGATGTATACAAGAAACATAACCTCACATAGGAAGAACTCAACACCATGGTTCACTGAAGAATTGAAAAAACTCAAAACACAAGTAAGAAGATTAGACCGTGCGTGGAATAAAAAGAAAGAAGACCCCAACACTTAACGCCTGGAAACAACTTCAAAGAAAATATAAATATACTATAAGGCAAACTAAAAGATTATTTTATAAAAATGAAATTGGACTCGTGAATAAATTACTAGATGTAACACCAGTCACAACCAACAACAAAGACATACCAGGAGCAGACAATCTCGCGAAATACTTCAGTGAGAAAATCGTACAACTGCGACTAAAAATACCGGTCAGCACCACCGATTACACTGCACTCCTTGACTGCCTAGATCCAGACCCTGGTGTATACCCAGCAGACAGAACCTGGACCAATTTCGAGATACTATCAGAGGATCTCCTCTCCCAAACGCTCAAAAGATATGCCAAATCTCATTGCAAATTGGATATATACCCAAACAATCTTATGACATCTGCCCCCCATCAATTCATAATAGACCTCACGAATCACGTAAACTATATGTTACAAATTGGACTCTTTCTGAAGGAAAAAGGAAACATTCTATTCACTCCCATACCCAAAGACGCAAAGAAAAGTGCCAGCGAACTAACCAATTACAGACCAGTAGCATCCATACCCTTAATAACTAAGCTAACAGAAGGGATGGTAACCAAACAACTCACAAATTATTTAGACAAATTCTCAATACTATACGACTCCCAGTCAGGATTTCGATCTAACCACAGCACAGAAACAGTACTAGTTACCCTCATGAATAAATTTAAACAAATGACTGCAACTGGCAAGAACATACTACTGCTACAATTCGACATGTCTAGCGCCTTCGATATGGTTGATCATGGAATATTATTATATATCCTCGAATATTTTGGAATCGGAGTAAATGTTCTCAATTGGTTCAAGGGGTTCCTAACCACACCATCATACCAAGTGACATCTAATTCGACCACATCAACTACATGGATACCTGAATGTGGAGTTCCACAGGGATCCCCCCTCTCACCGACTTTATTCAACTTAATGATGATACCCTTGGCGAAACTACTATCAAACCAAAACCTTAACCCATACATATACGCGGATGACGTAACAATCTATATTCCATTTAAACAAGAACTAAAGGAAATCTCCAATGACATCAACCAAAGCCTACACATCATGCACACATGGGCGGACACATTCAAGTTGAAACGCAATGCAGAGAAAACCCAATGCCTAGTACTCACCTCGCAATACAACACGAACAAATTCACTACCATTGACACACCAAAACTGAACCTTCCAATTTCGGACACCCTAAAAATTCTTGGAGTTACCGTTGACCGACACCTAACACTTGAGAGTCACATGAAAAATACAACCAAGAAGATGTTCCACTCAATGTGGAAATTAAAAAGAGTAAGACCTTTCTTCCCAAGAACCGTCTTCCGGAACCTGTTACAGTCAATGGTACTCAGTCGTCTAGATTACTGCAATGCACTGTACGCCGGTTGTAAAGAGGAAATAATCAAGAAACTCCAGACAGCTCAGAGTACTGCAGCTAGACTTGTATTCGGTAAAACAAAATATGAAAGCGCTAAACCCCTACAAGAAAAACTACACTGGCTCCCACTCAAAGAACGAATCACGTTCAAAATATGCACCCTAGTTCACAAAATCATTCACGGAGACGCACCAGCCTACATGTCAGATCTGATAGACTTACCACCCAGGAATGCTAAAAAATCATCCCGTACATTCCTTAATCTTCACTTCCCAAACTGTAAAGGCCTTAAGTACAAACTAATGCATGCATCAACTTTTTCCTACCTGAGCACACAATTCTAGAATGCGCTGCCGCAAAACCTAAAAACGACCTATGAACAAGCCAACTTCCGAAGTCTACTGAAGACCCATCTCTTCAACAAGGCATACAACAATGATCAATAAATATGAACTCCTGCACATAGATCCAGAACTGCCCCACAATATTTGCTTGCCAAACCACTATCATGTTTTTTTTCCTTGCTAATACTAATTGTACATTTTCTATATAATTCTTATAAATTTCTTAAATATTTCTTAATATGATTGCTTGCTAATACACTACCATGTTTTATCATTATCATGTTACTCAAAATCTTTCTGTTTATTACTAAATGTATACTTTATCATGCATTCTTACTATTCATGATGTATTGTAAGCCACATTGAGCCTGCAAAGAGGTGGGAAAATGTGGGATACAAATGCAACAAATAAAATAATTGCAGCCGAGAGCCTTTTTTTTTTTTTACAGTTTGTGCACTGGTAGGGCTTTCTGGTAACAATGCTTCTTTTTTTTTTTTTCTTCTAAGAAATATTGATTGGCGGCATCATTCCATGCCAGGATTTAGCATTTGAATATCATGATTTTGGGGGTGGGGGCTTTCAACATGGTCTACCAGTAAGACAGTTATTTTATTACAAGTCGTGCTATTTTAGCACAGGGTCTCATTGCATAAAATGAGAGCCTGTGCTAAAATAACACAACTTGTAGTAAAATAACCATTTTTAAAGGTAGCTCACTTTGATAACGTCCCCCTCAGTATATAATTTCAGGAGCTTAGTGAAAAGAGAGTGCTCACTGTTACATGTTTCTGTTTTTCAGTTATAGTTGAGTCATTGAAGGATATACCTCCATTAAGAGAAGGCACTATAGTTTTCAAAGAAGATGGACATGCTATTGGAAAAGTGAGTAAATTGGTATAATTTCCTGTTAGTTGTGTCAATTTTAACATATAAATGAAAAAAATAAGAGTATTGATGTAGTAAAAAACAGAACAATAATTCAGGAAAAGTCTTAGGATTTGCTATTACTTATTTACTGCCCCATCAAAAGATTGTTCAGTGTGGTTCATAGTATAATAAAAAGTATGATCAACCAAATTATCCACATCAACAGTACAATCCCATGAAGTGTAAATGTAAAATACCATAAAAAACAAACATACATACAAAAATGACATTAAACAACCATTCCTACGTCTTATTACGTCAGAGAGACAGCAGTTTCCTATAAAACTCACTTCCCATACTGCTCCAATGTATCCATCAAGCCCAGCATCCTGTTTCCAACAGTGGCCATTCCAGGTCACAAATACCTGGCAAGATCCCAAAAAAGTACAAAACATTTTATACTGCTTATCCCAGAAATAGTGGATTTTCCCCAAGTCCATTTAATAATGGTCTATGGACTTTTCTTTTAGGAAGCCATCCAAACCTTTTCTTAAACTCCGCTGAGCTAACCGCCTTTACCACATTCTCTAGCAACGAATTCCAGAGTTTAATTACATGTTGAGTGAAGAAATATTTTCTCCGATTCATTTTAAATTTACTACATTGTAGCCTCATCACATGCCCCCTAGTCCTAGTATTTTTGGAAAGCGTAAAAAGACGCTTCACGTCTACCCGTTCAACTCCACTCATTATTTTATAGACCTCTATTATATCTTCTCTCAGCCGCCTTTTCTCTAAGCTGAAGAACCCTAGCCACTTTAGCCTTTCCTCATAGGGAAGTCGTCCCATCCCCTTTATCATTTTTGTCACCCTTCTCTGCACCTTTTGTAATTCCACTATATCTTTTTTGAGATGCGGCAACCAAAATTGAACACAATATTCGAGGTGTGGTCGCATCATGGAGCGATACAAGGGCATTATAACATCCTCATTTTTGTTTTCCATTCCTTTCCTAATAATACCTAACATTCTGTGTACTGGGCATTCTATAATGGAACCTGGGTGCCCAGCTTCTCTTATAGATCAGACTTGTACCGTATATCTTCAGGGCTCCTAAATGTGAAGGTGCCCTGTAGAATTAAATCCATGATGCATAAAGAAAGGGTTGTTAGAATTCTATGACTGACCTTAAATCTCCCTTGTATACCTGGGTAACTTTCCAGAGAGAAGCAATTTGGCAATATCTGAGCTGCATAGATTGTGTCTGTCTGTGTGTGTGTATATATATATATGTATATGTATATATATGTATATATATATATATATATATATATATATATATATATATATATATAAACACACACACACATACACAATCTATCCATAGTAGCACTGAATGTTTATATCAAAGTTCTATTTGATCTGTACGTATTAGAAAAAAGCCTTGAATCAGAAAGTTCTCTTGTTCATTTTACATTCCAGCTTCTAAAAATTATGTGTATGAACACATGTATTATAAATTAACTCAGACTGTATTATAAATTAACTCAGATTTTGAGGTTTTAAATTTATAAATGTAATTTTATGGTCTGGAATGTGGTTCACAGTCAAAACTATAAAAAAAAAAATACCAAAAATTAGCAACTCAGCTTGAGTGTCTGGGAGGTATTTCACCGCAGCTTTACTGCCAGGCACCAGGGTAAAAAAATTTTTTAAAGCATTGATATATACTTTCATGCTGTCATATAAGCTTTAATAGTTATGTACTGGTCCAAATAAAAATCTTGTATGTTATACCTGCTTTAAACAAGAATAGAAAAGAGGTTCCTGTTTAGCTAGCAACAAAAAGTACACCTTAGCCTGAAATCTATATGTTGGCTGAAGGCACGTCAACTATTGCTGGCTAATGCTAATCTTTTGTTTAATAAATGATTTCAATTATGTATATTAGTAATAAATCATTTCATGTGAACACTTGTGTATTACTTTGCTGTTATTACTTCAAGTATAGTAAATACTTTTCTTTTTTTTTCCTGTTTTCTTCCTTAGATATTTGATATATTTGGACCTGTCTCCCGTCCATTTTACATGTTGCGCTTTAAATCTGCAGAAAGCATTCAGTACAAAGGAATTAACGTGCATGACATTGTGTGTGTTGCCCCATTAGTGGAAGACTTTACCAAGTACATATTCGTTGATCTACTAAAGCAGTAAGTTTTATTTATTTATTTTTTTAACACTATCTTTGTCAGGATGTTATTTTAGCTATGAATAAAGTATGCTGTTTAATGTTTACTGCTGTTAAAACTTGTGGGATAATTTTGTTTCCTTTTAAACTTTTGTTTAACACACTCACCGAAATATAAACCTAAAGTTTTACATGTAACAACTTGCACTTTCTTTGAAAAACTGTATTCAGTGAAGTGTTAAACTAGGTAGTATGGTAAAGAGTCCTTTTGATCCCAAGTTTGTGGATGTCCCCAGATCCCCACTTCACCATACATGAAACCTGTATATTCTTAGTAACATAGTAAATGACGGCAGATAAAGACCTGAACGGTCCATCCAGTCTGCCCAACAAGATAAACTCATTTTACATGGTATGTATATGTATATCCCTGCCTTTCTCAGGGCACAGACCATAGAAGTCTGCCCTACACCGGTTTTATTCTCCAAATACCGGCATCGCCACCCAATGTCCGCTAAGATTCCATAGATCCATTCCTTCTAAACAGGATTCCTTTGTGTTTTTCCCATGCATATTTGAATTCAATTACCGTTTTCATCTCCACCACCTCCTGCGGGAGTGCGTTCCACGTATCCACCACCCTCTCCGTGAAAAAATATTTCCTGACATTACTCCTGAGTCTGCCCCACCTTCCCTTCTCCGGAAAAGGTTCGTATGGGGATTAATACCTTTCAAATATTTGAACGTCTGTATTATGTCACCCCTGTTTCTCCTTTCCTCCAAGGTATACATGTTCAGGTCAGCAAGTCTCTCCTCGAACGGTTTGCGACACAAATCCCCATACTATTTTTGTAGCTTTTCTTTGCACCGCTTCCAGTCTTTTTACATCTATAGCTAGATACGGCCTCCAAAACTGAACACAATACTGGGGGCCTCACCAACAACTTGTAGAGGGGCATCAACACCTCCTTTCTTCTAGTTATACCCCTTTCTATGCAGCCTAGCATCCTTCTGGCCACGGCCGTTGCCTTGTCACAATGTTTCTTCACCTTCATATCCTCCGACACCAACACCCCAAGGTCTCTCTCCTGAGTTGAGCTTACTAATCTCTTCCCTCCTATTTGGCATCTCTCTTTTGGGTTTCTACACCCCAAAGGCATCACTCTGCACTTCTTAGCATTACATTTTAACTGCCAGACCCTTAACCGTTCTTCTAACTTTCGGAGATCCCTTGTCAGCCTTGTCATGTCAGTCAGCCTTATTCTCCACTCATCTTTCCTCAGCTTTGAGACAGGTTCCAAACACCTCCCTTCACTCACAGAATGCAACTACAGATGGTAAGAAGCTTGCAAGGACCCAGAAACCTTTAAATGCCAGTGAGAGAGACAGGCAGAATACTATGAGGCATATTTTCAAAGCACTTAGCCTTCCAAAGTTCCATAGAAACCTATGGAACTTTGGAAGGCTAAGTGCTTTGAAAATATGCCTCTATGTATGCTGAGGAGACCTTTGTAGAATATAGGTTTGATTTCTTTTTATTTTTGCATTGAAAAAAAACAAATGCTGGGGGGGGGGGGGGGAAAGGCACCAGAGATGGAGCTGTAATATAGTCAGAAACCTTACTAGCATGTGTATAAGGTCCAGAAATATGTCCAGCTTGAAGAGGCAGCATGGATCCTGCAGCCATAGGAGCCAAATCATGGTGATTTAAAATGGCTGCAGGACCCTAAAAAAAACTGCGTCGGAGGATGTCAGCTGAGAGGCCGCGATTGCACAGCATAGGAAGACAATGGTTCACCCGCCAAAATGGCTGCTCTGCCAAAATATCCTCGGAACACCACGCTGTCATTTCTCCGATGCTGCTCTCTGCTTTGCATACCGAGAGCAGTGCTGACAAGGCTTTGCAGCCATCACAAGGAAAAAGCAAGTGAAACCATAAGTAAGCCCGAAGAGGGAGAAAAATGTAAAAGGAACATTCACCAAATCTCCAGGAACAAGTTCTGACTCACCATTCTGGCCCAGGGTATACTGGTTGCAGCACATCATATCAAGGAAGAAGGAAGGGTCGGGGGGGGGGGGGGGGGGGGTAGAATCCCACTAGACCGCCAAGGGCTCTGGACCAGAGTCTGTTGGTGGGGGGAGGGTTGACACCACCAGCCATGCAAGGGTATTTTTTTGGAGGGGGGGAGGTTAGTGGGGGGGGTCCAGTGGACCTTCTCAGTAACTTTTCAAGTTTTGGGGGGCATTAAAGAGGTCCACGGGGCCTCCACGGATTTTCTGGAAGGGGAGTAGGGGTCACTAGACCACCACAGAGTTTTTTTGAGTTGCATATGGGGAGGCTCTCTCGAGCCCCCGCTCCTCCCATGCAACTCAAACACTGTGGTGGTCTAATGTCGGGTGTCTTCCAGTCGTAAACAGCGACCAGTGCACAAAGGGAGGATCTGTGCATCTCATTTGCATGCTATCCTCCTTTTGCATTGGTCGCTGTTTGCAACTTGGTAAATTCTCCCGCAGCACCCATGTTTTAATGGGTGGCTTTGTACATCTATCCCTCAATGTGCACTTGCATACTTTACACAGGAAGATTTACACCTACACTTGTGCTAATAGCGCCTACTTGGCCGCCTTCTTAGCATGGACGCCCTGTTATAAAATTATCCTCTTGTTTTCTGAAAGACAAAGTGATGCCTACAGATATGCTTTTTACTTTTTTTCATTTATGTATTCTGGACCTATTCATTGCAAAACAAGCTTGCATTTCTACCAGAATATCAAAGATAGAACCTGAAAACAGTCACAGCCACATTCTGAATAAGTTGTGAGTTACATAAATTCTTCCAAGTCAATAGCAGGGAGTAATTATGATTCATCGTACACATTTTTTTAAATGTCTAAGCATGTTCTATTGTATATTCAGCAAATGAGTGCACCACTGTCTTCAGCTGAGTAGAGATCAGGAAGGGCTTAAGCGAATGCATTAAGCATAGCATACTACTATCCTCTCCCAGCTACCATGGCAACATGCTGTTTTAATCTGAGACACTCATCTAGAAGTATTCCAAGCTCTTGACACATGATTTAAAGGGTAAAGTATACGCCATCAATGTAATCATGTCTTCAGTTAAACTTGCTTTCGCTTTACCAATACACAAAACCTCTGTATGTGCTCTACCTCTTTACTCCTGGATTGCAGCTGTTGTGTGTGGAATGGAGACACAGCCATGGTTCCTATTCACTCCACTAACCATGTATAATGCTTTTCTAATGTGGATGTTGGCACTGTGGGGAAAGAGTTGCTTTGATTGTGATGCATGCATTCCTTTAGTGTCCACATAGTACATACTACAGCTGCCGCCACTAGGGAGAGAGAAGTTGGACACATGGCACTGAATCTCAGCATATGATCCAAGAGACCTAGCACAGGATCCTGGAAGCACAGCAGGAAATCTGGGTGTCCCCTGGTAGATTGGATTGCTTAACCTTTTTATTAGTACAGTAGAGTCCTGATTATTTGACATAAACGAGACCAACAGGTGGTCAGCAGCACCACCACCACACTCTGCACATCCCTCCCCCCCACCCCACCCCCACACACACCACAGGTCACTGCGTCAATCTTATAGTCCCTGGGTGGACTAATGTTGTTTTTGGAGCAGGAGTGATCCCCAGTTGCTCCTGCCAATGCCAGCTGTGCTTTCAAAATGGCTGCCGGAGTGCAAGGTACACCCAGCCTACAGGTGGGAGGAGGAGGTGCTTGAGACTGGGAGGGGGGGGTCTAACCTGTTTGGGAGGGAGGGAGGGAGGGGTGGAGCATGAATTAGCGGCCATCAGATAACCATGATTCTACTGTACTTTAAAGATGTTAAATTGTACTGAAGAAGAAAATGGAGAGGAGCATGAGGTTTTAGGGAAGTATATTTAATGTGAAAGAAAAGATTTTGCATATCAGGTGTGTTTCACTCATGCAGTAGAATCTGTGGGGAGGGTCCTTCAGCCTTTGTCTGTATATATACATCCCCCCCCCAATGCACATGGATTAAGGAAGAAAGAGGAGCTAGAAGTAGAAGTCAGCAGGGTAGCCTGGAAGTCGGGCCCTGCTACCCACAGATAAGGAGAAAAGTAAGAAAGGTAGTACTGCAAGGATCCCAGCACACACACACACAATAATAATAATAATTAAAAAAAAGACTGGAAAAAAACTCGGTGGTGCCATTATTTCAGTATCCCCAAGGACCCAAACCCAGCAGCAGAAGAAGCAATGGAGCTGTAGTACTGATGAAACTATCTGCAGGATGGTGCCACCCAGGAACCCAAACGCCATTGGCAGAAAAAAAGTTTGAGTCCAGCTACATAATAAGATATTGGAAATGGAGGGATGTGTAATGCAAGAAGAAAGGGTGATGCAGGGGGTGAGTGTAAGGAGGGAGGGTTTCAAGGGAGATTGTAAGGGGAAAGGGAGAGAAGGATAAGAGGGTGAATGCAAAGGGGAGGGAGAGGAGAGCAAGAGAGGGTGGATGGGCTATGAGCGTGGAAGGAGAGGTGGAAAATCGAAGTCAGATAAGTAAGCATTCAGTGGGGTGGGAATATGTCTGTGTGTGTTCATATATATATTTATATCCATATCCCCAGTGGTTATTTCTCTCACAGCTGACTGCACAGAAAGACACAAGGTGACATGTCCCATCCACTAGAAACTTTGTAAACATTTCAACATTAATATACTAGAACAGCACTGGAATCATGACCAGAAGAGCTTGTGATCACCCGGGAGGTTATCATTCCAACTGATACAAAGCTTGATGGCAAGAAAACACAGATTAACTGGTAAAGAGAAAACACAAGAATGATATTTATGGTGATAGACAAATCAATGATAAGTGATTATTCCGTGCATCAATGAGGTTTAGGAATGAGGTTCATTACTGCATTGCCATTTGGAGACATTTCCCCCAATAAATACAAATATAAGCACCTTAGCACGCGCACACACACACGGAAGAAAAATGCCTGACGTGTCACAATGTAAATGTGTGTATTCAAAGCAGCTTTTATTTTTGCTAATTGTACATTTCTGTTAATTGTTATGAATATCTCTGTGTAATTAAACTCTGGAATTCATTGTCAGACAATGTGGTAAAAGCAGTTATCTTAATGGGGTTTAAGAATGGTTTGGATATCTTCCCAAAAGAAAAGTCCATAAGCCCATTATTAAAACGGACTTGGGAAAATCCACTGCTCATTTGTAGGATAAGCAGCATAAATTGGATTGTACTGTTTTGGAATCTTGTCAGGTACTTTTGACCTGGATTGGCCACTGTTGGAAACAGGATACTGAGCTTGAAGGTCCTTCGGTCTGTCCCAGTATGGCAACACTTATGTTGTTAGGTTAGCAAACCATTTTTGACCCCTTCTCTATATATACTTGGAATTCCTTTGTGCTCAAATGTCACTAGACTCAACACGATGAAGGGTGGTAATAAGAACAAAAATGGTTATCCTTTTATGTTTATACTAGTAAGAAAGGCCCATTTCTGAGGCCAATGAAACGGGCGCTAGCAAGGCGCTTTCGTTCCCATCCCCCTCCCCTTGATGCTGGACTTACCCCTCCGTGCTTCAGGGTGGTCGTGGGCACCCCGCCCCGGCCGGCGACCCGCCCCATGACGTAGAGAGTGGCTGGCTGGCTCCCTCGCTACCTGTGACCTACAGCCTGCCTGGCTCACTCCCTCCAATCGTCGTTGCGTAGTAGATCGATGTATGTCCCGCCCTCGCGTCAAACGTGATGACGAGGGCGGAGCGATGCGATTGGTCAAGTGTCATAGCTCCGCCCTCAACGTCATCACGTTTGACGCAAGGGCGGGGCAAATAGTAATGGGGCTAAATTCCGATCTCTGGCACCTCACAAACCGGAAGTTGCAGCTTCATTAGAACGTTGAGGTAGGCAATTATGTGCGGAAGGGGCATGGCTGTGGGTGGGTCTATCAGTGATAGTGGTGCATGAGTGACAGTGAGTGGTGACAGCCTAAGTGCAGGGCTCCAGGGTTTCCCTGCCACAGAGTGAGCTTCAGAATGTTTGAGGTGAGAATTATTAATATAGATTAATACTTTATGTTCTTTAAGGTTTCATCAAAGATTAATTGTATTTAGACCTGGTATATTGGTTTTTCTTTTTGCTTTCTATGCAAAGTGCATTTGTCTTCATTCATAGGAACAAGTTTTACTTTTTCTGTGAAAGTACATTAATCTTGAGCTATATAAGTTGTTCCAAACATTTGCTGTCACAAAATGGTTTAGAATGAAAGCGCTCTCTTTTCTCATAGTATAAATATTTTCCCCATCTCACTTATCCTAACATAGTTTTGGAGAAGAAGTGACAAACCATGACATGAAATTAACTTGTTGGCTTTTATTTTCATTCATTCTTATTGAGTTGGTTTATTTTGTTTTTCTCTTAGACAGAAAGGTTCTGATGCGTCCTGGATGAATGACCAAGAGCCACCAGTTGAAGTAAGTAAGACCAAAAGTAAGACAGCAGCTGTAGCTGCTCTACAGACTTCAGCATGTGCACTGCAAGGCTTTAATGTAAACTTCTAACAGCCAGATTATAATCGGCAGAATCCTTCTTAGGATTGTGTTTAAGATCAGTAAGTTCTTGGTTGAAAGCTAACAAACTTAGAGGTTCTTTTACTAAGGTGCACTAACAGATTTAACGCAGGCTAGTGATTAGCGTATGCTAAATAATAAGGCGTCCATTATATTCCTATGGGCATCTTATCATTTAACACGCTAAATCTGTTAGCGCGCCTTAGTAAAAGGACTACCTACCCTTCTGGAAATCATTAAAAACCCAAACTAATGACAGAGAGGCAAGATGGTGTCCTGAGCAGAAGCAAGTACCTGAGCTCCTGAACTGTCGTGGATTGTCGGCGGAAGCGGTCTTTTCTTCCCCGTTTACATGGGGAAAAGAAAAGGGAAATCCAGGGGGCAGGCCTCCTTAACCCCTGGAGGGAACCCCGTACTTCGCCAGACTACACTGACGATGTTTGCTACTCAGGCACTGGGAACTCCAACGCCCACTGCGAACGGGCATTCTCTCTCTCTTTCAGAGAGGGAAGCCCGCAGCATAGAGGAGATCTCTTTGAGCTCTCCCTCGAACACGACACCTCCCAGACCGGGTAGCAGCTTTTTACAAGCAGAGGAGCAGATCAAAGAACAACCCGGAGTGGTGATTGCTTCTTTGTTATCTGGAGGAGGCCCCTCTGCTACTTCTACCCCCAGAGCTACTATCTTGTGAAGGACGGGAGATACCGTTTCCTTCCCTGGGGCCTGCTACCGTGATCTGGAAGAGAAGAGAAAAACCGAACGTGGTGACATTGGACACCCTATGGGATGCGATTCAAGAGCTGACCGGCTCTCTCCTCCAGGTAACTCAAACTTTTACAGAAGAAATGAGTGGTTTGAAAAAGACCTATATATCTTTGTCTGAGACTGTTCAAAAACAGGAGGAAAAAATTCTAAAGCTAGAAGGCGAAATAAAATCCTTACAAACTTTTGCAGGGGCAGCCACAAAAGAAAGGGAGATTGTTAACAGGAAATTAGAGTACCTGGATAATAATGCCAGAAAATTAAACCTAAGACTGCTTAATTTCCCGAAATCTCCGATTATATCGGCTCTCGATATGTTAAAGAAATACTTTAATGAAATTCTGGCTATTCCGAAAGAAGCATATCCTCCAATTACCCGGGCTCAATATATTACAGGAAAAGGAACTTCAACACAACAGCAACAGGGATTGAATCTAACTGAATTTCTTGAAAGTTCCCTTGAAGTAATTACTGAGCGCACCACTCTTTTGGTATCATTTGTGTTTGAATCTGATAGATACAGCATCTTCCATTTATACTTTAAACATATGAAGGCATTGTTCCTTGGTTCCAGAATACAAATGTTTCCAGACTTAAACAGAGAGACTTTGAAACGAAGGCGTGAGTTTTTGGGTTTAAAGCAGAGGACTCTTACTTTGAAAGGAACATTCTTATTGAAATTTCCCTGCAGATGCTTTCTTTCTCTTAACTCTGTTAACTATATGTTTACCGATCCTTTAAGGAGGAAGAGAATCGTTCTAAGAACAATCCTGTAGGCTAATGCTGTTAAATTCAATTGTGGGCTTAGTAGTTCTCCTGCTCGTATGTTTATAGTATTTCTTATTTTGAATTTTTGCATTGTGTTTTGCCTCACTTAAATAGTGGACTAAATAAATGAAAGTATTTACCTAGAGGAGGTTACACCTCCTAGATTTATATCTCTTTTTCAGTTTTTTGTAGAATTCAGTTACTGCTTTTGCAGTCATGTTATGTGATTGTAAAATTAGAAAATTATAAATAAAGAATTAAAAAAAACAAAAAACAAACTAATCCTATGAACCCATTTACCCAAACACTTGCACATCTGTACCCACCTATATCTTCTATTACTCTGCTTCACTTAACTTATATTTTCCCTATCAAGTTTCACTATCAATAACCTGTAATACCTATTACTATGTAAGCTGCATTGAACCTGCTTTCAGTGGGAAAGCGCGGGGTACAAATGAAATAATAAATAAATAAAAATAATATGGATAAAACTGAAATGTTTGTACTTCTCTGGAAAGTTGAAAACTGATTTTTTTTTTTGTTACATTTGTACCCCGCGCTTTCCCACTCATGGCAGGCTCAATGCGGCTTACATGGGGCAATGGAGGGTTAAGTGACTTGCCCAGAGTCAATTTCCCAAAGTTGTTTAACTTCAATGGTCATGATCATTCCATTGTTGACGAGATGAAATATCTTGGAGTTATATTAGATTTTATACTTACATTCTAAAGAATGTATGCCATAAAGATATTTTTTAAATTGAAATGCTTGAGAAGTCTGCATAATTTTTTGAATGTTGAAAATTTTTGTACAGTTGTCGAGGCATATATAGTCCCTCTGACTAATGTGTTATTTTTAGGGCTTCCTAGCAGATCTCTTCAAGCACTGTAAGTGGCACAGAATGCTACAGCATGGCTGATTGTAGGTTCACATTTTACACATATTTCACCATATTTGAAACAGCTACATTGGCTGCCTGTTATTTGGTGGATCAATTTTAAAGCTGTTTTGTTGGTGTTTAAGCTGTTGTATGATCAGTCACCAGCCTGTCTTGCAAGTACTTTGAAGGTTTGTACTCCCACTCATGTTATGAGATCCAAGAATCAAAACTTGCTTGAGATACCATCTTTTTACCAAGTGAGACTAGATATATATAGAGAGAAGATCTTTATGATTGCAGCACCTAAATTACAGAATAGTCTAATGCAGCACTTGCATGACACAACTGATTCTTCCTTTCAGGAAGCAGTTAAAGACTTCCTTGTTTCAGCAAGCCTTTGCTGTTATGTAGTGTGTATGGGTAGTGATTTAAATGATTGTTTAGTTAATACGGTGGTTTTACTGTGAACGTTATGAGTTTTAATGTTGAAATGTATGTGACTTCTGTAAGCTTCCCAGAATACTAGATGATGTGGGTTATAAATTTAATAAATAAATATGGAGGGGTTTGAACAAACACTGGTGCTTTAAATCGATTATCTTTTTTTTTTTTTTTTAATACTTGTGTACAGAGTGGGTTAAAAAGTCTAGTGAAGCAAAAAGAATTGTCCTGTCATTTAAGTAACCTCTCTTGTTTGATTTTTTTTTTTTTTTACTTTTCTTAGGCAAGCAACATTGGTTCAACAAGTTCTGTTTTCAAAGGCTTCCCAAGTGTATGCTGCATGTGATGTTATCACATGGTGTGTCTTGCATACTGCTAGTTTATGTGTAAATATAATTTCTGTTTTATCAGTGTTTCCAAGATAATATATTTGTCAGATATGTTCAGCTATTTCAGAGTTTCATGTAAATACATTTAATTACTCTTTGGGAGGAGGTGTGCAACATTTCTGGACCTTCTCACTACTTTTTCAGATTCTCTACTCCCACCAACCTGTTTGGCAATTTTCTTTTGACCTCCTACCCCCACACCCTTTGTACTGATTTTTTTTCCCTTGTACCTCTGTTTATGCTTGCATTCCTCCTACCATATTGATATACAGCTATCATGAACTTTCATTCGCTTGGTGCCTGTACTTCCACTCTTCCACTCAAGAAGCAAAGTCTCTACTGGGTACAACAAGAATGGGAGAACAGATGTCTGAAGAGGAAAAAGTGAGCAGAATGAGCAAAGGGAGGGGAAAAATAGTGGTGTTTTCCTTATGATCATACTATATAACATTAATATAAACAAAGTCAGGTATACTAGAGCAGTGTTTATCGTAATCCGTTATTTCCCAAGTCAGTCCTGGAGTACCCGCTTGCCAGTCAGGTTTTCAGGATAACAGCAGGCAAAAGTAGAGGCTGACCAAAGACGAATCATCGCTGGAGATATGAATCCAACAGTCTTTATTGATATAAATAAAAGAAGGACCTGGCACAGGCCTTGTTTCGACGCATGCAAGCGCCTACTTCAGGGGTCAAGTAATATATTCTATGGGTGAAAAATCATAAAATAATCAAGAAATAGAAACAAACATGTGTAACTATATGTATAAAAATGAATTATGAGGTTTAAAATGCAAAACGTATACATAATGATAAACGTAAATTGAATAATAAAAAAATTATCCTATATATACAATACAAAGCACATATGTATATAATACAGAGTAGTAAAAAAAATGAAGGGTTGTAAAAAACTGTGTATAAAAGATACCAGCACACATGTGTCTTTAAAAGAACAAATATGAGTTAATAAGACATTCACAGTAATTAGAACTAGAAAAAAGGATTAATTAAAAACATTCAAAGTAATGAAAAATTTTTTTCATTTTTTTCATTACTTTGAATGTTTTTAATTAATTGGTTTGAATACCTTTGGCCTCATTTTCAAAAGAGAAGGACGCCCATCTTTCGACATAAATCGAAAGATGGGCGTCCTCACAGGGTCGTCCAAATCGGTATAATCGAAAGCTGATTTTGGACGTCCCCAACTGCTTTCTGTCGCAGGGACGGCCAAAGTTCAAGGGATGCAAGTCGCGGCTTTGGCTTGTTTCTGAGGGCGTCTAGCTGGTGTTTCTCTCGCAGCTCATTCAAACGTCGTCCGTTTTTTTAAAGGTACTCTTCACCTCCTTTCTCCTCTTCAGCGTCTGTGTCCATCTTGGAAGTTGAATTTGGTCCATAGTGTGCTGCAGGGGCTTCCTTTTGAGCCTTTGCATTCCACTTCTCATAAGGATCTCACCTTGAAGATGGTGTTTTTGGTGGCCATTTCCGCAGCGCATAGGGTTTTGGAATTGCAGGCCCTGTCTTGTCGGGAACACTTTCTGCAGTTCTCGGAGTCTGGTGTTACGTTGAGGACGGTTCCGTCCGTTTTGCCTAAGGTGGTGTCAGCCTTCCAGTTAAATCAGCCTCTTTTTCTTCCCTCCTTTCATAGGACTGACTTTCCAGATAACTTTGCTCGATTGCATCTCTTAGATGTTTGGCGGGCTCTGCTTCAGTATCTGCAGATGACTAATGATTTCAGGTATTCGGATCATCTGTTTGTTCTTTATTCTTATCCCAGACGAGGTTTTGCATCTTCCAAGGCGACAATATCTCGTTGTCTTAAAGAAGCTATTTCTTCTGTGTATCTGCTGAAGGGAGCCTTTCCTCCAGAAGGTGTGCGAGCCCATTCGACTCGGGCACAGGCGGCTTCTTGGGTGGAATCTGCAGCACTTTCCTTGAATGGCATTTGTCGGGCGGCTACTTGGGCTTCTCGCCATTTGTTTGTTAAGCATTATCGGTTTGATGTGGAGGCGAGGAAGGATGCTTGTTTTGGCACGGCTGTGCTCTCTCGGGGAGCAGCGGTTTCCCACCCTTTTTAAGAATTGCTTTGGTACGTTCCCGGATTCATCTGCTGCTGATGCTAAGGAAGGTAAAATTAGGTCTTACCTGATAATTTTCTTTCCTTTAGTAGTAGCAGATGAATCCAGGATCCCTCCCTGTTTCCAGAAACCTCGCTTTGATTGCTGATAGTTGTAGACAGTTTGGTAAACTGAGAAGATTAATTTTGACAGAAGATGGTATATTCCAGTTTGCAGTTCGACTCATTTATATTTTTGAGTCGGGTTTTTTCCAGTTACAAATTTTATATTTGGCTGTTGCCATATTGTTGTGAGGAGAGTGTTATTTGTTTTCTCCTTTGCTTTGGGATACGATCTATACTGAGGAGCTTAGGAGCTGGGCGTCCAATGTCACTGTTTTCAGTGTTCTCTATCTCCACCTGCTGGTAGGCGGATACAACCCACCAGTTCCTGGATTCATCTGCTGCTACTAAAGGAAAGAAAATTATCAGGTAAGACCTAATTTTACCCTCCTTGCAATATGCCAAGCTGCAAAATATGCCAGCACATATCACCGGACCCTACAGTTACATCAGAAAAACATTCGGCATAAGGAGATCCTACTCATGCTCTTCTTCAAACGTAGTATATAGTAAGCTACTCCAGTAAAAAAAAAAAAAAATCATCTGTTTTTTATTTTGTTTTATTTCCATTTATTACTTTTAAAAATGGACTAACATAGCTACTCAATACCAGTTTGTCATATTTTGAAATTATAGTTCTCTCCATGAATTTATTTTATATATGTTTTAATTTTTTTTTAATTCACATAAAAAGTGAGATGCTCATATCAAATTCAGTATTCAATGAACTGTCATTTAAGTATAGTACCTTTACTCCAGCCAGATACCATTGGTACAAATATACTGTTGGTTGATTTCCATGTAGGGAAGTATGTGCTCATATATCATTGTTCTGGTATTTAAATGCGTCACACTCCTTTTTAGCGAAAAAGTGGATTTTTGTGCTTTTTGTCTGTGTAGCTGGCAGGCCACATAGGTCTGTAAGCCATAAGTTGGACAACCCTGTCAGTCTTTCTTTTTTTCTTTCTTTCATGGGTTTGTTTTTGTTGTTTTTTTTGTTGTTTTTGTTTTTTCATCATTGTTATATCCAGTACCGAATAAGAATGGGAGAGAAAAAAAATCCAAATTCATCTGTTACGTTAATATTTTTGATGAGAAAAGGAAAAAGCATGAATAAGGGGAAAATGTTCCATTCCTCTTGTTTTCTTTAGTCCTCTTTATTTTTTTATTTTATTTTATTTTTGTTACATTTGTACCCCGCGCTTTCCCACTCATGGCAGGCTCAATGCGGCAGGCAATGAAGGGTTAAGTGACTTGCTTTCATTTGTTGAAAGCAAAGATAAATCGTAAAACTATTTTGATATTTTGTATACAATTTCCTCAGTGGTTTCAGGGCTTGTTTGTGGGTTGTCATTTGCCTAGATGTCCTTATGCCCATCAGGGATGACATTGCAGCAGCACATTGGATCCTCAAAAGCTCTGTGGGCAAGGAGTTTCAGTAGAAAATGAATTAAAAGCCTTTTTCTTTCCAATTAAAGGTTGTTCAGTGATACACACACTTTTCAAGCCCCCTAGCAAAATGTTCCAGCTATGTTATAGAATACTAAAATACTATTTAAAAAACATTAAGATGTTATATTGCCTCCGGATTACAATTATATGGAATATTAAATGGTTATTATTAGCCCAGAGTGGCCACGAAGCAAACTATCAGTTAAATAAGTGTTACAATTTTGGTTTCCTCTAGGCTTTAGATTTTAGTGATGACGATCAAGAGAAAAAGTCTAAACAGATGAGAAAGCCACAAAATCAAGGGAGAAAGAAGAACAAATTTGAACCAAGGGACTCAAGTAAGTAGCTGCTATAAAGTTAATAATTTAGGATAAACTCTGTAACAAACAGTTCTACAGCTATAACGTATAATTTCTTGGTTCACTGGATGTTATTTCTTAAACTTCAAATAATGTAGTCTATGTAACAATGCATGTTCTTACTTTTTGGTTACCTATTAAAGACTAGGAAATATATTGATTTTTACCTTTTCCTGTCTGCATTTGTACACACACCATATTATTAGACCTATGACTAGTGTATCAGAATTATAGGGGTGGCAGCCTTCAAACTCTCCTGACTTTCAGTCCTGCTTTAGGGGCCAGTGTAGAAATCCAGTGGCTCAGCACACAACTTCTACATCGAAATTAGCTCTAAAATATACCGCAGCAATTCAAAAGTAAATTCCCTTATGTGGCAGACAGACCCTGCTTGGTGGGCTCCAGGATGCACTGTGCAGAGTCAGCCACCACCACTTTTCAGGATGGCTGTATAGAGGCAGGAGCAAGTGTGCATTGTTTACTGAAGGTATACCCTTGGGCGTGGTGTCATGAGACAGGGAGTGTTTTAAAAGGTGGTATCTAGGGATGGAGAGATATGTCAAGGGGGTGGAGAGGTGTTACTAGACATTAGGGAAATTTTAAGTCTGGGGGGGGGAGAGGAGAGGGGACCGCTAGACTAGCAGGCATGTTAGAGCTGATGCAGAAAACTATGTTGGGGCAGGAGGTTGAGGTCAAGGCATTTCTCACATTGTGCTTGCCCAGTAGACGTCAACACACAATTTAAAAATGTGTCTGTATTGCTGAGGATGAATTAATAGCCTCCTTACCATACATTTTAATATGTTGTGTGCTGATGTCTACTATGCGAGTCCACTTCAGCACTGAAACCCTTTCTGTATTGTGCAACCAGTAACAAATGCATAGACCGCTCATTAATTGTGCACTTCAGGTCCCAGTAGCTTTCTGCATTGTCCTCTTAAGCTTCTAATCCAGTTCAACTCTCTACACTCTTCAGATCTCAGGACTTCTGTTCCAGTAGCACTATTAGCGAAATGAGATGAGTCAGTCCATACCTATAAAGCATCACATTGGCTCCCATCCCTCTTATCTTCTGTTCAAGTGGCAGGAATCTGTGATTAAAGATTGACAGTCCCTGGCCTCACTGTCTGCTGATATACTGTGGGAGCTCTGAGGTCTGTGAGAGAGGCAGAATCAGAGGTCTGTGTCCATTCAGGAGGAAATTAGAGCTCTATAGTTGGGTGAGGGAGTTAGATGGAGGGAGGGGGAGCAATTTGCAGGGAGCCATAGCACTGATGATGCCTAGGTTCAGCTAATCTATCATTGCTTCTCTCACTTTACCCACAATGTCTGTTAGCTTTCTGTTTATTAATTAAATGTTTGAATAACTTTGTGCTAAAAATATGTATTTATGTTTTAGGAAAGATTAAATAAATTGCAGTTCCTTGTTCATACTGAATGATTAACTTACATTTATCTGGCTAATCTTTATAAATTGCATTTAGCTCTCTGAGTTCGTGATTTTAATTTAACATGTGTTTGAATATTGTGACAAGTGTTTTGTGTGTTCTTCTTTATCCTATTAAATACATAAGTAGATTTTATGAGTCTTGTAAGTGTATTGACAAATACCTGTTAGCAAGGAAAAATTATTTGCTCTATTTTTTATAAGCCATTAGAGTTTTGTTAAGGTGAGAAAGGGTTAGATAAATTGTTGACATTTGAGATAATCTCTTAAATTTTCTGACTCTGTTGGATAAATTGAAATATTCATCCTGTGGTCATGTATCTATAGAGACTCCATATAAATGCAAGGCAAATACGACGAAGACAAATCCATAATAGCCTTTGCCAATGACGGGTCTCTATCTGGTGGTTATGGTGACCCTTAATTTGCACGTAGAATATGTCCCTGTGGTGCCATGTCCTTGAAAGGGATATTCGCTAAGTTAGAGAAATAAATCTTCCTCTCATGAAACAAAGCAAAATTTAAGTCATGCATTAGGATTTCTGAACAACAAAACCTTAGTTTTGGTTGTATTAATCTTTACCTTATTAACAAGCACCCAATTCTGTTGCTGAGAAATACAAGATGATATCCTGCCGAGTGTATCAGTAAAGGTGGTAAAGACAGGAATAAGCATAAAAATATTATCTGCATGCCTAAAATTAGCGTGCACTAAATGCTAGAGACACCCATATAATCCTATCGCTCTTAGCACTGCTTAGTAAACAGGGCCCTAAATTTTTTAATCGTTGCCCACGCCTAATTGAATAGCATGTTGTGAAGGATAATCTAAATGGGACCTCATCAGAGACTTACACAAGGGTTTTTCTGTTGGCCATTCCTCTCCCTGTGTACCCCATCAACCTTCTGACTTTGACCATCGCAATTTTTTTACCTGTTTGGCCACCTTGAGATCATCAGACACAATCACCTCCAAGTCTTGCTCTTTTTGTACACAGAAGTACTTCACCCCCTATACTATACCTTTCCCTTAGATTTTTGCAAACTAAGTGTATGACTACATTTTTTAGCATTAAATCTAAGTTGCCATTTGCTGGGCCATTCTTAAAGCTTTGCTAGATACCTCCTCATGCTATTCATGCCCTCCGGGATGTCTACCCCAGGGGTAGGCAACTCTGGTCCTCGAGAGCCGCAGGCAGGTCAGGTTTTCAGGATATCCACAATGAATATGCAGGAGATAGATTTGCATACCATGGAGGTAGTGCTTGCAAATCTATCTCCTGCATATTCATTGTGGATATCCTGAAAACCTGACCTGCCTGCGGCTCTCGAGGACCGGAGTTGCCTACCCCTGGTCTACCCTATTACAAAGTTTGGTATTGTCCGCAAAAGAGATAAACCTTACCAGACAGTCTGTCCGCAATATCGCTCACAAGGATGTTTAAAAAAAAGCCGGCCCAAGGACTGATCCTTGTGGTACACTGCTGATAACATCCTCTTCCTCTGAGCAACCTCTGTTTACCACTACCCTCTATCTCCTACCACTTAACCAGTTTTTGACCCAGTCAGTCACTTTAGCACTCATACCAAGAGCACTCAGTTTATCAGTCGCCTGTGTGGAACCGCTTCAAAGGCTTTGCTAAAATACAAGTAACAACACCAGCTAGCAGTGGTTATGTGTGAACGAGGGAAAAGTCTCAACTACTACGGCAATATTCCAACATCAATGTTTGTTTAATTGCACGTAGAAAAAGTCATCACAGACTAAAAAAAACCCTCAGTATATTTTCTCAATTTTGTAAATAGTGAATTGTATGGGAATACTTTTCTCTTTTTTTCTTTTTTCAAATAATGCCACAGTAGCACAAAAATAACTTCAAAAACACATCGATTGCACTTATCTTGCCCCGTTGTCCTCTGAGTAATGCACTGATTCCTACGGTCCCGTTTCGAGTATCTTCGTCAGGGAACCAAACCGCCCAGAGGTCTCAAAAACATAGGAACTAGGGCAAGCAAAAAACAACAGTTACTGTTGCTCACTCGATGGTCACATCTCACTGTAAAAAACCTGAAAACTCAAAAAATCTTGTACATTATTTCTCTCCCTTGCAAACAACATCTAGCGCCCTTCCCATATCCAATTGTTTGGTCACCTAGTCAAAGAAATTAAAGAAATCGATCAGATTTGTCTGACAACATCTGCCTCTAGTGAAACCATTTAGTCTCTGGTCCTGCAGTCCATTTGAGTCTAGAAATTTCACAATCCTCCACTTTAGAAGTGTTTCCATTAGTTTACTCACTGCCAAGGTCAGACTAACAGGTCTGTAATTCCCAACCTCCTCCTTACTTTCACTTTTCTACAGAGGGACCACATCCGCCCTTCTCCAGTCCTCTGGGACCACTCCAGACTCTAGGAAGCATTGAAGAGGTCAGGTAACGGAGCCACCAAAACTTTCCCAAGCACCCTCAAATTTATCCCATCAGGATTCCCATTCCTTTGTCTATTTTTAGTTTAGCTAGCTCCTCATAAACACAGTCTTCTGAGAATTGGTCCTGTTCTACCGAACATCCATTCCCATTAGCATTTGTTTTCTGCAGTCCTACCCCCGGCCTTTCATCCATGAAAACAGAACAGAATTCCAAATGGACTTTACCAATCTTACGTTGGAAAATGTTGGCCATCTGGTTCAACAGGATCTGAAGGCCTAGTTAATTATTGGACTAACTGAAATAAATCCTTAGTATTTTGAGTAATAGTGCCAATTGCTTTAGCATATTATGATTTTCTTGCTTCAGCAAGATGAAATTTGTATAGACTTAAGGCGTTTTTCCACAGCAGATTGTCACTAGGATAGCAATACTTCCTCCATCTTCTCTCAAGCTCATGGCAATTGTATTTTAATTGTTTAAGCTGATCATTAAGCCAAGAGGAGCTGGTACACATTTTCAAAACTTTAGTTTTTAATGAAGCAATAGTATCTAAATATTATCCAAATTTAAATTATTAAACTCCGGTTCTTCTTGGATTGGGCTTTAAGGAATTAAGTACTTGTATCCAGAAATTGACTGATCAGTACCTCCCCTTGTTTTGTTGGAACACCATCTGTAGATATGGGATGAGACTTAACAATATTCATAGAAAAATGAGTCAAAAATGATCAGACCAAGGAACAAAGGGACCAGTCTGCCAAGAGCACAAAATTGAAAGGGCATGAAGCAGCTATGTCCAATTCTTGACCTTTCTCATGAGTATGAATGGCAGAAGACATCTTCAAGTTGCAGACTGTTAACAAAAATAGAAAGTCAGATACTTTAGAGTCAGTACGATCTTGCAAATGAAGGTTCAAATCACCTACAACTAAAAATCTAGAAAATTGACATGAGAAATAACTGATGGCTTCAAATAAATTGGACCAGATTTAGGTCCATGGTCCAGGAGGACAATATATAAGTATCAACCCAATTAAATTTGAGGAAGAAGTCCAGTCATCTTGGAAATTACAAATCATGAACTCTAAATCAGGTTAAATGGAAAAAAAAACTCATGAATTGTAGCCATGGCCACAGGATAGCTAACGACCATATTAATATTTATTTTAATTTGTTCTGCGGTAAGTGTTTCCAAGCAATTTAACACCTGTGCTGAAACCCTTTCTGCTTTGCTATCTTGTGGTAAAACAATGTTATGCCTACATTAACCACTGATAAGTCTTCTGTGTGGGTCCCAGAATCATTTGGAAATACCTTACAGATAACAGTGGGGAGATCCCTGCGTTTTCTCAGAAATTAGATATGGTGATTCCAATGTTTATTTGGCTTATAATAGTTAATTGAATTTTCCTTAAGCTTTGCTTTACTATTAACTTGAACATGTACAAAGCATCTCTAAGGGAAAGGAAAAGGTAGTAAATGGTATGAATGGGCAGACTGTATAGGCCTTAATGATCTTTATCTGCTGTCATTTTCTGTTTCTGCATTTTCCAGCAATAAATGTTACAAATTAATATTGCTTTGACTGATATACTACTAGTGCTAGTCATCAACATTTCAGACTTATGTTGAACCCCATTTTTGCCTTTGTGCATACATTGTCCTGTTAGTTTTAAAACTGCTCCAGTTAGTATCATAGTGTGTTCACAGGGTAAATAACTATTCCATATTAGCTTGTTTTGCACCACTCACGATTTTAAAAACATCTGTCCCTCTGTTGCCTGTTTCAAGTTGAAGAGCACTAAGCTTTTTCCTCTGGTTACTATAAAGGTTTCCCAAATTTCGGCATGGATCCCAGTTCCACACACAAGCTAGTTAATGAGCCGTTAAACCAGTGACCTGGTGGAAGGAAAATAACCAATGGGATACACTCATACCAGGGTACAAATTATATTGCAGTGATACGGTAGATCGAATATGTGGAGGGGTAGCATTATATGTTAAGGAAGGCTTTGCATCGAATAGATTGAAATTCTGCAGCACACAAAACACATCTTGGAATCCCTATGGACAGAAATTCCCTACGTGTAAAGGGGAAAAGAATAGTGATAGGAGTGTACTGCTGTCCACCTGGCGAGCATGAACAGACAGATGTAGAAATGTAATCAGAAATTGGGGAGGCTAACAAACTGGGTAACAATATAATAATGTCTGATTTCAGTTACTCCAATAATAACAGTAAATGTAACATTAGGGCATGCTAGGGAGGTTAAATTCCTTAATGAAATCAAGGACTGCTTTATGGAGCAGCTGCTTCAGGAACTAACAAGAGGAGGAGCAATTCCAGACCGTCTTTAGTGGAGCACATGATCTGATCCTGGGGCCACTTGATAACAGTGATCATAACATAACAGATTTGATATAAGCTCTGAAGTAAGTACACACAGGAAATCCAATACATTAGCACGCACACACAAGGACTGACTCAGGCTGCACATACTATGGCAGGACATGTTTATCCACTCCTACTCTAGCTGAGATAACATTTAGCCATCTCTCTGACCTCATGATCAACTTTCTTTAAATCAATCACCTTACTTTCTAACTGTTCCTACTTTCTTACCTACTTATATGTTACTTCTTTGCTTTACCCTTCACTATCAGTTATAATGCTCTATTAAGTATTGTGTTGACATTTTAAGTAGTATACCATGCCATACTTTGTATTTTTTTAAATATTTTTACTGCTGTAATTGCCTATTGCTCTTGTTTGATCTATTCTTACTGTACACCGCCTTGAGTGAATTTCTTCAAAAAGGCGGTAAATAAATCCTAATAAATACAGTGCAATCCGCTTAAGTGCAAGGGACTAGGACCAAAGAAATGCATGCAGTTAACCGGAGCGTGCACTTAACCGTTGTGACCCAAAGAAGCTTGACATCTGATAAACATATCTACGTACAGTATACAGTCTCCGTTAACTGACATTAGGCTTACTTGAAGTAATCAGTTATAGTCCTCTGTACACTAATGGGTCTGTGAGTTCAATAGACTACATCTTCCAGACGGTAAACACTTTCATAGCACTGACATCCAGTAACCTCCAGATAGGCCTGCACGGTGTTGAGACTCTCCAGCACTCTTGCAAAAGTGGCAGGTGGAGGTTGTTGAATTTTGTCAGCATGTGCCTCGCCGCTCATTTCATCCTCTGTTTCATCATCAGCCGTTGTTGCATGCGTGTAGGCGCATATCTCCACGTCAGTGCTGTCGCCAGTTATTTGTAGATCGTAATCACGTAGCTGAAACTCCTCTTCAGTAACACCAGCTGGGATGTCAATAACCTGTTCATCTGACACGTTTGCAACAGCTGCATCCCCCTCCACATCCTTAACAAAGCTTGCCTACTTGTAGCAGTTCACAATGGTTGCCTGTGTAACATGATTCCAGGCTTCTTTCTGCATATGTAGGGAATCCAACAGTGATAGATTACGAGCCAGTTCAACAGCACGTTTATCCTTGCCAGTCTGGTCATCCATAATGCTCATCAGACGACGTAGCACAAGAGCCCAATAATGTTGTTTGAAATTGGCTATTATGCCCTGATCCATAGGTTGGATCAGAGAGGTAGTGTTTGGTGGCAGGAAGACCACCTTGATGTTAGACAGCCTGGCATCATCCCTGTGTGCAGCACAATTATCACAAAGCAACAAAATCTGACGCTTTTGTGCCTGCATTCTAGTGTGTAACTTCTCTAGCCACTCCTTCCAAATTTCCCCAGTCATCCATGAATTTGTGTTAGCCTCGCTTAACTTTCTTGAAGCAACAGGGCTGTTTGCTCTTTCCAATGACTAGGGGTTTCAACTTCTCACTCCCATCCATATTGCAGCAAAGGAGGATCATCAGTCGGTCCTTCGATGTTTTACCTCCAGTAGATTCGGCATGTTTGAATGCAAGTGTTCCATCAGGAATCGCTCGCCAGTAGAGACCGTTTTCAACAGCATTGAAAATGTCACGAGGTACAAACTCATTCAAGATGGTAGGAAGAACTGAAACAACCCAATTTTCAGCACCAAAGTCATCAGCATCTTGTTTCTCACCATGCTTTTTCTTGAATTTTATGTTGTTCCTCTCCTTCCATCTTTCCAACCATCCAGCAGTGGCTTTGAATTCAGTTAGTCCAAGACTTTCAGCTAGCTGGTTAGCTTTCTCCATAAGCAGTGGACCACTGACAGGAAACTGTCTGCTCCTGACTCGAGAAAACCACCGAAGAAGAGCATCTTCTACCTCTTCAGCTTTTCCCGCCCGTTTTCGTTTCTGTTGTGGATTTGTATTGTTTTGCCAGTCTTCCAGAAGCTGGTCTTTCTGCTTCAAGACAAGTGAAATTTGACTGGGATTGACACCATATTCTTTAGCAATAGATGCTTGACTTTGTTTTCTAATTTTTTAAGAACTTCTATTCGTTCAGTCAGTGTTAAAGTCTTACAGTTCTGCTGCCGCGACAATGATGACCCCAATGTACACTCTAACAACATTTTTTTGCTTATTCTGCCTGTGGCAGTTAAAGTGACGGTAAATTTGAAATGTCGTTGGTTGTCAAGCACCAATCGGCTTCCATATTCCGTCCACGCGCTTATGCGGAGTCGTTCCTACAGAGGAGCGGTCTTAAACCATGCATATAAGCGAATCTTGCACTTATCAGTTGTGCGCTAAACCGAAGTTTGTCCCCATAGAAATTGATGATGCCAAAAACGGGACCGAAGTATGGCATGCAGTTAAACAGAGCATGCACTTATCCGACGTGCACTTAAATGGAGTGCACTGTATATAGATATATAGATATACATACACACCTATACACTTAGAGGAGCAACAGCAAAGGTCAAAAATTTACATCAGTCTTGGATGCTATTCAAAAATACCATCCTGGTAGTCCAGACCTCTTAATTATTTATGCCCAGATGTCAAAAACTGTCCTCTGTTTCAGCTTCTCCTTTCTGTTGCTCTTATCCATTATACATTTTCCACCTTACAATAAAGAACCTTACCTCAAACGTAGTCCAGCTTTCACTGCTGTAATATTGGTGCTGCTAAACTAGGTATGGAGACTGTATGACAGTGATAACCAATCAGGTTTTCAGGATATCTGCAATGAATATTCATGAGAGAGATTTGCTTGCAGTGGAGAAGATGCATGCAAATCTCTTTCATGAATATTCATTGTGGATGTCCTGAAAACTTGACTGGTGAGGGGCTCCCCCAGGACAGGTTTGGGAACCCCTGCTCTACTGTTTGTGAGTGGCACAGACAGAAAACAGCATGAGTTGAATCTTGAAGTCAACATTACTGCTTTTCATTTTCAAACATGTGTTAATTTAACTGCCTTTCTTTGCCTCTAGCTGTAGCTATTACAGTATGCATACACTCCTACATTTTTCCTTAAGTGATAAAGAAATTACTTACTGTGAACTCTTAAGTATTTTTGAAATGTGATTATTCCAGACATATTTCTTAATATAATATTTTATGATTTTATTTTACATAGGAAATTCTGGAGGGGATCAGCAGTCTTCAGCTCAATCAAGAAACAATCCAAGCACAGCATCTAAGCCCAATTTCCCAAATAAGAGATTTTTTCATCCATTAAAAAATGCATTTCAAGATCCTGTGGTTCCTGTTAGACCTCAATGGCGTTCAAAGCCACCACTGTTGCCTTCACCGTCATATCCCCCGAGTGCCGCTTTACCTCATAAATCCCAAGGGTTTCCTCAAACTCAGAGGAAGATAACTCCTATGGTGCAATATTATTCTGCTTCTCCTTCAGAATACAAACCAAGTTATTATGAGATACAGGATTATCTACCTCCACATCTTAATATGGGTTGGCCAGCACATAATATACAACCTCCATATTTACAAGGTGATTCATTCACATTATTACAGCAACCATCAGCATCTCCTCTTTCTTTTCCTCCTCCTCCTCCTCCTCCTCCAACAGGTTAAAATACTATCTAGTTCAGGTTATTACTTATTTTTCCTTGCTAGCAATATGTAAATCACTGAATAAGTAAGACTTATCATTATGTAATTGTATTTGCATTTCTCTGATTTCTATTTTT
Organism: Microcaecilia unicolor; assembly: GCF_901765095.1. Taxonomy (NCBI): domain Eukaryota; kingdom Metazoa; phylum Chordata; class Amphibia; order Gymnophiona; family Siphonopidae; genus Microcaecilia; species Microcaecilia unicolor. Next base: position 600,356,913 of record NC_044032.1, read on the forward strand.
TTTTTTTTCAGAATACACCTCTTTAGAATTTTCCATAAAGCCAGGGTCCCAAACGTTTTGGGCTCGATGCAGCACATGTGGTTGAAGCTTTAGAATGTCCAAAAAACTAGGGAAGGGATGAAGGGCCACCAAACCAGGCTAAAGTCCAGATGGTTGTAAAAATTATTTATTAGGAGACCAGATAAAATGAACTCGGCACGGTCTGTGTTTTGGCAATAATATGCCTGTTTCAAGAGTCAGTATCTGTGTAAGCAAAATTTGTAGTCTCACAAAAATGATGGATTGTGGCTAGGAGCCAACACTCAGATTAGTTCAGTTAAGCTTGAGAACGCTCAAAGGGCTGCTCAGACAGCACCATGTTTTGGGGGGACCTTGGCATAGAGGGTAACATTACCACATTATTATTCTCCTTCCTCCCTCCATGTTGTCCAGCATTTTGCTCTTCCCCTCTTCCCACAATATTGTTCTTGTCGCTTTCTTCCCCGTGGTCTAGCATCTCACTTTCATGCTGCCTCTGCTTCCTTGCTTTTCTCCCTTCTACCACTACTGCTGTTTTGCTCTTCTTCTTCCTACCAACATCAGAGCCCTTTCTCTAACTCTCCCACTGCAGCCATCACATGCCAGATTTTACTGAAATCCCACCTCACACAACTCTGAACCTTTCTGTGTTCTGCTTCCCACCCTCTCTGATTGAGGTGGGAGGCAGGATATTCCAGATCACAGGTGTGTAAGATAGAATTGTTGCCACTGCAGCGGGCCAGAGGGATTCAGCAACAGGGCCTGTATGACATCTAAAGCACCAAACAAGCCAGGGGCAAGTCCACAAGCCATAGTTTGGGAGTCCCTGGTGTGAAAAAGATGAGATATAAATTTAATTCTATTGTTTTAGAGACAGTGAATACATCGTAGCAGGATTTACAGGTGGAGTCTTCTGCCATGTGACTTAATAGTCAATATCCTAATGGAATTGTACAGTTCATGGTATAGGTATCTTAGCTGACATTTTATAGCTTCAAAATGGTCAGTTTCTTACAATGGTTATGTACCACCATTTCTAGTAAAACACAATGATTCTGAATGTAAAAAAAAACCTAGTGAAGTATTTGGGATACAATTATGCCTACTGAATAGTAATAATTCCCCCACCACCACCAAAAAAACAAACTAAAATATTTTGTAAACCAGCTGTCATGTGATTTTTGTTTGTGCTTTATAAGGGCCACAAATATTGGTACTTCGAATTGTTTGGTTTTTTTTTTTTTAAATAAAATGCATAATTGTTAAATCCAACGAGTTGTGTTGATCTTGCAGTTTACATGAATTTCTTTGTGCAAGTTATAGTAATCTGGTAAAAAAAAAAAAAAGTATATTAAGCAAAGAGAACAAAATAATACTCTGGTAAGCTTCACTGTCCTTTTCTGTAATTTCTATTCAGCTTTTAACTTGCAGTTCAAAGCAAATCACAAAAAGATGAACATACCCCAATCAGATAGAATATATAATTTAGTCTCTTAAAAACAAAAATTACACAGAGAACAAATATGTTTTTTAAAGCCTTTCGAAAAAGACTATAAGATGATATTAAACGAATTGACATTGGCAAACTATTCCATATCTTTGAGCCTTGAAAAGCAAGAGAATATTAATCACTGTCAGTAGATCTGGTATATGGTTTAGCAAATATTAGTCCATCTTATTCTGAAAGCTTGGTCTGTTTTACCAGTTGTAATAATATACATTTCTATAGGCCCTTGGATGAGGGGAAGGATCTGGTATCAAGACTGGGGTATAAGATTGTGGGAACATAGAACCTTCAGGACAGGAAGAAAAGTGAGATTTCTACTATCCAGGGATTTTGGGGGAGGATTAGACCACTGGAGCTGTCAAGGTATGGCACTGAGAGATGGATTGGTGGAAGCTCCAACTTCACGCAAGAGGTTATAAAGTAAAAGAGAGGCAATGCCAGAAGGATTGGGGAGAGATATTTAGTGAGACAACATCCGTGGAAACTGAAGACTAAGCTGAACTGCAGCTGGGATTGAGTTGAGAAGGACTCCTAATTACAGACTGTATTTTGTTCTGCTGAGCTAAGTCAGTTAAGACTTTCAGGGGTCTCTTAACTAATCTACAGTGCACAGTATAAATGCATTACATACTGTGCATTGCATACTGTGACTCCTATTATCAGCCATGAGGTATATTCTCTAGTAATGTATGTTAGTATGTAGTTGATAGAAGGAAAACTGAATTTACTGTGTGTATAATTGGCAATTAATTTGAATTAATGGCAATTAAAACTCAGGGACACGTTGAACCCACTAGAGTCACTCAACATTCATTGATTACACCTGAACTCCAGTATATTTAAAGTTTACAAAATGACTTTATTGAAAAAGTGTGCCTTTAACAATCAGCACTTATCCTAGCTAAAATCAACAATCCACTCATTCATTCACCAATCACACAAAGTACCTGACTGAACTCTCCATCAATACCCACTTACTTAAATATACATAAACCATTATCATTCGCAATTATTGCAATGTTCTAAATCTTTGGATTGCTGTTAATTTCCAATTGAATCTTTCGTCCCGGCTTTCCACTCTGGTACTTTATTCAAACTAAGCTGTACTGGTTGCACCTTCAGTCCCACTTTCCTTTCATTTTGAGCTTCTCCGTGGGACCTCTTGAGTTCTCCACGCACGTGGATTCTCTCTGCAAGAAACAAAATCACACAAGCTATGTTTTCCTGATGGTTAAATATGGAAAGTAGTAATGGTGTCAAAAGTTACTCAGATTATAAAAAACATTCAAAAAAATCTTTATTAAAGAACACTTGTTTTACCTATGGCAAATATACTCCTATTGTCGCGCCTCTCGCGCTCGACGCGCTCTCGAGGACCTTGGCATACCTTCAGGTTTCTTCCCCGGGAGCGCGGGGTTTGTGAGTCCTTAAGGCAAAATCACCTTCCAGGTAGAAAAGAGAAAAGACTGAACCGGAACTCCGGACTGGAGTTGTACACCGGAACACTCGGAACTGGAACGCACCGGACGGGTGCGCACTGGAGTGGGGCCTACTGGCCTGGACACGCTGGAGTGGCCCCACTGGACTGGAACATACAAGAGTGAAACCCGCTGGGCTGGAACACACTGGAGCGGAACCCACAGAACTGGAACCCCCTGGACCTAGTCTTCACCTACACTTGACTGCCTACCCCCTCGGGTTGGGCCTTCAGGTTCTGGCAGCCGGTAGGACTTACAGGAGCAGCAGGAATGAAGATCCAGGAGTGCCCCCGGGCACCTAGGCGAAGGCAAGGCAGACAAGCAGGAACTATCCGGGTTCTGGCAGTCAGCAGGAATCAACACAATGACTAGTAAGCTGGACCCAGGCTCATAGGGACACTGTACCCGGGCAACCCAGTCATACACAGGAACATACACAGAGCAAACTCAGGAGACTTGGAAGGCTATACACCAGCTAACAACTAAGCTGTGCCCCAGCTAACAAGTCATGCCCTGGACCCAAACGCAGAAGACTAGCAAGGCTTGACACAGGCTACAAGCCAGCGGGGCCTAAGCTGGCTAGTCTACACTAAGAACAAACACAGTCTTGGAATAGTGGCTAGCAAGGGCGGCTAGGCTCACTCTAGGAACAAACACAATCTTGGAATAGTGGCTAGCAAGGGCGGCTAGTCTAACACTAGAAACAAACACAGACTTGGAAATGGCTAGCAGGACGGCTAGCTGACACGAGGAACAAACATAGTCTTGGAAATAGCTAACCGGACAGCTAGCTGGCATGGGGAACAATCACGGGGAACTAGCAGAGCTATGCACAGGCAACAAGCCAGACGGTGCCTAAGCTACTAGTCATACCTTGGAAACAAACATAGAGAACTAGTAGAGCTATGCACAGGCAACAAGCCAGACGGTGCCTTAGCTAACTAGTCATACCTTGGAAACAAACACAGAGACTAGCAGAACTATGCACAGGCAACAAGCCAGGCGGTGCCTTAGCTAACTAGTCCTACCTTGGAAACAAACACAGAGACTAGCAGAACTATGCACAGGCAACAAGCCAGACGGTGCCTTAGCTAACTAGTCCTACCTTGGAAACAAACACAGAGACTAGCAGAACTATGCACAGGCAACAAGCCAGACGGTGCCTTAGCTAACTAGTCATACCTTGGAAACAAACACAGAGAACTAGAAGAGCTAGGCACAGGCAACAAGCCAGACGGTGCCTTAGCTAACTAGTCATACCTTGGAAACAAACACAGAGAACTAGAAGAGCTAGGCACAGGCAACAAGCCAGACGGTGCCTTAGCTAACTAGTCATACCTTGGAAACAAACACATAGAACTAGTAAAGCTATGCACAGGCAACAAGCCACACGGTGCCTTAGCTAACTAGTCATACCTTGGAAACAAACACAGAGAACTAGAAGAGCTAGGCACAGGCAACAAGCCAGACGGTGCCTTAGCTAACTAGTCATACCTTGGAAACAAACACATAGAACTAGTAAAGCTATGCACAGGCAACAAGCCACACGGTGCCTTAGCTAACTAGTCATACCTTGGAAACAAACACATAGAACTAGTAAAGCTATGCACAGGCAACAAGCCACACGGTGCCTTAGCTAACTAGTCATACCTTGGAAACAAACACATAGAACTAGTAAAGCTATGCACAGGCAACAAGCCACACGGTGCCTTAGCTAACTAGTCATACCTTGGAAACAAACACAGAGAACTAGAAGAGCTAGGCACAGGCAACAAGCCACACGGTGCCTAAGCTAACTAGTCTGAACAAACATAAAACACTAGCAAGGCTATACACAGGCTATAAGCTACACGGTGCCTAAGCTAGCTAGTCAAACAAACATAAAACACTAGCAAGGCTATACACAGGCTATAAGCTACACGGTGCCTAAGCTAGCTAGTCAAACAAACATAGAAACTCACACAGAGCAAACACTGACACCGGGTACAGAGCACTCTATACACCAGGACCTTTAGATGAGATGTCATTAGATGAGATGAGATACAAAGGCCAGGACTGTAGTCTTCAGGAGACTAATAAAGCCTATCAACACCTGAGCCACAGGTGCAGCAATCACCTTGCAACCAAACAGAGGCTTGACACTCAGAGCAGGCATCCCATAGAAAGTAACAGCGGGAGCCATCTTGGATACTGGCAGAGACGAAGAGGCGGCAGCCATCTTGGAAGAGGCATAGCCCACACAGGTGAGGTTCAGTAGGGCAATCAGCACACAGAGCCAGAGAGAACCTAAGACAGACACAGACACAGAGACAAGCAGAAGCCAGCACAGACACTGACTCCCAGAAACAGGGTAAGTCTGAAGGGTGGCACGGCCACAAACGGGACACCTATGTAGAAGATAAACCGACTACTCATTGTTGCACCATGAAATACGTGTTTAAAAATTACTGCAAGACGCGGTTCGCATTGACATCACTCAAATCAAAAAATGTGTGTTTTGTGGCCAAACAGATAAAGTGCAAATACATCTCCAAAAGTGAAAAGCAATAAAATATGGCTGTAATAGTAAAAGAGCAAATAAAGTGGATATGAAACTGTTATTCAAACAACCCTCACTCATAAATATCGACATTGTTTATAGGACATTGCAGTGTACCACCTCAAACACATGTTAATGAAAAATGTCTCAGAAAACAATTGCCTAGATCATCAAAATGAAATACAGAGAATATGCAATTGTATATTATTCTATTGACTAAACTAAACCTATAAAAACCTTGGTGTCTTCATAAAAGGGTTCAATGATAAAATAATCACTATTACAAACAATGCAAGTTGAATTTAAAAATACCAAGTCCATTAACTCCAAAAGACTTAAGAAGCTCAGGGGTCCTTTTACTAAGCTGTGGTAAAAGGGGGCCTTTGCTAGCATCAGCGTGTGTTTTTGATGCACATTGAGACCTTTTTTTACCGCTGCGGGTAAAGGGCTGTCTTTTTTTTTTTTCCTGTCAAGAACCCTAGAAAACTGGGAGTCAAGTATAAAAATCTAATGCCTCAAAGAAATGTTAAAAAAAAAAAAATCTAAAATGGTAAAATGAGGAAAAACAAATCTTTAAATGGCAGACTGATAAATTACTTGTGCAGTTATTGGTATGCTTATCATTAATATATAAAATAAATTTGGAATGTATTCACACGTAAATGTAGCTAAATTGTTTTGTGATACAAACAAATACAATACAACATGCAAATAGTTTATAAATAATTCATAGAAAGACAGTGTCTATCTCACTATTTAGGCCATTAGGTGTTTGAGTACTTAGGGCCATGTTTACTAAGCTGCATTAAAGATGGGCTAGCGTTTTTAACACACGCTAATGACTAGCATGTGCTAAACGCTAAGTCATCCATAGGAACATATGGGTGATTCTAGCATTTAGCGCATGCTAAAAATACTAGTGCACCTTAGTAAACAGGGCCCTTAGTTTGAAAATGGCATGTTCTTCCTGTAGCAGTTTGTTATCTAAATCACCGCCTCTCCAGGAAACAGCATCTTAAATGCCAGAAATCTTTTCTATAAAATTATGATTGAAAGCAAGACAATTACTCACTAAGGGTGCAGTAACTATTTGTCTTTTCAATTTGCTGTTATGTTCCAGCATTCTAATACGAAGCTTCCTAGACGTTTTGCTGACATTGATCAATTTGCATGAACAGATGATAATGTAAATAACATTGCATGAGTTGCAATCTGACAAATGATCAATTTGATATGTCTTGCCTGTAACAAGATGAATGAAAATATCAGTGTTAAAAGAATTTGGACAAACTGAACATTTGCCACATTTATAGTGCCCTTCCTTGCATTGATTGTAGACAAGACCAGATTCAGGGCAGAGGGAGCCACAATATCTTTGATACTATACTGTACTATCAGAGTTTTATATACTGCTATCGTTCCAAAAAGGATTTAAAGCAGTTTACAATAAATAAAAGAAAACTCTAATAATAAGGAGGAATTTACAGTTCAAAATCACACATTACCAAAACTAATTACACAAAAAATAATAAATAAAAAGACTTTAAAAATCAGAACCCATAAAATGAAACAAAACAAAATCATCGCTCAAATAGGGTATGTCTAACAATTTCCTAAATGAAAGATAAGGAGATGCAACCCTCAATTTCAGAGGAAGTGAATTCCATACTCTAGCCCCCCCAAAAAGGAAAAGAAGCTTCAAAAAGAAACGTAAAACAAATATTTTTTGCAGAAGGAAAACTTAAATTCAAAGTTCTCAGAAAATCAAAGGCCCTGTTTACCTTTGTGCTAGCATTTTTAGCGTGTGCACAAAATTAGCGTGCTCTGTGTAGGCACCCATAAGAACAGTTAGCACGCGCTAATGGTTAGCGTGTGTCAAAAATGTTAATGTACCTCTAGCGTGGCTTAGTAAACAGGGCCCCAAGTTTCTAACCACAAATGGAAATACCAACAGGTCACTCAAGCCCCCAGAACTCAAACCAAGTATTGATTTAAACATTAAACAAAGAATTTTAAAATGTTTTTGTTTCTGGTGTAAACAACAGTAAGGATTTTATTCTGGAAACACCCATGTCCTTATAAATGTGCCAGTGTTTGAGTAACATTTTCCTAATATTCTTAGGCTAGAGAAATACAAGGTGCATAAAATATCTGGCCTCTTTTTGATATTGCCAGAGGGAATCCATGGGACCGTTAGATCATGAAGGAGCAAAAGGGGCACTCAGGGAGGACAAGGCCGTAGCAGAGAAACTGAATGAATTCTTCACTTTGGTCTTTACAGAAGAAGATGTAAGAGATCTACCTATACCAGAAATGGTTTTCAGGTGGGATGATGTGGAGGAACTGAAAGAAATCTCTGTGAATCTGGAAGACATACTGAGCCAAATCGACAAATTAAAGAGTAGTAAATCACCTGGACTGGATTGCATGCATCCAAGGGTATTGAAAGAACTCAAACATGAAATTACTGATCTTAATAGTAATCTGTAACCTGTCGTTAAAGTTATCTGTAGTACCTGAAGATTGGAGAGTGGCCAATGTGATGCTAATTTTTTAAAAGCGTTTCAGGGGTGATCTGGGAAATTACAGACCGGTAAGCCTGACATCAATGTAGGGTAAATAGTGGAAACTATTATAAAGAATAAAATTACAGAACACATAAATAAACATGGTTTATTGGGACAGAGTCAAAATGATTTCAGCGCCAATTTTGGTCACAGATTCACTTTCTGGGCAAAAGCATTCCCAAAAGAACTCAGAAAGACATTAAATAATATTGGAGATAAAGGAGACTCTTGAGAAAACCACAGGCTACTTTCTATGCATCAGAAACCATTCCTTGCATTTTGACTCTATAAGATCTGCCTGTTAAAAAAAAAAAAATTATGCTCGATGTAGGTCTGCCACATAATGGTCATGTAGTGAGTGAGCAGAGGTGGGGGTGAGGTGGAGTGGAGTCTGAGGGTCGCTGTAGTCCTCACTCAAGAGCCAACTGCTGGCCATCTGTCCACTTTTAACCCTCTCATAGATGCCTGAGTATTGGAGAATGTATGCACCATGATAGAGCTCTGGGAAGTGGGCAAAAAGGTCTGTGAACTCACCAATTGTATTGTACACCATCTGTATGAGTCTTAGATATGGTGTACTTGGATTCCAGTAAGACCACTGATATGGTTCTTCTTATGTGACTTGTAACTCAGGTTACTAAGTCGTGCAATGACTTTAACTTTGCATGGTTGCAGCTGAGAACATTACTTATTCCTGGCTACAGCATTGCAAAGATAGCAGGCACCAAATCGGACCTGTCAATTCTTAAGGGGCCAGCTCTGGAATTAAATAACCCACCTCCCTTCTACTTCTGATTCACAATCTAAAACCTAACACTGCACCTGATCACCTGGTACTGAGGGTTTACCTGGTGGCTAATAGGGGGTGCAGAAATTATTTCTGGTTTCTTCTGCACCTTTGGTGCCTGGGTTCAAAATAGTGGCCAGAAAACCCAGTAGTAGTCTGTTTGTACTACCAATAGGGGTCAAGCTGCCAATTAAGGGAGCATTTGCTATATCAAGCATGAGCTGCGTTATTCATTTTACATAATAATGAACTGTTTTGCATGCATTTGCATCTCATCAACTCAGTACTTGTTTTGCACTAAAAAAATCATGTGTTAAGGACAAATAACAAGCCAACACAGAGAGGGTCCAATGTACAGAACAAAGGGCAAATAACAAACAGCTTTATCACTTAGAGGTCCTTTTACTAAGATGCACTAATGGATTTAGCATGTGCTAATGATTAGTGTGCACTAAGGAACAGATTCAATATATGGCGCCTAAAAAACTGGCACCGAAAAAATATGCACTTGGTGCTAATTTATAAACCTCGCCTAAAGTTAAGCATTGTTTATAGAATATGTGTAGCACTTGTCCCCATGACAAATTTATGTCAACTAAAACCTGGTTTAAATGCTTGTGCCTAACTTAGGCACAGATCATGCATTTTATAACAGTGCATGTAATTTCTAGGAATGCCCATAACATGCCTATGCCCCTCCCATTGCCAAGCCCCCCTTTTGACATCTGTGCATTTGAATGTAGTGCACCAGTTTACAGAATACATTTAGGAGTTGAGCACATAAATTCTAATTAATGCCAATTAGTGCAGATAATTGCTTGTTAGTGGACAACTATCAGTGCTGATTGACTTGTTAAACATGCGCCACATGGGCAATTTACTCACACATCCAGTGGCGTTCCTAGGGCGGCTGACACCCGGGGCGGATCGCCGAAGTGCCCCCCCCCCGGGTGCACCGCCCCCCCGGCGCATTTTTACCTGCTGGGGGGGGGGGTGACGCCCGCCTGCCGGCTTCGCTTGTTCCAAGCTCCCTCTGCCCCAGAACAGGAAGTAACCTGTTCCGGGGCAGAGAAAGCACGGAACGAGCGGCGCCGACAGGCATGTGGCACGCCCCCCAGCGGCGTGCACCCGGGGCGGACCGCACCCCCCCCCCCCCCCCCTAGGAACACCACTGCACACACCTTTAGTCACCTTATATAGAATCCGAGGGTTAATGTATTGCAGCCCATTATGTTCCTACAGGCTACATGGCATTTAGCGCACACTAATTAATAGTGTGCACTAAATCCATTAGTGCGCCTAATTGAAAGGATCCCTTAATCACTATTTTGCAAAATATAGTGGGACAGACGCTCAGGGTGGCGATCAGCCGAAACATCTTTTATCCTTTAGGATGTTACAGCTGCTAAAAGATTCACAGTGAGAATCCTCAAAGGTAACTTTAAAACCATACAAGAACGTAAGACCTTTGAAGTCAGAATGATTGAATATTTTAACACCCAACAGAAAGGACTTAACAAGGATCTGGGGTTCCTAGCCCATTATAAACCATAAAGCTTTATGTCTCTGTTGATCACCCCACCCCTCACCTATCCACACCCATCCTGTTAGAATATCAATGATATGCTTTGATGTCCCCATGCATACCTCCGACCCACCCCCATCCTCCCACCCTGTCAGACTGTCATAGTAATGCTTGAATGTTTTCACTTATATACACTGTCAGCTAGCACATTTGCTTATTTCCGATCTGAGGAAGAAGGGCAACCTTCGAAAGCTAATCAAGAAATGTATTAAGTTATGTCCAATAAAAAAGGTATCATCTTATTTTCTTTTCCATGTTTTATTTTGTTTGATTTCTATAGATTCTACATGGAATGTTGCTATTCCACTAGCAACATTCCATGTAGAAGTCGGCCCTTGCGGATCACCAATGTGGCCGCGCAGGCTTCTGCTTCTGTGAGTCTGACGTCCTGCACGTACGTGCAGGACGTCAGACTCACAGAAACAGAAGCCTGCGCAGCCTTCTACATGGAATGTTGTTAGTGGAATAGCAACATTCCATGCATAATCTCCAATAGTAGCAACATTCCATGTAGAATCTCCAATAGTAGCAACATTCCATGTAGAATCTCCAATAGTATCTATTTTACTGTCATAGTAATGCTTGAATGTTTTCACTTATATACACTGTCAGCTAGCACATTTGCTTATTTCCGATCTGAGGAAGAAGGGCAACCTTCGAAAGCTAATCAAGAAATGTATTAAGTTATGTCCAATAAAAAAGGTATCATCTTATTTTCTTTTCCATGTTTTATTTTGTTTGATTTCTATTGATAACCTTAAGAGTGGACTAACACGGCTACCACACTCCTCTACTTTAGTTTTAGTTGAAATGCATTTGCCCAAGAGTCCATGATGTTCAAGCTGATCTTGATTTCGTTGGTGATTTCTGTCAGTTTAGATTTGTAAGGAATGGATATTGTGACATCGTCTGCATAGATGAAAGGGTTAAGGCCTTGGATGGATAAGGACTTGGCTAGTGGGGTCATCATTAGGTTGAAGAGGATCGGTGATAGCAGTGATCCTTGTGGTACTCCGCAGTCTGCTTTCCAAGGTGATGATATGTTTGAGTTTGATTTTACTTTTATAGATCAAAATGCACCAAACTGATGAAAAAGAATTGAACTGTTCCTTCACAACTACACAATATACATTTGGAGAAAAAAGGGTGGAGCATTCATTTGAGAAAAACTTTGTCAACTGTTAAGCATTTGAGTGGATCTATTACGCTTTGGAATTGTGAGGCAGGCAGGGACGTAAGAATATTGAATGGATCCTCAGAAGCTTAGCCGAAATTGGGTGGCGGAGCAGGTGGGGGGAAGAGGGGTTGGTGGTTGGGAGGCGAGGATAGTGGAGAGCAGACTTATACGGTCTGTGCCAAAGCCGGTGATGGGAGGTGGGACTGGTGGTTGGGAGGCGGGAAGTACTGCTGCGCAGACTTGTACGGTCTGTGCCCTGAATAAGGCAGGTACAAATCAAGGTACAAATCAAGGTAAGGTTTACACATATGTTGTCTTGTTGGGCAGACTGGATGGACCGTGCAGGTCTTTTTCTGCCGTCATCTACTATGTTACTATAAGTGGAAGGAAGAATGGATTTAACTAAATATCATTGTATCCTAGAAGCTAATGTCCCAGAAATTGAAACTGGAAGGAGGCTGGATATTTCAACAAGGCAATCATGTGATATATATATATATATATATATATATATATATATATATATATATATATATATATATATACAGTGGGGGAAATAAGTATTTGATCCCTTGCTGATTTTGTAAGTTTGCCCACTGACAAAGACATGAGCAGCCCATAATTGAAGGGTAGGTTATTGGTAACAGTGAGAGATAGCACATCACAAATTAAATCCGGAAAATCACATTGTGGAAAGTATATGAATTTATTTGCATTCTGCAGAGGGAAATAAGTATTTGATCCCCCACCAACCAGTAAGAGATCTGGCCCCTACAGACCAGGTAGATGCTCCAAATCAACTCGTTATCTGCATGACAGACAGCTGTCGGCAATGGTCACCTGTATGAAAGACACCTGTCCACAGACTCAGTGAATCAGTCAGACTCTAACCTCTACAAAATGGCCAAGAGCAAGGAGCTGTCTAAGGATGTCAGGGACAAGATCATACACCTGCACAAGGCTGGAATGGGCTACAAAACCATCAGTAAGACGCTGGGCGAGAAGGAGACAACTGTTGGTGCCATAGTAAGAAAATGGAAGAAGTACAAAATGACTGTCAATCGACAAAGATCTGGGGCTCCACGCAAAATCTCACCTCGTGGGGTATCCTTGATCATGAGGAAGGTTAGAAATCAGCCTACAACTACAAGGGGGGAACTTGTCAATGATCTCAAGGCAGCTGGGACCACTGTCACCACGAAAACCATTGGTAACACATTACGACATAACGGATTGCAATCCTGCAGTGCCCGCAAGGTCCCCCTGCTCCGGAAGGCACATGTGACGGCCCGTCTGAAGTTTGCCATTGAACACCTGGATGATGCCGAGAGTGATTGGGAGAAGGTGCTGTGGTCAGATGAGACAAAAATTGAGCTCTTTCGCATGAACTCAACTCGCCGTGTTTGGAGGAAGAGAAATGCTGCCTATGACCCAAAGAACACCGTCCCCACTGTCAAGCATGGAGGTGGAAATGTTATGTTTTGGGGGTGTTTCTCTGCTAAGGGCACAGGACTACTTCACCGCATCAATGGGAGAATGGATGGGGCCATGTACCGTACAATTCTGAGTGACAACCTCCTTCCCTCCGCCAGGGCCTTAAAAATGGGTCGTGGCTGGGTCTTCCAGCACGACAATGACCCAAAACATACAGCCAAGGCAACAAAGGAGTGGCTCAGGAAGAAGCACATTAGGGTCATGGAGTGGCCTAGCCAGTCACCAGACCTTAATCCCATTGAAAACTTATGGAGGGAGCTGAAGCTGCGAGTTGCCAAGCGACAGCCCAGAACTCTTAATGATTTAGAGATGATCTGCAAAGAGGAGTGGACCAAAATTCCTCCTGACATGTGTGCAAACCTCATCATCAACTACAGAAGACGTCTGACCGCTGTGCTTGCCAACAAGGGTTTTGCCACCAAGTATTAGGTCTTGTTTGCCAGAGGGATTAAATACTTATTTCCCTCTGCAGAATGCAAATAAATTCATATACTTTCCACAATGTGATTTTCCGGATTTAATTTGTGATGTGCTATCTCTCACTGTTACCAATAACCTACCCTTCAATTATGGGCTGCTCATGTCTTTGTCAGTGGGCAAACTTGCAAAATCAGCAAGGGATCAAATACTTATTTCCCCCACTGTATATATATATATATATATCTCAGAATCAACCATAAATGGAAAAAAATGAAGGTTTTGAAATAGCCTCCACAGTTCCAAACCTGAATATTATTGAACATTTGTGGGGAAATCTCAGATCTACAATGCATGCAAAGAGATCTAAGAATATTTCAGATCTAAAGGAACTCTGCAAGAGTGGGGAAAATATGAGACTATACTCTGAGCAGGCCACAGAGAGTGTTTAGAAGCTTATATTTTTGCCAAAGGAGGGGTTACAAAGTACTGAGTGACTCTGCTCCAAAGCCAAATTTGATAGCTGTTGCCATAGAACTTTGGGAAATCTAGGGGCTACTGTCACCTTTTGCGGACTCGGTATGGAGAAATTTTCAGGTTGTCCATATGGCAACAAAGGCTGCTTATATTTTTCACATACATTTTCAAGGAAACATATTTGTGTGCTCCCTACTTAAACACACCTTGCCTTCTCTCAGTATGGCTAAAAGTATGATCATTGTGAAACCCTGCATGAACTTTTAGTTGCATTGTAGGAGGGAAGAATTCAGACAGCTGATCTGCACATAGGAAATGCTTTCAAGGGCCCTTTTACAAAGGCACGTAGGTGCCTACGCATGCCCAACATGCATCCAATTGGCACAGACAGGGACATCACAATGTCAAAATGTACAGACAGGGAGAGGGATCTTGGGGTGATAGTATCTGAGGATCTGATGGCAACAAAACAGTGTTACAAGGCAGTGGCCATAACCAGAAGGATGCTAGGCTGTATAGAGAGAGGTGTAACCAGCAGAAGAAAGGAGGTGTTTATGCCCCTCTACAGGTCACTGGTGAGGCCCCACCTGGAGTATTGTGTTCAGTTTTGGAGGCCGTATCTTGCTAAGGATGTAAAAAGACTTGAAGTGGTGCAAAGAAAACCTACAAAAATGGTATGGGATTTGTGTTACAAGATGTACGAGGAGAGACTTACTGACCTGAATATGTATACCCTGGAGGAAAGGAAAAACAGGGGTGATATGATACAGATGTTCAAATGTTTGAAAGGTATTAATCTGCAAACAAATCTTTTCAGGAGATAGGAATGTGGTAGAACTAGAGGACATGAATTGAGGTTGAAGGGGAGCAGACTCGGGAAAAATGTCAGGAAGTATTTTTTTCATGGAGAGGGTGGTGGATACTTGGTATGCCCTCCCATAGGAGATGGTAGAGATGAAAACGGTAACAGAATCCAAAAATGTGTGAGATAAATACAAAGGAATCATGTTCAGAAGGAATGGATCCACAGAAGCTTAGCGGAGATTGGGTGCAACACTGGTAATTGGGAAGCAAAACTAGTGCTGGGCAGACTTGTACAGTCGGTGCCCTGAAAATGGCAAGGACAGATCAAGGTCAGGTATACATATAAAGTAGCTCATACAATGAGTTTATCTTGTTGGGCAGATTGGATGGACCGTACAAGTCTTTATCTGCCATCATCTACTATGTTACTACCGCCTGGCTACCGCATGCCCCAGGCAGCAATTCCATTTTTGGCACATGCTCAAAACACACAGTAGAAAATATTTTCTACCACAGGGCATTTACCAGGCAGTAATCAGCAGTTGGCGTGTGCTGCACGCTTGCTTCCCAGTTAGCACGTGAGATGTTACCACTAAGTCAATGGGTGGCGTTAAGGTCTCAGGCCAAAAATGGGCATGCCACACGTCCATTTTCCGGCACATTAAAAAAATCCCTTTTCCAGGCGCTGAGGAAATGGACCAACGTGCATCCAAAACACTCGCCTACACCAGCGCAGGTCACTTTTGGGCATGGTTTAGTAAAAGGACCCCTAAAAATATTCTTCCCCATGTATAATGTTTGTTATTTTAACCTTAACTAGGGTTGCTAACTTCTGAAAAATAAGATCGGTATGAGAAGACTTTAGTTGAAAATGTGTGGTGTTTTTCTGAACTGGCAGAACAGGACCAAACACAGAGAAGATATACACAACACCATGAGGTCAACTCTCACAGATTAATTCATTTTGCTTTCTCATCCTGGTTGCCCAATTGTTTGACATAGTTTGGAAATGAATTGCATGTCCATGCTTCAATGAGACTAAAATTAGCTATTGTATATCTTTTGGAAAGCCTGTTTTAAGATCCCCCATTTGTTATAAAATTATTCTATATAATGAGGATGTTAAGAAACAGTTTTTTAAATATGCTTCATCTGGAACAAGCTATTTGCCAAACTATGCAATATCTGGCATCTGCTTCTTACATCTGCTTGGTACATAAACTGGATATTTTTTTTCTTAAGCTAATATTGTCTCTTCTATTTATTGTTTTTAATTACAATATTTTGTATAGTAAAATGTATCTAATAGGAAAGAAAATGAATAGAAAGAATATAATTGTATAACATAGCTAGAACCCTTTCGAAAATATCAGTGGTGTTGTTCTGATAATGATGAAGGGCTTATTGTCTTAGGTTTCTTTTTTTGGTTCTAGTAAGAAATACAAAATAATCTATCAAACATTTGGAAATAATGCATTAATTGACAGCTATTTAGTACTGAAATGCTATGTTCCCTTGGCTACAAAATATATAATTAGTGAAATTATAGATATATGTATCTCTGCATCTGCTTATATCTCTCTTTACACTACACCCATTGATGATCTGTATAGGTGAAAATGGTGACTCTTCTAACAGTCTGTTGGTTTCTTGCAGATATCATGATAGGTGTGATAATTGTTGATAGTCCTCTTTTTTCATAATGTGCCAACTTCTTATTTTATTGAACAGGTGCCTACGTTCTTGAGTACACTCATTATTTGTGTACTCAACAGTAAAGATAAGACAATGAAAATCTGGATTTCCAAGAGCAATCAGGATTTTTCATTGCACTAGCACAGATTTTTTTGACACTAGCTACCTCTATAATATGATGCAGATGAGTATCTCTCTATCCATCCCACCACTCTTCATGTGTTAGGTTGCCCTGACAGTTTAAATTACTTTGAAAGTTTAACTGTGAACTTTCTTCTTCCACTTACAGAGCTAATGGAAACCATATGCTGGAGTAGAAGTGTAGCCTAATGATTAAAGCAGTGGGCTGAGACCCAGAGAAGCCAGAGGTCAAATGTCACTGCCACTCTGAGACAGGGGTGTAGCCAGACAATAGATTTTGGGTGGGCCTAGGCAGAGGTGGATGGGCACCAAGTGTTCTCCCCCCCCCCCCCCCCCCCAACCACCACCAAAAAAATATCTCAGCTGGCGGGAAAACGCTTCTTTCCACCTTGGCAGTCTACAGCAGGTATGCGCTGAAAAATGAGCATGCTCAGGTGCCAGTATCATGGAGAGTAGCGTTTTCATTACCATCAGGGGGGAAGTCTTCAGCTGGCCGAGCTTGGTATCCGCACCACCTACCACTAAACGTGTGCTACCGTTGGGTGGGCCTGAGCCCTAAATGGGTGGGCCCTGGCCCACCAGGCCCACCTGTGGCTACGCCACTGACCACTCATAATTTTAGGCAAGTCACATAACTCTCTATTGTTTCAGATACAAGCTTAGATTGTATGCTTTTGAGAAACAAGAAAATGCATACAGTAGAGTCTTGATTATTCAACGTAAGGGAACCCCTTTCAGATGTAGCTGAGAGGGTGTTAACATTGAGACAGGACACGGAGAATATGTAATAAAGGGTTAATTTGGGTAAGGTAACGTGAAGTGGGGTTGAAGTAATTCTGTAAGGGCAAGGAGTGATTTTGATTGCCTAAGTTTGTTGGGCAGTTGGCTGGTGGTCTGGAGAAAAAAAGGAAATATGGTTATTAAAAAATGTAAAAAAAAAACAAGAGGGGGGGAAGTGAGTTTTGAAGAATAGAATGTTAATTTTGGTGGGATATCAGTATTCGGGAGTTGGGAGGGAGGAGAGTAGGATTGTGCAGTGGGTTTAGGTTTTTGTGAGAAGAATTTTGCCCTTCCCTGCCACCCTTCATGTTGTGATGACATATGTGTATTGTTTATGGTGTGTTGGGAGTGAGTCTTTGGTTTTAAGGAATTATAGTGGGTATGGGTAAGGGTGTTAAGATGTCGCACCTTTTATAGGAGATTGGTGGAACTGAGCTATTTAGGCCCAAATGCATATCAATGAGATTTGAAACTGGTGAAGATGATTTGAAATATAATGAACACTCACTCATGGGTGGTACTGTCATGAGTTGAGGCTTTACTCTATGACACCGTGGGTCATGCCAATGTGTGTTACATTAAATGCCAGTTTTATAGTGATCTAGTTTTGCTACTGAATAGCTCTATATAAATTTAAAAAATGCATTTGGGTTTACAACCTGTATTTGTATTTGAATTTGATTGGTAAAAATTAATTATATTCTGTTAAGAAATAAAGCTATGGCCAAAACATTTATTCCACTAAATGAAGTTGTGTGAATTTGTTATATTATTGTTTATTAAATCTCTGTGGTGAAGTGGTCTGTGCAAATGGCAATGTTAAAAGGACCAACACGTTTTTGGATAATTGAAAAGTTGGATAATATAGAATAAGTGGATGAGGAATAAGTTAGAAGAATATTAAATGCATGTTTCAAAAGAAGAAGCAGTAAAAAGGAGTTTAAAATTTAAGTTGCCCAGGAATCTTACCTAGCACTTTTGCCTTTTAACTAAACTTGATACCAGGAATAAGAAAGGAAAAACCTGTGCGCATGTCCATGACAATGCTGTGATGCTATTGAGGTATGTCGGGTAATCTAGGATGTCAGATAAGGAAGGTCAGAAAAGTGAAATTCTACTTAATGTAATTCACCTTGAGCTACTACCAATAAAAATGTGAGCTATATGCAAAATCTGTCCCCCTACCCCCCCCCCCCCCCCATATGTTGTAAAATCTATCTCACTTTGTATAGGGGAATCATACCAATGCATAGAGAATAAGTGGGTTCTTCAAGCACAAAGTCATGGCACATTTAATCAGGCCCCGATTTAGGATAGGCATCTGCCAAATTTTGAAGGTGTCAAATGCTCAGGGCCAGTCCTCAAGCCCCTCAACTAGTGCTTCTCTGGCTGTTGGTACCTTTGCAGATCTCATTTGGGAATGAGTATTTTGCTCTTCAACTAGTGTTTCTTTGACTGCTTGTTGGAACCATCGGTGGTGTAGAATTAGCCACAGCCATCTGTGACGTCATCATTGAAAGTTGAGACTGCCCTTTATTTAAGTGAGCCAATTCTGTGGTGCACCACTGAAGGGGCACACTCATAGGTGCCCGGTATAAGAGGCTTGGACAGGCTAAGCCTCCCCTGCTGTGCTCTGAGGGGTTTAAATTGTTGATTTACCTCCATCCTCACAGCAGGAGCTGCAGTGCAAGCCCTCTAGCCTTGTCCAGTTGTAGAAATTGGTTTATGGTTTGTTTACCTTACTGCTCGGAGAGCGGGGGAGGGGGGGTTGGCTGGAGGTGTCCTGGGTTGCCAGGGAGATATTTAACGAGGATGATTTCCTGACCTGCACTGAGGACAGATAGCAGCAGAATCATACTGGGCCAGCATGATCAGAAAAAGTCACCAAACAAAGGTAGAAAAGATCATTTTATTTTCATTATAGTGTTTGGAATATGTCCACTTTGAGAATCAGGTGCTCAACATTAAAAGTTTATATTTATTTACTTATTTATGGCATTTTATCCCACATTAAACATGAATTAGGGTGTTTTGTGGCTCTACACGTATCATGATATTATGATCCCTTGTTTCATATTGTTGACGGTCTGCATTTTCCATATGGGTGGTACAGTGGTGGAAATAAGTATTTGATCCCTTGCTGATTTTGTAAGTTTGCCCACTGACAAAGACATGAGCAGCCCATAATTGAAGGGTAGGTTATTGGTAACAGTGAGAGATAGCACATCACAAATTAAATCCGGAAAATCACATTGTGGAAAGTATATGAATTTATTTGCATTCTGCAGAGGGAAATAAGTATTTGATCCCCCACCAACCAGTAAGAGATCTGGCCCCTACAGACCAGGTAGATGCTCCAAATCAACTCGTTACCTGCATGACAGACAGCTGTCGGCAATGGTCACCTGTATGAAAGACACCTGTCCACAGACTCAGTGAATCAGTCAGACTCTAACCTCTACAAAATGGCCAAGAGCAAGGAGCTGTCTAAGGATGTCAGGGACAAGATCATACACCTGCACAAGGCTGGAATGGGCTACAAAACCATCAGTAAGACGCTGGGCGAGAAGGAGACAACTGTTGGTGCCATAGTAAGAAAATGGAAGAAGTACAAAATGACTGTCAATCGACAAAGATCTGGGGCTCCACGCAAAATCTCACCTCGTGGGGTATCCTTGATCATGAGGAAGGTTAGAAATCAGCCTACAACTACAAGGGGGGAACTTGTCAATGATCTCAAGGCAGCTGGGACCACTGTCACCACGAAAACCATTGGTAACACATTACAACATAACGGATTGCAATCCTGCAGTGCCCGCAAGGTCCCCCTGCTCCGGAAGGCACATGTGACGGCCCGTCTGAAGTTTGCCAGTGAACACCTGGATGATGCCGAGAGTGATTGGGAGAAGGTGCTGTGGTCAGATGAGACAAAAATTGAGCTCTTTGGCATGAACTCAACTCGCCGTGTTTGGAGGAAGAGAAATGCTGCCTATGACCCAAAGAACACCGTCCCCACTGTCAAGCATGGAGGTGGAAATGTTATGTTTTGGGGGTGTTTCTCTGCTAAGGGCACAGGACTACTTCACCGCATCAATGGGAGAATGGATGGGGCCATGTACCGTACAATTCTGAGTGACAACCTCCTTCCCTCCGCCAGGGCCTTAAAAATGGGTCGTGGCTGGGTCTTCCAGCACGACAATGACCCAAAACATACAGCCAAGGCAACAAAGGAGTGGCTCAGGAAGAAGCACATTAGGGTCATGGAGTGGCCTAGCCAGTCACCAGACCTTAATCCCATTGAAAACTTATGGAGGGAGCTGAAGCTGCGAGTTGCCAAGCGACAGCCCAGAACTCTTAATGATTTAGAGATGATCTGCAAAGAGGAGTGGACCAAAATTCCTCCTGACATGTGTGCAAACCTCATCATCAACTACAGAAGACGTCTGACCGCTGTGCTTGCCAACAAGGGTTTTGCCACCAAGTATTAGGTCTTGTTTGCCAGAGGGATCAAATACTTATTTCCCTCTGCAGAATGCAAATAAATTCATATACTTTCCACAATGTGATTTTCCGGATTTAATTTGTGATGTGCTATCTCTCACTGTTACCAATAACCTACCCTTCAATTATGGGCTGCTCATGTCTTTGTCAGTGGGCAAACTTACAAAATCAGCAAGGGATCAAATACTTATTTCCACCACTGTATATTGGTGTATTAGGTTCTGCCCAGTGTAATATTTATGGTACAGTAAGGTTCCGAGTGTGTTTTTACACAAAGTTGTGCATAGTGTTTTGCAGTTGAGCGATTGTGGTTAGTATATGCTTTGAGCAACCACTTTATTCTTTGACATATGATACATATCTAATATCTAAATTTAATTAAAGGTATTAATTGTGATTATTTTAATTTTATTTATTTATTTTTTCTGTGTGTTATCAGACAATTATGGATATAGGCTCCGCCCCCGGCTCAACCCCCTAACCCCGCCCCCTTTAGCCTCCCCAAACAGTTGGGCCACCGACCGCCTATGGGCACACTTAAGGAGTGTGTTGCATCCCTTAGTATGCCCCTTTATGGGCACCTTGGTTGGCAAGAGTATTGCAGGGAGGATTCTGGCACTTTTGGGTTGTTTGGATATTCTTAAGTTAGAAGTTCCTTCATGCTAGTTATGCCATTTTAGCTGTATGCTGCAGTTATTTATTAGGGGCTTCTTAGTGGGCTTACTGATTTATGGGGCTATTAGTAGTTGTTTGCCAATGCTAATTTCTATTACAATACCACATTTTGTAAGGCAATGGCAGCCTAAATTGTGTTCTACATATTCTAGATGCCTGGAGAATTTGATAGATTTTGTGGCTAGTTGTACTAATGAGATTTCTGCAATTGTGGTTAAGGGGAAATATAATGCTCATCCCAGTAGATGGCGATATACAGGTTTTATAGGTATGACCTTAGTACCAGTGAGTAGAGCTGTTTTTCTAAAGTTGCTAACATCACTCCAATTTCTTGTGTTGTTTTTAATGCTAGATTGGATTGTAATAAATTAGAAGTGATTAGGGATCTTGTGGGGCATTCCAAGTATGGTCTGGTATTTATTACAGAAACCTGGTTCTTCCAATTAGAGGAACCTAGGTTGAACGCCCTATGTCAATTATGCTACAAAATCATTTTTTGCTCCAGGGATTACAAAAAGAGGGAAGGGGGAAATTCTTTACAAAGTATGGTTATCAGTTACGGTATTAGGGTCCTATACTTATTATGGCATTACATGTTTATTTTTAGGTATTGCTAGGGATAGGGATTGGGGGGAAGTGGGGTGTTTTTTTAGTGTATAATCTTTCAGGGATCACAAGGAAGGCATTGAATTGGTTATTGGAGTTCATAGCTCAACATCATGCTTATTGTCAAACAAGTTTTGTAATATGGGATTTTAATGTTCATTTTTTTTAGGAAGGGATATATTTGTTAACATGAATAAGATTACGAACAAACATTTTAGATCATTAGTTCTAGAGAACTAGAATGAAAATTATCATTTTGTATAAGAATAAGAAGTAGATAAGAATAAAAAGTGTAAAGACCAGAATAGAATAAGAACTACACTTATTAATTCTCCTTAACTTAAATTCCATACAGTAGAATGAAAATTATCAGTTTGTAGTGCTGTACACAATGCTGTCCCCTCCTACGAGTCCTACTTGAGCCAGAGCTGTGTGCCTGCTGCTGATCCTGAAAAAACGCTGCTCTTTTTCTCTGCAGTTCACTGCATCTCTCTGAGACCTCCAATGCTGGCAACCGCACACATGCTCGGTTAACGGTGTCAGCACAGGTCAGGGAGATGCAGCAAACTGCAGAGCTACAATCTGTGGACTGCTTGCCTACTGTCCCACCTGGGCCCACACAATCTGCCATCTGTATGCAGTGCTCGGCCTGGACCCCCATGCCCACACAATCTGCCATCTGTGTGCAGTTCTTGCTCACCCAGTGTTGCGTCCCTCACCTGTGATGTTCTCTCTTCCGCCGCGTCGCTCGCCAGCTCTGCTGAGGAGGGCGCTAACCAGGGAGGTCGGTCCGACCCTGGTCGTCTCCAGCATGTCAGGGGCATCCTGCCGGCCATCTGGGCTGCACCGGCTCTCCGTTTCTTTTCTGTTGCAGCAGGCAAACGCCGGCCATGTTGGCAGCGCTGGCGTTCCCGAAGCAAGGATACTCTTCCGTGCACGGAGGCCCCAATCCGGGGTTCGTTGATGGCCGACTAGTTCTCCACCTCCTGTCAGCTGTTCCCTGTCCTCCTGATGGGGGGGGGGGGAAGCTATTTAAGAGCAGCCTCTCGTCTCACTCGTTGCTTCGGCTTCTACTTGTGTAGACTCCTAGGCGTTTGTTTCTCTTGTCTTTGCTGCTTGTCCTTTTGGAACCTTTGCCTGGACCTGGACTGTGTTTTGCTTGCCGCCTGCCTTGGAACCTTTGCCTAGACCTGGACTGTGTTTTGCTTGCCGCCTACCTTGGACCCTTTGCCTGGACCTGGACTGTGTTTTGCTTGCCGCCTGCCTTGGAACCTTTGCCTGGACCTGGACTGTGTTTTGCTTGCCGCCTGCCTTGGAACCTTTGCCTGGACCTGGACTGTGTTTTGCTTGCTGCCTACCTTGGACCCTTTGCCTGGACCTGGACTGTGTTTTGCTTGCCGCCTGCCTTGGAACCTTTGTCTGGACCTGGACTGTGTTTTGCTTGCCGCCTGCCTTGGAACTTTTGCCTGGACCTGGACTGTGTTTTGCTTGCCGCCTGCCTTTGAACCATTGCCCGGACCTGGACTGTGTCTTGCTTGCCACCTGCTGTGGAACCTTTGCTTGGACCTGGACTGTGCCTTTACTTCTCCTGCTTTGGAACCTTTGCCAGAACCTGGACTGTGCTTTTGTTTGCCACCTGCCTTTTGCCCAGACCTGGACTGTGCCGTGGTACCTTGGCTCTTCATCTCCATTCCACAAGGTAAGGTCAGGGTTGTTCGGCTGTTAGACTTTGTCTGACACAGGGACTCACTATTTTACTCCGGGGCTTGACACCCAGTGTGGTCCACCAGCGCATGACCAATCTGCCATCTGCGTATCTACAGTGCTGGCCTACCTGGGTCTACCAATCTGTTGTCTGTGTGCCTGCTGGTTTACCCGGGCCCAAGTGCCGACTGCGTGCCTGCTCCTGCTGGTCCACCCAATCTGCTGTCTGCATGTCTCCTTCAGCTTGTCCACCCAGGTTCAACCAATCTGCAGTCTGCATGCCTGGTAGTCCATCCAGGCCTACCCAATTTTCTGTCTGCATGCCTGTTCCTGTTGGCCCACCTGAGCTCAAGTTCCAACTGTGTGATTGCTGGCCCACCTGGGCCCACCAAATCTGCTGTCTGCCGAGCTGTAGAAGAGCAGCATTGTTTCAGTGCTAGATCACAAGGCAAAAGCGAATGACCTGTTTTCTGTCTCGTAGTGTTAGTCGAACAATGAATGCTAAGTCAACACAGTTCTATTTTCACAAAGAGCATTCAGTCAGCCTCACATTTTCAGCTACTATAACAACCACATTTTCTTGTCACTAAAGTGTGTGGGTTAGTTGTTGTGCATGTACTGTTCCTATTTTTACAAAAATCATTCAGTCTGTCAATCCTTCATGTGCCTCACATTGTCAGCAATAATAACATTTTCTGGCCATTAAAGTCTGTCTGTGGATTAGTTGTTGTGCATGGTTTTAAAATGCCCAGCTGAAGAGCAGTGTTTTCTGTGCTGTTGGGAGAATAAAATGAGTCAGTCCAAGATATTTGCTAAAAGTAAGAGGGAAAATGGTGTGTGGGCATTTTTGAATATATGAAGAAAAGCAGGTGCCTAGTTAGGTTTAGAGGTGACAGCGAGTGTGAATGCTATGAGCCGCACAAAGACTTATTCTCTGTTCCTTGGTTAAAATAATTCTCGTTTCCAATAGTCATATCAAGCACTCCGTTATGAATTAGGTTGTGCCCCACATTTTAGTGGTATCTTCCTTTTGTTTCCCTTTCTTTTGAGGCACAGTGTTATTATAGCATTTATATTCTACTATTTTTACAGACCATTACAATACAGACTGCATTTTCCAGCATTGCTAACTCTGGATCATCGTCATTGTTCTCTACTCAAGTATTTAGTTTTGTCCCATTTTTTAACCTTTTCTCTGGATAATTTTGATTTGTGCATGCTCATTTTTTCAGAAATGCCAGTGTTTATTCAAAATATTATATTATTGTCTTTTTATTAAAACTGTCATATACATGTTTTAGAGATTTATTAAAATTGTCATATACATGTTTTAGAGATTCATAAACTATTATAATGGTTTTGCTGTTTGTTCTTCATATTATTCAGTGTTTTTAAATATTCATTTATTTTTTCATTTCATATCACATTACATTTGTACAGTATTCAAATTATATATGTATTATTTTTCTTATGTTATCATTTTTATATATATTGTTTTTATATTGTTTTTATTTGTAGACTCCTGAAACACAACGCTGTGTCGACTCAATATACTGTTTAATAAAATTTGGTTCATCTTCACTGTGATCCATTGTCTGGGATGCCTGGTTTTTTACCCACTTCTTTGTTGTTTTGTGATTATCCGTGGGACTTCTTTGAGTTCTCCACGTTTGTGGATTCTCTACTCCTATGAGCTCATTGCAGGGAAAAACCCAACCAATCTTAGAAAACACATGGATCATTTCCATTAAACAGAAGCACAAATCTTACAATCACAGGAGTCAATGAGGAAAAAAATTAAGCAGGATGATTCAATGACCACCAACCAAAATAATCTGGTAAGCCTGAATCCTACCATTTCCGAATTCATGAGTTTCAAAGCATATTCTGTCTCATATAGGGGTCCTTTTACTAATCCACAATAAAAAGTGGCCTGCACTAGTTTTGGTGCAGGAAATTGGCGCACACTGGGCCATATTTTACCGCGATGGGAAAAAGACCTTTTTAAAAATGGGTCAGTAAATGGCTGTGTGCTAATATTAAAATTAGAATGTGGCTATTTACTGCCTGAGCCCTTATTGCCACATATTTAGAAGGCAGTAAGGCCTCATATGCTAACCCTATGATCATTGGGCAGCATGCGGCAATATGGTCACACTGCTAATTACTGCTGGAACGCCCCCGCAGTAGAAAATAGAAATTTATTTTCTACCGAGGGAAACTGTGCACACCAACTTCAGAACTGCCGCCGGGCTCCCTTGCTACCCCGGCGGTAGGGCTGATAGCCCTATCACACCTTTGTAAAGGGGCCCCATAGCCAGCAATCTGACCAGTATAGTGTACGCATGAAATCAGTTTTGGATATGGTTATTGCTACTAGCAGTCCAATGACGATTATTTATTCACTGGAATTTAGAAACATGCTTAAAACCTTGGATCCCAAATTCAAACCTTGAGGCAGTGCCAAAGCCTTGAAAATGATGCAACAAACCAGAGCATCCTTAACAAAGAAACTGAAAGAAATGAACGCAAAGGGGTAGAAAGGTCGCAATATGCCTAGATGGTTGGACAAAAAAGGCCTCTCTTGTTCATTTCTTTGTATATCAGCTTGCTTCTTTGACCCAGGAACCTTTAAACTTATACATGCAAACCTTAACCTCATCCACAGACTGGAGATTCAATAGAAGAATGCCTAGATGAAAGTCTGATAGAGTGGGATATCAAGCCTGACAAAGTAATGTTAATTGTAATTGAAAATATAGTCAAAGCAGATCACATACTTTGAAACAACTATAATGAAAAAGCAAACCATGGAACAAGGTAGATCACTCATTGCTAATTCAGACAGCGATGAATCAGATGAAGCTGAAAAAGACAATGTTGATCCTGATATCAGTGACTCTGAGTCTGATAGAAATTCACAACAGAATGGCAATGAATCATAGAAACATGATGGCAGATAAGGGCCAAAAGGCCCATCTAGTCTGCCCTTCCTCAGCAACCACTAACTCCTCCTTTTTCTAAGGGATCCCATGTGCCTGTCCCACACTTTCTTAAATTCTGACACAGTCCTCGTCTCCACGACCTCCACTGGAAGGCCATTCCATGCTTCCACCACCCTTTCTGTGAAAGAGTATTTCCTTAGCCTCCTAAGCCTGTTTCCTCTTATCTTCATCCTATGCCCTCTCATTCCAAAATTTTCCTTCATTTGAAAAAGGCTCACCTCCTGTACATTAACGCCACTGAGGTATTTAAATGTCTGTATCATTTCTCCTCTCCTACCTCTCTTCCAGTGTATACATGTTGAGATTTATAAGCCTGTCCCTATACGTTTTATGGCAGAGATCTCTTACCAATTTTGTAGCCGCCCACTGGACCAGTTCCATCCTCTTTATATCTTTCCATAGGTGCGGTCTCCTGAATTGCACGCAGTACTCCAAATGTGGTCTCATCAGAGACTGATACAAGGGCACTATCACCTCTTTTTTCCTGCTTGTCATCCCTCTCCTTATGCACCCAACCATTCCTCTGGTTTTGAGCATCACGTTTTCTACCTGTTTGGCCACCTTAAGGTCATCAGACACAATCACCCCTAAGTTCCGCTCTTCATTCATACACAGAAGCACTTCAGCTACTATACTGTACCATTCCCTTGGATTCTTGTAACTCAAGTGCATGACCTTGCACTTTTTAGCTTTAAATCTCAGTTGCCAATTTCTGACCATTTTTCATGCTTTGCTAGATCCTTTCTCATGTCATCTACCCCCTCAGGGTGTCCACCCTATTACAGAGCTTGGTATCATCCGCAAAAAGACAAACCTCACCAGACAGTCCTTCTGCTCTCATACGGTTTGCAACGCAAATCCCATACAATTTTTATAGCTTTTCTTTGCACCACTTCCAGTCTTTTTACATCTTTAGCAAGATACGGCCTCAAAAACTAAACATATTACTCCAAGTGGTGCCTCACCAACAACTTGTAGAGGGGCATCAACACCTCTTTTCTTCTGCTGATTATACCTACTACTACTACTACTATTTAGCATTTCTATAGCGCTACAAGGCGTACGCAGTGCTGCACAAACATAGAAGAAAGACAGTCCCTGCTCAAAGAGCTTACAATCTAATAGACAAAAAATAAATAAAGTAAGCAAATCAAATCAATTAATGTGAACGGGAAGGAAGAGAGGAGGGTAGGTGGAGGCGAATGGTTACAAGTGGTTACGAGTCAAAAGCAATGTTAAAGAGGTGGGCTTTCAGTCTAGATTTAAAGGTGGCCAAGGATGGGGCAAGACGTAGGGGCTCAGGAAGTTTATTCCAGGCATAGGGTGCAGCGAGACAGAAGGCGCGAAGTCTGGAGTTGGCAGTAGTGGAGAAGGGAACAGATAAGAAGGATTTATCCATGGAGCGGAGTGCACGGGAAGGGGTGTAGGGAAGGACGAGTGTGGAGAGATACTGGGGAGCAGCAGAGTGAGTCTAGCATCCTTCTGGTCATGGCTGCCGCCTTGTCACATTGTTTCTTAACCTTCAGATCCTCAGACACCAACACCCCAAGGTCTCTCTCCTGAGTCAAGCTTACTAATCTCTCCCCTCCTATTTGGTATCTCTCTTTTGGATTTCTGCACCCCAAGTGCATCACCCTGCACTTCTTGGCATTAAATTTTAACTAATAATTCACTCAAGCTCTGTTTAGTAAATGAAATTCCTCACACAGACTCACACTAGCTGTGTAACTCTAATGTAGAACACCCATTCAATTATCAGCTTGATCATGTGTGTTTAAAGTGGAGAAAAAAAGCTAAGTTGCCACCCAGCCAGCCCGACTTTGCAGGCTATAAGGCGTGAGCTCAGCGTGCCATCATGTAGCTTCAAAAAAACCTCCACTACTTAATGTTTATTTCTAAATTTCTAATCTCAAAGTGCTCTATATGCACTACTGCCTACTTTGTGTGTGTCCACAATATTCTAAATCAATATTCTGTATACTACTATTAGCAGTGCTAATTCTTCCATTTTTCTGTAGAATGCAAATATATCAAGAACATATTGCCAGAAAACACTTAGCTTAATAATGTCACTCTAGTGTTCCTCTCAAGGCGGTACTTTCCACTTCTTAACCCGACAGGAAGCCCCCGTTTCACTGGTGCTGCGTCAGGGGTTATTTCCAAATCGTTTTACACATGAAATTGCATCCATAATTACTCAAACTCCGTGACAGGGAGCCCCCGTTTCACTGGTGCTGCGTCAGGGATTATTTCCAAATAGTTTTGCATATGAAATTGCATCCACAATTACTCAAACTCCATCTTCTGCCCAAACTTACTGCAGGTAGGTGAGAAGCCGTTCATTACAAGTGCCATAATTGATTTGATAGGTGATCATACATCGTTTAAGCTTAGCAGATCTCCTAAATTGCATCCTCTTTGGTATGAAAACAAAATGTTAGATTGTGCAAACACAGGATGCGTCTTGAGTAGCTCAAAATGTCACTTTACGGTCTTACTAATTCTGACAGTTTCTGCATCAAATTTTAGGACAAAGGGTAATATATCTTCTTCTTGTCATTTCTGTCACCCCTCAGTGGTTGGATAAACAGGGAACCAACCGTGACTTGAAAAATCATTTTCATAGTAATTACATCTTACCACCACTGGGGGTACTACACAGAAATGGCGTCACGGACAGGATTTCTCACCTAGTTCACCACCCCTAGCGAGAAACCTACCTGCAATGAGTTTGCTGTACAGAATATAGCTTTCCCTACATCTGTCATCCCTGGGTGATATCTAGTCTTTTTCTGAAGTCCGAGGTGTAACAAGAACAAGATGGAAGAAGATGGAAGAACAAGATGGAAGAAGAACAAGATATAACTTGGGAATCCTGTTTAAATAGAATTAACCGAATGATGTAAAGATAAGAGGAGGAAGCACTGAGAATCCAACAAAAGAAATCTTGGAATGCTGAGGATAGAACAGGGGCGTAGCCAGATAGCCAATTTTAGGTGGGCCTGAGCCCAAGGTGGGTGAGCATGGAATTCACCTCTCCCCTGGTCCCCTTCTAGTTTGCTCCTCTCTCCACCCCTCCCTACCCACAAATCCCAAATATTAAATACTTCATCCCCAAACCCTTCCAGCTGAAGATTTCCTCCTCCTCGTCCAGCAGCCAGCACTCTTCCAAATGGCAGCTGGTAGCACTTGCCTCAAAGTGAGGCTGCTGCCAGCAGGCTGTGCATGCTCAGTGTTTTTGCATGTACAGAAGGGCTGGTCTTAGCGTCAGCTTAAGGCAACTGCTGCTGGCTGACATTTGGAAGAGTGCTGGCTGCCCAAGGAAAGAAAATCTTCAGCTAGCAAGGTTTGGGGATCCCCACCAGTCACAGCAAGAGTGTCACAATTTTGGGTGGGCCTAAGTCCAAAGTGGACAGGCCATGGCCCACCCAGGCCCACCTGTGGCTACGCCACTGGGATAGAAGTTGGAATAGAAGCTGGGATGAAAATAAGAGAACATGGAAGTCGGAGAACGGAAAATACAGAGAACCATCTTGGAATCAGTACAGAAAGAGAGAAAGATTTTATGAAAAGTATGAAAATAACCAGATGAGATCTTATTGGAGACCTCAGCAGAGAAAGAGAATTTCTGTTTGTGACCATTGTGGACAGTATGGGCATATTAGCCGATATTGTGAAACCGAGCTGGAAATGTAGGAAGACTTAAGTTTTGAAAATACTGAGAGGTCTTTGAGTCCTGCAAGGCTCAGTCAAAGAAGCTTAAGCCCGGAAAAAGAGAGAGAAAGAAGCCCGAGTTCTGGAGGGTATTATTACGTTTTGTATCCAGTACAAACCCTAGTAGAAAGTAAAGAACAGTGCAAAGAACAAGACCAAGTGTTGGAAGAGAGGCAGCAACAGTTAGCTGACTTGAAAGAACAACTATTGAGTTTGGAGAAGAAGATGGAAGAAAGGGAAACAAGAACAATTGAAGAGTGAAATGAAGAAGATAGGGTACAAGGCTCTTCAGTTGTAGAGGACTCCAGCTCTGAAAAAGTGGAAGAGGACCTTATAACTGCAGAAGAGCAATGTGCATTAGAGTTCTCTGAGATGGATTCTGTAAAAGAAGTATCTCTGGTGGTTGAACAAATTGTTGATGAACTTTCTGGTGAACTCACAATACCAGAGGGAAGCGTTCAACTGCCAAAAGAGATTCCACGAGTACAAGAAGACACTCCTTTGGCCCTGGTCGACACTGAAGTGGAAAACATTGCCGCTGAAGATGAGGAGGAAATAATGAAATGTTTTCCTGAAGAGACAAATAAAGTATATGAAGAACCAAGTGCATTCAAGGTTGAAGAAAAACAAAATATGGAGACTATAAGAAAAATAAGATTTACACTGACTGAGAAAGAAAGAAAGAAGAAAGAAAGAAAGAAAGAAAGAAAGAAAGAAAGAAAGAAAGAAAGAAAGAAAGAAAGAAAGAAAGAAAGAAAGAAAGAAAGAAAGAAAGAAAGAAAGAAGAAAGAACCAGAGTAGACCATAGGACAATTTTGTGATTAAAGAAACAAAGAAAGAAATGGCTATAAAACAAAAGGAATTCGTCAATAGCCAAAGCTCAGTAATTGAACAGTGGAGTGTTCCAGTGAGAAGGCCGTTTAAGCCCATCTAGTTTAGTAGAAGAGTTGGGACTAAGAACAAACACTCACATGTGTTCAGAATCCATCAATGGCTGATAATGTTTATTTGCTTGAGTGCATTCTTCTTATAGAAATGTTCCGAGGAAGACATCCAATACATTTCCTTTGTTATGAATTCTCTGGAAGTGGAGAGAGGAAGAAGAAGAAAGAAAAGTTGAAGATGAAAAACTTTGGAAAATCAGAGAGAGTTGGAGGAAATCAATCTTTGCAGGATTCTAGTCAAAGAATAAATTATGATTACAAGAAGAGGAAAAGACTTGATTGAGAGAAAAAGAAATCTAATTATTTCTGCCAACAAGGACATGGGCAGAAAAATATAGGAAAATTAAAAATTGGCTTTGGTTGAATAAAAAATTTCTGAAGAATTGAAAAAAACAAGGCAAAGAGAAAATAAGTTGAAGAAATGCCAGAATATAAGAGTCAGTCTGGGAAGGCTCTGATTTTGGATTGGATTTGATGTTGGCTAGGGATGGCAACATGGGGAAAGTTGTGAGACAGGTGAAAATTGAAAACTAAAAGTAAAATTTAAGCTGCTGGTAGTGTCAATATGAATGAATAAAAGGAAACGGGAATGAAAAGTATAATAAGAAGTTTACGTGTGCTGAACTAAAAACCTGGACCTTATAAGAAAGTTGTATTGTATAATTTGTTATTACAAGTGAAGACAAATGTCGTGATGACATTTTGTGTTGCGGCGGAGATATGTAAAGGGTTTAAAAAATTAAAAGTTAAATGTGGCCCCTCTCAGGCGCTTACCTGTGCTCCGAGGTGGTCCTGGTGTTCTTTTGGTCATTCTGGTGCTGCTCTGGGTCCATTGGCTCTCTGGTGCTCTTTTTGGATGTGCCCCATTGTTTTTGGGGACCCTTTTTGGGTCCGCATAGTTTTTGGGCAGTTTTTAGCCCATTTGGCTGGCTCTTTCGTTGGTGGCCAGTGTTTTCCAGCTGGCTCGGGCTTGCTCCGTCATTTTTGGGTCCCGTTTTGTGACCGGAGCAAGTCCTAGGGCCAGAGAGAGGCTACAGCAGCTAAAATACGGCAGGTGCGAGTGGCGCGCCGCCATGACTGCCTAGGAGCAGGGCACTAAGGAAAGTGGCCGGTTCCAGGCCTGGTCTGCGCATGCGCTCTAGATCCGGCAGATCTGGCACATGTGCAGATTAGGCCCAGGAGCTCCGGTAGCCCGCAAAATGAAGCCAGGGCCTCGATTTTTGAGGTTCCGCGGCCTACCGCGCCGAAAATTTCGGTGGCGCCGGGGGTCTACCAGGACCCCGAACAAGTTCAAATTTACTCTGTGGGTGCAGCTCAATGTACTTCTTTGCCAGCTGTTACGATCACCTAAGTCAGTATATATCCTATCAGGTTTTTGGAATTTTTCTTTTTCCCTGATGTGTAGTGTTTGGTTGTAGGCCTAATTTAAGGGATTGATCTTACAAAGCACAGATCGCGAGTGGAACTCAATTCCAAAAACCATAAAAAACATCACAAATCTCCTCCAGTTCAGAAAAGAAATAAAACCTACCTCTTCAAAAATTCTACAGCTAATCACAAAGATATCGTCGCCTTCCTTTCAAATTTACCCTTCAAAACTTATATGAATAAACATCATCAAAACTCTACAACTGAACACAAAAGCTACCACTGCCACCTTCTCCTCAAATCTAAAACTCTATGAACTATAGATGCCCTCTCCACCTTGCACAACACTATTGTAACTGCACCAAAATGTAAATTGTAAGCCTGATCCCAATCAATCCATAAGCAGAGATACTGACAGAGCCAGTGCAAGGGAAGTGAGTGCCTTAGGCAGCCTTCAGTTTTAGCCCCTCTCCAAATTAATTTTCAGACCCCGCCCTGAAACATTTTGATAATTAAACTCAACAATCATGTTCATCACGCACAAATCCTATAAAAATGCAGGTTAAAGTATGTGTGCAGATGGCTCTTTGAATTTGTGTGGCTATTGTTTTGATTTGACAGCTGCTGCTTTTGGCTGTCCCCAAGAAGCTGCTGCCCTAGGCGACTGCATAATGGTTGGGACAGCCCTGGATCCTATTAACCCTTTACCAGACTTTTCTAAAGAATTTGCTCCTGTTCAGTGAAGCTTTTACTGCACCTTAATTTACCATGGGAGTGACTAACCTATTGTAGTTCAGTAGCACAGGTCAGTCATTTCCATGTTACAAGAATAACCCTGTTTGTGATCAGCCTTGCAAGTGGCATTATTTTATTGTTCCAGAAGCATCAGGCCACAAAGATGTGGTCCGATATGTCTGGGCCTTTCTTAAAGGGGCCGGTGCTTGTAATCAAGAGCTGCTTCCCTTCCCTTCCTCCCTAAATGACATTCCCCCTCCCTGAAGACTCCCCCATGACATTCTTCCCAACCTGAAGACACCTCCCATCACCAACAACATGCTTCAACCTCTTATAGACCCCCCCTGGCCCCACCTGCCAACTTCCTGGCATCTAGTTCATTGGGGGAAGAATAATCACAATTCATTTCTGCCTCTTTTGGCACCAGATTCAAAATGACACTAGTGACCTCTAGCAATAGTCTTGAGGTCCTACCACTAGGAAGTCAAACTACCATATAAGGGCATTTTTAAAATTTACATAAAAATGCATGCATTTGCATACTTTGCATCTCATTACTATGTAACCCACACTTCCTCATTTTATTGAGCATTACAGTAAAATTATGCATGTTATTGCCCTTTAACACATTAAGGGTCAAAAAAACATGCGTTAGGACCTTAATAACTATCTCTTTAGTGGGGATAGTTAGAGGCGGTTGAAGATCTCAAGCACTCATTTTGGTTGACAGCTCACTATTGTCTCTCACAAACTCCTACTTCAATGTATTTTGAATTGTATTTTTTAGGCAGGAGAATGTGAAAAAATGTACAGGGGTACTTTGAAGATTTTACTAGATACTGTAGTAATGGGATATGGAGAATTGCCTATTTGTATGTAACATCATGAGAAATTCAGCAGTTTAAGGCTGCCTGAATTCTCAGTGCTGTTCCCTAATTCACTTCTGCGTCAATGTTTCCACTGCTGGCTCTTTTTAGTGTGAGCTAGCCAATAGTAAGAAGCTGTCTGCTTTGTTCAGCAGCAGATAAGCAGCCCCAAGGTCCATTGTATCTGTGAATTCTCATTGAACATTTACGTTTCATGCACCTGTCAGGAAAGGCACCGGTATGGCACTAGAAGTTTCCGGAAAGGAGTAGAATTGTATTGAACAGATAGGAAGTCACTGAAAACTGATGGAAGGATAGGAGTGGCATATGATAAGCAGGGGGAATGATCTGGTTGCAGCATTAGCCCCCCCCCCACCCGATTATATAAGACCACTTAAGGCTCCCCAAATTGTCTTTGGTAACATCTCTCGCCTCTGACCCTGTCTCAATCTGTCCTTCTTTTTCTGGAGCCATATGGTAAACCTAGGGACCCATAGTCCACAGGGAAATCCTTTCTTGCAATGCCTGCAGCAGCCACTTAAATGAAGAATCAGCCAGCTATATCCTCATGGGTTAGCACTTCAGAGGCACTTGCTTTAGAGCAAGGATTCAAGGACCAAGGACAAATACCATGCTATAAGAAGTTGTTGGCTTGTGCAGTGCGGAACCTCTACACCCCTAAAACCTCCAGAGAGAGAAGAAGGGGTCCATTCAAGGTACCTGCTATATCAACCAGGTGCCCTGTTCCAAATCTTCAAGGGGCAAGGTTCCACCCAGGTCAGAAGGGTATAACATCTTACAAGGATTTATAACACCATCACTGCAGAGCCTCAGGGGCCCTTTTACAGAGCGGTGGTAAGCCCAACACGGGTTTACCACTCGCTTTTTTGGGACTACTGCCGGCCCAAAGTGCCCACTGGCAGTAGTTCCGCCTCGAGCGTATGCTATTTCTGGGGGAAAAAGAAAACTCCTGGAAATGGCTTGTGCAGCGGTAACCCGGAAGTAATCGGGCATCGTTGCACTCTGCCTGGTTACTGCTGGGTTAACGTGGGAGCCCTTATTGCCACTTCAGTGGGTGGTGGTAAGGACTCCCTGTCGCATGGCCATGCGGTAAGAGTTCTCTTACCGCATGGCCATGTGTGCCTAGGGTCTTTTTACCCGCTGCGGTAAAAGGGCCCCACAGTGTCTGTCATGTGGATACCTGCTAGCCTGTGTTTATCATCTGTACTAAGCACTGATAACTTTGAACATCTGATTTCTGAGAACAGCATGTGAAGGAGCTGTATTTTTACAGGACCATCACTCACCCAGTGAGCTGCTCTGAATATCTAAGATGAACACGGAGTAACAATATGCATCTTTATTCTGTTATATGAGAAGTGATAAGACTGTACATAGTTGGCATGTTTTGCAAATATGTTTCTCCTTAAAGGAACAGTAAAAGCTCTGATTCAGAAAAAAGAGACTTGTGTGGATAGAGTATGGATTTAAAATCTGATGCCACTTACTCCAGCCTCCTGGGGTAAATCCTAGTCCTGGTTCTGGTCCCTCTACAAAGAAATGAGTATATACCCCTGTTCCCATCATTCCAGGCTTACTCTAGGCATCTGCCTAGCTGTACTACAAATGGGTGTGGGGGGTTAACATGTAGAAAATATGGGGCATCAAGGACTCATCAAACTTTGTATGTGGAGAGGTGTTCTCAGTGATCCGCACTGGAAGCTCCTGCACTGAGCTCGTATGTAATTGAGGTATTAAAGCCATTTACCCACTACTTTAAATGATCAGCACTTTTTCTGCTGTTGTTTGCCCTAACCATATGAAAGAAGAATTTATATGAAATTACAGTATGTTCCATATTTCTATACAAGTTGATAATTTTGTTTTCTAGAGAGATCAATGGGGTTATATTTCTGGAAAAAAACAATTCTACTAAATTGCTTAATGGTTTTACAAAGTGCCCAGATGTGACACAGCCCCTGATTAGCAGAACTCTGTCACATGTCAAACTGGCAATATTAATCAAGAAATATTATGATAATGGATTCTCACTCTTTTAACTGCAATCTAAGAATGATTCTTTGAATATTTATAGTACATATTAAGTCTTCAGAGCTCATTTTGCCAAAACATATTTCTGCATCTTAATTCTGTTAATTTAGTAATTACAAGGAAAGCTATTTCATTTTAAATAGCAATTTAGTGTCCTACAAATGTAATTAAATGATGATTCAGAACATAATTTACAGGTATCTTCTTGTATTCATTCATTCATGGAATCATAGTGACAAGAATCATTCAAGTAATTGAAGCACATAACAGAACAGATGAATTTGAAATATGTTGCTATACAATTTATGTGTCCAATGTAATCAAATTTTGACCTCTGGAGGGCAGAGAGTATGAACTATTCTGGTTTTACTGAGTATAATTCTCAGGAGAGATTTTTCAAATATCTGAACATAGTTGCCCCCCCCCCCCCCCCCCAAAAAAAAAGGAATTAGAATCTGAAAAACTATATTGCAGTCACTATAGATACTTAAATAGTCAAATAGGGGCCCTTTTACAGAGCAGCGGTAAGCCAAATGCTGGCTTACCGCTCACTCTTCCGGGACTACCGCTGGCCCAATGCAGCTGCCGCTGGTAGTCCTGCCCTGAGCTTGTGCCATTTCTGGGGGAAAAAGAAAGCCCCCAGGAATGGCTTGCATGGCGATAACCCGGCAGTAATCAGGCATCACTGCACGCTGCCTGGTTACCCCTGGGTTAGCGCGGTAGCTCTTATTGTGACCTCAATGGGTGGCGCTAAGAGCTCCCTGCCGCATGGCTATGCGGTAAGTTATTTCACTGCGTCATCATTTTCTGAGGGGCTTTTACCGGCTGTGAAAAAACAGCCCTGGCGTGCGGGAAGAACAGCCCCTGCCGCTAGTGCAGGGCCCTTTTTCCCACAGCTTGATAAAAGGACCCCTTAATGTCCTAGACTTAATCCACAAACATGATTTCACCCAAATATAAATATCCCTTGTTAAAGTACGAGCATCAGATGGGGTTATACAAATGTATTTTTTTGTTGAACTGGTTGAGGGAGGAGCTGGTATTAACAGAGCTAGAATGCCAGCTGGCACAGAATTCACTCACTCTCTACACTTCTCCCAGTCAATAAATTAATCAACACAGGTTGCTTCAAACTGTGAAGAGTTAACTTCAACTTGGATAGACAAAAGGGGTAATATATTCAATAATTATATACAATCCCTTGTATTGCAGTAAAGGTAAACAAATTCAACCGTGATATTAACAGCTAGCGCGGCTTAATAAACAGGAGGGTAAAATTGGAAAGTAAAATAAAATAAATAAATAATATTAGGAATCTATGTTACAGTAAACACATTTAGGGATCCCTTTTACTACAGGGTGTTGAGCTTTTAATGCGCAGTTAGCATGTGCAAACAGGCTACTATTGAAATGCATTAAGGCATTTTGCAGTATTATGCTTGTTTGCGTGCACTAACCCGCACATTACTGATGTTTTAAAATTGCTTTTAGGAAGGGGCATGTCATGGACAGAGAGTGGGCGTGGAAGTGTTAACAAGTTAGTACAATATACTTCATGTTCAAATACTTTTTATTAATTTTCAAAAAAACAACAATAATCAAAAGCCAAAAAATAGCCAGCAATGGTCCAAACTCAAAACAGTTCAAAGCATAGCATTGTCAAGTAAAAAAGGTGGAGAAAAAACAACCTCTCTCAGATGGTGTTCTCAGTAATCTCTTTATTCAAAAACAGTAAACACAAAAGCGGCCTGACACGAGTCGTGTTTCAGCCCTACCGAAACCTCCTCTGTAAAATGCTGTAATGGATAATGCTCAGTGGATAGGCCATTACAGCATTTTACGGAGGAGGTTTGTTTTTCAGCGAGAACAATGTGTGATATAAACAAAAGCAAAAGGCACAAAACTGCTTGCAGAAGAGCATAAACAAACAAAAAGCAGAATTGGATCAAAAAGGTTTATTGTAACAATACCCTTAGGTTTATGTGATTTGTACATGTTTATATCATTGTAGTAGTATGCTGTATATTTATATGTATGGTTATATATGGTTTTCTATTTTTGTTTTATTTTCTTAGTTTTACCCCTGACGCAGCCTGAGGGCGAAATGTGGCCACGTCGGGTATTGTTCCAATTAACCTTTTTAACCTAAGGGTATTGTTCCAATAAACCTTTTTGACCCAGTGTGTGATATATACACGACATAGTAGTTTGGCTGCAATTTAACTGCTCTAGGAAAATATACTGCTTTACAAGAGTCTTAGACCCCTGACGCAGGCTGGTAGGGCCGAAACACGACTCATGTCAGGCCGCTTTTGTGTTTACTGTTTTTGAATAAAGAGATTACTCAGAACACCATCTGAGAGAGATTGTTTTTTCTCCACCTTTTTCACTTGGCATTGATCTTCAGTGGAGAGGTTACCTTCTGTTGGAATTGACCAAAGCATAGCATTTACATATTCATTACATATGACTCAAGCGCCTCCCAGAAATTTACCCTCTCTCACTGCAGTAGATGCTTCTCCAGTACAGCTCCCTCATATTTCAACATAAACATATCAAATTCCATCATAATGCACCATTATCCATATATGATTTTAAGAGCAACCACAAGCAAAGGATCAAATAATTTCCTCTGTTTTTGAGGATATGAATTAATCAATCCAATTGACTTCCAAATGATTGACTTCCAAATGATCATCATATTATTTTTACTGCTTCTAAGTCTTGTTCAAATACAAACTGCACCAATAAAGTCATTCGTTCACAGTCCTCTGATATAGATGCTTCCAATATCTCCGTGAAATTCAATATTTCATATCCAAAGATCCTTCCATTTTTCTTTTGTTTGGTATATAATAAATCTGATTTATTGGAGGCATAGTTTCCAGGGAGTAATTCAAAATTCCTCTCAAATACTTTTTAAACGCTTCTATCGGAGTTACTCCCAAAGTTCTAGGAAAATTTAATAATCTGAGATTTAACCTGTGATTATAATTTTCCATTGTTCAATTTTACGCCGAGTATATTTTTATCTTTATCGTTGCTGCAGTAAGTTCTTGTAATTTTGGCACATCTTCTTGAACAGCATGCATTTGATCATTAAATTCTACTTTAATCGAAGTTAAAGAGTTAGAAAGAGTATCCACAGTACTTACTAACGCTGAGATTTCTCTTGTTGATTTGTCCACAGTTATATCCAATCTCTGGAGAGCTTCCATATGCTCTCCAGAGTCACTGTCTCCATGTCAGAGCTACCCACTCAGTTACGAGGCCTAAAGGCTTCGAACCTCCATCCGGCCCTGCCTTCTCTGTACCACAATTCGGGTGCCATCCCTCATTGCTTTCTGATTCGGGTGACCCCGACAGAAATAGGCGTCCTTCGGGGAGAGGCGGTGGATTGAGAACAGGGGGAGAAAGAGTAACATCCAGCCCCAAGTCTCCAAGATCTCCTCCTTCTGAAGAAACAGCAGGGCTCCTCCCGGTTTGCTGACAGGCGTTCTCGTGGCGAACCGCTCAATAGACAGTTGGTGTGGGGAAGAGGTCTTGGCGGTAGAAATATCTGCCTTGATCATCTCTTTCCGCTTGTATGAGGCATAACTGTAATAGAAGCAAAAAGAAGTTGACTGCCTAACTCGAGCTTGCTCAGCCTCAATCAGCTGCGAATCACCATCTTGGAACGCCACTGCATAATCTTTAACACATCATTTAAACTTGGTATCCTCAAATTTAGATGATAAACTATTTGAGACAGAGACTTTGCACATGTGAAGTGATCTTTAATGGTGCATGCAATTAGTTTCATTAAGTGGCCTTTTTACTAAGTCATGGTAAAAAGTGGCCTGCAGTAGTGTAGGCGCGTGTATTGGACGCATGCTGGGCCAGTTTTTACCGCATTTGCAAAAAAAGGGCTTTTTTTAATGGGACGAGAAAAAGGCCTATGGTAAAACTGAAACCAGCGCGTGCCCAAAACTGGCCTGAGCCTTAATTCCACCCATTGATCTAGCAGTAATGACTCAAGCGCTACACGCACGGTGACTGGTTAGTGCACCAAGTGCCGATTGCTGCTGGAAACGATGCATGTGGGAGGAAATAAATAAATAAATCATCTAGGCAGTACGGATGTACGCCAAATCTGAAATTATCACCAGGGGGCATGGTAGCTTGCCAGTAGTCTCGTTTTGGGTGTGCGCTGTACGCACATAGCCCTAACACGCCTTTATTAAAGGGCCCCTCAATTTCTACTGAATTCAAGAGTAAATTGTTTAATGATATGGAACATTTAGCCCTTGCTTGGATCAAGAGCTTAGGATGTGCATATTCATATTTTATAATGACATAAGTGAAATACTGGCGTGAACAATTGGCTTTTTCCTTTCAGAATGAATGCAAACCACTTCTTATTACTAAGGCAGATCAGGTTACAGAGCTGTGTAGTGATTCAAGAACATTGGGTTTGAAATCTATACAAGAGGACCCATTTCATTTTAGTAGGTTGTAATTACAGATACATGAAAGAAACCCTTTAAAAAGGGAAGCTTCAGGCATAATAGGAATATTGTTTTCAAGCAAAAAAAAAAAAGACAAATATATAGCAGAAAAGAATCTGCTAGATAGAATACAAAGCTTGCCTTCCCTTACATTGCTCATCTGTAATGAATAATTTAGGAAGATAAGCCACTAGTTCTGTTCCATAAATCTGAGCCCACAGATCTATTTAGAGATTATGAGTCCATCCAATTACAGTAACATGACACATTTTCTGAAACTCAGGGCTCCTTTTACAAAGCTGTGCTACCATTAATGGTGTGCTGAATGTGAAGAAGCCCCTGGGAATAGAATGGGCTTCTTCGTGTTTAGAGCGCCGCTAATTGGTAGCGCAGCTTTTTTAAAAGGAGCCCTAAGTGTTTATGATAGCTTGAGAAAGAAAGATGCGTAAAGAATGTTAAATAACAGTCTGGAATATTTTGTCAAAAATACTATGCACTAAAAAAAGACACACGAGTGGAATGCTTATTGGGTAATGTGATATCAGCAACAAAGCCTAATAACAGATGCACAGATATAGAAAGTTTACAGACAATATCCAACACATGAAGGTCTGCTTTGATACATTCCTTTCACTTTCCTCTAACCTAATCAAGGTTCCAAAATGTTAAGACTAGAATTTCATGATGAATAATTCAGAAAGAGCACATAAGTTCATACAGAGATAAAATGATCCTGGTTTCACTTCAGTACTTCCATCCATTACTTGCACAGGACTCTCACGTTTCACATTCCTGTTACTGTATATAAATAATAATAATAATCATAAATAAAATCACAAAACAGGGCAGAAAATTGATCTCACACTTGAATGATAAAGATGAGACTAAAATATCAATCATAGGAAAATGCATGGTTTATAGAAATCACCATTTAATGTGGTAAAAATTTGGGAAAATATGTATAAGGCAATGAACACATTCCATTGGTATTCTCCATTCACTCCTCTCTTGATGCAGAGATTCTTTTTAGTGATATGCGGAAGGCCATTTGGCATTCTTCAAGAACAAATCTGTGAATTGCTTACATTTTCTTAGTTTATTGGCAACAATGAATTTATAACAAGCAACAACACACAAAAGTACAAAGTGCCTTCAGGATTAGGGCGTCAACTCAGTAATTTATGATGAGACCCGATGTGGTCTGTGTTTCAGCAAAATCAGGGGTCTTACTGTGTTGAACTGGCTCAAATCAAGCAACCATTCAAGGAAAAATACCTATTCTTAGGTCATCAAAAGAAACACCCTCAAAAGGCGTGAAAGCACAAACTTCACACGCGATGCAGAAGCTCTGAAATACAGATAAACCAGGGGTGTAGCCAGACACCCAGTTTTGGGTGGGCCTGGGGCCCAATTTGGGTGGGCAGAACTCCGCCTTGTCCCACAAGTGATATAATCTCACCCTCTCTCACCTGCATGCCATATGGTCTCTCAAACGTCCCCCTCCCCCGCATACCTTTGAAAAAAGCAGATTTTCACTGGCAGCAAGCAGCAACTAATACACATTGTTCATGTTGGTCCCATGATACAACTTCCTGTTCTGCATAGGCAGCAATACATCAGAGGGAAGGCTGTGGGGCCGGTGCGAGCAGTATGTATCAGTGCTACTCGCTGCAGGCAAAGATCTGCTATTTACAAGGTATGCAGGAGGGACAGTTGTTGGGAGTTTTTGGCTGCTGGGGCTTGGGGATCCCTGCCAGTCACATCATAGGTGTGCTGCTACTGGGTGGGCCTGAGCCCAAAGTGGGTGGGCCTGAGCCCATCTGGGCCCACCCTTGGCTACACCACTGAGATAAACGTTATGCAAATTTATGATAGAGGAAGATGTAATTACTATCTGGACAGGCAGGTCTACTTCTTCCAGTATTTTCAAGTAGGGCACTTACCCCCAGATTCAATTATATGGTGCCCAGATGTGGGCATGCTCTTAAGATGCTCATGTAACTTAATTGGCCAACGAGCTCTTAGCCATCAATACTTGGGTGCTTAACACCAAATATTGATGTTAATGGCACCGATTAGGATTTGCGCACGCATCTGGCTGTGCATTTTTCATATTGCAAGGCGCCTAAATCCCATGGCATGTATCTGAAAAGGGAGTATGGTCATGAGAGGGTCCATGGCTGGATATGGAGTTGTTTCGAAAATATAGAAGCAGTGCTATAGAATAATGGGTCAGCTGTGTCCAACTTGGGCGCCAGGATTTACATCAATTTTCAGCAGGGCGTAAGGCTGGCACCTAGAGTTAGGCATGAAAATCAGCACTAAGCACTATTCTATAAAGGGCACATACCCTTTATAGAATATGGCTTAGACCTAGTTTTTCCCACTATCAAAATTTGAGCGCCATTTATAGAATCCAGCCCTTGTTGGGTAATTTTATAAAGTAGTTAGTTAATGTGTGCTTTCATGTGCCTACTATACCAAGACATATACATACCTACTGTACAAAGTCACTTAGGGGCCCTTTTACTAA
The DNA here is from genome assembly GCF_901765095.1 of Microcaecilia unicolor. Lineage (NCBI taxonomy): Eukaryota > Metazoa > Chordata > Amphibia > Gymnophiona > Siphonopidae > Microcaecilia > Microcaecilia unicolor. The sequence goes on from NC_044032.1 coordinate 600,400,569, forward strand.
GCCGCATAAGCATCTATGCATGCCATCGCGCCAAAAATGGAGTTACCGCATGGCTCTTGCAGTAATTTCATTTTTGGTATGCATCCGAACAAGTGGCCAAAAAACAATTTTTATTTCTGCACGTGTATCGGACGTGCACCAAAGTCGCATTTGGTGCATGTAGGTCATTTCCGCCCTGGTTACCATGTGAGACTTTACCGCTAGGTCAATGGCTGGCGGTAAGGTCTCAGACCCAAAATGGACGCTTGGCAATTTTGATTTACTGCACGTCCATTTTCTTCAAAAAGAAAAGGCCTTTTTAACAGACGCGCTGAAAAATGGATTGGCGCGCGCCCCCAAACCCGTGCCTACACTACCATGAGCCATTTTTCAGCGCACCTTAGTAGAGGACCCCTAACATACCTACTTGCAGTGGTGTTTTCTAGCAAAAAGTGTGCCGGTACTCAAATGTCAGGCCACTCTTCAGGGGTGGGGTGATCACTGAGGGACCCATCCCACAATAGCCAGGCCCTCTGCAACCAGTCACAGAATCTATGAGAAGGCAGAATTGGTGTGTAGAGCCTGAGCGCTTTCATTTTAACTTGGGGGACCATGAGTCAATTTTAGCAGACAATGAAAAAGGTGCCGGTTCTCAGTACCCCTAAGTACCCCCTTAAAAAAGCCCTGCCTACTTGACTTTATAAATTCTAGAATAGGTAAGAAAGATTGCCTGTACACATACTTGACAGCTGGTGTAAATGTTAGCTTGTATGTTATGCAAACTACATGCATAAAAAGAGGAATTATATAATCTACATCTGTAAGTGTAGACGCCACCCACACATCTCCCTTTGCATGCCCACAATGAAATATATGCAGAAAAACTTACCTGTGCTTTTATTTTTCTTGCTTGAAAATAAATATTCGTATTATGCCTGACTCAAGCTGATATTATGTAAGAGATCGTTTATGCATGTAAGTGGCTAAAGAAACCTTTCATTTATGCATGTTCCTAGTACCTAAAACTATGGGGCCCCTTAAAAATTACTCTTTATGAGGACAATTCTATAAAGGAGTGCCTATAGTTAGCTGCCAAGAAGGTGTCTATTGGAGCCTAAAGGGAAATAGGCACTTACTTTCCTTTATAAAATACTAAGGGCCCGGTTTACTAAGGTGCATTAGTGTTTGGACGGTTTCCTATAGGACACGTTCATAGACTGCTACTAAATGGACTTGGAAAAATCCACAATTTGGGAATAACATGTATAGAATGTTTGTACGTTTGGGAAGCTGCCAGGTGCTCTTAAAGACACACAGCGCAGCTAGATACAAAAAGTAAGGAACTGAGCTTAAAGACACACAGAGCAGCTAGATACAAACAGTAAGGAACTGAAGCTAAAGATACACAGAACAAGAACATCAGAGCTAGAACAGCAACAAGCACTCCCAGATGAAAGCACATCTGAAGACCTCTGTTGCAAAGGCAAAGCCTGAAAGTTCCCAGGTGCTTAATAAAGGCAATTACAGATGATGTCACAGATGAGGCTTGGCAGCAGAAACACCAGCACAAATCTGAAAGCTGGAACATCAGGACCAGAATGAACCTGGAAGACGTCTGGGAAACAGGAAAAAACGGTCCACAGCAATCACAGGACCCCTGTTACCCGGAGGCAAGGTGAGTGTAGGCATGGAATATAGTAACAATCGTGACACTGGCAAAACTTTTTTATTTTTGCTCTGAAAAGCTTTGCCGTTTCCTGGCCGCTGTGAACGCTGACCCACATGTGAGATCAAGCAGCCTGCTTGTCCTCGGAGAAAATGGTGTTATGCTTATCTCTGTGCAACTTCTTTGTCTTATGGCCATTAAGGAATGGAAGATCACTTGGTTTTCACATTCCTCCTTACTATTTTCTTTTATCTGGCTTCAATTATTCCAGACCCTGAACCAGATGCTTCTTTCATGCAATGCTTATCTACAAGTACATGTTCAAAAAAAACCCCAAAACCCTGCACCTGTGCCAATAAAAGTTTATAGCATGGGTGCAGTAGTTTCAGAATGTTGTGATTGTAGATTCTGTGAAATTTTATTCCACATTTTTTGGGATTATTGTATTGGCAGTGCTGATCTAGGTATCTGTGTAACTGAAGAACATTTGGTACTCTTGGAGTGGAGGAGAGGTCTAATGGTTAGTGCAGTGGGCTTTGAAACCAGTATCCTAGGTTCAATTTCCACTGTAGCTCCTTGTGACCCTGGCCAAATCACTTAGGGGCCCTTTTACTAAGCCATGTAGGCACCTACGTGCACCCAACATGTGCCAATTTGGAACTACCGTGTGGCCCAGGCAATATTTCATTTTTTTACACGCATCCCACTACGCGTGCTGGGAAGTTTCTGGCATGCGGCACTAACTGGGCAGTAATCTGCAGTGTACACGCACTGACAATTACCATCTGGTTAACGTGTGAGACTTTACTGCTAAGTCAATGGGTGGCGGTAAGGTCTCATGCCCAAAATGGATGGGAGCCTATTTTTATTTTGCCGCATGGCCATTTTTGCCCCCCCCCCTCCAAAAAAAACAGGTCTTTCTTGCAGGCTTCCTGAAAAATGGACCTGCATGCGTCCAATACATGCATCTACACCAGCGCAGGCCATTTTCAGCACACCTTAGTAAAAGGACCCCTTAACCCTTCATTACCTCAGGTACAAAAAATGAGATTGTGAGAACTCCAGGGACAGAGAAAGTACCTGTTTATAATATGTGATTGTCCTCCACCTTGAACTTGATGGTTAAGCAGATTAATAAACACCAGAATTAAATTAAATTCATCTGCTTAACCTAGCACTATTATGTTTGACTTATTAATAAGTACAATATTTGCAAGGTTTCTGTTAATAGTCTTCCACATTGGAGAAATGTTTGTCAAATAAGAACTTTTTTTAATTTATGAATTTAACAAAAATTAAACAAGCAAAACATTTGTACAGAAAAACCTTGTAAAAGAGATAGAAAAAGGCATTGCTTTCAGAGCAGAAAATCCTAAAGAAATCTAATTACACTATTCAATCTTTTACAAGGCTGAAGCCTGCAACATCCATTAGAGATCCAATTGAAAAACGGAGCAAAATTTATGGAAAATTATCTTACCTAGAAATGAAAGATAAGGAAATGGTACATACCTAGAGAACACGAATTGAGGTTGCGAGGTGGTAGACTTAGGAATAATGTTAGGAAATTGTTTTTCACGGGGAGGGTGGTTAATGCCTGGAATGGCTTCCCGAGGGAAGTGGTAGACAAAAACAGTGATAGAATTCAAAAAGATGTGGGATGAACATAGAGGATCTCTAATTAGAAAATGAATGGTATAAAAAACAAACAAAAAAAAGATGCATGTGTACTGATGTGTTGGATGGCGCTTAGCTCGAGTTATCCACAGCAGGGCCCATAGGAATAAATGGGCCCTGCTGCAGAAAACTCAAGTTAATCTTTAGTAAAAGACCCCCTAAAGAAGGGAGGTCAGTTCTCTATAACAGCTTTAAGCATAAACATGCACCACCTGCTGGCCAAACTTGAGAAATACATTGCAGGAAAATATCAATACAATTATCACAGGCTTAAACACACTGTTCTGTCACACCTGTTTACTAAGAAGTGCAAAGGGTGCACTAGCGTTTTTAGCGCATGCTAAATGCTAAAGACACCCATAGGAATATATAGGTTTCTCCAGCATTTAGCACATGCTAATTTTAGGTACACGCTAAAAACACTAGCACGTCTTAGTAAACAGGGCCCTTAGTGCATTGTTAACAGAAGACAGAATGCTCATTGGGAGCAGTCATAGGGCTATAGTTCTACAATTTGACTTATCAAGTGTATTTGACTTGGTGAGACATCAATTGCTGTTGAACATCCTAGATAATTTTGGTGTTGAAGGTTTCCTTACATCAGGAACTTATAATGTTAAATTTAAGGGGACATTACAATTCTGTTACTTGTAGCTCAGAGTGTGGTAAAAGCTGCAGCTGGGATAAAAGACTGCATCTCCCTTCTTGAATTATGGATTAATTTCCATTCTTTGAAGCTAAATAAGGACAAAACTATGTTTCTGCTCCTAGGCCAACATGATGAACTATGGAATGATAGTTTGCTCAAACCAAGTGGTCAGGATTTTGTTTTCGAGGACAATATTGAGATTTTAGGAGTAACTTTAGCTGGTTCTCTTCCACTAGAATTACAAGTTAATTCTTTTAAGAAGCTTTTTCTTCTGCTAACAAACTTAGAAAAGTCTACAATATATTGACACCTATACATTCAGACTTGTGGTTCAAAGTTTATTTATTTATTTATTTATTTATTTATTGCATTTGTATCCCACATTTCCCCACCTTTTTGCAGGCTCAATGTGGCTTACAATACATCATGAATGGTGGAAATATATTAGGAAATAGACATTTAGTGTTACAGAAGCATTATTACTCAACCTTGGATAACAGTAATAGTTTATACACAGGATATCAAAAAAACCTGATGAGAAATATCCAAACAATTCAGAACACTACAGCAAGTTTGAGGTTTTCTGCTCACCAAAGCAACACAGTAACACCTCTCTTGATGGAGCTCTACTGGTTGCCAGTGGAGGCACGTATTCAATTCAAGGTGTGCATGTTGGTATTTAAGATTTTCCATGGGTTAGTGTTATGATTGGGGTCTGAACCCCTCTCAAACTTACCTCTTTCCTGGGGGTCAGCTTCTTAGCTGGTTTCTGTTTCTTTTCTCTGTCCTTTCTGAGCTGGCTCTGTCTCTCTGTGCTGACAGCTTCCAGCAGCATGGCTCTAATTGTTTCACTATACTGCACCTGTGTGTGTGTTGCCTGAGTTGCTCTACCTCTCTTTGGGTGTACTGGCTTCAAGTGCTTCACAGTGTTGCATTGGTGTGGGTTGGGCCTCTCTGGGTCAGTGTGCTTTTGCCTAGGTCTAGGGAGTGTGACATCATCAGGGATGATGCTGTTGATATTTCATATAGATCTCCTCCATTTTTTGATTTACTATTGAGCTACAAACTAAGAAGGAGATATCCTTTTGAATTGTTTATAATTTGTCGATTATTATTGAGAAGGATTTTACAATGACTGACCAATCCTGGAAGACCGGACACACTTTTTCCTCTGAGCATATCACAGACACCCTTAGAGGTGTCTCTCTTCTGGAATTGGATCCTGCGCTGTCGATGTCAATAACATGGACAGCGATGTTAGATTTATTTAAAAGATTAACAAGAGCTGAATTATATGGGGCAACTTTGATAGAATACTGCAAAAAGAGATTACACCACGAGGTTTACGCGTGATGAAACCTCCTAAAATGTTTAATAATGACATCGATTTTCTCACTCAGTGGGCAGGAATACTTAATAAATGCTCGCTGGACCTTATGGTGTTGATTATCAATAAGACTACATCGACAGCGGCTTCCATTAAGGAAGAGATTGGAACGGCCCTTGAGACACTGAAAACTCAATGTACAATAGATGTTTTCTCTAAACAACATGAGAACTGAAAATGAAGATTGACTCTTTTCGGAGGTCTCTTCAAGAATCTAAGATTAAAAAATTACGTAGAGATGAGGAGGACTATGGTAAAAATCGGGTATACCCTTGGTTACAACAAAAAGATAGACAAGAGGCTCCCCCTCCCTTTGATGGCGAAGATAGTGAGCTTTCGGATAGGAGCTCTTCTGGCTCCGATGGACAGCCTTTTTTAGGAGACTCCAGAGGGAGAAGGGGAAGAGGACGCGGAAGCAGGAGTCGGCGAGGTCGGAGAGGAATACGGAGAGGAGACCAATATCAGCAAGTGAATTAACTGATGAAATAGGATCTATAGTGATCAATTTGTCGAAATATCCCCTTTCTACTAGTGAATTATCATTACTGTCAAAAGGCCTCTCCTTTGTTCCTACTCAACGTCATGACTCTTTTCAATGCAAAGTAGATGTAGAAAAATTTCTACGCAAACTACATTTGAGAGCTTATTTTTCACAATTGACCGAGCCAAATAGTAACACAGTGGATTATCACGAGTCAAATTAAAATCGACTGGTGTCCTCCAACTCCACCGGACCCTGCCCTCTCTATTTTTCGTCGAGTTGTTTTGCAAGATCTGGAAGGCGTAGAGGAAACTATTAGCCGCCGGAACTTTAATCTATCTAAAGAAGAATTTGAAGCTTTAAACCACCTAAAGAACAACACGCAATTAGTTATACGACGTGCTGATAAGGGAGGTGCGGTGGTGTTACAAGATCGTTCTGCCTATGAAGAAGAAATATATAGGCAATTAAGTAATACTAATGATTACATACCTCTTGACATTGACCCCACTGAGATGTTGAAGTCCGTCATTTTTCAACTGACAGGTGATGCTTATGCAAATAGTTTAATCACCCAGAAAGAATTTCAGTTTCTTAACATTACTGCTCCACATATACCTGTCTTTTATACATTGCCTAAAGTACATAAAACTCTGTGTAATCCACCAGGACGCCCGATCGTCTCAGGGAAGGGCTCGTTGCTAGAACCTCTTTCCATTTACATAGACACTTTCTTACGTCCATTAGTTCCTGCTATAAAATCTTATATTAAAGACTCGACGCATTTTATGCAGAAATTGAATATGTGGAATGAAGATCTTGAAAATACAATGTTAGTAACCTTAGATGTGGTTGCACTCTATACATCTATTCCTCAAGACGAGGCTATAGAAGTAATTGAATTGTCACTTTTGGAGAAACATGGAATGGCACTCACGTCTTTTATACTGAAACTAGCCACACTAGCTCTGAAGAGGAACTATTTTCAATTTGATCGAAAGATTTTTCAACAGATTTCGGGGGTAGCGATGGGTGCTACTCTAGCACCTTCAGTGGCTAATCTGTTTATGTCAGTTTTTGAAGAGAAATTTGTATATACGTCCACCTTCTGGTCCCACATTAAGATGTGGTGCAGATTCATTGATGATGTATTTTTTATTTGGGAGGCCGATATACATACTTTGGAACTGTTCATTGAATTTTTAAATCAATGCCATCCCAGGATAAAGTTTACAGGACATCACGATAGACATACTATCAGCTACCTAGATGTACAGATCCAGAAGGTTGGAACGTTTTTTGCTACTACAATTTATCGAAAGGAGACTGATGTTAACAGCTTGTTACAATATACAAACTGTCATCCTAAAAGTCTAAAAGACAGTCTTCCCTTTTCTCAGATGTTGAGATATCGTCGTCTATGTTCAGAAACTGCAGACTTTCAAGCACAAGCAAAAACATTGAGTAAGCGTCTATATTGCAGGGGCTATCCTAAGAACACTGTGAGACAAGCATATCGAAGAGCCAAATATAATCATCGTGATACATTACTGTGCCCAAATGATAATAATAAAACATCTAGTGAGGAAACAGACTTTATTACATGCATTCTACGTTTCGATAAAGATGTACATAGGGTCAGGAAGATCCTCAATAGCCATTGGGGAATATTACAGACCCTCCCTGCATTTATAAACAAGAAGATCCGTTTTGCTTATAGTAGATCAAGAAATTTGAAAGAAATACTATGTCCATCAGTATTACCATTGAATGAAGATCTGCCCCCTATTTATGAGGGACATAAGAAGTGTAGTTCATGTTGTATGTGCGAGATAATGTGGGAAATAGAGACTTTTACTCATCCAAAATCTCTTCGAAAATTTAATTTGAAAGTGAACACTAATTGTAGATCGGACTTTGTAGTTTACTGCTTGGTTTGTCCATGTGGTTTACTATATGTGGGACAGACCTCGAGGGCGCTGTATATTAGATTAATAGAGCACCGGAGTGTGCTAAATACACAAAGAATGCTGACCCCTCTGGTGCTCCATTGTAATACAGTACGACACTCCTTTGCCGAACTGAGATGCTTTGTTTTACAAAAAATAGAGGCATCCCGTGTCCGCATTGGAGTGGATAGAAAAAGGATTCTTTTCCGTTGTGAACAAAAGTGGATACATCGTCTAAACTCATTGACTCCGATGGGTTTGAACGCAAGAATAGAGTGGGGACATTTTTTCTAACATGCAGATTTCCCTTTCTTTCTGACATAAAAAGTTTTTTCTGAGACGTACAAGAAATTCTCTATAGCTGTAGACACTACTTGCTCACAATAACTGTAAACATTTAAATTATTAAGAATTTCTTTTAATGGTAGATTTGATCTAGCATAATTTTTCAGGGAGAATGCTCAGGATAATTGGTTAACAGCTGTAAATAAACTGTGTTCCGTACTAATAGAAGACCGATGAGTAGATGTAAGCTGATTGGTCCGTTTGATCATCAGCGTCTGACGTAATAAAATCTTTAAATGAGTGAAGCCATCTTTACTATGTGCTGGTCCGTTGTAGATGAGAGATCCTTCGACGGAGGTGGTTAATTAAAAATTGAGAGGCACGAATAATGCAGTGTTAGGTGTTGGTCCTGGCATATTGTAACAATCTGTTTTTTCTTCTTCAGTTGTACGCAGACCCTTTGACCCTGACGCAGGCAACGAAACGCTGGCCATTGTCGGTCTGGGTCGTGTTATGGATACAACTGATTATAAGAAGGACTGGACCATGTGAAAGCTAAGTAGCCGATATATTAATTTTATGTACTGCCCATCGATATATAAAAATAGAAAAAAGAAAAAAGAAGAATACTATTTAATTAATATACGTTGGGTAGTGGCTGCTTTTTACAAAGTGTTGTTGCCGATGATGAAGCAATCCAGCCCCCTTGAGCTCCGTAAAATTAGAGCCGGGGGCTTCTTGAGGCAACATCTCTCAATTAACCAAATGAAGTAATTTTTTGGTCAGTAAACTGAGCTGTTGATATTTCATATAGATCTCCTCCATTTTTGATTTACATCATCAGGGAGGGCCTTGATAAGGAAGTGGTCTTGTTTCCTTCAGGGCCTTTGCAACGGTGGTGTTTGCTTTAGGTAGGGTGGTGCAGTGTGCACTTCTGACTTTGTGTCTAGTTTCCCTGCTTGCTTTTGCTAAGGGCCAGGTTAGTGTTAGTGCAGTGTGCACTGGTGACTGTGTGTTTAGCTTTCCTGCTTTTCCCTTATGGTTCCCCTGCTTTTCCCTCTTGGTTTTGGAAGCATTGCTATGTGTAGGGCTTTGGAAGCTCTGTTGCTGATAGAAGTACTTCAGGGTTTGGTGTTGTTAGGAACACTGCAGAGTTTGCTGTTAGAAGTACTTCTGGTGTTTGTGCTATTGGGAGCATTGCAGTCTTTGCTGTTGGTGTTTGGTGCTTTAGAAGCACTTTTGGCTTATGTGTTGCTTCCCTTCTTTTTCCTTGTGCCTCCCCTGTCTTCCCTTTTAGTGCTAGGAGCTCTTTTGGTTGCTTGCCAGAGTAGTGCTTGGGAAGCACCTTGTTAGTTGTATCTAGCTTGCTAGAGCAGTGCTTAGGTAGCTTGTTAGTTTTGTGTTTAGCTTATTAGTGTAGAGCTCTGCTTGTAGCTTGGTGCTTAGTAGCACCTGTGTTAGCTTTGTGTTTAGTTCCCTGCTCTGTTAGTTTAGGGCTTAGGAAGTCTCTTTCTTGAGCAGGGATTAGGAGCTCCTGTTTAGTATAGGGCTTAGGAAGTCCTTTTGTCAGTTTACTGTTAGGAACACTCATGCTGGTTTAGGACTTGGGAGCACGTAGATCAGTTTAGGTTTAGGAGTACTTCTGTTTCCAGTCCTGGTCCCTGTGTCATCCGGTATCCAGTAAGTCCTGCCGGCTACTCGAACCCAGGAGCTCAACTTCTGGGGGGCTTAGTAGCTAAGTGCAGGTGAAGCTGTACGAAGCAGTCCAGTGTGCTCCAGTCCAGTGTGTTCCAGTCTGGTGCGCTCCAGTCCAGTGTGTTCCGGTCCGGTGTGTGTTGCAGTCCTGTGTCCTCCAGTCCGGGGGGATTCCAGTCCATGTGTTCTGGTTCGCTGGGCGGTGCCTGCAGTCCCTGCCGGTGTCGTTGTGCTTGCCCAGCGTTGGTTGGTGGGTTTTGCCTGCTGCTGTCGCTCCTCGTCAGCAGCCCAAGGGCTCACGTTTGCTCCAGAGCCCAGCCCCGCGGGCTCTGAACCTGAGAACCTGACAGATAGCTCCAGCTTATTTGTCTCTTTGGGTTCAAAGTCAAACTGCTACTAAAACTAAGGGCCTACGAGATACTCTCCAACTTTACTATCCTACTCCAAACAGGATTAAATACAAGACCAGTTTTTCAGCTAGTCTTTTATAACAGGTGCTTGCTGTCTGGAATTCTATTCCATTAAATATTAGAAAGATAGCTAATTATGCTGTTTTTAGGAAAAATTTTTAAACATTCCATGTAAAGAAAATTTTAGCTTAATACTTGTATCTGCTGTATCAGATTTTGTATTGCTTGCTCACAGGATATGCCTATTCCTCTTTGTTGTGATCAACACTGAACTAGTTGTGGAATGCAAGAATTAATAGAATGTAATAATGTAATGTAATGTGATTATATATGCCGTTGTTTCACCTCTGCCACATTGCCTGCCCTCCTATTCTTTCTCCCCCCCCCCCCCCCCCCCCCCCCCCCCCCAGTATTCTATTCTATTGTATTCCAGCATTTATATCCCACATATATCCCACTGGATTCAAAGTGGGTTACAGAAAAACATTAAGGGCCCTGTTTATGAAGGTGTGTTAGTATTTTTAACCTGCCTACAATTAGCACGTGTGATAACCGTGTAGGCGCCTATAGGGATATTGTAAGCACATACATGGTTAACGCACGTATATGATTAATGCGCATTAAAGACATTAATGCGGCTTTAGTAAAAAGGGCCCTAACATTGTTAAGAATTTACATTTTCTTCATTAATTAAAATATCATATTTCAAAATACTTGTGAAATAGATGAGTCATTAAATTGTTACAAAAAAGTAGATAGGTTGATTGTGATTTGATCAGAATGGAATATCATCCCAGATTTTACTAGATTTTAAAGATAAAAGTGCCATCCAACAGGTGCTTAAATCGAATGTGTTTAGTAGAAGGATAATTTAGAGTCAGGAAAGAATGAAAATGCAAAGATTATCTAACAGCTGGATAGTTATAAAATATGTAAGGGGCAGAGAACATAAATCTATTTAAAATTTTAAACACCATTCAGGCAGTTTTGAATTCAATTTGAACATTTATAGGTAGCCAGTGCAATAGGATCAACAGCGTTGTAACCCTATCAAACTTTTGTAGTATTTTGTAATAATTGTAGCCTTGAAGACAATTTAGAAGAAATTCCTCAATACTGTAGTCAAATTGAGACAATATTAACAACTAGACAAAAATTATCTGAATAAAAAAACCAAACATAATGAGCAATGTTGTCTTAATTTCAAGAACATTTTTCTGCTTAAATGATTTATTTGAGGTTCCAAAATCAAGCTGGAATCTAATACCAAACCTAGTGCTCTTGAAGAACTTTCCTTCTTAAGAGTATCTCCTGAATTCAAAGTGATAGATGGTGAAACTGGCAGTGTTGAGTTGCTAAAATATACTACTACTTGATGTGTGCAGCACTGTACACTTTATATGCAGGTACTTTCTCTGTCCCTAGAGGGCTCACAATCTCTGTTTTTGTACCTGGGGCAATAGAGGGTTAAGTGACTTGCTCAAGGTCAAAGTAGCTGCAGTGGGAATCAGACCCAAGTCCCTAGGTTCAAAGTCTGTTGCACTAACCATTAGGCTGCTCCTACACTTTGATTTTAAGTTTATTGAGTTTCAATAACATAGTAACATAGAGGGGCATAATCGAACGTCGCCGGCCAAATAGGTCGCCGGTGATCTATTTGGCGGTGGCGCAACAGCTGGCCGGAACCGTATTATCAAAGAGATGGCCGGATATCTTTTTTTTTTTCGATAATACGGTTTAGACCGGCCAAATGCCTTGGATGTCACTGGGTTTGAGATGGCCGGTTTTGTTTTTCAGCGATAATGGAAAAAAATGTCGGCCATCTCCAACCCGGTGACATCCAAGGCATTTGGTTGTGGGAGAAGCCAGCATTTATAGTGCACTTACATGCCAGGACACCAACTGGGCACCCTAGGGGTAAGTGGTGGACTTCAGAAACAGCTCCCACATGCATAGCTCCCTTTCTGTGGGTGCTGAGCCCTCCCCCCAAACCCCCTACCCACAAATGTGCACCCACTAAAAGTGCTCCAGGGACCTGCACACTCAGGCCTCTAGGACTTGTTGCTGCTGTATAACCTTGGCACAGCAGTTGACACCTGAAGACTAATGTCTTTGAAAAAGTCCTTTCTTGAAATAACCATGGTTACTCAGTTAACTGCAGATCAGAGGTTGTGCCCCACTGGCAAAGAGTCTCCCTGATACTGAGATTAGCAGTAGGTCCGAGCTGTACAATGCCCTCTTTCAGCAACATTCAAGGTAATAACGTTTTCTAATGTGGGTAACACATGAAAGGGCTCTAAAACTGGCTTACAAAAATGGCCACTACCTCATGGACTACCGGAAACAAAACAGGGCACACTCTGACCCAGTTAGCAGAGGGGGAAAGCACCATGGGAGTAGAGCCCAGTACCCTACACCCACCACAATGCATTGCTGATGTGACTCTGCAGGGCACTTAACAGAAAAGGTGTCACACTCACCCGAGAGCCACATCGCAACCACGGAAAGGCTGTCAGACGATACAACACATTCTGCTGTCATGGAGGTGGGTACGGCATTGAGGCTGGCATACAGGCTGGCAAAAAGGTTCTCATTTTAACTTTTTTAGTATGGGAGGGGGTTGGTGACCACTGGGGGAGTAAGGGGAGATCATCCCCCATTCCGTCCGGTGGTCATCTGGTCAGTTGGGGCACCTTTTTGAGACTTAGTCGTGAAAATAAAAGGACCAAGTAAACCCGGCCAAATACCGCTTACCGCCGCTTTTTTTTTCCATTATCGTCAAAAGCCGGCCATCTGGTAGCCACGCCCATGCCCCGCCTTCGCTTCGCCAGCGACATGCTCCCTTGAACTTTTGCTGGCGAGGTGACGGGAAAGCGGCGATGCTGTTAAAAAGCCACCTTTCAATTATACGCTTTTAGCCGCTTTTGTGAAATCGCCGGCAATCTCCTGATTTGTGTCGGAAGATCACCGGCGAAAAGTTTCGATTATAAGCTGGATAGTAACATAGTAGATGACGGCAGAAAAAGACCTGCACAGTCCATCCAGTCTGCCCAACAAGACAACTCATATCTGCTACTTTTTGTGTATACCCTACTTTGATTTGTACCTGTGCTCTTCAGGGCACAGACCATTTCTCTACAAGCTCTAAAATCCCTATTAGTAGGCATAGAATGTGAGTAGCTTCTACAGTAGGGATCAATATAAAAATATCATCTGCATATGAAAAACTAAGAAATTTAACATTTGACAGCCATGAGCCTAGCGTGCTCATATAAATGAAACTCTGAAGTGGAAGGTCATGAACATTTAAATCACCATCTGAGTCCCTAGATGCAGTTTTGATGACGAAACTCACACTATTAGGCATTTTTCATTTCAGGAGTGACTGGTTTTTTTTGCAGCAATTTAAATACATGTGTTGACATCAATTAAATTCTACAGACAGACACTGGCACTCACACAACTTGAGGGATAATTGGCATTATTCTTGTTACTTTTTTAAAGCAACATTATTTACAAACTTTTCATACACGAGTTTGGGCACAAATTATGAGGGTATAGAAGCACTTTTATGTTTATTTTTGTATTTATGAAAGGACCCTATGAAAGATATCTCTACCGATCACCTCAAATAGACATACTTTATAAAGGGTAGTTTTAGTTGGCGTATTACTCTGGTCTGAGTGGTTTTCACTGTTTTGTTCATTGTTCGGGAGAATTAATTTGTTTGGTTGTTCCCCACCAAACCTAGCATCTTCCCTGTTTCTCCTTATTTTCTCCTCCCCAGTGCCCAGCATTTCCCCTCTCTACCCCCAAATGAGCAAGCATCTTTTCTCCTTAGCATCCCCCCTCTCTCCCCTTCCTCCTGTCCAGCCTCTCCCTCTCTTGCCCTCATTGTACACCCTCTCCCTCACACCTCCCCTTAGCCCACAGCTTCCTTCTGTTGCCACAACTCTCAGCACTAAAAAGAAATTTAAAAAGCAACTGGCATAGAGCTTTGTGCTCAAGCATTCTGCGAGGATCTCTGGATCCTGCTCCCTCTCCCCTCCATGATACATAGTTCCTGTTGCCATGAGGTTTTGGACCCGCAGTATTGCAGAGTACTGAGCAGAAGGCTCCATGTTGCTTTTTTGTTTTTTTTAGTATTGCGAGTTGTGGCAACAGGAAAGAGCCTTGTGATGAGGAGAGTGGGTGGCCATGGGGAAAGAGAAGAGAGAGAGAGGGGGAGATGCTAGACCATGTGGGGATGGGGAAGGAGAGGGAAGCACTCTGTCCTGCAGAGTTTGGGGGAGCAATACCCTGTGATCTTCTCAAACTACACAAATGAATACAAGAATCACTTTATATAAATGAGAAACACAGCAGGAAAGCTTGCCCTTCTTCATAAGGAGTGTGTGTGTATATATTTGCTAGTGATGTGGATGGTAAAATAAACTATACTAAATTCCAAATAGTTTAATATATTCAAAAATATTATAAAATACACAGCCAGCCAAAAATGGAACTGTAGCTCTTCTTTGGAATACAAGATGCAAATGAGCACAGAATAATTAGACACTGTAACCAAACGCTGTTTGATTTCACTAACCAGCCTTTTTAAGGAACCCCTGCAGGATCTTGCAGTAATTAATTATCTAGAAGCTGCTGGAAACAGAAAATCACTTATGCAAATCCAAATCCAATTCTATTTACAAGCTGCTGATTCCCAAAAGCAAATGGCAGCACACAATTACATAAGACAGCAGAAACAGAAAATGAATATGTACATAATAAAAGTAAAATTAAACGGACAAAATTCAATTAAAGTACAGAAGTGCATGGGCCATTCTTGCAAAACAATACCCCCCACCCCAGGGCATTCCAAGATTTTATGTGTTGATACAGAATCATGCCTAAGTAAACCTAACTTAGGCGCCAGTATTTAAGCCTGCTTATAACAGGCCTCATTGCAGCCGCGTACAATTAGGCGCAGCTTAGTGCTAAGCATGATTCTATAAAGGATGCATACTTTTTATAGAATCGTGCTAAATGTTTCATTTTTGGCGCAACTTATAGAATTTACCCCTAAGGAAACTCCATTTACAGTAATGCCTTGCTGCAATAAACAAGTTAAAAAGTGCATTCTCTTTGTGTTGCACAAAGGCATAGTGAATATGAGTAAGAAGGTGGGTGTGTCAATGAGTAGGTGACTGGATGGGTTGTAAGTGAATGAGCTGCTAATGGATGATTGGTGAGGTAGCACAGGAGTAGGGAGAAGAGTTGATTGTGAGTATGGGAACTTGTGTGCATGTAAAGGGGTAGGGGCTGTGAATCAGCCCTCGCCAGTTGCCACATATTCTCCTTCTTTCCTTCTCCCCTCCTCTCTCTTTTCCTACCATCTCCTTCATCTTCTCATACAACCTTTCTGTTTCTTCTTGTCCTTGCTTTCTTTCTTCTTATTTTTCCTTCTCCTCCCCTTCCTTCACTTCTAATCTGCCAAGGTCATTTGTTTGGTCCCTGCCAGCACACTCTGTTCTCTGCCGCAGAAGGGTAACTTTCTCTATCTCAACTGAATATATATATCTATAATCCAGGAAGTCTTCACTTCCCTCCTGATCGCCCTAGTGTTACAAAAATGTAAACAATTATTTCAGCAACTATCCTCTAATTCTCTGTGGTTAAAAATGAAAGACAACTCTAAGGAGGAAGGGAAATTCACCATATCATTCAGGTGTGTGAGCAAGCTGAGGACCCAAGCTTTGCTTCACCAACGACTATTCCTGAAGAAGAGTTCCAAATCAAGGTGCCTTGTTGAACAGTTAAATTGTCAGTCTTGGAGCCTTATATGGTGTAATAACATAGTTATTTTTTGTTTCATGTTAGATTGGAATTTGGTCTTTTGGGCCATAGCAGCATATACTGACATGGAATTACTATTACAGTTGTGTGGAGTGCATTACCCCCAAACTCTGTATAGGCCGGCCAGGTAAAGTGCACAATTTTGGGCAAGGCTCACTCCACAGGAGGTGTGACCAAGGGATGGGGTTGGGTAGGTCATGCAGTGGCGTTCCTAGGGGCACTGACACCCGGGGAGGATTGCCGATGTGCCCCGCCCCCCGGGTGCAGCGCCCCCCCTGGAACAGCGCGCCCCCCCCCGGTGAAATAACCCCAGGGTGCAACACGACCCCCCCCAGCGAAAGAACCCCCCCAGGTGCACGCCGCTGGTGGGGGGTGCCGCGCGCCTGTCAGCTCTTCGTTTCCATGCTCCCTCTGCCCCGGAACAGGAAGTAACCTGTTCCGGGGCAGAGGGAGCATGAAAACGAAGAGCCGACAGGCGCGCGGCACCCCCCCAGTGGCGTGCACCCGGGGCGGACCGCCCCAACCGCCCCCCCCCCCCTTGGTATGCCACTGAGGTCATGGTAGTTCCCAGGATTTAGGCATAGAGTTATAGAATACTTTCATTTCTGTGCTTGACAGTAGTTAGGCACGAGCCATTTAGGGGGATATAAACAGGGCTGCCAAAAGGGGGGGGGGGGGGGCAAAATTCCCCAGGCCCATGGCACCTTTATAGGATTTGCACTTGCTACCGGATTCTTTATAGTGTGCCTAGAGTTCTGTGCCAAAATCCAAGCATATTCTATAACTACACGCGTAACTTAATTGGCTTAACACGCTTATCAGCATTGTTCACAGCACTTAAACGATAATGAGCACTAATTGGCAATAATTAAAATTTACGTATTCTGTAACGTACTGTGCCTAAATTCCAATGCTTGCAGTTCAAAGGATGGGGTATTGGGCATTTTGTGGACGTTCCAAAATTGGCATGCATAGTTATAGAATATGGCCCAGTGCACATACCTTTACATGCAGGGATTTACACCACATTTTCATTGATGTAAATGGATGCACATACTTTTAGGTGCTGGAATATCAACTAAGCGTATTCTATATACCGCGCTTAAATGAAGGCATTGCTTATAGAATACTCTTAGTCAGAAATGTTTACCGCGTAGATTTTTTAGGCGCCATATATAGAATCTTAGTGTGTATCATCTCAGCACCTAACTTTGGATAGCATATGGATTTCGCTTATACGAGTTTTAAATGCTTAACACACAAGCTGCAAGACCTGTGATGGCAAAAACAAGAAATGGATGAACTGCCTAAATCATTTGGCACTTCCATTATTTTTTTGCACTGAATGGCGATTATTGCCTCTGCGTCTGAGGTCTCTTTGGTTTACAATAGCTTTTCCAGATCATAATAGTTTCCATAACTAAGATCAATTACTTGGTGAGATGTCTCAACAGTAGATTGGACTGTGTGTACTGTTTGCACTTTTTGCTTCCTCTTTTCTTTCCTTTTCACATTGGGTTTAATATTTTTGCTACTGAATACAGGAATAGGCAGTGGAAGAGAAGGATGATTGCTTTGGAAATATTTTTGTCAGATAATTTACAGACAGGGGGCCCACTATCAGTGGCGTTCCTAGGGTGGCTGACACCCGGGGTGGATCGCCGATGCGCCCCCCCCCCTGGGTGCAGCGTGACCCCCCCCCCTCCCGGTGAAAGGACACACCTCCCCCCCGGCGAAAGGACACCCTCCCGGATGCATTTTTACCTGCTGGGGGGGGGGGGGTGCCGGGCGCCTCTCAGCTTCGCTCGTTCCATGCTCCCTCTGCCCCGGAACAGGAAGTAACCTGTTCCGGGGCAGAGGGAGCACGGAATGAGCGGAGCCGACAGGTGTGCACCCAGGGCGGACCACCCCCACTGCCCCCTCCCCTTGGTACGCCACTGCCCACTATCCAGACCGCGGGAGTTAGCCGGGCTTTCTCCTGTGGTTGGTGCTGAGCCCAGATATTCAAGGCTGGGCTGTTTCCAGTGACTGGCATTGAATATCTGGTTATTCAGTGCCAGTCACTGGAATATGTGGTTAAACTGACCCAAATAATCTGGTTTATTTTGGCTAGTTTAACCACAACCAGCCAAACCGATATTCAGTGCTGGCTGGTTAAGTTTAAACCGGTCAAAGATACACCTGTTATTTCAGTGACCTGAACTGAATATTAGCAGATAGGGTTGGTTATATCCCATGATATAACCGATTATCTACTAAGTGTGAACCAGCAGTATTCAGCGGGAGATGACCGGTGATCTCCCGCTGAATATTGCAGGATATGCAGTTAAGTGCCATTTAACCAGCCAGGAGCCATTCTTGGACGGTTAAATGGTTTTAAATATTGGGCAGTGGGAGTTTAGGAGGGAGGTAAGATTGCCTTGGGTCCCCCTCCCATAGCCCTGCTCACAGCTCCTGCACCTCTTATTTGGCCCAGCCTGCTCACTGTTTTTATTTATTTATGTTACATTTGTACCCCGCGCTTTCCCACTCATGACAGGCTCAATGCGGCAATGGAGGGTTAAGTGACTTGCCCAGAGTCACAAGTAGCTGCCTGTGCCTGAAGTGGGAATCAAACTCAGTTCCTCAGGACCAAAGTCCACCACCCTAACCACTAGGCCACTCCTCCACTCCTTTGGCAGGCTAGGCCAGCTCCCCCGTGCTGTGCCATTCACATTTTTTCAGCCACTCTTATTCGACAGGTCTGAGGCTCCCTACCTGCCACAACTCACAGCTTCGATTTAACCTCCCTTTCCTCATAAAGGGAAAGGGAAATGGGACTTGATATACTACCTTTCTGAGGTTTTTGCAACTACATTCAAAGCAGTTTACATATATTCAGGTACTTATTTAGTACTAGGGACAACAGAGGGTTAAGTGACTTGCCCAGAGTCACAAGGAGCTGCAGTGGGAATTGAACTACTTCCCCAGGATCAAAATCCACTGCACTAACCACTAGGCTACTCCTCCACTGGAACAATAAGGCAGGCAGTTTTCCAAATCCAACACTGAAGATAAAACCAAGAGGCAGACCTTATAAGAAACACAGTCTTTATTTATTAGCCAAAAGCTCCCAGGAATTCAAACATCAGGGTCCACAAACAAGTTCAACATGACCTACGACTGCATCAGGGATGTTTTCTTCTCCTGATGGTTTTTATTATCACTACCACCATCATGAGTCCTAGTGCATATGTCAGAGGTGGGCATCTTTTTATCCTGGGTGATATGCGGCCACTATGTATTATTTTACTTCCTACCATACAGAGCAGTGTTGCCTTACTGAGATTAGGTATAGATGTTATACAACAGGGTCACCGTGTGAAGGTACTCAGCAGGACATGGGGGATAAAACATATCCCCCCCCCCTCCCTCAGAGATACATAGCAATTCACCAGTTTATCTACTGAATTGTTTTTGTTGTGATCCCCTTTGACCCCTGTTGTGATCTGTAGGAGTATTTGCTGTGATCTCACCCACCCGGTGTGCACATGAGAGCACCTTTACAGCCAAAATGGACGCTGCAACCTTTCACCTATATGTCTGACTACCAACTGTGCAGAAGTCAGCATTTCAGCTTGTAATAGACTTACTGAAGCCTGCACCACCTCCAAGGTCACTCTGTATCGGGGGAGAATGCATGTCCCTGAGGGAGAGAGAGTGAGAGAGAGCTTACGAGATAAGACGGACAAAGGAAGCTTCATACAGATGCTGGGAGTACATGGTGGGATTATTTCTGATTGGCTCCCAGAAAACTGATTGGTCTGAGAAGCGGGAACAGAAGAAAGTTGGTTGCTGAAGAACCGAAGAGAAGAACAGAAGAACAGAAGAGGAGACACTTGCATTTCTGCAAGCACCTGATTTACCTGAGAGACTTACTGATAATACCTGGCAAAGCTTTTCCCCAGGTTACAGCTGTCTACAGGATCTATACTGAGTCTGTATCATCTGTGGCTGATCAAGACAAGTGCATCACCTGAGCTTGTGGGACCTCGCTGAGACATTCGGCTGAGGTATCGGAAGGAATCTGATCTGGTGACCGGGACGGTGAGATCATAGTTTACTTCCTTCAGGCTGGGTTAGATAATTAGTCTGTGCTCGGACCCCTCAGATGCGTGACATCAGGATTTATGATCTCTACTCGCTGTTAGCCTAGTATAAGATTTGTGTGGTAATCATTAGGATCTTGGTATTGTGTTTATCTGTCATTACAGATTAGCCAATAGGATAATCATAGTTATTCTCTATTTTTGGTATCATTGTGCATGCAATCAGGAATTGCTGATGCTATAAGCTGATAAGAGTTTTCTATATTTTTGTATATAACGCTGTATAAATAAACTAATATATTCCATTGGTCTGTCCGTTATTTTCCATGCAGCTAAGGTTGGGCAGAGGCCACGCCCCTAGACATAAGCGAGTACATAGGTAGGAATTGGCCTCTTACAAAATATATATTAACCACCTACAAATTTGGTGCAAGAATAGCAGAAGTTAAAACTTTTTCTGGGTCTTTTCAGAAAGCTGTTTTAACCCTCTGTTTCTCTTTGCACGAACTGCAGTTCCACCTAGCTGACGGCAGACCTTTGTTTATACAGCTGTGTTTTATTGCTGTAATTGGTTGACAGATTTATTACTCTGAGCTCCAAAAGAGGAAAAACGGTTTCTCTAACTTCTGTAAGGAAGGAAAACAGGGTGTGTTTAGTCTTTAACATGGCGACCGGCACGGTTGGCACATTGCCTGAAATTCTCCTGAGTGAACAGGAGAAGGGCGTGCTGAAAATATTACTGCCACTCTCTCATAGTAAGACGAAACCAGCACCTCCTACAGTAGAGTCTGTACGTGCTTTATTTGGTAGCAGTTCACCGAATAGCTCAGAAGTATATGCTACGGTTTTAAATACAATTATAAAAGAGAAACAGCATTTGTCACAATGGATGCTTTGTGAACTGGGCGTGTCTCTTTTGGCAGTTAAAGACTCTTTGATGAATGAGATAAGAGAGGGATCTGTACCTCTAACAGATCGCATAGCGGCTTTGCAGTTAGATTTGTCCCAGACTAGGGAAACTGTCCAGGAGCGAGACAGCGAGTTAGCTGCATTACGAGTTGATTTAGAGACTGCCAAATCTGCTTTAGCAGGGACCAATGTAAGCCCCGCCCCACCTAATTCTTCTGAAGAGATTTGTACGGAGTGCCAGACACTGTATGATAAGTGTAAAACTTTGCAGGGTGACCTAACTGATTGTGAAGCACTTAATACACATTAAAGCAAGAAATTGCCCAGTACCTCGTGTCTTTTGATTCGTTGCAAGAGAAATTTTCTCGTTTGACTGATGCATTACACAACCAGATTAGGGAAACAGATAAGTTGCAGACATTAAATCGGGAGCTAAAACAGGTCTCAGAAGGTGTTCAGAGTGAGTTGCGCAGGGAGCTAGTGACCACTCAAGAAGAATCTGTGTCTGTGTTTCAAGATTGGCACGCCGCCAAGCTAGAGTTGGCGGAGTTAAAAGAGAAGCAGGAGACAGTCTCACTGCAATTACAATGTACAGTGAAGGACAGAGATTCATTGTCTAAAGCATTAGATGAGTGCACTGTAAAGATTTCCACAATGCAGCAAGAGCTTACGCACATGGCGCAGGAAGAAGTACCGTATACCTTAGAGTTCCCCGACAGTTTTGCTGCGGGTCACCCAAGCCCAGCTCCCGAAATGAACCGTTACGTGAGCCGGGAGGGACCCGAGTTAAACACCCATTGGGGGCATGGCTTCGGCTCTTTCCCGCCCCTCTGTACAATCCAGCCCCATAGTGGCTGGTGACCTAAGCAGCAGACCCGAGACAGTGACACACCCACTGGGGGCACGGGTCCAGGGACTGCCTGCTGAAATCATCAGCTCACTTGGTCAGGTGCCTAGCTCAGGGTTTCAGCCTTCGGCAGATCCACCCAGTTTTAGCAATACACCTGCCCCGAGGTTCTCTACACCTGGTAGTGATCAGCGGCATTTCAAGCCGGAACCCAAGAAAGGAATGTCTATGGAGAGGCAAGCATATATTATAAAGATGCTACGCACCGTAATAGCGCCTTTTAAAGCGTCTGCCTCGGTATCCATAGAAACCCATCTTAAGGCAGTGAACTCCTGCAGACCATGCACGTCTCTTCTGAGGATGACATCAGAGCCCTCCTCAAATGGACCTTTAGTACCGAGTGCCATGAAGTTCTAGATTTGATCATGTCCGATAACCCCGATTTACGGTCAGTGGAGCAAGCCTTAGCGAAGCGCTACGGTCTCTTTGCCAACTCTCTTGAAGCTAAGCGTGCAGCGTATACTATTAGTTGTAATCCGGAGGAGAGTCCGCGGGAGTGGGCCCATCGCTTGAAGCGTGCATTTTACCAAGGGGGGGGTGCCGCCTGATTCTAAAGATCTTGAATTTGGTGATTTCAGGGAACTTTTTATACAGGGTCTGCCTGATCCGATAAAGATTCCCTTGGCAGGAAAAAACGCAGAACCCTATTCCAGCCTTCTAAAGCAGGCTGAAGGAATTTTTGAAATCTGCCGCGCCAAGCCAATCGCAGAGACTCCGAAACCGGCATCCAAGAGTCCAACAGGGTGATAACCCCCGCTGTTTGTGCGGTCACTTCCACGCTTTCTCTGGAAAACAAAGCGCCGAGACCAACTACGCCGCCGGGCTCTCAGGCCCTGCCGCGGGATGCAGCGCCTCCTATGCAAGGAGGGACAGCAACAACCTAAAAAGAAGCGGTTTAATCAGACAAGTGGAATGCAGAGAAGATTCGTGCTATGCAAGCTCAGCTGGACCAATTGATGGCAAGATGTTCAATGCAGCAGTTCTAGCAGTGTACCTAAGACACTTCATCTCATAAAAAGGTCAAATTCCAGAAGCAGAAGGACCAGTCTCTAGACCGCCGACCCCTCCGGGGCTTAGTGTTAAATCTGTTGAGGTGGAACAGCCATCCTCTTCGGAGGAAGAACAAGCATGACTAGACGTGGCACACAAAACCTGTTACGCAAGCGTCCCCACTGTCCCGGGGATGCGTTGTCGTCATCAGTGAGGAGTCCCCCGGTGAACCATGGCGTCGCAGCCCTCGAACCCGGAAGGGCCTATTTCAAAAGACTCATCCCAGGAAGTCAGGTATTTTCTAGGTAAGCTTTATCTAAAAGGTTACGATATACCGTGGAGTTGTTAATTCAACAAGTACTTTCCTGTGAAGGTCTCCTGGATACAGCATCAGAGGTGACTGGTCACCCAGGCCTGTTTCAGAAACTCGAGGCATCTCTAGGGGGGGGGTCAGGATGTGCTGCGTGTCACACCGTGCGACTTGTCACTGGGGCCTATGGCAATCAAAGTATTGGAACTGTGGGACAGGTTTGGCTATTTACAGCTGGACAGATGACCGTCAGGCACCCTGCCATCATCACTACCAGTGAGGGTGAAGAATTTCTGATTGGAAATGACCTTTTGAAGAGATTTCGGCCTTTTGGATTATGACGAGGAAACGATCTGGTCTAAGTCACTCGACCCTTAAATATGTGCGAGGGAGATACTGGCGTACAGTCGGTGATGCCAACTCTGTGGAGCTAAGGACACTCCCCTGCGTACTGATCTCCGGTGTTCCGCGGATCCGCCCATGCGGGCGCTCCGCTGATAGAGGCACCAAAAGGGGGTCAGAAGCATGAAGAGCTGGGCAAACAAGCGGACCATCTAGAGATTGTTCACAGGACCTCAGCATCACTTGACATCTCATCTCCTATCTCTGGTCATGATTTTGCTCATCCTTGCAAGGTGACTGTCATCACCCGGAAAGGGTGAATTCACCATACCAGTTCAGGTGGCTAACACAATTGCTTCAAGCTACTTTACTGTTCACTAGTGATCTCTCCTAAATCAGTGACTCGTTGTACAGCCAAATTCGTAAGTCTGTACAACTCCTTCAGCAGATGTCCTCTACTTCGGTACAGGTACCGGGACAAAGCTCCAAGCCGCTGACGGAATATGTGGCCTTCCCTTGACTGTGGGAAAGAAGACATTCACTCACCACTTCTCTATGTCCGGGGCTTGAGGGAACCCTATGGTTGGGGTCAGATTGCCTTGTACGACGGGGAGTTATGTGGACCTGGGTGAATCTTGTCCTGTGGAGTAGAATGCAGAACAACCAGTGGAACTTTGAACCTACGGCTGTTTGTTTGAAGTCTGGACGACCATTCCCCAGGTCTGTGGGTAGTCTGTGACAAGGATGTAACCATTCCAGTAGGGTACGGGATTTTTCCCTCAAGCTTCGCCTCGCTCAAGGACAACGTCTGCTGGATGAGGTAGTGGTCTTTAACCCACATGCCCACTTTCGAGACTTGGATTGGCAATTGGGTTTCTGCCATGTTTGGAGGTCACCGGTACCACCTTATACCTGTTGGTCCAACTCCACAGTCTGCTGAAGTTGAGCTATCTGCTGGAGATTCTTTTGGCTTTCTGGTTGGCCAGTCTTTCCATGATGTCGAGGTAAGTTTGCCAGT
The DNA here is from genome assembly GCF_901765095.1 of Microcaecilia unicolor. Taxonomy (NCBI): domain Eukaryota; kingdom Metazoa; phylum Chordata; class Amphibia; order Gymnophiona; family Siphonopidae; genus Microcaecilia; species Microcaecilia unicolor. The sequence goes on from NC_044032.1 coordinate 600,425,149, forward strand.
CCTTGGCAGGCTGCCTTCTTCTTGGGACACCTGCCAGGGGGGGGGGAGACGACTGACAGTTGGTTTACCTCTCCCAGGGGCTCATATCTCTCGAGTTGTTTGGCCCTATTGATGCGAGTGTGCTCAGGTACAGGTGGAAGATGACTTCTTGTTTCTGTCAGGGAAATGTCTGTACTTAGAAGCCTCGAAGGGTGAATTCTGTGGAAACCTCAACCTTGCAGGAGGACATTGAAGAACAGGTGGAAATTTCATCCAACCAACCTTTCTCAGAGTTTGATGCTATGGTGAAGAGCAAGTGGAACAGATGCTGATGTACTACTCACAAGAGAAGAGGAAGTTGAATCAGTTGTTGTACAATTACAAGGACCTTTTTGCTGTAGATTCGTATGACTGTGGACTTACGAACTACATGTCACCAGAGTGCCTACGGAACTGGTAGCAAGCCTGTTTGTGCGTCAGTATAAGATTCCATGGCTTCCTATGAGTCTGTACAAGAGATTCTCAACACTTGGAGACCAGGGGTATCATCAGACAATGCAACAGCACGTACAACTCCCCTCTGTGGCCCATCTTGAAAAAGAATAACAGCTGGAGAATCGCTCTGGATTACCGTCAGTTGAATAAGCGAGTACCCTTGTCCCGGGGCCTATGCTCCACTGGATCAGAACCTTGCAACCATCAGGGGGGCTAAGTATTTCACAGCTGGATTGGCATCAGGGTTTTGGGACAGTACAGTCCATCCCCACGATCAGCATAAAGGCTTTACGTTTGGGAAGAAGCAGTATACGTGGAACAGGACACCCTTGGGTTTCTCAATTCACCCTGCGAATTCAACATTTTCCTACACAAAGCCTACCAGATGCTGAAGCTCGAGGAACAGTGGTCTATGTGGATGACATTCTGATCAAGAGTCCTACCTTTCAGGAACACCTGGAGGAGATGGAGCATGTCTTCACACAGTTGGCAGATGCTGGAGCTAAACTGACTCTGCCAAAGACAATGGTGCAGGAAATCACTGAATACTTAGGGTATGAAATTTCGTGAGGGTCTGCGACCCCAGAAGAAGCGAGTGCAGTCTTTACAACAGTTGAAACAGCCACCAATATCACTGAAACTTCGTTCCTTTCTAGGAATTTGCAATACTCCAGACAGTTCATAGATGAGTATGCGGAGATCACACGACCGTTGGTCAGTTGTTGAAGAAAGATACACCTGGGTCTGGGGGCCAGAACAGAAAATCTGCTATGCAGGAGCGAAAGACAAGCTTAGCTGCTTCCCATGCCTCGCATACCCGAGGGAGGTCGTGAGTCTACGTGGACTGGGTATTCCCAACACTCTATGAGTGCTGTCCTATATCAGAAGTATGACACGGATAAGAGGGTAGTGGCGTATGCCAGTAAAGGACTAACGGATGTGGAGAGGAAGTATTCCGACTGTGAGAAGCACTCCTGTCTACCGTTGGGCTTTGCAACACTTCAGAAGTTACATCCAAGGTGAGAAGCTAATTGTGGAGACTTGCCACCAGCCCATCAGTTTCTTG